>NC_064626.1:774868581-784025637 GCF_023864275.1 Schistocerca cancellata
TACCGCAATCTGAAATTATGTGTGGTTCGTTGGAACCCTATAAAAGTCGGACTATATTTTTATTTTTACAATCCTTCGTACTGCAGTGTTACAACCCTGCTTCTCGTGACTACACCCAGTGATTATCATAGGCGCTTATGTAAAGAGTGAGATCCATTAACTTTTTCCCCAAAGTTGTTCGAGGTATCCGATGTTATGAGCTTTTCCTACTTCCAGTGTCTGTATTAAGTAAAGCTACTGAGGCCAAGTGACGACGACGGGTAATCTGGGAGGGGAGAAAAAAAGCGAAAAAGGAATTGTCTGACTAGTACTAGTCAGTCCAGAAAGGATGATATATAGGTATGCCATTACGAAGATCTGTTGTCGGCAGTGGCCGCCTCTTCTGGGCAGTTGCATCCACATTAGTGTGAAGAGACATGAGTGTTCGTGACGTTGGGAGGAGCCTAGCCGGCCACTGTAGTGCTGTGCTCATGTTGTTCCGAGGGGAGGGACGAACACTGAGCGGTAGGTTGGCCCGCGACACACGTGGCTGGCGCAGCGTAACCCGGTTGGTGGCGGCCGCACGTGGTGCCTGTCAGCTGACCTCACCCCACGAGACTGGCTGGTCCGTGCGTGCCCGCTGCGCCCACAACATCTCAGCACGCTTCTAGAACCCGCCACAGCTACAAGCACCCGGCACATCCAAGTGCACTCCATTAATACGTCTTAACCCTCTACCACAGCCAAGAACAAGTGACATAGTGTCTGAATCATGTTACTTTTCAAGTTAGCGTTTGATTTTACGTGCTAGTTGGAGCTCGAAGGCCGCAAATGGTATTCCTGTGCAGTAAATATTTGCCTGCTACGTAGTGCGGATCTGACAACGTTTCGAATTCGATTCGATCTCGAGGATCGTCCTTTTCCGTCCTGCATAAAAAACTTGTTACTCAGATTTCTGTATTTCCCACTCGCGTAATAGATTGTAACGTGCTTGAATTTCACAGTAAATATTTCATGACGGACGAAGCGTAGAGAAGGACTCACTCGACCAAAAATTTAGTGAAATAATACGTCAAAATAACCCATGTGTCTGGCCTCCAAGGTTGCCATACGTTAGTCGTAGGCTTCTTTCACACCTGACAACGTGTAACTGAAACACTAGATAGTTTTGGGGCTTAAATAGAGGCCTCTAACGCCTAGAGAAATATTCCAAGCAGCTGTCTTCGGAGAGGCTTACGAATGTTGTACATATCGCTTCCACGAAAAATATAAATTTAAAATTAAAATAATGAAACACTTGCGCACCCGAATGTAACCGTTTTTCCACGGCAAAGGGCACGAAAAATTTCAATAGGTAACACAATAAAAAAGTCCCCTAAACAACGTACTTTTCAGTGGTTTGCGAGAAACAGCGGCGGCAGTGAAACTCTGACGGCGGTGACAGACATTTCACACAACGAGATCACCGTTCATATGCACAGTAGCCTCTTTCGCTTGGAGCTGGATTTTGAAGTCGACACGGAACTACGTAATGGGCTATCCATAGTATGGCATTATTTTAGTGACATTATGTAAGAATAATTTTTTCCCGCGCAGAAGATGTACGAAAATGTTTCTAGCTGCAAGTTTACTACTCCCTAGCGTTGTTTTTCAATCCACAGAAAAGTTGTATCGAGCGATTGCATTTGATTTTTTTTTTATATGTTTGGAGAAGAAGTTGTACATTTCTCAATACTGGATACAATCAAAGATGCCACTCAATGTTGCATGCAGCATCAAGTCTAAAATGCGTTAAATCGTGTGGCATTATTGTCCCGGAGATCGAAAGCGGTACTTTCAAACGCCTCTACCGAAAAGTTTTCTTTCTTCTGTCGCATTGGCATCTACTCTGTGCAGTTTGCACTGCATGTGTAGTAAGTAAAAGTTTTTAGTGCGTGTGTGGCGTCTCGTTAAAATTACTGATGATGAAAACAAGTGGCAATACGGAAGAGATGCACCTGCTTCCCTCCCATATAATACTGGTATTTGTGTCACATCACTCAGGAGACCACTGATTTGCCGGAGATATCACTATTAACAACGTTCAATGTTCTCATTCCTTGGCACAGCAGCATCAAGAATTTAACACCACAATATCACCTCATCTTTTCGGCAGCAAATACTGGTGACGAGTATTTCTGTCTCGAGCTGGAGAAACAACATACAATAGTGCGCGAATGACTTACAATACTCTCATGAGAACTGGTTCAAGCAAGTTAGTGACACACAAAACAAAGAAAAAACCTTAGAAAGTTTCGGACCGAGAAAATATCACGACCAGAACTTTCCGCCCATGCTGTGACTTGTCGAGCAAACTTACTTACACTGTAAACCTGAAATGCAGCAGAAAAGTTTGGGGGGGTTTGTCTGGGGTATTCGCTGTTCATTTTTCTACAAGAGGTCTGTGGCCTTCAGTGGTTCATTGCAGACAACTAATATTATTACGATGTATTCGATTTGTTGCACCGGTTATCTTTCTTTCTGTGAAACCTGTAGTGTGCAGTCATCATAAGAAGGAAGAATTCTGCCTATGTACATATGAAAAATTAATGCGATGTGGTTGCTGTCGGTGCAGAACTAATACAGTATAGCGTCATGTAGGAACGGGAAAAATGGTTCAAATGGCTCTGAGCACTATGGGACTCAACATCTTAGGTCATAAGTCCCCTAGAACTTAGAACTACTTAAACCTAACTAACCTAAGGACATCACACACACCCATGCCCGAGGCAGGATTCGAACCTGCGACCGTAGCAGTCCCGCGGTTCCGGACTGCAGCGCCAGAACCGCTAGACCACCGCGGCCGGCTAGGGACGGGAAAAACGGACTGATTAAAACCGATACCGGTATTTTAGTTCTGGGTACCCGTTACTGTTCGTTACTTGTTTGGTCTCGGTTGTAAAAGGTTTTTTTTTCATTCCTTTCCAACAACCGGTGTACAATAAAATGACATATCAAGTAGCCAGAGAAGCAGTGTTAATTTTTTTGGTTTTTATATGAAACTGTTTTCTAGGAACGAGTGACATTTATTCGCAAAATTTCCATTGCTTTGAAATATTGGTCTATTGTAGAGAAAGGGAAAACCGATCACAGCTATTTTAATAACAGTGACGGTAGTTGTAACTAGAAACAAACACATGACATGAGAATCTATTCAGTTTTGCTGAGACAGTAATGCACCTGTTTCTTGTGGCGTTCCTATCAAACGGGACGCGCGTACGTACAATCCGGAAGAGTTGCCTCAACCTCGTTTGTATCGAAGTTTCTCGCTGTCGTCCTCGGCCGTAAGCTGTATTACAGGGTAGCACCGTCCTTAGGTTGGAAGTATTTTGCGAATTGTAGTAGTAACGAAGTACAGTGCTTCATTTGCTTTACCAAAAAACGGAAGGTGGCACAACAAACTTGCGACGTCACATAAGGAAAAATCATCCACAGTACCCCATGGACGAGAAGGAAAATTTGGAAATTTGTGGTAAGGTCTTATGGGACCAGACTACTGAGCTCATTGGTCCCTAAGCTGACGCACTACGTAATCTAACTTAAACTAACTTACTCTAAGGACAACACGTACACCCGTGCCTGAGGGAGGACTCCAACCTCCGACGGGGGCAACCGGGACAAGAAGGTAAATTTGATTGACGTACCTACAATTTTATCGATGTGCTGTAAATATGGGATAAAAACTGGACCCTAAATTTCTAGGATGCTCCAGGGTGAAAAATATAAACCACAGAAAGGTGATGACGCAGGAAAATCAACAACTTGTGACCTTTCGCTCTGGCCATCGCTGCACTATTCCTTACTAGACCCACAGAGACCGATTTCTGCCACAGCGTCAACCTTACGTAGATCGAGATCTCCGACACCTTCACCTTCATTACAATTTTTATATATTTTGGTTTGAAGTTTACCGTGAGAAACAATAGCAACAAAAAAATCGAAATTCCTTTATTTCAGAAGCCGGTTGATTTGAACGGTTTTAACATTAAACTGGAGACGAAAAGCGGAAACCGATTGTTTAGGCTATAACCACCTTCTCTAGTGTCATTGTGCAGCTGTTGCATTGCAATTAGTGAACCCTTACACGAGGTGCATATCGGTTCACTCTTTATAAGCAAACCTGTCCATACTGATGTTGCATAGCTGTGAAAGTAGAAATAACACTGCCGAAAAACCAATCCCGAGACGCAATCAAGAAGTAGGCCCTAAGGAATGATAGCCTGAGGAGGGCAACACCGTAGTTAACAGCAAGAGCCGTGGCCGACTGGAACAAGTTCGTTTAGAAACAGGACACACAACACATACCATGGTTATTTGCACTGTTAAGCCCATTTCATACGAGCGACTTTCTGTTCGAAATCGACCGCTGAAAGTGACTACAACTTTTCTGCCTGCGTGTAAATCAGCAGCCAACCACGACGCGAATGTGTCTATGACACCAATGATCTATAGATCTTGCCGAATATGGAGTTCTGAATTTTCCGAGTATGTTGCACACTGCACATGCCCAGAAACAAGTGACTTTGGGGCCGTCTGATAAAATCGAAAATGGAATCTATTCTGGCCGAGCTCCCTGCTGTTGTAGAAATGGATTTTGCGTTTTCATGTCTCCTTAATTTTTATTGTGTTTGAATTGTTTTCGTGACACACCGACAAGCTAGGCAAGGTCCTGATATTTTTCCTCTTACAAGATAGAAGAAATATCTGAAACCTGTTAGGCATTGACGTATTACAAAGAAAAAGCAGAGATAAGAACGCAAATAGGTAAAGTGTCTTAATGAAAATTACTTCGACCATGAAACAGTCAGTTATATGATGAGAAAAATAATTTGAAGAAAAAAAAAAAAGAACACGATACAAACGCTATTTACTGCGTTATGGATATTATTTGATGTGTTTTTGCACATCGCAAGTACATATTTTCTCGAGAAAATGAATGTGTACTGGGATGTTCTGAAATGTTCCTTCGCGTACTCTGTGTAAAATCGAACAGGTATCCCATCAGGTCCAGCGGCCTTTCCTCTTTTGAGTGATTGTAATTGTTCTTCTATTCCTCTGTCCTCTATTTCCATGTCTACCATTTTGTCATCTGTGCGCCAATGTATAGAAAGAACTACAGTGCAGTCTTCCTCTATGAAACAGCTTTGCAAAAATACATTTAGTATTTCGGCCTTTAGTCTGTCATCCTCTGTTTCAGTACCATTTTGGTCACAGAGTGTCTGGACATTTTGCTTAGATCCACCTACCGCTTTGACATAAGAGCAAAATTTCTTAGGATTTTCTGCCAAGTCAATACACAGAACTTTAATTTCGAATTTGTTGAACGCCTCTAGCATTACCCTCCTCACACTACATTTCGCTTCGTGTAATTTTTGTTTGTCTGCAAGGCTTTGGCTTTATTTATGTTTGCTATGAAGTTCCCTTTGCTTCCGTAGCTGTTTTATTATTCGGTTGTTGTACCACGGTGGCTCTTTTCCATCTCTTACGGTCTTGCTTGCCACATACTCATTTAATGCATATTGTACGATGGTTTTGAACTTTGTCCACTGTTCCTCAACACTATCTGTACTTGAGATAAAACTTTTGTGTTGAGCCGTCAAGTACTCTGAAATCTGCTTTGTGTCATTTTTGCTAACCAGAAAAATCTTCCTACTTTTTTTTAATATTTCTATTTACGGCTGAAATCACCGATACTGTAACCGCTTTATGATCGCTGATTTCCTGTTCTGCCTCGCAACGTGCTGTTCAAAAGAGGTCTCCAACCCTCGTACCCTTACAGATTTATGGACAGTACTGTCCGGCCCCGGTAGCTGACCGCGGCCTCATCTTCAAAGTCAAGTACCAAACGTTGACTCTACCGACTGACAACGGAGGATTGAATCTCTCAGACGTGTACAATTAAGCACAACCACTGTACGTCTGTAAAACATATAAACTGTGGAAGCGGTCAGTCGACAGTGTCGCCGCATACTTGTTAAATGAAATAGCGCCGGCCAGCCAGGACGCCCCAATAGACGTTCACCACATCCCAAATGAACTTTACCACCTAAAACATTTATTCGTAGAATATAGCTACATTAGACTCGAAACACCCGAGAAAGATGTCATCAAAGTCAAGAAAATATACCAAAACTTAATGAACTTTCAGAACAAGAACATCATAGAACAAAAATACGTCGGTCACTATTGGCATGATATCTGGAAGAATATACACCACCCGCATTTACCAACAAAAGTGCGGTCATTGTGGTACTGTTTTGTGAACAGAAAATTTCAAACGAACTCCAGACTACATTCCATATATCTGGCTGATTCCCCTTTGTGTACCACTAGCAACCTGATTGACACAGATGAACATCAATTTGTCTGTGGAAATGCAAATAATATATGATTGTCAATCAGAAAAGAATTAGCAACTATGCAGAGAAAACCGCCGTATTTGATATCGCCATCGTGCCCTTTGTACCCGGAAGAAGAACTATACCCCACCTGGAAGAAAAATGCCGTCAACTGGTTGAAGGGACACGCGTTATTTTCCCTGCTGTCCAGTAAAGAAAGGAGCGAAGGAGATTTTTGGGCGTACATCTCCGACCAGCATCACAAGCTACTACGCATGAATAATTATTATGAAACATACGCCAACTTCCTCAGAAGAACAGTCATGTGAACTCCATTTTCGAGGATGCGATTCACAACATGAAGAAACGAGAGACAATTTGATTTTTGAAAAACAAATACGATCAAGTGACGAACATCAGTATCTGGTTTAGACTTGGATTTTTTTTCTGTAATTAATTTTAGTTTGTTTTATTACTTTTAAATGTCAGTTGAAAGTTATGTACTACTGTGGAATGTTATGATCAATAAATTGGAGAAAAAAAAGTGGTCAGCGCGACAGACCGTCAATCCAAAGGGCCCGGGTTCGATTCCCGGCTGGGTCGGAGATTTTTCTCCGCACAGGGACTGGGTGTAGTGTTGTCCCAATCATCATCATTTCATCCCAATCGACCCGCAAGTCGCCGAAGAGGCGTCAAATCGAAAGACTTGCACCAGGCGAACGATCTACCCGACGGGAGGCTCTCGTCACACATTATTATTATTATTATTATTATTATTATTATTATTATTACGGACAGTACTATACGATTCATGTGTCAATTCCCTCCAGCACTACTTCAGACATCAGTCGAGTCCACGCCACATCGTGTTGCGGCACTTCTGGGTGCTCGCGGGGTTCCTACACAACATTAGGCTGGTGTGCCAGTTTCTTTAGTTTTTCACTGTATTTACAGTGTAATACAAACGCAAAGACAAACGCAGTTGCTAGAAAGCTACCGGGCGACCACAGTCCCTTATACGAAAATCTTCAGAAGACACATCTGAACAACAAACAAAATTTGGTCGATGGTGTTCGGGTTCGCGCTATAGACATGTAAGGGCTGTCATTTTTGCGGATCAGGAAGACAAAAAGATAATAGCGTGTACGTAACAGGGCCCATTCTGCAGGTGCAGTATATGGTAACAATAGTAGGCGCGCAGGCACGGGTAGGTGCGGGTACAGGTAGGAGCGAGAGGCAGCGCGGCAAATGAAGCGGCGAGAGGCGGCGGGGCCCCGCGGGCGCTGGCTGGGTGCCCGCGGCCAGGCGGGGGTAGGCGGGCAGGCGGGCAGGCGGGCTCCGCTAATTACGACCGCTGCGCCCGCGGCGCGGGCTGCCGGCTCGGCGCGGCCTCGCCGCGGCTTCGTGGAAAACATTTACCCGCCGCACGCGCTGACAAGCCGCGCCGCCGGAATACCCGCAATTAAAAGTGCGCTCACTCGCCGGTCTCCGCGACAGCGCCGCCGTTTCTTTGACGAACTATTGCCGGCCAGTATCAGATTTGTTTGGCAGGGTTGTGCGAAAGTATACTGCCATCTGCACAGGAATTCGCATACGAGACTTCAGTGCGAGCAGTTGAACAGTATTGTAATAGAACCCAGTACGTTGTCCTCGATGGTGAGTGTTCATCGGAGGTGAGGGTATCATCTGGAGTGCCCCAGGGAAGTGTGGTAGGTCCGCTGTTGTTTTCTATCTACATAAATGATCTTTTGGATAGGGTGGATAGCAATGTTCGGCTGTATGCTGATGATGCTGTGGTGTACGGGAAGGTGTCGTCGTCGAGTGACTGTAGGAGGATTCAAGATGACTTGGACAGGAATTGTAACTGGTGTAAAGAAGGGCAGCTAACTCTAAATACAGGGTGTTACAAAAAGGTACGGCCAAACTTACAGGAAACATTCCTCACACACAAAGAAAGAAAATATGTTATGTGGACATGTGTCCGGAAACGCTTACTTTCCGTGTTAGAGCTCATTTTATTACTTCTCTTCAAATCACATTAATCATGGAATGGAAACACACAGCAACAGAACGTACCAGCGTGACTTCAAACACTTTGTTACAGGAAATGTTCAAAATGTCCTCCGTTATCAAGGATACATGCATCCACCCTCCGCCGCATGGAATCCATGATGCGCTGATGCAGCCCTGGAGAATGGCGTATTGTATCACAGCCGTCCACAATACGAGCACGAAGAGTCTCTACATTTGGTACCGGGGTTGCGTAGACAAGAGCTTTCAAATGCCCCCATAAATGAAAGTCAAGAGGGTTGAGGTCAGGAGAGCGTGGAGGCCATGGAATTGATCCGCCTCTACCAATCCATCGGTCACCGAACCTGTTGTTGAGAAGCGTACGAACACTTCGACTGAAATGTGCAGGAGCTCCATCGTGCATGAACCACATGTTGTGTCGTACTTGTAAATGCACATGTTCTAGCAGCACAGGTAGAGTATCCCGTATGAAATCATGATAACGTGCTCCACTGAGCGCAGGTGGAAGAACATGGAGCACAATCAAAACATCACCAACAATGCTTGCCCAATACGTCGCGTGTCAACACAAGCACCGAAGTCAACATTACCTTCCTTCAATTGGGCCAACTGGCGGTGAATCGAGGAAGTACAGTACATACTGACGAAACTAAAATGAGCTCTAACATGGAAATTAAGCGTTTCCGGACACATGTCCACATAACATCTTTTCTTTGTTTGTGTGTGAGGAATGTTTCCTGAAAGTTTGGCCGTACCTTTTTGTAACACCCTGTATAGATAAATGTAAATTAATGCAGATGAATAGGAAAAAGAATCCCATAATGTTTAAATACTCCATTAGTAGTGTAGCGCTTGACAGTCACGTCGATTAAATATTTGGGCGTAACATTGCAGAGCGATATGAAGTGGGACAAGCATGTAATGGCAGTTGTGGGGAAGGCGGATAATCGTCTTCGGTTCATTGGTAGAATTTTGGGAAGATGTGGTTCATCTGTAAAGGAGACCGCTTATAAAACACTAATACGACCTATTCTGGAGTACTGCTCGAGCGTTTGGGATCCCTATCAGGTCGGATTGAGGGAGGACATAGAAGTAATTCAGAGGCGGGCTGCTAGATTTGTACCGAGCGAGGTGGCGCAGTGGTTAGCACACTGGCCTCGCATTCGGGAGGACGACTGTTCAATCCAGTCTCCAGCCATCCTGATTGAGGTTTTCCGTGATTTCCGTAAATTGTTTCAGGCAAATACCGGGATGGTTTCTTTGAAAGGGCACGGCCGATTTCCTTCCCAATCCTTTCCTAACCCGAGCTTGCGCTCCGTCTCTAATGAACTCGTTGTCGACGGGACGTTAAACACTAACCACCACCACCACCTAGATTTGTTACTGGTAGGTTTGATCATCACGATGGTTCAAATGGCTCTGAGCACTATGGGACTTAACATCTGAGGTCATCAGTCCCCTAGAACTTAGAATTACTTAAACCTAACTAACCTAAGGACATCACACACATCCATGCCCGAGGCAGGATTCGAACCTGCGACCGTAGCGGTCGCGCGTTTCTAGGCTGAAGTGCCTAGAACCGCTCGGCCACACCGGCCGGCGATCATCACGAGAGTGTTACGGAAATGCTTCAGCAACTCGGGTGGGAGTCTCTGGAGGAAAGGAGGCGTTCTTTTCGTGATTCGCTACTGAGGAAATTTAGAGAACCAGCATTTGAGCCTGACTGCAGTTCAATTTTACTGCCGCGGAAAGACCACAAAGATAAGATAAGACAGATTAGGGCTCCTACAGAGGCATATAGGCAGTCATTTTCCCCTCGTTCTGTTTGGGAGTGGGACAGGGAGAGAAGATGCTAGTTGTGGTACGAGGTATCCTCCGCCACACACCGTATGGTGGATTGCGGAGTATGTATGTAGATGTAGATGTAAATTGTGTTCCAGCGTTGGAAGTCCTTATCACGTATGCATGACTGCACACATCCAATTAATCCAGAGAGACTTTCAGCTACATCTACATCTACATGACTACTCTGCAATTCACATTTAAGTGCTTGGCAGAGGGTTCATCGAACCACAATCATACTATCTCTCTAACATTCCACTCCCGAAAAGCGCACGGGAAAAACGAACACCTAAACCATTGTGTTCGAGCTCTGATTTCTCTTATTTTATTTTGATGATGATTCCTACCTATGTAGGTTGGGCTCAACAAAATATTTTCGCATTCGGAAGAGAAAGTTGGCGACTGAAATTTCGTAAATACATTTGGCCGCGACGAAAAACGTCTTTGCTTTAATGACTTCCATCCCAACTCGCGTATTATATCTGCCAAACTCTCTCCCCTATTACGTGATAATACAAAACGAGCTGCCCTTTTTTGGACCCTTTCGATGTCCTCCGTCAATCGCACCTGGTAAGGATCCCACACCGCGCAGCAATATTCTAACTGAGGACGAACGAGTGTAGTGTAAGCTGTTTCTTTAGTGGACTTGTTGCATCTTCTAAGTGTCCTACCAATGAAACGCAACCTTTAGCTCGCCTTCCCCACAATATTATCTATGTGGTCTTTCCAACTGAAGTTGTTCGTAATTTTAACACCCAGGTACTTAGTTGAAATGACAGCCTTGGGAATTGTACTATTTATCGAGTAATCGAATTCCAACGGATTTCTTTTGGAACTCATGTGGAACACCTCACACTTTTCGTTATTTAGCGTCAACTGCCACCTGCCACACCATACAGCTACAGTCGTAACAGGTCGCTATAATTCATACGAAAGAAATACAGCGTGGCGCATATAAAAGTATCATGTGGAAGTATACAGGAAATGCAGTGAAATTACAGAAAGTAAGAACTGAAATTGACATACCATTGATTCACAATGAGAAACACATTATTTGAGGGTATTTTTATTCTGTCGTTGTAACTACAAAAATGCGTGATTTTTTTCACCAGACGCGTTTCGCTGTATTGAGGTTAAGCATCATCAGAGGTGTTGAGTTTCGCTTGATTTCTCGCTTACATCGGGAAATACCGTCTGCTAGCACATCGTTGTTTTCCTGCATTACACACTGATAATTTTACTTGTTCTGCAGTACTATACATTCCTTACGTTTTTCGCAGCAGACTTTCAAAAAAAAAAAAAAATGGCTCTGAGCACTATGGGTCTTAACTGCTGAGGTCATCAGTCCCCTAGAACTTAGAACTACTTAAACCTAATTAACCTAAGGACATCACACACATCAATGCCTGAGGCAGGATTCGAACCTGCGACCGTAGCGGTCGCGTGGTTCCAGACCGTAGCGCCTAGAACCGCTTCGCCACTCCGGCCGGCCAGCACACTTTTACGCACACTAAATGTGCTGTGAAAAACTGTCCATTTTTGTAGTTGTTTGTTTCAGAAGTCGAAATATTAGATCCACATTCAAGGGGGAGAAGGGCTACTTTTAACTGCCCCACCCAGTACTAGGGCAACTAAAACGGGAATCCTTAGAAGGAACGCAGCATAGTTTGGATTTTTTGTGGACACCATTTAAAGCAAAGGCGTTTTCCGTTGCGGCAGAACGTTCTCACGAAATTTCAATCACCAATTTTCTACTCCGAATGAGAAAATGTTTTGTTGACGCCGACCTACACAGGAAGAAACGATCATTACAATAAACTAAGGTAAATCAGAGCTCGCACGGAAAGATACAGGTGTTCGTCTTCTCTGTGCGCTGTACGGGATTGGAATAGTACAGAACTATCCTGAAGGTGGTTCGATGAACCCTCTGCCAGGCACTTAAATGAGATTTGCAGAGTATCCAGGTAGATGTTGGCGCAGTTATAGCGAAATCTCGTTGGGTAAATTTAGAGCACCTGCACACATCTACGTCTACGTACATTCTCTGCCAATCACTGTGAAGTGGAGGGCACAAGATATCGTAGAATCGCTTGTTAGGGTTTCTTCCCGTTACAGAAGCGAGATGAAAGATGCTGAAATGCCTCTACGTGTGCCCTAATTACTCCAATCTCGTCTCCGCGTCGCTACGCGAGCGATACGTTGAGGGATGATGAACATCTCTAGATTGTTCACTTAAGGGGCTCGAGACCGGTTGATATCTTGAAGTTTTCAGTTTTGTTTTTTCATTGATCTTAAGGTACGAAATTTCCTCTTTGCAAGGACTTACATTACATATGTATATTATTGTCTTATTTCTAGTTTATTCATGCATTTAAACAAAGCACTGTGCAGAAGTCACCATGTACAGTTGTTATTTCTCAGACCGAGATTTGAGTTTTTGAATCCGGGGTAAATTGTTTAGGAGATGGGGACACACAATCTTTTAAAACATTTGTGCAAGAAAAGCCGTATGGAGAAGACGTAACTACCACTAGACAGGAGTGCACAGTTCCCGTACGATAACGAACTGGCACGAGGCTGCGACGACTGAAAACTGCGTACAAGAGGAAGAAATTGGAAGATGGCAGAGAATTAGATGGTAGCAATAGACTCAAAGAAACTGTCATAAATAAAATTCAAAATTGTTATGGCATGGGCATCAGGCAAAATGTTAGATACGAGGAAAACCGTATGGGCAGTTTTGTTTCACCTCTCTTCAACAGACGATAAACCTACCCATGGACTATGCCCTCTGGGGAGTGATTCATGGTGCAAATACAGCAGAGCACAGCAAAATAGTGAGAAATTTACTCAAAAACCACTTATATCTTTTGTCATAGTGGAGGTCTTGAAAGAAAAACATTCAAAGATATGTCAGATGTAATAATGTTGAAGAACTGTCGTGATGGCTACATTCAGAATTCCAACAAGTCCGTCAACAAGATAATCTGGGCCAGAATTCCCAAGAAAGTGTTTATCTCAATTAGTGCGCTGAATTTTGGTGCCTTTGCTGCAATGGCAACTTTCAGTGAAGGAAATCTTGCAAGCTCTGAAGACCTGAAAAGACTGCTACAAACCGGTGGTTCTTTAGCAGCGAAATAAATCTTAAGTTTAGGTAAATCAAGACTTAGGCCACCATAGAGAACTGTTAGAGACATTGAAACAAGGACGAGACAGCGCAGATGAGCGGGAAAATGGAAGTTGCAAGATAAGGTGGAACCGGCAGCAGATAACACACCACATGGTGCAGGAATGCATTGACAACTTTAAAGGCTGTTACCCGTAAGTTATATTTCTTAAGAATTAAGTGTATTTTTTCTCAGCTCCTACTGTCTAGAATTTGTTCAAAATTGCAGGTATACTCGTCAGAGTATTGTGCATATTTGAACACCGGAGTATTCTTAGTTTATAAATCTCAAAGAAGTTAGTTCCCTACACACATAGGAAAGTGTTGACAGTATTTTTTATTTTTATGCCACTTTATACAAAAATAATCATTATCGTTAAACTAATCAATGCTTTCAGAAATCCTTCTGTTAAAGTATTTATTAACGTGTAACCTACATTCTTTTTTTTCAAATTTCTACTCCCTACAATTTGTGACAAAAGGTACCTTTTGTGTGAATGAATATAACATTGTTTGAGATAGGGATTTTTCAACCTGTTCGGAGCCCCTTAAAGCAAGTTCTAGAAACTTTGTAAATAGGCTTTCGCGAGGTAGTTGGCGTCTGTCTTCTAGCGCCTGCCATTTCGGCTTTTTAATCATTTCCATAAAATGGTCCCATAGATGAAATAAGCCAGTGACCATTCATTCTGCCCTTCTTTCTATGCCTTCAGTATCCTCAGTCCTGTGAGGAATGGGACCCACACACTTGAGCAATATTTAAGATGGGACCCGCAAGTAATCTGCAAGCAGTCCCCTTTGTAAACCGACTGTATTTTCGCGTACCTTAGGAAGTATCGAAATGTTCCCCTGCTTCACCTACTTTTACAAACGACATATTGATGTGCAACATGAGCTGCACTTGTAAGGTATCTATTTGACGTCGCTACTCGGGTATACAGCCCATCATCAGTGTACACGCCTGCAGCAATCGACGTGTCTGTGGTGTATAAAAACGTAAATACAATATGAAACTCAACCATATTTCATGTTTTCTTACTGTGACAGTAGTGTCCGTGGAACATTTAAATTACGTTGCCAATTTTTGAACCACTCTTGAATATTATCAAGACCCGAATGTAAATTTGTGCAGGTTTCTCGAATAGTGCTTCACCGCCGAGAATTGCATTATCTGCAAAAATACTGTGCTTATTATTAACAGTGCACCCCCTGTGATTTATACAGAACACGAACAAGGCTGCGAGCACACTTCCCTGGGGTATGCTTTGAAATTATATCTACGTCTGTCGTTGACTCTCCATCCAATATAACATGCAGTGGCCTCCCAACCAAAAAATCCTCAATCCAGTCACGTATTATGTCTGATACCCAATATGACCGTGCCTTTGTTAGCAAATGCTGGTGTGGTACTTAGTCAAATGTTTCTTCAGAAGTCAAGAAGTATTGCATCCTTCTGATTGGAGAACACTATGTTAACACTGAGCTGCCACCGTCGAATAGATGTAGTCAGAATAAAATCAGAGAGATTACAATGCATATACATATGAGGATAGACAATTTCACTAAGCGAGTAAGGTAAGACAGAAAATAACTGCTAATAGGATCAAGTACTGTACGGTGACTTACGAAGCTTGTTTGTAGATGTACTGTAGATTGCCCTCTCTTTCTTACCGTTCTTCTCGTTTTTGTGGCTTCAATATAACTGAAAAGTGTCCATTCAGCTTTTTTGTGTCCCATACTCAATACCAGTTTTCATTTGCGCTGCTTGATGTGGGGGGAACCAAACCCATTGTCACGGCGGGTGGTGTATCAAATCGTTTAGCGGTTCAAACAGCGTACACACTATCCTCGTAAAAGTCAATCAGTACAAGCTAGTGCGAAACATTTCATTGTGTCAGATACCGCCGGAAACTTAGAATCACAACCAAACTGGGCAATGGTTTCATGCTGACTCACTGTGATCATGTAGGTATTTAAAAGAAAGCAACTCGGCGTTGCACAGACAGGCTCTAGTTAAAGACAATCGTTTCCAAGACGGCTTAGGCGCACTGAACAAAATTCATGAGAATGACACTAGTAAAAAAAAAAAAAAAAAAAAAAAAGCGCTAATGTTACAGGGAAATCCCTTATTTTGGCAAAGAAATTTCTATAAACGAACGTGAGGAAGCCAACGACGGAGGAAAGCAAATCATGGACTACAGAAAAATCATAAGATAAAAGAATCGAAGCGTTTGATATCTGGCGTTACGCGATTCTGGAAATTACATTAATCCGTAAGAAGTTAGGAGGTCTCAACAGACTCAGTGAGCGAAGTAATGTGTGGAAATCACCAGAAAATAGGTCACAATATTAAAACACGTGTTAATACACCGGGGCATAATTTCCATGGTACTGGAGGGAGATGTACAGGACAAAAAATGTAGGGAAAGGCAGAATTAGAACGTATACGACCAATAATTGAGGGCGTTGGGTGTAGACGCCGCTCTGATATGAAGAGACTGAAGAATGGCTCAGAAAAGGGAATCGTAACGGTCCGCATCAAAGCAGACACAAGACTTACAAGAAGAAAGAGAACTAGATTAGTGTCGTTAGAGACGGAGCACAAACTCGGATTGAATAACAAAACCTGCATTATCCTTCTCAAAGAATCCTAGGCGTAAGTGATTCGTGGAAACCATGGGTAACCTAAATGTGGATGATTGGACTGCAATTTTAACCGCTCCCTACCCGAATGCGAGTCCATTGTCTGACAGCATCAATTGTAGAATACCATCACACTGCGAAAAGTTTAGCGATTTAAATTTTCTCAGTGAGTACTTAATTTCTGATGATTTCCAAACATATTATACCCCTACAAAGCTACTTTCAGAGTGCATGCGTTAACAGCACTCGTAACTGACAATAAAGGTCCGATTTAAAAACCTCATACTACTCTGAGGTTATTTTCGTAAAGCTGTTTGTTGTTGTCAATAACCACTTAATTGAGTCAGTTGAAATACCGAATATTTCGACAGAGCTTCCATTTTTCTCTAAATAAGTTTCCTCTACAAGTGCAAGTGTTTCTTTTAGCGTTAGTCTAACACTAAGCAATTGCTTTTATCACGAGATCATCTCAACCTACAATCCCCTGAATTATCTATAGACCACCGCACTGGTCATGTTCACTGGACACGAAGGTCAGCCGAAGTAATCCCCTTATACAGATGAATGAGTACTAAACTGAAAACAGGATTTAGCCTCACGTGCTGTGAATAGTAATATTTCCATAAAACTATCTGCACACGTACTGTCGTGAAGGGCATGTACGTGTAGAGTCAGCGGCAAGAATCAAGTTTTTCTTACATCACTCCTCTCTTCGCTTTAATGAACTGGTATAGTAACTTCCTTTTACCTCTGACATTCAAATAACTCTACTTCTATATCATTGACAGTGGACACATATTTTTACTAAACTTTGTAATCAAAATGGCTCACGCTTCTAAAATATTTACTTTATACTGTGTAGATATGAAAACTAATTACATGCTTGTCACGGATGTTTCTTAAGGGAGCTGAAATAAGGTCCCCGTGATCTTCTTTACAGAGTAATTTGTTGTTGAGTAAAGATTTGAAACGTTGTTTTTAGAACACTGTTAAATATCTGTTCTGTTACTGCAAAAGAAACGTTCAGAACAGGCGCTGAATAGGAATATAGGAACATAGCACTGTACAGAACTATTTCCTTACAATTTCTATTCACGATTTCGACCGACACGGCTACTATAAACTGCACAAGAACCCGTCAGTAACTATGTAGGCGCCCTGACGTGCCGAGAGAATGGTGTACAGCTTCATGGACCAACCAAGTACCACAAATTTCGCTGGCCGCACTACCCCTGACGAACAAACCCATCGATATCATACTTGGGTACAAAGATGGTCACCAAACAATAACGCAATGGTCAGTCTATCGTGGCTTAGGGCGTACAGCGAAATCGTCTTGTATGTCGCAGGCGCAAACTGTGTCACTTTGAAATCACAAAAGCTCAATGTCATCTTCTGCATGAAGGGTATGAGGAAAGTTAAAAAAAACGTTTTATGTACGTCTCCATTCATTAGTTTTCCTAGATTCGACGGTTTAGTAAATATCATCACTACTCCCTACTTGTCGCTTATACAGGGTGTAAAAGATAATTGCTTATAGCTTACCACAGTGGTGTAGAAGAAGTTGAGACGAACAAATTATACAGGACGCTGGTGGTTTATCAAGTAGAGAAATTGGCCTACAAAAACCACCTAACCAAAAGTGCATGTGCATCGCACAATATTTTCATATCTCTCGCTCTCTACGCGAATACTATTAGTCCTAGAGAAAAAATGAACATGGCCTTTTTTGTAGGAAATTTAAAGAAGTTTTAATTTGCGCTGGACTGTGTTTTGGCCGGAAAACACAGTTTTCACAATATTAAAAAAAGGTACAAAAGTAACGTTCAAACACCCTCTCACTCAACCCCCCCCCCCCCCCCAATCTTTAAGGATGTTTTGTGTGGCAAAAAAGGACGAAAGGAGGAAGGGAAAAAAGAAAGGAGTTTTTGTACGTTGTTCACGGCACTCTCTCCTACCATTGTACAAAAATTTGCGAGTACACGAATTATTTCCCATATTCTGCTTCCTTTGGTCTTCATTGAGTGGACTATGACGCCAGCGGTTTAGACAGCTATTTCGTTAACATTATTGATTTAAACGTGCCCATGAGGATAATGAAAGAAACATTACTTTTGTAAACGCTGCACTAAAACTAATTACGATGACAATTCGAACCAAACTAAACCCTTACAAGCACAATGGTTTCGTAGTCAGAAGGCCTGACGAATACAACGATGTAATTGTTTATTTTATGCTGTTAGAATCCACAAAATTATTAGATAAAATTTCCACCAACGTCAGTTTAACTATTCGTAAGTGCGCGATTAAGCTGGTGCCCCCTGTCAATGAAGGATGTAAAAGGTCGAATTTAGGAACTAATTCATCTAGGCACAAATTTCTGTACAGTGGTATGAAAGAGTGCCATGAACAGCAAACTAAAAGTACTGACAGGTGCGGATGGGTTTGAGTATAACGGTCACTTTTCTAAGTTTTTCTTGCATAAATTTGAAAACTGCGATCTCTAACGGAAACGTATCCCAGTACGAAATTGAACTACGTTAAATTTCCAACAAAGGAGGCGCAGTGCGTTTTTGTCTAGGTCTAATAGTTTGCGCGTACAAGGCGAGAGATTGAGAGACCCTAGCGCGACGTGCATGTACTGTACCTTAATTCTCAACGTGATAGACCACAAGTTTCAGATATAAAACTGATGGTCTCGGCTTCCTCTACACCACTGTGTTACGTTCTGAACAATTATCGTCTACTTCGTGTATAATTCATATGTTAATGGGTTTATAACGTATTCGGTTGGCCAAATTTCAGACATTATCCTTTTGAGCATCAAGCTCATTAACATGTTAACATATCCTATGATGCCTACTTATGCCAAATTGAAAAAGCGGTCATTCCAGAAATGTTATTGGTGTACATGAGTGTGCAACTGTCAACTGATAATAGATTAAAACCGAAAGATTTCGGCAGTGAGTGTCACACTTTTTTTAATTTTGGCAAAAACCTTACAGATTATGCTTATCCATTACGGATATTTTAGAACCGTGACTGTATATTGAATGTAAATAAGTTACACAAAACTGCAACCAGTCACTTTTTTGCATAATTATGTTTTATTCCATGAAACGGCTTTCGAACATTTTCAGGTTCATATTCCTGAAACCATCTGAAGATGAACCTGAGAAGGTTCGAAAACCGATTCATGGAATAAAACATAATTATTCAAAAAAGTGACTGGTTGCAGTTTTGTATAACTTATTTTCATTTACAAAAACCTTACAGCTTCAGTGGAATCATCGTTTCAAACGTTCAGAATTTTCATTCAGTATCAAGGAAAACTAAGTATTCGGTAAACAGCAACTGAATACCGTGAATTCCTCAAATGTAAACACTCAGAAAACGTTTGCCTGTAAAGTTAATATTCGGCTCGTATGCCAGTCTAGTCCTCTACGACTAGTTAAATACGAAAAGCACCTCGTGGAAATCAGAATGATGTTTCTGTCTAGGAGAATGAAGAAGATGCGTCTTTGATTAATTATTGGGAACATTTAATTTTTATTTTACTGGCTATTACTGGAGAAATAGGTGGTCGTCGCTGCCGTAAAACTGCACATCTGAAGTAGTGCCTGACGGCTAACGGGACCTGCATGTCAGTTGGAGTACTTGGATACCGCTTTGATGAGATGAAGCGAGGACGGAGCGTTCTATTTAGTTTCACTAATGACACATCTACCCACAAAGGAGATTTTCCCTTGTAATTCTGACTAGTGCTGACGGCTTGATTGGCTGTAACTGTTACTACCAGTGAGGCACCGGCGACTCCGGGTTAACATTTAAAATGTAAATGATTCCTGGAATTACTGGCTGTGTCACAGAAAAGCTTAATAAAATGCGGGGGAAGAAGGATCAAGAAGGACGATACGCATCACGGACGCCCTTACCCACAAAATACCGAGAGCCCATATTCCTGAACGAATAAAAAAACATACCGCTTCATACATCACAAGTAATGACCTCTACGGAGAATATTTCTCCCCGCGTGCTATCCTCGAATGAAACACGGAGGGAGTAAATAGCACTAAGTACCCTCCTCCCCACACCGTACACTGGCTTGCTGAGTACAGGTGCAGATGTTGAGCCTGGCAGCGAAAGCGAAAGGAACTAGTAATAATATGGAGACTCTATCCGGTAGAAAAACCGTCTCATCCAGTTTCGTGAAGAAGGAATTTTTCATCTGCCCGTCGCTCAAGCGAAGTGCGCTCAGGAAACTGTAACCGCCGCAGAGTACTGTGGAATGCCTTCAGTCCTCTCCGCGATAAAGCTTCCGATACACAGTCGAGGGACATCCTCAGCAGATTCGTCGAGAAAGCTTGGCAAATGACTGTGTAACCTTCATATTTTTTTGTCCGTTTGGGCGATTACGGAAAAGGTGTTTATGAACGTCGTATGGGTCTAGATACACAGATAACTGCGGTTCCCTCGACGATTTAGTATCTTTTGCTGCGAAGAGTGACGTAATATGATGATATTTAGTTCTTAAACTTGAGAGAATTCGCAGTTGTATATTCGCAGTTGTATCTTGAAGAATGGAACTAGGGATGTAGATATTACGAAGCATGTGTTGTGTTCATGAGTCTGAAGACTGGTTTGACACAGCTCTCTGCATGTCTGCCCTAAAAAATGCAGGCACAAAGGATACTCATATCGTAGTAAAATGAAATCGAACGCTTAGCTTTTTAACAATTGAAGTCCAGTGTCCTACTATTTTTTATAACCAGTTTCGTATTAAACTACAAATACGGCACGAAAAAGGTCGTGAGTATTGTTGTCCTCTGGTACAGAGCAACTGATTTAAATTGATCAAAAAACCTCTTTTGAAGAATTGAGTGAATGTGCAGAAAATCATTACGCGGCAATATATGCGTGGTATCCGAGACGATTTTATGCTTTACTTAGTTTTGCTGTGTATCAGTTGAGATTTGCTACCCTCCCACACTGTATATCCTAAACTTTGTAATGTTAAAGTGTAAGAAATTTAGAGTGAACCCAAACTCCACCACAAAACGTTGCAGGTTATTCTGAAATATTTTCTTAGTATTTTGGTATTAGCGACTTTTAGTCTTCGGTGAATCGCTATAGAGTAATAGCATTTCGCTTGACTTCTTACCTACAATTTGTTTTTGTGTATGTACTGCCCTAAATCTATCTGCATAATAGTGCCAATGTCAGTGCTCTGTGTCTTGTTTGGAAGAAGCAAACCAGTTCCAGTCACTCTTAGTACTTGCTCTTGATAACAGTAATGTCGGTCTCGAGATTGCAGTTAGTACTCCTTGCTTCTAACTCAGGATAGTTTTCTGAGCAGTGTTGTACGTTAACGATGATGCACGACTGTACGAACATGCTTAATGCTGAAGGGTGGACTGAGTACGCCTCGTGTCTGGGGTCACTGAGTAAAAGGTAACAGCGACGCAACGGCAATGGTATGAGATGTTGCCGTAGCAATGGCAACCACATCACAGTACTTCCTGTGGGTTGTTGCATTACTTTGAGATTTCTGTTGTACGTTTTGGTGACTGCCTAGTACAGACTTCTTCAATGTTGCGAAGTTATTTTCACAGTAACAAAGATAACTGGAGTAACAACCCAATAAATAATAATTACATAATTATTCCGTAACGCAGGCCTCGGGGCCCTTGTACCAAAACTACTCTAAACATATCCCTGAACAGCCTCTGAAATTTTGTTGATGGAGTTCCGGAGCACCATGTATAAATTTCAGCTCTTCTCTAAAAGTACGTTACAAACCGACTGAAGTAAATCAATAAGTTCTCAAACAGCACAGAAGCGAAACATAATTGACTTTATTTCCGTACAATAAGTCCTACCACTTGGCAGTTTTCAAAACGCAACACTTGAAATGAAAACAGTGTTTTAGCTTTCGATATGTTTGCCATAAATACCAAACAAAACTTATTTTCTTGAGCTACTTTTGACAATTATATTTTCTCAATCACGTAGATGATGTACATCAAATAAAATAGCTCAATAACTTAGAGGAATCTTAGTAGTTCCTTGCAGCGTGTAGCGGGAGAAGATAAACTCAGTTTATCAGTTTATCTACGGAGCTGGGCAGCATTATTAATACAAGGAGCCGTGGGTAGAATGTACTTCATTATGCAATCAGGAATGTGCGCTAGTCTGACTACATGGCTTGGAACTCTAACTAGTGTGTTGATGGTGCTCTGTGTATCAGTCGCAATGCAGTAGTAAGTAGCATGTTGTACCAAGCATAGAGCTGAGAAGACCATTTATATGGCTACGGTTTGTAATCACAGTCTCAAAGGTGTTACTTTGAGAAATGACCCAGACATGAGAATTGATATCAATGATCTCCTCGGCCCATGGCTACGCGTATGCGTGCTTGTGCGCGCTGCCGCTATCTGAAACTGAAGATAATAAGCAAATATTCTTTCTAATACTGGCACGGTTATATTTGCTTATAGAGGTTCAACACAATGTACATGGGAGAATGACACGTATCATTACTTACCATCTCACGTTCCGTTTGCGAATTATGCAAGTGGAAAACTACTGTACATCTCGGTAAGCACCTTAACTTCCTGTATATTACTACTGTCACCCTTACGAAGATTATACAAAGTACATAAGAGAATCGTACGACAGGCTTCTAGAGTAATGGTGCTATGAATGTAAGCTGGCAACGTTCTTTCACCGGTTTCCAGGTGATTTTCAGAAGCGTCTTGGTGACATTCCGTTATAGTCATTCCGGGGTACTGTCGTGCCACTGATTACGATTTGGCAGTTACCTCAGACACATGAAAAGTGTCTACAAATAGGTCGCATCAGGGTTCCACACACGGTGTTTAGTGCGGATGCATGATCTTTTTCCTAAATTTCCTCGATAAATCAGCAATTTTTTCTTCCGTTCCATATATGTCGGTCGCTCTTCATATTGCTTTGCAACTTTAAGTTTAGTTATTCTTCGCTTCTATTAAACAATAGTTCATTTCCTCTTCATAATTATGATAAAAGAAATCTTGAGTGAGTCCACCCTCGACTAAATAAATGACAGCAGCTCGTAGAACACACACTATGTCAAACACACTCTGCAGTACCTAAAACCGAGTACATCTCATGCGTCTTGTTGTACGTGATAGAGAGCGCAAGTGTCATAGAAAATTACGATCTCTTAAACTTGAACTGGAGATAGGCTGCATTCACTGGACAGAAACTGTTTCACACTCTCCTTTTCCCGTTAAGACAATCACTTCACTTACAACGCTCAGCTTTGTCTTTATGCGCAGTCTCGTGCTGTTACGAGATTTTAGAGATCTCTCTTCAGGTAAACGATAATGTTGTGACAATTGAGCAGCGTCTTGCCTGTTCTACTCCTACTACAAGGCTGTGTTTGGTTCTATCTAAAAGTGATTCGGAATGTTGTACAGAGCTCTATTCGTTGTCTCCGTCTTAACTTTAACTCAAATGTCGTCAGTACTGAGACCAAACAGTCTGCCTTCATCTAAGCTGTGATTTCGATACGATAAAGTAAAATCGGAGGATAAAAATCAATTTCAGTTATTTATATTTGGCACCCAATCCCCCTCTCCTGGGGCTGCTAAGGGTGTCTAAAGCCCGCAGCAGATTTTCGCACGTTAAAATTCTAATTTTTGAGTGAAAATGGCTCAGTTGTTCTCGAGTTCCCAGCACTATTTATCTGCTTCCGAGTTCATGTGGAGCTTAAGCACCAGCAACGTAGCGCTACCACCTAATACAAACAGTATCTTAAATGCGAAATTTATACAGAAAGTTTTGTGTCCACATCAGACGAGTCACTGAATGAGTGTATGGATGGCTACCAGCCGCCGAACGGCGAGTTCTGATGTGGCGGTGTTTCGGCAGCATTGAAACAAACCTCGAAATTCACACATAGAGAACAATATTAGGAGTGGTTCTAGAAATAACTATGCAATATTTTCACAGCAGTATCTTCTGTATTCAGAAACAGATATCACGAGTTCCTTTCTGACTTTCACTTAAACAGTTCCAGTCTTAATTCTAACTAATTCGGAGCGTCCACGTAAGGAAAAAATTGCTTACACAGTAAGCAATAACAGTAATTCCTATTAGATCGAAACATAAACTTGATTTTCTTTATAAAGTGAACGCGAATTATACGATAACGCCCTCAAAGAGAAAAAGGTTGTAGTCGCCCAAGCTTGAGCAAAGTATCTGTGTCGCGATCTGTCGTCCAAATCATTATTGGTTCATACCGCTTTACGGTTTTGAATCATTTTTTCTTCGTGATTTTACCTGGTCGTCTTCGGAGTCAGAGGAACCACTCGGCACAGTTGCTGGCTAACACGACAGTTTCATTGAAAAGATGGCGAAAGATATTACACCCACGAACACTGTTAAATAAACATTGAATTATTGCAACCGAACGTGTTACTGATAACCTAGATTACTATACACTTGTAAAATTTACGATTGCGGTAGGGTATAAAAAGGATATTTTGTACTTAATTTGGTATGTAACATACCATTGGAGACATACTAATGACTAATTATGCATAACATGTAAATTATGCTTCCTTTGAATAAAATATGGAGCAGTAAACTTAACGATGGTTTAGAAGCAATGTAACATTTCCTTCCCTTTCGTTTTCTAGTGTTAAACTTGTCTCCAGCCTTCGAGCTTTAGATTTTCTGTGTTTTTGCTAAATTGTTCCAGGCAAATACACTATGGTTCCTTTGAAAGATCCTCCTTAACAAAACATTCCGAGCATGTGCAACACCTCTAACTAAGATTACTGTTGACGGGGTACTAAACCCTAATTTTCTTTCCTTCCTTCCTGGTACTGTTTGGCTGTAGATATTTTTAAGCTTTATATTAAACTGTTCCCGTTACCTAACAATTAGAAGGCGTTGCAAGTCCCCTTAAGTCCTCGAATCAATTTAAATTAATCATAAACGTCGTATGATGTGCACTGCACAACTATGAAATATGTAACGCATCGGATTGTCAGAATGGATATGATATAAACATGTCAGCAGACCGGCATTTCTATAATTGCTATAACGAGAAATATAGTTGCAGTTCCTTATCGGCTATAGTGCGATCGGCTGTTGACAACGAGTTTGCTTAAGACATTTACTTTTATTGACTTAGTACAACTGGCTCAATGTTTAGTTTGTGATGAACTTACCGGAATGTGAGCCGTGCCGCTGTTGAACACATCTCGGTGTCTTCAAAGTCAGGGCGGAATCGCACTTCGCTGCCCAAGGCCAGGTTCTAGCAAAGATGATGTGCTGTTTTCGGTCTCACAGCACGTTATGAAGTGGCAGGTGTGTATCTGAGCTTCGTCGAATACTGTGATGGACGATAGTGCAGCGTAACGCTGCGTTTGCGGTGTTAAGTATGAAAGCCTGTTCTTTTCGGACAGTAACTTAAAAGCCACTAAACATAACGTTCCTACAGCAAGGAATGATCACCATCACCAGTGTCAAGTGCACTCGTTCCACTAAAGACGGGCAAGTTGGTAATTGAATCAAAGACATTGGCGTAAAGTCCGATTATCGGTAACTTCGTGTCGCCAGTTCCCCTTCACTTTCTGAACAGATACCGGCCATGAACAGCTTTAAAGCTACAGTTACTTCTGAGCCAACTACAGCAAATGCCTAACTTTCCCCATTACAATACCCTTTCAACTGTAGCCCGGTGATTCGCACAATCATTTTTCGTTTTACATGGAGATGCACATTATACACTATAATCTGGCAGTGCAGAGATAGGTTGTTTTGCATTGCCTTTCGTATGTCTCATTCCTAACACTGACCAAACACTCTCGTGGAAAAGAAAAACAGCCTTCAGTCACAAATCGTGATTTTTTTATTTCAATAAACGTTGCATTTCAAGCCTTGGGGGCTTACCTTCAGAGGCATGATCAACCTACAACTCTTTTTTTTTTAAATTTAGGTTGCTAGTGGTCTGTTTCCAGTCGTAACCACTTGCAGCCTAAAACAATAAGAAAAGGTATTGAACAAGAGCCTCAAAATGATCCCACAGTGTGAAACGTCCCCTTTGAAAATTAGGGATGACTGTGCTGGTAAACTTGTACGTTATTTGATTTTCGAACAGCCGAGCAAAACTCAACGTACTCAGGCAGTTTTCTCTTTACTTATTGTGATCCTCACTAAACTGACACACAATATTTTAGCGCAACGCAATCTGACTTTCAATAATCCCTACAAAAGAATGGCCCTGACTAACAATAAACTATACCTTTCATGAATCACTTACAAAAATCCTCGTTACTCGAACTACTGCAATGCAGCGAGCGCCAATACTGCCTCCTAAATAAAAGATTCTAACTACTGAAGGCACTAACTGCTGTTAGGCATAGTTAGCAAATGAAAGATTTTAATAGAGAACAAACAATGTATTTGCCTTAATAGTGTTCAAAAGTCATCTCACACACACACACACACACAATATATATATATATATATATATCAGTTCATGACATCCATGGCCGCAGGTTCGAATCCTGCCTCGGGCATGGATGTTTATGATGCCCTTAGGTTAGTTAGGTTTAAGTAGTTCTAAGTTCTAGGGGACTGATGACCACAGAAGTTAAGTCCTATAGTGCTCAGAGCCATTTGAACCATTTTTGAACCATGACATCCATCTTTAAAAATTCCCTTTTTCTAGCGGACCCACGTCCAGATCGTCCGCTTATAGTAACTTCTCAAAACTCTGGCATCTCTCTCTTCACATCCACCACTGCTGGCAGCTCACCTCCAACCGCACAAAGGTTCAAATGGCTCCGAGCACTATGGGACTTAACTTCTGAGGTCATCAGTCCCCTAGAACTCAGAACTACTTAAACTTAACTAACCCAAGGACATCACATACAACCATGCCCGAGGCAGGATTCGAACCTGCGACCGTAGCGGTCGCGCGGTTCCTGACTGAAGCGCGTAGAACCGCTCGGCCACATCGGTCGGGCCGGCTCAACCGCACAATGCTACGCGCAGTTCACATCCAACTGCCCAACACTACACAAGTGAATATTCCAACATGAGTCCAACCAGCCACAGACTGCACACATTGCAGTCAGCGATTTTCTTACACAGCACTACATGGCATTACCAACATAAAAACCTAAACAGCCTACTTACAAGTGCTCTAAATGCATCGTGTATTGAAATAAAAATAACAATTTGTGACTGAAGGCGGTTTGTTTCCTTTTACACGAAAGTAATACAGTCACGGAAGCAATGCTGACAGCTACGGACAAAATTAAGGCCAAGTATTTATCGAATACCACCACCTTATTGTCATAACGGAATAATTTATTGACAGCAACATTTTGCACACGCTGATATTTATTTGTTTTTAACTTCAACATAGAGAATTCTGCGGTTATTTTAAACAGTCTCAATTATAGAAATAAAAAAGGTAAATCACTCTACATTAATTACATTGGTGTGCCGATGTATGTGTCAAGTTGTAATCTCACGGTTTTGCCTCTAGCAGCCGAGACAGTTGAAAATGAATCCAAAGGCTGTAAAGAAAAGTAAAATAAATATGTAGCAACAGAGATGAAAGGATGGTGTTACTGAATGGTGTGTTCGCTTGTGGAAACTTGCTCTACGACGTAGTCGTGTTGAGGATAAGCCTGCAGTGCGGCCTGCTCGTGAGTGAGAGTATGCACGCGGCAGAATGCCGTGGCCGGGAGTCGAGCTCGCACCGCCGGCCTACGAGGCGAGCGGACGGCGACTGCGGGTAACGGTGGCAGCCGCGAACACAAAGACGTCTTAATGTCCTCGCGCCACTTGGACGTTGTTTCCAGAGAATGCGCCGTTAACTGCAGTCGGCAGAACGCGCATTCCAGCCGTGCAGACCGCCTGCAGACTAGGCGAGGTGAAAACGACCTACAGGCAAATACCACTTTTCCTTTCTTCTGACGTGAGGACTTACCGAAATTTATGCTACTACAAGTGCTGAAGAAGCTCCAAAAATACCAACATTATGTCGCCTTGTATTCTTTTTTTGTTTACGTAACGTACTGCTAGTCGCCATACTTCGTTCATAAATGACCATAGTTCACTTCTCTGTACGCTGGTCCTGCGTTCTTGCGCGCTTACATCAGAGAACTAGGATGGATGTATTAGCGTCTCGATTCACACTTTGATTGGGTAATGAATTAGCAGAACATCCTACAAGTTAGAAAAGACGTGTGATTATTATATGCGCTTGTGGAGAGTGCCTTGCGTAGTTCAGTGGTTCGGAGTTTAAATAAAAAAACTAAGAAATTGAAAATTAACTATCAGTAAATAATAAAAAATAACAAAAGTCTAAACAGTATCAACCGATGAACACCGAACACAAGGGCAAGTTGCGCTAGAACAACAGGAAAGGGATTCACGAAATAGAGAAAAGAAACGAATAAGTGGAACGAATGATAAACATATGGGAGCATTGTAAAGCTTTATCTACAGCAACATGCATAAAGTGTGTGGTGGAGGCCATATCGTGCCAATTTAGAAATTTTCTATCCTACCCCATTCGTGTAATAAGCGAGAGAAAAAACTTAAAAAGAAGAACAACCGCATATTTTGTGAAATGATTTGTCTAAAAATAAGAAGTAAAATAGATTAGGTAAACATTTAAAGTGTCTTTGAGCTTTGTCCGAAATCGTGAACAGCAAATGAGAAACGTCAAATGTTTCTCTAATCTATTTTATATCTTACTTTTAGGCAAGTCACTCCATAAAATATTTGACAGTTTTTCTTTTCAGAAGGACGAAATACATATTTAAATATCGGTTGATATTCTGTTATTGCTAAGAGTGTATAGGTCAAGTGGAAGAAGAGTCTCACTTTAGAAGATTCAGTTTACTCCCTGATTTGATATTTATTTTATTTTTTGAACAAGAAGAAAACAAATACATAATTTCTATAGAATTTTAACATTTTATGCGCAAAGTAGCTAGTTTTCGAAGAGATAAACATTTTGAATCTTCACTTCACTTGCAGCAGCTTTTCCTTCAATATTCCAATTTTCCCTCAAATCATTAATTTAATTTTTCACAATTACTATGATTGCTTTAAAGTAATTAATTTCTTCTGGAAAACTAGACCTCACGCTGGGAAATTATATACCCCATTTGCCCATTTCCCAACAATATTTTGGCTAAGAAAAGTAGGACAAAAATTTCCTTCAAATCACTACGTTTTCCTTAATTATGCAGATTTTTTTTTCAAGAAATTAACTCTTTCTTTCCAAAAGTAGACCTGACGTTGGTCGATTTGATACCTCATTTGTCCTATTCCCACTCTGCGGCCGGCCGGAGTGGCCGAGCGGTTCTAGGCGCTACAGTCTGGAACCGCGCGACCGTTACGGTCGCAGGTTCGAATCCTGCCTCGGGCATGGATGTGTGTGATGTCCTTAGGTTAGTTAGGTTTAAGTAGTTCTAAGTTCCAGGGGAGTGATGACCACAGCTGTTAAGTCCCATAGTGCTCAGAGCCAGCCCACTCGTCGTTTGGCTACGGAAGTTCGGACAAAGATTCACTGCCTAATTTTTACGGAGCTTAGCCCATATGCATTTTTCCGTGCCCTAAGCTCTTCTTCCTTCCAAGGATTCCTGTTTATATTCCCTGAGCATCTCCGTTACATTTCCGCACGGGTTATACCGACCCGCTACCACCAAAGCAGCACTTCTCTCAAATCGAAGGTTTCCAAATCTTGTGGCAATATTCTAGCATTGGCCCTTGAACATCAAACGTCGGAAGCGATTCGACAGAATTGTCTACTAGGGAAACGGTGCGAGGGGTGGCTTCACACACGAATGCAGAGCAGTCCACCGAGGCACTGATAACAGAGACGGAGCCTGGTAAGTGTCGGTGAGGCAGTCTGAGCTCCCATCAAAACAGTCAGCTGTGACGGGCGCTGAATATGTCTGATGTATCCAGACGACATTCGTGTATATAAGACGGAGTCAAATGAAAACCAGACAGAAGGAAAAAAGTAAGTAAACCGTTTCTTATTTGAAACGTATTCACCAAAACTGTAATACGTTTATCCAACTGTGAGACAAGTTGGTCAGTGCTTTCATGAAAAAATATTTGTGGTCGCTTTCGGAACCGAGGTTGTACCCATCACACTTCTTCGTCCGAAGGAAATAGACGAACACGAATGTCTTTTTTCAGGGCTCCAAAAGTACGGAAATAACATGTGGAGAGATCTGGCTGTATGGGTAAAGTGTAAGGGCTTCCCAGCGAAACTTGGCACCATGTGGGCCCACCCACAGTCCCGATCTCCCCCCATGCGATTTCCATATTTTTGGAGCCCTGAAGAAAGCCACTGGTGGCCGTCGATTTGCTTCGGACGAAGAGGTGCACACCTGGGTACAATATGGTTCCCTAGGCAACCGCAAATATTTTTCCACGAAGTCACTGACCGTCTTGTCTCACAGTGCGATAAATATATTAATAGCTGTGGCGATTACGTGTGAAATAATGAACAGTTTGTTTTTTTCCATCTCTCTCGTTTTTGCTCCTTATACTTTGGTAGCATGGCACAGACCGAAGCCCACAGAGAAAGTTTATTAGCGTAATACCTATGTTTGTGACAGCATCGATTTAACATTCCCTAAATGCATTCATCTTATTTTTAGTCGCTACAATGAGTGTAAGTATTCGGAGACCGATACCGAGTGAGACAGAACTCCACAGACAAAATTTCGGAAGTTGTTCTGGAATATTTTCTGAGTTGTCTGCAACAAGGAACCCAGTTCTTCTGGATCGCTGCGCAGTAGCCGTAGTTTACATTGAGGCGTACCCTGTTAGAAGATATAATCCTTTACTAAAACTAGTTTATATGATTTCAACAAGCCAATATATCTAAGTTCGTCCAAATTTTCTTCAATTAAATCATACTTCTCAGTTCTAAATGAGTTTATGCATTTTTTCGCTAGTAATAACTCATCTGCTTGCTTTACGACTGGAATCAAATGTTTGCGCTAAGGCTCTGTGCTTCTTGCGACTGGCTGTGCGCCTCAACAGAATCAAAAAAAGTTAAAATTTCTAACCCCTTCAGAACGATTTCTGTACTTAGCGACGATGAGGACCTTCCTTCCTATTTAGTTCCCTAATCCTTGATTTCCTCCTTGCTAACCGCTCTTGACCGTCTTCTGAAATAACTCACACTTATTGGTAACTTTATCCCTTTAAGTAGCTCTACGGATGCTTTTGATAAAAAGCTTTTGGAACATTTTCTGATGAGTTACAGAATAAACTATATTTCTTGTGAGGCCTCCGGCAACATGGGTGTGATTCTAATCCATCTGTATTCATCCTGAGCTCCAGTCACTATTTACTTTCAGTCCACATCAGATGCCGTCAAATTTCATAAGCACTCATTTTTCAGATGAGTGAATGATCTGTTCCGTAGACAAAGCTCTCGTTTCCATGCCTATCATTTATTCGTTTTATGCTGGATATTACTGTGCAGCCGATATACAGTTACATGCGATCGTAATTTGAGGCAGTGTATAGTAATTCGAATACCTTCTGCGCTCACTGCTTGTGTCATTCGTCTCATATTATTAACAAGTACTCAACAGTAAAACTTTGCTAGTCACATAATCGAAATGTTTTGATTAATGTTGTCTGTTAATTTAGTAATAAATGCATTTTACTACACACAACTTTCATTTCTTTTCACATATCTACATAAATCTTTTCGGTCAAAAATATTCATTAGTGTCTTAACACCTTCACCTTATTTATTTATTTTGCATGTATTTATTCTTTTTTCTCTTTGTTGTTAAACATCAGTCGACTAATTTGACATTATTCTTCATTTCTTTCTGTCCGGTTACATTTCACATGTTCGTTGGTGGCACAATAGGAGAAAAGCTCACAGCGAGATCTGTGCTGCATTTTTCCAACCGACGCTTCTATTTCTGTCACCTGCACCTCGCTTCATTGTTAAATTTCCAATTACCTGATGCTAGAATGTCTCTTATCAAGATGTACCTTATTCTGGAAAGTGCCTAACACAAACAACAGCCCTTATTTATTCCGTCCAGCATCTCTTTGCTTCACAGTCTACCCGTCTAGCTTCTGCGACGTCATATTCGTAATTCAACATCTTCTTGTGTGTTTTTTACAGACACGTTTCACTTTGATGGAGCATTGTCTCCCAGATGCACCATTTCGGGAAGTTAATACTGCACTAGTATTTGAGCCTAATATACCTCTCTAAATGTTTCCTACAAACACCTTCTTGTAGACAGGTAGCTGTCTGAATCAAAATTTATGTTCAGAAATCTACAGCAGAGCTGATGTAAAGGCCTCATCATCGATGGGATTCCATGTATTTTTTTGTCCATGGTTTCCTCAACTCATCGATTGAGGTATTTCTCAGGCAAGAGATACACAAGAACTTACTAGATGATATCTAGCGGAACATAGTGGTGTTTAAAGCAGATCTTAAGTATGTTACTTTTACATGGTCAAAACTTAGACTGAGTTACAGAAATTATTGAGTATAGTTATAAGCCTGGAATTACGAGCGCTAAGAATATCTTTCACTATATAACGTAGGACAGAACCCTCAATACAGCGAACCAAGATGTTTAATAATCGCAGCTGTGGAAGCTTTAATTATTGTATTAACGCGACTACCAGAACATTCAAAAGTTTTTCATGGAGCAGGCAGCTTTCTGCGTGGGTATCCGCGCCTGCAGCGCATTGCTTCATTGAGATAAATTCCAGAGAGTGCCAACGGCTGCGATACCGAAAACGCATGGGTCTGAGAGCAAATTCTCAGGAGAGAACTCTGGAGAACTAAGTTGTGAATTTATGAACGAATATCAGGAGACCCTTTTCTACATTATTTGATGCAGTAATGCTTTCTGTACACAGCGATTAGCGCACCAAAATTTCTCTGTTGGGGAACAGAATTGTATTCACTCCAAACACAATTAAGCTCCTAACTCGGATTCCCGTAACAGCATTCCTATTTTCACGAGTCAGTTTCAAGGTTTAGGTTGCTTGACTGGTCATCAGATACGATTAGTTTGGTGTCTGCAGTACACTGATTATCTCATTTTCGTTTTTCGTGATGGTTATATAGTCTTTGACAATGAAACCTCAAGCACTAAATGAGGTGTTGTAGTAAACATGTTTCAACAAACTTTTATTATTTCTGATGTTATAAGACATTTATTTTGTAATGATTACGATGACAAATCTCAGATTGTTGAGGCTAGTTTAGGAGTTGATGGATTAGCTTTCATGTATAATTTTAAATTTAGAGAAAATATCACAAAAAGGAGATATTCATAACATGTTGAATGCATTATATTACTGTAATCTATAGCTATTCGTAACAGTAAGTGCGGGTTGGCATGTAATATGTATCTTCCTAAAATCTGAGGATCCTCCTATATTACTTTTTCAGCTCATATGTGGCCCCTAGAGTAGACAACAATTCATTAGAGCTACTGATAGCCTTGGGGGAGCCAGCTATGACAAAACTCTACCTTCTGGTGAGCAAGATGTATGAGAGAGGCGAAATACCCTCTGACTTCAAGGAGAATATAATAATTCCAATCCAAAAGAAAGCAGGTGTTGACAGGTGCTAAAATTACCGAACTACCTGTTTAATAAGTCACGACCGCAAAATACTAACATGAATTTTTTACAGAAGGGTGGAAAAACTGATAGAAGCTGACCTCGGGGAATATCTGTTTGGATTCCGTAGATAAGTTGGGACACGCGATGCAATACTGACCCTACCACTTATCTCAGAAGATAGATTAAGGAAAGGCAAACCCACATTTCTAGCAATTGTAGACTTTGAAAAAACTTTTGATAATGTTGACTGGAATATTCTCTTCCAAATTCTGAAAGTGACAGGGGTAAAAATACAGGGAGCGAAAGTCTATTTACAATTTGTTCAGAAATCAATGGCAGAGACAAGAATCGAGGGGTACGAAAGGGAAGCAGTGGTTGAGAAGGGAGTGAGATAGGACTTCAGAGTATCCCCGATGTTATTCAATCTGTATATTGAGCAAGCAGTAAAGGAAACAAAAGAAAAATTTGGAGGGGGGATTAAAACCCAAGGAGAAGAAATAAAAACTTTGAGGTTTGCCAACGACATTGTGATTCTGTCAGAGACATCAAAGGTTCTGGAAGAGCAGTTGATCGGAATGGATAGTGTATTGAAAGGAGGATGTAAGATGAAGATCAACAAAAGTAAAACGAGATAATCGAATGTAGTCAATTAAATCATGTGATGCTGCGGGAATTAGATTAGGAAATGATACACTTAAAGTAGTAGATGGGTTTTGCTATTTGAGGAGAAAAATAACTGAGGATGGTCGAAGTAGTGAGGATATAAAATGTAGACTGGCTATGGCAAAGAATGTGTTTCTGAAGAAGAGAAAATTGTTAACATCGAGTATAGATTCAAGTGTCAGCAAGTCTTTTTTGAAAGTATTTGTACTGAGTGTAGTCATGTATGGAAGTGAAAGATGGACGATAAATGCTTCAGACAAGAAGCGACTAGAAGTTTTCCGTGCCACAGAAGAATGCTGAAGATTAGATGGGTACGTAACTAATGAGGATGTAGAATAGAAATGGGGAGAAGAGGAATTTGTGGCACAAGTTGACTAGATGAAGGGATCGGTTGGCGGGATACGTTCTGAGCTTTACCGATGTAATTATGTACTTCCCCAGTAACTGAAACTGCTAGCTTTTTACATCGGTTGTCTAAAATGTATTTTAGTGGAACTACGTTTCCAGAGCGAAGACACCCTCGCACGTATGTACGACATACTTCACTAAGTTGCGTGTTTGCTGTGGCAATTACTACTGCAGGAATTAAGAAGACGCAGAAATTTAAGAACGAGATGTATCGCCCTGGTCACGTTACTCGACACTGCAGCGTAGTCGTAATATGCCCGGTAAAGTGCTGTCACGTCACGCGCGACGCCAGATCCTGTCGTTATTCGCAGCGGCAACCACTTGAGTGGCGTTTAAGCACGACGCCGCGGAGGTCTGCGGGTAATACCGACAGGGTCGTAAATGAGCGAGTCTGTTGAGCAGACCGTGTAACACTATACGACACAAAACTATGTATTATCGTTCGTGGTGTCAAGATGTTTTATAGCCTGTCGTAATATCTTTCCTTGAAAGCGCCATTTTTTGAATTTTTTCACAAATGTAACATAAGTAACAGCGTAGTTCCTCTTAAGAAAGTACTTGCACTGCATGCATTCATTCATAACGTAATTTATCTGTATTGTTACCTTTTTCTCTTTAAAAACTTATCATAATTGCTTTGTGTACCTTCCTCGGCAAAATATTCGTATTACTTAGTTCTTAACGGTAAATATGTCTTAGTATTTACATATTTTTTTTTTTAAATTAACTGGTTGCAAACCTGGCATATTCATTTTGGCAATTTTCTATTAGAGACGTACAGTTTCTATAGGCAGAGCGCAACTGCTTCGCATATCTACAACGCAATGTTGTATACGTGTCTATGACAACACCTAGAGCTGTTCTCGCTTCCCAGCTGAAGCTGACAAAAGCGTTTCTAAAGTGTCAGGGACTTCCTTAAGCTGACTCGACTGTAAGAGTGCCACAGAAGTAAAGAGTAAATGTATTAAAACTTAACGCAAGATATGGTTTTTTTGTCTCGTCTCAGTGTTTATTACGTCATATTTCCTGAACTATATGTCATACAATGACATGTTTATGTAGGTATATTCAGCGACATATTGGGATACGGTCTGCGAAATATGTTGCGAATAAAGGGTGAACCAGAACTCCACTGACATAATTTGGGAGGCTGTTGAGGAATATTTTCTGAATATTTTGGTGTAAGGGACCCGTTATCTCCGATGGCTAGTTACAAAGTAATAATGTAATTATCAGTTATTTGGTTTTCTTACCAGAATTGTCTTTGTTTCTGTGAAAATACTTTCACAACAGTTAAAAGGCCTGTAATAGCGAATCAACAAAACGTAATAACACAAAAGGATCCCGTTATTCGTGGGTGCCTGTGTACAGATACAAAGCAACTGTTTCTTCTTGCCTTCGCTGCGGAAACAATTGGGCATATGTCGTCGTGCCGTTTTTCCATTGCATTGAGTGAACCGATAGAAGAGATGGATATTGGCCGATTCTTCATCATTACATCAATCCCTAATGTTGTGTATCACTGTTTACGTACAACAGACGCCGCCGAGAAAACCATCCCGATATAGGTCCGAGTAGTACTGAACGCAAGCTTGAGGACCAAGACCATTTCCGATGCAAGAGATAAGAAATGAAACGAAATGTAATTACTCCGCAAGGAGCCACCGTAGACCATAATTTCATCGCACCAAAAAATGTTTTTTTGAGTCATCAGTCTTCTGACTGGTTTTATGCGGCCCGTCACAAATTCCTCTCTTGTTCCAACCTCTCAAAATACTCAGCAAATATTCCTGGGCAACCTCCAAAATTACGTCGATGAAGTTCTGGTTCATCCCGTAGAGTTCGTACCAAACAAGTGAGAAATTTAAAAATCGAGCTCTATGAACAGTACACTGATTTAGGTACATTTAGTGGCGTATATGGACACTGTCTGCGAAATATGTTGTCAATAGAGTTAGGAGCATAGAAGTAATAAGTTTCAATGTCAAACATAATGCGGTAGTTTCTCACACATATCAGTGTTTATAATGTCATATCTCCAGAACTATGTGTCGTACGATGTCATAATTATGGCGATTCATTTAGTGGCATATGTGGATACTGTCTGCGAAATTTATTGTGAATAGAGTTAGTAGCACAGAAGTAATAAACTTAAACGTCATGTACCTGGTGATCAAAAAGTCAGTATAAATTTGAAAACTGAATAAATCACGGAATGATGTAGATAGAGAGGTACAAATTGACACATATGCTTGGAATGACATGGGGTTTTATTAGAACCAAAAAAATACAAACGTTCAAAAAATGTCCGACAGATGGCGCTTCATCTGATCAGAATAGCAATAATTAGCATAACAAAGTAAGACAAAGCAAAGATGATGTTCTTTACAGGAAATGCTCAATATGTCCACCATCATTCCTCAACAATAGCTGTAGTCGAGGAATAATGTTGTGAACAACACTGTAAAGCATGTCCGGAGTTATGGTGAGGCATTGGCGTCGGATGTTGTCTTTCAGCATCCCTAGAGATGTCGGTCGATCACGATACACTTGCGACTTCAGGTAACCGCAAAGCCAAAATCGCACGGACTGGGAGGCCAAGTATGATGAAAGTGGCGGCTGAGCACACGATCATCACCAAACGACGCGCGCGCCAGAGGTCTTTCACGCGTCCAGCAATACTTTTTTTTGGTTCTAATAAAACCCCATGTCATTCCAAGCATGTGTGTCAATTTTTACCTCTTTATCTACATTATTCCGTGGTTTATTAAGTTTTCAAATTTATACTGACTTTTTGATCACCCGGTATGATGCGGCAGGTTTTTTCGCCGATCATTGTTTACGAAGCCACATCTCCTGACCTACGACAGGTAGCTGGTTTTTACCCCCACAGCGATTGTCGCCTCAGATTAAGGGACATGTGTGACAAGTTTTGATGTATACGTCCTTCTTTAAGATATGTATCAATGTTTCAGTCGTGTTTTTCTCTGTGTATGTGGAGGATAGTCTCATGGCCTACCGAAACAATTGTGATACGGTTTTCACTGAAAGACGAACTAATTTACAGGGAAGGTTCGTGTATATAATTTACTACCGGTACGTCAAAAGTCGTCCGGCCGTAGTACTTAGCGCTACCCACGCAAACCTGGGGTAGGTCGAAGTTTTACATATTAATGAAACAAGAGCCCTGGCATTAGAAGAGGAATGTGGTCTGCCTAAAGTGCATATCTCTTCCATGCATATCTGAAAATAGATCCACGGCTGTACGAAATATTTCGAAAGTAATTCCGTGAGTTGCGAATTACTTGACATCCGCTGTATTAAGTATAGATCTACTAATCAGTAGTGACACGTGAAAATTTGTGCCGTACCGGGACCTGAACCCGGGTTACCCTCTTATCGCGAGCGGTCGCCTTAATCACTTCGGGCATCTGTGCACGCTCCCCAGACTGATCGAAACTTTCATATGTCACATTGTTTACATCATTACGTCGTAGTGCAGTAAGTCCGTCTATACTTAATACATGTTATGTTATGAAATATCATAAACGTTTTCAAATATGCTACCTCATATGATTTATTGGTAGACTAATAGAATGCACAGCTTAGAATTTTATAACTTGAACCTTAATATCAGGAATTAATCTGAGAATCTCAAAGATTATTTCAACAGCTACGAATATTACAGTCACTTGCTTGTAGTGACATAGAAAGACACAGATTTAAAGTTAACCTCATTTCAAGAGTAATTCTTTTCTGCGATTTTTCTCGAACAATAATTTAGTTAGCATAAATTGTAATTCCATTCCACTAGAGGCAGCTATACCTGTATACATATTTTTCTCATCTGCTGTGTTTGCGCCTAGACAACCACACAATTAATAAACCAGAATTAGTTAGTTATATCTACTACTGTTAGTAATACGACATGCTGAGAGTTTCCTTTTCTGCATTATCCCTTTCCTTTCGATCGAGATTTAACGCCTTCTTTATTCTGATGCAACAACATTAGGTAACGCAAATGATTACATTTGTAAAAGAAGCGAAGCAGTTCAGTCTATTTCGTTTTAACGTTATCGTTTGATATGGGATATACCCCAAAGCATGAAGCATGTGTAGCTGTTTTTTCTTTCTTTCTTTTTTTGCTCATTTTTCCTTTTCTCGTTTTTTATATTTTTCGATAAACAAACCGTCGACAAGCGTAATAAATCACTCAATCTCACGCAAGATCTCTCTGAACCTAGTGAAGGCAAATCAGAACGCTTTGAAGAGAGAGACCCACACAGAAAAGTGCGTAGTGCGTGGAAGTACGTTTATCTAACAGTGATAGATAACTTACAGATCCAGATTTCCATACTTGCACATGACGTAAATAATGCGCCGCCTGTGATATGAGTATCTCTGAAGCTCCACACTTTTACCTAGTGTTATCTTCGACTTCATATGATCGTAAACGATGATATCAAAACTGGACTGCCTTGGCATGGAAACGCGGGGAGTGGTGTTTTAGTAACACGCAGTAATTTCACTGACATGAACGTAAATCTCGCGGTTATTGTCGTTGCGACTAAGGGTTTTACTGCCTGTGGTGACGGAAAGGGAAAGCTTATTAAGGACTTCGTTGTGATTTAATAATGCTAATAACGCAATTATTACTGACTTGTTATGTAATGGCTCAGCTGTAAATTAAATTATTCTTTTGAACCGACTTTTTGCTTTTACATTTTTTATGAAGATACTCCTGAAACTTTGAAATGTGCTTAACGATATTTTCACATTTTGAGCGAAGTAATCCTTTCGTGACGATATGCTCGCCGTATTTGCGTGTCAGTGATTTTCACCCTGTGAGGTAAGCTACGTGACGAAATATTCCGAAAAAATTAAATCTGAAGTTCAACAAGGGCTTGCTTTCGAACTGAACACCATTCCACAGCACTAAAAAATGTCTGTTTTCATTTACTAATGATACGGAAGTAGCTGCGATTTTGCGAAAGACATAACTCACGAGATTCAGGACGCTTTGGATACCGTCGATCACCAGATGCCATGTTTCTTGATTCTTTTAAAGCTTTCGACATAGCTGCATATTGTTGCATAATAAAAAAGCTGACAAACCCAGCATTTCCCAGGTATTCAATCTGCCCCTTTTCTATTACATAAACGTACAATTTCTGTATGCTGAGCACTGCTGTTTCGGGTGTTTACAGCGCGATTTTGTGAACATCCATATTGCAGCGTCTCTACATTCTAAGACCGCTATTGCTTTCACCTCTAAACCCGGTTGCGCATCCAAATTGAAAGCTCTCGAAAGCGCTGCCTAGTGTCAGAGGTTTCCTGAGATTGACTCAGCTGGGGGGACTGTCTTAGTAGTAAAGCATAAATGTCTAAAACTTCATGCATGATGCGGCATTTTTTCATGCATCTCAGCGTTTATGACGACGTATCTCTTGAACTGAATATATTTCAGTAGATACATTCAGCTACATATATGGATACTGTATGCGAAATATGTTGCGAATAGCGTTACCAGCAAAGAAGTCACAGATTTAAAGGTTATGCATGATGCGGGAGTTTTCACGCATCTCGGTATTTATGACGTCACACTTCCTGATCTGTGTGTCATACAGTGATATAATTTTGTAAGTCCTTTCAGCGGCATACGTGGATACTATCTGCAAAATTTATTGCGAGCAGAGGTATTACAAAAGATATAATACATTTACACGTTATGCACACTGCGGCAGTGTTAATGGCGTCAAATCCGACGAACTATGATAGGAAGGTGGTTCTTACCCCAACAGTGACTGTTATCTGATAGTAATGGATATATGTACCACGTTTGATTGGTATTGAGCCAGTGGTTTAGGAGGAGATGTCTCTCTCTCTCTCTCTCTCTCTCTCTCTCTCTCTCTCTCACACACACACACACACACACACACACACACACACACACAAACCTTCCGCCAATGTACCTCAGGCAGGTGTGACAGGAGCGTAAACATATTTGTGATACACTTCTTTGGTGCCTCTCTGCGCTTATTCTTAAAACACATTTGAAGAAATGGCGAAAGGGAAAAAGAATTGTAAAAAAGACAAATGTCTTGTGAAATCATTTGTCCAGAGGTAATAAATAAAATACATTAGAAAAACATACAAAGCACTTCACTTGCGTATGTGATGTCGAGCACCATTTAAAGGCGCTTCAAATATTCTCTAATCTGCTTTATTTCTTACTTTTATACAAGTCATTTCACAAAACATTTGAACATTTGACCAGAAAGCATGAAATATGATATTTTTAAATATCTATCAGTATTCTATTATTATCTGGAGCATATAAATGAAGTAGAAGGTTCAGTTTATGCCGTGATTTTGCAGAGCCACCAGCAACTGTTCCTGAAATATTTCAATTTTCTTTCAAATTATAATTAAGTTTTTAGTAATTGCCTTGATTACTTTCGATTAATTTGGTCTTTTCAGAAACATTAGACGTCACTCTGGTCGATTTTCCCATTTTTCACTCTTTCTTTGGCTATGAAAATGCTGACAAAAATTTTCTTTAAATCACAAACTAAGTTTTCTTAGTTACCATGATTATTTTGAAGCAATTAATTTTTTCTCCAAAATTTCGCTTCATGCTGGGCAGTTTCCCACTGTTCGTTTGGCTATAGAAATTCGGACAAAAAACCATAGTACAATTTCAAGGCAGTCTTCGCACCACCCGAATATTTGACCAGAAATTGTTTTGAAATGCGGATAAGCTTGCTGACTACAAGCACTGAGAGTAGATTGGCTACAGAATATCCGTAATACACTGAAGAGCCAAATAAACTGGTACACCTGCCTAATGTCATGTAGGGCCCCCGCGAGCACGCCGAAGTACCGCAACACGACATGGCATGGGCTCGAGTAGTGTCTGAAGTAGTGCTGTAGGGAGATGACACCATAAATCCTGCAAGACTGTCCATAAATTCGTAAGTGTATGAGGGGGTGGAGATCTCTTTTGAACAGAACGTTGCATGGCATCCCTGATATGCTCAATAATGTTCATGTCTGGGGAGTTTGGTTGCCAGCGGAAGTGTTAAAGCTCAGAAGAGTGTTCCTGGAGCCACTCTGTAGTAATTCTGGACGTTTGGGGTGTCGCATTGTCCTGCTGCTATTGCCAGGCTCCGTCGGAATGCACAATTGACATGAATGAATGCAGTGATCAGACAGGATGCTTACGTACGAGTCACCTGTAGAGTCGTATCTAGACGTATCATGGGTCCCATATCACTCCAATTGCACATGCGCCACACCATTGCAGAGCCTCCACCAGATTGAACAGTCCCCTGCTGTCATGCAGGGTCCATGGATTGTGTTCTCTCCATACCCGTACACGTCCATCCGCTCGATACATTTTTAAACGTGACTCGTCCGACCAGGCAACATGTTTCCAGTTATCAACAGTCCAATGTCGGTGTTGACGGGCCCATACGAGGCGTAAGGCTTTGTGACGTGCAGTCATCTACGATACACGAGTGGGCCTTAGGCTACGAAAGCCCATATCGATTATGTTTCTTTGAATGTTTAGCACGCTGCCACTTGTTGATGGCCGAACACTGAAATCTGCAGCAATTTGCGGAAGAGTTGCACTTCTTTCACGCTGAACGATTCTCTTCAGTTGTCGTTGGTCCCGTTCTTGCAGGATCTTTTTCCGGCAACAGCGATGTCGGAGATTTGATGTTTTACCGGATTCCTAATATTCACGGTGCGCTCGTGAAATGGTCGTACGGGAAATTTTCCCCACTTCATTGCTACCTCTGAGGTGCTGCATGGCATCGCTCGTGCGCCGACTATAACAGCACGTTCAAGTTCACAGAAATCGTGATAGCCTACCATTGTAGCTGCAGTAGCCGATCTAACAATTGCGCCAGACACTTATTGTCTTACATAGGAGTTGCCGACCGCAGCGCCGTATTTTGCCAGTTTACATACCTCTGTGTTTGAATACGCATGTCTATAGCAGTTTCTTTGGCGCTTCAGTGTATAATAAAATGTAGATGAATAGATGAAACTTTTCCATACTGTTTATTATATGTCTACGGGAAAATGGGAGCCCATTCTTCTTGAACATCTGAAACTAGAGAAGCTATTCGTTGTGGGCGCGTCTAAGCCGACGTTCTAATTTACCCCGTCAGCCGGTGTGGCCGAGAGGTTCTAGGAGCTGCAGTCTGGAACCGCGCGACCGCTACGGTCGCAGGTTCGAATCCTGCCTCGGGCATGGATGTGTGTGATGTCCTTAGGTTAGTTAGGTTTAAGTAGTTCTACGTTCTTGGGGACTGGTGACCCCTGATGTTAAGTCCCATAGTGCTGAGAGCCATTTTTTTAATTTACCCCGAAGGTGTTACATTCGATTCAGGTCGGGACTCAGAGCAGGCCAGGCCACTTCAGGAATGTTACTGTACCAAAACACTGCTTCACAGATGCTGCTTTATGACAGCGTGGAATGATGTGCCAATACAAATAATCATCGTTTTGGAACTGTTGCTCTATTGTACGCAGCGGACAATGCTCTAAGAAGTTTTCCTATCTAACCACATTTGGCGCTTTCAGGGTGTAGCGCGATTCACCACTCCTACTCACTCATTTCCAGTCATCCACTGTCCAGTGGCATCGCACTTCACACGATCTCAAGGGTCGAGGGTCGCTTAGCATTGGTTAAAGAAGTCTGTGGCTTATGGGGACCTGCTCGACCATTGTTTCCCAAAATCCATGACAACAGTTATTGTGCTAGTTGGACTGCTGGCAGCACTTCGAAACTCAAGTAGTCGTGTGTTTCAAAGTTCCTTCAGATGATCTGATGCGATATTTCACAGCCAGCTTCTGCAATATTCAACAGTCCTTGGACTATCTTGTCCTTGTCTAGTCAGTATGTGAGGTCTACGTAGTCTTGGTTTAGCTGTGATTGTTCCTTCGCGTTTCCACAACGCAATCACATCACCGACAGTCGAATTACGTTCCTGTAGAATGACTGAAATGACCCTGATAGATTTGTTACTCGGGAGACATCCAACGACTAGTAGACGTTCCATGTCACTGCGCTCTACCGACAGGCCAATTCCGTGTCCTGACAACACAATACTGCCTGCCTCCTCTTACACTGACGAGTCTGCCTCTCGTGGCATCCAGTGGTCAATTCCTCATTATGTAGGAGTCTCCGGACGTATCTGATCAGATAGTGTACATTTTTTACTGTAGTCAGACACTACCGGTTACAGTAAGTTATTCCTGTCAGACGCCAATTGGCCGTCGCCGTTTCCTGTGTCGTATCCGTCTGAACTGCTGCCGGTGTGTGTCTCATTACTGTCGTCTGCGGAGTCCGTCATCTATTCATTCTATTCTTTATACTTATCTTTGTCGATATTCTCCATGTAGGGCGTTAGATATTTTGTCTACAACTTGAAGAACCGCATCATGGATCCGTCTAAAGTTGCTACATAGTATATTTATTGAGAGAGGAATTGTGGTCAAGCGATCATCCTCAAGTCGCTAATTAACACTACATCAAGTTAAAGAGAGGTTACTTGGCGCCAAGTACATAATTGGTTTTAAATGCAAAATGTTGAAAGCTGTCAATTAGAAAACGTCCTTCAAATCATTTGTCTTTAATCGAGGTGTTAGTCGCTGGTGGAATGCAGAGACAAGCAATGCACGTTTTTCGTCTATTACCAATGCCACACTTTTGGCTGCCCAGCGAAGGTTCATCCATACGCTATTTTTTGTAGGGTTAGCTGTCTGATCAACCCGTTTTTCGTGATGACTGGGTGTTGTGTGATGTCCTTAGGTTAGTTAGGTTTAAGTAGTTCTAAGTTCTAGGGGACTGATGACCATAGATTTAAGTCCCATAGTTCTCAGAGCCATTTGAACCATTTGAACCAACCCGGTTTCAGCGCGCAGTAGAGTTTGAGCAGCGTGCCGAATTAAACGGCCAGAGAAAGTGCAATTGCGTTTTCATGAACGTTAAGATCACTAGATGCATTATGAGCTGCTGCCGGAATTATTTTGATCACTTTATGTTTCACTTCGGTGATCATTTTGTATGCTGCAATATACGCGAGTCTGTGGTGAGATCGTGGTTTAAATGCGCGCATTGGCATAATATATCATTCGCAGTGTTTTCAGATTTATGTACGTTTGTACTGTCTTTGTGACCGATGTTAGATCCGCTTTGACGAGGCGCGAGGTTTGTTCCACGTTCAGTATCGATATATCATTTATTTAACCGTGAATGTCGCACATAGGACATGCTGCTATGCCACTTATTCATTATTGCTATGAGAATTTAAAATTATGTAGGGTTACTATTCGTACTACTTCAAATGCTTAATGGAGCTGTCCTCTTTGTGCCTTGCTAGGGAACTTCCTCACTTGTTTATTGAATAATAATAATTAGAAGTTAGTCTAACTTTCTCTTCTATAATTTTGATCTTACAGTCATTTCTGAAAGTTAACACGTTTTCCTGGGATGTTTCCATGTGCTTAGGTATTCTTACTTAAATCGGTAAGTGGCGCTAGCACAATTCACTAGACAGTATCTGCGTTTGGCAGATTTGTTTTTCAGGTAGACTGCCAGCAGTAGAATTATTTTCAAATTCGTTAGATGCATTTCACAGCAAGCACAAGGGAGCTTGGTTATGTTGAGAACTTCGAGAATTCCTGATGATCCTAAATATTCAGAGAGATGATTGTATTTCGTGTTCGTCGTGGTATATGTTAGACCATACAAAATGAGGTTTTTACATACTCTCTGCACATACCCTCCCAATTGGAAAGCGTACAAATCGTGCAGATCGTATCAGGAGATTAGAGCGTATTGACTGTAATATTTCCTTCACGTGAATACATGTTCAAGGTCTCCTTAACTTACTCAATGCGCTATGAAGGCCTTTCTTATTTCTAAACACATCAGTCAAGTAGCATTCAGGTCTCGGTACTTCTCTTTTATGGGTCAAAAGTTTGTTAAAATTGGCGAATGTTTTTAGGTCATTTTCACGGAAGCCGTACCAGTTACGCGCTCAACTTGGCTCCAAAAAGAAGTAGGAAACTTTCAATCTGTCACATACACATTAACTTGCTGTGGCACTAATCCGTAGGCTGAAGATGCTCGTTTGACCCAAACTAATTTTCTGTAAATAAATATGCATTCTAACAGCTTTTGGTGTATTCCCTGATGGTGCTCTTTAAACATATTGAAGCTGCGCCGCACTGTTTACAGAAAAACTTGGAGTTCTCGTTTAGGATAGCCAATCTGTTTTGATCTCTGCCTCTGATAGCTATGTGTATGTGTGTGTGTGTGTGTGTGTGTGTGTGTGTGTGTGTGTGAGAGAGAGAGAGAGAGAGAGAGAGAGAGAGAGAGAGAGAGAGACATCTGGGACGGTTGAGTATAGGAGCGTGTGCCCTGGAGTTACTCTTTCGTTACATGCACAACCAGTATCCTGAGCGACACAGCACGCTGTAAAGGAGTAGAGGATGGCCCGACAACGACCAGAAAATGAACCCTGTCTCGTCTGGGGTTAAAGAGGGGATGGGAAAAACCGACCGGTAAAACGGATACCGGTATTTTTAGTTCTAATTAACCGGTACTTTTCGGTATTTGTTTGGTCCCGATTATAACAGTTTTTTTTAATTAATAACCGAGTAAAAAACCGAAATATCAAATAGCCATAGCAGTAGTGCTACAATTTTCCGTTTTTAAATAAACCCTTTTAAAAATGAGTAAGTTTATTCGTAAAATTTGTGTTGGTTTGAAATATTGCATTATTATAGAAAACGGGAAGAATGATCAATGCGATTTTAATAAGAATATCGGACATGCCCAACAGAACAGACAGCACTTAGTTGCATTAACATAATCGAGCGCAACGGCTCTGTGACATATGTTTCGGTGGATATGCACAAATATCGTTCGAACATCTACGGCAATCAAGAATTTGCAGCTAGGAGGCGTAATGGATGAGGACCGCTGCAATGCAACGTGCGATAAGTTGAGAATTTGGGACGGACGGCGGCCTTTCTGCGTGAGCGGAGCATCCAGCATTCGAGTTCTGGTCCGCTACAGATATTCAACTTTAGCCACTGCAATACCACAGTGCCCTGTGGGCTGGGAGTGGTGATTTCCCAGTTATTCTTTTAGATCTCTTCCCCCTTCCTCCATTTCAGAGAACGATGAACAGAGTTCTTCAGCGTCAGTTTTCACTACTGTAGCACTACCTATTCGGAATGCCCAAATAGTGGTATGATCCTCGATTACATGATTTTTGAGCAGGATTTCAAAAAATTAGAATCAATATAGAAGAATACTGGTAATTTTTCGTACTATTTAACCACTTAAAGCTTTCCCAAAAAAGGAGCCAACGGTGGATGGACTAAGTTTTCCTTTATTTGCCTATTTAACTAATACTTTGATTCTATGTACCTTGTAAGTGAGAGAATCAAAATTTTCCAATCTTTGTTCGATTTCAACGTTTATTACACGAAAGAATAGGAATAAAAAAAAAAACTAAAATCACTTATTTCAGAAACCGGTTATATGGAACGATTTTAAAAGTTAGGTGAAACTGGCGTGGGAAAAAACGATATAACCGAAAACTGGTTGTTTCAGTGATAACCTAGGTTAAAGGGGTTCATTCGCAGCCGCTCCCGATGTCGAGAAAGAATGCATAAAGACGACGGCTCTTTGCGCAGGCGAAGGCAATCTTTTCGCGTGCTCGGTTACTAATCAGCTTCGTTTCCCACTGCCTTGTAGTAAAGTGACGTACGAGGGTTGCCCAGAATTTAATGCACCGCATTTTTTTTTTCTTCAAGAATTCTGTATTGAACATAATGAGAATTACACACACGAAAGAACGGTGTTTTATCTTCACACCATATTTTTCCACGTAATCTCCGTACCGCTCTATGGCCTTCCTCTAGCGCGAAAGAAGGGCGTGTATGCCCTGTTGGTACCAGTGCATCGTCCACAAAATGCCTTCCACGAATGGCATGCTTTAATGGCCCAAACGCCGGCCGCTGTGGCTGAGCGGTTCTAGGCGCTTCAGTCTGGAACCGCGCGACCGCTACGGTCCTAGGTTCGAATCCGCCTCGGGCATGAATGTGCGTGGTGTCCTTAGGTTAATTAGGTTTAAGTAGTTCTGAGTTCTAGGGGACTAAGGACCTCAGGTGTTAAGTCCCATAGTGCTCATAGCCATTTGAGCCATTTTTTTGAATGGCCCAAACAAGTGTAAGTCCGAGGGAGCTAGGTCAGGTGTATCAGCTGTGACAGCGGTGGATTGTCTTCCCGGCCGCTGCAAATTGTGGAGCTCCGCAGAACCGCCTTCTCATGACCTCATCCTCCGTGCCCAGCTGCTATCTGTACTTCTGTCGACACCAGATGCTGCACAGACTTTGTGAATATTCCCCATAGTTTCTTTCTCTGCAGTTATAAATTGCTTGTAACGTACATCACCTATAGACAACATTTTGAAACTGTCCTGCAGCTACGCTATCTGTCGGAAGTGACGGAAACTTGGCGTGCTCGCTCAGGAGACTTCAAATAGTAGATACGAAACATTTCGCATTCGTAGCATTGTTTTCATCTGAGAAAAAAATGCGGTGCGTTACTTTCTGGGCAACCCTCGTATTTCGCAGAATGTTTACCTTAGACAGCGCCTCCTGCAGGGACGCTGTGGGAGCCCAGGGACGGGGTGCCCGCCATTGCCAGCGCTTCGCCGTCAGCTGGCGGTCCCGGGCGCGCCGCTCTGGTTGACACATAACTAATGACGGGCAGGGCAGGCCGCACGCCGGCACCGGCGCGTCCTCAAACAAGAGACGGCGGCGCACTCCCGCGCCGCCCACCGCCGCCCACTGCGCGATCAATCGCGGGCCTCTGTCAACCGCCGGGCCGGGCTGTCCCTCCTGCACTCGGGAACACCGAGCTCTGCCCCCGCTGCGCTTTCGTACTACCGAGATTTGAGCAAGTCGCTCCCACACCCGCGTGCCTGACATTCAGTCACCGTTATCTGCTAAGTTATTCGTCGTAATTGTAAAATGAAAACTTTCACTGTCGGAATTGTCAAAATTAATAAAATATTCGTGGCTATTATGCCGTGGTCGAAGGGATTTCACTTTAAAACTCGGCGTTTAGTCCCCATCTGCGGACGACAGTTTCAAACGGGATCGTAGCTTTGTTGAATGTCCGATTCACAGCGTGGTTCGCTACTGACTACAGCAAAATTCCGCTTCCGCGAGCTCCCGTACAGTGGCGTGACGTCACATGTTTTGAATACGCGAGCGCAACTGGACGTCGTCGACTGCCGTCGTCCGCTGCTACTATCATCCCATGGCGGAAGACTGGTACACATCTTCTTCAGCACCGGAATCCAAATTTCATTCAATTTCACGCCGTTTTACTTCCTATTGAAATTCCTGGGGTGTCTCACAATCTCTATGGCCTCTCTGTATAGCCTTTCGTGGTATCCGCTTGTGGTTGCCAGTACTTGAGTCCTGTCACAATGAATGTTGTGGTCTCCTGGCTGTAAAACATGTTCCACAACAGCTGATCTGTAGATCTCCCCTATTCTGCAATTGCCCTTGTGCTCTTCGAGTCGTTTTTTTTTTTACAGTTCTTTTTGTAGTATCCACGTACGCCTCCCCACAACTACACAGAATCCTACAAATTTCACCTTTTGGCAGCAGTTGGCGAGCATCCTTGTCCGATTTTAGATGATCTTGTGTCTTCTGTGTGGGTGTGTAAATTACCGTGATGTCCCGCTTTTTCAAGATTTTTTCCAAAACGGTTAGTCACGTCCTTCACGAATGACAGGAAAACTTTCGATATCAGCGGCGTTTGAGCATCATTATAATTTCTACGCGGTGGTCTTAACGCTCTTTTCACCTCATCGCCCGAATAACCATTCCTGAGCAATGCATCGTCGAGATTCCGGACGTGCTGACCGAGCGGTTCTAGGCGCTTCAGTCCGGAACAGCACGACTGCTACGGTCGCAGGTTCGAATCCTGCCTCGGGCATGGATGTGTGTGATGTCCTTAGGTTAGTTAGGTTTAATTAGTTCTAAGTTCTAGGCGACTGATGACCTCAGAAGTTAAGTCGCATAGTGCTCCGAGCCAGTTAAGTCCCATAGTGCTCAGAGCCATTTGAAGCCATCGTCGAGATGTTTTAATTCTGCATCAAGCTGTTCTGGTTCACACATTTTCCTTGCTCTATCCACCAACGTTTTAATTATGCCTCGTTTTTCGGTGGGTGCTGGTTCGAATCCCGGTGTAAGTAACGGTCTGTGTGTGTGCGTTTTTGTAAACCGTGTGGCCTAAGCTACCATCTTCTTTCTTGAAAACAAGTGCATCATGAAAATTTAATCGTCTGTCTGCCTCCTCCTCCTTGGTAAACTGAATATTCGTATTGATCCCGTTCAGATATTTGTGAAAATGATCCATTTCCGCCATGCTGCCACAAAACAAAGGTATCGTCCACGTAACGGAATTTTAAGTTATTAGTCGCCAGAAATATTTGTTGAGAATGGTGTGTGGATGTCGTGTGTGTATGATGGTGTAGCAAGTAAGTTTCCAACTAGCCTACAGCGTTCCATTTCACCATTTTCCGACAGGAATTTCACAGCGTGGACCAAATTACCCATCTTTCCGTGTACAGTAGTATTTAAACTTTTCCCTTGCATCATTCGCGAAAGTAACAGTTTCCATAAATAAATAAAAAATTATTTCACAATTAAGAATAAAGTTGAGTGCGTGATATACTCTAACATAAAAAAGGCGCGCAACGAAACAAGTATGCAAATTGGTCACAAATTTATATTCACATAGGTATCGACGGAAAATGCGAGTTGTAACCTTATGCGGTCGATGAATGAATGTGTGACGCTGCAGCACAATTTCACTGCTCAGGTGGCAAGAATAGTAAACCTGTGGATACCAGGGCATAGATAAAATCTTCACGAATTGCCCACCGTGTTCTCAGTTGGACAGTAACGATACCTCGCAGACAGGTGCAAGAAAAATATACACATTTGAGAGAGGACGATGTAGTAGGGTTCAGAGACCCAGTTTGGATTAATTGGGGAATCACTCGGCGTCTGGATAGGAGCGATGCCACTACTGGACGATGTTGGCAGGAATGGGTGAGCCATGGCCGAACGCAGCTAGTCAGGAAGGAAGCTGTCGACCTACAGTGGCGACAGAACGTGAGGACTGAGCTGTCGTCACAGCGGCTTACGGAGCCCTGGATTCACAATTATCATAGATACGACTGTAAGTAGGCTGTTTAGGTTTTCTTATTGGTAACGCCACGTAGCGCTCTGTATGAAAATCACTGGCTGTGCTGTGTGCAGTCTGTGGCTAGTTTGCATTGTTGTCTGCCATTGTAGTGTTGGACAGCTGCATGTGAACAGGGCGTAGCGTTGCGCAGTTGGAGGTGAGCCGCCAGCAATGGTGGATGTGGGGAGAGAGATGGCGGAATTTTGAGAGCAGATGATCTGGACGTGTGTCCATCAGAGACAGTACATTTGTAACACTGGATGTCATGAACTGTTATATATAATGACTTTTGAACACTATTAAGGTAAATACATTGTTTGTTCTCTATCAAAATCTTTCATTTGCTAACTATGCCTATCAGTAGTTAGTGCCTTCAGTAGTTTGAATCTTTTATTTAGCTGGCAGTAGTGGCGCTCGCTGTATTGCAGTAGTTCGAGTAACGAAGATTTTTGTGAGGTAAGTGATTTGTGAAAGGTATAGTTTAATGTTAGTCAGGGCCATTCTTTTGCAGGGATTATTAAAAGTCAGATTGCGTTGCGCTAAAAATATTGTGTGTCAGTTTAGTGTTGATCAGAATAAGTAAAGAGAGTAATGTCTGAGAACGTTCAGTTTTGCTCAGATGTTTGAAAAGCAAATAATGTAAGAGGTTTATCAGCACAGTAATTCAATAATTTTTCTAAGGGGACGTTTCACGACGTGCAGTGAACACAAGGACCATTAATAGGCGGCTCACAGAAAGGGAACTGAGCTCACGGCGCATCAACAAATCCGTCTGCAGTAGTGTTGGGCGTATTCGGCCTGTAAGCTGACTGACTGGGGTAGAATTGTCTTCAGTGATGAGTCCTGCTTCGGACTGAGACCTGATGACCAGACGCCCTGGGCAGCGGTAGGATACCAACATGACCGTCGTCCGTCATACGGCCCAGGAGGGATGGTCTGGGCTTCCATTTATGCCATAGGAGGACATCTTCATGGTACCCTTACGGCACGACGGTACGTCGGCGATATTGTATGCCCCGTCTTGTTGCCTTTATTGACAAGCCATCCTGGGCTTACAGTTCAGCAAAATAATACCCGCCTGCACATGGAGAAAGTTTCTACTGCTTGTCTTCGTGCTTGCAAGACCCTACCTTGACCAGCAAGGTCGCCGGATTTCTCGACAACTGAGATCGTTTGGAGCCTTGAGGACAGGGCCCTCCAATCAGGTCGTGATTTTGACGATCTAAGGCACCAATTGGGCAGAATTTGGCACGATATCCCTCAGGAGGACACCCAACAACTCTGCCAATCAATGCCAAGTCTAATATCTGGTTGCTAAGAGCCATAAGTGGACCAACACGTTGTTGAGATCCTCTGCTATACCCGCAGGATAGGATAGATAGTTTAACTTGTGGAGACGGGCCAAAATTACTGGCTGTCAGTTGCACTCGAACATACCACTTTATTCATTTGACAAAAATAACAAGAGTAAAGAAAACATTAAAAACAAAGCAAGCCAAACACTAATTTTAGAACTTAATTCCCAGCTAAAAGCGCCATTCAATCTCACGCCTCAAGGGCAAAACAACTTTAATTTAAACCGGCTGAAGGCCAATCACTTAAGACTCAAAAACAAGAATTAGAATTTTAAAAGGCAGAAAGCCTCATCTTAAAACATTTCTCTAAATTAGGCTGGAAGCCCAAACAATCTCATGCCTTAAGGGCAAAATAACTTTAATTAAAAATCGGCTAGAAACCATACATAAACAACAAGGACAAATAAGAATAGGCAGCACACCAAACGGCGCTCAGAAGTTTCCAAGTGTCAACCCAGAATTCAACAACTAATGCTCGCTTAGGTGAAAAAGGCAGTCGGTCCAACAATTCTCAATCCGACGGCAACCCAACCAACAGACAGTCAACGGGCCAAGTGACAAGCTAACTTCCGTTCCAACCGACCAGCACACAACAGGCAGTGCAATGGAACAACGGGCAAGTTATCGGCGCCCACAACGAATTACACATTCGACTGTCAAACTACACGCCATGCTGGACAGCCACAACGCAACGAGGAAAATACACTGCCTGAGTTTACGTCAACGGCCAGGGCAGGTAACCGGAATGTTAACGGCCACAAGGCAGAAGATTCCGCTGGTCACTTCAGTTCAGAAATAATCAAATCAAACTCCACAGGAGGGCGGCTAGAATTTCGGCAACGTTAAAACACACGTTGTTGCTCGTGGGAATGTCCCAACAGCCCACAACGAAATTCAAACAACACAATGTGAACAGTTGGGGCTGACTGGTAGATTAAGACTCAACTTTCGTGTCCGCGATCAGTGAGCCACGGACCTGGTAGCAATGGGAACATCCCCTCACACCGAACGGGGTGGCGCAGTGGTTAGACACTGGACTCGCATTCGGGAGGACGACGGTTCAATCCCGCGTCCGGCCATCCTGATTTAGGTTTTCCGTGATTTCCCTAAATCACTCCAGGCAAATGCCGGGATGGTTCCTCTGAAAGGGCACGGCCGACTTCCTTCCTAATCCGTTGAGACCGATGACCACGCTGTCTGGTCTCCCTCCCCAAACCAACCAAACATCCCCTCACAGCCGGCCGGAGTGGCCGTGCGGTTCTAGGTGCTACAGTCTGGAGCACAGCGACCGGTACGGTCGCAGGTTCGAATCCTGCTTCGGGCATGGATGTGTGTGATGTCCTTAGGTTAGTTAGGTTTAATTAGTTCTAAGTTCTAGGCGACTGATGACCTCAGAAGTTAAGTCGCATAGTGCTCAGAGCCATTTGAACCATTTTTGAGCCATTTAGCCCCTCACACAGTCGCGCGTGGACGTCGCCAGCGGGCCCGGCCAGAGACGCGCCACGAGACTTCCTCGCTGCTCCACGCCAATCGACCAAATGCCCAAGCCCGGAAACGGTGAATGGAAATAAACGTCGGCCGATGAGACGACCAACCGAACGACCAGCCAACGCTCGTCCCGCTCCAACCTCCTTCCGTCGCACAGTTCATGTGTGTCGCCAGAGGTCGGCGAGTACTGGCTGTCCACGCCTCACCGACGCTCCGTCCCCGACTTCACTGCTGCTGCGTCCCGACTGCACTGCTGATCCGTCCCGAACTGACTGCCAGACACACGACGACCCGGAAATGCTATCGGTCGCTCCAGAGATGGTACGATAGAGCACTTATCGATTCGCGCTGCTGCTGCCGCTCACGGGAAAGTAAGGCAGGCAGTTAGTGACGCCAGTAATCGAAATAAGAAAACGTGGCGGCAGTACCGCAATTAAAGATGACAAAGAATAAATGGCCTGAACACTAGCTGTGCACGGCTCTGTTGTTGACTCGCTTAATTTGTCAAGCTCTTTCTCTTGAGTAAATCATCCAATTTGCATGAAATTGTATTCATTTGTTTGTCTTCAAGTGTACGTAGTATCAACCGATTTCTGTCCCACTCGCAAGTTTGAGAGGTGTCACTTTTTTTGTCTTAGAGTGTATATTGGTACTGCTGCAGTGCAGTAAAAAATGTAGTATGACGTAGGTCGGCTGAGAGGCTCTGAGAGGTAGATTCAGCCACCTAATTGTAAAGGTTTTCTGTTTTCGCGTGTGTTGGCCCTTTTCCTCCGAGAATGTGAGTTTTATGGCACAAGTACTAATTCTGAGTATAGGTGACGGATTATAATGCTGACTGATAATAATGAGTGTGTGTGTGTGCGTACGTAGTGCAGTTCCCCGTTTGTGTCGTATGACAGCCGGCCGAAGTGGCCGTGCGGTTAAAGGCGCTGCAGTCTGGAACCGCAAGACCGCTACGGTCGCAGGTTCGAATCCTGCCTCGGGCATGGATGTTTGTGATGTCCTTAGGTTAGTTAGGTTTAACTAGTTCTAAGTTCTAGGGGACTAATGACCTCAGCAGTTGAGTCCCATAGTGCTCAGAGCCATTTGAACCATTTTGTCGTATGACAATGAAAGAAGGGAGAGGGTGGAACCCAGAGCCGACACACAGCTTACGCCTCTCGAACATCACTAAGGAGAGCGCCTATCTTAACATCTCCTCCCTGCGAAGTTTTATTTAATTTATTTAATCGTATGGCTAGGGCCCTCCGTCGGGCAGGCCGTTCACCGGGTGCCGGTCTTTCAATTTGCCGCCACTTCGGCGACCTGCAGTCGATGAGGATGATAGGATGATGATGAGGACAGCATAACATCCAGTCCCTGAGCGGAGAAAATTCCCAGACCCAGCCGGGAGTCGAACTCGGGCCCAGAGGATTGACAATCCGTCACGCTGACAATTCAGCTACCGGGGGCGGACACCCTGCGAAGTGATAACTATCGACAGTGCTACATGCCCTCTACTCCATGAAAGACCATGGAACAGTTAGGAATTGCGCCGGGGCAATCGTACAGCGTATTCTCAAACAATCTGCGGCGTTGAACTATAAAAATGTCATTCGTTTTATTTGTCTACCTCCTCACGTAGGTACAATAAACGCAGATTCCATCCCAGAAGGCGGGAACTGAGACCGTTCAGGACTCGAGCCGTAAACGAATATTTTCAGCGTAAATCCAGAGCAGACAACAGCCTATCACCTGAGCTGAATACCACACAGCATGTTTGCAGTTATCTCACGAAACAATTTGTTGTTATTAGTCGTCATATACGGATGCCCACACGCAGAAAACAGAGCTCAGAGACACCTTCATTGTTAACATCCAGTTTTTCTGTCGTTGGAGTATTGGTTCTCAGAGTAATCACTCTCCCATTAACATTACATTACCGAACATTCTGTACGTTTTAAGTTACAGCAAAAGATAAGTGAAGAAAAAGAAGAATATCTAAAGATGGAATACAAATTCATTGTACGAAAGTCTGCAATTTTCGTTTCAGCTGTGACATACGTTCTCCACCTATGTTTTATCAATTTGGAGACAGAAATTCTTCAACCATTTTCCTTGATTCGCGGTAACGGGATGTAATCCAGTGGCAGAGAGGGAGAATATGACGAACACTAATGTGCGACTAACAAGTAAAACTATTTCTTAAGACAAACTGAACAAACACTAAAAAATTAGAGAAAATTGTTCCGTTAGAGGGCAGTGTCATGTGGTTGAGCCGCGCGGGGTAGCCGTGCGATCTAGTGAGTTTGTCACAGTACGTGCAGCTGCACCCGTCGGAGATTCGAGTCCTCCCTCGTGCATGGGTGTGTGTGTTGTCCATCCCATAAATTAGTTTAAGTTAGATTAAGTAGTGTCTAGGGTTAGGGGCCGATGACCTCAGCAGTTTGGTCCCATAACACCTTACCACAAATTTCCAAAATTTCATGTGGTTGAATGTGTTGAATCACCTCATCCCATTTCCATTTCACTTATTTCCTTTAGGGAAAGTATATTTTTGAGGGTTAAATTTCCAGGCGGAGTTAGTAATACGTAATTGATATATGAACTAACGAGCCCTCACCTGATTACGTAAAGTGTAACCAGAAGCACAACTTGTCTTGCAGTATCAGTGCCAGTTGCGAACATTTTTCCCGGTATCACTTCACTATACGTGCCTACTTGTATAGCTTAACGCGGAGAGCTCCAGCTTGTGAGACTGGGAGGTGAGCCACACAGGGATCGAATCCGCATGCTGGATTGACAGCCGTTGTTCTGTTACACTATACAGCCAAAATTTGGTTTTTATAAGGTCTTCCATGCTCGTTTAGGAAAATGATTTTCTGATCCCCAATCTCCGCCACAGATAATACGATATACATAACGTCAAATTACTATAACACAGAACAAAGCTCGAACTATTAACAGACAGATGGAGTACACGATTTCCCTCCCGCAGCTAAACTGACGACTATTACGACTGGGTCGCGCGGGATTAGCCGAGCGGTTTAAGGCGCCTAAGTCATGAACTGTGCGGCTGATCCCAGCGGCGGTTCGAGTCCTCCCTCGGGCATGGGTGTGTGTGTTTGTCCTTAGGATAATTTAGGTTAAGTAGTGTTAAGCTTAGAGGCTGATGACCTTAGCTGTTAAGTCCCATGAGATTTCACACACATTTGAACATTTTGAACATTACGACTGGAAGAGCATATGGTCACAAAGTTAAAATAAAATAAAGAAAAATTGATAAATGGCAGTAAAAAGAGAGAGAGCGTTACTTTTTGTAGAGATGTCAGCTATTCTACGCAACGAGTTCAAGTTAACTGGAATTTTTTCATAGTTCGACGTCAGTGGCTGCGTCTTCGGTAATAGTTCATAGATTAATTTACATCACAAACAAAATAATCATAAACGTGTACGAATAATATGTTCTAGATACAAAACTGAGTTCACAAGCGTGTTTCGTCTCAACTTCCTTCACGTGAATTCACGCTACATGAAACTGCTAGGAGAACGTTTCCTAACAAAGCACAATTTCGCTTTCGTCGTTATTCGTAATATCTACTAGACAGAGATTTAGCCATAACTGAACACTGTAAAGCTGTTAGTGCAGGAATACACTAGCAACTGGTCTGATAACCATGTTTGGCTTCGAGGCGTAAAGAGAAATATCTGTTTTCGCGCAGCTGCAACATGTAGCACAGTACTGTGCAACGCCTTATCTTTTCGTTTCCATTACTCCAGTGCTTACGTTCACCACATCTGTGCGGTACTACTTATTCGGGATTAATGATCCTTCTCTGGGAACACTCTGTCACGCATTTATACTGCAGCGAGAAACTGAGCTGCTATGATTGCGAAAAGTCTGGTTTTCCGTGTCAGACGTTGGCTTGCGTTCGTACGGCTTGCCAACTGACCTACCAGGGCAACAACTCGTGACCGGTTTTCTGTTTATAAAAACCTTGTCACTTTCACACCTCGGTTCAATACACTCTGCATGAAAATAGCTCGGATCTGTACGTTATTTATTGGCTGTAGGGGCTGAAAATATCACCCATACCGAGAAGACGTAACTCGCGTATTGCAAAACAGTACTTTGTTAGGAGCCGGGAAACTGCTCTATCATGTAACATACCAGTCGTTGCTAACTTTTCTGAATAGGCGACTGCAGCTTCAATCACCACGCAGCTGCTCTTGTATTCAACTGAAACAATGAAAAACCTTGAGGTAGAAAATGAAAAATAGTGCTATTCAAGCACAGTTAAGTTTGTCCGTAGCATTGTACAAATTCTTAAACACTTCGAAGCAGATTATCAACAAGGATATGAAATTTATTTTATTCGTGTATCTGTGTGTGGAATGAGGGTGGTGGTAATTTCTGTGTTCTTTTCTATCCATGTCCAACAAGTACACATTAACAAAAGGTACTCGTCCTCATAGTGAACCATAGGAATCATAGATATACCATACTGTATACTGGGTGAGTCACCTAACATTACCGTTGGATATATTTCGTAAACCACATCAAATATTGACGAATCGATTCCGCAGACCGAACGTGAGGAGAGGGGCTAGTGTAATTGGTTAATACAAACCATAAAAACATGTACGGAAGTCTACATCTACATCTACATCCATACTCCGCAAGCCACCTGACGGTGTGTGGCGGAGGGTACCTTCAGTACCTCTATCGGTTCTCCCTTCTATTCCAGTCTCGTATTGTTCGTGGAAAGAAGGATTGTCGGTATGCCTCTGTGTGGGCTCTAATCTCTCTGATTTTATCCTCATGGTCTCTTCGCGAGATATACGTAGGAGGGAGCAATATACTGCTTGACTCTTCGGTGAAGGTATGTTCTCGAAACTTTGACAAAAGCCCGTACCGAGCTACTGAGCGTCTCTCCTGCAGAGTCTTCCACTGGAGTTTATCTATCATCTCCGTAACGCTTTCGCGATTACTAAATGATCCTGTAACGAAGCGCGCTGCTCTCCGTTGGATCTTCTCTATGTCTTGTATCAACCCTATCTGGTACGGATCCCACACTGCTGAGCAGTATTCAAGCAGTGGGCGAACAAGCGTACTGTAACCTACTTCCTTTGTTTTCGGATTGCATTTCCTTAGGATTCTTCCAATGAATCTCAGTCTGGCATATGCTTTACCGACAATCAACATTATATGATCATTCCATTTTAAATCACTCCTAATGCGTGCTCCCAGATAATTTATGGTATTAACTGCTTCCAGTTGCTGACCTGCTATTTTGTAGCTAAATGATAAAGGATCTATCTTTCTGTGTATTCGCAGCACATTACACTTGTCTACATTGAGATTCAGTTGCCATTCCCTGCACCATGCGTCAATTCGCTGCAGATCCTCCTGCATTTCAGTACAATTTTCCATTGTTACAACCTCTCGATACACCACAGCATCATCTGCAAAAAGCCTCAGTGAACTTCCGATGTCATCCACCAGGTCATTTATGTATATTGTGAATAGCAACGGTCCTATGACACTCCCCTGCGGCACACCTGAAATTACTGTTACTTCGGAAGACTTCTCTCCATTGAGAATAACATGCTGCGTCCTGTTATCTAGGAACTCCTCAATCCAATCACACAATTGGTCTGATAGTCCATATGCTCTTACTTTGTTCAATAAACGACTGTGGGGAACTGTATCGAACGCCTTGCGGAAGTCAAGAAACACGGCATCTACCTGTGAACCCGTGTCTATGGCCCTCTGAGTCTCGTGGACGAATAGCGCGAGCTGGGTTTCACATGACCGTCTTTTTCGAAACCCATGCTGATTCCTACAGAGTAGATTTCTAGTCTCCTGAAAAGTCATTATACTCGAACACAATACGTGTTCCAAAATTCTACAACTGATCGACGTTAGAGATATAGGTCTATAGTTCTGCACATCTGTTCGACGTCCCTTCTTGAAAACGGGGATGACCTGTGCCCTTTTCCAATCCTTTGGAACGCTACGCTCTTCTAGAGACCTACGGTATGTTTTTTAACACAAACCTACGTTTTTTTAAATGGAACCCCGTTAGTTTTGTTAGCACATCTGAACATATAAACAAATACGTAATCAGTGCCGTTTGTTGCATTGTAAAATGTTAATTACATCCGGAGATATTGTAACCTAAAGTAGACGCTTGAGTACCACTCCTCCGCTGTTCGATCGTGTGTATCGGAGAGCACTGCAACATACATCGCGTTTCTACAGAATGATCTGCCAACGTTGCTCCAAAATGTCCCACTGGAAACGCGTCGACGTATGTGGTATCAGCATGATGGTGCACCTGCACATTCCGCAATTAACACTAGGCTGACCCTTGACAGGATGTTCGACGGGCGTTTCATAGGACGTGGAGGAAGCATAAATTGGCCAGCCCGTTCTCCTGATCTCACACCTCTGGACTTCTTTCTGTGGGGTACGTTAAAGGAAAATGTGTACCGTGATGTGCCTACAACCCCAGAGGATATGAAACAACGTATTGTGGCAGCCTGCGGCGACATTACACCAGATGTACTGCGGCGTGTACGACATTCATTATACCAGAGATTGCAATTGTGTGCAGCAAATGCTGGCCACCACACTGAACATCTATTGGCCTGACATGTCGGGACACACTCTATTCCACTCCGTAATTGAAAACGGAAACCACGTGTGTACGTGCACCTCACCCCTCATGGTAATGTACATGTGCGTCAGTGAAAAAGACCAATAAAAAGGTGTTAGCATGTGGACGTAATGTGCTGTTCCAGTCTCTTCTGTACCTAAGGTCCATCACCGTTGCCTTTGGATCCCTACGTAATTCGGTGCTCTCCGGTACACACGATCGAACAGCGGAGGAGTGGTTCTCAAGCGTCAACTTTACGTTACAATATCTCCGGATGTAATTAACATTTTACAGTGCAACAAACGGCACTGATTACGTATTTGTTTATATGTTCAGATGTGCTAACAAACCTAACGTGGTTCCATTTTAAAAAAACGTAGGTTTGTGTTAAAAAACATACTTCCGTGCATTTTTGTATGGTTTGTATTAAACAATTACACTAGCCCCTCTCCTCACGTTCGGTCTGTGGAATCGGTTCGTCAGTATTTGATGTGGTTTACGAAATATATCCAGCGGTAACGTTAGGTGACTCACCCTGTATAATTTACGCAAGTAATAAGAGTCCTTAACTGTTGAAAACACTGCTTGGCCGCCATCTCACCGGGTTTCCTAGATTAACATTTAAAGTGTTCTCCACTTCGTACAAGAGAATTACGACAGACAACAGCAATCATACAAATATGAATCTGTAAACCATCACGTCTCCGTTAATGTGATGACGCTACATAATTGTCAGATTTGTTGCAAACACGTGTTTAAGACCCAATAAGATACAACAAATTATGCACTGGCGTACCATAGGATGTACGATTCTACACCTGTTGCATGCCGATTCATCCAAGCTTCCACTGAGCGATGTAGTCGGGAGGACATCTGTTCAAATCCTAGTCCGACTATCCACACTTAGGTTTACCGTTATTGCCGGAATCTCTTAAAACAATGGCGAAATGGTTGCTTTGAAAAAGACGTTGCAGATTTCCCTACCTATCCTTGTTCTCCGTCTATAATGACGACGTCATCGAGGAGACGACACGTTATACGCCGAATACCGCACTGTTACAAAATTCTGGTAGTCTTACAGTAGACACATACATTTTTTCGTAGAGAAGCGCAATCACTTTCACTGTCAAATATTTTGCTAATTAACTTTACTAGATCATGTTTTTCAGTAAACACTTTGCACCTATATTTTACGGTGATTTGCAAGAGACGACGTCGGAGAAAATGACGTCAGATAAGAACTGACTGATTGTTTCTCCGCTCAGAGAATTGCTTTTGTAACGGTTTCAACTCCGAAATAAAAACGTGCTAGCTCTGCACACTCATCACCAAAATAAATAACTTTGCGTGATCTGCTATATTCCATTAATAATTTGGCTACTGTGCGCGACTGAAACACCACCACACTGAAACAACTCCTTAGTGTATTTATAATTATTATTAAATAATCATGGGAGATGTCGATTTCACGATTACTAATTTTAGTCAAATTGAAAACCAGGACGGAATTTTATTAAAATGTGACGCATTAAAAGAAAAAAAAAACACAAGTAACAAACAGATAGTGTGGCCAATGAGTGCCCTCGATAGGAAGACTGAAGGAAGAACAAATTCAGAGTTCCTCACTTACGCAGCTCACATTTTGAAATAAACATAATGAATAACCCAAAGAATTCCGCATTCAAGATGCACAGCAACTAGATAATTGGAAGCTGCGAGTATTAGCAAAAGGGGCGACGACGAAGCGAATCATCAGAACGCCAGGAAGCGTATGCAACAATACAAAAGTCTCTGTTGTCAAACTGAACTCCCTTTGGATGAGCGGCATAATGCTTCTAGCCAACGTTACGAACGTAGATGTGCCTCGAAGCATGGAAATAGTTTCCTTGATATTGTGTAAAAATATTATTTACTAGGTTGATACGGAGTTTAAAAGGCCTTTCACCACTGAAGGACGTAGCGCACACAGTGTCTAGAAGGGTGGGTAATACACATGGTTGGCAGAGTACAAATACTGTTGTTGTGAACCTAAATTTCTCACGCACCTTTTGTGGGAACTGAAGGACAGGTTTCTTCTTGATATCCGTGCTGAACAGGCACTTGCTACATCTCAGGTGGGCACTGGGGAGAGGGGGGAGGGGGTGATAAGGCACCGTTGCAGCCACGCATCAGTGATCAACTTAAGAATATACCGAGTAGGCCCAGGGCCCCATCATGGGTACCAACCAGCTTTTCTGTTGCATAGCAGATTGGACATGGATAGTCTCGGAATCTGATTGTTTGCGTGAGAGCCTTTCAACCACCACACAGCATTTATACTGCCGGCTAAATATATAAAAGAAATGTAACTGAACTGATACAGGATCGCGTAGTGATAGGTATCTGTCATTTCACACTCTACATAGCTTATATGGAAACGGAAGGAATTTACTTAAGCACAAGAAAACAAGTGAATGTTGCAGCTGTTCACTGTTTTCTCATGGAATACGGAAAGAAATTTTGCGTTGTTGTCTTTGGAGAATGTGGCAGCCACAGATACTTTCCATACATGATGACCCCACATTCGGCAACATATCCGGCACTTAAAAATCACATCACAAGGTTATCAAGATTTAACTGAGTTTGAACGTGGTCTTATTCTCGGCGCACGAGCAATGGGATACAGCATCTCCGAGGTAACGATGAAGTGGGGATTTTCCCATACGGCCATTTCACGAGTGCACCGTGAATATCAGTAATCCGGTAAAAGATCAAATCTCCGACATCGCTGCGGCCGGAAAAAGATGCTGCAAGAAAGGGACCAACGACGACTGAAGAGAATTGTTCAGCGTGAAAGAAGTGCAACCCTTCCGCAAATTGCTGCAGATTTCAATGTTGGGCCATCAACAAGTGGCCTGGCCTGGGCTGTTGATGGCTGGAAACCTACTGCCTAGTCGGACGAGTGTCGTTTCAAATTGTATCGAGCGGATGGACGTGTACATGTATGGAGACAACCTCATGAATCCATGAGGTCACCAGGATACTGTTCAAGCTGGTGAAGGCTCTGTCATGGTGTGGGGCGTGTGCATTTGGAGTGATATGGGTGCCCTGATACGTCTAGATAGGACTCTGATACGTGACATGTACGTAAGCATCCTGTCTGATCACCTGCTTTCATTCGTGTCCACTGTGCATTCCGGCGGAACTTGGCAATTGCAGCAGGACAATGCGACACCCGACACGTCCAGAATTGCTACAGACTGGGTCCAGGAACACTCTTCTGAGTTTAAACACTTCCGCTGGCCACCAAACTCTCCAGACATGAACATTGTTGAGTATATCTGGGGTGCCTGCAACGTGCTGTTCAGAAGAGATCTCCACTCCCTCCAGCGCGACTTCAGATATTAGTCGAGTCCATGTCACGTCGTGTTGCGGCACTCCTGCGTGCTCGCGGGTGCCCTAAACGATATTAGGCAGGTGTACCAGTTTCTTTGGCTCTTCAGTGTATATACACCACAGCGCCATCTCTCTCGGCTCAGCTACGCACAAGGAAATAAAAAAGTATTGCTGCAGAGGTCGGATAATGCTCTGGCTGGGGACTGCCACTGTCTGATGTCACTTACGTCGCCGGTACCTTACTGCCCAGGTCCCCTTTGTGGGACAGTGCCATAAAACACGGCGGCATTACTTGCCGCTGCTGTCCGCGGGACAAAGAGGGGCGACGGCTCTAACTCACGCAGCGTAGGAAAAAAGGAAAGTACCAAATTATAAGTAACGACCGGCGTACCGAGTCTCCCAGAGCAACAACAAAAGAAATGGGTGCAGCCGGGCCCATTCTTAGGGCCGCTTGACCCGTCGACCTCGACAAACGAAACGCCACCTACGCGACCGGACCGGACGTGCCCACGCAACGGGCTCGCGCGTGCCTGGCGCGGATTATTTAATAGCGTAACGTGGCGCGGGCACACGTCGCGCATGCCTCAGTGGAGGGTTGCGTCAGCGCGGCGGGCCGGTGGCAGCTCCTGGTGGCGCCACTGGCGCGCCACTTAAAGTCTGCATCACTGCAGACCGGCACGGCGCGGCGTGGGCGGTCGCGGCCGCGTTTGCCGCGTGACAAAGTGGCCCCAGCTCCGGAGGGGGCGCCGCCGACACTCGTTAGCGGCCGTGACAAACGCGGCCAGGGACCGAAACACTTACTCCGAATTTGCATCATCTGATAAACGTCGCGACCGAAACGGCGACTTCACCGCGCACTTAACGTAGTAGCTTCTTTTGGGCGGTTGCTATTCGTGTGTCAAACTTCTCTAATAATTGAATAACAGGTTTCCCAATAAAGAGCAGCCAGGAGCTTTGTGGAGTCTGCGGTGTAGGAATGCTGTTCGGAATCGCACACGAAGTTTTGCTTTGTTTTCTTGAGGACCGTTCCCATCCTGGACGAAAAGGGGTTGGGAGAATTTGAGTACGAGGTCGTTCCCGAAAAGAAGTTATTGCATTGCTTTGGTACACTTACAAACGTTGTCACAGAATTTATGAAAGAACCATAGATCGGTTGAACTTTCCCAACCAGCAAATTTAAGACTTCCAATCACTTCTTCTTCTTCTTCTCAGCGGGTCCTATAGATGTTGGCACTCGCACTTCTGCTGCCACACGCCTACACTCGCCATTCTCCTTCATCTACTGGTCTTCTCTCCAACACTTCTTCGATACCCCTTAGCCAGCCTTTTCTTCCTAAACTTCTCCTTCCAGAAAGCTTGCTGAAAGTGCTCTCTTTGACCAATTGTCTTCCTCCATTTTATTGACATGCCCTAGCAGCCTGGCGAACTTTCTTCCACTCTACCCGTAATGCTGTAGTGGGTCTGCGTCCTCTCTCTTATTTCATCATATCATACGCGGTCAAGTCGGGTTATTCTACAAGCTCTTCTTAAGTGATCTATTTCTAAATCCTTTAGTCTCTTTTTTTATGTGGGTCCTCAACTCTCACTCCCATAAGTTATTGGTTCCACAATGGATTTGTATATCGCATTTTAACCTTTAAACTCTTTTGCGGGGATTCAAGCACTGAATTTAATTTTTGGCTAGCTGCCCTGCGCTCCCTGATCCATTGTTGGATGTCTATCACATCTTCCGTCGCGTGACAGGACACTACCTAGGTACTTAACCTCTTTCCACACTTTAATTTGACGTCTGGCAATGTTCAAGTTACTTCCCTCTTCTCCGCAACACATATTTTACGTGTTCTCAAAACTAATTTCCAGTGGTCACTTCTTATACCCTTCCAACAACTCCCTAACCATGTAAGATGATCCTCTTCATCGTTTGCTATAACCACCTTATAATGAGCATAGAAAAGTTTTTACGTAGTTGTTCCCTAACCCAACCCCCAAGCTCGTACACTTTCTACACCAGAGATTCAGTGTGTTCTTCACACACATCACGAAGAGTGTGGGAGAAAAGTAGCATCCTTAGTTCTACATCTCCATCTACATAGATACACCGCAACCAACCATACGGTGTGGCTGTACCACTACTAGTCTTTCTTTTCCTGTTCCGCTCGCAAATATACCGAGGGAAAAACGACTGTCTATATGCCTCCGTATGAGCCCTAATTTATCCTTTCGTATCTTCGTGGTCCCTACGCGCAGTGTATGTTGACGGCAGTAGAATCGTTCGGCAGTCTGCTTCAGTTGCCGATTCTCTAAATTTTCTCAATAGTGTTTCTCGAAAAAACGTCACCTTCCCTCCAGGGATTCCCATTTGAGTTCCCGAAGCACCTCTAACACTTACGTGTTGTTGGAATCTACCGATAACAAATCTAGCAGCCCAGAGATCCCCATTTGAGTTCCCGAAGCACCTCTAACACTTTCGTGTTGTTGGAATCTACCGATAACAAATCTAGCATCCCGTCTTTGAATTGCTTCGATGTCTTCCTACAATCCGACCTGGTACGGATCCCAAACACTCGAGCAGTAGTCAAGAATAGGTCTTACCAGCGTCCTATATGCCGTCTCCTTTACAGGTGAACCAGTCTTTCCTAATATTCTCCCAATAAACCGAAGTCGACCATTCACCTTCCCCCCTTCCCCCCCTCCCCCCCCCCCACCCCACAGTTCTCATATGCTCGTCCTATTTCATATCGCTTTGCATACACCCCGATATTTAAACTTGACTATGTCAAACAGGACACTAGTAATAATGTATCCGAACATTATAGGTTTGTTATTCCTACTAATCCTCATTAACTTACATTTTTCCACATTTAGAGGTAGCTGCTATTCATCAAACCAACTAAAAATTTTCTGTAATTCTTGTTGTATCATACTGCAGTCACTCAACCTCGACACCTTACAGTTATTCTGAACGCCTCTCTAGAAATTTCTTTCCTCACTTTGATGAAACATTATGCCGACTTGTGGAGGTTTGTGATAGTTCCCACACGAATTTTTGGCAGTCCCCTTGATTACAGCACCTCGAACAATATCTTTAGTTGCGCTGTGTCATATACTTCCTCAATATCTATGAAGATCAGATAGCTGCTTCGATTTCTTTCCAATTGCTTGTCCATGATTTATCTTAGCGTAAATATCTTACCTATACATTACATGCCTCTTTGAAAGCCAATGTGGTCTTCGACTTCAGTTATAATCTCCTCTATTCTTGATTTTAAAATTTAAGCCACAATAATTAATGCTGTATGTTAAAGAAAGCATAATGAAATAAAGAGCTGCAACAATAATACAAAAATAAAGAATAAAAGATTCTGTTACAGCTATGTATTCCATTATGCATTTTTAATCTTCGTTAAAGCTGTACAACAACACCTCCACAAAATATTAATTACGTCCCTTTATACGTATGGGGTCTTAGATGCTCGAATTTCCAATCTGCTGGACTTTTCTCCCCATATCACATACATTTATTAAATAACTTGCTTAGATATTCAAATGTTCAAATGTGCGTGAATTCCTAAGGGACCACACAGCGAAGGTCATCGGTCCCTAGACTTACACACTACTTAAACTAACGTATGATAAGAACACCACACACACACACAACACACACATGCCCACACACACATGCCCACACACACATGCCCACACACACATGCCCGAGGGAGAACTCGAACATCCGGCGGGAGGGGCCGCGCAATCCGTGACATGACGCCTTAAACCGCTCGGCCACTCCTTGCGGCGCTTCGATATTCAAACGAAATGCTTGGACCTTACCTCACTAGGATCTCAGAATCACTCAAAGGCGTCATTCGCTTGCTGGTTCTGCAACGAAGTTCTGGCCGGTTTTGCGTACCATCTCTTATTAATTATGTGGTATACATCCCCCAACAGTCATCATGCAGTTTCTTTAAATTTAAACCACACTGCTCCACGTCTACATAGTCAAATTGGAAGGCATGGAGGCTGTCTCTTAGGAAGGCGTCAAACGAATATTTATCTGCTTTTACTAAATAGACCTAGTCAGTAAACTTTCGTTGGTATTGCAATCAGGGCTGCTTCGAGAACATTTATTCATGCAAGCTAGCCCCACCCCCGCCCCCTGCGTCTCCCCTTTTAGTACACCTTTATCTGTATCAGTTTTCACTACTAACTGTGACACTTCCTGTGCAGAAATCTTTCGGTTATGTCGTCTCTGGCGCTCCTCTCATTTTAGCGCCTCAAGCGGCGGTTTGTGTCGTTTGGGCCTTAAACAGGTCCTGGTTGCAGTTATGTTGGCTAGCGGTGTATTTTTAGTGCCTTCTGCCGACAGATTTTCTGATTGTAGTTGTTCATACCTTGAGACGAAATTTTTCTGTTATATTTACTTATCTTTCTCTTTTCATGTCCCATTTTAAAGCCTATCCATTTCAATTTTTGCTCTAATTAACTAACGATTTAGTTTATTCACTGATAGAGTGTCATTCTACTTTTCCTTTCTGCTTTTTCCTATTGTTTATGGGAACATTGTTACATCTAGATTTTGGCAATGGTCTTGTAAAGGTTTGCATAGCGTGTGTCTAAGGCGGGACGTGGTCGACAGCCTGGTATTTACCTTGTTGAGAGTGGGAAACGGCTTAAAGACCAAATCTAGCTTCGCAGGGGCAAAAACCGTCCCCGTTAATCCACAAGTCACATTCAGTCGTTCCCAGAAAGCAAGCACGTTAGCACTCTTGGCTATCCTGGCGGGTTAATTTCGAGCTTACAGTCCCAAATATTTGAACGATGTAACGTAGTCCATCACCGCTAACCATTTAATCGGATATCATCGGCGTCTTTCTTTTTGTCGAGGATCTTACCTTGCACTTATGAACATTTATGGAGCGCTGCTATTCGGTCTACCAAATGAAGAGCGACATCGTCGGACGATGGGACACTAAACCTTAATCACCCTTTCTTCATAGTAGTCAAGTTTTACAGTGACATGTGTAGCTCCAAAGGACTAAATAAAAGTGCCAAAGAAAAAATCTTACGTTTGGGTGTTAGGATTATGACTGCTACCAGGCAGTCGAACACTTGGTAGTAGGAGGGACAAACTTTAGCGCCAATTCGTGCGATGCAAGGCGAAGTAAGGCGGCTTTGATGTTCCATAGGTTTTATAAATGGCAGGCCTGTGTAGTAAGAGAAACTGGAATGTGAGCTGTCACGCTGGGCCACTCCGGAAGCTGGCGTCAGCGCGGCCAGCCGGTTGCGATGGCAGAGCAGCGGGCGGGGCGCCTCCTCCAGGGCGCAAGTGGCGTGTGATACGCGGCCCGAGCAACAAGTAGCAGCCCGCCCGGATCTCGGGTCTCGTATCTCTCCAGGCAACGGCGGAGAGCTCCGCACGAGAAGAATTCTTCTTGTGCACAAGGTGGCGGAATGGACACTGGTCATCGTTTAAATAGCGACGTGTGGAGGGAGCATGCAACACACGCCAAATGTGCACGAAGTGTGCTATATCCTTGATCGTGCAGATAATTAGTATTGCAGCAGAGCCGAACAATGAAGGTAGGAGTGACGCAACCTGTGTGGCCATTAAAGTTGCTACACCACAAAGATGACGTGCTAAACACGCGAAATTTAACCGACAGGAAGAAGATGCTATGATATGCAAATGATTAGCTTTTCCGAGCATTCACACAAGGTTGGCGCCGGTGGCGACACCTACAACGTGCTGACATGAGGAAAGTTTCCAACCGATTTCTCATACACAAACTGCAGTTGACCGCCGTTGTCTGGTGAACCGTTGTTATGATGCCTCGTGTAAGGAGGAGAAATGCGTACCATCACGTTTCCGACTTTGATAAAGGTCGGATTGTAGCCTATCGCGATTGCGGTTTATCGTATAGCGACATTGCTGCTCGCGTTGGTCGAGATCCGATGACTGTTGGCAGAATATGGGATCGGTGGACTCAGGAGGGTAATACGGAACGCCGTGCTGGATCCCAACGGCTTCGTATCACTAGCAGTCGAGATGGCAGGAACCTTATCCGCATGGTTGTAACGGATCGTGCAGCCACGTCTCGATCCCTGAGTCAACGGATGGGGACGTTTGCTAGACAACAACCATCTGCACGAACAGTTGGCCCGTTTGCAGCAGCATGGACTATCAGCTCGAAGACGATGTCTGCGGTTACCCACGACGCTGCATCACAGACAGGAGCGCCTGCGATGGTGTACTCAACTACGAAGCTGGGTGCTCGAATGGGAAAACGTCATTTTTTCGGATGAATCCCGATTCTGTTTACAGCATGATGATGGTCGCATCCGGGTTGGGCGACATCGCGGTGAACGCACATTGGAAGCGTGTATTCGTCGTCGCCATACTGGCGTATCACCCGGCGTGATGGTATGGGGTGCCATTGGTTACACGTCTCGGTCACCTCTTGTTCGCATTGACGGCACTTTGAACAGTGGACGTTACATTTCAGATGTGTTAAGATCCGTGGCTCTACCCTTCATTCGATCCCTGCGAAACGCTACATTTCGGCAGGATAATGCACGACCGCATGTTGCAGGTCCTATACGAGCCTTTCTGGATACGGAAAATGTTCGACAAATCTCTCACCAATTGAAAACGTCCGGTCAATGGTGACCGAGCAACTGGATCGTGACAATACGCCAGTCACTACTCTTGATGAACTGTGGTATCGTGTTGAAACTGCATGGGCAGCTGTACCTGTACACGCCATCCAAGCTCTGACTCAATGCCCAGGCGTATCAAGGCCGTTATTACGGCCAGAGGTGGTTGTTCTGGGTACTAATTTCTCAGGATCTATGCACCCAAATTGTGTGAAAATGTAATCACATATCAGTTCTAGTGCAATATATTTGTGCAATGAATACCCGTTTATCATCTGCATTTCTTCTTGGTGTAGCGATTTTAATGGCCGGTAGTGTAAATAAAGATGCTGGTTGATTAAGAGAAGATGGTGTTATTCCTCGTGTAAGCAGGAGAAACGACTACCTGCGCGTGTTACAAATCAACAGTGGCAGGACTGTCGCCTTTCGAGACTGCTTTTTGTCGCCCAACGCCATTGCTGCTCGCACTGGTGAGCATCCCACGATTGTCATGCGAATCCGACGTCTGGAAACCACTGACTGACAGTGCGGCCTCCATTGCTGCAGATTTCGTTGCTGCGACAGCAGACATTGTTATGTCCATGACATCCGAGGGCCATAAAGTCGTCTTCAGACGTCTTCCGCTTCTGCTTACAGCATCACTATGGAATTGTCTTAGTGTGGAGATCTCGAGGAGAACAAACGTCGCCATATTGCTTTCTTCACTGCCACATGCGTCCAGCGTAATTGTATGGGCTGCCTTAAGGTACATACCACCATCTGCTCCCGTTCGCATAGCCTGTTACTCGTACATTATGTCTCTGACGTTAATGCCGATGACTAACTTATCTTCTCAGTCTTCGTGAAGTTACTTTTTTAACAAGATAACGCAAGAACACATGTTGCCCAGGCTGCCCTGACTTACCTCGATACAGAGGATAATTGATTGTTGCCCTCAGTTCTCCAGTTGATCGTGGGTAGCCCTTAGACTGTCACTAGGACACTCAGCAGGCCCTACGATTGATAATATACGGCATAGATTTGAAGCAGCACGGTATGACGAAGGCCTGCCTGCATCTTTGTCAACCAATCTCAGTTCAAATCCACGCTCAGCCTGTTTAGAGCCATTTTTGCTGCCAAAAGTTGCAGCTCTGTGTACTGAATTTCGCTCTTCGTATATCCCCAAATCACCACAAAATGTAATGATTTGGTCTTACCATACTGAATCCACATCTAAATCTACATGATTACTCTGAAATTCACATTTAACTGCCTGGCAGAGGGTTCATCGAAGCACGTTCAAGGTATTTCTCTACAGTTCCACTCTCGAACAGTACACTTCAAAACGTACACTTAAATCTTTCAGTGCGAGCTCTGATTTCTCTTATCTTATTAAAATAATTACTAGGTGGGCGCCAACGAAATATTTTCACACTCTGAGAAGAAAGATGGTGACAAAAGTTTCCTGTCGCAACGAAAAATGCTTTTTAATGATTGCCAGTCCAATTCGAGTGTAATATCCGTTGCACTCTCTTCCCTAGTTCGCGCCAATAGAAAGCGAGCTGCCCTTCTTCGAACTTTTCGATACCCTGCGTCAATCCCACCTGATGCGAGTCCCACACCGCACAGCAATATTGCAAAAGAGGGCGGACAAGCGTAGTGTAAGCAATTTGTTTGGTAGACATGTTGAATTTTCTAAGTGTTCTCCCAACAAACCGCTGTCTCTGGTTTGCTTTAAGCTATTCGTAATTGTAATCCCTAAGTATCTAGCCGAGTGTACAGCCTTTAGATTTGCATGATTTATCGCATAACTGAAATTTAGCGGATTCCTTTTAGTACGCATGTGGATGGCGTCACATTTTTCATAGCTTAGAGTCAATTGCCGCCTTTCGCACCATACAGATACTGCGTCTAAATCATTTTGTAATTGACTTTACTAGACGTTAAATGACAGCGCAATCTGCAATCTATGTAATGCGGCTGCTCCAGTTCTCTCCTAAATAATTTATATACATTACAAACAGCAAAGGATCTATAATACTTCCTTGGAGAACGCCAGATGTTACTTTTGTTTCACTCAATGACATTCCGTCAGTTACCACCAACTGTGACCTTTCTGAAAGGAAATTACGAATCCTGTCGCGCAGTTGAGGCGGTACCCCTTGCGCACACAGTATGATTACAGGTTACTTGTAAGGAACGGAGTCAAAAGCCTTCTAGAAATTTAAAAATATGGAATCAATTTGAGATCCCTTGACGATGGCAGTATTTACTTCTTGACAAAAACAGCTAGTTGTGTTTCACAAGAACGATATTTTTTGAATCCGTCCTGAATGGGCGTCAATGGACAGTTACCTTCGAGGTAATTCATAATGTTCTGATACAGCATATGTTCCAAAATCTTACTGCAAATCGATGTTAATGATACTGGTCTGTAGTTCAGTGTATTACTCATATTTTCTTTATTGAGTATGGGTGTGGGTTGTTTAACTTTCAGTCTTGTGGTAGGTGTGGATCTTCCTATGAGGAAAAGCTTGTATATTATTGCTAAGTATGGAGCTACTGTCTCAGTCAGCATACTCTGAAAGAAAACAGATTGGTATCCAATGTGGACCGAAGGTCTTGCTTTATTAAGTGATTTGAGGTACTTCACTACAATGAGGATCTAAGTTCTTCGTGTTGGCAGCAGTTCTCTATTCGAATTCTGGAATATTCACCTTGTCTTCTTTGGTGAAGGAATTTTGGAAAACTGTCTTTAGTATCTCTGCTTTAGTGGCACTGTCATCAGTAATATCGCCATTGTTATCCCACAGTGAGCGTCTTGCCGCTGGTGTACTGTACATACAACAAGAATCTCTTTGGGTTTCCTTCTAGATTTACAAACAGAGTATCGTTGTTGAAACTTTTAAAAGTATCTTGCATTGAAGTTCGCTTGAAATTTCGAGCTTCCCTAAAACGTTGCCAATCTTGGTGGTTTTGCGTTGTTTTAAATTTGGCATGCTTTTTTTTTTTTTTTTGCTGCTTCTGCAACAATGTTCTGGCCGGTTTTGTATCCCAACTCTTATTAATTTATTTGGTATATATCTCCCAATTGCTATCGTACAATTTCTTTGACTTTAAACCACGCTGTTCTGCGTTTGCATAATCAAATAGGAAGGCGTGTGTCTTAGGAAGGTGTCAAGCGAATTTTTATCTGCTTTTACTAAATAGACCAAGTTAGTAGACTTACATTGGTACTGCAATCAGGGCTGCTTAGAGAGCATTTTTTCATGCAAGCAACTTATCAATAGCCCGTCTCCCCTTTAGCATACGTTCACCCGTATCAGTTTTCACTATTAACTGTGACACTTCCTGTACAGAAATCTTTCGGTTATGTCGCCCCTTGTGCTCCTCGGCGGCTTGTGTCGCTTGGGCCTTAAACAGGTGCTGGTCGCAATTCTGATGGCTAGCTGTGTATTTTTAGTGCCTTCGGAAGACAGATTTCCTCATTGTAGTTGTTCATATCTTGAGACGAAATTTTTCAGTTATATTTACTTATCTCTCTCTTTTCAAGTCCGGAGTGACTGGCCCATTTTAAAACCTATCAGTTTCAGCTTTTTCTGTAATTAACTAACGATTTAATTTATTCAGTGATATAGTGTTATTCTTTCGTCGTACAGCACCGTAATAGAAATAGCTGCTTTAAAAGAAAATCATTCCATGCCATGACTGTTGTACTGTGGCCGTCCATTGGTTCCATCCAGGATTTTGTGACACATTCTCATGACTTTTCCGGCGGGAGGGAGGGGGGGGGGATTGTAATAATAAGTAACCGTTCATCTGTATAGTGTGCCAGATGCGTACCTTTGTCATGTGTATGGTACTACTCGGTGCTTGTACAGCATAGGTTGCGTTAATGTTACTTGGATGATTATAGAAATAACAGGAAGAGAACAAAGAAACCCGCACGGCTCTTAGCTTACACCACTTGCATAGCGTGTAGGGGGGTTCCAGGCTCAGAGCACTATTAAGATTGTAATATTCCCACAGCCTGAGACACCTCTGAGAGATTTGGTACTTAATTCAGGTTCTCTGCACATGGTCTTATGATCACGTCTCCCTGCTGTCCGAATACTGACACCGGAAATTTCATCCACTTTCAAGATTCGAATCAGTTACATTTGTGACAAGTACAGATCACTTATGCAGTAGGATACCTAGTGCATTCCAAACAAAGCTGCAACTTGTTACTTGCATTCAGCCTTAACAAGGGCAGCGGCGCGTTCCTGCACGTACACTACGAACCCGGAACCTTGGCTTTCGCGGGTATTGTTCTTACCAAGCGAACTGTCGAGGAATAACTAATGGCTTGCCTTCATAGCGTTGCTTATACCTGTACATCTTTCCTCTTTCCAAACTTAACCGAAGTTCTCCTACATACTTTATGGGGCTAGCACTCTTGAAAAGTAGCATATTGTGGAGAAGTCAAAACCTAGGGAATTAGTTCTGGAATCAATCTTCCACTCTACTCTGTTATGAAACTGCAAGATAGATTAAAACTGTGTGCCAAACTAGAATTCGAATCTGATACCGGAACGAGTGCTGGTCCAGCATACAGCTTTAATATGGGAAGCAGTTTCATGACGACGCTCACTCCGATGCAGAGTGAAGGAATCATTGTGGAAGGAATGTTACCTTCAACGTCACGTTGACGGCAAGGCAAGCACAGACGGAGCGCTAACTCAGGTGGGCAAGGATGAAGGGAAAAATCGACTGTGGCGATTTCAGAAATTCGTCTTAAGTGGTTCACAGAAACCACAGAAGCATAGTTAGGATGACTGAACAATGATGTGACTCTATTCGTACCAAGGACGAGTCCAGCGACTACAAATCTGAACCACCTACCTTGCTAGCCCGAAGGCAAGTGCAAGTCTACCAGAAATAAAATCTCCACCACACTCTGTTGAGGGTGTAATGCCCTATTTTACAGTCAACGAGCTGCTTCAGTGAGTAGCATGTCATATATTAATATTTTTGTGGTGTTTTCTGTATGCGGTAGAAAACCTCCTTCCCTCTTCAATCGTGTCTGACAACTACTTCAACTTCTCTCTTCACTTTTAGCTTCATGATTCCTGCGAAGATCCGTTTAGTACCGAATGAAATTAACAAATTAAGTGTGCCACTGTATCATTCTTTTTCTGAGATTATATCTATTGTTATCTTTTTCGCCATTCTATCCCATTGATGCACAGCTTTTGTCAAAAATAAATCTCAGTGTGCTTCCTTGCCTCCTCTTCAACAGAATACTTATTTCGGATAATTCGCTAAGTTCTTTGTTCTTGGACGACACTGTTCAGAAATTGACAGCAGCCGTTCCTTGAATAGTTTCTCCTCTGCGTGAACTGCTCTTTCTCAGTATGTGTCATTTTCACCATCTGCATGTAAACTTTGTTATTAAGAGAAGTGCACCTCGATTCGTGGTTTCAACATACAACTTACGCAATCTGTATGAGTCGCTTTGTGACAGTAACAACGACGCCATAATTAAATCACACCGTGATGTACATCATCATACACATCATTGACTTTTTGCATGATTGACTGTATAAGTGAATATAAATCGGAACGCAACACCGTTTCCCTCACAATCGCAAGGTCATCGGCCTTACGGAGAGACTATTAAGCAATAATTGGCTATCGCTCCACCCACTCCACTCTTGGGCTTTTCCTACTCAGGAGAACATTCGTCATTCCTGATGCCAACTACGACTTCCAGTGATTTCCAGTGTCCTCATTAACGGAGAGTATGGCTGATAAGCCATTCCACTATAATTTGAAAGACGCCGTGTTCCTCTTACGGCTGTATTTCTTCTTTAACTGCTGTTAAAATGTCAATAATCATGTTATTTTATCAGTTTTTAAAGAAATATAGCCATGAGTGAATACTGCGTCCTCCGAACAATACGCACAGTCTGTGGAGCCTTCTTCAGAAAGTTAATTCCTCCATAACTTAGCAAAATTATTGTAGGGTAAGGTGGGGTAAATCATACCGGGTGGGTAAACCCGACCACCTCTATTTGTGAGAAACGGCAAAGTGCAGCGATTTTGGATTAGTGTTGCCATATAGTTTGACATTTAGACGCTCAAAAGACAACAAGTGTGTTTTCGATTGTTTCTATATAATTTTTGTGAAAATTGCATCAGTAAATTTACCTTATTAAATAAAACGATTGCAAAACAAACGGTGAGTGATTTTGTAGTGCATTTAGTGACCTATTCAGTGTATGTATCGTCTTTGTTGGAAATTTCGTGTAAATTGCTCCTGTGTGTCTTAAATGAAAATTGACAGGGTGGGGTAAAGCCGACCGCTGAATGGTGGGGTAAATCCGATCGCATTTTTTTTATCGCTTATGTGTATGGAATTATTTATTTATAGGAACAAAATGAATTTGTTTATTTTTAGGAAAATGGTACGAAATTACAAAAGAAAAACGACAAAAGGCAATCAAAACGATATTCGCCGAGCAATTGCTGCAATTCAAATCCCATTTTAACATTCCGAGATCGACATTGCTGTTGCACCGCCGTGCAATGAAATCATCTTTTTTCAATTAAAATTTACATTCATTTAACTTTCAGTACATTTAGTACTCTAAACACTTATTATCTAAAAACATACTTTCTTGTAATTATTTCCCAAAAAACCGTTCATTTAGAACTATTTCTGTGCAAAATCAGCCAAAAAAACAGGGGGTCTGATTAACCCCATCATTTTTGTAAATGGCAAAAATTGACGTTTCTTAAAATACGGATATCTCAAAAACTATTGATGGTATAACAAAAATATTTTGCAAACAGTTGCTCCTTTACATTACCTATAATTTAACGTATATAACGTCAAGATGAGACCTCGGATAAGCGTTTTATAGCCACAAGAAATTACTAGGTCGGCTTTACCACACCTTATCCTATATGTTGAAATTTGTCGTAGTTACCTGAAGAGATATTCTAAAGCCGTTTAAGTAGATCGGTTTCCAATTCCATATCATTACGATGACGGTGTTTTATCCTTTCTTTCTGCCATCCGCCTACATAATTCTTAGATCCCGTCACACGCTCACGACAGTTAAGCCATATAACAAAGTCTTCGGCTGTTGTGGCAAACACTATCTTAAACCAGCCTGGTCTCGCGCAACAGACACTACGTTGTTGCAGCAAGAGAGGTTAGTACCCCTCTTCTCGTTTCCCCGCACTTTACGATCGGCTCGCCTGCGCCGTTAAAACGCCTTCGCACCTCAACTGCCTACGGGGAAATCTCTGCCACATTCCATGGTTCCACGGTCAGCGTGAGAGATTTCCACTCTGAGAACCTGTATTCCACTACCGGTACCACCAGTGCTTTAAGGAAGAGGGGAAATATTCACTACTCTTCGTGATAATGTGTCGTCTACATGAATGAAACGTGGCTTCCATTTCAATAGCTGCCGTTAACGGCTGCGAGAGAGAGATGCGCTAGTAACACTTCCCTCGATTCTGCCGTCCAAAGAAGATCTACGCATAAACTGAAATAATAGTTGGTCATCAGACCACTGGACTGCAGAATAAAAGCTACTCTCGTCTGTGTTCCGACCATGAAGTACCTCAGAAGTATGTTACACTGTACAGTCTTCGTTATGGAAGAAGAAGCTACGAGAATACCTCGCAGTTGCTTCATAGATGATTTTTGTATTACTCTGAAAACAGTTACTTACTAAATAAAATTATACAATAATACCTTCTACAAAAAACTGCGGTCTGCTTCCGTTTGTGAATAGCAGATCTGCATGCATTGTGTACGCCTTTGTACACAATGGTAAGGAGAGGTGTGGTACAGAGTTGAGCACCAACTGTCGTTGTAGGAAAGCTGGACGGAAGTAGAAACGATTAGCAGACAAGTTAACACCGTAAACCGAAGATTTACTTAACTTTTATTTCTTGAAGCAACGAAGACTCGTAACAAATAATCTATTAATGAATAGTGTCCAGGTAAATAATAGCAAAGAGGATGAGATTCTCTGAACTAAACACAAACGATGGTGTTGGAGCTGTGGCTTAGCGGCGTCTGAATAGTGTCACCTAGCGAAGTGGCTCCTAGTGTGAGTGGGCTGTATGGCTGACGCCAGCACTCCTACACTATGTGATCAAAAGTATCCGGACACCTGGCTGAAAATGATTTACAAGTTCGTGGTGCCCTCCATCGGTAATGCTGGAATTCAACATGGTGTTGGCCCGCCCTTAGCCTTGTTGACAGCTTCCACTCTCGCAGGTATACGTCCAGTCAGGTGCTGGAAGGTTTCTTGGTTCTTGGGTAATGGCACCCCATTTTTTGGGGGGTGGGGTGGAATGCTGCAATGAGGAGAGGTATCGATGTCGGTCGGTGAGGCCTGGAACGAAGTCGGTGTTCCAAAACACCCCAAAGGTATTCTATTGGATTCAGGTCAGGACTCTGTGCAGGCCAGTTCATTACAGGGATGTTATTGTCGTGTAACAACTCCACCACAGGCCGTGCTTTATGAACAGGTGCTCGATCGTGCTGAAAGATGCAATCGCCATCCCCGAATTCAACAGTGGGAAGAAGGAAGGTGCTTAAAACATCAATGTAGGCCTGTGCTGTGATAGTTCCGCGAAAAATAACAAGGGGTGCAAGCCCGCTCCATGGAAAACACGATCACACCACAACGCCACCGCCTCCGAATTCCACTGTTGGCGCTACACACGCTGGCAGATGACGTTCACCGGGCATCGCCACACTCACACCCTGCAATCGGATCGCCACATTGTGTACCGTGATTATTCACTCCACACAATGTTTTTCCACTGTTCAATCGTCCAATGTTTGCGCTCCTTACACCAAGCGAGGCGTCGTTTGGCATTTACTGGCGTGATGTGCGGCTAATGAGCAGCCGCTCGACCATGAAATCCAAGTTTTATCACCTTCTGCCTAACTGTCATAGTACTTGCAGTGGATTCTGATGTAGTTTGGAATTCCTGTTTGATGGTGTGGATAAGGAGAGCGTCAACTGGCGTTGTAGGAAAGCTGGACAGAAGTAGAAACGATTAGCACACAAGTTAACATAGTAAACCGAAGGTTTACTTAATTTGTATTTCTTGAAGCACCACACTTTTTCTAACGATTGGTGTGTTATAAAGTTCATAAGTAAGTAACTTCGTGCAGTGCATCACAGCCGAAATGGAGAGCTACAGACGAACTCGCGATAAAATCCCCCTTCTTCCAAAAATACTGAGATATTTTAAAAGATTCAATAAATTTACCAACTAAAGTGTTCACTGTGCTACAGAGGGTACACAATAATGACATTTCCTGACAGATTAAAATTTTGAACCTAAACAGGCTTCAGACCAGGACCAGAGCAGTTCACGGGTAACTATCTTATCAATCGCCCCAGCTACGATCGTCTAACAGTCTGATTCAGTTCCTCAGTTCCTCACTATCTCTCGCACACATCTCTAGGGCCACATAACGTGTTCTGTATTTCTTGCAAGACTAGCAACCATGAATGGAGAGCTGTAGCGGCGTAGGGGTAGTTTTCCCACACGAAACTCAAATACTAAGTAGTAGGCTGAAATCAGACCCAGTTTAAATCTCTCAGTAAGTTTCAAACAGGAGTTATTTTCTACCGTTGATATTTTGAATCAGGCACAACATAGCTACTCAATAGTATGATAACAGATTGGGATGGTTTCATCTATACCACCAAATTTTTAGAGCTTGATTACTGTTGTTTGCAGATTGGTTTAATACGAGGAACCTTGGTCTTCAGCGGCAGGTTGCAAAATAATGCGTTCGACTTTCTAAGAAAATTAGCTTTACGCGGCCTCCACTCTGTGAAGCCTCTCGTTAAGTATGGTAGTAAGTTTGTTGCTTTGTTCTTTGGTTTGTAAGGTTTCTTCTTCCCATTTGTGTACAGTGTGCTACTGTTGTCTGTAAGAGTGCACACGTGGCGGCCAAGACGCAAAAGAAAATTTAAGTGTATTGTCAACAGCGTGTGATATGAGACAATAAGAACGTTTCCATCGCAAACACGACACACACATTCTGCAGGAATATGGACACAAGCTGAGTTAATCTCAGCGCTGTACAATCAGAAAAGTAACTGGGACAAACAACCGAATAAATTACTCTGTAATGTTCTACTGATGGCCAAAGGCTACTTAAAAGACTCGCCAATGAATTATTCACAAACTGTGAGTGTTTATCGACAGAGAAAAATGGTACAGTGTATGTGGCAAAGGACGGGAGACTGCGAGAAGGCAACGCCTGTGTAGAATAAAAATGCTAATATACACATATAAAACGGAAAATACTGATGTTAATGTGCTGGACATTAATTTTAACAAGTATCCCGTAGCAAGCCTCCTAACACCATCTGTGTGCAATGAAGTACTCTGTAGTACCACACGGCGTGTAAGCCATGCGCCAAACACCTGTGTGCTCTGCATCCTTTTTCTGGAGTGGAGATATTCAACGCTATCGTCTGCAGATCTGAGGCTAAAAGTACAGCGTTCTATGCTGCACACCTAAGTCTTTTTCAACAAGCGATGCAGCAACTGTGGGAAACTGACACAGGTATACAGAGATCTTGTAGTATCGACAGGCTGCATTGCAGGCGTAATTGCGCTACTTTTGTCAGTTGTTTTCATTTTCTGCTTCTCTTCATAACGATTTGAGGCAATGCAAATGTGGCACGCAACATGACACCCTCTTGCCGGAGTGTTCATCATCTCCGAGTCAGAGATCCACCGTATTGACCAATAGGCAAAACGCTATAATTCTGAATCGAGGTTGTAACACCAGTACCGATATTACTTACCTCATACAACTTCTATGTCTGCTTATGTTAAATGAGACTTCTGTATCAACATGATGTCTTATGTAACATCTTTGTAAATATTTTACTCATTATTTACGCCATTGTAGTTAAAAGATGGATGTAAAATTAAGAGTAATGTTATGTAAAAGAAGGGAAATGTTGAAACTTTACTTGTAATACGGTCACCTTAGGACTATAATAATGTAAAACTTGGAGGAAAGTCTCTCGGCTACGAAACCCGCATGGAGGGAATAGAAAAGGTGGAATTGGCGGTCGAACTGCAAGGCTCCATTGTGGCAAGAGTTAGTCGGTGGCTATCAGCCAAAGTGTTCGTATCACGTGTACTGAGCGAGGCAAGAAGAGCAGTAAGATTATATAATATAACCTCGGATGTGGAAGCAGGTTGGCTTATTATTCATGGCATACACTGGTCAGCTCTGCACTTCGAAAATCTGAAGCTAAGGAGAGAATTTTCAGAGCATGTTACACAGCCACCACCTTCATCTCAAACTATCAGCTAAGTAGAGCATAATTACATGGAGCAGTTATGTGGTTTCTTATCCGAATGATAATGCTACATAGGGTCCTTTTCCAAGTGCTGCAGTGTTTCCGAATATCCTATTTTATTGAGCTGAAAAGTAATTGCTTTCTTTAAGTATATTTAATAAACTTTGGAGACTATTAAATATAATAATAATTCATTGAGCATTCTTTCGGAAGTACTCCACGTATTATTCATAAAAGACCAGTTAAAGTTTCACTAAAGTGTAACTACCAAAGCAGAGTACTTACTGTCCAGTAAACCTGAAGTGTCAGTTTAAGGAACAATCAACGCACAGGTTTGTTGTAATATGTACATTTAATTTGTTTGGAGTTTCTAGTGTTTTTCATACTGTGCTATGATAAAATAGATTGATTTCTGGCCCCCCACAAAAATTGTTGAGCCAGTTTTTTCTTCCAAATTACAACTGTTGTACTAATGAAGTGCAGCTAACAATTTTATAACATTAGCGAGCTATAATATGTAACTAGTTACCACTATTCAAACTACTGCAGATTTAAAACCGTACTTCGTACGTGTACTCCATTTAGTACACAGAAGTAAACGCTCCATGATAAAACAAATAGTAAGCTGAGCAAATAACATAAAGATTGGAATACCATTTCAATGAGGGTTTCCCAATAATTAAACTGATAAAAGATCCTCATGTCCAAGTTAATAGTCTCCACTATTAAAAAAAATCACTTACCTGTAATGACCATTAGCCTTTTGCTTTAATATACTGAGAGTAAGCATTACTGGGAACCAGTTGTTGCCCAAACGTTGTACTACTCCTGTGTTACTCATGACAAACCACCAGCATATTGCTTGCTAAAGCGTAATACCGTCTCGTGTTCTCTGCGCAAAAATAGTATTTCAGTATCAAGTAAAATAAAAACCAGTAGTTAACTTTTTTTACGAACAATGCAAGTATTTCGTAAAACCTTGACTATTAGGCTGGCGGCCGTTTCCTTTTGCATAATTGCAGTTTACTTATTACTATTAGAATCTGGGTTCGTTTCCCGTTTGTTGTGCCGTTACTTCTTTTAGCAGATATCGTCAGAGAAACGGAAGAAGTCCGATACCTTAACCATTAGCACACAGTCACTGTCAAATATAATTCCTTTCACAGAAGTAACACTATCGGTGTATTGCTAGTTCAGTAGTAATCGACACTGTTATACTTGGCTTTCCCGTGACAGGATTGTTCGGGGACAGTGTTATAAAGTGAATTTGCTGTCCAATAGCCAAAACTAAAGCTATCATTCCTAAAACTTCAAAAAAAATCAAACAATAATTATTTAAAATTTTAAAAGTTGTCGCTATTATATTAAAAAGGTGAAATTTCACTCACGTAAAAAAAAAAAAAAAATTCAGTAGGAATTATGACAAATTTGGCGCATTTCAAAACGAAGTACTAGCCCGTAGATTCGATAATTTACTGCATTATTGTTATGTCAGCGTAACTGGAGCGAGGCGCCGCAATGCGGTGTCCAGTACATCCATACAACCCTAGTGCTATGTTGGATAACCACTGTCCTAGATTCGCGCCTTTGATTATCAAGCCTGGTAATGTCATAACATGATTAATTATGTGACTTTCTTCCTTTATTGTATGCTCGACACTTTTAACTGGACTTAACAGGAGTTTTAATCAAATGAAACTATATGGTTCCAGAGACATTTTGAAGTCTCAAACATCTACGATGTATATATGAAGAATTAAATGACGAATGAAAGTTTGTACTAAGCCCAGGATGCGAACCTGGATCTCCAGGTCACTTGGCAGATGCGCTAACCACTATGCCACCCTGGCACAGCGGCTTTTTACAATTGCTCGGACTACCCTAGCACGCCTCCCTCCTTAATCTAAATTCCCATTCATGCCTCAGCCGGCTTGGTGTTCACCCTAAACTTGGACAGCACTGCAAAGGGTCTAAATTGTATTGGAATATCTGTCCGAGTTTGGGGGAACACCAAAATGGCGGACGTGTGAATCGGATTTGGAATGAGGAAGGCATGCAAAGCCATTGTGTCAGTGTGGCGTAGTGGTTAGCGCATCTGTCAAGTAATCTGGAAGTCCAGGTTCGAATCCTGGCCTTAGTGCAAATTTTCATTCGTTACTTCATGCTGCATATATAGTTAACAGGAGTTCACATTCATTGCATACTTGGTCAACCTCCAATTTGAGGATACTACGAGGGGTGTCCGGAAAGTAAGTTCCGATCGGTCGCAAAATGAAAACGACTATGAAAATCTGATAAACCTTTGCACAGATGTGTTCGACAGTGACTCTAGTATGCCTGTTGGTTGCGTCACTACGCTCTTTTCAGTTCTGAGCGCTTGGTGAGCACATAAAGATGCGTAGAAAACAGTGTCTCCCGCCAAGTATGAGGTCCTGGTGAGAGTTTTCCCCTGATGTTATGCAGCCTACATTACAGAACTGTCATACGATTCCTACTTCGTGACAATTCTCAGACGCAATCTGCAGGGGCAATGAAAATGCTCCTGCAGCGTTTTTGATGGTAAGCCCGTAATTGGCTCCCTCTGTGTTTCATCTTTAACTACTGGCTATGAAGACAACTTTTTCGCACTCGACAACGAGCTATAGAGGAGCGTAGAAAATCGGCGGGAAGCACAGGTGGCTGCCTTCTATGATGAGGGTATTGGAAAGTTGTTACAACGGTACGGCAGATGTCTAAGTCGGAGTGTGACTATGTAGAACAGTGGCTGGAAGCTGTAGCTATATGTTGCAGATAAAATATTTCTGATTATCACAGTGGTTTCCATTTCATGATCAATCGGAACTTACTTTATGGGTAGCGCTCGTATCTTCCTACAATGGTAACAAATAAGGGACTATTATTTGATGCGTAGGATGCAGCAGGCTTTCAAAGAGAGTTTAGCACAAAATTGCAAGAAGAGAAGGATCTTAACATTTAGTCAAAAAAGAATCCAACAAAAATTTTAAGCATTGTATTGTTTTTGCAAAACAAATAGAGATCCCACAATGTATCTACCGCAGTAACAAAATAGAAGACTGTTGTTCGCCAGACTGCAATCCGTACACAGTAGGATTACCAGAGGAGATAGAGAAGATGTTAGAATTTGGAGTGGGTAGATTCTAAGACAAGTCAGGCAACAGATAACTTTATGCCACACACATTTCCCGAAGTAAGAAGAGAAACTCGAGCTCGCGAGGAGGCTTACCGGGAATCGTCCTTTCCGAGCACTATTTGTGTACAGAACAAGGAAGGATAGAAATGTTAGTGGTAACCAAAACAGTAAAAATTGTACCATAGTCCTAATTCAGTTTTTTTGTTTTTATTTGTTGGGAAAATTCTCTCCTTTACCATAAAGTTAGCAAGTTGAAGCTTGTTTTGTTTATTTGTCTAGTTTTATTTGGCGACGTCCCATCGACGAAGAAGCCGTTAGTGACGGAGCAAACGCTCATCCGGATGAAGGATTAGGATAGAAATCAGCCATGCCTTTTCAAAGGAAGTATCTAGGCCGTCACCTTCAGTAATTATAGGAAACCACAGAAAACTTTGATCTGTATGCGCAAACAGGGATTAGAGCCCCACTAATCCCAGGTACGATGCCGAATTTATTTAAAGAAGCTGTGTAGTGATCAGTTCAAAATTTGGCCACAAAGTTTACTTCTCTGTACCAGACTCTAGCAACCTCGATTTAATTTTAACGTGAAGGAGAGTATTGCCCTAGCCAGAGCCCCTGAGCGTTTCCACTCGCTTGCTTACCAGCTGAACAGCTGCTTCCGTGTATAATGAATCCAACTTCGATTCCCAGTTGTTCCCCCAACCGTTATGGGTGAAATTGGTATTCTATGTTGAAAAATATGTTCACTTATCAAGTGTTTTGTATTGGACATGAAGTAGTTTATTTCTTTGGCATTTAACAGAGACTGTACTTCACAAGCTTTAGCAGCTAGGAAACGGGTAATAATATTTCAGCAGCATATCCAAAAAATATTATTATTACTTTCTCTTCAAATAGTTCCTCGATTATCCTTGACGCCATTCGGTGTAGCCAATCTAATAAACGTTGAAGCTGTGCGGCTGGTCCCGGCGGAGGTTCTAGTCCTCCCTCGGGCATGGGTGTATGTGTGTGTCCTTAGGATTATTTAGGTTAAGTAGTGTGTAAACTTAGGAATTGATGACCTTAGCAGTTAATTCCCATAAGATTTCACACACACACAAACGCTGAAGGTTCTGGCAATTTAGCCTACTTAAGCAAGAACGTCTGGACAGCTACCCTAAAATTCCAGAGAAATGTTGACCAAGACTCTGTCTGATTAACTGCTTTCTCAAAACAGGTTAGAGCACCATTTATCTCGTGAAATCCTCCAGTCTCATTTGCCTGCTTGCGAACAGGGTGCAAAAGGTCAGCTGGCGAGTTGCAGCAGCCGTTTCTGTGTGAAAAGCTGTTGGGCGAGGCAGTATCGCAGTTAACCCTGGTGAGGAGTGCGTGTTTCACAACGTCCGTAATTTTAAATCGGCATTAGCATTGCGAACAGGTGAGCCACTTACAGATATTAGTGAGCAAATCCCCCCCGCCCCTCCACCCACCACCACTCTACAGCCAACGCCAGAATGCACGGTGCTGATAGTGCTCGCTCTCGAATTGTCCTTCGATTGCAGGGACCGCAAGAAAACGGTCTGGATGTTCATGCAATGTTCTGCGCAAAGCTACAGGAATTCAAAACGCTCCCGCTAACTGGATCACAGTCCGACACCCCTGCTTCCAAATATCATTGTAAGCAGTGCATCGCCCCGCAGTGACTGGTCATATGGCACCTCATGCGTTGTAAGAGGTTCTTAGTCTACAGTTCAGTGACGTTCTACTGAGGCTGCAATACTCTGTCCTGCTACTGTCTATGTACAACATGTTTCAAATTCATGTTACACTCTTCTGGAAGTTGTAGAGGAGACTTAGTAGATCAAGTTTTACGTAGGAACCCATGTTCGGAAACGTCATCCAACGGCACTACCGAGCGTCAAAGTTATCGGTGCCAGCGCTTGTTAATATACTTACATACAGAGTGATTCCGTAATGTTGTTACAAACTTACAAAGATGATGGTGAAGGATAATTGCATCAGTTTTAGGGAAGGGTACCTGTATCGGAAACGAACGAATCGAAAGTAATAGACGAAAAACGCTTACGGTTTTATACCTCTGAGAGTGGAATATCGGTACTGGTACTGTTGTTGCTACGGATTTAGGGTATGCAACGAACAGAGATGGTAGTAAGGACCAAGACAAGAATAAATTTGTAGTCATGGGCTCTAAAATGCATACGTGAGGAGCTTTGAGCTCTTGATCATAATCGCTAGTGTGAAACATATCTCCTCTATTGCACAAGTGCTCAAAGCTCTTAAGGATGCACTTCAGACCCCAAGTTTATAATTTTTCCTTATTTTGTTGAGTAGTACCTCCTCCCTAAATGTGGAAAGCAAAGAGCTTGTAGTAACAGAGATTTCTTTCGAGGTGTCGAAGATGTAAAAGCCCCGCTGTCTGGCGTTTATTTTGCGGCCGATTGCGGTAAGCCGGCCACGGTGGCCGAGCGGTTCTAGGCGCTACAGCCTGGAACCACGCGACCGCTTCGGTCGCAGGTTCGAATCCTGCCTCGGACATGGGTGTGTATGATGTCCTTAGATTAGTTAGGTTTAAGTTGTTCTAAGTTCTAGGGGACTGATGACCTCAGAAGTTAAGTCCCATAGTGCTCAGAGCCATTCGAACCATTTTTTTTTTTTTGATTGCGGTATTTGTGACGCTTTTCTCCACTCACGTCCTGATATGTTTGTTGCTATAGTACAACGAACAATCCTAATAACGGTGTGGCTGTGGCAATCGTTACAGAAACGCTACATGGTAATTGTAGATTACGATACCCACTGAACCTTGGCTATCTATCGTGCCTTGTGAACGTGCTAAGTTAATGGCCAAAATTATCTTCACTTTCAGGACGGCAATCCATTAGGATTCAGACGCAGAAGCTGATCTGTAATCAAACATAAGTTACACACACGTAACTGAAAATGTGAAATTTATTGACCTAGTCTCTGGATGGTGATGGAGAATGCACGTGCCAGCAATTTTATTATGTAGCACTCACACTGACATAATTGGGTGGATGGACTGTGTTAATATCGTGTGCAGTGCCTTAACATCCTTTCAATGCGAGGAAGTAAAAAGTGGAAGATTAGGGTCAGAGACGAAACACAAGCTCTAATTGCACAAGTGTGATGGAGAAATCGGCCCTGACCTTTTCTAAGGAATTCGGGTTTGTCTTAATTGAGCAAGGTATACCACGAGTCCATGAGTGCCATTTCTAGGATTTGAAAGTAAAGTCTCCCAAAAGAGACTTCAAAGTGTTAGTGACTAACCATCACGTTCGATTTTAATCATTCAAATGCAATCACGTTGCAAGTAACCAAACGTCGTCCACCTCTTCTCTCTTTTGCTGCCTCATTCTTACTGTAAAAATAAGCGGATCGAAATATAAATTTAGAATTGATTATAAGTGTTAGTCGCCGCAGTCTCATTTTTATACATGGTGTAACGGGTATGAGTGCAGATATGTGTAGTACCTTCATATGTTCAATCATTGTTTTTTTCCTGTATGGTACAATCTTCCCACAAACGTCACATAATTTACTGCCTTATGTTTTCTAAATGACCGAAACACCACCAATAGCTAGACCAAGCCTGTCAGTATAGACTAACTGTATTGTGTCCATGTGTCCCCACTTCAACACCTGGCGTGCTACCGGGGTACTACCCAACCTAAAAACATACGAGTTGTAATAGCTATTAGTTCGCGAATGGCGTAAATAGTGATGTAATGTAGCTCAGCACACCGTCCTTAGTCACCAATAAAAATATATGCACTTACACCCGTTACACCTTGTAAGCACTACTGCTGTAAAGCTGTTTATCTGCAACTACACTGACTAAAATGGGAACAGTTACACCATGAACGCCTTGACCGAATGTTAGCAAACTGATACCCCAGTATTTTCATGCCAATGGGATACAATGATTAAAATTTCATCCTTACGCGAGCTTATTTTCGGCACAGAAAATTGCTGTTTCTACACGTGAAGAATAGTGTGAGTACATGTTGGCTATTAGGTGCGTCTAACATGACTGGAATATCTCAGGTGGAGACGACAACGCAAAATGCTCAGAGAATGTACACTTGCAGCTCATCTCCATTTCTCGGTCTTTGACAAATGTAGAAACACTGAAGAACACGGGGGCATCATATAGGCAGTTGGCTGCAGTGGAATGACTGCAGAGCGAGTTTTGACGAGAGGTCTCCGGACAACAAAGTGGCAAGAAGAGTAGGGATGGGTCCTTTCAGAAAGACGATAACACAGGAAGGCCGTAGGATTGTGCGACCTTGTTGAAAAGGCGGCTGAAGACAGCTGGAATAAGTGCGGAGGTTGCAGACAAACTCTCGATCACGAACCGCCAGGAGCAGATTACTGGAAGTTGGATTGAGATTTCGAATTACCATGCGACTATTATCGATGACACCATACCACAGACAACAGAGACTTGCGTGATATAGAACCAGAGCCAACTATAAGACACAGTGGCATTCTACAGTATTTATCAAACAGCCTCTTGTTTGGTGATGCCCAGATCGACGCCAGTGTGCCCATAGACGACTTGGTGAAAGTTCACAGAAAGCTGCAGTGTTCGAGACCTATACAACTGCTGGAAGCATGGTGTGGGGAACTACTGGGCGTGACAACAGCACTGATTTCGTTAGCGTTGAAGGAATGCTGGATGCTCGCCAGTGCATGATAAGAAAAGTAAGCCTTGTTGTCATAACTTTCACGCCAAGGCATAGGATGACACATTCCAGCAGGATTATGCAAGACCATTCACTGCATCTCACACAAAAACTCTGGGATATTATTGATTCTTGTCTCGGGTGCCTAACCCTAATTTGTCACCCATAGACCAAGTCTGAGATGCAATGGGAAGACGTATACTGTCATACCACCCTCCGGCTAACAATCTTCATAAACTTCCACTTCACATATTTCTGTTATGAGAAAAAATTACTCACGACAATGTCTGGAAGCTGTCTGCTTCCGTTCACAACGAATAGCCCGTACGATAGTGTAACAGAAATGCATGTGGAAGTTAAATTGGAATCCTTCAAAGAAATACGGCAAAGGTCTCGTAAAACCAAGTAGGGTAAACTAAGAGAATCCTACTAGAAGAAGAATGAACCATAATTACTCAGCATAATTCTCAGCGAGGCCAGTTGGGTAAATTAACAGAATCCTTACTCAAAGAAGTTCACGCGAAACCTGCTTCACGTGAAACCTGCTTCATACTGGAAGAAGATTGTGCGACCATTGTGCGCCAAAATTCTCGCGAAACCCATGTGGATAAATTAAGGAACCAACAAACCGAAATGACATTTCACACCACCCTTTGCCTTTAGATGACCGCAGACGCCTTTGATGCATTTCTCAGGGATTTCTGTCGACCCAGAAGTGCAGGTTCTGTTTGTTGACGCGTCCAGTCTAGTTCAAAATGGTCCAAATGGCTCTGGGCACTATGGGACTTAACTTCTGAGGTCATCAGTCCCCTAGAACTTAGAACTACTTAAACCTAACTAACCTAAGGACATCACAGACATCCATGCCCGAGGCAGGATTCGAACCTGCGACCGTAGCGGTCTCGCGGTTCCAGACTGTACGTCCAGTCTAGTGAACATGGGAATAAACAAATGCGTCCTCAGAAATGTATTCGAGATGTGTCTCACATGCGCTCCTCCGAGAGCTGAAGTAGCTGTCGGAGAGTTCCTGCACAATCGCTAACTTGTAAGGCTGATAATGAAGCTCATCGTGAAGAATTCGCCTCACTGAAGGATGGGAAAGTCCTAAGGCAAACGCACGTCTGCGCGCAGAACGCCGTTGGGATTCCAAGACTGAAGCTCTCACTGGGTCAGTGGTCTGATGCGCCGAGGAACTCCATTTCTTCGTCTTGTCGTACTCGCGGTTTGTCTGAAAGTAATTACCCACATAACAATTGAATTCCGGAGCAGGACACGGCCAAACGGGGCTACACTGGCAATTTCGGAAGGCGCACTGGGCTGCGATCACAGAGCACCCTTTCAAAATGTAGGCATCGACGGCAAACGCACGCTCCTCAGTGTTCGAACAGAAAATGTTGACTGGCCTGCTAAAGAACACCTTACAACTACAACGAGACCACTCCCGCACCGCCGGCCGGTTCTAGGCGCTTCAGTCTGGAAGCGCGCGATCGCTACGGTGGCAGGTTCTAATCCTGCCTCGGGCATGGATGTGCGTGATGTCCTTAGATTAGTTATGTGCAAGTAGTGCTAAGTTCTAGGGGAGTGATGACCTGATATGTTAAGTCCTATAGTGCTCAGAGCCATTTGAACCATTTTGAACTCCCGCACTGCTACCATCGCAATGGCGCGCATGTCAAACAAGTTTGGTTGGTTGGTTGCTTGCTTGGTGCGGGGGGAACCAAACAGGGAGATCATCGGTCCCATCGGATTAGGGTAGGGTGAGGAAGGAAGGCGGCCGTCCCCTTTCAAAGGAACCATCCCAACATTTGCCTGAAGCGATTAAGGGAAATCTCGAAAAACCTAAATCAGGATCGCCGAACGCGGGTTTGAACAGTCGTCAAACAAGGAAGTTATGTTGCCGCACCCGGTATTTGACCAGTCTCTAATGAACCGTCATCGGCGAAAAGTAAAGACCAAATATTTTTCTTCGTTCCTCTCTCATCAGTTATCCTCACGAGGATGAGTTCATACTGCCCCCAACCGTCTGATGCAGATAAATTTTTCATAGCTCCTCTGGTAGTCACGGACTGTGACCACTCAGCTGCGGCGAGAGACACGTAACAATGGCAGAAATCGCGAAACGAGAGCGAGAGACAGATCGCAATGAAGATTCCACGACCGCCGCCTCACATCAAAGCGCGCTTCGCCAGAAACACTCCGCCCCGGGCCATTCTCCGCGTCCGCCCGTGCTCGCCGGCCACACGCGGCCACGTACATTGCCGGCGCGCACGTCGCCGCCGCGCAGTTCCATCGCCCGAGCCCCCCCCCCCCCCGCCCCCCTCCCGCCCCCACTGCCACGTAGCGCCCGGAGCTCTAAATTTCCTAAATTGCGAACGTGTCCCGCGGGCGTAGTAATTATAAGAGCGGGCGTGGTCGGTATATAGCCCGGGGCTGGCTCGCCGGGCGGCGCGCTGCGGCAGATTCTATTACGGCGCCGCTGCGCTCGAGGCCGCCGCCGCCGCAGCCGCTGCGTTGCCGTCTTTGTGGCGGTGGCTGCCGCTGCCGCTGCCGCTGCCGGTATAACGCATTGTCCCCGCGGAACAATGCGAGGAGCGCCGCGGCGCCCGCCAGGTGGATCAGCGGTCGTCTCCCGCGGCAGCGCCGCACCGCACCGCACCGCCCAGCACAGCGTCACACAAAGCGGCCGGCACTCTGCGTGCCGTACCGTCTCCCACTACTCTACCATCCCCATGGGAGCTACGTGCGCACCTGAAGTCAACAAAACGAAGCCAAATCGAGTGTGGGTGTCCGACTCCGGCCCACACCAGTAGGTCACTGTAGTCCGCTGCTGCAATACACTGAGGAGACAAAAAGTTATGGAACAGCGATATGCCGGCAGGAGTGGCCGTGCGGTTCTAGGCGCTAGTCTGGAGCTGAGCGACCGCTACAGTCGCAGGTTCGAATGCTGCCTCGGGCATGGCTGTGTGTGATGTCCTTAGGTTAGTTAGGTTTAAGTAGTTCTAAGTTCTAGGGGACTTATGACCTCAGAAGTTAAGTCACATAGTGCTCAGAGCCATTTGAACCAAGCCAATAGCGATATGTACATCTATAGATGGCAGTAGTGTCGTGTACACAAGGTATAAAAGGGCAGTGCATTGCCGGAGCTGTCCATTGTACTCATGTGATTCATGTAAAAATGATGCCGACGTGATTAATGCCGCACAAAGAAAATTAAAAGAGTTTGATAATTAAAGAACAGTCTTGATCGCAAATTTCTTTTAATCTGAGTGACCGGTTTCAATCCTTGAGAACCATCTTCAGACTCCAGAACGGAGGGTGGACTTCCATGGAGCAGTCTGCGCCGATCCACGACGTTGAACTGACTGCTGAGCATAAACCGGTCACTCCGATTAAAAGAAATTTACGATCAAGATTGTTTTTTAATTATCATATTAATATAAGGTCGCCGCTAATGTTTTCAAAAAAACTTATTAACAGATTTTGAACGTGGAATGGTAGTTGGAGCTAGACATATGGGATCAAATGGCTCTGAGCACTATGCGACTTAACTTCTAAGGTCATCAGTCCCATAGAAATTAGAACTACTTAAACCTAACTAACGAAAGGACATCACACACATCCATGCCCGAGGCAGGATTCGAACATGCGACCGTAGCGGTCGCGCGGTTCCAGACTGTAGCGCTAGAACCGCTCGGCCACCCCGGCCGGCCTAGACATATGGGACATTCCATTTCGGAAATCGTGAGGGAATATGATATTCAGAGATCCATAGTGTCAAGTGCCGAGAATACCAAAGGCATTACCTTTCCCCACAGGAGACGCAGTGCTCGACGCCTTCACTTAACGACTGAGAGCAGTGGCGTTTCCGTAGACTTGTCAGTCTAACATACAAGCAACACTGCTTGAAATCAATGTGAAACGTACGACGAACTTATCCACTAGGAAAGTGCGGTGAAATTTCGCGTTAATGGCTTTGACAGCAGCTGACGCTAATGCCTTTGCTAACTGCCCACCGCCTGTAGCGCCTATTGTTGACTAATGACCACGTCGGTTGGACCCTAGGAAACTGGAAAATCGTGGCCTGGTCAGATGCGTCCCGATTTCAGTTTCTGAGAGCTGATGGGAGGCTTCGAGTATGGCGCAGTCCCCACGAAGCCATGGATCCAAGATGTCAAAAAATGGTTCAAATGGCTCTGAGCACTATGGGACTTAACATCTGTGGTCATCAGTCCCCTAGAACTTAGAACTACTTAAACCTAACTAACCTAAGGATATCACACACATCCAAGCCCGAGGCAGGATTCGAACCTGCGACCGTAGCAGTCGCGCGGTTCCGGACTGCGCGCCTAGAACCGCTAGACCACCGCGGCCGGCCGATCCAAGATGTCAACAAAGCACTGTGCCAGCTGGCGTTGGCTCTGTAATGATGTGGACCGTTTTTACGTGGAATGGACTGGGTCCTCTGGTCCAACTGAAGCAATCGTTGACTGGAAATGGTTACGTTCGGCCGTTTGAACACCATTTGCGGCCATTCCTAGGCTTCATGTTCTCAAAGAACTACGGAGTTTTTATGGACAAAAATGCGCCATGTCAACGGCCAAACTGCTTGCGTTGGCTTGAAGAACAGTCAGGACTACTCGACCGAATGACATGGCCACACATCGAACATTTATGGGACATAATCGAGAAGTCACATCGTGCACAAAATCCTACACCGGCAAAACTATGAACGGCTATAGAGGCAGAAATTATGGACGGCTATAGAGACAGCAAGGCTCAATATTTCTTTAGGGGACTTCCAACGACTTGTTGGGAGTCCATGCCACGTCGAGTTGCTGCACTACGCCGGGCAAAAAGAGGTCCGACACGATATCCTGTACTGTGGTCATCTCAGCATAACAAGGACTTGTGAAACTGTTCACACTGTTACTGTTTTCGAGACTAGCCGTGAGACAGATGCGCATAACTACACTTACCTACGTCGCTGATGGCTATATTGTGCAAATTAACAGGAAACTTCACTAGCGCTCATATTATTACTTTTATGAAGACCACAAACCTTTTATGTAGCGACCTATTCTTGAGTACTACTCGAGTGTTTGGGATCCCAACCAGGTCGGATTTAAGAAAGACGTCCAAGGAATTCACAGGCGGGCTGGTAGATCTGCTACCGGCCCGTTCAATCAAAACGCGACTATTGCCGAGGATTTGAAATAGGTTAAAAAGTAACGAAATATTTATTTGTAATGGTAACCAGTTCCGGTTAGAAAGTGACCATCTTCACGTGATTTATACCATGACGGTAGGCGGTGGAGCAGTTGACGCTTATGAAGCCACAACATCTGCTCCGTCCAGCGCTACCGTCTACCATCGTGGTATAAATGCTCTGAAGATGGTCACATTCTGGCCGAAAGCGGTTACCGATAAAAATGAATATTTTATTAGAGATAAGACTGTTTTAATAAATTTTTAAAGTATTTTAACTAGACAACTGATTGTCTCCAAGAGAAATGTTACCAAGAATTAATCACGAAACGCTGTTGAGAAAATTTAGAGAACCGGTATTTGAAGTTAACTGCGGAAAAATTCTACCAGGAGCAAGGAAGTTATTCCCTGATGTCTTAGCACATGTCCTATCATCTTAGCACATGTCCTGTTACTCTGCCCCTTCTTTTTGCCATCGTTTTCCCTGTGTTCCTTTCTTTGCCAGTTCAGCAGTTTTTTTATTAGTACACCTAGTCTAGAACATTCTTCTGTAGTATCACATCTGGAACTCCTCGATTCCCTTCATTTTCAGTTTCCAGTTTAATATGACGTAATACTTCACACTGTAGTATTCATGTTGTATGAGCTGCTCTTAAGCTGAATTCTGTGATGTCACTGCGACGGTTCTTGGTGCTGTCGGTGGTTGACTGTATGTAAATTTTGCATTCAAGGATCCCTCATTGTAACGAGATTCTGTAAAATATTTCTGCAGCTCTTTCTCTGTTTGATCACCGGTCACTCCCTTATGCTCAATCACAGATCGTCTGTATCGGCAATTTCTGCTCATAATGTACTTTCATCAGTAGGTTCTGGAATACTCACACGGTAGAACCAATTTCCATCCGATATCCTTTCTTCACGTCTTAGAAGCCCACATTAACTTTAGAAGAATTTCCATTCACATTAAACGGTACAAATTACAAAATTTTATGTTGCCACGGGTTTTCTGTTTTGTCGAAACTCGCGCAACAGAACTTTAAAAGTTAGGTAGTAGGACGTACATGATTATTCATAAGTACCTCCAGAGTTTCAGAAGACGACTGCGGAAAACCTACAAGAAATACTGAAAACACACACACATATAAGTGGACATGGCATCTCTCCAAGTTTGTAGCTCACAATACAGGAGCTCAATTTGGGCTTCGTTTGCTATGTGGCAAGCCGTAGGTGCAAGCCGTTGACACAAATGTCCGGGAAATCAGCGCACTCTCCGAATCTGGTTATTGGTTGCCTGCATGCAAGTGCTAACTAATTCAGTGTGACAATACCGAGACGGGGGTTAACAATGAAACTTAGAACAGCGCTACCTACAAATGCAGTATGTCATTGTAAGAATTCTGCCAACCGTTAGTAGGCTTTTATCGGTGGGACACTGACACATTGCAGTAACATGCAACAAATTCCAGTTGGTATCGTGTGACACATATGACCCGTTGGTAGTCAAAGGGTTAATAAACACCAAGGTAGAATGGTGTGGTATCAGACAAACGTGCGAAATCCTACGTCGGATTACTTTGCTGGAACACTGTGAAAGTTGCTTATACTGTATATTTAGAATCGTGTTTGTAACTGTCAAGTTGATATGTGAGAAATGTGTAAAACTTATTTTTGATATAGAAATATGTAAATCTCAGTGCAGGGCAAAAGAATTATGTGAAAAAAATTTTTGAACACAAGTTACGCTACACGATGCGAAATCCAGACTGGCCGTTACATCAAACAATTCGTCTTCTTAAAAGCAATCCGTTTTCAGTGAAATTTATATGCGGCATCTGACTGCAAAACAAAATAACTCAGTTTAAAATTTTGGCCTTGAATATTGCTAATCTTTATCTTTAGTCTTGCAAACAATAACTGTACCAGAACTGTTATTGTAATTACACAGGAAATGAACATAAAAATTACACATATGACTTGCTGATGAAACTGCTCGAAAATTCACAAGATAGCATTTTACTGAAATCTTTTATTGGTATTAAGCCTACGAACAGATATTGATATTATTTTCACAATTACACTCTGACAATCACTGTGCTTTGCGTGAACTTTGACGGTAACTAAATTTATTGGCCTGCCTGTGCTCACGGAATGCTCTTCTGCTCTGTAGCTTGCTGCTATTAGGAATAATGATGTGCCTGTCAAAAATCAAATTTTATTATCGTACTTACGATGTGAAATGCAAGACAGTAGCTTTCCAGTTTTCATAACTGATTCTCGGTACAAAACTCGCGATGTGCAATGACGACGTGCAAACACAGCCATTAAACTAAAAATGAAAATGGGGAATTAATCTTCACGATTGATAAATGAGAACACTGAATTCAAGTTTAACTATGCTTCATTAAGTCATGACAACAATACACTTTTTCATAAACATTTCACACCTAGACAAGTTACTCAGATATTTCTTAATAACCCTCCTGCGTACAGTTGACTCCCTTGACACTTGTTTCAGCTATAAGACAAGATCACATGCTTTATTACAAAATTTTTACAGCAAACATCAACCATGCAAAATGTTTCGACAATGAGAAGCTATACAGTTACAAATATAAAAAAAAAAACTAAGTTACCTTCAAAATTGGCTTTTATCATTCTTCCATTAATATAATCTCATTTGCTCAAAATATTTCCTCAGATCTCATTATTAAAAAAAGCCTTTTTAAATAATTCTGCCTCCATTAGACAGCTGGCCAGTTTCCATCCCTTTTAAACTAAGTACATTGCCAGACTGTCCAACACACTCTGCTACTTCTAGCCTCTGACTTACTCTGACAAAGCAAAGCTAACCTCTCTGGTCCCAAACACAAAGTAAATGATTATATCGATATTACAGAGGTTGAGTACATTTATCAAATTCGTAACGTAATTCACATTTGTGGCCAGAATATGGATTGAGAGTAAGTCGAAGAAAGACGAAAGTAATGAGAAGTATGAGAAACGAGAACAGCGAGAAACCTAACATCAGGACTGATGGTCACGAAGTAAATGAAGTTAAGGAATTCAGCTACCTATCAAGTAAAACAACCAATGACGGACAGAGCAAGGAGGACATCAAAAGCAGACTATCACTGGCAAAAAGGGCATTCCTGTCCAAGAGGACTCTACTAGTATCAAACACAGGCCTTAATTTGAGGAAGAAATTTCTGCGAATGTACGTCTGGAGTACAGCATTGTATGATAGTGAGACACTGACTGTGGGAAAACCGGAACAGGAGAGAATCTAAGCATTTGAGATGTGGTGCTACAGACGAATGTTGAAAGTTAGGTGGACTGGTAACATAAGGAATGAGGAGGTTCTGCGCAGGATCGGAGCGGAAAGGAATATGGGAAAAACACTGATAAGGAGAAGGGACAGGATTAGTGTACATCTCTTAGACATGAGGGAATGGTTTCTATGCACTAAAGGGAGCTGTAGAGGGCAAAAACTGTAGAGGAAGACTGAGACTGGAATACATCCAGCAAATAAGTGAGGACGTAGGTTGCAGTCTTACTCTGAATGGTTCAAATGGCTCTGAGCAATATGGGATTTAACATCTGAGGTCATCGGTCCCCTAGAACTTAGAACTACTTAAACCTAACTAATCTAAGGTTATCACACACATCCATACGTGAGGCAGGATTCGAACCTGCGACCAGAGCGGTCGCGCGGTTCCAGTCTGAAGCGCCTAGAACCGGTCGGCCACACCGGCCGGCGCAAGTGCTACTCTGAGATGAAGAGGTCGGCACAGGAGAGAAATTCGTGGCGGGCCCCATGAAACCAGTCAGGAGACTAATGGCTCCCTCCCCCCCCCCCCAAAAAAAAAAGTTCAAATGGTTCAAATGGCTCCGAGCAACGTTGGACTTAACATCTGAGGTCCTCAGTCCCCTAGAACTTAGAACTACTTACACCTAACTAACCTAAGGACATCACACACATCCATGCCCGAGGAGGATTCGAACCTGCGACGGTAGCAGTCGCGCGGTTCCGCCTAGAACCGCTCGGCCACCGCGGCCGGTTAAAAAAAAAGTAAAAATGGCCAAAATCTCACCAAGACAAATAGAACAGTCCCCTTTCAAGCGTCCTAGATGACAGGTCTAGTGTCATCATTCGATAAGAGAGGTTTTGTGTGGCCAGAGAAAGTGGTGCGGGAACGTCGCTCGGAGAAACGGGAAGCGAGAAAGGCATCGATCTGTGGACTGTAGCGGCGCCCGCGGTAGGCCACGGGGCGGCCTGCCTGCCGTGTAATGACGGCGGCGCCGCGGCTGCGGGACCCGGGGTCGCGGCTTCGAGCTCCTCCGCGGCAGCAGGCCTTAATTAAGCGCGCCCATTGTTTGGCCAGCGCAGGCGGCTGCCCGCTTATTATTCGGCGGCCGCTGCCGTGATTGCGCCGCGCCGCGCCGTGCCGTGCAGTACCGTAGGCCGCGGTAATTGCTTCGTGAGGCCTGTCAGAAAATTGCCTTCGTGAGCGGAGCGGAGCGGCTGTGGCGGCGAACAACGCGCCGGTCGCCCGATTTTTCCGCTTCTGCCGCGCCGAGCCGCGCCGCCTTCCCGACGGCGACCGCAATTAAGACGAGACCATCTGCGAAGCGCGCAAGCATCTCCGGCTTATTGGCGGGTTGTAGGAAACGGCGTTCCTAAACATTACGACGCAGACCCCAATTAAAGACCTCCAGGGAAGTCCGTTCCTCGGGGAAGTTAAAAGGAAGGTTCTTCGTGGACGCAAGCGAGCCTGTCAGAACGCTGCATCCGCTAGCTGTTTGTGGCTCCTCGATATAAAAATAGTAAGGTGCAGTAGAATGCTTCCATGACAGCATTCAACGTAAGTGACCAATCCTGATACCTAATTCCTGTGACTCCGTAGATGGCTGAGTCTCATAGAACAAGTGCATGGTCTACTGCTAGGAATGTTTCCGCAACTTGTCTCTGCACAGGGTGTATCTTTGAAGATATTACAAATTGTCAGTGAGGGTGGAGAATGTAAGTGTATCAGCTGGAGCTAAGGGGACTGTGCTCCGTGAACGACCGAGTCGCAAGTTACAAGCGAAAATCCTTCTAATCTCTCTCACACTGGAGTACTTGCACCGGTACTGTTGTTGCTACGATTGTAGTGTAGGCATTCCAGCCAGCACTTCGGTGTAGGGGTTGGGATACTAACTCAACTACTCTGGTCCGAGCACGGGGCTCACAACCCGAACCACACGTCACTGTTCAGCATTAATGAAAGACTGGGTCCTTTACTTCGATTGCACATAATTCTTTAAGATAAATCCAACATATTTATTTGAAATAATATATATGAAGTTACATTTGAATCTGTCTGACATTAAACAGGAATAAAACATACAATTTCAATATCAGCTGATTTAGTGCGTGAAGCGCGAGTTAAGCAAATAACCAGATAAACTAAACAATTCTCCGTAATTCAAAATTAAGAGAAAAACAAAGTTGAATCAATACACCCCACTGGCAAATATCCAAAAAACCTTACAATACTACTCAAAAGAACACACTGGAGTGGGGAGCAGTCACTCACCCGACAGAACACTTCAAAATGACTTCAATAACACAGCTGGGTAGCCCACAAAAGTGCAAGACATTAAATACACTTCATTTGTCGAATAACAAACACTCATTAACATTACGCCACTTCTGTTTGAACTGCAGTGTCCCAAAGAAACAGGCGCTTATTCTGAAAAAAACAATTTTTTGTATGTTTAAATTATAGCATTAAGGAATTCCAGAAGATGTCCAATCGAACCCCCCCCCCCTTTCAGTTGATGCACAAATCTTTCCCCTTTCTAGGCGGAGGCTGAGCCAGAAACACAGAATGCCACAAAAACACAGTTTTGCTGTGAAATCCTACAGGTCACCCGGAAGCAGTAACAGAACTTGTTCACACTATGCTGACCACAAACTGTAGACATTCCGGCCGAACATCCGCTTGCGGTGGCTGCCAGAAGGACGAAGCAGCCAACAGGCCCACGCCGTGCTTCTCACACAGGCACCTCAATTTGTACAAACATCTAGGCCAACACCAACTCCGGACTCCCCTCTCACTGCGAGGCTTAGCACAGTTTATATGTAATGCCTTCCAGGCAACCAGTAACCGCCGCAGGAGTTTCACGATTAGCAAACAGCCCCAGCGTAACAGACGTCACACATGTGCTTACGCCCGAACCACAACTCCGCCAGGCTCACCGGCCGCCCCAAACCGACTGCCTCTCGCCGTCCCGCGCGCCCCAGCCGAAAACGCAAAGATGCTCATGCCCGGGGACGCGCCAAAGATAACAAGCCGATCGCTGATGATCGACCAGCGATCTGGCTCATACTCAAATGCATATGGCGTATTGTGTACTGAAATGAGCGATCCTAACATTCGCTGCAAAGTGATCAAGCAGACGAGGTCCTGTTTCGCGGCAGGCCGTTCACCTGATAGTGGGTCCATATGGAAAGCCTTGTGTACGAAACAGCTGTCGAGACTGAGGAGCATCTCCTGGCAAGAATTTTCGCTGCCTGCAACACAGTTCAAACGACACCGGGGGTATTAAAACGGGGACTGCAGAACTTTGTGCGGCGATGCCACGCCCGCAGTGACGCTGGAGGATGCCATTTTGAACAACTGTCGTAAATGTAGCAGCTTCTGAAACATGCGCAAGAAACGGAATTCATTATTACTGTACCGTAAACTCAGGATTTTTTGTCTCTCTGACATCAAGTTACGTGCGCCGTTCTTAGTCCATCAACAACGGACATTATCTGACGGTATTGGGCAGTATTCAGTGGTTACTCTGTATTTCATTATCAGCGTTCGAAAGATGGAGCCCTTACTTTGTACGCTGCGCGAAGCCTAGGCGCAACTTAAGTGGATGTTTGCTGATACCTTTCGATTCGGCCGTTTCCGGACTAGGGTCTCTTACCTCAAATTGATATATGTACCCTCCCTGAAAGTTTGTAGTATCATAATGGAATCATCCTGTAGTTCGAAATGACACCGTGCAATGGATACACCTGGCAGACTGTAAACATCACGCCAACTTTGTTTAAAATGATAGGTAATCAATTGTTTCTTCATATTTACGTGAAAACAGTACAAGATGATGCTGAAAACTAATCTGTGAAATTAGAGACAATTAGACACCTTTCATTGGAGGATAAATCTAAATAATAGTAAAAGTTCTTACAACCATTAATCATACAATATAGGCCTTTATGGCTGATATTTACTTTAATTAAGCCTTCCGAGATGATAGGCCGTAGTCGATGTACAGAACTGTTCCCTGACGCTTCATCTCCGACTCCGGGAGACATCGTCTGAGGTAATATTTTATACATCGCATTTTATTAAACATTTTTCTTGGCGGGGTTGTTCAAAAATTGTAATGGTTATTCGTCGAGCACAGTTTTCGCTTTCTTCACCTTTAACGAACTTTAAGAAATTCCCTTCTCAATCTTTCACAAACCCGTTTCATCTGGTTTTCCAGAGGTTTTTAATCTCTCTCTTTTGCACGCAAAAGATGTCTCGTATTAAAGGGCAGTACAGATAGAGCATTGGAAACACTGACGCGTTCGGAGGAACATCTTTCCTTTTGTTTGGTAAGTATTAAGCTCGCAACTCTCCTAATAAAAATATACAGAAGAATATGTTAATAATTATTTTACCACTTTTGTTTTTCTACCGCTCGCCTTCATAGCTGAGATCTCTAATAAGGGTAAACATGCTTATTAACGATCCTTAGGTATTAGTTCGAATCCCGGTGGTTGAAAAAATTTTCGTCACAAGTATCTGACCTGCAAGGGGTGACATAAATAACAAGTGACTAGCAGTTTTTGCACCAGGGTAGTGAATGTCCAAAGGATCTTCACGTTGCCTACTCGTGGAGTGGAATATGTCACGCCGTTGACGTTGTTTCTCAAATAAGGTCTTTAAGCTGGGTACGGCTCTCTAGGTGGAAAATGACAAAATTTATATTCGTATCAAGCATGACTTTGTACACATTGAATTTTACTCAGGGTCTATGTCACAGTGTCCTGTAAAGACTGAGAAACAAGTGGAATGAGCCAGTGTTCAGAATGTGCTTTTGAAGCGTACTACCTATTTTACAATGAATTTTCATTTACAACACCACAAATCTTAATTGTTCCTATCCGCACAGTCAAATTTGTCGAAGACTGGATGGTCCCGATGGAGGTTCGAGTCCTCCCACGGGTGTGTGTGTGTGTGTTTGCCCTTAGGATAATTTAAGTTAAGTAGTGTGTAAGCTTAGGGACTGATGACCTTAGCAGTTAAGTCCCATAAGATTTCACACACATTTGAACATTTTGTCGAAGACTCTTTGGCATTCCTCTTTCGAACACATACTATACATGCATGTAAATGGTTCCTAGGTTTGTAGTGCATCTAAACTCGGTAAAACGTATCATTGAGGTCAACCCCTGTAGTAATTTGGCTCCTGTGGATCGACAAAATTATGTTAATTTCAGCATATACAAATTCAGAGTTAGTGTCAAATTGTGTTTGATTCGACAGAATTATGTAATATATTTTTGCCGACGAAGGATACATCTCTCCCCTGCTCGCAGAGTACTTCGGATTTCAGAAAATGAGGGAAAGAGGATCAAGACAGAATGACGGGCGCAGTGAAGCGAAGAGCAGATATAGCTGGACTTGTGGAGCGCTCGCGCCGTGACTCATTAGTGGCAGCACGAGAGCTTCAGCTCCCCCTTCCCCCTTCCTCCCCCCCCCCCTTTCCTCTGACCTGACTTGTGTACCGCCTCGGTAGCCTGCAATCACTATTCATAAGCGCCCGTGCTCACGCCACGCGTGTAATTGGATTCCTGGGCGTAGCGGCTCGAATTTGTCCATTAAAATAATTGAGTATTATTTCTTGCCAGCTACTTAAGGGTGTAATTTCGTGCGGATGTTATACATCTGAAGCGACCGCTGCTACCGGCGGAGGCAGAGCGCTGCGTTGCCTGGGACGGTAGCCGCCATCGGCTGTTCTCCGGTAAGCAGCAACATTCACCAGGGCTCCAGCTGCCATTGTGCGTATCTCCTCACCAAACAGCCACCACTTATAAAACTTCCATCTGCTGTATTTGGAAAATGTCTATCATGTGGAACATTTCAACGTATAAATTGTATTCCAACGTTATTCTTTTCTTTTTATGAGGAGGTGTCAATGCAAACCACCTGTACGAATTCATTAATACTCGCTGTTGTCCCTGCCGACTGTAGTTATGGCTTCTGATTACATTTGTTCTGCATGACAAATAAAAGATATACGGTGTGTCACAAACATTTTGCATCAAACTGAAATAGGTGATATGGGGTCCACAGCGGATCATATGGGGGTAGGGAGAAATGATTGAAAAAGCATATTTGATGTGGTACGGACATACACAGCGTGCAATGCATAACAGCAACGTAGCTCATAGTAACTGTTCAAAGTGACGACCGCCAGTCTGAGTGAGTGCGTGGCAAAGGCACATGAGGTTATGCCGCATTCTCTCAAAGATCCCTACTGTCTATTGTACCAGGAGGCAGGCAGTTTGGACTCTAGCAAGCAGATCTTCAACCGTTTCTACGGGGGTTTTATACACCAACGTCTTGACGTAACCCCAGAGGAAAAATTCCAGAGACGAGAGTTCCGGGGATCGCGCTGGCCCTTGGACATGAACATCGAAGTGGGCTGGTGCACCGTCGTGTTGAAACCACATCCTTTCGTGGATAACACGGTTACGGTCTCCAAGGGCTGTGGCAGCACATCTCGCAGGAATATCACATCACACCAGTCAAACGTTCTTGATATGCGTTGTACGTTGTGTTTGCCCATAACACAATAAATATGCATTTCCCATCATTTGTTCCCTATCTCAATACAAACGTTGCCTACTATCTGTCATCTGTTTCAGTACGGCCCAAAAGATTTCAGACACCTTGCTTTTAGTCCTACGTAAAAAAGAACAGGACAGTTCTGTATGAAATTTATAGTAGTTAAATTTTGTACTGGGACGCGTTTTCGCTAGAGGCAATAGTTTTCGAATTATTCAAGAAAGACATACTAAAGAGACCTTCAAATTCGTTTTTCTTGAATAACTCGAAAAATGTAGACTCCAGCGAAAACGTAACCCAGTCCAAAATTTAACTGCATTCAATTTCCACAAAAAGTCCTTTTCATTTTTTCTGTTTCCACATAGTGAGGGAGAGAATATGAAAACCCCGCACATGCTATTTGAAGACACTGCAAGCTGCATAAAACCTGGTGGTAGGGACAGCTGAGTCACCCTGTATATTCTGCGACTTTTGTTCTACTAAATTTCAAATATTTACGAAACTTTTGTTATCTATTGTTTCACAAAGTCAGTGGTTTGACATCATGAACATAGCACAGTATTATTAAAATTTCTGGGCTGAGAGGCTGTGGTCGATCCTCCTGACGTTCCATTGCCAACTGCGGGCAGCATCTTCCGAGGTGAGTCAACGACTGGCTGCCAGGCCGTGGAGGTCCCGTTTATATAGAGGGCATAGAGGGCACCACCATACGTCACGTGGGGCCGACTGTAAGTCTGTCTCTGACTAACGTCATTATTCTCGATTGACGGTAATCGATTGTCACATCGTTGGTGCAAAGTCGACCACCATATCTTGTCTAAATTTAATCCTTCTTTTCTATTAAATTATTGTGGTGTTTCTCAATCTCTATAGCTTTCGTATACAAACATAATAATGCGATGTCCTGGCCAGCAAGCTCGTCTCGCTAAATTTTTATTTCATGATCACCGTCTTTAAAAACATATTTCGCTTCAGCTGATTTATCGGTATGTCCTAGTCGACAGTTCCTTTTTGTGTTCGGTTAAGCAGGTATAGACACTTCTTTTCGTTGTTCCAATATAAACCTTCCCACAGCTAAACGGAATTTTATACACCCCAGGAGTTGCTAAGGGGTGTCGTGACTCTTTCGCCTCTCTTACACACTCACTAACCTTCTTGGTGTGTCTAAAGATTGTTTCAACTGGAAACTTGGCCAGAACTTTCCCAATCTGGTCCGTAATATTGCGAATAAATGGAAGTAAACGTTTTCCAGCTAACAGTTGTTGTTGCTGAATGTTGTCAGACACTTGTCCTCTGGGATGAAATGCTCGACCTATCTCGTTGCCAGCGTATCCACTTTTCTTAAAAGCCGTTCGCAAATGATTCAGTTCGTCTTGAAAATAAACTGGTTCACAAATCTTATAAGCTCTGTCCACTAATGTTTTAAAGACACCCCTCTTCTACCTGGGATGATGGTTCCAATCATTATGGAGGTAACAGTAGGTGTGTGTCTGTTTTCTACACACTTTATGCCCTAAACTCCCATCTGCCCATTTAATTACTTAAACATTCAAAAGATTTAGTTGTCCATTGCTCTCTTTCTCCATATTAAATTGTATCTTTGGATTAATACTATTTAGGCGCACCAAGAAACCGTACAGTTCCTCTTCACCATGATTCCATACCATAAAAGTGTCATCCACATACCGATACCACTCGAAAGGGCTTTTACTGGCAGACTGCAGCTCTTCCTGTTCAGTAAATTCCATGAATAAATTAGCAACAGCTGGACCCAGAGGGCTGCCCATGGCCACTCCTTCGCTTTATCCGTAAAACTCATTACTATACTGGAAACAAGTCGTGGACAAGCGATGTCGAAACACAGCTATTATATCAATGGGAAACAATCAGCTATGTATGAAAGAGCTTCGTCAACAGGAACCATGGTAAACAGAGATACAACATCAAAACTAACAAGGATATCACCTGGGCTGACAGTAATCTCCTTCAGTTATCCAATAAAGTGCCTAGAATTTTTAATGTGATGATCAGTTTTACTAATATGCGACTGTAGCAAGGAGGAGAGATGTCTAGCCAACTCTTGAATAGACGATCCAATAGCACTCACTATCGGTCTCAATGGGGCATGAGGCTTATGTGTCTACGGTAGCCCATATTATCTTCCGTTTTACATAGATATTTTCTTATCCTCTGTAGGAATGGAAGACTTCTTTATTAGTCGATTGGTAGCTCCCAATACTTTCGTTGTAGGATCCTTTCGAAGCTTTTTATAAGTGTTAGAATCCAACAGGACACTGATCATCCTGCGGTAGTCCTCATTCTTCACCGATGTGATAAAAGTGAGGACTAAAATAGGAAGACGTTAGTCAGAGACAGACTTACAGTCGGTCCCACGTGACGTGTGCTGGTGCCCTCTATGCGCACTATATAAACGGGACACCATCGCCTGGCAGCCAGTCGTTGACTCACCTCGGAAAATGTCGCCCACAGTTGGAGAGAAACGTCAGGAAGAAGACGTTTTACTGATCGACCACGGCCTCCCAGCCCGAAAGTTTTAACTAACGCCGGCCGCGAAAGCCTACACGTTATGACAGCACAGTATACTGATACCTTGAGACCACGCCCCACGTCGCGCGCGCGCGCAGACACACACACACACACACACACACACACACACACACACACACACACACACACTAAAATATTAGTCAACTTCCGTTGAGGAGACAGGAAACAGAAATGAGGACGGACGAACAATAATTTGAGATCTGCTCAATCCCAGTAAAGGTGGTACGCTGCCTAAGTTGGTCAAAAAATTAAGGTACTTGACTTGTCGAACATATATATTACCACTGTGTAACACAATGTGTACCCAGTTTAGACCATGTGGCGGAGCAGACCTCAGAACTAGATCTGTGTGAAGAGCGGCCAGTGCTCCTGCACGTTGGCCGTCAGCCTCACCTCTCTCCTTCAGCCCCAAATTCGGCATCGACTCTGCTCGCTGTCGAGCCTCTGAGAGAAAGGAGAGCGGCTCGCTCTCAGGGGGCTGCCGAGCCCTTCTCCGCCCCGTCCTTTCCCTCCGAGGTGCTTGCACCGCAGGTGGCGCAGGAGAACGTCTGGGAACGAAAGAGGGATTGACCCGATTGTAGAGTTATATGTGTTTTCTGAATACTGAGATAGTAGAGTAGGAGCTATTCATCTGGTTCGAGCACGGGGCTTACAACCCGGGCTACACGCCACTGTTAAGCACTAATGAAGGACTGGGTCCCTTACTTCGATTGCACATAATTCATTAAGGTCAATCCAACACATTTCAAATAACATAAATGAAGTCACATTTGAATCTGTCTGACATTAAACAGAAAAAAAGAAAAAAACAATTTCAATATCAGCTGATTTAGTGCGTCAAGCGCGAGTTAAGCCAATAACCAGATAAACTAAACAATTCTCCGTAATTCAAAAGAAAGATAAAAACAAAGTTGAATCAACACACCCCACTGGCAAATATCCAGAAAACCTTACAATACAACTCAAAGGAATACACTCAAGTGGGGACCAGTCATTCACCCGACATAACACTTCAAAATGAGTCAATAACACAGCTGCGTGCCCCAGAAAACTGCAAGACATTAAATACACTTCATTTGACGAATAACAAATACTCATTAACATTACGCCACTCCTGTTTGAACTGCAGTGTCCCAAAGAAACAGGCGCTTATACTGAAATAACAATTTTTTTATATATATTTAAATTACAGCAAAAGGAATTCCAAAAGATGTCCAATCGAACCGCCCCATTTCAGTTGAGGCACAAATCTTTCCTCTTTCTAGGCGGAGGCTGAGCCAGAAACACAGAATGCCACAAAAACAAAGTTTTGCTGTGAAATCTTACAGGACACACTGAAGCAGTAACAGACAAGTGGTCGGCACCCACAAATAACACAGGCTAAGAGTCAGGCTGGGAGCACAATCTACGAGAACTTGTTCACACTATGCTCACCACAAACTGTAGACATTCCGGCCGAACATCGGCTTGCGGTGGTTGCCAGAAGGACGAAGCAACCAACAGGCCCACGCCGTGCTTCTCACACAGGCACCTCGATTTGTACAAGGCTAACACCAACTCCGGATTCCCCTCTCACTGCGAGGCTTGGCACAGTTTATATGAAATGCCTTCCAGGCAACCAGTAACCGCCGCAGGAGTTTCACGATTAGCAAACAGCCCCAGCGTAACAGACATCACACATGTGCTTACGCCCGAGCCACAACTCCTCCAGTCTCACCGGCCGCCCCAAACCGACTGCCTCTCGCCGTCCCGCGCGCCCCAGCCGAAAACGCAAAGATGCTCATGCCCGGGGACGCGCCAAAGATAACAAGCCGATCGCTGATGATCGACCAGCGATCTGGCTCACATCTAAAAACGTAGAGAATTGAATCCACGTCTTTGTCACACTCGATTTGGCAGAAGTTTGCAAAAGTGACTGGAGAATTCGTATCAGTACACTGCATCTTCGATAGGCTAGGAGCCATATTTCAGGTCATTTTCTTGCTTTGGTTATCAAAGCTGTTGCATCCCACATCATCGACGATCTGTTTTAGAAACTAATTTTTAGACCTGCCCCTCGGATTTTTTCGTCCGTCCTTCCCATGGACTACATTTTCAGAAACTACTCTTGTCGTATATGTGTCCAAACATTCTATCTCTTCGTTTCGTTCTTTTATTTTTGTCGATGATTCGTCGTAGGGTGTCTTTACTCTTTACTGTTTGCCCGATCAGTTCATTTTATCTTTCTCCCGTAACATCACATTTGAAAAATACTTTTGAGTTGCAAAAGTCACTGTGTGGACGATGTGGCCTATTATACACCTTATTTTAGATCTATGTGACGATGCTGTGCTGACTATGTATGTTTTGACGATGCCATTACGGCCTTATCACTTTAGAAAAGATCTGAGGATGGTCATTACTGACTGAAACAGGTCATCGTCAAAAGGTGGTGGTGATTAGTGGTTAACGTCCCGTCGACAACGAGGTCATTAGAGACGGAGCGCAAGCTCGGGTTAGGGAAGGATTGGGAAGGAAATCGGCCGTGCCCTTTCAAAGGAACCATCCCGGCATTTGCCTGAAACGATTTAGGGAAATCACGGAAAACCTAAATCAGGATGGCTGGAGACGGGATTGAACCGTCGTCCTCCCGAATGCGAGTCCGGTGTGCTAACCACTGCGCCACCTCGCTCGGTAATCATCGTCAAAAGAATTGATATTGTGATCAAAGACTGGAGTAAAAAGCATTTGCCAGTATTGGATCACTGTTCATATACGCGAATAGGTCGGAGCTGGTGAAACGGTACCTTTGTTCCCTTAAGGGCACACTTGACTAATGTATACTCACCGTGTCCCGTTTACAGCGTGTATTTAAAGCTAACCTGATTTGCATCCTCATAATGGCGCTACTCGCGCGACTCTTATGCGATTGGAGCAAAATTTAAACAGACATCATCTTTCAGATGTAGAAACACGCCTGCAAACTTTCGTTTATGTCACACAATTCCTTCTTCGGTTGCGGGTTTTTTCCGTCAGTGTACTGACAAACTCGGTTTTCTCGAAAAAGGTTGAGAGTAGCGTGTTCTTGCTTGCAGTGAGATAGGTTAGGGGAAGTTCGTACGGTCCCCCTATTAGTAAAGGTGTAATGTCCCCTTCGAAAAATTATGAATGACTGTGCTGACAAGTTACGCTCGTCGTCACTAACATATCTCAATTTACTTTGGAGCCTAGTGTTACGTTTTTAACACGCCATAATTATCACGTATTTCACACGATAACACAGAAAAGCACAATTCGAAGAGCAAAATAAGAAAACACATTAAAATAGCACTGAAGATAATATCTAATTAATTGCAAGCACAGCTGCGAAATACTTGGTGCAAATCTACATGCATGTCACAACTGTTTTACAATACAACAAAGAAAAACTACAACTACAAAGGAGATTCTCTCTACAATTACGCGCTACGCGCTAGCAATAAACAATAGCTACACTAATTACACAAACTACAAGAAAACATCAGATGATTGCAGTGAGCTATCCTCGGCTAAGGGTCGACATGTGAAACATCCCCTTAGAAAAATTTCTAAATGACTGTGCTGGTGAACCTCTTACGTTATTTGATTTTCCAACAGCTGAGCAAAACTGAACGTACTCAGACATTTATCTCTTTACTTATTCTGATCGTCACTAAACTGACACACAATATTTTTAGCGCAACGCAAGCTGACTTTCAATGATCCCTGCAAAAGAATGGCTGTGCCTAACAATAATGTATATCTTTCATGAATCACTTACCTCACAAAATCTGCCAGCTAAATAAAAGATTCTAACTACTGAAGGCATTAACTACTGATAGGCACAGTTAGCAAATGGAAGATTTTGATAGAGAACAAACAATGTATTTACCTTAATAGTGTACAAAAGTCATTATATATATTATCAGTTCATGACATCTAGTCTTACAGATTTCCTTTTTTCGACGAGCACACATCCAGATCGTCCGCTCTCAAAACTCCGCCATCTCTCTCCCCTCATCCACCACTGCTAGTGGCTCACCTCCGACTGCGCAACGCTACGCGCTGTTCACATCCAACTGCCCAACACTACAATAGCAAATATTCCAACAATGCAAACCAGCTACAGACTGCACACTGCACAGTCAGTGATTTTCATACAGAGCGCTACGTGGCGTTACCAACATAAAAACCGAAACAGCCTACATACAAAGGAATGTGGTAGTGGAAACAAACTATGGGTTCAAGACACTTGTAGACGGACGTAAAAGATACGCTGCAGAATCATTTAGCTCTCCCGTCGCTCGCCGCAGATAAAGACTTTAAGTCGAATGGGAAGTATATTTGTGGGGGGCGACTCGCCCACGCGTATTAGGTGGGAGATGTTGGAGCGGCGCCTGCGCGGCAGACGCACACGCGACCGGAGCCCCTGGAGCGATGCCCGGGGCCGGTCCGCTCGCCGGTAACGCCGGCCTAACGGTTCACTGGGTCGGCAACATCCGACGGCTGCGGCCCGGCGGCCCGGCCAGGTCTCCAAAGGGGCGGCTAATTACTGCCCGCTGGCCGGGGTCGCCGCCCGATGCCGCCCCGCGGCCCGCATTACTCTGATCTGCGCTCTGCGCTCTGCGCTCGCGGCCGCCGGGTCGGACCTATAGCCGTACACCCATAGCCACAGCCGCAGCAAGCCCGCGGCCGCTGCCAGATGCAGCGGTGGCGCGCTGCTACCTGCAGGCCCCAACTGACCCAGCACTGCTCTAGTCTAAGCCCTCTGACTCGCATGCACTTCTACGTGGGGCGTTCAATAATTATTCCAATACATTTTCTTTCTCATCTTCATGAAGTTTCGGTAAGTGTCGGCACTGTACGTAGAGGCAACCATACAGGAGGTGTGTTTCAAGCAGTTTCTTTTGGCGGAAAACCAAATTATCGCAGGTATTGATAGTCACTTGCGGAATGTCTACGGAGACCTTGCAGTGAACAAAAGCACGGTGAGCCGTGGGGCGAGGCGTCTGTCTTTGTCGCGACAACGTTGCGCAAACGTGTTCGATCTCCCGGCACGGCTGGCGGTACGCAGGTGTGACTCCCGCAATGTTGGAACGTGCGGACACTCTCATTCGAGGTGATGGACGTATCACAGACAAACACCTCGCTGCTCAATTGGACGTCTCTGTTCGTAGTACTAAAAACTTCGTTTCCGGATCTCGCGCCTTCCGACTTCCATGCGAGCTCTAATGAAGGTTGCAGTTGCAGTCAGCGGGAAGCAGTAAGTCGATGATGAGGAGATTGACTATTGATGCAGCAAGAATTTGGCTCTGATGTCGACCAGTAGAATGGTACTATGCGGGCATAAAGGTCCTCCAGTAAGCCGGCAAAATACCTTCAAATCAAACGAAGATCATGTTGAACAATAGGGTTTTGGAGTAATGTAGTGTATTGGTATCCCAATAAAACCAAAGTGCTTTAAGAAAAAAAATGTGTTGCATTACTTAATATTGGAAGAGCAGTTGAACGGAATGGACAGTGTCGAAAGGAGGATTTAAGATGAACACCAACAAAACCAAAACGAGGATAATGGAATGTAGTCGAATTAAGTCGGATGATACTGAGGGAATTAGATTAGGAAATGAGACACTTAAAGTAGTAAAGGAGTTTTGCTATTTGGGGAACAAAATAACTGATGATGGTCGAAGTAGAGAGGATATAAAATGTAGACTGGCAAAGGCAAGGAAAGCGTTTCTGAAGAAGAGAAATTTGTTAACATCGAGTATAGATTTAAGTGTCAGGAAGCCGTATCTGAAAGTATTTGTATGGAGTGTAGACATGTATGGAAGTGAAACATGGACGATAAATAGTTTGGACAAGAAGAGAATAGAAGCCTTAGAAATGTGGTGCTACAGAAGAATGCTGAAGATTAGATGGGTAGATCACATAACTAATGAGGAGTTTGTGGCACAACGTGACTAGAAGAAGGGATCGGTTGGTAGGACATGTTATGAGGCATCAAGGGATCACCAGTTTAGTATTGGAGGGCAGCGTGTAGGGTAAAAATCGTAGAGGGAGACCAAGAGATGAATACACTAACCAGATTCAGAAGGATGTAAGTTGCAGTAGGTACTGGGAGATGCAGAATCTTGCACAGGATAGAGTAGCATGGAGGGCTGCATCAAACCAGTCTCTGGACTGAAGACCACAACAACAACAACTTATTAAACACCCGTCGTATATCTGTACTAAGCAAGCCGCAGTATGGCGTCTGGCGGATACTACATAGTCTACCCAAATAATTTTCTCTTTTTAATTCCGAGTGTACTTCGAAGGGATGATTATCGGTATCTCACTGGATAAGCCCGAATGTTTTTTGTATTTTTATTTTACGATCGCATGAGCAATGTATCTTGGAGGAAGTGCAACCTGTCTTCTTCCTCTGTCTCAATGAAAATCATATTACGTCTTGTTAAGTGCGAGTTACGGTTTATTCCGTTCAGTTTACATGAATGAACTTGGAGCCCTATAACTGAATTCGATGTTAGGTAGTCAAGCAAGCTCTCTTATATCAAGGGCTTACAGTTCTTGTGCTAGCTCGACAATTGTAGAGAACAAGTTGCTTAATTAATTAAATCTTGCCCTGTATCGTGTGTGCGATGCCGGCGGATCAGAAATATTCATAAGAAATTAGCTCTGATATTAAATAAGGTAACGGAACGCTTTGTGACTCTGTCCGACTACACGCAGACGTGGCATGCCTCACGTGGACAAAAAATTCTCTTAATCTGCAGCGGGCAGGTGGGGGTGGGGGAGGACTATTACACTATTACAGGAACTGGTGGAAACGTGAGATACGGTGAAATATTGTAAAAGAGTTCTTGCTTTTACATGAACTTTTTTTATTGAGGTCAGTTCTCCATTTCCGCCACCAACAAAGCTACATGGATGAGCTAGACAGATCGCATAGTCAGAGCCCTTCCACTACAAATGCTAACTTCCATAATTTTTAAACCAGTCAAGGTATGTTGTTCGAAATAGGCTTCATTCTGCAAATAATCTGGTGTTCTATACGACGGAATAGATTGCACTCGCAACATCATAACTTTGTCTACATGTGGTTCGCCACTCGAAAAACCTCAATCTGCTTAAACAAGAAGAAATGACGTAAACAAATTCTTAATTCTTGTGCATTTAGTGAACACAATATTCTTAAGCAAAACACAGTAAGAAATTAATCAGAAAGAGCCTACCGCTGATGTCATGTGATCGCTTTTGGCATCAGCAAAGTCAAAGTAACATTTTTTTCAACATTAATCATGAAAATAAATTGAAAAAGTGAACGAAACAAAACAGAAAGTTCTCCCCAATATTCAGTGAAGTAAATGAAATGATTCTCTCATAAGTGACAAAGAACAACCCGCAGTAACCCGAATAAAGTTATGCCAAGACGTGTTCTGAGGAACATCGTACCTTACCAGGACGGCGGCAGCATCTCCAGGAGTCAGCGGTGACGGCTGGCGCCGCAGCTCGTGTTTTTTAAAGTGGAGGGATATGAACATCACCTAACGCCAGGTGTAAAAAACGGGGAGGCTCCCTGATTCGCCAAGAGTCAAACTTGTCAACCGCTCAAAAAGGGTCAGCCAACGGCAGACTGCGACTACTAGTCTTTTTATTAAGGAAGTGGAGTTGACTCTCATTGCCAGAGTTGCGAAGAAAGAAACCAGCGTAATACTTTGACTCCTTTTCCAGACCTCTTTGGGTAAAGCCATCGATACTGGTACTACACAGTCCAGAATACACAAGAACGTCTCTGATCACCCAACTATCACATTTATCACAAGTACTCACAGACTCACGCTTTGAAGAGATAATGGAAGGAAACAGAGAAGATATGGGGAGGTTACAGACTGACACACAAAATAAACATGTACGTATCCTGCATATTTTCTTGGCAAGTGAACAGATTCTGAAAAGCCATCTGTGCACCTAATAAAGTATAATTAACCAGTATCACACCGCCAGAAATGAAATTTGGCTTGTACCGGCACCTCTCATAAACAATAAACTTCTGAAAAATAGCTTCTCATCACACTCACGACTGGTACAGTCTCTATTTTTTGTGACCGGAAACCCGTTTCTCAACATTCTTTCGTTCAGAGGAAATCGCTACGTACTCCCACCGACGTAACGAAGGTACAAGAAAACCTGAATTCCCTGTGCAGTTCAGTAGAGCAGTCTGTGTCCCGATCGTGCCTGGAGGAATACGCCTTGGGCGGACTGTTCAACCTGTCCAAAAGCCTCGAAGAGTCATTTCGAGCGTAGATAGTAAGCACAGTCACAAATTCTGCGGCAAGACCGGTTGTCAGCTTACATTGAGCTACTATCGCCAGACATGAGGTACTGAAGATCTGTATCAAAAAATTGTTCAAATGGCTCTGAGCACTATACGACTTAACTTCTGAGGTCATCAGTCGCCTAGAACTTAGAACTAATTAAACCTAACTAACCTAAGGACATCACACACATCCATGCCCGAGGCAGGATTCCAGACTGTAGCGCCTAGAACCGCACGGCCACTCCGGCCGGCAAAGATCTGTATCGCAGCGGTCGCACAATACCAGCTGATAACCGCTACCTATAAATTACGGTTCGTTGTTACATCGATAAGAACCAAACAGAAATGTGCGCTACCTTTTGAGCGCTGCGTAGGAAGGCTGTGTCGATGCAGTAGACAATTGTTGCAACATGATCAGTTTGACATGTGAATATCAGTTACGTACAATAGGAGGAACCTACCCCTCCTCCCCCGCCCCCGGCCACCCTTTCCCCTTTCCAGCATGTATAAAGGAAGTGGGCAACATAACGCCTAGGACAGAATCTGGGTCAATGACATCAGCTTCATTTCACAGAAGTTTTTATATTTAAAATATATACGCACTTCACCTCCTGCGTGTGCCGCGTGGAAGTGTTGTGGTTTGATAAAAAGAAAGCTCTCGTAGCGAACTTACATTTGGGAGGAGCGGAATTCAAAACTCTGCCATATGATCCTCCCTTGAGGGTAAAATGAAATTACCGCTGCAGTTAAAGGGTTCGAATGTGATATAGACATCTCTCTGAATCATTTACTAGAAATAACCTGTGCGCTCTTTGTCCGCCGCTCGTGGTCTCGCGGTAGCGTTCTCGCTTCCCGAGCACGGGGTCCCGGGTTCGATTCCCGGCGGGGTCAGGGATTTTCACCTGCCTCGAGATGACTGGGTGTTTGTGTTGTCCTCATCATTTCATCATAATCCAGGAAAGTGGCGAAATTGGACTGAGCAAAGATTGGGAAATTGTACGGGCGCTGATAACCACGCAGTTGAGCGCCCCACAAACCAAACATCATCATCATCATCAACCTGTGCGCTCATTATTTTGCTAGATTTTCAACATAACTACTAAGTTTATCGGTGTTTCCAACCATCAGCCATGGTCATCAATCCAAATGGATTAAGGATACCAGGACAAACTTGGTTTTGATCTTGATCCGGTCATTTAACTTTCTGACTAATTTGTAATACGGAGCTGAAAATGCAGACACCACAGGACGGACTGCCTGAGTTCTAAGCCCATCGTCTTAGATTTCGTCCGTTCATAGTAGAACAGACTTTCATAAAACAGAAGAGGGGACAATCTGGTGACAAGTTGGGGGCATGTAACCATTCCACGTTGTTTTCCTTTTGTTGTGCCTTTGTTCCGCATCGGCACAGGTTCGGGACGGTTATCTAAGGGTTAGGGACATGGTTGGTTTAGGAGGTGGGCGGATGTCCTTCCTCGGGACGGAATATGTGTCTGCATATAGTGTTACACATGTGAAAGTGAGCGAGAGTTTTCTAGGTGCTTGTAAATCGTGCAACCGACCCGGGTTTTGGGTATCAGACCAGTATTCACCTCGTGGGATGTGGGAAACAGCCTAAAATCGCATCCACTCAAGCACACCACCCTTGTCGTTAATCCTCCGGACGGATTCGACTCGGGGCTGTGCAACTCCCCATCCCGGAAGCCGCGCTTTAACACTCACAGCTATCCGGGAAAAGGGAGGAAAGTATCCATTGTTATCAGAAAAAGCTTTGTTAACGCGCTTTGCATTCCCAGGGATGGATGAACCGAATGAACATGGAGTACCACTTCCGATGAGCATTGGCCGACAGTAAATCAAATTTAAAAAAAAAATAAAATGGCTCTGAGCACTATGGGACTCAACTGCTGAGGTCATTAGTCCCCTAGAACTTAGAACTAGTTAAACCTAACTAACCTAAGGACATCACAAACATCCATGCCCGAGGCAGGATTCGAACCTGCGACCGTAGCGGTTCCAGACTGCAGCGCCTTTAACCGCACGGCCACTTCGGCCGGCCAAATTTAAAAAAGATGGAAATGAGCAGTACGAACCGTTTCATTACTTGAGTATTTCTCGGATTAATAAAAATTTGCAAAATGGTTCTTCAGTTTAAAAATAGATGTGTTTTATTTTGAACTATAAACCTTGTTTAGAGCTGCTAGCTCCTAAATTAGGAAAGTCGAAATGTGCATTATATTTAGCTAGAGATTTTGCCCTAAAAGCCGGACTACCTATTTTAAATGGAAATTGAATCATTTGGGTATTTACAGTGGTTTATTAATAACCAATTACAGTCTTTTTTTTTTGCGAGATCTACCGTGGACGCGCTTAAAGTGAAAATAATCACCAAACAGTCTTCTAATTTGGCTTTCACGATAGTTATTAAGTGCTCAGTGTTGTTAACTGTGTTAGGCTCGTTCGGGTTACGGAAAGAATCGTAGGACACAGACATAAGAATAGGATTGTTTGGTGTATCTTATGGTATGTCTCTTTATTCTTGCTAATACTTGCGTCCTTAGCTTGGAATAGGCTGTAGTGGCGCGCTCTCTACTTCATCGCTAAAAAGCCTAACAAAAACCGGATACGCCAGAATTATATATATTTCGCCGGAAAAAGACAGTAAAAAGCCGAACACCTGGCAATCTTAACTTCGTTGCTGATATCGGCGGACATCTGTTCTTGTTCTGGGATAATGATGTCGAAAAGGAAGCGAACCGGTATGACATGACAACCATAGTGGTCGATATTTTACTGGGACGCTGCCGAGTAAACAGACGTGCAGCACTGTATTTGGCTTGATCCCCTCACTGCCGCACTTCCATTCCGCGCAGGCCGTGGACAGCTCCGGTGCTACTGTGGCCGCGGCTCGCCACGTGCCCCTGTAGCACGACAGCCCGCGTGGCAGTGACGTCACGCAGGCAGAGCACGTGCAGCCAACCAGCGCGGGCCCGGCGCCTCGGCCGCAGCTGGCGCTCCACGCGCCGCGCCACTCCCGCCTCTTCGTGGCTGCTGCTCACAGCTCCTGTCACGCCGGGGAGCTACCAGGGTAGCGGCAGTGCGCAACTCATAAAACGAGTAGACTTGTGAACAAGAGCTGCATAAAGTCGTATGTATTCCTTATTAAACAATGGTGATTTTACGAGTGTTCACTAAGTAATGCAACACTTTTTTCGGCCAATTTGTGTTGAAAAATGCGCAATTTTTGGAATATTCCCGATTCAGCTCCTACAGTTTCATGAAGTTGCTATAGGCGACGACGCTATACGTAGTCTTCAAAATAGCGTCTGCAGAGGAGGTACGATTCAACAAGACAGTTCTCATTGGATTTTTTTTGGTGGAAAAGCAGAACGTTGCAGATATTTGTAGGCGCCTGAATAATGTCTACGAAGATCTGGCAGTGAAGAAAGCACGGTGAGTTATTGGGCGAGGCGTCTGCCAACATCGCAACATGGTCGCGCAAAGCTGTCCAATCTCCTGCCTGCCGGCCGGCTGCACACAGCAGTGACTCCTGTAATGCTGGAACATACCGACACTCTCATCGAAGATGATCGACGGACCATATTCAAATACCTCACCAAAAACCTGTAGTGTAGACACACCCGTACAACAGTTGGGGTATTCAATGGTGTGTGCTCGTTGAGTTCCTCGCCGCCTAACAGAAAACCATAAAGAGCAATGAAAGATCATCTGTGGGGAAGTGCTCGCGTGTTACGAGGCTGATTCTGAGAATATTATGCCGACTAGTAGAGTTGAACCATGCGGGTATTCAGGCTCTACCTGTAAGTTGGAGTAAGGCTGTCACATTGAACGGAGATTATGTTGAAAAATAGGGTTCTTTAACTAAAAGAGTGGGCAATAACATTGCGTATTGTAAACCTGAACAAAACCAACCTACTTTCAGAAAAAAAATGTTGCATTACTTACTGAACGCCCCTCGTAATACTCCACGAGGCTCGAAGTAATAATTCGGTGCTCACTAAAACGTGTTGTTAATCGCGTGGTTTATGTTCCAGCACGCAATTCTACCTCCACAAAAAGGGGCAAGATATAACAAAACTAGAAAACTACCATACTCCTCTAAAACCTCTGCCAGTAGTATTTTAATTAAGTAAAGGAACAAGCTGTCCTCAAAGGCGTATACAGAGTACAGTACAAAAGACCATTTTGAAGTCAGGAATGAAATTGTAGAACGGAACAATAAGTATACATTATCGTTTTATCTTGGATTCACAAATTTTGAAGAAGCTTTTGACTCAGCGTCAATAAAATCCTCTACTAACTGCACTTTCGAACTAGTCGTTCGTTCATCTTACGATGCTGACGAGTATGTGCGTCAGTGCTACAGCTTTCATTTCATCAGGATTGTGAGAATGTCAGTATTCTAAGGGAAGCCAAACAAGGAGATTCTGTTTCACCGAAACAATTTTCCCTACGTCTGGAGCCAGCGGCCTTAACTCATTGAATACACCAGCTCTTGTCAGATAACCGAAGTTAAGCAACGCCGGGCGCGGTCCCTACTTGGATGGGTAACTGACTGGACACACCACGCGCTCTTGGCTACTTTCCCTTTGTATTTACTGCACAGGAGAGGAGGGGCAGTGCTGCACACACACACACACACACACACACACACACACACACACACAGTACAGTCATTTACACTTACCAGATATACTGAAGCCACAAAGGTCACACATCCAGAAGGAAAGTTGCCATTATGCCCGAAGGACAGAAAGCCTGTCCAAATAGGCGCCTGGACCTCCTCTTCGGAGTCTTACAACAACAATACCGTTTGACTTTATTTTTATCCCTTCTTTAGGAACCTTTTGGCCCTTAAACTGGCGAAACAAAGAAGGAATACATTTACATCGACCATCTAAGTTGTACCATTCGACGCTAGTGAAGCTAAGCTTCAACAACGTACAGAAGAACTTAATAGAGTAAGACTGAAAGTAGGGCTAAAAATAATTGCAACTAGACTAGAATGATGTTCAGTCAACACAGTAAAATGAAAACTGTTGAAATTGCCAACGAAGTCATGGAGTCAGTTGATAATTTTTTGAAGATTTTTGACTCTTTCGACACGGAAAGAAAAAATTGCAAGAGGAAAAATGGCTTAAACAGACTTTTCAAAATTAAGATTCAATGCGTCCAAAACATAACGTTTATAATCAATGTTTGTTGCAAGTTTTGACTTACTACAGCGAAACATGAACTCTCACTGAGCAAACCATTCAAAAACTGAGGCATGCTCAGTGAGCAATAAAGAGAAGCACCCCAGTAATCACTGGAAGGTCAGGGTAGAGAATACAATGGAAGTCGCATTTATGACTGTCATGACAATGGTTGTGGGTGGGACATGTAGATAGGCGAATCGATTATCGATCGATCGGGGAAGTACTTTGCAGGATTGTACGAGGTGCATTCAAGTTCTAAGGCCACCGATTTTTTTTTCTAATTAACTACTCACCCGAAATCGATGAAACTGGCGTTACTTCTCGACGTAATCGCCCTGCAGACGTACACATTTTTCACAACGCTGACGCCATGATTCCATGGCAGCGGCGAAGGCTTCTTTAGGAGTCTGTTTTGACCACTGGAAAATCGCTGAGGCAATAGCAACACGGCTAGTGAATGTGTGGCCATGGAGAGTGTCTTTCATTGTTGGAAAAAGCCAAAAGTCACTAGGAGCCAGGTCAGGTGAGTAGGGAGCATGAGGAATCACTTCAAAGTTGTTATAACGAATAAACTGTTGCGTAACGTTAGCTCGATGTGCGGGTGCGTTGTCTTGGTGAAACAGCACACGCGCAGCCCTTCCCGGACGTTTTTGTTGCAGTGCAGGAAGGAATTTCTTCTTCAAAACATTTTCGTAGGATGCACCTGTTACCGTAGTGCCCTTTGGAACGCAATGGGTAAGGATTACGCCCTCGCTGTCCCAGAACATGGACACCATCATTTTTTCAGCACTGGCGGTTACCCGAAATATTTTTGGTGGCGGTGAATCTGTGTGCTTCCATTGAGATGACTGGCGCTTTGTTTCTGGATTGAAAAATGGCATCCACGTCTCATCCATTGTCACAACCGACGAAAAGAAAGTCCCATTCATGCTGTCGTTGCGCGTCAACATTGCTTGGCAACATGCCACACGGGCAGCCATGTGGTCGTCCGTCAGCATTCGTGGCACCCACCTGGATGACACTTTTCGCATTTTCAGGTCGTCATGCAAGATTGTGTGCACAGAACCCACAGAAATGCCAACTCTGGAGGCGATCTGTTCAACAGTCATTCGGCGATCTCCCAAAACAATTCTCTCCACTTTCGCGATCATGTCGTCAGACCGGCTTGTGCGAGCCCGACGTTGTTTCGGTTTGTTGTCACACGATGTTCTGCCTTCATTAAACTGTCGTACCCACGAACGCACATCCATAACTCCATCACCACATGTCTCCTTCAACTGTCGATGAATTTCAATTGGTTTCACACCACGCAAATTCAGAAAACGAATGATTGCACGCTGTTCAAGTAAGGAAAACGTCGCCATTTTAAGTATTTAAAACAGTTCTCATTCTTGCCGCTGGCGGTAAAATTCCATCTGCCGTACGGTGCTGCCATCTCTGGGACGTATTGACAATGAACGCGGCCTCATTTTAAAACAATGCACATGTTTCTATCTCTTTCCAGTCCGGAGAAAAAAAAAAATCGGAGGCCTTAGAACTTGAAGGCAACTCGTAGAGACCGAGACGATGGCCTAATCGAAGGTGCATAGAATATATTAGAAAATATCCAAGTACTATCGTGGATGCATTGCATTCAGAAGCCTAGGGGAGATTTATGTTCCATTGCAGACGCGAAAGTGCAGATCATGATGATAATGATAATAATGATAATGAAAATGATGGTATCAGCCAGTATAGTGCAAGCCAAGAGGCCGCTCCGACGACTGGATTTGCGTGCGTTAACAGCAACATAACGCCGATGAGGGTCACATGTATGTGTGGAAAACAACGCTCTCAGTAATTTACACCGCGCAACACAATTAAGGGATCTCTTTTTCGATAGCCCGTATTTGTCCCCCATTGCGACGCAGAAGTCTGAAATTTAGCTCAAAGGTGCCCGAGGCAGGATTCGATCCTGCGACCGTAGCGGTTGCACGGTTCCAGACTGTAGCGCCTAGAACCGCTCGGCCAACCCGGCCGGTCATTGCAGACACACCTCCTCTCGGAATCGACACGAAAAGGCATCAGGGGGTGGAATAAAGGGCTTCAATGATACCATTCCTCTCCTTGGGGCGTTGATTCCCACACATTTCGTGCTCGAAAACGAATGGTTACAGTGCGATGAGCATCAGAGAGATGTTCTTTACAACCTTTGACACTTCTGACAGCCCCTGGACATTTCAACACTTCTCTAAGGACAATGTGGGATTCATTTCCCACTGAACGTGATCACGCCCTTTTGGATCACAGCGGGCTTTAATTTTTGTTCTGGTGTACAAGTTGTAATCAGTAGCGACCGTTCGAAACCATTCGACGAAATTTGAATGTGATCTGCAGCAGCAAAGGGTGCTTAGGCATATACAGCCCTTCTGTTTCACACACTGTGTGGCGTTATCATGGGAAGGAGACAGAGGGTGCGACATTGACAGATGCGTGAATAGAACGGCAAAACGTTCCTCTAAGGTCCCAGAGTTCGGCAACACCCTTGGTGGAGACCCCCCTCCCCCCACCTTTGTTGAGAATTTTAAAAATTCACCTGCACTCTGAGACAGCCTCTGAAGTAGTCCCAGGCGCCTGCTTGCAGACATCTGGGATTGGAGAGGTGTCGAGGGGTTGCCTCAGAGCTGTGGCCTTTTCTTCGCACATGTCGGCACGTTGTCGTTCGGCGAATCGTCGAGCTCCAAGGTCCCATTGCAGGGCGCCACGCTTTTGCACCATTACAGAGGAAGGTTGAACGGACGTTGACCTATATTTCAAACTTCTGCTTGAAATGGAAGTCATTTACCACCATTCCAGAAACGATCCTTTAATTGTTTTGCGCAGTGTACATTGCACTCACTGATGAGTGCCATCATCCCTCAAATCATATGGAGCAAAATCCAACACTAGATCCCTGCTCCTTCCACCACAGGAAACTTACCAATTTAAGTTTTCCACTTTTTCCCCATAGTTCAACAATCAAATCAGTTTTTTAAAGTAAGTTCCATCAGTGGCAGGAGTTTTGCTGCCATACTGTAAAAATAATAAACATTTCAATTTTTGCACCTCATTACTTGTGCGTTAACAGCAAGTGACGAGACTGAGACATTGCTTACACTGGCAACCCTCTTTTACAGTGTGTACTGTATAGCTGGAAAAAGGGAACTAATGGACTGAAATCTTGTAGTAAACAGACGTGCTTTTTTCTAGAATACCTGATTCTACGTGTACTATTGTCATATGATCAAAGCAGACTATTTCCAAACAATAAGTAGTGAGTCTTAATTTTACATGTACAGTACTTTAATTATTTTGATTCTAAGTCCGACCCTTGTTCTAGGTGAGTGGTAGGCATCCTAGTCCCTACCGCCGACTGGTGGGCGTTCCTGTTGTGTTGGGCGGTAGGTGGTAGGCGATTTAAAAACATTTGTTACTTTTTAAAAAAATGTTTACATAAAGTATTGGATATGTAGTTATTATTATACGCTTTAACTTTCTATAACCCTGGTTTATAAATGTTATGAAAAAAGGTTACTTCCCTACTTTATAAATCACCATTAGTGTGGAACCAATTTTACTACAAAGATAAAAAAGTGGATGGTATGTACAAAATGGTTTGACTTCCCCTGTCTAGATCTAACCATTAAACAGCGTTGCATACCAAAAGTGGACATGGCGTGGAATAAGTGGACTCAGTTCTTTCTTTTAGTAGACCTAGATGTACGCTATAACAAATACAGCCGAACAATTCAGTGACAGATATCTTACAACACGACGCTGCTCTCCATCCATCCTTGTTAACTGAAAGTGTACAAGGAAGCCTATGAGCTTGGAAGATCTGAATTACCTATAATCTTGACTATAAACATCTACATACAAAATTCTCACATTTTTTGTCAATTGCTGCTCTTTCCTTTAGGACAATCTACCTTCGAATCTTCGAAAAATCCTATAGCATCTTAGATTTATTACTTCCTTTAGTCACCCAAACAGTTTCTCTCTCAAAAATTAACGTAGTGGCCATTTGTTTCGTGCAGCAGTGAGATGAATGATCCTTTATATTTCCAGTACATTTTCTTTGTTCGTTTGAATCACTCGACTATGTCACTTTTTCACTTCTATATATTACTTGTATTTAAATTTTCCAGACGTCCCTCTATCCTTGTAGCTATAGCTCACAGTGTAAATTTGTCTATTTATAGCTAATAATGTTATTAATCTTTTTAAATTCCACCCTTTTGTAGATTCCATCCTAAACACAGCATTTCTTACAACATCCGGGTAGTAATAAACATAGTGGTAAACTATAACGCCTTCCATGATCTTGGGGACATAAATAAATAAAAGATTGTTTAGCGGAACTAGCTTGGCTTGGAAATGCGGGTTACAAAATTTTGACGCTATGACATGGACAGTAAGGTGGTCATGACGGAACGTAAGTGGACTCTTGCCAACACAGTTTACCGTTTTTTTAGACTCGGCAGACCTAGATGTTAGCCACTGATACCGTGATCGAATAGTCGGTTTTATCAATTAAATGAGTTATTTTACAACACTTGTGTCATAACGAAAGCAGTGGTAAATCGTCAGGACTACCCTGTGAGTGTAACAGGAATCCTTAGGTCCCTGATATTCCCTGTGTTAGCAAATACGCGATAATTACTGGAACTATCAGGCTTTTAAGATCGAAAACGACATCTAGCACATGAAATGGAAAATATGTGGTATAACGTCCGTTGATTTCCTGAACTTCGGCCAGAAACGCCAGAGGGAGCCCTCTGCGGAGGTTGGTATCATTAGGAATACCAACCATTAAGTTGAGGATATTTTTCCTTAGCAAAAAAATGGTTCAAATGGCTCTGAGCACTATGGGACTTAACATCTATGGTCATCAGTCCCCTAGAACTTAGAACTACTTAAACCTAACTAACCTAAGGACAGCACACAACACCCAACCATCACGAGGCAGAGAAAATCCCTAACCCCGCCGGGAATCGAACCAGGGAACCCGGGCGTAGGAAGCGAGAACGCTACCGCACGACCACGAGATGCGGGCTTTTCTTTAGCACATTTTACTGTTTATGGCCATTTTCGGTTTATAACGTCTGTTGCAGGCTTTGAATGCCAACGGCCGATTAACAGTTCGTCCTATAAACACAACGCAACTATCTGATAACGAACAAAACGTTCGAAACTGATATTGGCAGGAAACAGAATTTGGTAACAAAAGTATCATCAAGTTAGTGTATGGTAGTTGTTTTTATAAGATATCGTCTAAAACAACCACGGAATCCTCACAATACCATCTACCGACAAAATATCTTGGTAGAGTCTTTCACTGGTTGTTCTACGCCATTTTGCCCTCGCTCGGCAGTGCAAGTCTGGTGGAGTTAGCCGCTGCCGCGCTGATCCGTTTTCCTTGACACGTCCGTGGAAACACAAAGCCACACCCTCGGTAAGCTACATTCCACGCCGATCTGCCGATATGCGGAACCGTCGTATTTCTACGCGCGGGCTCGACTTATCGCGCAATCATTTTGTGGAGATTTACATTCCCTCAGGATGGCTGACACTCTGGCCTTTGACGCACATAGGAAACCGCAATCCAACGAAGAATTCCATCCGTACTTTTCTCTCTCTCTCTCTCTCTCTCTCTCTCTCTCTCTCTCTCTGCATGTGAGTGTTTGTGTTCGAGCAACTCGTAAAGAGGTGTAGTCTCTAATGACTTGTTGCCTCCTAAAATCCCCCGCTTTCCACGACGCTAAAGGTTACGGAGCGGCGAGAGGGCTGGACCACTTCGAGGCGGCAGCATCGTGCGCATCACTCAAACGTAATGAGCGCAGGAGGCGGTCTCAACTCGCATCATGAACGCTCACAGGCCTCTGCGCGCTCCTCTCAGAATTTTCTCCGTTCACCACGGTACGTGCTTGTTACTGCCTAGTGGCAGTCGCTAGCGCCTACAACATCGACGCTCTCTATCGTCGTTGGATGACGTTTTCGGTCACGGTCCCTATCCTTGATTTGTTCCTTAAGAGACCCTCTGCCACCTCTCGAAGTTTGTCGCAACGTTTCTGGTTCAAAAATGCCTCTGAGCACTATGGGACTTAACATGTGAGGTCATCAGTCCCCATGAACTTAGAACTACTTAAACCTAACTAACCTAAGGACATCACACACATCCATGCCCGAGGCAGGATTCGAACCTGCGACCGAACGTTTCTGGGAAACCCTTTATAGTTGACATAAGCTGCGCATAGCTTCTCCTCGCACTTCTAACGCTAAATGCACTTCCGCTCCATAGTGTGATTTCAAACCATCAAAACAGCTTTCTTTGTAAATATAATTATTCAAATCATTGTCACTGTTGACAAGTGGAAGATATATGGGCATGTAGAATTGCATAGTAATAACATACTTTAACAGGACGGAGAATGCATCATGAAATAACTTATGCATAACAAAAAAAATACGGTGTCTTTTTCGAAACGATTTTTAGTATTAGGACAGAGTATGTCTCATAAAAGAAGGAGAGCAATGTTTAAACGTTATGATAACTAGAACCAGTGCAATACGTGCATGTAAGAGGGAACGTCGTAGAACTTTATACAGACCATTGGCGCTCTTCCTGCGTCAGCAGGATGAACAAGATGCTGGTCATTTGCATGGCGGCATCGACGCAACTCGGAAGGGGCAGAACAGCACATCTCTGCTTGCACCAGCCAAGGGAACTTTTCGAGTAACTATCATTCTCGGGGTGCACAGTAACCTTCACTTACAAGGGAACATCCCCATCGCACCCCCCTCAGATTTAGTTATAAGTTGGCACAATGGATAGGCCTTGAAAAACTGAACACAGATCAATCGAGAAAACAGGAAGAAGTTGTGTGGAACTATGAAAAAATAAGCAAAATATACAAACTGAGTAGTCCATGCGTAATATAGGCAATATTAAGGGCAATGTGAGGTGACGAGCGCCGTGGTCCCGTGGTTAGCGTGAACAGCTGCGGAACGAGAGGTCTTTGGTTCTAATCAGTCTGCTTTCGGCTGCGGTGGGGCGAGGACGTCCGCTGCGCCCCTCCGTGCGCGACCGTGAGCGCTTGCTTGTGTTTACCTTCTCGCGGCGCGAGTTGTATTTGTTCTAAGTTCAGTGCGACTATGGCACCCACATGGCGCCACGATACGATCAAAATTACTTTCCAACCAGATCACGCGCGTCCTCGAGCCTATGAAATAGAACAGTTCATACGCGACGATCTACGTTTAGATCCGGCGACTGTCGTCGGAATACATTTTTCTATAACGGCGAGCGTGGTTTATGTTAAAATGACCAGTGCAGAGGTCTGCGCGACTGTGGTGTCTAAATACTCGAACTCACTCAGATTCAAACATTCTGATGGGCATATCGGTGCAGTGACGGTGGATCATGCAGGCATGGGCCTAAGGACTGTAAGGGTTTTTGAGCTCCCCTTTGAGGTCCCAGAGGAAGTTGTCAAGGACGCCTTCCGACCATATGGCAATGTTATCAGCCACGTTGCAGAAAAGTGGCAAACTTTCTCGACGTATAAGGTCTATAATGGTGTGCGCCAAATTAAACTTGAGCTCAAGAAACATGTGCCGTCCTATTTGAACATCGGTGGCTGTCGTGCAATCATCATGTACGACGGTCAACCGCGTACCTGTTCCGGATGTGGGCAGGAAGGCCATGTTCGATCGAGCTGCTTACAACGTAGAATTACGCAGATACCAGTGGGAGACTCCGTTTCCCCGACGGGGACGACAATCCTGCCCCTGACGTACGCACAGACGACGATGCGCACCGTAGTTGAGGACGAAACGGGCGAGCAGACACATCCATCGACGCCACGAGTACCAAGGGAGGAAGAGGAAGGACCCTTGGTGCCAACCCATATGTCGCCCCCTCCACAGAAACAACAGCTGCAACAGTCTCACGAACTCCAGACGCAACATAACATTCAGAACGCGATGGACGTGGACGCGAACATTGTCCCGACCGCGGCTTTCCTAGCGGAAGGTGATACGACGCAGGATTGCCTCCCACATTCGGATACGGATGTCCACGTTCGAAAGCAACGTTCGCCTCGACGACGCAAGCGACGTCGGCGAACCCCTTCTGACGATTGCCTCCTACACACGGCCGGTCAAGAAGGTGACATCTCATCAGACGGCATGGATGCTGCGCCTGCTGAGGATCTAAGTGGTGTAGACGGTTCACTTGCCCATACTACGAGTGCCCAGTTACTTCTTGCACCACAAACGCGGCAGGTCGCGTCGATGGATGGCGCTCAGTCTACCTCTAACACAGACGACGTACGTGAGAGCGATTTAGGTGCCGATCAGCTACACAGCGTCGTGTTGCACCCACTGTGGTCGGACGATGTTGAGGAACTTCCTGACGAGGGCATGGGTGACAAGGGAGGGGGCGGCATTGCGGATGCCACAACTAGCGTGAAAGACTCATAATTAGTGACGGGTTTGGTGGGTCCGGCATCTCTTGCGGTTAGCTTTGATTGCCATGGCGTCTACCCTAGGTGAAGAGGCTAGGCAGCACACCTTTCGCCTTGCCACAATCAATATCAACGCGATAAGGGCACCACACAAACTGACAATGCTACAACGCATGCTTGATGCGGCGGACATCGACGTGGCCCTCTTACAGGAAGTATGTGTCGCTAGTTTCCCTGACTTCTACGGATATACTGCCCACATCTCCCACGCCTCTTCTACCGATTGTGGTGTGGCTGTTCTGCTACGGGACGGTTTAGCGGCTACGGACGTACTGTACTTACCGAGTGCAAGAGCCATGGCAATAACTGTCAACGGTGTACGACTCATCAATGTATATTCCCCTTCAGGATCAGGGAGACGGAGAGATCGGGCCCGCTTTTTTTCCGAAGATATTACGCGTCTATTTATGGGTCGCATAGACGATATGGTGATCGGAGGAGATTTTAACTGTACATTATCTCCGTCTGATCAGCAGCCACATCACGTCCCGTGTGCGGAATTGGAAATGCTAGTGCGTGACCTCCCCCTGATTGACACGTGGCGCCACATCCATGGCCCAGCTCCTGGTTACACGCATTATACAAGCCATTCATCAAGTCGGTTGGACAGGATTTACGTCACAAGCACCCTTTCGTCGGCGACGAGAGGAGCAGAGCTCTGGCCCACTGCATTCACCGACCACACAGCCTATATTTGCACCATTGCCCTCCAACCTGCACGTGTGTGGCGCAGTAGGCCCCCCTGGAAACTGAACGTCGCCCATCTGGACGAGCCGGCATGTAAAGGTGCTGTCGAAGAGTCGTGGAACAGGTCCTTACAGCGTCGTGGTCGTTACCGATCGACCCTCAGTTGGTGGATTGAATGTGCGAAGCCTGCTCTCAGGCGCACCTTCATGGCTTACGGCCGGGAAGCAGCGGCATGGAGGAGGAGCACGGAAAACTTTTATTACACCGTCCTACGGGAATGTCTTGCTATGGAGCCCTCACCTGACAGGCAGATCATAGTCAATCGCGCGAAAGCGCAGCTCGTCTCCTTAGCACGCCATCATTTACAAGGCGCTGTTATACGGTCGCGTGCTCCAGACAGGGTACAATCAGAAAGGCCATCTATGCACCATGTGCTCCTAGAACGCAGGAGGCGCCGTAGGGCACTGGTAACCGACATGATAACCGACGACGGTCGACACGTGGTGGAACAAGCAGATATAGCAGAAGCCTTCTATGGGCATTACGCTCAACTTTATTCAGCAGTGCTCCCTGATATGGCAACGGTAGACACCGTTTCATCACATGTCCACGGTACAGTTCCATCAGACATGGTACCGACTTTACTGGGAGAAGTGACAGAAGAGGAAGTGCTCGACGCCATTGGTAAAGGTGCTCCCCATAAATCACCGGGAATCGATGGATTACCATTAGAGTTCTATCGAACCTTTAAACACCTGCTGCTACCGTGTTTGATTGAAATTTGCCAGGAATTGATGTCCCCGGGTATAACATTGCCTGCGCCATTCTTGGAAGGTCTGATTGTCCCCATCCACAAGCCGAAGGGACGGAATCATGTCCGTGATTATCGTCCCTTAACGTTATTGAACAGCGGCTTCAAGATCTTTTCGAGGCTGCTATCGGAACGTATTCGCGGCACACTATTGCACGTCTTGTCCGGTGATCAGACGTCCTTGGGGGGACCCAACAACATCAGAACTGCGTTATGTCGTTACAGAGATCTCATCTCCCTTGCACGGGTGAGACGTTTGCCGGCAGCCCTCGCGTCTATCGACTTTAGCCAGGCTTTTGACCGTGTGGGCCACGCTTTCCTCACGGTCGTTCTACGGCGCATGGAATACCCCGACCCCTTTATCACAGTGTTGACACGCCTACTACATGGTGCAACTTCTCGAGTTCTTGTCAATGGAAGACTGACGGCACCCATGCCGATCCGCCGATCAGTACGACAGGGATGTCCATTATCAACATTGTTATTTGCATTGGCCTTAGAACCTTTGTTGTGTGGTCTCCGAGACAGACTCACTGGGATACAGTTCGGCGGCTCCATCTATCGTTGCACCGCATATGCGGATGATTTGATGATCGTCATACGTGGAGCTGACGACATGGCCGCGCCATTGGACTGGATTGCAACCTACGGTACAGCTTCTGGTAGCCAAATCAACGTTGACAAGTCCGTCGCCCTGAGCATCGGAATTGGGCTACCGCAGGAACACATTGCCCCATTACGCTTCAGTGATACTGTACGCTGCTTGGGCTTAGATTTCACGAACGACATGCGACGCGCGACGACGCTCAATTATCGACGCCTTCTTAACCAAATTAGGGCCGGAATTGCAAATCAGCGCTTGCGATCCCTCAACATCGTTCAGCGGGCGTATTATGCCAATGTATACCTTGCGTCCCGCATACCGCATGTCGCCCAAACGCTACCCATTCCGAAGCCCTTGGCTCGTAGCATTATGGCAGCGCTGGGATACTTCGTCACAGCTGGGATGTTACTGAAGATCAGATACGTATCTCTTACCCTCCCCAAGGAAAAAGGTGGTCTCGGCCTAGTACACGTCCATGATAGGGCCATTGCCCTCTATGTTAGCTCACATTTATGTCTGCTGCGCCGTTGTCCTACGAGCCTCACGAGTCTGCTTCTGACGGCGCTACGACCTGCTTCACTAAGAGCGCCGGTGCCACTGCAGGATATCCCAGCGCCCCTCTTTTATATAGGACGTTTCTATTTAGAACAAAGTTATTGCAGTGTCGCGCTCACGACACCACAAATGGCCACGACTCGACGCCTCTATTATGACATGCTGCAACGCCGCCCCCTTAATGTGGTCGAACTAAAATATCCTGACGTACGATGGCGCGTGGTGTGGAAGACTGTCCACGACGCCATGCTTGATTCCGATGTTGTTTCCCAATGGTACGTAGTCGTTAATGGGAAGCTGGTGACGCAAGAACGTCTCTACAATATCCACATGGCAGAATCTCCCAATTGTGTGGGTTGTAATACAGTAGATTCTGACGAGCACCGCCTCAGCTGTGGAGAGGCGGAAGCGGTTTGGCACCTAGTGCGGCAGATGGTGGCTTATCTCTTGCGAGTTCGGCCGGAGCATATATCTGCACGCGCGTTATTGTTTCCGGATGAGACATTTTACCCCAAGACTCGAACCAACTCTGTCAACTGGATACGTGGCCATGCAGTCCATTACCTCTATCGTGACGGACACAAGAATTTCCTTGACTTCTGGCTCTATTTGCAAGAAAGACATCATGCTATTTCCGGGCATACCAGATATCGACAGTGCTTCGCGAACTACCTATGGAGTGCCTTTCACAGCCCGCCGTGCAGCTGGAATGTTCCCGGCAGTGGCGGATGAGGTCAGAACGAACCGCAAACGAGCATATATTGAACAATCTTCATCAGTGGGCGCAGTCGCTGGGAAGCCTCACTACGACGTGGTAGCTTTCATTTCATGTTATTTATGTTTCATATCTTCGATGGCGTCTTCATTCTGTTTCAGTTTTCCAGGCTTGATTACCTATGACTGTTCGCACATTGATATCTATATAAATAAACAAAAAGATTAAAAAAAAGTGGACAGGAGACCTGCGTTCGTATCCAAATAAATACACAAGAAAAAAAAATATAAAAAAACATAATAATAATAAAGTATTATACCCTTTCCTTTTCCTTTTATTTTTTTTTTTTTTACACAAAGTTCAGAGGCATATTTAATTTTTGTTTGTTGGCGTAACCTGAAGTGGTGGCGAACGGCCGTCCTAGTTAGCTTTAGGATGAAAGTGGCGGTGGCACTAGCTTTGTTTTTGTTTTTAGGCTAGATAGGTTTCTGGGGGTCGTATGGGTGATAGGGGCCAACGCCTGAAGTGAAAAAAAAAAAAAAAAAAAAAAAAAAAAAATATCTGCCCTCCACTGAAAATTTTGCTTTCTTTATTTTCGCAAAGTTATGATCTGTCCGTTCGTACATTGACGTCCCTGTTCACTGTAATAAGTTTAGTGTCTGTGTTTTGCGACCGCACCGCAAAACCGTGTGATTAGTTGACGAAAGGACGTGCCTCTCCAATGGGAACCACAAACATTTGATCGCAAGGTCATAGGTCAACCGATTCCTCCACAGGAAAACACGTCTGAAATTCTGTATACGACACTGGTGACAGCATGTGCGTCACATGACAGGAATATGTTGTCGACCCACCTAACTAGTACACTCGGCGAATGGGTGAAAAGTTTCTTCACACTTGCCCGATTTAGGTTTTCTTGTGGAAGTAATAATCACTCCAAAAAAAGTGATGAAAACATAAGAGTTTTTCACATAAACTGAAAATAAAAAGTTAAAATTTTCGATTGAGGGAAGATTTGAACCAAGGACCTCTCGTTCCGCAGCTGTTTACGCTAACCACGGGACCACGGAGCTCCTCGCCTTACAGTGCCCTTAATATTGCCTATCTTACACATGGACGACCCAGTTTGTGTATTTTGCTTATTTTTTCATAGTTCCACACAACTTCTTCCTGTTTTCTCGATCGATCTGTGTTCAGTTTTTCAAGGCCTATACACTGTGCCAACTTATAACTAAATCTGAGGGGGGTGCGATGGGGATGTTCCCTTGTTAGGAAGCAGGTAGTTTACAGAAACATTAGGCGCAGATTTTCAAATATTCGAGAATAATACCGCCAACGGGGAATGTGCTGCGTGCTCTTACTAGTAAAGTGTTGCTCATTGTGAACTTAATTGCGGCACACGGCCCTTCAGGAGACCGCGACCATTATACAATTAACTAAGCATATCCTTAGCACTACTTCAGACCGTTAAACAAGATGAATGCATTTGTATAAATACTTTATCGACGCTTTTTAGCACAGCTCATCATCAGAATATCTGATGCAAGCTGTCATGTCAAATGATAACACTACTAACATCGCTGCTTATTTACGTGAACCTACCAACGGAGACACAGTCCACAAAATGAAATTCCATCGTATCATCTAACACACGGACACTGCAGCCAGATGAGCCCAAGTCTCAAAGTTTTGGCGGAGTGAACAACACCGTGCTTAGTACTGATATTTTGTTTTTGATATTCTGGTGATAGGCCTCGCCCGAAGCACGTGAATAAAGTGGCTGCGGCAATTCGGTTGTGCTTACTTAGCCCCCTGAAGCAGGGTTAAGGATGTGACCAGTTAACATTGTGGAACTGCGTTTCATATCATCAATCAACCACGCAATGAGAACCTCAGTACCCAGATAGTACGCCAAAAAGAAGGTGAAGAATTAGACGAAACAGTTTAACAGTGAAAACTCCAGACTACTCGAGCTAACTATGAAAACCTTTGTAAGACAGACGTGCAACATTCGGTTGTTTGAGCACATGTGTTCGTCCTATACTCAGGTTGGATGCAACTGGGTAGTTGATATGATTTCCGTACACTATGTTTACTTCGTCGGTTTCTTAGTTACTACTATCCTCAATACTTCTCCCCACACACCCAATCTCTATCACTACTCGTAAGTGTAGGACCAGACATGATAAATCCAGTATATTGGCGATACTTTCACACAACAACTAAAGCTTTCTCGATCTCGTACACTATTTCAGCCATAACAACGTGGAAAAAATTATCCTGAAACCTGCGTCTTATCCAAAACTATTCTGCTTTGATGAAGAGATTGAAGTAGGTGTGCCACATCGTCTATCTATCTTTCCTCAAACCTCCCTATTTCTGTTATGTTCTTTCCATCAGCTCTTCTGACCTTTCCCTTTATTTGACGCCCTTCCTCTGACCATCAACTTCTACGCCAAATTGATTCCATTTGTACTGTGATCACATATTTCTTTTAGATGTCATTCCTCATATTCGACAAAAACATAATGAAACTGCTTAATAGAATATTAATATGAATGATGATTCATAGATTCGATAGAACAATTACTATACATTTTATTATTATTATTATTATTATTATTATTATTATTATTGGGCTCTTCTTTTTCTTCCTTGCCTTTCACCATTTCTCTACGGGTCAGCACTGTTATAAGGGTTTTGGTAATGTCAGTGACAGTTAGTCGTCGGATGACAATTCTGATGCCATCAATCCCCTCAGATTGGAATCTGTGTACACCACCTGTTTGCTTCTAGAGTAAACCTCATGTATTTTCTTTTAAGAGTGAGAATGTTGCTAAATATTTGCGTATCATGTATGTGAGGTGAGATGTAACCACCAGCCTGGTATTCACTTAGTCGGATGTGGGAAACCGCTTAAAAACCACATCCAGACTCGCCAGCTCAGCAGCCCTTGTCGTTAATCCGCGAAGTGGATTCGATTCGCGCTAGGGTCGCCTCCCAGAATCCCGGAAGCGACGCGTTAAAGCGTTCCGCCACTCGGGAGGGTTACTATTATTATTATTATTATTATTACTATTAAAAGTCGCGAGCTCTATCTTCTTATCTCGTGTTTTCTACTTAAAATCTCGTGCTTGTACTCTTGTTAACTTTACTATTACAGAGATCGCCTGAACTTTATCTTTTTTAATTGGTCCTGTGCGCAACAAATAACTTACTTAGTCTTTCTGCTGCCACTGCTTGATCTGCTGCATTCCATTATTTAACAAAAACATAAAGAAACCTATTATTCATGCTGAGTGCAATGCATGTTCTGTGTGGCGACTCCTGCTGTTGCTGCGGCTGCTGTTGCTTACTACAACGACATATAATTCAAGAGAAAGGGTTTGGTCAAATCTAATTCCTTTTTTTTTTATAAAAAACTATATTCTGAAAGCGATTCTTTCTCATTCAGTTAACAAAACGCTAGAAGCTCTTTGAACAATCGCTTCGAATGTAAATCTGCCTCCAGTGGCATTAAAACAATATTACAAATTAATCAAACTCTTGAGACAGACTGAAATACTTCTCAATTAAATGCATAGTGAAACAATTTCCTGAAAATTAGAAAAGAAATCAATGACAAAAATCAATACTTAATCTATTCGCCTAACAATGGTTTCCCTTAAGAATTCAACAATCATCATCAGAATTACCGTCTGCTGCTACGCACATACACAAACCCTTTCCTTTAAATTAATAAGCGCGCTGCAAATTATAAAAAAAATATCAACTAAATACCAAATCCTGTGTCGCTGCTGGCGGACACAGCAGTACGGCAGCACGGCGACGACCCCTCGCCCAACATACGTGCGCACCACAGCAGGCGGGCTCCTACACTGGCTTCCAAACTGCCACTAATTAATCCGTGCGCTGCGAAGCGCGACAACAATATCTTAGATTCCAGAGCTTGTGTATGCGCGCTGTAGCCAACCTTTACATCCTAAGAGAGTATTGCCAAGTCTATTATTATTATTATCATTAAATATTACTGATGTACTAAAAAAGTTGTTTACTGACTCAGTAATGATATATGATTAGAAAGGGTTTGGAGGCACTTATCTTGCCGGATGGAATTCGAGTACGTCTATAAATAAATAGAAGTATTAGCGTCTTGCACCAAGATGGTCTGCTGAAATTGACTAAAACAAGTGTTCGTGTGTGCTTTTTTGTTTGTTTGTTTGTTTGTGTGTGTGTGTGTGTGTGTGTGTGTGTGTGAGAGAGAGAGAGAGAGAGAGAGAGAGAGAGAGTTGTGCAATGATAAGCATTAAAGGAAACTGCTGGTGACAGGTGTTTTCAGAAAACACATCAGTCCGCTGCATCGACAGAGGGTGTGAGCCGGAACAACCGAGCGACAGCCGAAAGGAACTCGCCTCGAGCGGGGCAGAATTTCTAAGGAAAACATGAACAATGCAGTCCATTAATCAGGACTTGCACATCGGTGTATTCATTATGGCCTTACGCCAGTGACTAGAGACAGAGTGGCGGGGGGAGGGGGGGGGGGAGAGGGAGATAACTGTTTGTAAAACTTTAAGACATCGAGGGGCGGCAGAAAAAAACTATAATAAAAGGAAAGCAAATAGCGGTGGATTTATAGCGGTTGATAATCTCTGTTTAAGACGCGTAATTTAATGTGTGGCCGGCAGCGCGGCGCGGCGTGCCCGGACGATATCCATCACGGTCGGCTGTGTGGCTGTGAGCACAATGCGCCGGCGCGGACCACCTCCGGCCGCTCGCGCAGTTTCTCCCCGCCATTCACGTGGCCCACCTGCCGTTTATTAGAGCCGTAATGACCGTCTTTCAGCCCGCATGTTACTCTGTATTAAATTAATTACCCGCCGCCGCTACAGTGGCTGCGAGGACGGTCTCTTCCGTAGCTGCTGTAAATGTAAGCGTCCATTAAAGTTTTTAATCTAGCGTCTTTTACTATACAGAAAGAATACAGACGCTTTACATTTGTTAATGAACAAAGAAACGAATTAGCGGAGGTAATGCAGTTTCCGGGCGTCCTTTTGAGTGCCGGCTGTGCCTCCAGTTTCTTAACTTGCCAGTGTAATGCTGTAAAGAGGGAGTGGGGACTCACTCGCTCATCGTTTTGCAGACACATAAATGAGGGCAGTAAGTGACCTCATTCTGGCAACCTGCCTACCCTCACTCTTTTATCCTCCACCCCCGTTCTCTCCCACCGCCACTACTCACATTCCTAGAACACAATTTATCCCTCAGCACGGATCTACTGTACTTAGATATGGAACAGTCGTTTAATATTTGGTTTCGCCCCCTTCATTTAACATCAAACATTAATTTTCTACCATCAAAACACTATTTTTAATAATTCATAATTTTTCCTTCCCCTGCAATGCAGAAACTATTAGTTCTAGAGAAAAAAATGAATAGGATTTTTTCGTAGAAAATTTAATAAAGTCTAATTTTGTATTGAGAAAAGCCTTCGCGACAAGCCGCGGCTTTTGAGTTATTCAAGAAAAGCGTAAAACTCTTACCCTCAACCGCCCCCCTCCGCTCACACCCCACAGGGGGAGATTTCTAGTATTTCATGACATTTTCACCTACCACTGCACAAAAATTTGCGACTACAAAATTTTTTTCTTCTATTCGATCTTTTTTCATCTTCGTTGACTGGCCTGCAGTTGTGGTTCCCACTGAGGGAAGGGACCAAAGCCAGCTCGTCAGATGATTTCCCAGCCCCTTATCGTCTGTGACCATGAGGCCATCATCAGTGTCGCTTCATCATTTTGCAACTGCTTTAGTTTAAAAACGCAGGATTGGCGAAAATACATGAATTAATACGAGGGCGATTGAGAGGAGCGTATCCGGGGGCGTGAGCTAGCACAAACGGAGTGGGAGTTGAACAGGTCACGTTTGTTTCACGGTGAATGACAAAATGGTTTTCACATTTCGTGACTGATGGCACCTAGTGCACTATCTAATATTCATCTACATCTACATCTACGCGATTACTCTGCTATTCACAATAAAGTGCCTGGAAGAAATTTCGATGAACCACCTTCAAACTGTCTCTTTACCGTTCTACTCTCGAACGGAGCGAGGGAAAAACGTGCAATAAATTTTTCTGTGCGAGCCCTGATTTCTCTTATTTTATTGGGGTGATCATTTCTCCCTATGTAGGTAGGTGCCAACATAAAGTTTTCGCAATCGGAGGAGAAAAATGGTGCGGTCTGGGGCGCTGCAGTCATGGACTGTGCGGCTGGTCCCGGCGGAGGTTCGAGTCCTCCCTCGGGCATGGGTGTGTGTGTTCGTCCTTAGGATAACTTAGGTTAAGTAGTGTGTAAGCTTAGGGACTGATGACCTTAGCAGTCAAGTCCCATAAGATTTCACACACATTTGAACAGTTTGAAATTTCATGAGAAGATCCCGTCGCCTCCGTTTTAATGATTGCCACTCCAATTCACGTATCATGTCTGTGGCACTGTCTCCCCTATTTCGCGATCGTACAGAACATGCCGCCCTCCTTTGAACTTTTCTTAAGTCATTCGTCAGTCCCACCTGATGCCGATCCCACACCGCACAACAATACTCCAGAATAGGCAGGATAGGGAGGACAAGTGTGGTGTATGCAGTCTCTCTTGCACCTTCTAAATGTTCTGCCAATGAACCGCAGTCTTTGGTTTCCTCTACCCACAACATTATCTATGCAAACGTCCCAATTTAGGTTATTTGTAATCGTAATTCCTAAGTATTTAGTTGAATTTACAGCCCTCAGGTTTGTCTGACTCATCGCGTAATCGAAATTTAGCGGATTTCTTTTTGTGCTCATGTGAATAGCTTCACAATTTTCTTTATTTAGGGTCAATTGCCAGTTTTTACACCATGCAGATATCTTATGTAAATCATTTTGCAATTCCTTTTGGTCATCTTATGACTTTACAAGACGGTAAATGACAGCATAATCTGCAAGCAATCTAAGAGGGCTATTCAGATTGTCTCCTATGTCGTAAATGTAGATCAGGAACAACAGAGGGCCTATAACACTTCCTTGGGGGAACGCCGGATATTACTTCTCTCTCCAATATCGCCCACAACGGTTCGATAATGTTCAAGTCCGGGGACTGTGTTGGCCAGGGAATACGCTGCAGTTCAGTTGTGTGCTCCTCATACCGCGATTGTATTATCCTGGCTTGTGAATGAGTACATCATCGTCCTGAAATACGGCATGACTGACGGGAACAAAATTTGAATCATGGGGCGCACATGATCACCTAAAATGTTCACATAATCATTGGCTGTAACAAGGCCTTTCAGAGTAATGATTGCACCAGCAGAATACCATAATTTGGCCGGCCACGCCATCACATTTCCACCTCCGTGCTTAGCCGTTGGAATCAAGCAATCAGGATTGTAGGCTTCTTTTGGCGTTCTCCAGACGTAAACCCAGCCAGATGATGAAAATAACTAAAATGATGACTTGTGGGACCATATGACATGTTTCCACCGATCAGCCGTCCAGTATTTATGCTACTGAAACCACGTTTTACGCTTCTTTGCGTTGGTTCTCGTCACTAATGGTTTCGGTGTAGCAGCACGTTCAAACAAATGTGAGTGAAATCTTATGGGACTTAACTGCTAAGGTCATCAGTCCCTAAGCTTACACACTACTTAAATTATCCTAAGGACACACACACACACACACACACACACACACACACACACACACACACACACACACACACACATGCCCGAGGGAGGACTCGAACCTCCGCCGGGACCAGCCGCACAGTCCTTGACTGCAGCGCTTTAGACCGCTCGGCTAATCACGCGCGGCTAGCAGCTCGTCCATGAATATTCGCTTTTTGGAGCCTGCGGACAATGTCGATGGATACGGGGTCTCAAAGATGGCTTTGAGCTCTGCAGTCAATTTAGCCGCCGGAGTTTTGCGTTGTTTGGACACAATTCATGTTAGCGAACGACGATCTCTGTCATATAGTTTGTGCCCACTATTACGTTTCCACGATTATGTTTTTCCATGTTTTGTGTAGGCTGTCATGACTATTGAAACATTTGCTCTTGAAACATTCAGTAAGTTGGCTTTCTTGGTTACTGACACTCCAGTTAATCGGGCCACCACAATCTGCCCTCTTTGGAGCTCTGTTAGGTCTTTCATTGCACGTCGATCTCTACATCTACATCATCTACATCCATACTGTGCAAGCCACCCGAAGGTGTATGACGGAGGTTACCTTGAGTACCTCTATCGGTTCTCCCTTCTATTCCAGTCTCGTATTGTTCGTGGGAAGAAGGATTGTCGGTATGCTTCTGTGTGGGCTCTAATCTCTCTGATTTTATCCTCATGGTCTCTCCGCGAGATATACGTAGGAGGGAGCAATATACTGCTTGACTCTTCGGTGAAGGTATGTTCTCGAAACTTTAACAAAAGCCCGTACCGAGCTACTGAGCTTCTCTCCTGCAGAGTCTTCCACTGGAGTTTATCTATCATCTCCATAGGATTACTAAATGATCCTGTAACGAAGCGCGCTGCTCTCCGTTGGATCTTCTCTATCTCTTCTATCAACCCTATCTGGTACGGATCCCACACTGCCGAGCAGTATTTAAGCAGTGGGCGAACAAGCGTACTGTAACCTACTTCCCTTGTTTTCGGATTGCATTTCCTTAGGATTCTTCCAATGAATCTCAGTCTGGCATCTGCTTTACCGACGATCAACTTTATATGATCATTCCATTTTAAATCACTCCTAATGCGTACTCTCAGATAATTTATGGAATTAACTGCTTCCAGTTTCTGACCTGCTATTTTGTAGCTAAATGATAAGGGATCTATCTTTCTATGTATTCGCAGCACATTACACTTTTCTACATTGAGATTCAATTGCCATTCCCTGCCCCATGCGTCAATTCGCTGCAGATCCTCCTGCATTTCAGTACAATTTTCCATTGTTACAACCTCTCGATACACCACAGCATCATCTGCAATAAGCCTCAGTGAAATTCCGATGTCATGCACAAGGTCATTTATGTATATTGTGGACAGCAACGGTCCTATGACACTCCCCTGCGGCACACCTGAAATCACTCTTACTTCGGAAGACTTCTCTCCATTGAGAATGACATGCTGCGTTCTGTTATCTAGGAACTCTTCAATCCAATCACACAATTGGTCTGATAGTCCATATGCTCTTACTTTGTTCATTAAACGACTGTGGGGAACTGTATCAAACGCCTTCCGGAAGTCAGGAAACACGGCATCTACCTGTGAACCCGTGTCTATGGCCCTCTGAGTCTCGTGGACGAATAGCGCGAGCTGGGTTTCACACGACCGTCTTTTTCGAAACCCATGCTGATTCCTACAGAGTAGACTTCTAGTCTCCAGAAAAGTCATTATACTCGAACATAATACGTGTTCCAAAATTCTACAACTGATCGACGTTAGAGGTATAGGTCTATAGTTCTGCACATCTGTTCGGCGTCTAAATGCAAATACGAAGTGTGCACTACTCTTAAACATCCTGCACTGATGCCTAGTCCGCACAGCGTGAGACGTGCCTTACCTGCGTTGCTGACCGTCAAACTCAACCATCCAATTACTACAACTGTGTGTGTGTGAAATACTATGGGACTCAACTGCTAAGGTCATCAGTCCCTGAGCTCACACACTACCTAACCTAAATTATCCTAAGGACAAACGCACACACACCCATGCCCGAGGGAGGACTCGAACTTCCGCCGGGACCAGCCGCACAGTCCATGACTGCAGCGCCTTAGACCGCTCGGCTAATCCCCCGCGGCAATTACTACAACTGTTCACATTATTTTGCCTGTCCCTGTATGTAGAAGTAGATGAACATCGGTTTTTAATTTCGCTGTATCGTTCTTCCTCTAAAGCATATCAAGTTTCACGAGTTTAACGATCAACGCTGGAGCTATGCAATCCTGCACCTGCATCTCGCAATGGCTGGTTGTCTTTTAGTCTTGCGGGAAAACATTCTACAAGTTACCTTCACTATCTTGGTTTTATATGTTGCCTACATCAATGTTTACATCATTTACAGCTTCTTCCCTAATACCGTGTGCTATATTCGTCCGTGTTGGGGCTGGCGTCAACTTAAGTTGCAGCGTCCTGAAGAAGAAAGTAGGTCGAGACGCTGACTCTTATTCTGCTGTTTTTTATTGTTTTTTTCGTTCATCATACGCAGCAGTATTTGAGGCCATAGGAGAAGCAGCCTTCTCCTCTACACGCTCTACATGCAATGAATGAATTGTGGAGACCGCAGTGTGCTCGACCTCTGCCGCGAGAAGCTCCGCCCCTTTCGTAAGCGGCGGCGTCGTGTCCCAGCATGCAGTGCGGCAGGCACAGTCCTCTCACGTCCCGTATCTTCTGTGCCGACATAGCGACTCGCTCAATTACAGAACCGCTTTGCGCGCGGTCGTCCTGACGTCTTTGAGGCTGTGCAGTTGGCCGTATCATGCGCGTAATCTGTGCGCCGTGTGCAGTCGTCCGCAACAGACCGTTCCCGTCCACGCGCGCAAAGCAGCCGGCTGCGGCCAAACGACACGCCGAGCGCCGCGTCGTACCGTGCCGCTCTCACTCACGCGACAGCTCGACGTGGAGTGACACAGACAGCGCTCACCACTCGTGCGCCTACCTGCATCTCTGTGACTCTGTACTGACACACCGCTAGTCGAGAACAGTAGCACTGCTCCTGTCACTAGGAGTATTGGTGACCGCTTTTTACCACTCTCTGTTTCACATACAAACTCGAGGTATTGTTGCTAGGATCTTATTTTGCGCCGTTGGTCATCTACTATCAACTTTTCTTCTTCCTTTAGGAATACACCATAGAGCCATCCACGTAAATAAAATGTACATGTAACTGACATGTACAGGCTGACCCGAACTACAGTAACAAAAAGGACCGGTCGTCTTCAGTGGCTCGTTAAAAAGTATTTGCATTTCGTTTAATTCTTTTCAATTTGGTTGCGTCAATGGTCCTACAATATTTTAGAAACGAGAACATTTTCCGTCTAGACTATTTTATACGCAGGCGTTCCACAGCCTTCGCGACAAATGTAATGGGGAACAACTTTTGTTAGGGACTAAATGTTCGCTGATGAATGCCAGCGACGCCTGGCCTTCTATAGGATTTCCTGTCCCTGGGACGACGAGATTTCACCGAACTGGCAGGGTCTACAGACCAGGTGTGCAGTACACTAGATGCTATAAATAAATAAAATACTTCTTACCCCAATAGTCGAGTGATTCTCAACAAGAGAACCATCAGAATGAGTGTCACTGAACGGAAGAAGATATTTTGGAAGCGAATCAGGAACTTTAACTTAGAAGAGCCTAATGCCTTTCACGCAGATCAGATGACAGGATGAAAGCCAACGGACACTGCGTACGAACGCCGGAGATTGCGCAAGTCCAACCGCCTCTCAGGAGCATGACCAATAATAAGACTCCTAGCATCGCCAGGAAGCGTCTGCGAACATTTTGTCCGTAACAGAAGTTGTTCCCAATGACGTGTTATGTAACCCGTAGATAATTGTCGCAAAGACTTTGAAACATCCTATAAATCTATTCACAACTACAATTGCGGGCTATGATGATATTTTCGGAACGAAACGATTTCCGACTCTCTTTTAAATGCGTCAGTGCCTAAACGTTTCTTTAAAGAGTACGCTGTACTCCTGTCAACAATATATGTGTTTCGTGTGCTTAATAAGAAAGAAATCTTTCTTATCTGTATAAAACGAATTATCACCTCATAAATGAGTTTTTCTCTTTTAGTGCAATAACGCCACTCTTAATGTGCTGTGGGTGGATACTGAAGTGTAGTATGGCATAAATACAAAAAATAAAATTCAAAATTTAAATATGAAGCTGCCGTTTTGTAGTACAGTTATGAAGGCGATTTGAAATATTAGACAATTGCTCGATTGGGATATAATAAAACGAATGTAACGTCATACACTAAAAGACAAAATGAAACGCAAAACTAAGTAAAATATTTACACCTGGTTAAGCATTTGGTTAACATTTTAGACTGTTTTGATAATCAAATACTGAACTATAAATCAGCAGTTTAATTATCTGAATTTTCAACTGCTGTTTTAATACATTTATCTTGCATTTTGGGTTCTGTAATGGGTGTACCATGAAAATAACTACACATTCCGATAAGTGCATGATTTGGTGCAACTATTCCATTGTAATAGTAACATCCGGTGAATGACCGACTGCAAACCCTGCAGCTGGTTGTCGCGGGGCAGTAAAGCATGTAGTCCCCTATTAGCTGATGTTCATTCTCCATTCTTACTAGTTCTTGGTAAGTGTCTTAAATGATGTTCGTAGCCTTACACCGTTTTGAATGCGTTTAGTCCATCTGTATTTAGTTTGCACATGGATGCACATGTAGAACCGACAGTTTAATCAACTTTTTAATTTAGACCTTCTGGACTTTTTTATTTTAATCTTCGTAGTAACTGGGCTGGTTAATGGGTTACGTTTCTCAATCAGACACTGATGGTATCTTATTTTATAGTTCCTGTACAACATTTTAACCGTATTTATTACATTACCTACTGTTCTTTTTCCGTAGTGCCTCATCCCCCGTACTGTTCGCCCCAAATGCTCTGCCTGTTGCTGTTTGTTGACTTTCTCTCTTCACGAGGTTGAATTCTGTGAGCAAGAACGTTGGGGGGGGGGGGGGGGGGTGTCTGTGTGCTAATCTATGTGACACTACTCTACGTACTTTTATTTAGATTTAATTTTATAAGTTGTTCTTAATTAACTTTTTAAATATATAGATTAGAAGAATGGTTTGCTTTCTATGCAGAAGCACCTGCAGATGCTGCATTAACGGAGCGAAACCAGTTTTGAATAAATCATCATTTAAAAGCTCTTTGCGATTTTATTTAGGCTAAGTTTAAGAAAACCTACATAATAATGTCGACTCCATAGAGAAAAGGGAAATGGCAAGCAAGCAGATTTCATCAGAAGGAGAAAGTAGTTCGATGTGTCCTTTCTTCTAGCTCTGGCAGTTACAGGGTGACAGTTATTGAACTATATGAAAATAAACCTAAATTAGTTACACACTACGGCATGCACTTTTCCAACATGTGAACGTCACTACAGATATATGGATTTAGATTACGCCCTGTTCGATATGCCTGCATCATTGGCGATGATGAGGCGCAGACGAGTAGCGAAATTCTGCATGACCCGCTGAAGCATCGGAACATTGATGCTGTCGATGACCTCCCAAAAGGCAATGGTGTTGAGATTATTGCTGTAAAACTTTCTCTTTAATATAGCCCCACGATAAGGAGTCGCACGTGGTCAGATCCGGAGAATATGGAGGGCAATCGAGGCCCTTGCCAGTGGCCTCTGTGTACCCCAGAGCCAGAATGCGGTCCCCAAAGTGTTCCTCCAGGAACACTCTCCTGCTTCGATGGGGGCTAAGTTCCGTCTTGCATGAACCAAACGTTGTCAAAATCAAGGTCACTTTGGATAATGGAAATGAAATCATCTTCCAAAAGCTTCACGTACCGTTCGGTAGTCACCGTGCCATCAAGTACTCGTGATATCGCACCGATTATTCCTTGACTGGACGCTGGACACCACACAGTCACCCGTTGAGGGTGAAGAGACTTCTCGATGGCGAAATGCGGATTCTCAGTCCCCCATATGCGCCAATTTTGCTTAATGACGAACCCGTCCAAATGAAAGTGGGCTTCGTCGGTAAACGAAACCATTCATGCGCATACTAATTCTCGTCACGCTCCGCTGCAAACAGTGTAGTTTGAACGTCCTAACGCAAACCGTTCGAAAGTTATGACGATTTATTTCACTTAGTTCAATAACTGTCACCATGTACCAGGGTAGGCAACGACTGGAGCGTGGCTCAAAAAATGGTTCAAATGGCTCTGAGCACTATGGCACTTAACTTCTGAGGTCATCAGTTCCCTAGAACTTAGAAATACTTAAACCTAACTAACCTAAGGACATCACACACATCCATGTCCGAGGCAGGATTCGAACCTGCGACCGTAGCGGTCGCGCGGTTTCAGACTGTAGCGCGTAGAACCGCTCGTCCACTCCGGCCGGCACTGGAGCGTGGCGTGTGGGACCGAGACGTGGAGCACATTGGCAACAACTCGTTAGATGGTACGTGGCTTTCAACGCAGAACGCTTCATGCACCAGCCTTCTTATTTGCACAGCACTATAGTGATAGCTCAACAATCTCAAGGAACATAGGGTTCCTCTGCTGGCAGTGTTTAACCCATACGGGCAGCAACACGGTTAGATATCACTCCAGTAGGCAAACCCTGTTGTCGTTGTCGACGGCCGCAAGCAGTGGAGGCCGGGTCCGGCGGTTGTTTAGCCCGCGCTAGCCGGGCCCTCGCAGGCTCTCCTCTTCCGCCGCTCCTCGCTTTCGACGGCCACGCGGAACACAGCCTCGTTCCCGTGAGATATGGCCGGCCCTTCTCTTCAGCCTCGTCGAGCCAGCGCCGCGGGCGCACCTCGCTGCCCGAGCCTATAAAGCCTACAATTTTACGTTTGATGCGAACGGAGAGAAAGTACGTAATCTGAATACGCGGCGGAGATGGCGAGGTGCGCCCCGCGGCGGGTCCTAACACTTCGATTCGATTACCGGCAGTCACTTTCTAGCGGCCCGGGCCAGACCCACTTAGCGGCAGACGATGCGACGGCGGCGGCGGAAACCTGCCGGCTGACACCTGTACTCGGGAATGTTTCTCATGCCGTCTGCCTTCCGAAATCTGGCCGTCCTGCAGAACCGGTACAGCTGACCGTGTGCCGTCCACGATGTGTCGAGGAGAGCGGAACAACCCCAAGGTTGAAGATTACGGGCACGTCCACGAAAGCGTCTACGCACTGGTGAGAACTAATTTCGAAAAATAATCTTCACTCAAATTGGCGGCAATAGGACGAGTGAAAGGGGTTCGTTACGACAGATTCGCAGGTGGCCTTTCAATTTCACCATTCGCCTAAACGAACCTGCACGCTACATTCTATACGCGTAGCCAAACCAAGATTCTAAAAACAGCGTCCGATGTTCTCTGGCAATGCATTCCTCACGAACATTCAAACTCTTTTAGCGACAGATAATATAAAAGACCATAAACTCCTATACGTTTTTATAGCAAAAAGACAAAAATACAGGCAAAGCATTTTTTTAGTATTTAAATTATTTTTTACAATGGGATACACTGAACAGTCAAAGAAGCTGGTACGCCTGCCTAATATCGTATAGGGCCCCCTCGAGCACGCAGAAGTGCCGCAACACGACGTGGCATGGACTCGACTAACGTCTGAAGAAGTGCTGGAGGGAACTGACACCATGAATCCTGCAGAGCTGTCCATAAATCCCTAAGAGTACCAGGGGATTGAGATCTCTTCTGAACAGCACGTTGCAAGGCATCCCGGATATGCTCAATGATGTTCACATTTGTGGCATTTGGTTGCCAACAGCAGTGTTCCTGGAGCCACTCTGTAGCAATTTTGGACGTGTGGGGTGTCGCATTGTCCTGCTGGAATCGCCCAAGTCCGTCGGGATGCATAATGGACAAGAATGGATGCAGGTGATCACACAGGATGCTTACATACGTGTCACCTGTCAGAGTTGTATCTATACTATCACGGATGCCATATCATTCCAACTGCACATGCCCCACGCCATTACAGAGGCTCCTCCAGCTTGAACAGTCCCCTACTGACATGCAGGGTCCATGGATTCATGAGGTTGTATCCACACCCGTTCACGTTTATACATACGATCAATTTGAAACGAGACTCTTCCAACCAGGCAACATATTTCCAGTCATCAACAATCCAAATTCGGTGTTGAGGGGCCCAGGCGCGCCGTAAAGCTTTGTATTTAGCAGTCATCACGGGTACACGAATGGTCCTTTGACTTTGAAAGCCCATATCGATGATGTTTTTTTTTTTAATTGTTCGCACGCTGGCACTTGTTGATGGCCCAGCACCGAAATCTGCAGTAATTTTCGGAAGGATTGCACTTCTGTCACGTTGAACGATTCTCTTCAGTCGTGGTTGGTACCGTTCTTGCAGGATCTTTTTCCGGCTGCAGTGATGTCGGAGATTTGATGTTTTACCAGATTGCTAATATTCACGGCACACTACGGAAATGGTCGTACGGGAAAATCCGCACTTCATCGCTACCTCGGAGAGGCTGTGTCCCATCGCTCGTGCGCCGATTGTAACATCACGATCAAACTCACTTAAATCTTGATAACCTGTCATTGTAGCAGCAGTGATCGGTATAACAACTGCACCAGACACTTGTTGTCTTATATAGGTATTGCTGACCGCAACGCCGTATCCTGGCTGTTTGCATATCTCTGTATTGGAATACACATGCCTATACGATTTTCTTTGGTGTTTCAGGAAAAAATAAGAGTAAGTATTATTTGTTCTTCAGCCCTCAACGTACGAGAGGGCTTCAAAAAGTAAGTTACATATTACTATCGCAGACCAAGTAAGTTTCATTGACTGCTCCACTACGCTTCAAAGTCACACAATTGCATGACACTAGTTTTCAACTTAGCCACCTATCTTCAGTACAACAATGGCTGGGACCGTCTACCAATCGTTCAGTTTCTCAACGATAAAAATCCACTCCTTGGTCACGGAACAATTCGAGAATCGATGTGCGTACTTTCTTATAGATGGAAAATATCTTTCAGTCAGCTGTCCTTTCGGCTTGCCGAAAAGATTGTGTAGACATTGTCGTCTTTGGTCGTTGTCCATACCGATCGGAATCACTCAAGTCTGTACGATTTTGGTCAAATTGTTGACACTATTTCACTGTGTCTGGAAGTGACACTGCATTTGGTCCATACATAGCTAGAATTTCACGTTGAATCTGGCTGCGATATGGACGTTTTGCCCACTAGAATACTACTGCACTGTATACTTCATCTCTGGTGTACTTCCCAGTTGCGGCGCCATTCACTCCCGTCCTGTGATACACCTGTTATATTTCCTGCGCATTTCAGTTTTCTTAGAATGGCCACTTTTAGGTTTAAAAAAATAGAATTCTTAGTTGTTTTTTAACGGTTTCAGGCTGTTACAGATTTAAATGTTAAAAATCACTCTGAGGAAGGCTGTATGGGTGATGTCGAAAAGTCATCAATGAATTAAAAACTACGTTCAACAGTTTTTCTGGAATTATAAAAGTCACCCCTTTCAAACATAATATTTCTTTCAGATAGAAAAAGCTTATAGGATTCTGTCTCTCAGACCAATACCACTCATATTGCTTGGACAGTTTCCTTCTCTGGTTGGCGTTTACAATACTTTAGTTATTTAGATGCTTGATCGGAAATTACTTAGCACGTATTCAGATATCCGACTTTTACACACCGTATCCTGTAAAGAAATTAGTTTGTCATGTGCTGCTAATATACGCATATCACTCTGCCGTCTTGTCCAGAAGCCAATCCGTGTAAGTCGTAATTCTTCACAAGAAGCTGCTCGGAATCATATCCCTGAATACGTACTCAGTTACTATCACAGATAAAGTATTTCTTCTTAACCGAATGTAGTCGACGTAAATCAGGAGATGCTGAGAGAATTAGGTAATGAGACACTAAAATTATTAGATGATTGTTGCTGTGTGGGCAGATAAATAACTGATGATGGCCGAAGTAGAGAGCATGTAAAACGCAGAACAAGAAAACCATTTCTGAAACGGAGAAATTTATTAATAACTAGTGTAAATTTAAGTGTTAGGAAGTCCTTAATGAAGACATTTAAACTGTAGCCTCGTCTAGAGGGGAAACGCGGATGGTAAGCAGCTCAGACAAGAAGGGAATGTAAGCTTTATGAATATGGTGCTGTGGGAGAATACCCAAGATCAAACGGGTAGATCGAGTTAGTGCGAGTGTTGGGAATATACTGAATCCATCTGGGGAACAAAGAAATTCATGACTAGACGAAGGGGTCAGTTGAGAAAGCACGTCCTTAGTGTCGAAGTGATCGCAATTAGGCAACTGAGGTAAGTGTGAGGATTAAAAATTGTAGAGACAGACCAAGAAATGAATACAGTAAGAAGGTTGAAAAGGACTTCTGGACCGCACTTTTGGGCAGCAGCCTCACCGCCACCCTGGACCACTGTCCACCAGCTTACTAACTCCAACGTCTCAAAAGTGCGCGCATTTTACTTCGACCTCGGCCGTTGGCCCGAACTGTAACGTCCAGAAACATCAAAATACCAGCTATATTGGAGCCCCCGGAAAAGAGTTGCTAATAACGATTTTTAGTAAGGGTATCTGTTGTAACGAGATGAAACTACAATCGTCTGGCCACGACTGTGAGTTCTTTGAGTGATCTGGGAGGTGGTTCATTTTTAACTAAAACAGATGAAATATAAATTCTATTTATTCCATGAATGAAATAAAAGATTAACTAGAGTCCATTCTTTGCCACAGCAAAGTGCAGAATATTTACACCTTTCGTTGACTACGAAAGCATCACTTGATGCATACACTCACAAACTGTTCTCATGAAGTAAGATGTGTTCATTACTTCGCATGCATCAGTTGGCTGATTCCCAGCGTTATTTCACCCACATTTCATTCAATACATCGCATATATCACTTGCAATTTACAATTTGTGTTCGACATGTGTGTGATTTCAGCAACGCTACACACTGAAAACACACACATGTTGACCATAAAATGCAAAGTGCAAGTACCGTATGCAATGGGTGAAAGAACGCCGCAAATCGGCTAACTGGTTCAAATGGCTCTGAGCACTATGGGACTTAACATCTATGGTCATCAGTCCGCTAGAACTTAGAACTACTTAAACCTAACTAACCTAAGGACATCACACAACACCCAGTCATCACGAGGCTAACTGGAGCGTGGAGACTAATGAACACATCTGCAGGACCCCACATATGGGCTAACAGCGCTGGGAATCGTAAGTAACATAGTAACATATTGTAGCTGCCGAATAATACATTTATTATGTTAATACGAAGAAACATGTATTACAGTCCACTGAAGACGCTTCACAAATAAAAGAAGCGAAAGACGTATGGCAATAAACTAACTGCCTTCTATTAGCTACATAGACGGAACATACCTCCACGAATGTCGTGAAATTTTTGTGAATGACACCATTTTTTTTTAAATTTAGTATTTGATTCTCATTTTGTCCAAGAACAATGTCCTGACTATGAATATGATCTTTTCGCTCATAAAATCTAAGCTCAGGACTGATGAGGATAATGGAGCCACTGCCAGCTTGTCTCCGTCTCGCAGTACTGGCGTCAAGGAGATGTTCCTCTGGAAGACGACGGTCTCGTCTGGACGAGTTTATGTCGATTGTAGATCGGCGCTCGTAATGTTCTGGCTGATCATTGTAACAACCATATGTTGACTGACTTTGCCTTTGACAAAGAGGCCTGCCAACAGATCAACTTTTCGGATTGTTTTATGGCTCTGTGCTTATCGAGACAGGCATTAACGCGAGATAAAAAGACGGAGTTGCTGTATGTTTTCTGGCACAGTGCCACAATACCACTGACGCTTACCACCCCGCGTAGAGTGAGCGGACCAGACGACCGATCTGCCAGGTCGTTAAGTCGGCTCGCTCTCCCGCCGTCACGGCCCGCTAATAGCTGCTCGGGTTATCGCGGCTCGCTGCGCTTTCAGCCCCTACCACCGCCCCCCGTCGTGCTCACGACACGCGGCAGCATCTCGCCTCAGACGCGATCTGCAATCCCCACGCTCCCGCGCGAAAATTATTTTTCAGCACGAGCGCCTCGCAAACGAGATGAGGAGCGTCGCTCAAAAGGAAGGTACGGGAGGGGTGGAGGTGGGGGCGGGGGCAGGTGGCGCCGCTATCTGGAGCGCCACCCCCGTTAAAACGCAATTAGCGCCGCTAATGACTGCCGCCGCCAAGGACGCCCGATAGCGCGAGAGCCACTTCTCTCCCGCCGCCAGGAGCGCTAGTGTCGCGGCACGCGGAAACGCCTCGCCTGCGACGCAACGGGAAGCGTCGGCTGACAGCTGAAGCCGGCACTGGCAAGCGCAATCCGTAGGTAAGAAACAAAGGACAGCCACGACGTTCGGGCACAGTATTTGTGGAGTTTTTGAACGTTTGTGCAGTGGCGAAGTTCCTCTGCAAAAATTCGCTGGCGACCGTCACGTAATGTGAACTATTCTTTTGACTATTAGCCACGTAAGTCATTCATTCTTAAAAATCTATATCCAACAGCAGTGTCGTTAGCTGTTCTTGATATGTCTGTGTATATTTATGATACACCTTAATGAATATCTCGATACTGGTGCAGTGTACTTGCCGAGCAGGTCGTGAACTTTTTATACACAAAAACAAACACACTTTCACGTAAAAGATGCTCTAAAAAGCTTGTCTTTAAATATCCTGCTAGAATTAAATTAAAATTAGTTCCCAATCCCGGCAGGGCCAAGGTTTTCTCCGAGATTTCCAATGATTTTACTGCAAATGCCGAAACTGGAAATCCCCTCCCAAATGTCCCCAACTGAGAATCCTACCACCAGCTCATCTGGAATTTGACTAGAAGTCACTGATCCTATGATGAATAAATACCCTCTACCTAGAGAACGCAAGTTATACAAAAAATTCCACTGTCATTATTCGAAAGCTGTGTCGATCCCTTTGCCTGCGATTGTTAGTGACACAGGTCCACTGCACTTGTCGAGTAATTCATAGACTTTGTTCTTATACATATAAAAAAATGCACGTCCACATACACTTGTCTTTCATATTTTTTGTCCGGGAAATATCGTTCCAGAATTAAACTGAAAATTTTCCCATCCTCCTACTTCTGAACAAGGATTTCAGGAACTTTCCCTTGGTTGTAAGGTGAATGCCGGAACTCTACATCCCCATACTAATATTCCCAATCGTAAATCCAATCGTCCCACTACCATCTCGCCTGCTACTGAGCTGAAAAGTCCTTGATTCCGCCGGCCGTTGTGGCCGAGCGGTTCTAGGTGCTTCAGTCTGGAACCGCGCTACTGCTACTGTCGCAGGTTCGAATCCTGCCTCGGGTTGGGTGTGTGTGATGTCCTTAGGTTAGTTAAGTTTAAGTAGTTGTAATTATAGGGGACTGATGACTGCAGATGTCCCATAGTGCCCACAGCTATTTGAACCATTTTCTGGTCCCTGATTCCACCACTGACCATTGTCTGAGCAGCCCGCCTTATCTAGAGAATGAAAAATTAAAACAACAAATCGATTGCCTCTAACCATACTCAAGAAGCACACTATATTTCCTCTCTATTTTATTTTATGTTACTTTTTTATTTCGAATACCGCGTTCTGAATAAGCATCTCGGCAGATTTTCCTTGGTTGTAAGGCAAATGCCGGAATCCGTTACTCTCGTCCCACTGAGACTCCTGTGCCCCACCAGCAGCTCTCTAGGTATTCTGCTGAAGAGAACCGCTTCTCTATAATGCGCTGGGTGTCAAACAACAAAATCACGAGCTCTTCAGCGTAGTATCGCTTGCCCAAAAATTAGTTATTTTGTCTTGTCTTAACGAAGTAAAAAGGGTGCACGTTTTAAATGCCGATAATATTCTCTCGGGCGGCGGGTGTGGCCGTGCGGTTCTAGGCGCTTCAGTCTGGAACCGCGTGACCGCTACGGTCGCAGGTTCGAATTCTGCCTCGGGCATGGACGTATGTGAAGTCCTTAGCTTAGTTAGGTTTAATTAGTTCTAAGTTCTAGGGGCTGATGACCACAGATGTTAAGTCCCATAGTGCTCAGAGCCATTTGAACCAATATTCTCTAGGGATTCCAGCCGCATAGTCGGTCGAAAACTCATCGGTTTTCAATTACTTGACGGGGCTGGACGCTCGAGGGATTTTTATCAATGCATTCTCTTGCCGAGAAACTACTGTATGTATTCATCCGTTAACTGTTTCGTATTTTAAACAGTAACACCTCTGTAGCACTCCTTTGGGGCACTCCCGAAATTACGTTTGCCTATTTCTTCCCGGTAAGAGCGATGGGTTGAGTTCCATCTGCTGGAAAGCACTGAATCCAGTCACAAATCTAGTCTGACACTTTGTAGGCTATAGTTTCCCCGTATTCTGCAGCGCCGATCCAAGCCTCAGATGAGGCACCGATATTACTCCCGTCGGTAAGGTGTCTGCACCCACATTCTTCTTCAGTCACTGTGGTAAGTCAGTGCTTTCCTTAGTTGTTGGCGTAAATTTTTCATCGTCGTGTTTCGGCGACTATGCAGTATTGCGTTGGATGACCTGAAACGTCAGTGTGCCTAAATAAAGACTTGTTTTAAACTTAAAGAATACCTCTCCAGGAACGCTCCAAATGTTAAAACAAGCTTTGAGAGACAACGGTTTAGGCTAAACCCAGATTTACGAATTGTGTAAGCGTTTCAAAACGGGCGAACATTTACTATTGATGACGACCCCGTTGGTCGTCTGTCAACTGGTGTCATACCATAAAGTATTCAAAAAGCGAAGGATTTGATACTGCAAGGTCGTACCACACTATCGAAGACCTCTAGAACACGTTAGGAATACGCTGTGCTGGGTGTGAACATGTTCTGTCAGAAGAACTGATCAGGAGAAGGATTGCGGCGTACATCTTCAATTTTTTTAGTCCTGTCTTCCTCAGTTGCGTGTAATATTACGGTATATTGATAATTTCTACTTATGGACCGTATGACAGTAACTGAATAAAACACAATTTTAGTGCCATACGCGGTTCGCCTTTATTTTCTGCAAGGCATTATCAGTGGCAGGTTGCGTGGGCAATTTCTTACATATTACGCTCCTGTTGCATTTTTGGTGGTGTTCTTCTTCTTATGAATGCCAATTTGCGGTTTTTTTCTGTTCAACAGAAACCAAAACATTGCACTGAAACAAGCGTTCAGTTCATAGTGCTGTGGAATGTGGAAAAAAAAAACCTCAAATTGGCATTCATAAGAACAAGAACAACACCAAAAATGCAACAGGAACGGCATATATAAAAGAAATTGTCCATGCAACCTGCCACTGATGATGCCTTGCAGAAAATAAAGGCGAAACGCGTATGGCACTAAAATTGTATTTTATTCAGTTACTGTCAGACGGTCCATAAGTAAAAATTATCAGTACACCGTAAGATTTCGGCGTAGTTTGTGCCACACCTGCAAGATGACCAGAAGCAAGCGTACCTTGAAATTATCAGGGAACGTAAACGATTCGAGTCGATCCAAACATTTTTTCAAAAGTTGTGAATGCTGATGAAAGTTAGATTTATGGGTGCGACACTGAGGCTATAGATCAGTCGACGCAATGGGAGGGATCTTCTCCACTTGCTCAATAATAATAATAATAATAATAATAATAATAATAATAATAATACATTGATTACCAAAAAGCCTTTGATAGTGTACCCCACTCATGGTTACTACAGATTTTGGAAATATACAAAGTAGATCCTAAATTGATACACTTTCTAAACACAGTAATGAAAAACTGGAAAACCACACTTAATATCCAAACAAATTCAGATAGCATCACATCACAGCCAATACAGATTAAGCGTGGAATATACCAAGGAGACTCATTAAGTCCTTTCTGGTTCTGTCTTGCTCTGAACCCACTATCCAACATGCTAAATAATACAAATTATGGATACAATATTACTGGAACATATCCACACAAAATCACACATTTGCTATACATGGATGATCTAAAACTACTGGCAGCAACAAATCAACAACTCAACCAATTACTAAAGATAACAGAAGTATTCAGCAATGATATAAATATGGCTTTTGGAACAGACAAATGTAAGAAAAATAGCATAGTCAAGGGCAAACACACTAAACAAGAAGATTACATATTGGATAACCACAGCGACTGCATAGAAGCGATGGAAAAAACAGATGCCTATAAATACCTAGGATACAGACAAAAAATAGGAATAGATAATACAAATATTAAAGAAGAACTAAAAGAAAAATATAGACAAAGACTAACAAAAATACTGAAAACAGAATTGACAGCAAGAAACAAGACAAAAGCTATAAATACTTATGCTATACCAGTATTGACCTACTCATTTGGAGTAGTGAAATGGAGTGACACAGACCTAGAAGCACTCAATACACTTACACGATCACAATGCCACAAATATAGAATACATCACATACATTCAGCAACAGAAAGATTCACATTAAGCAGAAAGGAAGGTGGAAGGGGATTTATAGATATAAAAAACCTACATTATGGACAGGTAGACAATTTAAGAAAATTCTTTCTAGAACGAGCAGAAACTAGCAAAATACACAAAGCAATCACTCATATAAATACATCAGCTACACCATTGCAATTTCATAACCACTTCTACAACCCTTTAGATCACATAATATCAACAGATACAAAGAAAGTAAATTGGAAAAAGAAAACACTACACGGCAAGCACCCGTATCATCTGACACAGCCACACATCGATCAAGACGCATCCAACACATGGCTAAGGAAAGGCAATATATACAGTGAGACGGAAGGATTCATGATCGCAATACAGGATCAAACAATAAACACCAGATATTACAGCAAGCATATTATTAAAGATCCCAACACCACAACAGATAAATGCAGACTTTGCAAACAACAAATAGAAACAGTAGATCACATCACAAGCGGATGTACAATACTAGCAAATACAGAATACCCCAGAAGACATGACAATGTAGCAAAAATAATACATCAACAACTTGCCATAAAACATAAACTAATAAAACAACACGTTCCCACATACAAGTACACACCACAAAATGTACTGGAGAATGATGAATACAAATTATACTGGAACAGAACGATTATAACAGATAAAACAACACCACATAACAAACCTGACATCATACTCACCAATAAAAAGAAGAAATTAACACAACTAATTGAAATATCCATACCCAACACAACAAATATACAGAAGAAAACAGGGGAAAAAATTGAAAAATACATCCAACTGGCTGAGGAAGTCAAGGACATGTGGCATCAGGATAAAGTCGACATTATCCCAATTATACTATCAACTACAGGAGTCATACCTCACAATATTCACCAGTACATCAATGCAATACAGCTACATCCAAACATATATATACAATTACAAAAATCTGTAATTATTGATACTTGTTCAATTACCCGAAAGTTCCTAAATGCAATATAACATATACCATACAGTTACAAGGAAGTCACGCTTGACCGAGGTCCGCGTCACGTTCCATTTTTAACCAGACTTAAGTCTGAGGAAAAAAAGATAATAATAATAATAATAATAATAAGATCGGCAAGTCAAGAGTAACAAGAAATCATCGTATTGCTTACTAAAAGTTCCTCACTCCACTCCTGGACAGATGGTAAACGAAAAGATCTATCGCACTGTTCTAAGTCGTTTTTTAAGAGGGAATGAGGAAAAATGTCCACAGAAGTGAAATGCGAACGACTCGATACTTCACCGCCGTGACACTGTCCGACCACAAAAGGCCAAAATTACTCAGAAATTTTTGTCTAAAAACAAGATGAGAGCTGTTCCTTACCCACCGTACACACCACTCACAGCTCCGTTTCATTTCTTCCCCTTCTACAAGACGAAAATCAAATTCAATGGGCGAAGATTTGATAGACTGGAACAGACTGAAGTTGGCTCGCAGAGGGTACTGAACAGCCCAACAAAGAAGAACCTCCAGGATGCATTTCAAAATTAGCACAAACAGTGGGGTCCGTGTATTCGGTCCGAAGAGGACTTCTTTGAAGATGATGGTTGTAACATAGCCTCTTTCAACAAACGTTGCAGCCATCATTCACAAATATAACTACCGATATGTGTCACTTTTAGGAATTTTTGAAAAGTGAATGTGTCCATTTAGTTGGTTTTATATGTTGCTTTCGTTGTCTTCGCAGATGACTGTTGCCTCCGTATTTTCTTGTACGAAGAAATCTGAAATTTTTCAGGTTTGTAAAAGTTCAGTGAAACACTATAACTACGAAATAATAATTATTCGCACTTTAAACATCTGTATTTTTAAACACTTCAGACAATTGGTCGACACGATAATTTCTATTCTATTAGCTACAAACTCCAACTAAATACAAGACATTTCTACACTTTACAAGTGACTCCACATAACTTCCCCTTCCCCTTACACGTACTCTTCCGCCAAGCGAGAAAGAACGACGATGGAATTTGTAGGTAAAGAATATAATTATTTCCATCACTGGCAAAGGCAGTACTTAAATTCACTTACAAAAATATTCTTTAAGTAAATATTAATAAAATATATTGGAAATATTACAGAAAAGGTTATACGATTACGCTTGGGAAGTTAATGCACAAAGTATGACATCCACGTACAAATACACTGCACAACGGAAGTGAAGGATCACTTTTCCGAAATCTCGTAGTCTCCCACTGCGATGCGTCAGTCTAAAATTTGGGCCAGAACGTGTCTACAGTCTGCCTCCGTAATGGCGGAAAACCGTGGCGCCCTGCAACGTAACGCTCTGGCAGGATGGCCCTTCAAACGGCGAGGTGTCGATACATGCGACAAAAAGGCCACAGCTCAGAAGTTCGTGAGACGTGTAAGGTGGGTTAATGATGTCTCATTGGCACCAATAATCACTACAGTTCTGCCCAATGTCCCGTGGACGTGGCGCACGATGGGAATATCGTCACAGCTCCACCTACCCACATTTCACCCCTTCATTTGGCGCCTCTGCGATGAAGGTCAGAACCGAGTCGCCCGTTCGTTGAAATAGCGCGATGTGGTCGAGGAAAGCATTCCAGACATACCGCCGCTCAGAATCGGCCACAGGGAGTGGCATAAAGGCCGTCAATGAAACCACCCTTTTCCCTGGGGCGTTGATTCCCATACATTTTACCATACATTCCGTGGTCGAAAAAGACAGTTCGCACTGAGATGAGCAACAAGAAGACGAGAAGCTTTGATTCTGCTGACACGTCCTTCTCTAAGGACATTATGGGGTCCATCCCCATTACACGTTATCTGACCGGAATTTTTGGGTCTTGTTTATGTGCTGGAACCAATAGGGGCCATTCAAAACCATTCGACGAAATCTAAATGAGATTCGTGGATTTTCAACCACTCATTTTCGCCGCCCCCCCCCCCCTATGGCGTAATCACAGGAAGGGGCCAGAGGAGTGCAACATTAAGATGTGAGTGAATAAAACGGCAAAGGGTCGCTCTAATACCTCCAGTTCGGCAACACCCCGTGTACCATCCACACAGCTTAGTTGAGCATCCTACAAATGTAGCTGACTGGAACTTCGACACTAATTGACCCTCGTGCCTGCTTTGGCGCCGGAGGATTAGTTAACCCTTTCGACAACCCTCAGATGGTGTTTGCCTGCCAGTAGGCGCTAGAGAAGCCGCAAGGCAGAATGTGCCTCGAAGTTCAGGTACATTTATAACGCGCTCAACAAAGGTGCCTAGGTGGTATCGGAACGGGTTCCGAACGGATGGTGGTGGGGGTGGGGTCTTAGGTGGACCCTTTGTCATGTTATTTAAACACATCTTAACGTCGCACCCCTTCCCCCCCCCTCCACCCTCTTCCCAGGAAGCACGCCATAGAAGGGAGCGAAAAAGAATAGCTCAGAATGCTTAGGTATCACTTCCTATTACGGTTCACTTTCAGATCGCGTGGAATGGTTTTGAACTGTCCCTAATGGTTCCAGTCTGTGCACTAGAGCAAAAACTGCGGTCGCGCTGAGCTACAAAGAGGTCAGCTCAGGTTTAATGGGGTTGCAGCCTCGTTGTGTTCTTCGAGAAAGCTTGAAAGGTAAGAGAGTGTCAGTGGCGTCAAAGTTTGTCTAGAACGTACTCCTGTTGCTCGTAACACTGCGAACTGTATTTTTCGTGTGAAATGTGTGGTAATCAATGCCTAAGTGGTTTCACTGACGTCTTTTACGCCACCCCCTTGTGACCTTTTCAAGTCTGTTCTGAGCGACGACATGTCCGGATGTCGCGGTTCTAACTTCCATGGTGGATGCGTCAAAAATAGGGCGAAATGTCGGTGGCGCTGGGCGGAGGTGAGGTGACGTTTGGTGCCAATGTGACATTATTCACACGACAATTAACTTTTGAGCTCTGGGCTTTCCTCCACATCGTTTGAAGCGTCATCGAGCCCGGATGTGACGTCACAGAGCTCCACGCTTTTGGACCAGGCAATGGGTGGGAATTGCGAGGTTTCGAATAAGTGAACTATTTGCTTCTTTTGTGCAGTTTAGTTTTGTATGAGGTTATTGTGTTACAAATGAAATTATCGATACCAGCCGGTATCAGAGAGTTCATCATGTGCATTAAGGGGGGACGTTGATGAAACTGACCAAAAATGTCAATTTTAGATTTATTTTTTATTTGTTAGTACAACTCATGGACAATAAGTTCCCAAAGTTTCAATGTTGAAATCGCATCCGAAGTGCCTGAAAACTAATTAAAAGTGTGACGCGGCCTCCCTGCCACACCCACGTTTTGAAGCAGTACTTCAATACCAGATCAGTGAACAACGATTCTGTGTATTACTTTCAAACAAACGTGCGCGGGATGCACCTAGAAGGCCATGATACATACTCTTTCGTTTTATAGAGCATCTTTGGCCAATCCTGCACTTTTCAAAACGTGTGTTCATGGCAAAACCAACAATCCAAATGAGTCTCTAAATTCACTCATATGGAAACGGTGCCCTAAAAACACATTTGCATCTGCTACAGTTGTCATAATTGCAACTTATGATGCAGTTATTGTATTTAAAGATGGGAACGTCGGAAGGATGAAGGTATTACAAAGAATGGGCTTCAAGATAGGAAATTTTACTCAAGACATCCTGAGAAAAATAGATTTACAGCGCGTCTCTGCAGCTGAAAAGTCAATTGAAGACCTGGTAAAGGAAAGAAGACAGACAACAAGAAATCTGAAGAGAAGCATTGAAGGGAAAGACGACCCAGAGTACAAATGTGCTGCCTTCTGAAGAAGTGACATAAGGAAAAAAGTTAGGTTGAACTTTAAATTGCGTTTCCTGAAAAGTTTGTTTCTTAAAGTTTATGTACCTTATCCTCAGATTTTATGAATGCTAGAATTATGAAATTTTGTACACACATTTTTGTAAGCCTAATAAATGTTTTCTCAAGAGAAAATTTAGAAATTCTCATTGCAAGCTGAGACATGGGGCAAAGTGCATGATTTTGCATGAATTAAAAACTGTACTTGTGGAATTATAATTAAAAAATTATGAAAATTCTCCTATTTGACCTGTTCCAAAAACCTGATGTGAGAAGCTTACAACATGTAAAGAGATAAAACAGAGAAATTTTTGTAGAAATCTTTTGAATACTTTCTGAGAAAAAAGAACATACATTTATTTTTTGAAAATAAAACTTCAGATTTCATTCAAAAAAAAGTTGAATATACAGTATATAATCAAGGCAAGGAAAGCGTTTGTGAAGAAGAGGAATTTGTTAACATCGAGTATCGATTTAAGTGTCAGGAAGTCGTTTCTGAAAGTATTTGTGTGGAGTTAGCCATGTATGGAAGTGAAACGTGGACGATAAATAGTTTGGACAAGAAGAGAATAGAAGGTTTCGAAATGTGGTGCTACAGAATAATACTGAAGATTAGATGGGTAGATCCCATAACTAATGAGGAGGTACTGAATAGGATTGGGGAGAAGAGCAGTTTGTGGCACAACTTGACTAGAAGAAGGGATCGGTTGGTAGGACATGTTCTGAGGCATCAAGGGATCACCAATTTAGTATTGGAGGGCAGTGTGGAGGGTAAAAATCGTAGAGGGAGACCAAGAGGTGAATACACTAATCAGATTCATAAGGATGTAGGTTGCAGTAGGTACTGGGAGATGAAAAAGCATGCACAGGATAGAGTAGCATGGAGAGCTGCATCAAACCAGTCTCGGGACTGAAGACCAGAACAACAACAACAACACATATAATCAAAGGATTTTATATGTAAATGTGTTACTTTCATGTAAAGCCTGGTACAAAATTTCATTGCTATATCTCCAAACCTGTGGATTTGGTGCATTTTTGAAATGGTGTGTGTTTTTCATCAACGTCCTCCCTTCATGCTTGATACCATCACTTGCAAGGGGAGGCCACGACGCCTGGAACGCGGATTTACTGCAAACTTCGTAGACTCGTAGTACTCCACGAGGACAACAAAATGTGGGAGCAGTAGCGCGTACTTCTCAAGCGTTATTGACAAAATCGCAAGATAATTTCGGTCGTCAAATATATACGCCAGTGCGTGGCCATTTTTACCATGAAGCGCCAGCAGCGGAGTGGTTAGCGTTCAAGCCTGCCGGCACGGTAGCTCAGCGTGTGCTCTGTAACAAACAAAAAAAATGACTTAATGGATCAACAACGAACTGAAACGGGTGTCTTCCGACGTCCGCCCAGAGCAGATACAACGAACACAAAAAAAAGCCCAAAAGCCCTGTAATCGCTGGGTCGCTGGATCGAGGCCAGCTCGTCATTTTTTTTAAATTTATAACAGGGTCATTTTCTTTACTATTTATACTACAATTGATGTAATGGGAAAAATACGTGTAATCGGATGAACATTTATTAAATTAACAATGTTATTTGGCAGTCTACAAATTTTTATCATCACAAATAATATAATATTCATAAATACCGACTATTAAACGGCCAAATGCATAAAGTGATACTGAAAATCTATGCTTGTCCGTGATTTGAGAAATCCCTTATACCTGGAAGGAGCCCGAAACGAGTTGTTACCTCCACGTTTTGACCGGCACAGACGGCTTTCGAAAGGTGTACGATTAATCGTCGCTTTCTACATTACGAGTACATGCTGTGGGATGGTATTTTTCGTAAAAACATGGAAAACAAGGTTAAACGGCACCAGCTGCATTGAATAAATGCTATGTTTCCGCACACGCAAGGTCTTTTGAGGTTTTCCGTGGAAAAACAAACCTCATTAACATTTTCAGAAACCTCTCTTTCAGCCGATAATTTGGAAGCAAACCATGTATAACGCAGCATTTCCTTAAATATCGGCGCTGATCATTGGTCATGCAATATCGAGTGTATTTTAATAGCGTCTTCACGAGAAGCAATTTCTCGTTCTCTTTCGATTAAATACGGACAATTTTGAAGACACAGACAAGGATACATTTTCAGTATCAGTTGATGCGATATCGATTGTATTTTAATAGCGTCTACTAGTCGGTGGTTATGAATATTATATTATTTGTGATAATAAAAATTTGAGGACTGCCAAATAACATTGTTAATTTAATGAAAGTTCATCCGCTTACACGTATTCCCATTACATCAATTGTAGTATAAATAGTAAAGAAAATAACTGTGTTAGAAAGAAAAAAAAAACTGACTCTATCCAGTGACCCAGCGATTACGGTTTTTTTGTTTTTTTTTTTTTTTTATCTGCTCTGGGCGGACGTCGAAAGACACCCGTTTCAGTTCGTTGTTGATCCATTAACTCAGTTTTTTTATTGCAGAGGGCAGCTAGCCCTCTGACCGAACACGCTGAGCAACCGTGCCGGCAGGCTTGAACGCTAACCACTCCGCTGCCGGCGCTTCATGGTAGAAAAGGGCACGCATTGGCGTATATATTTGACGACCGAAATTATCTTGCGATTTTGTCAATAACGCTTGAGAAGTACGCGCTACTGCTCCCACATTTTGTTGTCCTCGTGGAGTACTACGAGTCTACGAAGTTTGCAGTAAATCCGCGTTCCAAACGTCGTGGCCTCCCCTTGTTAGTTCAGAATGAGATCAGGTAACACATAATAACTTTAATTGGGATATGTCTGGAACTTTCGGATACCACCGGTTCAAATGTTCTTTATTTTCGAACCTGTGTGCCCGCACATGCCGAATGACACTGATTCCTAGTGCGGCACCTTCCGCGTTTGCGGCTCGGCGCTGCGCCTGCGCCCTCGGCAGTCAGACGCGCCACAGACTCGACCGCAATTAAATTTATGCGTCCGCCCCGGCGCGGCTCCGCTGCTGCCCTATTTGCCGCCGTCGCGGCCGCAGCCGCCGCCGACACCTGCCCGCAGACGCCACAGAGGCGGGTCCTCCCTTCATTACGGCGAGTTCGGAGGACGCTCGCCGCGTTAAAACGCCGTGAAACGTAATTACTGAGGCGGCGTGAACGCGTTCCGACCCGCCGCCGCTGATGGCGGCCGTTTTATGGGTCGCCTGTAAAACGCCGGGTCGCGCTGCGCGGGGGTGGAGGGCCGGGCGTGGGCGGCGACGTGGCGCGAGAGAGCACTCCGGAGCTGGCGGCCCCCTAATTACGAATTAATTACACGGCAACAGCGATTAACAACGTAGCCCGTTCTTGCGGTTAAGCGCGCAAAAACGGCGGCACCACAGCTGCGAGCTCGTTTGTCGCGGTTGCTGCGAGTAACTTCAATAGGAGAACGCAGCGCCCCGTTGCTTACAATTTACGCACGCGTGGCCGGTACGTCTGACCGAGACGTGGGTCAAAAACATTTTAGTAAATATTCTATCTTCTCAGCTGACTGTCGGAGAATACAGTAAAATAACAATTAAGAATCCCAAAAATTCTATAAAAATACAAGCAATATTTAACACAGTTGCTAGGTCAGGTGGATGGGATTCCGGCCTGAGGTGCACATTCTCGAGTTGACTGTACCTACTGTCAACAACAAATCCGACACGGTTCACGAGCTCACGGTGTGACCTGACAACGGGAGCCCACGACGTTCGGATCACAGATTTACTTCAAACTTCTTACACTTTTAACTGTCCCTTAGCGCGAGATGGCGGCGGCCGTGTAGTTAAGCGTTCAAGTTCCGTAATCGGTGTATCGAGCCCCACATTCTTTTTATTTTATTTATATTTTTTTTTTAAACTAGTCATATCATTTCGTACATTCTACATTTCAAAAAATTCAAATGGCTCTGAGCACTATGGGATTTAACATCTGAGGTCACCAGTCCCCTAGAACTTAGAATTACTTAAACCTAACTAACCTAAGGACATCACACACATCCATGCCCGAGGCAGGATTCGAACTTGCGACCGTAGCTGTCTCCTGGTTCCAGACTGTAAAAGATTATCCTATTATCTGACTAGTTGAACTTCAAAACAATACATCTCCTGCCTTTCCTTTCGACTCCCCCCCCCCCTCCCCCACTCACACACACCCGCACACTCACGTGACAGGCTGAAAACAGGAAACAGTAAACACATCCTATAACACCTAGAATTACTGGTCGAAAATACGAGGTTCTCGTTATATTCTTGTTGCTGAGTGACTGAGCACTACCGCACTTTAAATTCGAATTCCACATACGAGCCTAAATTCACAAACGGGTCCAAGAAAATGTGTTTTTGGTACCTTTGATGTTAATGTTGCTGCATCTACACCGATACAAGGATAAGTACAACCGCTTCTCTGTCCTAAACAATAAGTTTTACGGCTACTTGTTTACGAGCACTCGCCAGCACTGTACTTGCTAACGTGGAACCTTCAGATGTAGCCGGTCGCGAACTCCCGTTCGTAGAAAGCCAACTGGTGTACCGAATTTTATGGTTGCGTGTCGGAGGAATACCGAACTGTAATTCGCACTGTTGTCCAATACTGAGGCACACTTGTAAGCTGAAGCTTTATTCGGATCTCGAGGCATGACTGATTCAGTAATACATCTTGACAAATATGCTTGATGAACTTCACGCAGTCCATCATTACTTAACAATAGTGATGCAAGAATCCATCAGAGACATGGAGATGGGTAATTATCGACGAAATGAGGAAATGCGACAGGAGCCTTAGAACTGGCTGACAGGACACGAAACTGCCATGAAGTATGAAGGGGAAACGGGAGTTGCGACTTCTCAATTTCGAGGGAAAGGAAATGACGTGAAGGCGCAGGTTGACATGATTGACGTCGAGTGCCAAAAATTATAGGAACATATGTTATTCGTGAATTCGTATTATCCATTTAGCTGATCTCTGAAACGTGTCTTGAATACTAATGTGATTCAATAAATGTGACTCAGCGGCTATACCAGTGATGGCAAACTTTAATAATAGGCTTACGTAGTTCCTACTGAGCCGGTAGTGCCATGTTTAAGACAATGGACTTACATTCGGGACTGGTGTCGCATTCACAAGGAGCTGGATTTAAGTCCCCGTCCGCCCTCCGATATTACCACAATTCCCCTGAATTACGTCAAGCGAATAAAGAGCCAGCGGCCAATATCGTGCTTCACGTTTGTTCAGATGCACGACACGTACAGAGAACCGGTGCCATTGCCGTTCTACGCAGTGGTACGTACCCTCCAGACAGCCGACCGCTGCCCTTCTTTGCGGATGGCAACGTGTGCGTGTAGGTCGCTGGGAGAGCCGCCGTTATTGCGTATTTTACGGTCCCGTTTCAGAAATTAGTTAATTGCTTTTCTTCGCGCTGTGGAGCTGGCGGTATCGGATTAGCCGCGTCCCTGCCGCGGTCGTATTTCAGACTTCCCGGGTCGGCTGCCCTAGAGGCAGTAAACGGACCGATTGGGTGTCCCTGCAGATGAGCGAGGATTGTGGTTAGCGAAATATGCGGGTCGTTAATAGCCACGCTGTCTGCGGGCATAAAACAAAGGATATGTTACTTGTTTTCTGTTTTCCTTTTTGCGTCCCACCTATATTCCTCACCGATATGAGAGCTCTAGCATCTGTGGCCTGTTTCGCTACCAATCCTTTTTGGCAATAGGCCACGTCATTCTGTAAAACCCGAAGCCTACGAGAAAGGCCGCGGCGCGTATGTCACGAAGGTAGGCGTGAGTTCACTCGCCAGATGTACGACATTGCTACACCTGTTAACTCGTAACTAGGTATGTATGTACAAACGAGAATTACATCTTCTACTGGAATCCGCTATTATGGTGTCCTTCTGTTATAAGTCCTACAATGATCGGAAGTCCGTACTAATAATTTCTTACAGCTGTACTGGGGTACAATAAAATTAAAATCATGCAAGAACGGTTATCAGTTGCATAAGGCTCCATTTCTTGTGTGAAATGAGGAGTGTTAATAAGAAGAGACTAAACGCTATAAACAAGTAGTTATACCATTCATATCGAGTATTGATCTTAAATTTTGGTGTAGTACTGTTAATCAGTAAGACTTCATAGTAGCAGATTCCAGTACAAGATGTAATTCTCTTTACTACATAGACGCCCAGCTGCGAGTTACCAGGCTTAGAAACGCATTTTGTCTGCTGAGCTGGTCGAGAGAGCGAGCTCAGGCCTACCTTGGTGACGCACGCGCCGCAGCCATTCTTTCTCGTAGGCCTCGGTAAAACCATACGGGAATTATGAAACAGAATTGCGTAGACGTCGCCCCGAAGAGCACCGCTGCAATGGATCTTATTTGGTTTTACAAAACCAGGCAGCCTAATGCTCTAAAGGAGTTTCTTAAACACACCCTACATCATCAAAAGTATTCGAACACTTACTCGTAGTTGACGTTAATAAGGAATGCATCCACTCTTCCCCTTTATGATGGCTTGAACTCCGCTGAGACATTTTCAGTGGAGGACTGACAGCCCATTCTTGCTCAAGAGCAGAAAACCAGAGAAGATACGCATGTTGAACACAGAGGTTCAGGTTGGGATTCTGAGGACGCCAGTCCATTTCGGGTATATTAGTGTCCGCAAATCATTGCCTTACAGGTTCTGCTTTATGAGTGGATGCAAAGTCATGCTGATACAAACAATCGTCTTCTGTTGCTCTACTGTACACACTACAAAATGGTGTAAAATGTGATCATGCTCTTAGGCATTTAGCGTTTTCTTGGCACATTAACGTGACCACACAGTAACCACGAGAGATACTCCTATAAAGTAACATGACCTACTCCATACTTCACTGCTATAACGATATACACTGCAGCGCCAAAGAACTGGTGTCGGCAAGCGTATTCAAATGCAGACGGAATACAGCGCTGCCGTCGGCAACGTCTATGTAAGACAACAAGTGTCTGGCGCAGTTGTTAGATCGGTTACTGCTGTTACAATGGCGGGTTATCAAGATTTACATGAGTTACGATGTGGTGTTATAGTCGTCGAACGAGCGATGGGACACAGCATCTCCGAGATAGCGATGAAGTGCGGATTTTCCCGTATGTCCATGTCACAAGCGTACCGTGATTATCAGGAATCCGGTAAAACATAAAATATTCGACATCTCTGCGGTCGGAAAAAGATGCTGCAAGAACGGGACCGACGACAACTGAAGAGAATCGTTCAACGCGACAGAAGTGCAACCCTTCCGCAGATTGCTGCAGATTTCAGTGCTGGGACATCAACAAGTGTCAGCGTGCGAACCATTCAGCGAAACATCATCGATATGGGATTTCGGAGCCGAAGGCCCACTCGTGTACCCTTGATGATTGTGCAACACAAAGCCTTACGCCTCGCCTGGGCCCGTCAACACCGACACTGGATTGTTGATGACTGTAGACATGTTTTCTGGTCGGACGAGTTTCGTTTCAAATCATATCAAGCGGATGGACGTATATGGGTTTAGAGACAACCTCATGAATCCATGGGCCCTGCTTGTCAGCAGAGGACTGTTCAAGCTGGTGGAGGCTCTGTAAAGGTTTGGGGCATGTGCAGTTGGCATGATATGGGACCCTTGATACGTCTACATACGACTCTGACATGTGTGATTACCCCCATTCATTCATGCCCATCGTGCATTCCGACAGACTTGGGAAATTCTGGTAGGACACTGCGAGACCCTGCACGTCCTGAATTGCTCCAGAGTGGTTCAAGGAACACTCTTCTGAGTTTAAAGACTTCCGCTGGCCAACAAACTCCCCAGGCATAAACGTTATTGAGAATATCTGGGATGGCTTGCAACGTGTTGTTGCGAATAGGTCTCCACCCCCTCATAGTCTTACGGATTTATGGACAGCTCCATGCTGTTAGTTGCTTCCAGCACTACTTCAGACATTACTCGAGTCCACGGCACGTCGTGATGCGGCACTGCTGCGTGCTCGCGGGGCTCCTACACAATATTAGGCAGGTGTACCAGTTTCCTTGCCTCTTCAGTGTGTCACGGCAGCCGGCTTCGGTGGCCGAGCGGTTCTAGGCGCTTCAGCCCGGAACCGTGCAACTTCTACGGTCGCGGGTTCGAATCCTGTCTCGGGCATGGATGCGTGTGATGTCCTTAGTTGGGTTTTTGTAGTTGTAAGTTCTAGGGGACTGTTGACCTCAGATGTTAAGTCCCATAGTGCTCAGAGCCATTTGAACCATTTTTGTGTCACGGCAGACAACGTTCTCTAGGCTCGTCAGATCAGATTTCTTCCATCAGACTGCCACAGGTTATACCACATCGGAACTCAACGAATGATTCCTTCCACAGATTTCATGCGACTGTTGACAACTACCCCCCGCAGTGCTCGTCAGTGCCTGTCCGGCAGTACCTGAGATCTGCCAGTTCTTTCTTTAGCTATGGTTGCTACTTGGCGTTTTCACTTCACAACCACATCACTAACAGTCGTGCTCGGTGGCTTTAGAAGGTTTTAGTAGTCCCTGATGTATTTGTTGCTCACAGGACACGGAATAAATAATTTACGTTCGATGTCACTTAGCTCTCCTGAGCCACCCATTCTGATGTTAATGATTCTCTACTGACAACACAATACTCCCCGCCTCCTATTAAACTGGCGGGTCCGCCTCTAGTGACATCTAGTGATTCGTTGCGCTTTATGTAGGCGTGTCCAGATACTTTCGATCGGATGTTTTATTTTTCATTGCCTCGTTATTAACGTCAATTGATGGCTAGAAATCGACCCCCAGCAGCAAGTTATGAACTGTAGAGCCGTATACTACAAAGATAAGTCGCATCGAAAAAGACTTTTGATAGTACAACTGATGGCCCCATTTTATGAAAGTTTTCATGTATTAATATTTTTTTTTTTAGCTTTTCGATGAAACCTTCGTGGACGTCGTATTTTATATAGACCGTTGTGTTATCCTCTATTCATAGGCGTCATAGGGCGTCTGTATGGAGGAGCATGTGCTAATCACACTGCTCTCCCAGTCGTTGATGTTAGCTTTTCTTCTTCAATTTTTCCCTATCATGATTCCTTCTGAACTAGCGGTCCTGCACACTCTTCCAGCTTTTACGGGAGCGGCAAGTACAATTCAAAATTTCTTAAAGAAGCGTGAAGTTGCTCTCTTAGACTGAGTGATGTTGGACATAGTGGCCTTATAGAGCGGAAGGCTCTACTTCTTACTGTCAGTTACTTTGCAAGGGCATTCTATAATTCTTAGTTTACCATAAATTTGGTAATTGCTGCTGCACGCTAGGTGATCGACTAGCCTTACAAACATTCGGTTGCAGTAGGGCGGCGATGCGGGACCCAGGGGATGGACGGTGCCGAGGCAGCTGTGGTAATGTGGCAGCGGCACCATATGGCTGGCAGCTGGTTGGCAGGGGGCTCACAGGTAACAGCATATCGTCTGGAACACTGCCACAGGATGTAGTTTAGTACAGGCACTGCAAAAGTGCTTACAAAAGCAACAGGGGTACCTGTAAAAGGGATACGCAACGTTTGGGTAACAAAATAAAGTGTACGAAATTTTCTAGGGCGTTTCATTTAAATAGGTAAAATATGTGCTACGTCTTTCTCTAGGATGGTACAATGTATTAGGTGTATGCATTCCCCTTCTTAAGCTATTAGATGCATAAATGATTCCCGAACTACAGTTCTTGCTTAACTCTACTGATATTCATATTGTTCAAAGGCCGTACGAATGATTGAAAGCATTTAACCTGAATCCGATATCTTCTTCCTACAAATTAAGTTCTACGCTATATGTAGGTGTCTATGCATCGGGAATAATTATTCTAAGTATTACGATTCAAAACAGGGAGGTGAAATAGGACTTGGCAGAATGATAGTCATCATAGAGTTACGCCGCGAAGTACAACCTACGAAGGTACGAAGACGCAAGAGTGCAGACACTTATTAAAGCAGCTAGCACATTTGCACGGTCGCCACTGTTCCAGGGAGACATGATTAGTCAGCGTAGCTTCCGGCATTCGTCGACACTGCTGGCTGTGTCACAGAGATACGCTGCAGGAAGCACCACGGCTCCTGGTCCACCTAGCGGCCGCTACACACAGCTGCTCCAGCCGAACTGCGGTTCCGCTGTCTGTGGATATTAACAAAGTCAATTCATTAGAGTGCGCTGCGCCAGTTACGCACAGTTGGCTAAACATCCCGTGCCAGATACAGGAAGTGGGTAGCCCCGGCGTCGTTACGAGAACCTGCATTAATCCTCACATCCCACATCAGAGTCTAAACAGCGTTTCGTGGTTCCGCTCTTGTGATTCTGTTTCTGGCACTGCACCAACGTTTGTATTATGCGTGTACCATTACTAGTAGCGCAAGCTTGACCGATTTCGCCTCGACGAGTATGATAATAACAATAAGAAACCAAATCAATATTTCCTTCTGTGATATTATCATGTTCAGTTAATACATTCGGCGATATTTGTTCCATTCGTCGGCTATTTTTCACTTTCAGTCAGCCATAGCATTGCCTTCATTCAGTGATAGCATTACAACAGGCAGGTCGTTGCAACAAAACCTTTTAGTTAATTTTAATTTTATGAAGTTCTCAAAGTGTTTTGAGAACGAAAACATCGTCCCAGTAGGCTGTATATTATCGGGGCAATAGGCAAACTTAAAGCGTAGGTCATTTTCAAGCACATTTATAAAGCTTCCAGATTTTTTTTTTTTTTTTGCTTCGCTGTTGAAACCAGGTAACCCACACTGTCAGGGCTCTTGACTGGTCGTACGAAGCATGGTGACTCAACTGACGTCTGAAACACGAACTGCTTTTCAGGCTCACACATTAGCAAAAACTCTGACGAGAAATATGAAGACAATTTCTTTGCAGGGTTTCTCATTCGACATCATTCCCTGCCGGGTTGGGGATTTTCTATGCCCGGGGACTGGGTGTTTGCGTTGTCCTCATCATTTCATCATCATCATCATCATCATCATCATCATCATCATCATCATCATCATCATCATCCGTGACAGTGTCTAGATTGGATTGTGTAAAAATTAGGACTTTTTACGGGCGTTGATGAACGCGCAGTTGAGCGCCTCACAAACCAAACATCATCATCTGACATCACATCTGAATGACGAGCTACTCCCGATGATTCTCTGTTTCGCAAAAGTTCGATAGCATGATCAAAAAAATAACGCAAGACAGCGCAACGACAAGATATGGTTTTTTCCAACGAGTAGCTTTGATATTACTAAGTAGGCTTTATTATAAGTGCATCTATGACGAGTGATTCAGCGGAAGAATGATTGCTGTGTTGCTCCAGGTTAGGCAAAGTTTGTCACGTCATACAATACGATTTCACAATAAACATGCAGTCGTAGCACAAGTGTATCCGCAACGAGGGAGAATGACACGGCCTAAGAAAAAAATGGGCATTTGCGGAAACGAGCCGTAGAGGGAAATGGAAATCTGAAATGTGCTTGTTACAAATTCAGCCACCTTGCATATCATGCGATCTTTCATTAAGCAGACATATTTATCGCTGCATCATCGCACAGTAATACAAAACTTTGTTTACGATTTAGTATTCGATAAAAACACATTTCAGGGTAAAAAGAGAATAACAAGGTTGAAACTGTTAATTGAAATCACGTTTCCCTGAGTTTCCGCCTCGTTGCCCCTTGTCATAAAATATGTAATCAGTTATTTTTGCCGCTCGGCTAAAGCCTACGCGGAACCGGTCGGGTCATTCCGGAGTCACGAAGCGAGCAGCCCAGGAGCGTGTACAAAAAGGCGCACCCGCGCGCGCCCAGCTAACTCCATTCGCTTTTCGATTCCGCGGTCTCCACGCGTCAAATGCCGGTCGGCATGCATGCTATTCCATTTCTGGCTTAATTTCCATGGAATAAATGATTTTACAACAATTTTCACTCAAACTCATACGGAAAGAATATAATGAACAGTCAGAGCGTTACTAAAATATTTACTGAGCTGTAAATGAAACCGAAATGAAGCGATCTGTGCGCCCCACCCTTACAGGAATAATTGAATACGGTTTCTCATTACATGCATCTATCAGTACAGTAGCTTTTTTTACTCTAAAATGACAACTGCGCTCTTTATCAATCTAGATAGCTTCGAACGACTTTGGAAAAATGTATTTTTTTTGTTCTTCTTCTTAACAATAAAATAATTTTCTGGATTCTGAACGAGCAGACAATATTACTTCAGCTTCTGAAAATTAATTTAGCTAAAAACCAACTGCAAAATAATTCAGACTTTCATACTTTTAAAGCAGCTACCAGTGAATTTCGGAGAACACATAATTACAAATTAAAATTGCTTACTTTATGAACGATTCGTTAATTATTCTGACAATGTCACAGATGTTTCAGCGAAAAATGTATTCTTCTATCTTTTTTAATAAAAATAAATCCCGCTCTCGAGCGGCTGGTTCTTTTTTAATAATAGTAAAAATGATTCTTCATCTCCTGAAAAGCAAAGTCTTCATTAAAGAGCTGCAGCAGAGGATAAGAAATACGTAGCGTTGGTTAAAGAATTGCAAAACAAGCGTAGTATGTGACAGCATTGAAGAACTCCCCTTCTATTGGAGTTTTCTAATACAATAAGCAGACAACTCAGACACAGGTAGGGACCACTGTTGAAAGGAATGGACAGCGTACTTAACACAGGATATGGCTTAAGGATAAAAAAAAAAAAACAAAGATGAAGACAAAGAAGAATGGTAGAAACGAGATGAACAACTTGCTCAACACCGAAATTGGGAACGAGAAGGTGGTGAAAGAAATGATAGAATGTTCCTGTCAAGGGAGCAAGATTATTAGGCTGGCCGAAGCAAGGAAGATGCCAAAAGTAGACTGGCACGTATTAAGGAAACTTTCTTCGATAAAAGGGCTCTGCTAGTATCAGACACTGATGTGAAACTGAGGATGTTTCTGCAACACAGCATAGTACAGAAGTGAATTGTTACTACCAAAGAATGTTAAAAATTTAGTCAACAAACACAATACGGTGCGAAATGAGAAACTACTGCAAAGAACAGGTGATGAAAGGAGTTTGTGGGAGACCCTCGCCAGAAGAAGGGACATGGTAATGAGGCGTCTGCTACGACATCCAGATATAATTAATTTGCCTCTGGATGGAGCAGTAAAGGGGCAAACTTGTTGCAATATACGAAGATTAAACTATTAAAAGACAGATAAAGAAGTTGTTGCGTCTAGTACGGGGCGAAGAGATGGGAAAAGATTAGCACTAGATAGAAAAGAATGGAGGGCAGCGACTTACACGAGAAAAAACTAATACGAACTGTTAAGACGGTTAACAGAATAAGGTTAGTTGACTGATTTCCTAAATAATCTTGGTGTACTGCTTTCGCATCCTTAAAGACCAATGTAGTACGCGTGAATGACTACTTCCTGTCACGTCGATAAAAAACATATGTAATGCTACCACCAAACCTGCTAATGTTTCACCAAAATAATTAAGTGATAAATGCTTTCGCCAAGCCTACACATAGGTAGTCTCACGTCCGATATTGCCTTAGAAACATGACCTAGTTGTATGCGCGCGCGCACACACACACACACACACACACACACACACACACACACACACACACACACACACACACAAAACAGGTACACAAATAAAATCACAGTAATACTAACACAACTATCACAATAATACTTATACAAATATTTAGATCCATAAGTTATTCCTTGGTTTTAACTGAGAAGTTGTGCGTCACAGAAAGTAGAATGGATTACAATGGAGTAAAATTACGGTTTTATCTACTATCACGAATTGTTTACTACACTGACGAATCCGTATGTAAAATTGAAAATCGGATGAGGTGCCTGTCGTAAGATTGTTGTTACGATGGATGTCGCGTTCAGTGTCGTTCATATACACTATGTGATCAAAAGTATCCCGACACCCCCAGAAACATACGTTTTTCATATTAGGCTCATTGTGATGCCACCTACTGCCAGTTACTCCAAATCGGCGACCTCAGTATTCATTAAACATCGTGAGAGAGCAGAAAGGGGCGCTCCGCTGAACTCACGGACTTCGAACATGGTCAGGTGATTGGGTTCACTTGCGTCATACGTCTGTACACGAGATTTCCACACTCCTAAACATCACTAGGTCCACTGTTGCCGATGTGATAGTGAGGTGGAAACATGAAGGGACACGTACAGCACAAAAACATATAGGCCTACCTCGTCTGTTGACTGACAGAGACCGCCGACAGTTGAAGAGGGTCGCAATGTGTAATAGGCAGACATCTACCCACACCATCACACAGGAATTCCAAACTGCATCAGGATCCACTGCAAGTACTACGAAAGTTAGGCGGGAGGTGAGAAAACTTGGATTTCATGGTCGAGCAGCTGCTCATAAGCCACACATCACGCCGGAAAATTCCAAACGACGCCTCGCTTGGTGTATGTAGCGAAAACGTCGGACGACTGAACAGAGGAAAAACGTTGTGTAGAGTGAATAATCACGATACACAATGTGGCAATCCGATTGGAGGGTGTGGGTATGGCGAGTGTCCGGTGAACGTCATCTGCCACCGTGTTTAGTGCCAATAGTAAAATTCGGAGGCGGTGTTGTCTTTGTGTGGTCGTGTTTTTCGTGGAGGGGGCTTGTACCACTTGTTGTTTTGCGTGGATCTATCACAGCAAAGGCCTACATTGATGTTTTAAGCGCCTTCTTCCTTCCCAGTGTTGAAGAGCAATTCGGGGATGAGGACTGCATCTTTCAACACGATCGAGGACCTGTTCATAATGCACGGCCTGTGGCGGAGTGGTTACACGACAATAACGTCCCTGTAATGGACTGGTCTGCACAGAGTCCTGACCTGAATCCAACAGAACACCTTTGGGATGATTTGGAACGCCGACTTCGTGTCAGGCCTCACCGACCGACATCGATACCTCTCCTCAGTGCAGCACTAGGTGAAGAATGGGCTGCCATTCCCCAAGAAACCTTGCAGCACCTGATTGAACGTATGCCTGCGAGAGTAGAAGCTGTCATCAAGACTAAGGATGGGTCAACACCATATTGAATTCTAGCATTACCGATGGAGGGCGCCACGAACTTGTAAGTCATTTTCAGCCAGGTGTCCGTATACTTCTGATGATATAGTGTATGTCGACATAGAAACATCCAAATACACCTATTTTAACAAAACAAACTACAAAGTTGCTAAGAACGTTAGGCCTACATAACATTTCGTACAACACTTTACTAATGAGTATGGTTTTGCAGCATAAGTTAAACAGTAAGATAAAACATTTAGCTCTAAGAGGAATCTGTGTTTGAATGTAAAATCTAATACAGTATTTGGAATTATTGTTCTTGGTCTCAGAAAACTTATTCAGTTTCATCATTATTCAGTTTATATTTAGACGGAGTCTACTATGTAATGTTTTATTCTGAGGTAAATCGTCGCCGCTGCCACCAGAGAAATACACCTTCTTGCCCACCTCAGATTTACCTTTCGCGGCTGCTGACTATCGCAGGAGCTGTAGTACGTCAGGATTAGGTGGGATCTTTTACTACTGAAGAGGTGTCTCCTATTTGCGCTACGGCTCCCGTGAAAAGGAGAAAACAACGGACTGTATAAAAAACTAGACCCTTCTAGACAACTGGTGGTCACCTTCAGCCGGTTCCCGGTGGCAATGAGAACTGTAGAGTGTTACCAGGCAGTCTCCAAGTTGTGAGACGTTGTCACACTAATGACAAGGAGCTTAGAAACATCAAGACATTAGCATTACTTCTTATATAAATATTTATGTAAATTTTGGTTACATGCAGACACATGGACACATCGAGGTACTTAAGAGGCTCAGAACTTGAGATGCGTGAGGATTTTCAGAGTCGTCTATCCGAGTAAGAGGAGAAAACTCAACGTTGTTGCACTATGCTTCAGCAGTTCCTCTGATCAGCGAAGCACTACCAGTGACGAGAACAATTCACAAGTCATGTAAGATAAGTGCGTTAAATCGTGTTATGTAGGGATAACAACTTATACCGTGAGTCCGCAGGGCCACCTCAGATTCACAAAACATCCCAGGTAGCAGAGCTGTCGTTATATTGCCGACCTAATTACTTTTGATACTGAAGATACCTTCCGAGCTCTTAGGGACATCAAACAGAAGGAAGCGCAACCTCTACAGCTGTTTAAATACGTTCGAGAGTTTCCATATTATTCGTTTATGTTTTACACCGCATCGTATTGTAAAATGACGTACCAAAGTTTCGGCCTCACATCAGGGTGTGTAATACGATTGGGTCAACTCAGCTTTCATTTCAATACATTGTCTTCACTTCTGCTGCTATAATATGTGAAATCAAAGTAAATCAAAATACATCATATGGATGCCGGTAGTGGAGGGGATGGGAGCTGATTTTTCTTCAGTGGTTGCAGTTTAAGATGGAATTTTGTTGATAATATTGGTGAATCAGGAGGGAACGGATTGCCCTACAATGTGGCGGTTACGACGGGCCACTACGTTGTGTACCTTCCGCAGAAGTGTTTACGGCCGTGCGCGTCCGTGATGAGGCATCCTTGCGAGTGCAGTGTGACTACTGCCGGCAGCTAAGGTGATGGAAACCTGTAACGGTCATTGCAGTTTCATACCGAGCTAAAACACACGAGCCACCTCGAAATATATGACGGCACAGCAATAAATTTGGTGTTACACGATCCCGCATTTGTGATGCTGTCGTAGGTATAAGTTACGCTTCTATTCTTTTAGCCGTTTCAGTGATCACTTCGACATAAACTTACAGTGTGTGTGATGGACGCCGCCTTAGATGGATCTCGGCATGCTGCTCGTTTTGTTGCTGCTATGACAGGTGCCCTAATGCCAGAATCCCTCCGCCATGATGCGTGACATCTTGTACAAATGGGACGTGGGCAGCACTTGGGTGTTCCTCGTCCTCGTATCTGTCGCTTTTGTTATTCGTAGACATAATTCTTTTGATGCGATATTGCAGTGCCTGCACAATTCTGATTATACTGGCACTGCGATATCGTATTTCTCTGCCGTTACCGGGCAAGCCACCTTCAAGTACGATGAGCCGGCCGAAGTGACCGAGCGGTTTTAGGCGCTTCAGTCTGGAAGCGCGAAACCTCTACGGTCGCAGGTTCGAATCCTACCTCGGGCGTGGATGTGTGTAATGTCCTTAGGTTAGTTAGGTTTAACTAGTTCTAAGTTCTAGGGGACTAATGACCTCAGTAGTTGAGTCCCATAGTGCTCAGAGCCATTTGAACCATTTCAAGTACAATGTCTTATCTGTAAGGGAATATACACAATAGATAACGACATATGAAAGTTTTGGTGTGGCCGTGAGTCATACATGGATAGCCAAATGGTAAGACGACCGCACGCGATAAGCGGGGAATCTGGGTTCGAGCTCCGGTCCGGCACAACTTTTCACTGTCGTTATTCCATTCTACAGTTGATGATTGTCATTATTCGCAATTGCGAATCCATTTAACGTGTAATTTTTTTATGTTCCTTCTCTGGAACAGTTAGCCCTGAAGGTGTTACACAGGTTCTGGCCGGCTTCTCTATGTTGACGATACTTACACTGTCAGGCTACGTAGGAGATTCCTCGAGTAGCTCAACGCGCAGCACCTGATGAATGTCACTTGCAACAGTGTCCGAACCGTGGAGCATCATTTTACGACCTGACGTGATCTATATCCCACTAAAGTTTTGTAGAAATGAACACTGGCCGCGAGACCCGACGAACTTAATATACCCAAGAGGGTAATGTACCATATGTCTTCGCATTCAAATAATCCCTTTTGGCTCTAATTTACAAGATCCTGCTGCCAACGGATATGACTTTGGATGAAAATAAGCACAGTGGACAGGAATTCGTCAGCCCGGGAGGCATCACGCTAATACCGTGTAACGGCGAGTCAGGCATTAAATATGAACTCAGTTTGGCGAGGGACAGGGTACACAGATTTCTTCAGCTATGTTACATGCAGCTGACCGAACACACTAGTGATCAGATCATCTAGAGCTGTAAAACAACGGGAAGTATACTGCTAAGTTTCAAACGCTGTTCATAACAGTCCGAAACTTTTTTTTTTTTAATTAAGATCGAGGGATATAGCATACCAGTGGAAGTTCGATATGGTATCCGATTGTTCGTCAAACCAGGGATATACGCGTACAGGTTTTTGAAAATAGCTCCTGTCATCTTGGGAGAAGCTAGTATCCATAGCGTAGTCATCACGAAGATTAACAAGAAAGGGCATTAATTACCAAAAATGTTGAAATAAGCGTCCTAGTTCATAATTATGGTAATATAAATGGGTAAACAAAAGTCACGGTACGGAAAGTATCCCCAAAACATCATCACAGAATCACCTCCGGCCTGCCGTCCACATACTCCGGGTTAAACGCGTCATTGGAAGGTCGCTCCACACGACGTCTTGCAACGTTTGAAAGAGGGGATAATCGTGACTCGTTGGACCACACTATACTCCGATCAAAATTACTTTGTAATTTGCGCTTCAGCGAGTCGAGCGACAGTGGGGAAAGAGCAGCCGTGTAGCTTGCCTGCAGCCACCTGATACTTCGGCATAACACTTCTGAAAACTTTCTCGCGATTGTAGTTGGTGTTATGATAGATTAAGAAAACATCTTCGATTACTCTAGATAATTTGGAGACGACACAGTGATAGATTTTTTTTTTAAGCTCACCCTGCCCTAGAGCAAAACCATGGATCTGGTTTACAGTTTTGCACTGAGACTCTAGTATATTACAACTGTGTGCTGGACAGCGACTCGAAACTGGGATTTTTTTTTTACCTGACCCGACCAAGTGCCTTATAGACTGATTCTCGATTCCCTTTTTCGGCTCCATTCCGCCAAAAATTCTCTTCTTTTGCCGCAATATCGTTCTTTCCGAGAGGTATGTAGGAGGAGTTCCGTCATATTCGGAAGGCAGGAGAGAGTTGGTGGCCACTGAAGTGGAGCTGTGAGTGTTCATGAATTGTCATCACATAGCTTAATGGATAGATAACTTTATTGCAAAAGACAAAGGTCCCAAATTTGAGTTCTGGCACACGATCTAATCAAGGAGGAAGTTTGAAAATAGTGCACACTCCGCGGCAGACGGAAAATTCAAAATCTACTGTGGCGTTATGTATTGTCTAACGTCAAACACCTGTCTGTTACAAGACACAACCTGGTAGCGGTTCTAGCTTCGTACAACGTGCTTTTATACAGGGTGAGTCAGCTGCTCGTAACTATGGGCTTTATGTAACTCACAGCACTTTCAAATAGCACACAAGATTCTCATAATTCTCGTATTCTCTTGTTTGCTGCGTGCAAAATATTAGTCATAGAGAAAAAAATGAACAGGACTTTTTGCAAGAAATTTAATCTAATTAAATTTTGTAGTGGGATACGTCTGACCTTCAAACGAGTTTTTCTTGTATAAATCAGAAACTGTGGTCTCCAGTGAAAACGTATCCCAGTATCCTACAAATATACCGTGTTAATTTTTTCTGTAAGACTAATAGCCGGCGAGCAGCAAGCCAGAGAATATGAACATCGCGTGCAAGGTTTTTCAAGGCGTTGCGGGTTGCAGAAAACCTTTTGGTTGGAGCAGCTGAATCACCCTACATCAGGGTAACAAACAGATCCTCCGGTGAGCTTATAACAACAGACTTGTGGCGCTCTGAATCCATTTGGCACTGTGGAATCCCTAGAGACTTATGTTACAACTTGTATGTACTACCTCCAGGCCCACGTACGATCCGCGTTTGATTGGCCCGAGTGCGAGAGCGGCGGTACGGTTACCGGCAATAAATCTTGCAGATCGCTGCACGATCGACAGGCAGGTCTAGATCGTTTCGAGCGAGGGCTTCAGCTGCCGCCGGCGTGGGGGCCCGAGCGGCGGCCACCGCGGCGCAAACAGTCTGCGCAAATCTCGTCTCTGCCGCCGCCCCCGCCGCGCCGAAGAAGTGGAGCAAGACGAGCGCTGGCGCGTGAAGGCGGGCCGCGCCATGCATATGCGAGCCGGCCGGCCACCTGGCCGCCGGAATGAGTTCTGTGTTATTCTCGCTGCCTGAATATTCATGCGCGCGCTCTCCGTTGCTGTTTCGGCGACACTGGGGCTCATCCCCGGAGGCGGCAGAGGCGGAGGCGGAGGCGGCGGCAGCGGCGACGTCTATCGCGCGTCGCCCCACTGCCCGCTGCACCGCCGCCGCCCGCTCGCGACGCGGAGTCGGTGCTTTTTTCGTTTAGCCGTAGGTCGTTGGCGTGAAGCGGGGCGGAAGGAAGTGGTCCGGCGACGCGACGCCACAAAACGACGCAGCCAGCTTCTCGTTACGCTTGCAGCCGCAGCCCCCACTCTCCCCGCTGCCCCTCCGTCGTGTGTGCAACGGGAGACGGGAGACCGGAGCGTGGTTCGCCGCAGGGCGCTGAGGACACAGGGCGAAGGGTGCAAGGCTCCCTTCCCGCCGATTGCGCAGCCGCCTCGTTGAAATTCATTCGGGTGTGCATCAAGTATGACTCGACATGGCGAGTAATGCCGCCGCTGAACTGGTAGTCACGTGCTTTGGTTTTACTCGTATATTTAGTGACATTATAAAAGAAACTTGTTCTGTGTTCACTGGTTCAGAAAAAAAATTTAAGGGCAGAAATTTTGTTTTGCTTTGTTCCTCTAACACTTACAGTCAACTCCTCAAAAACATTTATTCGTATGTTAATTATTTTGGCCGGCCCGGGTGGCCGAGCGGTTCTAGGCGCTACAGTCTGGAACCGCGCGACCCCTACGGTCGTAGGTTCGAATCCTGCATCGGGCATGGATGTGTGTGATGTCCTTAGTTTAGTTAGGTTTAAGTAGTTCTATGTTCTAGGGGACTGATGACCACAGATGTTAAGTCCCATAGTGCTCAGAGCCATTTGTACTATTTGTTAATTATTTGCTTTCGGTACGATATAAAAAATATTTATTAGTACATAAACTGGCTTTAAACAACTACGAGAGAATGCTGAAAAGTAACGCCCCAGAATTTTTACGTAAAATTTCTTAAAGATGTGTAAGTAAAACGAACGTTACTACAATTTTACGTTTTTATTCTTTACGTCTGCATATACAGGGTGGTCGGAAATTCCTGTTACAAACGTCTAGGACATGTAAAGGGTAGTGAGTACAGAACATTTTGAGTAGGAACCCATGTCCGAAATCGTATCGTTTCCGTTCTACGACAGATTCAATTCAGATGTGTACCTCGTCAACGCTCCAGCCTTTGGAGAGCCAGTCCTGACAAAACTCTACCATCTCATGAGCAAGATGTAAGAGACAGGCGAAATACCCTCAGACTTCAAGAAGAATATAGTAATTCCAATCCCAAAGAAAGCAAGTGTTGACAGATGTCAAATTACCGAACTATCACTTTAATAAGTCACATCTGCAAAATACTAACGCTAACTCTTTACAGACGAATGGAAAAACTGATAGGATCCGACCTCGGGGAAGATCAGTTTGGATTCCGTAGAAATGTTGGAACACGTGAGGCAATACTGACCCTACGACTTATCTTAGAAGAAAGATTAAGGAAAGGCAAACCTACGTTTCTAGCATTTGTAGACTTAGAGAAAGTTTTTTACAATGTTGATTGGAATACTCTCCTTCAAATTCTGAAGGTGGTAGGGGTAAAATACAGGGACCGAAAGGCTATTTACAATTTGCACAGAAAGCAGATGGCAGTTTTAAGAGTCGAGGGGCATGAAAAGGAAGTAGTGGTCGAGAAGGGAGTGAGACAGGGTTGTAGCCTCTCTCCGATGTTATTCAATCTGTATATTGAGCAAGCAGTAAAGGAAACAAAAGAAAAGTTCGGAGTAGGTATTAAAGTCCACGTAGAAGAAATAAAAACTTTGAGATTCGCCGATGACATTGTAATTCTATCAGAGACAGCAAAGGACTTGGAAGAGCAGTTGAACGGAATGGACAGTGTCTTGAAAGGAGGTTATAAGATGAACATCAACAAAAGCAAAACGAGGATAATGGAATGGAGTCGAATTAATTCGGGTGATGCTGAGGGAATTAGATTATGAAATGAGACATTTAACGTAGTAGATGAGTTTTGCTATTTGGGGAGCAAAATAACTTATGATGGTCGAAGTAGAGAGGATATAAAATGTAGGCTCGTAATGGCAAGGAAAGCGTGTCTGAAGAAGGGAAGTTTATTAATATCGAGTACAGATTTAAGTGTCAGGAAGTCTATTCTGAAAGTATTTGTATGGAGTGTAGCCATGTATGGAAGTGAAACATGGACGATAAATAGTTTGGACAAGAAGAGAATAGAAGCTTTCGAAATGTGGTGTTACAGAGGAATGCTGAAGATTAGATGGGTAGATCACATAACTAATGAGGAGGTATTGAATAGAAATGGGGAGAAGAGGAGCTTGTGGCACAACTTTACTATAAGAAGGGATCGGTTGGTAGGACATGTTCTGAGACATCGAGGGTTACCCAGTTTAGTGTTGGAGGGCAGCGTGGAGGGTAAAAATCGTAGAGGGAGACCAAGAGACGAATACATTATGCAGAGTCAGAGGGATGTAGGCTGCTGTATGTACTGGGAGATGAAGAAGCTTGCACAGGATAGAGTAGCATGGAGAGCTGTATGAAACCAGTCTCAGGACTGAAGATCACAACGACAACCTCGTCAACGTCTGCTTAGGGCAAGACAAACGTCTCATAATTCCCTGTCGTGGTATGCAACAGGGTAGACACGATGACGCGTACTACGTCAAACGATCCCCAGATGTCACTAACTGTCCGCTTTGCTGTGAGACCGAGTCAACACCTGTGCATCACCGATAGAGGAAACATGGTACAATACACGTTTGCGGAATACACAGACGTACTCCTTGTGCATGGCGAAGCTGGAGGTAACGGAAGAGCTGCTGGTCGGCTGTATCACGAACGTTTTCCACACCGTCACACTCCATCGCACAACCTGTTTGCCCAAGTTACACAACGGCTACGAGAAACTGTTACCTTCACCGTGAGGAGGCAGGACTGTGGTGCTCCACGGCGACGCCGCACTCCCGAATTTGAAGAAGGTGCACTGTGTCGCATTGAAGATAGCCCGTCAACGAGTTCGCGAACAATTGCGCGTGCAATGGCTGTTAGCCACAGTACCGCCTTGGACGTCCTGCATTAGCAACAATTACATCTGTACCACTTACAAAGGGTACACGCTATGGCTCCAGCAGACGTTCCACAACGCGCCGCCTTCTGCACATGGTTCGTGCACCGTTGCATTGACGCGCCCCTATTTCCACGTCGAGTTCTCTTCACAGATGAATGTAGGTTCACAAGGGATTGTGTTCTGAATGCTCGAAACAGCCATGTCTAGGCGGACGAAAACCCTCATGCCACGCATGTTGATGGATTTCAAGACTGGTTTGGAATTAACGTGTGGACAGGTATTCTGGACTGTCATGTGGTTGGACCACACCTCCTTCCATCCTAGCTCAAGGGTCCCGCATACTTAGTCTTCCTACAACACGTAATGGACCCGTTCTCGGAAGCTGTGCCATTGAATGCCCGTCAGGAAATGTGGTTTCAGCATGATGGAACACCACCTCACTTTTCACTGGCTGTCTGGAGACAACAGACGGTATGGTGAAACATGGATAGGCCGTGGTGGTCCAACCGCGTGGCTACTATGGACTACATGTTGTGGGGTCGTATGAAGAGCCTAATTTATAGGACACCTGTAGAGACAGAGGAAGATCTGCTGGCACGAGTTCTGGCCGCTGCACAAAACATTGAAGAGACACCAGGTGGGATGGAGGGAGTGTACCAGAACATGTTTCGGAGGTACAATGTGTGTAACAACGTTGGCGGTCGCCACATCGAGCCGCTGTTGTAATGCATCTGTATGTTGCGGCTGGAGCCGTAGATGCTGGGTTCTTGTTGCTGTCGACTAATGTAAACCATAAGGTGTAAGCTGTAATGCAAATGCGTAAGTAAAATAACTGCACGAGTCAGTGTTCTTTTCAAATGGATTGCAACAATTGTACCTGCTCACGCCTAAGTACATTCCTCACGTGGGTGTGGATGAGATACTCATATGCATTGAAACTGTCGTGCCGGGCACTGTGGCCGAGCGGTTCTAGGCGCTTCAGTCTGGAACTGCGCGACCGTTACGGTCGCATGTTCGAATCCTGCCTCGGGCATGCATGTTTGTGCTGTCCTTAGGTTAGATTTAAGTAGTTCTAAGTTCTAGGGGACTTATGACCTCAGATGTTAAGTCCCATAGTGCTCAGAGACATTTGAACCATTTGAAACTGTCGTAGAACGGAAACTATACATTTCCGCACATAGGTTCCTATTCAAAATGTTATGTACTCACTACCCTCTACATGTCCTAGAAGTTTGTAACGGGAGTTTCCGACGACCCTGTATATTGCTCAACATGGTTACCCTGGCGACGAACAAGGTTCTTCAAACGACAGACCAGTTTATTGATAACTTAAGTGTAGAATGTTTGTCGATTGAGTCACAACCTCACCCCTGCTTGCACCGCTTCGTTACTATCAAAATGAAGTCCTCGAAGGTATTCTTTAAGTTTTGGAAGCAGCTGAAAATGGGATATGGCCAAGTCGGGACTGCCTGACCTATGACAGTGAACCCAAGGAGTCGGATTGTCTCAGATGTCGCAGCGATCCTGTGTGGTCTGGCATTGTCATACTGAATAAAAGGGTGCTCCATGTGTGAAAGAATTCTTCTGTGACCATAAACTGGGTTACAGCACGATTTTTCTCACGCGCGTCACAGTTACGTTACACACTGCCACCTTATACGCAAATATACGGAGCCCTCTAGCAGCAACTGGGTGTTGTGTGATGTCCTTAGGTTAGTTAGGTTTAAGTAGTTCTAAGTTCTAGGGGACTGATGACCATAGATGTTAAGTCTCATAGTGCTCAGAGCCATTTGAACCTCTAGCAGCAGAGGGCTGAAAATTATAGGCATAAAGAATAAAGAGGTAGAATGTTAATGACGTTCGTTTAATTTAAAAAGTTTTAAGAGTTATAAAAAATTCGGGAATATTACTTTTCAGGAAGTTCTTCAGTTTCTGAAAAATGGAATGTATGAGGCGTTGAAACTTTCCTACAGTGACTTGTGACCTTCACGAGGTCTCTAACTCTGCCCTGCGCGTCTCGAAGACTTGGACGAAGTTTCCTATTAGTGTAGTGGATGACAACTCTTTTCAGATATGGATAAATGTTAGGAATGCCTATAACAAATAGAAAGAAGCGAAGGGATATGAAATGGGCCAAAAAGTAACGAGTAGCGAGTAGAAATACCGTTGTCAGTCGACTCAATATTCTCGTTGCGCTAAGCTTCGAAAGTGTAACGCAGGAAGTTCTGCTCTGAAAGAGGATGGCTAGTAGGTGTGGCGTGCCCAAACACGCACGGACCGGTGGTACAAATGTGAGCAGCTGGCGCCTATCACTGCCCTGATCTGTGATTAAACAGGTTGTAAAGCTGTCCGCGTGTTCCCCGGTATCAGCAATCTCAGCACGCACTGCCGGCAGCCGACGCATCCAGAACACGCGGTCACATCATGCACTAGCCACTAATAGGTAGTCTGGTGCGCGTAGGTGCCGATTTGTAGCGGCAGGTGCGTGTGCAGAAAGTCCAAGTAGCTGCAGAGCGAAACAGTGCACCTGTAATTACGTGATTTTATCGAAATACCTCGTGTGAGGAATTCGAGGACCCAACGGAGGTAGCTACGACGCTGCGTCGCTGCAAGTGCGTAATCCATCAGTTCATTACAGGGCTTTTCGATCGCCCAAATCGTCTCCTCTGGTGTACGGACTAAGGGGACAGAGTGTTAAGACTACAAATGTGAAGCAGTTTCTCTTAAAAAGTGAGTAGAATGTGCGATCTCAATCGAAGTGTTTAACTGGAGGATCGATCTTTAAAGTCTACCGCAATACCGCACGCACAAGGCAAGTGAGCAAGGCTGCTGTTGTCTGCGAGTCGAAATACGTACACACCTTGCGGCAGCTCGGTTCCTTTCGTCCTTTTTAGCAGCACTTAACCTGTGAACTATCGCAGAAGATAGCCAGCATGTAGAGGTTTTTATCTACCGTTACCAGTCACAAAATTTATTAACTAATGTATTATTTACTTATTGTGCGACATCTTTCGACGGTATATCTCATCATCAGGCTACATGGCATGACAAAAACAATTTCACAATAGGATCATGCAGATGTTAAACAGTCTTTACATAAATGCTGTGGTTATCCTGTGGAAGAAGAGAAAACCTAGTAAGAGGTGATGTCACTTTGTAAGCTGGACTGATGTTTGCATGACAATGTTTTGTAATAGTCACTCACTTTGTTTTTATGGCGTGGCAGTCTCGTTGTGATGAGCTGAGGTAGTTTCCGTTTCTGTGGCTCTCTTGGCTTTATTGATCACTTTACATTCACAGTCACGAAAAATAGTCGAAATGGCTTCAAATTTTTTTTTAAACTGTAACTTTCTTCTGAGCTCATACTACACACGACCGTACCAGTGAAAGGCTGAGCTCCCACTGTCTACACTGCTGTAAGTATTCTCTATCTCCGAGAGAAACGACACGCGAGGAAGACTCCGTTCTGATTGGTCAGTTTTCTTTAAGGCCAATAGAAAAACATTGTTCTCACACATTAGTCCGCGCTTTTCACGGCTAACCAATCAACAAATAAAACATTTTCGAACTGTACTTTTTCCCGAAATATATATTTAACATTCTGATATTATGTTTATACTTTGCGTTATTAACTATTTTCATTTGCACTTGAATTTGATTTCCTTTTACCATAAACTTACTAAACATATTATGTTACAAAATTCCCCGCCATCTGCATTCACACTATCTTAAAACTTTCTCACACTACAGTGTTCATTAGTCGAACACTGATCCACATATTTACTTTAGACCACATTCACGCATCATTCACACTACTAAAAGGATATACAAAACTGTACAAACATAAATAAACAAAAAAGCCTTCAAGAAATAAACAGAACAATTCACAAAAACATTCTCTTGACCTGTTTCTTGAATGTCTCTGTTCGCTACTGACACTGGTGGGTGAAAATAAGAACTACGTACTCGACTGAACCCGCTTCAGAACATCTGTCACTGTGCAAGCATGCGTCATTCTCCTCATACACAGGCTCTAGACAGGAGCGATAAAAGGCGCTACGCCTCAATCTGAGTATAGTGAAGAGCTAGAATTGATTAGCATTCATTTGCTCTGTAGCTCTAAATTATCCTGGTTTGCGAGTAGCGTCCAGCATTCAGATACTACAACTGTTGATTTTTTTTTTAGGATCCTGCTGTTTTTTATACAGATGAGGATCTACACAACGAAGTTTTTGTGGAAAGAACGGAAGACTAAAGTTCTGCACCTACATATTTTTGTACACCAAAAACCACTATACAGTGCAGACGGAGGATAATTGGTACCAATATTAGGAACTTTCTAACCTATTCCACTCGCATTTTGACAGAGAGAAAGTGTCTGCATACGTCTGTGCGCGACCTACTCCCTCTTATCTGCCGACCGCTGTGGCCGAGCGCTGTGGCGCTTCAGTCCGGAACCGCGCTGCTACTCCGGTCGCAGGTTCGAATCCTGCCTCGAGCTTGGATGTTTGTGATGTCCTTAGGTTAGCTAGGTTTATGTAGTCCTAAGTCTGGGGGAGCGATGACGTCATATGTTAAGTCCCATAGTGCTTAGAGCCATGTTTTGAACCATCTGAACCCTCTTATCTGATTTTCTTGATTTCTACGCGAGATATATGATATTAACAGAATTATAGTAGTATTTTCCGGATACCGGTTGTGTCAACCGTCCATTGGGTTTCGCTTATACAATGTCGCCTCCAAAGTCTTCCACGAGTTCTCAATTACAATTTGGCATGAATCTAAGAACCAATTTAATAACTTGTGGCCTTGAAAATCTTAACAAAATAAATACTTGTTTAGTTTGAGAACGATGGGGAAGAATGCATCTCTGTTTGCTTTTATGACTTTTCTCAGTATGCGGTTGCAGTGCGTTCAGGAAGGCGAAATAATCTACGACAGAATGACCGAACGGAGGTGTCAGTTGCACAATTCTCATAAGTAGGTTCAGTTTCTGAAACATTGCATCATCTCGTCCGACGAAATTCGTATAGAGAGCCGAACTAATAAACATATTGTGTGATGGATTCCCGTAAATCTTTGTATCAGATATCTAGGAGTGATACTCCAGATTTCCCACTTTTTCTCCCGTCTCTCGATTATTCCATTATTTATCCAGATTTTTAGCTAATTGTCGTCAAACCTAATAGACCTGTATTGAAAAACCGACCATTTCAGCTTTTATGGCCAATGGTCAGAAGTCCTTTGCTCATTAGTCGACTTTAATCGATATACGTATCGAAGCTGACAGAAACAGAAGATCGTTCGCGACCTGTATATCGATTGCTATTTTTCCTCATTCCCGCACATTCTGTACAACGTATAATTGTATTGCTCAGTGCTGTGCTCTGTTTGGACTTGGGTTTGTGTGTTGTCATGCTAGGTTACGTTTGAGTAGTTCTAAGTTCTGTGGAACTGATGACCTCAGAAGTTAAGTCCCATTGTTATTCAACCTTTTTTGTAATCGTTATACATCTTTACATTGGATGAAAAAGAGTTATTTGCGTCCTGAAAACTGTAGTTATGTGTAAGCGGTTGTTTCATGTGTATTTTATTCGTCATATCCATAGTACTGAAGCTGAAAATAAGAAGATTAAGTCTTATAGTTGAAGTGTTATAACATAAATAAGTGACAGGTTAGCGGTTTTCAATTACGTGTTTCTGTGCACCAAACAACAGTCCGCATTTCCATTTCCCTTATTTTACGAATCAAAGTTATGGGTACTCTAGTGTTTACATTTGCGTTTTTGTAGCCGTTAAACGGATTTGTGACGTCATAGGGAAAGACTCACATCAGTTTTCTCGAGATTATATTGAAAATGAGCCATGGTTTTTTGTCATTCATACCTCCCGATTTTTAAAACTGAATCTTCCGATTTTTGGCATTTGAAAATTGGCAGGTATAATAGAGGCTCATAACGAATGTTTGTAGAACAAAAGTTAGTTCCAGCTGCCACTTCCGTGAGGTGCCCTCCAGCGAACACCGTGGTTGCAGGTCCTACGCTCCCACGCGTTTGTTTAACGTGAGTGTGACACCCACCCCCCCCCCCCCCCCCCAATGACTGAATGGTCCGACCGCTACACGTTTATGTTCCCATAATTATTGGGTGAGCCTTAAAGATGAAGTCTTAAGCTTCGAAATCAGTCGTGGAGATACTAGGCTTTTTTTTTTTTTCCAGTAAGGTCCGTTTTGTTGCAGACACCTGTAGTTCGCTCGCATACCGCAACGAGTGCGTGCGTCGTGTACCGGCATGCCTCGGGAACAACTGTGCTCAGTTTCAGCTCTGTAGCTAACCTGTACAGTTCTGCTAACCTGTAAAGTTCTGTTCTGTGCTTTCAAAGTGTTTAAGACTATCAACTCGCCCGCCGCGTGTGAGGTTCGCTCAGTGATACGGTTTTTGTCAGCAAGGAACCTGTCTGCTGCAGAAATTCATCGACAGATTTGCGAAGTGTACGGTGATACTGTTATGAGTGAAAGCAAAGTTGATAGGTGGGTACGAGAATTCAAAGATGGCCGTGACATCCATGATGAGGACCACTCCGATCGCCCTTCTTTGGTTGCAGACTATTTAGTGGCTTCAGTTGAAGTGTGGATTCGTGAGAACAGGCACTTCACAATAACCGGTCGCTCAAACGAATTTCCTGACGTGTCGAGATCAGTGCTTTACAACATTGTTTCTGAACACCTTAAGTGTAGGAAACTGTGCTCCCGTTGGGTCCAGAAACTCCTAACAGAGGATCACAAAAACCAAAGATTTGAGTGTTCGATTTTCGCATATCACGCCAGAATCGAAGCAACAGAGCACGGAATGAAGACACACACACACACACACACACACACACACACACACACACACACACACATTCGCCTGTAAAGGTGAAGGCCAAACAGACTCTGTCCCAGCGCAAAATCATAGCGTCGGTGTTTCGGGATAGGCATGGTGTTTTGTTGGTCGACTTCATTCAATGAGGAACGACAGTCAATGCAGAAGCATACTGACAAACCGTGAGAAAGCTACGCAGTACGATTCAAAACAAAAGAAGCGGCATGCCGACAAAGGGAATTGTCCTTCTACATGACAATGCAAGACCTCACATTGCAGGTGAGACCCGCGTTTTATGGAACAGCTTTGGATGGGAAGTTTTAGACCATCCACCCTACAGTCATGATATTGCGCCGAACGATTACCATCTGTTCCTCCACCTCAAACAACACGTCAGTGGCAACCGTTACAATGATGACGACGACGTGAAAACGGCAGTGAACTCTTTGTTATCAGAGCAGGTGGCAAGTTTTTATGAAGAGGGTATTTTAAAATTAGTTGAGAGATATGATACGTGTTTGAACAAACTTGGCAACTATATCGAAAAATAGAGTTAAGTATGCACTTTCTGAAAATAAATTTACTTTTTTGAAATAACCTTTCATTGTGTACTTATATTCAAACGGAGGTGAGGGTATCATCTGGAGTGCCCCAGGGAAGTGTGGTAGGTCCGCTGGTTTCTATCTACATAAATGATCTTTTGGATAGGGTGGATAGCAATGTACGGCTGTTTGCTGATGATGCTGTGGTGTACGGGAAGGTGTCGTCGTTGAGTGACTGTAGGAGGATACAAGATGACTTGGACAGGATTTGTGATTGGTGTAAAGAATGGCAGCTAAATCTAAATATAGATAAATGTACATTAATACAGATGAATAGGAAAAAGAATCCTTTAATGTTTGAATACTTCATTAGTAGTGTAGCGTTTGACACAGTCACGTCGATTAAATATTTGGGTGTAACACTGCAGTTGTGGGGAAGGCGGATAGTCGTCTTCGGTTCATTGGTAGAATTTTTGGGAAGATGTGGTTCATCTGTAAAGGAGACCGCTTATAAAACACTAATACGACCTATTCTTGAGTACTGCTCGAGCGTTTGGGATCCCTATCAGATCGGATTGAGGGAGGACATAGAAGCAATTCAGAGCTGTTGATTTGTTACTGGTAGGTTTGATCATCACGCGAGTGTTGCGGAAATGCTTCAGGAACTCGGGTGGGTGTCTCTAGAGGAAAGGAGGAGTTCTTTTCGTGAATCGCTACTGCGGAAATTTAGAGAACCAGCATTTGAGGCTGACTGCAGTACAGTTTTACTGCCGCCAACTTATATTTCGCAGAAAGACCACAAAGATAAGATAAGAGAAATTAGGGCTCGTACAGAGGAATATAGGCAGTCGTTTTTGCCTCGTTCTCTTTGGGAGTGGAACAAGGAGAGAATATGCTAGTTGTGGTACGAGGTACCCTCCGCCACGCACCATATGGTGGATTGCGGAGTATGTATATAGATGTTCCCCCACCTCGATTAACATCTCAGTGGCAACCGTTACAATGATGAAGACGACGTGAAAACGGCAGCGAACTCCGGTTGTCGTAGCAGGCGGCAAGTTTTTATGAAGAGTGTATTTCAAAATTAGTTGAGAGGTATGATATGTGTTTGAACAAACTTGGCAACTATATCGAAAAATAAAGTGAAGTATGTAATTTCTGAAAAGAAATTTACTTTTGTAAATAATGTTTCATTGTGTACTTATGTTCAAACGGACCTTACTTAAAAAACACGGCTCGTAATTTAGAAATTACTGGCAACTGTGTAAGTAGGCTGTTTAGGTTTTTGTGTTGGTAGCGTCACGTAGCGCTCTGTATGAAAATCACTGGCTGTGCTGTGTGCAGTCTGTGGCTCGTTGGCATTGTTGGAATATTTGCTATTGTAGTGTTGGGCAGTTGGATGTGAACAGCGCGCAGCGTTGCGCAGTTGGAGATGAGCTGCCAGCAGTGGTGGATGTGGGGAGAGAGATGGCAGAATTTTGAAAGCAGACGATCTGGACGTATGTCCATCAGAAAGAGTGAATTTGTAAAACTGGATGTCATGAAGTGATATATATATATATATATATATATATATATATATATATATATATATATATATATATATATATATGATGACTTTTGAACATTATTAACGTAAATACATTGTTTGTTTTCTATCAAAATCTTTAGTTTGCTAACTATGGTTCAAACAATGGTTCAAATGGCTCTGAGCACTATGGGACTTAACTTCTGAGGTCATCAGTTCCCCAGAACTTAGAACTACTCAAACCTAACCTAAGGACGTCACACACATCCATGCCCGAGGAAGGATCCGAACCTGCGACCGTAGGGGTCGCCCGGTTCCAGACTGTAGCGCCTAGAACCGCTTGGCCGGCTGCTAACTATGCCTATCAGTAGTTAGTGCCTTCAGTAGTTAGAATCTTTCATTTAGCTTGCAGTTTGGCGCTCGCTGTATTGCAGTAGTTCGAATAACGAAGATTATTGTAAGTGTTTCATGAAAGGTATAGGTTATTGTTAGTCAGGGCCATTCTTATGTAGGGATTATTGAAAGTCAGATTGCGTTGCGCTAAAAGTATTGTGTGTCAGTTTAGTGAATGTCTGAGTACGTTCAGTTTTGCTCAGCTGTTTGAAAATCAAATAACGTAGAGGTTTTCCAGCACTGTTATTTATAAAAATTTTCTAAGGGGAGGTTTCAACTGAAGCGGTTTTTTATTCTATAAACATGTTCATCAGTTATGGATGTTCACTTGACCAAATATTCTGTGATACTGAAAAACTAGTCGCGCTAGGAAACCTGAATTTTAGAAAAAACTAATATCATCAACTGCGACATAATCGCGTATACAAACAGTGATCCAATACTGTAAAATGCTTTTTTATTCCAGTCTCTGCTCACAATATGAATTCTTTAGACCAGGGCTCCCCAACCTTTTCAGCTGGCGGACCCCTTCTTCAGTCGAAAATTCATGGCGGACCCCTAGTCAGTCAAAAGCACATCCAGACACTTACTGGTGGATTTACTCCCTTTGTTCAACACACTATAGCCTGATTAAAATTACTTGGTAATTGAAATTTCACACGATGGAGCTGTCTTCCTCCAAGAGCAATCAACGTCACGTCGAAACTGTTCGCTGTTGACAGGCTGCCGCTTATGGTCTGTTCACTTCCACTATTTGGCTACTGTTGTGTAAGGAGCACGCATATTTCGTAACAGTCGTGTGTGTGTGTGTGTGTGTGTGTGTGTGTGTGTGTGTGTGTGTGTGTGTGTGGAAATCCGAAGAAAAGTTTTCAAATGTATGTAAAATCTTCCTTTGGTCGTCCTCCCTCCTCATTCATTTCAACTGGAAACTTCCCTTGTTGTGAAGGCGATGGAGAAACTGCACCCTTCTTCAATGATCCTGTCTTCAGCCACCGATCCATGTTAGAAGTAATAAACTGGTCAAAAATCGACTTATGAAATAGATAGTGTACTGACAAAGCAAGTTTAACATTTAATGATGCTGGGGCCGCATATGTGCCAGCGAGCGCTGTGATTGGTCGACAAAGCTCGCTCCGCGCTTGCGTAAAAGGTTTCAGCGCATCTAGCGCCATGAGCCGGCGCACAAACGACCCCCGTATTGTTGCGACACAGTCGATCAGAGAATCCGCATTCTCCGGCACTAAACTGTGTATACCTTCTCACTTACGAACCGCAAAGGCTGCTTGGGGATACGACCTGAAGTAAAAGTACACATGTTTTTCACACGAAAAAAAAAATAGTGATGAATTTGATTTTGACATTTTTATTCAATAATTTTACTCATTTTTTTTTTTGTGGTTTTAGGGCGCACAACTTCAATGGTCATTAGCGCCCTGACTACTCTATGAATGCACCGCGAGGCACAAGTTGACAACAACAACTAAAAGGGAAAACACGATAAAAGACAGACTGACAGGCATAGGATTAAAAAACAGCTTCATCAAATGTCCTTAGAGAGGTTTGTCAAATTGATAAAACGAAGAACACGAGCAGCTGCTCGTGGGTCATCCGCTAAAATGGCATCGAAAGTACTTGGCAGGTTAAGATCTAGACGCAGTGTGTTAAAATCGGGACAGGACATTAAAATGTGTCGAACCGTCAGCAAGTGCCCACATGGGCAGAACGGCGCCGGCGCAGCCCTCAGCAGATGGCGATGGCTGAACCGGCAGTGTCCAATTCTTAACCGGGCCAAAACTACCTCCTCCCGCCGAGAAGGGCGTGAGGAGGACGTCCAAGCCACGGGAAGAGGTTTTAAGGCCCGAAGCTTGTTGTCTGTAAGTGCAGCCCAATCGGCATGCCACAGCGATAAAATGCGCCGACAAATGACCCTGCTAAAATCGGACGAAGGGACACAACAAGAAGCTGTCCGAGGCTGGAGGACCGCAGTCTTGGCCGCGGCATCTGCAGCTTCGTTCCCAGGGATACCGACATGGCCAGGAACCCACATAAAGCTAACCGGAGAACCGACGTCCACCAGCTGCTGAAGAGAGCGTTGGATCCGGTGGACGAAAGGGTGAACCGGGTACGGATCACTGAGGCTCTGGATGGCGCTCAGGGAATCGGAGCAGATGACATAAGCAGAATGACGGTGGCGGCAGATGTAAAGAACAGCCTGGTAGAGGGCAAAGAGCTCAGCTGTGAAGACCGAACAATGGCCATGGAGCCGGTATTTGAAACTTTGTGCCCCGGCAATAAATGAACACCCGACCCCGTCATTGGTCTTAGAGCCATCGGTATAAATGAAAGTCATGTTGATGAACTTCGAACGAAGTTCCAAAAAACGGGAGTGGTAGACCGAACCGGGGGTAACCTCTTTTGGGAGCGAGCTGAGGTCAAGGTGAACGCGGACCTGAGCCCGGAGCCAAGGTGGCGTGTGGCTCTCGCCCACTCGAAAGGTTGCAGGGAGTGAAAAATTAAAGTGTTGAAGGAGGCGACGAAAGCGAACTCCAGGGGGTAGCAGGGCAGAGACATACAACCCGTATTGACGGTCGAGAGAGTCTTCAAAAAAGCAACGATAAGACGGATGGTCGGGCATTGACAGTAGCCGACAGGCATACCGACAAAGCAGTATATCGCGCCGGTAGGTGAGTGGCAATTCGCCAGCGTCAGCATGAAGACTCTCTACGGGACTAGTATAAAATGCTCCGATCGCAAGTCGTGAACCCCGATGTTGTATGGAGTTGAGGCGGCGTAAGATGGATGGCCGTGCAGAGGAGTATACGAAGCTCCCATAATCCAGCTTGGAGCGGACGATCGACCGATATAGACGAAGTAGGACGGTTCGATCCGCTCCCCACGACTTACCACTGAGAACACGGAGGACATTTAAAGAACGGGTACAACGGGCGGCCAAATATGACACATGTGGAGACCAGCTAAGTTTCCTGTCAAATGTAAGGCCTAAAAATTTGGTTGTCTCCACGATTGGGAGAGCAACGGGACCGAGTCGTAAGGACGGTGGGAGAAACTCTTTGTAGCGCCAGAAGTTAATACAGACCGTCTTCTCGGCAGAAAAACGGAAGCCATTGGCGACACTCCAGGAGTAAAGACGGTCAAGAGAACGCTGAAGACAGCGCTCCAGGACACGTGTACACTGCGCGCTGCAATAGATGGTAAAATCGTCCACAAAAAGGGAGCCTGATACATCAGCTGGGAGGCAATCCATTATTGGATTGATCGCGATGGCGAAGAGAGCGACGCTCAAAACTGAGCCCTGTGGCACCCCATTCTCCTGGCGAAAGGTGTCCGACAGGACAGAACCCACACGTACTCTGAACTGTCGATTCATTAAAAAGGAACGAATAAAAAGAGGGAGGCGACCGCGAAGGCCTCATGTATGCATGGTGCGGAGAATGCCCGCCCTCCAACAGGTGTCGTAAGCCTTCTCCAAAGCAAAGAACACAGCCGCGGTCGGGCGCTTCCGCAAGAAGTTATTCATAATGAAGGTCGACAAGGTAACCAGATGGTCAACAGCAGAGCGGCGCCTACGAAATCCACATTGTACATTGGTAAGTAGGCGTCGAGACTCGAGCAGCCAAACCAATCGAGAGTTAACCATTCGCTCCATCACTTTACAGACACAGCTGGTAAGCGAGATAGGTCGATAACTGGAAGGTAAGTGCTTGTCCTTCCCCGGCTTAGGAATCGGGACAACAATAGACTCGCGCCAGCATGCGGAAACATGTCCCTCAATCCAGATGCGATTGTATGTACGAAGAAGAAAACCTTTACCCGCAGGAGAAAGGTTCTTCAGCATCTGAATATGAATAGAATCAGGCCCTGGAGCGGAGGACCGTCATCGGCCAAGTGCGTTTTCGAGTTCCCGCATGGTGAATGGGGCATTATAACTTTCACAATTCGAGGAGTGGAAGTTAGGTGGCCTAGCCTCCTCTGCCTGTTTGTGGGGGAGGAAGGCAGGGTGGTAATGAGCGGAGCTCGAAACCTCTGCGAAAAAGCGGCCGAAGGCATTGGAGACAGCCTCAGGGGCCACAAGGACGTTATTCGCGACCTTCAAGCCAGAAACTGGTGAGTGGACCTTAGTGCCAGATAGCCGGCGCAGGCTACCCCAGACAACAGAAGCAGGAGTAAAACTGTTGAAGGTGCTTGTGAAAGCAGCCCAGCTGGCTTTCTTGCTTTCTTTGATAATACGACGACACTGAGCACGTAATCGTTTATAATTGATACAATTCGCCACTGTAGGGTGGCGTTTAAATGTGCGTAAAGCACGTCGACGAGCACGTAAAGCGTCTCTACATGCTGCGGTCCACCAGGGGACCGGTACGCGACGTGGAGAAGAAGTAGGGTGAGGAATGGAATATTCAGCAGCAGCGAGAATGACTTCCGTGAGGTGTGCGACCTGACGATCGCAGGTTGTGAAGGTTTGATCCTGAAAGGTCGCCCTGGAAGAGAAGAGCCCCCAGTCTGCCTTGGAGATGGTCCAACTAGATGAGCACGGAGAGGGGGTATGCTGCAGGAGATGGATAACACACGGGAAGTGGTCGCTCGAATATGTATCAGAAAGTGCATACCACTCAAACCGGCGTGCAAGTTGGGGAGTACATATAGAGAGGTCTAAATGGGAATAGGTGTGAGATGTGTCCGAAAGAAAAGTAGGGGCGCCAGTATTGAGGCAGACAAGATTGAGCTGGTTGAAAAGGTCTGCTAACAAGGAGCCCCTCGGGCAGGATGCTGGAGAGCCCCAAAGGGGATGGTGGGCATTGTAGTCTCCAGTTAACAAAAATGGTGCAGGTAGCTGAGCAATAAGGTGCATCATGTCTGCCCTGGTAACGGCAGATGACGATGGAGTGTAAACGGTACAAAAGGAAAACGTAAAAGTGGGGAGAGTAATGCGGATGGCAACTGCCTGCAGGCCGGTGTGCAACGTGATGGGATCGTAGTAAATATCATCCCAGACCAGCAACATAACCCCTCCATGAGCTGGGATACCTACCACAGGGGGTAGGTCAAAACGCACAGAGGTGTAGAGTGCCAAGGCAATTTGATCGCATGGGCGTAGCTTCGTTTCCTGGAGGGCTACGACGAGCGGACGGTGCAAGCGGAGCAGCAACTTCAAGTCCTCTCGGTTGGAGCGAATGCTGCAAATATTCCAGTGAATAAGTGCCATCGGAAGAAAAGGAAGATGAAAGAAGGGATCACCTCGAAGGCCGCTGAGGGCTTGGCTTCGAGCGAGCACTGCCGCCGCTATCAGTAGGCGGACAGTCATCGTCCATTGGGTCTAGAGGTTCATCGGCCATCACGGGAGGATGGCCGGGAGGGGGAGCTTCCTCCGCCGGTGAACGGACAGATGTACGGCTACCAGCGGTGCGGCCAGGCGAAACGGATGACGGCCTGGGGCGGCAACCGCTGGGTGGCGCAGGAGAAGAAATGCGCCGTGGCGGAGAAGGAGAACTGTGCTTCCTATGAGCCTTTTTGGAAGGACGTTTGGTGGAAGTACCGGTCGAAGGCTGGGAGGTCGAGGTACGTAGGAAGTCTGCACGGGATGGTTCCTTCTTGAAGGCCCGTGCATCTGACTTCGGGGTCTTCGCCTTAGCAGAAGCTGATGAAGGGGCTAGTGTCTGTGGGGTGATGGGAGGAAGAGGAGACGTCGACCGCGCGATCTTAGCACTGGCCGAACGGACGACTGTGGTGCTGAAGGTCAGATCGCATGTCTGGGTTGCTACCTCCCTGGTAGTCCGAGGAGAGGCGAGGACAGTACTGTATTTTCCCGCTGGGAGCAGCGCGGGCTTCCTACTAGCCAATAGCTTGCGAGCAGCCGAGGTGGACACTTTCTCTTTGACCCGAATTTCTTGGATACAGCGTTCTTCCTTATAGACAGGACAGTCGCGGGAGGATGCGGCATGGTCACCCTGACAGTTCACACAACGAGGAGACGGAGGTGGACAGTCACCCTCATGGGCATCCCTGCCACAAGTGACACATTTAGCCGCATTGGAACAAGACTGTCGAGTGTGACTGAAACGCTGACACTGGTAGCAGCGCGTAGGTGTCGGGACATAGGGGCGAACAGAAATAACCTCGTAGCCCGCCTTGATGCGCGATGGCAGCTTAACACTATCGAAGGTCAAGAAAAGTGTCCGGGTCGGTACAAGGTCATTGTGGATCTTTTTCATGACCCTATGGACAGCCGTCACGCCCTGCTCAGCGAGGAAAGATTGAATCTCCTCGTCAGTCAATCCGTCGAGGGAGCTAGTATAGACTACACCACGAGACGAATTCAAAGTTCGGTGGGCCTCCACCCAGACAGGGAACGTGTACAGGAGTGTGGCCCGAAGCAGTTTTTGTGCCTGAAAGGCACTCTCAGTTTCTAGTAATAAGGTACCGTTACGCAACCTGGTACAAGATTTGACAGATCCGGCTATGGCATCTACGCCCTTCTGGATAACGAAAGGGTTGACAGAGGAAAAATCCTTTCCGTCCTCAGATCGAGAAACGACGAGGAACTGTGGGGCAGGCGGTAGTACTTTTGTCACTGGTGGCTGGTCACGTTTCCGTTTTTGGGCAGAAGTCGAAAGAGATGGAGTAGAATCCATTGCGGAGGAATCCCCCATGATTGCCAGCGTCTCCGATGGCGCGCTCCTTCCGTGTGGGGACCCTCTCAGAGGGCACTCCCGCCTCAGGTGAATGTTTACACCTCAGGTCACACCTCCCGAGAAACAGACGGAGGGACCAATCGGCATGGTCAGAAGGTATCAGCTCAGGCAATCACCCCTCCCCGGGCCTGGCCTTTACCAGGGGGTACGCGCGTGCCTTACATGTCTACCCAGGGCGGGGACTTACGCGTTACCCCGTCACCGGCTACGCGTGCAAACGCGTGGGTCGGCCTTCAGGCACGCACAGGGAGGAAGGAAGAAGAGGAAAAACAAGAGAGAGGGAGAAAGAGGACAGACTGTCTCAAACGCCGAGGCGGAGACCAGAGAAGGCAAGGAGAAGAAGGCAATGAGAAAGCAAGGAGAAGAAGGCAATGAGAAGGCAAGGAGAAGAAGGCAATGAGAAGGCAAGGAGAAGAAGGCAATGAGAAGGCAAGGAGAAGTCAAGGGAAAGAGTAAGGAAGACAGTGAGGTGGAGAAGAGCAAAGAAAGGAACCAACAAAAGTAAGGAAGAAACGAGAAGTGAGAAACCAAAAAGACCACAATTATAGGTCGTGGAACCGTCCGTCTCCGGACGCAGGCGCTAACTACCCCCGTGAGGGGGATGGACTCCTTTTAGTCGCCTCTTACGACAGGCAGGAATACCTCGGGCCTATTCTAATTCCCGGACCCACAGGGGGAAATTTTACTCATTATTTTACACGATTTGGTGAAAGGTGGCAGCGGACCCCCTAGAAAGAGCCGGCGGACCGCTAAGGAGTCCGCGGACCACAAGTTGGGAAGGCCCTGCTTTAGACGATGACCGGTTTCAGTCTGTAATGACCATCCTCAGATCTTTTTTACACCATGTCCTAAAGTGATACGGCCATAATGGCATAGCATCGCCACATAAATTTAAAATATGGTGTAGAATAGGCCACATCGTCCACACCATATTTTAAATCTATGTGGCGATGCTATGCTGATTATATTTATATGTTTTGACGATGCCATTATGGCCGTATCTGTTTAGGACAGGGTGCAAAAAAGATTGAGGATGGTCATTACAGACTGAATCCGGCCATCGTCTAAATAATTCATATTGGGAGCAGAGACTGGAATAAAAAGGCATTTTAAAAAACTAATAAGTTTGCTGGGAGCAGCAAACGAAGCGAGACGTCCACAGGCGCACGCTCCAGTCCTCCAGTTGAGTGGAGGCCTCGGCGGCGGTGCGGCGTGGGCGTCGCGCCCGCCGGCTTGCGTGGGCGGCTGGCGCCAGGGCGTCCCGGCGGGCGCGCCGGCGGTGCCGCCACGCGCAGTGCAGGCCGCCCGCTGTAACGCACGCGCGCCCGCGCGGGACCAGTTGTGGGGCGGGACGCGGCTGCGCGCGCCGCCCTGACTTAACGACAGCCGCCGCATTCTCCTCTAAGGTGCGGCTGGCATCGGTGCGGCCGCACCGGCAACGCATCTGGGACGTTCTGGTCCCTTTCGATAAGGTTGCGTCCACTGACGAAAACATTTTCTGCCTCCGGATGTGCGCAACAAATACGCTGCTGGTCATTATACTTGCATCACCAGGAAGACGGCACGTAACAAATGACAGAAATTGCATCACTAGGAAAACTGTATGCAACAAACGACAGACCGGTTCGAAATGAAGTAAAAGACCTTGGAATAATCTTGGATGAACACCTAAACTGGGAAGAACAAACACTCACAGCTTGCCGGAAATCGCTCTCCTCCCTACATGCAATTCAAAATTTTAGAAAAATATTTCCAACCCATGTTAAACAAAAATTAGTCCAAACACAACTCTTGCCTAATCTTTACTACTGTGATGTAGTTCAACACGGCACAAACAGTGAAAATTCGAGATGCGTCGAGCTAGTGATGAATGCTTGCGTTAGATACGTGTGCAATATACGGTTGTATGATCATATCAGTCCTTCATACTCCCAGCTAGGCTGCATACGCCCACATAAGGCACGCGATCTCAACACGATGTGCTTACTTCATCGATTTCTTAGCCACTGGTGCCCTCAATACTTATCTTCTCACGTTAAACACCTATCATCATTCCACAACCGCAATACCAGATCGGATACGTCTAGCATCTTGGCTGTACCTTTACATAACACAAAATCTTTCTCCGTGTCATTCTCCATCTCAGCCATACGACCATGGAACGCGCTCCCCTGTGATCTGCGTCTTATCCAGAACCACTTAACATTCAAGAGGGAACTCAAAACTTACATATTAGGGACGGTATAGCCACCATTGTTGTGCCCCTCTCATCTCTTTCTTTCTCCTCTCCATCACAGCTTCAAATTTTACCATTCTATTTCTCTTCCTCTAACCTATCTACCTTTTCTATATCTCTTTCATCCCATTCTATCGTCTTATGTCTCTGCTCGATGAGAATAATTCACAAGCTGCAAGAACATAACGAGAAAATTCCCAACTAGCAATAGGACTGACATTCGTAAAAGAAAAATGTGTTTACTTTCATACACATAGTCATTACTATTATTATTGTTATTATTGATTGTTATAATTATTTTTAAATTGTTATAATTATCATTGTACTACTGTTATAATCTCTATTATTTTCTTTAACATTAATACTGTATAACACGTTATATTTCCTTAATGTTCTGTAGAAACTGTAATTCGTTCAATCTGAGTATGCCTGGTTAGGTGTAAGAGAGGGCTTGAAGGCCCTAATCTTGCCAGGTAAAATAAATACATAAGTAAATAAAATAAATAACTAAATAAATAAATGAAGTAGTCTACTTCGCATATTTTCATACGCTTATGTCGTATAGCAGGTCTTCCTAACCTTTTCAGCTGGTAGACCCCTTCTTCAGTCGAAAATCCATGGCGGTCCCCTAGTCTGTTCCCAATGACCCCCCCTCTCCCACCCACCACCCCCCGAAGTATCAATAGTGTTTGAAGAATGAAAACAACTTGAAGGTCAAAAATCGACTTATGAAATAGGTAGTGCACTGGCAAAGCAAGTTTAACATTTAATCATGCCTGGGGCCGCATACGTGCCAGCGAGCGCTGTGATTGGTCGACAAAGCTCGCTCCCCGCATACGTAAAAAGTTTCAGCGCATGTACCGCCGTGATCCGGCGCACAAACGACCCCCGTATTGTTGCGAAACAGTCGATCAGAGAAGCCGCATTCTCCGGCACTAAACTGTGTACGCGTTCGCACTTAGGAACCGCAAAGGCTGCTTCGGAATACGACCTGAAGTAAAAGTACACATTTTTTTCACGCGAATAAAAAGTGGTGAATTTGATTTTCACATTCTTATTTAATAATTTTACTCATTATTTTACACTATTTCGTGAAGGGTGGCCACGGACCCCCTAGAAAGAGCCGGCTGACCCCTAAGGGGTCCGCGGACCACACGTTGGGAAGCCCTGTCGTATGGTATTATTTTTTGGGGTGATTCTACTGATTCCAAAAGGGTATTTTTGGCTCAAAAACGGGCTGTTCGAGCTATATGTGGTGTAAGTTCTACAACCTCTTGTCGACCCCTATTCTGACATTGCCCTCACAGTATATATTTTCTCTAATGTCGTCTGTTGTTAGCAATATTAGCTTATTCCCAAGAGTTAGCAGCTTTCACCCAGTTAATACTAGGCAGAAATCAATCTGCATGTGCAATGCACTTCCTTGACTCTTGTGCAGAAAGGAGTGCAGTATTCTGCTGCATCCATTTTCAATAAGTTACCACAAGAACTCAAAAATCTTAGCAGTAGTCAAAACACTTTTAAGTCTAAACTGAAGAGTTTCCTCATGGCTCACTCCTATTCTGTCGAGGAGCTTCTGGAAGAGCTGAAAAATTAAGCAAATTCCAGTGTTACATTGTTGATTTTCTTTATTTAAACTTACGACTTGTCACCTGAATATGTTTCTTATATTTCATTTAATCTGTTTCTACTATCGTGTTATAATTTCATGTATTGACTCGTTCCATGACCATGGAGACTTCTCCTTAATTTGGTTCCACGGAACAATAAATAAATAAATAAATGATGATGATGGTGGTGATGATGATAACGTTTCGAGGGTGCACGACAGCAAAGTCTTTAGCGCACATGATAAAATGTAATGAGACCAGTTTGGAGGAATATATAGAGAAAGTATGGAAAAACGTGATCACACACACACACGCACACAAAGCAACGAAAATGACATTGTCAAATGTAACACAAATAAAAAATCGGCCAACTGCGAATAGGACTCGCGGAATGAGGGTTCTGTGCAAACTTACTTAAAACAGGCAAAAGTCGTCGAGACTCTTGATTCCCGGGATATATAGCTACGGTGTCAAAAGCTTTCTGAAATCTAAAAATATTGAAGCAATTTGATATTCCCTGTCGATAGCATTCATTACCTCGTTGAGAATAAAGACCTAGTCGTGTCTGACTATTTGTCAATAAATCGTTTTCTTCGAGGTAAAGTTCGAACACGAGGACTGTCTAAACTGTATCCGAACTTTGATTTTCCAACGCAAAATAGAGACGATAGCGCGGCGCCACTGTACACAGTGAAGGAAGAGAGCTTCATGTGCATACATGAATTCTGTCCCCGCCGTCCAGCACGTCAGTCGCTGCCTGTCGGTTACTGTGTGAGGTGCTACACAACATGTTCGTCGGATTACCGATTCTCTCAAGATGACTGAACGTGTTGAGCAAAGGTACTGCATCAAATTTTGTCAAAAGCTTGGTGATTCTCAAACTGAAGATGAGTCATGGGTGTACCGGTAAGACCCAGAAACAAAAAGACAGTTCCCAGAAAGAGATTTTCACTCTGCAGCAGAGTGTGCGCTGATATGAAGCTTCCTGGCAGATTAAAACTGTGTGCCCGACCGAGACTCGAACTCGGGACCTTTGCCTTTCGCGGGCAAGTGCTCTACCACTTGCCCGCGAAAGGCAAAGGTCTCGAGTTCGAGTCTCGTTCGGGCACACAGTTTTAATCTGCCAGGAAGTTTCAAAAAGACAATTGTCGCAATGGAAGCATCCCGAGTCTCCAAGGCCGAAGGAAGTGCGGCAGGTGCGAAGCAAAATCAAGCTGATTCTGTCTTCTTCGATGTCCGTGCAATTGTGCATCACGAATACACACCGGAAGGACAAACAGTGACAAAGGAGTGCCATCAAGATGTTCTCCGGCGACTACGTGACGCAGTTCGGCGCAAAAGACCAGACATGTGGACGGCGAAAAACTGGTAACTGCGTCACGACAACGCCCGCTCACATTCATCTCACTTGATCCAAAATTTATTGGCCAAACATGGAATTACAGCCGTTCGCCAACCTCCCTACTCTCCAGACATGGCTCCTTGCAACTTCTGGTTGTTTCCAGAATTGAAGACGCCACTGAAAGGATGCCGTTTTGAGAGTAGAGAAAAGAATGCGGAACACGACGACGAAGCTGAACAGCATTCCAAAAGAAGACTTTCAGAGGTGTTTCCGGCAGTGGAAGGATCGGTGGGCTAAGTGTATGCAAGTACAAGGGGCCTACTTTGAAGGGGATTACTGTCCCAAGCCCGTCAAGTATTCGAAAAATTTTTTTTCTCGACAAAGGTCGGATACTTTTTAGACAGGTCTCGTATATTCCAAAATCCTGCTGTAAATCGGCTTTAGTGTTAAAGCTCTGTAATTTAGCGAATTACTCCTATTTCCTTTCTTGGGTATTGGTGTGACTTGTACAACTTTGCAGTCTTTCGACAAGCGAGCTATTCCATATGACTGCTAAGTATGAAGCTATAAGAAGTTAGCTGTTGCCAGTGTTATTCTAGACGCATCTACACGCTTATAGTGTATTTTGCTACAATATACATGCACTGCCTTATAATTTAACTTATTTATAGGTTTAGACTGCAGTATTGCGACAATTTGCCTGCACTAACTTAGACAGTGGTTATGTCAATCGTCGAAAGTAATTTTGCTGTAGGTCAGTCGTCACTTTCTTCTTCTGCTGCTGCTGCTGCTGCTGCTGCTGCTGCTGCATCTCTCGCATGGAATATATCATGAGGTCTCTTATACGCTTGTCGTTTGTGAGCTCGTGTTCGTAGCTAGTTTCCATATACAACTTTGGAGATGTCGACTGTTAGTATGTTGATTCCTCTGCTCTTCGTTTCTAATCATTGGTTATGTATGTGGTTCTTTTTTCTACAGTACTAGTGTAATGTGTCTCTTATTTCAGTATTGTCCGCAGAAAAAAGACTTTTCTGTGGATCTTTCTCCCCATCCATACAGATCGGTGTCTGTCTCAGACTCACATGTTTTAAGTGGAAGATCCGAGTCCATTTCAGAAATGCACTATATCTTGGCTGGGACCTATATGTTAATCCCTAGACTGTCATGTATCGATGAGGTGTGGAGGGCTGTACTCAATGCTAAGGAGGATTTCAATGGGCCTACGCGACTAGCGCCTGAGAGGTCAGTCATATTTTAGCTCGGGCATGTAGGTTCGTACAGCCACGTCAGTTATCTAAAGTCGGAATATACCGTCCTTTGAAGCCTGACCAATATCCCACATGGGCAGAGCGACGTCGTCCAGAGCATCACGACTGTCAGGACATCTGCCACTAGTGCGGCTTGCCTTGCAGAGAGAGGTGCAATGACAGCGGTGCTCTCAATGGAAATGGAAATGTCGTGTGGCTAGGGCCTCCCGTCGGGTAGACCGTTCGCCTGGTGCAGGTCTTTCGATTTGACGCCACTTCGGCGACCTGCGCGTCGATGGGGATGAAATGATGATGATTAGGACAACACAACACCCAGTCCCTGAGCGGAGAAAATTTCCGACCCAGCCGGGAATCGAACCCGGGCCCTTAGGATTGACAGTCTGTCACGCTGACCACTCAGCTACCGGGGCGGACGGTGCTCTCAATGAAAACACCGAACACCGGAGTCGCACTACCTCGTCTTTACAGATGAGTGTACACTATGGATGCATGTGTGGGGAGACTAGAAGGAACACGTAAGCTGCCATGTAGCTGTGATAGGGCCCCAGGACAAATCACGAATGCACAGAGTATCGTTGGTTTCACAACACGATCAGCTGATAACTTCATAGTCGATAATTACACACTAACACAAAAAAAACGACGGATTACGAAGGAACAGTCCGAAAGGGATGGAAATCTTTAGATGTGATGCGCAAGTACCAACGAACAAATGATTACAATTTCAGAAAAAATCTTAAGATTTATTCAAGAGGAGCTTCACGTCATTGCTCATCATCGGGCCTCAACTAGAAGCGGGACTCATCATTGAAGACAATTCTACTCCAGTCAAAGAGATTTCAGGCCGACGATGTGTCTGGAGACTCTTCAGATAGCAGTGGGATACCGACTATCTCCCGCCATACGGCCTGGATAGGAGTGATGGTTTGGGGTGCCATTTCTTTTCATAACAGGACCCCTTTGGTTGTCATCCGCGGCACCTTTACAGCAGAGCGGAACGTCGACGGTATTCAACACCTCGTTTTGTTGCCCTTCATGCCAAGACATCTTGGACTTACATTTCAGCAACGTATTACAGACGTGCCAAATTGGACGATTCTTTTTGGTACATCCTATAATTTGCCCTTTATCGATTACAAGGTCCTCAGGGTCTTTACCAGGGCCTTTAAATCGTGGTTGCTATGAGACAAACTGAACTGGCAGACAGACTTAGATGAGAACTGCGGTGCATTTTACAAGGCAGTGATTAGGTGGCTGGTGTCGCGGCGGAAGACGCTTTGCATGTCGACCGGCAGCATGAGTGCGACAGGCAGGACATACCTCCCGGAAACGCGGCGCGTGTGGTCCGGACAGTGTCGTCTCTATCACAATTTTCCTCTTTCCCGTCTAGCTAACAAGTGTCTCCTTCTCCGGCTAGATCATAAGAGTCCACGAGGACTATATTTTCACGTGCCATACACGCGATTGGCTAGCTTATATTCTTCTCCAAGCTTGTCAAAATTATAGTTCATCATACGTGTTAAATCTTTTGTACCGCCTACAGTTCCCACTGTTGGACGACCACACGAACACGTTTATACCTTACTGTGGATGGAATTCATTCACTGGGCAAGATCCATGTCTTGGAAGTCTCCTCGGGTTTACTGCCTGGTCCTAAAATCAACTTGATTCAATATTACGGCAATCCAGCTATCCGCCATCTTCAGGAGAGCGCTACTGCTGCTGCTGCTGCTGCTGCTGAGTCCCACTGAAAATTGGTGCCAAGTCTGCAAATCATTGTCCTTTATAGGATGGCACCGTGCACGGTACGGAGACTTATATAGGACGATGATTTGCAGCCTTGACACCAGTTTTCAGCGGTACTCAGAAGCAGCACTTTCCTTAATATTGCGGGCAGTTGGATCGCCGAAATATTGAATCACGTTGATTTTAGAATCAGGCAGTAAATCCCAGGAGACTTTCAAGACTTCTTAAGCCGAGATAGCCTACAAGATTACAAGCTCATGTCACCAGTTAAGAACAGATATCCTGCGTTCTGCCCAATTATCACGTCCTCGTCCGGTGGTATAATCTCCTTTATTGCGATCTTTCGCACATATTTCGCGGCAGGAGAACACATGCAAACGCTAAAAGTCACACTTCAAGCGTTCTTTCCCTTAGAAAACTTCATGTCATCCACTTCACAATGGCATCTCACGTTCCGCAGAGGGTTCTAGTATTGTCCTCTGCACCTTCATCTGGTAACGGATCCCTTCCAATCTTCTCAACAGGACAGAAAAACATTCTGGTGTACGATGGTGGTCCACCGCAGAGTTAAGTAACTTGGGAGGCAGAGTGGGGTGAGGAGAGGGGGAGGGCAGGAGTGGTCAGGTCACTACCCTCAGATACGTTACAACATCAAGTTTAGTTTCGTAAGACCTCTGCTTGCGGAAATCCATGTTTAAATAGCTGTCGCTGCATAGTACCAAGGAATCGCTTTCGTTTGAAAGCTGTTATGACGCATTTGGAATGTATTTTAAATGTAGTTGTTGATATTGTTAATGTGGAACGGGTGGAATGACACGCCCGTGTTCCTAATCGACTCTACAGAGCGTCAACAGAACAAACGATGCAGAACCCAAATAAAAATCTCCACGTCCGTCGATACAGAGCTGCGACGCCAGATAAAATAGAGTTCACAGACGTGGAGAATAAGCGTATAAATTCTCCGACCGGAGAATTCCAGCGAAATCGATATAAGCCGTAAATCGTTTTATTAGTCGCACAGTAATTTATTTACAGATTTATACCGCTACAGAGAGGCGGCAGCAGCGGGGTACTATGCAAATGGCGGGCGCGCGCCCGTGCGCCGCGCATTACATTAGCTTTATGTGAATTGGCCCTTCATAAAAACGTCAGTGCCTCAGTAACAGCGCGCCGCACTAAAGCTCCATCTCGCCTGGCGTTCCCCCCGAAGTCTTCGCTGTCCTCCGCTTTCTCTCCTGACAGCGGGACGCACTGTGGCTTTGCTCCAGATGGGACGGACGCGCGCTTTACAACCGGCCGTGTCTCCCCGCCGTCCAGCACAGCACGCGCGACCCCAGCGCCCGTGTGTTACCTCCCGTGCTGTCGGCTAATTCTCGAGGAATTTACGGCTATTGCTGGGAAGGACGTGTTCCTGCAGTTGGAGCAATAAATTCGGAAGCGCTACTATCTCCACGTCCTTTCGGCACTGCGTTGCTTTGTGGTAGGGCATGTGTCCAAGGCTAGCAGTATGGCGGAGTAGTTAAGATCCTGTTGTCGTATATGGAAGAACCGGGTTTGAAATCCCCGTTTCACCGACAAGATTTAGGTGTCCGTGATGCCCCTAAATCACGTGCAGCGAATGGCACGATTGTTACTTAAAGAGGCCACGGCCAGTTTCCTTCCTCATACTTATCCAGTCTGAGCTTGTGTTTTGTCTCTAATCGCCCCGACAACGTGTTGTTAAAACCTTAAATGTTAACTCATGTCACAATTTTACATATGTTCAGACATTTATTCTCCCAACGAAGCTGGTTTATAAATCAGCGGGTTAAGTCGAAACCGTTGTTCGGCTGTACAGTATCACACAATCCGAACGAGACAGAATATCGTTATGTGCATATTGTATGACGCGAAGATTGGTCGCTGCTCTTCGAAGCTCCTTCGCTAACGAGTGCTATTTACAAGCACAAAATAGCAGGCAGTTTGTACACTTCATGTCCAAGAGGCACCGGAGTTGGTGTCCTAGCAGGAATATATGTCGCATTTATCAGAGAGCCGTGATTAAATTGTGTAAGGCACTCCACTATCAGAATGTAGTTTTCTGCAGCTCCTTGCTTCTATGGGGCTCCTCAGTATGTCCATAAATCACCACTGGCATTCTCTTTATTTTTTTTTTAAACCGTGACTCTAAAACTGAAATTGTTACATAATGTAGATTCAGTTTACAAACCATAAACACTTAAAAGTATCAAAATCGTAGAACTTAGTTTATGCTAAAGAAGCAGAACCAGTTTATTTACTCATCACTGTTGAAATAGAACAGAACGGTGCTAACCAATTAATTTCATTCGAGAATTACTGTGTTTTAATACCTTTATAACTTATTTCAAAATTTTCTGGATGACGGGTTTTTATGTTTTGCGCACATGGACCTGCTCCACGCCAACAGCTCCTACGGTCATCACGACATGTAAGATCTTAAGGTAATCTCTGGGAAAATGAAACCTGTCATCTATAAATAAAAATAAACAAATTAAATGCGATCACGATTGTGTGTGTTGAAATAAGCTATAATATTATAGAAATCGCTGTTTTTCCGGAAACAATGTTCCAAAAAAATTTTAATATCTTTGTACTAGCTTTGCGTTTCTCACGTAGTGGCGGTATCAGTTTAATATAGATATTAGCTATTTGGTTGCACGCTCTTGACTGGGATGCATACCAGGATATTGCAACAAGGTATTTGTCACTTTGTGACGCTAGAAAATGAAGTACTTGTATTAATCCCGAAATATAGGACTTAAACAAACTTTTTCTCGAACATAAACTAAAGAACAGTTATGACAGAAATAATAGAGTATATTTCTAGCCATTCACAATAAGTCACCAATTACGTGATTTTGTTGAGTCACAAAAGCCGTTTCATCCACGAATGCGGTTGTGATGTCACTCATGAAGGATAATTGCTTTACGCGAATGTAGTTCGTTTTTCATCTCGGCGACATACACAAAGGAAGTGTGAGACAGCTGTGCCTTTTCCTTGATGTTGCGGGTTAATTGCGGGCGAAAAACGTACAAGTTATCTCTGACCAATTTATTGTGACAAACACATACGAAATACGTCAGCTTTTAAAACTCAATATCAAAAGGAAAATTTTCTTTTAATTTTAAGAAACAGCCTTTCACCTGCTGACTCCCCTAATAGCCAGTCTTAAAACCATTTACAATTAAAACAATTCCTTATCAACAGACGCAACAACACAAACGATAAGGCGACCTGTACACTTTTTAAAACTGAATACGAAAGTGGAAATATTATTCTAGTTTTAAGAGACGGCAATAATAAAGTTGTCAGATAATTATCTAACGTCTGCTTCTAGCTAGCTCTGCAAAACTGACAAATCTAGAAATTACTTTTCCTTTTAAATTGAACAGTTCCTTAGCAATCGAAACAACAAAAAGTTTAACCAGTTAGTATTCTCGTCAGTTATCAGGCAGCACTCCCTCTATCAGATAATATAGCACACAACACAACCCACTTTCAAAAACTGAGCAATTCATTAGCACTTTACAGACAAGACAAACATAGAACAATTGCTAAACGAGGCAATTTAACAATCTCACTGCAACTTCCCATTTCTGTTTGCTAAGTCTAGTAGCCGGGCTGTCTTCTCATAATTGCTACCTATATTTCAATTCGGCATTCCACCTCCCTTACCCACACACTCAAAAGGACCATGGACTGCTCAGAGGATTCTTGGAAGGCAGTTCACACGGAGCGGTACGCACGTTAATTCGGCAACCTTCACAAGCGTAAACAGGCATTGCACGGAGCGATCGTTCAGATCTAGATTCAACTTCTAGCTGCAAAATCACCGGAGCCTGCCTGGCTGACTGTCAAGCAGCAACGGCCAGTGCTTTTCCCACTGACTGTGCACTCCCTGGACCGGCAGAGACAACACTCACTCCACACTAGGCCAAGACCTTCAGAAAGAAATCATACTGCCAAATTTGATACAATGGGGAGTCACACTTCCTTATCCTACTCTATCTACAGACTCGCCGCTTCTTTTATTTTGTTTCTTCAACATTGATCTATGTGGAAAACACCTCCCTGAGTACCTTAACTTCTGAATACTATTTTCTTTTAAAAGATGATCGCCCTGTTGTCAGTAATAGCTGCTAAACAGTACGCGAATCGCCCTGTTGAAATAAAAATGCACTCAGGGACTGTCATTTTATGGCACGCCACATCTGTAGTGCAGAATACGACAGTAGCTAGACTACACACAGATCGTGGTCCAAAAAAATTGCAAATATCATTTTCGAGCTATAATCACCTTTGAAATTTCTGCCGGAAGTAACTGACCAGACAGTGTGCCAACAGCGTCGTCGTCATTCAAATTTCTCCTTGTTATGTCACGGAAAGTGGTCGCTGAGAAGCGTAGTAGCGACGAAGCACTGTTTGAGAGTAATGCGTACGTGCTGACGCGAGACTCGTCTTTCGCAAACACTGACAACACGTAAACAATATGGCACAATACACTGGCTCTGCACAATCATCTGCACGCAACAGCCGGCCGCTGTGTCCGAGGGGTTCTAGGCGCTTCAGTCCGGAATCGCGCGACTGCTACGGTCGCAGGTTCGAATCCTGCCTCGGAGGTGGATGTGTGTGATGTCCTTAGGTTAGTTAGGTTTAAGTAGTTCTAAGTTCTAGGGGACTGATGACCTCAGAAGTTAAGTCCCATAGTGCTCAGAGCCATTTGGAGCAGGCAACAGCTACATTTCACACCCCATACTGTTGGCCGCAATTTAAGAAAACAGTCCCAATTAATGCAGCTAAAGTACTTATCCGTGTCTCGCAGCAGCCTATTTTAAACGATACTATTTTTTCCCCTAGCTCCATACGTAAATCTTTTATTCGTTACTGAATTACGAAAAACAACAATCGGAAACGGTATTCTAGCTGAACATTGAACATCCTTACCTTGCATTTTTAGTGCAATGTGATATACAATAAATTAAGTTAAATGGGGAGGACCATTCAAAAACCTTCCATGCACCTTAGAACCGAAACTGTTGCACTATGCAAAAAAATGATTGAAATTTCATATATTACGCCTTGCAGAGTCATATCACTTGTTACGAGTAAGCTGCATCGTTTTGTGTCATTGAAAGATATAGCAGCGAATTCTAGCTAGAAAGCACAGGTCGATGCAAAGTAATGCGCTCCGCCTGAATTACAGCGTCTTTTGTGCGTGTGGGTAGCAACCAAATGTAGGCCAGCGACGCACTGCGCATTTCGACAAGTTGGAGCCAGAACAATAACCGAAAAGGCCATAGTGATTTGTCATTTTTGCGAGCTCAAATCGCTCTTTGCTAACAATTAGATCTTAGTCATGTGAGAAACATTCACTTAGTAATGAGATAACGACGCATATGCAATTCCGTCCAGATAAGAGTAATTTCTATTGCTACTTTCCCTTCTCCCATAAGAATATTTTCTATTCCGTCCAGATACAAGTAACGTCTATTGCTACTTTCCCTTCTCCCATAAGAATATTTTCTATTCAAACGAAACATTTTTGTTACATTTTTACGTGTGATCATTGCAGGTGTTTTCTGTGATCGCTCTTGCGAAGGCCATATGAATTGAATTATTCTCTATAACGTTTCGAAATGGTGCATAACACGAGATACCGCAAATTGGGTGCCTGCATTTGAAGCAAGTAATAGTTAAATATTTGTAATGGCCATGCAGTGAACAGTATGATCCACTTGTTCCCAAATTGTTTATATGTATCAGTTTCTCAGATACCTGAAGATAAGGAAGAGGCCTGTTATTCCACAAGCAAAGCAACTATTTCTTAAGTGCCAAATCGTGCAAACAGAAAACGTGACAGAATATAAAAGCCAGTCTCGTAATGTAAATGAGAGCGCCGCTTTTAGTGAGAGACGTCTAGGCGTGTTCGTGTCTGTGCATGAGCGCATGAACAAATGCATGGTAGCGCGTATATCTCTGTTGAAGTAAGATATATGAACTGTTATTTAAATTGCATTTAACACGAACGATTTATTGGGCAAGGTATTACTCGCGTGCTCATGTTGACCCAGATACTACAGTCGCAACTATATTTCTAGATACGTATGCGCCAGCAGTGCGCTGTTAAGTAATTGTAATAGCGAGCGACTGCAAGCGCAAAGATGATAAGGCGATCATTTAACCAAGTGACGGACTGAGTCGACAAAATCGCGGTGCCGGATAACGCTCTCAAGTCTGAGCAGCGCCTCTGCACTCACAGATACAGCTAACAAGAGGCAGTTAATGTAAGTGCGCATTCTACAATGCGGCTCTATAAACCTGTGTTTGCGCCCTGAATCAAACTCGCGCCGCTATTAAGATTTCCGCTGGCCGCGGCGAGCCGTCGCCAGAAGTCAGAAGCGGGTAGCGCCGCGCTTTTCCTGGAGGCGTGTCCCATTAGTCTTCTTTTTAGCGGCCGCCGCTTTATTACACGCTCCACGGACTCCGTTATAGCCGTTCGAGCCGACACTTTCACGCTGCTCGCGCTTCTATTACTCCACTTAAACGCCGCTTCTCCGTAAACCGCGGATATTGCATGTTAATTATGGAATTTAGAATACTTGCTCTGCAGGACGTGTGTCCAAAGGAACGCAAACCTCTTAAAGCTTCTTTCAAAAAAATGATTACTTTTTAAAGTCGCATAACATCCACTTTGCATTACTTTAATGCTACACTGCGGGAATATTGGTTACGCTTCAATGACAGTGGCACCGAAATTATTCACCTGAACTCAGTTTCATATGTCGGCCGAGGAGGTAGGCAAGACTGTTTGCTGTGAACTTGACCTCCGTCACCTGTGGATGGGAGAAGGACTAAACCCTCACAAATTGCGAATGAATGCTAACAGTTGGGTGCCTTCCCTAATTTTACAGAAACACTGATAGGAAACATTGGCTGCAAACATAGACAGAAAATACTGACGGGAAATGTTGATCGGAAACGCAGATTGGAAACACATTTACATATGAAACCTAACTATCCGAGGATGGATACAAGTATGCATCTACTATAATTATAAACAATATTTTTCCCTTCTTTTTAAAACATCTCAGACATTAGATACATATTCATAACGGTGCATATTGGAGCATATGGAAGACGGAGACATAGCGTTCACTTCTTATAGAGACTGCTGTGTATTATTCTTTGGCAGATGGTTCGTCCAATATTGCACACATAAGACAATTGGCAGGAACAGATGGCACATATTACTGAGTGATCAGACCTCTCCTTCTTCTTCTTCATTTCCTACTTGTCACTCCAGAGTTACGCATAGGATCCGTTCCAGTCTCTCCCTCACTTCTTCAATCATGCCACAATTCTCTTGCCCCATCGTTTATAATCCGCTGCTAGTATAGGAAGTCTTTGAGGCAGCATACCAGGTACACCATATGAACTAAATTACTTAATGAGAACTTATCCTTCAGTAAAATCACTTGATCAGCAAATTACTTCCTTATTAGAGCTAGATGAGCAGCCGGCTTGCTTTCTGGGCCTTAATAAGTAAACACAGGAGCAACTGTAATTATGAGAAGGCTGTGAAGTATAATATATTTCAATTCCATTTCTGAACTTAATACTTCGACTATAAGTTTCTATTTTACACTGCTGCATGAGAACAAGCAGAACCCACCTACTGGCAAAATTACACCTTATATGCCTCCCCAATTACAGGGCAGTTTCTTGTGACGCACGCAACAAAGTTCTGCTAGCGTTGTCACGTATTTACCTTAGACGAGATCTGTCAGGCACTTCTCTAGTTAATAACAAAATATTTAAACACAACGCAATTTTTTTCCTCCCTTCCTTCTCTAGGTAGGTATAAAGTGTCTTATTTCAATTTCTACTAGTTAATTATGTCTGTATGTAAAGTTGCGCCCGATTTCTCTGTACTGTCTTTCAGTGAGTCATGTAGGCTCTTTTAGTAGCATTTCCCACATATTTTTGTACCTCTGTTGGTTCCTATCTAACATAACGTACTTCTGTAATAGCAATATAGTCACCAATTCCGTATATGACTGCGGATTTTGTTTTGGCACATTAAAGTGTCGACACTAGGTCCTCCATCGCGTGATACGAAATGGCTAGACTTATTACCGTAATTCGGTGATTTAAAAATTCGTTGCTACCATCGAGCGGTTATCTAACGTGTTTTGATTAACACACTTTGGTGGTACTATTTTGAACAGGCTTTTCTTCTGAGCAGCTCAAATTTCAGAAACAAAATAAACTATAGCTCAGTGAATCGTACTTGGACACGGCGTAGTTTAAACTCGCCATAAGCTTCTCACAGATTACCAGTATTCCCCTATTGATGCCTGGGCAGTTCTCTCAGCAAGACTGACTGAGCCCTTCCCTCGCTCCACCTGCGTTCTTCTGCTAACCCTGGTGTCAATTGAAAGAAAACCAAACGCAAGGGAAAGAACCTTGGAATTTAATCTTGGAACTTCTTAAGACTTACCGATCTCGAACTAAAGGTAAATTATTTGTTTCTTTCCGGTGTGCAGGATGAAGTGTTTTGCCACTTTTTTCGCTAACGGGGTCGTTTTACTCGTGCCGGCCACGGCCCGAGCTGACTAAGCAAGTGGCCAGAGCCGTACTGCCCAGGAGGCTGTACTCCGCGACCCCCAGCCACGACGTGTGGCTAAGGCGAGGCAGCTGACGGCCAAGACGCGCCGCGCGTGTCTCATGAGCCGAGTCTTTATGTACTAATACCTCGTAATAAACAGTCTGTATTCAGTTTCAAAGACATATACTTCTAAGCTGCTTCGTATCTGTTTCTAGTTTAAAGATCTTCAAACTAGTTAACACACAGGTGCCAGCTAGGAGACGTCGTAGACTTGTGAAGAAAACTTTAAATCTGCTATGAGTGCTTTGTTCGATATGTACAAAAGTATAAACTATTTGGAAAAAACTTCCTTGTGCGCTTGGTTTCCTATTTTTTAATCGATAGATGTTCCTGTAAATAATGGGGTGGACGGTGCGGACACCTATAAATTGTCGGAATGGCCGTCTCTTAGGAAGGGTTATCTAACACAAGTAACTCTGTGACTGACTCAGCACAGCCAAGGAGGTGTGGTTGGACGCAGTGACGCCTGCTCGTCGTGCAGGAACACTGGCTAAGCGAGGTCGAAGTGTTGGCTAAACGAGGTTGTAGTGTTAGCATGTGGCCTTCCAGGAACAGGACTGACCTCAGGCATTCGGCACTGAGTAAACTCGAAAAAACTGGACAGCTGACTGCCCCGGCAGACGGTCGGGCGCGTGGCGTCCTGGTGCGCAGAGAACCTTTGGATGCACCCAGAGACCCTGAGGGTGGTCCATTCTTGGTGACTGTTGCTCAAGTCCTGAACTCAGCAGGTGCAGTGGGCTTATAGGCTGACAGCTAATGGATGAAGTCTCTAGACACAGACAAAACCAGTTAACCCACCTGCGGCCGGCCGCGGTGGTCTCGCGGTTCTAGGCTCTCAGTCAGGAACCGTGCGACTGCTACGGTCGCAGGTTCGAATCCTGCCTCAGGCATGGATGTGTGTGATTTCCTTAGGTTAGTTAGGTTTAAGTAGTTCTAAGTTCTGGGGGACTCATGACCTAAGCTGTTAAGTTCCATAGTGTTCAAAACCATTTGAACCCACCTGCGCCTATCGGCTAGCGCGCAATATATCTCGGCGTCGGTAAAAGTCGAAGACAAGATACTGCAGGGTCTGAGCGATGAGTATAGTTACTCTGCCCAACTTTGTCATGAGCAGAACACCTTTCGGTCACGTGGTGACTAACGCAACGCAGAGTCAGGTCACAGCATTAGGTATTTCAGCTCGCCATTGGGGCAGTATAGGATTTGCATCATTCCGATTCAGCGATATTGCGCGCTCCGGCAGCGGGATTCTACAGGTAGCTAGCCTTGCCAAAACACAGTGATATCGGGATCGGTTTATACGAAGCTGCCCGACCAGCACGATACTTCCCATATTTTAAAATCGACAGTAACTTGAAGGTGAGTCTTGTATTTGAAATGATTATCATTTACTTGGTGTAATGTACTGAGACACAGAGACATGTTGTACATCTTAGGCCTGTACTACATTGTAAAAGGCCTGAGTAAAACTTGTCAGTCATGCACAAATACCGTCATCTCTAGCCACTCTGAAAATATTCTCCACCGTCAAGAACTAGTGTTTTACTAAATTTTTGGAGGGATAAATATTTATATGCCAGTAAGACACCAAGGATGCATTTAAATCCACTGAGATTAAAAGGCATTTGTAGCCTAAGTTACATTGAACTTTTTTTGGACTTCACGTATACGGTTGGCTTTTAGAAGCACATGTATTTTCGTGGGAAATGTTTTTAAGAACAGCAAGGCAGAGTTGCAGCTCACGGCGGTAGTATGCTGTGAGAGCCACTCTTCGTCTGTTTCCCCACGTCAATACTGCATTCTACAGGGTGTTCGGGCTAGAGACATACAAAAACATTTGTTTATATCTCGGTATTTATTAAGGTTTACAACTTTATTTGTCCAAAATTTTACACAGATGCTCAGACATTTTATGCATCTTGGTACAGTTCGATGCCGGCACAGTTTGCAGCTTGACAGATATCGTAACGGTACTCCACTTCTCGCCACATGATCGTAAGAATGTGGCCTCTACTGCGGCGTAGATCCGTTTTCTCAAATCTACCAGATTTCGAACCTTAATTCCGTAAACGATGTACCTGATAAAACCCCACGCACTGAAATCCAGTGGAGTCAGATCGGGAGACTGAGGGTACCAGGCAATGGGACACCATTTCCGATTCAATCCTCAGAAAATGTATCATGGAGTAATGTGGTAACATTCCCATGACAGTGGAGGGGGGTGGCATCATCCTGCTGGATGATGATGTCTGGAGGCATCTATGGAACTGTTCAAATGTGTGTGAAATATTATGGAACTTAACTGCTAAGGTCATCAGTCCCTAAGCTTACACCGAGCGAGTTGGCGCAGTGGTTAGCACACTGGACTCGCATTCGGGAGGACGACGGTTCAATCCCGCGTCCGGCCATCCTGATTTAGGTTTTCCGTGATTTCCCTAAATCGCTCCAGACAAATGCCGGGATGGTTCCTTTGAAAGGGCACGGCCGACCTCCTTCCCCGTCCATCCCTAAACCGATGAGACCGATGACCTCGCAGTTTGGCCTCTTCGCCCAAAACAACCCAACCCAACCCAACCCTCCCCCCCCCCCTAAGCTTACACACTACTTAACCTAAATTATCCTAAGGACAAACACACACACCCATGCCCGAGGGAGGACTCTAACCTCCGCCGGGACCAGCCTCACAGTCGATGACTGCAGCGCCTGAGACCGCTCGGTTAATCCCGCGCGGCTCTATGGAACTGCATAGTTTGTCAACAGGTCGAGATAGATGTGCCCTGCCAATGACGCGCATGCGGCATGGAATTCAGTGCTGTTCATGAAATAGCGAGTATCACATCTTGGAGAATGTCTCTATCGGTGGTGTATTTACGCAACAACATAAAATGTCGAGTTCTTTCGTGACAGGGATTTGTCTGTGTATACCTCTATCCCGGACATATCACAAACTAAATGATTCTCCCTAAAATTAAGATAAAAAAGTTAAAATAAATTGTGCTGGGGATTAATTGGTTCAGAATTGTTCTGACCACGTGAAGCGAACAGAGGAATTCGTTACAGACCGCTCTTGCAATATGCAAAGCTTTAGCTTCTTGACTACGCTGTTACGAAATAGATGCGACGTTGTCTGGAGACTGTGCGGAAGAAACGTTGCCCGCACCTTGTGTATCGTCCGGCGGTGCCGCGCCGAGAGCCTGGGCGCTGCGGAGAGTGTCGGCTGCGGACTTGGCGTGCGCCTCCCTCATAATAAGCCACTTCCTGGTTGCAAGGAGCCGGAGCGGCCAGGAGGTGCAACAGGTTGGAGCGCCGAAGGGAGCCCCGCGTCGCGACGCGCCGCCACTCAGTCAACTCAAACAGGTGAGCGTCGGGGCGGCGCAGGCGGCACCCTGCCCGCGACAGTAAACACTCACGTGGTCAGCTGACTCCGCCGAGCCCAGCCACACAGACGTATTGAAGGTGAATGGTGATTTGTTTTTTCCATTGTAAGCGATACGTTTGTACACCACGGAGTACCTTACCACTTTTATTTCGGCTGTGGTCAGTACTCATCTCCATTGCCTGTTGTAAAACAAATGCCACATTTATAAAAAAAAAAATCGAGTGACGCCATCGACATCTTGTAATTGTTGACACGAATAGTTATTGCGAACTAAATACATGTATTCTGCACAAGTATACATGGTGTCTCCCCTAAGAGGTGTCAGATACAGTTTCTCTGGTGTTTCTGGGGAAATGTCCAATTGCGTTCTTGCGTTGTGCAGCCGGAGTCAGCCCAAACAGTTGGTGCTAATCAGGTTTATCAGGCGACGCCCATTGTCGACGGAAAGCGTCAGTTTGTCTCCAGTTCAATAAAAAATGATTTTTAAAGCGGAAGTTTACGTGCCCAGTCGATAGAGACGTCCCAACTTAGTCTGTACCGATATTCATCTTTTCGATTTCTACGAGCAGGAACAGGAAAATACGAAGAACCAGTACTACGGCACCGGTAGCACTGCACTGACACGAGCTGAATGCTACCGCCAAGTATGCACCACTATTGCGTAGCTGCTGAACTTACTTATTCTTCATGTTTTACTGTCCCTCTTAATACATATCGATGATCCCTTAATGTCTCAGAATGTGTCCTATCAACTTCCTTCTTTTAGTCAACTTGGCGCAACATACACGCCTGGAAATGGAAAAAAGAACACATTGACACCGGTGTGTCAGACCCACCATACTTGCTCCGGACACTGCGAGAGGGCTGTACAAGCAATGATCACACGCACGGCACAGCGGACACACCAGGAACCGCGGTGTTGGCCGTCGAATGGCGCTAGCTGCGCAGCATTTGTGCACCGCCGCCGTCAGTGTCAGCCAGTTTGCCGTGGCATACGGAGCTCCATCGCAGTCTTTAACACTGGTAGCATGCCGCGACAGCGTGGACGTGAACCGTATGTGCAGTTGACGGACTTTGAGCGAGGGCGTATAGTGGGCATGCGGGAGGCCGGGTGGACGTACCGCCGAATTGCTCAACACGTGGGGCGTGAGGTCTCCACAGTACACCGATGTTGTCGCCAGTGGTCGGCGGAAGGTGCACGTGCCCGTCGACCTGGGACCGGACCGCAGCGACGCACGGATGCACGCCAAGACCGTAGGATCCTACGCAGTGCCGTAGGGGACCGCACCGCCACTTCCCAGCAAATTAGGGACACTGTTGCTCCTGGGGTATCGGCGAGGACCATTCGCAACCGTCTCCATGAAGCTGGGCTACGGTCCCGCACACCGTTAGGCCGTCTTCCGCTCACGCCCCAACATCGTGCAGCCCGCCTCCAGTGGTGTCGCGACAGGCGTGAATGGAGGGACGAATGGAGACGTGTCGTCTTCAGCAATGAGAGTCGCTTCTGCCTTGGTGCCAATGATGGTCGTATGCGTGTTTGGCGCCGTGCAGGTGAGCGCCACAATCAGGACTGCATACGACCGAGGCACACAGGGCCAACACCCGGCATCATGGTGTGGGGAGCGATCTCCTACACTGGCCGTACACCACTGGTGATCGTCGAGGGGACACTGAATAGTGCACGGTACATCCAAACCGTCATCGAACCCATCGTTCTACCATTCCTAGACCGGCAAGGGAACTTGCTGTTCCAACAGGACAATGCACGTCCGCATGTATCCCGTGCCACCCAACGTGCTCTAGAAGGTGTAAGTCAACTACCCTGGCCAGCAAGATCTCCGGATCTGTCCCCCATTGAGCATGTTTGGGACTGGATGAAGCGTCGTCTCATGCGGTCTGCACGTCCAGCACGAACGCTGGTCCAACTGAGGCGCCAGCTGGAAATGGCATGGCAAGCCGTTCCACAGGACTACATCCAGCATCTCTACGATCGTCTCCATGGGAGAATAGCAGCCTGCATTGCTGCGAAAGGTGGATATACACTGTACTAGTGCCGACATTGTGCATGCTCTGTTGCCTGTGTCTATGTGCCTGTGGTTCTGTCAGTGTGATCATGTGATGTATCTGACCCCAGGAATGTGTCAATAAAGTTTCCCCTTCCTGGGACAATGAATTCACGGTGTTCTTATTTCAATTTCCAGGAGTGTACATATCGATGATCCCTTAATGTCTCACAATGTGTCCTATCAACTTCCTTCTTTTAGTCAACTTGGCGCAACATATTTCTTGTCTCCCCAATTGTATTCAGTACATACTCATTGGTTAAGTAAAGTACCCGTCTGATCATCAACATTCTTCTGTAGCACCACATTTTTAAAGTTTCTATTCGCTTTTTGCCTAAACTATTTATCATCCATGTTTCACTTCCATACATGGTTACACTCCATACAAATACTTTCAGAAAGTACTTCGTGACACTTAAATCTCTATTCGATGATAAATTTCTCCTCTTCGGAAGAGCTTTCCTTGCCATTGCCAGTCTACATTTTATGTTCTCTCTACTTCCGCCATCATCAGTTATTTTGCTGCCTAAAAGGCAAAAATCATGTACTACTTTAAGGGTCTCGTTTCCTAATCTAATTCCCTTAGCATCGCCTTATTTAATTCGACTACATTTCGTTATCTTCGTTTTGCTTTTGTTGATGCTCATTTTATATCCTCCTTTCAAGACACGGTCCATTCCGTACAACTTCTCTTCCAAGTACTTTGCTGTCTGATAAAACTCGAGTGTAATCAGCGAACTTCAACGTGTTTATTTCTTTTCCTTGAACTTTAATACCTACTCCATATTTTTCTTTGGTTTCCTTTACTGTTTTTTCAATGTACAGATTGAACAACGTCAGGGATAGGCTACAAACCGGTCTCACTATCTTCTCAACCATTGTTTCCCTTTCACGCCCCTCGACTCTCATAACTGCCGTCTGAGTTCTGTGCAAATTGCCTTTCGCTCCCTGAATTTTACCCCTGCCACCATCAGAATTTCGAAGAGTGTATTCCAGTCAGTATTGTCAAAAGCTTTCTCTAGTCTACAAACGCTATAAATGCAGGTTTGCCTTTCCTTACCCTATCTTCTACAATGGGTCATAGGGGCAGTACTCCCTCGCGTGTTTCTACATTTCTCCGAACTCCAAACGGATCTTCCCCGAGGTCGGCTGCTACCAACTTTCCATTCTTCTGTAAAGAACTCGTGTTAGCATTTTTCAACCATGACGCATTAAAATGATAGTTCGGTAATTTTCACACTAGTCAACAATTGCTTTCTTTGGAATTGGAATTATTATATTATTTTTGAAATCGGGGGGTATTTCGCTTGTCTCATACATTTTCACACAAGGAGGAATAATTTTGTCATGTCTGGCTCTCCCTTGGTCATCAATAGTGAAACGTCCCCTTAGAAAAATTATACATGACTGTGTTTAAACTGACACACAATATTTTTTAGCGCAACGCAATCTTACTTTCAATAATCCCTACAAGAGAATGGCCCTGACTAAATTAACCTGAACGTTTCACAAATCACTTACCTCACAAAAATCTTCATTACTCGAACTACTGCAATACAGCAAGCGCCACTACTGCCAGCTAAATGAAAAATTCGAACTACTGAAGGCACTAACTACTGATAGGCATTCTAAGCAAATGAAAGATTTTGTATTTACCTTACTAGTGTTCAAAAGTCATAATATATATAGCAGTTCATGACATTCATTCTTACAAATGTACTGTTTCTGATGGATACACGTCCAAATCATCCGCTCTCAAAAATCCGCCATCTCACTTCCCCAAATCCACCACTGCTGGCGGCTCAGCTCCAACTGCGCAACGCTATGCGCTGTTAGCATCCAGCTGCCCAACACTACAATGGCAGACAACAATGTAAACTAGCCACAGACTGCACACAGCACAGCCAGTGATTTTCATACAGAGCGCTACGTGGCGTTACCAATAAGAAAACCTAAACAGCCTACTTACAATAGTTCTGACGGAATACCGTCTGCCCCCCAGCCTTGCTTCGACTTTGGTTTCTCAGTGCTCCGTCAAATTCTTCTCGCAGTATCATATCTCCTATCTCATCATTCTCTACGTCCAGTTCCCTTTCTATAATTTCGCCTTCTCGTTTATCTTCCATGTATAGGCTCCTTAGATTCTCCTTCCACCTTTCAGCTTTCCCTTCTTTTGTTAGTACTGGAGCACTGGTTTCCTACCTGAGCTCATGATGTTCATACAGATGCTTCTCTTTCTCCCGAAGGCCTCTTTAATTTTGCTGTAGGTGCTACCTACCTTTGCTCTACTAAAATATGCTTGTAAATCTTTACATTTGTGCTCTAGCCATTCCTGCTTAGCCATGTGCACTTCCTGTCAGTCTCATTTTTTAAACGTTTTTATTCCCTTTCGCCTGCTTCATATGGCACATTTTTATATTTTCCCCTATCATCAATTAAATTTAATATATTTTGTGTTGGCCAAGGATTTATGCTAGTCCCGTGTTTTCACCTATTTGATCCTTTTCCGCCTTCACTATCTCCTAAAGCTACCCATATGTCTTCTATTGTATTTCTTTCCCCTGTTTTAGTCAATCGTTATGTAATGGTCGCTCTGAAACTCTCAACAGCCTTTGGCTCTTTCAACTTATCCAGATCCCATTTCCTTAATTTCCTACACTCTTCCAATTTCGTAAGTTTTAACCTACAGTTCGTAACTAACAAATTGGTTCATAACCGACAAATTGTGGTCAGAGTCCACATATGCCCTTGGAAATGTCTTACAATTTAAAATCTCGTTCCTGAATCTCTGTCTTACCATTATATAATCAATCTGAAACCTTCCGGTGTCTCCAGGTCTCTTCCACGTATACAATCTTCTTTTATGACTCTTTCACCAAGTATTAGCGTTGAGTAAATTATGCTCTGCGCAAAATTCTACCAGGTGGCTCCTCTTACATTCCTTTCCCCGAGTCCATATTCACATACTATTTTTCCTTATCTTCCTTTTGCTACTATTGTGTTCTGATCCCCATCACAATTAAATTTTCGTCTCCTTTATCTGAATAATTTCTTTTATCTCATCATGCATTTCTTCAAGCTCTTCGTCTGCGGAGCTAGTTAACATGTAAACTTAAACTACTGTGGTAGACGTGGATTTTCTGTCTATTCTGGATGCGATAATGCGTTCACTATGCTGTTCATAGTACCTTACTCGCATTCCTATTTCCTTATTCATTAATAAACCCACCCCAGCATTAGTACTATTTGATTTTGTATTTATAGCCTTGTATTCACCCGGCCACAAATCCTGTTCCTCCCGCCACTGAACTTTACTAATTTCCATTATAACTAACTTTAATCTACTCATTTCCCTTTTTAAATTTTCTAACGTACCTCCGGATTAAGGGATCTAACTTTCCATGCTCCGATCCACAGAAGGCCAGAAGTACACACGTGTTAAATGCGCGCTGAAAAGTAATGCTCCTATTTTTGTGTGAATTAAAACTTTTCAACTAAAAGAAACATTATAAAAATTCACATCTTTATTCTTCACTTTTACATATTTATTTCTCAACATAGCACTCTGGAAACGAACACATTTTTCCCAACGAGAGAACCTGCGATCGTAGCAGTCGCGCGGTTCCGGACCGAAGCGCCTAGAACCGCTCGGCCACAGTGGCCGGACTATGAATATACGAAGATGCTGTCCTCACATAGTGAATCCAATAAAAAACAACTACTATGTGACCTGTCGCAGTTGACTACTTTGTTCGGCGAGTATGCAAATCACTTTAGATCAATGGTACATTTGGAGCTCAAGACCGATGTACAAAATTAATATTTTTACCCTTTGTATGAAAGGAGGAGCTTACAGAATTTCAAACTAAAGGAAACAGTAAATACCTCTGAGAAAGAGGATAATATAACTAAGCGAACGATTAATAGTACGACGTTTATACAAACATGACGTATTAATTGTTTGCCATACATCTTTCACTTCTATCTTTCACATTTCTTTCCTTATGCTGGATTACATATGATTACTGTCCAAAGACCTTAGCCATTACCTTTTTGGCACAGGAAGAAAGCAAATTGATACGTTTCATTATGATCATCAACCAGATTATTTCGAGGAAATTATTTCTCTCCATACACATTCAAGATCTGAGTTCACGATTTTAACAGGACTTCAGACTAATCACTACATGTGTCAAAAGTCAAATACATGTTGTTCCGTAATCTATTCGAAAAAAACAAGTTTAATTCACTATCCTAAGCTTGAAAAATAGCTTATGATGCAGTATTAGGTGCGCGTAAAAGCTTAAATTGTTCCCTGCTGTAGTTTTTTTGGGTCGTTTCTTATTGACTTTTTGTTGCTGCTTACCTAACACTCTCAGTCCAAATTTTACGATCGGAAGTATCCAGCCACCCCTACATAATGCAGAATTGACCCACAGACGTCACGAGAGGAGGCCCTGCCAGTAAAAAAAGGAGGCGTGATGTGTTACCAGTAGAGCAGCAGTGACAGCAGAATGGGCGGTCAGGGGAGCTCAGACTCCGATCGTACACTAGACATTGGATGTCCCCTGAGAAAAAAAGCCATCAGAGATATTAAAAGTCCTCCTAAGGCTGCCCAAGCAGACTGCTGGTGATGTGACTGTGAAATGGAAACGCTAAGGAATAACCACAGCTAAACAGAGATTAGGCGGACGTCATGAACTGACCAACAGAGACAGTTCAAAATTTGCGCAAAGTGGCTGCAAAAAATCTCATGGTATCAGCGGAAGGAATCGCTCGTGAGTTACAAAGCGCTACTAGCTTTCCAGCTGGCACAGTGACCGAGTGTAGCGAATTAAAAGAACGAGGCACAATAGTTGAATAGTTAAACACTTCTTTACCGCGCCAATCGACGCTTGGTGTGGCGCAAAGAGCGATATCACTAGACAGTGGATGACTGGAAACAAGTGATTTGAACTGATGGATCACGCTGTATCTTGTGGCAATCCGATGGAAGGCTTTTCCTCTGGATAATGCCTGGAGAACATTGCCTGACGTCATTTATAGAGCCAGTACTGAAATACGGATGAGATGGTGTTACGGTATGGTGGTGTTTATCGTTGTTAGGATGTGGTCCCCTTAATGCGCTTAAGAAATCTCTAAATACAGAAGGATATGTAGGTTTGTTACCGTGTTGTGTACTCTGTACAGCTTACAAACAGTTCGGAGATGGTGATTGTTCGTATCAGCATGACAACACACTAAGTCATAAACCAGCGTCTTTGAGGCAATGTGCCGACCAATGAGGCCGAGCGGTTCTAGACGCTTCAGTCTGGAACCGCGCGACAGCTACGGTCGCAGGATCGAATCCTGCCTCGGGCATGGATGTGTGTGATGTCCTTAGGTTAGTTAGGTTTAAGTAGTTCTAAGTTCTAGGGGACTGATGACCTCAGATGTTAAGTCCCATAGTGCTCAGAGCCATTTTAACCATTTGAGGCAATATTTTGTGGACAATAACATTCCTGTAATGGATTGGCCTTCACAGAGTCCTGAAATCCCCAAAATCCCCTGAACCCAATGAAACACTTCTCGGATGAGGCAGAACGCAGACATCGCTTAGAACTCCAGCGTTCAAGAACACTACATTCACTGGTGTCGATTCTTGAGCAAGAATGGGCTGCTATTCTTCCACATACATTCAGACAGCTCATTGAATGTGCCCTCAACAGAGTTCAAACCGTTAGAAAGGTGAATCGTGGATACATCTTTAAAGTCCGCTAATATGTATTTGGATACTTCCGATCAGATAATGTATAACATAAAACGATGGGGGTATTTAAAGGATACTTTCCAGTACTACTGAGCTACTGGAAATATGCTGTTTCGTTAAAACAGATAATACACTGAAGAGCCAAAGAAACTGCTACACCTGCCTAATATCGTGTACAGTCTACGCCAGCACACAAAAGTACTGCAACATAACGTGATACGGACTCGGCTCTTGTCTGATATGGTGCTGGAAGGAACTGACACCATAAATCCTGAAGGCTGTCCATAAATCCGTAAGAGTACGAGGAGATGGAGATCTCTTCTGAACAGCACGATGCAAGGCATCCCTGATGTGCTCAACAATGTTCATGCCTGGGGAGTTTGGTAACCAGCGGAAGTGTTTAAACTCAGAAGAGTGTTCCTGGAGCCACTCCGCAGCAATTCTGGACGTGTGGGGTGTCTCATTGTTCTGCTGGAATTGCCCACGTCCATCCGAATGCACAATGGACATGAATGGATGCAGGTAATCAGACAGGATGATTATGTACGTGTCACCTTTCAGGTTGTATGTAGACGTATCAGGGATCCCATATCACTCCAACTGCAGACGCTCCGCACCATTATAGGGCCTCCACCAGTTTGAATAATCCCTCGCTGACATGCAGATTTCAAGGATTAATGAGGTTGTCTGCACACCCGTACACGTCCTTCCGTTCGATACAATTTTAAACGAGACTCGTCCGACCAGGCAACATTTTTTCAGTAATCAACAGTCCAACGTCGGTGTTGACGGGCCCAGGCGAGGCGTAATGCTTTGTGTCGTGCAGTCATCAAGGGTACACGGGTGGGCCGTCGGCTCCAAAAGCCCACATCAATCATGTTTCGTTGAATCGTTCAGACGCAGACACTTGTTGATAGCCCAGCACTGAAACGTGCAGCAATTTGCGGAAGGTTTGAATTTCTGTCACGTTGGACGATTCTCTTCAGTCGTCGTTGGTACGGTTCTTGCAGGATCTTTTTCCGGCCGCAGCGATGTCGGAGATTTGATGTTTTACCGGATACCTGATATTCACGGCACACTCGTGAAATGGCCGTACGGCAAAATCCTCACTTCATCGCTACCTCGTAGATGCTGTGTCCCATCGCTCGTGCGCCGACTATAACACAACGTTCAAACTCACTTAAATCTTGATAGCCTTCCATTGTAGCAGCAGTAACCGACCTAACAATTGCGCCAGACACTTGTCTTATAAAGGCGTTATGGACCCCAGCGCTTTATTCTGCCTGTTTACATATCTCTGCGTTTGTATAGTATGCCCATACCAGTTTCTTTGGTGCTTCAATGTATATGGGCTAGATTTTTGAGTATCTGAATTACACGTTATGTCATGTTTACAAAAGTGCCTTTTTTTAAGAAGTTCCTATTTAAATTTAATAATATGATGTATTTGCCTAGCCATCTGCTACTTTGCGAAATAAAAATATAATACAAAGATTATCCGCAACAATGTTTCACATCGCTGACGTAAGCTACATAGGTGGCGCTTAACATGGAAATAGCTGGCTTATGTCTCACTGGTGAAAGAAAATGTCATCACCAGTATGTTGGTGCTTAAGGGAGTAGGAGTGGTGTTCAATTCTTGACCAGCAGATTGTGCACAGTGGCTAGGGTACTGCATATGTAGAATGTCCTCGGTTAAATTCAACAGCCGACGTTCGCGTCTTATGGAGTGACGATACGTTACACTGTCGAAGGGCAGTCTGCACGCATTACAGTAAGTAGATTTCGAGTAGGAAACGTGACGCAATGCTAAGAATACGTGAGGCTCAGGGTACAAATCACCTCCGACTACGATGGTTTAGGCAGTAATTTATCGATCGTTGTTGACGATGGCGTCTCGGAAGTAAAGTGGTCAAGTGGTGGGACAGGATAGTGGTGGCCTTAGCTGTCCATGCATGGACGTATTTATCTGAATCGATATAGATGTGATTGGTTTCCCATATATGTGATGGTGGAATGCGTATTACGAATCAGCCATGTCTGTTGCACGAATAATGGGCATCAATAGAGTGCAGCCTGAGGAAGTCTTTAATCTTTCACATAATAAGAAGTGATTACTTACGTTTTCAGTTATTTCCCAAAATCACTTCAAGTGAGTTATTGATCTGATTTAACGAAATTTTACTGGAGACATACAGAGTGTGAACTTTACCTTCAATAAGGATAGAAACAAAAGTAGTGAAATAAAATTTGTGTCGAGGCCAGGAACTAAGCCGAGTCCGCCTGTTTTCTTGGCAGATGAAATATACGATCCTGGCATTGTGGTTTACCCATCTGCACGGAATACGCTCGTCCATTGTCCTTCCGACAGCAAACTTCGATTCACAACTATGCCCATATTGATTTGTCCTCCTTAAATCGCCAGTATTGCCGAGCCTCTCCGATACTGAAATAGAACCCCATCTTTGTACGCAGTGGGGGGAAATCCTGCCTGTACCTCAGGCGTAGATGTATTGATCCGACGCTATTACATTTTACTGGAGACTTATTGCGTCTCAACTTTATCTTCGATAAGGATAGAAGCTAAAGTACTGAATTATGATTGCTGGGTTGGTGTGCCAATAAACCTAAAGTACTGAATTAAGATTGCTGGGTTGGTGTGCCAATGTTGGAGAGCCTTGGCGGTACTGACTATTGTAAGCATGGGGAAATCATGATGGGCTGAGGTATGGACTGAAGTTTGTGTTGGGAAGGACATTAGATTATGGTATTCCCTGCAGTTGTGTAAGGCACAATGCCAGTGTAGTGGGTAGCATATCTGCCTATGAAGTACGAGACCCGGGTTAAAATGGCTCTGAGCACTATGGGACTTAACTTCTTATGTCATCAGTCCCCTAGAACTTAGAACTACTTAAACCTAACTAACCTAAGGACATCACACACATCCATGCCCGATGCAGCATTCGAACCTGCGACCGAAGCGGTCACGCGGTTTCAGACTGTAGTGCCTAGAACCGTCTGGCCACCACGGCCGGCTGACCCGGGTTAACTCTAAGCCTTAGCACAAATTTTAATTCATTATTTCAGCTTCTGTCTTTATTAAAGATCAGGTGAATCAGGTGGCGAACGCCCAATTGCCTCATCCTCGTCCATTCTGAATGCCCCTGGGGAGTTGAGGTGTAACGTTCTGCTAAGACCCTCAGTCAAAAATGCCATTCACCATTCTGTCTTCTCTCTCTCCCCCCCTCTCTCTCTCCCCCCCCTCTCTCCCCCCTCTCCCCCCCTCTCTCTCCCCCCTCTCTCTCTCCCCCCCTCTCTCTCTCCCCCCTCTCTCTCTCCCCCTCTCTCTCTCCCTCTCTCTCTCTCTCTCTCTCTCTCTCTCACACACACACACACACACACACACACACACACACACACACACGTATTCTGTTTTTCGTGCTTTCCTGTAGGCCGTTTTTTGAAATGTCTACAAAATCCGACGTACTTCACAATTATCGCAAAAGTACTCCGCAGTTCTCGAATATGGGCTGAGTCCATTGTGTCTCCGTTCAACAGTTTGTAACAATTTGCCACAAAAACGGTGTAATTTTCTTCATTTTTACACCGATGGACACTCGGGGCAGGAATGGAGCAGAGCTGTTGCCAGGTAACGGGTAGCGGTGCGCGACGGACAAGTTTTTAAAGGCTGGCGGGCGGGCGAGCGAGCGGCCACTCTTGTTTGGCGGTGCTTTCTGGTGCGGAGGTCCGAATTAATTCTCCCCTTTGAATATCGGCGGCAGCGCGAGGGCAATAACAAAAGTCCGCGGCCGCCGCCCCAGCAGGCTCCCAGGCTGGCAGCTTTTTGCGAAAATAAAAACCTTTCGCAGCGCCGGCGGTGCGCCCCGGAGGCCGGAGTTTTTAATAAATCAGCGGCGCTGGCGGGAGCGCTAGCCGCGGGTCAGCGCGGTCTTGGGGGAGAAGGCCGCGCCTCGAATGAATTCCGCCAGCAGACTTCGTAATTAACTGGCCCCGCCGTAATTCTGTTTGATTTACAGAACATAGAAATTAATAACCGGGGTTTGTTGCGCGAGCGGCCGGCGCTGCCGCGGCGAATTTAATACGAAACTCCTTATTTGACTTTGGCTCTTGCTTCCTGCGCCGCACCTTCGGCCGCCAGTCGTGGGCGTCGTCACCCCCACCCCATACACCCCTATCCCTGCCCCCTCTTTTTTTTTCATTATTGTTTCACCACCCCGTTCGCTGAGAGTGGCGCCCACTTCACGAATAAATACAAAACGAGGGACAGAAAGTCAAATGCCACTTGTAACAATAGCCGTTTTCCACTTAACAGCCACAGTTTCTTCTCTCTGCCCAACTGAATAGGAACGAGGCCGTGACAATCTAAACGAATTGCTTGATAAAAGTTTTTCTTTTCAACAATTATGGATGAAGGAATAGACGAACGTGGTAGGCTTTGTTAATGCAGAATGAATTTCTCTTATTTCCGCCAATGATCACAAAACTTTTGGTCCTTAGACTACCGGTATCGGTCAGCAATGACCATCTTCAGATCTTCAGCAAGAGATGGGAAATGAAATACAACTAGTGAACACATTACGTCGTAGTGCTATTCAATTTGTATATTGAGCAAGCAGTAAAGGAAACAAAAGAAACGTTCGGAGTAGGCATTAAAATCCATGGAGAAGAAATAAAAAATGACATCGTAATTCTGCCAGAGACAGCAAACGACTTGGAAGAGCAGTTGAACGGAATGGACAGTGTATTGAAAGGAGGCTATAAGATGAACATCAACAAAAGCAAAACGAGGATAATGGAATGTAGTCGAAATAAGTCGGGTGCTGCTGAGGGAATTAGATTAGGAAATGAGACACTTAAAGTAGTAAAGGAGTTTTGCTACTTGGGGAGATAGATATAAAATGTAGACTGGCAATGGCAAGGAAAGCGTTTCTGAAGAAGAGAAATTTGTTAACATGGAGTATTGATTTAAGTCTCAGGAGGTCTTTTCTGAAAGTATTTGTATGGAGTGTAGCCATATATGGAAGTGAAACGTGGACGATAAATAGCTTAGACAAGAAGAGAATAGAAGCTTTCGAAATGTGGTGCTACAGAAGAATGCTGAGGATTAGATGGGTAGACCACATAACTAATGAGGAGGTACTGAATAGAATTGGGGAGAAGAGAAGGTTGTGGCACAACTTGACTAGACGAAGGGATCGATTGGTAGGACATGTTCTGAGGCATCAAGCGATCAACAATTTAGCATTGGAGGGCAGCATGGAGGGTAAAAATCGTAGAGGGAGACCAAGAGATGAATACACCAAGCAGATTCAGAAGGATGTAGGTTTCAGTAGGTACTGGGAGATGAAGAAACTTGCACAAGATAGAGTAGCATGGAGAGCTGCATAAAACCAGTCTCAGGACTGAAGACCACAACAACAACAACAACAACAAGAATAAAATATGCCAAAACGAAAAATTTTACTTTCATCGATGTGAAAACATGTGCTTAAAATATGATGAGGCATACCTGTTTTATAACATGTCCTATATAATAAAGCTATAGTGACATCGTCACAAAGTCAGCTTAGCATCGTCGCACATATTTAAAATATGATGTAAAACAGACCACATTTCTAGCGAAGTCAAACTGTCTCTGTCGCTACAGCTCGTAACAAATTGCAGTACAGTAGCCACAACATATGTCTGTGCCATAAGCTCGTTAGATGTCGCCACTGTAAATCCACGCATATTCGTCAATTATAAAATCGTGGAGTATGCAATAAATGAAGAGTACAATAGGTAAAGTACGTAGTACCCTTCCCAAATGTATAAGGTATTACTGTGACAAAGTGTGATAATTAAAAACACGTATAAAGTTAATCTTTTGGTACAAGATATGTTCACATGTGGTCATACGTTTATTTAGGTTGATGCACGTAAGGAATTGATTTTAAGACTTTCACGGCCAGTATTTTCACGCAGTTCCTTTCCAGATATTGCATATACTGCTTGAGGGATAATGTGATCCTGTCAGAGGCAATAAAGGACATGTAATTGCAGTAGACAGTGTCTTAAAAGGAGGATATAGGATTAACGTTAACCAAAGCAATACATGGGTAATAGATTAGACTGGGAAAAGAGACACTGAAAGTAGTAGATGAGACTTTCTATTGGGCTGTAAAGTAACTATGGAGGCCAAAGCAGAGGGCATATAAAATGTAGACTGGCAATGGCAAGAAAAGCGTTTATGAAGAAGAGAAATTTGCTTACATCGAATATAAATTTATTATTTATTGACTTATTTATTGCTTAATAACCCTTACCAGATTAGGGCATCAAGGCCCTCTCTTATACCAGATCAGGAATAACACATACAAAAAAATATTACATAACAATCACAAAAATACTAATTTGCGTTATTAAGAAAAATTATAATTGCCAGTAATAATAACAGCAAGACTAAAATGATGGTTAAATAGTGGAGGAATTAAGTGTTAGGAAGTCTTTTCTGAAGGCGTTTTCTCAGAACCTAGCCTTGTACTGAACGGAAACGTAGAAGGTAAACAATCAAAGAAGAAGAAACAGAACCTTTTGACATGTGGTGCTAAAGAACAATGCTGAATATTGAATGGGTAGATAGCGTAACTAATCAGAAGGTACGCGGTATAACTGCGGAAAAAAGAAATTTTGTGTCATAAGTTGACTGAAAGAAGAGATCATGCCATCAAGGAATCAGCAGTTTAGTACTCGAACAAGTGTGTGTGTGTGTGTGTGTGTGTGTGTGTGTGAGAGAGAGAGAGAGAGAGAGAGAGAGAGAGAGGGAAAGGGGAGGGAGAGGAATTTCAGAGGGAGACTAACAGACGAGTACCGTAAGCAAATTCAAATAAATGTGGGTTGCAGGAGTTATTCGGAGATGTGCGGGATACAGTAGCGTGGAGAGATGCATCAAGCCAGTCTTCGCACTGAAGACCAGTAGAGAGAGACAATTAAAAGTAAAACTTATTGCACCGGGAAAGGATTTATTTTAAAATACTCATCCTTTCTCCCGTTATAGCTTACATTTTCTCACTTGCTAGCCACTGAAAAGGAAGTATACTTGGGTTAACAGTCATGGGGGCTATCTCAGTCGCTCTTCTTGTAAAAGGCTGGCGAGAAAGTGTGCTCAGGTCGCGCCGGTGGAGAGCAGTGAATGTCCGTCTCCGAGGCAGCTGCGTCTCCACGATATTCAATGAGTTCCCGACGAGTTTTATGACTTTACAACAGGCTTTTAACGTCAAACATTTACAGGGTGGGCACTTACACCATGAAATGTATTGGTAACTAAGTAATAAGATGGAACAGCATTCATTTTTATTTGGTCTGCTATCCCGAAAACCCCTCGTTCATCTTCCTTGTTAATAAGACAAGCTTACAGGTTCTCTCCGCTTTTCAAGCAGAAAATTTTCCTATCGAGAATGCCGACGCTTCTTTGGGAGAAGTCCTTTATTTGAAATGAGAACATCGCTTCCGTTTCAGTAAGGTCGTGACCGGGTTGTTACACACACACACACACACACACACACACACACACATACATTTCTGTGTGTACATATCAACATATACCAAATCTACATAACAGATTGCAAGTGACGTGATCTCTGACCTCCGAGAGAACTATGATTAAAAGAAGTCACTTTGCCTTACTTGTGTTCGCATCAGTAGCTGAACGCTCGGCGTGGCTGACTGTAGTACAGATCGAGCCGAGTTCTGCGAAGACTTCAACATCCGGGTGGTGCGAGCACGGGGCTCACAACCCGAACCACACGCCACTGTTAAGCACTAATGAAGGACTGGGTCCCTTACTTCGATTGCACATATTTCATTAAGGTCAATCCAATACATTTATTTCAAATAACATAAATGAAGTTACATCTGAAGCTGTCTGACATTAAACAGGAATAAAAAATAAAAAAAACAATTTCAATATCAGCTGATTTAGTGCGTGAAGCGCGAGTTAAGCCAATAAACAATTCACCGTAATTCAAAAGAAAGAGAAAAACAAAATTGAATCAATACACCCCACTGACAAATCTCCAAAAAACCTTACAATACTACACAAAAGAATACACTGAAGTGGGGAGCAGTCATTCACCCGACAGAACACTTCAAAATGAGTTCAGTAACACAGCTGCGTGCCCCAGAAAACAGCAAGACATGAAATACACTTCGTTTGTCGATTAACCAATACTCATTAACATTACGCCACTCCTGTTTGAACTGCAGTGTCCCAAAGAAACAGGCGCTTATTCTGAAAGAAAAAAAAATGGTTCAAATGGCTCTGAGCACTATGGGACTTAACTGCTGAGGTCATCAGTCCCATAGAACTTGGAATTACTTAAACCTAACTAACTTAAGGACAGCACATACATCCATGCCCAAGGCAGGATTCGAACTTGCGATCGTAGCGGTCGGGCGGTTCCAGACTGTAGCGCCTAGAACCGCTCGGCCACTTCTATTCTGAAAGAACATTTTTTTATATATGTTTAAATTACAGCATTAAGGAATTCCATTCTTTCCCCTTTCTGGCGGAGGCAGAGCCGGACACACAGAATGCCACAAAAACACAGTTTTGCTGTGAAATCTTACAGGACACCCGGAAGCAGTAACAGACAAGGGGTCGGCACTCACAAATAACACTGGCTAAGAGTGAGGCTGGGAGCACAATCTACGAGAACTTGTTCACACTATGCTCACCACAAACTGTAGACATCCCGGACGAACATCCGCTTGCGGTGGCTGCCAGAAGGACGAAGCAACCAACAGGCCCACCCTGTGCTTCTCACACAGGCACCTCAATTTGTACAAACATCTAGGCCAACACCAACTCCGGACTCCCCTCTCACTGCAAGGCTTGGCACAGTTTATATGAAATGCCTTCCAGGCAATCAGTAACCGCCGCAGGAGTTTCACGATTGGCAAACAGCCCCAGTGTAACAGACATCACACATGTGCTTACGCCCGAGCCACAACTCCGCCAGTCTCACTCGCCGCCCCAAACCGACTGCCTCTCGCCGTCCCGCGCGCCCCAGCCGAAAACGCAAAGATGCTCATGCCCGGGGATGCGCCAAAGATAACAAGCCGATCGCTGATGATCGACCAGCGATCTAGCTCACCGGGAAAGCTGTGTATTGGTCTCACGCCTTTCCATACCGCATCAAAATGACAGCTCTAGCTGAGGGTATCATGGACGTCGGACGGTACCGATTGGCGCGTCTCGACCAGAACAGCATAGAGTTATGATTACCTAAGTCGTGGTTTTTATTTATTTATTCGTATGGTTCACATGCAGTTTAAAATTACAGATATATAACATTAGGAATACTACATATAACAGGAATATGAAATTACGAAACTCCATATAAAACTAATTAAATGTCAATATTTGGGTTCCTAATCCATATAAGAGCCATATCATCAGCTTTCATGTCGTCGCTGCACTTCCTCTGGTAGGAACGCAAGGGCCATTCATCTCTAATGTGCTTGACTGTCTGGTTCGGAGCCCCACAGTCACAAACCGGAGCCTCGCAGTACCCCATTAGTAAATAGAGTCTGCGCATCGTCCATGCCCCGTGCGAGCTCTGTTCAATTTGACCCACAGTTTCCTGTCGAGTTCTGTACCAGCAGTATCACAGTTATACTTTCGGAACCACTCACCAAGTTGACAACTCTGGTCTCACAGATCTCTCACCCCGGTATTACTGGCATCTAGCTGTTCTGCTTGCTATAGTGATGGGTTTCTTGGACAAAGTCTATTACGTCGTAAATTTGGTATGTCTTCCTGTATAGGTAATGCTAGGTTCTCCTATAGCTAGCGGTACGCCCTAAGCAAGGCCTCACTTCTGCGGACTGCGGGTGGATGGATGTTACTCAGCAGATGAAGCAAATAAATCGGTGTCGGTCGAATTGCCCCAGTTATTAACCGCATAGTGTGGTTGAAATGGATGTCGATCGAGTTGGTGTGGCAGCTGTTTAGCCACACTGGGGCACAATACTCGGCTGCTGAGAAGAAAATTGGAAGTTTGTAGTAAGGACTGTGGGACCAAGCTGCTTACGTACTACTTAATCTGACTTAAACTAACTTATGCTGAGGACAACACACACAACCATCCCCGAGGGAGGACTCGAACCTCCGACGGGGTGAGTCGCGCGAACCGTTACAAGACGCAACAGACCGCACGGCTACCCCGCGCGGCTTGCTGAGAAGATGATGATTTCCGCAAAATACCTGCTGAAGCTCCCCATGTCATTCCACAGAATTTTTGAAGAATGTTGTTACGAGTTTTCATCTTGCGGTATTATTTTCAAGACGTTTTCTGTATGAAAGGGTGCGGTCAAGGGTGACACCAAGATACTTAGGGCACCTTTTATGGCAAAGAGTGTTTCTGTTAAGTTTTAATCTAAGTTCCTCGTTATCTTGTTTGTTTCTCAGATGGAATGTACGTATTTGAGTTTTACGTGTACTGGGTTTAAGTCGCCACTTTCTAAAATAGGCGCTCATAACGGCTAGATCTTTTGTGAGAATTGTCTCTGCTCGTCCAAGAGCCTTGTTTCTACAAGCAAGAGCGATATCGCGTGCGTAGCAGAATTCTGTTGACCTGTTATTGGGGAGGTTGGAGAAAAATAGGTTGAATAATAGGTGGGCTAAGACGGAGACCTGTGGTAGACCATTGCTTAATTTCCTCTCCTAAGTTGTGGCTTTAAAGCATTACTCAGCCTGCTCTACAGAACTTGTAATTTCTCGTTCTGGCACCTTTCTCACTTTATAAACCCTTAATGTACAGTTGCGTTACGCCAGTGATCGCGACTATCTTTGTGATCGTTTAGCCACGCAGTCTAGGGCGCCTTGTCACGGTCCGTGCGGCTTCCCCCGTCGGAGGTTCGAGTCCTCCCTCGGACGTGGGTGTGTGTGTTGTCCACAGCATAAGTTAGGTTAAGTTAGATTCAGTATTTTGTAGTCTTAGGAACCAATGACCTCAGCAATTTGGTCCCATAATATCTTCCCACAAATTTGCAAATTTGATATCGTTTCTACTACGGTTTAGCTGTGATGTGTGAAAAAGAAAGTTTATCTGTAATCCTCAATAAAAATAGATTCATTTAGAACCGTAAATTTCATAATACAAACAATCAGAGCTATCTACCGAGCGAGGTGGCGCAGTGGTTAGCACACTGGACTTGCATTCGGGAGAACGACGGTTCAATTCCGCGTCTGGCCATACTGATTTAGGTTTTCCGTGATTTCCCTAAATCGGTTCAGGCAAATGCCGGGATGGTTCCTGTGTAAGGGTGCGGCCGACGTCCTTCCCCATCCTTCCGTAACCTGATGAGACCGATGACCTTGCTGTTTGGTCTCCTCCACCAAATCAACCTAACCCAACTCGGAGCTATCTGTGAAAATTCACAACAGAATTCCAAGTGGATGAAATTGTGACTCTCTTTTCAAGGTTTGTTCGGAGAAGTTATGTGTTATGGTTATACACGAGATGATCGTGTCGTAATAATGACTTTCTTCATCAATACCAAGTATCGGTGCGATGCAGTTGCGTATTGTGCCACACGTATTCTCATCACCAAGTTCATAGAGCAGAGTGTTAAGAATCTTCTCCTCACTTTCTTTTTCTACATTTGCAGCCATACTCGGCAACCCACTGTGAATTGTATGGCAGGGAGTAATTTCCATTCGACCCTCTATCGGGGTTTATTTCCATTTCATTCGCGTATAGAGCGCAGGAAGATTAACTGCTTAAACGCCTTTGTGCGCGCCGTAAGTACTCTTATCTTGTCTTCACGGTCCCTGCAGGAGAGGTAGGTAGGGTATTGTACTGTATTCCTAGATTCTTCTCTTTACGCGCTCTTGAAACTTTTTTCTTTCGCAAATTAGTTAACGTCTTCAGGTTTTTAAGTATTCTGGTGATTCTCTACCGTGAGTCAAACAAACCTACAACCATTCGCGCTGCTCTTCTTTGTAATCGTTCAATATCTCCTGTTAGTCCTACTTGGTATGTCCGCCACACACTTGATCAGTATTCTCAGATTAGTCGCACGACTGTTTCGTAAGCAATCCTCTTCGTCGACTGACTGCATTTTCCCAGTATCCATCCAGTATATCGAAGTTGCCACATCCTCTAACAGTTATTGCGCCTATGTGATGCTTCTATTTCATAACTTACAACTTTTTACATCCAGTATAATAACGATATATTGTCTAACCCACTTTCTGTGTTGATATCTTAGTCTTCTTACTCTATCACTGTTTAGTTAAGCAATATTGTCAGACAGGAATGTTCTTACAACTGAGTTTACAACACTTTCTGTAAACATTTGATATCACCACTGACCTACAAGGTGGTCAAGTGTGGATAGTGGTTGAAATTACGCATGGCAGGCAAAGGAACACAACAGGAGGAATATAATCGCGGCCTACCATGTTCCTACTTCTGCGATGTGCGACATTAACACTTTTCGATTTTGCCAAAGAGGAGTTAGATCGTTGAACAGATAGCTACTTGATCGTACCATAAGCCGCTCCAGTAGATAAGCAATGACACTTTCAGAACCAGAGCTAGTGATGAAAGTGATGAAACTGGGCACCTTTGACTAGATGTTTGCTCACGTTTTCGCGCACAAATATTACGGATTTACGTGTCTATTTTCCAGTGCTATTAGAGAAACAGTGAAGAAAAAAATAATAAAATGAACCACTGTCGAGAGGCAACAGTATAAAAGTATAGCTTGCACCGAATCTAAGGACCGGAATGTCGACGTTCAAACGACTGTATAGGACAAAAAATGTACATAAGTATGCAGAGAAGCGTTTAAGAACACTGAAAGGAATTGCATAAATACTGATATTTCAATAAATGTTGCTACGAGGTGCAAGGTAACTGTTTACCGTGGCTCAGGGAAGCAGCTGGCCGTTCATCAGTTACGCCGAGTTGTGCGGAACACACCCTCAAAGGCCCACTAATCATCAAAGAGACTCGCTGGTCTGTCTTCCTGGTAGCCCGCACTCGCAAAGCCCAAGTTAGGCCCCAGCTGTTAGTCTGAGCTTCCCCGCTCTGTGGCAGTTAGGTAACATTGAACGGTTTCCCTTCAGAACTGCCCCTTCCGGGCCCTTTCGTCTCCCCAACCAAGTTTGAACTGTAGGTGACCAGCAACTGCGGAAATGTGAACCTCATGAACTACAGATGACAATGATTCTCCGTTTGAACAAAGCTCTCTCTTCGGTGATGACGCAATGAATGTTTCTTAATTCCCCGTATGTGTCGCTGACCATGGACAAAAGGCGTGTGTATTATGACCAATGTTACAGTAGAAACTGATAAAAAAAGGCTCTCTGTCAGGAAATATAAAGCACACAGTTGGCACTTGTAATTTTTCGTGCGCTTAGGTCAATCTTTTAAAATATATCCCGCACAGCAAGATAAGATAATTAATTTCATGAAGGTTGCTTTCTGAGACGTTAAATGGTTTAGTATGCCGGCGATGCTGATCCAATATCGTCACTTATTCTCTGTGAATGAAATATGGAACCAAATAACATGCTTCTATAGACTCAATAGCATCGTTGTCTGCCAGGGCTGTCACCAACTGCATCGCTACGTTCATTGAGTTAGCATATCAGAAGATCCTCGTCTTTTTATTTCTTTACTACATTTGTCCCAGTTATCAACTCGATTTTTCTAACTACATCGTTGCATCATAAGCTGCTCCTGTCGATAAGCAACGACACTTTCAGAAGCAGTGCTAGAGACGAAAGTGATAGAGCTGGGCACTTTACCATGTTGCTCCTACATCTGTGCACTTCGCTTCTCAGTCAGTGCAAAGATGTTTATGTACTAGATGACCATTTTTGATTGCAACAGTTTCTTGTTGTCCTGATGACACTCTCCATGGAGTGAGACGTAGTTTTTCAGGTTTGGTCAGGAACGATTTAGTTCTTTCTACTACTATGACGATTAATATCAGGCGAGGAGATGGGCTGCGATGCGTCCGGCGTTTCCTTGTTTCTCTCATTCTCTAGCGCCTAATATTGCGTTATGTTGACCAAAGCTTGTGTACTTGGATTCGTCTCAGATACCGTGGGATAAGACTAACTGAACCATTAAAAGCAACACCCACGTGCCTTGTGTGAGCAGACCATCGGAAACAATATAATAAACACTGTGGCGCGAATAAACGGCCTTTTTATATCCACTTGTGTATGAAGATTTCGGTCAAAACTGAAGACCTTTGTTCGCACTTTATTCGCTGATAAAATTGTGACTGGCACCAAGGCAACTTTGTAAATCACCCAAAACGTTACTCTTTGTATTTCCCGCATTTATGTCGTGTCCAATTTCTCTTGTGACTAGCCCAAACGCAGCATGTCTGCACTAACAACGTCTATGTTGGCGTTCTTGTTATCTCACGTCTTCTGATTTTGTTTAGAGACCAATTACAACTGTGGGACTAGTTATCAAAGTATTGGGCCTAGCGCCTGGTTATTCCGAGTTTTTTCTTCCTAACAATTAATGAGACGTTACCCTATGAAATGGTTTGTGTTTGTGCAAAATATAAATGGACTCGAATTACTCAGGCTGTTATCAGATAGGAGGAAGTTTGTAGCACAGCAATTCCAACAGACCAATGTGCGCTGAAAGTGTATGTTTAGAATCAACATTCGGACTGATAACAGTTTTAGTTCTAACCTTATCATTGTTGTGGGTTCTCAGAGGTGTTAGACTGCAGCTGTCCCAGCTCGGGAACGAAAACATAATGAACGTAGATAAACGACGAAATTTTTATATTTGACATGTGGCGCCACTAGCTTAACCTCTCGCGTTTAACAGTTATGCGTGAATACAAGACAGTGACCATGTGTTATCGAGCCAGAGTATTTATTCTGCCTTGTAATGCTTCATCTGATAAACATGATGTCGTGCCTATAGAACACGGTGTTCTTTCCGTCGCTCACTGAACACGGCAGCCTGTGATGTATGATGCACAATCCCAGCGACTGCACTGTTCTGAGAACAGCCTTGAGGCTCAGGATCGTGTTATCTTCGCCGTAAGCCGGCCACGACGGTTTCCTTCTAAACGCCACACTGCTCCTTCTCCGAAGTATACATTCAGAGAAACAGTTTCAGCGGTCAAGTCGTAAAAGCGATATTGATACGTTATGAACACTGCACAAGTACCCTGTTACCTTCACATTTTTAATTGTTTATTTAAACTGTTATTTCCTTCCTCTCCGCTTATAGCTCAGAACTGGTTATCATAGAATAAATTCCCGCTATTCAGTCTCGTCTGTTACAGGAAGTTAAATTACGAATACTTTCCAACGAATGAATATTTCCTCAGTTATATTTCAAATATCATCAAGATTGTGCTTCTTCAGTTCTCTCGGCGAACTTCATGGAGAAATACTTCACAGGTAAACTATTTCTACGCTGATGAAATATTGTGCCCGTTGGACACTGACAACCGGGGTTCATCCGTGAACTATTTTGCCATGATCAAGGTTTTAGATTTTAAGTCTGAATGAGGAGTAGGGAAATGTGGTTTAGCAGAGGACAGCTGGAATGGCTGAGTGGAAATTATGTGCGACGGATTATGCCTCGTCTTGAGGGCTGAAATGTAAGATAGTGGTTTTTGAGAAGAATTGTTATGTAAAAATTATGAGAGTTGATGTGGTAAGTCGATCCCTGGTAAGTTTTGTGGATGGAAATAGTACGAGGTAAGGGAGAGAATTACGTAGAGCGGTGACGTAAAAAGATAGGAAAACGGGCTTTATCAGGAACAAAAAGCGACATATTCCATGATATTTTAGCGTGAAAGGAGTAAAAACGTAATAATTCGAAAAGGATTTATATAACCTGTTCGTATTACGTATACCGTGACACAGATGAATTGCCGGCCGGTGTGACCGAGTGGTTCTAGGCGCTTCAGTCTGGAACCGCGCGACCGGTACGGTCGCAGGTTCGAATCCTACCTCAGGCATGGATGTATGTGATGTGCTTAGGTTAGTTAGGTTTAGTAGTTCTAAGTTCTAGGGGACTGATGACCTCAGATGTTAAGTCCCATAATGCTGAGAGCCATTTGAACACAGATGAATTGGGAAGTGATCCATACAATAATTGAACTCAATCACCTCGGCTTTGGTTTTCAGGATATCTTAGATACGAATTTATAAAATGAGTGAAAGATATATTGCATCAACTTGCGGCCATGGACCTGGGGCATATACTTTTTCTTCCGATATTTCGCTTCATAACTGTACAACCATCTTCAAGGTAAGTCGCTGACAGACTCGACATAATACTGTGGAATAATTACGCGTGCTTCAGAAATAAGAATGAAGACGTTGAATGTGGGATTATACCGCATCAAGAGGGCAGTGCTCTGATGTAGCGACGTAGGAGGGCGAGCTTTATCACGTGCATTTACTCCAAAGCGTTGTGTCAAGAGGTTTTAATTCTGTCACTGACTCACCGAGAAGGTGGTTGTACGCTTATCAGCCGAAATATCGAGAGAAGAAAACAGTACCGTCCCGCATGCACGCTCGAAAGATGACACAATATTCTGTCAGCCGGAAACAATTCAGGAAATACAATGAAGGGCAAACCATCAGCTGCTGTATAAACATTATTGCAAACTGCTGCTAGTTCCAGTCTATACGAGCCATCTTCTGACACTGAACAAAAAGGCGGTTTATCATCTTGCTTTGTGATATACCGGGTGATCAAAAAGACAGTATAAATTTGAAAACTTAATAAACCACGGAATAACATAGATAGAGAGGTAAAAATTGACACACATGCTTGGAATGACATGGGGTTTTATTAGAACAAAAAAAAAGAAACAAAGTATTGCTAGACACGTGAAAGATCTCTTGCGCGCGTCGTTTGGTGATGATCGTGTGCTCAGCCGTCACTTTCGTCATGCTTGGCCTCCCAGGCCCCAGACCCCAGGCCGTGCGATTACTGAATTTGGGGTTACCTGAAGTCGCAAGTGTATTGTGATCGACCGACATTTCTAGGGATGCTGAAAGACGACACCCGACGCCAATGCCTCACCATAACTCCGGACATGCTTTACAGTGCTGTTCACAACATTATTCCTCGACTACAGCTGTTGTTGAGGAATGATGGTGGACGTATTGAGCATTTACTGTGAAGAACTCTTACTTTGTTATGCTAATTATTGCTATTGTGATCAGATGAAGCGCCATCGGTCGGACATTTTTTGAACGTTTGTATTTTTTTGGTTCTAATAAAACCCCATGTCATTCCAAGCATGTGTGTCAATTTGTACCTCTCTATCTACATTATTCCGTGATTTATTCAGTTTTCAAATTTATACTGACTTTTTGATCACCCCGTAGTAAACGCAGTTGCATTAAGACTGATTTTAAATAGGCTAACACCAGTATTTACATTGTACTTAAAACCAAGCAATGCTTTGCAATTGCTAAATACGTATGGGAATTGGATCTACGTCCTAAGCTCCATATCCCACCACTCCCTGTCCATCTTCTCCTCCTCCCCCTCTCTCTACCCCCTCCCTTCTCCCCCTCTCTCCTCATTTCCTCCTGCCCACTCTATCTAGCCGTCTCCCCCTTGCCCCTGTCTTGTTCATCTGCTCCCATACTTCTCTGTCCATCTTCTCCTCCTCCCACTTTCTGACCTTGAGCCTTGTTTGCTTTTATTGCACACAAAAGCTTGATAGGGAACCGAAGTTGCTCAAAATTAATGGACAAATCGGTTGGGATCATTAGTACACCGGGTTTGCGAGGGATATCTTCACCCGATCGATCTGTGACAATAGTAGGTTCAGTAACAATATTTCGCATAGTTTTAATCTGTGAACCGGTAGGATTTCAAAGTTTCCGACTCTTAAGATCCTGTAATAGTAATCTGATCATAAGCTGTTAGCCCCTAAATACAACTTTCCTGTTTTCTGTTATAAGCGACTGCGAGAAAGAAAACATTTGTTAATTTATCTTGTAAGAATTTTAAGTAAATCGATTAAGATCTTTCAGAGATTTTTGTTAACAACGTTTCTTCAATGTACAGGGTGTCATGGATATATGTGCAGATATCTATATTGGTGCCTGAGGACAGTGTGTTGGACAACATTACATCACTATCTACGCAATTTGCAGATTAATAGTTATGGCTATTAAAAGTGGTATGTTTTTAGATTGGTTAGTATTTCCAAGTAGATGTGGCCAGAGCAAGCCGTTAATGCCCTGGACAGCAAGTCAGATGTTGATGTGTGGACACACTGAAGTGGGTACCTATTAAGGTTACAATGATCGCAACGTCTCCACTTATACCCCTCACACCCTGTATGTTATACATGTATTTATATATTATGTGTATTAAAAATATATATTTTATGTCCATATATATACAGTAATAAACTATATATTATATATCTATATATTTATTACTGTATCGAGTAAAAGTCTGAAGTAAATCGGTCAAGACCTTTCCGAGGTTTTTAGTAACAACGTTTAACAACGTCTTTATATAGTAGCTCAGATGCCACTAACTGACTTTTGATAATTGAATACTCACATGTATACTGACCCAGATTTCGATCTGTGCCCAGAATGCCGAACGATGACATACAAGGGGACGATTTTCAAAGTCGCAACTCATGTTCTCCTTTCACGATAGACTAAGGGGCGAACATTTTGTTTAGGACGTAACAAGGCTGAAATATAGTCCTTCCAATTGCTAATTGAAATCGCTTGCTCAAATTGATTACGTTAGGCAACTCCCTTTCATAACAACCATTTCATTCGCTGCGGCAAAATAAAATGAGTGAATTCAGTTTAGATTAAATACCTAGCTTCTAAGTGGTGTGTGGTGGTTTTCTTTTCCATTAAGTTGTCTTTTTGTTTCAGGTGAGTCGACGACGGAAAATTCACCGTCGCAGAAATAGGGCTGAGAGGTCTGCCAATATCCAGAATGGCGACGCAACGGTAACGTGCAAGTTTCTGGCAGCAGTAATCTAATTTGTCGCTTTGCTCTGGACTATATTCATGAGCCCTAATCAACCTGCCTTTCTGTTCAGTGATTTGGTTATTTAGGGCTATTCAAAAAGATGGAACAGATTTCAAACATTTATTGCTTCCAAACTACAAAACACAGGAACACAATTCCAACTTTCCTGGAAAGAGAAAAGATCAAATTTTTATGTATTCAATGTGAGCACTATGTGTTGCACTACAAATATCAAAACGGTGACTCATTTTCTCCCACACACGAAGCAGGTGGTCTCTCCATATCGAATTTACAGCTTCAACAATACAAAATCGAGCATAGGGGGGATAAAAACGCGGCCTTTTACGTAACCCCTGAGATTAAAGTCACAAGGTGTGGAATCTGAAGACCTGGGAGACCACCGGCAATGTTCATCTTCTGCCGCTCCTATTTCGATACAATTTCCTGGAATGGTGTCATTCGGGTAACGTCGAACCCGCTTAGAAAAATGAGGCAAGGGACCATCTTGCATGACAAAGAAGCCTTCTGAATCATCTTCAAGTTGACGAAATATACGGTTCTGAAGTACCTCTAGGTAGTTTACTCCTTTCGCAGTTTTCTCCATGAAGAAGAAAGCAACAGCGCCAATGCGATCGTGATTGGAACGTCTACCTGAACTGTTGAAATTATAAACCGTTTTCTGTCTAGGAACGTTGGAGTTATGGTGCTACCTTTTGCGATTTGGAAGATATAAATGTTTGAAATCTGTTCCTTGTTTTTGAATAGTTCTGTTTACCACTGTAATTCAGTCGCTATATTAAACAATGAATATGATGTTCTTGCCAAGGTAAAGAGCAAAGTTCCTTCTTTCATACGAGGAATCTCTTTACTAAAATTTATACAAGTGCTTCAAGATCAGTGTAAATGCCAACATGGTTATTTTTACTTCTGAACAATGGTATTGACACAAACGGCTGGCCCGAAGCAATTTTGCAGTCTACAATGAAAGACAGATTTCTAAACGAAGATAATCCAGAAGAAATTGGATTCATAGGATCTGTTTCAAACCCTTAAAGGCCTGCCATCTGCTTTTCTCACAATCCTCACTGCTAATGCACCCGTCTGCCTCGTACAATACGTTACTAAAGACGGCGTCAACTACGTAATCTTACGAAAAGAAATGGCTCAAGTGGTTTAAGAATATTGTTTTACACTGAGAAGCAGCCTAAGCGATCGCAGATACTAGACCCACCTATAACTCGATAAGAATAGCTCAAATTGTAAAGCCAATACAATACCGAAGGCGGGAGGTAATATAAGGGACAGTTAAACGGGCACGTGACAGATGGAAAATAGTACGTAAGCTGTTTATTATTTCGAAAGTAATCCTCGAAAGTAATCCCACAGTGAGACAAAGCAGTCAATGCCTTCAAGGAAAAGCATTCACGGTTGCCTGCGGAACGATGATTGTCCGCTGGTGTGCACCTCTTCGTCCGAATCATATCGGTGGTTAAGAACGTCTTCCTCCACGGCTCCAGGAATTATCGAAATCGTATGAGGAGATGTATGAACTGTATGGCGGATGTGTAAGGGGTTCCCAACAAAACTTATACAGCGTTCTCGAAACGACCTTAGCAGTATGCGGGGCAGCCCATGTGTAGTTCGAGTATTCTGCAGAAGTTTCATTGGGAATCACTCAAACATCCTCCATACATTCCCGAACCTTCCCATGCAGTTTCCCTATTTGTATTAACAGCTATGGCGATTACTTTTGAAATAATAAATAGTTTACGTACTTTTTTTTCTTAAACTGCCTCATCCCTTACGTCTGACACCAATCACAAATGCATCACAGCTGTTGGTGAGATTTTAACTAACATTTAACAGTCATAATCTCGAAATAATTTGGTTACTGGTACGGCCTGCCAGATGTGAAAGTAGCTTCCGGGTTTCTGAACTGTTTTCGATGGTACAAGTGCACTCGACGAGTTGTCAGCGTCGTTATTGAAACATTCTAAGGTAAACATAGATTTTTTTATTGAGACCGCAGTTACTTTGTCTCTGTTTCACTCACAATCGTCTTCATAAGCACGCTGCAACAACTAAATTATCACTATAATGATTTTTATTCTTTACAGTTCATAGCAGCTCTATAATTTCGCCTTTACAGTTTTTCATGTGATTACTAGATTGCGAAATAAAGAGTTAAAATTGTTAATATAGCCTCCACTTCTGCTTGCCCCCAAACTCCACAAACATGAACATTATTGAGCATATCTCGGATGCCGTGCAACGTGCTGTTCAGAAGAGATTTCCACCCTCTCGTACTCTCACGGATTTATGGACAGACCTGCAGGTTTAATGGTGTTAATTGCCTCCTGCATACTTCTGCGTGCTTGCAGGGGCCCTAAACGATATTTGGCAGATGTACGTTTCTTTGGCTCTTCAGTGTAGAAGGATGTTCAATAGTGCGTCGGCGGATAGGTGAAGAATGAGAAGGTTCTCCGCGGAATCAGCGAAGAATGGAATGTATGGAAAATACTGACAAGCAGAAGGGACAGGATTTTGGAACATTTGTTAAGAAGTCGTCAATTACCTCCGTGATGTTAGACGGAGTTGTAGAGGGTAGAAACTGTAGGGGCAGACGGAACTGGAATACTTCCAGCAAATAACTGAGTACGTTGGGTGCAAGTGCTACCCTGAGATTAAGAGCTTTGTACTGGTGGGGAGTTTGTGGCAGGCTGCAGCAAATCATTTACGGCTTAAGACTAACGAATAAAAATGTAAGGTTGCCTTTACGTTCAAGGGATACTGTGTACTCCTGTCGTGGCAAATTGAGAACGCGTGCTCTTTTCTCAATAAGAATCTTACCATCGAGTGAGTTACTAACAAGGGAACCTCCCCATCGCATCCCCCTGAGATTTAGTTATAAGTTGGCACAGTGGATAGGCCTTGAAAAACTCAACACAGATCAATAGAGAAAACAGGAAGAAGTTGTGTGGAACTATGAAAAAATAAGCTAAATATACAAACTGAGTAGTCCATGCGCAAGACAGGCAGCATCAAGGACAACATGAGCACAGGAGCGCCGTAGTCCCGTGGTTAGCGTGAGCAGGTGCGGAACGAGAGGTCCTTGGTCAAGTCTCCCCTCGAGTGAAAAGTTTACAATCTTTATTTTCGCAAAGTTATGATCTGTCCGTTCGTTCATTGACGTCTCTGTTCACTGTAATAAGTTTAGTGTCTGTGTTTTGCGACCGCACCGCAAAACCGTGCGATTAGTAGACGAAAGGACGTGCCTCTGCAATGGGAACCGAAAACATTTGATCCCAAGGTCATAGGTCAACCGATTCCTCCACAGGAAAACACGTCTGATATATTCTATACGACACTGGTGACGGCATGTGCGTCACATGACAGGAATATGTTGTCGCCCCACCTAACTTGTACACTTGGCGAATGGGTAAGAAGATTCTTCTACCTTGCCCGATTTAGGTTTTCTTGTGGATGTGATAATCACTCCCAAAAAAGTGATGAAAAGATAAGAGTTTGTCACATAAACTGCAACAAATGAAAGCAACAGTTTCACAGTCGCACGGTTTTCCCTGTGCTCTGTCAAAACATGTTTTTTTTTACGTTTTCATACAACGTCCCCTTACTAGTCCGCCGCTCGTGGTCTCGCGGTAGCGTTCTCGCTTCCCGAGCACGGGGTCCCGGGTTCGATTCCCGGCGGGGTCAGGGATTTTCACCTGCCTCGAGATGACTGGGTGTTTGTGTTGTCCTCATCATTTCATCATCATCCAGGAAAGTGGCGAAATTGGACTGAGCAAAGACTGGGTAATTGTACGGGCGCTGATAACCACGCAGTTGAGCGCCCCACAAACCAAACATCATCATCATCTCGTCCCCTTACTACGGCGCAGTTACCTCGCATCGGACGGACGGACAGATAATAATTGTCTGAAAATAAAAAATTAAACTTCTCACTCGAGGGAAGACTTAAACCAAGGACCTCTCGTTCCGCAGCTGCTCACGCTAAAGCCGTCGGCACACGGACCGTGATGTCGAACGTTAACGTTGAGCGTGCCAAGTTCAACGTGCTGCTGAACGCTCAGGAACTATGCGACTTGTGCATACGGTACATGGGCCCCAGCGTGGTATACACGATCGCAACGCACTCCAGCGGCGGTTGTATGTTTCTAGTTCGTAAATCACACTGTTTACTCAACGGGCGAGCGTAAAATTCCCACGTTAGCTCTATTAAAACGCACATTTCCTCCATCGTCCACGAAAAGGAAAGTACTGTGTTCAATCAATAAGGACACAGGCTTATAAAAGTTCCATTACAAACAGTGCGGTACAAATTTGGAATACTTCTTCGCATAAGATAAACATTATTTCATCATTCCCACATTTTAGTAAAATCCCAAGGTCCGTCTTACTTAATCATTGTTTCTACCCAGTATCAGAATATTTGCAGCTTGTGAATTACGAAGCGTAAAAGAAAAAGGAGCGAAATATCTTTATACAAGTAGCGCAAGCTGTCTTGTAGATTGAGCCAATCGAACAGTCACCCCTCAAAAAAAGGCGAACTTATATTTACATAACATCAAATATTACAGCATATACTTATATTAAACTAATAAAAAAGTATCAGAACATAATAAAAACGCGTTTGTAAGTGTCTGGACGCGAACCGCTGCCCCAACAAAGACTCATTACCGGACAGAGACGCTACTCATTACGCTAAACCAACACAGGCGCCTAGGCTTTAATCACATTTTCTTACCCGTTCTAAAAACGTTAATCGTAGATAAATATGTTACTAATTGAAATTTAATTATAACAAATTGTACCAAGAACAATGCGTTTTGGGTGGATCTTCAGTGTGTCGCTGCCTTCAAATAGCCTACTAACATAATACACAAGTTACAATAATTCTTTTGCCACGAATATGATGTTTCTCATTATTTTATTGGAACGTATCACACAACTAACAACGGGTTTTCCAGTGATTCTCAATTTGTTGGTGCTCAGAAACGGCGTATATACATATAGGTTTGAAATGAATGCCAATATGGCGCCTCACAACTTGGTACTGAAGGGAGGCGGCGTGCGAGTGACGTAGGTGGCGTTGTGTCATCTCATTGGTCAACGCTCAGACGCACGCTCAGAATATCTGACATGCCAGATATTGCTTTGTACGTTGGGAAAGACTCCCGAACGTGCTATTCCACGCTATGACGTCAGAAACTCGGCACGCTCAACGCTCAACGTTCTGATGCACGGTCCGTGTGCCGACGGCTTAACCACGCGACCACGGCGCTTCTGAGCTCACTCTGTCCTTGATGTTGCCTATCTTGTGCATGGACTACTCAGTTAGTATATTGTGCTTATTTTTTTCATAGTTACACACAACTTCTTCCTGTTTTCTCGATTGATCTGTGTTCAGTTTTTCAAGGCCTATCCACTGTGCCAACTTATAACTAAATCTGAGGGGGGGGGGGGGGGGGTGCGATGGGGAGGTTCCCTTGTAAGCGCTGAAGCTGCGGACTCTGACGACACAAATCTTTCCCGTTTTGACTGTGACACTAATTGATGAGCGTCGATGTGAGCAGCGAGTGGAAGATGCGGGCGGCGATGGGCGCAGGCTGCGGAACGGCGCTTTATCTGGGGAGATGGAGAGATGCGGCGCTGTGGCGCGTTATGGGCGGTGGGCGGGGGGGGGGGGGGGAGATCGGGACAGCGCACCTGGGGCCGGCGCTGCCTCTCCTCCGCCGGTGCCCCTGCCTAGCAACGTAATGGCCAGCCGCCTCGCCGCGGGCCACGCCGCGACTAAATTGGGCCGGCCGCAGCGGGCAGGGCGCCGCGCCGCCATATTTTAAATCATCGAAAAGGCAAAAAGAGGAGAGCGGAGGAGAGGTGCGCCGCGGGCCACCACCCACCAGGCCGGGCCGGTGCCGGCCGCGGCCGCGGCTGTGTGCTCGTTTTGTTGCGGCTCGCAGCCACAGCCGGCGCCGCGCCGCTCCCCTCGCCAGCGGCCGCGGCCGCGCTCGTTTCTCGCGGTGACACCGTGCCTGGCCTTGTCGCTGATTGGCCGCCGCGGGCGATCCGCGCTCCGGGCTCGAACCCGGCCCTGCGCCCGGCGATAAGCGCCCGCCGTGTCTTCACATCCCATCGACAGCCGTCGCTCCGGGGCCCTTCTCGGAACGCTGGTACGTTGGCCTCGCAGACGGCTGCGCCGCGAGTATTTCAGCTAGTCCCGGTATTCCAACTCACATCTATACACTCCTTACTACACACATCAACAAAATGTTTGCATCACGCCTTTACTTCGTAATTCATGAAACAGAAAACAAAAATTGGCTCTGAGGCATGCGTACACAGGGTGGTCTATTGATTGTGACCTGGCCAAATACGAGGTACATTCAAGTTCTAAGGCCTCCGATTTTTTTTCTAATTAACTACTCACCCGAAATCGATGAAACTGGCGTTACTTCTCGACGTAATCGCCCTGCAGACGTACACATTTTTCACAACGCCGACGCCATGATTCCATGGCAGCGGCAAAGGCTTCTTTAGGAGTCTGTTTTGACCACTGGAAAATCGCTGAGGCAATAGCAACACGGCTGCTGAATGTGCGGCCACGGAGAGTGTCTTTCATTGTTGGAAAAAGCCAAAAGTCACTAGGAGCCAGGCCAGGTGAGTAGGGAGCATGAGGAATCACTTCAAAGTTGTTATCACGAAGAAACTGTTGCGTAACGTTAGCTCGATGTGCGGGTGCGTTGTCTTGGTGAAACAGCACACGCGCAGCCCTTCCCGGACGTTTTTGTTGCAGTGCAAGAAGGAATTTGTTCTTCAAAACATTTTCGTAGGGTGCACCTGTTACCGTAGTGCCCTTTGGAACGCAATGGGTAAGGATTACGCCCTCGCTGTCCCAGAACATGGACACCATCATTTTTTCAGCACTAGCGGTTACCCGAAATTTTTTTGGTGGCGGTGAATCTGTGTGCTTCCATTGAGCTGACTGGCGCTTTGTTTCTGGATTGAAAAATGGCATCCACGTCTCATCCATTGTCATAACCGACGAAAAGAACCATTCATGCTGTCGTTGCACGTCAACATTGCTTGGCAACATGCCACACGGGCAGCCATGTGGTCGTCCATCAGCATTCGTGGCACCCATCTGGATGACACTTTTCGCATTTTCAGGTCGTCATGCAGGATTGTGTGCACAGAACCCACAGAAATGCCAACTCTGGAGGCGATCTGTTCAACAGTCATTCGGCGATCCCCCGAAACAATTCTCTCCACTTTCTCGATCATGTCGTCAGACCGGCTTGTGCGAGCCTGAGGTTGTTTCGGTTTGTTGTCACACGATGTTCTGCCTTCATTAAACTGTCGCACCCACAAACACACTTTCGACACATCCATAACTCCATCACCACATGTCTCCTTCAACTGTCGATAAATTTCAATTCGTTTTACACCACGCAAATTCAGAAAACGAATGATTGCACGCTGTTCAAGTAAGGAAAAAGTCGCCATTTTAAGTATTTAAAACAGTTCTTATTCTCGCCGCTGGCGGTAAATTCCATGTGCCGTACGGTGCTGCCATCTCTGGGACGTATTGACAATGAACGCGGCCTCATTTTAAAACAATGCACATGTTTCTATCTCTTTCCAGTCCGGAGAAAAAAAATCGGAGGCCTTAGAACTTGAATGCGCCTCGTATCTCATGAAATAAGCATCAAACGAAAAAACTACAAAGAACGAAACTCGTCTAGCTTGAAGGGGGAAACCAGATGGCGCTATGGTTGGCCCGGTAGATGGCGCTGCCAAAGGTCAAACGGATATCAACTGCGTTTTTTTTTTAAATAGGAACCCCCATTTTTATTACTTATTCGTGTAGTGCGTAAAGAAATATGAATGTTTTACTTGGACCACTTTTTTCGCTTTGTGATAGATGCCGCGGTAATAGTCACAAAGGTATAAGTACGTGGTATCACGTAACATGCCGCCAGTGCGGACGGTATTTGCTTCGTGATACATTACCCTTGTTAAAATGGACCGTTTACCAATTGCGGAAAAGGTCGATATCGTGTTGATTGTGATCAAAATGCCCAACGGGCGTGTGCTATGTATCCTGCTCGGTATCCTGGACGACTTCATACAAGTGTCCGGACCGTTCGCCGGATAGTTACGTTATTTAAGGAAACAGGAAGTGTTCAGCCACATGTGAAACGTCAACCACGATCTGCAACAAATGATGATGCCCAAGTAGGTGTTTTAGCTGCTGGCGCGGCTAATCCGCACATCAGTAGCAGACAAATTGCGCGAGAATCTGGACTCTCATAAACGTCGGTGTTGAGAATGCTACATCAACATCGATTGCACCCATACCATATTTCTATCAACCAGGAATTGCACGGAGACGACTTTGAAAGTCGTGTACAGTTCTGCCACTGGGCACAAGAGAAATTACGGGACGATGACAGATTTTTTGCACGCGTTCTGTATAGCGACGAAGCGTCATTCATCAACAGCGGTAGCGTAAACCGGCATAATCTGCACTATTTGGCAACGGAAAATCCACGATGGCTGCGACAAGAGGAACATCAGCAACCTTGGCGTGTTAATGTATGGTGCGGCATTATGGGAGGAAGGATAATTCGCCCCCATTTTATCGATGGCAATCTAAATGGTGCAATGTATGCTTATTTCCTACGTAATGTTCCACCGATGTTACTGCAACATGTTTCACTGCATGACAGAATGGCGATGTACTTCCAACATGATGGATGTCCGGAACATTGCTCACGTGCGGTTGAAGCGGTACTGAATAGCATATTTCATGACAGGTAGATTGGTCGTCGAAGCACCCTACTATGTCCCGCACGTTCGCCGGATCTGACGTCCCCGGGTTTCTTTCTGTGGGGAAACCTGAAGGATATTTGCTATCGTGATCCACCGACAACGCCTCACAACGTGAGTCAGTGCATTGTCAATGCATGTGCGAACATTACGGAAGGCGAACTACTCGCTGTTGAGAGGAATGTCGTTACATGTATTGCCAAATGCATTGAGGTTGACGGACATCATTTGGAACATTTATTGCATAAGTGTGGTATTTACAGGTAATCAAGCTGTAACAGTATGCGTTCTCAGAAATGATAAGTTCACAAAGGTAAATGTATGACATTGGAACAACCGAAATAAAATGTTCAAACGTACCAACATTCTGTATTTTAATTTAAAAAACCTACCTGTTCGTCTAAAATTGTGAGCCATATGTTTGTGACTATTACAGAGCCATCTCTGACAAAGCGAAGAAAGTGGTCCAACTAAAACATTGATATTTCTTTACGTACTACACGAATATGTAATAAAAAAAGGGGGTTCCTATTTTAAAAACGTTGTTGATATCCGTTTGACCAATGGCAGCGCCATCTAGCGGGCCAACCATGGCGCCATTTGGTTTCCCCTTTCAAGTTAAACAAGTTTCGTTCTTTGTAGTTTTATCGTTTGACGCTTATTTCGTGAGATATTTGGTCCGTCAATACCGATGGAAGGTCCCCTTCATAGGATGTAAGCTTGAATCCGTTGTGACATATCATCGATGAGGTCACCAAGACAGCTCTCGTCCAAATTGTCCCACTGCGTGGTTCTGCGTACGTCGCACGGAGTACGTGGTCTTTCACACTGTCCAAGAACAGCTCGTTTCAATCGATTCCACACATCCACACATTTTCGATTGGGTTCAAGTCCGGGGAACAGGTAGGCCACTGCATTCTGGTGATATTAACATGCTGAAGGAAAGAGTGCAAGAGAACAGCACGACGAGCACGTGAGTTGCCATCCATAATGATGAAGTTGTCACCAGAATGTTGACGATACGGTGCTACTATCTGTTGCAACATCTCGTCCCTGTACCGTAGAAGGGTGAGACGCCGCTGAACGACCACGAGAGCTGTACATTGCTCCGTGTACCGCCACCCCACAACATCAATCCACCACCTTCTTCTTGCAAATGTGGGACACAGTGTTGAAGCTTTCGATATTACCGGGTTGCCTCCAGACACGCGGTCTGTGATTATCATGTCACAAGCAGATCCGAGTTTCGTTGGTAAACAACACGCGCCCGTTACGCATAAATTCTTGCCGATCTAAAACGGAGTGCTTGGTGTTGTGGTGTACGGCGTGCTGCTCGCCACGGTCGTCAAAAAGGCAGATTCGCATCATGTTATCGTCTCGTAGATGTTTGATGCAATAGATGACCTCCTGTAGCCTCATCAGGTGCTGAATTCAATTCTGGTACATTCAGCCCTCTGTTCCTTTGACTCAAAAGTCGTAGTTATCCATTATCGTTTGCACCTGTCGAACGCCGAGTAACTTCCCTCGTTGACAAGCCTTCTATGTATAACATGATGGTGGCGACTCCGATCATTCATCACGATTGTCCTTAGAGGCATGATGGGTGACCACTCTACAGTTTCAAAGATTTCTCTAATGCGTCCCCACTGATGTTTTACTTTCAGCTGGAATTCTGCAGTCCATTCGAATACGCCGCTCTTCTTGTAGGCAGCACTCACTGTAACTTTGTGTATGTTTACAAACAACGCAATTGTTGACGTTCCAATCCCTACAGGAACATTGACAATAACAACACACCTGCACAACATAGCCGGCCGCTGCGGCCGAGCGGTTCTAGGCACATCAGTCTGGAACCGCGCTGCTGCTACGGTCGCAGGTTCGAATCCTGCCTCGGGCCTGGATGTGTGTGATGACCTTAGGTTAGTTAGGTTTAAGTAGTTCTAAGTTTAGGGGACTGATGACCTCAGATATTAAGTCCCATAGTGCTTATAGCCATTTTTTGCATGACATATCGGGATGACGCAATACTTTTTTTGATATGCGTGTATTAGTTGCAACACCAGAAAGGGTATCACATAAGGAAGACTAGTTATTGTGCATATACGTTATAGTAAGAAGAATATACGATTACATTTGAAGGTGCTTTGTCGGAATGCAGTGTGCGAAATTAAGTTTGCAGAGCTCCCACATCTGACAGCAACAACGTCTCTGACGCAGCTGGACGTCGAGTCGAACTGAGCTTGCATGACAGATGCGGGTACGTCATTCCATGCTGCTTCAACTCCACAGTTCATCAGTCTATGTGCTGGAAAGTGGTGGATGTATCAGTCTGTCAGCAACCCGTGACCAGAGTTTTCAACAGGCGAGAGCTTACTATTGTCTGGTAGGATTAACTTCCTTTTTTTTCAATTCGATTCAGTGCCGCCTGTTATCCGATTTACCCGTTTAATTCTCCTATAACACCACATTTAAGAAATTTCTATTGTCTTCCTACCTGAATTGTTTATCGACCAGGTTTCACTTCTTTCTTGATTATTTGTTACATGTAATCCGATTTCTGTTTTCGGCTGCACTTTCTACCCTGTACAGGTCTCTCAAATATGTTGCAAATAATTTCCTGGTTCAGCGTTCTCCTGTAACACCATATCTCAAAACGCTTTGCCTATCTTCCTTTCCAATTCTCACATAATTTGTTATTCACTTCAGCACGATGCTGTGCTTCGGATGCACATTCACAAATATATGTTTCTGATGACTAACACTAGCAAAACTTCTTCCGGCGAGGAATGCTTTGTTTTCTGCGCTACTTTGCTTCTTGTATCCTGCTCGCTTCGCCCATCAATGTTATTTTCACCTCGTCTACTACGTGGTTACTTACTTTGATATCACGTTTACAGCTCATCCCATTTATGCTGCTCTTCTGTTTTTGTACCTTTGTTTGTTATATTTACAATTTAATAACCATAAAACAATGAAATGACCAAACATTATTGCCTTAAACGACAATGTTTCTTTTTGCACGAGGACTATTGTTTTAAGGCCCGGTAGGTCGCGAACTACAAACACAGTGAAAGTCCGACACAGCTTTACGTACATGTGTTGTGCAGTGTCTTTACTACGCCCCTCGATCACATCACGTCGCATTTTTCATTTCTGAGTGTGCAATGAGTACAGAAAGATGCCTAGAACAGTAAAGTATCCATCCAAGTGTGAAATGGGTGCTGTCATTCGAATTTTTCATAGTGAGTAGTTCCGCGTGATTTCATGCAGCTCTCATGCGTTATAACAGAGTGCGGAAATGGTGCAGGAACTTTGAAGCTGGGCGTGCAAATGTTTATGATGCAGGCGTCAGGAAGGAAGTGAGTATCAATGTTCAGCAAGTAGATTCGGCGACTCGAGAAAATCGTCTACTGAGAGCAGTTCAGAACCGGCGAAGAGGAATGTTGTCATTAGGCATTGTCGTTCTCCATGACAATGCCCGCTCCCACACCGCAGCTGCAACAAAGACGATCCTGCAGTGTTTCCGATGGGAAGTGTTTGATCACCCACAATAAAGCCCAGACGTGGTCTTCCACCTCTTTGCTCACATGCCTTGCTGGCTATGAGGTCAGTGTTTTACCAGAGACAACCAGCTGCCGAATAGCGTTGGCAACTGGCGAAAAGCACATTTTTCATTTTCTCCGTGTTTCCATTTAGCGACCTATCGAACCTTGAGAAAAAAAAGAAAGAAAGAAACATCGTTCTTATATCTTCTGTCATGACCTCGGTTGCTCCGCTCCTATATCTTCTGTCATTCCTTTTGTTCTAAACTGACTTATTTTCTCATCTTATAAGGCCCGTCTCTAAGAGGCGTTTTTTAATTTACATACATGTTTCAGTTCTTTATTCTGAAAGCATCCTCAATGGCCTATATGCGTATTTTCCTTCTAACTGTACCTGTGTAATAAGTACGCACTATATACCTGTCGTTGTGGTCTTCAGTCCAGCGACTGGTTTGATGCAGCTCTACATGCTACTCTATCCTGTGCAAGCTTCTTCATCTCCCAGTACCTACTGCAACCTACATCCTTCTGAATATGCTTAGTGTATTCATCTCTTGGTCTCCCTCTACGATTTTTACCCTCCACGCTGCCCTCCAATACTAAATTTATGATCCCTTGATGCCTCAGAATATGTCCTACCAACCAATCTCTTCTTATAGTCAAGTTGTGCCACAACTTTCTCTTCTCCCCAATTCTATTCAATACCCCCTCATTAGTTATGTGATCTATCCATGCCGGCCTATGTGGCCGTGTAGTTCTAGGCGCTACGGTCTGGAACCGAGCGCCCGCTACGGTCGCAGGTTCGAATCCTGCCTCGGGCGTGGATGTGTGTGATGTCCTTAGGTTAGTTAGGTTTAAGTAGTTTTAAGTTCTAGGCGACTGATGACCTCAGAAGTTAAGTCGCATAGTGCTCAGAGCCATTTGATCTATCCATCTAATCTTCAGCAATCTTCTGTAGCACCACATTTCGAAAGCTTCTATTCTCTTCTTGTCTAAACTATTTATCGTCCACGTTTCACTTCCATACATGGCTACACTCCATGAAAATACTTTCAGAAACGACTTCCTGACACATAAATCTGTACTCGATGTTAACAAATTTCTCTTCTTCAGAAACGCTTTCCTTGCCATTGCCAGTCTACATTTTATATCGTCTCTACTTCTACCATCATCATTTAATTTTCTCCCCAAATAGCAAAACTCGTTTACTACTTTAAGCATCTCATTTCCTAATCTAATACCTTCAGCATCACCCGATTTAATTCGACTACATTCCATTATCCTCGTTTTGCTTTTGTTGATGTTCATCTTATATCCTCCTTTCAAGACACTGTCCATGACGTTCAGCTGCTCTTCCAGGTCCTTTGCTGTCTCTTACAGAATTACAAAAAACTTTGAAGTTTTTATTTCTTCTCCATCGATTTTAATTACTACTCCGAATTTTTCTTTTGTTTCCTTTACTGCTTGCTCAATATACAGATTGAATAACATCGGGGATAGGCTACAAACCTGTCTGACTCTCTTCCCAACCACTGCTTCTCTTTCATGCCCCTCCACTGTTATAACTGCCATCTGGTTTCTGTACAAATTGTAAATAGCTTTCGCTCCCTGTATCAACATTGTCAAAAGCTTTCTCTAAGTCTACACATGCTAGAAACGTAGGTCTTCATTTCCTTAATCTATTTTCTAAGATAACTATATACATAATAATATAATTCCTTCGTGGTACATATTTTCTTTATCCTGAAAGCATTATATATATATATATATATATATATATATATATATATATATATATATATATATATATATATATATATATACGTGTGTATATGTATATGTATATATAGTGTATATATGGATGTTTACAGGATAAAGAAAAGATATACCACTAAGGAATTATCCGAATGTGACGGAAATCGGTAGATGTAATGTACATGTACAAACAAACAAACATTTACAATTTCAGAACAACTGAATGATTTATTCAAGAGAAAGGGCTTTACAAATGGAACAAGTCAACAACGTGCTGGTCCACCTCTGGAGTTTCTGCAAAGAGTTGCTCGGCTTAGCATTGATTGATAGAGTTGTTGGATGTCCCCCTGAGGTATATCGTAAGACATTCTGTCCAATTGGCGATGGTTGAAGAGCGCTGCCCATCATGCTCCAGACGTTCTCAACTGAGGAGAGATTCAACGACTTTGTTGGCCAAAGTAGGATTTTGCTAACACGAAGACAAGAGGCCGGCCGGGGTGGCCGAGCGGTTCTAGGCGCATCAGTCTGGAAACGTGCGACCGTTACGGTCGCAGGTTCGAATCTTGCCTCTGGCATGGATGTGAGTGATGTCCTTAGGTTAGTTAGGTTTAAGTAGTTCTAAGTTATATGGGAGTGATGGCCTCAGATATTAAGTCCCATAATGCTCTGAACCATTTGAAGACAAGAGGTGTAATTGTCTTCAGTGATAAGTCCTGCTTCGAACTGAGCTCGATTACCAGCGGAGACGTGTTTCCAGACGCCTCGGACAGCAGCGGGATATCAAACTGAATGTCTCCTGCCATACGGCCAACAACCAGGTTTTCACACCAAGACCCTTTGAATGTCATATGCGCCAACCTTACACCACGGCGGTGCGTCGACGATATTCTACGTCCCGTGTTGTTGCCCTCCATAGCAAGCTATTCGGGGCTTACATTTCAGCATGATGATGATGATGAGCGTTTGGCGTCAGTGGCCGGGAGGCCCCTCGCGGGGCAGGTCCGGCCGCCTTGGCGCAGGTCTTATTACATTCGGCGCCACATTGGGCGACCTGCACGCCGGATGGGGATGAAATGATGATGAACACAACACAACACCCAGTCCCTGAGCGGAGAAAATCTCCGACCCAGCCGGGAATCGAACCCGGGCCCGGAGGACGGCAATCCGTCACGCTGACCACTCAGCTACTGGGGCGGACTTCAGCATGATAATCCCCCCCGTACACGGCGAGAATTTCTACAGCTTGTCTTCGTGCTTGCAAGGTTGCTGGATCTCTCTCAAATTGAGATTTGGAGCATTCTGGGCAGAGCGCTCCAATCATCTAGGGATTTTAATGTCCTAGCGCACCAGTTGGACAGAAGTTCGCACGGTATCCCTCAGGAGGACATCCGACAGGTCTGTAAATCAGTGACAAGCCGAATAACTGGTTGCATAAGGGCCAAAGGTGGAGCAAAGCGTCATTGATTTGGCTAGTTCGTGAAGCTCTTTCTCTTGAATAAATCATCCACTTTTTCTGAAATTGTAATATACCGATTTCCATCCCATTCGGCGTGGTGCATGTATTTCTTTTTCTTTTCTTATTGTATATAACAAATTGGTGAAGTTGCTATTTTAATTTCTATTGCTTGAATATTGAATTTTGGTGGTTGAAATTACATTTATTATTATGATTTTATTTCTAATTCTTTTGAAATAAAGCTTATTACTATATTAATTGTTTTAGCGGCAATAAAAAAAACATTTTTCTGCGTTACAGTTTTCCTGCGTTAGTGTTTTAGTATAAAAACAACTGATTGGTACACAGGTTATTCCAGGTTTTAACACGTTTTCGTTTACATAGGATTCTAGTTTTCTCTCAGATGCGCTGTAATGTATTTTTGTACCCTGTAGTCAGGACACACTGGACTTGTGTTATTCCAAGTTTTATGATGAAAACTAAGATAACTTAAACAAATTTTACCATTATGCTAATATTTATTTCCTTCAATTTGCATGTGAGAAATATGGCTATATCTCACAAAATAAGGAGGCATGGCATTCGGTCCAACTTCGTTTTTTTTTTTTTTTTTTACCTTTTGTCTCCATACACAGTTCATAACGTATCCCTCACGAAAATCGAAAGTGTAGTACGAGTACCGTTAGCACGCTTGTTCTTAAAATAGAGGTAATAATAGTATTTTCAGCTATGGACAGCCCTATTTTGTACGGAAATAGGAACTGAATAGGACCATACATTTCTGCTTGTTTGAAGGCAGTACGAAGAACTGGTTAGTGAGTTGGTGAAGTTGGTGCATTCATAAATGGCTCTGCGTTTCATTTTGCATGGACAAATGTCGGTGTAATTGAAATGTATATTGGTATCTTTGAACACGGAGTTACATCAAACTGCTGCCAAAATAAGATCTACTTCTTTTAGCCTCGCTATGTGTCACTGTTTGTTAAGCTGTTTCTCACCCACCGACAACGTGACTTATAGAAAGTTAATTAAAACCCGGTAATATACTGCCGAACAACTGAAACAGAAGCAAATGCTGAGTTCCGCTATTAAATCGTTACGGCTGCCTTCTCGCAGTGTGTCTAGCTCCGACTGCCAGTGTGTTTACTGTTCGTTCTCGCCTAATTATACCGTGCACTAACTGAAAACTGCAGTCGGCACCGGTATTAGTGCCGCAGCGTCCGCCGTACTCAGTTATTTCCCAGGATTTACGACATCCATTTGTCGGCGTAGGTAGCGGGGTGCGAGGGGCGACGGCAGTAACTTATTAATTACTGTCGCGTCGCGTGTTCCCCGCCAAGGCGCATTTGCGAGGCTACGCGCGCGCAGCGAACAGTATTAATGCCCCCATTGTGTGCGGCACCGGTAAGAACGCTGCAGGTATTTAATATGGCGGCGACGACAGAGACAGATTACGGGCGAGCCGTCACCTCGCGGCCTGCTGCCAATGACTGACTCTCGGATCCAGTTCTGCCTCTCACTTCATTTGCATCGAGAGCGTACTGCAGAACGGTTATCTGGTCTTCTATTGTTGACTATGGGAACAGTATAAGGCTATTTGGAAAGCTTAGTTTACTCTTTATACTTCTTGTACAATTATGGTGGGCAGGTAAGTTGTGGGTGACTTTTGTACAGAGTACCCGAGTCCGATTCGCAGCACAACCGAGATGGTGGGAGGATAGTCATTCAGCCTCATCAGTACAGCTAAACACGCACACAGTCCTGTCACATTATGTGATCACCTGCCGGCCGCTGTGGCCGAGCGGTTCTAGGCGCTTCAGTCCGGAACCGCTCTGTTGCTACGGTCGCCGGTTCCAATCCTGCTTCGGGCATTGATGTGTGTGATGTCTTTAGGTTAAAAAATGGCTCTGAGCACTATGGGACTCAACTGCTGTGGTCATAAGTCCCCTAGAACTTAGAACTACTTAAACTTAACTAACCTAAGGACATCACACACATCCATGCCCGAGGCAGGATTCGAACCTGCGACCGTAGTGGTCACGCGGTTCCAGACTGAAGCGCCTTTAACCGCACGGCCACACCGGCCGGCTGTCCTTAGGTTAGTTAGGTTTAAGTAGTTCTATGTTCTAGGGGAACATAGTGCTTAGAGCCATTTGAACCATTTGTGATCACCTGTCAAAAGCCTCAGTAATCTTTTGTAGAGCGGCCGTGTAGAAAGAGAATCAATGAGGCTCTGGAAGGTACTGAGGATGTGCAGCCACGCCTAGTCCAGTGCTGTGCCCGGCTGCGCTAGGTTTTTCCGTTGAGGACCCATGGTGCGAACAGCTCGATACAGGTGGTCTCACTCATTCTCGATTGGGTTTAAATTCTGGGAGCTTGGTGGTGAGGGGAGTACGGTAAATTCATCCTGGTGCTCTTCGAACCACTCACGTACACGGGGAGCTGTGTAAAGCACTGCATTGTCCAGCTGGTAGATGTCATACAGTCGAGGAAAAACCAAACAAGAAACTTCCTGGCAGATTAAAACTGTCTGCCGGACCGAGACTCGAACTCGGGACCTTTGCCTTTCGCGGGCAAGTGCTCTACCAACTGAGCTACCCAAGCACGACTCACGCCCCGTCCTCACAGCTTTACTTCTGCCAGTGCCTCGTCTCCTACTTTCCAAAGGCTCTCCTGCGAACCTTGCAGAACTAGCACACCTGAAAGAAAGGATATTGCGGAGACATGGCTTAGCCACAGCCTGGGGGATGTTTCCAGAATGAGATTTTCACTCTGCAGCGGAGTGTGCCCTGACATGAAACTTCCTGGTAGATTAAAACTGTGTGCCAGACCGAGACTCAAGTTCAGTTTTAATCTGCCAAGAAGTTTCATATCAGCGCACACTCCTCTGCAGAGTGAAAATCTCATTCTGGAAACATCTGAGGAAGCTAGGTGAAATACGCCGTACGTGGATGCAAGGAGCGGTCGAGCCAACCAGGCCGCTTCTTCGACTCAGCCGACATATAGCTGGCTGCCCGACACTTTATTTTTTTAACTCTGGATGAAGCCGCAGCTGGAAGCGGGGCAGACGCTGGGTGCGCCAGCCACCGCCGGCCACATGTGGCAGAAGTAAATCTGTGAGGACGGGGCGTGAGTCATGTTTGGGTAGCTCAGTTGGTAGAGCACTTGCCCGCGAAAGGCAAAGATCCCGAGTTCGAGTCTCGGTCTGGCACACAGTTTTAATCTGGCAGGAAGTTTCATGTCAGCACACGCTCCGCTGCAGAGTGAAAATCTCATTCTAAAAACCAAACAGTTTGTAGGGGTGGACATGGTCCCCAGTGACAGATGCAAACTTGCTTTGGTCGATTGTACCTTTCAGAATGACGAGATCAGCCCTCTTTGTTTGGTTTCAGGCCTTTTAGGCCGTACCTGCCAACAGCCATCTGTTCAAAGGAGATAGAATACGATTCATCTGGAAACGACACCCGTCACCACTCAGTGCACGTACAGTTGCGGTATTGGCGTGGAAGCTCCAACCTCTGTTGCCGATGAACAGCAGTCACCATGGCTGCACGGAACAGTTGCCTAATGCGGAAGTCCATACGCAGCAAAGTTCCCTGAGCGGTCGCTGAGGGGAAACTGTTGGTAGCCCCTAGATTCATCTGGGCGGTCAGTTCTCAACAGTTGGACGTCTATTCGCCCGAGCACATCTGCGTAGCAGTCGTTCACCCATGTGATCTGTTGCCTGTGGAGCAGTTGCCTACCGTTTCTGGGCCTCGTCAGTTGGTCATCTTGCCGGACGTGGGTCGGTTTCTTCCTTGTGCAGAGATGTCGTGGCCAGTGGGCAAGTGTTACCTCTGCATGGTTGGGTCCGAACCAGTGTGCTCGGGTCGCCGTGTCTCCGAGTTTCGAACGGGCATGGAATTGAGTTCGGATGCAGCTGCTGTGAGGTCCGGACAGCCAAGACTGGCCCGACCGTTGCCGACACACACGGCTTGAGTGGGGACGACCTCGGTTGGTCGTTCGGTCGGTCGTCTCATCGGACGAGGTGTATTTGGTCGCCGACCGCTTGTGGGTTATCTGTCTGTGTCGACTTGTGATTCGTCCTTGTTGTTCCACAGTGATTGCTTTTACGATTGTTCGAGTTCTTGGTGTAAGTATTTACGTGTTTCTAGCTTCTGTGATCTCCACTGAGCAGTTATGAATGCTATCTGCGTACTGGAGTAGGCAGTCGGTCGGTTGGGCAGAGCAGCGAATGTGTGTTTCCTCGTTGTGTTGATGCTGTCCGTACCGCGTATAGTTTGACAGCCTTTGGTGTTGTTCATATTTTTGAGTCGTTATTGTGCTTTGGCTCTTTTTAGACGCCAATTTATAAGACGTGATGCTGCTGTTATCTTCGTCCCCGGCTGATACTTTCCGTTGTCGTGCCGTTGGTCGGCGCAGCGGAATTGATTAGGTTGTTGGTCGGCCCTTCAGCCGTCCCTGGGTCGGGTTGCCATCTGATTATTTAATCTTACTCTTGGCTGCCTGTATCAGCTAAACTTATGTTAGAGTTACCTCTTCAGGTCGATCCTTGGAACACTTCTGAGCACCACTTTTCTGTTGTTTTTAGATTACGATTTTCTTTTGTCTCAAGTACTGTGCGAGGCGTTCAACCGTCTATTAATTTAGTTTGTTTTAATTTTAAACTAAGGCCTTCAGCCGACTTAAATTAAGGTTTCAAGATTGAATTGTTTAAAACTTATTTTAAAAAGGGAGATTTCGCTCTATTTCAAATCTTTCTTATTCAGACCTTAAGCCTTCAGTTCTTCAACGTCCAATGTGTGGCCTTCAGCCGAGTATTTATGTAAAATATTTTTCTTTTAGTTAACTAAGGCCTTCAGCCGTGTATATTCCTTAAAGCAGTTTTAACAACTTTTGTTCGGCCTTTAGTCGTATTGTTTTGGAATCCTTTTAAGGGCATGTGTGATTAAATTTTTTTAGGAAGATAAAGTTTGTGTGTTTTGTGCAACTGATCTTGACCCCTCTCCATAACTATAACCTGATCCGCTCTGTCCTGCGAAACCAGGTTTCAATACCCTTTTGGACGTCGAATAAAGTACTTCGTTTCAACATTACAACAGCAACTCCACTGTTTTCCGCTCCCCGATACCCTTTATGTGACCTGCACTGTTGGCGTAGCCACCTGCCGTCGGTAAGTGGTTATTGCCTGTTGATGTCGAACACAGGCAGTGATCACAATGTGACTGAACCGTGTGTATAAAAGGATACGTAGCGTCTTCAGCTTCAAACTCCAACATTAAGAGGCGAGAAAGGGGAGCCATATTAACACACTCTTCCATTACGGTCATCCAATGACGCCACCATAGGCAGATGATGAAGCAGCAGTCGGTCAAAATCACTACGTTCTCGATGGATAGGATCCAGTGAATGGAAAATATGATAACTTTTAAAGCCGTAACGTATTGTTTCCCAGCCTGTACGGAACTGCCATCATAATAGTTAATTACCGTGTTTAGATTATAATACGGGGAGTAATTCAGCTTGTCTGAAGCTGCCCAAGTCGACTGTTGCGACTGAGAAGAGGAAAAGCGAAGGAACAACAGCTAAACAAAGACCAGGCAGAAAAAAATGTTCAAATGTGTGTGAAATCTTATGGGACTTAACTGCTAAGGTCATCAGTCCCTAAGCTTACACACTACTTAACCTAAATTATCCTAAGGACAAACACACACACCCATGCCCGAGGGAGGACTCGAACCTACGCCGGGACCAGCCGCACAGTCCACGACTGCAGCGCTTTCGACCGCTCGGATGAGACGGATGACCTCGCTGTCTGGTCTCCTCAGCCACAACAACCCAACCCAACACACACTGCTCTTCGTTTCAAGTTCTAGGCGCGCCTCAGTATTCCACACTCATGCATCTGTCGAAAGCCTATCTGTAAACGTTTCCGACGTGTATAAATTTCGACGGTTATCGCAGATCGGGCGTTCGACGCAACGCCGCGAGCGGTCAGGCGTAATACGGACGCATTCGTTGCGAAAGCAATCACGCCCGTGACAGCAGAAACTGCGAGGCAGTGACAAACGCAGAGCGCGAGCTTCAATTAAAAGAGTCGCCTTTCACGGAGTAGAAAGTGTGCTGCTAGCTGCGCACTGGAGGAAATTAATTAGCGGCTCGCCACGCCGCGCCGGGAGTTTAACACGGAAAGAAAGTTCACACCTGCGGTCATTAATAAGAGCCGGCCGTTTAGGTAATTGACGTTTATGACCCGCGGCGAGGAATGCCAGGCGGCCAGCAGGGTCCGCGGCTCGCTGCAAGGCCGCCGTGGCCGGTGGCGGCGGCTGCGGCCGGCCCACTCGCTGCCTCCGCGCTCCGGCTGTGTACGCCTGGGGCGGCGTCGAGGTCGGGCCCGCACGACACGGCGCTACACAGCGCGCCCCCAGGCGCCGAAATATGGAATCGAAAATTACGGGCCGCTCGCCGCGCACACACGACCGGTACGTCGGCAGGAGACGCAGGGGTCACGCAGGCGCTGCCCAGCGCGCTGAAGTTCCTGGAACGGAGCCGTGCTCTGAGGTGGAGGAAGGAGAGAACAGTTTCGGCTTATTAAGGTTCGAACTTGAGGGTAAGGTGTAAATGAATTAATTGCACAGAAAAGATATAAAGGTGTACACTGTAGCGACAAAAGTCATGGGATACATCCTAATATCGTGTCGGACCTCCTTTTATTCGCACCGTAGTACAGCGAATGGACGTGGCTTGAACTCATCAAGTCATTGGAAGCCCCCTGCAGAAATATTGAACCATGGTGCCTCTATAGCCGTCCATAATTGCGGAAGTGTTGTCGGTGCAAGATTTTGTGCACGAACCACCTCTCGACTATGTCCCGTAAATGTCCGACGGGATTGGTTCAAATGGCTCTGACCACTATGGGACTTAACATCTGAGATTATCAGTCCCATAGAACTTAGAACAACTTAAACCTAACTAACCTAAGGAAATCACACACATCCATGCCCGAGGCAGGATTCGAAACTGCGACCGTAGCAGTCGCGCGGTTCCGGACTGAAGCGCTTAGAATCGCCCGGCCACCGCGGCCGGCGTCCGACGGGATTCATGACGGACGATCTGGGTAGCCACATCACTCGCTCCAGATGTCCAGAGTGTTCTTCAAACCAATTGCGAACAACTGTGACCTCGTGACATGGCACATTGTTACCCATAAAAATTTCATCGTTGTTTGGAAACATGAAGTCCATGAATTGCTGCAAATGTTCTCCAAATATTCCATTTCCAGTCAATGATAGGTATAGTTGGACCAGAGGACCAAGACTATTGCATCTAAACACAGCTGCGCGGGATTAACCGAGCGGTCTGAGGCGCTGCAGTCATGGACTGTGCGGCTGGTCCCCGGCGGAGGTTCGAGTCCTCCCTCGGGCATTGGTGTGTGTGTTTGTCCGTAGGATAATTTAGGTTAAGTAGTGTGTAAGCGTAGGGACTGATGACCTTAGCAGTTAAGTCCCATAAGATTTCACACACATTTGAACATTTTTTTGTGCCTGGTCTTTGTTTAGCTGTTGTTGTTCCTTCGCTTTTCCACTTCTCAGTCGCAACAGTCGACTTGGGCAGCTTCAGACAAGCTGAAATGTCTCCGATGGGTTAATTATCCAAGTGACGTATAATGAGTAGACAACACTCGAAGTCAATAAGCTCTCCTAACCTACCCATTCTGCTGTCACTGCCTCTCTACTGACAACTCCCCGCCTCATTTTGTACTGGCGGCTTCGCCCCCCGTGACATCTAGCGGTCAATTCCGCATTACATGCCAGTGTTCAGTTACTTTTGATCAGATAGTGTATAATGTTCTCGACGGTATGCTATCGGATTGCTATGTCCTGTAGACTCAATATTTCGCAGCGCAGCTCGTTACATTCATGAGGTGTTCCCTGACGTACAATGCATCACATAATGAGCGACGTTGTCGAAATTTTGTGCTAAGAAGTAGCAACAGGGGGTCAGTATACCTTCGAGAACATTATAGTCATCAACGCCGACAGCACATAAGACCTTGCTTGTACAGACGGAAATCTACGGCTAGGATTTGCAGGAACAACAAGAATTTGGACTCCTGCAGTATCTGCATACATATTCCGAAATCCACCATACGGTTTGTGGCGGAGGGTACCTCGTACCACAACTAGCATCTTCTCTCCCTGTTCCACTCCCAAACAGAACGAGGGAAAAATTACTGCCTATATGCTTCTGTACGAGCCCTAATCTCTCTTATCTTTGTAGTCTTTCCGCGAAATATAAGTTGGCGGCAGTCAGCCTCAAATGCTGGTTCTCTAAATTTCCTCAGTAGCGATTCATAAAAAGAGCGCCCCCTTTCCTCCAGAGACTCCCACCCGAGTTCCTGAAGCATTTCCGTAACACTCGCGTGATGATCAAACCTACCAGTAACAAATCTAGCAGCCCGCCTCTGAATTGCTTCTATGTCCTCCCTCAAACCGACCTGATAGGGATCCCAAACGCTCGAGCAGTACTCAAGAATAGGTCGTATTAGTGTTTTATAAGAGGGTCTCCTTTACAGATGAACCACATCTTCCCAAAATTCTACCAATGAACCGAAGACGACTATCCGCCTTCCCCACAACTGCCATTACATGCTTGTCCCACTTCATATCGCTGTGCAATGTTACGCCCAAATATTTAATCGACGTGACTGTGTCAAGCGCTACACTACTAATGGAGTATTCAAAAATTACGGTATTCTTTTTCCTATTCATCTGCATTAATTTAGATTTATCTATATTTAGAGTTAGCTGCCATTCTTTACAACAATCACAAATCCTGTCAAAGTCATCTTGTATCCTGCTACAGTCACTCAACGACGACACCTTCCCGTACACCACACCATCATCAGCAAACAGCCGCACATTGCTATCCACCCTATCCAAAAGATCATTTATGTAGATAGAAAACAACATCAGACCTACCACACTTCCCTGGGGCACTCCAGATGATACACTCACCTCCGATGAACACTCACCATCGAGGACAAATCGTAGATGGGAACATCAGTGACAATGAAAGTTTAAGTGAGATGTGGAGGCGTGCACAGATAGCAAATCGTTGTGGCGCTGCTGGCGAAATGCAAGAAATCTTAATCCTCCTCTGTCACAAATTTTCACTGATCATGACAAATTCATTGAAAGTTCGGAGACTATCTGCCACAGAGATATTGTTGATATCAAATAAATTTTGCATTTAATTGTGTTGGTACGATTCGTGCAATGCAATGACGTTAGTCAAGTGCAAATTTGACCTCCGGAGCAATTTGATTTGCTAGTCTTTTTAGTGTGGTCGCATTGTGTGAACGTCGTGTACATGGATTAACGGGAATAGGACGTCGTAATGAAATCTGTTGTATGGCACGGTTTAGTATCAACAGGAATTTATCTATTTTTGGTGAAAGTTAGAGTAGACACCTCGTTCATTTTAACAAGTGGTCAGCTGAATTCATCCTATCTCGAAGTTGATGCTCGTCGAAGATGTTCTGATACTACCGTCTCTGGCGAAAATATCGAGAAATGAAATCAAGTGTGAAGCACAGCTGATGCCCTAGTGCCTGTTCACACGTTCCACACAGCTCAGCCGGCCGCTGTGGCCGAGCGGTTCTAGGCGCTTCAGTCCGGAACCGCGCAGCTGCTACGGTCGCAGGCTCGAATCCTGCCTCGGGCATGTATGTGTGTGATGTCCTTAGGCTAGTTAGGTTTTAGTAGTTCTAAGTCTAGGGGACTGATGACCTCAGATGTTAAGTCTCATAGTGCTTGGAGCCATTTGAATTTGAACCACACAGCGCAAAAGAGATTGCGCAGTTGCGCGCGCTACCTAAGGCGGTACGTCCACCCCGCGTTCTATGTTACACGAATTTCCCGATAGAAGCCGAAGCGTATGGTCACACGTGTGCCTTCAACCGCTGAAGACGTCAGCCATTGTTCACTTCACAGCTTCCGTGGTGTGTGGACAAAGTGGCTTTGAGAACACAGAAGGTAGAAATGGCAACTTGGTGAAAAGAGCGCGCGAGTGTTTCAACTGACAATATGAAATGAAGCCTTGTCTTTTTGACATGAAAGGTAAAGGTTATCATAACAGGAACAAACGTGACGTAGCGTGAAACGAAATATGCTGTATGTGGAAAGTGTAGACCACATACGACAGTGGAGAGAATTAAAAAGAAAATAAAAGCTCTGCACTCACAGCACTTCCGAGAAAGACGAGTAATTGAGACTTCGAAGAAGAGTGGTGCTGGCAGTGAGGTTGTTTACGTACCAGAAGTGTAGTATTTTGACTTAGATTCACCAGTGGCACGGAATCTTAGAGTTGACCGATAGCGAGTCGGAAAAGAAAACTGATCTTCTTATCACAGTGATCCGGCTTCGTTAGTTTCTGTTGCACAAGGTCAATTACGAATCGATGATTATACTCGCTCATCCTCTATTCCGAAATGAGTATCCGTCCTTCAAAATGAGTAATTTTCAAATAAATATCGAGATTCCCTTTCCTCCCATTTGTTTATCAATTTTTCGTTCCCTCCATTTCGCGTTGTTCACTGCCAACTTGCAGCAGCCACAGAGAGAGCACCAATTGTTGATTTCCTTTGGATACCATCACAGCTTGCTCTGCAAGCTCGCAGTACTGACGTGCGCCTTCTGATGTATGTCCCATTCGCTTTGGATCTCGCTTTAAGAAACAACGAGTGATTGAGAATGTAAGAAGCACACGATGAACGATGAGACAGCGTTGTGCAAGATGGGACCTGAATTTATCAAAGTGAAAATTTTGATCACAAAATACGGGAGAAGCCGCCTGATGAAGATTGAAAAATAATTTTCCATTAAATAAGTCATCTTTTAGCTGAAATGCTTCGACAAAGGAAGAGCGGAAGGACATGGTATACGCATTGTTGGAATACTCCCATTCGCCAAATTGTGACTCTGTCGCTTCTATATTTGTCAAACGTTATTAATGTAGTAGCTGCGTTTCAGTTTATACGCGCCTGACATTGTGAGCAGCGACAAGTCACTATAATTAAAAACACCTTAGTTGTCAACAGGCGACTAGAAGGAGCCAATATTCTTTCCTGTTCTAAATGATCTGAACAAGTGATGGTGCACAGTAATCAAATCACCGAACTAGCATTTCAGAGGAATAAATTTCAGATTGATTTTGGATACACGAATTCATGTTTTACCTGGGTTCACCAAATGCAGGAATGCCTCCATAAAAGGGAACGCTTTCCTTTTTCTTCTTTGTTTAACCGAGCAAGTGCCCCTGTTCTAATGATCTCATTATCCACGGGAAGCTGAAACAGCAACGTTACTTCCTTTTCCGACGACTGTACTGGTTGACACACTCTTGTCAATGACTGAGCCCTCACATGGCGTTATCTGAGGGAGTCTCAATGAATGTTTCCACGACATTTCTACTCCTCTGGCAAAGTAGAAAACTTATCGAAAGACGGTCAGACTTGTTGTCATTGTGTTTTGTAGCTACAGCACAACCAAAGTACTTTTGTAAAGAATTACAATGTATCACTACGGATAAATCTAGGAAGATTTGGTACTTGTTGGAAAACACTTTTTTGGACTGATAAAATCTCCGAATTAATGCACTGTATTACCGGTTTCGGTTGATGGGTGAGGTGTGACATCGCATATGTTCGAACATGCAATAATTCATTTGTATAGTTGTATGGAATCAATATTATGTAAAGGTAGGTGCTATGACAACTGACACAGGTAACATAGTGTAGTAAATGTGTGTGATTTTGTCGATTAAACAGAATTTCCGATTAGGTTGGGTTGTTCGAACAAGTAACGAATGCAGTCGCTTTAAATATCGTTGGCGTGTGTATGAAAGGTGCGTGACTTCCTAGAAATCTCATTTGTGCGTTTTTATCGCTGTGACACTCTCTATACACTTCATTCAGGAGAATAATTACTAACACATTAAGTGCACAGTTCTGCAGATAGGTCTGATGTCAATAACAGAATAATAACAAGTAATAACGTCCTTCTACCTTGATTAAGCTCTTTTGCTTGAGCTTGTTTTAGTGCGTGCAACATGGATGACATCACTCCCTGGCCGAGATCGCCGACCAATGGCGCTCTAAAGCCGCTATCTCACAGGACGTGAAAGCGAACGTGGACGAGGAGTGATGAAGTTTTGTGAATTCAGAACGTAGAAATTCACGCTGTGCAGCATTTTCAGGCGTGAAAGTCGGAATTGGACCCTTCAAAGTTTTTCTTAGTGGAGAGGATCGCGGTCAATGAGATGCAAATCCCACCCAGGTCACAAGCAGAGTTTCTGACACCCACACCTCCAGATGTGGGACACTCAGATCGGTACCCAAAGGTGTATATTGACTGAGTATCAACCAAACCTCCGATTTAGTTCGCACTACGCGCTGTCGTCGAGAAGGGCGTAAACGTTAATTAAATGACATCAGAAATACGGAGCACAGGGAAAGCTTAACTGTAACTAACGTATGTGGCTTTCGCGGGGAAATTAGTAGAACATTAGATTGTTGCATCAAGGACTCTTGGTTCACACCCCAATTAGGAAAAGTTTTTAATATATTATGCGTGAATTTGTTGTATGGGAAACATGTTTATAACATGTAAGAGGGCGGTTTGGAGTATACAGTAATGTTTTGGCAGCCTGCTTTCGCTTCGTTTCTTGGGAGGTAGTAAACATATAGAGTACATTTGCAATTTCACTGAATATACAATCAGAACAGAAAAAAGGAACAATTGCATCACACGTGCGGAAGTAATAATAATAATAATAATAATAGCGGTTGACAAATAGAGCTTGTGTTTGCTGGAATTAAGTGAATTGTGATTTTGTCGTCTGGTAGATTATTTTGTACTTGCAGATCACGAAGAACACCAGATTGTTTATTATTATTATTATTACTATTAATACCTCTGCACGTGTGATGCAATTGTTTCTTTATTCTACTGTTCCAATTGTTTATGTTTATTCTGTGAAACTATAAATGCACTAGCTGCTTCATCACGAGTGGTGTCGATTCTGTACTACATGCCCGGCAGAAAACCACACCTATCTACGCAAATGTACCCTTTAGGTTTGTTACGTTCGTCTTACGAAGTGAAAGCATTGTCAAAAGAGCATTGCTACAAACTCCGGAAAGTCCTTTTACACGTCAGGAAAATGTACTCCCATATGACAGTTTAACACGTAAACAGTTAAACAAAAATTGTCGTCACTGGTTTCGAACGTGGGACCTTTGGTACGACGGCCTCACGCTCTACCAACTCACCCACCTAATATCCACAAAACAGTTATTCGCAGATATGTTTTTCCTTTGGTTCGCAGTTCTAGTGTTAAGTTTAATTACCGTTTAATTATGTTCTACTGCACGACAGCACATAGCACGAACTAAATCGAGCCGCGCGGGATTAGCCGAGCGGTCTGAGGCGCTGCAGTCATGGAGTGGGCGGCGGGTCCCGGCGAAGGTTCGAGTCCTCCCTCGGGCATCGGTGTGTGTGTTTGGCCTTAGGATAATTTAGGTTAAGTAGTGTGTAAGCTTACGGACTGATGACCTTAGCAGTTAAGTCCCATAAGATTTCACAGACATTTGAACATTTTTTGAACTAAATCGATGTTTTGGTTGCTACTCGATCGACATACAACGTTCGTTACTGATTTGAGTGTCTGAAATCTGTAGGTTAGGGTGTGAGATGCCGTATTGGATTATGTCGTTCACCCTTATTTGGTGGTTTCTATATTACAGTTACATTTTTTGAACATACGCTGCTTAGAAGTAGAGGTTCGTTGAGAATCTCTCGGAAACGCACAATTTTTGCAAAATTCTGTTACAAAAAAATGACGGTGAGCAGCGTACTGTTGGATAAAAGCCTTTGGTATCTGGTGCTTTTATTATTATAACTTGCGTGTGCTATGAACGTATTCCGTTTAAAGGCACCGGCATATTGAAGATTTATCGAAGACTAGGCTTCTTTGGTACAATTAGTTATAATGGAATTTCAGTTAAATGACGTACGGGTGGTTAATGCCTTGAGGATATGATAACAAAAGCAGATATGTATTATCTGTGGCGCAATGGATGGAGTCCCAGACTGAGGTGTGAAAAGTTTCCGCTTTGTGCCCTGCTTTTCCTGTTCATTCTTTCATTCACCTTCAAATTTTCTAAAATGTTCTGGGACTTTCTTGTTAGTGTAATAGAACTATGTTCCGTTAGAGCATGACCCGTTCAGGAATGAGTCGCTCACATTCAGTGTTTACTTATTTATTCATTCCTCCATAAATCTTCGCAGAATTTCGACTACGTCGTATCTTTAAAAATATTGTGTGCGGTTGTGCACACACACACACACACACACACACACACACACACACATACACACACACACACACACACACACAAACTTACACAAAGTAGAAAAAATTTAACATTAATATTCTAGTAAGTAATTTTTTTTATTTTTATTTTTTTACTTTATCAAAAAGAGGGTTTGCACTACTTGCAGCGCTGTTGCACTTCGTTCAAGTGTTCAAGTATCTCGTATTACTCATGTTCGAAAAGTTCTGCTACTGAATAGAAGCTGTGATCTAGTAAAAATGTCGTTAGGATTTTACTAACAAATAAAAAAGACGGATCAAATTTTACATTATCTGGAATGTATCGCACTATTTTTAATGGAAGCAAGTGTTCTCACTGGCTGGACATGGAACTTTTCTTTATGCTTTGTATCGTGTTCGTGCATATTGACGTTTTAGTTATGTATACGACAAACTAGAAAATGGATAGCATATGGAAAAGCGAGAAAATGTGCATTTTAACAGCGTCATCGTAGCAGTTTTAGATGCGTCCATTTTCGTGTATAAACTGTGTGGTGAGCCGAATATAACCGACAACACCCGCTCTCGCCAGCGAGGAATAACAAAGGGGCATCTTAAGAAACAACTGTACAACTTCCTATGATATTTTAACTGTACTAGACCCCAGTGCTTTTGTGTACTGCGCAAATATGCTGAGACTACGTTCATGACTGGATGTACCAAAGTACTTTAGGGATAATTGGAATCAGTGACAATTTTACAAAATTTTATAAAAATAAACAAATTTCCACAGCACGCAATATTCAGTACAGAATATCGAAAAAATACATCTTAGCTTCAAAAAGCTGTATTCCAACATGGTAAATGTTCGATTCTGCCTGTGATGTAAAACGGATCTGCGTTGCGTTTGTTCACTTCTCGTAACGTGTTGCAAACAACCTTCTGAGGTACATAGAGTTGACTAATGGAATCGATAACTGAGATAATAACTCTGGTGTACAGACGCAGATCTTTTCACAGACCAAACGGGCTACGATAGCTATAATTGCTAGTGTGTTACTGTAAATCAGCAGGAAGTTACTTCAGTTCTAAACAATTTCTGTTTTTCGATTTGCTGGTGGCTATGGCTTATCTACGAATGTAAGTCTTAAACCTGCATCAAATTCGATGTTTTGTTTTGTAAAGCGCCCAGTAATGCTGAATCATCGGTAGGCTTTGTTGCTTGCAAAGACTATCAAAAAAAATGGTTCAAATGGCTCTGAGCACTATGGGACTTAAAATCTATGGTCATCAGTCCCCTAGAACTTAGAACTACTTAAACCTAACTAACCTAAGGACATCACACAACACCCAGCCATCACGAGGCAGAGAAAATCCCTGACCCCGCCGGGAATCGAACCCGGGAACCCGGGCGTGGGAAGCGAGAACGCACCGCACGACCACGAGATGCGGGCGCAAAGACTATCACAGATATCGTTATGGGAACCGCGGTACTACCACCAACTGGCTAGTTTTATTTTTAAGACATCTGGCACTGGAGATACATAATAACAATAAATAAGTGGGTCAAAACTGGAAAAGTCATAATGCCCACTCCGCTGGTATGTCACAGACTGGAAATATTACCATAGAACACATTTTTTCCGCACACAAGTCGTACGTCTTCTGCAAAGATAGAGAACAGAACGAACAAGGCAAGTAACATGAAGGTGTCAAACAGTACATGACAAATGGTACCGAATGATAGATATAAGACAGATAAACTTTAGTATTAGTCAAGAGGGAAAGAACGTTGGCAAGGATAAACAACGGCTCTGGCAGGGCCTCTTCAGCACGATCTACGAATTTCAAATCGTCACTTATGTATGGCATCTGTTGGATAGCACAGGGCTACTATTAACGATTAATTCATTTTAAAAGTTCTATATTATCCAAAGTATTCCACGCACAAATACGATTCATGCATGAATAGAATGGTAAACACACTGAGTTCCAATCGCGTCCACCAGTTGGCGTTAACGATTGCAGTGCCTTGATAAAATGGCGACAAAACAAGAAAAGAGTGTGTGTTAGATGATCGTCCCCATAGTGCACGACCAAACACAAGTGCTACTGCTTTTCGGACGGTTCAGGAAGAAATGGAGACTTAAGCGGATTCATATTCGCAAGGTGAAGTTAACACCCGAGAAGTTGCACGTCTTACCGGCGTTCCACGCACTGCTACTTGGAAAGCACTGAGGCGTATGCTCCAGTTCTATCCGTACAAAATCCAGCGTCAGCGATTTAGTGACGTGCAGAGCATTTGCGGTATGGGCACTCAAAATATGAGGAAAGATGATGATTGGTTGTCTAACGTGTGGTGGACCGACGAAGTCCATTTCACACTCCAAGGGTCTGTCAACACCCACAACTGCAGAATTTGGGCTACCGAAAATCCTAGAACTGTCGTGGAAACCCCACTGCATGACGAAGAAGTAAAGGTTTAGTGTGGATTTACCACATAAATCGCAATCGGACACATTTTCTTCGAGGAAATGTGGGATGCTCCTGTCAGCCTGACGGTTGCGATGTGTGCCCGTATGTTACAGAATCGCTTCATCCTTAGCCTGGCTGATAAACACGTGCGGGAAGATACGACTTTTATGCATGATGGTGCTCCACTCCGTATTGCTACACGTAGCTTTTGTGGCTGAGGAGATATCAGTGTTTGAAATGCTCGCTATCACACTGTGGTGGTCACCAGAACATATTCCGTCTCTTTCGCATCAGTGTGTACTTCAGGGGAAAAAATTAGAGATTTATCTAAAATTTTCTCTTGTTTTACGATCATTCATGATTGTTAACGATTATTTTTGAACGTTCTTAAATATTGTAGAACGTTCTAGAATTCTCCGGATTATTCCGGAGTGTTCTTTAACATCTTCGAATGCTGTTGAATGTTTTAAAATGTTCTAGAAGGTTCCAGTGTTTTCTTTAATGTCCTCGAATATTTTTGAATGCTTTGAAATGATCTCGAATGTTTCGGATAGTTCTGTAAAGAAATGAATACAGCAGTGGTAGAGTTCTTTATTTCACATTGACTATGATTGAATGCTTATGTGTATTTAAGAGTGCTTTAAGAGTATTTATTAACATTCGGGAGTATTTTTAAGCATGAAATACTAACATCTTTACAATTTTTTTGAACGTATACCTTTACGATGTTCTCAAATATTCTCAGTTGACCTGGAACTTTCTCATAAAGGAAATTAGGATACAGAGCAAACGAAACTGGTCTTTTTATCTTTTTTAAAATAATGACTGGAGTGAGTATTGCTGGGTTGTCACTTGTTACAAACTGGTTGAGCCAGAGACACTATAAACATGCGAAAATCTCCTCCATTTTAAAACGCTTGTCATATGTTCATCTCGTCATAGCTTGAACTAGACTATGTATTCGGGAATTCTACGAATGCATTCTTGATGCAATATAAAAGATGTTCACTTTAAATATAACGTACCTAAACCCTTCTAATACGAATACAAGAATTTGTAACTGTTGGGTTCTCCGACCAGACGAGACAGCCATGTGTCATTCGACAATACCCCGTTCCCAGACTAGTCGGGAACAACTATTTTCCATCGAAATAAATAGAATCAACTGGTAGGCCTGACAAATGATGACTTTTTATTCACCAAATCACTCATTCTCTCCCGTGCTCATGTCTTTGCTCTCCAGCTCTATGATAATTCAACAGGCTCTCCATTCTGCCATGATTTGTCCAACTTCGGCTTCTCTCTAGGGTTTGTGGGATAGTAGTATTGATATAACAACCTAGCTCATTAGCCAAGAAACCTACGTACGCAGAAGACCGGTTCGGGGCAAGTTACTCGTACTTAGCAGGAAATTCACTTAGCCTACAACTTACGACAGATTGTCACGTAATTTAGATGACAGAAATTGCATCGATATGCATGTAAACTGGAAACAAAGTTGCATGTTAGAAAAGTTTCCAAGAGAATTATGTCTTAAGTCTACACTGATGCAAGGATAATTAGTGTAATATGTCTCTCCTCCGTACATGGAAGAATGCTTACTCAGGTCTTCAAATACGCAGGAAATTCGTCACAAATGCTGTTCATAGTGCACGTTTTTAGCTGTCCCCAGTTACCATCATTAACATATGAGGTCACAGGTACCTCGCACAAACCACCGATTACACATATGCTTTGTACTTTGAAGTGTGCATCTATGAAAGTAAAGGTAAGACGTACGTAACAAACGCTAAACATCGACGAAAATGTCTTCTGCAAGCTGTAGATAGTTTCTGCAATAGACCAGAATTTCTTTATTACTTACTTTGAAAACAAAAACATATGAACTAATTGGCAGTACAACACTATAGGGCTGTACACAGAATTATTATCATTATTTTTGTTATTAGAGTGTTCAGACACAAATCATTAACAACTTGACATCTTGCAACGTCTGCCACTTCAGAATTAAAGTGTTCAGCAGTCAAGAGATTTACCAACAGTAACTATAGTGCACACATTTTAAGTAGGTGGGTCTTAAATGGGGATGCAAGGCGTAGGTGAAGGAAATGCGGTTAGGGGGAGGAATAGCGCAGGGAAAGCACGATTTGTAACAAGTGTCTGCCCTCACTGTGAATAGGTAGCTTTCGTGACTGAGTTGCAGGTAGCACTCGCTATTCGCCGGGAATTGCTTCATCGTTCATTATAGCACACACACACACACACACACACACACACATACAAACTAAATATCATTCATCTTTCACTATTTTAAAAACAAAGGTTTCTTTCGTTTAAAAAGTTTAGTTAGGCGTTAGAGTTGTTAATGCCGGGGGAGAGGGGGGGGGGGGCGGTCGAGGGTTGGGATTGCTGTAGGAAGGGGGTACTAGATAATATCCGATTGCACTCAGGGGTAGTGGTCTAAGAAATGTTGGGCACTGGTTTAGATGAAGCTATTAATTTGGTGCCATATTCCAGCATACTAGTTAGACTTTATGAGTTCATTTTTCTGTGCCTTTGAAAGTTTGAGAAACTTATCGTTAATCACTAATTATCGTTTACTTCTAGTTTGCCTATTAACCAGCTAGGACGTATCGAATGATCTGGAAGAAGATTTCTCCCTCATGTTGCAAGAACATTCTCTCCTCATACTCACAAGGCCGAGATAGGTGGCTCAGTGGTTAAGATACGAAACACATTCGTTGGAGATGGGTTTAGAGTCTCAGCTGGCCAGCAGATGTAAGTTTTCCGTGGTTTCCGGAACCGATCATGTTGAATGCCGAGATGTTGCCTTTGAGATTACTGCCAGTTATCTTCCCCATTTTAATCGGTTCCGAGCTTCTGCTCTGCCTTAAATGACGTCGCCGTCGACGAGTTGTTAGACCCCAGGTTTCCTTTTCCTAAATATAAGAAAAATTTTGAGATAAGACAAAAATTTAAAGCTGATGCAGTTGCTGTTATTATAAACAAATACATAACTGGAGACGTCATATCCTACAAGTGATACTAAAACGATCCAGCAGCACGATCCGAGAAGGAAAATGGGATACAGGGCGTAATTACAAGTTTGCGTGAGCAATTTTGACGTGGAACGCGCCAAATAACTGGTGATAAAGACACAGCTGAAGCGTAACAAATAGCCGGCTTATGTCATAGCTAAATTTATGTGACCACTTCTGACTATGTCCGGCCGACATGATCGTTTAAGGCGGATGTCGGGATGGTTCCTTCGAAAGGGCACAGCAGCTTTGCTTCTCCTTCTTTCCCTAATCCGAGCTTGCGCTCCGTCTCTAACGACCTTGTTGTCGACGGGACATTAAATACTATCTCCTCATCCTCCTCGTCCTCTCCCACTCATGACCATTTTCTGAATTATGCTGCGTTATCTCTCAGTCGGCGATACACGTCTCAGAAATCATGAAGTCTAATTTACTGCTCTCGTTAAGATGGAAACGTGTGAGATTACAGTAAGGCAGGAAACTGTTGAAGGGCGGCGCATGTGTTGCTGTGACAGGGCAGAGATTCATATGTAAACTAACTCCCTCGTGTCGAGCGTATCCCAGGGAAACTTTCTTTTCAGTGTCTTTGTCTTTTTCTTTCCTCTTTGGAAGGCTGCGCAAAGTCACTACAGAAATTATTCTTGATGTGGTTGAATTCACTAAGGTCCGCCAGGTTGACAGTCATCTTGGTTCTCTATGTGTGGAAAACCCTTTTGATGATAATTTCATAAAAGCGAAGAAATCGTAGAGTTTAATGTTAAGCAGTTAGGCGTCATGTGAAAATGATGGTCATTCGTGGCTTCGTTTACAGCCCCGTGTTCACTTAGTGCCTCCTCAGTATCCATAGCCGGCCGGGGTGGTCTAGCGGATCTAGGCGCTCAGTCCGGAACCGCGAGGCTGCTACGGTCGCAGGTTCGAATCCTGCCTCGGGTATGGATGTGTGTGATGCCCTTAGGTTAGTTAGGTTTAAGTAGTTCTAAGTTCTAGGGGACTGATGACCACAGATGTTAAGTCCCATAGTGGTCAGAGCCATTTGAACCATTTGAATCAGTATCAATATGCCAGTGTGCCATCCCTATCGTACCAAATAAAGTGCTGATAAAGCCGTGTGGATGAATGTTCCTTCTTTATCTGCCAGATTGAGTTCTTTATTATCAACCGTTTAGTCCTTGTTTTGATAGTGAGGTTACCACTGACCGAGTTCTTGGTACGTTTCATGCGCGTTGTTGTTGTTGTTGTCTTCAGTTCGGAGACCGGTCTGATTCGGCTACTCTGTCCTGTGCAAGCGTCTTTATCTCCGAATGACTACTGCAACTTTCATCCTTCTGAATCTGCACACTTTATTCATCTGTTAGTTCCCTCTACGATTAACCCCCCCCCCCTAAATTTCCCTCAAGTACTAAATTGGTGATCACCTGATGTCTCGGAATGTGTCCTGTCAATCGATCCCTTCTTCTGGTTAGGTTGTGCCACACATTTACGTGATCTACTCATTTGACCTTCCGCACTCTTATGCAGCAGTACGTTTCAAAAGCTTCTACTCTCTTCTTGTCTCTTGTGTTTCACTTCCATACATGGCTACACTCCATATAAATTCCTTCAGAAAATACTTCCAGACACTTAAATCAATATTTGATGTTAACAAAGTTGATAAGTTATTTTCCTGCCCAAACAGCAAAACTTACCTGCTACAATCAGCGTCTACTTCCTTCAGCGTTACCTAATTTAATTAGACTACGTTCCAGTATATTTGTTTTGCTTTTGTTGATATTCATCGTATACGCTCCTTTCAAGACACTGTCCATTCCTTTCAACTGCTGTTCCAAGTCCTTTGCTGTCTCTGACAGAATTGTAATGTCATCGGCAAACATCAAAGTTTTTATTTCTTGGCCCTCAACTTTAATTCCTACTCCAATTTCTTCTTTTCCTTTTTGTGCTTGCTTAATGCACAGATTGAATTATATCGGGGACAATCTACAACCCTGTCGCACTCCCTTCTCAAACACTGCTCTTTTTCATGCCCTTCGCTTTTTATAACTGCCGTTTGGTTTCTGTACAAATTGTAAATAGCCTTTCACTCCCTGCATTTTACCCTTGCTACCTTCATAATTTCAAAGAGAGTATGTCATTCAACACTGTCAAGCACTAATTCAGGATGGTCATAATCAGACCTTAGACAAGGAAGAAAACCATCTATTATTGAAAAATGGAACGTGAGAAAAATGTGTTGTAAGTTTTACTCTATACTTGTGATCCGAGCTTATGAAACAGAAATGCATATATCATTTGTGAGTGAAGAAAACACTCCGAAGAAGATCCGCTTGATAGGCACTCGTATCATTCTGTTGTTCGCAATAGATATCGAGGCGTTTTGGAGCATGCCGTGGTACCTTTCACCTTATGGTACCGATACGGGTTTAGTGCTGTTAATTTATCCAACGTAGGTAAACAGATGCTTTTTGTAAAGTGGTTACAATGCGTCACGGGGGACGTTAACCTCCCATCGACATCGAAGCCATTAGAGACAGGAACAAATTTGTTAAACATGGATACCGGAGAAAGTAGACCTTAGGCCTGGAAGGACCTGTATCTTCAAGTGATTTAGGGGAATATCGAAAAGCTTATATCACAATGGGCGGGAAGGGTTTTGTTCCAATCTTTTCAACTACTGGGTAATGGATAAAGCTGAAACATTTTAAAATAGCTTTTGGTTGCTTACTAAAAAACGTTTACATCTACGCAAAACATTGTATTCACTAGAAAATGGGCAGTGTGAACATATACTGAAAAGAATGCCATAATGCTCAGCTGCACTTACTGCGTCGAGTGACAGGAAATCAAGGAAACACGGTTTCAGCATTCGTCTTGAATACTAATGCTGTTAATATTTACGATGTTTATCAAGTGTTTCACGCTTCTCGGGGCTACATGGAACACCAAATGTTTCAGCATGCTAGCTCAAGTTGAATCCCTGTTTTGCGCAGAACATAAAATGCTGAATTACTGGAAAAAAATAACTAAGAATGTAATGCTTACAGATGGCGTATGTGATGGTATCATGTAGTGAATAAAGTATCTCCGAGATTTCGGATAACATTGCTGGAGAGTAAAAGCTTTATGCCACCAGGTTAGATTTCTAATCCGTAAGCAGCAATTACAGATTTCGTGAGACGCACTAACACTAAACACAGAACAAAAGGCTGTTAGCTGTGTAAACATAATGGCACCAAAGACACGACGTATTGCACTGCGACCCCTTCCTTATGATCACGTACACCGCTGAACATATAGTGGCATAATACGTTCTCATATTTGTCTAAACATCAATGTAAGCTTATCTGGCGACATTTCTGCTCCTTTATGAGTCAATTCTAGCAGAAGTCTCTTGTACAGCTATGAGGTCTGTTCAAGGAATCTGTGAATGAATCACCCACAAAAATTTAGAATTCCGTACGTAATGTGTTGTGACGTATAAATTTTCGGTGCCTGCAGTGCCACGTCTTTCAGTGTCACACAAATTTTTATTTTTGAAGGGGATCACTTAAGACTATTTCCATGGGTTCGCCCCTCAAATTCCTCCCTCATATCACAAAATTGGCGTCTGATGTAGTACAAACTGAAAAAATAAATTCCTTTTAAAGCACAGTTTCGTATATAATTTATATTCAAAATCTTACACCTGTGTCACAGAACAAATCCTACATCGAGAATGCTTCACACAAGTTTAAGGGAAGAAATGCTTCCGATAATTACTACAGTATTTAGAGAACATCAAAATATGAACAGGCTGAAATGAACAAACAGTACATGAGACTATGTTAATCAATTCAACTGTAAAAAGCTAAGGAGCATATTATTAGCAAAACGAGAAATAGGCAAAAGTGAAATGCCAAAATGAGCACTTCTCAAGTGGAAGTAAATCAAAACAATCAGAATGGCTGAAAGAGAGCATAATAACATGAGCCATAAACGAATAAGAGGTAAGCAACTAAGCAAATAAGAGAATAGGCAAAAATGAGATGCCAACAAAATGAGAGATGGCCGAACTCCGTCGGCAGTTATACACGGTTGCGCTCGTGGCGGCACCTCGCGGCCCGTACGCAACACGCACGCCTGCGATCGCAATGCACTCTTAGCGCTCGCGGCGGCGTCTAGCGGCCCGTACACAAGTTGTGCGATTGCTGTCGCAGGTCGACCCTTAATCTATGATGTTACAGTGTGTAAATGACATCGTGATTGTTTTGTTATTTCGTAGCATAATACCCTGACATCTTTTACAAGTCTTTGAAAGAAATACACTGATATGACAAAAGTAATGAGATACCTCCTAACATCGTATGGGACCTCCTTTAACCGACGCACTGCAGAAAGTCGGCGTGACGTGGACTCAGCAAGTCATTGGAAGTCGCCTGCAGAATGATATTTACAAAAGAAAGAAGAACCATTGTCACCTGGAGCTAAAGGCAGTCGCAGATCAAATCTTGCAATGAAACCATTAATTAATTTCAAAGCTTATGTGATAAGTCTTTAACCAAAGATTTATCATAACTTGTTTCATGAGGGTTCCCTTTCATATAAATGTTTTAATTTAATTTGTTAGATTAATTCCTCACAAGCGTCTTCTAACCAAACTGCGTGCCTACGGAGTATCGCTTCAATTGTGCGACTGGATTCCTGATTTCCTGTCAGAAAGGTCACAGTTCGTAGTAATAGACGAAAAGTCATCGAGTAAAACAGGAATAATATCCGGCGTTCCCCAAGGAAGTATTATAGGCCCTCTATTGTTCCTGATCTACATTAACGTCGTAGGAGACAATCTGAGTAGCCGTCTTAGATTGTTTGCAGATTATGCTGTCATTTACCGTCTTGTAAAGTCATCAGATGATCAAAACGACTTGCAAAATGATTTAGATAAGATATCTGTATGGTGCGAAAAGTGGCAATTGACCCTGAATAAAGAAAAGTGTGAAGTTATTCACATGAGTACTAAAAGAAATCAGCTAAATTTCGATTACGCGGTAAGTCACAGAAATCTGAGGGCTGTTAATTCAATTAAATACTTAGGGATTACAGTTACAAATAACCTAAATTGGAACGATCACATAGATAATATTGTGGGTAGAGCAAACCAAAGATTGCGATTCATTGGCAGAACACTTAGAAGGTGCAACAGGTGAACTAAACAGACCGCTTACACCACGGTTGTCCGTCCTATTCTTGAGTATTGCTGTGCGCCGTGGGATCCGCATCAGGTGGGACTGACGGATGACACTGAAAAAGTACAAAGAAGGGCAGCTCGTTTTGTATTATCGCGAAGTAGGGGAGATAGTGTCACAGACATGACACGTGAATTGGAGTGGCAATCATTAAAACAAAGGCGTTTTTCGTTGCGACGGGATCTTCTCATGAAATTTCAATCACCAGCTTTCTCCTTCGATTGCGAAAACATTCTGTTGGCACCCACCTACATAGGGAGAAATGATCATCACGATAAAATAAGAGAAATCAGGGCTCGCACAGAAAAAATTAAGTGCATGCTTTTCCCGCGTGCCGTTCGAGAGTGGAATGGTAGAGAGACAGCATGAAGGTGGTTCATTAAACCCTCTGCCAGGCACTTTATTGTGAATAGCAGAGTAATCACGTAGATGTAGATGTAGAATTCCGTTTCGTAAGAATGTCCATTTCGAGCCGTACTAGCAAGCAGCTGTCGTTTCGCGTTTACTCGGTTTCAGTATGCCGTCGAGAACAACGCTTGACTTTATACAAATCAAAGGAGCCACCCTCTACATTCCTTTCCTTATACGCTCTATTCTGCAATCTTGTTATGGCGAAACATAGTGTTCAGCGTATGATACCCTCCTCGAGGTAGATTATGTTTTTTTCGCCTTCCGATCGGCTTCTGAGAAATCTCGTGTACTGCAGAGTGTCTAAGAATGACTAACGCTTGAGTTCTGCGAGCTACTTTGCGCTCTGCCTCCCCAACAGTTCTCCGGAGTTTCTCCAGTGAGGCGGATTCTGTGCCGAATCAAGTGAGTCAGCCATACAACGGCTCAGTGGTGCAGCAGCTTACATACACTTGTGCAGAGGTGTGCTGTTTCTATAAACTACTTCACTTCATTGCCTGAGGCAGCTTGTAGCTATGTGCCAGTGAGCTCCGAACGATGTGGGACCGTTGTCCCACGTGCTGTAGGAAAGGCGGGGTGCGTTCAAGCGTTTTAACGGTTGTGAGCTCTCTTTCATTTACATGGGAAGTGTTTTAGAGGAGAAGCGGTGTCCGGGGCCCGGTATCAGTCAGCCGCGGGCGTCCAGATTACAGGCCGCCGGCGCTGAGTTTACGGCGCCCATTTGCGCTGAAAGGTGGAGCGCGGACCCTGAAATATCAGCGCGTCCCGACAATTAAGTGGGACGGCGCGGTGCTGACTTAGCGCCGCGCGGGACCGTCCATTAGTCGCGGCTGCTCGCCGGGAACCACACACATCGTTTCGCACCGACAGCCGTTACTCACCATCGGAGAATGGCTTCCGTGTCCCACCCACTGCGCCCGCGGCTCAACGTATTTCTCTCGTGCCACGTAGCTGGTAGTTCCGCCCAGCGGGGACTCTGGAATTTCTGGGCGATAATTGTATCGGGCACATCAATCTGAAATTAGAAACCGCCCATCACATACGTAATCCTACGAAACTTGTTATACAACGATAGTTAAGGGGCCGTTGTATGTGAAATGCGTTGAAATTTGACATTTTCTGTTTTCTACTCCATAATGTACCTTGGACTTTCCTGAACATTTTGGTGTATAATACACTACTGGCCATTAAAATTGCTACACCAAGAAGAAATGCAGATGATAAACGGGTATTCATTGGACAAATATATTATACTACAACTGACATCTGATTACATTTTCACGCAGTTTCGATGCATACATCCTGAGAAATCAGTACACAGAACAACCACCTCTGGCCGTAATAACGGCCTTGATAAGCCCCGGCATTGAGTCAAACAGAGCTTGGATGGCGTGTACAGGTACAGCTGCCCATGCAGCTTCAACAAGATACCACAGTTCATCAAGAGTAGTGACTGACGTATTGTGACGAGCCAATTGCTAGGCCACCATTGACCGGACTTTTCAATTGGTGAGAGATCTGGAGAATGCGCTGGCCAGGGCAGCAGTCGAACATTTTCTGTATCCAGAAAGGCCCATACAGGACCTGCAACATGCGGTCGTGCATTATCCTGCTGAAATGTAGGGTTTCGCAGGGAGCGAATGAAGGGTAGAGCCACGGGTGGTAAAACATCTGAAATGTAACGTCCACTGTTCAAAGTGTCGTCAGTGCGAACAAGAAGTGACCGAGACGTGTAACCAATGGCACCCCATACCATCACGCCGGTTGATACGCCAGTATGGCGATGACGAATACACGCTTCCAATGTGCGTTCACAGCGATTTCGTCAGAAACGGATGCGATCATCATGATGTTGTAAACAGAACCTGGATTCATCCGAAAAAATGACATTTTGCCATTCGTGCACCCAGGTTCGTCGATGAGTACACCATCGCAGGCGCTCCTGTCTATGATGCAGCGTCAAGGGCAACCGCAGCCATGGTCTCCGAGCTGATAGTCCATGCTGCTGGAAACGTCGTCCAAATGTTCGTGCAGATGGTTGTTGTCTTGCAAACGTCCCCATCTGTTGACTCAGGAATCGAGACGTGGCTGCACGATACGTTACAGCCATGCGGATAAGATGCCTGTCATCTCGACTGCTAGTGATACGAGGCCGTTGGGATCGAGTATGTCCTTCAGTATTACCCTCCTGAACCCACCGATTCCATATTCTGCTAACACTCATTGGATCTCGACCAACTCGAGCAGCAATGTCGCGATTCGATAAACCGCAATCGCGATAGGCTACAATCCGACCTTTATCAAAGTCGGAAACGTGATGGTACGCATTTCTCCTCCTTAGACGAGGCGTCACAACAACGTTTCACCAGGCAACGCCGGTCAACTGCTGTTTGTGTATGAGAAATCGGTTGGAAATATTCCTCATGTCTGCACGTTGTAGGTGTCTCCACCGACGCCAACCTTGTGTGAATGCTCGGAAAAGCTAATCATTTGCATATCACAGCATCTTCTTCCTGTCGGCTAAATTTCGCGTCTGTAGCACGTTATCTTTGTGGTGCAGCAATTTTAATGGCCAGAAGTGTACATTAAAATCAGACAATTGTGAGACCTTCAAACAATATTTTGAGTGTTGATGTGTGACTGTCAAATTTCGCGGCTACGCGTATACTGCCACAGTTGAGTAGTCATATCTTGGGAACTACACAGTCCAGAAGGTTGTGAATTGCTTTGTTTTGTGCCTATTGGTACGTCTCAGAGGTTGGCATTACGAATAAACAAATCAGTCCTTTGTTTCTGATACTAGCTTTCGTTGAAAGTAGTGTGATTATCGGCTATTTTTGTAGTAAGCTACCTTCTATTGCTTTTTATACGTAAATAAAATGACTAAGCGTAAAAGTAACTTCAATAAACGCAAATTTGCGGGTAACAGATACGTGAGACTGGTATTTTCTTCTGAAGTACGAAAAGGCAAGCCGAATTTTGTGGCACCCTGCATGAATTTACACATGAACATTCTCTTCCTTCGGCAGTAATGGAGGCAATCAAACCTATTTACAGAGATTTGGCAAATCCTGAGCTACTAAAGTAGTATTTACGTAGGAATACCTAGAATGTGAGCCGATCAGGTGGCCGAGCGGTTCTAGGCGCTTCGGTCTGGAACCACGCTGTTGCTGCGGTCGCAGGTTCGAATCCTGCCTCGGGCATGGATGTGTGTGATGTGCTTAGGTTAGTTAGGTTTAAGTAGTTCTAAGTCTAGGGGACTGATGACCTCAGATGTTAAGTCCCATAGTGCTTAGAGCCATTTCAACCATTTCAACCCAGAATGTGAATGAGTCCTTCAACAATGTTGTGTGGTGCCGTGTGCCTAAAAATATATTTGTTGGCCTTATGACTCTAAAAGTTAGCTGTGTCTGATGCTGTAATAACTTTTAATAGTGGGAACTATGAAAGACTTCAGGTTCTGGATAAGTTAGGGGTAATATTTGGACAGAACACAGGTGAAGGACTGCGGGAATTGGATGAGCTTCGTGTACTTGAAGCAGAGTTAGCTGCACATAAAATGACAAAAGAAACAAGAAAGAAAATAAGGAGGCAAGCACTGGGCTTTTGTGACACTGGAGAAGACACAGACTATGGGCCAGGGCAATTCTATTCCATAAAAGACGCAGAAATGTAAGTCTGTATAAGAATTTGCAACAAAAATGTTTCAAACCTCAGTATCTCTGAACTACATTTTTTTGGAATAAATGAGCCGTTTTCTAAAAAAGTACTGATAATAGAGACATGAAATTTTCGCAGCATATCAAGTGTGAGATTCAATATAAGTGGAAGTAGAATAATTACAGTATCCTGAGCTGTTTTGTTTTTATGTTCATTTATTTACAAACCTCCGTCAAAAAATTGAGTGTTTGTAAAAAGAAAAAGATAACATGCCCCACAATAAAATTTTAGTTATAATTCCAGTTCAGTGTATCTAGAAAGGTGCATTCAATAATTATGTAAAATTGTAAGTTGGTGTCTTAAAACATTTCTAAGATAATGGGTCACAAAATTCGATAATTTAATATTGGCGGCATAGGACATACAGTGTCCCCTTAAATCATTTATGGTGGTAAAATACAACATGTCACAGTTTCTGGTTCCACGATGAACTATCAACGTGGAATTTAAATTGTCTATCATTCACCGTGATTTCATTCTGCTTCGTTCGACAAAATACGATTGGGATCCTTACTTACCCTTGTGCGTATCAGCTGGAGCTGTCCCTAACGACGTTGACATCGACAAGATACAAATCATAATCTTCCTACGCCTCGGAAGTTTTTGCTGTGGCATCCATGTGTTAAATGTTCTCGATGCCAAGTAGCAACAGGTCTGAGTTCAAACTCCCTGACATAGAAGTTGATGAGTAGTGAATGTGTTCGAAAGCTCCTCGGGCATACGCGAATTGAAAACCGAAGGGGTTTACGGCATAATCGTTCAAGTCAATTTCGCTCATTTTGAGAAATTGAACTTTTGTGAAACATTGTACAGAAAAGTCAGGGAAGCCTAAGGAAGTACATATAGAGATATCGAGTCTAATAAGGGATACTACTAATATCGGAGCATAAATTAGTTGCAGTAACATTAATATTACCAATGTAGTTGTTATAAACAACATGAGTTTCACTTTGAATTAACTATACTTGAACACAATTAAGTGTAGTAATATTAATATTTTCATCGTAAATGTGTATAAATTGCGTAAATTTCAGAGCTGATTAACACAAAAATACGTCTCAGTCATCTTTGTCCTCAAAAGTTTTTTTTTTTTTCAGAGAGTGAAAAAACATTTGCTGAACAGAGGGGATACATGGTAACAAATATAACATGTTCTTTTTCTTCAAATTACTGACTGATGATATTTCACCGTACTTTGATTTACTTCTTGATTTATACTGTTGGGCTGTACTGGACATCCCTTCTTTCCGTTTTGAATGTCCAAGGTAAAATCTTCATATCAGCATTCAAAGTTGTCTTGTAATGTATACGTACGTTCAAATCTTGTATACTGCAACCAATGAATTTGTAGCCAAGATACTGGATTCTTTAGTCAATAGTTTTGCGGTTGACTACTGCCTTCTCCAAAGCTACCGTTGATATAAAGTCATGTTCCTTTATCTGTAATACTGGGAATGGCTTCTTTCTTCGTGACTGAGCATTTATTTTATACGAATCTGACGGCACGTAGATAGTTTTTCCTTTTGCTTGTAGATCCACAGTGCCAGAAACAGCATTGTTTGCCGGATATGAGTTCCCACTTGCCAAAAAAAGGTCAAGAACAACCACTTGAAGTAAGTGAACTGACAAGTTTCAGACAGAAAAATGCTATTTTAAAATTTATATTTTGTGCGGTAAAGGCATAACTGTATATTATTGCCGTCTTTCTTGTACGCCTACTAGCCACTTCTTTTATGTGTTTCACTGCGATCCTCTGGAAAATATACTTTTATGCCATACAGACATGAAAGCAGAGTCCGTTCTGAGGAACCACGATCATAACAATATAAATTACATTCACAATATGCCAATAAAAATGTTACCTTTGGAAATGCCGGGGGTTTTTCCGAATCAAATGTAAATGTGTAAACATCTTCGGAGTTATATTTTGATAATTCATTGTGCACTTTCATCGGATTTGTGCAGTTCCGCCTCTCCTTAAACGTAATACATGTTGCACTCCTAACTGATTTTCGTTTTCAGCTTCAGCAACTAATATCTGCATCTAGTATTTATCCCATGTTGGGCACGTTCATCTTCTTAGCAGATAAAGACTGATGTTGAAACCACGACTGAAAATTTTTCCATACAAAGTCTCTAACCCTGGTTTTATGTTATCTTCAACATATTTTTCTTTATGTGAATTGTAGATAACTCTGATGTTCAATTCATGACTCGAGTAATGTCTATCATGGTTTTATGATCGAGAATAATGTGACTGACGACACGGAAAACTTTTAATGTGTGAATGAGTAAAACTAATTATACCTTCTAGAGTTTTATTGAAAGGTTTATGCTAATCTTTTAAACCGCTGTCAGACTTCTGTCCTTTCTTTATCTTTTGCGTATATCGAGTCATCTTGTCACAGGAAAAGTTAGACGTTCTTAGAAAATACTTTTTACAGACTTTAAGTGAACAGTTCTGAATATGTAAATAGTATTTGTTAATACAAGTCTTTGAAGGTCGAGATCCCGCTCGTGGTCTTCTTGCCGCAGGAGATTCTGATATGATTAGTCCAACTATAAGGTCTTTAGAGAGTTAAAAGATCACCTTTTCGCAAATCTATCAAACATCTCTTTCCTCTCTTTTTAGATTGTTTTTGAAGCAGACTGTAGTCTACAATGAGGATCATAATTACAAAATATTTTAGCAGGAACTGTTTTACCTTTTCTGATAATGTATGCTTCACCTCTATTCCTTTTCAGTTTCATCTTCTGCTTTCGATCTTGTCTCTGTCATTTCCTTCCGCGTAACTGCTGTTGCTCATCTTCTTCCTTAGCCTCACTTTCGGGTGGATGATATTTTGAAGTCGAATCTGAAACCTCTCCCTGTTCGTTCACGATTTCTGGGTTAGTTATATGACCTTCAGCATAAGTTCATGCAAACACCAGTAGTAACTGCCAAATAACGAAGCTAACGGTTTAGACGACATTAAAACAATATAAAACTTATCTGAAATTTATATATATATATAGTGTGTGTGTGTGTGTGTGTGTGTGTGTGTGTGTGTGTGTGCGACGGGACAAGAATCTAAACACTAAGAAGGAGTTTGTAATGTCTCTTGCAGCGGTCTCTCCGCGATATTTTTCAGAAATTTTATAAATTATATAACTCAGTACATATCTCGAAATATCTCTTCTTATCTTACCGATTATCAATGCAAAGTAGTTTCAAGCCCAATTATTCCTTGGAGCGTCCATTTACTCCATGGAATAGCTTCTCTGCTATCTATGTTTTGTCTTATGAAAAGAATGAGGGACTTCTTGCCGATTAGTCGTGAAAGAAGGAGGATGTACATGTATGTATTGTTGAGCTAGTCGCCATCTTGATGAGATTCTGTATGAGAAGGAATTTAATACATGAACTAAACTAAAGTAAGTGTGTTCGCGTATTATTTAACTCATTATTATTGACAGTGTCTGCTTACTACGCTGTGTTGCACTGGATCTGTGGGGAACGTCTGATTTACACGGGACGAACCTGCCGTTTTGTATGCTCAAGATATCCAGTTACTTCAAATAAATAGGCTAACACGGTCTTACCAGCAGATCTCCGGTCTTCCCCATGTGATCACCGAAAGTTAATAATTATTACAAATGTTTTCAGGAGATCGACTGACAATTTTCGTCGCACCGAGACTTCGAAATGGCTTCACTGCCTTATGGAATTTAAGTTAAGCTCAATTTAATCAGGATAGAACAGTATTGAACTGTGTGAATGTGATAAGCCTGCTTTGTGAATGAAAATTCCCTTAACATACGCATGTTTTTACTATCCTGATCAGTGAAGCTAAATCAGGCCGGTGTGAGAAAGGTTTTTAAATTTTAGATCCCACACAAAAAAATATTAAAAGTTGTGCGACATAAACAAAGTTGGTAGGCGTGTTTCTACACCTAAAAGATGATGATTACTCACATTTCATACCAGTGGTATAAGACAATGAGGTTCAAAGTCAGGTCTGTTTAAATACACGCTGTAGTGCTAGTGAGCGTTAATTACCTTTAAATTAGACATGGTCAGTTGACGTTGGTCAAGAATGCCTGTAAGGCGACAAAGACGTCATTATCAGCATCTCACTGAGTTTGAATGATGTCCTGTAATAGAGCTACAAGAAGTTGAGTGTTTCTTCTACGATATTGCAGGAAGACTTAGCAGGAATGTAGCCACTGGACATGATTCCTGGAAGCGGTGGTCACAAGAATGTACGCTCGCAAGAACGCCGGAGTCCGGACGGCCACATGGCACTAACGAGAGGGAAGACTATCGCGGTAGGCGTACGACTCCGGCACGTCATACTGCATCTGCAGCAGCAGTTTGAGCAGCTGTTGGCACCACAGTGACACAACGAACTGTTACAAATTGGTGAATACAAGGACAGCTCCGAGCCAGGCGTACCGTAGCGTGCATTACACTGACCCCAAACCACAGCCATTGGCGACTCTAGCAGTGCCAAGCGAGAGCTTACTGGAAGACAGGCTGGATATCTCTTACGTTTTCTGATGAAATCTGGTTCTGCCTCGCTGCCAGAGATGGCTGTGTGTTGATTAGGAGGAGGCCAGTAAAGGGCCTGCAATCAACATGCCTACGTGCTAGAAACAGTGGACCTACACCTGGAATTACGGCCTGGAATGCGATTTCGTGTGACTGCAGGAGCAGTCTCGTAGTTATCCCACGCACCCTGACTGCAAATTTTTACGTCAGTCTGGTGATTCGACTTGTTTTGCTGCTATTCGTGAACAGTATTCCAGAGGGTGCTTTCGGCCACATACCGCTGTTGTAACCCAACATCCTCTACAGAGTGTCAACATGTTGCCTTGGCCTGCTCGATCACCAGAACTGTCTCCAATCGAGCACGAATGGGTCATCATCGGACGATAACTCCAGCGTCATCCTCAAACAGCATTAACCGTCGCTGTACTGAAGAAGCAAGTGCAAGAGGTGTGAAACTCCATCCTACAGACCAACATCCGGCACCTGTACAACACAATGCAAGCGCGTTTGCATGCTTGCATTCAACATGGTGGCGGCTACAACGGTTATTTCTCATTTTCAATAGTTTATCTCACGCTTACTCAACTTGTGATCTTGCAATGTTAATCATTTAAGTATGTTACCTAGGCAAATTTATTCCCGAAATTTCGCCCCTCTGCAGTAATTATTTTTCGGTGTTGCGTTTTTTTCCGTAGCTTTATATAAGCTCCCTTCCTTTTAAAATGTAAATTTCCAGATGTGTGTCTGGAAATTTGGTTTTGTTGCACAGTAAGTCAAGAACACACTGTCTCTGGATCTACGACGTCTATCATGCATTGCGTGACCTGAGTGCTTCTTTCTTTAGTTATTCCATTTTCAGATAAACTGTGGACCATTTGCCAGTAACAGTTAAAAAAACGTTCAAATGGCTCTGACCACTATGAGACTGAACTTCTGAGGTCATCAGTCCCCTACAACTTAGAACTACTTAAACCTAACTAACCTAAGGACATCACACACATCCATGCCCGAGGCAGGATTCGAGCCTGCGACCGTAGCGGTCGCACGGATCCAGACTGTGCTGCCAGTAACAGTTACTATAGGTGATGTCTCCTCTTTTTCAACGTATTTTCATTTTTGCATCACAGTCATTTTATTTCTTCTCGCATTATTCTATCGATTCTTTTATCTCTCTTGCCTTAGAACGCTAGTTTTTACTACACATTCTTTTCAAAAACACCGGTTTCAATACAGTTACACAATTCTGTTCACTAAAGACGATCCTTATGTTGTGAATAAATCGCCGTTTAGCTCGTTAAAAGTAGTGTTCATGCGGCGAAAAATTGTCAACACAGTTTCGCCGTAAAGCAGCCTACCATTAAATTTGTGTTTCGTCTGCCAGAAACTCACTCCTGACACTCCAGGTATTCTTAACAGGATAGAAGCTATCTGAGAAAACAATGTTATATAATAATGTTGGCCGGTCGTAGTGGCCGAGCGGTTCTAGGCGCTACAGTCTGGAACCGCGCGACCGCTACGGTCGCAGGTTCGAATCCTGCCTCGGGCATAGATGTATGGAATGTCCTCAGGTTAGTTAGGTTTAAGTAGTTCTAAGTTCTAGGGGACTTATGACCACAGCAGTTAAGTCCCATAGTGCTCAGAGCCATTTGATTGAATAATGTTGAATTCTTTGTCTTTTACTCATACATTAGTTAGTTCTGTTCTTCACGTTACGAGCTCGATTGAAAGCAATTTCTGTGGCACAAGCTCACTGCCCTGTGACAGATCAAATAATCTTAGAATCCCCGTTAGTCGTTTGATGCGGTCGAAACATGCCCTGTTTCTCTCATTCAGTTTTCAATTAGTGAATTCACTGTTCCTAGATTTTGTAAGTGATGCAGGATGTACACAACAAAACAGATGTTAAAACACAAGTGAAAGTAGCCTATATTTTGTCAGAACTTGCAGACGTGAAAATTCCTCACAGGTTAAGGCTGTGAATCGGAATGAGTTTAGAAGACAGATTCCGAGCTTTGACGGATAATGATCTTACCGACTGAGTTATATAGTTTCTGCCGCTATCGCTCACTTTACAAATTTTTCAGATGTTTATTGGAACTTTTCAGTTGGAGATGGCAACATAGAATGTCCAGCAAGAATGCTGGTCTATCAGTCCTGGAAGAAGGAATGTGAAAGAGAAATGGTTTGGCCACAACCATGCTGGAAACATTCGATTTTTTCCTTCTTCTTTATTTCAGTTACAACTGAACTGACATTATACATCGTTAAAGAACTGTACGGAATGGAAACGAAGCTATACAGGACTACGGTGTTTCAGATGTGTCGTAAATGGCCAGTGTATATTAGCAAGGCTGTTTTGTAGCTGCACCACCGGCTCTGTGGCCGTACGGAGCGCGGCCGAGCGGTTCTAGGCGCTTCAGTCCGGAACCGCGCTGCTGCTACGGTCACAGGTTCGAATCCTGCCTCGGACATGGATGTGTGTGAGGTCCTTAGGTTAGTTAGCTTTAAGTAGTCCTACGTCGAGGGGACTGATGATCTCAGATGTTAAGTCCCATAGTGCTCAGAGCCATTTTGAGCCATACGGAGCCACACCGCGCCGCCTGCGCCGTCGGGACAGAACGGTGGCCCGCTCGCGTTCGCCAGCCCGCCTGTAAGGAACCGGAGCACCCAAGCGGCCACTTCATTCCTGCAGTGCTTCGCTTCTTTAGAGAGCTTTCCGCTCACGACCTACATATAAACCCTGTCTGAAGTTACGAGACATCTCTTGCACGCGTCGCTTCGGGTACACTACTTACAGCTATTCGGGGACACGGAGGTCCAAATAAATGTGTTTTCTTACAGAATAACAATTTCCTTTCCATCATTTCCGGGCATCTCCTTCAAATACTGACTGTCATTATCCAAGAATGAATCTTTGGTTCTTAAACATTCCTTTCGTTCAAAAAATTCCCAATAAGGTAACAAGGGCATCTCATTCAAATTGGCAGGCTCAAATACTTGCGAACCACTGTAAGAATTGAAACAAAATTTTCAAGAGATCTCACGGAAAAGAGAAACAGCACTTGAAATTTTGTTACCTAGTAGTTTGTTTGTCCTGTAAAGGGCATCTACTACAGAAATCTATTGTGAGATACAATCTATCACCAAATGCTTCCAAGGAAAAACTGTGGCTAGGTGGATAAATGTTGATGTCCTAAACGTCGTGGATTCGATCCTTCGTCGTTCCAAGAATGTTTCCAGACGTTCGAAAAATTTCCGTATGTTACAGAGTCTTTTATGCATCCTCATTCAGTTTCTAAATTGTTCACCGCAACAAGTTTTGGGGAAGCTAGTAAGACACTAATCACATATGAAAACAAGGCAATCGAAGTGAGGTAACTCCCGATAGGTATGCAAACCACCTAACATGCAGGTGCGCAGGTAACACTGTTACGATCTTAACTTACCAAAGCTACTAGGAAAACTGCCGTAGTCTGCACTTACCTATGGTAATGTCCGGCAGCCTACGGTAGTTTTACATCTCTGCCCGGACCACTTCTTATCCGCGTCCGTAGCAATGGCTTTTTCTATACTGAAAATCAGCAAAGACTTGTTGTACTGGAGTATCAGTTTGGTAGCGTGAAGCAAGACGGTACAACATTTTCCATTTTCGTCAGCGTCTCTGTTCTTAACAAAATGGGCGTTATATAACTTTATATTTGAATTTTCTGCATAGTTTTCTCGAGAATGGAACTGAACAAAACGTGAGTGACGTGTAAGCCGAGAGCAAAAGACAGTCAGTACTTATTGGAAGTGAGCTGGACGACACGAAGCGATTACAAGACGAATCTGTGCTTCAGGCAAGAACAACGTGATGAAGACGCTTGGCAGTTACAGCTCTTCCTGTATTGCAGCTACTGCAGCTCTGACAGATGAACGTCGTAAACAGAGTTCGCCGTGCTGTGGTGATGCTGAAGCATAGAAGTTTCTGTGGCGGAACGGATCTTAAAAGCTTTAGAAAAAGCAATAGCTGGGTGTGCACGCGATCCAGAAATTTAAGGCTGCTCTGTTTGATTATAGCGTGCAGCTGCACTGAGGCGTAATGACACGTGTGTGTCGACGTCCGTTGTAGGGCAAGCGCCCGACAGCAGCGCCCATGTCGACGATTAACTCAATTAATAGTTGCAGCTTCCGAGCTCCGACTGCTGCAGCTCCGCCTCGTATTTTGCGTGTGCTCGTAACGTAGCGGCATGGCAGTTCATGTCGGTGAAGTAATAGCTGCGATTGAGTCGTTGCGGTGAAGAGTAAGTAGAAACTGCTCTATACGCACGGGAAATAATGGCTCCATAGTCCGCTGCAGCGATATAGAGACAACGTCTATAACCTGTGTTGTAGGCAGCGCAAGTGACACGAAGAGCTAGCGACTTACTAGTGGTGCAAGTGACAACACTGTCAAATATTTTTATGTTTCATAAATGCAAAACAGATTTAGTCACTACTGTATTGGAGGCACTTGGGTCTTTTTTAGTGATAACAGCAGTTTCTGCAGTAAACAATATGAACCTTTTTGTTCACACACTTATGTTTCCTTTCGTAGTAGAATCTAGGCTTAGGTTATCAGACTTTTGTTCGCCTTTCCACGACCTGTTCTTGGTACAATCACTCAGTTCATCTGAATATTACAATCAGTGCTGTCTGTACTCACTGTTCTAGCGCACACCCGTACAACCATATATCCGCTAGAATAAATTAAAAATTGTTACTGTATAGGAACAACGAACAATGGAATGCAACTATACGACTTCGGTTTCCCGATTCACTGTTACCGTTGATCTTATTCTTAAAAAGCGGGAAAAAGTCACGATGAATGGCTGTGAAAAGTTCCTTTCTAGACCCTTTTCGGTTCGAGCACGATGTGTAGTGAACACTGTTTCGCAACGCTACCGCTTTCGTCAACATCCTATACCTCAATCATAGTTATTGTGGTTGGTACATTTATTTCTTTAGTATTTCCTGTGTTAGGCATTTACTATCAATCTTTCTTAGGGACCAAGTTCCTGATCAGCACAATGATAAACTTCATATTTAATATTTCACCATTTTTGTTTTGTTTCTTCTATCCAATATCAATCTTGCTTGGCAGCAAATATTTTCTTTTTGTGACTGCTTCCTTGGCCAGGGAAATTCCACTTCGAACTTCATTAGTGGAATAAACGTAAGTACTTATGACATTTCCGAGGTATACGAACCGCTTATCTTCCAGATTATTTGATACCATGTTACATTTAAAAGCATACAATAACCAGATATTCTCGTGGCCTTTGTTTTTTCTATACTAATTTTCACACAACATTTTTTCGAGTGTTTTTTCCCAGTGCCAGTTGCTTTCTCCATCATCTTATATAAGGTTTTTCCTTTTTGGTTGTAATTACAGTGTCATCATCATCCCACATTTCTCCTTATAATTTGCCGTCCCCCTTTCAGATCAACCACAGTTTCCTTTGTCGTTTTTAACAAGTTCTTGCCAGATTTATTGAGTATTTCAAGAGATATGCAAAAACCTTCTCACACTCCTGTCTCAGCTTTAGCACTATTGGTATCGCTAATCTTCGATCTTAATTTAGGGAGACATATCTCTATCTACATCTACATGGGTACTCTACAAATCACTCGTAAGTGGCTGCAAAGGGCTTATCGAACCACCTCCACAACAATTCTCTATCATTGCAATCTCGAACAGCGCTCGGAAAAAAAAACGAACACCTATATCTTTCCGTGCGAGCCCTGACTTTCCTTATTTTATTATGATGTTAGTGTCTCCCTACATAGGTCGGTGTCAACAAAATATTTCGACGTTCGGAGGAGAAAAGTGGTGATTGAAATATCGTGAGAAGATCCTGCCGCAACGAAAAACGCCTTTGTTGTACTGATGTCCGTGCGAATCCAGTATTATGTCAGTGACACTGTCTCCCCTATATATTTTAACTTTCTCGATGTAGTCCGTTAATACCATCTGATAAGGATCTCACACCGCGCAACAGAATTCCAAAAGAGAGTTGGGGTTGGGTTGTTTGGGGGAATAGACCAAACTGCGAGGTCATCAGTCTCATCGGATTAGGGAAGGACGGAGAAGGAAGTCGGCCGTGCCCTTTCAAAGGAACCACCCCGGCATTTGACTGGAACGATTTACGAAAATCACTGAAAATCTAAATCAGGATGGCCGGACGCGGGACTGAACCATCGTCCTCCCGAATGCGCGTCCAGTGTGCTAACCGCTGCGCTACCTCGCTCGGTCCCAAAAGAGACGCCAGTCCAAAAGAGACTATTTATTTTTTTGAATGTTTCTTTTTCGACCAAGACCACATCCCTCATAAGCGTTTTGGACGCTGCACCGCAGTTCGTTTTAAAAGACTGGACTGGCGTGGCTAGACAGGCGAGTCTCATGCCTGTGGCGGCGAAGGAACGCATACATAGAGAAACCTGGTTCCCTGGTCATCCCCGGCAGAGTAATGAAGTTTGTTTTAGGGGTCTCCCTCCCCCAGAGACTGCTTGCTAGGTATTGGAAGGTCTCGGCGTTTTAAAATTTTCATTTCCTCGCGCTCCTGAAGACGAGCGCCGGATATTAATTTTTTCGCTGGCGGTGGCGGCGGCGCGTCCTTTGCTCGCACCTGCGCGGCAGCCGGCACCGGGGATTAATTCCCGTGGATCAGCGCCAGCAGCCGCGCCGCCGCCGCCGCCGCCGCCGGCCGTTCTCCCCCAGCTCCCCGTAGGCCCCTCCCTCCGGCCTCACCCTCGCCGGCCGCTCTCTCGACCATCCCACGGTTTGTCTCCCAGTTCGATTTACAGCCGACTCGTGGAATCGACGCCGCGTCGCGTCGCGTCAGCTGATTTACGCTAGGGACAGCAATAGAGTGGCCGTTTGGCAGCACCGCGCTGCATAACAAGTCCTACTTGAGCCTCGCCTCTCCTCTTATTTGCCGCCGCTGGTAAATGAGACTGGTCCCGTACGATGGCGGAATGCTCGAGTGCAGCCAGCCACCAGCAGCACCAAGAGTTGTAAAACTACCGACGACTACCGTAGCTAAACCCAACTACTGTAGTTTTCCAAGTAGCTTTGGTCAGTTAATGTCATACTAAGGTACCTGAACGTTGGGTATGCGTCTTACAACACTGAAGCGCCAAAGAAACTGGTGTACGCATGCATGATCAAATACAGAAATATGTAATGCAGAGATATGTAACGCTACGGTCGCAGGTTCGAATCCTGCCTCGGGCATGAATGAGTGTGATGTCCTTAGGTTAGTTAGGTTTAAGTAGTTCTAACAAGGGAAACTCCCCATCGCACCCCCCTCAGATTTAGTTACAAATTGGCACAGTGGATAGGCCCTGAAAAACTGAACACAGATCAATCGAGAAAACAGGAAGAAGTTGTGTGGAACTATGAAAAAAATAAGCAAAATATACAAACTGAGTAGTCCATGCGGAAGATAGGCAACATCAAGGAGAATATGAGCTCAGGAGCGCCGTGGTCACGTGGTGAGAGTGAGCAAATACAGAACGAGAGGTCCTTGGTTCGAGTCCTCCCTCGAGTGAAAATTTTACTTTCTTTATTTTTCGCGAAGTTATGATCTGTCCGTTCGTTCATTCACGTGTCTGTTCACTGTAATAAGTTTAGTGTCTGTGTTTTGCGACCGCACCGCAAAACCGTGCGATTAGTAGACGAAAGCACGTGCCTCTCCAATGGGAACCGAAAACATTTGATCGCAAGGTCATAGGTCAACCGATTCCTCCACAGGAAAACACGTCTGATATATTCTATACGACACTGGTGACGGCATGTGCGTCACATGACAGGAATATGTTGTCGACCCACCTAACTTGTACACTTAGCGAATGGGTAAAAAGATTCTTCTACCTTGCCCGATTTAGGTTTTCTTGTGGATGTGATGAGCACTCCCAAAAAAGTGATGAAAACATAAGAGTTTGTCACACAAACTGAAAATAAAAAATTAAGCTTTTTACTCGAGGGTAGACTTGAACCTAGGACCTCTCGTTCCGTAGCTGTTCTCGCTAGCCACGGGACCACGGCGCTCCGTAAGTCTCACTGTCCTTGATGTTACATATCTTGGCATGGACTACTCAGTTTGTATATTTTACTTATTTTTTTAATAGTTCCATACAACTTCTTCCTGTTTACTCGATTGATCTGTGTTCAGTTTTTCAAGGCCTATCCACTGCGCCAACTTATAACTAAATCTGAGGGGGGTTCGATGGGGAGGTTTCCTTGTAAGTTCTAGGGGACTGCTGACATCAGACGTTAAGTCCCATAATGCTCAGACCATATGAACCAGAGATATGTAAACAGGAAGAATACGGCGCTGCGGTCGGCAACGTCTATATAAGACAAGTGTCCGACGCAGCTGTCAGATCGGTTACTGCTGCTGCAATGGCAGGTTATCAAGATTTGAGTTTGTACCTGGTGTTGTAATCAGCGCATGAGCGATTGGTCACAGCATCTCTGAGGTAGCGATGAAGTGGAGATTTTCCCGTACGGCCATTCCATGAGTGTACCATGAATACCCGTACGACCATTCCATGAATGTTCCATGAATATCAGGAATCCGGAAAACATCAAGTTTCCGACATCGCTGCGACCAGATAAAGATCCTGCAATAACGGGACCAACGACGACTGAAGAGAATCGTTCAACGTGACAGAAGCTCAACCATTCCTCAAATTGCTGCAGTTTCCAATGCTGGGCTATCACTAAGTGTCAGCGTGCGAACCATTCAACGGAATCTCATCGATATATGCTTTCGGAGCCGAAGGCCCACTCGTAAACCCTTGATGACTGCACGACACGAAGCTTTACGCCTCACCTTGGCCTCTCAACACCGCCGTTGGACTGTTGATGACTGAAAACATGTTGCCTGGTCGGATGAGTCTCGTTTCAAATTGCTTCGAGCGGATGGACTTGTGAAGGTATGGAGCCAACCTCATGAATCCATGGACCCTACATATCAGCAGGGGACTGTTAAAGCTGGAGGAGGCTCTGTAATGATGTGGGGCGTGTGCAGTTGGAGTGATCTGGGACCCCTGATACGTCTAGATACGACTCTGACAGGTGACACGTACGTAAGCATCCTGTGTGATCACCTACATCCACCCTTGTCTATTGTGCATTCAGAAGGACAGTTGATACGAACGTGAGCATCCTGTCTGGTCACTTCCATCCATTTATATCCAATATCAGGATGGACTTGGGCAATGCTAGCAGGACAATGCGACAGGCTACACGTTCAGAAATGCTACAGAGTGGCCCAGGATCGCTCTTCTGAGTTTAAACACTTCCGCTGGCCACCAAACTCCCCAGACATGAACATTATAGAGCATGTCTGGGTACCTTGCAACTAGCTTTTCAGAATACATCTCCGCCCCCTCTTACTCTTACCGATATATGGACAGCCCTGCAGGATTCAAGGTGTCAGTTCCCTCCAGCACTACTTCAGACATTAGTCGAGCCCATGCCACATCGTGTTGCGGCAATTCTGCGTGCTCGTGATGGTCCTACACGATATTAGGCAGGTATCAGTTTTTTTGGCTCTTCAGTGTAGATTCCCCTAAAATCCGGAAGCGGTGAACCGTCTAGAAACTCTGTGTCGATATATGCATGTCGGGGTAACCTACGGAACATTTCTGTACCACATAGATATCCTCCTGTCTGTTTCTTAAGAACAAACAGTATTTATAACAAAACCAAAACTGTCAGTGGTTAAACCAGGATTCATTCGCAAATCGTTGATTTGTAGCGTGAAAAAGAGGGATGTTGTACTAAAAGTAAAGAAAACAGGATAGATTTATCACACAGCGCTAGGAAACGCAATTTCCTCAACAAAAGGATAAAATAAAAAGTTGAGAAACAAAAATATATTGAACATCTCAGTAGTACTTTGTCAAACTTATAGAAAACATGTTTCTGTTATTCATAAACTACTTTCGCATTTATGTATAATAACAGGAAGCTCTAGCCTTCGATCACGATGAACATTGTACTGAGTATCAAATAACAACAATAATTACATATATTTTTATGTTTGTGCATGTAAACTTTACTGGCATCAAAAGCAATTGCTTTGGTTGCATAAAAGCACAGAAGTTACGCAATCACTTATAAAATGCAGTTTATGTTCTGTAAGGATATAATATACACACTAGACTAACACTGAATGATGTGTGGTTATCTTATGTGCAAAACAACCAAGTAAACAGGCAAAAAAGGAAAACAAAGAGAAGTAGTCGGTTCCATTTTTCTGCCTCACACGTTTATTTATGTTTCTCTCCTTACCAATCGTATCAATACTACCGGCTATTCTACCGTTGTCTACGGCATTTATGTAGTGTACCGTAACTACCAGACCGCACGTTCACTCCGAGGATATATTTCTTCCTTTTTTCAGTTTCGATAGTTCAACTGTGAGATCAACGCGGAGCGGATTCACAAGTCAAGATCGAATGCTACGAGATCTTAATATGTGTGAAGTTATGCTGTTAATATTTGCAGCCATTCTTCCTCAATTGCTGATTGGATATTGGTCATCAAACAGTATTAATCTACCAGTAGAGGAAGAATAGTTCCAAAAATTAATAATATCTTCATCGCTTTCATCAACATATACTCACCATAATAATAAATAATTTGCACCAAATTATGCAATAAATTGTGGAGACGCATCGAAGTTGCAACATTAATTTTTGTGTTACTTGATGACTAATTTCGAGTCCAAGCTCGTTATTAAATCATTCACTAAGCTACGCAGTAACATAAATAACAGCCACATTACGGTTCATTCTACTTAAAATCATCTGGTAAAGAAGTGTAAAGCTGGTATTTAGGTGATTGAAGTTGAGCTCTTCACTACCTTACAAGATGTGTTTAACTAGAATCAACACTAATGTGTCTGCGTAAAGGATATTATTGCATAGCTTATGATGATTTGATAATGAGACTAGGTTTGAAATTCGTCATCAAGTAATAAAAAATGAATGCTACATCTTTGACAGTCCTCTGAAATTTATTGCATAATTTGGTAAACCACACAGTTGATGACGTCATGCCTTCCAGAATGCTGGAAATTAATAAATAATTTGTAGTTCAACAAGTAGTGTAAACAGTATCAAAAATAATTCCGAATTATATTTGTTTGAAGATAATAGATTCATGTAGAACACAGTAAGATTAGCAGCACAGAAATCCTGGCTAAATAATGAGATTGAGCAGCAGTACATAAATAATTTAGAACGGAGCAAGAAAACTGTACAAAATGCACCTTCAGCTATTAATATACCTGAATACGTCGGCAGTTGACAGACGAAGCACAGGAAATACGAAAGAAAGCATTAACAGAACGACGGAAAATACAAATAAATGTTACTGACAGAACAATGGAAAAAACAAATAAATGTCCTCATATACTGACAGGAAAACACACACACAGACACACGCGCGAGCGGAGTCAAGGCAACGTGATAGATACGTTTACCCATAACAGTGAATCTTACTGACATAAAGCCGAGTCAACTGTCACAAAGAAAGACTTCAGTACAACGCTGATAAGAACAAACTAACAGATGAAGCACTAGGGAAGTAATAAAGGCAGAACACAATGTATTACAAAAAAGAAGGAAACCAAAACAAATTAGTAGCTGATTAAGGGATCGCTATAGGAACAAGTTTTAACTAAAAAAGTTCTTAGAAGCAAACAAAAATGTAGTAAAGAGGCACTAATAATTAAACAATTAAATCCATAGTTTATAGACAAAGGCAGACAAAGTGTAGTGCTCGTGGATTAACATCAATAGATGACTGAAAAAAGGCCTATTACAAAAACTATTGTTGAAGTACAAGGCAAATACTGGAACGTATAATGCCTTGTTACATTGAAACTAAACAAAGTGAAGCATAATGTGGAAGTATTGTCCTCTCTTACGTAGCTTAGTCTGTGCGTTTCGAAATACGTTTTCCTTGGTCTCTGGCAGCGCGGCACAGGATAAATTGTTACGTTTATTACCCCAGTTACCTTTGTGATTGGAGCACAGTTAATGCCTGTACGGCAGTATAAATACTTGTAACTCGGAATTTGGATCAATAAAAAAATACAGTGTCTCACGGCACTCGCTGTTTACTACACATTTAAATGAACTCAGAGTTTGATTGAGACTTATTCAGGCCTATGGTTGCGTCTTTTTGTCTTTCGGTGTCGGTTGTAAGTATAGAAGTTCTCCTGAGATTTTTGTGCGTGCATGGCAGTAAGGCTAAATTTGAAGAAAGCAAAAATTTTGCTAACTGGAATGAAGAATAAGATGATGTTGGAGAAGGAAGCAATTGAGGAAATCGATAAATATATAGTTTTCCGGTCTACGACAACATAAAGCAGCTCTTCCACTGGGAATATAAGGATGGTAAAACTTCGGAAAGCCGCTACAGTTAAATGAAGCAAGTTGCTAAAGAAAAGGAAACTGTCATTACTCACCAAAATAAAGTGACACTATGCGGACAATGAAAAAAGTGGAACTAAGTAAAATCTTTTCTTTTGGAATGTGTGTTAAAAGAAGGAACCTAAGGATTTCACAGACTACATAAGTAAAAGATAAAACACTCCTGGAAAAAATAGAATGACAATTATCCTTAGACCCAAAATACAGCAAACACAATTAAGACACTTTGTGTATTCCATGAGAGCAGAAGACACAAGAAAAAGCTGTAATGCTCGGAAGAACAGAAAGTCAATGATGTAGGACATCAAAAAAGCACTTGAATGACCATAGAAGAACTGAGGACCGAAACAACGTCCAGGAGTGTACGGAGGGATATCATCCCTCATTCATAAGGGTAGCATGCGCCAAATATTTTGGTGCACAGATTAATGAAAACTTGAACTGAAAGATGTATATTACCGAGCTGCTCAAAAAGATAAGTTCAGCTATTTTTGTTCGTCGTATAACTGCTAGTGATGGAAATAAACGAGTCACCCTCCTATCATACTTTGCGTATTTCCACTCAGTAACGTCGCATGGAAGAGTTTTCTGAAGCAACTCATCACTTAGCTAGAAAGTATAAGTACAAAAGCCGTAAATAAGAGTAATATGCATTATTCACCAGCGGTCGTCATGTAGGTACCTTTTCAACTGCAGCATCACAATACATGCATTCGTTGATGGAATTCCTTCTAAATAATCCGTCACGATTTTAGAAGAATCGTGATGTCCTCGCCTACAACGCTACATGAAAAAACGATTGTTTTTGCCATTTATTAATGCTATCAGTGGTCCGGAAAGGAGTTCAAAATGCAACAACAATTTTTTTTTATTATTTGCATAGTAACATGAAATATGTGACAGGTTGACAGATTGCAAAGCTAGTTTCAAATCTAACCAAAATCATATCTACTGAAAAACTCATTCAATTCCTTTGACGAATTTTTAATTAAAAATTGGTAGCTTGTAAAAAAATAAAAAATAACATAGTTTTAACTGCAGTTGGATGACTAGGACTAAAAAATAATAAACCCTAATCATGTACACACATCTTGCAAACAGCTACGTAAGACATCATTTCGATAAAAGAATCGTTCTATCGGATTATCGAACACCTAACTAACTGTCACAAAGAGTCAAGGGTACCTCTTCAAGGAGTTAGCCACTTTAACTGCAGCATCGCAATACATAAAACTCCGCCCGACAAGCCCATGATGAACCAACGGTAACGACCGGCCGCCGTGTCATTCTCACAGGCGTCACTGGATGCGGATACGGAGGGGCGTATGGTCAGCAGACCGTTCTCTCGACCGTAAGGCAGTTTGCGAGACCGGAGCCACTACTTCTCGATCAAGTAGCTCCTCAGTTTTCCACACAAGGGCTGAGTGCACCCCGCTTGCTAACAGCGCTCGGCAGACCGGATGGTCACCCATCCAAGTGCTATCCCATCCCGACAACGCTTAACTTCGGTGATCTGACGGGAACCGGTGTTACCACTGCGGCAACGCAACGCCGTTTGCTGTCACAATACATAGATTTGCTTTATGAATTCGTCATAAATAATCCATCACAATTTTGGAACACAACAGCAACAAGAAGACAGTAAATGTGTTAATATATAAATTGTCGTTATCATGGCGGTCGACATTTTCAACAGCTTCAGTAAAGAAACAGTTCAGCAGATTTCTGCCCATTAAATCGGTTTTTGTATTCGGCTTTGTTTCGGAAATGTTGGTTATGTTTTTGTGTTTCATAGTGCCCTGCCCATTGTTACAGCAGGCGTGCTGTCGCAGTGATAGTTCCTTCGATAAGATGTTGCGTTCTCCCTGACTTATGCCGATCCTATGGTAATGTCGTAAGAAGAGGTTGGTAGGAAGATGCACAGTGACTTGGGATCAATGTACCACATAGCCAACAATATCATTCTGTGATGTATGCTTTGTTATGTGTATAGAGCAGTTAGCGTTGACTTTAATGATCGTTTAGATATGGTTAAGGTATGTAGCCACTGACGTTTTCATTGTGATAGGAATAAAGCAAACTTGTCACATGTTACATTAACTAGCGACAACGACAATTTCCCGAGTACATAATTTTTTCTTGATAGAGTCAATAGCAGGAAAAGTGGCCTAATGTAGCGCTTACCCCAGCGTTGCCAGTTAGCAGGGTAGATAATAGCCGAAATATATGACATGGAGTAGAGGCAGAGAGCACCCTTGTGACATCAGAAAGTATTCTCAGCCTCTCTGCACAGAACACATTGTGCACCTGCTTGCTGTGACATCCAGTCAACCTGATCAGTGCCATCTATTCCCTGTAGGGGAACCCTGTAACTGCATTTGTGTGCTCCTAATTCGAGCAGTCTTGTCATTCTTTCAACGCAGGTAGATAATTTGGAGACACAGTGTCGTCGCTTTGGAGTGCTGTAATGATCAGACACCTAGCTATGCTGTAACATTTGTAGTTCAACAAATGTAATATGTATTCTGTATCTATCCTTAGACATACAAAACAGCATGTAGGTATGGCTGGGTGTCGGGCATCTCCTCCTACACCAGCATATCTATTTCAGTCCAATTTGTTACACATATTGCTAGCCATTTGAGAGTCAGCACTATGGCGGTTAGTACTCCTACAGGAGCAGAGGTGAGAGTGAAAACGGTTTTTTAGCCCCTGACACCTTTGTTACCTGCACGACAGGTGTGCTGAGCAGGTAATATCAGCATGCTTTGCAAGGGCTACATCTGCAGACAGGCACAGCAGAGTGGAGAGAGGGGGAGGAGTATATGGATAGTGAGAGGGAGGAAGATGAGATGGACAGAGAAAGGGGAGAGGAGATGGCAGACAGACAGGTGGTAGTAGGAGATGACCATAGTGAGAAGGGGAGGAGAAGATGGACAGATAAAAGTGGGAGGATGAAGTGGACAGATAGACAGGGCAGAGGAGAAGAGTAACAGACAGGGCTCAGAAGGAGACGGTCACAGGGAGGGGGAATATGAGATGGATGGAGATTGGGGAGATGGATACAGAGAGATGGAGAGGGGGAAATGCACAAAGAGACAGGGGGAAGGGGGTGGAAGAGATGGGGACAAGGGGAAGAACATGGATACGTGGACAGTTACATGACACTTGTATTAAATGGATGATGTACACACATTCCGCATTGAGAAGACATCTCACAGGGAGATTGGGAGCGGGAGGGGGGGGGGAGAGAAAGTGTTGAAAGAGTGAGGAGGGGGAGTGGAGGAGAGGAGATGTGTGCAATTTGCATCGAACGTGTTCGCTGGCGAAGCCGTGGGGAAAAGCCTAGATAAAAATACGTGGTTTTGTATTATCATTGTGGTGGAAGGACAAGGAGGACACTGAGTCCTCTCGCAGTGTATTTCCAGAAACTAAGCTTTGAACACAGAGGGCTGCAGTTCAACGCTTGCGTACATTTCTTGGTCCTCCAAGTTGGGTTATATGAAAATGTGGAATAGGTGGATACAAAAGCACTTGACCTGTTTCCTTCGCCACACTTATTGGAACTTGTGATGCGTCTCTCATAACCTCGTCGTCTATGAAATGTTAAGCCACAGTGTTCCTTCCATCCGCTCTCAGACGTTAACCAATTGTTCTGGTGAGCAGTACAATACAGTCGCAATGCTAATTGGGAATTACTCTGTAACGAGGCATACGGGACAAGTTTCCTATATCGGAGCATGGAGAGGACAACGCTAGCCATCCTCTAAATTCCAGATTCACGGTTTTATGCCTCCCTTTGCAGTCGGAAATAATCTGGCGTGCAAGGTTACTGAAACTGACTCTCCTCCGTCGTAAACAGCGACGAATTGGACTTCGTTGCTTCACCAGCCACACCATTACCGCAGGCAACGAGCACTCCCGTGCTAGAAAGAGTGCCTCTCGAAGCAGCAAGAAAAACTGTGTCGCTGCAGTACGAATTAATCCATTCTTCGTGATTTCCAAGAAGTGAGAGGGATATCCCCGCGTGGAGACAGTCGTATTGAGTAGCGCCTGGATTCCCTTTTTTCCGCTTTAAGTGACTGCGTCTCTCGCTGGTGTGTCCTCGTCTTTTCGGCGCCCGGTCGTTCCGGGAAGATGTGTCCGCCGCCGCCGCCGGCTAATAGGAAACGTGAGGGCAGGCAGGCCGCACCGCCTCGCTTCTTTGTGAGTCCGCTAGCGGGCTGCGAGCTGTTTTGACAGCTGTGATCGAGTGGCGCGGGGCGTCCGGCCAGCAATCGGCATCCATTACGCGCCTGGGCTCCCGTTTCGTTACCGGTGTTTAATATTCCAACGGCCCTATTTTATACCTCTACGGGTTTTCACTAACACGTTCGCTCTGGTGTTCTCCCAGCAGAAGAAACAGTCTCTCTACATTTTTAATTATAGGCGCTGGACGGTCTACTGTTCCGTACATAAAACTGGCAGATCCGGTTTACGATCCCCCGGGCCCTTAGCACTGACGAACTGCCGGATCTCTATTCAGCAATATAAATCCGTATGTTTTTAAATTATTATTTTGCTTCCACGTAACAGGTAAAGGGAACGTATAATAACATTTTATTGCACTAATTTGAGTGCTAACAGAAGCTATTCTACATTAGAGAAGATAAATTTCTTTGCCAAAACGCTAATAATAATCTTTATTATCGATAGCCGGTTTCGGTAATATGTAATAACCTGTCTGTCGAGATCTGAAGATGGTAGCACTGATTACCGAAACCGGTTATCTATAATAGAGATTACTATTAGCGATCTTGGCAAAGAAGTTTTTCTTCTCTAATGTCACATGTCGCCCCTTGCGGCTCTAAATGAGTAAACCAAAAGACGCTGTTCTCGTTTTCTTAACCATTTTCTGAGAAATGCTAGCAATATTCCTCAAGACAGTGAAACTACCCGTCACGAGTTGATTCTTACTAACTCCATTCGGATATCACAGAAAAATCACCGTTTACGAATAATAAGTCTGTCCATCATAAAAATGAAATGAAATTATTGGACCACTACGTGTTTGGACTGTGTATACACTGAAACTGAACGTGATCAGAGTGCTGTTGTTCTTGCTTTCGCCAAGTGGGAAGAGCTTTGTTTTTTGCCATCGCTGGAGCTGCCTGCAAGCAGAACTGACAGTAGCTCCCAGCTGAGGCGGCGATGACTTGCGGGGTTTGTAATCGATCATAAACTATCGCAACTCTAGTTACAAAGTAAAGTTTATGTCGCTAAATAGCACAAAACTTTGGAACACATTCCACAGTTTTGAGCCACATAATAAATTGTCGCTACACACAGGTTGGGAAAATTTACTCTACGCAGCGTTTTGTGGTGGAAGCTGGAGAACTGTGACATTCCGAAAGAGAATGATAACTCTGGCGTGCCTGATTGGATTAAACATCATAATTACCACGTATAAAAACTGAAAACAAATGAGGTGAAACATGGTAAACAAACATTCTGTAAAGGTAGGGTTACTACCTACTGGCGGAAGGAGGTAACTAATACAAGAAAATGAAACGCCTACAACCGTCCTTATTATCTTATTTATTGTGTAGCTCTCAGTTTCGGGGCTTCATTGCGCTGTCTTCAGGCCTTAGTTGATGCTGAACGGATTATCACGATCCATGTGTACGGTATATCAGTGGCGAACATAACTGGTTTATCTGTAAGTGTGAGAGACGACATCACAGTTACAGATAGTCCGCATAAATCAGTTATGTCAGCCACTGATGCATCGTATATGTGTATCGTGATTACCCCTTCAGCCTCAACTAAGGCCTGAAGACAGTGCAATGAAGCCCCGAAACTGGTAGCTACACAATAAATAAGATAATAAGGACGGTTGTAGGCGTTTCATTTTCTTACACTAGTCGTCGGCCGTGGTCCTCCTTACCTCCAGTCAAAAGGATGGACATACAAAAACTTGAGCTCACTAATATGTTTTCCATATTTGCATTGTGTCCGGCAATTCGTAAGGTTTAATGTTTAAAATAATACACAGATTCTTGTAGGCTTTATTTAATTTTTCTCCTGTTGGAACATACGCTTGTGATTATTTTAACACTGTCAAATAATTTCAGTTTCGAACCCCTATGCCATTATAACCAGAACATACTTAAACTTGAGAGAAACATTTTCAAGCGGTATGTTGTTGACATCAAAGGCCTGGTTCATCGTTGGAAAGCTGGAGTCAAACTGTGGTGTGAACAGAAAGAAAAAAATGTTATTATTCTTTTTTAACACAGATTTATGGAGCAAAACTGCAACAACTGACATAATTGTGAAATATACTTTCAGAGACATGTCCGGTGAACAAGATTACAACTACATGCTGCAAGAAACAAACTCATCACTTCTTACAAAAGTGATTGTCAGTGACAAATATAAAAATAAGATCGCTCCAGCTATGACGGAGGTTCTCGATTAAAATCAGGTATGCTCTTTGTTTTCTTTTAAGCCGATATGCTAACAATTATTTTGTGAGTTGCATATATATTTGATAGACCTTCCTTCTCATTAATGAACGTTCTACTTTGAAACTTTTCCAGCTGGTAACTCTATGTAAAGACACTAAGTGCCAGCACTCTAAATTAAAGGCAGAAACGCAAAACAGGATGACAATATCAGTACGAAGGGACTTAGATTATCACTGACCTGAGTTCAGGCGAATAGCTGCCAGACTTTGGGAGTACTCCGGTTGTCCGACTGTTTTGCTGAGCGGTCAGCGCCGTCGGGTATAGGGTTGTATCAACAAATTATTGTTAGACGTGCTTTGCAAGCGATGTAAAGAAAATAATGTCTGTCGCTATATTGTGGCGCAAGTTCGAAATAATTCACTTCGGACTATAGTGGCACAGAATATGTAATTAAAACCCATCTGCGAATTTGTAATACATTAAAATTTTGTTTAATAAAACAGAATTACATCGTTTTACGTCGGAAAATACATACAGATACATGCCAGTCATATCCAGTGCTTTGAAATATTGCACAGTACTAAGTGCGTAGTCCCAAATTGTGATACTATTTTCTATTCGAAACTGCCAACGATTAATTGAAGGACATGACATGCATTCGCAGTTCCGAATATGGGCAACCATCACCTGTATAGCTGAATGACGCAATGAAAATTTGTGCCAGACCGGTACTTGAACCCGGATTTCCCGCCTACCGCGAGCATGAAATCCGGGCTTGAGTCTCTGTCCGACACAGGTTTTCATTGTCGTCCTTGTATTACACAACTGATCGTTGTCCATATCCGGAACTGCGAATATATTTCATGTATTTCACAACGGTTGTAATCGCCGCAATGCGTGTTATTTCGGACGTGAATGCATATTTTAAGGAACATTACATCGTACTTCTAAACAACACAGACATCGCAATAACGTATCGTATCGCATCGTAGGTAATTGAAAGGGTCGGGCGAAGAAAATGCTTACGCTATGTGGCAAGGATTAGTTTGCTCACCGTATCTGCACAACATACTGGTAACAAGTAAATCCATTTGTGCGGCCAGAAAGAGCTGTCTACCATAGAAATTATGTTCTGATAATAGTCTTGTCTTTGAATTTAATCAATACATTAGATGTAAAAACTCAAAACTACTGTCTCGTGGGTTAGCAGTTACGTCCGACGCCCCCTTCAATTTTCCGCCTATAAAACCGGCCGATACGCCTGTGGAGCTCCCAAACCCGTAACTTGTGTTCTGTGGGCAAGTAACCTCTGTAAAATGATCATGCGAACGAACACCACCTCTTTGCGCTGTAATAGCATTGGAATAAACAATAGCGATCATTTCACGAACACCAGTGGCGTCCAAGACATATGACTGTCAGCAGCACCTATCTCGTTTGCTGAAAACCCGTTTTGTCCATCTCACTCTCGTTTCGGCACTTTGTCTCATCTGTATACTCATAAAAACTACATTTAGACCAAATTAAGCCTTTTAATGGTCCTCCCCCCCCTCCGAAAAGTTGTTCTTCGTCCCAGACGTTTTCTCTCCGCCATTCCCCGTGCCTAACCATCTCACAGTCTTAAATTTCTCTTTCCGTTCCGAACCTGTTTTGTGTTCCAAGGCTTTTCGCTAAACAAGCATCATATTTTACATCATACGTGATGATGCTGCCACTGCAGAGACAACCTGATTAAAAAGCATTTGTCAGCAGTGGAGGCGGGCTCTTCTGTTCTCATTCTCGCCGACGTCCGGACATGATTCGCTTAATTACCACCTCAATTTCCGTCCAGTTTATGGACCCGAGTGGGTCTGTAATTCAGTGACGGACAACCGCAACCGTTTCTGACGCACTTTATGCCGCACATTAAGATGTTACAATTCGGGTAGGCACTCTTATGAATACAACATCATAATTCTGAAGTGTTGCTACGATTGCTACTACGTTAAAGCTCTCCTCGTCTCGGGTATACAGCACCTACGTTTTATGGTACTTCTCAGGGCTTAATACAGTTCATAAATTCTGGGCACATCAGATATTTCTTTCTGCTGAACTGTAATTTCGTGGCTTAACTACCACTTAACAGCCAGAACATTAGTTCCGAAAGTACACTTCACCTTTTTGAAGCCCAGATCCACATGGACGTCGTTCTCTCAGAACTCCAGAAGCTATGTTGCTGTCCCATTTCTTAAAGATATGATTTTCAGTTTATAATAATCTCCACTTCATGGAGTGGCGTGTTCGATTCTTATCACTGCCCCTCGACGTTTCACTGGCTATCCACAAGGAAACGCTCCTGCTCCGACTGAACGTCGCACAGGTTATTTTATCGCAATTGTTTAGTAACATTGCGTTTTACCATGCCCTTATCAAATACTCACAGCAAAATAATTGTCAATCACTTTTGTTTTGTAGCAGAAGGCGTCTGCATACAGCCGAAAAATGTCAATAATTTTACAGCTTCCAATTTTACAGCTTCTAATTTTACACCTTCCTTGTTTACGTTCATCAATTGCACGCTCGATACCTTTTTGGTGAATGTGGAATTAAGAGGGGAGAAAAGGGAGGGGGGACATCGTAGATGGAAACTTTCTCGGATGCAGTGAGTTAGGAAGCAGACGAAATACAGAGTGCTCACACAATATATTCCAATCAATATGAATCGTAAGACAAATATCTTTCTTATTTTTTGAAATAATCAATAACTCTGGGCACGAGGGTAGCAACCAAAAATCGGAAATTAAAGTAGACCAAGTTTCATAAACCGGTAAGTGTACAGAATTTTCTGTACGTAATTCAGGATGAACTAGAAACAGCCCTCAGCAAAATTTATTTGTGTGTCATACGCTAAGATCCGCGGAAACGTACAATAGAGGTCTCGGAAAGTAACTTTTGTGAATAGTTTGATCGGAAATACGACAATAAAATCGGCGATACAACTGTTACACCTTATTTGAATATCATATTAATGAATTCAGTTCTCAGCTTTCTTGCTAGGCGTCATCTGTGGATAGAAATCTATGTCACCCTGCAGCGTTCGTGACTATTTATGAACTTCTCTACGGAAACATGCACACCTAGTACTTTAAGAGACAAATTGGTGACAACAGATGATATATTCAGCAATTTGCACATTTTTATAAAATAACATGCCCGATTATTTATTAGGACAACAGTAACAGACATTGAACCTCAAATAATGTTTTAATACATCACTGAAGTATTACTGTTTCTGAGAACAAAAGTGTATAGATAGCTTAATGCAGAAAGCAAATTCACGTAAAACTCGTATCATCTAATATGCGTCTTCAAGAACTGTATAAAACAAGAAAAAAACTAGCGTTTATATTTTTGAAATCGTTACCAGAAAAGATTAAGACTGGTTGTTCTTTCTGTAGTTGGCGTTTTAGTCAAGGAAAATTGACAGAACAGATCACTGGTTATGTACGCGTAGGGGAAAGGTGAAAGTCTAGTAATATCTGTTTATCGATTTTTCGTTTCATTTGGTTATCTATTTATTTATTTATCCTGGCAAGATTAGGGCCATCGTGCATCCACGCATTCTACATATTTAGCATTACATTCATTGCGACAAGCATGTTGTAAGAGGTCTTAGAGCTACATAGAAACCAGCACTTAGAAATTACAGCGACGTAAATAGAGGAATCAATAGTAGATATAGCAGACAAAAAAGAGACGGTTTGCATTCATTCATGAAAAGTAAACGAAAAAGACAAATTACAGGCAGGTAGATTTAAACTATGAGCTCTGGGGGTCTTTACTTCAATGTCTGACAGGGAGGGATCATTGGACATATACTGCACTTAGAATATACTATTTATATTTGAAATAGCAAAGAATATTCTGCACTTACATTATACTATCTGTGAACCTTTGTGGTTTTATAATGTCTATTACCTCTTATTTTCTTTCAGTTTTCCCATCTTGTTTACGTATGTGTGTACCGAAACCGGGGACCTAGAAACGACGGAGAGGCTTCCTCCCGCCGTAGCCCTCAGTGGTTCAAAACTCCACAACAGGCCACAACAGTCCACTCACCGCTGCCCAACACCGAACGCAGGGTTATTGTGCAGGGTTATTGTGCGGTTCAGCCCCAGTGAACCCCCCCTCCCCATCCCGGAACGTCACAACGTGTCATACCAGACGAGTGTAACCCCAAATGTAATTATGGTGTTCGCTTACGTGAAGACAGTGTTTGCGCAGCAATGGCCGACATAGTGTAACTGAGACGGAATAAGGGGAAACCAGCCCGCATTCGCCTAGGTAGATGGAAAACCGCTATAAAAACCATCCACAGACTGGCCGGCACACCCCCACCTCGAGATTAACCCGCCGGGCTTGTTCGTGCCGGGAACCTGCTCGGGAAGTAGCGCGTTAGAGTGCGCGGCTAGCCGGGCGGGATTTCCCATCTTAGTTTGTGCATAACATTAAAACATATCGCCGCTATATCGCGTACAACTATATTGCTGGGTACGAAACACCACTGAAATTACATTCTGTCCACACGCAAACGTGAGAAGATAAATGACGAATAACCGTGTTTGGAGATTTTTAATCACTAATGGATTTGTGGATTCGTATAAAGTACTTCATGAGAAACAAAAATTTGTAATTAGCATGACAGACACGATGCGAAATACGAGTCATTATCTTGCAGTCCTGCTCTAAATAACTGAGTTGCAGTTCGTCTATCACTTGGCAATTTCCGCCAATGACAATGTATGTTTCAATAATGCAAATAACATCAGTGATTTTCTTTTAATGGTATACACGGCATTTATGAGTTGTGAAATGCATTTAATAGGACCTCCAAGAGCACGCAAATGTGCCGCAACACGATGTGGCATGGACTCGACTAATGTCGCAAGTAGTGATGGAGGAAATTGATACCATGAATCCTGCAGGGCTGCCCTTAAATCCGAAAGAGTACGAGAGGATGGAGATCTCTTCTGAACAGCACGTTGCAAGGCATCCCAGATATGCTTAATAATGTTCATGTCTGGGGAGTTTGGTGAGCAGCGGAAGTGTTCAAACTCAAAAGAGTGTTCCTGGAACCACTCTGTAGTAATTCTGAACGTGTGGGCTGTTGTATTGTCCTGCCGGAATTGCCCAAGTCCGTCGGAATTCACAATGGACATGAATGGATGCATGTGATCAGACAAGAAGTTTACGTACGTGACACATGTCAGAGTCGTATCTAGACGTATGAGGGGTCCCATATCACTCCAACTGCACACGCCCCACGCCATTGCAGAGCCGCCACCAGCTTAGATTGAACAGTCCATTGCTGATATGCAGGGTCCATGGATTCATGAGGTTGTCTCCACACCCGTACACATCCATCCGCTAGATACAATTAGAAACGAGACTCTTCCGACCAGGCAATATGTTTCCAGTCATCAACAGCCCAGTGTCGGTGTTGACGGGGCTAGGCGACGCGTGGGCTTTGTGTCTTGCGAAAAAAAAATGTATGTGAAATCTTATGGGACTTAACTGTTAAGCTCATCAGTCCCTGAGCTTACACACTACTTAACCTAAATTACCCTAAGGACAAACACACACGCCCATGCCCGAGGGAGGACTCGAACCTCCGCCGGGACCAGCCGCGCAGTCTTTGTGTCTTGCAGTCATCAAGGTTACACGAGTGGGCATCCGGCTCGAAAATGGCTCTGAGCACTATGGGACTTAACTTCTGAGGTCATCAGTCCCCTAGAACTTAGAACTACTTAAACCTAACTAACCTATGGACATCACACACATCCATGCCCGAGGCAGGATTCGAACCTGCGACCGTAGTGGTCGCGCGGTTCCAGACTGAAGCGCCTAGAACCGCTCGGCCACACCGGTCGGCTGTGCCTCCGGCTCCGAAAGCCCATATCGATGATGATTCGTTGAATGGTTCGCACGCTGACACTGCTAGTGAGCAGGAGACCTGTGTTCGGATCCTAGCACTGGTACAAATTTTCATGTGTCACTTGAATCTGCACTTATACCTCGCAAATGTTCCTATTACGTTTTGATGCGTCATTAATTAACGTTTAATATTGTTGTGACAATCTTGAAGATAACGTTTTCTTTTTTTTTCAGTTCTATCCATTGCGGTAAAGGCATGTTACGTTTGTACAGAATGCTGTAGAATGCAGTAACGTAACGAGAATTTTACGAATGATTACATGAAACGTGTGTCATTACTTTCAGTTACTAACGTGTTCACTGCTTCCCAAGAAGAGAGGCGTCCGGCATATTTCGGACAGCTTTTACTGGCACTACCTGACGTGTATTTTGACGGTTTTCGCAACGACAGAACTAACGCAACACGTATTTTGCACCAGCCGGAGTGGCCGAGCGGTTCTAGGCGCTACAGTCTGGAACCGCGCGTCCGCTGCGGTCGCAGGTTCGAATCCTGCCTCGGGCGTGGATGTGTGTGATGTCCTTAGGTTAGTTAGGTTTAAGTAGTTCTAAGTTCTAGGGGACTGATGACCTCAGATGTTAAGTCCCATAGTGCTCAGAGCCATTTGAACCATTTTTGAACGTATTTTGCGACTTAACTGTAAGGGACATAAAATCGGTAGGGCACTCCGGCAGTCGTTAACTCGGGCGCACTTGCATACGTTTGGCAGCCTTGTGTAGTATGCCTGGGATGGTCCTTGTGGCAGGCCTTCTCGCCCACCGCTTTGGTACCTGGACCCGGCAGTGGGTGAGGGGCGCACGCCGCCTCAGACCGACTGAAACCGTGTGGCGTGCTGGCCGGCTAGGGCGGTGAAAGGTGAGCTGTGAGCTGCAGCCTCTTCCTCCGAAAGGCGGCTGCGATATTTTACGCGCATGCCGGCACCACAGCTGCCGTCCGCGCCTCGCTTTCCCCGCTGATTACCTTTCGGCCGTTCCTGAAATGCGAGCGAAAAGTCACTGGGTTAATGCGCAGCGTATATTTCTGTCCGCCACGTCTGTAATCTTCTCCCATATCCTGTATAATAAGACAGCACTCCCAGAGCAACGACGTCCAGAGCAGAACTCACTGTTGCCTACCAAACAGCTAAGCACTGCACCGCCAGTCACATTCGTTGGGCTTCATGCAGACTGGTTGGGCTAGCCCCGGGTTCTTCACGGGTAAAACGAGAAAGAACTAAATGTCCACATGAAGCTAGCCAGCCGGTTATGATTCTATGGCGTTTATGTTTTTACACATATCAGTTCCGAAATTTTGCTGGTGGCTCTCGGGGAATAAAGTGGCATTAATACTAAGAGGCTGGAAAATGGCAAGGGCCTCTAGAAAATTACAAGCTATGTTTAAGACAGGGTATTTTCTAGTTACTTGCCTGTGTGCTTGCCCGCGTGGGTGGTCTTACACCCTTGACAGAGGTCAAGAAATCTTCCAGCCAGGCAAAGGCAACTATTCAAAGGCTAGCGATAACTGTTAAACGTTAACTCCGTCCAGAGTCCCTGGGGGGCCCATTAGTACCAACCGAGCGCCTTGTCATCCTCCGCGAATGGCGTCGTTGGATTCCCTATGGAGGGGCATAGGGTCAGCACACCGCTCTTCCAGCCGTTGTAAGTTTTCGTTTGCTGCAGCCGCCACTGTACAACCTTATGAGGCTGAGTGAACTCCATTCCTACCGAGGAAAAATCTCTGGCGGTGCAGGATATCAAACCCCGATCCTCAACATGGCTACCAGCCGCGCTGACCCTTCAGCTACGGACGCTGATGATCAAAACTTTTGCAAACAGCAAATTCGTCGCGAGGTGCAAGTCCACTGGTAGTCCAAGGAGACCGTAGAAAGCTCAGCAAGGCAAGACAGAAAGGGAAAGACTCTCCAATAAGAAAAAAAATATTTACCAAGAATGCATTTCCTGTAGGTAGGCGGAAACGAGTGAAAGACTTTCCCACCCCGATTTATACGCTCTCATAACTGTACTGTGAGGTCTTATGTTCTCAGTCTTAGTGCTTAGTGAAATAATGGCGAGTCCACACGACGATTTTATGTCGTGTAAATTATAACACTGTGACTGTGCGAGGATTTGTCCACATTATTACTCTTAAATCAATAGGATGATACATATACGTCTCAAGTTTTCCAACGAATGCTTTTGAAAGGTATTTCTCCAAACACCGATTTCACCGAAGTTACGTCAAATCAATTAACTAATTGCTGATGTAAACAAATTATTATCATCATTCATCTTCCAATGTCAAAACATTTTATTATTTTTACAATTAAAATCCTAGTCATCTGTAGAGCATGAAATGTGGGATGATAGAAAGTTCCTTTTGGGGGACAGGAAAGAGACGATAATAAACTGTGACCCCCTCCTTCCCTTCCCTTCCCTTCCGAAAGGTATTCTCGGTCTGAGCCTGCCATTTCACCCATTTTCCTCAGTGTTGCAATCACTTCCCAGGAGTAAACGTCACTGAATCCTAAATACTTTCAGCTTGAACAGTCGGGAACGAGGGAGAATATTACAGGCAAAATGTAATCACCACGTATCATTGCATGAGGCAGGCAGCTTGGACCCTAGCAAGCAGGTCTTCATCCACTTCTAACAGGGGTTTCACGCACTAACGTCGTGACATATCTCTAGAGGAGAAGGTCCAGAGATGAAAGATCACGCCGGCTGACCATGGAACAGGACGTCGCCTTCCAAACCGACGATGAGGGTAACTGCAGTTCATGTGCTTGCGGACATTAACATCGAAGCGGGTTGGTGAACTTTCGTGGGCGGCCGGGGTGGCCGAGCGGTTCTAGGCGCTACAGTTTGGAACCGCGCGACCGCTACTGTCGCAGGTTCGAATCCTGCCTGGGGAATGGATGTATGTGATGTCCTTAGGTTAGTTAGGTTTAAGTATTTCTTAGTTCTAGGGGACTGATACCCTCAGGAGTTAATTCCCATAGTGCTCAGAGCCATTTGAACCATTTGAAGTGTCGTGTTGATACCACATCCTTTCGCAGTCCAAGAATTGTGGCAGCACATCCTGCAGGAAGACCAGGTAATGTGGGCCAGTCAAGCGGGAAGGCAGCGAATGAGGTCTTTTTAGATGAGTTTGGGTAATACCCGCCCATATGTAGACAGAGAATCGTTGTTGGTGGTCATCGATGTAGGTGGTGTGGACATTATCCTCACCCCAGATGTGGCTGTTGCGACTGTTGAAAACGCCATCACGATTGAATAAGGCCTCATCCGCGAACAATTCAAACCGTTCGAAGTTCGGCACTACAGCATTACGGTGGATAATCCATTGACGGAAGCGGATGCTGGGCTCAAAATCCGTTGGTCCCAGTGCTTGCACACGTTCCGTATCATTGGGTGTAACACCTGTTCCACCAGTACTCCAGCCTTATGAGTGTGCATTTCACGAGCAAGTTGACCTGTACTTATTGCACTATCTGATCGGTCTGGTGTTCGGACACGTCTTTGGCGGTAATCTGGCCGGCTCTTCGTAGTGTGAACGACCCCATCTTTCGTAATTTGGTATCCACGGAGATAAACTTCTTCCAATTAGGATGACGCCTTTATGCCTGTACATTTGTGCAGCTTTACGGGTACAGTATCCTGCCGCACTGTGCAATAAATGCGTGTGGCCATCTCGAGTAGCAATCCAGCTTTGACGATGCGTCAAAGGCGTCCAGCCCATAGCGCACGAAGTACTACAGCATGTCTTCACGAATAGTTTCCAAATCATTGGATTTGACGCAGAGGACCTGTACCTCCGCCGCCCGTTCCCCTGATTTTTTTCTGTGGGGAAAGCTGTAAGAAGGTGTCTACAGGGACATAACAACGACACCCGATCCATGTGCAACGACGTATCACTGCAATCTTCTCGAACATCTCCACTGAAACACTAGCATGCGCGAAGTAGTCATTCCCTACCAAACTGGAGGCGTGTATTGCCACTGCCGGTGGTAATTTTGAACATAACCTGTGACGGGCAATTGTCCCTTTATTGCTCAGAATCCACATAAGAAGTGTGTGCACTTGCGTTGTCCTTTAGTGCATGCTACCACAGGTACTGCACTTGTGTAGATGTGGGAACTATTCAGAATATGATACCTTGTGAACGACTTGCGTTAGAATCCTGCATCAAACACCACTGAAATTCTAATTCACCCTCCTTCTAGTTTTTTAATGTTGTAACGCCGGAAATGCATATCCTCCTATTTCCATCTATTGTACTATAATTTTTTCCTTGTTTTGTTACCTCAAGATATGACATTTCTGTCTCTTTATATATTGTAATTGTGTTACTGTTTGTATATATATATATTTATGCATTTATGTTGGTTTGGTTTGTGAATATTATTTGTATTTATACGCTGGGTCTGGCCTAGGGAAAACCATGCTATCGAACGAATACATCGATTGGTCGTGTGGAGAACCAAAGTGTTTAGGATCTTTGGTAGTGTTAACTCTGTCGCGTGGAGCGCGGGCAGAGAGAGAGTCTGGCTGGGGTAGTGCAGTGGAGCAGGTGTGTTGTGCGAAGCTCCCGCGAGTTGCCGCGCTTTCGGGGTTTGGCAGCATGTAATTGCGCTCGACTTGCGATGATAGTTTCTGACATGGTGTCGCGGACGGGAAGCATTAGCTGGCGCACATCAAGAGCAATTGCATTACCAAGCAGGGTCCCTTCCTTTTCCGGAATGAACCCGACTGTCGTTGAAATTCAAACGCCAGCATCATTCGATTTCACTGCTCTAATTTCAAAGTTCAGTTAAAGTATTCATAGCTGGCTACAATATTTAGATTACACAAGCACAAATTAAGAGTGCGAGTTTTGTTACCGTATTTTAGCTTACCTGTGACTGCAGCTCAGCTTGGTGCGTACTAAATTTTACTATTGTTTATTGTTCAGAATCATTTAATTCAAGTTCAAAGTTAAATCTCTTATTTCTAAATTGCGTAGATTCAAGTAACTTTTGAAATGATTGTTGAGGTAGTCCAAGACTAACCGTATTTTACTGAATTTCGATGTGCTTCAGAAAGAAAGCTCACTATTAACTTCAGTCACTAAATTAACTTTCGATTTTCCGGTTTTATTAATTCTTTTGCTAAACTAAGTCAGAGTGTAGCGGAATTTATTACTTCTGACAAACTTTCAGTTTTCACACTACATGTGTCAACCTTCAGTTACCATGCTTCAAGTGCTAATTATATGTGTAATAACCTTTCTTTTTCAGTTACTATAGTAATTGTCCTTAGGACTGGCGACCGTAATTTTCCCCAAATCTCAAATATCTAATTACCGATAGTTAACTGTTAATGTAACGGCCGCACATTTACTTTCTTTATTAACTTTACCCCTTTTCAAAATTAATTTCCACCAGTTTCATTTGCATTTTTCCTTTCATTTAGATGTAACCCTTTCCTCCCTCTTTACCGACAGATTAACTTCGGTGACGATTGCTTTTTCCCAAATTTCCATTAGGTACACGCGGTTTAATTTTTCACTGTCATTAAGGTCGATAAGTGAGGGGGAGGTTACAATGTCAATAGGCATTACCCATTTAAAAAGTGTATGTTTGCAGGAAAAATACACTTTTTAGTATTATTACAATTTTTGATTGGGCGACAACACGATCCCCCGACTACCAATATATTGTGTGAAACCGCACCTCAGTAGCACTTTCCATTTCCAAAACGCGTGCGGTGAAAATTTTAGGTGATTCGCCCTGTATGCAACGAGACTGGAGGGCGTCGCTTTGAACAATTGCTGTGAGCTACGTTGTTTTTATGTGGTGTACTCGTTGTATGTTCATAACATACAATAATGAATATGCGTTTCCCACCATTGGTTCCCTGTCTCAATATAATCGGTTGGGGACCCATTACCAGCTCTTTCAGTCTGATCCAAAAGGTTTGAGACTCCCTGTATAAGCGACAGACCGGTATTTTACTTACTTTTCGGTAGTAGTCACCTGCGGCATGTCAGCGGAGAACTTGGTGCGGCCACATGTTCTCTCTCAGTAGATAATTCTCCGTCTTACGAGGCAGGACGGTGCCAACTGCAGTCATCCACCGGACACAGGATGAGGCCAGTGACAGGAACGGAGTTCAACAGCGGGAGGAGCCATTGGCGCATCCCACTGGAATTAGACATCAAAGATACGTCAGCAGACGGGGACGTTTAAGTCGTTACGCCGGACGACCGCCTGTCGGAAGGTATGATCCCGGCGCTGCTTACCACCGCCGCTGTCGCAGCCCTTGTTTATGCCGTGTAATCGCGCACCCGTCACCGCCCCTAATCGACGGACGGGCTGCCGCCCCTCAACCCCTCCCCCCCCCCTTCCACCTCCATCAGCGGCCGGCAATTTTCGTGAGCGCGGCCAGCGGTAGCTGCTCCGTCGCCGCCAATTACTAGCTAGCCGCTTCTCTCTCTCTCTCTCTCTCTCTCTCTCTCCTCCTCCTCCTCATCCTCTCCGGCTAGGATTTATGCCGGCAACTCGTAATGACGCGTTAATAAATGAATCGGACCGCCGGCGCGGCGCGGCGGGCCCGCTCGCCGCTGCCGTTTAATTGTGATTGCCGGAGAGCGGAGAGCGGCCGCCTTAACCACAGGCGTTGCGAAGCGGCGGACAAACACGCTGATTAGAGGAGCGGCCGACACTCGCCCCGCCTCAGTCCGGCTGGTCGGGTTCCGCTCCGGCTCTTTTCTGTGACAGCTGCCTCGCGCTTCGCGGCCGCGCGGTCGCATTCGGTTTGCGCGTGTGACTGCATGAAGGCCGCCACAGTGTCGGTGACGTTGACAGCTCTTGATCTGTGTGCCGATGAAATCGCTTTCACGCACATACAATGTCTGTGGGCGAAATGGTCTTTGGTTTCTGCATCGGACACTCGCGAACCGACGATAGCAAACCTTCTTCTTCTTTCGTTGCAGGTCAGCTATTTTATTTGAAATATCATTTTATTTCTTTAGTTACCTGCTATTTCAGTACCTGGCGTTGCCCGGATATATATCCAATCTTCTGTTAGTCCATCTCCTCCTTCTGCTCTCTCTGTCCCTCTTATGCTGCCCCTTTCTCTGTCCACCTCCTACTATCTCCCTCAGTCCACCCCCTCCATCCACCACTGTCTGTCCATCTCCTCCAACCTATATAACTGCCCGTCTGCTCCTCCCCCTCTCTCATTCCTTCTGCTCATACCCATCTGTCCATTTCTGCCTCACCCTCTGCCTCTCCTCCTCCCCGTCTCCGTACCCATCTGCGCATTCCCCACTCCCCTTCTCTCAATCCATTTGGTCCTCTCCTTTTCACGCTCCATTTCCTCTTCACACTCTGTTCATATCCTCCTCTCCATCTAGAACCATCTCCTCCTCGCCCTCATCTCCTCGTAACCCCCTATAAGCCAATCTCTGCCTCCCTGTCTCTCTGTCCGTCTCCTCCCCTCCCCCCTCTCCAGCCGGCCGCTGTGGCAGAGAAGTTCTAGGAGCTTCAGTCTGGAATCGCGCGACCACTACGGTCGCAGGTTCGAATCCTGCCTCGGGCATGGATGTGTGTGATGTCCTTAGGTTAGTTAGGTTTAAGTAGTTCTAAGTCTAGGGGACTGATGACCTCAGATGTTAAGTCCCATAGTGCTTAAAGCCATTTGAACCATTTGAACACTGTTGGTCCGGATTGTCCCACTCATCAACGGCGATACGGTGTAGAGCCCTCAGAGTGGTTGGTGGGTCATGTCGTCCATGAACAGCCCTTTTCAATCTATTCCATGCATGTCTGTTCATGTGTGGAGAACATGCTGGAAACTCTATTCGAGCAATGTGTTTTCCTGAAGGAAGTCAATCAGAAGAAGTGCACGATGGGGTCGCGAATTGTCGTCCATGAAGACGATTTCCCCGCCAATATGCTGCCCATATGGTTGCACTATCGGTCGGAGGATGGCATTCACGTATCGTACAACAGTTACGGCGCCTTCCATGACCATCAGCGGCGTACGCCAGCCCCACATAATTCCACACCAAAACAGCAGGGAACCTCCACCTTGCTACACTCGCTGGGCTGTGTGTCTAAGGCGTTCAACCTATCCGGGTTGCCTCCAAACACGTCTCCGACGATTGTACGATTGAAGGCAAATGCGACACTCACTGGCGAAGAGAACTTGATGCCAATCCCGAGCGGTCCATTCGGCATTTGTTGTTGTGCCCATCTGTACCGCGTCGCATGGTGTCGTGGTTGCAAAGGTGGACCTCGCAATGGACGTCGGGCGTGAAGTTGGACCTCATGCAGCCTATTGTGCACAGTTTGAGTCGTAACACGACGTGCTGTGGCTACACGAAAAGCATTATTTAACATGATGGCGTTGCTGTCAGGTTCCTCCGAGCCATAATTCTTAGGTAGCGGTCATCCACTGCAGTAATAGCCCTTGGGCGGCCTGAACGAGGCATGTCATCGACAGTTCCTGTCTCTCAATATCTCCTCCATGTTCGAAAAACGTCGCTTTGGTTGTCTCCGAGACGCCTGGACACTTCCCTTGTTGAGAGCCCTTCCTGGCACAAAATAACAATGCAGACGCTATCAAACCACGGTACTGACCGTGTGGGCATGGTTCAACTACAGACAACACGAGCCGTGTACCTCCTTCGTGGTGGAATGACTGGAACTGATCGGATGTCGGATTCCCTCCGTGTAATAGGCGCTGGTCATGCCTGGTTGTTTACACCTTTGGGCGGGTTTGGTGACATCTCTGAACAGTCAAAGGGACTGTGTCTGTGATACAATATCCACAGTCAATGTCTATCCTCACGAGTTCTGGGAACCGGAGTGATGCAAAACATTTTTGATGTGTGTAAATCCTACAATGTACTGCCACGAACTGACGGTAAGAGGGCGACTCTTAGTAGTTTTGTAATGTGGAGTCGTCGCACACTGTACGCCTCCTCCGACAGCAAAAGGTCTCTGCCGTTAACATGGGCGTGGGTCTGAATGCCAACGGTGCTTCCAGCCGAGGGTCTGTTCGGCTTGCCCACGCACAGGTCTGCGTTACCGGGGTGGCGCCAGGCGTACGGTCGTCGGAGAGGCCGCTGTCCCTTCGCGCAGCTGTCGTCCTTGCCTGGATTTTTTAAACCAATGGCCACTGCATCTACTGAAGTTACGCCATTTTGAAGAATTTATGAATTAAATGATTGACGAGCCCTGAAATTATATAAATTACATAAAGTACCACCACAGCTGCATCTTGAGAATTTCTTTACTCTATTACACGACTAGTATCGGCGGCACATTATCACCATCCTTAGCATCCCCCCCCCGCCCCCCACGGGCAAAAGAGTATTTAATTTCCTTGGAGCATTTACTGTGGGATCCTTGTTACTAGCATACGTTGGCTAGCTTTGATCAGGAGTCTATACTCGGCACCATCACGTTTGAGACAACACGGTGTCGTGTGTAGACTCCTGGTGAAAGCTAGCCTACGTGTGCTAGTTAATAAGGATCCCACAGTTAATGTGTCAGGGAAATTAAATGCTGTTTTGGCAGTGGTAGGGCCCGAGGGTGGTGGTAATGTGTCGCCGAAACTCTTCATGTCATAGAATAAAGACATTGTCAAGATGCAGCTGTGGTGGTACTTTTTCTCATAAGCATCATCAGCTGAAGTCCATCGTTCATGCAGTAAGATGGACATCCATAAATTGAACTCCTGTACTTAGGAAAACAATCTGTGCTTACAAATGGCTTGAGAAAATTATTTTTAATCCATAACTAAGCTAATTAAAATCATCGACTTTTAATAAATGTGTGTGCAGCTCCGTGCTTACTATCATTAAACTCGTACCTGTATAAGTAACCCGAATCTGTGATTGGAAGAGCAGTTTTATTTTACTCTCTATCTTTGTACAGGATCTGATCTGGGCCGCTACACATTTTCGACAACTGCCTTAAACGTATCTGGATGATCTCCGAGTTACACTGCTTATCTTGTACTTTGGTTTTTATTGAAACTTCTGCTGCTTTCTGATTCGATCAATTGTTTATCTCTGATACTGGTTATGCTTTCAGGAGCTTTATAATGATCATTAGTCGAAATTATAATTGCAATTAGGAAAGTTATCTAGCAATCATAAGACGAAACGATCACCTTCAAAAATTCTCTAAACATTTTATTTGTAACTACAGGGTGACAGCTCCTGAGCTATATGAAAAACACATAAATTAGTTACGAACTACGGCGTGCACACACTTTCTTCAACATGTACGCGTCACTACATATATTCGGATTTAGGTTATGATGTTTAATATGCTTGCCCTCAATGGCGATCATGTGGCGCAGACGAATAGCGAAATTCTGAGTGACCCGCTGAAGTGTCGGAACATCGGTCTTGCCGATGACCTTCTGAATGGCTGTTTTCAGCTCGGAAATGGTTTTGAGGTTATTGCTGTACACCTTGCCTTTAATGTAGCCCCACAAAAAGGAGTCGCATGTGTTCAGACCCGGAGAATGTGAAGACCAATCGAGGCCCATGCCAGTGGTCTCTGGGTACCCCAGGACCAGAATGCAGTCCCGGAAGTGCTCCTCCGGGACATCAAACACTCTTCTGCTTCGATGGAGTCGAGCTCCGTCTTGCATGAACCACATCTTGTCGAAATCAGTGTAACTTTGGGTAATAGGGATGAAATCATCTTCCTAAACGATCAAGTACTGTTCGGTAGTCACCGTGCCATCAATGGATACCGCACGGATTATTCTGTAACTGCACACCACACAGTCGCCCGTTGAGGGTGGGAAGACTTCTAGATCGGGAAATGCGGATTCTCAGTCCACAAATGCGCCCATTCTGCTTAGTGACCAACCCATCCAAATGTAAGTGGGCTTCATTGCTAAGCCATGGATACCTATTCCCATCATGCCCCCCGTCCAATCGTGCAATTTGAACGTCCTAATGCAAACCGTTCAGAAGTTGTGACGATTTTATTTCATGCAATTCAATAATTGTCGCCCTGTAAATAGTTTAACCAAAACTTCAGTATCTCGTCTGGAAAGTGTTATTAATGTAATGAGAGTCTTATCTCTGTTCTTTTTTCGTGGTAGTTCATAAAGCTCCACCACAGTATCCTTACAGGTTTCCGTGAATCGTCTCTGAAGAGTGATTCGCGAAACAATTTCGAGATGCTCTGAGCGGAGCCAGTCGGAGTAAATGGCGAAACGTGGCTCCCGCAGCTGTAGGCAGTGACACAGAATTTACAGCCGCACATCCAGCGGCCGGTAATGGCTGCTTGTCGGCAGCGATTTGGCGCGCCGGCTAAACGCCAGCGATCGCACTTCCCGGCACCATCCATAAATACACGTCCTGCGCCCGGACCGCCCAGCGTACTGCGTGCTACTCGTTTATCATCCCTCACGTGGCAAATTCCATTGGTTCGGCAACTTCAGCTCACGGCGCTTTCTAACTGCCGGGCAGTAGCCTGGTAATAAATAAGCGACCGACACAAGTGCCCTGAAATCATGTGGGGAGGGCCGAATGAACTGAAAGGCTTAGCACTAAGGAAAGGTCCATTTTCCTAAGAAGTTTGTAGCTTCGAAACGGTTCGGTCGTGATAGAAAATCGCTTGGCAACGATTTTAATGCCACAATGGCTGAAGAGCAGAATGGCAGAAACCACAAAAGAGAAATTCGTTAGTTTTTTTTTTCTAATAAACTATAAGTACTAGGGTGAGTCAAATGAAATCCTTAAATTTGTAACAAGAAATCGAAATTTGCTCCGTTATTCTGTAAGTTGGTAAGCGTGCTACAAATAGCGAGCAGAATGGCCTGTAGGTGGCAGCATAATGCAGATGCACACAAACCGTCGTAGTATCAGTACAAAGATGGCCGCCCCACTTGCGACTTGCACCAGGGAAGAACAGCGTTTTGTTATTCGGTTTTTGAGGTTCAGTACGGTGATGCATGTTCGTCACAGCAGCAAGTCTACGAATGGAGTAGGAAGTTCGCAAATGGTGCGACTTCAGTGGAAGATGCTCCTCGTGCAGGTCAGGCACAACGAGTTGTGACTTCACAGAACATTGCAGCAGTTGAAGCCATGCCGTGCGGTTCTAGGCGCTACAGTCTGGAGCCGAGTTAGGTTTAATTAGTTCTAAGTTCTAGGCGACTAATGACCGCAGAAGTTAAGTCGCATAGTGCTCAGTTTACAGATTAGTCATGGGTCAGCACACCACATTGTCCATGATGTGCTCCACTTTCACAAAGCGTCTACAAGACGGGTGCCACGGCAGCTGACTCCTGAAATGAGAGAACGACGTGTTGATGCTTGTGAAGAACTTCTTCGGCGCTTTGAACGAGAAGGTGATGGCTTCCTTGCAAGACTCGTTACTGGGGACGAAAACTGAGTTCACTTCCACCAACAGGAAACGAAGAGAGCGAACAAGGAATGGCACCATTCCTCATCACCAACACCAAAGAAGTTTCGAACAGAACCATCAGCAGGGAAGGTTATGCTGACTGTCTTTTTGGACTAAAAAGACGTCATTTTGGAGCATTACATGCCTAGAGGGACCACTGTCACCAGTGCATCGTACACAAATCTCCTAAAAATCATCTGTTGCCTGCAATCAAATCAAAGCGACGTGGATTGCTGTCAGCAGGTGTTCTTTTGGAACATGACAATACAAGGCCCCACCCTGCCCGTTCAACAGTTGCAACCATCACAGACCTGCATTTTGAGTGTCTTCCTCATCCACCATACTCACCAGACTTTGCCCCAACTGATTTCCATGTGTTTGGACCACTCAAAGACGCAATGGGAGGAAAGAAGTTCCGTTATGATGAAGAGGTACGCCACGCGGTGCATGAGTGGTTGCGTGGACTACCTAAAGAATCTTTTTCTAAAGGAATTTATGCACTTCGTCAGCGTTGGAGGACTTGCATTGAGCGTGGGGGAGATTATGTTGAAATGTGATACAGCTTTGTACTATTTTGAAAAATATTTAAGGTTTTCATTTGACTCACCCTCGTACTATACAGCGTAAAAGCGTAGCTTGTATTACCCGAGAAGTACTGCAACGTCGCATAGTTAACAGAGCAATTACCCGAGAAGAGCTGCAACGTCGAATACTTAACAGAGTAATTACCCGAGAAGGACTGCAATGTCGCTGACCTAACAGAGTAACGTCTGCATGAAGAATTTTCTCCAACGTCTAACCGCCTATATAATCTTGCGTTACCGCCATTACTTTCTGCGGCTGAAATCCAGATGTGCTTCAATACTAGAGCACTTACGTCATCTAGCGGTTACCGCCATTATCTTCTGCTGTTGAGATACTAGGTTCATTAATTCATTCATTTAGCTACCGTGTTCCGGAAGAGAACGAAGGAGGATGTAGAGTAACAGAACTGACAGACTCCATTTACCGACTACACGTTGATCACTCGTTAACGCAACCGCCTGTCGGGGATTTTTTTGCCCCACCGTCAGCCAGCCTGCGGCAGTGCTGGCGGGGAGTAACTTCTCCCTGCGCTGCGAGGCCTTTCTTTGTGTAGAATTGTTGCGCAGGTAGCACGTGTTTGTTAGGCGCCGCAGTACAGTGTTTCAAGGGAAATGGGGAAATGCAAGCATTCTATTCGCCAAACCATATTCATATATGATTCATACACGCGTGCAGAATTAGCGCGTGCTGTAATGAGATTACTTCAAGAGTAATTTCTTGACGTTCAAGTTCCTAATCGGAGTACGATTCACCGACTGATAAGTTTCCTTTAAATTTACGTCTATGGTCACAAACGTGTTGTTAACAGATTACCGGTTTCGGTCTTTAATGACCATCATCTGATCTGCAGCAAAAATGGGAAAAACATAAATACATTCGCAAACTGTACACAGCTTAAGAACAATACATAGATCATAATGAGAAGTGGTACTGACAAAATTTACATTTGTGCGCTTTAGATATGAAGAGGCATATCTGTTTCATAAAAACAAAGTCCTAATGTACTGCAGCCATAGTGGCATCGTCAAATGTTAAATGCGGAATCAGCACCAGCATCGTCAAATACATATAAATAACATCACATGCACGAGTCATGTTGTCAGTAGTGCTACTGTTAAAACAAGCTGCCGTACAGTAGCCACAAGATGTTTATGTCGTAAGTTCACCAGATGTCGCTAATGTAGGCAGGCATACATTAGTTTTGAAAGGAAATCGACTGATAAATACAATTCGTGAAACGGGAAGTGTTCTTGACAGGAAACAGTCAACCACATACAGTACTCACAGAAGAAACTCTCGATAACATTGAGCATGCTATGGGAAAGGTCTCCTAGAAACTCGATTCGACGCGTTTCTTGGCAACTGGGAATTTCCTATGGTTCTGTTCAAACGGCTACAAAGTTATGAAGTTACAGCCCTATAAAGTAAGTGCAGTGCAAGAGCTTGAACCGAGCAACCGTGCAAAAGGGTTGTTTTGTCAAAGGATTTTGTGTAGGGTGCGTGATGGAGAAATTGACCCTCACCTAAATCTCTTTTCGGATGAATCGTGGTTTGACCTAAGTGGATATGTTAATTCACAAAATAACCATTGCTGGAGTTCTGAAAAGCCTAACGTAATACACGAGGCACTCCTGCATGATCAAGAAATAGGATTGTGGTGCGCTGTTAGTGGAGAGAGAATAATAGACCCCATTTTCGTACACGAAACAATTAACAGCGAGAGATTTGTGGAGAACATTTTGCGGTCTTTCTTGGTCAGTTAGCTGAGAGAAAACGTGCTTCCGTGACCATTCACCATAAGCTGGCAACATCTCATTAAACTACGCTTATCCGTCCTATTCTGAAGTACTGCTGTGCGGTGTGGGATCTGCATCAGGTAGGACTGACGGATGACATCGAAAAAGTACAAAGAAGGGCAGCTCCTTTTGTATTATCGCGAAATAGGGGAGATAGTGTCACAGACATGACACGTGAATTGGAGTGGCAATCATTAAAACAAAGGCGTTTTTCGTTGCGACGCGATCTTCTCATGAAATTTCAATCACCAGTTATCTCCTCCGATTGCGAAAACATTCTGTTGGCACCCACCTACATAGGGAGAAATGATCATCACGATAAAATAAGAGAAATCAGGGCTCGCGCAGAAAAATTTAAGTGCTCGTTTTTCCCGCGTGCCTTTCGAGAGTGGAACGGAAGAGAGAAAGCATGAAGGTGGTTCATTGAACTCTCTGCCAGGCACTTTATTGTGAACAGCAGAGTAATCACGTAGATATAGATGTAGATGTATGACGTTCAATTTTGTCAAATAAAGACGTGGCTGGAGACTGTGACTGTTATGTGAAATAAATTTTTGATGATTTACAGCAACCAGCCACAAATTAGCTTTAGGTCACTTTATAAAAAGAACCGTTACCGGTTTCGAATTTTTCACAATGCATCGTCAGCCGGTTATTTCATGCTTTCATCAAAACAAATTAAACATTGATTTCCAGTGATTTGCCCTAGAATAAAAAATAATTCACAATTACAAACGCGTAACCAAAATGGTTGCGCTACGTAGTTGTGTTGGAATGCAACATAACGCGTAGTGTCCATGTGGTGCATTTGTTTTTGCTGTTTTCTTACAGTGAAATACATTGCCAAGAATGCAAGGCACTCCCTAAAAAATTAGCGTAATATGTCCGATATCTCGAATGTCTCATAAGCTGTGAATGATGTTCTTGTAGTAAGGCACAAAAGTCGAGTACATTCTTACTGCCGTCTCGGAAAAGGTAAAGCACAGTCAAACGCCGAATCCGTCACTGCGTTTGTCTTTGTTCGAGGATAATAGGTCATCTCTGGGAGAAGAAGTATACGTGGTTCTATTGCTTGCGGCACCACCCGAAGAAGGAAGGCGACATTTTTTGGACCAAACACCATACGTCCGCCATTAGGCTATCCCAGCACGGCTCCCGGCCACACCCAAACTTCGTAGGTCTTCAACCATGCATCTACTACCTGTACACGTGCATCAGTTATGTAAATTCAGTATATTTCCGTACAGCCGAGACATTTTACTTGAAAGTCGCTTGCCTGGTGTCGGCGGATAAGTAGGATATTGCAATACCTGTCTGCACAGCATCCGTGTCCAAAGTAACACTGTATCTTAATCCGGAACAACACAGGCGCTGTAATATCGTATTTATCCGCCGACATCGGGCGGACGGCTTTCAAGTAAAATGTCTCATCTGTACGAGAGTATACACAATGGACGTACGAGAGAGGCTGTAGACACTTTGTTGACGACGTATGGAAGATTAGGTTTGGCCGTGTGTCGTGCTCGGATAGCCTAAAGACATGGCGACTGCCCGCATAAGCGGGAAACGCGAGTTCAAGTCCGTTTCCAGCACGAGTTTTCATTGTTTCATTCTGTTGTACAGCTGATGGTTGTCCATACACGCAACTGCGAATACTTTTCACGTATATCATGTCGCTCGCGCCGCGGGCACAGCGGCTGACCTCGCCGACCGACCACGCGCCGCGAAAGTGGTTGCGATGACAATTGATCAGCCCGTACCTTTAGACCGCTGATGCTATTTGAGGTCACAAATGTCATAAATGAACGTATTAATATTAATGGAAAGCCGCTAAAAGCTGCCGATTCCTCAGTTGTACTTAATTGATTCTGCTGATCCAGTGCTCTTGCCTCAGACTTGAACGAATGCGCTGATAATTACCAATATTAAACCTGTTTAAGGTGACACTGTTACTGACACTTTCTTGCCAAGGATGCCCTCTCTTTAAATAATAATTTACAGAAGCAGTTGCTCAGTGTACAGCTCAGGTTTTTCAAAGGTGGGAAGCTGCCACCAGATTAGCGAGGCCAAATTAGATACTACTGTTGTAACTAATCGGCCACATCAACACGCAAGCAGTAGAAACGCTGTCACATGCGTCCGGCCAGGAGCCAAATACCTTGAAGCTAGAACCGGGTCTAAATAACGAGAAACAAGAATTGCGCACAAGACATGGAAGACGGTTAAGGTGACGGCAATGGTGAATAATCTACAAATAATCGTTGCTGAGCATCTAACTAGAGCAGAGAACACGTAGCAGCACGCATTACAGCATTCTTCATGCTTTCAAATAATTAGAAACCTGTTTCCACCAGAACGATGTCAGAGATGATACTAAGTTTGTAACGTCCCCTTAGAAAAAACTTTATAAATGACAGTGATGGAAAACCTCTACGTTATTTGATTTTCAAAGAGCTGAGCAAAACTCAACGTACTCAGACAGTTTTCTCTTTACTTATTCTGATCATCACTAAACTGACACAATATTTTTAGCGCAACGCAATCTGACTTTCAATAATCCCTACAAAAGAATGGTCCTGACTAACAATAACCTATACCTTTCATGAATCACTCACCTCACAAAAATCTTCGTTACTTGAACTACTGCAATACAGCGAGCGCCAATACTGCCAGCTAAATAAAAGATTCCAACTACTGAAGGCACCAACTACTGATAGGCATAGTTAGCAAATGAAAGATTTTGATAGAGAACAAACAATGTATTTACCTTAATAATGTTCAAAAGTCATCATATATATATATATCAGTTCATGATATCCAGTATTACAAATTTACTCTTTCTGATGGACACAGGTCCAAATCGTCCGTTCTCAGCATTCTGCCATCTCTCTCCCTACATCCACCACTGCTGGCGGCTCACCTCCAACTGCGCAACCCTATGCGCTGTTCACATCCAACTGCCCACCACTACAATAGCAAATATTCCAACAATGCAAACCAGCCACAGACTGTACACAGAACAGTCAGTGATTTTCATACAGATCGCTACGTGGCGTTACCAACATAAAAACCTAAACAGCCTTCTTACATAGCCCCCATGCTCCCCACAAAAAATTTTACATATTATTGTGGGCAATGGCCGCTACATATTTGTTAAAATCTTTTATTTAGCTGGCAGTATTGGCGCTCGCTGTATTGCAGTAGTTCGAGTAACGAAGATTTTTGTGAGGTAAGTGATTCATGAAAGGTATAGGTTATTGTTAGTCAAGGCCATTCTTTTGTAGGGATTTTTGGAAGTCAGATTGGCTTGCGCTAAAAATACTGTGTGTCAGCTTAGTGTTGATCAGAATAAGTAAAGAGAGAAATGCCTGAGTACGTTCAGTTTTGCTCAGCTGTTTGAAAATCAAATAACGTAGAGGTTGAAACTTCCTGGCAGATTAAAACTGTGTGCCCGACCAAGACTCGAACTCGGGACCTTTGCCTTTCGCGGGCAAGTGCTCTACCATCTGAGCTACCGAAGCACGACTCACGCCCTGTACTCACAGCTTTACTTCTGCCAGTATCTCGTCTCCTACCTTCCAAACGTAGAGGTTTTCGAGCACTGTCATTTATAAAGTTTTTTCTAAGGGTACATTACAAGTTCTTCATAAAACCAAGCGCCAACGAAGGAAAGATACATGATTTTAACACACTTGATAATTCCTACCGAGAGAGGAGATTCAGCGGTAGGGCACACCCCCGGCCAACCAGATTTTGGTCTTCCGCGATTTCTCTAAACCGCTCAAGACAAATGTCGGCTCCTTTGAAAGGGCCCGGGCGAGGCCCTGCGGCAGTCAGAGCTTGTGTTCCGCCTGTAGAGACCTCATCGTCGATCGGAAGCTAAACCTTATCTTCTTTCCTTTCATAACGCCTTATGTTACTGGTTCTTCCATACTATAGTGTGCTTTTAACTCAGCACAAATACTGAAAGCACCAGGCAACTCGAGCAAAACCTTGCTTGACGTTCGTGCACGATATTCATTGCTTGGATGCTGTTCACGCAGAATGGTTATCACGCAGCAGTTCTCGTGCTACTGTTTCTAAGTGAACAACCTCATACATATCTCACTCCATATTTCAAATGCCTGTACCGGCGGCGCAAACGCGGTACTGGAGACTTTACTTGTCTGGCTACTTGGCTGCAGCTGTCAGTAAACACAGGCCATTATCGTGCTCGTTCTCCTTTGGAGTCATCCATTCCCACAGCCAATCGTCCTATAATTTACGCGGAAGGCAATCACACACCTCATTTAGGAACAGCGGGAGGTCTTTCAGTTATTAACACGGTAACTACTTCTGTCCTGTTAGTAATACTAAAAGCCTGTGCTTCTGCTGTCAGCCGCAGGTTGCAACTTGTGGCTGTACAGGTGTGAGCAGCACTTAGAGGCTCGCCTTGACGCATTCCTTTTACTAAAGCCCTTCTGGCCTGTTTCTTATTTTATGCGTGACATGTAAGTACTGTCTCTGTCTTGTATTGTTAGTCAGTACTTACACTTTTTTATACTGTATAAATAATTTTTTTCTTCCCACAAATTATTAATCATGTTATAGATCACTTTAAATGTCTAAATTCTGATGAAGGCACTCTTAGAAGTGTTGAAACCTGGTTAATAAGGCAAAAAAATTGTGACCGAGGTCTCATTTGTTTCAATTTAAATTTTTGTAGCTTCATAAAAAGACTGCAGCAAACAAAATGCTATCATTTAAACTTCTACTATGCGGAGGACTAGATGTGAAGGTATGAAAAGTGTTCCAATGAATAACACTCTCCCGTCCTCATAATATTACTAAGGCAACTAGTCTATGCCTAAAAACTAAGACAATAACTAAAATGAAGTTTCTACATTAAAGATGTTTAAGAACACGTGACTGTTTATTTAATATAAATACATAAATCTGCATACAGTCTCTTTTTTGAAATGCTTGTTTATTCTATAAACGCCGGCCGCGGTGGCCTTGCGGTTCTAGGCGCTTCAGTCCGGAACCGCGCTACCGCTACGGTTGCAGGTTCAAATCCCGCCTCGGGCATGGGTGTGTGTGACGTCCTTAGGTTAGTTTGGTTTAAGTAGTTCTAAGGTCTAGGGGACTGATGACCTCAGATGTTAAGTCCCATAGTGCTCAGAACCATTTGAACCATTTTATAAACCATGTTTTCGAAACATTTCAGGGGCATCTTCTCCAGTGCACCATCTGAAGTTGAGCCTAAAAAGGTGCGAAAACCGGTTTATGGTGTAAACAAGTGTTTCAAACAAGTGACTGGTTGCAGTTTTCTGTACTTGTATTTAGTAACTATAAAATTTAGACACTGATTTAAACTTTATTTTAATACTTGTTCTTCTATTACTTAAATGTTTAAAATATGAGCGCTTTCATTGAGAAAAGTCCTGCCATGATAGAACAAAATGACAGTAATTTTCAGAATCAACAGTATTAATTTATTATGGAAAACTTATTGTTAAGAAATCATCTGAAAAAAAAAATCAGAATACTGGCATATGATCTACATCTACATTTATACTCCGAAAGCCACCCAACGGTGTGTGGCGGAGGGCACTTTACGTGCCACTGTCATTACCTCCCTTTCCTGTTCCAGTGGCGTATGGTTCGCGGGAAGAACGACTGCCGGAAAGCCTCCGTGCGCGCTCGAATCTCTCTAATTTACATTTATGATCTCCTCGGGAGGTATAAGTAGGGGGAAGCAATATATTCGATACCTCATCCAGAAACGCGCCCTCTCGAATCCTGGACAGCAAGCTACACCGCTTAGCAGAGCGCCTCTCTTGCAGAGTGTGCCACTTGCGTTTGCTAAACATCTCCGTCACGCTATCACGCTTACCAAATAACCCTTTGACGAAACGCGCCGCTCTTCTTTGGATCTTCTCTATCTCCTCCGTCAACCCGATTTGGAACGGATCCCACCCTGGTACACGCCTTACCAACAATCAATGTTATATGATCATTCCACTTCAAATCGTTCCGCACGCATACTCCCAGATATTTTACAGAAGAAAATATAAAAATGCAATAAATGAAGCAGGCGAAAAGGAATACAAACGTCTCAAAAATGAGATCGACAGGAAGTGCAAAATGGCTAAGCAGGGATGGCTAGAGGACAAATGTAAGGATGTAGAGGCTTATCTCACTAGGGGTAAGATAGATACTGCCTACAGGAAAATTAAAGAGATCTTTGGAGAAAAGAGAACCACTTGTACGAATATCAAGTGCTCAGATGCAAACACAGTTCTAAGCAAAGAAGGGAAAGCAAAAAGGTGGATGGAGTATATAGAGGGTCTATACAAGGGCAATGTGCTTGAGGACATTATTGTGGAGTAGACAACATTCCATTAGGACTACTGACGGCCTTGGGAGAGCCAGTCCTGACAAAACTCTACCATCTGGTGAGTAAGATGTATGAGACAGGCGAAATACCCTCAGACTTCAAGAAGAATATAATAATTCCAATCCCAAAGAAAGCAGGTGCTGACAGATTTGAAAATTACCGAACAATCAGTTTAATAAGTCACGGATGAAAAATACTAACGCGAATTCTCTACAGACGAATGGAATAACTGGTAGAAGCCGACCTCGGGGAAGATCAGTTTGGATTCCGTAGAAATATTGGAACACGTGGGGCAATACTGACCCTACGACTTATCTTAGAAGCTAGATTAAGGAAAGGCAAACCTACGTTTCTAGCATTTGTAGACTTAGAGAAAGCTTTTGACAATGTTTACTGGAATACTCTCTTTCAAATTCTGAAGGTGGCGGGGGTAAAATACAGGGAGCGAAAGGCTATTTACAATTTGTACAGAAACCAGATGGCAGTTATAAGAGTCGAGGGACATGAAAGGGAAGCAGTGGTTGGGAAGGGAGTCAGACAGGGTTGTAGCCTCTCCCCGATGCTATTCAATCTGTATATTGAGCAAGCAGTAAAGGAAACAAAAGAAAAATTCGGAGTAGGTATTAAAATCCATGGAGAAGAAATAAAAACTTTGAGGTTCGCGGATGACATGTAGTTTAGTAAGTCGGGTGATGCTGAGGGAATTAGATAGGAAATGAGACACTTAAATTGGTAAAGGAGTTTGGTATTTGGGGAGCAAAATAACTGATGATGGTCGAAGTAGAGAGGATATTAAATGTAGACTGGCAATGGCAACGAAAACATTTCTGAAGAAGAGAAATTTGTTAATATCGAGTATAGATTTAAGTGTCAGGAAGTCGTTTCTGAAAGAATTTGTATGGAGCGTAGCCATGTATGAAAGTGAAACATGGACGATAACTAGTTTGGACAATAAGAGAATAGAAGCTTACGAAATGTGGTGCTACAGAAGAATGCTGAAGATTAGATGGGTAGATCACATATCTAATGAGGAGGTATTTAATAGGATTAAGGAGAAGAGAATTTTGTGGCACAACTTAACTAGAAGAAGGGATTGGTTGGTAGGACATGTTCTGAGGCAACAAGGGATCACCAATTTAGTATTGGAGGGCAGCGTGGAGAGTAATAATCGTAGAGGGAGACCAAGAGATGAATACACTAAACAGATTCAGAAGGATGTAGGTTGCAGTAGGTACTGGGAGATGAAGAAGCTTGCACAGGATAGAGTAGCATGGAGAGCTGCACAAACCAGTCTCAGGACTGAAGACCACAACAACAACAACAACAACTGCTACCAGTGTTTGTTCCGCTATCATACAATCATACAATAAAGGATCCTTGCTCATTTTTAAGAGATATTTACGTCTTTTGCGCTGATTAAGCAATTATCTGTTAACTGCGCGAACGCATGTGTCGCCGAAGCATTCACAAGGAGACGGTTTTACCTGTGGCGCACGCAGAGGGCCAGCTACCGTGCTCTGCTCGACCTCTCGTGTTACGACGACTGGAGCGTGGCCGGTTCCCGCAGGAGGCGAGCACATTAATTCTGGAGAGAGGATGGGCTGGCGAGTCGGCCAGCGGCTCCCGAATTGGCTGCCGGCCGCGCTCTGTGTGTCTGGCCGCTTCGTTTTTTCCTGTTGGCGCCGCTCTCGTAGCCGTCGGATAATTTTCTCTTATGCGCCACGTACCTGCCGGGCTGAAACAAGCGCGCCGCGGACGGACCGTCTGAAGCCATACTGGCCTGCCCGCCCTGGGAAAAGAAAAACCGAAGGCGAAGACAGAGGCGCACGAGTAAGAGCTCCATGTGTTTTCCCGCTGACAAATCGCTGACAGCCGGTATTAAACAAGGAGCGTCCGAGGCGGCCGGCTAGCGCGTGACGTAGGCCCTCACGAGCGACCGATCGTCCTGGCTTGTCGCTGGGTGGCGCCGGAGCAGTAATGGCGTCACCAGCAGGCGAGTTGCGCGCGCGCTCTCGTCTGTTCTTGACGCGTCCTTCACTTGTAATAAGACACCACTTGCAACTGATATCATTTCTGCATTTGCTCAGAAACTCACGTACTACATCAACTGTCCTATGACACTGTTGAAATAAATTTTATGGAGTTTTTTGAGAACCATTATCATCACTCCAACTATCCGAAGCATTGCGAGTGTAGAAAATAATAATCACTGACCACACTGCAAAAGATATCTAACCCTCCATCTACCCCTCCTATCAACTTTGATCTTCCCCCCCCCCCCACTTCCTGTGTCCTTTCCTTTAGGCACCCTCCCTCCCTTCTCTTTCCTTTTCCCCGTCCCCTCCCTCCACTCCTCTTCCCCCGGGCTTCCCCTCCCCCTTCCTCCCTCCCCCTATCTCCTCTGCCCCTGGCATCTCTGCTCTCCCCTCTTCCTCTCCCACTCCCCTTCCTCCTCCTCCTCTCTTGGCAGGTCCCCGGACTCGTACACGCTCAGTGAACATTCGCGCGCCAGAGATCTTCGCCATCAGTGTCTCGTGTGTGTGCCTTCGTTTGTGTTTAGTGTTCTTTCGCCGTCACGCCACCACTGTTCACGTGTGCCGTCGCCATCATCCATGTTATGTGCGCCGTGTCAACTAGTGTTAATGACGTTTCTCGTCCAGCGGGAACGACTCCATGTTTTTTGTTTTTTAGTGTCTACATTTTTTGCCCGCCGTTTTGATTGTATTCTCTGTGCCACCTATATGTACTACTTATTGTCAAACTCAAAGCTGAAGAGCGGCGTACTGTGCTGCTGACAGCCCGCCTTTGTATAAGGTGTTTAAAATCACAATAAAGAAAGAAAAAAAAAGATATCTAAGGGTAAGGTCAGTATTGGGGCTACCATTTTCCTGCCTCTGAGAGGGAACGATTTGTTATCGTGGTGCTCTGCGTTAAAGGCCGGCTTCACTACGCTCCTAGATCCTTCCCGCCTAGCTCTTCCGGTGAGAAGTCATTAGAAGAATGAAGGGTATTTAACCTTAGAGAATAGATGATAAGCTACAGAACAAGCGTTATGTTCGAGTATAATGACTTTACTGTAGACTAGATATCTACTCTGTAGGAATCAGCATGGGTTTCGAAAAAGTCGATCGTGTGAAACCCAGCTCGCGCTATTCGTCCACGAGACTCAGAGGGCCATAGACACGGGTTCCCAGGTAGATGCCGTGTTTCTTGACTTCCGCAAAGCGTTTGATACAGTTCCCCACAGTCGTTTAATGAACAAAGTAAGAGCATATGGGCTATCAGACCAATTGTGTGATTGGATTGAAGAGTTCCTACATAACAGAATGCAGCATGTCATTCTCAATGGAGAGAAGTCTTCCAGAGTAAGAGCGATTTCAGGTGTGCCGCAGGGAAGTGTCGTAGGATCGTTGCCATTCACGATATACATAAATGACCTTGTGGATAACATCGGAAGTTCACTGAGGCTTTTTGCGTATGATGCTGTAGTATATCGAGAGGTTTTAACAATGGAAAATTTCACCGAAATGAAGGAGGATCAGCAACGAATTGACGCATGGTGCAGGTAACGGCAGTTGAATCTCAATGCAGACAAGTGTAATGTGCTGCGAATACATAGAAAGAAAGATCCTTTATCATTTAGCAACAATATAGCAGGTCAGCAACTGGAAGCAGTTAATTCCATAAGTTATCTGGGAGTAGGCATTAGGAGTAATTTAAAATGAAATGATCATATAAAGTTGATCGTCGGTAAAGCAAATGCTAGACTGAGATTCATTGGAAGAATTCTAAGGAAATGCAATCCGAAAACAAAGGAAGTAGGTTACAGTACACTTGTTCGCCCACTGCTTAAATATTGCTCACCAGTGTGGGATCCGTACTAGATAGGGTTGGTAGAAGAGATAGAGAAGATCCAACGGAGAGCAGCGCGCTTCGTTACAGGATCATTTAGTAATCGCGAAAGCGTTACGGAGATGATAGATAAACACCAGTGGAAGACTCTGCAGGAGAGACGCTCAGTAGCTCGGTACGGGCTTTTGTTGAAGTTTCGAGAACATACCTTCACCGAGGAGTCAAGCAGTATATTGCTCCTTCCTACGTATATCTCGCGAAGAGACCATGAGGATAAAATCAGAGAGATTAGAGCCCACACAGAGGCATACCGACACTCTTTCTTTCCACGAACAGTACGAGATTGGAATAGAAGGGAGAACCGATAGAAGTAATCATAGTACCCTCCGCCACACACCGTCAGGTGGCTTGCGGAGTATGGATGTTGATGTAGATGTAAAAAGAAATGAAGCGAACACGTGACACGACTACCATACGATATTTCAGTGCCTGCGTTGCTCAAAAGTACGAAGCAATGTTCCTTTGAACATGCATGCATGTCCGAAGGTTCAAATGGCTCTGAGCACTATGGGACTTAACATCTTGAGGTCATCAGTCCCCTAGACTTAGAACTACTTAAACCTAACTAACCTAAGGACAATCCATGCCCGAGGCAGGATTAGAACTTGCGACCGTAGCAGTATCTCGGTTCCAGACTGAAGCGCCCAGAACCGCTCGCCCACAGCGGCCGGCCATGTCCGAAGGAACAGGCACTACAGCGACTACACCCATTATGAAATACATGAAACGTATTCGCAGTTGCGAATATGGGCAACCATCAGCTCTATATTAGATTGACCTCAGTGAAATTTACGCCGGACCGGGACTCGAACCCGGAATTTTGTTATTGGAGCGTGTTTCACGGCCAGACTCAAACTTAACACATGTCGTCAGCCATGCGTGCTCGGATTTCCTAGGGCGACCGCTCACCGGGAAATCGGGTTTCGAGTCGCGCTTTGTCTTCGTTCCATTATGCACCAGATGGTTGTCCATATTCGCAGCTGTGAATACATTTGATGTGACAATACTGGTTACTTTCTAGGAACGAAACACTGATAGATTCGATAATGGAAATGTCGTGTGGCTAGGGTCTCCCGTCGGGTAGACCGTTCGCCTGGTGCAGGTCTTTCGATTTGACGCCACTTCGGCGACCTGCGCGTCGATGGGGATGAAATGATGATGATTAGGACAACACAACACCCAGTCCCTGAGCGGAGAAAATCTCCGACCCAGCCGGGAATCGAACCCGGGTTCTTAGGATTGACAGTCTGTCACGCTGACCACTCAGCTACCCGGGCGGACGATTCGATAATGTATTTGGTACAGCCGCGAGCTGTGGTACACGCAGTGTGGACAAACTGTTACAGTCGCCAGCTAGGGTACCGTTTGTCTCCAATAATTCAGATCCGACCATCAGCAAATATTTTGTATTTATTATTCATCATTTCTAAATTTTTTTTCGAAATTTCTTGTAATCTTTGTATGTGCAGGAATATTCATTGTTTTAAGAATAGCAGCACTTTCCGTCCAGTATGTAGTTCTCTTCTGTCTGTACGTTGTTCTTCAGAGCGTTCCTTTCTGTGCTAACTGTTGTACTTTATTGATGACGTTGCTTTCGGATTTGGAATTGAGTGTGCTGACGATGTGACAATATAGATAGATACCAACACTTGAAATTCTATCGATACTGGCAGTATCACGTCGAAACCCCCTGCGTGCGAAAAGCTACCCAGTCCCAGAAAACCAACCGTGACCCTGGCATACAATTAAAATCTAGGTTAACGATTTTAATGTACGCAGTTTAACGGATAACGCGATTTCTAGGGCCCTAACTATAGGTGCTAAAGTGAATATTTACACAAAATTTTATTTTAATGTGAATAGGAGATGTGTAGCAGAAACAGTCTTTCAGTAAACTCAATAACTTATTAAGACATAGTAAAACCGAGGAAATTATTCAAAACTGCTGAATGATTTGTGAACTCAATGCATGTAACTTTCACCACGGGATTCTTAATGATTTGCGGAGTTACTTTCTCCAGCAGGTAACTAGGCCGTTCTAACACAGCTCATCAAATAGGAATTTGGTTTGAAAAGTCGAATACAGTCGTTCTAGACATCCTCGTTAATCAAGAGGCTCATGTTTTCTATACAGCAACTGTTACTCTGAGAAAGGTTATCGTACAGAACTTAGCGAGCGCAGACCAAGAGTGCCTTATCCCGCCGTTGCTGCAACTTATGCTCACCGTAACTATTCCAGAGTGGCTGTGCAGACGCCGCTGACGTGCGGGTGATTCTTCTGTGGAGGACGTGGACTTGGTACTACGGCTACCCCCTCCAAACCTCTGTCACCTGCTAAGATACGCACTCTGGAGCGCGGCTTCAGCGTCCTGACAGCACACTCAGAACTCCACCATGAAATGCAGTCACCGTCTTCCAGTTTTCTAGCGTCTTCCTACTACCAGAAATATTTTCCGCCAAGCCATACATGTCTGCCAACAGCGACAAGTGCATACACGGCGGCCCAATGGCGAGGATTCCGCCCAGCACACGGGATCTGACAAAGACGATGCGTCATGATATCAATTCAGTCAAATCGCAAATCGTCTTCTCGCTTCTAGAAAATAGTCGCTTCGGCCATATCCCTGTGATCCCACTGACTAATACACCGCCCGCCGCTGTGGCCGAGCGGTTCTAGGCTCTTCAGTCCGGAACCGCGCTGCTGCTACGGTCGCAGGTTAGAATCCTGCCTCAGGCATGGATGTGTGTGATGCCCTTAGGTTAGGTTAAAGTAGTTGTAAGTCTAGGGGACTGATGACCTCGCATGTTAAGTCCCATAGTGCTTAGAGCCAACTGAACCATTTGAACTAATACACCAATGGCACGTTTCCGGGCCCAGCACTAGCCTCTCATCAGGGGTTCTCTGAAATTAGACAGCTGGATACAAGAGTAGGCAAATTACTTCAGGATTCAGTGTTTCTTTGAGAAAGCGACCGATGGTTATCCACAAAAGTTTTTTTTCAAAAATATAGGAAAGTAGCGCTCTACCGCACTTTGTGTGGCGACTCGGCCACAATTCTGCAGCTAGGCACGTCCAGGTGGTAAAATATACAACAGCCACTGAGGCCCCTGGTTGCTCACTGGCAACCCAACTTCTGCAAAAACAGCCACATGAAGCCGCAGTCTCCACTCGCGGCAAAGAGCCACTGTTTTGTCGTAGGTATCAGCCCGTCCTGTCCCAAATCCAATGTTCTGTGCCTTCCCACGTGCACATAAGTCACACAGAAAACAGGCCGTTCCAACAGAAAAGAAGTGATGCTCGAAAGAGTTCAATATGTCCAGTTCCAGGGATTCGATATACACTCCTGGAAATTGAAATAAGAACACCGTGAATTCATTGTCCCAGGAAGGGGAAACTTTATTGACACATTCCTGGGGTCAGATACATCACATGATCACACTGACAGAACCACAGGCACATAGACACAGGCAACAGAGCATGCATAATGTCGGCACTAGTACAGTGTATATCCACCTTTCGCAGCAATGCAGGCTGCTATTCTCCCATGGAGACGATCGTAGAGATGCTGGATGTAGTCCTGTGGAACGGCTTGCCATGCCATTTCCACCTGGCGCCTCAGTTGGACCAGCGTTCGTGCTGGACGTGCAGACCGCGTGAGACGACGCTTCATCCAGTCCCAAACATGCTCAATGGGGGACAGATCCGGAGATCTTGCTGGCCAGGGTAGTTGACTTACACCTTCTAGAGCACGTTGGGTGGCACGGGATACATGCGGACGTGCATTGTCCTGTTGGAACAGCAAGTTCCCTTGCCGGTCTAGGAATGGTAGAACGATGGGTTCGATGACGGTTTGGATGTACCGTGCACTATTCAGTGTCCCCTCGACGATCACCAGTGGTGTACGGCCAGTGTAGGAGATCGCTCCCCACACCATGATGCCGGGTGTTGGCCCTGTGTGCCTCGGTCGTATGCAGTCCTGATTGTGGCGCTCACCTGCACGGCGCCAAACACGCATACGACCATCATTGGCACCAAGGCAGAAGCGACTCTCATCGCTGAAGACGACACGTCTCCATTCGTCCCTCCATTCACGCCTGTCGCGACACCACTGGAGGCGGGCCGCACGATGTTGGGGCGTGAGCGGAAGACGGCCTAACGGTGTGCGGGACCGTAGCCCAGCTTCATGGAGACGGTTGCGAATGGTCCTCGCCGATACCCCAGGAGCAACAGTGTCCCTAATTTGCTGGGAAGTGGCGGTGCGGTCCCCTATGGCACAGCGTAGGATCCTACGGTCTTGGCGTGCATCCGTGCGTCGCTGCTGTCCGGTCCCAGGTCGACGGGCACGTGCACCTTCCGCCGACCACTGGCGACAACATCGATGTACTGTGGAGACCTCACGCCCCACGTGTTGAGCAATTCGGCGGTACGTCCACCCGGCCTCCCGCATGCCCACTATACGCCCTCGCTCAAAGTCCGTCAACTGCTCATACGGTTCACGTCCACGCTGTCGCGGCATGCTACCAGTGTTAAAGACTGCGATGGAGCTTCGTATGCCACGGCAAACTGGCTGACACTGACGGCGGCGGTGCACAAATGCTGCGCAGCTAGCGCCATTCGACGGCCAACACCGCGGTTCCTGGTGTGTCCGCTGTGCCGTGCGTGTGATCATTGCTTGTACAGCCCTCTCGCAGTGTCCGGAGCAAGTATGGTGGGTCTGACACACCGGTGTCAATGTGTTCTTTTTTCCATTTCCAGGAGTGTATTTTAATGAACCTTGCCCATATAATCCGCACCATTATCTTTCTCTCCTACCTTAAACGAATTCATATAGAATAAAAAGGCATGCAAAATTGTTTGCTGTATTTCAATGAAAGGTGTTTATTGTCCATTTTCGTGTTACTGTTTAATATAAACATAGTTTTCTAGACTACAATGCCAAATATGAAAATTATGCTACGGTTGCATGAACTAGCTGTAGTATAAAATCAAAGACAAGCAATAAAGTTCAAATATTTTAAACAGGCAATAAAGTTCAAATATTTTAAACTCAAATAAAGGAAAACTATTCGCCGTAAATTTCCTGTTGCTCTTGCATACATACTATTACTGCAAGCGAAACTACGTTTGTTCTGGTAAGCGGGTATCAAATGAAACCTTTCGTTCTCTCAACAGATGCGTAAACAACTCATCTTTTCTAGGTATTTTCCAGAAAGCTGACTTCTTTGTCGAGTAAAAGTGACTTCATCTTTAGAGAAAACACATCCTTTAGTGCCATGTTGAATAAATTAATTCCTCATTGTTTGTATAATTGTGAACGTATTTAATATTACTAGTATATGTTGCTGAAAACTGACATGTACCTCATAGTGTAGTTTTGACTATTGTACTTGTTTTTCCTGTACGCTTCATAGATATTGCATGCATTTTCATTCTCATTAAACTAGCAGTGAAATTTTATTACTTCCTCTACCATCCACCCACCCCCTCCAAAATACCGATACTTCGATATATCTTAGAATAAAATTGACGAATAATTGTTATCTATAGTAATACTATAGACGTCGAACCAGGCCATGGGAGACATTTTCCTTGTAAGTTATGAAATGTGCTACAGTCAATGACTCTCATTTGTTGAATATTCAAATGACTATTGTGCAGGTTCAGGCATTCTTCGATCAACAATACATTGGAGAAACTCTTATCACTGATGTGGGAACGTCCACAATGGGGCCAGAGTTCCAAAGGTGTTTCTAAACTACACGCCGAAACATGAAAACACCGGACGACTTGGGAGCAGATGGCTGGACCAAGACTTTTGAAACTAGTTCAGAGCAGTAGAGGTTCAGTCATTAGTAATGATATTATTATGACCTAAAATGCATCGAAGAAAGATAAGTTTATTCTCTCAGTTAGGTGGAATCTGCTGTACCTGGAAGCAAGAAGCGTTCCAACCGACCAGGCCGCTTCTTCGTTTCAGCCGGCGCACAGCTGGCTGCCCGACACCTTATATTTTTTAATACTGGATGAAGCTGCAGCTGGAAGCAGAGCAGACGCTGGGTGCGCCGGCCACCGCCGGCCACATGTGGCTGCCACCCCGGCGTAATGAATTTCGCGCGGGCTGCCAGATGACGCGGAAAACGCCTGCGTATATGTCGAGCACGCGGCCGCATTAGGCGCCGCGGAGAAAGCGCAGATAAGCTACCGGGGAGCGCCGGCCACCTGCCGCATTACCAGCCGTCTCCAGAGCGGCAGACGAGAGCGCGAGACCGGGTGCACCCAGTTTTGAAACCTGCTAACAGACTGAAAGTGTCTGCCGGGCGGGCCTCGACCTCGGACCTTGCGTTCCGTGGGCAATGCTCTTAGCCAATTATTCAAAAGCAGTCTTAATCGCATTTATTATTATTATACCGCCAACCGGTTTCAACCTGACATAGGGGTCATCTTCTGGGCATTCACACCATTGGTCGACTGCTGGTGGTGTCACTCCTGTCGACCAATGGTGTAAACGCCCAGAAGATGATCCCTACGTCGGGTTGAAACCGGTTGGCGGTATAATAATAATACATGCGATTAAGATTGTTTTTGTATAATTGATTAATCATACTAACCGCTGCTTCATCTCCACAACCATGTTGTCCAAAAATGCTCTTAGCGACTGAGCTACCCACGCATGTCTGAAGACCACCCCCACAGCTGCCAGTACCTCACAATTTTCAGACTTCGCAGACGCTATTTTGTACACTCCTGGAAATTGAAATAAGAACACCGCGAATTCATTGTGCCAGGAAGGGGAAACTTTATTGACACATTCCCGGGGTCAGATACATCACATGATCACACTGACAGAACCACAGGCACATAGACACAGGCATCAGAGCATGCACAATGTCGGCACTAGTACAGTGTATATCCACCTTTCGCAGCAATGCAGGCTGCTATTCTCCCATGGAGACGATCGTAGAGATGCTGGATGTAGTCCTGTGGAACGGCTTGCCATGCCATTTCCACCTGGCGCCTCAGTTGGACCAGCGTTCGTACTGGACGTGCAGACCGCGTGAGACGACGCTTCATCCAGTCCCAAACATGCTCAATGGGGGACAGATCCGGAGATCTTGCTGGCCAGGGTAGTTGACTTACACCTTCTAGAGCACGTTGGGTGGCACGGGATACATGCGGACGTGCATTGTCCTGTTGGAACAGCAAGTTCCCTTGCCGGTCTAGGAATGGTAGAACGATGGGTTCGATGACGGTTTGAATGTACCGTGCACTATTCAGTGTCCCCTCGACGATCACCAGTGGTGTACGGCCAGTGTAGGAGATCGCTCCCCACACCATGATGCCGGGTGTTGGCCCTGTGTGCCTCGGTCGTATGCAGTCCTGATTGTGGCGCTCACCTGCACGGCGCCAAACACGCATACGACCATCATTGGCACCAAGGCAGAAGCGACTCTCATCGCTGAAGACGACACGTCTCCATTCGTCCCTCCATTCACGCCTGTCGCGACACCACTGGAGGCGGGCTGCACGATGTTGGGGCGTGAGCGGAAGACGGCCTAACGGTGTGCGGGACCGTAGCTCAGCTTCATGGAGACGGTTGCGAATGGTCCTCGCCGATACCCCAGGAGCAACAGTGTCCCTAATTTGCTGGGAAGTGGCGGTGCGGTCCCCTACGGCACTGCGTAGGATCCTACGGTCTTGGCGTGCATCCGTGCGTCGCTGCGGTCCGGTCCCAGGTCGACGGGCACGTGCACCTTCCGCCGACCACTGGCGACAACATCGATGTACTGTGGAGACCTCACGCCCCACGTGTTGAGCAATTCGGCGGTACGTCCACCCGGCCTCCCGCATGCCCACTATACGCCCTCGCTCAAAGTCCGTCAACTGCACATACGGTTCACGTCCACGCTGTCGCGGCATGCTACCAGTGTTAAAGACTGCGATGGAGCTCCGTATGCCACGGCAAACTGGCTGACACTGACGGCGGCGGTGCACAAATGCTGCGCAGCTAGCGCCATTCGACGGCCAACACCGCGGTTCCTGGTGTGTCCGCTGTGCCCCGTGCGTGTGATCATTGCTTGTATAGCCCTCTCGCAGTGTCCGGAGCAAGTATGGTGGGTCTGACACACCGGTGTCAATGTGTTCTTTTTTCCATTTCCAGGAGTGTATATACTGGACCAGCACTCCTGGATGCAAGGATATGGCGAAAAAATGGTTTCCAAACAACCGGTTTCGAATCCAGGTCTAACAATCCGTGTCTAATATGCACTGAAGAGCCAAAGAAACTGTTCACCTGCCTAATATCGTGTAGGGGCCTCGCAAGTACGCAGAAGTATCGCAACACGACATGGCGGTGGCTCGACTTACGTCTCAAGTAGTGTTGGAGGTACTGACGCCATGAATCCTGCAGGACTGTACATAAATCCGTAAGAGGAGGTGGATATGTCTTCCGGACACCACGTTGCAAGGCATGCCTGATACGCTCGAATCGAGATTAGCGGTGCAAACACCGCCAAGCAGAGCTTTCGTGCTACTCTGTGGTAGACTAATAAGGAGAAGTTGGATATACTACTTTTATACCGTAAATGTAAAAGAAATGCTGTAAAAACAGTAAATCGGTATAGGGCTATCTCTCCGAATCGTCAATGTCCGACGCGCTAGTGCGGACAGGCTGTTTGAACGCAAAACAAAACAAAACAAAACAAAAAAAAGAAGGCTGCAACTGACAGAGAACACGAAGAAGCTTTTCTGGCTACGACGCCAATGAATCCGCACAGTAGTACGATACACATTGCCAGGGAATGTGGAATCAGCCGGACGAGTGTCATTCGCATACTGCATCGACAGAATTTCCATCCCTCTCTTCCGTTACCACATCAGGCACTCGACGACCGCGATTTCGAACGTCGTACCGAATTTCTCGCTCTATCGTTCAGCAACTGAGAGACTACCCTACTTTTTTCCAACGTGTGCTCTTTACCAATGAAGCAATTTTACTAATCACGCTCATGTAAGCCGCGCGGGATTAGCCGAGCGGCTTAGGCCGCTGGAGTCATGGAGTGGGCGGTTAGTCCCGGCGGGGTTTCGAGTCCTCCCTAGGGCATGGGTGTGTGAGTGTTTGTCCTTAGGATGATTTAGGTTAAGTAGTGTGTAAGCTTAGGGACTGATGACCTTAGCAGTTAAGTCCCATAAGATTTCAAACACATTTGAACATTTTTTTGCTAATGTAAAGTTGCATGACATGCCCCACTGAGCAGCCGAAAATCCACACTGGTTTCATCAGGTACAACATTGACGGCCGTGGAGCGTAAACGAATCATGTGGCGTCATAGGAATTTACTGTTGGATCTTACTTCATATTGGGTATCCTAAATGGACATTTGTACGTCAACCACAGAACTTGAACACACAAGGAACATACGGCACGCAGTCAGTGGATCTGTCAGCACCATCTACCGTGACAACGCAGCATTTCTGGAAACATGCTCATAGGACAAGGGTTTCGAGATGGACGTATGCTTTTGTTGGATTAACATTTTTAGCGCTGGTATCAACTGAGATATTGAAGTAAGTACGTTTTTTTTAAATGGAACCGTATTCTTTTTATAACTGCATTCGATAGCTATTGAAAGAGCGTTTGCGGTGCAGCTTTACTGTATGGTTAAATGATGATGGCGTCCTCTTGGGTAAAGGACGCGATGCACGCCAAAGTACGACTGTTTGTGTCGTGCATGACACTGCAGGTCATGGAGGCCGCTTCGAACATCTGTTGTGACGTGGACTCAAGAGGACGTCGTTATCAGGAGAAAGAAAACTGGCATTCTACGGATCGGAGCGTGCAATGTCCGAGCCCTTAATCGGTCAGGTAGGTTAGAAAATTTAAAAAGGGAAATGGATAGGTTAAAGTTAGATATAGTGGGAATTAGTGAACTTCGGTGGCAGGAGGACCAAGACTTTTGGTCAGGCGAATACAGGGTTATAAATACAGAGTCAAATAGGGGTAATGCAGGAGTAGGTTTAATAATGAATAAAAAATAGGAGTATGGGTAAGCTACTACAAACAGCATAGTGAACGCATTATTGTGGCCAAGATAGACACAAAGCCCACGCCTACTACAGTAGTACAAGTTTATATGCCAACTAGCTCTGCAGATGACGAAGAAATTGATGAAATGTATGATGAGATAAAAGACATTATTCAGGTAGTGAAGGGAGACGAAAATTTAATAGTCATGGGTGATTGGAATTCGAGAGTAGGAAAAGGGAGAGAAGGAAACATAGTGGGTGAATATGGATTGGGGGAGAGAAATGAAAGAGATAGCCGTCTGGTAGAATTTTGCACAGAGCATAATCATAGCTAACACTTGGTTCAAGAATCATAAAAGAAGGTTGTATACATGGAAGAATCCTGGAGATACTAGAAGGTATCAGATAGATTATATAATGGTGAGACAGAGATTTAGGAACCAGGTTTTAAATTATAAGACATTTCCAGGGGCAGATGTGGACTCTGAGCACAATCTATTGGTTATGAACTGTAGATTAAAACTGAAGAAACTGCAAAAAGGGGAGAATTTAAGGAGATGGGACCTGGATAAACTGACTAAACCAGAGGTTGTACAGAGGTTCAGGGAGAGCATAAGGGAACAATTGACAAGAATGGGGGAAAGAAATACAGTAGAAGAAGAATGGAGAGCTCCGAGGGATGAAGTAGTGAAAGCAGCAGAGGATCAAGTAGGCAAAAAGACGAGGGCTAGTAGAAATCCTTGGGTAACAGAAGAAATAAAAAAAAACGCAGTAAATGAAGCAGGCAAAAGGGAATACAAACGTCTCAAAAATGAGATCGTCAAGAAGTGCAAAATGGCTAAGCAGGGATGGCTAGAGGACAAATGTAAGGATGTAGCGGCTTATCTCACTAGGGGTAAGATAGATACTGCCTACAGGAAAATTAAAGAGTCCTTTGGAGAAAAGAGAGCCACTTGTATGAACATCAAGAGCTCAGATGGAAACCCAGTTCTAAGCAAAGAAGGGAAAGCAGAAGGGTGGAAGGAGTATATAGAGGGTCTACACAAGGGCGATATTATGGAAATGGAAGAGGATGTAGATGAAGATGAAATGGGAGATACGATACTGCGTGAAGAGTTTGACAGAGCATTGAAAGACCTGAGTCGAAACAAGGTCCCGGGAGTAGACAACATTCCATTAGGACTACTGATAGCCTTGGGAGAGCCAGTCCTGACAAATCTCTACCATCTGGTGAGCAAGATGTATGAGACAGGCGAAATACCTCAGACTTCAAGAAGAATATAATAATTCCAATCCCAAAGAAAGCAGGTGTTGACAGATGTGAATATTACAGAACTATCAGTTTAATAAGTCACAGCTGCAAAATACTAACGCGAATTCTTTACAGACGAATGGAAAAACTGGTAGAAGCCGACCTCGGCGAAGATCAGTTTGGATTCCGCAGAAATGTTAGAACACGTGAGGCAATACTGGCCCTACGACTTATCTTAGAAAATAGATTAAGAAAAGGCAATTCTACATTTCTATCATTTGTAGACTTAGAGAAAGCTTTTGACAATGTTGACTGGAATACTCTCTTTCAAATTCTAAAGGTGGCAGGGGTAAAATACAGGGAGCGAAAGGCTATTTACAATTTGTACAGAAACCAGATGGCAGTTATAAGAGTCGAGGGGCATGAAAGGGAAGCAGTGGTTGGGAAGGGAGTGAGACAGGGTTGTAGCCTATCCCCGATGTTATTCAATCTGTATATTGTGGAAGCAGTAAAGGAAACAAAAGAAAAATTCGGAGTAGGAATTAAAATCCATAGAGAAGAAATAAAAAATTTGAGGTTCGCCCATGACTTTGTAATTCTGTCAGAGACAGCAAAGAACTTGGAAGAGCAGTTGAACGGAATGGACAGTGTCTTGAAAGGAGGATATAAGATGAACATCAACAACAGCAAATCCGAGGATAATGGAATGTAGTCGAATTAAGTCGGGTGATGCTGAGGAAATTAGATTAGGAAATGAGACACTTAAAGTAGTAAAGAAGTTTTGCTATTTGGGGAGCAAAATAACTGATGATGGTCAAAGGAGAGAGGATATCAAATGTAGACTGGCAATGGCAAGGAAAGCGTTTCTGAAGAAGCGAAATTTGTCAACATCGAGTATAGATTTAAGTGTCAGGAAGTCGTTTCTGAAACTATTTGTATGGAGTGTAGCCATGTATGGAAGTGAAACATGGGCAATAAATAGTTTAGACAAGAAGAGAATAGAAGCTTTCGAAATGTGGTGCTACAGAAGAACGCTGAAGATTAGATGGGTAGATCACATAACTAATGAGGAGGTATTGAATAGAACTGGAGAGAAGAGGAGTTTGTGGCACAACTTGACAAGAAGAAGGGACCGGTTGTTAGGACATGTTCTGAGGCATCAAGGGATCACAAATTTAGCATTGGAGGGCAGCGTGGAGGGTTAAAATCGTAGAGGGAGAGCAAGAGATGAATACACTAAGCAGATTCAGAAGGATGTAGGTTGCAGTAAGTACTGGGAGATGATGAAGCTTGCACAGGATAGAGTAGCATGGAGAGCTGCATCAAACCAGTCTCAGGACTGAAGACAACAACAAACACTAGTTTCGGCAATTCAGTATGCCATCTTTCTTAAATAAAAAATGTGAAAATGTCTTGACGTTCAACGGAAGTTAGCTTGTGGGATACTTAGCTTTGTTTCCGCATTTTCCACCAAACTACACGCAACTGTCAAAAACGCACTCACGAAACGCTTTAATCGTATCTCCTTTGTTCAACCGAAAGCGGACTGCAAGTGCCTTAAGATCTTTTCCCCATAACCCGCGGTTCTGAAATTATTTTGTCCGAGGTACCGGTACGGAGGATCGGAAGTGCGTATCGTTACAAATCAAGCACTATAAAGGGTGTCCCATTTATATTGACTACTCGAAATAAATTTTTGAGCAGGAGCAAAACAAAAAATATATCAAGCAAATGTTGTTTACCTTCCAGAGAGACGTTGTGCAGCTTGACTGCCTTTCTTGTATCGCTGTTGGTAAAAAAGATATGGACAGCACTAAGCCTCTTTTAAATAGTACCCCACATTTTTATTAAGTGATTCACTACCTCTCCTTAACAACTTTTCAAACATGTATTCCTGTAAACACAATAGTAACAAGCAGAAACGAAGATCTTTAATGCCGTTTTGTAGCACTATAATCCATTGTGGACGCAAAAGGGGATAGAACTATCAAAGGTGCTCAATGTGGTGACCACGGGCATTGGGACATTAGTCCAAACGTTGCATGAAAGAATTCATCGCTGCTTGCAGTGTTGGCTACTTAAGGGAATGACCAGCAAGTACGATACGTTTTGTATGTTCTGTAGATTTGTTGTAATATCACGATACGCAACGTCTTTTACGCATACCCTAAAGGAAAAAGTCGCGAGGAGTTGATACAGGAGACCGAAGATGCCATTCCATTGTTCCCCCAGGACCAGTCCATCTCGTAGCATACCTTCGGTGCATAACAAGACGTGCGCACAAGGCATTATGTGATGGACATCCATCTTGTTGATACCACACAAGCATTCTGCTTCTTAGCGGCATTTTATCTGTAAGACGAGGAAGAATTCGTGTGAGAAAGTTGGTATCTGGCCTGCAATTTGGTTACCATGGATGAAATAAGGGCCTATAATTGAATTAGTAGGCATCTCATACTCCACATTAACTCTCCACTGACGCTGATGTTCCACCTATCTAAACCATCGTGGGTTTTCGCTGGAACAATGAAGCATGTCTGTGTATTTACCTATCGTTTGAGAAGGAACAATAATTGGTAATAAGAAAGTCAGAGAAGAAGTTCCAGTTTGCGAGGATTTACTGCTGTACGCACTCATAGAACTGTATAAGATTCTGGAAATCATTCCCATGCATTTCATGGTATAAACCTACGATAAAGAGAAAATGGTGACGAGTTAGAATGAGACGCACGTTGGTTTTAGAATTACCAATCTCCTTATCAAACTGCGTTTGCAGCAGAAGTGAGAACAATATCTTCGGCAGCTTCGTTTTGCGATTCGAAAACGATTGCTACAGTGCTGTGGGTTGAAACTTCTCTTTACCTGAAGCTTCGAAACAAGACGAGAAAACATTCGTCGGGAAAGAGTGTTCTTGTCAGGATATGGCTCTCTGTAGAATTACTCTGCCTGAGTAGCATTACGCCTACCTTCAACCGCAAAAAAAGAAATGATGATGCAGGTTTTAATGTAGGACTGCCTGTACCATACACAAGACATCGTTTAAAAGTACTACAGCATTGTACTCCACATAAATAAGTAAACATTATTGCAATCATTATTCTGTTACCTCACGTTCCTCATAGATGAGCAGCATTTCTACCTTATTTCCGTTGGTGTATTTTGTACTTACACAACCTTTCAACTGCAAACGGTTGACTAAATGACTATGGTGTATTTTCTTTGTGTATAAGCAGACTGAAGCAACGAATGAAAATCTGTAGCAATTTCTCCTGCTCACCAGGCAGGTAGGCTAACCACTACATCACTGTTCGAGTTTAGGTGGAATACCGAGTGGGCTAAGGCGTGAATGCGAATTCGGTTTGAGGAGGGAGGCGTACTAGGGTAGTCAAATGTTTTTTATTCCAGTCTTTGATCACAATATCAATTCTTTTGACGATTACCGGTTCCAGTCGGTAATGACCATCTTCAGATATTTTCTACACCAGCCAGTTGCAGAAACGACTGTGTGGACGATGTGGCCTATTCTACACCTTATTTTAGATCAATGTGACAATGCTGTGCTGGGTGTATTTATATGTTTTGACGATGCCATTATGGCCTTATCTCTTTAGAACTTGGTGCAGAAAAGGTCTGAGGATGGTCATTACTGACTGAAACCGGTCATCACCAAAAGAACTGATATTGTGATCAAAGACTGGAATAAAAAACATTTGACAGTATTGGATCACTGTTCATATACGCGACTATGTCGCACCTGGTGGTACTAGGATAGTGTTTGCAGTTTTACAGAGCCACTGTATCAGTTTGGCGTATTGGCCAGAGCATCCTCCTAGCGAGCGGGAGGCCCAGGTTTGAGTCCCGGTCTTGGTACAAATTTTCATCGTGGCTTCAGTTTGCATATATGCATGATAGATGTCTGAGTCTTGAAAAAGTCTTTGGAACCATGAAGTTTCATTTTATTATTTTGCTTGTGTTTCCATTTCTTTACTGTCAACTCCTGTAAGTGAACGAGTAACGTTCCCTGTGCTAGTATAGGATATTCAAAGTCAGTTTTTGTTTTATATTTATAATGAGACTACATTTACGTGGCTGGCACCCTATGATACGTTTTTGATCAGGTGTTGAGGAGAGGTAGTGGATTACCGAATAAAAAGATATAATGTGTTCATATCTTCGTGACGGACAAAGTTTCAAGGAAGGCAGGCCGACATGCTGCTTAATGTCGCCCTGGCAGCTAAACATCCTTTGCTCGATACATTTTTTATTTTACTTATAGACCAAAAGTTATTTGGGGTGAATAAGGTAAATGGAACACCCTATACCACCAGAAGAGTTTACACTGTTTGCTAAAAATAAGCGTGCCTTCTTCGACTCATGTAATTACGTTCCTTGATGCTCTAACACATATGATAACGTCACGTAGTCAAACCGTAAAGCCTGAAGATAGATGTGTTCTGAGGCTGTTTGGATTGCACGCTGCCATTCACTTCAACTAAAGCTTTGAGAACAAAGTCGCTGAGCGAACTCGCCACACACATTTTACTTCTGTGTGTCTGTCCCACTGACAGTCACGTTCAGTGGAAGCACTTTGCATTACAGGCATCGTGTGACTGTATTATCGTCACACAGACTAAGCAAAGTGTTTAGCGACAGATACGATTTCTTTCTCTGTAACTTCTTAGACGTACCATTTGCTCTTGGAAACATCAGTTGTTTGCAATAGGTTATTTTATTAGAGGTAAGTAACTGACGTTACTACGATTGCGCTTGGCGTAGATGTACATTATTTAAATTCTCTGGATTGAAGAAACTTACGTCACTAGCATGGTGAGACAAGATCAGGACTGGTTGTGTCAAGCTTTTCCCGATCAACAGACTGCAGCCAATTGCCATAGATGGAATCTTACACCTTCTTGCCGCGTGTCATGGAGCTTGGCATGTGTCGCTGCAGATTGTGATCTCTCCGTCGCGTTGGGACATGAAACTCGGCGACCTCTGTGAGTGCTGTTCCACGCTGAGTACTCAGTTTAACCTTCTACGTTTCTTTCATTTCCGCAATTATTCACTATTCGTACACTGCATTACAGTGCACAAGCGTTCATTGAAGTCATTCCGCCTAAAAAGAAAAAGGTCATCACGGCGGTGCTTTACTGTATCGTATGAGGATGCTTAGTGAGAGGTAACGCCTGAAATTTGGTATTTTCGATAACTGTTGACACTGTGAATATCGGAATACTGAATTCTGTAACGAATTCAGAAACTGAATGTCTAATGCGCCTAGCTCCAACTGCCATTCCGCGTTCAGAGTATCTTAATTTCCGTCGTGTCACGTTGGAAACCTTTTCACATGAATCACGTGAGTACAAATGACAGTTCCCCCAATACACTGCCCTTTTATACCTTGTGTCCACGGTACTACCGTAATCTGTACACGTGAATATCGCTAGCCCATGACTTGCTACATCAGTGTACCGCCTTAAGTCAAAAAATTGTTGTTTTCGTAAACACAATGTGTAGACAATGTTGAGCTCACATCTTAGTTTTGCATCGTTGTTTATGTAAACATGAACTGATTTGCGCTTGAAAAAGTAAAAAAATACTACACAAACTGCATGATAAACACAACCCCTCACCTCCTTTAACAGTTTCGAACAAAGAAAGGAATGAAATAAGAGGACGAGGTCAATGGAGAACCAGTATAAGCTAGGAATCTGCAAGGATTGGGATGGGAGTCGACCACGTCTTTTTTACAGGAACTGTCCCCGTATTCGGTCAAGCAATTATGGGAAACCGCGAAAAACTGGATGGCTTCACCGGATAGTGTACCATTTCTCCTTCTGCATGAGAGTCCGTTTTCTTACTTAGGACGCCATCTCGCTTATTCGGGGAAGCTAGATTCATATAGATGGCAGTGTTTCACTTACGAGACAATGCACTCCTGGGGTTTAACAATATGTCTTTAAAATTGCAGTCGTCAGATTCTCTGTTTCGTAGATCCAACTATAGCTGAAAGAGAAAGAAACGCACAAGAGAGAAATCAAATTTCACAGGCTATGAATATGCCTATTTTTGTTCATGCCCACTCTTACATAGAAGCAGGTAGCTTAGATTTTATGCTCCAGGTATATAAATTTTGACACAATAACTAATAATGGCAAATTAATCACTTCAAATTTTAATAATTGTAATGCACAATTAAAATTTCTTATAAAGATAGAGGGGCATAAGAGAGAAACGTACGAATAGAAGATGGAAAGTACAAAAAAATTGGCTAAACCGTGGCTTAGTCTTATAAAAAATATGGGCTTACACTTATAAAAACTGTGAGAGTTTACAAATATTTGTGTGTACGGATTCGATTGTCAGAAGTCGTTTTTGCAGCCCAACTCCCTTATTATTATTATCATAAAAAAACGAGAAGTTGGATATATGTGGCTTCTCTGATGTTGCTATACAGCAGAAGTTTAATTGAGAGGGTGGGGGGACTACAGATAGTTTAGAATCGTGCAGGAGAGGTCCTTAAAGGTATCGCTGATCCAAAAAAATGGTTCAAATGGCTCTGAGCACTATGGGACTTAACATCTCAGGTCATCAGTCCCCTAGAACTTAGAACTGCTTAAACCTAACTAACCTGAGGACATCACAAACATCCATGCCCGAGGCAGGATTCGAACCTGCGATCGTAGCGATCGCGCGGTACCACACTGAAGCGCCTAGAACCTCTCGGCCACACTGTTGCTGATCCATGAATGCTTGAACCTGCGTAATATTCATTTGAATATGCAACATACTACGACACTATTTATAAATTAAAAGAAAGATGTCTAAAGGAAGACCAAAGATATTTGCGTAAAACGAACATTATTAATTAGATGCGTAAAAGACTGAAGCATAGTTCACGACGAAAAGGCCGTTCGAATGATATTTCAACGTGAAAACTGCCTGTGATTCCAGTGCCCATGTAAAACAACAAAGAGAATTCGTAATCGCAAATAACAAAATGTGCGCAATTAACATGTTAAGATAAAATCACACCAAAAAGTTGTTTGACCACGGCCGGTGCAGAACTTTCCACCTCATATCTTTTGAAAGATTAGCGGCCATTTCGCAAGTAAATTCTTCAAATGTTTACTCTTTTGGAGTCGCGGTATGGACTGAACCTTGTTACAAGACAAAAAGAAAAAGAAGAAAAAGACGGAGGTGGTCAGCGTGAAACCAGTAATTCTTATCGTAAGATCACTGTGAACTACATGAGATATTTAAAGTATGTAGTGTTTCTGACACAATGACATGTTAACTGAGATGTTTGTACTCTTTACTGAAAAAAGCTGTGACACAGAAACTAATTTACGTTCCTCCCCGGTGGTAACGACGTTCACTTCCATTAGCACGCTTCCAGGAAAAGCGTTGCGCGTGAACTCAACGGTTCCCTGGAGCGCACCGTAAGCCACAGTTGTCACATACTTCACTTTATCTCGAGGGCTGCAGTGTATCCACCAACAACAGTAAACAGCAACCATGTCAGTTATTTTTTGCCGAATAGTCGAGATGCTGGTAGCCAAAGAATAACAGAACAATATTTTCAAATGGTTCAAATGGCTCTGAGCACTATGGGACTTAACAGCTGTGGTCATCAGTCCCCTAAAACTTAGAACTACTTAAACCTAACTAACCTAAGGACATCACACACATCCATGCCCGAGGCAGGATTCGAACCTGCGACCGTAGCAGTCGCGCGGTTCCGGACTGCGCGCCTAGAAACGCGAGACCACCGCGGCCGGCAACAATATTTTCGTTTAACAACTGCGTAATTGGTTCACTTGTTTCCCCATTCCGTTGCCTGATGTTTCTCGCTCGCAGCTGAGTTATTGAATATCATGATTCAAATTTAATTCTTAGATAGTTCTTCCGTACTCAATAATATCAGCAGTACTACGACTGAATGGTATTTAATGTTTGGAAGGTCAAGTACAGGTAAACAAGAGACGATAAAAGCTGTATTTCTTTCCTAATTTGTGCCACGTCGATTGGACTACACATTTTCAAAGATATTTCAATTGTTTTCGGTCATTTTAATAAAATGCGTTTTTCTTTTATTTCAGGTGAGTAAATCGCTGACTGATTCCTATAGCTTTCGAAGAACATGTGGAACTGTCGGTGAGTCCAGTTTGTAATCTTCAAACTTTTGTGATCTCTTGCGCAATAAACTTGTTAGACATATATGTTTTAGCGTATGAGCAAAGTGTAAACACAAGGACGAAGTACAACCACAAATATTATTTCGCACACACTATCACATTCTGCAGTAGTATCTTATAAAGACAAATTGTGCAGCATACTGTTATGGCACATTTGGCATCGAGTTGAGCCATCATCTTAAGCCCCGCATAATCTCAATACGACAGTCTTCCTTTGCTGTAAATACGGGGGGCAGGTATTATTTTGTACGCCCATCTAATTGGCCATATCTCCCATCGAACACGTTCGGTGTAGGAAACTACCGTATCTTTTTCAGTGTACTACTACTGCAAATGTTGCAGAATGTCCCGCTAGCAACAATTACAGTTCCAGCATGACGAGGCCGTTCATGTCAGACAACATTCAGACAACTTCTCTCTAACAGTGGGTTTGGCGGGAGGGAGGGGGGGGGGGGTGAGTTAGTACCGTGGCTGCCATGCTCTCCCAACCTCACTCCCATTGATTTCTGTGAGTGTGTGGTGTGTGTGTGTGTGTGTGTGTGTGTGCGTGTGTGTGTGTAAATGTGTTGGTGAGTGGGTGTGGTGGCGGAAAGGCAGGTAAGGCGTTCGGTGCACGAGAGCTGGTTGCTCCTTTGGCTGAAGGTGCAGCCATTATTAGTTCAGTGAACGCAATGGGTAAAGATTACGCCCTCGCTGACCCAGAACATGGACACCATCATTTTTTCAGCACTGGCGGTTACCCAAAATTTTTTTGGTGGCGGTGAATCTGTGTGCTTCCATTGAGCTGACTGGCACTTTGTTTCTGGATTGAAAAATGACATCCACGTCTCATCCATTGTCACAACCGACGAAAAGAATGTCCCATTCAAGCTGTCGTTGCGTGTCAACATTGCTTGGCAACATGCCACACGGGCAGCCATGTGGTCGTCCGTCAGCATTCGTGGCACCCACCTGGATGACACTTTTCGCATTTTCAGGTCGTCATGCAGGATTGTGTGCACAGAACCCACAGAAATGCCAACTCTGGAGGCTATCTGTTCAACAGTCATTCGGCGATCCCGCAAAACAATTCTCTCCACTTTCTCGATCATGTCGTCAGACCGGCTTGTGCGAGCCCGAGGTTGTTTCGGTTTGTTGTCACACGATGTTCTGCCTTCATTAAACTGTCGCACCCACGAACGCACTTTCGACACATCCATAACTCCATCACCACATGTCTCCTTCAACTGTCGATGAATTTCAATTGGTTTCACACCACGCAAATTCAGAAAACGAATGATTGCACGCTGTTCAAGTAAGGAAAACGTCGCCATTTTAAGTATTTAAAACAGTTCTCATTCTCGCTGCTGGCGGTAAAATTCCATCTGCCATACGGTGCTGCCATCTCTGGGACGTATTGACAATGAACGCGACCTCATTTTAAAACAATGCACATGCTTCTATCTCTTTTCAGTCCGGAGAAAAAAATTGGAGGCCTATAGAACTTGAATGCACCTCGTACAATGTTTATGAAGTCGTCGTTGGCTTCCTGTTCTTGTCGGAATCAGTCACAGATTTACATCCGCAGACGGCAGACTGCAGGATGCAGATGTTTCGTTAAAGAATGATAGGAGTGTAGCCCATGCTCGTGCAGCACGTCAACGCCCTTGCGTTGCGAGACACGCAGCTGCCTTGCTACGCTACGTGCATTTTTCTGGGGTTCTTGGTGTATAAAGTCCGCAGCTCGTGGTCGCGCGGTAGCGTTCTCGCTTCCGGAGCACGGGATCCCGGGTTCGATTCCCGGCGGGGGCAGGGATTTTCATCTATCTCGAGATGACTGGGTGTTGTTGTCTCGCCTTCATCATTATCATTCATCCTCATTGCGGTCAGAGGAAGGCAATGGTAAACCACCTCCATTAGGACCTTGCCTAGTACGGCGGCGCGGGTCTCCCGCGTCGTTCCCCTACGTTCTGTCAGGGAGTATGGGACTTCATCATCAGTAGCTGCTCAGTAGCTGGAACACGGCGAGTCCGTGGATGACCTCCGTCACGCGATGGTGGAAGGAGAGAACCTGTCTCACGAAGGCGAAAGCAGCACATCCACGAGCGGCAAAACCCGCCCGGTTATCAATTACTCCATAAATCAGCATACCCATATATTCATCGTTTGTGTACGCCATACGTCTGCCACACTGTTTTAGAATAAAGTAAGAAGAAAATCCGATATGTCTACGAATGTATATGGAGCCTGTCATGAACGCGTTATTCGGTTAGCAACTGGTCCCTGTCTGTACAATAAGTAAGTGCAAATGTTCTGTACAAGACCCACTGTAATCGCTCTATGACGATTAAGACGCCAAATACATCTCGATCCAGAATCGAACCCTCGACCTCTTGCATAATAATCCAAAACGATATCCACTGCACCAACTTCGCAGCACTAGTCCCATCTGCTGGCAGAGGTAGTTACCGTGCACGTGATTACAGTGCCAGACTGTGAATCTTTAACGTCCATTTACTGTCGGAAATATGTGCAGGACGACATATTGTGGGAGACATTTATGTATTGTTAGTACGTGAGTAAATGCACAGCGAAGTCCCAGTGCGCGAATCTTTCTTCGTCTATATACATAGTGCAAAATGGCTAAGCAGGGATGGCTAGAGGATAAATATAAGGATGTAGAGGCAAATATTACTAGGGATAAGATGGATATTGCCTACAGGAAAGAAGGGAAAGCAGAAAGTTGGAAGGAGTATATGGAGGGTCTTTACAAGAGCGATGTACTTGAGGGTAAGATTATGGAGATGGAAGAGGACGTAGATAAAGATGAAATGGGAGATGCGCTACTGCGTAAAGAATTTAATAGAGAACTGTAAGACCTAAGTCGAAACAAGGTGCCGGGAGTAGACAACATTCCATTAGAACTACTGGTAGGAGAGCCAGCCCTGACTAAACTCTACCATCTTGTGAGCAAGATATATGAGACAGGCGAAATAACCTTACACTTCAAGAAGAATATAATAATTCCAATCGCAAGGAAAGCAGGTGTTGACAGGTGTGAAAATTACCGAAATATCAGTTTAATAAGTCACAGCTGCAACATACTAACACGAATTCTTTACAGACGAATGGAAAAACTGATAGAAGCCCACCTCGGGGAAGATCAATTTTGTTTACATAGAAATGCTGGAACCCTTGAGACAATACTGTTCCTACGACTTATCTTAGAGGATAGATTAAGAAGAGGCAAATCTACGTTTATAGCATCTGTAGATTTAGAGAAATATTTTGACAATGTTGACTGGAACACACTCTTTCAAATTCTGAAGGTGTCAGGGCTCAAATATAGAGAGCGAAAGGCTATTTACAATTTGTACAGAAAACAGATGGCAGTTATAAGAGTCGAGGGCATGACAGGGAAGCAGTGGTTGGGATGGGAATGAGACAGGGTTGTAGCCTGTCCCCGATGTTATTCAATCTGTATATTGAACAAGCAGTAAAGGAAGCAAAAGAAATATTTGGACAAGGAATTAAAATTAATGGAGAAGAAATAAAAACCTTGACGTTTGTTGATGACTTGATGACATTGTAATTCTGTCAGAGACAGCAAATGACCTTGAAGAGCAGTTGAACGGAATGGACAGTGTCTTGAAAGGAGGATATAAGATGAACATCAACAAAAGCACAACGAGGATAATGGAATGTAGTCGAATTAAGTCGGGTGATGCTGAGGGAATTAGATTATGAAATGAGACATTTAAAGTAGTACATCAGGGGAGCAAAATAACTGATTATGGTCGAAGGAGAGAGGATGTAAAATGTAGACTCGCAATGTCAAGGAAAGCATTTCTGAAGAAGGGAAGTTTGTTAACATCGAGTGTAGATTTAGGTGTCAGGAAGTCTTTTCTTAAAACATTTGTATGGACTGTAGCCATGTATGGAAGTGAAACACGGACGGTAAGTATAGAATAGAAGCTTCGAAATGTGGTGCTACAGAAGAATCCTGAAGATCACGTAACTAATGAGGAGGTATTGAATAGAATTGGGGAGAGGAGGAATTTGTGGCACAACTTGACAAGAAGAAGGGATAGATTGGTAGGACATGTTCTGAGGTATCAAGGGATCACCAATTCAGTATTGGAGGGCAGCGTGGAGGGTAAAACTCGTAGAGGGAGACCAAGGTATGATTACACCAAGCAAATTCGGAAGGATGTTAGTTGCAGTAGTTACTTGGAGTTGAAGGGGCTTGCACGGGATAGAGTAGCATGGAGAGCTGCATCAAACCAGTCTCTGGACTAAAGACCACAACAACAACAACAACTGATATTGTTTTGAGTTGTATATTACCACATTTGATATACCTTTTCAGCTCATAAACTTCCTTGGCTCTACTACCACTTCACCTCGTGTAACACACTTTCAGCAGCATAAATAACCTGAGGATCCTAAATTTGGGAAGCGTCGTTCCATTAGAAGATGTGTAGTGTGTCACGACCGAGTACTGCGGCTAGATGTTGCTTATGACGAGATTGTAGACACGATAACTGAGCTGTCTGCTAGAGATAGATGTGTAGTGAACACGGCACCACGTGGAGATTTAGCCGACTTTGAACGTGGGATGGTAATCGGTGTAAGACGCATAGAGCATAACATGTCGGACGTTTCCGAGGATAACAGTGTCTAGGGTGGCTCTTCAGTATTACAGAGACAACGTTTCCACACGCGTAAACCGTCACACAGGATGACAAGTGTATGACGAACAGACGTCACGACGCTTCCGCGGGACAATAATGGGAGAGGTCACCTCCGATTCTATAAAGGGGTGTCAGAAAGCTATTCCTACGAAAACTATCAGGAACAGTAAAAAGAAAACTGGACACCCGTCACAACGGGAACTTAGAATGGTACCGTTCGAAGGTAATCACCTCATGCGTTAACATATTGATCCCGCTGCGAGACGTGACGACCACCCTCATTCGTAGAACGCGGTTGACCGCTGACGGTTCCACAACGACACCCACCCATGAAGTTCCTCATCCGTCCGAAATCGATGTCCACGCATGTCTTTCTTCAAGTTGTCAAAGATGTAAAAATCACACGGTGAAGGATCCGGTCTGTACGGAGGGTGTTGCAGTGTTTCGATAGGCAGAGTGGGGTGGATGTTATCATGTAACAGCTTTCCCGGGCGTTCTGACTTCATGCCACGTCACAGTTTGTACATAGTGTCTTCATGGCACTGCACATTACTTGTGGCTCCATGCTGGAGGAACTCGACGAGCAGAGCGCCTTGCAGTCAGAGATAAAGGTCCTTGCCGGAACTTGCTTGAACAGCTTTGGTTTTCTTTGGCGGGGAAGTTGTGTGATGTTTCCATTGTCGGCTTTGCCGTTTGCTCTCGGGTTGTTGGAATGGTGGCGGACGGAATAGTCCTGTTGCACGAAAATGCCCGCCCCCACATTGCCAATCGGAGGAGGACTACGCTTCAGCTTTTTGGCTGGGAAACGGTGCAGAATGCTCCGTACAGCCCGGGTATTTCAGTGTGTGATTTTCACATCTTTGGCGACCTGAAGAGAGAGATCCGTGGACGTCGATTTCAGCGGGCGGAGGAGGTGCAAGAGTGGGTGCGTCAGCCGCCGACCACGTTCTACGAAAGAGGAAGTGATCGTCTCGTCACCCAGTGGGATAGCTGTCTCAACGCTTGTGGTGATTACTCTTGAATGGAACCAGTCCATAGTCTCTTTGTGGCCGGTGTTATGTTTTCATTTGACTGCCCCTCACATACTTACAGAGAAAAATACACCACATAGTCAACATAAAAGTTTTCTGGGTGTGGTACCGCGTCATAATGCACAAAACTACTGCTGCTGGAGAAAAATCAACGTTTCGGCCACGGTTGCAGCGGTCTTCTTCTGGATCTACTGGTGCACTGCCATTACGTCATATTTTTAAAAAGATAGTTCGTTTCATTGGTCACTTAAGGAAGAAGGAGAGGGAACTTTATTTTAATAGGTTGTTGCGACGGAGGGAGCAGTAGTTTTATACATTATGACGCGGTACCACACCCAAAAAACTTTTATGTCGACTGACTCTTTTATGTCTACTGGAAGCCTACGCAATTATAACACCACATAGGTTTCAGCATCTAACCCCCGACATCACATCCAATGGATTTCCATAACGTTTGGCCACATGGTGTAATTGCACAAAATCTGAAGCTACACGCTAAGAGTTCAGCACAAATCGTACTGTACCTTTTGATTGTCTACTGTAAAGAAATTTGTGTCTGCTTATATGATGCAACAACTAAGAGTGTGAACTGTGCCTCACCTCAGTCTATCGCTGAACTTTGCCTAGCAGACATTTTTTTATGTGGGGGTTTTTCCAACAGTCTTCCGGCGTTCATCAAGAGTCGGCAGAAAGTTGGAACGATGCTCGCGGGAGTGTTGGCCGCCTGGGAGCCGAAGGCGCAGCCGCCGCTCGTCAGGAGAGCTGCAAAGTTTGCGGCAAGTTGCTGCCAACTTCTCCACCGATACGGACTTCGATTTATTGCGCATAGTGACACGGCGATTGGAGGCTGCTCCGCCACAAAGAAATGGCTCTGTCGTAGGGATTCCTACGTATTTCACGCAGCCAAGGATTAGGTATTTCCGCTAAAAGCTCCACAAAAGATATCCTCAACGTTTTATTATACTTCAGTATCGTAGCCCCGCAGGCGACATCTTCAACATTTTATTGTGTTGTATCTTCAACACTGTATTGCTTCTCTGTAGCGAAGTATTCCCAGCTTGAAAGAGGCACACAAGGATGCTGTGCGTGCCATTTGATGACATCGAAGTTTCCTACAACTGCTTCCCAAAATATCTAAGTGCCATTCTCAACCTGATATTGTCTTTTAAGGAGTGCTGCACGAATATGTAAAAGATGTTTAGCTCAAGAGAAAATCTACTTCGAAAAATAGCCGGACAGAACTGAGGAGCAAATGTACAAATGCAGAATACTGAACTTTTACTTGTGAATTCAGGTACTGAATATCTTCACTCCGCAAGGTAAAACAGCGCACATCCAATTAGATGTACGTCCGAATCAAACCATGAAAACCATTACTGGCACTGGAATATCTACGTACAGTCAGTGGTTGCCTGTTGTGCTAAATATTACAACTCCAGGTCTCACAAGAAAAGCTGCCAAGGTACAAAACCTTAAGAAGACAGACTTCTAGAAGTACTTTCCTAAGTAGCATTGTCCAGACTCCTCCAGCTATGCGCATTAAGTCGATTCTCACGTCGCATTGCTTTCGACGGCAGTGAAAAGTGGAAAGAATACTGGAAAGAACATCTATCGAAGCCGCTCGGCTAATCGAAAAGCATACAGGGTATGCCTGTCGTGAATAGTCAGACTTAAGAGCACCAGCAAGGAAAATGTAGTCACGTCTTGAAGAAGTAAGGTTGTTGTGGAAATACTACATTTGGTGGGTGTACAGGGGAGCAGACGATAAGACCTAAAAATCCTTGTACTAGACAGTCAGAGTTATAACAAAGAATGTTTAATAACAGTTATTTATTTATTGAGCCTCCGTTAATCATAGCAGCCAAGAGGTTGCAACACGCCTGCCGTCAACAATATTGCTGCAATATGTATCTTCTACTTGACTAGGCGATTACAGGTAGGTGCGGTACGCGTACGAGACTCAGGACTTAAAAATATTTGCACTTCAGCGCCAACACAATACTGTGCTGTGAGAAACCAACCGTCATTTTAAAAAACTTTCTTCAGCAACCCACAGTCCACGATGGGCTTCATCACCCGAAATCAGCGTCCGGATGACGATGTAAAGATAGGAACAAGTTATTACGAGACCTGTACTGACGTGACTACACACGTTACAAAAACGTGTAAATCAGTGACCGTTATGTTGATAATCATCTGTACGTAACCGGTAGTTACATAACGAATCTCATCTTACAATACGTACAACAATGATTTTTGGAAGTGGTGCCTCTTCCTCGCGTTCAGTTCTCGAGATTGCTGGTAGTTCAGAGTACTCCACAGTGTTCTCCTTGTGAAGTGAATGTGTTAATACATCACTGTTCTCTCCCGCATATACTAAAATATTTTACAAAGTCGTCTTATGTCGCTCGTCTCACAGGGTATAAACCTAGTGAAGTTCACGTCATCGAGCACTTTATACGCCATTCTCTATACCTTCATAAAATGCTCTCAGGAAGAAGACGTTTATTTACTCTAGAAAATATTGATTCCAAACAATAGTTGCTTCGTGAAACGGCTTATGTTAATCTGGAAAATAAGTAAGCCCAATTTTCAGGTGTTTTGGATGTATGAGCCTATGGCTCATACACTCATATCCGCACAGATTAACGGTAAAACAAAAACTGTATTGCGTTCGTTATCCATTCAGTCAGAGAAAAGTCAGGTTTCGATTTCATGTATCAGCTATCCACAGTAGGTATGGCTTTTCTGGACGATGAAAGATGTAAGATAGATTATTGAACCTAAGAGGAAATTTTATTCGATATGAATTCCTGGTTGAACACGTTTTTAAAAATTATTTTTATTCACACTTCTAAAATTACTCCCGGATACTACAAAATAACGTACATAGTGTAATTTTAATTGAATGTAAAGTGAGCTATTCCGGATCATAACTACACTGTTATCCAAAATTAAAGCAACAAACCGAAATTTAGCAAGCTTGCGTTTATTTTTCCACAAGACAGTACAATCAGGTGATAGTAAAGTAGAAATGATGTAGAGAATACAGAACGTGAACAACTGCAACATGCATAACGATAAACAAAAATGTTCTTCGTTTTTTCCAACTTAACAGATCTGCACACACATTCCGACAACTGGTTAATGTCCTCAGCATGGGATGAGACCACCTCTGGCAGCAATACAGGCCCGACAACAACGGGGCATGATGTGAATGATGTTATCAGTCTCCTGTGGAGAAAGAAACGCCCATACTATCTGCAGAGTTCCTCGCGGTCTTTGAAAGTGTTTGGTGGATGCTGACGTGATGTAAGCCGTCTCCCTAGTACATCCCAGACACACTCTGTGAGACTCAAATCCGGAGAGCTAGCAGACCACGCCCAGTATTCAGTATCTTCCCTTTCCAAGAAAACATCAACCACCCGTGTTCTGTGAGATCGAACATTATCGTCCATCAATTCGACGTCTGACTCCACAGCACCTCGCAGCATTCGCAAATGAGGTCGCAAGATCTCGTCCTGATACCTGACAATAGTTATACCTTGCTGATTCACCCGTACAGTTTTATGAAGAGGGGTTCGAGTGGTAAACATTATCCCTGCCCACACCATTAGGGATCTTTCTCGGTCTCTTTCCACAATGTTTGGACACCGAAATCGTATTACACGTTCCCTCCAGGTACGAATTCATCCAGAATCACTCTCCGGACTAAATCGGGACTCATCTGTGAAAACAACTTTGGTCCACTCCACTGTTCGACAGTTCTGGTGACATGCTGATAACTCCACTCTAGACGTTTCTTTCTGTGAAGACGCGTCAGAAGTAGACATACAGTGTGTCACCGACAATGAAGGCCGCTCTGCTGAGTCCTGCTGCACACGGTTTGCCTCGATATAACGTGTTCCGTTAATGCTGAGAGTTCACATACCAGTTGCCGTGAAGTACTAAGGCGATCATGTCGTGCCCTTACAGCCAAATAAAGATCCTCTCTTCTGAAGTCACACTTGGTCGGCCCTGCTCTGGTCTTCGGGATACAATTTCGATCTCTGTAACCCGTCGCCACATCCGAGAAACAACAGAACGATTCACATTAAGCCATCGGGCCAAATCAGTTTGCTACTGTCCTGCTTCTTTTCTCTCTATGGCCCTCCACTGCAGAGTGTCTGGTAGACATCTTCTCTGTGCCATACTGTACCGTCTGTGACTCTGTACACAGCGTTTGTGGATGTGGGGCTACCCGACAAACACTACCTCCTTTCATAGGTGCACTGGCGTCATCTTTGGCATAGTTGTCGGTTGACCGGAATGCCAACATCTGTAAAGAGCACGATCGTACGGACATCCGGTTGACAGTTTGTATGATTATATCATTAATTAGACACAGGACGGGGAAATAGTAGTTTGTTGCTTTAATTTTGGACACCAATGCGTGTTTAGTATGCAATCTTTATTTGACTGGTGGTTTTGTGAGTACAGAGTGCTTAACAGGTAGATTTCCACAAAAAAGCAGAACACACAGTGATGAGAAATTTATAACAATTACTTTAAAATCTTAAGAACCAAGTCTCATGTGGAATATACACACAGAATGATTATGTTTAGCAATGAAGTTGAGTAGAAAGCAGTTGCAGGCCAATTACAAAAGAGAAAGACAATAACCACTGGTCGTAGCTATAGAACGTGTGACGACTCCTTCCTAACAATATTTCATATTCGCTGTCCTGAGGCGATGCCAAGCCACTTTGCAGAATGGTAATGTACGATGCGCACTTCTGTAATAGTAATCTTTGTTACGAATAAAAACAGCAGACGACCGGCCGATGTGGCCGAGCGGTTCTAGGCGCTTCAGTCTGGAACCGCGCGACCGCTACGGTGGCAGGTTCGAATCCTGCCTCAGGCATGGATGTGTGTGATGTCCTTATGTTAGTTAGGTTTAAGTAGTTCTAAGTTCTAGGGGACTGATGACCTCAGATGTTAAATCCCATAGTGCTCAGAGCCATTTGAATCATTTGAAACTGTCGTAGAACGGAAATTATACGTTTCCGGACATGGGTTCCTATTCAAAATGTTATGTACCCACTACCCTCTATGTGTTCTAGAAGTTTGCAACAGGAATTTCTGACCACCCTGTATATTGCTCAACACGGTTACCCTGGCGACGAACACAATTCTCCCAACGAGAGACCAGTTTATTGATACCGTCATTGTAGAATGTTTGTTGATGGAACCACAACCTCACTTCTGCTTGCACCGCTTCGTCACTATCAAAGTGAAGTCCTCGAAGGTGTTCTTTAAGTCTTGGAAGCAGCTGAAAATGGGATGAACCAAAAACAGCAGCTTAGCCTAAAACAACATCCAACATTAGTATTCTGCTTCCTTGGTCATATTTCCTACGTTGTCTAACGACATATCACGTTCCACAACTTACTGAAGTTGTTTGCAGTTTTTCGTACTTTCAACGAGTGCTGTATACCTAACCAAACAACAGTGTATACCCACAATTTAACTCACGTACTGGGAGTCTCAGGTCCGCCTGCTGTTTCGGCGGGCACTGGTTCTGTCTGAAGTGATTGCTCTGCAAATGAAGTGTGCAACGAGCGACAGATTGTGATCTCTCAGAAGTCACGGTGCGGAGGGAAAGCAAATCGGAACGATCAGACGGACGTATCACGGAGCGCGTCGTAAACAGATCAGAGCAGAATGCTTCAGCGGTCAGCACTCGACTGAATGCAGTCTTCACTGAGGCACGCTGCGGTTCGGACGGTAACTCGGTCTGATCTCAGTTTTTCGCTCCGGGTTCCGGCCACAAAAGCGGCGAATACCGTCGGCCTTCGAGGGCCCGTGCAATACGTCATTGTCAGGGCGACCTAATGAAGCGAGGCAGCACGACAGGCGCGGTGCCCGCTGCTGAAGCACGACGTACGTCTCTGTTGCGAAAAATGAGGGGAGGACGGGGAAGGTAGCAGGAGGGGATGGGGGGGGGGAGGGGAGAGAGGGGAGTCATACACAAGGTAACAGCTACAGTGCACGATCCTAGGTGCCGAAGCCAGCGCGGCGCCACCGTCACTCATGTCGCCTGCTACGTTGCTGGACACTGATTCCAATAAATCAAGGAAGTATCAGAGATACTACCGGAGCTTTATTCCGTGAAAACAACTACACACGAGCAAAAATGTGAAAAGAAATAACGATTTTTTGTATCAGAACACGAAGACAACGGCACCTCATCTCCAACAGGAACCACGCCTAGGACGGCAATTTAGTCTTCAAAACAGTCTGCTTTACTTATTATTATTAGTATTATTTTCGATTATTCCCATTTAAAGAGAGCGTTTGAACTTCAATTCCTTTATGATGATTGTTTATGTTTTTTCTGTGCCCAAATTTTCTTCATGTGTTCACTGTGTTGTTTCTTTCGCTCCGCTGTCCATTTGCATCCTGGTGTCTTCTGTGTAGTGGTGTCAAATTTATGTTTTTTGATGATGTTCCTGAATTCAGTTCTATTTTCTGCATCGTTTATTGTTCTGTGTGCTTCTCTGAGGTCCTCTTCAAATTCTTTTGTCAATTTGGTTTTCCCCGTGCTTGAGTTGATGGCTTTAAGAATTCGCTTTGAAATTCTGTTTTCATTCATCCTGTGGATATGTCCGTAGAACTGCATTCTTCTTTTCCTTATTGTATCCGTAATACTGTCTGTGTATTTATATACTTCTGATGTTGGTCTCTTCTTCCAGATTCCTTGCTCTTGTATCGGGCCAAAAATTTTCCAGAGAATTTTCCTTTCTTGTTTCTCTATTTCTTTGATTTTAGTTTGCCCACCTATCTGTGTTGTTTCCGGATGTACGACAGTGTTGTAGTGCCTCAATTTTGCGTTAATGGATATGGACTTTTTGTTATAATAGTTCCACGTGAGTTTGTATGCTTTCTGTAGTTTTTTTTATTCTTTCCTCATTGGCCTTTAGGTTGATCCCTGATGGCTGGATGATTTCTCCCAGGTACTTAAAATGTGATACTTGTACGATTTTCCCATGGGTTGTCACAATAGGCAATTTGTCTTGTGGCAGTCTTTCTATGTACGGTGTTTTCTCATACGAGATTTGCAGGCCAGTTCTTTGTGCAGTTTCGTGTAATTTCTCTATGGCGTTAGTGGCTTCTTTTCTATTGTTTGTGAGGATTGCAAGGTCATCTGCAAAAACTAAACACTTCACATTGAATCTATTATCTTTTCTAATGCCAATTTGGATTCCTTTGATTTCTTTTTCCCATGTTCTGATATTTTTTTCAAGAATGATATTAAAGAGTAATGGTGAAAGTCTGTCACCCTGTTGCACTCCAGTTTGGATTTCAAATGGTTCAGAGATATCCGCCATAAATTTAACTTGCTTTACTTATTATTTGTACAGTTACTTATTACAATGATAATACTTCCACTCGTAATCAGTGTTATGTCAGTATGGAGTACACGGTGCCCAAAAATAGAAAGAATGACCCTACACACCTGCGAGGAGATCATTTCGCCCGCAGCTTTTTATCAGTCGTCTCTTCGCAACAAACCGTCTGTCCTTGGGAGTACTTCTCTCGTTTACTTTTCTTCACACTTGCATCTCGCTCTATTACTATGTCAACGCAACGAAAATGTTCAGTGAAGTTGTTCGGTTGGGACAGGGTTGGAAATGTTGTGACTGGAAGACCGGATTTGAGAAGAACTTGGAAAGGCCTCAGCATTCATTTCAACATCTCTCAATGCAAATGTTTTATTTTCAAAAGAGGTACAAAGGGCGGAATTGTGGTCACAGGTGAATATTTGTACAACAACGACGTGAATGTGGCGAGAAGCATCTGAAAGAAAGACAAAACATGGGCCTCTATGCTCCGAAACACACTACCATTTGAAATTCTTGTTGCAGAGGCAAAGGTGATTGACGTTCAAAAACTTTGGTGAAGCATTTTAGTGCGCAGTGGGTAAATGATATTGGACTGCAGTGACTGAAAACAGCAAAGTGATTCCAAATATGAATACAGATTTGGAAGACGAAATTTGTCAACAACGACCTTCAGAAGAGAACCAAACACTGACCTTAATGCTCAATGCTTAATGACGTTTACGCATTTTTAATTCAGATAGAATAAAGCATTGTGTTATTAATTATGAAAACTGTACTTCCTCAAAAAATGATACAACACATTTCTCACAGTTCCCTTCAATTTGAGTTTCGAAATTGACAACGCGCAAATAAAATACACATAATTCCTGCCAACAGTGGCTTCAAGTATTCAAATATTCTGGAAACGTGTAAAGATCACGAATATCTGTGTAGACCAGTGTGTTCATTCCTTTCAGATATCAGTGTGAGTTTCAGCTCCGTATAAGCATCACGTGATTTTTGAGAGCCCTCAGTGAAGTTATCTTTTTGTTGTATGCTACGAAAATGGAACAGCGGAATTTAAAGCAACGTTATGCAATCAAGTTTTGTGTTAAACTTGGGGAATACGGGAGTGTGATCTTTGTAAAGTTAAAACTGGTCTGTGGGGAACATTTCTTGTCAAAGGCACAAGTTATCATTGGCGCAAATTATTTTAGGAAGGCCGGGAACACGTTGAAGATGAACCTCGCTCAAAAACGTACGGGAACGCGTGCGTGCTCTTGCGAAATCAGACCGAAGTTTAACAATATGTGTGATGGGTGACCTGTTATACACTTTTACCGTATATCAAACTTTGACTGAAGTTTAGCACATGCGAAAAGTTTGTGCCAAAATGGTGCCGAAAAACACCACAACTGAGCAGAAGGACAATAGAAGAAACTTGTGCGTTGACCGTCTTGAGAGGGTTGCCAATGACAACGAACTGTTCAGTCGTGTGATCAGTGTGTGATGAATCCTGCGTTTCTGAGTTCGATCCTGAGACAAAGCTGCAAAGTGAGGGTTGGCACACTGAGACATCTGTTCGACCGAAAAAAGCTCGAATATGCAAATCAAAGATCAAAACAATGTCGACTTGTTTTTTTTTGACAGTAGGGGTATCGTGCATAAGGGATTCTTTCCTCCATTACAAACTGCCAACAAGTGTTTTACAAAGCTGTCCTTGAAATGCTCATGAAAATGGCGAATCGGGTGAGACCGAACGTTGCAGGAAAGTCGATGCTGCATCATGACAACACCCCACGTCACACCGCCACTTCCATCGAGGAATTTTTGACCTCAAAAGGCATTCCCGTTGTCCCGCATGCGCCCTATTCACCTGATCGGACTTCTTGTGACTTTTTTTCTTTTCCCGAAATTGCAAAATGTCTTAAAAGAATATAATTTTGGGACTCTGTAGAACATTCAAAAGAATGTGACCGGTACATTAAAGGCCCTAACCGTTGCATCCCTTCACCGCTGCTACCGAGACTGAGAACAAGTCTCCGCCGGTGTGTAGCTGCCGACGGGAACCACTTTGAAGGTGAAAACACTGTTTTTTGAAAAAAATAAAAACATTGGTAGATAAAAAATGGTTCAAATGGCTCTGAGCACTATGGGACTTAACATCTATGGTCATCAGTCCCCTAGAACTTAGAACTACTTAAACCTAACTAACCTAATGACAGCACACAACACCCAGCCATCACGAGGCAGAGAAAATCCAGACCCCGCCGGCAATCGAACCCGGGAACCCGGGCGTGGGAAGCGAGAACGCTACTGCACGACCACGAGATGTGGGCATTGGTAGATAAAGAATCAATCGAATTCCTTTTCTCACTCACCTCGTAAAATACTTCCTTTGTTTTATTTGTTCCATTTGTAAATATTAATGCAATGATTTGTAAACACAGCATACATGTCTCTTATATGAGAGCTTACAGAGTAGTATCACCTGTCTGACAATAACCGGGAGTTACGGTCGATTTCCTTTACATTATCAACATGCGAAAAGTTATCAACGGATTGCATCATTTTTACACAGTATTATCCCTATGACACCCAATAGAGGCCACCCGTTGTGGCCGAGCAGTTCTAGTCGCTTCAGTCTGGAACCGCGCGACCGCTACGGTCGCAGGTTCGAATCCTGCCTCGGGCATTGATGTGTGTGATGTCCTTAGGTTAGTTAGGTTTAAGTAGTTCTACGTTCTGGGGGACTGATGACCTCAGATGTTAAGTCCCATAGTGCTCAGAGCCATTTGAACCATTTGAGCCCAATAGAGTTCCATGAGTTTCTTGTATTAGAATCCACATTTACATTACACATTTCATTTTAGCGGGCTATGGCCAATGGTAATATTTAGTAGCGATTATGATGTTGCTGGCACATGGGTTCGTTGGATAAACATTTTTCCCTGTAAGAGATAGCAAATATGATATTTCAACACCTACTAAAAATCATTTACGGGTTTACTAATTTACATGCGTTTTGGTGCAGTTGTAACAGTTGTCTTTCGTTTACACTATATGTGCATTTATTTCGTAACGAAGAAGAATATCGAAATCAGGTAGGCTATTAATACAATTCGATGTAATTCTTGATGAAATATGGGAATTTGAATAACATATGTTATTTTTTCTTTGAAATTAAAGCGTCTTGAATCTACTGAAGGAAGGTTTTGTTCGTCAATTTAGTTTTTCGTTCAGGAGGAACAGATTCCTTATGGAAGAATCCTCAACTGTCACAAAAACAAATCGACATTGTTTTGATCTTTGATTTGCTTATTCGAGCTCTTTTCGGTCGAGCAGATGTCTCAGTGTGCCACTCCTCACTTTGCAGCTTTGTCTGATACATGATTGCTTATGTACGTAAATTTCAAATTCTTGTAGTACGTCCATGTTTTAACCTTTGTTGTTGCTTTGCATATCTGTACATTCATTCTCAGTTAATTGGCAAATCAATGGTTTCCCTTCTTAGAGTTTTTAACCGTGGTTCTTTATATCTGGTACTTGTTTATGCTATAGAATTGTAGGACCGAGATTCACAATTAACTTTGCGTGTTTCTCTTCATTACATAGCAGTATGTATGTATCTGTTTTGTAGTTTGTTGTTTATAAAGAAACGTATTTTCACATTATTCCTACGAAACAACTTCGCACTTTGCTTATGAAAGCCGTACTAACATCTCAGGATATTGTGGGGGAAGACCGCAGATAACACTGACTGTATAGTTATTATTCATTTTGCGCTTTTCTTGGTACGTGGCCTTTGTTTTGAGCTTTGTTTTCTATTTTTTTCTAGTTCTTGTTGTCCTTGCGAATGTGGTGGCATTTACAAATTCTCTTCAACAGTGCCCCGAAATAAGTAATTTACTTTGTTTGATTGTCTCTATGATTTCGGGGTAGCGTCGCTGCCTCATGACGTGGAGATCGCAAGTGCGAGTCGCTCCTCGTGCATGCTTGACGGTTTAAAATGTAATGTTTCTGCATGTGTTGTTATAGTTCAAGAACAAGTCGACATAGATTCTTGTATATGCGTCCGAGGAGAGTTTCAGCAAAAATAAAAACTTCGTTGTAATAAAGTAACATAATCTTAATATATGTGACGTGGAAATAAAAAAAACCTATTCACCATTTAGTTATAATTAAGTTGCAGCTATTCACGGAGGTCCACTGTGGGCTGTAATCATCGTGTGACAGCGAAACTTGGTAGATACGCAGTGTTTTAATGGGTAACCTATTTACGCTTGAAAAAATTAGTTCCAGATTTGGCCGCCATGTGCAAATCTGGCGTTGTACAGCATCTCGTTGATGTCTCTTGGGCTCATATTGAACAAATTGTGTAAGAGGCGGTTCATAATTTAAATCAACACGAAGACTTTCTCACTTGTTTGACCTTTTCTGCCCAAGTCCCGTTTCTAATCCACTATTTATGGAAACATTTCTATACGCCTTTCTTGCATTCACAGCGACAGATTTGCACATGGTGCCGAAAACTGGAACCAATTTTTTCCAGCGTAAACGTTGACGTATTGGAATTCCCACCAAGTTTTGCTGCCACTCGATAATTACAGCCCACACTGGACCTCTATGTGTAGCTGCGCTTTAAGTATAACCACCCATTACGTTTCTGTAGTGTCTTTAATGAGCTCTACCTTACAGTGCTTCTGTGAAACACAAGCAGGCCGCCAAAAGAACATTGTTACAAAGTCCGAAAAGTCCTTTTACATTTTTTTTTTGTTTTCCCATATGAAAATGTTCTCCCGGATAAGCGTTTCATGCATAAACATTTATAGCAAATTGTCTACAATAGGACTGAAAGCGGGACCTTCGGCACGACCACCTCACGCTCTTCCAACTCTCCCAAGCGAGGTATACAAAATAATCACTCACACATACGCCTTTGCTGTGCTCCGTAGTTCTGGTGTTACCTTTAATTACCGTTTTCGCATGTTGTAGTGGACGACAGCACATAGTACGAACTACCTGGAATTTTGATTGATACTCTATCGATGTATAACTTGGGTGCCGATCTGAGTATCTGACATCTGGAGGTTTGGGTGACGTAGAAACTGACGGAACTGGTGGTGAAACTTATAGTGGTAGATGTTGACGGTGTGAAGGATACAAAGCCAGAGCCATTTATCACTATGAAAATTATTTATATGACACAGTAAAAAAGTAGATCAAAACTGTATGCGGGACCGGGTCTGGAACTTGGGACCTTTACTTTTCGCGGACAAGTGCTCTACAGACTTTTTTAATAATACGATGTCCTTTATAAAATAAAATATTTCTGGACAACATAAATAGACTTTTTTAAACAATGGTGTAACAATAAAAGACATAAACTGCTTCTGATAGTAAAAAACAATAACGGACCACATCTCTCATCTTGGGCGCGTTCCTGGCTAATCCCGTTGCACTTCGCGTTGGTGTCGGGTACGTCTTCACGTGTGCTGGTGGATCCTCTCCACTGTCCTCGTCCTTTCTTGTTCTGAATACTTATAGGCAATAATTACATTATCCTACCCGGGACATCCCAACTGGGTGGGGGATCAAGCAAGGCACTCCCTAAAAAATTAGCGTAATATGTTCGATATCTAGGATGTCTCATAATCTGTGAGTAACGTTCTTGTAATAAGGCCCAAAAGTCGAGTACATTCTTACTGCTATCTCGGAAAAGGTAAAGCACAGTCAAACCTCAAATCCAAGTCACTGCGTTTGTCTTTGTTCGAGGATAATAGGTCATACCTGGGAGAAGTAGTATACGTGGTTCTATTGCTTGCGGCACCACCCGAAGGAGGAAGGCGATCATTTTTTGGACCAAACAGCACACGTCATGAGCTGCCGAAGCACGACTCACGACCCATCCTGACAACTTTAACTCCGCCAGTACCTCGTCCCCTACCTTCCAAACTTCACAGAAGCTCTCCTGCAGGAGGTACTGGCGGAGTGAAAACTATGAGGACGGGTCGCGAGTCGTGCTTCGGTAGTTAAGTCGGTAGAGCACTTTGCCGGGAAAGGTAAAGGTCGCGAGTTCGAGTTTCGGTCCGGCACACGTGTTGATCTGCCAGGAAGTTTCGTATCACCGCACATTTCACCGCGCGTGAAAATTTCATTCTGGAATAAAAAAAAAATGAAAAAGAAAGAAAGAAAAGCGGTGAACAACACTCAAAAACGCTTAACCCACGAGGAACAAAACAATTCTCGACTGCAGGAAGACCACTGTGCGTAGGCGTACTGAGCGAGGGGCAGGGGGGGGGGCAGCTGCCCCCCCCCCTCCTAGAAGATATTCGCAGTTTTTTACTAGTTTACTGTTTTATTTAATAAGAAATGCTGTATGTTTTCTCGGATTGTACAAGTGCATTCTTGTATTTAAAATGTTTATTAAAATCAGTTTTTCACTGGTTTACTGTTTTACTTAATAAGAAGTGCTATATATCGTCTCGAGTCCTTGTTTCCTGAGACTAGTATGACCTGACCCCCCCCCCCTTCCCCCCCCCCCCCTAGTTCAGATCCTGGGTACGCCCTTGCCGCTGTGTATGTAAACGCGCATTTGATCACGTGCTCCACTACCTGAGCGATGACGCTTAAACTACCGTCGGCGCCAGAGACAGCCAACGATAGCATAACTATCACTGACTGTAAATTTACCGCTCGGGTTTATTTTTCCGCTTAATGTGCGAGCTCTGATTTACTTCCGAAGACCACTGTCGGAACGGTGGCGACAGCCAGTTGACGGCGGAGGAAAAACCCGCCGCGTGTTCAAAACCGGCTTAAATAAACCTCGAAGGGGCATACAAGCGGACTGGCGCCTGCCCTCCGGAGGAGCAGCCGCGGCAAGGTGTTGAGGCAGAGCGCGGCCGCTGCTGGGAGACGCCGCGGCCACCCGCTGCCGCTGCCGCTGGTGCCCGCGGCGGCGTCCGCACTTATCGGAGGAGACGTCGCGTCACGTCACGACACGGCGACCTGCCGACGGACGGCGGGATTGATCGGCGGCCCGCAGGCTCGCGTCTCATCTGTGGCGGGACGCGGCGCGCACTGTCGCCGCCCCGGGCTCCGCTCGTCCTCCTCCAGCCGGCCTTGTCCCGCGCGAAAGGCACTGCGGCAACAACCGCGCCACTGCAGCTGCGCTAGGCGGTGCCACTCAGATACGATCAGGGCAGTTCCCAAAGCCCGGACTTGAAACTGCCATCACCAGATTCGAGTCGAGTGCCGCTACCGAATTTGTATCTCTGTCGATGTCAGGGAATTTTGGTGCGTCTATTCCAATCCCAAAGAAAGCAGGTGTTGACAGATGTGAAAATTACCGAAATATCAGTTTAATAAGTCACAGCTGCAAAATACTAACACGAATTCTTTACAGACGATTGGAAAAACTGGTAGAAGCCGACCTCGGTGAAGATCAGTTTCGATTCCGTAGAAATGTTGGAACACGTGAGGCAATACTGACCTTTCGACTTATCTTAGAAGATAAATTAAGGAAAGGCGAACCTACGTTTCTAGCATTTGTAGACTTAGAGAAAGCTTTTGACAAAGTTAACCGGAATACTCTCTTTCAAATTCTAAAGGTGGCAGGGGTAAAATACAGGGAGCGAAAGGCTATTTACAATTTGTACAGAAACCAGATGGCAGTTATAAGAGTCGAGGGATATGAAAGGCTAGCAGTGGTTGGGAAGGGAGTGAGACACGGTTGCAGCCTCTCCCCGATGTTATTCAACCTGCATATTGAGCACACAGTAAACGAAACAAAGGAAAAATTCGGAGTAGGTATTACAATCCATGGAGAAGAAATAAAAACTTTGAGATTCGCCGATGACATTGTAATTCTGTCAGAAACAGCAAAGGACTTGGAAGAGCAGTTGAACGGAATGGACAGTGTCTTGAAAGGAGGATGTAAGATGAACATCAACAAAAGCAAAACGAGGATAATGGAATGTAGTCGAATTAAATCGGGTGATGCTGAGGGAATTTGGTTAGGAAATGAGACACTTAAACTAGTTAAGGAGTTTTGCTATTTGGGGAGCAAAATAACTGATGATGGTCGAAGTAGAGAGGATATAAAATGTAGACTGGCAATGGCAAGGGAAGCGTTTCTGAAGAAGAGAAATTTGTTAAGATCGAGTGTTGATTTAGGTGTCAGGAAGTCATTTCTGAAAGTATTTGTATGGAGTGTAGCCATGTATGGAAGTGAAACGTTTACGATAAATAGTTTAGACAAGAAGAGAATAGAAGCTTTCGAAATGTGGTGCTACAGAAGAATGCTGAAGATTAGATGGGTAGATCACATAACTAATGAGGAGGTATTGAATAGAATTGGGGAGAAGAGAAGTTTGTGGCACAACTTGACAAGAAGAAGGGATTGGTTGGTACGACATGCATCAAGGGATCACCAGTTTAGTATTGGAGGGCAGCGTGGAGGGTAAAAATCGTAGAGGGAGACCAAGAGATGGATACACTAAGCAGATTTAGAAGGATGTAGGCTGCGGTAGGTACTGGGAGATGAAGAAGCTTGCACAGGATAGAATAGCATGGAGAGCTACATCAAACCAGTCTCAGGACTGAAGACTACAACAACAACATTATGCGAACAACTAGTCTTTTGAATGCCGAAATATTTTTCTTGTTTTATCAGTGCACACTTTTACTCTGATCTATAAAATGCCCACATGTTTTAATTACTGGGTGGTTACAATTAAACTTTCCCTATATAGCACGTTTTAACACAGAAACTAATTACCGTACATCTACATCTACACGGATACTCTAAAAATCACATTTAAGTGCCTGGCAGAGGTTTCATCGAACCACTTTCACAATTATCCATTATTCCAATCTCGTATAGCGCGCGGAAGGAATGAACACCTGTATCTTTCCGTACGAGCTCTGATTTCGCTTATTTTATCGTGGTGATCCTTCCTCCCTATGTTGGTCTGTGTTAACAAAATATTTTCGGAGGAAATGCAAGTCACCGTATGGCATTATTGGTCGGGAGTCCCCGTTCGGGGATGTTCGGCCGCCGTATTGCAACAAGGTTTTTTTTTTTTTTCTCATCTTCGGCGACTTGCGAGGCAGTGATGATGGACACACAACACCCAGTCCCCTGCCGGGAATCAAACCCGGGCCCCCTGCCACGCAGGCGATAACACTACCGCTACGCTATGGAGGCGGACTATTCGGAGGAGAAAGTTGGTGATTCGAGTTTCGTGAGAAGATTCCGTCGCAAGGAAAAACACCTTTCTTTTAATGATGACCAGCCCAAATCCTGTATCATTTCAGTGACACTCTGTCCCATATTTCGCGACAATACAAAACGTGCTGCCTTTCTTTGAAGTTTTTCGATGTACTCCGTCAGTCCTATCTGGTAAGGATCCCACACGGCGCAGCAGTATTCTAAAAGTGGACGGACAAGCGTCGTGTAGGCAGTCTCCTTAGTAAGTCTGCTACATTTTCTTAGTGTCCTGCCAATAAAACGCAGTCTTTGGTTAGCCTTCCCCATAACATTTTCAATGTGTTCCTTCCAATTTAAGTTGTTCCTAATTGTAATACCAAACTTGGTAACAACAATGTCAAGGAAATGGGGAAGAAAAATAACGCAGAATCAGTTCAACTGGAACATTTGTAATCTGCTGCTACGGTACACCATACCATTATATACCGGTACCATTAGTGCTACAAAAAGGCGCTCAATATGGCGCCCACCAGTGTCCAGAAGAGTTCGAAAGCCCAGGATTGCATTCTGAGCAGCAGAATGAAGCACGTCGGTAGCTATGTTGGCTGCCTCTCTGATATGCTCCGCTTCAGATCAGCACATGTGTGAATGTTCCCCTGGTAAGCCCTGTCCTTCAGATATCCCCGCAACGACACCTTGGCTGTCGGAGGACGCGTGATGTAGGTGTTCAGGACTAACCTAAACTCGGTCGCCATCGTTTGTGACTCCAGCTACATAATAGTTCACGCGTAGCGGGCGAGAGAATATGTAAATCTCGCGCGTAATAACATTGCGGGTTGCATAAAATAACATCGGTAGGGGCAGCTGAATCATCCTGTGTAGTAGTCCAATCCGAAGAGAGACATTGTTTTTCGGAGAGAGTCGAGGTGCGCGTAACCGTAATCCCCAAATTCAGCAGGGGCACCGTCGTGGGCAGCGAATGGACAAGGGCATCAATTAGCGACCGGCCCGGCGCAGTAGCGCACTGGCGGGGGCGGGTGGGGGCGGTCGGCGGCAGGTGGTTATTACGTGCTGGCGCCTTTCATGGCGTTCCCGGTAGCAGCACTCAGCCAGCTGCTCAGGGCACGGGGCGGCGCCCTCCATTAGAAAGGGACCGGCCCCTGGAATGTCGACGTGGACCGCTGTTACAATCTCGCCTGGCGCAATGCAAAGCCAGCACTAATGGCCGCTATTAATAGAACACGATAGCTGTAACCAGTCTCTGCAGCAATAGTCTTCTTTCATTTTACCTACCCCTTTCAGACGACGTAGTTTGAGGCCACCTTGGATTTTCTCTTTTCGTGGAATCTGTATCCGCCCATTACGTCTCCAGCAGATACTGCCCTATAGCGGCTGCAGCTTGAACAACTTCATATGTTTCGAATCTTAGCTGTTTGGCGAATCATGTTTGTAGGTGGTGCACGATTGTCGTTGTTTTCAAATTGTGATTCAATTTGTCTCCATGAGGCACGTTTCGCACCTGAATTAGGTACAGAAAACACTGTCCCGTTCAAATTTATACTCTGTGTACTGTGATTCTCATTAAAGTTACGTATTTATTTCAGTGATTATTGCGGTGGTTCCTTTTGAAACCGCTGCGGTTCTGAAGCCAACACGAGTAACTGACACAAGCTGTTGCATGTCCAGTTTCACACGATGTACTCTCGAAGAATAAAGGAAGAGGAAATTCTGGCGCGCTTTTGGAAGGAATTTCTTCTAATGCCGTCTCAGATTGATCGTAACAGTGAAAGTGGAGATGATATGTTAGCTGAACATAGTCACCTCAAGTTTCAAACGAAAAAATCAGTGTTGTCTTGGATTATTTCAGAGGGCGAGAGCAAATAACCACTAGCAAACAAATGTAAAGCCAGCGTTCCAGTTGAGAAACGTAACAGAAACAAAGTATCTACCAATACATGCCAATTCAAAGGACTAGACGGGTATGTGGAAGGAAAGAGGAGGAGAGGGAGGAAGAGAGGTCATATCGTGCCTGATGTGATGGACGGGAGCACACACAGCAACAGTAAGAAAGAAGCAATGGATCACAGGAGAAGGAAATGCAAAGGGCCTGCTAACACAGCTAACTAATCTGCTAGTGTGAACTGCTGAACTGCTATCTTTGGTAATTTGCACGTTCAGATAAAGACTTTGACGCTCGGCATTGACTGTCCCATCTGTGTGCGGCTGGTCCCGACGGAGGTTCGACTCCTCCCTCGGGCATGGGTGTGTGTGTTTGTCCTTAGGATAATTTAGGTTAAGTAGTGTGTAAGTTTAGGGACTGATGACCTTAGCAAATAAGTCCCATAAGATTTCACACACATTAGAATTTATTTATTTATTTATTTTTTACCGTCCCGTGATCATTCGCTGAGAGTTGCTGGGCTGTAACTGCCACTCCTGCATAGAAATCTTCGGCAACTGGAAGTGGTCGACGACTGCCGATCTGCAACAACTGCTGGCAACTGGCTGAGTGTGTGTAACCAGTAGCGATCAGAAACGGAGCGGTAGAGGTCCAGTGTTCGGGTTACATACTTCACGAATCAAGGTGCCGCAGTTAACATCAATGCTAACGGGCTCCGTACGTTCCCGCTGTAGTTTCGCGAATATGACGAGTCTGCGAACTGTGGCGCTGCAGTCGCTCATACTCGTCGACTCATTCTCTCTTACTGAAGAGTGCAGGAGTGTAATGTTAGTCGTGACTTATTATTAGTACAGAGGGTGAGTACAAGATCTTGCTGCTGTAAAGTGGCACTGTAAAGGCGGAATAACAGATTGTCGGGGTCAGATGGCCATTAACGAATCTGTGTTGTGAGAGAGTGTGGACGGTAGAAGACGACAATTAATTGATGCGAAGTACACAGCTGCAGAAGAGGAGCAGTGATTTCTGGAGTAAATTTCAAGCTATACTCCACGCTCAAAAAAAATTTAAAAAATAAAAAAAAAACATACAAATTTCATCCAGTGCAAGCAAAAAGATTATATACTTATATATTCCATGTCCACCATGAGAAAACGTGTGTACTGCGTCAAAGTAACTGGGTACAGAGCAATGTAGGTGTTATTTCCCTCGGGCAAAAAAGCGCGCTATTTCTGTATTCATTTGTTCATGGCAACCCCAGCGTTTATGGGGTAATAGCGAGTTCCGTAGCTTATTATTGATTTCCGTAATTTATTTTAATAATTAATCACTATTTAAAAATTGCGCTTCATTTTCATGTCATGTTTTTTGGTACTGTTATTACAGTCTGGCTAACATCTCGAAAGTGTATTTATGTCAATGTAATTGTTAGAGATTGTATGAATATATATTAAATATTAAAATAAATTTACACTAGTCTTGGAAATTTTTTGATCTATATAAAGGTATGTATAAACAGAACAACATTCACTGTTAACCGATCAGTGACTGAATAATTATATAACTTGCTTCCATCGATTAGGCAGGTCGGACATTTTGTGACACTTTAACTTTCACCTGAAAATGGCTCCCAAGCCGAAATCATGATTGTGTGAAGTAAATGAATAGTAATTTACAGTTCAACAGCGTAAATTACTTTCAAAACGGTTGTGTATGTAACGGGAATGTTGCAATTCCGAAGTTATACTAAGAAGTCGTGTACAGTGCACGCAAAATGCCGTGGCCGCTAGATGCGCAGTTGGCTGGGGAAGTGTGGGGAGAGCGGCAGTGGTGGGGGGGGGGGGGGGGGGGTGGCTCAGAGCACGGTAGGGGAATTGCCGAGCGCTGGAGGAGAAAATGCCATTCTAAACTGAAGCCTATGTCCACATTTTTTTGTCAATATAAGTAGGAGCCCTCCACGCCCACATTTGCATGGTGACCATTCAAAAAAATCTACTGTCACCTCTCCTTTCGTTAGTATCTAAAAAGAATTCCGCCGAAAACGCAGCGATTTATTTTCGCATAGCTTATTAACAATTTTTAACTTTCTGATAAGCGTCATGAGGTGCGAATTTTGAGTAAAACCAACACATTTCTCTGGTTGCTATGTCAAAATTTGCCTCTTTTGGCAAAATACAGTGATGTTTACACTGTCTCACCTCGCTAACATGGGCAGAGACAATTGCGAGAAAATTATGAAACAGTGGTTTATTAAGTTTATTAAGAGACGAACTGAGGAAAAGTAACGTCAGCAGGTGTCCGCCTGGTTGGCCGTGCGGTCTAACGGACGGCTTTCCGGGCGGGAAGGAGCGCCTGGTCCCCAGCACGAATCCGCCCGGCGGATTTGTGTCGAGGTCTGGTGAACCGGCCAGTCTGTGGATGGTTTTTAGGCGGTTTTCCATCTGCCTCGGGGAATGCGGGCTGGTTCCCCTTATTCCGCCTGTTACACTACGTCAGCGATTGCTGCACAAACAAGTTCTCCACGTACGTGCAAACCACCATTACTCTACCACGCAAACATAGGGGTTACACTCGTCTGGTGTGAGACGTTCCCTGGGGGGGGGGGGGGTCCACCGGGGACCGAACTGCACAATAACCCTGGGTTCGGTGTGGGGTGGCGGAGGGGTGAAGTGGACTGCGGTAGTCGTCGTGGGGTTGTGGACCACTGCGGCTGTGGCAGGGACGGAGTGTCTCTGTTGTTTCTAGGACGGCAATTAACAAACAAAGGTCAACAGCTTATGAAAAAGCACATACTCGGTATGAAATACACCTGTAATGTCTTCTCTTATGTTGCTCCAAAACCAATAGCATTTCTCGTTTCACCAGCTATCGATGGCTCTTAAAAATTATATTCTTTTGCCGAAAAAGTCTGTAGTTATTGCAATAACACGGTAGCTAATGAAGTTTTACATAATAATGGTGTGGTAAAATACTCTCCTCTTTACATTGTATCATTTACCAAAATCTCATTTTGATATCTGAAACCGTTTATAAAATATAAGGAATGCTATGGATATATCATATTGGCTTTATCGCTGGCGCGACGCGATCGCAAATGAGTGCATTACATTAGATCAGTTTTCTCGAGATTGGAGACAGATAGAGACCTCTAGCCAAGTCTAAAAAAAAATTCAACATGTTAGCTAAATTTCATACTCAACAACATATTAAGTAATATGCACCAAACGCAAAATCATAGCGATGTCTATTTTTCATTGCACACTTTTACGGATTCTACGTAGTGTCTTACTTTCATGTAAATATCACAATAACTACGACTATTAACGAAATGAGGGATACATCATCATGAAGGTGACATATAAAGCTATAAGTAAAGCAAAAATTATTTCTTTAGCAAATAGGTTCTGTAATTAGTTTGAGAAAGATTGCAGGGTGCGCGTCTCATTCTGGCATCGGTGACTGGCCAAAAGATGGAAAACACTTATCAGCTTCCCCTTCCGAACAAACGAGTGAAATCTCCAGAACTTCTGACGAAAACTGATCACCGCGCACCAGTCACCGCATCCTGCGCGAGCTATACTCGCTCTTCTTTCTAAGCGAGTCGAGTCCACTTGTACACGACAACAGATTCAGATGAAGAGTGGGCAGCTGCGGAGACTCTCCAATCAAGTCTGCGGGCACACGGATACGGCGAGTTCGGTGATGACGTCGCAAGACTCGCTGGCGAGTTTAATGAGAGTAAACGGAGCTCATTTCTAACCTCTAGTAGCCAGCTGGATCTGCGAACTGTTTGGCGGATGAAGTAGGTAGTTCCTGGTGTCAGCGTCCTCTGTGGCGGCTCACACAACTATCGGCGGGTGTAGCGAACTATTTGCAAGTCTTGTGGCAGAAGCATAATTACGTTCCTGTCATGTGCGCCATCTGTGTGGAGATTGATGTTAAGTATGTGGCGCCACAATGGAGCCCGCTTGGCGTTTGGCGACCTCTGTAGGTATATCTGACGGTTAACTGTGGACACAACTAGTCTCACAAGCGTTGTAATGGTGACTGAAGAGGACGTATTACTAGCAGCGGTATTCCTAACCTCTGAATTAAAGTCACGCACAGCCCTTGACTAAATGTTTGTTAATATACTGTTTGGACTGGTTCTTCTTTATTTTGTAGATACAAGCTAGACCTTTAATAAATATGTATTTCATCTTTTACAACTTCATGATAGAAATCTGCCAAGGACAGTACATTTACTTATGGCATGTATCAGGTACAAAAATGCACCGATGATGACTGACATCAGTCGAAATCGATTTGCAACAAGATAAATAAATTATGTTTCCGTGACTGGTTGCTAAATTCTTTATAATTTTATAACTGAATTAATGTCGTATATTGTATCCCCACATGGTAACGTGATAGGTAACCAATATTTCACCTACTGGTGTAGACAGACGCAATCAGACTGATAAATGCTTCCTGCAGTAGTAAACTAAATGCCAGTAGTTTTATGTTATCATGATGCTGTCATTTTACTGAAACGGTCTCTGGCTGTGAAAGCCTACGCACATACTTCCTGCCAAGATTCTACCACAATGGTTGTACACTGTAGAGCCAAAGAAACTGATAGTCCTGCCTAATATGGTGTAGGGCCCCCGCGAGCACGCAGAAGTGCCGCAACACGACGTCTGAAGTAGTGCTGTAAGGAAATGACACCATGAATCCGCAGGGCTGTCCATGTATCCTTAAGAGTATGAGGGGATGGAGATGTCTTCTGAACAGCACGTTGCAAAGCATCCCAGATATGTTCAATAATGTTCATGTATGGAGAGTTTGGTGGCCACTGGAAATGTTTAAATTCAGAAGAGTGTTCCTGGGGCCACTCTGTAGCAATTCTGGGCGTGTGGGGTGTCGCATTGTTCTGCTGGAACTGTCCAAGACCCTCGAAATGCACAATGGACATGAATGGATGCAGGTAATCAGATAGGATGCTTACGTATGTGTCACCTATCAGAGTCGTATCTAGACATATCACTCCAACTGCACACGCCCCACACCATTACAGAGCCTCCGCCAGCTCGAACAGTACCCTGCTGACATGCAGGGTCCATGGATTCATGAGGTTGTCTCTAAACCCATATACGTCCATCCGCTTGATACGATTTGAAACGAAACTCGTCCGACCAGAAAACATGTCTACAGTCATCAACAGTCCAATGTCGCTGTTGACAGGACCAGGAGAGGCGTAATGCTTTGTGTGGTGCAGTCGTCAAGGGTAAACGAGTGGACCTTCGGTTCCGAAAGCCCATATCGAAGATGTTTCGTTGAATGGTTCGCACGCTAACACTTGTTGATGGGCAAGCACTGAAATGTGTAGCAGTTTGCGGAAGGGTTGCATTTCTGTCACGTTGAACGATTCTCTTCAGTTGTCGATGGTCCAGTTCTTTCAGGATCTTTTCCCGGCCGCGTCAATGTCGGAGTTTACCGGATTCCTGAAATGCATGGTACACTCGTGAAATGGTCGTACGGAAAAATCCCCACTTCATTGCTACCTCGGAGATGCTGTGTCCCATCGCTCGGGCGCCGACTATAACGCCACGTTCAAGCTCGCTTAAATCTTGATAATCTGCTATTGCTGCAGCAGTAACCGATCTAACAACTGCGCCAGATAGTCGTAGTGATATATAGGTGTTGCCGACCGCAGCGCCATATTCTGCCTTTTTACATATCACTGTATATGAATACGTATGCCTGCACCAGTTTCTTTGGCGCTTCAGTGTCTATTGGTGTGTATAACGTAACATGGCCAACAAAAATGAATAGCTTTATGCAACACTACAGCGTGCCAAGTACTTAATTATGGACCTTTTTAAGGGAGTAATATACAGGGCAGCGGACGAGCGCAAACATTTAAACGTATTGTTGTTCATTAGCATACTACTCAGCTTCCACAGGCTTCGAGTAGAATGCCAGCTGTGTGAACAAATCAGCGCAGTAACTACATGGCAGCCTGAAGTAACAACTGTAAACAAAAGATGTGCTTTCGACTAGTCAGTTGTGAGCAGGCAGTGGATGTGTGGCCATTGTGTGCCACCACAGTTGTGTCACAAATTGCAATGGAACAATATGTCTGAAACAGATATTTAAGAAATTCTCCAGAATGTTTTAAACAAAAGGAAAGAGAGTGAAAAGTTTCTCCCGCTTTCCTGAACAAAAACAACGACTCGTGGACGCCTGCCGCTACTTGACTGAACTGCGAGACACGGAGAATTCTTTTCCGAAAAAAACCACCACCGGTGAGGAAACTTGTTGTTATCAGTATGAACATATCACAAAATGACAAGTGCAAAAGTGTAGAAATCATCCGAAAGATGAACGTGGTGACGAAATAACCGACATTGAAGCCAGTATGACGTGCCAGTTGAACAACATCCCAAAGAATGACTTTTATGACAATATCACATGGTTGTATGCACGTTCTGTGCATTGAACTGACTGTGTGGAACGCCCGAAGTATTAAAACCATCATCTTAACTTTTCTCTTTTCTCCAGTCTCGAGCTTTCTGGCCTGACGGGTTTATGTAGATGGAAGTTCAGCCGCCACGATCACAGTTCTCTAGGCAGCCGTCCCGCGAGAAACGCTGTAGGAGTAATCGGCAGTAGAGCAACGATCGGAATTCGCGGTGGTTCCGCAATGCACAGTGAACTAGGAATGCAGGTCGAGACGTGGGCGCGCCGGGTAGCGGTGGCTGAAGTGCGCCGGTGCGCAGGCGAGGCGTGCAGATGTTTGCCTGCCGGCAGGAGGCGCGCTGACAGCCGGCCTGCCCACGGCCGCGACCCTGCCGCTGTCAGCGCGCCAGCTGCGGGGGTGGGACCGGAGGCGGCGCGGGCGGCGGCCGCCGTCTCCAGGGAGAGCCGGCGACGCGCTCCGAGGGCGCCGCCGCCGCCGCCGCCGCGACTGCACACCCGCTGCCCGGTCACGGGGCGCGCGCTGCACGCTCCAGTTCAGAGCCGTTACGTGTCTCTATGACGGTTACTTCAGCCTAGCAATATGTCCAACAGCAAAACAACGAGGAAGTGTAGGCGTATTAAAAAACTAAAAACCCGCCTCGATTGCTTTCGACGTAGATAACTACACCTTCTTCAGGACAACAATAAAACCCACAGAGTGCCTAAGAAGACCTTGTAACCTCCCCACAGAAAATTGATATGTATAATAACCTCCCAACAGTAAAAAATATAATTATAACATTGACATTTAGTGTAACCTCCCAACAGTAAATTGCGTAACCTATCAATAATAAAAAATGTGACTAATCTCTCAATAAAAAATTGTGGCTCACTTACAACCTTTCAACAATTGACGGTGAATTTAAACTGGTAAATTTTAGACGTCAGCATTGCTGCGTCATGGCCCTGAAAGATCATTCTAAAAAAAAATTGAAAATTCTTACCTCAATAAGGTCGCCGGATAACGCATATATATCTGCTCTTACAATAAATTTTTGTGGCACAGCCCAGTGCAATGCTGGCCGATAGATTTGTCATGTATAAAAAGAACAACTGATTTTTCTTAGCAATAATCGGGATGACCATGGATTGGGGGAATTAGTAAATTCTTTAAATTGAGATGAGTGATTGTCAAAAGTTACTTTTTATAAGAAAGATTATTATTAAGAGATTTTTTTAGAAACATTTACATGGAACTTGATATAACAATACTACATATGCGCGAGGCTGCTTTTATCTTATGCTACAACGCTCAGGCACCGCCATCGCTCCCACGACCGGCCCAGCCAACTCGATACACACGACTGCCCGCTAGCAACAACTTACTGCTACTGCTACACAGTTCGTACTGCAGTCAACACTGCTCTTTGGTCTCAGATTCTCTTATAGCTTACATATCGCAGGTAGCGCGTGAGCAATCCATCGAAATTACATCTGCTCGAGTGCGCTAGCAACAAATTCCTTAATCATGGGCCTCTTACAACCTTTGTCAAAGATTAAAAGATCACCATAGCTATACATTTATAAATGGAAAAGAACAGGAAAACACAAACAATCGTAATGTGAAACTTCATATGTACTGTTTGTGTTTTCCTTTTCTTTTTCGTTTATAAATGTACAGCTACGGTGTTCTTTTAATCTTGGACAAAGGTCTTCTTAGGCACTTGTGCGTTTTATTGTTTTTCTGAAGAAGGTGTAGTTATCTACGCCGAAACCTGGGTTAACACTTAATACTAGGTGCTTCTTTCGCAATCGAGGCGGGTTTTAAGTTTTTTAATATATTAACCAACGATTGCTGACGTGCTGCGATGTTGAAGGTTCTTAAAATGTAAGGGTCTGGGAGGAGTATGACCTTAATTTAATGAAATTTTGTTTTTGTTACGTTGCTAAATGAGACATAATGTAAATCAACTGTTAATCTGAGGCAATCATTATGTTCATAGTGTTTTTTGAAGCAGTCGTGTGGTCCTTTTTCGTTCAAATGCATAAACTGGAATATGGCACTCTCATGAAATGCTCTTTACAATTCAATCGAAATAATGTCTTTGTGTATTTTGTGTCCTTACTTGTTTCGATCAATTACGATTACGTTTAGGCTTATCTGTGTTAACATGGGGGTAAAAGCATGAAATTTTACCGAGGAGTGTTATTCACTGAGGTGACAAAAGTCATGGCATAGTGATATGCACATATACAGATGGAGGTAGTAGGTATAAAAGGGCAGTGCATTGGTGGAGCTGTCATTTGTACTAGTGTGAGTCATATAAAAAGGTTTCCGACGCGATTACGGCCTCACGAAGGAAATTAACAGATTTTGAACGTGGAGCGGTAGAGAATTTAATATTCCGAGACAGCGTCAAGATTGTGCCGAGAATACCAAATTTCAAGCATTGTCTCTCACCACAGTCAAAGCAGTAGCTGATGGCCTTCACTTAAGGACCGAGAGCTGTCAGTGGTAACTGTGCCGGCGTAAGCTGTCGCCAGCACACCATTGGGAAAGAAGATCGATAGTAGGCGCTGAATCAAGCTTGTCTGTAAGGACAGAGGCCAAAGACAAACTCGCAAGCAACACGCCGCCAACGCCCTCTCGACCCCAAGTACTTAGATTGCCACCGGTGACTGGAGGGCTGAGTCTCAGTCAGTCTCAGTTGCAGTCTCAGGCACTAGCTCAGTCTGTCAGTCACTAGCTCAGCCGCTCAGTCGCTGGCGCACTAACTCGCACTCCAATCTCGCGTCTCTCAGTACATTGCGACCAGATTAGTATAAATGGCAGGTCTCGTACTTCACAAACAGTGAGGCTAAAGTGGACTAATGTTGAAGAGCTTGTACCACAACACATGGACGCTGTTAAAGTTATGTAGCAGCTATCTGTTTAAGTAAATAAAGAACACTGTTGATACATGTGAGCAGTTGTGTTATAGCAAGAGGATACAGGCCACCAAACAAGATCCTCTCCCTTAATTCCTAAGGTGCAAGACTCAACAGTAAGAGATAAGCCACACTGGGTGAAGAGCCGCAGGAATCAATGTGAGACGTACGATGACCTTACCCGTTAGCACATCGCGGCGAATTTTGGCTTTAATGGACTATGGCAGCAGACGACCAACGCGAGTGCCTTGCTCACGGCACGACATCGCCAGCACCGCCTCTCCTGGGTCCGTGACCGTATCGGTTGTACCCTAGAGGGCTGAAGGACCGTGGCCTGGTCAGGTGAGTCCCGATTGCAATTGTTAAGAGTTAATGGTAGGGGAGCAATTATGGCGCAGACTCTACGAAGCCACTGGCCGAAATGGCAACAATGCATTGTGCAAGCTGGTGGTGGCTCCACAATGGTGAGGGCTGTATTTACGTTGAATGGACTTAGCTCTCTGGTCCGACTGAACCGATTGTTGACTGGAAATGTTTATGTTCAGCTACCTGGAGACCATTTGCAGCCATTCATGGACTTCATGTTCCCAGACATCTGTGGAAGTTTTATGGATGACAATGCGCCATGTCAACGGGCCACAATTGCTCGCAAACTGGTTTGAAGAACATTCTGGACCGTCCCAGTGAATGATTTAGCCACCCAGATCACCCAACATGAATCCCATCGAACATTTATGCGTCATAATCGAGAGGTCAGATCGTGCAGAAAATCGTACACCGGCAATACTTTAGCAATTACGGCGGGCTACAGGGGCAGCATGGCTCAATATCTCTGCAGGGGACTTCCAAAGATTAGTTGAGTGCATGCCCACATCGAGTTGCTGCCCACGACCGACAAAAGGAGGTCTGACACGGTATTAGGTGGAATAGCATAACCTTTCTTACCTCAGTGTACAAAACTTCTTAGATTCATATGTCCCGAATACAGTTGTGAGAGATGGGAAAGACTCGCTGTAGTTCGACAGCCGTGTTTGAATGCTGCTATGAAAGCAAAAAGAGATTCACTGCAAATTTAAACATAGCCATAGCATCACAGGCAAACAAAAACCAAACGAAGCGAAAATTAGCGTAAGGGAGGCTATGCGTGAAGCTTTCAACGAATTACAGAGAAAAATTCTATCTATCGACTCGACAGAAAATCCTAAGAAGTTTTGGTCTTAATGTTAAATCAGTAAGTGGATCGAACCCATCTGTCCAGACACCGTGTGAGCACAGTAACATCGGCAGGGAAGATGACAGATAGAAAACCAAAATACTAAACGCCCTTTTCCAAATCAGTTTCACTGAGGAAAATCGTACTGTGATTCATCCTTTAAATCGTCACACGAACGTCAAAACGACAGATACCGTAATAACTGACAACGGAACAAAAAAGAAAGTAATATCGCTAAACAGAGTCATTGTATCTCATACAGTACTAATACAAGTCTACGTAGAGAATGCGAAACAACTTGCTCCTCTTCTAGGAGCAGTATACCGCATGTTGCTGGAGGAACGAAGTCTTCCTAATGATTGAAAAAAAAACGTAGGTCATTCTTGTTTTCAAGAAGCGTAGAGGAACGCATGATCAAAATTGTAGGTCTAAATGTTTGAACATTTTGTATGTCGGAGTATTATGGCATTTCTGGCGAATGAAAATCTCCCTTGTAGATAGTAACACAGATTCCATAACAACGATCGTATCAAACTCAGTTTGCCGTTAGAAAATTGTGCCGAAATGCAAGAATACGCGCAGAGGGTCGACGCTTGGTGCAGGGATAGGGAAGTGACATTCAACTTAAACAAATGTGGCATACTCTGCATCATTAGGGAGAAAGACCCATTATTGTATAATTATACGACTGCAGAATGATCACTAGAAGCAGACAGAACCATAAGATACCTAGTAGTATGTGTAAGATAGAAGCCAAACTGACATTCATTGGAAGAATTTTCAAAAAGTCTACTCACGAAGAAAAAAGCCCGCCCGGCTAGCCGCGCGGTCTAGCGCTCTATTTCCCGAGCGGGAAGGCGTGCCGGTCCCCGGCACGAATCCGCCCGGCGGATTAGTGTCGAGGTCCGGTGTGCCGGCCAGCCTGTGGATGGTTTGGCTGGTTCCCCTTATTCCGCCTCAGTTACACTATGTCGGCGATTGCTGCGCAAACAGTGTTCACGTACGCCTACACCATAATTACTCTACCACGCAAATATTGGGGTTACACTCTTCTGGTATGAGACGTTCCCTGGAGGGGGGGGGGCGGGGTTGGAGAGGGGGGGTTGTCCACTGGGGGCCGAACCGCACAATAACCCTGGGTTCGGTGTGGGGCGGTGGTGAGGTGGGGGGATTGCTGTGGACTGTTGTAAACCACTGAGGGCTACGGCTGGACGAAGCCTCTCCGTCGTTTCTAGGTCCCCGGTTCAATGCACAATAAATACACTCACGAAGGAGATGTAAAAAACTCTCATTCGATCAATATCAACGCTCGTCAGTTGCGCTACTTATGTACCACAGAGAATTGATAGAGAAGATCAGAAAAGAGCAGAAGGTTTCGTTACATGTTTCTTTAGTATAGGTGAAAACGACACGAAGCTTCACTGTGTGGTTTATTGTCAAAATTCCGAGAGCGTACGTTCATAGAAGAGTCAAATAATAAATTGTTTTCCCCTAAGTATAGGTCGAGAAAAGACCGTAAACATAAAATTAGAGAGACTGGAGTTCACATGCACGCTTAACGACAATAGCTCTTCCTGCAAAGCAGTCGCGGCTGGAACAGGAAAGAAGGAAAGTGACACCGGTACGGGAAAGTATCTGAACCACATATCGTGATGAGGCTCGTGGACTATAGATGCAGCACATGTATAAGACAGTCAGAAAATATGAAACGTAACCGAACTGAAAAAGACAGTTGCACGTTACCTGTTCGCCGGGAAAAATGGTGCGTACTCGTACTGTTGCACAGGCCTTCACTGCAAACGTAGTGCGCTAACACTGGTTCCATCGTAAGGGTCATGTAGAAGTGTTTGTCTGCACACTCTCATCATGTTTCATATTTTTTGTGTTGCTATATTTGACCAGAAGTTTATGTTTTGTATACCATCTTATTTACACAGGCAGGTCAGATCGTGACCGTAATAGATCGAAGCTAGACATCAAATAAAATATTTAAAAATTCTTACGATCAGAGACGGAAACAGACTGTAGAATCTAAATCAGTTCGCTGTGTCCTTCATTGCTGTAAACTTCATCTTTTTTGGGTGGGGGGCGGGGGGAAGCTTATCACCAAAAGGGCATTCATAAAAAATTGGATTTTCATAAGGTGACATCTCCTTCATTTTCAGCTGTTACGGATGTCCAAAACTGAAAACACATGTGGAAACATCGATAAATGTGCAACATAGTGTTGGGAATTCGTCAACTAATTAGCTATAAAAATACTGAGCCCGTAACACTGTCATCAGAAACTGAATGGTGAACTTATATGAAGAAAATTTCGTGCAACGCGGGCTGCTGAATGCCGACCAAATGCACATGGGAAGACGAGTGTATTAACAATATTAGAACCTTATTAATAATAACTTAATTGGTTTTTGGGCCGAATTCTTAATGCACATGTGACCGGGGCTCATCAATTCACATCAGAAACAAGTGCAGTAAAAGCAGTTTGTGGAAACTACCAACCCTGCATCCAGCCAGGCGAGGTTTGTTTCAGAAACATTGAGATAATGTTCTATTGAACATAAGAGGTATTAGTATAAGTTATCATCATAGCGGTAAAGAATAACTGGCGCGAATATAACTCAATCTTCCTGACTCATTGAACGAATAATAGGTAAGATCAAACGTCGACTGCAGAAGAATCTTATTTCATCAGACCAATGCACCTCCTCACAAAGGTGTTTCGGCAATGCGAAAATGAAGAGTTTTGTCGCACGAATTGTTGGCGCCCACTGACCACCATCTAGTTCCATGTCTAGAACAATTTCTAACTGAGAAACATTTTGAGTAGAATGAAGATTACGGGGGTAGATAATCGAATAGCTAATAAGGTGACACTGGTCCAAATTGGGGAAAAAAGAAATGTATGGCATAACTTGACACAGAAAGGTGTCGGTTCTAGGACTCATCATGAGACATCTATGAATCGATAGGTGCGTAAAGGAGAGAAGTGTTATGTGTGTCTGGCGGGGGAAGGGGCCGCGATAAGATTGTAGATGGCGGCGAAGGCTCTAAAACAGTCAGGATTTTTAAATCGATGTAGGTTGCAGTAGTTATGCAGAGTTGAAGAGACGTGCACAGGGCAGCTGCATCCTACCACTCTTCGGAAAGAAGACAACTATAAAATAGCAACGCCACAGAAGATTTTGTAATAATTGTAGATGGATATCTTGCAGACTTTTGAGAGTTGTGTTTCTAAAGCGAAAAAATGCCGGACTTAAACAGCTACAGGTAAAATTCATGGGTTTTTATTGTCAGTGACAGGCGGGGACATTTACTCGTTGCTCACAAACGGCAGAATGCTGTGGGTAGGAACGTTATTTGTAACTTATTGGCGACATCTAGTTTATTAGCGTCGGAGCAGTTGCATGCTTGGTGAAGACTGTGGAGGGAAATGGGCCTTATAAGAAAGAATGAAGTAATTCGCCTTAGACAGTTCAGAGATGTACACATACATCAGAATGGTTGTACAGACGGATGAGACTTTTTCTCGCTTATCAGCCTAATTCTACAAAACTGGAACAAGAACATAATTCATAATCTATTAAAGACATTGTGGTGCTTTTAGTAAAGCGTTAGCTGTGAAACATTAAACTTTGGTTCAAGCACATATAATGAGTGATGAATAAGATGTCACATGACGCCCTTTGAGAAGCAAGTTTAAATCCTCGCGTTACATATACAAGAATCTTGAGGCATTTAAAGGTAAAGCTCCTATACCGGAAGTGACAGGTGGATGGATTCGATGGATGGGGTGAGGCATGAAAAGACCTAATATTAATGCAAGATGGAGAATGTTTAGTCCGAAGTATTAATGTATAACGTTTGTTAACTTTTAATATGTGAAGATAATTGTATACCTAATCAGGGGATGAGAACTTGCTTCTCGAAACTCGTCTATTGACATCTAATTTGTTACTGATTATATATTGTTCAGCCAAAACTTAATATTCAACTACTTACGTGAGAAGCACAACCTTTTCTTCAGTTATAAGGAAAAAATATGAAACTATGGTTGTTTTTAATGTTTTAGTTAGCTTCGGAGAAGCATAAATCATTCATACACAGCACACATCTGTTCATATTAACTGATGATCTTGTTGTGTAGAGGCAACGTTTTTCTTACTTTCTTCTTTGCCCTCGCAAATTGCTTTTTTGTGTCAGCTACCTCATCAGTTGCCATGGTTTAGAGAAGCTATTTAGTCGAAATTATATAAGAAAGCACAACAAGTAAATTATTGCCTAATTCACTATTATTAGTTTCAACAAAACATTTCTCTAATGTACTGCAGCTATCTGACAGCCAAATTTCACACAATATAGTTAGTTTTATTGCAATTTTGTTAGTTGTGTTGAAGGGCGAATGGAGGCCTTTTTGTTAAGTTCTATTTTCCCGTTGACATATCGGCCATCGAAGACTTGAATTTTTGGAAGAGTCCGAAGGTCTTATATCACTTCAGCCATCCGAAACTCTTCAAGGCACGATTTCGATGACAATATGTACTGGTGTTTATTTTGGGCGACCGAAATGAATTCTGTTGGTTCTGACACATACGACTTGCGAAACCAAATTAAAATTTAAAAAACCGTTTTGGTTTGTGAAGTTTAAATTCTCCCCTACCCCAATTTTTTCTTACAGGAAACTTGTACCTCATTGGTTGCTATTGTGTGACAGATGTTCCGGTCTAAAAAACTGTGAAGGCAGGAGTGAATGCATTGTTCCTTACAAATCCCGCTCGCAAGCTTGCGCCCACGCGCCAGCAGGCTGTGAGCATATGACCGCGATGAGTCACAAGAGTTTCTGACAGCAACCGTGAGGCGTGCCCTGCGGGGCCTGCGTGGGACGCAACGCGCGGATGCCGTCACCAGAGGAAGAAAAACACTGCCCTGCGGCATGCGCAAACATTATCTCTGGAAATGGAAATCATTCGTCACGGATACACATCTCGCAACCCGCGCGCACAGAAGCAAGGCGTGCCTCGCATTAACGGCGAAGCACTTCACATTGGTCTCGCTCCATAAGATTCGAGCTTGCATTTTTCACCTCGCGGGAGAAGAATAATGGTTAATTTCTGTTTATTTTGTACGAAAACTTTTCTGATTTGTGCCGACAGTCTCTTACATTAAACTGCAAATATCATGCAGATGATCACGCCTTGTTTCCTGACTCTAACGTATTACTTTGCACCATCTTGTTGCCTATCTGGGATTTTAGCTTACCTGGAAATGTACAGCGTTATGTTTATTATTGTATAGACATAGAATAAAACCGTCATACACACTATTTCATTAAACTATTTATTTATTTACGTCATAAGTGACTTAGAGCAAATACGCACATCTTCAAACCACTACACGTATACCTTTCTTCTTGCGAAGATAGGTCGTAGGATCAGTACTGTCACATTTCTCTGGAACCCAAACTCATCTTCAGTTTTTCCAGTCTTCTATAAATAAATCGTGGCAGTATTTTACAGCTACGATTTACTAAACTGATTGCTCGGTAATATTCACATCTGTTACCGCTTACGTTCTTTGGAACTGGAATTGTTACATTCTTCTCTTTCCCCACTGATATATCTTATATAGGAGGTGAAGTAGTTTCGTCATGACTGACCCTCAAAGGATATCAATCATTCTGAAGGACTCAAAGGTACAAAGCCAAGCAGAATATATTATATAAGATCTAGTGATCTAATGAAGAGACACAATGGTTGCCGCGCTTGAGCGTACTCGGGATCAGAAAGGCTAAAATTCTTCTCGAACCGTTGTGATTCATAGCTTAGTTTTTGCTGTTGATCTTCCACAATCTACAACAGTTGCCTTCGTAACTGAGGTCAATAACATATGCTAGTGCGGTGGTATTGGACCCAGTTACTTGAATTTCTGGTATATTAATAACCACAACAGCCGGCCGCGGTGGTCTAGCGGTTCTGGCGCTGCAGTCCGGAACCGCGGGACTGCTACGGTCGCAGGTTCGAATCCTGCCTCGGGCATGGGTGTGTGTGATGTCCTTAGGTTAGTTAGGTTTAAGTAGTTCTAAGTTCTAGGGGACTTATGACCTAAGATGTTGAGTCCCATAGTGCTCAGAGCCATTTGAACCATTTGAATAACCACAACAACATTACAAATGTCTCTGCAACATCGCAGGGAGTGAGGGCATATTACACTTGTTTATGATCTTAGCGTCATATGGAGACGTTAAGTTCGGCAGATCCATTCATGTTATACAAGTGGAGTAGACAATGTGGTGGATGAGGTTTCACCCTCTTTCATCATCAACAACACAGACATGACATTAGACTACACTGGCCTGCATCACAGTTAATTACACTAAGCAGTTATCAAACGAGATGGTGCCGCGGCTAGCGCACTGGACTCACATCTGCGAAGAGCAGGCTTCAAATCAAAGGACACGGTCCTTCTCATCCCTATCGGAGATTGTACACCATGTGTAATGGCCTCGTCGTCGACCGTACGTTAACCCTTAATCTTCCTTATTCCTCTCAACAACTGCACAAAGACAGCGGACAAGCAACTCACCGAAACGGTATAACTCAAAAGGCCTCCACCCGGTCGTGACCCACACAAATAAAAGTGTCCCGCTGCCTGTGATCCCTCCTTCATAACGTGACGTAAACGGATGCTAAACACCAGTCTGTCTTAACACTTTGCCGACGACACGTCTCGTACAAATTCATTCGCTTGGCGCCGCCAGTGCTAATTCGGAGTACTTGGCTTGTCGCCGTCCGCTTGTCACCTTTCCGTTGATGACAAGCTTAATACACGTTGACTTTTGCGCGCTTTAATTTTATTGGAAATCCTTTATTTTGCCGTATCGTTCCACAAACTCGAATTTTCTTTTCAAGTAACTTCTCTGCACAGTTCTAGGCGCTACAGTCTGGAACCGCGTGACTGCTACGGTCGCAGTTTCGAATCCTGCCTCGGGCATGGATGTGTGTGATGTCCTTAGGTTATTTAGGTTTATGTAGTTCCGAGTTCTTGGGGACTGATGACCTCAGCAGTTAAATCCCATAGTGCTCAGAGCCATTTGAACCATTTTTTGAACTTCTCTGCAAGTTCTACACTGTTATAATAATTATCCATGTAGAGGTGACGCCACTTTCCATAAGAAGGTGTCAATAATTCCATCACTGTTTTTGCTAAAGGTTGTCCAGCACCGAAAAATATCATGAATGAGGAAATACATCCCGTACTTGAATCACACAGCATCCGAATGAGTATGCCATATTTCGTAATTTTCGACAGATAGTAAACTTTAAAATTTAACTGTCCACACCACGGTATCATTCATTCATCAACTGAGATGTTTTGACGTTTCTTTAAACTTTTTGGAAAAATAATCAGCTAAGAATTGCACTCTGAAAAGCCGGTCGCCATTTACCGGTTTATTGTTGCTGTCGGAAAAATTTAAAAATGTTAATATTTGTCTGAATCGGATGAGGGACATCGTTTTGCGAAATATCGGTGTGTCTATCAACGGATTCGTTGACCAGTAATCATCGATCCTTGCTTTTTTTTTACAATTCCCATAAGGACAGCAAGCCCAAACCATTTTCTAAGTTCGGGTCCCGTAACGTCGACAAATTTGGCATTTTTTTAATCCAGTTTCCTTCTATTGCAATTTTGACTGGAAAACTTGTTGGTTTCGATGCTATCAAATAGATCGTTCCCATTATATAATTCTACGATATCCACGACACTCTGTGTATCTTTGAGAAATATGTGTGGACCCAGAGATCCTTCAAATTTATTATTCATCATCATCATCAGCCAATTCAATCATTAAATGATGTGGCCTCTTCGAGTCGTGGATTCAGGTAGGCTTTCAGAAGTCTTCTCCAAGTGGGACGGTCTTGGGCAGTTCTCTGCCAGGTGTTACCAGCGATCTTCTTGATGTCTTTGTCCCATCTGTCTGGTGGTCTTCCTCTAGGCCTCCGGTGCTCCCTCGGACTCCACTCCAGTACTAGCTTCGTCCATCTGTTGTATTTTCTTCTTGCGACGTGGCCAGCCCACTGCCATTTCAAGGAACCTACTCTCTCTAAGATGTCAATAACCTTCGTCACAGACCGGATGTCATCTGCCCTTTTCCTGTCCTTTTTTGTATAGCCCAGCATTGATCTCTCCACGGCTCTCTGTGCTGTCCTAAGTTTCCCTTTTGTGAATGAGTTCAGTGTCCATGTCTCGCAGCCATACGTCATCACAGGATGAATGCATTGATCAAATGCTGCTTTCTTCAAATTTCCTGGTATTTTTGATCTGAATACTTTTGAATTCTTCCCAAATGCTTGATGCGTCGATAGATTTCTGGCCTTATGTCTCCCTTCATATTTATAATCTGGCCAAGTTAGACATATTCACTGACCTCTTCTAGTAGACTGTCCTTGACTTTCAAATTTATTATTGGTCCTCAGTAAATCATAGTCTGCCTTCTTCGTCTGATTCATCCGAATCGGTTGGCAACCATAGCGTTCGCCGAATTCTTCTTGGACATATTTAACTATCTTCAGACAATTCTGCTTCACTTTCATCTTTTTGATACCCAGTGTCTTCTTCCCAATCGGCCAAGTCGCCCGGAACGTCAGGCAAGACATCCGCGCATTCATCGTAAATAATCGTATCGTCTCTTTCGACTGTCATGATGAAAGTGTACAATTACTTATAAAAGCAAAAAACTTGTTTCCGTGTGTAACTTATTATTACCTAAACAAAACACCAACAGAATGAAAAAGACACTGAAGTGCTGTCAGCAATACTATGCTCACGACACCACTGCGTTGTCGCCGGACGGCAAAGCGTTGATTACCCAACGTATTTAAGTTAACTTTAAGTGTTAAAAATAGATATTGAATAAACTTAAATTGCAACAATGTGGATAGTTTGCAATATTGAATGATACCTGTCGTCTTTTGCTTCTTCAAGGTACTGGTAGGATCAACTTCGCGAAATACCTTTTCCGACTTCCTATATCCCAACAATGATTATGCAAGTAGAGCCTGCGATAGCTTGCCTCGAACACGTACCAAACACTGATTTTCTCGTTAGTGGACCAAATTTATTTCAACATAAATTAATTAAATTGATAAAACTGTGCCACCTGGCAGGTCATGCGATGATTTAATAAAATACCAATACATATACTGGATATACAATACTCATGATAAATTCCAATGAAACCTCACTAAGGCGAGGTGCAAACTGACTCATTTTAAGGATCCTGACTAGGAAGCGGAATGGTGCTGTGAGAAGTAATAGCAACTAATTTGGCAATAGTTAACATTTATTTCCTCATTAAAAGTAATACACACAGATATGTTAAGTTGAAACACATTTCCTTGGAAAGCTGTCGCGTGAATCTCGACACAATGCACATTGTAGAACGCAACAACTGAACCGACAAGAGTGGGGCAAGTCTGCAAAAGTACTGGTTACAATTTATCAAGATCACACACGCCACGTTTACACTGACCGCTCACGCAACGAAAGATAGAGTTTGGAAGGAAGATTCCAGACTCCACTTGTAAGCTCATTGGGTGAGGGCGCGAGTGGTTTTAACGGTCAATTTCAGACAACAAAGCGCCCTTCAGAAAGTCCGTAGACCTCAGTAATTTTGTAAATAAATTTACCAAACGTGAGCACATCGAGTCAGCTATGAAACTGAGGAAATTTGTGGTAAAGTCTTGTGGGACCAAAGTGCTGACGTCATCGGTCCCTAAGCTTACGCACTACTTAATCTAACTTAAACGAGCTTACGCTAAGGATAACACACACACACCCATGCCCGAGGGAGGACTCGAACCTCCGACGGAGGGAGCCACCCGGGCTGTGACAAGACGCCCTCGACCGCGCGGCTACCCCAAGCGGCGATGAAACTGAGGATTTAATTCGAACACGAGAGGTGTTTACATCGGACTGGAGCCTCATGGTTTTCAAAGAAACGCACGCAGTGTAGGAGAGTACAGGATGCTAGGTCCGTAGGACTGAAACGCTAACCTGCCCCGTCGCCGCGGTCTACACAGGGACCCGGAAGGACGGAGAGAGCGTAAGCGGTTTCCACCTGTAACCAGCTTGACAATGGATACTTTTCACTGGCCTCTCTAGCTCAACGTAGCTTTACACATAGGTTGGCTACAATTCTCTTAACATTCCAAGAAACCTCCTGGCAACTAAGAAAACCCGCAGTGCCAGCTACAGATAAACCACACATTCATAATAGCAGACGACAATGGGGACAGGAAAAATATGACATGAATATATGATAATGGATTACATAGATATGTACAGAACATAGTCATGAATTTGAAATTGAAAAAGACATTCTCTTTTAACGTTGAAATGCCGCTGAGAAACGGCGTTGTAACATCCCGCACTCTTTCCTCCATCTTTCTCTCCAGGCATAGTAGTACCGAATATCTGAGTCGTTGAGAATTATAGCAAAACCGAAGGTCGGTTTTCAAGATCAGTGGAACGACTCACGGGGAGGCGTTTCAATATTCACTAACGTAGCAGAGATTTCGAATGTAACCAGTGCAAGGCAAATTATTTTGTTATGAAAGCACTGAAATAAATGCCATTCTGATAATAACAGTTATTTATGTTGTTCTATGCGAAACAGTTATGCTGCAATACAAGGAAGAAATCGCTAGAAATATACAAGCAGTTTAGACAGTTGTACATACTCCGGATTACGACAGTGATTAGGATTCTGTTGAGAATTCCTGGGAACAGCTGATGAAAGTAGACAAATTAAACTTCTTATCATGTCAAGCATCTTAAAGTCCAAGTGGGTTACAAGTTAAAAAGTCTCGCCTGCTTGCCTCTTTGTGTCAACTGGCGACTGCAAACACGGCAAGCGCACCGTCTGCAGAATTAAAATAAAACAGTTCGCCTATAATTAAATAAAATAGTTCTCTCGTCATTAACGAACTTTGATACAGCCGGACAAACAATGATGAAAAAGAAGGCATTAGTGAGGGGTGTTGGCTGTGTAGATGTGAAAAGAAAAGAACATAGGGAGAGAAGCAATACTGCGTCAGTGCAATTTCGTATCCTGGTGACCGCACAGTAGCAATAAAAGGTAAAAAGAAAAGGAAAAGGTATTTAAAAATTCATCTGCGAAAGGTAGAATAGGTAATGACGCTGTGTTCCTAATTAACATTCTGTATGTCCTCTTCTTATAGTCGTATTCTGAGAAATAGTTCGTCGAGATAATGATCTTCTACTTCTTCTTTTGTGTCTTCCATCTTATTCTATCTCTCGTAACTTTTACCCTCACTGTCTTCCATAATTAGTTTTTCACATCTTAGTCTATCTGCTTGTACTGTTTTTCCCTCCTGCTGCTCCTTTCAGCGGTAACGTTATCTGTTCCTGGATGCCGCAGCACATATCCCACTAACCTGTTTCTTCTTCCGGCACGTGTTTTCTGTAGTCTTTTAATCTCACTGACTCTTTTTAATGCCACTTCAGTTCCTACTTTATCTGTCCGTTTTAGTATCACGCTTAAGTTATCTGTTCCTGGATGCTGCAGCATATATCCCACTACCCTGTTCCTTCTTCTGGTATGTGTCTTCTGTAGACTTCTATCCTCACTAACTGTCTTTAGTGACACTTCAATTCCTACTTTATCTGTCCCCTTTATTATCACGATTCTTCGATAGAACCACACTTAAAATGGTTCTAGTTTCTCCTTCGCCATATGTTACCATTTCATTTCCTTTCATTTCTTCATTCTAAGCCATTACTGTCATTCACCCAACATAACAAAATTTTTCGAGACACCTTATAAAAAGTCACATTTGCTAAGATTTTACAAAGAGAGAAGACTATGTTCGGTAGGGTAAATCTTGCCATTTCGGGTCCAGTTTATCACGAAACTAAACTATCCCCCCCCCCCTCCCCGACGAGTAGTGACTGCCCGTTTCGCAGATAAGTCCAGCGATGGATGTATTAATGTCTGAAACGTCTCTGAGTGGTTCAAATGGTTCAAATGGCTCTGAGCACTATGGGACTTAACATCTGAGGTCATCAGTCCCCTAGAACTTAGAACTACTTAAACCTAACTAACCTAAGGACATGACACACATCCATGCCCGAGGCAGGATTCGAACCTGCGACCGTATCAGTCGCGCGGTTCCGGACTGCGCGCCTAGAACCGCTAGACCACCGCGGCCGGCCTCTCTGAGTGGGTATCTTACATATAGCCAGCTATGATTACAAGACGACGGTATGTTTCTATCGCTAACAGCGATAATTCGATCGTTTCTGGCAGCCGCTTCTCGACCAGACGTAGGTGGTTGTATCTTGGACGTACGTTTCCTCTCGAACGTGCGAAAGTAGCCGCTTCGGTTACTTGAGATTCTGGACACGTCCGTGCTCCTAGCTCCTCCCACACAGTCCGAAACAGGAGCGTCACGGCCACTGTCTGTCCAGCAGTCTACGGGGCAGCGGCAGTTCCAGGTAGCCTCGACGGGCATTTCAAATTTCTGTGCAGCGCCGCGCCGCTCCTCTCGTAACAAGACTCCGGCGTGCTGAAACAGCGACGGGGCACAAAAAGGGCGCGCGACGTGAGCAGCCTACGGTGGACAAGGGGCCTACAAAGGCCGCAGCCGAGCACGCCGTCCGCAAAGCATCGACGCCTACCCGCGCGGCGGGGAACTGCGCCTTCATTTCAGCGTTCTTAACAAGTACGTCATGTGCAGGTAATAGGTTCTGCTCCCACTCGGGAGTCTGCCTGACGGTTGTAAATGTCATTGCCCCACAGTGCTGTACTGTAGCGTCTTTATATCACACCCGGAGCACCTTCTCCGTGCAACCGGAAAATCTGCTGTCTCCTGCAGACAGTTTCCCGTGCTGTTAACTCAGATCTCGTATTGCAGTGGTGCAATTACACGCATCCTTTTGTAAGCAGCCTGTTTAGGTTTTTATGTTGGTAACGCCACGTAGCGCTCTGTATGAAAATCAGTCTGTGTGCAGTCTGTGGCTGGTTTGCATTGTTGGAATATTTGCTATTGTAATAGGAAATATTGGGCAGAACAGCGCGTAGTGTTGCGCAGTTGGGGATGAGCCGCCAGCAGTGGTGGATGTGGGGAGAGAGATGGCAGACTTTGAGAGTCCATCAGAAAGAGTAAATTTGTAATAACTACGTCGTCTATCAGTAGTTAGTGCCTTCAGTAGTTAGAATCTTTTGTTTAGCTGGCAGTATTGGCGCTCGCTGTGTTGGAGTAGTTCGAGTAACGAAGATTTTTGTGAGGTAAGTGATTCATGAAAGGTATAGGTTATTGTTAGTCACGGCTATTCTTTTGTAGGGATTATTGAAAGTCAGATTGCGTTGCGCTAAAAATATTGTGTCAGTTTAGTGATGATCAGAATAAGTAAAGAGAGAAATGTCTGAGTACGTTCAGATTCGCTCAGCTGCTTGAAAATCAAATTTTCAAACGGGACGTTTCACGTGTAGTTGACATTTCTCAACACCTGTTACAACAGCGATTACGAACGTTTTTGGTATTCATAATAGAGTTCAGTGGTTGAGTTGGTAAAGCAGAACATTTATCGGATCACATTTTTCGCCGTCTCTCTGTCTGCCAGACTGTTGAAAACCTTGTTATGTCACGTATTAAGAAGATCTATGGACCCTTGGCGGTGTAAAAAAAAAAAAAAAAACCGAAGCTTCTAAGTCATTGCAATCGCTAGATAGGCCATTTATGTCACAAGTTTTGATACTCGCTAAATCACTCATCGAAAGCTATAGGGTATTTCCCGTTGACCTAGAAATCATGAAATTACGCAAGAAGCAAGGTTTTTAATAGCACAAGTAAAGGAAAAAAACGAAAAATGTTAATTTGTATCAAACGAAAAATTTTGTTTTGTAATTTGTTGTCCGACTGTCTGTCTGTCCGTCTGTTAAGGATCCTTTTTTTTTGGAACGGGTAGACGAATCACGTCGTCATTCATGTCGCATACTAAGGTCTGTGTTCCCTTGGGGGCGTAAAAAGCCTACGCTTCTAAGTCAATGTAGTCAAAAGATACGGCCATTTATGTCACATATTTCGATACTTGCAAACTCACTCTTCGAAACCTATAGGGTAACTTTCCGTTTACTGGAATAATAAAATTTGGCAAGATGCAAGTTTTCACAGTACAAGTTGAGGAAAAAGTCAGAAAGTTGTTAGTTTGTAATTATATCAAACGAAAAAAACATTAATTTGTCATTTATTACCCGACTTCTACCTCAAAACTAAAACATACCCGAAAGTTTCGGAATTCCCGGGACCGACATGTTGCCAGAATAGGTAAAAATCGTCGAAAGTCTGGCGGCTTCCTTGGATGGGTGAACTGTCTGTGTCCATAGTTAAGTTTTAGCAACCCTCACAGCTCGAGTCCTACTCGCAGTTGGCCAATTGTTGAATAATAAATTTCGTTATCTTTCCGGAAGGGTTGAGGGAGCCGTTCGAGGTAGGAGCTATTGTGGACTCAAGTTCTTTACACTCAAACACTAGGCGAGGCGGTAGTGGGGCAGGGGGAGTACAACTGGGAACATTCGGGGAGTGTTTGTTTCACAACCAAAGGACACCATCGAAAATCGCTGGTCGGAATAGAAGGACCGGACAAGTTCATAACTTATGTACCAAATGCAATTTCCCTTTCATCTCGTGTCAACCCTTTTCATGAATTTGTGGGATATTTTTGATGGTCCCCAACATTATCTTCATGTAATATACAGTCTTCCAGCTACACAACGGCTATTGTGAATCCGAAATTTAAGTAGAATGATTGTATTGCTTCCTAAGTAAAAAATGTAGAAGAAAGAAAGAAAGCAGCAGCTGATAGCCCCAATAGGCCATCGAAGGAAGGAAGGAAGATTGGGCTTAACGACCCGTCCACATAGAGGTCGTTAGAGACGGAGTACAAGCTTGGATTGTGTCAAGGATGGGGAAGGAAATCGGCCGTGCCCTTTCGAACGAACCATACGGCGTTTGCCTGAAGCGATTTGTGGAAATCACAGACAATGCAAATCAGGATGGCCGGACACAAAACATAACGTTAGGGCCGGACTTCGCAGCAAACGTGCTCCGCAAGCAGACCGTCAGCGCGGACCTGCGAGCATCGAGTACTGTACCTCACCCATCGTCGCAGGAAACAGGGTGGGCAGGCGTACAGAGACTCGTGTCAAAGAGGAAATCGATCCTGAGATAAATCTCACTGTCTTTATAATACTTGTGCCATTGAAGATCAATTACTTCAACCTTTAAATCAGCGCAAACTGAGTACTTGGAACTTTCTCATTTTGCCATTCAGTTACGCTACAAATCCTTATTTTCTTTTTCCCAAAATGACTCGAGCTCCGTCTGCAGATGCATAATCAAGTTTAAATTTTTTTGAAACATTTTATCTTCTTTCTACTCGAAGCCAGGAGTTCTCTTAAAATTTTTTTATATATTAAAACAATCGCAACTGCATAAAGATGTTTATTTAATTTACTGGTGACCGGTTGCGACCACTGTTCTCGTTATAATCAGACAGCTTAAACAGTGGTCATAAGCCTCCTAGAGTAGCGCTTGCTCTCGCCAGCTTCAGCAAGCTCCGATGGAGTAAAAGGTCTGATGATGACCAGAACAGTGTTCGAAACCGGTCACTAGTAAATTAAATAAACATCTTTATGCGGTTGGGACACTTTTATTGCATAAAAACATAATATAGTAAATTCCAAGACAAACCTACATTTTCTACACTTTCTATAAAGTAAATTAAATAAACATCTTCATGCGGTTGGGACTGTTATAAAAAGAATCTAGTAAATTCCGAGAGAAACCTACATTTTCTACACTTTCTACAAAGCTGCTAGGAATGTTAGATATTTAAACTTTCGTAGGGCGTTAAGGAATATGGGACAACATCTTTACAAAGATTTTGCACACTAGCTGCGAATGTCGTCTGCCATAACCTGTGTGGGACGTACGACGGTAATGTTTGAGACTATCCTACTGAGATGAACATAAATTTTGAGCTGAAACTATTAAGTATTCTTATTCTTTTACTCAGTTACCGTCCATGATAGTGAGCAATGTCTTCGCTGAAAACAGTGCAGTTTTGTTACTCATCTGAAAGGTAATCTCGCTTGATTTTTCTCCCTCTTCAGAGATATTCCTTTTAAGCTTTGAAACGCCTTGTACACAATGAAGTCCCTCACATTTAAGACATGCAGCGCCTTTGTAAATTAAACTTCCGGAAATAATTCACCGTGTTGCTGTACTCTAAACATTTTGTGATGCCATTCTCTTCTATAAAATGATAAGATTGTTCACTCTTCAGATTGAAGACATTTTCGATGTTACAAGATGCCGACTCACCGCTCTCATCGCTCTCAAAACTGACTCTTCCCTCGTCAATAAACGTAAACGTCGTCCACAGTAGGCTGTAGTGTGATTTTTATTTAATCGTGCGATTGGCTAATTTCGACTACTCATCATTTTCAAGCACCTGTAAAGCCAATTTGGAAAAACACTATAATGACAAAATTAGCAAATCGCACGATTAAATAAAAATCACGTTACAGCCTAGTACGGACCATGTTTACGTTTATTAAACATCTGGGAGCTGTGGATCCCCATGGATACAAAATTTCTTCCCTATTTAGATGGCGATTTTCCCGTGATGTCGCAACCACATGCTGCGTGCGTATTTCCCTCACTCCCCAACACATCGCAAATGCTCTGCTCGCGAGTCATGAGCAGTCGCGAGTGCACATGCACAAAATCAACGAATTCTTAATCTTAGTGATTACGTGCACGATACCTATCAGTGGCAAGATGGTTGTGAGTATTTCATGCAACGAATACAGATGGTACAACACATGAGCTTCCTATATGCTTATTTTACTAAAATCGGGTCCGCATCTCGTGGTCGTGCGGTAGCGTTCTCGCTTCCCACGCCCGGGTTCCCGGGTTCGATTCCCGGCGGGGTCAGGGATTTTCTCTGCCTCGTGATGACTGGGTGTTGTGTGCTGTCCTTAGGTTAGTTAGGTTTAAGTAGTTCTAAGTTCTAGGGGACTGATGACCATAGATGTTAAGTCCCATAGTGCTCAGAGCCATTTGAACCATTTTTGAACTAAAATCAAAAGAGAAAAGGAAGTTTAGGATACAACGTCTCGTCAAAGCTCTATTCACACATCTGCAGCTCGTGTTGTATATGGAAAGGACAGAGAATCTGATGCACTGTTGCAGACAATGAGTACAATTCAGCCTACAGCTGCAATTCACGTGAAAGGGAAGTCTGCCACTGCATGAAGAGCGTCAGAAGACATCCAGTCACACCAGTTTGAATCCTGGATCGTACACTTGGACGCTGGAAACGACGAAAGAGTGCGCTAGGGCGAAATAAATACTCAGGAAGAAAACAGGAAAACAAAGTTCACGGAAAACCTATATCAAGGCTGCTGCCAGACTCCGATTTGAACCGTCATGCTCCCGAATCCGAGTAGAGTATACTAACTATTGCGCCACCCCGCTCGGTACCCAAGGCTAGTAGCATATGGCGACTAGACATGTTACTTCCTGATGACCTTTCTTTTTGTGGGGGGGGGGGGGGGGCTGCTGAACAAAGTTGTCACCGAGATGACCTAGTGAATGCCAGAAGCTGCTGCGTCGAATCACACAGGCTGAGCCTGTGCGAATAAACTATGGGACAAAGGAGAATAAGGGTATAAGAACACTTAGCCATAGATTTCTGTTCAGGATCGTTGGCACATGATCAATGATTTCAGCCTATAAAGTGAAAGATGAAGGTGTGCCTACGCCTTGCAGCTAAGAAGCTCGCTGTGCTGGGGAAGTAGGGTTAACCTGTAGTGATACTCGAAGAGTCGTGTGTCACGATGTTTTGATTTAAATGTCTTTGAAGTTGGCAGATAAGTCGAAAAGCTGGTTTCCTTCTTTTATATCCCTAACTCTATCCGGGACATGTTCGCCTGTATTGTCCTACTGTAGGAGTATTTCTTATTCTGCTTCCCAACCTTTACTCAACCACAATTTTGTCATCATACCGCCATAGATTAGCAAGCGATGTAGATTTTTGTTGACCCGCGCGACGACTGATCCAGCAAAATTTTTTTTTTCAAGTTGCCTGTATAGTGGCAACGGATAAAGCTTTCACAACAAAGAGGACGACCATTAATTTCAAGTGTTTTGTCTACCTTCTTACAAAATTTAAACTAATTCGCACAAGTTTGCAATTCAGAAGCGGCGCCTGTAAAAAAACTTTAAAAAATGAGCTTTTTGCACGTAAAATCCGAATAAAATTAGATTTTTGAAAGTGAATTTTCATTTTAATTGTGAGAACGTATTTTTATTTATTTGATTCTCTTTGAAACGTTTTCGGTCATTCAGTTCGCGTAAGAACGAATTGTACGTGCTGCATTTCCTCGACTTTAAACCATCGTACCTCGACAACTGATAAAGATAAGTGGATATAAAATTTCTTTTTTGTTTTGTAAAATTATCTACCTTCGTTCACAGTTTCAACCGATTCGTATAAATTCAAAGTATACGAGAAACACGCTTCGGAAACCTAACACAAAAACATGGTTTTTGCATGTAAAATCAAAACAAATCAATTTATTTGAACGGTTAATAATTACCTTAGACAAAGACAAGGTACACCGGTGTACCAAATTTGATTCATCCGTGCGGAGTTACTTAAGGGTCACTGTTTCAGCACGTACTATCCAACCGAGGGTGACTGTTTTTGCGCCTAAAATCCCAACGATGCACATACAAATGGTGACATTACCTGAGCGTTAATTTTAGCCGAATTAAAATATTTTGCAAAAGGAATTAATCACTTCGCACTATTTGCATGGGCGGAAGCTCCGGTTCGTCGTTCAAGCCCTTTTTTTAATATACTGTAACATAGCTACAGTAAGATAGAGCTTCGAATGACTATACAAACCGTGCGGTTCTAGGCGCTTCAGTCTGGAACCGCGTGACTGTTACGGTCGCAGGTTCGAATCCTGCCTAGGGCATGGATGTGTGTCATGTCCTTAGGTTAATTAGGTTTAAGTAGTTCTAAGTTCTAGGTCACTGATGACCTCAGATTTTAAGTCCCATAGTGCTCAGAGCCATTTGAACGATTTGACTATACAAATGGCCGCCGGTTGGCTAAACCAAAACTTTTCATCTCATGTTCCTAACTCAAGCAGGAATCAAGAACCAAGATCCCCCCCCCCCCCATTCCCCCACCCATGAAAACCGCGATTTTACGCACGGCCTTTTCATGCGTATTTGTTACAGCCAATACCAATAACATTTTATATCCTGACTTTAAAAACAAGTATTACGGAGAGGTACAGAGGTTAATGGAATTCACTGACACCCCTTGGGGTGACCAGCAACTGCACGCTGTCACGAGCTGGCAAAAATTTCTTCCACTATCGAGACTCCAACTGGCCACCTACGGGTCGAGGAACCCGCAAGCATCCGACCTCGGTCACGGGAGGCTTACCGGCCGTATCTAAGGATCGGTGTCGGTGGCCTGTGGACAGCGGCAGCAGCAGCGCCGTGGCGTGCACGCGGTGTGGCGGCCGACCCTGTGCCGGGAGCGCGGTCGTTGTCCCTGGGGCAGGCGGGCCTCCTGGTGCCGCCCCCGCCCACGCGCCGGTCACGCCCCGCCGGCCTCCGGCCCCCGCTCCCACACGTGTATCGCACGACACTGCCCCGTCGCGCCCGGCTATTCTTGGCGGCGGCGCTTGCTCTCGCTGACCCTCCCTCTCTGACCACCCACACCTATCACCCAGCACTCTGCCCTCGCTACCAGTTGAGTGCTGCCGTCAGTAGAGCTGGAGTACCGAGCGAGGTGGCGCAGTGGTTAAACACTGGACTCGCATTCGGGAGGACGACGGTTCAATCCCGCGTCCGGCCATCCTGATTTAGGTTTTCCGTGATTTCCCTAAATCGCTCCAGGCAAATGCTGGGATGGTTCCTTTCAAGGGGCACGGCCGACTTCCTTCCCCGTCCTTCCCTAATACGATGAGACCGATGACCTCGCTGTCTGGTCTCCTTCCCCAAAACAACCCAACCCAACCCTCAGTAGAGCTGGACAACCAGTACTGACGTTCAAATGGCTCTGAGCACTATGGGACTTAACATTTGAGGTCATCAGTCCCCTAGAACTTAGAACTACTTAAACCTAACTAACCTAAGGACATCGCACAAACCCATGCCCGAGGCAGGATTCGAACCTGCGACCGTAGCAGCAGCGCGGTTCCAGACTGAAGCGCCTAGAACCGCTCGGCCACAGCGGCCGGCTTACTGGCGTTCGAACGGGCTCTAGGTGTCCCGGAACGCCGCAGTGTTCGATACAGCATCGAGCCTGCTCAAAGAATCGCGTGACATCTGACACGAGCGGCGCCATTGTAAAGGATACGCTAGAGACAACGGGCTAATTACAACAACAAGATATGGTTCTGCTTCAAATTTAACAGTTTCATGAACCACAGGAGGAAAAAGCATAAAATCCTACCACTGGACAGACTAGTATTACATTTGCACAAATTTGCAGTAAAATTTCGCACACAGTATCGGTACCTATGGATATACGGGTGTAACGGGGATAAGTGCAGATCTTTATACAGGGTGATTTTTTTTTTCACCGTGTACAAACTCTGGGGATTGATCGATGAGAGGATTCGGAACAGAAAAGCTCTGAGGAACTTATGTCCGGAAATGCATGGTTTCCATGCTAGACACCATTTATTCAATCATTGTTACAGAGACTGCGTTCTAATACTCGCTGTACCATGCAGCCCCAGTTACAGTATGCATGGTTTCCTCCTAGAGGGTGCTACTGTTCCTCAAACGTCATACCCTGGCATCTTCACAATCAGTGCAGTGCAGCCGGCATGTGTGAGCCGGGATAATTGGCGAGCGTGTTTTGGGACCAGCCTTCCTTCCACGTCGCCTAACAGGCCGGAACTATCGGCGTTTCTTGCGGGTGACTTTGCCTCCTCTGCTGGAAGAGTGACATTTGTGATTGGAAGTGTTATGTGACTGCTACGTGATGGTTCTCTATCCAACTTCGGCGTTAACGTTCGGACGCATCTCAATCGTGTCTTCCCTGATAGATAGTTCGGACGAGAGAGTCCAGTTGTATGGCCTGCTCGTTTACCGGATCTCAACCCGGGAGATTTCTGGCTGTGGGGCCATGTCAAAAGTACCGTGTATGCAGAGCCGATTCCAGATGTGGAGACACTGTAGCAAAGCATTCGTGCTGCCTTTGACACTGTTCGGATGCAACCTGGCCGATGTGAACGTGTGAGATAGAAAATGCTACGGGACGTACACGCATGGAAACCATTTTCAAGATATACTGTAACTGTGCCTGCAGGGTACAGCGCGTATTACAGCGCAGTCTCCTTAACAACAATGGTCTCTAGCATAGAAACCATGCATTTCCGGAAGTAAGTTCATTAGAGTTTTCTTGTTCCATATCCTGTCATCGAGCAGTCCCTAGAGTTTGTACAAGATGGGAAAAATCGCCCTCTGTATGTGGTATCTTAATATGTACACACATCAGTGTGTTGGTTGCTTTTTCCCTGTGGAACAGTCTTCCCACAAACACACATGTTGTTTTCCGCACCGTTGTAACTGGATTACGCCTGTCAGCATAGACTAACCGCCCATGTGTCCATACGTTCACACTTGAGCACGTGACCTGCTGCCTACTGGAAAGTAATCATTAATGGCTTGCTCTCGCTTAGAGTTGTACAACTACCGTGCGCTGCTTTAAGTAGGCATAGACTACCATAGTTTTCCTAGTAGCTTTGATCAGTTAAGGCCGTAACCACGATACCTGTCGTTACTGCACAACAGTTGCTTTCTTTGCGTATGCGATCAGTGTTTTACTAGATTCCCCTCAAAATCGGAATCGGGGGGCCGTCTAGAAACTGAGTGAGTATATATAAAGGGCTGGGTAACCTATGGAATATTTTTGTTCTACATAGTTATCCTCCTTTCTTTACTTAAAAGTAAACAATATTTACAGCGAAATTGAAATTATCAATGTTTAGATCAGATTTTATTCGAAAATTCCTGATTTGTAACGTGAAACAGAGGAATGCCGTACTAAAATAAAGCAAACCAATACAGATTTATCATACAGCGCTAGAAAACGCAATTTTCTCAACAAAAAGGTAAAATTAAGAAAGAAAGTGCAAAACGAAAATATATCAGACATCACTTCAATACTTCGCCGAACTTGTGTAAAACATGTTTTTGTTATTCATAAACAGCTTCTGTGTTTATTAATAATGACAGAAACCATGATGAACGTTCTATTTAGTACAAAATAGCGGCAATAGCCATATATCTTTTTTATGTTTGTGAATATAAACTGTACTTGCATCAAGAGTAATTGCTTTGGTTACATGAAAGGCAGAAGCTACGCGATCAACTAATTTTTATTACTTACGAAATGCAATTTATATTCTGTAACGATATAAAATACACAGTGGACTGACACTGAATGATGTGCGGTTCTAACTGTGTGCAAAACAAACAACCAAACGAACGGAAAAACAAAGCGAAGTCATCGGCTCCCAGTATGTCTCTTATACATCCATTTATGTTTCTATTCCTACCAATGCTACCAGTTGTGGCGGTAATTTATGTAGTGTACCACGACTACTGTACCGTAGTTTTGGTATAGAGCAATTCTACTCTTGTCACATTTGCTTGGGGGTACTACTTAATTTGAAAACATACGACTTGTAATAGCTATAATTATTGGCCTGCAAATGACGTGAATAATGTAGTAATGTTGTTCAGTACAGGCTCCTCAGTCACCAATAGTAATATCTGCACTTATACCGGTTGCACCCTGTATAAACATTTATGCTGATTTTTAAGTAAAAGTAACTGGGAAAAGAGAAAATGTTGTCCTTTAAAAAATATTACTAGACTGACATCGGTAAAATATTATATTTACGAAATACTATAATGTTTCATTGTACCAACAAAAGTCACTAGATATCGGGACGATCGAAAGAGCGAACAGAAGCTGAGATTTCCCGAACCTTGGGGTACACTGCTCGAACAGCTCCAATAGAGTTCAAATAGAGCGCTAGCCATCAGTTTCACGCTGATTAGTTACTCATTTGCTTCACTTTCCACGTCCGGAAAAATCAATGAAAAAACATTACCGCTTTTCTCAACGACTTGGATCGCATCGTTGTTTCCCAGCGCTACATATCTTCATTTTTAATTCACTTTGGGACACTCTCGTGTGGTGATAAGAGACTGCAAAAGGAAAGCGGAAGCCTTTAATGTCGCATTTAAGAAATCATCCACGCACGAGGATGAGATTCTGGAAACATCCCCAAGGCTGCGGCTAAGCCATGTCTCCGCAATATCCTTTCTTTCAGGAGTGCTAGTTCTGCAAGGTTCGCAGGAGAGCTTCTGTAAAGTTGGAAGGTAGGAGACGAGGTACTGCCAGAAGTAAAGCTGTGAGGAGGGGGCGTGAGTCGTGCTTGGGTAGCTCAGTTGGTAGAGCACTTGCCCGCGAAAGGCGAAGGTCCCGAGTTCTAGTCTCGGTCCGGCACACAGTTTTAATCTGCCAGGAAGTTTCATCATGTCACCTGGTTATGAAGCACTAACGTGCCTTCACAAAAAGTATTGAAAGTGATCACTGATTTCTGAACCCGAATAACCTAGGAAACTTTCACAGTTGAGCTATATATGTCAGCGGGGGAACTTAGATCTTAGGAAATTCTCCTATGTTTAAATTAAAGCCGAGCGAGCGTAGTAATGACACACATTCATTAGATCTTTCCAGATAATCGTAACCTCTTCGTTCGTACAAGCTACTCCCAATGAACTTCTCTAATGTTTTTGCTGTTATGCATGAGCTATGGAAATGTATGATGGACTGCGAATAAATTGGCACTCTATATTTTCATTTAGAAGCAATGTTTATTCAGATACAATTTGAACAAATAATGTATCTCATTCTTTTGAAATGTATTTCCTCTTTTAGGGCGATGTGACATTATTTATGTGATGTACATTTGACTGTTTCAATATACTGCATTATCTTATTCACTGTGTTGAATTATATAGAAAGCTTTTTTATCAATAATACATTTATTGTCTACAAATTACTGGTGCTCCTCTTCAGAGATATAATACCTGTAGGGCCTCCACTAATAACACTGCTCAGTAGAGATCGCACATAGTGTTATTACTCTCCACAATTTACTCCCCAAAGCACTGTGGGGCATTTCGTAGAGGTTACCTTCGTTGCATCAGCCCATACAGTGTTCTTCCCGTCTCGTATACCTACTCATCGCTGCAAGAGTTACTTCTAATACGTGTCTGTACCTACAGCAATTAATTTGATCTTATCCTTTTAATACCATGTGAGCAGTATGTAAAAGGCCATATGAAAACCAGTTCCTGAAATTTCGTATTAAATTTTCACAGTATAAGCGTCTTCGAAACGATCGCTTGCTCACAAAGTGTGATGTTTCCGTACTCAAAACGGGAGGAAACTCATGTACTCAAATATCATTCAATGATAAATTATACAAACATTTATCAGCCGGTTTTATCTTGAAGTAGTAATACTTTGCCGATTTTCTACCAATGATCAGACCCCGTCATTGTCGTTGTGACAACTTTGCGAACGTTCAGTTTCACACCTCCCAGCACATTTCTTCCCAAGTTCCCGTATGGCGTATTAGCAAGTGTGTAAACATTTGTAGTTTTTACTTAAAGTCTACTAAATTTTTCTGTTTAGTGACGGAGATAACTTGACTTGGCCATTTCAAAATTTATACCAAATTGCTGTCCTTGATCTCTTCTTAAATATCTCTACAGAACTTGTGAACTTGCAATAAGTACTATGACCGCCTACGGAGCAGAATGGTTAGCGTCGCTTTCTACGGTGTGGAAGGATCCGGGTTGGATTCCAGGTATCTCCTCAGATTTTTTTGAAGGAGGGGGTTCTGGAATGGGCAACGGGCTCCAGTGAGCCTCGTCAGACCAAATAAGAAGCTGCTTGAATAAAGAAGCCCTGGCGTCACCAACATTCACCGCTGGCAATAACGGCTGGGGGGACTGGCGACATAATGATCGTATATCCCGTGATTACAGATCGCTCCACGTACTGCTTCGTAGGTGGCAGTCGGCCAGTCGGGAGTGATGTTAACGTTAGAACAAACAAAGAAACATTATGATACTTCGGATACTTAAAAGTGAATTTTGCACTAAGAAAATTCTAAAGCTACTACACTAATGTTCAGAAAAAAACCAGAACACCTTTAACGACTAGAGACAGGACGTTTGTATTCACAGGACATGTTCTGCAGAACATTCAGCATTTCAGTCACCTCGGTTCAGCAAATGTCCTGTGGCCTAGTAGGCACAGGGTCCGCGGGCCCTGATTACTTGTTCAACGCGTGATGGCATCGACTCTTGTAAGGAGCGAATGGTGTCCTGTGGTATAGCCATTAATGCTGCATTCACCTGGTTCCAAAGTTCATCTGTTGTGGTTGGCATCGAGTCACAGCGCTGCAACCGTCTTTTCACCATGTCTCTCACATTTTCGTGACAAGTCTGGCGATCTGCGGGCCATGGCGAATATCTGACATCCTGTGACTCCAAGAAGGCACGTTTTCGTGGAGCAACATGTGATCATGCATTGTCATGCTGAAGTATGGCGTCTGGTTGTCGTGGAGAAAGGCTATAGCTACGGGGCGCAGGATGTCATTCACGTAGGTCACATGATCACAGTGCCCTCGACACACACCAACTGTTATTTGTTGTTATACCCAAAGCACCTCCCACCATAAGGCCTTGAGCTGGCGCTGTATGTCTCGTGCGAATACAGTTACTGTGATACCGCTCCCCTGTCTGCGGCGAACCACAATGCGGTCATCATTTTCAAACAAACAGAAAATGGATTCGTCCTAAAACTCTATCTGATGACATTCTTGTCTCAAGTGACTTCGTTTCATACACCATTGCCGTCTCGCATGTTTCTGCACATTCGTCAAAGGTAGGCTGAGAAGTGGATGAAGCGCACGTAACCCGTGCCGTAATAAACGGCGAGCCGGCCGAAGTGGCCGAGCGGTTCTAGGCGCTGCAGTCTGGAACCGCGAGACCGCTACGGTCGCAGGTTCGAATCCTGCCTCGTGCATGGATGTGTGTGATGCCCTTAGGTTAGTTAGGTTTAAGTAGTTCTGTTCTAGGGGACTAATGACCTCAGAAGTTGAGTCCCATAGTGCTCAGAGCCATTTGAACCAATAAACGGCGACGGACTGTCGCCCCTCATAGTGTACGGCGTGTTATACTGTTTCACTGTTGCGCCAGAGCCGAGGAGGACGCAGATCTGTCCTGCAACGCTTGAAACGTCCCCTTAGAAAAATTGTACAAGACTGTGCTTAAACTGACACACAATATTTTATAGCGCAACGCAATCTGACTTTCAGAAATCCCTACAAAAGAATGGCCCTGACTAAATTAACCTGTACATTTCACAAATCACTTACCTCACAAAAATCTTCGTTACGCAAACTATTGCAATACAGCGAGCGCCACTACTGCCAGCTAAATAAAAGATTCAAACTACAGAAGGCACTAACTACTGATAGGCATAGTTAGCAAATGAAAGATTTTAATAGAGAACAAACAATGTATTTACCTTAACAGACATAATATATATAGTAGTTCATGACATCCAGTATTACCAATTTCAAAACACCGCCATCTCTCTCCTCACATCCATCACTGCTGGCGGCTCACCTCCAACTGCGCAACGCTACGCGCTGTTCATATCCAGTTGCCCAACACTACAACGGCAGACAACAATGCAAAACTAGCCACAGACTGCACACAGCACAGCCAGTGATTTTCATATAGAGCGCTACGTAACGTTGCCAATAAGAAAACATAAACAGCCTACTTACACGCTGTTCGGATGAGGTGTCGAGGTGTCGATCTTCTCGGGTGGTGGTCTTGGTGGTGCGGCCCCTGACCCATCTCGTCGTGTCCTACGAGAGGACGGCCTTCCGTGAAACATTCGGCACTCACTCGTTGCACTGCCGAAACACCTCGTTCCACAAGAGCAGCAGTTTTCCGGATGGACGCTTCACATTCTCTTGTACCCACAATGCGCCCTCTTTCAAACTCACTGATTTGACGGTACGGTTCGCGCTTTCGTCTGCGAGGCATCCTGCATATCTGCTCAAGTCACACTGATCCATTACCTTCGGTTTACGGCGACAACGAGAACCGCAGGCACGTTTCACAGGTGTTTTGCGCTGTGATATCGATGTTGACCTTGAACCCGCGGGCCAGAAGTCGTTCAAGGCGTTGATTTTTTTCTGAAAATGAGTGTATTATTATACCAATAACACTAATCTAAAGGCAGATATTTAAACCTAAGTGTTTCACCTACGCCAAGTGAGGTAAAGCACCTCTTTTCCTGTCATTTACATAGCATTGGAAATGTGATTGTTGCTGAGAATGAGGACGCCTAATGGTGGGAATATTAGCTCTACAAGTATAATCTGGTCGCCAAACACTTCACTTTGGCAACCTGCTCGTATTTTTGACGCACTGAATTCCGCTGCGACGGCCTTGTATTCAACTAGCAGTCTGTTTAAGATTTTGTTTGCAAGATCGTTGATTATACACAAATTCTCGATGTATCTTACAGCCGTCTGATTGCCTCTCATATGGGTTCAAATAGTTCAAATGGCTCTGAGCACTATGCGACTTAACGTCTGAGGTCATCAGTCGCCTAGAACTTAGAACTAATTAAACCTAACTAACCTAAAGACATCACACACATCCATGCCCGAGGCAGGATTCGAGCCTGCGACCGTAGCGGTCGCTCGGCTCCAGACTGTAGCGCCTAGAACCGCACGGCCACTCCAGCCGGCTCTCATATGGGCCACAGTTCGTCGTAGCTGACGAAAAGTCATCGAGTAAGTGATATCTGGCATTTCGCAAGGAAGTATTATAGGCCTTCTGCTATTCCTACTCTATATAAACGATTAAGGACACAATCTGAGCAGTCCTCTTAAATTTATTGGCTGATGACGCTGTTATTTACTGTCTAGTACAACTATCACAAGATCAGAACCAATTGCAAAATTATTTAGGCGAAATACAGCATATGAATGGTGCCAAAGTGGAAATGGACTCTAAATAATGAAATGTGTGAGGTTAACCACATGAATACTAAACAGAATCCGTTAAATTTCGGTTACACCATAAATTACACACATCTAAAGGTTGTCAAATCAACTAAATACCTAGGGATTACAGTCACGGGCAACTTAAATGGAATGATAACAAAGATAGTTTTGCGAGGGAGGCAAACCGAAGTCTGCCGTTTATTGGCAGAATACTTAGAAGATCCAGCAGATCAACCAAGGAGACTACCTACAATACGCTTCTCCGACCTCTTCTGGGCTATTGCTGCACGGTGTGGGATCCTTACCGTGTGGGATCGACAGTGGACAACGAAAAATTTCAAAGAAGAGCAGCTCGTTTTGTATTATCGCTTAATAGAGGAGAGAGTGTTGCGAATAGGATACGCGAGCTCGGTCGACAGTCATTAAGTAAAAGGCGTTCTTCGTTGCGGTGAAATCTTTTCACGAAATTTCGATCACCAGTTTCCACTTTAGAATGCGAAAAAGATTTGACGCCCACCAGCGTAGGAAGAAATAATCATCGTTATAAAACAAGAGAAATCACTCACTAAAAGATTTAAGTGTTCGCTTTTACCACGCTCTGTTCGAGGGTGCAAAGGTAGAGAAATAGTCCGATATGGTTCGATCAGCTCTCTGCCAGACACTTTATGACCTGCAGGGCAGTCATGTTTAGAAGTATATATCACATGTATGCAGAAAGTTCTTTCACTTTTCTTCTAAATATGCTGAATATTCCTCAGTGGAAGACAAGTTATTCTGTCTGCGCTTGAGTCGTGCAATGTGAGTTGGCCAAGGACTGTGCCTTGTCAGGAAATGCACCACGCCCTGTTTCTCATCTACATCAAAGCAAACACAGCCCTGCACAATACACGCACATAGTAGTTACCTACATGAGTCAGTTGAGTAAGGCACCTCAGACGCAAGCCGCCCAAGTGCCAACAAAAAACACAGCTTTCATCTGACCGCGAATCATACGTATAAATTACTAAATCAAGACTATAACGGAGATGACGCCTGACTCCTCCGCGTGATAGTCAGAATCACTGGCTGCTCAACTACACAGCCAGACTGTGAGTAAAAGGTACAGTCGTCTATTGCCGCTTTGTATTCGTCACGTTTCTGTTTTTATATCAATTACTGCTATCAGTTTGCATTCCGGAGAAATGCAGGAACACGGGAGGCAATTCTGAACCTACGACTTACCTTAGAAGGTAGATGAAAGAAAGGTTAAGGACTTAGAGAAAGCTTTTGACAATGTTGACTGGAGTACTCTCTTGGAAACTCTGAAGGTAGCACGGGTAAAATACGAGGGCTATCCACAAAGTACATTACGTTTTGGAATTTAAAATAAATAAAATATTGGAAATTTTTTTTATTATATACAGATGAAAGGCACACTTAAATACTACTTTTCTACATAGTTGCCATTTAAATTAAGGCACTTATCGCTGGACGAGCTTGGAAACTTCCTCGTCGTAAAATTCGGCCGCCTGCGCCTTCAACCACGTGGTTACCTCTTCTTGAAGCTGTGCGTCTTCATCAAAACGCTGCATAGCCAACCACTTTTTCATTGCTGGGAATATGTGGAAGTCGCTCGGTGCCAGGTCGGGCAACTATGTAGAAAAGTAGTATTTAAGTGTGCCTTTCATCTGTATATAATAAAAAAAATTCCAATATTTTATTTATTTTTAATTCCAAAACGTAACTCCCACTTAAAAGATTCGAGTTCACGAGTGGCATTTGCCGTGTGGGCCCGGGCATTGTCGTGAATGAGCAAGATCTTTGAGCCCAACTTTCCCCTGCGCTTGTTTTGTATTGCTCTTCTGAGGTTGTGCAGAGTTTGGCAATACCTTTGAGAGTTTATTGTAGTGCCTCTTTCCAGGAAATCCACAAAAATCACACCTTTTCTGTCCCAAAAGACAGTCGCCACGTGGTTGAAGGCGCAGGCGGCCGAATTTTACTACGAAGGAATTTCCAAGCTCGTCCATCGCTACTATAAGTGCCTTAATTTAAATGGCAACTATGTAGAAAAGTAGTATTTAACTGTGGCTTTCATCTGTATGTAATAAAAAAAATTTCCAATACTTTAATTATTTTTAATTCCAAAACGTATTGTACTTTGTGGATAGCCCTCGTACAAGGAGCGGAAGACTATTTACAGCTTGTATAAAAACCAGACGGTAGTTATAAGAGCCGAGAGCCATGAAGGGAAAGCAGTGGTTGAGAAGGGAGTAAGACGAGGTTGTAGCTATCCCTGATATTTTTAACCTATTCGTTGAGCAAGCAGCAAAGGAAACCAAACAAAAATTCGGATTAAGAACTAAAGTTCATGGAGAAAAAAATAAAACTTGGAGGTTTGCCGAAGACGTTGTAATTCTGTCACAGATAACAAAGGATTTGGTAGAGCAATTGAACGAATGTGCAGCGTCTTGAAAGGAGGATATAAGATGAAAATCGACAAAAGCAAAACAAAAATAATGGAACACAATCGAATTACATCAGGTGATGCCGAGGAATGAGATTAGGAAACGAGAAACTAAAAATTGTAGACGAGTTTTGTTCTGTGGACAGCGAAATAACTGATGATGGCCGGAGTAGAGAAATTATAGGCCGACAAAGGCAAGAAAAGCGAAATTATAGGAAGTCATTTTTGAAAGTGTTTGTACGGAGTGTACCCATGTTTGGAAGTGAAACGTGGACGGTAAAAAGTTTAGATAAGAAGAGAGTAGAAGCTTTTGAAACGTGGTGCTACAGTAGATTGCTGAAGATTAGATGGATAGATCACTTAACTAACGAGGAGCCACCGAATAGAACTGGGCAGAAAAGAAATTTGTGGTACAGCTTGACTAGAAGGAGGGATCGGTTTATACATTTCTGAGCTACCAAGGGATCACCAATTTAATACTGGGGGCAAATGCCGGAGGGAGGGGGTGGGGGAGGAGGGGGAGATAAAAATCACAGAGAGGGAGCAAGAGATGAACCGAGTAAGCAGATTCAGAAAAATGTAGGCTGCAGTAGTTATACGGGGATGAAGAGGCTTGTACAGGATAGAGTAGCGTGGAGAGCTGCTTCAAACCAGTCTTCGGATTGAAGACCACTACAGCAACAGCTTCAGAATCCAGCAAGTTGCATTAAACGACTGCAGTTTCTTTGTGGTTTGTCTGCATAGTAACGATCAAACTGAAGATTGTTTTACGGTTATTATTAACGGAAATATGCCTACAAATTGGCAGATATCGGCTGACAGCTCCTCCGTCGCGGTTACACGCGCGTGCAGTCCCAGAGCATCCGCTGCGCCATCCGTGGAGGGAAAAACAGCAGAGGCGGCAGCCGGCGCGTAATAGGAAGATTGCCGCAGTAGGAAGCGTGCTGGTCGTGGCTAATAGATTCGATCGACCCTCTGGAAACAATTGCAAGCAAACAGACGGCGGCCCGCGGTCTGCGGTCTGCTCACAGCGGCGGAAAATAAAAGAGAGTCGAGCAGCTGCTGGCAGCGCGCCACGCGCCGCGGCCCGCGAGCACGTGCTCCGACCCCGCCACCTCCCGCCGTGCAAGCGATTTTATTTACGAGCCTTCCGCAAACCTGCTCTTCATACACAATTTCAGAAATATACGGAAGGGGGGAACGGCAAAGCTGATGCTCTCGAGAACTCTCGTAAATTCAGAATTAGCACCCAGTTACTGGTTATGGCGCGTTACAGCCAATCAGGCGATAAGTAATATTGCCACAGCTCCTGTAAAACATAGTTGTGTTGCGCTAGTCTGTGAAGATATCATAGCCGACTGTACAGGTTATTACTGGAGCTGCACAGTTGCCCCGTTATCCGGAAATTAGTACCATCACCTCTTCGTGTGATAAGCTTCCAACTAACGTTGCAAACCCCGACTCACACAAGATGATGAACTGAGTTTTCTGTCAACGTTTGCTACAAAACTTAAAGATTGTGTTTGTAAATGTTATGCTTACCTTATACCGTCCCGGCTTTCAGTTTTATTTATGTTGTCTGTCTTACTACTGCTGTCCGCAGCCCGTGGTCTCACGGTGGCGTTCTCGCTTCCCGAGCACGGGGTCCCGGGTTCGATTCCCGGCGGGATCAGGGATTTTCACATGCCTCGAGATGACTGCGTGTTGTTGTGTCGTCTTCATCATCATCGTGATTCATTCCCATTACGGTCGGAGGAAGGCAATGGCAAACCACCTCCACTAGGACCTTGCCTAGTACGGCGGTGCGGGTCTCCCGCATCGTTCCCCTACGATCTGGAAAGGAGTATGGGACTTCATCATCATTACAATTGCTCTATAGGCCGAAAGACATCTCATGAAGTCCATTGTAGACATAGTGCATAATACGCAATGTTATGATGCTAATTATATATAAGTACCAATTCAGTTTTGACTTGTATACATGATCCACAATTTCCAACTTTTCTCTTTGAATTCCGCTTTAAATTCCTCTGTTCTGATAATTAAAATAAACTATACCTGTCTAATAAAACGATGTAGTGCGCTTGCTTTCTGCAATGCGGTTTCCATATTCATTGGTCAAACAGTGCCTTAATCACTTTCGAGCACATAAGTTATCGTAGTGTGACACCCTTCGAAGAATGTCTGAGCAGGCAATTGATTTCATGTCGGAAGACGTATGCTGCGTATTTTGTTCTCAGTTACTAAATTAATGTTGTGTTACAGCAGACCAGCGCTGTCGACCTCAGAAAATTCCACAGAAAGCAATGTGTTATTTCTAATATTCCACTTTCAGCTGGTTTTTCTCATTTTGTTTTCTATATACAAAATTGAACATTATTTACTGTACCTTTCAATATATAGCATTTAATTGTTATTACGTTTACTGATATTATTTTGATTATTAAATAATGTAATTGGAATGCCTTTCAGTTCATTTGTTTATCTTATGAGGGGGCTTAAAAAAGTAAGCTACAAGTTATTATGGCAGGTCAAGTACCTTTTATTGAATGCTGCTCCATACGTCAAAATCAAACAGGTACATCACCTTGCCATTGTTTGCTCTATTTTAATTTTGATTTGATGACTTAGTCAGTACGAATCGCACACAAAAAGAGATTTGGAGACAATACGGGGAACCCCTTTGCAGTGTTGGGCAATATCGTAGATCTCCCGTAGGCTTCCTGCAGGATTACGGAATGTCCATTCTGTATCGCTGGCGTGCGTATGGAATTTGATCAACTTATGACCGAGCGAGGTGGCGCAGTGGTTAGCACACTGGACTCGCATTCGGGAGGACGACGGTTCAATCCCGTCTCCGGCCATCCTGATTTAGGTTTTCCGTGATTTCCCTAAATCGCTTCAGGCAAATGCCGGGATGGTTCCTGTGAAAGGGCACGGCCGATTTCCTTCCCCATCCTTTCCTCACCCGAGCTTGCGCTCCGTCTCTAATGACCTCATTGTCGACGGGACGTTAAACACTAATCTCCTCCTCCATCAACTTATGTACAGCGAAGCACGTGCTTGTGTTGTTATGGAGGCATATGTAATGAAAGGAAGGGAAATAGTGAATCCTGGTGTCTGCACGTCATTCTACTCCCCTGGAATACGATCGAAAAGTGACCAAAGTTAACATTCCTCTACGATGAAAGAATCACCTTCAACGGTCACATGAATTGACTTCGCGAGTCACTGTGGAGAGTGTGGGATTTAACTCAGGATTCCGGCGCAAAATCTGGCGTTCAGGACCTGTTGGTCACCATCGCCTCAGCTTCTTCCGAAGCGAAAGCCACTGGAAGAGCGTGTGATAGTGACTTCTATGTCGGAGGCTGAGTTTGCAACTCTCTGGTGTAAAAACTTTTCGGGTACGCAATGTAGCCAAACGGCCGACAGGTATAAGCGAACAGAGCGTTGTACATGACTGCAAGGAATTCTTCGTTGCCGTGTCTTCCGCATTCTCCTTGTGAGGAGGCAAGAGGGAACATTTATCGGCAGTCTCATTAGACTTTTCGCCGGAAAAGCAAAAAGTAGAAATCGCCTGGGACAGACTCCTCGTCTTTCTAAATAGCACATCGCTTCCATTCTTTTACTGATGCCGCTGTCGGACATTCCGGGGTCCGAGGACCGTTAGCTATACGCGGGAAACCTCGCAGAAGTCTGGAGCAAGTGGCCAATAAATTGCGGCCCTCGGCATCGGCGGTCGCGGCGCTGGCAGTAAGTTTGGCGCGCAGGCCACGCGGCTCGCGGCGGGCCGTAAAACCCAGGACACCACCTGTCCCGGAAACTACGTCATCCCTGCCTGCTGGCCTCTGACCACCGCCGAATACTTCTTTTACTTTTTTAAACTTGCGTTTGCCGTACTTACTGTGATATCGCCTAGAGATCGCGGTGCCACACCAAATTCGGCAATGGGAGTCGATACCACAGACTTTATCCAGGGCTCTCTGAAATCGGCAACAACCAATGGGGGGCACCCCAGGAGACCAGGTCTCCCTCTCACTATAGTAGCGCCCCAACACTGACGTCACTATGGTGTCGAGCATGCAAGAGCTCACCCCCAGTTCGAGACCTCACCTACAGCAGTTAACATCATCGTGTAGGATGGTGACACTGTTAAAGTTTCTGATGAACTTGTACTTTAGTAAATGTTGCATCCGGACACGACCGATGATTTGGTGTAACAAGAAACGTCATTCACCCTACCACATAAGCGTTGCCATTGATCTACATTCCCATTTTGACGACGCCGTGCCCACTGAAATCGTACCTGACAATGTTGTTGGTTTGAGGTGGGAAGAAACAGGGCTCGTCTGCTGCCGAGGCTGAGGTTCAACAGCGTGCGCCTGGCAGCGCAGCGCGCTCCGAAACACTTCCCCCTGCTCCAGCACTCTACTCTGTTTTATGGTCTGCCACAGATCGCTTTATAAGTCAGGCAAGCCTTGCGATGCATGGATGTCGAGCGCCTGGTCGCCTACTCGCAGTTTCACTGTCCGTCGATGCCCACGACGGTAACGCATGAACATCCCCCTTCCTCACTGTTTGCGAGACGCTCGGTCCCGTCTACCGGTCCACAGCACTCCATCCTTTGGTGCCAGCGTCGGGCGTTCCACGATACGAGGAGTGTTAGTTATCACTGATAAAACTCTGTTATATCAGTGGATTTCTCCATTTGCGACCCACATCGTCGCTAGAAAATTAAAATGCTAAATGAAACAGAAAAAGAAGTTGCTCATACAAGTAACGTCCAACAAGCAAATTGGACAGAACATTATAAGGACTTGTGGTGTGAAGAAACATGCTCCACAGAGAGCATGGAGGATGCAATCGACATGGAATGTGTAGACGATTTATGTATGAATGGATTAAGAGAAGCCCTCAACTCCACAAAAAACAGAAAAGCTTCTGGTATGGACGGCATAAACGCTGAATTGCTAAAATACGGAGGCACACTACTACAAAAGAGATTACTCAAATTCAAATGGCTCTGAGCGCTATGGGACTTAACATCTGAGGTCATCGGTCCCCTAGAACTTAAAACTACTGAAACCTAACTAACCTAAGGACATCACACACATCCATGCACGAGGCAAGATTCGAACCTGCGACCGTAGCGATTGCGCGGTTCCAGACTGAAGGGCCTAGAACCGCTCGGCCACAATGGCCGGCCAAAAGAGATTACTAACATCAGTATTCAAGAAAAGACACTGCAACAGCTGCGAGAAGAATAGAGCTTACTTGACACACCAGACAAAGTTTATGCAAGAGGTTAAAAGGTATAGATAAGAGCCTATTGGGGGAAGAAAAAATGGGATTTCGCAGGGGCACATCGGCAACAGATGCAATATTTCTAAATGAAACAAATACGTTATGGAAAACTTCTGTGTTAACAGAAGAGGCCGAAATGCACGCGTTTTAGCTCACGCAGGCTGGCGTGAGGAGGGAAGAACTATACTGACGTGAGGTCTGGAACATGACAAGGAATGAGAATTCAGAAAGTCTGATACTTAACTTTAATCCATTAATGACGAACGTCGCTCTTGACGGTACATGATTCACAATATTATCTGTTCAGAATACCTTCTTGAAGATAGTAATCATAGTAACTGAATATGGCGCCTTGCTAGGTCGTAGCAAATGACGTAGGTGAAGGCTATGCTAAACTCTCGTCTCTGCAAATGAGAGCGTATGTAGACAGTGAACCATCGCTAGCAAAGTCGGCTGTACAACTGGGGCGAGTGCTAGGAAGTCTCTCTAGACTAGACCTGCCGTGTGGCGGCGCTCGGTCTGCAATCACTGATAGTGGCGACACGCGGGTCCGACATATGCTAACGGTCCGTCGCCGATTTAAAGGCTACCACCTAGCAAGTGTCGTGTCTGGCGGTGACACCACAAAAACCATTTAACGTTCGTCAGTTTCATTAAGGCCATTCGATGATGTTGATAGGAAGAAACTGTGGAGAATTATGAGGAAAAGAGGAGATCTACAACACCTAATAAACGTTTTAAGAAGTCTTCGCAAACACACGACTGTAATTTTACATATAAATGTCACTCTAATACGACCTATAGTCACAAACAAAAGAGTAAGACAAGAATTTGTAGCGCCTCTACTGGGTGGTCATGTAATGTGCTATGTTACAGCCAGACAGTGGTAAACAAAGCTTCCTCCTCAAGTTTTATGTGACGGTCGCACTCCCTGAAATTTAACCATGCACGCTTCAAAAAACATCTACACCAACTTAGTAGAACAGACTCCCCCTACTGTAAATGTGGAGGGGGTGTACCACGTGACACTCGGGTGTTTCCAAAAGACGGACGCCATACTCCGGCAGATGCTTCATCTATGTGGAAAACTATCCTGCATTAAACCTAGACTAATTTCTAGAATTAGTCTTAGACTGTACACTACTTTATTCTCTAAAAATTCAGCTGAGTAATTTGGAAACTTATGTATGAAAATATATAAGCGCTCTTAGCAAAGTGATCTTGGGAGCGGGGGTGGGAGTGGGTTCATAATGCCCGTGAGCCACCCTACACCCACTCCATCCACACTCTCAGTCCCATTGGACCTTCGCGTGGGTCATGCGTCATCCTCATGCATCACTTTTGCATGCTCATTCCGCTAGTTTTACCAATCAGTGGCTGACTTATTCCTCGTGGACATCCTCAGGCATGTACAGACTTCCATTTACAGCGCCATTTTCAGAACTGAGAAAGAGAATTTCGGCACTTATTGAAGGTGTCGCACTCTTGGCGAGAATATGAGCAAGGTCTATAGGACACAAGAATCCACCACACATTGGACTCGCGCTCATTGCATCTGAGGTCAGTGTAAATTTCACAAAATCGCACATTTATCGTCATTATTCGTGATGAAGCGCTTTGTGGAGAGTTTCAAAGATTTGTAATGATTTTGTATACAAAGAGAGTGAACAGATGCCCTGTTTCCACGGAGCGAACCGCAGTGTACCGCTGTCCAGTGTCAGGTTGCGAGCCTGGAGCAGCCTGCTCCAGATATCCTAGACACGTGCCAGCCGGCCGCTGGTGCGGTCGTGACGGTACTACGTGAGATGGAGGAACCTGTCGCTCGGCGCCTGGACGCGTTTTCCTTGGACGCGGATCGATGGCCGTCGGATAAGACCGGCCGGCTGAGTGATGGCTCAACAGGTGACGGCCGTCGTGTGATGCTATCGCGCCGTGTTAACAGCGCTGCGCCCCGGATCTGAAGCCAGCTGCTCCCGTCATCAGAACACGCTGCGGAGGAGACCCCTGAAGGGTGGGTGATGTCTGCTGGACCGCGCAGAGAATCAAAACCAATATCAGAGTTCAGCGTCGCGACAACTGCAAGTTAACAACAGCGGGCGAAATAATTATTTACCCGCAGAAGTTGAAGTTCCACGTTCTGGTCCTGGACTCGCCAATCGGATTCGACCGACTGCCGTGTCATCCTTTGCCAATGGCGCCATCGGATGCAATATGGAGGGGCGTATGGCAAACATACGGCTGTCCCGGTCACTGTCGGGGTTCTTGGTCTTGGAACCGTTACTAATCGGTCGAGTAGCTCCTCAGCTGGCCTCACGAGCCTGACTACACAGCAACAGTCGTCCCGCCAAGGAACAATCACTAGCAGTATCGGGAATCGAACCTGAGTGTCCCTCATGGCAGTTAGCCGCACTGACCTATATCAGCTGCGCAGGAGGACACCCACAAGAGATATCACGCTAATATCTTGTATCAATACCTTTCGTCCTAATAATGCGCTCAATTCGGCAAATTTCTGCAGGTATGCGAAATCCAGCTGAAGGCACTTACTGATGATCAGATCCTTACAGCTACCAACTTGTGGGGCTGTTCATTGTAACGTTTTAGGCGCTGTTCCAAACGGTCCCACACATTTTCTTGCACAGAAGACCGCGTTAATTGACTGGCCAATCGAGGTACAGTAGTGAACCTGATGGTGGGTCAAACCAAGAAGGTATTCGTGCAGACATGTGAACGAGGCAGATGTCACCTTGTAAGCCGGGAATGCCCCCATGAAGTTGTGGAAGAAAGGCGAGACACGGTCCGCCTGAACTGCGTCTTCCACATACTGCTGGTTAAGCACGTCCTTGAATCGTCGGTGCACTCGCCGCCTTGCATCCATGCAAAGAGCCAAAATCACGATTCGTCAGACCGAACTACGCGCTTCCTGGCAGCTACTTTCCAATTTCAGTGTTCCAATGGTTCAAATGGCTCAGACCACTATGGGACAACTGCTAAGGTCATCAGTCCCATAGAACTTAGAACTACTTAAACCTAACTAGCCTAAGGACATCACACACAGCCATGCCCGAGGCAAGATTCGAACCTGTGACCGTAGCGGTCGCGCGGTTCCAGACTGTAGCGCCTACAACCGCTCAGCCACCCCGGCCGGCCAATTTCAGTGTTGTTTGGCCCACTATGGACGAGAAATGGTAATGAGAGACATGAAGGGGTGATGGGAATGGTCTAATAATGGTCTTCAGTATTGAGAGCATCCATCTTCTGGACAACGGTATCGGTAATGTAGTGTGGCATTCGAGATCGTGCGTTACCGGCCAGCGACATCCGTTATTCCTTGAATCTCTTGTGCCACACTTTGATCATTGCGACGGACTTGCTTGCTTCTTTCTTGATGAATTTCCATTCCCCGTACTCCTTGCGCTGTAAGGAAACACACCACACCCCTTTGCTTTTCTTTTGAAACCTCATTTTCACCATTTTCAGAACGAGTTAGGGCAATGGACGATCAATGTCTGTTCGTGCTCACTCTGTCGTCACGTTAGTGTGCGCTCATGTTCGTCTAGCGGCAAGTTTCGTGCCTCAGCACTCCTGTAGGAACCACATCTTCTTCCGTGGGCAATGACAATTTCTTCGATAGTTTTCATTTTACAGCCTCCGACTCAGTTCTTTTTGAATGCACTTTATACGAGGGATATTCGGAAAGAAAGATCCGATCGGTCGCGAAGCGGCCACTGTGAAAATAAAAAATGTTTTAGTTGCAACAGTTTGCTACACTTTCCAGCTACTTCTCTTCACAGTCGTCGCTCCAACTTACATATTTGTCGGTGCGTTGTACCAATTTTCCAACGTCTTCGTCATAGAAGGCAGCCGCCTGTGCTTTCCAACAAATTTCTATGCTGGTCTGCAGTTCGTTGTCTGTACCAAAATGTTGTCTTCAGAGCCAGTGGTTCATGTGAGCAGAGATGAACATCAGAGGTAACGAATTCCATGCTGTTTGGTGGATGATCAGACACTTCCAGTCGAAAACACTGCACAGGCGTCCTCACTGCACCTGCAGAGTGTGGTCGATGTTTGTTATGAAGAAGGAAATGCATGACAGGTATGTTATGTGGGATTGCGTCAAATCAGGCGAAACTGGTCGGTGAGCAGTCATACTTGGCGGGAGACGCTATTGTTCTAGGCATCTATACGTGCTCACTTTGTGCTCAGAACTGAAAAGTGTGACGTGAACACGATGGACAGGCATACTAGAGACACTGCTCAACACATCAGTGCAAAGCTTCGTCGAGTTTTCACTGTCGTTTCCACTTGGCGATCTATCTGACCTTACTTTCCGAAGAGCCCTCGTCTACATCTACATCTATATCTTCTTTTATACTCCGCAACCCACCCAACGGCGTGGGGCGGAGGGCACTTTTCGTGCCACTGTCATTACCTCCCTTTCCTGTTCCAGTCGCGTATGGTTCGCGGGAAGAACGACTGCCGGAAAGCCTCCTTGCGCGCTCGAATCTCTCTAATTTTACATTCGTGATCTCCTCTGGAGGTATAAGTAGGGGGAAGCAATATATTCGATACCTCATCCAGAAACGCACTCTCTCGAAACCTGGGCAGCAAGCTACACCGCCATGCAGAGCGCGTCTCTTGCAGAGTCTGCCACTTGATTTTGCTAAAAAGCTCCGTAATGCAACCACGAATACCAAATAACCCTGTGACGGAACGCGCCGCTCTTCTTTGGATCTTCTCTATCTCCTCTGTCAACCCGACCTGGTACGGATCCCACACTGATGAGCAATACTCAAGTACAGGTCGAACGAGTGTTTTGTAAGCCACCTCCTTTGTTGATGGACTACATTTTCTAAGGACTCTCCCAATGAATCTCAACCTGGCACCTGCCTTACCAACAATTAATTTTATATGATCATTCCACTTCAAATCGTGCCCAGATATTTTACAGAAGTAAGTGCTACCAGCGTTTATTTCGCTATCATATAATCATACAATAAAGGATCCTTCTTTCTATGTATTCGCAATACATTACATTTGTCTATGTTAAGGGTCAGTTGCCACTCCCTGCACCAAGTTCGTATCCGCTGCAGATCTTGCTGCATTTCGCTGCAATTTTCTAATGCTGCGAACCTCTCTGTATACTACAGCATCATCCGCGAAAATCCGCATGGAACTCCCGACAATATCTACTAGACCATTTATATATATAGTGAAAAGCAATGGTCCCATAACACTCCCCTGTGGCACACCAGAGGTTACTTTAACGTCTGTAGACGTCTCTTCATTGAGAACAACATGCCGTGTTCTGTTTGCTAAAAACTCTTCAATCCAGCCACACAGCTGGTCCGATGTTCCGTAGGCTCTTACTTTGTTTATCAGGCGACAGTGCGGAACTGTATCGAACGCCTTCCGGAAGTCAAGGAAAATGGCATCTACCTGGGAGCCTGTATCTAATATTTTCTGGGTCTCATCAACAAATGTCACATTTCTAACTTTGTAGGTACTTTTACTGGAAGAACTTCAAATACGTTCTCCATCAAAAATAGCTAAATATGCGCAATACACACGTCAGACGAAGCTACGCTCGTCTAAATTCTGGAGGCGTTTTACTGTCGAGAATTTGTCACAAATGCAGCAGTGATAGGGAAACGTTTCATCAGCCTGTCTTTGAAGCACCAGCTTACGTCTGAACCTTCCGACCGGTAAACGACTGCAGGCAGCTTCCAGAAACGTAATCCTACCCCGAATAATCAGGTTGGTTCCTGGACGCGCACGTCCCTTTGAATTTAAATTTTAGCAGTCTCCTGTGGGGCGCATCTACATCGAAAGCGGTGGAGGAACCGTGGAATAATATACGAGAGCACAGCCGAAAAAGAAAGAAAAGAAAAAAAGGGAGGCTGCCAGTCGGTCCTTTATGAGGCGGACGGACGGACGGTCGGTGACGGCGGCGGTGAGGGCACGGGAGGCGGCGGGCAGGCGCCCGCCCGGCACAAAAGGAAAGTCCGCGTCGAGTAAGCGCCAGATTCGCAATTTGCGGACCTTGCAAATGAGCCCCCGAACAATAAAAAAAGGAGGCGCTGCCGTCGGCGGGCAAGCAGGGCCGTCTGAGGCGAGGCCGGCCGTGTGTGGCGTGGAGGCGCCGAGTCGGCGGCTCCAGCCACACAGGACCCGGCGCTCCCAATCACAGCGGGGCCGGTTAAGCCTCGCAGCTCCCGCTGTCTGATTACGCGCTGCCCATAGGAGATGTTCGTATTTAGCGCATTATTGGCACAGAACTTCAGTGAATACATTATTTTCGATTGTGAAGTTTATCCATTCACTGCCTACATAAATTATTTACGGCTCAAATTCGGTCTTACAGGCACGTCGCATCTCTTCGCGTCGACGTCATGTTGTTGTCAGCTTTGGTCTCAATCTACTAGTGTGTCATAGAGTTAGAAACTAACACGTTGTTTCCCCGAGGTCGGCTTCTACTAGTTTTTCCATTCGTCTGTAAAGAATACGTGTTAGTATTTTGCAGCTGTGGCTTATTAAACTGATTGTTCGGTAATTTTCACATCTGTCAACACCTGCTTTCTTTGGGATTGGAATTATTATATTCTTCTTGAAGTCTGAGGGTATTTCGCCTGTTTCATACATTTTGCTCACCAGTTGGTAGAGTTTTGTCAGGACTGGCTCTCCCAAGGCCGTCAGTAGTTCCAATGGAATGTTGTCTACTCCGGGGGCCTTGTTTCGGCTCAGGTCTTTCAGTGCTCTGTCAAACTCTTCACGCAGTATCGTATCTCCCATTTCATCTACATCCTCTTCCATTTCCATAATATTGTCCTCAAGTACATCGCCCTTGTATAGACCCTCTATATACTTCTTCCACCTTTCTGCTTTCCCTTCTTTGCTTAGAACTGGGTTTCCATCTGAGCTCTTGATGGTCATACAAGTGGTTCTCTTATCTCCAAAGGTCTCTTTAATTTTCCTGTAGGCAGTATCTATCTTACCCCTAGTGAGATAAGCCTCTACATCCTTACATTTGTCCTCTAGCCATCCCTGCTTAGCCATTTTGCACTTCCTGTCGATCTCATTTTTGAGACGTTTGTATTCCTTTTTGCCTGCTTCATTTACTGCATTTTTATATTTTCTCCTTTCATAAATTAAATTCAATATTTGTTCTGTTACCCAAGAATTTCTACTAGCCCTCGTCTTTTTACCTACTTGATCCTCTGCTGCCTCTACTACTTCATCCCTCAAAGCTACCCATTCTTCTTCTACCGTATTTCTTTCCCCCATTCCTGTGAATTGTTCCCTTATGCTCTCCCTGAAACTCTGTACAACCTCTGGTTCTTTCAGTTTATCCGGGTCCCGTCTCCATAATTTCCCACTTTTTTGCAGTTTTTGCAGTTTGCAGAATTATATAAGCGAAAGATATTGTGTAATAAATACCTTACTACATTACTAGCTTATGTGACGTCATAACGAAATTCTGACAGATCCAACCAAAGATTTGTATTTTTACCACTCCTCTAGGGAGTGTCTCCTGCTGGAGGGTAGATCATCCCCCTCGTGACTCAGACGTGTGGGTGTGTAGCCGCAAATGCCAGTGATTTCGGATACAGTACCCAGCAATTGCCGAGAAAGTTGCGGTTGGTGCCTAACACTACTGGCCGAGAGATCTCGAGCTCGCAGTACTATCAGCTGGCAGATCCCAAGTCGTAGGCTGAAATAACAAAGATTGGTACAAACTTAGATTACGACGAACTCCTCATCCTGTTCACCGAATAATGCCGATACCGTATGGAAAGCCTCCTACGATCGTGGCGTCAATGTGGGCGACAATGAGCAGTCGTACTCGGATCCTGTCTTTCGAGTGCCATCCTGTGATAGTAGACTTCTTTGGACGAGGCGTTGTGCTAGCATGCTTCTTACGTCCTTGGGCTTCGTATTCATCTACGCACAAAGCTGTTAAGGACATCTGCATGAAGAGAGTCGTCCACGGTGAGTTTTCTGAGAGGTCGCCGCTGCGGCCAACGGACGCGGCAGGCGCCGCGCCACAGATGTGGTGTCAGGCAGCAGGCAGCGGACAGAGGTCCCGCATTCCCCGGGGCGGCCGCCGACAGCCGCAGTCCTCGCCTTCAAATATTTGTCCACGCATTCCCGGTGCAGGTGTGGCGACGACGTGCGCTCGCGTTCCTCCCGCGTCTGGGAATGCGGGCCGCGCAGGAAACCACACATTCCTCGGAGACGCCGCCGGATCGCGGCGGCCACCCGTCGGCACTCGTGCAAGCGACTCGGTAGCACTTCTTCTCCTTAATCGGCAGTCTGTCAGTCCGCGTGGTAGCAGCTGCCGCGTATCTATCGACAACGTTATTGAACGATGCCTTACGGCTGAGAAGGGTACCTACAGTATGGAAAACCTCCAAAGCAGTCATTATTAAGAAATCAGCGGACAGGGATCCTTCAGATCCAAAGACTTACAGGCCAATATGCCTAATAAACACTCTAGCAAAGATTCAGGAGAAGCTACTGTGTAAGCGCCTCCAAATGCACAGAGCTCTCAGGGGTATGAGCCAACACCAGTTCGGCTTCAGAACTGGCAGATCAGTAGATGATGCCATCAACCAGGCCCTGCACATAGTTAACACTGTAATCTCCCCGCAGAAATTAAAAATATTTATTAAATATAAATGGAGCCAAGTATAACCTTCCCGTAAAAATATAAAAAATGAAAATATTTTAAATGTGAATGGACACCGTGCCAAGTGTAACCTCCCCGTGAAATATAATAATGACAATGAAAATGAAAACGAGTGCCAAATGTTGACTTCCAACAAAATTAACGCTACAATGAACCTGATAAATTTTATAAGGGCAGCTGCGCTGTCCCTCGGCCCTGTGCGATTATAAAATGTGAACAAAAAAAAAAACAAAATTCTTACATCAGTAAACTCCCTCAATATCTGCTCTTGTTTTGCGGCACAGCTCCGTGCAATGCTGGCGTATATTTAATTCTGATTCTTGGAGGGAATGCACAGGAAAAATTCTTTAAATGGGAATGTTTGTCTTTCTTTAGAAGATTTACTTTATATAAAAAAATTATTATTGGGGCATTTCTTGAACTAGTTAATTACAATTACAATACATTATTAGCTGAGCGCAATGCTGCTTCATTACCTTATCTAACAATATACCTCGTCCTGAATCGTGACCAGAGACCCATGTCGACCCCCGCCGACTCCTCACACACTACTGTACTGACTACTCTCCAACTGAACTGCTAACTCGCAACAGAACCACATGCTCTCGCGACTCGCTACGTACCACTGCTGCGTCCAACTCGGAACTGCACACTCGCGCGGTTAAGCGCAGACTAGCAACGATAAATAACTCTCTGGTCAGAGATTCTGTCATGCCTCGCCATCGCTGTACTGAATACACTGAACACATACGTGTTTCAACACCACAAAACAGAAATACGCCATGGCAGTAATAATTGACATTGCCGGAGCATTTGATAATCTCTGTTTGCCCGCACTGTTTCAGAGGCTAAGACATCTGGAGGTACCGCAGTCACTGTACAACAGTTTTCTAGACTACCGTAAAGACCGAATAGTCGAATGGCAGATGGACAGCCGGAAAGTAATTAAAAGAATTACCAAAGGCTGTCCTCAAGGGTCGATCTGCGGCCCCATCTTCTGGGACATGACAATCGAACCCTTCCTACAACTTCTGGATGGGGGTGACAGGTCAGACGGAATTGTCGCCTACGCAGATGACCAATTAGTTGTAGTCACTGCAAACAACAGAGCCCAGTTAGAAGAGAAAGCAAGTGGAATACTACAAACAATTACTCAGTGGAGTCACAACAACAAACTCAGGATAGCCGAAAACAAAACAACATACACTTTACTGAAGGGATCACTCCAAAGGAATCCTTCGGTTAAAACTGGGGACACAAACATCAAACGAGCACACATTACGCGCTATCTTGGGGTACACATAGATGAAAAATTAAATTTCCACGAACACATAAGGCTAAAAAAAAAAAAAAAAAAAAAAAAAACTGCACCAACTGGTGAGGCTAAATTCAAAACAGTACAGACTACCTCTACCAGTCATACGTACATACCACTGTGCACTCTTCGAATCAGCACTCAGCTTCGCAGCTAGCACGTGGGCACATAGACTGAACGTGGTCACCAACAAAGCATCTGTCAGACGAGGGCAGAGAAGTGTCCTACTTAGGCTATCTGGAGCCTTCGGTACCACCTCAACGGATGCACTGTGTGTGGTGCTCGGAATATGCCCCATAGATATCACGATCAAATACAGAGCTGCAAGGTACTGGTTAAAGGTGCGGAGACTAGATAAGGTACACACAATAACCGGTGTACCGATAGGGAAGATACGTCACCTGAAAAGTTGGCGTTTGGATACATGCCAAGGTGAGTGGGATGTAAGTGATAAGGGAGCGGTTGAGAATGAGACATATCGATCCCAGCCGCGGTATGGTACATTTCTTAACCGGACACGGACCTTATCCCACGCACTTAAACCGCGTGAGTCTGAGGCAGACACCTACATGCACATGCGCGGAAGAAAGTTCCCCAGAACACACTGTCTTTTTCTGCGGGCAATACGCGAACAATAGACATACACTACACTTAGATTACACAGATACAGACATAGATATATACACAGCAATAAGAGACGAAGAAGAATGGGCACAATTAAACGCACTGACAAACAGTATTTCAAAAACAACACATGAAGAGTACATGTGGACACGACATTACAGACATGCCTATGTGCAGCGTAACAACAATCTCCAGAGGATGGACAGCGATACCCACAGTGACAGAGAAAATAGTGACGATGAGGAGGAACAGGAGGAGGAAGCTGAGATGTGACAGTACATAAGCAACAGTGCTGGCGATCTAGCCAAGAAAACACCAAATACTGTACATGGATGGGCACCTACAGTAGTCAATACATTGGATTAGTAATAAATAGGATATGCAAACATTATTTAATTCCGAGGTATTCACCGTCAGTCACATCCGGTGATGGTACTAACAAATCTCTCCTCTATCCTATCTCCTTTTTATATTCTTCTTAAAAAACAACAAAATTATATTTATATTTCAACCTTAAATTATTGTTATTTTGAAAAGTATCATTCTTTGTAAATGTTGTAGATAAAACAAAAGAAAAAGATGAAAAACGAAAATTGTAAGATGTACGACCTGTTTTAAAGATCAGGTAACAGGTCTATAATTTGGCAAAAGATAAATAAAAAATAAATAATAAGTATCTATCGACTGGCAGCGATGTCTTCGCCTCGGTAGCTGCGCGGACAGCGTCGCGGACTTCCAAGTGAAAAGTTCCGGGTTCGATTCCCGGCCTCGGATATTTTCTCCGCTCGAGGACTGTGTGTTGTGCTGTCCTTACTTTCGTTTTGTTGTAATTGACATGGCTGTCGAGGTGACTAAATGATCACGGCCCAAAAGCCAAAACATTGATAAAAAATGGCGGCGAATGGATGTTGCAAGTTATTTCTTCATTTGTTGGTCTACCCGATAACATGACAGCCCAGCTGTATTGTTCGATGAACGCGCCGTGCAAGGAAAAGCATTGCTCATGATTATGTGATTGGCACTCAAGTCAGCAATGGACCATACTCTTCTATATTTCCTAGCACGGTATATTCCACTTGACGAAAAGTCTCGCCACAGATAAAAGCGAAAACTGCGAGACATTGAGCTAAAAATGTGTTTCTTTTCGTGTCTGAGACTGTGATTCGGAGTTGCAATTATTTTATGGTTGTGACTTGAGCATTTGCCTCTACGACTGTGAGAAACTTTTTCTGTAATTGAACGGAACGTTGAAGGTTTCGATTTGCTCTTAGCTTTGCGTTCAGTTAAAGAGAGAGAAACATAAAGTAACAAATGATACGAAGCTGCCTCAATTCTTCTCTTGTTAAAATTGAGATTCGATCAGCGTTTGCTGTTTGCGTGACTGTCTGCTTTCGATGGTGATCTGCACTGTGACAAGGTTAAACTATTTCATTTTTTAAAAAACAAGCGTTACGTGAGTATTATTTGGGAGTCGAATAAAATGATGTAAACATCGCGCTGATTCAGAGATCACTGTATGGCCAGTGACTCCCGATTTATTAGTGCAACTCAGAATTCCAGGAAGATTTTGTGGTAAACGCTTATTATCTTTCTCTAACGCAGAACAACAGTTTTTCACAAATTGAGTACACAGAGCCTACGATAACTTCGAATAAGTTTCATAACATTCTTAACTTAATCTCACAGCTCTTTTACATTACATATGCGTTGTCTTAGTTTTACACACACACACACACACACACACACACACACACACACACACACATACACACACACACACACACACACGCAAGCATCATCTCTCTTCCATTGCTTTCATAATTCAGATAAAAATATTCGGATATACTTTAACAATCCTTTCTTCTCTCATCTTCCTGAGCCGCGATCTCTTTTGTAATTACACTCTCTCTGCACTTCGTATGGCGTAAATCTCTGTTAGGCGAGAAAAGGGGATATCACTGTTGGAAGATTGACCATGAGAACGTGAAAGTTGCGGCTATTTTGACTCAAGTATGTTTTTTAATGTTGATAACTGTGATGAATGTTTATAACATGTAGAGTTATGCCAATGCTGTCGTTGACGATAAGACAGGTTGACAGCCCGTCACGGCACTTGTCCTATCTCCAATAACCACAAGAATGGCAGCCAACTTGATGTCTGTCAAATCACCACGAAACTGAACTTTAACAAATTAAATTTCCGACCCTAACTTGCTTAAAAATTGTCATTCGCCACCGGAACTGCAATCAGCTATTTCTGGACTGATCGCCGATGTACTAGCTCTGCAATTTAAGATGTATTTTTCACAAGAATGGTAAGAGCGTGCTTAGTCTGAAATTGACATTGCTGACGGCTCACTGGTAACTATCGGAAAAGTCTTGACAAAATCCGTCCTCTCGTTTTCCTATATGAATATGGTATCTGTTCTTTCGGACGTGTCCGAAAGAACAGATACCGACTTCATATAGATGCGGCTTACCGGCCAATGATCTTCTTCAGTGCGGATGCACTCACATTGCTCAAACACTTACGAGAATCGGTAGACTGACTGCCGCGAGTATTGAGTATAATGGGCAAGGACAATATGGTTATAGTGCGGGACAGTAAGTTGGAAGTGTGGGTCTCACGGTGAGCCTGCCAGAGATAAGTCCCTGCAGTCGCACTATCCTGTGTGCCCTCGGTGTCTCAATCGGATAGAGCGTCTGCCATGTGTGCAGGAGATCCCGGGTTCGAGTCCCGGTCGGAGCACACATTTTCAACTGTTCCCATTGATATTTATCAACGCCTGTAAGCAGTTAAAGTTCTGGATTTCATTGTAATTTCAATCTCCTTTCCCTGGTTGGTTGATTTGGGGGAAAGTATCAAACAGCCATGTCATCAGTCCGATAGTGTTAGGGAATGATGGCCGGCCGGTGTGGTCGTGCTGTTCTAGGCGCTTCAGTCTGGAACCGCGCGACCGCTACGGTCGCAGTTTCGAATGCTGCCTCGGGCATGGATGTGTGTGATGTCCTTACGGTAGTTAGGTTTAAGTAGTTCTAAGTTCTAGAGGACTGATGACCTCAGATGTTAAGGCCCATAGTGCTCAGAGCCATTTGAACCATTTTTTAGGGAAGGATGGGGACGGAAGTCCGCGTTGCCCTTTCAAAAGGACCTACCCAGCATTTGCCTGAAGCGATTGAGGGAAATCACGGAAAACATAAATCAGAATGGCCAGGCGCGGGTTTGAACCGTCCTCCTACCGAATGTGAATCCAGTGTGCTAACCATTGCACCACATCGTTGGTCTCCTTTCCTCGTTTGAAATTTTGTGGCAGAACCTATTACAGATGGCCTCAAAATATTCAGATCCTTTTTCACTGAATACTGCACTTTTACAAACTTTTTTCCTTCCAATTTTGCTGTTATTTTCTTCGAATATTCCCTCATATAAAAGTTCCCCGTTGAATCATGTCCGTATTGTATACTTAAACTTCTGTCTTGTGAAAGTGTGACGTAACCTCCCGTCCTACAATGAGACCTAAAAGTTAAAAGTTTGTCAAAGGTGCGGCGATAATTTAGAAACATGCAAATTGTACAACTTTCAACACAGGATCTTACAGCCAACCGGTTGCACGTAACTGGTAGGTACATTGACCTAGGTTTCGACACCTATTAGTGGTATCTTCATCAGAATGGAATTTTGGTAAATCTTATAAGATAATGCATAGAAAATTAGATATGACGAAAAAACATTTACTTGGTGGGTTACCCATTGCCATTCAAAACAAAGTAGTTGTATTTTACTACTGTTCTTAACAAACGAATTAGGTCAGTGATTTGTTCATCAGAAATGTCTTTTTTAAAAGGACGTAATTTTTTTCCAACGATGTCAATGCTTGTTTGAATAGGTTCGAAATATCTAATGAAAACAATTTAGTATCTTGGTCAAAATGCAGATCTTTGATTTTACTGACTACATTTTGATTGTTTACGACAGAATAATTATTTCGAAAAACAAAGGATCTTTTTTTATTTTTCGTCACGAAACCTTGCTGGCTATGATATGCACTGTTCATGCTGTTCACAATCGGACGTAGCGGATGGTGACTTTTATGTTCTTTAAACTGGGAACGCGATTCTGGGGCCTGTGGATTCATATTAATAAGCTCTTTTTATGAAACAGTTTGAGCAAATGCGTAGTGCTATTGTTGGAAAGCCCAATTTCTTTTTGTATCATGGGGGTCGGATGCTCATCTAGCCCCGAAACATTACCCTCCTCAAAAAAGTGAAAGGTTTTAACAATGATTACGACATTCCATTTGTCAGACTTCGTTATAAGGGCATTTTTTTTCTTTTAGTTTCACATTAATATTTTAAATCAATTTCGTATCACAATAATATTGACAGGAGTTTTAACTGCATACATTATGAGCTACTCTCGTTTGTCAAGAAGCGTCTACCTGGACACTATCAAGGGCTATTTTAAGATCTACAATCGTATTTTCTACAACATTTTTATCTGACAGATTAGGCGTTACGTTGTATTTAAGGATTTTCCAGGGCAATTTCTTCTGGTGTAAAATTTATTTCAGTCTTATTCAGAATTTTGTTGAGAAATTTATGCTCAGACCTTTGACAACTAATAACAACAGGGTTTTCTACAGGTAAAAAGCTCTTAAGATTTGCCAGTTTCTTGTCGCGTCTTTTTGCAATGAAATTCCACTCCGTCATTAATAAAATCCCAAAATGCATCAATTTGAAAATTAAGATGTAAACGAGAAATATTAGTGAACTCAAGATACAAAATATAGGTCTCGTCATTTAATCTGTCCTTTTTCTTGTACAAAGCACTGACTTTGTCGGAAATAATTTTTTGAACTAGACACTGAAATGGTTTTGGACCCTTCATGCATTGTCTGATGTTAACATAGATCTTTACGTAAATTGGCAAAAGTCCGTTCTTTTCGCAATGCTTATTAAAATTAATATTCATATCTATGTTTAACAATTTCCTTCTAACGTCTTTGTATGTTGACACAGACAGACACCGGAGCTGGTAAAAATCATACTGTTTTAAACATAGTTGTTACTTAGTGACCGTATACTAGTTTCAACATAGGATTATACAGACAACCGGTTGCACATAACTGGTAGGTACATTGACTTAGAGTTCGACACCTACTAGGGGTGTCTTCATCAGAATGAAATTTTAATAAATCATAAAATTACATTGCTAAAAAGCTATTGTCAAGACTTAAAGCAGCTATACCTCAAGTCAAAAGTAAAATAAAACGTTCTAGCCTTTGCTACGTGTGCCCATCTGGAAACAACGCTAAATGCGGAAGAATATGAACACATTTTCCAGTGAAACTTCCTTACCCGCGAAAGGCAAAGGTCCGCAGTTCGAGTCTCGGTTTTAATGAGCCAGAAAGTTTCATATCAGCGCACACTCCGCTGCAGAGTGAAAATTTTATTCTGGAAACATTTTCCAGTATTGTATACTGCGCACAGTAGAGGAACAGTTGGGAGACGATGATTGTTTGCATCAGAATTACAATGCACCCTCTGAGGCAGCAGCAGCTGTGAAGCAATGCTTTGTGGACAATAACATTCTTATGTAAACCGAAGGCGGTGGGGAGGGGGGGGGGAGAAAGGAATTCAAACGGAAGGAACTGATGATATCAGCTGCATCTATACTTTATGCGAAATCCATGACGACGAGTGAAAATGTGTGCCGCACCGGGACTCAAACCTAGGATCTCCTGCTTACTGGGAAATGGCGTTGATCACTGCGCCACCCGGATTCGGTGTTAATCGCAGATACGCGGCCGACGCACACTCCATCCTAGCGACACGACTAATGTGCAGTCCACGGCCGGCCTGTGTGGCCGTGCGGTTCTAGGCGCTTCAGTCTGGAACCACGTGATTGCTACGGTCGCAGGTTCGAATCCTGCCTAGGGCATGGATGTGTGTGCTGTCCTTAGGTTAGTTAGGTTTAAGTAGTTCTAAGTTCTAGGGGACTGATGACCACAGATGTTAAGTCCCATAGTGGTCAGAGCCATTTGAACCTTTTTTTTTTTTTTTTTTTTTTTTTTTTGCAGTCCACGTCCATATCCTCTGTGCTCGCTAATTTTAGATTCCCACGAAGTCACAAGTAATTGTAATTTGTGGATTCATAGCCCATCGAGGCATATCAGTTACTTGAATGCGTCGTGTCTGTTCTTTCGGACGTGCCCGAAAGAACACACACCACGCAATCATACAGTATAAATGACATTCTAGATCGCGAATGGCCTGCATAGAACCCCAACTGAGACCAATGGAACGCCTTTGGGACGAGTTAGACCCTAACGTCCAGCATCATGGCCTCCTCTAGTTTCGAGCCTTGAGAAGAAATGGGGTGCCATTACTGCACTGAAAGCGTCCACAACAGAGTTTGAGAGGTTCCGTGCCCTCTTTTGCCTCTCGCCTCTCATTTCCATCAATTTCATTAATATTCTATGTCATTGCACGGTAGTAACAGACCGAATAAGGTTATCGTAATGAGAGTATTTGTACTGAGAGCTCAAAAATACTTTTCACTTGATTCCTATACATGTTGGTTTAGTTCAGTGGGTGGCCTGTGTGAGGCAAGCATCGGAGGTCGCGGCACACGGCATTTCCGGTTGGGGGCTGCACTTCCCTGAATTTCTGAAGGGTTCGTACAATAGGCTTAAGCGCCTGGCGGAACGACTGACGTTGTCGCCGCATTTTATGTGTTTACCGTTTCGGAGCGTCCGGAACGAAGATTCTGGCACCGACTGACTGCATTGTCCTCTTGATTCTGAGAATACTTGTGGACCATGCCCTGCTGAGTGCGACTGTCTGGCACAGGATGGCCGGTGGTCTAGGCAGGTTGTTTTCGTAGCCGGTCACACGGAAAGTTCAGTGCACTCAGTTGATAAGCAGAGGCATGATTGGGCAACTTAAACTGATGCTAGTTGATGTCATAAAGCGCTGCTCGAAATTGGAGGGAACGGTCGCTATTGGCGCAAATGATGTTCCGAGACAGTGTGGGGGAATTTTGGAATCAGAACTGAATGCTAATTCGCGGTTTTCGAGGAGAGTAGGGAGTTGAGCTCTTGCATCGCATCACAGAGGTGATTCGGGATCTGATCTTCCTCGGAGTCGGACGGTCTTGAGACTTGGTCGCTCTTTTTCGGAAGAACTTAGAATTCTCGGACAGCCTTCGCGGCCAGGGGTTTACACAGAGTTGCTGCAAGGCAGAAGTCGGCGTCTACGTCGTCAGGACGCTGCCTACTGACGACGTGCTGCAGATTTCAGTACTGGTACAGTGTTTTGCGGCTCCGGCATTGTAGCACCTTATCAATCTCATACTGAATCCCTCAGCAGCACGCGTACTCGCTTTGCTACAAGTCCATCTTGCTTGTTTCTCCATGTGCTCCCATTTGAGCTCTCACTACTAATTACGATACTGCTATATAGTCGGGAGATTAACATTTGCGTCATTAGGACCTCCAGTCATTATCATCAATCTATTGCATCCAAGAGAGTAGCAGCCCCTTGTTCTCGAGCCAACTCTTATTCTCATAACATTTCAGTATACCCTATCCTTTAACCTGTTGTGCGTGTGTCGACAATCATGTGCATTTATGTTCTGATGTATAATAAATCTCATTGTAATATTTAATCCGCATATGATTTGATAGATATATGCAGAATCCCATTTCCTGTTATTTTTTACGATAAAGTTCCTTTTTTTGAGTAGATTACGATTTTTATTAAATTATTGTGAGTGTGCACTCCTTATTTTACCAACTAGCAGGGTCCACCACAATTTCCTTCAGTTACCGTTGTGTGCATAATTAATTAGGTGGTAGATAAGGAGGGGGTCGAGTGCACGTCTCGTTTTCATGCAAAATTCGCCAGAGGTACAAACTCTTCTCCAACCCGGCACCTTGCAAGTTCACGCCGTTTTATAGGCTAAGCGTGGACGTAACGCATACTAATGTCCACCAATAGGTATTCGGATGCTTCTGATCAGATAGCGTGTATTCCACATTCAGTCGTGTACGTTTTCTAGTATTTTTTGGGTTAGTGCTCCACATTTCCACGTACGGTCGCTAGCAAAACATTACAGTCAAAATGTCACATCGGTACTGTTCTCATCCAGTCGTAAGGCCAGAGAATGACGAAATATTTCGAACTGACAGGTGACGTGACAACAGAATTCCTTTATCCGACAACCGAGCGCTGTAGAAACGACAATACGTAATTTCGTGCGCGCGGCCCGACGATCTGCATTTCAGCTCTGCACAGCGCCGAACGGGCGGTGGGTGATCAATGCGTGGCGCCCATCACGTGTGACAGACAGAACAGAGGCGGCTTCCCGCACAGGCAGAGCTGTCGGCCGGCAACGACAGGAGGCCGCGCTGCGGGCACGTCAGCCGACTTGGTCTTCGCAGAACAATCGGCTCAGCGCGCACCTGCAACAGACGTCCGGGCCGCCGCCGCCGCCGCCGCTCCTATTGAGCTCGCCGCCCACTGCGGCTGCCAGCGAGACGTCGGCGCTACGAATGCGGCCACACGCGGACCTGCCGCACGTTCTCCCTCCTGACAGCTTGAAACTGCGCGGGAGCGCCGTCCGGGACTCGAACCCGGATCTCGAGCTATCAGGAGCAGCGCTACTCCGGCACTGCCTATGCAGCGATGGAAAGCATCAGTATGCCAAAGCCTCTCGTTTCGGTACTGTATCGCCACCCGTAGGGAGATTCTCTAGCCGTGTGTCCCGCTCCGGTTGCGCTGAAACTGGATTGATCGCACACAACCGAAACGCCTAATGTTCTGCTGTTGCCAACAGCCCAGAGCTAAACTGTCTTTGCCAGTGATGATTGCGCCTAAGATTTTGAAACACTATATACAAAGGTTCTCCCACGAATTATTCAGGAATATCACCGTCAGGGCAACGGACTGGCAGAGGACTGCAGCTTACCCTGCTTTAAGGGGAGGTTTACTATCTTTGGCCCGAAAAACGCATATTCTTTGAGAACTTTTTCTCGGGGTGTGTTATAGACATCAATGTCAAATTTGGTCAAAATGTTTATTGATATTTCCTCTACAAACTAGATTGTTTCAACCGGAAATGTCAAAGAGTAGAGGCGGAAGTGCCGTCTGAACGAAACAAAATTTCGATGTAGACTTCCACGCGCGGTATGTTACAGGTCATCCGGCTGGTCTGAAATCAAAATTGAGTTGACGTTAGCGAAGTATATAAGATTCTTTAGGAGTTGTACCTCGCCTAAGTTATATGGAGCGTAGGAAACAAAATGGCGGCCATTTGAAAAAGTAAGGTTTTTTTCATCCATTTGTTGACTTCGTCGGCCAAGTAAAACTATTTATAGTTGATGGGTCGGAGTAAAAGTGGTACAACTCCTAGACAATTTAGTTAGCTTCTTCGGAAACAAAGAATCATGCCAATTGGTTCTGTAGATTTGACGTTATCATACCGCTCGATAAAAAAAAACGTCATTTCGAGAAAAACGCGTTTGAAGTTTTGACTACATATAAATGCAATATTATGCAACTTACATTCAATCTGCTATTCCGGGTCCATAACCTGTCCTTCCTCTTCCTCATATAGGGCGTTCTGCTCGGTCTGGCCCATCCTGCGCTGCTCCCTAGCCGCTCGCACGGCCGGTGACAAGCGGTTTTCGGCCCCTTGAATCCGGTGGTCGTCCGAATGCTTGGCGAACTGCGTCGAATAGAGTCCCAGGGTGACGTCCATCGCTGTCATGGTCTTCATAACTGCTGAATACCCTTCGCTGAAGCTGCTCACTGCCAGGAAAGTCGCAATCTCCACGGTCTTCGCATCAGAATGCAAATGCTTGGAGGCCAACTTCCAAACACACACGTTCAAACTTTCATTTGAATTTTGTGTGTTTCCTTCCAAGCACCGGTACAATAAGTCGTCCTCCGAAAGAAAAAAACTGGTGCGTGAAAAAGGCCGATTTCAGGCAGGAGAATTTTTTTGTTCAGCTGCGAATAACAAACATTTCCCTGCCGTATTCGGAAAAACCGTTTCCGGGTTGGATTCTAAAGACTTTTATGGATCCAAAAATGCAATTTAAAAAAAAGATCTGTGCACCAAAAGATAGTAAACCTACCCTTAATGGATGAATTAAATTGAATTAAAATCCGAAGAAATAAGATAAATGTAGTGCAAATAATATGTGTAATAAAGTGTAAACATATCAGTGAAAGCCGTTCAGAACTATTGAGCATACTTGCATTCGTATATAGTGGCAACTGAAAATATACACCAGACCTGGAATGAAACCTCGATACACAGCTCGTGGGAGATCTCTTAAACCAGTGTTCTAAAATCATGGTGGAATCATCACAGTGAAAGTTCGAATGAAGCTTGTTAATATTCCCAATATACTATTGGTTGGAACAGCGACCAACAGAATCAGAAACCAAAATTGTTTTAGTCTACAGCAGTAATTTGTGAGACGGCCTGGAGGAGGGGCGATGCAGGTACACAGAGAGCCACAGCCTATACATGGATACTGCTTCGATAAAATGATACCAGAAACGCAGCCAAACATAGAGAACTGACAGTTGAAGAGTAACACATTGTCACTATGCCCTCTGGATGCTGAATGTCTTTCCAATAGCATTAATTTTTACTTTCTAATGTATAATGCTGATGTTATGAAGACACTTGGTTAATCAAAAGATTCAGGTCAGGTCGATGTTTTATAGTGGTACTAGTCTTATCCCCACAGCTTTGCCCACCTACCCAATCGTCACATATATTGAACACACCTCCTTCTCCTCCACTCTATGTCCACCTCTTCCTCACTCTTCCATCTCATCCTTCCACATCCATTTGTCTTTTTCCTCCTCCCCACTCTCTCTGCCTCTTCATCTCCTCTACCCCTCTCCTTGTCCATTTCTTCCACACTTCTCTCTGTTCATATCCTCCTCTCCCCTCACTCTGACCGTATCCTCCTGCCTCTCTCATTTTCCATCTCCATCTTCACCTCCCCCTCTTCCTTTTCTGTCTATGCACTCCCTTACACCTTACACCTGCCTCATGCATCTCCCACTCCTCCATTCTCTCTGTCCATTTCCTCTTCCCCTTCACTCTGTGCATCCCTTTCTGTATCCATCTCACCCTGGTCTGAGCCATGCTTATTGGCACAAGCAGCTCCTGCAATACAGTTTAATGGTTCAAATGGCTCTGAGTACTATGGGACTGAATTTCTGAGGTCATCAGTCCCCTAGAACTTAGAACTACTTAAACCTAAATAAGCTAAGGACATCACACACATCCATACCCGAGGCAGGATTAGAACCTGCGACCATAGTGGTAGTGCAGTTCCAGACTGTAGCGACTAGAACAACTCGGCCACCCTGGCTGGCGCAATACAGTTTAAAGAAGCAGCCCTACATTACTCCCACAATATCCCTGTCAGGGCAGGCTACGCATCAAGTTCTTGTTAATCATTTGCTTGCCCCTGACATACAGACTGCTGTGCAAAGCAGGTGGGTAATGCAGGCTGATCCAACACAGTCTGACAGAAAACACTAGTCATGCAAGCAGCCTACATGTCAGGGCCTGGAAAATATTTTCTTGCCCCTACCATGAAGTTTGCCCAGCAAAGCAGATTGTTTTGGCAGGCCAATACTGTTCCCAGACACCATGCCTGTCACATGGCAGCTTATATACCAGGGGCTGAAAAAATATGTTTTTGCCCACATCTCTGCTCTTACTGGAACTAGGATGTATAAACCCCACAGTCCTGATACTCATAGGATTTTCTGTTTCTGTGCCAAATTTGGCTGAAAACGATTGAGCAGTTTGAGAGGAGATCCTGGACATACACACATATACTCTATATACATAACCAAATAAACATAGCACAAACAGTAAATGTGAACATGACTACATAAATTTGCAATTTTGCTTCTAATGTTTTATTACAATGATGACTTTCTTCTTTGTTTTATTACATAATTTCTTTAATTTAATTTTAAATTACCTTTCACATTGTGATTATTTTTAAGAAATGAAAATGAAACAGTATATATATATATATATATATATATATATATATATATATATGGCACCTTTAACAATGGTAGTCACAATTATCATATATTTAGGGCTTGACATTGACCTTTACTTTTGGTGTTTACCACACATACCTGGGAAGAAAGTGTGACAATTGCTTGCCATTGGTAGTGGGCTATTATACATTTTAAGATTGCACTGTTACCACACGTTTCCTGTCGCAAAAAAATTGTAAATTTTTCTTACAGTATTATCCTATGTACTGAAATAATTTGATCAAAAGACAGCTTGTGGATGGTAGTGTCTAATGAGACTCGTAGCCAGTACGTAAAATAAAATATCACGACTATAAACTAAAACATTTTTTTCTGTGGCTTGGTCATAAAACTTAATGGTTTAGGCGACTCCTGGCGAATATTCGAATCTGGCACAAATTTTCGTTTGTGACGATATAACCATTACAATCAGTATCTCTGAACGGTCTTCCTGATATCGTTTCATTCCCAAAGACGCCATTGTATTCACTTCAGCGAGTACAATTTATATGACATTTTTAGAAATGTGAATTTTTCGCGTCACAACATCTGAGTCGTACCACATGCTTTTGAGCCGCGTGGAGATAAGTCCATCTGATATTTTGACCCTGAATCACAAAGCACAAAAAATTAGCCATCCACAGGAGACATGACGCTGATTCCACGCAGCACAGCCTCTAGCCTCGGTGACGGCCACGATTCAGCAAGGAGGGGAATCCACAATTTTGTTGAGGTTCGTTATTTACAGCTGAACTCACTGATGATTAAATACCGCAGAGCTACCAAAATTGTGGGAATGTGGTTGCTACGTTTCAATTGCTGTTCTAAACAGTTTCAGACATTTTCTATAGGACTAAGGCTGGGTGATTTAGAGAATTAGTCGAGGTGTGATAGAGTGCTTGAGAGTTCGTCAAACCAAGCATGTATTTGTGCAGCACTGCGAACATGGCTGTTGACACCAAGTAAAATGAGTGTTCACAGCGTATTCATCGGCAACACTTAGTCGTCGAGAATGTTGAAGTAAATATCAGGGTTCGTTTCCACGGTAACATGAGTGAAGGAGTTGAAGTCATGGTATGCAAACCACCCCCCCCCCCCCCCCGCGCCCCAAAACATCACAGAACCACTGTAGGTTTCAGGCTTTGTTAGGATATCAGAGATCTCACTCCTAGCCTCATTTGAAAAGAGACATAATCGCGACCAGTCGGACCACACTAGCTTCCTTCAGTGAGTTGCTGTCTGGTTTCTCTGTTGTCTGCATCATCAAAGACGAGCAACCTTATGTGCTGTAGTGGGCAACGGCTTTTGTCGAGGCATCCGACTCCAAATTTCCATTGCATGCAGTTCCCCTCGCAATACTCGCTTGCAAACATGTGACGGGCCTGCATTCACTGACGGCAATAATTCCTAGCGAGTGCGAAACATTTTGCGTTTGACATTGCATAACACTCTTCACCATTCCTTGCTGGTTAGTAGCGTTCTCGCTTCCCGCGCCCGGGTTCCGGGTTCGATTCCCGGCGGGGTCAGGGATTTTCTCTGCCTCGTGATGACTGGGTGTTGTGTGATGTCCTTAGGTTAGTGAGGTTTAAGTAGTTCTAAGTTCTAGGGGACTGATGACCATAGATGTTAAGTCCCATAGTGCTCAGAGCCATTTGAACCTTGCTGGTTAGCATCTTTCGACGACCACTCTTTTACGGCGTGTCACGTACCTCCGAGTGGTACACCATTCCATGTAGACACAGTCAACAGTTCTCTTTGATACATTAGAAAAGCGGGCAACTTCATTCATGGTGCGGTCGCGGCCGCGTTCCATCACGGCTGCACTCGAATTGTCTTACAGCGCTGATTATGTATCACTGACAGGCATATGCACACTTCTTCACTACTATAGCGTCAATAGTGACGGGTATAGCATTTCTGGCTCTGGGAGCCAAAGCATTCACTCCCAAACCTCGCTTAGTAGTTGAGTGGAATAATGTCAGCTCATGTATGAGGTAAGAGATGAGTGAGGTGTTGTCGTATTTTCATTTATTAATATCTCTTTAATATGTATTCAGATTTTATTGACAATGTGTGCAGCTACACTCTGCAGCAAACTTGTAACACGCCCGGGGGTACTAATGGGTGGGGTACTTTGAACTGACTTCTCGTTTCGTGACCGTGCGCCCTGTCCACTCCACGTCCCTGGTAATCCCGCGGCGGTCGTGCTGTTCTGCTCCACACTGCTGCTGACTTGCGTGGAATTATCTATCGAAATATGCAAGCGAGTTAGGGGAGCCACTCAACGTCAAAACACAACACTATTCTACGTCTGGTATGAACATCTATACTCTGGGACGATAAGGAATCACAGATTGTACTGTTTACATTCTAAGTCGTAAATGTTTATCCCAATTAGCAATCTTGATGATTATCTGACTACTTGGACGAGCGTACGCGTACCGAACACGGCGCGGATGATTGTTGATGATGCGGAAGCCGAATGGTCGCACTAAAGTTCTTACGCTCGTCAATATCATACACAGATATTTGGTACCAGTCCTCCTTGGCACTAGTAATAAATTTTACCACTGTTCAGAAGGTTAAATTTACAGTTCACAGTTCTTAGTTGTAGAGCGTGTGCGTATCCGTCGCGGCGCGGCTGATTGTTGATGATGCGGAACGCGATGATCGAACGCACGTTTTCACGCTCGCTACAAGACACTGGCACTTGACTGCACTATTTTATGGTAACTAATTTTTACTGATTCACATTAGTTCATTCCGGGAGAACGAACGCGGGCCGGATGATTGATACTGTATGATACGACACGCAACGAGAGGATACACAATACGTTATCAGCGGCACTGCTCGTTTTTAAATTCCTTCTTGACGCACTTTCCTCTGAATCACTTCCATATTTCATCACTTTACTGTAACAGCACTTGAAGCAACACTTCAACCTGAATAGTAACAAAGCCTCTCACATGCAGAGCTACACACTTCACAACGTAACATACCGTGTCCCGCACTCGACTCTCTAGACGCGGCTGCCCACAAAGATACTCCACAACTAAACCAGCGATATGACAATACGCTTACAAACTGTCATACACATTACTTAGATTCTTTTCATTATCTACATTCTTTTACCAACGTTGGTATTGTGTAACGTAGAGAAAACATATCACGCGCCTTCGGCGCACCAACAATGAGAAGGGAGCGATAGGTTTCGGGCTGACAGTAGTAGATCAGTGCTGGATGGAGCAGAGACAGCACGAGGTTAGTAGCGGCTGCACGGTTTCGGTAAGATGTAGGCAAGGCCGCACATCAAACTTCTTATTTGGCCGAGCGGTTGTAGGCGCTTCAGTTCGGAAACGCGTGACTGCTACGGTCGCAGATTCGAATCCTGCCTCGGGCATGGATGTGTGTGATGTCCTTAGGTTAGTTAGGTTTACGTAGTTCTAAGGTCTAGGGGACTGATGACCTCACATGTTAAGTCGCATAGTGCTCAGAGCCATTTAAACAATTTTTGAACCAAACTTCTTATTTCACCAACAAGTTTGTAAACATTGATTTACCGCAACTCTGAGTGCAATGCAGAGCAGAATGTGTATATAGGAAGTAATTTTGGTCAAGGGATTTATTTAAAGTTTTATGAACAGGTATTAACGCTCTTAAGTGTGACAGTGTAATTGAACTTTTATTATATCGGTTGTAAGTGGTTTACGGCTCTGTCTGCCACTTAGGTCCGATTAAATAAAGCCGTTGGTACCCATTCCTTTAAATCTGACTTCTCAATTAGTAGAGCTGACAACTTCAACCACTCGTGAGTCGCTATTTTTCAGCCTCACATCAAGAGAGCCAAGCTTTACGGCCTGCAATCTACTTCTGCGATGGAACATCTGTAGAAGGCAGCAGTCTGGTGAAATCCGAACTTTTTGCCTTGACGCGACAGAGCACAGCTATGGCTCCTTGCACACTCTGCATTCAATGTACAAATGCGGACAGGCGCTTGTGATCTGTACTAATACAGAAGGGGGAATACGCAAGACGCTAGGGCGTTTATTGTGATGAATGCAGACTCCGTTTCCATCCGGTCGCAAAGTTTAATTAGTGCCAAAAGAATCAGCGTATTTTCCCGCCTGATGCCAGTTCTGTTCCACGTATAGAGCTTCAAAGCGACCAGGTTGCCCTTTCGAGCGGCTGACTTACATGAAGTTATGTGACCCGTCATACAGTATAGAACTCAAAATCCGTCTTCTCGTTTTGAAAGCCTTGCGTGAGCATCTAGCATCGTAGATCTCTAGTCACTTGCCATGGGCACACAGAACGGATGCCGCGGTGAATTGTACCCGTTATTCACGTCGAAGGAGGGTCAGTACGTTTTCTAGCTGGTAGTTACAGCGGCCTGGCCGATCATTGTATGCGTGGGTGGTCCGACGGGTACAGCATAGCAGCCGGTAGCGCGCCGCTGCCGCGTGGGCACGTGGAACGGTAGGAACGCGCCTATCTTGATGCCGCTGCTGAGCGTGCGCCGGTAGGCGTCGCTGTCATCCGCTGAGCGAGACAAATTGCGTGCTTTGCCGTAGCTAATGGACTGCTGTATCATCCCGCTTAAAGGGTAGAGGAATTTTATCATTAGGCTTCAGGGACAGTTTGATAGAAACATTACAGTCCACACCAGGTAACAGATTTAGTGCTATGTGCTATTAAATTTTTGTGTTGGAGTCACCGTAATAAATATTGCCACTCGCTGTAAGTTGTCCGCCGTAGCGCAGCAGTTATAGTCGCTGGCTGGCGTCATACGTGTTATTGATTCGATTCCAGCCAGTTATTTATGATGTGACGTTTTGATTTATACAGGGTGGTCCATTGATCGTGACCGGGCCAAATATCTCACGAAATAAGCGTCAAACGAAAACACTACAAAGAACGAAACTTGTCTAGCTTGAGGGGGGATACCAGATGGCACTATGGTTGGCCCGCTACATGGCGCTGCCATAGGTCAAACGGATATCAACTGCGTTTTTTTAAAAATAGGGATTCCCATTTTTATTACATATTCGTGTAGTACGTAAAGAAAAATGAATGTTTTAGTTGGCCCACTTTTTTCCCTTTGTGATAGATGGCGCTGTAATAGTCACAAACATATGGCTCACAATTTTAGACGAACAGTTGGTAACAGGTAGGTTTTTTTAAATTAAAATACAGAACGTAGGTACGCTTGAACATTTTATTTTGGTTGTTCCAATGTGATACATGTACCTTTGTGAACTTATCATTTCTGAGAAAGCATGCTGTTACAGCGTGATTACCTGTAAATACCACATTAATGCAATAAATGTTCAAAATGATGTCAGTCATCCTCAGTGCATTTGGCAATACGTGTAACGACATTCATATCAACAGCGAGTAGTTCGCCTTCTGTAATGTTCGCACATGCATTAACAATGCGCTGACGCATGTTGTCAGGCGTTGAGGTGGATCATGGTAGCAAATATCCTTCAACTTTCCCCACAGAAAGAAATACTGGGACGTCAGATCCGGTGAACGTGCAGGCCATGGTATGGTGCTTCGACAACCAATCCACTTGTCATGAAATATGCTATTGAATACCGCTTCAAGCGCACGCGAGCTATGTGCCGGGCATCCATCATGTTGGAAGTACATCACCATTCTGTCATGCAGTGAAACATATTGTAGTAACATCGGTAGAACATTACGTAGGAAATAAGCATACATTGCACCATTTAAATTGCCATCGATAAAATGGGGGCCAATTACCCTTCCTCCCATAATGCCGTACCATACATTAACCCGCCAAGGTCGCTGATGTTCCACTTGTTGCAGCCATCGTGGATTTTCCATTGCCCAATAGTGCATATTATGCCGGTGTACGTTACCGCTGTTGGCGAATGACGCTTCGTTGCTAAATAGAACGCGTGCAAAAAATCTGTCACTGTCCCGTAATTTCTCTTGTGCCCAGTGGCAGAAATGTACACGACGTTCAAAGTCGTCGCCATGCAATTCCTGGCGCATAGAAATATGGTACGGGTGCAATCGATGTTGATGTAGCATTCTCAACACCGACGTTTTTGAGATTCCCGATTCTCGCGCAATTTGTCTGCTACTGATGTGTGGATTAGCCGCGACAGCAGCTACGACACCTACTTGGGCATCATCATTTGTTCCAGGGCGTGGCTGACGTTTCACATGTGGCTGAACACTTTCGCCGGCCGAAGTGGCCGAGCGGTTCTAGGCGCTACAGTCTGGAACCGCACGACCGCTACGGTCGCAGGTTCGAATCCTGCCTCGGGCATGGATGTATGTGATGTCCTTAGGTTAGTTAGGTTTCAGTAGTTCTAAGTTCTAGGGGACTGATGACCTCCGAAGTTAAGTCCCATAGTGCTCAGAGCCATTTGAACCATTTTTTGGACACTTTCTGATTCCTTAAATAACGTAACTATCCGGCGAACGGTCCGGACACTTGGACGATGTCGTCCAGGATACCGAGCAGCATACGTAGCACACGCCCGTTGGGCATTTTGATCACAATAGCCATACATAAACACGATATCGACCTTTTCCGGAATTGGTAAACGGTCCATCTTAACACAGGTAATGTAGCATGAAGCAAATACCGTCCGCACTGGCGGAATGTTACGGGATACCTCGTACTTAAAACGTTTGTGACTATTACAGCGCCATATATCACAAAGCGAAAAAAGTGGTCCAGCTAAAACATTCATATTTCTTTACGTACTGTAAGTAGGCTGTTTAGGTTTTCTTATTGGTAACGCCGCCGCCACGTAGCGCTCTCTGTATGAAAATCACTGGCTGTGCTGTGTGCAGTCTGTGACTAGTTTGCATTGTTATCTGCCATTGTAGTGTTGGGCAGCTGGATGTGAACAGCGCGTAGCGTTGCGCAGTTGGAGGTGAGCCGCCAGCAGTGGTGGATGTGGGGAGAGAGATGGCGGAGTTTTGAAATTTGTAACACTGAATGTCATGAACTACTATATATATTATGACTGTTAAGGTAAATACATTGTTTGTTCTCTATTAACATCTTTCAATTGCTAACTATGCCTATCAGTAGTTAGTGCCTTCTGTAGTTTGAATCTTTTATTTAGCTGGCAGTAGTGGCGCTCGCTGTATTGCAGTAGCTTGAGTAACGAAGATTTTTGTGCGGTAAGTGATTTGTGAAAGGTACAGGTTAATGTTAGTCGGGCCATTCCTTTGTAGGGATTTCTGAAAGTCAGGTTGCGTTGCGCTAAAAAATATTGTGTGTCAGTTTAAGCACAGTCTTGTATAAATGTTCAAAGAGGACGTTTCAGTACTACACGAATATGTAATAAAAAATGTGGGTTCCTATTTAAAAAAAACGCAGTTGATATCCGTTTGACCTATGGCAGCGCCATCTAGTGGGCCAACCATAGCGCCATCTGGTTTCCCCCTTCAAGCTAGACGAGTTTCGTTCTTTGTAGTTTTTTCGTTTGATGCTTATTTCGTGAGATATTTGGCCCGGTCACTATCGATGCACCACGCTGTATAATGTTGTGGGACTTACTTAAGAAATATTGTACGTATAAGTAGGGGCATCCTCTGCTGGGCCAGGCGCTTTATCTCTATGTGTTCTCAATAAACTTGCGTTCAGTGTGAAGTGTTATTTCCATTGACCATCTTTCTCATAGAGCTGGTGGTTGGTTCTTGATTCTACATGACAATATTGTTGAAGGTCGTTTCGTTACGGTGACTTCCCGACGTACCACTGTGTTTGTCTCTCATTCACTCCTGCAATAAGAGAGTGTGTTTTTACCTTCATGGTTTTCTGCTTACAATGACACATGCAGTGATTACACAGGCGTTCAACGTAGTAAGATAATCTCGTCGTTGCGTGAGGCGTCATAAAGGTGTAAAACAGTGAAAACAACTTGAAAGATAAAATGTATACCCAGCCACTCAGAATTCTACAGTACTAACATTTACATGTTTGGAAGACATTTATTTTCTTCACAGAAAAGTCTTAATTGCGTAACAAACGTTCTTCCAAGCAAAGTCCTCAATACCCAGCCACTCAGAATTCTACAGTACTAACATTTACATGTTTGGAAGACATTTATTTTCTTCACAGAAAAGTCTTAATTGCGTAACAAACGTTCTTCCAAGCAAAGTCCTCAAAGCAATGTCATCATTGTACAAAGGAAAAATATAAAAGTCTATAAAAATTTCGTGATCACTTTCCTTATAACCATGTCCTCTTCTGAAAACGTCCACCACCAGCATCTACTCTTCATCAAAAAGTAAATCAGTGTAATATACCCACCGTGAATGCTGGACGTAACACAGTGATAGTAATTTGCATGCACAGTGTCTCCTCTTCCAGAAAACATGTCCGGATGGAAACACATATTGTGATGGTTTTCTGATTAGGTAGGCATATCCCTTCGAGACATGTAGAGTATTAGTACTTTTGCATTGTGAGTTGTTGCGCCTGTAATTTAGCTTCCAAGATGAGTACAGCTATGACCTCACATACAATTATGTATTAAATAAAAGTGTTAGTTCTCGTAGAAGACCCTGGTCTTGTAACTGGGGCTTGATTCCGGACTCAACACAACAACACTGTTGAAGATGTACAGTTACAATGATTGAACAGCGTTTGGTGGACTGCTGTGTTCATCCTCCATCCACACTTGCCCTAAGAGTTTGGAATTTTTGCCTTTTGGACTGTATGCTTTCAACGACACAAATGATGGTTGCACTGGAGCTGGAGACAAAAAAATATTGTTACGTTGTGCGTTATAAAGGCGTTAAATAATTGGAATAACAATGGGAGTAGGAGCCTAATCAGACTTTATAGCCACAGGCAGCCAAGAATTTGGCTCACAAGCCTCGCCCTGGCATGAGTTCCACAGCGCTCAGTCTCCATGCACATATCCGCAGCTGTCACGGCACACTGTCTGAGCGTGAGAGGGTGGAAGAGAGGGGAACTGTCAACATGTCGCACTTAAATGGCAGTGCAGCCACACTCCATATGACTTTGCTTTGTATTTCACATTTTGCAACAACACAGGTCACAAAAGAAACAAATTTGCAGTATTATTTAATTATTTTTGGCATGCTAAGGACATAATTTTTATCTGGTACATACAGACAGATGCAGACAATTTCACAGAATTTCGCACTCACGTTTCCGTGTGATAGTGACTTACTTAGTTTCATAATCGGAAAAAGTTCTTTCTCACAAATGTCAACTGAAATAGCCTTTGTGCGACCCAGTTATGGAGTCATGGAAACTCAACCTGAGCAAAACAATGTAGAGGTCCTGGGCAGTTTTAATGTAAAAGAATTTGACAAAAAAAGGAATTATTTTGCTGGCCAGTCACTCACATCTGCACAGGCGTGGGGCACAATCAACAGAAATTGCAAACGGTCACGAAAAGAGATGTAAGATCAGCAGCACCCTCAAAACGTTTAGGAAGATCTCCTTGTAATTGTTTCAAGACCACAGTGAATTCTTCAAGCCTCACTTTTTTTTTTAATGGCAGTGAGCTTAGGGCACTGGACTGTGTTTGTCAGAATGTGCCCTTTCTATAACGCGATTTTCTTTTTGAATCATCTCCATCAAATCAGAAAGAAGTTGTTTCTCTCCTTTACATTACTGTAGGCAGTGTGCAGGCAAGTCCCCTTAAAATGAAGGACTGCCATTCGTTCCAGATGTCCTAATTTTAGTTCTTGCACTGCTTTTTCCTTCATAAATTCAACAACAGCTATTTTTGAATCGAAAAATCGTTCCGTGCATGCCACTTAACCAACGTACTTCGCAGTAATCTATAGTATCCAAATACTTCGTTCAGTTGTATCGAAAACGGTTGCAACTGAAAGAGGAAAAATGCGATCGACTTCAGAAATTTTACTGTTCATAGCACCAATTTCTTCACGTGTTGCATGCCTACAAATTTAGCACGAAGTGCCTCTTGTACAGAACAATGAATCCCGTCTGTCGTTCGCGCTGCTTCGGCAACTTGCGTGCCCTGTAATCGAAGTGCGGAAGGGGGACCTCCATTTTAACATGGATTCCTCACATCGTTCAGAGGTGAAAGTTACATTAAAGTCAGACTGAAAATTTCCGCGATTCAACCGGGAATCAGTCTCGCAACTTCTTCGTTTCCAGGCATGTGCTTTTATCACTAGACCCACGTTTCTCAACCTTTTTTACGTGGAGCTCACTTTTCCGACCCCTACTTGTAATTTTTTTTTCGTAGATGCAAGAAAGCGAAAACGTAAAGTACATACAGCATATTTCTTTTATTATGGAACGAGTAATAGATACAAATTTATTACGTAAGACTCTTCAATAGTAGCTTATGAATATGAATAAAAAAACTTACTATTCTTAAGAAGAACATAAAATGAAATGATAATTAAATGGACACCCTAGCTGCAAGCAGGCGTTGATATACTTCATTGGGGACATGTTGAAAATGTGTGCCCCGACCGGGACTCGAACCCGGGATTTCCTGCTTACATGGCAGACACTCTATCCATGTAAGCGTCTGCCATGTAAGCAGGAGATCCCGGGTTCGAGTCCCGGTCGGGGCACACATTTTCAACATGTCCCCAATGAAGCATATCAACGCCTGCTTGCAGCTAGGTGTCCATTTAATTATCATTTCATTTCTAGCAAAGCTGCATGGTCATTGACGGTAACTGTTCTTTCGGGAACAGATACTACCGTCATATATAGTTAAGAACATAAAAGTTTTTACGTTCAAGATATTTTATCTGCCGAAGATTAGAAGGCATTAAAAATCTCGTAACCCACCAGACACGTATTCGCGACATTCCGACGAGTATCGACATGGCGGTTGAGAAACGCTGTGCTACACCACCAAGCCTGACACATGGAAAGTAAATTATACATACATATGTATCGATATCCATGACTGTTAGCTACACACATCTGTGATACCTGCTGTCAAGTGACATACACATTCATTATTGGGTTAAAATATCAGATATTACTTCATCAGAATGTACTTCAGCGTATACACACTGGTTTGTGGACAGTAACTGAAGCTTCACGAGATAGCATAGCGCACTTTCACAGCACTAGAACAAATCATTACATTCACCGTTTTAAACAAAGAAAGAAATCATTCCAGTGGATCCGCATAACATTTGGCTTGATATAAGAAAATAATCGAGACAGTGTTGCTTTCGCATGGAAGGAAAGTTAATCTGAATGGTACGAGAGCGTACAAAAAAGTAATGAATCCGAATTTTTTATGTAAAAACTTAAAGCTTTTGAAATGAAGCAAAAGTTATCGGCAATCTACATCTTTATTTTTCAGGTCTACATACTTATTTCCCAACTTAGCTACCCTGGCGACGTACACATTTATAACAACGAGAGACCAGTTTGTTGATACCATCGCTGTAGAAAGTTTGATTTAATAGACGGAGCCAAAACCTCATCTTTGCTTGCACCATTTCATCACTATCAAAGTATAGGCGTGCTTTCAGTTTTGGAAACAGATAAAAATAGGATAGGTCCAAGTCGGGAGAGTATGGCGGATGAGCGACAACAGTGAACCCACAGGCGGCTCTTGTGTAGTACTCCAGCATATTCTAGCGTCGTTTATAACTCTTCATAACTGTTAATTATCCGAGCAGCATTCACCTTTCATCTTAGTGGGATGTCCATTCGCTAATAGCGTCGTATTTCTCCTGGCTGCTCGCTTTAGGGAGATGTTGACCGTATTTCGCCCAGTACATGCTGCTTGCAACAGCAGCCTCTTCCTCGGCTCATCGCAGAATGTATACGACTTTGCCTTTGCCCTTAATTAGCCGGCAAGACATCGTCACAGAACGCTACACGAAACATCTGTTCCTTTGTTTCAGGTGAGTGGCGTTTAGCTAAGACACCTTGGAAGACGCAGTCGCTCTACTCGGTGCTTTCGCTGCGTGGTAAGTATTACTGATTTCAATAATTGCTTGGAAAGAATCAGTAGAACATTGAGCTCCTAACAGTGCTGATAAACGTTGTATCGCGGCCATTTTGTTAGGCTTTTAAATTGGAATAATCACCGCGAGCATCGGATCCTAAACGCCGTGTTACAACAGAAATTAAGTACTCGCGGCAATAATACTGTACTATTACGTGCACAAAAATAAAAAATGGAAATGGAAAAGAAATGAAATATTGATGATTACTGGAAGGTCGAAGTAAGTAATGTTAAAGATGAAATATCCTGTAGTACGTGACTTGCGTAGCGACAATATGGCATAATGATACTGAATAACAACTGACAGACCATACATATAAATCATTACACTAATCATGCAGTAAACACATCAATACAAATGGTACCGTGCAGTTAGTGAAACCTACCATATTACTGCAATGGCTATTATAATGGTTTTATTATAAAAAAAAATTATCTGAAGTGACTTTTGTGACTTTAGTACAAGAACAATTATCTTTTCACATAATGACTGGTACTGATTTATAATGATTGGTTGTAGTACAAATTATTAACAAAAATCAAGTTCGTTAAAAGTCTTTTCATCAGTTTGTGCGGAAAGAAGTGTGGAAGTAGTCGTTGAAATGCTGCACTTCACAAACTGTGTTTGTACTTACCTGCATTTTCGTCGTCGTGGATTTAGTGGCAGATTCGCATTTTCTCGCTGTCTCCCTCCTCAGTCTTTTCGTAGCAGTTTGCTGATGTAGAATCCAGTGAGATAATTATTTTCTTTCGACATCTGAAGACACTGCCACTACATGTGCATTAATTTACGTTTTCCAAGCGCCAGTACCTACATGTACATGCTAACGCGCATTCCGTAGCACGGCGACTGACTTTCAGCCGCACACTGCCATTAATCTTTTAACAGTAATAAGCTCTTTGGCATACTCACTGCAGATCTCTTCGACATGTCAACAAAATTGTTTGCACATATATTTAATTTCATGCTACTCACACACTGCTTTCTGTAATTTCTTTTAGCTTTGTAAACAACTGTGTTACACAGATAATAACAAACTAAATTACAGCTTTTCACAGACGAAACATGTAAATTCACAACTAGTTCTCCGCGCCACTAAAAGATGGCATTCCTTGTTCCATTTGCGTCTACGTCGAAACACTTCAAACTGTATTATTAAATCAAATTGACAAATAAAAGAATGAAAATTATGCTGTGGCTCTATATTTTGAAAGTATGTGTCTTAAATGTATTTTAACGTCTTGAATTAGCTGTGTCATTACAACGACTCATATCACGACAACTTGTTCGTTGCTGCAGATTTTGTAGCCGCTCTTAAGCTAAGTGAGTGCGTCATTTTCACTTAGATAAGTTTATATTGTTGACAAAGTGTTGCATTTGCTCCAATTCTGCTACGATACTGAATGACTGGAACATTCCTCTAAATAATGTTTTATGTTGTGTTTTAAACAAGTAGTGTCAATTATTCTTTGTGTTCTTCAATCAAGTTATAATTAACTAATTGGGAAATAATGTTCATTTTCGTAGCGTTCAAACAACGCACGATGATTAAAATTATATTTTGTAGATACATTTTCAATTACTAAGGATCTTTCTCTGTAATCCATCTCCATCTCGTTCGCTTTTATGTGAAACGAATTCTTCTTCCTATAAAACGGAACTCGAATGTTGAGGAATACCTGAAACAACCGTCGTGATTCTACAAGAAGGGTGAAAAATTACAGAAGAGTGGTTATCGAGTTTACAGTACTTACCTTTTTTGTATAACAATGGAGGCGGATTCACTAGAGAGGGAGACGAAACGAGAGACAGTGTTTCTAGATTACCCATGAGTCGACAGAGTAAGTAAATAAATAGTTACACTTTTCCTTGCTTATCTTATTCACGTAGTATACGCGTCACAAGTCTTATGTTTTCTGACTGATTTGAAGTCTGTTTACTATTTTTCGGTTTTGTGATGTATATTTAGGGGAAACAGTTGTTGCAAAACATGTCTGAGAACTAGTTCATAGCTAATGTGCATTGTTTGATCTTCAGTTTATATTAACTATGAAAGAAGTTACATTATATACAGAAAAGAGGGGAAGGGGGGAAATACACCTTGCTGTAGACTTGTCTAGCAGAAGGTGATGCATTCATTTACTAGGTAGTTCAAAGAAGAAAGGAAGTTTAAGGATTAATGTTCCGACACGCAGGTCATTAGAGACGGAGCACGAGCTCGCATTGTTTCGAAGGTGGGGAAGGACATCGGCTGTGCCCTTTCAGGGGAACCGTCCCGGCCTTCGTCTGAACCTGTGTAGGAAAATCGCGGAAAACCTAAGTTTGGATGGTCGGACGTGGATTTACACTGTTCCCCTCCTGAATGCGAGTCCCAGTGTGCTAACCACAGCGGCACATCTCTCGGTTAGACAGTTGAATCACATTGTGGTTAACATGCTCGTATGCAAATTCTCTGGGCACGCACTTGATCAAATATGTACATAGTTTCAACAGAACTGTATTTTTTGGACATTTTTCCTACGTGGATATGTCGGACAACAGCGCACGTTATGATGAGGAGGGTAGCTGCAATGTAAGGGCTTCTGCGAATTTTTTTTTAGATTTTTCTTTTCTTTTAAGGTTAATGATGGATTGTCTATTTCACATTGCATCGAAAGAGAGGGTAGTCGAAATAGGTGACCGATTCACGCCTTCTGGATCTTCCGTACGTACATCTAGGTGCGCGCTTCTACCTACAAGCGAGAAATTCTTTTCTGATGAAATTTTCAGGACATGGCGATATATTTTGACAACTATAGATGGAAGCTTTAAAGCAAAGGTTGATATCAAGGACATTAATGCATATTGCATGATGTGAGTGTAATCAGTGTAAATAAATAATGACTCTCTACATAATCAACATCGTTACCTCTGCATTTGTCACGGTCATTCGTTTTCTGCATGAACGACACCTTACATTGTGAGTAAGTAAAACTTGGGACTTCACCGACTGTTTACTAAGCTATGTCTATCGTAAATAGCCGTATAACACAAGCAGATGTCAAATCCGAGTATGTACGTCGCAAAATTCTGTTAATTGCTTCTCACTTAACAATATTCGTCGATTAAAACAACAATACCACGCATTGAGTCACTAATATATCATGAAATATGACTCTCTTCCTACGAATTTAACGAAAGATGGTCTCGTACAAATACTTTTCTTTTTTGTAACCGTTTGTCTTTCATCAAACAAGAGAAGCAGTTTGCAATGGCACAAAACTCTGCCTTGTTCTTCTATGTAGTACTGTGCAGCTTCATTCCACTTACAAAGATGGTATTGCTGACGTTAAATACTTTCCTATCGTTGTTTAAGCAGTTCAAGGAAGTAATGAACCACTTAGACAGCACGTGTAACTGCCGAAGAATTTTGTCAATCTTTCCAAGAGTATTAATTCATTACCTCGACAACAACTAACAAACACTTGCCTCGTCATGTCTACGACAGTTTGCAAAATGTTATTTGTATTCACGTTACATTGCAGCTACATTAGCCTCGAAGAAGTAAAACGTTTCAAGGGTAATAAAATGACATTGTAAAGTGTCTTAAGTAGTAAAGGAACATATTATGCTGTTTCTCTCAGTCTTCATACGAAAATTCTGATGGAACTCGTGTTCAATATTTTCAAAATGGAGCTCTTTTACCTTTCATAATCTGTAATTATCTATATAGATAATAACTGAATGCTGTTCGTTGGTAAGCGCATCAACTAAAAACGGCTGATCTACCTAACATTTAGTCGCAGCTCGTTGTCTTGTGGTAGCGTTCTCGCTTCTCGCGCACAGGGTCTCGGGTTCGATTCCCAGCGGGGTCAGGGATTTTCCCTGCCTCAAGATGACTGGGTGTTGTTGTGTCGTCTCCATCGTTATCATTCATCCCCGTTACGGTTGGAGGAAGGCAATGGAAAACCACCTCCGCTAGAACCTTGCCTAGTACGGCGGTGCGGGTTTTCACGCATCGTCCCCTACGCTCCTCGGAGTATATATTTTTACACACACACACACACACACACACACACACACACACACACACATATATATATATATATATATATATATATATATATATATATATATATAGTCCTGGAAATTGAAATAAGAACACCGTGAATTCATTGTCCCAGGAAGGGGAAACTTTATTGACACATTCCTGGGGTCAGATACATCACATGATCACACTGACAGAACCACAGGCACATAGACACAGGCAACAGAGCATGCACAATGTCGGCACTAGTACAGTGTATATCCACCTTTCGCAGCAATGCAGGCTGCTATTCTCCCATGGAGACGATCGTAGAGATGCTGGATGTAGTCCTGTGGAACGGCTTGCCAAGCCATTTCCACCTGGCGCCTCAGTTGGACCAGCGTTCGTGCTGGACGTGCAGACCGCGTGAGACGACGCTTCATCCAGTCCCAAACATGCTCAATGGGGGACAGATCCGGAGATCTTGCTGGCCAGGGTAGTTGACTTACACCTTCTAGAGCACGTTGGGTGGCACGGGATACATGCGGACGTGCATTGTCCTGTTGGAACAGCAAGTTCCCTTGCCGGTCTAGGAATGGTAGAACGATAGCTTCGATGACGGTTTGGATGTACCGTGCACTATTCAGTGTCCCCTCGACGATCACCAGTGGTGTACGGCCAATGTAGGAGATCGCTCCCGACACCATGATGCCGGGTGTTGGCCCTGTGTGCCTCGGTCGTATGCAGTCCTGATTGTGGCGCTCACCTGCACGGCGCCAAACACGCATACGACCATCATTGGCACCAAGGCAGAAGCGACTCTCATCGCTGAAGACGACACGTCTCCATTCGTCCCTCCATTCACGCCTGTCGCGACACCACTGTAGGCGGGCTGCACGATGTTGGGGCGTGAGCGGAAGACGGCCTAACGGTGTGCGGGACCGTAGCCCAGCTTCATGGAGACGGTTGCGAATGGTCCTCGCCGATACCCCAGGAGCAACAGTGTCCCTAATTTTCTGGGAAGTGGCCGTGCGGTCCCCTACGGCACTGCGTAGGATCCTACGGTCTTGGCGTGCATCCGTGCGTCGCTGCGGTCCGGTCCCAGGTCGACGGGCACGTGCACCTTCCGCCGACCACTGGCGATAACATCGATGTACTGTGGAGACCTCACATCCCACGTGTTGAGCAATTCGGCGGTACGTCCACCCGGCCTCCCGCATGCCCACTATACGCCCTTGCTCAAAGTCCGTCAACTGCACATACGGTTCACGTCCACGCTGTCGCGGCATGCTACCAGTGTTAAAGACTGCGATGGAGCTCCGTATGCCACGGCAAACTGGCTGACACTGACGGCGGCGGTGCACAAATGCTGCGCAGCTAGCGCCATTCGACGGCCAACACCGCGGTTCCTGGTGTGTCCGCTGTGCCGTGCGTGTGATCATTGCTTGTACAGCCCTCTCGCAGTGTCCAGAGCAAGGATGGTGGGTCTGACACACCGGTGTCAATGTGTTCTTTTTTCCATTTCCAGGAGTGTATATATTACTTACTATCTGGCAAGAAATGCTGTGACTGTAGGAACCAGCAACCCTGGGTTGAGGGTGGTAACATGGAGAGAGATGGAGAAGCAGGACTTGGACAGACGTATGGTGTAGGAGGAGATGGTCAGAGGGAGGCGAGAGGGAAACTGATAGAGCAGGGAGGACGAGAAGGGGTGAGAGAGGACTGGAGGAGATAGAGAGAGAGGAGGAAGAGATAGAAGGAGTAGGAGGTGGACTTAGAGGGGGAGGACTGATTTAACAGCTATTTACTTCCAGGAAATGGGATTGTTAAACTTGGAAATACATATTTTCTTATTTTGTTTTCTAATTCTCACAATTACAGCATTTCAATTCCGGCGTGCCTGGCTGCGACTGAAACACTGACTAAGTGTTACATCAAACACTCCTCAGGGTCAATCTGTCAATACCTCACTCCTTTTTGTTGCTCCACAGAAGCCCTTCTATACTAACACTCCTTGGAGAGTGGCTTAGCCACGATTAGGACATATTTATAGAACGGCATTACTACTTTTTAGAGACGTTTATGGTGTAATATAACTTTCGGATAGAACAAAACTGCGTTGCAGACTGCGATTCGAGCCAAGAGTTTTTCCAATTCCGTTTGTAACTTCCCATGACGTTAATATCTGCAGAGTAGGACGGTAGACCACGTCTTCTGTTTATGAACCATGCATGGTTGTTCTGTTTACTTTTGTACTCGTCTTTTATATATGTGGGACAGAGATCGGAGATGAGACGGGTGATCGTCCAACCTGTTGTGAAATACCGAAAAAACATCGCTCGCACGCTGACAGGCTCGAGGTGCTCTTGTTGTATTGGGAGAAACAATTGTAAACCGACTTTTTATTTTTACTTTGATTTAACACGCACAAAAGAACGAGAAGAAAAAGGAGAGAGAGCAAGGGAGCACCCTCGGGCTTTCGGCGACTCATTTGCCGCGGGCGCGAGCTGACAGTTGACACGGGCGCGGGCGCACCCCCGCGGCGCTGCCGCAGTCGCAGCCGCAGCCACTGTCGCGGCGCGGTGCGTTCGTCAACTGTCAGGAGGCCCGCGGGGGACGGCGCTCCCCACCCGCCCCCCACCCCTACCCACCCTATCGCGGCCAGGCACCCACCGCCCTCCAATCACAGCGGAGCGTCGAGTCGGCCGCATTGCTCGGGGGTTCCCCACGGCTGCTCTAGAGCGGCCATCCTCGCGGGTTGCATGGAAAGGCGACGGCACCGCTGAAACAATGTAGCGTTTCCTGCTTTCCTGTTACTTGGTTTACCTACATGTGTATTCCATCATTTACGTGTGTAGTGTAGTTGTAGCAACGCATCAGCTGTCCCCCCCCCCCCCCCTCTGCACATACCATTGTGACCTTTTTTTCACAGATAAATGCAAGCACACAGACGTATCCCTTGTCTTCTTTTTTTATCTGCGTTTTTACCAGCAAATTTTTTTTGACATTGTTATTTGGAGAACTGATGCTGTAAAGGAATAATTAATGTGCACATATGTCGCGTACCGAACAGTTTCCGAGATTGTTGCAGGTTTCAGTTTTCCTAGTGGCAAATTGTTTCTCTCTTGTCCACCTATTGCTCCAAACGTCTGTGTATTGGTTTTCTTTGTTGCCATGAAACCATGCAACTGAATTTGCTGTTAACGTATTCACTACATATGCGTACATTAATTTTTCGTTCACAGCATCAGTTCAGCTTTCCTGTGACTAACTGCGAGTAATTATGGGTGCATCAAAGTGAGGCATGATATAGTTATATCATTGTTCAAGATATCACAAAAAAGCATAGATTTTGAGTAAGGCATACGAGCAGGAAAAAAATGGCTCTCAGCACTATGGGACTTAACATCTCAGGTCATCAGTCCCCTAGAACTTAGAACTACTTAAACCTAACTAACCTAAGGACATCACACACATCCATGCCCGAGGCAGGATTCGAACCTGCGACGGTAGCGATCGCGCGGTTCCAGACTGAAGCGCCTAGAATCGCTCTGCCACCAGCGGCCGGCCTACCAGCAGATATGGCGTTTGTTTAAGAATTGCGCGATGATAACTCTCCTGTAACTGTTGAAGAATACCGTTGGTGTTGTCGATCACGTCGACTTCTGTATCGTTTAAGTTTCCCCAGAGACTTACAGTAATCGCGAGTACATTATTTTATTCATTTGTTTCTAATATTTTAACGTTAAACAACATTTTAGCAGATGTTCAGGAACGAAGTTACAAAAATTTATTAAAATACAAATTTTCACATACCGAGTTTAACTTATAGAGTGAATAACGTGAAGAATATGGTGAATGACACACGCAGTTTTCTGATTAGCAACCTATTTTCTTTCTATATATACACACAGGTCCTCTCCATTTCAATATTGATTAGTTTAGTTACCATATAGCTATAACAGCAAGTATTAAGAGATACATAGAGATTGCAATTATACCTTTAGGCACAAAGCTAACATGTTTAAATCCTGAAAAACTGATAATTCAATAATATTGACCAGGGAACAATTCCACTATAAAATTAGAACTCTTAGAAAAATAGATATATGTGATCAGAGCTCAGCACCTAGTGAATTAAGTCAACTGATAGCAGAGGGAGCAGCATTAGTAAAGTCTCTGAATGATGCTGAAAATTTTCTCTGACAATATGCTGAACAGTTTTTTTTTTTTTTTTTTTTTCTTGGGCTCCACAATAGCAGGCTGCAGGGTTTCGGAGTCTTCAGTTGTGACTCATAGCATTGCACTGGGCGTGATCGGGTGTTACACTGTTCAGTCTTGTTCAATCGCTTCACTCCAGATCAAATCCTACTAGGCCGGCAGAAGGATCTTCAGTACCTCGATGTTTTATTACTGCAGCATTCCGTCTCTTGCGGCACTCTTTTTTAATGTCAAACTTCTTGTTGTTTCTGCCTTTATGCCACAGAGGAGTGTGTGATGTCAAGCGGTCTGGAGGAGCGTGATTTACTACTGTATGAACTGTAAGGTCTTGGGGGTAGTTGGGTGATGCAGCTTCCTCCGTTATCGATTGGTTGATTCTTGGCGTTTCAATTCAGGCAGTGGAATGTTACTGTTGGTGTGCAGCCGAGGGCTCGGTGTGGCTTTTAGTGTACCCGTAATAATTCTCATTGATCCATTCAGACGGGTGGCTAGGATCGTTGTGTGAGCACTGTGTTGTCATGTTGGGGCACAGCATCCACCTATTCGATATACTAGTGTCAAAGCTGGAGTGAGTTGAATGGATGCTTCAGCATCCCAGATTGTGCCAACCAGTTTCTTCACGATGTTATTAGGGATCTTTATTTTTTGCCTGGTGTTTTCCAGCTGTTTCTTATGAGTTAAGGACCACTTCAGTGTGACACCAAGCTATTTAGGCTGGAAATTTAGTGTAATCCCCAGTTGTCAGAAGTTCACACCGAATGCACAGATTTCTGTCTTGGTTGCTTTTGGTTGGAGTCTTCAGGCTTTGTAGTATGTGTTGGGACTTTCTACGTCCATAGACAATATATTATCTTCTCCCTCAGGTGTGCTGGTTTGTATGGATATAGGAAGGTCATCGGCAAAGCAAAACTTTTTACTAGTGGTGGCTGGCAAGTCACTGGTGTACGGGGTTAAGAGCAAGGGTATTAAGATCGATTCCTGGGGAAGCTCATTTTGTTTGATTATTGACTGTTTCTGTCCAACGTTAACCTTGAAGTAACAGTTGGTTAACATCTTCCCCACAAGTGTCGTCACTTTCGTACTTGGGAAACGCTTTTTTTGGCTTCAGCAGTAGACCATCTAACGACACAGTATCATATGCTGCTGACAGATCAACGAAAGCCACCGTTGTCTTTAGTTTCTTCCGGATTCCAGTCACAATATAAGATGTCAAGACCACAACCTGTTCACAGCAGCTCCGCTGCCTTCTGAACCCAGCTCATACGTTGGAGTTATCTTATTTAATATTCATTTAATTATGTTGAGGATGAGTCGTTCCAGTAGTTGGAAGTACACGCTTAGCTGTGCAAATGGGGTTGTTTACTGGCTTTCCAGATTTGAGAATTGGTAGTGCACCCATATTTGCAATCTTTAACTGCTGAGGTGCTTTTCCGGTTTCGAGTATATGAGAGCAGAACCTCTTCAGCCAAGTTCTTCCATGTTCTCCAATATGTTTCATGAATTCAAGGAATATGCCATCCAGTCCTTTTGCTTTCCTCGTTTTTAACCCTTTCTGCATCTGCGATTCCAAATGGCATCATTAAGTATTTCTGGCTTTTTTGACCTTCCCAATGCTTCAGTGATACCATTTGGCATCGCTTCACGTGGTTCCAAGTTTGGCCAACAGATCACAGTGGCGTTTGCTTTCATGACTCGCCGTTTGTTTGAAGTGCAGACAGAGAAGTGTCATGAGTTGTGCTACTGCATTTGTGAGTGAACAATAACTGTTGTGTTTAGTTTTATTCTGTATATACTGAAATTCTTGGTTATGGAACTAACTTTACGTAGTTCCTCAAGGGCAGGGGAAAAAAATACGTTAAGTTTACAATACAGTTATGTATGCATTTTTTGAGTAGTTATTATGTAATTTCTAATCATGCCATTTGGAATCATTATTTTATTTATTTACCAAAGCTTCAAAAGAACTTTTGCAATGGATATATCATATGTGCAATATATACAGTAAATATTCATCACAAAAAAATTCCCCAAATGTTTTCTAAATATCACGCACAAAGGGTTAATGTTTTGATAGCCTCATTTATATCTCTTTCAGTAAAGGAATTTGATAAGGTGGTGTTATCAGGAAGGTAGCTATTGATTTGTTTCAGTTCGTCCTTTATCTTTTCGTTGGTGGTTGAGTCTACAGGGGTCTCATGCGTGAAGCCACTTCTGATGGCGTTATCTTTGACTGTTGATTTCAGACATTGGTTGTAGTCAAGTTTCCTTAATGACATCCGTGACTTTCTGCGTGAATAAGTTAAATTTAAACAGGAAGTCAAGTCCATCTATATATGCTGCCTCTCTTCGTTTAGCTGTTCTAGTATTGTTTTCCAGTAACAGGGTTTTCAGTTTGTTGGTATCTGGCATACATGTTTTCTGTTGTGTTACCCGATGTTATTCAATCTGTATATTGAGCAGGCAGTAAAGGAAACAAAAGAAAAGTTCGGAGTAGGTATTAAAATCCATGGAGAAGAAATAAAAACTTTGAGGTTCGCCGATGACATTGTAATTCTGTCAGAGACAGCAAAGGACTTGGCAGAGCAGTTGAACGGAATGGACAGTGTCTTGAAAGGAGGATATAAGATGAACATCAACAAAAACAAAACGAGGATAGCGGAATGTAGTCGAATTAAGTCGGATGGTGCTGAGGGAATTAGGTTAGGAAATGAGACACTTAAAGTAGTAAAGGAGTTTTGCTATTTGGGGAGCAAAATAACTGATGATGGTCAAAGTAGAGAGGATATAAAATGTAGACTGGCAATGGCAAGGAAAGCGTTTTTGAAGAAGAGAAATATGTTAACATCGAGTATAGATTTAAGTGTCAGGAAGTCGTTTCTGAAAGTATTTGTATGGAGCGTAGCCATGTATGGAAGTGAAACATGGACGATAAATAGTTTGGACAAGAAGAGAATAGAAGCTTTCGAAATGTGGTGCTACAGAAGAATGCTGAAGATTAGATGGGTAGATCACATAACTAAGGAGGAGGTATTGAATAGAATTGGGGAGGAGTTTGTGGCACGACGTGACCAGAAGAAGGGATCGATTGGTAGGACATGTTCTGAGGCATCAAGGGATCACCAATTTAGTATTGGAGTGCAGCGTGGAGGGTAAAAATCGTAGAGGGAGACCAAGAGATGAATACACTAAGCAGATTCAGAAGGATGTAGGCTGCAGTAGGTACTGGGAGATGAAGAAGCTTGCACAGGATAGAGTAGCATGGAGAGCTGCATCAAACCAGTCTCAGGACTGAAGACCACAACAACAACAACCCCAGGAAGGGATGTGATGTTTCGTAAGCCACTGTGGTATTTGCGTTTGGCTGTTTTTGGAGTATCCATGTTAGTTGCTGTCAGCATCCTGAGTACGCTAATCCCAGTTAGCTTTCCTGAAATTCCATCTTGGCTTGTTAGTGGAGTTTGTGGTGAGTATCTCAGACCCTGAGTATTATTCTGGGGTGATGTTGGCTTCTTAGGGAGCTTTTCACTAATCACGAAAATGTAGGTATTCTCTTCAAGCGACAGAAAGGTGTCAGAACAATAGATATTTGTGGATGGTCGCATCTCATGTGCTGATAAAACTAGTCAAATAAATCAAAAATGTTCAAATATGTGTGAATTCCTGAGGGAACGAACTGCTGAGGTCATCGGTCCCTAGAGTGACACAATACTTAAACTAACTTATGCGAAGAGCAACGCACACACCCATGCCCCAGGGTGGACTCGAACCTCCGGTGGGAGGGGCCGCGCAATCCGTGACATGGCGCCTTTAACCTCGCGGACACTCGGCGCGGACCAAATAAATAATGCATGACCTCTGGCAGTTTATCTGTACACCATTTTCTATTACAGATGTTGAAGTCACAGCACACGTTTTGGTAATTAAATAATCAGTCATCCATACCGAGACGCAGGCATTGAATTAAAACACATACAGCGGTCTATATGTTGCTAAAAGTTTTAGAGGCAGGTTAGGAACTGACGGCCACGTTCTCTACGAACTGTCAAGAATTTTCATATGCTCTGTGTTACTTCGTTCAACCCCATGAATCGAAGCGACTATCTACCAGTTAACCCTACGTAAATTTGCGAGGCATCTGCGATGGGGGGCAGCTTAAAACCAGGCGATTATATTTTACATTTATTATTCATTAAACGTTGAACCACTCCTATTTAATACATAATAAAACAAGAAATAGATTTATGTATTCTCCGCAATGATTTTACTTTAACTAGATACACGTATTCATCGTTTTTTGACAACTGAGGCGATATTTTACTAAACTGAAATCTAAATGTTCATTTCAAACTTCTCAAAATGTTTCACACTGTGAAACAGAGACGTTCACTGCAGTAATTTTCACTGAAATACAGTGGAATAATATTGCAAAATTGTAACAAACAGTGTTGTAAGCCTACCTAATTATTTGCATTTTCGTCACGAGAGTTATTGAGCGCACAGCGAACTAGTGAAGACAAACAAATGAAAGACCAACAATGTATGCTCAGAGTTCGTTAAAATGTTGTGAAATGAATCCGGACGCAACCGAAAAATTAATATCCTCCTGCAGCTCTTCACTTGTCGATCATTTAAAATCAATTACTGTCAGATCAGAATAAACATTTACGGCGGGTCTTCCGGCAGTTTTTTTCAGGCGGTACAATGTTTTCGACGCGAATTAACAGATCATGGTGTGTATTTTTCGCCTCTGACAGCAAACTGAAACGAACATTTACGGAAATAAAAACCGGCCAGCTCAAGGCAATATAAGGTAATTATACCAAATATCAGACATCGTTTCAAAACATACCGTTTCTCATTTTGCTCTAATTACTTCACAGAGTGCGATTTGAAAGTTATGAATCAATATGAAACGTGTATTTGAACGGCATTTCCGGCGGAAGGTTCTCCTTTAACAATTTTACGTTTCGGAGCAGCGGAAGTCGCGGATTAATCCACCGGACTAAATTTCGCGAAGCGCTCCTGTGTGCTGCGTTTCATATTACAAGCGGAGTTTTAGTTTCGGTTAAGCGAAATGCCATTTTTTAACCGGCAGAAAACTACATTTTTATTTCGCTTTGTTCTGAGGCTTCATAAAACGTGATTTCAGTGCAGAGGCTTCATTCTGTATTCACCCACAGTACATTGTGGCCTTTTGTTCGTTGCGCCAGCGCCGCGTTGTTTATCCTAATATCCTTAGGAATCAGTTGCACGTTTAACCATACGCTTATTTTTGTACACTAACGAGATCATTTCTTCCTTATCTTTATTGTTCATTGCATCCGTTACATAAACTTGTTGCTTATGAATTTATTTATTTCACCCGATCTTATTATCAGCTTTGCACCCCCTCTTTGATCTGATTAGAAACAACAAATCTCAAACGTTGACAAGATATAGCTTTTCACTTTCCATACATCCTTGCGAGACATATAACGTGCTGATGTGTTACAATAACTGCTTATTATTATATTATTATTATTAGTATCGAAGTAAATACTCATTACAGTATGAAACGCCTGGTTAAATCCGCAGGACAGAACAGGTAGTTGGAATTGTGGAAAGGGGCCAAAAATGAGAGGCTGTCAGTTACACTCGAACACATATACACTACTGGCCATTAAAATTGCTACACCACGAAGAAGACGTGCCACAGACGTGAAATTCAACCGACAGGAAGAAGATGCTGTGATATGCAAATGATTAGCTTTTCAGAGCATTCACACAAGGATGGTGCCGGTGGCGACACCTACAACGTGATGACATGAGGAAAGTTTCCAACCGATTTCTCATACACAAACAGCAGTTGACTGGCGTTGCCTGGTGAAACGTTGTTGTGATGCCTCGTGTAAGGAGGAGAAATGCGTATCATCACGTTTCCGACTTTGATAAAGGTCGGATTGTAGACTATCGCCATTGCGGTTTATCGTATCGCGACATTGCTGCTCGCGTTAGTCGAGATCCAATGACTGTTAGCAGAACATGGAATCGGTGGGTTCAGGAGGGTAATACGGAACGTCGTGCTGGATCCCAATGGCCTCGTATCACTAGCAGTCGAGATGACAGGCATCTTATCCGCACGGCTGTAACGGATCGTGCAACCACGTCTCGATCCCTGAATCAACAGATGGGGACGTGTGCATAACAACAACCATCTGCCCGAACAGTTCGACGACGTTTCCAGCAGCATGGACTATCAGCTCGGAGACATTGGCTGCGGTTACCCTTGACGCTGCATCACAGACAGGAGCGCCTGCGATGATGTACTCAATGAAGAACCTGGGTGCACGAATGGCAAAACGTCATTTTTTCGGATGAATCCAGGTTCTGTTTACAGCATCATGATGATCGCATCCGTGTTTGGCGACATCGCGGTGAACGCACGTTGGAAGCGTGTAATCGTCACCGCCATACTGGCGTATCACCCGGCGTGATGGTATGGGGTGCCATTGGTCACACGTCTCGGTCACCTCTAGTTCGCATTGACGGCATTTTGGACAGTGGACGTTACATTTAATATCTGTTAGCACCCGTGGGTCTACCCTTCATTCGATCCCTGCGAAACCCTACATTTCAGCAGGATAATGCACGAACGCATGTTGCAGGTCCTGTACGGGCCTTTCTGGATACAGAAAATGTTCGACTGCTGCCCTGGCCAGCAAATTCTCCAGATCTCTCACCAATTGAAAACGTCTGGTCAATGGTGGCCGAGCAACTGACTCGTCACAATACGCCAGTCACTACTCTTGATGAACTGTGGTATCGTGTTGAAGCTGCATGGCTGTACCTGTACACGCCATCCAAGCTCTGTTTGACTCAATGCCCAGGCGTATCGAGGCCGTTATTACGGCCAGAGGAGGTTGTTCTGGGTACTCATTTCTCAGGATCTATGCACCCAAATTTCGTGAAAATGTAATCACATGTCAGTTCTATTATAATATATTTGTGCAATGAATACCCGTTTATCATCTGCATTTCTTCTTGGTGTAGCAATTTTAATGGCCAGTAGTGTAATTTTAATTAGTTGCCCAAACATTCTAAGACTTGACAAGTAAGGAATCTTAATTTTAAAACGGCTGAAGGCCCATGATTTAAAAACACAACTACAATAAATTTTCAAAGCCAGAAGGCCCAAAGCTTTATCCTTAAATAATTTTTAAAAAGGAGACTGAAGGCCCAAACAATCTAATCCTTAACAATAAGGAATTTTACTTTTGAAATGGCTGAACGCCCATGATTCAAAACACAACTACATTTTTACAAGGCAGAAATCCCAATGCTTTTCCTTAAATAATTTTTTTTTAATGAGGTTGAAAGCCCAAACTATCTAAGATTTAACAAGTAAGGAATTTAAATTTTAAGACGGCTGAAGGCCCATGATTGAAAAACGCAACTACAGTAAATTTTCAGAAGGCAGAAGGCCCAAAGCTTTATCCAAAAAAATATATACATTTTAAATGAAACTTTGAACATAGCTGCTAAGGTTCAGTCACCGTGTCAGAATTATATTGTAACAAATAAGCCCTCGGTCACAAATATTAAGTCAAAATTGACCCGGTTTCGACGCTGCTATGAGCGTCGTCTTCAGAATTAGACTAAATGTAATAAAACATTAGGTACATAGTACATTAATAAAATTAAAGTTTGTATTGACTCGAAAAGACACAGTACTTAGAAGTCACATATTAAAAAAGATCTCAGCCGGAAAGGCAACGTCATGAACACTTGTGCGATGGCGAGCCGCTACGGGCTGCTCGTACTGTGGACAAGGGTTGCAACAAGAGTCTTGCAAACCAGGTCAATTTTGACTTAATATTTGTGACCGAGGGCTTATTTGTTACAATATATTTTAAATGAAGCTGAAGGCCCAAAAAAAAATTGTTCAAATGACTCTGAGCACTATGGGACTCAACATCTTAGGTCATAAGTCCCCTAGAACTTAGAACTACTTAAACCTAACTAACCTAAGGACATCACACACACCCATGCCCGAGGCAGGATTCGAACCTGCGACCGTAGCAGTCCTGCGGTTCCGGACTGCAGCGCCAGAACCGCTAGACCACCGCGGCCGGCTGAAGGCCCAAACAATGCAAGACTTGACAAGTAAGGAACTTTCAGTTTTAAAATGGCTGAAGGCCTATTATTTAAAACCCAACTAAAAGCATACAAATTCAAACCATTGCCTATGAGCCATTAAAATACACAATCAAACACCAATAAGAAAACACAGTACAGTCAGAGGCGCTCAGAAGTTTCCGGGAGTCTGTCTGCACTTGAAATATTAACGTTCTCTTGGGAGAGGCAGGTAGTCGGCCCAACTATATCCGAACTGCCGGCAACCCGACCAAGAGACAGTCAACGGACCCACCGACAAGACGACTGGCTTTCCACCCGACCAGGAACTCCAAAGTCAAAACGTAAAAGGCGTAGCCGCCCACAATCAAGTATGCATAAGCTGTCAGAACTACACACACGTGTTGGACAGCGACAACCCTGTGAGGAAAGGACACGCCTGAATTTTACGTCAGCGGCCAGGACAGGTGACCAGAACGCTAACGGCCACAAGGCAGAAAATACCGCTGGTGCACTTGGACTTCAAATAACCAAAATACAGTTAAACTCCACCGGATGGTGGCCAAACTTCCGCCAACTCGAGTACTCGCTGTTGCTCACGGGAATACCCCCAACAGCCAACCACGAAAACCAACGGCACAATGTGAACAGACTGGCTTCGGTAAATAAATCACCACTCAACTTTGATGTCCTGGGTCGGTGAGCCACGAACCTCGTAGCAATCGGAACAGCTCCCACACACTCCGACACTGCGTAGAGACCGCCAGCGGGCCCGGCCCACTGCGCCACGTGGAGATTTCCTGGCTGATCCACACCAACCGACCGACTGCCACACACCAGCACGGAGACAGCACTAAAATACTGAGCACGACATCACAAGCTACTCACAGTTTCACGAACACTTGCACGAAGGACTAGACAATACTAACGGGAGCGACTGTTCAATTACAAGGACGAATCACGCACGAGTCGGCACACGCAGGCTACCCAGAAGCAATCGCCGGCCAACATACTCGTCGTCCGACAAGACGACCGACCGACGACCAACCAAGGTGGTCCGCATCCAAGTGATATGTACCGGCAACCGTCGGTCGAGTCCTGGCTGTCCGGACCTCATGCAGCCGCGCCCCGACTGAAGTCCTGCCGCGTCCTAAGTCAAACACTGCCAGGTCCTAACTGCACTGCTAGCGCCTCCCAACTCACTGCCAGGTCCTAACTGCACTGCTAGCGCCTCCCAACTCACTGACAGATCCGAACTGTGTCCGACACCACTGCAAACGGGCTTGATGGAGTACAGAGGTTAATGGTAGTCGGTGCAAGGGCCGCCGTGAGCTCATCCCCCTTTCTGAGGGCCGCCTACTAACGATGCTTGGTCACTGAAGCTCCAGTTGCATGTCGGATCGATGATAATGATGAATACGGGGCTCGGACCTCTCATTCCGTCGTCTCTCTAGGCCGACCGCTTCCTTCTTGACGCTATGTTAGGCCATGGTGCACCCATTCGTGCCAACATCGTAGAACAGTTGCTTTGCCTCTGTCACAGAGTCACCTCCGGCTTGAACTGCATCCCAATGGCAATCATGGCAAGCGCTTCACTGGGTCGTCGGTGCTTTCGACGCCCTGTGTTATTTGAACAGAAGCCTAATCGCAACTCTTTGGACCGCACTACACGCCTCTAGTCAGCCCCTGTCGTCCAGTTCCTGCATCGTTTGGCCCAAGGAAGACGTGCAGCATTATGTATTGCCATAAGCAACGGCCTTTTGCCAGGAGCCGGACTTCCTCATTTCCACTGCATACAGTTCCTATCACAGCGATCGTTCGGACGCTCGTTGACATGGTCCTTCATTTAGTGAAGGCAGCAGTTTCTAGCGCGATTGGAACCGACTGCCCTTGACAAGGCGTAACGTTCGTCTCCTGTCCCTGTCGGTTAGAATCTTTTTACAGCTACTGTTCTTGCACCGTGTTACACGGGTGCGAGTGGTACCCCATTTGCTGCAGACATGGTGGACAGTCCCTGCTGATACACCAACTTCAGTCAAGGTGTGGTCACTTACACTGACGAACATTGTAGTTCATTTCTGTCATTCTCTCATGTTCTCACGCAGACCCATCTTATGCGCTAATTCGGTGCAACCTACTGGCAAGTACATCCCACACAACCTACAGTAATGAGTTACTTACATCCGCTGTGGAGGGGCTCATGCCGCCCCCCCCCCCCCCTCCCGGCCCCGGCACCATCCTACTTCTCCACCATCTACAGCGCTCAAAACTGACCAACTGACCATTAAGTTCTTTTAAGAGGTGACTAATACTTATTTTCATGGTTCCGTGCCTCCACCAGTAAAAACGGAACCTTATACGATAACTTTGTTGTCTGTCTGTCTATCCGTCCGACTGTTCAAAACGCGTTTTCTCAGGAATGGGTATCACGTTAAAATTTAAGGCACATGTTAAGGTCAACGGCCCCTTTCCCATGTAAAAAAAAAAAAGAGAGAGACTACTCTAAATCTGTTATATCAAAAGATACGGCCATAGACATATTCTGATACTCGCAAAATCACTCATAAAAAACTGTAATGTACTTCCCTTTGGTCTAAAATCATGAAATTTAAGAATAAACAAGGTTTCACTGTACAAGTAAAGGAAAAAATCCGCAAGTTGTGAACTTGTAATTATATCACACGAAAAAAACTATCTGTCCGTGCTTCTTTTAAGCCCCCGTTTTCTCAGGAACAAGTAGACGTATATAGTTGAAATATATGTCACGTACTAAGATCTGAATTCCAACGGCCTTGCCGCAGTGCTACCACCGGCTTCCGTCAGATCACCGAAATTAAGCGCTGTCGAGTTTGGCTTGCATTCGGATGGGTGACCGTCCGCGCTGCCGAACGCTGGTGGCAAGCGGGGTGCACTCAGCCCTTGTGAAACACATTGAGGAGCTACCTGACTGAGAAGTAGCGCCTCAGGTCACGGAAACTGACAACGCTTGGGAGAGGGGTACGCTGACCACATGCCCCCCTCATTATCTGCATCTGTGAATGACACGTCCGCCTTCCGACGCCTATTCTGACGGAGTTTATAAAGAGACTAAAGTATATAGTCACTCGGTGGTGTAATAAATGTAAGCTTCTAAATCATTGCAGCCACATGATAGGGCAATTTATGTCAATTACACTCACAAGTCACCCATCAAAACTTGTAGGGTACTTCTCGTTGGTTTAGAATCATAAAATTTGGCTACAAGAAAGGTTTCACAGCACAAGTGAAGGAAAAATCCGATACTGTTAATCTGTAGTCATACTATACAAAAATATTTCTCTTGTCATTTGTTACCTGACTTCAAACTTGAATTTGAAACATTCTCGAAAGTCTTGGAATTCCTGGGACCGATATCTTCCAACACCAATGTCATAACAGCCAAAACTCATCGAGATCCTCTATTCCTGGAAAGGGAGAACTGTCTCTATTCACTACTGGCCATTAAAGTTGCTACGCCACGAAGATGACGTGCTACAGACGCGAAATTTAACCGACAGGAAGAAGATGCTGTGATATGCAGATGATTGGCGTTTGACAGCATTCACACAAGGTTAGCGCCGGTGGCGACACCTACACCGTGCTGATATGAGGAAAGTTTCCAACTGATTTATCATACACAAACAGCAGTTGACCGGCGTTACCTGGTGGAACGTTGTTGTGATGCCTCGTGTGAGGAGGAGAAATGCCTACCATCACGTTTCCGACTTTGATAAAGGTCGGATTGTAGCCTATCGCGATTGCGGTTTATCGTACCGTGACATTGCTGCTCGGCTTCGTCGAGATCCAATGACTGTTAGCAGAATATGGAATCGGTGGGTTCAGGAGGGTAATACGGAACGCCGTGCTGGATTCCAATGGCCTCGTATCACTAGCAGTCGAGACGACAGGCATCTTATCCGCATGGCTGTAACGGATCGTGCAGCCACGTCTCGATCCCTGAGTCAACAGATGGGGACGTTTGCAAGACAACAACCATCTGCACGAACAGTTCGACGACGTTTGCAGCAGCATGGACTATCACTTCTGAGACCATGGCTGCTGTTACCCTTGACGCTCCATCACAGACAGGAGCACCTCCGATGGTGTACTCAACGACGAGCCTGGTGCACGAATGGCAAAATTTCATTTTTTCGGATGAATCCAGGTTCTGTTTACAGCATCATGATGGTCGCATTCGTATTTGGTGACATCGTGGTGAACGCACATTGGAAGCGTGTATCCGTCATCGCCGTACTGGCGTATCACCTGGCGTGATGGTATGGGGTGCCACTGGTTACACGTCTCGGTCACCTCTTGTTCGCACTGACGGCACTTTGAACAGTGGACGTTACATTTCAGATGTGTTACGACCCGTGGCTCTATCCTTCATTCTATCCGTGCGAAACCCTACATTTCAGCAGGATATCCGGTCGTGGTGGCCGAGCGGTTCTAGGCTCTTCAGTCCGGAACCGCGCGACTGCTAGGGTCACAGGTTCGAATCCTGCCTCGGGCATGGATGTGTGTGATATCCTTAGGTTAGTTAGGTTTAAGTAGTTATAGGGGACTGATGACCTCAGATGTTGAGTCCCATAATGCTCAGAGTCATTTGAACCATTTCAGCAGGATCATGCGCGACCGCATGTGCAGGTCCTGTACGGGCCTTTCTGGATACAGAAAATGTTCGACTACTGCCCTGACCAGCACATTCTCAAGATCTCTCACCAATGAAAAGTCTGGTCAATGGTGGCCGAGCGACTGGCTCGTCACAATACGCCAGTCACTACTCTTGATGACCTGTGGTACCGTGTTCGAGCCGCAAGGGCAGCTGTACCTGTACAAGCCATCCAAGCTCTGTTTGACTCAATGCCCAGGCGTTTCAATGCCGTTATTAGGGCCAGAGGTGGTTGTTCTGGGTACTGATTTCTCAGGATCTATGCACCCAAATTGCTTGAAATAGTAATCACATGTCGGTTCTAATATAATATATTTGTATAATGAATACGCGTTTATCATCTGAATTTCTTCTTGGTGTAGCAATTTTAATGGCCAGTCGTGTACGTAATGAAGTTTGTACAGAATCTTCAGAGGGCGAGTCCTGCTCACACCTTTTCAGCTTTTAATATGTCTCACACTTCCTTTATTTTCGTACTTAACAATCTTTTTTTTTTTTGTTTGAAGTAATGTTTTTGAGTGAGAAGTACACTACTACCCTCAGCGTTGACAGGGCTTTGCGCAACAGTAAAACATAAGAATGTTTGTTTAGCAGACCTTCGGACTACTTCTTTCTGACACTCGCGTTCGTATCACAGCCGTTTGTGATGAAATGAAGAGCACAGTCTGCGGGCTTTCGGGCTCACGGTTGAGTGAACGCGAAAGACGAAGCAGCCAGAGAGCAGAGGTGTGTGCGCCCTTTTATTCGAGGCGTACGAAGCGCATTTCGCACATTTTTGGCCGCAGCGCTGCCTGGCAGCCGGTGTTTGAAGGGCTGCTCTCGGAGGCGCCCTCTTCGCGGCCTGCCACCCCTCTGGCAGGCGGCCACCCCTCTGCGGGTCCGCTCCTGCACCCCGGCGCCCGGCACCGCCCAAAGGAAATACCCTGCGTTTGATGGCTTCCGTTATTTTGACGTGCGTCTGCGATTGTACGTACATTTTTCCTCCGATACGGCAACGGGCGTGCGGCCTGCGCTACGGCGAACCCTTTAATTGGGAACGCGTAAAACAGAACGGCGCGCGACCCTTCTCCGTCCCGCCGCACCCCCTAGCTCGCTGTTCGGCCACGCTGAGAATCCCCAGCTTGCGGTTCCCCGCCTCGTTCGCTGCCGCCTCTTACCGGACCCCTCAATCAGCAGTAGCGTTTGCTGGCGAAAGATTAATTGGATTCGTTATTTTTTTCCGCGCTGTTCCTGACTTGCGGTAGCAGACGCAGCAGTCCGACTGCCTTTGCAAGACATATTTCATACCTGCTTTCGCCGTGCTGCCTGCGATAAACGAAAACATTAGCCTTCTCGCTCCCTGCTACTGACGTTCCATTAATAACGCACTGACGTAAGAGTTCGACAGCAGTAGGCGATGCATCCACGCTTCACTGCTCATTCCAGGAGCCATTACTTTTCGACCATGTATCAGGGAGTTTTCTTACCTCATCAAGAAAACTGAATCAGTACAGCATTTCATTTTGTTAAAGATAATTACGAAAAAAATTAATATATTGTATAATTATTACTGGAGACTCAGACAGGATAATGGCTTCTACTTTACACTTGAAAATGAAAAAAAGGAGAAAGAAGTAAACTACACAGTTAACGAATTTTATTCGTATGTTTTTGATAACACAAAGGACGAAAAAGTAACGATACGTTTTAGTATTGGTTAAAAACATCTTGGTTGCAATTTTAGTTTTTTAGTTTTCAACTACGCGTTTCGCCTTATTTAGGCATCTTCAGGTTATCTTAATTTGGTATTGCTTAGAAGGATCCTTAAGTCAATGTAGCCAAAGGGCATCGTCGAATATATCAGGTCAACATCGCCTTCGTTAAACTCAGTAAAAACTTTTCTAGATGGACGCGAGTAACTCCCATCTAGAAAAGATTTTACTGAGTTTAACGAAGGCGATGTTGGCCTGATATATTCGACGATGCCATTTGGCTACACTGACTAAAGGATCCTTCTAAGCAATACCAAATTAAGATAACCTGAAAATGCCTAAATAAGGCGAAACGCGTAGCTGAAAAATAGAAAACTAAAATTGCAACCAAGGCTGTTTTTAACCAATATTGTTAAGCACTGGTTTGCTGTATGCCACATATGGATTGGAAGATACATTTTGGTACTTACTAGCTACACGCTGCGGCTTCGCACAGGTAGCACTAAGAACCTCAACTGAAGGACCTGTGTGGAGTAGGGGTAATAAACGACACACACAAACCTTCTTCGTGAATCAGTCTATACTTTACAGAAGACGGTATCAATACCTGTACAGGAGTTTGTAAAGTTGTTAGCCTTCACATACCAAAAGGAAAACGCGACGGCGGACTTTAATTTAGTAATATGTGTGTGAATAATTTGTGGTCTACTTCATATTTCATCTTCAGAAACTGTATTTATCTTTTTATTGAATACAGGCAACGCTGTGTAGCACGCTATATTTTGAAGTAAGTTGACACATTAATTAGTTAGGGAATATCTTATCAATGGTTACCTTCGTACTTGGAAAACGGAAAGTAGGAAGTTATTAGCCAGTGTCAAATAACAGAGAGCACATATGAAGCTGACTGAGTAGAATCGTTTCAACAGCAGAGGGAGGGGAGGGGGGGGGGGTCGTTAGGCAAGGCAAGGCCGGTAGACGAAATAGGTTGCGTCCTTTTCAAAGGAGCCATCGCAAAACTGACATTAATCTATCTAGGGAAAACCTCAGAAGCAGCTGTTGGCAAGACGTGACTGCAGCTGCTGTTGTTATTTGATACGACGCAAGTCAGGTGGATAGCGTAACTAGTTTGCAGACATGTTCTTGACGCCTCACAGCCTACTATGCAATGCTGTTGAGACAATCCCGGTGGCTTTTGTCCGCTTAAAACTCTGGAGTAGTGAATCTTGATAGCTATTGCGTATTCCTTCTCGGGATACGTACACTATCTGATCAGAAGCATCTGTACACCTACTAGTGGACACTAACACAAGTTGTGTCCACCTTTCACCTTTACGTCGGCTTGAACTCTGCTGGGGACACCTTCAGTGAAGTATCCGAATGTCTGTGAGGAATGGCAGTCCATTCTTCCTTAAGAACCGAAAGCAGACAAGGTAGTCGTGTTGGACACTGAAGCCTGGAGCAAACTCGACATTCTAATTTATCTCAAAGGTGCTCCACTGGACTTAGGTCCAGACTCTGGACAGGATAGTCCACTACAGGAATGCTATTGTCCGTAAACCACTGCATCACAGATGCTGCTTCATGATAGAGTGCGTTGCCATGCTGACACAACAATCATCGTAACCGAACTCTTCCTCTACTACACGCAATACACACTGCTGTAAAAATGTGTTCATATCCCTCCATTTTAGCGTTTTCCTTAAGCACAGTAAGAGGACCACAGCCCATACCGCAACACCACCTCCTCCGTACTTCACTGTTGGCAGCACACATCATGGCAAGTAATGCTCCAAACATTTGCCAAACCCAAATCCTCCATCGAACTGCCGCAGAGTATAGTGTGATTCATCACTCTAAATCAGTCGTCTCCAATCATCCACTGTTAATCTTTACACCACTTCAAGCGTCCTTTAGCATTGACTACAGAAATGTTACGAAAAGCACCTCGACCTTTGTGTCCCATGCTTTTTTAACTTCCTATGCACAATCATTCTGCTACCTGGATTGCTGATAGCTCTTTGGAACTCACAAGTTATTTCTCTCGCTGATTTCATGGAATTTCGAATAAGTAATGCTAGACTGTCACTGTCCATCAGTACATCTACATCTACATATACAGGGTTATTACAAATGATTGAAGCGATTTCACAGCTCTACAATAACTTTATTATTTGAGATATTTTCACAATGCTTTGCACACACATACAAAAACTCAAAAAGTTTTTTTAGGCATTCACAAATGTTCGATATGTGCCCCTTTAGTGATCCGACAGACATCAAGCCGATAATCAAATTCCTCCCACACTCGGCGCAGCATGTCCCCATCAATGAGTTCGAAAGCATTGTTTATGCGAGCTCGCAATTCTGGCACGTTTCTTGGTAGAGGAGGTTTAAACACTGAATCTTTCACATCACTATGCGTGAAACTTGCCCGCACGCGTTCAACCGTTTCTTCGCTCACTGCAGGCCGACCCGTTGATTTCCCCTTACAGAGGCATCCAGAAGCTTTAAACTGCGCATACCATCGCCGAATGGAGTTAGAAGTTGGTGGATCTTTGTTGAACTTCGTCCTGAAGTGTCGTTGCACTGTTATGACTGACTGATGTGAGTGCATTTCAAGCACGACATACGCTTTCTCGGCTTCTGTCGCCATTTTGTCTCACTGTGCTCTCGAGCGCTCTGGCGGCAGAAACCTGAAGTGCGGCTTCAGCCGAACAAAATTTTATGAGTATTTCTACGTATCTGTAGTGTGTCGTGACCATATGTCAATGAATGGAGCTACAGTGAATTTATGAAATCGCTTCAGTCATTTGTAATAGCCCTGTATATACTCCACTAGCCACCAAGCAATGTGTGGTGGAGGGCACAATTCGCGCCAAAGCCATATTTCCCCTATCTGTTCCACTGGCGGGTCGCGCGAGGGAAAAACGACTGTCTGAACGCCTCAGTACGAGCTCCAATTTCCGTTATCTTTGAATGGTGATCATTGTGCGATTTGAAGGTTGGTGGTAATAGTATATGATCTACACCCTCTGCGAAGATCGAATTTCGGAATTTAGTGAGCAGCCCCTTCCGCTTAGCGCGCCGTCTATCTGCGAGTGTGTCCCACTTCAAATTTTCTATGAGATTTGTAACGCTCTCGCAATGGCTAAATGTATCAGTAACGAATCTTGCCACTCTTCTTTGGACCTTCTCAATCTCTTGAATCATACCCTACTGGTAAGGGTGTCTTACAGACGAACAATACACTAAGACTGGACGAACTAACAAATTGTAAGGTATTTCCTTTGTTGAAGGACTGCATCGCTTCAGGCTTCTACCAATTCAGTCTCATCGTGGTTTAGCTGTGCTTGCCCTTCGGGTTTCCAATACACAATGACATCACCAGCAGTCGACGTGGACAGCTGTAGAAGGGTTGAATTGTCACCAATGCATTTATCACTCAGGTGACTTCCAGAGATTGGTTGGTTGGTTGGTTTGGGGAAGGAGACCAGACAGCGTGGTCATCGGTCTCATCGGATTAGGGAAGGATTGTGAAGGAAGTCGGCCGTACCCTTTCAGAGGAACCATCCCGGCATTTGCCTGGAGTGATTTAGGGAAATCACGGAAAACCTAAATCAGGATGGCCGGACGCGGGATTGAACCGTCGTCCTCCCGAATGCGAGTCCAGTGTCTAACCACTGCGCCACCCCGCTCGGTGACTTCCAGAGACTAGTTAGTGTTTGGAGTCACTGAGCTCTCCTGACAACCCGCTCAACTGTTGCTGCTTGTCTATGTGCTAAACAATATACGTGAAATGTAGTGGTCAATTCCACACAAAGGCTGACGTAATACCTATCAAATCGCACTCCATGAAGTGCTTATTCAGTGCAACGTACGCAACGGATTAGTAATTCGTTGGTCAAATACATTTTCTTTCATGAGCTACACTGGGATGACAAAAGTCATGGGATAGCAATATGAACATATGTAGGTGGCTGTAGTATATCGTACAGAAGATATAAATGGGCATTGCAATGGCAGAGCTCTTATTTATACTGAGATGGTACATGTGAAAAGGTTTACGACGTGATCACAGCCGCACAACGGGAATTAATAGACTGAACGCGGAATACTAGAGAGAGCTAGACGCATGGGATATCTCGGAAATCGTTAGCGAATTCAATATTCGTAAATCCATAGTGTGAAGAAAGTGCCGAGAATACCAAATTTCAAGACTACCTCTCACCGCGGGCAACCCAGTGGCCGACGAGCTACACTTAACGATCTAGAGCAGCAGCGTCACTGCTAACAGACATGCAACACTGCATGAAATAACCGCAGGGCTCAACGTGGGACGTACGACGAACGTATCCGTTGATAAACTGCGGCGAAATTTGGCTTTAATGGGCTATGGCAGCAGACGACCGACCGAGGGTCTTTGCCAACAGCACGACATCGCCTGCACTGCGTCTGCTGGGCTCGTGGCCATAGCGTTTGGACCCAGACTACTCGAAAACTGTGGCCTCATCATATGGGTCACGATTTCAGTTTGTAACAGAAGATGGTAGGGTCGAGTGTGGCGCAGACCCATCGAAGCTGGGACCCAAGTTGTCAACGAGACTCTACAGATACCGGTGATAGCTCTTTAACGGCGTGGGCTGTGTTTACTTGGAATGGACTGGCTCCTCTGGTCCAACTGAACCAATTATTGATTGGAAAAGTTTGTTTTCGGCTACTTGGAGACCATTTTCAGCCATTCATGGACTTCATTTTTGTGGATGCCATGTCACCAGTCTACCACTGTTCGCGACTGATTTGAAGAACATTCTGCACAATTCGAGTGAATGATTTGGCACCCAGATTGCTCCCCATGAATCCCATAGAACATTCATGGGACTTAATCGATAGGTCAGTTCGTGCACGAAATCCTGCACCGGCAATACTTTTGCAATTATGGCGGGTATAGAGGCAGGATGGCTGAACATTTCTGCAGGGAACATCCAACGACTTTTTGAGGTCGTGTCACTTCGAGTTGCTGCATTACACCAGGCAAAAGGAGGTCTCACAAGATATTAGGAGGTATCAGAATGGTTCAACTGTCTCTGAGCACTATGGGACAACATCTGAGGTCATCAGTCCCCTAGAACTTAGAACTACTTAAACCTAACTAACCTAAGGACATCACACACATCCATGCCCGAGGCAGGATTCGAACCTGCGACCGTAGGAGCCCGCTGTTCCGGACTGAGGTGCCTAGAACCGCTCGGCCATCGTGGCCGGCTGTTAGGAGGTATCCCATGACTTTTGTCACCTCAGTGTACTTCTGTAAACCGTCGGTGTACTTCTGGAAACCGACTGTGTGACAGTTACGTAAGTAGTAAAAGTTTCCGACAGTGTAAACTGATGTAGGATGGCAGGAGTGATCGGAAATAAAATATTAAAGAAGAATACTGATGAGAAGTTCCCTCTACGAGCGGAAACAAACGGGGGATAGCAGAAGTGGGCTCACCGCGTAATGACCGGTGCTTTATATGCACGGTAGGCGGTCGTGGCTGGACTGCAGCCAGTGGAGGACCGAGGCAGGCAGAACGGCAGGACGGGAGTGCCGGAGCTGGGGCCACAGCCGGCGTCCGGGCCGACCCCTAACCTGTTCCAACCAAAAAGACGACGCCCGGCGACCCGGCGCTGGGCACGAGCCAAGGACACCGCCCGCCGGCCCAGAGCCGCGGGCCGCGCCCAGCCGCAGCGCCGAGCGGCCGCGCTCCGTCCAAACTGTCAACTGCTCTCACCTCGCAGCGATGTCAACATTATCTTAAGAGCTCGGTGCTTCCCTGTGTACTGCGCCACACTGTAGACACGAACACCCTCGTAGAAATAACGAGACCACTAGATACTACAGAGGCATAATGACACGTAATGGCAGAGCAACGTCGCACAGCAGAAATCGACACATTACTTCCGCTCAGTTGTACTCAAGAAGCACAACACAAGAATCTGCCATGTTAGCTCTGTCGTGAAAGCACGTCACTCTACTTCACAGGTAAGATTGGGCTTAAACATCTGTATTGGAAACGTACAGGCTTTTACATGAATGTTAAAATTCTCTCGATACAGCTCACACTACGTACCACTAAGGAGATATTGTGTGTCGCAGAATAGCCACGGATACTGGTTCAAAACGATTCAAATGGCTCTGAGCACTATGGGACTTAACTTGTGAGGTCATCAGTCCCTTAGAACTTAGAACTACTTAAACCTAACTAACCTAAGGACATCACACACATCCATGCCCGGGGCAGGATTCGAACCTGCGACCGTAGCGGTCGCGCGGTTCCAGACTGAAGCATCTAGAACCACTCGGCCACTCCGGCCGGCGCCACGGATACTATTTGTGGTTTAACGGGCTAGTGGTGCCTAGCGGAATACGATAACAATGATATTAATAACACATGTGAGCCGGCCAGAGTGGCCGAGCGGTTCTAGGCGTTACAGTCTGGACCCGCGCGACCGCTACGGTCGCAGGTTCGAATCCTGCCTCGAGCATGGATGTGTGTGATGTCCTTACGTTAGTTAGGTTTAAGTAGTTCTAAGTTCTAGGGGACTGATGACCTCAGAAGTTAAGTCCCATAGTGCTCAGAGCTATTTGAACCATTTTTCAACACATCTGACAATCAAAATATCTACAAGGCTCCCAGGAATAACTACTACCGAAGACGATCTCACCTTCACCAGTAGATTCTATGCACTGTATTATACGTTCGATAAAAAATCCGGACATCATCACTCACAAAAAAAACAATCTTCCAGTGTGTATCTTTACCACACTACAACACACCTCGCTAAGCAACGGCGTAACATAGATTTTCAACTCATACACATTGAAGATGCAAAGAAACTGGTACAAATGCCTAATACCATGTAGGGCCTCCGCGAGCACACAGAAGTGCCACAACGCGACGTGGCATGGACTCGACTAATGTCTGAAATGCTGCTGGAGGGAACTGACACCATGAATCCTGCGGGGCTGTCCATAAATCCGTAAGAGTACGAGGGCGTCGAGTACTCTTCTGAACAGCACGTTGCAAGGCATCCTAGATCTGCTCAAAAACGTTCATGTCTGGGGAGTTTGGTGACCAGCGCAAGTGTTTAAACTCAAAAGAGTGTTCCTGGAGCCACTCTAAAGCAATTGCGGACGTGTCGGGTGTCGCATTGTCCTGCTGGAATTGCTGAAGTCCGTCGGAATGCACAATGGACTTGAATGGATGCAGGTGATCAAACAGGATCCTTTCGTACGTGTCACCTGTCAGTGTCGTATCTAGACCTTTTATGACGTATCGTATAACACGCCAGTGTTAAGCATTGACATGTGAAAAAGCTGCGTGCGTTAGTTCCAGTACGTCTGACACCTAAACAGTCTTGTTATTTGTCGTGACAAATCACTTAACTAGGCTCCAGATCAGTTCTGTTGGATTCATATTGTAATGGCAGAATGTCAAACGTAAAAACTGCAGCATTTGTATGGTGTGCTCGAAGCTACGGAAATCAGTGTTTGTCATGTTTCACGACACTTACCTACATCTGTTCCATAAAACAATGGACATAGTCCAAATAAAGAGTATTTGGTTTTTCATTTTTGCCTTAAGAAATTAAGTTGTTATGTTTTCTTAATTTAAGCACCCTTAATTGTCTTTCATAAAAGATCGATAATTAAAAATATATATTTGAAATGAAAACAGGAATTTAGCGTGAAATATGTAATTAGAAACAAGAAAACTTCCATTATTCATAAAAAATGATGATTGATTTTACAAATACTAGATGTAGGTATTTCAGATTGAACGAGGAAAAAAGTGACTCAAGCGAGACTTCCACCAGCGAACCGCGATTTGCGTAAGTTATCAATCCACTACGCTACCGTTTCTGCTATACAGCCAACACGTATATGTGCTCCAACTATAACTAGTACAGTCCCTCGGGAAACTTCAAAGCCGGTTGTCTCTGTAAATTTATGAAGAACAACCTATTTCTCGGCACTTTTCAACCACGTTCCACGCACGTGTTTCCCTGCGGAACAGGAAGCAGCCTCAGTCATTTTTATACTGCGTATTAACAGCACATCAATCAGATCTCAACAGTGCAGAAGCTGTGATTGTGCACGATTTTTGAAATAAAAACTTGATAGTTAAAGCGTGCTTAAGAAAAACGTTGATGGTTATTAATACATTTGAATGGTTTAAAGTTTCATTTAACGTAATTTAGCAGCAATATATGTAATATATACGTAGGTCCTACCTCCGAGAATGTAACAATACTATTGTACTTGTGCTACGGCTTCTGACCAATCATCGCATTTGTGTTTGTTTCCATCGGGTTTATTCTTATGATGAACGGCGTTTTTTTTTTTTTTTTTTTGTTTTTTTTTTTTAATAGGACGTCTCGGGCACCCTGCTTTTCTGTGGTGCTACTGATCCCCGTAACGTCAAAACAGCAACCCTCGAATCTCATCTGGCTTACTGTGATTCGTGTGAGTTGCAAAGATTGGCACTAGGTGGTCAGCAAAGTTACGCCGGCTTTACGTCATTGACCGTGCGCGTGACAGTGCACGAGTCACTTGTGGATCCGCCGCAAGAAGCGGCGAGACGTGCGCGTCACGCTCGATGCGTGTGGGCGACAGAAGAAGAACGCGACGCGGCTGGGCGGCGCCGGGACAAAGCGAGCGGCTAACAGGGGCGGCTGCAGCTGCAGCTGCGCCACCATTCAGGTGTCCGCCGGACGCAACAAATTGGCGGCCATCAGCCGGCGACAGGAACACGGCGTAATTAGGACGGCGCGTCCAGGCCTGCGTCTCGGCCGCCTCAGCCGCTGCCGCTCCCCTTGCAGCGCCGCGGGCACCGCCACTGTGTGTAGCCACGACACGTCACGCTGTAGGCAGCAGCTTCTTATCCGTCCAACAATTTCTAGTTTCTTTTGCACCTGCCTTTTCTCACCGTTTGTGTGTGTTTCTGTGTGTGTGTGTGTGTGTGTGTGTGTGTGTGTGTGTGTGTATTGTAAGCTTCCAACTCCGCTCTGTGTGTCAAAACCACTGCAATTATTAGTGAGGCACTTACGTGCAAAATCTAACGTAGAATTCAAAAGAGATATTTTGGAACATTTTGAAATTAAAAGAGGAGTGAGACATAGTAATGATTACTGTCCATTACTTTTCAGCTGTGTGTCAAGACTGGCGGACACTAGAACCGTGGCTTGAAACTAACGAACTTAGAAGAACCAATAAAAGGACAGAGTGCTTATCTGTTGCAGATGGTCTGGGGTTTCTATATTAGAACATTCTAAGATCAAAAAACTGTGGGCTCTTGCCCACTCGTCTCGTATAGGGTGCCTAGGGATGCCGCGTTTTCGAAATGCTATACAATTTATTTTTTTTCCTTTATACGCCGCTCTACAGTCGATAGAAGAATTTAGGGAAGATAACAAGCAATATAAAAAAAGGTGATAAAACGGTGACTTTGTTAAAATCGGTAAAGTGGTGGAAAGTAGCGAAAGTTAAAATTGTACAATAAATCAAGCAAATTACATTAGTAGTTTTATTTCAATAAAGCAAATTGACAATACTTAACTTTGGAATAACAATGGTGTGGCAAGCGATGGGCGACATGCAACATAAATCCGAGTCCTTTTATGCAGGATGTCCCAAACAGATTGACCCGATTTTAAATACACTACTACCATTAAAATTGCTACACCAAGAAGAAATGCAGATGATTAACTGATATTCATTGGACAAATATGTTATACTAGAACTGACATGTGATTACATTTTCACGCAATTTGGGTGCATAGATCCTGAGAAATCAGCACCCAGAACAACCACCTCTGGCCGTAATAACGACCTTGATACGCCTGGGCATTAAGTCAAACAGAGCTTGGATGGCGTGTACAGGTACACCTGCCCATACAGCTTCAACACGATACCACAGTTCATCAAGAGTAGTGACTGGCGTATTGTGACGAGCCAGTTGCTCGGCCACCATTCACCAGACGTTTTCGATTGGTGAGAGATCTGAAGTATGTGCTGGCCAGGGCAGCAGTCGAACATTTTCTGTATTCAGAAAGGTCCGTACAGGACCTTCAACATGCGGTCGTGCATTATCCTGCTGAAATGTAGGACTTCGCAGGGATCGAACGAAGGGTAGAGCCACGGGTCGTAACACATCTGAAATGTAACGTCCACTGTTCAAAGTGCCGTCAGTGCGAACAAGAGGTGACCGTGACGTTTAACCAATGGCACCCTATACCATCACGCCGGGTGATACGCCAGTATGGCGATGACTAATACACGCTTGCAATGTGCGTTCACCGCGATGTCGCCAAACACGGATGCGACCATCATGGTGCTGTAAACAGAACCTGGATTCATCCGAAAAAATGACGTTTTGCCATTCGGGCACCCAGGTTCGCCGTTGAGTACACCATCGCAGGCGCTCCTGTCTGTGATGCAGCGTCGAGGGTAACCGCAGCCATGGTCTCCAAAGTGATAGTCCATGCTGCTGGAAACGTTGTCCAAATGTTCGTGCAGATGACTGTTGTCTTGCAAACGTCCCCATCTGTTGACTCAGGGATCGAGACGTGGCTGCACGATCCGTTACAGCCATGCGGATAAGATGCCTGCTAGTGATACGAGGCCCTTGGGATCCAGCACGGAGTTCCGTATTACCCTCCTGAACCCACCGAGTCCATATTCTATTAACAGTCATTGGATCTCGACGAAGTCGAGCAGCAATGTCGCGCTACGATAAACCGCAATCGCGATAGGCTACAATCCGACCTTTATCAAAGTCGGAAACGTTACGGTAGGCATTTCTCCTCCTTACACGAGGCATCACAACAACGTTTCACCAGGCAACGCCGGTCAACTGCTGTTTGTGTATGAGAAATCGCTTGGAAACTTTCCTCATGTCAGCACGTTGTAGAGTCGCCACCAGCGCTAACCTTGTGTGAATGCTCGGAAAAGCTAATCATTTGCATATCACAGCATCTTGTTCCTGTCGGTTAAATTTCGTGTCTGTAGCACGTCATGTTCGTGGTGTAGCAATTTTAATGGCCAGTATTGTAGAATTCTTTATTAGGAAGAAGGACTTAACACTAACAAATTGCATACTAAATTACTCAGAAAAGACAGAAATTTATAAAAAAAATCCATCATAAATGTTCAATATGTCCTCCATTGGCTGCACGGACGACATCTAGCCGATAGCTGAATTCATCCCGAACTGAGCGTAAGGTGTCTTCTGTCACTGAGGCTACAGCAGCCGATATTTTGGTTTTTAGTTCATCGGTGTCACGAGGTAAGGGAGGAACTTAAATATATTGTTTAACTTATCCCCACAGGAAGAAATCACATGGTGTTAAGTCAGGGGACCTGGGAGGCCAAGAGTGTAAAACCTGGTCTCGCCGTCCTGTACGCTATTCCAACGTTGAGGCACGTAGGCATTGAGGAAACTAAGCACGTTATTGTGCCATTGCAGTGGTGCTCCATCTTGCTGATAGATGAAGTTGCCAGAGTGAAGTAGTGGGAATAACCAGTTCCGTAGCATTGCAAGATATGATTGTCCTGTTGCGGTTTCTTCCTCAAAAAAGTAGGGTCCATAAACCTTGCTTTGCGAAACAGCACGAAAACATTCACTTTTTTCTGAAACTCTAGGCCATGCCGTTTACATCTAGCGCTGTTTCAGTTACTTAGTGACATTTGTGTCAAATTTATTACAAGGTAAAATCGGATCATTCTTTTTCGGACACCCTGTATAATGTTCACACACGTTTGAGACACAGTTTGTGGCTCACTACTAACTCCTATCGTAGCACTCTCTGCTGGGCCGTGCTAAAACTCTGCGAATTCTATCCACTAATGTCCGGCGGAGGCTGGCAGGGGCGGCGCTTATATTCACTTCGGCTAGGTGCCGCTCCTATCGTGGTGACGTCCTGGTCAGCGCGCCATTGGCCGACGTCGTCTCACCGCCTTCTATGGTCTTGCGTTCTTCATCTTCGTTCCGGCACTTCTGGTTACGCCAGAACAAAAACCAATAGAAGTTTCTAAAGAATCATCAGAAAGACTGCGACTCCAAATATCGACTGAAAAAGTGAAATACAAGTCCAGCAACCACCTGGCTCCCAGAATTGTAAAAACCAAGTATGCGAAAGCGGAGAGTTTCTAAGGTCACGCATTTAGGCGAAACCATTCGGGAAACTGTCGTAGAAATGTTTGGTTACGAAATTCTTTGTCACACAAGGAAAACAAATTTCAGGCTTACAAGAGACGTTGAAAAAATTCAGAGGCGGAACAAAAGTAAAACTATTCTACTCGTCTCTCCCTTCAGCTGTTTGATGTTTTCCTGTTAGAAAGGCCGAAGAAGTAATTTAGTGTTTCCTGCCGAAATTCCTGCCGAATTCTATGTGAGGATCAAAAAGATTGTGTGCTCCTTTTCCTCTTTTTAATCTTTCTTAGGTGTTTCGCGATTCAGCGGATAGTGTTTCTAACGGATTTTTGTTTGTTTGTTTGAAACGTCCCCTTAGAACAATTGAACAAGCCTGTGCTTAACCTGACACACAATATTATTTAGCGCAACGCAATCTGACTTTCAATAACCCCTACAAAACAATGGCCCTGACTAACTTTAACCTATACCTTTTACAAATCACTTACCTCACAAAAATCTTCGCTGCTCGAACTACTGCAATACAGCGAGTGCCACTACTGCCAGCTAAATAAAAGATTCCAACTACTGGAGGCACTAACTACTGATAGGGATAGTTAGCAAATGAAAGATATTATTAGAGAACAAACAATGTATTTACCTTAATATTCATAATTGACATCCAGTCTTACAGATTATCAAAACTCGGCCATCTCTCTCCCCACGTCCACCACTGCTGGCGGCTCACCTCCAACTGCTCAGCGCTACGCGCTGTTCGCATCCAGCTATAGCAGTTCATGACAACAATGGCAGACAACAATGCAAACTAGCCACATACTGCACACAGCACAGCCAGTGATTTTCATATAGAGCACTATGTGGCATTACCCATATAAAAATCTAAACAGCCTACTTACATAGCCCCCATGCTCCCCACAAAAAATTTTACAAAATATTTTTGGGCAGTGGCCAATAAAGATTTGATAAAATTTTTCATAATTACAATAACAAAGATATCAAATGCACACACTTATTAATACAATGTTGGTCAACAGCTAAAATTTTCTCACAGTCCATAAAGACAGTCCAGATTGTTCATCATAATAGTAATTACAGTTTCTCATTAGTAAAAGAAATTGCACACAGAAGTAGTGGATTTCCATGTAGTATTGAAGAAGTAGTGTTGTCCTTCCAACGGAAAGACAGTGCTGACTCTTGAAATGCTGACAGGTAATGGGCCACAATGGAGCAAACCCACAGCAGAGTCATTCGAAGTTCTGACGAATATTGGTAGATAGGTCATCACAGAGCAGACCAACTGCAGTCCTGGTAGAGAGTATGGTATTGGTGAGTCAGCAAAGGTGTAGACCCACTGCAGTCCTTGTAGAGATGGCCAGCAGCCATCTGTTGTGACTGTGCAGGCGCACAATCACCATCGAAGAGTCTTGCGGACAATATAGCAAGTCCATGAACCACCACTTGTGCACTCACAAAGTTTTTTGGAATTGTCCTTAGAACCAGCAATGCTGTTATCCAGTCCCTTGCTGAATTATTAACACACGTGCAAACACTAACAGTCCCTACTTCTCACATATTGTGCATTACTATGACCAACAGAAAAGTGTGCAGTGAAATGGAACTTACAAGTTACTTAATTTGCTGAACTGCTGTCAATTACAATTTTATAACCTAAGAATACAATAACAAAGGTACAAAATACATAATTAAAAACATAACAATACAGATAACATTTGTAGTAATACAGGCTTTACAAAATAATAGAACTAACATATATATCAGTGTTACAGGAATTATGACATGAGTACATACATAAAAGATCAGAATCACTCTTAAAAATTCAACTTCACACATGAGCATTAAAACAACACAGAATAAATAATGTCTAAGCATCTTTACAAAGAAAATAACAGAGTATTAGAAAAATTCTACAACATAGCTCTCATCAGCTAAACACATAAAGACAGGAAAAACACAAATACACACGGGTACCCAAACACTTAGTGGGATAACACAAAAGGAAAGGACAGGGTTTATTTTCAGTGTAACATTTGGTACTGCAGTCCACCCCACAACTTCATTCGGTAGATCTTTCGTCTTATTTCAACATTTGTTTCCACCAAAAAAATCCTATCCAAGCATGCTTTCTGTATTTATATGTTCACATATTGCTTACCTCATCATTTATTTACAAGAAAATCCTACCTATACCTCGTTCCTGTATTCTATTCATCTTTCTTTCAAAATAATTATTTCTGATTGTACAATACTCATTGGGGCCCAAATCTTTCTTCGCAATGCATTCTTTACCTATTCTCCATAGTCAGTTTCTTATCTAGTCTACCCCCTCTTAAGCTAACTTAAATCTACTGAGCTCAGATATATATACCAAAGGACGAGGCAATGCAGCATCACAACAAATCAACACAAACAGAAATGACAAAGAAATGCAAATTGGCAAAGCTAGCAGCATAAATTAGCAAAAGTCAAATTCAATAACACTATGCCTTGCAAACAGCAGCAACTTATACCTAAACATGACATAGCGCAAGCAGAAAAAATATTACAGTAAAAACAACAATGCAGACAAGGGAAATGCATATTCACATCTTAATGTCTATGTAATTAAAGTGGTCATCTTAATGTCTATGTAATTAAAGTGGTGCACCATAACAACTTATTGTAAAAAAAAATATTACCATGTACCTGAAAAGAAAATTAAGTGTTACTGTTACGAGTTACTTCTTATTGTTCTTTCCTTTCCAAGTGCTCCTTTTTTAAAGAATGTGGATTACAAAATTATCATTTAATAGATCTGTTGACAGAAAGAGTTCACATTAGCAAATGCATCTCATTTTATAAAAGCAATGCTGCAACACAGCTGGAAACCAGACATCAAATGAAATAAGCAATTACACAAACCAAAGCATAAAAATGTCATTCAGTAGTCATGTGACATTTCATTTCATAAGTTAATTGCTCTCAACTCTCGTACAAAGACTCTTGTCATAATCAGGTGTGCAGATGTAAAAATATTTCTTGTCATTTTGTTAGGCATTTCAGTAAATATCATAAATTTTTAAGTAACGAGGGTGTCGCATTAGCGATGAAAGGCACATCCTAATGGTTTATTCTCCAGGTGTTTGACACTGCTGTGTGCCCACGACGCACGTGCAGGTGGTCACTTAACATTCTTATGGAAATATTTACGACATTTTTCCGCTACAGAGACAGTCTCATATACAAAATTTCACGGGTCGAGAATTTGCGTTGCAAATGTGTAGAAACCAAATCGTTTGAATATAACAGTGTCCAAAAAATTTTCGCCGGCATTGTGATACATTCACGCATCTACACACACATTTCATAACTCTTAAAGTACGATTCTTGGTTTCCAACATCCTTTTTCACAAGTCAGCGTCCCTACCTTATTCGTCGACACTTCTTCAATATTGCATCATAACAGATAAGTAGCATAATCAAATAACTCATATAGCATTAGCTTATTGATCATAAACATACATCAGCAGCATAATACACATCGTCATCGTAAAAATAACATCATAACACCTAAGTCAAATGTCAAAAACGTCGTAGCTTCCTCCAATGATTTCAAAACCTAAAGAAAATTCTATGCTCATTTCAGTAGTGTCATCTACCTCAAACGTACTTTAAAAATCATGATCTCATACCAAATACATCATTCAAAGCTCTCATAGTATCACAATGGTACCAAAAAAATATGAACAGTTCACAAAGTACAGACAAAGTACAATTTCTTAAGTGTGAAGTAATCCAACTCTGTAATTGCGTAAACATGTGTCACTGACGTAGTAAAAGGATGTTTGTTTCTCTGTTAAATGATCAGATAGCTGTGTAATTTATGTGTTAGAGAAATATGGTACCGATGTGTTAAATTGTATAAGCAAATACCATATTAGCTAGGGCTCCTTGTGCTTGCCAAACACATGGTACACAAAGTAGGCGTGTACCCCCCTGAGGTTTATTGTAATTATACCCTCAGGTGTTACAGATTACAGCAATGGAATGAAATGTATCACGAAAAACTTTCTTTGTAATTCAAAACTCTTTAAAAATAAATGTTTTAAGTACAAAATTAATCACTCATTACGTGTCCTGTAGCGCTAAATATGCGTCTTGCTGTAAGATAATCTCTGGGAAGTGTCGTAGTTATTGTCCTCCGAAAGCTAAGTTCTGCAGAAGTCAATGTACTTACCTCATGATACACAAAAGTGAAATGCTTTGCGTATAGATTTCTTAGTTATTACGCTTATTGCCGTGATGAGGAAAGTACTGTGCTGTAACGTATTGTTGTCCTACGGAAAAGGCTGTCTCCTTGTAGCAATAGCACAAAAGTCACCACTAAAACATGTCTCACTTTATAGAAGAATTCAGAAAAAACTGTGCAGATATAAAACAGATACACCGCAAAAGCAACAATGTAAATTGTCACTCATTAGTAACATCGTGATATAATCGTGTAGCTGTCACATAAACTAACCACTGTGTCATCTGGCATTTCACATAAAGCACCTCAAATCCAGAATCCACTCGTAAGCAAACCAAAATGTTGCATGTTAACAGTTTCTCAGTGTGATAAATTGTACAAGTAGCGTGAAGTGAAAATTGCAAAGACTAAGTTAAAAAGCAGATTATCTGTCAATAAATGGTTTTACATGAGAAATGTGGTGTAAACCTTTACTCTTCCTAGTACGCAGAGTTTCAACTTCAACGCAATTATCATGTGGCATACGTCGGATTCTGTAAGGTCCATTGTAAACTAGAAAGAATTTGTGACTCAAGTGTTTCTTCTTATGTGACAATGAATGAGCTTTAATGAGAACTTTCTGACCAATATATAATTTCTTTGCATTTGCTTTACCGTGTAGTTTTCTCCTTTTCTCTGCTGCAGATTTTATATTTTTAAGAGCCAAATCAATTATGTCTTTGTGTCGCAGTTTACGTGTATTCGGGAAAGGTACAAGCTCTCTGATTCTGTTCGGAGGTTCTACATTCTTCAGTACAAGAGTAGGTGGTAAAGCAGTGGAATCATGAGGCATTTCATTCAGCACATTTTGAAATAAGTGTAAATATCTGTCCCAATGCTGATGCTTTCTGTGACAATAAAGTCTGCAAAGCTTATTGATTTCTTTCATAATCCGTTCAGACGGGTTACAATGTGGTGAATACAATGAAATAAAAACAGGTTTGATTTTATGATTCCGAAGCATGCGTGACCAAACAGCAGATCTGAATTGCGGTCCGTTATCTGAAATGACTTTACTAACGTGTCCAACTTCACGTAAGAAATTTTTAACAAAGGCGTTGGATACAGACCGTCCAGTGGCTTTACGTAACGGAGTGAAAGAAACAAATTTTGAAGTAAGTTCAACAGCGACTAGAACGTACGAAAATCCATTCGATGTTCTGACAAGGGGTCCCAAGAGATCAACAGCAGCAAATTCTTTTAATTTAGAAGGAATAATAGGAAATAACGGAGCACGATGTGAGATAGTAGATGGTTTCGCCTTTTGACAAAGTTTACAAATAGACAAGACTCTTCGAATTCTCTTTTCCATATTGTTAAAATAACAAGTCGTTCGAAGAATATGATAACATTTTCGTGGGCCAAAATGTGCGTAGCTGAAATGAATGTACCAAATGAGCTTATTAACAAAATCGTCTGGAATGCAAAGTACCCATAGCTTGTCATCAACAGTGCAGCGTTTGAAGAGTATGTTGTTTCTAACCAGGTAATAATGCCGAATCTGAGTGTGTGTCTTTTCATGCCATTTACTTTTGATATCTTTCCAAATCGGATCTTTATCTTGTTCATGAGCAATGTCCTTTAAAGATGTGGTGATGAAGTTTTCAAAGGCGACTTTCTGAATGTAAAGAATACTGAAATTTTTCTCGAGGTTGCCTTCTGTGTTACTTTTCTCAAGCCCAGCCGGTGCGCGTGACAGCGCGTCCGCAACAATGTTCTCCTTGCCGGGAATGTAGACTATTGTGAAGCGGAATTCTTGCAGAAACAATGCCCAACGTTTTAACCTATCATGATTTAATTTTGAAGACATAAGAAATTGTAATGCACGATGATCACTGTATACTTTTACGTGCTTACCAGAAAGAAAGAAACGGAATTTGTTAAATGCCCAAACGATAGCTAAAGCTTCTAATTCAGTAACGGAATAATTTTTTTCAGATTTTGTTAGCACTCGGCTAGCAAAAGCAATGGTTTTCTGAACAGTAATGTCATCTTCTATGGCTTCTTGAAATAAATGGGCACCAAGACCAACTTTGGAAGAATCAGTGCTAAGGCAGAAATCTTGTGACAGATCTGGATGAGCTAGTATTGGCGCGTGAAGTAACGCTTCTTTCAAAGAATTGAATTCCAACTGTGCTTGTTCGTCCCAGTTCCAAATAGTATTTTTTCCAGTGAGAGAACAAAGTTTTGGTGTAACTAGAATTTGCATATTCAGAAAACGACGGTAAAAATTTACGAGACCTAGAAAACTGCGGACTTGTTTTTTTGTGGATGGAACTGGAATGGCTCTGATTGCTTCTAACTTTTCTGGATCCGGCTGAATGCCTTCAGAAGAAATAATATGTCCCAAAAACTTCACCTTTGACCTACCGAATTCTGACTTTTCCAAGTTAACTGTAATTCCAGATTCTGCAAAAATACGTAACAAACTGTTGAGGATGCGGTTATGTTGTTCCCATGAAGCTTCTGCTATTAGAATATCGTCCACATATAAAGTGATGTGACGTTTTAAGAACTCAGGTAATATGGAATTTAGCCCCCGAATGAATGCCGCTGAAGAAATGTTCAAACCAAAAGGAAGTTTCCGAAACTGATAACAAACGCCGAAACAAAGGAAAGCTGTGTATTTTCTGCATTCTGGATGAAGTTCGATCTGATAAAAGCTGGATCTGAGATCAATGGAAGATAACACTTTTACACCATTAAAATTTTGAAGAAGTTCTTCCATCGTCTGCGGCCTGTCTGTTTCAGGAATAATGATAGTATTGATTTGTCTCGAATCTAAGACTAGTCTGATCGACCCATTTTTCTTCTCAACAACATGTAACGGATTGTTGTATGAGCTTACTGCAGGCTCAATAATGCCCTCGTCAAGCATAGATTGTATTTCTGTTCTAACACGGTCCCTATAATGCGCCGGAATTACGTAAGGTCTAACACAAAAATTAGTATGCTCACGAACACGAAATTGGTATTGAAATCCCTTGATTGTTCCTGTTTTGTGAGTAAAAACTGTGGAATGTGCTTGTAAAATCTCAAAAAGGTCCTGCCTATCAGTGTCATTACAATTCTCAATTGTCTGAATTTTATTCTGAATTAACTCATTAATTTCAAATATGCCGTCGATGTCATCCCTGTCAGTACTTGCAGAGTGATTGTTGGTGTCTAGTTCCGTAGAAAATTCCGAACTGTTGTCTAACAGAACGTAAAGCCGATTAATTTCCTCATCATGGTTTGAGAGCCAATCTTCAAATTTCAAAGCTATTGACTTACCTTCTTTCTCTAAACTTATTTCAGCGTCGTGAAAGCTTAAGATTGCTTTGTATTCATTCAAAAAGTCTACTCCCAGTATAATTTCCGTCGACAATAATGGAACAATAAGGAAGTTCATAGAGAAGCTGTGGCTTTGACAAAAGAATTCTAAATTGGTTTGTTGGCGTACATCTACACTTTTTCCAAAGATTGCACCTTGTAATTTAATCTTACGTAACGGAAGTGTGGGGCAATCGTTCGCTTTGTTGCATTTGCTAAACGCTGTTTCGCTAATTACTGAAATGGGACTGCCAGAGTCAAGTACTGCCGTAAATTTTACGTCATGTACAGTAATGTGAATCACAGGATATGCAATGGTGTTATATGTTACGTCGTGTTCCTGGAGTAAGATGTCCCTAATGTCTTCCATTTTTACGTAATTACTAGCTACGGCAGCTGCGTCATCAGTTTCATAAGTACGTCTTGTGGCTGCCAGTGGTGTGAGTCATCGCCTATTGTCTCTTTGTTGGCGCGCGTCGTTATTGGGATTTGGAGACCTAACTTCTACAAATTCATCGTGACGAGAGTGCTCTGCTCTGTTTAAATCTCGCCAGTTCTGATGCAATTCAGGTCTGTCGTTACGATCATATCGTCTGTCGTCATGTCGGTAGTTTCCATAGTTTCTTTCTTGTCGGTCACATGGTGGAGAATTTCTCCTTGAATCGTAACTACGCGCTGGACCGTTGCGTCTAAAGTTATTCTGTCTCCCTTGATAATAGTTATTTTGGTTCCCATATTGTCTGTTTCTCTGATTGTCTCTGTGATAGTCATTACCGCGGAAAGGTGATCTTTCCCTGTAACTATTACTCTGCCAGTGGTTATCATATGGGTGGTGTCTGTTTTGGTCACGATTTACGTTGTAAGAATAGGTTTGTCGTGGCCATTTATTGTTTCTGTCGTCACGGAATTGAGACGGATGTGACCTGTAGTGATTGTTTTCCTGTTTTCGCATTCCGCGACTGTCTGTGTCAATTTCCAGTTCTTGTAACAGTCCCTGAAAAGCTTCAATGTCATCTTTGCAACGTCCTGCTAAAATAATATGTCTCAAATGTTCAGGCAGTTTGATTAAGCAAATGCGAATGAGTTCTGAGGGGCTGTATGGGTTTGACAGGTATTGATTCTTGTGCAACATGTCTTCAAAATATTTGACAAGACTGGAAAATTCAGATTGTTCAAAGTGTTTCATCATCATGATGCTATGTTTTACGCGGTCTTGTGTGGCTTGAGACCAATATGCTGAGAGGAAGGCATGATAAAAATCTCCTTCACTGTGACAATCGTGAATGACCGATCGCATTCTTACAGCTGGTTCATTCTCCAAATAGCCACACATAAATTCTAATCTGTGTTCTAATGACCAGTTGGGAGGAAAACAATGAGAGAATTGATGGAGCCATGCTTGTGGATGAATGTCGTTGCCAGAATTCTTAAATGTTTTGAATTTACGTGTAGTAATGAACAGCTTATAATCAAAGTCATCGTGTCGGCGAGTAGCATATCGGTCATTGTTACGTCGTGTCGGCGGTTCCATCTCAAAATTCGGTGCACCTTGCCAGTTCCTTTCATAATTACCGAAATGCTCTGTGTTATTATTTTGTGGCTTTTCCGTATTTATATGTCCCTCTTCCCTTATTGGGGCGCGAGTGTCCTCTGAAATACGTAATTCTTGTATTACCTGTGTCAGCTGATCTTGTACTTCCCGCATTTCTCTTTTGTATTGCGTATTAATTTGATTCTGATTTTGTTTGAATTTTCTTATTTGTTCATACTCTTCTGTGTCCGTGAAGGCTACGGGTCTTGTGTCATTCAGATCATCATCTACCTTTGTAGATAAGTTAGTGACCTGATCCGAAAGTTCAGCTACTTTCTCCGATAGTGAACACATTTCCTCAGTGTGTTTTTCTGAACCAAGTTTCAGAGTGTCCATTTGTGTTGCAATCGAATCTACTGTGTTCTTTAAGTTGTCCTGAGTTTTTGCCAGTTGCGTAACCGAATCGGTAGATGCAACTGAGTCAATTTTAGCCCACAAGGTCTCATGATTTTCATGAACAATGGTTTGCAGCTCTTTTATGGCTGCTTCGTGATTCTGTAATGCATTTTCATGCCGCGAAAAAATAGGCTGAAAATGCTCACAAATTTGTGTTTTTACGTCATTACAGACTTTTTGACATTTCGATTCAATGTTATGTAATTCAGTAGTTAAATCTTCACGTGTTTGTTCAAGTGTGGTGTCTAACTTCCGAAGATTTTGTTCCATTGTGTCTAACTTTTGCTGTGTTTGTCTCTGGTGTTGTTCCATTGTGTCTAACTTTTGAAGATTTTGTTCCACTGTGTCTAATTTTTTAAGATTTTGTTCCATTGTGTCTAACTTTTGAAGATTTTGTTCCACTGTGTCTAATTTTTTAAGATTTTGTTCCATTGTGTCTAACTTTTGAAGATTTTGTCCCATCTGTCTCTGATTTTGTTCCATTTGTTGCATTAATTGCAATAATAATGTATTAGTGTCTGGAATCTGTTTCTCTATGCTTTTTAGCAGTGCATTTTGACCGGCAACATTCACATTTTGACAAGCAGAAAATGTGTCTTGACTCATTTGAGAAAACGGTGAGGACGCAAAACCTGAATCTACAGTATTTGCAAAATTGTGTCCTATCATTTCGGATTCCTGAGGCGAGCTGTTGCCGACCGACCGATCGACAATGCTTCCCTGTTCACTACCTGTTTCACTGCCTACGCCATTGTCTGACGCCCGCTCCATTTCCCTATGCACAGTTACCAAATTACTACTTTGAACATTAGTTAACTCATTACACAGTGGCGCTAACACATTGCTTTCGTCTTCACTGTCGTTTCTTAGTTTACTTTGGAGCCGAGTGTTACGTTTTTCACACGCCATTATTGAGACAATATTTCACACGATAACACACGAAAACACAGTTTGAAGAGCAAAAATAAGAGAACACATTAACATAGCACTGAAAATAATATGTAGTTAATTACAAGCGCAGCTGCGAAATACTTGTTGCAAATCTACATGCATGCCACAACTGTTTTACATTACAACAATGAAAGACTGCAACTACAAAGGAGATTCTCTCTACAATTACGCGCTAGCAATAAACAAAAGCTACACTAAATACACAAACTACAAGAAAAAATCAGAAGATTCCAGTGAGGTATCCTAGGCTAAGGGTCGACATATGAAACGTCCCCTTAGAACAATTGAACAAGCCTGTGCTTAACCTGACACACAATATTATTTAGCGCAACGCAATCTGACTTTCAATAACCCCTACAAAACAATGGCCCTGACTAACTTTAACCTATACCTTTTACAAATCACTTACCTCACAAAAATCTTCGCTGCTCGAACTACTGCAATACAGCGAGTGCCACTACTGCCAGCTAAATAAAAGATTCCAACTACTGGAGGCACTAACTACTGATAGGGATAGTTAGCAAATGAAAGATATTATTAGAGAACAAACAATGTATTTACCTTAATATTCATAATTGACATCCAGTCTTACAGATTATCAAAACTCGGCCATCTCTCTCCCCACGTCCACCACTGCTGGCGGCTCACCTCCAACTGCTCAGCGCTACGCGCTGTTCGCATCCAGCTATAGCAGTTCATGACAACAATGGCAGACAACAATGCAAACTAGCCACATACTGCACACAGCACAGCCAGTGATTTTCATATAGAGCACTATGTGGCATTACCCATATAAAAATCTAAACAGCCTACTTACATGTTTGTTTTGGTACTTCTTACTTTCCCTATTTTATGAAGTGCGACTCGGAACTTTCGTTCCACAGACAACCTAGGTGAAAGACAACCGTAGTTCTTTTATGCTTTATGTCAGTAATGTCCGATCATCAGTTTGAGGCTACATTTTCATTTTTTGAATGACTGCTTATTCAGAATTGTAACTTATTGTTACCATTGTTACAGTATATGCCAGGAGATGGAATTACACGAGGCGCGTTCGATAATAATGCAACACATATTTTTTTTCTGGAAGCAGGTTGGTTTTATTCAGGATTCCAGTAGGTACACCATATTATTCCCCATTCTTTTGACCATAAAAGCCTAATTTTCATTGTGACGGGACGCCAGCTTACGGGGAGGGGTGCCCGCCTGGTACCACTCTACTGGACGTCATCGGAGCCAACGTCTCGCTGCATCAGTAACCTCCCCATCATCCATGTACTGCTTCCCACAGAGTGCCTCCTTCATTGACGAAGGGTGAGAGATCCGCGCTGTATGGCGGATGAGGAAAAACAGTCCAGCGAAGTTTTATGAGCTTCTCTCCGGTGCGTAGACTTGCGTTGTTGTGGAGCGCACCTTTGTGTACCACAAGTGATGGACGGGTGTATTAGCACTACCAACAGAGGCATCTAGTTGAACAGCTAGGTGTTTGATTGTGATCCGTCGATCATCTCTCATGATGGCGTTGCACGTTCTAACATTGCAGGAGTGACAGCTGTGTGTGGCGGCCGGAACGCGGGAGATCGGACGGGTTTGCACCACCTTGTTGCGATGGTGAAAGAAGCCTCGCCCAACGACTCACCGCGCTTTTGTTCACTGCCAGGTCTCCGTAGAGATTCTGCAAGTGCCTATGAATATCTGCGATGCTCTGGTTTCCCTCCAAAACAAAATAAATGACAGCTCTCTGCTTGGAACGATTGAAGGGTACGTACTGAGTGGCCACCTATCGGAACTTCATGAAACTATAGGGTCTGAAGCGGGAGCTTTTCAACTGTCACACAACACATTTTGCATTTTTTAAACCGAAATTGGGCGAGAGAAAAAATGTTGCATTACTTATTGAACACCCTTCGTATTATTACGAAGCCGGTCGTAAAACAGTATAGTAATTGCGTGTGACGAGGGCCTCCCGTCGGGTATACCGCTCGCCTGGTGCAAATCTTTCGATTTGACGCCACTTCGGCGACTTTCCCGGCGATGGGGATGAAATGATGATGATTAGGACAACACATCACCCTGTCTCCGAGCGGAGAAAATCTCCGACCCAGCCGGGAATCGAACCCGGGTTCTTAGGATTGACTGTCGCGCTGACCACTCAGCTACCGAGGGCGGACCGTAAAGCAATAAAATAGTATTAGCTGAAAAACTGTTACTGTTTTCTTCATTTTTTGAAAATATAGCAGCAGGTCTTCGAATCTGAAAAACGAACTCTAAGATTTTATAGGAATGTTGAAACAATGTAGATTAGACTAACGAGACAGGTTGCGGAATAGTGCCAAAATCGCAGTAAAGCAAAGTTGAAACAACAAAATTGATCGGTGCAGTTTAATAAGACCGGAAAGAAGCAGGAATAACGTAACATGGCATACAAGAGAGAAAAATATTTTGGCAGCAAATTCACGGGACAGCTGGCCTGGAAGAAGAAGCCCAAAGGACCTGAACAGTTTGGCCTGACGGGAGGAAAACAGACCATTCTGAGAGACAGAATATAGTATGGGCACAAAGGAAAGATGAAACAAAACATTGATGCGTATGTGTAGTGGGTTAAATTTCACTACGGACGACAGTTTCAGCATAGAGTAGACGCCGCAATTCATGGATGTGAAATTTGAAGAATGGTGAACGACACTATTGGCGAACAATTGATGGTGACGCATAAATTTCGTACTAGTGAAGATCTCGGGATGTTATTAATCCCATGCGGTTATCTGTGATACATTTCAAGCGCCTAGTCTTCATGTTCTGACTAAAGAGAATGTTTGTCAATAAATACTCGTTCCTGAAACATGGGCTGTAACTGAGTCATTGTCCTCTATGCAGGGTGGTCAGAAATACCGAAAAGCTTGCAAGGGTGTTTCAGGGGAAGTTTTGCTGGAAATAACTGTTAAGAAAAAAAGCACTGAAGTCAGCCAGTCGGCTAGTCTGCGCGCATATGCAAGCAGCCTGCCAGAGATAGTGTTGTCAAACGCATTCTTCGTTTGTTTTCCTCAAACTAAACAAACGTAGCTTTTGCTCAGGTGGCTTAAATTTATCACTTCTGAAAAAGACGCATTTTAATTGGTAATGAGCTTCTGAACAAGGGGTGACTCATGGATCCGCAGGGGTTTCTGCATTACCAAATTTTAGCGTGTGCAAGTGCTTGCTTGAATTTGGGCGAGCAACGACCTGATTGCCTAACTTCAGTGCTAAATAACTCTGAAACGGCGCAACGTATCGAATTTTTTTATTAACAGTTACTTCCGAGCACATCCTGTCGTGCAACATCCTCACAAGCTTCGCAGAACTGTTTCTGAGCACCCTGTAATTCTGTCAAAGGTCTTAGCACAACACGATACGTTGGAGGAGCTCTCTCACGTATGGAAAGTCAGTGAGCTACAGTTTGATAGCTCGTTGGTAAGTCTTGATGAAAATAGCTTAACGAGCTGCTAGCGGAATTTTGAGACAGTATACAGTGTAAATTTCCTCATTACTTTGCAATGACACACTACTGGCACAGACGACGGATTATTTTTGTTTAACAGTTACTGCAGGCTCTTTCTGTAAGTTGCCGTGGTCGATAGGCTGCCAACGACGGCTACGAAAGAGCGTATCTTCGACAGGACGAAAGAAAAGAGTAAAGATGTTAATTGCAGATGGAATGATCTATAATAACATAAAGAAGGTCCTACAGAACGTAACATTCTGGAGAATAAGGTAAGTAGTAAATGAGTTTTGCTATTTGGGGAGCAAAATAACTGATGATGGTCGAAGTAGAGAGGATATAAAATGTAGACTGGCAGTGGCAAGGAAAGCGTTTCTGAAGAAGAGAAATTTGTTAACATCGAGTATAGATTTAAGTGTCAGGAAGTCGTTTCTGAAAGTATTTGTATGGAGTATAGCCGTGCATGGAAGTGAAACGTGGACGATAAATAGTTTACACAAGACCCGGGTTCCCGGGTTCGATTCGCGGCGGGGTCAGGGATTTTCTCTGCCTCGTGATGACTGGGTGTTGTGTGATGTCCTTAGGTTAGTTAGGTTTAAGTAGTTCTAAGTTCTAGGGGACTGATGACCATAGATGTTAAGTTCCATAGTGCTCAGAGCCATTTTTTTGGTTTACACAAGAAGAGAATAGAAGCTTTCGAAATGAGGTGCTACAGAAGAATGATGAAGATTAGATGGGTAGATCACATAACTAATGAGGAGTTATTGAACAGAATTGGGGAGAAGAGAAATTTGTGGCACAACTTGACTAGGAGAAGGAATCGCTTGGTAGGACATGTTCTGAGGCGTCAAGGGATCACCAATTTGGTTTTTGAGGGCAGCGTGGAGGGTACAAATCGTAGAGGGAGACCAAGAGATGAATACACTAAACAGATTCAGAAGGATGTAGATTGCAGTACGTACTGGGAGATGAAGAAGCTTTCACAGGATACAGTTGCATGGAGAGCTGCATCAAACCAGTCTCTGGACTGAAGACCACAACGACAACAACAATAAAAAGGTAATATTCATAACACACATCAAATGTTTATATACCTTCGTTCCAATAGTTATTTTTAAAAAAGTGTTTGTACTTCAGAGGCTTGAATGAAAGAACCCAATGGTGATGGCACAAAAGTTCTGAAAAAGAGCAATAGTTATTTGCATGATAAGAGAACCTGAATTCACATAAATTTGGTTGCCGTTGCAGTTTAAAAACCAAACGATAATGGTTACAGTCATTAGCGACGGAACGACAAACTTGGCTTGAGACCGATCGGCCATGTCCTATCCAAAAGAGACAACCCAACCCAGTTCGAGAAAGTACCGACATGCATCCTCAGACGACTGGACTGAAATTTGAAGCGTACTGCTCCCACATAGTAGTACCTACCGCGCTGCAACTGGACAGGTTAACCGAGGAATCCAATCTTTCCCAGTTCATGTGCAATGGTGGAAGTAGTCTGCCATTTTTATGACCACTTTCTAGCTTCTGGACGTTTTGGGAAGTTTCCTCGTGTGAAGCTTGTATGCTTACGAAGTCTGATTCCGCTTGCGGCTGTGCATCTGCTGCGCGCGGTACAGTAGTCTATCCAATTCGTTGCACCGCACGCGGGTAAGGAACGCCACAGCGTCTAGGCATTCAGCAGTCTGGAAGACGCGAAAGAATAGTCGGCGCTCGTGTGGGAATAAATTGTGGGAGGCGAGAGGGCAAGTAATCGCACACGAATAGGGAGATTGCACCGCTCCGGGACTGGAGAGGAGCAGGTCGGGACGCAGCGGCCCACTGACTCGTAACGAGCCGTACAAAGGCGGGCGGCAGATGCTGCGCGACGATAGGCCAGATAATAAGATAGGGCGGCGGGCCCGCGCATTCAGCTGTCGCCACTGTGCCGCCGCCGTCCGCCGGCCGCCGGCGAGCAAATTGCAGCGCCTGCCGACAGCGCCGCCGTAATTAGCGGACGCGCCGCGACGCCCGCTCCGTGGGAAGGCGGGCCCGGCCTGGCGCAAGTGGCCAGATACGCATCAGCTGTCGCAAGCCGTAACGAGGGCGTCCGTGCCGCCGATGCGGCCTACCTAACCCGGCTCCCGTTCTTCCCTCATAAATCACCAGAAGGATCTTGCCAGCTAAGGGGCCGCGCGCAGTACCTGCTGGAGGCCGTAAACGGCAGTAGCTCGCAGCTCTAACTAGCCGCGCAGTTTTTCTTAGACAAAATATACCGAAGAGCCAAAGAAACTGGGACACTCGTCTAATACCGTTAAGGGCCCCCACGAGCATGCACAAGTGCCGCAACACGCGTGGCATGGTCTCGACGGACATCTGAAGTAGAACTCGAAGGAACTAACACCATGAAACATTCACGGCTGTCCATAAATCCGTAAGAGTACGAAGGGGTGAAATCTCTTCCGAGCGGCACGTTGCAAGACATCCCAGATATGCCCAATAATGTTCATGGCTGGAATAGTGTTCCTGGCACCACTCTCTAATTATTTTGGACGTGTGGGGTGTCAAATTGTCCTGCTGGAATCGCCCAAGTCAGTCAGAATAAACAATGGACATGAGTGGATGCAGGTGATCAGACAGGATGCTACCGTATGTGTCACCTGTCAGAGTCGTATCCAGACGTGTCATGAGTCCCGTATCACACCAACTGCTTATGCCCGACACCATTACAGAGCCTCCATCAACTTGAACAGTCCCCTGCTGACATGCAGGGTCTGTGGATTCATGAGGTCCCTGGAGCCATTCTGTAGCAATTCTGGACGTCTGGGGTGTCGCGTTGTTCATCGGAATGCACAAAGGACATGAATGGGTGCAGGTGGTCAGACAGGATGCTCACGTACCTGTCACCTGTCAGAGTCGTATCCAGACGTGTCAGGGGCCTCATATCATTCCAACTACACACGCCCCGCACCATTACGGAGCCTCCACCAGTCCGAACAGCCCCCTGTTGATATGCAGGGTTCATGGATCCATGGGGTTGTTTCCATACCCGTAGACGTCCATCCGCTCGGAACAATTTGAATCGAGCCCCGTCCGATCAGGCAACATGTTTCCAGTCATCAACAGTCCAGTGTCGATGTTAACAGGTCTAGCGAGGCTTAAAGCTTTGTGTCTTGCAGTCATCAAGGGTACACGAGTGGGCCTTCGGCTCCGATAGGCCATATAGATGATGTTTCCTTGAATGGTTCGCACGCTGACACTTGTTGATGGTTCAGCTTTGAAATCTGCAGCAATTTGCGGATGGGCTGCACTTTTGTCACATTGAACTATTTTCTTCAATCGTCGTTGGTCCCGTTCTCGTAAAAAAAAAAATTTCCCGCCGCAGCAATGTCGGAAATCTGATATTTTACCGGATTCGTGATATGCACGGTACACTCGTGATATGGTCGTACGGGAAAATCTCCACATCATCGCTAACTCGGACATGCTGTGTCCCATCGCTTGTGCGCCGACTATAACACCATGTTCTAGCTCACTTAAATCTTGATAACCTGCAATTCTAGCAGCAGTAACCGAACTAACAAAGGTGCCGGACACTTGTTTTCTCATATAGGCGTTGCCGACCGCAGCACCGTTGTCTGTCTGTTTACATATCTCTGTATTTGAATATGCATGCCTGTACCAATTTCTTTGGCGCTTCAGTATAACAGTACCATCTTATCGCTCTGTTTCATTCTTCAGGAATATTGTAACATGTAATTAAAGATGAGTCAAAAATTAGGCGAGAGCAACAGAGAGTAGAGAGGGTAATTGGAAATTTGTGGTAAGTTCTTATGGGAGCAAACTGCTGCGGTCATCGGTCCCTAAGCTTACACACTACTTAATCTAATTTGAACTAAGAACAACACACACACCCTTGCCCGAGGGAGGACTTGAACCTCCGACGGGAGAAGCCGCGCGAACCGTGACAAGATGCGTTAGACCGCGCAGCTACCCCACGCGGCAGTAGAGAGGATAATTTAAGTTAATAACTCAGGTAACTCATGGCGTGTTGAATAATTGGAAAACAAGAGAAATTGAAGCGTTTGATATGTGATGTTGTAGAAGAAATGTTACGTGTACTAATGAGACATTAAGTAGCTATTATCAGGATCAGGCAGGAAACCAAAGATGGGTGAGCCCTGTGGCACGCCAACCACGTATCGATTCGGCTTCGTGCCATGTCTCTGCTGCTTGCTTTGGTTGGTCCGCAGCGCCAACTGCCAGCCTTTTCGCGCAGCAGGGAGATGATGCGGTGTCGGCGACGGGAGGTGAAAACGGACACCACTAGAGGGCAACCTCGCCTTCTTCCGGGTGCAGCCTGGCGTTTACCTTCCCTGCTGCTCTGCGGTGGGAAGGCTGCTGCGGGAGCAGTTCTTCGCATTTCTTCAGTGGGCCGTACTGCGTGGGAGCAGGCGTGGCGCTTCCTTGTGTTTTCAGCGGGGCGGTTAGAGTGATCTGCTGGAAAGAGATAGTTTCGGTTTCTCCGGTATTGCTGTAGGCCGATTCTGCCAGTTGGGATGAGAGAGCCTATGTTAGGGTTGCAACCGGCCGGGTGTTGTTCAGCATAACGCAGAGAATTTGCACGTTAGCGAAAGTGTTCTGGCGATGGAATAGAGGACTGTTGGTATAAATACGTGGTGCCTTGAAGGCCCTTCTGTTGAGTCTAAATTCAGTATAGAGGATGTTCGGAAATTCTCATTGCAAACTTCTAGGAGTTGTAGAGAGGAGTGGGTACTTAATGTTTTAAGCAGGGACCCATGTCCGGAAACGTGCCGTTTTCGTGCTACAATCGTTTGAAAACATCGTCTAAAATGAAAAACAGCCCACAGTTGCACTAAATTATGTTTATTTTAAACCTTGACCGTGGTTTCTGCTGTAATAATATAGCCTTTTTCAGAAATCCTAAAAATGATCAAAATAACATCTAGACCAGTGATACAATCTACACGTAAACTTCAAAATTAGGTGAGTGATAACATATTACTTACATACACACTAATCAATGAAAAATGTTTTAGCCCAGAGGCTGCATCAAGATCAATTAAATAACTTCAACAGACATAAGCCTGTTTCGAAGTAAAATTACATATGGCACCGTATGTCCTCCGCCACATCCTGTATACTCAATTTAGACTTAACAGAAGGGCCAGCAAGTACACCAAGTCGTTTCATCCATACATGTATTTTTTCATCATTACTAACTTTACGACAGGAGCGGGTATACAATGTAAAAGGCATATTACTATATACATAATTAGGTCTAGATTGAGACTTAGCATCTATTCCACAATGCCAGGTCTTGTAGGCGATGACATCTCGGTCGGCGAATGATTCGAGTCCAGGTAGAGAGGTATTCTCACATCGGACAATAGCTAGAGTACTACCAATATTCCCAGTACCAGCATCCAGACTAAAATTAACTCGACATGCACGGAAAAATACAGGGCGCACGGTTGTCAAATGTGCTGCACCCCGCGCACCATAGGTGGCGCTCAGCATAGTGAGCTATGTCGCACAGTTTGAAAGCATGTTTGCTAGGTAGGTATGCAACAGGGTACTCATGGCGAGGAGTGCTTACATCGGATCGGCTGATGTCATTTAATGTCTGTCCTACCTCTCTGACCTTGTTCGAGCCTCATTCATGTGTTTGTGAGAGTTAGAGCAACGTGGTCAGGTACACGTTTGCAGAATACAACGACATGATCCTCCTGAACGGCGAAGCTCACTGTAATGGAAAAGCTGCTCGCCGCCTTTATCGAGATCGTTCTCCACAACGTCCGACTCAATCGCATACCCTTTTCGGCTCAATTAATCAACGGCTTCGAGAGAGGGTACCTCCACCATCAGCGGGCGTGATAGTGATGCTCCAAGGAAACGTCGCACACCAGAATTGGAAAAGGGAGTATGGCATCACGTCGGCGAGAACCCGTCAACGAGTACAGGAGCAGTGTCTTTGACTATTAACGTGTGGAACTGTAAAACAAGTCGTATTCTGGGTCACGCCTAATTAACTACTTGTAAAAGTGGTCGCGTTACCAACATGTTTTCAAGTAACAGATCCGGTTTGCTTACTGGTTTAATGATTCGCTTGATTATGAATTAAAAGCAGTTTTCTCGAGCCATATGTAGCCACCGATGCTTGTCTGAGTACAGGACTGTCAAGTGGTGGGGACGGGAAATTTTATGCGTTCACCAATCAGTTGTTTCATAACTTCGTCAAAATGACGTAGAACTGCAGAAGATATAGTGGCCGATGGTTTCAAAAATCCACGCCAAGGGACGGTTGCGCGAAGGGACACCAGTTTCTCCAACGACCAGACGCCTGGCGCCATCCGAGTAACGCCAACCTGTGCGTGGGCGGGCCGAACAGCGCCCCGACTGAAAGCCCAAGCATACGTCAGCATTCCCGCGCCCGCTCATGTCGGCAGCAGGGAAGTTTTGCTGTCTGAGTAAGCGTACGGTGTGCGAGGAACCGAGATAACGAAACTACTGTAAGGCACCCTCTCACCCTTAGTTTGTGGCAGCGCTCGATAGGATCACGTCGGGTCAGGCAACTCAACACACAGACGTGCTGCAACACGACTTGGCATGGACTCGGAAAAATGTCTGAAGTAGTGCTCAAAGGGAACTGACATCACGAATTATGCAGGGTTGTCTATAAATCCGTAGGAGTACGAGGGGGTGAAGATCACTTCTTAACAGCACATTGCAAGGCATCCCAGATATGCTCAATAATGTTCATGTCTGGGGAGTTTGGTGGCCAGCGGAAGTGTTTAAACTCAGAAGAGTGTACTTCAAGCCGCTCTGTAGCAATTCTAGACGTGTGGGTTGTCGCATTGTCCTGCTGGAATTGTCGAAGTGCGTCGGAATGTACAATGGACATGAATGGATGCACGTGATCAAACAGGATGCTTACGTACGTGTAACGTGTCAGAGTCTTATCTAGAAGTATCATGAGTCCCATAAAAGTCGAACTGCACACTCCCCACATCATTACAGAGCCTCCACCACCTTGAACAGTCCCCTGCTGACATGCAGGGTCCACCGATTGATGAGTTTATCTCCATACCCGTACACGTCCATCCGCTCGATACAATTCGAAACGAGACTCGGCCGACCAGGCAACATGTATCCAGTCATCAACAGTCCATCACAGTCGGTGTTGACGGGCCCAGGCGAGGGGTAAAGGTTTACCCGTCGTTCAGAATTGCTACAGAGAGGCTCCAGGAACACTCTTCTGAGTTTAAACACTACCGCTGGCCACCAAACTCACCAGACATGAACATCATTGAGCATATCAGGGATGCCTTGCAACGCGCTGTTCAGAAGAGATCTCCATCCCCTCGTACTCTTTTGGATTTATGGACAGCCTTGCAGGATTCATGGTGTCAGTTCTCTCCATCAGTACTTCAGACATTAGCCGAGTCCATGCCACGTCGTGTTACGGCACATCTGCGCGCTCGCGGAGGCCCTACACAATATTAGGCAGGTGTAGCAGTTTCTTTGGCTCTTCAGAGCATATTGAATGAAACAAAATACCAAATACAAAATTAAATTTACAGCTTATATGTTACTCTCTTACTTTGTGAAAATTCGTGTCTGTAAACTTTCAACACAAGTTAACCTGTACAGTAATTCATAGAAATGCTAAAGCTCTTTTTCCTCTGTTAGTGTCGTGCAGCCTTCGGTTCCGAAAGCCCATATCGATGACAATTCGTTGAATGATTCACACGTTGACACTTGTTGATGGCCCAACATTGAAATCTGCAATGTCGTCGTTGGTCCCCGATCTTTTTCCGGCCGCAGCGATGTGGGAGATTTAATGTTTACCGGATTCCTGGTATTCACGGTACACTAAAAATTGGTTCAAATGGCTCTGAGGACTATGGGACTTAACTTCTGAGGTCATCAGTCCCCTAGAACTTAGAACTACTTAAACCTAAACGTAGCGGTCGCGCGGTTCCAGACTGTAGCGCCTAGAATCGGTTGGCAACTAGGGCCCGCTCACGGTACACTCTTAAAGTGGTCGTACGGGAAAATCTCCACTTCATCGCTACCTCGGAGATGCTGTGTCCATTGTTCGTTCGCCGACTGTAACACCACGTTCAAACTTACTCACATCTTGATAGCCTGCCATTGTAGCATTGATTAGCAAACTGCTCCAGACAGTTGTCTCATGAAGGTGTTGCCGATCACAGCGTCGTATTCTGCCTGTTTACATATCTCTGTATTTGAATATGTATGCCTACATCGGTTTCTCTGGCGCTTCAGTGTATGACAAACTGCCTATTGGCTTCTGTCTCGGGTTCTTCAGCCGACGTTCAGCTAATGATTTTTCTGACGTTTCGCCAGCAGGAGTGGCTGGCATTGTCAAAGCTTCACCCTCCATTGCCGGTGGTGAACTGGAGCCGAGCTCGCGGCCGCAGACTATATGTACCTGGCGCGCCAACGGCCGAGGGCTTCTCCGCGGTCATTTCCGGTGCGGTTCTCCTCTTGCTACCTGCGACGGTCGTTCGCTGTAGTACGGGAAGCCAGGATCCGTTTACCTTAAGGCTTTCCTCTTTCTTGTTCAAACTGTTCGCGTGTTTTTGTATTTCTACAGCTTCTCTGAACAAGCGCGTGTGATAGTGCTTCTCTACAGCCAGAACTTCCGTGTCGGTGAATTTTATTACGTCGTCGGTCTCATTCAGTGAGTGCTCTGCCACGGCCGATTTCTCCACCTGCCCCAACCTGCAATGCCGCTTATGCTCTTTGATCCTCGTGTTAATGGATCGTCCAGTCATTCCGACATAAACTTTTCCGCATGTGCATGGTATACGGTATATTCCCGACATTGCAAGTGGGTCTCTTTTCTCCTTCGCCGATCTAAGACACTCTTTGATCTTCCTTGTCGGTTTGAAAATCGTCTTTACGCCATGTTTGCGCAACATACGGCCGATTCTGTCCGTCACTCTGGGAATGTATGGCAGAAAGGCCGTACCCGACATTTCTTTTTCTCGTTCTTTACTTCGCCGAGTGTTTGGCTCTGTTACGCTTCTAATATAATTTGTGGAGTACCCATTGCTCCTCAGGACAGTTTCCAGGTGTTGCATTTCTCGTTTGAGGTGTTGCGGCTCACATATTCGTCCTGCTCTCGTTACGAGCGTACTAACCATGCCTCTTTTCTGCCTCGGGTGGTGGTTCGACAGTTTGTGCAGGTATCTGTCCGTGTGTGTCGGTTTTCGATACACGCTGTGTCCCAGGTTTTCGCCGTCCCTTGTGACCAGCACATCTAGAAATGGCAGTTTCTTGTCCTTTTCTACTTCCATGGTAAATGTTATGTTGGCGTGGAGGCTGTTCAAGTGTCTTAGGAATTCACCGAGCTGTTCTTCACCGTGGCTCCACACCACGAAAGTATCATCGACGTACCTGTACCACACCTTAGGTTTGCAAGTCGCCGAGTCCAGTGCCTGTGCTTCGAATTGTTCCATGAAGAAGTTGGCCACCACTGGACTGAGAGGACTACCCATGGCGATGCCTTCCAGCTGTTCGTAGAAATCGCCATTCCACGTGAAATAGCTCGTGGTGAGACATGCATGGAAGAGCTTTCTGATGTCTTGCGGGAAAATGGAACCGATGTGCTCCAGAGCGTCACTGAGTGGCACTTTCGTAAATAACGAAATAACATCAAAGCTGACCAGGATGTCGTTTGGTGCAAGTTTCAGTTTCTTCAGCTTCTCAATGAAATGTCCTGAGTCCTCAATGTATGTGTCGGTCTTCCCCACGTGTGGCTGGAGCAGAGAGGCCAAGTGTTTTGCCAGTTTATATGTCGGTGAGGCAGGAGCGCTAACGATCGGTCTCAGTGGAACGTTGTTCTTATGGATCTTGGGTAATCCATATAGCCGAGGTGGTAGGGCTTCTGTGTTGCGCAGGTTTCTCTGTATGTCCGCCGGGAGAGAAGACGCCTTGATTAATCGATTCGTATTCCGTGTGATACGCTGCGTCGGATCTGCGCTTAGTTTTCGGTACGTCGTCGGATCTAATAGGTCTCGGATCTTTTGCTCATAATCTTCGGTCTTCATTACCACGGTCGCATTCCCCTTATCGGCAGGCAGTACCAATATACTCTTGTGGGCGTTGAGATTCTTAATGGCTTGTACCTCTTCCTTCTTCAGGTTGCAAGCTGGTGGTTTTGTTCGCATTCAGCAGATGTATATTCGTATTGCATACACTCGTTTCTTTAGTAATTCTCGGCGCGAGTGAGGAAACATGACAAGATTTTACGTATCGTTGAGCAGTGTTTGTGTTTATCGAAGATCATTTTCTTTCCATTGTATTGAAGTACGCATAACTTACTTGTGCAGCTGAACGCCAGTTTCTGCCGTCTGTCGGTTATTGCATCCTACGCAACACATTCAACACATTACAACTCAATAGTTTTTCTAAAGAAAGACGGTATCACTTTAAATTTGCAATCAGGAAAACCTACTAACAACTACGAATGCCCCTATCTTGTATTCCACCACAGACCGTCACTGTTTTCTAGGCAAAAACGCCCTTGAGAAGCCTCTCGAGTTTGGCAGTGAGCCCGCTGGTCGGAAGCTGGCCACGTTCCGCGGTGCCTGGAGCACTCGGTGGTGTGCTTGGAGACCGCTGCGATAGGCGCCACCTGGGGCCACACACACACACACACACACACACACACACACGGGCCGGCGAGTCGCGCCTCGCGGTGTCCCGCCTGCCGCTTTCCCCGCGGGTCGCAGGCGACAGCGCGGCCGGGGTCGCGAGTCGTGGGTCGTGGGTCGCGGGGTCAGCCGCGCCTCGTTCCACGCGGCCGCGAGCAGTTGCTGGCGGCACCAGAGGACACTTGCCATCTGGGACAGCGAACGCTCTGAGCAAACGATCAAATATTAGAAATGAAATGGAATCGGTGCTACACAGACCAGGCACGCTGCGTTACGGAAACACAAAAAGTATCATTACCAGTTTCAGCTTCTTACCACGTCATCGTCAGATGACAAGTTTAAAAAAATAATTAGTGAAAGTGAAAGGGGGTAGTAAAATACCAGGAAACCAGGCGACAAATCGGATTAACGTCTATACACAACGACACATAGTTGAATACACTGCAGATTAGCTTGTCAACTGGACAGGCCCAAATAGGCATTCACAGTGTAAAACATACCTCTCCTCTCATTTCTGGAATGTGTGTGTGTGTGTGTGTGTGGGTGGGTGGTTGGGTGGGTGGGTGGGCAGGTGGGTGTGTTTGTGTGTGCGTAAGGATTAGTTAGTTAACTATACATTATATATTATGTACGTCTGTATGCCCAGTATCTCCTCCTAAACCACTGGTCGAATTCAACTAACCTCGATACAGATCTGTTTGTTATATATGAGTATCAGCACAGTGGGGATTAGAGTGTCCTATCTCACATGGGAGCAGAGGCACAGACAAATGTTTTTCTGCCCCTGAAATGTAGACTACCTTTTGCAACAACTATGTTCTGTGAGTAGCATCTTCGTGCCTTGCAGGGCTACAAGTGTAGATAGGCACGGATGAGCAGAGAGAGGGGGGAGAGGAGATGGATAGTGAGAGAGCAGAAAGGAGGAGATGGTCACCGACAGAGAGGGCGGATGAGATAGACAGAGAGAGAGAGGGGAGGAATATAACGTCAGACAGGGACAACAAGAGGGGATACAGGAGATGGACAACAAGAAGGGGACAGGGGGTGGAGAGACAGAGACTGGATATGTACAAACACGAAAAAAGGTTTTGCACCACCCCAGTACCCTGATCTCCTGAAGATAGACATTGACTGTGGGTATTGTATCACAGACACAGTCCTTCTGACTGTTCAGAGATGTCACTAAAACCGTCCCAAGATGTAAACAACCATGCATGAGCAGCGCCTATTAGACAGAGGGGTCCGACAGCCGATCTGTTTCAGTCATTCCACCAGGAAGGAGGCACATGTCTCGGGTTGTCTGTAGTTCAACCATGCCTAGACGGTCAATACCGCGGCTCGATCGCGCCCGCATTGTTGCTTTGTGGCGGGAAGGTCTCCGAACAAGGGAAATGTTCAGGCGTCTAGGACTGAACCAAAGTGATGTTGGTCGGACATGGAGAAGATACACAGAGACAGGAATTGTCGATGACATGCCTCGCTCAGGCCGCCCAAGGGCTACAACTCCAGTGCATGACCGCTACCTACGGGTTATGGCTCAGATGAACCCTGACAGCAATGCCACCTTGTTGAATAATGCTTTTTGGGCAGCCACAGGATGTCGTGTTACGACTCAAACTGTCCGCAATAGGGTGCATGATTGCAAAAATTGGCTCTGAGCACTATAGGACTTAACTTGTGAGGTCATCAGTCCCCTAGAACTTAGAACTACTTAAACCTAACTAATGTAAGGACATCACAAACATCCATGCCCGAGGGAGGATTCGAACCTGCGACCGTAGCGGTCGCGCGGTTCCAGACTGTGGCGCCTAGAACCGCTCGGCCACTCCGGCCGGCTGCATGATTGCAACTTCACTCCCGACGTCCATGGCGAGGTCCATCTTTGCAACCACAAGACCATGCAGCGCCGTACAGATGGGCCCAATAACATGCCGAATGTACTGCTAAGCATTGGCACCACGTTCTCTTCACCGATGAGTGTCTCATATGCCTTCAACCAGACAATCGTCGGAGACGTGTTTGGAGGCAGCCAGTCAGGCTGAACGCCTTAGACACACTTTCCAGCGAGTGCAGCAGGGTGGATGTTCCCTGCTGTTTTGGGGTGACATCATGTTGGGCTGAAGTACTCCGCTTGTGGTCATGGAAGGCGCCGTAACGATACGTGAATCCCATACTCTGACCGATAGTGCAACCAACATATTGGTGTGACATTCGTCTTCATGGACGACAATTCGCGCCCCATAGATCGCATTTTGTGAATGACTTCCTTCAGGACAACGACATCAATCGCCTAAAGTGGCCAGCATGTTCTCCAGACATGAACCCTATCGATCATACCTGGGAGAGATTGAAAAGGGCTATTTATGGACGACGTGACCCACCAACCACTCTGAGGGATCTACGCCGAATCGCCGTCGAGGGGTGGGACAATCTGGACCAACAGTGCCTTCATGAAATTGTGGACAGTACGCCTCGACGAATACAGGCATGCATCAATCCAAGAGGACGTGTTACTGGGTATTAGAGGTACCGGTGTATACAGCAATCTGGACCACCAGCTCTCAAGGTCTTGCTGTATAGTGGTACAACATGCAGTGCGTGGTTTTGATGAGCAATAAAAAGGGGAGAAATGATGTTTATGTTGATCTCTATTCTAATTTTCTGTACAGGTTTCGGAACTCTCGGAACCGAGGTGATGCAAAACTTTTTTTGATGTGTGTTTATGTATAAGGCTTGTTCTTGTATGCACTGACAGATTTTTCTTCATGACCACCCACTGTCGGCCACACATGGTTAGGGTGGTAGACAGCCTTTGGTCTCACGCTGTTAGTAACAGAGTTTGGTTGCGGTGCTTGGCAGTGGTGATCGAAAATCTGCGAAACATGGAGCAATAAATACTCTTACGAAAAAGTATGGGCTCTACAAACTTCACTGTACATGTGAAATGCAGTTATTGTTTCATTCGTCTGATATAATACGATACTTGCACGGTTTCGTCATTCAAACTTTCGGTTTTTAATCTCTCAGCATGTTTTCGTCATGACACTACCCACAATCAACAGAGACAAAAGAAAAATATTCAGCTATACTCAAAGATAAAAACACTCGTAACAAATGAATAATCTAATGGTACATACAGTGATTTCAGATAAACATTTCGCTTGTTCTTCGTGAGTATAATCCTTTTCATAATTGAGTGCGTTTTCGTCAATTACTTCACTTATGCTTCTTTTACGTTATTCGCAGTGAGTGTCATAACCCACTACAGTGTGGATGAAACACGTTGAGGATCCCATCGCCAATACACTAGATCGTGAATGAAACAATAAAAACAGTTTCACATATATAATAAAGTTCGCAAGTCACATATTATTTAGCTTTACCTAAGAGTATTTATTGCTTCATATTTCGCGGATTTTTGTCCACCACACTCACCCACTGCCGAACACCGCGACAAAACTACTTTACTAATAGCATATCTGTATTCATAGTACCCTTAATGAGATATACGTCTGTAAGCATCTCATATGTAGACTCGAACTCTTGCCTTCTCCCATGCCATAATAGTATTTATTGCTTCATATTTCGCCACACACCGCGACCAAACTACTTTACTAAGAGGATAACTGTATTCATACTGGTCTTTATGAGATATGCGTCTGTAAGCATCTCATATCTGGAATGGTACTCTTGCCTTCTCTCATGCCATATATTCCGACCCGGTCCACGATGCTTGTTTGGTTGGTTGATTCGAGGGAGGGTATCAAAACAGCGAGGTAATTGGTCCCATTGGCTTAGAGGAGGAAGTCGGCCGTGCCCTTTCAAAGGAACCATCCCAGCGTTTGCCTGATACGATTTAAGTCAATAACGGAAAACGTTAATCTGGATGGCCGGACGCGGCTTTGAACCGTCGTCCTTCCCAATGGAAGTCCAGTGTGCTAACCACTGCGCCACCTCGCTCGTTATCAACGCTGGGTTTTTCAAAGAGTTCTTCAACAAAATAAAAAATTAAAATGTTCGCTATATAAAATTTATTGTGAGCGGAAGCATTCTAAGCGTGAAAACTAGCAAAATATTCAATTTGTGCTAACGTAGATAAATTAGACGTGCACTAGATATAGATGACACCATTCCTCAGACTAACAGGATAACTGTATTCATACTGGCCTTTATGAGATATGCGTCTGTAAGCATCACATATGCCAGTATGAAGACCATATTTGAGACGGCGCAAGAAGCTCCCTGACAGTCGGCAGTGCTGTTGCCAGCTTTCAACAGCGAAGGGGTAACTTCTGCAACCGAATACAGTAACTGTCTACAAAGCTGAGACACCACTGGTGCTTTTCCATAGAGGCGTTTACAAAATCGTGTTACGTTATTGGTTGGGGGTAGGCTAGCGAAGCTGCCCCGCCCAGGTCACTGCAACTGTCTGGGTCAACTTACACCAACTGAATCACAACAGCTCAGTCGCAAGTGTACACTAGAGAGAATGAAACGACTTCCAGTTTAAGAAGCTACCCTCGTTCTGCCAACGGCATTGCATACAGAATAGAGGAGCAGAGATGGGAATGAGCAATTAGCGAAGACAATGAAAACAATAATGCATACGCACAGGACACGTGGCCTGTAACTGGGAAGTGTAACGACGGTCACTTCATTGCCACAAGATTCCGGATTTGTCCAATATTGGGATCTCCGGCAGAAGACTACCAAGGGGGAGGTGACCATGATTAAAACATTGAATGACCAACGAAATGGTAACAGTTTTCGACTCGGATAATGTCAGAAGTCGGAATGTCGTAGGGAAGCTAGATACTCTGAAAAGCAATCCAAAGGATCGGTCTAGATATAGTGGGGGATCCTTTCTGCAGCACAGCGCTGCATGGAAGTGAGTCATGGACTGTGGAATAACAGAAAAAAGAGGTGGATCAGAGCATCTGAGATGTTGTAGGGGTCGGCGTTGCTCTTCTGGATCCTTCTCCTCCATAGTACTCTATCCATTGCCTCTTCCTTCTTCCATCCTTTCTCCCTTAGGTCCCCGGATATCTTATCCTTCCACCTCATCTTCGGTCTTCCTCTCCTTCTCGCTCCTTCGATCTTTATACCTTCAACTCTGTTTCCGATATACTCTTCCTCTCTTCTTTTTAAGTGTCCGTACCACCTCAGTCTGCTCTCTTGTATTTTTTTCCCCATGTGTCCCACTTTCACAGCTTCTCTAACAAATTCATTTCTAATCCTGTCCTTCCTTGTTACCCCAGATATCCACCTCAGCATCCTCATTTCCGCCACTTCCATCTTCCTTTCCTGGGCTACTGTGATTGGCCATGTCTCTGCCCCGTATACCATACCAGGCCTTACCACCGACTTGTACACTTTCCCTTTCAACCCAGTGCTCACCTTCTTATCACACAAATATTTCGGGACTGATATATGTAAATATGTAAAGCCGTAAACGTAAACTCCGTCCACAGACCCTGACGCGTCCTTCACTAATGTCATCATCTGATACGGTGTGGAAGAGCGCTTGGTCATCACACCTCTCCCAGAATTGAAACCGGGTCCTCTATTTTGCAGCCAGCAGCGATACGGAGCCGGACGTATTTAAATAAAATGATCAAGGTGTGCTCTTCGTCCTGGACCTTCAGCCCCACTCTTTGCATCCATGCTTGAGGCCCACGGAACACGAAGATGAAACCAAAAGTAAGCAGCGCTTACCGTGTTTAGTGCGCGGGAAGTGTTTGGAGGACGTGACTACCGCCGAAACAGGGGGAGACGGCCGGCTGTCCCGGTCCTGGTCGAACTGCCTCGTTACGGACGGCGGCCGCCTTTCCACCCTCACATGCGACGCGTAATGTGGCCGCTTTATTACCTGGAAGTCTGCGAGGAGAGCAACGCCCAGTCCGCGGCGGAAACGAAATCGCCCTCATAAAAAGTAATGTGCGGCTGCGCTCAGCCCGGCTCGGCGCGGCACTTTTCCACAAAGGAACGCGCCCTCGTCCGCGCCCCGCCCTGACAGCGGCCTCTCTGGCTGCGCGGCGACAAAGGAACGCAGCCGCCCAGGCCGCGCTGGCCGTCCCGCGTCGCCCGTGAAATAATTACGCGGTCGCCCGTAATTACGACACCAACAATTAACCCGGAGACTTTGTTCAGTTAATTATGTTGGTTCTGCAGCGCCCGCAGAGGACCGCAAGTGGCGCGCTCGCTCGGCCGCCCCGCCGCGGGGTGCGGCTACGGTGTGGAGCGGCCGAGACCGCTGCACGCGGCCACGTGTACTCTTCCCCACCTGCAAGAGCTTAGCCGGGCCTCCGAATGGGCGGCTCCGATTTCTTTGGTGCTTGGAAAACGGTAAGTGAGAGATTGAGGACTTTTCTCGTCACGTGGACGTTGTGACTTTATTAGGAGAATAGAGGGTGTTAGGGGTATGAGTGCAGATATTGTGATCATTGGTACCAGAATATGTACCCATTTCAGAGTGTTGGTTGTTTTTTCTCTGCATGTAATAGTCTTGCCGCAAACACGTCACGTAACTTACTACCGAATATTTTCTGCACGGTGGTAACGGCATCACTAAGTGGACTACGCCTATCAGTATAGACTAGCCATTTTGCACATTTACATTAAAAAGGATATAAAACTTGTTACCAAATATTACATGTTCAATATCCTCAAGAGCGTATGACATTTCTTATGCCGTTGTAACCACGCATCACAAAAAAAGAAAAAAATCCATTTTACAACGCTCACAATGATCGCATTACTGCACAAATTTGTTCGGAAGTCTGATTGTACGCAATATTCACAATATATTAAATTATTAATAGCATACACGCATCAATCGGTTCTGCTAAGAAATTCATCAAAGGAGTTGGCCACCAATAAATCCTTTAGAGTCTTCTCAAACTGAACTTTATTATTAGTTAAACCTTGTTACTGCTGCTGGCATGCTACTGAAAACATGTATTGCTGAATACTGGATACCTTTCTGAGCCGAAGTACGTGACTTTAAATCTTCATGAAAGTTATTCTTATTGCTAGTATTGATTCCATGAACTGAGCTGTTGGTTTGAAAGAAAGATATATTTTTCATGAGATATTTCATTAACGAATGAGTATATCGGGAAGCAGTAGTTAGTAGCCCCAATTTCTTAAACAGCCCTGTGCAGGACGTTCTTGAGGTCAACACCTAACCAGCTGCCCAGAGGAAAATAACCATTAATGGCTTCACCATACCACATGCACATGGATGTACCCAACCAACCTAAAATCATACTACTCCTGATAGCTATAATCATTAGTTTGCAGAGTATATTCTCATGAAATGTTGTTCAGAACGCCGTCTATTGTCAAAAATAAAAACATGTGTATTTATGCCCCTAACACTATGTATAATACCTATCTAGGTGAAAAATACATTGTTGATAGGATTACGTACGCTTACTACACCAAAGACAATGGCAATTTAAATCGATGGTATCCTTCATATCTTTACTTCCCGGTCCTAGATGGAATCGTTGAAGATAATTCCAATTTATTCTCTTGTACTGAGACGTTGTAATATAAACACGCGTCCTGTTGGAGAAAAAATACAGAAAAATATATTGCGCAGCTCACACTCATAAAATTTCAATAAATAAGGACTGAATAACTGTTTCTATTTTCTTTTAGATATAGGAAAGAGAGATGGCTTCCCTTCTCACTGCTTTATCTCCTTTCTAAAAATAAATTGAAATCACGTCAAAGATTATTATTTTTAGTGGCAATTTTTAATTGATAATTTTACCGGTTTCTGGACATCTCACGACGTTCTAAATTACGCACTTAGGTTTTAATTAAGGGAAGGACTGGAAGCAGTAGAACATGAAACGTGACGTGGGACGATCGCGTAAAATCAGTATTGGACTGGAAGACTTAGACTCGTTGGGAGGGATCCGGGAAAACGCATCTGTAAACGCATACAAGACGCTAGTGCGTCCTGTTCTAGGGTATTGTTGTTGTGTTTGGGCTCCTAATTAAGAAGCATGACAGAAGACTTACACAGCCTTCGGGAACGCGCTGCTAGCATGGTAACTGGTCGCTATATCTCATATGAAAGTGCAACAGCAATGCTCTGACAGCTTAAGTGAGGCGGTAGGGGGAGTGGTGACGCTGCGTTCTAGAAGTGTGCCTAACAGCATTTCACAATACACACCAGTTTTTATTAATAACACAAAACCCCAAGCATTAAAGCGAATACCCAAACAAGAGCTGAGCCACAGAATTACCATTTTATTATAAGCATATACAATGATCCCCAACATGTACAATTACTTAAAACCATACAATCGGTATCCCTTAGAAATTCTACGGAGGAATTCTACATTTCTTATGTTATCAGTGCACCTAATTTTCAACATCGTTGACCCTACGTGACGTGGGACAAGGCGATGATAAAGAAGAAGAAGAAGTTCCGAAATATTTCGGCGTAGGGAAGCAAGAAGCGTGAAAACCAGGTCTCCAAAATGACAAGGAAATCTAGAAAATTACGAGCTATATTTAGATTGTGCCAGTTTTGATGTTGCCAAAGCTGTGACAGCTTCTTGCTGTTATAGTCTTCATACCAAATGCTTGACACATGTACTTCTCAAATTCTGGGACCAGTAATTTTCAAATGCTGTATTTCTCTAAACTACAATTTCTTGGAACTTAACGGCGCAGCTACGTACTAACCACTTATCTGAACGTATTATTATTATATTGAAACGCTTTATATATTTTATTGTTATTACTATCGTGATTGTAGCTTAATGTGGCACACTGAAAGCGGGACTGATGATAGATTTCTGGGGGATTAGGGAGACACCGTAACAAACTGTCACCCCACAGAGCGGAACCCTGGCTCCGCTCCTGATTGGACCACTTGAGAGGAAGCTTTCGAACGTGTCATTGTGCGTGCAGAGTGTACCACATTATCAGAGCACCCGAATATTCGGTAAGTATGTAGCGCTCCTTCACCTCTTGCTGTCACATAATGTTATAACGCCCTATGCCACCACTTGCGGGGTACAGGCGATGCACGTTGCGTGCGAATCTGCTACGCGAAGGTCGATGAAGGACACACTGGCCTTGAACAACTTTCTGCACGACGTAACTTAACTACGAAATGTATCACCAGCTTCACTGTAATCCGCGAGACAAGGTTCAATAGGCCGAACTCTACCGGCATTCATATGCCTCATATGGCTCCATTAACATCTGATTGCACACATATAGATTCCAAGACCCGTCCGCTGGGCCGAAAATCATACATCGTTAAAACAGTCTCCACTCGTCCACCTAGCCAGCTGGCTAAGGAAATATTGATCCTGACGATACCACTCATCTGCTATCATTAGAAACGTCATCAAAGAGGTGGACTGAACGACGTATAGCAAATCTAACACGCGTACAGTATTTCTCCACCTCCTTATGTATTTCAACCAAAAGACTGTGAAACAAACTACCCTGTAATTTGTGTCTTATCCAATACCAGCCTGCATTCAAGAGGAAATTAATGTTTTACCTGTTACCATCGGCGCAGCTTCTCTTTCGACATATCCCATTTGTTTTCTTCATTCCCACAGGCACCCAGTATCCCTGTCACATTATAAACTATCCATGATTTTCACATTCCTTTCTGTTTCTACAGGGTGTTCGGAAAGTCCCTTTATAAACTTCTAGGACCTTTAGAAGAGAGGGGTACGTAATATTTTGAACAGGGTCCCATTTAACGTACTCTTTCCGTTCTACGATGGTTTCAGTCAAGATGTGTAACGCTTCCACGTCTGCTGAGGGAAAGAGAAAAGTCTCAGAGTTGCCAGTCGTGGTGTGCAATGGGGTAGACAGGATAACGGGCACTACATCAGAGGGCCACCTGATGTCACTTAACGTCTGCCTTGCTTCGAGACCCGGAGACAAAGGGAGATCTGCTGGAACGAGTTCTGGCGGGTGCACTGTAAACTGAGAGACGCCAGGTGAGATGGAGAGTGTGTTTGTAGAACACGCTTCGTAGGTTCAGTGTCTGTAACAACGCTGGCGGCCGCCACGTCGAGCCGCTGTTGTAATGCATCAGTGCTGTTCTGTACGTGCAGTATGCTGCGCTTCTTTCTGTTTTGGAATAATGTAAACACAATGTAAACACAATTTTTAAGTATTGATACAAACAAATGTCCTTAAGTAATAAACGAATGTTCTGCTATGTTTCCTTTCGAATTTGTACCTAATAACTGTACTGTGCGGCGCCTAATTCAATTCCACAAGCGGGAGTGGATCAGTTAAACATCTGAATTGAAACCATCATAGAATGGAAACGATAATTTCTCAGACACAGATTTCTTTTCAAAATGTTATGTACTCACTCCACTCTGCAAGTCCTACAAGTTTGTAGCGGGAATTTTCGAACACACTCTGTTTTCTTCTAGTCTTACTCTCTTATTTCTTGCTCATTCTCTGATTCGTCAATTTCCACATTGATCTTCCGTAGTACAACCACACATCTACTGTATGTAGATGTCATTTGACAAGGATGTGAAGAGGATATTGATTGGTTCAAATAGCTCTGAGCACTATGGGACTTAACATCTGAGGTCATCAGTCACCTAGAACTTAGAACTACTTAAACCTAACTAACCTAAGGACATCATACACATCCATGCCCGAGTCAGGATTCGAACCTGCAACCGTAGCGGTCGTGCAGTTCCAGACTGAAGCGCCTAGAACCGCTCGGTCACAGCGTCTGGCGGATATTGATTAACATAGTGTTAAAAATACTGGTATTTCTTAATTTCCATATATTCGCTACCATGTATTAGTACTGTTATTGTTATATATTATTTGCGAAAACGTAATTTTCACTAACTAGGGATATCCATCTTTTTGGGTCAAATACTGCAGCGTTAATGGGAACAATACGGTTTATTCACTATTTAATACACGTTGTCAAGTACCTTTCTTTGATCAGTACCTCCTCCGTCTATTATCTCAACACACTAGACTGTCTCCAAATAATACTCATCATTACGCTTGTGTTAAGACTAGATACTTTTAATACAAGCTGTTGGCAGCTAAACCATGGCAGTGCATTGCAAAAATCATAATAATAATATTTCGAGCTTAAAACCGTCCACGTTTTCCTTATAAGCGCAATTCTCAATCCAATCCTCTTAAAAAATCATAAATGTTGGTTTTTAAGTAAACAATTAATTAATTTCGGTGCTTTTAAAGTAACAGGGGAGATGGACGGGAAAAGGATTCGTGGAAAATTGTGCAGTTGAGCAAGATGTACAAAGTCAGGGTTTAGGAATCGTACATTAACTTTCAATACATGTAAAGAGCAAAATAAAACATTAATAAAATAATAATAAAGTGAATAGATATTTCATAACTACAAGATCTCCAACAAAAGACTCTCTGGTTTTAAAATTAAACAACACGAAATAAAAAACGACATAAGAATGCGACGGACGGTATCTTTACTGTGAAAGCTGTGAAAATTTTGTACAGAAGTATCGAAACTGTAGTTACAAAAGGTGCTAAAACATGACACTGTAACTAGTGAATTTTATTGTGAACATGTGCAAACAGTTTCTCAATATTGTATGCGTGCTGGAATGCTGCAAACCATTATCTCCTGCGATTTTTCCGACAGATTTCTTCATATCTGGCTGGAAAAGTCCATTTTCAGAAATAGCTACAGTGGGTTTAGGACCAACATTCCCCACTTGTTCAATAGCCTCGATACCTGTCCATTTGAGTTTGGCGGAAATTTGTCGAATTGTTTTAACATCGGATCGCTTTGGAACAATCTTGTCTGAGGTCTGTTGCTTGTTGCCGTAACCCAAGATATTCCATTCCAGAGACATATGTTCTTCAATGGAATATATTATTTCAACCTCTTTCTTGCAGAAAACGATGTCGTGGAGAGCCGCTTCAAACCAGCCAGAGAAGTATGACAAAAAAGAAGGATGATTAGGTGCGAATAGGACTCTGTACAAACATAATTATGTATACTGACATTTTATCCACTGCAGGAATCGGAAATCTCGACTATTTTTGCCTTTTATCAACATTTGTACTGGCAAGATATTGGTTCCAGGGATTTCAAGATTTTCGAGAATGTTCTAATTTCAAAAATATAAATATAACACAAGTCATGCAGGAGGCAGGCGACCATTATTATAATAATCATAGTTCTCCATTCAGGAAGACTGAGTCGCATTAAAAGTCAAACATCAGGCAAAGAATTACTGATATGACCCGTTCCGGAATTTATCCATAATCACATATCCAGGAGCGATAATTGCAGGTAGAGATTCGCGTATGTTTGTTTCAGGTACAACTTGAAACGCCATATCTACGTGCAGTAATCGCTCCTGAATATCTGATGAGGTATAAATTCGAAACGCGTCATGTGAGCAATGAAGTCATTCCTTGCCTGATGTCTGACGTTCATCACTGAAACCCAGTCAGTCTGGATGCCAAACTACCGACTGTTTTAATTTCAAGTTTGACGTCGGATAACAAACGCCAAAAGAAATATTTTTTAGTGTGATATAATTACAAATTAACGATTTTCGGATGTTTTCATTTACTTGTACTGTGAAATCTTACTTTTTCCTGTGATATAATTACAGATTCACAATTTTGGGGCTTTTTCCTTTACTTGATTGTTAAACCTTGCTTCTTCTTTAATTTCATTATTACAGACCAACGGGAGGTAATGTGTAGGTTTAGATGTATGATGTATGATGTTGATAGAACATATAATCTAAACATATAATCTAAATGGCTGTAACATTTGGTTTCATTGACTTAGAAACGTCAATTTTTTAGACCGCCATAGTACCATATCTCTCAGTATGTGACATACATGTCAACTAGACACGTCCACCTGTTCCCGAGAAAAGGGTTTTTAATAGTCGGATAAACAAACAGCCAGCAAAGCGGTCCTATACGGGTTCCGTTATTGCCGGTTGAGGCACGGAACCCTAAAAAGAAAAGAAATTCCTTGTGCTGTCTTGTTGTTCATCAGCACATACCGTTTCTTATGACCTTGATCCAGGCGAGGTGTTTAATTATCTTTGTCATCACATAGGTCATCATTTTTACTAACTGTCCATGTGACCGCTGTGGTCACGAGCCCAGGAGAGGCGCTACAGGCGATGTGCTGTTGGCAAAGACACTCGCTTCGTTTGTCTGCTGACATAGGTCATCAACGACAAATATCGCCGCACTGTCCGAACATATACGTTCGTCGTAGCTCCCACACTGTTTTTTGCGGTTATTTTACGCAGTGTTGCTTGTCTGTGAGCACTGACCACTCTACGCAAACGTCGTTGCTCTCGAATGTTAAGTGAAGGTCGTCGGGCACTCCGTTGTCTGTGGTGAGAGGTAATACCTGAAATATGGTACACGCGGCACATTCTTTACTGTGAATCTGGGAATATTAAATTCCCTAACGATTTCAGAAATGAAATGTCCCATGTGTCTAGCTCCATTACGACTCCGCGTTCAGCGTTTGTTATTTCCCATCTTGTGGCCATAATCAACTCGTAGGCCGTTTCACACGAATCACCTGAGTACAGATGACAGCTCCACCAATGCACACCCTTTTATACTTCGTGTAGGCGATACTACCGCCGTCTATTTACAGGGTGGTCCATTGATCGTGACCGAGCCAAATATCTCACGAAATAAGCGTCAAACGAAAAAACTACAAAGAACGAAACTTCTCTAGCTTGAAGGGGGAAACCAGATGGCGCTATGATGGCCCGCTAGATGGCGCTGCCATAGATCAAACGGATATCAACTGCGGTTTTTTTTAAAAATAGGAACCCCCATATTTTATTACATATTCGTGTAGTATGTAAAGAAATATGAATGTTTTAGTTGGACCACTTTTTTCGCTTTGTGATAGATGGCGCTGTAGTAGTCACAAACATATGGCTCACAATTTTAGACGAACAGTTGGTAACAGGTAGGTTTTTTAAATTAAAATACAGAACGTAGGTACGTTTGAACATTTTATTTCGCTTGTTCCAGTGTTATACATGTACCTCTGTGAACTTATCATTTCTGAGAACGCATGCTGTTACAGCGTGATTATCTGTAAATACCACATTAATGCAATAAATGCTGAAAATGATGTCCGACAACCTCAATGCATTTGGCGTACGTGTAATGACATTCCTCTCAACAGCGAGTAGTTTGCCTTCCGTAATGTTCGCACATGCATTGACAATGCGCTGACGCATGTTGTCAGGCGTTGACGATAGATCACGATAGCAAATGTCTTTGAACTTTCCCCACAGACAGAAATCCGGGGACGTCAGATGCGGTGAACGTGCGGGCCATAGTATGTGCTTCGACGACCAATCCACCTGTCAAATATGCTATTGAATACCGCTTCAAGCGCACGCGAGCTATGTGCCGGGCATCCATCATGTTGGAAGTACATCGACATCTGTCATGCAGTGAAACATCTTGTAGTAACATCGGTAGTAGGAAATCAGCATACATTGCACCATTAGGATGCCATCGATAAAATGGGGGCCAATTATCCTTCCTCCCATAATGCCGCACCATACATTAACCCGCCAAGGTCGCTGATGTTCCGCTTGTCGCAGCCATTGCAGATTTTCCGTTGCCCAATAGTGCATATTATGTCGGTTTACGTTACCGCTGTTGGTGAGTGACGCTTCGTCGCTAAATAGAACACTTGGAGAAAAAAAAAAAAACTGTCATCGTTCCGTAATTTCACTTGTGCCCAGTGGCAGAACTGTACACGACGTTCAACGTCGTCGCCATGCAATTCCTGGTGCATAGAAATATGGTACGGGTGCAATCGATGTTTATGTAGCATTCTCAACACCGACGTTTTTGAGATTACCGATTCTCGCGCAATTTGTCTGCTACTGATGTGTGGATTATCCGCGACAGTAGCTAGAACACCTACTTGGGCATCATCATTTGTTGCAGGTCGTGGTTGACGTTTCACATGTGGCTGAACACTTCCTAGTTCCTTAAATAACGTAACTATCCGGCGAACGGTCCGGACACTTTGATGATATCGTCCAGGATACCGAGCAGCATACATAGCAGACGCCCGTTGGGCATTTTGATCACAATAGCCATACATCAACACGATATCGATCTTTACCGCAATTAGTAAATGGTCCATTTTAACACGGGTAATGTATCACGAAGCAAATACCGTCCGCACTGGCGGAATGTTACGTGATACCACGTACTTACACGTTTGTGACTGTTACAGCGCCATCTACGACAAAGCGAAAAAAGTGGTCCAACTAAAACATTCATATTTCTTTACGTACTACACGAATATGTAATAAAAAATGGGGGTTCCTATTTAAAAAGACGCAGTTGATATCCATTTGACCTATGGCAGCGCCATCTACCGGGCCAACCATAGCGCCATCTGGTTTGCCACTTCAAGCTAGACAAGTTTCGTTCTTTGTAGTTTCTTCGTTTGACGCTTATTTCGTGAGATATTTGGCCCGGTCACTATCAATGGACCACCCTGTATATCCTTATCGGTACCATATGACTTACGTCAGTTCAGTGTATAGAAACAAGAACCGTAAAACTAAGAAAACTCAGCATACATTTACCCGATTCGTTGTGTACGACTCCTCCACCTCATAGCAGTTGGAAGTGATGTGGCGACGAGAAACGCATCTGGCCACAGAAATAATATAATGTTTTGTCCAAGGTGAGCACACGCGTGGCTGTACTCGCGCCGAAAAAGTCGGGAATACATCAGAAAAAAAGGAGGGAGGAGAAGAGTACTTTGAGTGCTTAATCCGCATTTCCGCGAGATTTGCTTTTCGCTCGCAGTTAATATTAGTCCGAGTATTAGCGCTGTTTCAGAGTCGGATGACATATGCGACACACGTGTGCAGACGCGGCTCACAGCGACACACACACACACACACACGACGTCTCGGGGATCAGGTCGCCCTGCCGCTCCGGACTGGGCTGGGCTGACGGGTGGGCAGCTCGCGGCTAATGAAGCGTGGCCTTATTAACAGGCCGCTCCGGCCGGACCAGTTTAATAAGTTAATACACAAATAAGAAGAAGGCCTTGTTAGCTGGGCCCTTGTATTTCAGTTGTCGCGCCTTCAGCTGATGCCCTTGGAACACGAGGATGGCCTTGTTTATTTTGGCAAGTTGTTTGAATTATTGAAGAGGAATCCTGACCGGGACGATAATTAACAGCACCGTTCACAGCACGGGACGGTGGAAATATTTCTTATATCAGATGGTCTCGCAGCGAAGAGGATTTGACGACGTCCACAATTTGGGATATTTACTGCACAGATTTGTCGCTTGCTGGTCTCCGTCGGGTTCAATACAACGTAGCGTAACCACCCTATTTTTAAAAAGTCTGATTTTCTTTCAGTCAAATTGAAAAAGTACTTAAAATTAGAATAAAACATACTCTGCTGTTTCGAAATTTCCTGGCGCGTTAAACTGTGAGCCCCTCCCTGTTTAAACACAGAAAGTTGCCTTCCGCGGGCAACGTCATTTCTTCCATGAGTGCTAGTCCACAGTATGCAGCGTAGTTTCTGTGAGGTTTTGAAAGCAGGATAGAGATTTTGGTAGAAGTGCAGGTATGATGACATGTCGTGAGGCTTGCCTAGGTAGCTCAGTCGATAGGGGCATTCTCCGCGAAATATGACGTTCTGGGCTGAAGTCCTGATACGGTACGAGGTTTCAATCTACCAGCAAGTTTCATACATGTACTTGGTATTGTTGTGGTCTTCACTCCATTGACTTGTTTCATGCAGCTTGTAATGTCCCCACAGAAAATACCCTCTACCACGCACCAATTAATCATTTTCAATCAAACCACCCACATTCATTCACTTTGGAAAAGTTATCTGATCTGATTTTCTCGTAATATATGCGGCGACAGCTCGACGACGCCAAAGTATTTTCTAGTGCGTTTATTCTTTGAAATAACAGAGATGCATATATGCATTCTCCATGGTTGTTAGAGTGGTAACTAGGAGAGCTTCTGGAGTATCTGTTGAGGGATTGACGTGTTTCTGAGAGATACATATTCTGCTTTTCTTCTCGCTAAAGCGAGCCAATTAACATTTGTGCCGCTAGCGGTTTGTTTGAGGAGAAAGAGACTGTAAAAGGAAAATAATTAAGGCGTGGAATCACCGGAGATCTGGATATGTAATGAAGATGGATTTAACACACAATTTCCTCCATAAATAAGGTTTGTGACTTTTTTGTTCTGGAGTGAATGAACGAATGAGTTTTTTCTGTATCATTTGATGATCACGTTGGCCCTGTAATTAATGGGGAAGTTTCAGCTGTGTCGAAGAGAGCCTGCAATCACTGAGTCTGTGTTAAATCGTCCAAAAAGGCTTCGTACACATCTGGAATTCGCAATCTTTCGTAAAAGATTGATTCTCCCGACTGACTGCAGTGTTTAACAGTAATAATAAATGTAAAGATCTCTTACAGCAAGCCAGCCGCTGATTACCAAGACGAAGGACTCCACCAAAGATCCTATTTGGCTGATTTCACGTAATGAAATATTATATTAAAAACTGTACATAGATAAAGGAGAGAAAGAGAGAGAGAGCGAATGAAAATAGAGATAATACTAATAATCCTCCATTAGTCTAATTTTTCGCCTGTCTTATCACGGATCAGCCAAGAGGCCTTACTTTACTGTATAGATTTATGTGTGAAGGTGAAGGGATCTTAAAGGCAACAGATACACGTCTATACAGACAAGACATTACACAGAGATAGCGGCTAGCTGCATTCATCATCTATTCTTAGATAAAGAGACGGCAACTTATTATCCGAACATTTAAAAATGTTAAAAGCTCTAAATCCTACTCTATCCCGTGCAAGTCTTTTCATCTCCGAGTAACTACGGCGACTTACATCCTTATGAATCCGCTTATTGTATTCGTGTCTTGCTCTTCTCTGCGATTTTCACCCCACTCACGTCCCTCCAATGCTACATCTGTGATTCCTTGTTGTCTCAGAAAGTGTCCTATCAACCGATCCCTTCTTCTAGACAGGTTGGGCCACAAATTTCTTATCTCCCCAATTCTATTCAGTACTTCCCCATTAGTTACATGATCTACCCGTCTAGCCTTGAGCAATCGTCGTTAGCACTGCATTTCAAAAGCTTCCGTTCTCTTCTTGTCTAAGCTGTATATCGTCCATGATTCACTTCCATACATGGCTAACCCCATGCAAATACTTCCAAAAAAGATTTCCTAAATCATAAATATATATTTGATGTTAACAAGTTTCTTCTGAAACATGTACTACGTTAAATGCTGTCTGGGCGTAGATTTCAACTAATTAATCAGGAAACATACGTGTAGTTCTTCGTGTTGATGGCCTCGGCTTGAAACCTAAGGTGAACACCAAAACATTTAATCAGAATAGCATTCCGTACAAACTTAATTATGTGTACAGACAGTACTGGCAAGATGTCGGTCCCGGGAATTCCAAGACTTTTAACAACGTTTTAATTTTAATTTTGAAGTTGGATGACAAGTGATAAAAGATATTTTTTTCATATGATGTAATTAAAAATTTAAGCGTTTGAAATTTTTCCTTTATTTGTCCCATTAAAACCTTGCTTCTTGCCAAATTTCATGATTTTTGGTCAACGGAAACTACCCTATATCCTTTGATCAGTGAGACAGAGTATCAGAATATGACACAAATGGCAGTATCTTTTACCTGCATTGACGTAGAAGCTGCAATTTTGTACACATTAAAGGGTATAGACAGTAGTATGCGACATAGCTTAAATTTTAAATAAGCGTCTACCCATTCCTGAGAAGAAAAGTTCTTAATACAGGAACATGCGGACAGACATGCGGATAAAAAAATGACAAAAATAAATTCTTCCTATAATTTTCGGATTTTTGCCTTTATTTGTTCTGTAAAAGCTTACTTCTTGCGAAATTTCATGATTTTAGGTCAGCGGGAGGTATCCTTTACGTTTTGACGAACGGGTTTTCGAGTATCAAATATTGCACATAAAAGACCTTATCTTTGGACTGCATTGACTTAGAAGCTTACATTTATTACACCACCGAAGGACCATAAACCTTAGTATGAGACACAAATTTCGACTTGATACATTTACCATTCCCGAGAAAATGGGTTTTTAACAGTGCGAGAGACAGACAGACATATAGACAGACAGACAAAAAAGTGATCTTTTAAGTGTTTCGTTTTTACCGATTGAGGTACGAAACTGCTATAAAGTAGGTACTTAACGGGAAGGGTAAAACTTGTAGAGGGAGGTCAAGCAGCAAGCAGGGCCAAATAACGTAATATTCGCGCAAGCAGAATTGGCACTTGGCGCAGTGGCTGATGGGAGTGACTGTAAATGGGAAATGCCTTTACGGTCGCTCTCATCAGCCAACATCTATATCTACATTTATATGACTCTGAGCACTATGCGACATCTACATTTATACTCCGCAAGCCACCCAACGGTGTGTGGTGGAGGGCACTTTACGTCCACTGTCATTGCCTCCCTTTCCTGTTCCAGTCGCGTATGGTTCGCGGAAAGAACGACTGCCGGAAATCCTCCGTGCGCGCTCGAATCTCTCTAATTTTACATTCGTGATCTCCTCGGGAGGTATAAGTAGGGGGAAGCAATACATTCGATATCTCATCCAGAAACGCACCCTCTGGAAACCTGGACAGCAAGCTACACCGCGATGCAGAGCGCCTTTCTTGCAGAGTCTGCCACTTGAGTTTGCTAAACATCTCCGTAACGCTATCACGCTTAGCAAATAACCCTGTGACGAAACGCGCCGCTCTTCTTTGGATCTTTGTTTGCGTGTATAGTAAGTTGTACTAATTAAACGGATATGTAGAGACTTGTAAGAGAGTGAGCGATGTATCAGTTAGAAAAAATTGGGGAAAGGGTCTCTTGGGGCTTTGTTGAAGAATCAGGCAAGGAACATGTTTGGAGTGATTTCCAGAATCGCGGTAGGCCTGCGTTAGTGTGGGGAAAATACAGTACTTTTTGAAAGCGGCGCTGGTGTGAAGCGGCGAGAGAGCGGCAGAGGCGAGGTTGCCGCGAGTTGCGTGTGTCGCCAGATGGCCGGCATTCCAGTGCCGCGGGGGCCCCCGTGGCGACAGCGGCGGCGGCGGCGGTGTGGGCGCTGGAGCTGGACCAGCCGCTGACCTCCAGCCGCCGCTTAAGGCAAGACGGGCCGCCGGCCGCCGGCCGCACTCGCCCGGCCCGGTATCACACGGCCCTCTCACAGCCACAGCCACAGCCACGGGCACCGGGCACACGCCGCGCTCTCCGCCTCCCGTCTCTCATCCGATATCCTCTAGTGCGGGCAACCGTCTCCATACAGCACGCCGACCGACAAATTCCACGTTGCTGAATCCTCCACACAGAAATCTAGCAAGCTTCATATTCTTCGATGTATCTGTTTTACGAAAGGTCTCTCCTCTGTCTGCCGCTTCCTCCTCAATCTGCTGGCAGCACTTTTCATTTCTTTTACGTCATTCAGAATTCCTGTTCCTGCTTCCCCCTCCCCCCCCCCCCCCCAACTTTTTCTCTCTCACCGTTGGGGCCTTTCCTTCGATTACACCTCTTCTTCCTCTTCTTCTTCTTCTTCTTCTTCTTCTTTTTGCGTTACGGCCTCTGTAGGACCACGGGTAGCCCCTTCGTGGACTGCATTTTCCTCTTCTTCTTCCAGAACCTCTTCATTCTTTCTCTTCTTCTCTCCCGCTCTTCTTCCGAGATCTTCAGTTTCCGTTTCTCCTGTCGACTCCACTGGTGACACTCTAATCTTTTCCTGTATTCTTCTCTGTCATTGATCTCCGGCATATTTGTCGGTGTATATTTGTTCGTCCAATTTTCCTTTCCTTCGACCTTGATCCCCAATTCCCACCAGTCCTTCCGAAGTTCAACAACCCACTTGGTTCCTGTCTTTCCCCTTGTCCTCCCTGTTGTTTCCCACACTCTCTTCTTCATTCTGTCCATACTCATCCTAACTACATGTCCAGCAAACCTTGCCCTTTTGAGTCTGATTTCCCCGGATATTGTTCTCATGTTCCGGTACAATTCTTCCCTAGGTCTTCGCATCCACTTCTCTCTACCGCTTTTGGGACCTAGTATTCTTCTCAGTATTTTTCTCTCTTCTTTCTCTAGTTGTTCTACCCCATTTCTTCCTAGTGTCATCGCCTCAGCAGCATATAATACTGCATTCCTCACCGTTGCCTTGTAGTTGGTTATCTTTGCCTCTGTGGATATATTCTTTTTATTGTATATCTCCCTCGTCATACAGAAGGCTGACCTCATCTTCTTTATCCTCTCTGTTATCCCTCCTTGCTCCTGTTCCTTCCCATTATAAATTCTCCCAGGTATTTAAATTTGTCCATCATTTGCACAGTGCCTTCCGGTGTTTGCCAGTCTGCAGTAGTAGTAGTCTTGTTATAGGCGGTCTTAAGTCCCACCTTTCTGGCTACCATACTTAAGTTGTCGAGTTGTGTCTTTACGTCTTCTTCCGTATCACTGACTATTGCTATGTCGTCTTCAAAGGCTAGGCAGTCCACTTGAGCCCTGTTGTCCTTTTTGTCCCCCACATGGGTCTTTGGTATTCCCATTTCCTCGTTTATTGCTCTCCACTGCCTGATCACTTCGTTCAGTGCTATATTGAACAATAATGGTGACAATCCATCTCCCTGTTTAACAGTAGTCTTGATCTCAAATTCTTCTGCCAGTGCTCCTCTGAATCTCACCCTTGCTTTTGTGCCTGTCAGAATTTCTTTTATGAGTTCTTGTGTATTTCCATCAAGTCCTCTGTTCTTCAGGATTCTAAGAAGAGCCTGTCTGTCGATGGAGTCATATGCCTTTGTGGTCCACGAAGGTTATTACTGTCTTTTTGTTTTTTAAGGCCCTATGTTCGCTTCAGGATTACACCTCGGTGCAGACTCTTTCTTCTCAATATACGGCGAGGTGACAAGTCAGGCAATACCTCCTAATATCGTGTTGGAATCTTCTGCGCGGCGTACTGAAGCGACTCGACATGGCATGGACTCAACAAGTCGTCGGGAGTCCCCTGCAGAAGTAATGAGCCATTCTGCCCTCAACAGCCGGCCATAATTGAGAACGTGTTGCCCCTCTATAGCCGTCAATAGTTGCGAAACTGTTGCTGGTTCAGGATTTTGTGCACAAACTGACCTCTGGATTATGTCTAGGATTCATGTCGGGCGATGTGGCCAAATCTTTCGCTCGAGTTGACCTGTTCTTCAAACCAATCGCGAACAGTTCTGGCCCGTTGACATGGCGTATCCTCATCCATAAAAATGCCATCGTTGTTTGTGAACATGGCGTCCATGAATGGCTACAAACGGTCTCCCAGTAGCCGAACATAACCATTTCCAGTCACCGATCGGTTCTGTGTACTGAAAACTGCGCCCATTGAAATTTGCGCTCAGTGAAATTTGCGCCCAGAGAGAATAGAGGAAGGGTCCACTAATTCCTTTGCCCGGCAGGTAAAAGAGCTGAGGGATGCTACCTAGAGGTTTCCGAGCTCGTATTTTCCAGCCGTACTATGCATAACCCTGCGAACTGAGAAGGTCAATGTTAAGACTGCAGCGACAGCTTTCTACAAGAAACCGATACGCATTGCAAAACCATGGAACGTATAAGAGATGCTGTTTTATATCCTAGTCATTTCATTAAAACTACCAAAACGAAACTTTCCACGCTTATTCAAACATCAGTTGGCAATTATCATGAGATACTTGAAGATGGCACCCTTGCACAAATTATACGACTAAGAAGATTTTTTATGAAAATGTTCCCAAATGTATTTTGGCGCTAAGATTTTTCTTAACTAGTATGTTTCTACAGCGCCATGTAAGAGATTTCCTTCTTTAAATATGTCAAATTAATTAGGAACTACCTTGGATCCAGTACGACTCAAGCACGAGTAATTTAGCTGTCACTTAACAAAAAATTGGGTTGCCTAAAGATATCGATATTGATTAGGCAATTTCAAAATTTACAGCCGACGAAGAAGACATTTTAAGCTACATGCTACTCACCTGTCACTAAGGGGACCTTCGGTTACTTGTTCTGCTTTCTTAATGATCAGTTAAACTGTGTAGTTTCCTTAACGTGTTTTACTTATTCGTTATCATCCGTAAAAAACTGTTTTTGCTAAGTAGGTAATATTACGCTTTGATTACTTAATAACACATATGAAAAAACTCCTATACGCAAACGTATTTTATCCTTTTGTTAAGTTGGCAATTTGTGGGACGGGCGTGGCTGACAAAAGTCTGAAACGGGTACCAAACTACCTAGCTATACCACTGCGTAACCGTTAGTCTGAACGAGAGTAAAATATTGGACTTGTACGTAACCAAATAGCGAATTCTCTATACAGCTCTGTGCAAGTTTGAATTTGATCACAGCAAATATCACCAAGACATTGAAGAACTTTTAAATAGCTCATGAGTCTTATCTTTACATCATTAAATATATGTATGTGTCTTAGAAGCTTTATACAGTGACTGACAAGTTCACTCACAGAAACAAAGTTTACATTCCAGTGATAAGTGTAGTTTTAGTTCACAATATCTTCCTCCATTCATCGTCACAACAACCTAGCGAAAACAAATTTTGCGTTTGTGTTTTACGTCGTGTCGTCTCATATTATCCTTAGAGATTTAGCTTCCACTCGGATTTGTTGTTATTGGAAGGGGAGGAAGCAAGCATGAGTTCCTTAAGGAACCATCCCGTCATTTGCGTGGAATGATCTGAGAAATCAGGGAAAACTAAATTTGGTATCACCGGCCACAGAACTGAGCCCAGGTTTTTAAAAATAATAAGATTTCCATTACACTTCATCTGGGCTTTGGACAGGCTAAATGGAAAAAGTAAATTACTGTCATTTAGATGTGTTTAAAATCAGCTTGTAAGCAACAACAATATCTCTATTTTCCATTTTTTTGTTTATAAGTTGCTACTTACATTTTGTACATTTTTCTATCTACATACAGGCATTGGTAAATTTAGAGACGATTTTGTTGGTAGGAGATAGGTTTCAAGTAAGCTCTGATCTCACCACCCTCTTCGTACTTTCCCAACCTTTCATCCAGTTTCATGTAGATTTTTGTTTTGCTTACCTTCCACACTCACCACTGCCCTTATTAACGCGCACGCTAAATTTTGTGCTTCCCTTTTCATACACCTGGTTATGACACTGATTTCAGGTTGGTTTACCAAGCATGTTATTAATTTTTTGGTGCCAGCCTTAAACAGCGTTCGTCATCGATGGCACCGTTAGCAGCAATTCCAAAGGCTGATAGGGTTTTCTTTATTTTCCAGCCATCTCTATAGAGTAGTCACGGAACTCAGAAAGTCTGGGGATATCTGGTGCCTGTGAATGTATCTCGAGCCAGGCATCACATACATCTTCAGGCCGTAGAAACACTAGCACAACACATATGAGAATTTGTTGTCTCACCACTTCATTGTCTTTGTATTCTTGCTCTTGTAGTTTTCTCCAGAGAAACTTTTTCATGTGGAATTTACATCCATGATCTTCCATGGTCGGTAGTATAACTTTAACCGCAGAAATAGCTACTGATTCGAAATCTAGGGTCGCGTTTACAGTTTTCCATTCTGGAATATTTTCCACCAAATTTCAGAAAACACGTATGTATGTCTCTATTATTTTGTTTCGATATAATGCAAAAGCAACTAGATAACTGTTTGTCTCTTTATTTGTGCTCCCAAAGTCGGCGGCAGTGGTGTATTTTGCGAGAACTGTTTACTTCTTAGAGCCTGTTATTCTTTCTCCTAATTTGTCGTCGCTTAAAGGAAAACTGCTGCCATTAATCACTGCTAATAACTCTTCGTTGAGGTCAATTTCTTCTCTTGTCTGCGGGTCTCTCTCATTTCCTTGTGGTTTTTCCCGCTGGTAGTATAAAGTTCTCTTCGTTGCTTGTTGCTCTGGCATTTGAATGACAAAATCATACCCTCGATCATGAAGGCGTCCCAGCTCCTCTGGAAATGGAAGTCCCTTCCTCTCGTGCCCTTTTCTTTGGTTGGTTAAAATTTTTCCTTACTTCCAACCGAGCGTCATCAGGAGCTCCTCACTGATGCTCGAGCGAAAAAAGCATCGTCGAATTCTTGGGTTTAAGCATTCCTCGGCAGTGGTTTGCTTTCTCTCATTAACAGCGCCAAGTCACAGTCCCGTTTTCTTTCGTTCTTTTCACTTAACTTCCGTATCGTACTTACTGTGCCAGAAATACACAAGTCGTACGATATCAGCTCAACGACAGCTATAGCGGTATTGTTTGCGCAGACATTCGGCTACTGTAGTAAAGGAGAACTATTAGGGGCAGTTCGGCCGTGTCTAGGGAGCAGGAGGAGGAGGAGGATATTAGCGTTTAACGTCCCGTCGACAACGAGGTCATTAGAGACGGAGCGCAAGCTCGGGTGAGGGAAGGATGGGGAAGGAAATCGGCCGTGCCCTTTCAAAGGAACCATCCCGGCAGTTGTCTGAAGCGATTTAGGGAAATGACTAGGGAGCAGGACCGCGCGGGATTAGCCGAGCGGCCTAGGCGCTGCAGTCGTGGAATGTGCGGCTGGTGCCGGCGGAGGTTCGAGTCCTCCCTCGGGCATGGGTGTGTGTGTTTGTCCTTAGGATAATTTGGGTTAAATAGTGTGTAAGCTTAGGGACTGATGACCTCAGCAGTTAAGTCCCATACGATTTCACACACATTTGAACATTTTTTAGGGAGCAGGTAGCTTAGAGTAATAATGACGGTGCGGGTGCGAGTAAGCCGTGACACAAAGAGACCAGGCATTGGTCGCAGATTTCACAAGATTTCGCAAGAGTCACTGGGGCAGTTTTCATGGATTTGATCGTTTCAGCTGGACCCAGTCCATTCCATGTAAAAACAGCCCACACCATTACAGAGCTACCACTAGCATCCGCAGTACCCGAGATGTCTGCACACCACACTCGAGCACACTCTAATCCTACCATCAGCTCTTACCAATTGAAATCGGGACCCTTCTGGACAGGCCAAGGTTTCCCAGTCGCCTAGGCTCCAACCGATATGGTCAAGAGCGCAGGAGAGGCGCTGCAGGCGATGTCGTGCTGTTAGCAAAGGCACTCGCTTCGGTGGTCTCCTGCAATAGGCTATTAACGCCAAATTTCGCCGCACTGTCCTAACGAATACGTTCGTATTGTCTGTTAGCGCTGACAGCTCTACGCAAATGCTGCTCGTCTCGGTCGTTAAGTGAAGGCCGTCATGGTAAGAGGTAATGCCTGAAATTTGGTATTCCCTGCACTGTCCTGACACTGTGGATCTCGGATATTGAATTCCCTAACGATTTCCGAAATGGAATATCCCATGCGCCTAGCTCCGTCCACCATTCCGCGTGCAATGTCTGTTAATTCCCGTCGTGCGTCCTTAATAATGTCAGAAGCTTCACATGAACCACCTGAGTACGAATGACAGTTCACAGAATGCGCTGCACTTTTATGGCTTGTGTATGCAATACTGTCCCGTCTGTGGGCAATCAAATGAAAACGACACAGATGAAAAATGAGTAAGCATACTGCTTGTTATACAATGAGTATAACCAGGCGTGCCCCTCTTTCGTCCGAAGTGACTTTCTTGAAGTCTCTAAAAATATGGAAATCGCAGGGGGAGCGATCAGGACGCAATGCAGGATGTTTAAAGGCTTCCCAGCGAAATTTCTGCAGAATAGAACTCGAGGAAATCATGATCACCTTTACCCTTGATTGCAAAGGTCTGCTACTCATTGACTTTCTAGAACATGGCGCTACAACTAAAGTACAGCCGTACCAGGAATTTTAACGAATGCCTTTATTATATTGCAGGATAACGCCCGCCTATATGTTGTCAGGATTGCTTTGACTTAGCTCTACCAGTTCCGCTGGGCAAGCCTTTCGCATTCACCATACAGTCTCAACCTCTCACAATGCAATTTCCACTTTTGGTGGCCTCAAGAAATAAATTCGTGGCCGTCGATTTGTTTCGGAGGAAAAGGTGCACAGCTGGGTACAACAGGATTCCGTAGGCAAACGCAAACATTTTTCCATGAACACAGTCCGTCTTGTCTCTCAGTTGGATAAATGTATGAATAGTTATCCCGATTATTTTTTGAAGTGTTACACAGTTTGCTTGCCATTTGCCATCTATCTTGTTTTCATTTGACTGTTCTTTATAATTTTAAGATTTTTCTCCACAGTACTATTACATAATTACTCACGCAGTCTATGTTTCCTCTTTTCTTAAGACTATCTACTTGACAAAATTCTTTCTTAGATCTATTGTAACTGTTTTGGCTGTCAACAGGCTCTGACTGCAAGGACTGTGAGGCTTTGAAAATGGTTAAAATGGCTCTGAGCACTATGAGACTTAACATCTGAGGTCATCAGTCCCGTAGAACTTAGAACTACTTAAACGGAACTAACCTAAGGACATCACACACATTCATGCCCGAGGCAGGATTCGAACCTGTGACAGTAGCAGCCGCGCGGTTCCGGACTGAAGCGCCTAGGACCGCTCGACCACCGTGGCCGGCCTTATGTTTTAGGAGCGGTCATCATCTATCTGCTGTAAGGTTAACATTCAACACCCGGAAGCAAAGCACTACTGTCTGGTATAGTACAGAACTAAGTGACGAAGGACGAAAGCTGATTCATGGCATAAATAGGCAATAACAGCATGCCGCAGTGGCACAGTGGGTTGAATGTCAGACAACTCATTGTGTATAGCCTAGGTTTTGTACGAGAGGGACCTAGAAAAGCAGTAGACAAATACCACAGCGATTGTTGACAGAGCGATGAAAGTGTCAAAAGATTTGAAAGGAAATGGAAGTGAGCAGCAGGCAACTGCAGAGCACTGTTCTTTAAGCCAGGAGTCATGAACATTATTCTATAGCACTGTCGTGCAAGAAAGAGCAAGGGGGCTATGAAACTGTGAATGGAAATAGCTGGCTGGAACTGAAGGCTTTCCATTCTGAATCCACGAAGGGCTGCGAGCCAAAGGCCAGCTGTGGCAATCCCGCAACGGTGCAGCAATCAGGATCGAGGCGAGACGCCGGCCTAGGGCTCAAGTGCTGTGCGTGTGTGTGTGTGTGTGTGTGTGTGTGTGTGTGTGCGGCGGCCGCAGACGGCGCGAGGTGTGCCAGCCCCAGCCGGAATGTCAAGGCCAGGGTACAATACCAGCTACCAGCCGGCCGGCGGTACAGCCGCGCGCGCTCAAAACCGGCCAGGCGCCGTGTCGCGCCAGTCCCATAATAGCCGCGTGGCGCCGCCACTGCTGCTTCCGGGCACACTAGCACTAACAGTAAGCTCGTTTAAACGAGCGTCGTTGCGTTCCAAACGGTGTACTATTGCTGAGCGCGTCTCACGTCTGCGAGTAAATGAGCCGCCAACACCGCAGGTCAGTGGCACCAGTGATCAATTGACTGAGGTGAGGTGAATGCAGAGCATACTGCGGACTGCGCATGCGCGGAGTTGTCGTGCCATCTGCTAAAATTGGAAGTTGAGCTATTTCCGGCGCGCTCACTCGATCTATATTGACGAATTTTGTGCTTTTGGGTCTTCTTGAAACAAAGTCGGTCACTGTAGGCATAGGAGAATTAGTGCGGGAATAACATGGCAGGAGCACTGCAGCAGACAAACACTACTCGCCATTAAAATTGCTACACCAAGAAGAAATGCAGATGATAAACGGGTATTCATTGGACAAATATATTATGCCAGAACTGACATGTGATTACATTTGCACACAATTTGGGTGCATAGATCCTGAGAAATCAGTACCCAGAACAACCACCTCTGGTCGTAATAACAGTCTTGATACGCCTGGGCATTGAGTCAAACAGAGCTTGGATGGCGTGTACAGGTACAGCTGCCCATGCAACTTCAACACGATACCACAGGTCATCAAGAGTACTGACTGGCGTATTGTGACGAGCCAGTTGCTCGGCCACCATTGACCAGACGTTTTCAATTGGTGAGAGATCTGGAGAATGTGCTGGCCAGGGCAGCAGTCGAACGTTTTCTGTATCCAGAAAGGCCCGTACAGGGCGTGCAACATACGGTCGTGCATTATCCTGCTGAAATGTAGGGTTTCGCAGGGATCGAATGAAGGGTATAGCAACGGGTCGTAACACATCTGAAATGTAACGTCCAGTGTTCAAAGTGCCGTCAATGCGAACAAGAGGTGACCGAGACGTGTAACCAATGGCAAACCATACCATCACGCCGGGTGATACGCCAGTATGGCGATGACGAATACACGCTTCCAACGTGCGTTCTCGTCGTTGAGTACACCGTCGCAGGAGCTCCTGTCTGTGATGCAGCGTCAAGGGTAACCGCAGCCATGGTCTCCGAGCTGATAGTCCATGCTGCTGCAAACGTCGTCGAACTGTTCGTGCAGATGGTTGTTGTCTTGCAAACGTCCCAATCTGTTGACTCAGGGATAGAGACGTGGCTGCACGATCCGTTACGGCCATGCGGATAATATGCGTGTCATCTCGACTGCTAGTGATACGAGGCCGTTGGGATCCAGCACGGCGTTTCGTATTACCCTCCTGAACCCACCGATTCCATATTGTGCTGACAGTCATTGGATCTCGACCAACGCGAGCAGCAATGTCGCGGTACGAGAAACCACAATCGCGATAGTCTACAATCCGACCTTTATCAGAGTCGGAAACGTGATGGTATGCATTTCTCCTCCTTACACGAGGCATCACAACAACGTTTCACCAGGCGCCGCCGGTCAACTGCTGTTTGTGTATGAGAAATCGGTTGGAAACTTTCCTCATGTCAGCACGTTGTAGGTGTCGCCACCGGCGCCAACCTTATGTGAATGTTCTGAAAAGCTAATCTTTTGCGTATCACAGCATCTTCTTCCTGTCGGTTAAATTTCGCGTCTGTAGCACGTCATCTTCGTGGTGTAGCAATTTTAATGGCCAGTAGTGTACTTGCCACAAGTGGTGGGCTGCCGAGGAGAACACGGCAAGTGCCACAAACCGATTTCCCACAAGCTTCGCTCATTAGTAGAGGAGTCAAAATAAACGAACACTTGCCTCGGTTTATCGGTAGATACTTGACAGTTTCTGAGAAAATGACATTCAAAGTTTTAGACGTACTTTAGACGTCTTTTAGCGCCCGATGTTCTCAGCTGTAATGGTGGCACAGTGGTTAGCGTCCTGGGTTGTCAGTTTTGCGTTATTGTTTTTATTTATTTTATTATATTTTTTCATTTATCTACCCATGTCTGAAGAAGGATAGTATAAAAAAGTGTCTTATCATGATGCAAGGGCGTTATCTTAATCGAAAATTACAACTGGGTTTCACAATAAGTGTCATAAATTTATTGTATTTGTATAACATAAGTATGTATGGTAGTTTCAGGGGTTGCAATCTTTTTTTAAATTCTCTTATTCTAATATTTCATTCTTTCCGAAATTTTTACGTTAATTCATATATTTTATATTTCGCTTATTCTACTGGACGATTTGGAGCATTACCTTGTATGATACTAATCTTAGAAACATTCGGAAGATAGAAATTCCGAACCCTTTAAACATCGCGCGAAGGCGGGTGTGTCACAGTGACATTTCTTCGTACGAATTTCACTCGGGATAAGAACGTCGTTAATACTGCTGAAGATTTCACGCGTTGGCAAGAACTTCGCGGTAAACCACGCATGGCGAGTCACTTTACCGAAAACTGGCGCTTGTCGTTAATTACGAATCGAGATACGCCACAGGAATGTCACAAAAACAGTTTCAAATCATTTTCTCACTCGTTTATTGTTTTTTCCCTTTTTTAAATTTATTCACCAGACATACAATTAGTAGCCGAATAAGGATAATTTTATTTCAGCATACACTGGAAAACATGTGTGGAATAATTTTCTACAGACATGGATAGATAGACGGAAAACAAAAATAAAAATAGTCATCGGGTTTCGAACACGGGGTGGAAACTCGTAAAGCCGCGACTCTAGCCATTGTGTTACCGGTTCAGCTGATCGTTTTCTCCCGCAAAAAGCCACATAAAGTACTTCGAAAACTTTGACCGTCGCTTTCTGAGAAACGGTAGCTTATCTACGGATAAGCTGAGATACGTATTCCCTTATTTTGACCCCTCCTCCACTGGGCGAAGTTTCTGGGAAATCTGGTTATGGCACTTGCTCTGTTCTCCTTGTGAGACCAAAAAGCCGGTCGTGTGCAAGGAGCCTACCATGCACCGCGTATCTTTCTCGGTCTGCCGTTAACTGTCGGTAAATACAACGTCCTATGTCACCTACCAATAGCCATATTGTAATTACGTTATTTAACCGACTATCGGTATTAATTGCTTAACAATCATACAACGTTTGTATGAATACTTTTCCTGGTGTCCCGAAGGGTTGACATTCGCGTTTGATACGTTCCTTCATCCCGTTTTCTGAGAGATCGTGGCGCCGCACGAGATTAGCAAGGTGACGTGTTGCGTGGGTGCATAAGTTCGTAGCGTTTTTCCACAGGTTTTAATAAACACAACAGATACGCGTAACAGAGAGTTTGGTCATCAATAATATATTCTTCTTCACTATTTACCCCTGCCAACGCTAGGATAACTTTTAGATTCGGCGATTGTAGAAATCACGTCGTTTTCAGCCGAAGAACTCGTCGAGCTACGTTCGGAGCACATTTTCATTCGGGAAGGAAGTACCTTGAAGGCTGCTCGATAGAGGGCGGAAAACATGAAAATCGGAGGGAGCAAGATCAGGTGAATGAGATGGGTTCGGAATGACTTTCCAGTCCAACTCTTGTATCGTGTTTTTTGTCAGTCTTGCAGAATACGGGCGGTCGTTATGGTGGAATAGCATCACTTCAAGATTGCGACTGCAAGACGTCTCAATTGTCGACAATAAATGTCAGCAGTGACAGCTACACCTCGGGGAATCAATTCGTAGTACACCACACCGTCACTGTCCTACCGAAGGCATAACATTACCTTTTGTGGATGCGGGCAGGTCTTTGGACGGGAGTTGCTGCTTTGTTTGGGTTCGACCATACCTTTCTTTTCCCTAAGTTAGCATAAAGGCACCATTTATCGTTAGCAGTAACGACACAGGATATAAATGGCCGGTGTTGTTCACGAACAAGCGGGTGACGAACAAGCAGAGATTCTGATTTTCTTGATTTTGGCTTAGATCTTGCCGTACCCACACCCGACTTTTGAACCTTTCTGACTGCAAAAAAAAATGGTTCAAATGGCTCTGAGCACTATGCGACTTAACTTCTGAGGTCATCAGTCGCCTAGAACTTAGAACTAATTAAACCTAACTAACCTAAGGGCATCACACACATCCATGCCCGAGGCAGGATTCGAACCTGCGACCGTAGCGGTCGCTCGGTTCCAGACTGTAGCGCCTAGAACCGCTCGGCCACTCCGGCCGGCTTTTTTCACTGCAACAATATGTTGCACGATAGTGGAATGATGACAATTCATCACCTTTGCCAGTTCTAGAGTACAATGACGTGGATCATTGTGGGTTAATGGGCCTCAAACCAATTTCATTAAACCCCTAGGGTCTTCCGGACCGTTGAGATTCACTAATGTCAAACCGTACCAAACGTACACGGTGCAACAGTTTCTGGCTGTCTTTGCGTTGTTACCTCTCTATTGAACTCAAACAGAACGTTACGTCAGAAATCTTCCGATTTCTCCACTTGGTACTCCATTTTCTAGCGCTCACAGCTCCACTCATCATCTCCAGATGAAAAAATCACAATATGTAAACTCATATAGCAAGAGTGTACTGCAAATAAAAAGTAACCATCGGTAAATATCCCTTAGCAACAGGAATACGAACATGCAAAAGCCGGCCGTTGTGGCCGTGTGGTTCTAAGCGCTTCAGTTTGGAACCGCGTGACCGCTACGGTCGCAGATTCGAATCCTGTCTCGGGCATGGATGTGTGTGATGTCCTTAGGTTAGTTAGGTTTAAGTAGTTCTAAGTTCTAGGGGACTGATGACCACAGATGTTAAGTCCCATAGTCCTCAGAGCCATTTGAACCATTTGAACATGCAAAACAAAAACTGTACGAATTTTTGCATCAATCTAATATTTTTGGCTATGTATACACTGAAACTGACTACATGACCAGGGTACTCTTGCTCTTGCTTTCACCAACTTATGAACTCCCCCCCCCCCCCTTCCTTAATATTTCGGCGAACCAGAATGAATCTTAGCAGTTCTGCACTTACAAAACAGTCATAATAGACGTTGCCAACCTCACTTTGACCTGGTTCACACGGTCGCCACAATGTTTTCACACGGATTTCGCAATCTGTCCAAAGCTATCCTTACTGTCAGTACCCGAGTTCCGTAATTAACAAGAGACCTGCGGTTTTCTCTTTGATCACACTTCCCAACATATTAGTCGGCCGTATAGTAAAAGTGTAGCAATTTTAAGCTAAGGAGTACCTATTACATAGTCATTGGATGTTGAATCTGAAACAGTAACCGCATTTACAGAGTAAATTGTGGTAATTTAGTTCCCCCTTGTTATGCAAATAATTGTCTATTTTTATGCCCAACCATGTGTCAGTACATTCGTACTAACATCATGGGTACTTTTGTTCGGATCTTATTCTTTAGAAAGACAGTATCTTCAGGGACTCCTTTTTCCCATAATTGCTGTTGTGTTCGTCATCTTCATGCTCATATGTTGTAGGAATACATGCATAAATTAGATGATTGTTGTTAATGAAATGCATTGGAACGTTAAAGCTACGAAATTCATATAAAACAACTTTTATGTTGCCAGTGTATGTTCGGTTCCTGTTAATATTCGCCAGGTTTCGAAAAAGTGTGACTGCAAGCAGTATGTAGCTGTCGAAAATAACAGAATTCGTTCTTTGGAACACTAGGCTTCCAGTTACCGTTACATCGTCACAGATGTCACTTTAGGGTGATTATTGCTGCTCTATTTGTCTAACAAAGGTTGTTCGCTGTTGCTTAGGAGTTCTAGTTTTTTTTTAACGAGATAATAAATAAATAAATGGTATTGATACTCGGGAAAGCTGACAATGAAATTAAAAACACATGTTCATGAAGCTGCATCTCGTACCTTACTTAAGGAAAGTGAAATGTATGGATTCAAAGCGCGTTTTCTGTAATAATATTATTAAGCTGTTTTATCTGCAGCGTGTCATTTTCAGCTCCAGCTTGTACATTGCTGTAGACAAAACATTTAGCGAATGATAAGAGAAGGATGAAATGTATGCCACATTGGCATTAATGATGATGCAAATAAATAATAAAAGTTTCAGAGTAGTTAAATTACCGAGTAATTAGTTTTGTGTGACTTATTTCCGATCGAAAATAACGCATTCTTCGTACGAGACATCAAATCAGAGAGGTTTTTAGTAGGTACAACGTGAATAAGTTTACCAGACACTGGGAGAGACCTAAACATTCCAGGCAACGTACGGTGAGGCGACGTATTGATGAAATGTGCCGCGAATTTGAGAAGAAAACTTCAACCAAGCTCTTACAAAATCCTATCAGGCCTAGAATTGGTAATATCTTCGATCGGCATTATTACCGTCCTAAACGCAGGTACAAACTTAGCACTTGCGGTGCGTTTGTGATCATCATTGTAGTAGAAGATAAGAGAGTCTTCGCTGGCAACATAACATGTTGCCAGCCAGAATGCCATTCACTGTATTGATACTCGTTCCTTGTGCTGTGGGCAACAGTACAGATAGTTTAAGTTCATTCTCTGGTGGGCACGCCGGAACCCTTTGTTGGCGTGGTAGCAGCTTTATCAGCACATTGCTGTAGCTTGCATGACACCATGTTTTTAACTTTTATTTGTAACAGCAGAATATTTGTTTCTGGACCTAGCCATCTGCCAGAACTGCCGCCTATTGGAAATATATAACAAATGATCAATCCTGAAATACCACTACTTCGTGTATCATAACAGCGCATCAATAAAACGTCGGTTTTGACCGAATCGACCTGGTAGGGAACACTCGAAAAACTTTAGTTCAGTGCAGTGGCGTATGTAAAATATTTTTTCACCTCATAGTGTAGTCACAAAATAGTGATAGCAGTGGTTTGGTGTTACTAATCTGCACCTTTCGTTCTTTACTTCACTATGAGTCATATTTGGACAGATTTCTCGCTCTGCTTGATCATCAACATTTTTGTCGATTGAGGTAATAGCAAGTTGAGCTGACAAACCCGCGCCAGCAAGTACTGCGCTTCTCACGAATCGTCTACGTTCTTGGACATTTTTTGCTGTGTCTTGTTGACAGTATATTTATATCTTTGGTCATCCATTCACTAACATTGGGCTGAACCTCGCTGGTGGAATACCACACGATAAATCGTTCTACACCTGCGCGTAACTCACTGTCGGAAGAAAAGCAGTTGCGAGCATGGGAAACTATTTCACCGGTTGCGACATTTCTACGGCTTTTTCATTTTTGCCTGGTGGAGAGGACACTGGGAAACTTTGAACGACTACGAACCAGTCCCCAGAGTGGACGAGGAAGCAACAGATGCGCAGCCGTAGCTTTTTCTACTTATTGCCTCGTATAAAACTCCGGCCCTCTGTACGCGAGGCGGGTGTAGCACTTTAATGACACGAGCGCCTTCCAGCAGTGCTTCCTGTCTTTCCATGTAAGCCAGAACTTGAGTTTGCACGGCTGTGCCGGCCGTCTCGAAGAGGATTTTGCCAGGCGACTTTGCTCAAAGCAAACGGCAGCCTATAACCCCGGCGCGGGGCACGTGAGCTCAGAAGTTGCAGAGCGGGTTTCGTAAGGGCTATATCAGTCACGTGAGACTTTTCCAACTGGCAAGCGTCTGGACGCAAAGGTATAAAGAGAAAAAAATCACCACAGAAGTGCGAGTCTGCTGCCAACCGTATGAAGTTTCTGGCCGCATTAAATTCAACGAAACTGCTATGCGTTTACCGGAGTATGATACATATCCCTAACGCGTGGGAGAATAATGCCAAGTTGTGCAGTTTGCGCATGGCAAAAAATTCTCAGTATAAGGTGTTGTAATATGCGGTGATGTGATGTGCTCAACATCAGCATTCATTCATGACGATGAATGACTGCATCTGTAGGTAATGCTGTTGTTGTTGTGGTCTTCAGTCCTGAGACTGGTTTGATACAGCTCTCCATGCTACTCTATCCTGTGCAAGCTTCTTCATCTCCCAGTACTTACTGCAACCTACATCCTTCTGAATCTGCTTAGTGTATTCATCTCTTGGTCTCCCTCTACGATTTTTACCCTCCACGCTGCCCTCCAATGCTAAATCTGTGATCCCTTGATGCCTCAGAACATGTCCTACCAACCGGTCCCTTCTTCTTGTCAAGTTGTGCCACAAACTTCCCTTCTCCCCAATTCTTTTCAATACCTCCTCATTAGTTATGTGATCTACCCATCTAATCTTCAGCATCCTTCTGTAACACCACATTTCGAAAGCTTCTATTCTCTTCTTGTCCAAAGTATTTATCGTCCGTGTTTCACTTCCATACATGTCTACACTCCATATAAATACTTTCAGAAACGACTTCCTGACATTTAAATCTATACTCGATGTTAACAAATTTCTCTTCTTCAGAAACGCTTTCCTTGCCATTGCCAGTCTACATATTATATCCTCTCTACTTCGACCATCATCAGTTATTTTGCTCCCCAGATAACAAAACTCCTTTACTACTCTAAGTGCCTCATTTCGTAAACTAATTTCCTCAGCATCACCCGACTTAATTCGACTACATTCCATTATCCTCGTTTTGATTTTGTTGATGTTCATCTTATATCCTCCTTTCAAGACACTGTCCATTCCGTTCAACTGGTATTCCAAGTCCTTTGCTGTCTCTGGCAGAATTACAATGTCATCGGCGAACCTCAAAGTTTTTATTTCTTCTCCATGGATTTTAATACCTACTCCGAATTTTTCTTTTGTTTCCTTTACTGCTTGCTCAATATACAGATTGAATAATATCGGGGAGAGACTACAACCCTATCTCACTCCCTTCCCAACCGCTACTTCCCTTTCATGCCCCTCGACTCTTATAACTGGTTTCTGTACAAATTGTAAATAGCCTTTCGCTCCCTGTATTTTACCCCTGCCACCTTTAGAATTTGAAAGAGAGTATTCCAGTCAACATTGTCAAAAGCTTTCTCTAAGTCTACAAATGCTAGAATGTAGGTAATAGATTTGATATATTGAGAAACAACGTAGGGTCGTGATCTGGTACAAGATTTCCCGAATTTTCTGTCATGGAAGGTTCAAAAAATAATTCTTATCCGGTGCAACTATACACTGAGGTGAGAGAAGTCGCAGGATACCTCCTAATATCGTGCCAAAAATTTATTTTGCCTGACGTAGAGCAGCAACGCCACGTGGCATGGATTCAACAAGTCGTTGGAAGTCTTCTGCAGAAACATTGAGCCATGCTACCCCTATAGCCGTCCATAATTTCGAAAGTGTTCCTGGAGCAGGATTTTGTGCTCGAACAGACTTTTCGATTATGTCCCATAAATGTCCGATGGATTCATGTCAGGAGAACTGTTTGGCCAAATAGTTAGCTCTAACTGTGCAGAAAGTCCTTCAAACCAATCTCGAACAACTGCAGCCCGGTAACATGGCACACTGTCATCCATAAAAATTCCATCGTTGTTTGCGAACATCTATTTATAGCCGCAGACGGCCTCCAAATAGCCGAACACAACCATTTCCAGTCAATGTTCCATACAGACATAGCCCACACCATTATAAAGCCACCACCAGCTTGCACAGTGCCTTGTTGGCTTCATGGTTTCGTGGGGTCTGTGCCAGACTCGAACCATGCCACCCGCTCTTACTAACTGGAACCGGAACTTATCTCACCAGGCCATGGTTTTCCAGTCGTCTTGGGTCCAACCGATTTAGTCACGAGTCCAGGAGAAGCGCTGCAGCCGATGTCTTGCTGTTAGAAAAGGCACTCGCGTCTGTCGTCTGCTGCCAAAGCCAATTAACGTAAAATTTCGCCGTACTGCCCAAACGAATATGTTCGTCCTACGTCCCACATTGATTTCTGCCGCTATTTCGTGCAGTATTACTTGACTGTTAGCACTGAAAACTTTGTACAAACGCCGATGCTCTCGGTCGTTAAGTGTAAGTCGTCGGCCACTGCGTTGCCCGCGGTAGAGGTTCAAATGACTCCGAGCACTCTGGGACTTAACATCTGAGGTCACCAGTCCCCTAGAACTTATAACTACTTAAACCTAACTGACCTAAGGACATCACACACATCCATGCCCGAGGCAGGATTCGAACCTGCGACCGTAGCAGTCTCGCGGTTCAAGACTGAAGCGCCTAGAACCGCTCGGCCACCACGGCCGGCTAGCGGTAGATGTAGTGTTGCAAATTTTGTATTCTCGGCACATTCATGACACTGTGGACCTACGAATATTTAATTCCCTAACGATTTCCGAAATGCACTGACAACTCTACGCAAACGCCACTCCTCTCGTTTGTTAACTGAAGCCCGTCGGCCACTTTGCCGTCCGTGATGAGAGGGGTTGCCTGGAATTCGCCATTCTCGACACACTCGTGACACAGTGGATCGCAGAATACTGAATTCTCTAACGATTTCCGAAATGGACTGTCCCATGCGTCAAACTCCAAGTACCATTCCGCGTTCAAAGTCTGTTAATTTCCGTCGTGCGACCATAATCACGTGGGAAACTTTTTCACACGAATGACCTGAGTACAAATGATAGCCAATGCACTGCCAGTTTATACCTTGTGTACGTGATACTAACATCTGTATACGTGCACATCGCTATCCCATGAATTTTGTGACCTAAAACTATTATTATGCAATGAAATATAGACTTACACCAGTCAGAGGAAAGGGGAGGAATCCGGCAATGATAATTTTCCTAGTTTCCCGTCAGTCCAAGAAGTTTCGATACTGAATTAATAAACAATAAAGAAAAATTAACATGGTGGTTTTAACGGTTTAGGTTTTCTACAAAGGAGGCTCTAACAACCCTGTGAAACAGTCAGAAGGCCGGCCGCTGTGGCCGAGTGGTTCTAGGCGCTTCAGTGAAGAACCGCGCTGCTGCTACTGTCGCAGATTCGAATCCTGCCTCGGGATGGATGTGTGTGATGTCCTTAGGTTAGTTAAGTTCAAGTAGCTCTGAGTTCTAGGGGACTGGTGACCTCAGAAGTTAAATCCCATAGTGCTCAAAGCCATTTGAACTATTTGAAGGTGATTTCAGCTCTATTATTCAAAGTGAACCTGATTTGGGCGAGGTGGTTCATGCAAGAAGGAGCTCGACCCCATCGAAGCAGGAGAGTGTTTGATGTTCTGGAGGAGCACTTTGAGGACCGCATTCTGTCAAATGGCTCAAATGGCTCTGAGCACTGTGGGACTTAACATCTATGGTCATCAGTCCCCTAGAACTTAGAACTTCTTAAACCTAACTAACCTGAGGAAATCACACAACACCCAGTCATCAAGACGCCGCATTGTGTCTCTGGGATACCCAGAGGCCATATTCTCCTAATCTGAGCATATGCGACTCGTGTCTGTGAGGCTGTATTAAAGGCAAGGTGTACAGCAATAACCCCAAAACCATTGCTAAGCCGAAAATAGCCATTCACGAGATCATCGGCAGCATCGATTTTCCGACGCGTGGGCCATGCATAATTTCACTATTCGTCTGCGCCACATCATCGCCAACAATGGCAGGCATTTCGAACATGTCATAACCTAGATTAGAATATTTATAGTGACATTTATATGTTGAAAAAAGTGTCTGCACGCCGTAGTTTAACTAATTTACGTTTTTTCATAGAGTTCAATAATTGTCGCCCTGTACGATTGGCCGGCCGGAGTGGCCGAGCGGTTAAAGGCGCTACAGTCTGGAAGCGCACGACCGCTACGGTCGCAGGTTCGAATCCTGCCTCGGGCATGGATGTGTGTGATGTCCTTAGGTTAGTTAGGTTTAAGTAGTTCTAAGTTCTAGGGGACTTATGACCACAGCAGTTGAGTCCCATAGTGCTCAGAGCCATTTGACCCATTTTTGAAACTGTACGATTGTCGTTAGATTAAGAGATCTAAATAACTGTGTACTGCTTCTTGGTAGTTCTACGTATAGCTTGTAAATAAGTGGAAAATAAAAAAAAGTAATCTATGAAACGCGGCTTAGTATGTAAGACAGAAAAAGTCTACAAAACCTTTGAAATTATGCTTGAAGCTCGTTGGAAGCTCGTAATTGCTGTCGTTATGAAACACTGGATGAATGTAGCCTGGGTAATTTTCTCGCTATTTTTTAGCAGAAGCTTCTTTTTCATGCATCTAAATATCTGTGACGTCATATCTCCTGAACTATATCGTACAATGATATAATTTTGAAGGTGTATTCAATGGTATATGTGGATACTGCTTGCAGCTGTGTTGCGGATTGAGTCGGTAATGAAGGAGTAATAAATTAAAATTTCATGTCTGAAGCGGAAGTTTTACTGCACGAGCATCGAAAATGTGGCAAGCAATCAAGGTTTTTTTTTATAAAATAAAATCATTGTCATCATATCACTCCTATACGGTGGTGAAAGCTATGTGTACTATTTCTGAGAGGTGAGTCCACTGGTTGACTCAAAAACACGAGTTCACGGGAGTAGAATAGCAAGCGGGTTGTAAAGCTATTTTTCAGTAAAAGGCAGACAGGTATGCAGTGGTCGACAGGGTGCTGTTTGGGATGGAGTTCGGCACCCCGACGACTGCCACGGAAGGAGGCAGGGGGGCAAACTCAGCAAATGGTGTAAACTCACACTGTGAGAAACAGCGAAACGAATGATTTTTAAATATGCGGGAATCTGCAAGGGGACGGGGAAGCGTGTGACACTCAGAGTGAGAGGAATCTGCTGAACTCAAAAGAGGTCAGCATCAATTGAAATGTAAGTTTGGCAAGGACACCCAGAATTGGCTCAACAAAATTATTTTTATAGTGAGGACAGATTAAAGAATAACAAGGCTTGTGTCGAAAACAAGATATACGCTGAGTTATTAAAGAATGACTGGAATTAGAAATACAGGCGTTAACAGAAACAATTTGGGAGACAGAAACCATTCCTGCAGATTCGAAAACTGCAGTTGTGTGCCCCATATTTAAGAAGAATGGTCCACTTGTTTGTGATAACTACAGAGGAATTGCCTTACTGGATGTCAACTTCAAAATTTTATCGAGCTGCCTATTAAACAGGTTGATACCAACAACAGAAGAACTGATTGGGGACTACCAACGCGGTTTCCCAGAAACAGATCCACGTTAGATCACTTATTCACCCTAAGACAAGTAACTGAGAAGGCGTGGGAATTCAATGTAGGTGTCCACATATTATTCTTAGATTTTAAAAAGGCCTATGATAGCATATAGTGACCGACACTCTTAAATATAATGAAGGAATTTAAAATACCATCAAAATTAATCAGATTAGTTAAAATGTATATAGATGAAACTTTATGTCGCATAAAGACACCGGTAGAAGAAACTGAAGATATTAAGGTGTACACTGGACTGAGACAAGGGGGTGCCATTTCACCTATTTTATTTAACCTTGTGCTAGAGAAGATCGATAGAGAATTTTCTAAAACCAGTCCACAATGGATCCAGCTACAGGATGTGAACATTACAAGACTTTCCTATGCAGATGATGTAGCACTAATAAGTAGATCCAAAAGATAATTAATCAGAATGATGCAAAATTACTACAAAATTGTTGAGAAAACAGGATTACATGTTAATGAAGAAAATACAGAATACCTGCCCATACATAAGAAAACCTGAAAAGCTGCATCTCTGACTGTAGATGGATTCAATTTCAAGACTGTTTACCACTTCAAGTACCTAGGAAGTCTTTTTATTAATATCAACAGAACAGATATAGAAATAGATGTCCATTTATCAACGGCAAACAAGACACTTTTTAGTTTCATCAAGATTCTAAGAAAAAGATCACTTAGCAGTAACTTCAAAATCCGTTTATGTCAATCGACCATTATACCTCTGATGTTATATGGATGTGAAACATTAATATTTAGAAAGAAAGATAAAGAAAAACTGTTAATATTCGAAAGAAAAGTACTAAGGAACATTTTGGACCTGTATACTACGAAAATAACATGGAATGGAAAGTAAGAAGAAATGAAGAACTAAGAGGGCTGTACAAACACCGTAACATCGTCGAAGTGCTCAAGAGGAGAAGGTTGAATTGGGTAGGCCATATAGCAAAAATGGCAGTGAATAGACTACCTGGAATGGCATTCATTAGAATAATAGATGGAACGAGAGGAAGAGGGAGACCCAGAATCAGATAGCGGGATAACTTTCGGGAGGACACAACTAGGAGGAACAGCAACAGCAACTGGACAAACAGCGAATTGGACAGGCAAAAGTGGAAGAGGCTCATAGAGCAGCCGTATGGTCGATAAGGCCCTTGCCACCTGTGTGAAGATAAGAATTCCCAAGTCTCTATGTGCAGCCACTATCTTTCGCCGAAACGTTAAACCAACCTTGTATTAGGAGAGGATTTCAGCTTTCAGGCCTACGCCAAAAGAGAAATGTGTGTTACTGTTTAACCATCACAGATTCTTTAAGAGGAGGAAGATCGCTAATATTTTTATAAATTTTTCATTGGATTGAACTCTGAAGGTCGCCAGGAATTGACCAACGGGAAATTCGTGCTGGCAGAACCAACAAGACTTTTGTCAGGTAAGCATGTAAGGACTTTGCCTTAGAAATCCAGATAGGGAAAACGTCAGCTTCGTCTGCGCTTGCAACAGACAAGACTAGCTGATGGGCGTTTCGAGGCCCAATCACAGATTGGGGGTGGAATTGTAACTTGCAGCCACAAATACAGCCTTTCACTGCATTTGAGTTTAAGAACAGTCGTAAGCAGCAGCAGCATTTGTGCACAGCTTGATGAGGCGGACGTGAAGTCACTTGTTTCAGATTCGAGTTCTGTTTTGTCTTAATTAATTCATGCCCTCAGCTAGTTGAACTAAACATGTGCTTAGGCTAGGGAACTGGTGCCCTGTGTACTTCTGTCAATACTTTCTTTAATCTGTTACCTAAATGCATGAGCATACTAATTCCCATCATGCCCCGCAGCCAGCCAGTTTGAATGTCCTAACGCAAAACAGCTCGGAAGTTCTGGCGTTTATTTCAAACATTTCAGTAATTGTCACTGTGTAAAACAAGCTAAGCTGCAGCAAAAGTAAAAAATGTTCAGTGCGAGCAAAAGCGTTCTTGATATCTCTTGGAAGGGGTGTTGGAGCTGAGAAATTCAAAAGTTGTGTAATGACAGGTCTAGCAAGGACTTAGTATTACTTTGCTCTTTTTTTGGGGTATCTGTCATACTGTCACTCGAGAAGAAGATTAAGAAGGATGAGGGCAACAGGAGGAAAAACTAAACAGGAGCCGGACGAGGCGGAGATTAATCACGATACACTGACTGACTCAAGAAGTGTTTTACCCGGGCCGTTATTTTGCAGTGGAGCGACTGAAACTGAATGGCGTGGGGGGGGGGGGGGATGGTATCAGAGCCGAGAGAGCACAAACCACAGGCGCCGATCAGCGCGCGCGGTGTATGCTGGGCAGCGGGGCATAAAGACGTCAGCCGGCGTGACCGACGGCCGCCGCCATTTACATAATACCCGCCCCAGACTTTCACGGGCGCCGCCGCGCAGTCCGGGGCACGTGCGGCTCCAGCCGGCAGACCACCGACACAGCCGGCCGGCCTTCGGCACCCGGCTTGCCCGCTCTGAATGGGATACTTACCAAGCACAGCGAGGCCCCCCTGCAGCCGACGGGCTCTGGGCCAGCCCCGTAGTGCTGTGCACCTAAGGCGCCCCTTACACGACGAACCCGAGGTGTACAGCTCCCCAAGCGTACAGGTCATCCCCGTTTTCAAGAAGGGACGTCGAACAGATGTGCAGATGGTTAGACACTGGACTCGCATTCGGGAGGACGACGGTTCAATCCCGCGTCCGGCCATCCTGATTTAGGTTTTCCGTGATTTCCCTAAATGCCGGGATGGTTCCTCTGAAAGGGCACGGCCGACTTCCTTCCCCATCCTTCCCTAATCCGATGAGACCGATAACCGAGCTGTCTGGTCTCCTTCCCCAAAACAACCAACAACCAACCAGATGTGCAGAACTATAGACCTATATCTCTAACGTCGATCAGTTGTAGAATTTTGGAACACATACTATGTTCGAGTATAATGACTTTTCTGGAGACTAGAAATCTACTCTGTAGGAATCAGCACGGGTTTCGAAAAAGGCGGTCGTGTGAAACCCAGCTCGCGCTATGCGTCCACGAGACTCAGAGGGCCATAGACACGGGTTCACAGGTAGATGCCGTGTTTCTTGACTTCCGCAAGGCGTTCGATACAGTTCCCCACAGTCGTTTAATGAACAAAGTATGGGCATATGGACTATCAGACCAATTGTGTGATTGGATTGAAGAGTTCCTAGATAACAGAACGCAGCATGTCATTCTCAATGGAGAGAAGTCTTCCGAAGTAAGAGTGATTTCAGGTGTGACGCAGGGGAGTGTCGTAGGACCGTTGCTATTCACAATATACATAAATGACCTTGTGGATGACATCGGAAGTTCACTGAGGCTTTTTGCGGATGATGCTGTGGTATATCCGGAGGTTGTAACAATGGAAAATTGTACTGAAATGCAGGAGGATCTGCAGCGAATTGACGCATGGTGCAGGGAATGGCAATTGGATCTCAATGTAGACAAGTGTAATGTGCTGCGAATACATAGAAAGAAAGATCACTTATCATTTAGCTACAATATAGCAGCTCAGCAACTGGAAGCAGTTAATGCCATAAATCATCTGCGAGTACGCATTAGGAGTGATTTAAAATGGAATGATCATATAAAGTTGATCCTCGGTAAAGCAGATGCCAGACTGAGATTCATTGGAACAATCCTAAGAAAATGCAATCCGAAAACAAAGGAAGTAGGTTACAGTACGCTTGTTCGCCCGCTGCCTCAATACTGCTCAGCAGTGTGGGATCCGTACCAGATAGGGTTGATAGAAGACATAGAGAAGATCCAACGGAGAGCAGCCCGCTTTGTTACAGGATCATTTAGTAATCGCGAAAGCGTTACGGAGATGATAGATAAACACCAGTGGAAGACTCTGCAGGAGAGACGCTCAGTAGCTCGGAACGGGCTTTTGTGGAAGATTCATGGACATACCTTCACCGAAGAGTCAAGCAGCATCAGAGAGACTAGAGCCCACACTGAGGTATACCGACAATCCTTCTTTCCACGAACAATACGAGACTGGAATAGAAGGGAGAACCGATAGAGGTACTCAAGTTCCCTCCGCCACACACTGTCAGGTGGCTTGCGGAGTATGGATGTAGATGTAGATGCAGACGCGTTCACGTCGACCGATTATGCGATACACGCGTGATAGTTCATAGACTTACTACACTACTGGCCATTAAAATTGCTACACCAAGAAAAAATGAAGATGACAAACGGGTATTCATTGGACAAATATATTATACCAGAACTGACGTGTGATTACATTTTCACGCAGTTTGGGTGCATAGACCCTAAGAAATCAGTACCCAGAACAACCACCTATGGCCGTAATAACGGCCTTGATACGTCTGGTCATTGAGTCAAACACACCTTGGATGGCGTGTACAGGTACAGCTGCCCATGCAGCTTCAACACGATACCACAGTTCATCAAGAGTACTGACTGGCGTACTGCGACGAGCCAGTTGCTCGGCCACCATTGACCAGACGTTTTCAATTGGTGAGAGATCTGGAGAATGTGCTGGCCAGGGCAGCAGTGGAACATTTTCTGTATCCACAAACGCCCGTACAGGGCCTGCAACATGCGGTCGTGCATTATCCTGCTGAAATGTAGGGCTTCACACGGATCGAATGAAGGGTAGAGCCACGGGTCGTAACACATCTGAAATGTAACTTCCACTTCAAACTGCCGTCAATGCGAACTAGAGGTGACCGAGACGTGTGACCAATGGCATCCCATACCATCACGCCGGGTGATACGCCAGTATGGCGACGACGATTACACGCTTCCAATGTGCGTTCACCGCGGTGTCGCCAAACACGGATGTCGCAGGCGCTCCTATCTGTGATGCAGCGTCAAGGGTAACCGCAGCCATGGTCTCCGAGATGATAGTCCATGCTGCTCCAAACGTCGTCGAACTCTTCGTGCAGATGGTTGATGTCTTGCAAACGTCCCCATCTGTTGACTCAGGGATCGAGACGTCGCTGCACGATCCGTTACAGCCATGCGGTTAAGATGCCTGTCATCTCGACAGCTAGTAATACGAGGCCGTTGGGATCCAGTACGGCGTTCCGTATTACCCTCCTGAACCCACCGATTTCATATTCTGCTAACATTCATTGGATCTCTACCAACGCGAGTGGCAATGTCGTGATACGATAAACCGCAATCGCGATAGGCTACAGTCCGACCTTTATCAAAGTCGGAAACGTGATGGCACGCATTTCTCCTCCTTACACGAGGCACCACATCAACGTTTCACCAGGCGCCGCCGGTCACTGCTGGTTGTGTATGAGAAATCGGATGGAAACTTTCCTCATGTCAGCACGTTGTAGGTGTCGCCACCGGCGCCAACCTTGTGTGAATGCTCTGAAATGCTAATCATTTGCATATCACAGCATCTTCTTCCTGTCGGTTAAATTTCGCGTCTGTAGCACGACATCTTCGTGGTGTAGCAATTTTAATGGCCAGTAGTGTACTTGATCGCGTATGCACACAGTTCAGCCATTCCGGGAATCGAGGATCTGGATGATTTTTCCTGTATCGACACTGATACAGGCAAGATATCGGTCTCAGGGATTCCGTTACTTTCGGGGTGATTTAATTACAAATTTGACGTCAGATAGCAAATGAAAAAGAAATTTTTTTTCGTACGATTTATTTACAGATTATAATTTTTCCCCATTATTTGTACTGTGAAATCTTTCGTTTTGCCAAATTTCATGATTCCACACCAATGATAAGTGTCTATGTTTTGACGAGTGAGTTTGCGAGTAGCAAAATATGTGACGTAAAAGACCGTCTCCTGTTATTGCGTTGACTTTGAAACTAACGTTTGTTAGATCGCCAAGGAACGATAGACCTTACTATGCGACATAAATTTCAACTTGATACTTCTACCCGTTCCTGAAGAAAAGAAATTTGAACAGTCGGACACACAGGAGAATGGACAACAAAGTGAAAGTGATCCTATAAGGGTTCCGTTTTTAACGATTGAGATATAGAACACTAAAAACCGATATTTTGGTATTTTCGTTCTAAAAATTCTCTACGTCAAGAGTCTCAGAATTGCAAATAGTATTCTAGTGTGCAGTTACAACTAGTACAACATGTTTTATTGGACTGACTGATCGTTTTCCACCAAACCATAACTTCTGGTAGGTGTGCGAACAGTCTACTGCAAACTGTTTTTTTTTATGGTGATTTACTTTTTGTTTAGCAACTACCGCCACGAATCAGCTGAAAGTCGATAATTTAATGATTAATCTCTCCAGCATTGCTTCACGTGGCCTAAAAGCTTCAGTGAGCCATTTCAGTGAGGCTGAAACGGAATTTTTTACGTCTAAAGGTTCTCGATAAATTGTAATTGTCGGCTTAAAAACAAATTATGCTTTTCTTAACTTCATATTCCTTAGATATTATGGAACTTCTTCTAGGAATCGCGTAATGGTATCATAATTGGAATAGATTTATTAGCAACAGTCACTGCCTGGTTTGCCCCTAAGGTCACAGAACTAGAAATCGGAAGCACATATACATATATTTTTTTAATAAATAAAAGGCGACTTAACTTACGTGGTAGTCATGCAATATTTTGTCATTTTGCGGTGAGGACAGATCTGTGTCGTTAACAGAAAGCGAGAAGTATTCTCGCTCAACAGAACAGTGCGCTTTTTAGTCACAGTAATCATATGTTAGCATCTCCAGAGGAGGTCAAAGCGAAGTAGACCTGAAATATTAATTAGCTTGTGTAAATGTTAATTAATTTCATGTCGTTATGGCTGACTGCTGTGAAAGGTCTGACATTCTAATATCTTCAGTTCTAGCACGATTGACGGTAAACAGGTTCCACGTTACAGCCGACACGCACGCGTCTGTTACAGCGAGCGCAATTACGGCGTGCAGGGCTCCTCTGGAAATCAGATTTAATAAGCTCCTGCACGACCTGTTTGAATACACACACTAAAAACATTAGCCGTACATAAGATTCTGTGTACTATTAATTGATCCACTAATCATAGCTAGAGAGTATGGTCTCGATTTGTAATCGGTTTCTATCAGGACAGAGGTTATGCGGCTTTTGTGGACTTGCAGCCCACTTTGGCCAGGTGAAAAGTCATCGTGCTCTCTTCTGGATTTTTTTACAAGTTTTTATTAACTTTCGTTGCTTGCAAATGTATTTTTGTAATTCAGTATACTTCATCAGCATTCACATCTCTACTTGTTATCCAGTTACTTGGAAATTTTGTATTCACTCATATATTAAAGGCGCATAAGAGTCTTAGTTCATACTGAACATCAGTGAACGTTTCCAGAAATTGGGCTAAGGGACGTTGATTTGTTAAATTTTTCGGAGCGTATGATGTGCATCTGAAAGACGATCCTGCCGAAATATGTACTAAATAAAAATCTCTTGAGTGAACTACACAGAACACATCAATTGAAATGTATAAAACTGCTCAGTGTTACACGGTCATGCAACATAAATTTAAGGCAGGAGCCTCTAAAATTATTTTAAAAATCAATTCCATTCATAACAAAGTTGGGAAACGTTTTTTTAATGTTACAGCTCTTTATATGAACTCTCGAAAAAGATTTGTAACTTTTGAGTTACATGAACGACTCTGATTCTCCTCTCTGGAAGATGTGGCGCAATGGTTACGACAATAAACTCGCACATCGGAGGACGGCTGTTCAAATCCTCTTACGGACATCCAGATTTGTATTTTACGTAGTTTCCCTAAATCGCTTAAGCAACTGCCGGTGTGGTTTCTTTGAAGAGGATACAACCGATTTCCAGTCGAATCCTTCCCCAGTCTGAACCCGCGCTTCATCTCTAACGACTTCGTTGCCGACGGCAGGTTACAAGCTCATTATTCTTTCCTTCTGCATGCCATTGCCTCCCTGCCGCATGCGTCCACTATTGGCGAACCTCTGTATTAGCAAACCAAACAAAATGTAGAAAATGATTTCTCGGTAGCAAAACAAGAGAATTTATTTTAAGCACCGAACCCTAAGAAATGAAACTTAAATGGTTCAAATGGCTCTGAGCACTATGGGACTTAACATCTGTGGTCATCAGTCCCCTAGAACTTAGAACTAATTAAACCGAACTAACCTAAGGACATCACACACATCTATGCCCGAGGCAGGATTCGAACCTGCGACCGTAGCGGTCACGCGGTTCCAGACTGAAGCGCCTAGAACCGCACGGCCACAACGGCCGGCATATGAAACTTATACATATATTTTGACATGAGAAGGAAACCTAGCTAACGTTGTAGATACCGAATGAGTTACTGCGGGCTATCGTGGACCATCGTACTCTTTGTAATGACCTGAATTATTCACCTGTACTGCTGTCCGCTATGATGGCGACATAACGAGTGAGTCAGAATATGACGTGCTTTACAAAACTCCTGAAGCTTGCTGTGAGAAGCATTTACGATATTAGATTAAACGCTGTAAGAACTATGGTGTTCTTCAGTCGCGATGATCCTTTATCATGGTCGTGACGCTTAAGAATTTTGTTCTCTACGGACAACAGCTTCCAGTATGAAAACAGTGACAAATCTCGTTCGCTCTCGTCAAATTGTGCCAATGGGCATAACCAGCATGTTTTGTAATTACATCACAAATATGGTATTGTATTGTGTTAAAATGGGGACCTAGAAACGACGGAGAGGCTTCGTCCCCGTGTAGGGAAGCAGCCTACTCACGCCGTATAAAATTCACATCAGTCTTTCCATTGTGTGCCAGCCTAGTCTGCTGTAACTTGCTCTGACGTCATAAATGTTGCGCAATACTTTAAAAATCAAGTAAATAACCTGAAACCGTTCTAGCATGTCAGGAGTAATACTAAATCAATGTGCGTTAAATATCAGTTCAATAACTTTAACCATTTTCAAAATTTGGACGTTTTTCTGTAAAAATAATTGGCGCAACAGAAAAGAGCTAGAGGCTTAAAAATTTATATTTAGATTCCCTTTTCATAATAATTTAGTAGAAACAGTCTTCTGGATTTCACAAATTAAGATTTTAGTAGAAATTCATGATTTTCTGGCTTTTGTCTTAAAAATTAAGGAAGCAAGATAGATTAAGTAGGCTAATAAATAAGGCTAGGATGTTTAAATTTAAGTAGAGTGGAGATCCGCTATAATCATAAAGATGTGAGAAGTTTCAATTGAATAACTATAAAACTATAGCGATAGCGTATCTCCAAAGGGCAAGTTCAGAGCTCGTCTACTGCGTGTAGTGTAGTTAAATTAACCCTCTCGCCCATAATATTTGACTTAGCCACATCAGACTTTTATTATGATTACTTACCTGTGTGCTGATTGCACATTTAAATTGAGAGCTTCATCGGCCATCAGCAAAGGAAGCGATGATTTATTCAATAACTTAAAGTGGTGCATTACTAGCCCAGCGGCTAGTTGGGGGAGCCGATTTGATCAGGCGTTCCCTTAGCCGTCCGCACCGCGGCTTTATATACACTCCTGGAAATGGAAAAAAGAACACATTGACACCGGTGTGTCAGACCCACCATACTTGCTCCGGACACTGCGAGAGGGCTGTACAAGCAATGATCACACGCACGGCACAGCGGACACACCAGGAACCGCGGTGTTGGCCGTCGAATGGCGCTAGCTGCGCAGCATTTGTGCACCGCCGCCGTCAGTGTCAGCCAGTTTGCCGTGGCATACGGAGCTCCATCGCAGTCTTTAACACTGGTAGCATGCCGCGACAGCGTGGACGTGAACCGTATGTGCAGTTGACGGACTTTGAGCGAGGGCGTATAGTGGGCATGCGGGAGGCCGGGTGGACGTACCGCCGAATTGCTCAACACGTGGGGCGTGAGGTCTCCACAGTACATCGATGTTGTCGCCAGTGGTCGGCGGAAGGTGCACGTGCCCGTCGACCTGGGACCGGACCGCAGCGACGCACGGATGCACGCCAAGACCGTAGGATCCTACGCAGTGCCGTAGTGGACCGCACCGCCACTTCCCAGCAAATTAGGGACACTGTTGCTCCTGGGGTATCGGCGAGGACCATTCGCAACCGTCTCCATGAAGCTGGGCTACGGTCCCGCACACCGTTAGGCCGTCTTCCGCTCACGCCCCAACATCGTGCAGCCCGCCTCCAGTGGTGTCGCGACAGGCGTGAATGGAGGGACGAATGGAGACGTGTCGTCTTCAGCGACGAGAGTCGCTTCTGCCTTGGTGCCAATGATGGTCGTATGCGTGTTTGGCGCCGTGCAGGTGAGCGCCACAATCAGGACTGCATACGACCGAGGCACACAGGGCCAACACCCGGCATCATGGTGTGGGGAGCGATCTCCTACACTGGCCGTACACCACTGGTGATCGTCGAGGGGACACTGAATAGTGCACGGTACATCCAAACCGTCATCGAACCCATCGTTCTACCATTCCTAGACCGGCAAGGGAACTTGCTGTTCCAACAGGACAATGCACGTCCGCATGTATCCCGTGCCACCCAACGTGCTCTAGAAGGTGTAAGTCAACTACCCTGGCCAGCAAGATCTCCGGATCTGTCCCCCATTGAGCATGTTTGGGACTGGATGAAGCGTCGTCTCACGCGGTCTGCACGTCCAGCACGAACGCTGGTCCAACTGAGGCGCCAGGTGGAAATGGCATGGCAAGCCGTTCCACAGGACTACATCCAGCATCTCTACGATCGTCTCCATGGGAGAATAGCAGCCTGCATTGCTGCGAAAGGTGGATATACACTGTACTAGTGCCGACATTGTGCATGCTCTGTTGCCTGTGTCTATGTGCCTGTGGTTCTGTCAGTGTGATCATGTGATGTATCTGACCCCAGGAATGTGTCAATAAAGTTTTCCCTTCCTGGGACAATGAATTCACGGTGTTCTTATTTCAATTTCCAGGAGTGTATAAGAACGCTGCGCGAGGAAGTAAGGCCCCAGGTCTCTCCAGACGCTGATTAGCACACCACCTGTGTCGGGAGTCGCGTCGCGTCGGTATCATTGCTATAAACAGCCTCGGATGCCGTATTAAGTTACTCGGGATACGTATAACCATGAAATCATTTTCGAGTGAAGTGTTAATTCTGGGATGACTTTAATAATCTATCTTCAGTTTGCGTATGTCCTATTTTCACGTGCCGTCGCGGGACAGACATTCTACCATTATTTAGTTTGGCGTTTGATGAGCATATTCATCAAATTATGGCGAGCATTCATTTAAACATTTAATTTGAACAGTTATAGTTGTATCAGCGCATTAGACTCTGAACTGCTCTGATAGTTGGATTGTGACTTTCAGAATATAGCGAACGTTTTTACACGATCGTTTTTGATTATGAATCCCAGACAAATTCCTAATTCCTCGGAGCTTTAAGTTGTAGTTATAAGTGTATATCTCAGATGAAGTGGGCACTAGGAATTCTAATTACAGGCTTCAAGTTTTGCTAATCCCTTTCCGGTTGCCAATATTGTAGTTGGAGAGCCAGTGTTGAGAACGGCAAAAGACAGCATAAATAATAGGAACATTTATATTATTAACAAATAATTCCACCAGCCGGCCCACTAATGGTGCATCGGCCGGGAAAAACATTCCATTCCATTTAACAACAATAATTCCACCTGCCGCCCCACACCCGCCGTAGCCCTCAATGGTTCACAACCCCACAACGGGCTACAGCAGTCCACTCATCCCACCGCCGCCTCACACCGAACCCAGGGTTATTGTGCGGTCCGGTCCCCAGTGGATCCCCCCCGGGAACGTCTCACACCAGACGAGTGTAGACCCAAATGTTTGCGTGGTAGAGCAATTATGTTGTACGCGTACGTGGAGACAGTGTTTGCGCAGTGATCGCCGACGTAGTGTAACTGAGGCGGAATAAGGGGAACCAGCACGCATTCGCCGAGGCAGATGAAAAACCGCCTTAGAAACCATCCACAGACTGGCCGGCACACCGGATCTCGACATTTATCCGCCGGGCGAATTCGTGACGGGGACCGGCAGACCGGTACGCCTTCACGCCCGGAAAGCCGTGCGTTAGATCGCACGGCTAAACGAGCGGTCCTCACAGATATTGCTTGACTCCACTTGTGCCGGTAAGTAACTTTTGTGAAAGAGTTTATTGACGATAAAATATTTGTTACGCATCAATTTGTTCCTAATTTAAACAATTGTTTTACTATCATCGACAGCCGAAACCTACACAGTGGTCCTTAACCAAACTTTTCATGTTGTTCATCTGCCGAAAATAAATTACAAATTTTGGTTCAATTTCATTTCAAAATGATACCTCATAAGGATGTGAGCTGTGAAGTGAACGAAATGTGTTGTGAAACTGGTGAGTTCAAAGCAGAAGAATTTTATGAAAAAACAAATTTGCTTGTGGAATGAGAGAATACCCTTATTTTCCTCGTATGTATTAGTCTTGACTGTGATACGTGCCCACTAAATTAAATTCTCGAACTGAGCATTCTTCTTTACTAGTATGTTTTATTCAAGTTACGGATCACGAGTTTTTTAATGCATCAGGTGTTAAAATTCGATTCGTAGTAACTGTCTTCAGACCAGGGTATACGGTTTGTTAATCATATCGAGTAGGCATATGTAAAAATGATACAGTCACAAGAATGAGGCAAACAAACTTCGTCACACACATGAGTGTGTACTCACGTCTGAAGATGATTCTTATGAGCAGAAATTAATAAACTGATGTATTAAAAATTGTGAATTATAACGTGAATAAAAATAACAGCTGTATACAAGAACAAACACGCTGTCCTATGCAGATGATGTAATCTTAATGACACAGAATTAGAAAGATCTGGTTTAGATGGCAAGAGTGTTAATGGAAAGGCAATGAGAGTAGGCTTGAAGATGAGCATAAGTAAGACAAAATACCTCGTAGAGAGCAAGGAGAACGATAACAAACCTATAGATGTGGAAGGTAAAAATCTTTGAAATGGTAAAGGAGATCAAATATATTGGTGTAGCACTCAGTGAAAGGAATGAGACAGACCATAAAATAATTACAAGAATTCAAACAGGAAACACGTCAAGGTTTGCACTTGGAAATCTGATGAAACTCCGGCTTCTATCAAGATCCACAGAGATTACGATCTACAGGACAGTAACACAACCTGTGGTCCTACACGGAGCAGAGACTCGGACTTGAAAGACCGAAAGAAAATTCGTGACATTTGAAAACACTCTTCTGAGACAGATTTTTGGACCTGTGAAGGATGGTAATGATTGAGGAAAAAGGAAAAACAGCGAATTACAGGAGCTGTGCAAATCGCTGGACATTGTAGCTTTGATCAAAGAGAAGAGACTGAGGTGATGTGGGTACTTCACGCATCCAGAAGGCCAGATGTGGAAGAAGTCATCAGAGGCAACAGAATGCTGGGAAGACCAAGGCCGAGATGGATTGAGGTGATCAGAGAGGTGTGAATACGATGGGACTACCTGGAGAAGCATACACGGACCGAAGAAGACGCTCATTGGCGGGGCGAAAAACCGACTGCCGTTTGTGTGGCCAACCTAGTAAGTAAGTATAATGTGAATAAGATGTACAAGTAAATTCTCGGATAGCCGGTAAACCTCGCTGCGACTACGTCGAACTCGTGCATCCTACATCTACATCTCCACTGACACTCTGCAAATCACATTTAAGTACCTGGTAGAGGGTTCATCGAACTACCTTCACAATTCTCTATTATTCCAATCTTATATAGTGCGGGGAAAGAATGAACACACATATCTTCCTGTACGATCTCTGGTTTCCCTTATTTTATCATGATGATCGTTTATCCCTATGTAGGTCGGCGTCAACAAAATATTTTTGCATTCGGAGGAGAAGGTTGGTGATTGGAATGTCGGGAGAAGATTCCTCATTTATATTATTTCCCTATATTGAACACTGAATTCTCGTTTGGATTCTTAGAGGGGCGAGGGATGCTAGTCTCCTTTCTCTATGTCACTATCAATTACGCACTGATCTTTAACGTTCCTTCCTTCCTTTTAAATTTGCTAACAGAATCAGTGTGTTACAGAACGCCTGAAATGTAACATCGAGAAGCAGTACTTCTATGGGTAGTGCTCTGTTGTCGATACTGGGGAAATGATCGCTTCAGTTCGCTCTTCAAAATGTGGATTTATCCCGACACTGACACTCTCATGCACAAGCAATAAGGTAAACTGTAGTCCATTGAGAAGCCTTTTGAACTATAATTTCAGCAGGCTGAATTGTAACTATCTCCGCCTCAGGCATGGTCGCCTCAGACTGACAGAAATTCAATTTAGTTTTTTTACGTACTTCAATTACTTTTGGAGTATAGCCGACCTGTTCGTAGCCGAGCCGAGTTCATCGAAGCGTGTCGCGCGTCTTCATCGGGCCACGTCCAGTGAATGGATCCGGCTGCGAGACAAAGTGGTCCTGTCACGGTCGCCGGCTGATGAATCGCCGACACGGCCGCGCGCTGAGCCGTCAGCTCGGCCGCCGCTACCGACCGCTGCCGCCTCTCACCGCCTTCCCAGCCACAGCTCGGGGCAACTGACCCCTGCCACGTATTTCCAGTTGCCGCGCTTGTCCGCCGAGGACCAACTACGGATGTTTCAGCAGGTGTGCCTCCAAAATGTAAGTTACCATCAGAATGAATAATTTCGTGCAGCTGTTGGACTGGAAAGTTGGAGTGCTCTTTTGACGTTGTCTTCTGTGAAATTGGCTGGATACTTACGCCGAATAACTGAGTCAGAAGTCAACTCACATACACTGACGGAAAAAGCTGCCGTACAAAGAAGGGGTTGTGCGATATAAACGGAATTTGGTAGGCGTGTTTCTACATCTGAAACGTGACGTCTGTTAAAATTTAGTACCAGGCACATAAGAGTGGCGCTAGTAGCTTCATTATGAGGCTGCAAATCACGTTCACTTTAAACTCACGCCGTGATGGTCGTGAGCGTTTGTTACCTTTGAGAGAGTGGGCGTGGTGAGTTGATGTTAGTCAAAAATGCCTTTAAGGCGACAAAGACGCCTTCAGCAGCATGTCACTGAGTTTGAGAACGGTCGTGTAATAGGGCTACGAGAAGATGGATGTTCCTTCTGCGATACTGCAGAAAGACTTGGCAGGAATGTATCCACTGTACACGATTGCCAGGAGGTCGGTCACAACGAGACCGGGCTCAGGGCGGCCACGTGGCACTACCGAGAGGGAAAACCATCGTGCTCGTTGTATGGCCATGGTGCATCGTAATGCAGCTGCAGGAGAAATTTGAACAGCAGTTGGCACAATTGTGACACAACGAAGTGTTACAAATCGATTGGCAGGCCGGGGTGGCCGAGCGGTTCTAGGCGCTACAGTCTGGAACCGCGCGACCTCTACGGTCGCAGGTTCGAATCCTGCCTCGGGCATGGATGTGTGATGTCCTTAGGTTAGTTAGGTTTAAGTAGTTCTAAGTTCTAGGGGGCTGATGACTTAGAAGTTAAGCCCCACAGTGCTCAGAGCCACTTGAACCAACGAATCGGTTACTTCAAGGGCAGCTCCGAGTCAGTCGCCTCGTAGCGTGCATTCCACTGCCCCCAAACCACCGTCACTTGCGACTTCAGCGGAGTCAGAGTACATTGGAGGGCAGGGTGGAGCTCTGTTGGGTTTTACGGTAAAAGCTAGTGCCACCTCGGTGTCAGTGATAGCCATGTAATGGTTAGCTCAAATGGCACTTTGGGACTTGACATCTGCGGTCATCAGTCCCCTAGAACTTAGAACTACTTAAACCTAACTAACGTAAGGACGTCACACACATCCTTGCACGAGGCAGGATTCGAACCTGCGACCTTGGCGGTCGCGCGGTTCCAAACTGAAGCACCTAGAACCGCTCGGCCACATCGGCGGGCAATGGTTAGTAGGAGATCAGTTGAGGGCCTGTAACCAACCTGTCTGCGTGCTAGGCCGGACCTACACCTGGAGTTAAGGTATGGGGTGCGATTTCGTATGACAGCAGGTGCACTGTCGTGGTTATCCCAAGCGTCCTGACTACAAATCTGTACGTCAATATGGTGATTCCACCTGTTTGGCTGCCACTGACGAACAGCATTCCAGGGAGTGTTTTCCAAAAGGATAACGCTCCTCCACATACCGCTGTAGAAAGCCGACATGCTCTACAGAGTGTCGAAATATTGACTTGACCTGCTCGGTTACCAGATCTACCTCTAAACGAGCACATATGGATATCATCGGGCGACAACTCTAGCGTTATCCACAACCAGCATTAACCGTCCCTGTACTGACGGACCAAGTGCAACAGGGATGGAACTCCATCCCACAAACTGGTATCCGGCAACTGTACAATTCAATACATGCACGTTTGCATGCTTACATTTAACATTCTAGCGGTTGCACCGGTTATAAATGTATCAGAATTTCACGTTTGCAATGGCTTATCTTGGGCTTGCATTAGCTTGTGATCTTGCAATGTTGACCACTTACGTATGTTGGCATGTTGAAAGGTGTTTGCCCACTGCGTTCCTCACCGCCTAACAGAAGACCATAAAAAACTGCGAAGGACCATCTGTGCGGAATTGATAGCGTGTTACGAGACGGATTGAGACAATTTTTGTCCATCTGCGTCAGAGGTTATTAAACATGGGCTCATCATTTAGAACCGTAAACAAAACGACAATCTATGGGGTCGCTCCACACCACCTCTCCTCCGACGAAAAAGTTCAAAGCCGCACCATCTGCTGGTAAAGCCATGACGACGGTCTTCTGAGACTCTGAAGGGGTTTTTCTGCTTCATCTCCGCCCTCATGGTGCAACGACCAAGCTCTGACGTAAATTGTGCAACTGTCAGGAAACTGAAGAAACAATTTCAGCGTCTTCATCGCCACAGTATGCAAACTAATTTCTCCTTCAGCAAGCACAACGCAAGGCGTCAGACGAGTCTGTGCACCTGAGAGATGTTCACAAAGTTTCATTGAACTGTTCTTCCTCATCCAGCCTACAGCCTTCAGACTTCCATCAGTTTGGCCCAATGAAGCAGTACGTGGATGATGGGGAGGTTATTTATGCAGTAAGACGCTGGCTCGACCTCGACCAGAAGTGTGTTTCCTTGCTGGCATACAGGCCCTCCCAGTAAGGTGACGTCGGGCCGTCGCATTGAAGGAGATTATGTTGAAAAATAGTGATTTGTGGCCAAAGCAGTGGAAATTAATATGGTGTATTGGAATCCTGAATAGAACAAACCTGCTTTTAGAAAAAACACGTGTTGCGTTACATGTTGAGCACCCGTCGTACAGGTGGTGCAGTGCGTAGCACACTGGCCTCATATTCGGGAGGATGGTTCAAATGGCTCTGAGCACCATGAGACTTAACTTCTGAGGTCATCAGTCCCTTAGAACATACAGTAGAACTACTTAAACCTAACTAACCTAAGGACATCACACACATCCAAGCCCGACGCAGGATTCGAACCTGCGATCGCAGCGGTCGCGCGGTTCCAGACTGAAGCGCCTAGAACCGCTCGGCCACCCTGGCCGCCTATTCGGGAGGACGACGCTTCAAACCCACGTCCGGACGTCCTGATTTGGGTGTTCCGTCATTTCCCTAAATCGCTTCAGGCAAATGACGGGATGTTCTTTTGAAAAGGGACGGTCGATTTCCTTCCCTATCCATCCCTCATCCGATGCGACCAATGACCTCGCTGTTTCGTCCCCTCCCGCACCCAACCAAAGAACCTAACGTTCAAATGGCTCTGAGCACTATGGGACTCAACTGCTGTGGTCATAAGTCCCCTAGAACTTAGAACTACTTAAACCTAAATAACCTAAGGACATCACACACATCCATGCCCGAGGCAGGTTTCGAACCTGCGACCGTAGCGGTCGTGCGGTTCCAGACTGTAGCGCCTTTAACCGCTCGGCCACTCCGGCCGGCCAGAACCTAACGTTCTTCTGCATATATATCGCCGGCTGCCCCTCGTATTTGAAGTTGTGTTTCTCGAACTTAATTCGGTTTATTAATGTTCTGTTCATTTGTGCGTGTCCGTCTTATTAGATATTGTATCAGTCGAGGTAGCAGATAGCACACAACATCGGCAGCGATTCTACTTGATTCCTTTAAAGTCAGTACAGCCATTAGACTGTTTTTTATTTGCGGTGTTACATTTCACGATCATTATTTCGGCTTTAAAGTGCCATTATCAAGTGTTTTAATGTTATAGAGTGCCTAAGATGGCATACTGTCGTATTTAAAATACACTATTAAAAATGGCTCTGAGCACTATGGGACTTAACATCTGTGGTCATCAGTCACCTAGTACTACTTAAACCTAACTAACCTAAGGACATCACACACATCCATGCCCGAGGCAGGATTCGAACCTGCGCCATAGCAGTCACGCGGTTCCAGACTGAAGCGCCTAGAACCGCACAGCCACACCGGCCGGCAATACACTATTAGACACATTGTCTAAGGGTCAATATTTCGGGTAAAAGATGGTATACTCAGTGATAAAACAAAGCAGTAGGCTTTTACCAGAAGTACTGACCCTTAGACAATGTATCTAATAGTGTATTTTAAGTACGACAGTATGCCATCTTAGGCACTGTGTAACATTAAAACACTTGATAATGGCACTTTAAAGCCGAAATGATGATCGTGTAAATGTAACACTCCAAATAAAAAAACAGACACAAACAGTCTAATGGCGATACTGACTTTACAGAAACATATTTTGACTGTAGTCTCACATTATGAAAAAATTATTAGATTCTACTTGAGACTCCAATTAGTTATGATTGCTCCTTCTTATGAGTGTTCCGCAAGGTGTTCCTATACCAAGGGTGGCGCACTGCGCGGCCGGTGCACTACCTGCTAGCTAGAAAGGCTAGTGATGACTTGAATATGGCCTTGTGGTAGTTTCAGGTATCTCCGCAACAGGAGACCGAATGAGCGGGCTCGAAACGGTAGGCTGGTGTGGTTTTACCAGCTGGTGCCGAGCAAACGCCTGCGGGCGGCAACCGGCAGAGCAGAACGCACGCTGAGTGCTGCGACTCGGCGTGGCTAGCGCGCGCCCTGCGGTGCGGTACGGTACGGCAGGAGTAGGTAATCCAGACGCGGCGGGCTGTAGAACGCCGCAATCGATAGCCGCCTCTCGCTCTGGCATTGGACGCAGGCGCCAATTAAACGAGCTCGTCCGCGGCCCTCATTAGCGAGCGAGCCGGCGAGTGCGCATGCGCCCGGATTGTGTGCAAATAATGCACCGGACCGCGAAAAAGAAAACTCACCTGCAGCGGACGCATTCTGCTCTCCAAGGCCGCGGCTCAGCTGTAATTACTCCCCCACGCGCTACAAGCTCATCGCCTTCTAAAGAGCAAAGGGCCGCTATTTTTACTTAGTATTATTTGCGCTGTTATTGTTTACGTAGAAGCATCAACATGAATTCTGTAATCGGGGAGCTGTGAATCTAAGTTCACTTTTCTAGTCAGCGAGACGGAGAAACCAATAAATAGCGTGAGGTGATCCCACACTTCTTGAATTTTGGAAAGTTTTCCATACAGTCCCACACTATTACATACTGGAATGTCGGGCCTTGCGGTCTAGTGGAAAAGCGCCTGCCTGGAAATGGAGAGGTCGGTAAATCGAATCTCGACCGGGCCTTGGAAATTTTCAGTTTGCTATTAATCTAATCTTCACCTCTCAACGAAGAGTGAGCTCTTCAGGAACGACATCTCGTCGGTATTCTAAGTTAAACTACGTCCCGTTTCCCCTTCTCGATAACTGGAATGGTTCGGGTCACACAAGACGCCCAAGTAGCGTCCAATTGAAATACTTGCACTCTGCCACTGAACGACACGCGTTCTTCTTCTTCTTCTTCTTCTTCTTCTTATTATTATTATTATTATTATGCAGTGAACTGAGTTACGGCATACTTAATACTAAACTAACGTAATTAGTGGATTGAATACTTCCGAGGAAATAGAAATTGGTGTGTCGTTCTCGACAGGGAAAAATCGTCAGATCAAAAATCTTCGGTTCTATTCCAAGGAAGTGCAACAGCACTTTCATGTTCAAAATAAAACAATACCGACAAAATCAGAAGGCGTGCCTTGAAGAACAAATTTACCGAGCGAGGTGGCGCAGTGGTTAGCACAGTGGACTCGCATTCGGTAGGACGACGATTCAATCCCGCGTCCGGCCATTCTGATTAGGGTTTTCCGTGATTTCCCTAAATCGATCCAGGCAAATGTCGGGATGGTTCCTTTGAAAGGGCACGGCCGATTTCCTTCCCCTTCCTTCCCTCATCCCTCCCTCATCCCATGAGACCGATGACCTCGCTCTTTGGTCTCTTCCCCCAAACAATCCAATCCAATCCAAGAACAAATTGAGGATAGGAACTCGCGTCCAGAAATGTGATCTAAAGACGCTACTAAGATTCGAAGTTATAACCTTCGGCAGAAAACCTGAGCCTGTACAGTCCACGGTGTTTTTGTGACGTGCGTAGACGCTTTCAACCCCTTCTAACGAACTAGGGCGAGTAATTCAGTTTGCGGTCTGTCACAATACGAGTAGACGACTTCGATGCCCACGACACCAACATAAGTTCACTATCAAGCTCTTCAAAACCAATGTAGCCTGATTCCAGCCTTGTGACACGGACAGTTATCCTGTTGGAAAATGCCATTACCGTCTGAGAGAGTATCGTGCATGAAGGAATGCAGTTGGTCTGCAGTAATGTTCTCCAAGTCCATAGCAGTCACGGTGCCTTCAGTTACTACCACAGGTCGCTTGGAAGCCCATGTGAATCTTCCCATCGGCCTGCGTCCGTGGAGCCTTTCGCGTGGATGGCGGCGTATCCGGACACGTATGAAAATGAGACCCCCTACAGCCGTCTTTCAAGTGGTTCAAATGGCTCTGAGCACTATGGGACTTAACTTCTGAGGTCATCAGTCCCGTAGAACTTAGAACTAGTTAAACCTAACTAACCTAAGGACATCACACACATCCATGCCCGAGACAGGATTCGAACCTGCAACCGTAGCAGTCGCGCGGTTCCGGACTGAAGCACCTAGAACCGCTCGGCCACAACGGCCGTCATAGCCGTCCTTATTATGTTATTTATTGTAAGGCTACCAGTTTCGGTGCTTCAGTGCACCATCTTCAGGCCTTGGTTGATGCTGAGCGGAATACCATCCGTATACATGTGCACCAGCGGTCAACATCTATAACTGGTTTTCGCAGATTACCTGTAACCGCAGTACTGTCTCTCTAATGATAGTTGATAGCTACAGACACAACATTGAAGTTACAGGTAGTCTGCGAAAATCAGTTATAGATGTTGACCGCTGATGCATCGTGTATACGGATTGTATTAACACCCTCAGCATCAACTAAGGCCTGAAGATGGTGCACTGAAGCAACGAAACTGCTAGCCATACAATAGATGATATAATAAGGACGGCTGTAGGTGTCTCATTTTCTTACATAAGTGAACGGCAGAAACCTCCCAGGCCTCCAATCTCAAGGGTGGCCATACAGAAACCGAACACAATTGGTTTGGTGTAGCAACAAAGGTGATTCATACGTCCAGCTGACACCTTTCCATTGATCCATGACCCAATCTGGATGATACCGTTCCAGCTGCGGTCATAATTGACGATCTTGTAGGTTTAAGATGGAAACACACAGGCGTCGTCTGTTACAGAGCCCCACGTTGAACGATGTGGACTAAGTCGTGTGCTCTAAAACACATACCTCCACCAAAATTGTGCTCTGTTGTCAAATCTGCCACGTATCGCTGTCTATTATTCGTTACAGAGCGGCGAGGCACCGACCTCGACTCAGGGCTTGGACGTTGAACGCTTTTTCGCCCACTGGTGGTTTCACCGCCCTTCTACCGCTGTCCATACATACTCCAGACAAGAACAAGCGAACAGCCGACCAGCTTCGCCATTTTGAGATGCTCGTTTCCAGGCACCGAGCCACAAGGCTCTGCCCTTTGTCAAAGTCGATTTTCCCATTTGCGGCCCGCATCATTGCTAGAATGATTTCCCCGTTAGTCGCTGCTCCGCATATGTACTTTTCTGCCTGCGTCACGAGCCCGAAGCTCCACCAGGCGGCATTTAATCCCGCGTTGGGCAGTGATCACGAAGTTGACAAATCAAGAAAAGCAGTGTATATACACTCTAAAGAGAAAGAAAGAAAGAAAGAAAGGAAAAGACCCACTATGGAGGAATTGTCCGAATGGGACGGAAATAGGTAGATGTGATTCACATGTACAAACAAAGAAATGATTACAGTTTCAGAAATTATTAATTTGCAAGAAAGAGCTTCACAAATTGAGCAAGTCAATAATGCAAGCAGTTATTTGGCATGGCACTGATTGATAGAATTGTTTATATAATTGTTGGGTGTCCTTCTGAGGATTATCGTGCCAAATACTGTCCAACTGTCGCGTTAGTTCCTCAAAATCCCGAGCTGTTTGGACGGCCGTGCTCGTAATACCACAGACGTTCTCGTTAGGGGAGGGACCAGAAGGTTTTCCTTGCCAGCGGTTAGTTGTGGTGTCTCCTACTGATGGTGGTACCTTTTTCGTCTGTCGCCCATACACTTCTTCTATGGCATATGTTTCACCCCATGCGGTTTCTGTCCTGCGTTGCAAGTATTTTTCCCATCGTGTTATTAAGTGTGTCGGAACTAACAAGGAGACGTTGCGTACTCGTCATTACCGGTTTCGTCCAAATTTATGGTGTATGCTGGGCTTGGCCATAAATGAAAGTGACAGAAGTGGAGGTTCCCGCGTTTCGAAACAAAATAGCATTTTTGGCGTGGCTGGGTGAGGCATGAACCATTTATGTTAGCATACTTCCCAAGATGCAGTTAGAGCCGCGGATAGAATACGGAACCGGAATCCGAGTGTCCCTAGGTCGAGTCCCCTTTATGACGTGCCGTTCCATAAGTCGCCAGCGTTCGGCAGTGACATCGTAAAAAGCTGTGTGCGTTGGTTCCAGTAGGTCTGGCAGCTTAACGATCTTGTTATTTCTCGGGCTAAATCTGGCTCCAGATCAGTTCTGTTGGATCCATAATGCAATGGAACAGTGGCAAATGTAAAAATGCAGCATTTGTATGATGTGTTAGATGGTGTGATAATAATTGTTTTTCATGTTTCTACGACACTAATCACTCTGGCTCGTGTGAGACTACATTCTTGGTATAAAACAATGGACATAGCCCAGATAAGGAGTATTTGGTTTTTCTTTTTTGCCCCAAAAATTAAACTGTTATGTTTCCTTAATTTAAGCAATATTTCTTGTCATTTTCTAATTCCAGTTTTTGCGTTAGTTGCCGGCCGCTGTGGCGGAGCGGTTCGTATCCTGCCTAGGGCATAGATGTGTGCGATGTCCTTAGGTTAGTTAGGTTTAAATAGTTCTAAGTTCTAGGCGACTGATGACCTCAGATGTTAAGTCACATAGTGCTCAGAGCCATTTGAACCATTTTTACGTTAGTTACACCGCAAATAAAACTAAATAGTGATCAGTATGTTGTATTTATTAGTATTTTCATAATAGGCCTGAAAAAGAGAGACAAGGGAAAATTTGAGATTGCGAATAAACTTCCAAGAAATAATTGTACTTACATTTTGATCTTCGAGCAGTTCTCGGTAGCTGCAAGCGAACAATAAGCTTCCTGCACAGATACCGAAAAAATTAGTGCATCCCATGTTTTTACTATGAATACCGTATCATCCGAGGATGTGTAAATTGTCAGCTGTAAAATAACAAAAGTCTCTTGTTTTATATACGAAGTTCTCGTCTACGCCTTACAATCGTTTCTTGGGAATTTATTTGTAATCCCAATTTTCCTTCACCTTTCGTTTTCAAATATTTTGTGAAAATATTAATAAATGCGGTATATCAAGCATTTTTTCGGGTTATTTACATTGTAAGTAACGTGAAAACTGAAGAAAAATATTCCGCTTAGAGACTAGGCTCCAGGACTCTCGAAACGCAGTTCTGTTCTGATTCCACTGCCTGGAAGCTGCGCCATCATAAATGGCTCACTTCTAGCCTGATCCGCACCAAAAATGACTATTTTTAAACTCTCGGTCATCTGGAACTTCCACTTTTGTCACTTTCATTTCTGAACAAACCCTGCATATACCAGAAAGGTAGACGAAATCGGTGCTGACGAGTAGGCGCGGCCGGCCAGGGTGTCCGAGCGGTTCTAGGCGCTACAGTCTGGATCCGCGCGACCGCGGGCATGGATGTGTGCGGTGTCCTTAGGTTAGTTAGGTTTAAGTAGTTCTAAATTCTAGGGGACAGATGACCTCAGATGTTAAGTCCCATAGTGCTCAGCGCCATTTGAACAATTTTGAGTAGGCGCGGTCCCCTTGTTAGTAGCTTTTGGAAGACACCGTACGAGTGCGTGTAGCTGGCGCTAAGGGTGTGGTGCGGGGATGAGCCCTGCGTGTGTGGCTGCGTGCGCGCGGTGCGGTGCGTTGGCGGCGCTGGGCGCGGCGCGTTCCCACGACCCCCGGCCGGCCCGCATTGTCTCCGCGCTGTGGCACGCCGCGGCGTCACACCCGACCGCCGCCCACTCCTAAGAGCCGAGGGCCGCAACTGGCCTGCCACGGCGAATCGGGCCTGGCTGCCTCACACCGGCTGTATCTAAATCTACATACGTACGCCGCAAGTGACTGTATGGTGCTTGGCGGAGGGCACCCTGTACCACTACTAGTCGTTTCCTTTTCCGTTCTACTCGCAAATAGAGCGAGGGGAAAAAACGACTATCTGTATACCTCTATATGAGCCGTAACTTCTCTTATCTTCGTGATCCTTACGTGAAATTTTTGTTTGTGGCAGTAAAATCGTTCTGCAGTCAACAGCCGGCCGCTGTGGTCGAGCGGTTCTAGGCGCTTCAGTCCGGAACCAAGCGGCTGCTACACCCGCAGTTTCGAATTTTGCCTCGGGCATGGATGTGTCTGATGTCCTTAGGTTAGTTAGGTTTAACCGGTTCTAAGTTCCAGGGGCCTGTGACCCCATACGTTCAATCCCATAGTCCTTAGAGCCATCTGATCCATTTCTGCAGTCAGCCTCAAATGCTGGTTTTCAAAATTTTCTCAACAGTGTTCCCCCAAAAGAACGTCGCTTTCCCTCCATTCATTCCCATTTTAATTCCCGAAGCATCTCCGTAATAGTTGCGTGTTCTTCGAACCTACAGGCAAAAAAAATTAGCAGCCCGCCTCTTAATCGGTTCGATGTCTTCCTTTAATCCGACCTGGTACTCATCCCAAACACTCGAAGACTATTCAACAATGGGTCGCACATGTGTTTTATACGTGGTCTCCTTTACAAATGAACCACAATTCTCTAAGATTCTCTCAATAAATCGTCTCCCCTACGTGAGTTGGCTCTGAGCACTATGGGACTCAACATCTTAGGTCACAAGCCCACTAAAACTTAGAACTACTTAAACCTAACTAACCTAAGGACATCACACACACCCATGCCCGAGGCAGGATTCGAACCTGCGACCCTAGCAGTCCCGCGGTTCCGGACTGCAGCGCCAGAACCGCTAGACCACCGCGGCCGGCCTACGTGAGTTCTTACATATTCGTTTGCAACGTTAGGCCTATATAATTAATCAAAGTGACTCTGTCAAGGAGTACGCTACTAATATTCTGTTTGAATTTTACGCATCCGTTTTCCCTACCCACCTGCATTAACTTATATTTTTCTACATTTGAAGCTGACTGCAGAAATGCGTACTGCCAGTACGACAACTGAACGTCCAGTGAGCGGTGACACGTGGTCTTTCAGATGAATTGCATTTTATTCTCCTCCGGATAGATGCCCGTTTGTGTGTACATCGTGAAATGATTGAAAGCAAACTCTCTGCTTGTATTACGAACTGGGAAATGTTTTCGTGGCGTTCTGTTGGTTCTCTCATCACTCTGGAATGCACACTGGATCAACAGAACTATGCATCTATCCTTGGGTACTATGTCCACCCATAAGCGCATTTTGTTTTTTCCTCGGCACGATGACATCTACCAGCAAGACAATCAACTGTTTCACACAGCTTGCAGTGCATATGCGTGGTTCGGACAACACCAGGATGAATTTACCGTCCTCGTTTGGCCACAAAACTCCCCGGATTTTAACCCAATCGATAATATGTTGGACCACCTCTATAGGGCTGCTCGTACTGTGGATTCTCAGCCGAGAAACCTAACGCAAGTGGCCACGGCATGGCTCTCCATCCCGGCAGTAGCTTCCAGAACCTCACTGACTATTTCTGCACATCCGCGCTGCAATAGTTGGTTATTCAGGCTTTTGACAGGTGGTCACATGTTACTGGATGGTGCAGTTGTGCAGAAGGGAGATGTCAAATGGGTGTAAGGAAGAATGCCAAGGAAGTGTAATTCATCTAAGTGAAGGCCTTACAAAATTTCGTAGACCAGTTCTTGAATATTGACAGTCTATTTGGACTCTTACTAAATAGAGAAGATTCGAAGAAGAGCTTTTGCCATGGTTTTGTTTGGTCACAGAATTGTTGAACGAATTTCAGGGGAGATGGTACAAAATCACTGTGTATATGACATCCTCAAAATTTTAAGAGCAAATGTTCTACTTGGAGCACTGCAAGCTCGTGCACTGTGCGTGTGGTGTTCACTCAGCGAGAGAGAGGGCGCTTAAACTTCGCACCGCTTGGGCGGAAGTTGGCGAAGACGGCCGACACAGCCGACTGCGCGGCCACGCTGATGCTCATAGTGAGCGACCTTGCAGTGTCCGGAGTCTCGATGTCCTTCCTCTGCCGCTCGCTCCGAATTAGCACGTAGCTAGCCGCCATGTTTCCTCAGCCGCGTCAAAGTGGCTACGCGCCTGCTGAGTCGGAAACGGCAGTGTTCGCCCGCTTAAAAGGGAGGACAAGAAGCGCGTGAATAGCGAGTGGTAGAGATCGATCGCCACTCAGCCACCTTCGCTACACGGATGCATTGTCATAGTTGTAACACGAGTTCATCGTATTTATCATCAACAGTGTACAGTTCCACTTACTGGGGTACTGTTGACGAGCCTTTTCCACTTCCTTTTATCCGTGTATAGCCTGTCACAGAGAACATCATCTACCGCCCTTCCTCTGGCCACCGTCACGTCCATCCGACGGGTTGCAGGTCTCCCCACAAGATGTTTCCCTCCCACCTCTAATAACAAATTTGTCTGGGCTGGTCTTGTAGGCTCGAACCACATAAAATCCTGTACCACCGTAGTCTGGATCTGACGATTCACTCTAAAAGGGTTGTCTTGATTCTGGCATTCCATCCCTTCACTCCTTAACTTATGCATTTTCATCTTCCGGTTGGTAGAAGCAAGCGTTTTGATTTAAGATGCCTGGCGTCTCGATTAGTCTTTCTGAGGCGCATGCTTCGACCCCATATGTCAATATTGCTGTGAAGTAGCTGCTGAACATCACCACTTTTACTTTTTCTGGAATCATATCGTCCCATATACTGAGGTGACAAAAGTAATGGGATATCGAAATACACATATACAGAGGGCGGTAGCATCGCGTACGCAAGGCATAAAAGGGCAGAGTATTGGCGGAGCCGTCATTTGTACTCAGCTGATTCATGTGAAAAGTTGTCCGTCGTGATCATGAACGCACGACGGGAATTAAACAGACTTTGAACGAGGAATGGTATTTGGAGCTACACGCATGGGACGTTCCATTTCGGAAATCATTATGAAGTTGAGTAAGCCAAGGCCCACAGTGTCAACATTGTGCCGAGAATATCAAATTTCAGGTATTACCTCCCACCACGGAGAACTCGGTGGCCGAGGTCCTTCACTTAAAGACCAAGAGCAGTGTCCTTTTCGTACAGTCGTCAGTGCTTACAGACAAGGAACACTGCCTGAAATAACCGCAGATGTGCGACGTACGACGAACGTATCCGTTAAAACAGTGCTGCTAAATGTGACGTTAATGGGGCACAGCAGCAGACGAACTACGTGAGAACGTTCGCTAACAACACGACACAGCATGCAGCACCTCTCCTGCGCTTGTGACCATATCGGTTGGACCTCAGGCGACTGGAAAACCATGGCCTGGTCATATTATGAAACGTCCCCTTTGAACAATTTATACATGTGAAACGTCCACTTAGAACAATTATACAAGCCTGTGCTTAACCTGACACACAATATTATTTAGCGCAACGCAATCTGACTTTCAATAACCCCTACAAAACAATGGCCCTGACTAACTTTAACCTATACCTTTTACAAATCACTTACCTCACAAAAATCTTCGCTACTCAAGCTACTGCAAAACAGCGAGCGCCACTACTGCCAGCTAAATAAAAGATTCAAACCACTGAAGGTACTAACTACTGATAGGGATAGTTAGCAAATGAAAGATATTAATAGAGAACAAACAATGTATTTACCTTAATATTCATAATTGACATTCAGTCTTACAGATTATCAAAACTCCGCCATCTCTCTCCCCACGTCCACCACTGCTGGCGGCTCACCTCCAACTGCGCAACGCAATCTGCTGTTCACATCCAGCTATAGCAGTTCATGACAACAATGGCAGGCAACAATGCAAACTAGCCACATACTGCACACAGCACAGCCAGTGATTTTCATACAGAGAGCGCTACGTGGCATTACCCATATAAAAATCTAAACAGCCTACTTACATAGCCCCCATGCTCCCCACAAAAAATTTTACAAAACATTTTTGGGCAGTGGCCAATAAAGATTTGATAAAATTTTTCATAATTACAGTAAGAAAGATATCAAATGCACACACTTATTAATACAATGTTGGTCAACAGCTAAAATTTTCTCACAGTCCATAGAGACAGTCCTGATCATTCATCATAATAGTAATTACAGTTTTTTTTTCACAAAGTCTCATTAGTTAAAAAATTGCACACAGAAGTAGTGGATTTCCATGCAGTCTTGAAGAAGTAGTGGTGTCCTTCCAACGGAAAGACAGTGCTGACTCTTGACATGCTGACAGGTAATGGGCCACAATGGAGCAAACCCACAGCTGAGTCATTCGAAGTTCTGACGAATATTGGTAGGTAGGTCATCACAGAGCAGACCCACTGTAGTCCTGGTAGAGAGTATGGTATTGGTGGGCCACCAGAGGAGCAGACCCACTGTTGTCCTTGTAGAGATGGCCAGCAGCCATCTGTTGCGACTGTGCAGGTGCACAATCACCATTGAAGAGTCTTGCGGATAATAGAGCAAGTCCATAACCACCACTTGTGCACTCACAAAGTTTTTGGAATTGTCCTTAGAACCAGCAATGCTGTTATCCAGTCCCTTGCTGAATTATTAACACACGTGCAAACACTAACAGTCCCTACTTCTCACATATTGTCCATATACTATGACCAACAGAAATGTGTGCAGTGAAATGAATGCTTACAAGTTACTTAATTTGAGTAACTGGTGTCAATTACAATTATATAACATAAGAATACAATTACAAAGATACAAAATACATCATTAAAAACATAACAATACAGATAATATTTGTAGTGCAGGCTTTACAAAACAATAGAAATAAACATATACATCAGTGTTACAGGAATGATGACATGAGTACATACATAAAAGATCAGAATCACTTTTAAAAATTCAACTTCACACATGAGCATTAAAACAAAACAGAATAAATAATGTCTAAGCATCTTTACAAAGTAAATAACATATTATTAGAAAAAGTCTACAACATAGCTCTCATCAGCTAAACACATAAAGACAGGAAAAACACAAATACACAAGGGTACCCAAACACATAGTGGGATAACACAAAAGGAAAGGACAGGGTTTGTTTTCAGTGTAACATTTGGTACTGCAGTCCACCCCACAACTTCATTCGATAGATCTTTCGTCTTATTTCAACATTTGTTTCCACCAAAAAAATCCTATCCAAGCATGCTTTCTGTATTTATATGTTCACACATTGCTTACCTCATCATTTATTTCCAAGAAAATCCTACCTATACCTCGTTCCTGTATTCTATTCATATTTCTTTTAAAATAATTATTTCTGATTGTACAATACTCATTGGGGCCCAAATCTTTCTTCGCAATGCATTCTTTACCTATTCTCCATAGTCAGTTTCTTATATAGTCTACCCCCTCTTAAGCTAACTTAAATCTACTGAGCTCAGATATATATACCAAAGGACGAGGCAATGCAGCATCACAACAAATCAACACAAACAGAAATGACAAAGAAATGCAAATTGGCAAAGCTAGCAGCATAAATTAGCAAAAGTCAAATTCAATAACACTATGCCTTGCAAACAGCAGCAACTTATACCTAAACATGACATAGCGCAAGCAGAAAAAATATTACAGTAAAAACAACAATGCAGACAAGGGAAATGCATATTCACATCTTAATGTCTATGTAATTAAAGTGGTCATCTTAATGTCTATGTAATTAAAGTGGTGCACCATAACAACTTACTGTAAAAAAAATATTACCATGTACCTGAAAAGAAAATTAAGTGTTACTGTTACGAGTTACTTCTTATTGTTCTTTCCTTTCCAAGTGCTCCTTTTTTAAAGAATGTGGATTACAAAATTATCATTTAATAGATCTGTTGACAGAAAGAGTTCACATTAGCAAATGCATCTCATTTTATAAAAGCAATGCTGCAACACAGCTGGAAACCAGACATCAAATGAAATAAGCAATTACACAAACCAAAGCATAAAAATGTCATTCAGTAGTCATGTGACATTTCATTTCATAAGTTAATTGCTCTCAACTCTCGTACAAAGACTCTTGTCATAATCAGGTGTGCAGATGTAAAAATATTTCTTGTCATTTTGTTAGGCATTTCAGTAAATATCATAAATTTTTAAGTAACGAGGGTGTCGCATTAGCGATGAAAGGCACATCCTAATGGTTTATTCTCCAGGTGTTTGACACAGCTGTGTGCCCACAACGCATTACAAAAATCATATGTTTTCAAGTAACGAGCGTGTCGCATTAGCGATGAAAGGCACATCCTAATGGCTTTCTTTTCTACCTGAGCGTCTGAAAAGGCTTGTTCTCCAGGTGTCTGACACACCTGGGTGCCCACGTCGCATTATGTGCAGGTGGTCACTTAACTTTCTTACGGAAATATTTACGACAGCAGTTTCCGCTACAGTGACAGTCTCATATAAAAACATTTCATAGGTCAAGAATTTTATTGACATAAACATACCTCAACAGCATAATACACATCGTCGTCGTAAAAATAACATCATAACACCTCAGTCAAATGTCAAAAACGTCGTAGCTTCCTCCAATGATTTCAAAACCTAAAGAAAATTCTCTGCTCATTTCAGTAGTGTCATCTACCTCAAACGTACTTTAAAAATTATACTCCCTTACCAAATACATCATTCAAAGTTCTCATAGTATCACAATGGTTCCAAAAAAATATGAACAGTGCACAAAGTACAGACAAAGTACAATTTCTTAAGTGTGAAGTAATCCAACTCTGTAATTGCGTAAACATGTGTCACTGACGTAGTAAAAGGATGTTTGTTTCTCTGATTGTCTCTGTGATAGTCATTACTGCGGAGAGGTGATCTTTCCCTGTAATTATTACTACTCTGCCAACGGTTGTCATACGGGTGGTGTCTGTTTTGGTCACGATTTGCGTTGTAAGAATAGACTTGTCGTGTCCAGTTATTATTTCTGTCGTCACGGAATTGTGACGGATGTGACCTGTAGTGATTGATTTCCTGTTTTCGCATCCCACGACTGTCTGTGTCAATTTCCAGTTCTTGTAACAGTCCCTGAAAAGCTTCAATGTCGTCTTTGCAACGTCCTGCCAAAATAATGTGTCGTAAATGTTCAGGCAGTTTGATTAAGCAAATGCGGATGAGTTCTGAGGGGCTGTATGGGTTTGATAGGTACTGATTCTTGTGCAACATGTCTTCAAAATATTTGACAAGACTGGAAAATTCAGATTGTTCAAAGTGTTTCATCATCATGATGCTATGTTTTACGCGGTCTTGTGTAGCTTGAGACCAATATGCTGAGAGGAAGGCATGGTAAAATTCTCCTTCACTGTGGCAATCGTGAATGACCGATCACATTCTTACAGCTGGTTCATTCTCCAAGTAGCCACACATAAATTCTAATCTGTGTTCTAATGACCAGTTGGGAGGAAAACAATGAGAGAATTGATGGAGCCACGCTTGTGGATGAATGTCGTTGCCAGAATTCTTAAATGTTTTGAATTTACGTGTAGTAATGAACAGCTTATAGTCAAAATCATCATGTCGGCGAGTCACATATCGGTCATTGTTACGTCGTGTCGGCGGTTCCATCTCAAAATTCGGTGCACCTTGCCAATTTCTTTCATAATTACCGAAATGCTCTGTGTTATTATATTGTGGCTTTTCCGTATTTCTATGTCCCTCTTCCAGTATTGGGGCGCGAGTGTCCTCTGAAATACGTAATTCTTGTATCACCTGCGTCAACTGATCTTGTACTTCCCGGATTTCTCTTTTATACTGTGTATTAATTTGATTTTGATTTTGTTTGAATTTTCTTATTTGTTCATAGTCTTCTGTGTCAGTGAAGGCTACGGGTCTTGTGTCATTCAGATCATCATCTACCTTTGTAGATAAGTTAGTGACCTGATCCGAAAGTTCAGCTACTTTCTCCGATAGTGAACACATTTCCTCAGTGTGTTTTTCTGAACCAAGTTTCAGAATGTCCATTTGTGTTGAAATCGAATCTACTGTGTTCTTTAAGTTTTCCTGAGTTTTTGCCAGTTGCGTAACCGAATCGGTAGATGCAACTGAGTCAATTTTAGCCCACAAGGTCTCATGATTTTCATGAACAATGGTTTGCAGTTCTTTTATGGCTGCTTCGTGATTCTGTAATACATTCTCATGACGCGAAAAAATAGGTTGGAAATGCTCACAAATTTGTGTTTTTACGTCATTACAGACTTTCTGACATTTCGATTCTATTTTATGTAACTCAGTAGTTAAATCTTCACGTGTTTGTTCAAGCATATGTTCCACTGAGTCTAACTTTTGAAGCTTTTGTTCCATTGTGTCTAACTTTTGAAGTTTTTGCTGTGTTTGTCTCTGATTTTGTTCCATTGTGTCTAACTTTTGAAGATTCTGTCCCATTTGTTTCTGATTTTGTTCAAGAGTTGTGTCTAACTTTTGTAGCCTTTGTCCCATTTGTTGCATTAACTGTAATAACAATGCACTGGTGTCTGAAACATGTTCCTCAGTGCTTTTCGGCAGTGAATTTGCACCGGCAACATTCACATTTTGACAAGCGGAAAATGTGTCTTGACTCATTTGAGAAAACGGTGAGGACGCAAAACCTGAATCTACAGTATTTGCAAAATTGTGTCCTATCATTTCGGATTCCTGAGGCGAGCTGTTGCCGACCGATCGATTGACAATGCTTCCCTGTTCACTACCTGTTTCACTGCCTACGCCATTGTCTGACGCCCGCTCCATTTCCCTATGCACAGTTACCAAATTACTACTTTGAATATTAGTTAATTCACTACCCAGTGGTGATGATAAGCTACGCTCGTCGTCACTATTATTTCTCAATTTAGTTTGGAGCCTAGTGTTACGTTTTTCACACGCCATTATTGTCACAATATTTCACACGACAACACAGAAAAGCACAACTTGAATAGCAAAAACAAGAGAACACATTAACATAGCACTGAAAATAATATCTAGTTAATTGCAGCAGCGAAATACTTGGCGCAAAGCTACATGCATGCCACAACTGTTTTACTGTACAACAATGAAAGACTGCAACTACAAAGGAGATTCTCTCTACAATTACGCGCTAGCAATAAACAAAAGCTACACTAAATACACAAACTACAAGAAAAAAATCAGAAGATTCCAGGTTCGAATCCTGGCAGGGTCGCCATATGAAACGTCCCCTTTGAACAATTTATACATGTGAAACGTCCACTTAGAACAATTATACAAGCCTGTGCTTAACCTGACACACAATATTATTTAGCGCAACGCAATCTGACTTTCAATAACCCCTACAAAACAATGGCCCTGACTAACTTTAACCTATACCTTTTACAAATCACTTACCTCACAAAAATCTTCGCTACTCAAGCTACTGCAAAACAGCGAGCGCCACTACTGCCAGCTAAATAAAAGATTCAAACCACTGAAGGTACTAACTACTGATAGGGATAGTTAGCAAATGAAAGATATTAATAGAGAACAAACAATGTATTTACCTTAATATTCATAATTGACATTCAGTCTTACAGATTATCAAAACTCCGCCATCTCTCTCCCCACGTCCACCACTGCTGGCGGCTCACCTCCAACTGCGCAACGCAATCTGCTGTTCACATCCAGCTATAGCAGTTCATGACAACAATGGCAGGCAACAATGCAAACTAGCCACATACTGCACACAGCACAGCCAGTGATTTTCATACAGAGAGCGCTACGTGGCATTACCCATATAAAAATCTAAACAGCCTACTTACAATATGATTCCCGTTATCAGGTGGTAAGAACTGAAGCATCACGCAGACGGTTAGATGATACACATGTCAAGTATGGACAAGTATTGTCCTGCTGAAAAATTGGACCAAGATAGTGTCACATGAGAGATAACAGATGAGAACGGAGGATGTCCGCAAGTATCTTTGTGCCGTCAGAGTTCCATCAGTCACTACCGGCCGTGACCTGAAGTCATACCCGATGGGTTCCTGCACCATGACGTCACGAGTAACACCGCTGTGCCTCTCCAAAACATTGGAGCAAGGGGGTGTTTACCTGCATCGCAGCCACGCTCGCTGACGATGGTCATCCGCGGTAGCGCGACATGATTTCTGATATCCAGAAAGCTACAGGCAACAATCACTTTTGGGTTAAGAGCCGGCCGGGGTGGCCAAGGGATTTGGGGCAGGGTGGGAAGGTGTTGGGGGGGGGGGGCGGGGGGCGGGCAAGACAACGGGGACTCTGGGCACTATGGGAGTTGACATCTGAGGTGATCAGTCCCCTAGAGCTTAGCACTACTTAAACCTAACTAACCTAAGGTCATCACACACATCCATGTCCGAGGCAGGATTCGAACCTGCGACCGTTGCCTGACAGTAGGGGATATGTGTACGAGTTTGACTGAAATCGGTCCCGTGATAGAGGAGGAAATGTGGAACGCACACACACACACACACACACACACACACACACACACACACACACACACACACACATACATATATACATTTTTATGTATGGATTCCCAACCAAGGTCTTGCATGCACCGAGGTCAGAGGGGATGAAATGTCATAGTGATAAATGATTCGATACTGGTAAGTTCCTTGTAGATTCGACTCGATTTGGAATAACTGACGTAACGTCACATACGCTCTAACGCCACAATGGTGTTTTGCGTTTCCTCCTCCCTTATCGGAAGCTCCACTTTTTTGTCAGCCAGTGTACATCTCGCACTGAATATAAGAAATCGGTGTCCTCTAAGCTAAACCTTCTTCCCTGCTTACAGTGCGAACAGCAGCAGAATATCATGAGGAGGTTCTGTGGACGGACGAAAGGCATGTTTGAATAGTTCTTGTGCGCTTCCCGTATCCACACACAATCATATACAGTGGCTACTTCCCTCCTGCAGCTTATGCTTATCATAGAAGGCACATATTTTTAAGTCCATCATTCTTAGAAACTGCCCTTCTTGGGTACCGTGATATAAGCCCGCCGGCTCCTCTTTCAGGAGATGGTGATGCTTGCTGGTAAGTATAGGGCAGGACTGCAGAGTTATGAGTTTTGAACTGATACGCTGCCGTTCTGCGCGTAGGCAGATCAGCGGCGGCGCTGTGCGTTCGGCGAGGTGCGTGCGGCGCCCGAGGCGGTGGGTGCGCCTCGCCGCGCCGGGGACAGGCCGAGTGTAGGCAAGGCCAGCGCGGCGGACAATACACACGGCACGGCGCGGCACGGCCTCTGGCGGCGGGCACTCCCTCCGGCCAAAAAGACCACGGCCGCCGCCGGCACATAATTTATATTTAAGGTCATTTGATCGGAATAAAAAACCGGTTTGGCTGAGACAAAGGCTCGTACGTACTCCGGCTGTTTTTCGTTTTAGCACCTACGCGTCGCGCCCGTGGCTGTGGTGGGTTGTGCGCTGTCCCCGTTGTCTCCCCCCCCCCCCCAAAATCCCTTGGCAACCGCTCGCCGTGGCTGACGCGGGAAGGGCGTGCAGCGAGCGGCCGCGCCGTCCTGAGTAATGACTGGCCAGCATGTTTATTCATCGCCGCCCATCGCTGCCATCTGAAATTATTATTCTGACAAGGTGGACGTGCAGTTGAAGACGCCCTAATACTCATTTGTTCTTCTGCTGCAGTCACGAATTGTACGTCTGTAACCTGACGGAGACAGTGAAGTTATGCAGCTCTCTATTCGACCATCTGTAAAACTCACATTATACTCTAAAAACGCTATTTTCAGTGAAAAATTTGGAAAGAAATCATAGGCACATCTTTTTAATTTTTGATTTGTTAATGCTTAAAAAAGTGTTTAGGAGGTTTACTATTTCATGCCATGAGGCATTAACCATGCTAAGTGAAATTTCTCTTATATACAAACACGAAGGAGCCTCCTTTCTCCAGATTTCGTTGTGGTCCTTCATTTTGGTATAAACCAAATTATTGCTGAAATTTTGTGAAAGTTATTAATTGGTTTTGTACGAATGACCAAGTTTTAAAATTCTTAAAAACACAACCTATTTCGTACAATCAAAACCACCCACATTCGGTTAATTAGTGACCCACCAAGAGATATTAAATATCTTAGAGAATCCGTAGTTCTTATATTCATGAAAACAAAACGGCATACATCCTATGGAAGAACTGCTAAAAGTCTAGATTTATCTACTTTTGCCTTAGGAGTAATTTATAACTTTGGAGACAATAAAATTAGCATGCTAACATATTTTATATATCTTCAATCACTGGTGACCCGTGGCACAATATTTTGTGATAATTCCTTGCTCAGGTGAAAATTACCCATTACGAAACAAAAATTAGTTAGAAGCTAGAGCGGGTTTCAGAAACCTCTGTACATTTTGTAGACGTCCGGTTCTGAAATTCGGAATGTCAGCTACAGAATCAAATGATATTTATTCGTAGACGAAATTTGCAGGACACACTCATTTGCTTTTGACTGATTGAGATATCCGTAAAAAACAATACAAGAAGGAAAAATCATGTGATCTGCACAATAGCGGATCTAATGATGGCGCAGGATTGCTGTAAAATTTGTTTGACACTCTGCTCAATAAAACGAGATGTGTGAGAAACAGCAACAACGTCTTACAAGCAGAAGGAGTTGTTTCTCCTTGATAACATTTTCATAGTATAAAAAACTTTTAAACGGCCAGATTATAGTTATATGAATAAATTTCTTGAAAGAAACGTTTGCAGATTATGTTTGACTGCCACATTACACATTATATTGTATAATTTAAGTTTAACCTGCAGTGAAAGGAACTAATTATACAAGCTTAACAATAACTCATTTACGGTTTTGCGTATTTCATCACCACAGAACCCTGAAAATTTTTTTCCACTATAAGTGCGTCTCATTCATGATTCTTAATACTGAAGTACTACAGTTAATTGAAATAACTGACGACACGTACTCCTAACGTCCCTGTTGTGTGGGAAAAACCATCGGTTTCGAAGAACAAATTAAACACAAAAAATATATTGAATCAGCTATAACCGAATGGTTATTACAGGATTACTTCTACATAATACGATAAAAATAATTTTGACAGATGTTAAAAACTGCATATGTTAGTGAAATTTCAGATAATGAAGTTACATATATATATATATATATATATATATATATATATATATATATATATATATATATATATATGGTTTAGATTGCAATGGTTATAGAAAACAGTCGCCGCCTCGCGGTATGAAATGAATCTAATCGTGAAATCAGTAAAGAAAACTGCACTGAGCATACGCACTTGACTGCAGGTTGTTTGGAACTCAGTATGCGTAATAAATGGCTTCGCGCAACCTACCATAACACCTACTGTTAATATTTCTTCTCTTGCAATTTTTCTTAAATAAATATTTTCTGTTAAGCAAAAGATGTCTTGTTAGCGTGTAACTTTCATTACATAACTACTGATTAACACTTGCATAACACTGTTACTTATTTTCGATATGAGAGCAGAAATTATTGATCACACGAAAAATTAAATATTCTGATCCACGATGATCTTTGAAAACCAACTGAAATCACTTTTTCTTGATCACTGAATATAAATACTGGATTTTTAAGTGACGATTTCGCTGACCAACAAAGTCTATTATCTTAAACTATCAGTCTCAATTATTTTTTAGTTTTGATAACTTTCGCTTTTTTAAACAAAGCATCAACATTCGTCAAATGAAGTTATTAATTGTCACTTTTTGTCGGAAAACAAAATTGTCCTTCACCGTATCTGTCATTGCTCAAGTCTCGCGTATTTCCGCAGCGAGACATTGAAGCATATTTGCAAGCGAAGTCCGTCGTTGGTAGCAGAAAAAACGCTACAGCTATGTGGTCGGGATGAGCAGGTAATAGAGTAGTAGACGTGTTATTAGGGTCAGCAGTGCACTATTGGCAGTCCGACAGATATCAGTCTATACTGACATAATCCAAGACTCATTTAAAAAAAAAGAATCGGATGCGTCGACACTCATTCAGATACCAACAATAGAGCAGCCTATTAAATGACTGACAACTAATTTTAAATGCACAGAAATTGAACGACAAGATGCGAAAAAGTATCAGCTTTTGCTTGCAGCAAACAGTTTCTCTCCACAATTCTAAATATTAATAATGAAGAAAGAATATGCGAGAGAACTGTCTCATAAGCTCGTTTCTGGCAAAGAAATCGCATGCGGGCCATTGGGAAACACCCGTCCAAATATCCGAGCGCTGTTTCGGGCACGGGGAATAGAACTTCACCAGGTTTAACGACGCTTCCTGGTGAGCCAGTCGGCCACAATGTGATTTTTAGGTGGTTTCCCACACACCACTGGGTGAATGGCGGGCCATACCCACATACCGCCTCAGACACACGCTACGCAAACATTTAGAAAACGTTCTTACCCTTGCATACTGGATACTCTGTAGACGCATGTACACAGATTCCATATAAGACACTGATGACCTTAGATGTTCAGTCGCTTCAAACATGCCCGCCCGTCGCACCGTGTTATCGCAATGCAAAGCATTTCTTGCATAATGAATTTATTCCATGTATCTGAAACGTAGAGAGCAGGTGAAGTGGTTATCCAGGGATGTAACAAAAAACATGGTATCTAATAGCCAGTTCTCATGAAAAAAGCTGTTTGTAAAGCCTTCAAAACGCAAAAGTACGCATCTAATGAAAAGTACACAGCTAATTGTTTCTGATTTACCTTAAACACACTAAAGCGCCAAAGAAACTGCTATAGGCATGCGTATTGAAACACAGAGCTATGTAAACAGGCAGAACACGACGCTGTGGTCGGCAACGCCTATATAAGGCAACAAGTGTCTGGCGCAGTTGTTAGATCGGTTACTGCTTTTACGTGGCAGGTTATTACGATTTAAGTGAGTTTGAACGTGATGTTATAGTCGGCGCACGAGCGATAGGATACAGCATCTCCGAGGTAGCGATGAAGTGGGAATTTTCCCGTACGACCATTTCACTAGTTTACCGTTCATATCAGGAATCCGGTATAACATCAAATCTCCGACATCGCTGCTGCCGGTAAAAGATACTCCAAGGACGGGACCAACAACGACTAAAGAGAATCGTTCAGTGTGACACAAGTACAACCCTTCCGCAAATTGCTGGGCCATCAACTAGTGTCAACCGTTCAACGAACCACCTCCGATACGGGACTTCGGAGCCGAATGCCCACTCGTGTACTCTTGATCACTGCACGACACAAAGCTTTACGCCTCGGCGCGTCAACACCGACATTGGACTGTTGATGACTGGAAACATGTTGCCTGATCGGACGTGTCTCTTTTCAAATTGTATCCAATGTATGGCTATAGAGATATCATGAATCCATGGACCCTACATGTCAGCAGGGAACTGTTCTAGCTGGTGGAGGCTCTGGAATGGTGTGGGACGTGTGCAGTTGGAGTGATACGGGACCCCTGATACATCTAGATATACCTCTGACAGGTGATATGTACTTAAGCATCCTGTCTGATCACCTGCATCCATTCCTGTCCATTGTGCGTGTCAACGGACTTGGAAAATTATAGCAGGACAATGCGACACCCCACACTTCCAGAATTGCTACAGAGTGCCTCCAGAACACTCTTCTGAGTTTAAGCACTTTCGCTGGCCACCAAACTCCCCAGACATGAACACTGTTGACCATATGTGGGATACCTTGCAACGTGCTGTTCAAAAGAGATCTCCACCCCATCGTACTCATACGGATTTATGGACAGCCCTGCAGGATTCATGGTGTCAGTTCCCTCCAGCAATACTTCAGACGTTAGTCGAGTACATGCCATGTCGTGTTGAGGCACATCTGCGTGTTCTCGGGGGCCCTGCACGATATTAGGCAGGTAGAAAAAAATGAGACAGGACGGTTCGCTATTTAATAAACGTGTATTCTGCTGTAAAACGTTTTTAATGACTCAGAGATATTTTCGAAGCAAATGTTGTTAAATACAGTCTTGGTGTCCACAGAAGTAAATATTTTTTAAAGAAAGAAATAAACCTCTACGAACAAATGCAATCGAAAGTAAAAGTTACAATACTAAGCCAAAGTTTTAATGATCATTGTGCAGGTATTTTTGTTATCGCGTATAATTCGTGAGTACCCTCGCAATGCATGGCGGTGTGTAAAGGCTAGGGAGTTATTTAGAACTAACATTTCGTAGACCTTATACTGATCCTACCAGGGAACAGGATGTTTCAAGACGATACCACGGAGAAGAGTATGCTTCTGACTAACTGAGACGGGAGCAAAAGGAAGCTTCGCTCGCCCTTGCGGCAGCCACCGTTGCAGACCTTGTGGTTGGGCTTTCCCGGGATGTGGGACTTCCCCTGTAGCTATAATGTGGTGCTCGGTATGCAACGTTTAATCGCAGCGTATGTTAGCGTCGCCCTTGACTTCTGTTGCTTTAGTCTAACCGTTCACAATGTCAAGACACGGAAAATATCAATAGGTACGATCATACGAAGTAGCTTTACTAATTTGTGATTGGTGCGAAGTATTCTTCATCCACATGGACCCAAATATTACTGTAGTTCGAATGCTCTCCAGAAACAGAACTAAGATCAGGAAGTACATCTTATTACACAAGAACAGAAGCGCTCTTAATTCGATTGCTGATGATGCTGCCGAAGATGATTTCTACAGACGCTGTTTGACTTTTAAAAAATGCAGAGCGACTTAGGTAATACGTCAGCTGGGGGTACTTAAGGGCAGTTTTCTCAAAATTTGGATTAATGGATAATAGTGCCTATCCTCTCAATCTATAAATTTTAGAGACTGGATTAGTCAACAACAGAGAAAAGCTAAGATGGTGGTTTTACTACTTTGGGTGTTCTACATACACTTCCGCTGGAGTACAACGCACACAGAACGTTCAAAGCATCCTGTGAAGCTACACTGAAGAGCCAAAGAAAGTAGTACTCCTGCCTAATATCGTGAAGGGCCCCCAAGAGCACGCAGAAGTGCCGTAATGTGGCGTGGTATGGACTCAACTAATGTCTGAAGTATTGCTGGAGGGAAACGACACCATTAATCCTGCAGGGCTGTCCATAAATCGGTAAGAGCAGGAGGGGGTGGAGATCTCTTCTGAACAGCACGTTGCAAGGCATTCCACATATGCTCAGTAATGTTCACGTCTGGGGAGTTTGGTGAGCAGCGGAAGTGTTTAAACTCAGAAGAGTGTTCCTGGGGACACTCTGTAGCAATTCTGGACGTGTGGGGTGTCAAATTGGTATGCTGGAATCGCCCAAGTCCGTCAGAATACACAATGGACATGAATGGGTGTAGGTGATCAGACAGGAAGTTACCGTACGTGTCACCTGTCAGAGTCGTATCTAGATGTATCATGGGTCCCATATCACTCAAACTGCACACGCCCCACACCATTACAGAGCATCCGTCACCTTTCACAGTCCGCTGCTGACATGCAGGCTCCACAGATTCATGAGGTTGTCTCCATACGCTCGATACAATTCGAAACGAGACTCGTCCGACCAGTCAACAGCCGGCCGGGGTGGCAGAGCGGTTCTAGGCGCTACAGTCTGGAACCGCGCGACCGCTACGGTCGCAGGTTCGAATCCTACCTCGGGCATGGATGTGTGTGATGTCCTTAGGTTAGTTAGGTTTAAGTAGTTCTAAGTTATAGGGGACTGATGTTAAGCCCTATAGTGCTCAGAGCCATTTGAACCATTTTTGAACCAGTCAACATGTTTCCTGTCATCGGCAGTCCAATGTCGGTGTTTATGGGTCCAGGCGAGGCGTAAAGCTTTGTTTCGTGAAATCAGAAAGGGTACACGAGTGGATCTTCGTCTCCGAAATCCGACCGATGATTTTTCATTGAATGGTTCGCACACTGACAATTGTTGATGACCCAGCATAGAAATCTGCAGCAATTTGCGGAAGAGTTGCACTTCCGTCACGTTGACGTCAGTCGTCGTTGGTCCCGTTCTATCAGGACTTTCAGACCGCAGCGATGTCGGAGATTTGATGTTTAACCGGATTCGTGATATTCTCAGTAAACTCATGAAATGGTCGTTCGGGAAAATCCCCAGTTAATCGCTGCCTCGGAGATGCCATGTCCCAGGGCTCGTGTGCCAACTATAACACCACGTTCAAACTCATTTAAGTATTGAGAACTTGCCATTGTAGCCAGCAGTAACCGACCTAACAACTGCGCCAGACACTTGTTGTCTTATATAGACATTGACGACCACAGCGCTATATTCTGCCTGTTTACATACTCTGAATTCGCATGCCTATACCGGTTACTTTGGCGCTTCAGAGTATAGGAAAACGACCCCTTTTCGATGCAGTTCAACTCGCGCGTCACATTGGCTTGAATGTCGGTTATCTCAAAAACGTTAACCCTTCATGTGAATTTCTGCTGCGTGTCGTTTTGCGATAGGTTCGTAGTGATAGCATGTTTCGTCAACCTTGATGTTCACGTGTTGTTATTCTTGTTCGGTAGAGAACGTAGCGGGATGAACTACGCACACACTTTTCTTCGAAACATTGTCTTGAATAATTGGTTTATAGATGTTGCTCCCTCGCGATTTGTGGCACAGAAACGTTGAGACTGGAGCCGCACGACTACTTCTTAACACTGTCTGCTCACAACCGACTGGTCAAATACACTTCTGTTGTTTACAGTTGTGTGGTCAAGCTGCCAGCAATAGCTACTACGATAAAGTGTCTCAGAGCTTTTGTTGCACGGATGTTATGTAAGTAGCAGAAATAACCTGATGATATCCGGTTACAAGATTAGTGGTATACATGTGTCCGTCCCTTCGTTTAAGTATATGGAATGACACTAATTGATATGATATAGAACGAATATCTGAAATCATGCGTAGAAAAGGCGTATGGAAGAGTTTTGTAGACGTATAATGCAACTGTTAAACTAATCGTATACGAATCGCTTCTGCGACTTAATGTAGAATACCGCACGGTCTAGAGTACATTGTCATAGAATTCATTATCAAGTAAGCAGGAGCGCAGATGTCGAAGGAATTCAAACGCGCACTGCCAGGATCATTGCAGGTCAACTGCAAAACAACGTAAGTGCACCTGGATCTTAAATGGATATGCTTTCGAGAAAAATCAACATATTTCTCAAGATATCCTGTTGGGTAAATTTAGAGACCTAGAATTGGAGGAAGAATATGTAACAGCTCTGCTATCGCTATTGCACATTTCACGTGGCGATCGTGAGAGTAACAAGGTTCATCAAAGCCCTTAGGAAATCATACGGTTCTTACTTCCTCGTCCCCTAAGCAAATTGTAGAGGGTAGAGTGTAGCTACTACTGGCACTAAAGATCCTCTGAAATACATTGCACAGTCGCTTACTTTGTATATTTCTAGATGTAGATGTATAAAACGATATCAGATTAAAATTACTCTGGTGCTGTAAGTCTAAGGATACTCCTAGAATCATCCAGCGCAGCAGTTGTATAGTAAGCGTTGTCCCTTACGTGATACTGTTTGTTGAAAGTTATTACAACATTATAACAGGGAAATAATTCCGATCTTTACTAGTCTGCTTTCTTTCTGACGTTATTGAACGAATACTGCCTTGAGCGGACCACAGTTTTGAACAGTACAAAGATTAGTAGCTGCATATGATGCTAGATGGTATACAAATTGTACAAAAAACGAATAAATCATTATGTGACCTAAAACTCGTATAGCGCAGCCTCCTACTATACATCGACAGCCTGCTCAAATGGTTCAAATGGCTCTGAGCACTATGGGACTTAACATCTGAGGTCATCAATCCCCTAGAACTTAGAACTACTTAAACGTAACTAGCCTAATGACATCACACACATCCATGCCCGAGGCAGGATTCGAACCTGCGACCGTAGCAGTCTCGCGGTTCCGGACTGAAGCGCCTAGAACCATCGGCCACCCGGGCGGCACAGCCAGCTCAGAATAAGTTTTTTTTATTTTAAGGTAATCTAATTTTCTTTTCTTTTTGTTAAATAAATATTTTGTGTATCACTTCGTATTTAGTCTGAAGTCGATGTATAAGATATCCCACGTATTTCTTTTTCTCCAGAGGGCAGGCTGTTTTTCACGCCAAAGGAACGTTGCGAGGAATGTTGATTTCTGTACTCGGAAGACCACTTGAGACATAATTCAAAGAAGGTCCTTACCTCACGTTCATTAGTCCCTTTTGGAGCGAACAGTGGATGGCGTGCGTGAGTGCGATAGAGATATATATGTTCTGTTAACGATGGTGGAAAGAGAAACTAATGTATGTAACCCGGCGGTGGTCTAAAACTCTCGAGAAACTGTAGGAGACAGACTAAGCTATATTGGTGTTGATGGCTTCACTACAGGACACTACATATATCACCTTATCCAGGACAATGCGCACAGTATGGTAACGAACAACAAACCGAACGTTGCCACTGTATCTGCCCCTTACAAGTTAACGCCTGGCCTTCAATGATGGAAAACTGTTTTTAAGATGGCTTGTATTTACCAATCTCACATTTTTCGTTTGGTGAGGCTGTGCCTTCAACAACGTGGAAGGGGAAGAATTCGTTCGGTGTTGCTACCGTGATACGAAAAGCTCACTTCCATGAGCACAACTGAAATAATACTCGGAGCGTTCAATAAGTAACGCAACAGTTTTTTTTTCTGAAAGCAGGTTCGTTTTATTCAGGGTTCCAATTCACTACATTATTCCACACTCTTTTGGCTACAAAATCGTATTTTTCAATATAACCTCCTCTCAATGCGACGGCTTTACCAACCTTACTGGTAGGGCCAGTACGCGCGCATCAAATCGCTCTACTGGTCGACGTCGAAGCCAATGTCTTGCTGCACTAAAACCTCCCCATCATCCACGAACTGGTTCCTGCGGAGAGTATCCATGAATGGTCAAACAGATGGATGTCAGAGGGTGCGAGATCAAGGTTGTAACGTGGATGAGGAAGAACAATTAAGTTTTGCGAGCTTCTATCGGGTGGGCAAGCTTGTACAAGGCCTTGCGTTGTCATGGAGAAGGAGAAGTTCGTTTGCATTTTCATTCAGTTTCCTGAGGGTAGCAGAATACACCCGAGACTTGATCGTTGCATCATGAAAGAGGACATCAATCAGAATAACCCCTTCAGAGCCCGAGATGGCTGAGGGTGAGGCTTTGAACCTATTTTTCGGAGGTGAGGTGGTGTGTCGCCACTCCGTCGATTGCCGTTTTGTTTCCTTTTCGAAGTAATGAACACGTGTTTCAACACCTCTGACGATGTACGACGGAAAAGTCAAAATTAACTTTGTAACGCGCAAGCTACTCTGCACAGATGATTTTCGTTGCTCTTTACGGTCTTTTGTTAGGTGGCGAGGGACCCAACGTACATACACCTTTGAGTAACCTAACAGGTGGATGACTTCGCCAGCACAACCAATAGAGACGTCCAGTTGTGGGGCGAGGTGTTTGTGATCCGTCGACCACCTCGAATGAGAGTGTCCGCACGTTTCAACATTGCAGGAGTCACAATTGTGTGCGGCAGGCAGTCCAACAGGAGGTTGGAGAGGTTTTTGCGACCTTGTGGCGATGACGGCAGACGCCTCGATCTACAACTTACCGTGCTTTTGTTCACTGTCAGGTCCCCGTAGACATTCTCCAAGCCCCTATGAATATCTGCGGTGTTGTGGTTTTCCGCCAAACGAAATTCAGTGGTAGCTCTCTGGCTGGAACGCACCTCCATTACTGAAGGCTATGCATCGCGCCGCCATCTACTGGAACTTCATCGAACCATAGGGGTTGAAGCGGGAATATTCTGCGAAGTCCCACAACAAATTACCCTTTATTTTCACCCGAAATCCGCCGAGGAAAAGAAAGTGTTGCATTACTTATTGAACGCCCCTCGTAAAACTTCGAACCTTAAATTCTCGAACACGGTGGAGAATCAGATCGTGTCAGAGCAGCATTCATTGCATCTAAGTATATACTGCAATAATGCGAAAGATGAGGAAAATGGACGGCCCGTGGACGAGTGCTTCCCTTGTCAGCGGAGAAGGACTGGCTGGCGCGCCGGGGCGGAACGGCAGCTCCTCAGTGTTCGTCACGTGGGTTGTGGTCCGTGCTGGGCTGGTCTGGTGGCATTTAGCAGAGCGAGCCGGTAATTACAGCTATTGCCGCCGCTATCAATCATGGCACATAGGTCCGGACCGGACCGGACTGGCCCGCGCTGGCTCCACTGCCGACAGCCGATATCGCGAGTCGCCTCTCGATCGCCGAATCTCCACTTCACTGCACTGGGTGACCAGATAGACGTGGCGAGGCGCGCTAGAAGTATGCGGGAATGGGAATTAGTCTTTAACGTCCCGTCGACGGCGCTGTCATTAGAGACGTATCACAATCTCGGATTGCGGAAGGATGATGCAGGAAATCGGCCTTGCTCTTTTCGAAGGAACCTTCGCGGCATTTGCCTTGAGCGATTAAAGGAAATCGCAGAAAACCTAAATTTGGATGTCTGGACGGGGGCTTAAAGTGTCGTCGTCCAGTGTGCTAACAACGCCGCCACCTAGCTCGCCGTGGCTTTGCTAATACGATGGGCTGTGTCCATGGGGAGCGATATCATCCGGCAGCATCAGTCGTTGCGAACACTTACTGGTTTGAAACTTCCTGGCAGATTAAAGCTGTGTGCCGGACCGAGACTGGAACTCGGGACCTTTCCCTTTCACGGGCAAGTGCTCTACTAACTGAGCTACCCAAGCACGACTCACGCCCCGTCCTCACAGCTTTACTTCTGCCAGTACCTCGTCTCCTATCTTCCAAACTTTACAGAAGCTCTCCTGCAAACCTTGCGGAACTAGCACTCCTCAAAGAAAGGATATTGCGGAGACGATATACTGGTAGAAGTAGAGCTGTGAGGACGGGGCGTTAATCGTGCTTGGGTAGCTCAGTTGGTAGAGCACTTCCCGCGAAAGGCAAAGGTCCCGAGTTCGAGTCTAAGTGCGGCACACAGCTTTAATCTGCCAGGAAGTTTCATATCAGCGCACACTCCGATGCAGAGTGAAAATCTCATTCTGAAAACTGACTAGTTTGTTTGAACATTTATTGACAAACTACAGTTTCAAATATTCCTGACATTCATCTTAACTGTAATAGGTACAGATGTACTACCTAAAGCGACACACGAACATTTGCGCCGGAACGGGATTCGAACCCTTATTTCCCGCTTGTCGCGAGAGGTTGCCTTACCTTCTAAGTTATCGGAGCACGCTCCACGGACCGAACGAAACTTCCATACGTCACGCATCTACATATTTCTTCTCATATATTACTAATTCATTTACCCTGAATCGTACGGCTCTTAATTCTCGACCGGCCAGAGTGGCCGAGCGGTTCTAGGCGCTACAGTCTGGAACCACGCGACCGCTACGGTCGCAGGTTCGAATCCTGCCTCGGGCATGGGTGTGTGTGATGTCCTTAGGGTGGTTAGGTTTAAGTAGTTCTAAGTTTCTAGGGGACTGATGACCTCAGAAGTTGAGTCCCATAGTGCTCAGAGCCATCTTAATTCTCGTGCAGGTTATAGACTCAAGACAACGAGAAGTCATAGAATATCGTTGCCATTTTCGCCACATGAGCGTTTTCCCCTTACATATATTTATATTCAATGACGATTTCAAATATGTTGCTTTAGTTAGTACTTCTATGCCTATGACAGTTAAGATGAATTTCAGGAGTAAAGCTGACGATAGCCTCAGCACTTTAGGCTCGGTGTACACGAGTCATTCGCTACAGCGGGCTCACACCTGGTTTCCTCTCGCGTGTTTTAACAGCACACCAGTAATCTCCCCCCCCCCTCCCCCCCACACACACACCTCTCGGTTCGCCACTACCGTTTTTTAAAGGATCGAACTTTCATTTAAAAAACAACTTCAAACTTCCGATTACTTTACAAATGAGTTGACGTGAAAAATATTTGGCACTAGGCACGTAAGCGAGAGAAAGTTTAGAAAACGTTCGAAATTGTATGAAAAGTTTGTTCGAAGTCGCTAAGCGCTTTTACTGTCAAACACTGAATGGGTGTATTCTAGATAATTTGCGCTCAGTTTGAATCGAAAGTTAGTTTTCCACGCGTCTCAATGTCTATGACGCAGCATCTTATGAACTCTGTGTCGTACAGTGGTATAATTTCGCAGGTATTTTCAATGGTTTGTTGGTTACCTTCTGCAAATGTGTTGCGAATAGAGTTGACAGTTAATAAATAATCAATTAAAACGTCATACCTGATGCGGCAGTTTTACTCCATGAACAGCGAAAATTTAGTAAGAGATAAACGTCCTCGTATCATTATTTTGTTGGGGGTTTCTGCGAGGAAAATTTCCGTAGAGGTTTGAAATTATATTTAAATTTTGCAGTAGGTTGCTAAGTGTTCTTATTCTGAAATACTGGGTGAATATAGTCCGGGTAATTTGCGCGCCGTGAGTAACCTTGTCTCTAGTCGCAGACACAGTTTCTAACTGTAGTACTTGTCTTACTGTGTTAAACCTTTAACGTAAGATTATACCACTTAATGTTTAGATTATGACAGCATTTCAAAATTTTTAATTCACTCAATATTTATATCAAATACTGAAAATCGATCTCGCCAAATAAGCGAAGCAGCAGTCGTTGTGGGAGAGTTTGGCAGTGCACACGTGTTCGCAACTCTGGCAACAGCTGCCGTCAGGCGGTTTGGATGTGGAACTGTGTTTGAAAACGTACAGGAACATGTTAACATATGGCAGACATCTCGCAAGGAGTACCATAATAAGATTAGGGAGAGAGTTGCATGGTATCGAGTCTGTGAAAAGTATTGTGGTGTTTATGGTGTGGAATTCCAGTTTTATTTTCTATTAAATCTACGCGTGCACACAGTCCCACGAGGTCTGCGTTCACCGGCCATGAACAGATTAGTGGTTGAATCCAAAACCTCCTGTTATATTACTAAATGTGTTTATCAACGAAATTATCCCACTGCCTGCTTTCTTCTGTCCACATCCATACTGCTTCCCTTCCAGTCTAGAACTGCTGTGCGATTATCTCTGCGATGTCGCTGTGTGCGTACTGATTTCTGCCGTTGCGGGGTCGTAGCGGACACATGAGACTCTTATATTCACTCGTGTGCATCGAGCCCGCTGCTTTTTTCGATGTGCTAATAGAGAAGCATGGGGTTACCTGCGCAGCGGGTGAGACTATGCAAAGTGTATGTCTCAGTTTAATAATCCAGCACTTGGCTCTTAGGCTATACGCCAGACAGTTCCTATGGCTCACTCTGTGTTGCCGCACTTTGGTTTTTGTCCTGATGCTGACAGCTGCACAATGAGATAAGAACGATTCTGAATTCTATTGATACAAAATTCTGTGTTATAAAAAGAAGCTGCAGCTCAGGCAATAATGAACTTGTCATATTTAGCCTTATACCATCATATAGTGCCGGCCGATGTGGCCGGGCGGTTCTAGGCACTTCAGTCTGGAACCGCGCGACCGCTACGGTCGCAGATTCGAATCCTGCCTCGGGCATGGATGTGTGTGCTGTCCTTAGATTAGTTAGGTTTAAGTAGTTCTAAGTCTAGGGGACTGATCCCCTAAAATGTTAAGTCCCATAGTGCTTAGAGCCATTTGAACCATCATATAGTACTTGTACTATGTAGTGTCATCCTTTCCATATCTGTTAACACATCGATATTCCTACAGAGCTTTTCTATGTGTAGGCCTGAAGTAGTAATTTACGTGCTGTGCAAGGTTACGGGAGACGAAAACTTAGTAGTGCATAATCTTATCACATGGGTTACCATGATCGTTTCATCGTTCATATGCAGCTGAGTGTGTTTATGAGCTTTACCAATGAACATTATACAACGATTGTACGCTTCAAACAGACAATTTTTGCTTTTTTTATGCCTACAAATCAGAAACGAAACGAAAGGTATGCGCTTCACCAGTGCTAGACGTTGCTAAAGAGGATCTGAAAAAAGGAAAGTACAAACAACAAGTATCGAGAGACACTGGAATAAGGGAAACTGTCCCCAGAAACCGCCTTAAATGTGTAGGAGGTCATGTCAAGTACATTTTATCTATATAGTTTTGATGTTAACTGAATATTCCGTCGGGTCTTGGTAGAACAACATTATCATAAATGAAAATTGCTAGTCTGATTTTGTTCTACGGTATTAAATTATTCTGTTAACCGGTTTTGTCATACAAGGCAATCTTCAGACATTAGCTGATTAGTGTCGCCAAGGAGGTTACAATGTTTGTAAAAAACATTGGAAAAGAAGTCACATATCTAGACTGCAGGAAAAATGTACAGTAAATGACATCTTTAAAAGGGTGGTGGTAAAGTAATGCAAAAAGTAAAAAGGTGAACAATAAATAAATAAATATAAAAGAAATATACAGAAACTGGAAAAGCATGCCTACATAACAGTTTATATTAATAAACAAAACCAATAAAATAAAATAAAATTAGTTCTCGACAAGGCTACTTCAAGAAGTATAAAACTTTGTGTCCCTTCATATTACCCAATTTTACTGTATTCATTGCGTTGTCTTGTTTTCTTGAAACTGCCTATGTAATCCAAATAGTCTGTAGCTACAATTGTTACAATTCTTTTAATTGGTACTAGTACTACTTTCCATGTTTAATACCTCTTGAAGTAGTTTCGCCAAGTACTGATTTTACATTTCCTGTACATTTGTATATTGTTCATCTTTTTTCTTTTTAAAACACAGTACTATTTCAGTCTCAGACATGGCATTTATTGTGTGTTCTCTCACATTCCTCCATTTTCCTGCATTTATTCATTTCTGTTTATCTGATCCTGTTCTTCGTACAATCTTTAATTACAATTGATAATTCTTTCTTTTAATTGGTTCGTATATTACTCGCCATGTTTTATTCCTCTTGAAGTAGCCTTCTCAAGAAATAATTTTATTTTATTTTACTGGTTTTGTTTCTTAATATAAACTGTTAAGTAGGCATGCTTTTCCTGTTTTGTGTTAGATTCTCTTCCTGTATACTCTCTTTGTATGCATTTATTGTTCAACTTTTTACTTTTTACATTGCATTACCACCACACTCTCATAGATGTCATTTACTATACGTTTGTGTTACAATCTAGATGTGTAACTTCTTTTCCAGTGTCGTTTATAATCATTGTAACTTCTTTGGCGACAATAGACAGTAAACGTCTGAAGATGGCTTTGTAAGCCGAAAACCGGTTATCACAATAAATTAATACCGTAGAACAAAAGCAAACTAGCGATTTTCATTCATTATTCAATTTTCATTTTAACGGCAGTTGAATAGGTAAAAATAAGCTCAAATTTAACAAAATCTTCTTAAGCATAAAATCCAGGGGCATCTACAAATGAACGACAATCAGCAACAAATAATTCGGTTTCCTCAAACGAAATAAATCCTTCGTCAAGGAGAAAAGATCACCAAAAAGAGAAAAAGTTGAAGAAGAGATATTAATTGGGACACCATTTATAAAGCAACTGAAATCGCAGTTAAAAGAGAAAGACAGAAAGAAACCAACGCGGGAACAGTTTGATTCTGATCAAGCAAACAAAAATAAAGCAAAACAAAATTTAAATACGTCGATGGAAAATCTACAAAAATCCACTAACGGAAGACAGGATTCAGCATCTAAATTGTGAGTTGTGCGGCCATGATTGCCGCTCTCAGCACTCCATTAGTGATCTCTGTTAGACGTCGTTCCCTCCGATGGGAATACTCTCGCAGACGTTTGTATTTTCGGCTCTGTCTACTTCACAAGCCTACGACTAACTGACTAAGTCAAATTTTAAGTTAACGCTAGTTATTACGAGTCTATGCTGAGAATCTAGTTAAATTTAAGGAAATGTGTACTTGAAATTACACAAAAAAATTGAATTGCATGTACGTTCTTGTCATTTTGTGAATATTTCCCTAATTTAGCCCACAAGAAACGCACTCTTACCACACGGTCGGTAAGATTACTCAGTACGTATTAACATTATAGTTTGATTCACATATCCCTTTCGAACCGTGGTGTATAATAATCAATAATCAAACAATATGGTATTTAAACTATTACTGCAGTTAGTGAATTTTCCTTCAGTATGTCACTAATTATACATTAGGTGTGCAATACTGTCCATTTTATTCTACAGCAGGATGTTTTGCACAGTTTCTTACGAAGCTTTACGAGCAAGTACCTGTAATGAAAAACTGTTGACACTCCCAGTAGCTCTGGAAAGCTGGAATAAATAATTGCCGTGTTACAAATAAAGCAAATAATGTCGTAATAGCTTTCTACATTTTCTCTTCCATTGTTCCAGTTGCAGTAATAAATGTAAAACATTTGTCTGTCGTGACCACTGGAATCGATAAACTTAACGATATTTGGAAGCTCACATTTTTTGCCTACATTCACTTAACAATAAACTTGACGTTCCACGGGGAGGAATACCCGAATTACAGAACATTACTTTCAATTGGACTCATTTCACTGTCATTACTCCGTTTTCAGAAGTTTTTAATTCAATTTGCTACAGCAGGAAACAGTCACATTTCAGTATATAAAGGGCCATCATCCTAATTTTAGTGAAAATTAGGGGTATTTCTACAGCTGTGTTCACTTATTTTTCAGTAAAACTTGTCTGTCATAAAATTTCAGTGGGTGGTACCCAAAAGCTCCCAGATATTTGCTGAAAATCATGTCAGCCCGCTATCAGAAACTACGAAAACCTATATTGATGCTATCAACATCGAACGTTGCAAATCATCGTCAGGCGAAAGAAGTTTTTCACACATCCAATGCAAATAAGAAACTTCTTGTACCTGATGATAATTAGTAAAATTATAAAATCGTAGCAATAGTAAAGGTTTTCATAACAGCTGACGGTGTGCAACATAATTTTCGATAACTGACTTTCATAGTAAGTGAGAAACATTGAAAATGGTACGACGCAGTGAGGCAAGTGTAGTTAACAGCAAAAGGCAATATCTGCATTTTGCTCAAACTCGAAACATCGTATAAATCCCATCGATCTGAATTTCGGAAAGATGCACTATCCTATTTCATTGACAGGAGCAGAACAGTAATCACAGCTTTTAATTCGCGTACTAGTAAAGACTTGTGGTTTGCAATTAACTTGTATTCTATATGAAAATGATGCTCCATATGACGCGAGGGTGCAAGTGGTATCTTACAATCCAGTGTCTGCTGTAAGTCTGTCACGGAAGTAAACCAGTCTTACTTTTTACAATACGAAGCTACTGTTGATGTGAATGGTTTCCGTTACGCATACAGAAATGATGACGAAATAGATGTGCATGATCGTTGTAGTTTATAGGTTCTAATAAGTTTCTCTCTGAGCGTCATGCTAGTTTACTCATACAGTAACCATAGTTTGCGTTGTGAAGAGTAAATAATTCTGAAACACTTCGTACGTTCCCAGGAGACAACGAACTGATTTTTGCTTCACACTTGTACAGCACAGAACTGTTCATTTTAGATCGCAGAAAAATGCAGTTTAAACTATTCTGAAGAACTCATTGAAAAAAATGTTGTTCAGTGAGGGAGATTCGGAATTAGTCTAGTTCCCCTACGGGATCGATCCTGGTGCGTGGACTCGCACGATAGATAAGCAATTTTTCGCACCGAATAGTCGTTTACGTGCAACTGTGATCTGATCTGCCAATGATTCTCATCCGCAAAAATTAAGCCGTTCTCCGCACTCGCCTGAGCGTCCTCTGCCTTAACGAGTGTCGATTCAGTAAGGGGAGGACGCCGGCCGAAGTGGCCGAGTGGTTCTAGGCGCTACATGCTGGAACCGTGCAACCGCTACGGTCGCAGGTTCGAATCCTGCCTTGGTCATGGATGTGTGTGGTGTCCTTAGGTTAGTTAGGTTTAAGTAGTTCTAAGTTCTAGGGGACTGATGACCACAGATGTTAACTCCCATAGTGCTCAGAGCCATTAAGGGGAGGACGGTGCTTGTCCTGTCGACATCAGTGTCCTCAGAGGAAGAGAAGAATTTCAGCAAAATGAGTGCGAATGGAAGCTTCCCTGCTTTAGTTTCTGTTGAAGAAACCAATGAAACAAGGGACAGGACCGGACCTGTCATCAGTCTACTGACTGGTTTGATGCGGCCCGCCACGAATTCCTTTCCTGTGCTAACCTCTTCATCTCAGAGTAGCACTTGCAACCTACGTCCTCAATTATTTGCTTGACGTATTCCAATCTCTGTCTTCCTCTACAGTTTTGCCCTCTACAGCTCTCTCTAGTACCATGGAAGTCATTCCCTCATGTCTTAGCAGATGTCCTATCATCCTGTCCCTTCTCCTTATCAGTGTTTTCCACATATTCCTTTCCTCTCCGATTCTGCGTAGAACCTCCTCATTCCTTACCTTATCAGTCCACCTAATTTTCAACATTCGTCTATAGCACCACATCTCAAATGCTTCGATTCTCTTCTGTTCCGGTTTTCCCACAGTCCACGTTTCACTACCATACTCCAGACGTATATCCTCAGAAATTTCTTCCTCAAATTAAGGCCGGTATTTGATATTAGTAGACTTCGCTTGGCCAGAAATGCCTTTTTTGCCATAGCGAGTCTGCTTTTGATGTCCTCCTTGCTCCGTCCGTCATTGGTTATTTTACTGCCTAGGTAGCAGAATTCCTTAACTTCATTGACTTCGTGACCATCAATCCTGATGTTAAGTTTCTCGCTGTTCTCATTTCTACTGCTTCTCATTACCTTCGTCTTTCTCCGATTTACTCTCATTAGACTGTTCATTCCGTTCAGCAGATAATTTAATTCTTCTTCACTTTCACTCAGGATAGCAATGTCATCAGCGAATCGTATCATTGATATCCTTTCACCTTGTATTTTAATTCCACTCCTGAACCTTTCTTTTATTTCCATCATTGCTTCCTCGATGTACAGATTGAAGAGTAGGGGCGAAAGGCTACAGCCTTGTCTTACACCCTTCTTAATACGAGCACTTCGTTCTTGATCGTCCACTCTTATTATTCCCTCTTGGTTGTTGTACATATTGTATATGACCCGTCTCTCCCTATAGCTTACCCCCTACTTTTTTCAGAATTTCGAACAGCTTGCACCATTCTATATTGTCGAACGCTTTTTCCAGGTCGACAAATCCTATGAAAGTGTCTTGATTTTTCTTTAGCCTTGCTTCCATTATTAGCCGTAACGTCAGAATTGCCTCTCTCGTCCCTTTACTTTTCCTAAAGCCAAACTGATCGTCACCTAGCGCCTTCTCAATTTTCTTTTCCATTCTTCTGTATATTATTCTTGTAAGCAGCTTCAATTTGTGAGCTGTTAAGCCGATTGTGCGATAATTCTCGCACTTGTCAGCTCTTGCCGTCTTCGGAATTGTGTGGATGATGCTTTTCCGAAAGTCAGATGGTATATCGCCAGACTCATATATTCTACACACCAACGTGAATAGAAGTTTTGTTGCCACTTCCCCCAATGATTTTAGAAATTCTGATGGAATGTTATCTATCCCTTCTGCCTTATTTGACCGTAAGTCCTCCAAAGCTCTTTTTTTAGATTAGATTAGATTTACTTTTAAATTCCGATTCTAATACTGGATCCCCTATCTCTTCTAAATCGACTCTTGTTTCTTCTTCTATCACATCAGACAAATCTTCACCCTCATAGAGGCTTTCAATGTATTCTTTCCACCTATCTGCTCTCTCCTCTGCATTTAACAGATTCGTATTCTTGAAGAAAAAAGAACTTGTTTCAGAAACCGCCTAGCATCCAGTTGATGTTGGTCTATGGATTACTCATATGATTTTGAAACACATCCCTGTTGGTTTCTGAACATTTTTGAACAAATTATAACTTGATTTCTGAACGAATCATAAGTTGATTTTTGACCACGAGCACAATGTACGCGATGTCTCTTCCAAGGAAATCCCCGTCACGTCTAGAAATAAAAAACTTTCAAAAAATGTTCAAATGTGTGTGAAATCTAATGGGACTTAACTGCTAAGGTCATCAGTCCCTAAGCTTACACACTACTTAACCTAAATTATCCTAAGGACAAACACACACACCCATGCCCGAGGGAGGACTCGAATCTCCGCCGGGACCATCCGCACAGTCCATGACTGCAGCGCCCCAGACCGCTCGGCTAATCCCTTAAAAAACTTTCCAACAGATGAAAGGGGACGGGGCTACACGAGCTGAGCTGAATAAATCCGAACGGGTGAATGCCAATCGCTGTTTGTTCATATGGTTGATTTGGTGTGCGAATGATCAACGTTGTTGTAATTATTTGTGAAATCCACAGATTAAGACTATAAGGGTGGAAATAACCGACTGATAGGAATACATATTATCTTCCCAATGTATCCAGAAAATGAAATTTTGTCAGAAAATGTTTGCCAGATCGCTACGCTACTAAGGGCCAGTTGTACAGTCCCGGTTAACAGCCGCTTAAGTTCAATTCTGGGAATAGCGATGAAAATGCGTTGTGCGAAGACCTCATAACGCCTAACCAGGGAATAAACGCGGGATAACTAAACCGGTGATTCTGGCAGAGTTAGTGAAGTTAACCGGAGAATAAGTACTGACAATGGTTGGAATACTTACAGAACTAGTGGTGACAAGATTGTTTGTTAGAACGAGGAAAGAAAAGAAACGGGGACACCATACAAATCATATGGAATAATACGACGATTCCAAACTTATAAAAAAAAAATTGTGGTACTACTTTTCGATCTCTTCCTTGACAAACTGGAGCGTATGAATGAAATGTCAAACTATTTTTTAACACAAAACTTTTGCCTTGTAGGAGACATAATAGGCATTTGATATTGATACTTCGTGAATTATATTCTGTCGTGTTATTTATGCAATTGACGTACATAAAATAACCATTTGTGCCACAGCAGTCTCGCTTATTTGGTGTGTGTTACTTTTGCTGCAGTATTAGGAAGGCCTATTTCGTTTCATCTATCATTCAGTGACAGAAATGACGTAATCAGATCGAGAAACCAGACCAGTATTGGGTTATATTCCTATTAACAGCTTTTTCAGTTTTAGGCAACAACATTTTGATTTTTAATGTACCAAAACGTTTGACGAACTTCGATGAGGTAATAGATTCTTTCGCAAAAAGGAAAGCACGCCGTGTAAAGCTGTAACAAGATTAGAGAGAAAAGAATGTTGGGAATTGAAGAAGTGTGTACTATCTTGCTTGCCTCTTGTCTTTGCTGGCTTTATGTTTCTTACATTTAATTTTATGTCACACAAAAGAGAAAGTTATTAGCTAGTAAGCAACAGAGGGCAAATTTTCTGAAGAGTTCTTATTCTCCCAGTTACAAATAATCCTACCTAGTATTAATTGTGAGTTTTTTTAAGGGGGTAGGACTGCGATCAGGAGAGGCACCACAGGACATTTTAATTTCCGCTGTCCTGAATACAGGTATGATGGCTTCAATTACAAAATATACGCTTTTAAATTCCACAAAGCGAAACAGTGACGTGCGATAGAAAAATGCTGTTTGAAGAGGCATGGCACTGCACTTTGGCACATTTAAGACCAAGTAACATATCTTACATTTCCTCGAACATGTAGGTTTTGTATATCGAACTTTTCAGAAAGACGTGAGCTACAAAATGAACATGTTGTTGTTGTTGTTGTTGTTGTTGTTGTGGTCTTCAGTCCTGAGACTGGTTTGATGCAGCTCTCCATGCTACTCTATCCTGTGCAAGCTTCTTCATCTCCCAGTACCTACTACAGCCTACATCATTCTGAATCTGTTTAGTGTATTCATCTCTTGGTCTCCCTCTACGATTTTTACCCTCCACGCTGCCCTCCAATACCAGATTGGTGATCTCTCGATGTCTCAGAACATGTCCTACCAACCGATCCCTTCTTCTAGTCAAGTTGTGCCACAAGCTCCTCTTCTCCCCAATTCTACTCAATACCTCCTCATTAGTTATGTGATTTATCCATCTAATCTTCAGCATTCATCTGTAGCACCACATTTCGAAAGCTTCTATTCTCTTCTTGTCTAAACTATTTATCGTCCGTGTTTCACTTCCATACATGGCTACACTCCATACAAATACTTTCAGAAACGACTTCCTGACATTTAAATCTATACTCGATGTTAACAAATTTTTCTTCTTCAGAAACGCTTTCCTTGCCATTGCCAGTCTGCATTTTATATCCTCTCTACTTCGACCATCATCAGTTATTTTGCTCCCCAAATAGCAAAACTCCTTTACTACTTTAAGTGTCTCATTTCCTAATCTAATTCCCTCAGCATCACCCGACTTAATTCGACTACATTCCATTATCCTCGTTTTGCTTTTGTTGATGTTCATCTTATACCCTCCTTTCAAGACACTATCCATTCCGTTCAACTGATCTTCCAAGTCCTTTGCTGTCTCTGACAGAATTACAATGTCATCGGCGAACCTCAAAGTTTTTATTTCTTCTCCATAGATTTTAATACCTACTCCGAACTTTTCTTTTGTTTTCTTTTGTTGCTTGCTCAATATACAGATTGAATAACATTGGGTATAGGCTGCAACCCTGTTTCACTCCCTTCCCAACCACTGCTTCCCTTTCATACCCCTCGAATCTTATAACTGAATATAGTAACTGAATATAATATAACTGAAAAATCGATTATTTTTAAATTTTTTTCGTCCTATTTCAAAATCACGATAGGAGGAGGAGGGGGAGGAGGGTGATACTGACAAGTTTTTGCCCCGGTTCGGAAATATCGTAGATCCGGGGTTGCCAAGGGATGCCTGTTACCTTTTAAAGTGAACGGTGGCGGTAACACCACCCTTCAAATGGTGCAAATGGCTCTGAGCACTATGGGACTTAACTGCTGAGGTCATCAGTCCCCTAGAACTTAGAACTACTTAAACCTAACTAACCTAAGGACGAAACTTCCTGGCAGATTAAAACTGTGTGCCCGACCGAGACTCGAACTCGGGACCTTTGCCTTTCGCGGGCAAGTGCTGTACCATCTGAGCTACCCAAGCACGACTCACGCCCGGTACTCACAGCAATACTTTTGCCAGTACCTCGTCTCCTACCTTCCAAACAAAGTTTTAATCTGCCAGGAAGTTTCATATCAGCGCACACTCCGCTGCAGAGTGAAAATCTCATTCTGGAAAAATCCCCCAGGCTGTGGCTAAGCCATGTCTCCGGAATATCCTTTCTTTCAGGAGTGCTAGTTCTGCAAGGTTCGCAGGAGAGCTTCTGTAAAGTTTGGAAGCTAGGAGACGAGGTACTGGCAGAAGTAAAGCTGTGAGGACGGGGCGTTAATCGTGCTTGGGTAGCTCAGTTGATAGAGCACTTGCCAGCGAAAGGCAAAGGTCCCGAGTTCGAGTCTAGGTGCGGCACACAGCTTTAATCTGCCAGGAAGTTTCAAACTAGTCAGTGTTCGCAACGACTGATGCTGCCGGATGATATCGCTCCCCATGGGCACAGCCCATCGTATTAGCAAAGCCACGCCGAGCTAGCACACTGGACGACGACACTTTAAGCCCCCGTCCAGACATCCAAATTTAGGTTTTCTGCGATTTCCCTTAATCGCTCAAGGCAAATGCCGCGAAGGTTCCTTTGAAAAGAGCACGGCCGATTTCCTGCCTCATCCTTTCGCAATCCGAGATTGTGATACGTCTCTAATGACAGCGCCGTCGACGGGACGAAAACACTAATTCCCATTCCCGCCTACTTCTAGCGCGCCTCGCCACGTCTATCTGGTCACCCAGTGCAGTGAAGTGGAGATTCGGTACTGGCAGAAGTAAAGCTGTGAGTACCGGGCGTGAGTCGTGCTTGGGTAGCTCAGATGGTAGAGCACTTGCCCGCGAAAGGCAAAGGTCCCGAGTTCGAGTCTCGGTCGGGCACACAGTTTTAATCTGCCAGGACGTTTCATATCAGCGCACACTGCGCTGCAGAGTGAAAATCTCATTCTGGTAACGTAAGGACATCACACACATCCATGCCCGAAGCAGTATTCGAACCTGCGACCGTAGCGGTCGCGCGGTTCCAGACTGTAGCGCCTAGAACCGCTCGGCCATACCTGCCGGCCAACACCGCCCTTGCCCTGGACGATTTGTTTGTCTCACTCGGTCACTGCGTCAGCCGATTCCACTGCACGCTGAACGCTCGGGACTAAGAATAACGTGCCCTATTTTAAGAATGCAGTGATTGCATTACACGATTGTCGAATGCTGAAACAGGAAAGAGGTGGTGGGCGCCTATTAATCTGCAGGGTCATTTCAATAACAGGTAATAACGTGGCGTCTCAGCGTGTCAATTACCGGTTCCAGTTCTCAGCTGCCAATTAAGATCAGGCACGTTTCCACCCTAGACAGGCGTAAAAGGACACAGTCTTCGTGTTTACCCGTGGCGCGCGGCGTTTAGAAACAATAATCGCAACCCCATTTAATTAAACGAGGCAATGAGCAGGTCCGGCAGCCGTGATAGCGATCGGCGGCAGCGGAGGAGAACAGCGCTCGGCGGCGGCGGCAGCCATATTTCATCGCCAGTGACACTGCTACTCACCGCGAGCGAGCCGCGCGGGGACGCCGCAGAGGTCAGCGCCGTCCGGGCGCCGCATTGTTCTGCCGATAAGTCATCTCATCTGATTTATTGCATATCTCCACTAATGGACTCGAAACGCGACCTCGTTGTTCTGGGGTCTGTGCCAGCGTAAGGCGTCCTACGCAACTTGCATCTACCGAGCAGCGGATATATACAGGGTGTCTCAGGAATGTTGCGACAAACTTCGAGGGGTTGTAGAAGGTGTCTTGAGTTACAAATCGAGTACAGGATCCTATGTCCGGAAACGTCATCCAATTACGCTACGGAGCGTCGAAGTCAAATGCGTCGGCGCCTGTTACTAGGCCACCCCATCGTCAGCAAGTGTGACTTCTTACGCTGACGGACCGTAGACGCAACGTCTCACCGTGTTGTTCGTTATTCAGTGTTCATAACGGATTGCCACGATCGCCAGTGGAGTGGATGGAGCTAGCTGCTGAGTCGGCAAGCCTTGTCTCCTAGCCCGCATCTCGTGGTCGTGCGGTAGCGTTCTCGCTTCCCACGCCCGGGTTCCCGGGTTCGATTCCCGGCGGGGTCAGGGATTTTCTCTGCCTCGTGATGGCTGGGTGTTGTATGCTGTTCTTAGGTTAGTTAGGTTTAAGTAGTTCTAAGTTCTAGGGGACTGATGACCATAGATGTTAAGTCCCATAGTGCTCAGAGCCATTTGAACCATTTGAACCATTTGAACCTTGTCTCCTATGAATGCAATGCTCTGTTGTCTTGGTGGATAACGGTTTCAAGCACAAGTTTTCATCTGCAGTTCTTTTCCTCTATACATCGGAGATTTTAGTGGGTTCTGGGAGAAAAATAAAATTGGGATGGAAACCTGTGTCCAAAACAGATGTCCATCGACGGAAGAGAACATTACATTCGTAGCAGCAAGGCCTGTCTACACAGTAGCGGCTAGCCCCATCTTCTCCGGCGGCGATCGTGGCAATCAGCCGCGATCAGTGAAAAACAGAAAAATATTGAGAGACATTCCGCTTCCGGTCTGTCAGCGTAAAAAGTCAAGCTTGCTGCATAAGGGGTTGCTTACTGGCCGGCGCTGGCGGCTGTAACTTCGACGCTCCGTAGCGTAATTGGATGTTTCCGGACGTGGATTCCTATAGATGGGCCGTGCGGTTCTAGGCGCTGCAGTTTGGAACCGCGAGACCGCTATGGTCGCAGGGTCGAATCCTGCCTCGGACATGAATGTGTGTGATGTCCTTAGGTTAGTTAGGTTTAAGTAGTTCTAAGTTCTAGAGGACTTGCCGGCCATGGTGGCCGAGCGGTTCTAGGCGCTACAGTCTGGAACCGCGCGACCGCTACGGTCGCAGGTTCGAATCCTGCCTTGGGCATGGATGCGTGTGATGTCTTTAGGTTAGTTAGGCTTAAGTAGTTCTAAGTTCTAGGGGACTGATGACCTTCGAAGTTAAGTCCCATAGTACTCAGAGCCATTTTTTTTCTAGGGGACTAATGACCTCAGAAGCTGAGTCCCGTAGTGCTAAGAGCCATTTGAACCATTTTCTCTGCGTCGAACAGTCCTCCCACAAACACGCTACATGATTCATTTTCTGATATTTTCTGTACGGTCGTAACTGCAGCACTAATTCGACTACTCCTGTGAGCCTAGACTAACCATTTTGCATGCACTTCTCCGTACTTAAGGTAGCGAACAGGGTATCGAAATACACAGGCCTTTCCACCGATGCGAAACAAACGTTGTTTATTTTTAGTTTACATGAAGTTTTATTCAAAGTAGGGTCTGTGTAAGTCAGCCCTTGGAAAAACTACCTGAAGCAATTCTTAACAATTCTGATATTCAGCCTTTGACATTACCTGCAGTACCATGGCTGTAGCTTTCTGGATATCTGAAATCATGTCGAAACGCTTTCCTTTCAGTTCCATTTTCAGTTACGGAGATAACGAGAATTCACGCGCAGACAAGCAAATAAGGAGGTTGTTCAAGCATCATGATATATTTTTCAAGCAAGTGATCGTGCACGATGTTGTTTTCCTGCGCGGGTTGATTGCTCTCCCACAAACACCATAGCCCTTCATTCCGGTATTCAGGTCTAAGCCGAACAAATAAAACTGTTAACAGTGTCTTGACACGGCTGTTCTGGAAGTATACTTTTTTCGGTTTCTGAGACTCTTGACCGTTCCGTTCCGAACTTTGGCACTTTGTAAGTGTCTCGTACTGGGAACACCACGATTCGTCACCTGTTAGATGGCTGGTGGCAAAGCCTCGCAATTTTCAGTTTTTCTTATGTTGTAGTCAATGAAGGGTAGATTTTCCTGAGATTTCAAATTGAAGTCATAGGTTGCGTTGTTGCCTATAACGCATCTAACTTTCAGCTCTGTCTGATTGTTAATTACAGAGAAATTTACACTGTAGCTAAAACAATAACCACACAATATGGAGCAAGGCCTCGCACTGCACATGTTTGCCCTGTTTGAGGTAAACATGGATAAAATTCAATGGCCGTATAATAAAAACACTTGAAATAACCCTTTGTGAAATTTTTGTACTGTAGCCAGGTTATCCAGTAATATTGAACTGAAATTTCTCATGAATTTGAACATAATGGTTCAAAATTCTTGTAGAAAAATAATACCTTAATCTTCTCGAAAGGAGGATTTGTACAGTAACGTGAAAGAGTTCCAATGCTAAGTAAGTAGTAAATAGTTTACTTTGCTTGAGTCATCTTTGAAGTCTCAGGGTCTTCATCTTCTTCTTTGCACACTTCATTGCCAAATAGTGAGTCTATGTCTATACCCAAGTAATTTTCATGATGTGAGAATTCTGAATCTGACTCTGAAGAAAAATCAACTACCTCTTCGATGTTTTTTTCCTTTTTTTTCTTGGAATTGATGTAATGAAATCTAGCTTACGTCGTTTTCTTTCGATACCACGCTATTTTCTTTCTTTGACACGTCTTTTGTTCCCAGTATCAAGCTTTTCTTTTCCGTGCATTCATCTTCCATTCATTCTTTAGTGGGTATCTGCGTTAGAAGCACAGATTTCAGTCTTTGCCAGTAAGTTTCTCCTAAATCTTTATTTTAGATAGAGGAGTTATATCTTCAGGTGAGATAATCTCACACGGTGTGTGTTGAATGTCATTTTTTGCGGGTGTTATCATTGAAGAATTGTCATCACTTTGTTTGAGGCGCGGGGATTACCAGGAACACCTGCGCGGATTTGCTCAATTGCGCCATCTTCCGACAAATGCGCCTTTGATGATTTTGGAGACTAAGTGGAATGATTTTTTTCAAGGAGAAAGTGAAGTTTAAATGCACAGTGTCAACGGTTAATTCGGTGAGTGGTCTTTTTTAAACCTACATTATACAATGTTCGAGTAAAACATCGGAAAAGTTAAATGTATGTAGTAAGACACAGACTTGTCTCATTTTCTCACCTCTGGAGTGGCCTGCCTGGAAAAAAATCCATGTAACAATAAGTTGCAATAAGACAAACCTGCCACCTCGTGGGGAACTCCTGAATCGGTGACAGTTTATGAAAACACTCGGCGCGGGTTTTTACTCAAAGGGGGGACGCTATAACCCCACTTACCCTATGTTGCAGGAAATGAACTCTGAGTCGCTAGCAGCTGATCTCTTCGGATCTCTACAGTGTTCTACACTGCATTATTTTTTATCGTCAGTGAGAGAGTGGGGCTCAGAGCGACAATAGATCTTCTTTTTGGCCAAATGTTCAGTTAGAATGTTACGCACAGTTGTTTTAGCAATTCCAGTGAGCTCCTCAGGCAACTTGGTAGACGCACGACGATCATCTCGAAGTATTTCAGCCAGTTTCTTAATATTTCATCCTACTTGAATTTCCGCTGACGCTCCTGAACTTCGATCATTTTCAATGCTCTGTCAATCATCAGGAAATCTTACGTACTAATTAAAAACGTTTTTATCACTCACCATTTCACTGCCACAAACAGTCTGTATCGTTTCAAAAGGCTACTGGTCTTACTCGGTAGAGTACAGCCTTTCTTCACTGCGGCACTAGAACGGAGAAGATGGTGGGCCTATCGCCCCTGTTCAAAAGCCGGAATGGTTCGCAGTACTCATTTCTTAGCACGCTTAGTGGAACGGAGGCTGTCCCAGAGTGACTGGAACGACATCTCCGATGCTAATTTCAGCAAATTATGAAAACTAAGATTAATAATAAAGTCATATTATGCCTTTCTCACTTGATTGACCTTTTCTGCCCACATCCCGTTCCGAATACATTACATACAGCAACATTTCTATACGTCTTTCATGCATTCACAGCACCTGGTGGGCAAAATTGAAACTAATTTTATTCCACCGCAAATCGATTCCGCACTAGCGCATTAGAATATCTACTAAGTGTCGGTGCCATACGATAATTACTGTACACACGGGACCTATGTGATTAGCTGCACTTTAATTAGAAGTACCCTTTTTTGGAGTTCCAGGTCTTGCGACGATAGTGTCCATGAGAAAGACGAACAACAGTGCTAGGACCTCTGGCATGCCTCAACGGTCGTTGGAAGGGTATTGATGAGGCCAGCCGGAGAATGCACGAAAGTATTCAACACTCTATAAGCACTGCCGAGTTGATCGGATGTTCACCCTCTATTTTCGTACAATGATTCATGTCAGTGGATGAAACAGTGGTCAGTCGACAGACAAATTTCCCATGAGATACCCCTCCAATGTGGCTGTCTGTATCGTTGACGCACTCAAGCAAACCTGCTCTCCCCTCTTCCCATCCCCCTACCACAGCGAATTCGATGCTTCCTACGGGGAGTGTATGGCGGAAGGGGGGCGGGGCGTATGGATGTAGCGCCATTAAAACTAGTGTCGTAGAAGTGGAAAAATTTATTACTTTCATTTATTGTATGGTCAACCCATGTACTAGAATACGTTGGAAGTCTTTGTGGGTATCTTCGAAACATTTAAATTCCACCTAATCTTGACCATTTTATGTTACACAGCTGACAACATAAATTTTAATAAAAGCCACCAGAGCAGTATTTCAGCTTCAGATATTTCGCAACAACCAGTTGCGTTCTAAATGAAAATTTCCAGCTGGCTTCGAAAGTTCACCAAAAGTCCTCGTATATAGCTGCCACATATTATCATGTTGTGACCATCATACACGAAGACTTTTGGTGAACTTTCCGTGTTGCCTAAAGATGTTCATTCACAAGGACACCTGCTGAGGCGCAATAAAGGTCCCTGAAGCACAGCTGTGGTGGATGTTATTAACATTTATATCGATCTCAGCGTGGTTCTCGCCCTGACTGAGCCAGGACTGGCAGATGGCCGGAGGAGACGCGCGTGCGGCGTGTGGCGCAGCTGGTGGCGCACTCGCTGGCGCGCCAAGCCACTGGCGCCAGCCCGCGCCTCTCATTACATATTCATACACTCGCACAGCCGCGGCCCCCACGGCAGGGCGAATCATAGCGGAGCCAACGGCTCATCCCTTCGGCGAGCGGCCCCACCCACTGCACAGTGCTGGCCACCTGGTAGCCAAATAAACTGTACTAGGTTCCTCTTCCTCTTCCCTCCAAGCCAGCAATCACACAACTTCTTATTTTCTTGTATTTCATTTCAATGTTCGTCTCGGCGAATAACCCATTACGGGGTAAAACCACTGTAACGGCTTAAAAAAGCGTTTTCTTGGCAATTTTTTCTTTTTTCGTTGGAGGGAGGAGATTGAGGCGGGGGGGGGGGGGCGTTGTGGAAGGCAAGGCGATAGAGCAATAATACGTGGGATAATTATTAAGCATTTGTCGGGAAGTCTTGCAAAATGGTGACACTGTGCAGCAATTCTCCCGAGGCGATAGAAATTTGAGGCAATCTGCGTCACGCACTATAACTGGTGACGATTTGAATCTGGAAAAAAGAAAAAAAATATGTAATCTGCATGAGTATAGTTGGTGGACCACATAGGGAATTGTATAAATATCGATTTTTGTGTAACTGGAGTGTGTTTGAATAAAGTCGTTCAATTTTCACCAAAAGGGACAGTCATTTGTTAATAAATATTGTTTAATTCAACTGATCGAAAATCCTCTTCCTGATTCACTGTGCAATATTGTTTCAAAGTTGTAGTTATATTTTCGAATAAAAAGACTGAAAGGTGTAGGAGTCTCCGTGCCGTTTTGAAAAATCACATTCCGAGGAAAACGCGTTTCAAGTTTTGAAATGTATTGTAGATATGATTAAATGAAAAAAAGTCTGCTTTTGGAAAACTCTTACCATTACTCTATGTCCCAGGACTGAATTATCGTACTGTTGTTGATACGATCGAAATCATATCCACTAGTTCAACGTAGAACGATTGAAATATCAGTCGTTAAAAATCCATGAACGCACAAAATTTTACAATTCCGTTTATCTCTACTACGAATAGGCACATTGCTAGAACGATTCGACGGTTGATTTCGTATGCGTTCGGCATAAACTTTCTAGTTCATGTAACAACTTCTGGCCTGTTTGGACAAGCAATAATTGTTGCGAAGACTAACCCTCGAGGAATTCATTCTTGTAACGTGATGTGTGCATTGCACATACTACGTTTCACTTGTTGAGAAATAACAGAGAAAACGGCAAGAAAATTTATAATCCTGTAGCCCAATCCCTAATTCGCATAAAAATCCTGGTCATTGCCTTTCAATTTCTTAGCAGAGGCACTGACTCATTCCGAAATGCTCTTAGCCTCATATCTATTCCTTGGACGCTTTGATAACTTACCACTTCGACACCGCGTGGAATACCATGTTTTCGTATCTTTTCTGGCCTAGTACACTTGCTTAGCATTCATTCTTACCTCAAAGTCAAAACTGTATACTATTAAATATTAAATAAAATATCAAAAGTCAATACAGCACACAAAAAAAAATCGAGATTCGAAGCGAATGAATAGTTTTTTTCGTGCACGTAATGACGCTTGCTTACACCCAGCTAACGCATTACTGTTCTGAAATGTTTCTAACTACACCCAGACACTACAGGGGGCATCGAGTTGGCGCAGTTAGGCCGTTTCGGGTCATCCGAGGCGCTAGAGGGGAAGCTCGGGACTTCACAGAACAAATTTGTTTTCACTTATTAGACTTTTTGCTTCATATTTCAGAAGGTTCAAAGCATCTTTTAAGCCAATAAGAGAAATTATTTTTTGAAAATTCTACAGTGGTGTTACCCCTGAAATGCCAAGCTACGGATGTGCCTTTCAGCCCTAGGAATTTTGTCTGTCACTTATCACTCCTTTCTCCTCTGGCAATGCTCTGTAATGTGAAAAACGCCAATTTGTAACGTTTTTAGGCTTCGTTCAACTATAGGACTCCCTATGACTGAGTAATTCTGTTCAAAATTCGGAGGAAGGTGAGAGCATATCACCCCATAAAGGACCACCGTGGTGTTCAAACTAGTCTTCGAGTTGATGACAGCATCACTAGATTCCTAGCAATGGGTCAACGCAGTGTGGGGCGGCGAGTGAGTTGTAAAAATAAATTTGCTGTATAAATGCTTGCAATTCAAAATGTTTGAATCAGTTTCAGGCTTTTAAAATGTTGTTAATGCTGTCTTTCGCCGTTCTCAACACTGGCTCTCTATTTACCTTTTAGCACCCAGAAAGTGATTTAATGAAACGTGGAGCCTGTAAAGAGAGTTCCTAGTGCCCACTTCATCTGAGAATACCATTATAGCTGCAGCTGATAGCTCTGAGGAATTAGGAGATTGTTCGGGATTTCTAATCAAAACGATTTTCCAAAATAGTTGAGTATATTCTGAAATTCACTGATAACAAACACAAGTATCCCTACAACCTAACTAACAGAGCAGTTCAGAGTCTAATGCGCTGATGCAACTATAAATGACCGAATTAAATGTTAAAAGAATGCTCGCCAAGATTTGATGAGAATATTTCATCAAACGCCACGCTATAATAATTGGTAGAATGTCTGTCCCGCGACGGCACGTGAAAATACGACAATACGCAAACTGAAGCTAGATAATGCAAATCATCTCAGAATTAATCCTTTACTTGAAATGCTTTCACGGTTCCGCGTATCTCTAGTAACTTAATACGGCACCCGAGGCTGTTTGTAGCAGTGCTTCCGAGCGAAGCGACTCCCGACACAGCTGACGTGCTATTCAGCGTCTGGAGAGAACTGGGGCCTTTCTTCCTCGCGCAGCGCTCTTATGTATATAGCCGCGGTGCGGATGGCTAAGGGAACGCCTGATCAAATCGGCTCTCCCGACTAGCCGCTGGGCTAGTAACGCACCACTTCAAGTTACATAATAATTTATAGCTTCTTTTGCTGATGGCCGATGAAGCTCTTAATTTAAACGTGCATTCAGCACGCAGGTAAGTATTGATAATAAAATTTTGACGTGGCTAAGTTAAATATTTTGGGCGAGAGAATTAATTAAATTACACTGCACGCAGCAGATGAGCTCTGAACTGGCCCTTTTGAGATCCGCTATCGCTATAATTTTATAGGTATTCAAAAGAAACTTTTCACATCTTCACAGTCATAGCGGACCTCCAACCTATTTAAATCTAAACATCCTAGCCTTATTTATTAGCCTACTTAATCTATCTTGCTTCCTTCAGTTTTGAGACGAAAACCAGAAAATCATGAATTTCCACTAAAGTCTTAATTTGTGAAATCCAAAGTACTGTTTTTATTAAATCATTATGAAAGATGAATCTAAATATAAATTTTGAAGTCTCTAGCTCTTTTCTGTTGCGCCAATGATTTTTCCAGAAAAACGTCCAAATTTCGAAAATGGCTGAAGTTATCGAACTGATATTTAACACACATTAATTTAGTATTATTCCTGACATGCTAGAAAAGTTTTAGGTCATTTGCTGGATTTTTAAGGTATTGCGCAACATTTATGACGTCAGAGCTAGTTACAGCAGACTGGCTGGCACACAATGGAAACTGATGTGAATTTACTACAGCGTGAGTAGGCTGCTTCCCTACAGCAGCGCATGACAACAACCTGCGTTCTTTACGTCTCTTGGAAGTATCTACAGCAGAGTGGCTGTGACATTTAAGGCCGTACGAACCATTCATTACATGGTGTTTTCCTTCCATGCAAACATCAATCTCTCGATGCACAGTGAGTTTCATTTAATATCGTTGTAATGACAGTAAAAGTGAAGGTGCATGTAGTTGCGATCGGGAGCAGGTTTGCGGCCGATACAAATGAATAGACAGACAAGAAATTGTTTTCTTCGAATCCAAGGGAGCTATCCCCCACGCTGAAGCCCAATGGATAATAGGATGCCGACTGCCCTCTCACTCGGCTGCCACAGCCGCTTATGCAGGCGACTGCCTTACTCGTGGCTACCAAGGGAACCTCGGAGAGGGTAATAGTTTCGCAACGACGCACGAATTTGTTATCCGGAAGTCCTCGCTCTGGAATTCAGGAAATGCAAGGATTATACATTCTCGTTTAAAGACACTCGTTTCGAGCATTAGAAGTAAACTGTACTGGAAAATCGATTTACTTAGAGTTCTTTTTTATTTATTTATTGGCTGTTGGTTGCATGAGCATATAGCCAACCATAATTTCTGGATATTAGTAATAATTGTGAGTTTTGAATCTTGTCTGTAAACAACATTTAAATATATTTATACTGAATGCGATACAGTTTTTATTAAACTAGTATGAATACACTATGCTTGTCTACGTCCAAAATTTAAATCAAACTGAGTTATAAAAAAGGAGTATTATTGTGAAGCAAAAATCTTTTGCAAGTACACTACACTTTGTGTCCAGTTTGTCTTCTGACGTATCGGGTAATATGATTCCGTGTTGCTGGAGTCAAAAGAAGAGCTCTTGCAGTACTCACAAGATCTAGATTGTATGGGAACTCCTAATTCTTTGATAGGAGTGCATGTGACTTTTTACACTCTAAGGTTATTTGTTCCCAAAAGGGTGGTAATACAGTGTGGGCCTTTATACCCCACAGCAGTCAGCTGATTAAGTGTTCCATTTATTCTGTCCGTCTTTTCGGGACTTCCTTATCTTGTATGGTTCATGTTTTCTTCCTTTCCACAAGTACAATGAGGGTTGTCGATGACTCGCAGGCGAGTGCTTTCTACAACGATCTAGATTGAATTTCTTGACACCTTTTGCTTCATATACCAATGAACTGAAATTACAGGCTGTATCGCTCTATAATATTTCCCTCTGTCGTCGGTTCTTATTCTCCATTCCTCGTTCCACCTCATTCGCATCGCCCTTTTAAGTCTTTGTATGAAATCTGTGTGCGGTATCTTTGGAAGAGATGGAGTTCCTGAAGCTGCGTCTTGTTTAGCCATTCGGTCAGCCTGTTCGTTGCCGCGGATACCACAGGGCTTTTCGCCTAGATTAATGAGACTTATTTCTGATGATTTTGTGGCTTACTGACTTTCTGCATAACTTCGTATCTGACTGGGTTGTAGTGTCCCTGTATAAAATGGTTGTTCTAGATCATGACTGGTGCTCGGGAGTAGGTTAAGATAATAATTTTTCCCCCAGTGCACCTACCTGTATATTGAAGTTCTTCTTAAGTGACTACTACTCTGTAATCGTACTAGACACTTCTACAGGTACTTTATAAGATCCCTAAGTGTTGTCTGGTCTATAAATGCGCATTCGGCACCATTTGCATCCTTGGCTCCATCTGTGTATAGCAATTTGGCGTCCGTCATGTGTCCAAAGTTTTGTATGGCGTGACGTGCTCTGAAAGATTACCATAAGCCGGCCGGTGTGGTCGAGCGCTTTAGTCTGGAACCGCGCGATCGCTACGGTCGCAGGTTCGAATCCTGCCTCGGGCATGGATGTGTGTGATGTCCTTAGGTTAGTTAGGTTTAAGTAGTTCTAAGTTCTAGGGGACTGATGACCTCAGATGTTAAGTCCCATAGTGCTCAGAGCCATTTGAACCATTTTGAACCATTTTTGGTTACTATAAGTATTGTTCAGACTGTTTACTTTGGATTGTGCGAGAGGTGTATGATATCAGCTGTAACACGGTAGATCTGTAGCACACATTGGAATTCCCGCTTTTCAAAATAATTTAAAACAAGTGTTTGCGCCCGCTTGTTGATCCATTAGCATCCGGTAAAATAGTCAGTCGCTCGATACCGTACAATATTCTTCGTAACCAACGATCTTGTAAACTGGCTATGTTTTAAAATGAACTACGATCCAAAATAGCGCCTTAGGACGTATAGTGATGCTTCTGATACTTAGAATTCTTGATAATGTATGTAGATGTCCGTACTCCATGTTTCATATTCCACGCAGTTTTAAGGGACCTGACGGTTCCACTGAATTTAATGCAGCACCTTTGCAAGAGCGGCCATGTGGCACCATGTTTGAAAAAAAAACCGACTTATTTTTAACTGTTTTGTTCTGGGACTTATTGTAAGATGAAATTTGCCTCCAGGCCTGAGGGTGGAATCGAGAACGTTGTCTTACGCGAGGAGTACTCTTACCTTCTGAGCTATCCGAGCACGCTCTATTACGCAACACTGAGCCTCTATCAGCTATTGTCGCTCTCCGGCTGGAATACGTCTATGTATCGTTCACTCTGTAAATGAAAAATGCAGTTACGAATTTACCGTTAGCCGTATTCTGAAGTACATTAGATCAGAGATTTATTGTTTTCTCTTCTAGTAGCTGTTTAACTTTCCACGGGTTTTTAGTGTCAATGTACTCATTTAACTGCTTAATTTAAATTGGTCAAAACCATAAATTCAGCTATATGCAGCTGCAAGAACAACGTTCTGTTTTGTTACACAACAGCAGCATTTATGTGAGAGCCCATTGCGAATGCTAAAGTGTAGGCTTTCCTACTGAACAGCTAGCTATAAGTCACTAGTCTTTGTCCTCACCTTGGTCTGTGCCACAGAGCCGCGCAAAACGTATAATACTGTAGTACCGGTCAACATTTTCTGCTGTTCGACATCGCCAATACTGAAAAGTTTTACATGCAGACTTCCATTATTTGCCTTCAGAATCATTGCATTATAGCAAATAACACTACACAATTGTTTCAATTAAAGCCACTTTTTGTCTTTGGTTTCAATATGTTTGAATAAAGGTATTAATACAATACCTGTGCTGCGAATACGTAGAAAGAAAGATCCTTTATCATTTAGCTACAATATAGCAGGTCAGCAACTGGAAGCAGTTAATTCCATAAATTATCTGGGCGTAGGCATTAGGAGTGATTTAAAATGAAGTGATCATATAAAGATGATCGTCGGTAAAGCAGATGCCAGACTGAGATTCATTGGAAGAATATTAAGGAAATGCAATCCGAAAAGAAAGGAAGTAGGTTACAGTACACTTGTTCGCCCACTGCTTGAATTTTGCTCACCGGTGTGGGATCCGTACCAGATAGAGTTGATAGAAGAGATGGAGAAGATCCAACGGAGAGCAGCGCGCTTCGTTACAGGATCATATAGTAATCGCGAAAGCGTTACGGAGATGATAGATAAACTCCAGTGGAAGACTCTGCAGGAGAGACGCTCAATAGCTCGGTACGGGCTTTTGTTGAAGTTTCGAGAACATACCTTCACCGAGGAGTCAAGCAGTATATTGCTCCCTCCTACGTATATCTCGCGAAGAGACCATGATGATAAAATCAGAGAGATTAGAGCCCAGGCAGAGGCATACCGACAATCTTTCTTTCCACGAACAAGACGAGACTGGATTAGGAGGAAGAACCGATAGAGGTACTCAAAGTACCCTCCGCCACACACCGTCAGATGGCTTGCGGAGTATGGATGTAGATGTAGATTAAAAAGTATCATCTTCGGTTCCATGCGAATAATTGTGCTTCACGACCGTGGTGTAAGCCAGGACAGAAAGAAGAGCAGCATCGGCCGTAACGTCATTTGCTGTTGTTTTTTCCTTGTTAATTGCAGATCTAGATTTCAGTTGACAGTGCAACTATAATATCATCAATCCATTATAAGTAGCAATGTACTTAGCCTAATCATAACGACACATACTCCATTCTAACTTAGGCATGTACAAGCATTAGTTCAACTACAATATTAGGTTTGGACTAATGCATGAGTCAGAATGGAGTATGTGTCGTATTGGATAAGTTCACTCTACATGACTAATTATAACGTACTGATGATAGCTGCACTTACTTACTTACTTATACTGGCCACAAAAACGGCAGCCGGTCCTTGGCCTCACTCATTCCAGCCTTCCACATCTTCATGTCAGCTGCGCCTTCATCTCCCGGACTCGGTATCTGCATGTCTCTCATGGTATTATCCTTCAATCTCGTTCTCCGCCGTCCTGGTGGCCTCTCAGCTGAAATCTAGATCTGCAATTAAAAGAGAAAGTCAAATGACATTACGACCGATGCTGACCTTCTTCCCGTCCCGAATTAAAATTTAAGCCATTGAATGTGTCCCTAAAATTGAGAAAAAAAGAAAAATTATTTAGATGATTCGATGAGATCATCCGCAGTACACTTTATGAAGTTTACGTCTAGCTTCCGATTATGCTGTTTAGAAAGCAATAAGCGAAAAACGAGATCTCCATGCCGGAGACAAGTAAATTTTGAACATTTGTTCTTAATAATGGATACCGGTTGATAATTGACTCACATAATATAAATTTATTTCTGACGTGGCTTGCAGTTCAGCAGTTACAATCGGAAGAAAAGTATTCCAACTGACGCATATAGACACAGAAAATATAACGAGAGAAACATATCATCCATAAAAGTTTCAGAACCTGAAACTTAATAACAGCAATGGCGAATAGCTTTATAACTATAAAAACTAATGCTGATTACGCGGATTTCTCGGTTTGTGTTGTCAGTCCACGTTGCCACTAAACGATTTCAGCAGCTGCCGTACCGTAGCGCAATTCGATTTCCTAAATCACTAAGTGCCGGGGTATCTCATTTGAAAACGACACGGCCGATCTCCATCCCTCTCCTCCGCCATTCCGACCTCGTGCTCCGTCTCTAATGATCTTGTCGTTAACGGGACATTAAACACTAATCTCCCTTCCATACTTCTTCCTATAGCGTAAGAAATTCCTTGTCCTGCGTTATTAAGGCAGCTAATGGTTTGCATATCCTATCGTCCGTACTGTCGTTTACGACTTAACTGTATACCAATTACGATCTCGGAATCGCATTGTTTCCTTGTGAAACTAACACCAGTTTGAGCAATCCGGCTCTCATCCTACAGCAATAATCTTGTAACAAATACAAATGAATTAAAATAAAATAGAATCAGTTTCTGCAGCGCTAATTGCATGCAAAGTTCAAGGACTTCCACATAGCAGTTCTAATAAGTAACTTCGAGTTAAAACTACAAAACTTCGACAAGGAACCATTTTCTCCTGGGAGTCCGTTCTAAACTCGTAGTCAGAAAATAAGGTTAATAATTTTTTACTACGTGTATTATATACACCAGTATGATATTATTTTTAATAAAGTCTCCTTTGGGATCTGTGCAGATGAGCCAAAGATGTACTAAAGGTTGTATTCCTTGCAGATAATATTATTCATCGAGACTATAACCACTAACCAACCACCTATTTCAATTCGGGACGGAAGTTCTCGTCGTCTGGCGCTTTCTTAGTGGAGTCACCGAGCGAGGTGGAACAGTGATTAGCACAATGGACTCACATTCCCCCGAACGACGGTTCAAATCCCCCTCCGGCCACCTAGATTTAAGTTATCAGTTCAGATGTTCAAATGTATGTGACATCTTGTGGGACTTAACTGCTAAGGTCATCAGTCCCTAAGCTTACACACTACTTAATCGAAATTATGCTAGGGACAAGCGCACACACCCATGCCCGAAGGAGGACTCGAACCTCCGCCGGAACCAACCGCACAGTGCATGACTGCAGCGCCTTAGATCGCTCGGCTAATCCCGCGCGGCCAAGTTATCAGTGATTTTCCTAAATAGCTCCAGGCAAATGCCGGGATCGTATCTTTGAAAGGGCACAGCAGATTTCCTTCCCTGTCCTTGAATAATTCCAAGAGTGTGTTCAGTCCATAATGATCTCAATTCCGACGGGACGTTAAATCATAGTCTGCCTCCCTCCTTCTGAGTGGAGTTCACGAACGTGGTAATTATTATTGCAACATAAAAAATATACGAATATGGTTTACATTCAAAACCTGACTCGCTCATTTCTATTAAATAATTACTTTGTAGGCAAAATCCATGGTCCAATAAGAGGAAGAAGGCTGGAGAATACGCTACAACGCCGAATTATAAGTGTTAATACAAGGTGGGGACATAGTAAAATTTGTGAAATCACAGCGAATACGATGGCTAGGACGCGTGGAAAGAATAGCAGAAGATAGAATTCCAAATAAAATGATGGAAGGTGTGATACTTTCGGCTAGGCGAATACATAGACCTGGAAGAAGATGGACTGACGACGTAATAGTGGATCTCACCAGTATAGGAGTCGATGGGAGGAAAAGCGCAGCAAACAACCGAGAAATGTTGAGGAAGATTGTTCAAGAACCCAAGGGTCACCAGGGGCTGTAGCGCTACTGAAGAACAATAATTACTCTGTACGTTATCTCACACCATCACACTTCACTAAAGTACAAGCACTCAATAACCGCACAATTTTGTTTTCATTACAGACTTAAAATTGTGATCAGGCAGACTTCTGTGTGACTCCATTTTCACTTCATGTTCTCTGAGCGTATAATATTGCAGTATTACAACTTTCTGTCTCAGAAAAAAAAATGATTCAAATGGCTCTAAGCACTATGGACTTAACTTCTGAGGTCATCAGTCCCCTAGACGTAGAACTACTTAAACCTAACTTACCTATGTACATCACACACATCCACGCCCGAGGCAGGATTCGAACCTGCGACCGTAGCATCAGCGTGGTTCCGGACTGAAACGCCTAGAACCGCTCGACCACAGCGGTGGGCTTGTCCACGAAAGAACAGTATGTTGCAGTCAATAAAATTCTTCTGGGTTTGAGGCCGCATTGTCAACTATAAAATTCTGACGTTTCGGCGACTGTTGATGGCGCCTTCCTCAGGGTGTATTGCCGTCGGAATTTTATAGTTGACAATGCAGCATCAAACCCAGAAGAATTTTATTGACTGTGACAACGCGGAAGCCTACGTTTACATACAGCAGTATGTTGGTTTCCTGACTTCCTGAGAATTTCAATATTGCTAAGCTTTCCCTGTTCGTTTGGTCTCCGACTGCAACTACTTTTCCCAGCGCTTATCGCCGGTAACAATAACCGTTGATAAATCATCTCCTTCCGTCTCGAAACTAAAGCACAGTTTTCACGATGTGCACACCAACTTCTTTCAATTGGTAGTTAAGTTGCTGTCGATCGCTCGTGACTGTAACTTCGTGGTGTGACAGCGTATTGTAAACTACATGACGCACAAAGGCATGACTAAATTCAGTACCGTAGCAATTTCTTCGCGAGTTATCAAGCGACTCCCTCGGATCTCTGGACGTTGCTTGCTATATTCGCAGTGTGGTGAGGGACAGGTGCTGCGCGGCGGTAACTGTGATCACTCCGGTCTTAAACTCCCAAAACCATCTGCAAGTATGCTGAAGTCACAGGGAGGAATTCCAACAACTTTTCGACTGATTCCTTATGTGCATAATTCAACATTTTAGGCTTGTATTTAAAAAAAAAACTACGTTAACTTCTACGCTAAAATGTCAAAAAATATAAATTATCGAATGCCACCGTAATTATTTTCACCAAAAATGTAAATGGAATATAGTAAACTTAAATTAAATTTATGTTCAGAATAATTTTTGCTTGATGCTTACATTTGCTCAATAAGGGGCCATGATCTAAAAATTAGAATCCTTAAGGTTTTGAAAATATTTGAATATCTGTTGCAAATTTCAAATATACAAGCGAGTCTTATTATTTTAGTACTTAAAGTACGTACAGTCGACCAGGATGAGTTTTAATACATACAATCTTCTTAGCCTTTGAGACACGATCTCATTTAGGGACACTTATTGAAGCCGTAAATTCAAACATTGTGGGTGCAGTTTGCGGGACTGCAGTACTCCTCGTCCAGTTGCCAAAGAACGTGGGAGCAATCCTGAGAGGAAGTTTCATATAGTTTTTAGCAGAAAAATGAAAGATCGAAAATATTTCAACAAAACCAGTCCCTCAGTAGGACACGAATACATCTCGAGACCAGGTATCGATTTTACAGTTGGGTCCACGTCAAAATTCACATTTTCTACTAACGAAGCATTTTATAGAGCTATGCTGAATTTAATAAGCTCTGAAAAGGTACTGTGTAGAAGGGAAAAGAAATTTATACAACAGTACAACTTGTGTAAAAGAAATAATACAGCGTTAGTCGTCAAGAAATAGTTACTTTGGTATTGGAGGAAATTGAAGTGAATGGGATGGGGGAGGTCAAAAATTGCAGGGAGAGACCAACGTTTGACTTTAGTAAACTGGTTCAAGGGCATTTCGGCTGCAGTAGTTACGCAGAGATGAATAGACATGTGCAGGACTGGCTAGCTTGAAAAGCTGCAGCCAACCAATCCTCGAATACAGACTGCGCCGGCATGGGTTGGAGTAACTCATGCTGCTGCAGTCCGCAAAACCCGGTTCCTCATCGAGCCGCTTGTACTTCAGCTGTTACAACTTATTAAGCAGTCTGAATTACGAGCCCTACCACGTACGCTACGCGAAGGACGCCTTCCTTAACAGGAGAGGTCTCAATTATGGCAAGCCGGCAGCGGTGGCCGGACGGGGAAACTCCCTTCAGAACCAGACGCAGATCAGGCGGAAAGGCAAAGTGATCCCGCCGTGGCTCGGTGAATGTCAGTGGTCAGCGAGGCGCCAAATGGAGTTGGTCGGCTGGCTAGCAAGTAGCGGGCGGTGCGGTCTTGCAAAGCCTTGGCGGGGTTGCGAGCGCCGGCCGGCGAGTGCCAATAAAATAGAGCGGCCGGCAAGTTGGGCTGTTTATCCGGCCGGAGTTGGCCGCTATCGAGTTACGGCCGCCACAAACTTGCGCGGTCAGCCCGCCTGTCGGCAAAGAGGAGAGCCGACTCCACTGGCCCAGGTACAGCCTCGCGCTGCCCGCCGCCAAGGCCAAACCTGGCCCCACTCCATCGACGACCATTTTCCCGATATTACTTGGTTTCAGGCGCACGTCACACAAAATCACTACAGCACAAATTTAACAAAATTTTCGCAAGTATTAATGCTGAATGCGGTGTGTTTTTGGATGGGATTTGTACTGTGACAACCCTACTGCATCTGTGTAATACCTATCAGCACTTCCTTGCGCTGATGTGTAAGAAATGCGTTCTGACGACGGTTGGCGTTTCTTACACTGTCTTACATAAAGGGAAACAAGATACCATTACGCTTAAAACTGTAGTTAACCACATAAGATACATATTGGCATACATTACTCCTAACAGTGTGATACCAATGGCTAGCAGTTACTACACATGACAAAATTATAGATGTATGCTAAAGACCTCATTCTTCAATAAAGGTTACTCCTTTCCAGCGCAAGCTTATTTAATTAAGAAGTTATTAATGTCCTACAAATAATTCATTACATCAGTGCATTTGAACTGATAGTGATGAGGAAACGCCAGGTTCGAATCCTGACATGGTCGCCACTTCTTGCACTGTGGCAGAACAGCGCTTCGGTATCTGTGTAGTAACTATCGACACGTCTTTGTGCTGATTTATAAGAAGTGCGTTTTAATGAGGGCTGGCATTTCTTACACTGTCTTACATAAAGGGAAACAAGGTGGCAATTTATTTAAAACTGTAATCAATCATACAAGGTAGATACTAGTAATTTCGGTGCGGCACCACTTCACTACGTCTGGACACGACATCGCATCTCGTCCACATACCGTCAGACGTTCACGATTAATTTGCATGAAAGATGTTCAGTCCACAAGAGACGTACTTCACGTCTGGAGTACGTTTCCACTTGCTGTGCCACTTCAGTATCATAATGTGATCACCTGCTTCCGTACTGCAACAGAAATGTGTGAGGAGGAAATCTGGAACAGGTACTCTCTTGTGACAATATGCTTAACTTCTTAGGGTGGAAAGACATGTGTAACTTACTTTTCGAAATTCCCTCTAAGCAGCACTATACAGTAGTACGATACGATATTAAAATCACACGTTTTACTAAACCACGTTATCAACTTGGCGTAGAAACTGTGACTGAACAGCCGTCAAAAATCGGCAGTGGCTAAAATTACTCGTGTTATATACCTGCTTGAAAACAGCCTACGTAAGCAAACGCTAGCACAGAAAATAAACCAAAAGCTGACAGCTGTAGGAAACATGGAATAATTCAAAAAGTTCTTAACTGCTCTGGGTCCAGGTTCAAAGAAAGCAGGATTTAACAATGTTTTATTTCTTTTGTTCATTCCAGGTGTCTTACCTTCGCTATCATACTTTCTTAATGATAAAAAGAGAAACTGAAATGGCCTCACACATTTACGGACCAGAAAATCAGCCAGCCAGAATTCTGCCACAGGAGCGCTGTTTGGCGCCTATATTCACTCCAACAACATCTCCTTATGCCGATCTTAATCGCAGAAGTAAGCAAGGAAAGGAGATTAGAGTTTAATGACCCGTCGACGACGAAGTCATTACAGATATGCTCGGACGTAATTGGACATTGGTGGCTTCATACTTCTCAAGGTACCACTCAGGCATTTGCCTTGAGATGGTTTTAGGGAAACCTAAATCTGGACACCAACCGCCGTCCTACCCATTGCAAGTCGAGTCTCTTACCGCTGCGATACCTTGGTTGGTTTCCTGGTAACAGACGGTACTAGACTCTACAGTGGAGATTTCTAGTCCCCAACTGGTTTCAATCGATTATACGTTATTTGGAAGACGTTCAACCGACAGAGATCATGGTGAGGTAAACCATGTCTACTCCAGTGAGACATCGCAGAAAATTAGTATTGCTGTCTTGAATGGTCGACACCCAGTTAATTAGTTACATGTTCCATAGATCATTTGAATGATTAACAACAATTAACAAATTTTTAGTCCTATTCACGTAACTACACTTAAAAGCAAGGTTATTCTTAAAAAAAAATGAAAAAGCCTTATAGGATCGCTTTGTTGCCCGTCTGTCTGTCCAAGCCGGCCACTGTGGCCGAGTGGTTCTGGACGCTTCAGTCTGGAACCGCGTGACCGCTAAGGTCACAGGTTCGAATCCTGCCTCGGGCATGGATGTGTGATGTCCTTACATTAGTTAGGTTTAGGCAGTTCTAAGTTCTGGGGGGCTGATGACCTCAGATGTTGTCCTATAGTGCTCAGAGCCATTTGAACCATATGTCTGTCCAACCTGAAAACTCTGTTCCTCAGAAACGGGTTGACGTATCAAGTTGAAATGTATGTTGCAAGCTAAGTCTATAATTTCTTGGTGGCATAAAAAAACATGCTCTATAGTTCCACTCCACATGATACGGTAGGATATAATAAACAGTCATTTCGTGTAGCCCGAAGCTAGAAAATACATAGTAAGTAAGTAAAATTAGTCTTAAAACCAACAAATGGTTGATAAAGTACTTCTTTGGAAGTAATTTTTGACGTCGTGGATGGTACTTATATTCTGACAAGCTAGAAAAAGGCAGGAACCTAAGCTAATTACGTCACATTGTAATGTAAAATGAGCATTATCCGCAGGTGTAGGCAATAATGAATCAGAAAACTGTTAGCTGTTGATAATGGTGATGTATACAGTACAAAAAAAAAGCTTGCACACAAATATCTACAAAATGTGTGTTGCAAACCAAAAAGTGAATTATTGCTAAAATACCTTAAATACAACTTCCAACTGTACAATGAGCATCGAATGAAGAAGTACCTGTATCAGCATCCACCGACGTTTGTGTTAGAGCAGTCAAGGCTGTTCGCCTTGAGAGTTGAAAGTGGTCAGGACGAGCAGTGAGGTAATCAGAGCGGTAATGCAAATTTAAGGAACGTGGTGGCACTCAGTTTAGTTTGTTGTGCAGATTATCTTGCAACTTATACTCACATATGGTGAAATAATAGGATTAATGGGCAGTAAAGAAATTGACATCTAGTGTGTGGACGTCGTTTCTCACCCAATCCTGTAGCTCCGTTTTCATGCGATGTAACCATTTCCTTACGTTTGAAACCCTTCACGGAGAAGACAATTTTAGGGATTAGAGATTGATTAGAGATAGGCCTACTCCCCGTTGCCAGCTGTAGGCAATATTAATCGTGCCAAAGTAGTATCGTGTGACTAGTGTACACATTTTTCCGTCTCCTTTTTTTTTGTGGTCATCAGTCTACTGACTGGTTTGATGCGGCCCGCCACGAATTCCTTTCCTGTGCTAACCTCTTCATCTCAGAGTAGCACTTGCAACCTACGTCCTCAATTATTTGCTTGACGTATTCCAATCTCTGTCTTCCTCTACAGTTTTTGCCCTCTACAGCTCCCTCTAGTACCATGGAACTCATTGCCTCATGTCTTAGCAGATGTCCTATCATCCTGTCCCTTCTCCTTATCAGTGTTTTCCACATATTCCTTTCCTCTCCGATTCTACGTAGAACCTCCTCATTCCTTATCTTATCAGTTCACCTAATTTTCAACATTCGTCTATAGCACCACATCTCAAATGCTTCGATTCTCTTCTGTTCCGGTTTTCCGCCGTCCATGTTTCACTACCATACAATGCTGTACTCCAGACGTACGTCCTCAGAAATTTCTTCCTCAAATTAAGGCCGGTATTTAATATTAGTAGACTTCTCTTGGCCAGAAATGCCTTTTTTGCCATAGCGAGTCTGATTTTGATGTCCTCCTTGCTCCGTCCGTCATTGGTTATTTTACTGCCTAGGTAGCAGAATTCCTGAACTTCATTGACTTGGTGACCATCAATCATGATGTTAAGTTTCTCGCTGTTCTCATTTCTACTACTTCTCATTACCTTCGTCTTTCTCCGATTTACTCTCAAACCCTACTGTGTACTCATTAGACTGTTCATTCCGTTCAGCAGATCATTTAATTCTTCTTCACTTTCACTCAGGATAGCAATGTCATCAGCGAATCGTATCATTGACATCATTTCACCTTGTATTTTGATTCCACTCCTGAACCTTTCTTTTATTTCCATCATTGCTTCCGCGATGTACAGATTGAAGAGTAAGGGCGAAAGGCTACAGCCTTGTCTTACACCCTTCTTAATACGAGCACTTCGTTCTTGATCGTCCACTCTTATTATTCCCTCTTGGTTGTTGTACATATTGTATATGACCCGTCTCTCCCTATAGCTTACCCCTACTTTTTTCAGAATCTCGAACAGCTTGCACCATTTTATATTGTCGAACGCTTTTTCCAGGTTTACAAATCCTATGAAAGTGTCTTGATTTTTCTTTAGCCTTGCTTCCATTATTGGCCGTAACGTCAGAATTGCCTCTCTCGTCCCTTTACTTTTCCTAAAGCCAAACTGATCGTCACCTAGCGCATTCTCAATTTTCTTTTCCATTCTTCTGTATATTATTCTTGTAAGCAGCTTCGATGCATGAGCTGTTAAGCTGATTGTGCGATAATTCTCGCACTTGTCAGCCCTTGCCGTCTTCGGAATTGTGTGGCTGATGCTTTTCCGAAAGTCAGATGGTATATCGCCAGACTCATATATTCTACACACCAACGTGAATAGTCGTTTTGTTGCCACTTCCAACAATGATTTTAGAAATTCTAATGGAATGTTATCTATCCCTTCTGCCTTATTTGACCGTAAGTCCTCCAAAGCTCTTTTAAATTCCGATTCTAATACTGGATCCCCTATCTCTTCTAAATCGACTCCTGTTTCTTCTTCTATAACATAAGACAAATCTTCACCCTCATAGAGGCTTTCAATGTAGTCTTTCCACCTATCTGCTCTCTCCTCTGCATTTAACCTTGGAATTCCCGTTGCACTCTTAATTTTACCATCGTTGCTTTTAATGTCCCCAAAGGTTGTTTTGACTTTCCTGTATGCTGAGTCTGTGCTTCCGACAGTCATATCTTTTTCGATGTCTTCACATTTTTCCTGCAGCCATTTCGTCTTAGCTTCCCTGCACTTCCTATTTATTTCATTCCTCAGCGACTTGTATTTCTGTATTCCTGATTTTCCCGGAACATGTTTGTACTTCCTCCTTTCATCAATCAACTGAAGTATTTCTTCTGTTACCCATGGTTTCTTCGCAGCTACCTTCTTTGTACCTATGTTTTCCTTCCCAACTTCTGTGATGGCCCTTTTTAGAGATGTCCATTCCTCTTCAACTGTACTGCCTACTGCGCTATTCCTTATTGCTGTATCTATAGCGTTAGAGAACTTCAAACGTATCTCGTCATTCCTTAGTACTTCCATATCCCACTTCTTTGCTTATTGATTCTTCCTGACTAATCTCTTGAACTTCAACCTACTCAGCCTGGGTACGCCTTACAATCCAATATCTGATTTCGAAATCTCTGTCTGGCCATGGTGTAATCTAATTGAAATCTTCCCGTATCTCCCGGCCTTTTCCAAGTATACCTCCTCCTCTTGTGATTCTTGAACAGGGTATTCGCTATTACTAGCTGAAACTTGTTACAGAACTCAATTAGTCTTTCTCCTCTTTCATTCCTTGTCCCAAGCCCATATTCTCCTGTAACCTTTTCTTCTACTCCTTCCCCTACAACTGCATTCCAGTCGCCCATGACTATTAGATTTTCGTCCCCCTTTACATAGTGCATTACCCTTTCAATATGCTCATACACTTTCTCTATCTGTTCATCTTCAGCTTGCGACGTCGGCATGTATACCTGAACTATCGTTGTCGGTGTTGGTCTGCTGTCGATTCTGATTAGAACAACCCGGTCACTGAACTGTTCACAGTAACACACCCTCTGCCCTACCTTCCTATTCATAACGAATCCTACACCTGTTATACCATTTTCTGCTGCTGTTGATATTACCCGATACTCATCTGACCAGAAATCCTTGTCTTCCTTCCACTTCACTTCACTGTCCCCTGCTATATTTAGATTGAGCCTTTGCATTTCCCTTTTCAGATTTTCTAGTTTCGCTACCACGTTCAAGCTTCTGACATTCCACGCCCCGACTCGTAGAACGATATCCTTTCGTAGATTATTCAATCTTTTTCTCATGGTAACCTCCGCTTTGGCAGTCCCCTCCCGGAGATCCGAATGGGGGACTATTCCGGAATCTTTGGCCAATGGAGAGATCATCATGATACTTCTTCAATTACAGGCCACATGTCCTGTGGATACACGTTACGTGTCTTTAATGCAGTGGTTTCTATTGCCTTCTGCATCCTCATGTCGTTGATCATAGCTGATTCTTCCGCCTTTAGGGGCAATTTCCCACCCCTAGGACAAGAGAGTGCCCTGAACCTCTATCCGCTCCTCCGCCCTCTTGACAAGGCCGTTGGCAGAATGAGGCTGACTTCTTATGCCGGAAGTTTTCGGCCGCCAATGCTGATTATTTATCAAAATTTAGGCAGTGGCGTGGATCGAACCCGCAACCGAAGACGTTTTGATTATGAATCAAAGACGCTACGTATGGGAAGTCAAACTACAGCTGGTAGTAAGAATTATTTTCAGCGTCCTGGTAACAATGAAGCCACTGAAAAAGTTTGTTATGAGGGAGGTTTTATGAGAAATGCGATGGTCCTTAAAAATTAATTTGATTGCAATATCGTTTGCTGTAAGATTTTTACCAGATTTCCTATTATTTAACAAGTAAAATTAAGTAGCGCTGATATGCTGAAAATTTAAAATCGCAGTAATGAGTATTTCATGGACCAATGTCACTTGCCATTATGAAGATGTGCCGAGCACACCAGGCCGCCCTCGGGCGAAGTACAGCTGGACTGTAATAGACACTGGGAGCAACGGTTTGGAACTCTCACAGTGCTTCAGGCAATCACTTGAAAACACAAGGAAATTGTGGCGAGAAGGTAAATACTGATGGGGAATAGAAACGGCGGACCGTCGGACAGAAATTAACTCGCGCCGCTGAGGAACAACACGGCGGCCGCGGTCAGCTATTTATACAGTGATGCGCTGGTCTGCCGCGCCCCACAGGGCTCGATATTTCGCCCTCTAATATTGCCGGCCGCCCAACCGCCCCACTGTTCTACGCAAAGGGCTGCAGAAGCGACAACTGTCGTACCATGGTGCCCTTAGAACCTTCACGTTCCTACATCTAACGAAAAGGAACGGCCTATTCTTCGTTGAAACATATGATAAACCTCGTTTTGCTGCATGAAATATTTTCAGTCTAACTAGACATTATTCCTTACATTCTCACCTGTCATAGTAGGCATTGAAAAGTAAAGGAGGTATTCAATATTCCATTAGTTACTTTCTAATGTGTAGTGAGGCAGGGATTGCGGTGACTGAGGTCTACGCACGGATGGGGCATGCGTGTCCATCACTCCTCTTCCTGATTATACGAACATCGCTTACTTATGATCTTTTTGTTTCGTAAAAGTTTTCGGTTAGTGCTGCAACAGTGAATTCACTATGCTAGAGCCTGTCTTCCGCATCAGTTTCACGAGCACTGCCAAGCTGTGCAGTAGATAGAGGAGTCTTTAGCTACTTATAGGATCAGAGTTTCTCGGAGTAATCGACAGAGTTTTTTGTCGTTCTCTAGTAATAAACACGTCCGCCGACTGCCGGAAATGAGCGGCACATAGGTGCTACAGCGAAACAACGTTATTGTAAGAAATCGACAGAGGTCTGGACAACTCAAGTTCTTTTCTGTCATGCGTTTTCCCAGCATAGTCATCAAGCTACCTCTAATCAGAGCGGATTGCTAATTTTCTCTTTCCTTCATTTAACGCTGAGCATTAACTCTTTGTTCGACTTCTCGTAGAACAAACCATGAAATGCTCAGCAGTCTGTAGGCTTTCGTACTTCAATAAAAATCCACTATCTGTTAACATTCTACTTTTAAATGTTTGTATGTATCCTACATTAATCTGTTTCTTAAGTTGAAATCAATATTGGTAACGTAAGAGTGTGATGACGAAAATAACGTAACATTCCTTGATTATGTTGCTCCTGAACAACTGGTTCTGTCCTAAGGTGAGTTAGACGTTTCACACTGTAAAGGGAAAATCGAAGTAGTGTAGACACTGACAACTTTTTTTTTTCTACCAATGGGATATGCAAATAATGGAAGAGGAAAATCAGATATGGCGTGAAGCGTAAATGCCATATATCACTTTTACCGGTTAAGTTTTCCGTCGCACAACAATTATTAAGAAAAAAGAAACTGTGAACCAATATAAATGGGCGAAAGAAAATATTTATTGTGCTAGGTGTATAGCTGGAAAATGACACTGCAGGTTTAGCTGAAGTACGAGAGACTTGGGAGTGTGAAATGAAAAAATACGCTTAATGTAAAACTCGGATTATTAAATCATTCCATACTTGTTTAAACTAAAAATGACACGGACGTACTAATGTAGACATACAGCCCGATACACAACATACCGCGGCATTGTTTGGTAATTTGATGTGAGCCGGCCGCGACGGCCTAGCGGTTCCAGGCGCTTCAGTCCGGAACCGCGCGATAGCTACGGTCGCAGGTTCGAATCCAGCCTCGGGCATGGATGTGTGTGATGTCCTTAGGTTAGTTAGGTTTAAGTAGTTCTAAGTTCTAGGGGACTGATGACCTCAGATGTTAAGTCCCGTAGTGCTGAGAGGCATTTGAACCATTTGATTTGATGCGATCCTCTGGAGAAAGAGAAGGAAAACTTGTTAAGCTCCCTCATATCGTATACCTAAACAATAGTGGTCAGTGAATACTGCCAAAGAAGTAGTCTCTGAATCCCAAGACTCACATTACAATCCCCTTGTCGCGACTACAAGTCCTTCGATTGCCGGAAGCAGATCTAGCCAGAAGCTAAATTACTACCAATGCACCTTTAGTCAGTCGAACTTTTAGACCGCAGTTTTAGGGACGGAGACGTTGGTAATATCTCTTCAAATAAGCCTAAATATATGTGCCAGTATATCGCTAAGAGAAGAATAATGACGATGGCCGTATTGGGATCCTACTGCCGAAAGCAAGGGAAAATCTGCACATTCACTGGACATAACTGTGGTTGCAGTAGATCCCACAGCCATCCCAAACAATTTCCAAAATACCTACGAACAAGAGGAAGAAGTAATCACCATATCACCAGATTCCCAGATCAACGTTTTACTGTCCAGAACAAATAGCCACTCGGTTGCCTACGACATACACAAACTGCCATGGTCGAGTTACTCTGCTGTGAAGGTACTGCGGCCTTAAGACGAACTAAATCGTGGATTTATTGGTTAAGGAGGGTACACACGGTGGAGAAATATGTCATTAAGGAATCTCAGCTGCTGACTTCCTACGAACAGTTAGAGCTTCAGCAACCAACCATCTGTGGAGCAAAGGACGGCACGAGTCCCCCCCCCTCCACGCCATGCAGTGTAAGAACATACGCGGAACAACACTTCATTTCCAATGCTTCACTGGAAAGATAACTGTCTATGTTCAAGCAGCTTTGTAACCGTCATTGCGTGCCTGAAGTTCATTGGCGTGACGTTACAGTAAAATATGAACCGTACCGATGTAAAAGTTGTGAAGAGGAGAACGTCTATCAAATTTTTCGGTGGCATAAACTGACAGGATTTCGGAAATGTTCCAATGCAAAATCTGCTCAAACTCTACTTGTCCTTCTCGACTTTAATAACTCCTTTATGGTAGGAAAACTACAGTGTAAGCATAATCGTATTTGGGTTTCTAGTAAATTTGGAAATCCGCCTTTAAGAGTGAAACGCAAGGTAACAAACTGTTAACTATTTTCTGTTCGTTGTATTTTTAGTTATCCATGTAGCAGTTTGCTGTAAGAGACCGTTTCAGAAGGTAAGATAAAAAATGACAACATTTTGATGTCGGGTGTCTTGAAGCCCATAGTACGTGACAGCTTTAGCCTGCGCGCCTACCATTTCGTTTCCCATAACAACGCCATCTGATATTACTCAGCAGAACCTGACCTCCTGACAGCTGTGTGATGATTTTAGCGCTATCTCAGATTTCGAGGGTGTTCTCCGAAATGTAGCGTGGCTAATAACTGTCGAACGTTGAAAATCACCTATCCACTTGCTGAACTTCATTCACTAATTGTTGTCGTCCTAACAGGTCTGAGTAATAACTGCCCAAAACGAAACCCAGTCTTTGTGCAAGTAATGTTTCTATGGCATACAGCGTAATGCTGCTACAGAAAAGACAGTTTTCTGTAATGAAAGTCCTTATACAAATGGCAGCCAAGGAGCCACACGCTTCAGACCCACCCATAGCTCCGCAGACGTCAGCGAGCACTCGACGCCGCCGTCGGCATAGCCTGTTGGGGTCGGTCTGCTCTTACAAGAAGGTTAACAGTTCGCTGTGTTGCCAATGTCAACATCCGAAGCAAGGAAATCCAAACCGCTGAGGAGCTATATACACCGCCTGACAAAACAGTGAAGCATCCAAAAGGGAACGAGTGTACCGGTATGGAGACAATCTCATCAATCCATGGACCCTCATGTCAGCAGGGGACTGTCCAAGCTGGTGGAGGCTATGGGGCGTGTACAGTTGGAGTGATGTGGGAGCCGTGATACGTCTAGATACGACTGACAGGTGACGCGTACGTAAGCAACCTGTCTGGTCACCCGCATCCATTCATGTCCATTGTGCATTCCCTCGGACTTGGGAAACTCCAGCAGGACAATGCGACACCCACGCCTCCAGAATTGCTATAGAATGGTTCCAGGAGCACTCATCTGAGTTTAAACACTTCCGCTGGCCACCAAATTCCCCGACATGAAGATTATTGAGCATATCTGGGATGCCTTGCAACGTGCTGTTCAGAACAACTCTGCAGGAATCATGGTGTCAGTTACCTCCAGCACTACTTCAGACATTAGTCGTGTCCATGCCACGTCGTGTTGCGGCACTTCCAAGTGCTCACGGGGGCCCTACACGATATTAGGCAGGTGTACCAGTTTCTTTGCTCTTCAGTCTATAATCCGTTGGTCAGAGAATGAAGCTCGTCTGCATATGACATCTATGAGGGCCCACACCATCTCCTGGGCCAACACCTAGTTGTGTGCCCTGAAACAGATGGTTCACAATCAGCTGATCTCGTAGTGTGATCCAAATTAGAGTTAACGTAAGATAATTCCATAATTTTGGTATGAAGCCATCCTGCACTTAAAGTTAACATTTACTCCTTCATGTGTTACAAATATAAAATAATAGAAAAATTTGGACCGATCACTTACAAGGAATGGAAAATATCAAATCATCCAAGGCTGGATTGGATTACATACCTAGGGGAAGAAGAGATGGAGCACGACCGAGTACAGGCTACAGATAACTGAGTGCGGAACGGGCAAGAATGCGTAATCCATGAAGTGGAGAAGAATAAGATGTGTTACAAACATCGTGTATCAACTGAGGGGACTGCTGCGGAAGTCATGTCATCGTATTTAGTCATTTCATTATTTTGCTCTAGGTACACACAATGCTTTTCCTAATGATTATAAAGCATTTTACAGCCGAGAACGAAGAGGCACACCATGATCAACACGTAAATGGAAGTACTCAGCCGTTTCCAACCAGAAGTCGAATATGTTATAACATAAAGCTAGGAAAACTAAAAACTCTGAGATACTTCACTTTACAATTTATGCAAGAATGCTTTAGTTTTTTACTAGTACAAACATTTAACAGCGAAACTTCTAAGCGTTATTGCTTAACAATATTTGGTCTATTAATTGCCGGATTATTCTATTTTATCAGACATGTTATGTTTACATCAAACATCTTCAAGAAACAGCGGCGGCACTCTTTATAAACAAATGTTTGAGAGGAGGTCACGGCGTTCTTTCTCTATGCTATCGCAGTGCAGAATTGCTCTCCTCGCTGTGTCTGTTAATTCGACAACAGTCGCTGGCTCTGTCATCCCGTCCACGTTCCGCGAAAGGCGCGAGCTCCCCGTGTTATTACAGAGTTTTCCTCTGCCCCGCTATCGGAGGCCGGTGCCTCAGATCTCCCCAGGAAAACGTGACCAGCAGGAGCGGCGTAGAGGCCTCGGCGGACCGCCGCAGCCTCCCTGCAGATATGTCCCTGTTTTCACAGAAAATAATTGGACCGCGGGCGATTACTTTTGCAGAAGGCGACCTTTCCCCGAGGAGTCTACGAACACAAACATAGGCCAGTTAATTGGCAGAAGGGCAGTCCGCACGGCGTTCTCGCGACCTGCTGGAAAGGTGGCCGTGTGTATGTATGTGTGTGTGTGTGTGTGTGTGTGTGTGTGTGTGTGTGTGTGTGTGTGTGTGCGTGCGTGCGTGCGTGTGTGTACTCCTCCCAGCTCTGGAAGGATTCCCCCTGCCTGCCGCCTCAGAAATTACCTTGCTTTGCCCTGCGGCCTGCACAAACGGCTCTCCATATGCTCACACACACATACGCCACACACTATCCCCGAAACGCCGTCGCATAAGAGGAACTTCATTATTTCCTGATGGAAATGGGCTCCGGCGTTTATTCTTCAGGGACCGTGGGCGCCTGACTTGTAATAAAATTCGAGTAATGCGACTACGGCCTATGCAAACACTGAAAAGACGGGAACGTGCTTCTCGCTGTTTCGGTCTACAGCTATGACATGTACAACACACACTGTGATTCAAAACTTGGGCAAAAACTGACATAGCCGACTGATGTGTAGTCAATGCACACCTACTGCCCAGTCAGAATATAAAGTCTATGAGGGATGCATTGGAACGCAACGAGGAATGCTAGAAATAACAGTTGACTATATTTATTTGCGCATGTATTTTTGTGTATATCGTTTGTTTTGAAAAATGAGTTTATTTCTTTTATTTTATAGCACATTTTATGGGCACGCAGAAAGTCTAAATGTAAAGTCAATTTTTAGAAAGAAATTTGTTGTTGGAACTGAGTATTGCAAGTAACTTAATTTCTTTAAATTGTCTCACCCATCTTTATAACTTATCCGTTTCTTACAAAGATTGACAGTTCCACCCTGGAAGAAGTTAAATGTGACATTGAGCATATAAATTCTGCCGCCACCTTTAAGGTCTCGTCATCCGATGAACCTTTAGATTCATGGTGGTGTTCCACCGTCAGAGCAAAAAAATGAAAATCACTTGGAACTAAGGTAGCTGTCATTATTTACTGTTTGTCCTTCTGGCGCGTAATGAATCAGGAGTTGACCTTGTAATATTGTACAACACTGATGTCAACTATGCAGCAGCTACATGGATTTTGGACTATTTTGTTGTGGGCGAGGATGGATCCATGCTCGTCGCTTACTCTGTTTTTTGTAGTGATGGACCCAAATCTCGTCAACGGTTACTATTAGACTGAAGAATTCTTTTCCTTCCTTTTCAAACCCCTTAAATGTGATTGCGACATTTTCAAACGTTCCTGTTTATGTTTGTCAGTTGACATGATACCCAGTAAGTACAAACTTTCCAATAGTTTACAAAAATGGTTCAAATGGCTCTGTGCACTATGGGACGTAACTGCTGAGGTCATCAGACACCCCAATAGTTTACAGATTCCTGGGTGACTGTGAAACGCCTGGGTGACTGTTCAGCTCATGAAAAATCACCCGTTCTGGCACAATTATCATCACGAATCATTTGCACAACTGTCTCAATGCTCCTTCTCGTTTTGAAGTGGAGTACTTACCAGAACATTCTTTGTCGCAGACAGATACACGTCCACTTCCAAAGAAATTCGTTCACTCGTATGCCTTTTGTTCACTATGACTGCTGTCACCATACAGCAGCTGAATTCCGTCAGTAATCTCCTCAGCTTGAGTTACTTCATAGTACAGAAATCGAATCACTATTCTAATTTTTTGCTTGGCGCAGACAAAAATTGGGGCACTCATAATAAAAGTGCTCTGAAATCACTACGAACAGAGTCATTCATTGGAGCAACATAGTTAATGTACAGGAACAACAGGGAGATTTTGGATTTAATACACCTTCAGCAGTAAGTATTAACATCTGTTCTTTGTTTTAAGAGGCCATAGATATTTTATTGTTGGGCCAGTGTTGTTAACTGTTGGAACACAAATAAATGTCTTTACTACTGCCTTTGTTCTGTGGCAAATTATGCCCAAACTGATACACATCCTATTTTATAATCTGTTACACACATCTCAATAATCAGTAAAGACGGTTCTTTAATGCTCCTTGGAAACTGCAGACAGTATTCATAACTGCCAATGTTCACGCTGCTGATTACTTCTTCTTCTCCTTTCTTTCTATTATGATGAGGGATACCTGCTCATTTTTGGCTTGGGGCTTCCTTTAGCTGGCTCGTGACAGGGAAGATACGAGGGCTGTTCGGAAAGTAAGGTCCGATCGGTCGTGAAATGGAAACCACAGTGAAAATGAAAAATTTTTGTTCACAACAAACAACCTTCCAACTACCTCTTTAAATATTCGCTGCTCCGACTTAGACATTTGGCGTATCATTGTACAAACTTTCCAGTATCCTCGTCACAGGAAGGAGCCGCCCGCGCTTTCTGTCAATTCTCTACACTGGTCTGCCTTTAGTTGTTTGTGCCAAAATGTTGTCTTCGTAGACAGCAGTTCATGTGAGCAGAGATGAACATCGTAGGAAGCCAATTGAGGGCTGTATTGTGGGTGATCAGACACTTCCCATCGAAAACGCTGCAGGAACATCTTCATTGCGTCTGCAGAATGCGGCTGAGAATTGTCTTGAAGAAAGAAAGACATGACATTTATGTTATGTGGGCTACATAGCTTCAGGCGGAAATCTGTCACCATGTCCACATACTCGGCGGGAGACACTGTTGTTTTAGGAATTTCTACGTGATCGCTTTGCGCTCTGAACTGAAAAGAGCGACTTCAAGCGATCGACAGGCACAATAAAGACGTTGCCCAACACATCTGTGCAAAGTTTCATCGGATTTTCACAGTGGTTACTTTTCGAATACCCCTCGTATCTTAGAAGGACTAGAGCATCATAAAGTTGTTTGGCACTGAAAGCCAGCCCCAAGCAGGTATAGAACAGCGAAATCACTTTGTTCGGTGTCTGCACAGCAGGTGTGTAGAGGGAGTGGGGGAGACACCGTGCATTCCATAAAAACTACATTGTGTGAGATGCTAGAAGGAATCCTTTTTGGCAAGATAAGATTTGGAAGAAAGCTGAGAAACTCAAAGCTTGAAACCTTGGGACTGGCCACGGGTAATGGCCGTGCCATTCAGAAATTTTCATTTAAATCTGTGATCGGTTCACCGTAATTATTTATGTAGAAGGCTTGTTTTCCCACATGTGTTTCGACTGGCCAGGGTTGGAAATCTGTCATGAAGTGACAGAGATTCCCTACCTTCCTTCGGATGCCATACCATTATTGGTGAATCATGACAAAATTCGCAAGAACAGGAATTCGTTAAACTTGTTCATAAAATTATTGCTGATCAGAGCTTGCAAGTTCTGCTGTAGTTAGGCAATGAAATTCCTACGTTGGAAGAATGAGCAATGTTTTGGAGAGTGAAGTCAGAAGACGCTTGCTGCCGGGATATCAAAGAGTGTGCTTGTTTCAAGATGCTGAAGTGTATACTCGCGGGAGAGAGACACGACTAAAACTTAGAGCGAAGTAAAGAGCCTGAACTAGGCTCAGAATTGACAGTCACTGCTGCAGCCATCTTTCACTCTCACACCATTCCGGAGTGATGAGCATGAGACTGAGATGCAATCATAGACCAAGGGGTGCACGAACCTAGTTAATTTACATCAGGCTTTCGCTGCGCTGTTTTGATATTCACAGCCAGCTACTGTAACCGTCATCCACTTTGGCGAACCTAATGGCATTCATTCTTTTTTTTCTGGTGATTTTTCTTAAACTTATAAGCAAGCAGAGAACCAGATATCACACAAAGTGAACACCCTTTCCCCATTGATTTAATTATTCCATATTCTCAATTGCACACGTTATTACACTTTATCAGTAGTCCGGTGTCTGCACTATGATAATATTCTGTTCATACTTCACCCTCACAAGTGAGGCAGTTCTGAGTATGTCTCAAGTAATTGGTTACTTGAGCAGAGTACAGCATCGATATGCTCAAGTGACATGTAGCATGTTAAACAAACAATAACTACTGTAGAACAAAGTTGTGCAGCGCGCCAACTTACATCTGCCTCACACAGCCAACTAAATGTAAATCTGTTGTCTACTACCTCTACAATTTATTATATTTTCGTCCTTAATGGCACAGTCCATCAATCGTCATTGTATTTGTTTTGTTGACAATAGTAGTTAAATCATACGTTGTGACAAACGTTATTTACCACCTTGTTGAAAATAAAAACTGTATACTGCTGGTTATTTTCACTATTCGGTATTGATGGTAGAATACAATACTTCTCGAAAACCTCTTACACTGTTCCTTTCAAATTGTCAAATGCTTTTTTATAATCTGTAGGTGCGGATTTTTTCCCGCACGTGTTCTCTTTCATTTTTAAGTATCTTTCTCAGTCTGAGGATAGAAACAAAACATGAGCGTCTTATTCTAAAACTAACTCTTTGGGTTAAACTGCCTGTGATAATTCTCAGTGCTTGATGTTAAATTCTCGTATATAATTTACAAGCTGTATTTAGAAGGAATTATTTGCCTTTAGCTGTCTTCTTTCCTAAAACCCTGGCTCATTACATATTTTCCGTAATCAAGTCCTACATTAGTTTCTGGCCCGTAATCGTCTATTTGTCATAATTATAGTTCTTTGCTCAGCTTTTATTTTGAAAATAAGCTGTCTAATCTAACTTTTCGTAGCTGAATCAGAGTCTCTGTTTTCTGAACAGAGTTTTAATGGCAACGAAAACGATGTCAGTGGAATTCTTAACTTAGTACTGGATGCAATATCGCACTCCCTCTGGCCCTAGGATAAAAAGTTTTCAGGCTGGTTACGCTGAAGATAACAGTAAGCTGAAATGTTACGGGCTCTGCAGTTTTATTCATGTCTTTCTATCAAAATTTCTTTTCCATCCTGCATTCTTGCTGCAGATTGCATTATTTACTGTTATAAATCCGCTAGCGCTAAAAAGTACGGCGTTTGGAAGCAAGTGCAGAGGAATGCATTACTGGCGTGTTTGATGTTTGTATTCCCGAGCATCAAACAGAGCGCTTGTCCGGATTACAGGCCGAAAGCAAATTATGTGTCGCATAACGATAAGCCGAGAGCACACTGTCAGTTTAGCGGAGCAAATCAGAATAACGCGCTTAAAACAAGCAGCGCTGAACCTGTTTTTGTATACATAAAAAAGGGCCAGCATTATTTGTAAAACAAACGCTTCGTTGGATCTGGTTATATTTCTAATGGCGCAACAGAGCGCATTGCGTTTAATATGGTAACCATTTTCACCTGAAGTACTCTCATACATATTAATTTCAACGGATTACAAAATCCGCTGGTCTAATATTACTTTTCCGCGGCCGTTATTGTTAAATGAATTTGACTGACAGACTGTGAGAGTCCTTTAACAAAAAAAATTATATTAAATATTTCTCGGTGTAATTAATGTGTGGAAAGGCGTGCTGGTTGTTGCACAAGTGAAAGTTCGTTTCAGCTGAAAATGCAATGGTATCACGCAAATACGACTATGTAAGGACTAGTTAATACTAGAAGTGGCTTAACGGTAGTGTGGGTCACTATGATACAGCCAGACTTCCATAAAACATAACTACAGCTGTCTTTTAGAAGCTGAAATCATAGCTTCTTTCAACATCGTGCACAAATATACGGCACCAGCGTACTTCTAGGAGATACTCCTCGCAAATACGTTACTTAGGTAAAGTTGTGTACCAACAAATAACAAATATCCTCGAGTAAATGATCAAAGAGACGGTCGCCAAACTAAGTATTGTTTTACACCGGGGCACGAAAATTTCCTCACTCCTGTGATATGACTCTGTTGTTCCCGATATTTAAAGAATACATAAGCAAGAATGCGATCGATTGATCAATTGAAATCAAAAGTTCCTTAGTTTTTCTGATCTAAATTCACGCATGATAGAAGTTGTTTCTGGTAGAGGATAATATATCCTGCCGACTACGGCATATGATTGCTTAATGTTCTTAACGCTATAGATTTTACACACATTTACTCAAACAGAATTCAGTTTATGAACGCAGTTTTAACTTCTGATTTTCTTTTTTGAGATAAAAATCGAAGTTTGCTATCACACGTTAACAGTCAGAAATACCTTTCATTCGCAAGGAGGTAATAATTCTTGTGAGAGCCTGGTTTCATAATTTGTATGGAGAATCCATGTGCTCCACCCTCCGAAAGGTAACTGGTGTGTGTTACAGAAACTTACCTTCTTAACGAGAAGGTCCCCCTTGATTTCGACTGTAGTTTTTGGCTTTACAAGACTGGAGTATGGCAGCTGTATGTTTCAAACTATTAAACAATTTTTGTTTTTTGTTGTGAAGCAAAAAAAAGGGGGGGGGAAGGATCATGCAAATGTTGTTTAGCCACTTTCTTCACTACGTAGAAGTGAGCACCCAGTATTTTTTATTCTGTAGTCCACCTCCTCTTCTCGAGAGCTGTTTAAAAGTGTAACACAGGGCACCATTCACGTAAACATTAAGTTGTTAGGAACGCAATATAAAACTGACTTCGACCTTTCTGTACCAGGACGCAGGCACGTACCTGGGTTAATGTAACTCGTCCACTTGCTGGAGTTAACAGTAAACAAATAGAAACAACGAAAATTGACACCGTAATATTTTTTCCTGGTATAATGCTATTTGGGATGGTCAAGCCAAATGGGACATTTCGTTTATTCCTTTTTTAATGAACGGTGTACATCTCTTACATCTCTTCTTTGTTATCCAAAAGCTCGAATAGTTTAAGAGTCTCACTTCAAGGCTGCCATCCGTAGACATCGTTGTTCATGTGCATGGGGAAGCAAGGAACTGAACGACAATAGCTCCATGGTGAAATCCTACCGATTTTTTGGCAGTGAATTCCGAGAGACGATGTAAATTCTAATAAATCGTGATGGTGTGTGTGGCAAAGACGATATCATTAATTCGAGCCTGCGATAGTAATAAGTTCCCCACTCTCAAATAACAGAGGTGGGACACCTTTCAGTTGCCTCTCACTTGACGTGCCTCCATTGGAAAGCTCGGGACGGTTGAGATATGGCGACCTTGCCAGCCACGTTACAAGATCACCCTTGCCAAACCATCGCGTAGAGAAGGTGTTGGCGTTATTCGGACGATGCACTCCAATACTGAAGTGAGCAGGCGTCCCGTCACGTTACGCCTTCGTCCTCTCGCGGACAACGAGAGCACCGTTTCCAACAACGCAAGCAGTATACCCAGAAGAAACGCCAGTCCATTCAAGTCGCGCACCAGAAGATTACGTACTATGAGGTCCTCCTGCACAACGACGGCCGAAACGTTGATTGGGAGTTGCACTTAATGACAACCCATCAAAATGGTATATGGCTCTTCATCGGTTACTGATTATCACACAAGGAGTGAAGGAAGACTCATTTATTGAAAGGAAACACACTGGAGTACAACAATAGCACTTTTCTGGATGAAAGACTGACAAAACTCAACTCTAGATAATAAATCGTTTCTGATGACTAGGGTGTATTTTCTGGCCTCTTAATGCACGCGGAGCTCTACTCTTCGTAACATGTACGAGACGAGCAAAGTGACGGATGCCCGTTGTTCGTGATTCTTCTACACGCTTTAAAATTATCTCTCCAAATTCTCGTCTAGGACTGTTAACGATCTAGCACCTTCTAGGCTTCAGGCACTTATTTGGGATGATAACAGAATATGATTACAATCACAGTCTGATTTGGCAGCACATTTGCCATCTCCATGTTTTCTGCGGAATGTGGCGAACGAAGCGATACAATATGCGTTGACACATCCGGCTTTGTTTGCTCCTCCTCGCGCTGTGTCAAATGACTTCAGGTTTGGACGTGTGTGTATCCTTTCGGAGTCTGATGATCAACGTCTTGCTGACCCGCAGAAGTCTACCATTTCGTTTGACGAATCATATCGTTGATCCATCTTTTCTTGTTATGTCAATCGGAGGCATTTGTGTTTGGCGTGAAAGATACGGCAGTTTCTTATTTTTTCTTCCACCTTGTTCTCTGCGGGGTTACAGACGGACCATTCTCGAATTCATATTACTGTTTATGTTATCCATCATCATCTCATAATATTTTACATACTGTGCCTCTTTGATTCTTTGAGTCGATCATCCCCATCCTCACTTATTTTCTTCCATTTTCAGTATAATTAAGTCAAGTTTATATATCTAGCATTCATTATCAGGACTTCCTTATCAATTCTACGACTACGTCATTACTCTGCTATTCATAATAAAGTGCCTGGCAGAGGTTCAATGAACCAACTTCAATCTGTCTCTCTACCGTTCCGCTCTCTAGCGGTGCGCGGGAAAAATGAGCACTTAAATTTTTCTGTGCAAGCCCTGGTTTCTCTTATTTTATCGTCATGATCATTTCTCCCTATGGAGGTGGGTGTCATCAGAATGTTTTCGCAATCGGAGGAGAAAACTGGTGATTGAAATTTCATGAGAAGATCCCGCTGCAACGAAAAACGCCTCCGTTTTAATGATTGCCAATCAAATTCACGTATCATGTCTGTAGCACTATCTCCCCGATTTCGTGATAATACAAAACGAGCTGCCATTCTTTGTACTTTTTCGATGTCATCCGTCAGTCCCACCTGATGCGGGTCCCACACCGCACAGCAATACTCCAGAATAGGGCGGACAAGCGTGGTGTAAGCAGTCTCTTTAGTAGACCTGTTGCACCTCCTAAGTGTTCTGCCAATGAAGCAGTCTTTGGTTGGCTCTGCCCACAACATTGTCTATGTGATCATTCCAATGTAGGGTATTTGTAATTGTAATACCTAAGTATTCAGTTGAATTTACAGCCTTCAGTTTTGTGTGACTTACCGCGTAATCAAAATTTAGCGGATTTCTTTTAGTACTCATGTGAATAACATCATATTTTTCTTTATTCAGGGTCAATTGACACTTTCCCCCACCATACACATATCTTATCTAAACAATTTTGCAATTCGATCTGGTCAACTGATGACTTTACAAGACGGTAAATGACAGCATCATCTGCAAACAATCAAGACGGCTTCTCAGATTGTCTCCTATGTCGTTAATATAGGTTACGAACAATAGAGGGCCTGTAACACTTCCTTGGGGAACGCTGGATATTACTTCTGTTTTGCTTGATGACTTTTTACTTTCGATGACGAACTGTGACCTTTCTGACAGGAAATCACGAATCAAGTCATACAACTGAGGCGATGATCCATAGGCACGCTGTTTGGTTAGAAGACGCTTGTGAGAAACGGTGTCGAAAGCCTTCTGGAAATCTAAAAATATGGAATCAGTTTGATATCCCCTGACGATAGCACTCATTACTTCATGAGTATAAAGACCTAGATGTGTTTCTCAAGAACGATATTTTCTCAATCCGTGCTATGTGTCAATAAATCGTTTTTTTTTTCGAGATACTTCATAATGCTCGAAAACAGTATATGTCCAAAAACCCTATTGAAAATCGACGTTATGGATATGGGCCTGTAATTCAACGGATTACTATTACTTCCCTTTTTGGGTCTTGGTGTGACTTGAGCAATTTTCCAGTCTTTAGGTGCGTACCTTTCAGTGCTTTATAAGCAACCCTCTCGAGAAAAATAATGCAAAGTGTTAGGTCCTCGTTAGAAACTCGACGTCTGAGATTGTCTTCAAAGTTCTCTGTTCCTCCGTGTGCATGGTATGACTCCTAATCTCGTTGGCAATGACACTGGAGGCGGTAATGGAATGACGAATGCGGTACTTCTCGGTTCTTGAGGAGAACTTTGTCAGTTAAGATTTATCATCGTGGTGCGATGTATGCAGGCAATGTACTGCTTTTCCATATTGGTTTTTACAAGTGCTTCACTGAGACAATTTGTCGAAATTAGCTGATCGCACGATTAAATAAAAGTCACGGTACAGCCTTCTACGGACCATGTTTACGTATATTAAACATCTGGAGGTTGTGGATCCCTACAGATACAAAACTTCAATGTTTAACATTAATAAATGGAATGCTAGTGCGTGTAAATGACTGCAAAGAAGTATGGATACAAATAGCAGTTCCGATTCTCGTAATCGTACTAGCACTGCCGTTGGAAGATGTTACATTACTTCTTAGATTCTTGCGCAAAACTACGAGTATGTTAACTGTCTTTTCTCGTCGTGTTTCTTGTAAATAAACCCTTTCAATGTTTAACATTAACAAACGGACTCGACTAATCTGTAAATGAGTATCAAGAAACTTTCACGTGAAGCATTTCTTTTTATCTTTCTACCAATGGAACTGAGACGTTTATTTATGCCGATAAGTGTCCAAACTGCCATAATTCACTTCCAGTTTCAAGGACGTGAGCTGATTTCACTATCAATGAAAAGGTTATCATGAGAGCGAATCAGCTTCTTGTGTCCCTTAAACAGAAAAAAGTGAACTAATTAGTTTTAATAGTAGTGTTAAACATATCCACAGACTCATTAAGTAATTATTTTGCGAAGTGTTTTAGTTTCCACGAACCATAAGGATAAATCTGATAACACCTAAGCTTTTATGTTAAGAAAAATAAGCCAAATTTTTGAATGTTGCATTACTGGAGCAAGACCTCAGATATATTTATAGTTATGGAAATACGGTTCTGCCTTGTGCGAACAAATATTATTCTTGTTTAAAACCCAAACATGTTTCGGTTAAGTTTCACCATCGTCGGTGTGCTCCTTTATTTTCTGTCTGTTAACGTGTAAAGTAATTTTGCATCATAATATGTAAAGTTTTTGAATAATTTTATTAAAATTTATAAAATTATTAACAGGAAAGTAATACTTCAGTATCATATGTTGATGTTTAAGTGGCTATCTGGCACTTGCAGTAAAGTCGATATTTTGTTTCAGATTGTTATATGCAATTAACGAGTATTTTTCTGCTATGTTACGTATAGTTAGCAAAATATCGGGCCTAAAATGAAACTATCGTTTTTTCTGCTTTGCTAATGTTAGAGTGCTGGCATTATATAATATACCGCTGTCAGTACTGATCTCTTGTTTTGTTCTGATAAAATAATAGCTTTCGAAAAATGTTGTGGATATATTTTGGTTACGTATGCGCTCATAAAATGATGAATGAGAGAGAGAGAGAGAGAGCGGTGAGGGGGGGGGGGTTGTGTGTGTAAACTGAATGTACTTATTTCCTGATAATCCGGCTTTTTTGCGCCTCTTTTTTGTGAAGTGTGTGTTCTAAAGTGCACTGTCACTATCATGCAGTTGTTATGCCATCTTGTTTTATGTGTTACGGGCGGTTCGTTCGTGCGCAGCTCTGTTTGGACGCCGATTCTCTTTTTCCACTTACCTGACGCGAGCGCGCACACACTGGAACTACGAACACTCGAGCCGGCCGCTGTGAGCCAGCGGTTCTAGGCACTTCAGTCCGGAACCGCGCTGCTGCTACGGTCGCAGTGCTGCCTCGGGCATGGAAGTGTGTGATGTCCTTGGGTTCAAGGGGACTGATGACCTCAGATGTTGAGTCCCACAGTGTTTAGAGCCATTTGAACCATATGAACGAACACTCGGCGCCATTCTGCGCAGCTGTGCGCCGCCGTTTGTGCTCAGTGTGACGCTGCACGGCTCGGTGTGACCGGCGTGGACGCGGCTTCATGTCCTTGATCTTCCGATGGTTCCTTTGGAGCTGAGAACCATGTTCCGTTGCACAATGCAGTGTATTCGTTCATTATTTCTTTCCCTTCTTTTATGGCCATTTGTGTATGGAATTTGTTTCTGTTACAAGTTTCTTTGGATAGCTCTGTTTATATCTGTTAGTCTGTGGTTAGTGTCCATAATGTACTTTGCAAACGTCGAATGACTGCTGTACACTTAAGTACCCTTCTGTGTTCAGTTTATCTAAAGCTAAAATTTCTACCTGTCAGCCCGATATAAACTAAGCTACTGTCTTGACATGTGAGTTGGTTGAACTCAGTTTTATTTGTATATAATTATTTTTTCTGCGGCTATTTTCAATCCTTTCGGAAATAAAACAAAAATTTTTTGGTTCAAGATAGAACCGTATTTCGTCAATAATACATTAGGAAACAAAAACGAACAAATTGTGATGTTCAAACAAAAGATGAATAATAATAATCTTTTATTTTTTGTATTTTTAAACCCAGTCAAGTAAGCATTTGGCAATGCAGTATACGGTTTCGACTAGGCAGTGGTTATCTTCAGACTAAAGCCACAATTTGCAAGTAGTTTCCGTCGCCTTGTCATCAATACGTATATAGATATGTATTGTTGTTATAGGTAACGTACAGCAGCGTAGTCAATGGGACGGAAACTGCTTACTTCCTTGGTCTTTAATCTGAAGATTACCATTGGCCGGTCGAAACCGGTTTTTGAATTGTAAAAATCTTTGACTTACACGCCAAGGCGATACGTCCTTTTTTTTTTTTTTCTTCAACCATCAGTCTTCTGACTGGTTTGATGCGGCCCACTACAGATTCCTCTCCTGTTCATAATGGTTCAAATGGCTCTAAGCACTAAGGGACTAAACAACTGAGGTTACCTAGACTTAGAACTACTTAAACCTAACTACCCCAAGGACATCACACACATCCATGCCCGAGGTAGGATTCGAACCTGCGACCGTAGCAGCAGAGCTGTCCCGGACTAAAGCTCCTAGAACCGCTCGGCCACAGCGTCCGGCTCCTCTCCTGTGCCAACCTCTTCATCTCAGAGGAACGCTTGCAACCTACGTCCTCGATTAGTTGCTGAATGTGTTCCAATTTTTGTCTTCCTCTACAGTTTTTGTCCTCTACAGCTCCCTGATGTCTTAAAGGATGTCCTATCATCATGTCCCTTCGCCATGTTTTCCACATATTCCTTTCCTCTCAGATTCTGCGCAAAACCTCCTCATTCGTTATCTTTTCAGTCTACCTAATTTTCAACGTTCGTCTGTAGCTCCGCATCTCAAATGTCTCGATTCTCTTGTGCTCCGGTTTTCCGACAATCCGTGTTTCACTACCATACAATGACGTGCTACAGACGTATATATCAGAAATTTCTTCTTCAAATTTTAGCCTACGTTTGATACTACTAGACTTCTGCCAGTGTTAGTCTGCTTCTGATGTCCTCCTCGCTCCACCCGTCAATGTTTGTTTTGCTGTGTGGGTAGTAGAATTCCTTAACTTCATCTATTTCGTGGCCATCAGTATTGATATACGAGCTGATATCGATAAATGGAAGCGCACATCAGAAATACAGGTACATTATGTGATCAAAAGTATCCGGACACCTGGTTGAAAATGACATATAAGTTCGTGACGCCCTCCATCGGTAATGCAGGAATTCAGTGTGGTGTTGGCCCACCCTTAGCCTTGATGATAGCTTCCACTCTCGCAGGCATATGGTTCAGTCAGGTGCTGGAAGGTTTCTTGGGGAATGGCAGCCCATCCTTCACGGAGTGCTGAACTGAGGAGAGGTATCGATGTCGGTCGGTGAGGTCTCGCACGAAGTCGGCGTTCATCGCAAAGGTATCTGTAGGATTCAGGTCAGGACTCTGTGCAGGCCAGTCCATTACAGGGATGTTATTGCCGTGTAGCCACTCCGTCACAGGCCGTGCATTATGAACAGGTGCTCGATCGTGTTGAAAGATGCAATCACCATCCCCGAATTGCTCTTCAACAGTGGGAAGCAAGAAGGTACTTAAAACATCAGGGTAGGCCTGTGCTGTGATAGCGCCACGCAAAACAACAAGCGGTACAAGCCCCCTCCATGAAAAACACAGTCACACCATAACACCACCGCCTCCGAAGTTTACTGTTGGCACTACACGCCCTGGCAGATGGCGTTCACCAGGCATTCGCCATTCCCACACCCTGCCATCGAATCGTCACATTGTCTACCCTGATTCGTCACTCCACTGTTCAATCATGTAATATTTCGCACCTTACACCAAGCGAGGCATCATTTGGCATTTACCGGCGTGATGTGTGACTTATGAGCAGCCTCTCGGCCATAAAATCCAATTTTTCTCACCTCCCGCCTAACTGTCTTAGTACTTGCAGTGAATACTGATGCAGTTTGGAATTCCTGTGTGATGGTCTGGATAGATTTCTGCTTATTACACATTATGGGCTTCTTCAACTGTCGGTAGCCTCTGTCAGTCAACAGACGAGGTCGGCCTGTTCGCTTTTTTGTTGTACGTGTCCCTTCACGTTTCCACTCCACTATCAAATCGGAAACAGTGGACCTAGGGATGTTTAGCAGTGTGGAAATCTGGCGTACAGACGTATGACTCAAGTAACACCCAATCACTTGACTCCGTTCGAAGTCCGTAAGTTCCGTAGAGCGCCGCATTCTGCTCTTTCACGATGTTTAATGACTACTGAGGTCGCTGACACGGAGTACCTGAGCCGCGCGGAACTAGCCGAGTGGTCTGAGGCGCTGCAGTCATGTGCGACTGATCCCGGCGGAGGTTCGACTCCTCCCTCGGGCATGGATGTGTGTGTTTGTCCTTAGGATAATTTTGGTTAAGTAGTGTGTAAGCATAGGGACTGATGACCTTAGCAGTTAAGTCCCATAAGATTTCACACTCATCGAACATTCGAGTGCCTGGTAGTAGGTGGCAGCACAATGCATCCAATACGAAAAATGTTTGTTTTTGGGGGTGTACAATTACAACGTAGCATTTCCATAGCACTAGGATTCCAAATAAGGATTTCCCAACTTACAGCTCTTGTGACGTAACGCTATTTTAAGCCAACAGATTTTAGAATTTGTTGCTATCAACGCTAACATCTAATACAGACCTTGTTGTTGTTTATGTTGCAGGAAGAATGTGAAGTGCGAGATTCGAGGCGAGGCGGACGGCAAGGAGCCCAAGGACCTGACGGCGAGCACCAGAGCCATGTTCCCCAGCTCGCAGATCAAGATGAGGTGAGCCGGTGGGCGTTCCCACTCTCTCTCTCACACACACACACACACTCACTCTCAGCATACGGCACAACTGCACTGACAGGACAAAGGCGGTGCGGCATTCAATGAACTGCCGCAGAGAACCTCTGCCACATCCAACAGCCTGCCTGTATTGAATCAACCCTTGCCCAGTGTGGTTGCGGTTCAGTGACGCGACGCTTCTGAGATCTAACGGGAACGTTAAAGGGGTGCAGGCGAACGAATAGGCTTACTTACATATTTAGAATTAGTTCCTTGAATGAAAAGTACCACGTCGGGCAACAAGTTTGCTCTAGTGAACTCGACCAGCAGCCAGGTATTCAGTTTCCTCCCAGTTTATATCCAAGCACAGAAGCTCCCTTTGCAAAAATTCGTTCCCAGCTGTTACGAGGTCTTCCTCTACTTCCGTAACTATCGGTCTGCTTACACAACAGTTCTGATTTGGGGATTCTACTTCCTTTCATGAGTAGAACAGACCCGCAAGCTTGACTCTTATTTCAGTAACGATTTTGCACAGGTTGCCCAGACCACTTCTTCTCAGCACTTCATCATTTCAAGCGATAACTGATCCAGATTCGCCTCAAGCTTGTGCGCTGATTTACAGGTCTCACATACATATGTGGTCATCAGCAGGAAGATAAAGGGGCACAGCTGAAAATTGGGGACATACTTCTAGAGTTAAATGGCAATATGGATCGCACTTCATGGAAGATAGCAGAATACTTCCCAGTTCTGCTACTGTTATCTACATCTAAGTCCCCACTAATACATTTGAGGCTGCCGAGGTATGGAAGTCGGTCAGCATGTTTTAATACATTCTGCTGCAATATAATTTGAGTAGATACATTTCCACTTTTTATGTACACTACTGGCCATTACAATTGCTAGACGACGAAGATGACGTGCTACAGACGCGAAATTTAACCAACAGGAAGAAGATGCTGTGATATACAAATGATTAATTTTTCAGAGCATTCATACAAGTTTAGCGCCGGTGGCGACACCTACAACGTGCTGACATGAGGAAAGTTTCCGACTGATTTCTCATACACAAACTGCAGTTACCGGCGTTGCCTGGTGAAACGTTGTTGTGATGCCTCGTGTAGGGAAGAGAAATGTGTACCATCACGTTTCCGACTTTCATAAAGGTCGGATTGTAGCCTATCGCGATTGCGGTTTATCGTATCGTGACACTGCTGCTCGCGTTGGTCGAGATCCAGTGACTGTTAGCAGAATAAGGAATCGGTGCGTTCAGAAGGGTAATATGGAACGCCGTGCTGGATCCCAACGGCCTAGTATCACTAGCAGTCGAGATGACAGGAATTTTATCCGCGTGGCTGTAACGGATCGTGCAACCACGTCTCGATCCCTGAGTCAACAGATGGGGATGTTTGAAAGACAACAACCATCTCCACGAACAGTTCGACGATGTTTGCAGCAGCATGGACTATCAGCTCGGAAACCATGGCTGTGGTTACCCTTGACACTGCATCACAAACAGGAGTGCCTGCGATGGGGTACTCAATGACGAACCTGGGTGCACGAATGCCAAAACTTCATTCTTTCGCATAAATCCAGGTTCTGTTTACAGCATCATGATGGTCGCATCCGTGTTTGGTGACACCGCGGTGAACGCATATTGGAAGCGTGCATTCGTCATCGCCATACTGGCGTATCGCCCGGCGTGATGGTATGGGGTGTCATTGGTTACACGTCTCGGTCACCTCTTGTTCGCATTGACGGCACTTTGAACAGTGGACTTTACATTTCAGATGTGTTACGATCCGTGGCTCCACCCCTCATTCGATCCCTGCGAAATCCTACATTTCAGCAGGATAATGCACGACCGCATGTTGCAGGTCCTGTACTTGCCTTTCTGGATACAGAAAATCGTCGACTGCTGCCCTGGCCAGCACATTCTCCAGATCTCTCACCAATTGAAAACGTCTGGACAATGGTCGCCGAGCAACTGGCTCGTCACAATACGCCAGTCACTACTTTTGATGAACTGTGGTATCGTATTGAAGCTGCATGGGCAGCAGTACCTGTACACGCCCTCCAAGCTCTGTTCGACCCAATGCCCAGGGGTATCAAGGCCGTTATTACGGCCAGAGGTGGTTGTTCTGGGTACTGATTTCTCAGGATCTATGCACGCAAATTGCGTGAAAATGGTATCACATGTCAGTTCTAGTATAATATATTTGTCCAATGAATACCCGTTTATCATCTGCATTTCTTCTTGGTGTAGCAATTTTAATGGCCAGTAGTGTACATCATGTTTCCCTGATCACTATTTATTTTTAGCCTCACAGAACTGTCCATTCCATCCAGCTTGGTAGTCATTAGTTGTACACTTTGTGACGTTTCTGCCAGAAAAACGATGTTATCAGCGAAATCCAAATCAGTAAGTCTAGACTACTCAGTCCAACGTTTGCTCATGTTGGAGTAGTCATGAGTTTTTCTCATTGTGAAAACTATGAGTAACATGAAAAGGGATGGTAACAAATTGCACACTTCATTAATGGTGTGGGGCGAAAATTCGGCATTCATCAATCCACGTATCAACTGTGCAACCATTGCATTTAAGTGTCATCTGTAGAGGCCAACTTATACATTATCGCAGGTATCCTACTCTGGAGCAGGAAGAACCACGGTTCAACACTGGCACAGATGGTGACCCGGAGGGGTGCTGAACGAAGTGGCAATTCCGTCTGATTTGCAAAATTCAGATTATTCTTAGCACTATGGGACTTATCATCTGAGGTCATCAGTCCCCTAGACTTAGAACTACTTAAACCTAACTAACCTAAGGACATCACACACATCCATGCCCGAGGCAGGATTCGAACCTGCGACCGTAGCACCAGCGCGATTCAGGACTGAAGCGTCTAGAACCTCTCGGCCACAGCGGCCGCCCCTGATTTGCAACGACAGAAATTGCGTAGGGAACGTCTAACCAAAAGCGAAGTCCAAAATATAGCGGAGGTTGTCGTAAAGCGTGATTAATCCGTTCTATTACTAATCGAAGTCGATAACAGTAGACAAGCAAGTTCGAAAGCTATCATATGGCGCGCCAACTACGTTACATTAAATACGAAAGAGTAAATGCGATTCCACCGGCCGCTCTAGTCATGCGAGATCTCGTGTCAACAGCCACGCTCACCACACACTTACTTTAGTTTACTTTTCGTGTCCGGAAACCAGGTCACAATCTTTCAGCCCAGTATAGAGCCACGTCCAAGGCTTTTTTCTTGTCCAGCCATAAATCGTCGGGGTTGCACCTGTAAGGGCAGTTGGGCAGACGAGCAGATGCTCCATATTTTGCACAGCGCCAAAGTAACATCATCCGTGGTTCCAAGACCCCACGTAATCATATTTGCCCTCACTGGGGCCACACCTGTCCTTATTCGGTTCATTGTCCTCCATGTTTTCCAGTTTGTGCTGAATCCGCTGGGCACTTCCTGTGCAGGTGGGTAACCAGCTGGTGGTTCTTACATTATCCTTTACGGGATTTCAGTCATGCGAGTTGACACTCACTTCCAAAAAGGGGATGCCCATCGTCAATTGTTTGTCTGAGTCTCTCTGTGAATTCATGTGATATTCTCCGAGAGTTGAGATCTGCAAATCCGGCAGTTCTATATAGTTTTGGTAGGCAAGTAGGTTTCACCACACAACTCGGTTACGCCACACATAGTGCCATGGGAGAACTCTCCCACTGTACAGGATGAGAATCGCTGACTGCTGGTTCATATCAATTCTCGGGCTGGATGGAGTGCCTGAATCGCTTTCAGATACTAAAGCAGTGACAATCAGCTGAGGTAACTGGTGGACTTAACAGTATACTGTATAACTTCAGATCGCCACTTCCTGAGAGATTAAACTCTGTGTCAGTCCGGGACCTGAACCTGGGTCTTCGCTTCTCATAGATAATGCTATTACTAGTAAGGAAAACCTTCGGGATCCAGTCTCGGTCCGATACTCGCTTTTTGTGTCCAAAATTTTCATACCTGCATACATTCCTTACCTTCAGTAGTAAATAGAAGCAGGAGCTCTATTAGAGCACTTCCGACAAAGCAGCATTAAATAAAACTGCCCTGCTCAGTGGAACACGAATATATGGAAACATACGTTTTCATTAGAATTGCTGGTCAAGCTTTGTTATTACATACAGGTTGTTTCAAAGCCTTTACGACAAACGTATAGGGATAACTGATCAACTCAAGGGGAATATCTTTAGTTAATATCTTTGATGACGCTTCCCAGCAACACTAGGCATCCTTTAGCATTCACCGGCCCTGAGACGAAGAGATATTACGGAGCCAGCAGGATTTATTAAGCAGGTTTGTAGCATACTACCCAGCTCAGTAAACCGACAAGAGTGATTTTCAACCAGAAAACCATACGAATAAGTGTCTTTAAAATGAGGAAGGAACTTCAATTTTGCTCAGCCTGCAGCCTTTCACGCAGAGCAGATTCCTGGATACTAGGCAACACGCATTACATACGAACACCACGGAGTGCCTACAACCTGCCGCCTCCAAGGGGCATACCCAATCGAACGAGGCCTGCGTCGCCGGGAAACGTCAGTGGAGATTTTGTCTGCAACAAAGGTGTTCCCCATGACGTGATCTATAACCCCCCAAATGTTTCTCGCAAGGACTTTGAAACATATTGTATATCACATCAGACTGAGGGTCCTCACTGTCAGAAGACCATATACCCTTGCATGTAATTTTTCACATACGTATAATCTTTCGCATAGTTCGGTATCTCACTGGAACTGGTCTATTTACTGAGCCTTTCCCACATCCAGTTTCTTCCGTCTGTTGTGCTACAGTGAGAGATAAATAATCAGATGCGATTCAGTGAAAGCTGTCTTTTCATAGACCTACAAGAGTCAAGGCTATTACCGAGAAATGATGACAGTCTAAAACCGCGCTCGATGTTTACCTTCAGCGTCTCAACGTTTTCGATTTAACGCAATCTCTTATAAGATAACCACTGAATACTGTTCCATTATTTTATAATGGAATTTTAAAATGAATTTTTGGCACATTAACACACCTGATTCATACCTTGAACATCCCATAGAAAAAATATTACAAGTTACGACACTCAAACAATGAGCCATGTAGCAAAACTGGTAGGCGAAAGGTCTCCATTAAAAAATATACTTGTTAAAGTTTAATTGGAAATGAATGTTTAGTGATTTTCGACGGTCCTGCATCGCATGTGTACTTACTGCAACCAAAATTCACAATAATTCATTTCTAATAATCTAATCTTAGTCTTTCCATTTCTTGGTAACTCTTCATCTAATTATTTCATCATGCGTTCTTTTTAAGACCACTTCATTTAGCGATACACACATGCTTTCACAGCATCGCATTTAAGTGTCTCCATTTTTTCTTCAATTCTTCAATGACCTGCATTTCACTGCCATAAAATGCTCTTCTTGTAACACTATTGCAAGAAAATGTAAAAAAAAAAGTCGTAATAGAAAATAGACCATTTGGGAATGGAACTTTGCGTCCATAATGTAGTAGTGACAACTGATTATTAGAACGTTAGTACAGGCACATCACTTCGTGCAATCGTGTATAAACCGAATAGTCAGTAATAATGTCAACAGCGATTTCGGGAGCAGGCAAGTTAATTAGAATGATTTTTCTGCTGACGATAGCAAAACGATACTGACTTTAACACAAACGTTTCAGGAGTCACATATATTAAAACTAAAGGATAAATATATTAGTAAAGTGCTGTAAATGATAGGATTGTATAATAACGGTAATACGTGTGGAGAGCATACAATGAAGCTGTAGTACGAAGCTAGGATGGTTGCATAGCATGTACTGATGTTAATTACAGCAAACACCGTCTTACGCCACACTACTCATTTTTTTAGTTAGCTTATGAACAAAGTGACTCCCTATTTCAGTACACCTTTATGTAGAACATAGGTTCAAAATCTGTTAACAACGCACTCGGAGAATCACCTTTGCGCTATGTAAAGGCACGTCTGTTGTTAACTTGAGGATGTAGCTTGAAGAGCATCATTTGTGAAAACGTTAAAAGTTTTATATACTATAGCCAGCATTATATTGCGAATGTGATCCACCGATTGTCTCAAGTTACAAATACCAAATTATTGACTCAGAGCAGAGTGCATTATTTAAGATTTTGTAGGGACAGACTTTCATAGTATGGTAGTTACTAATTGCAGAATTATAGATATATAATGGAAACATCATTTCATACAAAATCAACAAACACACAAATGCCACGTATGTTTCGTACAGGCTAAACGACCACAGAGGCAACCAAATAAGAAAGATCGTACAGAATTCTAAACGTTACTCATACGTTACTCCATGACGTGCACGCGATCAACGACAAAGAATGAATTATGTAAGCACACGAGAAGACGAATTTGGAGTAATAAAGAAAGCCAGATTTCTATACGCATCCACTACTCTGCAGTTCATTCTACCAGAATGATCGGATTTTTCAGTCGCTTCCTGGTGATCCAGCGTTCCATCAGTCACTGGACTGAATCTCCAGGTTGCCCTAATTCAGAACATCTCAATAGTTGCAGCGAGCGACTACAATGAGCCGTCCGTTCGTCTTTGCATTTTCTGAAATCACCTCTCTGTTTTGTGGAGACAACGTTAGTCTTCTGACTGGCTCAGTTCGTTGCGACCCGCCACGAATTCCTATCTTGTGTCAACCTCTTTATCTCTGAGTAGCACTTGCACCCTACAGTTTCATTTGTTGAATTTATTTCATTATTTGTGTTCCACTAGACATTTTACCCTCTACAGCTGCCTCTAGTAATGTGGGGCCCTGCCCACTCGTCTCATATAGGGTGCCTAGAGGATGCTGCGCTCTCGGAATGCTATACAACAATTCAAGCAAGTAACATTAGTAGTTTTATTTCAATAAAGCAGATTGACAATACTTAACTTCGAAATAACAATGGTGTCGCAAACGATGGGCGACATGCAAACAGTAATGTTCTTCGCTATAGAAAATGTCCAAACAAGCAGTGGATATGGAACGCCAATAACTGCTCTCGTAGCACTCTCTGCTAGGCCGTGCTAATACTCAGCGAATACTGTCCACTAAAGTCCGGCGGAGGCTGGCAGGAGTGGTGCTTATATTCGCTTCCGCTAGGTGCTGCTCCTATCGTGGTGACGTCCTGGTGAGCGCGCTGTTGGCTGATGTCGTCTCACCGCCTTCTCTGGTTTTGCGTTTTTCTTCTTCGTTCCGGCGCTTCATCTACATCTACATCTACATTTATACTCCGCAAGCCACTCAACGGTGTGTGGCGGAGGGCACTTTACGTGCCACTGTCATTACCTCCCTTTTCTGTTCCAGTCACGTATGGTTCGCGGGAAGAACGACTGTCTGAAAGCCTCCGTGCGCGCTCGAATCTCTCTAATTTTACATTCGTGATCTCCTCGAGAGGTATAAGTAGGGGGAAGCAATATATTCGATACCTCATCCAGAAACCCACCCTCTCGAAACCTGGCGAGCAAGCTACACCGCGATGCAGAGCGCCTCTCTTGCAGAGTCTGCCACTTGAGTTTGCTAAACATCTCCGTAACGCTATCACGGTTACCAAATAACCCTGTGACGAAACGCGCCGCTCTTCTTTGGATCTTCTCTATCGCCTCCGTCAATCCGATCTGGTACGGATCCCACACTGATGAGCAATACTCAAGTATAGGTCGAACGAGTGTTTTGTAAGCCACCTCCTTTGTTGATGGACTTCATTTTCTAAGGACTCTCCCAATGAATCTTAACCTGGTACCCGCCTTACCAACAATTAATTTTATATGATCATTTCACTTCAAATCGTTCCGCACGCATACTCCCAGATATTTTACGGAAGAAACTGCTACCAGTGTTTGTTCCGCTATCATATAGTCATACAATAAAGGATCCTTCTTTCTTTAGTTTGTGGTTACGCCAGAACAAGTAATTCCCTGATGTCTTAAGACATGTTCTATCAACCTATCCCGTCTTCTCGTCGGTGTTTTCCATATGTTCTATTTTTTGCCGATTCTACTGAGAACCCCCCCCATACCTTATATTATTGTATTTATATCATAAAATAACGATGGTACTCAAATCTCTATAGCTTTTGCGAAAGAAATATACCCCCACACACTGCAGTTGCAGTACATCTCGCACACTACTATTTTAACAGTTCTCTTTATCAAATATTTCTTTATTTCGCAAAATTGGTTGAGGCGTGATCAGTCCAAAAGTTGCAGTAAAAGCAAACTGGTTCTAATAAGTAAACAATGACTATAATTTGTATACGAAAGTCTGTAGGGTCACAGTCTACAGCTGTGCTCTTCGACCATAATGAATAATGAAGCTTTTTAGTCACGAAAATCAATCTAATTCGTCTGGATCTGCCTGTTTCCCGAATACAAGTGCTCACCAAGTCGCTACTTTACTACGATTTATATTGTCTGCCTCCAGCATGGTCAGCCATTTCGCATCGACTTTTGCAAGACGGTTTCCTGCAGATTTTTTCATACATCATTCATATTTTGTACTGCCTTCTACCCATCTTCCATTATATCGTTGTTTGTCTTTTCTCATCTCTTGGAATGCCGTGTACAGGTTATAAACGATAATTGTTTGCAACGTACCCTAGTGGTATAGAGAAAGTCTTGACGAACAATGTGGTGTAGGTCACTAGTGATCTGTCTGAGAAATAACCTGAAAGTGTCCTAAAAGAGCCACCTAAACTACAGCGGCGCATGCACGGCGACCTATGTTTTGAATATCGTCTCTCTCCCTTAACGTCGACTTAGTCGATCAGCTTTTTTATTTTTTGCATTAGTAGTTCAAAGTTCCCCATGACAGTAACGGAAGAAAAAAGACTTTCGTAAAGGTTATGTAAAAACTAACTGTGTAAACTTAACAAGATAAAAGCACAATATTCTGTAGTAAGAAGGCCGGAAAAATAAAACGATTTGTTAGTTTTACGCTGTTAAAATTTACAAAATTTGGATGTAAATTTTACAGGAGCGTCGATTTTGCTCTTTGTAAGTGTAAGAACAAGACGTGTCTAATATTCAAGTCCAATTTTATCTAGAAAAATTAATGAGCTCTAAATAGTTAAGGCTAACCAAATTGGCCGGGTAAGGGACAGAGAGGACACTCAAAATATCGATTGGTGCGTATGCACTGTGGGTTATGTGGCCTTTGTACGCCAAATTGAGCTGTTTCTCGGCTTGACAGACCGCAAGTGTCCCCTACCAAATTGTTCGTCTCGGTTTCCCCTACACCACTCCAAAACATTGTAAACTGTTATGGTTTGGACCTTGTAGACCGTCTTCGGTACACTTACCACACATTCTTAAAGTTACCTTTGTCATAGCATTATTTACTTTCTGTAGCTAAACAAAGAACCAGATAAGGATGTCGAATGCTTGCTGACTTGTACATGGTGATTGAAAAAACAGTACAGGTATCAGATGCTTATAACAGACAAACTGGAAAAGACAAACGCATTGCGCATGTAACTAGACAGAGGAACGTTCAGAGTTTTGTGTTCGCACGGGCACTACACCATACGCTCAGTATGAGCACCATGCGTTGCTTGAGAAACATCGAAACGGTAATAAATTTCATTCCACACACGAAGGTTTGATTTCTCAGATGCTGAAGAGTAGCTCTTATGTAGGACACAGGCTGTCTTTTATGTACCCCTACAGGAAAAAATCGCAAGGTGTGAGCTCTGGTGACCTGGGAGACAAAAAACAATGAACATTTTATTGCCCTTCTCTTCGCCCAAGTTACATCACAAAAAATGATTTCTGTCATGGTGCAGTCGTCGCGTTGCTACAAACGAACAACAGCGCATCTGTGTCAAAACTTTGAACCTTCCAGTATCCGGTGATAATTGCTATGTGTTTCTATTTTTTATAGGTTGCCTGTAGTCAACAGCTGAAATCTGTTCTTTCGCTTTGAATCGCACCCTATTAGATGAATTTCCCATCGCCTCCTCTGCATTCGGAAAGTTTTCCTCGCTCTCCGGCTCTTTTGTCAACAGTGGAAGCTCAGATCCCATCCTATGACGCAATCTCAAATCTCCAATACACAGCACACATGTTTATTACAGAAAGACGAATGTGCCTGAAACCTAAACTATGTTTGTAGGGCAAAAACTTGGGTAACCCTAAAGAGATTCAGAAGTCACTGACCCATGAACTGGACAGTTCCTCACAGAACACCTTTATAAAGTCATAATAAGTGGCGAACACGTGATAACTGGTTTACTACTTCCAGTGGACCATCTTTCGACTTTATGAACGGCAATAACGCAAGAGCTGTCGCTTGTTTTAAAATCCCTTTGCAGTCCTCTCTGGTCGTGTACAGCCGTGTGCGGCGCTGCCGGAGGAGCTGTTAGCCTTTGAAACTAGACCTCCCTCCCTCTAGTTGCGGCGTTTATCACAGCCGCTCTTAATTACAGGAGTCTCTGGCTGAGCGACGTGTCGCGTGTTGAGAACGCGACTTGTGTGTCTGTAAAAGCAAGAAACGCGGCGCTTTCTGCCTTGCGTTACACGGGCCGACTAATTACGGCAGCCGCCTGCGCGTTTGAAGACCCTCGTAACATATATTTTACGAAGTTAATTACTGACTTGGAGACGGTTGTCCCCATGAAATAAAATGTGTTTGTCGCCAGTATGGGACCTGTGACATAAAGTATTACCGAAATCTTCTAACACTTTGCGAAATATATTGTTTTAAGAGCTCTAACGTATGAGAGCTGCTTTCTCTTTTTCTCTGAATATAACAGAAAATACTTTCACTATTCTGGAAGTGCCAGCCAGGCAATAAACTGCACTGTAAATAAAAAGCCTCAACATATAATGCGGTACGTAACGGATATGGCGCAAACAATGTGGGATAGAACAGCTTTTCTAACAGATTTATCTCAATACTATCGACGAAACGGCACCTCTGTAATGAAAAAACATACCGAAATCGATTTCCTATATTGATAACCGTCGGGTATTTAGAAGAGCCAAAATTGTAAACTGAGCCCAGATGTAAATATAGAAAAGTTTGCATATCCTCCCTCTGCGGCACAAGACACCAAGTTAGCAGTAATTGAACAAGTTTATTTATTAAAGATAAATAGCACATCTACTTCGATGTGGATTGAAACAAAACACAAAATAAGTCAATTCTTGAAATAAAACAATAATACTTCTGGCTGCTGAAGGCCGGTTAGATTGCACTGCGCTCAAGTTCCTTAAACGTACACGTTATCAAAATCAGAATACCGTAGGATGCTCATTGTTAATGTACAAACTTAAGGAACGAAGTTGAACGGCCGTAGAGGGCAAAGTTATCCAAATCCGGAATGTAACAGATTAAATGTTAAACAAGAATAAATTTACAAATCCACAAGTCTGCCACGACAATCGAGTCTCCACCTTCTGCGGCCACACTCTAAGTCCACAGCGGATCGAGGGTTACTCCAAGTTAACAAATAACTGGATAGGACAGCTGTAAAGTCCTAAGGTAAAGGTGATGAAGACAGAACAGTTAGTTCGTCCTATAATTATTGACCAGGTTTTGGAAAGGCTGATCTTGAGGAGCCATTGGTTACACCAGGACGTAAATTGATTGACATGGGTTTGGAAGGATCGTTGGAATTTCTAGGATAGTTGTGTAGTCAACATACTGAAGGAAGTGGATTGGTGGGGGTGATTTGGGCACATCATCAGCAGTGTAGAGGAGGTGAAGGAGAGGGGAGAGGGCAGAGCCTTGGGATACTCCCGCAGTGGGATGGTAGGTATGGGAATTGGTACTGTTAACAGTGACAAAGAATGGGCGACTAGACAGGAAGGATGCAGTAAGAGAGACATAGTTAACTGAAAGTGCATATGTCTCGAGTTTGAAAAGGAGACCAGAACGCCATACCCGGTAATAAGTTTTTTCTAAGTTGAGGGAGACAAAAGTAGCAGATTTACGGGACACGATCTGGTGGGTTAGGAGATGCGTGAGGTGCATGAGCTGATCATTAGACGAGAAATAAGGGCAGAAACCACACTGGTTGACGGAAACGAGGCGATGTTGTTTCGAGCGTTGAGAGGTATTTCCGGGGAGGATGAATCTAAAGACTTTGCTATGCACCGAGGTGAGCCCGCTCTGGCCCCAACACTGGATACAACCCGCTCTATTTTTGAGCAAGTGTCTTGTGGAAGAGAATAGGTCTCTGCAGCCTCTGGCGGTGCTTGGGTCTTCTAATGTGCAGTTAAAGCGGTCGTCTATCTTCCGGAAAATTGTCCCCTGTGTATTAAGCATCTTCAAAGCACTGCAGGCACAGCTGCAGTACAGCAAGAGGTATATTTATAGCCCAGAGTTCATGCGATTCCCTTTTTTTTTCATGTGAGCACTTTAGCATAACTGGAGGAGAAATGAGTCATGAAATTAATCACCAACGCGATGGTCATCTACATGACTTGTTCACGACACAGTTCTAATGGATGTTGCATTCATCCCTCCTCAAAACCAGTCCAGACGACAATTTCCAGTGGTACTAGATCTTAAAGTGGGGTGAGGACCATAGTACAGTTCGAGCTCTCCAGGAAAAATGGAAAAAATCTGTATCTAATCTAAGATCATCTCGAAATTTTTGAACTGAACTTATCTTCTCAGCTGGCACACTTTTAGATTTACACTGAGTATCTTCACAAACAAGCAATGTTCATTATCTTCCGAAGATTTAATATGTGCCACAGCCAAGCACGTAGAGAAAATTGCACCCGAAAAGAAATGTAGCCTCTCGGGTGGAGTTCAGTATGATGGTATTCAAACTAACCTCGGCTTGATGGATTCTTAGCATTATATTTTGAGGAAAGATTTTGCAGTTATTCTTCAATGTTCATTTACCAACTGTAGAAGCGACAGGGACCACTGCAGCCTCATTCCGTGCCTCTCCTCTGCAGAATTCGTCGTGGTGTTGACAAGCTTGCCCTTGATGGACAGCTTGGAGTCTTTTTGAATTTATTGTCCGTCTCTAATACGAGGGTCATTTAATAATTAAAGAGACAAATTGGTCTGGGGAAAAAACTGTTAGTAGGGCAAGTTTGGTACTTTTATGGCTTTTAGTTTGCATCACTGGGAGGAACCGTGATCAGCTGATGTATCAACATTGTTTTGTTTATAGCCTCAAAATTACATTTCAAGATAACGCGTCCGCTTAAACGTCCACGTTAGTTGAACAGCGTTCTGTTATTCGTTTTTTACTTGCTGAAGGCGAGAAACCAGTGAATATATACTGTAGAATGTCTAAACTTTATGGTGAAGGTTGTATGAATCGTGCAAATTTTTACAAGTGGTCGCGACTCAGTGACTGACGAACACCGTTCTGGCCGACCAGTTGCAGTTTCAGCTCCCTCACTTGAAAGTCGAATTGATGTCATTATTCGTGCCGGCCGCCGTGAGACTGTGGAAATGATAGCTGGTAAGGTACAAATTAATACTGGTACAGTTCATAACGTTATCTGTAAGAAGCTGAAGTACCGCAAAACATGTGCAAGATGGGTCCCAAAGGAGTTGACACGGCTACACAAGGAAACAAGGTTGAGAGTGTGCACAGACATAAAGGAACGTTCTGAAAGAGAAGGTGAGTACTTCCTCGACAAAATTTTACATTGTGATGAAACTTGGGTTCACTATTATAAGCCAGATTCAAAAAGACAAAGCATGAAGTGGAAGCACACTAACTCACGTGTCAAGAAAAAATTCAAAACACAAGCATCAGCAGGAAAAGTTATGTTGACGGTGTTTTGGGATGCTGAAGGTCCAGTTTTTTATTATTATCTCGAAGAGCAGCGTACAATGAACAGCCAATATTACTCGGATTTGCTTTTAAACAAGGTGAAGCCAGCCATGAGAGAGAGACGTCGTGGATCTCAGAGGAGAGTTGTGATTCTCCAGCAAGCCAACGCACGTTCACATAATGCTCAACTAACCTGTGAAACCATCGACAAAATGGGCTGGGAAATACTGGCTCATCCTCCTTACAGTCCTGATTTAGCACCTAGTGATTACCATATATTTGGTGCAGTGAAGGAGGTATTACATGGTAAGAGGTTCCAGGACAACAAAGACGTGAAAAGTTCGTGGGAAATTGGTTCAAACATCAAGATAAAGAGTTCTTTGCAGCCGGAATAAAAAAAGCTTGTAGCTCATTGGAACAAGTGCATAAATGTTCAAGGGGATTATGTTGAAAAGTAGAAAAAGTATTGTTTTGTAAAAATAAACGTTTTTTCCTGCAGTCCAATTTATCTCTTTAATTATTAAATGACCTTCGTAAAATCGAAGTCGACACAACGTTGAAACTAAATTTTTCAGTCCCCAAGAAAAGAAAAATGATATTTACACGGTACAGCAGGGGCAGCCAAAAATTCTGGTCTTAAACTGTGCCCTGGGTCTACATCTACATCTACATGACTACTCTGCAATTCACATTTAAGTGCTGTCAGAGGGTTCGTCGAACCACAATCATACTATCTCTCTACCATTCCACTCCCGAACAGCGCGCGGGAAAAACGAACACCTAAACCTTTCTGTTCGAGCTCTGATTTCTCTTATTTTATTTTGATGATCATTCCTACCTATGTAGGTTGGGCTCAACAAAATATTTTCGCATTCGGAAGAGAAAGTTGGTGACTGAAATTTCGTAAATAGATCTCGCCGCGACGAAAAACGTCTTTGCTGTAATGACTTCCATCCCAATTCGCGTATCATATCTGCCACACTCTCCCCCCTACTACGTGATAATACAAAACGAGCTGCCCTTTCTTGCACCCTTTCGATGTCCTCCGTCAATCCCACCTGGTAAGGATCCCACACCGCGCAGCAATATTCTAACAGAGGACGAACGAGTGTAGTGTAAGCTGTCTCTTTAGTGGACTTGTTGCATCTTCTAAGTGTCCTGCCAATGAAACGCAACCTCTGGCTCGCCTTCCCCACAATATTATCTATGTGGTCTTTCCAACTGAAGTTGTTCGTAATTTTAACACCCAGGTACTTAGTTGAATTGACAGCCTTGAGAATTGTACTATTTATCGAGTAATCGAATTCCAACGCATTTCTTTTGGAACTCATGTGGATCACCTCACACTTTTCGTTATTTAGCGTCAACTGCCACCTGCCACACCATACAGCAATCTTTTCTAAATCGCTTTGCAACTGATACTGGTCTTCGGATGACCTTACTAGACGGTAAATTACAGCATCATCTGCGAACAACCTAAGAGAACTGCTCAGATTGCCACCGAGGTCATTTATATAAATCAGGAACAGCAGAGGTCCCAGGACGCTTCCCTGGGGAACACCTGATATCACTTCAGTTTCACTCGATGATTTGCCGTCTATTACTACGAACTGCGACCTTCCTGACAGGAAATCACGAATCCAGTCGCACAACTGAGACGATACCCCATAGGCCCGCAGCTTGATTAGAAGTCGTTTGTGAGGAACGGTGTCAAAAGCTTTCCGGAAATCTAGAAATACGGAATCAACTTGAGATCCCCTGTCGATAGCGGCCATTACTTCGTGCGAATAAAGAGCTAGCTGCGTTGCACAAGAACGATGTTTTCTGAAACCATGCTGATTGCGTATCAATAGGTCGTTCCAAAAATGGTTCAAATGGTTCAAATGGCTCTGAGCACTATGGGACTTAACATCTATGGTCATCAGTCCCCTAGAACTTAGAACTACTCAAACCTAACTAACCTAAGGATAACACACAACACCCAGTCATCACGAGGCAGAGAAAATCCCTGACCCCGCCGGGAATCGAACCCAGGAACCCGGGCGTGGGAAGCAAGAAATAGGTCGTTCCCTTCGAGGTGATTCATAATGTTTGAATACAGTATATGCTCCAAAACCCTACTGCAAACCGACGTCAATGATATAGGTCTGTAGTTAGATGGATTACTCCTACTATCCTTCTTAAACACTGGGGGCGACCTGCGCAATTTTCCAATCTGTAGGTACAGATCTATCGGTGAGCGAGCGGTTGTATATGAGTGCTAGGTAGGGAGCTACTGTATCAGCGTAATCTGAAAGGAACCTAATCGGTATACAATCTGGACCTGAAGACTTGCCCGTATCAAGCGATTTCAGTTGCTTCGCAACCCCTAAGGTATGTCCTTCTAAGAAACTCATGCTAGCAGCTGTTCGTGTTTCAGATTCTGGAATATTCCATTCATCTTCCCTGGTGAAGGAATTTCGGAAAACTGCGTTCAATAACTCCGCTTTAGCGGCACAGTCGTCGGGAACAGTATCATCGGCACTGCGCAGCGAATGAATTGACTGCGTCTTGCCGCTTGTGTACTTTACATACGACCAGAATTTCTTCGGATTTTCTGCCAAATTTCGAGACAATGTTTCGTTGTGGAACCTATTAAAGGCATCTCGCATTGAAGTCCGTGCCAAATTTCGCGCGTCTGTAAATTTTAGCCAATCTTCGGGATTTCGCGTTCTTCTGAACTTCGCATGCTTTTTCCGTTGCCTCTGCAACAGAGTTAGAACCTGTTCTGAGTACCACGGGGGATCAGTTCCATCTCTTACCAATTTATGAGGTATGAATCTCTCAATTGCTGTTGCTACTATATCTTTGAATTTGAGCCACATGTCGCCTACATTTGCATAGTCAGTTCGGAAGGAATGGAGGTTGTCTCTTAGGAAGGCTTCTAGTGACATTTTATCCGCTTTTTTAAATAAAATTATTTTGCGTTTGTTTCTGGTGGATTTGGAAGAAACGGTACTGAGCCTAGCTACAACGACCTTGTGATCACTAATCCCTGTTTCAGTCATTATGCTCTCTATCAGCTCTGGATTGTTTGTGGCTAAGAGGTCAAGTGTGTTTTCGCAACCATTTACAATTCGCGTGGGTCCGTGGACTAACTGCTCGAAATAATTTTCGGAAAAAGCATTTAGGACAATCTCGGAAGATGTTTTCTGCCTACCACCGGTTTTGAACAAGTATTTTTGCCAACATATCGAGGCTGGCTCTGAGCACTATGGGACTTAACAGCTATGGTCATCAGTCCCCTAGAACTTAGAACTACTTAAACCTAACTAACCTAAGGACAGCACACAACACCCAGTCATCACGAGGCAAAGAAAATCCCTGACCCCATATCGATGGAAGGTTGAAGTCCCCACCAACTGTAACCGTATGAGTGGGGTATTTATTTGTTACGAGACTCAAATTTCCTCTGAACTGTTCCGCAACTATATCATCGGAGTCTGGGGGTCGGTAGAAGGAGCCAATTATTAACTTAGTTCGGCTGTTAAGTATAACCTCCACCCATACCAATTCGCACGGAGTATCTACTTCGACTTCACTACAAGATAAACCACTACTGACAGACACAAACACTCCACCACCACTTCTGCCTAATCTATCTTTCCTGAACACCGTCTGAGACTTCGTAAAAATTTCTGCAGAACTTATTTCAGGCTTTAGCCAGCTTTCTGTACCTATAACGATTTCAGCTTCTGTGCTTTCTATTAGCGCTTGAAGCTCAGGGACTTTCCCAGCACAACTACAACAATTTACAACTACAATTCCGACTGTTCCTTGATCCAAGCACGTCCTGTATTTGCCATGCACCCTTTGAGATTGCAACCCACCCCGTACTTTTCCGAGGCCTTCTAACCTAAAAAAACGCCCAGTCCACGCCACACAACCTCCGCTACCCGTGTAGCCGCCAGCTGAGTGTAGTGAACTCCTGACCTATTCAGCGGAACCCGAAACCCCACCACCCTATGGCGCAAGTCAAGGAATCTGCAGCCAACACGGTTGCAAAACCGTCTGAGCCTCTGATTCAGACCCTCCACCCGGCTCTGCACCAAAGGTCCGCAGTCGGTTCTGTCAACGATGCCGCAGATGGTGAGCTCTGCCTTCATCTCGTAAGCAAGACCGGCAGCCTTCACCAAATCAGTCTCCTCAGATCCAAAGCGACACACGTCATTAGTGCCGACATGTGCTACCACGTGCAGCTGGCTGCACCCTGTGCTCTTCATGGCATCCGGAAGGACCCTTTCCACATCAGGAGTGACTCCACCCGGAATGCACACGGAGTGTACACTGGATTTCTTCCCCTCCTTAGCCGCCATATCCCTAAGGGGCCCCATTACGCGCCTAACATTGGAGCTCCCAACTACCAATAAGCCCACCCTCTGTGATTGCCCGGACCTTGAAGACTAAGAATCATCCTCTGAAACAGGGCAGGCAGCTGCATCTGGCTCAGCCAGTGCCTGAAACCTGTTTGTCAGACGCACCGGGGAGGCTTTCTGATCAGCCTCTGGGGATGTCTTTCGCTGCCTGCCACGCCTTGGAACGACCTCCCAATCAACCACAGGCGAGGGCTCAGCCCCACTGCGGGCAGCAACCGGGGCAACCACAGCGGCAGACCGATCTGGGGACAAACGGGACGAGGTTGACATCCCCGTGATACCCAAGTCCGGCTCCCCACAGTGGTGCCCATTGGCAACAGCCTCAAGCTGCGCGACCGAAGTCAGCGCCGCTTGCAGCTGTGAGCGAAGGGATGCCAACTCAGCCCTCATCCGAACACAGTAATCACAGTCCCTGTCCATTCTAATCGATGTTGAACAACAGTTACTGAAACACGAGTCAGTGCCTAGATAACGCAAGAGAACACGCGAAGAATGTATTAACTAACCTGTACAAATGCCTAACGACTGCGCTACAATCTGCCTGAATTTACGATTACAGTAACTAAGACTCGAAATTACACCTCCTATACGAAACTCACACGCAATTTAAGTAAGAATCTACGAAGTAAACACTAAAGCGCGATGCTACAACTCTCAAATACTATAATACGCCCGAAATTTATGAATTAAACAATGCAAGTACTCAAAAACACGCAAAGAAATTGAGAATTAAACTATGTACCAAATAAGTAAGCTAGGGGTATACGACTTACTCCTACAGCGGCTTATCCAACGGCGGCAGGGAGCACACTGGCTTTGACCAACCGACACTGACCGTTCAAAACAAAAACAGAAGACAGACGACTACGCGAATTTACACTATTCAGGTACTAAAGCGCGATGCTACAACTCTCAAATACTGTAATACGCCCGAAATTTATGAATTAAACAATGCAAGTACCCAAAAACACGCAAATAAATTGAGAATTAAACTATGTAACAAATAAGGTAGCTAGGGGTATACGACTTGCTGCTGCAGCGGCTTATCCAACGGCGGCAGGGAGCGCTCAGCCTAGCTCCACACTTCCTCCACAGCCATGCCATCTGTCTGGAAGGGAGGAGGTGGAAGCGGGATAAACTGTGAACGCGCCATATTTACATGACAATGCAATAGCACTGGATACAACTTCGCTTCGCATTTCATATTTCTTGACAACGTAAGTCACAAACGACACAAATTGTCTGTAGTAATTAATTAGTTTGGGTGCACTGTAGACATAATTTTTATATGGTACAGTCTGTTCACAGATTTACGCACGTAATCATGACTTATTTTGTTTCATAATCAAATTAGGATCTTTCACACACTTTCACAACCACATTATGGAGACGTGGAAACTCTTCCCGAGGAAAACAATGTCGATGTCGTGGACAGACTGTAAAATGGGAATTACGTTACACATCACTCAGGGTTACAGATGTAAGATTGGCAGTCTCCTCAAAACGTTTAGAAAACTATCCTTGTAATTCTTTTAAGCTTACAAAGAATCCTTCGAACCTCTCGGTTTCCTCGACACCAGTGAGCGTAGGGAAATGGAATGTGTTTGACGGATTTTTTTTCCCTTCTGCAACGCGATTTTCTTATAAAATGCATCCCTATCAAAATAGAAATAAGTTATTTCTCACCTTGCAGTGTCTTGTGGGCAGTGTCCAGCCAAGTCCATTTAAAATGCAAGGCCTGCAATCGATTTTGGAAGTTCTAATTTTCGTTCCTGCACTACTTTTTTCCTTCATAAACTCAAAAATAGCGGGTTTTAAATAGGTAAATAGTTCCAGGCATACCTCTTGACTTAACCAACGTACTTTGGAGTAAGTCTCCATACTCTTCTTTCAGTTTCATCGACAACAGTTGCAACTGACAGTGGAGTAATGCGTATGAATTCAGAAATTACACTATTCGTATCAACAATTTCTTCATGTGCTCCAACCTGTAAATTTAGCAAAAACTGCTTCTTTATAAACAAAACAATGAATCCTGTCTGTCGATTGCTGGAATATTTTGCTTTTTTATCGTCAACTAAATCTTTAAATTCTTTCTATATGGTGTTGTAATGCTGCTCCGTAGCACATTTGAGGTACCCATTGATTATGCTACTGTGTAATAGATGTCGAAAATTTTCATCTTTCTCTTCTGTGACCCCACCCCCCCCCCCCATTAATTTTTAAAGGCAGGTGATGATAGATTATTTGACTGCCTCTTTATGTGCAGAGAGCTACTGAACCTGCGAACGTCCTTCACACATCGAACAACTAGCGAAGGGTAAACAGCGCTACCACCACGATACTTTGAACTAACGAAAGTTATGTAGACTGAGAAATGCCACACCGCAGTACTAAATGAAATGTCGCACTCTACCGTGCACTTCCGAGAAGGACCGAGTAAAGCCTCGGCCGCACGTGGCCCTTGCAACAGTCTCACGTGCGCTTTGGCACACCGTGGCCGGCCCTACTGTACAGCAATTAAAGGTGCTGAAAAAAAGCTGTGATGTTGAAAGTTACGGCGAATAAGCACAAAGACAAAGACAGAGAGAGAGAGGGAGAGAGAGAGAGAGAGAGAGAGAGAGATGACAATGTTTGCATCTATACGTGACTGTGTAGTCCGCAAGCCAGTGTGCAGCGCATAGCATACTAACAGTACCGGTTTTCTTACCTATTCCATTCGTGTAGTGAGAAAAAAATGACTTGCCTGTATGCTTTTGTACGCGTCCTAATCTCCGTTGTCTTGTTGTCATAATCACGATGCGAGATAAACGATGGTGGCAGCATAAGAACCCACAGTATTCCTGGAATACTGATGTCCTAAATTTATCCGACAAGGTTTCTCGGGAACTACTTCTCCTTCTTACCTAGGATTTCCTTTAAGTTCCCTGACCATACGTGTTACATTTTCATGTGGGTTGTACAAACCTACTAACTATTTTAGAAGCCTGTGTGAGAATTCATTTATGTTCTCACGCCTTAACGACTCCAAACACTGGAACAATACTCTAGAACTGATCTCACTGTCACCTTGTACGTGATTTACTTCACAGATGCATTATATTTTCCCACGACCTTCCCACCAAATTTAAATCTTCCGTTCGTCTTTCTTAATAATGATTGTCCCATTTTCTTATCGCTTCTTAGTATCACCCCATAATATGCGATGTGACGTGCTCAAGATGTTCATCACTAAACTTGTAATCAGATACTGACTGGTTCTTTCTCATTTATAATTTTAAATAGCTGTCATTCATTACGCCAAGTGGAATTTTTAGCCAAACCGTCCTGCATTTTCTCACGATAGTCCAGCGACAGTACTTCCTTGTACACAACAGCACCTTCAGCGAACAATCTTGCAATGTTGCTGATCCTGTCTGATAAATCCTTATTGAAAACTTTAGAGGTACTATTACAGTTAGTTTCTGTGAAACACTCGCAAGTAAATCTTGTGTGTTTTCCCGCTCGGTCTGCTTTAGCGCACTCGTTACAACCACCTACTGATGCGACGTCGTACCGCTGCGAGAGCGCTGGTCAATGGGCCTACAACCAGTCCGGCCCACGGAGACACAGCTTTCCGTCGCCCTCTCCGGCGACCGCCTCCGCTAATGGAACCACTTTTCCCGGCCGTCGCCGTGACGAGGCGAGTGCGCCATTACCTCGTAAGGAAGTGGCTCGCTTCGCACCCTAATAGCGCCACACGGCGGCCTGTCGCCGGCTTCCAGTGTAGCAATTTAATAATGTCTTTTACAGAAAGGGCTACCAACGGCGTAGCCGTACAATGTGATACGTAGATCGGCGAGGGATGTCTAGTAAACACGTTTGTGTCCTTGCCTTAAATTAAACGCTTGTTCCTGGTATTCCGACCACAATGTGCGTTTCTTGATACAAAAATTTACCAACAGCCGTTTGTGTTGTAGAAATTTATTTTATGAACTTCTTATATGCAACCAGTTTCGGCATTACATTGATGCCATCTTCAGGCCCCACACGCCACAGTCTGTGTCGCCTGGCCACCAAGAGCTGTTACACAGCGGTTTGATTCACGGATCGACTTATACGGCTCCTTCCGTGTATAGCGATTTTACGACTATGGCGTGTGGGGCCTGAAGATGGCATCAATGTAATGCCGAAACTGGTTGCATATAATAAGTTCATAAAATAAATCTCTACAACACATACGGCTGTTAGTAAATTATTGTATCAAGAAATACATGTCAGCCGTTGTCCCACAGTCCATAATGGATCAACGAAGACAATGTGCCTTTTCCTTCTAGACTACTGTCAAAAATGTTATTTGTTTTGGCATCAAACACCAAAGATGAAACTGGGCCAGCATTAAATACCACTGAGCAGAGTTTAGAATGCCCGCAGATAGGTGTCAAGGGCACGTTCCTGCTCTTACTACAACTTAGTGTCGTGGGGCAGAAATGATTCCCAGAAAGAGGAAGAGGGAGGCTGAAGTGAACCCTACTCCCCGCTACTTCTCACTAAGGAAATACACGTAAGGACCACAATTCACACCACAAACAGTTTGTACTCCGCGGAGTGTTCACAATTAATTCTCAGCAAGCCAACTGCTATCGACACTACGTGGTTTTGCGAGGTCCTGGATTCAAGTATCACCTCGAGCACGGCTGTAGGTTTAAAGTGTGACGTCTGTTATGTGACTGCACCGGCCGCGGTGGCCGAGCGGTTCTAGGCGCTTCAATCCGGAACCGCGTGACTGCTACGGTCGCAGGTTCGAATCCTGCCTCGGGCATGGATGTGTGTGATGTCCTTAGGTTAGTTAGGTTTAAGTAGTTCTAACTTTTAGGGGACTGATGACCTTAGATGTTAAGTCCCATAGTGCTCAGAGCCATTTTTTGAATGTGACTGCAAGATATGGAAAATGGTATAAAAGTGATTACACACTTGTGCAAGGAAACGTAATACATTGAAGCGACGAAGAAACTGGTGTAAGAATGTGTATTAAAATACAGAGATATGTAAACAGACAGAATATGGAGCTAAGGTCGGCAACACCAACGTAAAACAACAAGTGTCTGGCACAGTTGTTAGATCATTTATTGCTGCTACAATGTCGGGTTATCAAGATTTGAGTGAGTTTGAACGTGATACTATAGTCGGCGCACTAGTGATGGGACACAGCATCTCCGAGGTAGCGATGAAGTGGGGATTTTCCCGTACGACCACTTCACGAGTATGTCGTGAATATCAGGAATCCGGTAAAACATCAGATCTCCTACACTGCTGCGGCCAGAAAAAGGTGCTGCAAGAACGAGACCAACGACGACTGAAGAGAATCGTTCAACGTGACAGAAGCGCAACCCTTCCGCAAATTGCTGCAGATTTCATTGCTGGGCCATCAACAAGTGACAGCGTGCGAAACATTCAACGAAACATAATCAATATCGTGTTCCCGTGATGACTGCACGACACAAAGCTTTAGGCCTCGCCTGAGCCCGTCCACACCGACATTCGACTGTCGATGACTGGAAATCTCATAAATCCATGCACCATGCAGATCAGCAGAAGACTGCTCACGTTGGTGGAGGCCCTGTAGCAGTGTGGGGCGTGTGCAGTTGGAGTGACATGGGCCCCTGACACGTGTACGTACAACTCTCACAGGTGACAAATGCATAAACGTCCCGCCTGATCACCTACATCCATTCATATTCATTGTGCATTCCAGCAGGACAATGCGACATCCCACACTTCCAGAAGTGCTACAGAGTAGCTCCAGGAACACTCTTCTGAGTTTAAACACTTCCCCTGTTCCTCTGGCCATCAAATTTCCCAGACATGAACATTATTGAGCATTTCTGCCTTGCAACGTGCTATTCAGAAGAGATCTCCACTCCTCGTACTCTTACCGATTTATGGACGGCGCAATAGGATTCCTGGTTTCAGTTCCCTCTAGCAATACTTCAGACATTAGTCGAGTCATGCCAGTTCGTGTTGCGCACTTCTGCATGCTCTCGGGTGCCCTACACGATGTTAGGCTGGTGTATCAGTTTCACTGGCTCTCATTGTATTAATGTAACATGAAAAATATAAAGAAAACTTCTTTTAGTTGCTGTTCGGAGCCACGTAAAACGTTGTAAATGACGTCATTGTCACTTTTTGACTGTAAAGTTATTAATTGCACAACCAACTATAGCACTTCCGGCCGTGTGGCCATTGTCAAGTGGAAATAGTGCAAAATGCAAAATAACAGAGATTATCCCTGGAGTGACATCATGTCATGCAATGGCAGTAGTACTCGTATAATATAAGAAAATGCTGTAAACGTACGACTCTTTTTAAAATTCAGATTGCATGCAAATATTTACCTGGCCTGAAGAAAATGTCGTCCCATTAAATGATACAGTAACGCTAACTTCAATTTCTTAAAGGAATAGAACAAGAGAAGGATAGGAGGAGCTTACTGTGTACAACGTAATCGTAATGGGCACCAACGAATACTTGACTTAATTGTAAAAACGTACTAAGGTGTGATAAGCTCTTGCTGGCATCATTAACGCGTAAGTAACCAACCTTACAGCCAAATTATGTGCAGTGAACATGCTTCACTCACTCCGCTAACCTAGCTTTTGTATTTAAAGCCACACAGCAGTAACGTCGTACATAAAGTGATTACCCGGCAGCTTTCTCTGCATCACCAGCTGCTGACTTACCTTCTGGCATGAAAAACATGCAAAGAAACAGTCGAAGGGTACTGCTGAGTGCAGTTTGGTTGAAATGGCTCTGAGCACTATGGGACTTAAGATCTGAGGTCATCAGTCCCCTAGAACTTAGAACTACTTAAATCTAACCAACCTAAGGACATCACACACATCCATGCCCGAGGCAGGATTCGAATCTCCGACCGTAGTGGTCGCGCGGTTCCAGACTGAAGCGCCTAGAACCGCTCGGCCACAACGGCCGGCTGAGTGCAGTTTCAAGAAACGTTTATACTGATTGTAATACTGGCTCAGGAAAATTTGCTTCTGTGCTGAAGGCAGAAAATGTGCAGTATTACGTGAAATAGTAAGATGCCGCTTACAAAGTGCGTTCTCTTAAAGCTGTGACAAGGGATGAGGAATAAACCTCAGAATCATTGATCAAGAAAATGTAATTGCATATAGGTCACAATGACGCCCACAACATTTGTGTGTGGAACACGTGGTACAATAAATCACCACAAATTAATGATTAGAACAAAAATAATTCTATAGGCATTAGAAAGTTCTAAAACAGGCTGACTAAACTCTTTGGAGGGACACCGGGTATATGCGTGCGTTGTGCCACACAGCTGAAACTGTAATAGTAGGTTGTACAAATAAATAATTTTACAGTCAAAAGGCGACCATGAAGTCATAAAACCTTTAAAAAAAGCCTTATTTCTCAGAATGATTGGAGTAATGACACAGTATGTAGTGTGATGTGTGTATTGGACCTGACTGTGCCGTGCTGTTTCCGCAGACTGCTGTCGCCGAGCAGTTCGCCCGCGACGTCGCCGACCATGTCGAACTCGTCGTCGCCGACGCCGCAGCAGCCGCCGCCGCCGCTGCAGCCCTACAACCACAAGATCACGGGCATCCCGTGCGTGGCCGCCGCCTCCCGCTACACGGCGCCCGTGCACATCGACGTGGGCGGCACCATCTACACCTCCTCCCTCGAGACGCTCACCAAGTGAGTACAGTACGGCACCTTCTACAGCAGGAATGGGGCGCCCGTAAGTAGGCGGGTGCTGGCAAGACGCCCAGGGACAAAGGGCACTGTGTACCATGTAACGCGCGCGGAACCTTAAGCGTTAGTCTGACGGTACCTTTCGCTGCAGAGTTCTTTGCAGGAAGCAAGCAAACTCAAGTACTACATTAAAAGGCAACAATGGTATTTTTTGAAGCACATATACACTGATCTGCTAGAAATTATGACCGCCTACCTAAAGCCGGTATGCCCACCTTTGGCACGGATAGCAGCGGCGACACGTCGTGGCATGGAAGCAATGAGGCTTTGGTAGGTGGCTGGAGGGAGTTGGCATCACATATGCGCGCACAAGTCACCTAATTCCCGTACATTCCGGGGAAAGGAGTGATAAGCTCTGACAGAACAACTGAACTCGCCACTGTGTTCCTCGAACCACTCCGTCTGTCTCTCGGCATTGTGACTTGGAGCATTATCTTGTTGAAAAACGCCACTGCCGTCGGGAAACATGATCGTCGTGATGGGGCGTACGTGGTCTGCAATCAGTGTAGGGTACTTCTTGGCCGTCATGATGCCTTGCACGAGCTCCACTGAATCCATGGATATCAACATGCATGTACAGATGTCGAGGAGCTGTTCCCCGCGAAGACGACGGATTCGCGCTCTACCAATGGCATGATGAGGTAGGTATCGGTATTCATCAGACCAATGTCCAATGCCGATGGTCACTTGCTCATTTCATACGTAGTTGCCGATGCCGTCTTGTTGCCACTGGCAATGCATGGGTCATTGTCCAGCATTGAAGTCTGATGTTAGCTCCGCGACAGTTCGCCTCCTGTCCTGATTTATCAGTCTGCACAGAGTACCACGTCCGACATCTGTAATGAGGGCTGGTAGCTCAACCCTACGATGTCTGCCGGCCGGTGTGGCCGAGTGGTTCTAGGCGCTTCATCTGGAACCGCGCGACCGCTACGGTCGCAGGTTCGAATCCTGCCTCGGGCATGGTTGTGTATGATGTCCTTAGGTTAGTTGGTTTAAGTAGTTCTAAGTTCTAGGGGACTGATAACCTCAAATGTTAAGTCCCATAGTGCTCAGAGCCATTTGAACCTACGATGTCTGGTCGTTGTTTCACCTCGGTTTAGACACGTTTTGAAGACACTCACCACAGCACTCCTCGAACAATCGACAAGTCGTACTGTTTCCAAAATGCTCATGCCGGACATCCGGGCCATCACAATCGGTCAAACTCAGGTCGATTGCGCGCTTTCCCCATTCTACACACGAACAGCACGCTCTCTGACACTACATGTGTCTTGCTACGGCCTGGACGGGTGAATAACGGCAATAGATCGGCGGTCATAAAATTCTGGCTAATCAAAGTATTTTTCTACGGAGAGGCAGAGCATAAACAGTGATCCACTGTGCCGTTTACTCCAGCTTACGAGGGTAGGCACGTCCGCAGCTCGTGGTCGTGCGGTAGCGTTCTCGCTTCCCACGCCCGGGTTCCCGGGTTCGATTCCCGGCGGGGTCAGGGATATTTCTCTGCCTCGTGATGACTGGGTGTTGTGTGATGTCCTTAGGTTAGTTAGGTTTAAGTAGTTCTAAGTTCTAGGGGACTGATGACCATAGCTGTTAAGTCCCATAGTGCTCAGAGCCATTTGAACCATTTTTTTGAGGGTAGGCAGCGGCTGGATGCTGTAGTGTGGGATGGAGACACTAGGAACCCTGGCGGCGCAGAAAAGTACTCTTTACCTTTGTCTGCGCAGAGCATATTACGCACTCACTTTTTATTTCTACATCACTATAACGGCTGGCTGGGAGAGCGAGGACTATTTTTCAGGGACCACTACAATTACTTCTCTCTCCATGCACATTAATATAACAAAGGAACATTAATAGAACAAGTCATCGTTGTGGAAACACACTATAGCCGACATATTCGACATGAGAGAATGACCTGTTTCGATCTCCCTGGAGCATCTCCATTTCTGTGTAGTACCCTGATGCTGCCTTCCGCTACAGACACGACGGGCTGCTGACGCAGCTGTAGAGAATGAAGATGATGCAAGAAGATCGAAAGAAATCATACCACAAAAAAGTGCATCTGGGGCTGAAGAATAAATGATATATTAAAGTTGTTTTAAAGTTTCAAAAACTTCATCATGAAGTTCAAATTAAACCTTATTTCATTACGAACATCAATTGAGTCAAAATATTTGGAACCAGCCACTATTATCTTACAGTGTCACGACCGTCTCGAAATATTGTATCTCTGTCACCATCTGTTGGGTGTTTCACTTATTCTCACTATGTCATAAACGTTATTGTCTGTTATTTTGTGAGAAAATTGAAGAAACGTCCTTCGATTACAAGTTAAAAACTTCACAATAACTGGGTTTACAAAGATACTGTACAGATACATCAAGTCTATAATACTAATTTGTATAAAGTGAGGCGAACAGCTTTCGTAAGACGGTCAAAAACCAACCGTTTACTGCTGAAAACTAGAGACAGAAAATAAACGTGAAAACTAAAATCTAATTCCCCATACGATAGAACTTGTAACACTATGAAACGCGTAGTTTAATTAAAAAATAAAGAATGAATGGGTACAATACAGCAGATTTTTTGTGGTGTTTCGAGCAGACGAAACGTATGTACCGTATTGTTTGTTCGGCTGTTGGTAGCTGCCTTGATATTCCCACTACAGAACGTGAAAGTAACTGTCGAACACTGAAGACAGTAATGACGCCTTCAGTTAGTCTCTCTAAGCGCAATGAGGCGCTCGTGCGTCTTTTACTGTACAAGAGGAGAGATAATTTATTAACCACTGTTGATTTGGATATAATAATCTACATTTGATCCTCTGAGATGGTCGTCTGACGGAAATGTTCTCATGGAGGCAGCCACGTTTAGTGGACTTCTCCAAATAGAAGTAGCTAGCAGAAGTAGTGCACACTCCGCAGCAAAGTGTAAGATGTAGCCGGCTGAGGTGGCCGAGCGGTTCTAGGCCGTACAGTCTGTAACTGCGCGACCGCTACGGTCGTGGGTTCGAATCCTGCCTCGGGCATGGATGTGTGTGATGCCCTTAGGTTAGTTAGGTTTAAGTAGTTCTACGTTCTAGAGGACTGATGACCTCAGAAGTTAAGTCCCATAGTGCTCAGAGCCATTTGAACCATTCTTTTTGTAAGATTTATTTTGGAACAAATCACCAGGACTGTGTATACACTATTTCTTCGCGAGCTGCTCTCTTCCAGGTGTGCTTCTCCAGCAATGTACGTGTAAACAGGAGAGCGTCTGTCAGCATTGGCAACTAGAGTATAGGTGCTCGGACAAATGAAGGCGTCGGGGCGGTAAGAGCACTGTCCACCAAAGCAAAGTTCCCATTTCCAGTCCAGGTCCAGTGCACTCCATATTCTGTCCGAAAGTCTGAAAACAGCGCACACTCTGCCGAAAAGTGAAAGATTTATTCTGAAGGTAGGAGCAGGTTAAGGAACAGTAACGCCGCTTTAATCAGACAAAAGATCTTTCATGCAAAAACTTCAGAAGTATAAACCTGAAATTTCGTTTAGATTCAGCTGAGATCACAGACACTGTCACGCAGGTGACAACAACGTCGTTAAATATGAGTTACACTGAAACTTAGATTTAGGCTGCATTCTATCCTTCTTGTCCTGCTAAGATGCAGTAATGTGTAAACCTCGACAACTGCGAATATCACAAATAATGAACAATAAAAAGTGTTTTTGGCGTAAGAGATTGTCAAGTGAAGAAACTAATTACGAAGTAAAATGATTTTCAAACATGTCTCGCCAGAAATTCTCTCGGGAAAATGATGGCAAAATGATCTGCACAGTTGTTAATTACAACCGGTTCTATTGCCGTCATTTTATTATATCTGACCAGAGTTAATTCGCATCCGTCCCTCGAGGCAAAGCGTAAGCCAAACACATGTCCATTAATCCAGAGCATAACACAGCGAACTAGCTTATCGTTTTAGCATTGCTGGTTAAAATCAAGTTTAATCAAGAGGATACCTGCGTTGCAATTGGAAGCTACTGTTTACAGAAAGGTCAGTTGACTTTGTCTCCTATCTTTCTACACGTCTGGACTCCTCACATACCAGTCACATGTTTTCTGAACTGACAGGTCGCATGAGTTTCCCTGCGTACATGGAGAAAACACTTTTTTTCTTTTCATTTGAACGACGATGTCAGATTGTGTTTGAATATGAAAACTGAAAGAAGTTATCATGGCCAAAAAAGTGAGTAGGAGAAAAGACGCCGTAAAAAGCAGGTTGTAGTAAATATAACACGGTGTTAAATTTCCTCCCAATTTTTCCCAGTTTTTCGCAGTTGACTAGTGTGAACGGATTATGATGAGCTTAATTCGCTTCTTCGCTTGAAATTAATGTTACCTGACTGAAGAGCAACAGTTAATCTAGATATCTGAGAAACGATACCGCAGATTTCGTGTTCTGTGAGGAGATACGTGTGGAATATACCAATTGCAAGTAACACGACGCACAGCAGAAATTTAAACTAGTGCCAACGTTTTTACAATAAAAAGTGTTTCATCTGTTTTGATGTCATCCTTTATCACTCCTGTCGTGTCTAATTCTCTTCATAAGTGCATACATAGTTATAACACCTTTTCATTATGTTATAATCTTTGCCTGATCCTATAACTTTTCCTTTCTTTTTGCTCCTTATTGTGGAATGTCAACTGATCGTGGATGACTTGTGCATTCCTGTAACTAATGGCTTTGTTCTGATAAGAATGTTTCTTGCCTCACGTAATTCCTATTCCATATTCGAAGCACCACACAGTTCCACTATAAAAATCGTACAATGTCAGCAATAAACTTAGTACAAGGCAAAACGTTAAAAACGAAGGCGAATATTGCTAATTATTTTAACTGAAAACAATATTCTGAAGGTACTCAGATAATTCAGTCCAACGTCTTAACACTTCGTGTCATTGCACCTCATAAAGACTAACAAGTAAGTAAGTCAACGTATTTCCCTTAACATCGCAATACCAATTGAGGGTGCGGGGTATTTTATGCCTACCTTTTGAATATATCGTAATCTCGTCAGTTGCTTTATATTTTAAATGTCTGAAAAAATATATATTTTTTAAATGGCTTCTTAACCACATTCTATAATCTTTTTAAATTTTTCAGTAAAACCTAACCCAAAATTTAAGTCTCGTTAACGAATATGACTTTTCACAAGAAATGATATATTTATTTTTCCAGGTTCAGGACGGTACTTACAAATCAGTACATCTGTAGAAAGTATGTTGCGAATAAAAGTCTACGACAGTTAACGAAATTTGTATATTTAAATTTTTTTGTGGTGGTCATAAAGTACCCCTACCATCGGTGTACACAATATGGAAAATGCATTGGTATTGCTAATATTGTGTGAAAAGATATTTTCAGTTTCTGAACCCTACTTACATATCAGCCCCTATTTGAACAGTATGTTGTAAATAAAAGTTAACAAATCTAACTTTTTTTCTGTCGTGGCCGCGTAAAGTACCCCCCCCCCCCCCCCCCGGCCGAGGTTAAGGAGAAAATGCGTTGGTATTGCAAGCATTAATCTCATTCAGAAACTCAATATGGCACAGTATTTTAGGGAAAAAATGCTTTGACGGGGAATGTTTTCACTGGATAAAACGGTAAATATTTACATTCGCATTATGGTAAATTTGTTTGGCCGTGTCATGTTCCTCAACAATTTCTTCTTACACAATGACGTTTCGACCTCTCTGCTGGAATCTTCTTCAGCATCTTCATGTAAACGGAATAATTCCAAGTTATTACTTTGTATTGCACAAGGCTCATGATACACAAAATTAACTAAAGCAAATAAAAAGGAAGTTAACATGGATTCAAAACCCAGAGATACATAACCTTTTCTAATTAATTTTTCTAAACGTGTTTGTTCTCAGCCATAACGTGTTCCCGGTGTCTCTGTTCCACGAGAGCGGGCAGACATTCACTGATTGTGTAAGATTTCAAATATTAGATTGACGGCCTGTGTCAAGCGAGCAACAAATTTTGTGGACTAATGAATACCTGAATAGTTAGCTACTTTCTTCAGACAAGTTTTGCTTGAGAGTGGCTGTATGTTCTTCAGAGAGGGCTAAGAGTCATACAGTCCTCATTTGTCTCACTCTTTTTTTTTTTTTCACTCCAAGAGTGAGTCTGTTCTGCGACTGCAGCGCCTCTCCCGGGAAGATTATTTCCTAAACTCATCTCGATCTTATTTCCTACAGTGTTCTGCGATTCAGAAGTTCCTCGCAGAGCTCAGAGTAGAATTAATATTTAAGAAAATTCTCGCATTATATGAAGATTTAGTTGGGAAGGAGCGATTTTAGTGTTATTTTCATCTGTAAGTAATTCACTGCTGAAAAATATGATTATTTTTTGTTGTGTTCCTTCACTAATATGTGTTGCTCTAAAGATGAAAGAAGAAAATTGTACGAATCGGGTTTTTTTGTACGATGGATGGTACGTTTCACGAACGCACAATATAGAATTCAATAATTGTCACTCTGTTTGTATGTGTGTGTGTGTGTGTGTGTGTGTGTGTGTGTGTGTGTGTGTGTGTTGTGTGTGTTTATCATCCCTCGTCTTAAATACACCAGAATAACATGTGAGATTTCTCTTCCACCTGGACACATAAAATTGTGGTTTAAGTAGCATTTTGTTTTTAATGGGAACTAAAATGAAAGTTTTCGTTGACATTCCACGTCACAAAAACAAATTTAAAATATTTTTACAAACACCAGACATGGTCTAGGGGCTGTATATGGGGCTTAGTAAAAAAAAGTTTCGGTGAGAAACTCATGTCCGGAAATGTACCGATTGAATATAAAATAATTTTGAAGATTGGGTCGCTTTCAAATCTACCGCATCACAGTACATACACAGCTGGTACAATGAGTTACGACATTTATCCTCTACAAATGCCCATACCAGGGGCAATGTTTCGAGTGCTCGTCGGGGAGTTCTCTTCTACGTGACGGAGGACGCCTTGTTCAAACTCGAGTGCACGCTGCGTCCCTGGAGCCCTCGACACAACCCTCTTAGTTGCGAACGTACTTGGCACAGTTGTTGCAGTGGGATGAAAATGGTATGTATTGGACTGAGACGGTCCGGTAAACATTGTGCAACTCAATCATTACGTACGGTACCGTGAATGCTCAACATCACACAGAGCATTGATAGTCGCGAACTGATTATCTTTAGATAAGTGTCCGAGAGTCGTAAATGTGTATCTGAGGCGATATTGGCCATTCATGAGCAATGTCCATGAGGCAGATGTTTGACAACTGCTTACGTTTCCTTTTAAACGTTGGTGACGCTACGTTCTCAATGTTGGTTTCTTTCCTATCGGGATGCATGCGTATATGAAACCGCAATAGGTACTGAACAGGAACGCTGGCGGGCTCCTACCTGCGTGTCTCATAAACAATAGAGATATCTTAGACAGCACACAAGAACTTTATGTGCCTTTCTAATGCACGCATTGAAGCAAGCCCTCCTCTTTGGAACAGTTAATGTAAGTTTAAATTACTACATGAAAAAACATTCCCGACAGTTAGTTCCTTATCTCAAAGTCGTCAGTTGAGCGCCCTTCACAGTCTGTATAAATTTGAGTCATCAGGCCCATTTCCTCTTATATTTCGGCACATAGTTATGTTAGATGTTATGACATATTTATGGAGTCGATCCAAACAAACACTGTGCAACATTTGTCCCAAAAACGCCCAGAGTCAACAGAAATCTTAGGTTTGTTTTTGTAATAAAAACTAAATGTTTCTCTTTTTTTAAGTAGAATTTTAAGCGCCTATTCGAATCGAATTAGTCTAGCGCGATATTTAGCTTAATGATGCCCCTCTAGCATTAACATATGTGTAAACATATGTCCTCACGTCTTCTTTGCGTGGCTCGCTCTGTCTGCTGTGGAAGTCAATGACTGCATCTCCTACGGCCACACAGCAGCAGCTGATGGGAGATCTGTTTATTCTTCGCCTTTTGCTGACGCCTTTGACAGATATCGCTAAACCGGAAATAGCACTAGAGTAATTCCAACTTGCTCTGTCGAACGCGAACATAAAATTCCACTTTGAAAAACATTTTATTTCTAGCGAGAAACCAACTGACGTTTTCTGTTGACACTAGGCTGCGCTTGAAACACGATAAGCTGCATTTATTTGGGTTGACTGCAGTTGCAAGCAAAATGCAAACATCTGCTGAATCACCAGATAACACGCGCCTGACGACCCGGATGTAGGGACGGTGGTTATCACAGCAACAACCATTTTTCGGTTATATCCGAATGGTAGAACTGCTCAAAATGACCGGTTTCTGAAATAACCAATTTTCGTTTTTATTTCCATTATTCCCTGTAACAAAAGAAGACATCTAAAAAAAAATTGGAAAATTTTAACTCCCTCTGTTTCAAGACACAGAATAAAAATATTAAGTTAAAAAGCCATAAAAAAGAAAAGTTAGTGTGTCTACCGTTCGTTGCTTTTCTCGAAAAGTGGCAAGTGGTTGAATGCTAAAAAAAACACCATTATTCTCCTATTGATTCTAATTTTTTGAAACTATGCTCAAAAATCATGGCGTAATCACTATTTGGGAATTACGAATTGTCAGTGCTAAAGGGTGAAAACTCAGGTTGAAGAACTCTATTTTTCATATTAATTGGTCCATTTTCGAGGGTTACAAACACATAAATTCATATTATGTACCACAGGCAGCAGAGAAACTACATTACCAACCATGTCGGAGCGTCTTTCACATCGAATGTGTACGCATTGCATCTAATAGGTAACGTCACGTGCTAACAGATACATTATTGTCTCAGCAATGCTGTACCTAATCTCATACCGTGTTGTTCGTTTCTGTTGTCATTGTTATTAAAATATAGGTAGCACTGATCACTCTTCCTGAATTCTGTAATAACGTAATATTTCAAAGCAAGGGAAATTTTACGAATAAAAATCACTCATTAAAAAAAAAAAAAAACCAAAACCTTCAGCAGTGCTGCCTTGGCTAGCTCGTATTTCGGTTTTTTATCCTGTTATTAGTAAAAAATAAAAGGGACCAAAAAAAAAAAGAGACCAAACATACACCGACAAATGTCGGTTATCAGGAACGAAAATACTGGTATCGGTTTTAAACGGTCTGTTTTTCCCATTCATACTCAGAGGAGAGACACTCGGTGTATTCACACTGACAGTGCGATCACTGGAGTCGTGACGTCTGTTGCGCCGGAGAGACGGTGCAGCTGAGTTGTGCAGCGGAGCGAGACGCGAGGCCCTGCTGGAGGCCGCTGGAGGCGGCTGGAGCGGCGTGGCGCCGGGGGCGACCCGCCCCCCGCCCCCCACCCCCGCCCCCGCCGCCGTAATGAGAGGCCGGAATGCGGCGGCCGCCGGCAGTTCCCAGGAAACTGTGTGGGAACGCCGACCCTGTCCGGGAGTGCCACAAGGCTCTAATCTCGGCCCACACTTATTCTGGTCCGGGTACATAGCCTGCAGAAACGTCACGAATCTGGCATTCCGGCAGGTACGTTTTGCATACATAAAGTGGAAGTTGCGCTATACCTGCATCGACCAGCAGACCTTCGTTCAGTACCGAACAAGCGGACTTCTCTTTCAAAATGTGTACGGATGATACAGTTTCTCGTACGAGAAGCTATGCACACAAAGGGAAACGAAGAAATACACTTCCTTAAACGAATTTTGAGGAAAAAGTATTCTAGCTGATGGAGCGCTTTCCACTGTAAAATGTTCTAGCGACGCAGCTGTGATTTCAGCTGACAGTCATCAACGTTATGAAATAACCGTTGACACACCAAGCACAATTTCACTAAAATAATATAGGTTACTTACCATCTTTTGTGACTGTAATAAAAGTCTTATTTCGACCGTACTCGTTCCGCTTTATTTCAGAGCATTTTCATATACATCCAGTGTCAGTGAAGTGCAATCTTCTAAAATCTATGTATGGAAGAACATTAGGAATGAAGTGGGAAGCACGGAATTGTGAGTAATAATTGTAATTTAGTACTGTTCAGTAGTAGTAACATAAAACATGAGAACTCTTTGCGATCTTGTCAAACAGATTTGTAAGAATACCAAATTGTTGGAGCGACCACTGAAGATGGTTCGAAATAAAGCAAAACGCATGTTGTCTAAATTACAGCTTTGTTACAGTCGCAAAAGACAGTATATAACCTATTTTACTTATACAGCTATGAGTGCGGAAATAAAGGAGGCCTGAAAACAAGAAAGACAACGTGTACAACTTCACTGAAATTGGCGGTAGCATCGAAAGACGACCTCTTTCTGCATAATCAGTAAGTAGATCCTAATTAACTGTTTAAGACACACATGTATGTGCATTGCCGTTAGTTCGAACTCATTCTAGGATTTTCACGTGGGGTCGTTATTCTTCCCTCGCCCTGATATTTGAAGTGTGTATCTATGCCGTGCAGACTTTAAGCAATTCGGTACTGTTTGTTGTGCTAGGAGTATGGCTTGAAATAAAGTGTGCAACCGTAGACTCCTAGATTACTACTGCAGCATTACAAGAAGGGAATCGCCAAGATTAAAAGTCCCCATCCGATACTGGATGTCTGTTAATAGAGACATGTGTGGAGATGGTTGGTATTTAATACTGAATACTGCGTTATAACGTGTAGACCAGGAATGGGTACTATCACCCCTCCTCTTGACCATTCATAATCTGGGATGGAACTTTACCAGAGTTTGAACGTGTTACTTCTGGATCAAATGCCACCTAGCTCATATACAAGGTGTAACAGGTATAAGTGCAGATACATTACATGACTAATGAGGAGGTATTGAATAGAATTGGGGAGGACAGAAATTTGTGGCACAACTTGACTAGAAGAAGGGATCGGTTGGTAGGACATGTTCTGAGGCATCAAGGGATCACCAGTTTAGTATTGGAGGGCAGCGTGGAGGCTAAAAATCGTAGAGGGAGACCAAGACATGAATGCACTAAGCAGATTCAGAAGGATGTAGGTTGCAGTAGGTACTGGGAGATGAAGAAGCTTGCACAGGATAGAGTAGCATGGAGAGCTGCATCAAACCAGTCTCAGGAGTGAAGACCACAACAACAACCACCACCTTAAAATATACAAGCACCAGTGTGTTGGTTGTTTTTCTCTGTGTCAGTCCTCCCATAAACATGCCAAAAACTTTAGAAACTGATATTTTCTGCACAATCATACTGCAGCATTAAGTGGACTACGCCTGTCGGAACAGACTAACCGCTTTGCATTCATACATCCACACTTCAACACCTGACCTGTTGCCCAGGGGAAAGCAATCGTTAAAGGCTTGCCCTTGTCACATATACTTGGAGGTACTAATGAACCTAAAAACATATGACTGTTTACGGCCATAATTAATAGTCTACGTATGATGTAAATACTGAGGTAATGTTGTTCAGCACACCACCCTTGTTCTCCAGAAGAAATATCTGCTCTTATACCTTTTACATCTTGTTTATGTAGTAATTAGAATTTAACACTTGTAAAAATATCCTTTCTCATCTTTTGTTTGACACGGTACTGATATTAATAAAAACAATATCCTAGATGGTTCGTGAAGGAACTTGGAAAAAGCTGCTAGATATATAAATTCTTCCAGACCATATGTGGCATAACAGCAAGAGATCTTGGTGCCTCTCGCGTCCATCTAGAAAAGATAACCTGAAGATGCCTAAATAAGGTGAAACGCGTCGTTGAAAAATTAAAAAAAAACTAAAATTGCAACCAAGACTGTTTTTAACCAATACTGCTAGATATAGCTCCATATTACTCAGTCAAAGCCGGCAGATGTAACCGAGCGGTTCTAGGCGCTACAGTTCGGAACCGCGCTGCTGCTACGGTCGCAGGTTCGAATCATGCCTCGGGCATGGATGTGTGTGATGTCCTTAGGTTAGTTAGGTTTAAGTAGTTCTAAGCCTAGGGGACTGATGACCTCAGATGTTAAGTCCCATAGTGCTTAGAGCCATTTGAACTCAGACAAATGCGCTGCAATAAATGGAACTGAAAATTACAGAAAATTAAATGAAGTCAAATTCAGCTTTGAAAAGGAAAGTTTCTTGTGTTCTCTTCGGCAATATCATGTTCAAGATAACAACCCCGAGTTCACAACACTACATTGGAGCCATGTCATCCAGCTTCAGGGTACAGCAACCACTAACCGAAACTTGTGACCATAAGCAGAAGCGACATTGCTCTTTCCATTCACAATGCCTCTCGTTTTCCGTACGGAGAGTAATAGCAGGCGGAGTGCAGTTTACGGACAAATAATTCAATCGCTAATGGGAGATTTCGCAAAAACCGGTTGGCACACTGCGCAGCTGACTGGCCATAAAGTACGTGTCTAATTATGTCTGGTAACGCTATATCGGACCATTTAGTAAATTAATAAAAGCCTTGGTCGCAGAGATAATCGGAACCGGTCCGCACGGGCGAGGCTCGAGTTACAGCACAGTCGGCTGTCGCTGCTGCTAGCTGGGCGCAGATTCACATACAGACCGGCTGGTTCTGCTGGTGGCTGGGCCGCGCACCCTCATCTTACTCACACTCTCACTCAGAACTCTTTGGACATTTGTCAGCTTCGGCATATAGCGGCCGAATTCATTCTCGCTCCTTGTTGATAGATATTAGTGAAGGTTGTTGTAACCGACGTTAGAAGCTGAAGCACTATTATCTCAGCTACAAAACTGCAAAATTAACAGGAGCAGATGTCTGCTAAATCTTGAATTCTGTAATAGAAGTGATATGTCGAAATACGTATGTCATTAGAATGTGGGAACAGCACACACACAGATAACAGTTCAGTAGAAGTGTCCTATAGCGGTAATATTCCATACCTAAAACATTTTGAATGCTAGGACCTAGATTATGTATTAGATTACTGTTGATATAAAGTGTTACATCTTCGAGCTGGAACATTTTAACCACTTGACCTATTCTTGATGCAGCCTTCGAAGTTAGTCTATCCTGTAGCCCTCTTTATATGTACATAACTACTGCGCCAGATGCCCATTTAAACCTGTTACGAAATTTACTACTGCTTCATTCACCAGGATACGTCTTATCAACGTATCCATTCATTTAGTCAAGGTGTGCCACGAAGGAATTCTCCTAAATTCGATTCATTACTTGTCCCTTAGTTACTCGTTGTACCATTGTAATATTCATTCTTTTGTAACAACGCAATTCAAAATCATCTAATCTTTTTTTCTCTGTACTGTTTACCTTCCACGTTTCACTTCCATTCAATACTACACTCCGAATATTTTCACAAAGGACTTCCAAACACTTAGATGTTTATTAAGTGTTAAATTTCTGCTTTTCAGGAAAACTTTGCTTGCTGTTGCCAGTCTGCATTTTATATTATCTTTATTTCTGCTGTCGTCTGTTACTTTGCTTCCCAAATAACACCAGAGCGCTCTTCTCCTAATATAATTCACTCAGTATCACCTAATGTATTTCGGGTACTCTGTATTATCCTTGTTTTAGTTTTATTGATGTTCATCTTATAATATCTTTTCAGAAAATTATGCATTCTGTTTTTTTGGTCTTGCAAGTCCATTACTTCTTTGACAGAATCACAATCTCATCGGCAAACCATATAGAGTTACATGCAATAGAAAAAGCAAATATTTCGATAAAGGTTTCCACATATTACTGTAACCAGTCACCTTTTGGTTTTTATTATTCAAGTTTTATCATCAGATATTGAGTATTGTGAGGGTCGTGTACCCGTGGAAAAATACAGAAACGAAACATGTAAGCATGAATGTGGCGAGCATTACTCACGCTATTTGAAACCTGTAATGGGAGATAAAAATTGAATAATAAAACAAAAGACGATTGGCTGCAGTAATTTGTGGAAACTTTACTCATCACAGTCTGTCTTCCACATCCATAATATACAAAAGTTTTAAATGATTCTGTCTGTGATCTTATGAAATAAATAGGTAGAAACATCCTGGACACCCGTCTGTCATTTTTAAGTGATAACCAGTGTACTAAAAAAGTTCATGTTGATTCAGCAATTTGTGTTGCATAGCCGATTACCGCTTCAGTTCTCAAGAGAGTAACGTGGGCAGAGAAGCGAAACGGTAGTCCGTTTTCGTAAGCGCTGGCCCTTAGTTAGTCGGGAGTCTTTCTGCAACTTACACTCATGTTCAGAAAAAACAGAACACCATGAACGAGTAGAAATATGACGTTCATATTCACGGGACATGTACATTAGTATCCTTTGCAGAAATTCATAATTTTTAACATTTTTATGCAGCGACAGCAACTGTTATTGTTTATATAACAATATACAGTCTACAGTTGCAGGTTGACTTTATCGTTTACCTAGGTTTCAACGTTAGTAATAACGTTTTCTTCAGAACCTGCAATAAGATAATATTATAATGCGCTAGTAAATTATATTAGATATGGTCATCCTACAGGATGCAACGAGTAGTACTTATATAAAATATTATTTAAATATTTGTCTAAAACAGGCCATGTCCGAAGTCAACTATAAAACTTGATGCATAACCTAAGGTTTTGTCACTTCCATTGAACAAGCTGTAGCACATTCACTTTAGGCCCGTTGTATGGGCCTCGTCGTGTGACTAGAGACTGCGGACCGCGAGAGCTTCGCGGTCTGCCTCACAGAGGGCGGCGCGCATGAGCGATACCTATAGAATCAAACTCTTATTACGCGCGCGTCAGATAACCTTTTTGCTATGAATTAATTTTATATTTTACTATTGTAAGTTAATTACAGTATCCAGCATGACTACGTTCCACATTCTACTACAGAGCTTTATAAACTGACCAACAAATCTCGTATGAACATCTGCAGGAAAGTTTCTGTTATTACAGAAACTGTAATGATCACATGCATTATGAATTATTGCAAACCTAATATAGGCTGGAAGCCTTCGAAGTATCCCCTATTTTTTAGATACAGTTGATCGTTCAGTAAATTGCCTCTATCTGTAATTAGGTGTGCATAAATTTGTAGTTCCTCCAGCGTGTCGAGTTTATATCCCTTAACTTCATGATGTAGTAGCTTTATGTCACGTAAAGGTTTAGGTGTACGAGCCATTTGCACCAGTTGTACCGCAAAGGCTGACCCCCGTGTTCCTACGCCCTTTATTAGAAGATTTTCTTTAAACCTTACTGCTATAGCTCTGCCTGTTTGACCTGTGTAATAACATGGGCAATCATCACACATAATTTTATATACGCCTGATTTCACTGACTTGTCACCGTCTTTCTCAAGGGAATGAACCAAATTTTGCTTTAGATTATTACTCGTCGAGTAGGAAATTTTACAGGTTCTGATGAAGACGTTATTACTAACGTTGAAACCTAGGTAAACGATAAAGTTAACCTGCAACTGTAGGCTGTATATTCTTATATACTTTGCAGAAATGATTAGCATTTGAGCCATGTCGGCCCGCAGGTTCAAGGTCAAACATCGATATTGCGGCGCAACACTACCCACCGCTAAAATGTGCTTACGGCTCTCGTTGTCGCTATAAGCCGAAGGTAATGGGTCAGTGTGACTTGAGCAGACATGCAAGATGCCTCGTAGACGTATGTACGAACCGCACCATCAAATCAATGAGTTTGAACGAGAGCGCATTATTGACATGAGATACTGTGATGCATTGATATGGGAAATTGATGCTCGTGCAGGACCAAGTGTTTCATTAATGCAATGGGTGTGTGCAGAATAGTTCATGGAAGGCCTTAGAACACGACGAGATGGACGAGGCCACCCAGCCCAGAACATCCCCGACAGCATCGACAGCTCATCCGAGTGGCATCGTGTCCTACTCGGCTGTGGCGCAACAGTAGAATAGTGTAACACATCGCACACTATCAGAGGTGACAGTCCGCCGCCGTTTGTTACGGCTTGGCTCACGTGCGTGTCGTCCACTTCTCTGCGTGCCTTAGACGAATGTGAAGAAACATGTTAGACGGCAGTGGTATATGGAACGGCGACGCTGTGGACAGGAATGTCATCAGATAGTGTTTTCGGACGAATCCAGGTTCTGTTTGTTTGAAAATTATGCTCGCGTTTTGGTTCGCCGCAGACAAGGGGAGCGGCATCACACTGGCTGCATCCGCACAGGACATACAGCGCGAATACACAGAAAGATAGATCCTTTATCATTTAGCTACAAAATAGCAGGTCAGCAACTGGAAGCAATTAATACCATAAATCATCTGGGAGTACGCATTAGGAGTGATTTAAAATGGAATGATCATATAATGTTGATCGTCGGTAAAGCAGATGCCAGACTGAGATTCATTGGAAGAATCCTAAGGAAATGCAATTCGAAAACAAAGGAAGTAGTTTACAGTACACTTGTTCGCCCACTGCTTGAATACTGCTCACCAGTGTGGGATCCGTACCAGATAGGGTTGATAGAAGATATAGAGAAGATCCAACGGAGAGCAGCGCGCTTCGTTACAGGATCATTTAGTAATCGCGAAAGCGTTACGGAGATGATAGATAAACTCCAATGGAAGACTCTGCAGGAGAGATGCTCAGTAGCTCGGTACGGGCTTTTGTCAAAGTTTCGAGAACATACCTTTACCGAAGAGTCAAGCAGTATATTGCTCCCTCCTACGTATATCTCGCGAAGAGACCATGAGGATAAAATCAGAGAGATTAGAGCCCACACAGAGGCATACCGACTATCTTTCTTTCCACGAACAATACGAGACTGGAATAGAAGGGAGAACCGATAGAGGTACTCAAGGTACCCTCCGCCACACACCGTCAGGTGGCTTGCGGAGTATGGATGTAGACGTAGACGTAGACGTGTAAACCCGAAGGCTTATAGTGTGGGTTGTTATTGGGTTGAACCGCAAATCATAGTTGGTGCGTGTCCTTGGCACTGTGACCAGTGTGACCTAAGTGAATGGCATCCTGCGACCCGCAGCCATACTCTTTCTCCACAACACCTCAAACGCTATTTTTCAGCAAGACAATGCACGACCACATGTCGATGCACGAAGAGGTGCCTTCTTAGAGTCACAGGATGTCAGCCTTTTTCCCTGGCCCGCCAGATCATTAGACTTATCGCCAATCAAAAATTTGTGGGATATGGTGACAAGATGGTTGCAATGCTGTGACCCATTGCTAACCACCTTAGATGAACTTTGAACGAGGTGATTGCAGCATTGATGGCTATACCACAGGACGCGATTCGCGCCTTATACGTGTCTATGCCATCACGCATGCAACAGGTTATCAGGGCCCATAGCGGTGTCTGTGCCAACTAGACAAAAGGACGCAGGCTGAACCGAGGTGACTGGAAAGACAATCATTTCTGCAGAACATACTAATGTACATGTCCTGTGAAGATGGATGTCCTGTCTCCAGTCGTTCAAGATGTTCTGTTTCTTTTCTGAATATAGGTGTATGTAAATCATATGGTGGATCACTGTTACTTGGAGCACTATTACCAAATTCACACGTAAGGGTGCAGTTACGACTAAAAATACGTTACCCAATAGGACATCATTAACACAATTTGTGCATTAATTAGAAAGCAAAATATATCTGAACAAGTATCCCCTACATTACATTCGCGGAAAAGATGAACATGTGTCTCATAGGCTTTACAACATTTCATTGCATTGATCTACATACTGAAGTTTTTGATTTTATGAAGCGATGGAAATTTGGCTGTTAAAAAATTCATTTTTTTTAAATGTGTATAAACATTACTGCGAAAGAAAGTTTTGAGAATAATTTTTGCAAGTGCGCTAGGGATTTGCCAATGACGACGGAAGACTCTGAATGCCATCTGCATTGTGTCTTCATTTAATATGTACCACGCACCACCGTTATACCATTGAAATGTCCAGGCACACCCAAGATAAGTGGAGATTATATTATCTGATCTCAGATGTACAGCAAGTCCAATTTTGTCTGCAGACTTGCCATTTTCGCAATACAGATTGTACAGAGGTCAGAGGGCTGACAGTAGAAAAAAATATAATGTCCTTCTACTATAGATATTTTAACCCAAGAAACAGCGTCAGGGCACAGTCTAAAATATTGGAAACGACACTTCGATACTTATACATACGGGCACATTCCATCAGTTAAACTCCATATCAGTGTGACCATGAGATTTGGAATTCTGTCCATGTATTTGTTGCGAATTACCAAATATTTCAACGACTTACCCTGTAAGCACTGTTCCATAACGGTCACTGACTCATATGGATACGCCACATATACCATGCCTCCAGTAGGTTATAAAGGATGATCCTGACCCAGAGCAGTACCTGTGGGTAACTTTTACCCAACATTATGAAAGGACTTACTGGTTATGTTGAATCAGAAACACAGTATAGCTTGAAAATTATTAAGACAATTTCATTTTCCATCTTGACTGTATTACAATCAGACATTTATCTCACATGGTCTGCTGATTTAGGATCTGCATCGTTTTCAACTGATAAACCGTATATAGTATGTCCGTCGTTTAAATATGCAGGGTGTTAGAGAGTAGATGTTGTGGCCATTGGCACCTTAACACGCATCCACTTACGCGTGTTAGTTGCTTTTTCTCAGTGTCTAACAGTCTTCCTGCAAACATATCACATAAATTACTACCTGATGTTTTGTATATAGTCGTAGCTGTGCACCTGTCAGTAGCAGGCCGGGATGGCCGAGCGGTTCTAGGCGCTACAGTCTGGAACCGCGCGACCGCTACGGTCGCAGGTTCGAATCCTGCCTCGGGCATGGATGTGTGTGATGTCCTTAGGTTAGTTAGGTTTAAATAGTTCTAAGTTCTCGGAGACTGATGACCCATAGTGCTCAGCGCTATTTGAACCTGTCAGTACAGATTATCTGTTTTGCATCCACGAGTCCACACTTCAATACCCTAACTGCCGCCCAGGGGAAAATAAGCATTAATGGTTTGCATGTGCCATGCGTACTTGGCAGTACTAACCATCCTAAAAGCATGCTGCTCGTAATTGCAATAATTACTGCTGTGCAGATGAAGTAAATACTGATGTAATGTTATTCAGTACACATCATCAGTCATCGATAGAAGTACCTGTACTTATGCCCATACTATCGTATGTAACTGCTGGCATAGTAGATTCAAATGCCAGCAGTTATATATTTCAGTGGCGGACTTACATTTTATACATTATTGTACATTATTCTGGGAAGTATTCCTTGATTACTGGGTGAATGCACGAACAGGAAATCCCCTTTTAAATACTCTCAGTTGGAAACAGCTTTGATGCTCTCCCAGATTCTAGTAAACTGGTTGCAAACAACAAGATTCTAGAAAATGAGGAGGTAACCAAAGATGCAAAAAATAACGTAGTAAGTATGTACACTGAGGAGCCAGAGCAACTTGTACACCTGCCTAATACCGTGTAGGGCCCCAGCAAGCACGTAGAAGTGCCGCAACACGACGTGGCATTAACTCGACTAATGTCTGAGGTAGCGCTGGAAGGGAATTGGCATAACGAATCCTGCAGGGTTGTCTATAAATCCGTGAGAGTTTGGTAGCCAGCGGAAGTGCTTAAACTGAGAAGAGTGTTCCTGGAGCCATTCTGTAACAATTCTGGACATGTGGGGGTGTTGGATTCTCCTGCTAGAATTGCCCAAGTCCGTCGAAATGCACATGGACATAAACGGATGTAGGTGACCAGACGGGATGCTTTTTTATGTGTCACCTGTCAGAGTCGTATTTAGACGTGTCAGGGGTCTCACATCACTCCAATTGCATACGCCGAGCACCATTACAAAGATTTCACCAGCTTGAACAGTCCCCTGCTAACATGCAGGGGAATACCCGTACACGTCCAACCTCTCGATAGAATTTGAAACGAGACTCGTCCGACCAGGCAACATGTTTACAGTCATCAAAAGGTCAATGTCGGTCTTGGCGGCCCAGGCGAGGCGTAAAGCCTTGTGTCTTTCAGTCATGAAGAGTACGCGAGTGGGCCTTCTGCTTCGAAAGCTCACATCGATGATGTTTCGTTGAAAGGTTCACACGCTGACACTTGTTGATGGCCCAGCACTGAAATCGGCAGCAGTTTGCGGAAGGGTTGCATTCTCTTTAATCGACGTTGGTCCGGTTCTTGCAGGATCTTTTTTCGGCCACAGCGATGTCGGAGATTTTATGTTTTATCGGATTCTTGATATTGACGGTACAGTCGTGAAATGGTCGTAAGGGAAAATCCCTATGTCAACGCTACCTCGGAGATGCTGTGTCCCATCGCTCGTGCGCCGACTATAACACCTCGTTCAGACTCACTTAAATCTTACCGAGCGAGGTGGCGCAGTGGTTAGCACACTGGACTCGCACTCGGGAGGACGACGGTTCAATCCCGTCTCCTGCCATCCTGATTTAGGTTTTCCGTGATTTCCCTAAATCGTTTCAGGCAAATGCCGGGATGGTTCCTTTGAAAGGGCACGGCCGGTTTCCTTCCCAATCCTTCCCTAACCCGAGCTTGCGCTCCGTCTCTAATGACCTCGTTGTCGACGGGACGTTAAACACTAACCACCACCACTTAAATCTTGATACCCTGCCATTGCTGCAGCAGTAACCGATTCAACAAAACTGCGCCAGACGCTTGTTGTCTTATTTAGGCGTTGCCTACCGTAGCGCTGTATTCTGCCTCTTTACATATCACTGTATTTGAATACGCATTCCAATACCAGTTTCTTTGGCGCTTCAGTGTATTTCTTGTGGATATGTGTGTGATGATGATGATGATGTTTGGTTTGTGGGGCGCTCAACAGCGTGGTTATCAGCGCCCGTACAATTACCCAATCTTTGCTCAGTCCAATTGCGCCACTTTCCTGGATGATGATGAAATGATGAGGACAACACAAACATCCAGTCATCTCGAGGCAGGTGAAAATCCCTGACCCCGCCGGGAATCGAACCCGGAACCCCGTGCGCGGGAGTGGATATGTGTCGGTAGTGGTGCCGTCCAATACTATGTCGTTGCAAAACACCAAACACAGAATGTCGGCTGTGGTAGTAGCGACTGAAGTATTCAGGAAAAACAAAAAGAAACAAATCAAATGAAAGGACGATCTGAGCTTGCAGAAAAGAATTTTAAGAAAGTAGGTGAACATCAGAGAAAGGAGAGAATGGAAGAAAGTTGCGACAGGAGTCCGAGATCGTTTCTTGTACATGTCATTCATGAGAACGTAAACACTGAGATGTAACGACGTCAGTCTCTGTGGTCTGGAAGCTCAAGAATTGCTACACAAGTCCAACACCGCACCACAGTAGCCCAGCCGCACTCGAGAGTGGAGACGGCTCATTAGAGGCGTTGGGCTGCTCCAGCAGCCGCCGACTGGGTGGACGGGAGGCGGGTTGAGGGCCGCGGCGTTTAGCTACTGTGCGCTCGGTCCGCCCTTATAATTCTCCTGTAATTGCTGCGCGGTGCGGCGACCTGCGCGCTGCGTGCCACTAGGGGGCGTCGTGTCGCTTTATTCTAGCGCCTGCGACCTCAGAAGACCCTGCGTTCCCTGGCGCCACGCCGAGAAGCACAGCAAACGCGTTCCTCACTGCTTTATGGTATCTTCCAAGCACTGGGATTTTTCACCTACATGGAACACTACGATGCCTTTGAGTAAGTAACGCAAATTTTGTCCTCGCGGAAAACTTACCTTCGTATATTCGAAACGCACTCTTCTTAGCAGTTTGAGACATTCGGATATTGCTTGTCAGTAAGTACCAATTATTTTATTTAGATACGAACGACACAATGATTTCATAGTATAGTAATGAGACGAGTAAAGCAGATGAGCAGGAAAAGCACTCCTGTAATGTTCAGATGCAGTATTAGTGGTCTGCTGCCTGTCGCTGTCATGTAGATACATTATGTAGGTGTAACGTTGCAAAATCATGAAATGGAACGTGGCCGATAGCTGGAGCTAACAATCCGAAACGAATCTTGACCAGAAAGTACTGAAAGTGAGTGTGTGCGGAATGTTTTCTCTGTTTAAAAACCTTAAAATAGAGTCTCAGCTCTTAGCTCCTTTCTAGAACCACATTACAGATGTCGACTACTGTCCTGTGTTACACGAAGACTTGTCGAAGATCTTAGAGTGAGCCGTCGATATAAAGCAGACGCTGGTCGTAAAGCGAAGTGTGTCGGACTGGCCACACAGCTTTCATGGGAGTGTGTGGCACCTTCGCTCTGGGTCATTTCAAGCACTCACCTTTTACTTCGTACAAAAAACAAGCGAAATGTGAAGGTCAGCAGACGCGAGACAGCACGTGCTTTCAGACTGTTTGATACTAATGCCGTCTGTGATAATATCCGAAACTAACAGGACCCCTATTCCGTCGGTCGATATTATAGTATTACATCGGCTGCATTCAAGCGCTCAGCTGTGTCAGACCCCCCATGCAGTTAATCGCGATTTTAACATACCGGGTGATCAAAAAGTCAGTATAAATTTGAAAACTTAATAAACCACGGAATAATGTAGATAGAGAGGTAAAAATTGACACACTTGTTTGGAATGACATGGGGTTTTGTTAGAACAAAAAAAACACCCCATATTGCTAGACGCGTGAAAGATCTCTTGCACGCGTCGTTTGGTGATGATCGTGTGCTCAGCCGCCACTTTCGTCATGCTTGGCCTCCCTTGTCCCCAGAACTCAGTCCGTGCGATTATTGGCTTTGGGGTTACCTGAAGTCGCAAGTGTATCGTCATCGACCGACATCTCTAGGGATGCTGAAAGACAACATCCGACGCCAATTCCTCATCATAACTCCGGACATGATTTACAGTGCTGTTCACAACATTATTTGTCGACTACAGCTATTGTTGAGGAATGAGGGTGGACATATTGAGCATTTCCTGCAAAGAACATCATCTTTGCTTTGTTTTACTTTGTTATGCTAATTATTGACATTCTGATAAGATGAAGCGCCATCTGCTGGACATTTTTTGAACGCCTGTATTTTTTTGGTTCTAATAAAGCCCCATGTCATTCCAAGCATGTGTGTCAGTTTGTACCTCTCTATCTACATTATTCCGTGATTTATTCAGTTTTCGAATTTATACTGACTTTTTGATCACCCAGTATATTAACATTTATGGCACACTTTATGTGGTGTCACAGCCAGACACCACACTTGCTAGGTGGTAGCCTTTAAATCGGCCGCGGTCCGTTAGTATACGTCGGACCCGCGTGTCGCCACTATCAGTGATTGCAGACCGAGCGCCGCCACACGGTAGGTCTAGAGAGACTTCCTAGCACTCGCCCCAGTTGTACAGCCGACTTTGCTAGCGATGGTTCACTGACAAATTACGCTCTCATTTGCCGAGACGATAGTTCGCATAGCCTTCAGCTACGTCATTTGCTACGACCTAGCAAGGCGCCATTACCAGTTACTATTGATGCTGTAAAACATGTACCGTCCAGAGCGATGTTCACCAATTATGGATTAAAGTTAAGTATTCTACCAGTTACCTCCTTTTTTCTGAAGTCTAAATTCCTTGTCCTGTTCCAGACCTCACGCCAACCTGCGTGAGCTTAAACGCGTGCCTTTCGGCTTCCTCCTCATAGTGGGTTGGCTGTCTTGCCAATCCACAACACTTTATATGAATGAATTTTAAAAATAGACTCTCTAAGGAACATTTAACCCAATAAAAAAGTAGGCCAAAAAAATTTCTAACCTGATCCATCCTTTTAAGACGGCTGATATAACCGGTACGTGACAAATATGTGTCCACCTTTCTAAATTCCAAAGCCGACGGGAAGACACGCGAGATACTAAAATTGTGCCATGCTCGTGTGTTCCCATTATACTTCTCTAAAGAAAATAATTTAGTGCGATTTGCGTGAAAATTACTCAAAAACGACCGCCGTACGGGCGACTCCATTCCGCTTCAAGTAAGCCGAAAGCCCAGAAGGTCAGCAGTATTATATGTGCTTTAATTTCGGTTGTGGAAGTGACTGCTCTTTACGCCTGCTCGTGGACCCGACGGTATCTCAGCCAGTAGATCTCTGTTGCCAGGGCCTGCGCGTTTAAGGTGAGCGCCGACGTCTGGGCTGTCCTCCGCCCCGCGATTTACGCCGCAGAGCGGTGGCCCGGCCGCGGGTCTGAGGGCGCCGCTTGTTAGGAGGCAGGCGCGGATGCCGCTGACGGGGCAAATATTTATTTTAATTTGTGCCCCGCCAGCGCCGCCACGCGGCAGATAAGGAGGCGCGGCTGCGGCACGGGACGGCCAATTAGCGCCTGCTACCGGGCGACGCGCCGCGCCACGCGTGGCTGCCTATCCACCAGGGGCCTCGCTCAGTGCTTCCTACCTCGTAACCCTTGGTGGGTGATCTAGTAAACATAGAACCGCCTATACACTTGCTGGCGTCTACTCTTCCTTATTTACACTTACGAAAAATTAATAACCATCACACTTTACAAAAATTAAAAAGTTAATGGAGCCTAATCGAGGATAACATTTCTTCGCAAATTTGCTAACCTCCAACCCCTTTGTAGTTTGAAAGGCTCGAATTGCGGTCTAAACATTCCTTTCACGCACGGTAGAGCGTGTTGTTTGAGATCCGGTACCTCGCAAAGTCGAGTGAAAAAACAGAATGCTTAATTTTTCCGAAAGCTCGGGAACGGAGTACATCAGTGAGAACAGCAGGAGCACATTAAAGAATATGAGTCACCAATGTTTCAGCATTAGGTAGTAATACAACTCCTACATGGCCAAGAACGGCTCCTTTACCTGCCTTTTTATGACCGATTTTAGCGTCAGGTGCAGAGTTGTCATTGGGGAGCAGAAAACCTTGGTGACAGCGGACCGTGAAATTCTGGAGGCTAATGCACCACATAATTTGCATAACGCATAAAGCAGTAATCGGACATCGTAATGAGAGCAATAGATTGGAAGATTCGACTTGTAAAAAACGTAGATGTGCATATAACAGGGCACTGATGGTGCGAAATCGACACGTACCCAAACCAATCGCTTCCCAGAGTAATTAATTATATGAAACATAAACAAATTCTGAATACACCGTTAGTAAAGGATTTTTTTACTAGATGACTCCTAAATAGAGGCATAAATTAATTTAAATACAAGTATTAGTATTGCTAAAATTGTAAATAAGGAAATGCGCATTACGTGCGTACAGACGAAGACAAATAGACAATAGAAAGGACACTACTATCTCCTCAATTATTTTTTTTTAAATTATCAAAGGATTACCGAACATCAGTGGAGGTACAAAGTATAATTTTATCTGTGACATTTATTACACATTGAGGCAGAGGTGACCCCAATTGGGAATATCTGTGATGGTTTTTCCAGTTCCGAAATTTGAGATACAACTTCCCAAAAACCTTGATCGAAACAAAGGGATTCAGCTGGACCATTTGGACTCATGTGTTGTGATTTTTCTTGAGACAGTGTTGTATCACCGGAGACGCAAGAATACAGGGGTTGCCTGTCATCATTTACAAGGTGAAAAAAATTATCCAGTATAATTTAAAACGTTACAAGCTATCCGATTTAGCGGTCAAATATAAACAACCGAAATAGAGCGAATGGAATAATCCACAGTATTTCATGAATGAAATCTCATATCTAAATAAGTACCTCACAGCCCTACTGAAAAAATTTCATCATCCTACCAGTGTCATCAGTCTTTCGACTGGTTTGATGCGACCCGCCACGAATTCCTCTCCTGTGCCAACCTGTTCATCTCAGAGTAGCACTTGCAACCTACGTCCTCAATTATTTGCTGGATGTATTCCAATCTCTGTCTTCCTCTACAGTTTTTGCCCTCTAGAGCTCCATCTAGTACCACGGAAGTCATTCCCTGATGTCTTAACAGATGTCCTAACATCCTGTCCCTTCTCCATGTCAGTGTTTTCCAAATATTCCTTTCCTCTCTTCCTCTTTCCTTACTTTATCAATCCACCCAATTTTCAACATTCGTCTGTAGCACCACATCTCAAATGCTTCGATTCTCTTCTGTTCCGGTTTTCCCACAGTCCATGTTTCACTAAGGTTCTCCAAGCGTACATCCTCAGAAATTTCTTCCTCAAATTACGGTCTATGTTAGATAGTAGACTTCTCTTGGCCAGGAATGTCCTTTTTGCCAGTGCTACTCTGCTTTTGATATCCTCCTTGCTCCGTTCATCATTGGTAACTTAGCTACTTTCGCAGATAGTAGAGTTCCTTAACTAAATCTACTTCGTGACCATCATACTGATTCGCTGATGACATTGCTATCCTGAATGAAAGTGAAAAGAATTACATGATCTGCTTGAAACGTCCCCTTAGAACAATTTATACAAGACTGTGCTTAACCTGACACACAATAATTTTAGCGCAACGCAATCTGACTATCAAAAATCCCTGCAAAAGAATGGCCCTGAGTAACATTAAACTATACCTTTCAGAAATCACTTACCTCACAAAAATCTTCGTTACTCGAACTACTGCAATACAGCGAGCGCCACTACTGCCAGCTAAATAAAAGATTCAAACTACTGAAGGCACTAACTACTGATAGGGATAGTTAGCAAATGAAAGATATTAATAGAGAACAAACAATGTATTTACAAATTATCAAAACTCCGCCATCTCTCTCCCCACATCCACCACTGCTGGCGGCTCACCTCCAACTGCGCAACGCTACGCGCTGTTAACATCCAGCTGCCCCTCTACAATGGCAGACAACAATGCAAACTAGCCACAGACTGCACACAGCACAGCCAGTGATTTTCATACAGAGAGCGCTACGTGGCGGCGGCGTTACCAATATAAGAATCTAAACAGCCTACTTACATGCTGAACGAAATGAACAGTCTGATGAGAACAGAATATGGATTGAGAGTAAATATAAGAAAGACGAAAGTAATGACAAGTAGCAGAAATGAGAAAATCGAGAAAATTTATATCAGGATTGATGGTCATGAAGTCCATCATAAGGGAACGAAATTGTGAAATATTTTTTTATTATTTTACCCAAACCGAAAGCAAATAAGGTGCTTTACTCCCTGATGATGGGCTACACCCTAGTGCCGGTCGAATAATAAAAAATACGTTATCTCAGCTGAGAGGCTTTCTTTGGAAATCAGATATCGTTCGTTGAATGTATCCAATTACTTTCTTCGGATAGATGACCCTCCAGAATACCTGAGCGTGTGTTAAAGCGCCGCTTCAGAGACGAGGAACTCCACTGGCCCAGGATCGAATCCACCCAGCGGATTAACGACGAGCGTCGGTGTGCCGGCCAGCCTGGATATGAGTTTTAGGCGGTTTCCCACATTTCACTAGCTGAATAACGAGCTAGCACCCAAGTCCCGCCTCAGTTACACGATTCGCAAACATTTAGAACATTTTCGCTGACTTTCACATGAATAACTCTACACCTAGGCAGTTGGAGTACACATATTCCATCCTGGGGGGGGGGGGGGGAGGGGAGGTACGGGGTGGCAGCAGGAGGGGCAATCGGCCACCCCTTATAACGGTACTTTGCGGGCAGGCATGTCAATTAGCACCATATTAATTAAAATGGGGGATAAATAGACTTTATTTTGGAAGAATTAAAAAGGGGAAAGTAATGCGAAACTTTAATAACTGCGCAGTATTACTAAGAAGCAATATAATGAAAAGTAATAAAAAGCGAAGTAGCAAAGACCAAGCGAGACAGAAAGGTATAGGGGCGCGTTTGTTTTTTAATACATACACTCCTGGAAATGGAAAAAAGAACACATTGACACCGGTGTGTCAGACCCACCATACTTGCTCCGGACACTGCGAGGGGGCTGTACAAGCAATGATCACACGCACGGCACAGCGGACACACCAGAAACCGCGGTGTTGGCCGTCGAATGGCGCTAGCTGCGCAGCATTTGTGCACCGCCGCCGTCAGTGTCAGCCAGTTTGCCGTGGCATACGGAGCTCCATCGCAGTCTTTAACACTGGTAGCATGCCGCGACAGCGTGGACGTGAACCGTATGTGCAGTTGACTGACTTTGAGCGAGGGCGTATAGTGGGCATGCGGGAGGCCGGGTGGACGTACCGCCGAATTGCTCAACACGTGGGGCGTGAGGTCTCCACAGTACATCGATGTTGTCGCCAGTGGTCGGCGGAAGGTGCACGTGCCCGTCGACCTGGGACCGGACCGCAGTGACGCACGGATGCACGCCAAGACCGTAGGATCCTACGCAGTGCCGTAGGGGACCGCACCGCCACTTCCCAGCAAATTAGGGACACTGTTGCTCCTGGGGTATCGGCGAGGACCATTCGCAACCGTCTCCATGAAGCTGGGCTACGGTCCCGCACACCGTTAGGCCGTCTTCCGCTCACGCCCCAACATCGGGCAGCCCGCCTCCAGTGGTGTCGCGACAGGCGTGAATGGAGGGACGAATGGAGACGTGTCGTCTTCAGCGAAGAGAGTCGCTTCTGCCTTGGTGCCAATGATGGTCGTATGCGTGTTTGGCGCCGTGCAGGTGAGCGCCACAATCAGGACTGCATACGACCGAGGCACACAGGGCCAACACCCGGCATCATGGTGTGGGGAGCGATCTCCTACACTGGCCGTACACCACTGGTGATCGTCGAGGGGACACTGAATAGTGCACGGTACATCCAAACCGTCATCGAACCCATCGTTCTACCATTCCTAGACCGGCAAGGGAACTTGCTGTTCCAACAGGACAATGCACGTCCGCATGTATCCCGTGCCACCCAACGTGCTCTAGAAGGTGTAAGTCAACTACCCTGGCCAGCAAGATCTCCGGATCTGTCCCCCATTGAGCATGTTTGGGACTGGATGAAGCGTCGTCTCACGCGGTCTGCACGTCCAGCACGAACGCTAGTCCAACTGAGGCGCCAGGTGGAAACGGCATGGCAAGCCGTTCCACAGGACTACATCCAGCATCTCTACGATCGTCTCCATGGGAGAATAGCAGCCTGCATTGCTGCGAAAGGTGGATATACACTGTACTAGTGCCGACATTGTGCATGCTCTGTTGCCTGTGTCTATTTGCCTGTGGTTCTGTCAGTGTGATCATGTGATGTATCTGACCCCAGGAATGTGTCAATAAAGTTTCCCCTTCTTGGGACAATGAATTCACGGTGTTCTTATTTCAATTTCCAGGAGTGTATAAAAGAACATGTAACACATTATTGAGCTCTCTACCTTCAGTTATCGCGATCGGGCTAGTCGATGAAAAAGTGGTATGCGACTGCGAAATTCGTTAAGGAGATTATTTAAAGACTCTTCAAGCACGTTTAAAATACATTACATGTGACGAAGTGATCAGAGACGTTTATTGTCGGGTGGAGTGAAAATGAATGCGACAACATAATTCGAACTTTGTGTTAGCTGGGAAAAATACTCTTGGGAAACTATTGTGGTTGTGGAACCCACGAAATTTGTGCGCAACGGAAAGCTATAGTTTACGTAATTCTGCATTTTATAAAATGGTGAAACGCGTGTGAGCGGTATATTAATAAAATCTTATCCTTGGAGGTTGCGGGGGTAACTGATACAAACAACGCGTCAGCTTAAAAAATAGTTCGCCCGCCTCTTAACTACCAGATATGAATTAACGGTTACTTAAAATACTAAAAAAGGAGGATAGGATCATCGCCTCCAATCCCGATTCATAGTTCATATTTAATTAGTGAAAAGAGAAGTGTTAATAAACAAACTACATTTCAATTTTTTCCACAATTTTGGCTTCATTACGTAGTCTTGACTACATGATAAACAATATCTGTGGATGTTGTATGCAACGTATCTTCATAATATTTAGCCAACCAATATTGTGGGACACCAAAAACGTAAATGCATGAAATTGTTCTTACAGCGGATGTATAATGTGTGAGTGCGACGAACTACATTGAGAAACTGAACATCCATTACGTACTTGCATTTTTATCTGCGAAAATGGTCCTTGTCAGTACATCAGCATAGAGTTCGAATAGAACCGCTGGAACATTGCAAACCATTCAGATTAATCGAACATCTAAATACGCATAATGCTGGTTCCACCAGGGTGTGTTCTTTCTCCTCACTCCCGTGGCAGTAATTGAATTAAGAGTCAGCCGGGAAATACATTTAAATCAATTGACGACCATTGAGTTAGTGTCACGAATTTTTAAACGTCCACTGCCATGTATGAAGGCGAGTGACACCACGAGTGTTAACGTCGATCGAGGGGTGTCCTCGTGGTCGTATTGAATGACATTGAGCGATTACACCCTTTAACTGACACACGCCATATCCGTTAATAGCCATGTGGACCATGCACTGATGCGGGACAAAGGAACAAGAAAGATAAGAAAGAATACTTTCCTTCGGACAGGTAACACAGTTGCACAAAATTTGTAAAATGAAAACATTTCCGTTGTCGACTACGATTATTGTTTACTAGCGACCAGCCCGGCTTTGCACGCCTAGTGCTACTATCTATGGCCAACCGACTTTTCTGGCATAGCGATTTATAGGTCACTTCTTAGAATTATGATAAAAATCAGAGGACAACATTGGGTAATTGTATATCATCACTTCCATAGAACTTAAATCACTTAGGCTTTATATGCATGGGAGACACCAATACTTAATTAGCATTTGAAGTGACATCTCGTGGCAATGATGGGAACTACGAGGTACAGTTCCGACCTGTCCGCCCAACTCCAGCGCCAATGCGCTGCGAGCTACAGTGTAACAATTATTGAACAATATGAAATAAAACGTAAATTAGTCACAGACTACGGCATTTATGCATTTTATTCAATATATAAACGCCACTAGAGACATTCGGATTTATGTCACGACATATTCGACATGCCTGCCATCATTGGCGATGATGTGGCGCCGATGAATAGCGAAATTCTGCATGACCCGCTGAAGTATCGGACCATCGATGATGTCGACGACCTCCTGAATTACTATTTTCAGCTCAGCAATGATTTTGGGGTTATTATTCAACACTTTCTCTTTAATATAGCCCAACAAAACGGAGTCACATGTGTTCTGGTCCAGAGAATACGTCGGCCAATTGAGGCCGATGCCAGTGGCCTCGCCGGCCGGAGTGGCCGAGCGGTTCTAGGCGCTACAGTCTGGAACCACGCGACCGCTACGGTCGCAGGTTCGAATCCTGCCTCGGACATGAATATATGTGAGGTCCTTAGGTTAGTTAGGTTTAAGTAGTTCTAAGTTCTAGGGGACTGATCACCTCAGAAGTTAAGTCCCAAAGAACCGGTGGCCTCCGGGTACCCCAGAGCCAGAATGCGGCCCCCAAAATGCTCCTCCAGGACATCAGACGCTCCCCTGCTTCGACGGGGCCGAGCTCCGTCTTGCATGAATAACATCTTGTCGAAATCAGGGTCACTTTGGGTAATGTGTATGAAATCATCTTCCAAAGCCTTCACGTACCGTTCGGTAATCACCGTGTCATCGAGGAATATCGCACTGATTATTCCGTGACTCGCCTTTGCACACCACACAGTCACCTGTTGAAGGTAAAAAGACTTCTCGATCGAAACACGATTTCACAGTCCCCCAAGTCCGCCAATTTTGCTTATTGATGAACCCATCCAAATGAAAGTGGGCTTCGTCGCTGAACCAAACCATATTCACATACTAATTGCCATGATGCCCCGCGACAAAACCGTGCAGGTTGAACGTCCTAACGTAAACCGTTCATAAGCTATAAAGATTTTATTTCACATAGTCCAATAATTGCGACCCTGTACTTCTGTGTGCCCTTTTCCATATTTCTCTTCACACCACTTATACAACAACTCTGTACCAAAAAATATGCTCTTACCACTTAATGTATAATACATACTGCTTCACTAGTCAGTTTCTACAGTAGTGTCTGAGATTAGGCAGAACATACAGATAGAAACCACGACGCGACGCGTTTAATTCATACATGTAGAAAAGAAGACAGATTTCCCACTGTTGACCAGTTTCAGCTATTATGTGATTGTCAAGCGGTAACTGACGTACATGACAGGCCAGCAAGCTGTCCGGCCACCAAGCTGTCCATCAGCATATAGCGGGACAACACCGAAACACACACACACACACACACACACACACACACACACACACACACACACACACGCAGAGAGAGAGAGAGAGAGAGCACAGGGATGTGTCTTATCGAAGAATGGTATGATGTCAGTTTACACGGACTGCTGATATTTTCTTCCATAGTCTCGCATCTCGCAGCGCTTTTCAAAGGCAGCCATCGCTAGACAGTATTGCCCCTCTGTCTGTGACGGGCGGCCTGTTGCACGCTCTGCCAATGCCTGCAGCTATCTCCTGGCGACTTCCACACCGCATCCTTCGCTACATCTGTTTTGTGTCATCACAATCTGCCTCTCTAACGTACTGATTTCACTCTGCGCCGGTGCTGTACTGCGACGTGTGTTACGCTCCCATTACGTGCATTTTGAGTTCCTGCAATCATTCGATATTCTGGTCATCGAATGACACGTGTAAACCTGTGAGTATAATCTCTTATGTCGTACCTTTTCCGTAGTATTTGTTGAAAAGGTAGGAGCCCATGCTATCAAAGAAGAAAGGTTAAAAACTTCTCATCCTCTGCACACAGCCGGCCGCGGTGGTCTAGCGGTTCTGGCGCTGCAGTCCGGAACCGCGGGACTGCTACGGTCGCAGGTTCGAATCCTGCCTCGGGCATGGGTGTGTGTGATGTCCTTAGGTTAGTTAGGTTTAAGTAGTTCTAAGTTCTAGGGGACTTATGACCTAAGATGTTGAGTCCCATAGTGCTCAGAGCCATTTGAACCATTTGACCTTCTGCACACATTTAAATATTATTTTGATATTTGCTGTTTCACACTAACGTGTAGCGCTTGTATCAACCGCAGAAACCGAAATTAATTCATCTTGAGAAATGTTCTTCTGGAAATGAACAGTTCTAATTTTTACTTCCAGCCTTCAGCGCTGAAGAGACAAATACTGCAAATAATTACGATTATGTAACATAAAATAATCAATGCGTTTAGCCTTGAATAAATATAAGTTTTAGCGTTCTGTGCCAGAATGCAGCTCACAAGTACTGCAATAAATTAATCTTGTCAATAAACACTCCAGGGATTTTTCAATTAAAAATGAAGTTAATCATTCTTTATTACATTTGCTTTAGTCTTGATAAATTAGCAAATGAAAGTTTTATGTTTCCACATTCTTATGTAAGTGAACCACGCGAGCATAATATTAAATGTAATTATTTTTCCACTTAATTACTAATGCCTTTAAGACAGGTTTAAAACAAAGTTCTGTACTTCCACGTTTTCACGTAAATGAACCACATTAATGTAATATTTACTGCAATTACTTTTCCTCTAAATAATTCATGACTTGAAGATAAGACTTAAATAAACTAAACAAAAGGTACTTGAAATAAAGAGTTGACACTTTGAAATTAAACTGTATATGTGTTAGTCAAAAAGGTACTTTCGTCACTGCCGTTTCGCACAGAACTGTTTGCACAGTTCTTCATGTCCCTCAATAATTAGACAGACCAAATATGCCATTACGTATGTCATGATGTACCATGATGCAATATTATACAGGGTGTCAGAGAAATGTTGTTACAAACTTCGATAGGTTGTAGAGAGTATCTTGAGAAACAAATCGAAGTTAGGTATCCGCGACCGAAAACATCCTCCAACGACGCTACAGAGCGTCTCGGTCGGGCACACAGTTTTAATCTGCTAGGAAGTTTCATATCATCGCACACTCAGCTACAGAGTGAAAATCTCATTCTGGCTATAGGCACTGGTGCCTGCCACTAGCGCACCCCTTCGGCGGTAAACGTAACTTTGTACGTTAGCGGACCGAAGGCGGAACGACTCGCAATATCGCTTGTTAATTCGCGACCGAGACTGCGGCGATCTCCTGTGGAGAAGATGGAGCCAGCTGGTGCGTGGAAAGGCCTTGTTTCCTATGTGTGCGGTGCTCCGTTATCTCGGCGAATGACGGTTTCGGACACGGGTTTCCATCTGCAGTTTATTTTTCTCCCACATACCGAAAAACATTGGAAATTTTTAGAGGGCTGGAGGAGAAAAATAGTTACTGCGCTGACATCGTTTATAGGCCAGGAATAACATCAGCCTCTGGACTTTTTGAGCAGATAGTGCATAGCTAAACCTTCTTCGTGAATTAATCGTTTACCGAAAATCGTATCAAAATCAGTACAGTATCTCCTAAGGTCAGCCTCCACCTACAGACAGATAATATGTAGAGATTAATGCTCTCTATTTGATTATAAATAGCTAAACCGAAATATAGTGCGGTAATTAAGGCACAGAATACTAATTAGTGCGGAAGCACAGTGAGCAACAGAATACGGGAAAAGTGTATGTTCGAATTCAGTAGTTCCGATAATGTACACAGAAACTCTGCTCCAGTATGCCAAACGGCTTACAAAAGTTGCGCCGGCCGGGGTGGCCGAGCAGTTCTAGGCGCTACAGTCTGGAACCACTCGACCGCTACGGTCGCAGGTTCGAATCCTGCCTCGGGCATGGATGCGTGTGATGTCCTTAGGTTAGTTGGGTTTATGTAGATCTAAGTTCTAGGAGACTGATGACCTTAGAAGTTAAGTCCCATAGTGCTCAGAGCCATTTGAACAAAAGTTGCTTGGGTAATAATTCGTTGTTGTTAACGGACTGTGAGCAAGCTGCAGAATTGGCATCCACCGTAAGTGGGGCGCTGGTAGCGTTCCTTCTGAAACACTCCAGTTAGCAGCGTGCCCGCGACGCACGAGCGCAGGGGCAAGGGCGGGCCCGTGCCGCAAAGCGATGGCCATCCGATAGCCGACATTTGCTAAACACAGAGCTATAAACCGCGCCCTGCCGCTCGGCGTTTAGGTGTAATTGCAGACGTGCCGCAGGAAAATGATCGGTGCGCAGGCGTGTAATTTGAGAGGTAAGCCGGGGCGCGTGCAGACCCGCCACCTGAAGTACGTACTGGCCGCCACAGCCACAGGGGCCCTCAGAGGCCGAGTCCTGGTCTTGCGGGGATCCTGACTCACGTCTAATCTGGGGACAATAAGAAATAAATAGAGCAGTCGACGTCGCAGACTCCGTATCGCGAGAACTGAAAATAAAGTACGAACAAAATTGGCAAAATAGGAAAAACAGTCTTGATCGGACAGTCATTTATTAAAAATACGGCCGGTTTTGGCCTCTAGTACTAGGCCATCTCCAGATATGCAAAACTGCGTTTTGTGACTGGAGTCAACACAGATGTTCCAGGCGTCGTCATCGTCGGCCGGATGCTGCGTTGTCTGAAGATGGCCTACTCACAACTGTCATACTTACAACAAATGGCTGTGAGATCAAGATTATTTTTATAGTAATTTTACTTTACTGACAGTTCGCTGTTCCCAACAATGTTATCTAAAGATATAGAGTACGAATAGCTACGGAGTGAGCATAGAGATGTGCACAACAGAATTTTTGTCGTGAACGTATATCGCCTACAGAGTCACAGGACTTAGGTAAGTTTCTCCGTGAACACTGAAGATTCTCTCTGTCAGTGCATCGCTACAACAGACAGATCCCATTTGAAAGTGCCGTGAATTTCTCATACACGTTTCGTACTCATCTCAGTGATTTACGTACGGTATTGGTTCAAATGACTCAAAGCCAGACTTAACGTCTGAGGTCATCAGTCCCCTAGACTTAAAACTACTTAAACCTAACTAACCTGAGGACATCACACAAATCCATGCCCGAGCAGGATTCGAACCTGAGACTGCAGCAGCAGCAGCGCGGTTCCGTACTGAAGCGCCTAGAACCGCTTGGCCATATCGGCCTGCACGTACGGTATTTGGAATGAACTTGGTATAAAATGTTTTGAAAGATTTCATGATGTCTTCAGCTGCCATTCTCTTTATTTCATGTACGATTGTACAATTTCGGCCTCGGGCCATTTTCAAGTATTTTAAGGATGATTTTTTAGTAGCAAATTATGTCATGCATGTGAATCCATAAAATATTTTTATTTTTTTGCATCTGCTATTTCTTTAAAATTTTTCTCCGCGTATCATTCCGTAAATGTTACCCAACATCGCGTTATAAACATCTAGTGACTCTTTCGTCAGCACACACAAATTCCTTACTAACCAATTCGACAATAAGAAACAAATCAACACGAAATTATTGAAACTAGACAGTTTTCAAGCTTCTTCTCACCTGGATCAAAAAGGGACTCTTACTTTGAAACGAGTGGATTCGGTTTCGAGTTTGTTATCATAAACCCAAATGTCATTGACAGAAATTCCGGAACCTCTCGGAGCTGTGGTTAAAGCGCACTGCAGCACTGAATGCAGCTTCTATTCGTAAAGCAGCACTCGTGAATGGCCTGCAAGTGAAATCACCCCAATTTCATTAGTTTCCTTGTGTTGATGTCCATTGGACACTATCGTGAATGATCAGTATCATCACCTGTTGATCAGCTATTTATGAAAATATTTTAACGTCCGTAAGCTTATTTCGGACCTCTATCGTTGACAGCTTAAGCTTACACTTAGGTTAAATGTATCTGCAGCTGTTATCCTCAGTCTATTAGTAAATTCCGGAGAGACCCGGCGCTCCTTCACGTCAGTCGGGATAAAAATACAAATTCAATCAAGCATTAATGTGGAAGTACATTCACTGAACAGAAATCATACCACTCAGATTCGAGCCGCTTGATTCGGTAACTAAAGAAAGAGTTTGTGGAGACCATTAGATTAGTTTCCATGTACCCATAATAAATCAAGCACGAAATTCAAATTCGTGAAACTTTCGTGCAACACATTTTAATTTTGAACATTTGAGTGTCTTGCCGGATTCGCTAGGTATGATATATAATACCAGCTTAAAAGTACTCAGACACCTATTAGTGGACATTAGTATGAGGAGTGTCCACGCGTCACCTTTACGACGGTTTGAGTTCTGCTGCGGACACTTACAACGAGGTGTATAAATGCCTGTGGAGTAATGGCAGTCTATTCTTCCTCAAGAGCCAAAAGTGGATGAGGTAGGATTTCAGATGCTGGACTTTGGAGTGCAATCTACGTTGTAACTCATCCAAAATGAATTCCATTGTTCCACTTGGTTCAGATTGGGACTCTAGGCAGGCCAGTCCATTTCATGAATGTTACTGTCCACAAACCATTGCTTCAGAGATGCTGCTTTACGGCAGGATACATGGTCATGCTGATAGAAACAACCATCGTCTCCCAATTGTTCATCTAATGTTCGCAGTACACAATGTATTTAGCACTTTCTTAAGCGCGATAAGAGGACCCTTGTGCCATAACACAAACTGCTCCGTTCTTTACTGTTGCCAATACACGTGATGGCAGGTAACGTTTTTCTGTATTTTCCAAACCCAGACCCTTCCATCGGGTTGTCACAGGGTACAGCACGATTCATCACTGTAAATCACTGTTTTTAGCCATTGACTGTCCAGTGGCGTCGCGTACGTTGACTACAGAAATCTGTGGCTTTGAGGAGTTGCTCGACCATTGCACCCCATTCTTTTAATTCGCCATGCTCAATCATTTTACTATCTGGACTGACGGTAGGATTTTGGAACACACGAATGTTTCCATCTACGGGTTTCATACGATATTTTACAGCCATCCTCTGCAACACTTGACGGTTCCTGTTCGTCAGTATATGAGGTCTACCTGGTCTTGGTTTAACTGTGGTTGATCCTTCGCTTTTCCACATTAAAATCACATCACCAATAGTCGACTTGGACAGCTTTAGAAGGGTTGAAATGTTCCTCATGGATTTGTTACTCAGGCGACTCAAGTGACGTGACTGCTTTGTAAGTGACTGAGGTCCTCTGATCCACCCATTGTACTGTTACCGCTTCTCTATTGACAACGTACGAGTCCCCGCGTCATTTTGTACATGCGAGTCCGCCGCTAGTAACATCTACTGGTCAATCAACATTAAGTAGGGATATCAAGACACATTTGATGTAAATATAGCGTAACAAGCCTTCTAACACCAGTTTCTTAAACTTGATTCAAAGCCATCCCAAGCGCAGAATGGAAGCACCCTCGTTGAAATAAAGAATGTTGGGTCAGTTGGCAATTCAACAGCGCGTACATGAATACATTCAAGAGAGAGAAAGGTGATGTGACTCTCTCTCTCCGTGGCAGTGCCGCAAGCCACACAGTACAGGAAATCGACCATTATGTGATTAAGGGAAAAAGGAACGAAGACAGCGACGTTTTGAACCGGAACCGGCGGCGCTGGAGAAACACGCCGAGCACTGAGTCGTCACCTGGACAGCCTGCAGCAGGTGGGACCAGCCCTGCTGCGTTGCCTGCGGCTCTCTCCTGGACCCGGGGAAAAACGACTGCGCATGTGCCGCACGCAGAGGTTAAGAAGGCTAGACGAGGGTTAACGTTCCGTTGGCACCGAGGGCATTAGAGACAGAGAACGAGCTCTGTCTGCGGGAGTTCACTTGGTGGGGGGGTGGGGAGGGGGGGGAGGAAAACGATAGAACTTGTCCTTTTCAGCGGAAACATTCCGGCATTTGCCTTACGGATGACGTTTTCAAATTACTTTGCTTGTTATTTTTTCCTAGAAATCATAGATAACAAGTTCCCGAAGTTTCAATTATGAAATTGCAACCGAAGTGCCTGAAAAATAACTAAATGCGTGACGCGACCCTCCTGCCACGCCCACTTTTTGAAGCAACGCTTCAGTTCTAGATCGGTGAACAAAGATTCTGTGAATTACTTTCACGTTAACTTGGATAAGTACTCTTTGGTTTTATAGATTATCTGTGATCTGTCTCGTATCTTATAAACAATAACAAACCAGCTGCTTTGTGTATGAAAAAAGAATTCTTGTACTGCCTTGTGCTATTGACGAATATTTACGCAAGTGGTTCAAATGGCTCTGAGCACTATGGGACTTAACTTCTAAGGTCATCAGTCCCCTAGAACTTAGAACTACTTAAACCTAACATAAGGACATCACACACATCCATGCCCGAGGCAGGATTCGAACCTGCATCCGTAGCGGTCGCGCGGTTCCAGACTGTATTTACGCAAGTGTTCGATTCGTTCATCGTCTTGTATTTAACTATTTGAAAGTAGGGAGGATGAATGTCTTACAGAGAATGAGCCTTAATATAGGGAATTTCACTCAAGACATCCACGAAAAAATAGATTTTCAGCACCTCTATGAAGCTGAAATGTAAGCTGAAGACTTGCTAAAGGAAAGAAGGGAGAAAACAAGAAACCAGAAGAGAAGCTTAGAAGAAAAATAGGACCCTGAGTACAAATCTGGGGCTTTCTGAAGAGGTTGCTTGAGAAAGAACGTTAGGTTGAACCTTAAACTGAATTTCCTGAAAATTACGTTTCTTAAAGTTTATTTACCTTTTTCCCAGAATCATGAAATGTTGGACACATATTTCTAGAAAGCCAATAAATGCTATCTCAAGAGTAAGTTTAAGTATGGGACAAAGGGCGTGGAATTTTGCATGAATTTTATATTATACTTACAGAATTACAATTAAAAACTTATTAAAATTCTTCTGTTTGATATACTATAAAATCCTCATGAGAGAAACTTACTACATGCAAAGAGATGAAACAGAGATAATTTTGTAGAAATCTCTTGAATAGTTTCTGAGAATAAGGTCGATATACTATTGTTTGAAAATAGAAGTTTTAAATTCCATAAAAAAGTTAATACATATACTCCAAGGAAAATAGTAGCAAATGTTAACTTCGTGTCAGTATGGTACAAAATTTCATTGCCGTATCTTCAAATTTGCGGATTTAGTGCATCTTTTAAATAGGGTGTGGTTCTCATGAAAGTGTCCCCTTTAGGCGATTTGGGGAAACAACGGAAAACATAAATCTGGAAGGCCACACGATGATATTGCTTACAATAAAAAAATATCGGTTCTATAATTCGTGTTGCACTGACACCACGACACACTTCTATGCACGTCACGCAGACGTTCTTAATATAACTCATTAAGGTTTTCAGAACTCACGTACCACAAACCACGGTCCAGGACACATACAGCGAAACTTGACCAGAAAAAAGCAGTTCAGAATCGGCCTCCCCATCAGCCACAGACTACAATAGTCCGTTGCAGAACTGCCTTCGAGCAACAGTTTATGAACTGGTCAGTCGTTGTAGTACTATTATTTTGTAGGGTTTTGTGTGAGAGTTTGTACACGACCCTGAACATGTGCTATCAACACACCAGCCTGAAAAACTAAATGACGCTGAGTTATTGTCACATTTTTTCCCAAGGCCGCTTGTAGCTCGTCTGTTCGACCGAAATCGGTACTCCCACCTGCTGCAGCCCGAACAGTAGGCCGCAGAATTTGTGGATCGGAGCCTGACGCTCCCCTAATGCTTCCCACGCAACGCCGGCCACAATTATCGTGTCATACGGGAAGCATCGTGTATATGAAATAGCTAACTTCTCCATGTCCTTAGCGTTAATACCGGCTAGTATGAGGCCCGCTGTACTAAGATCTGGCATATTTATTTTGTCCATTTTTGTGGTAGGATAACCTTTCTGCAGCCGCAGTCTTCAGCTACCTAAGGGAGGGAACTGAATTTTGTCATGTTGAGAAATGAAAAGGAGCGATATGATATACTTGGGAAAAGCTTTCTAAGACCAATATCGCACAAATATTGCTCTATTTTCGACAACCAGTTTCGACAGACTTTGCTGTCATCTTCAGGTTAAAAAATTTTTGTTAAAAAATGTGTTCATTGTGAACTGGAATGTCATGCCATGTTGTCGTATTAGTAGATAAAATTTACCACATCAAGCAAATGTTTGTCAGAAATAAAACATTTACAACTAAAAAGCACTTTGGCTGAAGTGGATCATCAATGAATGGTACATATAAAGCTAATGTAAACAACTGTGCTACTGTTCATTTTATTGTAAACTGTGATTTTTATAACTTAACTCTTTTCTGTGGACATGACTATGAGCACAAGGTTCTTTTTTTACTGTAAATGTTCTATTTTTGACAAACCTTTGTATAATGTGCTACATTTTATCCTCTACTATGACAACTTGGCATTACGTTCCCACTCACAATGAACCCATTTCGTAAGAAAAAATTTTGAAGAGCTGAGGATGATTGCAAAGTCCGTCGAAACTGGTTGTTGAAAATAAAGAAACATTTATGTGATCTTGGTTTCAGAAAGTTTTATTTTTATTTTTATTTTATTTTATTTTTTATTATTTTATTTTATTTTATTTTATTTTATTTTATTTTGAGGGAGGAAAGTCGAGTTCGCCATCTGTCTGTGATTTGCGTAAGCTTTGTTCTGTGTATGATGGCATTTTATTTGCTTGTGTACTGCATTTTCTGAGGCGAAAATTAGAAACCAGACCAACAGTTGCCTAAAGGAGCGTAGGAAACCACCTAAAAACCACACTCTGGCTGGCCGGTGGACCAGTCATGGCGGTTATTCTGCCGCATGGATTACATCCGGGTCTGGCTTACCTTCTCATCTTGCGAGATAAGGCGCTGCGCGGTACGCTATACGGGCAGGTCTTAGGAAATAGCTAACGTAATAGACATATTAGAAGAAAGAATACGGTACACTTTACGTGAACAATGACACTATGAGAAAGGTTTATATTTGGTGAGTGTTACATTAACTGTATTCTGATCCAAAGCAAATGCGAGGAATAAGTTCTCTTTTTGATGATCAGCATGTTTTAAAAAGAATTCAGCTCATTTTTTGCTCCGATTTCTTACCATAAATATGCATCTCCACCACAAAATAACAATGAAACTACTGTTTTGGGACCAATTCTATGTACTTTCGCTGTCTTCTACCTAACCCCACATCTTATGAAATTTTTGTGATGGTAATATCTGGAGGCAGATGCACACGTTGGGACTGCAGTGGATGGGAACTTTCCAGCCTTTCTTCTATGTAGGTAACTGTTAGAGTTGTAAAACTACCGTAGATTACTGCAGACTATCGTAAGTACGCGTAAACTACGGTATTTTTCCCAGTATCTTCGGTCAGTTAAGGTCGTACCCGCATTACCTGTATGTTTCGTGTATTGCATACCTATCAGGTCGTATAACGATCGCTTTCTTCACGTATGCGATCAGTGCCTTACTAGATTTCCCTAAAGACCAGAAGTGGTAAACCGTCTAAAAACTGACTGAGGATATATAAAGGGCTGTGTAACCTACGGAACATTTTTGTTCTAAATGGTTATCATCCTGTCTGTTACATAAAAAAGAAGATTTATAGCAAAACTGAACTTAACAATGTTTAATTCACGTTTTATTCGAAAAAGCGTTGATTTTTAACGTGAAACAGAGGGATGTTGTTGTAAAAATTTTAAAAATACGGTTTTTTCATATAGCGCTAGAAAACTCAGTTTCTCAGCAAAAAAGTAAAACAGAAAACACCATAGCACAAAAATATGCCGGACATCGTGTCAGTACTTCGCCGAACTGATATAAAACATGTTTTTCTTATTCATAAACATCTTTCGCATTTATCAATAACAACAGCAAGCTCTTGCCTTTGATCATGATGAAGAACGTTCTATTGAGTAGCAAATAACAACAATAATTATATATATGTATTTTATGTTTCTGCATTTGGACTGTTCTTACATCAAACGTAATTGCCTTGGTTGCATAAAAACGCAGAAGTTACGCGCGATCAACCAATTTTTTTACTTATAAAATTCAGTTTATGTTCTGTAAGGATGTAAAACCACAATAGACTAACACCGAATGATATGCCGTTCTAATGATGTGCAAAATAAACAACCAAATAAACAGAAAAACAAAGAGCAATCATCGGCTCCCAGTTTCTTTCTTACACATGTACGTTTCTTTTCCTACCAACACTATTGCTAATTCTCCCATTTACTATGTCATTTATGTAGTGTAACAAAAGTGTTAGAGCGCCACTGTAGAGGCTGTAAATCTATACATTATCTACTTTTCCTCGAGATGTTGGGTAAGTTGTAAGTAGAATGGTAAATAGAAGAATGAAATGAAAGACATTTTTCACACAGTAATAATATGCGCAGATCGCGAAGCGCTGAATATGTGGTTGGCATAACATGCCATTAGTATGCTACTCATCAGCCTTGATTACAGCAGGCGTTAATTTCTATAAAAAAAAAGTAATAAAGCTTGCCGAGCTCTCGCTGGCGAGATTAAAAGGCGTTGCTTTGCTCTCAGTTGGACTCCTAATACTGACGCTCGCAGTTAACTTTAATTTACAGCCTTCGTATTCTTTAGTTTCTTTTAGAATCCGTCATAACACACTCACACAAACCACTGTTTCGTCTGCCGGTTGATTTGAGTGGTCCCGATAGACATATGAACGGAAGGTAGGCCGGTTTAACCAATATAGGCGCAGCCAGAGTGGCGGGATGGCCAGTTAATGGCAGCAGCACGGGCCGACGAGGCCCGCTTAATAACAGGTAGCAGTCCGCACGCAGGCCCAGCCAGTAGGGAGGAAATATACGGCTTGCCGGCTGTTCAAACCTACAGCGGCGACCACAGCACGTGCCTCCGAGTACCGCCCCCTCCCTAATCGGCGAAGGATGGCCACTGGCTTGCCGAGAACTAAGGCGCTTCTTTTGAGATACGCAGGTGTGTTACATGGAGATAGTAGATGAAGTTTTTGTAAGGGACTCATGTTCGGTAATGTACCATTATGGTAAAAAATAAGTCTGAAGAATGATTCATTTTGAAATCTACCACTTCACAGTAGGCACACAAACTTAAGAGAGGGCGCCGTCGTCAGTCCATGTGAAACGTCCCCTTAGAACAATTATACAAGACTGTGCTTAAACTGACATACAATATTATTTAGCGCAACGCAATCTGACTTTCAAAAATCCCTACAAAAGAATGGCCCTGACTAACATTAACCTATACCTTTCACAAATCACTTACCTCACAAAAATCTTCATTACTCGAACTACTGCAATACAGCGAGCGCCACTAGTGCCAGCTAAATAAAAGATTCAAACTACTGAAGGCACTAACTACTGATAGGGATAGTTAGCAAATGAAAGATTTTAATAGAGAACAAACAATGTATTTACCTTAATAGTCATAATATATGATATCCAGTATTACAAACTTCGAAACTCCGCCATCTCTCTCCCCACATCCACCACTGCTGGCGGCTCACCTCCAACTGCGCAACGCTACGCGCTGTTCACATCCAGCTGCCGCTGCCCAACACTACAATGGCAGACAACAATGCAAACTAGCCACAGACTGCACACAGCACAGCCAGTGATTTTCATACAGAGCGCTACGTAACGTTGCCAATAAGAAAATATAAACAGCCTACTTACATAGTTGCCAATAAGAAAATATAAACAGCCTACTTAACAGCCTACTTACATAGTTGCCAATAAGAAAATATAAACAGCCTACTTACACATGTTGTAACTATGACGCCACATTTTCGTCCAGCAACAATAACGGCTGCGAGAAAATGGTTGGTACGTTCACGACTAGGTGGCTTCACTGCGGTGTTCCACGAACGCACCGCACTATCTGCCGTCTGTCGTCACGTACAGGAAAATCTCATGACCGAGTACTCGAAACATTTCCCACGCCATGGGGTCCTGTGAAACACATTGCTAAGAACTCAACTGTGTACGTGCCGTGAAGTGGAAGATTAGAATGTGATCCGATTTTCAAACATCTTTTACATACAAACGGTACATTTCCGAACATGAGTTCTTTATCAGAGCCTTTTCTACTAAGCCTTCTCTCTAACCTATGCAAGCTTGTTATAGGAATTGTCAAACAGTCTGTCTACCGGTTGATTTCAGTGATTGGTCTCCAGCGCACACACTGATCAGCCCTAACGTTACAACTACCGACTTACTAACGATATAAACACGTCCAGGCATTTGCAGCCTTACCTGGCTAGCAGTGACTGCTAGTCAGGCACACGCACGGCGAATGTAGTATCAGTGTGCGTTGTCAGGTGTTCGAGGAGTGCTGTGGTGATTGTTTTCAAAACGTGGCGAAAACCAGGCTGAAACCACGTCCAGACGTCGTGGCGTTGGGCCGCCACCCCTCATTTCAGATGTCGGATGTCGTAGGCTGGGAAGACTCGTAAAACTGGACAGGAAGCGAACTGACTTTAATGCTGGGCAGAGTACAAGTGTGTCTGAACACACAGTGCACCGAACACTCCTAACGATTGGCATCCGCAGCCGACGGCCCATACGTGTGCCAATGTTAACACGACTCCAGCAACTACTTGTGAAAAGGGCACGTGACCATCGGCACTAGACTCTGGCACAGTGGTTCAAATGGCTCTGAGCACTATGCGACTTAACTTCTGAGGTCATCAGTCGCCTAGGACCTAGAACTACTTAAACCTAACTAACCTAAGGACATCACACACACCCATGCCCGAGGCAGGATTCGAACCTGCGACCGTAGCGGTCGCTCGGTTCCCGACTGTAGCGCCTAGAACCGCACGGCCTCTGGCACAGTGGCAGACCGGTCTGATGAATCCCGATACCTTCTTCATCATGCCGATGGGAGGACGAAAATCCGTCGTCTTCTAGGGGAACATCTCACTGTGGGAGGAGACAACCTGGTGTGGTTCCATTATGTCCTGGGGAACATTCATGTGGGCATCCCTGAGTCCAGTGGAGGTTGTGCAAGGCACTACTACGGCTGAGGAGTATTGTACGGTGGTTGCAGACCAGATACACCCCTTCATGACGGTCACGTTTCCTGAAGGTAGTTGCATTTTTCAACAAGGTAATGCGCTAAGTCAAAAGGCCAGTGATGCACTGGTTCGAGGAACACAGTAGCCTGTTCCAGTTGAAGTGCTGGCCCACCAGCTCTCCAGATCTGAACCCCGTCGAAAGCATCTGGGATATGATCGAACGTGGCTTCAGAGCTCATCGTCCCCCTCCCCAGAGTTTATGGGAATTAAGTGACTTGTGTGTGCACATGTGTTGCCAACTCCCTCCAGCGACCTGCCAACGCCTCACTGCTTCCATGTCACGACGCATCGCCCTGTTATGCGTGTCAAAGGTTAACATACCGGCAATTAGGTAGGTGGTCAAAAGGGCTCTGAGCACTATGGGACTTAACATCTGTGGTCATCAGTCCCCTAGAACTTAGAACTACTTTAAACCTAACTAACCTAAGGACATCACACACATCCATGCCCGAGGCAGGATTCTAACCTGCGACCGTAGCGGTCACGCGGTTCCAGACCGAAGCGACTAGAGCCACACGGCCACACCGGCCGGCTAGGTAGGTGGTCATAATGTTCTGTCTGACCAGAGTATGATGCATAGGATGTTTGGTCCTAAGTACGAGTACGTTTTCCGAGTGCACCTAAATCGCTGCTATCTCTTGCGAAACAATGAAGTTGTAACTGAGAAACAAAACTGCACGTTGCTCTCTCGTGCTCGAGATTGCCAAAAGCTAGCAGTATGAGACTAGCGTGTTTCCATAGTTCTGGCAGAGAGGTTGTGGTTATGATCTTAATTGGTACAGTAATAAGTATTTCACCATTGATTTTATCGTGTTCAGTGTCGGCGCCATCATGATCTAGAACGGGTGTAGTTGATCCACTGACTGATTCTGGGACAAAACTTTTTCACGAATTTTTACTATTAGGCAGCTGACATCAAGATTTCGAGTTATGTGAACGGCTCTTAAATACAGGGTGGCACACGAAATGTGTTACCATTTTGTTTTTGAATATAAACTTTATTGTCAATACAATCTGAAAGGAACATATACTACAATGAACAGCCGTCCATGGAGATTTGTTCTAACTCAGCACATGCTCAATATGTCCATTTCGTTTCCTAACTTCCTTCAAACGAACACTGAAGTTAGTGATTACCCTACGGCAAATGTCTTCCGTAATTTCACTGCGAGCTTGAAGAATAAGTCTTCTGAGCTCCATTACATCACGTGGACGTTTCGGGAAAATTTTTTCCTTTAGGTACCCCCAAAGAAAAAAGTCACATGGAATGAGGTCTGGACATCTGGGGGTCAAATTTTGCCCGTCATTGAAGCGACATGGAAACCTGAGTGAAATGATCCGCATCTCGAAATGCTCGTGTAAAAACTCCAACACAGTGTTTGCAGCATGTGGCCTTGCTCCATCTTGAATGAACCACTGCGTGTTGAAGGGCAAGGCAGTAGCAAGAACCTGTGGAATTTAATGGAGCTCAGAGGACTTATTCTTCAAGCTTGCAGTGAAATTACGGAAGACATGTGCTGTAGGGTAATCACTAACTTCAGTGTTCGTTTGAAGGAAGTTAGGAAACGAAATGGTGGACATATTGAGCATGTGCTGAGTTAGAACAAATCCCCATGGACGGCTCTTCATTGTAGTATATGTTCCTTTAAGATTGTATTGACAATAAAGTTTATATTCAAAAACAAAATGGTAACACATTTCGTGCGCCACCCTGAAGGAAAAAATACAGCTTTTACCGTCTCTTGTTTTCCTGCAATCGACTTTCCAAATATTAAACACCATTCAGTCGTAGTTCTGCCAATTGTACGGGTCCGCAGCTCGTGGTCGTGCGGTAGCGTTGTCCCTTCCGGCACCCGGGTTCCCGGGTTCGATTCCCGGCGGGGTCAGGGATTTTCTCTACCTCGTGATGACTGGGTGTTGTGTGATGTCCTTAGGTTAGTTAGGTTTAAATAGTTCTAAGTTCTAGGGGACTGATGACCATAGATGTTAAGTCCCATAGTGCTCAGAGCCATTTGAACCATTTGATAGTACGGAGCTTGGGAGAATTTTATTTTCTCTCAGTAGAGTATAGAAGAAAAACACTGTTAATAACATCTAAGTATTAAATTTGAATCATGATTTTCAATAACTCAGCTGCGAGCCGGAAACATCAGCAGCGGATTGGGGAAGCGAGTGAACCAACTACGCAATTGTTAAACGGAAAATATTGTTCTGTTATTCCTTGCCTCCCAGCGTCTCCACTATTCGGCAAAGAATAACTGACATGGTTGCTACAATTGTAATGTTTACTGTTGTTGGTGGAAACACGGCAGCTCCCACTAGTTTTTTTAGTTGTTCTGCTTTCGTCTATTAATTGCCTCGGTGAATAAAGTTTTATCCACACACAAATATACATTTCCCTCCACGTACTACCATATTTTGAACAGTTTCTGAAGATTATGGTATTCGCATTATGTGAGTCGCTGTGAATACTGAGAGGAAGAGCGGTGTTGACTACAAATATAGTACACAGGACACTACAATGTGCGGTAGAGCGCACTTCGTATATCTGTCGCTTCCCTCTCTTCACCGTCGCAGTCGGGAATGGCACATGGAAAGAAAACCTGTTCATAACCATCCGAGCGAACGTGGATATTAGTTCTACCGTCATAGTCTCTTCGTCTTTTCGTGAGATATATGTAGAAGAAGGCTATTCATTGGTAGACTCTCGTATGAAAAGTGCGGTTTCGGAATTGTGACAGCATACCACACCATGATGAACAACTTTTGTTGCATGATCATCTCTGTGAAGCTTTCACGTTAGATCTTTTGATCTTCTCTATTTCTTCCGTCACTACTGTCTGGTCAGTCCCAGACTAAGAAGAAATACTCTAGTGTAAGTCGGGTATGCTGTCTGCATCGAAAGCAGACTACGCTTCCAGGGGATTCATCCAATGACTCTCAGTCTGGCATCTACATTTCGTACAATATTATGTAGTCATTCCACAATAAATCACTCCGCACACCTACTGCCAAACATTTAATCGATGTAATCACTTCATATGAGAGTTTGACAGTCTTACCATCTAAAAGTAAAGCGTCTCTGTATTACAAGTCAACAGGTAATCCATGTCCAGACGTTGATGCGGTCCAGGTGTTCCTGTGTTACGCTGCAATTTTGTGTCGTTGTGACTTTTCGGTGTACAACTACAGTATCCGGAAAAAAGCTCGAAGTTTGCAATGTTACCCATTAAGTCATTCATGTATATTGTGGACTGTAACCGTGCTGTAAACTCACTTCGGGTACGCCAATGGTCCTTTTAGTGTGCAGAGTTCACTCCGTTATCATTTGTTAAAACTGCAAGCGACTCTTCAGTCACAGAGCTGGCCAGGTGTTCCTTAAGCCTCTGTTTTGCTCATTAAGCGACAATTCGGAACATAAATTATTTCCAGCAGAGTTTTGGCAAATATCTGAATAGATCGGTGAAGGCATTGCCATATAAAGCCAAGTATCGGTGTTCGATTCCCGTCGTCAGCCATAGAGAGATTCATTTCAGTGCACACTCTGCTGTACGTTCACTCCGGAAATTATTTCCAGACCAGTTAACTATAAGTTCTTGAGAAACACTCGCGTATTCACTAATGACTATATTCAGTAATGTAGTTATACATTATTTCAGACCAAATGCATTACAGTTAGAATCAGAAGATTTTGCATCCAATGGCGCCAGAAGACAATAGTGACTTCAAGAAGAGAGACAGTAGCTTCATGAACGATTAAAAACAGCATTCATATTGCATACTTTGAAACACACCAGTATAGCTCGTTACTAGGGCATGGGTGGGTGAATGAGACTTGTGTGAGATAGTAGTTATGATGGACATAGTTCCGTTTTCAGTACAATACCAGGTGATATATTTGTGCTGATCCAGGTGTGCACAGGACAGGTCTACTTGACAACGGTGAAGCCCTGTGATGGAGATGTGTGAATGAGCCTAAAATATTGAGGGAACATGTGGTTAGAGAAACCAGGTTAGCATTGTGTTAGTAGCTGTAGTTATGTGCCAGTGATATGCCAATCACTTGTAATCCAATTTGGTAAATGTTATTATTGCAGGACGAATTGTATTGCAGGACGAATTGCTAGTGCAAAACGAAGAGTGTTCAAAAAATGTTCAAATGTGTGTGAAATCTTAAGGGACTTAACTGCTAAGGTCATCAGTCCCTAAGCTTCCACACTAATTAACCTAAATTATCCTAAGGACAAACACACACACCCATGCCCGAGGGAGGACTCGAACCTCCGCCGAGACCAGCCGCACAGAACAAAGACTGATTGATTTAGTATTTGAAAGCAGTTAATAACTGAGTAGCTACTACTGTCATGTGACACAAACTGGTTTGTGATGTTGTTGCCTATTCCTGAAATCTTGAAGCTTGCTAGTTCAGAATGGCTCTGAGCACTATGGGACTTAACTGCTGACTTCATCAGTCCCCTAGAACTTAGAGCTACTTAAACCTAACTAACATAAGGACAGGACACACACCTATGCCCGAGGCAGGATTGGACCCTGCGACTGTAACGGTCGCGCGGTTCCGGACTGTAGCGCCTAGAACCACTCGGCCACTCCTGCCGGCAAGCTTGCTAGTGTTTTGTGTCTTGACTGGCTCTGTATATGTTTACGTGGTTGAGCTTCTGTCTAGGCGCTCAGTCCGGAACCGCGCGACTGCTACGGTCGCAGGTTTGAATCCTGCCTCGTGCATGGATGTGTGTGATGTCCTTAGGTTAGTTAGGTTTAAGTAGTTCTAAGTTCTAGGGGACGGATGACCACAGATGTTAAGTCCCATGGTGCTCAGAGCCATTTGGTAGAGCTTCTGTGTATGTAACATGATGAATATTTGCATGCAGAGCACTCCGTGGTTATGGTGGAAAGATTTCATGGAGCTTCGTGCTCCAACTTTAGTTGGGTTTCAAATGAGCATGCATCTTTAAGTCCTTAGAAATAAGAAGTCACGGCTCTCGCGGCTCGCCTTTGGCCTGCCTACTCTTGTAAAGCCCAGGAAGCAGCAGCGCCGCTTACAACAGGCGGCCGTTGTTCTGCTCCCCTGCGTGTTCCGGTGAGACAATGATGGGCTCTGAGTGGGCCGAGTTTGGGTGCCGAGCGGCCGGCAGCCTTGGCCCCGTTTCCCAGCGACGGACGAGGCCCGTTTACGTCGCAGCGAAGGAGATAGCCCCGCTCCGTCCGGTGCGGCCATTGTTAGGAAACAGCGGGCGGCCCAGAAACAATGGCCAGCGGTGCGGCGAGCCCCGGGCGACGCGTGTATATACAGCGCGGCTGCGGTAACGCGCTGCGCTGCGCTGCGGCCGCAATTTTACCTGCGGCCGGGCGGGCTCGGTGGCAGCGCCGCGCCGCGCCGCACTGCTCAAACAACAGGCCCCGGGCGCGGAACAACATTTGGAGAACAACAAACAACGCCGCCCGCGGCCTGTGTGGAGCCCGGCTGGCAAACACCGCGGCGCGGCGTAGCGAGCGCGCACTCGCCCGGGGCGCTGTTTATTTATATATACGAGCCGAGCCGGCGTAGAGCGGCGGCCCCGCCCCCCCCCCCCTTCCCCCCCCCCCCCCCCGCCAACGCTCTGGGCAGCAGCGCGGCGCGGCGCGGCGGCATCGCGGCCACAGCTGCCCGGGGCCACGCGTCGCAAGGAAACCACGCCCCGCCCAGACGAGCTCGTAACGATTCCTCCGCCTCCGCCCACCCCCGCGTTTTGTCTAGGAACGGGTACGCCCACGCCGTGCGGCGTGTGTTGAACTCGCGAAAGTGTAACAACAGCAACGAAAATTGCTGTCGACAAGACCGTAACCGACCTCTGAGCTAATAAGCTAAGTAGGAGGGGAGGTTCTCTCGTTAGGTTTCACCAAGTAGTGCTCCAGAGGTCATAAGTTCGAGGGGTTGTCATTACGTTTGAATTATCGCGTCGGCAAAGTAATGTTGTGACATTCATTTCTTTTCTCGTTTGTAGGAACGGGCACAGAGCTGCATTGCATGCACACAGTCCAATTCTCGCACCATAACACAGTAGCATGCCGCTAGAGAAGAAAAAAAAATTAATAAATAAAAATAAAAGAATCGTGTGTCTCCTCTACGGACCTATGGTGCGGACCGAGCGGGTTGGCGCAGTGGTTAGACACTGGCCTCGCATTCGGGAGGACGACGGTTCAATCCCGCGTCCGGCCATCCTGATTTAGGTTTTCCGTGATTTCCCTAAATCACTCCAGGCAAATGCCGGGATGGTTCCTCTGAAAGGGCACGGCCGACTTCCTTCCCAATCCTTCCCTAATCCGATGAGACCGATGACCACACTGTCTGGTCTCCTTCCCCAAACCAACCAACCAACCTATGGTGCGGGGATATCGCTGTATCCTGTGTACCAGGTCTGTAGACATGTACCTCCAAAGAGATAAACAACACAATTACATAACATTAGCCGGTCGGAGTGGCCGTGCGGTTCTGGGCTCTATAGTCTGGAACAGAGCGGCCGCTACGGTCGCAGGTTCGAATCCTGCCTCGGGCATGGATGTGTGTGATGTCCTTAGGTTAGTTAGGTTTAATTAGTTCTAAGTTCTAGGCGAATGATGACCTCAGAAGTTAAGTCGCATAGTGCTCACAGCGTTTGAACCATTTTGAACATAACATTAGTTTTTCGAATGATAGGTACAAGTTTGAGCTGCCCTCGTATTGTATAAAAGTCATAACCTATAGAAACCGCGACAATTGCTGGCTGAATTGCTGTAATTATGCAACGGGATTCGGTATTGCAGGCCATCCTCAAGTACAAAAACATCACCACAGTACACACATCTTCACATTTTATATTTTTTATTTTATTTATTTATACTTTTGAGCCGTCAGTCATCTGACTGAGTTGATGCGGCCAGCCACGGTTTCTTCTCCTTCGCCAACCTCTTCATCTCAGAGTATCATTTGCAACCAACGTGCTTAAGTATTTGCTGGATGTATTCCAACCTGAAGAATTTACTTTGACCATAACAGAACATCGCCAAACGATTATATCTTTACTAGATGTCCATTATGATAGTAGCGTAGCTGAATACAGGCAGCAGTATCTTAGAGAGAGCCGAGTTGATGAAAGCCGCAGCAGAAGTGGAGACGGATATGATAAGTCTTCAAGAACCATACTCCAGGGATGGATGACTGATACCCCTTCCTTCAGGCGCAGTCACCACATCCGTGATCGTACTCCAATGTCAGCCATTACTGTATTAAATAGAAATATTACTAAATGATAATTAATTGAAACCCTCAGTTGCCGGAAGGTGTTGGTGGTATACCTCAATGGGGACAGCTGAAAATGTGTGCCACGACCGGGACTCGAACCTGGGATCGCCTGCTTACATCGCAGACGCTCTATCCATCTTAGCCACCGAGGACACAGACCAAGGGTTCTACTGCAGGGACTTATTCCTTGCACGTTTCCAGTGAGACCCACATTCCCAACTATCCACAATCTATAAACGTAATGTTCCTAATAGATATTTGCCCATCCACTCATTACCCGCGCACACTAAGGTGACGATTCCCGTAAGAGTTCGGGCAACCTGTGCGCATTCGCACAGATGAAGGTCTATGGCAGCGTAGCGATTTAACTATATATGAAGATAGTAACTGTTCTCGAAATAACAGATACCATTGATGACCGTGTAGCTTCTCTAGAAGCTGGTCATCAATGGTATCTGTTCTTCATTTCAGTTAATGTAGCTTCACTTGTCCTGTTAAAATTGTAGTTTGTGTAACTACAGTCGTTTAATTTACCTGCTTAGTCTTATTTGTTACATTGTACCTCCTTGTTATGTTGGAGTTTTTAAGGATAAGATTATCTTGTTAATTCACCCCTTTGGAACTTCTCACGAAACTTTTTCTGTATATTGTTCAACTTATCTTTCCTGTCAGAACAATTCCTGAAAGTTGTCGTATAGTTCATTATTTAATGTCGTACCTATTTTACTTAACCAAAAAATCTTACACCTCGTTTTCCTTGAAATAATCCCAGTCGTTTTAGTTCTAAATCAAGCACAAACCATTGCCATATTTGGAAACAAAAATACTCTATAGGTGCACAGTTATAAAATCCTCGATCCCATAAAAATTTCGCAGCCACACACACACACACACACACACACACACACACACACACACACATATATATATATATGTATATATATATATATATATATATATATATATATATATATATATATATATATATATATATATGGTGAGTCACCTAACGTTACCGCAGGATATATTTCGTAAACCACATCAAATACTGACGAACCGATTACACAGACCGAACGTGAGGAGAGGGGCTAGTGTAATTATTTAATACAAACCATACAAAAATGCACGGAAATATGTTTTTTAACACAAACCTACGTTTTTTTTTTAATGGAACCACGTTAGTTTTGTTACCACATCTGAACATATAAACAAATACGTAATCAGTGCCGTTTTTTGCATTGTAAAATGTTAATTACATCCGGAGATATTGTAACCTAAATTTGACGCTTGAAACCTCCGACGTTCAGTTGCGTGTTGTAACAAACACGGGCCACGGTCGGCGAGCAGCATCTGCAGGGACATGTTTACGATGACGACCGTGCTTACGAGTGTGGCTATAGTGCACTGTTGTGGTTTGGTCTAGCTGTCGCAGTGTCCGCATGTAGCGCTTGCTGCTATTGTTATTCTGCATTCGTCTCCGCACGCAGACCAACTGTAGTACACCGTGTTACCAGACGTCTGTGATGTGTAGTGTTGTAGGAACTGTAACAATGGTGTATTCGAACTCTGAAAAGGCGGAGATGATACTCATCTGTGGCGAGTGTCGACGAAATGCAGCTGAAGCCTGCAGGGTGTATGCAGAACGGTACCCGGACAGAGAGCATCCAACGTGCCGCACATTGCAAAACATCTACCACCAACTGTATGCAACAGGTATGGTCGTAGCACGCAAACGGATCCGTAACAGGCCCATCACAGGAGAAGCGGGTGCAGTTGGTGTGTTAGCTGCTGTTGCCATGAACCCACACGTGAGTACACGGGACATTGCGAGAGCCGGTGGACTGAGTCAAAGTAGTGTCATGCGCTTACTGCTTCGTCACCGCTTTCACCCGTTTCATGTGTCGTTACATCAGCAATTACATGGTGATGACTTTAATCATCGAGTGCAATTCTGTCAATGGGCATTAACAGAGAATGCGTTGCAGTTCTACCTGTATACCGATGAAGCGGGTTTCACAAACCACGGATGGGGGTGGGGGGGGGGGGGGCAGTGAATCTACGGAACATGCATTACTGGTCCGTGGACAATCCTCGCTGGCTCAGACAGGTAGAGCAACAGCGACCGTGGACTGTAAATGTATGGTGCGGAATCATTGGCGACCACCTCATTGGTCCTCACGTCATTGCAGGGGCCCAAACAGCTGCAACATACATCGCGTTTCTACAGAATTATCTACCAACGTTGCTCGAAAATGTCCCACTGGAAACGCGTCGACGTATGTGGTATCAGCATGATGGTGCACCTGCACATTCCGCAATTAACACTAGGCTGACCCGTGACAGGATGTTCGACGGGCGTTTCATAGGACGTGGAGGACGCATAAACTGGCCAGCCCGTTCTCCTGATCTTACACCTCTGGACTTCTTTCTGTAGGGTACGTTAAAGGAGAACGTGTACCGTGATGTGCCTACAACCCCAAAGGATGTGAAACAACGTATTGTGGCAGCCTGCGGCGACATTACACCAGATGTACTGCGGCGTGTACGACATTCAATACGCCAGATATTGCAATTGTGTGCAGCAAATGATGGCCACCACATTGAACATCTATTGGCCTGACATGTCGGGACACACTCTATTCCACTCCGTAATTGAAAACGGAAACCACGTGTGTACGTGTACCTCACCCCTCATGGTAATGTACATGTGCGTCAGTGAAAAAGACCAATAAAAAGGTGTTAGCATGTGGACGTAAAGTGCTGTTCCAGTCTCTTCTGTACCTAAGGTCCATCATCGTTCCCTTTGGAACTACTGGAACGAGGAAAAATCCCCCCCCCCCCCTCCCCCATATCCGCGATCAATCCCAAAACCTCCGGGCCCGGAGTCAAGTTCTTTACCCACATTTTTTTTACTGGTTTATTTTTCGTTTATTTTGTTAAGACCCTCACAGCCGCCGAGCAAAAGTAGATACCAATTGCAACCTAAGCATCGTAAAGAAGTGTAATTCATCCTCGTAAGAAATAGCTTTCGCTTAACGGAAGAAATAGAGAAGGTCAAAAGAAGAACTGCGCATTTCGCCACGGTTTCGTTTAGTAAGTGCGAATATGACAAATATCCTCAGCGAGCTCCAGTGGCAGAGGTATCAAGAGAGGCACTGTGTATTAATGAGAGATTTTCTGTTAAAATTCCGAAAGTGTACGTTCCAAGAGAAATCAGACAGTATGTTACTTCCTCCCGTGCACATCTCGCGATATGACCACAACGATAAAAATCAGAAATTATAACTTGTGCGGCAGTTTTCGACAGTCGCTCATCCAACGCACCATTTGCGGCTGGAATAAGGAAGGGTGAAAATGATAGTCGTGCGAGATATATCCTTCGCCACAAGCCTTTGGATGGCTGGGATTGTATAGATGTAGGTGTAGTTCAGACGGAATTGGAACGGTACATTTACATTCGTGCCGCATCAAAGAGCGACTTTGTTTTCCCATACTAACCTCTTCATCTTAAAGCGGCATTTGCACACAACTTCCCCAATTATTTGATGCATATATTCTAATGTCTGTCTCACTCTACGGTTTTTACTCTCCGCTGCTCCCTCGAATACAATTGAAGTAAGTGCTTGATACCTTCAGCACATGCCCTATGACTCTGTCCTTCCTCGTCGCCGATGTTTTCCACACGTTCCTCTTCTCACAAATTCTGCGGAGAACCTCCTCATTTATTATTAAATCATCTAAATTTCAATATCTTGTTATCGCACACCTCAAACTCCTCGATTCTCATCTTTTCCGGTTCCCCCACAGTCCATGATTCCGTGCTATACAATGCTGTCTATTTCTCGAAGGTACATTCACAGAAATTCCTTCTTCAAATTAAGGCCGATGATTGATACTTTTCTTTTCCCCAGGAACGCCCCCCTTCCCTGTGCAAGTTTATTTTTATACCCTCCTGGCTTCGTCCGTCATGTATTATTTTGTTTCCAAGGTATTTCTTCACTACGTCTACATCGTAGTCCCTAATTTTGATGTTAACTTTATCGCTAATCTCATTTCTGAGACTCCTCATTATTTTCGTCCTTCATCGGTTGAGACTGTTTGTTCCATTCCAGAGATCCTCCAGTTCTCCCTCAGTTTCACTGAAGATAGTAATGTGACCTTCATGTTTACTAGACCCAGAAAGCAATAGATACAGGCGGCCAGGCAGGTAACGTTTCCTTGACTCCCGGAAGGGGTTGGCTATTGTTCCGCACTGGCATCTAATGAACAAAATGAGAGCATAAGGAATATCAGAGCAACAGTGTGGGAGGACTGAGAAGTTTCTAGCGAACAGAACACAACATTCCATTCTGAACGGAGAGATATTTTCAAATGTAAATATAGCTTCGTGCGTGCCACAAGGGAGCGTTATAGGACCATTACGTTTCAAATTATAAATATTATATATAAAGGACCTAGTAAATGACGTCGGACGTTCCATGAGGGGTTTTGTGGATGCTTGCTGCTGTTGTCTACAGAGAAGTCTCAAAACAAGAAAATTGTAGCGTAGTTCAGGAAGACTCTGCAGAAAATCGACGCTTGCTGCAGGGAGTGACAGTTGACCCTCAACATAGACAAATGTAACGTATTACAAATACATAGACAGAAAGTCCCTTTATTATATGATTACACGATTGCTGAATAATCACTGGAAAGAGTCGCCTCCATGAAATAACTCGCAGTACGCATACGGAGCGATTTGAAGTGGAACGACCCCATATAATTAATCGCGAGTAAGGGGATGGCAGACAGAATCATTCGAAGAATCATCAACAAAGGTTGTAGCTACGAAAACACTCGTTCGACCAATACTTGAATACCGCTCGTTGGTCTGGTTCAAATGTTCAAATGAATGTAAATCTCATGGAACTTAACTGCTAAGGTCATCAGTCCCTAAGCTTACACACTACTTAACCTAAATTATCCTAAAGACAAACACACACACCCATGCCCGAGGGAGGACTCGAACCTCCGCCGGAACCAGCCGCACAGTCCATGACTGTAGCGCCTGAGACCGCTCGGCTAATCCCGCGCGGCCGTTGGTCTGGAATCTGTACCAGATAGAATTGATAGAGCGAATAGAGAAGATCCGAAGAAGAGCAGCATGTCACAGGTTCGTTTCGTAAAGACGAAAGCGTCACGAGGATGCTGAGTCAACTCTAGTGGAAGACACTGCAAGAGAGGTGATCTGCATCACGGTATGGTCTACTGTTAAAGTTCCTGGAGTGGACGTTCCTAGAAAAGTCAACCAGTATATTGCTTCCACCTACATATACCTCGTGAGAAGACGACGAAGATAACATTAGAAGGATTTGAGGCCGTACGGAGGCTACCAGCAATCGTTCTTTCCTTGAACTGTACGCCACTGGAACAGAAAGGGAGGAAGTGAAAATGGTACCGAAAGTACCCTCCGCCCCACATCGTAAGGTGGCATGCGGAGTAAAGATGTAGATGTAGATGTTTAGCTGTCACAAGCGAATCTTATCACTGAAATCCTCTCACTCGGTATTAACACTATACCTCTAAACACAGACAACGACCGACGTTAGGGACGCTTCTCGGAGGACCACCTCAGACCAGCCCCCACAACGGTGAGTGCGTGGCTAACAAAGTGTTCCGCGGCTGGCGCGCCAGCGTGCTGGCACGCCAGTGCCCGCGCACGCGCCCGCCACGGCCACAGCAGTCCGCGGCCGGCCGCCCCTCTGCCCGTGTGGTGAGTGCCAGCGGCGCCGGCCGAGGCACGCCCCGCCCAGAAACAGGTTCGCCCCTGCCGCCTGCCTCTGCCGCGGGCCCATTCACGGTTTTCTGGTTGCCTGCCAACGCTGGCCCGAGGACGTTTCAAGTTCACGGTCACCCTGACCAATCGCTGCCGCGGCTCGCCACCATAGCTTCCATCCAGACCTCTTCCCCGCGCTCGTGCGACTGCTTTAAACGTTTCTTTGCGTTGTCTCGATTTCACGGATTAGGATTACAGTCCATTGTCGGCTCTTTTAACGAGATGTATCTGTTGTATCCATTTTGACTGTTCTCATGGAGGACTTTGTTCCATATTTTCTGCTGTCTGACTTGAGCTCCCTAGCTCATTACTTACGTTTACAACTTTAACGTCAGGTGGTTAATGTAACTTCCTTCTGAAGAAGATATCCTTAATGGTATCAAAACCTGGTCAAGGTTTTTACATTAAACGTATGCAGCCGGTTGGCTGTAAACTTCATATAATGAAAATTTTATTTGTGGTTGCTGCTGACAGCCTTATTTAAAATTGTGGGCTTACAGCTGTCTTAGAATGGCCAGTTACTGTCCTCCGCACCGCTCAATGTCGACATATCACATGCACGTCGCTTGTCTTCTGGTCCTAAACGCAGATCATCAACTCTTCCTTAGGAAGATACCGTCTCTCTGTCTCTCTACGCGGTTGTTCCCAACCGATGCCGTTGTATGTGAGAAGGTGGCAGAGTGAGTTGCGCCGGTCGCTGTGACCAAGCGGTTCTAGGTGCTTCAGTCTTGAAAAAGTGTGATTCACACGAGAAAGATATCGTTAACAGAACCCTCATTCGTCAGTCTGGAATCGTTGTGCTACTGCTTTAACTGAAAGGTGTCAGGTGCTGCGTTGGGAGGCGATACACGAGAAGTGGTGAGCATTGCGAAAATTCCGAGCGTCCACCTTCTCAAATGAGTCGAGGAACACACTTCTTCCCTCAAATTACCGCAGTGACTGTGGCACTAAAAAGAAAGTAAAAGAAAGAGGGTAGGCACAAACAATACCACTCGTGAAAAGAGTGGGAGTGTTTCTTTAAAATTGAGACAACTAAATATCTCGAAAACGACGCTTCGTACGAAAACAAATATTCTACGTGATAAGTTAATATTAGTAAAGGGAACATCTGTATGTGCTACATCTGGCCACCCTTAACCATCCCTCGTGCGTGGGTGCAATCAACTTTGTATTTTCAAATGGTAACCCCCCAGTTTTTATTACATAATCGGATTCCACGCCAAAATATACGTACGGTTTAGTGACAATATTATTTTGCATTCTTGGGTTATAGCGCTGTAATCGTTGAAGTTCAAGTGGCCCTGCTTCTGCAATTAGGAACCGACGAATTTAATTCCACATTTCATTTACGATGTTAATGTAAATCTTTGTATTCTAACGGTTGATATTCAAGTAACGAGACACCAAAAGATCGTGAAGAAGATCTCAGGAGACGGTTCGAAATGTCGATTTTGTAAGAAGAAATTGAGTGGGCGCGTTAGGCCGTATACTATAAGGTCATTAGAGACCGAGCAGAGCCTCGGAAGGAGGGAGGGGGAGGGGGAGGAGGATGGGAAAGGAACTGAGGCAGTGTCCTTTTCAAAGGAAGCCTCCCGCCATTGACCGTAAGTGATCTGAATGGTTGAGTGGGTATTAAAAATTACCGTCCTTCCGAGTGAGACTCCAGTCTCTCATCACTGGGCCACCTTTTCATGGGTGTTCGCAAAGTGCAGTGTTTCTCTATCAAGTGCAACTTAATGTTATTTGTCTGTCGACACGGATCACTACCGAAATGGAGAGAGAGTCTGGAATCCTTGGCTACACAGTGCTACTACAGTAGTCTCTGTGTGCGCTGTAGAGAGAGCCATAATTTAATCTATGATATAGAGCAAAAATCCCACTTGCTTCGAGATTCTGTTACTGAAGTTGGACGTAATTTTATAATCCAGGAAAGCCTAGTTGCAAGAAAACTGGAAAAACTGTCCCTGATGCTATAAACGAGTCTGAAATTAAAAAAAAAAAGTTCAAATGTGTGTGACATCTTATGGGACTTAACCGCTAAGGTCATCAATCCCTAAGCTTACACACAACTTAACCTAAATTATCCTAAGGACAAACACACACACACATGCCCGAGGGAGGACGCTAACCTCCGTCGGGATCAGCCGCACAGTTCATGACTGCAGCGCCCAGACCGCTCGGCTAATACCGCGCGGCAGTCTGAAATTAACTGAGTTGCTGCACACTCTGAAGCCAAAGCGGGTACACTATCTCAGAACATGCCTGTAAAGAATGTTAGTTACTAGCGAACTTTTTAGACTAATATCCAATTTCATGCATTTTTTTCCTATCAAGCTGCGAAACATTTTTTGAGTGAATCTATTTTTGTTTAGTGGTCCTCAGTACGAAAATGGAATGCTACAGCCTTCCACTGGAGTTTATCCTTCATAAGGCTCTTCACCGCTGTATAATTACTGTAACCTATATCCATTTGAATCTGGTTACTGTATTCGAGCCTTGGTCCCTCTCTACAATTTTAACCATCACATTTCCTTCCATTACCAAATCTAAGATTCCTGGATGCCTCATGATGTGTTATATCAACCGATCCCTCTTTTAGTCAGATTCTTTTTTCCCCAGCTCGATCTGGACCTCTTTATTAGTTACTCAAGATATACAGGTAATCTACTATTTATCTAGCCGCAATCAAAAGCTTCTTCCGTTGCCTTCACTGTTCATGGTCAACCTTCCAGATCCGTACGAGGCTATTTCAGAGAAAATTTTTTTTTGGAAAGGGCTCTCAAACATTTGATGTTGAGAAATCTCTCTATCAGAAACGCTTTCCCTGATATTAAAAATTTCATTTTCTTGTCCTCTCCACTTAAGCTATATCAGTCATTCTACTCCCCAAATAGTAAATCTCATTTCCTACTTTCCGATTCCCATTTCCTAATCTATTTCTCTCGGCGTCGCCAAATTTAATTCGACTGTGTTCAAGTAACCTACTTTTATTCTTCCGACAGTCATCGCATTAGCCCTGTGCAAGACATTGTTCATTCCGTTCAACTGATATAATTCCTTTTCCGCCTCTTATAGAATTCCTATACCAATTTCTTCTTACTGGATTGCCTAGTTTTCCTTTACAGCTTGCCCAAGCCGCCTCTATTATCCGGGCAATTTTATTTACATTGTAACAGTCGCAACATGAGTTGTTCAAAGAAATTCAATTATTTATTTTTCGCTGTTAATCGACCGTGACTATTTTCACAATATAAAAAGGTTTTTTTTCAGAGACCGATACTCGTCTCATTTTTTTTTACTTACTTAAATTATTATTTCACGAAGCAACATGTTTCGTTATTTACAGTCTTGGCCTGTTTTGTGGTCACCCTGTAGAGAAAGAGAACGGTAACCTAATATGAGGCAATATTCACTTTGTTGGTCTCCTGTTCAAGCAAAAGGCTTCTCACTTTATTCATATAAAATACTCGAAATTATGAAAACCAGACCAACAAAAGAAGTGAATATTCCCTCATATTACATTCTCTTTCCCTTTCTTCCCAACATGACCACACCACATGCCAAGATAGTGAAGCACGACTTTAATATCTATGTGTACTTTCCTGTTTCTGTGTACCCACTGCAGTCTGTAGATGTTTGTTGCTCGAAACGCGACGCTTCGTTAAGTGCACCGACCCGTCATACAACATAACCATCTGTCAAAAGCCTGAATAACCACCTTCTGCAGCGCGAACCGCTGCGAGATGTGCAGGAAGAGAGTCAATGAGGTTCTGGAGCGTACCGACAGGGATGTGAAACCATGACGACCTGCCAGGACCAGCTGAGCTCGGTTTCTCGGTCGATAATCCATGGCGTGAACAGCCCGATGGAGGTTATCCCACAGATTCTCGAGTGGGTTTAAATCCAGGGTGTTCGGTAGCCAGGAAGTACCATAAACTCACTCTGATGCTGTACGAACCACGCTCATACACTGCGAGCCGTGTGACACGTTGCACTATTCCGCTGATAATTAGCACCTTGCCGAGGAAGAATAAGCCGCGTGTTGGGGTGGACGTGCTTACCCAGGATCGGTACATACTTGTGTTGATCCACTGTGCCTTCCAGAATGACGCTATGGGACTTAACATCGGAGGTCATCAGTCCCCTACAACTTAGAACTACTTAAACCTAACTAACCTAAGGACATCACACACAGCCGTGCGGGGTAGCCGTGCGGCGTAAGACGCCTTGCCACGGATCGCGCGGCTGCCCCTGTCGGAGGTTCGAGTCCTCCCTGGGCATGGTTGTGTGTGTTGTCCTTAGCGTAGGCTAGTTTAAGTTAGATTAAGTAGTGTGTAAGCCTAGGGACCGGTGACCTTCGCAGTTTGGTCCCATAGGAACTCACCACAAATTTCCATCTTCCATCACACACATCCATGCCCGAGGCACGATTCGAAGCTGCGACCGTAGCAGCAGCGCAGTTCCGGACTGAAGCGCCTAGAACCGGTCGGCCACAGCGGCAGGCCGAAAACGTTCCTCGAACCATTAAGCTTCCTCCTCCGGCCTGGACCCTTCCGACCATTGGAACATAAAGCCTGAGCGATCTGTACAGGCAAACCATCGCCGCTCGGTGGACGTCTAACTGCAATACTGCCGTGCAAAGTCCATCCTTCGTCGCCGATTAGCTGCAGTCAGCATAGGCGCATGACCCAGGCGTCTGCTATGATGGCTCATATGCAGAACATTCACTGTTTAGTCCATTGGATTTTTCTTTAGTTAACTGGGTTTCTGTTTGTGTCCATGCAGTGGAAAGACGATACGACAGTGCGTCTGAGACGACTTTAGTGTCACGTAGGACGATACGAATATAAGAACAACACGTAACGCAATCCCTGGGCGGAGAAAACCCAGGCCCCTTCGGCTAGCAGTCTATCGCTCATAACCCGCACCTACCGAGGCGAACAGCCCCTTGTCGCATCTGGGCGGTCAGCTACTCGACAGTTGCACGACTATTCGGCCTTACACATCTCCGCAGCCAACGTTCACCAACAATCATTTATGACCTGTGGTGCACCACAGTTCCCTCGGCGTCGTTGCAATGGCGGCAGGCGAACGGTTTACGAGCTTCGCAGTCTTGGAAATGCTGCCACCCTTGGCCTGAAAACCAATAACCATCCCCTTTTAGACGTCAAATTATAACATTATAATAACATCGATAGTTAGTGGCAGACGACATCATAGATACTCTTTGAAATAATGCAAAGATATTATTTCCACATGTTTTTTACTCTCGCAGGAAGTCAGTATGCTTACATAGTGTATCCATGCGCCATATGCCTTACAAGAATTTTCCGTAGAGTTAAAATACAATATGTTTGCTCAGGAACAGCGACATTTAGCCGTAGAAAACTCTTTTAGAATGCCAGAATGTGGGAAAGTTGTAGAAATCTTTTTTATTTTGGATGGACTACTTTGTGTGTAGGAATGTGGCGGAAGCAGCGCAAGTGGTGAGGGGCCCAGACATATGTTGCTTGGGGTCTTCACAGTTGTAGCAGCACTGGAGTGTAGATGTGACCACTTAACTGGAATAAAGTAATATGTTTTAAAACAGCGACTTTTTATTTAGCTCAACTAGCTGTATTAAGTGAACAAATATCACGTAACGCTAGTATTGCCAAGATACTAAGCGAAATCGTCACTAGACGGAGCCAATAAGTTAACAGGAAACAACGATGAGATTTTTCGTTGTGAGCGGGGCCGTACAGCGTTACAAGATAAATCACTCCGTTTCCACATTACAAGGGCGACTTCACTGTTCTCTGCGTCTAACGCCACGCTTTATACACTGAGGTGATGTAAGTCATGTGTTACCTCCTAGTATCGTGTTGGACCTCATTTTGCCCGGAGTAGCCCAGCAACTCGACATGCTATCGACTCGACAAGTCTTTGGAAGTCACCTTTAGAAATACCGAGCCACGCTGTCTCTATAGCCGTCCATAATTTCGGAAGTGTTGCCGCTGCAAGATTTTGAGCGCGAACTAACCGCTCCATTATGTTCCATAAATGTTCGATGAGATTCATGTCGGGCTGTCTGGGTGGCCAAATCATTTGCTCGATATGGCCAATATGTACTTCAGACCAATAGTGGACAATTGTGGCCCAGTGACATTGCGCATCGTTGTTTGGGAACAACGGCGGCAAATGGTCTCCAAGTAATCGAACATGACCGTTTCCAGTCAACGATCACTTCATTTGGACCAGAGGACGCAGTAAATTCCATATGAACACAGTTCACACCATTATGCACCCGCCACCAGCTTGCCCAGTGCCTTGTTGGCTACTTGGATCCACGGACTCGTGGGGTCTGCACTACTCTCGAACCCTAGTTCTTACCAACTAAATCGGGACTCATCTGATCGGACCTCGTTCTTCTAGTCGTCTAGGGTGCAGCAGATATGGTCACGAGCTCAGCAGAGCCGCTGCAGGCGATGTCGTGCTGTTATCAAAAGCATTCACGTCGGTCGCCTGATGCCATAGCTCATTAACACTAAATTTTGCCTCACTGTCCTAACAGGTATGTTGTATGTTAACCGGGGACTTAGATAAAACAGAGAGGCTCCGTCCGCGCCACAGCCGCAGTGGTCCACAACCCCACGACGACTACCGCGGTCCACTTCACCGAACCCAAGACTATTGTGCGGTTCGGCCCCCGGTGGACCTCCCCAGGGAACGTTTCACACCAGACGAGTGTAATCCCTACGTTTGTGTGGTAGAGTAATGGTGGTGTACACGTACGTGGAGAACTTGTTTGCGCAGCAATCGCCGACATAGTGTAACTGAGGCGGAATAAGGGGAGGCAGATGGAAAACCGCCTAAAAGCCACCCACAGACTGGCCGGCTCACCGGACCTCGACGCAAGTCCGCCAGGCTAATTCGTGCCGGGGACCAGGCGCTCCTTCCCGCTCCGGAAAGCCGTGCGTTAGACCTCTCGGCTAACCGGGCGGGCAATACGTATGTTCGTCGTACGTAGCTCATTGATTTTTGCGGTTATTCTAATCAGTGTTGCTTGTCTGTTAGCACTGACAACTTTACGAAACGCCACTGCTCTCGGTCGTTAAGTGAACGCCGTCGGCCACTTTCTTGTCCATGGTGAAAGGTAATACCTTGCAATTTAGTATTCTCGGCACACTCTTGACGCTGTAGATCTCGGAATACCGAATTCCCTAACTCTTTCCGAAATGGAATGCTCGATGCTTGTAGCTCCAGCGACCATTCCGCGATCAGACATTGTAGATACCCTTCGTACGGCCATAATCACGTAGGTAACCTTTTCACATGTATCGCCACAGTACAAATGGCAGCTGCGCTAATATACTGTCCTTTTATACTTTGTGTAGGCTGCACTACAGCCATATGTGTATGTGCGTATGCTTTAGCTGTAGTCACCTCAGTGCTGCCACGTGCCGCCTGTGATTGGCTATTGCACATTGACGCCCAGCTTGGACGATGTTTATATTATTGTGACTGAACTGTGTAGTTTCAGCAAGTCAAGGAATATATTTGCAATTATTGGCTAATAATCCTTTCCGTACTTATTTTTTCCTTCGAACCGTGCCGGCCAGTGTGTTTCTGCAGCGTTCGCAGTTCCCTCTTATAGGATGGGGCTAGCTGTCGACCGTCTCGGCTGCGTGTGGGCGTCTGGCGTCACAATCCGAGCGGAGCGCAGGCTGCCAGCCGCCGATAAACCGGCGCTGTACCGCAAAGTACAGCCCAGCAGAGTACAGAGTGGCGGCTGCACACGAGAACCGCACTGCCTGGCCTGCGCGTAGCCGCTGCACTCCGCCGCTACTGCTGCCCGCTATGGATTTCCTGTCCGCAACTTTAAACAGATAATTACGTGTCAGTGCTTATTTTGCTACGCTGTCAGCCTAACCTTCTCGGTTTCAGTTTTTCTACCATTATTTCTCAGTCTTATTGTATTCGGAATAAATTTCAATTTACTTTTCCATGGCGATGACAGAATTATACACATTACAATGCCCTGTTTAACGTTCAGATTCGTTGTGTTGACCTGTAAGGGCAAAGTTTTCTCTTCCAAACACTTGTCGAAAGATTTCCAACAGCCACGTCAGTTGAGAATAATTGAAAAATTCGTATTGGACCGAGACTTGAATCAAAACGTATTATGTTTGATCGTAGTGCTTTTCCAAGAGAGCTTAAGCAGTCATAGCGAAAGCTCGTTGGCTTTCCTCGAGTCTCGGAGCAACACACAGTTTTACTAACTTCTTGCAAGTATTTAATAGACTGAAAATTTTATTAAGTAGTACCAGAACCCTTTCTATCACTCTTCTCTGTCGCGCGGGGGTAGCCACGCGGGGGTAGCCGCGCGGTCGCGGGCGCCTTGCCACGGTTCGCGCGGCTCCTCGTGTCGGAGGTTGAATCCTCCTCGGGCATGGGTGTGTGTGTTGTCCTTGGCGTGAGTTCGTTTAAGTCGTGTGTCAGCCTAGGGACCGATGACCTCAGCAGTTTGGTCCCATAGGACCTTACCACAAATTTCCAAATTCAAACTTCTGCACACAGAACTCCATGCACGAGGGCTATTCGGAAAGTAAGGTCCGATGGGGTGCGAAATGGAAACCACATTGAAAATCCGGCGAAGCTTTGCAGAGATGTGTTGGGCAGAGTCTCTTGTATGCCCGTCGATCGCGTCACGTCGCTCTTTTCAGTTCTGAGCGCACAGTGAGCACCTAAAGGTGCATAGAAAACAGTGCGTTGCGCCAAGTATGAGGGCCTGGTGTGAGGTTTCGTCTGATGTCCTGCAGCCCACATAACAGAACTGTCATACGTTTCCTTCTGCATGACAATTCTCGGCCGCATTTTGAAGGGGCAGTGAAGATGCTTCTGCAGCGTTTTCCATGAGAAGTGTTCGATCACCCACAATAGAACCCGTAATTGACTCTCGCTGAGTTTCATCTCTGCTCACATGAACATCTAGCTACGAAGACAACGTTCTGGCACAGACAACGAGCTGTAGACCAGCGTAGAGAATCGGCAGGAAGCACAGGCGGCTTGCTACTATGACAAGGGTATTGGAAAGATGGTACAACGCTACTACAAATGTCTAAAACGGAGCGGCGACTGCGCAGAGAAGTAGCTAGAAGGTGTAGCTAACTGTTGCAAGTAAAACGTTTTTGATTTTCACAGTGGTTTTCATTTTGCGACCGATCGGATCTTACTTTCCGAATACGCCTCGTAATAAGTTGTATGTTATACAATTATGCAAATGTATCTTCTTGTCCACCTTTTTGTACTTATCAAAAATGTCGTCCCTCATGAGGAAACGTAATTTGCTTCTGGAAGCGTACACTTCAATGAGCATTTGTGAGAATTTTGATAGATGTAGAGAGCAACCCAGGCGCAAGTTGAGCCTTTGAATCAGTTTGTGACGTGTAAATAAATAGTTCACTTGATAGCGGGTATTAGGGCTAAAGTCCTGATCAAGACATGGTTTTCACCAGCTACAAATTTTTCACAAGGTAGCACTTGTCTTTTCACGAGCCGTCCACTGCTGGCACCGCTCTACTCTTCTACAGGGTACTCAGTGTGTTAGACAATGTGCATCGCCCCACGTGAATTAGCATTAGTTATTTCAGTACGTCATTTGACATTTAAGAGAACTAAATATGCTTGAAAAAGGCTGCTTTTGTACGCCCGGTCGCTTGGCGGATATTTACTTCAATATCATGAGGCCTTTAAGAAATATTTTGTTTGCCTGCTTAATGAGATACATCGAGTTTTTATGTATACCACCAGAAAGCTGCCAAAATCTTTATTATGCTGCAGTTGGTTCGCCAGTTTCTCTCATCAGTGGCAGATCTGGATATAATACGCAACAACAGCTAATAATTTTCCAAAAGCAAAGACATATGCCACTCTGTAATAATACTATATTATTAGGCACTAAGTTTAAATGGGGTATGCCACATTTCGGTTATTCTACAATATATTTTTGGGAGCTATTTCGCAGTCTACATTAAAAAAAAACTACGACATAAAGAAGACACGCACACCATAAGTTAACACTTATTTGTCGTCAGATATTTCTAACTTATTTTAGTCAAAATTTCAGTTTCTTCTTCATATTTCCAGAATAGATCTGTCGTCACTGACAGAAACGTCTATTGCTGTAAGTTCACAGACCTGCTGACAAAACTAAAGCCGGTATTACAGGACCACCAATCGTATAGAAGTGTGCACCAGCGCCCCAAGCGTACAAGTCTGGAACCGTCAACGTTTCTTGTTAGCCATATTACACGATACACCTAACCCTGCACCGGTACCATACGGGTATATATTCGGAATTGCAGGATTGTTCACGTCATTTACGTTGAGCGTGAAAGTTTATATTTTTGTAAAGCCGCTATTTAGTCATATTGAAACTTCTACGACGTCTAGGTTCGTATTTATTAAGCAGTTATTGCTACCTTGTGCAGCTAGAATGAAATTACGTCACGGTTACAGAGAATTATAGATTAAAGTGTTCGTTTCATGTCATGCTGGAACAAGCAAATGATTATCAATGTTTACATGGAGGACGCAATTATCTATGCAGCATTTGCCGTGAAATGTCCGCCTTAGACGCCAGGAGAACGGCAGAGTGATTAGGTAATGTGAAGAGTAGGAACTGGGTTCGACCATGGCTGGCAAGAAGAGGTGAGGGCGGGGGCATATACTCTCTGTTAATGACTGAGTCGAGGCCGTATCATCCACACGAAATTACGAACTTCATCGTAATGGATGTACCTCATCGATCGCACAGGAAGAGATTCGCTCATGTGACACGAATAAGGGAAGTTATTCCACAACAGTGCGAGCGCATGCAGAACGGCTTTTACAGCCTCCACTGGTCGCGGCCGGCACAACTGCTTTGTCTCTTGTGGCTATTCTCACAGCACTGTCCTTCCAGGTGTGCTGAAATAATACAAAAGATTCTATCAAATTAAACAAATTCGGTACATTCAACAGTTAAGGTGACACGTACGCATATAGAAAGTAAAATTACACTAAAGAGCCAAAGAAACTAGTACACTTGCATAATTTCGTGTCGGGCCCCCGCGAGCACGCAGAAGTGATGCAACACGATGTGTATCTGGATGCATTATGGGTGCTGGAGGGAACTGACACCATGAATCCTGCGGAGCTGTCCATAAATACGTAAGAGTACGAGGAGGTGGAGATCTTTTCTGAACAGCACGTTCCAAGATATCCCAGATAAGCTCAATAGTGAATTCTTCTCGGGTTATCAGCCGAGTGGTGGCGTCGTCTTGTCGCAACGTTTCGACGAGTTTCGTACCCATCATCTTCTGGCAGTGGAATACCGCCGAGAAAGACTGCAATGGCATATAAGCACAATAGTGTTCATGTCTGGAGAGTTTGGTAGTCAGCGGAAGTGTTTAAGGCCAGAAGAGTATTCCTGTAGCCACTCTTAGCAATTCTGGACGTGTGGGATGTCGCATTGTCCTGCAGGAATTGCCAAGCTCCTTCGGAATCCACAATGGACGTGAATGGATGCATGTGACCAGACAGGCTGCTTACGTACGTGTAACCTGTCACACCGGTATCTAGACGTATCAGGGGTCCCATATCACTCCAACTGCACACACCCCATACCATTACAGAGCCTCCACCAGCTTGAACAGTTCCCTGCTGACATGCAAGGTCCGTGGGTTCATGAGGTTGTACACAACCATCCGCTCGATACAATTTGAAACGAGACTCGTCCGACCAGGCAACATGTTTCGTACTCAACAGTCCAAAGATGGTGTTGACGGGCCCAGGCGAGGCGTAAAGCTTGGGTCGTGCAGTCGCCAAGGGTGCCTTCGGCTCCGAAAGCGCATATAGATGATGTTTCGTTGAATGGTTCGCGCGCTGACACTTGTTGACGACCCAGCTTTGAAATCTGTAGCAATATGCGGAAGAGTTGCAATTCTGTCACTCTGAGTGTTTTTCTTTAGTCGTCGTTGGTCCCGTTCTAGCAGGATCTATTTCCGGCCGCAGCGATTTCGGAGATTTGATATTTTTCCTGATTACTGATATTCACAGTACACTCGTGAAATTTCGTAAGGGAAAATCCACAGTTGATCACTACCTCGGATACGCTGTGTCCCATGCTCGTGCGCCGACTGTAACTCCACGTTCAATCTCATTTAAATCTTGATATACTGCCAATGTTTTCAGCAGTAACTGATCTAACAACTGCGCCAGACACTTGTTGTCTTATATAGGCGATGTCGATCGCAGCGCCTTATTCTGCCTGTTTATATATCGCTCTATTTGAATACACACACCTATAACAGTTTCTTTGGCGCTTCAGTGTACATGAACATTTACGTAAAAGATATAAACTCAGAATTCAACAGTTGGAGACGAAATTTCTTATGGAAAAGCATATCTAGAGGATCATATAGACAACTTTCCTTGCTGTATGCGTCAGAAAGCATGCTTATACTATTTTATTTCATTCCATTTCTACAATAAGAAATTTCGAGTACCATTGATCACTAAAAATGTGCAGGATATTCTGCGTAATGGGGATCAATGGCAGCATAGAACAGTTCCTATTCATCCGCGGCGTACAAACTGTTTGCTGAAATCGCACCTTCACCCGTTCTGCCGCTAGATGGCAGGCAATTTACACCTGAATTGTACACTTTGTGTGTCGTGAAATACTGGCTTAATTGAAGATTTGCGCTGTTGCTCCGGAATTATGACCGTGGAGACCGACGCACGTATCAATGATGGTTTAACCCAGTGGTGTACATGTACACTGCAGTGGACAGCTGTTAATGGTCTCTTCTTTCGATTTTTCAATGTCCTGAGGCGGCAAATGTACGCAAGGCACAGCACCAGTAAGGAGTGTCCACTGGAGCAGACTGTGTGCGTTTGCAGCCTCAGGACTGTTTGAAATCTCCAAGAACATCAACAGGTGTCCACTATAGTGGACATGTGCACCATAGAATTCAATCATTTCCACCAAAGGTTCCATCACAATCAATACGTAACCTTGTTGCGAGCATGGGGAGGAAGCTAAAAAGATTGAAGATCAAAGCATGTGAGTAGTATCGTGCACAGCTGTTTCATTAAGAGCTGAACTCTAAAAATGAAGCCCAGACGTGATGCTGTATCGAAAATTTTGACAGTGCAAAAATGTGAATAACGATGTCATCAGAGACAAAACTGAAGCCGGCCGGAGTGGCCGTGCGGTTCTAGGCGCTACAGTCTGGAGCCAAGCGACCGCTCCGGTCGCAGGTTCGAATCCTGCCTCGGGCATGGATGTGTGTGATGACCTTAGGTTAGTTAGGTTTAATTAGTTCTAAGTTCTAGGCGACTGATAACCTCCGAAGCTAAGTCGCATAGTGCTTAGAACCATTTGAACCATTTGAACAAAACTGAATCTCAGATTTGGAAAAGGAAATCTATGTCCTTTTTCAGGGAATTTGCCTCAATCGCTTTAGGGAAACAAAGGCAGGCCTACATCAACGCAGACGGATATCCGCGCTGTTTAACACACCGCTTCCGTGATTCGTGGAGGTGCGCTGCCCCCAGGTCGAATCCGGCAGGCGGATTAACGACGAAGCCCGGCGTGCTGGCCAGCGTGGATGAGGCTTTTAGGCGGTTTCCCACATCCGACTACGTAAATGTCGGGCTGGTATCACGTCCCATCTCAGTTACACGATTTGCAAACATTTACAAAACGGTTACACACTTTCACATAGATAACGCTAGACGTGGCAAGATGGAATGTACAAATTCCGTTCTGGTGAAAGAGATGGCGACAGGTGGGGCAATGGGCTACCGCTACTACCCACACCGCCAAACCCCGCTTAACATCAGATCGACTGAGAGCGGGTTTGAAGAGATTGGTTGACACGGAACGGCCGGAGTGGCCGAGCGGTTCTAGGCGCTACAGTCTGGAACCGCGCGACCGCTACGGTCGCAGGTTCGAATCCAGCCTCGGGCATGGATGTGTGTGATGTCCTTAAGTTAGTTAGGCTTGAGTAGTTCTAAGTTCTAGGGGACTGATGACCTCAGAAGTTAAGTCCCATAGTGCTCAGAGCCATTTGGTTGAAGGGCACATCCTGAGCATTAAGGATGTGTGTGTGTGGGGGGGGGGGGGGGAGATTGTAAAGCGAGGCCAAGGCTCTAATAAAGCAAGCAGAATCAATTGGTGTAGATTACAGTACTTATCGAGAAATTAAGAGGCTTCCGCTAGCGTGGACTCGCTTCCTGCGCCCGGGTTCCCGGGTTCGATTCCCGGCGGGGTCAGGGATTTTCTCTGCCTCGTGATGACTGGGTGTTGTGTGATGTCCTTAGGTGAGTTAGGTTTAAGTAGTTCTTAGTTCTAGGGGACTGATGATCATAGATGTTAAGTCCCATAGTGCTCAGAGCCATTTGAACCATTTTTTGCTAGCGTGGAGAGCCGTATGAAACGAGTCTTCAGACTGGAGACCACAACAACCGTTGCACCACTTCGCTCAAAAATGGTTCAAATGGCTCTGAGCACTATGGGACTCAACTGCTGTGGTCATAAGTCCCCTAGAACTTAGAACTACTTAAACCTAACTAACGTAGGGACATCACACACATCCATGCCCGAGGCAGGATTCGAACCTGCGACCGTAGCGGTCGTGCGGTTCCAGACTGTAGCGCCTTTAACCGCTCGGCCACTCCGGCCGGCACACCACTTCGCTCCGTACCAGTATTAGCTGCTGTGTGAGATACAACTATACCTGAGATATACCTATGAAAGTAATAAATGATTAAATAAAATGTTCACATAACGTTAAGGGTAGTTATTTCTCAAGGAAAGCGAGTTTAATTTGTTCTTGTACCGCACAAAGAACGACTCGGTCGAGTGAACGCCAGGAGTGCGGTAAACTTTCTACATCCAGCAATTAGGCCGTGAAAACTAACACACTCAGAGTGCCGAGCGACATGCGCTTAATACGTATAATTTACGGAGCCTGCGTTGTTAGCGTTGCCGTAAGTTATCATTATCGCGCTATCAGATGTGTGGCGGGAACAATGCGATGCTGCAATCGCCAGCTGCGTTCTGCCGGAGTACGTTTGTTCCGTTGTTAATCGCTGTAGATAAAACGCCGCGAGCCGCTCGAAGCAGACAGATTTATTTCTGGGCCAGCGGAAAACGCGCGTTCGCAGCGCGGAGGTGGCGGCCGGCACCGGCACACATTCGCCGTTATCCCGTTGCCGGAAACCGTCACGAATTTAAACGCGGCGAAAGGCGCGCGGTTTGGTCTAGAAAGCGGCGGACTGGCTATCTGGCGTGGCGCGGTGTGGCACGGCGCGGCCGCGATCGCGGCTCCTGCATCACTCGATACGCATCTGGCTGCCCGCGGCCACGCGATACGCCACGCCACGCCACGCCGTGTTTCGCTCGCGGCCAACTGGGCCGGCAACTGGCAGCACGCTGCCCGAGACGGTCGACGCTGCAGCGACGGCAGCTCCAGCTGAGCAGGAAAATAAACTTCTCAGTACAAGACGAAGTCTTCTAGGTTTTTAGCATATTGGAGCCCCGTCAGCAACTGTGATAGACTAATATTTTGAGGATTCAGCCTCAGATGCACAAATTTTCTGGTCTTTACCACTTTTCGGCTAAATTAATCTAGCCTTCTTCAGGAGCATAGAATTACTATAACATGCCAGAGTAAGGCACAGTCAACATTAAAGTTAAAACCTAACGAAACATCGTCGATACGGGCTTTCGGAGTCGAAGTCACGCTCGTGCACCCTTGATGACTGCACGACACAAACCTTTACGCATCTCAACACCGACATTGGACTTTTGATGACTGGAAACATGTTGCCCGGTCGGACGAGTCTCGTTTCAAATTGAGCGGATGGACGTGTACGGATAGGCTGTGGAGACAGTCTCATGAACCCGTGGACCCTGCTGACATGCAAGGGACCGTTCAATCTGGCGGAGGCTCCGTAACGGTGTGGGACGACTGTAGTTGGAGTGATATGGGACCCCTGATACGTCTAGATACTACTCTGACAGGTGACACGTACGTAAACATACTGTCTGATCACCCGTATCCCTTCATGTCCATTGTGGATTCCGAAGGACTTTGGCAATTCCAGCAGGACAATGCGACACCCCAAACGTCCAGAATTGCTGCAAAATGGTTCCAGGAACACTCTTCTGAGTTTAAACTCTTTCGTTGGGCACCAGACTACCCAGACATGAACATTATTGAGCACATCTGGAATGCCTTGCAACGTGCTGTTCAGAAGAGATTTCCGCCCCGTCGTACTCTTACTGATTTATGGACAGCCCTGCAGGATACATGTTGTCATTTCCCTCCAGCACTATTTAATACATTAGTCGAGTCCATGTCACGTCGTGTTGAGGCACTTCTGCGTGCTCGCGGGGGTCCTACATGATTTTAGGCATGTGTAACAATTTCTTTGGCTCTTCAGTGGATCTTGGCCGCAGTTGTCCTGATGTTTCTCTATCACATATTTCAGACATTGTTTTAACCGCGTATAGCGTCCAAGCTCTTTCATACTGTCTTGCTGTCCTTCCAGTTCCTCTTGTAAATACCTTACCACAGGCGCACGTCAATTGTTAGTCTCCCGCAGTATCGTGGTAATGACGAGCGTTCGTTTCGCGCAGGAAACAATTTTGTTCTGACCAGAAAATATGGTTTTAATCTGATTTTTTGGAAGAATTCTACTCTACGCTGGTCTTTGACTGCTCATGTAAGTGGGAACACATGAAGGTTCTGAAGAAGCCCCCAGGAAAGAGGTCTAAACGTCGATTGTGATAGTAATATGACATGGCTTAACAACCTGGAAGATTTTGCTCCACTGAAGTATTTCCTCACACTCAGGACTTGTTTAAATTTTTTGTCTGAACGCTGAAAGTGTAGTGTAGCAACGAGCCATCAGATCGCTTCAGTTTACTGCCTTGCAAAAGCAGCGCTACAGGCTTCGAATTGATACATTCAGAATTAGATAGGCATTAAGCTTTTCTTGAAATACATAGAACGTTAATTAAAGGCGAACTCCATGAAAAGACAGTTCACGCTTTCATGTGCACTCAGAGTCACCTTCATTACTATTTACCTTCGTTGTGCAACAATATAATTTTTATCTACACGCTACACGTATTTTGACTCACTTCTTCCTCTTACCTTCGTCTTCATTTTATACCCATCGCCTACCCGTTGGAACGGGATTCGCTTTGTGGGTCAATGCACGTCATTTCTTCCGATGTAACGCTACCCATGGATTTAGGTGTCGATCCTAGATCTGCGTTTCTCGTATCCAGCTATCGATATCCCATCATGCCTCTGACTTTCGACAGTGACATGATAGGCTAAGCTGACGACTGAACTGAGCGTTGCGTGTAAGACGTGTCCGTAAAAAAAGGAGTCTCCATTCCTGCATATTCCCATTGCTTGGAGCCACTGCAGCTGGACGTCGAATCGTTTTGTTGTTGATGTGGTAGAGCAGATAAATGCCTTATCTTCTCAGTACCCGCATTTGCATGGCGTGTAATGAGCGCTCAGCAGTTCTACATGCGGGCCAACACTCGGTAGCATATAATGCACCTGCCCTCGATATTTTACGGTATATCTTTGACTTTAAGCGGATAGACCTCTTCGAATCACAGAGAACACCAGTGGCTTATGTAAGCTGCATCCAGGTTGCTTCGATTCTTGCCAGCACATCGTCATTTACATGGCCGCTACTTCTAAATTTATAACTTAGATATCCACTTTGTGCAGTGCAGCTCCATTAATTAGTATAGTTCCAGGAGATGGAATCGTTTCGGTGTACTGAGTCTTGTGAACGTCGAAATCCTTGCAGACTAACATACCATCTTTGGACTTGATGTTCAAGGTACTTCCTGACACCGGCCAAAGCATCACTGGATTAGCTTTTAGAAGTGTCCGTGGTACACACTTCCGTTGGTCGCGCGTCATCGTTTCCATTGCGGTAAGAGAGAGTAGCGGACACAGAGCTGAGCCTTGACGAACGTCAACTGTCATAGGGAAGCTGTTCATCCGCAAAGACTCAGTACCTCTAAATGATTCCATCTCCTGGAACTATACAAATTAATTGGTCTGTTCTCATTAAAGTGGATACATTCTGATGACTACTTTCTGCCGGCCAGAGTGGCCGAGCCGTTCTAGGCGCTTCAGTCTGGAACCGAGCGACCGCTACGGTCGCAGGTTCGAATCCTGCCTTGGGCATAGACGTGTGTGATGTCCTAAGGTTAGTTAGGTTTAAGTAGTTCTAAGTTCTAGGGGACTGATGACTTCAGAAGTTAGGTCCCATAGTGCTCAGAGCCAATTGAACCATTTGACTAGGTTCTCGACTACGAATTGCCAGGCTATGTGAATGAAGATGTGCATGAAGGCTCAAAGTGACCTCGATGCAGTTCAGAGACGCCACTGGCGTCCTTTGTGATATCAGGATGCCTCTCCATCTAAAATCAAAGAGATAGTGCACGGTGGTGAGGGCAGGAGTGCTGTATACTGCCGAGTGTTGGCCTGCACCTAAAGTGCTGAACACACATCTTACTGAACTGGTTCCATACAGTCGACTGGCACATACACACCACTTTACCGCCACACTGTACGAAAAGCATCTGCAGCGGCTTAGAGTCACAATGCCGTCCGGTGCTTGTCGCACGCCATCCACGGCGCTCCAAATAACCAGTTCACTCTTCTTAGGAGATGACTAATATTTTGTCTGGTGAGCTTATTTACGTCGCTCGAATATCACTGTTAACATAAGTATATTTAAGACGTGTAGTATTCTGTCTAGACTGCGTCACAGAGACCACCAGACTGGCTGCCGCATTCCTGTCCGTCGCATTGTTCTCAGCAACGGCCGTTGGCATGAGAAGAAAACTGCGGCCATCGACTCGGCATAACATCGCACAGGAGAGAATGCGACCCGGCAGCGCCGCGTGGAGACCACGTGTGCCGGTCGGCCCGTGTCGTGTCGTATCGCTGCCGGTGATCGCTCCGCCTGCCGCCTGCCTATAAATACACGGCCGCCGCCGCCCGTGTTAATTAACCCATTCTCCAGCTCCTGCTCCAGCTCCAGCTGCAGTCCAGTTCCGCGACCCGGACGGCGCGCATGTTTACGAGCCGCCCCCGCAGGGAGAACCCCGCCGGAAGCCCAAAGTCCCACAACGCTTGCGCCAGCCTTCTCGGTCAGCTGGAGCGTGTACGCTGCTGAATATTTAAAGCACGGGTTCACCAACTCCTACACTCTCTCTGCCCAACTTCTCAACGACAGTCCACAACGAGTACACTGCAATGTACTGGATCAACAGACCATTGGATTACGAAAGCGCTTCGTATTTGGTGACAATCCTCCTTCAAATCAGTTCTAAGTCCGCATTTCAGCTTCCTGTAGGTCTGGTTATTAATTTCCACTTTCGTAACTCACCCTTTTCTCCGAGATTTTTAACTTTGGTGGGCGATATTCGTCCGAATCCGATTCCGTACGTCACTGAATGGAGGATCCAAAATTGATCCCTAGATAAAGCACGAATAGATTCCTCAATACTGGTCCTTGAAACTTTGTAAGTGGGCTTTCGCGAATAATTCACTTCTCTCCTCAAGTGTCTGCTAGTTCGCGTTGTTCAGCATCTTCACGAAAATCTCCAGTAGGTGAAACAAACTACCCGACACTTCATAAACTCAACATCCCATGTCGGCCCTAACTTGACGTCGGACATAAATAACGAGCAACCTTAAAGCAAAAATGATGTTCTGGTGCCGAAAGTCGACAGTAACGATTATGAGTGCGTCAGGTAAATGATGAAACAGTTGCTTACAAGGACGACAATAATATGGCGCTGCATTCTTTTCAATGTATCTAAATTGGAAGCGCCAAACGCCCAGTGTTCGGCTAAATGTAACTGTCAAATTCTTAAGTTCTGTGTACCACGAATGAGTCGCAGCTTAACGTAGAGAACTATTTTCTAAGCTGCTCATCTGGCGACTCCCTGGGACACATTAAAACTGCATTTGTTGTGGAATGGGCTAATACGGCGAAACCAGTTTTCTCGCCTGGAGAGCGTAGGGTTATAAATATGGGTATCTTCGCACGTTTTTCTTAGGGGTACGGCTGCGGATTCGGAGATTATCTTCTTCGACGATACGTTAACCAACTTTGCTGCGCCGAGGGATCGGGGCTCATTAAGAGGAGATGTTTACGAAATTTACCTAAAATATCAATTTTCAGTTCTTTTTTTATTTATTAGTAGAAAGTTCTCAAAGTTTCAGTGATGAAATCCCATCCTAAGTGCCAGAAAAATGATTAAATGTGTGACAGGACATTGCTGCCAGGCTCCTTTTTTGAAGCATCACTCCATACCTACAGGCTCAGAGAGATAACAACTCCCAAATTCACAAGGAGAGGCTACCAAATTGTATTTTGGATGTTGTCAAGCCCACTTATAGGTGTCAGGTCGATCCCGAACTTTTGAAAAAATGTGTTCGTGCCAAAACCGGAATCCAAATGAGTCTCTAAATTCACTTAAATGGCGGCGATGCCCTAAAACCACATTATCATCTGCCACAAGTGTCAGAATTGCAACTTAAGATGCAGTTTTTGTATTTAATATTTGGAGTGCAGGGAGGATGAAAGTATTAGAGAGAATGGGCTTCAAGACGGGAAATTTCGCTCTACACATCTTGAGGAAAATAGACTTACAGCACCTCTCCAGAGTTGAACACATGGTAAAGAAAGGAAGGCAGGAAAAAAGAAAGCAGAAGAGAAGCCTTGAAGGGAGGAGGAGGAAGGAGGAGATTAGTGTTTAACGTCCCGTCGACAACGAGGTCATTAAAGACGGAGCGCATGCTCGGATGAGGGAAGTTTGGGGAAGGAAATCGGCCGTGCCCTTTCAAAGGAACCATCCCGGCATTTGCCTGAAGTGATTTAGGGAAATCACGGAAAATCTAAATCAGGATGGCCGGAGAGCCGTGAAGGGAAAGACAATCCTGATTACAAATGTGGGGCCTTCTAAATACGTGACATAAGAACTTAAATTACCTTTCTTTAAAATTGTGTTTTTCAAAGTTTATGTACCTTTTTCTCAAAATCTATGATATCTATAATTATACAATTTTGTACACTTATTTCTACAAGCCCAATAAATGTTGCCTCAAGAGTAAATTTTCAAATTCTGAGTGTAAGATGAGACATGGGATAAAGTGCTTGGAATTTTGCATGAATTTTATATTATATTTACAGAATTATTATTTAAAAAATATTAAGTTTTCGTATCCGATATATTCAAAAAATTTCATGAGAGAAGCCGACTATACGCTAAGAGCTTAAACAGAGAAAATTTTGTGGAAATCTCTTGAGCAGTTTTCTATAAAAAGGTACATATATTATTTTTTGGAAATTAAATTTTTGAATTCCACAAACAAGTTAAATATATATAATCCAAGGAATTTAGCATTAAATGTGTTAATTTCATGTAAAGCATGGTAAAAGTTTTCATTGCCGTGCTACCATTTTTCCTGATTGATGTAACCCGGGCTACTTGCTTATCAGATATCTTATGTATAAATGCCTTATGTAAGCGGCTGTAATGAGTGTACGCTTTTTATGGTCATGGGACAAGGGAAAAGATAATACCCGTTGATGACAAGTAGCGTGATAATCTCAAACAGCACCAGAAGGGCAGCCAAGCTCGACCTCCCTATCTAGAGTGTCACATGACTTCACTCCGTGAAACACTGTGAAAAGATTTTAAGGCAGGACAGACTTAAAATTTGTTTATCAGTGTCCCCACGCCATCTCTTTCCCTCCTTTTATCCCACAATACGTGTTCCGAGCTACCATCGAGTGCGGCAGCACCGCACGCCATTTCCGACCTGGTGTACGACGTGGGTGCCTGATGAATGATCCTCGAAGACATAGCGATGGCTTGGCGGACAAAATGAGCTCATTACATGTCTAGAATGGCCAGCTCACTCCTCTGGCTTATATTTATCTGTACATACTAGATACTCTATAAACTAATGGACTGTGGCCCTTATACTTCCATTACAGACCAAAGCTGACCTCTAGAGGCTTACTCGACGAACAGGGTACATTATCTGAATGAAGCTGGATGGCTTTTTCCGCAATATGAGAAGCCTTAGTTCACACTTTTCCTTTCGAAGGCATTACATTAAAGCAACCGATGTAATGACGCCACTTACGGTATTGGAGCCTCTTTTTAGTGAAAGGATCTTTGGGCGAGGATCATCCATGTTGATACAGGCGCGGCAACAGCCAGGGTCTGAAGAAGATTGAAATGGCAATGGGATTTTGATAATCGAGTTTTAAGATGTATAAGATTTGCAGAAAAGTTCGAGGATTTTGAGATGACAGAGGGTGGCGATTGGAGACAATCCACGATCCCTGGCCAGTTTCCTAATATACCTTGTGTTGGTACTGAAACTTCCTAATAGAGAAATTAATGAATTACTGTGCTGATAAACCCCTTACGTTGTTTGATTTTCAAACAGCTAAGCAAAACTGAACGTACTCAGACATTTCTCTCTTTACTTTTTCTGATCATCACTAAACCGATACACAATATGTTTAGCGCAACGCAATCTGACTTTCAATAATCCCTACAAAAGAATAGCCTTGACTAACAATAACCTATACCTTTCACGAATCACTTGCCTCACAAAAATCTTCGTTACTTGAACTACTGCAATACAGCGAGCGCCAATACTGCCAACTAAATAAAAGATTCTAACTACAGAAGGCACTAACTACTGATAGGTATACTTAGCAAATGAAAGATTTTGATAGAGAAGAAACAATGTATTTACGTTAATAGTGTTCAAAAGTCATAATATATATATCAGTTCATGACATCCAGTCTTGCAAATTTACTGTCTCTGATGGAGACACATCCAGATCATCCGATCTCAGAACTCCGCCATCTCTCTCCCCACATCCACCACTGCTGGCGGCTCACCTCCAACAGCGCAACGCTACGCGCTGTTCACACCCAACTGCCCAACACTACAATAGCGAATATTACAACAATGCCAACCAGCTACAGACTGCACACAGGACAGTCAGTGATTTTAATACAGAGCGCTACGTGGCGTTACCAACATAAAAACCGAAACAGCCTACTTACAGTACCACTAATTTACTGGAGATATGTAAGAAAAACTTTTAGGGCACAAATAATAGTAGATTCTCTTTTTAGTCGTGAATCTCTAAGATCCCTCGACTTTTGGTCATTGGTGTGTACTTATGCGGGCTGGATACCAAGCGCCGGGCGGGGTGGCCGAGCGGTTCTACGCGCTACAGTCTGGAACCGCGCGACCGCAACTACAGTCTGGAACCGCGCGACCGCAACTACAGTCTGGAACCGCGCGACCGTAACGTTCGCAGGTTCGAATCCTGCCTCGGGCATGGATGTGTGTGATGTCCTTAGGTTAGATAGGTTCAAGTAGTTCTCAGTTCTAGGGGACTGATGACCTCAGAAGTTAAGTCCCATAGTGCTAACAGCCTTTCTTTTTATACCAAGCAAGAACAGACGAATGAATTATCAGTAAACTAATCGAATTATGAGGAGGGCAGCACTTCTCTTGACCGAACATGATACAGTGAGGACGGCTGCTGCGAGGCGGCAGTACAAAAGGCGCGCACGCCAAGTAATCACGCATTCAGGGCACACAGTAGAGTGCGGCCCGGCTGATGGAGTGCGCGGCGCGGCCCGCTGGCAGCGGCGCGCTCTGACGCCGCGCTCCGCCGCCACCCCAGTCCCCACAGCAAGAACTGCACGTGACATCAGTACATACCACGCTCGATATATCAATACTCCGGTAGACCAGAAGTGGGAAGGTTGCCAGTTATCGAATGGTTGAAGTGGACATAGCTCTGGCCATCCGACTGTCCGCACGCTTGTAGGTGTTGCATTATGCCGCGCGGGATTAGCCGAGCGATCTACGGCGTTGCAGTCATGGACTGTGCGGCTGGTCCCGGCGGGGGTTCGAGTCCTCCCTCGGGCATGGGTGTGTGTGTTTGTCCTTAGGATAATTTAGGTTACGTAGTGTGTAAGTTTAGGGACTGATGACCTTAGTAGTTAAGTCCCATAAGATTTCACACACATTTGAACATTTTTTTGTTTCATTACACACAAAAAACTACGAGACACTAAAATACTAAAACTGCTAACTGACCGTACATCGGGATGATATCCTTCTGACCTCCTCCACAATTACAAAACGCTTATCCGAACCATCTCACCTACACCAGACTAGCTTAGATTTCCGCATCTCAGAATTTTTGATGTCTTATACACTCTGCCTCGACTTTCGTGTTCTTCTCCTACATGCATCCTCCACTGACTGAAAAATTTCCCTGGGCTCCTCGAATTCCATAGACATTCCATAAACTTTCTTGAACTCGAAGATCAAAACCCTATTGACTCCTCAGCCTTTCCAATCAGCGACTGTTGACACGCGTATACCCTCATGTCTCACCTCTCCTCTCCCTTCCCCTCCTCTTCCTCCAACTGCGAACCATTCACACCCTATTTGAAGGAAACTTAAACAGGCTCTCGCTTCCTAACCCATAAACCTGCCCTATCTGCCCATCTGTCACCTCTAGCCGTACCTTCCATATCATTTCCTCAGATCAAGACTCCAGAACTCATTCCACTTCCTGACTACTATAAACCAATCCTCGTTACTTCCTATTGCAGCTTACGCTTATCGATCACACTTCCCTGCCAAATATCATCCCCCCTTCCTGTTCCCACACACAACGATCCATCAGTCCGTATTGCCTCTCACCTATCCATCCTCCTCTCCTACCCTTACTGCCTTCACTAGAAGCTGACCTCCAAAGACTTGCCAGAAGCTGCATCGTCACCCACATCGTAGCGCTCGAAGCCTTTGATTTTACAATCGTCACTATTAGTCAGTTCGCTCATTGCTGAGTGTCGTGACCTCACATCCTCAGTCATTTATTAAGTAACTGAATCGTCCAACAGACGTGTCCACCCACAACGATCTTCAGCTCTTCTTAAAGGTCCATTCTCCTCAGTCAGCCTATAAAATCAGCGTTTGTACGAGTTTCTTTGAAAACCCAATGAAGCAATGAACGTAAATCTTTTCGCACATTATTCATTGGTTCTTCGACAACATTGACCTGTTTTTAGTTTAAACAAATTCAGGCATCATTAAGCCCCACATTCGAGGAGTTAAAGTTGCTCTTTCCAAAACGAAGTGTGCCATGGCAGAAGTCATCAGATCATTTATACTACATAAAAAAAAAAACAGACTCAATTTGTAGGATATTGCCCGCAGAGTAATACCACACTATTTTGAAATTTGAGGTCACGTTTTCTGCAATCACTAGTGAGTCAACTGAAATAAAATAATTTGCCTGTTACTCCTTGCGAACGTGCCCCAGGAGTAATTCAGCCAAATTTCACCTTGAGATACAGTGTATTTCTAGCTGACGGAATAGACTGCGGGCACATTCAAAAAATAACTCTTCGAGTCCCAATAATATTAAAAGTCTATAAATTTAAAATTTATCACATAACTATCGTTTTTATCTTAGAAAGGAACGAATAAAAGAAGAAACTGGCAAAAAGTGAACACCCCATTCTTTCAAGGAGTGGTTTCACTTTGGAAACTAATTTATTGTTGGTAAAAAGTAAACAATAAGTTGTTTTGAAGAGATGCTTTCACTTATAAAACGGAAGGACATAACAGTTTTTAACCACCCATCATTTCATATTATGCATATGAAAGCAAGTTCGCATTTTCGTAGACGCAGTCTCACATCTCGAAACTCCCATGAACTCAAAATGTCTAAAACAAATTATGGTCGTAAATAAGAAGCAAAAATGAGCCTGAAATTTAATCTATTTTGTATCAAAACTCCATACTGCCCCAGCGGCTTCATTACGAAGCCACACATAAAAGCAGTACACAAACTAAAATTTCCGTTACAGTAACTTTAAAAATATTTGTTTTCATGGCCAATGATCTCCTCAGTATGTCCACTATAAGAAAATACCGCATGTCAAAATTTCTGTAACTCACATAGCAAACACAATCTCCACGTCAACTGTTGCTTAGAATGCTTTAAGTGACTGATAGAATACGCTACATTCGAAGAAGTACCACTAGATGTCTGTCTTTCAATATCAACGGTAGTTTCATGCTAAAGACACTATTACCTAAAAACAAAATTAATAAAATTGTGATTCCAGACAGAAACTACTGATACTCAAAGGGCTAACATAATTCATGGGAAAATAACAAGATTGTTAATCTCAAATTAACCTCCTTAATATTTTAAATGGTTTTGATACAGATTTTGCTTTAAGATGAAATGTTTCTGACTCGGTACTGAAAGACACGGTTAGGGGTCAAAAATGGTCTTATCTGCCGTCGTAAGTCAGTTTTAGAACAGTTCCCTTCGTCCAGTTTTTTATTCCTCTGAGAAGATTAAATCACTGAAGAACAATAACGAACCTACGGTTGTCGTAATATGTATTGCATTCAGAAGCTGTTTCAGCTACGAATTTCTTGTTGTGCAGTAATAAATGGAAGACTGAACTGAATGCCAGGCCTAGTGTATAAAGAGTAATCCTACACCACGTGATCATTTTTTCTTTTGCTCTCTGGGCTTCTTCTTGCGAAGGCATTCAGCTAGCTGGTCAAGAACACTGCTGCACAATTCGACAACTATTTTTTTATCCTTCGTGAAGTAACCACAAAGCAGAATCTATTTTGTATTCCAGAAAATACCGCCAAACGATCCAGCAGTCGAAACAGACTCCATCTCTTTGATGCAAGGCTGCCTACTTTCATCAGATGTACTGCTGGCAGTTTCCACTCCAGGTATCGCCCCTAACAACACACTGAAAGAACAAAAGTAAAAATTACTGATAAATTCGCTTTCACGAATGCTTTCGGTCAGTATTCAGTCACTGTGGCCTCTATAAAGCACAAAGTTTTCTTGCAGTCAATCATTCCTGCAAAATGCATCATACGCTTTCTTCTGTTCTGCCTCTGACGTCAACTATTTCATATTTCTTTAATCGCTGACCGTCGTGCACTTCCTCCCTGTTTGTAGAGAATTGTACATGTCTTGAAAATTGAGGGAGAAAATTTTTCCTCTCCCTAATACTGTTTCGTACTGAACTTTCCACAAAAACGTAGAACGGCAACCCATTATTTACAATTAAATTGTTTGGAATTGGGTTCGTCAGAGCGAGCTGCGCTAACCCCATTTAAATTTATGCGAATACTTTGATGCAAAGCTTGTAACTACAATTTAGTATACTGCCTGCACCCCACAGGCAACATCAACAAAGAATATGGTGTGATTTTCGTGAAGAAAATCTTTAAAATCTTTTCAGAATCGGTTATGTTCTTTTGAAAACGTTTCTTTTCTGTTGATGTTGGTCATTAAGATGTAAGATAAGAGCACTGATAACAGTTCCGTTATTTGTTTTTACGAAGTAGAAGACCATTTATAGACTGGAACAAAGTTTTCGTGACAGCAGAAGTATGTTGATTTTTGCTCCGCAAGAAATCACATCAGGTAGGCTACACTAGATTGCACGTTGTGTGACACACAGTAATTCCATTCCGTACGTTTGGCGTCCAGGCTAATCCTCAAAGAGCTGGTACGTACATGTATGAGCAACGTTCACTTTAGAAAATATGTTCAGAGCGACCACCTTGCATTTGCACACGCTTAGCCACTTGCTGGACTTCACGCAACACACCCGCTGCCACCATTTCCGAAGCGGCATGCACGCGAGCGATTAGGTCTTGTACATCCGTGGGTGGAGTACTATAAACTTGTTCTTTTAAATGTCTCCACAAATGAAAATCTATAGGATGAAGGTCCTTGGATCTTGGAGGCCAGAACGTTGAACCTCCACGACTTATCCATTTCCCTGGAAATGCTCCGTTTAAATAGTTACGCACGCTCATTCCAAAGTGTGGTGGTGCATCATCATGTTGAAACTATAGCTGTCGCTGAACACCAAGGGAAAGGTTTCCTGATTCGTCTGGCAAAGTATTGAAAAGAAATGTGCGATACAGGGCCGCATTCAACTTGTGTGGCAATACGTAAGGGTCCAAAAGCTCTCCTCCCACGATTCCAGCCCACAGGTTTATGCCAAAGCGTGCCTCAAAGCCACGTTCACTGGTGACATGTGGGTTCTGTTCGGCCAATAATGGCTGTTGTAGTGGCCGAGGTCGCTAATACCTTCACGAGTGAAGCTAGATTCACCAGTGCAGTTATTTATCAAATGTTCGTTGTCTTCCATATGGTGCAAAAACCATTCACAGAGCTGTACTCCGCAAATGTGGTCTTCTGGCCGCTGGTGTCGAGTTAACGTATAATGGTGTGGATGCAGTTCTTCATCGCGCTGCACATCAACAACCAGCTTTTGAGATTTCTGGAACTGACTTGTAATATCGCGGATACTTCGCTGAGGCAACTAGTGAACGGTTTCAAGAATAGCCCTCTATGTTTGTGGAGTACATCTAGTCCTTGGACTGCCTTGGCCATTACTTGTTGGGAAGATTATCGGTTTCCCGAGGGCGGTGCTACGGGCGACGAAAAACATTTCTATCGGCCTAGCGCCTTTTGCGCATACTCACACAACCCAAAAGCGTATCGACTTATTCATCGTTTGTGTATTCCATCGGGAAGCTGCCATTCATGAACTTGACAGGACCAGTTATGGTTGTGCACTGCGTGGTAAGTAGACACATGCATGTAGTTCATTCGATCCCACTGTCATATGATAGACTATTTCCATGTGACAAAATGATGTCCTGGTGCCAAACGTCGTGAACTAGGAAAGAAACGTCTAAAAAATAAAAAAGGAAGCTGACGAGCATTCGGTGTGGGTTTGATAACTCAGAAGTATACTCACTGAGTTACGACAGCTGTTACGGTACTGCGGGGTGATACACATTCCTCTGTATGTTTCGATGACCTTCACAATGTGACAGTGTTGCCAGCACCTCGTTTTCATACATGTGTATTCAGAATGCACCCGATCGGATTTTGCTAGATAATATTTTATCTTGAATCTGGATGAGGAATTGTGTGCCAACCCCATGTTGGGCATTTTTTCACCACCCTGTACATGCAGACTGAAGCGACAAATGAAATTTGTACCATGACCAGGATTCGAATCCATGTCTCCTGCTCTCTAAGCAGGTGGGCTACTCTCTACCCCACCTGGCACTGTGGCTTTGCACAACTGGATGAAGTACCATGGAACGCCTCCATCTTTCCGGAAGGCTTTTGACACTGTACCACACAAGCGGCTCGTAGTGAAACTGCGTGCTTAAGGAATATCGTCTCTGTTATGTAACTGGATTTGTGATTTCCTGTCAGAGAGGTCACAGTTCGTAGTAACTGACGGATAGTCATCGAGTAAAACAGAATTGATTTCTGGCGTTCCGCAAGGTAGTGTTATAGGCCTTTTGATGTTCCTTATCTATATAAAGGATTTTGGAGACAATCTGAGCAGCCGTCTTCGGTTGTTTGCAGATGACGCTGACGTTTGTCGCCCAATAAAGCCATCAGAATATCAAAACAAACTGCAAAACGATTTAGAACAGATATCTGAATGGTTCGAAAAGTGGAAGTTGATCATAAATAACGAAAAGTCTGAGGTAATCCACATGAGTGCTAAAAGGAACGCGTTAAACTTCGGTTAGACGATGAATCAGTCTAATCTAAATACCTAGGTATTACAATTACAAACAACTTGAAGTGGAAGGAATACTTAGAAAATGTTGTGGGGAAGGCTAACCAAAGACTGCGTTTTATTGGCAGGACACTTAGAAAATGTAACAGACCTGCACTACGCTTGTCCGTCCTCTTTTAGAATAATGCTGCGCGGTGTGGATTCCTTACCAGATAGGACTGACATCGGAAAAGTCCAAAGAAAGGCAGCATGTTTTGTATGATCGCGAAATATGGGAGAGAGAGTGACAGAAATGATACAGGATTTGGGCTGGACATCATTAAAAGAAAGGCGTTTTTCGTTTCGACGGAATGTTCTCACGAAATTCCAATCGCCAACTTTCTCCCCTGAATGCGAAAACATTTTGTTGACACCGACCTACATAGGGAGAAACGACTACCAAGATAAAATAAGGGAAATCATAGCTCGTACGGAAAGATATAGGTGTTCATTCTTTCCGCGCGCTACACGAGATTGGAATAGTAGAGAATTGTGAAGGTGGTTCGATGAACCCTCTGCCAGGCACTTGAATGTGATTTGCAGAGTATACATGTAGATGTAGATGGAGGTGTAGATGTCAATCCAGAATACCATTCAGACCTCAGTTCACTTGTTATTTCACCAAAATTGTGCCAGAGTGGCGTAGTGGTTAACGTATCTGCCTAGTGAGCAGGAGACCCGGATTCGAAACCCTACCCTGATACAAATTTTCATTCGTTGCTTGAGTCTGCATACACACTTCATAGAAATACAGATGTCAGGAGCGCTCAGTACAGGGTAGTATGCCATACTGGATGTCTGGAACCGCTCTTAGTCGCCAGTGACAGTAGACCGTTTCTTTTTGTCCATAATCTAGTTATAGGAAACCGTGCAAAATAAAGGGTTAACGAATAGGTTGTTTCTGACCGTGCTGTCAGCTATCAGTCTTGGCTTTTAACCGACAGCTGTCTCGACTCAATTGATGCTCTTAGAGATCAGCAAAGTAACATTGCACAGCGTAGCGAACGACAGCTGCCTGCAGCAAGTGTGCGCACGCTGGCAGGTGTGCAGGTGGGCGCTGAGCTGCAGGTGGCGCCCCGGCGAGACAAAGAGCTGGCAGGTGATGGCCCACCAGGAGCCCACCTGCCGCCCTCCGGCGCCGCCTCCGGGGCGCGCCGGACATTCCGGCGCAGCCTTCTAAGCTTTCCACACTTGTTGCCCATCTCCATTCGAGTGCACGTAAGAAGACACCCGTCAGAGTGGCACAGACTGGTTACAAGTTAAACCTTCGCCACACAAGCCAGTGTAGACGGAGAACTATTTACCGTAGGGATGTTCAACTTGATAGGAATGATGTTTAGACTGTGCTCTCCGAGACTTACCGTTGTTAGTAGTGTCATGACGTTACTGGTACCACGACATAGGGTTGAAAAGCAAGCGTCAGTGTCTATTATAGTGGCAGACAGTCAACAAGGGTCTGGACATGTTGAGCAGGGCATTATTCATAAAACTGTTTTATCAAAACAACAGCAATATGCTGCTGCTCTTAGCGAGTGTCGACACATTAAAGGAATACGGTGAGTCCGCTTTCCGCACCGGGGTTGAAGAACGTATTTGAAAGTTCGAATTAACTGACTATTTTGAAGTTGCTCCTGGGACCGACGGCCAACTGCGCCACAAATTGTTGAACGAGTTACTGTCGCCATGGCTAAGAATGCTGGACGCAGTGTGGAAGTGAAAGATGAGCACAGCAGGGTGGTGGTAGCCAACGTTCCAACCGAGATGTTTCGGACAGCAGTAGAGCAATTTCTAATGAGATTCCAGGTTGTCGTGGATGCAGGTGGTCGTTATACTGGGCATGATTCGTAACCTACAACGTAACTCAAGGTATGCTATTAACAAATATTACCCTCTCATGCGGAAATCAAAATGTGGTTCTTATATTCGTTATTTTTCTCTTCCGCATTTTCTTACAAATGTCCACGATGTCGTGGATGCAGATGGCCGTCACAAAGATCAACGTTTGTAACCTGAAACTTAAACGTGGTACGCAATTAACATATGTTACCCTCTCATGTGGAAACTGAAATATGATTCCTCCAATGGCTTGTTCGTTATTTCTCTTCTGCACGTTATTACAAATGTTTCCACAATGTTTCATTGCCCTACAATCACTCGTTGTGTAAGTAGGCTGTTTAGGTTTTTATGTTGGTAACGCCACGTAGCGCTCTGTATGAAAATCACTGGCTGTGCTGTGTGCGGTCTGTGGCTGGTTGGCATTGTTGAAATATTCTATATTGTAGTGTTGGGCAGTTGGATGTGAACAGCGCGCAGCGCTGCGCAGTTGGAGGTGAGCCGCCAGCAGTGGTGGATATGGGGAGAGAGATGGCAGAATTTTGAGAGCGGGCGATCTGGACGTGTGTCCATCAGAAAGAGTAAATTTGTAATACTGGATATCATGAACTGATACATATATGATGACTTTTGAACATTATTAAGGTAAATACATTGTTCTCTATCAAAATCTTTCATTTGCTAACTATGCCTATCAGTAGTTAGTGCCTTCAGTAGTTAGAATCCTTTATTTAGCTGACAGTACTGGCGCTCGCTGTATTGCAGTAGTTCGAGTAACGAAGATTTTTGTGAGGTAAGTGATTCATGAGAGGTATAGGTTATTGTTAGTCAGGGCCATTCTTTTGTAGGGATTATTGAAAGTCAGATTGCGTTGCGCTAAAAATATTGTGTGTCAGTTTAGTGTCGATCAGAATAAGTGAAGAGAGAAATGTCTGAGTACGTTCAGTTCTGCTCAGCTGTTTGAAAATAAAATCACGTAAGAGGTTTTCCAGCACTGCCGTTTTTAAATTTTTCTAAGGGAACGTTTCTTAGTTATTTATGGGGACGATATCAAGTGGCAAGAGAATAATTACACCCACCCTGTACTTTAGTGCTACGTACTATAGAACAATGCGTATCTATGGCGCAATACAGCCCTACTGTTGGTGAAAAATGCAACGTCGTCGTGGATTACGAAAAAAAATTATTAGGAAAAAAGACAGTCGCGTGTTTTCTGAAACGGTTCGTCTAAAGTAATATAAGCTAGATTAGAGAGACATCTGACGCGCCTTTGCTCTAAATCATGTACAGCAGCGGAGATACTTGTACGCTGGTGGCGTGAAGTTACTGCTAAGTGATATTCCATCAGACACATATCCTCTAGCACTTTCTAAAATGCTAACATCCTAAACTAAACACAGAAATTTAAATTCTCATCGCCATCTCATTTGCTGTACATGATTTCGAACATCACCTCAAATGTTTCTTCAAACTTACAGTTTCAGACAAATCATTTCACAAAACGTTTGATCGATTTTTTGCAGCTTTTTTTTAATTTTCACGTTTTGTCGAGAAAGCGTGAAAAATATTTAAATATCTTTCGTATTTTCTTACTATTAAGAGAATATAGATCAAGAAAAAGTAGAGAAGTGTCAATTTAAGCAATTATTAGAGATATTTTGACACTTAACTTATATACACTCCTGGAAATTGAAATAAGAACACCGTGAATTCATTGTCCCAGGAAGGGGAAACTTTATTGACACATTCCTGGGGTCAGATACATCACATGATCACACTGACAGAACCACAGACGCATAGACACAGGCAACAGAGCATGCACAATGTCGGCACTAGTACAGTGTATATCCACCTTTCGCAGCAATGCAGGCTGCTATTCTCCCATGGAGACGATCGTAGAGATGCTGGATGTAGTCCTGTGGAACGGCTTGCCATGCCATTTCCACCTGGCGCCTCAGTTGGACCAGCGTTCGTGCTGGACGTGCAGACCGCGTGAGACGACGCTTCATCCAGTCCCAAACATGCTCAATGGGGGACAGATCCGGAGATCTTGCTGGCCAGGGTAGTTGACTTACACCTTCTAGAGCACGTTGGGTGGCACGGGATACATGCGGACGTGCATTGTCCTGTTGGAACAGCAAGTTCCCTTGCCGGTCTAGGAATGGTAGAACGATGGGTTCGATGACGGTTTGGATGTACCGTGCACTATTCAGTGTCCCCTCGACGATCACCAGTGGTGTACGGCCAGTGTAGGAGATCGCTCCCCACACCATGATGCCGGGTGTTGGCCTTGTGTGCCTCGGTCGTATGCAGTCCTGATTGTGGCGCTCACCTGCACGGCGCCAAACACGCATACGACCATCATTGGCACCAAGGCAGAAGCGACTCTCATCGCTGAAGACGACACGTCTCCATTCTTCCCTCCATTCACGCCTGTCGCGACACCACTGGAGGCGGGCTGCACGATGTTGGGGCGTGAGCGGAAGACGGCCTAACGGTGTGCAGGACCGTAGCCCAGCTTCATGGAGACGGTTGCGAATGGTCCTCGCCGATACCCCAGGAGCAACAGTGTCCCTAATTTGCTGGGAAGTGGCGGTGCGGTCCCCTACGGCACTGCATAGGATCCTATGGTCTTGGCGTGCATCCGTGCGTCGCTGCGGTCCGGTCCCAGGTCGACGGGCACGTGCACCTTCCGCCGACCACTGGCGACAACATCGATGTACTGTGGAGACCTCACGCCCCACGTGTTGAGCAATTCGGCGGTACGTCTACCCGGCCTCCCGCATGCCCACTATACGCCCTCGCTCAAAGTCCGTCAACTGCACATACGGTTCACGTCCACGCTGTCGCGGCATGCTACCAGTGTTAAAGACTGCGATGGAGCTCCGTATGCCACGGCAAACTGGCTGACACTGACGGCGGCGGTGCACAAATGCTGCGCAGCTAGCGCCATTCGACGGCCAACACCGCGGTTCCTGGTGTGTCCGCTGTGCCGTGCGTGTGATCATTGCTTGTACAGCCCTCTCGCAGTGTCCGGAGCAAGTATGGTGGGTCTGACACACCGGTGTCAATGTGTTCTTTTTTCCATTTCCAGGAGTGTAGCTACCAGTAGCCATTCGTGAAATATTTCAATTTTCCCTCAAACTTAGTTTTTCATGCTTTCTCTGATTACTTTTGAGCAAACAAATAATGTTTCGGAACACTAGACCTCACGCTGGTCAGTTTGTATCCATTTGTCCATTTCTCACTATTCGTTTGGCTATGGAAATTTGGACAAAATTTTTTCCAGAATCTAATTAACCTTTCCTTTATTGCCCTAATTACTTTCAAGCAATTAAACTTTTTTTGCAAAACTAGAGCTCACGCTGATGAGTTTTTTTACCCCCATCTGTAGTTTCTAGGGAGTCTTGTTTCTACTACGCTGAAACATTGACTAAAAATCGGAATTTAAAGAAAAATCAAAACAGCAGTTCGCAAGTAAATTTTAGAGAAAAATACATTGTGCGAGAAAAGAGAAAACAACTTCTTGACGCCATTTTCTTTATTTATTTGTATCTATAAATTTGCTCTAGAATAATGTGAGACTAACTAACTAATTTGCAAAATTACATCGTTTCTGTTTTCTCTGCGGCATACATACGAGATTATGTGGACACCGTATGCTTACACGTCAACAAGAGGGAAGGGGTGGGGAGACTGTGGGAGGACGGTAATAGCACAAAATTCCACAGCAGATGATACATAAACTTCATACATTTCTAGTTCGTAGTTACGATTATACCAAGTCGATCAGCATACTAAAAGTACAGAAACGGCTACAAGCCTACCTGAGAGCGCTGCGATATATTTTGTATAATATGTTGCATCTATGAAAATGGTTTCCGAGTAATAGATCGGGGATACAACAAGGAACTTGGGCTTTTGGTTTCTTCAGTTAACGGAGTACCTCTTTTCTACGATCTTCATGTTCAGAACCCAGGAAGAACGTCTTCTACAGGTCGTGTAAATAAAAAAAAAAAAAAACGATGTTCAGGAATGGAACTAAAATTCAGCTTAAAAGGATATCAATGATTAGATTCGCTGATGATGTTCCTGTTCTCACTGAAAATGAGGAAGAACTACAGGATCTGTTGAATGGCATGAACAGTCAAAGAAGCACAGAATATGGATTGAGAGTACGCCAAAGGAAAGTGAAAGTAATGAGGAGTAGCCGCATTGAGATAAGTGATGTCCATGGTTCAACTTCAGTATTTATAAATTTCTGTTGCCTCTCTATACACGACTAATATATAATGGAACCACAAAAATAATTGTTAACATTAGCTCACTCAAGCATAAGTGTAACTCTCACTTTGAACAAACTAATAAGCGGCAAGAGTAGAAAATAGTTTATAATGTACAGGCCATGAGATAAAACGACGGAACTGGTTCAACTGGCTCTAAGCACTATGGGACTTAACTCCTGAGGTCATCAGTCCCCTAGACTTAGAACTACTTAAACCTAACTAACCTAAGGACATCAAACACAACCATGCCCGAGGCAGGATTCGAACCTGCGACCGTAGCGGTCACGCGGTTCCAGACTGAAGCGCCTAGAACCGCACGGCCACAACGGCCGGCAAACGACGCGAAGTTCTGAACAGAAAAAAGGAGGGAGCTCAGTACAATATGGGTGCCAACTATGCATCTAAGGAGTAATGCTAGCGACTCATTGCAGTTGAGAACGATATCACCTGTCACAGTTAATAAAGCATTCGGCAACACGTGGAAAATGGCGGCACCCTCTATACACCTCGCGATGAACCTATAAAATCAAGGGCCCTCAGCTTTCGATGCAGTTGCCAGTTTTTTCCCTGACGATGTTTCCTGCAGATAGGGACGAAATGTTAGTAAATACCAGGTTAATTGTAAGTACCTCCCGGGTTTGAGAAGATTTCACGAAAAGTGCAAGATAAACAGAAAAGAGATAAGTATCAATGGACAGACCATGGCTTCAATGTACTTTCCAGGATAACATTTAAGAACATGTTTCTCGTAGCAGCACACGTATTACATTGGAAACAACGTGTAACGTTACGCGCATGTAGTCGAGTTATTGGCAGCCTAGAATCGGTAAGAGGTGAGGTGAAATAGTTTGTAGCTGCCGGGCGTGAGAGCAGACGTGTGCGGCTCGATCCAATGACAACATCGAACCGTTCTTGCTAATCAGTGCGATACATAGCCCAGTTACCAAAGGAATATGAAGCGGAGGTAAAGTCGCAGTTCGTCATTCGGGATTGTAGTTAGAGAATCTGCCCTCAATATTTCCCTGGTACCGTCGCAACCGCCACAAAGAGAGTGCAGGTCATTGAGATAGACTTTCTGATGTTATTTATTATTTAAAAAGGCTCAACTCATCAGAACGTTGTGGGAGGAAATGATAGATTAAGAAAAAGTTATCTTCAAAATATTAGTTTATTTTTCCTCTATCAGTATGTCACAAGTTAATGTTGAGTTCATTTACAATTACTTTAATCAAGGATGGTTATCAATATGCGTAACTATCAAATTTTTACTGAACCACCAGTGTGATGATATTCAAATTCTGTGCAGAAGGCACCTGATTGATATATGGACGACTGTAAATTGTGATGCAAATCACCCTCTGGGCAACTCACAAAGGCGGAAATACTGGTTAGAATCGATTCTCAGTGCCGCTATGATAGAAAACTGTCTATAAAAATCACTTAAAAGTTGCAAAACAGATTCGCAAATCAAGAGCTGCATAAGAAAAAAGCTACGCAAACACTATATGCGACACTTACTCCAAAAAAGGTAAAGAAGCGCCAGGCTCAAGCTAGAACAAAGAACAGCGAATCCTGAATAGCGGCTGTGTACTGTACTGGCCCCAGATCGACAGCTGACCGATCCGCATTTTCGCATTCTCCTCGACGCTAATGTTGGGAGGGAGGAAATGCGTGGCGTATGATAATTTCTCTCATTTTCTCGAAAGCAGGGGAAGTCAACAGAATTTTCTCCTCAGATACCTGTTGTATTCCCTGTTAACTAACTTAAAGTTGGCACTGTACGGGACGTCATTACATGATTGGCGGAAAGATGCCGGGCGTGAAAGTGCAGCTCGCTTCCCACGTTGTTTATGGAAACACAGCGATATCATTCTCTCTGCCGCTGCTTTTAGCAAAACACATGGGCTTTTGTGCAACTCTGTGAGGAACACATGTGGATAGCACTGCTCTGAAAAAGGTGATACTCTGATGGCTTAGGAAATGCCAGAGCGACCCTTTCGCGCGCCCAACGTCCCTGGGAAGTTCCAGGTGAGAAATCTCCTCAATTTCTGCTATTGACCACCCAACGTCAGTGCATGCGGCTGGCCCTTCTCATCGCGTTCCAGTAGCTGGTAAAAGCACGAGCTAAAACCCCAGAATACATAAGCCCTGCTCTTCCGTCCAGAAGGTTAATGCCAATACAACATAAAGTGATTATAAGAGGTGTGATCAAAAAGTAACAGGATTAATTTTTTAGTTTCATGGGCTCTAGACATCCTATACCCAGCTTTTTGTCTTTTCGGTAGACATGTTCCTGATGTAGGCTTGCATTTTAACTATTTTAAATATTTAGTTTATTGCTGACAGTCGAAAACGTTATACGTGTTTTCGAATGCTCGGCGAATTTTACATTCGAAAAAGTTGGATTAAAGAATCTGCATTAAATTTTGCTTGAAAAATGGAATAAAGTGCAGCACCGTAGTCGAAATGTTGACTGTCGCTTTTGGCGAATGTACTATGAGCAAGACAAGAGTTTACGAGCGGTATAAACGTTCAAAAGACAGTCGAGAGACGTCGGCGGCTCTGGACGGCCTAGCACATCAGTTACTGACGACAATGTGGAAGGAGAGAAAATTGTTTTGGAAAATTGCCGAAATCATCATCAGCGAGATATTTGGTGATGTCGGCACATCCTCAGGCTCATGCCAAGCAATTGTTTTGGATGTTTTGGTCATGTAACGTGTAGCAGCAGAGTTTGTTCATAAATTGTTGAATTTCGAGAAAAACGAAGTCGCGTAGACATCGCTCAGGAAATGCTGAGTGAAGTCGAAAACGATTCAGAACTGAAGAAGTTTATTAACAGATGATGACACGAAATTATACGGACATGAAGTCGAAATTAAGGCACAATCGTCCCGATGGAAACTGTCTGAAGAGGCAAGAGCAAAGCAAATTCGACAAGTTCGAACATGTGTGATGGTTCCTCTCACGGTTTTCTTCGCTTTCAATCGGACAGTGCATCATCAATCCCTGTCTTATGATCGTACGATGAATAAGGAGTACGGACCTGGAAGCTACGCACTTATTTCTTGAAGCAATCCGAAGAAAACAACCAGAATTGTGGCAAAACCACTCGTGGAAATTGCATTACGATAATATTCCCGCTCACACGTCAACGCTTGTTCGTGATTTTTTTTTTTTTTTTGCAAGAAACAAAATCGTAACGTTGCCTCAGCCACCGTATTCGCCGGGCATGGCCCCCTGCGACTTCTTAATATTGGCGAGGCTCGAGAGAACCATGAAAGGACATCGTTTTGCCACCACTGATGAAATAAAAACAGAATAACTGAGTGTGCCGAACATCATAACGAGCTCCAGAGTGTTTCCAAGACTGGAAAAAAGCGCTGGCCCAAGTGTATTATATGTGAGGGAGTTACTCTGGAGGGGACAAAGTTGAATTTCTACGTCTACATCTACATCTACATACATACCCCGTACCACAACTATCATCTTCTCTCCCTGTTCCACTCCCAAACAGGAGGGAAAAATGACTGCCTATATGCCTCTGTACGAGCCCTAATCTCTCTTATCTTACTTTTGTGCTCTTTCCGCGAAATATAAGTTGGCGGCAGTAAAATTGTACTGCAGTCAGCCTCAAATGCTGGTTGGCGTCCTTTCCTCCAGAGACTCCCACCCGAGTTCCTGAAGCATTTCCGTAACATTCGCGTGATTATCAAACCTACCAGTAACAAATCTAGCAGCCCTCCTCTGAATTGCTTCTATGTCCTCCCTCAATCCGAACTGACAGGGATCCCAAACGATCGAGCAGTTCTGAAGAATAGGTTGTATTAGTGTTTTATAAGCTGTCTCATTTACAGATGAACCACATCTCCCCAAAATTCTACCAATGAACCGAAGACGACTATCCGCCTTCCCCACAACTGCCATTACATGCTTGTCCCACTTCATATCGCTCTGCAATGTTACGCCCAAATATTTAATCAACGTGACTGTGTCAAGCGCTACCCTACTAATGGAGTCAGAATGAGATTTTCACTCTGAAGCGGAGTGTGCGCTGATATGAAACTTCCTGGCAGATTAAAACTGTGTGCCGGATCGAGACTCGAACTCGGGACCTTTGCCTTTCGCGGGCAAGTGCTCTACCAATGGAGTATTGAAACATTACAGGATTCTTTTTCCTATTCATCTGCATTAATTTACATTTATCTATATTTAGAGTTAGCAGCCATTCTTTAAACTAATCACAAATCCTGTCCAAGTCATCTTGTATCCTCCTACAGTCACTCAACGACGACACCTTCCCGTACACCACAGCATCATCAGCAAACAGCCGCACATTGCTATCCACCCTATCCAAAAGATCATTTATGTAGATAGAAAACAACAGCGGACCTACGACACTTCCCTGGGGCACCCAGGATGATACCCTCACCTCCGATGAACACTCACCATCGAGGACAACGTACTGGGTTCTATTACTTAAGAAGTGTTAATTTCGTGAATAAATAAAGATTCTTTAAGGAAAACAAAAATTCCCGTTTCCTTTTGATCGCACCTCGTAGGTACTGTCGCTTAGCGACGTGTGACGAATAAGTACCGTCGCACTACTTGTCATTTTTCTATGTATCTTAGAGTTTCACGCAGCGTCTCCTGAAACTTTGGAGGTACTTACGAATAACCCTGTATTTTTATACGTCAACCACGGACTCTCAATGTGGGAGTGATGACGGGAATATGAGGACGAGTAAATTGATTCCAATGGCGGTTCACGACGCTTACGCTGGCGCAGATGGCCAATGGCCGGCGCTGCGTGAGCGGGTGACGGGGTTCTCCGGGCGGCCGAGGCTGGGTGCCAATCAGGCCGGTCAGCAATTTGCATCTCAAGTGGCGGCGACGGCGGCGAAAGCTGCGGAAGTCGCGGTCGACGGTAAGCGTTTCTACGGCCGCGGGCGGGCCCCTTTCTTCTCTTCCACATTCACTTTTCTGTCTCTCATTTTGGGTCACAGTGTTGCACAGGTGAGAAACCTATAATCGCACTGACACTCACCTACTAGTTTCCGTCGAGTGGCAACAGTCTAACGCCTTATCACGGATGGATTCGACTGTCATCCGAAGTTAAAGCTTTTACAACCTGTACTCCACAGCTCAGATTACGACGGTTGGCGAAGGGTACTTCGCGTTTCACCACCCACCCTTCCTCTTTTCCTGTTGTACAGGGTGATCAAAAAGTCAGTATAAATTTGAAAACTTAATAAACCACGGAATAATGTAGATAGAGAGGTAAAAATTGACACACACATGCTTGGAATCACATGGGATTTTATTAGAATAAAAAAAAAAAAACAAAGTTGACAAAATGTCCGACAGATGACGCTGGACAGCAAAACTGCTACCGTGACGGGTGATAGGTACGCCGATATGTTACAGAATCGCATCATAAACACCTGCTGGAACATACGATGTTAATGCAGGATGGCGCTCCACCCCATATTGCTAGACGCGTGAAAGACCTCTTGCGCGGGTCGTTTGGTGATGATCTTGTGCTCAGCTGCCACTTTCGTCACGCTTGGCCTCCCAGGTCCCCAGACTTCAGTCCGTGCGATTATTGGCTTTGGGGTTACCTGAAGTCGCAAGTGTATCGTGATCGACCGACGTCTCTAGGGATGCTGAAAGACAACATCCGACGCCAATGCCTCACCATAACTACGGACATGGTTCAAATGGCTCTGAGCACTATGGGACTTAACATTTGTGGTCATCAGTCCCCTAGAACTTAGAACTACTTAAACCTAACTAACCTAAGGACATCACACACATCCATGCCCGAGGCAGGATGCGAACCTGCGACCGTAGCGGTCACGCGATTCCAGACTGAAGAGCCTAGAACCGCACGGCCACACCGGCAGGCCCGGACATGCTTTACAGTGCTGTCCACAACATTATTCCTCGACTACAGCTATTGTTGATGAATGATGGTGGACATATTGTGCATTTCCTGTGAAGAACATCATCTTCACTTTGTCTTACTTTGTTATGCTAATTATTGCTATTCTGATCAGATGAAGCGACATCTGTCCGACATTTTTTGAACTTTTTTATTTTTTGGTTCTAATAAAACCCCATGTTATTCCAAGCCTGTGTGTCAATTTGTACCTCTCTATCTACATTATTCCGTGATCTATTCAGTTTTCAAATTTATACTGACTTTTTGATCACCCGGTACTTGCGGATTGCGTGCGGACGAAGCGGATGTTGCATAGCCTCAGTGTGAGCGCCAAACACTCTGTTTTACTTTCATGAAGATACACATAAAGGCGTGCTGAAACTCAATGCCTCCGATATTTTATTTGAATACTTCTAAAGCCCTTTAAAATACGAGTAAAACAAACGCTATTAACGTTCTTCATCTTTATTCTTGATGTCTACACATCTGAAGCCCTCTGCCGCTAGTGAACTCCGAATTGTAGAGCGTAACGTGGCGGTGTATAACGTAACAACGTCGGCGCGTGCTTGAGTTTTTCCATGCGCGGAGTACCCTCTCCTTCAGCAAGACAGTGCCAGACTATACTCGAGCGCTGCGACATCTGCAGCAATCCGACGCCTTGAATTCACTGACATCGATCATCATCCATACAGTCTCTACTTGGCCCTCGCCTATTTGCATATGTTTCCAAAATTTAAAAAAAAAACTTCAAAGGCTTTACTTTTATAGTCATGAAGCGGCGCACACAGAAGTTAGGTTGTGGCTCCGTCAGCGAAGTCCATAAAGTTGGTTACATAGGCATTTCTAATACATAATAATAAAGCACATTTTAGTCACTTCAATGTTAATAAGTACGAGGGTTGGAACTTTAATAGCGGCAACTATTTATTTACAGCTCGTTCAAAATGGATACATGTTTAAAAGTTTTACTGACCTTCAAAGTAGTCACCAGCATTGTATATAGCCCGTTGCCAGCGATGTGGAAGTTGTAGGATACTCTTAGCAGTGCCAGTTGTGTTGACAGTTCGAGCTGGGCGGTCTATTCCACGACGAATAGCAGTTCTGAAGCGAATGCCGTGAAGTGTTTCCTTCAGTTTAGAAATTAAGATGAACTTACCAGAGTTTAAGTCAGGGGAGTGCAGTATGTGGTATAGCACTTAGCAGCCCCATCAGTCAAACAAATCAGTAACAGCTTGCACTGTACTTGCTTGAGTATTGTCCTGCAAAATGATGTTCAGGTCCTGCAGAAAGTGTCATCACTTCTGTCTCTAAGCTGGTTGTCGGTTGAACAGCTTAGAGACAGAAGTGATGACACTTTCTGCAGAACCTGACCATCATTTTCCAGGACCATGCTCCAACAAGTATAGTGCAAGCTGTTACTGATTTGATTGAGTAATGGGGCTGCTAAGTGCTAAGCCCTCTTAAGTTCATCTCGCGTTATTGTTATATTATTGTCCACAAATTATTGCCTCAGAGGTGCTGTTTTTCCAGGGGCTGAATTGTCATGCTGATACAAAAATCGTTCCCAAACCGCTCCTTCACTACTGCTATAAAATGTTTTCATATGCTTCCACATTTAATGTTTTCTTAAGGGTAGTAAGGGGCCACATCCTAATCACGAAAAGCACTCCCATTCCATAAGACCACCTCCTCCGTACCTAACTGTTGGCACTACACATGATGGCAGGTAACGATCGCCAAACCCAAATGTTTCCGTCGGATTACCTCAGGGTGTAGCGTGATTCATCAGTCCAAATCACTCGTTTGCAGTCGTCTATTGTCCAGTGGCGTTGCTCAGGCTTCACTTAGCACTGACTACAGAAATGTGGGCCTTTTCAGCTGCTGCTCGACCATTGTACCACATTCTTTTTAATTCCCTACGCACAGTTGCAGTGTTATCTGGACGTCGGTAGCACTTTGGAACTCACGAGCGATTCCTTCCGCTGATTTAATGTGATTTTTTATAACTGTCTTCCGCAGTCCTACACGGATCCTGTCCGTCAGAATATGAATTTCATAAGCCTTGGTGTAGCTGTAGTTGTTCCTTCGCTATCCAACTCATAGGCGACTTGGGCAGTTTTAGGAGGACTGGAATGCTCCTGATGGATTTGTTTGTCACATGACATCTAATGAGTAGTCACTTTCGAAATCACTGGGCTCTCTCCGCCGTTGGTGATTCTTTACTGACAACACAAGACTCTCCACCTGTTTTGGTTGATGTTAACAGAAAAATACACCTTCACGGACAAAGCCTTCCCTTTAGCTGCATCTACATCTCCGATTACTAAATGACCTTGTGAAGAAAGCCATTGTGCCGGCCGGGGTGGCCGAGCGATTCTAGGCGCTACAATCTGGAACCGCGTGACCGCTACGGTCGCAGGTTCGAATCCTGTCTCGGGCATGGGTGTGTGTTATGTCCTTAGGTTAGTTAGATTTAAGTAGTTCTAAGTTCTAGGGGACTGATGACCTCAGAAGTTAAGTCCCATAGTGCTCAGAGCCATTTGAACCATTTTTTTTAAAGCCATTGCTCCTCTTTCTACATCATTTTTCTTTTCAGTCCCCCTTGGTAAGGGTCCTAAAATGTGGAGCAACGCTCAAGAATCGGTAGGGTTTTGTTGGCTACCCACTTCGTCGAAGGACTACGCTTCCTGAATTCTTCCAATTAGTTTGTCTGACAACTGCCTTTCGGGGATTAGTTTTATGTGGACGAAACACTTTGCATCTCTCCGTAAGAGCACGCCCATTTGGTAGACGTGATTTTTTCCAGTAATTTTTCGGCAATCGTATTAACAAAAAATATCACAGTCGTACTCCTATTAATGTGTAACATGGGGTTGCATTCGCTTATATTGAGGGCAGACTACCAAGCACTGCGCAGACGTTATTGTCTGCAGGTCTTCCTACGTTTCTCTGCAATTTTGAAGCGTTGCGACAGCTGTATAAACGGCAGCAACATCCTTGAACAGCCTTATGGAGCTTCATCATTGCCCATTAGGTCATTTATGTACATTGTAAACAGTAAAGGTGCTATAGCACACAGGAGCAAGATGATACGACGTGTGTTAAGATATTACAGAAAAACTTCCGTGCTAGCAGAGGGAGCTGTTGAAGGTAAAATCTGTAGAGGAACACAGAAATGGGAATAAACACAAAAAATGAAACTTCCTGGCAGATTAAAACTGTGTGCCGGACTGAGACTCGAACTCGGGACCTTTGCCTTTCGCCGGCAAGTGCTCTACCAACTGAGCTACCCAAGCACGACTCACGCCCCGTCGTCACAGCTTTAATTTCGACGGTAGGAGCCGAGGTACCTCCGGAATTAAAGCTGTGAGCCGTGCTTGGGTAGCTCAGTTGGTAGAGCACTTACCTGCGAAAGGCAAAGGTCCCGTGTTCGAGCCTCGATCCGGCACACAGTTTTAATCTGCCAGGAAGTTGCATATCAGCGCATACTCCGCTGTAGAGTGGAAATTTCATTCTAAACACAAAAAATAATTGAGGACATAATTTGCAAGTGGTCATCTGGAACGTGTATTCATTCCATCACCTCCCACACACTTCCATCTAGATCCAGTAACCAGATGTGGAAGTGTTTGGCTTGTATCAGGGGGCCGAGCAGAAGTATCATCGGTAGAAGGTCCAAGTTATGCAGTGAGCGTGGAAACGTAGCAGCTTGCCTGTGCGCCTGAGAGGAACTTTGAAATTGATTTAATGAGCGTAACTGAATTGAGAAACGTGACGTTGCGAAGTCATTGAAACCGGCGGCCCAGAACGGCCTGTCCAGTGGTGTCCTGTCACGCAAGGCGGGTAGCAGAGCGCGCCTGTCGCCGCCGGCTCACCGCCTGTCAGTCAGTACGCCGTATAGGAGTGGTCCTGCATGGAGAACGACGTACTGTCGACAGCGTTCCGTCCGTGCATCGTCGCTTAGCTGATTACAAAATAATCATTCACTGTGCAGTGGAATGTGCGCCGTCTGAAACTTAGCAGCAGATTAAAACTGTGTACAGGCTCGAGATTTGAACCTAGGACTTATACCTTCCGCGAGCAAGTGTCTACGGACTGAGCTATCCAAGCACGACTCACGATCCTCCCTCAGAGGTACTGGAGGAGGGTGGGCTCAGCTCGAAAATGATGCATTACACTGCTAGCTATAGGTCTGTTGTTTTTCTCCCCTTATACAACTGTATATACAGGGTGTTTATAAAAGAATATCGGGGTTTTAACGCTTTATAATATTTATTATATTAAACGTACAGGTATAAATGATATGTCAAATGAAAGAGCAACTCAAACAGTTTTACCAAGAACCTTATAAATGTTCAATGTGAGCACCATTCGTCACACGGCACACATCAAGTCTATAGCCGAGTTCTTCCCAAACGTTGATAAGTGTGTCTTCAGTGAGTGTAGTAACAGCTGCTTTAATCCGGTTTCTTAATTCAGGGAGATCTGCTGGTAACGGAGACACGTACACACGATCCTTGATGGAGCCCCAAATGAAAAAATCGCATGACGTTAGGTCGGGTGAACGTGGAGGCCATGCAAAGCATGCCCTGTCAACGTTTGGGAAGAACTCGGCTATAGAAGTGATGTGTGCCGTGTGACAAATGGTGCTCACACCATGAACGTTTATAAGGTTTTTGGTAAAACTGTTAGAGTTGCTCTTTCATTTGACGTATCATTTGTAACTGTTAGTTTAATGTAATAAATATTAGAAAGCGTTAAAACCCCGATATTCGTTTATAAACACCCTGTATATTGTGTACGAGTAGAGCTCCTTGCCATTTCCCACCATACACTTTCGTTATGCTGTAGACTATGAACTATCATTAACGCTGTATTGTATCTCTTTGGTTATGCTGTAAGTGCAATGCATAGCTGCCGAAAACACATAACTGGTTATACACTGAAGTAACAAATACCGTAGGCTACCTCCTAATATCGCGTCGGACCTCCATTTGCACGGTGTAGTGTAGCAGTTCGACGTGGCATGGACACAACAAGTCGTTGGAAATCGCCTGCAGAATTATTGAGCCTTGCTGCCTGTATATCCGTCCATGCATGCGAAACTGTCGCTTGTGCAGTATTTTATGCACAAACAGACATCTCTATTACGTTCTATAAGTATTCTATGTTATTCACGTCGGCCAGTCCGGTGGCCAAACCACTCGATTTAATTTTCCAGAATGTTCTTCAAAACAGCCGCGAACAACTGTGGCCCGGTGGCAAGGCGCATTGTCATCCATAAAAATCCATCCCTACGGGTAAAAGATTTTTCTTACTCCCCTAATATTTTCATGCAAACAATGAGAAGTTTATACACCAAATCTGGTTGAAATTTCTCCAGGTGCTCTTTAGTTGAGCGATGGGGCTACTTTTAGTGTGTCTCCATATAGCAAGTGTTATGTGCGGCATCAGTGGCCCTTGCGTCTCCAGAAACTAATGATTCGATACTAGTATCCGTCGTTACCGAATATTTCACATTTACATTTCATGCATCCTCACCCACACCCCACCCGTAGAGGGTGGTACGGATATGGTCGCGAATGTATCGCAATCGTATGAATGGTATAGGAAAGCGTGAACGACGAACAAACACATATTCATTTTTATACATTAAATTCGGTAAATTGTATTCCACAGTTTTCTCGCCCTCATATTCCGTTCATGTTACTTCGCCAATTTCTCCGCCATGGTAGCAGTAGACCCACTGAAAAGCGGATATTAGGATTGTGGCATAATTTATTTACTTAACAAACAATTTTTTTTGTTGACGTTTCCCACTAGAGACTAGTCAGCGTACCTGTGACAATCGCGTTCGAATGAAACCAGCATGCTACAAATGACGCATCTACTATGCAGAACCGGAAATATATATAAGCGTATGAAGCTGGAAATCTCAATACATGGGCTGATCCGTCCGCCGTGAACACGCAGTCGTGAACACGCACCCGCAAAACAGTAAAATGATAAACAGAGCACGGCTCCTTAAATACGAAAGGGTTGTCGTTCGAGTCAGACCTGCTGACATGCACATCGTAAACGGTTTATTTGGAGAAGCAGTAGCAATTGTTTCGTTTTCCCTGTGACAGCGTGAGTGATGTTAACCTGAACTCAGAGTTCGAGTTACATCCGCCCAGTGTGGTGTACGGTTCTCGTAGACAAGCTATCGCGGAAATCTGGGATTTTTCCCTCCCTTGCGTGCCGACACAGTAAACCTTTCACACGGTCGGTCCCGCCCTAAGCTTTAGCGTTCACCACTTAACCAGGTCACTGTCCTATATGTAGGTCATAACGGTTTAAATGGCTTGCCTCACGTATCCAGAAGCGAAAACTGTCAATCAACGTAAACACCTCGCAGCGTACATTAGGTGCAGGGTCCCGACCAACTTGCGTTGCGTGAGGCCTTGTTGGCGATTTAAACGTTTCTGAATTAATCGATGCCTCGCAGCGGGTGCCCTAGGCTGCCTTTCGTTTACACAACGTTACCTCCGCAAAAAAATTCTGCCGGAACTGATAGGAAACATGGCAGTGTGGCCCTGTTAGAGCGGCCTACAGTGTATAAGATCGCGATTTCCTCTTTACGTCGGGATTTCATCGGAATAACTGAAATTCGCTGAAATCCATTGTCACACACAACCCTTTATAACGAAGGCTTTGTCTGCTTCTTTTCTCTGAAAAGTAAATCTTATACCTCTGTGTGGGAATCAAGCAACTAGGTCCTTCTCCTGACTCTGAACTAGAATTTAACTGAGAGAGGATGAAATAAATAGCAAACCAAATCTGTCATCCGTTCATAACGTTAATACGCCGCGTATTATCTCAGCCGAATAATATAATTTGGTTTTAAGTGATATCTCACACTCATTGGAAGTTCCTGTTAGATTAAAGCTCTGTGACGGACCAGGACTCGAACTTGGTACTTTGATTTTTGAGGGTAATGGTCTTAGCATCTGAGCTATCCAGACAGAATTCACAATTCGAAGGAACTTTGGACCATAATTCTTAACAATACAGACACTGCAACATCGAATCATGAAGGTCGGGGGGTGGTGGATTTTATACTTAGCACTGCTAATAATCTGAAAAGCAATAAGTAAAAGCAAACATTTATGTAGTGCACAGACCTCCCACGAGGACTGGTAGAGTTTTAGACAAATAACGGCAGGACGATATCGAGAATTTCACATATATCGAAAACGACGCAATAATAGATGGATACAGCCTGAAGGACATCTCGTATGTAGCGTATGCTATGGAAAGCCGCTTAGCACCTGCTGGACCTTAACCTTAGTACATAACTGGTATGACCTCAGTGTTAGTGCTCTAAAACTATTTCCCTTGTTGCGCAAAATTTTGACCCATGAATGAGCAGCTATGTGATTGTCTGTTATTAGTCTAGTACTCTATACTAGGCAAAACTTCCATAGCGCAATGGAAGCTATAGAGAGGTCTTTAACATGTCTTTAAATAAAGCAAAACTTCGACCAAGAGATTCAATCACTCTGACACAATTTGAAAGTGTAAGCGCCTCTTCTCTTACAGAGAAAACGCGTGCGAAGCAGGTGCAGGCTGCGCTTTGCATGGCCTAACGCCAATCGCAAGAGGCATAAATCAGAAAAGCCAATTTCAACATTTTCAGGATTGCAGCACTTTTCTCGAAGATCTCTGCTGTCCAAACCTACCTTATGTAGGCTGTAATATGCATGCAAAGAAATAAAAATGTCTTCCAAAGACAGTTTATCGAGACGACATTTCTGCTGAAGGCAGAACGCATTCAGCGGATTGTGTTCGACGAATATAGACAGCGGACAAGTGAGCATGAACATGGTAATTGAAAATATTGTATATGATTATAGGGTGAAATAATTAAGGAGAAATTTTAAATGAATACCTATTATTATTCAATAAATAGGCATCAAAATTCAGTAACAGACATATATATGGCTTTCAAAGGGCTACGTGGGAATCTAGTATCATGTACAGTACAACGCAACCCAATACATTCTCAAATTCCCCTTCTATTATTAAATGAGTGGTAAAATAAGTAAAGCATGACCTGCACCAACGGATGATTTTTTAATGAAAGACCGATATTGATCCTCGTGCAATGAGCGAAGTCTCATTCGCAACAACAGATGTAATCCTGGTAACAAATTAACACATCTGCAGAGCTGAAAAATCATGTAATATAATATTACGCCAAAGCACGCTACCAAACAACACTATCATCATAAATTCATGAATGTTACAACTTTGAAGTGTCCATATGGGCGAAACAGAAGACGGAAGCATTTAAACTTAACAAATAGGACAATGTTAAGCAAGTGGTGTCTACGTGAAGAAACAGCACCCAGCTAAGCGTAGGGTCGGAGGAAGTGAATGCTTTTTGTGCTCATCCGCATGGCGAAGTGAACTCTAACTTTTAACCGAACCTGATTGGTCAGCAGAGCTCCGCGTTCAAAGCACACCACGCAGATATACTTTTACCTGGGAGCCAAAGCTGTAACTTCTCTAGCATACGAGAACAGTGGTTAGAGAGTTTTTGTATCGAAATAATCAGCAGCTAGTTACATAAAAGAAATATAATTTCTTAACCGGTTCCTTGCACTTAATGCCCTTTTTCAGAAGGTTATACCTATCGTATTATTTGCGAGCGTCAACAATAAGGTGTATACAACAAAATGCCATGGTCATGTAGTTCATACTGCCTGTAAAAAGATGGTAAAAAGCAGCCAAAGATTTTTTGGACGACGCTAGTGATATTTAATATGAAATACAGACGGCTTTTTCAATCTTGTACAGCTTACAACAGAAAAACCTCTTCATCTCATAAAATATAGACTTGGGATTAAGGAAATAATATATTAACAGTACGTTTCATGCATAGGGTCCAGAGCCGTGGGGTGGCAAAACCTCTACATGGATGGCCTTTTCGTCTCTTGTTAGGCCGCCATTACGCGCCGTTCCTTTCCACATTGCTGTGTGGTTCATGATAACCTGTAAACATGACTTTTAGTGCGATCTAGCTTAATAATGCCCAAGTGGACAAAATTAGCTAATATGTAATGACGAAATAGTTTATTTCGCTTAAAAAGAAGCCTCACGCAATTATATATCTTTTCTCAGTTGCGTTTTTGGATGTAGGCATGAATCATAAACAGCTGGTGGAGATGGTGGAGAAGAATCGATGCTCTTTAGCATCGATGGTACCACCGAGTGCTGTAGATACCACAGACAGAATAACGTAGTTGCAAAGAGGTTGCTCGAAGTATGGAGGCCTACAATGATACGACGAGACTCATGGAAGATTCGTGTACTCTAAGCCACGTTAGGAATTCCGTAGGTGACCATAATGTAAGTGAAAAACAGGAACGATGTACATGCCTAAATTAAGTCAGCCATAGCGGTTCGATGCCATACATTGTTGGAAGGAATGGCTTGTTCCTAGAACTCAGGAGGGCGTTGTTGCGCATTGGCCCCTATTGGACAAAATACTGGTGTACAGAATATCACACCAGCTGTGTGATTGGATTGAAGACTTACTAAGAAAAAGAACACAGCAGGTTATTCTCAATAGACAGATATTTTCAGACGTACCCTAAGGGAGTGTTTTAGGATAATTACTTTTTACAATATGTATAAATAACCTAGTGAATAACGACAGAAGTTCTGTGAGGCTTTCCGCGGATGATGCTGTTGTGTACAAAGAGGTTGCAACACTCGAAAGTAATAGTGATGCTGCAGGAAAATCTGTAGATAATTGCTCATAAATAGGTTGAAACTCACATTACTGTTTGATTACACTATGGCAGAACAATTTCTGGAAGCAGTCACATCCATAAAACAGTCAGGAGTATACGTGCGGAGCGATTAAAAACGGAACGACCACATAAAACTAATTCGAAACTGAGATTCATTGGAAGAATGCTGAGAGTATGTAGTCCACCCACGGAGGAGGCAGCTTTGATAAACCTCGTTGAATATTCCTCGTCAGTCTGGGATCCGTACCAGAAAGGATTGATGGAGAACACAGAGAAGATCAAAAAAGAACAGCGTGTTTCGTTACAGTTCATTTAGCAAACGAGAAAGCGTCACAGACATGCTCAGAATCCCAGTGGCAGGCGCTGCAAGAGAACCTCTCTGGATCAACGTGTGCTTTAAGTTCCGAGAGCCTACGCTCCTAGAAGAGTCGATAAAATTGTAACGTCTTCTCACATTAAAACTGTGTGACGGACCGAGACTCGAACTCGTAACTTTTGCCTTTAGCGGGCAAGTGCTCTACAGACTTACAGAAGTAATTCTTTGAGGACGGGTTGTCAGTCGTGCTTGGGTAGCTCAGTCAGTAGAGCAATCGTTGTCTCCGCGAACCATTCGCGACTGGAGCAAGAAAAGGGATAGTGACTGTGCTACATGAAGTCTGGCAGTTGACGCTGAACGTAAATAAATGTGACATATTACGCGTACGTGGGGAAAGAAATCCACTTATATACCACTACACTATTGATGACACATTGCTGGAAACTGTGACTACCGCAAAAATCTATGATTATCTATTCGGAGCGACCTTAAGTGGAATGACCACGTGAAAGTAGATGCCAGACTGAGATTCATAGGAAGAATCTTAAGGAAATATAATTCATTCGCTAAAGAAGTGGCTTGTTCTACCGAATCTTGAGTATCGTTCGCCCATCTGGGAACCTTACCAGGCAGGATTTATAGAAAAGATAGGGAAGATCAAACGAAGAGCGGCGTATTCCGTCACGGGGTCGTTTACACCGTGCGAGAGTATTACAGAGATGCCAAACGAATTCCGATGACAGATGCTACAAGAAAGACGCAGTGCTTCACGGAGATGTTTAGTAATGAAATAGCATGTGAGTACTTCCCAAAGAGATTTGGACAATATGTTACTACCGCCCACATAGCGAAATGACCACAACGAGAAAATTCGAGAAATTACAGGTAGTACAGAGGCTTACCGACCATCATACTTACCACACGCCATTCGTGAATGGAACAGCGAGGGGAAAATTCAGTTAGTGGTACCAGAATATTGATGTATATGAAGGTGTAGATCTAGAAAATACCCTCCCCCACACACTGGGAGGCGGTTTACCGAGTATAGATGTCGATCTAGAAAAGACAATGAGGCGGCGAACCAGTCTTAGCATTGAAGACGACAGTAGATGGAGAAGGCGTAGCGTAGTAGCTTGCTGGTGCCTACTGGTTTTACAGCAGGAAGAAATTTTTGCTCCGTGTGTGGGCCCTGAGGAGAGTTTCCACACGGTCCTGGTGGAGGGTCAACGCCCTCGTCGTCCTCAACTGGCCTGTCCCCGGGAACCCGCAATCCTGTTTGGCTATGGCAGCGGGCAGCTGGTCCAGGCAGTGCCCTCGCCCTGGGCTGCGCCTCCAGCGCCGCCTACTGACCCCGCAGGTGTGTCACGCCGGACCCGCGCTCAGCGTGAACACACTCGTTCTGCGGGGCACGCTGTAGCCACCGAGTCGGGGCCTTCAGCTGTACCGCCCCTGAATGTAATTTCCGGGTAAAACGTATTATTTACTAGGAAAATTAATTTTTTTACTCATCAATGTAGAATGGGGTTGTGTTGTAAAAGCAATATCCGACTCATGCTCAACAAAACTCCTACTATTTTTACTAAACAAAAGAAAAAACACTACTGGCCATTAAAACTGCTACACCACGAAGATGACGTGCTACAGATGCGAAGTTTAACCGACAAGAAGAAGATGCTGTGATATGCAAATGATTAGCTTTTCAGAGCATTCACACAAGGTTGGCACCGGTGGCGACACCTACAACGTGCTGACATGAGGAAAGTTTCCAACCGATTTCTCATACACAAACAGCAGTTGACCGGGGTTGCCTGGTGAAACGTTGTTGGGTTGCCTCGTGCAAGCAGGAGAAATGCGTCCCATCACGTTTCCGCCTTTGATAAAGGTCGGATTGTAGCCTATCGCGATTGCGGTTTATCGTAACGCGACATTGCTGCTCGCGTTGGTCGAGATCCAATGACTGTTAGCAGAATATGGAATCGGTGGGTTCATGAGGGTAATACGGAACGCCGTACTGGATCCCAACGGCCTCGTATCACTAGCAGTAGAGATGACAGGCATCTTACCCGCATGGCTGTAACGGATCGTGCAGCTACGTCTCGATGCCTGAGTCAACAGATGGGAACGTTTGCAAGACAACAACCATCTGCACGAATAGTTCGACGATGTTTTCAGCAGCATGGACTATCAGCTCGGAGACCATGGCTGCGGTTACCCTTGACGCTTCATGACAGACAGGAGCGCCTGCGATGGTGTACTCAACGACGAACCTGGGTGCGCGAATGGCAAAACGTCGTTTTTTCGAATGAATCCAGATTCTGTGTACAGCATCATGGTGGGCGCATCCGTCTTTGGCGACTTCGCGGTGAACGCACATTGGAAGCGTGAAGGTATGGGGTGCCATTGGTTACACGTCTCGGTCACCTCTTGTTCGCATTGACGGCGCTTTGAACAGTGGACGTTACATTTCAGATGTGTTACGACCCGCGGCTCTACCCTTCATTCGATCCATGCGAAACCCTACATTTCAGAAGGATAATGCACGACCGCATGTTGCAGCTCCTGTACGGTCCTTTGTGGATACAGAAAATGTTCGACTGCTGCCCTGGCCAGCACATTCCCCACATCCATCACCAACTGAAAACGTCTGCTCAATGGTGGCCCAGCAACTGGCTCGTCACAATACGCCAGTCACTACTCTTGATGAACTGTTGCATCGTGTTGAAGCTGCATGGGCAGCTGTACCTGTACACGCCATCCAAGCTCTGTTTGACTCAATGCCCAGGCGTATCAAGGCTGTTATTACGGCCAGAGGTGGTTGTTCTGGATACTGATTTCTCAGGAACTATGCACCCAAATTGCGTGAAAATGTAATCACATGTCAGTTCTAGTATAATATATTTGTCCAATGAATACCCGTATACCATCTGCATTTCTTCTCAATTTTAATGGCCAGTAGTGTATACGGTTCCGGTGACCATACGGTTTCATTGAAGCACCTATGCCTGGGGCTTAGGCAAAGTTCCTTGTTTCATTCGGAGCTGAGGTACTATTCCAATACAGCTGAAGAGCCTCTATAATACTGTTCGAGTTAACGGATAATACCAAATAGGATGAGGCGTCAATGGGAGTTTGGATCGAGAAGAGGGGAATGCTAGGGTCGCCCGTTCAGTTGGACACAGCCACTGTGTCAGAATTTCGTAGTGGTTACCGCATATACCTAGTGAGCAGAAGACCCAGATTCGAATCCCGGGCTTGGTACATTTTTTGATATACGTTATAACAAATAACATTTCTGGATCGATTTCCGCTGTTACGTGCTCAATTTCTTCCTTTAAATCAGGAATTGTTCTCGGTTTCGTAGCTTAAACACGTGACTTCACGCAACTCCACACGAAATACACAGAATATAGGTGTAGGTGGCCAATTCCCGTCTCCATGGCGTGAGATGACTCGACCCGAAAATTACTCCTGCAACAAGGCGTGTGATTCGTGCGCGTTATGACAAGTGGCGCCATGTTGCTGGAAAAACTTGTTTTCGAGGTCCAACTCCTCCAGTTGTGTCAAAAAACATTATTTTTCATGTTGTGATAACAAACACTATTCAGCAGTACTGCACCATGCATTCTTGAAAAACCAGGGTCTAATCAGGCAACGCGAACAAAATTCGCACCGAACAGTGGCTCGTTGAGCCTGCATTTCTATTGAAGTGTTATGCGTGGATTCTCCAAGAATTATTTTTGTCGACGTAATCGTCTAGTTGCAAATACGCCTCGTCGCTGAAGATGATATTCTTCACAAAATTTCCTACACATTTTGGTTATTCAACACCAAATTGACAAATTCACGCTGCTGAAAATGATCGACAGACAGTATTTATCACCAGTTGAACGTTTTAAGGGTTTTAAAAACATCTTTTGTCACAATTTTCGGTTCTTGTGATCGACGGCAAATGGAGTTTCTGGAATTTCGGGCTACTCTCTCACTTATTGAGGGAACATTTTCAGCTGAACGGCCTGTACGATCTCGCACTGGTGTCTTAACATCAGCAGTTGAAGCCTTTTACCGAATTCTTCACTTACTCCTCGAAATTTTAATGAATCTGGTACATTTCGTGGGACGAGAAGTGTGCTGTTTGCCATGTGTTCGTAAAAAAAAATCCCCTTAATTATAAAAAGCTTTTGACGATGACAACACGTTTCTGATCGGTAAAGTAATGCATTTCCATTAACTTTAATGTCTCTAGGTGACCACTGAGTAACAGCAAGTTTCACCAGTCGATCAAATCGGAAAAGGGTGCACAATTTAAATTATGCGTTTTTAGTGGGACACCTTATACAGGATCTTCCAATCTCTGTACATCAAACGTCTAGTGGTGACAGGTGAAGTCATCGGGAACGTCATTTCTTGGAGACAAAATGTTCGCTGAGGCTCCCCAGCGCCGCTAGGCGTCGTTTCTGTTGCATTTGCCCCTAAGAGGCGGCAGTGTGCGGGCACTCTGTGACTTGCGAATGTACTTTGTGTTTCCTATAACTCCGCATGAAAGGGTGTAGATTCAGCCGATTAACGTTCTTGATTCGTTTCTAAAATATCTGTCCCTACTTCCAGACACTCTTTCTTAAGGATTTCTTGACAAAACCACTCTATAAGTTTACGGGGGTAGGTAAATCGTATGCAGCACTCCAGCTGACCCTACTAGTTCAGTGAAATCTCGATGTCCTGAGGCCGGTGGATACTAAAGGACGCCTAGTGTCTCCGGAAACCGTTAGCAAACATTTTGTCTCTAATACAAGTTTTTTCCCCATGAAGTGAACTATGAGGGCGTGATGAAATGTAATGCCTCTGAATTTTTATGTGAAAACTCTGAAAGCTTTTTGAATAAAACAAACGTTGTTAACCGTCTACATCTTTATTCTTCATATCTATATATTTCTTTCACTCTTAGTCACACTGGCCACGAAGACATTTGTTTCAACGAGAAGTTTGTTCATACCGACACTATAGACTGTCTGACTTTGTTAACTGACCCTGCGTGCACCGCTTTATCATTATCGAAGTGAAGTGCTCGAAGGGCTAGTAAAGTTTTGGAAACAGATGCAAGTTGGATTGGACCAAGTCGGTACTGAACGAGGAATGATAGATGACAGTGAACCCAAGGCATTGAACTTTGCAGATATCGCAGCGCTCGTGTGTGGTCTGGCTTTGTCGTCCTAAAACAGATAGTGCTCATGTCTGGACGAACTCTTAGAATTCGAAAGTCGATTACAGCACGCTGTTTTTCACTCAGAGACGTAGTTACGTTACATACCGCGATGATACACGCTACAATTCGGAGCCCTCTAGCGGCACAGAGCTGCAAATATGTAGACTGGGAGAATAACAATGTAAAATTTTAATAACATATATTTTAACAAGCTTTATGAGTTTTACCATAAAAAATTCGGAGCCAAAACTTTTCTGCAAGCCGTCGTATCACCGCTACAGATCAGATGCAAAGATTTTGAAACACATTGTATAAACCAGACTGACTAAATTGTGCAGACTCGTCTCTGTTTCAAGTAAGCACTCGCCACTATGAAAAATCCATTCATTTTAAAACAATTCACAGAAACTTCCGGGACATCGTTCCATGCTAGACGGAAGGGTAAGACGAAAATTATGATCAGGTATCGATAGCAGTGATACTAGGAAGCATATAATCTGTGGTCTTATTGAAAGAGGCTTCCCGGCATCTACCTAAAGTGCTTTATAGAAAAAATGGAAAATCTTAATTTGTACCTTGACGAAGATTTGAACCCTGCTTCTCCAGAATACGAGTTCAGTATCTTAACAGTTGTACCATCGCGCTCTGTACCTACAGAGTACGCACTTGTATTCTGCTGTACTGGTGATGAAACCTCTGCTGTACTTGTGACGAAACATTAAAGTTTGATCACAAATTCATAGTGATGTAAAGCACAACATCATCCTTAACTAAATTCGTTATAACCACAAGATGGTTGTCTGGCAAGTGTGTTGTCCAACCATCTAAGAGAAATGCAGTAACATACTTACCTGCCTGAGATTATTATTGTGTTCAGATCAGATCTGTCATTTCTGTTACTACGCCAGCCTGTCTGTGATATAGCTAATGTTGTTACCTGGTTACAACTTCTTTCCTTTCAAGTACTTTTGTTTTCAAACTATAGGTACCATTCTTTGGCGAACCTACTGACTATCTCAAACTTCAAATCACCTCTGGTTGAATGTTTTCGGCCTGACTATTACACTGTAAAGAGTAAATTTTCGGTTAACAAAGCCTCGCAAGTGCTTTTATTCCAGCAGAATATTTCTCTTAAAACGAACTTCACGGTGGGCAGAGGACATTAATAACACTCTTTATTGATTGTTTGGTACTCTCCCAGACTGAAAACAAACGTAAAAATTACATGCCAAATAGTTAGATTCGCTTTGTCTTTTTTTAACAAGATCTTCGCTCTCAGTGGTCGAGTATTACACCTCACTATCAGCTGTTATTTGAGTCTGAAATTAAAAAGCATTTAAGTTAACAGTTGTACATTCCGTCGGCGAAGAAGTTATCAGAGACGGGGCTCAAATGTGGCGTGGAGAATGGTGAAGGAATCTTCCCGTGTCTTTTTTAAAACTTAAATCTCTGTTTTGAACGGTTTACCGTAGAAAGAAATTCATAAAAAGCTGGTGAAGGCATATAAGAAATCCTCTCTGTTTTCATTGCGTGTGTTATGGTAATTGAAATAATACGTACCTTGCTTTGCCTTAAACCTTATCCAACACAGTAAGATGATTAAGAGATTGGGGAATTGCACAGTCTGGGAGTGGACCATCGGTGATTGAAGCTGTATGTAACAGCTGACGCATAGGCACGTTATTAGTGCGGTAAATTCTACACGAAAAATTATCTATCAGCTAGCTTTTCACAAGATGGTTCACAGACTTTCTGACTAAAAACAAACGCGAAAATTTATTTCTCAACTATGTCTGAACCCTTTTCGAAAGAATTCAACTGATTCGGTGTAACCATCTGTCACTAAGGATGAGGCTCAGCTGCAACTCTTTGACGACGGGTAAACTGAAGGATTTGAAATACCAGTTGTAGCAACAGCCATCCAATTCACCACTTTTAACCATCTTCTCAAGACAGTTCACAACTACAAAAATTTTCGGTGATACACTTTTTGTATCTATTAAAGACATTTTGGCCGCATCAATTGTGTATGTTGCAGACTTAACAGAATCACAGCAAGAATGAAATTTATGCAGATAAAAAGGCTTTCGATATGGTGCACTGATCTAAAGCAATCGAAAAAATGTTTTATTATTACGCAGAAATTGGTACTCCTTCAATGCGAAGACGGAAATGTCATCCTTTGCTTAGTAAATTTTACTAGTCCGTCTGTCTTTTAACACATTGTATCATACATGTACATCTGATCCCGGAACATGTGATGAGGGCCTGATTTTCTTCACGGTAGTCCATGGAGTTACTTCGTCATGTACTGTATAAAATAACGTTTCGTTCCATACTTTGTCTCTTACTTTTTGATACCGTTCTATAGCCACATATTCCTATTGACAGTTGCAGTCAACTAGTTAGTCTACAGGTATGCAACATGCAACATGCAACATAATTACATGCCATTTGGATGTAGACTGATAAGTCGAAACCCATGTAGCCACTAAAATATTTTCTATGAATAGCTGAGTGCAATAAATTTAATTGTTAAAAAAGGGCCAGTTCTAACATATTATTTTTACCAGATTCTACCTAAAAATGTTCGATGAACAGTTCCGTACCCAGCGAGATCTCCTTCTCTTTACATTTATCATAATTTTTAATTTTTGTCCCAAGTCTACGTTTTTACTGTAAACGAGTCTGCGTTAATTTAGATGAAATACTTGAGTGGGCGCTTATTTTGTTGGTTTCGGCGACTTTTCTCCGCCAATTCAGTGTTAATTATGGTGCATAATATTAACTGATTCATATCAGAAATCCCAGGAGTCAATGCGAAAATCCGATGGTATTAAATAATTTACACCAACAGATAGTTTGCATTTTGTGTTAATGTTTATACTATTCCAGAACATTCGTACAATGCAAAGCTTAAAGAAACTAACTTTTCAAATCACATAGTCGAACTAACTGAAAACAACTCCCTCTCTACTGTCACCCCCGAGCTCTTGTGCTCAGTGCTTGTATGTATTTTTTTTAGCAATACAAGTTCTTTGAAAGTATTGTTCAACAAGTCACATTGAGTTGCAATTAAAATCAGTTGTTTCATAAGAAATTACAGTTACAGCTTTGAAGACAATAAATGACTCATTATAAGAAATGTGATTTCTAACATTGCTTTTCAAGTTTAGTACCGAAATTCTGCTAGAAAAATGTGACTAACAATACTTGATACAAAATAATAAATACCCCGTTATTAAAATAGGAATTTCGATGCTAACATATTTTGGATTACTTTACATGATCAGCAAATAGATTTTGAGATTCAAATTTTTACATAATAATCTCGTTTTGACCAAATGATCGAAATAATAGTTTGTTTACAACAGAAAGTTTTAAACTTTTTCTTACAGAATTAATTACAATGAATATGATTTTAATTTTCTTGGAAACGTATTCTATTGAGAATGAACATAACGATGAACATAACTTTCAGTGCATTAGTTAACCAGAAAACCACCCAAAACATTAATTTTCACGTTTTGTGAAATAATCGAATTTTGACAATTGGTTTGCCATTTGATGACCGAACTGATTTTAACACTGTCATTTCTACTTGATTATTGACTGTAAGTAACGCAAATGAAATAATTAATTTGTCTGTAAATTTCGTTAAATTGTTGCTTACAGTAAGATACTTTTCCACTATTTAAAAATTCCTGTTACTTTTATTTAAATGAGCTGTTGGTAACTAAATGCTTGTGTTACTTTTTATATATCTCGTGTACAGTGATACTTGATACAAAGCACGAAAAGCTGTATTTTGACATTTGCTATTCTGTGAAATGCGTATCGTGTAATACATAAAAGTGTGGTACGCAATACTTCATATAAGTGTCCCTATAGTATCTCCTACCACAGAGTCACATGCCGAAAATTAGAGTTATCTATAGCATGTATTCTTTTCTCTTCCAGTTCTCTCGTTGGACGACACTGAGTCAACAGTGAAGAACTGTTGCATAGATTTCGAGAACAATGTGTCTCAGATAGACCCAGAATTTTCTGCACCAATTGTATATTTTGCGTAACAACGGCAAGGAAACGGTAGGACAGACTGTGGTACAACTGGCAGATAGCTGGCAGTTATTTAATCAGTGAAATTAGTTATTGTTGAATTAGATCACACTATATGTTAAAAAAATACTACTTGTACTACTTGTCGAAATTTACTGCTTACTTCTGCTTCTGTATACTGATGAATAAATATCTTTTATTATTCACACTTTTCTTGACCGCATTTTGTGGAATCTTGACAGCTGCCTGTTTAGACTCATATCGTTAATCCTCAGAATCTGTCTCTTGTTACTAAAGAAGTATGTCAAATAGTCATCTAGCGTCCGTTGTGGTCTCTAAGTGGATACTAAGTGGATACTAAGAGACCACGATGGGCGCTAGATGACTATTTGACGTTTCACTTTCTTAACAAGAGACTGGTTCTTATTATGACCCACAATATTCGAAACTAATCAACTGCCAAACTTCCGGCATAGATGATCGAGACAGTTGTGAATAAAAAGAAGTAACAGCAGTAACCAATAAATACGAGCATGTACTGTACAGTAGTTCGTGAAATATACATCTTGTAGGCAATAGCCGAATCAAAACTGGATGAAACTACAATCGAAGTTATTGTGTTCTTTTATTATGTGGATAATCCGATAATTTAGAACTAAGTATATTAATACCACAGAGTAGCGTTTATCTGTCGCAACACAGAGACAATAAAAGTTAGTTAACTGTTTAATTCACCTGCGTGTCGTAATAACAGTCCCTGAAACCGGTGCTGCAGCACTCACTATAACAGACAGCTCAAACGGTAAAGATAAATTATGCGTTGCGCGCAGTTCAAAGAGGCGCTTTAGCAATAATAATTGGAAAACGCAGGTCAAGGAAACCGGCTGCGTTTTAGTGGCGTCATTAAAACACGGGGCACCCAATAAAGAAACGCACAACAACTCCATTTGTGGCGGACAAACGCGCCGCCCGCAGCGCTCAATGATGGATCAATTACGACCGCGGGCTGGCAGTGTCGCTATTGTGGGCCGCGTCTGTGTGCGCGAGGCGGGCGGGCGAGCGCGCTGAAAGCGGTTTTGTACGCCTCTTTCTCGCCGAGCGCCGCGCGCCACAAAATTTAATGGAATAACCGTCGGTCGATCACACTGCGCCACGCGGCGATATCGAAAACAGCCCCTGCCGGCCAGTCGGGCTAGCGTAATTGCCGGCAAACGGCCGCGACATCGATCCATCGAAAACTCGTCCCGTGCGCTCGCTACACCCGCGAGGGCACCTCGCTGCTACCGCCATTCCCTCCTCAAAAAGTAAACAAGTGCAACCAGACACTGTGGCGCAGCACGTTTCGAGCATGTCACTGTCGGCTCCTTCGCCTTCGACGGACGCTCGACATTTTACTCTGTCGATCACGAACAGAAATGTGAGATCGAAAAAGTCAAGTACGCTGAGAGTCGACGTGGCATCCTCAGTGAAAATCGATACTGACATAAATTACATCATCACTTTCCCTTAAAATCGATATATGTGTTTTAGTCTTAACAACCGGTATTTTTCGGTATCTGTTTGGTCTCGGATGACGACTGCTTCTTTTTCATTTTTTCTAATAACCAGGTAAAAAAATTGGTATATCAATTTTCCATATCAATACTACTAAAACTCTTTATTTTAAAAACGAATAATGTTTGTTCATAAAATTTCCATTGCTTGTAAATAATGGGTTATTATAGAAAACTGGAAAGGTGAATAGTACTATTTCAATAACTACACCGACAGCTAGAAACTAAAAAAAAAGACGCGCGGCATAAGAAACGATGCAACATTACAGAGATAGTACGTATCTGTTGCCGTGTGGTGTGTCCTGTAAACAAACGAATACGTGCGGTGTGCTAAACTTGCCCCAACTAGTCTACGCGTCGGACTTCGGTTGAATTGGCTCAAATGGCTCTGAGCACTATGGGACTTAACATCTGAGGTCATCAGTCCCTTAGAACTTAGAACTACTTAAACCTAACTAACCTAAGGACATCACATCCATGCCCGAGGCAGGATTCGAACCTGCGGCGTAGTGGTCGCGCGGTTCCAGACTGTAGCGGCTAGAACCGCTCGGCGACACCGGCCGGCATTTATTTCTTATTTCTCACAAATGTGCTTGTGACTTTAATGTAGGTGCGGCATTGGAACTAATTCTGATGTAATTTCTAAGCCAGTTAATGTATTTTTGTGATATATTTTTATTGTTAGACATTCAGTCAAGTACCAGGCCACGGCGTGTGATATACAATAGGCAGAAGTTCAGTTAATACAGAAATAGTTATAGTTGTCACTTCTTCGTTTTCTACATTTGACTGTTCCAATAAACCACGACTTGAATTATTTCTTTTGTGTAACCTTCGTTATTTTGATCTGGACTCTAAAACCAAGGAGCAGATTTCTATCGTAGAGAAACTGAATGATTGGTACGAAACTCCGGCCATTGTTCGCAGAGATTTGGTGACTATGATCGAGAACAGTGTCATGAATCGGTGTCACTCTGAAGTGTAATGCGGTATTCAATAAAAGTTAGTTGGCCTGCCATAATAATGCGTAATTTACTAGTTGAAATTCCCTCGTACATTTCTAGACCAAACGTGAAATGTTGAGCCCATCATGTGATAACTACGAAACGTGAAATTTCAGGGCAAATTAAACTTCTGTGCCTTTCCGGTAATTGATGTCAGGCCACTTAAAATTGCTGACAGCATTCTTAAAAACAATGTCATATGTATTTTACAGCTTGACTCAAACGTTCAATGTAAGTGTCAGTTTTGAAACTTTCCCCATACGGTGGTCAACCATCATTCGCCGTACGCTCTCTAGCGGAACTGCTAATCTAGCAACGTACATGGAAGAATTTCAGAGTAATTCTTCCATATACGTTCCTAGATTGGTAGTTCTGGTGGCGCGGTATAACTAGTTCCCTGATTTGAGTAAAACCTATGTCTCAATATTATGAAGATACACATCGCTTCTAGCAACTGTCACTCTCCTTATTACGCACAACGATTTTTGTGTGTAAAAGAATCTCTTTGGTCCTGCCTTTCATGGCACTTCTTGGGCTGACCCCTGTACATCATTTACGATATACACTCCTGGAAATTGAAATAAGAACACTGTGAATTCATTGTCCCAGGAAGGGGAAACTTTATTGACACATTCCTGGGGTCAGATACATCACATGATCACACTGACAGAACCACAGGCACATAGACACAGGCAACAGAGCATGCACAATGTCGGCACTAGTACAGTGTATATCCATCCACCTTTCGCAGCAATGCAGGCTGCTATTCTCCCATGGAGACGATCGTAGAGATGCTGGATGTAGTCCTGTGGAACGGCTTGCCACGCCATTTCCACCTGGCGCCTCAGTTGGACCAGCGTTCGTGCTGGACGTGCAGACCGCGTGAGACGACGCTTCATCCAGTCCCAACCATGCTCAATGGGGGACAGATACGGAGATCTTGCTGGCCAGGGTAGTTGACTTACACCTTCTAGAGCACGTTGGGTGGCACGGGATACATGCGGACGTGCATTGTCCTGTTGGAACAGCAAGTTCCCTTGCCGGTCTAGGAATGGTAGAACTATGGGTTCGATGACGGTTTGGATGTACCGTGCACTATTCGGTGTCCCCTCGACAATCACCAGTGGTGTACGGCCAGTGTAGGAGATCGCTCCCCACACCATGATGCCGGGTGTTGGCCCTGTGTGCCTCGGTCGTATGCAGTCCTGATTGTGGCACTCACCTGCACGGCGCCAAACACGCATACGACCATCATTGGCACCAAGGCAGAAGCGACTCTCATCGCTGAAGACGACACGTCTCCATTCGTCCCTCCATTCACGCCTGTCGCGACACCACTGGAGGCGGGCTGCACGATGTTGGGGCGTGAGCGGAAGACGGCCTAACGGTGTGCGGGACCGTAGCCCAGCTTCATGGAGACGGTTGCGAATGGTCCTCACCGATACCCCAGGAGCAACAGTGTCTCTAATTTGCTGGGAAGTGGCGGTGCGGTCCCCTACGGCACTGCGTAGGATCCTACGGTCTTGGCGTGCATCCGTGCGTCGCTGCGGTCCGGTCCCAGGTCGACGGGCACGTGCACCTTCCGCCGACCACTGGCGACAACATCGATGTACTGTGGAGACCTCACGCCCCACGTGTTGAGCAATTCGGCGGTACGTCCACCCGGCCTCCCGCATGCCCACTATACGCCCTCGCTCAAAGTCCGTCAACTGCACATACGGTTCACGTCCACGCTGTCGCGGCATGCTACCAGTGTTAAAGACTGCGATGGAGCTCCGTATGCCACGGCAAACTGGCTGACACTGACGGCGGCGGTGCACAAATGCTGCGCAGCTAGCGCCATTCGACGGCCAACACCGCGGTTCCTGGTGTGTCCGCTGTGCCGTGCGTGTGATCATTGCTTGTACAGCCCTCTCGCAGTGTCCGGAGCAAGTATGGTGGGTCTGACACACCGGTGTCAATGTGTTCTTTTTTATTTCCAGGAGTGTATTAGACAATGTGATTAAGTGCAGTGTATTCTGATTTGGCTCTAGAATTACTAAAATGATAGCGGGTTAGTATCACAATAGGACTTGTTGAGTTAAAGCATAAATGAATCCAATCTGCAGATATCATGACAATAAGTGACGATTCTAATACGTGACAAGTACAAGTTTCCATGACTAATTAGTTGGCAAACTTGTAGTGGGGTTCCATCAAACGATTGTAGTTTCCTTTCGTCTACTGTGAGTGGGCCGATTATTCTAACAAATCGCTAATTCGCTAACTTGTGGTACAGTGATCGAATAAGAGAACTCATTTATAGAATGCCAAAAGTAAATTAGATCTTCTGTGGGCACTGTGTGGGCAGGCTCCTTGTTGGTGACGTCAAAATCACCGACCGAGTCCCTGCTTTGCCGGAGCTGCCAAATCACTTTACCAAACGCAGTGCTCAATTCGTGTGGAGTCCGCTATAAGTGGTGGGCTGCAGTGCAGGCTATAATCAGGACTGCCGACCACCATGACGAGCTGCGGCCGTGGACGACACTCCGATAACTCGTTATGCTGACAAGTGGTCCAGATCAGCGCCTACAAGAAAAATTCTGTCCGGGCTACCGAGACAGTGATCATTCTTAACTCAATCGATCTCCGGTCTCTAGTTCGTCTTCTCTCTCCTTCTGTCCGGAATAAAGTCCCCTGAGAAATTCCGTTCTCTGTACAAACTACGAAAAAAATTAAGATGCGTGACGCCATCAAGCCGCATGGCTGCCAATAGTAGCCGGTTCAAAATGGTTCAAATGGCTCTGAGCACCATGGGACTTAACTTCTGAGGTCATCAGTCCCCCAGAACTTAGAACTACTTAAACCTAACTAACCTAAGGACATCACACACATCCATGCTCGACGCAGGATTCGAACCTGCGACCGTAGCGGTCGCGCGGTTCCACACTGTAGCGCCTAGAACCGCTCGGCCACCCCGGCCGGCATAGTAGCCGGTCACGGGTCTTAGTCCCAATCACAAATGTGCGAGTTCTTGCACAGAACACCTCCAAAACACCACGAAAAATCCTACTCCGACTGGAGGCTTGCCACCACAAACTAGAGGAGCCTTGTTAGGTCAGCAAGTGTCACCAGTTGTTCACCAATGAGCTTGCTCTTTTAAAGTGCACGTGGGAAACCCGCGGGATGAGTAACCGGCGTGACAAAATACTTTGCCTGTGTGTGGCGTCGACTTGGCGCACACCGCAGCGTCACGGAGCCACGATTCGAGGCAATGCCCCACTGGCCTGGCCCAGGAGTCACGACGGTACGCTGGCAAATTCCACGCAATTCTCGCCGCTTTCTCTCCCGCCGAGAAAAAACCGAGGGTGCCTTTGAAATACAGCACCCCTGGCCATCGCTATTGTCACCTGGGCCCACTATCCTGGAACCCGACGGACACGATCGCAGAAAACTCCCCTGTCCCATGTGTCTCTCCCGCACAGAACTTCCACGAACAGATATTGGAAAATATAGAAAATGGAGTAAAACCCATCATCTGTTTCGAGTAATTATAGCCCTTGATACTCAGTCACCTTCCTATCGACATCTCCTGAGAGGTCGGTTAAAGAAAATAAATGAGAGGAGACAAGCCAAAAGAGTTTGGCGTCTCGCAAGTTTGGAAGAACAAGTGAAAGTTAATCGCGGGCTGAAACTGTTTGTCGGTTGATGAGGAGCACTCAGTTGACCGTTTATGCTTGTTGTATCCGACGATAAATGACCCTTTTCAAATCCTGCTTCAAGATGTGACAGTTAACAAGATTCCTGTTTGACACTGTGTAAATCAGGATATCAGTCTACAGACACAGTATTTGTGTACAAAGACCTCTTTAGTCCCCCATGTTGATCTCGTGGCACGACACTTGTGGCTGTGGTACCTTGTTGCCTTTGTGCAAACTGTGGGTGAAGTGTTAGCTGATCGTTTAGTGTGACTCAGAAAAAATGACTGCCTGTCATGTTTTGTGTCGGTGTTGTTGAATAGGCAACTGAAAGGGAGACGTAAAGAATGGACATCATGTGGACGACAAGTTCATTAGAGTTACATTATTCCTCTCTATGAGTACAGAGGGACTGCGGGTCTTAATGCACCATCTGCCAAAGTCGTTCAACAGAGCTGTGGAGAGAAGTTTGGAATGATGTACAGACAAAGGAATGACCAGCCACTGCAACCATTTCTAATGTTATCTTCTGAATAGGAATACTAGAAAGTTGATGATATGTCAGATCAGTTTAGTTCTAGGAAAGGTAAAGGCACCAGTGAAGCATTTCTGACGTGCTTGATAATGGAAGCCAGATGTAAGAAAAATAAGACACTTTCGTAGGATTTTTCGACCTAAGAAAAGCATTCCACGGTGTAAAATGGTGCAAGGTGTTCGACATTTTCCCGAAAATAGTTATGGGCTATAGCGAAAGACGGGTGATCTTCAACGTGTACAATATCCAAAGAAGAACAATAAGAATGGTAGATCAAGAACGAAGTTATAGGATTACAAAGGGTATAACGCAGTGATGTAGCCTTTCGCCATTACTGTTTTATCTATGCGTATGGAAAGTAATGAAGGAAATAAAAGAAAGTTTCAGGAATGGGATTAAAATTCAAGGTGAAAGGTATCGATAAGAAAATTCACAGACGGCATTGCTATCCTCAGATTGAAGAAGACCTGCACGACCTGTTGAATAAAATGGGCATATAGTGTGGACTGAGAGTCGGCGGGAGTAACACAAAAGTAATGAAGAGTAGCACACATGAGATTAGTGACAAACTTAATAACAAAATATTGAACTAGACAAAGTGGAGGGGTCCGCTACCTGGAAGCAAAGTGACAGAAGACAGAGGAAGCAAGGAGGACATAAAAATAGGCTGACATAGTGCAAGAGGTGATTCATACCCAAAAGATGTCTACTACTATTAAAAATCGACCTTCATTGGAGGAAGAAATTTCTGAGATTGTATACAAGCAAATTATAAAGTATGTGAAAAGAAGAGAATTGAGGCGGGTTTGTGATTTGGTGCTTGGAGAAGGATGTTGAACAATAGGAGGACCGATAAGAAAAGAAATGAGAATGTTTTTAGTAGGATCGGCTAGGAGGGGAACATGAAAAAAACATTGACAAGAGTAAAGGACAGGAACAACTTCCACGGTACTGAAAGGTGGTGTAGTTGGCGGAACCGCAGAGCAAGACAGAGATTTAAATACATCCAACAAACAACTGATGAGATTGGCTGCAAGTGTTACTCTGAGGTGAAGAGGTTGGCTCAGGAGAGGAAATAGCGACTAGAGCATTAAACCAGTCAGGAATCTGATACCGGTAATCCCCCAATCCCCCGTCAAAAAAAAAGTAAATAAAATAGCAACACGACACCGCATACGGGCTAGCGGTGCCCGTGTCCCGCAGTCTGAGTACTGGGGCTGGCCGACCAGGCCAACCGGACTGTCTTCTGGCTCCGCTGTAACTGTGTCGCGGGGTCCCTGGGTTCAGCCACAGCAGGGCTAACGGCCCCCCGTAAATCCCGCCGGCACAGATTTTTGCGTGGAGCCTGCCCACGGCAGGTGGCCAGCGGCATCCGTGGTACTTTGGTGGTGACCCTCTGCTCGTCTACGGAGCAGCACATTTGGTACCGCTGCTGGTGTCATAGAATGTTCTCAGCAGAGGCACAGTACGATGCGGTTCGGTAATTTCTTTGTTTGTTCTTCTACATTTAATAGTTGCTAAGCTGTACTCAATGTAGTCGATGTAATTCCAGATTTACAAAACTCATCGCTTCATTAAAACCAGCGCTTCAGGATGTATCTTACTAACCAGTTAACCACATTAAAAAAAGTGGCTCTGAGCACTATGGGACTCAACTGCTGTGGTTATCAGTCCCCTAGAACTTAGAACTACTTAAACCTAACTAACCTAAGGACAGCACACACATCCATGCCCGAGGCAGGATTCGAACCTGCGACCGTAGCAGTCGCACGGTTCCGGACTGCGCGCCTAGAACCGCGAGACCACCGCAGCCGGCGTTAACCACATTCTGCATAAAACTTCTTTTCTGCCACATTGTACGCAGTATCTGACCAAATACCGTATTACACAAACTTGTTCATGTTATGGTTTACCCTTGCTTTTCTGAATCTACATCTACATCTACATGGATACTCTGCAAATCACATTTAAGTGCCTGGCAGAGTGTTCATCGAACCACCTTCACAATTCTCTATTATTCCAATCTCGTATAGCGCGCGGAAAGAATGAACACCCATATCTTTCCGTACGAGCTCTGATTTCCCTTATTTTATCTTTGTGATCGTTCCTCCCTATGTAGGTCGGTGTCAACAAAATAATTTCGCATTCGGAGGAGAAAGCTGGTGATTGGAATTTCGTGAGAAGAATCCGTCGCAACGAAAAACGCCTTTCTTTTAATGATGTCCAGCCCAAATCCTGTATCATTTCTGTGACACTCTCTCCCATATTTCGCGATAATTCAAAACGTGCTGCCTTTCTTTGAACTTTTTCGATGTACTCCGTCAGTCCTAACTGGTAAAGGCCGGCCGAAGTGGCCGAGCGGCTCTAGACTCTTCAGTCTGGAACCGAGCGACCGCTACGGTCGCAGGTTCGAATCCTGCCTTGGACATGGATGTGTGTGATGTCCTTAAGTTAGTTAAGTTTAAGTTGTTCTACGTTCTAGGGGGGTGATGACCTCAGACGTTAAGTCCCATAGTGCTCAGAACCATTTGATTTTTCTATCTGGTAAGGACCCCACACCGCGCAGAAGTATTCTAAAAGAGGACGGACCAGCGTATTGTAGGCAATCTCCTTAGTAGGTCTGTTACATTTTCTAAGTGTCCTGCCAATAAAACGCAGTCTTTGGTTAGCTTTCCCCATAACATTTTCTGTGTTACTTCCAATTTAATTTGTTCGTAATTGTAATACCTAGGTATTTAGTTGAATTTACGCTTGTAGATTAGACTGATTCATCGTGTAACCGAAATTTAACGAGTTCCTTTTAGCACTCATGTGGATGACCTCACACGTTTCGTTATTTAAGGTCAACTGCCACTTTTCGCACCATTCCGATATGTCTTCTAAATCGTTGTGCAGTTTGTTTTGATCTTCTGATGACTTTATTAGTCGATAAACAACAGCGTCATCTGCAAGATGACGGCTCAGATTGTCTCCCAAATCGTTTATATACACTCCTGGAAATTGAAATAAGAACACCGTGAATTCATTGTCCCAGGAAGGGGAAACTTTATTGGCACATTCCTGGGGTCAGATACATCACATGATCACACTGACAGAACCACAGGCACATAGACACAGGCAACAGAGCATGCACAATGTCGGCACTAGTACAGTGTATATCCATCTTTCGCAGCAATGCAGGCTGCTATTTTCCCATGGAGACGATCGTAGAGATGCTGGATGTAGTCCTGTGGAACGGCTTGCCATGCCATTTCCACCTGGCGCCTCAGTTGGACCAGCGTTCGTGCTGGACGTGCAGACCGCGTGAGACGACGCTTCATCCAGTCCCAAACATGCTCAATGGGGGACAGATCCGGAGATCTTGCTGGCCAGGGTAGTTGACTTACACCTTCTAGAGCACGTTGGGTGGCACGGGATACATACCGGCGTGCATTGTCCTGTTGGAACAGCAAGTTCCCTTGCCGGTCTAGGAATGGTAGAACGATGGGTTCGATGACGGTTTGGATGTACCGTGCACTATTCGGTGTCCCCTCGACGATCACCAGTGGTGTACGGCCAGTGTAGGAGATCGCTCCCCACACCATGATGCCGGGTGTTGGCCCTGTGTGCCTCGGTCGTATGCAGTCCTGATTGTGGCGCTCACCTGCACGGCGCCAAACACGCATACGACCATCATTGGCACCAAGGCAGAAGCGACTCTCATCGCTGAAGACGACACGTCTCCATTCGTCCCTCCATTCACGCCTGTCGCGACACCACTGGAGGCGGGCTGCACGATGTTGGGGCGTGAGCGGAAGACGGCCTAACGGTGTGCGGGACCGTAGCCCAGCTTCATGGAGACGGTTGCGAATGGTCCTCGCCGATACCCCAGGAGCAACAGTGTTCCTAATTTGCTGGGAAGTGGCGGTGCGGTCCCCTACGGCACTGCGTAGGATCCTACGGTCTTGGCGTGCATCCGTGCGTCGCTGCGGTCCGGTCCCAGGTCGACGGGCACGTGCACCTTCCGCCGACCATTGGCGACAACATCGATGTACTGTGGAGACCTCACGCCCCACGTGTTGAGCAATTCGGCGGTACGTCCACCCGGCCTCCCGCATGCCCACTATACGCCCTCGCTCAAAGTCCGTCAACTGCACATACGGTTCACGTCCACGCTGTCGCGGCATGCTACCAGTGTTAAAGACTGCGATGGAGCTCCGTATGCCACCGCAAACTGGCTGACACTGACGGCGGCGGTGCACAAATGCTGCGCAGCTAGCGCCATTCGACGGCCAACACCGCGGTTCCTGGTGTGTCCGCTGTGCCGTGCGTGTGATCATTGCTTGTACAGCCCTCTCGCAGTGTCCGGAGCAAGTATGGTGGGTCTGACACACCGGTGTCAATGTGTTCTTTTTTCCATTTCCAGGAGTGTAGACAAGGAACAGCAAAGGGCCTATAGCACTACCGTGGGGAACGACGGAAATCACTTCTGTTTTACTCGATGACTTTCCGTCAGTTACTACGAACTGTGGCCTCTCTGACAGGAAATCACAAATCCAGTCACATAACTGAGGCGATAAGCACGCGATTTCACTACGAGCCGCTTGTGTGGTACAGCGTAAAAAGCCGTCCGGAAATCCAGAAATACGGAATCGATCTGAAATCCTTATGAATGTTTATGATTATTACAGAATTCTATACCTTCATACCATAGGACGCTGTGGAGGTTGAATTTCATAGGGAATATTGACTGATTTGATAATCAGGCACGTTTTTTCTGTCAGCAGAAATGTTCTGCTGGTGGAAGCTTCTTCCGCCTCCAGATTTCCGACCGAAAAGGTGATCACGTGATAAGGCACCGGACTCGTGTTCTGGAACAACGTAAATCACACCTGCATTCTGTAGTTTCTATAGACCGTGTGAGGTGAATGCTGGGATGCCTCCTTTGGAAAGGACAATGCCGATCATAAGGGGTTAGGACGTCAAACGGGCCGACTTGGAGCAGGAAAGGTACTGCAGGACATTTTAATTTTCACTGCCTATACTTTTACAGATAAATTCATAAACCTTTGTCAGTATGACCAGAAAGGATTCCGGATTCACACTCATAGTAGTGGAAGCTCAAAGACGTAACAAAATAATTTTATTTTTTAAATTTCATCATATTTTTCACTCACTATTGGCTGCATTTGTTGCTGTAGGTACACTTTTCTTCATAGGTAAGAGAGATTCTTCGATGATTTTGCACAACATACAAATTATTCTTACAGGTGTATGAAACCCTAGAATTTTCCAAATCTATTAAAAACTGTGTAAAACATGAAATAATTAACTTTAAAATTTGAGTTTTTTTCTAAAAATGAAGTTTAAAATGTAACAGCTCATTCATTTTTTCATAAATTAAATAAATTCTAGAGTTTCATATACCTGTAAGTATTGTTTGTTTGCTGTGCTAAATTCATCGTAGAATCTCTCTTACTTATGAAGAAAAGTATACCCATGGTAACAAATGCAGCTAATAGGAAGTCAAAAAATGATGAAATTTCACATCTAAAAAAATTTATTTTGTTATGTTTCTGAATTTGCACTGTTATGATTGTGAACCCTGAATCCTTCCTGGTCATACTGACAAAGTTTTATGAATTTATTTGTAAATGTATTGACAGTGGAAATTAAAATATCCTGTGGTGCCTCTCCTGCTCCAAGCCGGCCCGTTTGACGTCCTACCCCTTTAAGCATTCTCATTAGTTCGACGTGTTCTGTTCAGCGGTGACTGCATGCGTAAGTTTGGTTCACTATCACTCACATTTTTTGTGCCAGGCTACAGGTAAGGTTCCATACTCATGCACAAAGCGTCCAACCGACGCCCAGGTGCACTTACCTGTCACTGGTATTTGTTGTTTTGCATCGTAATTGCTCAGTGGAATCTGCAGCGCGTAGTTTGGCACACATAAAAGAAAAGGACTGACACTTTATAAAGATTTAATACATAGTTTCATTGCCCATAATTCTGGCTGGTCGTACGGATTACGTGAAAAAAAGAAAGAATAGACCTTCATTAGCTTACAACGAGAAGACGCGCTTTTGCCCCATGCTCCTTTTTCCAGCGACGCACACCAACAAACAATCACACCCCACAAACGTTCTTGGGAGCTCTCGGCTCGTGGAGGGTGATAAGTATTGATACAGAATTCCTAAACACGAAACAGCAGTATGGTACACTTCGGCGACTACAGTCGTCAAGAAACACAGGAAATACATTCGCTGTTGCCAATATGAACCACTGGAATAATGACGACAATGAAAATTTGTGCCAAGCCGAGACTCTAATCCGAATTTCCCGCTTTACGCAAGCGGTCACCGTAACCGCTTCGGCCACCCGAGCACGTATCACGGCCAGACGCAAATTTCCACTTGTCACAACCTGCACTCGTACGTTACATGTATTCCCGTCCAGGAAGCACATATTTATTGACATAAGAGGACGCAGTATTGGCAAATAAATACGAAATAGCAGTGGCAGTGTTATTAAGAAGTGCGAAGCAATGTTCCTTCGGACTTGTATGCATATGTCTCCAGTGACCTCATTCTCGACGAGACGTTAAATACGCATCTTCTTTCGTTCCGGATTTCTGAAAATCTATCTCCGATACCGCACCTTAGTCACATAACCAGATTCGAGAAAATAAACCCATTTCGATGAAACCGCCACAGGTGAAAAAAGCACGTCATGACACAGTTTTGTTAAATAGCCAGATTTATTGCAAGCATTCTAGATGTATTCAGGTTGCTTAGTGTGAAATGTGTGAGTAATGTCCTCTGAAATGCTTCGAGTGCCTTGCCTGTTGTTACGCTCGGTGTGTATGCCTGCGCGCAGGTTCCCCGAGTCCCGGCTGGCGAAGCTGTTCAACGGCAGCATCCCGATCGTCCTGGACTCGCTGAAGCAGCACTACTTCATCGACCGCGACGGCGGCATGTTCCGGCACATCCTCAACTTCATGCGCAACTCGCGGCTGCTGCTGCCGGACACTTTCAGCGACATCGACCTGCTGCTCGAGGAGGCCCGCTACTTCGACATCGCACGTGAGTACCGCACTTCCCTCCGCATCCACTTTTTTCTGCTCATTTCATGTAATCAACAAGCTGCAGTTCTGAAATTCTGAAGGTAGCAACGATAAAACATAGGGAGCGATTACACTACTAGCCATCAAAATTGCTACACCACCAAGATGACGTGCTACAGACGCGAAATTTAACCGACAAGAAGAAGATGCTGTGATATGCAAATGATTAGCTCTTCAGAGCATTCACACAAGGTTGGCGCCGGTGGCGACACCTACAAAGTGCTGACATGAGGAAAGTTTCCAACCGATTTCTCATACACAAACAGCAGTTGACCGGCGTTGCCCGGTGAAACGTTGTTGTGATGCCTCGTGTAAGGAGGAGAAATGCGTACCATCATGTTTCCGACTTTGATAAAGGTAGGACTGTAGCCTATCGCGATTGCGGTTTATCGTATCGCGACATTGCTGCTCGCGTTGGTCGACATCCAATGGCTGTTAACAGATTATGGAATCGGTGGGTTCAGCAGGGAAATACGGAACGCCGTGCTGGATCCCAACGGCCTCGTATCACTAGCAGTCGAGAAGACAGGCATCTTATCCGCATGGCTGTAGCGGATCGTGCAGCCACGTCTCGATCCCTGAGTCAACAGATAGGGACGTTTGCAAGACGACAACCATCTGCACGAACAGTTCGACGACGTTTGCAGCAGCGTGGACTATCAGCTCGGAGACCATGGCTACGGTTACCTTTGACACTGGATCAGAGACAGGAGCGCCTGCGCTGGTATGCTCAACGACGAACCTGGGTGCACGAATGGCAAAACGTAATTTTTTCGGATGAATCCAGGTTCTGTTTACAGCATCATCATGCCCGCATCCGTGTTTGGCGACATCGCGGTGAACGCACATTGGAAGCGTGTATTCGTCATCGCCATCCTGGTGTATCACCCGGCATCATGCTATGGTGCAATGGGGTTACACGTCTCGGTCAAGTCTTGTTCGCACTGACGGCACTTTGAATAGTGGAAGCTACATTTCAGATGTGTTACGACCCGTGGCTCTACCCATCATTCGATGCCTGCGAAACCCTCCATTTCAGCAGGATAATGCACGACCGCATGTTGCAGTCCTGTACGGGCGTTTCTGGATACAGAAAATGTTCGACTGCTGCACAGGCCAGCACATTCTCGAGATCTCTCACCAATGAAAACGTCTGGTCAATGGTGACCAGCCGGCCGGAGTGGCCGTGCGGTTATAGGCGCTACAGTCTGGAACCGAGCGACCGCTCCGGTCGCAGGTTCGATTCATGCCTCGGGCTTGGATGTGTGTGACGTCCTTAGGTTAGTTAGGTTTAATTAATTCTAAGTTCTAGGCGACTGATGATCTCAGAAGTTAAGTCCCATAGTGCTCAGAGCCATTTTTTTCAATGGTGATCGAGCAACTGGCTCGTCACAATACGCCAGTCGCTACTCGAACTGTGGTATCGTGTTGAAGCTGCATGGGCAGCAGTACCTGTACATGCCATCCAAGCTCTGTTTGACTCAATGCCCAGGCGTATCATGGCCGTTATTACGGCCAGAAGTGGTTGTTCTGGGTACTGATTTCTCAGGATCTATGCACCCAAATTGTGTGAAAATGTAATCACATGTCAGTTCTAGTATATTTGTCCAATGAATACCCGTTTATCATCTGCATTTCTTCTTGATGTAGCAATTTTAATGGCCAGTATTGTAGTTATCTACAACTGGTATAGGAACCATACTGCAGTTACAAGGGGCGTTTTATTCAGATCCCAGTACACATATAGTTAATTAAATGAAACAACAAGTTCACTGTTACCAGTCACCGTTTTATTTATTTCCACGATGCGTTTCGAAGGTTTAAACCTCCATCATCGGGTGGATTTACATTAGTAAGTATTACATTTGTGTGTGTGTTGTGTTACGATTTTGGAGGAACTTGTGGCACTGCCTAGTAGAGAAACGAGACACTATTTCAGAATATGGTTTAGGATTACTTTTGACGAAAAATTAGCTGGTATCTAATGGTAAACATTAAATAAGTAAACTACAGTACCTTCAGTGGCCACAGGTTCCTTTTGCTGTCGTAACACATCACATGTATACTGCCACATTTGTAAACAAATATGGCGTCTGGAATCAGCTGGGTGCAAGGTTCGTATACCAGAAGAGAAGACATAATCACAAAGTGCAAAGAATATACATCGTAATAACATTATTACAGAATAATTGCTTTAAGCATTTGGCGGTGTTTGTTTTGAGGTGTCAAATATGTGTGTGTGTACTTCAGGTGGTATATAAATACAATTCTGACAAGTTAAAACAGCAAACATTCGTACTCGTTTATTCAATCAGGTGAAATGTTAAAATGGCTTAAACTTCATACTTATTGATAACAATTAGGTGAAATGTTACAGATTTTAATTACAAAGATCATATTTGCTACAACAGTAAAATCATACATACATTACACTCTTTAAGTGGGATTAACAAACAGATGTGAAGTGAGGGGCTGGAGGCAGAAGGAGAGGTAGAGAGAGAGAAAAAGTGTGTGTGTGTGTGTGTGTGTGTGTGTGTGTGTGTGTGTGTGAGTGAGTGAAAGGGAGAGGGAGAGGGAGAGAGAGAGAGTGAGAGGAAAGAGTGGTTATATGAGAGCAAACATTTACATGGCAAGGAGTCTTAAGATTGCATGTTGCATATATTAGCTGCCTAAAGGTTGGGGTAATACATTGGTTAATGCTATAAAATATGCAGATAGATATACATTTGTGCCAGTAGTTGATGTACATACAGTGCAACACATATAGTTCCCCACTCTTTTGGCTACAAAGCACTGTTTTTCACCAAAATATCCATTGAATGCGACGGTCTTGCGCCATTTACTGGGAGGGCCCTCTATTGGTCGACGTCAGAGCCAACGTCTGGGAGCATCAATAGCCCTCCCCCCAATCATCCACGTACTGCTTCCTGCGGAGCGCGTCCTTCACTGAGCCAAACCGATGGAAGTCCGAAGATCTGAGATCCGGTCTGTAGCGTGGATGAGGGAGAACAGTCCAATGAAGTTCTGTGAGCTCCTCTGGGGTGCACGGGTGTGAGGCATTGCGTTGTCACAGATAAGGCGAAGCTCGTTTACATTTTTGTTGCAACGAACACACTGAAGTCGTTTCTCCAATCTCCTTAGGAGGGCTATGTGAGAGGCGTTCAACGAATTCGAAAGTAAAGTTCTATGTACTGACTTGGCGGAAAATCCTAAGAAATTTTGGTCTTATGTCTAAGCGGTAGGTGGATCAAAACAAAATGTCCAGACACTCTGTGACGAAGATGGTACTGAAACAGAGGATGACAGACTAAAGGCCGAAATACTAAATTCCTTTTTCCAAAACTGTTTCACAGAGGAAGACTGCACTGTAGTTCCTTCTCTAGATTGTCGCACACATGACAAAATGGTAGATATCGAAATAGATGCCAGAGGGATAGAAAAACAATTAAAATCGCTCAAAAGAGGAAAGGCCGCTGAACCTGATGGGATACCAGCTCGATTTTACACAGAGTACGCGAAGTAACTTGTCCCCCTTCTTACAGCGGTGTACCGTAGGTCTCTAGAAGAGCGTAGCGTTCCAAAGGATTCGAAAAGTGTACAGGTCATCCCCGTTTTCAAGAAGGGACGTCGAACAGATGTCCAGAACTATAGACCTATATCTCTAACGTCGATCAGTTGTAGAATTTTGGAACACGTATTATGTTCGAGTATAATGACTTCTCTGGAGACTAGAAATCTACTCTGTAGGAATCAGCATGGGTTTCGAAAAAGACGATCGTGTGAAACTCAGCTCGCGCTATTCGTCCACGAGACTCAGAGGGCCATAGACACGGGTTCATAGGTAGATGCCGTGTTTCTTGACTTCCGCAAGCCGTTTGATACAGTTCCCCACAATCGTTTAATGAACAAAGTAAGAGCATATGGACTGACCAATTGTGTGATTGGCATGAAGAGTTCCAAATAACAGAATGCAGCACGTCATTCTCAATGGAGAGAAGTCTTCCGACGTAAGAGTGATTTCAGGTGTGCCGCAGGCGAGTGTCGTAGGACCGTTGCTATTCTCAATATGTATAAATGACCTTGTGGATAACATCGGAAGTTCACTGAGGCTTTTTGCGGATGATTCTGTAGTATATCGAGAGGTTGTAACAATGGAAAATTGTACTGAAATGCAGGAGGATCTGCAACGAATTGATGCATGGTGGAGGGAATGGCAATTTAATCTCAATGTAGACAAGTGTAACGTGCTGCGAATACATAGAAAGAAAGATCCTTTGTCATTTAATTACAATACAGCACATCAGCAACTGGAAGCAGTTAATTCCATAAATTATCTGGGAGTAGGCATTAGGACTGATTTAAAATGGAATCACCATATAAAATTAATCGTCGGTAAAGCAGATGCCAGACTGAGATTCATTGGAAGAATCCTAAGGAAATGCAGTCCGAAAACAAAGTAAGTAGGTTACAGTACACTTGTTCACCCACTGCTTGAATACTGCTCACCAGTGTGGGATCCGTACCAGATAGGGTTGATAGAAGAGATAGAGAAGATCCAACGGAGACCAGCGCTCATTGTAACAGGATCATTTAGTAATCGCGAAAGCGTTACGGAGAAGATAGATAAACTCCAGTGGAAGAATCTGCAAGAGAGACACTCAGTAGCTCGGTACGGGCTTTTGTTGAAGTTTCGAGAACATACGTTTACCGAGGAGTCAAGCAGTATATTACTCCCTCCTACGTATATCTCGAGAAAAGACCATGAGGATAAAATCAGAGAGATTAGAGCCCACACAGACGCATACCGACAATCTTTCTTTCCACGAACAATATGAGACTGGAATAGAAAGGAGAACCGATAGAGGTACTCAAGGTACCCTCCGCCACACACCGTCAGGTGGCTTTCGGAGTCTGGATGTAGATGTAGATGAGCGTAGCACAGCTGCGTGCTCTAGCCGGCACGCGGGAGATCGGGCAAGTTATTGTGACCTCGTTGCGATGATGACAGTCACCTGCCCCAACGACTCTCCGTGCTTTTGTCCACTGCCAGGTCTCCGTAGACATTCTGCCAGTGCTTATGAATATTTGCGATGTTCTGGTTTTCCGCCAAAAGAAACTCAATGACAGCTCTCTGCTTGGAACGCACCTCCGTTGCAGACGCCATTTTGAAGGCTACGTATAGCGTAGCCACCTATCGGCACTTCATGAAACTATAGGGGCTGAAGCGGGAATATTTCACGATATCCCACGATAAATTCCACATTTTTAAAACTGAAACAGGCCAAGATAAAAATGTGTTGCGTTACTTATTGAACACCTCCCGTGCAAGAGTCGAATAGCATGAAAGAAAACGAGTAGCTGAGGAGGAACTGAGACATGCTCCTATCCATGATGCTATTTACTCAGTCAAATGAGCAACATGTGAAGGAAATCGAGTAGAAATTTTAAAAGGGAATTAAATTTCAGGGAGAAGAAACAAAAGCTTTGAGATTTTTCACTGATATTGTAATTTTATCAGAGATGAGAAGGAATTTGCAAGATCAGACGAACGGAGTGGACAGTGCCTTGATTAGAGGTTATAAGGGAAACTAGGATAATAAAACAGTCCACTTAAATCAGATGATGCTGAGCGAATTAGATTAGAAAATGAGACACTAAAAGTAGTTGGCAGAAAATTAACTGACGCAGGTCTAACTGAAAGGGATATAAAATACAGACTGGAAACAGCAAGATAAACGTTTCTGAAGACTCGAAGTCTGTTAACATCGAACATAAATTTAAGTGTTAATAAGTCTTTTCTTGAGGTATTTATGTGGAGACGTGAAGCCTTCTACGGATTAAAACGTGGCCGATAAAACAGTCCAGAGAAACTTCTGAAATGTGATACCGCACAGGAATGCTGAAGCCTAGATGGGTGGATCGGATTACTGATGAGAAGGTTGTTGTTACGGTATTCGGTTGGAAAACTGGTTGAATATAGATAGCTTTTCACGGTGGTCAGTCCTGTTCAAGCCTCTTCATTCCTGCGTAACTACTGCATTATACAGCCATTTAACTTGCTTCCTCTGTTCGTCCCTGGGTCTGGCCTATTCATTGTAGTCTTCTCCTGCTCCCCACACTTCCTTAGGTTACCGAACTGACGGTAGGCATTCTGGAGACGCACACAATGATTCCAGGTTCAAATCGCCGTGGCAATGTTATGCCACGTAAATGACTGCCTTGGACTCAGGTTACGAGTAGTTTACAGTTTCATCAACCGAATACTAATTACATAGAGCAGTCTGTTCGCACTACCGTTAGATAACGGGCTGAATTTTAAGGCTTATGCGTGTATTCCCTCTACACCTACATACATACTCTGCAAAACACCATACAGTGTATAGCGGAGTCATTCCCTTTCCTGTTACACTCACGAATGGTGCAAAGGAGAAACGACTATTTATACGCGTCCGTACGTGCGTCTCTTAATTTTTTTTTATCCTGCTACGTGCACGTTGCCGGCAGTAGAAATCTTCTCGGTCAGCCACAGATGCCGGATCTCTAAGTTTTTTGTGTACTGTTTCGTGAAAAGAGAAACGTTTTCCCTCCAGACATTTCCGTTTGAGTTCACGAAGCATCCCCGTAATATTCAAGTGTTGATTGAACACACAGGTGACAAATCAATCTAGCAGTACGCCTCTGAATTGGCTACCTTCTGTGCTATTATGCAGCGGTTCTTTCTATGTATGATGCAAGTTTCATAGAGTTTTAATACTTGTCGCGAGCGCCCCCCCCCCCCCCCCCCCCCACACACACACACAAAAGCGAGCAGCCGCGTGGGATTAGCCGAGCGGTCTCAGACACTGCAGTCATGGACTGTGCGGCTTGTCCCGACGGAGGTTCGAGTCCTCTCTCGGGCACGGGTGTGTGTGTTTGTCCTTAGAATAATTTAGGTTAAGTAGTGTGTAAGCTTAGGGACTCATGACCTTAGCAGCGGTCCCATTCACACACATTTGATTTTTTTGAACTAGCGAGTATCGCACGCCAAACCATAAACAACAAACAGATACGAAAGAATTACGCTGTTGGCTAACATATTCCCTCTTATTAGTGCACGTCTCTGATACCGGCAAGTGTGTACGCACAGTACTCCAATTTTCACCGTTATTCATACACCGGTATCTTAATCTATCAAATAATTCCCCAAAAACCTAGAGTGTACGCCAGACGTAACATGCCTCTCATTGTGAAGGATAACTACTTGGGCACAGGAGATCGACATGACTGTTCCGATTTATCCTAAAGCCAATATTGCCACACGGTATCATGCTAAGCTGCTCCGAATATTACGGCTGCGTTGCGTGAGCGCTCCGTGGCACGTGCTAATGCGCATGCGCTGACGGGTACGATTACGGAATCACAGGTAACCAGTGGCCAGACTTCCGTGACGGGAACAGTTCGATGACAGGCGTGCTGGCAACACGGACAGCATTAGCGTCTCCAGACATTAATGAGTACACACGTTTGCGTGCTCTTCCCCGTGGTTCGCTCCACTTCGTCCGGTACGTTACTAGGTAACCGCCGTAGCGATGGCCGCTGCTGGAGTGTATTATGTAAATTTTTAATTTAAGCTCCTATACGCTCGAATAAATTTACATTTCTTTAACAACTTTGGGCGTCCTAAAGGACGGGTGTTTTTGCTTAATGGAACATCGCTGCATCAATAACGTGTACCAGATTCCCGGAATTATTACACATGCTAAAAAGTAGTTTTGTTGGGAAGGTATAAATGGCTGGGATCACACTTTCAAAAATCTTTGCTCGATCCCTCAATTTGACTGCAATATTGCACACAGTATTCCGAATTACTATTGAAAGTAAAAGGTAACGTTTTATAAACTTCCGTTGTCTATCAGACGTAACCACAACAGAAACAAAAAGCGGAATAAACTCGGGTAAATAAATGTATTATCAAGTTCTTAAGGTCGTTCACAGATCATTACAGTCCTCAAGAACGTCGTCGAACGTTCGATATAAATTTCTTGTGCTGATGTTCTTCTGAACTATCCATGACGCGAAAATATGCTAATATTTGATACTGAAGGTCCGCGTCTAATTGTAAAGTTTATAGGGAAACTATGCTCTGTTAGCCTCGAGCAAAGTTTGTTTTTCCTTTGAAATGAAAGACGAAAATATAAAAGATCAGTTTTGTCTCAGAAGAACAGTGCCAAAGTAATGTTACAAAAATATATCTATCCTTTCTAGTTCCCTCACATTTTGCAAAGTATCTGGAAGGTGAAAATGTGATCCTGGCAATGTGTTCTCTCTTTCTTTAATGATTATTAGTGCTACGTAATCGCCGAGGTCTAGTCGCGGTAGCAAATGATGGGACTACTGACCGCTAGTTACACTGCCCAGCAGAATTAAAGGATCACTCTTTCGAAACCCAGTAATTATATCCCATTGCGCAACATAAATTTGATATTTCTCTCAAAGCTGCCAACAACCTTCTTCTGTAACGGTGCAAAAGTGTGGCGCCCATGCGACGTCGTCCTCGGGCCCGTCGACGCTTCAAATATTGCCGGCCGAAGTGCCCGTGCGGTGCTAGGCGCTGCAGTCTGGAACCGCGAGACCGCTACGGTCACAGGTTCGAATCCTGCCTCGGGCATGGATGTGTGTGATGTCCTTAGGTTAGTTAGGTTTAACTAGTTCTAAGTTCTAGGGGACTGATGAGCACAGCAGTTGAGTCCCATAGTGCTCATAGCCATTTGAACCATTTTTTTGAGCTTCAAAAATTCAAAGTGTCAATGCGTACGAAAAAAAAGGCCGCAACACAGAAGTTCATATGACGTATAAAGTGTGTTAATGATGTCCCATTAGCATTAAATTTCATCAAAATTCTGTCCAACATTGATAGCTGAGTGAGTAGAACTTCAAAGCGTCTCTCTAAAGCCACCAGTTCGGCAATAACTTCGGTGGCACCCCGCCCTCCTCTTCCCACATTTATTGAGGATTTTAACAATGTGCTTTCACAGAGGGAACCTTCGAAGTAGTGCTGCGTGGCTGCATTAAGACAACTGGCACCGGAGGTGTACCAAGTGGTTGCCTACCTGCGCCTAGCACCTGTGTAATAGTACAGTAACTGGTCATTCTTGCTACACTATGTGATCAAAAGTATCCGGACACCCCTAAAAACATGCGTTTTTCATATTAGGTGCATTGTGCTGCCACTTATTGCCAGGTACTCCATATCAGCGACCTCAGTAGTCATTTGACGTCGCGAGAGAGCAAATGGGGAGCTCCGCGGAATTTACGGACTTAGATCGTGGTAAGGTGATTGGGTGTCACTTGTGTCATACGTCTGTACGCCAGATTTACACACTCCTAAATATCCCTAGGTCCATTGTTTCCGATGTGGTAGTGAAGTGGAAGCGCCAAAGCGTACAGGCCGACCTCGTCTATTCACTGACAGTGACCGCCGACAGTTGAAGAGGGCAAACATCTATCCAGACCATCAAACAGGAATTGCAAACTACATCAGGATCCACTGCAAGTACTATGACAGTGAAGCGGGAGGTGAGAAAACTTGCATTTCATGGTCGAGCGGCTGCTTATAAGCCACATATCATACCGGTAAATGCCAGACGACGCCTCGCTTGGTGTAAGGAGCGCAAACATTGGACGATTGAACAGTGGAGAAACGTTGTGTGGAGTGAAGAATCACGCACGGTACACAATGTGGCGATCCGATGGCAGGGTGTGGGTGTGACGATGCCGGTGAGTGTCATCTGCCAGCATGTGAAGTGCCAAGAGTGAAATTCGGAGGCGGTGACGTTATGGTGTGGTCAAGTTTTTAATCGAGGTGGTTTGCACCCCTTGTTGTTTTGCGTGGCACTATCACATCACAGGCCTACATTGATGTTTTAGGCACCTTCTTGCTTCCCACTGTTGAAGAGCAATTCGAGGATGGCGATTGCATCTTTCAACTCAATCGAGCACCTGTTCATAATGAACGGCCTGTGGCGGAGTTGTTACGCGACAGTAATATCCCTGTAATGGACTGGCCTGCACAGAGTCCTCACCTGAATCCTACAGAACTTCTTTGGGATGTTTTGGAACGCCGACTTCGTGCCAGGCCTCACCGACCGACATCGATACCTCTCCTCACTGCAGCACTCGGTGAAGAATAAGCTGCCATTCCCCAACAAATCTTACAGCACCTGATTGAACGTATGCCTCCGATAGTGCAAGCTGTCATCAAGGCTAAGGGTGGGCCGACACCATACTGAATTCCAGCCTTACCGATGGAGGACGCCACGAACTTGTAAGTCATTTTCAGCGAGGTGTCGGGATACTTTGGATCACATAGTGTATTTACACACAACACGTTATATTTGTCTTTGTTGCGGTTCAACTGCCAACCCTTGTACCAAGCATCGATTTACTGCAGGTCTTTCTGAATTTCACTACATGCTTTTAGTCTTGTGACTTATGTATACGCAGCAACACCATTCTCACAGATCTTCCCACGTTACCCATCAGGTCATTTGCATATTTTGTCGACCGGAATAGCGCTATAACATCTCCCCCCCTTATGAGTTCTCTCCCTCCGTCGGTCCCCCACCCCCCACTTCGTTTCTTCTCTCCTTCCCCCTTTTTTCCCCCTCATCTTTCCAGGTCCCCCGCCCCCCCCCCCCCCCCCCATCTGCCCTTGGCTGTGGTGTGTCATCTTCGTGCTAACTTTTTAGTGCAGTGTTTCAAGTGAGTGTTAAGTGTTGTGCGTCTTTTCCAAAGTGTTGCGAACAAAAACCGTACTGTCGCTGGGTGTGATTTTTGTATCTCTTGCCAACAGAAAGCAGACTGTCGCTGTGTTTGTTTTTTAATTGTCTGTCTATTATTTTACCTGTCTGCTTCCTGTGTATTTTAGTAGCATCGCCAACTCTACGTTTTATGTTTTAACTTCCTCAATTTTCCGCCATTTTACAATTTAAGTCATCGTTTTTATCGCCTGCTTTTACTGTTTATTATCTTCTTCTTATGTTTTAAAAATTCTGTAGGGTGAAGAGCGGCGTACTAAGCTGCTGCCAGCCCGCCCCCTTTTGGGGGAATCGAAACTCAATAAAGGAAAAGGAAAGCGCTATAAAATTGCTACATTGCTCGGGTAGACTCATAGCTTCTCCTTCGTCTCAACTTCTCTCTTCGTTAGAAATGAAATGCTAGGTTGCTAGGTTTATTTTGCTAGGAACTCATCAATCCGATCACAAAGCCGGTCTGATGTTCCTTATGTTCGAATTTTGTTCATCAGGTGACAGTGCGGAAAACAGTCAACGCGGCATCAATCCGGGCGGTGCTTTCTACTGCCTTCTGGCTGTCTTGGACGAACAGAACGAGCTACTCTCCACGCGATCGCTGTTTGCGGAATCCGTACCGAATCCTACACACAACGTTTTCACTCTGCAAGTGGATCATAATGCGCGAGCATGTAACGTGTTTTGCAGTTCTTTAACAGCCTTTCCGCCCGTGTTTACCCGGTCGTTGTCGCAGAGTGGTGATTTCCCGCAAGTCGGCTGTTTGCAGAGATTCGCGAGCTGGCGGCGGGCTGCGCTGCCAATTAACGCCGGCGGCGGCCTCGTAAGTCTGCGCGGGCGGCGATGGCGCGATTAGCGAACCTCGCGCCTCGCGCCGCCCGCCAGCGCGGCAGCCATCGCGATTTAGAAGCGCGCGTGCACAATAAATCGGCGCCGCCGAATAACGAACTAATCGCCACGGAGCGGGCCGCCACGCGGAGCTTCGCGCGCGCCCTTATCACCGCCAATTACTCAGGCCCGCCGAGCGTAAATTGGTTTATAACGCCGCCTATCTCCGCAGCAGCGAGCCGGCCGCAATAAACTGGGCCGCCCCGGCCGGCTGACGTCTTGCTCACACCTCCCGCCGACAGCCACGCCTCGCGCACCGCCACTGCTCCCTAGCACTTTTGTTCTCTCGCTTTTATGTGCGTTACTCACGGCCGGGCTCCCCGTAATGGCCGCTAACAATGAGCCTTATTATACTGTTACCTTTTTTCTGTGTGGTTGAAATTCCTGCGCCATGACGCCAACCAGTTTTCCAAGAAACTTCGCTTGAAGTGACTAGTTTCAATCACAATTAACTGAACCAGCTGGTAATAGACATAATAACGACACATTGTCCGACTTCGTTGTGTGTTGTTATTTGATTGGTCCATAACTTCGTAGCTTTTTTGTTTTCCATTTTGGTATTCCTAATAGCTCTGAGCTCTATGGGACTTAATTTCTGAGGTCATCAGTCCCCCAGAACTTAGAACTACTTAAACCTAACTAACCTAAGGGCATCACACACATCCACGCCCAAGGCAGGATTCGAACCTGCGACCGTAGCGGTCGCGCGGTTCCAGACTGTAGCGCCTACAGCCGCTCGGCCGCTCCGGCCGGCTTGGTATTCCAGTAGAAGTTTCTATGAATTTATTTATCGATGGTCATTTTTTTTATTTGTAGTTCACTGTTGGTATTTGAGTTTAAGCACTGTTATTTTGTCATTTATAGATAGTGAGTGGAGCTTGGACGCTATAAAATGGAGTGCCAAGTGGGAAAATAGGAACATTTCTGATATATTCTTAGTCTGAGATCAATAGAGGGGTAACAGCAGCGGTAACAGCCAGAAACATTTTCCCCGTCTATGGGTATAATGCCTTCTGCCAGAGCAGGGAAACAAAATGGTTTTCTCGCTTTAAGGAGGACTGTTTTTATACTGGATACTCTCCACGTTTCCTAAGGCCTTTGAGGTTTGATGACGATAGTTTAAACACATTAATCAACGAAGGGTTCAAGTCAGTGTACTTGGGAATTGGCAAACGTGACCAACTGTGATCATTCTACCATCGTGCGACATTTGCATGCAGCTGGGAAGATTCACAAAGCACTTTTATGGGTATCGCACGCTCTAAGCCAAAATCACAAAAAATCGGTGTGTTGCCGTATGTGTATCAGTGCTTGCTCGACATCAGTTGGCTCGTGGACAACACTGATCATTCCTATCTTGTATCGTTACTGGGGACGGGAAATGGTGTTTTGACGCTAACAGAAGGAAAAGAAAGGAATGTCCGAGTCGAAACAAAGCGCAACACCCCATAAAAGACCTACGGCCATCTACAAAAGATAATGTTATGCATTTGGTGGGACAGCGACATTGTGGCGTACTGCGAATTGCTCCCCCGAATGTCACTACCATCAGCACTGACATTTATTGCCAACAACTGAGACGCCCTGCAGACGCAATCCAACAACAACGACAAGGAACACTCCGTGAAGTGATGCTGCTCCGCGATAACACCCGGGACCATTCCGGCAGACTGACAAAAAACACTATACACGAGTTGCGTTGGTAAATCATTCCAAATCCACGCTATTCACCTAAACTTCCGCCCTCAGATTTTCACCTTTTCCGCTCTCTATCTAACAGCCTTCAAGCAACTTTCTTTAAGGATGAAAACGCACTCCGAACATTGCTGGACAAGTTCATCGCATCAAAACCACGTGATTTCTACAATCGCGGAAACTAAAATATACTCCAGCGGAGGCAGCCTGTCGTAAATTGTGAAGAAGAATATCTGTTGCGTTTATTAAAAGAATGGAAATCACTACGAACTTATGCACCAAGCCAATACGCTTCCTTTCTAATCAGTGGTGCAGTACCGCGTGTAATTTGTCCCTCAAGCTGGATTTGATCGTCGTCGGCGAGTGATATCTCGTGCGACGCCATAATATCTCAGAAAACGAGATGAAGGAATGCATCAAACGGGAAGGTCAAGCCCCCAGAACACCTGGAAATACACTCCTGGAAATGGAAAAAAGAACACATTGACACCGGTGTGTCAGACCCACCATATTTGCTCCGGACACTGCGAAAGGGCTGTACAAGCAATGATCACACGCACGGCACAGCGGACACACCAGGAACCGCGACGTTGGCCGTCGAATGGCGCTAGCTGCGCAGCATTTGTGCACCGCCGCCGTCAGTGTCAGCCAGTTTGCCGTGGCATACGGAGCTCCATCGCAGTCTTTAACACTGGTAGCATGCTGCGACAGCGTGGACGTGAACCGTATGTGCAGTTGACGGACTTTGAGCGAGGGCGTATAGTGGGCATGTGGGAGGCCGGGTGGACGTACCGCCGAATTGCTCAACACGTGGGGCGTGAGGTCTCCACAGTACATCGATGTTGTCGCCAGTGGTCGGCGGAAGGTGCACGTGCCCGTCGACTTGGGACCGGACCGCAGCGACGCACGGATGCACGCCAAGACCGTAGGATCCTACGCAGTGCCGTAGGGGACCGCACCGCCACTTCCCAGCAAATTAGGGACACTGTTGCTCCTGGGGTATCGGCGAGGACCATTCGCAACCGTCTCCATGAAGCTGGGCTACGGTCCCGCACACCGTTAGGCCGTCTTCCGCTCACGCTCCAACATCGTGCAGCCCGCCTCCAGTGGTGTCGCGACAGGCGTGAATGGAGGGACGAATGGAGACGTGTCGTCTTCAGCGATGAGAGTCGCTTCTGCCTTGGTGCCAATGATGGTCGTATGCGTGTTTGGCGCCGTGCAGGTGAGCGCCACAATCAGGACTGCATACGACCGAGGCACACAGGGCCAACACCCGGCATCATGGTGTGGGGAGCGATCTCCTACACTGGCCGTACACCACTGGTGATCGTCGAGGGGACACTGAATAGTGCACGGTACATCCAAACCGTCATCGAACCCATCGTTCTACCATTCCTAGACCGGCAAGGGAACTTGCTGTTCCAACAGGACAATGCACGTCCGCATGTATCCCGCGCCACCCAATGTGCTCTAGAAGGTGTAAGTCAACTACCCTGGCCAGCAAGATCTCCGGATCTGTCCCCCATTGAGCATGTTTGGGACTGGATGAAGCGTCGTCTCACGCGGTCTGCACGTCCAGCACGAACGCTGGTCCAACTGAGGCGCCAGGTGGAAATGGCATGGCAAGCCGTTCCACAGGACTACATCCAGCATCTCTACGATCGTCTCCATGGGAGAATAGCAGCCTGCATTGCTGCGAAAGGTGGATATACACTGTACTAGTGCCGAAATTGTGCATGCTCTGTTGCCTGTGTCTATGTGCCTGTGGTTCTGTCAGTGTGATCATGTGATGTATCTGACCCCAGGAATGTGTCAATAAAGTTTCCCCTTCCTGGGACAATGAATTCACGGTGTTCTTATTTCAATTTCCAGGAGTGTATATTCATGCACATGTCGTAAGACTGTTACACAATTCATTTCGGTCGTGCGTGTGCGTGCGTGTGCGTGCGTGCGCGTGTGTGTGTGTGTGTGTGTGTGTGTGTGTGTGTGTGTGTGTGTGTGTGGGTGGGTGGGTGGGTGGGTGTGTGTGGGTGTGTGTAATGTAATATTTGTGTTGTATGACGATGATGATGATGATGATGATGAGAAAAGGTAGAGGATGATACCCTGTGCCGACACATAGCCTACTTCTCCCGAATAGCACCGAGGGGGCCGCCTAGCTTAATCTCTCCATCCGACGGACGGATCACCATCAGCAGCGTCACGCGCCCTCACTTCATGAGACACCGTGGAAAAGTTTTGTACTTAAAGTAGGACGTTGGCGCAAAGTCTGGTGATCAGGAACTTTACGCTCCCGCTTCCCTTACCCTTTTTTCCACCACCAGGATTCGAACTAGCTTACCCCCGGGTTTAGTGCCACCTCACAAGCAAGCATTAGCCGCGGAGGCGGGTACTTCTGTGCTTTTATGTAACATAAGCAATTGCTTTTGCTGCAAATACCGTTTACGTGCGAAAACATAAAAAATCTGGTTATTTTGTTGTCAACAGAACAGTCTTCATCGTGTCAAAGGCAACAGTTTCCTCTTACTCTTGATAAATGCCAAAGTTGTTCATCAATAACAGAAACATGTAGCGGAGTATTGAAGCGATGAGCAAGGGGTATTTTTGTTTTGCGTTTTTTTTTTTTTTATTTTACCTTTCTTCGAAGAAGTTGTGTTTCTAGGGATAGCGCTATATCATAAATTTGAATTGCTTTTTTTAATTTTTACTGAAACATTCCTCGGTTTCACGTCATAAATCAACAATTTTCGAATAAAACCTGAATTAAAATTAGACAATTTCAATTTTGCTTTAAACACAGATTACTTTTACGTAACAGACAGGTGGATAATCACGTAGAGCAAAATGTCGTCAGAGTTTGTAGACGCTTCACCGCTTTCGATTTTTAGATGAACCGAGTAAGACCATCGTTAGGAGGAAACGCCTAATACGTATGCAACACAAGTAATGTACAGGTAATGTGGTTACTACTTTAACTGACCAAAGCTACTAGGAAAGTTATCGTGGTCTACACTCCCTTATTATAGTCCGTGATAGCCTAAGATTCTTTTATTACTCTAGTTGTGTCTGATGTTATTAACTGAGAATCAAATATTCCGAGCTGTACCTTTAAGGGATACTTTCTTCCCCGAGAGTGATCTCATAACGTAATAGTATTGCCAAACTGCGCCGTGATTCGTACTGCTTGTTACACTTCTAAAACAGACAGGATGTGGCAGATCGTTTTTCACAGGCATACCTCTAAGACGTCAGTGTAAGCTGAGGTACATATAATGAGATGGCGACCACTTTACATTTATTGTCCCCATAGCTACATAAGTAGCTGTATAGTAAAACAGGAGAGCACCATTCCATGCGAGGCTGGGCCCAAGAGGGTTTCTCCCAGGCACTTAACTGTGAATTGCAAAGTAATCATGTAGATTTAGATGTAACACGGCATTCACAACTGTATTTTCCCATCGGACTTCGAAACTGGATACGCCACTTTTCCTTCAGAGAAATAGTCAGCTAACTCTGTGTCATCGCTGAGTTGTTCGTCGTGGTGACTCTTCTACAAGCATTATTTTTAACACTTCTAGATACTGTAACAAAACCTGCTCTCTTCTTACCCCCAGCGCAACATATAACACACTTTTTATTTCCGTCACAAGACAATTTTTAGATGTTTTTGCCATATCAGGACTGCATATATCGATTTTGAAACGTCCAAGAAGAAACGAGTGATCTTGTGAGTAGGACAAGCACAGTCGTGAAGTCGCGTAATACAACAGATATTTACTAAAATAAGAAGCACCGTGAGTCAAATATCCAGCGTATTTAGTTGACAGATTTACACTTTCATTGTAATATGATAAAGTGACATTATTGACCAGTATTCTTGAGTAGAGAAAGTAGAATATTGTCGTTATGAATACCATCTCTTACAAATTATTCATTTCAAATTATTCATACATATTGGCATTACGTAGAAACACCAGAAAGTAATCCACCACTCTCAATAAATGGATCTCGGATGACTTGTTTGAGAAGTCATTACGTCAATAGTAATCGCAAAATTACATCCCGTTGGTTCAAGAACGTTGGTTACCAGATCTTCGAAACAGTTTTAAAACGGGGTTTTAGCATTCCGTAGAGATGTAAGTGATCAGAAACGGACGACAGCTCTCTTCTACGACAGTGTGGAGAGAAGGAACCGCCACGACATTCGCCAGTAATGATTTAAGGAAATACGAATAGTCTAAACTGGGACGGCTGAACAGTGATTTAAGCTGACCACCATCCCCTCGTTAGATTTGGTAACACAGTGTATAATGTTCGTCGGTCCATGTTGGTCGTATAGTAGTTCAAACTTGCGCCTAAGTAGTGTCATAATTTGTTCTGCTACGACTTAACTATGACAATGTCAGGAAAATGATTTTTACTCGTTAGCTGCCCAAAAATTCTTTTCTGGCCCAGCGAAAACGGAAAGGGATATGAACAGTGGCGTCGTCAGAGATATTATACACGTTTTAGATTGAAGAAGTCCGGAGAGGAAATCGGCTGCTACTTTTTTAAAGGAACCGTCCCAGCTTCCATATTAAACCTAAATGTGGCTCGCAGGCAGGTGTGTGGAAGCCGCTCCTTCTGTATGAGGTTGTGGTGCCGTAACCAGTTTTCCACCTCAATCGGTTTGGTTAAAGAGTAGCGCTACAAATACAGAGTTGTAATTCGTTGCTCGAGAAAAGTATAGATGTGTTTCTACTTCATATGTACGCAGCAGAAAGTAAGTTCCACTCTAAAGCCCAGCATCCAGTCTTAGCTCGCCCTGAGAACAAGGCTTTATGTGCAGAACGTTTTATTCGTTGTGGTAAGACCGCTCTCACTCGAACAGTTATTGCTGTCGTTAGCGTTTCCTCCGTACACTGCTTCCAAAATAATTACAGCCAAGAATGTCTTCTGGCCACTCCCGGCAGCTGATGCGGCCTGCTCGTCGTCTTCAAATTAATTGCCTCTTATCCGCCAGTCAGTAATGCTAATGGCAGAAACGTTTTCCTATTACGGCGTCTTTAAGACTACAGCTCATTTCCAAGTATCTGAGGATCACGACCACTTAATCTTAATTAAACACAAAGAATAATAATTTTGACCGTAAAATATGTAATACTTCTACCTGCGGTCACCACCATACGTGCTGAGATCTGATGTTCCCTGTATTCATACATTTATTTATTTAACCTGATCGATTAAGACCATCAGGCCCTCATGTACATCGGACTGAAGTTTCACACATACGGTCCATTCTTTACATCATAGGTACCTAAGCAATATCAATTTTAATACGACAAATAGTATTAAAATGGTTTGGGTGTCTCAAATGGCAATGTGCGTAAATAATACCGTCTATGAACTCAAATGGCTCTAAACACCATGGGACTTAACATCTGAGGTCATCAGTCCCCTAGACTTAGAACTACTTAAACCTAACTAACCTAAGGACATCACAAACATCCATGCCCGAGGCAGGATTCGAAACTGCGACAGTATCAGCAGCGCGGCTCCGGACTCAAGCGCCTAGAACCGCTCGGCCACAGCGGCCGGCGTCTATGAACTACTGAAATTAATATTGGCAGTACTTGTAGTACTGAAGAGCCAAAGAAACTGGTACACCTGCCTAATTTCTTGTGGGGCCTCCGCGAGCACGCAGAAATGCCGCAACACGATGTGGCATGGACTCGACTAATGTCTGATGTAGTGCTGGAGAGAATTGGCACCATGAATCCTGCAGGGCTGTCCATAAATTCGTAAGACTAGGAAGGGGTGGAGATCTCTTCTGAACAGCACGTTGCAAGGCATCCCAGATATGCTCAATAATGTTCATGTCTGGGGAGTTTGGTGGCCAGGAGAAGTGCTTAAGCCGCGAGGGATTAGCCGAGCGGTCTGAGGCGCTGCAGTCATGGGCTGAGCGGCTGGTCCCGGCGGAGGTTCGAGTCCTCCCTCGGGCATAGGTGTGTGTGTTTGTCCTTAGGATAATTTAGATTAAGTAATGTGTAAGCTAAGGGACTGATGACCTTAGCAGTTAAGTCCCATAAGATTTCACACACATTTGAACATTTAGAAGTGCTTAAATCCAGAATAGTGTTCCTGGAGTCACTCTATAGCAATTTTGTACGTGTGGGGTGGCGCGATAACGATAATGGCAGATATAAAAATGATTTGTAGGTATACAAACAGATGTTTTATGATATAGGGAGTTCTGGGGAAACGAAATTTAAGGAGACTGCACCAGATAAGTATTCTGGTAAGTGAGGAAGATCTGGTTTGAAGGAAGAATATATAACATACGGATAACGAATGCGTACAGGCGCAATGGTAATCCGTTTTGTTGCTTTACAAGATGCGTCATTAACTGTCTTCTGAAGCTGGAGATGTTACTTAGTTCTCCAATATAATGCAGGAGGTTGTTCCAAAGTCGGGTTCCTGCTACTGCGCTTGTCTGCACTCAGCCATGATAGCTGTGCTTATGATGGTGAAATACGTTCAGAGAGTTGGTCGGACATCACAGATATAACGAACTAAAGCATATAAACATTAGTTTTAATAGCTTAAAGAAAACACCGGTCTTGTAAACCGGAAATAAGTCTAGCCCCCACTTTCAAAACTTCAAGGGTGGAACAGGCATTCGTAACCAGTTCCAAGCGCTGTGAGCTTACCTGGGAAAGACCTTGCAGGATATCTTCGCTGTAATCAATAAGTGGGAGCATAAGTATTTGTACAGGTTTATTTTTCAGATCAAGAGGGAAGAGCTTTTTATATTTTTATAGGGCATGGAGAGATGCGATGTTTTCTGCAGTCACATGCTCAGTCAAATTTAGATTTGCATCTTTTATGACTCCTAGACTCTTTGCTGAAGGAAAAAAGTTGAAATTTGGCCCATTTAGGGTTAAAGATAGTAATGATTCCCAATATTTCTGGCTAATGAGTCTAGACTAACTAACCAGTATCGCCTGAAATTTGGATGAGTTGAGCTTTAACACCACATCCTGCGCCCACTTTGATAGTGCCCACTTGTCGTTATTGAGATTTTCGATAGCGGTCTTCAGGATTATTGGTTTTTCAGTTAGATACAACTCGAGGTCACCAGCGTACGTGTAGTATTTGCAGTAGAACAAAACAGATGACACATCATTACGTACAATCAAAAGAATATAGAACGTAAAACCGAATCCTGGGGGAAAGCTGATTCTACCTGCCTCCTTTGTGACTTTATGGTGCGGACATGACGCCACATATGAACGAAATCATTTCACTGCACGTGGCGAGAAATTTAGGCTGCTAAATTTGACAAGGAAAATGTCGAAGTTGAAACCGTCAAGTAAACGTGTAGATTAAATACGTAAGCTGCTGGACTGTCTACATACTGCAGCTGGTAAATTACGTTTCTGATTACATTCCGACTGAATAGTGATTCTACAGCATTTTCTTAATAACCTAGCTTTTATTAATTTTTTTTAAGACATTCCCGCCACGTTAGACGAGAGAGAAGATGAGGGGTGCATTTTCTACACAGTCTGCCACGTTGGCTGGCACTAAATGGCAGCTGGCGAAGGAAGAACGCACATAGAGCAGTACTTGCCGACAGCTGCAGAGACTGGCCCAGAACCGCATCCTCTCAAAAGATGTAAATGCCCTTATTTGAAGCTTTGTTTAGATAAATTTCATTTTCCTATCTGCTGCAAAAGACGTGCATAAAATGTATTTGTGAGTGGCGACTTGTGGCGATAAGCAGCAGTTCCCCATTCGAATTCAGCTCCGGCAAAAATTGTAATTGTGACCAACTTTCATTAAAGATTTGTTGAACCGTGTGAACTGTGAAAGAGGCAAGTCCTCTTTAGGTAGATGCTCCTGAACTGGTAAGGCTAAATTTTATTGGTGTAATCAACATTACTGTAAGCTTCATCTTTATTATAATCCTACTGAGTACTGCATATTGTGAATCTAGTGCTCATTTCCTAGATTTGCTTTTACACTATATTTCGACAGGATCGTTGCAACAGACCCATTGCTTCCACATTGCTCCCAGCTATCGTCCCCGTTGGTTCAGCACTGGATATGTCGCCATTCCGCCACCGTCGCAGCCATCTTTAGAGTAGGTTTCGCTACCTCTTGGACGGTGGGATATGATTACAACGACAATGAAAACACATGTAATCCAAGCAATCATGCTAGCGCCAGGACCGGGCGCACTTCCGCTCACTTAACCAGCTGCGAAGGGTTGACGTATGGCGTCACTTTGAAAGATTGTGGCACAGTGAAGTTGGAATCTCGCGTTAAGAGGCAACCAGCAGCGTAAGGACTCAAAACAAGAAACAGGAGAGCAGTAGAGGCCGGGGACGAGCCTGATGAATTTCAGAGTAATCATCATCAGCACGCTGTCCAGTCATTTCAAGATTTATGTTCCCTATCATCAACTTTACAGTTTCATTCTGTATTCTTTCTTGTTTATTGATGATTGGACACTGATCGTCACTGCGAAGGCATTCGATCACTGGCCGGCGGAAGACTTGCACCACCCGTATTCATGCCTACATGCCCTCCTGCACTCCGTAGCCTTGTTCTTATCGAACAAAGCAATATAGATTTTGGAACAGTAATTTATTGTATAGTTTCCTTTTGTTTTTATCAGAGGTATAGTCATATTTAAACTCTGTCCTCCACTTTTACTGCCAAAGTGTCCAAATCCTAGGTAAAACACAGTGGAAACTCATATTCTTCAATATGAAGATGGCTTGCTACAAATACCAAATTGGCGTGAAGTGTACTCCATGTTTCGATATGCAGACGATTAGCATTTCAGCATAACAGCTCAAGTAGGTTTGAGAAACTCTGTGTACATTCTGTATAGAATGGAAAATTGCTCAGCTGGTTTGACGTTCAGAAATCACAGTCACTTTTAGTTATTTGTGAGAAGGGCATGTCATGCGTCGTGTAAGAAGGATAAACTTCTACCAGCACGTGTCCCAATTAGACCGTGGCCTGAAACTGACAACGGCCCAGACAGCAGTGTGATGACCACATACCCTCCATACCCACATCCAGTGACGCCTATTTGTTGAGGATGACACAAAGGTCGGTCGGAACCACTGGGACTTCTGAGGCCTATTCTGATGGAATTGAGATCGAGGCCTATCGTGACTGTGGTTTCTCGTACGGCAATATTGATGCTCATATTGGTCGGGATCCTATGATTGTCATACGAACATAGAAATGGTGGGCTCAGCAGAGCCAGTCCGGAGCTCGTGGCCTAGTGGCTAACGTTGCTGCCTCTGGATCATGGAGTCCCACGTTCGATTCCCAGCCGGGTTGGATATTTTCTCGGCCCGGGGACTGGGTTTTTGTGTTGCCCTCATCATTTCATCATCGTCATCATCATTCGTTACAGTGACTAGAGTGGACTGTGTAAAAAATTGGACTGTGTAAAAATTGGGACTTTGCAGGGGTGCCGATGACCGCTCAGTTGAGCGCCCCACAACCAAACATCATCATCAGTAGCAGAGCCATGTTCAACTCCATGCAGGATCTCAACGCTTCCACGTGACTAGCACCTGAGAGGACAGATATAGTGTTTGCAGGACGACCTGTGGAAGACCATGGGCAGTCAGTACGGCGACTATTGTAAAATTCTAGTTCTCTTGACGCAGCAGCAAAGAGAGGCGCGTCCACAGTCGTGCACCCAACGGCACCACGTCTTTTTTTTTTTTTTTTTTTTTTTTTTTTTTTTTTTTTTTTTTTTTTTTTTTTTTTTCAAATGAGTCCCATCATCAGCATCACCAAGAACATGTCCGTGTTTGGAGGCTCCGAGGAGGACGAACAATCCCAGATTGTATTCGTCAAACGCATGCATGCCTAGGACAAGGAGTGACGGTATGGAGTGTTATTGGCTACATACACAATCACCTGTTGTTCGCATAGAATAGTCAGTAATCTGGACAGCAGGTCTGATTTTTGACATATTAAGATCTAACGTTATTTTTCAAGACCCCGTGTTGGGCGTGCCGCCAGGATCAATACGATAAAGATGGTGTTCAACTGCTGCCCTGGTCAAGACGTTTCTCAGTCTTCTCATTGAAGACATCTGGTTATGGGTTTAGGGGAAACTGGCATGCAAACACTCGCCAACCACTATGACAGACGTACTCTGCGTAGAGCTGAAACAGGATGGAATACAGGCCTTAGTTTGACGCAATGCCCAGCCAGGCTAAAGTCATTGTTGCCGCGAGATGCCAGCTGTGTATATTTATCCCGAAATCACTTACAACTTTAATCTTGCGTTCATCCTACTTCATTGTATACATAAATATTGTTTTATTGATGTTCTTAGTTGCATGACAAATTTTTCATCAGTGTACATTTAAATTTTAATGGAAAAATGACGAAGAAATATTAACGTAAAATGCTTAGAACCTGATGGTCTCATATGCCACTCCACACACATTCTAGAAAGTGATCACTTTGACGCACATCCCATGGCGCACTGGCGAAATATTCAAGAAATGTAATGCGATTTCTCGTAACCAGTCTTGAGAATAGTTCTTGTCGATATCACGAATCCGTTCAACTGTGTTATTTGTCTGTCTAAATGTTAAATCGCATTCGGGGAAGAAAGGGGTCAGTTATCTGTTCCATGCATACATACATTTGTATGCATGTACATCCCACATCTCTTGCTAAACCACTGGACCGATGTAAATCAAAGTAGGTACGCATATAATATACTCTTCACTTAAAACTTCCGGGGTAATAGGCCGTGGTCGATGTATAAAACTCTCTCCTGACGATTCGTCTCCGACTGCGGGAGACGTCCTCCGAGGTAAAGCGGCGAACTGCTTACCTCGGAGGATGTCTCCCGCAGTCGGAGACGAATCGTCAGGGGAGAGTTTTATACATCGACCACGGCCTATTAGCCCGGAAGTTTTAAGTGAAGACAATACCGGCTGTGAAAGCCTACATTGTATGATTATATAATTTACTGTTTGGAAAGAATCTCTGTCGGTATGAGAACCACCCAACTATCAAACGGGTGTGGGTGGGGGTGAAAAAGCAGTGTAGCGCACCTCGCAACAATACCATGCCCTAGTCCAGTGTTTGATACTAACGGCGCTTGGAGACTTGCCAAAAATTTTACTCAAAATTTCAAACCTCTAAATAACTTTTTCTCACTGATGACCCCCCACAAAATGAAGAATGGAAAAAATTTTGTCGCTTAGCACATTTACGCCGGCCAGGGTGGCCGAGCGGTTCTAGGCGCAACAGTCTGGAACCGCGCGACTGCTACGGTCGCAGGTTCGAATCCTGCCTCGGGCATGGATGTGTGTGATGTCCTTAGGTTAGTTTGGTTTAAGTAGTTCTAAGTTCTAGGGGACTGATGACCTCAGCAGTTAAGTCCCATAGTGCTCAGAGCCATTTGAATCATTTTTTATTAAATTTACACTGTTCATGCAGTAAAACAGCCACATGAAGCAAGACGTTTTAGTTTATTACTTCTTTAATACTAATTGTATTCGTAACACATTTTGCAGACAGTATCCACATATACTGCTGAATGTCTCACCAGATGTCTCACCAGCTGGGGCCAGTTGTAAAAATGACTGTGTGGACGATGTGACCTATTCTACACCTTATTTTAGATCTATGTGACGATGCTGTGCTGAGTATATTTATATGTTTTGACGATACCATTACGGTCTTATCAGTTTAGGACATGGTGTAGAAAAGATCTGAGGATGGTCATTACTGACTGAAACCGGTCATCGTCAAAAGAATTGATATTGAGATCAAATACTGGAATAAAAAACATTTGAGTGCTGAATGTGGGCCAGCCGTAGTGACCGAGCGGTTCTAGGCGCTACAGTCTGGAACCGCGCGACCGCTACGGTCGCAGGTTCGAATCCTGCCTCAGGCATGGATGTGTGTGATGTTCTTAGGTTAGTTAGGTTTAAGTAGTTTGAAGTTCTAGTGGACTGATGACCTCAGAAGTCAAGTCCCATAGTGCTCAGAGCCATTTGAACAATTTTGCTAAATGTGCCTACAATAATATATCGTAGTACGACACCTAATTGAGGAGCTATGAAGTCATAAACATTGAGATGCGTGAGAAACTGCCGCATCATGCATGACGGTGGAGGAGATTGAAAAGAGAGGGGAGGAGGAGACTGAAAAGAGAGGGGAAGGAAGAGATGGAATTAGAGAGGGGATGAGGAGATAGACAGGGGGGAGGAGCAGACGGACAGAGGGGAGGGAGAGGAAAAGATTAACATAGAGAGGCATAGGAAGGAATGGACAGAGAGAGGGGCAGGAGGAGATGGAGTGGTAGAGATGGACAGGACGAAGGAGGAGATGGACTAATAGAAGAATGGAATAAGTATATATTCGGTCAGCGCAGGGTAATCAATTAGTAATCAGGTAAAGTTGTGTTCATTTCGATGTGTAAAATTTTCCTTCAACTCCATGACGTGGTCGTTGTGTGACACAGTGCCCCTTGCGATGTTGCAGCCATGGTGAGGCAGCTGGAGCAGCTGCGCAAGGAGCGCCAGAAGAAAGCAGCGGCGGCGGCGGCGGCGGCAGCGGCGGCGGCGAGCCCGCAGGCGCTGGGCGGCGGCAGGGACCGCGGCGGGGGCGGTGGGGGCGGCGTGGGCGGCTGCGCCGACGACCCGGGCTGCTGCCACAACAGCGGCGCGCTGCAGCCGGGCCTGCACTACGAGTGCGTCGCGCTGCACGTCTCCCCGGACCTCGGCGAGCGCATCGTGCTCTCCGGCGAGCGCGCCGTCCTCGACGAGGTGCGTACGCCTGCTCTCCGGGGCCAGCTCAGCGGACCGCACTGTCGACGGTTTCTCATTTTGTCTCAGTTTTACGCAGTGTGTTCACCACGTCTTAAATAAAAGTCAGAGGCGACACACATCGGCGTAATAACTCTTTCTTCACACATTATACATGCGTGAAAGGGTTTAACTAATTACAAGATCGATTTCTAAAATTTATTGCCTTCGTAGGTGTCTCAGAGACGCACACACCTGTTACTGGACATTAACGTGGATTCTGTCCACCGTTGGCCTCTATGACGATGGCTTAAACTTTCCTAGGGACACTTTCAGAGAGATGTCTGGAATTATGTTCAAGAATGGCAGAAAAAAAACCAGAGAAGGTAGGGATGTCTGGCACTGGGATCTGGAGTGAAATAGACGTTCTAATTTATCCCAATGGTGTTCCATTGGGTTCAAGTCGGAACTATGGGGAGGGCGATGCATTTCAGAAGTGCTGTTGTCCACAAACCAGTGCCTCGCAGATGCTGCTTTATGACAGGCTGCCTTGCCATGCTGATGCAAATAATCACCGTCTTCGAACTATTCCTGTAGGCATTCACAATACTGTAAAACGTGTTCATTTCCTTCCGTATTAAGCGTTCACTCAAATGCAGTAAGGGGACCACATCCTAATCACGAAAAACACCCCCATAGTGTAACATCACCTCCTTTCTACTTCACTGTAGCACTACACGAGATGGCAAGTAACATTCTCCACGCATTGGTCAAAACCAAAACTCTTCTGATGGATTGCTACAAGGTATAGCGCGACTCATCACTCCAAATCACTAATTTCCAGTCATCCACTGTTCAGTGGCCTCTTTCATAAGACCACGTGATGTATCGCTTAAAACTGACAACAGAAATGTGTGGTGTATGACGAGCTGCTTGACCATTGTAACCTGTTCCTGATAACTCTATTCGCTTAGTTATCGTGTTAGTTGTATTGCTGATAGCACCACAGTGCTCTACAATCCGTGCCCTTGTGTACATCAGGTCTGCCTGGTCTTGATTGTTCCTTCGCGTTTCCACTTCGATGTCCCATCACCATCAATCAACTTGGGCACCTCTAGAAGGGATTAAATGTCCCTCGATGGATTTTTTACTCAGGTGTGATAGAACGGCCAGTCCCAGTGCACTGAGCTCTCCTGGCCGACACGTTTATTGCTTCTTTGCCGACAACACCTGCTTCCTTTTGCACTTGCTAGTCCGCCCCTCCTGACATCTAATCATCAACTGCGTACTACATAGCGGTGTCCACACATCCGCCCGGTTATTCGTTTGTATTAAAGTGCCGCTTCCGGGACGGAGAGCTGCCGGCCTTATATACACTCCGTCCGGCTAATAAACGGCTAAAGTCGGTGTGCTGGCCAGCCTAGTTGTGGTTTTTAGACTGTTTCCCGCATCTCACTAGGTGAATATCGTGCTAGTAGGCTAGTACCCAAGTCTTGCCTCTGTGACACGATTCACGAACATTTCGAAGAGCTTTCGCTCGCTATCCTATGGATAACAGTACACTCAAAACAGTTGAGACACAAGTGTTTATCCGGGGAGGTAGCTGGGTTTCGACAGGAATGGCATCCGGTCACCCATTAAACTAACCACGCTCAATCCGTTAATAACCACAGTGAACCTACACAGATGCGGTACACAGAGTTCAATCCATACGAAGTGGTCCAGCATTGGTTACTTGAGTACCTGAGGAAAATTTGACATTTGTTGGTTGAATTACCTAATGTTTATAGGACTCAAAAATAATTTTTAAAATTTTTTTGTTTATGATTTAGAAGTGGTAGCAATTTTTGTTTCAGGATGACTCCTTCTATGGAATACTACTGTTCAAAAAATTGAGTTTTCTTAATATTCGACCAATAGCTTCGACCTATTAGAAATACACTAAGGAATACATCCAGCTAGGTAATAATGGCTTTAATTTGCACACCAGAGTGTCCTGAAGTAATTACTGTATATATATATATATATATATATACTGCATAGGCTTGAAATATATATATATATATATATTTCAAGCCTATGCAGTTTTATTAACTACGCAGTAGTGGGTTGCTCTAGACCTTTCAGATACACAGCATTTAGTTCAGGACACTCTGGTCTACAAATTAAAGCCATTATCACCTAGCTGGATGCATTCCTTAGTGTATTTCTAATAGGTCGAAGCTATTGGTCGAAAATTAAGAAAACTCAATTTTCTGAACAGTAGTATTTCACAGGCAGAGTCGTTTCTCAGACAATATTTTTTGTGCTGTTACTCTATGTAGTATAGTTACTTTTTTATATAGTGTTGCACCGGTGAGAAGCTTACACTTAAAAATTACACTATTTTCAAAAAACATATTTTTCATTTTTTCATTCTTTCAGTTGCAGAATCTTTGTTGGTGGGTCAGAAATAAATTTGAAAATTATACACTTAATAGACCCTTATGATATCAAACTTCAGTACACACTTCAACTTTGAGAGTCAATTGGAAGTTACGAGAAAATATTACAAATATGAGTTAAAAATTAGTTTTTTTTAACATCTTCAATGTCTGGAGAAAATGAACGATAAGGGCGACAGAATACTCTTGATAAGTTAGCGTCTAAGCCCAGGTGAGTGCGCCTGTATCGCTACAGCGCTCGTGTCTGCTGGTGCCGACAGGTGTTCCCCGAGACGTCGCAGGCGCTGATGGACGCGCGGTCGGGCGCGGCGTGGAACGCGCACGACGCGCGCCACGTCATCCGCTTCCCGCTGAACGGCTACTGCAAGCTGAACTCGGTGCAGGCCATCACGCGGCTGCTGAACCGCGGCTTCAGCGTCGCCGCCAGCACCGGCGGCGGCGTCGAGGGCCAGCAGTTCTCCGAGTACCTCTTCGTCCGGCAGGCGCACCCGCTCTAGGCCCGCGGCCCCTGGTGCGGGCTTCCGCCGTGACCAACTCACAGACTGCTGCAGTGGGGAGCGCACCTCGCCGCCACGCTCTCTCTATCGTGTTCTCTCCACCACTGGAGATGCTCGACTCGCGAGCTCCTTTCGGCGATCAGAGCGTTTTATATTCCAGTTTTAATACTCATTTGACATTCCTTCACACTGTCTGAATGGGCACTAGCGTCAGTGCGAAAACTTGACAAATTCCGTACAATGTGAATACGCAAATAGGTATATAGCAATCCGAGAAAAAGCAACTGAACGATACGATATCATAAGAGGGGCGTTCAATAAGAAATGCAACACATTTTTTTCTGCTTTATTCAGGACTCCAATACACCATACTATTTCCACTCTTTTGGTTACAAAATCCTATTTTTCAACGTAATCTCCGTTCGATGCGACGGCCTTACGCCACCTTACTGGGAGAACCTGTATGCTCGCATGGTACCCCTCTAGTGGTTGACATCGCAGCCAACTTCTTGCAGCATTACGAGCCTCCCCATCATTCAAGCACTCCTTCTCACGGAGTTCATCCGTCATTGAGCCAGACAGCTGGAAGTGTGAATGTGTGTGATCCGGGCAGTAGGGTGCGTGAGGAAGAATAATCCAGTGAAGTGTTGTGAGCTCCTCTCGTGTGCGCAGACTTATGCAAGACCCTGCGTTGTCAAGGAAAAGGATATACTCCCTTTAATTTACGACTGTGGTCACAAACTTTTTGTTCACAGATTACCGGTTTCGGTCTATAATGACCATCTTCAGATCTGTGTTTCATAAAAACAGCGTCCTAATGTCCTTTATTAGGACATTGTTTTTATAAAACACGGATCTGAAGATGGACATTATTGACCGAAACCGGTAGTCTGTGAACAAAAAGTTTGTGACCATAGACGTAAATTAAAGGAAATTTATTCTATATACGAGTCACTATTTTATTCGCGACTATGTCGCAGCTTGTGAAAGGATAAACTCGTTGGCATTTTTGTGGCGTCAAACACGCTGAAGTCATTTCTTCAACTTCTTGAGGGTAGTACAATACACGTAGAAGTTGATCATTGCACCACGGTGGAGGACATCAAACAGAATAACCCCACCAGTCACAGAAGACCGTCGTCATGACTTTACTGGCTGAGCGTGCGGCTTTGAACTTTTTCTTCGGATAATAGGTGGTGTGTCGTTACTCCATGCGTTGCCGTTTTGTATCCGGTTCAAAGTGATGAACCCATGTTTCATTCCCTGTGACGATATTCGACAAAAAACTGTCAACATCAGCCTCGTAACGCACAAGCAGTTCCGCACAGATGGTCTTCGTTGCTCTTGATGGTACTCTGTAAGGCGGAGAGCGACCCAGCCGGTACACATATTTTAATATCCCGACTGGTGGACGAGTGTGTCAGATATGTCCAGTTGCGCAGCGAGATGTTTGATTGTGATCCGTCGATCACCTCGGATGTGTCCGCACGTTCCAACATTGCAGGAGTGACAGCTGTGTGCAGCCGGCCCGTAAGCAGCAGATTCGACAGATTTGCGCGACCCTGTTGCTATGATGACAGACGCCTCGCCCAACGATTCTTCATGCTTTTGTTACTGCCAGGTCTCCTTAGACACTCTACAAGCGCCTATGAATATCTGCGATGGTCTGGTTTTCCGCCAAAAGAATCTCAATGACAGTTCTGTGATTGGAACGCACGATTTTGAAGGCCACTAATAGCGCCACCACCTATCGGAATTTCGTGAAACTGTAGGGCTGAAACGGGAATCTTCGCCCACAATATACCCCCACAATGTCTTGCTGCATCAACAGAAAAAAATGTGTTGCATTACTTATGAACATCCCTCGTACATCACACACACACAGCTCCTCTTCTGTGGTGTTCTATAAAGAGATACAAAATATTGTTACGGATTTGAGACCTAATTCCAGGAGCGGACAGAGATATTTATGGTTGAACTGAATCGAACAATGCGTAAAGCGTGTGCTGTTTCCGTTAAAACAATCCTGTCAATTACAGCACTTTTACCGCAGTTGCTCCAGTTATGATTCATTCCATTAATGTTAGTGTATCGTTTTTAGCAACGTAATTATTTCTCTAGCAGCAATTCCACGGTTTTTTATCGTGAAAACTGTTTAAGATAAGAACGAATACTAACGAAACACACTACTGGCACGACCTTCAAATAGTATTATCAGAACGCCGTAGGCTTTCGAACAAAATTGTCTGAGGACCATTTCCTTGCACACTAGGCAAAATATTATTAGCCGGCCACGAGTATTAATGCACTAAATCATCGAAAAGTTTGAAATTACATTCGTAAACCTTTCTCGGAGGTCTTTAGTTTGTCACCTTTTAAATCGTCGTTTGTAAATAGACACCATCGATCGCAATTTCCTTAATTTCTTAGTAATGCTTCTCAAGGCCTTAATTCTAACACACTTTTTTTGTACATTACACCCCATCATTCTAACACTAAAATAGTTTTCTGTTTTTGACTTACATAGGCGTTACGGATCAAACTGACTTGTATCATTAAGTACAAAACTCAATATTCTCGACTCATTTCATAGCAGGAAAATTTCGTATACGCTACGTTTATCTCCCTGTTGTATAGACGAGTGCTCCTACTACCGCGCAGGAGAGGAAAGACATATGGACCACGTGGTGATCTCATATTAGAAACTCCTTTCGGGGCTGAGAAGTGAGAAAGGAGAGTTAGGAGTGCGTTGCGGGGCGCTGCGGTTTCCGCCGACCGTCGCAGAAGGTTCCTGTGCCACGAGACGGGACCCGAACTGACTGCCCGTCGTTCCCCCTGTCATAATTGTTGATCTGTGACATAGGGTTATAACAGATCAGTTCACATCTCAAATAATAGATCTTTGTGTAAATGTAGCATATAGAAAATATTGTTTGTTTTTAAAGTATATAACTTCTATCGCAATAAGAAACAATTGTGCCAATCTGTACCGAAACTGTACAATTAAATCTTTGACATAATACAAAACGTGTACTGCTTCTTTGATTGCAATTCGTATTTTCTTCCTTTAGAATTCAGCATTGCAGGTATATGAGAGAACTTTTTTGTTACATTGTGCCAAACATCTTCCAGTGAAGCTGTTACAATCTATTTACTGCAAGATAGAATACTCTTGAAGCAGTGATAAAACTGTGCTGACGCTGATAACGTAATATCAGTCATATCGACGACAGAATACACAAACAATTTCAGCCGGAATTAGCGCCCAAGTATTAAAAACATCCTTAGCAACGGTTGTCTAATAGTCATAAGAATGGTTGCGTAGTGGCAGGCATGTAACATTAAAATAACTTTTATTTTTAGAAACAATAACATTTATGTTTTATGCAAAGGATTACGGCCATTTCAAAGGTCATCTTCACACAGGAGGACAAGAGATCTGAAAACATGCACGTGATTAAGTCTCAAAATAAAGAGTATTTCAACATACATACTGCTGTAATAGTTATCTCTATACGTGAGAAACACGGACTTCATTATAGGGCAGAATGAAACTTCAACCGCTCTTCAGCAAAAGTTTTACTTGTTTGACAAAATACCTAATTACATAAACAGATGAAATAAATTCGACCTTTTTAAATATATACAGAGGGGTCCAAAAATGTATCCACTGTTTAAAAGTCCATAACTGGCAAACTAATTGACGGAGTTGTCTCATCTTTGGTAGTGTAATAGTTTGTAGTTCCAGCAATCGCCACAGAAGCGTTGTATTGAATTGTTTTGTCAGGTGACAGTCGCCAGATAGTCAATGTTTTGTTCTTAGTTGCACCTAGTTACCCGAGTAAACACGGCTGGCGCAAGGCTTACATTCGATGAAAGGAAGTCAGTTTTGAAGTGGTATTTTAAGTACGAAAACATTAACGGGGTTCAACGGCAATGGCGAAATGAGTATCAAACAGAGCCACCGACTCGTTCGTCACATTCGAGACAAATTTGAAGCCGAAGGCTGTGTTAGAAATGTACACAAACAACGATCTAGATGACCTATAACAGTAACAAGTCCAGCTAACTCCCGTCGTGTGTTACAACAATTCACTCGCTCATCACAGAAGTCTGTGAGACAGTGTGCCCGTGAAACTGGACTGAGTCGCCCAAGTGTTCGGCGAATTTTGAAGACAGCAGAGTGAAGTGCTACATCCCACGATTGCTACACGCAATGAACGAGGACGGCCCAAATCGTAGAATGGAGTACTGCGAGTGGTTTACTAACATGGTGCGCAACGACGAAGAATATGCAGAGATGATTGTGTGGTCTGATGAGGCACAGTTCAAACTCAATGGTACAGAAAATCGGTACAATTGCATCTACTGGGCCGCCGAAAATCCGAACGTCCATGTAGACAAAGCCATGATCTTGCCAGGAGTAAATGTGTGGTCTGGGTTGTCTTACCGGGGCTTGATTGGGCCATTCTTCTTTGACGGCACAGTTACCAGTGATGTGTACCTTCAGAAGCTTAAGACATCCATTTTACCTGCCATCCGAGACTTGTATGGGGACGGAAGAGTTTACTTTCAACAAAATAGTGCCCCAGCCCACTACCAAAATCGTGTTCGGCCGTATCTCGACGAAAATCTACCAGGAAGATGGATAGGACGTAGAGGTGCTGTGGACTATCCACCATGTTCCCCAGACCTAACTCCTCTGGACTTTTACCTGTGGCGAACACTAAAGGACGTCGTTTATCGACAAAAGCCACGCATATTGGATGAACTTCGAGAATGCTTCGTACATTCATGTGCAAATATCCAGCTGAACACATTGCAGTCAGCAGTTCGTGCTGCAGTTCGGCGGTATCGTCCGTGTGTGGATGTTAATGGTGACCATTTCGAACACCTAGAGTGACACCTTTAAGTTACACTTTCACAGTTACACTTTCACCTAAAATGAGACAACTTCGTCAATTAGTTTGCAAGTTATGGACTTTTGAACAGTGGGTACACTTTTTTGGACCTCTCTGTATATTGGTCACGTATGAGGGTACATAAAAGTTAAAATGTAATCAGAGACGTTATTGATACTGCTTTGGTGTACTGGTGATGCGAGTGGTGCATGAAGTAATAATTTTCATGATGTAAGTGGAGTCTTATGGAGGTGGTACAACATTTCGGCGCGATGCTGGTGTATTTTAGAGGGACACTGTAGTTCGGGCGGTGCCGTTGCTTGACCCAAAGCATCTGGTTACGCCAGAGAGCAGCACAGATAATGGCTAATGAGCTGAAAATTTTGGATGTGGGTAGTATCTGCGTGAAGATGATTGAAAAAAATAGTGTTGCCGTCACCAAGTGTGTGTGTGATCTTCCTTACTTAAAACAAACACACGTCGTGCATAATGTAATTGGAGTTGTCCTTTTGGGAACCGTGATTTCGAACACCCATTCAATACATTTTTGTTACGTAAGAATTAACCACGTGACGATGTTTCGTATGTCGAATGGTTATATAGGCCTTCGATATAGCGTTCCATGACAGTTCATATTTTGAAAAAGTAGCAGGCAATGACGTTCTGGAATATAAATCTAATGTTGTTCTTGGTTACAAACCAGTTCATAGTAATCCCTACTATTCGAACAACTATTACATACCTGCTGACTCACAAACAAATGATACTTTTGAATGTAAAAATGCACTCTGAATTTCACCACCATACGTTCTGTAGTTGAAAGTCCTCGATCTATCTTGCTCAAAAAACTTATAAACTCCAACTTCATAATCAGATTTCCACCATCACCATATACAGAAACGTATAATTACGATGCATATACACTTCCTAGCTTACAAGTAGATCCACTACTATCCTACACCCAACTGGTTAAACTATGTTGATTGCACATTTTATAAGGATTTTAAGAAATAAAAATCAAATAATTCAGTGAAATAAGTTATTTTATTTGTCTTCCTTTTAAAATCCTCACAGACTAGTTCAAAACATTTAATTCACTTCATATTGGGTTTATTACATCAAAAGTGTTCTTAAGTGGCTCCTATACAGTCAATATTACTGCATAATAATATTGTACAATATGATTGAGGTTCTCTGTACACCACTGAATATTATTGTGCAATAATAATGTGATTTGGAATGTTGACGATGAAGACACTGCTGCCGTGATTATTGCTCTACTCTGTTACAAGCAAAAAAAAGTGGATGGAAAAGTAGGTCAAGGAGAGTCAAAAATCTATCATCAGAAACCTTGTTGAGAGAACTTAGGTTGAATGAAAATTATGATAATTATAACATTTTGTGTGTTCATGGTCCAACAATAGGTACATTGCTCGTATTGTTGTCAACATACATAGACGTCGCCAAGCTTAGGAACTTGGCCTCTCTGTCCCGCTTGGAATCTGGAGTATGGTGTTTTTATCCATTACAGAATTCTTATACACTTCCGAAAGTGATTTCCTATGATTATGCTATACCTCTCGCGTCGCCAGATGTAGACTGCGTGGCTGATCGCAGCGAGGCAATACTATGGGTTTAGCAGTTACTGTGTAAGCGTTTGTTTGTTGTTTTAAGTAAGGTATTGAAATAACATACGTGTAACAAGCATTGAGTGGATAAGCATCGTTCCCTGGGATATAATATTTTTTGTGTCACTTGGAAAATTTAGTTTTTGAAGAATGATACGTCTCAAAACTGACCAACTCATTTTTATCAAAAATAAAAATTTTAGAGTCTGGTACCCACTATTTCTTAAATTCCTGCAGATGCTTAGATCTCCGTAATCAAAAAACAAAGAACAGCAGTGAGAGATGTAATTCCACCAAGTCAGCCTTAACCTATTATGCTATAATACCTTTCCTCTGGCAATTCTTTCGGAGACTTTAAACTCACAAGTGTAAACATACACTAATATCTATATATACTTTTATCCATAATTTTGCGTTTCTTTTAAACAACGTTCTTCGTGTACTTTCCCCGTATTTTCTGAGCAATAAATCGTGTGATTCATTCATTTCTGTTTTTGTACTCATCTGCCCCAACACCCCACAGTGCCGGTAATTATTTATACATTTCGATGCACTCTTATCATAACGCTATTTCGTCTTGTTTTGAACTCATTTCCAACACCATAATAACAACGAACAGTGAACACAACTGCATTAACAATCCGTAGCGTGCGAGAGACTGGCAAGGATATTGTCAGCACTGCCCACAGATAGCACAATGTTTCCGGACAGTGCTAAATTTTTCTTGAGTTTTTGATATTCTCAATATTATTGGGCAACCTCTCAGCCTCACCTCTAGACTTTTAACATGATTGTGCTTCAGAGAAAATTGCGGTGCTATTGATCGTCTAGGGCGCACTTTATTGTAACTAAAACAGGTTTCCAACAAACTGCACACGACAGGTGCACATTTAACGCGAGAGTCAACATGGCTGCATGCAATGAATAGCTCTCCCATCTCTTCCTGCAGCGAAATTTTTACGGAGTCGAGCATTGTCAAAAGCTTTCACAGTCATATGCCGATATGATGGAAGTTTAATATTAGTTGCATCCTTTGTTGCAATTATTGCGTCTACGATGTGACAGATGTTATCTACAATATCTTTACTTTCATAAGAATCACATGCAAAGACATCAAAAACCACACAGTATGCTCAACTCACAGATTGTACATTTCTTCCCCACCTTTCAATACTTCACCATAATGGAAACACACAGTTTGATTTTTATTACCAGTATCAAAGAATCCAGCTGCACTTAGTTTTTCCGGGAGTTGCTTAATAGCTAACCACCAGTCGCTGAAGTATGCTAGCGTCACCTTACATACTCTGTATTTAGGGTGAACTAACCCAGTGTCTCCCACATCACACGTTGAAGTGCTCAATGGTATTGATTCAGGAGATGAGTGCAGATGTATTTCCATTCTTTACAGACTGCAAGTTTCATACAAAAACAGTTCTAGGCATAACATTTGAATCATCGCAGACCTACTCTCAGGGGTTTACCTGCCCAACATCCCAGACATCCGCTATGCTAGAGATACTTGCTGTCAGAGCATATTAAGACGGCGACACTTCAAATCATGATTTCTACATGATTAAATTATGATCTTAACACATCCTTCGAAAAAACTGACCAGAATTAAAGACTCATGATTTTAGTGTCGCAACATAGAACTGATGGTCGTTATCACCATTTATTGATGTAGTAAATCTTACACAGAGTAAGAAAACATGATTTTATCTCCTGTAGAGTACTATTGTTAAAACATTCGGACCTTTACTACACAGCTCTGTATCATCTGTTGGCAAGTGTCTTGAGACAACGGAATAGCATTCCAGAAGCAACATGTGTACTCCACCAACTAGGTAATGATTTGTGGCGCAGTGGGTTGTATACCATAGGGAACATCCAGGTCCGTTACGTAACAGTTACAATAACATTGCCTACACCCATATGTCAGAATCCTTCAGCAATGTTACACCAATTTACAGATACATCTAGAAGGAAGCATCATATAGTGGAATTAATTGGAATTTGCAGCAGAATCTGTGGGGCTTTAGTGTAAGCTCTAGATATTAGAGAGGGATGACAACATATCTGTACTTTAATAGAGGAAAGTCGATACATTCTAGAGACAAGATGTCAACATGAAACTACAATGTCTCCTACATGGGAGCAATACTGCGAGAGAGCATTGGTAACCATTCCAAGAAAATTTAAAAATTGTGTCGTTATATCATATAAAATGAAGCTGACCAATCTCAAAATCGATGAGCTACCTGGACTATTGCAACAACTTCATGTAGATGGCTATTACCATATGGATGTGGGTCTAACGCAATATTTTGCAAGGATTTTTAACAAAATGGAGGTGTGTGGCTACTTAATATTAAATTACAACTTAAAAGACTGATAACGATACATTTATGTTATTGTAAACAACAATAAGACTATTTAATATGGATTAGTTCCAGTTGCGCAATAAAGATATACATATAACATTTACATTCAGATAAGAACAAAGTTATCTGGAACCATCTTAACTATTTTATAGTGTGCCCTGGTATGTGCCTACGAGAAACGTTTACATTTTCCTTGACAAAGGAACATGGTTGAAAGCTATAATTTATAACTATGGAATGAGTGGTTTTTGACTATTTGGAGGACTGTTGAACTGCATTAAGTGTCATAAGCAGCATTTTTTAAAAATATGTTCTTCTGTAATCGGTGCCAACTACATCCACGTGATGTAAATTATCAGATAGCCTTACAAAACAGCTGTTGTATGGGTTGCATCTTACAGTGTTATCAAATTTTCTACTGCAGAACTAAGAACACACGAAAGGTGGCTGAGGTACAGGTAAACCTTCCAGACAATCAAGAACGCGCAAAACTTATAAACTATGCTCAGTCTGGCTACAGCTTTGATTGTTTTTCTGTAAACTATATGGAGATTGTTAATACAAACTTCGACAAAGATGACATATGTATTATACAGGGGAAACATTTTTCTCAACCCAGGATATTGTTGTCGGCATACCATGAAATATGTTTGTACATACAAACAATGTTATTACATAGGTTCTAAGAAAAACAACCATGTTTTCGAATGAATATAAACCATACCCTACTGAGTATAAAACACGTATGTAGTTCTACTGTTGTAACTCAATTGTTCAATAGCAGTTGAAAAATACACATGGCTTACATATTGCTGCTACTGGGGTAGTGGCTGGGAGTATGTGTACAAGGCAGCTGTAGTGTATCCAGTCTCTCTTCACTAGGTTTCTTACATCTTCTAAGTGTTACATGGTACTACTGAGACAAATGGCGAACCCATAGTTTACATGATACTTTGAACATGCGTAGATAACCAGGATTAGGTATTCACCTAAGAAAAATACACTGACACAAGTCTTCCTAACGAAAGAGCATGTTATTAAGCTGTGATCAACAACTATCGAGGTGCTAGGCATTTTCAATACTAAATACCACAGTATGATGTAGTAGCTGGAAGCAGTTCCTAAATCTGGGGAATAATTATATTTAGCGACCATCTGTTTTGCTAAAGTGATTAGCATGCATATAAACTTGGTTACGCATGGATTCCATCACTATTTACGATTTAGTAGCCAACTTACTGGATTCATGAAATACCCTGACTAAAAATGAGGTAAGTATGAAGCTATGATTTATGAGTAGAGTGACCGATACAAAACGAGAAAGCAATATTAGCGTTCAAAGAAATGACAAATGCTAATCCTATGACCGATACACGTGGAATGGGAAACTGGAAACTTCTGATCCGTAGTTTACCACTTCCCAGCACAGTTGTATACGCTGCAGCACTGAGGGCCGTTAACAGGTACGTATCAATGCGATCTCTGTGCCTGCACCACAGAAATAATGTTGACCACCCCTACAGCTTCCGTGGAAAGTCTTCCACGGCATTGGAATGTGAATATGGTGCGCATTTTATTTTCTTATGTGATGTACACTCCTGGAAATGGAAAAAAGAACACATTGACACCGGTGTGTCAGACCCACCATACTTGCTCCGGACACTGCGAGAGGGCTGTACAAGCAATGATCACACGCACGGCACAGCGGACACACCAGGAACCGCGGTGTTGGCCGTCGAATGGCGCTAGCTGCGCAGCATTTGTGCACCGCCGCCGTCAGTGTCAGCCAGTTTGCCGTGGCATACGGAGCTCCATCGCAGTCTTTACCACTGGTAGCATGCCGCGACAGCGTGGACGTGAACCGTATGTGCAGTTGACGGACTTTGAGCGAGGGCGTATAGTGGGCATGCGGGAGGCCGGGTGGACGTACCGCCGAATTGCTCAACACGTGGGGCGTGAGGTCTCCACAGTACATCGATGTTGTCGCCAGTGGTCGGCGGAAGGTGCACGTGCCCGTCGACCTGGGACCGGACCGCAGAAACGCACGGATGCACGCCAAGACCGTAGGATCCTACGCAGTGCCGTAGGGGACCGCACCGCCACTTTCCAGCAAATTAGGGACACTGTTGCTCCTGGGGTATCGGCGAGGACCATTCGCAACCGTCTCCATGAAGCTGGGCTACGGTCCCGCACACCGTTAGGCCGTCTTCCGCTCACGCCCCAACATCGTGCAGCCCGCCTCCAGTGGTGTCGCGACAGGCGTGAATGGAGGGACGAATGGAGACGTGTCGTCTTCAGCGATGAGAGTCGCTTCTGCCTTGGTGCCAATGATGGTCGTATGCGTGTTTGGCGCCGTGCAGGTGAGCGCCACAATCAGGACTGCATACGACCGAGGCACACAGGGCCAACACCCGGCATCATGGTGTGGGGAGCGATCTCCTACACTGACCGTACACCACTGGTGATCGTCGAGGGGACACTGAATAGTGCACGGTACATCCAAACCGTCATCGAACCCATCGTTCTACCATTCCTAGACCGGCAAGGGAATTTGCTGTTCCAACAGGACAATGCACGTCCGCATGTATCCCTGGCCACCCAACGTGCTCTAGAAGGTGTAAGTCAACTACCCTGGCCAGCAAGATCTCCGGATCTGTCCCCCATTGAGCATGTTTGGGACTGGATGAAGCGTCGTCTCACGCGGTCTGCACGTCCAGCACGAACGCTGGTCCAACTGAGGCGCCAGGTGGAAATGGCATGGCAAGCCGTTCCACAGGACTACATCCAGCATCTCTACGATCGTCTCCATGGGAGAATAGCAGCCTGCATTGCTGCGAAAGGTGGATATACACTGTACTAGTGCCGACATTGTGCATGCTCTGTTGCCTGTGTCTATGTGCCTGTGGTTCTGTCAGTGTGATCATGTGATGTATCTGACCCCAGGAATGTGTCAATAAAGTTTCCCCTTCCTGGGACAATGAATTCACGGTGTTCTTATTTCAATTTCCAGGAGTGTAGAACTGGCTGTCAAGCTAATAGTAGTGCTGTGCTCTAGGCTCTCAGTCTGCTGTGGCAATCATTCTGAAATCAGGTTGTAGTTACAGCCTCACGTATGTTCAGTGATGGACGTTGTGAAAGCATTCCTACCCATATAAGGCTCTGGACACAAGCTGTGTATCGTTATCCGTAAGTATGACGCGAGTTAAATAATGGTTTGCTGGCATTTGATTTTCTGTACAGTGCTAGTTAGCGTCGTCCACGAACGCTACATGGAGTGTATATGCAATGTTATTTATCGTAAACAGTATAGAGAGTGACAGTGTGGATTAGATAGTGGGGCGCTTTCGAGTGAGTCGCCAAAACGCATTGACATGATTCCTTTGTGGAAACACAAACATCGGAAATGTTTTAGATAGATTCCGGTTTTGCGCTGTGTATCACTTGAAACGTCCCCTTAGAAAAATTGTAAGTGACTGTGCTGGTAAACTTCTACGTTATTTGATTTTCAAACATCTGAGCAAAACTCAACGCACTCAGTTTTCTCTTTACTTATTCTGATCATCACAAAATTGATAGACAATATTTTTAGCTTAAGGAAATTTGACTTTCAATAATCCCCACAAAAGAATGGTCCTGAGTAACAATAACCTATACCTTTCATGAATCACTTACCTCACAAAAATCTTCGTTACTCGAACGACTGCAATACAGCGAGCGCCATTACTGCCAGCTAAATAAGACATTCTAACTACTGAAGGCACTAACTATGGATAGGCATAGTTAGCAAATGGAAGATTTTGATAGAGAACAAACAATGTATTTACCTTAATAGCGCTCAAAAGTCATAATATATATAATTTTGTTACATCTAATTAAACAAATTTCCTTTTTCTGTCGGACACATGTCCAGATCGTCCGCTCAAAACACTGGCATCTCTCTCTTCACATCCACCACTGCTGGCGGCTCACCTCCAACTGCGCAACGCTAAGCGGTGTTCGCATCCAACTGCCCAACACTACAATAGTGAATATTCAAACAATGCCAACCAGCCACAGACTGCACACAGCACAGTCAGCGATTTTCATACAGAGCGCTACGTGGCGTTACCAACATAAAAACCTAAACAAACTACTTACACAAAAAAATGGCTCTGAGCATTATGGGACTCAACTGCTGTGGTCATAAGTCCCCTAGAACTTAGAACTACTTAAACCTAACTAACCTAAGGACATCACACACATCCATGCCCGAGGCAGGATTCGAACCTGCGACCGTAGCGGTCGTGCGGTTCCAGACTGTAGCGCCTTTAACCGCTCGGCCACTCCGGCCGGCAAACTACTTACACACCTTACTGTCCAAGGATGCAATATATCTGCCAGGATACAATATAGGTGTCACTTTAGTATACATACCCCGCTAAATTTTACTAAGTCGATGTTTTGGCGTGGAGAGTAATGGCATGTGTCCATAGCTTATAGCAATACGCAAAGGCTGATCGCAGATGGTAGGCTGCCTGTAAGGAGGTAGCAGTGCCAGCAGACTGTAACAAACTGCAGGCTAGTGGTGCAAACACTGGATGTAAATAAATGTACCATATTGTGCATACATATGAGAAGAAATACAGTACTGTTCATTTACATTATTGATGGGCACAGTAATTACTATAAAATACTTATGAGTAAGCATCTGAAGCCATTTAAAGTGGAGTATTTAAAGTAGCAAGACTTAATTGCTCATGTCTCTAGTGAACTGTTAGTCTGCCTTTTTCTGTGTATTCTCACAATTAAAACTATATTTCTCGAGATATACAGCAGGTGCACTAGCAAATTTCATCTTCCTGTTTTTGAAATGCAATTTGCTTATTTTATCGTCAGCAGTTCTCTTTCTCATTATATGGCAATCGTCTAACAGTATACCCATCCTGTACATGGTGGAGTGCACGTGGTACAGATTTTACCTGTTTTCTGTCCTGCTTCCATGCAATCCCATATACGACAGAGAAGAGACATCAGCAACGATTTTCTTATGCATAAATAATTTCTAAGCTTGTATTTTTTGTGCGCTAAAATAAAACTGTAGATGTCGTGTGACTAGGGCCTACCGTCGGGTAGACCGTTCGCTGGGTGCAAGTCTTTCGATTTGACGCCACTTCGGCGACTTGCGCCTCGATGGGGATGAAATGCTGATGATACGGACAACACAACACCCAGTCTCTGAGCGGAGAAAACCTCCGACCCAGCCGGGAATCGAACCCGGCCCCTTACGATTGACATTCTGTCGCGCTGACGACTCAGCCACCGGGGGCGGACTGCATCAGTGCAATCAAGCATGTCGTGTGCTGAATGGCATGCAGGCCTACGTTGGACAGATTGTCATCCTGTGTCTCACGTCATATTTCTGTGACTATAAATTTCAGTGTAACACAAAAACAAGCCACATTTCTTAGAACTTTTTGTTCGATTTCATCTGTGAATCACCTCTGGTAATGACCCATACAGTGAAACAGTAGTCGAGAAGAGGGTGATCAGATGTTTTGTAGGGACTATCTTCAAAGTGTATTGGCAATTAAACACTGTCTTCACTTTACTCTTCCATGACATGTAAACGCTGTTGCAGACAATGATCTCTTCATTTCGCCTCGTTTTTCTGGCTGTAGAGATGTTATTTAGAACATTAAATGTGCTAAGCAATGTGAAAATGGAATGGCACCGTCTCCTCTGGACTGGATTGCTAGAGAATATTACACTACAAGACTTAAAAACGAAACACTTAAGATGCAATGTAAATCCCATGCTCATGTCTCGATCTTAGCAGCCATTATTCGCTCGGTAGGCACAGACGTGTTAGTGTCAACTGATGGGTGACTGGTTACTCTGATCAGACATTGTGAGCACAATGTAGATGGCAAATCTCGGCACATGCACTTCTCAAATAATTTTGTAATTAGACATGCTTTTCTGAGCTCTGTACATCGTTCTTGCAGTATCAGCGTTCACTATTAGATGCAGTCTTGAAATGAAGGCACAAGAATTTGGCAGTAGCTTATCTTGCCTGCTGGTGACGCTGGGCACTTAATATATTTTTGCAAGTGTGCATCCAGCTGATGCCCCAATCCTTGCATGTTGTGGGAGTCATTCATTCCACTAAGGATGGGTATGGAGTCACTCACAGTTGTTCTCCAGTAGTCGCCTGCGACTGGGTGCAGTTACGGGTGTAGTGGTGGAGTGGGCTTTGCACAGAATGCAGAAGAGACTGTAACGCCGGAAATCCATAGCCTCCTATTTCCATCTGTCGTACTAAAAATTTTTTCCCTTATTTTGTTACCTGTGTCTTTATATATTGTAAATGTCATACTATTTGTGTATATATATATATATATATATATATATATATATATATATATATATATATATATATATTCTTATCACTACACACACACACACACACACATTATATATATATATATATATATATATATATATATATATATATATATATATATGCATTTATGTCGATGTATAATTGGTTTATTTTGTAAATATTGTTTGTATTTTTACGCTGGTTCAGGCCTAGGGAAAACTATGCTATCGAACGATTACATCGATAGGTCGTGTGGAGAACCAAAGTGTTTAAGATCTTTGGTAGTGTTAACTCTGCCGCATGGAGTGCGGGCAGAGAGAGTCTGGATGGAGTAGGGCGGTGGAGCAGGTGTGTTGTGTGACGCTCCCGCGAGTTGCCGCGCTTTCTGGGTTTGGCAGTATGTAATTGCGCTCGACTTGTTATGATAGTTTCTGACACGGTGTCGCGGATAGGAAGCATTAGCTGGTGCACATCAAGAGCCCGTTTCGTCTGGTGACCGTGTCGAGAAGAAGGCGCTCCATCATCCAGCTTCTGCAACAGCGACGGCCGACAATGAGTGACTGTCGCCACCTCCCCTATCGACGACTGCAAACCTTCAATCAACCAACAAGGAAGACTAAAAGCACGTAAAGTTTCAGAACTGTATGGCAGACCTCAGCTTTTCAAAGTGTTGCATCAAAAAAAATTACAGCAACTTAGCATGAACCTTTGTTGCTCATTGTCCCAATTGCATTACCAATCAGGGTCCCTTCCTTTTCCGGAATGAACCCGAGCGTCGTTGAAATTTAAACGCCAGCATTAAAGTAATATCATTCCATTTCACTGCTTTAATTTCAAAGTTCAGTTAAAGTATTCATAGCTGGCTACTATATTTAGATTACACAAGCACAAATTAAGAGTGCGAGTTTTGTTACCATATTTTAGCTTACCTGTGACTGCAGCTCAGCTTGGTACGTACTAAATTTTACTATTGTTAATTGTTCAGAATCATTTAATTTAAGTTCAAAGTTAAATCTCTTATTTCTAAATTGCGTAGATGCAAGTAGCTTTTGAAATGATTGTTGAAGTACCCCAAGACTAACCTTATTTTATTGAATTTCAGAAACAAAGTTCACTATTAATTTCAGTCACTAAATTAACTTTCAATTTTCCGGTTTTATTAATTCTTTTGCTAAATTAAGTCAGAGTGTAGGGAAATTTATTACTTCTGACAAACATTCAGTTTTCACACAACACGTGTTAACCTTCAGTTGCCACGCTTTTAGTGCTAATTATATGTGCATTAATCTTTCATTGTCCATAGGACTGGCGACCATAATTTTCCCCAAATTTCAAATACCTAATTAACGCCAATTATTTGTTAACGTAACGACCGCACATTTACTTTCTTTATTAATTTTACTTTTTCTCAAAATTAATTTCCACCAATTTCATTTGCATTTTTCCTTTCATTTAGATGTAACCCTTTCCTCCCTCTTTACCGACAAATTAACTTCGGTGACGATTGCTTTTCCCAAATTTCCATTAGGTGCACGCGGCTTAATTTTTCACTGTCATTAAGGTCGATAAGTGAGGGGGAGGTTACAAGACATCCTGCATTTTGTCTGTTTCTAAAGAAAGACATATCACAGTGGTCGTGGTACAGTGGTCGTGGTACCATCACAAATTTGGGAAATTGCTGAAACATTACATATTAGTGTAATTTAGTGATGGCTTTTGTGTGTGTGTGTGTGTGTGTGTGTGTGTGTGTGTGTGTGTGTTTTAACGAACATACATACCTGTAGAAACACTCTAACTTAGATTTTCGTTAATTTCTCTCTGGTCTATTACAATATTTTATTTTAAGATTATTTTCATATATATCGAGAGGGTATTTGTTTAAATGATGCACTGCGGTAATTACTAAACGTGGAACCATGGAATACTGGTGTAATCTGTAAGTATGAAGCGTGTATTTGTTCAAACAATGCATTGTGATAATTGTTAAACATGAATCTGTAGGCTATTGTTGTATTTTTTATGTAGTGGTAGTGTGTTCGTTTAAATAATGCGCTGCAGGTGATGACCTTGAAAAGGAATAGAAAGTGAGTGTACGGAATACTGGGAGTAATTTAGTAATAATTGTAGTGAATTGCCCCAAAACTACAACGAAGTGGCCCAAAACTGTAAATAGCAGCAGAAAATGGTCATACATCGGTGTGCTTACAGACAATGCCATTTAACACAGTTCTCTGCTGCTAATGCTCTGATGCTTTATGGTGATGTTGACTGATTGACACACAGAACACGAATGCCAAGTCCTTCTCATCAAAAAACGTTCAAACGTGTGTGAAATCTTATGGGACTTACCTGCTAAGGTCATCAGTCCCTAAAATTACACACTACTTAACCTAAATTATCCTAAGGACAAACACACACACCCATGGACTCGAACCTCCGCCGTGACCAGCCGCACAGTCCATGACTGCAGCGCCTCAGACTGCTCGGCTAATCCCGCGCGGCAGTCCTTCTCATAATGTATATCATACCCAGATGAGTGGTGGGGGTTAAGCCATGGCTCTTTTGGAGCTGTGGTGGGGGGAAAATATCTGGCAGCCATTTTTTGTCATATGTTATAGTAATTCTGCCTGAGCGACCATTTGTACATCACCCAACTGGCCTAGAGGAGTGGAGGATGGGGAGGTGGAGGTGGCCATCTGTCATAAAATGTGGTCATGAAGATAAGGCTAAAACATCCGGTAATAAATTAGACTCGCATAAACATAACATAAGAGCATAGGTGAGCAATTTCTTTATATTTGGGTCATATATGAGACTTATGTAAACATACAGTAACTTATAGCACAAATGTGCAGTTTGTCTACGTTATTAGGCTAGGCCGTTTGGGTTTTTTGCTTACAAAAGGAGGACAATGGACCAATTGTTCTCAGATCTGTTCAACTATAGTACTCTTGTGCATCTTTTCTGGGGCGATTTTTTTCGGTGAAGAGAAATGGAGCAGACAAACATGTTTTAGATACAGTACAGTACATATTTGCCTTTTGGTGTCACATTCTTTCTCAGACAGCGTGGGCTTCCTACACTCCCCACAATCAAACTCTGTGACAGTTGAGTAGTTTCGATAAATCACATTGTATCATTTGTAATGTTTCTTTGTGCCAAACATTGTTCAGTGACAGCTATAAAATTTTTGCAGACACGACTGGTACGGCACTTGACTAATAGACTCCCATTGTCGAATCGCTTGCAAATTCGTGCGGGACCACTCCACTCGCTTCCGTAGAATCTTCCTCATTCACCTGGTTACAGGACATGTTGGTTGGCTCTGTTGACTGGTCTCTGTACACTATGGAACGTACTTTCCCAATCAGTTCCCCGTTCTTCCACTTGGTGGCAGAGGTATCTCTATACCAAAATGGTTCTTTCCACTTGCTAATTGAAGTCATTGGGCGAAATGACACATAAATGACTGTTCACTTGCGCCAACATTGTGTTTTCGCTCTTACTGAAGCACACACCAGCTATGAACGGCTCGCATTGCAGTTCTGTTCTAGAACAATAATGACGTGTAGCTACACATTTCCCGGTAAGTGGGATAATAAAATGCCGACGTCATCATTAAGGATGACTAGATGAACTTGGGTCCAGTTAAGTAATTCCACAGGATGGCCCAGTCGAAAGATATGATACTGGCCAGCCGCCGTGCCGTCCCCTACCATATGGGATCGTCTGGAAGTGGCGTGGATCAGCTCACTGCCCTTCCAGCCGTTGCAAGCTTTCCACGGTTATTAGCTGCTACTTCTCGTTCAACTGGGTGCTCAAATGGACTCACAAATCTCACAGCGCCCTCATCCCGTCTTCCAATCAGGACAAAATCACTGGCAGCACCGGGAATCCAACATTAGATGCCACTCAGAAGCTCTGCCCACCCATCTACGGAGAGGACAGTATTTAGTCCTGTGTTGACGAAAATCTAGCATTTTCAAGTCATTCTATGCAATCTAGCGGGAAACTGAAAACAATAACCAGTCGTTATATGAAGAGCATTCCGCAACTTGTAAAATCAGAATGAAAGCTGTGTTGATTAAAGCACCGGAATTCTAAACGAGTGCGTTCAAAAAGCAGTCACTCAGAAGCAGGGTACAGACAATACTTTCAGTTTTCTGAGGTTTTATGTTCTCGTCAATGCTATAGGTTAGTTCTTGTAAAGTTTTCCAGAGTACAGAAGAGCATTACTATACATATACCAAATAAACAAGTTACGCAAAAATACTTCACTAGTATTAACCATTGGCGGTATGCAGTTGATATAAGAGCATGCATGCAGAAATGAAATTTATCCACTTCAATTATTCCCTGGAACAGTTCCACATATTCAATCAGTCACCTGAGAACACGTTATGTCTAAGTTCCTGACAAAACGATGTAGTGGAAAACAGATTTATTCCAAGGACGTATCCCCTAGCGAATGTCACAGGGGTTGCTTCAGCTTGTGCGACCCTGTCGTTGCATAAATTGGACAAGAGCTTACTTTAGCCTTTCACTGTCTACCAGAGTTTCTGGTGAAACAGAATATGCAAGAAGACAGCTTTTATTAAAATTGGTAATTATAATTGTTAGGCATATACAGAAAAATCAAGCAAAGACGAGAATTGAATCAAGACAGAGATAATAGGAACTCAAGGATTAAAAAGTGTAAATGGAACGTTGGTAGAAGGAAGTTAGGTGACGAAGGAAACAAAACGAATTTTCTAGAACAAAGGTGCCATCGCTTCTACACTGATTGAAGTCATAAAGCGACAATATCCTATAGCGTCTTATCACTATTTTCATTGCCAAGATTTTCTCAGGGAGGTAAGGAGAAGGTGTACTTATGTCTACTCTCACCACACAGCTAGCTAATCAGCTGGATTATACTTCAGATCCGTGTTTCATTGAGTGAGGCATTAAGAACTTCTTGAGATGTCCATTAGACGGGGACGCAGCAAAATGTGCAGCACCATTAAGGGTTTTTGAGTCGAGTAGGCTGTGTACTTCTCCTCTTCTATTATTCTACTTCTATAATCCATGCCAACACAGAAGCAATATACATAAAAAAATTCATAACACTGTCATGCAAAACATGTGTCAGTTATCTGGCACACTCACATTTTCGTAGAACTAAATGGTAAACGAATGTTGTTAACAACATAAGAAGAAAGCAATGCGAACTTCTTGTGTTGCCCCCGATGTTCATTACCAATCGTGTGATTTCAGTTCTGTCAGATGCGGCGAAGCGGCAGGGAAAAACGAGTGTAGAGAGACTAGATGCGATAAATAGGTAACCGAGACAGGCAGCAGCAGCCAAGCGATACAAAAGTAACAACAGGGAAGTAAACGATTCTGTGACTTTCACGAGTTCCTAGTCAGGAGTGAATTGTATAATTTCGTCTGAGTGCTTTGATAGTTTAGTTTCTTGAGTTTATGCGTGTTAATTTAATATCTATTAGACACAGTTCTCGTGTTTTCGTTTGCGTCGAGAAGTAAACCGATTTTGTGACTTATTACAAGTTCCTAATCAGGGGTGAATTATTTAGTCTCACCTGAATGCTTCGGTTTTTGAATCTCTGAGTATTCATCTAATTTATTAGAACAGTTATGGCGTTTACATCAGAGTCTACAGCAGAGTTCTGCAGCATGTGTCGATAGTCTGTTTGTCTTAGTAGCGTAGTTTTCCAGTCTAGTATGGATAGGGACTGTGACACTTCGCTCTCAGCTCCAGGCTGTGATGGCTTTGGTTACACAGCTTGAAGCTGCAGTGGATGGGCATCACTGTTGTGGACCGGCCATGGGGATCCAACAGACGTCCAGCACCTCCGAGTCCTCCGACGGTTCTCACCGGCGGCCAGCCCAGCCACTGCTCGCACTGAGGTTGACCCCTCACCTGTGGTCGAATAGGAAGTCGCCTCAGGGCATGGCAGGCGGCGAAAGACGTCCCAGGGGGCCGCACGTAAGGCCTCCCCTGATATTCTGACAAACAGATTCAGGTGCTGTCTGTGGCTGACACTGTCTCTCAGCCGCCTGTCCTGTTTCAGAGGAAACCTCTTAGCCTGCAAGATCTGTGCAGTCACAGAGGCATTGGTAGTTGGGAGCTACAATGTTAGGCGCATTATGGAGCCCCTTAGGGAAATGAATCTCAAGAAGGAGAAGAAAGCCAATGTGCATATCGGGTGGACTCATTCCAGATGTGGAGAGGGTCCTTCCGGATGCCGAAGAGCGTAGGGTGCAGCTAACTGCAGGTGGTGGCTCAAGTCGGTACCAATGATGCGTGTCGCTTTGAATCTGAAGAGATTCTCTCTGATTTTGAGCGGCTAACGGAAGTGGTAAAGACTGACAGTCTTGCTTGAAAGATGAAAGCAGAGCTCACAATTTGCGAACCTCTCGTACAGAAACAAGGGGATGGTCTGAATCAGAAGCTCTGGCTGTTCTGCGATCGTGTAGGCTGCAGATTCCTCGACTTGCGCCATAGGGTGGTTGGGTTTCGGATTCCGCTGAAAAGGTCAGGAGTCACAACACGCAGGAGGCGGCTACACGGGTAGCAGGGTCTGTGTGGTGTGGACTGGGAGGCTTTTTAGATGGGAGAGTCTCGCGAAAACACAAAAAGGACTTCAGTATCAAAGGGTGCAGGCCGAACACAGGAAGAACGTAGATACAGGAACCATCGGTATAAAAGGTGTAAATTGTAGTAGCTGTGTTGGGCAAGTACAACTCCAAGCCCTAATAGAAAGTACTAACGCTCAAATCGTTGTAGGCACTGAAAGTTGGCTAAAGCCGGAGATAAGTTCAACCGAAATTTTTGCGAAGAACGTAGCGGTGTTCTAAAAGGATAGTGGAGTCTTTGTTGCTGTTAGAAGTAGTTTATCTTGTCGCAAAACTGAAGTACATAGTTCCTGTGAGATAGTATCGTCATTCTTGGCAACCGGAGCAAAGTAATAATTGGATCCTTTTACCAGCCTCCCACTTCAGTTGATACAATTGCTGAAAGGTTCAAGAGTTTAATTTCAAACATGTACCCGACTCATACAATTATAGTTGGTGGTGACTAATTTACCCTCGATATGTTGACGAAAACACGTGTTATATCCGGAGGTATGCATGGAACATCACCCGAAATTGTGCTAATGCATTCTCTGAAAATTTCTTTGAGCAGTTAGTTCACGAGCCGAGTGAATAGTAAACAGTTGTGGAAACACACTTGATCACTTAGCAAAAAATAGTTCTGAGCTAATAACAAGCATCAGAAAGGATACAGAGATTAGTGAACACCGGCTTCTCGTAGTGAGACTGCGCATTGTAACCTGCGAATCCATCGAGAAGAACTGAAAAATATACCTAATAAAAACGGCACATAAAAATTCATTTCACGCCTTCCTGAGACACACTATCCAAATTAACAATATAAGCCTACACTAGATGTGGCTTGAATTCAAAGAAATACACTCCTGGAAATGGAAAAAAGAACACATTGACACCGGTGTGTCAGACCCACCATACTTGCTCCGGACACTGCGAGAGGGCTGCACAAGCAATGATCACACGCACGGCACAGCGGACACACCAGGAACCGCGGTGTTGGCCGTCGAATGGCGCTAGCTGCGCAGCATTTGTGCACCGCCGCCGTCAGTGTCAGCCAGTTTGCCGTGGCATACGGAGCTCCATCGCAGTCTTTAACACTGGTAGCATGCCGCGACAACGTGGACGTGAACCGTACGTGCAGTTGACGGACTTTGAGCGAGGGCGTATAGTGGGCATGCGGGAGGCCGGGTGGACGTACCGCCGAATTGCTCAACACGTGGGGCGTGAGGTCTCCACAGTACATCGATGTTGTCGCCAGTGGTCGGCGGAAGGTGCACGTGCCCGTCGACCTGGGACCGGACCGCAGCGACGCACGGATGCACGCCAAGACCGTAGGATCCTACGCAGTGCCGTAGGGGACCGCACCGCTACTTCCCAGCAAATTAGGGACACTGTTGCTCCTGGGGTATCGGCGAGGACCATTCGCAACCGTCTCCATGAAGCTGGGCTACGGTCCCGCACACCGTTAGGCCGTCTTCCGCTCACGCCCCAACATCGTGCAGCCCGCCTCCAGTGGTGTCGCGACAGGCGTGAATGGAGGGACGAATGGAGACGTGTCGTCTTCAGCGATGAGAGTCGCTTCTGCCTTGGTGCCAATGATGGTCGTATGCGTGTTTGGCGCCGTGCAGGTGAGCGCCACAATCAGGACTGCATACGACCGAGGCACACAGGGCCAACACCCGGCATCATGGTGTGGGGAGCGATCTCCTACACTGGCCGTACACCACTGGTGATCGTCGAGGGGACACTGAATAGTGCACGGTACATCCAAACCGTCATCGAACCCATCGTTCTACCATTCCTAGACCGGCAAGGGAACTTGCTGTTCCAACAGGACAATGCACGTCCGCATGTATCCCGTGCCACCCAACGTGCTCTAGAAGGTGTAAGTCAACTACCCTGGCCAGCAAGATCTCTGGATCTGTCCCCCATTGAGCATGTTTGGGACTGGATGAAGCGTCGTCTCACGCGGTCTGCACGTCCAGCACGAACGCTGATCCAACTGAGGCGCCAGGAGGAAATGGCATGGCAAGCCGTTCCACAGGACTACATCCAGCATCTCTACGATCGTCTCCATGGGAGAATAGCAGCCTGCATTGCTGCGAAAGGTGGATATACACTGTACTTGTGCCGACATTGTGCATGCTCTGTTGCCTGTGTCTATGTGCCTGTGGTTCTGTCAGTGTGATCATGTGATGTATCTGACCCCAGGAATGTGTCAATAAAGTTTTCCCTTCCTGGGACAATGAATTCACGGTGTTCTTATTTCAATTTCCAGGAGTGTAGTATCGCCTGCAATTGAGAGATTTATACTAAAGAAATTAACAAACTACAGAGCTGTTTCTCCTTGGTACACAAAACTGGTCAGAAAACTGTTGCAATAACAACGAAAAAAGCATGCCAAATTTAAACAGACGCAAAATCCCCAAAATTCGCTGTCTTTAACAGAAGCTCGAAATTCAGTGCGAACTTCAATGCGAGATGCTTATAATGGTATCTACAACGAAACTTTGTCTCGAAACCTGGTAGAAAATCCAGAGAGATTCTGGTCGTATGTGAAGTATGCTAGCGGCAAGACACAATCAATGACTTCTCTGTGCGATAGCAATGGCAATACTATCGATGACTGTGCTGCTTACGCAGAGTTACTAAACGCAGCCTTTCGAAATTCCTTCACCAAAGAAGACAAAGTAAATATTCCAGAATTCGAATCAACAAAACATGAGTAATGTAGAAATAGATGTCATCGGAGTACTGAAGCAACTTACATCACCTAACAAAAGCAAGTCTTCCGGTCCAGACTGTTTACCAATCAGGTTCCTTTCATAGTATGCTGATACAATAGCTCCATACTTAACAATCCTATACAACCGTTCGCTCGACGAAAGATCCGTACCCAAAGACTGGAAAGTTGCACAGATCACACCAGTATTCAAGAAAGGTAGTAGGAGTAATCCATTAAATTACAGGCCCATATCATGTACATCTATATGCAGCAGGATTCTGGAACGTTATAAATTACCTCGAAGAAAACGGTCTATTAACACACAGTCAACAGGGAATTACAAAACATCGTTCTTATGAAACACAATTAGCTCTTTAGTCACACGAAGTGTTGAGTGCTATCGACAAGGGATTTCAAATTGATTCCGTATTTCTAGATTTACAGAAGGCTTTTGACACTGTACCACACAAGGGGCTTGTAGTGAAATTGCATGCTTATGGAATATCGTGTCAGTTATGAGACTGGATTCGTGATTTCCTGTCAGAGAGGTCACAGTTGGTAATAACTGACGGGAAGTCATCGAGTAAAACAGAAGTGATTTCTAGCGTTCCCCAAGATAGTGTTGTAGGCCTTTTGCTGTTCCTTGTCTATATAAACGATTTAGGAGACAATCTGAGCAGTCGTCTTAAGTTGTTTGCAGATGATGCTGTCGTTTAAAGTCATCGTTTGTCTGGTAAAGTCATCAGAAGGTCAAAACAAATTGAAAAACCATTTAGAAAAGATATCTGTTTGGTGAAAAAATTGACATTTGGCCCTAAATAACGAGATGTATGATATAATCCACATGAGTGCTGAAAAGAATCCGTTAAACTTCGATCAAACGACAAATCAGTCAAATCTAAAGGCAGAAAATTCAACTAAATACCTAGAAATTACAATTAAGAACAACTAAAATTGGAAGGAACACATAGAAAATGTTGTGGGGGAAAGTAATCAGAGACTGCAGGACATTTATAAAATTAACAGGTCTACTAAAGAGACTGCCTACACTACGCTTGTCCGTCCTGTTGTAGAATGCTGCTGCGCGGTGTGGGATCCTTACCAGATAGGACTGACGGAGTACATCGAGAAAGTTCGGTGAAGAGCAGCACGTTTTGTATTATTGCGAAATAGGGGAGAGTGTCACTTAAATGATAAAGGATTTGAGGTGGACATCATTAAAACAAAGGCGTTTTTCATTGCAGCGGAGTCTTCTCACGAAATTTCCATAACCAATTTTCTTCTGCGAATGGTAAAAATTTTGTTGACGCCGACTTGCACAGGGAGAAACGATCATCATAATAAAATAAAGGGTAATCAGAGCTGGCGCACAAAGATATAGGTGTTCGTTTTTTCCGCGCACTGTACGGAATTGAAGTAATAGAGAAATAGTGTGAAGGTGGAACCGTCGGCCGTGCACTTAAATGTGATTCGCAGAGTATCCATGTAGATGTAGCTGTAGATCACCTGATCGGACTTAATAAAATCGGACAAGCGAAATATTGCAGCTCAAATTTCCATGGATGCTCTTCCAGAAGTTACGCAGTTGTATAGTGTGTGGACGGGGGAGGAGGAACTGCAATGTTGAAATCCCAAGTAACGTGTACCGTGATCGGATACCTCCGCTAAAAGGACAGTCACTAGTATCATTATGGAATCAATGCTTCTTGAATCCAAAGCCAGCGCTTGCGCCGTACTTGAAACAGCCTATATTAAACGAAAATTGGTATACCTAGAGAATGCAGGCAGCGGTTGATACCCGCTTGTTAAATACGCGTCATCACATCTCATAGCCGATAAGTTTCACGTAAACTTTGTACTTTCACAGGCGGTCTGAAGCTAACTGGTTCTTCACCCCATCTCAACGGCGTCTATATCACTCTTGCAACCTAGTGGATGGTCGTCAGCACTGGTACACTGCTAGCAGCATGTGACATCAGCTGGCTGAATCGCTGCAAGTTACATACTGAGCAAAATAAAGAAACCAAAAGTCAACAAAAGATAACTGGTGTGACTAAAGACTCCACGAGGTAACCCATTGTCTGCATTATCTCATTGGGTTAAAAGCTGAAGAGGAGGTACTCAACAAAAGCTCTGAATACGATTATCAAGAACCACTAATGATTTACTAAGGAAATTTCTCGCTATTCAACCTAAAACTTTAGCGACAATATTTATGATATGGGTCACAAAACACTAGATTTCACAGAAATGCTTCACAATCACAGCGTTTTTCTTCTTTTTTTGTCTTTTTTTATGAAACTGGCAGTATATTACCTACGTCACAAATATCATCGCTAAGATTTTAGTTTGAGTTGCGCGAGTTTTTTGTAGTAAATCATTTACTTTATAGCTACACTATAAGAATATGATAATTCCAATTCTAAAGAAGGAGGGTGCTGACAAATGTGAATATTGCAGAACTCTCAGTTTAATAATGCATAGTTGCCAAATAATGGCATGAATTATTTACAAAAGAAGGGAAAAGCCAGCAGTAGTTCACCTCGGGGAAGATCATTTGGGTTCCGGAGAAACGTAGGAACACGTAAGGCAGTATTATTCAACGACTTATCTTAGGTTAAAGGAAGGCAAATCTACATTTATAGCATTTGTAGATTTGGAAAAAGTTTTTAACAGTGTGAACTTAACTTGAATGTAGCAGCGATAAAATACAGATAGCGAAAGGTTGTTTACAACTTGCTCAAAAACCAGACTGTGTTTAGAAGCAGCATGGTCTGATAAAGGGTTCACTCGGCTTTGTGAGACCAAATGAGAAGCTGCTTCGAAAAGTACTGATACGCATCCCCAAACTGAAAAGTGTTTTCGAGCCTGGAAGCTACATTATAATTACTTTTCTCATGCCAGATTAAGGATATGGTTCGTATGTTAAACGTCCAGCGTGAGTGCGAATATCATGATGTTCCCCGCACATTTTTCCACAAATGCTGAGCCTCTTCACCATTTCGGCCCCAGAGCGCTACGTAACGTTGCCAATAAGAAAACATAAACAGCCTACTTACATAAAGAAAACATAAACAGCCTACTTACATAGAGAAAACATAAACAGCCTACTTACATAGCCCCCATGCACCCCACAAAAAATTTTACAAAATATTTTTGGGCAGTGGCCAATAATGATTTGAAAAATTTTTTCATAATTACAATAACAAAGATATCAAATGCACACACTTATTGATACAATGTTGGTCAAAAGCTAAAATTTTCTCACAGTCCATAAAGACAGTCCAGATTGTTCATCACTGTAAAATTGCAGTGTTTTACTCAAAGTCTGAGCAGTAAAAGAAAATGCACACGAAAGTAGTGGATTTCCATGCAGTCTTGAAGAAGTACTGTTGTCCTTCCAACTGAAAGATAGTGCTGACTCTTGACATGCTGACAGGTAATGGGCCACAACAGAGCAAACCCACAGCAGATTCATTCGACGTTTTGAAGAGGATTGGTAGGTAGGTCATCACAGAGCAGACCCACTGTAGTCCTGGTAGAGAGTATGGTATTGGTGGGCCACCAGAGGTGCAGACCCACTGTAGTCCTTGTAGAGACGGCCAGCAGCCATCTGTTGCGATTGTGCAGATGCACATTCACCATCGAAGAGTCTTGCGGAGAATATAGCAAGTCCATAAACCACCACTTGTGCACTCACAAAGTTTTTGGAATTGTCCTTAGAACGAGCAATGCTGTTATCCAGTCCCTTGCTGAATTATCACCACACGTGCAAACACTAACAGTCCCTACTTCTCACATATTGTCCATATACTATGACCAACAGAAACGTGTGCAGTGAAATGGAACTTACAAGTTACTTAATTTGATTAACTGGTGTCAATTACAATATTATAACATGAGAATACAATTACAAAGGTACAAAATACATCATTAAAAACATAACAATACAGATAACATTTGTAGTACAGGCTTTACAACAGAATAGAAATAAACATATACATCAGTGTTACAGGAATTATGACATGAGTACAAAAATAAAAGATCAGAATCACTTTCGAAACATCAACTTTACACATGAGCATTAAAACAGAACAGAATACATAATGTCTAAACATCTTTACAAAGAAAATACCATATTATTAATGCAAAGTATATTTGAGGATAACAGTATTCCTCATCATAGTGAATGTAGCTGAGTATTAGAAAAATTCTACAACATAAGTCTTATCAGATAAACATATAAAGACAGGAAGAACATAATTACACACGGGTACCCAAACATATAGTGGGATAACACAAAAGGAAAGGACAGGGTTTGTTTCATTGCAGTATTTTGCAAACAAAACTTTCTTTGCTTCTTGGAGATCTCCCTTCATTCATCATTATTCCTATCTAAGCCTGCCTTCTGTATTCTGTTCACATCCTCTGTTAAAAATAGTTTTTCTCCACTGTACAGTATCCTTTTTTTTTTTTTTGCCCAAACCATTTTCATATAGCTTCTCAATACATTTCTTCCAAGTCATCATAGTTAGTTTCTTATATAGTCTACCCCTCTTAAGCTAACTTAAATCTACTGAGCTCAGATATATATACCAAGGGATGAGGCAATGCAGCATCACATAAAACAATTAATATAAACAGCAATGAAAAAAAACGCAGATTTGCGAAGCAAACAGCATTAAGAAATTAGCAAAGCAATTGTAATATTACAACTAATATAAGGCACTGTGCAGCAAAAAAGGAAAATTAGCTTAGAAGAGTAACACAAAGTCAAATTCAGTAACACTATGCCTGGCAAACAGCAGTAACTTATACCTACACATGACATAGCTCAAGCAGAAAAAATATTACAGTAAAAACAACAATGCAGATAAGGGAAATGTATATTCACATCTTAATGTCTATGTAATTAAAGTGGTGCACCATAACAACTTATTGTGAAAAGAAATATTACCATGTACTTGAAAAGAATATTATGTGTCCAGTTACTGTTACTAGTCCCTTCTAATTGTTCTTTCCTTTCCAAGTGCTCCTTTTTTAAAGAATGTGGATTACAAAATTATTATTTAATAGATCTGTTGACAGAAAGTGTTCACATTAGCAAATGCATTTTATTTTATAAAAGCAATGCTGCAACACAGCTGGAAACCAGATATCAAATGAAATAAGCAATTACGCAAACCAAAGCATAAAAATATCATTCAATAGTCATGTGACATTTCATAAGTTAGTAGAAATTCTCTCAACTCTCGTAGAAAGACACTTGTCGTAATCAGGTGTGCAGATGTAAAAATATTTCTCGTCATTTCATTAGGCATTTCAGTAAATATCATAAATTACGAACTCCACAGTATGCTTTCAACAAGGAAATGTCAATAGCGAGGATAATGGCCTCCCTTTTTTTTTCTACCTGTGCTTCCGAAAAGGCACACCCTAATGGCTTGTTCTCCAGGTGTCTGACACAGCTGTGTGCCGACGACGCACGTGCAGGTGGTCACTTAACTTTCTTACGGAAATATTTACGACAGCAGTTTCCGCTACAGTGACAGTCTCATATAAAAATTTCACAGGTCAAGAATTTGCGTTGCAAATGTGTAGAAACAAAATCTTATGAATATAACAGTGTCCAAAAAATTTTCGCCGGCATTGTGATACATTCACGCATTTAAACACATTTCATAACTCTTAAAGTACGATTCTTGGTTTCCAACATCCTTTTTCACAAGACAATAGTCCCTAACTTCTATTCATTATTCATATACATATAAACACATAATCACATTCCTCATATATGGTAGCATCATCTTATTGACATAAACATACCTCAACAGCATAATACACATCGTCGTCGTAAAAATAACATCATAACACCTCAGTCAAATCTCAAAAAAGTCGTAGCTTTCTGCAATAATTTCAAACCATAAAAAATATTCTCTGCTCATTTCAATAGTGTCATCTGCCTCAAACGTAATTTAAAAATCATGATCTCATACCAAATACATCATTCAAAGCTCTCATAGCATCACAATGGTTCTGAAAAAATATGAACAGTTTACAAAGTACAGACAAAATACAATTTCTTAAGTGTGAAGTTATCCAACGGTGTAATTACGTAAACATCTGTCACTGCCGTAGTAAAAAAGTTTGTCTCTCTCAGTTAAATGATCAGATAGCTGTGTAATTTGTGTTAGAGAAATATGGTACCGATGTGTAAAGTTGTATAAGCAAATACCATATTAGCTAGGGCTCCTTGTGCTTGCCAAACACATGGTACACAAAGTAGGCGTGCACCCCCCTGAGGATTAATGTAATTATACCCTCAGGTGTTACAGATTACAGCAATGGAATGAAATGTATCACGGAAAACTTTCTTTGTAACTGAAAAATCTTGAAAATTAAATGTTTTAAGTACAAAATTAATCACTCAAATACATGTCCTGTAGCGCTAAATGTGCGTCTTGCTGTAAGATAATCTCTGTGGGAGTGTCGTAGTTATCGTCTTCCGAAAGCTAAGTTCAGCAGAAGCCAATGTACTTACCTCATGATAAACAAAAGTGAAATGCTTTGCGTATAGATTTTTAGGTATTACGCTTATTGTTGTGATGAAGAAATTACTGTGCTGTAACGTATTGTTGTGCTACGGAAAAGGCTGTGGCTTTGACAAAAGACTTCTAAGTTGGTTTGTTGGCGTACATCTACACTTTTTCCAAAGATTGCACCTTGTAATTTAATCTTACGTATGGAAGTGTGGGACAATCGTTCGATTTGTTGCATTTGCTAAAGGCTGTTTCACTAATTACTGATATGGGACTGCCAGAGTCAAGTACTGCAGTAAATTTTACGTCATTTACTGTAATGTGAATCACAGGATATGCAATGTTGTTATGTTTTACGTCGTGTTCCTGGAGTAAGATGTCTCTAATGTCTTCCATTCTTCAAATTTCAAAGCTATTGACTTACCTTCTTTCTCTAAACTTATTTCAGCATCGTGAAAGCTTAAGATTGCTTTGTATTCATTAAAAAAGTCTACTCTCAGTATAATTTCCGTCGACAATAATGGAACAATAAGAAAGTTCATAGAGAAGCTGTGGCTTTGACAAAAGACTTCTAAGTTGGTTTGTTGGCGTACATCTACACTTTTTCCAAAGATTGCACCTTGTAATTTAATCTTACGTAACGGAAGTGTGGGACAATCGTTCGATTTGTTGCATTTGCTAAAGGCTGTTTCACTAATTACTGATATGGGACTGCCAGAGTCAAGTACTGCAGTAAATTTTACGTCATTTACTGTAATGTGAATCACAGGATATGCAATGTTGTTGTTTTACGTCGTGTTCCTGGAGTAAGATGTCTCTAATGTCTTCCATTCTTACGTAATTACTAGCTATGGCAGCTATGTCGCCAGTTTCATAAGTACGTCTTGTGGCTGCCAGCGGTGTGAGTCATTGCCTATTGTCTCTTTGTTGGCGCGCATCGTTATTGGGATTTGGAGAACTAACTTCTACAAATTCACCGTGACGAGAATCCCGCCAGTTCTGATGCAGTTCAGGTCTGTCGTTACGATCATATCGTCTGTCGTCATGTCGGTAGATTCCATAGTTTCTTTCTTGTCGGTCACGTGGTGGAGAATTACTCCCTGAGTCGTAACTGCGCGCTGGACCGTTGCGTCTAAAGTTATTCTGCCTCCCTTGATAATAATTGTTTTGGTTCCCATATTGTCTGTTTCTCTGATTGTCTCTGTGATAGTCATTACCATGGAAAGGTGATCTTTCCCTGTAACTATTACTCTGCCAGTGGTTGTCATATGGGTGGTGTCTGTTTTGGTCACGATTTACGTTGTAAGAATAGGTTTGTCGTGGCCATTTATTGTTTCTGTCGTCACGGAATTGTGACGGATATGACCTGTAGTGATTGTTTTCCTGTTTTCGCATCCCGCGACTGTCTGTGTCAATTTCTAATTCTTGTAAGAGTCCCTGAAAAGCTTCAATGTCGTCTTTGCAACGTCCTGCCAAAATAATATGCCGTAAATGTTCAGGCAGTTTGATTAAGCAAATGCGGATGAGTTCTGAGGGGCTGTATGGGTTTGACAGGTACTGATTCTTGTGCAACATGTCTTCAAAATATTTGACAAGACTGGAAAATTCAGATTGTTCAAAGTGTTTCATCATCATGATGCTATGTTTTACTCGATCTTGTGTAGCTTGAGACCAATATGCTGAGAGGAAGGCATGATAAAATTCTCCTTCACTGTGACAATCGTGAATGACCGATCACATTCTTACAGCTGGTTCATTCTCCAAGTAGCCACACATAAATTCTAATCTGTGTTCTAATGACCAGTTGGGCGGAAAACAATGAGAGAATTGATGGAGCCACGCTTGTGGATGAATGTTGTTGGCAGAATTCTTAAATGTTTTGAATTTACGTGTAGTAATGAACAGCTTATAGTCAAAGTCATCGTGTCGGCGAGTAGCATATCGGTCATTGTTACGTCGTGTCGGCGGTTCTATCTCAAAATTCGGTCCACCTTGCCAATTCCTTTCATAATTACCGAAATACCCTGTGTTATTATTTTGTGGCTTTTCCGTATTTCTAAGTTCCTCTTCCCGTGTTGGAGCGCGAGTGTCCTCTGAAATATGTAATTCTTGTATCACCTGCGTCAACTGATCTTGTACTTCCCGGATTTCTCTTTTGTACTGTGTATTGATTTGATTTTGATTTTGTTTCAATTTTCTTATTTGTTCATACTCTTCTGTGTCAGTGAAGGCTACGGGTCTTGTGTCATTCAGATCATCATCTACCTTTGTAGATAAGTTAGTGACCTGATCCGAAAGTTCGGCTACTTTCTCCGATAGTGAACACATTTCCTCAGTGTGTTTTCCTGAACCAAGTTTCAGAGTGTCCATTTGTGTTGAAATCGAATCTACTGTGTCCTTTAAGTTTTCCTGAGTTTTTGCAAGTTGCGTAACCGAATCGGTAGATGCAACTGAGTCAATTTTAGCCCACAAGGTCTCATGATTTTCATGAACAATGGTTTGCAGTTCTTTTATGGCTGCTTCGTGATTCTGTAATGCATTTTCATGCCGCGAAAAAATAGGTTGAAAATGCTCACAAATTTGTGTTTTTACGTCATTACAGACTTTTTGACATTTCGATTCAATGTTATGTAACTCAGTAGTTAAATCTTCACGTGTTTGTTCAAGCGTGATGTGAAGATTTTGTTCCATTGCGTCTAACTGTTGCTGTGTTTGTCTCTGGTGTTGTTCCATTGTGTCTAACTGTTGCTGTGTTTGTCTCTGGTGTTGTTCCATTGTGTCTAACTTTTGAAGCCTTTGTCCCATTTGTCTCTGATTTTGTTCCATTTGTTGCATTAATTGCAATAATAATGTATTAGTGTCTGGAATCTGTTTCTCTATGCTTTTTGGCAGTGCATTTTCACCGGCAACATTCACATTTTGACAAGCTGAAAATGTGTCTTGACTTATTTGAGAAAACGGTGAGGACGCAAAACCTGAATCTACAGTATTTGTAAAATAGTGTCCTGTCATTTCGGATTCCTGAGGCGAGCTGTGGCCGACCGATCGATCGATAATGCTTCCCTGTTCACAACCTGTTTCACTGTCTACACCATTATTTGCCGCCCGCTCCATTTCCCTATGCACAATTACGAAATTACTACTTGGAATGTCTGTTAATTCACTACACAGTTGTGCTGATAAGCTACGCTCGTCGTCACTATTATTTCTCAGTTTACTTTGGAGCCTAGTGTTACGTTTTTCACACGCCATTATTGTGACAATATTTCACACGATAACACAGAAAAACACAATTTGAAAAGCAAAAATAAGAGAACACATTAACATAGCACTGAAAATAATATCTAGTTAATTGCAGCTGCGAAATACTTGGTGCAAATCTACATGCATGCCACAACTGTTTTACTGTGCAACAATGAAAAACCACAACTACCAAGGAAATTCTCTCTGCAATTACGCGCTAGAAATAAACAAAAGCTACACTAAATACACAAACTACAAGAAAAAAATCAGAAGATTCCAGTGATGTATCCTGGCAGGGTTCCCATATGTAACGTCCCCTTAGAAGAATTGTATACGAGACTGTGCTTAAACTGACACACAATGTTTTTAGCGCAACGCAATCTGACTATCAAAGATCCCTGCAAAAGAATGGCCCTGAGTAACTTTAACCTATACCTTTCACAAATCACTTACCTCACAAAAATCTTCGTTACTCGAACTACTGCAATACAGCGAGCACCACTATTGCCAGCTAAATAAAAGATTCAAACTACAGAAGGCACTAACTACTGATAGGGATAGTTAGCAAATGAAAGATATCAATAGAGAACAAACAATGTATTTACCTTAATAGTCATAATATATATAGCAGTTCATGACAAATTACAAAACTCCGCCATCTCTCTCCTCACATCCACCACTGCTGGCGGCTCACCTCCAACTGCGCAACGCTACGCGCTGTTCACATCCAGCTGCCGCTGCTCAACACTACAATGGCAGACAACAATGCAAACTAGCCACAGACTGCACACAACGCAGCCAGTGATTTTCATACAGAGCGCTACGTAACGTTGCCAATAAGAAAACATAAACAGCCTACTTACATAAAGAAAACATAAACAGCCTACTTACATAGAGGAAACATAAACAGCCTACTTACAACCTGTGTCTGAATGCTTTTGTGTGTGAGAGTGTGTCAGTCACATGTTGGCTGCAGTAAGAGAAACAGGAGAGACGTCAACCCCTCTACGATAACAGCAAGTAGAACGCTACATAAACTCTCAACTAATAGTTTTATTTAATTTAAAAACACGTTAGGGTTGTTTATTAAAATTCTTAATAGTCTTGATCGCAGATACAATCCAACAGTAACTAGATATGTGGTTTGGGTCGATCAACAACCATCTTCAGACATATTTAACTCTAATTAGTAGCTGAGACGTCAGACAATGTTAATCACCACGAAATTGTATCTTTTCAAAATTATCCGAAATCTGACCAGAATATATCTGTCAACTTACAGAAACAATAGACTGTGCGCCGAGAGACGTGCTCTGATCAGAATTTACATATTTTGAAAAGTTTCTAATTGTAACAGTTATGTGCTACTTAACGCTGTCTGTAGTCTTAGTTATTAATTACAGTGGAGGTACGATCTAAAGACAGCTGTTGGCCAACCAGAACCGTTTATTTAGTTACTATTGGACTGTATTTGCAAACAAGGCTATTAAAATGTATAGTCAATGATATAGGTCGATGCGTCTCCTTCCCCCGACGATGTCAGGTTTTGCAAATTAGATGTTTACCCAGATTTGCTAACACGTTGTAATTTCCTCATTTAGCCCATATCCATATTGCATAAGCTGTGCTTCGTTTAAATTCCTCAAAATGATCCCGAGATATGCTTTACGCGTCATCCCTTCCTACAGCCATCGTCAACCACAGTGGTTCAGTGCCATCAGGATTACAACAAATGTTATTTTCGGTATCGATTGCATGTATTTGCAAAACTGTGTCCAGTTTCAGTATCATCACACACGCCTTCTTCAGACTTGATTATGTCGGTAAATGTTCCCAAAAATCAATTTGCGCGCCACAACTATGGTCCCTATCGTAAGCAGTCCGTAGTGTTCCACGCGTCATCACACAGTACACATGGACCTTCACCTTGGTGAAAACAAGCACATTTTCTGACTCGTACGTGATGTAACTGCACCATCCTACATGGCTGAGAGAACGATATGTCTGCCCCGTTAGGCGCTCTTCACGGCGATCCGTTGAGCTCCTGCATGGCGTAGAGTGTGGTCCCCCTGAAGCAGTCGAGTCCATATTCGGGTGATTGTCGTGGGTTCCATGTTAACGCAACCAGAAATGTCGCAGAAAAATAAGCAGCAGTACCCTTTCAAAGGAAACATCCCAGCATTTTCCTCAAGTAGTTTATCACACAAAACGTAAATCTAGATGACTGAAACTGGATTTGAACCACCGTCCTCCCGAATACAATTCCATTGTGTTACTACTACGATTACCCGCTTGGTTACCATAAGACGTAGCACATTCTTTATTTCGTTAACTGTTCAGGATATCGAAAAGATGTTCTCCGAAAATGATAGTACGAAGAGGGCAAGGAATTTTGTTGTGCAGGCGTTTACGTCAACTTCTGTAGCAACATGGATACTGAAGCACGTATTTTCCACTGGGAAAACAAATCTGTTAAATGACACTCGAAAGCTGTTGAAAACACGAGTACATTGATACAACGCAAGTTGGTGTTGGTAGTGAATTGTTTCGGAAAAAAATATCCGAGAAATGCGTAAAAACTGAAATGCAAGGTTGCCAGATTCGGCTACTATGGTTAAACACCGCCAGCTGGGGTTCTCATACGAAGCTCCGTCCTTGTACAAAGCCTTCCGAAACAAGCTGTTCACTTAACATGAGAACGTACAAACATTTGAAATAGTTTTCCTATGCCCCTTCTTATGCGCTAGAGCTTAGTATCTAGCTGCACTTAACAAAAAATCGTGACTGATCCTGTAACTATGTAGTATAGAGGAGGAGAAAGAGAAAATACGTTTTGTCTCAGCAGTAGTGACCTAACTTCTTGCTGCGTGTATCGATGGAGCTTGGTACAAGAGCCCCACTAGCTGTGTTTCACTGCTATAGTTTGTTTCAGCATGCTTGCCTTCAATTTTTAACAGTCTCTGGTACTTCTGTGAAATGTTTCAGCGCCAACACTAACAAGCATTGTATCACTGTAGTCGTGTCTTCAAGAGCTACCAAATGATGTTAAAAAATTGTACCATTCAATTAAAAAAATACATACGTACTTGCTTAGATATCTCGGTTGTTGTAAGAGTTAAGAGAATAAACATACAACAAAATTACGTGCCCCCTTGATTTCCATAATTTACCGAAAATCTCGTTTCGATGTTTAGAATCATTCACGAAATAAAAGAGGCGTTACGTGTTTCACAAACTCGTCATACATGTAGTTACTACTATCCACGTCTGGGCCTGCTGTATCATGCGATGTACAACTAAGGTTATTTCAGAGTTCTGTTTGAGCTTCCCTTTGTGCCCACATTACATTTATTTTCTCAGAATGGGATCTTTTCCACTCGTCGGACCAAATTGATCCTTTATTCTTGTACTTTTCTGACTGGCCAACTGACTAGTCGTGAAGTTCCATCCTAAAAGTTTTTCTGTCTGGTAGATTCAGCTGTGTTATTTCTGCTTTCATCAGATCTTCCTTCACAGCTCCGATTCATGCTATCGCTTCAGTTCTAGATTTATTGTTACTTTCGTAGAATTTATCTTAGATTTTTTTAGTATTTCATAAATAACTGCAGTGGTTTTGAATGGTTTTGAAGTATACACATCGTTCTTTCAGAATCTGGAAGAGAGATACTTGTAACCTCCTCCTCACTTATCGACCTTAATGACAGTGAAAAATTAAACCGCGTGCACCTAATGGAAATTTGGGAAAAGCAATCGTCACCGAAGTTAATCTGTCAGCAAAGAGGGAGGAAAGGGTTACATCTAAATAAAAAGGAAAAATGCAAATGAAATTGGTGAAAATTAATTTTGAGAAAAGGGTAAAATTAATAAACAAAGTAAAAGTGCTGCCGTTACGTTAACAATTAATTGGCGTTAATTAGATATTCGAGATTTGGGGAAAATTACGGTCGCCAGTCCTATGGGCAATTACTATAATAACTGCAAATGAAACATTATTGCACATATAACTAGCACTAAAAGTGTGGCAACTGAAGGTTGACACGTGTTGTGTGAAAACTGAAAGTTTGTCAGAAGTAATATATTTCACTACATTCTGACTTAATTTAGCAAAAGAATTAATAAAACCAGAAAATTCAAAGTTAATTTAGTGACTGAAATTAATAGTGAGATTTGGTTCTGAAGCACTACGAAATTCAGTAAAATAAGGTTAGTCTTGGGTTCCCTCAACAATCATTTCAATAGCTACTTAAATCTACGCAATTTAGAAATAAGAGATTTAACTTTGAACTTGAATTAAATGATTCTGGACAATTAACAATAGTAACATTTAGTACGTACCAAGCTGAGCTGCAGTCACAGGTAAGCTAAAATACGGTAACAAAACTCGCACTCTTAATTTGTGCTTATGTAATCTAAATATTATAGCCAGCTATGAATATCGTAACTGAACTTTGAAATTAAAGCAGTGAAATCGAATGACGCTGGCGTTTGAATTTCAACGACACTTGGGTTCAGTCCGGAAAAGGAAGGGACCCTGCTGGGTAATGCAATTGGGACAATGAGCAACAAACGTTCATGCAAAGTTGCTGTAATTTTGTGATGCAACAATTTTAAAAGTTTGAAAAGCTGAGGTCTGCCATACAGTTCTAAAACTTTACGTGCTTCCAGTCTTCCTTGTTGGTTGATTGAAGGTTTGAAGCCGTCGATCGAGGAGGTGGCGACAGTCACTCATTGTCGGCCGTCGCTGTTGCAGAAGCTGGATGTTGGCGCGCCTTCTTCTCGACACGGTCACCAGACGAAACGGACTCTTGATGTGCGCCAGCTAATGCTTCCCGTCCACGACACCATGTCAGAAACTATCATCGCAAGTCGAGCGCAATTACATGCTGCCCAACCCCGAAAGCGCGGCAACTCGCGGGAGCTTCACACAACACACCTGCTCCACTGCACCACCCCAGCTAGACTCCCCCTCTGCCCACGCTCCACGCGACAGAATTAACACTACCAAAGATCCTAAACACTTTGGTTCTCCACACGACCTATCGATGTATTCGTTCGATAGCATAGTTTTCCCTAGGCCAGACCCAGCGTATAAATACAAATAATATTCACAAAACAAACCAATTATAAGTCGACATAAATGCATATATAAACAAACAGTAAAACAATTACAATATACAAAGACACAGAAATGTTATATCTTCAGGTAACAAAATAAGGAAAAAATTTTATAGTACAATAGATGGAAATAGGAGGATATGCATTTCCGGCGTTACATACTGACCACCACTGAGTCATAGGCTTGTTTTAAAATCTACAAAGCTATAAAATACTTTCTTATTACAAACTTTTTGCTGTACGAGAATTCGTTACAGAGCTAAAATTTGTTCTGAGGAAAATCAATTAGAGGAGCAGCGTTTGAAAACGTATTAAATGCAGCGAAAGGTCAAAATACAGTTCGATGCATTTTCACCCCAATTACGGTATGTTCTTTAACGCTGTTGAGTCAGATCGGACCATTTCGTGTTCCTTCTCATATTAATTACGTGCTGAGAAACATGAAGCGGATCAAATCGTCTTACGGAACTACAACCGACGGTTCAAAACATTCAAGACATATTTCCCAACATGCGTTGTTAGCCCCCGTTCAAGACATCTACATCTACATCGTTACTCTGCAATTTACACTTAAGTGCCTGGCAGAGGGTTGTTCATCCTTTTTATGCCAATCACATGGAAGAAGACGATGTCTCAATTTACGCATGCGCGGTTCTTTCTGACATTCTCACAGGCCAGCTGCCGGCGCCACCTCAGTTTACCTGAGAGCCCGCGGCCCACTGAACGTTGGCTGGGGTGAGGAAGCACGCTTCTGACGTTTGAGCTAAGTACAGCTATTGACGTGGTGCACACGGACCGTTTATTTTACATTTTATACGAATCTTTTGCCCTTTTGGGCGTTCTGTATTAATGTTGGACCATGTTTCTTTAGGCAGTTTGTAATTTTAGTATGTTCCGAAGAAGGCGTGGTTATCCGCGCCGAAACCTAGGTCAACATCCGGCTTCTATTTGCAATCGAGGCGGATTCTTTATAATCATTAAATTATTCACAATAGCTGACGCGCTGCAATGTTAAAAGTTCTCAGGTTCATCGAACCATTTTCGTACTACTTCTCTACCTTCCCACTCTCGAATGGCGCGTGGGAAAAAGGAACATCTAAATCTTTCCGTTCGAGCTCTAATTTGTCTTATTTTATTATGACGATCATTTCTCCCCACGTAGGTGGGTGTCAACAAAATATTTTCGCATTCGGAAAAGAAAGTTGGTGATTGAAATTTCGTAAATAGATTTCGCCGCAAAGAGAACCGCCTTTGTTTCAGTGACTGCCACGACAACTCGCGTATCACATCAGACACACTCTCACCCCTATTGCGTGATACGCAAAACGAGCTGCCCTTCTTTACACTTTTTCGACGTCCTCCGTCAATCCTACCTGGTAAAGATCCCATACTGCGCAGCAATATTCCAGCAGAGGACGGACAAGTGTAATGTGGGCTATCTCTTTAGTGGATTCGTCGCATCTTCTAAGTGTTCTGCCAACAAAGCGCAGTCTTTGTTTCGCCTTCCCCGCAATATTATCTATGTTGTCTTTCCAGTTTAAGTTGCTCGTAATTGTAATTCCTAGGTACTTAGTCGAATTGACAGCCCTAAGATTTGTGCGATTTATCGTACACACAAAATTTATCGTATTTCTTTTGGTACCCATGTGGATGACCTCGCACTTTTCTTTGTTTAGTGCTAATTGCCACTTTTCCCACCATACAGAAATTCTCTATAGATCATTTTGTAAATGGAACTGATCGTCTGATGATTTTACTATACGATAAATTACAGCGACATCTGCAAACAATCTAAAGGTTCTCAGATTATCACCTAGATCATTTACGTAAACCAGGAACAGCAGAGGGCCTATGACCTACCTTGTGGAACGCCAGGTATCACTTCTGTTCTACTCGATGATTTACCGTCTATCACTACGAACTGTGACCTCTCTCAGAGGAAATCACGAATCCAGTCACACAACTGAGACGATACTCCATATGCACGCAATTTGATTAATAGTCGCTTGTGAAGAACGGTATAAAAAGCCCTCCGGAAATCCAGGAATATGGAATCGATCGCAGATCCCTTGTCGACAGCACTCATTACTTCATGGGAATAAAGAAGTGTTTCATGTGTTGCACAAGAACGATATTTTCTGAATCCGTGTTGGTTATGTATCAATAAGTCATTTTCTTCAAGTTGATTCATAATGTTCGAGTACAGTGCATACTCCATAATCCTACTGCAAATTGAGGTCAGTGATATGGGTCTGTAATTCAATGGGTTACTCCTATTTCCTTTCTTGAATATTGGTGTGACCTGTGCTAATTTCCAGTCTTTTGGAACAGACCTTTCGTCAAGTGAGCGGTTGTATATGATTGCTAAGAAAGGCGCTATTGTGTCTGCATACTCGGAAAGGAACCTGGTTGGTGTACCATCTGGACCGGAAGACTTGCCTTTCTTAAGTGATTTGAGTTGTTTCGCAACACCTAAGATATCTACTTTTATGTCACTCATGCTAACAGCTGTTCTGGTTTCGAATTCTGGAATATTTACTTCGTCTTCTTTCGTGAAGGATTTGCGGAAAACTGTATTTAGTAACTCCACTTTAGTGGCACCGTCATCGGTAACATTTCCATCGCTATCGCGCGTTATTGGCCCGATCTTTTATTGGCTGTTCCCACTGTTTTCATCTTGCGTCTCACTGTGTGGCGTTGTTTGCATGACTGTACACTTTCGATCACCATAGATGGATCAAGTCTGGGAGAGCGATCGACAGGAAGTAAAATGAGAATTAGAGCTCATTAAGTAATAACACTAGTTGTATTTTACAAATTACCATTTTCAGTGACATTTGTAATGCGGTGCATTGATGTGTTATTCGGGTAGGAAACTGAATAATTGCATGTTTTTGTACCGTAACTGGGCTTTAATACTGTAGTTATGTCGTGACGAGACTTATTTAGTTTTAGGTACTTCAACCGACATCCACATGTAAGTAATTTTCTGCCGTCTTGTAATCGCAGAGAAGGGAGATTTAAGTGTGGAAGCATCGCAGCATTCCACCTAGCGATAACAAAAAATATAATTTTATAGCATACCGAATCAAGAGATACAAGATCACAGACTCAGTTATACAAAATAAAAACAAAAAAACGGAAATAAACGTTTTCAAACTATATTACATGAAAACATCATTGGACCAAAACGTATTTTGTTCACTGAATTCGTTCAAAACGTATTAAGTGGAATTTAAAAATTAAAATGGCGGGTTAATGCACAGGGAAATGATTTCAACCATGACTAATTGTGGAAAATAATCTAAATACCTAGGTCCAGCCGTCGATAATTTTGAACTATTTTATCTGGTTAAGAAGCGAAACGTTTTTGTCTCTTGTTGTACAATTATGATCTGTGCACTTAATACGATTTGAAACTCTTCTCATCATTTAATCTTAAATGTGCTTGATATTCGCTTAATTTACATTGAAAATGTTGTTGTGCACCGTTCAAAAGATATTGAGATAGATTTTTGTGTGTAACAGAAGGAAGGGAAATTCCTCTATAATTGTTAACATCAGTTCGATTCCTATGTTATATAGAGGTTGTATCAGTGCAGTCATATGGAATTTTCTCAGTTCACTAAATGTCTTCCAGGATCGATGAAATTTGAGGCTTCTGGATCAGCTGATTTCAGGAGTTCTGCAAAAATTCCGTCCTCACCAAATTCTTTGTTATTTTTAGCGTTTTAATTTCCCTGGCAATTGCCTTTCATTTAGAGGTTGTGGATCTGTATTGTGGTTTAGGGAAATTTCCGGTGGAAATTCTTCTGTGAGATGAGGGCAGTTTAAAATATTTCAAAAATATTTGCCAGGTTCTCTGCTGTTTTCTTGATTGTTAAGTGTCAGTTACCAATTTACTTCTCGAAGCAGAGATAGTAGAGCTAGTACGCACTTTGGTTCGCCTTTAAATGTTTTGTAAAAACTAATGATGTGTTTTTGGAAGTCGTCTTCAATTTCGCGGAGTTGAGTGTTCTCATATTGACTTTTTGAAGCTTTAGTTATGGTTGCCCGAAAAGTGTCAGGTACATTTTTTTGATTTGTTGCTAATCCGTGTTCTGAATGTTGTGTGTCGAAAATTTATTCCCTGTTTACAATCTTCATTCCACCTAGGGCGTTCGTTCCGCCATTATAGACGAATTTGGCTTCGTGCAGTTTTAGTTAATTTGTGCTTTGTTTTCTCGACTTCGTCTGTGTCGCACACATATCAGTGGATACGGCATCTATCCATGTTTTTAATTTACATTACACATCAATACGTTTTTGACGCTGCAGACATCAGTACAATGAGCAGTTCATTTAGGTCGTCGACACAAATTCCCTGGGAAGATACGACACCAGTTTGCTAATCTATTGTTCGTTGGGTTGCCCAACAACAGGGAGCGGATAAGTCATTACACGATATGTCTAAACTGAAATTGGGTGGGGAGGGGGGCGGGGGGAGGAGGAAGGAAAGGGAACCGAGCGGGGTGGCGCAGTGGTTAGACACTGGACTCGCATTCGGGAGGACGACGGTTCTATCCCGCGTCCGGCCATCCTGATTTAGGTTTTCCGTGATTTCCCTAAATCACTCCAGGCAAATGCCGGGATGGTTCCTCTGAAAGGGCACGGCCGACTTCCTTCCCATTCCTTCCCTAAGCTGATGAGACCGATGACCACGTTGTCTGGTCTCCTTCCCCAAACCAACCAACCAACCAAGGAAAGGAAAAGGACTATTGACGTCAGCTGTATCGGGACTTTGTACGCAATCGGCGGCGGCGGGTGAAAACGTGTGCTGGACCGGGATTCTAACCCGGGATCAGCTGCTTACTAGGCACTTGCCTTAACCACTTGCGCCACCCGGACACAATATTTATAGCAATTGCGCGGACTGTCTCGGGTGACTCCGCTCCCCCGCTCCCGTCTCCGTCCTTCTCCACGCTCGCCAAGCTCGCCAATTAGAGACTGTCAGACGTAATTGTGCATCCGCGCTAAATAAAATGGATTTGTTGCCCATCGAGGCGAATGAGTTGTATGAATGAGGGGTGTCTGTTCTTTCGGATGTCCGAAAGAACAGACACCATACATTCGTATGTTTCATGTTCTTATACGCCTGCCGCCTGGTCCAACGGCGACACGGGACGTATTACAAATCGAAATTTGGAGAGACGGTCTGTCAAATGATATGTAGTTTTTTCCCTAATAGCAGAGAAACCGGGCGTTGCTCGGGTTTTTATTTATTCCAATCTCTACTAGACCATGTCCTCCTCCTCCCTCTCTCTATCTCCCTCCCTGTGCTTATATCCTCCCCTCTTCTTTTTGTGTCCGTCAGCTCCTCTCCCTTCTCTCTGTCCATTTTCCCCCTCTTCTATCTCTCTTCATGTCCTCCTGCTCCTACCTGAGCCAGCTCCTCATTCCGCCTCCCTCTCTTCTCTCTCTACTTCATCACACTCACCCCAAGAGAAGGCTGGTGGTTCTCACCCCCTACAGTATTTCTTTCCAGATTGTAACTATCATGTGTGCCAAATTTGATTGAAATCGTTCCAGAGGTTTAGGAGGGACTTTTTACCTGTGGCTCTGCTCGCATTCACACATGTCACATATATTTCACACACATTTAACACATTCACAAATATTTTTCACCAATTACATCTGTAATAATCATAGCAAATTTTCCCCTGCAGTTTCATTTCCACGCAGCACAATGTTTATGACGTCATATCTCCTGAATTATGTACTATACAATGATGTAATTGTGCAGGTACACCAGTGGTATACGTGTTTACTGTGTGTGAAACGTGTTGTGAATAGAGTTAGTAGTGAAGAAATAATAAATTAAAACGTCAGGCATAATATGACAGTTTTTCACGCACCTCCGTATTTCATGTCATATCTCGTGAACTGTGTGTTGTACAATGATATATTTTTGTAGGTACATTCAGCATCATATGTGGATAGTATCGGCGAAATGTGTTGCGAATAGAGTTTGTATCAACAAAGTAGTAAATTTAAACATGATGTAGTTTTTCACGCATACGGTGGTTACGACGTCGTATTCTGAACTAAATGTAGTATAATGATCTAATTTTTGTGGTACATTCCGTGTTATGTGTGAATATTGTCTCGAAAAATGTATCGCGAATACAAGTAGTAGTAAAGAAGTAATAATTAGAAAGTCATGTTTCATATAGCAGTTTTATTCCATGAACAGTGAAAATGTAGTAAGCGATATTCTTTTTTCCTTTCATCATTTTGTAGAAGTCGTCAGCGACAAAAACTTTTCTGAAGGCTTGAAATTATGTGCAGAGTCTATTCCAAGTCAGTAAGTCCTCTCATTCTCAAACACTGGATGACTAAAGTATGGGTACTCTCGTGTCGTGGGCTACACTGCTTTTTCACCCCCACCTCCACCCTTTTGATAGGTGGATGCTTGCTACCTCCACAGTGATTCTTTCCAGACAGTAAACGATATGTGTACCAAGTTTGGTTACAATGGGCCTGTGGTTTTGGAGATGTGGAACGTGCGTACATTTTTTTAATTTGTTTGGATCCGTCTTGCACCTTTCGAGCAGTCGTCTTCTGAAACCTCTTAGCTACTTGCGGATGAAGAGCTAAGGTAGACTGGAGGCTTAATTTTTCGCTTGGTTAGTTTCCACAATATGTGATGGTCGCTGAGACAGCAGCAGCGGAGCAATAGGAGCGGGAGCAACGGCGCACTGCTTGCGCAGGGACGGGTGGTGGTATGGGGGTGGTGGGGAGGGGATAAGGGACACGGACGCAGCGAGCAGGCCGATACTTTCGCGTGTTTGGTCAGCGCGGACGGATAATACGCGCTGCGCAGCGCGGGAACACAGGGCGTGTTTGCGCGGCCCACAGCAAACGGTAATCCCTTTTCGGCGCGCCCCGCGGCGGCGCTGTGAGCACTGCACGCTCCGGGGAGTCCCCGGCGCGGCTGGCGCGGACCAGTGCGCCCGCCGGTCCGCCGCTGATTGGCTGTCCGGGCCGCCCCCCACCCCTCCCCCTGTCCCTCGCCGGCCAGCGGTTGTAAGCCGTCCGCGGCACCAAATACACACACGCACGCACACAGTGCTCATATAATCTGTTCCGTCAGAGCATTCTGCGGCCGCGCCTGGTCGATGTAGTCGGTCAGCCTGAGGGATGCGAGATGCCAATCCGGAGCTGCAGCTGGACACAGGATCATCCCCCGTGTCAATCAGACGGAACACGCCGGCCCGTGATGGCAGCTTTGCGTACTGTAATGAGCCGGCGCCGGCAGACGAATCGCCAGCACGCCAAATAAAGCAGTGCTCAGTCAACGAAATGACACTTTGAAACTGTTTACGTACTGTCCGATCACACAGTTAAACTCGATAAATCTCTGCACTCAAAATCTGCCATCTCATCCACAGGAATCAACATGCATTCTTCGAAAGATACTATTACAGCTACAAAACCGTTCTGCTGGTCCTCCAAGTGTGCAGAACACGTATTTCACGAATGTGCTTTTATTTTATATTGTAAATTTAGATGGTTTTGCATGAAAGTGTGCTTAATCTATAATGTATATTCAGGCAAATTAGTTTTCTTTTTTCCCCGTAGCCTATGCGCAAAAATATATGACTTTTCAATAACTAAACGTTTGTATACAATGATTTCTGCATATTTATTATATCTTTCCTGAGGATATTTCTGTTCTGATGTTACAACTACAAGAAAAGGCGTGTTTTCCTCACCAGATGCGTTTCGTTTGTTGAAGTAAAGCATCGTCAGTGGCCTGCAATTAAAGATATTTATAGTTGGATATGTTTCCTAGACAGAAAAACAGTTCGTTAAAAAACTGTTGGTTTTTACTTACGGTAATTTCCGCTTGGTTTTTCGCCTAATCAGGAAATGCATTCTGTTAGCACGTCTTTGATTTCCTTCTTCATTAGACACTCATAATTGTGGTGTAATTTTACTCTGCTCTGCATAATTATACATTTTTTACGCTTAACACAGCACAATTTCGTACAACACTGTTCACTGTTTATTTGTGTATTTAAGCATTCTATTACACTAGTCAACAGTCATTTTGCACCTGGAACGTGATACATCAACTAGTATGTTTTTTGGTGTTTAGAATCCGAATGTACCTTTCAAAATGTTCTAGCACGTACCATTTTTGAATTTTTAAAGGTTTTTTTATTTTTCGTATTCAGTATTTCGTTTCTTACTTGTTTTCTGTTTTAATGCTTAATTGTTTGTTTTTTTATTTGCTGAGGAGAGCTAGAAGATCTACAAATCGTAAGTAAATGGTTGGTGTGGTAATCCAGTGGTGTAAGAGAGATCCTCAGTGAGTGTTTTCTGTGAAAGATAGTGCAAACTTTTTGTGTTTAAAACTTACACTAAGAAAAATGGCAACTAGTAAATCTCGTTGCTGTCTAAACTACCCCGACAACTTTTGTCATGTGTGTGTGTGTGTGAAATTCACTCCCAAAGCCCAAAGAAAACCAATCACAGATTTGGTTAAGAAGGCCTATAAATTGCATTTTGATTGTCCTGTTGGTGATTAAGATAAAAATTTTGCACCTCATATTGCCTGCATAACCTGTTCTACAACCTTAACCGAATGGTTGAAAGGAAAGCGCCGAGCCATGCCATTCGCTGTTCCGATGGTGTGCTGTAAGCCTAATGACCATTATTCAGACTGTTACTTCTGTCTTACAATTATTTCAGGACATTCAAGCAAAAGTATCCAAATCTATCTTCAGCGTATTTGCCTGTCCCCCGTGATGAGGAATTGCCTGTTCCTGTCTGTAGCTTGAAAGCCACGGAACCAGACACCATGTTAAGTGAATCAGAAAGTGTTGAACATACAGAAGAGTACTGCCCTTAATATCATGACACTTCGTCTCAGCTCTTTAATCAAAAGGAATTGAACGATTTGGTTCGCGATCTAGAACTTTCGAAACAGCAAGCTGAACTCTTGGGGTCGAGACAGCAACAACGGAACCTTCTAGTTACCGGGACAAAAATTTCCTATCAAGAGGTGCTTCCTTCGCTCAGTACATCGATATGCACAATTCAATGTGTGTATGTATAGATGTCAATGGTCTGATGATGCAGCTAAGTGTACAACATAATCCACAGGAGTGGCGACTATTTATTGACTTCAGTAAAACCAACTTGAAACCAGTACTCCTGCATAATGGCAATGCATTTCCATCGATTCCTTAGGCTTACGCAGTAGACATGAAAGAAACTTATGAAACCATGGCTTTGCTGCTACAGACAATGAAATATAAATGATCACTAATGCCAGATTTGCTGTGATTTAAAAGTTGTTGCACTCCTTACAGGTTTACAGGCTGGATTCACGAAATACTGCTGCTTTTTGTGCCCTTGGGACAGCCGTGACACCAAGAACCACTATGCAGTCACGAAATGGCCTATAAGGAAGTCATATGTTACTGGAAACGTAAATGTAAACAATACCACATTGGTTGAGTCCGATAAATCATTTTGCGCCCCTTCATATCAAGTTGAGCCTTATCAAAACTTTGTAAAAGCTCTGGATAAAGAAGGTGAGGCCTTAAAAGAAAAGTTTCCCAAATTATGTGAGGCAAAGCTGAAAGAGGGTATACTTGTTGGACCACAAATAAGAAAATTTCTGAAACATCCAAGCTTTTATACCAAACTCACAGATGTCCACTTAGCTGCTAGGTCTTCTTTCAAAGCAATTGTGAAGGGCTTTTTGGGTAACAGAAAAGACAAAAACTATATTACCATTGTGAATAATCTGTAGGACAACTATAAGAACATTGGGTGTAGAATGTCGCTTAAAATTCACTTTTTACATTCTCACCTTGATTTCTTCCCGGAAAATTTGGGAGCCGCAAGCGATAAGCATGGTGAACGCGTTCATCAATTCATTCTTACCATGGAGCACCGTTACCAAGGGTTTTGGAACCCTTTGAAGTTGGGTAACTACTGCTGGGGTCTCGTTAGAGAGAGTGATGAAACGGCAAACAAAAGAAGAGCCCCGTCGTCGCATTTTTCAAAAACCAAAGACGATTAATTGTGGAAATATCTTCTGAACTAATTTGGACTTTTACTGGCATTATGCCCATACATACATACAAAATAGTATTGATTTCTAACGTTCTGAATGTGTATTTTTGTTTCACTTAATTGTGTCAATTTTCGCTGTTACCATTTTTTATTCTGCTGTGTATTTAGGAAATGTGACGTCATAGAGAAAAACTGATTTTACCAGTGTATTCAGCACCCCAAAATTAGATTAATCGACCCATTTACAAACCAGATGCAGAGAAAAAGTTAAAATTTGTTAACTAGTGTTGTTATTATTCACGTGTGGGCCCAATAGGACAATGCGAGGTACAATCGATCAATGTCACGTTCGATGGTTGGTCTTCCTTTGTGTCAAAATTTGTTTCATCCTTTCAGAATGGAGTCTCTTTCTTTCATCAAACCACGATGTTCCAGCCCGTTTTCTAATTTCCCTCTGACCAACTTTCCAAGCAAATATCTTTTGCCTGAATGTTTTTCTATATGTAACGTCTGACTGAGGCTACTTTAAGATGCTCCTTAGTCGCAGCGATCCCTTTAATTTGTCACAGTTTTAGCCTTACTTCTGTTTTCGTAGAATTCTACAATTTCTCTTGTCAACGTAGTCGGTACCGTTCTTTTAATGTGCCCATAAAGTTGAAGTCTTCGTTTTCTCATGACACCATGTATGTCTGTGTATTCTTCGCTTTCCTTATTACTTCTCAGCCTATAAGTATCTCCATCAGTAATTTTGGGGCCTAATATTTACCTAATAATCTTCCTTCCTTCTTTTTGAATTTCTTCAATGTCCCTTTCTCTATTTAACACTAAAGTTTCTGCTCTATAAAGAATTCAAGATTGATTACAGTGCTGTAATGCCGAAGTTTACTGAATAAAGAAAATGAATTTTTACTACAAAAATTTTGTGTTAATCTGAATCTAGTTGTCATTTATTGACAGCGATTTTTGTTTGTAGCTTTTTCCAGACCGCTGTCGCGTACGATTTCCCCCAAGTATTTAAAATGAGAAACCCTTTTTATTTTTCCATATTTTGTGTTCAAAAACTTTGGTGCTTGTTTGTTGCATGTCATGTAATCCGTTCTTTCGACTGATATTTGTAGTCCTACTTTTTCCTCAACTTCTTTAAGAATTTCAATTTGTTTTTGAGCTGTGGTAACATCCCTAGTTAAAATTACCAGATCGCCCGCAAGGGGAGGCAATCTATTCTAATATTACTTCTGCCAACTTGATTGATCGATCTATATTTTGACTCGACGTTTGCTCTCGCCATTTTGTAATCACCTTTTCCAAAACACAATATAACAGTAATGGGGAGAGTCCATCTTCCTGTCTAACACCAGTCTTTATATCAAATGGTTCAGAAATTTCTCCCACCAATTTAACTTTAGAGCTAGTGTCAGTTAACGTTTCCTTGATCAATGTTATAATTTTAGAATCTAGCCCTTGCTCCTTTAAAATTTGGAAAATAGATTCACGATCGCCTGAGTCGTAGGACTTTTTAAAATCCACAAATGTACACACAATATTACGAAGCGCAATGTAGACGCTCCGGTAGCATTTTCGAAGGGAAGTCTTTGATCGCCCACAATATAGCCCTTAATTGGATACCGCTACGGTCGCAGGTTCGAATCCTGCCTCGGGCATGGATGTGTGTGATGTCCTATGGTTAGTTAGGTTTAAGTAGTTCTAAGTTCTAGGGGACTGATGACCTCAGATGTTAAGTCCCATAGTGCTCAGAGCCATTTGAACCTTAATTGGATCCCTCCGTTATTCGTCTCTGATCACATGAACCACTGGCCACAAAGACAACATTTTGGCACAAACAACGAAAAGCAAACCAGGGTAGAGAAAAGGCTGAAAGCACAGGCGGATGCTTTCTGTGACGAGGTACTGGAAAGATTGTACAACGCCATGACAAGTGTCTAAGTCTCAGCGCCGACTATTTAGAGAGGTAGCTGGAAGATGTGGCTAACTATTGCGAATAAAAAATATTTGATTTTCACTGTGGTTTCCATTTCGCGACCGATCGGACCTAACTTTCCGAACAGCCCTCGTATAACCAGAAATCCTTTGGTACCTATGGATTAGTTCTAAATTAAGAATTTGTTCCGGACATGGTCTGTTTGGTCTAAAGCCTGTCTGGTATTCATCACTTTTATGTTCTAACTGTTCTTGGGCTACATCAAGTGAACAATGCGAGAGACTTTCGTATGTGACTGGAAGGAGAGAGATTCCTCGGTAATTATTAACATCTGTTCTGTCCCCTTTTTATGCAAGCGATGAATCAGGGTAGTTTTCCAAAATGGTTCAAATGGCTCTGAGCACTATGGGACTTAACTTCTGAGGTCATCAGTCCCCTAGAACTTAGAACTACTTAAAACTAACTAACCTAAGGACATCAAACACATCCATGCCCGAGGCAGGATTCGAACCTGCGACCGTAGCGGTCACGCGGTTCCAGACTGAAGCGCCTAGAACCGTTCGGCCACACCGGCCGGCGGCAGTTTTCCAGTTATTTTCTTAGTTTGACAGATATTCGAACATTATGAAGTACCCCGCAGACAATGACTTATTCACACATAGTCAGCATGGATTCAGAAAATATCGTTCTTGCGAAACTCAAGTAGCTCTTTATACTCGTGAAGTAATGAATGCTATCAACAGGGGATTTCAAATTGATTCCATATTTTTAGATTTCCAGAAGGCTTTCGACACCGTTCCTCACAAGGGTCTCTAACCAACTGGATTCGTGATTTCCTGTCAGAAATATCACAGGTCGTAGTAATAGACGGAAAGTCATCTAGTAAAACAACAGTAATATCCGGCGTTCTCGTCTTAGATTTTTTGCAGATGATGCTGTCATTTACCGTCTTGTAAAGTCATCAGGTGACCAAAACGAATTGCAAAATGATTTAGATAAGATATGTGTATGGTGCGAAAAATGTCAATTGACCCTGAATAAAGAAAAGTGTCAAGTTATTCACATCAGTACTAAGAGAAATCCACTAAATTTCGATTACGCGACAAGTCACACAAATCTGAAGGCTGTAAATTCAACTAAATACTCAGGGATTATAATTACAAATACCCTAAATCGGAAAGATCACATAGATAATGTTGTGGGTAGAGCAAACCGAAGACTGCCATTCATTGGCAGAACACTCAAAGGTGCAGCAGTAATACATTGCTGTCCTTAGTGAAAGTGAAAAAGAATTACATGATCTGCTGAACGGAATGAACAGTCTAATGAGTACACAGTATGAATTCAAAGTAATTCGAAGAAAGACGAAAGTAATGAGAAGTAGTAGAAATGAGAACAGTGAGAAACTTAACAATACTGTTGATGGTCACGAAGTAGATGAAGTTAAGGAATTCTGCTACCTAGGCAGTAAAATAACCAATGACGGACGGAGCAAGGAGGACATCAAAAGCAGACTAGCTATGGCAAAAAAGGCATTCCTGGCCAAGAGAAGTCTACTAATATCAAATATCGGCCTTAGTTTGAGGAAGAAATTTCTGAGAATGTAAGCCTGGAGCACAACACTGTATGATAGTGAAACGGACTGTGGGAAAACAGGAACATAATAGAATCGAAGCATTTGAGATGTGGTGCTATAGACGAATGTTGAAAATTAGGTGGACTGATAACCTAAGGAATGAGGAGGTTCTACACAGAATTGGAGAGGAAAGGAATATGTGGAAAACACTGATAAGGAGAAGGGACAGGATGATAAGACATCTGTTGAGACATGAGGGAATGTCTTCCATAGTACTAGAGGGACCTGTAGAGGGCAAAAACTATAGAGAAAGACAGAGATTGGAATACATCCAGAAAATAACTGAGGACGTAGGTTGTAAATGCTACTCTGAGATGAAGAAGTTAGCACAGGAGAGGATTTCGAGGCGGGATACATCAAACCAGTCTGATGACCAAAGAAAATAAAAATAGTCTTTTTTGCACATTTAAGAGAAATTGTCATTAGTCTATTATTAATGGGTTTTACCTCCGTTATTGACTTAAAAATATTTCTGGAGATTGTAAAAGCAATTCCCAGATGTGGTGTATTATTGATTATTCTTTTATCAATTTCACTTTTAAAAAGACGACAATTACCTCATTCTATGATGTTCTTATCCGTCATTCGTGTTTCTTTAAGTGCCAAAATTTGAATCTTTTGTTCTTTAAAAGTGTTTGTATGTTAAGTGCTGCAAGAAATGTATTTTTTTTTAAGTTGGCCAGAGGACTCCGACTTCCGCCTGCTACAAGACAGATTCAAAGTGGATTTGGTTCTATTTTGCCTTGATCCGGGACTGCTTATTCTGTATTCGCAACTGTCCACCATATCTGGTGGAACGTTCACTATCCTCCACCTGTGACCCGTCCAATACCCTATATACTTAAATATGCTGTCTTTCTTTCGAGAAAACAAATCAAATTGTAAACATCTTTAATTACAGACCGCTGATGATGTTTTATTTCAGTTAAGCGAAACGCAACTGTCGAGGAAAACACGAGTTTTCTGGTAGTTATGACGACAGAACAAAAATGCCCTTAGAAACTTCAAAGCAACTATGGACAATATGGCCGCACAAATCAATTATTATGCCTCGTATATACGTTTGGAACATTCCAGCTTACTGGAACCAAATGATAGATAATCACGTCATGAACCCAGTGAAACAACATACGACGACATTTTATGAACCAAGTCTTATCGCCAAGACGATGCGGCAAACATGTGGAATTAAATAACACAGACTAGAATATTTGCTTCTCGTTACAGTACAAAAATGGTTCAAATGGCTATGAGCATTATGCGACTTAACTTCTGAGGTCATCAGTCGCCTAGAACTTAGAACCAATTAAACCGAACTAACCTAAGGACATCACATACATCCATGCCCGAAGCAGGATTCGAACTTGCGACCGTAACGGTCGCTCTGCTCCAGATTATAGCACCTAGAACCGCACGGCCACCCCGGCCGGCACAGTATTTACATTATCCTCCTGATCGTTGTGTAGGATTTCCTTACGAACAGTTCAATTTTAAATTCAGAAATGTGCTAAACGGCCTATAGGTGGTTCTCAAATGCAAGACCTTTTTTTCCCCACCTAATTTAGCAAACGGTCGACGTTGTTGACTGATCGTCCTCCACTGGGTCATAAACTTTGTGTCTGTCTTGGTGCAGCATTGTATCTCCAACATTATCGAGTAACGTAGGGAGTATTCCAGTACCAAGAAAAATTAGTTTGTCATCGTAGGCAAGAACACTTTAGCAAACCTTAATAAAACGTTAGATATGTTTGTGAATTTTGTTGAGTGACACACTAAAAGTAACTGAGCGGGAATTGCACGGGAGGGACTAAAATTAAAAAGAAAAGAACATCAATTTGTAGCCACTCATTTGCTCGTTCTTCATTTTTTTTTCATTTTTCCAGTTGACTAGGGAATAGGGGTGGGGATAGAGCGAACCATAATTTTCGAAAAGAGAAACTTAACATGCAATATTTATTAACACGTATTTATGAAACATTTATTGTGTTCCTACATATCCTAAGATGTACTACGTTTTGTTGAATGTTGACAAACTAGTGTTTAAACGGTGTTATAACTATAACTTAATGTTTCCCAAAAGGGAATTTTGCATTAAGGCGTTCAGCAGCCCTCTTAAGCTCGATAGCTCTACCCAACTCTGTACTACACAGTAATATGATTATCTGGAACACATTTAGGCCCACGAAACCGGAGGTGACTTTACTTGTGGAGACCTATACATTTTTGAATATTTTAAACTGTATTAGTTCGTAGTAAACAACTTATTTTGCTCTCTAACTCTCATTTGTGTACACATTAAAAATTGCTTCAAATACTTAAAAATATGAATATGTATAATAAACGTATTCTCCCTGTGGAAATACATTAAATTCTTACTATTTCTTTGAACATGTGTAATAATTACCATCTAAAATCAATTAAAGTACATAATTTGATTTATCCTTCCTGAATAGCAATCAGTTAGTACGAAAACTAGTCTCACAGGATGAGTCGCAGTCGGAATAGGTGCAAATTCATAAAAGACATAGACACCTTTTCACAAACTTAAGATCTACTGTTGTACAGTTATTGTAGTCCTCAATAATTTTAGACATTTAATACTAATTATGAACTTCCATTGTAATGTATACCTCTTTTGTCGAATGGCATGTCCAGTTTCGTAAACTGATTTTTCTCGTTTTTTTTATACATAGTTTCCTCATTGCAATGAGGCTTTCTTCTAGTCCTTAGCAAAAACTTTGGACTTATTTTCTACTCAATGTAATGTGTAGTTCAACTTTTGATATTAAAAGATTTGAAAGACATTTTCACTAAGCCTTTACAGGCAATACAACCACTACTTTCTTCTTAGCATTTAATACTACTATGTCTTTAATTTTTCGTTTTAAAACACATTTATAGCAATTTTTTGTCAGATGTACCATGTAAGACATTATACTTGGATGCATTATGTTTCAATTATGTACTTCTGAAAGCAGTTTTAAATCTGTACAGTCGGAACGACCAACACATTACATACTCCACTGAATCAATACATTTATTTTTATAACACAGTCTCTCATTAACTTGAAAACTTCGTATCAGTGGATATGATTTAAATGTTTGTTTTTCGCCATGGTATATTTTCACGACGATCATTTTTTTTCTTCCAGTGTCAAACTCATCAAAAATGGGGCTAAAATTCGCTGTATTTATCTTCATAAATTTTTCATTAGCTTTCGCAATACGTTGTCTCGACTATTAATACTTAATGCTCTAGTCCTTTATACAGAATGTATAATTAACAGCACCCTCTAAGTAGTACGAATTTCTTGTATGGTGCAGGAAACACTGGGAGTGATAAATGACTGCGGTTTGTCGGGGCGTAAAGTTTAAAATATAAATCGGCTAATCCGAACACGTAACAACATATGAAATATTACTTGCGTTCACCTTCAACAAATAATACACGAGCAATATTACCTACTCTAAAAGTCACATTGACAAAAACTTCGTTACTTTGATTAATATTTCGTTAACAAGAGAAAGAAAGCACAATTTAAAAGAAGAAGCGTACAACTAATTAACAGGACAAACTAGAAGATAACAATAATAAAACGAAGTTGCCAACCACAAGCTCAAAACACTATTTCCTAAATAAAATATAAATGAAAGATGACAGGAGATATCCAAAAGCTAAGGATAATTCTAGAAATCAAAATTAGAAGTGCCAAGAAATAGTCAGTTTAACCAGCACAGAAAAAGGCCTCTAAGATGCTAAAATATGAGGAAAGATAGACTGGTTCACCAAATGAAGAAACGCTAGTCCAAAAGACTAAATTTAAGAAAAGTTAACAAGTTAAAGATAAAACACAACTTTACCTTGCAGTGGCAATGTTGTTAGGAGAGTGGTAAACAGGAATACACAGACCCCTACAACTGCTAGCACAGCTTAAAAGGGGGATCACAGCATGACACAGGCAACTGCACAACCGATGTTTTTGTCAAGACCATTGGCACGACACCATTACCACGCAACTAATCACGAGCGCACACCGCATGTAGTACCGTAAGGTAAAACTTTTTCACGTATATACTTTCAAGCGAATTTCACTCACAAGCAGCGTGTTCTTTGTACCCCACGAAATACAGATAATTTCTCACAGTACACGATGTAAAATGTTTTAAAACTGTATTTAAAGTGGAAGTAATAGCTGAATTTTTTTTTAGATAGTCATGTCTCAAACGATGAAGACAGCGCGAGAGACGGTCTGTGACAGACGAGTGTATTACCATCTGTTGGGATCAAGGACTCGATAGAAGGAATATGAGCCACCATCGAGTGTGGTATCTCTGAGCGAACAGCGCAAGAGAGATTTTTTAAAACGAGCGGTATAGATGTAATTATAAAAATGATAATTGTTCTTTGATACGCAGATGTATTAATTAATTATTCTTAAGAATCTTCTTGTTTCTTGGGTGGAGAAATGGTGCTGTCTCCTTCTGGAATGACCATCAAAGTGGTCTGTGAGACATGAAGATGGGAAAGGGTTTTGTTGTGAGATTTTAAAGAATATTGAACATTAAAAAAACTTCGAGAAAATGAAAATAGCGAATGTATGCTAATTAACTGGAGCGTTAAAATGTTATGCCGGTAAATATTTCCTTCCTTTCATTAATCGGATTGTTTCTCCTCTTGGTAACACTGAATTACAGCTTTTTTAGTTTAAAAAAATAGTAGAAGAGAGCTTTGCTGGTGACGTATGTAACCTATAGTGAGTCGGACCCCTATTAGATATTGCCACAGACATGATACGTGAATTGAAGTGGCAATCATTAAAACAAAGCCTTTTTTCGTTGCGGCGGATCTTCATGAAATTTCAATCACCAGTTTTCTCCTCCGATTGCGAAAACATTGTTGGCCCCCACCTACATAGGGGGAAATGATCATCACGATAAAATAAGAGAAATCAGGGCTCGCAGAGAAAAATTTAAGTGCTCTTTTTTCCCGCGCGCCGTTCGAGAGTGGAACGGTAGAGAGACAGCTTAAAGGTGGTTCATTGAACCCTCTGCCAGGCACTTTATTGTGAATATCAGAGTTATCACATAGATGTAGATGTATTGCAGTCACGTGGTAGCGACTATATGTTTATTTACAGTTTACTTACCGATTAGGTAAACTGAAAACCTATTACACAAGAGTAATTCACATTTTATTTACTGGATGATTTTGATCAGACAAATTCACTCACACTTTCGTATGTGCTGGGATATGTATTTTATCTGTTATACAAGAATTGCAGCCTATCACACTCCAAAACTACCATTGCAACTGTGATAGCTGAAACATTTACTCAGTGAAATTCAAGTCTTTACTTCCAGTCGTATTACGTTACAAAACAAATCTTTATTTATTACTGATTATATTTCACATTAATGTAGCAAATAATAATCAGTTTTGCAGTGTGTTCTGACTTAGTCTGTAGTTAACTTATAGTGACAGTTTTGACAAATAACCAAATTTTGTTATTTCCGTTGTTGTGTATTTACTTACTGATTATGTTCTTTCGTTATTATTCTAATTGTTAGTTGTAAACTTAATTTCCATTTGAAATATCGTGACAGTAATTAAGTCAGATGATCAACGATATTGTATGGTTACAACAGTTTTTTTACAATTGTACCAGCGATGTTATTGGGTTATGTGGAATGAATATCTGTGGCGTTGTTTTATTTGAATTAAATTTTGTCTCTGGTTGTATTATGGTTTACTGTGGATGTTGGTGGATAATTCCAATATAGTTTTGAGAAAAGTCAGAACATATTACAAAAATGATTTTTATTGCTACATTAACGTAAAATACAATCAGTAACAAACAGACAGCTACAGAAACAGCGATACTGCTTGGAAGTCAGGACTTGGAAACCTTATTATTTACTTTGGGTACATGTTTTGGCTCAGTATCCTGTCGATTGAATTTTAAGTGTACAGTACTAAAAGATTTCGTTCACCTTACAGACGAAGTCCGATGCACGCGGCCATTCTGTGCACTTGCGGTACTCATCACAGGAACCGAAACGCCAGGGAACGTCTAACCACTCAGACCAAGATCTGTACATTTATAACAAGTTGCTACAAGACGCTAGCTCAAGTCTGGATATATTACGGCAGATGTTGGTTGAAGTGATCGCTACTGCTAGCAGAAATCTACAGAATGTGAATGCTGGCCCCTGTTTTGACCAGAACTGAGGTGGAATCTTCCTACACGTCGGTCAGAGGCCTGAAGATGGTGTAGCAAATCGCCGAAACTGGTAGCCAAATAAAATAAGTTCGGAAATTAGACGGCTGTTTGACTAGACTTCCTGTAGTGAACAGCCGAGCCCCGCAACCATCTGTGAAAAGATGGACTCTCTGGACTCCTTCTTTTACTTCCCCCCCCCCCAACTCCCTCCCCCCCCCCCCACCACACACACACACACACACACACACACACACACACACACACACACACACACACACACACACACCCTCTCATTTGGGCTACGTCCTTGCCCCAACGAACACGGGAGCTGCGAGAACCATTGCAAGTACGAGCTGTATTAGAATATAAGTTATAGTGGAATCACAAGGATAAACAATTGGCTCTAAACTGAGGCACAGAGTATGCTTACTTCACACATTATTCGAATTATATGCCCGCTTAAGTTTTGACACATGGGTCCGGAACTATCATGCTATTTGAAATCTCATTTACATTGTCATGAGAGGAGTAATTGAACTAATAATTTTGTTGGAACGCCGAAAGTACAGCAGGAACTTTCCCTTCAGCTTTGCTGTAACTTTTCTAACACTACCAAATTTTCTGAAATACCTGACTTAGCCCGAACATATTTGGACACCTACCTCTGCTGTAAAACATGGTCACTTGGCCATGAACCACTAGAATGTTCTTGTGCGCCCTGCACCACCTCTTGTTGATCTCCCCATGAGTTAATGTATGGTGTAAGAGCACTCGTCGACTGACGATAGATTAGACGTAGAGGAATTCGCACAAAAGGGGAATATTAACACTGCCAAGATATCCTTGTGAGTCTCATGCCTGATGGTGTTTAATGCATACATAAACCAATCCTGTGTTCTCCCCACTGAGATTGGACCAGGCGATGGTACACAATAAGTATGATGCAAATATTGAGATGAATTCTCTCACCAAATGAGTGTTTAGGATAATAAGGAGTACTGATAGAGGGCCTCATGGCTTTGGACCTAAACACAGTAGCCATCGTTGTGCATGTGCGAAACTAACAATAAAACCTCGAGAATACAACCACGAACACAGCTGCACATTTGTTTCCTGAATGCGAGTGAGGAAAGGGTCCATAGATTATTTGTAATCAGTAGTTGTCAAGGCCAATATTCCCCGTCTGGTGTCCTGAGCTGGTTTACTAATGGAAAAGGTCTTGCACGCCTGTGCCACAGTCCTGATATTAAAGCCTGTACCCTTCCAAATACATTCTTTCCAAATCTTAGCACCCATATTTTGTATCCACATGCGACCGCCTGGAGGTAATTGGTGTAACTATGTGAAAAGCCTGTGGACAACCTCATTGGGAACAATTATCTTAGCGCAGTATTCAAATGGTTCAAATGGCTCTGAGCACTATGCGACTTAACTTCTGAGGTCATCAGTCGCCTAGAACTTAGAACTTAGAACTAACCTAAGGACATCACACACATCCATGCCCTAGGGAGGATTCGAACCTGTGACCGTAGCGGTCGCCCGGTTCCAGACTGTAGCGCCTAGAACCGTACGGCCACTCCGGCCGGCTTAGCGCAGTATTCATTCACAGCCTTACACTATAGTGTATCATCTTTTAACACATGAGGCCTAACTTCTTCAGGTCTAGCTAACCGGCTCTTCATCTGATTTAAGGTCCCATCTTCCCCCAGGTACTTATTAACCCTCACAAACAACCACGGAACATACCGTAGATAGGACTGATTAGCTGAGAATCAGTGACTTGCTCCCCTAACCTCTCCAATCCGTCTTCCTTCGAATCGCCTTCAAACGTCTTACATAACTCATCAGCAATCACATTATCAGCAGTATCTCTCACGTGCCTTACGTCAAAGTGAAACGTAGATATCCAGGTAGACCAACTCACTATTCTCCACTTACATCTACGTTGCACCAACAGCCAGCTTAATGTCCATTAACGGTTTCAGTTTGGAACGGCCTATATTCTAAATGAAAGGAGGACGTGTCTAACGCAAGTGACACAGCCAGGACTGCCAGCTTATAAAGAGAATATTTTTCTTTAGAGAAGATAATTCGTGAGAGATCAACCACACTGACCTACATACAGGGACATAGCTGCCACGCCAAACAAGAAGGCATCAGTCTGGATATCGAATAGAACGGCCAACAGAGCAACACACCTTAGGACGTCCTTCACCTCTCCAAAACCGCTTGTTGCGACTCCCCTCACTCGAATTTGAGCCCCTTTTTTCGCAATTTGTTCAAGTGTATGCTTTGCTAGGCAAAATTAAGGACACATTTTCTAAAACAATTTGCCATGCCAATCAACCTTGTTACCTCCTTAGGATTGTTCTGATGTCGACACATAACTTAAAAAAGCCTGAGTTCGAATAGGATCCCCTCCAAGCTTCCTAAAACCAGATTTCTGAAAAACCAATTTTGACTTTCTCAAGCTTCCGATTAAACTCACCTTCCTCACTCGAATAAAGTCTTGCTAACATACTCTTCTCGATTCGTAATAAAAATTACTAAATCATCTAAGTCATCTGACCTTAATGCCAGAAAATAATAAACCTAGCAGCTGGAAAAGCACCACAGCACCCACAATGAGGCTGAAAGCAACGCAATTGATTTAAAATCATTCTAATCTGTGGCGATAGCCATAGGAGGGTTAGACCCCTCTTCCAGTGGAATTTGGTAGCACTCATGGTTGAGTTTCAATATCGTAAAAATCTGAGCATCCACGAACCAACCAACGCCTGTGTGATCAGGTAATGATATGGAACGCAAGACCACATATCCGTTCAGCTCCCTGTAACGAATCATTGCTCTAGTTTTACCTTATGGTTTTGGTTCCAGAAAAATGGACGCTGAAAGCGGTGATTTGGTGAGTCTGTTGACATCTTGATCTAACATTTTACCTATAAGCCCTTTCAACTACTGCATATGTGTTGGGCACAACGGTAGGGCGGTATCCGACAAAAGCCCTGTGCGTTACCTCAACTCTAAACAGGGTGTTAGGGGTAAAGTTGCAGATACTGTGGTCATTGGTACCTTAAAATATACCCACTTCAGTGAGTTAGCTGTTTTCTATCTAACAGTCTTCCCATAAACATAATTTACTATTTGATGTTTCCTGCACAGTCGTAACTGCACCACAAAGTGGGCATGCCTGTCAGTATAGACTCTCCATTCTGGGTTCACACTTCAGTGCCTGGTTTGGAGCCTATGGGAAATGAAACATTAATGACTTACTTGTTCCTTGCGTACTTGGAGGCACTAACCAATCTAAAAACATAGTACTCTAACAACTATAATTATTAGTCCGTAAATGAAGTTAATACTGGTGTAACGTTATTCAGTATACTGTTATCGGTCATCAAGAAAAATATCTGCACTTCCACCCCTAAGACCTTGTATTCATCAGGCTTCTTAGTTCCATCAGTTAAAGCACCCATTGACTCGTTACACAGGGCAATCAATTGTTCCTTCTGATCCAGTGGCGGATAATTTAACTGAACTGGCGAATAATCCAACTGAACCCTATTGTCCACACCTTCCTTTAGATGGATAGAACACAACGGAAATTCATTACGCTGACAAAATTAAAAGGTATGATTTCTATAAAATTTAAATGTAAAATGCTCCTCAGACAAGTCACCCAAATAAGACTGAAGCCTACAGCGAAGTCGGCAGAAAGCCCTTGAGGGACCCGTAACTTAAGTCACAAATCCTGAATTTTTCCTTTATCTAGCCTAACACACGCAATGAAATGGAATTCGCTGTGATGCAGGAAATGACCTCCTGATTCAATTCTGGCCACCCACACTCAGATTCTTAGGACGGAACCAGACCTCACCTGGAACCATCACTGAACTACCAGCGTCTAATATGGTGCAAAGTTGCTCGTCATGAATTAAAAACATACAAATAAATTGAGTCAGGTTTCGCTGGTGTGTTAACATAGCCTTCCCTGCAAGGGCAGTGAACAACTTACTCACCTAAGTCGCGCTATTTTGGTTCTATCCCCTTTATCCCCCAGTGTCCGTTTTTCCAAGCCTCGAATGTCCCTGACCTCAATAGGCAAATCGACTACCCAGTCTCACTCCTTGTGCGCTTGAGGTATCTGCCTTCCGTTTTCTTTATGCACTTGACTTCCAACCTCTCGACTTTGGTCCACACATCTAATGGCCTTGATGATAGAGGCCAACGCTTCTTAGTCCTGGAACATTTTGTGTGGTTGAGCAAACATGATTCTTGACCTGTCCAGTGGTCTGATGCCCTCTACAATGCTTGATACCACCTCAAGCTCTGTGTACGAGTAACACAATGTCCTTGATGTAGTTTTTACCCTGCTCATATACTCCCCTCAAGGCTCCCCTACAATCTGTTCACCCCCATAATGAGTACCTATCAAGCATCTCATTTCCCTATCGAAGATCATTTGTTGGAACTACTGTTGGTGGAAGTTTAAGACAGTTTCACGTGATAATTGCACTGAAAATGCGTTCAGTGAAGTATGTCAGTTATCTATCGGATTTCAACCTCTTATAGTCCAAACATCTCCTTCTACCCAGAGAGTGAGATCAAGTAATACAAACTAAACACCAAAATGATAATGTGAATCACTTTAATAAGAAACCAGTTGAGAGAGTTCCATACACAGCCTGATTACAAAGTCAAGCCATATTCAATTCAATGCTGAGCGTCCCAAGAATGGACTCAAGTTAACATGAGGAAACACAATAATAGAATGAGACTGACTGCACTCTTCTCTGGGATTATATCAGGTAGGTTGCTAGTTAGTTTCTCAAAATGATGCTATCTGTCAGCTGTGCGCACTGATCCCAATGCAGTGCTGCCATCTGTGTCTGATCATGCCACCACCTGGCAGCCAGACTTGCACTGCTGGGCACCAGTGTGGGCAAGCTGAACTGTAATGGTTCAGGCCGATGACACACATCCTGTTATGATAGCAGCCACTGAGGTGCCAGTACGATATGACTGGTAACACAGTGTTGCCACCATCTGCGATAGAATCCAGTAAGACTGCGGAAACGAAATACAATTCAACGAAGCCTGTGTGTTGGCCAAGCAGCCAGTTATGACGGAACGCAAAAGCTGAGAGGCCATCGAAATACTTAAACACCCTAATAAAATGAATAGGAAGGATGGTCTCAGGCTTGCCCCATCTTGGCTGCCAGCAATCAGAGCCCAACAGACCGCACTGTCAACACGAGTCACGAGCACTGCCGGTGAGTAACTGCCGCCGAGCGGTCGCCGTCCAGCATTTGGTAAACAGCAGCCGACTTCTCATTCGACGGCGACCACCAATCCTGGCACATAACACAAGAGTCAATAGACAACAGAGGTTTAGTTCTCCCTCCACCGCAACAACCTTTTAAAATAAAGTTCCCTCCCCTTCTTCCTCAAGTGACCAATGAAACGAATTATCTTTTTAAAATTATTACGTAATGGCATGCGCAGTGAACAGTAACAACAAAATATAAGGGACACGAATAGCTACAATGCAGCAGTAGACCCAGAAGAAGGCCGCTGCAGCTGTGGGAGAAACGTTGGTTTTTCTCCAACAGCAGTAGTTTTATACATTATGACGCGGTACCACACCCAGAAAACTTTTATGTCAACATGAATAATGATTCGTGAAACTGGTTTGGCTCATTTAAATCGATTTTTAAATGTGAGGCACAGGAAGTTTCGCACTTTGTCTTTGGGTGTCAACCGTACACAATCTTCATGCACACATTTCATACATTTTTTGCAAAGTCTCATGTCGAATATCCTGTCTTCGCAGCACATGTGACAAAACCAACCAACCTCTTGCAACACTTTCTTAGAGACAGAGCTGCTGCTTGCTTCATAGGAGTCTTTATTTTTTCTTCTGAATATTCTTTACTGACAGTGAAATTTATTTTTTTTTTTTTTTTTTTTTTTTTTTTTTTTTTTTTTTTTGCGACGTGCCTCTTAGACGCAGTGCTTTCGTTGGTACAGTGCTGTCGTTGGTACCATTTTTCTTTTGATTCTACGTGAACAGTGCCTTACATACGACTTGCGCCTTGTAATTTAATGCCTTCTTCCGTGGTGTTTGATTTTTTTTTTTCAGCTTTGGGGTTTTGAAAATTTTCCTTGAAAGATCGAGACCTTCAGCTGCGTCACTATCTTCAAGACTGAAGTCACTTGAACTATCCTTTAGTGAATATGCCTCGCTTTCTGATGAACTAGAATCAATGGACTGGCGTCTCTTTTTTTAGGGGAAGCCTATGGGACTGATTGAGGGCAGTTTCCCTGTTTCGGGGCAATTGCCATTTCCTATTCTGGGCCAGGGTGCTCTGATAGACGAGAGGGAGAAAATGCAGTGTCTGGAATAGCTTCTGGGTCAAAAGGATGAATCCCTGTTGCATGGAACCCATATATGACATTTACTGGGGATGCTGCTTTTGGGCACACCTTGCTGAAGATTTTTCCAAACACACGCCTATTAATTGCTCTCTTTTCTTCCCTTTCCTGTGTGGAGCAGTACAGCTGCATTTCGTCATCCCAGTAAGACGCAAACGGCTTGAATAATGATTTATCCATACGTTGCAGCTCATGTGTTGTGTTACTGAGCAAGCAGTAAAGTCTGATATTGTGCTCTTCCACAACGTCGCACATTTCAGGGTCCAAATGTGACGATGCTCCATCAAATATCAAAACAGCATCTTTTGCAGGCTTGTATTTGGCAAAATGATGTATCCATTTGATGAATGTCGCAGTATTCAAATGGTTCAAATGGCTCTGAGCACTATGGGAGTTAACTGCTGAGGTCATCAGTCCCCTAGAACTTAGAACTACTTAAACCTAACTAACATAAGGACATCAAACACATCCATGCCCGAGGCAGGATTCGAACCTGCGACCGTAGCGGTCGCGCGGTTCCAGAATGTAGCGCCTAGAACCGCTCGACCACTTCGGCCGGCGTCGCAGTATTCATTGAGCCCTTGTCTGTCACTTCTACTGCTGTCCCAGGTGGCATATAGTCTTCCCATTCTGGCTTGCGTCGCTTTGCTTTGAAAAGTATCATAGGAATAACCTGTCCAATTGCACTGCCACACGAGACAATGGTAAAATTTTCCCCACGTTCTGGGTCGACAAAGTGCAAGCGTTTCTCAACTTTCTTCGCTAAAACTTCAGTAGACTTTTGGAGTGAGAGGCGACATCCCTTTTCGTCCATATTGTAGATAAGGTGGGATTTGTCAAATAACTCCAATTCGGAGAAGACTGTTTTCAGTTTCTGAAAATGATCATTTACAATAATCTTGTTTAGCTTTGAAGCTCTTCCTGGATTCAAGTGTTGTGCGGGTGTCTTTGTAGGAAGAGATTGAGCCACTTGCGTCCAGCCAATCTCTTCGTCTCGTTAAAAGGATTCTGCACACTATTCTTTTCACAGTATACATACACACATTTTCTGAGCACTTTTGCTGAAATTAGATACCCAACTTCAGCGAGTCGAAAAATTATTTGGCAAAGTTCCCTTTCCTGAGAAACAAGTTTCTCGTCCCAAACTTTTGGTTGTTAGTCCAGAACTTATGTGGTTGCGTAACGTACATTGAGGAATCCCGTATGTTTTCGAATCGGCTCTGACAGGCATCCCTTCAGCAACAGCTTCCATACCTCGTTTTAAATCATCTGCATCCCATGTTGCTCTTTTTTTTCTGTGGCTCCATCTAAAAACAAACATTTCCAGTAAGCCTGACTTTCCTGAATTAGGGCTGTAAAACTGTGATTATATTTAAAGTACCGTACTTCAATTATAGCTACTAAAAATTATTGATCTAAATTCAGAACGCCCTGACACAAAGATTACCAAGAAGGAATTTAAAATGTTTTCTTTTGACATTTCTTGCAACGACCAACTAATAGCTCAGTAAAAATGTATAAAATAATGTAGATTTAATTTAGGGATAGTAAATACGTGTTTCATGAGGTTTCTCAGGATACGCTACAACAAAATATGCATTGTCGTTATGCACACCTCTATACAGCAGGGTGCCTATTTAGGCCCGCCCGGGCCTTGTTTGAAACACCACGGATTGGTCTTATTGGGAACAATCAGTTTAAAACGCGTCTGCGTTTACTGTTTAAAAAGAAATATATTATAAGGAAGATATTGCCACTATCTTAGTGTAGCACAATTTTCTGTTCATAAATACATACTTACCAGTAAAAATGCTTCATAAGCGAAATTACTGCATTAGCATGAAACGTACTGTGACAATAAGAAGCAGCCCTGCTTCGTTGGACGCCGTAGGACGACTGAAAGTAAAATGGCCGGCACGGGAGCGGGTGCGGAAACAGTTGCCTTGGCCACTAGATGTCACAAGCTATCACTACCGAAGACATTTAGCGCTGTTTTCAAACTTTCTATGGTAGAAAGTGAGAGTGGGCCTTATTAGGAACCGGGCCTTCTTCGCTACATGTACCTTATAAGGTGGGTACTCGAGTGTCTCGCACTTGAGTTGACGTAACTTCCGCGTTACGACATTTTCGATGCGGGGATGTGCGTTATAATGACCTTGGCGCATTGTTCCACAATTACGGTTTTCGACAGATATGCCGCCCCATACATATTCCTCAATCTGCGATGGATGACTTCCTGTGTTTGTTCTTCGGCAGTCAAAATGAGAATAAGACCACGTTGGATGCATTTGGAAATAACATCGACATACTTCATGTTTCCGCATTTACCTCACGCGCGTCGAAACGACACAAGTGCCACACTAATACCTTGTCTCCTTGCCGGTGCTTATATACCTGCATCGGACTCACTCTACGTTACATATACGCAGGAGCAACGCCCTGAAACGGAAACTTTGTGGTCGCCTTTTATACCAGCAATCCGATGTAGCACTGCAGCATGATGGCGTGTTACATAACCTGCAGGCCGTAGAATCTCGTCATGTTAGCCAGACGGTGGCTGGCAGGTGCCTTCCGATGGCTTGAATTAGATATCATTTACATCTAGCGAATAGTAAACTTCATATCCGATTTTCTCGTGGGAGGTCTTAGAGGCAGATTTTCGCCAACACAGTGCCTCCCAAGAAGTCCTCCGCGGTGGAAACTGGCTATGCCGACGCTATGAGTTGCCTTTTCCAGAATACCGACAAAAGGGAGACTGATGTTCCTGCTAGTTCCTGTTTCAAAGCTCGGTCCCAGCAAGGAAACCATCTCCTATTGTCACACTAAACTCTCGTTCCTATAAAAATCCACGCCCGTTTTACAAACGACTTCTGAGGGAAGTATCCGCGCCTGTTAGGTTGTCATTACCTAGTTGTTCCTCCCACGAAGGCACCCATGCGTTACTGGTGCCCGTCTTCAAACCAAGGATGATGATATGGTATGGAATTTCCATCTCCCTCTTGTCTCGGGCAAACATGGAAAATACGGAGGCCGGCCGGGGTGGCAGAGCGGTTCTAGGCGCTACAGTCTGGAACCGCGCGACCGCTACGGTCGCAGGTTCGAATCCTGCCTCGGGTAGGGATGTGTGTGATGTCCTTAGGTTAGTTAGGATTAAGTAGTTTTAAGTCTAGGGGACTGGTGACCTCAGATGTTAAGTCTCATAGTGCTTAGAGCCATTTGAACCATTTTTGATAGTTAAGCCTAGATATTCTGCGGTAAATATTGTTGCCAGAAATGTGTCTTCAGTGGTGGTGCGATAGTGGATTTCTTTTCCTGTGTATGCGCCATATTTTATATGTATTTACGTCCAGAGCCTACACATTCGCCAATCCTCTGCAGTTGTTGCTACTTATAGACAACCGCACTGCATCATCTGTGATTAGTCTCAAACACCTTACGACGCTTTCTAATAGATCATTTATGTACAATGATGATGATGTTTGGTTTGTGGGGCGCTCAACAGCGTGGTTATCAGCGCCCGTTTTTTTATGTACAATATAAACAGTAACGGTCCTATCACGCTCCCTTGGGGTACTCCGGAAATTACACCTGCCGTTTTTGTTCTGTTAAAAGTGAAGTGTTGACTTCCACCTGTAAGGAAGTCTTGTATCCGGTCGCAATCATGTCCGATACTCGGTAACCTTGTACTTTTTTCCCCACTAAACGGCAGCGTTAAATGCCCTCCTGAAGTCATGGAAGACGTCGTCAACCTGAGCGTCATTGTCCAGAGCGTTATGGCCCACCGAGCGGGGTGGCGCAGTGGTTAGACACTGGACTCGCATTCGGGAGGACGACGGTTCAATCCCGCGTCCGGCCATCCTGATTTAGGTTTTCCGTGATTCCCCTAAATCACTCCAGGCAAATGCCGGGATGGTTCCTCTGAAAGGGCACGGCCGACTTCCTTCCCAATCCTTCCCTAATCCGATGAAACCGATGACCACGCTGTCTGGTCTCCTTCCCCAAACCAACCAACCAACCAACGTTATGGCCCTCGTGGAGGAGCAGAGCGAGCTGAGTTTCGCAGGACGTCTTTTGCGGAACTCGGCTCGCACTGTTTCTCCATGAGATCCATAGCGCAAGACGTCTGTTTCCAGAATCCACGTTGATTTTTATAGAAGAGATTTCCGTTTTCTAAAAATATCATAATTCTTGACCATAGCACATGATCCATAATTCTACGGCAGATTGACGTCAACGATATAGGCCTATAATTATGTGCGTCTGTTCTTCTTGAAACCTGCGCTTTTTTCCAGCCGCTTCTTTCGAATAATATGGAGTTCGTATGATGATTCAAAGAGGGGCCGTATTGCGATCTGCCGCGGTGAAAAAATTTCGGAAGACCGAATCCAATATTTCGGCTTTCTCTGTGTTATCTTCCGTTTCTGTCCCAGTACGGTCACTGAGTAAATGAGCTGAGAATTTCGAAAGGCTTACTGATTTTATGTAAGAACAAAACATCTTGGGGTTTTTACTCATACCGATTGACAAAATTTTATTCTCAATGTCGCTGAATGCCTCTCTCGTCGCTTTCCTTACGTTATCACACACTCTGCATATTATGCAGCACAAGTTGTTACGTGAGCAACATTGATTTTTTGGTAGACAGCCATAGGTAGTCAAGGAGAGAAGAGAAAGTTCAGGTACACTGAAATAGCAGGATAGTGAGGGTACTGACCAATTCCACAACCAATGACGTCTCATGGTTCAAGATGGCCGCCGAGTTAGATCACAGGTATTTTCTTTGTCCGCTGAAAGAAGTTATTCCAGAGGAACTAGTGTCAAATTTAAATTTTCTTTGTTTCGTATACTTGCTGTAGTGTCCATCCTTGTAGCACGACTGAGTATTAGCGTCTCAGCAGAGCTTGTTCTTGAAAAAATTACGTGTTATCTGAAGTCCCGATTATCGTGACATAACCCGAAATTTTGCGTAACATAAACACAAAAAATTCTACTCAAGTTTTATTGATAGTGCAAAATTCGTTAAAAAAAAGACAGCTACCAGTTTCATCAGTGTCTATTGTCGCAATAAAAGTGTAATTTAGCGTTTCTAAATCGCATTTAACACATTTCGTATTGTTTACCAAGAAATTAATCATATTGTGTGTGTATAGATCTCCCAGTGGTAGTGTGGACATTTTTTTCAATAAGTTAACAGAAGTTCTAGATAAGTCTCAAGTACAAAGGTCAACATAATTCTGTGTGGGGACATTAACATCGACCACTAACATCATAAATGAATCCAGCAGCTCCTTCATAAATATCCTTGAAACATTTGGCATGTCCCTGTCGGTCAATAGTGCAACAAGGGTTACCACAATGACTTCGTCAGTAATTGACCATGTGGCCACAAATATGGACGGGGAAAAATGTGATATAGCTGTAAAAGATCTCGGACTATAAGACCATCTCTGTCAAATAACAACAGTAAAGTCAGGGATCGAATCATTCGCCAAACTACGAGCCTACAAACGACACCTATCAGAAATAAAAATAAAAGATTTTCGAAAGAACTAGAAAAACGAAGCTCGGATGAAGTGTATCACCAATGTGAATATGAAATTCTCTAAATTCTCCACATTGTTTAAATTGTACTTTGAAAAGGCATTTCTAAAAGTATGCACGTCTCTATCAACATCCCACAACAACAGATGGATAACAGAACTTATTAACAAGTCCTCCCAAAAACTTAAATACCTCAGTTCCATGAAAAAGAGTCACAGTGATCCAGAATTCTTAAATTTCTGTCATAGATACAAAAAAATCTATAGGAAGGTGCTGATTGTTGCAAAAAAGTCATTTGATGAAAAAATAATATATAATGCAGAGAGTAAAAGCAAACCAGTCTGGGATGTACTAAAAAAGGAAATGGTGAGAGGCAAAGAAATGCAGATTAACATACTGCTAAGGGAGGGGAATAAGGTAATAAATGATCCACAACACTTAGCAAACTATGTTGAAACGTCCCCTTAGAAAAATTATACATGACTGTGCTTAAACTGACACACAATATTTTTAGCACAACATCAGCTTATTGGTCATAAACATACCGCAACAGCATAATACTCATAGTCATCGTAATAATAACATCATAACACCTCAGTCAACTCTCAAAATCGTTGTAGCTTCCTCCAATAATTAAAAAAAATTCTCTGCTCATGTAAAAGTGTCATCTGCCTCAAACGTACATTAAAAATCGTGATCTCACACCAAATATATCATTCAAAGCTCTCATAATATCACAATGGTTCCGAAAAAAATATGAACAGTTCACAAAGTACGGACAAAATACAATTTCATAAGTGTGAAGTTATCCAACTGTGTAATTACGTAAACATCTGTCACTTATGTAGTAAAATAAATGTTTGTCTCTCTCAGTTAAATGAGCAGATAGCTGTATAATTTATGTGTTAGGGAAATATGGTACCGATGTGTAAAGTTGTATAAGCAAATACCATATTAGCTAGGGCTCCTTGAGTTTGCCAAACACATGGTACACAAAGTAGGCGTGTACCCCCCTGAGGATTAATGTAATTATACCTTCAGGTGTTACAGATTACAACAATGGAATGAAATGTATTACGGAAAACCTTTGTATCATTGTACTTCAAATATCTTTAAAAATAAATGATTTAAGTACAAAATTAATCACTCAAATACGTGTCCTGTAGCGCTAAATGTGCGTCTTGCTGTAAGATAATCTCTGTGGAAGTTATTGTCCTCCGAAAGCTAAGTTCTGCAGAAGCCAGCGTACTTACCTCATGATAAACAAAAGTGAAATGCTTTGCGTATGATATCTTAGTTATTTCGTACAGTACCGTGATCAGGAAAGTACTACACTGTAACGTATTGTTGTGCTACGAAAAAGGCTGTCACATTGTAGCTATACCACAAAAGTTACTACTAAAACATGTTTTACTTTCCAGAATAATTCAGAAAAACTGTGCAGATATAAAACAGAAACACCGCAAAAGCAACATTGTAAATTGTCACTCATTAGTAGTGTCGTGATAAAATCGTGTAGCTGTCACATAAACTAACCACTGTGTCATCTGGTATCTCACAGAATGTACTTTAAATCCAGAATGTATTTTCAAGTAAGCCAAAATGTTGCATTAAAATCTCATTAGCAGTACTGGTAAATGTTCTAAGTATGTGAGCCTTATAGTCGTTATGTAATCGTGCTACTAACAAGCAAGAATGTACACACACAATTACACTGTGTCGTCTGTTCGCAATAACAATGCATTCGTAATTTCTGTTTAAATTAGTTCTCTTGGTTCTTGACTATATTAACAGATTCTTAGTCTGACAAAGCATACTATCAATGTAAAGTGAAAAGTTATATGGCAAAGACAAAGTTAAAAAGCAGATTATCTTTCAATAAAGGGTTTTACGTGTGAAATGTGGTGTAAACCTTTACTCTTCCTAGTACGCAGAGTTTCAACTTCAACGCAATTATCATGTGGTATACGTCGGATTCTGTAAGGTCCATTGTAAACTAGAAAGAATTTGTGACTCAAGTGTTTCTTCTTATGTGACAATGAATGAGCTTTAATGAGAACTTTCTGACCAATACATAATTTCTTTGCATTTGCCTTACCGTGTAGTTTTCTCCTTTCGTCTGCTGCAGATTTTATATTTTTAAGAGCCAAATCAATTACGTCTTTGTGTCGAAGTTTACGTGTATTCGGGAAAGGTACAAGCTCTCTGATTCTGTTCGGTGGTTCTTCATTCTTCAGTACAAGAGTAGGTGGTAAAGCAGTGAAGTCATGAGGCATTTCATTCAGCACGTTTTGAAATAAGTGTAAATATCTGTCCCAATGCTGATGCTTTCTGTGACAATAAAGTCTGCAAAGCTTATTGATTTCTTTCATAATCCGTTCGGAGGGGTTACAATGTGGTGAGTACAATGAAATAAAAACAGGTTTGATTTCTTGATTCCGAAGCATGCGTGACCAAACAGCAGATCTGAATTGCGGTCCGTTATCTGAAATGACTTTAGCAACGTGGCCAACTTCCCGTAAGAAATTTTTAACAAAGGCGTTGGATACAGACCGTCCAGTGGCTTTACGTAACGGAGTGAAAGAAACAAATTTTGAAGTAAGTTCAACAGCGACTAGAACGTACGAAAATCTATTCGATGTTCTGACAAGGGCTCCCAAGAGATCAACAGCAGCAAATTCTTTTAATTTAGAAGGAATGATAGGAAACAACGGAGCACGATGTGAGATAGTAGATGGTTTCGCCTTTTGACAAAGCTTACAAATAGACAAGACTCTTCGAATTCTCTTTTCCATATTGTTAAAATAACAAGTCGTTCGAAGAATATGATAACATTTTCGTGGACCCAAATGTGCGTAGCTGAAATGAATGTACCAAATGAGCTTATTAACAAAATCGTCAGAAATGCAAAGTACCCATAGCTTCTCATCAACAGTACAGCGTTTGAACAGTATGTTGTTTCTAACCAGATAATAATGCCAAATCTGTGTGTGTGTGTCTTTTCATGCCATTTGCTCTTGATGTCTTTCCAAATCGGATCTTTATCTTGTTCATGAGCAATGTCCTTTAAAGATGTGGTGATGAAGTTTTCAAAGGCGACTTTCTGAATGTAAGGAATACTGAAATTTTTCTCGAGGTTGCCTTCTGTGTTACTTTTCTCAAGCCCAGCAGGTGCGCGTGACAGTGCGTCCGCAACAATGTTGTCCTTGCCGGGAATGTAGACTACTGTGAAGTGGAATTCTTGCAGAAACAATGCCCAACGTTTTAACCTGTCATGATTTAATTTTGAAGACATAGGAAATTGTAGTGCACGATGATCACTGTATACTTTTACGTGCTTACCAGAAAGAAGGAAACGGAATTTGTTAAATGCCCAAACGATAGCTAAAGCTTCTAATTCAGTAACGGAATTATTTTTTTCAGATTTTGTTAGCACTCGGCTAGCAAAAGCAATGGTTTTCTGAAAGGTAATGTCATTTTCTATGGCTTCTTGAAATAAATGGACACCAAGACCGACTTTAGAAGAATCCGTGCTAAGGCAGAAATCTTGTGACAGATCTGGATGAGCTAGTATTGGCGCGTTAAGTAGCGATACTTTCAAAGAATTGAATTCCAACTGTGCTTGTTCGTCCCAGTTCCAAATAGTATTTTTACCAGTGAGAGAACAAAGTTTTGGTGTAACAAGAATTTGCATATTCAGAAAACGACGGTAAAAATTTACGAGACCTAGAAAACTGCGGACTTGTTTTTTTGTGGATGGAACTGGAATGGCTCTGATTGCTTCTAACTTTTCAGGATCCGGCTGAATGCTTTCAGAAGAAATAATATGTCCTAAAAACTTCACCTTTGTCCTACCGAATTCAGACTTTTCCAAGTTAACTGTAATTCCAGATTCTGCAAAAATACGTAACAAACTGTTGAAGATGCGGTTATGTTGTTCCCATGAAGCTTCTGCTATTAGAATATCGTCCACATATAAGGTGATGTGACGTTTTAAGAACTCAGGTAATATGGAATTTACCCCGCGAATGAATGCTGCCGAAGAAATGTTCAAACCAAAAGGAAGTTTCCGAAACTGATAACAAACGCCGAAACAAAGGAAAGCTGTGTATTTTCTACATTCTGGATGAAGTGCTATCTGATAAAAGCTGGATCTTAGATCAATAGAAGACAACACCTTTACACCATTAAAATTTGAAGAAGTTCTTCTAACGTTTGCGGCCTGTCTGTTTCAGGAATGATGATAGTATTGATTTGTCTCGAATCTAAGACAAGCCTGATCGATCCATTTTTCTTCTCAACAACATGTAATGGATTGTTGTATGAGCTTACTGCAGGCTCAATAATGCCCTCGTCAAGCATAGATTGTATTTCTGTTCTAACACGGTCCCTATAATGTGCTGGAATTACGTATGGTCTAACACAAAATTTAGTATGCTCACGAACACGAAATTGGTATTCAAATCCCTTGATTCTTCCTGTTTTGTGAGTAAAAACTGTGGAATGTGCTTGAAAATCTCAAAAAGGTCCTGCCTATCAGTGTCATTGCAATTCTCAATTGTTTGAATTTTATTCTGAATTAACTCATTAGTTTCAAATATGCCGTCGATATCATCCCTGTCAGTACTTGCAGAGTGATTGTTAGTGCCTAGTTCCGTAGAAAATTCCGAACTGTTGTCTAACAGAAGGTAAAGCCGATTAATTTCTTCGTCATGGTTTGAGAGCCAATCTTCAAATTTCAAAGCTATTGACCTGCCTTCTTTCTCTAAACTTATTTCAGCATCTTGAAAGTTTAAGATTGCTTTGTATTCATTCAAAAAGTCTACTCCCAATATAATTTCCGTCGACAATAATGGAACAATAAGAAAGTTCATAGAGAAGCTGTGGCTTTGACAAAAGAATTCTAAGTTGGTTTGTTGGCACACATCTACACTTTTTCCAAAGATTGCGCCTTGTAATTTAATCTTACGTAACGGAAGTGTGGGACAATAGTTCGATTTGTTGGATTTGCTAAAGGCTGTTTCACTAATTACTGAAATGGGACTGCCAGAGTCAAGTACTGCCGTAAATTTTACGTCATTTACTGTAATGTGAATCACAGGATATGCAATGTTGTTATGTTTTACGTCGTGTTCCTGGAGTAAGATGTCTCTAATGTCTTCCATTCTTACGTAATTACTAGCTACGGCAGCTGCGTCGTCAGTTTCATACGTACGTTTTGTGGCTGCCAGCGGTATGAGTCATTGCCTATTGTCTCTTTGTTGGCGCGCGTCGTTATTGGGATTTGGAGACCTAACTTCTACAAATTCGTCTTGTAGAGAGGGCCCTTCTCTGTTTAAATCCCGCCAGTTCTGATGCAATTCAGCTCTGTCGTTACGATCATATCGTCTGTCGTCATGTCGGTAGATTCCATAGTTTCTTTCTTGTCGGTCACGTGGTGGAGAATTTCTCCCCGAATCGTAACTGCGCGCTGGACCGTTGCGTCTAAAGTTATTTTGTCTCCCTTGATAATAATTATTTTGGTTCCCATATTGTCTGTTTCTCTGATTGTCTCTGTGATAGTCACTACCGTGAAGAGGTGATCTTTCCCTGTAATTATTACTGCTCTGCCAACGGTTGTCATATGGGTGGTGTCTGTTTTGCTCACGATTTGTGTTGTGAGAATAGTCTTGTCGTGTCCAGTTATTATTTCTTTCATCGCGGAATTGCGACGGATGTGACCTGTAATTGTTGTGTTCCTGTTTTCGCGTTCCGCGATTGTCAGTGTCAATTTCTAATTCTTGTAAGAGTCCCTGAAAAGCTTCAATGTCGTCTTTGCAACGTCCTGCCAAAATAATATGTCGTAAATGTTCAGGTAATTTGATTAAGCAAATGCGGATGAGTTCTGAGGGGCTGTATGGGTTTGACAGGTACTGATTCTTGTGCAACATGTCTTCAAAATATTTCACAAGACTGGAAAATTCAGATTGTTCGAAATCTTTCATCATTATGATGCTATGTTTTACTCGGTCTTGTGTAGTTTGAGACCAATATGCTGAGAGGAAGGCATGATAAAATTCTCCTTCACTGTGGCAATCGTGAATGACCGATCGCATTCTTACAGCTGGTTCATTCTCTAAATAGCCACACATAAATTCTAATCTGTGCTCTAATGACCAGTTGGGAGGAAAACAATGAGAGAATTGATGGAGCCACGCTTGTGGATGAATATCGTTGCCAGAATTCTTAAATGTTTTAAATTTACATGTAGTAATGAACAGCTTATAGTCAAAATCATCATGTCGGCGAGTCGCATATCGGTCATTGTTACGTCGTTTCGGCGGTTCCATTTCAAAATTCGGTGCACCTTGCCAATTTCTTTCATAATTTCCGTAATGCGCTGTGTTATTATTTTGTGGCTGTTCCGTATTTCTATGTCTCTCTTCCCATATTGGGGCGCGAGTGTCCTCTGAAATACATAATTCTTGTATTACCTGTGTCAGCTGATCTTGTACTTCCCGGATTTCTCTTTGGTGTTGCGTATTAATTTGATTCTGATTTTGTTTGAATTTCCTAATTTGTTTGCACTCTTCTGTGTCATTAAAGACTACCGGTTTTGTGTCATTCAGATTATCATCTACCTTCGTAGATAAATTATTTAGCTGATCCGAAAGTTCAACTACTTTCTCTGATAATGAACTAATTTCCTCCATGTGTCTTTCTACTGTGTCCTTTAAGTTTTCCTGAGTTTTTGCAAGTTGCGTAACCGAATCGGTAGATGCAACTGAGTAAATTTTAGCTTGCAAGGTCTCATGATTTTCATGAACAATAGTTTGCAGTTCTTTTATGGCTGCTTCGTGATTCTGTAATGCATTTTCATGACGCGAAAAAATAGGTTGGAAATGCTCCCAAATTTGTGTTTTTACGTCATTACAGACTTTTTGACATTTCGATTCTATTTTATGTAACTCAGTAGTTAAATCTTCACGTGTTTGTTCAAACGCGGTGTGAAGATTTTGTTCCATTGCGTCTAACTGTTGCTGTGTTTGTCTCTGATGTTGTTCCATTGTGTCTAACTTTTGAAGATTTTCTTCCATTGTGTCTAACTTTTGAAGCTTTTGCTGTGTTTGTCTCTGATTCTGTTCCATCGTGTCTAACTTCTGGAGATTTTGTCCCATTTGTTTCTGATTTTGTTCAAGCGTTGTGTCTAACTTTTGTAGCCTTTGTCCCATTTGTTGCATTAACTGTAATAACAATGCACTGGCGTCTGAAACATGTTCCTCAGTGCTATTCGGCAGTGCATTTGAACCGGCAATATTCGCATTTTGACAAGCAGAAGCGTGTCTTGACTTATTTGAGAAAACGGTGAGGACGCAAAACCTGAATCTACAGTATTTGCGAGATTGTGTCCTGTCCTTTCGGATTCCTGAGGCAAGCTGTTGCCGACCGATCGATCGATAATGCTTCCCTGTTCGCTAATTGTTTCACTGTCTACACCACTGTTTGCAGCCCGCTCCATTTCCCTATGTACAGTTACCAAACTACTACTTTGAACATTAGTTAATTCATTACTCGGTGGCGCTAACACACTGCTTTCGTCTTCACTGTCGTTTCTCAGTTTACTTTGGAGCCTAGTATTACGTTTTTCACACGCCATTATTGTCACAATATTTCACCCGATAACACAGAAAAGCACAATTTGAAGAGCAAAATAAGAAAACACATTAACATAGCACTGAAAATAATATCTCGTTAATTGCAAGCGCAACTGCGAAATACTTGGTGCAAATCTGCATGCAGGCCACAACTGTTTTACTGTACAACAGTGGAAGACTGCAACTACAAAGGAGATTTTCTCTACAGTTACGCGCTAGCAATAAACAAAGGCTGCACTAATTCCACAAACTACAAGAAAAAAATCAGAAGATTCCAGTGAGGTGACATATGAAACGTCCCCTTAGAAAAATTATACATGACTGTGCTTAAACTGACACACAATATTTTTAGCGCAACGTAATCTGACTTTCAAAAATCCCTACAAAAGAATGGCCCTGACTAACATTAACCTATACGTTTCACAAATCACTTACCTCACCAAAAATCTTCGTTACTCGAACTACTGCAATACAGCGAGCGCCACTACTGCCAGCTAAATAAAAGATTCAAACTACGGAAGGCACTAACTACTGATAGGCATAGTTAGCAAATGAAAGATTTTAATAGAGAACAAACAATGTATTTACCTCAATAGTGTTCAAAAGTCATAATGTATATAGCAGTTCATGATATCCAGTATTACAAATATCAAAACTCCGCCATCTCTTTCCTCACATCCACCACTGCTGGCGGCTCACCTCCAACTGCGCAACGCTACGCGCTGTTCACATCCAGCTGCCCAACACTACAATGGCAGACAACAATGCAAACTAGCCACAGACTGCACACAGCAGAGCCAGTGATTTTCATACAGAGCGCTACGTAACGTTGCCAATAAGAAAACATAAACAGCCTACTTACAATGTAAATGAGCATTTTTCAAGTATTGCAGAGAAGTTACAAGAAAAAATTCCCCAAAACAAATGTAACACCTGTAAACAATGTTGCACTAAATACAATGATGTTACTTCCAACCACAGAGAATGAAGTCAATAAAACTGTTGAAAAACTAAAAAAGTCGGTAGGCTTAGATGGTGTACCAAAGTGTGTACTGAAAAAACGCATAGTTATTATACAAGGCCTCTTAACAAATATAATAAATGAATCTTTCACATCAGGGACTTTTGAAGAGTAGTTAAAACAAGCAAAAGTTGTACCTTTGCTTAAGAAAGGTAATGCAGAAGGCATAGACAATTACTGCCCCATTTCCCTGCTGTCGACATTCTGAAAAATAATAGAAGTAATTATGAAAGACAGATTAATGAAATACCTGAATAAATACAATCACAGTTTGGTTTCCGAAGTGGCAAAAATACGGAGTCTGCCATAGTAGAATTCATAAGGATTCTACTTGATGGTCTTGACAAACATGAGTGTGTCACAGGCATAATTTTGGATGTTTCTAAGGCCTTTGATACAGTTGACCATAAGATTCTGTTAAATAAATTAGAAGCATTAAGAATAAGAGGGGTAGCTAATGACTGGATTCGATCACACCTAGCAGATGGCGTACAAAGAGTAGAGACAATACATACTTCAAATAGATCCAAAACATTCAGTAAAACACTTATCAGAACCAAAATACATTAGTATAGGGGTTCCCCAAGGTAGCATATTAGGACCAATACTCTTCCTGATATACATCAATGACTTTCCCAGTAGTGTTACTCATGGTGACAAAATTCTATTCGCTGATGACAGCACTGCGAGTAAGAGAGAACTTCTTGCAGAGAAAGCAAATGAAACTCTCAAGGAAGTTTACGATTGGTCAATAAGCAATAAAGTGACACTGAACATAAACAAAACTAATGCCATGAATTTCAGTTTGAAGAGGGAAAATGACAATGTTAAAGTAAATGTAGATGGCACCTCTATAGACTGTGTAACAAATTCAAAATTTCTGGGAATGAATACTGATTCTCAGTTGAAATGTTTTGAACACACAAAGGTACTTGCAAACAGAATGTCATCAGCATGTTATGCCCTTAGAATCCTATCATCAGTGTGTAACATGCAGTGTCTTCTAGTTACATATTATTCATATGTACACTCAGTTCATAGCTATGGAATTCTTTTTTGGGGAACAAATGCACAAAATATGAACACAATTTTCAAACTCCAAAAAAGAGCTATAAGAATAATGACCAAAAATACTAGTAGAGCTCATTGTAAAGATCTGTTCAGAACACTGGGGATCTTAACTGCTCCATGTGAATACATTTACCAGTCAGTTGTATACATCAAAAATAACATTGGTAATTACTGCACAAACCACTCTGTCCATGACCATGCAATAAGAGCTAGACTCAACTTACATTTGCCAAGAAAAAAATAAACATAAAACTGGAAACAGCATTTTCTACCAAGGAATAAAACTGTACAATAAATTAGCAAAAGAGATTACTTAAAAATGCAGCAAAAAAGTACCTGTTATGAAATACATTTTATACATTAAAGGATTACTTAGATAAAAAGAGTAGGGGTTTGATAAAAAATGTTATACAAATACATAATAATAATGATTACAAAATATCCACTCCACATAACACCTTCACTTTATGTTTTTTTGCTTTCTAGAAATACTTACCCCCAAGTTACGCATAGCACAATACTAACATGTATTCCTCTTTCTGAGCTCAACATCGCACTCATTATGGAGGGATGCTGAATCAGTGTTTCAGGATAGCAAATGGGAAGATGCGGTATAGAAAATGGCCCAGAGATCACCAGTGTGTGTGTGTGTGTTTTTGTGTGTGTGTGTGTGTGTGTGTGTGTGTGTGTGTGTGTGTGTGTATGTGTGTGTGTGTGTTTGTGTGAGTGTGTGTGTGTGTGTAGTGAGTAAAGTGTTATGAAACAATGTGTGTATAGTGAGTATGAGTGAACAGTGTGGTAATGCATTATTCAATAAGTTATTTGCAAAAAGTTATTGTATACCACTATACCACTAGCAAATCTAATGATTGTCTCTAACTAGGAGTCTGTAAATGTATGTTTATACAAATTAGCTTATTTTAAATTGATCTAAACTTGTAAATACTTTTGACATGTCCTATATCCTTGTAAAAAGACATCTACGGATGTAACTTCGAACAAACCTTGGGTAACAGAAGAAATACTTGATTCGGTTGACGAAAGAAGGAAGGAGAAAAGTGTAAAATTAAGGAATGGAGATTTTTAAGTCCTTTAGAATGAAAGAAACAGGAAGTACAGGAAAGCCAATGGGAAACGACTACAAGAAAAAAGTGAAGAAATTGATAAAGAAATGGTCGTCGGAAGGACTGGTCCAGCATGTAGGAAAGTCGAAGCAACCTTCGGTGAAATTAAAAACAAAAGTGTCAACTTTAAAACTGCAAGGTAAATTTCACTGTTAAGCGGAGAGGAGAGAAGATAGGAGGAAAGAGCACGTTGAAGGCTTCCGCTAGCGGAAGGCCTTGTTTGATGACATGATTTAGGAAGACACGGGAGTCGTACTGAAGACATGTGGGATCCAAAATTAGAGTCAGAGATTAATAGAGCTTTGAAAGGCTTGCAGTAAAATAAGGAAGAAGGGATAGATAAAATTCCTTCTCAATTTCTGACTTCATTGGTCGAAGTGGCATTCAAGTTATTATTCAAGTCAATGTGCATTATCTATGAGTCCGATTTTCGGAAAAAATATCATTGACACATTCCCGTAAATATGAAGAACGGATAAGTGCGATAAATATCGCACAATTAGATTAACGGCTTTTGCAGAAAATATGCTGACAAAAATAATATACGGAAGAGTGGAAAAGAAAATTTAGGATCCCTTAAATGACGATAAGGTGAGGTTTCTGAAAGGTAAGAGCATAAGAGAGGCAGTTCTGACATTGCAACAGGCAATGGAAACAAGACCTAAGAAAAATAATGACACATTCATAGGATTCGTTGGTGTGGAAAAAACGTTCGACTATGTAAAGTTGTGCAATATGTTCAGAAATATGAGGAAAAATGAGTAAGCCATAGGGAAAAACGGATTATATACAACTGTACAAGAATAAAGATGGAACTATGAGAATGGAATCGTGAGAACGAAGTGCTCGTATTAAATAGGTACAAACAGGGGTGTATTCTTTTGCTCCTATACATCGAAGATGCTATGACGGAAATAAAAGAGCGGTTGTAGAATGAGCTTAAAATTCAAGGTGAAAGGTTAACAATAATAGGTTTCATGATGATATTGCTACCCTCAGTTAAAGAAGAACAACAAGACATGTTGAATGGAATGAACAATCTAATGAGTACAGAATATGGATGAAATATAAACCGAAGACAGACGAAAGTAATAAGTAGCGAAAAGGAGATTAGAGACAAAGTTAACACCAAAGTTCGGGACCAGGAAGTAGATGAAGTGAAGGAATTCTGCCAGCTAGGAAGCGAACTGATACATGACAGATATAGCGTCCCCAGTGCTATATTACGAAAAGACTTAAAAAACAGTATTTATAAAGAAGAGACATTTAAAAATTGAATAATATATTTTTATCATGTAGCCGTAAAGTAATAATTTCTCTGTGTAGGTTTCGAATGCAAAGAAATATAACAAAATGATCTAAAGAGATGACAAGATACGCTCTTTTGTTAATTTTTTAGTCGTCTTCACTTCTTCTCTTGTCTTGATTGCGTGTAGACGGACATCTTTCGAGTGCTGGCAAATGTAAGCATTTTTGTATGAGTTAAGCAGATTATATATTGATTTAATATTATTGTGCACTTTTAATTTGTAAGAGGTGATCCCGATTTCATGTCCGCCTTCCTTGAATTAACCTGCATTCAAGTGATTTACAGTTCAACAATCGCAGCGGCCGATGCAGCCAACGACGCCATTACGTGGAGATATTAACTTATGAAAAATTAGCGGAAGCGAAATACTCGCCCGTTATTAACATAATATTAATTTTTCTCCGCAGCCGCACGAAGTTGCAGAAATACGTAGCTTTAAGATTCTTATTTTCAGTACCATAGCCGAGAGCCAGAGCCAGGACTCCGACTACAATACAATGGTTAACGGAGGTAAGAAAAAATACTCTCGCGCGTGTGTGGGCCGCAATTGTAATTAATAACTAAAGATCTTTTGCTTTAAAGTGAACTGACTAGCCGAGGAAATTAATATGAAAAGTTTATTCCAATGTTCAACTTGTATGCCCATGTTTTAAGATTCAGCGAGTCTAACATTCATTAACGTAACAAATAATTTAAGATTAATATTGTTAAAAAGGAGAACTTCACAAAAGCATTTAACCGTAAATCAAAATAAAATGAAATATCATTTTTATTAAGGCCCGCCACGTAAGTCGGCAACAATCAAAAAATAATAATAACAATAATAATATATTAAATTACGACGGCCGACGGACGCGAGACAGAGGAAGCAAGAAGGACATACACTCCTGGAAATTGAAATAAGAACACCGTGAATTCATTGTCCCAGGAAGGGGAAACTTTATTGACACATTCCTGAGGTCAGATACATCACATGATCACACTGACAGAACCACAGGCACATAGACACAGGCAACAGAGCATGCACAATGTCGGCACTAGTACAGTGTATATCCACCTTTCGCAGCAATGCAGGCTGCTATTCTCCCATGGAGACGATCGTAGAGATGCTGGATGTAGTCCTGTGGAACGGCTTGCCATGCCATTTCCACCTGGCGCCTCAATTGGACCAGCGTTCGTGCTGGACGTGCAGACCGCGTGAGATGACGCTTCATCCAGTCCCAAACATGCTCAATGGGGGACAGATCCGGAGATCTTGCTGGCCAGGGTAGTTGACTTACACCTTCTAGAGCACGTTGGGTGGCACGGGATACATGCGGACGTGCATTGTCCTGTTGGAACAGCAAGTTCCCTAACCGGTCTAGGAATGGTAGAACGATGGGTTCGATGACGGTTTGGATGTACCGTGCACTATTCAGTGTCCCCTCGACGATCACCAGTGGTGTACGGCCAGTGTAGGAGATCGCTCCCCACACCATGATGCCGGATGTTGGCCCTGTGTGCCTCGGTCGTATGCAGTCCTGATTGTGGCGCTCACCTGCACGGCGCCAAACACGCATACGACCATCATTGGCACCAAGGCAGAAGCGACTCTCATCGCTGAAGACGACACGTCTCCATTCGTCCCTCCATTCACGCCTGTCGCGACACCACTGGAGGCGGGCTGCACGATGTTGGGGCGTGAGCGGAAGACGGCCTAACGGTGTGCGGGACCGTAGCCCAGCTTCATGGAGACGGTTGCGAATGGTCCTCGCCGATATCCCAGGAGCAACAGTGACCCTAATTTGCTGGGAAGTGGCGGTGCGGTCCCCTACGGCACTGCGTAGGATCCTACGGTCTTGGCGTGCATCCGTGCGTCGCTGCGGTCCGGTCCCAGGTCGACGGACACGTGCACCTTCCGCTGACCACTGGCGACAACATCGATGTACTGTGGAGACCTCACGCCCCACGTGTTGAGCAATTCGGCGGTACGTCCACCCGGCCTCCCGCATGCCCACTATACGCCCTCGCTCAAAGTCCGTCAACTGCACATACGGTTCACGTCCACGCTGTCGCGGCATGCTACCAGTGTTAAAGACTGCGATGGAGCTCCGTATGCCACGGCAAACTGGCTGACACTGACGGCTAGTGGTGGGCAGGAAATCGCGTATCTGTTAGAAATTACAGTGACTGAGAAGTCGCAGATATCACAGTAGCAACTTTACAGAATCTAACTGCGATTTCAGTCACAGTTAGCAGTAGCAAGTAGAATTTCACATTCAAAGACGTGAGCCATCTATAGGTCGAATTTAGCACTGCTTTCTGCGATTTCAGTGACAAGTCGCAACTAAGAGTCGCAAGTAGCAACTAAAAAGCGCGGTTAACAGTGGCATCTTTTGACCAAAGTTCGTACTACGTCCATCTTTGCGGTACGCTATGGAGTCCCAACTGCGATTTCCGTGACAAGTCGCAACTAAGAGTCGCAAGTAGCAACTAAAAAGCGCGGTTAACAGTGCCATCTGTTGGTCAAAGTTCGTACTACATCCATCTGTGCGATACGGCATCGAGTCTAACTGCGATTTCCGTGACAAGTCGCAACTAAGAGTCGCAAGTAGCAACTAAAAAGCGCGGTTAACAGTGCCATCTGTTGGTCAAAGTTCGTACTACGTCCATCTGTGCGATACGGCATCGAGTCTAACTGCGATTTCCGTGACAAGTCGCAACTAAGAGTCGCAAGTAGCAACTAAAAAGCGCAGTTAACATTCTTTGTCGAGTGCCATCTGTTGATCACTTTCGTACTTCGTTATAAGGACATGAGATGAGATCGTTGTATGGTCGAAGAATTGAACCACGGCCTATGTTATTGGCGGCTGATTCGATCCCATTCGTTAGGTCTACGTCACTGGGATTACCCCAACTAATTGAATTTCAACTGTTGAAAATTCCCAGAGTGGGGACAGTATTTCCTGATCTTCTTCCATTTCGTCTCTGGTCGTTCAAGGGTTTACTTCTTGTTTCTGCCAAGATGAAACGATCACGGAGGAGCGAATTGTGGAATCATTTCACTATTCTGGATGAAGAGTATGCAAAATGTCGTTTATGCGGCAAAAAGTTGTCGTACAGAACCAGCACGACGAACTTGAAGAAACATATCGAAAGGTCGCATGTAATGGTGAACTTTGCGACAAATTCTTCAAGATCCGTCGACCCTGTGTTGCCAGAGCCAGGTATGTTGCAACAACTGAGTGTTTTATGGGATGATTAATTGTTTTTTGTCTGCACTCTGTTTAAAACAGCGCTGTTAATACCAAGAAAACAACATGCTAGGCTGGGTGATATTTTAAGTAGATCATTTAGAAAATTTACTCTTGGGGCTAGGATTGTACTTTCAATTTTCTACCCGTGGTATATGCGTTTGTAAGTGTAATAATCCCCATCGAGCTTAACTGAAATTTGAACGAGATATTCTCGCCGTCCGTGGCACTTGAAATGTGCGCCATTGTGTTGTGCTGATTGCAATAGCCAATAAGAGTTCGACATAAACGCCCGAGGCAGCCGTTACCAACATGCGCGCACAACGTTTACACAGGGAAACACTTATAATTTCTTCAAACACGACCATATCCTGTGGAAATTGCGCAGTTGTTCCTCAAATAGTTAAATGACATTAACTGTCCGAATTATAGTGAACATTTCAGCCTCTATAAGTATAAAATTCGAGTTGAAAATATACAGCGTAGTGTAACAGGCTTGAAGCAACCCGCGAGCCCGCTCTATTTAAACTAGAACGTGGATGTTCACTTCCCTGAAATTTATGTTCAGACAGTAATTAGAAATAAGTTTCCACTTTTTTTGTTGCTGTATAGTGTAACTCAAGGCTGTGATTTGATTTTGATTGTACCAAATTAACATCGAGTGAAGTGCGATGTAATTTAAAATCTGAATGGTGTATTGTATTTCACGTGGCTCTTAATTACTGTTCTATAAGATTTCGAACTTGAAGTGGCGCGAGGAAAGGTTTACATTGCACGTATAATTAATAGAACGGAACAGAATCTTTATTTGCCTATCGGTATGTTATCCATACAATTGGCGTCGTCAGTAATTGAATACATAAAAGCAAAATATAATTATGCAAGTATTTATATGCAGGACAAATATACATATGCCAAAATAATGGTAATAATAAAATAATCATAATTACAGTGGTACTACACAGTGTTAACATAACAGCAGTAGTAATAGTTAATTACATTTGTCACATATTAAATAAAAGTATCTATATAATTATGTGTTATCTTATGTAGAAAAAAAGTGTGAATGCTTATACATTACTGTCGCACACCTATAGTCATACTTCATTATGTAGTTACCACCTGGTTACTGCTAGTGCATATTTCCTGTCTATCACTGTTTAGAAACTCATCAGTTGAGAAGTATAGCATACATTAGAACCACACTTCTATGGGATGCTTCAAACCATTCATTAATAGATTGCTTTCTGTTCTTATGATTTAATGTCAGTCTTGAGCATGAAGATCTAGATTACTGTTATTTTGGATGTTATGGGCATGGAGTTGGGATCTTAAATTAAAATTCTTAATGTAAGTACACATACGGGGCAGAGTCATTATCTTGAATTCTTTAAAGCGTTTTTTTGCAGCTTTGTCTTGGTGGTGGATGCAATATACATCTGCTTTCTTCCACCACTTCAAGAAGGTACTTGAATTCACTGAGTTACCCCAAAACAGTATTCCATACAGCAGTCGTGAATGGAAAAAAGAAAAATATGCAGAAATAAATAAATGTTTACTAATAATGCATCTCATGTTGTGTAGTAGGAAGAGAGTACTAGCAAATTTGCCACACAGATGATTTATATGCTTATCTCATGTGAGTTTTTGATGTAAATGCAATTCCAGTAATTTAACACATTTTGTGTATTGTTTAAATGTCTTTAGGGTGAAGTAAACTACCTCCATTTTTATTTTATGTATTGATAATTGATTGGCCCTGCACCAGTCACTGCTCATTTCACTTACAACTTTGTAGTATTCTAAAATATATTTCTGATTTTCTCCATCAGTGATGAGTGTCATGTCATCAGCATACAGTACTTGGAAAGTAAATTGTACTCTAAATGTATATCCTGCCTCTGTTGCTGACACAATCTGTATGCTGATGTTCAGCTTACTGTTTTATAGGTGAAGCCTCTCTTGCAGTGGAGTTGCCAGAAGAAGGCACCACAGCCAGCAGCACACAGGAGGAAGCAGTTCCCTCCACATCACAGCATCAGACAGCCATCACAGAATACGTTCCCAAAAGGATGGGACAGATTCAAAAGAAGAAGGTGGATAGCAAATTAATGGGTCTGTTCACAAAAGACTATCAACCTTTCTCTATTGTAAATGACTCAGGATTTCGTAGTTTTGTACATGCACTGAATCCCGCTTATGAAATACCGAGTAGAAGGACTGTAACAAATGTAATGTTGCCAGCAGCATATGCAGAAGCAAATGAGAAAGTACAACAAAAGCTGCAAGGCATAAAGACAATCTGTCTAACAACAGATTGCTGGACATCAGCTTCTAATGAAAGTTACATGGCTGTGACTGGACATTTCATAAATGAACAATTCAGATTACAGTCTGTACTGCTGGAATGCAGTCATTTCAGTGGTGCCCATACCAGCTCAAATTTGTCCACAGCTTTGATTAAAATTACGGACAAATTTAGTCTTGGTGGCAAAATTTTAATGGTGGTCACGGACAATGCACCAAATATAAAAAATGCTATTTCCACCATTCTCAAGTGGAAACATTTTGGTTGTTATGCTCACACTCTTAATTTAGTTGTGCAGGATGCACTTAAAAATGTTCAGGAAGTTCACCAGAAAGTCAAGACAATTGTAGGTTTTTTTAAAAGGAGCAGCAGTGCAACAGAGCGGCTCTTAACATGTCAACAGAACAGTGGCAAAGGAAACATCAAGAAATTGATCCAGGACTTGCCCACAAGGTGGAATTCGACCCTGTTCATGTTGGAACGTATTGTCGAATTGTCAGAGGCAGTGAAAATTACAGTTGCCCTTTGCAACAGGCCCACAGATCTTCCATCACTGTCAAATGATGAGTGGGAAATCTGCTCCGAACTCTGTTCGATTTTGAAACCGTTTGAGCAGGTTTCGAGGCAGCTCAGTGCAGAGGAGTACCCAACTGGCAGCTTGGTAAGTTAATATTTTACTTTATTTGGCTCATGTAAGTTCACTGTCATTTTATCGTATACTTTCCTTATATGTTGTGAGGTTGTTAGCATATTTGTCTCAATTTTCAGGTTATAGTCCTGACACGTGGACTTCTGGCAGTATGTGACGAAATAGCCAAAATGCAGTTACATGAACTTTCAATGAAAGTTGTTGAGGCATTAAAAGAAGGGCTTACAAACCGGTTTTCGAATCTTGAGCAGAGCAAGTCCATTGCCCTTGCTACTCTGCTGGATACACGTTTCAAATTGCTGGCATTTCAGAACCAGGCAGCAGCAGACAACACAAAGAAACAATTAATTAATATTGTTGCCCAGAAACTGGAAAAATGTAGGCCAGTAGGTATTCAGCCTTCACAATCTGTTGAGCCAAATAATTTGGCAACTGAGTCCTTATCTGTGTGGGGCATATTTGATAAGTTAGTGAAACATGCACAGCCACAGGGCACAGTACAGTCATGTGCTATCGTAGAGGTTCAAAGGTACATTGACAGCTCAGTCATCAGTAGAAATGAGGATCCTCTGGCATGGTGGAGACAAAATCAATACATATACCCAACCATTGCAAAAGTAGTGAAAGAGAGGTTTAATGTTGTAGCAACTTCTGTGCCTTGTGAGAGGGTCTTCTCAAAAACTGGACATTTAATAAATGACAGAAGAACCCGCCTCAAGCCATCGAATATAGAAAAACTAATATTTCTGAATGCCAATGGTACCTGTGATTAGTGCTGGTAAGTGATACAGTACGTTGTTAAACTACTCATAATCAGAATAGTTGTATATAAACAAGAATAATCATCATCTTCAATATGTTTCTTACATGCATACACTGTCTTGCAGAAAATTCTGGACCCGTGTGAGGTTTGCTTCCATGGAGGTAACTAGGCACTTTCAACACAAGCGAACAAGACCACACAACTGTATGATGCCTATCAATATTACAACATGTGAGTGTGTGTGTCCAGTATGTAGATGAAACATTTTATTCTTCTAATGCATATGTTTTCATGGAAAACAAAACTGTGAATTAATTTGTATTTTGATCACATGCAGCTAACTGGGCACTTTCAACACAAGTGAACAAGACCACACAACTGTATGATGCCTAGCAAAATGTAAAATGTGAGTATTTGTGTCCAATAAGTGTAGTAAACCTTTTACTCTTCTCGAGCACATGTTGTCATGTAGAAAATTGTGAACTCATTTGTATTTTTATTATATGCAGGTAACTGGGCACTTTCAACACAAGCAAACAAGACCACACAACTGTATGATGCCTAGCAAAATGTAAAATATGTGAGTATTCGTGTCCAATATGTGTAGGAAACCTTTTACTCTTCTCGAGCAAATGTTGTCATGTAGAAAATTGTGAACTCATTTGTATTTTTATTATATACAGGTAACTGGGCACTTTCAAACACAAGCAAACAAGACCACACAACTGTATGATGCCTAGCAAAATGTAAAATATGTGAGTATTTTGGTGTTTCACAATTCATGCTAAGAATAATTTTGCTGAAATAAGTTATTTAGGATGTATAGTATATAACTAGGAACATGAATGAAATGAAATGTTTGGGCTCTGATTCACTTTGTAACTGTGCAAAGTTGAGTGTTATAATGTATTGCACTAAGATATAGCATAATCCTTACACTATAAAGGATCACAAACAAGTCATTCGTCACACACTGTGGGCTTACTAAAATTTAATTTTTTTTCCTTTTGTTGCAAATACCTTTCACTTACTGCAAGTATTTCACTTTGGCATAAGTGTGAGTTAAATCTCTAGCATGAAAAGATAGGTAACACAGACCATTGATATCACTTCCAAGACTGTGTTTTCTTTGTCATATTAGTTTCTGTTTGTTGAAAAACACAGATTTAGTTTTGTTGATATATGCACGGTAATGAACAATTTAATGAGGCAGAGACCACATATTTTTAACCAGAATTTCATCATCATCCACTACTATATTTAAATCTTATAGATCGTCAACTATTTGTTCATTCGTTTGTCCTCAGAAAGGTGACAGAGGAACTGGTCATACTGGGAGCAGTAGGTCTATGACTTGGATGGAGCACAGTTACTGATTTGATGCCATTAAGGCACAAAGCTTTGTAATGATTAAAATGGTGAGTGAATGTAAATACTGGAAGTGTTATTTCTTTATACTAAAACCTGCTACTTTAAGTTATGTTTCAGAAATATCTTGAGCACCTCGAGTTGAAAAATAACAGGAATACCATCTAGAATATTACAAGTGAGGACAGTCAGTCAATGATAATCCATGAGCTTTGGCTGAAGGAAAAAAATTCTATATATGTAATAAAAGTTGATTGTAATGTGTGATGTTGTAGACATACAATAATCTGTTTTGTGCTATCTTTTACATAATGAATTTGGTGACAACATGTGGATCAAAACTGGAATGAGCAAAGAATACCAACCAAATTTAAGACCCAAAAACCAGAAAGAGCCACGACCAGCGGTGGAACACACGCAAGTTTGAAAAATTTGTTCTAAATGCACACTAATAGTGATTTTTTTCTTTTTGTTGTTGTTGATTGTAGATGTACATATATGTTCCTGTCTCCTGCTAAAAATGAACCATCCCAACTAGCAAATTTTACTTTGTTATTTAGAACTTTTTTAATTGCATTAATTAAGAGCCACCAGCACTTTGAGAGGACTAAAACTGTTGAGATTTTATTATTCATTTAATAACAAGATTAATATGTGGGGTATGTGAAATGTGTGTACATGTTTGTTTTGCTCATACTTGTACAAATGTTTCATGTAACCTGACGAGGGGAACCCAAGATTCAAGAAGAAGAAGAAGAAGAGGAGGAGGAGGAAGAAGAAGAGGAGGAGGAGGAAGAAGAAGAGGAGGAGGAGGAGAAGGAAGAAGAGGAGGAGGAGGAAGAAGAGGATCCCTCAAGACTGCAACATAAAATATTTAATATGTAGCACAACAACCGTACACAGTTGATAACGTCCTTCTGGGGTTTTGAGGAGCTGGTTTTCCTTCAGACCGTGGGCAAATGCCAGGACGTATAAGTTTCCAGCTCAGAAAATGCTCATTTTTATGAATTTGTCAGTAAAATGCTGTAGATAAATACCAAAAGAAAAATGCTTCCTGTAACACAGATCTTTTATTAAAAATGTGTCCTAACAACACAAGTTGTAACTTTTTTAAATATTTGCAGTCTGTGTAACTTGAAAAACTGAATTATGTAGAAGAAACAGCTTGTCTACATAACAATGTAACTGTATTTACACCAACATTATATAATTTAATATTTACTGACAATGCCATATGTAAAACCTTTGATAAATAAAATCTATTTGAATTTAAACAGAAATACAGTAGCTGCCACCACATATTTGACATTTCCTGAACCTGTTCAGTAAATTATAAGTGTGCATTTTACCTGGTAGGAAATAGCTCTTATCCCTTGCAATAGCCAGTCAGATGGCATTAGATATGTGCTCAAGGTCACAAGGTTACTGCTCACTGTACTCACTAGCATTTCCCGAGACCACTTGCTAATGCACTGTTAAGTCTCTTACAAAGCTAAAAATGTAAAGAATTTAATGAAGTTTGTTCCTGCAGTTGCAGGTAAGTTCACCAGGTGAGAATGTACCTTTCCAGCACCCAGTGTCTTTCTTTGAACCAAATTAAGAGCAAGGGCTGCAGACAAGTTTAAAATTTGGATAGCAAGTTTAACATTTCATCTTTCTAATAGACATGGGTAAACAGTCTCATTTCAATGTGAAAAGTCTGAATATCTGTTTTATGCATATGTTATTCCCTAAATGTAGCTGTAGTGTCACCATCTTAAACACCAAACTGCTGTGAATTGTTCAACTTGCTTGCTCCAATCCAGCCACTTATTACATAGGGCCTATACATTTTAAACTTAGGCACTGGAAAAGGAATTGCAACTGAGACTTCATACTGGCATCACAATCTAGGTGTTCGCCCTTAAAATTTATCTCGGCAGGATTACTGAAGTATTACTTGGTCTTTATGTTAACTACACTATTTTTAAGAAGAAGTCCAATAACCTCATACTCAAAGTTATTGGCAACTTACTTTACATATTTAAAAAAAAAAAGTCTGCCTCAGTGGTTTTAACGCTTGTAATATGCCTCAGCTTGGGATTGTGTGTGCATACTGTATGACGACACGCACTTTCAGCACCAGTAATGGGTGGCCAAACAGCTGTAACTGAATGTATTAAATCAATAAGCAGCAGCATTGCCCATTTCTCCTGAAAATATCATTTAGAGACAAGTAACCTAAAAAATGTGTTTGATTCTGCTTCCAATATGACAATTATGGTAAATACTCCACCTGCCTACAGGAATTTGCAATGTTAACACAGCAGAACTCTGACATCTGTATAAGTGTAATGAAACAAAGACAATTGTATTGAATCATATGAGTGCCTCGCTTTTGTTCCGACAGTGTTCAAAACTATGGAGGAAAATTTTACACCTGGCGTTCTACATGGCAACTGCACACAAGAACTTTTTGCTGACACTACAAGCACCTTCATAAGTAAACTTTTCCTGGTTTACCTTCAGGTACTGCACTTAAATGATTCCTGATTTAAGATCTGTACTTCCCACTTTCATAAAGGGCTCAAAATGCATACTCTAGACCTTGGGCTACATTCCAGGTCAGTGTCACACCAAGCTTCTGGGGAAAGGGGGATGGGGGGCGGCGGCATGTCACACTCTCCAAGTCTTTACCAGTAATTAAATGGTGGAAAATATTTGGGTATAGGACAGCTTAACACGTGGAAAATATTTTATTTATTCACTCACTGTATTTAACATTTATCATTCCTTTAAAATCGCATAAGAACTTCAAATTAAACACAGTTCAATCACTCATTATGCACACTTATTTCATAATTATGGCACTTTTAAACTGCAAATCCTCTAAGAGCTGTCTTGAATATTCACGATTCTCTCCCAAGAGCCTTGAAGTGGATAGATACGTACAGAAACCAGTAATCGGGGTTGGAACTGCGTCTGCAAAATTAAAAGGATTATTAAACATTTTTGCTGTCACTAATTACAAGCAATGTAATTGACAGAGTAGTATTTCTAATATTTGCTGTCATGAAAGCCATTCAATGGGGGACGTTTCACATTTGCAAGAACGATCTCATTTAAGTAATTAAGTTCATCGAAATCTTAGAAACTAACCTCTCGCCTGACGAAGACAGTCTAAAGACGCAGTGGCAGTTGACGATAATATTTCGAATTATCGCTTTACTGAGTGACTGAAATGTAGTTCGCGTACCTGTGAACATAACAATACGTTAGAGTTCTTTTTCTAAACACGAACTATTACGGTACTGTTTCCCTACTGACATATTAATTACACTATTAATATTTTCACAATTGTTTCTTTAATACAAAAGTAAAGCCAACGGAAGAACAATTGTAAAACACACTTACTAATGTCAGTTTTGTTGAGATGCAATTCTCTGTGTGAACACATGTAACTTTTTCATTCGGAGATAAGTGGCAGAAGTAGCAGAAATCGCAGAAGTCGCAGAAATCGCAGAAGTAGCAAAAATCGCAGAAGTAGCAGAAGTCGCAGAAGTAGCAGAAATCGCAGAAATCGCAGAAGTAGCAGAAATCGCAGAAGTAGCAGAAGTCGCAGAAATCGCAGAAGTAGCAGAAGTAGCGGAAGTCGCAGAAATCGCAGAAGTAGCAGAAGTCGCAGTGGTAGGGTGCGGAGGGATACAAGAGCTGGATTCCTTAACTGCGATTCTTAACTGTGACAAATCACAGTTAAGAATAACAGATACTGAAAAGTAGCATTCACAGAAATCACTGATATCGAAAAATCGCAGTTTAGCCCATCACTACTGACGGCGGCGGTGCACAAATGCTGCGCAGCTAGCGCCATTCGACGGCCAACACAGCGGTTCCTGGTGTGTCCGCTGTGCCGTGCGTGTGATCATTGCTTGTACAGCCCTCTCGCAGTGTCCGGAGCAAGTATGGTGGGTCTGACACACCGGTGTCAATGTGTTCTTTTTTCCATTTCCAGGAGTGTATAAACCCAACTAGCACAGGCAAATAGGCATTCCTGGCCAAGAAAAGTCTGCTGGTATCAAACATCGGCCTTAATCCGAGAAGGCATTTCTGAAAATATTACGAGTATGAAGTTCTACGGTAGTAAACCATGGCCTATTGGAAAATCGGAAAAGAAGAGAATCAAAGCGTTTGAGATGTGGTGCTAAAGAAATTGTTGCAAATTAATTGAACTCACAAGATAAGAAATGGAGAAGTCAATTAGTTAACTTCATATACCATTGACCATCTGCACGATATATCTTAATGGAGAGAACGAGTTACTTCACATACACGTCGCAACTTAATTTTTAAGTATGGCGAAATACTGAACATTTATCAAGTTTTTCTTTTCTTTCTGCAAAATAAATAAACAAAGGAATGTTTGGAGAAGACTGATAATAAGCAGGGACGGGATGATAACTTCCATAGTACTAGAGGGAGCTTGCAAATGGTAAAAACTGTAGGGGAAGACGGAGAATGTAATACATCCAACAAATAATTGGGGACGCAGGATGCAAGTGCTACCCCGTCAGAATACTGAAGACACCAAAAAGAATCTTATTTACAAATTGTATCAGTGCCATACAAATACTTTAAGAATCGTCGTATTGTTAAATTCATATGACACATTGTGTGAAGAAAAGTGATTATTTACATGCAGTGCCCAGTGAAAATATATGAAAAACAGAATTATGAAAGCTCGCTATGTCGTGGAAATGTATACTGTCGGAATATCTGCCATGTATGAATACTGATATAATTCCCACGAAATTTCGACATTGTCGTCTCTCTCTTGGGCGACCGGAATGGTGATCCTCGTGGCTTAGCGTACTAATTGTACCAACGGCGCCTCCCGCGACGATTCTCGTTGAGCCCTCTTAGGCGCAAAACAGGACGCGAAAGAAACACTGACGGCCATGATGTCGTATAGTCTAATCACGTCTTCCGGTGGCGTCCAGTCTTTGAAAAGAGAAATAGAGCGGATCGCAGGGTAAAGTGGCCACTCAAAGGGTAAATGTATTTTCACCAAATCAGACTCACACTGAGTTTACATATTATAGAGTCTCACACCACATAATTTTGAATGAAGAAGAACAAAATTTACAGGAAGTATACGCATTTTTCTGAAGGCATACGTAGTGCTTACTACTCTCTACTTACGGGTAATATGCCCAGTGCCATTTCCACAACATCTATTGTTCTGACTTACGGACATGTCTTCTAGGCAACTTGATGCTTCAGTATCGGAAACAATACCAACCCGCTGGAACAGACCACTTTCAATCGGATTGTTGTATTAGACTTAACAGAACAGTCGGTTTTCAATAATATAAATTAATTAATTCAAAACTCTCACAGACTGACAGAATGACGGATGACAGTTTAGTGTATAAAATGATTTTGGAAATCAGTCTGGTATACACTATGTGATTAAAAGTATCCGGACACCCCCAAAAACATACGTTTTTCATATTAGGTGTATTGTGCTGCCACCTACTGCCAGGTACTCCATATCAGCGACCACAGTAGTCATCGTTCATTCTACATCTACATCTACATCCATACTCCGCAAGCCACCTGACGGTGTGTGGCGGAGGGTACGTTGAGTCCTCTATCGGTTCTCCCTTCTATTCCAGTCTCGAATTGTTCGTGGAAAGAAGGATTGTCGGTATGCTTCTGTGTGGGCTCTAATCTCTCTGATTTTATCCTCATGGTGTCTTCGCGAGATATACGTAGGAGGGAGCAATATACTGCTTGACTCTTCGGTGAAGGTATGTTCTCGAAACTTTGACAAAAGCCCGTACCGAGCTACTGAGCGTCTCTCCTGCAGAGTCTTCCACTGGAGTTTATCTATCATCTCCGTAACGCTTTCGCGATTACTGAATGATCCTGTAACGAAGCGCGCTGCTCTCCGTTGGATCTTCTCTATATCTTCTATCAACCCTATGTGGTACGGATCCCACACTGCTGAGCAGTATTCAAGCAGTGGGCGAACAAACGTACTGTAACCTACTTCCTTTGTTTTCGGATTGCATTTCCTTAGGATTCTTCCAATGAATCTCAGTCTGGCATCTGCTTTACCGACGATCAACATTATATGATCATTCCATTTTAAATCACTCCTAATGCGTACTCCCAGATAAATTATGGTATTAACTGCTTCCAGTTGCTGACCTGCTATTTTGTAGCTAAATGATAAAGGATCTATCTTTCTGTGTATTCGCAGCACATTACACTTGTCTACATTGAGATTCAATTGCCATTCCCTGCACCATGCGTCAATTCGCTGCAGATCCTCCTGCACTTCAGTACAATTTTCCATTGTTACAACCTCTCGATACACCACAGCATCATCCGCAAAAAGCCTCAGTGAACTTCCGATGTCATCCACCAGGTCATTTATGTATATTGTGAATAGCAACGGTCCTATGGCACTCCCCTGCGGCACACCTGAAATCACTCTTACTTCGGAGGACTTCTCTCCATTGAGAATGACATGCTGCGTCCTGTTATCTAGGAACTCCTCAATCCAATCACACAAGTGGTCTGATAGTCCATATGCTCTTACTTTGTTCATTAAACGACTGTGGGGACCTGTATCGAACGCCTTGCGGAAGTCAAGAAACACGGCATCTATCTGTGAACCCGTGTCTATGGCCCTCTGAGTCTCGTGGACGAATAGCGCGAGCTGGGTTTCACATGACCGTCTTTTTCGAAACCCATGCTGATTCCTACAGAGTAGATTTCCAGTCTCCAGAAAGGTCATTATACTCGAACACAATACGTGTTCCAAAATTCTACAACTGATCGACGTTAGAGACATAGGTCTATAGTTCTGCACATCTGTTCGACGTCCCTTCTTGAAAACGGGGATGACCTGTGCCCTTTTCCAATCCTTTGGAACGCTACGCTCTTCTAGAGACCTACGGTACACCGCTGCAAGAAGGTTGGCAAGTTCCTTCGCGTACTCTGTGTGAAATTGAACTGGTATCCCATCAGGTCCTGAGGCCTTTCCTCTTTTGAGCGATTTTAATTGTTTCTCTATCCCTCTGTCGTCTATTTCGATATCTACCATTTTGTCATCTGTGCGACAATCTAGAGAAGGAACTACAGTGCAATCTTCCTCTGTGAAACAACTTTGGAAAAAGACATTTAGTATTTCGGCCTTTAGTCCGTCATCCTCTGTTTCAGTACCATCTCGGTCACAGAGTGTCTGGACATTTTGTTTTGATCCACCTACCGCTTTGACATAAGACCAAAATTTCTTAGGATTTTCTGCCAAGTCAGTACATAGAACTTTATTTTCGAATTCATTGAACGCCTCTCGCATAGCCCTCCTCACACTACATTTCGCTTCGCGTAATTTTTGTTTGTCTGCAAGGCTTTGGCTATGTTTATGTTTGCTGTGAAGTTCCCTTTGCTTCCGCAGCAGTATTCTAACTCGGTTGTTGTACCACGGTGGCTCTTTCCCATCTCTTACGATCTTGCTTGGCACATACTCATCTAACGCATTATGTACGACGGTTTTGAACTTTGTCCACTGATCCTCAACACTATCTGTACTTGAGACAAAACTTTTGTGTTGAGCCGTCAGGGACTCTGAAATCTGCTTTTTGTCACTTTTTCTAAACAGAAAAATCTTCCTACCCTTTTTAATATTCCTATTTACGGCTGAAATCATCGATGCCGTAACCGCTTTATGATCGCTGATTCCCTGTTCTGCATTAACTTTTTCAAATAGTTCGGGTCTGTTTGTCACCAGAAGGTCTAATATGTTATCGCCACGGGTCGGTTCTCTGTTTAACTGCTCAAGGTAGTTTTCAGATAAAGCACTTAAAAAAATTTCACTGGATTCTTTGTCCCTGCCACCCGTTATGAACGTCTGAGTCTCCCAGTCTATATCCGGCAAATTAAAATCTCCACCCAGAACTATAACATGGTGGGGAAATCTACTCGAAATATTTTCCAAATTATCCTTCAGGTGCTCAGCCACAACAGCTGCTGAGCCAGGGGGCCTATAGAGACATCCAATTACCATGTCTGAGCCTGCTTTAACCGTGACCTTCACCCAAATCATTTCACATTTCGGATCTCCGTCAATTTCCTTCGATACTATTGCACTTCTTATCGCTATAAACACGCCTCCTCCTTCACTGTCCAGCCTGTCTCTGCGGTATACATTCCAATCTGGGTTTAGGATTTCATTACTGTTTACGTCTGGTTTCAGCCAACTTGGGCGTTGTGACCGTTTATTAATGAGAGCAGTTCTGGGACCTTTCTGTAGACGCTCCTGCAGTTTACTATTAGCACATTAATATTGTTATTCCCTGTTGCATTTTGCCTACTCCTACCTTGCCGCATCTCAGGAGGCGTCTTGTCGGGCCTAGGGAGGGGATTCTCTAACCTAAAAAACCCCCATGTGCACTCCACACGTACTCCGCTACCCTTGTAGCCGCTTCCGGCGTGTAGTGCACGCCTGACCTATTCAGGGGGACCCTACATTTCTCCACCCGATAGCGGAGGTCGAGAAATTTGCACCCCAGATCTCCGCAGAATCGTCTGAGCCTCTGGTTTAAGCCTTCCACTCGGCTCCAAACCAGAGGACCGCGATCGGTTCTGGGAACGATACTGCAAATAGTTAGCTCTGATTTCACCCCGCGAGCGAGGCTTTCCGCCTTCACCAATTCCGCCAACCGCCTGTACGAACTGAGGATGACCTCTGAACCCAGACGGCAGGAGTCATTGGTGCCGACATGAGCAACAATTTGCAGTCGGGTGCACCCAGTGCTCTCTATCGCCGCCGGTAGGGCCTCCTCCACATCTCGGATGAGACCCCCCGGCAAGCAGACAGAGTGAACACTATCCTTCTTCCCCGACCTTCCCGCTATTTCCCTAAGGGGCTCCATCACCCGCCTAACGTTGGAGCTCCCAATAACTAATAAACCCCTCCCCCCGTGTGCCTGCTCGGACCTTGCTGAAGGAGCAGCCACACAGCCACATGTCCACTCACAGGCAGAGCGGGCGATGCCACACGGCCAGCCTCCACATTGACCCTCCGCTTCGTGCGCCGCGAACGCCGCTGAACCCGCCACTCCCCTTGGGGAAAGGGTGGCCCAACCGCGCCCAGTACCCGCGAAGATGTCTCGACGGCAGGGACAGTGGGTGAAGCATGTAACACCTGGGGTGTACCTTGCGACGCACCAGACTCCCCACTGCCGCTACACTCCGAGGCAGCAGCCTGAAGACGGCTGACCGCGGCCATCAACACGCTCAGCTGTTCGCGAACAGTGGCCAGCTCCTCCTGCGTCCGTACACAGCAGTCACACATCCTATCCATCCTATGGAATCAAATTAACAGAATCTTCCGTCGGTTCTTGGTACAACAACATTATAATAATAAATGAAAAGCACCAGTTTGCTTTTGTTCTACAATATTATTTTTATTGCTAACCGGTTTTCGGCTTACAAGGCCATCTTCAGGCATTTACTGAGTATTATCACCAAAGAAGTTAAATGTTAGCAGACAACATTGGAAGAGAAGTAACACATCTAGAGTGAAGTAGAAACATACAGTGAGTAACATCTTTGCAATGAAATAGTAAAAACTGAACAGTACATAAATAACAATGGAGTTGACAGGGAAACCTTTAGCACAAAATAAGAATAGCATGCCTACATAACAGTTTCTATTGATAAACAAAACTATTGAAATAAGATAAAATTAGTACTAGGCAAGGCTACATCAAGAGGTATGAAACATGGAGAGTGATACACAACCAATTAAAAAAGAAGAGACAGTTGTCATTGTAAATACAGAATACACGAGGAACTTAAGCCATATCAATACGGTAAACAGAAATTAATAAATGCAGGAAAATTGAGGTGTTTGAGGGAACCTACAGTTTGAGAGTGTGGTGGTACTGCATTTTAACATTAAAATTATAATCAAAGCAGTGGCTGTATACCAGTTTACATTAAATAAATGAGCAAAGTAAAATATGAACAGTATTTGATGAGACAACTACAAGAGGAGTTAAACATGGACAGTAATACAAGTACAAGTTAAAAGCAAACCCTTAACTATTGAAACTACAGCATATGTGGAATACAAAGACAACGGCAACAAATAAAACAACTTAATTACTACAGGAAAATGGGAATATGTAGGAAGAGAGAGTGTGGGAAGCAATGAACAACAAAGATGATTATATGAAGCTTAGGAGAGGGGAAGTGTTGAGTTGTGTCTGGTCATTTAGGATGAGATCTGGACTGTGAGCAAGATGTTTGTTAATTTCCTGTGCAAGATGTGGTCAATAAGAACTGTATTGTAGCCATTGGCTGAGGCAATAAATTTTATTGTATCTAACTCTGCTTTAAAATCATCTCTGGACACTGAAATCCTGCAAGTATAGGGTTTCCTACTATGTCAGGAACACTACAGCCCAGTGTGTTTTTAATAGCAAACATAAGATCCAGTTATTAGCCAACAGTGGGATATACAAAATCACCTGTTCTGATTGTGACAAATTTTACATTGGTCAGTCAGGCAGAGACATATCAACAGCATATACACAGCAGTCACACATCCTATCCATCCTAAGAAATCAATTTACTGAAGAGAGTTAATCAACCTTTAACTCGACTGCTAATTCACTAAAGGCGGCTGTTTATTCACTAAACTGTGGTTGCTAGCCACTTCTTGTAGAAAACAATGAAAATAGCACTACCTGTCTCTGGACTGTATTGAAAACACTAGCACTACTGGCACTATGGTTGACTAAAGGGACTCTCTCTGACTGTATTCAAAACAAACACGAAATCTATGGAACACGATTAATAGCACCCTACAATTAATGCTTCCTAAAAGCAAATACACACGGAAGAAGAAGTGACAAGTAAGAAAAATACAGTTAATACTTAAATTAAGGTAGCTCGCTGCACAGCAGACGTGAGAGAGCTGAATGGGGCGCTCCGCGGAACTCACGGACTTCGAACTTGGTCAAGTGATTGGGTGTCACTTGTATCATACGTCTCTGCGCGAGATTACCACACTCCTTAACATCCCTAGGTTCCGATGTGATAGTGAAGTGGAAACGTGAAGGGACACGCACAGCACATGCGTACAGGCCGACCTCGTCTGTTGACTGACAGAGACCGCCGACAGTTGAAGACGGTCGTTATGTATAATAGGCAGACATCTATCCAGACCATCGCACAGGAACTCCAAACTGCATCAGGATCCACTGCAAGTACTACGACAGTTAGGCGGGAGGTGAGAAAACTTGGATTACATAGTCGAGCGGCTGCTCATAAGCCACGCATCACGCCGGTAAATGCCAAACGACGCCTCGCTTGGTATAAGGAGCGTAAGCATTGCACGACTGAACAGTGGAAAAACGTTGTGTGGAGTGACGAATCACAATGTAGCGATCCGATGGTAGGGTGTATGTATGGCGAATGCCCAGTGAACGTAATCTGCCAGCGTGCGTAGTGCCAACAGTAAAATTCCGAGGCAGTGGTGTTATGGTGTGGTCGTGTTTTTCATGGAGGGGTGTTTTCCATGGAGGGGGCTTGCATCCCTTGTTGTTGGCACTATCACAGCACAGGCCTACATTGAAGTTTTAAGCCCCTTCTTGCTTCCCATTGTTGAACACCAATTCGGGGATAGCGATTGCATCTTTCAACACGATCGAGCACCTGTTCATAGTGCACGTCCATTGGCGGTGTGGTTGCACGACAATAACATCCCTGTAATGGGCTGGCCTGCAACGAGTCCTGAATCCACTCCCTTTGGATGTTTTGGAACGCCGACTTCGTGCCAGGCCTCACCGACCGATATGGATGTCTCTCCTCAGTGCAGGACTCCGTGAAGAATGGGCTGTTATTCCCCAAGAAACCTTCGAGCACCTGATTGAACGTATGTCTGCGAGAGTGGAAGTTGTCACCATGGCTAAGGGCGGGCTAACACCATATTGAATCCCAGCATTACCGATGGTGGTTGCCACGAACTTGTAAGTTATTTTCAGCCAGGTGTCCGGATACTTTTGATCACATAGTGTATAGTACTATGCATGATATACACTGACGTGACAGATGTCACTCGATGCCTCTCAATATTGTGTCAGACCTCATTTTGCCGGGCGTAGTGCAGCAACTCGACATGGCGTGGACTCAGTAAGTCGTTGGAGACTTCTCCCTGCAGAAATATTGATCTTTGCAGTCTCTATTGCAAGATTTTGTGCACCCAGTCCATTCCACGTAAATACAGCCCACACTATTACGGAGCTACCACCACCTTTCACAGTGCCTTGTTGACAACATGGTTCCATGGCTTCGTAGGGTCTGCACCACACTCGAACTCTACCATCAGCTGAAATCGGGACTCATGTGACGAGGCCACGGTTTTCCAGACGTCTAGGGTCCAACCGATGTGGTCACGAGCACAGGAGAGGCGCTCCAGGAGACGTCGTACTGCTAGTAAAGGCACTCGCGTCCATTGTCTGAAGCCATAGCCCATCAACGCCAAATTTCGCCGCACTGCCCTAACGGATACGTCCGTCGTACGTGCCGCATTGATTTCTGATGTTATTTCACGCAGCGTTTCTTGTCTGCTAGCACAGACAACTGTACGCAAACGCCGCTGCTCTCGATCGTTAAGTGAAGGCTGCCGGCCACTGCGTTGGTCCTTGGTGGGAGTTAATGCCTGAAATCTGGTATGCTCGACACACTCTTGACACTTTGGATGTCGAAATACTCAATTTCCGAAATGAAAAGTCCTTTGCATCAAGCTCCAACTACCACTCCGCGATCAGAGTCAGCTAATTCCCGTCTTGTGGCCATAGTCACGTCGGAAACCTTTTCACAATCTTTTGGGTACGAATAAGAGCTCCGAACTGCCCTTTTATACCTTGTGTGCTACCGCCGTTTGTATACGCGCATATAGCTATCCCATGACGTGTCACTTCGGTGTATGGATACAGGTAACTCTATTTAGAGTAAACGCCTTAACCGCCTTTTGCGAGGGGTAAAATGGTCATTACTCCCGATCGGACACCGTGCCGGCATTAGTGGTTCACAGATCGAGCTGTTAATCTCAAAGAAACAACATGGAACGACACTTGTCTACCAAAAGACAAACAGTGATATGGTAAAAAAAGTATTACTCTGCGCGTAAGTGAGATAAAGAGAATAATATAAATGACTTATCTTATTTGACTTCATAACCTCAGGTGATGCTGAGGGAATTAGATTGGCAAATGAGGCACTTAAAGTAGAAAGGAGTTTTACTATTTGGGGAGCAAAATATCTGATGATGGTCGAAGTAGAGAAAATATAAAATGTAGACTGGCAATGGCAAGGAAAGCGTTTCTGAAGAAGAGAAATTTGTTAACATCGAGTATAGATTTAAGTGTCAGGAAGTCTTTCCTGCAAGTATTTGTATGGAATGTAGCCATGTATGGAAGTGAAACATGGACGAAAAATAGTTTGGACGAGAAGAGAATGGAAGCTTTCGAAATGTGGTGCTACAGAAGAATGCTGAAGATTACAAGGGGAGGTCACATAACTAATGAGGAGGTATTGAATAGAATTGGGGAGAAGAGAAATTTGTGGCACAATTTGACCAGAAGAAGGAATCGATTGGTAGGACAAGTTCTGAGGCATCAACGGATCACAAATTTGGCATTGGAGGGCAGCATGGAGGGTAAAAATCGTAGAGGGAGACGAAGAGATGAATACTCTAAGCAGATTCAGAAGGATGTAGGTTGCAGTAAGTACTAGGACATGAAGAAGCTTACACAGGATAGGGTAGCATGGAGAGCTGCATCAAACCAGTCTCAGGACTGAAGACTACAACAACAAAAATGATCGAAAACATGAAAAATCTTCACTAAAAGATAACAGAAGAAGCTTCCTCTGTCAAACTCAACAATAATTGTGTATATTAGATTAGTTTGACTGCTTCTCGGCAGGCAGTGGCAAAAGGATATGCAGTGGCTGCTTTTCTCGTCCTGGCCACTTTACCACACCTTCCCCTAGTAATATGACACTAGTTAAGGTTTCCAGTGGAACTCACCCTCACCTCCAAAAAAAGCAGAATGTTGCTGGGAAGTCATTAATGTGAGAGCAAAAGCTTATGCCAAAGCGAAGTTTCTATCTAGATGGACGTCCTTTATGTTCTTCACGTGAAAATGGAGGTGATGCTGCACTTGGACGACTCATTTAGCTATTCGTTGGTAGATAAGGAAGTTGCAAGACTTAAAACGGTGTAGCAAAATACTAGTTCTCGTGCATACTGTCTTGATCCCTACGCATATCAGATTTATATCTGACAATTTATTCATTTAAAGTAATTATAGTAGGATTAAAAACCGTAGAACTCAAACAGAATACTAGTGCAAGGAACACAGAATACAGATACAAAATGATAATCCACCGGAATATATCCAAATTTGTAATATTTTTGGCATTTTCTTCAGGAAGACTGAAGAAACACTGGTGTATACTCCTAAAGTGAACTCTACGTTAGCAAGTTTGATAGTCTGCTTTTCTGAATAAAAAAAATGATGGTTCAAATGGCTCTGAGCACTATGGGACTTAACTTCTGAGGTCATCAGTCCCCTCGAACTTAGAACTACTTAAACCTAACTAACCTAAGAACATCACACATATCCATGCCCGAGGCAGGATTCGAACCTGCGACCGTAGCAGCAGCGTGGTTCCAGACTGTAGCACCTAGAACCGCTCGGCCACCCTGGCCGGCTTTTTCTGAATCACATTTGCCCTTGGAAAAGGTAGTTTTCCTCATGTCCCCTGCATGTCCAGATCTCACTCTGTTCAGCAGAGACCATACTCCACGTAGTAAATGGAATTCCAAAGGAGTCGCTGTAAAACAAGGCAGTGGGGAGGGGGTGGGGGTAAAGGCGACCATTACAGGCGTCTTTGAGAATGAAATGCTCTCTGCAGATGTGCAGCTGTTGCGATTGTTTGGAATTTTTACCGAAATGCATCTTCGGATATCATTTGTTGGGGTTTGTAATATCCACCAACAAGGGCATTTTTTTCTGCTTGTCCCAAGTGTTAGTATGTGACTCAAAAGCAAGACAACCGCACCTACTCGTCATTACAAATCTATGGTATACGCAGGACTTTGCCAGAAAATAAAGTGACAGAACTTGGAGATCCAGATGTCCGAACGCCTAGAAAAACGTTTAGAACAAATAGAATTTTTGGCAACGATTGGGCGAAGCATGAACCATTTATGTTACAGTGGTTTCCCCGCAGAGGGTGGTGCAGCGGAAGGAATACGGAACGGTTATCCGAGGGTCGTGGTGTCGAGTCTGTAAGCGGAAACTTTTTATTTTCAATTTTTACGTTACTTACACTGTAAATAAACCAACACAATGTTCAATAGATTGTGTTCTTATAAAAGGCATGAAAAGGAAAGGCAAAGGAAAATTTTAGATTGCAAATAAATTGCCAGGAACGGATTGTGAGAGAACTAGAGAATATAAAATTAGATACTTCATTTTACGGTTGACGATTTACACGTTCTAGGGTGTCATTCAGAGAACAGGAAAAGCAGTAACTTCCTCAGCACCTTGCACGCGTTATAAACGCCGCATTTTTACAATTACATGATTGTTTTAAAGTTTCTATAGAAAAAATGACTGTGGTTTACTTTAAATAAAGGCTCTCTCTTATTGCACAGTTTGGGAGGAAACCACTCGTAACGAACCCTACGCTAGAATTACAATTTCTTCGTGGAAACGTATTTCCAATCCCAAATTTTCTTTTGGCTTTCTTTTCATGACTTACGAAAATATTAATGAATCTAATATAATAACTAAACTACTGGCCATTAAAACTGCTACACCACGAAGATGACGTGTTACGAACGCGAAATTTAACTGACAGGAAGAAAATGCTGTGATATGCAAATGATTAGCTTTCCAGAGCATTCACACAAGGTTGGCGCCGGTGTCGACGCCTACAACATACTGACACGAGAAAAAGTTTCCAACCGATTTCTCATACACAAACAGCAGTTGACCGGCGTTTCCTGGTGAAACGTTGTTGTGACGCCTCGTGTAAGGAGGAGAAATGCGTCCCATCACGTTTCCGACTTTGATAAAGGTCGGATTGTAGCCTATCGCGATTGCGGTTTATCGTAACCCGACATTGCTGCTCGCGTTGGTCGAAATCCAATGACTGTTATCAGAATATGGAATCGGTGGGTTCAGGAGGGTAATACGGAACGTCGTACTGGATCCCAATGGCCTCGTATCACTAGCAGTCGAGATGACAGGCATCTTATCCGCATGGCTGTAACGGATCGTGCAGCCACGTCACGATCTCTGAGTCAACAGATGGGAACGTTTGCAAGACAACAACCATCTGCACGAATAGTTCGACGACGTTTGCAGCAGCATGGACTATCAGCTCGGAGACCATGGCTGCGGTTACCCTTGACGCTGCATCACAGACAGGAGCGCCTGCGATGGTGTACTCATTGACGAACCTGGGTGCACGAATGGCAAAACGTATTTTTTTTTTTTTTTCGGATGAATCCAGGATCTGTTCACAGCATCATGATGGTCGCATCCGTGTTTGGCGACATCGCGGTGAACGCACATTGAAAGCGTGTATTCGTCATCGCCATACTGGCGTATCACCCGGCGTGATGGTATGGGGTGCCATTGGTTACGCGTCTCGGCCACCTCTTGTTCGCATTGACGGCACTTTGAACACTGGACGTTACATTTCAGATGAGTTACGACCGTGGCTCTACACTTCTTTTGATCCCTGTGAAACCCTACATTTCAGCAGGATAATGCACGACCGCATGTTGAGGGTCCTTTACTGGCCTTTCTGGATACAGAAAATGTTAGACTGCTGCCCTGGCCAACATATTTTCCAGATCTCTCACCAATGAAAACGTCTGGTCAATGGTGGCCGAGCAACTGGCTCATCACAATACGCCAGTCACTATTCTTGATGAACTATGGTATCGTGTTGAAGCTGCATGGCTGTACCTGTACACGACATCCAAGCTCTATTTGACTCAATGCCCAGGCGTATCAAGGCCGTTATTACGGCCAGAGGTGGTTGTTCTGGGTACTGATTTCGCAGGATCTATGCACCCAAATTGCGTGAAAATGTAATCGCATGTCAGTTCTAGTATAATTGTCCAATGAATACCGGTTTATCATCTGCATTTCTTCTTGGTTTAGCAATTTTAATGGCCAGTAGTGTATTATTTATGAGGTGCAAAGTAACGTAAAAATTGAAAATGAAATACAGAAGAAACCTGTTGCTACACAGGTATTCGACCGCATTACCGTTGTGTACTCCATTCCGCTGCGCCAACGCTGCCTGGGGAATGGATCATGCCCCGCGCGCCGCACTAAAAGATATATTTCCTCTAAACGCTCAGCTATCTGAAGCTCCTACAATCGTCGTTTACTTTTCCGACCAGGCCATGCATATAATTTGGGCGACGTTGGTGATTACGAGTAGGCGCGCTTCCATTGCAAGCCTGGCACTGACTCTTGAAGACAACAGTACTGTCTTAGTAACAGTAGTTTCGCTGTCCTCATCGTGTGCTTTTATACTGTAGTGTATACGAGGCCTTCATCTGCTGGGAAAGTACCGCCATGTGAGAGTAATAGTTCTGTTAGATTTATACATCCAGATACGTGTGTTCTGTGCTAAGCAGCGAAAATTTTCTAGAATTGTGGGTGGATGTGGATGAGTCATATATCACATCGCATTATGGAAACAAGCGTGAGCCTTGCCACCCACGCGCGGCGTCGCGGGGAGGCGCGCCTGGTCCCGCGGCCTGCGAACCCGCCGCTGCGTATCTTCCCACGTGCCAGCTACCAGTCGCCAGCAACCGGCCACCTGCACCCTCCTAACTGGCGCCAGTCCTCAGAACCGGACAGGCTGCCTGAGGACACTGCCGTCTCATACCCGCCCGAGCCCGCCAGACACACATCACTGCCCCACTGATAGGGCATCCCCCGCGCCTCTAGTACCACTGCCGAGTGTTCCTGGAGCCACTCTGTAGCAATTCTGGACGTGTGGAATGTCGCATTGTCTGCTTGAATTGCCCAAGTCCGTCGTTATGCACAGTGGAAACTAATGGATGCAGGTGACCAGATAGGATGGTTACGTACATGTCACCTGTCTGAGTCATATCTAGACGTATCACTGTAATTTCACACGCTCCATGCCATTACAGAGCCTCCACCAGCTTTAACAGTCCCCTGTTGACGTGCAGGGTCCATGGATTCATGAGGCTGTCTCCATACCCGTACAGGTCCACCCATACAATTTCAAACGAGATCGTCCGACCAGGTAACATGTTTCTAGTCACCAACAGTCCAATGTCGGTGTTGACATGCCCAGGCGAGGCGTAAAGCTTTGTGTCATGCAGCCATCAAGGGTACACGAGTGGGTCTTCGGCCCCGAAAGCCCATTTCGACGACGTTTCGTTGAACGGTTCACAGTCTGACACTTCTTGATGGCCCAGCATTGAAATCTGCAGCAATTTGCCGAAGGGTTCCACTTCTCTCACGATTCTCTTCAGTCGTCTTTGGTCCCCTTCTTGCAGGATCTTTTTGTGCCGCAGCTGTGTTTTACCGGATACCTGACATTCACGGTGTACTCGTGAGATGGTAGAACGGGAAATCGCCACTTAATCGCTATCTAGGAGATGCTTGCGTCCCATCGCTCGTGCGCCAACAGCACGTTCAAACTCACTCAAATCTCGATAAGCTGCCATTGTAGCAGCAGTGCATCTAATAACTGCACCAGACACTTGTAGTTTTATATAGGCTTTGCCGACCCTAGCGCCGTGTTTGCCTGTTCACATATCACTGTATTGGAATACGCATATCTACACCACTTTCTTTGGCGCTTCAGTCTATGACCACCCGGTAAAAGTTCTGTGACATTTACAGCGTTCCAAACTGTCGATGACCTCTTTTAAGGGGTCACTTAATATTTTGCCGAACTCTTTATTTGAGAACTACCATTATATTCTAATTTGGTACCTTCAAACAATGCAGCAACACAGTTTTTTCACTGCAATACAAATGTCCTGCTTATGTCTATGCTTGCGAAGTAATGTTATTTTCTTGGCGGAAAACACTTCTTCTTGTGTTTCTCTTTCGATCCTGTAGGAGCCTATAAACGTGCTGATTGCCGTATCCAGATGCTCTCGACGTCTATATGAGCGCCGCTTTGGTTTACCTACAGTGCTAGAGACGCCGCCGACCTCTCACTGCTGTGGACGACTTACTTCCATAACTCGGTGAATAAAAAGTTGCGAGTATCTATCATATAAAATATGTTCCTCCCTGCGTGCTATCATTTGCAAAAAAAGCTCGCTCCGATATGTACCTTGAATCTCTTATGAGATATGACGATTGTTACGACCACATGATTCGCGAAACGCAAGGACAGGAATGGGCGCGTCTCACGCGGCCATCTGTCGGCTATCAAACCCAATAAGTTGAGAACGAAATGAGATATCGTTCTGCTGTCAATTTTAAATAATATTTTGGTATCTTTTCTACATCTCATTCACTGCACTCTATGAACTAATATCAACCATGCGCAAAGTTACCGCATTGTGTTTTTACCTCTGCAAAAATCTTTAAAATTTGGCGCAATGTTTTACTTAAGTTGATGAGGGGCAGTAATTATGTAGATATGGCATATAACGAGAAGAAATCCGATGCTTTATAGAGCGAAGCTATCAGACCGTAAAATGTGCAAAGATCAAATTTTGTCATGTAACAGTATTCTTAAAATCGGATGATAAGTATTTCATATTAGCCGGCATGGACAGAACTCGGTGCGTCATGCGCGACCGTCCGTCGGATATGAACCCCAGTAGCTAGAAAATGAAATGAGATATGTTTCTGTTGTCAATTTTATATTTCGATGTCATATCCACGTTTCACTCTTGCAATGTATGAGCTTAATTCGGGCATACGCATAGTTTACGCAGTGCGTTTGTACCTCTGGAAACTCTTTAAAATTTCATGCAATGTTTTACTTAATTTGATGCAGCGCAGTGAGTATGACGTATAATGAAGAGAAATGCAGTTCTTTATCGAATGAAGATATCGGACTGTAAAATGCAAAAAAATCAAATTTTTTCACATAATAGTTTTCGCAGGTGGCAGGGGTAAAACACAGGGAGCGAAAGGCTATTTACAATTTGTACAGAAACCAGATGGCAGTTATAAGAGTCGAGGGGTATGAAAGGGAAGCAGTGGTTGGGAAGGCAGTGAGACAGGGTTGTAGCCCATCCCCGATGCTATTCAATCTGTATATTGAGCAAGCAATAAAGGAAACAAAAGAAAAGTTCGGAGTAGGTATTAAAATCCATGGAGAAAAAATAAAAACTTTGAGGTTCGCCGATGACATTGTAATTCTATCAGAGACAGCAAGGGACTTGGAAGAGCAGTTGAACGGAATGGACAGTGTCTTGAAATGAGGGTATAAGATGAACATCAACAAAAGCAAAACGAGGATAATGGGATGTAGTCGAATTAAGTCGGGTGATGCTGAGGGAATTAGCTTAGGAAATGAGACACTTAAAGTAGTAAAGGGGTTTTGCTATTTGGGGAGCAAAATAACTGATGATGCTCGAAGTAGAGAGGATATAAAATGTAGACTGGCAATGGCAAGGAAAGCGTTTCTGAAGAAGAAAAATTTGTTAACATCGAGTATAGATTTAAATGTCAGGAAGTCGTTTCTGAAAGTATTTGTATGGAGTGTAGCCATGTATGGAAGTGAAACGTGGACGATAAATAGTTTAGACAAGAAGAGAATAGAAGCTTTTGAAATGTGGTGCTACAGAAGAATGCTGAAGATTAGATGGGTAAATAACATAACTAATGAGGAGGTATTGAATAGAATTGGGGAGAAGAGGAGCTTGTGGCACAACTTGACTAGAAGAAGGGAGGACATGTTCTGAGACATCGAGGGATCGCCAATTTAGTATTGGAGGGCAGCTTGGAGGGTAAAAATCGTAGAGGGAGACCAAGAGATGAATATACTAAGCACATTCAGAACGATGTAGGCTGCAGTAGGTACTGGGAGATGAAGAAGCTTGCACAGGATAGAGTAGCAGGGAGAGCTGCATCAAACCAGTCTCAGGACTGAAGACCACGACAACAACAATAGTTTTCGAGAAATCGGATGATAAGTATTTCACGTGATCCGGTACGCCGTTTGTCAGCACAGGCTCCAGCATATGGCGAGCTGTACAGCCGCAACAAAAGCCGCCCTTAGCAGTGACAGCAGAGAGCAGGTCTGTGGAAGCGAAAGGTTTATGTACCGTTTCCTCTCTTTCCATTAACATATTTAGCGTGGGTATAATACCTGCTTCTACGTCTTTGAGTGAGCTGTTATTTGCCTAATTTTATTCACACTTGAGTGACAGTGTTGAATCAGTTGTTTCTGAGCCCTGCCTGGCTAATAAGACCTTCTCCGCTTTTGCTGAACATGAATCATTTTCTGTTTATTTTTTTAGCCCTTTGTATCTTTGTTCCCATTGTTACTGCAATTTCATCACTGACGTCAGTATTTATGTTAATATCCTTCAAATGATCAGGTCTATTGGTTTCTAACCGGTCTACTATACATCCATCATGTGTAATGTGTAGTAGCCCTCTCTTCTAAGTAATTTTCAGGGAAATCTTTTGCAATTGTTTCTCGTTAAATTTTCTCTACGTCGCCATTTATGAAAGTCTAGTTTTTTCAATGAGTTGATTAAAATCTCTTCCAACGACTACAACATGACCTACATACACGAGCACTAGGGAACAAAGATTCATCTGTTTTTCTTCATTTTAGAGCAAAAGGAAAAGCTAAGCACAAAAATGGCGTTATCGGTGTAATCTAGGACATCTAAATATTGCGTTTGCCTAACTACAGACAACTCTCAATGTTCAACCAGCCATTTCGGGAGAGACTTAAATTTCTGAGTGAACAATGCAGGTTCTACTACTGTCAATACCCGTATGTCGTGTTCCAAGGACACAAACAGCCAGTAACGATTTTTTCACTGTAATTGCAGCATCATCAGTGGGTTTTTATTATTATGGCTGTCAAACATAAGGAATGTTCTTTACTGTTTTAATACATGTATATATTAGTTTCTAAATCGTAATATATATATATATATATATATATATATATATATATATATATATATAGGGCTATTACAAATGATTGAAGCGATTTCATAAATTCACTGAAGCTCCATTCATTGACATATGGTCACGACACACTACAGATACGTAGAAAAACTCATAAAGTTTTGTTCGGCTGAAGCCGCACTTCAGGTTTCTGCCGTCAGAGCGCTCGAGAGCGCAGTGAGACAAAATGGCGACAGGAGCCGAGAAAGCGTATGTCGTGCTTGAAAAGCACTCACATCAGTCAATCATAACAGTGCAACGACACTTCAGGACGAAATTCAACAAAGATCCACCAACTGCTAACTCCATTCGGCGATGGTATGCGCAGTTTAAAGCTTCTGGATGCCTCTGTAAGGGGAAATCAACGGGTCGGCCTGCAGTGAGCGAAGAAACGGTTGAACGCGTGCGGGCAAGTTTCACGCGTAGCCCGCGGAAAATTGGCTCATGCCACAACTGGAGACCGACAGCGCCGACTTCATCTTTCAACAGGATGGTGCTCCACCGCACTTCCATCATGATCTTCGGCATTTCTTAAACAGGAGATTGAAAAACCGATGGATCGGTCGTGGTGGAGATCATGATCAGCAATTCATGTCATGGCCTCCACGCTCTCCCGACTTAACCCCATGCGATTTCTTTCTGTGGGGTTATGTGAAAGATTCAGTGTTTAAACCTCCTCTACCAAGAAACGTGCCAGAATTGCGAGCTCGCATCAACGATGCTTTCGGACTCATTGATGGGGACATGCTGCGCCGAGTGTGGGAGGAACTTGATTATCGGCTTGATGTCTGCCGAATCACTAAAGGGCCACATATCGAACATTTGTGAATGCCTAAAAAAACTTTTTGAGTTTTTGTATGTATGTGCAAAGCATTGTGAAAATATCTTAAATAATAAAGTTATTGTAGAGCTGTGAAATCGCTTCAATCATTTGTAATAACCCTGTATATATATATATATATATATATATATATATATATATATATATATATATATATGTGTGTGTGTGTGTGTGTGTGTGTGTGTGTGTGTGTGTGTGTGTGCTTTTCAAAAATCTTACCCAAAAACATATGTTGTTATTAATAACGATAAGATCGCTTGGTATTGAAAAATATGTGTATCTGCCAAGATGTACCGACATAAGTCTTCGTTGCATTAGGAAGGTTTCGTTGCAACTGTCACGATAATTATGCTGTATTGGCACTATTAATCTTATTTATAAATAAGGATTAATAGTGTCACGATAACTTTGCCTCACCTTTCAGCACACAAATTTCAATGAAATGAATGGACAGGATCAATACACTATGTAAAATGGCAGTTAAACCCAGCATTGCACGAAAAGAGGGATACGTGTATCACCTAGTTCGGGAAGGAATGAAAGAAATTTGGCATTCAAAATGTAGCTAGAAGATTTAATTACTTATTCCATCTAAGAAAATAGATAAAGTGAATAGCTCATACTTTTTACGGACTTGTGCAACATTTCATTGTGGAATCAACGACAAGCGACATGTGATTACGCCCCACGAAGGAAGGAACACATTAAAGAAAATCAGAAAGCATTGCGTTCCAATAGGGAACATGCCTCTGAATACTATCATCTCAATGAACGTAATAAGTGCCTGTTATCAGTGGGTTACCTTTAACTAACGACGAATAACTGTTATTCGATAGCACAGAAACAAGCTGAATCCAATAAAATGTACGAACTCGGTACCTTATTTAGTAGTTTTTTCTGTCTGACGTTCCCATGAGAACTAGAAAAAACAAACTGCTTGAAATAGCAGCCTATTAGTGCAGACTATATGTGAGTATCTTCGAGGATCACTGACAGTTTAAGTGCAGGCAACACCACTGCTATTGCACGTATGCCGATGAAAAAACACTGTAGCACAGTGGAGACTGTGAGCAGGGCTAGCAATGGCTCTGACAGAAGCACTGAAACCTGTTACGCTCCGGATTTTCCTTATCCACATATCAGCAAGACAGTCCACGCTGTTTCCATTCTTTCGTTTTAGCGCAGAGCACAGCAGCTGTGACTTCTTCGAGTCTTGCTTCTGTTTAGCTTGGTTTTTGGATATGAAATTATTTGCAGTGTCATAACAGAGCAAAAAAAGCATTGCCAGTAGTTACGTTATAATCCAAGAAGACGTTTTCTTTTCATTTTCCATCTCGTCTCTGAAATAAAACATTTCCCCGAGAGCAACCACACCCTGAAACCGGTTTATTGCTTAACACATTACCACCCATTCATGGAAATTATCTGTTTCCATCTGCATCTTAAATTAAACGCCAGATCAGAACAGGAGCCAAAACGTCTTCATTCTGCATCTCGTTACGAGGGCGCTTCCTTTTAACAGCCGAGGTTGTAAGCCCTTCCCGTTTCCCTGCTGTACTATTTCATGTCCACGGCATCTCAACATCTGTAGCACAAGTGCATCATTTTACCGTTAACCATAGCTTCATAAAAACGATAATGCCGCTACGGTAACCTGTCATCTGCAATAAATCGTTTGGACTCTTGTCACATGTCACATGTGACGTGTTACAACAAGCGTACAATAAATAGCATGTATATAGACGAAACGTCGCATCTGTGTTCAAATCTCTTTACCGTTACACATGACGTAACACGGGAATACCACTGTTTGCCGTTGAATGTCATATAAAGTGAACGGTAGCCGTAGTGGGCCTACTCTCAGCAACAATCTAAGCCGAAGAATTAGGTCGTACTTGCTTTATAAAGAAACGCACAAAAATAGCATTAATACGAGGGTGAGTCAAATGAAAACCTTAAATATTTTTAACTATTATTTATTGTGCAGAAGTGGCAAAGCTGTAGCACTTTTCAACGTAATCTCCCTCACGCTCAATGCAAGTCCTCCAGCGCATAAATTCCTTTAGAAAAATCTTCTTTTTGTAGTCCGAACAACCACTCATGCACCGCATGGCGTACCTCTCCATCAGAACGGAACTTCTTTCCTCCCATTGCGTCTTTAAGTGGACCAAGCATATAGAAATCACTTGGGGCAACGTCTGGTGAGTATGATGGATGAGGAAGACAATCAAAATGGAAGTCTGTGATTGCTGCAACTGTTGTACGGGCAGTGTGGGGCCTTGCATTGTCAAGTTGCAAAAGGACACCTGCTGACAGCAATACACGTCGCTTTGATTTGATTACAGGCCGCAGACGATTTTTTAGGATATCGGTGTATGATGCACTGGTGACAGTGGTCCCGCTAGGCATGAAGTGCTCCAAAATGACGCCTCTTTCGTCCCAAAAGAGAGTCAACATAACCTTCCCTGCTGATGGTTCTGTTCGAAACTTCTTTGGTTTCGGTGATGAGGAATGGTGCCATTAATTTCTCGCTCTCTTCGTTTCCGGTTGGTGGAAGTGAACCCAGGTTTCGTCCCAATTACAATTCTTGCAAGGAAATCATCACCTTCTCGTTCAGAGCGCCGAAGAAGTTCTTCACAAGCATCAACACGTCGTTCTCTCATTTCAGGAGTTAGCTGCCGTGGCACCCATCTTGCAGACACTTTGTGAAACTGGAGCACATCATGCACAATGTGGTGTGCTGACCCATGACTAATCTGTAAACATGGTGCAATGTCATTCAGTGTCACTAGGCAGTTTTCCTTCACTATGGCTTCAACTGCTGCAATGTTCTCCGGAGTCACAACTCGTTGTGCGTGACCTGGACGAGGGGCATCTTCCACTGAAGTCACACCATTTGCGAACTTCCTACTCCATTCGTAGACTTGCTGCTGTGACAAGCATGCATCACCGTACTGAACCTTCATTCGTCGATGAGTTTCAATAGGTTTCACACCTTCACTACGCAAAAACCGAATAACAGAACGCTTTTCTTCCCTGGTGCAAGTCGCAAGTGGGGCGGCCGTCGTTATACTGATACTGCGACGGTATGTGTACATCTGCACTATGCTGCCACCTACAGGCCATTCTGCACGCTGTTTATAGCACGCTTACCAACTTACAGGATAACGGCGCGAAATTTCGAATTGTTATTACAAATTTAAGGTTTTCGTTTGACGTACCCTCGTATATCTTGTTGACCAGTTCAACTACACTGAGATGACAAAAGTCATGGAATACTATCTAATATGCTGTCGGACCTCCTTTCGCCCGGCGTAGTTCAGTGACTCGACGTGGCAGGGACTCAACAAGTCGTTGGACGTCTCCTGCAGAAATACAGAAATATTGAGCCATGTTGCCTTTATAGCCGCCCATAATTGGGAAAGTGTTGCCGATGGAGGGTTTTATGCACGGACTGACCGCTCGATTATGTCCCATGTGTGTTCGATATATGGCCAAATCATTCAATCGAAGTGCCCAGAAAGTTCTTCAAACAAATCGTCAATAACTGTGGCCCGGTGACATGGCGCATGGTCATCCATAAAAATTCCATCGTTGTTTGGGAACATGAAGACCACGAATGGCTACAAATGGTCTACAAGTAGCTGAATATAAATATTTCCAGTCAGCGATCGGTTCATTTGGACCAGAGGACCCAGTCCATTCCACGTAAACACAACCCACACCATTATGGAGCCACCACCAGCTTGCACAGTGCCTTGTTGGAAACCTCAGTCGATGGCTTCGTGGGATTTGCGCCACACTCGAACCCTACCATCAGCTGTTACCAACTGAAATCGGGACTCATCAGACCCCACGGTTCTCCAGTCGTCTAGACTCCAACTGACACGGCCACGAGCCCAGGGGAGGCGCTGCAGGCGATGTCGTGCTGTTAGCAATGGCACTCGCGTCAGTCGTCTGCTAACGTAGACCTTTAACGCCAGACTTCGCCGCACTGTCCTAACGGATACGTTCGTCGTACGTCCCACATTGATTTCTGTTTGTGTGTTAGCACTGAAAACTCTTCCCAAACGCCGCTGCTCTCGGATAAACGCCCTCGGACACTATGTTGTTCGTGGTCAGAGATAAAGCCTGAAATTCGGTATTCTCAGAAATGGTTCAAATGGCTCTGAGCACTATGGGACTTAACTGCTGAGGTCATCAGTCCCCTAGAACTTAGAACTATTTAAACCTAACTAACCTAAGAACATCACACACATCCATGCCCGAGGCAGGATGAACCTCCGACCGTAGTGGTCGCGCGGTTCCAGACTGTAGCGCCTAGAACCGCTCGGCCACATCGGCCGGCTCGGTATTCTCGGCACGCTCTTGACAGTGTGGATCTGAGATATTGAATTCCCTAGTGATTTGCGAAATGGAATGGCGCATGCGTCGAGTTCCAACAAGCATTCCGCATGCAAAGTCAATTAATCCTGTCGTGCGGCCATAATCACGTCGGAAACCTTTTCACAGTAATCACCAGACTACAAATGACAGCCCGCTAATGCACCGTCACTATATACCTTGTGTACGCTGTACAACCGCTATTTGTATTTGTGAATATCTCCATCTCATGACTCTTGTCACCTCAATGTATAAATGGGCAACCGTCATCGAACAGAATACGGTACTGGTAAACAACTTTCGGACAGGTAAACGATGAGGCGCAAAGCGAAGTAAATGTCAGTTTTGGCAGTGCTCTTTTAGCATGCTGGAAAGTAAGATAAACAGTTTCCAGTTTTGTTGGTTCAAATGGTTCTGAGCGCTATGGGACTTAACATCTGAGGTCATCATTCCCCTAGAACGTAGAACTACTTAAACCTAACTAATCTAAGGACATCACAGACATCTATGCCCGAGGCAGGATTCGAACCTGCGACCGTAGCGGTGCGCGGTTCCACACTGAAGCGCCTAGAACCGCTCGGCCACTAGTGGCCGGCCAGTTTTGTTCAGTTCACATTTATTTACTGTTTCAATTATGTTACAATTACTCTGTCAAAAATGTCATTTACTTAGGTTTTCATCTCACTCTACGTGGGTAATATCGTTTTCAATACAATTTACCGGTATAGTACCGTCTTTGATGATAAAAGTCGGATTATCGCCTTGCGAGCTTAACCCGCTTAATTAAATAACTTAATACTTTAGAACATTCAGATTTTTAGGCTTTTTGTACCAAATCACTACCTTACTTCAACGCACGTTTGTGCTGTAGCTTGCCGTGGTACATTTATATGAGTGGCAGATACTGTCTAGAGTACCCGCCATTGTCAAAAGACGCAGCTCCTAGACGAAATGGTCGGACTTGACTTAGATGCTGATAGGTCTCTGTAGGTACTTGGAGACACGTTACCTGTAGTGTTTTCCACAGCTGTAGAAGGATGAGCATTCTACCAGAGAACATGATCATTAGAGTGGACAACATATGTTCAAATGGCTCAAATGGCTCTAAGCACTGTGGCACATAACATCTGAGGCCATCAGTCCCCTAGACATACAACTACTTAAAACTAACTAAGGACATCATACACATCCATGCCCGGGGCAGGATTCAAACCTGGGACCGTAGCAGATGCGCGGTTCCGGACTGAAGCGCCTAGAACCGCTCGGTCACATTGGCCGGCCCACATATATCTAATTTGTTTAATTTGGGACCCTGGAAATTAAGTTAAAGATTTGAAAAATAAAGAATGATTATTGAAACTTCCTGGCAGATTAAAACTGTGTGCCCGACCGAGTCTCGATCTCGGGACCTTTGCCTTTCGCGGGCAAGTGCTCTACCATCTGAGCTACAGAAGCACGACACACGCCCGCTACTCACAGCTTTACTTCTGCCAGTACCTCGTAAACTTCTGTAAAGTTTGGAAGATAGGAGACGAGGTACTGGCAGAAGTAAAGCTGTGAGTACCGGGCGTGAGTCGTGCTTCTGTAGCTCAGATGGTAGAGCACTTGCCCGCGAAAGGCAAAGGTCCCGAGATCGAGTCTCGGTCGGGCACACAGTTTTAATCTGCCAGGAAGTTTCATATCAGCGCACACTCCGCTGCAGAGTGAAAATCTCATTCAAGAAGGATTATTGTTTAACACCCCGTCGACGGCGGACTCATTAGAGACGAAGCACTAGCTCTCATTGGGGAAGGAAACCGGCCAACAAGTCGCGTTTTTGACACCTTAGCACCTGACAATATTTGAAGTAGCCCAATACGCACAAATGTATGACGGTATCTTCTTTCCACTGATCTACATCTACACTCTGCAATTCAAAGTTAAGTTCCTGGCAGAGGGTTGATCGAACCACCTACTTCTCTAACGTTCCACTCTCGAACATGTGGCGGGAAAAACAAACACTTAAACCTTTCCGTGCGAGCTCTAATTTTTCTTCTTTTATTATGATGATTGTTTATCCCTATGTAGGTGGGAGCCAGCAAAACATGTTCACGCTCTGAGGAGAAAGTTGGTGATTGAATTTCATGAGAACGTCCTGCCGCAGTGAAAAGCTCGTTAGTTTTAAAGACTGCCATCCCAATTCTTGTGTCATATCCATGACAGTCTCTCCTTTATTTCGTGTTAATCCAAACCAGATGCCCTTCTTTGAACTTTTTAGACGTCCTCCGTCAATCCTATCTGATGCGGATCCCACACCACACAGAAGACGGCGGACAAGTGTAGTGTAAACAGTCTCTTTAGCAAAGCTGTTACATTTTCGTCTATGTGACCATTTCAATTTAAATTATTTGTAACTGTAATCCCTAAGTAATTAGTTGAATTTACAGCCTTCATATTAGCGTGATTCATCGAGTAAGTGAAATTTATCGGATTTTTTTTAGTGGCCATTTGGATGACTTCACATTTTTCATGATTTAGAGTCAATCACCACTTTTTGCGGCATGCAGGTATCTTGTTTAAATGGTTTTGAAATTCGTTTTGATCATCTGATGACGTCAGACGGCGGTAAATGACATTATCATCTGCAAATCATCTAAGAGGACTGCTCAGATTTTCTCCTAAATCGTTTATGCAGATCAGGAACAACAGAGGCCCTATAACACTTCCTTGAACAACGCCGGATATTACTTCAGTTTTACTCGATAACTTTCCGTCAGTTACCACAAAGTATGATGTGTTTCTGACAGGAAATCACGAATCCAGTCACACAACTGAGACGATACTCCATATGAACGCAATTTAATTAGAGGTCATTTGTAAGGAACGGTTACAAAAGCCTTCTGGAAATCTAACAGTATGGAATCTACTTGACGTCCTCTGTCGATAGCACTCATTATTTCGTAAGAATAAAGAGCTGTGTTTCATAAGAACGATATTTTTTGAATCCGTATTAGCTTGTCAATCGTTTCCTTCGACGTGATTCATAATATTCGAGCACAGTATATGTTCCAAAAGTCTACTGGAAATCCTCGATAGTGATACGAGTCTGTAATTCAGCAAATTATTCCTATTGCCTTTCTTGGTTATTGGTGTGACTTGCGCAACTTTCCAGTCTCTGAGTACGGACCTTTCTACGAACGATCCGTTGTATACGATTGCAAAAATATGCAACTATTGTATCAGCATACTCCGAAAGGAACCAGTATGCATGGTATACAGTCTTGACGTGAGCCTTGCCTTTCTTATGTATTATAAGCTGATCCACTACACCGAGGATACCTACTTCCAAGTTACTCATGTTAGCAGTTGCTCTTGACTCGAACTCTGGAATATTTACTTCGTCTTCTTCGGTAAAGGAGTTTCGGAAAAGCGTATTTAGTAACTCTGTTTTAGTGGGACTGTCATCCATAACATCACCACTGTTATCGCTCAGTGAAGGTATTGATCGCGTCTTGCCACTGGTGTACTTTACATGCGACCAGAATCTCTTTGGAATTTCTGCCAGATTTCGAGACAGACTTTCGCTACGGGAATATTAAAAGGATTTCGCATTGAACTTCGAACTAAATTTCGAGCTTCTTTAAAATTTCTCCAACCTTAGGGCTTTAGCTTTCTTTTAAATTTGGCAAACTTTTGGCGCCGGCCGGAGTGGCCGTGCGGTTCCAGGCGCTGCAGTCTGGAGGTTCGAATCCTGCCTCGGGAATGGATGTGTGTGATGTCCTTAGGTTATTTAGGTTTAATTAGTTCTAAGTTCTAGGCGACTGATGACCTCAGAAATTAAGTCGCATAGTGCTCAGAGCCATTTGAACCATTCTTTTGGCGTTGCTTCTGCAATAGTGTCCTGACCAGTTTCGCGTACATAGGGGATCGGTATCATGTCTTATTATTTTATTTCGTATCTATTTCTCAACGGCGTTGATGCTGTTTCTTTGAATTTAAGCCAGTCTGGTCTAAGCTTACTAGTCAGATTGGAAGGAGTGGCGACTTGTTCTTAGGAAGCTAACAAGCGATATTTTATCTGCTCTTTTTAAATAGATGTATTTTCTATTTGTTTTTGGTGGGTTTGGATGTTACTGTATTCAGTCTAGCTACAACATCCTTGTGGTCACTAATCGCTATATGTGTTATGATGTCCCTTATTTGGTTAGAATCGTTTGTTGGTAACATGTCAAGTATGTTAGCGAAAATTCATATTTAAAGTCGGTGGCAGGCATAAAACATCATTCTAAATCGTACAGAATCCCTTCTCAGAAAATTATTTTGAACAACTAGTTTAGGAGACCACTCGAAGTGCAAACGGTTGTGAAAACATACTTGTCATGTTACCAACAAACGATTCTAACCAAATAAGGGACATCTTAACACATATAGCGATTCGTGACCACAAGGATGTTGTAGCTAGAATGAATACAGTAACATCCAAACCCACCAAAAATAAATAGAAAATACATCTATTTAAAAAGAGCAGATAAAATATCGCTTGTTAGCTTCCTAAGAACAAGTCGCCACTCCTTACAATCTGACTATGTAAGCTTACACCAGACTGGCTTAAATTCAAAGATTGAAGTTACCACAACTAGCAAGTGTGTGAGTGTGGTAAATATTTGAAATAACACACAAGTTTCTTTGAACTGTTCTGCAATTGTATCAACTGAGTCGGGAAGACGGTAAAAGGAACCAATTATTAATTTATTCATCTTGTCAAGTATAACCTGTATCCACACTAACTCACAGGAACTCTCTACACCGAGCGAGGTTGCGCAATGGTTAGTACATTGGACTCACATTCGGGAGAACGACGGTTCAATTCCGCGTCCAGCCATCCTGATTTAAGTTTTACGTAATTTCTCTAAATCGCTCCAGGCAAATGCCGGGATGATTCCGTTGAAAGTTCACGGCCGATTTCCTTCCCCGTCCTTCACTAATACTACGATGTCCTCACAGTTTGGTCTCTTCCCCCAAAACAACCCAACCCAACTCTCTACTACAGGTTCACTACGAAATAAACTACTTCTAACAGCAATAAACACTCGACCACAGACTGTTTTTAATCTATTCTTTCTAAACACGGTCAGGTTCTTCGTAAAAATTTTTGCTGAACTTATTTTCGGCTTAAGCTAGCTTTCCACACCTATACCGATTTGAGCTCAGTATTAACTAGACGAAAGGATCAGTTGGTAGGACACTTTCTGAGGCATCGAGGTATCACCAGTTTAGTATTGGAGGGAAGCGTGGAGGGTAAAAATCGTAGAGGGAGACCAGGCGATGAATCCACTAAGGAGATTCAGAAGGACGTAGGTTGCAGTAGTTATTCGGAGATGAAGAGGTTTGCACAGGATAGAGTGGCATGGAAAGCTGCATCAAACGAATCTCTGGACAGAAGACCCCAACAACAACAACATTTATTGTTTTTGTGTCTACCCTCTTCCTGCGTTTGTCCTGCACCCTTTGAAACTGAAGCCCATTCTGCACGTTCCCGAGACCCTCTAACCTAAGTAACCTCTCAGTACCCTCGACGCAACCCCCCCTACCCGTGCAGCCGCTCCCTGCGTGGGATAATGTTATCTGTGCGCTATGCATTCGTTGTAAGTTATTGTTGTTGATGTCAGTGATTGTTGTTGATCATCGATAAACTAAAATATTAAGACTTCCTGGTTAATAATGCAGTCCGCCTCTGATAGAGCAACGACTCTACGTTGGACTAATTCGACAGGTCCTTACTAGGGTTCAGGAGGTGTGTGGCATTACTTACCTTCGGACAGGCCACGCAATTGCCGTGAGTAGACTGCGGGCCGATGTTTTCTGGGTTTGGACCTGCCGGCCAATAGCTAGCCCCCTCCAGACCCCTCCCCCTCCTCTCCACTCTCCCCAGATATGTACCACTGAGTTCATATCAGGGAAATTTGGTGGCCAAGACATCAACGTGATACAATTATCATCATCCTCAAACCTCTGTAGTACGCTTCCGGCCACATAACAAGGACAGTTATCCTGATGGAAGATAACATCGCTGTAGCTGAAGAAATCAAGCATTCGATGAAGGCTTTCACGACCGGATGTTTCAGCTGCTGAGAATTTTTCCGGGTTGTATGCCCGTGGTACATGGAACTCTTCAATCCCTGACGTTTCGTCCAAGGCTACGTTGTACATCTTCGGAGGTGCTTCTGGTTGTGGACGGCAAGACTCAGCACAACCAGAAGCACCCCCGAAGATGTCCAACGTAGCCTTGGACGAAACGTCAGGGATTGAAGAGTTCCATGGACCACGGGCATACAACCCGGAAAAATTCTCAGCAGCTGAAATCAAGCATTAAGGGATACAAGTGTTCCGCAAAAACGTTCACATGGTCGACAGCTGTCATGCTGCCTCTGTTAATTACCACAGGTCAAGTGGAAACTCAAGTAAATATTCTCCGTTGCATTATATTTGTCCCATCAGTCTACTTCCGTTGTGCGGGGTATGTTTAGAGCAGTGGTATGCCTGGATGACGGAGTATCCGAACATGATCATCGACCTGGAGTAACAGGAAAGTTGATTCTTTCGATCAGGTGGCATGTCTCCATAGGACCGTAGTCCAACCTCGACGAACGCGCGCCCACTGCAGTCGTAATTCACCTTCTCATCAACATGGGAACACGAAGTGGTCGTCTGCTGTGGAGTCCTATATCAACAATTTACGCTAAACGGTGTGCTCTGAAACACTTTTGTCTGCACCAGTACTGTATTTTGACCTCAGATCTCGGCAGATCGCCGCCTATGCTACTTTGCAGTGTTGGAGCATCTCGACCGGGCTTCTCGCGCCAAGGAGCCTCAACCGAGAAACCTAGCGCACCTGGTCACGGAACTGGAGTCAGTATGGCTCCATAACCTCGTCGATACCTTCCAGAACCGTATAGAATCTCTTCCTGCATGTCTGGCAGCCATCCGCGCTGAAAAAAGTGGTTATTCAGCCTTCTGAGAAGTGGTCAAAATGATATGGCTGGACAGCGTATATCCATAACAGAGGCACTTGGTGACTGGTCTATGCAGACACTTTCACGTTTCTTGCACTATTTATTTGTTAAATAAATGGTTCAAATGGCTCTGAGCACTATGGGACTTAACATCTGAGGTCATCAGTCCCTTAGCTCTTACAATTACGTAAACCTAGCTAACCTAAGGACATCACACACATCCATGCCCGAGGCAGGATTCGAACCTGCGACCGTAGCAGTCGCGCGGTTCCGGACTGAAGCGCCTAGAACCGCTCGGCCACCGCGGCCGGCTGTTAAATAAATCGCTTTGTTTTTATTAACACCTGCTAACATTTGTTTTCTTCGCTCCGATTTGTTATAAATGCTTCCATGATCGGCTTCACTGTAGCAGAAGTCTCACTGCTTCTTGCTTTCTCAGAACACTCTCGCATGCCATCTGCCACAAAGTAATTTCGCCGGTATTCCGGGGAAAGCGTTGTCAAATCATTTATTCATTAGTTCTGAAATAACTAAACTAAACTCCACCCTGGAAAGGCCATGAAGGCCCAAGGGTACTGACTGGCCGCCGTGTCACCCTCAGCTCATCGGCATCATCATCGGATGCGGATATGGAAGGGCATGTGGTCAGCACACCGCTCTCCCGGCCATATGTCTGTTTCCGAGACCAGAGCCGCTACTTCTCAATCAAGTAGCTCCTCAGTTTGCCTCACAAGGGCTGAGTACATCTGGCTTGCCAACAGCGCTCGGCAGACTGGATGGTCTCCCATCCAAGTGCTAGCCCAGCCCGACAGCGCTTAACTTCGGTTATCTGACGGGAACCGGTGTTAACATCGCGGCGAGGCCGTTGGCTTAGGTCTGAAATACGAAAATTAAACAAATTATGAAAGAGTAAGTAGGGGCAACCAGTTGTTAGCAAAGTGGTTCAAATGAGGACAACCAAATGTCAAAATAATTTTTTTATTTATTTAATAAGAAAAAGTTTAATGGGGTGGATACAGTCAAATTGCAATACAGTCATTAAATAAAGTAGTCATTACGAATTATTTTGATGTTTTTTCATATTCTGTATAAATTAAAAACTTTCGTTTACTATTTTTAATCCAGTCCGTCAATTTTCCTTGTGGCTAGTTTTGTCACTCCGCAAGTCTAGTTCCGTTTACGCATAAATAGCAAACATCCGACAATATCGAAAAGGCGTTTGCTTTAGATTCTTACTCTATTGTGTCCTCTTTTCAATGTTCGTTTGTTTGTTGTGTGTTCTCGTTGTCTTTTAACTGAATGCAGGCCATACCATTTACAGAATCCCACCTTTGGCCTGTCTCCTTTACTAAATTCAAAGCCTAGCCTAGAATGGTCTTCTCGCAAATGCATGAATTCTTCAGCATTAATAACCACACGGGAAATCTTAATCCAACGAAATTTTACATAATTTAAAACTAGCTCAGAAGCCCAGCGTTGCACGGGTATGTATTTATTCCAGTCTTCTGTCCATCTTTTCGCCCCACCTATCTTTGTCCACCCCCTCCTCCCCCTCTCTCGTCCATCTTCTCCTTCTGACTCTCTCTATCAATCTTTCCCCCCCCCTCTCTCTCTTCCTCCCTCTCTCCCTGTCCATCTCCTCCCCCCCCCATCTGTCCATCCACCTCTGTACATATCTTCATCACCCCCCCTCTCTGTCTGATCATCTTCTCAGTCATCTCTGCCTACCTCTCCCCCCCCCCCCTCCTACGGTCGCAGGTTCGAATCCTGCCTCGGGCATGGATGTTTGTGATGTTCTTAGGTTAGTTAGGTTTAACTAGTTCTAAGTTCTAGGGGACTAATGACCCCAGCAGTTCAGTCCCATAGTGCTCAGAGCCATTTGAACCATTTGAACCCCCCCTCCTTGTCTGTCCTTCACCCCATTATCACCCCCACCCCCCCCCCCCCCCCCGAGCAACAGAAGATTGGTGGTTTTTATCCCCACAATATTCTTTCCGGATACTAAGTAATATCTTTACCAAGTTTGGCTGAAATCGACCCAGGGGCTTTGGAGGAGATATTGAACACAGGCGTTTGTAACATAGTGCACAAATACATGTCTGATTACTACTATACACAGTCTTTAATTTGAGAAAAAACTTCTCGAAACTATGTAAGTAGCACAGCATTGTGTGGTAGTGAATCATGGACTGCGGGAAAACTGTGGCAGAAGAGAATTGAGGCGTTTGAGATGTGGTTTTTCAGAAAAACGTTGAACATTAGGTAGACGGAAAAGGTAAGGAATGAGGAGATTATTCTCCTCAGAATGATGAGGAAAGCGACAGTCAGAAAACAATGTAAATAAAAAGCGACAGGATGATAGGAAATACACTCCTGGAAATGGAAAAAAGAACACATTGACACCGGTGTGTCAGACCCACCATACTTGCTCCGGACACTGCGAGAGGGCTGTACAAGCAATGATCACACGCACGGCACAGCGGACACACCAGGAACCGCGGTGTTGGCCGTCGAATGGCGCTAGCTGCGCAGCATTTGTGCACCGCCGCCGTCAGTGTCAGCCAGTTTGCCGTGGCATACGGAGCTCCATCGCAGTCTTTAACACTGGTAGCATGCCGCGACAGCGTGGACGTGAACCGTATGTGCAGTTGACGGACTTTGAGCGAGGGCGTATAGTGGGCATGCGGGAGGCCGGCTGGACGTACCGCCGAATTGCTCAACACGTGGGGCGTGAGGTCTCCACAGTACATCGATGTTGTCGCCAGTGGTCGGCGGAAGGTGCACGTGCCCGTCGACCTGGGACCGGACCGCAGCGACGCACGGATGCACGCCAAGACCGTAGGATCCTACGCAGTGCCGTAGGGGACCGCACCGCCACTTCCCAGCAAATTAGAGACACTGTTGCTCCTGGGGTATCGGCGAGGACCATTCGCAACCGTCTCCATGAAGCTGGGCTACGGTCCCGCACACCGTTAGGCCGTCTTTCGCTCACGCCCCAACATCGTGCAGCCCGCCTCCAGTGGTGTCGCGACAGGCGTGAATGGAGGGACGAATGGAGACGTGTCGTCTTCAGCGATGAGAGTCGCTTCTGCCTTGGTGCCAGTGATGGTCGTATGCGTGTTTGGCGCCGTGCAGATGAGCGCCACAATCAGGACTGCATACGACCGAGGCACACAGGGCCAACACCCGGCATCATGGTGTGGGGAGCGATCTCCTACACTGGCCGTACACCACTGGTGATCGTCGAGGGGACACTGAATAGTACACGGTATATCCAAACCGTCATCGAACCCATCGTTCTACCATTCCTAGACCGGCAAGGGAACTTGCTGTTCCAACAGGACAATGCACGTCCGCATGTATCCCGTGCCACCCAACGTGCTCTAGAAGGTGTAAGTCAACTACCCTGGCCAGCAAGATCTCCGGATCTGTCCCCCATTGAGCATGTTTGGGACTGGATGAAGCGTCGTCTCACACGGTCTGCACGTCCAGCACGAACGCTAGTCCAACTGAGGCGCCAGGTGGAAATGGCATGGCAAGCCGTTCCACAGGACTACATCCAGCATCTCTACGATCGTCTCCATGGGAGAATAGCAGCCTGCATTGTTGCGAAAGGTGGATATACACTGTACTAGTGCCGACATTGTGCATGCTCTGTTGCCTGTGTCTATGTGCCTGTGGTTCTGTCAGTGTGATCATGTGATGTATCTGACCCCAGGAATGTGTCATTAAAGTTTCCCCTTCCTGGGACAATGAATTCACGGTGTTCTTATTTCAATTTCCAGGAGTGTATATTAAAACTCAGGGGATAACTTCAATGGTACTAAAGGGTGCGGTAGAGGGTAAAAATTGTAGAAGAAGACAGGTGCTGGAATACATCCAATAAATAATTGAGGACGAGGTGCGTGCAAGTGCTACTCGAACATGAAAAGACTGACACAAGAGAGGAATTCGTGACCGGTCACATAAAACCTATCCGAAAATTTTTGACTCACAAAAATACGCATGGTGTATCAAAAAGAATTATCCGATTAAAAAAAATCGTACCTATTATGTTATTTGAGATACGTGCGTGAACAATGTACTGTTGGAAACAGCGAACTCTCGAGTTTTACATGGTTCCGCTAGGTAGCAGCAGTGTGTGCCCACTTCAGTGTTAATAAAAATTATGTCGGAACAACAGAAAGCGTTTTGTGTTCTACGTTTTGCACAGTGCGGGTCAGTAATAATTGTCTAGCGTGACTTTCGTACTAGGTATGGTGTGGATGATCCTACAGCACAGAGCATTAGATGATGGCACGAACAACTCCGAGGAACTGGTTATTTGTGTAAAAGTAAATCGCCGGACCGACCCCGAGTGTCTGATGCAGACGTCCAACGCATCCGCCATAGTTTCACACGGAATCCGCTGAAATCCGTTCGCCGTGCAGCTCGACCGCTCAATATGCCCTCGAGGTCCGTCTGGCATATGCTGCGTCGACATTTACATATGAAACCACACAAAATTCAGCTACTGCAAGCTCTTCGTGAAAGTGTTCTGTAATTTCGTTCTTGGCGAGATGGAGGAAGACAGTTTTCTTTCACGCTTAGTGTTTAGTGACGAGGCCACATTCCATTTAAATGGAAAGGTGAACCGTCATAATGTAAGAATATGGGTACGGAACAACCACATAAAGTTGTACAGCATGTGAGGGACTCTCCAAAATTTAATATCTTTTGTGAAGTTTTATGGGAAAAGGTGTATGGTCGATTTTTCTTTGCCAATAACCCTATTACAGGAAGCACATATCTCGATATGCTTGAGAACTTTCTTTTCCCACAGTTGGAGACTGTTTCGAACGACTTCATTTACCAACAGAATGGGGCAGCACCACACTGGCATCTGGAAGTGCGGAAATTTTTCATTCAAAGGATTACTGAACGATGGACCAATTGATTCAGTCTTACATATCGGGCCTCCAAGGTCACCAGACCTGACTGTGTGTGATTATTACTTCTGCGGGTTTATAAAAGACTCTGTTTACGTGCGTCCGTTACCAACAACAATGAATGAACCGAGACATCGCATAACAGCATCTGTGGAAGCAGTAACTCAAGACATGCTCGCTGCAGTGTGGGGACAGTCTGAATACCGAATTGACATATGCCGTGCATCTCAAGGGGGAGGATGGGGAGGGGGGGTGCAAATTGAACACGTGTGAAAAGGCATTCCTTTTCATCAAAAAAGAAAATTCATTGTATATGTTTATTAGTTTCAGAAATACAGACATGCCAAATCGGATGATTCTTTTTGATACTACCTGTATATACAGGGTGAGTCACCTAACATTACCGCTGGATATATTTCGTAAACCACATCAAATACTGACGAATCGATTCCACAGACCGAACGTGAGGAGAGGGGCTACTGTAATTGGTTAATACAAACCACAAAAAAATGCACGGAAGTATGTTTTTTAACACAAACCTACGTTTTTTTAAATGGAACCCCGTTAGTTTTGTTAGCACATCTGAACATATAAACAAATACGTAATCAGTGCCGTTTGTTGCATTGTAAAACGTTAATTACATCCGGAGATATTGTAACCTAAAGTTGACGCTTGAGTACCACTCCTCCGCTGTTCGATCGTGTGTATCGGAGAGCACCGAATTACGTAGGGATCCAAAGGGAACGGTGATGGACCTTAGGTACAGAAGAGACTGGAACAGCACATTACGTCCACATGCTAACACCTTTTTTTTATTGGTCTTTTTCACTGACGCACATGTACATTACCATGAGGGGTGAGGTACACGTACACACGTGGTTTCCGTTTTCAATTACGGAGTGGAATAGAGTGTGTCCCGACATGTCAGGCCAATAGATGTTCAATGTGGCGGCCATCATTTGCTGCACACAATTGCAATCTCTGGCGTAATGAATGTCGTACACGCCGCAGTATATCTGGTGTAATATCGCCGCAGGCTGCCATAATACGTTGTTTCATATCCTCTGGGGTTGTAGGCACATCACGGTACACGTTCTCCTTTAACGTACCCCACAGAAAGAACCCCAGAGGCGTAAGATCAGGAGGGCTCGGTGACCGTGGCCCGTGTTTGTTACAACACGCAACTGAACGTCGGAGGTTTCAAGCGTCAACTTTAGGTTACAATATCTCCGGATGTAATTAACATTTTACAATGCAACAAACGGCACTGATTACGTATTTGTTTAGATCTTCAGATGTGCTAACAAAACTAACGTGGTTCCATTTAAAAAAACGTAGGTTTGTGTTAAAAAATATACTTCCGTGCATTTTTGTATGGTTTGTATTAAACAATTACATTAGCCCCTCTTCTCACGTTCGGTCTGTGGAATCGGTTCGTCAGTATTTGATGTGGTTTACGAAATATATCCAGCGGTAACGTTAGGTGACTCACCCTGTATATGCACTATACCACTCCAGAAATCATGTTAAATTGTTCGTGGAATTCTGCCATGTGGCTTGTTCTTAGATCCCGAAACACACTGACACAATTGTGGCTGGTTGCATTGCCCATTCATGGGACATGGTTGACACACTGAACAGCGCATATAAGAGACAATTCCATTTCGCACATTTAGAAGTATTACAAATCAACTAAATATTGGAAATAAATACCAACAGGTTGTTTTCAAAGATTATTACGTCACCACTTCTCATTCACCCCCTCCCCCACCCTAACCCCCACCGCAACCCCCAGTTGTAGTGAGGTATCTTGCTCCCAGCATATTTTTAAACAAATATAATAACTCATGTATGTAATAAATTTGTTTAAAATCGTGATTTATACTTCAATCTCACCACCTTATCATGTTCACTTTGATGATATGTGGATGGTTCTTAAGTGCTTCTTTCCAGATAGTATGTAAGCAGTAGACCCCTGATTCTTTAAAGAATCGAACTCCCTTTAGAAAATAGCTTCAAGCTTCTGATTACTTTTAAAATTAGTTAATTGGTTCAGTATTTGACGTTCAGAATGTTAGCGAGAGAAAGGTCAGAAAAAAATTTGAAGTTATGTATAAATTTTATTGGAGTTCGTTGTATGCTATTATTATAAAAATTTGCACCCCGTGTTAGGAGAACTTAGGTTTTCAAGCATTGCAGTATTTATGACATATCTCCTGAACTATGTGATGTACAATGACAATATTTCGCAGGCTCCTTTAGTGGTACGTATATGTGGATACCGTCTGAAAAATGTGTTGCGAAAAGAGTATAAAGAAATAATATACGTTTCTCTTGATGGGACATTCACAGCTGTTATTCATCATCAGTGACAAAATCCGCTACAGCTGTAAAAATTATTTATTTCTAAAAAGCAAAGAACAACTTGGTTTCAGAACATGTGTCCCACCTTGAGGTGCATATTAAAATGTGAATCCACAAAGGTTGCTTAACTGAGGTTAAAACAGGTTAAAATATGTTAAAACAGTGCATCCCTGGTAAATAGCATGCAACATACTGCCTCCTTCAATCCTCGGGAGGCCATCTGGCACACCTAGAATTGAAGAAGATATTCTGTTGCATGCCATGTACCAGATTAACTTTTTTAACATATTATAACCATTTCAACCACAGTTAAGCACCCTTTGTGGGTTAACATTTTAATATGTACCTGAAAGTGGGACACATGTCCTAAAACCAGGTTATTCTTTGCTTTTTAGAAACAAATAATTTTTACAACTGTAGTAGATTATATCACCAATAAAATAATAGTAAATTAAAACGTTATAGGTGATGCGGCAGTTTTCCTGCATGAACACCGAAAATATAGTAAGTGATAAGCTCTCTTCCTTTCATCATTATCATGGAGGGTGGGGGGGGGGAGGGGGGAGAAGAGTGTCAGCGGGAAAAAGTTTTGTAAAGATTTAAAATTACGTGAAAAGTTTGTCTGAAGTTGCGAAGTGCTCTCATTCTCAAATACTGTATGAATACAGTCTGGGTATTTGCGCGCTAAGCGTTACGTTTCCTTTTCACCCCATCACGTCCCCTTTGAGAGGAAGGTGGTTCTTACGCTCACAGTGCTTGTTTCCAGATAGCAGGTGGTATGTGAACCAAGTTCGGTTGCAATCCATCCAGTAGTTTAGGAGGAAGTGTTGGACAATCATTCTTTCATTCATTCATACCCACATACATACATTTATACACACATTTTATAAGATATAAGAAGAGCAGTTGAATGGAATGGACAGTGTCTTGAAAGGAGGATATAAGATGAACATCAACAAAAGCAAAACGAGGATAATGGAATGTAGTCAAATTAAGTCGGGTGATGCTGAGGGAATTAGATTAGGAAATGAGACACTTAAAGTAGTAAAGGAGTTTTGCTATTTAGGGAGTAAAATAACCGATGATGGTCGAAGTAGAGAGGATATAAAATGTAGACTGGCAATGGCAAGGAAAGCGTTTCTCAAGAAGAGGAATTTGTTAACATCGAGTATAGATTTAAGTGTCAGGAAGTCGTTTCTGAAAGTATTTGTATGGAGTGTAGCCATGTATGGAAGTGAAACATGGACGATAACTAGTTTGGACAAGAAGAGAATAGAAGCTTTCGAAATGTGGTGCTACAGAAGAATGCTGAAGATAAGGTGGGTAGATCACGTAACTAATGAGGAGGTATTGAATAGGATTGGGGAGAAGAGAAGTTTGTGGCACAACTTGACTAGAAGAAGGGATCGGTTGGTAGGACATGTTTTGAGGCATCAAGGGATCACAAATTTAGCATTGGAGGGCAGTGTGGAGGGTAAAAATCGTAGAGGGAGACCAAGAGATGAATACACTAAGCAGATTCAGAAGGATGTAGGTTGCAGTAGATACTGGGAGATGAAGAAGCTTGCACAGGATAGAGTAGCATGGAGAGCTGCATCAAACCAGTCTCAGGACTGAAGACCACAACAACAAGAATTATGTCATAATTTTCATCTTATTCATCTAACGAATAATAACATGATATGTTATGCCATCAGTATTCAATAATAATGCATTAGACACCAGTAAAAAAGAAGGTAATGCGCCAAACAAGCTGCAGTCAATAACCACATTTCTTTAATTATTACTTTTTTGTTCTCCCTCTTAAGCAGGTCTTTACGCCATAACGGTATCCCATCTCTCTATGCGCCTTTCTCATCTCAACATTCAATATCTTGTAATGTTTTCACCTTCAGCTCCTGTCTGTTCATGTCCAGGAGGTGGGTTACATAGCAGTTATTGTCTTATATAGTTCTTCTTTGTACTTAACACTTCTTTTTAATTACTAATTGGTATTCTATACTTAGTATCAATTATAATTCCACTTTTATTTCTCTTATTCTCTTTAAAGACTATCTCTGAAACTTGTGAGATTTTCTCACATGTCTTACATTACACATACAGATTTCTTAACTGCGTCTCTTATACTATCCTGCAGCCTTATCTATTTGTCATTCCTGTTCTCCTTATTATCTGTTCTGTACCATATTGTGAACAATCCCTGTTCGAGAACTTTTCCTTCTGCATAATACAGAAGTAACTGAATATTTAGCTGCTCTTGTGGCTACCCTCTCTTTAATTTCTTGAGCGATATTTTCATTCTGCAAACAGGCAATTTATGTATGCATCTGGATATTATTTTGGATTCTTCGTGCAATTTCTAAATCTTTTTGCAGCAAGATGTAATCAATCGACACCTTTCCGCATCTGATTGATATGTCCATGTATAATGTCTACTTTCATGGTTGTTAAAAAGTTTTTCCTACCATTAGGGAAGTTTATTTGCTTAAATCATATAATGTTCCTCCTTCGTACATCATTATACGCATCTTTCAATTCAGTCCATTAAATTTTATATGACAGTGCAGGGTTTCTTTCTCCGGTTTGGGATGAGGGACATTATGAATACATTTTAGACATCAAAGATAGCAGCCTTGGAATAAAATCAGTGTGGATTAATAACATAAAGCAGACACTAAATAAATTTTAATGATTACATTATTTTATTATACACCTCCTCTCACAGTTAAGGGACTGGATATCAATAATTCCGTCTAAACATTAGTATTTACGCATGCCACCATATTGATAATCTTGCTCATGATGACGGATTATAATTTCCATTCATTAGAGTACTGCTAATTGTGGATGAGCAGCCATATGCGAGTTTGAATGGCGTACTAGAATTGGCTACCATTGTTCATTGTCTCCATCTACAGAAATAAGGAGACAGAAGAGAGGAATCCACTGATGAGTCATTATTTTTATACTACTGTGAGTTAACATCCACTCTGAAGAGCTGTCAGAAAGGCAGAGTTTGCGAACACGCACGTCTTGCATAGGTGAGAGCCGGCTGGCTAAACGGCCAGAAGCAGATAAAGGTTGTATTTTCCAGGACTCGAGAGGTGAGGTGAAGCTGTTAGCTTATGACGGCAAGGTGGAGACATCCGGATGGCGGCTTCTGCAGTATGGAAGATAATGGTTACTTAGAAATGTTTTGAAATTACATGATAAATCACAGAATCGTCGTATTACAAATCCATACAAATTTTGGTGATTACGACACCAATACCAATTCACTGTAAAAATTACAGAATTGACTTTGGCACTGTGCATCAACAATATTACACAAACTTTTTGAAATTAATATCTCTTTAAGCGATCTTTATAGTCAAGATGTTGACCAGTAGCTGAGATTCCAGTTATTGTAACTGAAGGTCGCACTTCATTATCTATTGTACATACTGATTTACACCACGTTTTAATTTTGTCAACTATGCAAATGGATCAGAACATCGATTCCACCACACTTACACCTAAAGGGAATGTATCACGTTATACCCTGAAATATTAAAAATTTATCTATATGTTACATGTATAGTTTAGAGAGTGAATTCTCATTTAATGCATTAGATATTCATTTGGCTTCTAATAAAACTGCAAGTCACATGAAAGTGGTTCTTTGTACGTAAATTCTGATATCACCACTGAATAGAGTGCAAAGAGATGCATTTATTCTGCAGGCCATCTTTATTGTTAACTGTTTATTTACAATATTTCTTCATTGTTAATGTTGAATGTGTGTACGTAAAATACGTATTTAAATTGTTGATTATGAAATTTGTAGGCCTATAGTATTGTGTGTGGTCTTTGAAGGACTGGAGGAGAGAGGTATTCCTTTCAACACATAAATAGTAATTTTAAATTGTATATATTTTAAATGGTGATCCAGTTTATGATGTATATATATATATGCATATTTTGTAGGACCACCAGTTAGATTTATTGTGCGATTTCGTTAAAAATCAAAACCTTTGGTATAGCTTACCATTATTTCCTGAAAAGAATGTAATTATTTATCATATTTTTAAGTTATTAATTATCCAAGCTTTACTTTAATTTGTTTGCAATAGTTGTTAAACTTAGATAAATTTACGCTGTAGGATCAAGTGTGATATCAACATTTTGCAGCGAGCTTAGCACATAATCTATCACTCGATCCTGTGACAACAGCTATCAACCATAAAAAAGGTAGATCGCGGACATGCCCACAGTTGGTTCGTCTCTTTGGGTACACGATTGTGTATAAAACTATACTGTCGCAATTGGGGTTTTTCTTGTGGGTGATTTAAGCCAAAAGAGAGATTATTTGTCCAGAGCCTCACAGTTAGCACTGTTAATATTCCGTCATCCACGTCCAGAATATATGATTTACTACGCAGTTTTGTGTAATGACTCTTGAGCTAAAGATTCTGCAACAGACACGTTTGAACAATTGCAACAGTAAAAGCTGAATATACATGCATTACACAGGAGTTGTACTGTAATGTACGGAAGAAGAAGTCGATAGCAGATGCCGGCGCATAAATTAGCTGGTACACAACAATAGCTCCAGTAGGGAATTAAACGCTGTCTACAGCAGCAGAATCTTCGGCATCGGCAGCAGTAGCAGAGTCTTTGGCATCAACAGCTGAGCTGAATTATTTAACAGTAGGCCAGGCCGCTTCCATAGTCTGTGTACCGTGCCTGAGGTCTTCAAATGTAAAATATTTTACAAATGCCAGGAAGTACCAACCAATTACTTTTCTTGCGGTTTTTAGAGGCTGATTTGTGGCAGCAATGTCAGATGATGACAATATTACGTTCGCAATGTGGCATTTGGAAGGAGATGCACAATCCTGGGCAAATTTAATCAACAACTTGTTTACCATTTGTGAAGTATTAGGAAGGCATTTTCTGAATAATTTCTGGGGAGGATCGAATCAGTAATGGCTTCAAAACGAGCTTATAATCGTATCAAGTTACAAGAACAGCGGTATTTCAATGCGGGAATTTTGTGTGCTAGAATTAGGTAGATTAATGCACATAAATCGATCGTTTGGTGTGTTCACCGAGAATACAACGTTTGAAGCACTATTGCCTGTTTATTTACAATCAAATCCTATGCAAACTCAACAAACTCGGCGGACAAATTTTTAGACTTTATTGATAAGCACAAATGATTGCACCGATACAAGTTACAACATTTTAGCAAAAATCAGGGGAATGGGATCCTGAATATGAATCACAAGGACTATCAAACTCTTAACCACAATAATTTCAGCGCAATTGTAATAATAGTAATTTTCAGCAGGGCAGTCATAATAATCATTTTCAGCATAAGGATCACGATTGTTATCGAATGTTTAAAGGACCAGTGATTCACGAATCTCAAGAATCTGGGAAACTGACATGTCTTGCATCTTAGGTCTGAAGTTGGAACAACAAACCAGCGAAAATCGAAAACAGAGGATGGAAAAATCGGTTAAGAGGCATACGCATGCGATGAATAAGGTAAAAATATCGGAAATAGCACCTCTTAAAGATGGTTATGAAGTCTGTAGCAACTATAAGCGCCACAGTGGAAAAGCGAATGCACTAAAAATGAAAGAACTTGAATTTAGATAATGAGGTTATGAGGTTCAATAATTTATTCAATTAAGTGAAAGTAAAATATAGTATGGGTGTAATTCAGGTGGAAAACTATGTGTTTGAAGGAGAGGCAGACCTGAATCTAAACTTAGTGAACATTGAAAGCAAGGACAATTCTAATTAAGTGCAACGCGGTAGCAAGAGTTTTAGTGATGTACTGAGAGCATATCAATGGAGACGTCTGAGAAGGCTACGTTTCAATAGCCACCTCAATTGGATATGGAATTAATGTTGTACTGGTAAAGATACGTGATTTTTTGGCTAGAAGGAGATGATGATTCAGCTGATGAATTTATGTTCGGGGATGTTGAAGCTCCTGAGATAGATATTTTGGAAGAAGTTATCTGTGCATTTATTTGTTGAGGATGGTGACCTGATAGCTCTTGACAAAAATGCGAATTCCGGCTAAATGTCGAAACATGAATGTGAATGTAATGCGATAGACTGAAGATCATTCTCTTTAAATTATAGGACTTTTCCGCCTTTCTGGTAAGAGGATAATAAATATAAAATGGGAAGAGAATTATATAAAATAAAAGATGAAACGGGGATGAGATAAATGTTTGATGTATTGTTTGAGAGAGACGGTAATACTGAAGATTTGTTGGTAATTCAAATGTGGACAATCGAAGCAGAAGATAAGGGAAGATACACTGAAAATTATTTGCTAAGAGAGAAACGTTTGGAGAGGGAAGTAATTGATTATCTACAGTTTATTATCGAGACTACCGTTTGTGATGAAAAAGTAATTTCTCGACGATATTTGAAAATTTTGTCTGTAGAAATAACTATAAAAATCTAGTAATGTTTTTGGTCACTTTTGTGCCACAGGTCCGTTAAGTAAGCCTATAAGAAATGAGATGGTACTGGAATCTAAATGTGACGGAGCTGAATTTAGGATGACTTGTTTTATGGCCAATGGCTTAGTGAAAGATGTTGTTTTGCGTACTGAACTTTTAAGGAAACATGTAACTTTGCTGAACTATAAGGAAAAGTGCTTCAAATTACGAGATTCAAATGGTTCAAATGGCTCTGAGCACTATGGGACATAACTTCTGAGGTCATCAGTCCCCTAGAACTCAGAACTACTTAAAAACTACTTAAATCTAACTAACCTAAGGACATCACACACATCCATGCCCGAGGCAGGATTCGAACCTGCGACTGTAGCGGTCGCGCGGTCCCAGACTGTAGCGCCTAGAACCGCTCGGCCACTCCGGCCAGCAAATAACGAGAAAGAGGGTAGAAAGAGGAAATTTAAATTTAAAGAGATTATCACTGGAGAGCATCATATGACACATCTGGAAGCTACAATTACTACAGTGGTATGTCAGGAGGAACGGTTCGACTGACCATAATTAAACTTTATGTACTTAAATAAGCTATGAAACTTCGTAATTAGAATGTAAAAGTTCTTGGTAACTTCGTGTTTTTTATTATTATTTAAGAGCGCAGATGTTTCCTTAAATAACAATAAGGATATGAAGGTACAATTTTGGTCCGTGGACGTAGAGAAAGACCACAAAAATTTGGTGCAAGAAGGTCGGTAGATAGTTGTCTTCTTAATATGTACGCAATGTAGGACTATTTCGATTTACTGTGTGATCGATCACATAAATATATCTTCAGTTCGTTAAAAAACTAAATCTTTGATATAGCCTGCCACAATGTATCAAAAGGAGATAATCATTTGTCATGTGTATTTAATTTATTAATTATCCAACTATTTATAATTAATTCGAAAAAATTGCTGAACTTAAATGAATTTAGACTGGAGGCTTACATGCGACACCAATATTTTATAGCGAGTGTAAATGCCATGCATAAATCAAGCAGCGCGATTGCTCAACATGAGTTGCAGTTTTGTGTAAAACTACACCGTCGCAAATTGTGGCCTAAGCATTCGTAGATTATACAAGCCGGGAAAAAGTATACTCTTTTAGAGGCTATCAATTCAATCAAGATTTATTACTGGAACAGTGCATATGGAGTACATGAAATGATTACATTTACAGATTCGTAGCACAAGTGGTTTTGAGGGACCACGCATAGTCCTATGCTGAAACATCCATATTAGTACGTGGTGTAGCCTCCATAGGCGACAATGCAGGTGCTGACTCTGGCGTGCAGTTGATCGTACAGTTGGCGAATACCGTCCTGGGATACATTATTCCACGGTTGCCCGACCTGTTCACGTAGTTCTGTAAGAGTTATTGCTTGACGAATCGCACGAGCCACTTCTCGTCCCATCATATATTGCACGTGCTCGATTGGTGATGGCCAGAGAAGTTGCTGGACGTCTTGCTGAGCATGTTGAGTTTCATGGGCAGTTTGTGGGCGAGCATTATCCCGTTGGAATAACACATCACTTACCTCTTGAATGAACGGCGAAAAAACGGGTCTAAAAACGTTATGCATCTACAGAGCGATGGCTAGCGTCCCCTCCAGGAACACCAATGGTAAACAATAGTTGTAACTTACTGCACCCCAGACCATAAAGCCTGGGATGGCGTCAGAATGTACACAACAAGACAGCGCTCACCACGTCTACATCGTACCCGAAAACGACCATCATTTGCGTGCTGGAGACCATGGCACGTCACTCCATCTTGTAAGACATCGTCTGACTACGTCGTCGAGCTGTGCACATCGATGCTGTGGCGTGAGTGGAAGACGGGCTAGAGTTGCGCGTGCGCGTAATCCCACTGCTAATAACCTGTTAGTAACAGTTCGTATTGAGACGTCTGGGCTCACAAACCCTCTTATCTGAGCTGTGGTAGCTGCACCATCAGCCGCTCCTGCCCTTACAGTACGACGATTCAGGAGGGCGTCTGTGCTGCGTGGATGTACAGAACCTCGTCTACGGGTGTCAGAGTGTTTACGTGATCACTGATACCAGCATCGTTGCACATCTGACGCTGCACGTCCAACATGTGTGGCAATTCTCTGAAAGGACCATCCCGCCATTCGGAAAGGCATGAAGGCTGTCGAAAATGTAAATTTATTACTCCAAGAAATCAGGCAGTGTTCAGACTTGATCTGGGTCGCACTGTGTGTCATATATGATCGGTACAATATTTGGATTTTTTGTGCCGATAGGTCGGTCAGTAAGTACTGAGAGCGAAGGACTTTGGAATTATGCCACTTCATCAATAAGCGCTACGTCTGCAAGGGACAAAGAGCTACCAACTGAGTGTTATGTAGACCATTGAGATCAGTCCGAGACCAACTTGGATTTTAGTACCAGCTAGTACTTTACCATAACTACAACTGCTTGTCCTACGTATCTGACAGAGCATCAGTACATCTACGGATAAAGTGGCAGGGCAGACCATATAGGTAGCTCGCAAGAAGGCCAGTCAACATTAAAAATTATTTCACACTCCTCAAAACACTCTGCTCAACATGCTCAAAAATTTTGTGTTGTCATCTTACTACGAAATACCTCCGCTGTGAATGGTCTTTCACACACATGACTGAAGAATACACTGTATCAATCTTCATTTACACCCACATACATACTCTGCAAAAACTATGAAGTGCATGGCAGCTGATACTTAACACAGTGCCCCATGTTGGGACTTCTTCACTTTCCAATCACGTATGGAGCGAGGGAATGACAATTGCTTAAATATACCTTCGTGTGCTGTAATTCGTTTGATTTTATCTCCAGGGTCCTCGTGGAAGCTGTACGTAGGAGGAAGGAGGATCATCTCTAGATTCTTAATACTCTTTTTTTCAAATTTTGTAATTAGGCTTTTGTAGAATAATAAGTTTCTATTTTAAAGAATCTGCCAATTCAGGTGTTTCGACATTTCAATGACGCTCTACCGTGAGTCAGTCAAAGCTACGACTATTCGTGCCGCCGTTCTTTGTACAATCTCAACATCTGCTGTTGTCCTAGTTACAGAAATTTACACACTAGAGCAATATTCTACGACGCGACGCACAAATGATTAGTGGGTAGCCCCTTCGTAGACAGATTGCATTTTCCCAGTAGCTTACCAATGAATCAAAGTATTCCCTTAATGGGAGATGGATGGCAAACGGGCTCAAAAAACAATCTTCTGACACAACGAATTTATTTTCAGTGACAACTTCCTCATCTTAGAGAAGCACTTGCATCCTACGAACTCAATTATTTTTGTTGGATGTATTCCAGTCTCCGTCTTCTACAGTTTTACTCTCTACCTATCCCTCCAGCACCATGGAAGTTATTCCCTGATGTGTTAACGCAAGTTCCATCACCCTGTCCCTTATTGTCAGTTTTCCACATGTTCCTCTCTGCGTCGATTCTACAGAGGGTCTTCTCTTATATTCAACAGATCACCCAACGTCCAACATCCTTCTGTAGCACCATATCTCAGGCACTTGGATTCTCTTCTTTTCCGCTTTTTCCCACATTCCATAATTCACTACCATATAGTTCCGTAATCCAAACGTACATTCTCAGAAATTTCTTCCTCAAATTAAGGCTCTTTTTTGATACAAGTAGATATCGTTTGGCTAGAAGTGTTCTCTTTTCCTGGCCTATTCTGATTTTTATGTTATCTTACCGAAACGATAATTGCTTTCAACATGAAACGTCCCCTTTGAACAATTATACACGACTCTGCTTAAACTGACACACAATATTTTTTAGCGCAACGCAATCTGACTTTCAATAATCCCTACAAAACAATGGCCCTGACTAACATTAAACTATACCTTTCACAAATCACTTACATTACGGTATTGGTGAGCCACCAGAGGTGCAGACCCACTGCAGTCCTTGTAGAAATAATGGTATTGGTGAGTCATCAAAGGTGTAGACCCACTGTAGTCCTTGTAGAGACGGCCAGCAGCCATCTGTTGCGACTGTGCAGGTGCACAATCACTATCGAAGAGTCTTGCAGAGAATATAGCAAGTCCATAAACCACCACTTGTACACTCACGAACTTTTTGGAATTGTCCTTAGAACCAGCAATGCTGTTATCCAGTCCCTTGCTGAATTATTAACACATGTGCAAACACTAACAGTCCCTACTTCTCACATATTGTCCATATACTATGACCAACAGAAACGTGTGCAGTGAAATGTAACTAACAAGTTAATAATATGATGAACTGGTGTCAATTACAATTTTATAATATAAGAATACAATTACAAAGGTACAAAATACATCATTAAAGAACATAACAATACAGATAACATTTGTAGTACAGGCTTTACAACAGAATAGAAATAAACATATACATCAGTGTTACAGGAATTATGACATAAGTAAATACATAAAAGATAAGAATAATTATTGAAACATCAACTTCACACATAAGCATTAAAACAAAACAGAATAAATAATGTCTAAGCATATTTACAAGGTAAATAACATATTATTAATGCCAATTATATTTGAGGAGAACAGTATTCCTCATCATAGTGAATGTAGCTTAATATTAAAAGAAGAAAAAATTCTATGAAACTACACAGAGACAGGAAGAAAACAAATACACAAGGGTACACAAACACATAGTGGGATAACACAAAAGGAAAGGAAAGGGTTTGTTTTCAGTGTAACATTTGGTACTGCAGTCCAACCCATACTTCATTCCATAGATCGTTCGTCTTATTTCAACCTTTGCTTCCACCAAAAAAAATCCTATCCAAGCATGCTTTCTGTATTTTTCTCGTATAACCTCTCAGTGCATTTCTTCAAATTCATTGCAACTCATTCTCTTATATAGTCTACCCCTTCTTAAGCTAACTTAAATCTACTGAGCTCAGATGCTAAACTAAGGGACGAGGCAATGCAGCAGCACAACACAATTAACACGAACAGCAATGACAAAAAAATTCAAATTGGCAAAGTAAGCAACAATATTACAACTAATATGCAATGAGCAGCAAACAAGAAAAATAAATCAGTAATAAACTGGCTTAGCAGAGTAACACAAAGTCAAATTCAGTAACACTATGCCTGGCAAACAGCAGTAACTTATACCTAAACATGACATAGGTCAAGCAGAAAAAATATTATAGTAAAAACAACAATGCAGATATGGGAAATGTATATTCACATCTTAATGTCTATGTAATTAAAGTGGTGCATCACAACTTATTCTACGAAAAATAATACCAAGTAGTTGAAAAGAAAATTATGTATGCAAGTCCTGTGAAGGGAAATGTCTTTTTGTGCTCCTTCGTTTTTTTTTAAGTTATTATTTACTGGATCTGTAGGCATAAAATATCTATATTAGTACATTCATAAAATTTTATTTTAAACAATGCTGCAGTGCAGCTAGAAACTAGATATTAAAGAAAATGAGCAAATAAATACATAAAGCAAGCCATATGGCATTTCTCTAAACTAGAAAGACAGTAGTCATAATCAGGTGTATAGACATAAAAATATTTCTCGTCATTTCATTAGGCATTGCAGTAAATATCACAAATTAAGAGCTCCATAATGTTATCATGTTTCAAGTTTGAGGGTGTCGTATTTACGATGCTTTCTACAAAGGAATGTCAACAACGAGGTTAATGGCCTCCTTTTTTTTTCTCCACCTAATGTCTTTCTTTTGTCAGACGACTACCTCTCAGCTGGGCGCCCAAAACGCATTACGTCAAGGTCACTTACCTTTCTTACTGTAGCAGTTTCTGCTACAGTGGCAGTATCATATAAAAATATTTCACAGGTCAAGAATTTGCGTTGCAAATGTGTAGAAACAAAATCTTATTAATATAACAGAGTCCAAAAAATTTTCGCCGGCATTGTGATACATTCACGCATATACACACACATTTCATAACTCTTAAAGTATGATTCTTGGTTTCCAACATCCTTTATCACAAGTCAGAGTCCCTAACCACTATTCATTACTCCTTACCTTATTACACATATACATATTCGTCGACACTTCTTCAATATTTCATCATAATAAATACGTAGCATAATAAACATTCCTCAACAGCACAATACACATCGTCGTCGTAATAATATCATAACACCTCAGTCAAATCTCAAAAACGTCGTAGCTTTCTGCAATAATTTCAAAACCTAAAAAAATTCTCTGCTCATGTCAAAAGTGTCATCTGCCTCAAACGTACTTTAAAAATCGTGATCCCATACCAAATATATCATTCAAAGCTCTCATAATATCACAATGGGTCTGAAAAAAAATATGAACAGTTCACAAAGTACAGACAAAATACAATTTCGTAAGTGTGAAGTAATCCAACTCTGTAATTGTGTAAACATGTGTCACTGACGTAGTAAAAAAAATGTTTGTCTCTCTCAGTTAAATGATCATATAGCTGTGTAATTTATGTGTTAGAGAAATATGGTACTGATGTGTAAAGTTGTATAAGCAAATACCATATTAGCTAGGGTCCCTTGTGCTTGCCAAACACATGGTACACAAAGTAAGCGTGCACCCCCTGAGGATTATTGTAATTATACCCTCAGGTGTTACAGATTACAGCAATGGAATGAAATGTATCACAGAAAACTTTCTTTGTAATTCAAAAATCTTTAAAAATAAATGTTTTAAGTACAAAATAAATCACTGAAATACGTGTCCTGTAGCGCAAAATGTGCGTCTTGCTGTAAGATAATCTCTGTGGAAGTGTCGTAGTTATTGTCCTCCGAAAGCTAAGTTTTGCAGAAGTCAATGTACTTACCTCATGATAAACATAAGTGAAATGCTTTGCGTATAGGTATCTTAGTTATTATGCTTATTGTTGTGATGAAGAAATTACTGTGCTGTAATGTATTGTTGTGCTACGGAAAAGGCTGTCTCATTGTAGCTATACCACAAAAGTTACTATTAAACATGTTTTACTTTCCAGAAGAATTCAGAAAAACTGTGCAGATATAAAACAGATACACCGCAAAAGCAACATTGTAAATTGTCACTCATTAGTAGCGTCGTGATAAAATCGTGTAGCTGTCACATAAACTAACCACTGTCTCATCTGGTATCTCACAGAAAGTACTTTAAATCCAGAATGTATTTTCAAGTAAACCAAAATGTTGCATTAGAATCTCATTAGCAGTACCAGTATATGTTCTAAGTATGTGAGCCTTATAGTCATTACGTAATCGTGCAACTAACAAGCAAGAATGTACACACACAATAACACTTTGTCGTCTGTTCACAATAACAATGCATTCGTAACTTCTGTTTAAATAAGTTCTCTTGGCTCTTGAGTGGATATTGAACTTCAAAACATTGTTGCATGTTAACAGTTTCTCAGTGTAACAAATTGTACAAGTATCGTGAAGTGAAAATTGCAAAGACTAAGTTAAAAACCAGATTATCTGTCAATAAATGGTTTTACATGTGAAATGTGGTGTAAACCTTTGCTCTTCCTAGTATGCACAGTTTCAACTCTAACGCAATTATCATGTGGTATCCGTCGGTAAAGAATACTGGAATTTTTCTCAAGGTTAGCGTCTATGTTATTTTTCTCTGAGCCAGCTGGCGCTCGCGGCAGCCTGCGGTGCGAGTCATTGTCTGTTCCTTTGTTGGCGCGCGTCGTTATTGGGATTAGGAGACCTAACTTCTACAAATTCACGTTGTCGAAAGTGCCCTGCTCCGTTTGAATCCCACCAGTTCTGATGAAATTCAGGTCTGTCATTATGATTACCTCGTCTGTCGTCATGTCGGTAGTTTCCATAGTTTCTTTCTTGTCGGTCATGTGGTGGAGAATTTTTCCCTGAGTCATAACTGCGCGCTGGACTGTTGCGTCTAAAGTTATTCTGTCTCCCTTGATAATAATTAGTTTGGTTCCCATATTGTCTGTTTCTCTGATTGTCTCTGTGATAGTCATTACCGCGGAGAGGTGATCTTTCCCTGTAATTATTACTACTCTGCCAACGGTTGTCATACGGGTGGTGTCTGCTTCAGTCATGATTTACATTGAAAGAATAACCTTGTCGTATATTATCTCTGTCATCGCAGAATTGTGACGGATGTGATCTGTAATTGTTTTGCTCCTGTTTTCGCGTTCCGCGATTGTCAGTGTCAATTTCCAGTTCTTGTAACAGTCCCTGAAAAACTTCAATGTCGTCTTCGCAACGTCCTGCTAAAATAATATGTCTCTAATGTTCAGGCAGTTTGATTAAGCAAATGCGGATGAGTTCTGAGGGGCTGTATGGGTTTGACAGGTACTGATTCTTGTGCAACATGTCTTCAAAATATTTCACAAGACTGGAAAATTCAGATTGTTCGAAATGTTTCATCATTATGATGCTATGTTTTACTCGGTCTTGTGTAGCTTGAGACCAATATGCTGAGAGGAACGCATGGTAAAATTCCCCTTCACTGTGACAGTCATGAATGACCGATCGCATTCTTACAGCTGGTTCATTCTCCAAGTAGCCACACATAAATTCTAACCTGTGCTCCAATAACCAGTTGGGAGGGAAACAATGAGAGAATTGATGGAGCCACGCTTGTGGATGAATGTCGTTGGCAGAATTCTTAAACGTTTTGAATTTACGTGTAGTAATGAACAGCTTACAGTCAAAATCATCGTGTCGGCGAGTCGCATATCGGTCATTGTTACGTCGTGTCGGCGGTTCCATCTCAAAATTCGGTGTACCTTGCCAATTTCTTTCATAATTTCCGAAGTGCCCTGAGTTATTATTTTGTGGCTGTTCCGTATTTCTATGTCCCTCTTCCCGTATTGGAGTGCGAGTGGCCTCTGAAATACGTAATTCTTGTATTACCTGTGTCAGCTGATCTTGTACTTCCCGGATTTCTCTTTGGTGTTGCGTATTAATTTGATTCTGATATTGTTTGAATTTCCTCATTTGTTAGCACTATTCTGTGTCAGTGATGGCTACAGGTCTTGTGTCATTCAGATCATCATCTACCTTTGCAGATAAGTTAGTGAACTGATCCGAAAGTTCGGCTACTTTCTCCGATAGTGTACCTATTTCCTCAGTGTGTTTTTCTGAACCAAGTTTCAGAGTGTCCATTTGTGTTGAAATCGAATCTACTGTGTCCTTTAAGTTTTCCTGAGTTTTTGCAAGTTGCGTAACCGAATCAGTAGATGCAAATGAGTCAATTTTAGCCCACAAGGTCTCATGATTTTCATGAACAATGGTTTGCAGTTCTTTTATGGCTGCTTCGTGATTCTGTAATGCATTTTCATGCCGCGAAAAAATGGTTGAAAATGCTCACAAATTTGTGTTTTTACGTCATTACAGACTTTTTGACATTTCGATTCAATGTTATGTAACTCAGTAGTTAAATCTTCACGTGTTTGTTCAAGTGTGGTGCCTAACTTCCGAAGATTTTGTTCCATTGTGTCTAACTTCTAAAGATTTTGTTCCATTGTGTCTAACTTTTGAAGATTTTGTCCCATTTGTTGCATTAATTGTAATAACAATGCATTAGTTTCTGGAATCTGTTCCTCTACGCTTTTTGGCTGTGCATTTGCACCAGCAACATTCACATTTTGACAAGCAGAAAATGTGTCTTGACTTATTTGAGAAAACGGTGAGGACGCAAAACCTGAATCTACAGTATTTGTAAAATTGTGTCCTGTCATTTCCGATTCCTGAGGCGAGCTGTTGCCGAGCGATCGATCGATAATGCTTCCCTGTTCACTAATTGTTTCACTGCCTACGCCATTGTTTGCCGCCCGCTCCATTTCCCTATGCATAATTACCAAATTACTATGTTGAACATTAGTTAATTCATTACATGGTGGCGCTAACACACTGCTTTCGTATTCACTGTCATTTCTCAGTTTACTTTGGAGCCTAGTGTTACGTTTTTCACACGCCATTATTGTCACAATATTTCACCCGATAACACAGAAAAGCACAATTTGAAGAGCAAAAATAAGAAAACACATTAACATAGCACTGAAAATAATATCTAGTTAATTGCAGCTGCGGAATACTTGGTGCAAACTACATGCATGCCACAACTGTTTTACTGTACAACAATGAAAGGCTGCAACTACAAAGGAGATTCTCTCTACAATTACGCACTAGCAATTAACAAAATCTACACTAATTGCACAAACTACAAGAAAAAATCAGAAGATTCCAGTGAGGTATCCTCGGTTAAGGGTCGACATATGAAACGTCCCCTTTGAAAAATTATATACGACTGTGCTTAAACTGACACACAATATTTTTTAGCGCAACGCAATCTGACTTTCAATAATCCCTACAAAACAATGGCCCTGACTAGCATTAAACTATACCTTTCACAAATCACTTACCTCACAAAAATCTTCATTACTCGAACTACTGCAATACAGCGAGCGCCACTACTGCCAGCTAAATAAAAGATTCAAACTACGGAAGGCACTAACTACTAGTAGGCATAGTTAGCAAATGAAAGATTTTAATAGAGAACAAACAATGTATTTACCTTAATAGTCATAATATATATATCAGTTCATGACATCCAGTCTAACAAATTTCAAAACTCCGCCATCTCTCTCCCCACATCCACCACTGCTGGAGGCTCACCTCCAACTGCGCAACGCTACGCGTTGTTCACATCCAGCTGCCCAACACTACAATGGCAGACAACAATGCAAACTAGCTACAGACTGCACACAGCACAGCCAGTGATTTTCATACCGAGCGCTACGTAACGTTGCCGATAAGAAAACATAAACAGCCTACTTACAAACAAACCATAAGGACACTGGTACTTTATACTTTCTCTTCGGAGCTCCTTACTCCGGCTATTTCATGTTATTTCGTTTCCAAGGTAGCAGAAGTTCCTAACTTCGTCTACTTCGTAATCAGTGAGTTCCCTGTAAGATTATCGCTTATTTCATTCTTGCTACTCATTACTTTCATCCTTCTTCGGTTTACTCTCAATTCATATTCTGTGCTCACTAGACTGTTCATGCCACTTATCAGGTCTTCTAATTTTTCACTTTCACCTGAGGATAGCAATGTCATCAGTGAATCAAGTCATTGGTATCATTTCACCTTGAACTTTAACCCCAGTTTTGAACCTTTCTTTTGCTACCGTCATTTCTTCTTTGATGTGCAGAGTGAACAGATGAAGCGAAAAACTGGATCCTCGTCTTACACTATATTTAATCCGAGCACTTCGTTTAAGTCCGCCGTTATGATTATTACCTCTTCGTTATTATACGTAATGTATATTGCCTGTCTTTCCTTTTTTTTTCAGAATTTAAACATCTTGCAACAGTTTATATCGTATAACACTTTTTTGTTTAGATCGAGAAGCGTTATGGATGTATTTTCCTTGGTTCTTGCTTCCATTATTACTCGCAACGTCAGAACTGCCAACTTCATAATTGCCTCTCTGACGTCTTTTCCTTCGCGGAAGACAAACAGACCCTCATTTTAGAAACCCTCAGTTTTCATTACACTCCATCTTTATATTATGCTTGTCAACAATTTAGATGCATAAACGGTTAAGACGATTGTATGGCAGTTCTGGCACTTACCTGTCTTTGCTAACTACAAGAGGGTGTGGATGTATTTTCCCAGAAAGTTTGATGATATGTCTCCAGTTTCATAGATTCTACACGTTAACTCGAACAGTCGTTTGGTTGCAGTTCCTCCAACGATTTTAGAAAATCCGAAGGAATGCTGTGTATCCCTATTGACTTCTTTGATCGCAAAAATTCTCTTAAACTCTGATTCCAATACTGGATCCCCTACGTGTTCTCTATGGATTCCGATTTCTTCTTCAGTCACTTCACCAGACAAGTCCCTCAGTGTTCTCTTTCCTTCTATCTGCTCTCTCCTCTATGTTTAACAGTGAATTCCTCTTGCACTCTTAATGTTGACGGCGTTGCTTTTGATTTCTCCGTTCCTTTTCTACTTTTATGTTTTAAATTAGTCCTTGCGACGATAATTTCTTTTTCTTCATATTTTTGCTGCAGTCATTTGGCCTTGCTTTTCTGCACTTCCTTTTCTTTATCTTGACGTATTTTTGAATTTATGGCTTTCCCTTAATGGGAGACGGACGGTAAACGGGCTCAAAAAGTTGATTTTTAGATTTTTGTGTATGTGAAATGCCCACTATTTGCTGCGTAAAACAGTTTTTGTTTCATATAAATTCAATTTTCTCGTGAATTATGACGGTTTTCCTGGCTCTCTGTGCGATCTGGTATTTAAATGTCACGCTTTCTTTTTTTGCGCCATGCAGACAGAATGTACAGGTTTCTTTTATTCCTTGTACGTTATTTCCTGCTTCTATAGTTTTATCGTGTCAAGATTTCCTACCCTGTATCTACTATCGATACTCATCGTTCCGATTGTGATTGTTATTGTCTTCGAGCGCTATTGGTTGTATTTAGGGACGTTTATTGCGAGTGAAGTACGTGTTGATTCATATATTCTCTGGGTTCGCACGTTTTCATAAAAATTCCACGAATAAAAAAATTCTCGCCTAAATTAAAATTCATACAAAATAAGGACTTAAAAAGGTAAATGAGGGTAGTGCGTCAAAGGTACCAAGAATGTTAGACGTAAAGATAATCAGCACCTCATAAAAGAAACTGCAGTGCCTTCCAGTCAACTTGGGGAGATGAACACTCATTTGGAAATAGTGTGGTGAACCTTGGCATGTTCTGCGATATTTCCAAAAATACTGTGTGAAGAATGTGTGGTGGTGACGTATCCTTCGGAGAGAATCAGTGTCTTCGCAAAGGCATTGGTTATACTTGACGTTTAACTGTACAAGATGTGGTGCAGTTGCTACAACAATGACTTCAGAACTGGCAAATAATAATTTATATGTGAATAACATAAGGCTAGTTTATGGTCTCAAACCTGTTAGTAAAGGGATGGAGGCAGGCAAACTCTTATGTGCATTACGTGATACTCCAAATCCACCTGCAAAATATATGACTTACAATAAAATTATTGGAGCTGCTGTTGCTAAAGTTAGTAACATCTCAAATAAGCAAGCTGCTGAAGAAGCATTCCAGGACGGTGAAAGTGGTGATATTTGTGCATGTTTTGATGGCAGCTGGCAGAAACGTGGCCACACTTCACTAAATGGTGTCGAGACAGCTACATCATTTGATACAGGCAAGATAAGTAATGCAGATATTCTAAGTAAGTACTGTAAAAGTTGTGGCGGTGAAACTGAGAAAGAGGATGAACATAACTGTCGGATGAATTATAGTAGTCCAAGTAGTGGGAAGGAAGTATTAGGAGTTCTTAGGATTTTTTATCTTTCAGTGGCAAACAGAGGTGTCAGATACACGGTATTAGAGAAGAGTGACAGCAAGGTTTATGACCGGATATATGCAGAACAACTCTATGGTCCTTAATTAGAATGCATTGGGCATGTCCAGAAGAGAAAGGGGTCCATAATGAGAAGATTACTAATTGAAAAGTCAAAAATAGCATTGGAAGGTGGTAAGAAGATACGTGGTAAAGGTCGCCTGCCAAATGCTGAAATACATTACATACATTACAGAATTATTATGTCTTGGCCATAAGAAGAAATGTTGAGAATATAGGAAACATGAGAAAAAAGCTGTACAGGCTATCTTTAATCACCCACAAATGAAAATCCTCAGCACTTTCTTTCCTCGAATGATCATGAGACTTGGTGCAAGTACAGAAGATCAAAATATGATCACAGACATTCTTTAGCTACAGCAGCAATGAATGAAATTAAACCTATATTGAGAGATCTTTGTAAAGATAATTTGTTGAAGAAATGAATTCATGGGAAAACGCAAAACTTAATTCAATGTCTGAATTCTGTCATTTGGACCCAGTAACCGAAAACTCTATTTGTTCAGATTACAACCCTCAAATTTGGTGTTTAAGAGACTATTTTATGCTTCAGTGACGGTGTACCAAGAAAACTGGATGTTTTCGAAATATTGGGCATAAAATCTAGTGGAAATACTGAACTTTCTTTGGTGCAAGTAGATAAAGAGGGAATCCGTAAAGCAGAAACGGCTAATTTAAAATGCACAAAAGAAGCTAGACAGGAAAAAAGATGGACCCAGAAAAGAAAACAAGATCAGTATCATTTAGATTATGTTCATTATCGTGCAGGAAAATAACGATACTAAACTGCAATGCTAAACTTCAAATTGATTTTTCTCAAAACTACAATTTTTGAATTTCAGGTAGCATTAATTTCTAAACTATCTGGGTTGGAAATATAAAATTTAGTCAATATGTACTCGGCATGCTAATAAGTTATTAAAAGTAAATTGAGAACCAAGAACCCAACTGAAACTGTTTATAATAATTAATGTATTTTAAAAAAGTGAAATTTTATTAGTGAAAGAATAAAAATATTTTCTTCAAATCCATATCAGGTATTTTGTTCGTTTTACTTGTAAATGCAGGCATATATGTTATACATACTAAGTAAAATTTCACTGTTTTCACACTTATAGCGCTTTTGAAAAGTGTACTTATTCAAAGAGTGAAATAGCATTGGCAGAACAGGGATAAAAATTGCCTTCAGTCTCTCCTTAATCATTATGGTGCTTCCTTCTTTCGTGGGCCAGTTGAAGTGTTTCTTCTGTTACCCAATATTTCTTTGCAGTAACCTTCCTTGAACCTTTTTTGTCTGCCCAACTACTGTGAGCATACTTTTTAGAGATGTCCATTATTCTTCAACTGAAGTTTCTACTCTGATATTCATAATCACATTATTTAAGCCCCTAGAGGACTCCAAAAGCATCTCATTATTCAACTTCTTTTCACACTGATTCTTCTGGAAGATTCTTTTAAACTTGAGTCGATTTTTCATCATTAGTATATTGTAATCCCAGATTATCTACGCTCCTGGGTACGCTCTGCTATCCAATATCTGATTTCGGAATCTCTGTCAGACCATGATGTAAAACGGAATCTTCTCGTACGTCTAGGCTTTTTCCAAGTATGGCTCTTCCTCTTCTGAGTTTTGAACAGTTTGTTCACCATTTACCAGTTGGTATTTATTACAGAACTAATTAATCTCTCTCCTTTCGAATTCCACGTCATCTTTTCCTTCGCGCATTACAGCGTTCCACTCACAAGTAATTATTAGAGTTCATCTTCATTTACACACTGATTTACTCGTTCAATATAATCATATAGATCCTCTACCTCTTCATATTTTGCTTGCGTCGTCGGCATATGTATCTGAACTATTGCTGTTCCCAGTATCTCACTCTCTGCCCTACTTTACTGTTCTTAACGCATCCTACTTCCCTTATACCATTTTGTGCTGCTGTTGATATTGTCCTCCATTCGTATGTGTAGAGACATCTTTTGATTTCACTTTACTGATCCCCATTGTAGCTAAACTGGGCCTTTGCATTTAGCTTTCCACATATCCCATCTTCCCAGCCACGTCCAAAATTTCGACATTCCACCCCTTCCCCCCTCCCCCCCCCCCCCCATCCGACTTGTAAAATGTTATCCCTTTGTTGACTATCCCATCTTTTTCTCTAGAATGTTATCCCTTCGTTGGCTATTCCATCTTTTTCTCATGGTCACCTCCCCCTTGGCAGTCCCCTTCCAGAGATCTGAATGGGTGCTAAGCAGGAATCTTTTACTAACGGAGAGATCATCGTGACACTTTCATTTACGGGCAGCATAGTTTGTGCAATTGTTTCTATTTCCTTCTGCATCCTCATGCCGTTGACGACTGCTGATTCTTCGCCCTTTTAGGAGTGTAACATGCTGCACTGACACTCTGTCTGCTTCTCCATCCTCTCTGACAAGGCCATTGGCAGAGCGATGGCCCTGTCGGATGATGCTTGACGTCCTTCAAATTTTATCGATGGAAACTTTACTCAGATCTTTTTATTACGGAGGATAGCCCGTCCCTTGACCGAACACGTTGAGTTACCGTGTCAGCACCTCTAAACCATGGGAAGCATCTATATACAAATCGTTAAACTCAGATATGAGTCGACTATGCTATGAGTCGACGGATTCTATGTGTTTTACGTTTTTTCGTTGTATAAGTTTAAAGCAAAACGGTTCAAATGGCTCTGAGCTCTATGGGACTTAACTTCTGAGGTCATAAGTCCCCTAGAACTTAGAACTACTTAAACCCAACTAACCTAAGGACATCACACACATCCATGCCCGAGGCAGGATTCGAACCTGCGACCGTAGCGGTCGCGCGGTTCCAGACTGAAGCGTCTAGAACCGCTCGGCCACAGAGGCCGGCTGGTACTGTGTTCATTAGTATCTAGCTCCACGGAGTAATATGAGGTAATGGAACTCAGTTTACGCTTAGTAGAATGCTTTGTTGGACAGTTAACGCCAGCAGCTCGGCGAACAGAAGATCGCTGGGTCTAAATGGAAATGGCCGCTTCCTTGGTGTCATTTCAGAGAAAAAGAAAGGGACACAGGTGGAGGTACTTCGGCCTAGCCTGATAGACTTGTTTACTACTTGTAAACAGAGGGAGGCACGATGCCGGACATGGCCTGGACAACAGTCTCCCACCGCCCACCCGCCTCCTTTCTCCAGCTATGCCAGAGAAGTACATTGACCGAAGAAGTTAGTGGCAGAGTCTTTTGCAGCTTCTTTAGCCTGGTCGTGACTGACCGCTGCCCTGTTAACTGATCCCCATCTACGAGAGTGTATTTTTCAGATTCTGATGGTATCCACGCCCTGTTTTCTGTGGGCCTTCATCCGAGATCTGTATTTGCAACGTTCGTAAAATCATTTCGCCTGAATGGCTAAACGCCCGACACACTGTTGCACAGATATGTAACACTTATAAAGATTACAAGTAGATTTATATTATGTAACTGTGTATCTGCAATTCATGAAGTGTGTATTCTGTGTTGTTTAAACTCCTTGATCTATGGCAAGAAAATTAGAGTTTTGTAATGTTTACATGAAAAAGCAAAAGAATGTTGAAATGATAAATTATTATGAGTATTTTCATAAAAAGAAATTTTTTGTTAAAAGCTGGTTCATGCTTAGGGCAATGGTATTTGTAACATGTAAAAGCTGTAGGGAAGTTCCTCCGCAACGGAAGTGGCATGGCGCGATTCAAAAGGTAGTTTTGGCGGTCGAACTGAGCGGCTCTTTTGTGTGAACGGTACGCAGTGTGTGGCTAGTCGTAGCATGGTACACTTCGAAGGTGCCAAGAGAGGCAACTGGAAGTTGCATTATAAAGGATTTGCCTCGAATGTGGATCTGGCTATTATTTGGTATTCACAGCATAATGGAATGGCTCTAATATGTCGAAAATCCGACGCCAAGAAGAGATTTTATAGAGCATTCGTACATCAAGATCCATGAGTACAGTTAGCTGCCATGTCACCTGCCACCAATCTTCGCCACTGCTTCACAAACTTCATACATTCAGTTAAGTAACGTATATGGGCATGGACCAGTTAATTTGTGTGTTGTTTCAGTAATAACCATTCAAAACCTAAATTCGTGTCCAGAACTATATTTTCAATCCTGATCACGAACCAACGCAGGGTCCTCACCCAAGTGCTATTAAAACCGAGCATCCTGATTTAAATGAACAATTCTTGCATTCATGTGTTTAAAAGTGATTTTTTGTCTAAAGTAAAAGGAGTAGTAAAAGTTAAAGCTAAAACAATAAAGGATGACAGCCAAAACCAGTTGCAGGATAAAATTTATTAAAATTCTTGACCAAGGTTTCGGTACATATAAATATACCTTCATCAGAAGTAAAACTACTAAAATTACATCATGTAATGGAGAATAATAAAAACAATTATGCCAAAGGCGTCGTCAGTAATGCCTTTGGCATAATTGTTTTTATTATTCTCCATTACATGATGTAATTTTAGTAGTTTTACTTCTGATGAAGGTATATTTATATGTACCGAAACCTTGGTCAAGAATTTTAATAAATTTTATCCTGCAACTGGTTTTGGCTGTCATCCTTTATTGTGAAGAATTTTAACAGTTGCTGCCACAGCCATGTTTAAAATCATAAAGCTAAAACCACAAAAGTGAAGTTGGGTAGGCTTTTGCTAAATTATCCTTAGTTTATTACAAAACATAGTTTTGTAGGATTACAGTGCAGGATTGTGTAAATGTTATTGTCTAGAATACCTGCTTCACAGGTAATTGTAAGGCAAATACACACATATCTTTAATGAACAGATGTCTGATAGTAATGTTAAAAGTGAAATTATGCTCATTTTCAAAAATAGTGTGGTTTTGGTTTCTATCGTGAATGGTTCCTTTTTTTTAAGTTAATTAAGCCCAGTGTTCAAAAAATGGCTCTGAGCACTATGGGACTTAACATCTATGGTCATCAGTCCCCTAGAACTTAGAACTACTTAAACCTAACTAACCTAAGGTCATCACACAACACCCAGAAGCCCAGTGTTATATTTTACTGTCTTGCAAAGTAGTTTATGAACTACTGCAAGTGAAGTGAATGATTAGCTTTTAGAGTTAGTCTTTACTATTGTAATAATCAATGAGTTCTGACTAGTGAAACTATACTAGTTTATGGGTCCCCATCATGTCCGCCACCTATTAAGAAAAAATTGAAATATTACTGTTACTAAGGAAAACTGATGATGCAGAGGAGCTTAAACAGTGCCTTTATGATGTTATTCACCTTTACTTGTGTTTTTCATGTCAGTCAGGATAAAAGCCCCTCATGTCCAAATTTAATTGTGCACTTCATGCAGTGACATTCCAGTATTTCTTTAAGTAATGCTCTTGAGTGTGATTGTCATTAGTATGAGTTTGGTACAAAGTTGCTCCCAATATTTTAGTGGTGTGTGTGTGTTACCGGTAACTGCTGCTACACAGGATAGGGCGCACTGTGTGTTTGTATCCTGTTTGCTATTCAAAGGGAAATCTCAATTAAGGTAATTTGAATAACGTATATTCAATGTTCTCAAACATACATTTCCAAATTAATGTGCCTAATTGGGCTGGCGACTGTTCATTTTTTTCCATTCATTTATGACTGTACTACTTCCATTTACGCCCAAGGTTAAGGTCAGTTTGGTTTTTCTGTTAATTTCACCAAATTCGAAATTATAGTCCGATACCTTTGTCCATTAGACGTAGCCGTGGTCAATCTTCGAAATCCTCTCAGAGGGTAACATTAGCACATTAGAGTGATATACATTAAATTGTTATATGTGGCCTTCCCGAGACAGGACTAAAAGTTCAGTTATTAGGGAAAAGTGGTAGTATTGTAATAGCCGTTGCGTTTCTTAGGAGTCACCGTAGACACCCACGCCATATGGTTTTCTGAATGAGCAGAGAAACGTTGCTTTGACTGTAAATCCGATGTTGACGTCAGAAGACTTACCGTAGGGCGTCTGTTCTCTGTCACGGAAAGTGAGAGAACTGGCAGAAAGGAATTTGCCCGTATTCCGGAAGGAGGCTGTATTGAGAGAGGAGAATTATCCGATTGGTCCAAAGAAGCGCTGATGTATGTCGATTGGTAGTTATGGTTTCCAGAGAGTACTGCACGTGACGTGGAGCATTTTGGAAATGATACTGAAGATACAAAGAAATTTATAATCGGGCCTTGGCTGCAAGTCCCGTTATATTGTGGTCATTGGTTTTTATCTGGAGACGCAGTCACGGACCCTGAAACAACAGAAAAAGACGGAAGTACAACGCTCCAGTCGGCACAGAGGCGCGCCGTTGGCAGCACTGTAAACTCCTGCAGATATATGGTGAGCATTACGCAGCTCCGGTGCATTAGGAACCTTTAACGTGAATTTTCACCATCCACCATCCTTGGCGTGCTCGTTCGAACAACTGCAGTCATGTTCAATTTATGTAAATCGTGGTAGTTTGCAGCTTTCACAGTCACTGTCAACTAAAGTAGATTCAGTCAGGTTTAACCCACATAGGCATAGCTAATTTTCCACCCACTCCTCTATTTTGTTAACCATAAATCAGTACGTACTTTATTTCATTATACAGGTGCTTGAATGTGATTATTGTGGTTTATTTCTGTTTCTGTCCGATGTCATTCTTGTTCTTTTGTAATGACTCTACAGATATCTCAATATCATCTCTCACTCCAGAAGATATCATTCCTTGATCATTTATTACTTTTGTTCATGGATGTGGGAGATAATACAAGTATTTTGGGAGTGTATTCAAAAGTATGAAATTCAGCTTCACAGCTCGCGGTCCAATATCAGTCATTTGCGTATAAGTCTTCTGTTGCGTCTAATTTCACAGTGGTATGATTGACAAGTAAGGCAACGGCCTTGCTGCAGTGGTTACACCGGTTCCCGAGAGATCACCGAAGTTAAGCACTGTTGGGCGTGGTCGGCACTTGGATGGGTGACTATCCAGGCCGCCATGTGCTGTTGCCATTTTTCGGGGTGCACTCAGCCTCGTGACGCCAACTGAGGAACTACTCGACCGAATAGTAGCGTCTTCGATCAAGAATACCATCGTAACGACCAGGAGAGCGGTGTGCTGACCCCACGTCCCTCCTGTCCGCATCCTCCTCTGAGGATGACACGGCGGTCGGATGGTCCCGGTAGACCACTCGTGGTCTGAAGACGGAGTGCTAATCATTGACAAGTAGGTCTGTACCGAGAACATTCTGAGGCAGAAGTTCAACATAGGTATTCCCATATTTCCTTCCCATTGGACACTTAGTACAGTGTTCAATGAATTCCTCTGTTTTTTATCGCTGCTTCAAACTCTGGGACCTTTTTGCGAATGCTTCAGCAGTTGATCATCAGGAATTTAAGTGTTTCATGTGTGAGGGCCTTGTACTTCTGGGTCTCCTACTGCTATCATTATCTGCGATGGATGGAAAACCGCCTGAGATATAAAAAACAATTCTGTTCTCTGTAAACGCAGTCAGACAACTTGAATTCAGAAGAAAATGGACGGGCTGCGAGCGCCCGTGTCAATGAAATAAGACGGCATGGCTTTCCGGCGGCCTCTGTGTATGGCTTCAATCCCTTTTTTTTTTTTTCTTTTCAGGAGGAATATTGGACTAAGGGTTACAGAAGACCAAAATGTCGTTACTGTTGGCTGTGTCGGATTAACAATGCGCATTTTACAGTGTCAGTGTGGATAATCAACAGCTACAACAGTTTTTTGCTTCCTCGGCTTTCTAGGTCATCTGATGGTTCAAATGGTTCAAATGGCTCTGAGCACCATGGGACTCAACATCTGTGGTCCTAAGTCCCCTAGAACCTAGAACTACTTAAACCTAACTAACCTAAGGACATTACACACATCCATGCCCGAGGCAGGATTCGAACCTGCGATCGCAGCGGCCGAGCGGTTCCAGACTGTAGCGCCTAGAACCGCTCGGCCACCCCGGGCGGCCCGTCATCTGATGTATAGCTTGTTATAGCCGAATAACCGCTCGCAGTTCTTGAAATAGTCCAAAACCGTTGAATACTATAAAGCAAAGCAAACGTGGGATGATTCTGGTCTGTAAGGAACTGGGGCCTATGCAGAACGCCACAGCAGCGCCTACGTGTCTTTTCCCAGCTCCACCGAACTCCTTTGTATGCCCACAGTATCGCCTGGACTAAGCGAAATGGCTCAGGAGTTCAGTCTTTCAACTAGCATTTGAAATAAGTGTAATTCAAATCACCGTACGGGCATCAAGATTTAATGTTTCATTCTTTCCCTAAATAAAATGATTCTTTTCGGAAGACCAGAATCAGTATCCCCTAGCCTAGTCCATCCAACCCTAGACTGTGTTTTTTTCCCAATGACTTTATCGTCGCTAGGACTTGAAACAGCCATCAGTAGTATATTCTCCTTTGCTATTTACAAGAGTCTACCAACGCTGGGGTAACTTTTGGATTCGGCGACTGTAGAAATCACGTGGCTCTGAAGCGTAGAACCTCGTCGAGTCACGTTCCGAGTGCATTTTCATCCGCAAGAAAGTTCTTGAAGGTTTTTCGATAGAGAGAGTAAAAGATGAAAGTATGAGTGTGCAAGATCGGGTGAGTAGCACAGTCATTATCCATTCAGTAATCAGATGAAAAGGAAAAGTAAAGTGACTAGTACAGTGTGGGCCACGAAAAGTTGTTACACAATATTTTCGGCCCCACGAGGGGCCATGTAATATCCCAGCTCCCTATACTGTGCTAGCGTGCGAAGGTTTCATCTACATCTACATCCATACTCCGCAAGCCACCTGACGGTGTGTGGCGGAGGGAACCTTGTGTACCTCTATCGGTTCTCCCTTCTATTCCAGTCTCGTATTGTTCGTGGAAAGATGGATAGTCGGTATGCCTCTGTGTGGGCTCTAATCTCTCTGATTTTATCCTCATGGTCTCTTCACGAGATATACGTAGGAGGGAGCAATATACTGCTTGACTCTTCGGTGAAGGTATGTTCTCGAAACTTTGACAAAAGCCCGTACCGAGCTACTGAGCGTCTCTCCTGCAGAGTCTTCCACTAGAGTTTATCTATCATCTCCGTAACGCTTTCGCGATTACTAAATGATCCTATAACGAAGCGCGCTGCTCTCCGTTGGATCTTCTCTATATCTTCTATCAACCCTATCTGGTACGGATCCCACACTGCTGAGCAGTATTCAAGCAGTGGGCGAACAAGCGTACTGTAACCTACTTCCTTTGTTTTCAGATTGCCTTTCCTTAGGATTCTTCCAATGAATCTCAGTCTGGCATCTGCTTTACCGACGATCAACATTATACGATCATTCCATATTAAATCACTCCTAATGCGTACTCCCAGATAATTTATGGTATTAACTGCTTCCAGTTAACATCAGTTCAAACCCCCTCCTCCCCTCCCCCCCCCCCCAAACTCATCTTCCGTACATTGTTTTTGTCAGCCTAGGAGAATACAGGCGGGCGTTATCGTGGTGTAGCATCACTTCACGCAGTCTTCCTGGTCGTTATCCTTGGACTGCGTCTGCAAGACGTCTCAGTTGTTGCCAGTAAATGTCAGCAGTGATGGTTACATCTTGGAGAAGCAACTGGTGGTACACCACACCGTCGGTGTTCCACCAGATGGATAACATTATTTTTTGTGGATGCGGGCAGGTCTTTGTACGGGAAGTTTCAGCTTTCTTTGGGCTCAACCATTCCTTTCTTTTCCCTATGTTAGCATAAATACACGATTTCTAGTCACCAGTAACGACTCAGGATAGGGATGATCGTCGTCGTTCACGATCCAGAAAGTGATGCACAGATGGCCACCAGTTGATTTTTGTGATTTTGGCTTTCACCATAAGGTATCCACACACTCGATTTGTGAACAGTCCCCCTTGCATGCAAATGTCACAAGATTTTGGACTGATCTCGGTTCATTATAACAGACAGTTCTTGACGACACTAACGTCGATCATTGTGGATCTTTGTGATTAACGCGTTTATAAGATCTTCCTCGAGCCCCAAAAATCTTCCGGAACGTGGAGTGCAACTGATATCAAAACAACCCTTCTTAAAACGAGAAATCCATGTCCAATGTCCAACAGCATTAACCCATACAAGGCGTAAATGTTTCTGTCTGCCTCCGCTTCTGTCTCCCATCTATGGAACTCAAACAGAAGAAAATGTCCAAAATGTTCCAATTTCTCCTCTTGGCACTCCATTTTCAAGCATCCACAGCTCCACTCACTATCTTCAAACGACAAAACAACAATACGTAAACTCAAATAGCAACAGTGAACTACAAACAAAAAATGACAATCTATAAATAAACCCATAGCAACCGAAATACCAACATGCAAAACGAAACGCTGCGAACTAATGAATCAACCTAATAACTGCAGATTGGGCGTCAATGGGAGCTGTCATACAGAAGAGAATGTGTCTACAAACCAACATCGTAACACGGCAAGGCATGACACAGAACCATTAAGCAGACTGCAGCTGGCTGATGCTTTCAAATTTTGAACACACTTCCACTGTTTCTGGTGACAATAGTACCCTATATTGTCTTCTGTAGTGCTACCAGCAATGTCCACAGAACTCTCCAAGTGTTACTGGTTTACCATCACCTTGATCCTTTCAAATGTACCCTCTGTAATTTCCTTCTTGTTGTAGCGGCACCACCGTTTAAGACCGGAAAAGGTTAGCTTCGGTGCAATATTTCTATCAGACATGGATGCATGTCCGAAGGAAGAGGCACTGTGACGATTACAGCCATTTTGAGATACATGAAATGTATTTGCCTTTGCGAATATGGACAAACATCAACTGCATAATGGAATGACGACAGCGAAAATTTGTGCCTGACCGGGACTCGAACCCAGATTTCCGCTTATCTCAAGCGGTCGCCTTGCCGTTTGAGCTATCCGAGCACGACTCTGCGCCATACCGGTCCGGCACAAATTTTCATTGTCGTCATTCCATTATGGAACTTATGGTATTCATATTCGCACCTGTGAATACATTTAATGTAGTCTAGATATATCTGCCAAATAAGTAGTTGGAGATAAACCACAATGTCCTTCCTGGTTTTCTATTAGACAGTAGGCAAATTTCACTGACCCCCCATCTTCTAAACCTATCCACCTCTTTCCATGTAGTATAAGTTCTAACTACAGCATTTCATAATAAAGGAAAACGAAACATGAAAGGTATCATGAGGAGCCTATTATAATCAACTAAGAATCTAGATCATTGTCAAATAGAAATTTCATACAACTATCCGAAGTACACTTTTGTGGTACCTGTGTTGCAACCATGGAACATTTTGATGTCATTAATTCTCATTTTCTACCTAGGAACCTTTAAATCAGAGGGAAGTGTTCACCAGTTATTTAAAAATAATTCAAGGTCAGTTTCTAATTGTAATAGGTTGATTGGAAAGGAGCACATCTTTTTTTTATTTTAATTTCACAAATCAGAAGACACTAGGACAAGATTACGAGCGCGGCAAGAAGACAATTCAAAGGTTTCTAGGCTGCGCCACCATACGGACACTATTAAAGCTTAACACTGTGAGACACTAAAAACAGGAAGTGAAGCCAACAATTTAACGTGCGTTAGGTAACAGTTGTGTTCATTGCCTAATATTTAATAATTTTCAAGAAACGTAACATAAGCTGTTGTAGAATATTTGCTAACGTATTTGACTCTTCTTTGCTGTACATGACTACTTTAGACAACAAATGTTTCACAGTCATCTCATTCTTCTTAAACTGAAATTTCTCCTGGTCAAGTTTCACCATCTGACGGCCGATCCACAAAAATGTAATGAGTTTCCTCATAGGAAAAAGCAGTAGCGAAGTATTTTTGATTTTGATTCATTAACTGAAGAAAGACAGTCTGCAAAAGCGGAAAGGTCAAAGCACATATCACACGATTATTGGGGCAAGCTCACCTACGACACAGATATCGCTTGATAAGGAACACACATGATGGAACAAGAACATTTAAAGCAAGAATGAAAAACTGTAAATAAAGTATTGTGCAACGTCGAGCACCTGATGACATCTAAGTTGACCCTTCAACGGAAGACTGGCTAGAGTGTTGCAAATGCCACTCAAGTACCCTGAGGATTGTTCGAACATTGACGAAGAAGGTTTATGTGTGATTCTTGTTAGTGAGAAGCACTGATTTCGAGTTACATTACTTTTCTACACCAAAATTATTTCTTACATATTATTCAGTAAAAATAAATAGCAATAATTAACTGATTAATGTATTCTCTTACATGTTTTAAGAATAGAAAAATGTTCAACTTCTAACAGCATTGTCATTTTGCCCCGTGGAAGCTATTTGTGTTGACGAAACAATTTGATCACAAAGATTAGACTGTAAATTATCCAACGACGCTCCACAATCGATAATCCTTAAAATGTTGTGTGATGTCCTTAGGTTAGTTAGGTTTAAGTAGTTCTAAGTTCTAGGGGACTGATGACCATAGATGTTAAGTCCCATAGTGCTCAGAGCCATTTGATAATCCTTAAAACGACTGTGCAATAGCAGAAGGAAAAATGTAACATATCTTATCATTTGTGAGCATATCACTTATGTGAGACAAGGACGCTGCCGTTCAGATGCACCCAAAATATGCCGCTAAATACTGTATTAGGTACAACACATAAGATATATATATATTGGGCAAGAGAATCAAAAAGAAAAGTAATGAAGAAGCCGGGAGTACTCAGTTACGAAGAAAATTACCATAGGAAGCCATCCTATCTGTCTGTCACAAATTCAGCTGCATCGTTGTCAAGTTAATGCTAGTATATTCCCTGCTTACGTCTGCGGGAGGTGGGATAATCTTGTTCAACAGTTTACATCAGCGTGACCTCGTGATAGCTAGTCGTACGTTGTGAGCCCAGCGATGCTGTACCAAAATTATTTACAACATGCCGAGCATCCACTCAAGGCAAAAACTCAAAATTACGGCATAAGAATATATTTGTAACAGATTTCCGGATGCTCAGTGGGTTTATACCGCTATTGTCTCTCTACAGCTGTGCGGATATTTTGATCTATGCCTTGCCTTACAAAAACATTTTGGGAACATCGTATTTATAGGTATTTTTCCAATAGAAATGCCTTGTTTGGTCTTCTTCTGAAAGTGTCAATCGCTTATGTATTTTTATTTTTTTATAAAATCAGTAATAAAACAACATACCGTCCCAGTTATTTTTTGTGATGTTTTATTTCAATGTTCAGCAAGTATCAGAACGCATTTATTGAGTCTGTCAATGTTACGTTATGATCACGACATTTTCTGCCACTGAGCGAGGTAGCACAATGTTTAGCACACTGGACTCACGTTCGGGAGGGCGACGGTTAAAACACTCGTCTGATCATCCCAAAATCGCTTAAGGCAAATGCCGGGATGTTTCCTTTGAAAGGGCACCCCAGATTTCCTACCCCATCCTTTCGTAATCCGAACTTGTGCTCCGTCTCTAATGATCTCGTTGTCCTTCCTCGATATTTTGCCCTTTCGTACTTGCAAGTGTACCTATATGTTACAGAGTCTTCACCATTAGCGAAACATTACCAACAGCGTCGGATGAAGCGCTTACAGCTTGTAGACTGGGTAATATGACACCATCTTGTGAAGTACTTGTGGCTCTTTCCGATACACAGGAGAATCTGCTTCTAGCTGCATCTAACAATATTCGCGCCCTGTGGTCCAGTGTTCGCACGGTGTAGCAAAGAATATTACGACAGCATATTGCCCATGTACGAGTATTTTATCGCACTTGGCGGACTTACTACACAGCCGTCCATGAGATGCAATGCACGTTGATTACCTGTACTTCCCATGAGTGGACTGTTAGATATTTTCCAAGCTTTAAGTTTCGCATCGCCCGAACCATGGACCTTGTCGTTGGTGGCGAGGCTTGAGTGCCTCAGCGATACAGATAGCCATTACGTAGGTGCAACCACAACGGAGGGGTAACCGTCAGACAAACGTGTGGTCGCCGAACAGGGACAGCAGCCGTTTTAGTAGTTGCAGGGGCAACAGTCTGGATGATTGATCTGGCCTTTTAACAGCAACCAAAAGGGTCTTTCTGTTCTCGTACTGCGAACTGCTAAAAGCAACGAGAAACTACAGCCGTAATTTTTCCCGAGAGCCTGCAGCTCTAGAGTAAAATATTCCAGAGCTAAAATAATTCCCATCTTGGCCTCCGGATGGGGACTACTCAGGACTATGACGTTATCAGGAGAAACAAAACTGGCGTTCTACGGATCGGAGCTTGGAATGCCAGATCACTTAACCGGCCAGGTAGGTTAGAAAATTTAAAAAGGGAAATGCATAGGTTAAATTTAAATATAGTGGGAATTAATGAGGTTTAATGCCAGGAGGAACAGGACTTCTGTCAGTTGCATACAGGGTTATAAATACAAAATCAAATAGGGGTAACCCAGGAGTAGGTTTAATAAGGGATAAAAAAAATAACAACGCGGATAAGCTACTACGAACAACATAGTGATCGCATTATTGTAGCCAAGACAGACACGAGACCCCACATCTATTCTAGTAGAACAAGTTTACAGACCAACTAGCTCCGCAGATCATGAAGAGACAGACTAAATGTATTATGAGATAAAAGAAATTATTCAGATAGTGAAGGGAGACGAAAATTTAATAATCTTTGGGGACTGGAATTCGATAGTAGGAAAAGGAAGAAAAAGAAAAATAGTAGGTGAATATGACAGTGGGAAGGAATGAATGAGGAAGCCACCTGTAGAATTGCGTAGAGCATAATTTAATTATAGTTAACACTTTAATTATAGTTAACACTTCCCCCCCCCCCCCTGAACCATGGACCTTGCCGTTGGTGAGGAGGCTTGCGTGCCTCAGCGATACAGATAGCCGTACCGTAGGTGCAACCACAATGGAGGGGTATCTGTTGAGAGGCCAGACAAACGTGTGGTTCCTGAAGAGGGGCAGCAGCCTTTTCAGTAGTTGCAAGGGCAACAGTCTGGATGATTGACTGATCTGGCCTTGTAATAATAACCAAAACGGCCTTGCTGTGCTGGTACTGCGAACGGCTGAAAGCAAGGGGAAACTACGGCTGTAATTTTTCCCGAGGGCATGCAGCTTTACTGTATGATTAAACGATGATGGCGTCCTCTTGGGTAAAATATTCCGGAGGTAAAATAGTCCCCCATTCGGATCTCCGGGCGGGGACTACTCAAGAGGATGTCGTTATCAGGAGAAAGAAAACTGGCGTTCTACGGATCGGAGCATGGAATGTCAGATCCCTTAATCGGGCAGGTAGGTTAGAAAATTTAAAAAGGGAAATGGATAGGTTATTCGGGAATTAGTGAAGTTCGGTGGCAGGAGGAACAAGACTTCTGGTCAGGTGACTACAGGGTTATAAACACAAAGTCAAATAGGGGTAATGCAGGAGTAGGTTTAATAATGAATAGGAAAATAGGAATGCGGGTAAGCTACTACAAACAGCATAGTGAACGCATTATTGTGGCCAAGATAGATACGAAGCCCACACCTACTACAGTAGTACAAGTTTATATGCCAACTAGCTCTGCAGATGACGAAGAAATTGATGAAATGTATGATGAGATAAAAGAAATTATTCAGATAGTGAAGGGAGACGAAAATTTAATAGTCATGGGTGACTGGAATTCGAGTGTAGGAAAATGGAGAGAAGGAAATGTAGTAGGTGAATATGGATTGGGGCTACGAAATGAAAGAGGAAGCCGCCTGGTAGAATTTTGCACAGAGCACAACTTAATCATAGCTAACACTTGGTTTAAGAATCATGATAGAAGGTTGTATACATGGAAGAACCCTGGAGATACTAAAAGGTATCAGATAGATTATATAACGGTAAGACAGAGATTTAGGAACCAGATTTTAAATTGTAAGACATTTCCAGGGGCAGATGTGGACTCTGACCACAATCTATTGGTTATGACCTGTAGATTAAAACTGAAGAAACTGCAAAAAGGTGGGAATTTAAGGAGATGGAACCTGGATAAACTGAAAGAACCAGAGGTTGTACAGAGTATCAGGGAGAGCATAAGGGAACAATTGACAGGAATGGGGGAAAGAAATACAGTAGAAGAGGAATGGGTAGCTTTGAGGGATGAAGTAGTGAAGGCAGCAGAGGATCGAGTAGGTACAAAGACGAGGGCTAGTAGAAATCCTTGGGTAACAGAAGAAATATTGAATTTAATTGATGAAAGGAGAAAATATAAAAATGCAGTAAATGAAGCAGGCAAAAAGGAATACAAACGTCTCAAAAATGAGATCGACAGGAAGTGCAAAATGGCTAAGCAGGCATGGCTAGAGGACAAATGCAAGGATGTAGAGGCTTATCTCACTAGGGGTAAGATAGATACTGCCTACAGGAAAATTAAAGAGACCTTTGGAGATAAGAGAACCACTTGTATGAACATCAAGAGCTCAGATGGAAACCCAGTTCTAAGCAAATAAGAGAAAGCAGAAAGGTGGAAGGAGTATATAGAGGGTCTATACAAGGGCGATGTACTTGAGGACAATATTATGGAAATGGAAGAGGATGTAGATGAAGATGAAATGGGAGATACGATACTGCGTGAAGAGTTTGACAGAGCAGTGAAAGACCTGAGTCGAAACAAGGCCCCCGGAGTAGACAACATTCCATTGGAACTTCTGACGGCCTTGGGAGAGCCAGCCCTGACAAAACTCTACCATCTGGTGAGCAAGATGTATGGGACAGGTGAAATACCCTCAGACTTCAAGAAGAATATAATAATTCCAATCCCAAAGAAAGCAGGTGTTGACAGATGTGAAAATTACCGAACAATCAGTTTAATGAGCCACAGCTGCAAAATACTAACACGAATTCTTTACAGACGAATGGAAAAACTAGTAGAAGCCGACCTCGGTGAAGATCAGTTTGGATTCCGTAGAAATATTGGAACACGTGAGGCAATACTGACCGTACGACTTATCTTAGAAGAAAGATTAAGCAAAGGCAAATCTACGTTTCTAGCATTTGCAGACTTAGAGAAAGCTTTTGACAATGTTGACTGGAATACTCTCTTTCAAATTCTAAATGTGGCAGGGGTAAAATACAGGGAGCGAAAGGCTATTTACAATTTGTACAGAAACCAGATGGCAGTTATAAGAGTCGAGGGACATGAAATGGAAGCTGCGGTTGGGAAGGGAGTAAGACAGGGATGTAGCCTCTCCCCGATGTTATTCAATCGGTATATTGAGCAAGCAGTAAAGGAAACAAAAGAAAAATTCGGAGTAGGTATTAAAATCCATGGAGAAGAAATAAAAACTTTGAGATTCGCCGATGACTTTGTAATTCTGTCAGAGACAGCAAAGGACTTAGAAGAGCAGTTGAACGGAATGGATGGTATCTTGAAGGGAGGATATAAGATGAACATCAACAAAAGCAAAACGAGGATAATGGAATGTAGTCTAATTAAGTCGGGTGATGCTGAGGGTATTAGATTAGGAAATGAGACATTTAAGGTAGTAAAGGAGTTTTGCTATTTGGGGAGCAAAATAACTGATGATGGTCGAAGTAGAGAGGATATAAAATGTAGACTGGCAATGGCAAGGAAAGCGTTTCTGAAGAAGAGAAATTTGTTAACATCGAGTATGGATTTAAGTATCAGGAAGTCATTTCTGAAAGTATTTGTATGGAGTGTAGCCATGTATGGAAGTGAAACATGGACGGTAAGTAGTTTGGACAAGAAGAGAATAGAAGCTTTCGAAATGTGGTGCTACAGAAGAATGCTGAAGATTAGATGGGTAGATCACATAACTAATGAGGAAGTATTGAATAGGATTGGGGAGAAGAGAAGTTTGTGGCACAACTTGACCAGAAGAAGGGATCGGTTGGTAGGACATGTTCTGAGGTATCAAGGGATCACCAATTTAGTATTGGAGGGCAGCGTGGAGGGTAAAAATCGTAGGGGGAGACCAAGAGATGAATACACTAGGCAGATTCTGAAGGATGTAGGTTGCAGTAGGTACTGGGAGATAAAGAAGCTTGCACAGGATAGAGTAGCATGGAGAGCTGCATCAAACCAGTCTCAGGACTGAAGACCACAACAACAACAGTTAACACTTCGTTTAAGAATCGTGAAAGAAGATTGTATACGTGGAAGAGACCTGGACACACCGACAGATTTCAGATTGATTATATAATGGGAAGACGGAGGTTTCTGAACCTGATGTTAAATTGTAAGATATTTCCAGGGCCAGATATGGGCACTGACCACAATTTTTGGTTACGAACTGTAGATTAAAACTGAAGAAACTGCAAGAAGTTAGAAATTTAAGGATATGAAACCTTGATAAACCGAAAGAACCAGAGGCTGTAGAGAGCTTCAGATGGAGTATTATGGAATGATTGATAAGAACAGGGGAAAGAAATACAGCAGAAGAGCAATGGGTAGCTTTGACAGATGCAATAGTGAAGGCAGCAGAGGATCAAGTAGGTAAAAAGACGAGGGCTAGTAGGAATCCTTGGGTAACACAAAAGATATTGAATTTAATTGATGAAAGGAGAAAATATAAAAGTGAAATAAATGAAGCAGGCGACAGGGAGTACAAACGCCAAATAATAGGATTTACTGGAAGTGTAAAATGGGCTAAACAGGACTGGCTAGAGGACAAATATAAGGACTTACAAGCTTATATCACTAGGGGAAAGATAGATGACGCCTTCAAAAAAATTAACGAGACTTTTGGTGAAAAGAGAACGACCTTTATGGATATCAGGAGCTCAGATGCAAAACCAGTCCTAAGCAAATTACTAAAGCAGGAACGTGGAAGAACATAGAGGGTCTATACAAGGGAGATGTACTTGAGAGCAATATTATGGAAATGGAAGAGGACTTAGATGAGATGGGAGAGATAATACTGTGTGAAGAATTTGGCAGTGCACTGAAAGACCTAAGTTGAGACGAGGTCCCGGTAGTAGATAACATTCAACTCTTCCATCTGGTGGACAAGATGTATGAGACAGGCGAAATACCCTCAGACTTCAAGAAGAATATAATAATTAAAAATTCCAAAGATAGCACCTGCTGACAGGTGTGAAAATTACCGAACTATCAGCATAGTAAATCAAGGTTGCAAAATACTAACACGAATTCTTTACAAAAGAATGGAAAAACTGGTAGAAGTCGACCTCGGAGAAAATCAGTTTGTATTTCGGAGAAATGTAGGAACAAGCCAGGCAATCTTGACCCTACGACTTCTCATAGAAGAAAGGTTAAGAAAAGGCAAACCTATGTTTATAGCTTTTGTAGACATAGAGAAAGCTTTTGACGATGTTGACTGGAATACACTCTTTCAAATTCTTAAGGTGGCAGGAATAAAATACAGGGAGTGAAATGGTATCTGCAATTTTCATAGTATCCGGATGGCAGTTATAAGAGTCAAGGGGTATGAAAGGGAAGCAGTGGCTGAGAAGGGAGTGAGACAGCTTTGTAGCCTATCCCCGACGTTTTTCAGTCAGTATATTGAACAAGCAGAAAAGCAAACGACAGAAAAATTTGGAATAGGTATTAAAGTCTAGGGAGAAGAAAAAAATCTTTGAGGTTTGTCGATGACAGAGTAATTCTGTCAGAGGCAGGAAAGGACTTGGAAGAGCAGTCGAATAGAATGGACAGTTAGTTGAAAGGAGGATATAAGATAAATTCAACAAAATCAAAACGATGATAATGGAATGTAGTTGAATTCAATCAGTTGATGCTGAGAGAAGTAGATTAGGAAATGAGACACTTAAAGTAGTAGAGGTGTTTTTCGGCCACGAGTTACAGATGGGTTGTTACATTACATGTTTATGAAACATTTTGTTTTACTGCTCAGTCACTTTTTACTCTTATTTGCTAGCACGTCGTGTTTCGACAGCATGAGGCGATCTTCAGATGCCTTATAGCTCTTGCATAATAATCTTAGATGTTATGAGGATTATATGCCGGGTGTCTAGGTTCTACATCTACATCTACGTTTATACTCCGAGAGCCACCCAACGGTGTGTGGTGGAGGGCACTTTACGTGCCACTGTCATTACCTCCCTTTCCTGTTCCAGTCGCGTATGGTTCGCGGGAAAAACGACTGTCTGAAAGCCTCCGTGCGCGCTCTAATCTCTCTAATTTTACATTCGTGATCTCCTCGGGAGGTATAAGTAGGGGGAAGCAATATATTCGATACCTCATCCAGAAACGCACCCTCCCGAAACCTGGACAGCAAGCTACACCGCGATGCAGAGCGCCTCTCTTGCAGAGTCTGCCACTTAAGTTTGTTAAACATCTCCGTAACGCTATCACGGTTACCAAATAACCCTGTGACGAAACGCGCCGCTCTTCTTTGGATCTTCTCTATCTCCTCCGTCAACCCGATCTGGTACGGATCCCACACTGATGAGCAATACTCAAGTATAGGTCGAACGAGTGTTTTGTAAGCCACTTCCCTTGTTGATGGACTACATTTTCTAAGGACTCTCCCAATGAATCTCAACCTGGTACCCGCCTTACCAACAATTAATTTTATATGATCATTCCACTTCAAATCGTTCCGCATGCATACTCCCAGATATTTTACAGATGTAACTGCTACCAGTGTTTGTTCCGCTATCATATAATCATACAATAAAGGATCCTTCTTTCTATGTATTCGCAATACATTACATTTGTCTATGTTAAGGGTCAGTTGCCACTCCCTGCACCAAGTGCCTATCCGCTGCATATCTTCCTGCATTTCGCTACAATTTTCTAATGCTGCAACTTCTTTGTATATTACAGCATCATCCGCGAAAAGCCGCATGGAACTTCCGACACTATCTACTAGGTCATTTATATATATTGTGAAAAGCAATGGTCCCATAACAGTCCCCTGTGGCACGCCAGAGGTTACTTCAACGTCTGTAGACGTCTCTCCATTGATAACAATATGCTGTGTTCTGTTTGCTAAAAACTCTTCAATCCAGCCACACAGCTGGTCTGATATTCCGTAGGCTCTTACTTTGTATATCAGGCGACAGTGCGAAACTGTATCGAACGCCTTCCGGAAGTCAAGAAAAATAGCATCTACCTGGGAGCCTGTATCTAATATTTTCTGGGTCTCATGAACAAATAAAGCGAGTTGGGTCTCACACGATCGCTGTTTCCGGAATCCATGTTGATTCCTACATAGTAGATTCTGGGTTTCCAAAAACGACATGATACTCGAGCAAAAAAGATGTTCTAAAATTCTACAACAGATCGACGTCAGAGATATAGGTCTATAGTTTTGCGCATCTGCTCGACGACCCTTCTTGAAGACCGGGACTACCTGTGCTCTTTTCCAATCATTTGGAACCTTCCGTTCCTCTAGAGACTTGCGGTACACGGCTGTTAGAAGGGGGCAAGTTCTTTCGCGTACTCTGTGTAGAATGGAATTGGTATCCCGTCAGGTCCAGTGGACTTTCCTCTGTTGAGTGATTCCAGTTGCTTTTCTATTCCTTGGACACTTATTTCGATGTCAGCCATTTTTTTCGTTTGTGCGAGGATTTAGAGAAGGAACTGCAGTGCGGTCCTCCTCCGTGAAACAGCTTTGGAAAAAGGTGTTTAGTATTTCAGCTTTACGCGTGTCATCCTCTGTTTCAATGCCTTCATCATCCCGGAGTGTCTGGATATGCTATTTCGAGCCACTTACTGATTTAACGTAAGACCAGAACTTCCTAGGATTTTCTGTCAAGTCGGTACATAGAATTTTACTTTCGAATTCACTGAACGCTTCACGCATAGCCCTCCTTACGCTAATTTTGACATCGTTTAGCTTCTGTTTGTCTGAGAGGTTTTGGCTGCGTTTAAACTTGCAGTGAAGCTCTCTTTGCTTTCGCAGTAGTTTCCTAACTTTGTTGTTGTACCACGGTGGGTTTTTCCCGTCCCTCACAGTTTTACTCGGCACGTACCTGTCTAAAACGCATTTTACGATTGCCTTGAACTTTTTCCATAAACACTCAACACTGTCAGTGTCGGAACAGAAATTTTCGTTTTGATCTGTTAGGTAGTCTGAAATCTGCCTTCTATTACTCTTGCTAAACAGATAAACCTTCCTCCCTTTTTTTATATTCCTATTAACTTCCATATTCAGGGATGCTGCAACGGCCTTATGATCACTGATTCCCTGTTCTGCACATACAGAGTCGAAAAGTTCGGGTCTGTTTGTTATCAGTAGGTCCAAGATGTTATCTCCACGAGTCGGTTCTCTGTTTAATTGCTCGAGGTAATTCTCGGATAGTGCACTCAGTATAATGTCACTCGATGCTCTGTCCCTACCACCCGTCCTAAACATCTGAGTCTCCCATTCTATATCTGGTAAATTGAAATCTCCACCTAAGACTATAACATGATGAGAAAATTTATGTGAAATGTATTCCAAATTTTCTCTCAGTTGTTCTGCCACTAATGCTGCTGAGTCGGGAGGTCGGTAAAAGGAGCCAATTATTATCCTAGCTCGGTTGTTGAGTGTAACCTCCACCCATAATAATTCACAGGAACTATCCACTTCTACTTCACTACAGGATAAACTACTACTAACAGCGACGAACACTCCACCACCGGTTGCATGCAATCTATCCTTTCTAAACACCGTCTGTGCCTTTGTAAAAATTTCAGCAGAATTTATCTCTGGCTTCAGCCAGCTTTCTGTACCTATAACGATTTCAGCTTTGGTGCTTTCTATCAGCGCTTGAAGTTCCGGTACTTTACCAACGCAGCTTCGACAGTTTACAATTACAATACCGATTGCTGCTTGGTCCCCGCATGTCCTGACTTTGCCCCGCACCCGTAGAGGCTGTTGCCCTTTCTGTACTTGCCCGAGGCCATCTAACCTAAAAAACCGCCCAGCCCACGCCACACAACCCCTGCTACCCGTGTAGCCGCTTGTTGCGTGTAGTGGACTCCTGACCTATCCAGCGGAACCAGAAACCCACCACCCTATGGCGCAAGTCGAGGAATCTGCAGCCCACACGGTCGCAGAACCGTCTCAGCCTCTGATTCAGACCCTCCACTCGGCTCTGTACCAAAGGTCCGCAGTCAGTCCTGTCGACGATGCTGCAGATGGTGAGCTCTGCTTTCATCCCGCTAGCGAGACTGGCAATCTTCACCAAATCAGATAGCCGCCGGAAGCCAGAGAGGATTTCCTCCGATCCATAGCGACACACATCATTGGTGCCGACATGAGCGACCACCTGCAGATGGGTGCACCCTGTACCCTTCATGGCATCCGGAAGGACCCTTTCCACATCTGGAATGACTCCCCCCGGTATGCACACGGAGTGCACATTGGTTTTCTTCCCCTCTCTTGCTGCCATATCCCTAAGGGGCCCCATTACGCGCCTGACGTTTGTAACGCTCCCTTTTAATTTTTACGTTCCCGCTCGATCGGGATCTGATAGCAGCCCAGATAATAATTAATTAATGTGACCGTGTGCCTAATGGGGCTGGCAATCGGAATGGACTGCTACGGAGTTGTTACATTCCATTCTGTCCTTCTCAATGCTGTAATAACGAATGTCTGGTGACAAGAATAATGTCAACACAGCTTCACTAGTCAATACCTATATTTGTCTCAAAAACACAAGAACAAGGAGACAGCCACTGCCTTCGTCACACACTATTAAAGACGGCTAATCTCAGCACAGGCCTTTTCGTTATTCATTATCGTCACACGCAAATCCAATCACTGCAATCCAACACTGCAATCCAACATCCAACACTGCAATCCAGATAATGCCGGCGCGGTAGACGCGGAATCTCAATAACGGCACATAAATATCACCGACTCACTCTGTTAAGTATACTTTCTCACTTTCCCGTGTAATACTAACACAAAGGGGCTGAACCGCGGCGATGGCCACTCCCTTTGTCGGTAATTTCTATCAATTGCTGGCTTCTGCTCAGCTCTGCCCGCCTCGCGGGAACCTACAACACACACTCCGCCTGACTCAACTCTCGCTCTCGCGACCCGACACACTATCGATAGTTGCCCTGTCGACCTGTGTGAGTGCAAACCTAGTAGTAAGGGCCTGCGGACCCCTTACACGTTGGAGCTCCCAACTACCAGTAAGCCCACCCTCTGCGACCGCCCGGATCTTGCAGACGGAGGGGCAACCTCTGGAACAGGACAAGCAGCCATGTCAGACCGAAGATCAGTATCAGCCTGAGACAGAACCTTGAAACTGGTTCGTCAGACAAACTGGAGAGGCCTTCCGTTCAGCCCTCCGGAATGTCTTTCGCCCCCTGTCACACCTTGAGACGACCTCCCACTCTACCACAGGTGAGGGATCAGCCTCAATGCGGGCAGTATCCTGGGCAACCACAGTCGTAGTCCGATCGGGGGATGCGTGGGACGAGCTGGCCGTCCCCGACAAACCCCCATCCGGACCCCCACAGTGATGCCCATTGGCAACAGCCTCAAGCTGTGTGACCGAAGCCAACACTGCCTGAAGCTGGGAGCGAAGGGATGCCAACTCAGCCCGCATCCGAATACAGCAGTTGCAGTCCCTATCCATGCTAAAAACTGTTGTGCAAAGAACGTCTGAACTAATCTACAGAGAGCGCAAACAAATCGACACAAAATTTAAACGGTTATTAAAATACAAGATTGCCTAGTAAATGCAGTCTCCTTATTTACCGAGATTTAACCTTGTACAGAAGGATTCAGTTTTTCAGTATATACCTTAAATGATTTAATGTGGTACCCATTGAAACGTATTAATCTTTCGGTGCAGGGTTAATTTTCGATAAATACTCTCAGTGGGACACCGAGACAACAATCATCATAACACTTCAGATTAATGAACAAGCTACTGTAATATACTTGAAAATGTCAGTATGCTTCTGAAATGCGTTGTGCTAATAAATATTAGTAAAAACTGAATGAAAGAATAGAAAATTATTTCGTAAATTTATTACAGACTTGCTGACCTTAATGAATTCCATACAACGTGAATAATTTAAATAGGATTCAGATATACTTATTATTAGACTATGCAAGAACAAGGTAAATCTGGTTCGCAAGACTTTCGGGTCACAGCTGTGTCAAAAACTTCTAAATAGGAAGTTACTTCGTCTCTTCCATTAGAACAAGTAAAGAGTACAAGGAAGAATGGCTATCCACAGCTGCTAGACGTGCTTGAAACTGATGATGAGACACGTTCTCTACTAACTGGCGGTTTACCTACACCGAGATCCGCAAGGCGTCGCGTCGCCGCCGGCTGACGGCGGTCAGTTCTTCACCCCAGTGCGCCCTAACCATTGATATTTGGAAACGCGGCAGGTCAGTCCCTGTGGCAGATATCTTCAGCTTGGCAGCTTGCCATGGAGGGCAATACCGTCCGTAAAGAAGACTCTGGAGCAGCTGCACCTGTGAAACGTCACACATTTGGCTACAATATTTCGTTTGTGTTGCGTTGTGTTGCATTTCTCTGGCCACCAAGGAAGATTCAAGTCTCCTTATGCCTGACCAACATGATGCTCCCACACACGAGATCAGTTAGAAAATAATCTTTCTTCACGATACACATGTAATTTTACAAGCTACCATTTTCTCTCCAGAAGGCAACGTCCCGAGACTGATTCGTTTGGGAACAGCAAACTTCACCATATCTACGAGGGTTGCCCAGAAAGTAATGCACCGTATTTTTTTTCTCAACCGAAAACAATGCTACGGATGCGAAATGTTACGTATGTATTATTTGAAGTGAGCACGCGAAGTTTCAGTCACTTCTGATAGATAGCGTACCTGCATGACCGTTTCAAAACGGCGTCTATTGGTGGTGTGCGTTACAAGCAATGTGTCGTCATTAAATTTTTCACTACAGAGAAAGAAACTGTGGGGAATATTCACAAACTCTTTTGCAAAGTTTAGGGAACATCTGCTATTGACAGAAGTAGTTAGTCGCTGGGCACGGAGAGTGAGGCCACCCGAAGGCGGTTCGGCGGAGCTCCACGATTTGCAGCGGTCCAGCAGAACATCCACGGCTGCCATACCTGATACGTCTGACCTAGCCCACTCGGACTTCCACCTGTTTGGGCCATTAAAGGATGCCATTCGAGGAAGACGTTTCGAGAACGATAAAGAGGTGATTCACACAGTGAAGCACTGGCTACACCACCAGGACAAGAATTGGTACCGACAGGGCACACACGCCCTTGTTTCGCGCTGGAGGAAGACCAAAGAACGGGATGAAAATTACGTTGAAAAATAGAGTGTGTTGACAAAACACCCATTCTTTCGTGTGTATAATTCTCATTATGTTCAATAAAGAATTGTTGAAGAAAAAAATGCGGTGCATCACTTTCTGGGTAGCCCTCGCACCTCTACATGACTACTCTGCAATTCATACTTAAGTTTGTGGCAGAGGGTTCATCGAACCACTTTCACACTATTTCTTTACCGCTCCACTTTCCAATAGCGCACGGGAAAAACTAACACTTTAGTCTTTCCGTGCGAGCTCTGATTTTCCTGCACGACTGCACGAAAAAATCAAACAGTGGCCAGTAGTTGAACTATACTATCACTTCATCATACGTGTCTCTGTATGTCCATCTTTTTAGAGATGGTTGCGGGACTCGGCTATTCGATACGGGATGTCAAATTAAACACCTTTCAGTCGTCTAGTTTCCAAACTTATTTTATTTCGTTACCAGTTTCAGCGTTTTACTACGCCATCTTCAGGCCCATGGCCGACGTGTAGGAAGATTCTACATCGGTTCTGTGTGTGTGTGTTTTTTTCTATAGCAAAAATCTACCAATAGACTACCGGTATTGCTGGCCCCTGCTCTGATCAGAACCAATGCGGAATCTTGCTACAAGTCGGTCAGGGGCCTGAAGATGATGTAGTACAAAAGCTGAAACACGTAGCCGAATAAAATAAGTTTGGAAACTAGACGGCTGAAAGGCGTTTAATTTCACATAATCATATGTGAGTGATCGGGTGCGAACGCAGTGCGCCGCTAGACCGCACGAATATTCGTGCGATCTACTTGAAGCGGTGTAACGCTATTACTCTGTCCTGCAAGTGGAGTGGAGCCGTGTTACAAGTAGTGTCGGCGAAGCGCTTGATCCGACGTGCCAACCGCTATGAAATATTTATCATGTTATCATCCGACTTTAAGGCGACTATTAGGTGAAAGATTTTGATTTTTTTGCATCTTATAAACTAATATCTTCGCTTGATAAATGAGTGAATTTATTCTTGTTTGTCATAGTCGCTGTGCTGCATGAAGTTAAGAAAATCATTTCACGAAATTTTGCAGAGGTAAAAACGTTCTGAGTGGACTTCGCGTATAATTCATTTTAGTCACACTTTGCTGTGTATGAACATATCGAAATTGTACCCGTAGTTGAGAGCAGAACAATCTCTACCTTCATTTTTGAGATATTGGGTTGTATGTGTATGAGAGGATCACGCATTGTGCGCCCAGTTCTGCCCATGCGCAAGTGGTTCAAGATACCGGAACGAGATTTTTTGCAAATGATAACACACAGAGAAGTGGGTATTTTGTCATATGATTAATATTCACAACAGTTTTAGCTATTGAAATATGGAAGTAACTATAGGTTTCTTGATGGAACGCTTTCTTTTAATAATAATTTTTAACAGGTTTTAATATCTTGTCACAGGGGGCTATTGCAGCACTGCACTCATTAATATTTACGATGTTCTATGTAGACCACTTAGATTTGATTGCCTGTTTGTTGTTATGTCAAAAGATGGAATCATTAGGTAGCTACACGTTTTAATTATTTCAGTTTACATCAAACCTTTCTGTTTATTTACAAATTTAGTATGCTTTATAACTACATGTAATGATATAAGCTTGCAACTAGTCTCTCAGCAATGCTAGTGAAATGGTCTTTATACAGAGATGACTGATACTCTACTTCATTTTCTTTCATCCTCTGATAAACCATGTATTATGTCCAGATATTCAGAATTTATATGTGCTGCAGAACAAAACAGCGTGCTATATAAGCATTCCCACTGATCGAAGACTGACTAGTAGTTGTGAAGGGCCATAATTAGCTCTAATGTGTCCACTTCACATGTTCAAAAATATCCAAAAAGGGACCAAACTGCTGAGGTCATCGGTCCCTAGACTTACACGGTACTTAAACTAACTTATGCTAAGAAGAACACACACACCCATGCCCCAGCGAGGACTAGAACCTCCGGCAGGAGGGGCCGCGCAATCCGTGTCATGGCGCCTCTAACCGCGCGGTCACTCCACGCGGCGTCCACTTCACACGTAATATGTGACATCTAGTATACTTTATATTATATGTTAAATCAACATACATGGCCAAGGCAGACTATAATTAAAAATAGTTTTATATTATATTCATCGCCCTGTAAGTGACTGCAGGCCATTTTGATAAGCAGAAAAAGCTCCCTTGCACAAAATACGTGAGCGGAACGAAGAAAAGCCCTAATAACTGGCACAATGAGACGTAAGTTCCGCCATTCACTTCACTTTGTTTTGCAGAGTACAGATACAGATGTCTGATCAAAATCTGACATTGTGTCCCTACATAACTACTGTTCAGTCTTCGACCTGTGGGAACGCTCACATGCACAAAATTGTTGTGCTGTTCTACGGGGCGCCTGTATTCTGAAAATGGTGATAGGCCATAACACCTGGTACTTGGCATCAGGGGATAAAAGAAAATGAAGAAGTATCAGGTATCTCCGTCTAAAGACAATTTCAGTGGCACTGCTGTAGAGACTGATTCACGTGCTGATATCATTACACGTAGCTATAAAGCATCCTAAAGATTGTAAGTTTAAATACGCAAAAGGCCTCATTGCAGACTGAAATAATTAAAACACTTAGTTACCAAGCAATTACATGTTGTGTTGTAACTACAAACAGGGTCCCATTAAAGTTAAGTAGTCCACACAAACTAGAGCAAATATCAACGTGTAAAGTGCCACAGTATTCTTCTTTCATCAGATTTTAAACGGTGTTAAAGAAAGCCGCTCCATCGAAAAATACCATAGTTACTGCCATATCTCGATAGATGAAAAGTTGTAAATATTAATCATGTGGGAAAATAGACACATCTTTGCCTGCTACCATTTGCAAGTATCGTCATTTCGATATCTGGAACCCTTCATAAAATATTACGGTGTTACGATCACTCGATTCACATTGTGCGTGGACAGAACTGGGCTTATCCCATGCGACCCTCCAGAATGGAACTTTATTTTTTAGATATGTTCACTAAATTTCACACACAGCAAGTATCACTTAAAATGAATTATATGGCAAGTCTACGCAATTCGTTCTTACCTCCACAAACCCTTAAAATTTCGTGCAATGATTTACTTAATGTGGCGGAGCACAGTAACTATGATGAATAATGAAAAGAAACTCAGTCCTTTTCTCGAGAAAAGATATCAAGCTGTACGATGGGAAACGATTAAATTCTTACCGCTTAACAGTTTTCTTAAAATTGGCCCGTACACTCGAGGGCTTCATCGACAATTCGTGTAACGTGGCTGCGCTGCAAACGTAGGACGTCGCACGGCCTCGCGCTGGATCGCTCCACTACTCGTTCTGTCGCGCGACGCGCCACATTTGCACCAGATTGCTCACGTACTACAGGTGTTAGCGGCGCAAGAGGCCGCGTCAAGTGCTTCCTTCGCGAGCATCGTAAAGCATAGGTGTTCCTTCGAGTGGTGGCTGGATCTAATGGGGGTGGGTTTCCCTCATTTACCTAAAATGAGCTGTAGGGGAGATTCGAAATGTAAACTAAATACTGTGGACAAAATCTGATAGGTTCGCTTAAAGGTTAGAGCCTTTATCAGAGCGGCAGTTATTTTACATAATCATTTAAGTTGGAAATAAACCGAGGAGAAGTATGGGTGGGAGGAATCATTTTCCAAAGATGTGTTACTAGAAGATGATGACGCATGAGAATGATCCTGAGGCTGACTCACTGAAAGGCCAGAAAGTTTGAACAACTTACGAAAGCTTGATATCTCGCACAGTCTGAGAGTCACTCGGCAGATCTCTCAGGCTGAAAGGCTGCTGCGATATTTGGTTGTTTCAAGGCGGAAAGCTTAAATTCTTCTGCAATTGCTTTCCTTGGGCAAAGGTGAAATTCTAATTAACTATTATAAAAGCGAGAGTTGCGGTTCAGACTGTGGGCACCTGATCGGTCGGATCGTGCTTCATATCAGGTAGTGGAGCTAGTGGAACTCACCCACATGAACCGAATGTATGTTCTAAAAAGATTTTTCAAGAAAACCTCGACCTTGAAATCGACCTGTAAAGGACCAAACAGAAATAAAAATGAGACTTTCTGTGCTGTCGAACCGACAAACAAGTCGTGCATTATGTGCCGGTTTTATACCAGTTCAGGAACTCCAGTGGCAACACCCTAATAACACGCAAAGTAAAATTGGACATAAATCTAGCAAAAACTACACTTATTACGCACAAATTCAATTTGACTGATTCAAAAATTGTAGTCACAAATGAGAAAAACAGCAATTAAAATTAACAAACGGACTTAAGGCTTTCGAGAAAGAAGAAATTGTAGATTTAAATATCACAACAAACGTTACACTTGACTCAGTGGTGCCAATCGTCGCGTAATACGTCTTCTCGCCGCATGCATCGTTTCGATTGCGTGGGGTCCGTTTAGCGGCCGCTAGTGACCTTGAAGCGATGCTACGGCATCTCCGAGTTGCGCACTCATTTCTGAACTGTCCGAACATATTTTATTGCAGTTTCTTGCCGGAGATTCAGCCGAAAAAAAACTGATTGAACTGATACTTGAGAAATTTGTTTACATTTGTCTTACTGAACATCATCAATTACTTCAAGTACCGTGCGCCCCCGTAGCGTAGCGTTACCGCCCGTGTTCGATTCCCGGCAGAGGACTGGGTGTTGTGTGTCCATCATCATTTTCATCATCATTGACTCGCAAATCGCCGAAGTGGCGTCATCTAAGAAGGACTTGCAATACGGCGGCCGACCTCAACCGAACGGGGCCTAACGGCCAACAATGTCATACGCTCATTTCATTTCATTACGTCAAGTACCTCCTGATATCTATTCGATAAGAACAGATTTTCTTAGAATCTGTCATATATGCTCTATCTACGACTCTCTCGCTCACGACCGAGATATGACACAGTGATTGACACACTGGATTTGCACTCCCGCAATATAAATCTATTTTTGTATGAGTCTATTAATGGGTTAAGGAGACAGCTGAAATGGCACTTACGCACTCCATCTTTAATGCCGTCATCGTCGACGGTGCGTTATGCCGTAATCTTCCCATTTTTTAATAACTGGTGTCGCTGTGAATGATGAACAAGTGTACAGGGTGGTCCACTGATAGTCACCGGGCCAAATATCTCACGAAATAAGCGTCAACCGAAAAAACTACAAAGAACGAAACTCGTCTAGCTTGAAGGGGGAAATCAGATGGCGCTATGGTTGGCCCACTAGATGGCACTGCCATAGGTTAAACGGATATCAACTGCGTTTTTTTTAATAGGAACCCCCATTTTTATTACATATTCGTGTAGTACGTAAAGAAATATGAATGTTCTAGTTGGACCACTTTTTTCGCTTTGTCACAGATGGCACTGTAATAGTCACAAACGTATAAGTGCGTGGTATCACCTAACATTCCGCCAGTGCGGACGGTATTTGCTTCGTGATACATTACCCGTGTTAAAATGGACCGTTTACCAATTGCGGAAAAGGTCGATATCGTGTTGATGTATGGCTATTGTGATCAAAATGCCCAACGAGCGTGTGCTATGTGTGCTGCTCGGTATCGTGGACGACATCATCCAATTGTCCGGACCGTTCGGCGGATAGTTACATTATTTAAGGAAACAGGAAGTGTTCAGCCACATGTAAAACGTCACCCACCACCTGCAACAAATGATGATGCCCAAGTAGGTGTATTAGCTGCCGTCGCGGCCAAGCCGCACATCAGACGAACTGCGCGAGAATCGGGAATCTCAAAAACATCAGTGTTGAGAATGTTACATCAACATCGATTGCACCCGTACCATATTTCTATGCACCAGGAATTGCATGGCGACGACTTTGAACGTCGTGTACAGTTCTGCCACTGGGCACAAGAGAAATTACGGGACAATGACAGATTTTTTGCACGCGTTCTATTTAGCGACGAAGCGTTATTCACCAACAGCGGTAACGCAAACCGGCATAATATGCACTATTGGACAACGAAAAATCCACGATGACTGCGACATGTGGAACATCAGCGACCTTGGCAGGTTAATGTATGGTGCGGCATTAAGGGAGGAAGGATAATTGGCCCCCATTTTATCGATGGCAATCTAAATGGTGCAATGTATGCTGATTTCCTACCTGATGTTCAACCGATGTTACTACAAGATGTTTCACTGAATGACAGAATGGCGATGTACTTCCAACATGATGGATGTCCGGCACATAGCTCGCGTGCGGTTGAAGCGGTATTGAATAGCATATTTCATGACAGTGGATTGGTTGTCGAAGCATGGCCCGCACGTTCACCGGATCTGACGTCCTCGGATTTCTTTCTGTGGGGAACGTTGAAGGATATTTGCAATCGTGATCCACCGACAACGCTTGAAAACACGCGTCAGAGCATTATCAATGTATGTGCGAACATTACGGAAGGCGAACACCTCGCAGTTGAGAGGAATGTCGTTACACGAATTGCCAAATGCTTTGAGGTTGACGGTCATCATTTTGAGCATTTATTGCAAAAAAATCAAATGGCTCGGAGCACTATGGGACTCAACTGCTGTGGTCATTAGTCCCCTAGAACTTAGAACTACTTAAACCTAACTAAGCTAAGGACATCACACACATCCATGCCCGAGGCAGGATTCGAACCTGCGACCGTAGTGGTCGTGCGGTTCCAGACTGTAGCGCCTTTAACTGCTCGGCCACTCCGGCCGGCCATTTATTGCATTAATGTTGTATTTACAAGTAATCACGCTGTAACAGCATGCGTTCTCAGAAATGATAAGTTAACAAAGGTACATGTATCCCATTGGAACAACCGAAATAAAATGTTCAAACGTACCTACGTTCTGTATTTTAATTTAAAAAAAAACCTACCTGTTACCAACTGTTCGTCTAAAATTGCGAGCCATATGTTTTTGACTATTATAGCGCCATCTATCACAAAGCGAAAAAAGTGGTCCAACTAAAACATTCATATTTCTCTATGTACTACACAAATATTTAATAAAAATGGGGGTTCCTATTTAAAAAAAACGTAGTTGATATCCGTTTGACCTATGGCAGCGCCATCTGACGGGCCAACCATAGCGCCATCTCGTTTCCCCCTTCAAGCTAGCTGGCCGCGGTGGCCGTGCGGTTCTAGGCGCTCCAGTCCGGAGCCGCGCTGCTGCTACGGTCGCAGGTTCGAATCCTGCCTCGGGCATGGGTGTGTGTGATGTCCTTAGGTTAGTTAGGTTTAAGTAGTTCTAAGTTCTAGAGGACTGATGACCACAGCAGTTGAGTCCCATAGTGCTCAGAGCCTTTGAACCTTCAAGCTAGACAAGTTTCGTTCTTTGTAGTTTTTTCGTTTGACGCTTATTTCGTGAGATATTTGGCCCGGACACGATCAATGGAGCACCCTGTATATTTCATTCTTGGAATTAACTCTGAAGTTATGTGGTATCGGAGCATTTCTCGGCGTGCTTGCTTGATTGCATGTTTTCAAGTTTCTAGCCGAGGGGATGTTAATGTTATGCAAATTTTTTCGACTGGTCTAGTGATAGCTTCGGGGTCTCGCCACCCTATACAGAATAAAGCCACGAAAATCAACGCGCCATTGGGTGCAGCTGCCGCCGGTCACCGAACTCGGTTATAAATGGTCACAGAACAGATTTGTCAGCTCCACTACAAAACTCAAAACATACTAACAACCACTGATGTACCAGTCTAATCTGCAGTTCACACGTAAGTGCGTGGCAGAGGGATCTTTGAACAATTTTAAGACTATTTCTTTACCGTTCCATACCGAGATAGAGCAGGGAAAAACAAAGACTTGAAACTCTCCGCGCGGGGTCTCAGAAGTAAGTCCATATGCTGGAACATGATAGGCATGATGTTAGTGTAGGGGGAAGAGAGAGCAACATCATTCTAGGTGAAAAAGAGATAGGTATGGTAGTGACAATTAGCTCCTCAAGCCTGCTGCACACATATCTTCGTATGTATTGTTGATACAAAGATGCTCATGTTATGATAAGGCGAGTCAGGTGTTTTCTATCGCTGCGAAAACTTGCGGACGTTGGGTGTTGCACATATCACAAAGACACTGAAAAATTACAATGCGAGCTACCATTCGTACGAACGAGTTAAATGCTCTCACTGATTTTGTAGGAACTAGTATTTTTACAAAATTAGCTTTAGTCACATAAAAACGGGATAAACTAGTCATAATTACACTATCAGAAACCAAAGTGAAGCACCCAGAAGACATGGTCGGATGTTAATGTAACTTCGAATACATACACACTATCGGTGGATGTGTAAATAATTGGAGTTGAAATCCTCTGTGACAGGTAGAACGGCCACAAGAGTGCATTAATGTTGTTCCTGTTTAGTGTTGCAACAACGCCTGGCGGGATACATAAAGGACACGGACAGCGTCTGATGTCGAATGATCACTATGATGGACATGTAGATGAGACGTACAAGTGTGAGATAGCGTTCTCAGCACTTAACAGAGTTTGAAAGGAGTCTCCTTGCGGGTATCAATTTGTCTGGCTGGTCTAGAGAAATATCCAGATTTGTGGAGATTTTCGATGCGACAGTTGGACGGAAAGGGAACGTGAGGGTAGGCATTCTCGTCTTAGGTTTCGCTCGACCTCGTCCGACCAACATAAGGAAGGACTGCTGTTTTGTACACTAAACAAATCGTAACCTTTATGGAAATTGAAGGTGCAGGGGGGAGACAGGAAAAGGAATTAAGTAATGATAGCTGCATCGTGACCTTTATGCAGAATCAGCGGTGACGAGTGAAAATATGTGCCGGACGGGGACTCTAACCTGGAATCTCCTAAGTACTGGGCAGATAGGTGAACCACTGCCCCTCCCGGACACAGTATTTATCTACGACACCGTTGGAAGCTGAAGAAGTGAATTAAAATTTGTGCTCCGACCGGGACTCGAATCCAGGTTTTCTTGCCTACTAGTCAGATTTGCTGACCATTACCCCACCACAGCATTTTGGTCTACGCACCTGCATGAACTACCCAAGTGTTGGGGAGGTTATTTGACTTGGGTAGTTCGTGCAGCTATGTTGACCATAATGCTGTGGTGTGTAATGATCGGCCTATCTGCCTAGTAAGTAAGAAGACCTGGGTTCGAGTCCCGGCCGCAGCACAAATTTTAATTCGCTTTTTCAGATTCAAAAGTTATCGTAGATAAATTAGGGACTTAAAATCTATCAGAGAAAATTTAATTTAAGATCTATATGATCACAGTGTTTAACGTAAATGCGCGGACTATCTCGGGACGCTCCCAGACTGAGCCACATTCTCGTCTAGCGCCACCTACCCGCATTCTCCGCCCATGCTCTCTATGCTCACTAATCTACATTCCCGCTGGAGGTCGAACGTAAACGTGCGTCTGCACTGAAGGCTGTGGATTCATTGCTCACCGAGGTGAATCGATGACATGAATCCATACTGTCTGTTCTTTCGGACATGTCCGATACATGTGATACACATAATGTAAGTTGTAAGTGGAGGGGGGAGAAATCAAAAGAACGGGAACGAACTGATGATATCAGCTGCATCGGGACACTTTTTCATTCGGCACCACTCATTCCGCATAAAGTCCCCTTCCTTTCCTTTCCCCCCCCAGACCTCCAATTTACATAATATGTATCATAGCTACAGATTTCATAAGATCGTAAACCCTTCACTTCTGAGAGTGCCTGAGTGGGCTGTCTGCAACTCTGTGTCCTCTTACCGGAGACTGTAGCAGCCCAACTAGGGAATTACCGTCGCAGGTGCAGGCTGCCGTTAACACAAGACAAAAGGCTGCTTTTCGAGTGGCGCCGTGTGCAGGAAGCATGACTTGCTGATGAACGGCGTCGAATTGTACTCAGTGAGCAATCGTCGATGTTCACTAAGCCAGATGACGATAGTCGGTAAGTATGACAGCAAATGTGTTCAAATGTGTGTGAAATCTTATGGGACTTAACTGTTAAGGTCATCAGTCCCTAAGCTTACACACTACTTAACCCAAATTATCCTAAGGACAAACACACACACACCCATGCCCAAGGAAGGACTCGAACCTCCGCCGGGACCAGCCGCACAGTCCATGACTGCAGCGCCTCAAACCGCTCGGCTAATCGCGCGCGGCAGTATGACAGCGACATGGGAGAGGTCTCATTCTTCCATTGTTTTGGAGAGGTACAGCGGTGTTAACTCCTTGCATTCTGATGTGGGGACCCGTCACGTATGACCTGAGGGTACAGATGGTATTGACTGGAAAAACTCTGCTGGCACATTGGTATGTGTTCTGACTGAAAATTCGCAATTTTTCACAAACACAACTTTTATTTATGTAAGTTTACAAGGTTGATGACTGAACAACAAAAGAAAGATAACGATTCCACTAAAAGTCTCGTAATTGAGGCAAACAAAAGTTCGCTTCTAATTTTCCACAAATGTTCGTGGTAACACAGACACACACATACACACACACACACACATACTAGTAAAAGTACAATTCAGAGACGAAGACGTAATCTTTCAGCAGTCAAAGTCCACGATGTCGGCATCCGGGGTGAACTGAACTTCAAGGCTGGTTTTAACCCTTAAATAGCTGTTTCCAGCGAATCAGGTTTTGGCGCAGTGATACTTCTTGCAGGCCGTGGCTCGAGCTCTCCCTGCAGGAAGTAGTGCTCGGAATGTCTTTTTCCATTATCTTGTATGTAAATAGCCAGTGTTTACCATGGTGCTTTTGGTACGCCTTGGACATAGACAACCTCGTCCTCTGTGGTGTAATATGGGTTGCCGGCCCTCAGGGGCTACCTTGGCTCCAGCATAACAGTATGTTATGGACATCCTGCATCCCCATGTATTACCTCTCACGGGATAATATTGTGGTGCCATTCTTCAACAGTACAATGCTCATCGACACATGGCTTTTGTCTCTATGAACTGTCTGCGTGATGTAAAGGTAATCCATGGCAAGCAGAATCTCCATATCTGTCCCCTGTAGAACATGTGTGGGAACATCTCTGATGTGAACTCCGCCGCGCGGGGTAGCCGCGTGGTCTTGGACGTCTTGTCACGGTCCGGGCAACTGCCCCCGTCGGAGGTTCGAGTCCTCCCTCGGGCATGGGTGTATGTGTTGTCCTTAGCGTAAGTTAGTGTAAGTTAGATTAAGCAGTGTGTAAGCTTAGTGAGCGATGACCTTAGCAGTTTGGTCCCATAAGACCTTACCACAAAATTAGAAAAATCAAATTCTGATGTGAACTCCGTCCCAGTCGCCAGTTTCCAGGATATCAGGCGTCAGTTACAACAGTTCTGGGCCGGTTTCTCGCAGGAGAGGACACTCTTCCCAACCGAATGAGTGTATGCATCCAGGCCATGAGTGGTGCAACGTTACAGAACAATTGGCAATACTGCTGAGTTCTTGTAAATTTGATTCGATTTTATAATCACTGAAATAACATCACATACCCTCTCAACCAGTGCCTTTTAATTTCGTTCCCTTCTCACCTTTTGACTGCTTCAGTTTATGTCAGCCAGTGAGAATGTCAAGTAGTGTTCTGCTGATTGATTGATGACGAATGCAGTAACTTTCGAATGTCCTGTTTCCGTTCGCCAGCTGTACATTCAAACGAGGGATGGAAACCTGTTTGGTGTTGCCACCAGACGGACGTTAGCATAACCCGCGTTGGAGGCCAGGTCATGCGTGTATCGTGGCGCAGGGACAAGTCGCCGGGCGGCCGTATCGCTGGCAGCAAGCGGACCCTGCCGGGCTGGTTCCGTGAAATTGCAAATTAGTTGTCACGTCTGGTGACCGGGGGCTCTGCTGGGGAGGTTCGCTCCCTGAAGGACAGTGTAATTCAAGCAGCTGCGACATACTGAAAAGACTTTGGAGTCGTTATTTCGTTTATAGACATCGAGACGACCTTGGTCATAATTAACGTGTGTGACTTGATTTATAGCGTAACACTAAAGTCATATTTTAATTTGAAACTTCGTTCTACATAATACGAAGAACTAAAATGAAGACAGGTTTCCAAATTAAGAAAGCGACAGGAACAAAAGGTAATAGCCTCTGCTGCTTTGAAGCGTGCAAAATGGCAGGGTCTCTCGTCATCTGAAGTCTGTTTCTGTCGTCGGGAAACCACCTAAGGCAAATGAAAAGTAATTGAGGTCAGAAACACTATTAAGAGTATCGAGACCGCAAAACATGAAAATGGTAATCGAAAAATGTACACAGCCTACGTCTAATTACGGATTAAGCACGAAAGAGGACGATAGCTATGGCCATACGGGAACGCCCGATCACATCTTTTTGAATTGGACGCCTACAACGGAACTCGAAAACAGCCAGAGACAACTCAACCTCTATACATTGAGGTGACAAGAATAATGGGATATCCCCTTTTGCCTGGCGTAGTGCAACAACTTGACGTGCCATGGACTCAACAAATCATTTCTTTCCCCTACAGAAATATTGAGCCATTGCCTCCAACGCAGTGGTTAGACACTGGACTCGCATTCGGGAGGACGACGGTTCAATCCAGCGTCCGGCCATCCTGATTTAGGTTTTCCGTGATTTCCCTAAATCACTCCAGGCAAATGTCGGGATGGTTCCTTTGAAAGGGCACGGCCGACTTCCTTCCCCTTCTTTGCCTAATTCAATGAGACCGATGACCTCGCTGTCTGGTCTCCTTCCCCAAACAACCCAACCCCCATTGCCTCCAAAGCTGTCCATAATTGCGAGTACCATAAACGTTTGATGGGATTCATATCGGGAGATCCGGGTGGCCAAATCATTCGCTCGAGTTTTTCAGAATGTTCTTCAGACCAGTGGTGAATAACTGTGCCATGGTGACACGGCACATTGTCATCCATAGAAAATCCATCGTTGTTTGGGAACATGAAATCTATTAATGCCTGAAAATGGTCTGCCTGTAGCCGAAAATAACCAATTCTAGTCAGTGATCAGGGCTTCCAAGATGGCCGGGAGGGCTTCCAAGATGGCCGCCGAGTAAGTGACGCCAGAAACCATTTCCAGAAAGTTAAGTGATTTAGACAGGAATATAATTTAGTTTAACGCTGACAACAAATTAAATACATGCATTAGTGTATAATTTAGTCTTGCCGTTAAAGGTTTGACTTTTCTTTGCGTATTTTTTCAGAAAACACGAAAAGATCGTAACTTCGCGAAGTCGCGCTTAGGCTTAAATTTTGTAAACGTGTTTGTTTCTCGTTTCACGGTAATTTAACTAATTTCTCGGTAACAAATAAGTAAACTACCGTAAATAGCGTATAACTTTATTGTTTTAATACATATTTCAGAAAAACAGCGTAACTCTATATCAGAAACTTGCTTATATACATTTGTTTATAGGCCTAATTCTCGTAACGTTTTTGGAGAATCAAAGTTAAAGTATCTCGTTTAATTGTCCTTTTTTTCATTTCATCGAGTGAAATATAAAATAAATAGCGTATACCTTCATTGTTTTAATACAGATCTCAGAAAAACAGCGGAATTTTAAATCAGAAACTTGCTTATATACATTTGTGAATAGGCTTAATTCTTGTAACGTCTTTTTTGATTTTCGGTAATTTAATTGATTTATTCTAGCTAACGTATTATTTTTGCCATGAGTGAGAAGTGCCTGACTTGCCGTAGAATTGTTAGTTCCGGGATTTGGTGTGATGGATGCAGTAGTTTTTTTCACTGGGGGGACTGCAGTGGCGTGGGTGTCGGGAAAGCGGATCAGGCTCATCAGTGGTTATGTAGGATTTGCAGCAGAGATAGGAAGATAGTGGAACAGGAGGGGAAAATTGCTGCCCTTCAGGCTGAGCTAGATCAGGCTAGGGAAGATCTGGACAGGTTAAGGAGGGAGAAGGGCAAAGAGAGGTGGGAAGTGGCAACAGGTAGTAGAAGGAACAGGCCTAGAACTAAGTCTGACAGTTTTGTGGTGAATGTCAAAAATAAGTTTGAGCTGTTGCTTCAGTTAGAAACTGATGAGCCTCAAGCAGAGGTAGGTGTAGACAGGACACAACAAACTTTCAATAGGAAATTGAAAAAGAATGTAGGAAAGCCATCGAAAAGGAAGAAAGTTTTGTTGTTAGGTAGCTCTCATGCCAGAGGTGTAGGCCAACTTCTGCAGGAGGAATTAGGACCAGAATACCAGGTCACAAATTTTTTCAAACCAAGTGCTAGTCTGGATCAGGTGACAGAGGATTTAGGTTCACTCTGTAAAGGATTTACCAGGGAAGACACCGTGGTTATTGTGGGAGGGCCAGGGAACAGCATCGACAGAGATCCTGGGTACAGTATAGAGTGTGACCTGGTAAAGATTGCGTCGGCATCGAGACACACCAATGTTGAATTTGTATCTGTCCTGAGACGCCATGACCGGCCTCATTTGAACTCTTCTGTTGGGAGAGTTAATTTGGAGTTGGAACGGCTGCTTGGGTCGGGTGCGGGGGCTCATATTGGTGTGGTTCCTGTTGATTCTCTCAGTAGGTGGGACTATACCAGGCATGGCCTACATCTCAACAGGAAAGGGAAGGGGAAACTGGCTGGGGTAATAGCAGGAAATTTAAGGGGGGGAGGCACTGCCATGAATGGTAAAATACCAGTGGTTACAGGTGTTGGAGCAGCACCTTTTTTAGGATAGGTAAGACAGAAAGATGTCAAGTTCTACGAGAGGTCAGGATTGAAACAAATTTTCAGTTTAGGAAAGAAAAACAGCACAATTCTAGCACATTGGATCACCAATCACAGCTGTCAATTATAAATTTTCACCAATCACCAGAAATTTTATCTCCACCAAGTTGTATCTCAGTCCTAGGTAATTGCATTGATGAATTAAAGTCACCCAACCCAGTTGACATAATCTGCCTCTCTGAACACCATGTGACCACTGGTATAGCAACTAGGCCTAAGCACAATGAGAAACTCAGACAGGAGAGTACTGCAAATGTTAGAATAAGGAAAGGTTCTCATGAAAGTATAATTAAAAATAATGTAAGTATATTTCATCAAAATATCAGGAGTTTAAAGAATAAAATAGATGAGGTTCTGGTTTGTTTAGAAGATTTAGAAGCTGAGGATGAAATAGATATACTATGCCTGTCTGAGCATCACATTGTTACTGATATGGATAAGGTAAATGTAAGCGGATATAAGCTCTCTGCACATGTAATGAGAGAAAATATGGAGAAAGGAGGAGTTGCCACATATGTCAAAAGTTATCATTGTGCAAAAAGTATAGAAACAAAAAAGTTTTGCGTAGAGAAACATATAGAAGCATGTGCCTGTGAGCTTAAATTAAATAAAGGCACATTTATAATTGTAACTGTATATAGGTCCCCATCAGGAAATTTTCATCTATTTCTGAAAAATTTGGACTCCTTGTTGTGCTATCTGTCAGACAGGGGGAAGCAAATTATTATTTGTGGGGACTTCAATGTAGATTCTATGAAAGAGGGTAATAGGAAAAATGACCTCGAAGTATTACTCGGTTCTTTCAATTTGACACCCGTTATTGATTTTCCTACTCGGGTGGTAAAGGATAGCAGCTCACTGATAGATAACTTCTTTATAGACCAAGATAAGTTTAACCAGATAAATGCTCAGCCTGTTGAGAATGGTCTTTCTGATCATGGTGCACAGCTAGTTACAATATATGACATAGCTCCATTCAGCAATACTAAACAGTCCTCCAAAGTAGTACGTTCAGTCAACGATTTAACAATTGCAAATTTCAGGGAAAGCCTACAGCAGTTAGACTGGGATGAGGTGTACTGTGAACCTGATGCCAATTTAAAATATAATTTATTTCATGACATTTTTGTAAATGCATTTGAAAACTGCTTCCCCAAGAAAATAGTTAAATATACTCGTAAGAAACCTCGTAACAAACCATGGCTTACTAAGGGTATAAAAATATCTTGTAACCGGAAAAGGGAAATGTATCTGACAGCAAGAAAGAGTAGTGACCCAGAAACTATCAAACATTATAAAAAATACTGTGTTATATTAAGAAAAGTTATTAAAAAATCCAGAAGTATGTGTATCATGTCTGAAATCAGCAACTCTGATAATAAAATTAAAACAATTTGGAATATTATTAAAAGAGAAACAGGTCAACCAAGAGCACAGGAAGACAGTATTACCATCAAATTGAATGAAAACTTTATGAACAAAAAGTCAGAAGTTGAAAATATTTTTAATAATCATTTTCTAAATGTTGTGGATATAGTAGGATCCAGGTGTTCATTAGAAGATGCTAGGCTGTTAATGGAAGAGGCCATACCTATGCAATTTGATACAATTGAAATCTCACCCACTTCTCACTCTGAAATTAGGAAAATAATAAATTTGCTTAAAAGCAAAAACTCACATGGAATTGATGGCATTTCCAGCAAAATACTAAAAGCTTGTTCTCAACAGATAAGTAAGATTCTCAGCCACCTGTGTAATAGCTCTCTGGAACAGGGCATTTTCCCTGATAGACTGAAATATGCTATTGTTATACCTTTGCATAAAAAGGGGGATAGATCTGATGTCAACAATTACCGTCCAATCTCCCTTCTAACAGCTTTATCCAAAATTTTTGAGAAAGTAATGTATTCAAGAGTAGCTTCACATATCTGTAACAATGAAGTACTAACAAAATGTCAGTTTGGTTTCCAGAAAGGTTTTTCAACAGAAAATGCCATATATGCTTTCACCAATCAAATTTTGAATGATCTGAATAACCGAACACCACCCATTGGGATTTTTTGTGACCTCTCAAAGGCTTTTGATTGTGTAAATCATGAAATTCTGCTAGACAAGCTCAAGTATTGTGGCATGAGTGGGACAATGCACAAATGGTTTAATTCGTAGCTAACTGGAAGAGTGCAGAAAGTTGAAATAAGTAATTCTCATAATATGCAAAGATCAGCACATTCCTCAAACTGGGGAACTATCAAGAATGGGGTTCCACAAGGGTCAGTCTTGGGTCCTTTGTTGTTCTTAATATATATTAATGACTTGCCATTCTATATTCATGAAGAGGCAAAGTTAGTTCTCTTTGCTGATGATACAAGTATAGTAATCACACCTGACAAACAAGAATTAACTGATGAAATGGTCAATACTGTCTTTCAGAAAATTACTAAGTGGTTCCTTGTAAACGGACTCTCACTGAATTTTGATAAGACACAGTACATACAGTTCCGTACAGTTAATGGTATGACGCCATTAATAAATATAGACCTTAATCAGAAGCATATAGCTAAGGTAGAATATTCCAAATTTTTAGGTGTGTCCATTGATGAGAGATTAAATTGGAAGAAACACATTGATGATCTGCTGAAACGTTTGAGTTCAGCTACTTATGCAATAAGGGTCATTGCAAATTTTTGTGATAAACATCTTAGTAAATTAGCTTACTACGCCTATTTTCACTCGTTGCTTTCATATGGCATCATATTTTGGGGTAATTCATCACTGAGGAATAAAGTATTTATTGCACAAAAGCGTGTGATCAGAATAATAGCTGGAGTCCACCCAAGATCATCCTGCAGACATTTATTTAAGGATCTAGGGATATTCACAGTAGCTTCTCAGTATATATACTCTCTTATGAAATTTGTTATTAACAACCAAACCCAATTCAAAAGTAATAGCAGTGTGCATAACTACGATACTAGGAGAAAGGATGATCTTCACTATTCAAGATTAAATCTAACTTTGGCACAGAAAGGGGTGAATTATACTGGCACTAAAGTTTTTGGTCACTTACCAAATAGTATCAAAAGTCTGACAGATAACCAACAAGTATTTAAGAAGAAATTAAAAGAATTTCTGAATGACAACTTCTTCTACTCCATAGAGGAATTTTTAGATATAAATTTTAAAAAAATATTAAAAAAAAATAAAAATAAAAAACACAAAAAAATGAAAGAGTTGTTATATTAACTTAAGTATGTTGTTAAATTAACTTAATTATGTCATGTATTGGAAAATTTGACTCGTTCCACATCAATACGAAATATCGTATTCATGATCCATGGAACTAGTATTAATCTAATCTAATCTAATCTGTTGGGCCAGAGGGTCAAGTCCATTCGATGTAAACACAGCCCACACAATTATGGAGCCACAACCGCCTTGCACAGTGACTTTTCAACAACATCTACATCTACATACATATCCGTCAATTCACCATACGGTGCGTGGCGGAGGGTACCTCGTACCACAACTAGCATCTTCTCTCCCTGTTCCACTCCCAAACAGAACAAGGGAAAAATGACTGCCTATAAGCCTCTGTACGAGCCCTAATCTCTGTTGTCTTATCTTTGTGGTCTTTCCGCGAAATGTAAGTTGGCGGCAGTAAAATTGTACTGCAGTTCTCTAAATTTCCTCAGTTGCGATTCACGAAAAGAACGCCTCCTTTCCTCTAGAGACTCCCACCCGAGTTCCTGAAGCATTTCCGTAACACCCGCGTGATGATCAAACCTACCAGTAACAAATCTAGCAGCCCGCCTCTGAATTGCTTCTATGTCCTCCCTCAATCCGACCTGATAGGGATCCCGAACACTCGAGCAGTACTCAAGAACAGGTCGCACCAGCGTTCTATAAGCGGTCTCCTTTACAGATGAACCACATCTTCCCAAAATTCTACCAATGAACCGAAGACGACTATCCGCCTTCCCCACAACTGCCATTACATGCTTGTCCCACTTCATATCGCTCTGCAATGTTACGCTCAAATATTTAATCGACGTGACTGTGTCAAGCGCTACACTACTAATGCATCTGCATTAATTTACATTTATCTATATTTTGTATTAGCTATCATTCTACACCAATCACAAATCCTGTCCAAGTCATCTTGTATCCTCCTACAGTCATTCAACGACAACACCTTCCCGTACACCACAGCATCATCAGCAAACAGCCGCACATTGCTATCCACACTATCCAAAAGATCATTTATGTAGATAGAAAACAACAGCGGACCTACCACACTTCCCTGGGGCACTCTGATGAACACTCACCATCGAGGACAACGGACTGGGTTCTATTACTTAAGAAGTCAAATTTGGGTTCATGGCGTCGTGGAGTCTGTGGCACTCTAGAGCACTGGCATCAACGCTTACCAAGTGAAAAGGGGACTCATCTGACCAAGCCACGGTTTTCCAGTCGTCTAGAGTCCAACCGATATGGTCACGAGCCCAGGAGAGGCGTTGCAAGCGATGTTGTGCTCTTAGCAAAGGAACTCGCATCGGTCGTCTGCTACCATATCCCATTAACGCCACATTTCCCAGCACTATCCTAGCGGGTACCTGCACCGTACGTCCCACACTGATTTCTGTAGCTTTTTCACACAGTGTTGATTGCCTGCTAGCACTGACAACTGTACACAAACGCCGCTGCTCTCGGTCGTTACGTGAAGGCCGTCGGCCACTGCGTTGTCCATGGTGAGTAGTAATGCCTGAAATTTGGTATTTTCGGCACACTCTTGACTCCGTGCATCTGAGAATTCTGAATGCCCTAACGGTTTCCGAAATGGAATGTCCCAAGCGTGTAGCTCAAACTACCATTCCGTGTTCAAGTCGAACACCTTTCCACCTGAATCACCTAAGTACAAGTGACAGCTCCGCCATGCACTGCTCTTTTGTATCTTGTAAACGCGATATTACCGTTATCTGTATATGAGCTCATCGAACTCCTGCGACTTCCACCTCAGTGTAATAACGTAATTATGATGCCATTTGTTATCCCAATTTCCTTCGTTTCTGTGAAGATGTTTTCACGACAGTGAAAAAGCCAGTAATTAAGTAGTCACCAAAACTACAACAGAAAACTAATAAATAACGCTGTTGCGAAACTACTGTGACGCAGTTGCTGTCATAGTTTAAACAGCTCGGTATAGAGTCGTTGTGCTGCTTTTCATTGCATTCAGTAGACGTACGTGCCTGTTTGCCAGCTCTCCATCAGGAAACCTATTCGGACTGCTGCGTACCACTATCCATGTACAAATAACAGTGCCAGAAAAATGAAGCCAACACGAAACGGAGGAGGCCTGAATGCAAGCTTCCGTGTGAAGAGTGAAGTGGACACTACCGTTGTCAACAGCAACAATCGTGAGTGAATGGACCAGTTTCCCTTCCAAACAAGGCACACCGCATACGGCCAACAATTTCACCGTTGCGTAGATACTTTTAGTGCAACAAACATACGATGTAAATCATCGTCATCTTCATTTCCCCTTTATCAAGCATCAGGCCGGGTTGGGACCTCAAACTTGGCCTGCAAGATTCGTTTTGGTATTCTTCCATCTTCCATTCTCTTTACACGCCCAAACCATTCTAACTTGTTCACAATTCTCTCATTCAGTTTTGCTACTCCATTTTAGTTCTTAACATCTTCATTTCTCACTCTGCCTTTTCTCGTTTTCCCTAACATTCTTTTTAGGAATTTGATCTCACAGGCTGATTCTACTCTCTTTCTTCTTGACATTGCGCACGTGTCCTATCAATATGACAGCATGTTTACAACGTACGTCTTGTATAGCATTCCTTGTACCTCATTGGCACGTCTTTTAGCCTTTCACATACTAGTAAAATGCTTCTTTCTGTTGGATCTTTTAGCTGCCTCCATTCTTGCATTCTCCATTATATTACACGCTAGATATTTAAAGTTATCCACAGTTTAGATATCCTGTCCTTTAATATTAATTTGTCCCTTGCCTGCTCTGTCCCCTCTGGTTAAGACCATATTCTTTCTCTTCTCCGAACTGTATATCATTCGATATTTCTCGAATGTTTCATTTAATATATCTATTTGTTCTTATACATCCGTAATGTTGGTTCCCCACACCACAAAGTCATCAGCAAATAGGAATGACTTCATCTCCATTCCTCTATCAACTCATTTTGTTTCATTCATAATTTCACCCGTCAGTATTATAAATAATACTTACTTGTCTCAACCCTGAGCACTCCTCAACGAATTCTTTCAACTTGTGTATGGGCAAAGCTGAAACTTTTGTCATTAATTGCTTGAAAAAATTCAGTTGTTTGTTTTCCAACTCCCTTTCTCTCCAGGGATAACCATACATTTTCTCTGTTGTTGTTGTTGTTGTTGTTGTTGTTGTGGTCTTCAGTCCTGAGACTGGTTTGATGCAGCTCTCCATGCTACTCTATCCTGTGAAACCTGCTTCATCTCACAGTACGTACTGCAGCCTACATCCTTCCGAATATACTTAGTGTATTCATCTGTTGGTCTCCCTCCACGATTTTTACCCTCCACGCTGCCCTTCATTACTAAATTGGTGATCCCTTGATGCCTCAGAGTATGCCCTACCAACCGATCCCTTCATCTAGTCAAGTTGTGCCACAAACTCCTCTTCTCCCCAATTCTATTCAATACCTCCTCATTAGTTATGTGATCTACCCATCTAATCTTCAGCATTCTTTCAGAAACGACTTCCTGACACTTAAATCTATACTCGATGTTAACAAAATTCTCTTCTTCAGAAACGCTTTCCTTGCCCTTGCCAGTCTACATTTCATATCCTCTCTACTTCGACCATCATCAGTTATTTTGCTCCCCAAATAGCAAAACTCCTATAGTACTTTAAGTGTCTCATTTCCTAATCTAATTCCCTCAGCATCACCCGACTTAATTCGACTACATTCCATTATCCTCGTTTTGCTTTTTTTGATGTTCATCTTATATCCTCCTTTAAAGACACTGTCCATTCCGTTCAACTGCTCTTCCAAGTCCTTTGCTGTCTCTGACAGAATTACAGTGTCATCGGCGAACCTTAAAGTTTTTATTTCTTCTCCATGGATTTTAATACCTACTCCGAATTTTTCTTTTGTTTCCTGTATTGCTTGCTCAATATATAGATTGAATAACATCGGGGAGAGGCTACAACACTGTCTCACTCCAAACCACTGCTTCCCTTTCATGTCCTTCGACTCTTATAACTGCCTTCTGGTTTCTGTACAAATTATAAATAGCCTTTCTCCCTGTATTTTACCCCTGCCACCTTCAGAATTTGAAAGAGAGTATTCCAATCAAAACTGTCAAAAGCTTTCTTGAAGTCTACAAATGCTAGAAACGTAGGTTTACCTTTTCTTAATCTAGCTTCTAAAATAAGTCGTAGGGTCAGTATTGCCTCACGTGTTCAAATATTTCTATGGTATCCAAACTGATCTTCCCCGAGCTCGGCTTCTACCAGTTTTTCTATTCGTCTGTAAAGAATTCACGTTAGTATTTTGCAGCCGTGACTTATTAAACCGATAGTTCGGTAATTTTAACATCTGTCAACACCTGCTTTCTTTGCGATTGGAATTATTATATTCTTATTGAAGTCTGCGGATATTTCGCCTGTCTCATACATCTTACTCACCAGATAGTAGAGTTTTGTCAGGACTGGCTCTCCCAAGGCTGTCAGTAGCTCTAATGGAATGTTGTCTACTCTCGGGGCCTCGTTTTAACTCAGGTCTTTCAGTGCTCTGTCAAACTCTTCACGCAGTTTCATATCTCCCACTTCATCTTCATCTACATCCTCTTCCATTTCCATAATATTGCCCTCAAGTACCTCGCCTTTGTATAGACCCTCTATATACTCCTTCCACCTTTACGCTTTCCCTTCTTTGCTTAGAACTGGGTTTCCATCTGAGCTCTTGATATTCATACAAGTGGCTCTCTTTTCTCCAAAGGTCTCTTTAATTTTCCTGTAGGCAGTATCTTATCTTACCCCTAGTGAGATAAGCCTCTACATCCTTACATTTGTCCTCTAACCATCCCTGCTTAACGATTTTGCACTTCCGGTCGATCTCATTTTTGAGACGTTTGTATTCCTTTTTGCCTGCTTCATTTACTGCATTTTTATATTTTCTCCTTTCATCAATTAAATTCAATATTTCTTCTGTCACCCAAGAATTTCTACTAGCCCTCGTCTTTTTACCTACTTGATCCTCAGCTGCCTTCACTACTTCATCCCTCAAAGCTACCTATTCTTCTTCTATTGTATTTCTTTCCCCCATTCCTGTCAATTTTTCCCTTATGCTCTTCCTGAACTATGTACGGCCTCTGGTTTAGTCCGTTTATCCAGGTCCCATGTCCTTATATTCCCACCTTTTTGCAGTTTCTTCAGTTCTAATCTACAGTTCATGGTCAGAGTCCACATCTGCCCCTGGAAATGTCTTACAATTTAAAATCTGGTTCCTAAATCTGTCTTACCATTATATAATCTATCTGAAACCTGTCAGTATCTCCAGGCTTCTTCCATGTATACAACCGTCTTTTATGCTCTGTGCAAAATTCTACCAGGCGGCTTCGTCTTTCATTTGTTACCCCCAATCCATATTCACCTACTACGTTTTCTTCTCTTCCTTTTCATACTATCGAGTTCAAGTCACCCATGACAATTAAATTTTCGTCTTCATTCACTATCTGAATAATTTCTTTTATCTCATCATACATTTCTTCAATTTCTTCATCATCTGCAGAGCTAGTTGGCATATAAACTTGTACTACTGTAATAGGCGTGGGCTTTGTGTCTATCTTGGCCACAATACTTCGTTCACTATGTTGTTTGTAGTAGCTTAGCCGCACTCCTATTTTTTTATTCATTATTCAACCTACTTCTGCATTACCCCTATTTGATTTTGTATTTATAACCCTGTATTCCCCCGACCAAAGGTCATGTTCTTCCTGCCACTGAACTTCGCTAATTCCCACTACATCTAACTTTAACCTATCCATTTCCCTTTTTAAATTTTCTAACCTACCTGCCCGATTAAGGGATCTTAAATTCCACGCTCCGATCCGCAGAACGCCAGTTTTCTTTCTCCTGATAACGACGTCCTCTTGAGCAGTCCCCGCCCGGAGATCCGAATGGGGGACTATTTTACCTGCGGAATATTTTACCCAAGAGAACGTTATCATCATTTAACCATACAGCAAAGCTGCATGCCCTCGGGAAAAATCACGGCTGTAGTTTCCCCTTGCTTTCAACCGTTCGCAGTACCAGCACAGCGAGGCCGTTTTGGTTAGTGTTACAAGTCCAGATCAGTCAATCATCCAGACTGTTGCCCCTGTAACTACTGAAAAGGCTGTTGCTCCTCTTCAGGAACTACACGTTTGTCTGGCGTCTCAACAGATACCCCTCCGTTGTGGTTGCACCTACGGTACGGCTATCTGTATGGCTGAGGCACTCAAGCCTCCCCACCAACGGCAAGGTCTATTATTCATGGGGGAGGGGAGGGACATTTTATCTAGAGACACTATTGTTAACTTTCAGCAAGTCGAGATGTCATTATCAGTTCGTTTCCATACTCCCAATGCCTTTCCACCAACTGTCTCATACTAAATATTGGACCCACTGTTGAGCTACCACGTTGAGGGCCATACTGTTCTCTTCTGACTGACATTCCAGTTTTTCCCTCAATCTTCTTTCTAGTACCCTCTCCATGATTGATACTTGTGATATGAGTCTGAGCCTTCGACATTTATCACATACATTCTTCTAGAACACTTGAGGCACATATTTCTGTGTCCGTATTCATCTTTATCAATCTATACAAACATTGTAGCCCAGTAGGTTCATCGCATCTCGAAACCTGTTTCATCTGTTCCAGGTGCTTCTACAGTTTCCATTCTTCTAAGTGCTAGTTTTATTACTAACAAGGTAATATCTTTTTTTTTTTCAGGCCCAGGTCTACCCACAGTACTTCTGTTCCCTTTTCAATGCTGTTTACACATTTAGCAGAGCTTACAAATTCCTCTTCGAACTTATTCCATTCCTCTTTCACCCTTCCATATTAAGTGCTTGGGATTTTAAGCTTAAGCAACTCTCTCAATTTTCCTTGTAGCTTCCTATCTTCCACACTTACTTTTTTCTCCCTTTCTGCCTTTGCTCCTCCCATTTCATCCATCCTCATCGTTGCTACCACTAGTCAATGGTCGCCATGCTAAGCTTCTCCTGAGAGTGCAACTACATCCATCAGTTGTCTAAGGATTTGCTTTACCACCAAAAAGAAGTTAGTGGCTGTCTTCGTCCTTCTCTCTCCCCACCCATTTGTTGTTATCTTTTAGCTATATTTCTTCCTAAACCACGCGGAGCCTACAATCAAACCATTGCTTTCGTAAAAATCAACCACTTTCTCTCCTTCCTCATTTCTTTTCCATATCCGTCTGGGTCAATTGAGACACTGACAGGGGAAAGGAAGTAAGTAAAAACAAATCATTTTTCAGATATTTCATCGTAAAGATAGTAAGACATGTTGCCAGTGGCGTAGAAGTACCAGAATATCAAAGTTGTGAGCGGTTACGTTCTTACAAGCGACACAAGATGTCACTAGTAGTAAAATCACGTGAGCAGGCATGGATATGGCTGTAAGTCAACAAGCCACCGAGTTATATGCTTTCATTCTGTGGTCGACGATTCATTACTGTGTTATTGATTCGGTAGTAATTTTACTGGTAGTTGTTAGTAAGACTAAATGCTTCAGAATCCTTTTCTGTACAAACTGGGAAGTCATTTTCCGTCTGCAATGAAATTTATTTGATTACATTCAATGGTAAAGCCTAGATTTGTGTTTTATTGTGACCTAACCGATTTGTGCAGGCTGCTTGTAAATTCAAATATAACTGCCGCAGTTTTGAAGAGAATGGCATACGGAAACTGTACTCTCAGTTTTGGGACCAAAATTGTATACGTCAAGCTAATTTTCTTTTTGTTTAATCAACGTGGTGCAGATAAAACAAGGAAAGCTGCATAATATCGGCGATCCTACTTTGAGCAGAAGACCAATATCTGTCACTGACTCTGATTCTGACTGTGTGGTGTGACAACTACGCCGGTCAAAATAAAAATTGGATGGTTTTAATGGCTGTAATTTACGCAGTGGTAAACAGTATGGTTGATAATGTCAATTTGAAATTTCTAATGTCTTGGCACCCGTTCATGCGTTGTGTCCGAGATTTCGACATAATAGAGTCTGAAAGAAGGTTTCACAACCAGTGAATCCTGACAATGTAGATGATGTGATTAGAGAAACAAAGACTGCACAATCATTCATTGTTGTAAATATGACAGAAGAAGATTTCTATGATTTCACCATGGCATGCGATACATTCTTGCACACAGCACCAGTGAAGATCAATTCTACTTCTTGGATTATAATTGTGAGGGCAAGCTGACAATTATAGAAATAGATGAAATGGAACCGTGGAGAGAGCACAACATTCTGATCTGTCGAGAACATCTCTGCAGTTCGCCCTCTACCACCAATTGGACGAATGGCCATCATTAGTGATGCTAAAAAAAAAGACGAAAGACGACCTCCTGGCGACGTTGGACAACATGGATATCAAATATCACGCACTTTACCGCAATCTTTGTACTCTATACTTATATCTCTTAGAGAAACGTGAGAATTCGCTGAAAACATACTTTTAAAGTAAATTTGGAGTTTTTGTACCCATCCTCTAAATGAAACTTCGTATTTCGTAGAGTCAAACTAATTTTTGCCTCTCCTGTCAAATTTTCTTTTAGTGAGTTACTCCCTTCCCCATGTCAACGCTTCAGTTATCTCTTACTCTCCTAAGCTTTGCTTTCCCATCTGTGCATTCAAGTCAACCATGTCTCCCACATTCGTAATTTTATTCTCTAATTTCTCAAGGAATTCCTCGATGTTCTCTTTATTTTGTCTGTGGTGCATATACTTGAATGAAGTCCTTCACTCCATTATTTGTCCTTACCCGAATCTTCTTCATCCTGTCACTTACGTATTCTACAGCTTCCACTTATTCTTGTAGGTCTGGTTTTATTATTATACTCACTCCATTTCTGGCCTCTTGCCCGCCATTCCAAAGGGATGTGTATCCTTTCCTTTTTTTTTCTTCCACCCTCTTCCCTTCTACCTGACTTCACTGGTGTACAACGTGGGTAAGAAATCAAATGAATCTGTAACGAGCCACGAGAGAGGACGAACCCTTTATATCAAAACACTCAGAAAATATACCTCAACAACTTCTCAAATTTCACTCAGTATACGAACTTCTAAGGAATCGCAAATGGTGGGCGGCAGTAGACAATAAAACTAATAACATACCCCAACATGTAAAATAAGCTATTACGCCAGGACATAATACTTACCAGATCCTCCACAGCGAAAATGATAGTGCGAGTGCGAACGTAAACGTGAATTACGGTGTTAGCAGGTGCAGCTTGTGTTGTGGAAGACGTAGGCGAAGACAATGTAAACGCAAGTGTTGTCTTTGTGCGTCTGTCGCTAATATCTCAGAGCCGCACCAGGCAGGTCGCAACTTTTTTATTTGTTTTTCCTGTTAGTGAAGTAATCAGTTTCGATACGCATGTTGTGCGCGGAAATTTATGTTTGTTGCGCAGGTACCGTGGGATGAAACGGACGCAGCTTATCTGCGAGTCGGGGCAACGGCCGGCAGTATTTCTGCGCTTTGCGTCACTCGCTGTTGGGGCGCTTACTTCGTGACAACGACGACGCCGGCTACACAAAAAAAAAAAAAAAAAAAAAAAAAATGGCTCTGCGCACTGAGGTCATCAGTCCCCTAGAACTTAGAACTACTTAAACCTAACTAACCTAAGGACATCACACACATCCAGCCCCGAGGCAGGATTCGAACCTGCGGCCGTAGCGATCGCGCGATTCCAGACTGAAGTGCCTAGAACCGTAGCACGACTTGAGGAAAACTGAAGCTGGAGTTGTGTGACAGATCTCCAGCGATAAAGGCCGAGTTATAGCCGTAAATGTCGTGAGCTGTTATTCTGTCAGCAGTGGTAATGTGGAATGCACGCTTCGTAAAAGAGGGACAATACACGTTTGTCAAGGGAAAACGAGTAAATATTATTCAGTAGCATTTGGTATTTTGGAACAAATGACATTTTGTCTGTGGAGTGCGTGATTGAATCACCTGTAAAATATTTTTGTTTATTTATAGACATAATCACATGTTTATGACACAGTCATAACCGGTTTCGGCCATACAATGACCATCTTCAGATGCTAAAGGCGGCATACACTGAACACAGGTTCAGCGTTGACAACGATGTATGGCCGAAACCGGTTATGACTGTGTCATTAACATGTGATTGTGTCTATAAATAAAGAAAAAAAATTGCATTTGGTATTTTGAGTAATTTGCACAGACATCGCGACACCAGCGGAGTCTGAAGCTACAAGATCCTGAAACAGTTATTGTAGCTGGTATTTACAGAACAACATTGCATTCTGGCGACGTCTAAACATGACGTCTGGACGTTTCCGTACCAGTAAAAGAGTGAGTATGGCTGAGAGGAAGAAAGACAATAATTTTTAGAAACATAAATCGTGTCCAAGAAGAAAATTTCGATGAAATACATCGTTTTTGGCCACAGCAACCCTGTCAAAAGTTAGGGCCATGGCAGTGCGTAAGCTGTTAATAGCACTGCACTAATAGAATTTTACGAAGATTTAATTTATTAGTTGTTCAATCCTTCAGCAACAACTATATTAAAGAAGAACGTATTAAGGCCCAGAGTTGGGAAGAGAGTCGACCGTGGCTACTGCAGACTTCAATTAGGTGATCTGTACCACGAGGCCGTGCCGATACTCGGCTGGAATCGCGTTGGCAGCTCTCCAAAGCGGCAGCGTCGGCTACGTGGTGTCGTGGGGTTTCCTACCGTGGGGTTTCCTACCGTGGGGTTTCCTACCGCAGGTTTCCTACGAGCAGTGGCACACTAAACCTGTTAGAGGCCCGGGACGGCAAAACAATTCGAGACTCCCCTTGCTGCCCCCTCCCACCCTCTTCACCACACAGGGTTCCTCCGAGAGTTTCAAACACAAACGGAAGGAAGTCCCACATTGCTTCTCATCTTCATTTTGTGTCTTGATAATTTACAAGGTATAACGTTAGTTTACGTAAAACTGAAAGTGACTGCTCTCGTAGTCTCCTTACTATTATTTAATAGCTATGTTGCCCCTTATACGACAGAAATCATTACATGATTTCTGTTGTTCGAATCTATTATTTATGTTTCGCAACTAAGTCGGCATAGAGCGAGCGGGATGTATAAAAATTAATTCCTATTTCCCAAACCAAGAGGAAGGTCACTGTCTACATAAAACTTCGTTCAGTGCATGGTGGAGGGTACTTTACTTACGGATTTCAACAAAAGCCACAGTGTTGCTTCGATATTGATGAAATTTTGTACATGTGATCTTCAAAACAAGGGGAACCTCACCGTCTACGTGAAATTTCATACGGTGTATGGTGGAGGGTACCTTACAACAGAATTACACACCGTTTGACTGATCAGCTTGGGAGTTGGACACGAGAGATGAGGGAAGACGGGATGAACTGGCATAAAACTGGGATGAATAAATATCTGGGTTTACATTTAGTAAAAATGAACTACAAAATAATCAGCTGAAAAATGCTCCTGTTGGAGCACAATAAAGGCAAATATGATCGTGTTTAAAAGTCTCTGACAGAAAAGTGCGCAACCAGCTGTCTGAGTCCACATTCCGCCTTCCTCACCAAAAATTCTGGAAGCTCACAGGACGAGTGACCATGTTATGTAAAAAATATACCAAGTAAAATTTCAGTTTTGTTGAGATAAAAATTCGATAAATAGCAGATTGTGTATTAGAACTTTAGAAATACCGTTAAAAGCGTACTTTTGTGAATGAGATGCACCAAACACAAATAATTAGTTTCGTATGACATATAGGACAAAACTCCAGACTCGGAAAGTTAACTTTGCGAAATTATTTATGCTGATCGACGACGACACTGTCTGAGAAATGGTGACAACACTTGCACTGAGGGCGAGCGACTGGAGTAGACAAGCAGTGGGGGAGGCTCAGTTCGCAAACACCTAGTTAGGGAACCGGTTGCTCGGGACAGCTTCGCCACCTGCTGCACCCTTGTAGGAAACTAGAGATGGGCAAAACTGTTCTTTTCAGAGATCGGATCAGAACTGTTCACTCCCTGAAATGAACTAGCTCTTTTTCATGACTCACAACTCAATCACAATAGAAAATAAATGGAAGGCACATTGCCCTTTAAACTTGGTTTATTCCAATACTATACCTGTATTTTGATCTTAATTGATCCTATTTTGAAGTAACACAGATAATGAGTAAGAATTTTGTATTGTTTATTGAAATTTCCACGATATGACAAAGTTTTTGATTATTGATTTATTTTGCACTATCGTGGTTTTTTGGGTGATCGGAAAATGTTGTAACTTGAGATTTACATTTACAATGTATTTGGTTATAATGTATTAAAATTTCATTAACCTCGTACAAATACAGCACAAGCCATATATTTTTAAAGTGAACGTTTCCTTCCGAAGAAGCCTAAAATCGCAAAATCCGTACTACAATAAGAAAAAAATATATAAATTGACTGTAAGACCAAAGTGCTGCATATAGTCTTACGCAGAATAAAACAAGGAAAATAATGGTGTATCACATTTTGCGATACGTTTATCAGTTCGCTCGTAATTGAAGCGTAAATTCGAGTGTCCATAATAAAAAATCCTATAGTAAGAGGAGTCATCAGGAACCTCATCTGATCAGTTTAAACAAATAAAAATAAAATAAAAACAAATGATGTATACATAACATAATCATGTAATATACATACTGGTATTACTACGAAGAACAATATCCGATGCAGAGGCACTGAGTCAAGCAGGTCGAGCCGCGAGCTGTATTACTGCGTGAGCTAAGACCGCAGAGACCAGAGTGACACCTGAGTTGCTTTGCTCAACGCTCTGGCTAGAGTCGAGAACGGTGGGGTGAGCGTTGAGCGGGCGAGTTCCGAGGGTGGGGGGAGCGGTGAACGGCCACCAGTCACCCGCTCCGAGAGAAATCGTCCGTTCTCTTGCGAGCAGGTTGTTGCAAGTAGTTCTTATGTTCTCCGCTAGGAGGCTCTCTGTCCTGTTGCTCGCATCAACTGCCCAGAGGGCAGGACGTGCGACTGAAACAATCGCCGACGGAGTGCGATGCTAAGTTAAGGTGCGCCAGACACTGCATGCGGCAGAGGAAGCACAGAGACGGCACGGCATATGTGAAACACAAAATCCAGTAGGGCACTGCACAATGCAGGCAGCCAAGGCAGAAGCAGGGCAGAGGCCGGCGCTGGCTGTGTTGCGTGGCATGCAGTGTGCTCTGACCAGCAGAGGCCCCGCTGATCTGCTCCGACTCTCTGTCTCTGTCTCTCTCTCTCTCTCTCTCTCTCTCTCTCTCTCTGCTGTGGGAAACGTTTGGAGCTACCGTTCTTTTTTTCTGAATCACTGATTGTTCACTCCTTTGAAAGATTCAACTCTATGAATCAGTTCAGGAGCGGATCCCCATCTTCATTTTGTGTCGTGATAATTTACAAGGTATAACGTTAGTTTACGTAAAACTGAAAGTAACTGCTCTCGTAATCTCGTTGCTATTATTTAATAGCTATGTTGCCCCTTATACGACAGAAATCATTACATGATTTCTGTTGTTCGAATCTATTATTTATGTTTCGCAACTAAGTCGGCATAGAGCGAGCGGGATGTATAAAAATTAATTCCTATTTCCCAAACCAAGAGGAAGGTCACTGTCTACATAAAACTTCGTTCAGTGCATGGTGGAGGGTACTTTACTTACGGATTTCAACAAAAGCCACAGTGTTGCTCCAATCTTGATGAAATTTTGTACATTTGATCTTCAAAACAAGGAGAACCTCACCGTCTATGTGCAATTTCATACAGTGTATGGTTGAGGGTACCTTACAACAGAATTATACACCGTTTGACTGATCAGCTCAGGAGTTGGACACGAGAGATGAGGGAAGAGGGGATGAACTGGCATAAAACTGGGATGAATAAATATCTGGGTTTACAGTTAGTAAAAATGAACTACAAAATATTCAGCTGAAAAATGCTCCTGTTGGAGCACAATAAAGGCAAATATGATCGTGTTTAAAAGTCTCTGACAGAAAAGTGCGCAACCAGCTGTCTGGATCCTCATTCCGCCTTCCTCACCAAAAATTCTGGAAGCTTCAGAGGACGAGTGACCATGTTATGTAAAAAATATACCAAGTAAAATTTCAGTTTTGTTGAGATAAAAATTCAATAAATAGCAGATTGTGTATTAGAACTTCAGAAATACCGTTAAAAGCGTACTTTTGTGAATGAGATCCGCCAAACACAAATAATTAGTTTCGTATGACATATAAGACAAAACTCCAGACTCGGCAAGTTAACTTTGCGAAATTATTTATGCTGATCGACGACGACACTGTCTGAGAAACGGTGACAACAACTGCACTGAGGGTGAGCGACTGGAGTAGACAAGCAGTGGGGGAGGCTCAGTTCGCAAACACCTCGTTAGGGAACCGGTTGCTTGGGACAGCTTCGCCACCTGCTGCACCCTTGTAGGAAACCCCACGGTAGGAAACCTCCCACGGCGCGGTGCGTCCCATACGTCGAACCAGCGTCTCCTTGGTGTCTCGACGCTATGAGCTCACTAAGAAATTTTTGGTGGGTTGTAATTCCTCCAATTTACTTTTTTTTTATTGCGGTGGTGGTATGTGCAGCGAGATGATCAGGAGTGCATTTTCTGTTGGAAGTTTATTGTTTTTGTGTGGTGTAGTTTTCAATAACTGTGACAGTAGTTAGCTGGTTAATACTAGTTATAATTACTGATTGTGTCTGTGTATGCCAGTAGTGACGTGCAGCATGGAGACCCATTTACCCTAACAATTTAAAAGATTGGAGGAACTAGGAAGTCAACTAAAGGACCAAAAGACAGAATTATCTGCTAGTATTTAGGCCCAAGGTGAGGAGGTGGAGCGAGCTATTTTAGAAATAAATACGAATTCAGATACAACTCATGCAAATCTTGAGCGATACATTATGGAGTCTCCACAAAAAAAGAAAAAAAAATCTTAATGATAATGGCTGCAATATTAAGTTGCTTTAGACGAGTAGTTGCATTCGGAGGTAAATACACTACTGGCCATTAAAATTGTTACACCAAGAAGAAATGCAGATGATAAATGGGTATTCCGTGGACAAATATGTTATACTAGAACTGACATGTGATTACATTTTCACGCAATTGGGGTGCATAGATCCTGAGAAATCAGTACCCAGAACAACCACCTCTGGCCGCAATAACGGCCTTGATATGCCTGGGCATTGAGACAAACAGAGCTTGGATGGCGTGTACAGGTACAGCTGCCCATGCAGCTTCAACACGATACCACTGTTCATCAAGAGTAGTGACTGGCGTATTGTGACGAGCCAGTTGCTCGGCCACCATTGACCAGACGCTTTCAGTTGGTGAGTGATCTGGAAAATCTGCTGGCTAGGGCAGCAGTCGGACATTTTCTGTATTCAGAAAGGCCTGTACAGGACCTGCAACATGCGGTCGTGCATTATCCTGCTGAAATGTAGGGTTTTGCAGGAATCGAATGAAGAGTAGAGCCACGGGTCGTAACACATCTGAAATATAACGTCCACTGTTCAAAGTGCCGTCAATGCGAACAAGAGGTGACCGAGACGTGTAACCAATGGCACCCCATACCATCACGCCGGGTAATACACCAGTATGACGATGACGAATACACGCTTCCAATTTGCGTTCACCGCGATGTCGCCAAACACGGATGCGACCATCGTGATGCTGTAAACAGATCCTGGATTCATACGAAAAAATGACGTTTTGCCATTCGTGCACCCAGCTTCGTCGTCGCAGGCGCTCCTGTCTGTGATGCAGCGTCAAGGGTAACAGTAGCCATGGTCTCCGAGCTGATAGTCCATGCTGCTGCAAACGTCGTCGAACTGTTCGTGCAGATGATTGTTGTCTCGCAAACGTCCCCATCTGGTGACTCAGGGATCGAGACGTGGCAGCACGATCCGTTACAGCCACGCGGATAAGATGCCTGTCATCTCGACTGCTAGTGATAAGAGGCCGTTGGGATCCAGCACGGCGTTCCGTATTACCCTCCTGAACCCACCGATTCCATATTCTGTTAACAGTCATTGGATCTCGACCAACGCGAGCAGCAATGATGCGATACGATAAACTGCAATCGCAATAGGTTACAATCCTACATTTATCAAAGTCGGAAACGTGATGGTACGCATTTCTGCTCCTTACACGAGGCATCACAACAGCGTTTCACCAGGTAACGCCGGTCAACTGCTGTTTGTGTATGAGAAATCGGTTGGAAACTTTCCTCATGTCAGCACGTTGTAGGTGTCGCCACCGGCGCCAACCTTGTGTGGATGCTCTGAAAAGCGAATCATTTGCATATCGCAGCATCTTGTTCCTGTCGGTTAAATTTCGCGTCTGTAGCACGTCATCTTCGTGGTGTAGCAATTTTAATCGCCAGTAGTGTACATAATGTTGACTCGAGGGGAATAAGTTAGCGAGCAGTTTCGCGAGGTACATAATGTATTCTAGTATTTACGGAAAAGCAACTTGAAACCGTGCATGAACAAATCGTAGTCCGGTTGGTCCTGTTAGAAAAAAGCAAGGATTCGAATTCAACAGCTATTACCAGCTTTGCTTTTACAATTTTAGACAAGTGAGTAAAGGATCTCATAAATCAATCGGTACGAGAGCTGTTCGGAAAGTAAGGAACGATCGGTTGCAAAATGGAAACCGCAGTGAAAATCCGATGAAGCTCTGCACTGATGTGTCGGTCAGTGTCTCTAGTATGCCCGTAGATAGCGTTACGTCACTCTTCTCACTTCTGAGAGCACAGTAATTACCTAAAGATGCTTAGAAAATATTGTCTCCCTCCAGTTATGAGTGCCTGAGGAGAGATTTCGCCTGATTTTATGCGAACCCACGTAACGTAACTGTCTTAGAGTTCTTTCTTCATGACAGTTCTCGGCCGCACACTGCAGGGACAATGAGGATGCTCCTGCAGCATTTTCGATGGGAAGTGTTTCATCATCCTCCATACTGCCCGGACTTGGCTCTCTCTGATTTTCAACTCTGCTCAAATGAACCACTTGCTATGAAGACGAGATTTTGGCACAGAGAACGAGCTGCAGTCCAGCGTAGAAAATTGTCGGAAAGCACAGGAGGGTGTCTTCTATGACGAGGATATTGGAAAGTTGGCACAGCGCTATGACAGACTTCTACGTTGGAGAGACAATTATGTGAAGAAGGAGCTGGAAGTTGTAGTTAACTGTTGCAAATAGAACAGTTTTGATCTTCACTGTGGCTTACATTTCACGCCCTATCGTTCCTTATTTCTGAATAACCCTCTTACAAGAAAAGAGTGCCTTGACTGTCAGTACACCTCGTTCTACCGATGACTTAGAAATGAAGGGCAATTCCAGAAAATCTTGGGGGAACATTGTGTACTGTTAACCATAAATTACATCAACAAGGTATAACAGTGAAATTGTCCAAGTCTCGCTTTGGCGGAGATGAACTGAAAATCCTAGGGCACATAGTAGGTACAAATGGATTGCAACTTGATCCTGAATGCATTCAGTCAGAAAAGATTGTCTAGAACCATGTAATGTAACGCAATTACATTCTTTTTGGGACTAACCGGTTTCTATCGATGTTTTATAAAAGGTCAGCACATGAACGACTCACATTTCTTATCTCTATAGAAACAACGTTTGAAATGGATATGGGCTGAAGGTGTGGCAGAAGCCTTCAGTGATACAAAAGAAACTTTAGTAAATCCTCAGATCCTGAAACATACTCTGAAACATCCAACCCTAGAAACTTGTCATTGGTGCTTCAAAATATGAGACTGCTTGCAAGTTGTTCCATGGAGAATGGGGGTTGGAGGAAGGAGAGCACAAGATTACAAGATGATAGCCTTTACTAGTAGAACTCTAAATAAGCACGAGCTGAACTATACAGCTGCATAGAAGGAAATGCTAATTATCGTTTAGAGTGATAGAAGTTCCTAACATTAATATGGGGTTGAAAATTAATCATGTATACAGATCATCAAGTCTTATCCTTGCGAAAGAAAAGCAGATGATTATATAGAAGACTGGTGAGATGGGTGTAACGCGTTGGAACTGTAGATGTAAGAGCTACCATTTTCTCTGCATATAGGCTTATGTCTGCATTATTATGTCCAGGAATCTGGCCCTGCCCCAGAACGTTCAGGATTTACCGACGGTTGACTCGACAATGATTTAACTGTCAGTACAATGGAATCTGTATTATTTACATTACTAAATGTAAGCCCTTGAGAAGGATTATTTCTTTCGTTATTTCCAGACCACTGTTGCGTTTATTTCACTTTACAAAATCTGCTATCATCATTTCTTGAAACCTTGAGGATGAAATGAAATGATCGTATGACATTGTTGGCCGGGAGGGGAAGTTCTGTTTCTATCATTGTTATCTGCTTGATGTTTTTCACCTTACGTACAGTCTAAGAGTTCTATGTTGAGCGTAGCTAAACATTCCACAATACCAAATCTCCTTTCTTACATGGTATGGTAATCTCCGTGTAAGTACTTTCACTAACAGAATCTTCTAAAGATCGATTAAATTATTTTGAGAACTTCAAACTGCATAAGATTCATTTGCATCTATTTTCTTTGAAGTAGACAGGTGAAAAGATACAGTGTAACAACACATCAACAACCTAGTGTCGATCTCTCTTTCTCTCCCCCTCCCCACCCCCCTCACTGTCGCCCCACCCCCTCCTCCCACCTCCACCCCTCTCCCCCTCCCCCTCTCCTCTCTCTCTCTCTCTCTCTCTCTCTCTCTCTCTCTCTCTCTCTCTCTCACACACACACACACACATACACACACACACACACACACACACACACACACACACACACATACACTTACACGCGCACACACACACACACACACACACACACAAGCATATTACGAGAACAGGTATATAAAATAGCAAGAACGGACATATCGACTACGTAGAGAGGTTTACCACATACACAGTCGGATCAAAAACCACAACACCAAAAAATAATTACTGTAGAGTAATAGATTTTCATAAATACATTTGTTTAGGCAACATATGTAAGCGATTATCATTGCAAGATCACAGATTACTGTAAACGCGAGATAATCCATTGCAAATGTGAAATCCTGGAACATTAATAACAGTTGTAAGCGTCAGAATGTTGAATGCAAGCATGCAGACGTGCATGCATTGTGTTGTACAGGTGCCGAATGTCAGTTTGTTGAATGGAGTCCAATGCCTGTGGGACTTGGTCGCTTGATGGTGTTTGTGGATGACGCTCGATTGGAGACATTTCTGGTGGTCAGGAAAGCCAAGAGAACATGTCGACACACTATAGAACATGTTGAGTTACAACAGAGATGTGTGGGCGAGCCTTATCCTCTTGGGAAACACCCATTGCAATTTTGTTCATGAATGGCAGCACTAGACTGATGTACAAATTTACATCCACGGTGTGTGGGACAACCACGAGGGTGCTTCTGCTGCCATACAAAACAGCACTCCACACCATAACTCCACGTGTAGGTCCAGCGTGTCTAGCATGCAGATAGGTTGGTTGCAGGCCTTCAACTGGTTTCCTTCTAACCAGCACACGGCCATTACTGACACCTAGGCAGAACCAGGTTTCATCGGAAAACAAACCAGACTTCCAGCCTGCCCTCCAGTGAGCTCTAGCTCGACACCACTGAAGTCGCAATTGGCGGAGGTTTGAGGTCACTGGAATGCACGGTACGGTGCGTCTGGCTCCGAGCTGTCGTTGATGTAATCGATTTGTAACAGTTCGTGCCAACTACTGGTCAGACTGCTGGTTCAGATGCAGTACGGTGCGCCAAAGCCACAGTCCCAACACAATGGTCTTCCCTCTCGGTAGTGCCACGTGGCCGTCCGGAGCACGGTCTTCCTGTTCCGGACATTCTTCTGACCACCGCTGCCAGCATTCATGTACAGTGGCTACGTTCGTGCCGATCTACAATATCGAAGAAGGAACCTCCAGCTCCTCGTAGCCCTATTACACGACCTCATTCCAACTCAGTGAGGTGTTGATAATGACGTGTTTGTCGCCTTAAAGCATTGTTGACTAACATCAACTCACCACGTCCAATCTCAGTGGTAAGTAACGCTCTCGACCTATACAGCGCGTATTTAAAGCAAACCTGACTAGCATTCTCATAGTCGTGTTACTAGGGCTGGTCTTACGCGACTCGAACGAAATTAGAGCAGACATCATCTTTCAGATGTAGAAACACGCATTCAAACTTTCTTCTTGTCGCACTACTTCTTCTTGGTATTGAGATATTTTTCCGTTTGTGCATAATATTTGTGACACAATGACCCTCTCGAGCTACGCCATGTTTATTGAGTATTTAATACACTCCTGGAAATTGAAATAAGAACACCGTGAATTCATTGTCCCAGGAAGGGGAAACTTTATTGACACATTCCTGGGGTCAGATACATCACATGATCACACTGACAGAACCACAGGCACATAGACACAGGCATCAGAGCATGCACAATGTCGGCACTAGTACAGTGTATATCCACCTTTCGCAGCAATGCAGGCTGCTATTCTCCCATGGAGACGATCGTAGAGATGCTGGATGTAGTCCTGTGGAACGGCTTGCCATGCCATTTCCACCTGGCGCCTCAGTTGGACCAGCGTTCGTGCTGGACGTGCAGACCGCGTGAGACGACGCTTCATCCAGTCCCAAACATGCTCAATGGAGGACAGATCCGGAGATCTTGCTGGCCAGGGTAGTTGACTTACACCTTCTAGAGCACGTTGGGTGGCACGGGATACATGCGGACGTGCATTGTCCTGTTGGAACAGCAAGTTCCCTTGCCGGTCTAGGAATGGTAGAACGATGGGTTCGATGACGGTTTGGATGTACCGTGCACTATTCAGTGTCCCCTTGACGATCACCAGTGGTGTACGGCCAGTGTAGGAGATCGCTCCCCACACCATGATGCCGGGTGTTGGCCCTGTGTGCCTCGGTCGTATGCAGTCCTGATTGTGGCGCTCACCTGCACGGCGCCAAACACGCATACGACCATCATTGGCACCAAGGCAGAAGCGACTCTCATCGCTGAAGACGACACGTCTCCATTCGTCCCTCCATTCAAGCCTGTCGCGACACCACTGGAGGCGGGCTGCACGATGTTGGGGCGTGAGCGGAAGACGGCCTAACGGTGTGCGGGACTGTAGCCCAGCTTCATGGAGACGGTTGCGAATGGTCCTCGCCGATACACCAGGAGCAACAGTATCCCTAATTTGCTGGTAAGTGGCGGTGCGGTCCCCTACAGCACTGCGTAGGATCCTACGGTCTTGGCGTGCATCCGTGCGTCGCTGCGGTCCGGTCCCAGGTCGACGGGCACGTGCACCTTCCGCCGACCACTGGCGACAACATCGATGTACTGTGGAGACCTCACGCCCCACGTGTTGAGCAATTCGGCGGTACGTCCACCCGGCCTCCCGCATGCCCACTATACGCCCTCGCTCCAAGTCCGTCAACTGCACATACGGTTCACGTCCACGCTGTCGCGGCATGCTACCAGTGTTAAAGACTGCGATGGAGCTCCGTATGCCACGGCAAACTGGCTGACACTGACGGCGGCGGTGCACAAATGCTGCGCAGCTAGCGCCATTCGACGGCCAACACCGCGGTTCCTGGTGTGTCCGCTGTGCCGTGCGTGTGATCATTGCTTGTACAGCCCTCTCGCAGTGTCCGGAGCAAGTATGGTGGGTCTGACATACCGGTGTCAATGTATTCTTTTTTCCATTTCCAGGAGTGTATTTATTCTTAGGTGTGGACATTTTTAGTTACAGGATTCACACCAAGTGGTAATAAGCTAGCGTCTGCTGCGTAACATTGGTTTAAGAACTAACTATAATCGTTGTACCATACGTGCAACTAAGCGTAAAAACATTTAATTTAATGAGAAGTGCATGTTATAGAGCACACCATATTGAAACGTCCGCTGAACCTGCTGGGCAGAACAGGTAACAGGACTGTGGAAAGGGACAAAGGCTGAGGTCAGTATCTCCTTCTAATTATCATTTATTGTGATTTAATAACCTCTACAACCAAAGCGGCACATAGCCAGACCTTTACCGAATGAAACTCTTTCACGTCTGAAGGCCTCCAAACAAGAAATCTTAACAAATCAACAAGATAAAATCCAATTAGGATAGCAATAAAACAATTAAAAAAAATCATAGCAAAGTAGATAGAACAAACATATGCAAGGTGCAATATAAATGGCTGAGGACCACAATTAAATTTCAAAAATTTTAGAATATATTACCATAGACTTTTAAAAGCAGATGGCCAGAATGTAAAAAAACAAGAAATCTTAAAAATTAACAAGATTAAAATGCAATTAAAGAGTTAAATTAAATGAATTAAAAAAGGTATTACAGCTACGTGGAAAGCCTTAAGGCTACGCAGATAAAACAAACCTACGCAAAGTGCAATACCAATGGCTGAAGGCCACAATTAAGTTTCAAAATTTTAAAATACGATACTGGCCATTAAAATTGCTACACCAAGAAGAAATGCAGATGATAAACGGGTATTCATTGAACAAAAATATTATATTAGAACTGACATGTGATTACGTTTTCACGCAATTTGGGTGCATAGATCCTGAGAAATCAGTACCCAGAACAACCGCCTCTTGCCGTAATAACGGCCTTGATAGCCTGGGCATTGAGTCAAACAGAGCTTGGATGGCGTGTACAGATACAGCTGCCCATGCAGCTTCAGCACGATACCACACTTCATCAAGAGTAGTGACTGGCGTATTGTGACGAGCCAGTTGCTCGGCCGCCATTGACCAGACGTTTTCAATTGGTGGGAGATCTGGAGAATGTGTTGGCCAGGAAAATAGTCGAACAGGACCTGCAACATGGGGTCGTGCATTATCATGCTGAAATGTAGGGTTTCGGAGGGATCGAATGCAGGGTAGAGCCACGAGTCGTAACACATCTGAAATGTAACGTCCACTGTTCAAAGTGCCGTCAATGCGAACAAGAGGTGACCGAGACGTGTAACCAGTGGCACCTCATGCCGCCACGCCGGGTGATACGCCAGTATGGCGATGACGAATACACGCTTCCAATGTGCGTTCACCGCGATGTCGCCAAACAAGGATGCGACCATCATGATGCTGTAAACAGAACTTGGATTCATCCGGAAAAATGACGTTTTGCCATCCGTGCACCCAGGTTCGTCGTTGGGTACACCATCGCAGGCGCTCCTGTCTGTGATGCAGCGTCAAGGGTAACCGTAGCCATGGTCGCCGAGCTGATAGTCCATGGTGCTGCAAACGTCGTCGAACTCTTCGTGCAGATGGTTGTTGTCTTGCAAACGTCCCCATCTCTTGATTCAGGGATCGAGACGGGGCTGCACTATCCGTTACAGCCATGCGGATAAGTTGCCTGTCATCTCGACTGCTAGTGATACGAGGCCGTTGGCATCCAGCACGGCGTTCCGTATTACCCTCCTGAACCCACCGATTCCATATTCTGCTAAAAGTCATTGGATCTCGACCAACGCGAGCAGCAATGTCGAGATATGATAAACCGCAATCGCGATAGTCTATAATCCGACCTTCATCAAAGTAGGAAACGTGATGGTACGCATTTCTCCTCCTTACGCGAAGCATCACAACAACGTTTCACCAGGCAACGCTGGTCAACAGCTGTTTGTGTATGAGAAATCGGTTGGAAACTTTCCTCATGTCAGCACGTTGTAGGTGTCGCCACCGGCGCCAACCTTGTGTGAATGCTCTGAGAAGCTAATCATTTGCATCTCGCAGCATCTTCTTCCTGTCTGTTAAATTTCGCGTCTGTAGCACATCTTCGTGGTGTAGCAATTTTAATGGCCAGTAGTGCATATTACCATAGGCTTTTAAAGGCAGAAGTCCGCAATGTTTAAGCTTGAAAGATAAATTAAGGAATTAATTTTGCAAATTTTTTAAGATAAGAAAAATTAACCAAAAGCCCAAAAATTTAAGCAGCTGAAAACAGATAATTATACACCGGTGGCACTCAGAATCCTCCAGGGAGTTCGGTCTGCCCTTGTTCATATAAGCGAGACAAGTGGTGAGCCCAACTATACTTGATCCGTCGGAACCCAACCAGGGAACAGCCGCGGACCGACCGACACGACTTCCTTCCCGTTAATCAGTACATGAGAACTCAAACCGGAAAGGTTACAAACTTGATGATCCACAATGGAGTAAGTATTAGTTGTCAAAATTACACACCATGTTGGACAGCGACAACAAGTGAGGAAAGGACGCTGCCTGAAATTACGTTAGTGGCCATGCCAGGTAACCGGAACACTAATGGCCACTAGGCAGAAAATTCCGCTGGTACATTTGAATTTGAAACACGGCAATGTAGTTAACTTCACTCAAAAGAACACTGCCTGAATTTATGTCAGCGCCCAGGGCAGGTAACCAGAACACTAACACGATGTTGCCCACAGGAAATCCTCCTAACGGCAAACCACCGAAACGAACCACCACAACATGAATGGACGGGGCTTGGGTAGTTGAAAGCACTATTCAACATTGACGTCCTGGGTCGGAGAACCACGAAGCTCGTAGCGATCGGACAGCTCCACACACACTCCGACTAGAGATGGGGGATCCACTGCTGAACTGATTCATAGAGTTGAATCTTTCAAAGGAGTGAACAATCAGTGATTCAGAAAAAAAGAACGGTAGCTCCATCGTCTCCCACAGCAGAGAGAGAGAGAGAGAGAGAGAGAGTCGGAGCAGATCAGCGGGGCCTCTGCTGGTCAGAGCACACTGCACGCCACACAACACAGCCAGTTCTGGCCTCTGCCCTGCTTCTGCCTTGGCTGCCTGCATTGTGCAGTGCCCCATTGGATTTTGTGTTTCACATATACTGTGCCGTCTCTGTGCTTCCTCTGCCGCGTGCAGTGTCTGGCGCACCTTAGCTTAGCATCGCACTCCGTCGGCGATCGTTTCAGTTGCACGTCCTGCCCTCTGGTCAGTTGATGCGAGCAACAGGACAGAGAGCCTCCTAGCGGAGAACATAAGAACTACTTGCAACAACCTGCTCGCAAGAGAACGGACGATCTGTCTCGGAGCGGGTGACTGGTGGCTGTTCACCGCTCCCCCCACCCTCGGAACTCGGCCGCTCAATGCTCACCCCACCGTTCTCGACTCTAGCCAGAGCGTTGAGCAAAGCAACTCAGGTGTCACTCTGGTCTCTGCGGTCTTAGCTCTCACAGTAATACAGCTCACGGCTCGACCTGCTTGACTCAGCGCCCCTGCATCAGAGTTCGTCTATACTGGATATTGTTCTTCGTAGTAATATCGGTATGTATATTACATAATTATGTTATGTATACATCATTTGTTTTTATTTTATTTTTATTTGTTTAAACTGATCAGATGAGGTTCCTGATGACTCCTCTTACTATAGGATTTTTTATTATGGACACTCGAATTTACACTTCAATTACGACCGAACCGATAAATGTATCGCAAAATGTGATACACCAATATTTTCCTTGTTTTATTCTGCGTAAGGCTATACGCAGCACTTTGGTCTTACAGTCAAATTTATATATTTCTTTCTTATTGTAGTATAGATTTTGCGATTTTAGGCGTCTTCGGAAGGAAACGTTCAGTTTAAAAATATATGGCTTGCGATGTATTTGTACGAGGTTACTGAAATTTTAATACATTATAGCCAAATACATTGTTAATGTAAATCTCAAGTTACAACATTTTCCGATCACCCAAAAAACCACGATAGTGCAAAATAAATCAATAATCAAAAACTTTGTCATTTCGTGGAAATTTCAATAAACAATACAAAATTCTTACTCATTATCTGTGCTACTTCAAAATAGGATCAAAATACAGGTATAGTACTGTAATAAACCAAGTTTAAAGGGCAATGTGCCTTCCATTTATTGTCTGTTATGAATGAGTGGTGAACCATGAAAAGGAGCTAGTTCATTTCAGGGAGTGAACAGTTATGATCCAATCTCTGAAAAGAACAGTTTTGCCCATCTCTAACTCCAACACTGCGCAGGGGCTGCCAGCGGCTCCAGCCGACTGCACCACGCGGAGATAACTTCCCTCGTCCGCAACAACCGACCGACTGCAGGCTGGTCCGTCCGCGACTGCTGCTCCGACGCGACTGCACTGCTGGTGCGTCTCCCACTCACTTCCAGGCACACGACGGCGGAAATACTGGCGCGGACCCAATTATGCAGAGGAAACACGCTCACTGGCTAAACGACATCCCTGCACCAGGAAAGGACCGGCCCAAGTTCCACAAGATGGTAACTGAAGGGGCCCAGAAGCGCTCAGAGAACCAGTTACACGTCACCCGATGAGACGACCGACCTCTCAGAGTCAGTACGCCGACAACATTTAAAATAACTTGTCCAAGGAAATCACGCCAGCTACACACACAACCTGACAAGCACTTGCACAGAGACGTGAACGATACACGATAGTAACTAAGCAAGCACGAAGACAAATCAGGAGACTATGCAGACACACACAGCCGACTCATGAACCATCAGCGAGCTAAAACGCGTTGACCAGTAGGACGACCGACCGACGATCCACCAAGACCGCAGCCCGGCTCAAGTGATGCGTGGCGGCAATGGTCGGGCGAGCCCTGTCGAGGCAGGCCTCACTGCTGCTCCAACCCGACTGCACTAGTGCCGCATTGCAACTCCCGACTGGCAGGTCTGGACTGCGATCCAGACACGTTCCAAGTGACTGGCAGCCGAAGTCGCGACCCGAACTCTCTATCAGAACACGCTTACGACAGACAACGACCAGGAAGTAATAGCAGTCGAGCAAAGATAATACGAGAGTGGATATATCGATACGCGCTGATAACGCCGCTCACGGTCAGGCAAAGCAGCAATTCAGTGACAGTAGTAATTTAAATTAACGTAGTGAGGTTAAAGTACGTTAAAAACAGAATGTAAAATAGATGATGGCGGGAACACGAGCCACGCACGGCTCACATATTTATACAGCAAGGTCAGTATGGGATGCTGCCGACATCACATGCAATGTGGGAAAGAAGAGGATACACGCATATATTACAGCCATTCAATATACACTACTGGCCATTAAAATTGCTACACCAAGAAGAAATGCAGATGATAAACGGGTATTCAATGGACAAATATATTGTACTAGAAATGACATGTGATTACATTTTCACGCAATTTGGATGCATAGATCCTGAGAAATCAGTACCCAGAACAACCACCTTTGGCCGTAATAACGGCCTTGATACGCCTGGGCATTGCGTCAAACAGAGCTTGGATGGCGTGTACAGGTTAAGCTGCCTGTGCAGCTTCAACACGATACCACAGTTCATCAAGAGTAGTGACTGGCGTATTGTGACGAGCCAGTTGCTCGGACACCATTGACCAGACGTTTTCAGTTGGTGAGAGATCTGGAGAACGTGCTGGTCAGGGCAGCAGTCGAACATTTTCTGTATCCAGAAAGACCCGTACAGGACCTGCAACATGCGGTCGTGCATTATCCTGCTGAAATGCAGTGTTTCGCAGGGATCGAATGTAGGGTATAGCTACGGGTCGTAACACATCTGAAATGTAACGTCGCGATATGATAAACCGCAATCGCGATAGGCTATAATCCGACCTTCATCAAAGTTGGAAACGTGATGGTACGCATTTCTCCTCCTTACACGAGGCATCACAACAACGTTTCACCAGGCAACGCCGGTCAACTGCTGTTTGTGTATGAGAAATCGGTTGGAAACTTTCCTCATGTCAGCACGTTGTAGGTGTCGCCACCGGCTCCAACCTTGTGTGAATGCTCTGAAAAGCCAATCATTTGCATATCGCAGCATCTTCTTCCTGTCTGTTAAATTTCGCGTCTGTAGCACATCTTCGTGGTGTATCAATTGTAATGGCCAGTAGTGTAAATTATCGACGTGAAAACATCCAGCCTAGACGCTGGAGTTGAATAAGAACATTAGGTGTAAAAGGACATAGGAAATGGATAAGGAAGGAAGATACTGATTCGTAGCCACGGACGGAAGGTATATTTGAGTAGCAATGGTTGTGGAAGTTCGACATTTAAGTAAAGGTTGTAGGACATAAAGTGTAGGTACCTCAAGACTGTTCAACCCAACCCCCCAACCCTCTCTCTCTATATTCTACAGTCTCTTCGAGACATCTAATATAAATATATAAAAGAATGAATGTATGAGGATACAACTGTCTGAGATTTGTTATGTATTCACGAGGCGAGAAATAGTAAGTAATAATTATCACCAAAGCAATGAAACGTTGTGATTTCATCTACGCACGAGACTCCTCTCATGTGACGGTAGGGGTAAAATGAACTACATGCACCCTACAAGCAGAAAAAGATGCAGTTTTGAATTTATAAAACTCACATTCTTTGGTAAATAGTAATCTTGATGGTATGCACTAATGATACCAGGGACAATTATTATATTCTTCTCGAAGTAAGATGGTAGGTCGTCTGACTCATACGTCTTGCTCACTGGACGGAAGAGTTTTGTCGTGGCTGCCTCTCCAAAGGCTGCTAGTAGTTTTAAAGGAATGATGTCTACTCTGGGACCGTGTTTCGACTAGGTCTTTCAGTGCTCTGTCAAATTCTTCAAGCAGTATCGTATATCACACCTCATCTCCATCTACGTGCTCTTCCATTTCCATAATATTGCCCAGAAGTATATCTCCTTTGCATAGTCCCTCTCTATACTCCTTCCACCTTCCTGCTTTCTTTATTTGCTTAAGACTGGTTTTCCATCTGAAGTCTTGATATTCATACAGGTGGTTCTCTTTTTTTCAAAGGTCTCTGTAATACAGGTGGTTCTCTTTTCTCCAAAGGTCTCTTTAATTTTTCTCAAGGCGGCATCGATCTTTCACCTAGAAATGCATGCTTTAAAAACCTTATATTTGTCCTCTAGCCATTCCTGTTTAGCCATTTTTACACTTCCAGTCAATCTCATTTTCAGACGTTTGTATTCCCTTTCGCCTGCTTCATTCACTGCATTTTTATATTTTCTCCTTTCATCAATTAAATTCAATATCTCTTACGTTACCCAAGGATTTCTACTAAACCTCGTCTTTTTACCAGGTTGATCCTCTGCTGCCTTCACTGTTTTATTTCTCAAAGCTATCCATTCATCTTCTACTGTATTCCTTCCCCCTGTTCTTGTTAATCGTTCCCTAATGCTTCCTCTGGAACTCTAAAGCCTGCGGTCCTTTCAGTTTATCGAGGCCCGATCTCCTTAAATTCCTATCTTTTTGCAGTTTTTTCAGTTTATTCTGCAGTTAATAACCAATAAATTGTGGTCAGAAGCCACACCTGCCCTGGAAATAGCTTACAATTTAAAAGCTGCTTCCGAGATCTGTGTCTTACCATTATATAGGGTTGTATGAAAAAGAATCATACGATTTAAAAAAAATCATAACTATAATTTTATTTGCGATATGTCCGTGAACAACATACTGTGGGAAAGAGTAAACTCTCGTATTTTACATGGGACACTGCCACACCGTTATATGTACGTGCGGGAATTTTTAAATCAAAGGATTATTAAACGATAGATCGGTCGCACTGGACCAAATGATCCAGTCTTACATTACTGGTCTCCAATGTCACCGGACCTGACTTTATGTGATTATTTGTCGTGGGAGTTTATAAAAGACCGTTTGTTGTGACTCCGTTACCAACAATAATGAATGAACTGAGATATCGCTTAACAGCAGCTGTGGAAGCTGTAACTGAAGACATGCTCGCAGCGGTGTGGAAACAATTTGAATACCGCATTGGCATATGCCGTGTATCTCAAGGGGGCCATATTGAACACATAAGAAAAGGTATTTAAAAAAAAGTATGAATTTCCTGTCCATCAAAAAACAAAATTCATTGTATACGTTTATCAGTTTCAGATCGGATGATTCTTTTTGATACACTGTGTGTAATCAATCTGAAACCTTCCGGTGACTCCAGGTCTCTTCCACGAATATACCTGCTTTCATGATTCTTAAACCAGGTGTTAGCAATGATTAAACTATGCTTTATGGAAAATTCTACTAGGCGGCTACCTCTTTCATTCCTTTCCCCCCAGTCCATATTCACCTACTACTTTTCTTTCTCTTCCTTTTCGTACTATCGAATTCCAGTCCCCCATGACTTAAATTTTCTGGTCCCTTAACAATCTGCATAATTTCTTTTATCTCATAATACATTTCTTCAATCTCTTCTTCATCTGCGAAGCTATCTGTCTTATAAACTTGTCCTACTGTAATGGGCTTCGTGTCTACCTTGGCTACAATAATGCGTTCATTATGCTGCTCATCGTAGCTTATCCGGGCTCCTATTTTTTTTATTCATTATTAAACCTACCCTTGCATTATCCCTATTTGATTTTGTATTTATAACCCTGTATTCACCTGAGCAGAAGTCCTGTTCCTCCAACCTCCGAACTTCGCTAGCTCCCACTATAGTTAACTTCAACCTATCCATTCCAGTTTTTAAGTTTTCTAACTTACCTGCCCGATAAAGGGATCTGACATTCCACGCTCCGATCCGTAGAATGCCACTTTAGTTTCTCCTGATAACGTCGTAAGTAGTCCCCACTCGGAGATGAGAAAGGGGGGACTATTTTACCTTCGGAAAATTTTACCCAAGATGATGCCATTATTTAACCATACAATAGAGCTGCACGCCCTCGGGAAAAATTACGGCTGTAGTTTCCCCTTGCTTTCAGCTGTTCGCAGTACTAGCACAGCACGGCCGTTTTGGTTGATATTACAAGGCCAGATCAGTCAATCATCCAGACTGTTGCCCCTGCAGCTATGACACGGCTGCTGTCCCTCTCAGGAACCACACATTTGTCTGGCCTCTCAACAGTTACACTGCGTTGTGGTTGCACCTACGGTACGGCTATCTGTATGGCTGAGGCACTCAAGCCTCCCCATCATCGGCAAGCGAGAGTTGCGCTCAAGTAGCGAAGGTGTGAGCGTCACTGGTACAGCTCACTATCTGTACTTGGCCAGAAGAGGAGCTGCGAAGCTGTGCACGGTCTGTGGCGCGACGCAAAGCGAATTATCGCACGTCGTTATTACGACACAGCAAAACAGTCGTGAAGAAGCTTTCGACACCGCAACCCACTAGGAATGAGGAACGGAATCAAGACGAACGTCAGACACCTGTCCCATCTCTGTAAATTCAGTGCAGTAGAGGGTCGTGGGCAGAGAACTATGATATCATAACCAACTGCTGCAGGGAAGAAGTAGGCGTAGAGTCCCTTGTCTCCAGGCAGCGAGCGTGGCCGACCACCGCGCACCGAAGTGCGCAGTGGCCGCCCACATAGTTGATCCACCTACTGCGGAGTAGACGACCGCGCCGAATCAGCGCGAGAAGTTATCCATGGATCAGGAGGCTACATTGGATCTGTGATGAGAAGACGGTCCAGGAGGGGCCGTCACTTGCCGGATTCCGGGGTGCAACTATAAAATGGTTCAAATGGCTCTGAGCACTATGGGACTTAACATCTATGGTCATCAGTCCGCTAGAACTTAGAACTACTTAAACCTAACTAACCTAAGGACAGCACACAACACTCAGCCGGTGCAACTATAAAGCTGCACAATCGGACGAATAATAAGAGACCGCCGCTGTACATCGTGGTAGTGGAAACTGCGACGGATGGCAGCGACATCTTCGGGATAAGGAAGCTCTTAGGCTTTCGTGTGACCGTCGAAGATCTCCCCCTAGGCATGGACCATAAGCCTGAGTGCTTGAGGTGCCAAGCTGAAGGACATATGACTGAATACCGCAGCAACTCGCCGCGATGAGTTAAGTGCGCCGGTGCGCACGACACCCGCGCCTGTCACAGACGACAAGATGAGGCGCCCACTTGGGCTCGCTGTGGCGGGCCACACGTGGCTGACTGGCGTGGCTGCCCGGCCTTTGCCAGCGACGGCTGCGTTGGAGACAAGGTGCTAAGTGAGAAGTAGAGATGGGTCGAACTCGTTCATTCCCGTGAACTACTTCATTCATTTCACTCTTTGCCGTGAAGGCGTTCAAATGAAGTAGTTCATTCATGAAGTACGGAAGCCTGGCGAAGTTGCCCAGTTCGCCGCTCAGCCGCGGCTACGCTCGCTTCGCCTCGCTCGTACAATAAAGCTTCGTAATACTTCATAATTTTTCTAACAGATGGCCGAACTATGCAGTATCGTGCACACAACGTTTTACGCTCTTACAGCGTCTGAGCTAACTTAAATAGAGCATGGTCGATGGGGACAAAGGAAAGATAAACAGAGAAGCCTGTCACATATGAAAAAGGTATTACATTTAATCCTGCTCGAAATTTTCTCATGAAGCGCCCAAAAAAGTCTTTATCTGACAAGTGAAACATTATTTGTTGTATTCATGGACTGAAAACTAGGGCTACCAACGAAATGTAGTCCAATTTTATGTTCCTTTTAAAATTTAATTCAAAATAGAACGAGTATGTTTACCACTGTCACAAAGTCTATATACGAGTATCTACGTTAAATAATTATTCAGAAGTTTTCCTGTAGATTTTATTTTTGTTGAGAATAATAACTCTTCCAGATTCAAAACGTAAACTGTCACATGTAGTCATTGGTACGATTTCAGGTAAAATCCCTCTTTCAGTGTTATTAGCAAATCTTTTATTTTCATATTGGCTGTGCGTGCTGACACAGCCAGCCTCTTCGTTTGTATCTGTAATATTCATTTGTCCGCAAGCGCTGCCAACGGTAGGCTACCGGTAGACCCGAAGTGTGACTGAACTGCACAAATAGTCACGGGTAATGATGTCAGCACTGCAGGAAGCAGCTGGCGCCGCCTTCCCCTCGCCCCTCACCACCCCAACCCCTAGCAAACCCATCGTTTCCCACAAACGCCGCGCGATTCGTCGACAGGCAGTAGAGGGGGGACTGAAGTGAAGGGAGAATGAGTGACGTAGCGCCGATGTAATGGGCGAGTGAGTGAACTAGAAAAAAGTGTGAAGAGTTTGAAGTACCAGTTCATTGAAATTGAGTGGTTAGTTCACACATCACTGGAGTGAAGCGTTCGTTTGAACGACTCATTAACGAGCTCCCCATCACTAGTGAGAAGACACGACGGCAGTGCCGTAAGCGTCGCCGAACACAGACGCAAGCGGGAGGTGAGAAGACAGCTCCCACGGCCCACAAGCGGCCGGAATACCGCGCCAGTGAGAGACGGATGGGGGACCGGCTGTCGGCGGTGGGGCAGCAGGCTCTGCAAAAGCAGGAGGTGCGCGACATGCTGGCGGCCGCGGCGGAGGAGGCGACTGCGGCCTTCAAAGCCGCCATGGACGCAGATAGGGCAGCTTTTAAGGCCACCTTGTCAGTAAAGACGGAAGAGGCATGCGGCCAACTGCGGCAATTGCGCTCGCAGCTGGCTCACGACATCTGTACGGACGTCACAGGTGAATAGACGACACCTGCCGCCGCTCCCCTTATAGAGCAGCCCGCGGAGAAACGCAGCGTGACGGACACACCGAAGCAGAACACGGATGCCGCCGCAAGAACACCGAAGTCCATCGGGTCCGAGAAGTTCTGCTTCGACGAGTGGGCTACCACAGCGATCAGGACGCTCAAGGGTATCGGCTACGTCGTCCGCTATACAGGGGAGACTCAAACGCAGCCCTCACTGAGCTTGTCAGCGCAGCCAACGAGGGAGTGTGGGCCGCTACGCGACCACACATCTCCGAGTGCTTGGCTTCGACGCTCGCCCCCCCAGACACCGATAGGCGACCTGGGCTTTCCCCCGCGCATCATGACGGACTGATCTCTTATGACGAACAGGGTTGTAGCCTCTCCCCGATGTTATTCAATCTCTATATTGAGCAAGCAGTAAAGGAAACAAAAGAAAAATTCGGAGTAAGTATTAAAATCCATGGAGAAGAAATAAAACTTTCAGGTTAGCCGATGACATTGCAATTCTGTTAGAGACAGCAAAGGACTTGGAAGAGTAGCTGGACGGAATGGATAGTGTCTTGAAAGGAGGATATAAAATGAACATCAACAAAAGCAAAACGAGGATAATGGAATGTAGTCGAATGAAGTCGGGTGATGCTGAGGGAATTAGAATAGGAAATGAGACACTTAAAGTACTAATGCAGTTTTGCTATTTGGGGAGCAAAATAACTGATGTCGAAGTAGAGAGGATATAAAATGTAGACTGGCAATGGCAAGGAAAGCGTTTCTGAAGAAGAGAAATTTGTTAACATCGAGTATTGATTTAAGTGTCAGGAAGTCGTTTCTGAAAGTATTTGTGTGGAGTGTAGCCATGTATGGAAGTGAAACATGGACGATAAATAGTTTGGACAAGAAAAGAATAGATGCTTTCAAAATGTGGTGCTACAGAAGAATGCTGAAGATTAGATGGGTAGATCACATAACTAATGAGGAACTATTGAATAGGATTGGGGAGAAGAGAAGTTTGTGGCACAACTTGACTAGAAGAAGGGATCGGTTGGTAGGACATGTTCTGAGGCATCAAGGGATCATCAGTTTACTATTGGAGGGCGGCGTGGAGGGTAAAAGTCATAGAGGGAGACCAAGAGATGAATACACTAAGCAGATTCAGCAGGATGTAGGTTGCAGTAGGCACTGGGAGATGAAGAAGCTTGCACAGCATGGAGAGCTGCATCATACCAGTCTCAGGACTGAAGACCACAACAACAAAAACATGGCTTGACATGGTAGCCGCTTGCACGATACTCTCTTCTAACTTAACCCATCTTTACATGACCTGTCGCATTCAGCAAGATTCCGCTACTGCTCTTACCATCCGACCTAACTATCTTAGATGCTTTTCTTCCCTTGGCGCTTGCTTTGCCACTTTTTTTCCTCTGCCCTTTCCACCGCTACCCTTTCTTCAACTTTCGATCCAATCTATCTCCAGATGAGCGCCTATTAATGGTTAACCTTAACCAGTCATACGCAAACTTCGCAGTACCCACATCCTGCGAGATCTCACCTTAGCGAAAACTAACCCTTATGAAGAGATGGCAGTAGACGTGTTGGCCATAATGCCAGTGTGGGCGTGGAGGGGCTCCACCTCTTAAGTAAAAAAGAACCAACGGCAAGATGCATGGTTCATGAGTGGGAGGGGGGAAGGATGGAAATGGGAGAGTGTATTGATAAAGGACTTTTTAACTATTTTAAAACAGTTAACATATCACATCATTCATGTTTGTGGGAGCATATGAGGTGTAACGTAATGATTTGGGGAAACCGAAGTGTTGACACCTTTTCTCTCTAGCCGGTTAATGGTGGTCGCGATTGTTTCATGTGTTTATCCTGTTATTGAAGTAGTCAGTTTCGATCCGCCTATTTTGAGTGGAAATTTATGGCCTTTGTGAGTATACCGTGAGATGAAATTGACGCGGCCTATATGGGAGTCGGGGCAACGGCCAGCAGCATGTCTGCACTCTGCGACGCTTAATGTCGGGACTGCTACTCCGTGGAACCGACGATCCCAGGTAGGAGGTTAACTACGTCCCACGGAACGTCGCAGGCCTGACTATAGCATGGTGACGGGAACATTAAACTTAGAATTATCTGACACATGTCGACCGATAAAGACATAGTTGTAACCACAACTGTTGTGAGCTTTTATTCTGTCATCAATTGTAATGCGTAATGTATGAGTTTTATAGGAGTGACAAGAAGAAGTAAACGTTATTCAGGTTATCACTGTTAGCATTCAACCGCGATTCTTATACATATATTTTAACAACGAGTTTCAAGAGACAATGCTCCCATCATCAGGTTGTAAAATCTGTGTCATGAAATTAAACGGACTAAAAAGACAAAATACCATCACAAATAGTTGGGAAGTCCATGGAGTCCATGCCCGAGCCGGCACAGTGCGACAGCATATTTGGTAGCTATGGGACGGCCATCGACTTGTGTTAACAACTTCAATGTAAGACGAGGACCCACAGTCCAATATACTTTTAATTCTGTTTTACTCCATGGACTTCCCATTTGTGATGGTATTTTGTCTTTTTAGTCCGTTTAATTTCATGACATAGATTTTACAACCTGATGATGGGAGCATTGTCTCTTGAAACGCGTTGTTAAAATATATGTATAAGAATCGCGGTTGAATGCTAACAGTGATAACCAGTATAACGACAACTGCTACCTCGACTCCATAATGGATTATATTAAAACGTTATTCAGCTGTATTTGGTATCGGGAATAACTTTCGGCTTACGCATACATCGCAGCATCTGAGAAGGAGTCTGAAGCTACAAGATCCTGACCACCGTTATTGCATCTACTGTTTACAGAACAAGCAGCCACTGTTGATAAATAACGGCGACGGGAAAACACTTACACAGTCAGGCCTCCGGCCAACCATGTACCGTGAAACATTCCAAGCGATAGAGAAGCTTGGCTCATTCGTCAGAACACGGGGCGGAACGTGAAGTTCAAAGGTTTATTTAAGTACCAAAAAGGAAATTATTTGCTGGTTCGTATGTGACCCATATTAGTCCAAACGTTACATTCCAGTCCACAATGTAAGACAGTTCGCGCCTGTTGTGCCTCATATTTGTATGTACCTGCCGCGTCGAGCTGATTGAGCCGCATGTCTGAACCATGAACAGTAGAAGAATTTTGGAAAAGCAAGGAACGGGTTGGAGAAGTGGAAAGTTAACGGGTCGGGTAACAGATACTTTTAGACAAACAAACTTTATTACAACAGGAACTAGTAAGTGATAATAAATGCAAACGCAATAAATGTAACAAGTAAGACCTTCAGGTATAGATCAGAAGTGGAAATAATAATTACTAAAAGTCAAGTATAGAAGATAAAACATGTGGTACTCTTAATTCTCGAATATGCACTTGAGTGGCAATCCAGAACGTGACAATACAATACGACAAACTTATTAATCTTCAGATGCATTACTTAAGCAAGTGAGGTGTCGCATCCAACATTTAAGAATTATTTGTGGCAAATAACACAAATAAGCACTCTGTCTTCAGGCCCCAAGTGGCCCATCGGGTCCATCCAACTGCCGTATCATCCTCATCTGAGGATGCGGATAGGAGGGGTGTGTGGTCAGCACACCGCTCTCCCGGTCGTTATGATGGTTTTCTTTGACCGGAACCGCTACTATTCGGTCGAGTAGCTCCTCAATTGGCATCACTAGGCTAAGTGCACCCCGAAAAATGGCAACAGCGCATGGCGGCTGGATGGTCACCCATCCAAGTGCCGACCACGTCCGACAGCGCTTAACTTCGGTGATTTGATGGGAACCGGTGTATCCACTGCGGCAACGCCGTTGCCTAAAAGACATAATTAATTATATTTTTTGATTTGCAGTTTTGACATGAAATGTAAGATACAAGGCACCAGAAATAACGTGCAAGACGATGTTTAAATTAATAATTTCCAACATAGTTTACTTGGATGTATATGTTACCAACAGTTCCTGAGATTACGCATTTGCACAATTTGCACTTCAATCATCATCAGAAGATATCAGTCAAAGTTATAGCAGTTAACCATGACGAAATCCAAATACAAAATCTTTGCATCAATTCATCTACATCTACATCCATTACTCTGCAATTCACAATTTAGTGCCTTGCAGAGGATTCATCGAACCACCTTCAAGTTATTTATCTACCGTTCCATTCTCGAACAGCGCGCGGGAAAAACGAACACCTAAATCTTTGGGTGTGAGCTATCATTTCTTTTATTTTATTATGCTGATCATTTTCTCAATATCGGTGGGTCCAACAAAATACTTTCACTCTGAGGAGAGAGTAGGTGACTGAAATTTCATGAGAAGGTCCTGCCACAGCGAAAAACGTATTTGTTTTAATGACAGCCACCCCAATTCGTGTATCGTATCCGTGGCACTCTCTACCCTATTTCGCGATAATACAAAACGAGCTGCCCTACGTTGAAGGGCCGGCCAGTGTGGCCGAGCGGTTCTAGGCGCTACAGTCTGCAACCGAGCGACCGCTACGGTCGCAGGTTCGAATCCTACCTCGGGCATGGATGTGTGTGATGTCCATAGGTTAGTTAGGTTTAAGTAGTTCTAAGTTCTAGGGGACTGATGACCTCAGATGTTAAGTCCCATAGTGCTCAGAGCCATATTTTTTTTTTAACCTTCGTTGAACTTTTTCGATGTCCTCCGCCAATCTTATCTGATAGGGATCTCACACGGCACAGCAAAACTCCAAAAGATGGACAAACGTAGTGTAAGCAGACTCTATAGTAGACCTGTTACATTTTCTAAGTTTTCTGCTGATAAATCACAGTCTTTGGTTTATTTTCCCCGCAACATTATTTGTGTGACCTGTCCAATTTAAATTATTCATAATTGTAATCCCTAAACATTTATTTAAGTTTACAGTCTTTATATTTCTGTGATTTATCGTGAGAAAGAAATTTAGTGGATTGCATTTAGTCATCAAGTGGCTGACTTGACACTTCATATTGTAGAGCCAATGACCACCTCTTACATCATAGAGATCTTCTCTAAATCATTTTGCAGTTCGTTTTGATCATCTGATTGCTTTACAAGACGGTAAATGACAGCATCATCTTCAAACAATCTAAGAAGGCTGCTCTCTTAAATCGTCTCTTTAGATTAGGAACAGCAAAAGACCTATAAAGGTTTCCTTAGCGAACGCCAAATATTACTTCGGTTTTACTCGATGACTTTGCGTCAGTTATTACGGACTGTGACCTTTCTAACAGGATATCACGAATCCAGTCACACAACTGGGGCGATACTCGATAGGCACGCAATTTAATGAGAAGTCGCTTGTGAGTAACGGTGTCAAAAGTAATCTGGAGATCTAAAAATACGGAATCAATTTTAAACCCCCTGTCGATAGCACTCATTACTTCGTAAGAACAAAAATGGTTTTTGACAAGAAAGATATTTTCTGAAGCCGTGTTCGTTATTTGTCAAGACATTGTTTTCTTAGAGGTAATTCATAAGGTTCGAACACAGTACGTGTTCGGAAACTCTACCACAAAACGACGTTAGTGATGAGGATCTATAATTCAGCGGATTACTCCTATTTCCTTTTATGGGTATTGGTGTGACTTGCGTAATTTTCCAGTCCTTAGGTACAGATCTTTGTAAGTGCGAGCGGTTGTATATGATTGCTAAGTACGGAGCGATTGCATCAGCATACTCTGTAAGTAATCTGACTAGTATGTAATCTGGACCGGAGGTCTTGCCTTTATTAACTGTATTAAGTTACTTCACTACACCGATAGTGTCTACTTCTAAGTTACTCACGTTGGCAGTTGATCTTGACTCTTATTCTGAAGTATTCACTTCGTCTTCTTTTGTGAAGGGGATTCGGGAAACCGTTTTTTATAACTCTGCTTTAGTAGCACGGTAATCAGTAAAGGTATTGACTGCGTCTCGCCGCTGGTGTACTCTACATACGACCAGAATCTCTTTAAATCCAAAAAAACTTTCAGCCGTGTATATTTAAAATTTTATTTTACTTGTGTGACCAGTTTCGGTGTTTCACTTCGTCATTTTCAGGTCATCTGACAGAATCCAACCTCATACAACACACGCAATCGAAATATGGGCCAGCATTCAGAAACGGGTATCCGTAACTTTTTTAACAACACGATCCCTTTCTTCATCAATTGGAGATTGATGAACGAAGGGATCGCATTGTTGCAAAAGTCTACATATACCAATTACTGAATGCTGTCCCCTATTTCGAGTGCATATGAGGTTGGCTTCCTCCTACACGTTGGTCAAGGGGCCTGAAGATGGCACAATGAAACGCCGAAACTGGTCACATAAGTAAAATAAAATTTTAGATATAGAGGGCTGAAGGCGTTTTTGATTTGATGTTTTGTACTGAACAGCCGAAGTCCCCCCAGCCGTCGTGTACAAAGATGGACACACAGAGAATCTCTTTAGGTTTTCTACCATATTTCGAACGAGAGTTTCGTTGTGGAAACTATTAAAAGCGTTTCGTTGAACTTCGTACGAAATTTCGAGCATCTATAAAACTTCGCCAATCTTGGGATTTTGAGCTCTTTTAAATTTTGCACGATTTTCCTTGCCTCTGCAATTGTGTTTAGACCTGTTTTGTATTTCACTGGGGATCAGTGCCATTTCTTATTAATTTACCTGGTATATATCTTTCAATTGCCGTCGATACTATTTGTTTGAATTAAACCCACACCTGGTCTACGCTCATGTAGTCAGATTGAAAGGGGTGGAGACTCACTGGAATGTGTAAAGTTAATTTTTATCCACTTTTTAAATAGATATATTTTGTGTTTATTTTTGGTAGGTTTGGATGTTACGGTACTCAACCTATCTCAGTCTCAATGTAAAATTTTAGCGGTAAATTGTGGTGCTGTGAATTACCAAAGAACCCGTGAATAGTAAAATTCGTGAAACACTTGATACCAGAATTAGACTTGGAAAAGGGAAACGTTATAACAAAAGAATTATATGGTACTCGCACACAAGCGCTTCTAGTCGATCAACAAGTAAAACTTTGAAGCTGCAGTTTTAACAGCGAGGAAGTTTAAAACTTACAAATAAGTAAGTGTAAAAGCTTACATCAAAAACAAACAGAATAGTTAAACATGGGCAATCAATAGCACAAGTATCAACTTAATAAAAATGAATAAATCAAAACAAGCACTCACCAAATTGTAATAATACACAACATTTATCTCATTGTAGTAAGACATATCACTGGCCAGCTGTACAAATCTATGAACAAATATACCTAATGATCCAGTGGCTTCAAGCACATCAAAATGTGTCGTCAACATGTATAGGTTCAAATGGCTCTGAGCACTATGGGACTTAACTTCTAAGGTCATCAGTCCCCTAGAACTTAGAACTACTTAAACCTAACTAACCTAAGGACATCACGTACATCCATGCCCGAGGCAGGATTCGAACCTGCGACCGTAGTGGTAGCGCGGTTCCAGACTGTAGTGCCTAAAACCGCTCGGCCACTCCGGCCGGCCAACATGTATAGGGCTAACTGGGCATAGACAGGATGTAATATCGTACAAGTACAACCCACTCATGATAACGATTCTAAGTACTTCGTGCAACATAATAAACTTCGTTAATATAGTTGTATCTCGTATAATCTTGCATATCACGTAACTTAAAGAGGCTATACAAAGGTGAAAATCAAATTAAACAGGTTTTACTAGCGAAATTTTCATAAATAAGCACCAGTGATCGACATACCCGACGCAGGTCGTAAAACTTCTCTGTAGAAGCATTAAACGGAACACGAGAACACGAATACAACATCAACGCGCCCTACGCGGAAGTAGAGCAATTACCAGTTTGGCGGCTATACTGAAATTTGAAATGACAGGCACCAACTAAGGTGCTACTGACGGACATCCAACAACAGAACAACATACTAAGAGAAAGGACACCTGCTACACGCTAAGCAGCAGACCTGCTACGGGGTGCAATGATCACGGTCGTGGTTCACTTTACGGGAGATTTAAAGATTGAAATTAATACAACTTTTTACCGGTATACATCATAAAAATAAGCATAAAAAACTTTAGACGATTCATACATCATGATTGCTGATCACTCGGTGCGCTTAACCTGACATTTAAATTCGTTTCACAGCCACACAGCTACTCACAATGCTTGGTTCTAACAAGTACAGCAGAAAAACGTTTCATAACATAAGTGGCCACACACTACGGCCAGATAGTACAAGGTGCACGTAACCATGAAACCGGAAAGCAAAAACTTTGAGAAACTGACAAACATTTACGTAACGCCATAGCCTACTCTCACCATTAAAATTTGCATCTCTTTGAGGTTCAAATGGTTCAAATGGCTCTGAGCACTATGGGACTTAACTTCTAAGGTCAGCAGTCCCCTAGAACTTAGAACTACTTAAACCTAACTAACCTAAGGACATCACACACATCCATGCCCGAGGCAGGATTCGAACCTGCGACCGTAGCGGCCGCGCGGTTCCAGACTGTAGCGCCTTTGACCGCTTGGCCACCACGACCGGCCATCTCTTTGAGGAAACAGATAATTCCACGCTACAGTGAGCGCTGCAAGGATGTGAAGTGCTGGGCAGGTCGAATCCAGACCACTGATAGCAACGAACACGAAGCCAGGCCGCCACCTCCTCTGTACTCAGCTGTGCGCCAGCAGGGAAAACACACCGATGCCTACGTGTCTCAAGTCCAGAACTTCCAGTCAGTCAATTCAAGTGCCTCCCCACACCAGCCAGCACTCAGCTTTCAATCACGACCGTGCATCGGCTCGCCACCTCGCGGGACGGCGTGGGCTCGTTCATGGGCAACGGCCAAAGATATGCAAAGCAGGGCCGCAGCTATCGATATTCGATGTACTTGACAGAAAAATTGGTAGGCGCATGGCTCAAATTTGCTATTAAAATACTGTGCTGTGTATTAATAGCTGACCGTGAACGTATCGTTGCAATATTCGTAGGTGAATTAAGTGTTTATAACAATAGGAAGAACTAGATAATGCTGATAAGATACAGACAGATAATCTTGTCTAGTTTGTCTGTGAAAATGATTCCGATTTATGTACAAGACCACAATATGAACAGTGCAGCCCCTTAAAGACTGATTTTCACAATAGTGTTTCTTCTAACAGGCACGACTGTGTTACTTTAAATGGTATATGGAAACCATCCCCTCTGAGACGAACTTTCGTACTGCGCCGGAATATTTCAACATCTCTCGGAACTATGATGCCACGGAGGAAGTAGCATTCCGCACTAAAGCTTAAAATAGGCGGTTTAGGCCACGGTCGCTAAACAAACTCCCCCACTTCAGTAATACTGAGAAGTGAAACAGGGAAGGGACTACAAAGTAATGGCAGCAGTACAGATATTTTCCTTATATCGTCACAGCCAGACACATACAGGTTTCATTTCATTTATAATTCATGCTCATCATCAACACCATTATGAAGAGTGATCGCCACAGATATGTATATGCTCTTGTATTCGTTGTGGCAGGAAATCAAAGAGCCTCTGAATGTTGTCTTGAGGCATTTCTAACGGCGTGTCAAACACAAGACATGAAAGTTCAGTAAGACTGTTGGCCTGAAGTTAGTAAGAATTAACGGCGTAGGGTTTGAGTGGATTAATTAACGTTTGGGGTGCGAGCCGTGCTGGTGTGGACTTATTTTATAAGAAATATTTACTAAAAGATACAACAAATTACAAGAACGGAATAATAAACACTAACGTAATATGAAAGGTACTTTGCGCAACTTCAGTTCTTGAGCAAATTGGCAAGCATAATATTACAAATCAATTAATTCCTTAAGCAATACCATAAAATAGCTTAATAATGTACACAGCCCCATTGAAACATGAGAGGAACCCCCCCCCCTGCCAAAAAAATTTGATATTTTTTACCCGAAAACATTACAATTGGACATCACTCAATACAACAGCACACATGCATAAAATCACAGTCACCTAAAAGTAAGACTAACAAATACGAGCTGCATAATTATACTTTTGGACTTAAGATCGGGGATCAACTTCATATAGCAGAACGATGAGTAATATCATAACCTCTACTGGCCGGTATCTCCACCAGATATTCACTACTGCTGTTGTTCCTACTATTAATATTACTACAACTACATTTTCTACAGTTCACAGTGCTACAATTCTACGTACACAATGAACAACAATAATCACACAATTTTCTGTACTTACATGTGTATACAATATTACCACGCTCTCTGAGTAATTAGACGCTTCGATAAATGTTAACACACGTCAGCAGCGTCTAAGGAGAAAACATACACACTATACTGCTCTCACAGCCCCACCGTGCAATACAGGGTGATTTCTTCCAATTGGAACACGTGAGGCAATACTGACCCTACGACTTGTCTTGGAAGATAGATTAACGAAAGGCAAACCTACGTTTCTAGCATTTCTAGACTTAGAGAAAGCTTTTGACAATGCAGACTGGAATACTCTCTTTCAAATTCTGAAGGTGGCACGTGTAAAATACAGGGAGCGAAAGGCTATTTACAATTTGTACAAAAACCAGATGGCAGTTATAAGAGTCGAGAGGCATGAAAGGGAAGCAGTGGTTGGGATGGGAGTGAGAAAGGGCTGTAGCCTATCCCCAATGTTATTCAATCTGTATACTGAGCAAACATTAAAGGAAACAAAAGAAAATTTCGGAGTAGGAATTAAAATTCATGGACAAGAAATAAAAACTTTGAGGTTTGCCGATGACATTGTAATTCTGTCAGAGACAGCCAAGGACCTGGAAGAACAGTTGAACGGAATGGACAGTGTCCTGAAAGCAGGATATAAGATGAACATCAACAAAAGCAAAATGAAGATAATGGAATGTAATCGAATTAAATCGGGTGATGGTGAGGGAATTAGATTAGGGAATGAGACACTTAAAGTAGTTGATGAGTTTTGCTGTTTGGGGAGAAAAATAACTGATGAAGGTCGAAGTAGAGAGGATATAAAATGTAGACTGGCAATAGCAAAGAAAGCGTTTCTGAAGAAGAGAAATTTTTTAACGTCGAGTATTGATTTAAGTGTCAGGAAGTCGTTTCTGAAAGTATTTGTATGGAGTGTAGCCATGTATGGAAGTGAAATATGGACGATAAATTGTTTAGACAAGAAGAGAATAGAAGCTTTCGAAATGTGGTGCTACATAAGAGTGCTGAAGATTAGATGGGTAGATCACACAACTAATGAGGAAGTATTGAATAGGATTGGGGAGAAGAGAAGTTTGTGGCACAACTTGAAGAAGGGATCGGTTGGTAGGACATGTTCTGAGGCATCAAGGAATCACCAATTTAATACTGGAGGGCAGCGTGGAGGGTAAAAATCGTAGAGGGAGACCAAGAGATGAATACCCTAAGCAGATTCAGAAGGATGTAGGTTGCAGTAGGTACTGGTAGATGAAGAATCTTGCTCAAGGTAGAATAGCATGGAGAGCTGTATCAAACCAGTCTCTGGACTGAAGACCACAACAACACGAACTCCAGGGATTGATCCGTGAGCGGCTACGGAACAAAAAACTGATAAACTTATGTCCGGAAATGCTAGGTTTCCATGCTAGATACTATTTATTCAGTTATACATTCTTACAGAGACTGCTGTCTAATACACGCTGTCCCATGCAGCCGCAGTTACAGATGTGATGAAAATGGTTTCCACGTGCTTAGACGCATACGTGTACGCGCCGTAGCATGTTCTGTCTCACAAGTTCACGTCGGCCAGGTTTCATCCGAACAGTGTCAAAGGCAGTATGAATTCTCTGCTACAGTGTCTCCACATCTGGAATGGGCTCTCCATACATTATATTTTTTGAGATTGCCCCATAACCAGAAATCGCACAGGCTGAGATCCGGTGAACGAGCAGGCCATGCAACTGGACTCCCTGGTCTGATCCATCGAGTAGGGAAGACTCGATTGAGATGCATCCACACGTTAACGTACGAAGTGTGCTGGAGCACCATCATGTAGCAGCCACATAACCCTTAGACTCATCAGTGGCACTGTTTCCAGAAGGGGAGGCAGAGTCACCCAAAATGAACGCCGATACTTTCGGCCTGTTAAGCGATGTGGAATGTGGAAGGGAGACTAGTTTCAAAATACAGTCGCCAATTATCCCAGTCCACACATTTCGGCTGCACCGATTCTTATCACGCGTGTCACCATGCCATGGGTGTTCTGCTCACTATACCACAGATGACTGTTATGGAAGTTGATGATACCGCTCCGCTTAAAGGTGGCCTCCTCTGTGAATAAGCTGGATGACACAAGTTGTGGAATCGTGGTTACCTGGTGAAGAAACCAGTGACAAAGCTGCTCTCTATGTGTCGCTACTAAGCCCTGCACACGCTATAAGAGATAAGGGTGGTAACAATTGTCATGGAGAATGTTCCACACGGTCGTACTGGCGAGCCAACTGACTGGTACCCCTGACACGACGGTCGCATCCCACAGTGTTAATCACACTTTCCTCCAAGTCTGGTGTCCGACCATTTCGGGTATGTCCTTCATGTCCACCTGCTTCCTGAAACGACCCTGTCTCAGACAAATGGCGTAAGCCTGTTGCAAACATTGATTACTGTCCTCGTTGTCGGCGGGGATAGGTGCTGGCCGTCCGTTGCCATTTTCCTGTCCGTAAGTGAACACCATGTCGGCAAGCTCTCGATTCGAATACGGAACCATTGCGTACAACGCTGTATCACAATCTCTAAAGGTGATTTGGCAAGAGAAGTGAATCGGACACAACATTATCAATTACTATGGCCGGAGAGGGAGCTAGGGCATGATGTATGAGGAACAATTCCAACCTCTAGGAGGAGACCATGCACACTGTAACTGGTTGCATGGTACAGCGCGTATTACACTGCAGTCTCTGTAACAAAATATGATTGAATAATGTGTCTCTAGCGTGGAAACCATGCTTCTCCGGAAGTAAGTTCATTAGACCTTTTTCTTCCGTATCCTCTCATAGATCAATCCCTAGAGTTTGCCACGGTGGAAAAAATCACCCTGCAGAAGTGTATAAAGAAACTTCGCACACAGAGCATATATCCTGTTTCTATAAATGTGCACTGCACTCGGCGCACACAACTCTGACGCTGACCACTTGTCCATTATCAGAGAATCACTGCAGGCCACTAAGCACACTCCTGGTGCTCCACGTCTCTTGTGGTAAACAAATCCATTCGTCTGCGTATCTCGCTGGGGTTGCTGTCTGGGGAAAGACACAGACCATCCCCCTGGTCTCTTGTGTCCAAGACCGCTCAGCCATGTCCCCCATTTACCGCTGGTTACTCAAATAACCGGGCGCCACCGTAGACCAGCTCTCATCTGGCTTCCTTGACTGCTAGCCACCGACCGACATTCTCTCTCTCTTTCTCCCTCTTTCTCCACAAAACTATGTACCTGCAGCACCAATTTCGGCCCACTGCGACACGTTAAGCTTATCGTACCCATCCAAACCGCGCCGGGCCGGCACGCCGTAGCAGGCCCTGCGCCGCCCCTCCGCCCTGCTGGATAGACGGCCGACTCACCTTGCTTCTCGCTCAGAGTTTGAATCTAGCGTCACACGGAATCATATCACGCAAAGAAATATTAAGAACATGTTCATCACACACGCGAGTCCTCAACTGATACCATGGACGAGTACTTCTCTTTATCCTTTGTCTCATACACAGATTGAGACTCACACAGTACTCACCACGTGGAAGTACTCGTCTCTAATTTCAAGTCCTGCACACGCCATTTCTTAAATATTTCAACTTATGGTACACACGCTATTTCTTAAATATTTCAACTTATTGTACACACGCTAGTAATTCAGCTTAACTTATGCACACGGAAGTATTTCAACTTATTGCTACATGTGGTTTCATTGTGACTGTTGGTCACTTCCGAAGATTACTACAATCCCATTAATATTACCTGCCTGACATTTAATTCTCCCCTCAAAAGCTTCTGAAATAGAGAAATTGTTATTTCAAACTACTCTTAAATATTCCACATGCATACCATGTCTCCACTCTTTTGTCTTTACGGAGCACAACTAAAACAGATCTTAACAGCACAAGATCCAGTGGCAGAGTGCTGAAACATGGCCGTTCTTCAGGTCCTCTCACACCTCTGTCGAAGTGGGGGAGCACCTTGCTACCGTATTGGTCAGCCACATTTCAGGCGCTCAAAGCTCAGGTAAATTTCATCTCTTTGATCCCACCAAAGGTGGCCAAAGGATCGACTCAAAGATGATCATATATTCACATTCACTATCTGCGGTTAGCAGACGACCATACATTCATTCGTTTCAAAAGATCTCACCAAACTGGACGTAGGGATTTATTTTGTGGGAGTGCACATGTGATCAATTAAATAAATAAATTGTCATTCTTTCCCACACTGGTATCCGGCTTCGCTGTATTAATTGAAATTGAGTTATTTTACAAAAAAAATGTGTTGTTCTGACAAAAATAATGAAGTATGTTGTACTTATTTTCAATGTCGGGCGGTACTGTACCCTTTCATACTATTTACAGAGGTATTCGGTGATCCTGTAACGGACTAGCTATTGCTGACACACTGTCCGATCCTGGGACGAAAAATTCGGGCTCGTTGGTAGCGAACAGATATAATTCTTTCAGGAGATGGTTCTGTGCTTCACTGCTCAGGTAATTTTGAAATATATCTTTTAGAACAATTTCATATAAATCCCTTTCCCTATTTCATGCCTTAATCACTCAAGTCTCCTAGGCAGCAGACGATAAGTTGAAATCTCAGCCAGATACTATAACATGACCAGGAAATTTATGGGAAATCTTCAAGTTTGCCCTGAAATAAAGCGCCATTACTGCTCCCGAGAAAGGGGGTCTATAAAAGCACCGGATGAACATTTTCGACCCTTCTTTAATATTTATTTCACGCAGCTTGTTTCGCATTCGGAATCTGGTGTAGCCTGACAATATATTATAGTATTTTTACAGCTATAAACACGCTTCTATCGCTGGCATTCTTTGTGATATATGACGTTGTGATGGTTTTCAATACGCAAAGTGTGCTGGGGTACGCTGGCGCCTACACATCATGCGGCATAGACATTACGAGAGTATTGATGCCAATGACAAGACTCGCTGGAAACATGCCGCCAACGCCCTCTCGGCAGCCAGTATTTAGGATCGCCTTCGCAGACCGGAAGGCCAGTTTGTCAGTTAGTTTAGCCAGTTAGTTCGAGCCTGTTACGCCAGTCATTTCGAATCTGTACGCCGTGGAGTTCCAGCGTGTCACCAAGACGGAGCCGCAGACTTAGCCTCTAGCACAGAGACAGGCAGCACATAGCCACCTTATAGGGAACATAGCGGACTTCTACTTCAACAGCATAGAGGCTACGTGGACTGTACAAAAGAGAGCTTGTACCACAACACAGGGAAGCTTAAAGGTAAGTAGCTCTTTGTTTATGAATAAAGAACCAGTTATTACTTGCTTGCAGCTTGTGTTATAAAACGAGGATGCCGGCCACCAACCAACATCCTCTCCTTGCACAGCTCTACAGAGAGAACGAGTCGACATAAAAGCGGCGAAAGAGAATGCAACAGTGGCGACGAGAATTCTTAAGTGAGAAGAAATGCCGTACACTGTAGCCGAGCGGTTCTAGGCGCTTCAGTCCGGAAGCACGCGGCTGCTACGGTCGCAGGTTCGAATCCTGCCTCGAGCATGGATGTGCGTGATGTTCTTAGGTTAGTTAGGTTCAAATGATTCAAATGGGTCTGAGCACTATGAGACTTAACTTATGAGGTCATCAGTCACCTAGAACTTAGAACTACTTGAACCTAACTAACCTAAGGACATCACACACATCCATGCCCGAGGCAGAATTCGAACCTGCGACCATAGCGGTCGCATAGTTCCAGACTGTAGCGCCTAGAACTGCTAGGCCAACCTGCCCCGCTAGGTTAGTTAGGTTTAAGTAGTTCTAAGTCAAGGGGACTGATGACCTCAGGTGCTTAGAGCCATTTGAACCTTTTTTTTAAATATTTGCATGGGTTTCTAATCGCAAATTTGTTCTGGCATGTATTCCAGCAGGGGAGCCGCAGAACTAATCAAATTTCTCTCTTCAGAGTCTTTGCTTGCTTCTCTTTTTGCTATTACATGTTTGTGTAAACCGTGGCTATCCCGCCCCCTGCCGCCGTGCCTCAGCCCCAAACATCCAATGTAACGGATCTAACACAAGCTTTCAGTTTCAGAACCAACTAATTGCTGCCTTGATGACGACGGTACAACTTCTGCCTGCAACAGCAACGGCGGCCACACAACGGACTGACCGACACGCCCAACAAGTGCCGCAGCCCAGCATACTTACGTTCCGGCAGTTTAACGACACGGATGAGGAATGGCACGAATACCTGACACAGTTCCATGCTCACAGTGCAGTTCATCGAGTTGAAGGTACTGTGAAACTACAATTCTTTCTTTCGATTGGGGGGTCCCCAGTGTTCGGATTAATACAAAAACTATCCGCAACTGAGTCTTCCAACGAACTCAGTTATGATGAAGTAATCGCTGCATTAACCAAATACGATGATAAGCAAGTTCAAGTAGCTGCAGCGAGATATCAGTTCTTTCGTTTGCAGAAAAAGTCAGGACAGACGAATCGTCAGTGGTATACAGAAATAACGGGCATGACTAGGAAGTGTAAATTTAAGAGTAGTTCTGGCAACTTTTACAGTGATCTCATGACTCGAGACGCTATAACATTCAGCGTCCCCAATTGCAGAATACGGGAACAGATCCTAAAGTACTCTGATCCTTCGCTTTCTCAAGTGTTGCAAATCTTAGAGTAATATGATTGGGGTGCCACAGTGGCCGATAAGTTTGACCAAGCCTTAATTGTCGGGTCGAGTCGCCCCTTGCTCGCGACCGTTCCCAGCAGCCACAACAGCGAGCGCGTACTCAGCCGTGCGGACAGACACGTAGGCATGTAAACAGATCTATCAACTTAATGAAGTCTTGCCCTAGATGTTCTGCTCGCCGTAAGAGACAATATTGCCCATCACGTGACGCAACGGGTTACTAGTGTAGAAGAAAAGGCCATGTCCAAGAAGTTTTTTTGCAACGGCACAACAACGCCAATTTTGCCCGCTCTCAGAAAAAACAGGCTCGTACACATGCACTGAACGTTGTTTTTCCAAATCTTCAACAGGTTCAGACAAAAGTAAGATTATGGTTGTGCCTACTTGTCACCCTAGTGCTGTGCAACGACGTTCTAACGAACTATTTGTCTCATTAAGAATTGCTGGCCGTCGTGTGAACTTTGTTATAGACAGGCGCGTCAGTCACTTTGCTTAATCGTGCCACGTACGAACAGTAAGGCTCATCACGCCCTTCTAAATCTAGCAAGCTCCTCACTGCTTACAACAGACAGGAAATTGCAATGCTTGGACAATGTAGTTGGCCTCCCACATACAAATTTCACACTAGGACAGTGAATTTTACTGTCTTGAAATCAGAAGACAGTGCTTAAACAATTTCCCGAACTATTTTCAGAAAGAATGGGAAAATCAAATAACTTTGTAGCGCATCTTACATTGCAAGACAGTGCACAGCCTAAGTTTTTTCCGTGGCGACCCGTTCCCATTACTTTAAGGGGCAAAGCAGCCAGTGAATTGTAAGAATTAGAAGATAATAGTGTAACTGTTCCCATTCAAGCTAGGCAATGGGCAAGTTTTGTTGCCTAAGCCTTCTGGTCGCATTCGCATCTGTGTTGACTTCCAGTCTAGTCAACCGACAAACAGCAGTTGACATGTATCCGTTACCTCGCCCTGAGGAACTCGTGGACAGGCTTGGTGCAGGACGGTCTTTTCTAAGATAGGGTTGCGTGATGCCTACTTGCAAATTTCATTGGATGAAGAATCGCAGAAAGTGTTTGTTGTAAACGCACACTTAGGACTGTTCAAGTATTTGCGTTTGCCCTTCGGCAGTGCTTCTGCACCCACCATTTTTCAACGTTACATGCCGCTCGTGGTAGCCACGTGGTCTGAGGCGCCTTGTCACGGTCCGCGCGGCTCTCCCGTCGGAGGTTCGAGTCCTCCCTCGGGCATGGGTGTGTGTGTTGTCCATCGCGTAAGTTAGGATAAGTAGTGTGTAAGCTTAGGGACCGATGACCTAAGCACTTTGATCCCATAAGGTCTTACCACAGGTTTACAAATTTTTTTTCTCAACTTTACTTGGAACAGCTGTGGCAGCAGTGCCATTTTACTGCAACTACCTTGACGATATTGTTGTCTCAGGTGGTACACCAGAGGAACACACTGCCAATTTGCATGCTCTTTTGCGAGTGTTGTCAGAAGCAGGACTCAAATGTCGTCTCGAAAAGTAAGTTTCTCAGACTGAACTATAGTACTTAGTGTTCCGGCCTAACGACAAGCGCCGGAACGAAGATGAAGAACGCAAGAGCCGAGAGGGCTGTGAGAAGACGTCACCAATCACGCTGACTAGGACGTCACCACGACAGGAGCAGCCTCTAGAAGAACAGAATATAAGCGCCGCTCCTGCCAGCATCGACCGGACAGTAGAAGACGGACACCAGCAGAGAGGACTAGAAGAGCAGTGATATTAACAATAGCAATGACTTACGAGCGAGTGTGAATAACTTGCATGGACACTGTAATTAGCGAAGGACTTTGATTATTTGCATGTCGTCATTTGCTAGCGACCCATAGTTAAATATTGTCAATTTACTTTATTGTAATAAAAACCATTAATGTGATTTGCTTGATTTGTTGTGTAGCTATTCGAGAAAGCAACATCCTTTAGGCACCCTATAAGAGACGAGTGGGTAGGACCCTACGCTTAGGTAATGTGATAAACAGTGAGGGTGTGTACCCCCTCCAATCTCATTTGCTCCCAATCTGTGACGTCCTGTTCCTCTCAATGTGTCCGAACTGCAGTCAAAATGGCTCTGAGCACTATGGGACTTAACGCCTGAGGTCATCAGTCCCCTAGAACTTAGAACTACTTAAACAACTACTTAAACTAACCTAAGGACATCATACACATCCATACCCGAGACAGGATTCGAACCTGCGATCGTAGCAGTCGCGCGGTTCCGGACTGAAGCGCCTAGAACCGCTCGGCCACCGCGGCTGGCGAACTGCAGTTGGTAGTAGGCAAGGTGACGTACTACATTCGGTATACACCGAATGCTCGCATCGCAAAAATGTGTCTTTTGTGTGGACTAAGATTGTCAAGACGTATTTCAAAAACGCGAATGCTTTGCTTAGTGACAAGTGTTTAGTGCATTTTGACCCTGCTAAGCCGGTAGTTTTGAAAGTCGACGCTTCTTCCTACGGAATCGGCGCTCTGCTTTCGCAGAGAATTGGCGCACAAGACAGACCTACTTATTGCTTTTGCTTCAGAGTTGCTCACTCAAATTCTGTGCAATCATTCTCAAATGAAAAAGCTCTTGCCACTGTGAATGATGTGAGAAAATTCCGTCACTATTTGTATGGTCGCAAGTTCTCTTTAGTGGCAGATAAGCCTTTGGAGTCCTTGTTTCGTCCGTCAAAGCAGTTTACTACGCGCACTGCTAAAAAATTGCAACGCTGGGCTTTGCTGCTTTCGCAGTATCAGTATGAAACTGTGTACAGACCTACGGCAAAGCATGGCAATGCAGACTCACTTCCTCGCCTTCCGATTCGCCCAGACACTGATTTTGACGCATCTGCCGCATCTTGTTGCCAAATCGTTGCGGAGGACTGAATTGCTGGAATCATTTCCCTTGAACTACAGAAAAATAGCATATGGCACGGAAGCAGACCTCGACCTCAAGATTTTGTTGCATTATATTCACACGTCTCGGACTCGTTCATTGAACAGTATCCAGAACTCAGATTTGCGCCGATATTTTGCACGTCGGCATAACGTTTCAGTTCAACAAAATGTGATTCTAGTTCAAAATGACAGTGGACAATCCCTGTGCTTATTTCCAAAGAGTTGCAAAGGGATGTGTTCTATTGCTCCACGAAAGACACTAAACAGTTAGCGCGCCGGCATTGTACTTGGCAGGGCATGGACTTTCACATTGAACAGATGACGTCATAGTGTTGCAACTGCGCGGAGAACCAATCCGCTCCGGCTAAGATTCAACCGCCATGACAACAAGTGCACATAGAATTTCCAGGATCATTTTGGAACACTCGTTGGCTCATAGTGGTAGAGTCTTTTAGCAAGTTCCCATTTGCGGCGCTTATGAACTCTACCACATCATTAACACCATTCAAGCGTTGTCCTCGATATTTTGCATAGGTTTGCCAGACGTACTTGTGTCAGACAACGAACCACAGTTTACTTCACGTGACTTTGAACTGTTTCGTGAACGCAACGGCATTCGTCGTTTAACAAGTGCTCCGTTTCACCAGCAGTCCAACGGAAAAGCAGAACGCTTCTTACGCACTTTGAAGCAACAGATGGCCAAGCTTCGCACCACCCTCACACGGGAACAGGAGCTGCAACTCTGTCTCGCCTCCTATCGCTCCCACCCACGAGACGGGCCATCACCGGCGGAACTTCTTCATGGCCCCCACCATTGGACGCCACTGCACTTGCTACACCCACCGCAGCATCCGGCGCCGCTAATGGTTCGCAAGTATCGCTTTGCGCCGAGCAATCTTGTTCTTTTCAAGGTTTATGCCAATTGTGGGTGCTGGGAAAGAGGTGTAATTCAAGAACGCATCGGCTCTTATATGTACTCAATTGCAGGTCCCGATGGTTTACAGCGCCGCCACCAGAACAAAACTCGCGCATGTCATTTGCTCCATGATTCTGCTGCTTTTCTTTCCCCAGATTGACTGCTTCACGGGACCGCGCGGCCATCGCAGCCGCCCGCTGGTGCCACCAGGGCACCCCAGGGGAGCGGATGGACGATTCGCCCTCGTCCCCGCCGTCCTCGCTCGCCGACCCCATGCACCTGGACCCGCCGTCGCCATCCACACACTCAGGCCTGGTACCAGTTTGCTGGAGGATGTGAACGTTACCTCGCAAGTCAGATGGTGGGAGTCCGCCGCCCTCCAGTCACGGCTCCCGGCCCTTCATGATGTCCATCGCCCTACCTCCCTCCTCGTTGTCGTTCGCAGCCTCACTCCCCAACGGTGTGACATTTTGGGGGAGGGGGGGGGGGCGGGGGGAGGAACGTTCAGCCGTACACTGGCGCCATCATGTCATGCGGCATAGAGGCTACGAGAGTATCGATAGGGGCCAACGACAAGACTTGCTGGAAACACGCCGCCAACGCCCTCTCGGCCGCAAGTACACTTCTGGAAATTGAAATAAGAACACCGTGAATTCATTGTCCCAGGAAGGGGAAACTTTATTGACACATTCCTGGGGTCAGATACATCACATGATCACCCTGACAGAACCACAGGCACATAGACACAGGCAACAGAGCATGCACAATGTCGGCACTAGTACAGTGTATATCCACCTTTCGCAGCAATGCAGGCTGCTATTCTCCCATGGAGACGATCGTAGAGATGCTGGATGTAGTCCTGTGGAACGGCTTGCCATGCCATTTCCACCTGGCGCCTCAGTTGGACCAGCGTTCGTGCTGGACGTGCAGACCGCGTGAGACGACGCTTCATCCAGTCCCAAACATGCTCAATGGGGGACAGATCCGGAGATCTTGCTGGACAGGGTAGCTGACTTACACCTTCTAGAGCACGTTGGGTGGCACGGGATACATGCGCACGTGCATTGTCCTGTTGGAACAGCAAGTTCCCTTGCCGGTCTAGGAATGGTAGAACGATGGGTTCGATGACGGTTTGGATGTACCGTGCACTATTCAGTGTCCCTCGACGATCACCAGTGGTGTACGGCCAGTGTAGGAGATCGCTCCCCACACCATGATGCCGGGTGTTGGCCCTGTGTGCCTCGGTCGTATGCAGTCCTGATTGTGGCGCTCACCTGCACGGCGCCAAACACGCATACGACCATCATTGGCACCAAGGCAGAAGCGACTCTCATCGCTGAAGACGACACGTCTCCATTCGTCCCTCCATTCACGCCTGTCGCGACACCACTGGAGGCGGGCTGCACGATGTTGGGGCGTGAGCGGAAGACGGCCTAACGGTGTGCGGGACCGTAGCCCAGCTTCATGGAGACGGTTGCGAATGGTCCTCGCCGATACCCCAGGAGCAACAGTGTCCCTAATTTGCTGGGAAGTGGCGGTGCGGTCCCCTACGACACTGCGTAGGATCCTACGGTCTTGGCGTGCATCCGTGCGTCGCTGCGGTCCGGTCCCAGGTCGACGGGCACGTGCACCTTCCGCCGACCACTGGCGACAACATCGATGTACTGTGGAGACCTCATGCCCCACGTGTTGAGCAATTCGGCGGTACGTCCACCCGGCCTCCTGCATGCCCACTATACGCCCTCGCTCAAAGTCCGTCAACTGCACATACGGTTCACGTCCACGCTGTCGCGGCATGCTACCAGTGTTAAAGACTGCGATGGAGCTCCGTATGCCACGGCAAACTGGCTGACACTGACGGCGGCGGTGCACAAATGCTGCGCAGCTAGCGCCATTCGACGGCCAACACCGCGGTTCCTGGTGTGTCCGCTGTGCCGTGCGTGTGATCATTGCTTGTACAGCCCTCTCGCAGTGTCCGGAGCAAGTATGGTGGGTCTGACACACCGGTGTCAATGTGTTCTTTTTTCCATTTCCAGGAGTGTATTTAGGATCGCCGCCGCGGATCGGAGGGGCAGTTACTTCGAACCTGTTACGCCAGTCAGTTCGAGTCTGCACGCCGTGGAGTTCCTGCGTGTCACCGAGACGGAGCTGCAGACTTAGCCTCTAACACAGAGACAGGCAGCACACAGTCACCTTATAGGGAACATAGCAGACTTCTACTTTAATAGCATAGAGGCTACGTGGACCATACAGAAGAGAGCTTGTACCAAAGCACAGGGAAACTTTAAGTTAAGTAGTTCTTTGTTTATGAATAAAGAACCCAGTTATTAATTGGGTGCAGTTTGTGTTATAGAACGAGGATACCGGCCACCAACCAACATCCGCTCCTTGCTTCCCATGGTACAGCTCTAGAGAGAAAACGAGACGACATAAAAGCGGCAAAAGAGAATAAAGCACGAAGTACAGATCTAGAGCAACGAAAACCACTCGCAATAACTTAGCAGACTACTTCGTCAGCAGTACTGGAGAAGGTAAATGGCAGTACTCTCGAATTTAAGCCTGATGAATGGTATGGATCAAGGTAGAGAGTTTTTAGCGCCTTGTCATTTATGAAGGTGACATAGTACCTCGTCATATAATCTACAAGATTCGGCACTTTTTGCATTCATTTGCATGGAACAATAACAAAATACTAGTCTTCTTAGCACTTCCGAAATAAAACTCTTTACGTCTTATATCTGTATGTACAGGGACAGGTTCCTGACTGGATTGGAGGTAAAAAGGTTCTTTGAACATGTGTCCAGAAATGGATCGTTGCCACGGTAGATGGCGATGACGAATAACAGCTGCTTTGATAACACGCAGTTGTTCCTTGTGTGTTGCAGGCTGTGTGGTTGACGCAGCGTGCTGTAAGCAGCAATATGGTCCAATATTCATGTAGGGAACAAGCCGAAATGGTTTTTGTGTACAGCCAAGCAGATGGAAACGGTCTAGGAGGGGGGGGGGGGGCGGGGGGTTGAGTTGTTTGGAGGAAGAGGTCATCGGTCTCGTCGGAACTGGGAAGGACGGGGAAGGAAGTCGGCCATGCCCTTTCAAAGGAACAATCCCGGGATTTTCCGGGAGCGATTTAGGGAAATCACGAAAACCTAAAACAGGATGGCCGGACGCGGGATTGAACCGTCGTCCTCCCGAATGTGAGTTCAGTGTGCTAACCACTGTGCTACCTCACTTGGTAAACAGTCTAGGAGCAGCACGGCTATACCAAAAGAAGTATTCTCACAGGCGCCAACCACATCACACAACATTTCAAGCCCTCTGTGGACGTTTGCTTGATCACGGGTACGTTCAGACAGACGAACGAGCTGGGAGGCGGCGGACTGTGCGTACACCAGACCTGGAGGAACGGGCTGTACGGGATATTGAGACGAACCCCGTATAAGGTCCAAATCTGGACAATCCGCCGCTTCCCTGCACGTTCTTTTGTTGGAAAAGACCCATGAGCACACAAACGCCCAAAAAGTGTTTGAAATGTTGTTTGATGTGGTTGGTGTCTGTGAGGGTACTTGTGTTCGTATAGCTGTGCTGCCTCTCGAACCTTTCCATCCGCTTAGCCGTACGCAAACACCATTTCCCGACATGAATACTGGACCTTTCTGCTGCTTACACTACGCTGCGTCAATCACACAGCCTGCAATACACAAGGAACACACGCCCCATGGCCAGAGGAACTGTCATTCGTCAGCGCCATCTACCGTAGCAACGATGCGTTTACGGACAGATGTTCATAGGACCTTTTTTCTTCCAGTTCCATTCAGGAATTCGCTCCTGCAGTTTGTTGGTTTTATTAAAGTCCACCACATATATATAAAATGTAGCAGGGAAGACTGCATATATTTCAGTTGATGACTGAGGACGGTGTAGTGAACAGTATTACGTCAGTAGTTACGTCATTTGCTGACTAACAATTACAGCCATTACAAGTCCTATGTTTTTAGGTTGGTTAGCACCTCCAAGTACATGTGGCAAGAGCAAGCCACTAATGCTTATTTTAACCTTTGCAGCAGGTTAAGTGTTGAAGTGTGGATATGTGGACGCAAAAAGGTCTGTCTATACTGAGGTGCAGTATGACCATGGAGAGAACATCACATGGTGAAGCTTGTGATATGTTTGTGGGAAGACTGTCTGACACAGAGAGAAAACAACCAACACATGATGTGTATACATTTAAGGTTCTACAAATAAGAACATCTGCACTTAGAACCGTATATATTTACATAAACGGGGTGTAACAGGTACAAGTGGAGATATTTTTGTGTTCATAGACATATATGATGATGAAAATATCTGAATTTATACCTGTGATACACTATATGTTAACATTGCAACATCACAGGTTAATGTAAGCCCAAGGTAAGCCATTGCAGATGTGAAATGCTGGTACATTAATAACCGGTGTAAACTACATAATGTTGAATGCAAGTATGCAAACGTGCATGCATTGTGTTGTGCAGGCCCCAAAACGTCAGTTTGTGGGATGGAATTCCATGCCTCTTGCGCTTGATCGGTCAATACAGGGACGATTGATGCTGGCTGTGGATTATGCTGGACTTGTCGTCCAATGATGACCCATATGTACTCGATTATAGACAGATCTTGTGATCGAGAAAGTCAAGGCAACATATCGATACTCTGTACAGCATGTTGTATTACAACGAAGGTATGTGATCGAGACTTATTCCGTTGCAAAACACTCGCTGGCATGCTGTGCATGAATTGCAGCGGGACGGATCTGATCACAAGATTGACGCACAAATTTTCAGGCATGGTGAGTGAGATAACAAGGAGAGTGCTCCTGCTGTCATTGAAGCCGCACCCCAGTCCATAACTCCAGATGCGTGTCCAATGTGTCAATCACGCAGACTGTTCGTTGCAGACCCTCAACTGACCTTCTAACCAACACGGGGACGTACTGGCGCCGAGGCGGAACCAGCTCTCATCAGAAAACACAACAGACCTCTACTCTTGCGCTGCAGTGTTTACTCGCTTGACACCACTAAAGTACCAAATGGCAGTGGTTTGGGGTCAGCCGAACGCATGCTACAGGCCATCGGGCTCGGAGCTGTCCTCGAAGTAACCGATTTGTAACAGTTCATTGCGTCATTGTGGTACCAACTGCTACTCAAATTGCTGCTGCAGTTGCGATACGATGGGCCGGAGCCATAAGCTGGACACGATGGTCTTCCGTCTCCGTAGTGGCATGTGGCTGTTCAGGGCTCAATCTTCTTGCTACAGTACATTCTCACGAATACCACTGTCAGCAGTCATGTACAGCGCGTTCAACAAGTAATGAAAGACATTATTCTCTGAAAGCAGGTGGATTTTGTTCAGAATTTCAACACACCAAATTATTCCCCACTTTTTTGGTTACAAAACCAAATTTCTTTCAATATAATCTCCGTTCAATGGGACGGCCTGCATGCCTCATGTTGCTGTATGCCTCGTGTTGCTGTATCAGTAACCTCCCCATGATCCATGTACTGTTTCCCACAGAGTGTATCCCTCATTGGGCCAAAAAGAGATGTAATCCGGAAGGTGGGAGAGCCAGGCTGTAGGGTGGATGAGGAACTGTTCAGTGATTTTTTGTGAGCTCCTCTCTGGTGCGTAGACTGTTGTGAGGCTTTGCGTTGTCACGCAGAAGGAGAAATTCGTTTGCATTTCTATGGCAACGAACACGCTGAAGTCGTTTTTTTTCAGTTTCCTCAGGACAGCACAGCTTCGCAGTACGTCGTTGCATCATAAGAGAGAACATCAAACAAAATAATCCCCTCTGAGTCCCAGAAGACTGTCGTCATGATTTTACCTTACGGCACGCATAGGAAACCGTACATACTGTACTCCAATGATAAACAGTGGACAGCGGGCAGAAACAGCAAACTTGCCGACCTGAAAATGTGTACTCACACCCAAACTGCAGCGCGGCTGCGCGCAGAAGGCGGAGCAGTTGCGCACACGACTTCCGGAAAGTGAATGATTGCCGCCCGTCAGAAGACACCCACGAGACCGTGTGAGCGGGAAGCGGCGATTCACTTGAGAGTTACACGGAGACTACAGCAGGCAGAGGACGAAGGTCGGCGCCTCTCGAGTGAAAGGACGCACAAGGTTCAGTGTGAAGCTTCAGCTCCCTGCCCCTCGAATGCCGGCCTCTCGCGTGAAAGGACCGTAACGGCCGGAGCCTACATGCACCAGGCGAGATGCGGCGCGAGCGACTCCAATCTACGACGTACCCCCGCCACAGCAGGTGAAAGAAACATCAATCCCCGCACCTTGGTGAACTTCCCACACATCTGTACTTATGCAACAGCTACCCACTTACAGTTCGCGAAACACGGTTCTAACACTTCTTACTTCAATTTTTTGAGACTATAATGTTCTGACTAGACTGGCAATGGCAAGGAAGGCGTTTCTGAAGAAGAGACATTTGTTAACATCGAGTATAGATTTAAGTGTCAGGAAGTCATTTCTGAAAGTATTTGTATGGAGTGTAGCCATGTATGGAAGTGAAACATGGACGGTAAATAGTTTGGACAAGAAGAGAATAGAAGCTTTTGAAATGTGGTGCTACAAAAGAATGCTAAAGATTAGATGGGTAGATCACCTTACTAATGAGGAGGTATTGAATAGAATTGGTGAGGAGGTTGTGGCACAACTTGACTAGAAGAAGGGATCGGTTGATAGGACGTGTTCTGAGGCATCAAGGGATCACCAGTTTAGTATTGCAGGGCAGCGTGGAGGGTAAAAATCGTAGGGGGAGACCAAGAGATGAATACACTAAGCAGATTCAGAAGGATGTAGGTTGCAGTAGATACTGGGAGATGAAGAAGCTTGCACAGGATAGAGTAGCATGGAGAGCTGCATCAAACCAGTCTCAGGACTGAAGACCACAACAACAACAACAATGTTCTGACTGCTACTCTGGACACCCAACGGATCCTGTATTGTAGTGGCCAGCAAAATATCGCGAGTGCCACTTCCACTCAGTCGCTTTCTAGTGTCCTACATAATTATCTCGATAGATAGAAAACCAGAAGTGAAGATTGCCGAGCCGTGTTGGGCTCGTGTTATGCGTTGGTTTAAACCTTGGTTCTTATTCTGTGTTTGGTTTCCCGCGGTTATTGCGATTATGCTGTTGTTCTCTCTCTCTCTCCATGAGAGGCAGTAGCGGTGTGTTTCGATGTTCGCACCTTGTACTATCTTTGGTCTGGTGCTTATAGTTTCTGGCTGTGCTGTGTGCAAGGAGTCGGTCGGCTGGCGTGGAGTAGCGAGGAAATCTCCGTGGGGGTTAGTTTGGCCGGGCCCGCTGGCAGTCTCTGCGCAGTGTCGGAGTGTGTGGGGCTGTTCCCATTGCTACGAGGTCCGTGGCTCACCGACCCTGGACACGAAAGTTGAGTTTGGATTTAACCAGCAAGTCAAGACTGTTCATATTGTGCCGTTTGGTTCTCGTTGTTGGCTGTTGGGACATTACCGCGAACAACAACGTGTGTGTTCGAGTTGGCGAAGATCTACCGCCGGCCGGGGTGGCCGAGCGGTTCTAAGGGTTACAGTCTGGAACCGCGCAACCACTGCGGGCATGGATGTGTGTGATGTTCTTAGTTTAGTTAGGTTTAAGTAGTTCTAATTTCTAGGGGACTGATGACCTCAGAAGTTAAGTCCCATAGTGCTCAGAACGATTTGAACCATTTTTAAAAGTTTAACCACCGTCCAGTGGAGTCTAATTGTATTTCATTATTTGCAATTGAAGTGCACTAGTGGAATTTTCTGCCTCGTGGCCGTTAACGTTCTGGTTATCTGCTCTGGCCGTTGACGTAAATTCAGGCAGTGTCCTTTCCTCTCCGTGTTGTCGCTGTCCAGCACGGTGTGTAGTTTGACAGCTTAATACATGCTAGGTTGTGGGCGTCCATGCCTTTTTACGTTTTGCATTGAACTCCCGGTTGTGTGCTGGTCCAGTCGAGCGCAAGTTACCTTGTCGGTGGGTCCGTTGACTGTCTGTTGGTTGGGGTGTCGTCGGATCGAGAATGGCTGGGCCGACTGCCTGTCTCACCTAAGACATCGTTAGTATTTAAAGTGCTGGCCGACCCCCGAAATTTCTGAGCGCTGTTAGCTGCACTGCTTTTCTTATTTTCTGTTGTGTGTATTTTTATGGCTCATAGCCGATGGTTTTGAATTAAAGTTGAATTGTTTTTAGTGGTGTTTTAAGTCATGGGCCTTACACCGCTTTAAAATTAAAATTCCTTGCTTGTCAAGTGTTAGATTGTTTGGGCCTTCAGCCTGATTAAAATACTGTTTAAACATAAAGCCTTGGGCCTTCTGCCCGCTAAAAATTATTTTAGTTGTGTTTTAAGTCATGGGCCTTCAGCCGTTATAAAATTAAAGTTCCTTGCTTGTCAAGTGTTAGATTGTTTGGGGCCTTCAGCCTAATTTAAGATAAGGCTTTGTTGTTTAAATTTATTTTACCTTGAGTTTTAAGTCATGGGACGTTCAGCCGGTTTTAAATTAAGGATCTTTATCTTTTGAGCATCAGACTGTTTGGGGCCTTCAGCGTAATTGCAGATAAGGCCTTCTGCCTTGTGTTTCTTATTTAATTTTATCTTGAGTGTTAAATCATGGGCCTTTAAATTAAGATTTTTGGGCTTTCAGACAAATTATAGAACTTACTTAATGTGAGGCCTTCTGCCTTCTAAATATTCTCTTTGGCGTCTGAATTTTGAGTTAATGGCTTTTAGCCGTTTTTTTTTAATTAAAGTGGTTGTGCCCTTAAGGCATAAGATAGTGTGGCGTATTCAGCCGATATCTAAGTTCAAGAATTTGTACTGTAATGTTTGGTCAAATAAATAAGTTACATGTGTTCGAGTGTAACTGGCCCTTTCCACAATTCCAACTCCTGTCCTGCGGGTTTAGCAAGGTGTTTCAGCAGATAGAAAGGAGATCAAAACCCTTCGTCTGTATGCATTTACAACTATCAAAGCCACCTTACAGGGTGTGGCGAATGAGACTCCTGTGCCATTATCGTTTCACAGTTCTTCTGTTTCAGTAGCGAATGGTTCACGGGAAGAACGATTGTTGCCAAGTGTCCGTGTCAGCTCTGACCTCTCTGATTTTAATATATTTTATATAGGAAGAATTAATACATTGGTTGACTTTCCAGGAAACGTACGCTCACGAAATTTTAACAGTAAGCCACACCATGATATACAGCGCCTGTCTTGCAGTATTTTCCAGTAGAGTTGGCCGATATCTCCGTGATGCTTTTGCGCTTAATAAATGAACCTGTAACGAAATACGCTGCTTTCGATGGATATTCTCTATTTTATCTGTCAAACCTATCTGTTACGGATCACAGACTGACGACAAATGTCTAAGTATTGGTCGAACATGTGTATTGGGTGAATTACTATTCCTGAGGATTCTTCCACTAAATGCTTCTGGCATCTGAGTTACGCCTTCTGCGACTAGAATTCCACTTTAATTCGCTCGGTACACATGCTCCTTCTTATTTAATAAATTTGACTACTTCCACTGACTGTTCCACAATCATGTAATCCGCCACACACCGTTGGGTGGCGTGCGGAGTATAAATGTAGATGTAAATGTAGACAATAATAGATCTATCTGTCATTTATGCGTAATGCGCTACGTTTGTTCATTTTGAGGGTCAGCTACCAATCTCTGGCCCTTGCGTCCATCTTTTGTATTTCCCTTGCGTTGCTACTTCTCTGTATGTAACACCGTCATCCGCGAAAAACTTCATCCGACTTCCGACGTTATCCACTATATCATATACATGTATTGTCAGAAGCAATGGTCCCGCACAATTCCCTGGGGGGTCCGCCCGAAGTTATTTTTACACCTGTAGATTTCTCTCTGTTATGAATGACGTGATGTGTTCTGTTTGCTAGAGACTCTAGTCCAAACACACAGCTGGCCTGATGTTCCGTACGCTCTTACTTTGTTCAGTACGGGCAGTGTTGAACTGTATCGACTGCCGTCTGGAAGCCAAGGGACACGGTATCAACCTGGGTGCCAGTATCTACTTCTGAATGCCGTGGAGGAAACAGAAAGAGGTGCGTTTCACTCAATCGTTGTTTGCAGAATCCGTACTGACCACACTGTCGTTCATCACACTTTGAAACAAGAGCGTCTGCGGCGTTACCACATTCAACGCGTACCACACGGGAGATTTTTGGTCTCCGTAAATGTCATAATACGTGAGCACAAAGCATGTCCCAAAATTCCACTACATACTGACGTCAGCGAAACAGGCCAACCGTGTCAAATGAAAAGTTTGATTTCTCTGTAAGCAACACAGTTCATTCTTTTATTCCGGCGCCGTCAAGTCTGTTTCTTGTGACCACCGTCTACTCCAGATGCTCATTAAGTTTCTCTGCTCACTCTTGTCTGTCACTCAAAAGTCTCGCGCCAAAAAAAATTTTAAAAATTGAAAGAGAATAAAACTTAACCGCTGTACTAACTTCCTCCGGTCCCTTGGATCGATTATCCGCCGATCCCTCCGGATCAAAACTATTCTAAAACTGCCGAATCACTCTCGTTTCTGCTCTGCGCCCCTCAGACTGTCCAACGGAAACTTATAGCTCCATTCTACGGAAGCCCACATTCCATTCCACTTCTCTTATCCGAGTGACTTCGCGAAAATATCAGCCCATCTCAACTGCCGGCATGGTTTAATTAGCTCCAATTGGATATTCCCCTCTTGCGTAACAGGAACCCAACGTCGGTTGCTGGTTCCTGGCACTTACTATGGTGCTATCATCAAACGTCTCACTGACGTCTTGGGAGGACCAAGATTGTCAAACTTGTCCAACCTCGTCACTTGCCAATCGAGCAGATGTCCACGCTCAGTCTTTCAGGTCATCCTTAAAATGTACTTGCTCCAACAAGAATTAGATGCCATATGTCGCCCTACGGTTCTAAATGTGTTGCCTCTTGTATAACTCCGCCATTTAGTTCTATTTTTTGCCTAGCTGTTTATCTCTATACAGTTACCGTATCTAATGTTGCAAATAATTTATGCTACTCGAATCTTCATTTTCTCCCAAACAGTTTTCCCGCTATTGACTATTCTATGGCCACATTCACTAATAATCTGTCTTAATCTGCCTCTGTAGCGAACATCGCTTACACTTTATCTAAAGAGAATGGTTTCAAATCCTGGTCCTGGAAGAATAACGGTATTTGGTCGGGGAATGGAGAACCGTAGAGGCAGACATTGCTTCAGTAGGGAAAGGGTACATAAATCTCGGCTATGCCCTCCTTGGAATTTAAGAAAAGTAAGTTATGTACCATTAAGTGGCCATGCGAGTTAAAGCGTCTTGGCAACGATATGAGTTAGTACAAAATTACAGAGTATTGATTAGAAAATTTATAAACAAAAGAATTAAAGAACTAATAAAACACGGAAAAAATTATGAGCGAATACACAAATAAATAATATATTGTAAGATTCCTTCGTACTTCCCAACTCTAGCTAGTCAAGACGTCGCAAGAATACAAGAATAACGTTGTGGAGTATGACGGTGGAAGAGTGCCCACTGCGCAGGCGGTTAAGGAAGTAGTGGGTGTGTGGACAAGGGAGCAGCCGGTCAGAGTTTTCTGTGGAAATTTGTCACGAAGCATCTGTATGGGTTGGATTCGTTTATGTTAACAGCGCAGCCACATGAAAACAGCAACAATAATGTCAAATATTAAAATCATGTAAACTGTCAGCAGTTTTTTCTTTGTGCGTGCACCCTTGCCATAACTTAGTGTTACTGATGGTGTTGAGCCGTAGAAATGCGGGGCAGGCAGAGACATAGAATCTTTACTTGTGAGCATCGTGGAGTCAAAACCTATAGGGACTGTTTCACAGAGAGTTATGAACCTTACATGTACATGCAATAAATGGGATCTAACTTTTTAGTCGCCACCGCCACAGGTGACAACGAAGAGACCCGTAAGTAGCCGCTCTCAGTTACTGCGAGGACTTCCATTGCAAAGTAATAGAGTATGCCATAAGGAAACCTTTCAACTTAGCTATGAATAACTGGGATTTATCATTCACTCTTTTTAGTCCTACTGGAAGCCTATTGAAAATGAAACCTGAAGAACAGTATAACGCTTTCGTTTCTCTGCCAGGTATCCACTAAATGAATGTTGCAGTGTCTTCGAAATGAGTCAATATTGTTAACAAAAAATCCCATGATGGAATATGTGGTGTCACCGCCAGACACCACACTTGCTAGGTGGTAGCATTTAAATCGGCCACGGTCAGTTAGTATACGTCGGACCCGCGTGTCGCCACTATCAGTGATTGCAGACCGAGCGCCGCCACACGGCAGATCTAGAGAGACTTCCTAGCACTCGCCCCAGTTGTACAGCCGACTTTGCTAGCGATGGTTCACTGACAAAATACGCTCTCATTTGCCGAGACGATAGTTAGCATAGTCTTCAGCTACGTCATTTGCTACGACCTAGCAAGGCGCCATTACCAGTTACTATTGATGCTGTAAAACATGTACCGTCAAGAGCGATGTTCACCATTTATGGATTAAAGTTAAGTATTCCACAGCTACGTCCTTTTTTGCTAGTCTCATTTCCTTGACCTGTTCCAGACCTCACGCCAGCCTGCGTGAGCTAAAACGCGTGCCTTTCGGCTTCCTCTCATAGTGGGTTGGCTCTCTTGCCAATCCACAACAGAATAAATATACAGAGATGGCGCTTGAATAAATATACAGAGATGGCACTTGACAACGGCTTACACGAAGATCGCGAACTGAGATCGCAGACTACTTTGATCGTTCTTTTACCTGTAGTTATATTCTTGGTGAGTGCACAGAGTTAACTCAAATATAATACCATACAAGATGACAAACTGAAAGTAAACAAACTATACAAGTCTTTGCGTTTCAGCGTCAGAGGCAGTAGAGTTCATTCTTACATTGAAATAGGAGAATACAGTTTCTGCACATGGTGCGGAACGTGATACTTTCAAGATAGCCTTCAATCTACCTTTAGCCCTAAGAATTTAAAATAGATAACTTCGCTGATTGTTGGACATCTTTTGGACAGTAAAATTTCGGTTTTACAAGAATTCCATCGCAGAAAATGAATGCATTGAATTTTGTTGTAATTAAGCCTTAATCTGTTCTCTGGAAGCAGCGCGCTGGTATTACTCAGTATCTTATTAGTGACATCATGTTTATTACGGTCCACGTCATTCGCCAGAATATTTGTATCGTCTGCAAAGAGAAAATCTTTTGATTCTTCACCCATGTTTTTTTTTTACGTTCCTCGGTGGCTCAGTGGTGAAGTCTCAGACTATATATCCAAAGTTCTCATATTCGCTCCCCAGTCAATCCTAGCATTTTAGTAATATTTAGGGACTCAGTTTGTACTCTTAGTTCGTTATCTCCCTGTAAGCTGTGCAGTTATGTTCAGTTAATTAGTGTTTATATAGCAGCTTACGGTCTTCACCTCAGAAGTGCCACAGACAGGTAACTTTCTCTTTTGCGGTACTTTCCAAGCTACTCCTGACTGGTCTGTTTTATTTTTGAGTCTTTACTTAGTTACTTACACAATACGATATCGATAGCGACTGTGACTGTTGTGAGCGGGCACGAGGAGAATTCGCTGCTGTCCGTAAACACCTGGAGGCTTCGTTAGCCACAGTCGACAGCCTTCTGGCTGCCGCTCAAAGCTGCGATGACATCAGGGCGCCGGTGATGATACCTTCCACACGTTTGGTGCCGTTGGAATCCCCTGCTGACCTGGTTGTTGCTGCATCTTCCGATACAGAAACGTGATTGGTTCACTCGAAAGTTAGTGGCGGACAATGGTGGGCTCGTGTCTCACTAGACGGAACGCAAGAGAGGCAACTGTTTTCGATTTAGCAACAGATAGGAAGGGTTACCCAGTGTTGATAATACTTAGGAGCCAGCACGGGATGCCTCTCCTGTTGGGCCAGTAGCTGTTTTTCCTGCCCAATCCCGACAAGTGCAGAGGGTGGGTATGCTAGCTATTGGGAGCTCCAACATTAGGCGGTTGGTGGAGCCCCTCAACGAAATAGCATGGAGGCCGGGAAAGAATGCCGGTTCGCACTCGGTCCGTGATGTGGAGGAGGCTCTTTTGATGGACATCGAGGGCACTGGATACATGCACTTGCAAAGAGTGGCACCATGTCGGTACGCATCATGCCTGCCTCCTGGGTTCTCAGGCCATCCTCGGTTCCTTTTAATGGATGGCTGAATTTGTGAAGGCAATTAGCTAGCACGTGGGGTGTACGCACAACTGAATATTTTTAGCATCACACCTAGGGTCGATCTTAGTCCTCTGGCTTGGAACAGAGTGGAAGGCCTGAACCAGAGACTCAGACAGCTCTGCGACAGTACTGCATGCGAATTCCTTGACCTCCGCTATTGGGTGAAGAACTGTAGGGCTCCACTTAATACGTCAGGCGTGCACTGCACGCAGGAAGCGGCCACTAGGGTAGCGTGCACGTAGGGGATTTTTATGTTAGAAAAACCCTCCTTGGGATCAAAGACTGAGTGCTTGCCGAAATGGAAGTTACGTCAGCCACAACAGAGAATACTCATCCTTGAAGATCAGATATAGAGAACGCTAATATGACGTTAGTAAACTGTAGGAGCATCCAAGGAAACGTCTCAGAATCAGTATCGCTTACTGAATGTTATAATGCTCGGATAGTATTAGGAACAGAGACTGGCAGAAATCAGCCGAGCGGTCTAGGGCGCTGCAGTCATGGACTGTGCGGCTGGTACCGGCGGAGGTTCGAGTCCTCCCTCGGGTATGGGTGTGTGTGTTTGTCCTTAGGATAATTTAGGTAAAGAAGTGTGTACGCTTAGACACTGATGACCTTAGCAGTTAAGTCCCATAAGGTTTCACACACATTTGAATATTCTGAACTGGCTGAAACCAGAAGTGAACAGATATGCTAAGTTCAGATTGGAATACTTATCGTAAGGATAGGTTACTCGCCAGTAGTGACGGAGTATTTATTGTAGTAAAGAATTCGATAACGTCTAGCGAGGCTATTACGGACACCAAACAGAAATCAACCTATGTGAAGTTAAGTATCAAAAGTCGATAAAAAATGATAAGCGGACGCTGTTATAGACCACCAAGAGCTTAGTTATAGATTGCGTCAGAGAGAATTTGCGAAGTATCGTTAATAATTTTCCTGATCGTGCCATTGTAATAGGGGGTGACTCCAAGTTGCCAGGTTGGCAGAGTCATGCTATGAAAACTGGAGCCAGAGACAGTGATTCGTGTGACATTATTCTGAATGTCCTGCCTGGAAATTACTTCGAGCAGATAATTAGAGAAATCGTGTAGGTAACGTCTTAGACCTTCTGGCAAGAAAGTGCATAGTATCTGAGTATTCAGTGTCAAATAGTGAGTGATGAGGACAAAGATGCGGAGCACAAATGGGAAAATTTCAAAAGCATCGTTCAGTATGCTACAGACAGGTATGTTCCGTGCAACATCATAAGGGTTGGGAAAGACCCACCGTTACAAAATTACTACGTAAATAAAGAGAGCTTCATCACAGATTCAAGAGAAATCAAAATCGGGCTGACGAACGAAAGCTGAATGAAGTGAAATTGAAAGTAACGTAAATAAAGAGAGCTTCATCACAGATTCAAGAGAAATCAGATTCTGGCTGACGAACTAAAGCTGAACGAAGCGAAATTGAAAGTAACGAGAGCAACGAGACAAGCTTTGATAGTGAAATTTTGTCTGCCAACCTGAGTAAAAGCCCTATGAGGTTTTTTTCTTACACAAAATCAATAAGCTGTTCGAAATTAAGTCATTCAATACCCATACTGTTTCACAGCGTAAGATCGTAACACGGTCCCTCCTTTCAATTATCGTACGAATGTCGAAACCGCCGTTATTGAGATAACCGATTGCGGAACAGAAAAGCAACTACACTCGGTTAGTAGCGGAAAGGCATCAAGACCACATGAGATACTTATCAGATTCTACAAAGATTATGCAGCAGATTATAGTAGATCGCTGGAGCAACAGAGGGTACTCAGCGACCGGAAGAAAGCGCACGTCATTCACGTTTTCAAGAAGTCTCTTAGGACAGATGTACATAATTGTATGCCTATATCGTTGACGTCAAGCTGTTGTGGAATTATGGAACATACTTTATGTCAAGAATTATGACTTCTTTTACAGCACGAAAGTCTCCCCTATAAAAATCAACATGGATTCCACAAATACAGATCTTACGAAACTCAGATCGCTCTGTTCCTACGTGAGATCCATAGCGCTGTAGACAACAGCACTGAGGTTGGTGTTATGATACTTGACTTCAAGAAGGCATTTGACACCGTCCCGCACTGCTGTTTAATGAAAAAAAATTACGAGCTTACTGAGTATCGGACCAGATGTGCGACTGCATTCACAACTTCTTTTACAGGTAGAACTCAACAAGTCGTTCTTAGCGAAACACAATCGACAGATGTGAAGATAATTCCCGGATTACCCCAAAGACGTGTTATGGGACGATTATTCTTCACAATGTATATAAATGCTCAAGTTCTGGTAGAAAGTATCGGAAGCTCTTTATAGCTATTTGCAGATGAATGCGGTTTTCTACAACAAAGTAGCAACGCCAGATGACAGTATCGATTTGCAAAACGACCTGCAGAGGAATGATGAATGGTGCAGGCTCTGGCAACTGACCCTGAACATAAATAAATGTAATACGAGGGCTGTCCAGAAAGTAAGTTACGATCGGTCGCGAAATGGAAACGACTATGAAAATCCGATAAAGCTTTGCAAAGATGTGTTGGGCAGTGTCTCTAGTATGAATCGAGGTAGAATTATGTCGCTCTTTTCATTCCTGAGCTCTTAGTGAGCGCGTAAAGATGTTATAGAAAATAGTGTCTCCCGCCAAGTACGAGGGCCTGGTGAGAATTTTCCCCTGAAGCTATGCAACCAACATTACATAACTGTCGTGAGGTTTCTTCTTCAAGACAATTCTCAGCCTCATTCTGCAGGGGCAATGAAGATGTTCCTGCATCGTTTCAATTGGAAATGTTTGGTTACCCACAATACAGCCCGTAATTGTCTCCCACATAGTTTCATCTCTACTCAAACGAACTGCTGGCTATGAAGACAACATTTTGGCACAGACAACGAGCTTTAGGCCAGCGTGGAGAATTGGCGGAAAGCACTGGCGGCTGCCTTCTATGATGAGGGTATTGAAAAGTTGGTACAACGCTACGATGTCTGAGTCAGAACGCCTACTACGTAGAGAAGTAGCTGAAAGGTGTAGCTAACTGTTACAAATGAAACATTTCTGATTTTCACTGTGATTTTCATTTCGCGATCAATCGTAGCTTACTTTCTGGACAGCCCTCGCACATTGCGCATACACACGAAAAGAAAACCACTACCGTACATATACGCAATTGATGACAAATTGCTGGAAACAGTCTTTACCGTAAAATATCTAGGAGTAAGTGTCCAGAGCAATCTTAAGTGGAATGGCCACATAAAGCAAATAGTACAAAAAACAGATGCCAGACTGAGATTCATTGGAAGAATCATAAGAAAAGGTAACGCAGCCACGATGGAAGTGGCTTGCAAGGTGCTTATTCGATCGATTATTGAGTATTGTTTATCAATCTGGGATCCTTACCAGGTAGGACTGATAGAAGAGATTGAGAAGATCCTTAGAAGAGCAATGCATTTCGTCACGGGATAGTTTGGTCGGAGCGAAAGCGTTACAGAAAAGCTCAACAAATTCCAGTGGCAGACGCTACAGGAGAGGCATTGTGCATCAGGAAGAGTTTTAAAATTTCGAGAGAGCACTTTCCGGGAATTGTCTGACAACATCTTACTTACTGCCACATACACTACCGCACATTAATTTCAATACACCAAATTAATGACATCTAGTTCTCTGTAGATAAGGTCCAATACCGTGGGTACGGTTGAGGGAGCAAAATAATAGTACAACAGTTGTACACATGTGATGATTTTTGTTTGTGGTCGTCGAGATACAATAGTATCCAACAAACAATGTTGTGTACATAAACGTTATGTACCTATCTGATATGTTTGTTTACCTATTTGCCGACGGACGCTGTATTTGGTGCACCTGTGTTCTTCCCTGTACTGACGTGATGTCCGCAGCGAACGGCAAGCACTGCTATGATACATAACATGTGGTTCCTATGCCCATCGGTCGTATGGCTCCACGAGTGGAGATATCCATACAAAAACATACTGTAATTGTAAATGGTTCAAATGGCACTGAGCACTATGGGACTTAACTTCTGAGGTCATCAGTCCCCTAGAACTTAGAACTACCTAAACCTAACTAAGCTAAGGACATCACACACATCCATGCCCGAGGCAGGATTCGAACCTGCGACCATAGTGGTCGCGCGGTTCCAGATTGTAGCGCCTAGAACCACTCGGCCACTCCGCTGTAATTGTAGCAGGTTTATCTATTCGCCAAATTGCGAAACAGTGTAGTGGGCCTATAGGGGGAGTGCATAACACCCTTCACCGCCAGAAGGTAGCAGTAAGAACATACCACGGCCAGGACAACCTCGTGAAACAACTAAAAGTGATGATAAATATGTCAGAATTACCAGTAAGAGAAATAGATTCAAAACAGTGGCCGGGTGGTTCTAGGCACTTCAGTCGGGAACCGCGCTGCTACTACGGTCTCAGGTTCGAATCCTGCCTCGGGCACGGATGTGTGTCATGTCCTTGGGTTAGTTAGCTTTAATTAGTTCTAAGTCTAAGGAACTGCTAACCTCAGATGTTAAGTCCCATAGTGCTTAGAGCCATTTGAATTTGAAAACAGCGCCCCAGATTCGTGCAGAATTGGTAGAAATGCACACGACAACAATATCTGTTGCAACATTAAAAAGGAGACTGACTGAAGCCGGCTTGAAATGATGTGCCACAGCACGAAAACCCCTTCTAAGGCCCATAAATAAACCGAAGAGACTTGAATGGGCTAGAAAACATCGTAATTGGACATCGGAAGAGTGGACGAAGATATTATTCACGGATGAATCGAAGTTCGAGATTTTTGGAACCAGAAGGAGAATATTTGTTCACCGATTCGTAGGTGAAAGGGTTGCCCAGCAATGTGTTCTACCTACAGTTAAACACGGTGGAAGTTCTATTAGGGTTTCCCTGCCTTGTGATGACTGGGTGTTGTGTGATGTCCCTAGGTTAGTTAGGTTTAAGTAGTTCTAAGTTCTAGGGGACTGATGACCATAGATGTTAAGTCCCATAGTGCTCAGAGCCATTTGAACCATTTTCTATTATGGTTTGGAGACGTTTTGCCCGAGATAGTGTTGGCGACATTGTGAAAGCAGAAGGATGTATGGATCAGAAGTAGTACCACCGCATACTTCAGTACCATCCAACACGAAGTGGATTGCTCTTAATAGGGAAAGGGTTCACCTTACAACAGGTTAATGACCCAGAACATCGGTTGGCATACTGTACGAACTACGTTGCATCAAAGGAAGAACAGAAAGTACTGAATGATATGGTATGGCCGTCCCAAAGCCCCGATTGTAATCTCACTCAAATAGTCTGGGATGAAGTGGACAGACGTATCAGCGAAGTTAATATATCCAGCAAGGAACATCTCTGGAATATTGTTAAGGATGTGTGAAATCATATAGATACACGATACCTACAAAAATTGACTGAGTTTGTAAGGTTGTCATTAAATCCAAAGGAGGATACTTGTATGAAAGTAAAAATAATGATTGTGATTGTACAGGGTGATTCAAAAAGAATACCACAACTTTAGGAATTTAAAACTCTGCAACGACAAAAGGCATAGCTAAGCACTATCTGTCGGCGAATTAAGGGAGCTATAAAGTTTCATTTAGTTGTACATTTGTTTGCTTGAGGCGCTGTTGACTAGGCGTCAGCGTCAGTTGATGCTAAGATGGCGACCGCTCAACAGAAAGCTTTTTGTGTTATTGAGTACGTCAGAAGTGAATCGACGACAGTTGTTCAGCGTGCATTTCGAACGAAGTATGGTGTTAAACCTCCTGATAGGTGGTGTATTAAACGCTGGTATAAACAGTTTACAGAGAATGGGTGTTTGTGCAAAGGGAAAAGTTCTGGACGGCCGAGAACGAGTGATGAAAATGTAGCACGCATCCAGCAAGCATTTGTTCGCAGCCCAGGAAAATCGACTCGCAGAGCTAGCAGAGAGCTGCAAATTCCACAATCAACTGTATGGAGAGTCCTACGAAAAAGGTTAGTTATGAAACCTTATCGTCTGAAATTGGTTCAAGCACTGTCTGCAGCTGATAAGATTAAAAGAATCGATTTCTGTGATTTTATCCTTGCTCAAATGGAAACAGATGAATCTTTCGTTTCAAAGATTGTGTTTAGTGATGAAGCAACTTTTCACACTAACGGGAAAGTCAACCGTCACAATGTCTGTATATGGGGCACTGAGAATCCGCGGGAAACAACTCAGTATGAACGTGACTCGCCTAAGGTGAACGTTTTCTGTGCCATTTCAGCCAATAAAGTTTTTGGTCCCTTTTTCTTCGAAGGTGCTACTGTAACTGGACTACAGTATCTGGAGATGTTAGAGAATTGGCTGTTCCCTCAGCTCGAACAAGAAGCACAACAATTCATATTTCAGCAGGATGGAGCGCCACCACATTGGCACTTATCTGTCCGTAACTACCTGAACGTCAACTACCCGAGGCGATGGATCGGCCGCCAGGCAGCCCGTGACAGAGCACTTCATCACTGGCCTCCAAGAAGCCCTGATCTTACCCCCTGCGATTTTTTCTTATGGGGGTATGTTAAGGATATGGTGTTTCGGCCACCTCTCCCAGCCACCATTGATGATTTGAAACGAGAAATAACAGCAGCTCTTCAAACTGTTACGCCTGATATGCTACAGAGAGTGTGGAACGAGTTGGAGTATCGGGTTGATATTGCTCGAGTGTCTGGAGGGGGCCATATTGAACATCTCTGAACTTGTTTTTGAGTGAAAAAAAACCTTTTTAAATACTCTTTGTAATGATGTATAACAGAAGGTTATATTATGTTTCTTTCATTAAATACACATTTTTAAAGTTGTGGTATTCTTTTTGAATCACCCTGTATTATATATGCGGAAGTTAATAAATTTATATTTTGTGAGAAATAACGTTTGATTTGTGTTGCAAATCTGAAATACCAGGGTGTATTGAAATTAATGAGCGATAGTGTACATCTATCGTAATGTCCACGACAGCAAAGTTTGATCAATTAGAGCTGACAGAGGCTTACCGACAATCACTCTTCCCACGTGCCATTCACGAGTGGGAGAGACATGGAGGATCAGTTAGTGGTATAAGAAGTACGATCCGCCACACACCGTACGGTAACTTGCAGAGTATGATGTAGTGTAGACATTTGCTGATATAAAAGAACGCTGAGTTGCACCGTAGTTTGGTTGCTACGTCAAACTGTAGGTTCTCCCTGTAACTAGCTGGGTGAGGCAGAGCAAAGGTGGAAAGAAGGCAATGGTATACAAAACAATTTATACCTGTAATTGCTAAATTGCTATTAAACTCGAAAATATCTGTAGAGCACACAAATATCGCAAGACGAAATTAGAGAAGATAAAAGCTTTTTGCTGCAGCTGCCTTTCGCGGGCAAGTACTCTTCCGTGATGCTTTGGTAGCTCAGTAGGCCAAGAAGTTTCGTATCAGCGCACACTCGGCGCATTCTGGAAATGATCTCAGCAGACATAAAAATTTCAAAAGCGTCAATATTTGGCTAAATAGGACCTAACTGAGAAGCGAGTTGCCTCTTCTCCCAAACAAGAAGCTGAAAGCAATTAACAGAAGGCTGTCTGGTGCACCGTGGAATCTCCGCAGCCTACTGTTGTCGGCAGAGCGGCGATAAATCAGTACTGGCACGTAATTAGCCTGGCTGCAGCTCACCGTGTTATGCGATCGCATCGTATTTCCCACGCCCTTTCAGAGCGCGAGAAAGATCCAGATACGATCGATACGTACGTCTCACCGGGAAGAACACGAGAAGCACCTGACAGTCTCATAGACGCATACGAGACAATTTGGTGTAATTAGTCGTCGCGATTTAACTATGTAAATGACAGTCACAAACGTGCTGCGTGCTATTGAACCGAGCGAGGTGGCGCAGTGGTTAGACACTGGACTCGCATTCGGGAGGACGACGGTTCAATCCCGCCTCCGGCCATCCTGATTTAGGTTTTCCGTGATTTCCCTAAATCACTCCAGGCAAATGCCGGGATGGTTCCTCTGAAAGGGCACGGCCGACTTCCTTCCCCATCCTCCCCTAATCCGATGAGACCGATGACCACGCTGTCTGGTCTCCTTCCCCAAACAACCAACCAACCGTGCTACTGAATATCTCGCACGCAGTATTAAGCAAACTAATTAGAGCAGAACTTAAGGTATACCACGTTATCATAGAGTTTGAAGCGCCTCATAGCAATGTTTCCATTCTCCAGATACATTCACAACTTTCCTCTTCGAAAATTTGTAAAACATTAATATAATGTTGAAGTTTCCTGGCAGATTGAAACTGTGTGCCGGACCGGGACCTGAAACTAGGACCTTTGCCTTTAACGGGCAAGACCTCTGTCACCTGCTATCCAAGTGCGACTCACAACCCATACTCACAGCGTAAATTCCGCCATACCCTTATCTACAACCTTCAGAACTCTCCCCAAGTTCTCCTGTGGAACTAGAACTTCTACAAAAATTATATTACTGTAAATCAGAAATTAGGCTTTTACTTCAAACTAAACTCTCATTAAACATCATGGCAGATTAAAACTGTGTGCCGGACCGAGACTCGAACTCGGGACCATCCCCCAGGCTGTGGCTAAGCCATGTCTCCGCAATATCCTTTCTTCCGGGAGTGCTAGTTCTGCAGGGTCCACAGAAGAGCTTCTCTGAAGTTTGTAAGGTAGGAGACGCGGTACTGGCAGAACTGAAACTGTGAGGAAAGGTCGTGAGTCGTGCTTGGGTAGCTCAGCTGGTGCCGGCACGGGAGCTCAGCGTGTTCGGTCAGAGGCTAATGTGCCCTCTGTAATAAAAAAAACTGAGTTAACAGATCAACGAACTTAAATGGATGTCTTACGACGTCCGCTCCGAGCAGATGCAACGAACTAAAGCGAACAAAATGAAAATTAAATAATAAAACAAAAACAAAAAAAAGTAGAGCACTTGCCCGCGAAAGGCAAAGGTCCCGAGTTCAAGTCTCGGTCCGGTACATAGTTTTAATCTGCCATGAAGTTTCATATCAACGCACACTCCGCTGCAGAGTGAAAATCTCATTCTAAAAACTCTGATTGTTGGACAGATTAAGTTTAAAGTACCTGCATAGACGCTGCAATAAACGTCACGAAGTAAAGCCTTTTTTTTCCCCTGCGCCATATGCAGAAGCGTCACAAGAAGATTTTAGGGATATGATCAAACATACAAAGGAGAAAGGTTAGTCCTTCAATATTTGCTTCCATTTGTTTTGTTCTTGGTTGCATGGATATGAAGCACAATAATTTCTTCCGATCGGAATCGCTACAGCGAGTTAATAAGCGCCCAGAAAAGCAATGACTTCTGTGCTGTTTATAGAAATCAAAGAATTGAAACTCCAGGTTGGAAAGTTAACAATATTATGAAAAGGATATATTGCTACTCACCGCAAAGACGACCCGGTGAGTTGCAGACAGGCACGACGAAAAGACTGTTACATCTTATAGCTTTCGGCCAAAGCCTTCTTTGTGTATGTTTTCTTTGTTGAAGAAGGCTTTGGCCCAAAAGCTATAATGAGTAACATTTTTTTTCGTTGTGTCTGCCTGTAACTCAACGGGCCGTCTTTATGGTGAATAGCAGACTACCCTTGTCCTAATATTACAGCTGTTTGTTGACTGTTTACGTGCAGTGTTGTAGTTCTGTATATTAATCCCATCAGTCCACCGAGTGAACTTAATTTTAGGTTTATTAATTGTAGATACCAACACACATACTTCACATACGGCGTCAGCAGTTGAGACATCATTACTCGGAATAGGAGCACATGGCTCGGAGATATTTCGTTTATTTGTTATAATAGCTTTTTTATACGTCAGCTCTTTCAGTTAAATATGTAAAGGTTGAGTTTTTTAATTCCTTTCTGCACTATGCCAAAGCTAAGTAACGGGTGGGATGGGTCAGTTTCTTTGTAATACAACATTTATGGAAGTTTCTAATATTTTCACACTGAATAAATAATTGTTTTCATAAATGTAATAGTACAACGAAAAGCCTATTAGTCAGGCTTGACATGCTATAGAAAAGAATAAAAAATCTTTGAACATTTAAATAATTATCTGAAGGGGTTTATGGATGAAAAAGGAATTTCAGAGGGTTGATAAAAATGTCATAATGGAATGAACAAGGAAGGATTGAGGTTTAATGTCCCAAAGATGAAGAACTCATGGAACAGAAGATCGAAGTGAAGGAAAACGGGGAAGTAAATCATCCGCATCCTTCTCAGAGGACCAACCAGGAGCTTGCCTTACCAATTTAGGAAAAGGAGAAATCACGGAAAACTTAAATTTAAAATATTTTAACGGGCAGACTAGAATTTGAAACCTACTTCTAAACAACGAAAATCCAATTCTTTGTCAACTACAGTATCTAAACCAATAATAAGAAAATAATCATTCGTGCTGTGTGAGGAGCTGTATGCGAAAGGGCCTGTGACGGATACGACATACTGTCCTTATATTAAGTTTTAGCATGTAATACTTTCATTCTTAATGATGAATGTCGTCAGAGTATTAGACCATAATACATTGGTAAAAGAAAAGTGAATTTTTTTTGCTGTTATCTCTAAAGTATGCTACTTCTCGTAATACAGAAACTGCTGCACTTAAAAGTCTAAGAAGAGCAATACGTTAGTTCCCATTCAAGTCATTCAAGTTTTCTTCAATGCGTACACACAGAAACGACAGAGAAGGTGAGTATTCTGGAGGAACATACGCACGGTCTCCAAAAAGCTACAACACTGATAAACAGTGAACAGGGAGTTGCTGCTTTATATAATCCGACTGCAACGTAAGTTATAGACATTAACCTTAAACACAATATATATAGACCATCCCGCCACCATTTGACTTGTTTACGCCGCGCGGGATTAGCCGAACGGTCTACGACGCTACAATCATGGACTGTGCGGCTGGTCCCGGCGGAGGTGCGAGTCCCCCCTCGGGCATGGGTGTGTGTGTTTGTCCTTAGGATAATTTAGGTTAAGTAGTGTGTAAGCTTAGGGACTGGTGACCTTAGCAGTTAAGTCCCATAAGATTTCATACATATTTGAACATTTTTTAACTTGATTACGGCAAAATAACGGAATTAGATGTTTTGCACACGTTGTTTTTGTTCCATGTACATCTGCCGAACCCTTCTGTGTCCAACGTTTGTGGGATGTGTTTATGTCTTGTACAATCATTTCGGAAACTGAAACCGCTTCTTTGTACCGTGCATAAATTTCTATCTTCAGCAGTCGTGATTTGTTGCCGAATTCAGACAACGTTTCGGAAGACATTGTTTACGTTTCCAATCTTTTCATATCAAAATTTACAGTTATTTCTACTTTATCAAAAATAGCAGTCGGTATTTGACCACACATCGTAACAGTTCATTACAACCAAACGTTACTATTCTGTTTTCAGTAAATCAAGAGCAAATCAGTAAAATAACAAAAACGCTAGAACCAAGTTCCGAATATGATGAGTTTTAAACAAAGTGTGGAACGTCTTATCCGATATAAACCAAACAGGAACAGTTGTCAGCAAATGCCTAATGGTGCTTCACTGTGGTTGGAAACAAGGAAGAATGATTAGAGATTGGTGTCTTGTCAACTAGGTCGTTACTGACGTAGCCCAAGCCGTGAAAGAAAGAGTTGTTGTTGTTGTTGTTGTGGTCTACAGTCCTGAGACTGGTTTGATGCAGCTCTCCATGCCACTCTATCCTGTGCAAGCTTCTTCATCTCCCAGTACGTATTGCAGCCTACATCCTTCTGAATCTGCTTAGTGCATTCATCTCTTGCTCTCCCTCTACGATTTTTACCCTCCACGCTGCCCTCCAATACTAAATTGTCCATCCCTCGATGTCTCAGAACATATCCTACCAACCGATCCCTTCTTCTAGTCAAGTTGTGCCACAAACTCCTCTTCTTCCAATTCTGTTCAATACCTCCTCATTAGTTATGTGATCTACTCATCTAATCTTTAGCATTCTTCTGTAGCACCACATTTCGAAAGCTTCTATTCTCTTCTCGTCCAATCTGTTTATCGTCCATGTTTCACTTCCATACATGGCTACACTCCATACAAATACTTTCAGAAACGACTTCCTGACACTTAAATCTATACTCGATGTTAACAAATTTCTCTTCTTCAGAAACGCATTCCTTGCCAAGGCCAGTCTACATTTTATATCCTCTCTACTTCGACCATCATCAGTTATTTTGCTCCCCAAATACCAAAATTTCTTTACTACTTTAAGTGTTTCATTTCCTAATCTAATTCCCTTAGCATCACCAGACTTAATTCGACTACATTCCATTATCCTCGTTTTGCTTTTGTTGATGTTCATCTTGTATCCTCCTTTCAAGACACTGTCCATTCCGTTCAACTGCTCTTTCAAGTCCTTTGCTGTCTCTGACAGAATTACAATGTCATCGGCGAACCTCAAAGTTTTTATTTCTTCACCATGGATTTTAATACCTACTCCGAATTTTTCTTTTGTTTCCTTTGCTGCTTGCTCAATATACAGATTGAACAACATCGGGGAGAGGTTACAACCCTGTCTCACTGCCTTCCCAACCACTGCTTCCCTTTCATGTCCCTCGAAGCTTATAACTGTCATCTGGTTTCTGTACAAATTGTAAATAGCCTTTCGCTCCCTGTATTTTACCTCTGCCACCTTCATAATTTGAAAGAGAGTATTCCAATCGACATTGTCAAAAGCTTTCTCTAAGTCTACAAATGCTAGAAACGTAGATTTGCCTTATCTTAATTTAGCTTCTAAAATAAGTCGTAGGGTCAGTATTGCCTCACGTGTTCCCATATTTCTACGGAATCCAAACTGATCTTCCCTGAGGTCGGCTTCTCTGTAAAGAATTCGCGTTAGTATTTTGCAGCTGTGACTTATTAAACTGATAGTTCGGTAATTTTCACATCTGTCAACGCCTGCTTACTTTGGGATTGGAATTCTTATATTCTTCTTGAAGTCTGAGGGTATTTCGCACGTCTCATACACTTTGCTCACCAGATGATAGAGTTTTGTCAGGACTGGCTCTCCCAAGGCTGTCAGTAGTTCTAATGGAATGTTGTCTACTCCCGGGGCCTTGTTTCGACTTAGGTCTTTCAGTGCTGTATCAGACTCTTCATGCAGTATCATATCTACCATTTCATCTTCATATACATCCTCTTCCATTTCTATAACATTGCCCTCAAGTACATCGCTCTTGTATAGACCCTCTATATACTCCTTCCACCTTTCTGCTTTCCATTCTTTGCTTAGAACTAGGTTTTCATCTGAGCTCTTGATATTCATACAAATGGTTCTCTTTTTCCTGTAGGCAGTATCTATCTTACCCCTAGTGAGATAAGCCTCTACATCCTTACATTTGTCCTCTAGCCATGCCTGCTTAGCCATTTTGCACTTCCTGTTGATCTCATTTTTGAGACGTTTGTATTCCTTTTTGCCGGCTTCATTTACTGCATTTTTATATTTTCTCCTTTCGTCAATTAAATTCAATATTTCGTCTGTCAGCCAAGGATTTCTACTAGCCCTCGTCTTTTTACCTACTTGATCCTCAGCTGCCTTCACTACTTCATCCCTCAAAGCTACCTATTCTTCTTCTACTGTATTTCTTTCCCCCATTCTTGTCAATTGTTCCCTTATGCTCTCCCTGAAACTCTGTACAACCTCTAGTTTAGTCAGTTTATCCAGGTCCCATCCCTTTAAATTCACACTTTTTTGCAGTTTCTTCAGTTTTAATCTACAGTTCATAACCAATAGATTGTAGTCAGAGTCCACATCTGCCCCTGGAAATGTCTTACCATTATATAATCTATCTGAAACCTGTTTGCATCCCCAGGCTTCTTCCATGTATACGACCTTCTTTTATGATTCTTGAACCAAGTGTTAGCTATGATTAAGTTATGCTCTGTGCAAAATTCCACCAGGCGGCTTCCTCTTTCATTTCTTGCCCCCAATCCATATTCACCTACTACGTTTCCTTCTCTTCCTTTTCCTACTATCGAATTCAAGTCACCCATGACTATTAAATTTTCGTCTCCCTTCACTATCTGAATAATTTCTTTTATCTCATCATGCATTTCTTCAATTTCTTCATCATCTGCAGAGCCAGTTGGCATATAAACCTGCCCTATTGTAGTAGGCGTGGGCTTCGTGTCTATCTTGGCTACAACAATGCGTTCGCTGTAGTGTTTGTAGTAGCTTACCCGCATTCCTATTGTTTTATTCATTATTAAACCTACTCCTGCATTACCCCTATTTGATTTTGTATTTATAACCCTGTATTCACCTGACCAAAAGTTTTGTTCCTCCTGCCACCGAACTTCACTAATTTCCACTATATCCAACTTAAACCTGTCCATTTCCCTTTTTCAATTTTCTAACGTTTCTGCCCGATTAAGTGATCTGACATTCCACGCTCCGATCCGTATAACGCCAGTTTTCTTTCTCCTAATAACGACGTCCTCCTGAGTAGTCCCAGCCTGGAGATCCGAATGGGGGACTATTTTACCTCCGGAATATTTTACCCAAGAGGACGCCATCATCATTTATCCATACAGTAAAGCTGCATGCCCTCGGGAAAAATTACGGCCGTAGTTTCCCCTTGCTTTCAGCCGTTCGCAGCACCAGCACAGCAAGGCCGTTTTGGTTAGTGTTACAAGGCCAAATCAGTCAATCATCCAGACTGTTGCCCCTGCAACTACTGAAAAGGCTGCTGCCCCTCTTCAGGAACCATACGTTTGTCTGGCCTCTCAACAGATACCCCTCCGTTGTGGTTGCACCTACGGTACGGTATCTCTGAGGCACGCAAGTCTCCCCACCAACGGCAAGGTCTATGGTTCATGGGGGGGGGGGGGGGAAGAAAGAGTTAGCTTCCTAAAACAAGACTAAAACTGAATTTTCAAGAACAGAGATAGGGTTGAATCCTGCTTCTCCACCCACTTAGGAGGGCGCCGTAAACATTGCATCACTTCGTTCGGAGCTTTCCATTACGTGTCCGTCTGAACTAGAGCCAGTAGTTGCTAACGAAAGACCTACGTTTATACGCCGCATGCCGCCTTTACACTATTTTGGCGCAGGGTCCTTCTGGTACTGCTATCATTTGCCGCCCCCACCCCCCATCCCCACCCCCTACCTGCACTATCTGCTATTGAACAGTGATTAGTGGAAGAAATTTTTGACAGATTAGGTTGAATTTAGTATTGTCGTTGTCGTATCTTGGCACATTTCACATCGAGGTAATTGTTGCCTGTGCTTAAGTAATTCAGGAGATGTGTAGTAAAAAACATTGATCCTTTCGTATAGCTTAAAGCGCAGTGCACTAGCTGCTGAGAGGCTGGTGGGCTAGGAGTGGAAAGAATTCGCACGGAAGGTTAGCAGCTGTCGGTCTGGAACACTGACAAGCCAGAGGTTTCCATTTAGGCGGTTTTGCACGCATGTCAGGCTACTGCTGTCCTGGTCCCCAATCTACGCTTCAGAAATTAAGATACACAAATAACTAAAATTCGATGATACAAACAACAAAGTTTTGACAAACAGGGGGGCACAAAAATTGTTTCCCTTAGGTTACCTATGACTGTTGCGACAGGAAGGGCACCAGATTACAAAGCCAAACTAAAACAAATATGACAAATCAGGAAAACAGCGGACACCGTTCGAGTGGATAAACGATAAGAAAGAAAGAGTGTGTAGTCAAAACAATGAAAATTTATTGTGAATTAGTAACATAACATATCTACTTCTGTCGTATATATGCAGGATGGACAGAACAAGCCCGAAAATTTTTTTATGTTAACAATCATTTCTCAGCATAACCTACCCTGCAACACCCTTACATGCTGAAATTTAACACTTGTAAGTTGTTAAACTGTTAGTGTCCCAATGAGACGTTGTGTCGAAATCGTGCTGGGATTCGGTAGTTGTGGGTGTTGTCTGCCCACCTCACTTACGGCTTCAATGTCTACATGCTAGACGAGAGACTGTAATGTTCGTTATACAATGATTTAAACAAATTAATCAAAATTTCCGCAGCGCGGGAAAATGTATTGCAACGGAAATGCCGTCGCAGCGAGACAACGAATTACAAGCAAGTAATTAACTATATTTATTATTTATCGTTTACCTAATTGGGATTAGCTGTAGGACAGTCGGGTTTATAATTTTAAAGCAAGAATACGCTGAACTGTATCGGTTTATTGTGAGCAAAGATGTACATGAACCAAAGAAAATGATTATTAAGCACCTATTATCATGAGAGTAATCGGTTTTCTGAACGTTAACGGCAAACAGTAGCTCACAAAAAGCTTATTTGTATCTTAATGTACCCGTAACACATTGGAGGATACATCAAATCTAACTGGAAAACTGTTTGGGAAGCACAGCAAACTTTCGTAATTTGCACAGCTCGAAAACTCAAAGTAATCGAGTGCAAGGCTCGCGAGATAAGTAATCAAGCAACCCAAGTTGCGCTGCAAATCCTGCAAATTGTGAACTACTCAAGTAACGGACAGCACTAACTGAGAAATGCGAAACTTACTTAAAACTCAGCGAACATGCGCCCTAGCGCACAAGTCAGCACCGAATGCAAAATGACTGAGATGGTGGCCGAGAATAGCTTCCATCGACGTCAGAACAAGTCCAGACATCCTCTCCACGGCGGGTCCCGAAACGCAATCCTTACCTCCACCTGCTTCTCTCTCTCTCGATAAGTGCAGTTTGGATGGGAGGATCTCAAGGCATTGCCACAGTGATCAACGAGAATTTCGCTTTCTTCTCCAGAATACAGGGACACCCTGCACAAATTTATCTTCTTGGATCACTGAATGCATTTTAGTATGCAGATGCTTGGTATTGACTACGAGCCAGGTCCCATTCATTGCCTGAGTCCTTCGCGTCAACGTACGGTGTCGGTCAGTATTCAGGTGATTAGATAACCAGATTTTGGAGGGAGGGCAAGGAGCCTTCCTATGATAGGCTAGCGGCGCCATATCGTCCTCTTCTGCGTTCTGTGTACAAGATGATGAATTTGTCAAACGTGGCAATTCTCTGGGGGCTAGTCGCCAACTCTTTCAAAGGATAAAACCTCATTCGTAGCTGAAATGGACGCCCAGGGGCTTACTACAGACACGTTAGAGAAAAGCAGCACCCATGAGTTCGGCCTCATTACACCAGAGCCTTCGTGGCAGACCTCCCTTGGTCAATCTGGGAACAGTTCGCGGCCACTCATCCCGCTCGCTTTCCTTCAAGGCACACTGAAACCTTCCTCCATAGCTAGCCAGCCTTGCGCTTTCCTTGAACATAATCAAAAATGAGCAAATAAAAATATAAACACCACATGTGACTGCTATGACACAAAGCTTATCACACTGTTTTTGATAATCCTGTATACAGGGTGATTCTATGATGATGTTACAGACTTGCAGGGATGATGTAGAAGGGTAAATTTGTCATTCTGAGGTAAGGGGTCCTGCTCTGGAAACGACTGAGTCCAAAGTTATAAGCAAAAATCGTTCTGCTACCTTCAACAGTGGAATACATGCATCAGTCCAATAGTTGCTAAGATTGTAGTACAGGCAACTCCCAGAGGAGATAGTACAGACCAAAACAAGAAAAAAATGTCCAGTAAGCAAGGGCATACTTTAAAAGCTATGAGCACTTGTTCATTTTCGCTTCTGTGAAATCCATCTCTTCCAGTGAACAAGTGCCCTTGGTTCTTAAGGTATACATTTTGGAGCACATACTTTTTGGGCTTCGTTCTCGTTTTGCGTCATACTAGCTCCTCCAAAAATAAGGAAGCCAAAGAGCTTCCAATAGACGAGTTTCACAGTATCAAAAATGAACAAGTACTCAAACCTCTTCAGACACGTCTTTTAGAGCCCATCTTTACTAGAATTGTTTTCCTTCTTGATCCATACTACCACCTCTGAAAGTTGCCTATCCCACAATCTAAGCAACAGCTGTACCGGCACATGTATTCCACTATCAGAGGTATCAGAACGGTTTCCGTCACAGCTTCCGACATAGCGTTTCCGGACAATGATCCCTTTGCCTCAAATTGATGCATTTCCCGTTCTCCACCATCCCTGAAAGTTTGCAACACCAACATAGAATCACCCTGTACCTATAAAATCAACGAAACCAAGGATATGCACACACACGCGCACTCACTCACGCACGCACGCATATGCACGAACGTACGCAGGCATCGAAGTTTATTAATGCTTAAAAATTTTAAACGATTCAAATTGAAAATTTAAAGGAAATACATAGGTGTATGTGGCTTGTGTGAATCTAACGGAAGAAAGACGACTATAAAGTGATAGAGAAGACTTGACTCAGTAGGCTTCCCCGCAGTGTCCCTCCTTCCACACACACAGTATTGCTCTAGCTGTTGAGCCAAAATGCAATGTGGCATAGCTGATGGGATAATACACTGAAGTGCCAAAGAAACTGGCATAGCCATGCGTATTCAAACACAGAGACATGTAAACAGGCAGAATACAGCGCTGCGGTCGGCAACGACTGCATAAGACAACAAGTGCCTGGCGCAATTGTTAGATTGGTTACTGCTGCTAAAATGGCAGGTTATCCAAATATTTAAGTGAGTTTGAACGAGATGTTGTAGTCGGCATAAGAGCGATAGGACACAGCATCTCCGAAGTAGCGATGAAATGGGGATTTCCCGAACGACTATTTCACGATTCTACCGTGAATATCAGGAATCCCGTAAAACATCAAATCTCCGACATCGCTGCGGCCAGAAAAAGATCCTGCAAGAACGGGACCGACGACGACTGAAGAAAATCGTTTAGCGTGACAGAAGTGCAACCATTCCTCAAATTGCTGCAGATTTCAATGCTGAGCCATCAACAAGTGTCAGCGTGCGAACCATTCAATGAAACATCATCGATATGGGCTTTCGGAGCCGAAGGCCCACTCGTGTACCCTTGATGATTGCACGACACAAAGCTTTACGCCTCGCTTGGGCTGTCAACACCGTAACTGGACTGTTGATTATTGGAAACATATTGCCTGGTCTGGCGAGTCCCATTTCAAATTGTACCGAGCGGATGGACGTGTAAGAATATATAGACAACCCTCGTGAATCCATGGACGCTTCATGTACCGAGCGAGGTGGCGCAGTGGTTAGCACACTGGACTCGCATTCGGGAGGACGACGGTTCAACCCAGTCTCCAGCCATCCTGATTTAGGTTTTCCGTGATTTCCCTAAATCGTTTCAGGCAAATGCCGGGATGGTTCCTTTCAAAGGGCACGGCCGATTTCCTTCCCCATCCTTCCCTGACCCGAGCTTGCGCTCCGTCTCTAATGACCTCGTTGTCGACGGGACGTTAAACAACACTAACCTAACCTAACCTTCATGTAAGTAGAGGACTATTCAAGGTAGTGGAGGCTCTGTAACGGTGTGGGGCGTGTGCAGCTGGAGGATCGCTGATACGTCTAGATACAACTCTGACAGGTGACACGTACGTAAGCATCCCGTCTGATCACCTGCATCCATTCATGTCGATTGCGCACTCCGACGGACTTGGGCAATTCCAGCAGGACAATGCGACACCCTTAACGTTCAGAATTGTTACAGGGTGGGTCCAGGAACACTCTTCTGGGTTTAAGCATTTCCGCTGGCCACTGAACTCCACGGACACGAAAATTATTGAGCACATCTGGGATGCCTTGCAACGTGCTGTTGAGAAGAGATTTCCAACCCCTCGCTGTCTTACGGACAGCGTTGCAGGATTCATGGAGTCAGTTCGCTCCAGCACTACTCCAGACATTTGTCGAGTCAATGCCCCGTCGTGTTGCGGCTCTTCTCCGTGCTCGCGGGGGCCCTACACGATATTAGGCAAGTGTATCAGTGTTTGTGACTCTTCGGTGTACATTGCTAGATTACAATGACAATAAACTCTGACATATAAAGTCAACAGCGAGCGACTGCCTGCTTCCATCTACCCGCGTAGAAGAGTCTCACATGCGTGTTTGTCAAACACCGCTGACACGTGGTTCTCTGTTGTCCTCAATGTTCTTGATCTACTGCTTTCAGAAAATCATATTTCAACAGACTGCTATTCTGGCATGAAGGTTGAGACTAGTTTTATGTGGACCTGCCTGCTATTTTGAGGGAATCATACAAGTACATGTTGACTTTTGTGAATCCCTTCCCTTTGAAAAAAGCAGATTTTAACATGTCATAGCGTGACTATACATTAATGAATGTTTTGTGATCAGTCAGGTTTACGTAAAATCTTGATAAACGTGGCTTCTCATTGAAGGTCGCTAAAGTTAGCCAAATGTGGTGGTATTTCACATGTAGTTCAATGGACAGAACCCTGATGCGGAAGAAATTTTCATCAGCAGAAGAAGAGGTGTAGCATAATTAGTCATTACTAGTCAATGTGACAGTTCATTGGCTAGATTACAAAATTCCTCTCTCGATACCGATTGCCTCTCCTTACTAGTCTTTGGAGAAAGCTCATACTCCTAATTTACAGAATCCAAGTAGCGTATTCTTCATATCAAAATAGTATTCAAATAATAAACACAATACAGATTAAAAATTCTCACCCACTATGTTATGATATTGCGTTTTTATAATGTGCTTGAAAGATTAGTATTTCTTTGATTGGTACGCTACATGGTCAGTTGGGTACCGCATGTGCTGCAAGCAGAAAGTGCAAACATTGTTTTCGAATAACTTAAGGGGTAGTAGACATCAAACAGGCCAACTTAGAGCAGGAGAGGCACCACAGGACATTTTAATTTCCACTGTCTATAGTTTTACAAATAAATTCATAATACTTTGTCAGAATGACCAGGAAGGATTCAGGATTCACAGTCATAGCAGTGGAAGTTCAAAAATATAACAAAATAAATTATTTACGAGTGAAATTTCATCATTTTTTCACTTACTATTGGCTACATTTGTTGCTATAGGTACACTTTTCCTCATAAGTAAGAAAGATTCTTCAATGAATATAGCACAGCATGCAAACCATACTTACAGGTCTACGAAACTAGAATTTCTCAAATCTATTAAGAACTGTGGTAAAAATTCAGATAATTAGCTACAGAACTTCACGTTTTTCTAAACATGAAGTTTAAAATGTAACACCTCATTAATTTTTTCATAATTCTAGAGTTTCATACACCTTTAAGTATGGTATGTATGATGTCCTATACTCGTCCATGCGGCGCTCACTGTCACAGCACAAAGTTATCACACCTGATGATAGGCATGCAAGAGCCTGAAACTGGTGGTTTAAGCATTGGAAAATAAAACGAACCTTACAACTGAACGGTATGTCTAACCTCTGCAAAAATTTGATAATATGAAGGTAGAATGTGTATCACGAAACCGAACATCTACACTACTGGCCACTAAAATTGCTACACCAAGAAGAAATGCAGATGATAAACGGGTATTCATTGGACAAATATATTATACTAGAACTGACATGTGATTACCAAAAAATGGCTCTGAGCACTATGGGACTTAACAGCTGAGGTCATCAGTCCCCTAGAACTTAGAACTACTTAAACCTAACTAACCTAAGGACATCACACACATCCAAGCCCGAGGCAGGATTCGAAACTGCGACCGTAGCGGTCAAGCGGTTCCAGACTGTAGCGCCTAGAACCGCTCGGCCACTCCGGCCGGTATGTGAAATACATTTTCACGCAATTTGGGTGCATAGATCCTGAGAAATCAGTATCCAGAACAACCACATCTGGCCGTAATAATGGCCTTCATACGCCTGGGCATTGAATCAAACAGAGCTTGCATGACGTGTACAGATACAGCTGCCCATGCAGCATCAACACGATAACACAGTTCATCAAGAGTAGTGACAGTTGCTCGGCCACCATTGACCAGACTTTTCAATTGGTGAGAGATCTGGAGGATGTGCTGGCCAGAGCAGCAGTGGAACATTTTCTGTATCCAGAAAGGCCCGTACCATGCGGTCGTGCATTATCCTGCTGAAATGTAGGGTTTCGCAGGGATCGAATGAAGGGTAGAGCCACGGGTCGTAACACATCTGAAATGTAACGTCCACTGTTCAAAGTGCCGTCAATGGCACCCCATACCATCACGCCGGATGATACGACAGTATGGCGATGACGAATACACGCTTCCAATGTGCGTTCACCGCGATGTCGCCAAACACGGATGCGACCATCGTGATGCTGTAAACAAAACCTGGATTCATCCGAAAAAATTACGTTTTGCCATTCGTGCACCCAGTTTCGTCGTTGAGTACACCCTCGCAGGCGCTTCTGTCTGTGACGCAGCGTCAAGGGCAACCGCAGCCACGGTCTCCGAGCTGATAGTTCATGCTACTGCAAACGTCGACGAACTGTTCGTGCTCATGGTTGTTGTCTTGCAAACGTCGCCATCTGTTGACTCAGGGATCGAGACGTGGCTGCACGATCCGTTACAGCCATGCAGATAAGATGCCTGTCATCTCGACTGCTAGTGTTACGAGGCCGTTGGGATCCAGCACGGCGTTCCGTATTACCCTCCTGAACCTACCGATTCCATATTCTGCTAACACTCATTGGATCTCAACCACCGCGAGCAGCAATGTCGCGATACGATAAACCGCAATCGCGATAGGGTACAATCCGAACTTTATCAAAGTCGGAAACGAGATGCTACGCATTTCTTCTCCTTACACGAGGCATCACAACAACATTTCACCAGGCAACACCGGTCAACTGCTATTTGTGTATGAGAAATCGATTGGAAACTTTCCTCATGTCAGCACGTTGTAGGTGTCACCACCGGCGCCAAGCTTGTGTGAATGCTCTGAAAAGCTGATCATTTGCTTATCACAGCATCTTCTTCCTGTCGGTTAAATTTCGAGTCTGTAGCACGTCATCTTCGTGGTGTAGCAATTTTAATGGCTAGTAGTGTATGTTGTGTGAATAGTCACATCAATAAAGAGCACTCACATTACAAAATACATTGTGGTCGTGTTTCTCCGAGACGCCATCGTCGAGATCGACCTAGACCAGTGCCGGCCAGGGTGGCCGAGCGGTTCTAGGCGCTACAGTCTGGAACTGCGTGTCCGCTACGTCGCAGGTTCGAATCCTGCCTCAGGCATGGATGTGTGTGATGTCCTTAGGTTAGTTAGGTTTAAGTAGTTCTAAGTTCTAGATGACTGATGACCTCAGAAGTTAAGTCCCATAGTGCTCAGAGCCATTTGAACCATTTGAACCTAGACCAGTGGTTTTCAAATTGTGCTTCGCCGCTCCCCGTGACGTCGCGGCTTTCTGTAGGGGCGTTGCGATGGTTTCATAAAAACAGTAATATGGTTTGTTAGCTTCCTGACAAGGGAAACTCCACATCGCCCCCCTCTCCACTCCCCTCAGATTACGTGGTAAGAGGGCCAAGTGAGCAACCCCTCAAAAACTGAACATAGATCAAGCATGAGAACAGGCGCAAAGTGTACCGGACTGTGAAAAAAAAAAGAAAAATAACTGTGCGGAATCAACTGTCATTATAGGTTCTTACCTTACACCCCGCTGTTGCAAACAGACGTTACACCACGACCCAAACACAAATTTGAATAAAGCGAACAGCGAAAAAAAATTAGCACTAGGAATTTGTAAAAAACAACACGGCCCTCCCGCTTGGGACGTCAACACTGTTATCACTTAACCACGACGCCGTTTCTCTTCCCGTTTGATCTACACTCCTGGAAATTGAAATAAAAACACCGTGAAATCATTGTCCCAGGAAGGGGAAACTTTATTGACACATTCCTGGGGTCAGATACATCACATGATCACACTGACAGAACCACAGGCACATAGACACAGGCAACAGAGCATGCACAATGTCGGCACTAGTACAGTGTATATCCACCTTTCGCAGCAATGCAGGCTGCTATTCTCCCATGGAGACGATCGTAGAGATGCTGGATGTAGTCCTGTGGAACGGCTTGCCATGCCATTTCCACCTGGCGCCTCAGTTGGACCAGCGTTCGTGCTGGACGTGCAGACCGCGTGAGACGACGCTTCATCCAGTCCCAAACATGCTCAATGGGGGACAGATCCGGAGATCTTGCTGGCCAGGGTAGTTGACTTACACCTTCTAGAGCACGTTGGGTGGCACGGGATACATGCGGACGTGCATTGTCCCGTTGGAACAGCAAGTTCCCTTGCCGGTCTAGGAATGGTAGAACGATGGGTTCGATGACGGTTTGGATGTACCGTGCACTATTCAGTGTCCCCTCGACGATCACCAGTGGTGTACGGCCAGTGTAGGAGATCGCTCCCCACACCATGATGCCGGGTGTTGGCCCTGTGTGCCTCGGTCGTATGCAGTCCTGATTGTGGCGCTCACCTGCACGGCGCCAAACACGCATACGACCATCATTGGCACCAAGGCAGAAGCGACTCTCATCGCTGAAGACGACACGTCTCCATTCGTCCCTCCATTCACGCCTGTCGCGACACCACTGGAGGCGGGCTGCACGATGTTGGGGCGTGAGCGGAAGACGGCCTAACGGTGTGCGGGACCGTAGCCCAGCTTCATGGAGACGGTTGCGAATGGTCCTTGCCGATACCCCAGGAGCAACAGTGTCCCTAATTTGCTGGGAAGTGGCGGTGCGGTCCCCTACGGCACTGCGTAGGATCCTACGGTCTTGGCGTGCATCCGTGCGTCGCTGCGGTCCGGTCCCAGGTCGACGGGCACGTGCACCTTCCGCCGACCACTGGCGACAACATCGATGTACTGTGGAGACCTCACGCCCCACGTGTTGAGCAATTCGGCGGTACGTCCACCCGGCCTCCCGCATGCCCACTATACGCCCTCGCTCAAAGTCCGTCAGCTGCACATACGGTTCACGTCCACGCTGTCGCGGCATGCTACCAGTGTTAAAGACTGCGATGGAGCTCCGTATGCCACGGCAAACTGGCTGACACTGACGGCGGCGGTGCACAAATGCTGCGCAGCTAGCGCCATTCGACGGCCAACACCGCGGTTCCTGGTGTGTCCGCTGTGCCGTGCGTGTGATCATTGCTTGTACAGCCCTCTCGCAGTGTCCGGAGCAAGTATGGTGGGTCTGACACACCGGTGTCAATGTGTTCTTTTTTCCATTTCCAGGAGTGTATTATTTGTTATAAAAACAGCTACCAACCACTAATTTAAAGAGGTTTATGTCTAACTGTTTTTTGTCTCCATGGCGCTACCGGTTTCGAACTTTTGTTCATCATCAGATGGCTGCGTTATAGGATGAACTGGTAATCAGACGTTAGTTGTTTTGCGTGCCACGGTAAGTTATGGTGAAAATATATTAATTGATAAATATTCACAAAGAAAATGAAGATAAATAAAATTTGAAACTGGCGTAATGGCTGTTTAGCACCAGTACGTACAGTCGACATGCTTTGACAGCTTTGAAGGCTTGAGTTAATGTTTTTTTTTTTTTTTCGTGTACCACGCAGTACTATAATGGTAAACGTGTCCCAGTATCATAAGTACAATCACAAAAACACACAGTAAAACGTGCAAATTCCCCTGTGTTTTTGTGATTGTGTTTAAACTGCTAGTACACCATTACCATGTTACTACTGCTTGGTACACGGAAAACAACAAAAACTCAAGCCTTAAAAGCTATCAAGACACGGCAACTGTAATTACTGTTGCTAAACAGCCATTAGGCAAGTTCCAAATTTTATTTATCTTCATTCCTTTTAGGAATATTGGACATTTAATATATTTTCACGATAGGTCTCCATGTAAGCAAAACAACCAACATCTGATCAGCAGTTCATCCTGAAATGCAGCCATCTGATGATGAAGAGAAGCTCGAAACTAGTAGTGGCAAGAAAAATAAAATGTGCCAAACAAGAAATTCTTTAAATTGGTAACTTTATAACGTATAATACAACCAACGAGCACTGACAATTTGAATTACTGACAAAGTAACTCTTCATAGTCATATACACTGCAGATACACGACACACAGTCCTCCAAAGTGGAGCCAAACCAAAAGGGTTGCAACATGCGATGATATATAATAAACAGTATATTGAAGTAATTCATGTTCATTGATGCAACCTAGGCACATTCTGCTGTATTTATTATTGTACTGTTTTGTTCATCGTATTTAATTTTCGCGGTCTATTTGGAAATCATACAGTTCCGCTTTCAGACGTACTTGTGGTAGTTGAGAGGCATTTTACGTTGTGTTAATTGTCACAGCTAAAACGTGGAGTGAACAGATGATGAGGCGGAGTGGAGAGCAAGAGCGCTCCACCAGAAGCAAGAGAAATGTGGGACGCTAAACCATTTATTAACTGCATTGCAGGAATAATATTCCACACTTTGGTACGCAAATCTTCACAGTTTCCAAATGCCACAGTTTAGACGGAAAGGGCCAAACCGCGTTCGGCACACAAAGTAATCCCTTCCAAACACCCGTGAGACGTGGAAACTTTTGACGTAACGAGACACCAGTCCTTTTCACACGCCCGACGGATTCACACGCACCAGTTCTGCATGCACTAGCGTCCACCATTATCGAAGTTTGATAGACCGCCGCACAACTAGACCGGACATCGGTCAGAACAAGCGATGTAGAGCTCATAATGTCCCAACCTCTTTCACTTCGTGAAGAACCGGCCAAAATGATGACATTTGTCTTCAGTCATCTGTGGCATGGCACGTAGTTAGTAAGGTGTGGTGAATTGTATATTGACTGCTAGCTTACTGCCTACAGCCAGGGTAGCAATGATCTCTTCATTAAATACATCACATGCTTAGGCTAATAAAGTTGAAAATATTGTTACTGTGTTGTATGCCTGAGTGCCCCATTTAGACCCATCAGGCCGACGTATTAAACCACTATTCATAATAACGCATCTGCCACCTATTTCTTTCATCAGCTAACACCTGATGGATGTAAGGTATTGTGGTGTAGTGGTAAAGCGCATGCATGGAAACTGAAACGTCGCGGTATCTAATTCCGGTCGCAACAACAAAATATTACAGTTTGCCTTTGATCTAGTCTTCACCTCTCAATGATGTAGAGATTCGCAAGGAATGACACGTGGTTTGGATTTTGCTGTAAACAGTAGGTCCCCTTCCCTCCTCGGGTGATTGGGGTAGTTTCCTGGAGTAGCGTCCAAATGAAAGACTTGCACCCGAATGTAGAATCACACTGAGATATTATACGTCTTTGGTTTAGGTCAATATTCCTTCCAGACATAGTCTAGTGGCTGAGCTGAGTGTTAATGCCTTTCGTTTTCACGAACTTCGTTCTGGTTTAATGCGTTGCGTTACAGCCGCCAAAATAATGTGACGGGGCTACAAGGAACTGCGTGAGGCAGAGCAGCGTCGGCTGCAAACAGTCCACTCACACAGATACATCATGCAACACAATCCAACTGGGACGAAATACTGAAGTACATAAAGTGACCTAGTGTAGTTACATACTGGATCACTTCATATACTTTGCTGATTCGGTTGAGTTAGGCTGCCACAAGTATATCCTGAGATGAAAATTAATTTCGAAATAGACTGTGTAAATACTATCAATAAACAGATGAATAGAAGTCGCAATCCACACATATTATGAAACTTTCTGTACGTATGTATGCATACTTCTATGTTCCAAATGTTCTCCTAAACCACTGAATCGAATCCAACCAAATTGGTATACCTACCACATACCGTCTGGAATGAAACACTGTGAGTATAAGAAGCACCCAACTCTCAAAAGGGATAGGATTGGGGGTGGAAACGGAGTGCGGCACGCGATACGCCAATGGTCAGACTATATTCATCCAGGGCACTTAGTGACGTAAAACAAACCTTGCACATAATTTCGCACATTTATGAGCCTTTACCTCGTTGACACCCCCTAAAAAACAATGAAAGGGAAGAATCTGAAAGAAAAAAACCGCCATTTGACTGTGCATTACTGTATTTTTCTTCTGTAATGTCTAAATTTCAACTTTTGTGCCATTATCGAGTACAATGCTAAGAGTTAGTACTCCATTAACATGTCATATCTGGTAACGCAAGGCCAAAGGAGGTAAACGAGACTAGCTTACACACATACATAAAAGTCAAAATGTTGATAGGTCAGAAGAAATATACAGTAATATATAGTGAAATGGAAATTTGATGTTTCAAAAAATACTGCATGACTGTAGCTCAGCACCGTCGAATAGAAAAAAGTTTGTCGCTTGCTACATTTTCGCCGTTCATGCAGTAATACTGCCGCACCAGGCACATTTTCTAATTTATTGCTGCTTTACTACAAACTCCAATTGGAACACGTTTTGCAGACAGCATTCTCCTATTTCATTGAATGTACTTGCAAAAAAATATCATTGTTCGGCACATAGCTCAGGAAATATGACACCGTAAATGCTAAGATGTGTGCAATTCTACCGCATCATAAAGAACCTTTTAATTTATTACTTCTTTACTACTAATTCTAGGCGCAACACATTTCGCGCACAGTATTCACTTATAGCACTAGACGTGCTGGCAAATTATATCATTGTATGATACGTAGTTCAGGAGATGTCATGTCGGACCTCGTTTTACCCGGCGTAGTTAAGCAACTCGCGTGCCGTGGACTCAAAAAGTCATTGGAAGTCCCGTGCAGAAATACTGAGCCATGCGCTACCTTTATTGCTGTCCACAATTGAGAAAGTGTTGCCGGTACAGTAATTTGTGCACGAACTGACCTCTCGATTATGTCCCATAAATGGTCGATGGGATTCATGTAACGCGATCTATGTGGCCAGATCATTCGCTCGAATTGTCCCGAATGTTCTTCAAAATAATCGCGAACTATTGCGGCTCGGTGACATGACATCGTTGTTTGGAAGATGACGTCCATGAATGGCTGCAAATGGTCTTCCAGCAATTGAACATAACCAATTTATGTCAATGATCGGTTCAGTTGGACCAGAGGACCTAGTCCATCCCGTGTAAAAACAGCCCATAACATCATGGAACCTCTACCAGCCTGCGAAGTGCCTTCCTGACAACTTGGGTCCATGGCTTCGTGGAGCCAAAATCGAACCCTGCCATCTCTCTTACCAACCGAGATCGGAAGTCATCTGACCAGGCCAAAGTTTTCCCGTCGTCTAGGATCCAACCAATATGGTCACTAGCTCAGGAAAGGCGCAACAAGCGATGTCGTGCTTTTAGCAAAGGCACTCGCGTTGGTCGTCTGCTGCCGTAACCCCATTAACGCCATATTTCGCCGCCTACACCTAAAGGATACGGTAATCGTACGTTCCACATTGGTTTCTGCGATTATTTCAAGCACTGACAACTCTACGCAAACTCAGCTGCTCTCGGTCGTGAAGTGAAGGCAGACAGTCACTGCGTTTTCCGTGGGGTATTGCCTGAAATTTGGTGTTCTCGGCACAGTTTCGACACTGTGGATCCCGGAAAATTGAATTCGCTTAAGATTTCCGTAATGGAATGCCCCAAGCGTCTAGCTCCGACTACCATTCGAAAGTCTATTGATTCCCGTCGTGTGGTCATAATCACGTCGGAAACATTTTCACATTCGTCACCATAGTACAAATGACAGCTCCACCAATGCACTGCCCTTTTATGCCTTTTGTAAGCGATATTACCGCCATCTGCATATGTGCATACCACTATCCCATTACTTTTGTCACCTCAGTGTACGTGACATGGCCGGCCGTTGTGGCCGAACGGTTCTAGGCGATTTAGTCTGGAACCGCGCGACCGCTACAGTCGCAGGTTCGAATCCTGCCTCGGGCATGGATGTGTCTGATGTCATTAGGTCAGTTAGGTTTAAGTAGTTCTAAGTTCTAGGGGACTGATGACCTCAGATGTTAAGTTCCATAGTCCTCAGAACCATTTGTATCTGACATGGGCGTACGCAGGCAAAACCACACGTTAAAAGTTATTCCTAAAATCCTGGATCGCTCTCAACCATACTTGGTACACATATCACTTGCTGTCTGGAAAGAAATACTGTCAGGGAAATAACCAGCGATTTGCTATTGAAGTAGTAGTGATAACGTTGAGAGGAAAATGGAAGGGGGTTCAAAATGGCTCTGAGCACTATGGCACTCAAGTGCTGTGGTCATAAGTCCCCTAGAATTTAGAACTACTTAAACCTAACTAACTTAAGGACAGCACACACTTCCATGCCCAAGGCAGGATTCGAACCTGCGACCGTAGCGGTCGCGCGGTTCCAAACTGTAGCGCCTAGAACCGATCGGCCACTCCGGCCGGCAATGGGAGGGAGAGATGGACAAACAGAGGAGGGGAGGAACGAGATGAGAAAGAGGATAAGGAGTTGGTCTGAGAGGGGAAGGAGGAGATGGACAGAGGGGAAATGAGCAGATGGGCAGCGGATGGAGGAGCACAAGTACAGAGAGAGGGGGGGGGGGGAGGAGCAGATGTACAGAGAAAGGAGCAGGAGAAAATGGGTAGAGGGGTGAGGGGGAGGATGAAGTGAACAGTGGCCAGGGGGGAAGAGGACATGGATTACAAGTAGACTGGAATCAATACATAACCGAGCAACGCCGGATGCTCAGCTAGTAATAGTATGTTAACAAGAGAAAGTAGTAATAATAACTATTTACTGACAACAGTGTTCCAGAGAGCTGCTGCATGCATGAAGGAGGGCCTCAAGGCGACTTTGACGGAGTTTTCTGCGGCAGGACGAACATGCAGTGGTACTGTCGCGTATCGGACGGGCGACTGCAAACATTTGAAATGCTGTCCAGACCACACGAGCAGACAAAGGCCACGCCCACGCCCACGCCCGTGCACACAGAGCGGCGGCCAGATGAGTGCCGCGCCGTGGACCGCCGCCAGCGCCGCCCCGCCGCCCCGCCGCCCCGCCGCCCCGCCGCCCCCGCCGCCTTATTAATCCAGACGGCCCGGCGGCGGGCGCAGCAGCGGCGGCGGCGGCGGCGGCGGCAGAGGCAGAGGCGAGCGCCTGCGGCCAGCCCCGGGGCCGGCGCCGTCCCAATTGGTTGCATGTCGGCGATATTGAGTTCACCGTAGCCATGGCAACTGGCCCGCGGCGCCGCCGCCTCCGCCGCCGGCTGCCGGCTCTTTCCGCCTCCCAGCCGCGCTCGCAGGTGGCCCGCTAGCTGCAGCATCACAGCCTCCACATCCACCCTCCCTATCACCCGATACCAAACCGTTCCTCTGTGACGAGGGGTAGTCTACTCTATGTTTGAATTAGAACCTCCAGTAATATCCATCTGCAATAATGAAACTTGATGTTATACGGTCTCTACTTATTCATGTTTCAATGCGACACATTTTTTCCAACGACGGATGAATCGGAGAAGACCTTCGTAGTACGAGCCTACACTATAGACATTCAGGAAACATTCGACCTCGGAAATATCTTCGTTTTCATTCTGGAAACGCCTGAGACGCAATGGTCTCTTCATATGGCCAAGCTATTAGAGAAAATAGCATTTTTGGTCCGGATCGGGAGAGACATGAGCCATTTACACTGAAGAGCCAAAGAAACTGGTATACCTGCCTAATATCATGCAGGTCCCCCCGCCTACACGCAGAAGTATCGCAACACGACGTGGCATGGACTCGACTAATGTCTGAAGTAGTGCTGGAGGGAATTGACACCATTAATCCTGCACGGCTGCCCATAAATCCGTAAGAGTACGAGGAGATGGAGATCTGAACAGCAGGTTGCAAGACATCCCACATATTCTCAATAATGTTCACGTCTGGGGAGTTTGGTGGGCAGCGGAAGTGTTTGAACTCATAAGAGTGTTCCTGGAGCCACTCTGTAGCAATTCTGCACTGCTGAAATTGCCCAAGTCCGTCGGAATACGCAATGGAAATGAAAGGATGCAGGTGATCAGACAGGATACTTACGTACTTGTCACCTGTCAGAGTCGTGTCTAGACATATCAGGGGTCCCATATCACTCCAACTGCACACGCCCCACATTACAGAACCTCCATCATCTTGAACAGTTTCCTGCTGGCATGCAAGGTCCAAGAGTTCATGAGGTTGTCTCCGTAACTGTACTCGTCTATCCGCTCGATACAGTTTGAAAGGAGACTCGTCCGAAAAAGCAACATGTTTCCAGTCATCAACAGTCCTAATACGGTATTGACGGGCCCAGGCGAGGTGTAAAGTTTTGTGTCGTGCAGTCATAAAGGGTATACGAGAGGGTCTTCAGCTCCGAATGCCCATATCGATGATGTTTCGTTCAACGGTTCGAACGTTGACTCTTGTTGATGGCCCAACACTGAAACTGCGGAAGGGTTGCACTTTTGTCACGTTCAACGATTCTCTTCAATGGTAGTTGGTCCTGTTCTTGCAGTATCCTTTTCTGACCGCAGCGATGTCGGAGATTTGATCGTTTTACCGGATTCCTGATATTCACGGTACACTCGTGAAATGGTCGTCGGGAAAGTCCCCACTTCATCGCTACCTCGGATATGCTGTGTCTCATCGCTCGTGCGGCGACTATAGCATCACGTTCAGACTCACTTAAATCTTGTCAAACTGCCATTGTAGCAGCAGTAACCGACCTAAAAACTGCACCAGACACTTGTCTTATGTAGGTGTTGTCGATCACAGCGCCTTCCTCTGCATGGTAACACATCTCTGCATTTGAAATAGCACGCCTATGCCAGTTTCTTTGGCTCTTCAGCGTATGTTAGCGTAGTGTATAGTCAGTGATTGGAACAGAGAAAAGAGAACAGAATAGAAATGTGAGAGACGTAAGGTCGAGCCTGTACGCAGAATTTTTTTTTTATTTTTGGTTTTTACGTTACTTACACAGCAAATAATGGAAAATAAAGCGCAACATATTGCATTCTTCAGTATTTTCATAAAGGCCTGAAAAGGAATGACAAAGGAAAATTTGAGAATGTAAATAAACTTCTAAGAAAAGGTTATAACTTTCCAAGAAGAATTGTAATTAAAGTGAAAATGAATTTGTATTTTGTTAGATTCACTTTGAGCTTCTAACAGCCGTCTGCACCTAATGCAACTTTACAAGGCTTGTTTTCATCTTCAGGTGAGGAACTGGACCAAAAATGTTCAAAATTGTTCTTATCTCATCGAGAGTGAGAGAGAGGGAGAGAGAAATACATTCCGAGAAGTCTGCATCAAAACACATTCCACTATACAACACCAGGTATTCTCTCCAGTGTCTAGCCAAATGATGCATGAGGCGTGGTTTGCTGCCCAACTGTTAGGCGTTCATAATTTTTACAAGATGGTGAGGAAATTAATGCTTCCCCTATTTTTCACGAATAATATCTCTCCACTGGGTGTAAATAATTAATTGTATAATAATAAAAGTATTTACTTTTATAAATGAATTTCTTATGTACGCCTTAGAATCCCTTCCTGCATACTTATTTGCAATCCCAAATTACCTATGCCTTTCATTTTCATGCCTTTTATGAAAATACTAATAAACACAATTTACTGACTATTACTTCAGTTTATTTGCAGTATAAGTAACGTAAAAATTGAAAATAAAAAAGTTTCCACCTACGGACTCGACCTCAAGACCCCCGAATTATCATTCTATACTCCTTCCCATGCACCATCCACTATATGGAAACCACCCTCACACAAATGGCGCACGCTTCGTCCGCTTGGCGATCTGTCACTTTCATTGCTGGCTACGCCCTACATGTACCATAAATTTGGATGAAATGAGTGATGAAAAGTAGGCGCGATCGGCTTGTAACTGTAGTGTCAGGTGAACAGAGGGAGAAGAAAAATCTGACAGCCCAAAGAAGCAGCACGTGTGGCTCCGTCCCGTGCATGATGAGCTGCGTCGTCGCTGTGCAGCGACACCACCTTGGCTAACCTCCCGTGACGCTGCGCCTTTCGAACCCTCGTCATCAGATTTCGGTAGTTTACTTATTTATTAAAATTACACAGTGATCCACAGCCTTGATAACTGTGGTGTGTCGTTCGCTAGTCAAAACTAGTAACAACACTGCACAGATAGACTCTTCGTCTTATTCTGTAGCTTCTCTCAGTACAGTTATTTTTCTTCTCTTTTACATAATTGCTTAGTTAATTAAAAACTCATGTGATACATAAAGTACATTTTGGAAAAGGAAAACTAATTTTAAAACGTTTTTAAGAATAAAATAATAGACGAGAGGAGATATTTTGATAATAAAGAGGTCGCTTCACCTGGCTACTTCAGGTTGGAGGGCTTCGATAAACACTTCGAACCTGCCTCAATTGAATTAGTGTATTCTGTTCCACTATGGTTACTACTATACAGAATGATTCAGCTGCCCATACCGACGGGTTTTATGCAACCTGTAACGCCTTCATAAACCACACTCAAGATTTTCATATTCTCTCGTTTGCTGCACGCCAACTGTTAGACCTACAGAAAAAATGAACAGGACCTTCTCGTAGCAAATTTAATGTAGTTTAATCTTACACAATGATATTTTTTCGCTAGAGACCGTAGTTATTCAAGAAAAGCATACAAACGTGGCCTTCAAACGCGTTTCTCTTGAATAACTCGAGGGCCGTGGCCTCCAACGAAAACGAATATCATACAGAATTTAACAACATTAAATTTGCTACAAAAACGTCCTGACCATTTTTTTCTTTTGGACTAACCGACTGTGTGTATCGAGCGAGACAATATGAAAATCTCGAAAGTGGTTTTTGAAGGCGTTATGAACTGCATAAAACCCACCCGTATGGACAGCTCAGTCATCCTGTATATATGTATTCGTCATGAGATTAGCTCTATTTGGTGTGTGTATGAGGTATGATAGAACTACAATTACTTTCTCTGTTTGCCCACACCATAACTGGGGAGGACCCTCGGCAGGGTGACCTTGAGCCTCGCCTCCACACCTCTTATCAGTGTTGTGTTCGTTTGTGTTTTGCAGTAGTAAACCCCTGAGACGGTCGTCAATTACGAACATAAACTGTTAGTACCGCACTAATGTAGTCCTAGAAACACTCAGCGTCACTTTGCCCAATGACGGTTGGGTCTTCGGCCTTCTCGGCGGTAGCGTATCGACATGTTTCCACTGTTTGCTTTGTCCCTTTGTCTCGGGATCAAAGTCATACACCCAGCACTCGTTCAGAGTGACTGGGCGGCTAAGAAAGTCATCTGAATAGACATGACACCGCTGCGACATTTCCACTGCTGTCTCGGTGGGGCAGCCTTTTCGACTGGGTATGAGCTGTAGCGGAACCCAGTCGGTAGCGATTTCAGTCACTTTAAAAACGTGCAAGATGTTGAAAATCGTTCCGCCGTCGATTTTTCACTTTTTCCTCTCTTGTCTCGAATGTGCTACGCTGGTCTTCGAGCACCAGGACCTCTAACTCTTTTGCGATTCCGGGTTATTCACTGAGAGATGGTGTACCACTTGTTGACGCACTGGAAGCGTCGTCGCTTCCTAACCACTGTGTCATTTGCCTCGTTCTTCCACCAACTCAGTATGAAGTGTTGCTGCGTTGTTCCCGTTCAAATGCAGAAAACGGATTACCGTACGATGTACCTGAAAAATAAAATTATGTGACTATTTTCTGACGTGATAATTAAGTCTTTGTGACTACCCCTCGTACAAGCGGTTAACATTTCACTTTTTTATCAACCCATTTGGAATCCGGGCCGCGAGCACATCAGAGATCATCATCGCCGATACCTGGCAAAAATAAGTAGGTTAGCCATTTAAATGTTCTCCAAAAAAGTATAAACCAAGATGAACAACCGGAACTGCATCTGTTTTATTAAACACAAAGGAGAAACCTCAGATACCACGTTGTTTTCTACTTTAACTTTTTTTGTCACGTGATCCTCTCACTTGTGTCAGTTTGTGCTACAAGTATGACACACCTTGTGTATTTTTCTAACTTTGCGTAGAATATGCTATGTTGTATTTGTCTAGGATGTCCCACAGGTCAGGAAAGGAGCAGTGAAGGATCAAGAAACGAAATAATACAAAGAACTTGACTAACTTTTTCATATATTTTCAACATGTACCGGAAACAAACTACAATTGTAAACTGGAATGGGATGTTCTTTGCTGTAATATTATTGCCGTTTGGCGACTAACGGAGACTGTCTCGTCCGAAATGCACACCGCTTGCACTAACTGGTGTAGCTGGTAGGCAAAGAAGAAAGACTGGAGAAGGGTATGAGTAATGGAGGTATGTGTACAACCACTTGTTACCAGCAACTGAAGGCCTGAGGTCACCAACAATGTGGCCTTCAGCTACCCCAATCGCTACTAAAATGTTCACAATATGGTATTAAACCTGTATAAAATAGGTCACGCCAAATAAGTATCGAAAGAAAACGCATGGTATACCTTTTTGTGATGAATTATCTATGAGAGTGTTCGTGAAGGATGACTCATTTGTTAAATGCTGACAAAAGTAAATACGAAAATTAGTATCTCAGAAACGGCAGGAGAGGTTTAAAATAAAAAACGAACAGCATTCTAAATGGTTAAAAAGCGGTAGCAGTTTCAGTATTCATCAAATTAGAGGTGCCGTTTAGGTCTTTCTCCGGTATCATTTGTCACTTGTCTCAAGTGTCCCGTATCATGTGTCAGTTTCTGTCTCCTCACAGTTCGCAGTTTACTGTTAATGACATATGCAGCGCACTTTCAAAATTAATTACTAATTGCCTTTACCCCATATTTCTGAAGTGAACTTTTTAGCTAGCGCTATAGGAGGCCAACGATGAAATAGCATCTACAGCGATGATGGCTTCGACAGTTTGAGCAATAACTGAACAGCAGTTACTTTTTTTAAAATACAAACTCAGGAGCGTGTAAAAGGAATGCGTTGTAAAAACTGATGTAAACATTATAGACCGAAAATTGGTAAGACAGATTGTGAAGTGACAAAAAGTACCCGGGCTACCCGAAAAGTAGCCTTCGTTACGAGTTGAGAAACTTTCTCTGCAAAAAATTCTGCCCCCTGAAATTGCTGTCAACCGTTGACGGAAGGCTCTTGAAATTCTTCGTCCCACACAAAGCGTTGGGAGCTAAACCACTGTGTCATGTATATTGTGAAGTGGAACTCACTTGTATCCAAGTCTGAGAAGCACGGTGTATGTTAAAAAAATCTATTTGAACAGATGCAACAATTATTGAATTATTGTCTTTATCGGCCCGACTGTGGGCGAGCACTGTTGTGCAAAAACACATCTGTTCTGTAGAGGCAACAGCGCTTGTTTTTAATGGCTCTTCTCAGCTTTCTTAATGTCTCACAGTTGTCTTCCGAAATGACCGACCACCCAAGTTCCTTAAAATCAAAGAAGCTGTCTTAGTGTCCCAAAATTCAGTGGCCGTAACCTTCCTGGCTGACGGTGTCTTGCGTGCTTTCTTTGGTTTGTTTGGCTAAGTCGTATGACGTCACACTAACGACCGCTGTTTTGTCTCTGCGTTAGCACAGAAAACCAAACTCACGTCACTGGTCACGATTCTGTAAAAAAAAAGGAAGTCCAGATAAGCAGTCATCCGTTGAGCTTTGTGTAACTCAGAAAGGAGTTTTCAATGCAACGAGCACAGAACTGATAGTACCCCAATTTATTAGTCACAATGTCTCGCAAAAAACAATGAAAAATTTGCGAAAGGTAGTCCCACAGTTACATCGTGAAATGTAATCGCCAACCAATCACAAGCCGACCAATCAGAAGCCGTTCACGGGCTGTTAAAAAAATAAAAAATTAAATAAATAAATAAAAAGGCTACCACAGAAGCAGTGAAGACAGTCAGTTGCTCCTGACGATGACGATGGAGGTAATTGTCGAAAGCTCGAGATTTTATTCAAAACTGACGCGGCAAGAATACCGAGAATGATTTACATACAGTCCAATCTAGCCACTGTCACGAATGATGATGATGAGGATGAAATGATGAGGGCAACACAAACACCCAGCCCCGGGCAGAGAAAATCCCCAACCCGGCCGGGAATCGAACCCAGGACGCCGTGATCCAGAGGCAACAAGACTAGCCACTAGACCACGAGCTGCGGACGGATGTAAGATGTGATGTATTTAATGTTCTTTCACGCAACAGCCACATGCTTTAATGTTACACATTTCGTTACATGTGTTTTTCTTTCTTCTATGGTACAGTGGACCCGATGATGGTCTGTTCCGAGACCGAAATCAATCATCTCTAATCAAATTATGTTAAAGCTGAGTGTTGCATAATGCAGTTCTTAAATATTATTTGGGGTAATACCAGGGAGAGGATTAAAAGGGACTACTAGGCAGAATCAGTATCAGGTTGGTGTCCAGCTATTCTCAAAAACAAAATATCATTCGTTTTCCATTTTTTCCAGTCATTTTTTGCATTATTCTATTGTGCTTGGTCCCTAAACTTCTTTGGTCTGTTTTATGATAAAATCAACAAATTTTGTTGATGTATCGGACCGCTATAAAAGACTTCAAACTTAATTTGAGTACCAGCGGAATATGAACGCATTTCCACAACGCCTTCAGGTTGTTGCTGTTTTTTATGGCATTATATGCTCGCACTGCAAAACCAAACCCACATTTTTAGGTGGTTTAGAACATGGTCTTACTGATTAGCACGGTTTAAACGAATTTGTAGAAAATACTTTTCTGTAAAAGTGGGTTAAAATACTTTTTACGTTTCTTTAAATCTACTTTGCCCTTAAGTTGTAATCTACGAGGGCCACTGGGAAAATAAGGTCCGAATGGGTGCGAAATGGCGACCACAGTGAAAGTCCGATGAGGGTTTTCACAGATGTGTTGGGCAGTGTCTCTAGTACACCTGTCGACCGCGTCACGTCGCTTTTTTCAGTTCTGAGTGCACAGTGAGCACGTAATGAGGCCTGGAACAACAGTGTCTCCCGCCAAGTACGGGTGCCCGCTGTGAGGTTCCGCTAGATTTCATGCAACCCCACATAACGTACCAGTCACGAATTTCCTTCTTCATGACAATTCTCAGCCGCACACTGGAGGGGCAATGAGGACGACTCTGCATCGATTTCGGCGGGAAGTGTTTGATCAACAACCTTACAACCTGGACTTGGCTCCTTCTGATGTTTTCGAGGCTCACATGAACAGCTGACTATGAAGATGACATTTTGGCACAGATAACGAACTGCAGCCCAGCGTACAGAAGTGGCTGAAAGCACAGGTATTGGAAAGTTGGTACAACGCTACGACAAAAGTCGGAGCGGTAACTATGTAAAGAAGTAGCTGGAGAGTATAACAAACAGAAATAAAATATTTTTGATTTTTATTGTGGTTTCCATTTCGAGACCGATCGTACCTTACTTTCCGAATAGCCCTCGTAGTTTTTGGATATCAGCAGGTGAATGAAATTTAATATTCGATAACCTTGTGTTGGTAAGTTACATGCAAGTTTCAGGTTCATCACGCTCTCACTTCCAGGGATATGAAAAGCGAAACTTAATTATTTTTTCAAGTGGCTATATTTTCGACTGATATTGCTTGAAATTATGTACATAAAATTCCTCATGAAATCTATTTTATCATGTCACACAAGAGAACACAAAATGTTGCGCGACATGGCCTCGTTTTGGTTCTTGCAGGAAAATGTTGCCGTCGATATGTCTCAAAGCTGCAGAAAACTCAGCAGCGCATTTTTGAAAGCTGCATTATGGAGTCAAACAAATGCTATATCTCCGCAACTGGTGATACAAGAACTTTGACAAAGTTTGTTGTAAATAAGTCTGAATGTGCAGAGAAAATTTCATCAAAATCTCTGATGGTCATACGGAAGTCCATATGAAAACTAATCAAGCCCTAGAATCCAGATTCAAAATAAATGAAGTCACACAGGCCACGAACCCGCTAAAAGCACACGAAATTGTCGTCATACCCTGTTAACACAAAGCAATATAGTACGAACACAATGACTAGAATTATCATTTGGGTGTTTCAATCTAACTTCCGTAGTCAATTTTGTAACTCGTGTGCAGCAAAATTGATAACATTTTTACAGACAGTGCTCAGGCTGAAACAACTAATCTGTTCCCAATTCCTAATTGACCATCTGATCGTGATGCACAATTAATGGAAATAAACAGTGTGGGTTGAGGTATATGTAGAAACAGATTCTAATGTCAAATCCAGTTTATTCTGTAGAAAATTCGTCTCAATATTTGAAAGTTGCTTTCCTAATAAATTATCCAAAAGACGCATTAAAAAACTAGTAACCTGTAGATAACTAATTAAAATCCCGCGTAATAGGAAGAGGAAAATTTGTGTAAAAATTATGTAACTCAAGATATTGTGTTACTTGCATACTAAAAAAAAAATTCTGTATTAACTTTAAGGAAAGTCATTAAAATGTTCAGAAGTATGCATGTCCTGAAAGAATTAAATATTGCAGATAATAAGATTAAGAAAGATACGAACCCAAAGACTGGACGCTGACAACCTCGCCGTTGAGAGCCCATAAGCTCCTTCCAAGTACTGGAAAGTTGCACAAGTCACACCAATACCCAAGAAAGAAAATGGAAATTCGCTGACGTCGATTTACAGTAGGATTTTGGAGTATATACTGTGCTAGAACATTATGAATCACATCGCAGAAAATGATTTATTGACGAACAGTCAACATGGCTACAGAAAATATCGTTCTTGTGGAACACAACTAGCTCTTTATTCTAACAATATAATGAGTGCTATCGACAGGGGATGTCAAACTGATTCCATATTTTTAGATTTCCAGAAGGCTTTTCACATCGTTCGTCACAAGCGACTTCTAATTAAATTGAGGGCCTATGGAATATCTCCTCAGCTGTGTGACTGGATTCGTGTCTTCCTGCGAGAAAGGTTCGTAATAACTGATGGAAAGTCATCGGGCAAAACAGAAGTAATATCTGGCTTTCCCCAAGGAAATGTTACAGGCCCTCGGTTGATCCTAATCTACACAAAAAATTTAGAAGACAATCTGAGCAGTCCTCTTAGACTGTTTGCAGATGATGATGCCATTTACCGTCATGTAAACTCATCAGATGATCAAAACGAATTGCAGAAGATATGTGTGTGGTGCAAAAAGAGGCAGTTGACCCTAAATCATGAAAAGTGTGAAGTCATCCACATGAGCACTAAAAAAATCCGCTAAATTTCAGTTACACGACAAATTTAAAGCCTGTAGACTAAACCAGATACTTAGAGATTACAATTATGAATAATGTAAATTGAACCGATCACTTAGATAACGTTGTGGGGGATAGAAAATCAGACATTCATTGGCAGAATACTTGGAAAATGTAACAGGTCTACTAAAGAGACTGCTCACATTACGCTTCTCCGCCCTCTTCTGGAGTGTTACTATGTGATGTGGAATCTGCTACAGACAGGATTTACGGAGGACACAGAAAATTCAAAAACGTGCAGCTCGTTTTGTATTATCGTGAAATAGGGAAGAGAGTGCCACGGATATGATACACAAATTGGGGTGACTGTCGTTAAAACAAAGGCAGTTTTCGCTATGACAGTACCTTCTCATGAAATTTCAGTCACCAACTTTCTCCTCAGAGTGTGAAAATATTTTATTGGCGCGCAACTAGATAGGGAGAACTGATTATCGTAATGAAACAAGAGGAATCAGAATTCGCATGGAAATATTTAAGTGTTCGTTCTTCCCGTGGGCCGTTCGAGTGTGGAACGTAGAGAAGTAGCTTAAATGTGGTTTGACGAACCCTCTGCCAGGCACTTAACTGTGAATTGCAGGTTAATCACGTGCATGTAGATGTTGCTGTAGGTGGAACCTATATGCGACATTGTCAAGCGGGAGACAAGATTGCCAGTCAGTGTACAAGGTTCCGTAACAGTTTAACTAAATGATAATGTTGTGAGTGATAATTTACAATTTACAAGTTGCAAGTACTTTTAACACTCGATTTCTAAACGTAGCAATAAATATAGCATTAAATAGTTCAGTTGAAGAAGCAAGAGAATGTATTAAAAATGCTATTCCACAAAACTTGAAGCATCTAGAAGTAGCACCAGCATCCTTCACTGAAATTAATAATTATAAAGTTTCTAAAAAATAGAAGCTTTTGTGGAGTTGATGGTATTTCAAACAGAATTCCGAATATTTGTTTCAGCTTAATAAGCAATGTCCTTAGTGATATATGTAATGCATCACTATCACAGGGAATTTTTCCAGATGGACAACTTCATAAGAAAGGTGACACGATAGACTTAAAAAATTATCGTCCAGTTGTTATATTTTTCCAAAATATTCTAAAAAGTAATGTACTGGATAGTAGTCGCACACTTAAGTGGAAACAATTTACTTAGCTTATCACAGTTTAGATTCCAGAAAGATTGCTTGACTGAGAATGCAATTTATACATTCACTCATCAAATAGTAGAAGCCTTAAATAGTAATACATCGCCTATGGTATTTTTTGTGATCTCTCCCACGGCCTTCGATTGTGTAGATCATTAGACTCTCTTAGAATATCTCAAGTTTTATGGAACTGATGGCTTTACACGCAGCTAGTTTGAATCGTACTTTACAAAGAAAATTCAAAAGGCTGTGCTGAATAATTCAGACAATGTCGGAAAGGTAGAACATTTTAATGAATGGGGTAAAAATCACAAAGGAAGTCCCACCGAGTTCAATTTTGGGTCCACTTCTATTCCTTATATATGAGGATGCCCTTCCACTTAGCATTCAACGAGCAAAATCGGCACTTTTTGCAGACGATACAAGTGTTATGATATATCCCATTAGAGAGAGAGCAACAGAAGAGGTAGTAAATGCTATTTTTCAAAGAATTGTTAAGTGGTTCTCTGAAAATGCACCGTCCAGTTCTGTACAACAAGTAGTATCATATCAACAACTGATATAGCACATGACCAGGAGCCAGTAACCAGGGCAGAAGGCTACAAATTTTTGGATGAACATATTGACGAAAACTTGGTTCAAATGGTTCAAATGGCTCTGAGCACTATGGGACTAAACTGCTGTGGTCATCATTCCCCTAGAACTTAGAACTACTTAAACCTACCTAACCTAAGGGCATCACACACATCCATGCCCGAGGCAGGATTCGAACCTGCGACCGTAGCAGCAGCGCGGCTCCGGACTGGAGCGCCTAGAACCGCACGGCCACCGCGGCCGGCTGACGAAAACTTGAACTGGAAGAAGTATGTTACTGAGCTCCTCAGACAATTAAGTTCAGCTACTTTTTCTCTTCGTATAATTGCTAATCTTGGAAGCAATCGTATCAGCCTCATGACATGTTTCCCAAATTTCCACTCAATAAAGTCATACGGATTACTTTTTAGAGATAACTTGTCACTTAGAACGAAAGTACTGATTGCACAAAAGCGAGCAGTAAGATTTCAAATGGCTCTAAGCACTATGGGACTTAACATCTGAGGTCACCAGTCCCCTAGACTAAGAACTACTTAAACCTAACTAACCTAAGGACATCACACACATCCATGCCCGAGGCAGGATTCGAACCTGCGACCGTAGCAGCAGCGCGGTTCCGGAATGAAGCGCCTAATACCGCTTGGCCACAGCGGCCGGCGAGCAGTGAGAATAATACACTCCTGGAAATGTAAAAAAGAACACATTGACACCGGTGTGTCAGACACACCATACTTGCTCCGGACACTGCGAGAGGGCTGTACAAGCAATGATCACACGCACGGCACAGCGGACACACCAGGAACCGCGGTGTTGGCCGTCGAATGGCGCTAGCTGCGCAGCATTTGTGCACCGCCGCCGTCAGTGTCAGCCAGTTTGCCATGGCATACGGAGCTCCATCGCAGTCTTTAACACTGGTAGCATGCCGCGACAGCGTGGACGTGAACCGTATGTGCAGTTGACGGACTTTGAGCGAGGGCGTATAGTGGGCATGCGGGAGGCCGGGTGGACGTACCGCCGAATTGCTCAACACGTGGGGCGTGAGGTCTCCACAGTACATCGATGTTGTCGCCAGTGGTTGGCGGAAGGTGCACGTGCCCGTCGAGCTGGGACCGGACCGCAGCGACGCACGGATGCACGCCAAGACCGTAGGATCCTACGCAGTGCCGTAGGGGACCGCACCGCCACTTCCCAGCAAATTAGGGACACTGTTGCTCCTGGGGTATCGGCGAGGACCATTCGCAACCGTCTCCATGAAGCTGGGCTACGGTCCCGCACACCGTTAGGCCGTCTTCCGCTCACGCCCCAACATCGTGCAGCCCGCCTCCAGTGGTGTCGCGACAGGCGTGAATGGAGGGACGAATGGAGACGTGTCGTCTTCAGCGATGAGAGTCGCTTCTGCCTTGGTGCCAATGATGGTCGTATGCGTGTTTGGCGCCGTGCAAGTGAGCGCCACAATCAGGACTGCATACGACCGAGGCACACAGGGCCAACACCCGGCGTCATGGTGTGGGGAGCGATCTCCTACACTGGCCGTGCACCACTGGTGATCGTCGAGGGGACACTGAATAGTGCACGGTACATCCAAACCGTCATCGAACCCATTGTTCTACCATTCCTAGACCGACAAGGGAACTTGCTGTTCCAACAGGACAATGCACGTCCGCATGTATCCCGTGCCACCCAACGTGCTCTAGAAGGTGTAAGTCAACTACCCTGGCCAGCAAGATCTCCGGATCTGTCCCCCATTGAGCATGTTTGGGACTGGATGAAGCGTCGTCTCACGCGGTCTGCACGTCCAGCACGAACGCTGGTCCAACTGAGGCGCCAGGTGGAAATGGCATGGCAAGCCGTTCCACAGGACTACATCCAGCATCTCTACGATCGTCTCCATGGGAGAATAGCAGCCTGCATTGCTGCGAAAGGTGGATATACACTGTACTAGTGCCGACATTGTGCATGCTCTGTTGCCTGTGTCTATGTGCCTGTGGTTCTGTCAGTGTGATCATGTGATGTATCTGACCCCAGGAATGTGTCAATAAAGTTTCCCCTTCCTGGGACAATGAATTCACGGTGTTCTTATTTCAATTTCCAGGAGTGTATGTTGTGTTCACCATGGACGTCATACAGGGACCACTTCAAGGAGTAGGCATTTTAATGTGCCGTCACAATACGTATTTTCGCTAATGAAATTCGTCATAAATAATCCATTACAATTTGAGACGAGTGATGTACATACCTACAACACCAGAGGGAAGAACGACCTTTATTACCCACTCTTTTCGCTGTCAGAGGCTAAGAGGAGTTCGATATGCAACAATAAAAAATTTTTATAATTTGACCAATAACAAAATGTCTGATAGATAGCGAAGCAAGATTTGAATCATTTCTCCTGAATTCCTTTTACACCACTGAAGAATCTACTTAATAATTGGCAGTCAGCTGGGAGCTTAAAGAAACCAGACTTATGATCGCCAGAGGGGCGTGGAGCAGTACACGGAACCAAACGCCACTCTCCTCTAGTAGGGCAGCCATCCTACACGCGTTTGCTGTGTTTCTGCAAAAGCAAGCAGACACGTGGTCATAGGGATCGCCGATTCCTTCTGGTGTTGTGAGGGTCATAATCGAACACCGTGATGGATAAGAAAGGGAAAAAAGAGCAACGCACAACATAAATCATTTAGTAAAAGCTAAAAAGGAAGTGCAGGGAAGGCAAGTTGACATGGCTGAATGAAAAATGTGAATAAATCGAAAGAGAAATGGTTTTCGGGAGGATTGATCCAGCATGTAGAAAAGTCAAAACAACCTTCGGTGCAATTAAAAGCAAGGGTGGTAACATTAAGAGTGCGATGGAAATTCCACTATTAAAAGCAGAGGAGAGAGCGTATAGGTGTAAAGAGTATACTGAAGGCCTCTATGAAAGGTACGAATTGTCTGCTGACGTGATAGAAGAAACAACTGGAGTCGATACTGAAGAGATAGGGGTTCAAGAATTAAAATCAGCATTTAGTAGAGCTTTGGAAAACTTAAAATCAAATAAGGCAGAACGGATAGATAACATTTCATCGCAACTTCTGAAATCGTCGGAAGAATGGGAAACGAAACGATTATTTACGTTTGTGTCTAGAATGTATGAGACTGACGATATACCATCAGACTTTCGGAAGTACGTCATCCACACAATTCCGAAAATAGCAAGTGCCGACAAGTGCGAGAACAATCGCACAATCAGGTTTATAGCTCATTCATCCAAGTTAATGACAAGAATGACATACAGAATAATGGAAAAGAATATTGAGTATCTATTAGATGACAATCAGTTTGGCTTTAAGAAAGGCAAAGTCATCAGAGAGGCAGTTTTGACGTTGCGGTTGATACTGGACGCTAGACTGAAGAAAAATCAAAACATGTTCATAGGACTTGGCGTCCTGGAAAAAGCGTTCGACAGAGTAAAATGCAAGAAGTTCGAAGTTCTGAGAATCACGGGGAAAGGTGTAGGGAGAGACAGATAATATACCAAATGTACAAGAGCAAAGAGGGAATAATAAGACTAGACGACCAACAACCAATTGCTCGAACTGAAAAGGGTGTAATACAGGGAGGCTGTCTTTCGCCCCTAATGTTTAATCTGTACATCGAAGAAGCAATGATGGAAATAAAAGAAATGTTCAGGAGTGAAATTAAAACGCAAGGTGAAAGGCTATCAATGATACGATTCGCTGATGACATTGCTATCCTGAATGAAAGTGAAGAAGAATTACGTGATCTGCTGAATGGAATGAACGTTTTAATGAATGCAGGATATGGATTGAGAGTAAATCGAAAGAAGACGAAAGTAATGAGAAGTAGCAGAAATGAGAACAGAGCAAAATTTTAACATCAGGATTGATGATCACGAAGTAGATGAAGTTGACGAATACTGCTACCTAGGCAGCAAATAACCAATGACGGATGGAGCAAGGGGAACGTAAAAAGCTGGCACTAACTAGCAGGACATTCCTAGCCAAGAGAAGTCCACTAGTGTGAAACATAGGCCTTAATTCGAGGAATATATTTCTGAGAATCTACGTTTGGAACACTGTGAAAAAACCTGTAGAGAAGAGAATCGAATCTTAAACATTTGAGACATGTTATTACGGAAGTATGGTGAAAATTAGGTGGTCTGATAAAGTAAGAAATGAGGAGATACTCCGCAGAATCGATGGGGAAAGAAATATGTGGAAAACACTGACAAGAAGAAGGGATATAACGATAAGACAATTGTTAAGACATCAGAGAAGAATCTCCATGGTACTAGAGGGAGCTGTAGAGGACAGCAACTGAAATTGAAATAAATTCAACAAATAATTGAGGAGGTAGGTTGCAATTGATACTTTGAGGTGAAAAGGTTGGTACAGGAGAGAAATTCTTGACCCTACGCATCAAAACAAATCGGTCAGTGGACTGATGACTCAAAAAAAAGATTGACGCGCCATAGTTCAAAACTTCGCCTAACTAAAACTGTCGTGTTAAAATGCCCGCATTGTATTTATATTTGAACGTATGTAAACCAAGTACTCTTCAGAGTCCCTTGCTGATCACACTGCGTCAAACACGCACAAAACAATGGCACAGCTACACAAGGATCGCGCCCAGGCTGCAGCGGCAACAGACAGCAAGCTCTTTGGGGGGTTGCTTGAACAGAAAACAGTCTCGGAGGGCCAGCAGAGTGTTTAACTATCACAGGTGCTGTGTTGTCAGTGTCTCATACCATTAGTCACTTAATAGCCAAGCACAAAACAGCTGGCCCTGCAGGGAGACACTGTACTTAACTGTTACCGGTCCTTTTGAGGAATTGGCTTACGTCATGTAAGGAATAGTAGATAATGTCTTCCTTTACAGATGAAGCTAAATTGCGTAGCCTCTGGAAACCGAAGTACAGGAAACGTCTGCATGATGCACAATGCTCCATTGTAGCGTCTGGCAATGGAGTTTGTTGGCAACTCCGTAACTCTCGCATTGAGACTAAATGATCCCGCGCCGGTCTTCGTTCTATCTTCTCTGTCTCTTTAATCCAACCAGAGAACACGAGAAATACTCAAGAATTAGTCTTGAAGTTATTTTGTAAGCCACTTATTTCGTGGATGAATTACATTCACGTAAGATACTTCCCGTGGTCGCTCTGAACGATTACTCCTAAGTGTTTTACATTAGTTAGTCCTTCGAGTGATTTGTCGCCAACAGTGTAATCGAACAGCAGCGGATTACTTCTTTTAGGTATGCACAACACTTTACGTTTATTTACGCTCAGGTCAGCTGGCAGTAAGTGTACCAACGCAACCAGCGTTAATATTGGAACACCACTGAATCCACAGGTACGACTTACGTCATCAGGTGTATCACTGTAACCACTACGAAATACAAGACCTCGAACGTAGCCTGACGAGAGGTTGGGACTGGAGGGAATTGCCACCAGACTCTCGAGTGAAACAGTTGGCTGGCGTGTTGTGAGGCCTAATGAGCGTGCTGGTGGCACATTTCAGGCCGGGCCGGCCGCGCCTTTCTGAGGAAACTTTTAATTACTGGCTGGCAGAGCCGCTAAGATTCCGGCCCGCGGCGGCGCAGTTCTTTGAGCGCGCCGCGCCGCGATGTGATCCCGGCCGTCAGAGCACAAAGGCCGCCAACACTTTGACGTCGCAAGTGCCGGCCACGGCGTGGCTGCGCGCCCGCTCGACCCCGCCTTCTGTGACGAGGCCGGCAAAGGCCCGCCTCTAAAGAACAGCCGCGGCCGGCGGCGACTGCACCAGGCTGAGGGCTAATCAGGGGCCTCGCCGGGCCAACTCGCTGCCTGCAAGATCGGCGATCTACGTTTTTCATCCACGAGGGACTTGACGGCTAATTAACACTAGAGAAAAACTTTCAATTGAAAGTTGAGAGATTTTTTCAATATACTTCGGGCCAAGGTGATAAACTAGATTTTATATAAAACATTCTCGGTATTCTTGCCGCGTCAGTTCTGGTTAAAATCTCGAGCTTTCAACGATTACCTCCATCGTCATCGTCAGGAGCTGACTGTCTTTACCGCTGCTGTGGTAGCCTCTTTATAGCCCGTGGACGGCTTCTGATTGGTCGGAGATTACGTACTGCTGTCGCAGACGGTGTCACTGTGTGCGCCGGTGGCGCCATCGCTTCAGTTGGAACGTAAAGCTTGGAAGGAACGTCTCTGCTGCTTCTCTGCATCAAGCGCTCGTTTCCATACACAGCTCAGATGGTATCCGCTATCGCGGTTAAAGTTCTTTTGGATCATTCTTAGTTCAACAGCCTCCTTAATAACAGAATCCCAGTACGTGGAGGCATGGGACTGAATTTTAGTTTCATCGAACAATATTTTATGTTTGTTCGTGAGGCTGTGCTCCGCAATTGCCGATTTCTCCAGTTCTCTATTTTTAATATGGCGTTGGTGTTCTGCACAGCGGTCGGAAACGGTACGAATCGTCTGACCTATATATAACTGCTGTCCCATGCCTCCACGTACTGGGATTCTGTTATTAAGGCGGATGTTGAAATAAGAATGAGCCAAAAGAACTTTAACCGCGATAGCGGATACCATCTGACCTGTGCATGGAAACGAGCACTTGGTGCAGAGAAGCAGCAGAGACGTTCATTCCAAGGTTCACGTTCTAACGGAAGCGGTGGCGCCACCGGCGCACACATTGACACCGTCTGCGACAGCAGTACCTAATCGCCGACCAATCATAAGCCGACCAATCAGAAGCCGTCCACGGGCTATAAAGAGGCTACCACAGCAGCAGTAAAGACCATCCATAACACAGATTCCTACACCTTTTTCCCCTCCGCCGGTGTGCCCCAAGACTCCGTCCTCTCCCCCCTTCTGTACCTTTTGTACATGGCGGACATGCCGCCGCCGTCACCCCCCGTCCACCTTCTCCAGTTTGCCGATGACACCGCCTTCCTTGCCCTTGCCCCCACCCTGCAGCGCTCCCAACACCTTCTCCAATCCCATCTCGACCGGTTCACCGCTTGGTGCAACCAGTGGTTGCTCAAGGTCAATCCCTCAAAAACCCAGGCGATCATTGTAGGCAAAACCACCCCTTCCTTCCGCCTCCTTGATTTCTATCTTACCATCTATGGCCATCCTATCGCCCTCACTCCCACCCTTAAGTACCTTGGCGTCACCCTCGACCGTCGCCTCTCCTGGACTCCCCATCTCCGGACAATCCAAGCCAAGGCACACTCCCGACTCCGTCTCCTCAAGCTCCTTTCCGGCCGTACGGGGGTCTGGACCCCTCCACCATCCTCCACACCTATAAATCCCTCATCCGCTCTATCCTTTGTTACCTCCATCTGGCCTGGATCTCCGCCCCCCCTACCTTTTATAAATCCCTCCAAATCCTTGAACGCCATGCTCTCCGCCTCGCCTATCGCATCCGTCTCCCCTCCCCCACGCGGATCCTGTACGATCTCATCCCCTTCCCCACCTCCTCCTTTTCCTTGAAAGGATACGGATCCTGTACACCTCCTGCAAACTCGATCCTCCTCATCCACTTATCTCACCCATCCTCTCCCACCCCCGCCCGCTGCCGCGCCTGTATTCCCACGTCCCACCTAGTCTCCATCTCTCCACCCTCCTTACCCTCTCCCAAGGTGGCTTCCGCCAGCTCCCCCTCTCTGATGATGTCCTCCTCCCCTCCTATCAACTTTGATCTCCCCCCACTTCCTGTGTCCTTTCCTTTAGGCACCCTCCCTCCCTTCTCTTTCCTTTTCCCCCATCCCCTCCCTCCACCCCTCTTCCCCCGGGCTTCCCCTCCCTCTTCCTCCCTTTCCCCTATCTCCCCTGCCCGTGGCATCTGCCTTCTCCCTCTCCCACCCCCCCTCCTCCTCTCTTGGCAGGTCCCCGGACTCGTACAGGGTTAGTGAACATTCGCGCGCCGGAGAGCAACGTCTCGTGTTCTGTGTGTGCCGTCGTTTTGTGCTTAAGTGGTTCAGTGTTCTTCGTTTTGTGCACCTACGTTCACGTATGACAATTTTCGTCTATGTCTGTGTCGAAGTGTCTGAACAAATTTTATCTTGGACTCTACGCCTGTGAACGGCTCCATGTATTTTAAGTAGTGTTTGTCTCCGTTTATATGTCCACCGTATTTTTTTCCCTAAATGTCTTCATTTGTATCTTTTGTGTTTCTCTGAGGCCCAAGAGTGGCGTAGTATGCTGCTGCTGGCCTGCCTGTACACAGGTTTCAAAATAACAATAAAGAAAAAAAAACAGCAGTAAAGACAGTCAGCTCCTGACGATGGCGATGGAGGTAATCGTCGAAAGCTCGAGATTTTATCCAGAACTGACGCGGCAAGAATACCGAGAATGTTTTATATACAAGTGCCGTCACGAAAAACTTTGTTCCCAAACTAGATTTTAGTTTGGAATATATAGTGTAACGGATATAATTGCAGGTGTTTCTATTATCATACCTTAATATGTACCCACACCATTGTGATGTTGTCTCCCCCCAAACGAAGCACTAACTTTACAACTTGATGTCTTCTGCTTGGTCGTTACACCACCACTGAGCCTGTCAGTATAGACTTCCCATTTTACACCCATGTGTCCACACCTCAACACCTGACCTGCTGCCCAGGGGAAAACAAGCATTAATGGCTTGCTCTTGCTATGTTTGCTTGTAGGTACTAACCAACCTAAAAACAGCTGGGACTGGTGAGCTGCCAGGCCACCCAGAAACGATAAACTTTTTGTATTTAACAAGTTGCAGAAACTGTTATTATGAAACTTTCTTCAACACATGAAATTCGACAAACACAAATGAATGCAATTATTTATAACAACGCAAGAAAATCAGCAATAAACATAGTATTTGAAATCTGATCAATATTAATTTGAGATTTCAAGTCATGACACTGTGTAGAGTTTCATGCCACTCATGTGGATATTTCTAAAAATAAATTCAATAAAAAGCTGTATGAATTAGGTTACGACAAGAACAGACAGGAAAACATTTCAATCAAGAAATGTTTCAGAATAATACACTAAGCTTCAACAAACGTTTACTTAACACGTCAGTTGACACATGTAAGCAGAGCAGATCGTAACAGGCAATAAGCTACTATAAAAACAATGTGAAATATAACCTGTATCTTAATCAGAGGAACGCTATTTGAACTCTCATAACAACTGTGAGTCGTCTCACTAAAGAGCACGAGATTAGGGACAAATATCTGAACATGAAATTAGGTAGAAAACAAATCTGAGCCAAGAAAGAAAGCAGTAAACTTACGCTCTTTGACATAAAGCTTGACCGCTGCAGAGTCGAAGTTCGCGCCGATCGTGACATTGGTCAAATAATACAGCCACGTAGGATAGTTCTCTAAGTCCGACTATCTGCCCAAACTGTCAACACTGCGGCAGTTCCAAGATGAAATCTTGTCTTCTGTTCGAACTGTTGTGTTACGCCCAATCCCATGGTCTACAATCCAGCTTTAGCGGCCGAGCGGGGCCTGGAGTACAAGCACGCTCTCCTTGTTTACTTCTTCCGGCCAACATTCACATGACGCCATAGTGCGACAAGATCATGGCTAATCAATACAAAAATTCGACACTGAAATTCGCTTTTCGAAACAACATTGCTAAACCAAAGCACTCGATGTCGAGCGCTTTTTAAAGGAGGAGGGCAAGATCCTGGCTGCTGACATTGTCGGCAACCACTTTTCGATTGTAATTAATACGAACCATGTGAAATTATTTATGCTACATGTGGCAAGGTTCTTCAAGGGATGAAGGAAAGCCTCCACTTCTGCCACGAAGATGCGAAATGTTGGCAGCGTCAAGTCTGACCATGCCAGATGGAACTGCAGGACTATAAGCATACGCGAACTACCATTCGAACACGTGGCAGCAGACGTCATGGTGGTGCTCGGCCCCTACAGAATGGTAAAAAAAGTGGCGGAAAGGTGGACCCAGTCTTCAACAGAGTATGTCAGGTGGGCATTGAACTCTGATGACAAGTACTGTCATACAACCACGTAGGAAGCTGCAGGGCCATAGTTGTTTATGACAGACAGTCTAAAACATGTTCCAGATGCGGTAAGGAAGGTCGCCTACGCCCCAAGTGCCTCCAGTGTCGGATTACACAATTTCCACCACAGAACGCGGTACCGCCACCGACACCAATGATCCTCCCAGTGATTCACGCGACGGAGCACATGACACCTCCGCCTGTCCAGACACAACATACCGACGTTGCTGTACCAGAATAACGCTCTGAGTACTGACACTTGGCCAATCGGTCAACCTGGCCAGTGGCAGAACTCTGCATAATGCAATCGATACCACCAAACTCCGCCGACAGCGTGATGGCAACTGGTTCACTAATTGTATCAACCGAAACCTTTGTACCGACGAGGCGTGAGTCTACTGTCGTCTGACACGGAAGGTCACGCACGAAAATAGCGTTTACCAAGAAGCTGAGAGCGACTCCGCAGGGCCGTGTCAGGACGAGGCAGCTTCCACTCGCTGAAGGAAGAAAAATTGACGCTGACCGCGACGCTGACATCATATCCGCCATCCTGCAAAACGGACAGCAGGGCGGGCGGCATCCAGTTGTCAGTGTTCTGCGGCGAACAATGATCAGTAGGAAGATCCCAGTGCAGGGTGTGAAGCCACTCCTCCCTTCATATGAACCACTACAGCCTGATGAAACATAACCAGCCTACTGCGCCAACTTCATGGACCAAGGCCGTCGAGACCAGGCAGGACCCCTATCTTGAGACCACTGAGGTGCCATCAGACTATCCAGTCTGAACAACACTGGAGGCCTCAGTTGGCAGAGTGTGCTGTCACAAGCCATGTCTGCTTGTATTCACCGTCACCACGCATAACACTGCTCAACCATTGTTCCGCCAGGCTTACCACTCGGGCACAATGAATATCAACATGATCAACATGGTTAGCTTTCCTGCCAAGATCCAATTCCTGAGGCAAAAAAATGTGAGCCAATGGAGTCGACTTTGCATTCCTGCAAGAAGTACGAATGAACACATTCCCAGACTTTAATGGCCGGCCGGGGTGGCCGAGCGGTTCTAGGCGCTACAGTCTGGAACCGCGCGACCTCTACGGTCGCAGGTTCGAATCCTGCCTCGGGCATAGATGTGTGTGATGTCCTAAGGTTAGTTAGGTTTAAGTAGTTCAAAGTTCTAGGGGACTGATGACCTCAGACGTTAAGTCCCATAGTGCTCACAAGGGAACCTCCCCATCGCACCCCCTCAGATTTAGTTATAAGTTGGCACAGTGGATAGGCCTTGAAAAACTGAACACAAATCAATCGAGAAAACAGGAAGAAGTTGTGTGGAACTATGAAAAAAATTAGCAAAATATACAAACTGAATAGTCCATCTGCAAGATAAGCAACATCAAGGACAATGTGAACTCAGGAGTGCCGTGGTCCCGTGGTTAGCGTGAGTGGCTGTGGAACGAGAGGTCCTAGGTTCTAGTCTTCCCTCGACTGTAAATTTTACTTTCTTTATTTTCGCAAAGTTATGATCTGTCCGTTCGTTCATTGACGTCTCTGTTCACTGTAATAAGTTTAGTGTCTGTGTTCTGCGACCGCACCGCAAAACCGTGCGATTAGTAGACGAAAGGACGTGCCTCTCCAATGGGAACCGAAAACATTTGATCGCAAGGTCATAGGTCAACCCATTCCTCCACAGGAAAACACGTCTGATATATTCTATACGACACTGGTGACGGCATGTGCGTCACATGACAGGAATATTTTGTCGACCCACCTAACTTGTACACTTAGCGAATGGGTAAAAAGATTCTTCTACCTTGCCCGATTTAGGTTTCTTGTGGATGTGATAATCACTCCCAAAAAGTGATGAAAACATAAGAGTTTGTCACATAAACTGAAAATAAAAAATTAAACTTTTCACTCGAGGGACAACTTGAACCTAGGACCTCTCGTTCCGTAGCTGCTCTCGCTAACCACGGGACCGCGGCGCTCCTAGCCTCTTATTAGCCTTGATGTTGCATATCTTCGCATGGACTACTGAGTTTGTTTATTTTACTTATTTTTTTCATAGTTGCACACAACTTCTTTCTGTTTTCTCGATTGATCTGTGTTCAGTTTTTCAAGGCCTATCCACTGTGCCAACTTATAACTAAATCTGAGGGGGGGGTGATGGGGAGATTTCCTTGTCAGAGCCATTTGAACCAGACTTTAATGGTTATGCAATGTACGTGACGCCTGTTAACACTGCAGTCACGAGCGTGACGATTTTAGTGTATCAGGGAATCGAAGTTACAGACATCACATACCTCCCCTCTGATCGAGGATTAGCTGTCACAGCACTCGACACACCTCTCATTACTATTTATGCACCGTCGGGCAACACCAAACGTCGTGACCAGGCCAGATTCTACTCCGCAGACATCGACCCCCCTTTTTCTAGGACGGTATGAACACAGCGGCTTTGTCAGCGATTTTAATTCCGTCCTTTAAGGACCAAATCCCACACTACGCGCCTTGTTCGGAACTCGGTATGATTCACGATCTTCACTTGCGCGACACGTGGGGAAAGGTAGACGGCGACAGCTTTGGACACACACACGTTACCAATCATTCGGCGAGCTGACTGCATCGCATATATATCTCACAAGGTCTTACACAGGGAGCGGTGGGCCCCTAACTACGGCCCCTGGCCTTCTTCGATGACAGGCCTTCATCTTGTTGATGCATTTTAACCGCCAACAATTCTGGCATACTACCGGCCTTCGGAAGATGAACGTAATTCGGCTCCAGGAACTCGACTTCCGCCGGAAAGTCGTCGCAACATGGTTTAATTCTGAACGACGTGACTCTCGATACAGCTTGACTTTGGCGTAGTGGCTCCTCTGCTTGAAACCGGCAATCCGAATACACTTTTGCAGTTTGACAAGGTCGCAGCTGTGTAGCTGTGGTAGACTCTGGACTTTTACTACGCGGCAAAGCTCTACCCTCATCGCTGAACAGACAAAGAAAACGACAGCGAATCAATGTTCACATACTATCTCTGACGAAGCGTCAATTAGCAGGCGTTGTAGTCCGCTCGCGACAACACATTCGAGAGATCAGAGAGGTATCCCCATTCACCACATTGTGGCGGACATCCACTGACATCGCCGACAGTTAATCACAGGCCTTACGACACGAGCCGGTCGTTCTACATCTACATCTACATTTATACTCCGCAAGCCACACAACGGTGTGTGGCGGAGGGCACTTTACGTGCCACTGTCATTACCTCCCTTTCCTCTTCCAGTCGCGTATGGTTCGCGGGAAGAACGACTGTCTGAAAGCCTCCGCGCGCTCTAATCTCTCTAATTTTACATTCGTGATCTCCTCGGGAGGTATAAGTAGGGGGAAGCAATATATTCGATACCTCATCCAGAAACGCACCCTCTCGAAACCTGGCGAGCAAGCTACACCGCGATGCAGAGCGCCTCTCTTGCAGAGTCTGCCACTTGAGTTTGTTAAACATCTCCGTAACGCTATCACGGTTACCAAATAACCCTGTGACGAAACGCGCCGCTCTTCTTTGGATCTTCTCTATCTCCTCCGTCAACCCGATCTGGCACGGATCCCACACTGATGCGCAATACTCAAGTATAGGTCGAACGAGTGTTTTGTAAGCCACCTCCTTTGTTGATGGACTACATTTTCTAAGGACTCTCCCAATGAATCTCAACCATGGTACCCGCCTTACCAACAATTAATTTTATATGATCATTCCACTTCAAATCGTTCCGCACGCATACTCCCAGATATTTTACAGAAGTAACTGCTACCAGTGTTTGTTCTGCTATCATATAATCATACAATAAAGGATCCTTCTTTCTATGTATTCGCAATACATTACATTTGTCTATGTTAAGGGTCAGTTGCCACTCCCTGCACCAAGTGCCTATCCGCTGCAGATCTTCCTGCATTTCGCTACAATTTTCTAATGCTGCAACTTCTCTGTATATTACAGCATCATCCGCGAAAAGCCGCATGGAACTTCCGACACTATCTACTAGGTCATTTATATATATTGTGAAAAGCAATGGTCCCATAACACTCCCCTGTGGCACGCCAGAGGTTACTTTAACGTCTGTAGACGTCTCTCCATTGATAACAACATGCTGTGCGACCGAAGCAACCATAGTGAAAACTCGTGGAGGATCATTTTCGTCATCTTTACCGGGGAAGAACCGTAGATGACGAGGCCACTGCGGAAGTGTTACAGCAGGGGACGCGCATTATCGACAGGGCAACGGCGTCGGCATTAACGGAAGAAGTCTCGCCTGAAGAGGTTGGGGACGCCTTCGACAAGAGTGCAGTTAGTAAGTCTCCGGGGCCCGATGGAGTACCAGTCGAGTTAACTGGGCCTTCCATTACATCGTGATGCCCCGCTGCGTCACAACGTTCCGCGAACTGATGTCCCCAAACTACACTGTACCGCCCACTTTAATGGAAGACTTCTTATATCGGCACACAAGCCAGCGGGAGGGCACTCGGTCAACGACTACAGTCCATTTACAATGTTGAACGCGGGCTGCAAGAGATACGTCATGCATTGGACAGGCTGTGTCAAGACGACGTTGCCAATCATACTCGCCCAGGAACAGACGTCGCAGTGGGGAGATCCCAACGTACAAATGGCCATCGGCGACTGCAGGGTCTCGATAGCGGTAAACAATGGGTCGTCTGGATGTAACATGTCGCGGTCGAAACCGGTCATTGCCTAAATTTTTAAAGCACCCTTGGTCTGAACTTCGAAGTCCTGAGTGTAATGGTAGCACCGCTGCAATGTATTTCACTTCATGACCCATCAGTAAAAACAGTTCCTTCTAATAAGTTTTAGCGACAGGTTTCTTAGTTGACTGTCTGTCTTTGAACGCCACCCGCATCAGACCTCTCCAGGACGCACTTGCTGGCAGCCAGCAGCGGCTGCCGCGGTGGAGCTGCGCTCCCACGCCCTGTGTCAAAAGCGTCAGCTTGTTGAGTTTATGCTCCACAGATAAGGCTATGATTTACATTTCACGCTTAATAACAACGGAGGCAGACAACCTGTTTTTATATGATCAGTATTGTACTTCACCAAAATGCAAGACATGACTATGGGTTAAAATTAATTTTTTTGTTTGTGGTCCAACCAGGATAACCCATCAGGTTGTTTAATGTTATTATCATTGCTTTGTATTTTGTTTCTTTTCCTTTTACAACGGATTCGTCACGCAATTTTTCGTCAGGAAGACGTACGTTTTCGCAAACTAGCGTGTGTAACAGACCTTCAGATGTAGCTGAAAACTTTAGAGAAAACCTAAGTTCACTAGAACGTAAGATCCTAAGTCGTACTGTCATCATTGGAACATATTTTAATTACCCAACAATCAGTTGGGAAAATTACAATTTTATATGTGGTGGGCATGACAAGACATTCTGCGCGAAATATTGCTACGTACTTTCTCTGAGAACTATATAAAACAGACTGTTTGGAAACAGGCTCATGATGGATATATATTCGATTTAACAACAACAAATAGGTCCGACCTCTTTGAGAATGTCCACCGGTACCAGTGACTATGAGGCTGTTATGGCAACTGTTGTTGTTGTTGTTGTTGTTGTGGTCTTCAGTCCTGAGACTGGTTTGATGCAGCTCTCCATTCTACTCTACCCTGTGCAAGCTGCTTCATCTCCCACTACGTACTGCAGCCTACATCCTTCTGAATCTGCTTAGTGTATTCATCTCTTGGTCTCCCTCTACGATTTTTACCCTCCACGCTGCCCTCCAATACTAAACTGGTGATCCCTTGATGCCTCAGAACATGTCCTACCAACCGATCCCTTCTTCTAGTCAAGTTGAGCCACGAACTCCTCTTCTTCCAATTCTATTCAATACCTCCTCATTAGTTATGTGATCTACCCATCTGAACTTCAGCATTCCCTCTACGACTCTTACCCGCCACGTTTCCCTTCAGTACTAAATTGGTCACGATGTGTCCTATCAACCGTTCCATTCTACTAGTCAGGTTCCACCACGAATTCTATTCAGTACCTCCTCATTAGTTACGCGATCTACCCATCTAATCTTCAGCATTCTTCTGTAGCACCACATTTCGACAGCTTCTATTCTCTTCTTGTCCAAACTATTTATCTTCCATGTTTCACTTCCATACATGGCTACACTCCATACAAATGCTTTCAGAAACGACTTCCTGACACTTAAATCTATACTCGATGTTAACAAATTTCTCTTCTTCAGAAACGCTTTCCTTAACATTGCCAGTCTACATTTTATATCCTCTCTACTTCGACCATCATCAGTTATGTTGCTCCCCAAATAGCAAAACTCCTTTACTACTTTAAGTGTCTCATTTCCTAACCTAATACACTCAGCATCACCCGGTTTAATTCGACTACATTCCATTATCCCCGTTTTGCTTTTGTTGATGTTCATCTTATACCCTCCTTTCAAGACACTGTCCATTCCGTTCAACTGCTCTTCCAAGTCCTTTGCTGTCTCTGACAGAATTACAATGTCATCGGCGAACCTCCTAGTTTTTATTTCTTCTCCATGGATTTTAATACCTACTCCGAATTTTTCTTTTGTTTCCATTACTGTTTGCTCAATATACAGATTGATAACATTGGGGAGAGGCTACAAACCTGTCTCACTCCCTTCCCAAGCACTGCTTTCGTGCCCCTCGACTCTTATAACTGCCATCTGGTTTCTGTACAAATTGTAAATAGCCTTTCTTCCTGTATTTTACCCCTCCCACCTTCAGAATTTGAAAGAGATTGGTTACCGAAGTACAAAGGGTAACTAAAACAAGTAGAAGGATTTATATGTTCAGCAAACTAGATAAAGAGGCTGTAGCGTCGTATCACGACAAGGAACTCTCGGCTCTGGAGAGGAACACATGGAGAACTGTGGCTCAGGTTTAGAGGAATAGTCGACAGTGGGGAACGTTCAAATGGGGGGTTCCCAAGGATCAGGGTTGGGGCCACTCCTGTTGCTTATTTATGTAAATGATATGCCCTTTAGTATTAAGACCAACTCTGAAATATTTCTGTTTTCCGATGACACTAGCTTTGTAGTAAAGGATGTTGCGTGCAACACAAGTTCGGTTTCAAATAGTGCAGTTCATAAGAAAAGTTCATGACTTGTAGAAAATGACACTAAATCACAGTAAAACTCAATTTTTACGGTTTCTAACACACAATTCAACATAACCCGACGTTTTAATTTGACAGAATGAGCATATGATTAGTGAAACTGAACAGTTCAGATTTCTAGGCGTTCAGATACATAGTAAACTGTCGTGGACAGCCCACGGTCAGGACATTGTTCAAAGACTTAATGCTTCCATTTTTACTATCCGAAGGGTACCCGAAGTAAGTGATCGTTCGACACGAAAATTAGTCTACTTTGCTTATTTTCATTCGCTTACGTCGTATGGTATTATATTTTGGGGTTACTCTTCCCATTCTAAATGGATATTTTTGGCTCATAAACGGGTGGTTCGGGCAAGTGGTATAAGTTCGCGAACCTCTTTTCGACCTCTGTGCACTAGACAGGGTGTTTTGGCATCGGCCTCTCAAAAATGTTCAAAATTGTTCAAATGTTTATGAAATCTTATGGGACTTAACTGCTAAGGTCATCAGTCCCTACGCTTACACACTAATTAACCTAAATTATCCGAAGGACAAACACACACACCCATGCCCGAGGGAGGACTCGAACCTCCGCCGGGACCAGCCGTACATTCCATGACTGCAGCGCCTGAGACCGGTCGGCTAATCCCGCGCGGCGTCCTCTCATTATACATACTCTTTACTGTCGTTTATTGTTAAGAATATCAGCTTATTCCCAAGAATATGCGGCTTTCACTCAGTTAATACTCGGCAGAAATCAAACCAACATTTGGATCAGATTTCCTTAACTTTTGTGCAGAAAGGTGTGCAGTATACTGCTGCATCCATATTCAATAAGCTACCACAAGAATACGAAAATCTTAGCAGTAATCCACGCGCTTTCAAATCTAAACGCATGGGTCACTCCTTCTATTCTGTTGAGGAGTTCCTTGATAAATTAAGCTAATTCTCGTGTTATATTGTTGATTGCATTTATTTAAACTTATGGCTTGACCCTTTTTGGTTTCCTAAACATTTTATTTTTATCTGTTATTCCTTTTATGTTGTAGTTTCATGCACTGACACGTTCCATGACCTTGGAGATTTGCTCCTCAATTTGTTCCTACGGAACTTGACGTGGAAATAAACAAATAAATAAATATGTAAGTAATAGAACAATTCATGATGGGAAGGACCCCTCCAAGGCATACAGCTGCTGTTAAGAAATTACTAAAGAAACAAATTCCTCTATGATAGATGCAAGGCAAAGTTTATGGCTGGAAAGAGAGAGATGATGAATGAAAGACATTTGCCTGTCAGGAGAGTAAAGCGTGAAGGATTCAATGATACCGTAATAAAACAACATTTGAGGATCTCTTACAAACTGCAAAGAAATTGTGGTCATGTATGAAAGCTACTATTGGTACCGAAGTGGGTGTCCAGATACTCGTGGGCGAGACAGGAACTGAACTGTGGGTAGTAAAGTAAAAACAGAAACGTGAACTCAGTTTTCAAATGTTCATTTACAAATGAAAATCCAGCGGCATTGCTCCAATTTAATTCTCGTATCTCTGCAAAAATGAGTGATACGGATATTGGTGTCAGTAATATTGAGTAACAGCTGAAATCGCTAAACCGAAAAAAGTTTCACTCCGATGGAATCCCTATCAGATTCTACACCAAATTTGTGGGTTAGTTAGCCTTTCTTTTGCTATAATCTACCGTAGTTCCCTCAAATAATAAACCGTAGCTCCATTGACCAATAAACCGTCGTCAGTTGCTGGAAAAAATCACCAGTCTCATCCATTTACAAGAACGGTAGCGGAAGTTATCCACAAAACTACCACCCAATATCCTTGAGATTGATTTCTTGTACGAGAGCATGCTGAAAAGTAATTCCTCCGAATGTTTTATGTGGAAACTCATAAAGCTTTTTAAGTAAACCAAACATTACTTACATTGTACATCTTTATTCTTCGTGTCTATATATTTATTACTCAACATAGTCACCCTGGCAACGAATACATTTATTATAACGAGAGACCAGTTGGTCCATACCGTCTCTGTAGCATAAATAAATAATAGAATAAATAAATAAATAATGGAATAAATACATAAATGTAGAATTTTTTACTTTGTTGACGGAGCCACAGTCTCACTTCTGATTACACGACTTCATCACTATCAAAGTGAGGCCCTCGAAGGTGTTCTTTAAGTTTTGGAAACAGATGAAAATCGGATAGGGCCAAGTCGGGACTGTACGGAGGATGATCGATGACAGTGAAGCCAAGGCGTCGGACTGTTGCAGATGTCGCATTGCTCATGTGCGGTCTGGAATTGTCATGCTGAAAAAAAGTGAGCTCCATCTACAGACGAACTCTTCGAATTCGAAACTCGATTAAAGCAAACTATTTCTCACGCACTGACTTAGTTAACACCGACTTGTTGCACGCTACAATTTGGAACCCTCTAGCGACAGAGAGATGCAAATATGCAGACATAAGGAATAAAGATGTACAATGTAAATAATATTTGTTTTATTGGAAAAGCTCTAAGGCTTTTCACACAAAAAATTCTGAAGCATTGCTTTTCAACAGGCCATCGTAGAAGTAAGTTAGGATGTGTCCAGGGAAGTGTGTTGGGATTTTTGCTGTTAATATCGTATATTGAAGACCTTGTAGACGTTATTAATAGTAGCCTTGGTCTTTTATTTTGTAGATAATGGAGTTAACTTGCACAAATATTCAGTCTGATCTTCTTGGGGTTTCAAAATGGTGCAAAGATGGTAACTTAGTTTACATGTTCATAAATGTAAAACAGTGCACATGACAGTACGAAAAGACACATCTACTGTGACTCCGGTATTAACGAGTGACAGCTGGAATCGGTAACTGATACATACCTGGGTGTAACACTCTATAGGGATATGAAATGGAACGATCACGCACGCTCCGTCGTAGATAATGCAGGTGACAGGCTTTGGCATATTGGTAGAATACTACGGAAATGTTATCAGCCAAGAAAGAAGATGGTTTACAAAGCTCGTGCCACACATCCTGGAATACTGCTGACGCCTGTATGGCCCCTACCAAATAGGATTCACAGGGGATATTAAACTTAGATAGAGAAAGGCAGCACGAATGGTCACAGATGTGACACTTGGGAAAGTGTCACCGAGTTGCTGAAGAAACTGAACTGGTAGACAGTTGAACGTAGACACAGACTATCCAGGGAAGGCCAACTTACAACGTTTCAATAACAACCTTTTAACGATGGAAGTAGGAAAAATACGACCTCGTTTGTGTCGCGCCCGTAGGTATCGAGAGAACAAATTTAGATTAATTTTAGCACGCACGGAGGCATTTAAACAGTCTTTCTACTTGCTCTGCGTACATGAATGAAAAGGGAATAAATCCTAATAACTGGCACCTCTGTAATGCACTTCACAATGGTTTTCAGAGTGTGAATGTAAATGTTGATGTGGAAGCTGCAACAATGTGTTGTTTTTTAATCCTCTTGAGTCGTCGTAACTTGTGCACTCAACTAAACTTCATTTGTGGATGAAAAGTCCAGTGGAGCTAAATCAGGCGAACGTGCTGTAATAAACGGATTTTGTCGTTTAATTTAGTACTATGCAGAGATATGTATAAGTCGTCGATCTCGATGTATTAGAAACAAAGGATTAATTTCGTTCTTCTTTTATATGAAACGAAGGAAGTTCGTTAGAGTCCTACTTACTTCCCTCTCCTTCTTCTGCTCGATACACGTAAGTACGCTATATGTACGTCTTTGAACAAATTGTGAATAATAATCTTATTTTTGAACTAAAATGAATTACTATTCATTGAATATGTATCATAAATATCACTAATTGTTTGTACAAGCGCCGGAAAGCGAAAGTTCGGTGATGTGACGATTACACACCATCAGTGTGCTACCGTATGCATATTTACAGCCTTTTTCTTAGAACCTGCAGTCCGAATTGTTTGTTATTTGAAGTCCGATTATTCTTGCTGTGCATTGCGACCTGTTTCATCGCATTGTGCTACATTTTTACACGGCCAGCAATGACCCAACATGTCGCTCGCCTAAAGCTGTCTCTGCGCCTGGTTTCGCCCAACATGAAGAACAGTACACTTTTCAAAAGAATTACGGGAACACGTGTATCAACGTACGAGATGTTAAATCCGTTTTGATACTGGTTGTAACTGTGGTCTTATTGCATGACTTGAATTCTTGAATTTCAATGCAGCGAACAATTATCATTCGACATCTACAGAATTTGTTGTGATACGCATTACAGTAAACAGATAGCATTTGTCATTTGTGGACGTTGTATTCAACCAAGCCCATGCAAACTGACATCTTAATGCAGTGCAAAAAGGATGGACTTTCGGCTGTGTTTAATTTGTGGTAAGGTCTTATGGGACCAAACTGCTGAGGTCATCGGCCCCTAAGCCTACATACTACTTAATCTAACTTAAACTAACTTTCGCTATGGACAACACACACACACCCATATCACCCATGTCCGAGACAAGACTCTACCTCCGACGGCGAGGGGGGGGGGGGGGGGGGGGGAGACCGTGACAATGCGCCTCAGACCGCAAGGCTACCGCGCGCGGCTCGGCTGTGTTGCTGGAGATGCCAATGCTTCTCCATGTGTCATCCGTATGTTGTGGAAACGTTACAGTGAGACAGGTCAGTACACAAGGCGAGTGGCCGGTGCATCATTACAACCACACGTGAAGACCGATATCTGGCCGTGTCTGCTTTGCAGCGTCGTACGGATGTCGCCAGAGCACTGTAAATCGATCTGAGAAGGACCACTGGAGACGTTGTGTGTGCTCAGACTGTAATGAACAGGTTACAACAAAGGACCTTACGACACAGACGTCCTGTTCGAGCACCTCGCTTGACAGGACAACATCCTGCAACTCGCCTTCAGTTCTGCCTTTCCCATATCAACTAGCAACTGCGTCAATAGTGAAATGTGTTATTCACAGACGAGTCCATATATCCTCTGGCGCAAAGTGATGGCCATGTTCGTGTACGGAGATCCGTGGTGAGCCATACCTGCCAAATGTTGCCCAGGAAATCGACAGAAGGTTCTGTGATGTTACTTGGAGACTTCAGAGTTGACAATCATACGGATCTTGTCATTATCATTGTCCATGGTCGCCTTACCGCCGGGCAGCACATCGAAAGATCCTGTTGAATCATGCGGTGTCTGCTGCATATGTTGGGAAGCCTAGACATTGAAGTAATGGAATGACCGGCGGTGTCCCGATCTAAACCCCGTCGTGCATTTGTGAGACGTGCTTGACAGGCATGTTCATGGTCGTCCTGTTCCAACACAGACTCTCCAAGAACTCTCGTGGCTTCTGATTGAAGAATGGGGACGGATACCACAGGGTGGCTTCTGTGGGCTTACACGGAGCACGCCACGTAGGTGTCAGGCAGTGATGGAGGAGGGCGTACACACTACTGAAGCTCTCAACGTCCGATGAAAAGCATCCAGGATGATGGGATGAATGATTGTTTCCACTTTGTTTTCGAACCTGTCGGACAGCAGTTCGTTTTATGTAAAGGATCGAGGATGTATTGATGTCTTATTGTGTACTTAATTTGCGAAAGGGAAAGGTATAATTTGGTAACATACCAAGTCCTCAATTATATCCCAGTGGAGTATGACAGACGCCCAAAGTAATGTTCCCGTAATTCTTCTGAGCAGTGTAGTAACACGCGCAGAATCAGCACCAGTGGAAGTTTGTTCAATTCATACCTTAATTGAAAGCTGATTAGAATAATTTTCACTTCCACTGCAGTCCCTGTGACTTTCCTAACCTTAGAACAATAGAATTCTGAGGCACAAAGCAGTCTAAATTCAAAGGATTTTTAACATGTTGCAGCCCTGTCAACAACTGTGATAAATTAATGTGTCAATAATCCGCCTCAGTTGCGAAATGTTACTGGTCTTTACCCAGGTTTCAGCTAGAGTAATATAGCCTCCTTCAGAAGCATAAAATAAACTAATACATGCCAGAATAAGGCACGGTCAAACATAAAAAGCTAAAGTACCGTGGAACCACGTCAAACTACGTTACTTAGCTGAGGAACAGCCTCGGCCCCACTTCGTGGAAAGCGGTCGGTTAGCCGCGGACGCTACGTTAGAAGTTCCAACTACCAGTAACCCCACCATCCGTGACAACCCAGAACTTTCAGGCCGAGATACTTCCCCTGAAACAGGGCAAGCGACTGCGTCTGGCTCAGGATGTTTCCTAGACATAGACAACACCCGAAAATTGTTCGTCAGACGAAGCTGGGAGGCCCCGGAAAGTCTTTCACTACCTGCCACACCTGGGAACGACCTCCCACTTGGACACATGTGAGGGATCAACTTGATTGTGGGCACTACGTGGAGTGGGATCAGTGGTGGACCGATCGGAGGACACGTGGGACGTGCTGAATGTCCCAAGAATCCTCATGTTCCGCCCCCGCCCCCCCCCCCCCTTCCATACTGAAGTCCAATGACAACAACCTCAAGTTGCGTGACCGAAGCCAGCACCACACTGGGCTATGATTTAATGGTCACTAACAGCTTGCATTGAGCTCAGTAATCATAGTTCAGCCATACTAACGACGATGTAAATATACTCTACACACTATTATTAAAACGTGGAACTGAGGCTGATAAATACACAAACACACAATAAACTTAGGAGTTTAAACTAAAGAGTAAGTGTTTATTTGCCAGCGACCTAATCAGATACAATTAAGGAACCATAGCAAGGAAACAGCTTCCTGCCACAGTTATCGTTTGGGCTGAATTAGAAGTACCATTCAGTTACTACATTCGCAACATTTTTGCAACGCAGAAAATCTTAAGAATAGGTAACAGTTTTCGCCAGTCGACATTTTGATGAGGTAAGACTTTAAAGATTCTTAGAGCTTTTGCGCCAATACTCAACATTTGTCGAGGGGAGAAACTGAAATTGTTTATCAATGTGAAACAGGCTACATTCGTAGTTCTAAATTCCAGTAAATCGAGGAATTTACTGGGTTGTATCTCTTCAATGCTTTGCGCTTCACTACTCACGAGGGAACAAATCAAATTCAAACTGACATTCCGCATGGAAATTTGAACGGACAGCCACTAGCGCCAGCAGTTGTACACAACAAGCCTTTCAGGCAACACGACCACTTCCATACAATCTGATGGTCACTCAGAAGGCACCTGTTCCCACTACTGAGACAACGTGATAAGCCTCGTTCCAGCCTTAATAGACTGCAGGGTTCTCCCAGCGAGAAATAAAGGACTTACCACCCCCCAGCAAATTGTACCAAGCTTACTCAATTAATTACCACTGTTATGACCTGACGAAACAACAATCATCCGGTCATAACTTTGAGTCCTTTGATTGCTCTGGGCGACGGTTGACCGAAACTGCAACGTATGAAATATTAGTTCACTTTATTGCCAGAATGATAAAAGGATTTACTCAACTTTATACAATCCATAGCCACAGGAACGTGCCGAATTTTTACAACTGTTGTTGAATATTAAAGCATCACTTCATGCACACATTTACTAAACTATTCTCTCGAAGTACAAACTTCTCCGTGCTCAAAATTGCAGTTCCATTTACGACATGAGTAAGACATTCGCCATATCTAGTCGACGTTGTTTCCTTGATCGAAGGTCACTAACTGGGAAGAGCATCCCTCTGCTCGGCTATACGAGTATATCGGCCTCCGTGCAGTGGTGCTGTGGAGTTCGGAGCGAGGGTGTGGCTACGCCAGCGCCTCCAATTCATCTGTGTGGATTGCAGCGAGACAATGCTGAATCTTTGGTATCCAAGCGAGTTGCCGTCTTTTGTATGGAACTGCGATCTTTGAACGATACCACAATCGCTTAATCATGACAGAGCTGAAACAAAATCGCAAACTGGTTATGGCAGGCATGTCACATCTTATTCACGGAATACTCGTATACAGGGGATAGGCAAAAATATTGTGAACACTTGTACTTACTTGGGAGTGGTTTATTAATAAGGGTGTGGACCCCAATTTGCCTGCAATAAAGCTGTGATTCTTCTTGGAATACTGGCATATAACGATTGTATGGTCTCCAGTGGAATGTTATACCACTCTTCGATCAGAACCTTTTCTAAATCCTGTAGTGATGAGGAAGGCGGAAATGTGCTCCGCTGTGTGTGCTCCAGTACCGCCCACAATGGTTCGATAATGTTCAAGTCCTGGGACTGTGCCGGCCAGGGAAGACGCTGCAGTTGAGTCTCATGCTCCTGATACCACGATTGTAATGTTCTGGCTGTGTGAATGGGTGCATTATCGTCGTGAAATATGGGATCATTGTTGGGAAACAACATTTTAATCATGGGGTGCATCCGATCACCTAAGATGTTCACATAATAATTGGTTGCAACACGGCCTTTGAGAGTAATGGCCGGCCGGAGTGGCCGAGCGGTTAAAGGCGCTACAGTCTGGAACCGCACGACCGCTACGGTCGCAGGTTCGAATCCTGCCTCGGGCATGGATGTGTGTGATGTCCTTAGGTTAGTTAGGTTTAAGTAGTTCTAAGTTCTAGGGGACTTATGACCACAGCAGTTGAGTCCCATAGTGCTCAGAGCCATTTGAACCATTTGAGAGTAATGATGGGATCAGCAGAATACCATGATATGGCTTCCCTCACGATCACACTTCACCTCCATGCTTAACCGTTGGAATCAAGCAATCAGGACTGTAGGCTTCTTTTGGCGTTCTCCAGGAGTAAACCAGGCGAGATGTTGGAAATAACGAAAACGTTGACTCGTTCGGACCATATGACATGTTCCCACTGATCAGCCGTCGATGATTTATGCTTCTGACACCATGTTTTAAGCTTCTTTGCGTTGGTTGGCGTCACTGATGGTTTCGATATAGCAGCTCGTCCATGAATATTCGCTTTATGGAGTTCTCGGCGGACAATGTCGATAGATACGGAATCCCGAAGATGTCACTTTAGCCGCCATAGTTTTCTGTTGTTTTGATATAATTCGTGTTAGCGTACTTGCTCTTGAAACATTCAGTACGTTGGCAGTCTTGGTTACTGATGCTCCAGATAACTGGGCGCCCATAATCTGCCCTCTTTGGAACTCTGTTAGGTCTTTCATTGGACGTCGACCTCGGCCTCTGAATGCAATTACTAAGTGTGCACTACTCGTAAACAACCTGCTCCGTACTGAACACGCACAGTCCAGCACAACACGTGCCTTACCTGCGTTGTTGACCGTCAAACACAACCATCCCATTACCACCACTGTTCACATTATTTTGCCTATCCCCTGTATATGACGTTACTCCAGCCCTGCTTTATGAAGTTACGTTGAAATGTTAACCGTTTGTGCTGGGCTGGTGCATAAGTTCGTAGCGTTTCTCCGAGTTTAACAAACGCAACAGATGAACACAACAGAGAGTTTAGCCATTCATAATATAATCTCCTTCACAATTTTCAACACTTTGCCAACGATGGCGTAATTTTTCGATTCCTCGATTGTAGGAACTTGAAGGTTGTTCAACAGAGAGCGGTAAAAGGCGAAAATCTGAGGACGCAAGATCAGGAGAATAGGGTGGATACGGAATGACTTCGCAATTCAACTCCAGTATAGTATTTTTTGCCAGTCTAGCAGAATGCCGGCGGGCGTTATCGCGGAGTAGCAGGACTTCACGCAGTCATCCTGGTCGTTGTTCTTTGACGGCGTCTGCAAGACATCTCACCTGTTGCCAATAAATGTCAGCACTGTTGGTTACACGTCGGGTGGAGAAGCAATTCATAGTACATTACATCGTCGCTCAGATGCATAACATTATCTTTCTTGGATGTACAGAGGTCTTTGTACGGGGAGTTTCTGCTTTGTTTGGGCTCAACCATTCCTTTCTTTTCATTATGCTAGCATAAAGACACCATTTTTCGTCACCGGTAACGATACGGTAAGGGTTGGTCGATGTTGTTTATGAGCCAATTGATGAAGAGGAAGCCGAGATATGCCCACCAGCTGATTTTTGTGATTTTGGCTTACAGTATGTGGTACGCATACACCCGGTTTTTGCACCTGGCCCATTGCATGTAAATATCGCATGATGACAGAATGATCGCATTCATCACATCTGCCAGTTCCAGAGTACACTTACGTGGATCATTGAGGTTAATGCGTTTAAACGATCCTTATCAAAGCCTGATGGTCTTCCTCAACGTCATGAGTCACTAATCTCGAAGAGAGAAAACTATTTTCTTGTCATGCTCTGTCCAGTGGCATTATCCCCAAACACGACGCAAATGTTTTTGGCTGCCTGCGCTGCTGTCACCCCTCTACTGAACTCAAACAGAAGAACATGTCGGAAATGTTTCCATACACGACGCAAATGTTTTTGGCTGCCCGCGCTGCTGTCACCCCTCTACTGAACTCAAACAGAAGAACATGTCGGAAATGTTCCGATTTCTGCACTTGGCACTCCATTTTCTAGCGTCAGTAGTTCCGTTCACTAGCCCCAAATGACAAAACGTCAATATGTAAACTCAAGTAGCCTCAAGTGACCTACAAGTAGAAGAACGACGATCGACAAATAAAAACATAGCAACAGGAGTACCGATACGCAAAATAAAAACGCTACGAACTTATGCGCCAACTTACTACATCCATCTACATCTACATCTACATTTATACTCCGCAAGCCACCCAACGGTGTGTGGCGGAGGGCACTTTACGTGCCACTGTCATTATCTCCCTTTCCTGTTCCAGTCGCGTATGGTTCGCGGGAAGAACGACTGTCTGAAAGCCTCTGTGCGCGCTCTAATCTCTCTAATTTTACATTCGTGATCTCCTCGGGAGGTATAAGTAGGGGGAAGCAATATATTCGATACCTCATCCAGAAACGCACCCTCTCGAAACCTGGCGAGCAAGCTACACCGCGATGCAGAGCGCCTCTCTTGCAGAGTCTGCCACTTGAGTTTGTTAAACATCTCCGTAACGCTATCACGGTTACCAAATAACCCTGTGACGAAACGCGCCGCTCTTCTTTGGATCTTCTCTATCTCCTCCGTCAACCCGATCTGGCACGGATCCCACACTGATGAGCAATACTCAAGTATAGGTCGAACGAGTGTTTTGTAAGCCACCTCCTTTGTTGATGGACTACATTTTCTAAGGACTCTCCCAATGAATCTCAACCTGGTACCCGCCTTACCAACAATTAATTTTATATGATCATTCCACTTCAAATCGTTCCGCACGCATACTCCCAGATATTTTACAGAAGTAACTGCTACCAGTGTTTGTTCCGCTATCATATAATCATACAATAAAGGATCCTTCTTTCTATGTATTCGCAATACATTACATTTGTCTATGTTAAGGGTCAGTTGCCACTCCCTGCACCAAGTACCTATCCGCTGCAGATCTTCCTGCATTTCGCTACAATTTTCTAATGCTGCAACTTCTCTGTATACTACAGCATCATCCGCGAAAAGCCGCATGGAACTTCCGACACTATCTACTAGGTCATTTATATATATTGTGAAAAGCAATGGTCCCATAACACTCCCCTGTGGCACGCCAGAGGTTACTTTAACGTCTGTAGATGTCTCTCCATTGAGAACAACATGCTGTGTTCTGTTTGCTAAAAACTCTTCAATCCAGCCACACAGCTGGTCTGATATTCCGTAGGCTCTTACTTTGTTTATCAGGCGACAGTGCGGAACTGTATCGAACGCCTTCCGGAAGTCAAGGAAAATGGCATCTACCTGGGAGCCTGTATCTAATATTTTCTGGGTCTCATGAACAAATAAAGCGAGTTGGGTTTCACACGATCGCTGTTTCCGGAATCCATGTTGATTCCTACATAGTAGATTCTGAGTTTCCAAAAACGACATGATACTCGAGCAAAAGACATGTTCTAAAATTCTACCACAGATCGACGTCAGAGAGATAGGTCTATAGTTTTGCGCATCTGCTCGACGACCCTTCTTGAAGACTGGGACTACCTGTGCTCTTTTCCAATCATTTGGAACCTTCCGTTCCTCTAGAGACTTGCGGTACACGGCTGTTAGAAGGGGGGCAAGTTCTTTCGCGTACTCTGTGTAGAATCGAATTGGTATCCCGGTAAAAGGCTAGAATAGGGACAATGGTGCACAACGTGTTTCCTGCAGGAATGTTATCAGCACTTGCCGTGAGTTATGATGGGAACAAAAGAAAGTTTGACAGGTGATTGTGCTACGCAGCCAGGCAGACGACAGGTTTCGAAGCAATACATTAGGAAGAAAGCGTGAAGCATTGCTGTAAACGAGGATTATAAATCTAATTGCTCCTTATTTAAGTCGCGGCTGCTTTAACTGTGCTAGTATCTGCAAACCAAGGACAGCATCGGAACCCATGATAAACTCGGAAAAGCGATGAAATATTTTTCCGCTCTGTGTTCTTACGTAATCGATGTGCGCGAGCTCACTGAATGAGCGCGTCCATGTTTTTCAATTAAATCATGGCAGGAGACAGATGGGTCAATGTTTTTTAATTTAATCATGGCAGGAGGTAGGTGGATAAATATTTTTAATATATCGCAAGTGCGAATCTATTATTAATAAACATTGGCGGATTTCTTATTAATAAACATTGACTACTCTATTTTTAAAAAAAACATTAATCTACCTATCTACAACCACGGTTGAATTGAAAAGCACTGAACCACTTATTCGTAGTGGCGGCTCTTGCTGAACTTCCAGATGATTCCGTCCACACGAACCTTTGACTCTTAAAGAGTAATTTCACCACCAAATTTGATACATTTTCTCTGTCTCTGAGTCTCTGCATTTAAACCATGAGACGTGCACCTACAGGCGTCATTGGTTTAAATGGTTTAAATGGCTCTGAGCACTATGGGACTTAACTACTGTGGTCGTCAGTCCCCTAGAACTTAGAACTAATTAAACCTAACTAACCTAAGGAGATCACACACACCCATGCCCGAGGCAGGATATAAACCTGCGACCGTACAGTCGCGCGGTTCCAGACTGTAGCGCCTAGAACCGCTCGGCCACTCCGGCCGGCACAGGCGTCATTGCCGTGCAGAACTAAATCACTTAAATCAGTCCATCTTATAGAACTCGCTGCCACAATCACAAAATGTTTCTTTCGAAAATCACAAATACGCCGTAAAACAGCAAATAAAACAATGGTTTCGATTTCGGCGCTAGAAATACATTGCCTCTGTTCTCGCCTATCATTAGTCACAAAAACAAACATTCAGTTGCCTACGCAAAACTGACACATTGCCAATCTATATATCTCTTCCAGATCAGCGCAGCCATGGAAAAGCCCTTTGCAGGAAAATAAATAACGATAAGCGAAAGTACTACTGAGAAAGACAGCGGAATACTTGTAAATGTAAAAAAGGAATTAATAGCAAACGAAAGACAAAATAAAGTAATAGATAAATATCTGCCTTCACAGCTACCATAGCGGCCTTGGAGCCCACGAAGTCCCCACTGTGCTTCACCGCCCCTCCCCCCCCCCCCCCCCCCCCCAGGAGCAATCACCTACATCAGCATGCAATGCATCAGCATGCATCCTAGAATCCGTCATTAGATTCCCTGCTTCTCGAAGAGCGTCTGTAGCATGTTCCCAGACGGTTTTTGAAGATTGTTTTCGCTGCCTATTTTCTAGTATTGTGTTTGTAAATATTGATTTTATTCAAAATGTTGCTGGCGCCTTTATTGTTAATGACACAATGAACAAAATTTCCAAGCGGCCATAAGATAACATTATGATTCTGTTGAGATAAGGGAACATTTTGTGGTAAATGTACGATATTAATCGTTATGTCTCGGCCATCAGTCCCTTTTATGAAGGCTATTTGTTTCCGCCTGGTAGAATTTTGCACAGAGCATAACTTAATCATAGCTAACACTTGGTTCAAGAATCATAAAAGAAGGATGTATACATGGAAGAAACCTGGAGACACTGACAGGTTTCAGATAGATTACATAATGGTAAGACAGAGATTTAGGAACCAGGTTTTAAATTGTAAGACATTTCCAGGGGCGGATGTGGACTCTGACCACAATCTATTGGTTATGAACTGGAGATTAAAACTGAAGAAACTGCAAAAAGGTGGCAATTTAAGGAGATGGGACCTGGATAAACTGACTAAACCAGAGGTTGTACAGAGTTTCAGGGAGAGCATAAGGGAACAATTGACAAGAATGGGGGAAAGAAATACAGTAGAAGAAGAATGTGTAGCTTTGAGGGATGAAGTAGTGAAGGCAGCAGAGGATCAAGTAGGTAAAAAGACGAGGGCTAGTAGAAATCCTTGGGTAACAGAAGAAATATTGAATTTAATTGATGAAAGGAGAAAATATAAAAATGCAGTAAATGAAGCAGGCAAAAAGGAATACAAACGTCTCAAAAATGAGATCGACAAGAAGTGCAAAATGGCTAAGCAGGCATGGCTAGAGGACAAATGTAAGGATGTAGAGGCTTATATCACTAGGGGTAAGATAGATACTGCCTACAGGAAAAGTAAAGAGACCTTTGGAGAAAAGAGAACCACTTGTATGAATATCAAGAGCTCAGATGGAAACTCAGTTCTAAGCAAAGAAGGGAAAGCAGAAAGGTGGAAGGAGTATATAGAGGGTCTATACAAGGGTGATGTACTTGAGGACAATATTATCGAATTGGAAGAGGATATAGATGAAGATGAAATGGGAGATACGATACTGCGTGAAGAGTTTGACAGAGCACTGAAAGACCTAAGTCGAAACAAGCCCTGGGAGTAGACAACATTCCATTAGAACTACTGACAGCCTTGCGAGAGCCAGTCCTGACAAAAATTCTAACCATCTGGTGAGCAAATTGTATGAGACAGGCGAAATACCCTCAGACTTCAAGAAGAATATAATAATTCCAATCCCAAAGAAAGCAGGTGTTGACAAATGTGAAAATTACCGAACTATCAGTTAAATAAGTCACGCCTGCAAAATACTAACGCGATTTCTTTACAGACGAATGGAAAAACTGGCAGAAGCCGACCTCGGGGAAGATCAGTTTGGATTTCGTAGAAATGTTGGAACACATGAGGCAATACTGACCCTACGACTTATCTTAGAAGCTAGATTAAGGAAAGGCAAACCTACGTTTCTAGCATTTGTAGACTTAGAGAAAGCTTTTGACAATGTTGACTGGAATACTCTCTTTCAAATTCTGAAGGCGGCAGGGGTAAAATACAGGGAGCGAAAGGCTATTTACAGTATGTACAGAAAGCAGATGGCAGTTATAAGAGTCGAGGGACATGAAAGGGAAGCAATGGTTGGGAAGGGAGTGAGTCAGGGTTGTAGCCTCTCCCAGATGTTATTCAACCTGTATATTGAGCAAGCAGTAAAGGAAACAAAAGAAAAGTTCGGAGTCGTTATTAAAATCCATGGAGAAGAAATAAAAACTTTGAGGTTCGCCGATGACATTGTAATTCTGTCAGAGACAGCAAAGGACTTGGAAGAGCAGTTGAACGGAATGGACAGTGTCTTGAAAGGAGGGTATAAGATGAACATCAACAAAATCAAAACGAGGATAATGGAATGTAGTAGAGTTAGCTCGGGTGATGTCGAAGGGATTAGATTAGGAAAAGAGACACTTAAAGTAGTAAAGGAGTTTTCTATTTGGGGAGTAGAGAGGATATAAAATGTAGACTGGCAATCGCAAGGAAAGCGTTTCTGAAGAAGAGAAATTTGTTAACATCGAATATAGATTAAAGTGTCAGGGAGTCGTTTCTGAAAGTATTTGTATGGAAGGTAGCCATGTACGGAAGTGAAACACGGACGATAAATAGTTTGGACAAGAAGAGAACAGAAGCTTTCGAAATGTGATGCTACAAAAGCATGCTGAAGATTAGATGGGTAGATCACATAACTAATGAGGAGGTATTGAATAGATTTGGGGAGAAGAGGAGTTTGTGGCACAACTTGACTAGAAGAAGGGATCGGTTGGTAGGACATGTTCTGAGGCATCAAGGGATCACCAATTTAGTATTGGAGGGCAGCGTGGGGGGTAAAAATCGTAGGGGGAGACCAAGAGATGAATACACTAAGCAGATTCAGAAGGATGTAGGTTGCAGTAGATACTGGGAGATGAAGAAGCTTGCACAGGATAGAGTAGCATGGAGAGCTGCATCAAACCAGTCTCAGGACTGAAGACCACAACAACAACAACAAAAACATTTGTTTCCGTATATTATCCCAGACAGACTGGTTGCCGTTGCAGATGAAACGGTGATTGATAAAGTCAACTGCATGACATTTCTTAAACCTATAGAACACAGTCTGTTTATTTACAACCTCATACTACGCTCCTTGTATGTCTCTTGACAAGACTTTATTAAATGTATTGCGACAGATACTTTTCCAATTTTGGTTAAGGTAATTGAGTTCCATTGTATTTCGCTTTTCGTTAATTGAAGGACGATCCATGACATATCTGCTGCTGCGTCGTCCGAACAAGGCACAGCCAGGGCAAAAGCACCACAGGTGCAAAGACGTGAGCTGGTGCCAGTGCCATAGAGACTCGTCACTTGCGCGAGTTCCACCAGCGCCACGGGCGACGCCGAGGATGAAGATATCGACATTGACTCGGCCAACTGCTGGCCGAGTGTAGTCTCCCAATGACCGGTCGACAACGGACGGAAGCTTAGTCGTAAGAAAGAAGTTCAGCTGTCACCCACTTGGTTACAGATCATCGTCCACGGCTGACTTAGACAGGCAACGTCATTTAATGAACTCTTACAAGTCAACAGCTCGTCGTTGTAAACTGCATTCGCGATTTACTGTGAAGTTTACCTACGATTATTTGCACATAGCGACTGAGGGCTCTTTTTGTGTTATTTTACAAGTAGTTTTGAAGACTTCGTTATTCAACAAGTCACAAAGGTAACTAAACCTTTTTAACTCATTTGAGTGACTTTGTTACTAATTCGTTGGAGTGTTGTAGAACCTTCGTTCTCCTATCCTGTTACCTGACACTGGGGCGTGGCTGTGTAATACCGGCAGCGACAAATTGTCTTAGCGGTGTACTGCACCAGGAGCCGTATCACGAGCTCACAAACTCGGCCTACCGTACTGACCGTGGCAACTCCGCCTCCACAGCAGTAGCGACGAGGCCTTTACAAAACTGACGACGAGGGTTTAATGAGACGCTCTGCTAAACTCGCAAGGCAGGACAGGTAGTTTAAATTGTGGAAATGGGTCAAAATTAGGGGCTGTCAGTTACACTCGAACATACAACTTTATTATTTGATCAAACATTACAAGAGCCCCAAAAAAGACTTTTCTTAAAACACACAACTTTAATCTTTGAGACTTAATTACCGGCTGAAATCCACTTTAATTTAAAAAACAGCTGAAGGCCAATAACTTAAAACGCAAGCATAATCAGAAATTTAAAACGCAAGCCTTATCTTACAACATTTCTTTATTTACTCTGAAGGCCGTAAGAGCAAAACAACCCAAACTCAAAATCGGCTGAAGGCCCATCACTTAAAATTCAGCAACATTAAAACCTTTACAATGCCAAAGGTCTTACGTGAAACAGTTCTTTAAATTAGGCTGAAGGCCTAAAGAATCTTACGCCTTAAAGGGAAAAACACCCTCAATTTTTTTTAAATCGGCTAGAAGCCATACAAGTGCAAACAACAAGAACAAAATAATAAAAAAGCAGTACTCCCAAGGGCGCTCAAATGTTCGAGGGTTGGCCTGTAATTCAAACACTAACGCTCGCTTAGGTGAGACAGGCAGTCGGGACAACCATTCACGATCCGACGACAACCCAACCGACAGACAGTCAACGGACCCACCGACAAGAAAACTTTTTTATTTACTCAACTTCCGTGTCCAGGATCGGTGAGCCACGGACCTCGTAGCAATGGGAACAGCCCCTCACACTCCGAACGTGCGTGGACGCTGCCAGGTCCCGGCTAGACACGCGCCACGCAGACTTCCTCGCTGCTCCACGCCAACCAACCAGCTGCCCAGGCCCAGAAACGGTGAAAGGACCAAATATAAGTCGGCCGATGAGACGACCATCGGAACAACCAACCAAAGGTCGTCCCGCTCCAATCTCCCTCCGTCGGACAGTTCATGTGTGTCGCCAGCGGTCGGCGAGCACTGGCTTTCAGCGCCTCAGCGGCGCTCCGTCCCCGACTTCACTGCTGCTGCGTACCGACTGCACTGGTGGTCCGTCTCCAACTGACTGCCAGACACTTGGCGACTCGGAAGTACTATCGGTCGCTCCAAAGATGGTACGACAGGGCACTTATCGATACGCGCTGCTGCTGCCGCTCACGGGCAAGTAAGGCAGGAAGTCAGTGACGCTAGTAAAAGGAATAATAAAACGAGGCGTCAGTACGGTAATAGAAGATGCCAAACAATAAATGGGATAAACGTGAGCCGAGCACGGCTCAAAATGGTTCAAATGGCTCTGAGCACTATGGGACTTAACATCTGAGGCCATCAGTCCCCTAGAACTTAGAACTACTTAAACCTAACTAACCTAAGGACATCACACACACCCATGCCCGAGGCAGGATTCGAACCTGCGACCGTAGAGGTCGCGCGGTTCCAGACTGTAGCGCCTAGAACCGCTCGGCCACACCGGCCGGCGTGCGCGGCTCATATACGAAACCTGCAAGTTCATTTGTGTTTGTCCTCGATGATGTCATCGAGGCAACTGAGCTGTAAGTAAAACTGCCGTGACTGGCGCTCGCGCTGATCTAGACATTAGCCCACCCAAACATCTATCACCCCTAGTTTGACATTCATGGTGCTGCAATTTCATTGGCCAGAGGTGTACTTTGAAAACTACTTAACGGTGGCCAGTCGTGCAAAGTCGCTTCCTTCCAGAAAGGGAGCACGAGTGAGCTTCACGTGAAAAGCTCTGTCGGACTGCGAAACTGGTTCGCCCGAAGCGGAAGCAAAAAATCTTATGGGACTTGCCTGCTAAGGTCATCAGTTCCTAAGCTTACACACTACTTAACCTAAATTATCCTAAGGACAAACACACACACCCTTGCCCGAGGGAGGACTCGAACCTCCGCCGGGACCAGCCGCACAGTCGATGACTGCAGCGCCCCAGACCACTCGGCTAATCCAGCGCGGAGAGGCGGAAGCAGAGCGCCACGTGGGCTCCTATGACGAGTCACGCGGGAGCGGTGTGACCCCAGACGGGCCGCGCAGCGCAGTAGGCGGGCCGTCGCCGTCGCCGTCGCAGCCGCTCCGCCAGCGGCCACGGCCGGCCCCTCTCGCTCCTCCCTAATACATGGCATTAGGCGGGCCCGCCTGTGCACACACAGCTGGTAATTGTGTTTATGGCTCGCCCGAGTGCTTCCCATCGGGAGCGTTTATTTTATTTTACGAGTAAGTAAGAACCTGCGCGCGCGGGCGGGGACGACGTCCACGCGAAATACTGCACTCCCGGCCGAAACGCGTATCTCTCTTAAGCGGTCGTAATAGGTACTCTAAAGCGCGCGGTCTTTTATGGGCTCGAAATATTGCCACAATTTCCTGCGAACAATAACGCTTCAGCGAAACGGTTTCTTTAGTAGCGCCAGTGATACTTAACAACCTGTCTGTTAGAACGGCCAATTATGTCGTAGCGGTGAACACTACGTTCGACGCTGATTTTTTAATACGCCCCCCCCCCCCAGATATGCAGGTGAGCGGACACGCGCTTTGCGTCCGGGTATTGGCTACTACGATTCACAGAGCTCCCTCGAGGCTATTTCGTTTCGTAATGTTCCGTTCGCTCCAGTCTCTTTTAAAGCCAAAATGCTATTCTTTACCCTTAATTCCACAACATTACTTTTATAGCGCTTACAAATTTCGTTTAGTTACTATAATCAAAATAAATAATGACAATGTCCGATTACTATAATTGTTATGAGATTTCTAGAATGCGTTTTCACTCTACAGCGGAGTATGCGCTGATATGAAACTTCCTGGAGATGAAAACTGTATGCCAGACCAGGAAAAGAACCCAGCTCCTTTGCCCTTGGCAAACTGAGCTGCCCAGTTCAGATACTTAGCTCATTCCTAGCAATAAAAACTCTTGTGCTCATCTACATTTACATTTGTACTTTGGAACCCTCCCTATCGTGTGTATGTGTAGTATACCAAGACCATTTCACCTCCACTTATTCCAATGAAGGGTCTTATCCCTTTGCACACACCTAAATTCTTTGTTCTGGTCATCACACAAAATGTATGTCTGGTGAAGTTATGAGGTATCCTCGTCACAGCGTGTCTTTCTTCTAAATTATTTGTTCAGAGTGATATTTAGCAGGAATTAAAGTCCAGAGAGAATAAATGAAAACTTTGAGGTTTGCCTATAACATTGTAATTCTGTCAGAGACAGCAAAGAACTTGGAAGGGCAACTGTAAGAAATCGACAGTGTCTTGAAAGAGGATATAAGATGATCATCAAGAAAAGCAAAATGAGGACAATAGAATTTAGTAGAATTAAATCAGGTGATTCTGAGGAAACTATATTAGGAAATGGGACACTTAAAGTAGTAGATGAGTACTGCTGTTTGGGAAGCAAAATAACCGATGATGGTGAAACAGGGAGGATATCAAATGAAGACTTGGAGTGACAAGAAAAGTGTTTCTGAATAAGAGGTATTTGTTAACATCGAATATAGATTTAAGTGTCAGAAAGTCAGGAAGTCCTCTCTGAAACTATTGCTATAGAGTACTGTCATGTATGGAAGTGAAACATCGACGATGAACAGTTTAGACAAGAAGAGAACAGAAGTTTTTTAAATGTGGTGCTACAGAAGAACGCTGGAGATTAGATGAGTAGATGACGTAACTAGTGAGTAGGTGCTGAAAAGAATTGGGGAAAACAGAATTTTGTGGTGCCACCTGACTAGAAGAAGGAATTGGTTGATGGGACACATTCTGAGGCATCAAAGGATCACCAGTTTAGTACTGGAGGGAAGCTTGGGGGTAAAAATCATAGAGGGAGACCAAGAGATGAATACACCAAGCAGATTTAGAAGGATGTAGGTTGCAGTAGTTACTGAGAGATGAAGAGGCTTGCACAGGATAGAGTAGCATGGAGAGCTGCTTTAAACCAGTCTTTGGACTGAAGACCACAACAACATTTAGCTTTCTATAGTGATCACAAATAGATACGAGATGTGTTTCAAAAAGGACCGAATTTTTGAAATATCGCGCCAACTGGCAGAGGGAGCGCACTGTGACTACTGAATGCACCTGGTGGCAGGTTTAAACAACAAACTGACATTAGCCTCATTTCGCTGTGACGGTTAGTTACCGACCTAAACTTCCTTAATTGAGAGCGTGCACAAGCTGTTTGTCGGATTAGTGACAAAGCGAGAATGAAAGAACTCGAAGAACAACCTATGTGTGTGAAATTTTGCTACAAACGTGCCAAAACTTATACAGAGAAATTTGGATTGCTTATTCAAACAGGGAGTCATCGCAGTGGGTGAGCAAAAGGTCTCCTCGTCAAGAAAATCCACGCACTAGTCGGTCAAAGATAAAGTTGATGTTGGCTACGTTTTTTGAGTCTAGAGGCATGAGGCATTGTCTGTTAGGAGTTTGTACGACCTGATCAGATGGTAAATAAAGAGGCCTGAGTTATAAAAAAAAAAAAACCGACTTGGATATTGTATCATGACAATGCACCGGCTCACACATCTCTCCTTGTCCGCAGTAGGCATATTCCTGTTTCCCAAACATAAAAGCACATTGAAACGACGTCGTTTCCAAATCATAGAGAAGGTTCAGAAGGATCAGGTCAATGCGATGAGAGACCTGCGAGCCAGCTCAGAAAGTGAGTTTCAGCAGACTTTCTAAGTTTGGTATAAACGTTGAAAATGGTATATCCCCAAAGGAGGGGACAACCTTCATGCTTAAAATTTGGCACAATGAGCATTAAAGATGATATAACCAAAGGCCGGTGTTTGTTATTTGTCGAAATCATTGCACGACCGTACAGCTGAACGTTCAAATGCGAACATTTTAGGTTAGGCTTTACCGTGACTGTTATTGACATTAAATGAAACAACAAGTTTACTGTTACCATTCACTGTTTATTTATCTCCACGACGCGGTCGCAGGTTCCTATCACTGTCGTAACACATCACATGTATACTGTCATTTTTGTAAACAAATATGGCATCTGCAAACTATTGGCTAAAAGGATCGTATAGTAGAAGAGAAAACATTATCACAAAGTACAAAAAATACACACGGTAACAACATTATTGTAGAATAGATTTTATAGGATTTGAAGATGTTTGTTTTGAGGTGTCAAATACATGCGTTGGAAGAAATACTTCAGGTGGCATACAAATACGATTTTGACAAGTTGAAATAGCTTATAATCATATTGGTTACAGTGGTAAAATTGTACACGAATAACAGTTTTGCTAGGGATTCAGAGATAGATATGAAAGGCTGGAGGCAGAGGGAGAGGAAGAGAAGGAGAAAGTGAGTTGTAGACAGAGGTTGGGAAAGAGTTACTGTATGAGAGCAAACTTTACAAAGTAGGGGGTCTTAAGATTATATCTGTTACATGTAATAACTGCCTAAATGTTGGGGTAACACATTGGTTAATGCTTTAAAATATGCAGATGAATGTACAATTTGTGGCAGTAGTTGATGTACATATAGTTTCAAGCTGACAGGGGGTACAAGCTGTAGGTGTGATGATATATCTGTAAGTGAGGTCAATCTCTCGTACATTTTGCGGCTGTCATGGTAAAAAACTAAATATTTACGGTAAATATTAAGGTGTGTGTGTGTGTGTGTGTGTGTGTGTGTGTGTGTGTGTGTGCATTGCAATTTTAATGGCGTAGGCAGTTGAAAACAGAGATGAGACTATTGTAAATATTGTCATGTTTGTCATTTAAGATGGATTCAGGTTTTTTTGTTTAGTGTTTGTATTATTTGGAGTGTTTCAAGGATGTCTAGTTTCCTGCCTTTTGGTTGGATGTGTAGGATGCTTATTGATGCTTGTATTGTTAACACGGTGTTTTGTTTCATGCAGGAGGGTGGCTACTGCTGATGTGTGGTATTTTTTTGCTTTTTAGTGCTGCCGTGTGTTCTTTGAATCTGATCTCAAATTATCTGCCTGTCTGGCCTGTGTAGAAGCAGTCATACTCCAACCATTCAATTTTGTACACACCTGTGAGATGAAGTGGGTTTCGTATGCTTATGTTGTGGGGTATCTTCTGTCCAGTCTTGTTGTCTGTGGTAAAGGATATGCTTATGCCTTTTCGTTTGAATACATTGGCAATCTGATACAACATGTTACCTAGAAAAGGGATTGTATGGAAGATGTTAGTTTCTTTTTGTTTTTTGTGTTGTGATTGCGTTGCCATTATTGAGTGTTTTAGGGTGCCTATTATGGAGCTGTTATAACCATTTGCAATAGCTGTTTGTTTTATTATTTCACTTTCTTGTTCACATTTGTCTTCAGAGAGTGGTAGTTGGACAGCTCTATTGATAATGTACCGGAATGCTGCTATTTTGTGGGTTGTGGGGTGACAAGTGGTGTTGTGAATTTTAGTATGTGTTGTGGTAGGCTTCCCATAAATTTCAAACTTATGTTTGTTATTCTCAATTCTAATGGTAAGGTCTAAAAATGTATACTGTCATCTGTTTGGTGATCAACTGTGAATTTCATATTTTCATGGGAATTGTTGAAATACTGGTTCAATTCAATGATGTCATCTTTAGTGCCTCTGATTAAACTGATGGTATGATCTACATATCTGTAGTAGTAGATGATATTTTTGAGGAGGTTGTGATTGGAATGTAAGATTTTGTCTTCTAAATTGCTTATAAATACCTCAGCTAGCAATCCAGAAAGATTCGAGCCCATTGCCAGACCATCTGTTTGTTTGTAGATGTTATTGTTAAAGTTAAAATAGTTGCGAAAAAGTGTGAATTCAAGCAGGTCCATTAGTTCAGTGATGTGAGTTGAAGGGATTTTTTTGTGCTTTTGCAGATTGGTATTGATTATCTGTACTGTACGATATATTGGCACAGAGGAACAAAGGTCTTTTATGTCAAATGAGGCAAGTGTTGAACGTGTCATATACAGGGTGTTACAAAAAGGTACGGCCAAACTTTCAGGAAACATTCCTCACACACAAAGAAAGACAATATGTTATGTGGACATGTGTCCGGAAACGCTTACCTTCCATGTTAGAGTTCATTTTATTACTTCTCTTCAAATCACATTAATCATGGAATGGAAACACACAGCAACAGAACGTACCAGCGTGACCTCAAACAGTTTGTTACAGGAAATGTTCAAAATGTCCTCCGTTAGCGAGGATACATGCATCCACCCTCCGTCGCATGGAATCCCTGATGCGCTGATGGAGCCCTGGAGAATGGCGTATTGGATCACAGCCGTCCACAATACGAGCACGAAGAGTCTCTACATTTGGTACCGCGGTTGCGTAGACAAGAGCTTTCAAATGCCCCCATAAATGAAAGTCAAGAGGGGTGAGGTCAGGAGAGCGTGGAGGCCATGGAATTGGTCCGCCTCTACCAATCCATCGGTCACCGTATCTGTTGTTGAGAAGCGTACGAACACCTCGACTGAAATGTGCAGGAGCTCCATCGTGCATGAACCACATGTTGTGTCGTACTTGTAAAGGCACATGTTCTAGCAGCACAGGTAGAGTATCCCGTATGAAATCATGATAACGTGCTCCATTGAGCGTAGGTGGACGAAACTAAAATGAGCTCTAATATGGAAATTAAGCGTCTCCGGGCACATGTCCACATAACATCTTTTCTTTATTTGTGTGTGAGGAATGTTTCCTGAAAGTTTGGCCGTACCTTTTTGTAACACCCTGTATATGACGTCTGGCGCGTGTAATATCCCCAGGGAGCGGTGAATAAATCCAGCCTATCTAGTAATTTTAGAGTCACAGCATCACCTAATTCAACTCCATTACATTCCACTATCATTGCTGATGTTCATCTTGTTGTTGTTATGGTCTCCAGTCCGAATATTGATTTGATACAGCTCTCCACCTCTTCATTTCTGCATATCTTGTGCAATCTACATACACTGAAGAGCCAAAGAATCTGGTACACCTGCCTAATGTTGTGTAGGGTCCCCGCTAGGATGCACAAGTGCCGCAACACGACGGGGCGTGGACTCGATTAATGTCTGAAGTAGTGCTGGAAGGAATTGACACCATGAATCCTGCACGGCTGTCCATAAATCGGTAAGAGTACGATGGAGTGGAGACCTCTTCTGAATAGCACGCTGCACGGCATCACAGATATGTTCAATAACTTTCATGTCTGGGGAGTTTGGTGGCCAGCGGTACCGTTCAAACTCAGAAGAGTGTTCCTAGAGCCGCTCTGTAGCAATTCTGGACGTGTGGGGTATTGCATTGTAATGCTGGAATTGCCCAAGTCCGTCGGAATACACAACGGACATGAATGGATGCAGGTGATCAGACAGGGTGCTTACGTACGTGTCATCTGTCAGAGTCGTATCTAGAGGTATCAGGGGACCTATATCACTCCAATTACAAAGAACCCCACCATCACAGAGCCTACACCAGCTTGATCAGTCCACTGCTGACATGCAGGGTCCATGGATTCATGAGGTTGTCTCCATACCCGTACATGTCCACCCGCTCGATGCAGTTTGAAATGAGACTCGTCCGACCAGGCAACATGCTTCCAGTTATCAACAGTCCAATGCCGGTGTTTACGTGCCCAGTCTAGGAGTAAAACTTTGTGTCGTGCAGTTATCAAGGTTAAACGAGTGGGCCTTCGGCTCGGAAAGCCCATATCGATGATGTTTAGTTGAATGGTTCGCACGGTGACACTTGTTAACTGCCCAGCATTGAAATCGCGGCAGTTTGCGGAAGGGTTGCACTTCTGTCGCGTTGATGTCTGTGATTTGATGTTTTACAGGATTCCTGATATTCACGGTACACTCGTGAAATAGTCGTTCGGGAAAGTCACCATTTCATCGCTACCTCGTAGATGCTGTGTCCCATCGCTCGTGCGCCGACTATAACACCACGTTCAAACTCACTTAAATGTTGATAACCTGCCATTTTAGCAGCAGTAACCAATCTAACAATTGCGCCTGACACTTGTTGTCTTATGTAGTCGTCGTCGACCGCAGCGCCGTATTCTGCCTGTTCACATATTTCTGTATTTGAATCCACATGCCAATACCAGTTTCTTTGGCGCTTCAGTGTATTTGTACGTGCTTACGGGAGTCATGCTTTGGTCTCCCTCTACAATGTTTCCTCCTCCCCACGCTTCCCTCCATTACCGAATTAATTATTCCTTGAAGCCTGACATCGTTTTAGATCAACCGATCTCTTCTTTCGGTCGAGTTGTGCCAAAAATGTCTATATATACATTTGTTAATATTCGATAGTGAAGTGATAAGCTGTTCTCTGTTTCATTTTCATAATTATCGCTTTGCAGTTACACAATATTTCAGTTGGTCTCATTATGAAAAGTAGTAAATTGTTATTCTGTCACAATGTGTTGTTATCATAGATCACTCTGTAGTACGTTTGCGACTGCACTAGCAAAAATAGTAATTTTTCATAAACTGATTCATGTTCTTACGTATCTCCTATTACATGAAGTTCTACTTTTTCTCTAGATTGTGAGGTGTGATGTGTTAACTATTTTCAAAAATGAACTGCAGTTGCAATTACATTCTGTAAAATAATTTGTTGATCTATGTATTATAGAAATGAATGAAAATTGTTGATATCTTCCGTAAATTAATGTTGTTTATAGCACTGGTTAAGTTCACATCCTTTGCAACACCCACGGAAACAAAATTTGTATTTTTTTGGATGTACTGATCCGCTAAAGTTCATTGTCCAGTTGCGTAGTTTTTTTGTGCTGTATATCTGAACTCACAATGCATCCGTTTTACTTATACCTCCGTGTATTTGTTCCATATTGATTTACACCTTACTTTTTCCCATCATTCATGGTTCGCCATTGGACTCGTCATTACAGTTGCAAGTTTGTAGTACTCTGGTCTAACGGTAAGTTGTAGGACAATCACCAGAAGCGTGGTTCCTGAACAGTATAGCCCATTTTCCCAACTGCTGTCGTTACATGAGCGGACGACATGGAGTGTGATCATCAAGGACAGCATTGGACGGGATCAGTTCTGTGGAAGAAGGATTTAAACACTGAGAAATTCACAGGCGATCGGCTTCAGTGTGTAGCGAGTGGACACCATCACGGAAAAGTGCTTCTGCAAGCGGTAAACGCTCGTCACCGTGCGAGTCGAAAAACCACGCATGCCATCGCTGAAATGGGGTTCCAGATACGCCCACAAGCAGCATATTCTCCTGACTTGGCCCCTTCTGTTGCCAGCAATCGAGGCTACGCAGAAACCTCTCCGCCGACATCATCTTACAGACTTCCAGGAACTGCGAACAGCTGTACTGTGGTGGGTGCGACAGTCTCCATAAAAGTTGCCCGAACGGGCCTACAGAAGTTAAAAGGTGCGAATTCAGGAGAATACGGTGCACGTGGCAGTACCTAGAACCCCATTTCAACGATGCCAGGCGTTGTTTTCCGGCTCCTATGGGGACAAGGATTGTCGTGTTGCATGAGCACTTCCTCGTGACGGTGCACACTTTACACACAGTGCCACTAACCGCCTGCGAATATCTCAGTGTGAACAACCTCCTTCCACAAAAACCACATCGTTACGGCTGTCGATGATCATACTCCACGTTGTCCGCTCACGTAATGACAGCAGTACGGAAAATGGGTTGGTTGGTTGGTTTGGGGAAGGAGACCAGACAGCGTGGTCATCGGTCTCATCGGATTAGGGAAGGATTGGGAAGGAAGTCGGCCGTGCCCTTTCAGAGGAACCATCCCGGTATTTGCCTGGAGTGATTTAGGGAAATCACGGAAAACCTAAATCAGGATGGCCGGACGCGGGATTGAACCGTCGTCCTCCTGAATGCAGGGAAAATGGGCTGTATTGTTCAGAGATTACACCTATAGTGACTGTTCCGCTATTTATGGCTAGACCAAAGTACTTGCAACTTGAATACTGGGTCAAATGGCGCATTGTGACTGATGGGCAAAAACCATTTTTCATCTGTTTGCCTGTAATATTGGCTTAGCTCAACAATGTGTTTTTCTTTATGTTCCTTTGTATTTCATTCGGTTTGGTCATCTTCCGGATGCATTTTGTAGCTTCAGAACCGTTTAAGTGGCCGATTGAAGTACAACACTTGCATAAATGTAAATAACTTCCAGAACAAGTACACAAAATATGCAATATGATAACATAATATGGTTGAGTATCGCAACTCCATTGTTTTTCTGTATTCAGATACTCACTATGATGACGGTCGAAGAGCGAACCTGGTACTAATGAAGTGTACAACCATGCAAGAACTTTTCCGATTTACCATTATAAAGGCTGTAGTGTTTGTCTCTTTAACATTTTTTGAAGTTCGCAACCAGTATTTCGCACTTTTCCTTTGATCTCGATTGCTACTATGCACTCATAAAATGCGACCGTCTTCTTAATGAAACATTTAACAAACAGTATAATCAGCAAAGCAACTATATTTTCTTTCACTGTCTTCCACGGATCATTCTACAGGCTACACGTATTTATCATGGTTTTATATGATTTTGCTATTTTACAAAATCTGAAAGGACAGATTCAGCACATATAAGAGTCAAATAGCAAATTAAAAACAAAGTCATCAACATGAAGAGCGCAAAAGGACTTTCAGCGGTAAATGGAGAGGAGAGGGCTGATAAGAGAAAAGAGTATACCCAAGGCCTCTACGAGGGGAAGGATGTGTCTACTGCGTGATAAAAGAAATGGATGTCGATATGGAAAACAAAGGTAATTCAGTATTACAGTCAGAGTGTAACAGAAATTTAGAAGGCTTGGATCAAACAAGATAGAAGGGATGTATAATTATTAATTTATAAAATCATCGGAAGAAGTTGCAACCAAACGACTATTTAAGTCGGTGTGTAGAATTTAAGAGACTGGAGACATACGTTCAGGCTTTCGGAAAAATATTATCCACGTAAACTGGAAGATATCAATAGTTGATCAGAGCGAGAACAATCGCACAATCTGTTTAATGACTCGTACACCCAAGTTACTAGCAAGAATTATGTACGGAAGAATCGAAAACAAATTTGAAGATCTGTTACATGATGATCAGTTTGGCTTTTAGAAATATAAGGACACTAGAGATGCAGTTCTGACGTTGCGATTGATAATTCTGGGAAGACTTCAGAAAGATCAAGATACTTTCGTAGGGTTTGTCGACGAAAGTAATTACAAGCAGCTAACTGGAGTGATCAGAAATGAGGGGGTCCTCCGCAGAACTGGCGATCCAAAGAATACTTGGAAAACACTTTTCCTACGCACAGTCATACACATGTGTCAGTTCTGTGAACAAGTGGGTATAACTTTGTTTTGTAGCTATGCAGTACAAGAAGATGAACGTTGACTACCGCACTATGTACAAATACGTATCGCACGCAATTTTTTGACGAGATGAGGACGATGTATCCACATCTACTGCTATAGATGCGTTTGAGAATGGACTGTACCCGAAACAGGAAGTGCATAATAGAGTAATCTGAAACACAGCCTGGTCGAATGATGTCATTCCTCAAAAACTTCAAAGAATCGGGACTACCTTCCGTGATGCTAGAGAGCCGTAAAGGGTAGAAACCGTAGGCGAAGACTGAATATAACAAATAAATAATGGAGGACTTCAGGCGTAGTTACTACCCTGAGATGTAGACTCTGGCACAGGAGAGAAAGCCGTGGTCCGCTGCAAACATCAACACGGTCGAAGGAAGACTGTCGAAAACATCTTTTACAGGGTTATTTATTGTGTTCTGTATTATCAGCGGAATGCTAATCAATATCACAAATTGAGACATTTTCGCGGATTAAAACAGTGATCCAGGAAGTGTAGAATGTATTTCTTTTATTTCCGCCAATGATCACAAAACTTTTAGTCCTTAGACTATCGGTTTTAGTCAGCAATGACCATCTTCAGGTCTGCAGTAAAACGTGGGAATAAAATGCAACAAGTTAGAACAATCAAACATACTACAACGTAAAATTATTGCTTTTATGGACGTGAAAAAATGTGCTTATATGACGAGGCATACCTGTTTTATAATATGTCCTAACGTAATGAAGCAATAGTGGCATTGTCAAAAAATCAGCTTAGCATCGTCGCACATATTTAAAATATGGTATAAACTGGGCCACAGTTCTCACAGAGTCATACTGTCTCCATTGCTACCGTTCTTAACAAATCGCTGTACGGTAGCCATAACATATGTCTGTGCCGTGAGCTCGTTAGATGTCGCTATTGTAAGTCTACACATATTCGTCAATTCTAAAATTGTACGGTATGCAATAAATGACGAGTACAGTAGGTGAGGTCTATACTGGGCTGGCCAAATGTATAAGTTACTACAGTGATAAACTGTAGAATTAAAAACACGAATAAATTTTAATCTAAAATTGTTAAAAGAAAATGGCTAAATGATAATATGACTCTGAGACGCTATTGTCATCATTTTGGATAAAAATATTGGCATACTCAAGAACAAACTTATGGAGATAATAAAATAAAATAAAGTTGATAAAAATCTAGGGAAAGAAGCAAACAGTATGAAAACTAAAGACTAAAATAAGTAACTAGGGACATTTGTTGGCGTAGTCGCCAGAACGCTGTATAGGCAAGAAGTCGGAGGAACTTAACTGCCAGAGGGCCTCAAGTACTCTGCGACACGCCGTTGCAAGAAAAGTATAATAAAATATTGTAGTAGTCACTTAATAAAATTGTCTTATTAATGAAATGTATTACATAAACAGAGAAGGGTCACCCAAACGCGAGAATAAAGCGAACAACGTAAGAGAATGGAGCAAATATGTAATGCACTGTATATCACGTAACGATTGGCCAAGATATACATACGAGTGCCGTTAAATCAATAGCGTAAAACATTGTCAAATAAAGCAAAGTAGGCATTGGATACAAAAGCGCTGTGCGCGTTGGCTCTACAAATTTAAGGTCTTTCAATAAAGGTCAGTCTGCCTGTCTGCATGTGAATGACGAGGACGTCTTGTTTCCGTCTCGTCCGCAGAGTCGCCAGCGCATTTAGTTTGTTTACTTCCTCGCCGCAGCTAGTACTAGCCACCGTTGACATTGAGTCGCTATGGCACATTCCTACAGACAAGCTGTCATCAACATCAGCACTCAAGACCACGAGCCTTTGAAGTCGAACGCTTCGTGCGTGACTTATCCACGTGCGTGACTTATCCACCACAAGTTAAAAAAATTGTTCAAATGGCTCTGAGCACTATGGGACTTAACATCTGAGGTTATCAGTCCCCTAGAACTTAGAACTACTTAAACCTAACTAACCTAAGGACATCACACACATCCATGCCCGAGGCAGGATTCGAACCTGCGACCGCAGCAGTCGCCCGCTTCCGGTCTGAAGCGCCTAGATCCGCTCGGCCACCGCGGCCGGCATCACAAGTAGCGTCGTCTCCGTCAAGATGGTCGATAACGCGATATGTAACGCTGTTGTAAGCAGATGTACGAACACTCTCAAGTTCAAACACTCCGATGGTCACATCGGAGTGGTTACCGTAGACCATGCGGGCCTAGGATTACGCTCACTGCGAGTCTTCGAACTCGCGTTAAAAGTGCCGCCGGACGTAGTCACCTACGGGACGGTAACTATCCACGTGGCAGAAAAATGGAACACCTTGGAGACGTACCCGTTACTCAACGGCGAACGACGAAATTAACAAGAACACGTGCCATCCTACTTAGTCAGGATGGGCGTCGAGCAGTTTTGATGTACGATGGACAGCCTCGTCCTTGTTTTGGTTGCGGCCAAGATGGTCATGAACGTTCGGTGTGTATTCAACGTCGGGTTACGCAAATCCTGTTAGGTGACACGGCGTCACCCCCTACAATAACGGCCCTCCACCTCAATTTCACAGGGGTGACACTGTCGACTGTCACGGCAGACGGAAGGCCAGCGAACGTTAGACTGCACATCCGTAGTATGTCCAAGATTGACCATTTCAGAGTCGACACAGACTGAGGGAGGTCTCCCATCGACTCCACAGGGAGATTCTGGAGGGGAGAATGGAGTTCGAGACTAGGGTTGTACCGACCTCTCCCCGAAGGGGATGCGGTGCAGGAACCACATACTTGCTCTCCCTGACTTTGACACAGCCGTTTCCGCTCTCTCAGACAAACATCACAATAACAGCGCCCGTCCCGGTATACCGCAGGGAACAACTGCGGATTCACCCTTGGTCACCCAACTCGAAAGTGTCCTACCACAGCCACGGTTAACTTAATGACCTTGGGCGGACGACAATGAAGAAGATTCTACGCCCACTGTGGTGGATGAGGAGAGATGTGTCCCCTCACATACCTCGGCTCCTCCCGAGTAGCAGCAAATGACGGTGCGGATACGGACTGCAGATGACAGGGCACAACATCTACGGCGACCCCCACTGCAAGAGACGATCTACAGAACTATCGCTTAGCGACCATCAATGTTGACATCATCCTGTCACGTACGAAGCTGCCGCTGCTCCAAGACAAGCTCAGTGCAGGAGACATTGACACTGTCTTTCTGAAAGAGGTCTTCGCCTACGATTTCCCGGGTATGTCTGTTATACGGCTCTTGTGTCCCACACCTCGCCAACTAGCAGTGGTGTCGCAGTTCTCCTCGGAGTGGGCCTCGAGGGGGCCGATATACGATGTCTCCCCGACGCTACAGAAATGGCCGTAACTGGGCTAGACGCTCAGTTTATCGAGATTGACCGACACCATTATAGGCACAGATCGAAGGAGGTCGCCCATCCACTCCACATGGAAATTCTGGAAGAGAAAAAGAAATTCGACACTAGGGTTGTATCGACCTCTGCTTTTCTCCCCAAGAGGGAAGCGGTGCAGGAACGAATCGCTATCACGACCAATCGTTTTCGCGGAAGGAGTAGCACTGCTTTTTCAGGGCAGGCACGATAACTTGGTGTTAGTGGACGATTTCAATAGAACTCAGGCACCTAAAGAACAGCTGCCACGCCATTCATTGTGCCCTGAACTTGGGGCACTCATCAGCGATCTCCAGCTGTAGATACATGGGAACATGTCCACGGAAATCGACTAGGATTCACTCATTTCACGAGTCACTCGTCTAGTCGTATTGACGGGATGTACGTCTCCCGTTCTCTTGCAGCAACAGTGAGCGCCACGGAGGTGAAGCCTGTAATCTTTTCTGATGACGAGGCCTATGTATGTGCCGTCACCCTTCGTCGCCAACGGGTGTGGCGTAGCCATAGGTAAAGGAGCATCGAACAAGTCTCCTGGCCCCGACGAGCTCCCTGTGGAGTTTCATAGAACTTTTCAGTATTTAATGGCCCCCAAATTGGCGGACATCTGTCGGGAACTTAAGTCCCTGGGTCGCCACGCCCCACAGCCTTCGTCGAAGGAATGATTATACCGATTCACAAACCGACAGGTGATGTTTGAATACATGACTACCGCACGCTGACAGTTGTCAACTGTGACATGAATACATTTACCAGATTATTAGCAAACCGTATACGACCGGCCTTGCCTTACGCCGTCTCACCAGATCGGGCTTCCCTATGAGGAATCATTAACATCCACACAGCACTGTCTCGATACAGTTATATAAAAGCCCTAGTGCGGGCACGTTGCATCCCGGGAGCGCTGACACCGCTAGATTTTAGCCAAACTTTCGCTCGAATGGATCACATGTACCTGACGTCCATTATTCCACACATGCATTAACCACAGTAATTCATAGCCGTCGTCATGTGCATCCTCCGAGGGTCAACCTCCAAGATTCTCGTCAACGTGCGTCTCAAGCAGTCCCTCCAGATTTTCAGATCGGTGCGTCAAGGCTGCCCCCTGTCGACCTTACTCTACGCTGTGGCACTGAAACCGCTCCTCTATGGCCTCCGTCAACGCCTCACCGGACTAACCCTACGTGGCGTCACATTTCGCTGTACAGCATATGCAGCCGATCTGGCACTCGTGCGCCGGCCGCTGTGGTCGAGCGGTTCTAGGCGCTTCAGTCCGGAACCGCGATGCTGCTACGGTCGCAGGCTCGAATCCTGCCTCGGGCATGGATGTGTGTGATGTCCTTAGGTTAATTAGGTTTAAGTAGTTCTAAGTCTAGGGGACTGATGACCATAGATGTTAAGTCCCATAGTGCTTAGAGCCACTTTTTTTTCTCGTGCTCTGAAGTCGTGACGATGTAACCAACGCACTAGAATTGATTGCCACATACGGTGTGGCTTCCCGGCAGCTGTCTCAATGTCACCATATCGGGCACCATGAACCTAGGAGACGGGTTGACTCCAGCGTGTGTCGCCGGCCAGAGTGGCCGAGCGGTTCTAGTCGCTACAGTCTGGAACCGCGCGACCGCTACGGTCGCGGGTTCGAATCCTGCCTCGGGCATGGATGTGTGTGGTGTCCATGGGCTAGTTAGGTTTAAGTAGTTCTAAGTTCTAGGGGACTGATGACCTCAGAAGTTAAGTCCCATAGTGCTCATAGCCACTTGAACCATTTGAATCCAGCGTGTGTCGACCCCCTACGGCTTAGTGGTACAATCAAATACCTCGAAGTAGAGTTTCACGAAGACACACGGCGCACTGTGACCCTTAATTATCGCCATTTATTACAAAAGACTCGTGTCCAAATCACCACCCTTCGTCTGCTGACCCTCGGCACTCTTCAAAGGACACACTTCGTCAATATTTACCTAGCATCACGCCTTCCACACATAGCGCGTGTACTTCCAATAGCGTTACTGATGGCTCGACGTATATTAGTGGCATTCGGAGCCTGAATCAGTACTGCCGTTCTCTTTAAAGTCAGTTATGAATCGCTGACCCCTCCCCCAGACAGGGGAGGTCTTGGACTCGTCCACGTCCACAACAGAGCAGTGGCCTTATTTGTCAGCTCGTACATCAAAGTCTGGTGCCATCGCCCGAAAACTTTCACGAGTTGGCTGCTGGGGTCCTCAGCTTCGTCCTTCCTTACGCCCACACTGACGACGTAAAACAGACCCCCACCTTTCTACTACTTCGGCCACTTTTGCACTGAACACAGTTATGTCCGTATTGCTGTACCACTGAGGAAACAGGCGACGGCACGGGGGATATATCGCGTCCTACAACAGAGGCGTCCACCAAACGTAGTGGATACCAAGAACCCTCATGTTATTTAGAAGGTGGTGTAGCGGACGATACGTGCGGGTACACTGGACACAGACGTCCGATCAACATGGTACATCACAGTCAACGGTAAAAAGATCACCCGATCGTGCCTCCACGAGACGCATACGGCAGAGTCGAATCTATGTGCGGAATTCGCAGTACCAGACACGGTCGAGCACCGTCTTCGATGTGGTACCTTCTACAGGTAACCCTGGAACACATCGCATCACGGCTTCTACTTTTCCCGGATGGACTGAATTTCCCGCAGTCACGTGGGTCCGTGGGCACGCGGTGAAATATTTTACTCACGATGGACTGAAAGATGTACCGGACTTTCGGAACTACCTACAAGAACATAAGTGTAATACTGTACGAAACCCAAGGTACAGGCAATATTTTTAAAATCACTTAGGGAGTGCCCTACGCGACCTCCACGCATCTAGATCACCAACCGGTAGGAAAAGATACTCACTGACCAGAACCGATTCTCGGTGGAATAGCATACGACATATGTAAAGACGTATCTGCATTATGAAGCGCAAGGAGGGTAGCGGCGCACCCTTCCGCGTCGTGCTACGAATCACATTTTTCGTTTCCCTATATACATTACTCATCGTAGGACAGTCCCGAGATTATTTGTTTTGTTGTGCACGATACGGCGCTAGTTACACGTATTTTAGATGTGGTATAAAGGAAATACAAATAGAAAATTTAAAAAAATCCCACTATTGATTTCCCCTCAGCGTTTCTTATACCTTGACGGCGAAGGGGACACTGACACAGTCCTCGCGTTATGATCTCTGCCAACTCTGCCCTCCTCCCAAAAAAAGTCTGCATCACTGATTGTGATTCCCACACGCCGAATAAAAAAATAAATAAATAGAGCACGGGCTTTTTGCGCTCTGTGGAGAGTACGCATACTTTTCTTAATATTCCCTATAGTACGGCCAGATTCTGCTAAGTGCACCCCAAAGGCAGTTTTATTACTTTGCTGTAAATGGTCCTTAAACCTTACCCTAAAAGAGTGGCCGGTTTGGCCCTAACCAGTATCATTCCCTGTTTGAACAGTTTTCCGAATCTTTCATTGGACAGTAAATATGACGCATTTCGTATGCCCGATACGGAGATGACCAGTGAAGTTGCATTCTAAGTATCCATGCTTAGTAGCGATCCATTTCTCATCCTTTGCTTATATGCATGCCAGGTCGCTTGCGTTGCGTACAGAGACCGAGGTGGGACTATACTTCAACAGCTGGCAGAAGCTGTTCCTGATCTGACTTCAGCTTTTACTGAAGAGTCTGCTGGTAGAAACCATTAGCCTAATGCATTTCGCGAAACTCAGTAGACGCAGTCAGTAACGCTTGAAGCGAGGTTTTGCTTAACTTGTTCGTCTCGCTGCAGTGTGGCACAAAGAGGCAGCCGTCTGGCGTTCTTCCAGCACATGAGTGCCCAGCGAGGCGATGACAGCAGCGTGCTACACGGGCGGTGCCTCAGAGAGCTCGTCACCCTGCCTGCGAGTTCGGAATGTGGTCACCAGCAGAGGGTACCGGGAACAGAAGACGTCAGCCAAGGCTAATTGCTTCTGAACTGCAGCTTCCGTAAGCACTGCACTGTAAACTGCCCTATTCCAAGTAATGCCATGACGCACTGGTGAGACACGTCACTGGCACCGAATAGTCTGCTAATTGTGTTCTGCTTACTTAATGGCACATTTCTGTTGCACTGTGATCGCTTGTAGTCCAAAACTTATCTTTTCAGTTTGTTTTTAGAGCCGAATTTCGTAGGGCCCCATAAACATTCCCGTTCACGGTAAAAGTACCAAATTTCGTGCTGTCTCCGTATTCCACTCAATACGTCAATATTTTTAGACGCAATATATACCCGTTGAACAGACACAGAAAATAGCTACTGAACGAACGAACATTCGACCCTCCGTCTACATTAGGAGGTGGGTCCCAAGCCCAAACCATCGCCAACGCTTTGATGTTACCGCTGGCAGCGCGAACCACAACTAGCGCCAATCGTCTCGATTGGCTCCAATTTGCTGCCCGTACACACTAAGCAAATTTCGACCTACGAAGCGGTTGGTTGTCGTGCCTTCCATCGGCAATGCTGGAATTCAACATGGTGTTGGCCCACCCTTAGTCCTAATGACAGCTTCCACTCCCGCAGGGCCGGCCGTTGTGGCCGAGCGGTTCTACGCGCTTCAGTCTGGAACCGCGCGACAGCTACGGTCGCCGGTTAGAATCCTGCCCGGGCAGGTATGTGTGTGACGTCCTTAGGTTAGTTAGGTTTAAGTAGCTCTAAGTTCTAGGAGACTGATGACCTCAGATGTTTAAAGTTCCATAGTGCTCAGAGCCATTTTTTGAACTCACGCAGGCATACATTCAGTCAGGTACTGGAAGGTTTCTTGGGGAATGGCAGCCCAATCTTCACTGAGTGCTGCACTGAGGAGAGGTATCGATGTCGGTCGGTGAGGCCTGGCACGAAGGCGGCGTTCCAAAACATCCAAAAGCTGTTCTATAGGATTCAGGTCAGGACTCTGTGCAGGCCAGTCCATTACAGGGACGTTATTGTCGTGTAATCACTCCGCCACAGGCCGTGCATTATGAACAGGTGTTCGATCGTGTTGAAAGATGCAATCGCCATCCCCGAATTGCTCTTCAACAGTGGGAAGCAAGAAGGTGCTTAAAACATCAGTGTAGGCCTGCGCTGTGACAGTGCCACGCAAAACATCAAAGGGCGCAAGCCCCGTCCACGAAAAACACAACCACGCCATAACACCACCGCCTCCGAATTTTACTGTTGGCGCTACACACGCTGGCGCCGGCCGCTGTGACCGAGCGGTTCTAGCGCTTCAGTCCGGAACCGCGCTGCTCTACAGTCGCAGGTTCGAATCCTGCCTCGGGCACGGATGTGTTTGATGTCCTTAGGCCAGTTAGGTTTAAGTAGTTCTAAGCTCTAGGGGGCTGATGACCTCAGATGTTAAGTCCCATAGTGCTTAGAACCATTTGAACACGCTGGCAGATAACTTTCACCGGTCATTCGCCATATCCACACACTGCCATCGGATTGCCACATTATGTACTGGATTCGTCAATCCACACAACGTTTTTCCGCTGTTCAGTCGCCCAATGTTTGCGCTCCTTACACCAAGCGAGCTGTTGTTTGACATTTACCGGCATAATGTGTGGCTCGTGAGCAGCCGTTCGACCATGAAATCCAAGTTTTCTCACCTCCCACCTAACTGTCATAGTACTTGCAGTGGATCCTGCTGCAGTTTGGAATTCCTGTTTGATGGTCTGGATAGACGTCTGCCTATTACACATTACGACCCTCTTCAAATGTCGGCGGTCTCTGTCAGTCAACAGATGAAGTCGGCCTGTACGCTTTTGTGTTGTATGTGTCCCTCCACGTTTCCATTTCACTATCACATCCGAAACAGTGGACCTAGGGATGTTTAGGAGTGTGGAAATCTCGCGTACACACGTATGACACAAGTGACAGCCAAAATCAGCTGACCACATTCTAAGTCTGTGAGTTCCGCGGAGCGCCCCATTCTGCTCTCTCACGATATCTGATGACTACTGAGGTCGCTGATATGGACCACCTGACAGCAGGTGTCAGTACAATGCACCTAATACGAAAAACCTATGATTTTGGAGGTGTCCGGATACTTTTGATCACATAGTGTGTGTCTCGTCACGGTTCGCGCGGCTCTCCCCGTCGGAGGTTCGAGTCCTCCCTCGGCATGGGTGTGTCTATTGTCTTTAGCGTAAGTTAGTTTAAGTTAGATTAATTAGTGTGTAAGTCTAGGGACCGATGACCTCAGCAGTTTGGTCCCATAGAAGCTTAACACAAATTTACAAATTTTCAAACGACTAGTTTTTCTGTGATGTGCTTGCGCCACGAATGTACTTTTTGTATGTTCACCTCCACTCCTGGGCACACGGCTGCTACAGTGCATATTTTGTATGTTCTTTTTTATGTGTGTGACAAGCCAATGAGATGTCGTTTCCTATGAGTGGAAAGTGTTCGAATTCTAATGGTGGTGTGCATGCATGTTAATAGGAATTTTTCGAAGATTCGATGATTACAGCAAGATTGTGTTGAAGCCGGTCATTGTTCAAAAATGTTCAAATGTGTGTGAAATTTTATGGGACTTAACTGCAAAAGGTCATCAGTCCCTAAGCTTACACACTACTTAACCTAAATTATCCTAAGGACAAACACACACACCCATGCCCGAGGGAGGACTCGAACATCCGCCGGGACCAGCCGCGCAGTCCATGACTGCAGAGCCCTAGACCGCTCGACTAATCCCGCGCGGCCCGGTCATTGTGAAATAAAATAGAAATACCAAACGATCTTGGGTGCAGAAGCTTTTCCTATTCATGAAATGTACTCGCAGTTGCGAATATGGACAACCGTCAGCTGTATAATGCAATGACGACAGTGAAAATTTATGACGGACCAGGACCCGAACCCAGAATTACAGCTTATTGCGAGGGGTATGGCTGACGACACGTGATAGGGTAGCTCTCGCGATAAGCGGGAAATCCGGGTTCAGGACCCGGTTCGGCACAAATTTTCGTTGTCGTCATTCCGTTGTGCATAATCGCAGCTGCGAATACATTCCACGTATTTCTTAACGGCTGTAGTCACTGCAGTGTCTGTTCCATCGGACAAGCACACATGTCCGAAGGAACATTGCATCAAAATTCTGAACGACACCGGGACTGCAATGAACTATTTACCTATTCGCAAACAAATTCGTCGGCATTTACACACATTCCTGCTCTAACACTTCGTCGATCGTTTCCGCAGTGTCACTTAATCACAAGAAAATACACTTCGCAAGAAAAGATCACGGTCATATACATCAGTGTCGCAGTTTATCGTCGTATAGACATTAAGGGGAGACGGTGGCAGTCTCGCACTGATTTTTGTAAATCCATATCTTTGCCATTTTTTGTTCAATCTCATTGAAATTTTGCACACTTATGTATAGAGATCTAATATGATTTTTTAAAAATCAGAATTTTTAATAACAATCTAATGCAGTGAGATAATTTTGAATTTTTTATTGCATTATTATTTTAAGGTACACTTTTCATAATTTCGAGGCAAATTTGGCAAATTTTTTTAATGGTAAAATAATCTACACTAATAGGCGTACAATTAAGTGCAGTAACTTTCTGGTAAATTAATGCTATTATTTTCTGTGATATTTTGGATTCGAACATTTTTTTACAAGCAAACTTTTCAATGTATTATCAACCACAAAACTGTGTATAACATCTCGATTAAAATTTTGTCCCACTTAAATATTGCTTCAAAGTAAAAGAATAGGTGTGCCAAATTTCACTGAAATCCTTCCAATAGTTTCTGATATATGTCTTCCTGAAAGCAGAAAACCTTAAGCTGCAGAAAAATCATTATAAAGGTTAGATGTAAAAAAAAAAAATCTATCATATCTTAGCTAAAACTGCCCATATCCATATTCCATTTCTTCCTCATCATCCTCTACAGCTCTTTTAGCTTCTCTGCTCCTTTGCCTAGCAATTTTTTGTATGTTCTGGACTGAAGTCTCCGCCTTCACGATTCTTTGCTTATCGATGATCTGCAGTATCTGCTCAGTGAAGACTCCAGGTGTAAAGCCCAACTTGCTGAGGATGTGAAGTCTTGCCACATGCCCATCATTAAACACTGCTGCAGCTTCCAAAGCAGAAATCTTCAGCACCAAATCGGAAACAAACACAGTCTTTGGACATCTTTTCCAAATAAGAGCACTGAAACTTTCATTGTTCTGTGTTTTCCCATGCAGACATTTTTCTAGCAGTTCTGATAAAGCCAGTGCTCTAAAAGTTGGTTTAATGGCCATTGAAATCTCATAAGGAAGGTTATTTTTATGGGTATAAGCTTCCCCACTTTCCTTACTTTTCAAAAATTTGCACCATTCGTTAGAAAAGAGGTCATGTTGAGGTGTAGTGTCTGTCGACAAGTAATGAAACCAAATGGCCCATACTGCTTTCCTCATGCTGTCCAAGCTTGGGAGGTTACTTCTAATTGCAGCACCATAATAGACTTGTAGGCTGTCAATTCTCTTCTTTGTTAGTCTGTTTTTACCTCCCAGTGGCTTCCCATCCTCTAGTAGCTTGCCTTTATTGTCTGCAACAAGTCTTCGGAGTCGTCCACCCATCCTCTTTTGAAAATGGCCTAAACAGTCCAGTTTCTCAATAGCGCAATCTTTTCCGTAGGGCTCACTTTCAACTACATTCTTGAAAGCACTAGAATCTCCATCTCCTAAATACTGTACGTATCTTACTCCATACTTTTGCAAAGATCTATGGAAAATGAATTTCATACCTGCAGCTTCCATCCCACCACTGGAGCCTGCATAATTTCTGCTACAAACAGCTTTATGGGCTTCTTGCCATTTGTTTCTTTACCTGCATCAATATATTTCTTGTGCAAGGAACATGCAGAACAATATTTAGACATCACCTCTGAGTCTAATACTTTTCCAGTGTCGACACTAATGATTGTTGAAACTCCATGCAGTTAAGTATGCCCCCTCTTCATCCAGGAACTGTCACAGGAAACTGCTATATCGTTGCTATTAGTTGCTTCACAATTTTCTTGAATTGCCCCCAGGACTGCCATTTTCATGCTCTCTTCACTTACTTCTGCAACTGCATTGAGGAGAGCAGTATTCATTGCAGAAAATTTTAGGGGAGGACCAGGCATGTTCATAAGACCACATAAAAGGTTTCCACCATCTCTTCCAATCCCTATACATCTTAGTCCATAAGAAAATCTCATATTGGCTTCATAAATTCTATTACTGACCTTTGTTGTTATGAATGGTCTGTCAGCATCACAGTTTTGACACAAAATGTGCAATTTGCAAACTAAACCTTCTCTCTTTCCATCATCAACCAAATCCCCATTTCCTCCACAAACAGAGTACTTGCACGCTTTTCTAAGTGCTTCTGCCACCATTTCCAGATCCACAATTATGAAACCTGTATTTCTGTCATGATTTGTTTCTTCTGACACAATCCCTGTCCCAAGTTTTATTTTAGATGCACTTGGAGACAAGCTAATGTTTGCATCTGCAGGCCCAACCCTAACCTCAATGTCAGTTTTTCGCTTTACATTGGAAATATGGGACTTACTATATTTTTTAAATACTTTACCAGGCCTAGGCATTGTAAAAAGAGATCAACAGGTTCAGCCTTGCACAAAGAATGGCACAATAAATCAAGCTCACTCGAATTCCACTGAACAGCACAAAACTCGTTTACAAACTCCACAGCCTTCTATACAACACTGATTGAACCAGGAAATGGCTCCACAGCCTTCTTTACAACACTGCTGTTATATATACAAAAAAAAATCACAGGCTTCTAAAGCTATATTTTCTAGGTTCACAGGTAAAATTCTGCAGTAAAATTTTTCCTCCATTTGGTACAATGAAAAGCGGGCTTGGCGCATTACACTGCTTAGGGTTTTAATTTTTTTATGCCATTTGTAGTTCAAATTTCAAGGAAAAAAATTGGGAAGATAATCTCAATAACATTAACTATGAAATAAGCAAATAAAAATAATTTGTAAAGTTTTCAATATTTCTGCCACCATCTCCCCTTAAAAGAAACCAACTAAAGAATAAAGCAAGTGCTAGAAACTAAAGAATAAAGCAAGTGCTAGAAAAACATATCGTTGAATATAATGCCCATTTCATAGGCGTTCAAAGACAGTTTTAGTTCAGAAGAGCAGCTAAAGTTCCATCTACCTTAATCTTGAGCCCAAGCGAAGAACTGCTGATGTAAACAACTACAGACCGAGAGAGAGAACTAGCCCGCTAAACGTCTAGGAGGCAACCAGCAGTAAAATATTAACTGCTGTATCGCATTTGTCCGCCTTCCGTCGCCTGCTTCACTTCAACAATCGCTTTTCTCAACATGCAGTCTCCATAATCTTAAAAAGACAGCTTTTATCGAAAATTGGTAGCCACGGAGAGCACTCCTACACGAGGGAAGACTAAAACCTTTGGTGCTGAGCGCTCAGATGACATTTACATTAATGAAATTATGTTTTTATTACACGTTACACGAAGTTGAGTGGAAACTTAATCTGTGGAATAGTTTTGTTTACACACCTTTTTAGAATAGTAGTGTTTTTTCGTATTTCGTTCAAAATGTAAAATGTGGTTCTGTGTTGTCATAAAATTATTTGTGTTCCACTGTTTATCACTAAAAAATATCCATCTGAAGTTCATGAAGATGTGTAATTAAACTAAAACTTGGTTTTTAACATTTGAGAAACGGAAGGTTAAACACAAAGATATCGTACTTCTCTTGAAAATGATCCACGGGAATGACCCAAAACTATAACCACCTTTGAAACCGTGAAATGTGCTATATGGCACTATACGATAAGCAATACCCAGAAAAACTGCCGTAAATAACTCACTTTGGAATGCGGTTACTGGATAAAGTTTGATGACACCTGTCGTGGCCCGCAGTATGGGTGATGTGACAGGGTAACGAAAGAAGTCTTTAAAATAAAAATTACTTATAGCATCCTTAATAGGGAAATGTTCTACAGCTTAGTGCAATCTGGGATCTAACGATCGCAGTGCTGGACAAGGTGAGACTATGGATGACCACATATGGTGATACGGCGTGGGCACCGGCAACCACACAGCGGGGAGTTTCAGAACATACCAGCAGCCCAACGGCAATCATTCTCACCTGACAATGGCAGAGGAACACTTCGCCGAAAACTCATGACATTTTAACCATTTGGCGTAGCTGGAAGTCCGAGGAAATTTTGTTAGATGGATAGGAACTGTTTCAGGATACAAATCACAATGTAATACTTTATCTTATGAGTCTGTCTGTATCTTCTGGATGCATATAATGATAAGTATGGGACATTCTAACATTCTGCGTGGTGTCTGTTTGTTCTAAGTCGTGTCTCCCTACCACTTTCGCGCAACGACGCTCTGAGCGTGTTTTTTAGGGAATTGACTAGTTTGAACCTGGGACCTGTTGCTGTTAAGGAGACGCCAGACCACACATGACATGTAGAGTTCAGAAGAGTTCAGTGAGACTAGCGATGATATAATCAAATACTTAATGATTTCAGCGTCAGCTCCACTGCACTCCCTGTAAAATAATCTTAATACTAACTAAATTTAGTGGAAGGGGTTCAAGGCTTTCCTATTTTTAGTTAGCTAGTAAGATAACGTCGAAAAAAGCAGTTAAGTTTACCATTGGAAATTTTATTCTACTCACAAAACATTGTTTATAAATTGCACTATTGATAAAAGGAAATATTTTAATACTGGATGATAAAAACCAACTGCGTTCAACAAAAATGTGAACGAATATTCCCTGAATGGGTTTCCAAGTTCTACAATGGACTGAAGGCTGACCTATGCCATATCACATCTATAATCTAGGTTTAAGTTAAGTTTCATAAAAGAGAAAACTATCCAAATTATCTACAGTGACCCTCAATTATCTTTACTTATTTAGCTTGTCGTAAGTTACAGTGGCTGATGTGGCTTCTCAATAATTATATGACAGAAAAATCATCGTGTTTCAGATTTTAACTTCAAGTAGCAAATGTGAATACCATGAGCTTTAATTGACGATCGACACTAGTATTACGTAAAAAGGGGATGTAACAGATGAGACTTCTGCAGTTCTGAATGAAGTGTTACGCACTGTTATGCGGCATCACGTGCATTCATTACCTTAATGGTGTTTAGGCAGCGTCAGGGGGCGGCGGGCGGCGCAGCTCCATACAGCTCGCCATCTCGGAAGCAAGCCTCTCCTAACTTCTCCTTACTACAATTTACCGAAGTTGGTTTAAAAAAAGCTATCTGGCTGTGTTTTCAACTGACCAATCAGGGTCTCAATGTTAACCTTAAGCTCCACCTACAACAATTCTGTCTATCCAATGAGAAAAGTTATACTTTTCGTGGTGGGGCAATGTTTTTAACGTTTGCAACGTAACAGAGACGCGAAAAGTCTCACGCTAAAACTTGCAGCTGGTGTGGCCCTTTTAGTGTTATCGTAAGATCTATACTGTTCTTCTGGAGGGCTGTATCTTTTAACATGGGCTGGGGGTGGTCCTGGCGGTCAGCCGGAATTGTGGGTGGCCGTCCCTTATCGTAGGGCCTACTAGCTTAACACGGTTCTGCTCTCGGCTTCTGTTGTCGTTTCTTCCCTCGGAACTGCGTCTGTTTCACAGTGGGGAAGTATGACATGCATTTAGGCGTTCTTGTGTTAGTCTGTGGTATTCCATTTGCTCGCTCGTTGATCATATTACTTTGGTTAATTTAATGCCAGGATTTATTCGGAGCTATGTGACATACTGCCGGATTTGCTTATCATGTCAGGGTTTTCATAGAAGGTGTTGGATTTGCCTGACACCTTACAACATCTTGTGTATCGAATTTGCAGAAGTAGTGATTCTTCTGTCACCAACAGTCTAACGTAGGCCACTGGACCAAGTGTGCGTCCCTCGTGATCGTACCCCAAAGTATAGTGCGTATATGCCTCGATGTACAGTTTGTGACCAGACAATTACACTGCCCTTGTCAATGCCTTAGTTTGAATTTCTCTATTTTATTACTTTCAATCATCATCCACAACCAAGGCCATAGTTCTGCATCTCATACGAAGTTGCGATCAATTATGGACATGTCTTTGGATATCTTAACTACTTGTAAGTAATGTCGCTGTACTCGTAACGAAAACAAATATCCGCTGTTATAGTCGTCAGTTTATAATACGACTTTTGACAGAGAGTACGCGGAACACTGCAATGGAGTGTCGATTTTTGCACTTGGTGACTGATGAAAACGTATGACAGTTATTTGTGTTACGTTAGTATATGTTTACAGCCTTTATGCATTACGCCTATTTTATTTTTAATTATTTCATTTAGTTGACGCAACTGATAATATCTACTAAACTTCCTGGGAGATTAAACCTGGGTGCAGTACCGGAAGTCGGACCCAGGACCTCTGTATTTAGCGAGTAAATGCCCTGCCACGTAAGCTGTCCGATCACGACTCAGGACACGCCCTCGCAGCTTTACTTCTGCCGTCAGCATACCTCCTAAGTTTTAAACTTCTGTGATTTCTGAAGGTAGGAGACAAAGTACTGGAAGAAGTAAAGCTGCGAGGACGTGTCCTGAGTCGTGATGGGATATCTCACTTGGCAGAACACTTCCGCACGAAAGGCAACGGTCCTGGGTTTGGGTCTCGGTTCGGCATAAAAAAATTGATCTGGCTGGAAGTTTCATAACAGCACACCCTCCGATGCAGAGTGGAAATATCATTCTAAAAACACTTATGTAATTAACACCAAGAAACTTTGTTTTAACCCTAGTACACTAAAGGTGAGGAAAATGTTACATTGCTACTAAACCAATGAAAAGCTCACTACTCCACATTTTAATCATTCATAATATGTACATTAAGAATTACTTAATTGCAATTATTACGTCTCGAATGGGATGTTATATACCAAATTAAGTACTAAATGTCCTGTTTTATAGCCTGCTCCAATCGAAAGTTGTACGAGGATTTATGAATCTTCTAACCTTGTGTAATGTTAATCCGTGAGTATCTACTGTTTACAATGGTTTACCATACCTACTTTGGCATGTAGTATTTTTGACATACATTTCTGTACATATATAGGTAGCATGAAGATGGTCGCTGACCCGAAAGTGATTGTCTGTGAATACATACACGTTAGAGTAACTTTTGGTGGTTCCGTGATGCCATTCTTTAAAATGAACTTAGGCGAAAGACCTTCTAATCTTTATGGAGGATCTGCAAGGCGAATACTCGTAATTTCAAAACAAAGTCACTGACGTCGATGTTACAGTATTATGAAACATATTTTATGCTCGCATGGCCTGACCTTTCTGGAGATCCAACAACTTCCTGAAGCAACAGTCGTTTGAAACTTGGGTTAGTACATTCATTTGCGAGATTCGAAAGGCTCTAGAGCAGGCCTGTTCAGGAGGCGGCCAGGCGAGCAAGAGCGCTCTCGCTCTTTCGCCGCCTGAATGGTCGCGCTAGCGGTAATAAGTGGCGCTCAGACGTCATTACGTAGTGCAGGGGAAGTGCAAACTGTGCACTGTCTTCAGAGGAATGACAGTATGTTAAATTCGCCATAGTTTTAAATGCAAGCTCGTACACTTAATGGCGCACACCTTAAAGTGAAGAATAGTTCGTTTAAAATAGATGAAAAGCAGTGAGCCGTCCTCACTCCCAACTATGCGTTTTCGTGAACTTGGCTGTCTATTTGTGTTTGGTTTCCCGCCCTTGTTGCGGTTACGCTATGGTTCTTCTTCCTTCTACATGTGGCAGCAGCAATGTGTATCGATATTTGCACCGTGTATCATCTTTGGTTCTGTGCATATATTTTCCGGCTAGGGGGTCTGCAGTGAGTCGGACGGTTGCTGCGGACCAGGGAAGTTATCTCCGCGCGGCGCAGTCGGCTGCGTCCGTTGGCGGTCCCTGCGCAGTGTCGGAGCGTGTGTGGAGCTGTCCGATCGCTACGAGCTTCGTGGTTCACCGAGCCAGGACGTCAAGGTTGAGTAGTGGTTTCAAGTATCAAGCCACGTCCATTCATGTTGTGTGGTTCGTTTCGATGGCTCGCTGTTGTGTTTGTACTGCTGAAATTTAGCCACCATGCGGTGGAACTATCTACACTCCTGGAAATTGAAATAAGAACACCGTGAATTCATTGCCCCAGGAAGGGGAAACTTTATTGACACATTCCTGGGGTCACATATATCACATGATCACACTGACAGAACCACAGGCACAGAGACACAGGCAACAGAGCATGCACAATATCGGCACTAGTACAGTGTATATCCACCTTTCGCAGCAATGCAGGCTGCTATTCTCCCATGGAGACGATCGTAGAGATGCTGGATGTAGTCCTGTGGAACGGCTTGCCATGCCATTTCCACCTGGCGCCTCAGTTGGACCAGCGTTCGTGCTGGACGTGCAGACCGCGTGAGACGACGCTTCATCCAGTCCCAAACATGCTCAATGGGGGACAGATCCGGAGATCTTGCTGGCCAGGGTAGTTGACTTACACCTTCTAGAGCACGTTGGGTGGCACGGGATACATGCGGACGTGCATTGTCCTGTTGGAACAGCAAGTTCCCTTGCCGGTCTAGGAATGGTAGAACGATGGGTTCGATGACGGTTTGGATGTACCGTGCACTATTCAGTGTCCCCTCGACGATCACCAGTGGTGTACGGCCAGTGTAGGAGATCGCTCCCCACACCATGATGCCGGGTGTTGGTCCTGTGTGCCTCGGTCGTATGCAGTCCTGATTGTGGCGCTCACCTGCACGGCGCCAAACACGCATACGACCATCATTGGCACCAAGGCAGAAGCGACTCTCATCGCTGAAGACGACACGTCTCCATTCGTCCCTCCATTCACGCCTGTCGCGACACCACTGGAGGCGGGCTGCACGATGTTGGGGCGTGAGCGGAAGACGGCCTAACGGTGTGCGGGACCGTAGCCCAGCTTCATGGAGACGGTTGCGAATGGTCCTCGCCCATACCCCAGGAGCAACAGTGTCCCTAATTTGCTGGGAAGTGGCGGCGCGGTCCCCTACGGCACTGCGTAGGATCCTACGGTCTTGGCGTGCATCCGTGCGTCGCTGCGGTCCGGTCCCAGGTCGACGGGCACGTGCACCTTCCGCCGACCACTGGCGACAACATCGATGTACTGTGGAGACCTCACGCCCCACGTGTTGAGCAATTCGGCGGTACGTCCACCCGGCCTCCCGCATGCCCACTATACGCTCAAAGTCCGTCAACTGCACATACGGTTCACGTCCACGCTGTCGCGGCATGCTACCAGTGTTAAAGACTGCGATGGAGCTCCGTATGCCACGGCAAACTGGCTGACACTGACGGCGGCGGTGCACAAATGCTGCGCAGCTAGCGCCATTCGACGGCCAACACCGCGGTTCCTGGTGTGTCCGCTGTGCCGTGCGTGTGATCATTGCTTGTACAGCCCTCTCGCAGTGTCCGGAGCAAGTATGGTGGGTCTGACACACCGGTGTCAATGTGTTCTTTTTTTCCATTTCCAGGAGTGTATATTGGATGACTACAATTCAAGTGAACCAGCGGAATTTTCTGCCTTGTGGCCGTTAGTGTGCCGGTTACCTGCCCTGACCACTAACGTAATTTCAGGCAGTGTCCTTTCCTCACCTGTTGTCGCTGTCCAACACGGTGTGTAGTTTTGACAGCTTAATACATATACATATTGATCATCATGCCCGTAACATCTGTGTTTTAATTCTAGTGTACCGATTGGTGGCAAGCAAGTCGCTTGTCGGGCGGTCTGTGGCTCTCCATTGGTTGAGTTCCAACGGATCAAGTGTAGTTGGGCTCACCACCTGTCTCGCCTAAGTGAACGAGGGCAGACTGACCCCCTGGAGGCCTCTGAGTACCGTTATCTTTACTGTCTATCTCACCGGTGTTTAATTGTCTGTTTATAATCTGTCATAGTCAATGATTTAATAAATTCTTGGTTTTACTGTGTTTTATATTTGCTGGAAGGTTATTGTCGTTGTGTTATATTTTCTTTTAGTGCGGTTTTTGCCGTTTAAAACTTAAGGCTTGTGGTTTTTGAAATTTTGGAAAATCAATTGCGGGTCTTCATCCGCTTAATATCTTATTCTTAAAATTACAGTTTAAGCAAAAACATTGCGGCCTTCCGCCTTTGAAATGTTATGGTAATTTATTTTAAAATGATCCAGATTTTATTGTGGGCCTTAAGCCGTTTGTATTGCATCTTGTTTATGTTCGTCTATCCACTTTTCACTTGAGGTTTACAGCCTAGCTGTAATATATACATATTTTAATTCTTTTATTTCCTATTTGAACTGCATTTTTATCTTGTTGGTTTTTAAGATTTCTTGTTTGGAGGCCTTCATCCGTGAAAGAATTGCATTTTGGAAACTCGTAGTTGTAAATGTTCGGCTATGTGCCGCTTTGGTTGTAAATGTGTTACTAAATTACAATAAACATCACATTTAGGGTGAAACTGACCCCAACCTTATTTGGCCCTTTCCACAGTCCTAATCAGCTCTTCTCCCAGCGTGTTTATCAGGCGTATCAAGTAGCGTTGTGCCAGGGTTAGGAGCTTCAGAGTGAAGGTCAGACAGGCCAATACCAACTTACAACACGTCAGTGTAGGACGCCCAGCTACAGGTAGAACTTATAGATCTGCAACGCGACAAGCAATTCAGTGAAAAGTTTCATAACAAAATACGTCTTGTACACTTGTATAAAAATTTCGTTCAACATAAATTTCCATGACTTCGGAAATTGTGTAGATGTTTGGATCTACGTAGTTGTGCGAGCAACTTTTTTCCGCAGTGATATGAACGAAATTCACCCACAGAACCGCACTTACACACTTCAATTTAAAAGCTTATTTTCGAACTAGCAATCCTCAGAAAGTGGTACCAGACACTGACCCATTAGTAAAGAACAAAATAAATAAGTATTCATTGACATTCAATGTTTCCGTGTTAAATGTATGAATAAAATAAATACTAAGAACATGTCGTCTATTTAAACTTTCTACGAAACGATATTCATCAAAAGCCTGCATCAATCGTAAGAAACATATTGAGAGGCACCCACATGCCTTGCTCATACTGTGGCATCAAGCAGTCAGGCCTGCAAGATGAGTGGTCTGCCAAGTGAGTGGATTCATTTTTTATTTATCAAGTAACATGAACTCTAGTACTCACAATTAAGTTAAAAGTTATCCTCCTGCTTGGATATAACGCAACGGAAACGCACATCTGACTATTAGTAATTTACACAACACTGACTGTTCACTACGCACTGGCAATACCACATTTTCTTTTTTATTTAACGGCTTTTATCAACACGTGGGCATCGCACTGAATATGAATGGTGCACACATTATAAATTCTGGATATCATGACAACATACAATTCGAAGGAAAAGGCCACCAATCTTTTTCTTTTCACTATCTTATTTATTCCGATAAATTCTATAACCTAAACACACAAATTGTATAACCTACAACAATAACACATGAGAAATTCCGCCCAGTGGGCATGGCTTTACATTGGTGATTCTCTATCTTATGGTCTCGTAATTATTTAATGCTACAGTGCACTTTCTTGATAGGATGGTGGATCTTTTTTTATATCTCACACTTCGACTCTCACAACCATCATCACGAAACTTTCCTCCAGACCGAGCGGTACAAAAGGAACATGCATAACCCACTACCTCTGAAACTACCTTGCTACTCTCCCATGCAAACCACACATACTTAAATTAAATGACATACACCACACTGCAACATGGAATACGACATAAGGAATAGTCACAACATTATAATCACATCACTTTCAGCTTTCCCACTTCAATTAGTATTCGTCCCAGTTCCACACGACACTGCCCCACTTCGTAACTTTTCTTTCCTACTACGAACTCTGGACGTTATATGCACGTCTTCCTGTGCAATGCAAGCCAAGTGGCGTTGCTGGATAGACGGCTGACTCACCTTGCTTCTCTCTCAGAGTATTATAGTTTGAATCAAGCGTCACACGGAAACACAACACGTAAAGTAATATTAAGAACATATTCATCACACACGCGAGTCCTCAACTGATACCATGGACGAGTACTTCTCTTTATCCTTTGTCTCATACACAGATTGAGACTCACACAGTACTCACCACGTGGAAGTACTCGTCTCTAATTTCAAGTCCTGCACACGCCATTTCTTAAATATTTCCAACTTAAAGTACACACGCTAGTAATTCAGCTTAACTTAAGCACTCGGAAGTATTTCAACTTATTGCTACACGTGGTTTCATTGTGACCGTTGGCCCGCATCTCGTGGTCGTGCGGTAGCGTTCTCGCTTCCCACGCCCGGGTTCCCGGGTTCGATTCCCGGCGGGGTCAGGGATTTTCTCTGCCTCGTGATGGCTGGGTGTTGTGTGCTGTCGTTAGGTTAGTTAGGTTTAAGTAGTTCTAAGTTCTAGGGGACTGATGACCATAGATGTTAAGCCCCATAGTGCTCAGAGCCATTTGAACCATTTTTTGTGACCGTTGGTCACTTCCGAAGATTACTACGATCCCATTAATATTACCTGCCTGACATTTAATTCTCCCCACAAAAGTTCCTGAAATAGATAAATTATTATTCTAAACTACTCTTAAGTGTTTCACATGCATACCATGTCTCCACTCTTTTCTCCTTACGGAGCACGCCTAAGACAGGTCTTACCAACACTAGATCCAGCGGCAGAGTGCCGAAACATGGCCGTTCATCAGGTCATCTTGCACCTCGGTCGAGGTGGGGAGAGACCATGCTACCGTATTGGTCAGCCACATTTCAGGCGCTCAAAGCTCCGGTAAGTTTCATCTCTTTCGTTCCACCAAAGGTGACCAAAGGATCGTCTCAAAGATGATCATATATTCACATTCACTATCTGCGGTTAGCAGACGACCATACATTCATTCATTTCACAGATCTCACCAAACTGGATGTAGGGATTTATTTTGCGGGAGTGCACATGTGATCAGTTAAATAAATAAATTGTCATTCTTTCCCACACTGGTATCCGGCTTCGCTGTATTAATTGAAATTGAGTTATTATTAGAAAACATATGTTGCTCTGACAAGAATAAGAAGTATGTTGTACCTATTTTCAATGTCGGGCGGTACTGTACCGTTTCAATATTTCCTACGTAACTGCCCCATGTCCTTCGCTTCATCAATTAAAAGAAATGTAAGTTTCAATTCACTGTCATTTCTCACCAATATAACAGTTTCAGCAAATAAATTTGCCGCGAAAGGCATTAATTAGCCACCGTGAAGCGATACATCTCCATAGAACTATGAGCAGCGTCGGAGCCAAAACCTTCCTGTTTGAGTAACGAACAGAAACATCCAGTTCTGCAGCGAGGAGTTCTGTTGTGATCCGTCGATCACCTGGAATGAGAGAGCACGTACGTTCCATCATCCCAAGAGTCACAGCTGTGTGCGATCGGCTGGCACGCCGAAAATAGAACTGTTTTTCGTGACCTTGTTGCTATGATGACAGACTCCTCGCCCAATGTCTCACCGTGCTTTTGTTCACTGACAGATCTCCGTAGACATTCTGCAAGCGCCTATGACTATTTGCGATGCTCTGGTCTTCCTCCAAAAGAAACTCAATGACGTCTCTCTGCTTGGAACGCACCTCCGTCATAGACTCTATTTTTAAGGCTACTTATAGCGTCTAGACCCTTCAGGAATTCATAAAATTAGATGTAGTGAAGTAGGAATATTCCACGGTGTCCCAAAACAAATTCTGCATTTTTCAACCGAAATTTGCCAAGAAAAAAAGTGTTGCATTTCTTATCGAACACCCCTCATATTAGGGGCCGTAGAATAGACTCGCTGACAACAGTTTCTCGTGGTGCGAACTGCCTTGTTCCGTGTCCTCCTGCTCTCTCAACGGCGGCCATACCTAAAGGCAAGTTGGGGGCCGGGGCCCTTCCTAGCTCTCAGAGAAAGGAAAGAAAATATAGTGTATTCAGGTGGTTTTCTTTCAAGGAAACGATTTAAAAGTCAGTATCACACTGGTTTTTAATATCTGAGAATTTTCTGTGGCTACTTAAGTCACCATTCGTCTTCCAAAATATTAAAAATATAGCATACTCCCAGATCTAGCCCCCCCCCTCCCATTTGTCCCCTCCCCGCCTCTTTCCCTTCCAGTACTCGCTGTGGGCCGGCTGGTTGCTCATTGCTGAGACGTGAGCGCGAGCCAGCTCTCACGGCCAGATCAGTGAACAGCCCTGCTATAGACTCTACATAGCGGAGCCCAGGTTGATACCACAGTTCTTGCCTTCTACAAAGCCTTCGATACAGGTAAACAACATTGCCTAGTACAGAGAATACGTGCTTCTGTTACATTAGTACAAATACGCGAGTGACCGGGATTAACTGTTTCAACTTGTTGACGGCTGCGGCGCCAGGAAAAATGAATAATCGAAAATCATATTGTATCACCATTGGCTAGTATGAAAAACCTTTATCATTTCCATAAAATTCGATTATCACATATTAACATCAGGTAAAGAACGTTTTTCAGCCAGTATCTAGTTACTTTGACTGAACGACTTTATGCGCCTGTGATAATTTATAACCTAAACAGCTTTCAATAATCAAACTTTTCGTCGCAGATGATGGTAGTACAATATGACAAGTATCTACAGGTTGTGGAGCACCATCTACTGAAAGCTTTTTAAAAATGTGAGCAGATTTGTGGGATACGCGACTAGTTTGATACGTCCTACCAAACATTACCTTATATGATGTTCTTAATGGGAGGACCTCATCAGACACGAAATTTGCGTCCAACTTGCTTAAAACATCTCTTAGATCGCAACTCTTCATGATGTATACAGCGTAAAAATAACATTGCAAACACCTTTTGCAGGTGTTTGATGCCGTTTTGCAGACGATACAGGAAAATCAAGCGTCATTTTTAGCACATTACTAGTCTACTTATTTCTGCGAAATATTGCACTATAAACAATGACATATGCTTTATCACTATATACTATTTTCAGTAGCTATCGAATGCGTCTAAGAAAATTACTTCAATTAGTTGCTGGTAAAACTATAATTGTTTCTACATAATGGCAGTTAAATAGGTTCACATGTTACCAACGGTATACTGACAAATATTCATCTCTTTGCCGACTTTAATTTTGCAAAAGCCTTGCCTCAGCGCAGTGAACCAATTTTTCATCACAGAAGTTATTACGTAGATGACCAATATTTTTTTTATATGTTGTGGGTCTACTCATTGGTTTTTATGCGACCCGTCATGATTTGCTTTCCTGTGCCAGTCTCTTTATCCCAATTAGTAAAGTGGTTTCACCGAACTTCCTCTATTACTTGCTGTGTGTACTTCAATTATCTTCCACCCACAAGATTTTCTCTACCATTCCTCTAGTGTAATACCGTGAAAAGTATTCCTTGATCTCTTAGCGCAAATGTGTCATCATCTCCCATCTTGTGTTTCCCGTACATTTCTTTCCTCAACTAATCTGCAAATTGACCCCCCACCCCCAAATTCCTTACCTTATAAATCCACTTAATTTTCGGCTTATTTGTGTAACTCCACGTCTGAAATGCTTACGTGCTCGAATTTTCCGGTTTTTCCATAGCGCACGATGCACTTTCATACAACTCCGTTCTCCAAATGCGCATTCTTACAAATTTCCCACTTGGATTAAGGCCCATGTCTGTTCTAGGAGACCTGTTTTGGTGAGAAATGCTGTCTTTGTCTGTGATAATCAGCTTCTAGTCGCATCGTTCATGCGTAATTTCCTTCTCTCTGCCTACTCACTGTATCAATATTAATATCGTATCATAAATGTGAAAGTAAATCCCTCTGTTATGTTTTCACGATTAAACCGCTGAACTGATTTCGATGAAATTTAGTGCGGAGATATAATGAATCCTAAGAAAGAACATAGACTACTTTAAAAACTATATAGTACAAGACACTTACTGCGCGAATTGAGCAAAAATATTTACTCTGAGACTTCTGGACTCTATCACATTTGTGAAAATTCTTTTATTGGTTGACAAGTTCTACGTATTATGATTCAACGTAATGAATAGAATTCTCATACAATACTGAACATGTTTAATCCAACTTCCACATCAGTGTAATTAAATGCGAAAGAAACTGTATCTGTTACGTTTTCACGACTCAGGTGCTTAACCGATTTCGAAGAATTTAGTGTGGCGATAGCTTGAACCATGAGGAAGAATATAGGCTATTTTAGAAAGTTAAAAAAATCGACCATTAAGAAGGTGAAGTGGAGAGTGGAACATAATTTCTTTTTTTACATTAGTGAACATAAACTGCGTTAAAATTCTACATCTACATGTACTCTGCGAATCACATTTAAGTGCCTGGCAGAGGGTTCATCGAACCACCTTCACAATTCTCTATTATTCCAAACTCGTATAGCGGGCTGAAAAAACGAACATCTAGATCTTTCAGTACGAGCTCTGATTTCCCTTATTTTATCGTGGTGATCGTTCCTCCCTATGTGGGTCGGTGCCAACAAAATATTTTCGCATTCGGAGGAGGAAGTTGATGATTGGAATTTTGTGAGAAGATTCCGTCGCAACCGAAAACGCCTTTCTTTTAGTGATTTCCAGCCCAAATCCTGTATCAATTCTGTGACAGTCTCTCTCATATTTCGCGATAATATAAAAGTTCCTTGATCTTTTTCAATGTACTCCGTCAGTCCTATCTGGTAAGGGTCCCACACCGCGCAGCAGTATTCTAAAAGAGGGCGGACAAGCGTAGCGTAGGTAGTCTCCTTTATATTAGTTAGGCTCTGAGCACTATGGGACTCAACATCTTAGGTCATAAGTCCCCTAGAACTTAGAACTACTTAAACCTAACTAACCTAAGGACATCACAAACACCCATGCCCGAGGCAGGATTCGAACCTGCGACCGTAGCAGTCCCGCGGTTCCGGACTGCAGCGCAGGTAGTCTCCTTAGTAGGTCTGTTACATTTTCTAAGTGTCCAGCCAATAAAACGCAGTCTTTGGTTAGCCTTCCCCACAACATTTTCTATGTGTTCCTTCCAGTTTAAGTTGTTCGTAATTGTAATACCTAGGTATTTAGTTGAATGTACGGCTTTTAGATTAGACCGATTTATCGTGTAATCGAAGTTTAACGAGTTCCTTTTAGCACTCATGTGGACGACTTCACACTTTTGGTTATTTAAGGTCAACTGCCACTTTTCGCATCATTCAGCTATTTTTTCTAAATCGTTTTGCAGTTTGTTTTGATGTTCTGATGACTTTATTAGTCGATAAACGACAGCGTCATCTGCAAACAACCGAAGACGGCTGTTCAGATTGTCTCCCAAATCGTTTATGTAGACAAGAAACAGCAAAGAGCCTATAACACTACCTTGGGGAACACCAGAAATCACTTCTGTTTTACTCGATGACTTTCCGTCAGTTACTACGAACTGTGACCTCTCTGACAGGAAATCACAAATCCAGTCACACAACTGAGACGATATTCCATAAGCACGCAATTTCACTACGAGCCACTTGTGTGGTACAGTGTCAAAAGCCTTCCAGAAATCCAGAAATACGGAATCGATCTGAAATCCCTTGTCAATAGCACTCAACACTTGAATAAAGAGCTAGTTGTGTTTCACAGGAACGATGTTTTCTAAACCCATGTTGACTGTGTGTCAATAGACTGTTTTCTTCGAGGTAATTCATAATGTTCGAACACAATGTATGTTCTAAAGCGAACGGTTGTATATGATTAAGTATGAGCTAATGCATCAGTATACTCCGAAAGGAACATAATTGGTATACAGTCTGGACCAGAAGACTTGCTTTCATTAAGTGATTTAAGCTTTTTGCATAATCTACATCTTCATAGGCCTACATACTCCGCAAGCCATCCTAATGTGCGTGGCGGAGGATATCCTTTACCACTACTAGTCATTTCCTTTCCTGTTCCACTTCCAAATGGAGCGATGGATAAACGAGTGCCTGTATGCCTCTGTATGAGCCCTAATTTCTCGCACCTTATCTCCGTAGTCCTTGCGCGAAATGTATGTTGGCGGCAGAAAAATCGTCCTGCAGTCAGCTTCAGCTGCTACTTTCTCAACAGTGTTGCTCGGAAAGAACATCGACTTCTCTCCTGGGATTTCCATTTGAGTTCCCAAAGCATCTCCGTAATACTAGCGTGTTGTTCTAAACTGTCGGTAACGAATCTAGCAGCCCAGCTCTGAATTGCTTCGATGCCTTCCTTTAATTCGATCTGGTGGGAATCCCAAACACTTGAGTACTAAAGAGTGGGTCCCACTAGCTTCCTATATGGGGTCTCCTAGTCAGCTGAACCACACTTTCCCAAAATTTTCCCTACCACAATCCCCACACGCCCGTTCCTTTTCATATCGCTTTGCAACGTTACGTCCAGATATTTGAACGAAGTGACTGTGTCAAATAGGGCATTGCTAATGCTGTATCCGAACAATACGGGATTGTTTTGCTTACTCATCCCCAATAACTTACGTTTTTCTACATTTACAGCTAAGTATCTTTCATCACAACGACTATAAATTTTATCTAGGTCATCTTGCACCCTCCTGCCGTCACTCGGCTTCGAAACTTTTCCATACCCGTAAACGTAATATAACGCACATTCAGGTGACACAAGCCGTGAAGACCTCCTAATATCGTGTCTGACCTCTTTTTTGTACCGGACAGTGCATCAACTAGACTTTGCATGGACTCAGTAAGTCGTTGGAAGTCCCCTGGAGAAATACTGAGTCATACTGCCTCTACAGCAGTCTATGATTGCGAAATTGTTGTTAGAGCATGAATTTGTGCACAAATTGACTTCTCGTTTGTGTCCCACAAATGATCGATGTGATTCACGTCGGGTGATGTGGGCGGTCAAATTATTCGTTCCAAATGTTCACATTATTCTTCAAACCATTTGTGAACAATTGTGGTCTGGTGACATGGCGCACTCTCAGCAATAAAAATTCCATCGTTTTTTTCGAACAAGAAGTCCATGAATGGATGTAAATGGTCTGCAAGTAGCCGAACATAACCATTTCCAGTTAATGATCGCTTCATTAGGACCAGAAGAACAACAGCATCCCATGCAAAAACAGCCCAAACATCACGGAGCCGCCAGCTCGCACAGTACCTCGTTGACAACCTGGATCAATGGCTTCGTGGGGTCTGCACCAGACTCGAACCCTACAATCAGCTCTTACCAACGGAAACTGGGACTCATCTGATCAGTCCACGCATTCTCCGGTCGTCTAGGGCCCAACCGATATGATCACGAGCGCAGGAGAGGCGCTGCAGGCGGTGTCGTGCTTTTTGCAAAGGTAGTCGTCTCGGTCAACTGCTGCCAAATCGATTTCTGCGATTTATTCACACATCTACATCTACATCTACATTTATACTCCGCAAGCCACCCAACGGTGTGTGGCAGAGGGCACTTTACGTGCCACTGTCATTACCTCCCTTTCCTGTTCCAGTCGCGTATGGTTCGCGGGAAGAACGTCTGGCAGAAAGCCTCTGTGCGCGCTCTAATCTCTCTAATTTTACATTCGTGATCTCCTCGGGAGGTATAAGTAGGGGGAAGCAATATACTCGATACCTCATCCAGAAACGCACCCTCTCGAAACCTGGCGAGCAAGCTACACCGCGATGCAGAGCGCCTCTCTTGCAGAGTCTGCCACTTGAGTTTGTTAAACATCTCCGTAACGCTATCACGGTTACCAAATAACCCTGTGACGAAACGCGCCCCTCTTCTTTGGATCTTCTCTATCTCCTCCGTCAACCCGATCTGGTACGGATCCCACACTGATGAGCAAGACTCAAGTATAGGTCGAACGAGTGTTTTGTAAGCCACCTCCTTTGTTGATGGACTACATTTTCTAAGGACTCTCCCAATGAATCTCAACCTGGTACCCGCCTTACCAACAATTAATTTTATATGATCATTCCACTTCAAATCGTTACGCACGCATACCCCCAGATATTTTAAAGAAGTAACTGCTACCAGTGTTTGCTCCGCTATCATATAATCATACAATAAAGGATCCTTCTTTCTATGTATTCGCAATACATTACATTTGTCTATGTTAAGGGTCAGTTGCCATTCCCTGCACCAAGTGCCTATCCGCTGCAGATCTTCCTGCATTTCGCTACAATTTTCTAATGCTGCAACTTCTCTGTATACTACAGCATCACCCGCGAAAAGCCGCATGGAACTTCCGACACTATCTACTAGGTCATTTATACATATTGTGAAAAGCAATGGTCCCATAACACTCCCCTGTGGCACGCCAGAGGTTACTTTAACGTCTGTAGACGTCTCTCCATTGATAACAACATGCTGTGTTCTGTTTGCTAAAAATTCTTCAATCCAGCCACACAGCTGGTCTGATATTCCGTAGGCTCTTACTTTGTTTATCAGGCGACAGTGCGGAACTATATCGAACGCCTTCCGGAAGTCAAGAAAAATAGCATCTACCTGGGAGCCTGTATCTAATATTTTCTGGGTCTCATGAACAAATAAAGCGAGTTGGGTCTCACACGATCGCTGTTTCCGGAATCCATGTTGATTCCTACATAGTAGATTCTGAGTTTCCAAAAACGACATGATACTCGAGCAAAAAACATGTTCTAAAATTCTACAACAGATCGACGTCAGAGATATAGGTCTATAGTTTTGCGCATCTGCTCGACGACCCTTCTTGAAGACTGGGACTACCTGTGCTCTTTTCCAATCATTTGGAACCTTCCGTTCCTGTAGAGACTTGCGGTACACGGCTGTTAGAAGGGGGGCAAGTTCTTTCGCGTACTCTGTGTAGAATCGAACTGGCATCCCGTCAGGTCCAGTGGACTTTCCTCTGTTGAGTGATTCCAGTTGCTTTTCTATTCCTTGGACACTTATTTCGATGTCAGCCATTTTTTAGTTTGTGCGAGGATTTAGGGAAGGAACTGCAGTGCGGTCTTCCTCTGTGAAACAGCTTTGGAAAAAGGTGTTTAGTATTTCAGCTTTACGCTTGTCATCCTCTGTTTCAATGCCATCAACATCCCGGAGTGTCTGGACATGCTGTTTCGAGCCACTTACTGATTTAACGTAAGACCAGAACTTCCTAGGATTTTCTGTCAAGTCGGTACCTAGTATTTTACTTTCGAATTCACTGAACGCTTCACGCATAGCCCTCCTTACGCTTGACATTGTTTAGCTTCTGTTTGTCTGAGAGGTTTTGGCTGCGTTTAAACTTGGAGTGAAGCTCTCTTTGCTTTCGCAGTAGTTTCCTAACTTTGTTGTTGTACCACGGTGGGTTTTTCCCGTCCCTCACAGTTTTACTCGGCACGTACCTGTCTAAAACGCATTTTACGATTGCCTTGAACTTTTTCCATAAACACTCAACATTGTCAGTGTCGGAACAGAAATTTTCGTTTTGATCTGTTAGGTAGTCTGAAATCTGCCTTCTATTACTCTTGCTAAACAGATAAACCTTCCTTTTTTTATATTCCTATTTACTTCCATATTCAGGGATGCTGCAACGACCTTATGACCACTGACTCCCTGTTCTGCGCTTACAGAGTCGAAAAGTTCGGGTCTGTTTGTTATCAGTAGGTCCAAGATGTTATCTCCACGAGTCGGTTCTCTGTTTAATTGCTCGAGGTAATTTTCGGATAGTGCACTTAGCATAATGTCACTCGATGCTCTGTCCCTACCACCCGTCCTAAACATCTGAGTGTCCCAGTCTATATCTGGTAAATTGAAATCTCCACCTAAGACTATAACATGCTGAGAAAATTTATGTGAAATGTATTCCAAATTTTCTCTCAGTTGTTCTGCCACTAATGCTGCTGAGTCGGGGGGTCGGTAAAAGGAGCCAATTATTAACCTAGCTCGGTTTTTGAGTGTAACCTCCACCCATAATAATTCACAGGAACTATCCACTTCTACTTCACTACAGGATAAACTACTACTAACAGCGACGAACACTCCACTACCGGTTGCATGCAATCTATCCTTTCTAAACACCGTTTGTACCTTTGTAAAAATTTCGGCAGAATTTATCTCTGGCTTCAGGCAGCTTTCTGTACCTATAACGATTTCAGCTTCGGTGCTTTCTATCAGCGCTTGAAGTTCCGGTACTTTACCAACGCAGCTTCGACAGTTTACAATTACAATACCGATTGCTGCTTGGTTCCCGCATGTCCTGACTTTGCCCCGAACCCGTTGAGGCTGTTGCCCTTTCTGTACTTGCCCGAGGCCATCTAACCTAAAAAACCGCCCAGCCCACGCCACACAACCCCTGCTACCCGTGTAGCCGCTTGTTGCGTGTAGTGGACTCCTGACCTATCCAGCGGAACCCGAAACCCCACCACCCTATGGCGCAAGTCGAGGAATCTGCAGCCCACACGGTCGCAGAACCGTCTCAGCCTCTGATTCAGACCCTCCACTCGGCTCTGTACCAAAGGTCCGCAGTCAGTCCTGTCGACGATGCTGCAGATGGTGAGCTCTGCTTTCATCCCGCTAGCGAGACTGGCAGTATTCACCAAATCAGATAGCCGCCGGAAGCCAGAGAGGATTTCCTCCGATCCATAGCGACACACATCATTGGTGCCGACATGAGCGACCACCTGCAGATGGGTGCACCCTGTACCCTTCATGGCATCCGGAAGGACCCTTTCCACATCTGGAATGACTCCCCCCTGTATGCACACAGAGTGCACTTTGGTTTTCTTCCCCTCCCTTGCTGCCATATCCCTAAGGGGCCCCATTACACGCCTGACGTTGGAGCTCCCAACTACCAGTAAGCCCACCCTCTGTGACTGCCCGGATCTTGCAGACTGAGGGGCAACCTCTGGAACAGGACAAGCAGCCATGTCAGGCCGAAGATCAGTATCAGCCTGAGACAAAGCTTGAAACTGGTTCGTCAGACAAACCGGAGAGGCCTTCTGTTCAGCCCTCCGGAATGTCTTTCGCCCCCTGCCACACCTTGAGACGACCTCCCACTCTACCACATGTGAGGGATCAGCCTCAATGCGGGCAGTATCCCGGGCAACCACAGTCGTAGTCCGGTCGGGGGATGCGTGGGACGAGCTGGCCGTCCCCGACAAACCCCCATCCAGACCCCCACAGTGATGCCCATTGGCAACAGCCTCAAGCTGTGTGACCGAAGCCAACACTGCCTGAAGCTGGGAGCGAAGGGATGCCAACTCAGCCTGCATCCGAACACAGCAGTTGCAGTCCTTATCCATGCTAAAAATTGTTGTGCAAAGAACGTCTGAAATAATCTACAGAGAGCGCAAACAAATCGACACAAAATTTAAACGGTGATTAAAATACAAGATTGGCTAGTAAATGCAGTAATGCTGCTACTTGCGCACTGCTGACACATTGCTCGGCGACGGAAGGAGACTACGCCATTTTACACTATTCAGGTACTAAAACGCGATGCTACAACTATCAAATAGTATAATACGCTCGAAATTTATGAATTAAACAATGCAAGTACCAAAAACACGCAAAGAAATTAAGAATTAAACTATGTAACAAATGCGTCAGCTAGGAGTATACGACTTGCTGCTGCAGCTGCTTATCCAACGGCGGCAGGGAGCACATTGTTGTTTGTGTGATAGCACTGGCATCTATACGCAATTTTCGTTGCTCTCGGTCGTTAAGTGAAGGCCGTCTGCCCTGCGTTGCTGTGGTGAGAGATAATGCCTGAAGTTTGGTATTCTCAGCAAACCCTTGACACAGTGAATATCAGAATACTGAATTCGCTAACGGTTTCCAAAATGGAATGTACCATGCGTCTATCTCCAACTATACTCCGAATTCAAAGTCTGTTAATCCCCGTCGTGTACCTATAAAGACGCCGGAAACCTGAATCACCTGAATACTGATGACAGCTCTGTCAATGGACCGCCCTTTTATACCTTGTGTACTCAGCGCTACCGACATCTGTGTATGTGCATATCGCCATCGCATGGCTTTTGTCATCTTAGTGTACAGCTACTTCAATAACACGCTGGATGAACGCGCGCTCCTGGCTACGTCACTCTCCTCGCACTGCTCGGCAGTGACTGAAAAACTCCCTATTAAACCCACCGTTATTGACTAGTGGATTATAGCCTAACAGTTTGAAATAGTTTGAGCGTGTGCAACTGATAAAGGCTGATCGGTTAATACTTGCGCGGGAGTTGTTTCGTATCAAATCCAACAAAGTTAATTAGGATATAAGGTAGCAATAATCGGTACGTACTTTGTGTTAATATTCTTTATCTTTTATCTAAAAGCACGAATGAGGCAGTTACTCCCATCGTGTGACAAAATAATAACGGTTAACTCATCAGAGGTCGCCTATTAATGTTGTGTTCTTCATGTGGCACTGTATACAGAATCCTCATTGCAATCCGTGGGTGTCCGGCGCAGTTGTCGCGTAATCACGGTGCACAAATGAAAACTTAAACACATCAAACAAATCACTCAATTAACGCCATTAACGTCCTTGCTGGAGGTTAGGCTCATGACTCTGGGTGACACACACAGCCGTTAAACAATTGTAAACGCGGTCGGCCGTCCTGCCGAAACCCGCCCTGCTCGCTTATCAGCCAGCAACTTACTGGCTCGGAATCAGAATGGTTCAAATAGCTCGAAGCACTATGGGGCTTCAGACCTGAGGTCATCAGTCCCGCCGGCCGGAGTGGCCGAACGGTTCCAGGCGCTGCAATCTGGAACCGAGCCAACGCTACGGTCGCAGGTTCGAATCCTGCCTCGGGCATGGATGTGTGTGATGTCCGTAGGTTAGTTAGGTTTAATTAGTTTTAAGTTCTAGGCGACTGATGACCTCAGAAGTTAAGTCGCATAGTGCTCAGAGCCATTTGAACCATTTCATCAGTCCCCTAGACTTGGAACTAATTAAACCTAACTAACCTAAGGACATCATACACATCCATGCCCGAGGCAGGATTCGAACCTGCGACAGTAGCAGCGGCACGGTTCCGGACTGAAGCGCCTAGAACCCCTCGGCTACAGAGGCCGGCATGCTCGGAGTCTCAACATTGCCTACTCTCTCGCGCACTGGGAGGTCGACAATAGACAGTACCTACTGCGACCTGCGTGAGCAAAAATACATTGTTTTCAGTACGTAAGGGGCGGTTGACCACTTAACATGACGTTGTGCGTGCCGGTACGTCACGAGTCCATATCGGGAGCTATACAGGCAGACATGTGAGGACACCTGACGTTGTTGCACGTACAATAGCTTATGTTACGGTACTCGCTTATTTCCAAGTCCGTATCGATCTTAGTGCTGAGTTTTCACTCAGACGGCGCTTTCGCGTTAGGCGGTTGTTTCCGTGTGTGGTCGCTGGCCGGAGCTTAGCTGGAGGCGTGTGAGGAGGAAAGAGGTGGGGTTGTTTACGTCTGGACGCCGAGTGGGGCCCGCTGGGAAGACCGGACCGTGATTTTACGGTTAATAGTGTGGACAGCGGCGTGGTTTGCCGTTTAACTTGATTCGCAAGGGGAGCAAAATCTCGCCTGTTGCAGTTTGTCGAGCCTGAGTTTGAAATACCTTCTATGTGCGGCGGGATGTCATTTCGTCCTCCTGTCTCTCCGTCGCTGGGATTGCTATCCTCGTTTACCGTCCCACGGATGTATATCGATGGGGTACCCTGCTCTCCGTACTCTACTAGACGCTGGTGATGGAAGTGCGTCGTTCAGCGGCACGTTAGTCTGGGTGCTTTATGTTTGATCTTCAAGTGCATAGTCTTCGAATGGCACTCATTAGAGTTTGCCTTGCGCGGTTAGATTGGAGTTTATTTTGTCTTTTGGTGCTTCCGCTTTCCGTTAACGAAGGTTAAGCTTGATTCGGCACTCCGTACGGCGCTTGGCACCTCAGCAGGCGGGTCGGAGCCACCTTCGCGACTAAACGGAAACCTATTGGCTTCTCTGCAGCGAACGACCGTCGCAGGTAGCAAGAGGAGAACCTCACCGGAAATGACCGCGGAGAAGCCCTCGGACGTTGGCGCGCCAGGTACATATAGTCTGCGCCCGCGAGCTCGGCTCCAGTTCACCACCGGCAATGGAGGGTGAAGCTTTGACAATGCCAGCCACTCGTGCTGGCGAAACGTCAGAAAAATCATTAGATGAAAGTCGGCCGAAGAACCCGAGACAGAAGCCAATAGGCAGTTTGTCAACAAGTGGCCACGAAAGCCTCAACAATTTTGTAAACGGAAACCTTTGGACTGAGAGGTCTTGTGTTTTGCATATATTTCATAAATTGTTATTTTGGTATTAAGTTGACTGAGGTTTCTTATGGATTTCCCGGCATTTGGACGTTAGGAGGAGGAGATTTAGGCCATCTGTTTTTAAAGTTTGTAAGAGTGTTAGTCTATCGCCTAAGAGCACGGACGAGGCTTCTTATTTTAAAAGTCGTCCTTGTTTTGGCTTGGTACGATTTTTGTTTACTGCCTGGTGGTTCTGGTAGTACGCCGGGTCGCTGTGGTTGTGTTGCATTTTGTATGCGGCTCTGTGCTCGAAGCCGTAGAGTACCATTTGTGTGAACTGCTTCACTGGGGAGTACTGATCGGGCCATTCTCGGCCCTGTGCTGTATGAAATAATTTTGTTATTATTTTAAAGTAACATTATCACTTAAATGATTTAGTTCTTGTTGCGTTAATTGCAACTTGGGTACTGAGAAATTTAGTAGTGTAATTACGGAAGATTTAATAGTGGCACAAGCCCCTTTACCTGTTTCGTAATCTGTTAATTACCGAAAGACCTTAAGCTCATAGTCATATGACGTGATTTTCTTAAATTATTGTATTTTTTATGTCATGTTATTGTTTTTTTTTAATTTGTTGATCACTGGTGTACTGTTCCAAGTATTAAAATGCTATTACTTGGGAGGAACGCGCGTAACAGCAACGGAGAGAGTAGTTGCGTGGCTTACGTGTCTATTGTTGGCGCGGCGTGCTGTCGGTTGTTTGTTTTGGTGCACCTGAGTTAAGTACTGTGTTGCCTCCTCCCTTGCGGCCCCGTCGTGTTCTTCTCATAAACATTTCCTTAGAGGCATTTTAGTTAATTTTATGCTAGTATTATTTTAATTTCTTACATTGGTAAAATTATGCGGCCTTCATTATGGCTCTGAGCACTATGGGACTTAACATTTATGGTCATCAGTCCCCTAGAACTTAGAACTACTTAAACCTAACTAACCGAAGGACATTACACAACACCCAGTCATCACGAGGCAGAGAAAATCCCTGACCCCGCCGGGAACCGAACCCGGGAACCCGGGCGCGGGAACCTTCATTATGCACACTGTTTGTCATAGCGGAGTTGATGTGCCATTGTAATTTCTTAAACTCCATTGTGTGTGCCCTTCGTGATACATATTGTTTGTCATAATAGATTTGAGTATGACAATTATAATGTCTCATATATCATGATGTGCGTGTGTAATGGTGCAATAAATGGATGATTGTTATTTCTGTTTTTGGCGCCATTCATGCCTCCTTTCTTGTCCCTATTGGTACGCTATCCTTGTACTTCTGTTGGTAACCCACATCAGCTTACTTACACGCCATCGCTCATCATTAAAAAAAACTATGATATGCGAGCACAGCTGCGGGTAACCACTAGTATTTCGTAAACGACAACACGTGACCCGAGAGAAACGCGGCGTGTGAGGATCGCAGAACCGGTGGGCGCCGGCGCTGCTCCCGCGACAGCGGCGGCGACGCGCGGCGATAGCATCTGCCGCAGTGACAGCGGCGGCCAGCCGGCCAGCCAGGCAGCTCCTCGGGAGCGCCTTTATCTGGAGTCGGCAATTACGCGGACGCGCATCTGGAAGCAGCTAATTGAGCCGTTAATCAAGGGCCAAAGCCGTCCGGTAATGGCCGGCCGGATCGTGACCGGCGGTAATGGAGGCGGCCGCCTCCCGCGGCGAGGCCCGGGGCGCGCACACTCTGCTCCTCCTCCGCCGCCCCCGCCACCCCCGCCTCCCGCTCGTGTGAGTGACCCCGGGCCGGCGGCGGCGGCGCACCCCCGCCCTAAACGCCGTTCTGCCTAGTTAGCTCTGCTCCGGCGAGCCCGAGCGCCGATCCCGAAACGCGATAGCCGCACTTATTGAATCTCTGCCCCCACGGGCGGAAAGAGTTCCGATCGTCACGTACGGCACTGATCCGCACGTTAAGGGGGCCGACGCCGTCTCTGGCGGTCGTGCGGCCGCGCCGGTCGTTACGCCGAGTCTCACTTACCGCGCTACCCACAGCCCGTCTCTGCAGCAGCCGGCGGGCCGCGGTTCCGGGAGCCTCGGCGGCGAGAGAATCCCTCGCGCATCTCTAGCTCGCTGCATTTCTGAGGCACAGTCAACCGTTCACAGCATTCTGTTCGACTTTCGTAGAAATTTAGTAGTGGGTAGTAGTAGGAAAGGCTAGCATGAAACAAAGGAAGTTGCGAGTGCTTGTCAGGGACTTGAAGCTTTTTCAAGAAGCTCACTGCCGCTCACAACCGGTGATAGGACACTCTTTCTCTCTCTTTCCTCTTTTTCTCTCCCCTCCTGCTGCACGGGATTAGCCGAGCGGTCTAAGGCACTGCAGTCATAGACTGTGCGGCTGGTGCCGGCGGAGATTCGAGTCCTCCCTCGGGCATGGGTGTGCGTGTTTGTCCATAGGATAATTTGTCCTTACGATAATTTAGGTTAAGTTCAAAATGGTTCAAATGGCTCTGAGCACTATGCGATTTAAATTCTGAGGTCATCAGCCCCCTAGAACTTAGAACTACTTAAACCTAACTAACCTAAGGACATCACACACATCCATTCCCGAGGCAGGATTCGAACCTGCGACCGTAGCGGTCACGCGGTTCCAGACTGTAGCACCTAGAACCGCACGGCCACTCCGGCCGGCCATAGGTTAAGTAGTGTGTAGTCTTAGGGACTGATGACTTTAGCAGCTAAGTCGCATAAGATTTCACACACATCATCATCTTCCTTCCCTTAACCCTTCCGGGACGCGAGGCCCGTATGTGTGGCCCGACGCGGCAGTCGCTATGGGACGCGAGGCCCGTATACGTGGCGCGATTGTCGCGTCACACACCTAGCGCTATATCTAGAGACTGGCTTGGAGTATCGATACGGGACGGGGCGCATCCTAACAAAAGGGGAATTGTTCTGGCTAATTTCAGGTTGAGATCGTCAACGCTTTCTTGCTATATGTCATAATAGCAAAGCAAAGAGGAGAGACACCAAAGAGTCATTCGCAGTTTCGGAAGAGTCTCGTCAAGGAGCTTGTGGGCGACGTCAGGAAGAGGAAGAGGCCACGCTCTGAGCATGGTGACCTACACAGGATGGACGGCCTGTACTATGCTATCGCAACAATAGACACCGGAAAACAGAGTGACTGTGTCGTTTGCAGTGATCGCTCCAAGCCAGAAGGGCAAAAACGGTCCCCCTTTTTTTTGCGAAACTTGTCCGTCAAACTCTTCTCTTCATGTGCCTGAGTGCTTCAACAAGTATCAGAAAGTAGCAAAGTATCGAAAGGACTTGTAAAATATGGCTGCCTATCGAAAAATTTGCCAAAGTTGTAAAGTTTGTTTTAAGCAAATTTTATGAAATTTTGTTGTTTATTGACATAAATTAAATTTTTATCCCTCAAAATTTACTTTTTATTTTTCTTCCCACGGACGTCCCATAAGAGATGAAATTGTATTTTATATGACGTTTTAAAGCTAAAACTTTAAAGAATACGCTAGAACTAATTTTAATATGTCTAAATCAATGCTTCACCCTTCAACTAAAGAAAAGTGATTAAAAAATCAAATTTTTCACTTTTTTCTATTTTAACACCACCGTCAAGTCAAAAAAGTGCTCGATATGGAATACTGAAAATAGTGTGCCAGTAAAGAACGTGTTTTAAGCTTCATTTACAAAAAAAAGTTATACCGATAAGTCAAAATCTGTTTTTTATAAACGATGAAAGAAACCTAATGGATATGGAACCTGCACAGCGCCGCCGAATTGCTCCGCCTTGAGGAAACGCGCTGCGTCCCGAAAGGGTTAAATCACACCTCTTGAACCCAGTAGCTTTAATTTGCTCTACTGAAACTTCATTACTATCAGTTTGTTTCATGTTTTCTGTTAATTTGTAAGGTTTCAAATGCTGCAGAAAAAAAATTAGACACGAAGAGCCCACCTCCACTTGGCGGGACACGGGCAACTGTGTGATTAGAGGCGGGAACCGGGGCTGCATAAGTTACCTCGGACCCCGCACAGCGGTCGAGAGGCTCATACAGACCCACCATAAGAAATTAGAAGGTGGATCATTAAATAATTGTCAGCAAATGAAATAAAAACTACCGTTTCTTCCGGCTGGGCATTATATGAGAATTAATGGTAACGTCATCAGCCGTATGTCTACCTCTCTTTATTCAAATGCGACCGATGTCGGTAACATACTGCGCCACCATCATGCCCCTCTATTGGCGTAAACTGGACCTGTAACCGCGAAGAAGAAACAAGAGCCGATAGGGAAGAGATAAGGGATCTAGTATTAAAATCGGAATTTTTAAAGAGCTTTGGAAGACGTAAGAGCAACTAAGGCAGAAGGAATAGATAACATTCCATCAGAATTTCTAAAATCTTTGTGGGAAGTGGCAACAAACGCTATTCACGTTGGTGTGTACAATGTATGAGTCTGGCGATATACCGTCTTACTTTCGGAACACACCATTCACGCAGTTCTGAAGATTGCGAGAGCTGACAGGTGCGAGAATTACCGCACAATCAGCTTAATAGCTCATGAATCCATGTTGTTCACAAGAATAATATACGCAAGAATGGAAAATAACATTGAGGATGTGTTTCATGACGATCAGCTTGGCTTCAAGAAAGGCAAAGGCGACAGAGAGGCAGTTCTTAACTTTGCGGTTGATAATGGAAGCAAGACTGAAGAAAAATCAAGATACGTTCACAATATTTGTCGACCCGGAAAAAGTGTCCGACAATGTAAAATTGAGCAAGATGATCGATATTCTGAGTAAAATATGAGTAAGCTACAGAAAATAACGGTTAATATACCGTATGTACAAGTGTCAAGAGGTAAGAATAGGAGTGGACCATCAACAATGAAATGCTAGGATTAAAAAGAGTGTAAGACAGGAATGTAGTCTTTCGACCTTACTGTTCAATCTACACATCGAAGAAGCGAACGTTGAAGGGTGAGATTAAGATTCAACGTGAAAGGATATCAATAATAAGATTCGCTGATGGTATTACTATCCTGAGTGAAAATGAAGAAGAGTTACAGAATCTGCTACATGGAATGAACAGTCTAATGGTACAGAATGCCGATCGAGAGTAAACCGAAGGAAGACTAAAGTAATCAAAAGTAGCAGGAATGAGAACAGCGAGAAAGTTAACATCAAAACGGGATCACGAAGTTGACGAAGTCAAATAATTCTGCTACCTAGGCAGAAAAATAACCCGTGACGGACGGAGTAAGGAGGGCATATGAAGCAGACTAGGACTGGCGTAAAGGGCATTCTTGACCAAGAGAAATCTACTAGTATCAAACATAGGCCTAAATTTGCGAAAGAAATTTCTGAGAATGTAGATTTGGTTCACAGCATTGTATCTTAGTGAAACACGGACTATGGGAAAACCGGAACATAAGAGAATCGAAGCATTTGAGATGTGGTGCCACAGAAGAATGTAGAAAATTAGGTTGACTGACAAGCTAAGGAATGAGGAAGTTCTTCGCAGAGTCACAGAGGCAAGGAATATGTGGTGAACACTAACAAGAAGAGGCGACAAGATTACAGGACATGTGTCATGATGTCAAGGAATAACTTCCATGATACTAGAGGGATCTGTAGAGGGTAAAAACTGTAGAGGAAGACAGACATTGTAATACATCCAGCAAATAATTGAGGACGTAGGTTGCAATTTTTATCTGAGATATAATGTTGGCACAGGAGAGGAATTCGTGGCGGACCGTATCGAACCACTCATAAAACTGATTATTAAAAAAAAATTCTGTGTTGCCATAACAGAGGAGTTTTATTTGTATCCCCTATTATGCCAGTATGGAAAGTTGGTTAGTTTTGGGTCCAAATTTTGCCAATAAAGAAGCCCGATGACGGTGCAGTGTGTCACCGAAACCAGTTGCATTTGAATAAATAGATTTAAAAATGTGACTGAAGGAGTTAGCCGTTAATTCGCGTATTCTGTTCGTGGTCACTTGGTACGCAAGAGCAGTTACGGCAAAATGTAGCTTCCCACTGTAGCACAGATGATGCTTTGTACAGCATCTACACACATCATTCACGTCGTCCAGAAGCCACTCTTGGAATTTACAATCACGAAAAAACATGTGGACCATTCTATGCGATAATCAAATACAACAGTCCACAACGTTGATTCGGTTCTTGGTAACATTAAAATGTCGTTTTGCTGGGGACAAAAGACTACAAAATACATGAGGAACTATTTCTGTGTGCTGCAAGTAGGTGTTTCAGTCTGGTCTATATGCGCGTTCTGCAGCTACATTTATGTAAATACTCCACAAGCCACAATACATGCAATGCTGGGAGCACCACTTCTCCTAAATCCTTTCCTGTTACACTCGAAAATACAGCTAGGGAAAAACGACTGTCCCTAAGCCTCCGTACGATCTTCAGTTTTTCCTATCGTATTTTCATGGTCCTTAAGCGAAATGTTCATTTGCGGCAGTAGAATCTTTCTGGAATCGGCCTCATATGTCGGTTCTTTGAATTTCCTCATTACTTCCTCGTGAAAGAATGTAGTCTTCCTTCCAGGTATTTCCATCTGATTTCACAAAGCACCTCAGTAACACTTCGGTGCTGATCGACCGCTAACAAATATAATATAGCCGCACGCGTCTGAAATCCTTCGATGCGATCCTTTAATCCGAGCTAGTGGGGACGGCAAACACTCGAGCAATAATCAAGAATGTGTCGCACTGGTGTTCTACGCGCCGTGTCCTTTGTTTGCATAAGTTCGTAGCGTTTTTGTCTTGCGTGTTGGTATTCCGCTTGTTATGGTTGTATTTATCGGTAGAAATTTTTCATTCACTATTGCTATTTGAGTTTCCGTATTGTCATTTTGTCGTTTGGAAATAGTGAGTGGAACTGTGGACGCTACAAAATGGAATTCCAAGAGGCGAAATCGGAACATTTCCGACATATACTTCTTTTTGAGTTCAGTAGAGGAGAAATAGCAGCGGAGGCAGTCACAAACATTTGCGCCGTGTGTGGGAATAATGCCACTGAACAGAGCACGGCAAGAAAATGGTTTTCTCGTTTTAAGGGGGGTCGTTTTGACGTCACTGACTCTCCACGTTCAGTAATAACTTTGTAGTTTGATGAAGATCGTTTAAACCCATTAATCCACAATGATCCACGTCAGTGTACTCGAGAAATGGAAAATATGATGAACTGTGATCATTCCAGCATCGTGCGACTTTTGCATCCAATGAGGGAGGTTCAGAAATCGGGTGCTTGGCTACCGCATGCTTTAAGCCAAGATCACAAAAATCTGCCGGTGACCATATGCGCATCTGTGCTTGCTCATCATCAATTGGCTCATGAACAACACGGACTGTGTCTTTACTGGTGACGAATTGGTGCCCCGAGGAGTAACTCACTGCTGACATTTATTGTCAACAACTGAGATGTGTCAGACGCTACCCCTCCAGGAAGACTGCGTGAAGTGATGCTACTCTACGATAACGCCCTCTCGCATTAGCTAAAATGACAGAAAACACTATACAGGAGATGGTTTGGGAAGCCATTTCGCATCCACCTTATTCAACTCATCTCCCACCTTTCTGCTCTCTAACGAACTACTCTCAAGGAATTCCATTCCGTGATGAAAATGCGCTCCAAACACGGCTCAACGAGTTCCCCTTAAAATCAAGCGATTCCTATAGTCGCGGAATCGAAAAGTTACCCCAGAGTTGGCAGACTGCTGTAAACAGCGAAGAAGAATACATTATTGATGACTAAAGACTCTGTTATGTGTATCTGTTGTGATTAAACTTACGGAAGAACGCTACGAACTTGCACACCAACACAACAGCTGAGCTACACTTCCCCAAAATTCTCCCACTAAAATGAAGTCTACCATTCGTCTTCCCTACGTGCTTGTTCAATTTCATATCGCTTTTGAGTTCCACTTCCTTTTTTCAGTAAAGTTGGCCAGTGTCATGATGTCATCTTCCGCTCAGTTCAACAAGAGTAGAAGCATTGGTGATATATGAATATTTTTGGCAGCCTCGTCACCTGGGGCCATCTGTAGGTAACAAAAACTTCACTAGCATTACACGTACCGCGAAACATCTGAGCCTATTTGTCGTTTGAGAGAACGAGAATCTAAATGCCGATATTACTTCCCATATTATCTTACAATCATTGGATCTTTTTGTTTGCACCGTTGTTATTGGTTTTTCGGGAAATACAGGAACATCAATGTTTTCTGACTTCGTTCGTTTTCTTTAAAGCATCTTAGGTGGTCACTGTACCACTCTACGAACTGCGGATTTCCTTAAAAGTTGTTTTAACTAAATCATAAACAGTTTTCACATTAAAAATTAGTTTTGTTACTCTTAAATTATTTACGTTCGTTCTTCTACACGTAAGCGCTCCATTTTAAGCATACTGCACTACCATGAAACAAAATATTTTCTCGTTTGCAAGATTTTAAAAATCCACATTTACCTTGTATATTTTACAAAGAACTTTTTCCGTGTTTCTTTTTTCTTATTCAGTTTTGTAACCCGAGATTCTTGGTACTCATTGTTTTTGCTATTTGAGAAATTATGTCTGGTTACTTATTGTAGGCGTGGTTGACTACTGGTACCATGTTAAATCTTAGATGATGCATCTGAGAGCTTCTTGTTTTTCAGACTGTCGGTGGTTTGATGATTACTGTAGTATTTTTTTCTCCAGCAACGAATGAGTGAGTGTTGGTTGTTTTTCTTTGTGACTGATATTTGCAGGAAATTTATTTGTTCTGCTTGTTATTTCTCAGACGAATGAAATCCATGAGGTAAAACAAAGTATGCAAAGTACGCATAGTGAATGTGGGTATTTACAAACACACAAACAAGAAAATATTGACTGCCAGTGCAAAGCAGTGTGCTAAAAATGGAACGCCTGTGTGTAGAAGAGCACGTGGAAATAATATAAAAGCCACAAAGCGAAAAAGAAACTAATTTTGAACATGAGGATTGTTTATGATCTCCTAAACAGATTTTTAAGAGAACTACAATAGTTACATTGACCACTGTGGAGGCTCTAAGTACAGTAAAATGTGTCTGGACCAAAAAAGACAATCGTAAAACATGGAATAACTCTCCCATTACATGCAAAACTGCGACTGCGGAAAAGATATCACGAAACCAAAAGTGCAGCACGTGTATGAAGCTACTTTTCAAGCCATGCCTCGTGCATAAGGAATTATAGACGTTTTTATTATTGAGATCTGTCAGATCTTTTCTAAACTGTTCATTGGCTCTTGCCACTTGCTAAATGTCTGCAAAAATAACCAACTTTTCGGAAAGAAGTGTGCCATTATTTTCTGTATGTTTGAATGTTTGATAAATGGTACTCTGGGTTCACATTCCTCACTTTCTTCCTAATCCAATTAATATGAAAATCCAATCTGGCAACAAACAAAAAAGAGGAAGATTAATAAAAGGAACATTGAAAGATGCTGTTATGTGCCGCACTGCTTGCAGTTTGACCGAGAATCCGCCTGCTGTTATCAGAAGTTGGTTAAGATTGGTTTCCACCAGTGACTTCAGTATTAACAGAGCAGAAACAGTTGCCGCTCTGGTAAAGAGCTCCTTTTAGCAGAATCGAGAATGACAGTTTGATATTCCTGTAAACAATTCAAGGAGCAAGAAAGTCAGATCTTATTGCAATAATAGTAATAGAACAGTAATAGGATGGCCGAGTTTCACACGCAGTCTACAGCATAGTAGACCTAAAGCTACTAAACCTCAATAGCCTTTATGACAAATACACGATTAACAGAATTAACAGCTGGCAGCCAAGAAACAACTTTACAATAGGTGACCGTGTTTCAGGATTTACAGAAATTTGTGACTATTTTGGAGAATCTTAAACTCACAGGCCACTTAACAGCCCAATGGCCGACCAAAAATCAACTTAAATTTATACTACAGGCGTCGATTAGATTTATTCAAACGAGATTTGGAAGAAATCAGTTGCATTAAATCGTATACCACTGACATACAAAACATCGAAGCAACGCAAGCGGTTACTTTCAGAGGTTACAGAAAAGCAAACAGCGGCAATAGGCAGACAAATTTACAGACGGAATCAACTAATTGTAAGCCCGGTGTGCAGAAAGAGTAAATAAACAGGTGACTAGATAGTTATTATATAGGCGGCTAATTCGGAAAATAGCAAATGACAAGTAATGCTGGCTTGATGTAAACAGTTGGTCGGTGCTCTTTACAAAATAGACTCCTTTTCCACATATATATTACAAGACCGTTTGGTGAATTTCATCAGACCGACCAAAGCATACAATGAGGCCCCTGATAAATAAGGCATTAAATACTGGCGATTCTAACACGCATATATAGCCAGAATTAAACACTATTCTAATTACACACAAAACCAACTCTTGAAACAAGTTTGACAAGCACGCAAAGCGTTAAACAGTATTGTAATAAAATACGAGACCCCAATGAATTAAACAAATTGGATGAGCACTAAGCACTAATCTAATGATAAGCCAAACCATTAATCAATTAAAACATTGCTGAGTACTGAATAAACACTATTTTCACAGACTGCAAGATACTACATAACATGTCAGGCCAGTGGTTTACAGTTAACCTCAATATTAAGTACCTCAAACACTACTTTAATGAAATACAAGACACTTTAAAGCAGGCTGACAAGCATGGCATAAGTAAAGAAATCGGGCAGGTACCTACAAAAATGGCTCTGAGCACTATGGGACTTAACATCTATGGTCATCAGTCCCCTAGAACTTAGAACTACTTAAATCTAACTAACCTAAGGACATCACACAGCACCCAGTCATCACGAGGCAGAGAAAATCTCTGACCCCGCCGGGAATCGAACCCGGGCGCGGGAAGCGAGAACGCTACCGCACGACCACGAGCTGCGGACAGGTACCTACAGAATGATATGACAGAAAGCGCATCTTGCACAAACAAACAAGCCAGCCGCACTGCTCAGTAATATGGCAAGTAGACAAAATTTAAAATATAATACAAATTCGCCGCAAATCACGAATAATGTCCAGAAAATCGACCAGACCCAGTTATGTAGCAAAACACAAACGAGTGCCCTTGTCTCGCAACATTGGACCTAAGAAATGGCAGAAATATCAAGTAGGCCCAAAATTTTGAATTGTTAAATCGTTAATTGAACACACTACTTTGGAGGACTGATTTGCATTACTGTATGGAGCTGTATCATATACAGTAACTAGCTGTGCATCATGATCAGACAGACCATTCTTAATAGGAAAAGTTTTTATGTGATTAAGTTAATCTTGGTCTATGGAAACACTATCTATCAGCGTGCCGCTGCCTGTACCAACCGAGTAGGAAATTCAGTAGCTGATGTTAAATTGTAAGAACCAAATAATACTTCAAGGTCAAGCTTTCTATCAGGCTCTTTCAGAAAATCTACACTGAAATCCCTACAAACAGCAATTTGCTTTCCTCTGTCTGACAGATAGCACAACAAAAAATCCAAGTTTTTCAAAAATAGTTGAAAATTTCACAATAGGGACCTACGCATGGTTACAATTTTAAAAGTGCCATTATTTAGTTTAAGCTCACATGCATATGCTTCTATACGTTGCTCTACACTAATTTTTTAGTTTCCAAATTTTCACACTATGACAGATTTTAACATATGTGGCATCTCCTCCTCTCTCCATGTGCTGAAAGCTTATATTCACCTACATTTACCATTTCCATACCTGTGACTATATGATGTTCAGACCTGCATGGTACATGTATTCCACCCTCAGTTTCTAAATCTTCTAAACAAACAAGAAGCTCATCTACTTTGTTTCTTAATCCCCTGATATTCTGATGCAATATATTAACAAAATTTTTCACTGTGCTTTTATGCGTATCTTGTGACATACTAACATTATTTTTCACTATTCTGTTATGAGAATCTTGTGATGTTTTCACATCTCTAGTACCTGCCTGTCTGAACTTCTCATAAAGCTTCATTTCAAACAATGTAGGATGATTGGACACTGATATTAGCCTAAAAAAGTACTCCCATGAGTTTATATGAGGAATGTTTATGTATTTTGATAAACAGTACAGTGCTTCGTTGTGTGGTACAATGGTCAAACTAAGCTTGTCGACAAATGCTACCTAACATGTAAATTATATCAATAATGCCAATATGTGAGCCACGTTCATTTCCTTAATGCTATAAAACAATAGTCTAACAACAGTAAAGTCACATGTGTTTCCTACTCGAAATATCACATGTTTTAATAAATAATTCAGACAATTTTACTGTAGGCACAAGATTAAATTTTTTCGTTCATGATAAGAAATCTGTAATCAAACTTGCATATTATGATTAGCATATGTGTGTTTTGTGCACACACTGTTACTCTTTACCCAAAACAGCTGCTTATGGGGAAAGTTGGGTTTGTATATTTATTAAAGTACACATTCAAAAAATAATGAAATGTTTAAAAAAATTATTGCTTTTTCATACGTTCTGCCTGCAAACAGTACGTAACGAATTTTGCAACTGTGTTGGACTAGCGAAAGGCACACAGCAGCCTCATAAATTTAAGAGGTGTAGCCAGAAGTGATATCATAATCATTTGATTCGAAGTGCCAACATAATGGATCTTTAGAGTATAAAACTAACTTTGATAACTACATGTGATCAATATTCTGTAATAGCGAAAAGTGTCAACATGTCTCACTCCCAAGCACTAAACATCCCTTAGCTATTAGAGAAGAGGGTGAGAATAATCAATGAGTGCTTTGATGTTTTGTTATTATTAAAGACTCTGGACAATCTTGGTAACATAAATTGTACCCGAAATGCCATGTTATTTAGCAAGAAAAATTTAAATATGCTTACACCCATTAACAAACTGTTTTGTGACAGTATTATGGTGTTTAAATTATGTGATAAAGTGAACTCTCGAGAAAAATAAAGAAAAGAAATTTGGAGTGCATTAACAATTATCTATGCAGAAAATTCTCCAGTACCTTGCTACTGGTGACTGCTGGTGGATGCAGTAAATATCATAATACCTTGTTATACCTTGTTAAAGACGACATAGGTCTTCAAGTGCCTTGTATGTACGGTGTTCCCTGTGAGTGCGGCAGCAACTATAAAGGTCACACAATTAACACTATTGTGGAGTGTTGTACTGAGAGCAAGTGACAAATTAAACAAAGGGATTTTGAGAAGTCAGCCATAGATAAGCGCTGCCTAGAAAGCAGACATAAAATAAAATTTGAAAAGACGATACTGTTGGCTCATGCTTCATGAAACTGAGATTCTGTTGTAAAGGAGATAGCCAAGATTAGCATAAACGGCAATAATTTTAACAGGCACGAAGGGTACACATTTAGTGGAGCATTGTGCTGGGCTTTTTTGGATGTCGAGCAAAAGCAAAGATGGATGCTTGACACTTGTAGGGAGACGGGAGCAGCAGTTTGACACATGGTGCCAGCCCCTTGCACCACTTGATGACATTGGTCACTTGGCGTACCTGAGCTTCTGCTACCTGCGCATGTCACCTTCTGCGCACACATCACTTCGACCCCGTCTGATTGGTTCCAGATGCTACAGTCATGGCCATATAAGCAGAAAACTGTGTCAGCCCCTGGAGTCCCTTTTTGTTACTCTTGATGCTGATAGCTACGATAACCATCGAAAGCTCGAGTTTTTTATTTGCAATGATACGGCTTGTAAAACGAGGAAAGTTTATTCAGGTATGCCACCACAAAAGACTCTGAGGATACATGACCTTTTCCAAAACTTTTTGAGAATAAAGTTAATAATGAAACAGATAGGTAGTTATTAATACTTTTCCTATCATCTTTCTTAAGGAGGGGTCTAGCCATGGCTTACTTTAGTTATTCTGGGAAAGACATCTTGTGAAAATGGTGCATTAAATACAGTTGTGGCACTAACTCTGGATGTTTATAGAGATTCATTGAATATCACACTCAGGAGATTATTTGACTTGAAATATGCATTATAATTTATTACAAATTTTCTAAATTCATTCTCTAACGTCCACAGTTTGAAAATTTCAGTTAAAATATAACGCTTTTTAATTGATTCCATTAAAATTAAACAAAATGTTCATTATAGAACAATTTCAAAAAATTACAAATTATTCGGCACAAAAGTGATCATAACTTTTCTCACTATTTTGTGCAACATCCTTTTGGTTTCATCACTCTCAATTCTACATGGAGTCGAGTCTGTCATATGTGAGTGATCTGATTTCATCATTCTGAGCTACAAACTGATGATGGCCTCTAGCAGAACCTTCTTGCCACTGGGATTCCATCATGAAACCGTACCTTTCTGCCTTGATCACAAATTCTAAGTTGGTTTGCGGTCAGAACTGCTGCCTGGCCATATTGACACACTAATGTGGGGATCAGCGATCCTTTCTGCAGATTCCAGCACTGTGACATGGTGCACTGTCTTGCTAAAAGATGCACTCATAATTGTTACGTTGCAAAAACTCGTGGATACAGGGCAGCAATTTCAACATTAAGACTACTTCTTGGTTCTTTTTTGGCGTGAACTTTGACTTTTAACGCTTGCAGACGTCCAGTGTCATTGCTTTGCATTGTGGGGTGCCAGCAGAGCTGTTTAGGTTACCCCTGAGATGCTGTAGTCCAGTACCTGGTGACCTACAGAGAAGGGAAGCTCCCCACAAGATCATACAATTTTTAAGAGATAATAATGTTACACCAAACAGAAATGTCTTATTGAATGATAATTAATAGGGGTGGACCGACAAAGCATCAAAGTATGAGTACCGCACCACACATGGGTATACCAATAAGAGGAGGGACCATCTATCTATAACATAAGCAAGCAGCCACTAAAAAATCAGGTTTATTATCATAAAGCTTCAACATGTCACTACTCACTGATATATGCAAATGAACATTTAATACATGTACAAGGGATTATAACTGTAAAATCTAACCATAGGACAAGAGGGTGAACACAATATTACCGTAATTATGACAATAAATCGCGACTACAGCCAATGACTGCGAGAATGGTTAGCGGAAGCGAATTCTACTTTCGACTACTTTTGCTGAAAATCAGCCCTCGGCACTGACCTTGTCTACGGTTTGTCCTGGCCCCATTAAGTAAACACATCCCAGCAGGCTTGGAAGCTTTGAGGTGTACAGATAAGTAGCAAGGCCTTTGCTGTAATATAATAGTGGAAGAGAAAAAGCAATTAACAGGGCAGTCATTGGTAGTGCTGAATATTGTCTGCAGTTATGACGCAGCACAAGACATCGACTACATTGACCCAGGGTGAGTAGATAATATCACGAAATACGTTATCTGACGGTTTTATGAGATCTTCCATGTGGCATAAGCTCTCTGTTGCAAATAATATGGTGAGATTGATCTACATCACAAGTTCATCAAGGACATTTTAACTGGGTATCAGTACTATTTCTGTCTTCTATTCCGCACAATCATTTTTTTATGAACGTCAGTCTAAACTTTATTAGTTAGTCCATTCACATTTATTCTAACATAACACTAAATCATTTACTCTGTTATAGTCATAGTCAACTATATAGTACAAAACAATGAACAATAAGGATAACATTCATAGACGCACCTTTACAGTAAGTCACATCAGACACCAGCTGCATAGTGCATTCATCGAACAATAACAACATTTATAGGAACCTGTGTACAGTAAATCACATCGAATATCAAAGGAATGATAGTTGCAGAAACACATTTCAAAACAAACAAGACGTACGCCAAACAAAACGTGTTACACTCGTTTTATTGTATGGTTGTGTAGCAATACAAAATTATAAATTCTTGAAGGCATATATAAAACTTGTTAAGGGGAGCCGGAGGGGGTCAAATAGAAAAAATTCAAATCCAAAAAATTAAGATTTTTTTCCGAAAATTATTGGAACATTCCTCTTTAATGCTTTGAATTATTGTTCTACTCGCCCTAGAAGTGGAGTTGTTACCATTTTCCCCCACGCCTGCAGAGCAAATGGGCGGCCGCTGAATGCATCTAACACCCTCTAGTGACTTCCTGGCGAACTGCTTGGGATTTTCTCGGCCTGTTACGCATACAGCGCCTTATGTTACGCATACAGCGAGTGTGCAAGGCTTGGCTACACTGTTTTCTGTGACAAATAAAGCGCTAAGAGCGCGGAACATCGTCTCTTTGCTGTTTACTGTTTCGGCTTCGAAGGCTCAAACAAACTTTGGGTTCAAGTAAGCTCAGTGATGGAAATACAATAGGAGGGAGAGGCAGGCTTACTGATGAGGTGATTGAACGTCTACAGAGATACTATGGGTATGCTATAAGGCAAAATACTAGTAATGTTAGTGACATACGAAAAGCAGTGTGGGCATTGTTCCTTCATACTGCCTCTTCCAATGAATACCCTCAACACAGCCTGTGCCCAAAAGATTCCTGGTGCAAATATAATGCAAAAAAGGACTATGATCACAAACATGGTTTGCCAGCAGCTGTTATAAATGCAATAAAACCAATTTTTCACGACTTAGCACAGCCAGAATTGTTACACAAATGTCTACACGGAAAGATGCAGAATCCTAATGAGAGCGTAAACAATTTGATTTGGAAAGTGATTCCTAAAAGGGTGTTTGTAAGCATTAAAACACTGCACTTTGGCATTTATGATGCAATAGCAACCTACAACCAAGGGAACAGTGTGGAGTGTGAAGTTCTGAAGGCATTAGGATTTACAGCTGGGGTGAAGACTGTACAACCACTAAGAAATATTGACAGAGAAAGGATAAGAGGAGCAGAAAGAAGAGAAAGGTATATGAAGTATGGTGGAACAACAGGCCAGAAAAGAAGACAGAAGAGGAATCTTTTGGAGGATGAAGAAGAAGACCCTGATAATCCATCCTATAGTGCAGGAATGTATTGAGGAACTTTGATAGCCATTTCCCGTAAATTAGAATTTTTCGAATATAAGGAACATTTTCTCAAAATCCTCTCAAGCTAGAGAAATGAAATTTTTATACAGCACTCCTAGTGGTCAAACTTACATTGAAACACAGCCATTTGGCAATATGTTCAGTAGTTTCATTTCAGTTTAATTATACAGCAATTATTTGTAAAAAAAAATTTGGGTCATTAATAAAAAAAAATTGGAAACTAGAAAAGATACTCCAAAATCCCTCTGTCATAATTTCAATACTAAACCACTCTATATGTAAAAAAAATTCAAATTTTTCTATTTGGTAGTTTATTCATAAATGTTCCTCAAACTTAGTGATTTTAACATGGGCAGCATAGGCACCTCCGGCTCCCCTTAAAATACAAAACCGAATACTAAAACTCTCGATAACCTGTCAATAACAGCCACTTGTGTTACTGTGATAATAAGGTGATGAACATTTATGCAAACAGTATCGTAATTGTGACATCATTTTAGATAATATCAGGCAACAAGTGACCTAACTGCACCATGTTTTCATTATAGCTGTTCAAAATCCCAGTTACTCGCAAATCGAGACACCTCTCATGGGGTGCGTTAGAATTACTGCATGAGTAGCAAATTATAAACATTAAATATCAACTACAAACAAATCTGCAGCACTGCTGATGGCATGGTAAACTTATTAACTAAATGTTGGTCATTTCTACTGGCGCGTCTTTTCAGTAGTCCCTGAAAACTAGAAAGAAAATACAACAACAAGCACTTCACTGTTCTCTGGTAATCCACTGTTGATCACATGGACTCTTTTTGTGAAAGTTTTGAAACATGCGAAAACACGGAATCGAAAGAGTTAGCATTTAAAGTTTCAGCAGATCCTCTCGTGAAAGCACGACAGGAATCACAAATTCAGATTAGTAGCTTGTCGAAGTGATATCCATTAACCATCAGTAATGTACTACTAACACGAAGTTTACGTTGATACCTGGTTCCTTTCAGCAGCTGTTTTTTCCCACATTACTAACACAGTACAGCATAAAAAAAGTTCTTGAGTTTCCCGCTCTAAGGTTTGACCAGTCTACAATAAGTTTGTGAGCAGCAGTAAAAAGGTTCATGACCCACAAATAACACTGTTCTACAAAAAAAGACCTTTTTTCTATTTCTGATAAAAAATATTGTGATCCTAGTTGTATTTTGAGTGCTGAATTGAAAACTGTTTTTGTTTTTTTTTCTGTCAGGGATAGTTTATGAGTAATCGCAATTTTATTTCTCTTTTCAGTTTCTGATATAGTGCAGCAAACGTGAGGTGAAATTCGACAAACAAATGCACATCTTTATGATGTTATAAGTTCATCACATTAATGGAGGGTGGGATCTAACATATAACACAGTAACCTTCGTGTATACACTTTGAAGCATTTATTTGACATAAGAAATTACAGAAAATTTACAAACAATGAGCCACTGCCTTGTAATGCACATCACTTTTTTCTCTTGTATTGTGAATCTTTCTTCTCTCGAATGATATTCCAGCAATAATCTGCCAACATAGAAGGTACCCACTTCCCTTCATAGCGCCTTTCTATGGTCGAAATGTCTTTATGGAATCTTTCCCCATGTTCATCCGATACGTCACTACAACTCTCTGTGAAGTAGTCCAGATGAGAGTCCATCATATGTACCTTCAAAGACATATTACACCCCAAATCCTGATATGCTTCGATCATGTCCTTCGCCATTGCTTTGTAGTTAGTAGCTCTTCTTCTTCCAAGGACGTTTTCCGTCACCATCTTTAAACAGTCTCATGCGGATTTTTCTTTATCAGTTAAACATGCTTCAAAATTTGCATCTTTCTGCAGCTCCCTGATTTGTGGGCCCACAAATACACCTTCCTTTATTTTTGCAGGTGAAAGACGGGGGAATTTGGTAGCTAGATATGCAAACCCACAGCCTGTTGGATCCATGGCCTTCACGAATTGTTTCATCAGGCCAAGTTTGATGTGAAGCGGTGGAAGTAGTATATATTCAGGAGCTACCAGACTTTCACGTTGTACATTCTTTTCGACAACTTTACATCTTCGCCTGGGCCATTTCTTTTTCACATAGTGAGAATTTCGGTCTCGACTATCCCACTCGCAAAGAAAACAGGCATACTTTGTGTAGCCTTGTTGCATTCCCAGCACCATAGCAATTACCTTGAAATCTGCATATATTTTCCACTTGTGTTGATTTTAATGAATTTAGTATCCTTTGTACGAATTCGTAATTCTCTTTTGTCAAACTAGCGTAAGCTACTGGAACAGAGGGTATTTGATTTCCGTTATGGAGCAAAACACCCTTCAGACTTGTTTTCGATGCATCTCTGAAAAGTCTCCACTCCTGTGAAATGTAAGTGAAGTTCAGCACTTTCATCAGGCCAGCAACGTCATTGCAAAATGTCAGTGCTTCGTCAGTTGAAAAATAAGAAATAAAGGCATGTTCTCTGTGCCTGAACACACTGATTTTAGTACTTTGGTGCAGTAGATCATACTCTTGTAATCTTGAACCAAGCAGCTGCGCCTTTTGTTTACTTAGTCCTAGATCATGTACTAAATCAATTAAATCTGCCTGTGTTAACAAATGTGGCGATGACTCACTTGTGCAGTGATATAAAGTATCATCATCTGTAATTTCTTCAGTACTACTTATTTCACTGTCACTCGGAATTTGACCTCGAGCTCTTGAAAGTACTGGATGGTTGTCGGAATGCTGCACTGGCATTCTCGCTGAAGGCAGATCTGGGTAAACAATGTGCATCTTCAACTTTTTGTCTGTAAAACCCTGAAGTTTTGTTAGACAGAAATAACAATCAGTAACATGGTCGTTAGGCTCCCTCCACACCATGGGAACAGCAAACAACGCCACATTCTCTTTACCTTTCCACCACTGAATTAGTTTACAGTAATATGTAGCACAATAGAAATGTGGTGCCCATTCTTTATTTGGTCTTCTACCTCTACTCCAAAGTACTGTTTGTATGCTTTCTTTATGACTAAAGAAATTTTCTTCCTATTTCTGGCAAAAGTGAACTTCCCACAGATGTAGCAGAAGTTGTCCGGCTTATATCAACATCCACTACGACCTGGCATTTCTGCAAATTTAAAAATACCACTTTGGTAATACACCTGTATTAAATTAATAGTAGGGAACTAGAGGAACGCTGATGTGTAAAAACAAGCAGTCGTTTTACCTTCAGCACCAGGATCAATCAGTTTACACACAGGAACTAAAAAATTTCAACCGTGCTCGGAAATATGACATACAGTTACTTGTCAGCCAAAACACCCACTCGTTAAAAGACTGACACAAATTGCAGCTAACACCACTGTTGTAAACTCGATGCACCTGCCCCTAGGAGGCGTGAAGCTTTACTGCCGAGGCAGCGACCGGCTGTCGCCGTTCGAGTTAATGAGAAGTTTCAGGTGGTCTTAATGACATAGGTGTGGCGGGGGATAACCTAATGGTGTCTGATTCTTCCCACCTGCTGTTGTACAAGAAATTATCACGTTCTATCACTACGGGATGCGGCAACATACCCGTATTTCTCTATAACGTCTCTGTGTTTGCCAAGAACTGTGAATATACATATATATACATATTACATAAAAAGTATCCCTGACAACGATATTTTGTTTACATATTTGAATTTCCCACGGTAAAATGGTCTAGAAGCACATACTTTAATATCAGAAATAGAACCCATGTCGAACAGTGTAATTGAAGGTTGTAGTGAGCGTCATTAAAATGTTCATTCTCTTACATATGAAATGAAGATGTGCGGCATTGTTTGCAGCAATACATTGAGTGCATCTTAATAGCATGACTCAGGATTGAAACGGATAATGGAGGAAACAGGTGTCTGTTTACAGATGTGCAGTATCTGTAAATTCAGCATAAACTAATGGATGTCTCAGTGTCTGTGTAAACTTCCTTATATACTCGTAGTTCACCACACAGATTTACTAGTGAATCAGATCTACTAATAACAGATAGGTTAGCCGGTCGCAGTGACAGAGCGGTTCTAGGCGCTACAGTATGGAACCACGCAACCGCTACGGTCGCAGGTTCGAATCCTGCCTCGGGCATGGGTGTGTGTGATGTCCTTAGGTTAGTTAGGTTTAAGTAGTTCTAAGTTCTAGGGGACTGATGACCTCAGAAGTTAAGTCCCATAGTGCTCAGAGCCATTTTTGAACAGATAGGTTATGTTGCCTGATAGGTCATGTTGCCGATAGAGGTTGGATGACCTCTGCTGTGTAGCTTCACGGACCAGAGGACAACTGATATGACGACAGCCATAACTAGGTCAGACATGCCCTATGACTCTGTGGCGGTGACTCACGTTGACTGGAGTGGGTCGTCGCTCTCAGCTGCCCAGGCGACAGAGCAGGCGTTCATCGACAGGAATGTGGCCCTCTACAGCTTACCGCAGCTGGGCTGAGAACGGCCCCATTCTGTGGGCAGGAGTCACTCTTACATGAATGCATGGCGTCTATTCTTTCGTACATATCCAAAAGAACAGACACCACGCGCTCATATAATTGATTCATCTCGATGTACAATGAATCCACCACATTCATTGCGGATGCGCAATTACGTCCGACCTCCTGTGGGAATCTCAAAGCAGCGAGCATAGAGGACGTGGACAAGGAGGGAGGATAAGTGGCGCTAGGTGGCAATGTGGGTCGGCCGAGAGGCTTGCCGTGACAGTCCGCACAGTTGCGATAAACGCTGTGTCCGGGTGGTGCTGTCGTTAATGCAACTGCCTAGTAAGCAGGAGATCCCAGGTTTGAATCCCGGTCCGGCATACGTTTTCACTCGTCGCTACTGATGCCGCACAAAATCCTGATGCAGCTGGTATCAACAGTTCCTTCCTTTTCCTTTTCTTTCTCCTCTTCCTTTAATGTGTATAAGGAATCACTCTACAGAAAGCCTCCTCCACAGCTCGCCTGTCACTCAACGCCAGGTTGCTTTCGCCAGTCAGCTGTCTGATCAGGCGTATGCCTCATCTTCACATGCAGGTCGTGCACAGCATACAGCCGTAAACAGCATTACATAATGACATTCGACATACAAATTTAAGGAAGACTCACATGAAGATCACTGCATACAGTGCATGGGGTCTTATTTAAAAGGAAAAGGACTAATATTAATGAATAAATGCAATAATTTTAGTAGCTGTGTGACCGGTTACGAAGTCTCGTAACCGGTTGGCCCTGACTAGTATTAGCACGCAATCTGATTGCATAAAACAAAAATAAAGAATGACAAGGACTTTCCATTAATACAATTGATTAATTAAGTCCCCTGCAACTATAAAAGCTACGAAACAACAAAGCACAAGTGTAACTGTTCTGTGTGTGGTCGTGTGACTCAACGTACATGTATCAGGCTCGGTTCTTTCTCAATACGACAAAATATTTTAAACGCCATTTACAATGAACTAATTGAAAAACTAGAAATACTATAATTGCACATAGAAACCAGAATTGCAAGTCTAGTAAATGAACACGAGCCAGATGCTTTGTTGACTGTACCTGTGAGCAAGAGGGATTGTCATTCAAGAAAACTGTAATACCTTTTTACCTCATTATATATTGAGGAAAATATTCCATTACATCAGCACCATAAATCAAAAGCCCATCTCCTTTCTCAAATATATTCTGACAATTGCAACTTCTTCCATCTATACATTACACCATCCGAACAGCGTCTACTCTCTCGCCCAACAGAACAACAACAACAACTGCCCTCGACATCCTCTGAACTACAGTACTCAAATTAAAAAAATTATCATCAGTTCATCAATACAACTGTTAAATGAACGGCTCAAGGCCCTAAAAGATGAAGAACTGAATAAATACTGTGGTTCTTAGGCCTTCAAAAGCTATAAAATATTTATGAAGTATAGACAGACAAAACTGGGCTCGACAGCCTTACAAAATTGAATTAAAGAAATTCAGGCTCCTTGCCCTCGTGACTAAAGAAAGAAAACATCTAGTCAGCAAAATGTAAGCATGAGTCTATATTAATTAAATAACCATAAACCTTATCAAAGAAGTTCGGTGGAAAAAGTTTAGAAACAGCCGGCTGATACTAGTTAGTAGAGATGTAAATAATGTATATCACATGCAGTTTGGAATTAGTCCTCTGAAGTATCTATGAAAGCAAAACATGCATGATATGTAAATTACTAGTACACCCTACAGTTGACTACCATGATGATACTGTACATGGTCATACCCCTGATTGTCATGATGAGCCTTCCTCTCCCTCTGAGACTTTCTTTTGTTCACGATCCTCCAGTAAAATGTTCCCTTTAATCTACGTCTCGTAGGACAGTTCTGAAATACACAAGGATACTAGAGCATCATATCCGACGACTTAATAATGCATAAACTTTTATCATAATAGACATTACAACAGCTAAATGTTCATTTATTCTAAGTACCGCAACTGCTCATGTGACCTCGTATTACCTTTATTTTTTACGTTAAGATGTCCCTCACCAAACGGTTGCATCCATGGCTGATATTTACATTGCTGAGAAACTCGTATATCACAAAAGTGGATCGGATAGTCCCGCTTTTCAAAGTTGTTACATATCACGTGGCCGAAAGTCCCACCTAATTGATCACCTAAGGCCCCCTAACATCCTAGTACAGAAACTGACACACGTCACACACAACTTCTACATAATTTGCACCGCTAATCAACACACGCATGATGATGTCACTCACAATATACAACTCTTACACACTAATTCTATATGCAAACAAATCTCACAAATTAATCCTGTGCATAACACGAACTGTCCTCTGTCCTACTTAGCAATCTCTGCATGATATCCATCGGCCTATTTATGCTCGAACTATAACTTTCCAATAATCCCTGAAATTTGTCCTCCACATGCATGCCTCTGCCGATCATGCGATCTGTCTTCTCACCAGTTGTGATAGTTCAACGAAACATGGCCGTACGATGTCCTTTGACGTAAACGGATCATATAACATGCTGCTTCTCATGACCATAGCCTTGACGGTTGCATTCAGATCTCAAATACTTCGTCAGCATGAGTATTCTCTCTTTTCTCGTTCCTGCCGTACTTGGGCCCAGTATTGCTTCACGTACTCCAGACGAAATTCATCATAACTTTGACATACAAGTACCCTGACCTCATCGTTGTCGCAGGTTCTCCACATAGGGGTGCACACATCAAATTTATTCTTTGAGTGTATGACCATGGCAACTGGAGAATGAGGTCAAACTGGCTGATACAAATTTTTTCGTGAAGTTTGCTAGACTGATTCGAAAAATAACATACATTCCGGATCTCAACATATTCTCTACACTAAAGTCCTTTTCGATACCTGTATTCAGTGGACTCGCGTGTGTCTGTAGTGCAGTGTTTACTAACATTTTCCTCATGCACCTCACATGTAAATTCCGCCGAGTTCTCATTATTTTCTTCTCTCAAGGCAGGCTTCTTATTATCCACACTAGCTACTGCCCAGCCTAGCTACTTGCTGTGACTTACTTTGCACAGCTTCAGATCTTACTTGATTTTATTCAAGTGCTTATTCAGTGCTTTAACCACCCTCTTCATGCTCCGCACTTCAGATTGCAGATCCATGACGAAGCTGCGGCGCTCTTCCAATACTGTTTCTAATTTTGTATTTACTCGGCTTAACATATCGTCTAGCTTATTAAAATTTCCACCTTCAATGTGATTGCACTGCTCCGCAATCTTCTCCTCCAAGTCTCCTCCAAAGTGTCTTGGATTTTCGAAAATCGTTACGTGGTTTGTACTTCTAAGTCCGCACTGTATTTTTCTAATGCAGCCCCTTGCCTCTCTAAAGTAGTTCTCCGTTCTTCCATTGCTCTAAGCATTTCTCCACTCCTGATATATTGCACCTATTGTGGCTTCGTGATGTCTCCCCATTACACTTCACTCTTCCAGTGCATATACTGTGCATTATTTTGGATGTTTTACCATGAACTTGACTTGTGTGGATTCTCCTGATACTGATTCATTGAACAACTCTCGGCTCGTGACTCAGTTTTTTACCGAGTGAGGTGGCGCAGTGGTTGGCGCACTAGAGTCGCATTCGGGGGGACGACGGTACAAACCTTCGGCCATCCTGATTTAGTTTTTCCCTGATTTCTCTAAAGCTCTTCAGGCAAATGCCAGGATGGTTCGTTTGAAACGGCACGGCCGACTTCATTCCCCATCCTTCCCTAATCCGATGGGACCAATAACCTCGCTGTTTGGTCCCCTCCCCCAAATCAACCAACCAACCAACATTCAATTTGACTTTTCATTATTGATTATTGCAGACGTAGTTTCAACTATTCCTGTTTGATTAAGGGTTTCTTACCTTATCACCTGCACTGCCACATGCTTCTCTGGCTCGTCCTAACTGATTTTCCCATTTGTTGCTCCAGGACTAGCCAGTTTATCATCGATGTTAAGTCAACATGTTCCCTGCACAAGGTCCCGTCTCCGGCCATCCTGATTTAGGTTTTCCGTGATTTCCCTAAATCCTTTCAGGCAAATGCCGGGATGGTTCCTTTGAAAGGGCACGGCCGATTTCCTTCCCCGTCCTTCCGTAACCCGAGCTTGCGCTCCGTCTCTAATGACCTCGTTGTCGACGGGACGTTAAACACTAATCTCCTCCTCCTCCTCCCTGCACAAGGTTCTGCGTACTCATACTGTGCTCAGCCGCTTGCAGAAAACTCTTCACTTCGAGTCTCTGTACGTAAAGGATATATTGACATACTTTACACAGAAAGGTCGTTATCCAGTGGTAACCACATCTCTTTTCAGTCACTTTTCACAGTAGGGTGCGTTCGTTTCCTCGTTTCTGTACTCTACTACGGATCATTTCTGCCTTTCCTTCACCCGTCACATACTGCATTATGCTTACACAACCCTGGTACAGCAGATAAGTGAACGCGAGTAATCCATATCCAGCGACAGTAACGTCACAAACGATGCGAAAGACCACAAAATAAACCAAAAACGTATAAGCGAAAAATACATCTAGACAGCTCCAGATTCTAATACTGGCCTCGCCATTTTATATGTCTTGTACAAGATACACTCAAGTTACCATCCATTTCTAGATTATCTAAATCTTTAACCTATCCGTGGTGGATTGATTTAAAAAATAAACAAGAGTTCGTCTCTACTTTCTCTTCCACAGATGTAGCCCAGCACATTCCTGACAATGGCGTGTTGAATGCCCGTAACGCTTGTACATTTCACAGAATTCAGGCACAGATTGGGTACGAGGCGCGCTATGTTCAGTAATATTCCACTGAGTGCAGCTTGTTGGACACGAACTATCTCGCACCTGTTTCCCCTTAACTGATGCAGATCAGGCAGTGCAGCTTCATGCACTAGCTCACTTGAACTGCTGAATATCATAACATCTTTCTGTCTAACGTACACGAACTGCTAACCAATATTTGAACTCACTGAATAGTTCCAATCGTTCATTAATTACGCGTACATAAAACAATGCCCACTAAAAAGCTACCAGAAATACGAACACGGTTGAATACTTCCCCCTGACAACCAAATTTCTATCCCACTCTGTACAAAACACAATAAAATCTTCACCAAAAACAAACACACAAAAATATTTCCCCCAGAACTGCAACGACGAGAACTCAGGACAGTGATACACTTTTACACATTGTGCTGTCAAATGCAGTGCTTTGAATTGCACACAATCATCTTGTAGCCTATGTAATTTGCCGGTAAAGTCAGAGCTCATCAGTAAAAGCCAGGTGTAGGGTCCCTAGGTTGTCTCATCCTCGTCTTTAATGCGGTGTTTGCTGGTGGAGATTTGGTCCAGTCTCTGATGATTTTATCAGGACGCAGTTTAATAATACAGTTGGAATGCTGTTTCTTTGCCTTGCACCAGTATTGATCTGGCAGTTCTATGAGAGTTGCCCTCTAAACTTTATCCTGGCTAAGGTTGAGTCCTAAGTTCTCTTATTATTCCAAAAAGTGTGGTTCTATCCACGGAGTCGTACGCCTTTTCGAAGTCTATAAAGGTTGCTACGCACTAACTCATTTCTTGCGGTATTGGAGGATGGTCTTGAGTTTTTGTATTTTCTCACTACATGAAATCGATGCTCTCGAACCTTGCTTCTTTTTTGTGAATTGGTTGGATAACAGCTGAGATACTATATGTATACGTCTACGTATGTTTTCTCAGGCTAATTTCAGCATTTCTGTCACTATCCGATCTTCCACAGAGGCTTTGTTATTTTTTAGTAAATTTATGACCTCTTTAACTTCCTCGCGCGTGTGAGAATAGATGTGCTCGGTGTTGGTATTAGTTGGATCTCTAATGGGGAGTCGTTCTTTGGTATTTAGTAGCTTCTGGAAGTAGTCAGCTAGAGTTTTAGTGCATTTGCTGTGATTGAGGCACAGTTTCGTGGTAACAAATCTAGGAATTTTCTTATTCTTCAGTAGTATATTACATGCTGTCCTTTTCAGAGTCTTTGGTCAGTGATAAGTAAGGATCAGAATCGATGTTAGCTTCGCTAAGACCTTAACATTGATAATGTCGCAATATTTCTGCCCGTCTATTATAGTGTGTTCGATCTGGAATTCTTTGAGCATGCTGTCTGGGCTCCGCAACGTCTGGACCATCCTTCGGAAAATTGTAAAGGCCACAGACATCAAGAGCAGCCCATATTTGCTGCAGAGGCTGGTTAAGCGTTCTCCATTCTTGTTTGTTCTCTTATGGGCAGGATATCTTCCAACAATCTCGCATTATTTTTGTTCTCTCTTGACCTGGACGTCGAAATATCCTAGCAGTATAATGGTGATGCCGGACTTATCCACGGTCGCTGGTCTACGGTCTCTGGGTTTTTCCTGTTTTGAGTCTTTGACAGGAGCATGAAAATAATCCATAGAGGACCTACACCACTGTATTTGCTTGAGTACAGTAGCTGTATGAAGAACATGCTTGTAGTGATTTGCTTGAAATGATATCAACCCTATTAGTGTTTTGGCTTTAAAAGTCGACTTTTGCTTCTAACGCTCGTACCACATCGCTGGAGTTGTAATGTGCTACAAACCCCTTCTAATGTATATCTCCCATAACTGATTTTGTGCTGGAAAGAGTTGCGTCAAGTTGTATTGTGAACACCATTTTTATATTATCTGTAGTTCTCTTACGAGTATTCTGATATATAGACTGCTTGCTCTGCTTTTTTCCAAATAATTTTAGTACAACTTCAGTTTCCGAAAAATTCACATGCGAAAGTAGACGCTAACATTAGTGTCATTGAAAGTAAAGAGATCAAAATTTATGACCCCGACGTGATTTGAACACGCAACCTTCTGATCTGGAGTCAGACGCGCTACCGTTGCGCCACGGAGTCACACGGTTATGATGCACTAGATTTAGCTTCATATACACTTCTATTCTTAAGTTTAAATTATGTGAACTTCATAAGGAAATTTATATATTTATTAACATCTACTTTGAATTATCTGGTAATTAGTTAATACACAAAAAATTAAAATTAAACATTGGGAAGTACATGTAGATAGTAGTTCCAAATGTGACATAAAGCGGAAATAGTGTGTAGCTGATTACTATTCGAGAGTACGTGTCATGTGTAAATCCAATAAAAAATATTTTTACACGTAAAAGTACAGCATTGTGTGTAGATAGTGGTTAACATTTATTAATTTACACATCGGGATTTCGCCGCGATTTTCAGATACGTCCATAGACGTATCAGAAGAATTCAGTTTACTGTGCGATATTGGTCTACACAATTGTAGAACCCCTCTTGATATTAGAAGCAATACAACATTGACAATAATTTCTTCTTAAAGTCTAGGTTTCGTTGGCGCGTGAAACTGCTGGCGAAATTGAGAACTCCAACAATAACATTTAGTGAATGAAAATGCATATGTAATAACGGAAATGCGTATGTAATAATGGAAAAGTCTCAGTAAACGGCGAGGACAGAGATTCATAACCACGTGAATATTTGGAGACATTTAACTGTACCACATGAGGTGAATCTTTCCCGCGGCGGCGAATTTTGAGCAAGGACGCTGACTGCAACATCAGTAGTTGCAACTACAGGTAGGGCTGTTCTCTTGAAAGAATGCGTTTAACTTAGCCGGATCAATTTTCACTGGCGAGGAAAATTACTGCAATCGTTAACGAAGTGTGACACTTGGCAGTAAATGTGAGCAATCCATAGAACCTTTACTGAAGGAGTAGCACACTACTTAATAAAACCGCGGTGATACCGCGGCATGTACTGGATGCACCTGAACTATTAGACACGAAACAGCAAAACGTGTGCGTCAACACAATACAAGAAGCAGCTACCTTGTACAATGAGAGGCAAAAACATTGCTCGGTCCCTTGAGAGTCCAAGAACAGAACATGGCGCATGCCCGAGTCCGGAAGTGCCAGTGTTCCCAAATCCAGCGGTCTGTGGAAAATTAAAATAAAACATTGGGAGGTACATGTAGATAGTAGCTTGGTGTTTACATCGTCAAATAGAAGCAATATAATAGTTACGATACAGAAGAAGCCGAGATTCATTGCAGTTTAACTCATCGTATCATTTCTTTTGAAAATAATTCTTCGAGCTCTTAGAAACGGTTGAAATTTAAGAACTTCACGCAGGTAGAATTACTGCAACGAGGAACGTTTCACATGTGCTTCAGTGGAAAAGTGGATAGGCTGACGCTTTGCGAACGTAAAGGATACACTCTAACTGGGGTCAATTAATTTTTTTTTTTTTAATTTAGACCTGTGCATGTAATACTTTAAATCTTACTTCGCTACAAATTGTGTAGCTTTTCTAGGTTCCATATTCTTTCAAAAGATTACATTTTATAATAGTTTAATCTTCAAACAAGCAGACAAATGGTCGCAGTAAAAATATTGAAAATAGCTGTATCTATTTGTAATTACTTCGATCGCCACCTGGTGTCTATTGTTTTCAGCTAAGAGAAACGTATGATCCGACTGGCATACGTCATAGGTCTGGTTCAAAATGGCTGATGTGAATGTTCGCGAGCGAATAATTGCTCTCTTTGAAATCGGTGTTCCTGCATCTGAGCCAAGACGTCGTTATGATGTTGATGTTTCCACAGCAAGGGGATGGATTAGACGATTTAGAAATAATGGTGAGGTAACGAGACGTCCAGTACCTGGAAGACCACGAGTCTCTCTACACGGAGATAAGGTGCAGAATAGCTCAGGGCGACCCAGAATGCTCCTTTGTCACTCTTCCGGGAACGAAGGAGAGCTTCACATTTCCCGGGCTTCTCGAGAGCTGCTCTCAGAAGATTAAAGGACCATGGAATCAGGTCCCGCCGTGCTCTTATCAACGAACTGTTGTCTGGCGAACAAGCCGTGGATAGACCAGCAATTGTGAGTTCCTGGGAAGATGTCGATTGAAGGAAAGTAATTTTTTCCGACGAGTGCACAACTGAGACCAAGAGCAGAGGTCATGCTTTTGTTCACCGCACAGATAGGCAACGATATGACGTGCGCTTTGTGGCCACACGCACTAGAACCGGACGCGTAAGTGTGAAATGTTGGGGCTGGATATCTTACATGGGAGCAGGAACATTACAATGTATCCAACGCAAGCTCAATTCGGCATGCTACGAACATTTTCATGAAAAAATAATATCGCTGGAGCTGACTTTGGTTCACCGAAGAACGTCTGACTCATCCACATGATAATCACCCATCACACACTAGCATTAGGATTCAAAGCTGGTTTCAAAGGAGGGAGAATATTATTCAGTGCTTTCCGCGATTTCCAAAGTCCCCTGGTCTCAATCGCACAGGGCACCCATGGGCTCAGCTTAAGAAGACTCTGCGAGACGATTGGCCAGACCTTCGTCCGCAAACTGTCACTGCTCTGTAGGAAGGGAAGGGAATTGCTATGGATGAGGTCTTTTTCCATAGACTTGTCAATTGTATGCCTCGAAGGATACAAGCTGTTCTTGATGCCAGTGCCATGTGGACGAAATACTGCTGCTATGCTTAGTATACTCTTCATTTTTTTTCTTTCTGTAAAAGGCCTACTTGTTTATGTAGTCAACAATATTAATTTCAAAATACAGATCCTCTTGTTACTGTACATTTGTATCTTTCCGGGAGGTCAGATGAAAATCACCCTCCAAGGAAGATTATTTTTATTTTTATGGAAGGTCACATGAATATCACCCTCCAAGGATGATTATTTTTATTGTTATGGGAAGTCAGATAAATATTACCTTCCAAGGAAGATTATGTTCGATCATCGAATTCACAAACCATGCGGTGAGATTCGATGAGACACATGCTACAGCTACCACTACAGTATGCTGATTCGCTACCAAGGAGCTACCAATCTTTTCTTTTGAGCGTGGCAGTTGAATGGACCTACCGTAGCTTAAGAACTAATCTAAAACTGGAAACAACAGATACTACAATGCACATCCACTTACTCCTGTAAAACTCGCGCAAGGACTTAAATAAATATGCCAATCGGCTGACACATTTTTCTTAGCTGAACGCTATAGAGATGCCAGATTGCGGTCTTAGTGATTACAAATAAACACATGATTACAAATAAACACATCCATTTTCAATATATTTCTATGACCATTTGTCTGTCTAAAGATTAGACTGTTATAAAACGGAATCTTTTGAAAGAATGTTGAACCTAGAAAAGCCTACAAATGCATAATGTATAGACAATTAAGTTTTAAATATTATTTGCATAGGTCTAAAAAGATTACAACAGACAGCACTTAGATTCTAACGCTCTTCCTTTTCTTTCGTAAACCATCAATCTATCCACTTAGCCATTTTTTCGGTTATATAATTTTAAAATAAACCACTTTCCGGTTTACAGCCGCCATCTTGTGACCTCCAACTTTTGGAGGGCTCGAATCTGTCGATTCGAGCCGTAATACTGAACATTGAGCTAAGTGAGGGAGTTCAGCGTTGATACATTTCATGTAGTTATTATCATTGTGGTCACTGGGAATGTTCGTGTGTCCATTTTTTCGTATCTTCAAATGCAGTAAAGAAACTTGCTCGTTCGGTCCATCACCATTTACCCTATCCAGCGCACCTCCAACACATTTCCATGTATATTGTCTACGTGAGTCAAAGAACTTTGACATGGGAGTCTTCAATAGTGAGAGAAATGAAACAGAAAACTTGTAAGTCAAAATCTCCCATATTACTTAAGAAGACAACAAAGTAATAACGAAGTAAAGGGGTTTATAACAAAGCAACTTCTCTACAGATAACTCTGTCCGGATGAGAGTATATGCGGAAAAGTGGGTATCCTTGACACAATTTTCGCCTGGTGTCTAATGTCTTCTATCATTTTTTCTTTCTTTTTGATCCGTCCTATCTCTTTGCAAATCCGATGGTGAAGCGTGTTCACCTGGAAGGTTATGGATGTACTATTAGCAGCTAACAGTTTGGAAATCAATCGTCTGATCTGAGTAAAGTTAGGCGCCAGGGTCGAAGTTTATTTTTTACTTTTCAGTTCAGAGATCTTTTACATAAATAGGTGGAGTTTTAAGTCAATTTCGGAGTGTCGTGTTATAACCGTGTTCTAGAGCCGCCGCGCCGACACATAGTTTTGGAATTAATGTCTATAGCTGTTGAAAACGATGTGAAACGCTCGTCGTTGTAGTAATTCTAGCGACCTGGAGTTACTATGTTTCAACCCTCTCTACATACTCGAATGATTTTCAAAAGAAACGATACGATGAGTTAACTTGCAATGAATCTCGGTATATATTGTATCCTCACTATTACATTGGTTCTATTTGAAGACGTAAACACCAAGCTGAAACTCCACAGACCACTGAGTTGCGAACACCGGCACTTCTGAACTTTGGGCTTGCGCACTGCTCTGTTCTTGCACGCTAAATTATTCAGGCCGCCCAATCTTTTGCCTCTCATTGTACATGCATGGTCAGCCAGCGAGAGCAAATCCCTGCAACAGTCACTCCCTCTCTCTTCTTTTGTTCAAAAACATAATTGCTTCGACTTCTTCATCTATCGGTAGGCAATCTGTTTCGAGTCTCTCTCGAAAAGGAAACACGTCTCTACGGATTACATGTTTTGCATCACAAATGTCGCAGTCAGTTCAAACAAAGAGAAACATTTTCGACAATAACGTTAACATATTCAGAACTCCATAAACATCCAGTAATCTAAACTAAGAGGAAAAAATACTAGTGGCCACTGGGAGATATCTATATGCCACTATAAAGATTTAAATATTCTAGAAATTTCCGTCAGGGACTCATTACCAGCCTACTCAGCTTCCTTTGTGTATTGGTTGTGCCGCCACTTTCTAAGCGTTTATATATCTGCATTACGACGTAAAATAATAACACGAACAGCTGAAACTAAGTATCGAATCATATCATCAATCACCTCTGCGTTACCACAGATTACGTGTTAATGATTGCATGCGTTTTGGGATTGCATTACACGCAAAGTGTCCAGTTGCTTTCACCACCCTGAGTGAAATGCCCTGAGTTCTGTTAATTTTGACCTACTTGCAGTCTTCTAAAGACGTCCACTACGCATACAGCAGAACGTAGGTCGTAGATCCGTTGCCTTCAGGCTGTAATGAAATGTTAGCGAGGAACTGATGTTACATAAATAACTGGTTCGGTCACTATTTAGGGCAACCGCTCGTTTTTATTTAGGCAGAAAACGAGAAACTGCAATCTACAAACTCTATGCACTGTCTTCTGAACAAGTCACGCATCATTAATATAGGGCTATTACAAATGATTGAAGCGATTTCATAAATTCACTGTAGCTCCATTCATTGACATATGGTCACGACACACTACAGATACGTAGAAAAACTCATAAAGTTTTGTTCGGCTGAAGCCGCACTTCAGGTTTCTGCCGCCAGAGCGCTCGAGAGCGCAGTGAGACAAAATGGCGACAGGAGCCGAGAAAGCGTATGTCGTGCTTGAAATGCACTCACATCAGTCAGTCATAACAGTGCAACGACACTTCAGGACGAAGTTCAACAAAGATCCACCAACTGCTAACTCCATTCGGCGATGGTATGCGCAGTTTAAAGCTTCTGGATGCCTCTGTAAGGGGAAATCAACGGGTCGGCCTGCAGAGAGCGAAGAAACGGTTGAACGCGTCATGGCCTCCACGCTCTCCCGACTTAACCCCATGCGATTTCTTTCTGTGGGGTTATGTGAAAGATTCAGTGTTTAAACCTCCCCTACCAAGAAACGTGCCAGAACTGCGAGCTCGCATCAACGATGCTTTCGAACTCATTGATGGGGACATGCTGCGCCGAGTGTGGGAGGAACTTGATTATCGGCTTGATGTCTGCCGAATCACTAAAGGGGCGCATATCGGACATTTGTGAAAGCCTAAAAAAACTTTGAGTTTTTGTATGTGTGTGCAAAGCATTGTGAAAATATCTCAAATAATAAAGTTATTGTAGAGCTGTGAAATCGCTTCAATCATTTGTAATAACCCTGTATATTTACGAACTTAATCTTGCGACACCACTAACCGATTACTTGTTACAGATTCTTAAAATGTTCTAGTTCATTATTCCTACACAAAATTTTGATTGGACCGATCGCACCAGACAACACGTCTGTCTACAGTAAGTATCCGTTCCGATCTGATCAAGACTTTACTAAATTTGCATAAAACTGAAATATACGAGGGTTGGAACAAAATAGTGGCAACTATTTATTTACAGCTCTTGTTCCAAAGTTTTACTGACGTTCAGAGTAGTCGCCAGCATTGTGTATAACCCGTTGCTAGCGATATGGAAGTCATAGGATACTCTTAGCAGGGCCATTTGCGTTGACAGTTCGAGCGGCGCGGTCTATTGCCCGACGAATTTGCAGCAGTTCTTAAGTGAATACCGTGAAGTGTTTGCTTCAGTTTAGAAATCGAGTTGAACTCACGAGCGCTTAAGTCAGGGGAGTGCAGTAGGTGGTATAGCATTTAGCAGCCCCATCAGTCAAACAAATCAGTAACAGCTTGCACTGTACGTGCTTGAGCATTGTCCTGCAAAATGACGGTCAGGTCCTGCAGAAAGTGTCATCACTTCTGGCTCTAAACAGGTCGTAGGTTGTGTTCCAAAAGTGAGCAGCATAGGGGAAGAAGTGGTGACACTTTCTGCAGGACCTGACCATCATTTTGCAGGATAATGCTCAAGCACGTACAGTGCAAGCTGTTACTGATTTGTTTGACTGATGGGGCTGCTAAGTGCTATACCACCTACTGCACTCCCCTGACTGAAGCTCTCGTGAGTTCAACTCGATTTCTAAACTGAAGCAAACACGTCACGGCATTCGCTTCAGAACTGCTACAAATTCGTCGGGCAATAGACCGCGCCGCTCGAACTGTCAACACAACTGGCGCTGCTAAGAGTATCCTACGACTTCCCCATCGCTGGCAACGGGTTATACATAATGCTGGTGACTACTTTGTAGGTCAGTAAAACTTTGAAACACTTATCTATTTTGTACGAGCTGTAAATAAATAGTTGCCACTATTAACGTTCCAACCCTCGTAATTGTCTGCATCAGACAACACGTCTGTTCCCAATGACTGTGCCTTCCGGTCTGATTAGGCGGCACCGCTACTTCGGCTCGCATAGGCGGAGCTCCGAAGGCACCCTAAGTGCTTCGTCTGTCTTATCGTTTGGTTTTTGTTTTCAGTTTTACTTATAATTCTCATTTTCGAAGGAAGTAGGAGACAGATCCCTATTTAGAGATACCTATTCCAAAATATTAACCAAGTTTATTGCACCTTTATTAAAACATTAATGAAAGAAAGTTAGCGTTCTGGCGCGCGGCCTCCGAACTTATCAACCAGTCACACTGATAGGCTACAATTCTCGCGGGCTTTCCCACGAGAAACGTACCATCTGCTACTGGTACCTCACAACACTGATTACGTCATACGCATAATACTGCAACCTCTACTTCTCTGAGGAAAGAATCTTGGGGCTAGATATGATGGTTGCTAAAGCCAGCAATATCACAGTATACCTTCTCTCAGCCACCGTTCAGTGGTTTGCGCAGATTATGTAGATGTATCGTTTCTTCCCCGAAAACCTCTTCAAGATATTATAACTACTTCGTTACACTACATTCCGTTTTAATGCAAAAGTTATTTCAAATCTCTAGACTGTCATTTCAAGAGTGAAAAAATAGCTTAACGATGCAAATGATATCGTGAGTAGCATACAAAGGGCAATGAACGTTATCATCACGAGTTGAATGATTAATAATTGGCCTGTATCCATTGACAGCGATTCCATAATACAGTGATGAAGGAAAACTCAAAAATCATGGACACTCTTGATTGCATGTTATGTGCAGTGTCAAACAAGAAGTTTGGCAAAGATAAGTTTATCACTATCGCAACTTCCGACAAAAAAAGGAATATTTTGGCACTTTACACGAGGGGAAAATATGCTCAAATGCTTGACAGAACGTAAAGCAGATAATCAAATTGGTAAAAAATCCATAAACCAGAAAGGCGGCCTCAGGTTGATGAGATTTTGGAATACTTACATCCGGAAAAGATAGTCCGTATACAGTACACCATTAGAGCTTTTAAAACTAGTGAAACTATAATATTAAATAATGTAGCAATCAGCAAATATGAAAATACCACCTTATTTGGCGACAAGTTTTAGATTCGCACGCTAAAATATGTTCACATAAACTTGAAAATTGTAATATAATAAGTCTTGTGATGTTCTAATATCTTTCGAAATCCTTAGAATTATACAAAAACTGGAAGGTAGATTAATCCAACGTCGAGTAGATGTAGTCTTCGGTAAAGACAGAGTATTTATCTCATTGTACAAGGGAGGAGAGAAAATTGACTTTGCCCTTCCGGAAGAAACTATTTTATCAGTCGGCAGGAGTGGTTCAGTAAACCTACGATAAATTTAAATGAGAGCCGCCAGGGGAAGTGTTCTGTCTGTCTCGACTGAGTCCAATGTCAACCAATGTGTTCACGCAGAAGAGAAGACGTGTTGAAGAGGCGTGAGGATAATGGTCTGCTGGGCTCTAAAACCAATTCTAACTCTCACACAAAAGATACTCAACAATCGTTTTTTGAGGGTATGATCACGACAAAGCAACGTAAATGATAGTGAAGCCCAGGAAGCTCATATATACCTTCGATGGTAAAATGTTTCTCCGAGAATGATATTTTTTCTTGTTTTGAAATGATTTAATATATTTATAATGCCTGATCAGTAAAATCATGTCATACTTGCACCCTTTTGCTTCATTGGTTATGTTGATTAGAACTCTCATTTCGCCGTTTTTAGCCAGTTGTCTAGAATCAGGAGTCATGCACACAACAGTTTCCATTATGCACTCTTGTGCTACTCTAAAACTGTCTGAAATATGAAGATTAAGAAAGAAATTCCTAAGTAAAAACGAGCCTCTGTTTCTTTTTATTTAAGAATCTACGAAAGTCATTCAATAAGTAATGCAACACATTTTTTTCTTAGACAATTTCTGTTGAAAAAAATGCGAATTTGTTGTGGGACATCGTGCAATATTCTGGCTTCAGCCCCGACAGTTTCATGAAGTTTCGGTAGGTGGCTGCGCTATACTAGCCTTCAAAATGGCGTCTGTAACGGAGATGCGTCTGAAGCAGAGGAGAGCTGTCATTGAGTTTCTTTTGGCGGAAAACCAGAGCATCGCAGATATTCATAGGAGACCTAGCAGTGAACAAATGCAAGGTAAGTCACTGTACGAGACGTCTATCATCATCGCAAACGTGTCTGTTCTCTCCTGTGTGTGGGCCGTCCGCATACAGATGTGACCCTTGCAATTTTGGAACGAGCGTATTCTCTCATTCGAGGTGATCGGCGGATCACAGTAGAAAGTCTCGCTGTTCAATTATGTGTCTCTGTTGGCAGTGATGACACACTTGTCCAGTGACTGGGTTACTCAAAGGTGTATGTCCACTTGGTTTGCTCGCGATCTAACAGAACACCGTAAGGAGCGACGAGTTTTGTCCAATGAAGGATGCAGTCCGCGAGAAGTAGAACGTGTATGATGGGGGATCTTACTGATGTTGTATAACGTTGGCACCGGCGTCGACCAATAGATGGTGATGATGATGTTTGGTTTGTGGGGCGCTCAACTGCATGGTCATCAGAGCCCGTACGAAGTCCCAATTTTTTCACACTCCAGTTTTTTACTCAGTCCAATCTAGCCACTTTCACGAATGATGATGAAATGGTGAGGCCAACACAAACACTCAGTCCCCGGGCAGAGAAAATCCCCTACCCGGCCGGGAATCGAACTCGGGACCCCATGATCCAGAGGCAGCAACGCTAGCCACTAGACTACGAGCTGCTGATTCGACCAGTAGAATATTACTATGCAGGCATACAGGATCTCTTAGTAAGGCGGTCTAAGTCCGTCGCATTGAACCGCGATTATGCTGAAAAATAGTGTTCTGTAGCCAAAAGGATGGCGAATAACATGATGTACAGGAACCCTGAATAAAATAAACTGCTTTCGGGATAAAAGTGTTTCATTAGTTATATTGAACGCCTCTCGTACATCTACATTTATGCTCCATAAACCATGGCATAGCATACTTCTCAATGAAGTACATATTCAACAGTTTTTTTTTCCAGTTCCACGCGAATACGGAGGATTGGAAACATAACTAATTGCCTCTGTGTGAGATATAATTAGACTAATCTTGTTTTCATGGTCGTTATGGGAGAGACTATAGTTTCTTACATTCCTCACATAATACTGGTTCCTCATCTTTACACTATTCTGAAAACGTATCAAGATATGACTGGCTGTTTGTTCAGCTCTTTCAGATAGTGTTTCATTATAAATAACTGCGACATCTCCAAAAGCCGCGCGGAATTAGCCGAGCGGTCTAAGGCGCTACAAAAAAAGGCTCTGAGCACTATGGGACTTAACTTCTGAGGTCATCAGTCCCCTAGAACTTAGAACTACTTAAACCTAACTAACCTAAGGACATGACACACATCCCTGCCCGAGGCAGGATTCGAACCTGCGACCGTAGCGGTCGCGCGGTTCCAGATTGTATCGCCTAGAACCGCTCGGCGACCCCGGCCGGCTAAGGCGCTAGTCATGGACTGTGCGGCTGGTCTCGGCGGAGGTTCGAGTCCTCCCTCGGGCATGGGTGTGTGTGGTTGTTCTTAGGATAATTTAGGTTAAGTAGTGTGTAAGTTTACGGACTGATGACCTTAGCACTTAAGTCCCATAAGATTTCACACACATTTGAACATTTTTATCTCCAAAAACTCTTGCCACCTGGTTAATGTGTAATGTAATGAACAGTAAGGCTCCAACATACTTCCCTGAAATCACCCTAACATCTGCCGATGTATCGTTATTACCCATGCTCCTGTTAATAAGCGTTGAGCAGTAAGGCTTCAAAACGCGTTTCGAAACTCAAGCAATGCTGTGCCCATCTGCCCGTCTTGATCCATGGCTTTCAAGATGTCGTATGAGAATAACGCATATTGGGTTTCACACGATCGGAGTTTTCTGAATCCATCCTGTTCGTCACGGAGGTCATTCAGTTAGAGATACCTCATGACGTTTGAGCTCAGAATACGTTCTAAGATTTTACAGCAGTTGGAAGTCATCGGTTATGGTCGGTAAATACATTAGCTCCTGACTCAAATTGGATGAACTTATGCAACGCTAGGATCTTGAAGGGACTGCATGTCCGCATTTTAAGTCCCGTTACGCGTCTGTCCGCCGTGACAGCTGACAAGCTGCATTGGTGGCGCTCCCGTGGCGCGCGCCAAGGCTGAGCCAGTAGCGGACCCAGTGCGCATGCGCGCCGCTCCATTGAGTCGCGCCCATTCAGTAGCCGCCGTCCTTGGCTGGCTGAGCTGGCGCTCTGCCACACACCGCCTGTCACGTGCACCACGTCTCTCCCTGCCTGTACTCCACAAATATCCGTCAAAAACTTCGCTAGCGAGGATTATTACATAAGCGTCTTGAGTAGCTTTAACTGCGCTCACAATTTATTCCGTATTAAAACAAAACAAAAACAAAAAAATTTCAGTTGCTAATTGCAGAGAAACATATACAGAAGCGGGTGTCACTGGATAGACAAACAGAAAGGTTCAGAAATTTGTGTTCGGACGTACACTGTACTATACACTCAACATGAGCGCCACGTGTACCTCCAGAAACATCGAAACGGTGCTCCAGTTCATTCCACACACGAATCAACAGGTCCCTGTTTATTCAATCGACAGCTCAACAACTCGATTTCTCTGCTCTTGAAGAATAGCTACCACAGGTGGAACAAATACTCTGTCTTTCGTGTATCCATATAAAAAAAACGGAACGTGTGAGCTCTGGCGACCTGGGAGGCCACAATCAATAATCTTGTCTTCCCCCTCTTCCACTCCAACGTTGTGAGACGGAGTTCAGATAATTCTACATCTCTAGGTGAAAGTGAGGCTGAGCGTCGTCATTCATAGAAATGAAATCGTTGCAATCTTCCTGAAGTTGAGGAAACAACCAATTTTGCAACATATCCAGGAATGACATACCTATCACAATTTACTCCGCAAAAAAGAAGGGTAGCTTTGTGAACAGAAGCGGCACAAAATACGTTGAATTTCAGTGAGTCTCTTTTGTGTTCGACGACAGCATAAATCTGCCAGTGCAGAGGCGGTTTCTTGTTGAATCGAATGCACGTGGCACTCGAACAATGGATTGGCTTCGCGCAAATTCCAACGCACAAAATGATTTTTCTTGTAGTGTAGTCGCCATGTTGCTACAGACGTCAAAACGTTGAAACTTCCTCTACCCAGTGACGTGCGCAATATGTTTTTGTCTTTTTTAGTTTGTCAGTAATAAACAATTTAAATATGTTCTTTCTTTTCGAATCACCCTGTTTGTTTTGGAGATTGAGGTTTTTTCCTATCTCATCATGCATCCGCCACAATACTGGAGCTATTATAAGCTACAAATATCATTATGTAAGAAATTTCCCAAACCATAATGCGGCGTGGGCCACAAAGCTCTTAAGTGAACTACCCAACGATCACATTCCGTAGCACTCATTCCCTAGAAAAATGAATTTCTCCTTCGAAAATATTTCCTGATTATCACGGGCTATATTATACCTGCACAATTTACGAGCGTCTATCTACGGTCTAACCTCTAGAAAGAATGGAACATGAGATGCTTCTCTCCCTAATAACTCAGAAATAATTCGCAAGAATTCTGGCTTGGTGTTAAGGCGTGATTACCGGTATTGTTGTATTTATCAATGACCGTTCTTTTGTCGTTTGCTACTACTTGCTTGTGTGAATTATCATTTTCAACAACGGCAACCATTAAATCAAAGTATCATTCAAGTCTTCAGAACATTAAGAGACCCACCAGATCAGCGTTAAGCCGCGTTTCGAGCTAGAGTATCGGAATAAGGAGACACGTCTGTCACATTAAACGTAATTCATTTTCCAGCCCTTAGTAAAATGTCCTTTGTTACAGCCCAATTTATACTAATAATATATCTGTAAAACCGTCGTGTCAGTCTCTCTCAACATGCTTCTCCAAAACTACTAGCCGAATTCACAATGGTTCAAATGGCTCTGAGCACTATGGGACTTAACTTCTGAGGTCATCAGTCCCCTAGAACTTAGAACTACTTAAACCTAACCCTAAGGACATCACACACATCCACGCCCGAGGCAGGATTCGAATCTGCGACCGTAGCGGTCGCGCCGCTCCAGACTGTAGAGCCTAGAACCGCTCATCCACTCCGGACGGCACTAGCCGAATTTTCATGGGGTTTCAGTACGTATCTTGAGTACAGCTTGAGGCACCGTATAGGTTCACGGAGAAAAAGATATCGTGATCTCAAATTTCATCTCAAACCGTCGTAGCTGTCCGTTTCTCTGTCTGAACACGCTGATCACCAAAACAACTAGATGAATTTTCTTGGTGTTTTCAAAGGTAACTTGGACACAGCTTGGGGCACTGTACAGACTTCATTTTATCAAAACTGGATCACGAAAGAAAAGGATATAATGTTTTAAAGTTTTATCGAAAACTCTCACATCAGTGTGTTTACCTGTTTGACAGTCTAATCACTTTCATGGTTTTTTTACAGGCAACATGCGCATAGCTTTCGGCCTCGTATAGGCATCATTTCATCAAAAGCGGATAACAGAAACAAAAGCATCGCAATTGAAAGTTCTATCCATACTAATGTTATATATGCGAAAGCAACTGTCTGTTTTATTTTCACGACTAAACCACTGAACTGATTTCGATGACATTGGTATCGAGATAGCTGCGATTGAAAAAGAAAGATAGCACTTTTGCTGAACATGCTATGAGTAAATCCCATTCTTATGATCTTAAATGTGATGTTCTCCTTAGAGAAACAAAAGTCAGAAAACTGACATTGCTGGAAGCTCCAGTTGTTAATAAACACCACTCAAAGAATCCTGACCTGGTCCTTCATCACCACAGTTCCAGTATTCACACACGCTAAAGAAGTAACAGCCAGTCAATGTTTTTCTCGCCGTTAGATAATATGCTTGTTGTACCTATTCTGCATCCACATTCCATAGACTCCTTTCTGCCATGTGCCCCCCGCACATTTACAGCCTATTCTTCACATTTGCCAATTTGTCCATACAACGTAGTAGTCTGTGCCATTTCTCAGTTATACAAGATTTTGGCTTATACAGTTCTAAATTTTTAATCTTTCAGTATACAGTAATATAATATATACAGGGCTATTACAAATGATTGAAGCGATTTCATAAATTCACTGTAGCTCCATTCATTGACATATGGTCACGACACACTACAGATACGTAGAAAAACTCATAAAGTTTTGTTCGGCTGAAGCCGCACTTCAGGTTTCTGCCGCCAGAGCGCTCGAGAGCGCAGTGAGACAAAATGGCGACAAGAGCCGAGAAAGCGTATGTCGTGTTTGAAATGCACTCACATCAGTCAGTCATACCAGTGCAACGACACTTCAGGACGAAGTTCAACAAAGATCCACCAACTGCTAACTCCATTCGGCGATGGTATGCGCAGTTTAAAGCTTCTGGATGCCTCTGTAAGGGGAAATCAACGGGTCGGCCTGCAGTGAGCGAAGAAACGGTTCAACGCGTGCGGACAAGTTTCATGCGTAGCCTGCGGAAGTCGACGAATAAAGCAAGCAGGGAGCTAAACGTACCACAGCCGACGGTTTGGAAAATCTTACGGAGAAGGCTAAAGCAGAAGCCTTACCCTTTACAATTGCTACAAGCCCTGACACCCGATGACAAAGTCAAACGCTTTGAATTTTCGGCGCGGTTGCAACAGCTCATGGAAGAGGATGCGTTCAGTGAAAACTTGTTTTCAGTGATGAAGCAACATTTTTTCTTAATGGTGAAGTGAACAGGCACAATGTGCGAATCTGGGCGGTAGATAATCCTCACGCATTCGTGCAGCAAATTCGCAATTCACCAAAAGTTAATGTGTTTTTGTGTAATCTCACGGTTTAAAGTTTATGGCCCCTTTTTCTTCTGCGGAAAAAACGTTACAGGACACGTGTATCTGGACATGCTGGAAAATTGGCTCATGCCACAACTGGAGACCGACAGCGCCGACTTCATCTTTCAACAGGATGGTGCTCCACCGCACTTCCATCATGATGTTCGGCATTTCTTAAACAGGAGATTGGAAAACCGATGGATCGGTCGTGGTGGAGATCATGATCAGCAATTCATGTCATGGCCTCCACCCTCTCCCGACTTAACCCCCTTCGATTTCTTTCTGTGGGGTTATGTGAAAGATTCAGTGTTTAAACCTCCTCTACCAAGAAACGTGCCAGAACTGCGAGCTCGCATCAACGATGCTTTCGAACTCATTGATGGGGACATGCTGCGCCGAGTGTGGGAGGAACTTGATTATCGGCCTGATGTCTGCCGAATCACTAAAGGGGCACATATCGAACATTTGTGAATGCCTAAATAAACTTTTTGAGTTTTTGTATGTGTGTGCAAAGCATTGTGAAAATATCTCAAATAATAAAGTTATTGTAGAGCTGTGAAATCGCTTCAATGATTTGTAATAACCCTGTAGTTTGTTCATAGCTTCTCAGAGAATTGTTGTACGCTATGCTTGTGTTTTTGTATCGACATACAGGTAAGACGTAACACTCCTTTTATTTCGCGAACGGTTACACATATCGAAACGCAGTTTTCGGCAAATGTTAGAGCGTAGAGGGGCGCATACATTTTTGTTTCGCTAATGTTTTTAGCGCTAGTATCAACGGAGATATTGAAGCAAGTACGTGTTTCTGAATGGAGCAGTGTACTATTTATGACTGCATTCGATAGGTCTTGAGAAGATATTTACAGTGATACAGCGATTGTTAATGTTGACGTTGAAACCAGTCGTAAAAAATTCGAGAAATGTCCTAGAATTTGAGAGCACGGAGGCCGGAATCGGCATTAGCGGAGCAAACACCGCCAAGCAGAGCTCTCATGCTGTGTTGTGTCAGAATGTCAACACATTTGCCTGTTTATTTTTCTGCACTGCAGGCCGCTCATTTCTGCTTCAACATTCGTTGCGTGCTGACACGTACACCCACGAGGAGAAGTTGGATATACTGCTTTTATATGCTGAATCTAAAAGAAATGCCGTAAAAACAGTACGGCAGTATGGGACTCTCTATCCGGATCGCCAATGTCCGACGTGGCAGGCAACTGCTCGAATTATTATAACGCTAGTCCGGACAGGCTGCTCGAACGTAAAAAAGAGGACAAGAAAGGAGACTGCAACTGACAGAGAACACGAAGAAGCTTTCTTGGCTACGACGTTAATGAATCCGCAAAGTGGTATGAGACATATTGCCAAGTAATTTGGAAGCAGCCAGACGAGTATCAGTCTCTTCCTGCGTCGACAGAATTTGCATCCCTATCATTTGTCACTACATCAGACACTCTGCTTTCGAATGTCGTACAGAATTTAGTCGGTTTACCCTTCAGCAGCTGAGAGACGACCACACGTTTCTCCAGCGTGTGCTCATTACCGATGAAGCAACGTTTACTAACCACGCTAATGTAAGTGTAAATTTGCATAACGTGCACTACTGGGCAGCCGATAATCCACACTAGTTTCGTCAGGTGCAACATCAACGCCGTATGGTGTGGGATCACAGGAAATTTTATTGTGGGGCCTTACTTCATCTCAGGCGTTCTAAATGGACATTCGTACGCAACACCTTCTGACGGTTCTTCTAGGAGAGGTAGCACTGGGTATTCGACAGTTTACGTGGCTGCAACACGATGTTTTCCACCTCACTCGTGCCGTGTTGCAACGCAAATACTGAATGAGAACTTTCGTGGACGGCGGATAGGACGAAATTCTGTTGTCAAATGGCCTGCGAGGCCCTCCGATTTGACTCTTCTTGATTTCTTTCTTTGGGAGCACTCAAAGACGCAGTCTATGACGTAGCTCCAACCACACTAGACGATTGTGTCGTCGAATCGCCAATGCATGTTCTACCGTATGATGCACTGTAATTACATCCGTTCATCGTATATCGTTCATCGTTCTTTCAGTCCATGATCAACAATTTGAACACATGCTTAATGAAAGGATGAAGTTATTTTTTCGAAGACAAAGTTTATGTTACGTGATTTGGGTGGTTACCAAATCATTTTTAGTAACTTGTTTATTTCATTTATATGTGTAGGAAATTGCACTGCAGGGTCAAATTGCAGCGTGCATTGAATATAGCTGGTAACACTGATTAAGTGCTTACGTTCAGGATGAAACGACGTTTCATTAAGAAGAATACTTATTTGGCGTTTTACAGATGGTCACCAAAGTATTTTTAAGAAAATGTTTAGTTCAACGTATACATCCCATATGATATAATTTAGAGCATATAGGTAGAGACAGTTGTTCGACAGCATGCATTTTACATTTAAGATACACATAGTCACGTGCAGGAAAAGAAGGGTCAAATCTTCCTTCTAATATTAGATATTTAATACAACAGTCGCTTTTTGCAGGCCATAAGACCTCTTTATTTTAGAAGAATGAACAGTAGTTTTCTGTGTTTCAGCTCACGTTAATCTGGGAGGATACACAAAAGTGGAATATTTTTCCTAAACCATTTGTGATAAGCTAGATTCTAGCCTATGTTGTATTTCCACATACAGCATTCGTAGATGAACCTGCATCTAGGTCGTATGGGGTGCAATAAAAACGACAAACTGCAGGGACGGGTTCCTCACTGGAAATGGAGGAACAAAGGTCCAGAGTTCGAGTCCCTATTCGGCACACAGTTTTAATCTGCTAGGAAGTTTCCTATGAACATGTTTCCAGAAATGCATAGTTATCACAGTAGATGGTGCTGACGAATTGCAGCTCCTCTGACCGCGTGCCGTATGTTCCTTGTGTGTATCAGATTGTGTGATCGACGCACCGTATTTTACGCAGCAGAATGGCACAATATTCATGTCGGGAACAAGCCGAAATGGTGTTTGTGTACAGCTAAGCAGATGGAAGTGGTCGAGAGGCAGCACGGCCATATCAAAACAAGTAGCCTCACAAACACCAACCACATCACACAACATTTCAAAATCCTTTTTGGGCGTTCGCGTGAGCTTGTGTCATTTCAGACAGACGAAAGTGCAGGGAGGCAGCGAAATGTACGTAAAACAGATTTGGAGATTTGGGTTCTATAGGATATTGAGACGAACCCTATTACAAGCTCCAAGTAAGTGGCCCGCCAGTATCGTGTAATCCAAAGTACGATTATGTATATCGTGCATGACATTGACTCTCATGGACGCCACTTTGAACCTATGTTGTGATGTGGATGCGATGCAGCTTTGTACTGTGTTCCTGCACGATTTGTTGTCGCTGCACGCACACTGCCCATTTTTTCCTCCATTTCCAGTCAGGAATCAATCCCACAAGTTTGTCGGTTTTATTAAAGTTCACCGTGTATATTATACATCCGGTACTGTTAACTTCTTGGAGGCGTTTCTGAAATTTACACTTCTCAAATGTTATTTTAAGGCCTTTCTGAGCATTTTAAGTGTGAATTCAGCGTTTGTGTTGGTAAAAAAATAAAATTCTCATCTGCATCAGCAGCCTTTTATCACAAGATTTATTACTTATGTTAAATATTAAATCAGAGTTTACGATTTGTTATTAAAAAGAAATTAACATAAAATGAACATACGTAAATTTGAACTACAAGATACTGAATAAGTGAAAAATCTTAAAACTTTTGACTTAGAATACATGTAATTGTCCAAAGCTTTGAAATGATTTCGTTGTACGTCCCTCCTCTCTCTCTTTCCTCGCTGTTGGCGTCCATAACAGAGTACCGTCCACGAAGCAGTCAAGATTCCAAGTACTTTGAAGGGTCAAATCGAGTTAGTGGTGGGCCATTCCACTTCAGAAAAAGAAGTGAAGAAACATTTTTTGTTAAGAGAGGATCTGCAGTCAGCAATGAAAAGATCCACATTCACCAGATTACACCGGAACTTTCTTGACGGTCTCTGTTAATCCATTGTGGACGTGGGACAGCGGCTGGTCAAATATTTAACAAAGAAATTCGCCGAACAGCCTGCAGATTGGGAAGTTATTTTGTTTTCGCTACCAGTATCGGCAGTTCAATGTTCCATCCTTGTTAAATAAAAAAAAAGTGTTAAAATATCTGGATGATAATTACCAACGGAAACTAATTTGTGTGATACTTCGTTTTGTTTTCAAAATTTCCAGCAAAGTTCTTAAATGGTTCAAATGGTGAAAGGTGGCTACACTGAGCCACAGCGCCAGAGATCGCGCCAGAGAGTATTGTTCCGCCGCCTCCACTGGCAGTGATTATTGAGAAGTAGCGGCAAGCAGTTCTTGCCGAGAAGTTGTGGTGGACACTGCTTGTCGTGAAGTCGGAGTGAGATGTGATAGTGGAGAGTGTTGTTCCATGTTTTATGCAGTTATTTGATGGGAGAGATAGCAGATGTTATTCTAATGGAGATATTGTAATGATCAGAGTGCATTTCGTCAATATATATGAAGGTAATAAAACGCTATGTTCTTTTATTATTTGTGTGTCTCAAATAATGCATCATTACAGGTTCAGTCAACAAAGCATCTGGCTTGTGTTCTTGTATTAGAGTGTAATTTTGGTTTTCTTGCACAATTATAGTATTTCTAATTTTCTTTTATCACGTCAATATTTCAAAATTCTTGTCTTGTTGAAGAAGAACCGTGCCAGATGTGCGTTGAGTCATACTACCACATACAGAACAGCTACACTTGTGCTTTGTTGGCTTCGTAGATTTTATAGTTGCTGGGGACTTAATTAATTAACTGTGTTAACGAAAATTTTCATTTCATTCTTTGTTGTTGTTCCATGCATTCAGATTGCGTACAAAAACTAGTCAGGGCCAGCCGTTTACGAGACAGCGTAATCGGACACACAGCTACTAAAAAAATATCTGCAGTATTATTTTAATTAAGCCCCCATGCACGTGGCGACCACTGCTTCGGATCGTCCCTTGGAATCTTCTGATTGTAAAAATAGTAGACAGTAGTATTGTTGTAGTAATCTGTAGTTCAGTAATTGTAGTCTATATTGCATGTGTAGATTTGGTAACTGAACATTTGTAGCTGTCTTGTCTTATTACTAATGGTATTTTTGCAGAATTTAACTTTTGATGTCTTGTATACGGGTTTGATAATTTAGTGCAATTATTTCAATTGTTCGTTAATCGTGTTTGAGGGAAGCATATTGTGTGAATGGTATTGTTGGTGATAACGTGTTAAATTCTCCGTAATTTTCGTATTGTGACGAGTTTTGTATGTTTTGCAAATGATTACGCGATCGATGAAAAAGGCGAAAATGATGGATAGTCAGAATGACGAAATTGTTGATATGGCGAACTCGCCAACACAGGACAACAGTATCATGAATAATGGAGTTGAAAACAATTTAATAAGTCGGGAAGACAGTCCGGAACCAGTTCAAGGTTTTTCTCAATCAGAAAATTCACAGAATACGAGAGTAACGATAGAAGATTCTGGAATACTATCGAACACAGATAGCTTTACAGCCATGACGAAGGAAGCTGGTTTTGTGGGAAATGTTAGGGGCGAAAGGAATCTCGAACAAGTTAATATGGAGCAGTTGATGAGTGCAATATTAAATTTTCGATCTGAATTAAAAACACAGATGGGAACAATGGAAATACGGTTAGACTCACTTGGATCACAGATGGGAACAATGGAAACACGGTTTGGATCTGAATTAAAAACAGAGATGGGAACTTTGGAAACACGGTTAGATTCACGAAGAGGGACATGTTTCAAAAATATGAAAGATGAATTAAAGAAAGAAATCAGAGAAGAAGTACAACCGATTTTGAATTCTCCCAATAATAGATTAATTGCAGTAGAGATTAGACAAAGGGAACAGGATAGAGAACAGGAGGAAAGAGATCGCGTGATAGTACAGAAATTTTCAGAATTAAATTTACAATGTGCACACGATAAGGAAGAAATACTTGAAAGAATCGAGGAATCCGTACCAAATGACAGAATAAATAACCTAACACAACAGTGTGAACAGTTAACTACTAAATGTGACCATACCGAAACACGAGTCGCGACACTTACGGAAGACGTAAATAAACAGAAAGAACAAATAGGTGACTTATCGGAAAGAGTGGAGGAGAAAGGAAAGCGTAGCGATTAGACAGCATTATTTAATTCGCAATGACATTCTTTTCAAACGAAAATCGGTCGACAACTCTGTTTGGTTAGTTTGTATTCCTGATGAGTGGGTTAATAAGCTGATTTGGTATACGCATTTCAGTTATGCACACTTTGGTCCCAGAAAATGCTTTCATAAAATACGAGAAAATTGCTACTTCAATAATATGGAAAAACGTATTTGATCTGTTCTGGCCAAATGCAAATTATGTCAAAAGGCCAAGCCGCCAACAATTTCTCACAAGGCACCGTTGTCTCCTATCATTCCAGCGAAATTAAAGGACATGGCTGCAGTCGATTTGTTCGGTCCAGTGGTTCGATCTACTAATGGTTTTGCGTACATTTTCGTAGCAGTGGAGTTGACATCAAAATATGTGTGTTTTACACCGTTATGCAAAGCAACAGCTCGTTCAGTATCTAATGCTTTCATCAAACATTTTCTTAAAGAAGTGGGTCATGTTGATAAGGTTATATCAGATAATGGATCACAGTTTCGTTCTAAAATTTGGCTTCGTACTCTACGGCGTCGTAAAATTAAACCAATTTTCATTTCACTTTTTCACCCCCAATCTAACGCTTCAGAGAGATGGATGAAGGAAATCAATAAATTATGTCGTCTTTATTGTCATCAGAATCACAGAACGTGGGATCAGTATCTTCATATTTTTCAAAACATTCTGAATGAACTCCCTAATGATTCAACTTCTTTACCGCCTTTACTGATATTAAAAAACAAAGCACCGACAAATCGCATTTCTGAAATCGTTCCTTTTCCGCCTACACGGAAACTGCGGCATTCTGAAATTGTCAACCTAGCTCTACGAAATATTACATCTGCGGCTGCTAGAAGAGAGAAATCAGCTAAGCGTCCTGGTCGTTTAAAAATCTTGTCAGTTGGTCAGAAGGTGTTAATTAAGTCTCATCGTTTGTCTCACAAAGGAAAAGGCTTGTGTCGCAAATTTTTTCTGCTTTATAACGGCCCATATAGAATTCGCAAAATTATTCATGATAACACTGTCGAAGTAGAAACTCTGAAATCACGACGCTCTAAAGGAATACATCATATATCTAACGTTAAAATTTTTGTGGAATGACATACTTTCGAGAAACCAACAGTTTACGTAAACATGCAGAGAATACAAGGATACCGCGCTGTGTTTTGGTGGCGCGGCGGCACATACTCAAAGCAACAGTGAAGTCTGCGCGCCGCACAAGGCTGTCGTTGACCGCAAACAATTGCTTTCTACGTCACGCGCCTACAGCTGATCGAGCGCTCGGTGCGAATGCACTGACAGCCGTAAACAAATACACAGTTTAATTTCTCCGATTAAATTCAGTATAAAGCTATAGTGACTTGATGAATTATGTTATTAACATTCAGTATTTTTCAGGATACGGTTCTATAAAATATTTAAGAACTTCAGGTAAATTCTGTGCGTGTCCGACGTTAAGACGACTTGCTATCGAGAAATTTTCAGGAAGAATGTAATTTCCAAGAAGAAACTAATAAACTAATAAAAAGGTAACTGTTAATTGAGTTCATTTTCAGGTAACATATTTCCACTTAGGTACGTACTTTAGACGTAATTTGCTGCTCGTGATTACGTGATTCATACTTTGTGCTAAATTTCATGTTCTATGAATTTACTTGTGAAGTGACGTGCTTGCGTACATTAACTGATTTTGACAATGATTATTAATGAACTGAGTTGTAACTTGTGTATATTATGCATCGCTTGGCTGCAATGCTTTTTCACTGATGTCATATTTTTTAATTATGTGCCTGCTGTGCTTATTTATTTAAATTATAATTGTCACCTGATTAATTGTGCTGACTGTGGTTATGTATGTAGGTTACACTTTGTCATTTATCTGCTTGCGCCTTCATGTTTACTTATTAAGATTACATATGAACATTTATTTGCTTGTGCTGATATGATGCTAATGACCTGTTTATTACGTAAGATATATGTTTACTGCTATGCGTATGGATTGCATATTTATACACTTCTGTTTGTCGTCACAGCTACTCTTTAATTTAGTATATAGAAATGCTGATATACTGTGTATAAACATAGAGTTTAGGTCACACTGTTGTATTAATTACAGATTGTTCGCTTGGCAGAGCCTCGTTGTAAGAATTGTGCTGCATCCACTTGTTGACATTCTGTTCACTACTGGTATATTTACTCGCTATTGCTTGTTTTGCTTACGCTCAGTGCTTTATATTTTAACATAAGAAAATGAACTGCAGTAATTCGACGAGCGACTTTAGTACAAGAAACGTCATAGAAGTCATATGAGCTAGAGGTTTTATGGAAGCTGTATAAATTTATGCTAATAGGAAGGAAGCTAACGACATGACATACCAAAACTAGGTTTAGGCCATTGACAGTTATTACACTGCATTTTTTGTGAGCAACTGAAATAGGAAGTGACACTTGACACAAGAAATACTCCACATGTTTGCTTCTGTTTGCCATAATTCTTGAAGTGGTGTACACACTGTGAAATATTATGATCATTCACACTCCGTAATCGTACTTAATTACTGAGAGTTATTCGAACTAAGTCTGTTAGAGGTCATGTATGCATTTCTTTGTTTATAATTCATAATGAGTAGAAGATTTTGGCTCAGATGGATTACACAGAGGTTGTGTGTTGACAGTGTGTCTTCGGATTGTATGGGATGATGAGGTTTGCATTAGGATTTTATCCGTACTTGTTCGAGGAGACTGACTAGAGGAAAGAGTTGTTATGGAAGTGAAATGATATTGGCGATAAGGTTTATATGTGTTGACGTATTGAAGAGGTATTATTGAAGTATTGAGATTATGTGATGCTAATGATTATTGGAGTTTTGGTGGATAAGAGGTGAAGTAAGTGAGGTGCATATTTTTTTTTTTTTGTTGTTGGTCTATATGGAACAAGGAGGATGAAGATAGCAGACTAGAACACTAAAGTAGAAGGAAGATTGTCTACACACACTTTGTTAAATCACTAAGCAGTACATTTTTTTTTGAAGAGAGGAAGTATTTGCATATCTTGGCACACTGACAGTTGTTCAGCAACCGTACATTTTTATTTGGCTTGGCAAACATTGGTCTTGACATGATGACTATGACGTTGACTTAACTATTATTGACTGTTACACATTGCTGCCACTACTACTTGATACACATGATGAACATAAAATTTTGGACAGAATTCCATTTACACAGTTAACACTATTCAATCACACAGTAGTACTTAATGTGGATGAAAGATGAGTGAGTGTGTTTTGTGTGTTTTCCTTTCCTGATCCTACCCACCTATCTCCTAAATATTATTTTATTTGTTTGTAGTGGCTTGCACTGACACCCATAAATATTATAGGTTTACTGATGTTTGTGATAGTTAATATGACAATTATCTGACATCATTTGTGTGCTTATTAGAATTTGTATGTTAAGTGTAAGAGCATTGTAAAAGCATTTGTATGTGTATTCAAACTATTGTTCATGCTTGAACTGTCTGATCAGTGATGGTGAATATTATGAACTGTTACATGCACTTTTCAACATGATGTGTGACACTTAGAAATGTTTAATTTCTGCTGATGAACTGTGTGATCAGTGATAGTAAATATTATGGACTGTTACTTGTACTTTTTCTACATGATTGGTGCCACTAGGACATGTTTAATTCCTGCTGATGAACAGTGTGATCAGTGATAGTGAATATTATGGACTGTTACTTGTACTTTTTCTACATGATTGGTGCCAATAGGACATGTTTAATTTCTGCTTATAAACTCGGATGAACAGTGTGATCAGTGATGGTGAATATGATGGACTGCTCTCTGCACCTGCTCATCATTTCTGGGTGCAACTGATGGAACTGCTTTTATTGAAATGATGTCACTTGTTGCTCTCTGCACCTACTCAACAATACTGGGTGCACAGATGGCGCTACTTCTATGGAAATGATGTCATTTGTCGATGTCTGCACCTACTCAACATTGCTGGGTGCCATTGATGAACTGCTTCTACTGAGAAATGTGACTTGTTGCTGTGTGTACCTCTTCAACATTGCTGGGTACCACAAATGGAACTGCTTCTACTGAAATGATGTTACTTCTTGATGTCTGTACCTCTTCAACATTGCTGGGTACCACAGATGGAACTGCTTCTACTGAAATGATGTTACTTCTTGCTGTCTGTACCTCTTCAACATTGCTGGGTACCACAGATGGAACTGCTTCTACTGAAATGATGTTACTTCTTGCTGTCTGCACCTACTCAACATTGCTGGGTGCCACTGATGGACTGCTTCTACTGAAATGATGTCACCTGATGCTGTCTGCACCTGTTCCACAATGCTGGGTGCCACTGATGGACTGCATCTACTGAAATGATGTCACCTGATGGTGTCTGCACCTACTCAACATTGCTGGGTGCCACTGATGGACTGCTTCTACTGAAATGGTGTCACCTGATGGTGTCTGCACCTACTCAACATTGCTGGGTGCCACTGATGGACTGCTTCTACTGAAATGAAGTCACCTGTTGGAGTCTGCACCTGTTCCACAATGCTGGGTGCCACTGACGGACTGCTTCTACTGAAATGATGTCACCTGATGCTGTCTGCACCTGTTCCACAATGCTGGGTGCCACTGATGGACTGCTTCTACTGAAATGATGTCACCTGATGGTGTCTGCACCTACTCGACATTGCTGGGTGCCACTGATGGACTGCTTCTACTGAAATGAAGTCACCTGTTGGAGTCTGCACCTGTTCCACAATGCTGGGTGCCACTGACGGACTGCTTCTACTGAAATGATGTCACCTGATGCTGTCTGCACCTGTTCCACAATGCTGGGTGCCACTGATGGACTGCTTCTACTGAAATGATGTCACCTGATGGTGTCTGCACCTACTCGACATTGCTGGGTGCCACTGATGGACTGCTTCTACTGAAATGATGTCACCTGATGGTGTCTGCACCTACTCGACATTGCTGGGTGCCACTGATGGACTGCTTCTACTGAGATGATGTCACTTGTTGCTGTAGCACCTATTCAACATTGCTGGGTGCTACTGCTGGAACTGTCAACTACTTGTTTCTTGAACTATGGAAAGGATTTATGTGAATATTTGTATAAACTGATTTTTTGTGTATTACTGTTTGTGAAAAGTTATGAGACTCTTACCTGTACATATTCGTCATTGCTGACGCTATTGATTGAACTGTTTAACCACATGATATTTGTGTAAACTATTATGTAAAGTCATATCTATGAAAAAAATTTTATTCCTTACTGTGTTTTATATATTAGGCTATTGTAAGGTCAGTGCAAAGCCAAAATTTTATCTAGTTATATGATATTTACGTATTAATATTATCTTTTATTTTTGTCTGTATTTTTTTTTGACGAATTTGGTGGTATTTTCACCACCAATGCTGGCAAAAATACCATCAAATTCTAGCCCGTGGAGGAGGGGCATATGAAAGGTGGCTACACTGAGCCACAGCGCCAGAGATCGCGCCAGAGAGTATTGTTCCGCCGCCTCCACTGGCAGTGATTATTGAGAAGTAGCGGCAAGCAGTTCTTGCCGAGAAGTTGTGGTGGACACTGCTTGTCGTGAAGTCGGAGTGAGATGTGATAGTGGAGAGTGTTGTTCCATGTTTTATGCAGTTATTTGATGGGAGAGATAGCAGATGTTATTCTAATGGAGATATTGTAATGATCAGAGTGCATTTCGTCAATATATATGAAGGTAATAAAACGCTATGTTCTTTTATTATTTGTGTGTCTCAAATAATGCATCATTACAGGTTCAGTCAACAAAGCATCTGGCTTGTGTTCTTGTATTAGAGTGTAATTTTGGTTTTCTTGCACAATTATAGTATTTCTAATTTTCTTTTATCACGTCAATATTTCAAAATTCTTGTCTTGTTGAAGAAGAACCGTGCCAGATGTGCGTTGAGTCATACTACCACATACAGAACAGCTACACTTGTGCTTTGTTGGCTTCGTAGATTTTATAGTTGCTGGGGACTTAATTAATTAACTGTGTTAACGAAAATTTTCATTTCATTCTTTGTTGTTGTTCCATGCATTCAGATTGCGTACAAAAACTAGTCAGGGCCAGCCGTTTACGAGACAGCGTAATCGGACACACAGCTACTAAAAAAATATCTGCAGTATTATTTTAATTAAGCCCCCATGCAATGGCTCTGAGCACTATGGGACTTAACATCTGTGGTCATCAGTCCCCTAGAACTTAGAACTACTTAAACTTAACTAACCTAAGGACATCACACACATCCATGCCCGAGGCAGGATGCGAACCTGCGACCGTAGTGGTCAAGCAGTTCCAAACTGAAGAGCCTAGAACCGCACGGCCACACCGACCGGCAGGAAAGTTCTTACAATGGTCAAAAACAACCTCACGAAAGGCTTTAATGGTATCTCGTTTATTCAACTGAAAGTGCAAGTGTCTCAACATCTTTTTCCCCATAATTTCTATCGTACCGCAACTTAAAATCTGCGGTTCTGATTTTTTTTTTTTTTTTAGAGGTACCGGTACGAAGGATCGGTGCGTATCGTCACAAATCAAGCAAAGGTTCGTTGAACACGAGTGCGACACTCGCCTTTCGCAGCACAGTAACTCGGCCGTAACTGGGCACTGTATTACCACAGGACACTCTATAGATTATTCTGCTATCAAAATCTTGGCTCCCGCGAGAGCGTTTTCGGATTCAGTAACATTCCTGCATGTCTTAAATAAATCCTGTTTGTTACTAAAGACATTGGTAAGCTCTAAAAAGCACCTAATATCTACTCCCAACTCCACTGCAAACATAAATTCACTGCGATGAGAATTAAAATGTTGAAAAAAAATTGTCTGGTGGTAACTATCCACTAGGGCAGTACATCATCCACATATCTAATCCAGTATTTTATTTTAGAACTTAGGGCCCTTTATCTAAAAATATTTATTTAAAATCATCCTTTAACATTTGAAGTAATAAGGGGCTCGGATTTTTTCAACAGGATGGAGCGCCACCGCACTGACATGTACGAGCATTTCCCAACACCAAGCTGACTCAACAATATATCAATCATAAGAAACGCACCATTGACCTCCAGGACGTCTGATCTAACGGTATGCAACTATTTTTGTGTGGAATTGTGAAAGTCGCTGTCTACGTGCCTCGCCTTCCAACAACTCTGGGTGACTTGCGACACCTCGCTGCAACTGCTGTGAATACAGCACTTCCAGGCGTGCTCGCAAAACTCTGGGACAAATTTGGCCATCGAGTCGAAGTCTCTCGTGCGTTCAGTGGAGAGTACATTGAAGATATGTGAAGGAGAAATGAAGAATTTGATCTGTGATTTGTAAAAAATGCTCCGGATTGAAATGTGCAAAGATACAAAAAAATGTACTCTTGTACAATCAGATGATCCTTTCGAAAATAAAAACTTTGTAGTCCTAAGTTAAAATTTATACATAAAATTAGTAATTACACCGCATGTGAATTTTTAGTGAATTGTGCCTGTCGTAGAAGGGTAACTACGCTTCATTTTCATCCACTCTCAACCTCTTTTCCATAAAGTTGTATCGCACTAAGCCACTTTCATCAGATATCTGATTCAAAAAGCGAGTGGTGAGACCCGATTTGACTTTTCCTACCAATACTATGTCCAAAGATTCTGTGCGTTGCTGTCCTCAGTTAAACGTTTGGATTACTGCGCACTAGCTTCTCTTGTGGAACTAGTCAGCTGTCACCTGCAGGTGCTCTAGCTAGCCGGAGATAGATTCGTAATAAACAAATACTAGTGAAACAAGATGCAGTTTCTTTTACTTTTAATGCTTACACATGACATCTTTCTACCAAAAAGGACGGGAGAGTCCGTTAATATGAAAATACTCCTTCGTCTAAGTACTTTTTTATTAGACACGTTGCCGACTTAGCATGCATACACTACAATCATTAGGCCGTTAACTTGGGAGGCTCTTGGTGTGATGCAATGTGATGCGTGGTGTGTTATGAGGAAGTGTAGTTACTTGCAGGAGTTATTGTTTCTACACACACCTTTAGAATACAGCAAAAGTTCTAATTTCACCATCTTAAACTAAATCTTAAAACTTTAACTTAAGCCACGGTCATACTCATTTTCTTCCATTGCTGCAAATTAGGTGTCAAACAGCTTTTAAACAAATGTAAGAAGTGCAGGTGTTTTTACACATCGGCCCGTTTAGTTATCTTTTATTATTTCAAGTATGTGACTATAGTGTACGTCTAACTTATACGAAGTGAAATCATTGACAGACACCATTTCATAAAGCGAGAGTTAATAAAATGCTGTTTACCACTTACTTGGGATGTTACTAGGAGGGGAAAAAAAGAAGAAAAAATGAAACTACAAACGGAACTACTGTTGTTGTTGTGGTCTTTAGTTCTGAGACTGGTTTGATGCAGCTCTCCATGCTACTCCATCCTGTGCAAGCTTCTTCATCTCCCAGTACTTGCTGCAACCCACATCCTTCTGAATTTGCTTAGCGTATTCATCTCTTGGTGTCGCTCTACGATTTTTACCCTCCACGCTGCCCTCCAATGCTAAATTTGTGATCCACTGATGCCTCAGAACATGTTCTACAAACCGGTCCCTTCTTCTTGTCAAGTTGTGCCACAAACTCCTCTTCTCCCCTATTCTATTCAATACCTCCTCATTAGTTATGTGATCTACCCATCTAATCTTCAGCATTCTTCTGCAGCACCACATTTCGAAAGCTTCTATTCTCTTCTTATCCAAACTGTTTATTGTCCATGTTTCACTTCCATACATGGCTACACTCCATGCAAATACTTTCAGAAACGACTTCCTGACACTTAAATCTATACTCGATGTTAACAAATTTCTCTTCTTCAGAAACTCATTCCTTGTCATTGCCAGTCTACATTTTATATACTCTCTACTTCGACCATCATCAGTTATTTTGCTCCCCAAATAGCAAAACTCCTTTACTACTTTAAGTGACTCATTTCCTAATCTAAGCCGGCCGGAATGGCCGAGCGGTTCTAGGCGCTACAGTCTGGAACCGTGCTGACCGCTACGGTCTCAGGTTCGAATCCTGCCTCGGGTATGTTAAGTCCCGTAGTGCTCAGAGCCATTTGAATCATTTGAACCTAACCTAATTCCCTCAGCATCACTCGACTAAATTCGACTACATTCCATCATCCTCGTGTTGCTTTTGTTGATGTTCATCTTATATCCTCCTTTCAAGACACTGTCCATTCCGTTCAATTGCTCTTCCAAGTCCTTTGCTGTCTCTGACAGAATTACAGTGTCATCGGCGAGCCTCAAAGTTCTTATTTCTTCTCCATGGATTTTAATACCTACTCCGAATTTTTGTTTTGTTTCCTTTACTGCTTGATCAATATACAGATTGAATAACATCGGGGAGAGGCTACAACCCTGTCTCACTCCCTTCCCAACCACTGCTTCCCTTTCATACCCCTCGACTCTTATAACTGCTATCTGGTTTCCGTAGAAATTGTAAATAGCCTTTCGTTCCTTGTATTTTACCCCTGCCACCTTCAGAATTTGAAAGAGAGTATTCCAGTCAACATTGTCAAAAGCTTTCTCTAACTCTACAAACGCTAGAAACGTAGGTTTGCCTTTCCTTAATCTTTCTTCTAAGATAAGTCGTACAGTCAGTATTGCCTCGCGTGTTCCAATATTTCTACGGAATCCAAACTGATCTTCCCCGAGGTCGTCTTCTACCAGTTTTTCCATTCGTCTGTAAAGAATTCGCTTTAGTATTTTGCACCAGTGACTTGTTAAACTGATAGTTCGGTAATTTTCACATCTGTCAACACCTGCTTTCTTTGGGATTGGAATTATTATATTCTTCTTGAAGTCTGATGGTATTTCGCCTGTCTCGTACATCTTGCGCACCAGATGGTAGAGTTTTGTCAAGAATGGCTCTCTCAAGGCCGTCAGTAGTTCTAATGGAATATTGTCTACTCCCGGAGCCTTGTTTCGACTCTGGTCTTACAGTGCTCTGTCAAACTCTTCACGCTGTATCGTATCTCCCATTTCATCTTCATCTACATCCTCTTCCATTTCCATAATATTTTCCTCCCGAACATCGCCCTTGTACAGACCCTCTATATACTCCCTACACCTTTCTGCTTTCCCTTTCTTGCTTAGAACTGGTTTCCCATCTGAGCTCTTGATATTCATGCAAGTGGTTCTCTTTTCTCCAAAAGTCTCTTTAATTTTCCTGTAGGCTGTATCTATCTTAGCCCTCGTGATATGCGCCTCTACATCCTTACATTTGTCCTCTAGCTATCTCTGCTTAGCCATTTTGCACTTCCTGTTGATCTCATTTTTGAGACGTTTGTATTCCTTTTTGTCTGCTTCATTTACTGCATTTTTATATTTTCTCCTTTCATCAATTAAATTGAATATTTCTTCTGTTATCCAAGGATTTCTACTAGCCCTTGTCTTTTTACCTACTTGATCCTCTTCTGCCTTCACTACTTCATCCCTCACGGCTACCCATTCTTCTTCTACTGTATTTCTTTCCCCAATTCCTGTCAATTGTTCCCTTATGCTCTCCCTGAAACTCTCTACAACCTCTGGTTTAGTCAGTTTATCCAAGTCCTATCTCCTTAAATTCCCACCTTTTGCAGTTTCTTCAGTTTAATTAACAGTGCATAACCAATAGATTATGGTCAGAGTCCATATCTGCCCCTGGAAATGTCTTACAATTTAAAACCTGGTTCCTAAATATCTGTCTTACCATTATAGAATCTATCTGATACCTTCTAGTATCTCCAGGATTCTTCCATGTATACAACCTTCTTTCATGATTCTTGAACCAAGTGTTAGCTATGATTAAGTTTTGCTCTGTGCAAAATTCTACCAGATGGCTTCCTCTTTCATTTCTTACCCCCAATCCATATTCACCTACTATGTTTCCTCATCTCCCTTTTTCTACTCTCGAATTCCATTCACCGATGACTATTAAATTTTCGTCTCCCTTCACCAGCTGAATAATTTCTTTTATCTCATCATACATTTCATCAATTTCTTCATCGTCTGCAGAGCTAGTTGGCATATAAACTTGTACTACTGTAGCAGGCGTGGGCTTCGTGTCCATCTTGGCAACAATAATGCGTTCACTATACTGTTTGTAGTAGCTTACCCGCACTCCTATTTTTTTATTCATTATTAAACCTACTCCTGCACTACCCCTATTTAATTTTGCATTTATAAACCGATATTCACCTGACCAAAAGTCTTGTTCCTCCTGCCACCGAACTTCACTAATTCCCACTATATCTGTCTTTAACTTATCCATTTCCCTTTTTAAATTTTCTAACCTACCTGCCCAATTAAGGGATCTGACATTCCACGCTCCGATCCGTAGAACGCTAGTTTTCTTTCTCCTGATAACGACGTCCTCTTGAGTAGTCCCCGCCCGGAGATCCGAATGGGGGACTATTTTACCTCCGAAATATTTTACCCAAGAGGACGCCATCATCATTTAACCATACAGTAAAGCTGCATGCCCTCGGGAAAAATTACGGCTGTAGTTTCCCCTTGCTTTCAGCCGTTCGCAGTACCAGCACAGCAAGGGCGTTTTGGTTAGTGTTACAAGGCCAGATCAGTCAATCATCCCGACTGTTGCCCCTGCAACTACTGAAAAGGCTACTGCCCCTCTTCAGGAACCACACGTTTGTCTGGCCTCTCCGTTGTGGTTGCACCTACGGTACGGCCATCTGTATCGCTGAGGCATGCAAGCCTCCCCACAAACGGCAAGGTCTATGGTTCACTAACTAATCGAAATTCACGTAATTCATCATATAAATTCAAGTGCAACCAGCCGTTCTTGGAATCCTAGTGTAGTTATATGAACCATGACAACAGCTTTATAAGCCTTTGCTGTAACGACATAACATCAAAATGGTAACCCTACCTCGCATTACGCTCAGCTTACATTCACATAATATAAATTTCTTATCTGGGTCATCACAAATGAATAAATGTTTGCACTGCATTAACTTCCAAATATGTTACCATATGGTCGAGATATCTGGTGACGACATCCACGAAAGTAACATCAAGCAACTTATAAAGAAATGGAGAATAAATGGTTCATATAACAGTTGCTGCACAAGCTTATTAGTATGGATCAGTATCAGTAGGTAATTAAAAAACTAGTCAAATTCCACTTAAATTTGAATGCCGGAAGATACACATTTCATATTAATTACAATTTTTCGGTAGTACCCGTTGTACGAAACTTCGCATAAAAATTATGTTGCTGAGTCACATAAGCATGAATTCCTAATTTATGGCCTGGTTTCTAAAATAATGGAAATCAAACTCAGCCGAGAACACGCCGTTTTACACTGAAATCTGACCCGCAGTGCAGGCTGCGTGCTTTGGTGTGTAATAGCGAGGCGCCTAAGCGAAGACTGCAAAAAAAGATCTCTATCACTCTACGTCTGTCTGCCGCTACAAGGGACTGCGAAAGGCACGCATAATGCCAGAGCCAACTTTCAAATAACTGCATTGACGGTGACAAGGTCGCCTCACCCTTACAGACGGACCACATACGGAGATATTATAGCTGCTTTCGGCCGCGGAGTTCTTTAGAGAAGCACTGACAATGGAAGTCCTGTCATTGCGTTCTAGGCATGTACTAGGAAACGATAGCCAATTCTGCTTTGACGTGAAGGACAGGCCGACCTTGAAGGGTGCTAAGGATCAACAGTTACTGCGCTCGCGGTTAGTCTTATTACTTCATTGTACCATGGTATCTGCTGCTTTGAGAGGTTATTAGCTTCTACTCTGCTACGCAAAATATTTAGGATGTAGAGGGGTTGGACAAAGATATGGAAACAACGCGAGGCATAAAATAAATGCACACGCTAGTCAAGGCTGTAGGTTGGGCTGTTGTACGTACGCGGGTCGTTCAATAAGCAATTCAGTACTTTTTTTCTGGTGGCAGGCTGGTTTCATTCAGGATTCCAATACAACATACTACTTCCCACTCTTTTGGCTACAAAACCCTATTTCTCAACATACCTTACCGGAAGAGGCTGTATGCTGTTATCACGACAGACGCTTCACCAAACGACTTCTGTTCACTGTCAAGCCTTCGTAGACATTCTGGAATCGCTTTTGAATATCTGCGATGCTCTGGTTTTCCGCCAAAAGAAATTCAATGACAGTTGTCTATTTGGAAAGCACTTCCGTTACAGACGCCATTTTGAAGGCTACATACAGTGCTGTCACATGGTGGAAACTCAGAAAAATATAGAAGCTGAAGCGGGAATATTCCACGATATCCGACAACACTTATTTTTACAACCGAAATTGACCGAGAAAAAAAGTGTTACATTACTTGTTGAACGCCCTTGGTATTTGACAACGAACAGCAGCCTGAGATATCCTTAACTTGCTTACATGTCGCTCATGGTCAGAACAGTGTTCTGTGTAGTTGTGAGTGCATTCCGTCTGAGCTAAGTGAATTCGAAAGCGGGTGCATTGTTGGTGTTCGTAAGCTAAGTGCTTCCATAACCAAGACAGCCGAAATGTTTGGTGTTGCAAGAAGCACCGCATCGAAGATTCATACCACAGATAGGGAAAGCGGAAAAACATCATCCACTAAGTATGTGCTGAGTTATCGTGACGGACGCTCATTGAAGCAGATTATGACGAAAAATAAGATGACAGCTGCAAAAGTCACTGCAGAACTGAATGTCGCACTCGAGAACCCTCTCACCCTCAAAATTACGCAAAGGCAACTCCGTAAGCTGGAAATTACAGAACCACTCACCAGTGATAGAAACGCTCATAACAGAAAGACGTGGTTCCGACTCCATAAAACCTGGACTATGGAGCCATGGAAGAAACTTATTTGGTCGGACGAGTCTTGTTTCACCCTGTATCCAGTATCTGGTCAAGTTTACATCCCAAGAGTGAACATGGCGTGGTTCGGTGATGATTTGGGAAGCATTATCGTGGTATTCCATGGACCCCATGGTTACTTCGCAAGGTATTTTGGCTAATCGCGTCCATTCCATGCTACAGTGTTTGTTCTCCAATGGTGAAGCTGCTTTCCAGGAAACCGGACCACTTTTCACACGGCCCGCATTGCCCAGGGCTACTTTTGTGAGCACGAGGATCAATTGTCACATCTCCCCTGGCAACCACGGACACCATATCTCAGTATTATTGAGCCGTTATTTACTACTTTGGAGATAGGGGTGGCTGATCACTGTTCACTTCCATCGTCGTTACCTGAAGCTGCCAATATTTTGTAGTAAGATTGGTATAGGACTCCATTTAAAACTATACAAAACTTGTATTTATCCATTCTGAGGCGACTGGAAGCTGCTTTGAATGCCAACAGTTTTCCTACACAGTAGTAGGGATGATAAAAATGTGTTGTATTTGGTGTTTCCATATTTTTGTCCACCCCACTGCACATTGTGTTTTAGAAAGCTCCACGTGCTTTCATTATATCTCCTACATAAATGAAGGAACTTAAAATAAATTTTCACTCACTTTGATACCAGTTGTTAGTTGCCGGCCGGTTCACGTGCTGCCGACAGAGGTCTTATCGCACAGCTAGCTCACTCGCTCATCGTTCTTTACCCAGTGTGAGTCGAAAAGAGATGGCGATGCAACAGCAAGAAGAGGAGTATGACATTCTGGATGCGACTTTCGTCGAGCGTACAGATCCGCACCTCCTACAGTTCAAATCATTTGACGACGCCCCAGTAATTTAAAGTCACTGGCCGTTTAAGTAAAGAAAAAATCCTTAGAGTGTAGAGTGCCCCATGTGTTCATTCGAGACGCAGAACTTGTTCAACTTTTTCCGTTTTTTATTTTTTTTTATTTTTTAAAATCTAGTGCGCAGAAGTCTAATACTTGTGCCAGCCGACAATTAGAATTTGTGTTACAAGATTTAGGTTAACCTTTCACTTTTGTAAAGTAGAAACGGAGAAAAGAATTACCACATTCATCAGTAATCGTCATAAATTGAAGAGCATAGACATTCATAAATTTTTACTAGAGCTAAGAATTTTTGACATGTTGCAGCCCTGTCAAACAACTGTGATAAATTAATATGTCAAAAATACGCCTCAGTTGCGATATGTTACTGGTCTTTACCCAGGTTTCAGCTAGAGTAATCTAGCCTTCTTCAGAAGCATAAAATAATCTAGTACATGCCAGAATAAGGCACGGTCAAACATAAAAAGCTAAAGTATACCGAGGTACAGTCAGTTCAAACGTAGCATCCGCGACTAACCGACCGCTTTCCACGACGTGGGGCCGGGGCTGTTCCTCAGCTAAGTAACGTAGTTTGACATGGTTCCACCGTACTTAACCTTTTTATGTTTGACCGTGCCTTATTCTGGCATGTATTAGTTTATTTTATGCTTCTGAAGAAGGCTAGATTATACTAGCTGAAACCTGGGTAAAGACCAGTAACATTTCGCAACTGAGGCGGATTTTTGACATATTTTTTACTAGAGCAGCATTGGAAGTACGTGCGACAGAAGGAGAATTTCATAATAAGTCCCTCAGTAAGTGCGTACCAAACACCTGCAGGCAACTTTAATCTATTCTTAAATCACCTTGAAGCTTTACTGGCCTGTTTAATAGAAAAAAAAACCAAAGAACCAGTGATTGGTGATGATTTTAATGTAGATTTCCCGAAAAATTCTTCCAGTAAGAATTTATTACAGTCAGTAACGCTATCATTCAATTTAATCCCTACCGTGAACGTACCAAAGAGAATAGACAATTGCTCACAAATAGCCATTGACCGTATCCTTATGTAAGTGACTAATGAACAAAATCATAATACAAAACCAGTAGTCATTGGTCTCTCAGACCATGACATGTAAAATTTTTTTCAATATTAGTACTGAACAGAATATATAAAGTCTGTAAATCTGAATTCAACATTAAGCCAAAAATCGATTATTTTAGAATACTCTCAGAAACGTGAAATGGAATGACGTATACAATGCTCATGTCACGAATAAAAACTACAACACTTTTATTAACAAAGTCCTTATTTTATATGAGTACTGTTTCCCCATTGAATAGCCCATATTAGACCAATTTCTACAAAGAAGCCTCGGATTACAACAGAAAGAAAACTGTTTGCCAGTCAGAAACAGTTCTGATGTTGACGCTATAGCTCATTATAGGCATACTTCTAAATATTAAAGATAGTAATACAGACTTCAAAGCAAATGTATTACAGAGAAGGATAATAACATCAGATAACAAAATAGAAGCAATGTGGGATACAGTGAAGCAGAAGACTGGTAGAACCAGACATGAAGAGTACAGCATTAAGCGTAAAAGATACACCACCGGAAAAATACTGCTGTTGGAGCACAAAAAAGTGAACTTGTTCCTATTTCAAATACTCTGACAACAATCCTCATTGCGCCTTCCTCATCAAAAAGTTTGGCATGCGAATGTATACGCGATCTTCCAACACAGAATGTTCTAAATTTTTTTACTCAGTCTCTCTTTGTTATTAAGACTTCACACTCAGCATCTCCGTTTGCTGCCATTGTGTCTGTACAGGGTTTTTCTAAAGTAACTGTCAATAATTCTCACATTGAAAGTACAGGCCAAAAGTAGCTAAAAAGCTCCAAAAAACATGGGTCCACCAGTCAACTGTTGTCGAGATACGAGGGCTGTTCAATAGAGAATGATGATAATTTTTTACGGTCATAATTTCTCGCACTAAAATTTAATCTTATGATATTCTGTTAACTTAATGTGCAACAAACACGCCGTAATAGTTTCATTGTTGGGATTCCTGGTTCCCGCCTGTGAGACTAAGGCAAGGTCAGACATGTTAGTATAGCCTTCCGCTGCAATGGAGGTAGCGCCAGGAACAATATGCAGCTTCGAAATTCTGCTTTCGTCTCAACAAATCTTCAGCTTGGGCCTATACAGTGTTACAAGAGGCCTATGGAGAGTCTACTCTTCCCTACAGCACAGCTCGAAGGTGGTTGAAAATGTTTAAAGAGGGGAGACAATCAATTTCAAAGAAAGGTGGACCCAGTGCTCCACTTACTGCTCTTGCGGAAGAAAACATCAACACTGCTGCTGTCACTGTGAGAGAGGATCGACGAATTGCCTTAAGATCATTTTCTGAAATACTGAATATTTCATTGGATGCCACCCACACGTTGGTTACAAAAAAATTACACATGACACATGTTTGCGCGCTATGGGTTCCAAGACTGTTGATTCCCGAACAAAAGAACATTCGCGTGCACTGCATGCAGTTAAAGTTGATATTAGAGGAAGATCCGCAATTTCTTTCATATGTAATTACTGCTGATGAAACTTGGCTACATCATTCTGATCCTGAGAGCAAACAGCAGAGCTCAGTGAGGAAATATCTTTCACCACCAACCGTCAAAAAATCGAAAGTGGTTGCTTCTGCTGGGAAAGCTATGGTCATCTCATTCTTTGGTATTCATGAAATGGTTTTATTATCATGTTGTGCCTGCACACACTTCAGTAACTGGACAATACTACAGCGATGTCCTGGAAATATTACAAGTCCATAACAGGCGCAAGAGACCACATTTCTGTGAAGCAGACTGGATGCTGCACCACGATAATGCGCGGCCGTATATTGCCAATGTTGTTCTGAATATCTTGCAAAAATCAACATGAAGTGCATCCCTCGCCCTCCCTATAGTCCGTATTTAGCCCCACGTGACTTTCTTCTATTCCCTAACATGAAGGAACGCCTTCGTGGCAGGCAATATCAATCATCAGAAGCAGTGGAGAAAGCTGCGGAGGCGACTTTGAAGGACCTCTCAAAAAATTGTTTCCAGTACGTATTTGAAGACTGGCAGAAACGCTGGGACAAGTGCATCGCATTCATGGGAGACTACTTTGAGAACTACCATCAACATTATGAGGATGAATAAAGGTATATAGTCAAAAAAATTATTATCATTCTTTATTTAACAGCCCTCGTACAACGAATTTTCTGTTGCGGTTTATCGGTCTCTAGGAACACATGGCATCTCTAAACGTTAAAGTAGGTGTTGGAAATGTTGTCCATACGTCTAAATGCAACATTGAACTCGTCTCTGAAATGAATTGCGAATCCTCTCAGGCAGTCCTGGGGAATTCTGTAAATGCTGGAAGGCTGCTTCAATCCGCAAGCGTAATTCCTCAAGAGAGTTGACCTCGGTAGCGTAGATCAGGCTTTTGAAATGACCCCTCACACAGAAATCCATGGGATTTAAATCCGGAGACCTTGGAGGCCATGGCATAGGCCATCCTCTACCTATCCAATGTTGACCATACGTCCGAGTTAAAAGCCGGCACACCCGTAAATGAAAATGTGCTGGAGCACTGTCATACATGAACCGCATGTCCAGGTGTTGTTTCAGTGGGACATCATCATGAACATCTGGAAGTACAGTCCGCAGAAACCGTATGTACCGCTGCCAGATTAGTGTCTTTGGTAGGAAGTGTGATCCAATTATGGCGGTCTCCGAGCAGTCCTGTCCAGACGTTCAACGAATAACGCTGCTGATGTCATAATGCGTGTGTTGCACTAGGATTGACGTCGGCCCAAATACAGTTGTGGTAGTTCAAAATACCGTCACGGGTAAATGCAGCCCCAACCGGGAACAGAATACAGCATACAAACAGTGGATTCAGAGTACACTGATGTTGCACCCGTTGGCAGAAATTCTCTCTAGGATGGAACTCTGCATTGTTGGGGGTTTTCACTCGCTGGAGATGATATGTGTGGTGTCACCGCCAGACACCACACTTGCTAGGTGGCAGCCTTTAAATCGGCCGCGGTCCGTTAGTATACGTCGGGCCCGCGTGTCGCCACTATCAGTGATTGCAGACCGAGCGCCGCCACACGGCAGGTCTAGTCTAGAGAGACTCCCTAGCACTCGCCCCAGTTGTACAGCCGACTTAGCTAGCGATGGTTCACTGTCTACATACGCTCTCATTTGCAGGGACGAGAGTTTAGCACAGCCTTCAGCTACGTCATTTGCTACGACCTAGCAAGGCGCCCTATTCAGTTACTATAAGTACTATCTTCAAAAATGTATTCTGAACAGATAATATTGTGACTCATGTACCGTCAAAAGCGACGTTCATCATTAATGGATTAAAGTTAAGTATCAAACTAATTACGTCCGCTTTCTGAATTCTCATGTCATGTTCCAGACCTCACGTCAGTATAGTTCTTCCCTCCTCACGCCAGCCTGCGTGAGCTAAAACGCGTGCATTTTGGCCTCCACTCGCAACACGGCGTTGGTTCTTCTGCTAACACAAAAATATGGATAGAGCACTTGTCGATGTAAAATCCGCCACACCTTGCTATGAGTCAGGACACGCTCTTGGGTAACAATCCTTGTTGAAGTGCTCGGACGTTCGTGTAGACTGCGTAACATCCTTTCCTCAACATCGGCTGTTACGGATCTGGGTCGACTTTCTCCTCCATGGTGTGCAAAACTCTCTGTTTCTCTAAGCCACTGATGTAACCGGCTAAATGTACGCCTTTCGGACTGCCTGCGGAGAGGAAAAGCTTCTTCATACTATCGTGCAGCTCCAAGGGCACTGCCACTCCATTTCCCATACATGAAGTGCATGTGAGCGTACTCTTCATCGGTGTAAGCTTTGTCCATGGTGCCTTCACGTTCATAACTGATTGTGAGGCCGGTACGGCACAGAGCACGACGGGGGAAAGGGAAGTAGTTGAGCAGGCGTAAACAAACAGATAGTCTATTCCAGTGCTTCCCAAACTGTGGGTCGCGACACACTAGTGGGTCGCGAGACTTATTCAGGTGGGTCGCCGGACGATTTTTAAAATAACTGAGTAAATATCTTACCGACTGGAAATATGAAATCTTTTCTCAAGAGGAAAGTTTTATAATCTGAACAGTTATATACAAAATCATTCTAAGCAAGAAATTATTGTGGCTTATTAACGTGCTCTGGGTGAAACGAGAACAGCGCAGGCACAGGACTCGCTGATAATTGCGATAATGCAACACTGCTCTCCCTTCCACTTGCGACAATTAGACTCATGACTGTGAGAGCGTGCTTTGTTTGTTTGTTGGTATAGTGTGTGCATGCCTGTTTATTGTGGCGACTTGTTTCATTTTATTTCACTATGGATGCGTGGATTAAAACAGGATCGTGCCGTAAAAGATAGACTTCATGTAATTACGACGAACCTTCCACATCCGGTTAACAGTGCATCATGTAATACACCCAAAAGTGACTGTGTTAGTGAAGTTAATGAACTGAACTCCTTCCAGAAGGCAAAATTTTGCATTCATAAATACAGTGATGATTATTTGAAATATGGGTTTGTGCTTTTTGGCATAGATCAAGAGCCGCTTCTTCAGTGTGTTGTGTACTTTGAAGTGCTTGCTAACGAGAATATGAAACCCTCAAAACTGAAGACATTTATCAAAGAAACGTCCATAATACGTAACTAAGTCAATAGATTTTTTTCCAAAACAAAAAACGACAAATTTTAAAGTCAAAATCAGTGATAACATAATCGACTTCTGGGGAACAAAATAAGCAAGCTATAGTCGCTTCATATCGACTGTCATTATTGATAGCCAAACAGGGGGCAGCTCACACCGTAGGAGAGGATAATATTTTACCAGCGGCCAAAATAATATCTGAAGCTTTATTTAGCGAAAAGCACAGAGGACTAATTGACATAATACCCCTATCAAACACAACGGTAAAGAGAAGGATCGATGAAATGTCAGAGTTTGTAAAATAGTCCATGATCACAGCTTTCAAGCAAAGTGACTACTTTTCACTTCAGCTTGATGAAAGCACAGATATAGCCGGCGAGTCTATTCTTTTAGCTTTTGTTAGATCGGAATTTTATGAGAGTGTGCCGTTGGTGGGGAGGCTTGCGTGCCTCAGCGATACAGATAGCCGTACGGTAGGTGCAACCACAACGAAGGGGTATCTGTTGAGAGGCCAGACAAACGTGTGGTTCCTGAAGAGGGGCAGCAGCCTTTTCAGTAGTTACAGGGGCAACAGTCTGGATGATTGACTGATCTGGCCTTGTAACAATAACCAAAACGGCCTTGCTGTGCTGGTACTGCGAACGGTTGAAAGCAAGGGGAAACTACAGCCGTAATTTTTTCCGAGGGCATGCAGCTTTACTGTATGGCATGGAGAGCTGCATGAAACCAGTCTCTGGACTGAAGACCACAACAACATGGAAGAAGAAATGCTCTTTTGGTTCAAATGGTTCAAATGGCTCTGAGCACTATGGGACTTAACGTCTAAGGTCATCAGTCCCCTAGAACTTAGAACTACTTAAACCTAACTAACCTAAGGACATCACACACATCCATGCCCGAGGCAGGATTCGAACCTGCGACCGTAGCGGTCACGCGGTTCCAAATGCTCTTTTGTAAATGTTTGCCAATGACAATAACAGTTGAAGAGATTTTTAGACATCTTGATGGCTTTATGGTAGAAAATGAAATAGAGTGGGCAAAATGTGTTGCACTGACGACTGATGATGTCCGTGCTATGTCTGGCGTTTACTCAGGTTTGATTGGCAGGGCAATAGCCCCTTCTGTTCAGTGGTCTCACTGTAGCCTGCACGGAGGCCTTTGTGTGTAAAGATCTGTCTGAAAGCTTAAAGAAAATCATTAATGACGCAGTGAAAATTATTAAATTCATTAAATCTGGACCCAAAAATTCAAGATCGTTTGCCATACTGTGTGATGAGATGGGCAGTAAGCACAGAAAACTTCTCCTGCACTGTGAAGTACGCTGGTTGTTAAGAGTGAAACTGCTATCAAGATTATTTGAGCTTCTAGCACCCTTCCCTAAACGTACGTGTTGAAGTTCCCTGTCTGGGAGGTTTCAGACCCTCAAAGTCTATGTATAGTCTCCACTCATCTTTCTTTGTTTTTCTTTTCCACTGTCTCCTCCCTTTTTTGTTCCCATTGCTTCTGTCTCGATCCATTTTTCTTTCTCTTTTACTGTCACTGTCTCTCACTGACTATTAAAATCTCTTCTCTCTTTGACTCACATTCCTGTTGTCTTTATCCACCTCTTTGTCTTTCATTGCCACTTTTCCTCTCCCACCGTCACGGCCTCCTGTCTCTTTCTCTCACACTGTCACTTTTACACCGTCACTGTCTCTGTGCTACTCTGTTTCTGCACAAAAAAGAGCGGATATGTTCGCATGCCAAATTTTTTGGCGAGGAATGTGGAATGAGGATTGAGGCAGCTGCTTCCCCACTTCTCTGACTGAGCCTTTTAAAAAGTAGCGTATTAGTCCTTTTTTTGCTACGACAGGAGCGTTTTTCTGCTGCTCATATAAGATGAAAGCTATAAGGTCAGTGAAGTTTTGACAGTTTGTTTATACACTTTGACACATATCAACAAGAAATAAGTACGCATAATATTAAGTTAATTCAAAATCGTTTGCGTTACTTTTTTTGGATACTTTGCTCATCGATGGCAGTTCACAGAAAACGCCCAGCTTATGATTGGTATCTTAAAAGAGTAAAAATGGTATTAGAAATATTTTACCGAAATTTCAGTCTTTCTAGTTTTACGTAATTTTTGGCAGTCATTTTAAGTTCTTTTCAGGCATATTGAGATCCCTTTTAACCCACATTTCGTCACTGCATTGTCACTTTGGGCATATCTGTACAGGCGTGAAGTGCCTATTATACAGAGACAGCGCATCAGATAGTTTAATTGTCGAAAAAATGCTGATTACAAACGTAGTTTGGTGACCTTAGAACCCTTGACATGACCCTAGAACGATTGCGCTTAAATTTGCGGATCAGGCCGAATAATACCTGTATATTTTGGTGCATGACTACGATAGTTTTGAACCTCTAGATCTCTGTAACGGATAATGATACCTAAAAATGTTTCAAAGTTTCCCAAGAACATCATCTTAGGGACATATGGTAAAAATTTTGACGCTTTGGCATGAAAATAAATTATAGTAGTGACCATTCCCACAATTTATACTTTTCGTACCCAAACATCATGGTTTTCGGATTTTTTTAAGGAACTGGGCATGAATGGTAGTTTTATAAGCCGTCGATGGTCCACCCTAGATTACACGTAATGCAAAAGAACCAACCTATTTACTCACTTTGCCTGGGCTGGAGTAAGTGTGTAATGCTTAAATTTTGACCTGTACTATAGAGGATACCCGTTCTTCGGACGGGTATAAAAGTAGTCGCTAGGCCAAGGGCTATCAAAACACTTGACCTTTATCTCTGTGGCCAATATACCCGAGATGTGACCCCCCGAAAAATCGCATTTTCGCGCGCGGCTTTTTGAAACATATTGCACTGTCGTGCACGGACCGATTAGTAACAGATGTGTGCAGTGTTGCAAAACTTTTTAACAAACATTTCACAACTCAGACAAGTCACTGCAAATAACTTCACTAATATGAGTATGACCTTCACAAGCCAGTAGAAGTAATGTCTACCACACAATCTTTAAAATCAATGAAATTGTAGTGATCATTATAAAATAACAACAAAGTTTATTAAAGAGCGTGCTTCTGAGTTTAGTAACATATTAAGTTATCAGTAATTTAGAAATGTAACATTTCCTGAATGTGAAATATGCTGAGGTTAAGCCGTCGTTTGAGAAAGGAGATAAAGAAATAACGTAAAATTTCCGTCCAGTTTCAGTTTTGCTATTGACCCCTGTCCCCCGTCGCCCCTCCTGAAGCATCGACCTTGTCGTTGGTGGGAAGGCCATACAGATAGCAGTAGAGTGGTGCAAACACAACAGAGGGTATCTGTGGTGTGTTTCCTGAAGAGGGACAGCAGCCTTTTCAGTAGTTGCAGGGGCAACAGTCTGCATGAGTGACTGATCTGACCTTGTAACATCAATCAAAACGGCCTTGCTGTGCTGGTACTGCGAACGGCTGAAAGCAAGGGGAAACTACAGCCGTAATTTTTCCGTAGGGAATGCAGCTCTGCTTTATAGTTAAACGGTGATGGCATCCTCTTGGGTAAAATATTCCGGAGGTAAAATAGTCCCCCATTCGGATCTCGGGGGGGGGGGGGACACTACTCAGGAAGATGTCGTTACCAGGGGAAACAAAACGCGTTCTACGAATCGAAGCGTGGAATGTCAGAGCCCTTAATCGGGCTGGTAGGCTAGAAAACTTAAAAAGAGAAATGGATAGCGTAAAGATAGATATAGCGGGAGTTAATGAAGCTCGGTGGCAGGAGGAACAGCGCTTCTGCTCAGGTGAATACAGTGTTGTAAATACAAATTCAAATAGGGGCAATGCGGAAGTAGGTCTAATAATAAATTAAAAAATATAGGAACGTGAATAAGCTACTACGAACAGCACAGTGAATGCATTATTGTACCCAAGATAGACACGATGCCCGCATCCACCACAGCAGTACAAGTTTATATGCAATTAGCTCCATAGCTCCACAGATGATGAAGATACTGAAGAAATGTACAATGAGACAAAATAAATTATTCAGATAGTTAAGGGAGAAGAAAATTGAATGCGATAATAGGAAAAGAAAGAGAAAGAAAAATAGTAGGTGTAAATGGACTGAGGGAAAGGAATGAAAGAGGAAGCCACCTGGAAGAATTTTGCATAGAACATAACTGAATCATAGCTGAAACTTGGTTTAAGAATCATGAAAGGAGGTTGTAAAGGTCGAAAAAACCTAAAGACAACGGAAGATTTCAGATTGATTATACACTCCTGGAAATTGAATTAAGAACACCGTGAATTCATTGTCCCAGGAAGGGGAAACTTTATTGACACATTCCTCGGGTCAGATACATCACATGATCATACTGACAGAACCACAGGCACATAGACACAGGCAACAGAGCATGCACAATGTAGGCACTAGTACAGTGTATATCCACCTTTCGCAGCAATGCAGGCTGCTATTCTCCCATGGAGACGATCGTAGAGATGCTGGATGTAGTCCTGTGGAACGGCTTGCCATGCCATTTCCACCTGGCGCCTCAGTTGGACCAGCGTTCGTGCTGGACGTGCAGACCGCGTGAGACGACGCTTCATCCAGTCCCAAACATGCTCAATGGGGGACAGATCCGGAGATCTTGCTGGCCAGGGTAGTTGACTTACACCTTCTAGAGCACGTTGGTTGGCACGGGATACATGCGGACGTGCATTGTCCTGTTGGAACAGCAAGTTCCCTTGCCGGTCTAGGAATGGTAGAACGATGGGTTCGATGACGGTTTGGATGTACCGTGCACTATTCAGTGTCCCCTCGACGATCACCAGTGGTGTACGGCCAGTGTAGGAGATCGCTCCCCACACCATGATGCCGGGTGTTGGCCCTGTGTGCCTCGGTCGTATGCAGTCCTGATTGTGGCGCTCACCTGCACGGCGCCAAACACGCATACGACCATCATTGGCACCAAGGCAGAAGCGACTCTCATCGCTGAAGACGACACGTCTCCATTCGTCCCTCCATTCACGCCTGTCGCGACACCACTGGAGGCGGGCTGCACGATGTTGGGGCGTGAGCGGAAGACGGCCTAACGGTGTGCGGGACCGTAGCCCAGCTTCATGGAGACGGTTGCGAATGGTCCTCGCCGATACCCCCAGGAGCAACAGTGTCCCTAATTTGCTGGGAAGTGGCGGTGCGGTCCCCTACGGCACTGCGTAGGATCCTACGGTCTTGGCGTGCATCCGTGCGTCGCTGCGGTCCGGTCCCAGGTCGACGGGCACGTGCACCTTCCGCCGACCACTGGCGACAACATCGATGTACTGTGGAGACCTCACGCCCCACGTGTTGAGCAATTCGGCGGTACGTCCACCCGGCCTCCCGCATGCCCACTATACGCCCTCGCTCAAAGTCCGTCAACTGCACATACGGTTCACGTCCACACTGTCGCGGCATGCTACCAGTGTTAAAGACTGCGATGGAGCTCCGTATGCCACGGCAAACTGGCTGACACTGACGGCGGCGGTGCACAAATGCTGCGCAGCTAGCGCCATTCGACGGCCAACACCGCGGTTCCTGGTGTGTCCGCTGTGCCGTGCGTGTGATCATTGCTTGTACAGCCCTCTCGCAGTGTCCGGAGCAAGTATGGTGGGTCTGACACACCGGTGTCAATGTGTTCTTTTTTCCATTTCCAGGAGTGTATAACGGCAAAACAGAGATTTCGGAACCAGATTTTAAATTATAAGACATTTCCAGGGGTAGATGTGGACTTTGACCACAATTCATTGGTTATGAAGTGTAGACTAAAACTGAAGAAACCGCAAAATGGTAGGAATTTAACGAGAAGGGATCTGGATAAATTGAAAGAACCAGAGGTTGTAGAGAGTTTGCGAGGGAGCACTAGGGAACGACTGGCAAGAACAGAGGGAAGGAATGCAGCAGAAGAATGGGTAGCTTTAAGATATGTAATAGTAAAGGGAGCAGAGGATGAAGTAGGTAGAAAGACACGGGCTAGCAGACATGCTTGGGTAACACAAGAGTTAATTGATGATAGGTGAAAATATAAAAATGCAGTAAATGAAGCAGGCGAAAGGGAATGCAAACGCTTAAAACATGAGACTAACAGAAAATGCAAAACTGCTAAGTAGGAATGGCTAGAGAATGAATGTAGGAATTTGAAGCATATATCACTAGCGGAAAGACAGATGCCGCCTACAGGAAACGTTTGGAGAAAGAGAACCACTTGTATGAATATCAACAGCTCACATGGAAAACCAGTCCTAAGCAAAGAAGGGAAAGAAGAAACGTGGAATGAATATATAGATCTACGCAAGGGAGATCAACTTAAAGACAATATTATATACACATCAAAAAAGTTTTGCATCACCTCTGTTCCGAGAGCTCCGGAACCTGCACAGAAAATTGGAATAGAGATCAACATAAACATCATTTACGCCCTTTTTATTGCTCGTGAAAACCACGCATTGCTTGTTGTACCACCACACAGCGAGACCTTCAGAGGAGGTGGTCGAGATTGCTGTACACACCGGTACCTCTAATACCCAGTGGCACGTCCTCTTGCATTGATGCATGCCTGTATTCGTCGTGGCACACTATCCATAAGTTCATCAAGGCACTATTGGTCCAGATTATCCCACTCCTCAACGGCGATTAGGCGTAGATCCCTCAGATTGGTTGGTGGACCACGTCGTCCATAAACAGCCCTTTGCAATCTATCCCAGGCATGTTCGATAGGGTCCACGTCTGGAGTACATGCTGGTCACTCTAGTCGAGCGATGTCGTTATCCTGAAGGAAGTCATTCACAAGATTTGCACGATGGGGGCGCGAATTGTCGTCCATGAAGACGCATGCCTCGCCAATGTGCTGCCGATATGGTTGCACTATCGGTCGGAGTATGGCATTCACGTATCGTAGAGCCGGTACGGCGCCTTCCATGTCCACCATGGCGTACGTCGGCCCCACACAATGCCACCCCAAAACACAGGGAACCTCCACCTTGCTGCACTCGCGAGACAGTGTGTCTAAGGCGTTCAGCCTGACCGGGTTGCCTCCAAATACGTCTCCGACGATTGTGTGGTGAAGGCATACGCGACAATCATCGGTGAAGAGAACGTGATGCCAATCCTGAGCGGTTCATGCGGCATGTTGTTGGGCCCATCTGTACCGCGCTGCATGGTGTCGTTGTTGCAAAGATGGACCTCACCATGGACGTTGGGAGTGAAGTTGCGCATCATGCAGCCTATTGCGCACAGTTTGAGTCGTAACACGACGCCCCCGTGGATGCACGAAAAGCATTATTCAACAAGGTGCGTCGCTGTCAGGGTTCCTCCGAGTCATAATCCGTAGGTAGCGGTCATCCATTGCAGTAGTAGCCCTTGGGCAGCGTGAGCGAGGCGTGTCATCGACAGTTCCCGTCTTTCTGTATCTCCTCCAAGTCCGAACAACATCGCTTTGGTTCACTCCGAGACGCTTGGACACTTCCCTTGTTCAGAGACATTTCTGGCACAAAGTAACAGTGCGGACGCGATAGAACTGCGGTATTGACCGTCTAGGCACGGTTGAACTACAATGAACACGAGCCGTGTTCATTGTGGAAAGTAGTCGAATTAAATCAGGTGATGCTGAAGGAATTAGATTACGGAACGAGACACTTAATTTAGTAGATGAGTTTTGCTATTTTGGGAGCAAAGTAACTGATGATGCTAGAAGTAGAGATCATATAAAATATAGACTGGCAATGGCAAGAAAAGCGTTTCTGAGGAAGAGAAATTTGCTAACGTCAAGTATAGATTTAACTGCCAGGAAGTCTTTTCTGAAAGTGTTTGTATGGAGTGAAACCTGACGATAAATAGTTAAGACAAGAAGAGAATAGAAGCTTTCGAAATACGGTGCTACAGAAGAATGCTGAAGATTAGATGGGTAGATCGCGTAACTGAGGAGGTACTGAATAGAATTCGTGGTGGAACCTGACTAGTAGAAGGGATCGGTTGATAGGATATATCGTGTCTAATTTAGTACTGAAGGGAAGAGTGGCGGGTAAAAGTCGTAGAGGGAGACTGAGAGATAAATACAGTAAGGTGATTCAGAGGGACGTAGGTTGCAGTAGTTGCTCTAAGATCTACATCTACATCTACATTTATACTCCGCAAGCCACCCAACGGTGTGTGGCGGAGGGCACTTTACGTGCCACTGTCATTACCTCCCTTTCCTGTTCCACTAGCATATGGTTCGCGGGAAGAACGACTGTCTGAAAGCCTCTGTGCGCGCTCTAATCTCTCTAATTTTACATTCGTGATCTCCTCGGGAGGTATAAGTAGGGGGAAGCAATATATTCGATACCTCATCCAGAAACGCACCCTCTCGAAACCTGGACAGCAAGCTACACCGCGATGCAGAGCGCTCTCTTGCTGAGTCTGCCACTTGAGTTTGTTAAACATCCCCGTAACGCTATCACGGTTACCAAATAACCCTGTGACGAAACGCGCCGCTCTTCTTTGGATCTTCTCTATCTCCTCCGTCAACCCGATCTGGTACGGATCCCACACTGATGCGCAATACTCAAGTATAGGTCGAACGAGTGTTTTGTAAGCCACCTCCTTTGTTGACGGACTACATTTTCTAAGGACTCTCCCAATGAATCTCAACCTGGCATCCGCCCGCCTTACCAACAATTAATTTTATATGATCATTCCACTTCAAATCGTTCCGCACGCATACTCCCAGATATTTTACAGAAGTAACTGCTACCAGTGTTTGTTCTGCTATCATATAATCATACAATAAAGGATCCTTCTTTCTTTATATTCGCAATACATTACATTTGTCTATGTTAAGGGTCAGTTGCCACTCCCTGCACCAAGTGCCTATCCGCTGCAGATCTTCCTGCATTTCGCTACAATTTTCTAATGCTGCAACTTCTCTGTATACTACAGCATCATCCGCGAAAAGCCGCATGGAACTTCCGACACTATCTACTAGGTCATTTATATATATTGTGAAAAGCAATGGTCCCATAACACTCCCCTGTGGCACGCCAGAGGTTACTTTAATGTCTGTAGACGTCTCTCCGTTGATAACAACATGCTGTGTTCTGTCTGCTAAAAACTCTTCAATCCAGCCACACAGCTGGTCTGATATTCCGTAGGCTCTTACTTTGTTTATCAGGCGACAGTGCGGAACTGTATCGAACGCCTTCCGGAAGTCAAGAAAAATAGCATCTACCTGGGAGCCTGTATCTAATATTTTCTGGGTCTCATGAACAAATAAAGCGAGTTGGGTCTCACACGATCGCTGTTTCCGGAATCCATGTTGATTCCTACATAGTAGATTCTGAGTTTCCAAAAACGACATGATACTCGAGCAAAACACATGTTCTAAAATTCTACAACAGATCGACGTCAGAGATATAGGTCTATAGTTTTGCGCATCTGCTCGACGACCCTTCTTGAAGACTGGGACTACCTGTGCTCTTTTCCAATCATTTGGAACCTTCTGTTCCTCTAGAGACTTGCGATACACGGCTGTTAGAAGGGGGGCAAGTTCTTTCGCGTATTCTGTGTAGAATCGAATTGGTATCCCGTCAGGTCCAGTGGACTTTTTCTGTTGAGTGATTTCAGTTGCTTTTCTATTCCTTGGACACTTATTTCGATGTCAGCCATTTTTTCGTTTGTGCGAGGATTTAGAGAAGGAACTGCAGTGCGGTCTTCCTCTGTGAAACAGCTTTGGAAAAAGGTGTTTAGTATTTCAGCTTTACGCTTGTCATCCTCTGTTTCAATGCCATCATCATCCCGGAGTGTCTGGACATGATGTTTCGAGCCACTTACTGATTTAACGCAAGACCAGAACTTCCTAGGATTTTCTGTCAAGTCGGTACCTAGTATTTTACTTTCGAATTCACTGAACGCTTCACGCATAGCCCTCCTTACGCTAACTTTGACATCGTTTAGCTTCTGTTTGTCTGAGAGGTTTTGGCTGCGTTTAAACTTGGAGTGAAGCTCTCTTTGCTTTCGCAGTAGTTTCCTAACTTTGTTGTTGTACCACGGTGGGTTTTTCCCGTCCCTCACAGTTTTACTCGGCACGTACCTGTCTAAAACGCATTTTACGATTGCCTTGAACTTTTTCCATAAACACTCAACATTGTTAGTGTCGGAACAGAAATTTTCGTTTTGATCTGTTAGGTAGTCTGAAATCTGCCTTCTATTACTCTTGCTGAACAGATAAACCTTCCTCTCTTTTTTTATATTCCTATTAACTTCCATATTCAGGGATGCTGCAACGGCCTTATGATCACTGATTCCCTGTTCTGCACTTATAGAGTCGAAAAGTTCGGGTCTGTTTGTTATCAGTAGGTCCAAGATGTTATCTCCACGAGTCGGTTCTCTGTTTAATTGCTCGAGGTAATTTTCGGACAGTGCACTCAGTATAATGTCACTCGATGCTCTGTCCCTACCACCCGTCCTAAACATCTGAGTGTCCCAGTCTATATCTGGTAAATTGAAATCTCCACCTAAGACTATAACATGCTGAGAAAATTTATGTGAAATGTATTCCAAATTTTCTCTCAGTTGTTCTGCCACTAATGCTGCTGAGTCGGGGGGTCAGTAAAAGGAGCCAATTATTAACCTAGCTCGGTTGTTGAGTGTAACCTCCACCCATAATAATTCACAGGAACTATCCACTTCTACTTCACTACAGGATAAACTACTACTAACAGCGACGAACACTCCACCACCGGTTGCATGCAATCTATCCTTTCTAAACACCGTCTGTACCTTTGTAAAAATTTCGGCAGAATTTATCTGTGGCTTCAGCCAGCTTTCTGTACCTATAACGATTTCAGCTTCGGTGCTTTCTATCAGCGCTTGAAGTTCCGGTACTTTACCAACGCAGCTTCGACAGTTTACAATTACAATACCGATTGCTGCTTGGTCCCCGCATGTCCTGACTTTGCCCCGCACCCGTTGAGGCTGTTGCCCTTTCTGTACTTGCCCGAGGCCATCTAACCTAACAAACCGCCCAGCCCACGCCACACAACCCCTGCTACCCGTGTAGCCGCTTGTTGCGTGTAGTGGACTCCTGACCTATCCAGCGGAACCCGAAACCCCACCACCCTATGGCGCAAGTCGAGGAATCAAGAGGTTTGCACAGGATAGAGTAGCATGGAAAGCTGCAGTCAATCATTCTTCGGACTGAAGACCACAACAACAACGGCATTCTTGAAAATTTTGGAGGACGTAATATACAATCGGCTTCCGAACTACCTGACAGCATATAATAAGTGTGGCCAAAATATAAGAGGCCCCATGTCTTATCAACAAAATACAGACATCTCACGTGTTCACTGTAAATACAAAACACAGATTAGTAAATCATTAATATGAAAAACAACATACTGAACACTGATTAGGCCAATAGTTCTTAGGAGGTGCTGAAAATGTTCACCATAAACTTCACACACAACTCAGTATTTCTCAGCACGTTTCTGAAAATTTCTTCCAGTTCATTTCGTGTGATTTTCTCAATCTCATTACGAATGTCTGTTGTCAACTCTTTAATTGTATGTAGGATGTGATTGTAGACTTTACCCTTTAAATTAACCCACAAATAAAAATCACAGATAGACAGATCGGGTGATATGGGACGCTGTAGCTTGCGGAGTATGTATGTAGATGTAGAAATAAGCATAGCATGTCAGTTTTTTTTTATACCACCTACGTCTGGAAACACATTGAAAACAGTGATTTGTTTAGGTGCTTCAGCAGTTCTGTGATATGCTCCTCCCAGTTGAATTTATTATCGAGCTGTAAGACCAAGAAGTTCACACTTTCAACTTCTTCTGTTTGTCATCATATTTTAACCATATACTAGTGGGAAACTTCTTATAAGTTCTAAAATGTGTGTATTTTTTTTTTTTTTTCAAATTTTGCTGGGAAAGAATTGACTAGAAACCATTTATTAACGTCCACGAAAATTTCATTAACCGTTATTTCTAAGACTATACTTGATTTGCTATTTATTGCAGTCTTTGTATCATCTACAGAGAAAACAAATTTGGCATATGATAATGCTACAGATGACAGGTCATTGATATACACAAAAAAAGTAAAAAGCCTGAAATGTAATTAATTCCCAGTAGGAAGACGCCTGATAGATGAGTACATTTCTCTTTCCTAACAATACCCTTTGTTTCTGGTCGGAGATACACAGGATGCGGTGCTTAAATCCTGACAGATGAAACATTTTTTGAAAATCAAATTTGTTAAAACAAAATCTATCTATATCTGGGTCCCGCTCCAACTACTGCCGGGTCTGGGTGCTGACGAGTCCTCTCCATTTGGCTCGGTCCTCCCACCACTTTTCTTCCTCCACTTGCTGCGAGGTCACACCTCTCCTTTCCACAGATATTCTCAGTCCCGTTTTCCACCATGTTCTTAGGCGTCCTCTAGATCTTCTTCCATCCATCTTTAGTTTTTCCATAATTTTAGAGAGTCTCTGCACAAACATCCTCTTAAAATGTCCGTACCATCTTAATCTCTTTTTTTTTCAATTTCTTCTCTTATAATTTATTTTTAAGGTCCATTTTGATATCTATGTTCCTTACTCTGTCCATTCTTGTTTTTCCCTGCTCTGAGAAATTTCATTTCAAAAATGGTTCAAATGTCTCTGAGCACTGTGGGACTTAACTTCTGAGGTCATCAGTCCCCTAGAACTTAGTACTTAAACCTAACTAACCTAAGGACATCACACACATCCATGCCCGAGGCAGGATTCGAACCTGCTACCGTAGCGGTTGCGCGGTTCCAGACTGTAGCGCCTGGAACCGCTCGACCACCCCAGCCGACAATTTTATTTCCCCTGCTTGCAGTATGCTACATTCCCTTTTTGTCATTGTCCATGTTTCTCCTCCATATGTGACAATACGGAAGTAATAACTCTCATACATAAGGAATTTTGCTTTTTCTGAAACTTCCTTATTCCAAATCAGGTGTTTTATTATTTGGTAGAAATTGCTTCCCCTCCTATTAATTTCTTTGATTACTCTTCCATCACTAGATATTTCACTCCCTAAATAAGTGAAGCAAAATACAAATGAAAATGAAAATCCTTTAACATGTAAGTAGCGGTATCTTTCAGGAGGTGCATTACTCGATGTAACCCGTTTCAGCCGCAATGATCGCCTCCAATGTTATTCTGAAGCGATCGCACGCACTCTTTAAAAGAGCGCTGTCCATATTTACGAATGCTGCTTCGACAGCGGTGCGCAGTGATGCGACGTTAGGGTGTCTCGTCTTATTGGTAACTCTTTCGACTACGCTGCTAACATAGAAATCGAGCGGGTTCAAATCCGGGCTATTCGGGGGCCAGAACTCCTTTGACCAGAACATGTCAACGTTATCCGAGAGCCAGTTTTGGACTAAATGGCTCGTATGAGGCCCTCCTCTGCCATTCGACATGTTGTTCGCTCTCTGACATTCAATACTGACGCCAAATTCCTCAGCGATTACTCCGGGATCCCACGAAATCAGCGCCTGAGCCTTTCGGTGACTCCCGCAGTTCGTGACACGCGTTTTCTAGTGTGGTTTGTTTCCTCGCCATGTTAGCGGAACCTTCCCCGTACTTCTCCGAAGCTTTATACTTCGCCGCAATATTGTAAACAGTTGATCTCGGGTACCCGAAGAATCGGACTATTTCCGCGCCAAGACGTTCGGTAATCGCGGCTCGTCGGTTGTACTCCGCACTTGTCCGTAACATCCCAGCCATTTCGAGGGTCTGACTGTTTACAATATGCCTATGGCTTTCAAGAACGCCAATCGCGAACTCCGGCGGAACTGCCATATGGTGGGGAATTCAAATTGAAATTTGTGCGGATTTAAGCGCCACACCCTGTAGTATTCGAGTATTGGAACCATTTGGCAGAATTTCCCGCAAAGACGTAATATTGTAATTTACTTTACAAAGATATTGTGATTTAGGCAGTTAACTCCCTTTGAAGAATTACAAAATATTCAGTAGCCTGCAAGTTATTATCTATTGAAAACGGTACATTTTCGCTCTATGTGTAGATAGCCTTCTCAATATCAGAACCCTTTAGTAAACCGAACTGTGTCATCGACAATATACGGGGTGGCCAAGATAAAAGAGGCCCGTGTTATACTGACCGTGATATTCGAAGTTATTTGAGTGTTGTTATTATTTTATTAACGCCAGGGAGCACTCGAGCAGGGTCATGTGATGCCACCTGATGCCGAGCGGTGATGTAGTGATCAGTGCTGCGCTGTCAGTAGTCATTTTGAAGCTTGTTGTGAATACAGTTCTGCAGAACGCCTTTTCCAATCGAACAAAGAATGTTTATTTTGTGGATCGGCAAGACAGCCAATCCACTATGAGGTCTGGAACAGGACAAGGAATTGAGACTAGCAAAAAAGGTACGTAGCTTCTGGAATACTTTAATCCATAATTGGTGAACATCGCTCTTGACGGTACATGTTTTACAGCATCAATAGTAACTGGTAATGGCGCCTTGCTAGGTCGTAGCAAATGACGTAGCTGAAGGCTATGCTAACTATCGTCTCGGCAAATGAGAGCGTAATTTGTCAGTGAACCATCGCTAGCAAAGTCGGCTGTACAACTAGGGCGAGTGCTAGGAAGTGTCTCTAGACCTGCCGTGTGGCGGCGCTCGGTCTGCAATCACTGATAGTGGCGACACGCGGGTCCGACGTATACTAACGGACCGCGGCCGATTTAAAGGCTACCACCTAGCAACTGTGGTGTCTGGCGGTGACACCACAGTTTATTTTTGAAACTTTTTTGGATGTAAATAGTTTAAAACGTTAAATGAATGGTTCTCGATAAAATATCCAGAAAGAGTTGCTCCTGCAAAAAATGTTATGCAGAAATTGATCACTAAATTTGGAGCAACAGGTTCAGTCGCTTACTCCAAGTGTAACCGTGTAAAGAAAGCTTGTTCATCGTGTTCACGAGAATACGGCAAGAAGTCCAAGGAAATCAACTAGAGAGAGACATGTTCAGTCGTTAACTCCAACCGTAATCGTGTAAAGAAAGTTTGTTCATCGTGTTCACGAGACTATGGCAAGAGGTTCACGGAAATCAACTAGACGTCTATCCTCCCTAGCTGTTACATTTTCGAGCATACGATCTAAGAGTGATGTGAACATTAAAGTCTACGAATTACGCACAACGATATTGTGTACGGTTACTAGCGCTTGTCGTGATGGTTACCTACATACAAATCCTTACTTCAACGCAGACGCAGCATGGTTTCACCTTAGCGGGTACGCGAACTCTCAAAATGCACGCTACTGGTCAACAGACGATTAAGGTGTCTCTGCGTGATTTGATAGTAATTTCAGGACAACAGGTTGTAGGCTCTATTTTCTTTAACAACACGGTGACCTCTCAAGTGTATGAAAAGGAATTGTTGCAACCATTCATAGCTGAACTAACGGAGGAAGACCAAGAGTACGAGTTTTTCCAGCAAGATGGCGCTACGGTGCACACTTCACGATTTACGGTGCCATATGTCCACGAAGCTTTCGGAGAATCTAACACACAGTTTCCGCAGGTTTATGCCCTCCCAAATCACCCGGTCTCTGTGGCGGAGGGCACGATGTACCATAGCTACTCGTTTCCTTCTCTGTTCCAATCTCAGACAGAGCGAGGAAAAGATCACTACTATATATATATATATATGCCTCTGTATACGCCCTAATTTATCGTATCTTATCTTCGTGGTCCCTACGCGTAATGTATGTTGGCGGCGGTAGGACCGTTCTGCAGTCAGCTTCAGATGCCGGTTCTCTGAACTTTCTCAGCAATGTTCTTCGAATGAATGTCATCTTGCCTCCAGGGATTCCCACCTGAGTTCCGGAAGCGTATCCGTAACCCTTGCATGCTGATCGAACCTACCCGCAACAAATCTACCAGCTCGACTCTGAACTGCTTCGATGTGTTCTTTCAATCCGACCTGGTGCGGATTCCACACATTCGCGCGGTACTGAAGAACAGGTCGCACTAGCATCCTACATGCAGTCTCCTTTACAGATGAACCACAATTTCCTAAAATCCTCCCAATAAACCGAAGTCGACCATTAGCCCTCGCTGCCAAAATCCTCACATGCTAGTTCCATTTCACAGCGCTTCGCAACGTTACGTGACTGCGATACTCATTGCATTAACTTACATTTTTCTACATTTGGAGCCAGCAGGCATTCATCACATCAAGTAGAAATTTTGTTCAAATGGCTCTCAGCACTATGGGACTTAAGATCTGAGGACATCAGTCCGCTAGAACTTAGAACTACTTAAACCTAACTAACCTAACGACATCACACACATCCATGCCCTAGGCAGGATTCGAACCTGCGACGGTAGCATTCGCGCGGTTCCGGACTGAAGCGCCTAGAACCGCTCGGAACTCTGGGTCTCTGAATATTGAATTCCCTAACGATTTACGAAATGGAATGTCCCATGCGACAAGCTGCAAACACCATTCCGTGTACAAAGTCTGTTAATTCCCGTCGGGGTGGTCCCGGCGGTCGTTCTCGCTTCCCGCGCCCGGGTTCGGTTCCTACATCTACATCTACATCTACATCCATACTCCGCAAGCCACCCGACGGTGTGTGGCGGAGGGCACCTTCAGTACCTCTATCGGTTCTCCCTTCTATTCCAGTCTCGTATTGTTCGTGGAAAGAAGGATTGTCGGTATGCCTCTGTGTGGGCTCTAATGTCTCTGATTTTATCCTCATGGTCTCTTCGCGAGATATACGTAGGAGGGAGCAATATACTGCTTGACTCTTCGGTGAAGGTATGTTCTCGAAACTTTGACAAAAGCCCGTACCGAGCTACTGAGCGTCTCTCCTGCAGAGTCTTCCACTGGAGTTTATCTATCATCTCCGTAACGCTTTCGCGATTACTAAATGATCCTGTAACGAAGCGCGCTGCTCTCCGTTGGATCTTCTCTATGTCTTGTATCAACCCTATCTGGTAAGGATCCCACATTGCTGAGCAGTATTCAAGCAGTGGGCGAACAAGCGTACTGTAACCTACTTCCTTTGTTTTCGGATTGCATTTCCTTAGGATTCTTCCAATGAATCTCAGTCTGGCATCTGCTTTACCGACGATCAACATTATATGATCATTCCATTTTAAATCACTCCTAATGCGTACTCCCAGATAATTTATGGTATTAACTGCTTCCAGTTGCTGACCTGCTATTTTGTAGCTAAATGATAAAGGATCTATCTTTCTGTGTATTCGCAGCACATTACACTTGTCTACATTGAGATTCAATTGCCATTCCCTGCACCATGCGTCAATTCGCTGCAGATCCTTCTGCATTTCACCAAGTAGTTCCCGGCGGGGTCAGGGATTTTCTCTGCCTCGTGATGACTGGGTGTTGTGTGATGTCCTTAGGTTAGTTAGCTTTAAGTAGTTCTAAGTTCTAGGGGACTAATGACCATAGATGTTAAGTCCCATAGTGCTCAGAGCCATTTTGGTCCCGGCGGAGGTTCGAGTCCTCCCTCGGGCATGGGTGTGTGTGCGTGTTTGTCCTTAGGATAATTTAGGTTAAGTAGTGTGTAAGCTTAGGGACTGATGACCTTGGCAATTATGCCCCATAAGATTTCACACACATTTGAATTTTTTTTTTTTTTTAAATCCCGTCGTGCAGCCATAATCACGTCGGAAGCCTTTTCACATGAATCACCCGAGCACAAATGACAGCTCCGTCAAAGCACCGCCCTTTTATACCCTGTGTACGCGATACTACCGCCATCTGTGTATGTGGATATCGCTACCCCTTGACTTTAGTTATTTCAGGGTACAGATTATCCTATTTTCAAAATTTTGAGTGTTTAGAAACTGTAAGACGAGGTCATGTGACCGAATTCATGCTTCTCGTTGAGCCTTTAACAAGTAGAGGGAGCGAGCATATAGTCTGCTGGCGCGCTGCGGCTAACCTTTTTCCTCCAGAGGCACCGGCTAGGGACGTGGGATTCGCAGGAGGCAGCAGCGGCGGCCGCTGCTCACGATGGAATCTGCAGCACGGAGAAAGGCGAGGCAAAGGCGAGGCGTGGCGAGGCGGTCTGCGAGTCGTCACGCGTGGCCCTGACTGCCGGCCGGTAATTAACGCGCGCGCTCCGTTTTAATTACCGCAGCCTAGCGCAGCGCAGCCGCGGCCACGGGCGCACGTGCTCGGCGCCGCGGGTCAGCCGCCACCTGCCGGAGGAAGCGCCGGCGGTTCCCCCAGACCCGACACACTGCGCAGCGGCGGCGTGCGCTACTGCAGTATCTGTCCCACACTGATGGGGTTCAGTGCCAACCCATAAACAGCTGATGCGTGGCGCTCGTAATAAATATACGAGGCGTGTTTTTTTAAAGTAAGGTCCGTTTGAACACAACGAAAGGTTATTTCAAAAAAGTAAATTTGTTTTCAGAAAATGCATATTTCACTCTATTTTTCGACATAGTAGCCAAGTTTGTTCAGACACTTATCATACCTCCCAACCAAATTTAAAATACCCTCTTCATAAAAACTTGGCCGGCCGATGTGGCCGAGCGGTTCTAGGCGCTTCATTCTGGAACTGCGCGACCACTACTGTCGCAGGTTCCAATCCTGCCTCGGGAATGGATGTGTGTGATGTCCTTAGGTTAGTTAGGTTTAAGTAGTTCTAAGTTATAGGGGACTGATGACCTCAGAAGTTAAGTCCCATAGTGCTCAGAGCCATTTGAAGCATTTGAATAAAAACTTGCCGCCTGCTCCGATAACAAAGAGTTGACTGCCGTTTTCACGTCGTCGTCATTATTGTATCGGTTGCCACTGAGGAGTTGTTTGAGGTAGATGAACAGATGATAATCGCTCGGCGCAAGATTAAGACTGTAGGGTGGTTGGTCTAAAACTTCTCAGCCGAAACTGTCGAATAAATCGCGGGTCCGACCTGGAGTGTGAGATCTTGCATTGTCACGGAGAAGGACAATTCCCTTTGTCAGCGTGCCGCGTCTTTTGTTTTGAATCGCTCTGCGTAGCTTTCTCAGGGTTTGGCAGTATGTTTCTGCATTGATAATGGTTCCTCATTGCATGAAGTCCACCAACAAAACACCGTGCCTATCCCAAAACACCGACGCCATGATTTTGCTCTGGGACAGAATCTGTTTGGCCTTCACCTTTACAGGCGAGTGTGTGTGTCTCCATTCCATGATGTGTTGCTTCCATTCGGGCGTCTCCAGTTACGATCTGACTCAAGAAGCCGTCACCTTCTTCGTGATAACGAATCAAGAACTTGATTGCATACTCAAAACTTTGGTTTTTGTGGTCCTCAGTTAGGGGTTTCGGGACCCAATGGGAGCACAGTTTCCTAAACTTTACGTCTTCAGAAACAATGTTGTAAAGCACTGATCTCACACGTCAGGAGCCGGCCGGAGTGGCCGAGCGGTTCTAGGCGCTACAGTCTGGAACCGCGCGGCCGCTACGGTAGCAGGTTCGAATCCTGCCTCGGGCATGGATGTGTGTGATGTTCTTAGATTAGTTAGGTTTAAGTAATACTAAGTTCTAGGGGACTGATGACCTTAGAAGTTAAGTCCCATAGTGCTCAGTGCCATTTGAACCATTTTGAATCACACGTCAGGAAATTCTTTTGAGAGACCTGTTATTGTGAAGCGCCTGGTCTCACAAATCCTCGCTTCAACTGAAGCCACTTCAACTGAAGCCACCAAATCGTCTATAATCAAAGAAGGGCGACCGTAGCAGTCCTCAACATGGACGTAGTCACGGCCATCTTTGAATTCTCGTACCCACTTACGCACTTTACTTTCACTCATAACAGTATCACCGTACACTTCGCAAATCTGTCGATGAATTTCTGCACCAGAGTGGTTCCTTGCTGACGAAAACTGTATCACTGAGCGAACCTCACACGCGGCGGGCGAGTTGATAGTCTTAAACACTTTGAAAGCACAGAACAGAACTGTACAGGTTAGCTACAGAGCTGAAACTGAGCACAGTTGTTCCCGAGGCATGCCGGTAGACGACGCACACGCCCGTTGCAGTATGCGCGCGAACTACTAGTGTCTGCAACAAAACGGACCTTACTTAAAAAAACACGCCTCGTACATTGTAGCGTCAAAGAAATTGGTACAGGCATGCATATTCAAATACAGATATATGTAAACAGGGGGAATACGGCGCTGCGGTCGGCAACGCCTAAGACAACAAGCGTCTGCCGTAGTGTTAGACCGGTAACTGCTTCTACAATGGCAGGTTATCAACATTTAAGAGAGTTTGGACGTGATGTTAAATTCGGCCCACGAGCGATGGGACACAGCTCCTCCGAGGTAGCGGCGAAGTGGGGATTTTTCCATACGACCATTTCACGAGTGTACGACAGCAGACCAACACCGACGATAGTTCAGGTATACATGCCGACGTCGGAAGCTGAAGATGAACAGATAGAGAAAGTGTATGAGGATATTGAAAGGGTAATGCAGTATGTAAAGGGGGACGAAAATCTAATAGTCATGGGCGACTGGAATGCAGTTGTAGGGAAAGGAGTAGAAGAAAAGGTTACAGGAGAATATGGGCTTGGGACAAGAAATGAAAGAGGAGAAAGACTAATTGAGTTCTGTAACAAGTTTCAGCTAGCAATAGCGAATACCCTGTTCAAGTATCACAAGAGGAGGAGGTATACTTGGAAAAGGCCGGGAGATACGGGAAGATTTCAATTAGATTACATCATGGTCAGACAGAGATTCCGAAATCAGATACTGGATTGTAAGGTCTACCCAGGAGCAGATATAGACTCAGATCACAATATAGTAGTGATGAAGAATAGGCTGAAGTTCAAGACATTAGTCAGGAAGAATCAATACGCAAAGAAGTGGGATACGGAAGTACTAAGGAATGACGAGATACGTTTGAAGTTCTCTAACGCTATAGATACAGCAATAAGGAATAGCGCAGTAGGCAGTACAGTTTAAAAGGAATGGACATCTCTAAAAAGGGCCATCACAGAAGTTGGGAAGGAAAACATAGGTACAAAGAAGGTAGCTGCGAGGAAACCATGGGTAACAGAAGAAATACTTCAGTTGATTGATGAAAGGAGGAAGTACAAACATGTTCCGGGAAAATCAGGAATACAGAAATACAAGTCGCTGAGGAATGAAATAAATAGGAAGTGCAGGGAAGCTAAGACGAAATGGCTGCAGGAAAAATGTGAAGACATCGAAAAAGATATGATTGTCGGAAGGACAGACTCAGCATACAAGAAAGTCAAAACAACCTTTGGTGACATTAAAAGCAACGGTGGTAACATTAAGACTGCAACGGGAATTCCACTGTTAAATGCAGAGGAGAGAGCAGATAGGTGGAAAGAATACACTGAAAGCCTCTATGAGGGTGAAGATTTGTCTGATGTGATAGAAGAAGAAACAGGAATCGATTTAGAAGAGATAGGGGATCCAGTATTAGAATCGGAATTTAAAAGAGCTTTGGAGGACTTACGGTCAAATAAGGCAGAAGGGATAGATAACATTCCATCAGAATTTCTAAAATCATAGGGGGAAGTGGCAACAAAACGACTATTCACGTTGGTGTGTAGAATATATGAGTCTGGCGATATACCATCTGACTTTCGGAAAAGCATCATCCACACAATTCCGAAGACGGCAAGAGCAGACAAGTGCGAGAATTATCGCACAATCAGCTTAACAGCTCATGCATCGAAGCTGCTTACAAGAATAATATACAGAAGAATGGAAAAGAAAATTGAGAATGCGCTAGGTGACGATCAGTTTGGCTTTAGGAAAAGCAAAGGGACGAGAGAGGCAATTCTGACGTTACGGCTAATAATGGAAGCAAGGCTAAAGAAAAATCAAGACACTTTCATAGGATTTGTCGACCTGGAAAAAGCGTTCGACAATATAAAATGGTGGAAGCTGTTCGAGATTCTGAAAAAAGTTGGGGTAAGCTATAGGGAGAGACGGGTCATATACAATATGTACAACAACCAAGAGGGAATAATAAGAGTGGACGATCAAGAACGAAGTGCTCGTATTAAGAAGGGTGTAAGACAAGGCTGTAGCCTTTCGCCCCTACTCTTCAATCTGTACATCGAGGAAGCAATGATGGAAATAAAAGAAAGGTTCAGGAGTGGAATTAAAATACAAGGTGAAAGGATATCAATGATACGATTCGCTGATGACATTGCTATCCTGAGTGAATGTGAAGAAGAATTAAATGATCTGCTGAACGGAATGAACAGTCTAATGAGTACACAGTATGGTTTGAGAGTAAATCGGAGAAAGACGAAGGTAATGAGAAGTAGTAGAAATGAGAATAGCGAGAAACTTAACATCAGGATTGATGGTCACGAAGTCATTGAAGTTAAGGAATTCTGCTACCTAGACAGTAAAATAACCAATGACGGACGGAGCAAGGAGGACATCAAAAGCAGACTCGCTATGGCAAAAAAGGCATTTCTGGCCAAGAGAAGTCTACTAATATCAAATATCGGCCTTAATTTGAGGAAGAAATTTCTGAGGATGTACGTCTGGAGTACAGCATTGTATGGTAGTGAAACATGGACTGTGGGAAAACCGGAACAGAAGAGAATCGAAGCATTTGAGATGTGGTGCTATAGACGAATGTTGAAAATTAGGTGGACTGATAAGGTAAGGAATGAGGAGGTTCTACGCAGAATAGGAGAGGAAAGGAATATGTGGAAAACACTGATAAAGAGAAGGGACAGGATGATAGGACATCTGCTAAGACATGAGGGAATGACTTCCATGGTACTAGAGGGAGCTGTAGAGGGCAAAAACTGTAGAGGAAGACAGAGATTGAAATACGTCAAGCAAATAATTGAGGACGTAGGTTGCAAGTGCTACCCTGAGATGAAGAGGTTAGCACAGGAAAGGAATTCGTAGCGGGCCGTATCAAACCAGTCAGTAGACTGATGACCAAAAAAAGAAAAACGAGGAATCCGGTAAAACATCGCTGCGGCTGGATAAAGATCCTGCAAGAACAGGACCAATGACGGCTGAAGAAATTCGTTCAACGCGACAGAAGTACAATCCTTCCGCATATTGCTTCAGATTTCAATGCTGGGTCATCAGCAAGTTTCAGCGTGCGAACCATTCAACGAAAGATCATCGATCTGGGTTTTCGGAGCCGAAGGCCCACTCGTCTACCCGTGATGACTCCATGACACAAAGCTTTACGCCTCGCCTGGGCCCTTCAACACCGACATTCGACTGTTGATGACTGGAAACATGGTGCCTGGTCGGACGAGTTTCATTTCATATTGTATCGAGCGAATGGATGTGTACGGATATGGGGACATCCTATTGAATCCATGGACCCTGCATGTCAGCACGGGACTGTTCAAGCTGGTGGATGCTCTGTAATGGTGTGTGTGTGGGGGGGGAGGGGAGGGGGGTGCAGTTGGAGTGATATGGGAACCCTGAAACTGCTACATACAACACTGCCAGGTGACATGCGCGTAAGCATCCTGTTTGATCAGCTGCATCCATTCATGTCCACTGGGCAATTCCAACAGGACAACGCGTCACCCCATGTCCATAATTCCTACAGAGTGGCTCCAGGATCACTCTTCTGAGTTTAAACACTTCCGATGGCCACCAAATTCCCCAGACATGTACATTATTGAGCATATCTGGGATGCCTCGCAATGTGCTGTTCAGAAGAGATCTCAACTCTCTCGTACTCTTACGGATTTATGGACTGCCGTGCAGGATTCGTGGTGTCAATTCCTACTAGCACTGCTTCAGATATTAGTCGAGTCCATGCCACGTCGTGTTGCGGCACTTCTGCGTGCTCGTGGGGGCCCTACACGATATTAGGCAGGTGTACCAATTTCTTATGCTCTTCAGTGTAGGCATAGCCAAACCGTGTGCAGTGGCTAAGTTTCGCTTAAGATCAGAGAGGGCTAAGAATTCCACATGGGGATAGTTCTCTCGCCTGAATGCACACCACCCCTGCCGCCACACCACATTGTCTGTCTGGGAGGAGGCGGAAGAGGGAACTTGCGAAGTGCTGCTTTTAAATGCCAATGCGGGCACACTGCATAAGACCTGATTTGATATTTCATATTTTTCAACAATATTAATCAGAATTTTAAAAAAAATTTCAGCATTACTTAATTTTTTTGGCCCATTGAAGATGTGATATAATTATTATCTCGTACAAACTGTCGGCGTAAAGGCAGACGCAGACAATTTCGCAGGTTTTCGTACTCAGGTTGGCACATAATCGTGACTTATTTCGTTTCGTTAATCGGAAAAACTCTTTCACACACACACACATTTTGATATAAATATTTTGTCGCGTTTGGAACCTTTTTATATGGATGTGGAAACTCTTCCTGAGGAAAACAACAGTGAACTCATGGTCAGTTTTAATATAAAAGAATTTGTCTTTTAAATTGGAACTACACAGAAGCTCATGGACAGTTTTAATATAAAAGAATTTGTCTTTTAAATTGGAATTACACAAAAGATCAATCAGTTGCATCTGCACACGCACAGGGGTGCTTTTAAATGAAACGTCAAACGGTCTCGGAAATAGATGAAAGACTAGCAGTGTTGTTGTAAAGTTTAGAAAACTATGCATGTAATTCTTTCAAGCCCACAATGTCGTCTTCAAACCTCGCACTCTAACGCAAGTGACCTTAGGGAAATTGACAGTGTTTTTTATCAGAATTTTTCCCTTCCACGATGCGACTTTCGATTTAAATTCACCCCCATCGAACATGAAATAAGTTGCTTCTCACCTTGTAGTGTTTTGCTGTGGCCACTGTGCAGTCAACTCCACTTAAAATGGGAGGCCTACAGTCCATTCCAGATATTCTAAGTTTCATTCCTGCTTTACTTTTTCCTTTATCTATTCAAAGTGGCAGGTTTTAAATCGAAATATCAATCCAGGCATACTCGTTAATTTAACCAAAACACTTTGCAGTAATATATAAAGTCTCTACACCGGTACTCTTAGTTGAGTTCCATCAAAAAGTGTTGCAGCTGAGAATGGAATAACGCATCCAGTTTCAGAGAATTTACTGTTCATACCCCCAGTTTCATCATGTGCTCCATGACTGCAAATTTATCACAAAGTGCTTCTTGATATGCAGAACAATGAATCCCATCTGTTGGTCGTTGTAATTTTTTTGTTCTTTCATCGTCAACTAAATCTTTTAATTTCTCGGGGACTGATGACCTCAGATGTTAAGTCCCATAGTGCTCAGAGCAATTTTTTTTATTTCTCTCTGCATTGTTTTGCAATGTCATTCCATAAGAAACCTGTGGTACCCATCGATTAAGCGACTGTATAATTTTATCGTATAATTGATAAAGAAAATTCTTATTCTTATCTTCTGTCATTCTCATTCAATTTGAAGGATCGTAACGATAGATCGCTAGACTGCCTCTTTTTGTGCAAACAGCCATTGGATCTGCGAACTTCTTTTATCCCACGAACAAGTACGATAGCGAAAGGTAAACAGTGTAGACATCACGATTCTGCCGAACTAAAGAAAGTCGTGTCCACCGAAAAATGCAACACTGCAGTGCTAAATTAAATGCCGCGGAGTACCGAGTACCCCCGAGAATTACCTAGCAAAGCGGAGACAGGCCGGGCCTAGGTCCGCATACGCCCCGCACATCGTGCTTGCGAGCAGTTTGGTGCGCTGTGGTTGTCTACATCTACATCTACATTTATACTCCGCAAGCCACCCAACGGTGTATGGCGGAGGGCACTTTACGTGCCATTGTCATTACCTCCCTTTCCTGTTCCAGTCGCGTGTGGTTCGCGGGAAGAACGACTGCCGGAAAGCCTCCGTGCGCGCTCGAATCTAATTTTACATTCGTGATCTCCTCTGGAGGTATAAGAAGGGGGAAGCAATATATTCGATACCTCATCCAGAAACGCACCGTCTCGAAACCTGGACAGCAAGCTACACCGCGATACAGAGCGCCTCTCTTGCAGAGTCTGCCACTTGAGTTTGTTAAACATCTCCGTAACGCTATCACGGTTACCAAATAACCCTATGACGAAACGCGCCGCTCTTCTTTGGATCTTCTCTATCTCCTCCGTCAACCCGATCTGGTACGGATCCCACACTGATGAGCAATACTCAAGTATAGGTCGAACGAGTGTTTTGTAAGCCACCTCCTTTGTTGATGGACTAAATTTTCTAAGGACTCTCCCAACGAATCTCAACCTGGCACCCACCTTACCAACAATTAATTTTATATGATAATTCCACTTCAAATCGTTCCGTACGCATACTCCCAGATATTTTACAGAAGTAACTGCTACCAGTGTTTGTTCTGCTATCATATAATCATACAATAAAGGATCCTTCTTTTTTTATATTCGCAATACATTACATTTATCTATGTTAAGGGTCAGTTGTCACTCCCTGCACCAAGTGCCTATCCGCTGCAGATCTACCTGCATTTCGCTGCAATTTTCTAATGCTGCAACTTCTCTGTATACTACAGCATCATACGCGAAAAGCCGCATGGAACTTCCGACACTATCTACTAGGTTATTTATATATATTGTTAAAAGCTATGGTCCCATAACACTCCCCTGTGGCACGCCAGAGGTTACTTTAACGTCTGTAGACGTCTCTGCATTGAGAACAACATGCTGTGTTCTGTTTGCTAAAAACTCTTCAATCCAGCCACACAGCTGGTCTGATATTCCGTAGGCTCTTACTTTGTTTATCAGGTGACAGTGCGTCAGCTAGCTTAGTGCATGGAAGGCAGAATAATTTTTTATTGAACACGGGTTCGCACATGTCCGTGAGAACTTATGGCCTCGTGGGGAAAAGGAGGTTATGCTCATCATGAGGTACGACTAGCCGTGCGTTTGCTGTGTCAGCGGTATTGACTTTTCGGGTTTGGACAAAAAAATTTCTGCAGTAATAATTACCTGACGTCAAAAGCCCAAGCCGATGCGTATATCCGCCGCTTTATCTGCGGATATGGACAATAACAATTGCAACATATCATTTCCGTGTCGCCCCTGTGTCCTCGTCCTATTCACTACTGTGGATGGTAGAGTCGACTTCCGGTATCCACGAGAAAGGGGCGTTATGCGGTCTGTAGATGTAAGCCGCATAGCCTTCCTAAATGGGTGGCGGCCAAGACGTACGAGGTTAATTTTAGGGCTTGTGACTTTCCCAAAATAGTATGTTGCAATACTACACTGGTTGGGCGGTTTGGTTTGAATGAATACAGGCGATTGTAAGTTGACACCCTGAAAGCAGTCACTTTAACTTGTAAGCCTTCCACTTGTCTACCTGGCTTGTGCCAGTGGTTGTTGTTGCTAGTCTGCAATGGAGGTTATCACTTTTACCAGAACATTAAATAAAACTTGAATGCTGAAAAAAAATTAATGAAATAGTGGCTCTGTCATTGTTTTAGTCAACTATTGATGGGTGGTTAATATGTCAAGATGGGATCAATCTTTTGTAGAAATGGCAAGAGTTTATCAATCATAAAAAAGGAAAAACAACACAAGCTAAGTGAGATGACAAATAAAAAATGGTTCAAATGGCTCTGAGCACTATGGGACTTAACAGCTGTGGTCATCAGTCCCCTAGAACTTAGAACTACTTAAACCTAACTAACCTAAGGACATCACACACATCCATGCCCGAGGCAGGATTCGAACCTGCGACCGTAGCAGTCGCGCGGTTCCGGACTGCGCGCCTAGAACCGCGAGACCACCGCGGCCGGCATGACAAACAAGTCATGAACTGTTAGCAACATAAGTAGAAGCAACAAATAATTAGCACTCTACTGGGTGGCGTCTGGTTGGCAAAGACTAAGGTTTATGTGTTTAATCTATTTACCCTGGCTCAAAACATGGATAACGCAATGTGAAAATGTCTAACGCTGAACAGACTCTGTTGGATTTATTCGATACAGAAGTTCTACTGCGTTGGTGCAGTTGAGAACAACTGACCAGATTGTGATTCTGTTTGCCCTAACAAGCTATACTATACCCCTTTTTCGATGTGTAGTGCTGCTCGCGTGACAATCGTGGCGCAAGCGTCTGCAGAGTAGCGACATGCAGCGCCTGTAATTCATAATCGCGGGCACCAAATAGTCCTGGGCAGCTATCTATTAGACGGATCACTATTACTCTCTAATGGAGCCCTTGAAATCTCGGCAGATTGTAGCGTGTGCCATTCCAGTTCGCCAGTCATACCATGGGCCAGTTTGACTCACTTATGCGGCAGTGTGCACAAAGACATCAAAAGTCAAGGTGGCAGACTTGATCCGACTAAGATTGTCCTCGGTACAGTGCAACCCACTCATGACAAGAATCAAGACCGGAATCCCCTGTTCAGACCGAGTCTGAATCAGAAGCCCGAGTTTTTCCACTCGTCCACTTCCATCAAAACTTGGTAAACTTCAAAAGTGCACCAACGCACGAGCGCCACGTCTCTCCTCTAGCTCATTTGATCTACCTCCCTGTCCTAACCAAATAATAATATTCTTTTCCCTGCTGGAGAAGCAGTCAATCCCTCACTCGTAAATTTCCATAAGGGAGGAGCAGACGTTATATTCCTGAATCGTGTTTCCTACGGCCACTTCAGCCAGCGTGTTTTGCGAGTTTTCATTTAGGCCTAAATTGAACAACACATTTATCTTATTTATCTTAACGGGACGAACGTCACAGTATGTCCGACCAGGAGTCTCGGCTAAACTAAGAGAAATGCTTTTGTGTCCTAACATAGACCATTTCAGAAACACGATAAATGTTACGTTCCGTCCTAAAATTCCTCTAAATGCCCGAAACTTTCCCAAAAAACCTGGCAGGCAGAGAGACAACACCACCTGAATGGCTCCATAGCGCCTAGTCCAACACGAAATTGGAAACTCACCGATTTTCATGAATGTCAGCTCTTTACACAATGAAACTCTGTCGAAATGCCTTGTCTTGGTGACCCACTTTCTCTCCTGCACCCCTGTTCCTGCCACAGCCAGAAACACCTAGCAGGTATATGCAGGTAGGCAGTATTCCGCCTCTTCGGCGAAAATCATTGTTTGCACACCAATGCAAGAAATTCTTGGGACCAACATTCTGCCCCCTGTAAGTGCTTCGAGAATGTTCCTCCCCCTAACAGCTGCACGGATTTACTGTTAAATAACCAAACCATCTGCATGTTCTCAACTCCAGAAGATGTTATTCGAAGGAGAGCAACCATATAGATCCCACGTGCAACAACAGTATACGTGCTCCCATCAAAGCCTGCTCATGTTGATGACCTTCTGTCGTCTCACAAAAAATGATGTCTAGGATATAATAACAACATTAAATAATAGCCTAGAATATGAAAATAAGTGAGAGAGTGACTTGTCCTCTCACAATGTGTTTCCCACCGCCATCTAGAAATTCTGGCAGGAGGATGGTCTTTACAAAAGGGCACAGTTAGTAGGAGCATGTAATGGCCAATGAAATTGCTCCATAATGCGGCTGATACGGCAAAATGTTAAATTATTTCGCGGAGCAGTTTGTAGATCGTGAAACCGAGGAGTCGGCCGACAGCTCGCTCGGGTGCAAAGCAGTTCGGAAGCCCCTTGGAGCGGAATTCGGATTTTGAAGTGGTTATCATTTCGGAAGTTTGGAATCGGTGATCCTAGGTAAGGATACTTTTCCATTACAGAAACCCTATAAATATTCGAAATTTCGGCTTTCTAGGCGAGTGTTGTAGCTCATGTTCCGAACACAGAACCCTTAAATCAGATCGAAGAGACTAGGTGGTGTCTTATATAAGTGACATAACTGCGAGGTACAATTGAAGCCAATAAATTATATTCCTTTTATGGTGTTGTGCGCAGCTTAAGAAAGATGAACAATTCCTGTTCTGCTGATGTGGAGAGTATTGACGGTAAGTGGTAGGGACGCTGTGTGACCGTTATCGCTGGCATTCGTCAGTCCACTGATCACAGCCCAGAATCTTTCTGAAACTAGTTAGAGACCTACAGGGTTTTAATTATCGACTTTGGAATAGTGAAAGTTTACGACCCTCATTTAGGCTGATTTAAGACTGCGTTGATTCCGAGCTAATGCAATGATCTGTTGCCATTAGTGTGGTGTTGAAATGTTTCTTCTTTATCTATTTACTTACTCCCCTCTTCTACAGCAACTGTGGATTCTTAATATTATCATGCGATTAAGTGAGTGGGAGGTTTCTACTCTGGTAAAGAAGTAAACTGTAAAGACTTCCTTTTGAAGTGAGAAAATACAGTTCAAAACTGAGTAGGTTGATTACGTTTTATGCTCCAAAGATTGGCGAGCGTTCAGATGTCGACCATATAACCTAACACTCCTGTATTACTACCCAACAAAAGCCTCAGAACCAGTGGCGGATACATATGGGGGGCGCGAGGGGCACCCCCCCCTCGCCCCCGCCCCCTCCTGCGAGGCCGCCCGCATTGGCACCCGCGCCACCCCCGCCAATTTCTTTAGTCAGTCGACTCGACAGAACCGAGTTATCTAGTAGTTTTACTTTCCTACGCAGCACGTGGATCCGCGTCGTCCTATTTTATACTTTTCTGTCTGGCACATAGATAGCTAACACATACCTAAGAGGACTTATCATTTAAGGAAGAGAACCACAATTGTAACGTTTTTATATCATAAGATGGCATTGTCCTGTATATGTATATAATCAATTTAAATAAAACTTTCTGAAACTTTGTTGATTATTTTTTATTACGGTAAAGTAAAGAAGCTCAAGATATCTCTAGCGCCCCCTCCTTGAGGTTTTTCTGTATCTGCCACTGCTCCAAACTATATGAAAAATAAAGTTCTGCTTTCCTCAGATGCTTAGCATTCCTCGCACGTACTGTGAGCTGTCAGAGATATACTCTTGTTGATTTCCACAAAAAAATTACCAAGATCAGTACAGAAAACTACGCTTTTTTCCGTTTCTGGTCTGGTACTTTCATAGCCGAAAGGGGAAAGCAATGGCCCTGCACCAAATATGATTTCATCCATCGCAAAGACAACATCCAGCTTTTGTGGACTGCAAGCGCGATTCTGCTTACGATTGTCTTGTAAAAAGCAAAACAATGACTGACGGATACTGTGTGAGTCTTCTAGACCAACTACTTATAAAATACAAAATAATTCACAAGTGTTCACGTTATACACCGACACTCGACTCCATATCCGTGAGTTATTTTATTTAAACCGTTGCAATTGCTCTTCATCAGCGTCATGTATTTATTGCTGGACTAGTGGCGCGTTCCGATCTTATGTGATGTAATATCATCCTGCTCGTAGAGTCAATTTATCGGGAACATCAGTTACCTCCATTTTAATTGGATGACAGGAGTGAGGAGGTGTAGACAGACAACTTTTATTGATAGTAGTTTTTATTTTAATTCCTGTTGGCTGGCATCGGCGAATGAGGCGCAAACCAGTACGGCGACGCAGTATTTAGCTGCTGCTGCTGTATGTTTACTGCCGCTCCTGATGGGACAGCTTCGCCAACGCCGTCGGAGCGTAGGCCGCCTACTGCTGCCGGTCTAGACGATGGCAGTCTGCAGCCGTCGTCAATATTCACGTTGTCAGGCCGCTTCACGATTTCAACTGCCTCTCGCATCTTCCTCTTGCAGATAAGAATAAAGAAACTGGAGTGATACGAATTCGGAGCAGCAACCGAACATTTTCATAATGAGTTCTGGCAAGAAGCTGTCATTTATGATAGCTTTTGGTTTGAAATTAGATTTGGCTGTATGTCAGTGTTGCTGTTGTCTTAAGCCCAAAGGTTAGTTTGATACAGTTATCCACGCTAGACTATCCCGGGGAAAGCCTCTTCATCTCTGCATAACTATTGCAGCCTACACTAAACTAAACTAAACTCCTTCCGAACAGGCCTTGGAAGGCCCAACGGTACCGACCGGCTACCGTGTCATCCTCAGCCCATAGGCGTCACTGGATACGGATATCGGGGACATGTGGTCAGCACACCGCTCTCCCGGCCGTATGTCAGTTTACGAGACCGGAGCCGCTACTTCTCAATCAAGCAGCTCCTCAGTTTGCCTCACAAGGACTGAGTGCATCCCGCTTGCCAACAGCGCTCGGTAGACCGGATGGTCACCCATCCAAGTGCTAGCTCAGCCCGACAGCGCTTAACTTCGGTGATCTGACGGGAACCGGTGTTACCACTGCGGCAAGGCCGTTGTCATTGCAGCCTACATCCACTTGAATCTCCACTACCCAGTTAACTAATCCTCGATGCCTCAGTGTGTATATCATCAAATTCTATCTTTTAGGAAGTTGTATTATAAATTTCTTTTATCTCCAGTTCGATTCAGTAACTTCTCCTCAGTTGTTCGATCCATCTGTCTAATCTTTAACATTCTCCCGCAGCAATACATTTCAAAAGCTTTGTTCACTTCTTGGTTGAATTGTTTATCGCCAACGCTTCACTTCCGTACAAGGCTAAAATATAGATACCTTCAGAAAAAGCTTCTTTATATTTTTATTTGATGTCTACTACGAAAATAGTCATTTATTTTGCAGCCCAAATAACAGTTCCCAATCTTATTTCCTCATAATCCACCGATTTAATTCGAATTCATACCATTGCCCTTGATTTATTTTTATTGACATAGCTGAGAGGTTCCATGCCCTCTTTTGCATGTCTCCTCTCATTTTCATCAAATTCATTAATGTTCTGTGTCATTGCACGGTAGTAACAGACCGAATAAGGTTGTTGTAATGAGGGTATTTGTACTGAGAGCTCAAAAATACTTTTCACTTGATTCCTATACGTGTTGGTTTAGTTCCGTGGGTGGCCCGTGCGAGGCAAGCATCGGAGGACGCGGCACACGGCATTTCCGGTTGGGGACTGCACTTCCCTGAATTTCTGAAGGGTTCGTACAATAGGCTTAAGCGCCTGGCGGAACGACTGACGTTGTCGCCGCAGTTTGTGTTTACCGTTCCGGCGCGTCCGGAACGAAGATTCTGGCACCGACTGACTGCATTGTCCAATTGATTCTGAGAATACTTGTGGACAGTGCCCTGCTGAGTGCGACTGTCTGGCGCCGGATGGCCGGTGGTCTAGGCAGGTTGTTTTCGTAGCCGGTCAAAACGGCAAGTTCAGTGCCCTCAGCTGAATAGCAGAGGCATGATTGGTCAACTTAAACTGAGGCTAGTTGACGTCATAAAACCCTGCTCGAAATTGGAGGGAATGGTCGCTATTGGCGCGAATGATGTTCCGAGACAGTGTGGGAGAATTCTGGAATCAGCACTGAATGCTGATTCGCGATTTTCGAGGAGAGTAGCTAGTTGAGCAATGCTGGCTTCGCTGCTGGCATCACATTACAGAGTGGTTTCGGGATCTGGTCTTCGTCGGTGTCGGACAGTCTTGCGACTTGGTCGCTCTTTTTCGGAAGAACTTAGAATTCTCGGACAGCCTTCGAGGCCAGGGGTTGACACGGAGTTGCTGCACGGCAGAAGTCGGCGCCTACATCATCAGGAAGCTGCCTACCGACGACGTGCTGCAGATTTCAGTGCTTGTTTCTGCATGTGATCCCATTTAAGCTCTCACTACTAATTGCGATACTGCTATATAGGCGGGAGATTAATATGTTCAAATGGGTGTGAAATATTATGGGACTTAACTGCTAAGGTCATCATTCCCTAATCTTACACACTACTTAACCTAAATTATCCTAAGGACACACACACACACACACACACACACACACACACACACACACACACACACACACACACACACACACATGCCCAAGGGAGGACTCGAACCTCCGCCGGGACCAGCCGCACAGTCCATAACTGCAGGGCCTTAGACCGCTTGGGGAGATTAATATTCGATTCATTAGGACCTCCAGTCATTATTGTCAGTCTATTGCATCACAGAGAGTAGGAGCCCCTTGTTCTCGAGCCAGCTCTTATTCTCATAATATCTCAGTATACCCTATCCTTTAACCTACTGTGTGTGTCGACAATCATGTGCATTTATGTTCTGATATATAATAAATCTCATTGTAATATTCAATCCGCATATCATTCCGTAGATATACGCAGAATCCCATTTCCTGTTATTTATTATGATAAAGTTCTCTTTTATGAGTAGATTACGATTTTTATTACATTATTGTGAGTGTGCGCTCCTTATTTTACCAACTAGCAGGGTCCACCATCATTTCCTTCCGTTGCCGTTGTGCGCATTATTAATTAGCTGATAGATAAGGTGGGGGTCGAGTGCATGTCTCGTTCTCATATAAAACTCGTCTGAATTAAAGAGGTACAAACTCTTCTCCACCCCGGCAACTCGCATATCTTATAATCTTTTCTCAAGATATTATCCATTTCTTTCAATTGATCTTTCAAGTCCTTTGCCGTCTCAAATAGGAAGATGTGCTGAAAGTAATGCCTCGAAATATTTTATGTTAAAATTATTAAAGTTTTTTAAATAAAACAAACTCTTTAACATTCTACATTTTTATTCTTTATGTCTACATATCTATTTCTCAACCTGATCAGCCTGGCGACGCACACATTTCTCCTAACAAGAGCCCAGTTTGTTGATACCGTCACTGTAGCAGGTTTGACTTGTTGACGGAACCACAACCTCACACTTGTTCGCCTCGCTTCATCACTATTATAGTGAAGTACTCGAAGCTGTTCTTAAACAGATGAAAATCGGATGTGGCCGAGTCAGGGCTGTAGGGAGGATGGTCGATGACAGTGAGCCCAAGGCGTCGGATTATGGTAGATGTCGCAGCCGTCGTGGGTGATCTGGCACCATCGTGCTGAAGGAGAGGGTCTTCCTTGTGTGGATGAACTCCTCGAACGCGCTCTTTGCGAAACTCAATTGAAGCACCGACATACAGGTGCGTTACACACCGCCATGTTACACGCTACAGTTCGGAACCCCTTAGCAGCAGAGTGTTGCAACTTGTGCCAGTGAATCTGGGAAGTCGACCGAGAAATATGCATGACAGTCAATACCAATATTGAGAACAGAATAGGAAATTCGGAGGCATTACTTTTCGGCACTCCCTCGTACAATAATAGCGTCATCGCCAAATATCGATGTTTTTATTTGCCTTTCTTCAGCCAGTTTTCTAAGGTAAGTCGTAGGGTCAGCATCGTCTCGTACATTCCTAAATTTCTCCAGAACCCAGTCTTATCTTACCTGAGGTGCCTGCATTCTTCCGTAAACAATTCAAGTCAGTATATAGCAACCATGACTTATTAAATCGGTGGTTCGGTAGAATTCACAGCTGTCAGCGCCTGCCTGCTTCGGAATGGACCAGGTGGAATAGTTTCGTCACTGCTTGCTCTTCCAAGGATCTTAAAAGCACTGAGGTATTCTCCTCACAGGCCATCATTTCAGCTTAGGTCTTTCATTGCTCTACCAAATTCTTCTAGTAGTATCACATCTCCCATTTCGTCTTCATCTATTTCCTTTTTTCTCAACGCAATACTATGTTCCCTTGTACAGACCTTGTGTACGAGGGGCATTCAATAAGTAATGCAACAGATTTTTTCTGAAAGCACGTTGATTTTGTTCAAAAGTGCATTACACCATATTATTCCCCATTCTTTTCGTTCAAAAGCTATATTTTTTACCATAATCTCCGTTCAATGCGACGGCCTTACGTCACCTTACTGGGAGGGCCTGTGTGCCCGCGTAGTACCACCCCACATCGGAGCCAACGTCTTGCTGCATCAGTAACCTTCCCATCACTCACGTACTGCTTCCCGCTGAGTCCGTCCTCCATTGGGCCAAACATATGGAAGTCGGAAGGTTGGAGATCTGGGCTTCAAAAGTGGATGAGGAAGAGAAGTCCAATGAAGTTTTGTGAGCTCTTCTCGGGTGTACAGACGTATGTGAGGCCTTGCGTTGTCATGGAGAAGTGGAAGTCTGTTTTTACTTTTGTGGCGGTGAACACGCTGAAGTCGTTTCTTCAAGTCCCTGAAGGTATCACAATACACTTCACAGTTGATTGTTGCACCATGAGGGAGGACATCAAACAAAATAACCCCTTAAGAATCTAGTTGCGCAGCTAGGTGTTGGATTGTAATCTTTAGATCAGCTCGAATGAGAGTGTCCGCACGTGCCAACACTGCAGGAATCACAGCCGTGTGCGCCCGGCTGGCACGCGGGAGGTCGGACACGTATGCGCGATCTTGTTGGGTTGATAACAGACGACTAGCCCAACGATTCACCGTGCTTTTGTTCACTACCAGGTTTCCATAGACATTCTAAAAGTTCCTATGAATATCTACAATGCTCTGGATTTCCGCCAATAGAAACTCAATTATAGCTTTCTGCTTGGAACGTACCTCCGTTCCAGACGTCGTTTTGAAAGCTACGTATAACGTTGTCACTTGCTGAAAATTTATAAAACCATAGAGGCTGGAGAGGGAATATTCCACGATGCCCTGCAACAAATTTCACATTTTCTCAACTGAAAATGGCCGAGGAAAATGTATTTCATTACTTATTGGACTACCCTTGTACATTCATGAGTCCAAACATTATGACTATTTGCTTAATAGCATGTTGGTCCACCTTTGTAACGCGGCACAGCAGCAGTTCTGCTTGGCGTGCATTCGACATGTCTTTCTTAGGTTTCCAGAGGCATGAGGCACTAGGTGTCTAAGTACAGGTCAAGCAATTCCCCTAAATTGCAGGCGCAGAGCTGACGGCCGTTAGCGTCCCAGATGAGTTCTGTTCGCTTCAGATCAGGCGAATTAAGTGGCCGAGACATCAACATAATGCCACTGTCATTCTCCTCAAATACTGTAACATGCTTCTGGCATTGTGATACGGACAATTGTCCTGCATCAAGATACCGTCGCCGTCATGCATTAAGTGATGCTGGTGACCTGCAGTAATGTTCACTTAGTCCATAGCTGTCAAGATGCATCCACTTACTATCACAAGTACCATGGAAGACGAGGTTAGTGGCCTCCATCGCATAATACCACCTCCACCGTCTTGCGTCCGCGGTATGGTGTACGTTTTGAGCAGCCGTTTTTCTAGTTGACGACGTTTCTGGACTCACTCATTGATGTGGAGTTTCATCCGATCATGCGACGCGCTTCCAACGTTGATGGTCTTGTTCATGCTGCATTCATAATTCACGATGTCGTTGGATCGACGTGGGAACGCGTGGGGTTTGTCAGTTGCAGGTACCGTATGATCATCAATGCACGGTAAACAATGTGCTCTGAAACATTTGTTCGTGCACCAGCATCGTTTTCTGTGGTTAGATCTGACACAGACTGCCTCCCATCCTGCTTTACAGAGCGGGAAGCCCCCGCCCTCCACATTCTGTGATGAGGCTTTGACCTCCGACACTTTTTTACTCGTGGTTTCACCGTCATTCAGCCACTTGTCAAAACTTCCTGTTTCCGACGATTTTCTCATTTGAATCCCATATCGTCAATGGAATGATTCTCCCATTCGTCTCTCTTCCGTCTATACACTGGTCTTACTGCGTCAAGTGCCTACACCGCCATCAGTCAGCATTGAGCCATGCTGTAGGAAGTCGTAATGTCTTCGTTCATCGTTGAATTTTGTTTCCACCTTTCAACCTTCCCATCTGTACTTAGTACTCGCTTACTGTTAAAGCACTTAATATTGGTGTAGGTGCTTCGCTTTTTTCCAAAGTTTTATTTAGCTTTCCTGTAGGAGGTACGAGTATATATCCCGCAGTATAGCGTGCTTCTGCAGCCTTGTATTTCACCTCTAGCCAGTCCTCCACTTTCCACTTCCTTTTAATTCATTTGTTAGAAGTCTATATTCCATTTTGCCCTCTTGATTTCCTGTATATTTATACAGGGTGTTACAAAAAGGTACGGCCAAACTTTCAGGAAACATTCCTCACACACAAAGAAAGAAAAGATGTTACATGGACATGTGTCTGTAAACGCTTACTTTCCATGTTAGAGCTCATTTTATTACTTCTCTTCAAATCACATTAATCATGGAATGGAAACACACAGCAACAGAACGTACCAGCGTGACTTCAAACACTTTGTTACAGGAAATGTTCAAAATGTCCTCCGTTAGCGAGGATACATGCATCCACCCTCCGTCGCGTGGAATCCCTGATGCGCTGATGCAGCCCTGGAGAATGGCGTATTGTATCACAGCCGTCCACAATACGAGCACGAAAAGTCTCTACATTTGGTACCGAGCTTGCGTAGACAAGAGCTTTCAAATGCCCCCATAAATGAAAGTCAAGATGGTTGAGGTCAGGAGAGCGTGGAGGCCATGAAATTGGTCCGCCTCTACCAATCCATCGGTCACCGAATCTGTTGTTGAGAAGCGTACGAACACTTCGACTGAAATGAGCAGGAGCTCCATCGTGCATGAACCACATGTTGTGTCGTACTTGTAAAGGCACATGTTCTAGCAGCACAGGTAGTGTATCCCGTATGAAATCATGATAACGTGCTCCATTGAGCGTAGGTGGAAGAACATGGGGCCCAATCAAGACATCACCAACAATGCCTGCCCAAACGTTCACAGAAAATCTGTGTTGATGACGTGATTGCACAATTGCGTGCGGATTCTCGTCAGCCCACACATGTCGATTGTGAAAATTTACAATTTGATCCGTAAAGAGAACAATTGCGCTGAAATGAGGATTGACACATTGTTGGATGAACCATTCGCAGAAGTGTACCCGTGGAGGCCAATCAGCTGCTGATAGTGCCTGCACACTCTGTACATGGTACGGAAACAACTGGTTCTCCCGTAGCACTCTCCATACAGTGACGTGGTCAATGTTACCTTGTACAGCAGCAACTTCTCTGACGCTGACATTAGAGTTATCGTCAACTGCACGAAGAATTGCCTCGTTCATTGCAGGTGTCCTCGTCGTTCTAGGTCTTCCCCAGTCGCGAGTCATAGGCTGGAATGTTTCGTGCTCCCTAAGACGGCGATCAATTGCTTCGAACGTCTTCCTGTCGGGACACCTTCGTTCTGGAAATATGTCCCGATACAAACGTACCGCGCCACGGCTATTGCCCCGTCCTAATCCATACATCAAATGGGCATCTGCCAACTCCGCATTTGTAAACATTGCACTGAACTGCAAAACCACGTTCGTGATGAACACTAACCTGTTGATGCTACGTACTGATGTGCTTGATGCTAGTACTGTAGAGCAATGAGTCGCATGTCAACACAAGCAGCGAAGTCAACATTACCTTCCTTCAATTGGGCCAACCGGCGGTGAATCGAGTAAGTACAGTACATACTGACGAAACTAAAATGAGCTCTAACATGGAAATTAAGCGTTTCCGGACACATGTCCACATAACATCTTTTCTTTATTTGTGTGTGAGGAATGTTTCCTGAAAGTTTGGCCGTACCTTTTTGTAACACCCTGTATACACATAGTCCAGTCACATCACTGCGACCACCGCCTATGATCTACGTCAACGTGCAATAACAACTCACAGATGGCAGCGAGCAACACTAGCAGTGGTGGCTATATAAAACGTATCAGGGGGACGCAGAGAATAGCTCAGTCGCTGTAAGAATGCGGAAATGAAGCGATTTATCTCACGTCCAAAAGGGCATAATCATTGGCTTTCGCACCGAGGGTGGAAGCATTTCCAAAACGGCTACACCTGTAAACTGTTCGCGTACCACCGTGGTTAAAGTATACCACACATGGCAAAATTATGCTATCCAAAACCGACTCCGAGGCGTCTGTGGTGCGCCACTGGCCATAGATGAGAAGGGTGAATGACGGCTGCGGACATATGTATGGGCGAATAGACGTGCAACTGTTGAGCAACTGACCATGCAGATGAACCAAAAGGCTAGCAAGTGTCTCCTGAACGACCGTTCAGCAGACGTTGCACTTATGGGCTTCTGCAGCAGGTGCCTGGTTCACGCGCCCAAGCTGACTGCAGTTCATCGGCGGCGAAGGCTGGGATTTGCACGCCAGTATAGCTACTGGACGTCCACAGAGTGGCGACAGGTGGCCATTTCAGATGAATCACGTTCTATGCTCCATCAGACAGATGCTCCCTTGGCGTGTACAGCGTGAAACATCTCTGAAAGGAATGAGTCTAGGTGGGAGGAGGGATCGTTATGGTCTTGAGAATGTTTTTATGGCTTTCCGTAGGTGATCTCGTCGTTCATGAAGGCACAGTGGATCAACACAAGTATGTATCTATCATTAGGGACCATGTCCACCCCTACATGCAGTTTGTTTCTTCTCAGCACGATGGCATCTACCAGTAGGAGAGTGCAACACGTCATATAGCTCACAGCATATGGGCGTGGTTCAGAGAGCACCAGGATGCGTTTACCATATACCCCTGGTCACCAAATTCCCTGGATTTGAACCCAATCGAGAATCTATGGGACCACCTCAATCAGGCTGTTGGCGTCATGGATGTCCAACTGAGAAACTTAGCTCAGCTAGCCACAGCACTGAAGTTGGCATGGTTGCACAACCTTGTCAGTACCTCAGTGACTCTCTTCCTGCACGTCTCGCAGTGGTCTGTGCAACAAAAGGTGGTTATTCAGGCATTTTGCAGCTGGTTGCATTAATGTGACTGGACAGTATATTAACTCTTGTGTTATGCAAGGATTTCTACTGCGTCGTGTTTTTTGCCTATTTGAACCTTTGATGCCTTCAGTGTTTCATCCCTCAAAGCTACCCATTCGTCTTTATAGTATTCCTTCCCACTGTTTCAGTCAATTGTTGCCTTTGAAACTCTTAACGGACTGTGATTCATTCAATTTATCCAGGTTCTATCACCTTAATACTCTAGTACTCTGGAATTCTTTTAGTTTTAATCTGCTGTTCATAGCCACTATTGCACCTGGAAATGTTTCGCAGCTTAAAATCTATATTACAATGGTGTATTATACCTGAAACCTTCTGGTCCCTCCAGGTGTCTTCCTCATGTAGAACCATTTTCAATGATTTCTTAAATCAAGTGTCAGCAATGACGAAATTGTACTTTGTGCAAAATTCTGTGAGGTGGCTTCCCTTTTCATTCCTTTCCCCTAATTCAACTGCCCTGTTCTATGTTTTCTTTCTCTTCTTTTTCCTACTATCGGATTAGATTTTCGTCTCCCTCAGTATGTTATCGTTATTCCTGCTTTCTCATTCGTTAATAAACCTACTTTGTCATTACCCTCACTGGACTTTGTGTTGATAAACCTGTATTTACAGAAGCAGAATGTAACATTTATGTGCTACCTACTATTTCGTAATGTTTTGCAATATGTTGCCAGACCATTGTGTGAGAGAGAGGATAGATAGCGTAGGTTGACTCACCACTTACAGCGCAGCGCTTCGGTGACGTGGCAACGCATCAGTCACGCAAAAGAACGCCATTGGCTGCAATATACACTCCTGGAAATGGAAAAAAGAACACATTGACACCGGTGTGTCAGACCCACCATACTTGCTCCGGACACTGCGAGAGGGCTGTACAAGCAATGATCACACGCACGGCACAGCGGACACACCAGGAACCGCGGTGTTGGCCGTCGAATGGCGCTAGCTGCGCAGCATTTGTGCACCGCCGCCGTCAGTGTCAGCCAGTTTGCCGTGGCATACGGAGCTCCATCGCAGTCTTTAACACTGGTAGCATGCCGCGACAGCGTGGACGTGAACCGTATGTGCAGTTGACGGACTTTGAGCGAGGGCGTATAGTGGGCATGCGGGAGGCCGGGTGGACATACCGCCGAATTGCTCAACACGTGGGGCGTGAGGTCTCCACAGTACATCGATGTTGTCGCCAGTGGTCGGCGGAAGGTGCACGTGCCCGTCGACCTGGGACCGGACCGCAGCGACGCACGGAGGCACGCCAAGACCGTAGGATCCTACGCAGTGCCGTAGGGGACCGCACCGCCACTTCCCAGCAAATTAGGGACACTGTTGCTCCTGGGGTATCGGCGAGGACCATTCGCAACCGTCTCCATGAAGCTGGGCTACGGTCCCGCACACCGTTAGGCCGTCTTCCGCTCACGCCCCAACATCGTGCAGCCCGCCTCCAGTGGTGTCGCGACAGGCGTGAATGGAGGGACGAATGGAGACGTGTCGTCTTCAGCGATGAGAGTCGCTTCTGCCTTGGTGCCAATGATGGTCGTATGCGTGTTTGGCGCCGTGCAGGTGAGCGCCACAATCAGGACTGCATACGACCGAGGCACACAGGGCCAACACCCGGCATCATGGTGTGAGGAGCGATCTCCTACACTGGCCGTACACCACTGGTAATCGTCGAGGGGACACTGAATAGTGCACGGTACATCCAAACCGTCATCGAACCCATCGTTCTACCATTCCTAGACCGGCAAGGGAACTTTCTGTTCCAACAGGACAATGCACGTCCGCATGTATCCCGTGCCACCCAACGTGCTCTAGAAGGTGTAAGTCAACTACCCTGGCCAGCAAGATCTCCGGATCTGTCCCCCATTGAGCATGTTTGGGACTGGATGAAGCGTCGTCTCACGCGGTCTGCACGTCCAGCAGGAACGCTGGTCCAACTGAGGCGCCAGGTGGAAATGGCATGGCAAGCCGTTCCACAGCACTACATCCAGCATCACTACGATCGTCTCCATGGGAGAATAGCAGCCTGCATTGCTGCGAAAGGTGGATATACACTGTACCAGTGCCGACACTGTGCATGCTCTGTTGCCTGTGTCTATGTGCCTGTGGTTCTGTCAGTGTGATCATGTGAAGTATCTGACCCCAGGAATGTGTCAATAAAGTTTCCCCTTCCTGGGACAATGAATTCACGGTGTTCTTATTTCAATTTCCAGGAGTGTATATAGTGAAACAAAATTTCCGTGTTGCTGACTGGCCGGAAAACAAGGAAGCAGTTCTGTGTCGCAGGAGCTGGACTGTCAGTGACGCGGAGGAGGCCATCATGAGCGATCGCGTGTCGCTCTTACCTCCCACTCATTTCGTTAATCACACCATTTCTAGTTAACCGTAGAGTCAATATCGGTGGCCTCCACAGTCAACATGTAGAAAGTGTTTATCAGAAATTTCGCATATCGCTTGCATCTTATGTTCGCGGTCCGTGAGTGTAAGATTGCCGTTGTAATGTGCTCTCTTAATATTCTGGCTACATAGCAGAATGGACAGAACTGCGTAAATTGCAGTGTATGTATTGACAACACTGGATAACTGGAACTATATGGCATCCTCGTTTAAATCATGTGCACTCTTTACTGACCAAAAACCATCAGAGAATTCCTTTCACAATTCCCCATTGCAGCTATACCTCTGCTTCCAGATCCGGCGAATCCACGACCTGCACTACGACTGCAACGAAAGCGACATCATCTGGAAGAAGCAGGTTAGCAGATTTCAGATCAACTACTACAAGATGTGACGGACTTGCATATCTGCAACGACGACGGCAACATGTACAGTTATTCTAGCAGAACACAACGACCCAGCAGCACCAGTTTAGTTTTTCCTGACGACAGCTACTCCCTGCACAGTCGTCGCCCAGAGATCCGAATCAGTACTATTTTAACGCTGACATATTTTATTAAAGAGGATGACATTATCATAGGCCATACATTACAGATGCATGTCATTGGGGAATATTAGACCATAGTTTCCCCCCTGCTTTCAGCTGCTCGCAGTACCAACATAGCAAGACTAAATCAGTCAGTCATTCAGACTGTTGGCCGAGCAATTATTGAAAAGAATGTTTTCCCTCTTCCGGCCCCTCCACAAATACAATTCCGTTGTGGTTGCCACTATGGTATGGCTATCTGTGTCGGAGAGGCACGCAAACGACCCCACGTCGCCAAGGTACAAGATTCGTTGGATCGGAGCGGAGGGCTCGTTACTTCTATACATATCGCGAGATCGTAGATGCTAGAATGCACAACTAATATTATTTATTACCCCACATAAAGAGCTAAGGGACATAAAGCGCTTAAACGACTTTGTCACTGGAATGAAATTTTCATTCTGCGGCAGAGTATGCGCTGATATGAAACTTCCTGGCGGATTAGAACTGTTTGGGGGACCGAGACTCGAACCTTTTACAGGCAAGTGCTCTATCAACTGAGCTACCTTATCATGACTCAGGCTCCTCCCTCATACCTGTGCTTTCGTCAGTACCTCGTCTCCTACCTTCCAAACTTCACGAAGTCCTCATGCAAAACTTGCGGAACTAGCACGCCTGGAAGAAAAAATATTGCAAAGATGTGGCTTTGCTACAGCCTGGGGGATGTTTCCAGAATGAAATTTTCACTCTGTAGCGAACTGTGCACTGATATAAAACTTCCTGACAGATTAAAACCATCTATAGTTTCAATCTGCCACGAAGTTTCAGCATTGTCATTGTTCATGATACTCGTCACTGCTTTTAATAAATAGATGGTAGACAGAGCAATGAAGAGTGATAATGTAACATCAGTCGACCGACAATTTACAGTACAAGAGGCATGTATACTGGGTATTCCGCATACTGCAGGCACTCACAAATGGTTACAAATATAGAAATAACATTTCCGACAGTGACAGTTTTCAGCACCTATGATTCATTTTTAAATAGTTATCGTTGAACTTTTCATACTTTGTGAGCAAAACCGTGATAAAATACATACTTTTCACGAAATATTATGTATGAGGAGGTGAAGTCCGCCTTACGTAGAGCATTTTCATGAAGCTTATGACTGATTTTTATAACGTCAGAGGGGAAAGTACTTGGCTTCGGCAGATTTGAGCCTCACATTTATAACATACCGAGGGTATTTTGCGAATTGTAAAAATCTATATTTGTACTCCTTCTTCCCACGAATTATCAGCTCCGTCTCTAAAGACAAAAATGCTCCAATAAGTCGGTAAACAAAAAACAAAGACTTTTAATTACTCGTATATGACGAAATGAGTAAACAAGACAGTGCCAGTATCAGGTGGTATTTAAATTACCGGGCTGGAGCTGAAGTGTGTTCTCCCGAAGTCGCCAAGGGCGCTCTTTGCCACCCTACCTGTCCTGTTGCGTCTGTTGCTCGTCAGGGTAAATGTCAAACGCCAGCGGGGACAGGCATGCCGTCGAGTCACGAACGGGTCCTATTTTACAAGTGGACGGTGCGTGACACCAGAGTAGCACACAGCACCGTCGGGCTCGCATGTGGAATATCGCTACTGCAGTGCCGTCACTTGTGTTGTTAATTAAATGCAACCAGAGCTACGTATTATTCGCCTCTTTAGGAGCCGGCGGTCTATTAGCAGATTCTGTAACGACGGCTGCACGGATTAATTTTTTAAAACAGCTCGCAGTCTCTTCTTCCTCTTCGTCACAACAAGTACGATGGTCCTTACTGACTAATAATTATAGACAAATGACTACTCTCGTCTGTGCTAAGTTCCAAAAGTAATGCACAAATATTTACACATCCAAAGTCCAAATAAAGACGAAAACATAATAAAGGATATAGAAAATCCGAAGAAGGACTGCTCGATTTTTTGTATTATCGCGAAATGGGGGAGAGAGTGTCACTGATGTGATAAGCGAGTTGAGATGGCAATCATTAAAACAAAGGTGGTTTTCGTTACGGCGAGATCTTGTCACGAAATTTCAATCACCAACTTTCTCTCTGAAAGCGAAAACATTTTGTTCATGCCAACCTACATAGAAAGAAACGATCGTCATAACAAAATAAGACAAATCAGAGCTCGTACGGAAATATTTCAGTGTACATTTTTCCTCCTTGCTATTCGAGAGTGGAACAGTAGGTAAATAGCCTGAAGGTGATGGGATAAACCCTCTGCCAGGCCCTTAAATGTGAATTTCAGAGTAATCAGATGGATGTAGATGTAGATATTCTGCCAATTCTTTTGGTGTAGAAAGAAACAGAGGCGATGAGATGGTGTCCATTTACTTTCGTTAGCGGTCGAAGAGAGAGTGCCTTATCGGTTGCGGGTACTGTATGTTATTCTGTTGATCCACGAAGCTATCAGCGCTAGCTTATGTTACAATCAACTGCCGAATACAATAAAGATAACAACCAGAATGGCCAGGAGTGATGTGGCAGGTACCCGAGGAAGTGGAGGGTATCTTGAGATGCGGCAGGTATCTGTGATTTTGGTAGGAGTCAGGTTTTGTCAGGTATCTGGGCTTTTAGCAAGTATCTGGGGATTTTGCTGGTATCTGGGGTTTTCGCAGGTATCTGGAGATGTAATCTGTGTGCACACTCACAATAATTTAATAAAAATCGTAATCTACTCAGAGAAAAAAAGGAGAAATTTATCATAATAAATAACACGAAATGGGATTCTGCACATATCTACGGAATGATATGCGGATTAAATATTGAAAATGGTTCAAATGGCTCTGAGCACTATGGGACTTAACATCTGAGTTCATCAGTCCCCTAGACATAGAACTACTTAAACCGAAATAACCTAAGGACATCACACACATCCATGCCCGAGGCAGGATTCGAACCTGCGACCGTAGCAGTCGCGCGGTTCCGGACTGAAGCTCCTAGAACCGCTCGGCCACCGCGGCCGGCTGATTAAATATTCAGTGAGGTTTATTATACATCAGAGCATAAAGGTACATGATTATCGACACAAACACTTGGTTAAAGGATAGGGTGCACTGAGCTATTATGTGAATAAGAGCTGGCTCGAGAACAAGGGGCTCCTACTTCCTGTGATGCAATAGATTGACGATTATGACTGGAGGTCCCAATGAATCAAATATTACTCTCCCGACTATACTGCATTATCGCGATTAGTAGTGAGAGCTCAAATGGGATCACATGGAGAAACAAGCAAGGTGGATTTGTAGCAAAGCGAGCGCGTGGTGTTGAGGACTTCAGTATAAAACTGATAGGTCCTACAATGCCGGAGCCGCAGAATACTTTACCAATCCTGAAATCTGTAGTAGGTCGTCTGTAGGCAGCGTTCTGATGTAGGCGCCGATTTCTGCTGTGCAGCAACTCTGTGTCAGCCCCTGCCCTCAAAGGATGTCCGAGAATTCTACGTTCTGCCGAGAAAGTACGACTTAGTCGCAAGACCGTCCGACTCCGACGAATATCAGATCCCGAATCCCCGCGCCCGCACAACGCAAGAGCGAAGCCAACATTGCTCAACTCCCTACTACCCTCGAAAACCGCGAATCAGTATTCAGTGCTGATTCCAAAATTCCCCCACACTGTCTCAGAACATCATTCGCGCCAATAGTGACCGTTCCCTCCAGTTTCGAGCAAGACTTTATGACGTCAACTAGCCCCAGTTTAAGTTGACCAATCATGCCTCTGCACTGAACTTGCCGTTTGACCGGCTATGAAAACAACATGCCTAGACCACCGGCCATCCGGCGCCAGACAGTCGCCTCCAGCAGGGCACGGTCCACAAATATTCTTCGTTCCAGACGCGCCGGGACGGTAAACACATAAACTGCGGCGACACTCAGACGTCTTGCAGGTCGTTTCACCCTGCATACAATAAGCGAAGCTCGACCGACGTCAGTCGTCCCGCCAGGCGCTTAAGCCCACTGATGTACGACCTCTCAGTATTTGCAGAAATGTATCCCCCAACCAGAAACGCAGTGTGCCGTGTCCTCCGGTGCTTGCCTCGCACAGGCCACCCAGGGAAGTAACCCAACATGCATAAGAATGAAGTGAAAAGTATTTTGAGCTCTCAGTACAACTGCTCTCATTACAATAACCTTATTCGACCTATTACCACCGTGCAATGACATAAAACATTAATAAAATTGACGAAAATGAGAGGCGACATGCAAAAGAGGGCATGGAACCTCTCTACCCCACTGATATCGAAAGCGATAAACACATCTTGAAGCACAGCAACAGTCTGTACTGACAACTAACAACAGAAGAAAATTACTACATACAAAAGTCTATAGGGAAGGGAAAAACGTAATAAACGAAAACACAACGCTTTGTAACAACATACTCTTTAGCTCTCTGGGAGGACTGACCCAGGACTCAGATCAGAAAGCACACACACGCAAAAGAACCACTTCCCCATCACACACAGTGACATAAATAAGGAACAGAAGTCGTCAGAACTCCCACTACAGTTTTCATACCCTTCTCGCAACATGCGATGCATTTCTCGCGAAACACACCATCTGTAAGATGGCGTAGTGTTTTGGATCATAAACAAAGTGCGAAAGTTTTGCTTTTTGTGTATGAAATGCTACATGCTGTACAAAGAACCTGAATATACGACAAACCCCACTAATATCGAAAGCGATCTACACATCCTGAAGCACAGCAACAGTATGTACTGGCAACTAACAATAGAAGAAATTACTACACACAAAAGACTGTAGTAAAAGGGAAAAACATAATAAACGAAATCACAACACTTTGTAACAACAGATTCTTTACCGCTCTGAGAGGACTGACCCAGGGCACAGAACAGAAAGTACACACACGCAAATGAACCACTTCCCCACCACACACAGTGACATAAATAAGGAACAGATGTCGTCAGAACTCCCACTACAGTTTTCATACTCTTCTCGCAACATGCGATGCATTTCTCGCGACACGCACGAACTGTAAGACGGCGTACTGTTTTGGATTATAAACGAAGTGCGAAAGTTATGCTTTTCTGTGTATAAAATTAGCTACACGCTGTCCAACGAACGTGAATGCACGACAAACTAAGTAACAACCTAGTACACACCAAAACCGTATCCACAACACTACCGCAACTCCTAGTGTACAACGCTGAAAAATGTTCAAATGTGTGTGAAATCTTATGGGACGTAACTCCTAAGGTCATCAGTCCCTAAGCTTACACACTACTTAACCTAAATTATCCTAAGGACAAACACACACACCCATGCCCGAGGCAGGACTCTAACCTCCGCCGGAACCAGCGGCACAGTCCATGACTGCAGCGCCTTAGACCTCTCGGCTTAATATCGCACGGCTATAACGCTGACATACGTAACTTCACACCGAGCGAGGTGGCGCAGTGGTTACACACTGGCCTCGCATTCGGGAGGACGACGGTTCAATCCCGCGTCCGGCCATCCTGATTTAGGTTTTCCGTGATTTCCCTAAATCGCTCCAGGCAAGTGCCGGGATGGTTCCTTTCAAAGGGCACGGCCGACTTCCTTCCCCGTCCTTCCCTAATCCGATGAGACCGATGACCTCGCTGTCTGGTCTCCTTCCCCGAAACAACCAACCAACCAACGTAACTTCACCTTTTAGTATTTGTTTACTAACAGCCGCTTATAGAGTTGCAGATGACATGATTTACACCGAGAGAAACGGCGACAGAGAAAGCACTGAAAATATGCCGGAAACAGAGACAACAATTCTTAAAAACTTGCTATGACGTACAATAAATAAGGTAGTATGAGAGTACCCACAGAAAACTATGTTCAAAAATCAAACAGTAAAAATGTAATAATGCGTTTCAGTGTTTGTATAACTATACTATTTTCTGCATGTTTTAGATTTAAAGAAACCACTGTTGACGATATTTGTCATTGAAACTAGTTTGGGGAATAAATACGTACCGCACGACCGCTACGGTCGCAGGTTCGAATCCTGCCTCGGGCATGGATGTGTGTGATGTCCTTAGGTTAGTTAGGTTTAAGTAGTTCTAAGTTCTAGGGGACTTATGGCCACAGCAGTTGAGTCCCATAGTGCTCAGAGCCATTAGAACTATTTGAACCAATAAATATGTAAACAAATAACAAAAATCGTTTGCATCAAGGCGGACTCGCAATTGCTATATTGTTGTTTTTCTATGCGAACACGGACCAAGTGGAAGAGTTCCAAGATAAAGTTATTGTCTACCGAAGACGTCTGAAAACTTTAGTCTGCTATATCTAGACATGGAATTTACTTCGAACAGTGTGTTTCTTCACCCGTGAGATCTCTTTTTTACCTTGCTTGTTGAATCACCTTCGTATTTTAAGACAACTTGTTCCAAAGATCATCTCATTTTCGCGCGCGCAGTTAAAAACATGAGAGCGGAATTTAGGAGTTGCCTGGAAAGCTAAAGAGCTCATGATTATACATGAGCGCGAAACGGCGGCATTCCTGCCGACGCGAGACAGACACGGACACAGGCAGAGCCGCAGCCCCGGGCCTCCGCCACCCGCCACTGGGACTGCGGCCACGACGCCAGGAATTCGCCAATTACGGCACCCCGCACCACCTGCCGGAGCCGTCCCCACGTCACGCCACGCCGCTTGCGCGCCAGTGACCAGTCGAATGCCGGACATTTGCCACGCCGGACATTTGCCACACTTGCCCCTACGCCAGGTAGCGATCCCTCAGGTAAGGGACGCCCTTCCTCGTACTACTTCTGTCCGCTTTCAACCCACCGTCTCCACATCTTACTCGATACAACCAGTACGTAAGGGACGTTCTTCTTCGACATCTTGGCGAAATACAGAGCTTCTTTTCCGAAATCGAAATATTTATAAGTTTTGGGAAACGAAAGCAATACCGACGATTATATCAGTATAAATATAGATTCCTCAGTCTGTACGGTAGCTTCCTTTCACGCTTACTGATTGCGACAGAAACAGTCCATCGCCATTGGAGCAACAAGAGAGGAACGATGTAAAGAGAATGCGAATGTACGCTAATCATTTCTTTTTGATCACTGCATTTGTGCCCACTTTAATTACTACAACTGCACGCACAAAACACAACAAGGAAAGAAGAAATGTGTATGTGAATGTTTGAAAAGAAGAACGATAGACTCTATATTAATTTACTCTCTAAAATGCGGTATCCCTTATGGTGAAACGTTAGTTAAGTGTAGCGGGACAATGTTCAAAACATGACTGAAAATACTCGTACGTTCTCTAAATAGAAATAAGAACATCTTTGATTGACATGTCACCTAAAGTCGACGTACAGTTTTAAATGTAATTGTTGTTCTACATTGTTTAGCTCTGGTATTTACAGGGTCACAGAGAAAGCATCCTAGGTTTTGGAGCGAAAAGCCGTAATTGTAATGATCTGCACTACAACAGAAACAAGAAGCACAACTTAAGGAAAAATAATGTAATGTGTATTCCAGCTCACGAGCGACATTGAAGCAGATAGTTCCTGTGACTTAGTACGGGCAGAGGTTACATTCGACAACCGGAATAAATTAATAACTGGCTCCCTTTACTGACCCCCCAGTCTCAGATGAAACAGTTGCTGAACAGATTAAAGAAAACTTGAGTCTCATCACAAATAGGAACCCTATTCTGCAATTATAGTTGGCAGTGACTTCAATCTACCTTCCGTATGTTGACAAAAATACATTATCAGATCCTATTGTAGATAGAAAACAACTTCTGTAATTGTTCTAAATACCTTTTTTTTAAATTTAACAATTAGTTCACGAGGCCATTCAAATTGTAAATGGTTACGAAACACACTTGACCTCTTAGCCAAAAATAATCCTGAGCATCACCACGGATACAGGGATTAGTGAACACAGTCGTAACGAGGCTCGACTCCGTAACAAAGAAATTCACCAAAACTAAACGCGAAATATACCTATTTATAAAAGCAGCTAAAAATTCGGTTGACTTCTTTCTAAGAGACAGTCTCCAATCTTTCCAAACTACGTAAGTGAAGACCATATTGGCTTAAGTGCAAAGAAATAGTATCAACAGCACTCGAGAGATTCATACCGAATAAATTAATAACAGACGGAACTGATCCCCCATGGTACACAAAACACGACAGAAAGCTGCTGCAGGAGCAACGAAAAAGGCAGGTATAATTTAGACGAACGCAAAATCTCCAATATTGGCGAAGTTTTACCGAGGCTCGAAATTTGGTGGGCATTTCAATGCTAGATGCATTTAATAGTTTCCACAACGAAAGTCTCTCTAGAAATGTGGCGGAAAATCCAAAGAGATTCTGGTTGTATGTTAAGTAAACCACCGGAAAGGCTCAGTGAGTACCTTTACTGCGCGACGGTAATGTTACTGATGAAGTGGAGTTAGTAAATGCAGTTTTCCGAAATTCCTTCTCGAAGAAGACGAAGTAAATATTCCAGAATTCGAAATGAGAACAGCTGCAAACATAATATAGAAGTAGATATGCCTGGTGCTGCGAAGCAAATCAAATTACACTATCAAATAACTGATGTTGCAAAGGTGCGTGAACTGTCAGCGACAGAGGAAATCATCAAATATATTTTCAAAAAGTCCCTAATGTATACGAAAAGTAGGTCTAATTATTTTCTGATGTTGTTCAATAACAATTAATTTTCAGTAGTAGCTCCTTGCCTAGTTTCAGTTGCTTTTACTGGCCTGTTTACAATTTAGTAAGGAATTTTATTTTTTAAAGGACTACGAGGTGCATTCAAGTTCTAAGGCCTCCGATTTTTTTTCTAATTAACTACTCACCCGAAATCGATGAAACTGGCGTTACTTCTCGATGTAATCGCCCTGCAGACGTACACATTGTTCACAACGCTGACGCCATGATTCCATGGCAGCGGCGAAGGCTTCTTTAGGAGTCTTTTTTTGACCACTGGAAAATCGCTGAGGCAATAGCAGCACGGCTGGTGAATGTGCGGCCACGGAGAGCGTCTTTCATTGTTGGAAAAAGCCAAAAGTCACTAGGAGCCAGGTCAGGTGAGTAGGGAGCATGAGGAATCACTTCAAAGTTGTTATCACGAAGAAACTGTTGCGTAACGTTAGCTCGATGTGCGGGTGCGTTGTCTTGGTGAAACAGGACACGCGCAGCCCTTCCCAGACGTTTTTGTTGCAGTGCAGGAAGGAATTTGTTCTTCAAAACATTTTCGTAGGATGCACCTGTTACCGTAGTGCCCTTTGGAACGCAATGGGTAAGGATTACGCCCTCGCTGTGCCAGAACATGGACACCATCATTTTTTCAGCACTAGCGGTTCCCCAAAATTTTTTTGGTGGCGGTGAATCTGTGTGCTTCCATTGAGCTGACTGGCACTTTGTTTCTGGATCGAAAAATGGCATCCACGTCTCATCCATTGTCACAACCGACGAAAAGTGCCATTCATGCTGTCGTTGCGCGTCAACATTGCTTGGCAACATGCCACACGGGCAGCCATGTGGTCGTCCGTCAGCATTCGTGGCACCCACTTGGATGACACTTTTCGCATTTTCAGGTCGTCATGCAGGATTGTGTGCACAGAACCCACAGAAATGCCAACTCTGGAGGCGATCTGTTCAACAGTCATTCGGCGATCCCCCAAAACAATTATCTCCACTTTCTCGATCATGTCGTCAGACTGGCTTGTGCAAGCATGATGTTCTGCCTTCATTAAACTGTCGCACCCACAAACGCACTTTCGACACATCTATAACTCCATCATCACATGTCTCCTTCAACTGTAGATGAATTTCAATTGGTTTCACACCACGCAAATTCAGAAAACGAATGATTGCACGATGTTCAAGTAAGGAAAACGTCGCCATTTTAAGTATTTAAAACAGTTCTCATTCTCGCCGATGGCGGTAAAATTCCATCTGCCGTACGGTGCTGCCAGCATTGGGACGTATTGACAATGAACGCGGCCTCATTTTAAAACAATGCGCATGTTTCTATCTCTTTCCAGTCCGGAGAAAAAAAATCGGAGGCCTTAGAACTTGAATGCACCTCATATATCTAAGTGTACTTAAATAGATTTACATCTACTATAAATGTTTGCAGCGAAACTTAAATAAAAAAATATTTGAGATGCCAAAATTGTCAACCTTAGAATCACATCAGTTTTGGGATGTCAATTTTAGGTTCAATTCAAAGGTTCAGTTCCCATTTTCTTTTACAAACCTTATACTATCAATTTAACAAAGCATGATATTTTAGGTGATAGTTGCGACTCTGAAGCTTAATAAAATAATTTTAGAACTCACTATTATTTAATTGTATGGCCATAATATTAGAAGGTAGAAAAAAGTTATCTTCACGTGACAACAATAGGAGCTCTTACTTAAAAAGGAAATTGCTACTGAAAAAAATTAGATGTAACTGTAAATTCTGGTTACAGGAGGATCATTTGAGTGATGTTTAATGTTGGCTTCGTTAATTCACTGCTTCTTCATTATGCGCTAGTAAACCTAGCTGGGACCAGCTAGTTACATCGTTAAGCTATTTAGGGATACTTTTGTGAGGCTTGAAACACTCTTTAATTTTTACAATAAAGGCTGATTCCCATCACACTTTGCACAGGTTTTGGACTGTCAAAATGATAAATGACCATTTACCATTTTGGCGTGTTTAAAATCAGTCGACTTACAATTTTAAAATGTTAGAAATAAGGAAATGACGTAATACAGAATGCTATGCTTTGTAACGTACGTTGTTGTTCTACATTGTTTAGCTCTGGTACTTACAGGGTCACAGAGAAAGCATCTTAGGTTCTGGAAGGAAAAGCCGCAATTGTAATTATCTGCGCTACAACAGAAACAAGAAGGACAACTTACGGAAAAATAGTGTGAGCTCACTATCGACTTTGAAGCAGATAGTTCTTGTGACTTAGTATGGGCAGAGGTTATACTCGACAACTGGAATAAATTAATAACTGGCTCCTTTTACTGACCCCCCCGTCTCAGATGAAACAGTTGCTGAACAGTTCAAAGAAAACAAAACTTGAGTCTCATCACAAATAGATACCCTACTCATACAATTATAGTTGGCAGTTACTTCAATCTACCTTCCCCATGTTGACAAAAATACATTTTCATACCCTATTGTAAATAGAAAACAACTTCCGTAATTGTTCTAAATGCTTTTTTAAAAACTATTTTTAACAATTAATTGATGAGGCCATTCAAATTGTAAATGGTTACGAAAACACACTTGAACTCTTAGCCACAAATAATCCTGAGCATCAGGACGGATACAGGGATTAGTGAACACGTAGTCGTAGAGAGACTCACTTCCGTAACAAAGAAATTCACCAAAACTAAACTCGAAATATATCTATTTTTAAAGCAGCTAAAAATTCAGGTGACGTCTTTCTAAGAGATAGTCTCCAATCCTTCCAAACTACGTAAATGGAGACTATATGTGGCTTAAGTTCAAAGAAATAGTATCAACAGCACTCGAGATATTCATACCAAATAAATTAATAAGAGACGGAACTGATCTCCCCATGGTACACAAAACACGACAGAAAGCTCTTGCAGGAGCACCGCAAAAGGCACGTATAATTTAGACGAACGCAAAATCTCCAAGATTGGTGAAGTTTTACTAAGGCTTGAAGTTTGGTGCGGATTTCAATGCGAGATCCATTTAATAGTTTCCACAACGAAACTCGCTCTAGAAATGTGGCGGAAAATCCAAAGAGATACTGGTCCCATGTTAAGTGAACCAGTGGAAAGGCTCAATAACTACCTTTACTTCGCGACAGCGATGGTAATGTTACTGATGACAGTGCCACTAAAGTGGAGTTAGGAAATGCATTTTCCGAAATTCCTCCACCAAAGAAGACGAAGTAAATATTCCAGAATTCGAAATGAGAACAGTTGCAAACATAATTTAGAAGTAGATACCCCTGATGTTGCAAAGCAACTGAAATTACACTGTCAGTGACAGAGGAAATTATCAAATATCTTTTCAAAAAGTCTCTAATGTATAAGAAAAGTAGGTATAATACATTTGTTTCTGATGTTCTTTAGTAACAATTAATTTTCAGTAGTAAGCTCCTTGCTTTTACTGACCTGTTTAAAGATAATCAACAATTTCGTAAGAAATTTTTATTTTTAAAGGACTATATCTAAATGTACTTAAGGAGATTTACATCTACTATAAATGTTTGCAGCTAAACTTAAATGAAAATATTTGAGGTGCCAAAATGTCTACCTTAGCATCAGATCAGTTTTGGGATGTCAATTGTAGGTGCAATTCAAAGGTTCAGTTCCCATTTTCTTTTACGAAAGCGTATACTATCAGTTTAAAAAACCATGATATTTTAGGTGATAGTTGCGATTCTGAAGCTTCAGAAAATTATTTTAGAACTCACAATTATTTAATAGTATGGCCATAATATTGGAAGGCAGAAAAAAGTTCTCTTAACACGACAACAATATGGATACTTTTGTGAGGCTTGAAACACTTTTTAATTTTTACATTAAAGGCTGATTCGCATCACACTTTTCACAGGCTTTGGACCGTGAAAATGATAAATGACCATCTACCATTCTGGCGTCTGTAAAATCAGCGTAAACAGGCTGAACTAATGTACACTCTATTTACAATTACAGATTAATATTAGCGCCGATAATGCTGCTTCAATGTTTTAGTAATTTTAACTCAGTAATCTGCGACGTCTCAGTGGTATTCATAGTTTTAATGCATTATTTTTAACGTATTTTAGTCCAGTTTCTGAATATGGGCAATGGCTTTCAAACAAGGCCTAATTTTGCCAGTATCTTCATAATTCTTTATGATTCTCTCTATCCTGTCGTCCAGCTTCAAGTACTTCTTCTTCCTCTTCTTACCTTCAAGATTCATTTCCAATTTCATGTACATGCAGTTTGTGAGCTGTGCTTCCTTTTTCGAACACTCCACCAAATAGTTGATTCTAGGGTGAGAGTTTCCAATAATACTATTTATCTTGTTGTGCCACTCTTCAACAGCATTCGTCGTTCGGTGCCTTTTTCCATAGCAGTTCCACATTTCTATTGGGATATCTTCATTGTCTAGCCAGTTGTCCACAAAGTAGTCAAAAATGGAGCATTCCGTTATCAGGAGCTTCTGCATGAATCTCAATCCATCCATTGCTTACGTCCTCCGGTTTTACAAATACCAGCGCTGCACACAAGCTGACGTGAAGTCTTAAATCTTCGTTCTAGTGGTACTCCTCTGTTACACCGAGAACTTGAATTCTCCTCCATAAACTCTTCTACATGTGGAAATAGCATCCATTTATTTCAATTGTGGGAAAAACTTGGCGAATGGCCGATATCGCAGCTGCCTCAAAATCGACATTCACTTCTTTAGGACACCACTCAGGGATTGCCTGTTTTATCAGACCAACATGTCGAAGAAGGTCCCTTACGTACTGGTTGTATCGAGTAAGATGTGGAGACAGCGGTTTTAAAGCGGACAGAGGTAGTGCGCGGAAGGGCGTACCTTACCTGAGGGATCACTACTCAAGCTACCTGGCGAAGGGGCAAGTGTGGCAAATGTCCGGTGTGGCAAATGTCCGGCATTCATGGCAAATGTCCAGACACTGAGCTGTCTTCCAAGCTGAGCGCTAGCAATGGCTTTTGGGTACGATTCGTAAATTTTGATTTCGGTTTCAAATGGCTGGCGTGTCCGACTGGTGACCGTTTCTTGGATGACGATGACGATTATGGTTTGTGGGGTGCTAAACGGAGTGGTTATCGACGCCCATAGAAATTCCCAATATTAGCACTGTCCAGTATCGCCATTTTCCTGTGTTGTTGTTGTTGGTGGTCTTCAGTCCTGACACTGGTTTGATGCAGCTCTCCATGCTTCTCTATCCTGTGCAAGCTTCTTCATCTCCCAGTACCTACTGCAACCTACATCCTTCTGAATCTGTTTAGTGTATTCATCTCTTGGTCTCCCTCTACGATTTTTACCCTCCACGCTGCCCTCCAATACTAAATTGCTGATCCCTTGATGCCTCAGAACATGTCCTACCAACCGATCCCTTCTTCTAGTCAAGTAGTGCCACAAACTCCTCTTCTCCCCAATCCTCCTCATTAGTTATATGATCTGCCCATCTAATCTTCAGCATTTTTCTGTAGCACCACATTTCGAAAGCTTCTATTCTCTTCTTGTCCAAACTATTTATCGTCCATGTTTCACTTCCATACATGGCTACGCTCCATACAAATACTTTCAGAAACGAGTTCCTGACACTTAAATCTATACTCGATGTTAACAAATTTCTCTTCTTCAGAAACGCTTTCCTTACCATTGCCAGTCTACATTTGATATCCTCTCTACTTCGACCATCATCAGTTATTTTGTTCCCCAAATAGCAAAACTCCTTTACTACTTTAAGTGTCTCATTTCCTAATCTAATTCCCTCAGCATCATTCGACTTAATTCGACTACATTCCATTATCCTCGTTTTGCTTTTGTTGATGTTCATCTTATATCCTCCTTTCAAGCCACTAGGTAATCGGTCCAATAGTTTAGGAGGAGATGTGGAACATCCATTTTTATAATATTTGTGACTTCCGTCATTTTGCTCGAAGTGTTCATTTAACTGCACAACATATTTTTGCAAGATACTAGGATTATCGCCACTATCCATTCCATTCAACTGCTCTTCCAAGTCCTTTGCTGTCTCTGACAGAATTACAATGTCATCGGCGAACCTCAAAGTTTTTATTTCTTCTCCATGCATTTTAATACCTACTCCGAATTTTTCTTTTGTTTCCTTCACTGCTTGCTCAATATACAGATTGAATAGCATCGAGGAGAGGCTACAAGCCTGTCTCACTCCCTTCCCAACCACTGCTTCCCTTTCATACCCCTTGACTCTTATAACTGCCATCTGGTTTCTATACAAATTATAAATAGCCTTTCGCTCCCTGTATTTTACCCCTGCCACCTTCAGAATTTGAAAGAGAATATTCCAGTCAACATTGTCATAAGCTTTCTCTAAGTCTACAAATGCTAGAAACGTAGGTTTGCTTTTCCTTAATCTAGCTTCTAAGATAAGTCGTAGGGTCAGTATTGCCTCACGTGTTCCAATATTTCTACGGAATCCAAACTGATCTTCCCCGAGGTCAGCTGCTACCAGTTTTTCAATTCATCTGTAGAGAACACGCATTAGTATTTTGCATCCATGACTTATTAAACTGATTGTTCGGTAATTTTCACATCTGTCAGCAACTGCTTCTTTGGGATTGGAATTATTGTATTCTTCTTGAAGTCTGAGTGTATTTCGCCTGTCTCATACATCTTGCTCACCAGATGGTAGAATTTTGTCAGGACTGGCTCTCCCAAGGCCGTCAGTAGTTCTAATGGAATTTTGTCTACTCCCGGGGCCTTGTTTCGACTCAGGTCTTTCAGTGCTCTGTCAAACTCTTCACGCTGTATCGTATCTTCCATTTCATCTTGATCTACCTCCTCTTCCATTTCCATAATATTGTCCTCGAGTACATTTCCCTTGTATAGACCCTCTATATACTCCCTCCACCTTTCTGCTTTCCCTTCTTTGCTTAGAGCTGGGTTCCCATCTGAGCTCTTGATATTCATACAAGTGTTTCTCTTATCTCCAAAGGTCTCTTTAATTTTCCTTTAGGCAGTATCTATCTTACCCCTAGTGAGATAAGCCTCTACATCCTTACATTTGTCCTCTAGCCATCCCTGCTTAGCCATTTTGCACTTCCTGTCGATCTCATTTTTGAGACGTTTGTATTCCTTTTTGTCTGCTTCATTTACTGCATTTTTATATTTTCTCGTTTCATCAATTCAATATTTCTTCTTTTACCCAAGGATTTCTTCTAGCCCTCGTCTTTTTACCTACTTGATCCTCTGCTGCCCTCACTACTTCATCCCTCAAAGCTACCCATTCATCTTCTACTGTATTTCTTTCCCCCATTCCTGTCAATTGTTCCCTTATGCTCTGCCTGAAACTCTGTACAACCTCTGGTTCTTTCAGTTTATCCAGGTCCCATCTCCATAAATTCCCACCTTTTTGCAGTTTCTTCAGTTTTAATCTACAGTTCATAACCAATAGATTGTGGTCAGAGTCCACATCTGCCCCTGGAAATGTCTTACAATTTAAAACCTGGTTCCAAATCTCTGTCTTACCATTATATAATCTATCTGAAACCTGTCAGTATCTCCAGGCTTCTTCCATGTAAACAACCTTCTTTAAGATTCTTGAACCAAGTGTTAGCTATGATTAAGTTGCGCTCTGTGCAAAATTCTATCAGGCGGCTTCCTCTTTCATTTCTTAGCCCCTGTATGATGATGAAATGATGAGGAAAACACAAATACCAAGTCCCAGTGGAGAAAATCCCGGACCCGGCTGGGAGTCGAACCTGGGACCCAGAGGCTTAAATGCTAACCACAGATGTCAATAATTACCGGCCAGTATCCTTGCTTACAGCATTTTCAAAAATCTTTGAGAAAGTAATGTACTCAAGAGTGGTTAGCCATCTCAACAGTAATGGGATACTTAGTAAATTACAGTTCGGATTTCGGTAATGCTGTTCCACTGCGACAGCAATATACAATTTCACTGTCCACATACTAGAGTCTTTAATTAGTTAAATGTCACCAGTAGGAATATTCTGTGGCTTATCCAAGGCATTTGACTGTGTGAAACCTGACAGTATGTTAGAGAAATTGCAATTCTATGGTATAAATGGAACAGCATATGAGTGGTTTAAGTCGTATCTACAGAACAGGAAGCAAAAAGTCTCTTGATATGCTTCAAGTGATTCGAAGGAGCTTGCCACTTCATCTAACTGGGGTGAAATTACATTAGGTGTTCCACAAGGTTCTATCATGGGTCCCCTCCTGTTCTTGATATATGTGAATGACCTCTCTTCTTACGTGAAACAAGATGCTGAACTGACACTGTTTGCTAATGATACAAGCATAATTATTAATCCAGTAAAAGAAAGTCCAATAGAAAATGATACAAGTAAGTACAATCAATTTTCTGCCGCAAAAAGTATAATTCCTTCAATAAACATAACACATCAAAAGAAGTCAATAGCAAGGGTAGAGCATACTAAGTTTTTGGGTGTACATATCTAACATTCTGCGTGGTGTGTGTTTGTTCTATATCTTGTCTCCCTACCACTTTCGCACAACGAAGCTCTGAGAGTGTTTTTTAGGGAATTGACTAGTTTGAACCTGGTATCTGTTGCTGGTAAGGAGACGTTAGACCACACATGACATGTAGAGTTCAGAAGAGTTCAGTGAGACTAGCGTTGATATAATCAAATACTTAATGATTTCAGTGTCAGCTCCACTGCACTCCCTTTAAAAGAATCTTAATACTAACTAAATTTGGTGGAAGGGGTTCAAGGCTTTCCTATTTTTAGTTAGCTGGTAAAATAACGCCGAAAAAGCAGTTAAGTTTACCATTGGAAATTTTGTTCTACTCACAAAACATTGTTTATAAATTCCACTATTGATAAAAGGAAATGTTTTAATACAGGATGGTAAAAACCAACTGCGTTCAACAAAAATGTGAACGAATATTCCCTGAATGGGTTTCCAAGTTCTACAATGGATCGAAGGATGACCTATGCCATATCACATCTATAATCTAGGTTTAAATTAAGTTTCACAAAAGAAAAAACTTAAAAATGGTCTACAGTGACCCTCAATTATCTTTAATTACTTATCTAACTTGTCGTAAATTACAGTGGCTGATGTGGCTTCTCAATAACTATATAACAGAAAAATCATCGAGTTTCAGATTTTTACTTCAAGTGGCAAATGTACACACCATGAGCTTTAATTGACGATCGACACAAGTATTACGCAAAAAGGGGGTGTAACAGAAGAGACTCCTGCAGTTCTGAGTGAAGCTTTATGCACTGTTATGCGGCATCGCGTGCGTTCATTACCTTGTCGGTGTTCGTCAGGGGGCGGCGGGCAGCACAGCTCCGCTCACCTAGCCGTCTCGGAAGCAACTCTCCCCTAACTTCCCCTTACTACAATTTACCGAACTTGGTTTAAAAAAACTATCTGACTGTGTTTTCATCTGACCAATCAGGGTGTCAATGTTAACCTTAAGCTCCGCCTACAAAAATTCTGTCTATCCAATGAGAAACGTTATACTTTTCGTGGTGGGGCAATGTTTTTAAAGTTTGCAACGTAACAGAGACGCGAAAAAGTCTCACGCTAAAACTGGCAGCTGGTGTGGTCCTTTTAGTGTTGTCATAAGATCTATACTGTTCTTCTGGAGGGCTCTATCTTTTAACATGGGCTGGGGGGTGGTCCTGACGTAACAGAGACGCAAAAAAGTCTCATGCTAAAACTTGCAGCTGGGGTGGTCCTAGCGGTTAGCTGGTATCGTGGGTGTCCGTCCCTTATCGTAGGGCCTTCCAGCTTAACACGGTTCTGCTCTCGGCTTCTGTTCTCGTTTCTTCCCTCGGAACTGCGTCTGTCTCACGGTGGGAAGGTATGACATGCATTTAGGCATTCTTGTGTTAGTCTGTGGTATTCCATTTGCTCACTCGTTACTCGTTTACTTTGGTTAATTTAATGTCACGATTTATTCGGAGCTATGTGACTTACTACTGGATTTGCTTATCATGTCAGGGGTTTCATGGAAGGTGTTGGATTTGCCTGACACCTTACACATATAGATGAGAATCTTAATAGGAAAAAGTCATATTTTGGATCTCCTAAAGCAACTAGGTTCAGCAACTTTGGCAATCAGAATAATTGCCAATTTTGAGGATGTAGAAATTAGTAAGCTAACATACTTTGCATACTTCCACCCTCTGATGTCATACGGAATAATATTCTGGGGCATCTCAACACTTAGGCAAAAGGTATTCACTGCTCAAAAAAAGTAGTTAGAATAATGTGTGAGGTTCACAGTCACACATCTTGTAGGCATCTGTTTAAAAGGTTAGGAATTCTTACAACTGCTTCACAGTACATTTACTCAGTAATGAAATTATTTCTCCACAACATGGACCAGTTAAAAATCAACAGCGATATTCATGATTAAAATTCCAGAAAAAAGAAAGACACTATCCTTTACATAACCTATCTTTGGCACAGAAAGGGGTAAAATATGCTGCAATAAACCTTTTGATAAATTACCAGGTGAAATAAAATGTCTGACAGACAGCAGTAATAGTTTCAAAAACAAATTGAAATCATACCTCCTTAACAACTCCTTCTATACCATACATGAATTCTTGAATATGAGTAAATAAATCTGGAGATATAATATATGCATTTTGTGCCATTTAAGGGAATGGGACAGATAACACAAATATTCAGGTATAACAATGCAATGTAAAAAAAAAACTTGTTTCCTGTGCGCATTTCTTGTGCATTTGACACGTTCCACACCATAACGGTTTTCCGTGCTAGTGATCAATGGACAAATAACTAACTAACTAACTAAATAACAAGACCTCGAGCTAAGAACCGTTCGTTGGTAGTATCGCCTAGAACGTGGCTACCTTTATTGACCAATATCTTGATATCGGTTTGCTGCAGAATTCTTGAGTATATCTTGAGTTCGAATATAATGAATTTCCTTGAGACAGAAAAAATTCAGACCACAAACCAGTCTGAGCTTAGAAGGCATCGCTCGTGCGAAACTCATATTGTGATTTCTCTCACTCGATATCTTGCGAACCATGGATGAAGAGCGACAGGCAGCTTCCACAGTCCTAGATTTCCTTAAAGTGTATGACACGGAGCCTTAGGGCTGTTGGCGAAGATACGAGTACAGGGAATAGGTTCCCAGATATCCGAATGTCTCGAACACTAGTTACGTAATAAAACCCAGCACTTTGTCCTGGACGGCTCGTGTTCATCAGAGAGAGAGGTATCGTCAGGAAGTGCCGCAGGGAAGTGTGACAGGACGGATCTTGTTCCCTACATTTGACTTAACGGAGGAGCAGCAATCTATGACTCTTTGCTGATATTGCTATAGTGCATGGTAAAGTGTCGCCGTTGAGTGACTGTAGAAGAAAACAGGATGACGTAGACAGAATTTCTATTTGGTGTAAGGTATGCCAGCTTGTACTTAACGTAGAAAAATATAAGTTAATACAGATGGCTGGCGGAGGTTCGAGTCCTCCCTCGGGCATGGGTGTGTGTGTTTGTCCTTAGGATAATTTAGGTTAAATAGTGTGTAAGCTTAGGGACTGATGACCTGAGCAGTTAAGTCCCATAAGATTTCACCCACATTTTTGAACAGATGGCTGGGAAAAACAATCATGTAATATTAGTGGTACACTGCTTGTCACAGGCACCTAATTGCAGATTACGTCTCAAAGCGATACGAAATGGAAAGAGGGCGTAAGATCAATAGTAGAATAAGCGAATAGTCGATTTCGAATTATTGGGAGAGTTTGAATAAAGTGTAGCTACTCTATAAAGGAGACCGCATATACAACACCAAAGCGATCCTTTCTTGAGTACTGTTCGAATATTCGGAATCCGCACTGGTCAAACCAAAGGAAGACATCAGAGCGATTCAGAGGCGGCCTGCTAGGTTTGTTAGCAGCAGGTTTGATCAGCATGCGAATATTACAGAGATGTTTCGTGAACTCAAATGGGAATCCTTAGAAGGAAGACGCTGTTCTATTCGCGAAACACTGTTAAGAAAATATACAGAACCAGCATTCGCGGTTCACTGCAGAACGATCCTGCTGCTGCCAACGTATATTTCGCGTAACGACCGCGAAGAGAAGTCCAGAGAGAACAGCGCTCGTACTGAGACATGTAGATGGTCAAAGTTTCTTGAAATTACTGCAACAAGTCGCTTTTCGTTTTGTTCTTCAGTTTTTATTACCCCGCTACGGCTTTAGAACCGCCTAGCGATTCACCATCAGACGGTACACATTTATTGATTGTCTGCAGCAGTGTGGGAGTCGTGTGGTTGTGGCAAGATGTATAAACGAAACATGTAGGCACAGAGTGTGGCGAGAGTATGAATAATTCTCGCCACACTCTGTGCTTACATGTTTCGTTTATACATCTTGCCACAACTACACGACTCCCACACTGCTGCAGACAATCAATAAATATGTACCGTCTGATGGTGAATCGCTAGGCGGTTCTAAAGCGGTGGCGGGGTAATAAAAATTGAAGAACAAAACGAAAGTCGACATGTTGCAGTAATTTCAAGAAACATTCATCACAGTCACAATGATCATCAACCATAAAGGATAAAGGCTTTTATAGATGGTCGTTTTACCTTCATTCCATCTGCGAGTCGAACAGAAAAGAGAATAACTAGTAGTGGTGTAAGGCGCCTTCCACCTTGCACCGTATGGTAGCTTACAGAGTGTTTATATAGATGTAGACTGCCTAACATCGAGGACCTGGCTGCTAACACCTAGCATTTTCTAAACACCTGTAGCTTCATCCACATACATCGAAAACTGCTGTTGAGTGCAACGCAGTGGATACCTAGTATGGAACGACATGTTGAGCTTGTTTCCCGTTCAGATCACGTATGGATCGCAAGAAGAATGGCTACTTAAATGCCATTGCACGCTCTGTGATCAGTGTAATTGTATTTCTGTCCCTGCAAAAGTGATGCGTGGAGGCAGGGAGGGGGGAGGGGGAGAGGTTAAGCATATTTCTAGATCATTCAATTAATATTGCTTCTTGAAACTTCGTAAGTGGGCTTTCGCAGGATAATCTGCGTTCAGCGTTTATCTTCAGGAGTCCGCAAATTCAAGTTTTCCGGCATGTCCGTGTAGCTCTTTATGCTGAATATCCCCTGGTAGTCCTTTGCGGGATGGGTCCCTCGTACTTGAGCAATATTTTGAAATGGGACGCACTAACGTTATGTAAGCAATACCAATCGTAGTGTAATCGCATTTTCCCACTATCCTACCCATGAAACAAAGTCCACCACATATTTTCCCTACGAAAGAAACAAAATGATCATGTCCGTATAAATCGTTACACCCAAGTCTTTGTCCCGAGGCAGGCTTGAAGTTTCTTCAGTCGAACTCTTTCGGTTAAGATAACTTGCTGCGATCTTACCAACTAACACTCAATCCAGTAACAAATCTTGTTTCATGTCCAATACGGTTGTACTTTTTGTTAGTACACGTTAACATGACACCCAGCCAAATCAAATGGTTCAAATGGCTCTGAGAACTATGGGACTTAACTGCTGTAGTCATCAGTCCCCTAGAACTTAGAACTACTTAAACCTAACTAACCTAAGGACATCACACACGTCCATGCCCGAGGCAGGATTCGAACCTGCGACCGTAGCGGTCGCGCGGCACCAGACTGTAGCGCCTACAACCGCTCGGCCACCAGCCAAATCAGCAAGTGCCTGCATAACACGGCAAATGTTTGCACTCTTGCGGGTTTCATAAAGTAATTGTATGTGCTAGTTGCCAATTGTGACTACCATGGGTATTGTGAAACTGCACACGATCGCGATAAGCGTGAGAAAGCAATATTTAGCTACGACTGGTTCTCCAGTTGTGCTTTGTTAACTCTTGTTCCACATTCTGCTGATTAAGTCTCTCATGCTTTGTCGACTACTACGTGGAATTTCAAAGTCTCTTTGCTGCGAAACGCTGGATGCGAATGATAACTTTGTTGTGAGAACTGCCATGTGGAAAGCATCTGTTTCTTTAAACTTGGAAATGTCTTAGTCGAATTTTTTTCTGCTGTAGTCCATAGATTTGCTTGCACTTATCAGTCAGCTGAAGATTTTTTACCGAAAATAATGTTAACCCTGTTGTAAACGCAACGAGTTTTACGCATTTGATTTGTTGAATGTACTGGAGTTACACTGAAGTCGAAGCTACACCTTCCAGGTCTTTGTGAAATTGGTGTCAAATGCCAAGATAATATTTATCAAAGCCTATTACTGAAATATCAGTTTGTTTTCAGTAATAGATAAATGGTTTATATTAAGGAAACTGCAAATACTTTTTTTCATCTGAGGCTGAAAGGGATAAAAAAAATGAAGTGTGAAATTCCTGATCTCGTCAAATGGCTCTGAGCACTATGGGACTCAACTGCTGTGGTCATAAGTCCCCTAGAACTTAGAACTACTTAAACCTAACTAACCTAAGGACAGCACACAACACCCAGCCATCACGAGGCAGAGAAAATCCCTGACCCCGCCGGGAATCGAACCCGTGAACCGAGGCGTGGGAAGCGAGAACGCTACCGCACGACCACGAAATGCGGGCCCTGATCTCGTCTTTCACTACCAGTGTAAGCGAAGATGCCCTTCTCCCCTTAACAGTTATTATATTCAATATAAAGTGAATGTTTACAGTAGTATGAATGTCTTTGTTAATCAGCTCATTTGTCATGAGGATAGTTTCAGAGATGGAGTCTATAACAATAAATGTTTTCATTGTTATATGGCAATCAATATCTCTTCAGGAGACAGCGTGAGATCTGTTGTGTCTGCCAATCAATACGTCTGGAGGTGACTCCATCTTGACTTGTAAATTTCATTATGACTTGCGTTGTATATAAGAAACGGTGATTCTGCTTCGACATCGTCCAGAGAGTTTCGATGAAGTATTCACAATCGCTGTTTCGCACAGGCATATACATCGATTTGATTCGGAATACCTGTGAATAAACAGTACAAGATGAGAAGCGCCGCCTTCGATTCTGTGCAAAACGAAGTCCAAGACCGAGATGCCAGACTGGTTATAAACATCTGCAGCCTATCTCCCAGCTTCTCCGTTGCGCCGCAGTCTAGACTGTTGTACAGATCGTACTCTGTCAGATTCGCCTTCCACACGAGTTTCCGCAACCACCTGAAACACACAATTTACAATGAATTATGAATCTGCACCCGAAAGAGCTTAAAAACTACTTTGGTCTTCCTTTTGGTAAGTGACTTTCAACATAAGGATTTTATCTTTAACGAATCGCTTATTTCATTAGATTTACATTAATTCTGTCTTACAGCACCCAATGAATCGAGTTTTAGACATCATTAAAACCAACAAGTATAATTTTTTTTCAAAATTATTGACTGTTCAAAACATTTAAGTACTTCTAGTAAGTAAATACAGACAGGAGTTTTAACAATTCGACTCACCATCCAACTGTTTAGCAAGTACTTGTCTGTAACGAATTGCCTCTAAAAGGCAGTGATTGGTTGAATAATACACAAAAAAATCTTCTCTTTACTGATCGACTAACTTTTATTTTAAATACAACTATGCGCTTCAATGGTTATCCCATCAACTTCTGTTGGACTAGGTCATTTTACATCGTGGAATTTACACTACTGGCCATTAAAATTGCTACACCAAGAAGAAATGCACAGGATAAACGGGTATTCATTGGACAAATATATTATACTAGAATTGACATGTGATTACATTTTCACGCAATTTGAGTGCATAGATCCAGAGAAATCAGTACGCAGAACAACCACCTCTGGCCGTAATAACGGCTTTGATACGCCTGGGGATTGAGTCAAACAGAACTTGGATGGCGTGTACAGGCACAGCTGCCTATGCAGACAATACCACAGTTCATCAAGAGTAGTGACTGGCGTATTGCGACGAGCCAGTTGCTCGGCCACCATTGACCGGACGTTTCCAGTTGGTGAGAGATCTGAAGAATGTGCCGGCCAGGGCAGCAGTCGAACATTTTCTGTATCCAGAAAGGCCCGTACAGGACCTACAACATGCGGTCGTGCATTATCCTGCTGAAATGTAGGGTTTCGCTGGGATCGAATGAAGGGTAGAGCCACGGGTCGTAACACATCAAAAATGTAACGTCCACTGTTCGAAGTGCCGTCAGTGCGAGCAAGAGATGACCGAGACGTTTAACCAATGACACCCCATACCATCACGCGGGGTGATACGCCAGTATGGCGATAACGAATACACGCTTCCAATGTGCGTTCACCGCGACGTCGCCAAACACGGATGCGACCAACATGATGCTGTAAACAGAACCTGGATTCATCAGAAAAAATGACGTTTTGCCATTCGTGCACCCACGTTCGTCGTTGAGTACACCATCGCAGGCGCTCATGTCTGTGTGCAGCGTCAAGGGTAACCGCAGCCATGGTCTCCGAACTGATAGTCCATGCTGCTGCAAACGTCGTTGAACTGTTTGTGCAGATGGCTGTCGTCTTGCAAACGTTCCCATCTGTTGACTCAGGGATCGAGACGTGGCTGCACGATCCGTTACAGCCATGCGGATAAGATGCTTGTCATCTCGACTGCTAGTGATACGAGGCCGTTGGGATCCAGCACGGCGTTCCGTATTACCTTCCTGAACCCACCGATTCCATATTCTGCTAACAGTCATTGGATCTCGACCAACGCGAGCAGCAATGTCGCGATACGATAAACCGCAATCGCGATAGGCTACAATCCGACTTTATCAAAGTCGGAAACGTAATGGTACGCATTTCTCCGCCTTACACGAGGCATCACAACAACATTTCACCAGGCAACTCCGGTCAACTGCTGTTTGTGTATGATAAATCGGTTGGAAACTTTCCTCATGTCAGCACGTTGTAGGTGTCGCCACCGGCGCCAACCTTTTGTGAATGGTCTGAAAGCTAATCATTTGCATATCACAGCATCTTCTTCCTGTCGGTTAAATTTCGCGTCTGTAGCACGTCATCTTCGTGGTGTAGCAATTTTAATGGCCGGTAGCGTGATTTACAGTAATTAAAGGTATTTTATACTATAGCAAGGCCCTGCCCCTACTCCGCCACCATCACACAACACAGACAGTGTATGCGGGCTCGGACCCCTCAAGGGACAGCTCTTTAGGGACTGGGGATGGCCGCACTCCGGCCGGCAACCCATCATCTCCACATATCACTCAGCCCACAGACCTTTTCGCTTCCACAAGCTACATCACCAAAAGTATTACCTGCAGTATGCTGGTGCCTGAACAGTATTTAGGCCGGTGCCCGGACTACATTCAAGGAGTTTACTCAGAGTCAGTTTGCTAGGCCACGCGCTGGTTGTGAAAACATTCCCACAATACGGATCTCACTCTGGAGCGGCCGTTACGACGCGCTGCCATCCACGTCAACTTTCGCCTCCAGAAGCTGGCAGCTATGGACCTACACCACTTGTGGCCACTACACTGAAGAGACGTGGCCCTTGACGCCGTGATCGGTAACTGGACTTTGTAATACTGATGTTTGTTTTTCGTTGGCAATACGCCGGGCTTAAGCTTTGTCCATGCCTTCAGGACTTTAACTTTTGCTCGTCCTCTTGGTACTTGTATCTTCTCACGTCCTTTCTAGACTTTGACTGTGGCACGCTTATTGTATAGGCACTGGATTTTGGAACTTTTAATTTACTGTGACATTTTCAAACTTTCAGCCTTCAGATATTTTTGCTTTTCGTTCAGTATTTAAGAAGTAACTTGTTTTTAATTATTGTGTTCCAAACTAACGTCCAATGGAGAATATCAGTTATGTGTGTTACATTAGACTTCATATTCATTTTATTTACACTAAACTTCACTTTATACCTGGTTAAATTTCCTGTGCCACATTCGGCGGACATATCATTTTACTCATTTACACAAGTAAATAGAAGGATATAATTCATATCTGCCTGATAGACCCTGTGCTATATTACGCCAGCATACATAAAAATGCCGGGTGGTTATAATTAAACTTTCCCTATTTAACACGTTATCATACGCTAACTAATTACTGAACGAATACCAAACTTGGTAGCATTACTGTCAAGGACATGGTGAAGATAAATAATGCAGAATCAATTCAATTGAAACACTTTTAATGTGCTGCTACATCATACCATTACATACCGGTACTATTACTGCTACAAAAGGGCTCAATATGGCGTCCATCAGTTTCCAAAAGAGTCTGAAAGCGCAGGACTGCATTCTGCACAGCAGAACGAAGCATGTCCGGTGGTATGCTGGCTACCTATCTTGATGTGCTGCGCCTCAGATCAGTACCTGTGTGAATGTTCCCCTGGTAAACCCTGTCCTTCAGGTAGCCCCAGGACCAGAAATCACAGGGAGTGAAATCAGGTGATCGTGCCGGCCAATTATCGGCTGATAATTCGATATTCTCCACATGTGTTTCGCAGAAGCAGGTGAACTTCACGGCCGATGTGCTGTGGGGCCCCATCTTGCATGAAAACTGTTGAGTTCAATGTGTCTCTCTCCTGTATGACGGGTATGACGTGCAAGCGAAGCATATTGCGCTAACGCTGGCCAGTTACATTGCACGTCTTTGGCCCTTGAGCGCAAACCTGTTCATAAAAGAATGGGCCAATGATCAACGTAGCCGCAAAGCCACACATTACTATGAAACGTTCAGCACACAGGGGAACTTCATCCACAGTGACTAAAGGTGAAGATCCCCACACTCGGCAATTCTGTTTGTTCGCCTCACCCATCAGTGGAAAATAAGCTACGTCTGTCCATTGGATGGTCCAGGACTAGCCCTCATCAACTTCAATCCTTGAGAGAAAGTGGAGAGCGAAATCAATACATCGTTGTGCGTCCTGTGGTGGAAACTGCTGTAAAATATCGATCTTGTAAGGTTACCCTTTGAGAATGGTTCGAAGCACCTTCCTACAGTGGACCACAGGATGTTCAACTGTCGTGACAAAGCACACGCACCGCCTGACGGTCGGGAACTGCATGAATTGCCACAGCAACAGCGATTTCATCGACCACCTGTGTTGCAACCGGTCGTCGGCCTCTTCCCGGAGCGACGCTCAGTTCTCCAATTGATTCGAACTTCTTCATCGTACTACACACAGCATGTGGAGAAAGAGGAACCATCCACAATCCTTTCAGCCGCGCGATATTCTCGAAGTGCTGCTACAGCATTACTGTTGTCTTGATAATAGAGATTCGCCAATAATGGGCTGCTCCTTTTGTCCAGGCTCATGTTGACACGTCAACAAGTGCACTGCGACTGGTCAGGTGTGTGAGACCATGAATCACGCTGACTGATCAAGGCACCTCGTGACCATAGTTGGATCTGGACGGTAGAGCTGTATCACGTGAAATCATGCACGCCATTCTCGGGACATTTATGCTACAAAGTTTGGTACTAGTACGGTAATTAGTTTCCGCGTCATAAAGCGTTAAATAGGGAAACTTTAATTATAACCAGATACGCAATAAGTACAGTTCGTACATAGTTATATAAACATGTGTAGCGCCTTGCAGTGCTGAAGATTAACCAATGTTTTTTCACCAGAACGAGACAAAACATCTCAGTATGCCAAATATGAGGTCACATGTACATGTCATGGGTAAATTTCACGATAAAAAATCATTTAATCTGCCTGATGATGAGGAGGATGGCGTGATCCTAACCTCATTGAAATGTGAAATGCTGTCTAAAAATAATGGCGGACGCAGTAAAATGTTGACCTTTTGCATTTAGCGACTGATTTAATGTGTGAACTAAATTTGATACTTCATCAAATTTCCTTTTACATCTGATGTACTAACAAGTACTAACAACCTTGCAGGTTTAACGTCGGTAAATTCTCACTGCTAACAGTCACCATTAGCTTGCAATGCACTGTTCTGCATCTCGACAGAAACACGAGAATGATCGCCTCTCATGACACCACGAATGCAGGATTAGGATTTCTCTGTATTTCCGGCAACAAATAATACTTAGTCCACTAGGCCTTACAATGTTGCCTATGGTGGCCAATAATTTTTTTAATTATAATCACAATGTTGAAACCGGTTCTAGCGTCGTCGAAACCAGCAACGCGCGCTGCGCAGTCGCGGGCAATAACCAGTCTTTTCGCGCAGACCGTGGCGCCGAAGTGCGTGGCCTCGTCTCACTGCGAATCCCATCCTGGAGTATTTTACCGCAAAGAAAACACGGAAAAAACTCAACCAGCGCGAATGTTGACCATCTTTCAGTACCGCTCTGATTTTCAAGCTGTATAAATGTGAGAACACTTTAACCTCACCGCTAAAAACAAGTGAACGAGAAGACAGTGAGCTTCCAATTGAGTAATTAAGGGAAGAACAGTTGACTGTCTATCATCACTCCGTGGTGGAGAAAATTTCCTATGTTTGCATCGATAATGTTGTAACATTTATTCTGTAATCTATATTACTGCTTGTAAAAGGAGGAACACTCACAAGGGAACCTCCCCATCGCACCCCCCTCAGATTTAGTTATAAGTTGGCACAGTGGATAGGCCTTGAAAAACTGAACACAGATCAATCGAGAAAACAGGAAGAAGTTGTGTGGAATTATGAAAAAAATAAGCAAAATATACAATGTGCACGATAGGCAACATTAAGGATAACCAGAGTTCAGGAGCGCCGTGGTCTCCTGGTTAGCGTGAGCAGCTACAGAACGAAATATCTTTGGTTCAAATCTTCCCTCGCGTGAAAATTTTAATTTTTTATTTTCGGACAATTATGTGACGCACATGCCGTCACCAGTGTCGTATAGAATATATCAGACGTGTTTTCCTGTGGAGGAATCGGTTGACTTATGACCTTGCTATCAAATGTTATCGGTTCCCATTGGAGAGGCACGTTCTTTCGTCTACTAGTCGCACGGTTTTGTGGTGCGGTCGCAAAACACAGACACTAAACTTATTACAGTGAACAGAGACGTCAATGAACGGACAGATCATAACTTTGCGAAAAAAAAAAGAAGTAAATTTTCACTCGAGGGAAGACTTGAACCTAGGACCTCTCGTTCGGCAGGTGCTCACGCTAACCACGGGACCACGGCGCTGCTGAGTCTACGCTGTCCATGAAGTTGCTCATCATGCACATGGACTACTCAGTTTGTATATTTTGCTTATTTTTTTCATAGTTCCACACAACTTCTTCCTGTTTTCTCGATTGATCTGTGTTCAGTTTTTCAAGGCCTATCCACTGTGCCAACTTATAACTAAATATGAGTGGGGTGCGATGGGGAGGTTCCCTTGTCAGAAGCAATGGTCTGCAACGCGCCACTACAAGAGGACGTGTAGGAAAGTGGAACCATAATATTCTGTGTGAACGGACGGGTCAGTCTTACGCAACGCTCAGTCGATGCGGAGCCGTCATACGAAGTGTAAGTAAGTGCCACCACGCCTCGCCGACAGCACAGGGTGGAATATCGGCATCTGAGTGCGGGCGAATGGAGCAGTATGATTGGTCTCCGCGAGGCGGTTCTGTCGTTCCGTGACATTGCGGCCCCTACAGGGCACGCTGCTACAACGATGAGGCATCTGCGGAACCAGAGGAGAGAAGAGGGTCGAATGCAGGGACGACAGCGTACTGGACGACATAATGTGACCAGAGCGCGAGATGATCGCCATCTTCTCCGCTTGGCCTAACGAACAGAATAGCTTCGTCCACAGGATTGGCGCTACGTTGGATCACTGCAACGGATGTTGACATATCCGTGTCGACGGTTCGACGCCGTCTTCTGGGGGCTGGAATGGAGCTTCCATTGACCAGAACCAACCGATGCCGCAGACTGAAACGGGCACATAAACGCCAAGAGTGGCGTGCTGAGTGGCAACATGTAGGATTTTCGGAAGAGCCCTGCTTCAAGTTGTCCTACAGTGATGGCCGTACACGCCAAGGCGAACGCAATCGGGTAAACTGTAGTGTTAAGCGACATAACGGACAAACGCCAAATGTGGTGGTTTGAGGCGTCATTGCCTATCATGCGATCTGGCCTGCTACGTCTTGAGGGCAACCTGAGCAGCTACCGCTACATCAGGGAGGTTTCACAGCCAGAGGCACTGCGCCTTCTGGCAGGCCGTTCCATAGGCCATATTTCAGCAGGACAACGCCCAGCCGCATGTGGCGAGGAATGTGCCAGCCTTCTTTGAAGAACGACTGGTACCACGACTGGTACCACTGCTTCCCTGGCCTGCCCGTTCGCCTGGCATGTAGCCAATCAAACATGTCTGGGATATGGTCGGTCGACAACTTGTTCGTTCAGGTCCTCCTGCAACCACAGTTGATGCTTTGTGGACGTGCTTACAAATCGCGTGGTACAATATTCTCCAGCAGCATATTCAGGTGCTCTTTGATTACATGCCAAGACGTCTAACGGCTCTGATTGCAGCATGTGGTGGCGCTACTCCATACCGAATTTCCGCAGTCCCAGTACATCTACTGGTCTGTAAATCTAATAATTTGCGTAGTGTCACGTCCCTAACCGGTGGAATTAATTTCATTGTGATCACATCTCTCGGGCTTGGCAAAATACTGGTCATTAGAGTTACCGTTTTACGTGCTAATCCCCGTTCTTGCAAAACTCTTTCAATAAGAAAGGCAAGCTATATTTTCTCTGCAGAGCCATTAATATATTATTTGGGCTATTTTTAATATTTATTATAAAGTTGTAAGTAGGCTGTTTAGATTTTTATATTGGTAATGCCACGTAGCGCTCTGTATGAAAATCACTGGCTGTGCTGTGTGCAGTATGTGGCTAGTTTGCATTGTTGTCTGCCATTGTAGTGTTGGGCAGCGGCAGCTGGATGTGAACAGCGCGTAGCGTTGCGCAGTTGGAGGTCAGCCGCCAGCAGTGGTGGATGTGGGGAGAGAGATGGCGGAAGTTTTGAAATTGAACTGCTATATATATTATGATTATTAAGGTAAATACAGTGTTTGTTCTCTATTAAAATCTTTCATTTGCTGACTATCCCTATCAGTAGTTAGTGACTTCCGTAGTTTGAATCTTTTATTTAGCTGGCAGTAGTGGTGCTCGCTGTATTGCAGTAGTTCGAGTAATGAAGATTTTTGTGAGGTAAGTGATTTCTGAAAGGTATAGTTTAATGTTAGTCAGGGCCATTCTTTTGTAGCGATTTTTGAAAGTCAGATTGCGTTGCGCTAAAAATATTGTATGTCAGGTTAAGCACAGTCATGTACAATTGTTCTAAGGGGACGTTTCATATGTCGACCCTTAGCCTAGGATACCTCACTGGAATCTTCTGATTTTTTCTTGTAGTCTGTGTATTTAGTGTAGCTTTTGTTTATTGCTAGCGCGTAATTGTAGAGAAAATCTCCTTTGTAGTTGCAGTCTTTCATTGTTGTACAGTAAAACAGTTGTGGCATGCATGTAGATTTGCACCAAGGATTTCGCAGCTGCAATTAACTAGATATTATTTTCAGTGCTATGTTAATGTGTTCTCTTATTTTTGCTCTTCAAATTGTGCTTTTCTGTGTTATCGTGTGAAATATTGTCACAATAATGGCGTGTGAAAAACGTAACACTAGGCTCCAAAGTAAACTGAGAAATAATAGTGACGACGAGCATAGCTTATCAGCACCACTGTGTAGTGAATTAACAGACATTCCAAGTAGTAATTTGGTAATTGTGCATAGGGAAATGGAGCGGGCGGCAAACAATGGCGTAGGCAGTGAAACAATTAGTGAACAGGGAAGCATTATCGATCGATCGCTCGGCAACAGCTCGCCTCAGGAATCCGAAATGATAGGACACAATTCTGCAAATACTGTAGACTTAGGTTTTGGGTCCTTACCGTTTTCTCAAATAAGTCAAGACACATTTTTTGCTTGTCAAAATGTGAATGTTGCTGGTGCAAATGCACTGCCGAAAAGCGTAGAGGAACAGATTCCAGACACTAATGCATTGTTATTACAATTAATGCAACAAATGGGACAAAATCTTCAAAAGTTAGACACAATGGAACAGAATCTTCAAAAGTTAGACACAATGGAACAACACCAGAGACAAACACAGCAACAGTTAGACGCAATGGAACAAAAGCTTCAAAAGTTAGACTCAGTGGAACATAAGGTTGAACTAAAACGTGAAGATTTAACTACTGAGTTACATAACATTGAATCGAAAAGTCAAAAAGTCTGTAATGACGTAAAAACACAAATTTGTGAGCATTTTCAGCCTATTTTTTCGTGGCATGAAAATGCATTACAGAATCACGAAGCAGCCATAAAAGAGCTGCAAACCATTGTTCATGAAAATCATGAGACCTTGTGGGCTAAAATTGACTCAGTTGCATCTACCGATTCGGTTACGCAACTGGCAAAAACTCAGGAAAACTTAAAGAACACAGTAGATTCGATTTCAACACAAATGGACACTCTGAAACTTGGTTCAGAAAAACACACTGAGGAAATGTGTTCACTATCGGAGAAAGTAGCTGAACTTTCGGATCAGGTCACTAACTTATCTACAAAGGTAGATGATGATCTGAATGACACAAGACCCGTATCCTTCACTGACATAGAAGAGTATGAACAAATAAGAAAATTCAAACAAAATCAAAATCAAATCAATACACAGTACAAAAGAGAAATCCGGGAATTACAAGATCAGTTGACGCAGGTAGTACAAGAATTACATATTTCAGAGGACACTCGCGCTCCAACACGGGAAGAGGAACTTAGAAAGACGGAAAAGCCACAAAATAATAACACAGGGCATTTCGGTAATTATGAAAGGAATTGGCAAGGTGGACCGAATTTTGAAATGGAACCGCCGACATGATGATTTTGACTATAAGCTGTTCATTACTACACGTAAATTCAAAACGTTTAAGAATTCTGCCAACGACATTCATCCACAAGCGTGGCTCCATCAATTCTCTCATTGTTTTCCTCCCAACTGGTCACTGGAGCACAGGTTAGAATTTATGTGTGGCTACTTGGAGAATGAACCAGCTGTAAGAATGCGATCAGTCATTCACGATTGTCACAGTGAAGGAGAATTTTACCATGCGTTCGTCTCAGCATATTGGTCACAAGCTACACAAGACCGAGTAAAACATAGCATCATGATGATGAAACACTTTGAACAATCTGAATTTTCCAGTCTTGTGAAATATTTTGAAGACATGTTGCACAAGAATCAGTACCTGTCAAACCCATACAGCCCCTCAGAACTCATCCGCATTTGTTTAATCAAATTACCTGAACATTTACGGCATATTATTTTGGCAGGACGTTGCGAAGACGACATTGAAGCTTTTCAGGGACTCTTACAAGAATTAGAAATTGACACAGACAGTCGCGGGATGCGAAAACAGGAAAACAATCACTACAGGTCACATCCGTCACAATTCCGTGACGACAGAAACAATAAATGGCCACGACAAGCCTATTCTTACAACGTAAATCGTGACCAAAACAGACACCACCCGTATGACAACCACTGGCAGAGTAATAGTTACAGGGAAAGATCACCTTTCTGCGGTAATGAATATGACAGAGACAATCATAGAAACAGACAATTTGGCAACCAGAACAATTATTATCACGGGAGACAGAATAACTTCAGACGCAACGGTCCAGTGCGCAGTTATGATTCAGGGAGAAATTCTCCACCACATGACCGACAAACAAGAAACTATGTAAACTACCGACAAAACGACAGACGTGAATTTCATCAGGACTGGCGGGTTTCTAACAGAACAGCGCACTCTCGTCACGGTGAATTTGTAGAAGTTAGGTCTCCAAATCCCAATAACGACGCGCGCCAACAAAGAAACAGACAATGACTCACACCGCAGGCAGCCGCGTGCGCCCGCTGGCTCAGAGAAAAATAACATAGACGCTAACCTTGAGAAAAATTCCAGTATTCTTTACGGACGAATACCACATGATAATTGCTTTGAAGCTGAAACTCTGCGCGCTATAAAGGGTAAAAGATTGCAGCACATTTCACATGTAAAACCATTTATTGTAAGATAATCTGCTTTTTAACTCTGTCTTTGCCATAAAACTTTTCACTTCACATTTCTAGTATGCTTTGTCAGACTTGAGAAACTGTTAACATGCAACAATGGTTAAAGTTCAATATCCAGTCAAGAACCAAGAGAACTTATTCAAACAGAAATTACGACTGCATTGTTATTGCGAACAGACGACGACGCTACTAATGAGTGACAATTTACAATGTTGCTTTTGCGTTGTTTCTGTTTTATATCGGCACAGTTTTTTCTGAATTCTTCTGGAAAGTAAAACATGTTTAGTAGTAACTTTTGTGGTATAGCTACAAGGAGACAGCCTTTTCCATAGCACAACAACACGTTACAGCACAGTAATTTCTTCATCACAACAATAAGCGTAACAACTAAGAAATCTATACGCAAAGCATTTCACTTTTGTTTATCATGAGGTAAGTACATTGGCTTCTGCTGAACTTAGATTTCGGAGGACAATAACTATGACACTTCCACAGAGATTATCTTACAACAAGATGCACATTTAGCGCTACAGGACACGCATTTCAGTGATTAGTTTTGTACTTAAAACATTTATTTTTAAAGATTTTTGAATTACAAAGAAAGTTTTCCGTGATACATTTCATTCCATTGCTGTAATCTGTAACACCTGAGGGTATAATTACATTAATCCTCAGAGGGGTACACACTTACTTTGTGTACCATGTGTTTGGCAAGCACAAGGAGCCCTAGCTAATATGGTATTTGCTTATACAACTTTACACATCGGTACCATATTCCTCTAACACATAAATTACACAGCTATCTGATCATTTAACTGAGAGATAACTTTTTTTACATCAGTGACACATGTTTACGCAATTACACAGTTGGGTAACTTCACAATTACGAAATTGTATTTTGTCTGTACTTTGTAAACTGTTCATATTTTTTTGGACCCATTGTGATATTATGAGAGCTTTGAATGATATATTTGGCATGAGATCATGATTTTTAAAGTACGTTTGAGGGAGATGACACTATTGAAATGAGCAGAGAATATTTTTTATGGTTTGAAACTATTGCAGAAAGCTACGACTTTTTTGAGATTTGACTGAGGTGTTATGATGTTATTTTTACGACGACGATGTGTATTATGCTGTTGAGGTATGTTTATGTCAATAAGATGATGCTACCATATATGAGGAATGTGATTACGTGTTTATATGTATATGAATAATGAATAGAAGTTAGGGACTCTTGACTTGCGAAAAAGGATGTTGGAAACCAAGAATCGTACTTTAAGAGTTATGAAATGTGTGTAAATGCGTGAATGTATCACAATGCCAGTGAAAATTTTTTTGGACAATGTTACATTCATAGGATTTTGTTTCTACACATTTGCAACGTAAATTCAGCTGTGTCAGACACCTGGAGAACAAGCCATTAGGGTGTGCCTTTCTGGAAGCACAGGTAGAGAAAAAAAAAGGGAGGCCATTATCCTCGCTATTGACATTTCCTTGTTGAAAGCATACTGTGGAGCTCGTAATTTATGATATTTACTGAAATGCCTAATGAAATGACGAGAAATATTTTTACATCTGCACACCTGATTACGACAAGCGTCTTTCTACGAGAGTTGAGAGAATTTTTACTAACTTATGAAATGTCACATGACTATTGAATCATATTTTTATGCTTTGCTTTTCGTAGTTGCTTATTTCATTTGATATCTGGTTTCCAGCTGTGTTGCAGCATTGCTTTTATAAACTAAAATGCATTTGCTAATGTGAACACTTTCTGTCAACAGATCTGTTAAATAATAATTTTGTAATCCACATTCTTTAAAAAAAGGAGCACTTGGAAAGGAAAGAACAATAAGAAGGGACTAGTAACAGTAACTGGACACATAATTTTCTTTTCAAGTACATGGTAAGATTTTTTTTTCAATAAGTTGTTATGGTGCACCACTTTAATTACATAGACATTAAGATGTGAATAGACATTTCCCTTTTCTGCATTGTTGTTTTTACTGTAATATTTTTTTCTGCTTGAGCTTTGTCATGTATAGATATAAGTTTTATATTTTTTATATTTTTTTTATATTTGCTGCTGCTGTTTGCCAGGCATAGTGCTACTGAATTTTATATTATGTTACTCTGTTAAGCTAGTTTTACTACTGACTTATTTTTCTTGTTACTGCACATTGGCTCATATTAGTTCTAATGTTGCATTGCTTGGTAATTTAGATTTACTGTAGCTTGCTTTGCAATTTTCCATTTTTTTTGCATTGCTGTTTGTGTTAATTTGTTATGTGCTGCTGCATTGCCTCGTCCCTTAGTTTAGCATCTTAGCATCTTAGCTTAAGATGAGTAGACTATATAAGAAACTAACTATGATGAATTTATAAGAAATGCATTGAGAAGCTATCAGAAAATGGTCTGGCAAAAAAAAAGGATACTGTACAGTGGAGAAAAACTATTTTTGACAGAGGATGTGAACAGAATGCAGAAAGCATGCTTGGATAGGACTTTTGGAAATATAAAGAACGAAGGGAGATCTCCGAGAAGTAAAGAAAGTTTTGTTTGCAAAATACTGCAGTACCAAATGTTACACTGAAAACAAACCCTGTCCTTTCCTTTTGTGTTATCCCACTATGTGTTTGGGTACCCGTGTGTAATTATGTTCTTCCTGTCTTTATATGTTTATCTGATAAGACTTATGTTGTAGAATTTTTCTAATACTCAGCTACATTCACTATGATGAGGAATACTGTTATCCTCAAATATACTTTGCATTAATAATATGGTATTTTCTTTGTAAAGATGTTTAGACATTATGTATTCTGTTCTGTTTTAATGCTCATGTGTGAAGTTGATGTTTCGAAAGTGATTCTGATCTTTTATTTTTGTACTCATGTCATAATTCCTATAACACTGATGTATATGTTTACTTCTATTCTGTTGTAAAGCCTGTACTACAAAATGTTATCTGTATTGTTATGTTTTTAATGATGTATTTTGTACCTTTGTAATTGTATTCTCATGTTATAATATTGTAATTGACACCAGTTTATCAAATTACATAACTTGTAAACATTCATTTCACTGCACACATTTCTGTTGGTCATAGTATATGCACAGTATGTGAAAAAAAGGGACTGTTAGTGTTTGCACGTGTGTTAATAATTCAGCAAGGGACTGGATAACAGCATTGCTCGTTCTAAGGACAATTCCACAAACTTTGTGAGTGCACAAGTGGTGGTTTATGGACTTGCTATATTATCTGCAAGACTCTTCAATGGTGATTGTGCACCTGCACAGTCGCAACAGATGGCTGCTGACCGTCTCTACAAGGACTACAGCGGGTCTACACCTATGATGACTCATCAGTACCATTATTTCTACAAGGACTACAGTGGGTCTACACCTTTGCTGACTCACCAGTACCATTATTTCTACGAGGACTGCAGTGGGTCTGCACCTCTGGTGGCCCGCCAATACCGTCACCTCTACCAGGACTACAGTGGACCTGTCCACAATTTCTACGAGGACTGCAGTGGGTCTGCACCTCTGGTGGCCCACCAATACCGTAATCTCTACCAGGACTACAGTGGGTCTGCTCTGTGATGACCTACCTACCAATCTTCTTCAAAACGTCGAATGACTCTGCTGTGGGTTTGCTCTGTTGTGGCCCATTACCTGTCAGCATGTCAAGAGTCAGCACTGTCTTTCAGTTGGAAGGACATTCACTACTTCTTCAAGACTGCATGGAAATCCACTACTTCCGTGTGCATTGTCTTTTACTGCTCAGACTTTGAGAAAAGAAACGGCAGTTTCATTGTGATGAATGATCAGGACTGTCTTTATGGACTGTGTGAAAATTTTAGCTTTTGACCAACATTGATCAATAAGTGTGTGCATTGGATATCTTTGTTAGTGTAATTATAAAAAATTTTATCAAATCATTATTGGCCACTGGCCAAAAATATTTGTAAAATTTTTTGTGGGGAGCATGGGGGCTATGTAAGTAGGCTGTTTAGATTTTTATATTGGTAATGCCACGTAGCGCTCTGTATGAAAATCACTGGCTGTGCTGTGTGCAGTATGTGGCTAGTTTGCATTGTTGTCTGCCATTGTAGTGTTGGGCAGCGGCAGCTGGATGTGAACAGCGCGTAGCGTTGCTCAGTTGGAGGTGAGCCGCCAGCAGTGGTGGATGTGGGGAGAGAGATGGCGGAAGTTTTGAAATTGAACTGCTACATATATTATGATTATTAAGGTAAATACAGTGTTTGTTCTCTATTAAAATCTTTCATTTGCTGACTATCCCTATCAGTAGTTAGTGACTTCCGTAGTTTGAATCTTTTATTTAGCTGGCAGTAGTGGTGCTCGCTGTATTGCAGTAGTTCGAGTAATGAAGATTTTTGTGAGGTAAGTGATTTCTGAAAGGTATAGTTTAATGTTAGTCAGGGCCATTCTTTTGTAGCGATTTTTGAAAGTCAGATTGCGTTGCGCTAAAAATATTGTATGTCAGGTTAAGCACAGTCATGTACAATTGTTCTAAGGGGACGTTTCAAAGTCAGTATTTATAATTTTTACTACATTCTTAACTTGGTTTGTACCCCGTAATTATTCATAATAAGAATAGACCGTATGCTATTTTGTTTGTTACTTTATGTTACATGTATTCTTTTATTATTATTTGGTGAAACCAGCTAGTCGATAATAGGTGTTAAAGCTAACCTACTTCTTTTCCTTTATTTTGAAATCATTCTCAATATAGATTACTAAAGTACTTTTCCCATTAACTGGTTCCCTGTTAGTTCAGAATTCAAAGTACATTTTCTGCCTCTTTCTTATATAATATTTTAATCTTTACCTGTTCAGTACTGATGCTTAACTGATCTTGGAATTACATCTTTGAGGCAAAATAAGTTGGGTGCCTTGGATTTAACTTCCTCACGTAAACAACATGTTTGTTCAAATGTGTGTGAAATCTTACGGGACTTAACTCCTAAGGTCATCAGTCCCTAAGCTTACATACTACTTAACCGAAATTAACCTAAGGATAAACACACACACCCATGCCCGAGGGAGGACTCGAACCTCCGCCGGGACCAGTCGCACAGTCCACGACTGCAGCGCCTTAGATCGCTCGGTAAACAACATATTTCTTTCTTTTAGTTCCTGTACAGTCTTTCGTCGCTGTGCATGAGTGTTCGTGTATTCCCAAAAAGATTAACCAAAATCTATACCAGTGCTGTCCAACCATTTAGCTCACCTGGACCACAGTGGAAGAAGAGAGTATTTCTGGGCCGCGCAAAATATACTTAACACTAACAGTAACCGCTGAGAGGAAAAAAAGGACGGCTGGAGGTGAATATAGTTAACATATACCTTCGTGTAGCAGGAATTTCAAATTTAAAATATTCAGTTTATCGCACCTTTACAAACTCGGATTTTTTTTACCGATTATACGATAGAAGCTCACATCTTGGACCGTACTGATACTTGATTTGGACCGCAGGTTGGATATCCCTGATCTTGACTATCAAAAAATCTCACCACCGCCACCTTACCCTTACATTTAACATAGGCAAGCAAAAATCTTTTGCTTTTGAGGGATTAGCTTCTGCCTTTCTATACAACTAATTATTACGTCGATTTGGACACCCGCCACAGATTTTCTTCTAAGCACACAGTCAATCTCTAATTCCGTAATCCAAGTGAATAGTGCAGGCCTTTAAAATAATACGCAAATAAGTCGTCGTAGATGCGCACTTATTGAAATTTCCACATAACCAATCCCCACAGCCAAATCAGAAACAACTCTTCACTGCCTGGGCCCAACCAATATTCCACTATAACGGAATTCTATGTCGCATTTCACACTGATTAATAAATTCATCTGTAATAATACACATACAACAATTGATTCGTTAACGTACAGCAATCTGTCTAACGAAATCGCCTAAGATTCAACTATTTATGCGCGCCCTGCAGTTACTACTGTACTGTACAAGATTCTGCCGACTGCTAAATATCGATTCATATTGGAATCCGAACAACGAAACCTATAATTTAGAAATGAGGCTAATCTCTGAAAAATTAACGCAGAACATTTATATCGTCACTATTATCACTGAAGTTCAGCATTCTCGCTGTCTTACCTCTTGGAACCTCAAGTTCAGTCGTGGTGACATAATATATATCCAACTTGATACAAGTCTTTTACGGATCGAAACTGTACTGGCTATTAAACTGAAGAGCCAAAAAAATTGGTACACTCGCCCAATATCGCGTAGGGCCCAGCGAGCATGCAGAAGTCCCGCAAAACGACGTGGCATGGACTCGACTAAGGTTTGAAGTAGTGCTGGAGGGAGTTAACACCCTCAATCCTGCAGGATTGCCCATAAATCTGTAAGACTACGGGGGGTGGCGGTGGGGGGGGGGGGTGGTAAGGATTTCTTCTGAACAGCACGTTTCAAAGAATCCCAGATATGCTCAATAATGTTCATATCTGGGGAGTTTAGTGGCCAGCTGAAGAGTCACTCTGTAGCAATTATGGACGTATGGTGTGTCGCATTGTCCTGCTGGAATTGCCCAAGTCCGTCGCAATGCACAATGGACATGAATGGATGCAGGTGATAAGACAGGATGCTTACGTACGTGTCACCTGCCAGAGTCGTATCTAGAAGTATCAGAAGTCCCATATCACTCCAAATGCACATACTCCACACCATTACAGAGCCTCCGCCAGTTTGAAGAGTGCCCTGCTGACATGCAGGGTCCATGGATTTCAAAATGGTTCAAATGGCTCTGAGCACTATGGGACTCAACATCTTAGGTCATAAGTCCCCTAGAACTTAGAACTACTTAAACCTAACTAACCTAAGGACATCACACACACCCATGCCCGAGGCAGGATTCGAACCTGCGACCGTAGCAGTCCTGCGGTTCCGGACTGCAGCCCCAGAACCGCTAGAGGATACAATTTGAAACGAGACTCGTCCGACGAGGCAACACGTTTCCAGCCCTCAACAGTCCAACGCCGGTGTTGACGCGCCCAAGAGAGGTGTAAAGATTTGTGTTGTGCTGTCATCGACGGTACTCGAGTGGGCCTTCGGCTCCGAAAGCCCATATCGATGATGTGTCGTTGTATGGTTCGCACGCTGACACTTGTTGATAGCCCAGCACTGAAATCTGCAGCAATTTGCGGAAGGGTTGCAATTCTGTCACTTGAGCGTTTCTCTTCAGTCGTCGTTGTTCCCGTTCTTGAAGGATCTTTTGCCGCAGCGATGTCGGAGATTTGATGTTTTACCGGACTCCTTATATTAACGGTACACTCGTGAAATTGTCGTTCGGGAAAATCCCCACTTCACCGCTACTTCGGAGATGCTGTTTCCCATCGCTCGTGCGTCGTCTATAACATCACGTTTAAACTCACTTAAATCTTGATAACCTGCCATTGTAGCAAATGCGCTAGACACTTGTCTTATGAAGGCAATGCTGACTGCAGCGCTGTATTCTGCCTGTTTACATATCTCTGTATTTGAATACGCATGCCTATACCAGTTTCTTTGGCGTGTAAAACCATGTAAGATCACTGAGGAACCATTAAGAACGACTAAACGAACGGAGTTATTACTATTATTAACAGTTAATAAATTGTAGTCCACCGTAACTTCGAACAGCAGCCAGGTATGGCATTTGCCGCTCAGGATGCTGCTCGGCTGGAACACTCGCCAGAACAGGATAAGCAGCCTCCTTTTCTCTCCTTGTGCTTTCTACACCAGTATCCACACAACAACTTATAAACTTTACAAAATACTTTACAATAGCAAAATTTTTAGTCCTGCATCGGTCTGCAAATTATTTCTGGAATGAGTTGAAGCGACAAGTTTACACGTAATGTCTGTCACAAAATTTTGGCACGTCATACTGTGTGGTTGCAGCAAATTGTACGGATTCCTAGGGCTCTATTTGTACCATTCCTGAATGTAACACACGAATTTATCGAAGATGGAAGAGACAGTCTGTACCATTTAGTCCGATTTTAGACGCTAATGATGAGAGTATTGTATGTGGTACGTCGGGCGTGCGCGTGGGCTTCCTGCTCGTCACATGCAAGACTGGAGAGATGGCTGTGGCAATCTGCCTGGTCATTTATGGAGTTCGAAGGCTATGAGCTTTGCCCTCTGCGGAACTTCACAGGTGGATATCACGCTTGAGAGATGCAGCTAGCTTGACACACGAGTAGCAACTGATGTCAGCAGACAATCTCGATCTATCTATCTATGAGGTTCGCAATCTGTACTTTAGAAATTTCATAAGCCAAAATGGTGGAGACCCATCTTGCTAGATACCCCCCTATTCCTCTTTTTCCGTCGTAGGTTGTGAGTATTAAAATAACTTCGTGATTGACGTTTCGACCACTGTGTCTGACCTCACACAGGCATTCCTCCCGCCCCCTCCCTTCCCCATCACTGCAGTCTGTCAATAACAAAGTTGTTGTCTTACTCGATCTTTAACCGACATTCCAATATAATTGCCCAAAACTTAGGTCTTTAGAAACGGCACAAATTACGCTTTCAGTTGAGCTAAGACCTTGCATGTCAGTAAGAGCAAAGAACTGTTTGGGTTCCCTACGGGGAACTGTACTGACACTGTCCTCATGAACTTTCCCAGGTAAGTCAAATGTCTACATCTACATGATTACTCTGCAATTCACAATTAAGTGCTTGGCAGAGAGTTCATCGAACCACAATCATACTATCTCTCTACCCTTCCACTCCCGAACAGCGCGCGGGAAAAACGAACACCTAGACCTTTCTGTTCGAGCTCTGATTTCTCTTATTTTATTTTGATGATCATTCCTACCTATGTAGGTTGGGCTCAACAAAATATTTTCGCATACGGAAGAGAAAGTTGGTGACTGAAATTTCGTAAATAGATCTCGCCGCGACGAAAAACGTCTTTGCTTTAATGACTTCCATCCGAAATCGCGTATCATATCTGCCACACTCTCTCGCCTATTACGTGATAATACAAAACGAGCTGGCCTTTTTTGCACCCTTCCGATGTCCTCCGTCAATCCCACCTGGTAAGGATCCCACACCGCGCAGCAATATTCTAACAGAGGACGAACGAGTGTAGTGTGGACTTGTTGCATCTTCTAAGTGTCCTGCCAATGAAACGCAACCTTTGGCTCGCCCTCCCCACAATATTATCTATGCTGTCTTTCCAACTGAAGTTGTTCGCAATTTTAACACTCAGGTACTTAGTTGAATTGACAGCCTTGAGAATTGTACTATTTATCGAGTAATCGAATTCCAACGGATTTCTTTTGGAACTCATGTGGATCACCTCACACTTTTCGTTATTTAGCGTCAACTGCCACCTGACACACCATACAGCAATCTTTTCTAAATCGCTTTGCAACTGATACTGGTCTTCGGATGACCTTACTAGACGGTAAATTACAGCATCATCTGCGAACAACCTAAGAGAACTGCTCAGATTGTCACACAGGTCATTTATATAGATCAGGAACAGCAAAGGTCCCAGGACGCTTCCCTGGGGAACACCTGATATCACTTCAGTTTTACTCGATGATTTGCCGTCTATTACTAAGAACTGCGACCTTCCTGGCAGGAAATCACGAATCCAGTCGCACAACTGAGACGATACCCCATAGGCCCGCAGCTTGATTAGAAGTCGCTTGTGAGGAACGGTGTCAAAAGCTTTCCGGAAATCTAGAAATACGGAATCAACTTGAGATCCCCTGTCGATAGCGGCCATTACTTCGTGCGAATAAAGAGCTAGCTGCGTTGGACAAGAACGATGTTTTCTGAAACCATTCTGGTTACGTATAAATAGATCGTTCCCTTCGAGGTGATTCATAATGTTTGAATACAGTATACGCTCCAAAACCCTACTGTAAACCGACGTCAATGATATAGGTCTGTAGTTCGATGGATTACTCCTACCACCCTTCTTAAACACTGGTGCGACCTGCGCAATGTTCCAATCTGTAGGTACAGATCTATCGGTGAGCGAGCAGTTGTATATGATTGCTAAGTAGGGAGCTATTGTATCAGCGTAATCTGAAAGGAACCTAATCGGTATACAATCTGGACCTGAAGACTTGCCCCTATCAAGCGATTTGAGTTGCTTCGCAACCCCTAAGGTATCTACTTCTAAGAAACTCATGCTAACAGCTGTTCGTGTTTCAAATTCTGGAATACTCCATTCGTCTTCCCTGGTGAAAGAATTTCGGAAAACTGCGTTCAATAACTCCGCTTTAGCGGCACAGTCGTCGGTAACAGTACCATCGGCACTGCGCAGCGAAGGTATTGACTGCGTCTTGCAGCTTGTGTACTTTACAGTACGCTGCAGTTTGTGTGCAGTTGCTCTTTCAGTGGGACTGACTGTAACTGCCAGCATTGAGCCGTCTTTACTGTCGACATTGGTTGGCTAACTCTCCGCCCTGATTTCGGCGACCTATCGTAAGAAACGTTCACACCCCTACAGCGTGGCTTTCGTTCATAGCATCTTCAGGTTGACGTCGCAAGAAACTCCACTCTCAACTCACGCATACTCTTACTTCAGCACAAATGAGCTGGAATCGGTCGGTAATGCAGTCATATCGTCTTGCAGAAACAGTGGATACAGTAAGTGCTACGTACCATATGCAATCGAATCCGAGAGCGGACGGTTCAGACTTATCTCCTCCAGACAGCGCTAACATCATCCGTGAATATTCAGTGGTTTCACCACATCAACACCGAGCGTAAATAACCTGAACCATGTTCAAAATTCATTTCTCCAGATGCCTCATGTCTGTTGCTCAGTGATGAAGCTACATTTACCAATTATGGCCACTTAAACCGCCGAAACAACACTACTGGTCTGCCGGCAATCCTCGTTGGCTTCTTCAGGTGGAACGTCAGCGTCCATGGATTGTAAACGTGCGGTGTGGGATAGTGAGCCAGCAGCTCATTGGCCCGTTTTTCATACACGGAGCACTGAACGCGCACGCAGCCTCCCAACAGACCATCTTCCATGGATGCTAAAAGACGTTCCTCTGCAGTTATGTGGTACCAACATGACGGCTGTCCAGCCCTTACAGCACGTAGTGCAAGAAATGCTACAGCACGTCTGCACGAGTTGTTTTCATATGGTTGGATTGGACGCAGAGGACCTGTACCTCGGCCGGCCCGTTCCCCGGAGTTGACGCCTGTACACATTTTTCAGTGGGGAAAACTGAAAGGCGCTGTCTACAAGGACATACCAACAACTCTATCGCTTGAGCCTTGTCCCGCAGTTACGCAGGGTCAGCCATCGTTAATCGGATTTGGCATGTTAATGTTTAAGGGGTGGCCGGATGCCATTTCTGCCGCCACCCTGTGCCCCACGGGAATTGGTGTACCCCAACTGTCGGCGTCGAGTGTAATCCATGGAATAGTGCGAATGAGTTCAGATGTCTGCGAGCCGTGTAACTGAGGCGGAACATGGAGACCAGCCCGGTATTCACCTAACGGGATGTGGAAAATCGCCTAAAAACCACATCCAGGCTGGCCGGCACATCGGCCCTCGTCGTTAATCCGCCAGGCGGATTCGATCCGGGGCCGGCGCGCCTACCTGAGTCCAGGAAGGAGCGCGTTACCGCTCTCGGCTACCCTGGCGGTTTAAGGACTCACCAACAACACCCGATGATAAATTCAATCACTTTTACTGCAGCCTGTTCGGACCTGTCCGCTGAAATGCTAGCACGCGTGCAACAGTCATTCCATACCAGAGTGGAAGCATGTATTAGTATTGCCGCTGCCGGTGATCACTTTGAACAGAACCTGTGATTGTCAGTTGTCTCATTACTAGTCAGAATCCACATAACTAGAGTATGCGTATGTGTTGTTCTTTAATGTGTACTGTCACAGGGACTGTACAAGTGTCGGTGTGGGAACTTTTCAAAATGCGACATCTCGTAAACGACTCACGCTAGAATCGTGCAAAGAACATCGCTGACATTCTAATTTATCCTACTTGTTGTTTCTAATGTCAATAGGCTTCATTCCATTTAAAAAGGTGTATGTCTGCACAAAAAATACACTTTCTGAGTGTTATTACAATCTGTTTATTGGCTAACAATACAAGCCCCTGACTATCAATCCATTCTCTCAAAACCGCGCATCAATAACGCTTTCGATTTCCGCAATATTCGTAGGTGATTCATTCGACCTACTAAGTTTCAGAGGTTGTTTAGGGATACGTCCTGAGTAATTTCGTACAAGGGACCGATGGTTTTCGGCAGCTAGTTACGGAATGATAATGTAATTATGATCTGTTCGGTTTGTTAGCGCAAACACCCTTGTTTCTGTGGAAATAACTTCACCATAACGAAGAGACCTGTAACATGCAATGACGAAAACGTACAAAACCCAACACAGAGCAATGCGACGGCGCACAGATGACACGCCGTACTGCGGTGTGGGTACCGTCGCTGCAGGAACGGCTCAGCACGGCGCCGTTGTGCCGCTCTTCCATTGCATCCAGTGAAACCGCACACGAGAAGCAGATCGGCCAACTCTTAAACACTATACCTATCCGTACACTGTTGTACAACAAACACTGCCAGTAAAGCAAACACAAGATACAACGCTATCAGTAATGAATACAAGCTCGAAGGCGAAGTGTAAAATGGGCACTGGTGTTGGCAATAGCAGGTGCCTCGATCGAATGGGAACAAGACACACAGCACCTGCCGTCAACATTTGCACTGTTCTGCACTATTTTCATTGCAACACAGGTACGACCTAACTGGAGCAAGAAACCAAACGAAATGCAATAGCTTTGTAACCAGTGTAAGTAGCCCGTTTGTATGTTTGTATGTTGGCAGCGCTATAGACTGTATTAATATCGCTGACAACGCTATGCGCCCTCGGCAAGAGATTCTGAGGTTGGACGGACTAGTAGCGTTTGGACATGATTCCTTAGTGGAGACTCAGTGTTGGTAGGACATGCGTTGTAAAATGAGGATGGATGTAGTCGGTAATGTTTGGGTAGTGGAATTATTGACAACTATGTAATGTTTGGAACTAGATGTCACATGAATACGGTAAAATCTTCTAAATACATTGTTTACTCTTCAACAAAATCTTTCTTTTGCGGACCATATGACTCCTAGTAGTTAGTCTATAGTAGTTAGAATCTTTTTATTTACTTGGCTGTAGCTGCTGTTTGCTGTAATTGCTGTAGTTCGTGTTATGAAGATTTTCTGTGAGGTAAGCGACTTATGAAACAGTATGGTTTATTGTTAGGATTTCCTTCAATTCAAGGCCATTTTTGTGTTAATTATTCGAAGCCATGTTGTCACTGTATCGCAGTCAGATTGCGTTGGGCTTGTATATTGCGGGTAATAAATGAGTAGGTTAAATTTGAGTTGTCTTTGTAAGGGCAAATTCTGTAGATCAGTGTTTGAACTGATAAAAATAAGTAAAGGGACAGTAGTTTAACCTACTCAGTAGTTTCAGCAGCACACACAGACCATGGATCGCTTATACCAAAATACGGTGAGTATCAAAAAGAATCATCGAATTTAAAAAAAATCGTAACTGTTATGTTGAGATATGTGCGTGAACAACGTACTGTTGGAAAGAGCAAACTCTCGACCTTTACATGGTTTCCGCTAGGTAGCAGCACTGTGCTCCCACTACAGTTCCAGTAAAAATTGCGTCGGACAACAGAAAGTGTTTTGTGTTCTACGTTTTGCGTAGTGCGGGTCAATATTAACTGTTCAGCGTCACTTGCGTACTAGATATGGTGTGGATCCTCCTACAGCACAGAGCAGTAGACGATGGCATGAACGATTCCGACAAACAGGTTGTTCGTGTAAAGGCAAATCGCGGGCCGTCCCCGAGTGTCTGACACTCAAACGCATCCGCCATAGTTTCACGAGTCCGCACAAATCCGTCTGCCGTGCAGTTCGACAGCTCAACGAGTCCCCGACACTCGTCTGGTGTGTGCTGCGTCGACGTTTACACATGAAACCATTCAGCTAATGCAAGCTCTTCGTGAAGGTGACAAATAACAACGTGTGGCGTTCTGTAATTTCGTTCTTGGCAAGATGGAGGATGACAGTTTTCATCCACGCTTACTGTTTACTGACGAGGCAACATTCCGTTTGAATGGAAAGGTGAACAGTCATAATGTGAGAATATGGGGTACCAAACAACCAGATGAAGTTGTACTTCATGAGAAGGACTCCCCAAAATTAAATGTGTTTTGTACAGTTTCACGGGAAAAGGTGTACGATCCATTTTTCTTTGTCGAGAACACTGTTAGAGGAAGCACATATCTCGATATGCTTGCGAGTTTTATGTCCCACAGTTGCAGACTGATTCAACTTCATTTAGCAACACGGTGAAGCACCGCCACACTGGAACCTGAAAGCGTGGAAATTTTTAAATCAAAGGATTACTGAACGATTGATCGGTCACACTGGACCAAATGATTCAGCCTTACATTACTGGCCTCCAGTGTCACCGGACCTGACTTTATGTGATTATTTCTTGTGGGGTTTAAAAAAGACTCTGTTTATGTGCCTCCGTTGCCAACAACAATGAATGAACTGAGACATCGCATAACAGCAGTTGCACAAGCTGTACCTCAAGACATGATAGCTGCAATGTGGGAACAATTTGAATACCGCATTCACATATGCCGTGCATCTCAAGGGAGGCATATTGAACTCCTATGAAAAAGTACGAAAAAAAACTTTTTGAGTTACCCGTTCGTCAAAAACCAAAATTCATTGTGTATGTTTATTAGTTTTAGAAATATAGAGTGCCAAATCGGATGACTTTTTTGACACACCCTATACTCCGAACGTATCCTTGAACAATCCAAGAAAATTTGTCAGTGGAGTTCTGGTTCACCCTGTATTCAGGGTGGCCCATTGATCGTGACCGGGCCAAATATCTAACGAAATTAGCGTCAAACCAAAAAACTACAAAGAACGAAACTTGTCTAGCTTGAAGGGGGAAACCAGATGGCGCTATGGTTGGCCAGCTAGATGGCGCTGCCATAGGTCAAACGGATATCAACTGCGTTTTTTTTAAATAGGAACCCCCATTTTTATTACACATTCGTGTAGTACGTAAAGAAATATGAATGTTTTAGTTGGGCCACTTTTTTCGCTTTGTGATAGATGGCGCTGTAATAGTCACAAACATATGGCTCACAATTTTAGACGAACAGTTGGTAACAGGTAGGTTTTTTAAATTAAAATACAGAACGTAGGTACGTTTGAACACTTTATTTCGGTTGTTCCAATGTGATACATGTACCTTTGTGAACTTATCATTCCTGAGAACGCATGCTGTTACAGCGTGATTACCTGTAAATGCCACATTAATGGAATAAATGCTCAAAATGATGTCCGTCAACCTCAATGCATTTGCCAGTACGTGTAACGACATTCCTCTCAACAGCGAGTAGTTCGCCTTCCGTAATGTTCGCACATGCATTGACAATGCGCTGACACATGTTGTCAGGCGTTGTCCGTGAATCACGAAGGCAAATATCCTTCAACTTTCCCCACAGAGAGAAATCCAGGGACGTCAGATCCGGCGAACGTGCGGGCCATGGTATGGTGCTTCGACGACCAATCCACCTGTCATGATATATGCTATTCAATGCCGCTTCAACCGCACGCTATGTAGCGGACATCCATAATGTTGGAAGTACATCGCCATTCTGTCATGCAGTGAAACATCTTGTAGTAACATCGGTAGAATATTAAGTAGGAAATCAGCATACATTGCACCATTTAGATTGCCATCGATAAAATGGGGGCCAATTATCCTTCCTCCCATAATGCCGTACTATACATTAACCCGCCAAGGTCGCTGATGTTCCACTTGTCGCGGCCATCGTGGATTTTCCGTTGCCCAATAGTGCATATTATGCCGGTTTACGTTACCGCTGTTGGTGATGACGCTTCGTCGCTAAATAGAACGCGTGCAAAAAATCTGTCATCGTCTCGTAATTTCTCTTGTGCCCAGTGGCAGAACTGTACACGACGTTCAAAGTCGTCGCCGTGCAATTCCTGGTGCATAGAAATATGATACGGGTGCGGATTAGTCGCGACAGCAGCTAAAACATCTACTTGGGCATCATCATTTGTTGCAGGTCGTGGTTGACGTTTCACATGTGGCTGAACACTTCCTGTTTGCTTAAATAACGTAAGTCTCCGGTGAACGGTCCGGACACTTGGATGATGTCGTCCACTATACCGAGCAGCATACATAGCACACACTCGTTGGGCATTTTGATCACAATAGCCACACATCAACACGATATCGACCTTTTCCGCAATTGGTAAACGGTCCATTTTAACACGGGTAATGTATCATGAAGCAAATACCGCCCGCACTGGCGGAATGTTACGTGATACCATGTACTTATACGTTTGTGACTATTACAGCGCCATTTATCACAAAGCGAAAAAAGTGGTCCAACTAAAACATTCATATTTCTTTACGTACTACACAAATACGTAATAAAAATGGGGGTTCCTATGGCAGCGCCATCTAGCGGGCCAACCATAGCGCCATCTGATTTCCCCCTTCAAGCTAGACGAGTTTCGTTCTTTGTAGTTTTTTCTTTTGATGCTTATTTCGTGAGATATTTGGCCTGGTCACTATCAATGGACCACCCTGTATATGTTTGATTCTCTACCCCATCCACACCGTTATATGTGTCAGACAGATACCAGAACAGAGGGAATCACAACTGGGAATATCTGGGAGCGGATATGGAGTTCCGGCATTTGCCTCACAAACAATGGGAAAGAGTGATTACTCTTTCTTGTACTGTAAATCGGGAAGAACAGTGTCCGAACTCTGAGAGCTGAATTAACATTCGTTCTCTCTTTGTAGATCCATTTTTAACTGTCTTTTGGTGTTGTTTGAAGTTCAGAAATTAAGAAAAGTTCGTTAATGAAGGAGAAAAACAATAATGGAGTATTACTGATTAATGTCCCGTTGGCGATGAGATCTTTAGACAAGCACAAGTTCTAATTGCCGAGTTTGTTTGCATAATCGATAATCCCTATTGTCTTGAGGATGAACCTCTTGTAGGTCAAGATAGGATGTAACATGGGGTGGCCAGCTGGTACTCCGAATACAGTCCCTATAGACGCAGTGGCAGACGAACTGTAGCCGTCCAGGCCCCACTGTGGACTCCCCGAGACTGGATTTTTTCCCCCTGAAATCGAGTGCTAATAGAGGTCTTGAACCAGCTCATAGAAAGAGTGCCACGGCGATGTCAGGCGTGTGCTGTAGCCAGGGCTTGATAAGTATGTCGTCACTTTCATACATTTTGCAAGCAAATATTTTAGAGGCTGTTGCATGTGTGATGTTATTGGATTTCAGACATTTTGCATATGAGAAAAGGACAGCCATCGAGCTGTAGTTTGTAATGATACTAAGCATGACAACGCGAGAGTAAAGAAACGAAATCAGTTTATAACGTGCGCCTATACCAAGACGCGCGGCCAGCGTTTAAAAGGTACTTTTAAACACTATGACTCGCTGGGCGCAGATATTTAAAATCATTGCCGCAGCCCTTGATAGCATGAAGCTGCGAAACAGAAGAAAGAACAATTTATCATTTGTTAGGAAAATTCTAGAGTCTTTATAGTTAGTTGTACTTCTGGTCGCCGATATGTTAACATGTACTTCATTCCTTTGATGCTTGGTCGCCGACTTGTTAAGACGTGTTGTGTAGCACCGCTACAAGTTATATTTCATTTAGTGTGAAAAACCACGTTATCACCAAGAAAAAAAAACGCTTTTGTAAACCTTGTGACGATAAAAAATACTTACGCGCACGCCAGGACATTTAATTTTTACAAAATATCACACATACAAAAGCAGCGATTGTTGGACTGCTCCATGTATGAGAAAAACATAAAAATGTAAGTTTTGTATTCATTGTAAATTTGTTAATGTTTATAGTTTAACGCCTTTGTTCCTTGAGAATATATTGATGCTTCACTGCACAGAAAATCACGCCTATTCTTTTCTTTAAATTAACCACAAATAATGTTTATGTTTAAATGAACTTTGTTACAGGTTCGCTCTTTATCGCGGTGTCTCGATTGTATTTGGGAGACCATTAATGTGTTCAATTTCCGATCTGACAACTTTTTTTACAAAATTTCACTGTTTTGCATTCATTTCCAATTTTTTTTTATTATTCAAATAGGTCCCTTAGGTAATTTCATTGAAGAGTCTGATTGCGTGAAAGCAATCCGGGTTAAGAGGTCATTTGAGAAACTATTTTCGCGCAATCAATCTGTACGTCTCCTGAACACAATCTAGAACCGATCATTAAGTTTTCTCTCTTTCCAAGTCGTACCAAAAAACGGCCAAGGAGAACTGCCGTGAGTACGTAATCTAGTGTTAAAGGTTGCATTCTTTATCTTGTCGGCAAACATTGCCATAAATTATCATCATCAATGTTATAATTCGTTAAATGTGAAAAGCAAAACCTTTAAATGCTAATGTGGCGCTCGGACAGGGACTTGCCTAAAAAACTAATTTGTTCTTTTTATTTTCATGCTACCATCTGGAGAAAATTATAAGCCAAAACCAGTGGTAAAAAAAAGGACGCATATGCAGAAAATCGCAGTAAGAATCCACAACAGCAATAAATAGCAGCGCGCAAGACAATTCATGTGAGTACGTTTGAAGCTTTGCGTACCGAGCATTCAGTCGGCTCGTGACATTCACTCTCTACGTTTTTTTCCTTTTCCTCAAGCAATTTAATTTCCAAATTTCTGTTTCCTTTTGCTATTAGATCCGCCTCTATCACATCATTCCGCTTACAATAGTTAGAAATAGTTAGCAAGAATTTCCATTGTTGTGCATTTTAGTGAATCACAATTGCCGCTATCTGTGCCAGTTTCAGTGCTCTATAAGTTTTTTTCATTTATTTTATCACTCCCGTTGCCATATTGGCATTTTCGTGTGTCAGAGTTTCAATTGTTTATAACGCGCAAGCAATATCTGAGAAATCAGGACGCGAAATCCTTGGCGCACCTGACAAGTGAAAATCATAATTTTAAAAAATCATCTTTTCTAGCTCGTGCAGTGTAACTACTTTAAATTTACAATGGCTGATGAGCAACCAAGGCAACTTAGACCGCGCGCGGGTGTAAATAAACCTGAATCTCGTAGTGACGGAACAACAGACGACGAAGCTAACTAAAAAGGTAGAACATGAAGCAGAAAATGCTAGTAAGGGAGAGCAACAGAGTGTACAAGATGCTGCTGGAAACGAGAACCATGATTCTGATAAAGGGCTATCTGCATCAGTTGAAACTCCATTGGCTGCAGTCATAGCAACTAATGATACGAAACAAAGAGAGAAGGATATAAAAAAGGCACCATCATGCCACCTCTCAAGCTGTCGGCGCCACAGACCGCGTCGCAGTCACGTGAATGCTCGCTGTCAGATATACTAAAATTGTTTGCTGATATGAAAACCAGTTTTGAAGCAAACATGGCAAAGCTTACAAACAAGAGTGATAACATTGAAGCTCACATGGGTAATCTTGACACTCGAATGGGGCAGTTAACAAACCAAAGTGACAATATTGAAACGCAAATCAGTCAGTTAGCAAATCAAAGTGACAGCAGGATCAACAGTTTAGAATCAAGGATAGAGGACACTCAAGTGCGAATGGACAATATAAATTCTGTTATTACCGACATCCAAGCAAAAATCAAAACTTCAAATGACACCATGGAGGAAAAAATTAAAGCCATTACCACTGCTTACGCAAGCGAGCTAAACGCAAGCGTACACGCAAAAGCCGGCCAGTGTGGCCGTGCGGCTCTAAGCGCTTCAGTTTGGAACCGCGTGACCGCTACGGTCGACGGTTCGAATCCTGCCTCGGGCATGGATGTGTGTGATGTCCTTCGGTTAGTTAGGTTTAAGTAGTTCTAAGTTCTAGGGGACTGATGACCTCAGATGTTAAGTCCCATAGTGCTCAGAGCCATTTCGTACACGCAAAAATTGATAGTGTTCTTTCGATGGTGGAATCCGCCGAGACCAATATTGGTAGCAAGTTCACAGATATGCAGGCCCAAATAGATGTGTGTAAATCAACTGCGAGCGACTCTTTGAAACATTACAGTGATGTTTCAAAGAGAGTAAGCCAATTGACAGAAGGTGTCAACCACGTTGGCGAGCGAGTTGAAGACCTTGCTCAGCAAATATCCGATGTCAATATTGACAAAAAGATCGCAGATGTCAACACCGGTATAAGCAATACACTTAATAGGGAATTTGAAGAGTGGATGCAATCCAAAGAACAGTACATTGTCAGCAAGGTACACGCTGAACTAAAGGGTACGGTTAAATCTGCTACAGCAGAAATCTTAACCGCTCCCTGTACTTCTGGTGACACTTTAACCAGTGAATTAGGTGAAATCAGACGAGCATTTAGCCACGATATTCCGGAATGGAAACGTCCGCTAAGCAATGATATAGATCAACTGAAACCACAAGTTACGGAATTGCAAGGTGACAATCAAAGTGAGTATTCGCTACCGCCAGAACACGATAATCGTCAATATCCCGAGTGTCAGGTACAACTCTCACCAACAGTAAATAATACGCCTGACGAAACTTCCACGTCACGTAGTCATGCCGATCAAATAACACTCGTTGAACTAATGCGAGACGAGAGTGTGCTAAAACACAGAGTTTTTCAGCCTTTTATACCTGAAAAACGAAATATATATCCCATGGTATTTCTAAAATAATTCACAGGTGCTTTTCCAGAATCATGGAACGACAGGCAGCGGATACAGTTCATCTTATGCTATGTACACGGTGAACGATCAATTAGGGGTACAGAAATAATAGACAAATGTCACACCTATGCAGATTTTGAAAAGCATTTTTTGAATAAATTCTAGTTCAGGTACACAACAAAGACTCCGAAAGGAGGTTTACAACGCCGAACCTTTCAACACCAAAGGAGGAGGTTTGAGACGTTATTTTGAAAAATATCTACGTAAAATTCAGTATTGGGACATGCCCATTTCAACCAAAGACGTAATCATGATCTTAAAGTCAAAACTTCCTGTGTCAATAAGAGAAAAACTAGTTAATGTGAGTGAAGAGGACCTAGAAGCCTTTCTTTCTGTTCTTGACAATTTGGATATGATCTATGAGGATGTGCGTGCGAGCGTGCGGAATAATTATAATAATGGACCACCCGCTCCGCAGCAGCACATAACAAATTGCGTCAATGGAATGTCGTACCAACATAACACGGGACAACCAAACGCTCAGCCTTAGATACAATACGATTTATCAAAACACACAGCAACAATACGGTAATTCACCGATAAATCTCAACGGTAATTACCAGTACCAGAACAACAAGACGAATAATGGAAATCGTCACAAGGGAAAGAAATGGAACAATTATAACAGACCACAACAGTACAGTCAGCCGAGTCACTTCACTCCCTCTCACCAAATGAATTTTTCACAGCCGAAAAATGCGACATTTTCTCACCAACCCAACCGACAGTTCAGGAACAATAGTCAGGACAATTCGTCGCACGCTTTTCCTGACGCCGCCGGTCATAATAGCCAAGGAAATCCGACCATTTTCTACACACAGGCGAACCAAGCACCAAACGCGATGTCAAATAACACGCAATCAAGAGATGCGCAAGTCGTATGGGATACGACCTGGTATGTCGCAAAATACTAGTTAAGTAAAAATAACTGACATTTCAGCTCCACCCCAGTCGGAAAACCATTAGCAGCTTCTTTAGGCCTCCACGGGGAAGCTGCGGAACCAATAGGGGGCCACTTCATTAAAGGACATATAAATGTAATTAGATACGAAGACGACAGAGACTTACGGGACGAACTATTAGACGAAAAGAACACTTAAGAAAACAACGACCTTTGGGAAAACCAAGTAAAAGCGTCAACTCTGATTCACATTTATGATATACCAATCATTGCCATCATCGACACAGGTGCAAATATTCATGCTATGTCTAAGTGTGTATATAAAAAGGTGTGCTCTGTAACAAAAATTCCTTCACTTCCTGTATAAGGATGTAACTGTATCCGGAGCAGTAGGCTCCCTAGTACAGAAGGTTAGCTTGCAAGTACAAGCAACAATACAATTTAAATCCGACTGTGTACAGTGCACATTTTTAGTAGTAAAGAACCTGTCAGTGCCACGCTTGTTAGGAATGGACTTTTCACGAAGAAATCGTGCCATCATTGATTTAGCTGAAGGTAAGTGCACGTTAAGACTAGATGATAGGGCACTGGCCATACATCTAATGAGAACCAAAGTCAGGATAACCAACCTGGAACGTAAAGTGAAAATACGTAGACTTTCTGACAGACAACATTACCACCGTTCGGTTGACGAGTTCAGTGACGTCAACAATGACCCTGACTTATTACCAACTGCCGACGAGTTACGCATAAAAATTGTGGAAACAGACGGACTCGACGACAGACAGAAGTATGAACTACATGACCTATTATCAACATTTGTGAACATTTTTTCCAGAAAACCAGGTATCATAGCAGACTATGAATTTTACATGAGAGTGAAACCCCATGATACTTTTTGCAAAACAACCTGATCAGTTCCGCAGTCCCGTAAAGAAGCCGTCAAACAAAAAATACGTAAAATGCTTAAGTGGAAAATCATAGAACCGTCCGACTCTCCCTACAGTAGCCCGTTGTTACCTGTTTTCAAACACGATGGAATCGTCAGACTTGTCTTGGACGCAAGGAATATTAATAAAATCATCATTCCAGTATGCACAAGACCAGAACCACTGGAGCAACAACTACAAAAATTCCATAGTGTGAGGTTCTTATCCTCAATAGACCTCCGAAGTAGCTATTGGCAGGTGAAACTATCATCATCATCATCGAGGAAGTACACAGCCTTTATCTTTGCCGGCAGATCCTATCATTTTCGTGTAGTACCTTTCGGTCTCAACATTAGTTCTGGTGTTTTTATTGCAGCACTTGATCATGTGCTAGGACCAGAGTTACTTGGCCAAATCACCGTCTATGTTGATGATTTACTGATAGCAACGACTTCCTGGGAAGAACATTTAACTCTCCTACAAAAGATCTTTCAAAGATTCTCTGATTTTGGTGTTACCGCAAATTTACAAAAATCCAAATTTGCCAAGAAAGAAGTCAAGTTTTTAGGACATATAATTTCTTCGGAAGGAATCTCACCTGATCCCAGCAAGTTAACAGCAATAGAAAATTTCCCTGTGCCTTGCACTAAAAGGCAACTAAAAGGTTTCATTGGATTAGCTTCATTCTTCCGTCGCTTCATTCCGAATTAATCAATGAACAATCCCGCATTGTTAAATTTGCTCAAGAAAAACGTCCACTGGATGTGGACTTCTGAATGCCAAAAAGCCTTTGACAAGATCAAAGAAACTCTTCTAAGGAGTAACATTTTAAGTCATCCAAACATGAGTTTAGATTTCTGCATTTCTTGCGATGCATCGTTTCAAGGATTAGGTGCATGTTTATTTCAAATAGACAAAACTGATGGGCAGGAGGAAGTCAAAATAATCAGTTTTGCCAGTCGGGTCTTAACCGAATGTGAGAGATCATATTCGGTAACCGAATTAGAGGGATTAGCCGTTGTGTGGGCTTTTCGCCGCTTTAATTACTATATTTATGGTCACAAAATCAGAGTATACTCAGATCATCAAGCACTGAGCTTCTTACTCTCTTGCAAACTGTATCATCCTCGGCTTACTCGATGGTGTTTATTTCTACAAGAGTATGATTTTGAAATTATTTACGTAAAGGGCAAGAATAACATTATTGCTGATGCATTGTCACGTATGCCGGAAGGATTGCCGGAGCCTACTGAATTAATAGAACAGATTTCTAATCACAAAATTCTTCTTATGAAAGATCCTCTACATCGGAGTTACTTTTTGCGTCTTTGCCGTTAAATGAATACTCTTCAAGACACAGATCGCAATTGGCTAGAAATTAAACAGCTTCTTCAAAACAACCCTGATCACTCGTTGTCAAAATTTTATAAAGTACACAATGGAGTTTTGTTTCACCGAACTTCTCTGTTGACAGGACGGTGTTGTGTCTGTATTCCTAAGGATTATGTTGAACATCTCATTTGGTACACTCACCTCTCCTGGGGTCACTATGGCCCAGAAAAATGCAAACGCAAGATTTCAACATACTGCTATGTACCTAATCTTCACAAGAAGGTGCACCAATTATTAAGAAATTGTTCCATTTGCCAAAAGGCGAAACCTTTCAACTTGTCAAATGCCTTACCTTTAAACCCGATACGTACAGAAAGACCAAACCAAATCGTCAGTTTGGATTATGCAGGTCCACTTCCTCAGGGAAGAGGAGGTGTGAAGTATCTGGTCGTATTGTTATCTTTTTACCAAACACGTGAGACTCTATGTAATGAAGTCATCTAATATACTTCCACTAATTAGACGTATTGAGAAAGACTATTTTCCTCGCTTTGGCAAGCCTGAAGCCATGTTATCTGATAACGCATCAACTTTCGTGGGGAAACGATGGAGAAATTTCCTTGCAACCAACAACATCAGACAAATTTTGATATCCCGGTACCGACCGCAAAGTAATCCCACGGAAAAAGTATTCACAGAGTTCAATCGTTTCATACGAACGTATTTTCCAAACTAGCAGACACGGTGGATTGATTTCGTCACACCCTTTGAAGAGATTGTTAATAATTTACCTCACACATCAACTGCTTTCACACCATCAGAACTAGTCTCTAAACGACTAGAAATAAATGAATGGGTAGACCCCATCCCAAAATTACAACACCCTGAAGTAACATTAGACGACAAGTTAAGACAAGCTCTCATATCTTTAACCACTCATGCCAACCTAAGAAAAAAGGCGCATGACAAACACATTAGCAAAGTCTTATCGTATCGTATAAATGAACGAGTGCTATTAAAGACCCACTTCAAACCATCTTTGATTCATCATAAGAATCGCAAGTGGCAGCACTTGTATGAAGGACCATATATTATAGTAAGAAAGCCGCACATTGGTTGCTATCTATTAGCTGACCCTGTATCTGGACGAATAAAAGGATTGTTTCATCACGCAGACTTTGAAGAAATACCGAGTCAACCACTGAAAATATCTGTTAAGTTAAGCTGCTAAAATAAAATATACACACACTATAAGTTGTCATACTATGTGTGAAGTACCAACGTATGTAAGAGTAATGCACAGGGCTAACATCCTGTCGACCTGCCACAACAAGATAAATAATTTATGTGAGCACCTGAAGTAAAACACATTTATTGTAGGAGAGCAAGATTTGCCTTAGATGTAAGTTAGTTTTAAGTTAACTGAGCCATGAACGGCCACAGCCGAAAGAGCTGACAAATGTTATCGTAGGGACGTGGTAAGTGCCACCTGCTACCACTAGTTGTAAATACAGCAAAGCTCTCTCCTCTTGAATGAAATAAATTAAAATGATCATTCAGACCAGAATGATTCCTCGTAGGTAAAAAAAAAATTGATTAAGGTCGCTTACTCTAATGAGGTAAATATGTTATGCATAAGGAGTGTGTGACAACAAATTTTATGACGCCACCTATGAAACGCAGCAGGCAAAAAGCAGCAGCTTAGCATATAAGAATCAAGTAAGTCAATAACGATCCAGGTGGCAGGAAAGAAGTGCACAACTCAATTATTTTATTATAATACGGAGAAAACCGTATACGCTCATAACAATTTTACGGCACAGTGCAGCTGAGATACTTACAAAGATCATTTATAAATAAACTAATTTAGTACTAGAAATATCTATTTCAGGTCCTCGAGATACGACGATTTTTTTTTAGAAAAATAATTTTTACGATACATGAAACAGAAGATAGTTAACAGACACAGATCACTGCTAATGCATGGTTTAAGTAATTTTAGATATGCATAGAAAATTGTTTAGAGAGCTGGATCAGACGACACTGAAACTACTGTATCGATTTAATTATACTATTTGTCATGAAAAACTAAGGTGATAATAATTTATGTTAAGCTCATCATATCATACGTCATTAACACTGTGTCTTCAAATCTCTTCACTCCATAAAAGTCTTTTGTGTTTTCCTCTAACCAGTATCCTTACCATCCTACCTTAACCAGTAGAGAAGTGAATTTTACGAGCTGGTTGCACGATTGCTACATACAGGCTATACGAATGGAAAGTCGTGACACATTGGTTGTCGACGGGCTATGCTTATTCTCTGCAAATTGCGAGTTCAATTAAGATTTGTTATGTGCAATTGCACGACAGGGAACACCAAGCTTCCCAATTTCCCTAATGGTAGTTTGAACACGAACTGTTCATCACGTAAACGAAGCCACATTGACTATGTCTTCAAACTAACGACGTAATAGAGAGAAAATAAAAGAGCTGAACTTGAGAAAAGAGTAATTATTGTAAAAAGAAAAGAATAACAAGATTTCGAACAAAGTGTAAACCTAAAGTGCCTTGGAAGCACAAACTACGAACAAGAGACACGCTTTTCGTCAGGCCTTGTAGTCACAGAGACTAAGTATTTCTTTGTAAATAATTTTTAGACATGATATGTATACTAAATGTTAACTGTACTTTGTAGTAATAACGCAGTCAGTAATAAATGGACACGTATATGCTGCTGCGTGTGAACCGACTATAGACAAGTAATTAATGGACACGTATAAAAGTGGTGCGTGTAAACCTTAATATGACGACCAAATAAATGTGAACACGAATTAATAATAACGTGTGAACTGAAAAGGTGATAACTCCAAGGACACGTGTGAAATACCGCGTGTGAAGTAATGTTATAAGTACTTGTACCACGAAACCACGATTTAGAAAGCCGAAGAGTGACAGTGAATAAGTGTTGTACTTATCACAAACGGTACTGTACGCCTTTCCACGGACACATTCTCCGAAACAGCTGCGGGAGTCGCCGCATCTGGCTGCTTCCGTAATCCAGAGTCGATGAAAAACTGTGTAAAAATTCACACCACGGCTAGTAGACACCAAACGCTCTGCTTCTCGCAGAACACTGCTGCTAGCTTTGTGGAACTGTCAAGTTATTATCACGTGATTGTGACCAACGGACGTAACACTGTGTACGCTGAGCGCTCAACAATCAATTTTTCTTTGCACAACGAGCGCGGATGCCAAATGTGTTTGAAATGCATTCAAAATAAAATATGATAAAGCAGTGAATTAAGCACTCATGTACCCTGTGAAATTATAAAGACACTAATCGGAAGAGTCTTAAGCTCGATTTTGACAATTGCTACCGAATTTACTGACGAGGCCGAGTAATGACGAAAACGTGTCGAACCAAATAAAACCAGAAAAATAGATAAATATGAGAACTAAGCATTCCTAAGAGAATGAGACCTTATGTACATAAACAATTGTTATCCTTACCTAGTTCAATTTTCTTTTAGACTAAGTTATTAGTAAGTAAGCACATTCTAATACAGATTTTTTTTCTGTATTTTTCATATACGAAAACATAAATGGAAGCACGGACATGTGTCAAGTGAAATAGAGACCACCACCATACGGCTCAACATGTTGCAGAACCAATCTTCCAGTTCCTGACCCACGACGTATTTCCAACGCAACATCACCCCCCGACAACTACTCCAACTTCCACAGTGAAAGTGATGCCCTACTTTTCCTCCACTGTGAAAGTGTAATCAATTTCCCCACTCAAGTGCAGTGCTATCATTTATACCCGAAGTTCTACCACTCCCAGTGCAACTCATACCTACTCAAGTGTAGTGAAACATTTTTTTTGCAGGTCATGAAAGCCACAAATAAGTAAAGTGCTACGTATTTACTGCAAGAAATCTTCGACGAAACAACGACAAAAATATTCCTGTAATATGTCATTGTAAAACAAGAATGTCAATTTTTTGTAACATTTTTTCCACGAGTGCACACAGCACCCAGACTTCCGGCGAAGTCAAGTAATTTATTTCTTTGTTATTTTTTAATATTTATTATGCCATGTATAATGTATCCATGTATGTGTATCTTTATCTTAATTTCATTATCTTTTACCGAGAAATGAACATTTGTTATCCTTGTACAATACATTAGAAAGAGCACAGTTCAATTGTCGTGTAGTTACACTATGGACAAATTACTATCAATTTCAGTCGTACGAATATACTTACCTGATACTCTGTATGTTAACCACTTTGCCTGATGTAATGTGTAAAATCTATTGTAAAGAATTTTTGCAAGTAATACTAACTTGTTTCACGAAAGCAATAATATCACGAATACGCGTGAGTCGCGATGATCCTGACGGAGTCATCGCTCCTCACGCGGGAAGCAATGTGATATTATTGGATTTCAGACATTTTGCACATGAGAAAAGGACAGCCATCGAGCTGTAGTTTGTAATGATACTAAGCATGACAACGCGAGAGTAAAGAAACGAAATCTGTTTATAACGTGCGCCTATACCAAGACGCACGGCCAGCGTTTAAAAGGTACTTTTAAACACTATGACTCGCTGGGCGCAGATATTTAAAATCATTGCCGCAGCCCTTGATAGCAAGAAGCTGCGAAACAGAAGAAAGAACAATTTATCATTTGTTAGGAAAATTCTAGAGTCTTTATAGTTAGTTGTACTTCTGGTCGCCGATATGTTAACATGTACTTCATTACCTTTGATGTTTGGTCGCCGACTTGTTAAGACGTGTTGTGTAGCAACGCTACAAGTTATATTTCATTTAGTGTGAAAAACCACGTTATCACCAAGAAAAAAAAACGCTTTTGTAAACCTTGTGACGATAAAAAATACTTACGCGCACGCCAGGACATTTAATTTTTACAAAATATCACACATACAAAAGCAGCGATTGTTGGACTGCTCCATGTATGAAAAAAACATAAAAATGTAAGTTTTGTATTCATTGTAAATGTGTTAACGTTTATAGTTTAACGCCTTTGTTCTTTGAGGATATATTGATGCTTCACTGTACAGAAAATCTATGCTTATTCTTTTCTTTAAATTAACCACAAATAATGTTTATGTTTAAATGAACTTTGTTACAGGTTCGCTCTTTATCGCGGTGTCTCGATTGTATTTGGGAGACCATTAATGTGTTCAATTTCCGATCTGACAACTGTTTTTACAAAATTTCGCTGTTTTGCATTCATTTGCAATTTTTTTTTAATTATTCAAATAGGTCCCTTAGGTAATTCATTAATCTTTCTCTCTTTTCAAGTCGTACCAAAAAACGGCCAAGGAGAACTGCCGTGAGTACGCAGTCTAGTGTTAAAGGTTGCATTCTTTATCTTGTCGGCAAACATTGCCATAAATTATCATCATCAATGTTATATTTGGTTAAATGTGAAAAGCAAAACCTTTTAACGCTAGACATGCCATGTCTTGTTTTAAGTTTTACCTTATTCTGTGATGCTTTCGGATCCAGTTCAGGAAAAGCGCTCTTGTTTCTTCATTGTGCTTTGGTTATGGACACCAGCGTAATTCGTAAAATCATTACGTACACGTAGAATTGAGGGACATTGGTCCATTTAAACGGCGTTACTTTCATAAACACGATACACTGATTGTCAGAACAGCTTTTACTCTGTGTTGATATCATGCGGTACCTATTGAACAGTTAATTGCTTCGGTATCCAACAGCGATACTTTACAGGAGCGCGTTAGGCCGAAGGAAGAAAGATAGCGATCACAATAGGGCCAAACGTGAGCGTAACATGGGCAGCGGCACTCGGGTAACATGTTATTGTTGTCGGCAATGGAGACCCTCACTGTACCTTACAAAAGGAGATAATTTTATGAGATACAGATACACGAAACGAACATCAAGGGTATTAAATTGAATATTATATCGCTAGTGGAGACATTCGACTAAAGCATGTGCTTGTAATCACATCTCGTGAACTCTGTGAAAAAGTATTGGCTCGCTTGCTTAACGTCTCTGTCAGTAGAGGTACAAATGCCCGTACGACCACGCAGCTTTATGTTTTACTTGCTTTCCCAAAAGCTAATGTATCGTTCGTTTGTGAAGAACGCAGCCTATAACTTTTCTCATCAGAAGTCACTCTTAGTATTGTAACACGTCATCTCTGGGAGTTAATAATTGTCTTCCAACTATTAACGAAGACGTGAAGCGTCTTACGAGCATCCAATATGGGTCCTCTACGATCTCAGTAGTTCATATGATGGTAGATTCTGTCACTTCACTCCGCTTATTTTTGTCGCAGCGAAGGTAGAAAACTTACTGACAAGTGACTGTCAGATCATAGTCGTAGCCTGCAGTTCTTTAGTAAGAACCATGGAAATACACTGAAGACCCAAAGAAACTGGTACATCCGCCTAATATCGTGTAAGGCCCCCGCGAGCACGGAGAAGTGTCGAAACACGACGTGGCATGGACTCAACTAATGTCTGAAATAGTGCTCGAGGGAATTGACTCAATGAATCTTGCAGGGCTGTCGATAAATCCGTAAGAGTACGAGGGGGTGGGGATCCCTTCTGAACTGCACGTTGCAAGGCATCCCAGATATGTTCAATAATGTTCATGTCTGGGGTGTTTGGTGGCCAGCGGAAGTGTTTAAACTCAGAGAAGTGTTCCTCGAACCACTATGTAGCAATTCTAGATGTGTGGGATGTTGCATTATCCTGCTGTTATTGCCCAAGTCCGTCGGAATGCACAATGGACATGAATGGCTGCAGGTGATCAGACAGGATGCTTACGTGCGTGTCACCTGTCAGAGTTTTATCTAGACGTATCAGTTCTCCCATAACACTACAGCTGCCCACCCCCCCACACCATTCTAGAGCCTACATTAGCCTGAACAGTCCCCTGCTGACATGCAGGGTACATGGACTCATGAAGCTGTCTCCATACCCGTCAATGTCCACCCGCTCGATACAATTTGAAACGAGACTCGTCCGACCAGATAACATGTTTCGGTGTTGGGCCCAGGCGAGGCGTAAAGCTTTGTGTCGTGCACTCATCAAGGGTACACGAGTGGACCTTCGGTTCCGTTGAATGGATCACACGCTTACACTTGATGGCCCAGCACTGAACTCTGCAGCGATCTGAGGAAGGTTAGCGCGGGAAAAACGAGCACTTAAATTTTTCTGTCCGAGCCCTAATTTATTTTATCGTGATGAGCTTTTCTCCCTGTGTAGGTGGGTGCCAACAGAATGTTTTCGCAATCGGAGGAGAAAACTGGTGATTGAAATTTCATGAGAAGATCCCGATGCAATGAAAAATCCCTTTGTTTTAATGAGTGCCACTCCAGTTCACGTATCATGTCTGTGGTACTATCTCCCATATTTCACGACAATACAAAACAAGCTGCCCTTCGAAATTTTTCAATGACATCACACCACACCGCACGGCAATACTCCAGAATAGGGAGGACAAGCGTGGTGTAAGCAATCTCTTTAGTAAACCTGTTGCACCTTTTAAGTGTTCTGCCAATGAATCGCAGTCTTTGGTTTGCTCTACCCAAAAAATTAACTATGTCATCGTTCCAATTTAGGTTATTTGTATTTGTAATCCCTAAGTATTTAGTTGAATTTACAGCCTTCAGATTTGTGTGACTTATCGCGTAATTGAAATTCAGCGGATTTCTTTTAGTACTCATGTGAATAAACTCACACTTCCCTTTATTCAGGGTCAATTGCCATTTCTCGAACCATACAGATATCTTATCTAAACCATTTTGCTATTCGTTTTGGTCATCTGATGACTTTACAAGACGGTAAATGACAGCATCATCTGCAAACAATCCAAGACGGCTACTCAGATTGTCTCCCATGTCGTTAATATAGATCAGGAACAGTAGAGGCCCTATAACACTTCCTTGGAGAACGCCGGATATTACTTGTGTTTTACTCGATGACTTTCCGTCTATTACTGCGAACTGTGACCTTTCTGACTGGAAATTACGAATCGAGTCGCACAACTGAAGCGATATTCCATAGGAATGCAGTTTGGTTAGAAGACGCTTGTGAGGAACGGTGTCGAAAGCATTCTGGAAACCTAAAAATATGGACTCAATTTGACATCCCCTGTCGACAGCACTCATTACTTCATGAGTATAATGTGCTAGTTGTGTTTCGGAAGAACGATATTTTCTGAATCCGTGCTGACAATGTGTCAATAAATCGTTTTCTTCGAGGTACTTCACAATGTTCGAATACAGTACATGTTCCAAAAACCTACCGTAAATCGACGTTAGTGACAAGGGACTGTAATTCAGCGGATTACTCCTACTTCTCTTTTTGGGTATTGGTGTGACGAGCAATTTTCCAGTCTTTAGCTACGGATCTTTCTGTGAGCGAGCGGTTGTATATAATAGCTAAATATGAAGCTATTGTATCAGCATACTCTGCGAGGACTCTGACTGGTATACAATCTGGACCGCAGGCCTTGACTTTATTAAATGATTTAACCTGCTGTGGATGAGAAAATGACAATCAAGAGTTTGAGGAACAGTAGGAATAAAAAGACAGCCAACCAACCGGTATAAATGGTGGTTTTTAAATAACGTTGACCACGGTTTCGACCGATTTAAATCCGCCTTCTTCAGAAGCACAAACTTGCATACAATACGATAATTTATAATGAAATCGTCATGGACTAGTATTACGTGTGAAGGACAACCTGCATATAATGCGATAAGTTATAATGAAAACGCCATGGACCAATATTGAGTGTCTGCAGAGGCTACTCTCTACAACAAGTGTAGGAATATCACGTAATACTGGTCCATGGCTTTTTCATTATCGCAATGTGTGCATGTTTATACTTCTGAAGAAGACAGGTTTACATCCTTTTAAACTGCGGTCAAGGTTATTTGAAAACCACCATTTATTGCAACTGGTTGACTGTCTTTTATTCCTGCTGTAGTGCAGCCATATTCAAAATACTGAAATTTGAGGAATATGTTTTGTAACCTGCCGAGATTCGCTTCGTCTTCACGGTAGGACAACGTCGAAACAGCCGTCGAGGCAAAGGAAACAAAATAATTTGCGTGCAGGCGCTTATGGCTCCAGCAGGATAAGACACACAGTAATTGCAGCGGTATATCTAAGGGAAAGTGTCACCGTGGTATAGGTTAGCGTTTTGCGGACTCGTGATAAAATCATCCTGGCTCCCGTGTTCGATCCTAGCTACCGTTTAAATTTTCAATTAAATCATATGTAGTGTAGACGGAGACTTCCGGTATAAGAAGTCACCCTCAGTCCACCTACGGTCTTGTCAAAGATAAAGGCACAATTGGGGCAATTCCGACATTCATAGGATTTGTCGACCTAGAAAAAGCGTTTGGCAATGTAAACAGGTCCCCCTTGTTCGAAATTCTCTGAAAAATAGGCGTAGGTAGTAGAGAAAGACTAATGTATATATGTATATCAATGAAGAGGGTATAAGAATGGTACATCCAAAGTGAAGTGCTCACATTAAAAAGTGTGTAAGACGGGTATGCAATCCTTCACCTTTACTGTTCAGCCTTTACATCGACGAAGCAATGACGAAAATAAAAGAAAGGTTCAAGAGCGGGGTTAAAACTCAGAGTGAAACGATACCAGAGATGTCGCTAATGAACGATGCCAGTGATATGATTCGCTAATGACATTGCTATCTTCTGTGAAAGTGAGGAGAGATTGCAAAATCTCTTGAATGGAATGAGTAGTCTAATGAGCATACACTGTGGGTTGAGGGAAAACAGAAGAAAGACGAAAGTAATGAGGAGTAGAAGATAAGAATTAGCGATAAAATAAACATACAAATTGTAGACCACGTAGTGCAGGACATCTCCTATCTTGGAAGCAAAATAGCCCATGACGGACAAAGCAAGGAGGATATAAGAAGCAGACTAGCACAGGAAAAAACGACATTCCTGGACACAGAAGTTCACTATAGTATCAAAGAGTAACCATGAGAACGAAATTTAAGGATGCTTATTTGTAACAGAGCAGCTTGGAGGAGTGAATCATATGCTGCGGTAAACCGGAAAGGAATAGCCGGCCGGAGTGGCCGAGCGGTTCTAGGCGCTTAAATCTGAAACAGCGCGACCGCTACGGTCGCAGCTTCGAATCCTGCCTCGGGCGTGGATGTATGTGATGTCCTTAGGTTAGTTAGGTTTAAGTAGGTTACAGTTAGATATAGTGGGAATTAGTGAAGTTCGGTGGAAGGAGGAACAAGACTTCTGGTCTGGTGACTACAGGGTTATGAACACAAAATCAAATAGGGGTAATGCAGGAGTAGGTTTAATAATGAATAGGAAAATAGGAATGCGGGTAAGCTACTACAAACAGCATAGTGAAGCATTATTGTGGCCAAGATAGATACGAAGCCCACGCCTACTACAGTAGTACAAGTTTATATGCCAACTAGCTCTGCAGATGACGAAGAAATTGAAGAAATGTATGATGAAATAAAAGAAATTATTCAGATAATGAAGGGTGACGAAAATTTAATAGTCATGGGTGACTGTAATTCGGTAGTAGGAAAAGGGAGAGAAGGAAACGTAGAAGGTGAATATTGATTGGGGCTAAGAAATGAAAGAGGAAGCCACCTGGTAGAATTTTGCACAGAGCACAACTTAATCATAGCTAACACTTGGTTCAAGAATCATAAAAGAAGGCTGTATACATGGAAGAAGCCTGGAGATACTGACAGGTTTCAGATAGATTATATAAAGGTAAGACAGAGATTTAGGAACCAGGTTTTAAATTGTAGGACATTTCCAGGGGCAGATGTGGACTCTGACCACAATCCATTGGTTATGACCTGTAGATTAAAACTGAAGAAACTGCAAAAAGGCTGGAATTTAAGGAGATAGATGGGACATGGATAAACTGAAAGAACCAGAGGTTGTACAGAGTTTCAGGCAGAGCATAAGGGAACAATTGACAGGAATGCGGGAAAGAAATACAGTAGAAGATGAATGGGTAGCTTTGAGGGATGAAGTAGTGAGGGCAGCAGAGGATCAAGTAGGTAAAAAGACGAGGGCTAGAAGAAATCCTTGGGTAACAGAAGAAATATTGAATTGATGAAAGGAGAAAATATAAAAATGCAGTAAATGAAGCATACAAAAAGGAATACAAACGTCTCAAAAATGAGATCGACAGGAAGTGCAAAATGGCTAAGCAGGGATGGCTAGAGGACAAATGTAAGGATGTAGAGGCTTATCTCACTAGGGATAAGATAGATACTGCCTACAGGAAAATTAGAGAGACCTTTGGAGATAAGAGAACCACTTGTATGAATATCAAGAGCTCAGATGGAAACCCAGTTCTAAGCAAAGAAGGGAAAGCAGAAAGGTGGAAGGAGTATATAGCTGGTCTATACAAGGGCGATGTACTTGAGAACAATATTATGGAAATGGAAGAGGATGTAGATGAAGATGAAATGGGAGATACGATACTGCGTGAAGAGTTTGACAGAGCACTGAAAGACCTGAGTCGAAACAAGGCCCCCGGAGTAGACAACATTCCATTGGAACTACTGACGGCCTTGGGAGAGCCAGTCCTGACAAGACTCTGCCATCTGGTGAGCAAGATGTATGAAACAGGCGAAATACCCTCAGACTTGAAGAAGAATATAATAATTCCAATCCCAAAGAAAGCAGCTGTTGACAGATGTGAAAATTACCGAACTATCAGTTTAATAAGTCACAGCTGCAAAATACTAACGCGAATTCTTTACAGACGAATGGAAAAACTAGTAGAAGGCGACCTCGGGGAAGATCAGTTTGGATTCCGTAGAAATACTGGAACACGTGAGGCAATACTGACCCTACGACTTATCTTAGAAGCTAGATTAAGGAAGGGCAAACCTACGTTTCTAGCATTTGTAGACTTAGAGAAAGTCTTTGACAATGTTGACTGTAATACTCTCTTTCAAATTCTGAAGGTGGCAGGGGTAAAATACAGGGAGCGAAAGGCTATTTACAATTTGTACAGAAACCAGATGACAGTTATAAGAGTGGAGGGGCACGAAAGCAGTGCTTGGGAAGGGAGTGAGACAGGGTTGTAGTCTCTCCCCGATGTTATTCAATCTGTATATTGAGCAAGCAGTAAAGGAAACAAAAGAAAAATTCGGAGTAGGTATTAAATTCCATGGAGAAGAAATAAAAACTTTGAGGTTCGCCGATGACATTGTAATTCTGTCAGAGACAGTAAAGGACTTGAAAGAGCAATTGAACGGAATGGATAGTGTCTTGAAAGGAGGATATAATATGAACATCAACAAAAGCAAAACAAGGATAATGGAATGTAGTCGAATTAAGTCGAGTGATGCTGAGGGAATTAGATTAGGGAATGAGACACTTAAAGTAGTAAAGGAGTTTTGCTATTTGGGGAGAAAAATAACTGATGGTGGTCGAAGTAGAGAGGATATAAAATGTAGACTGGCAATGGCAAGGAAAGCGTTTTTGAAGAAGAGAAATTTGTTAACATCGAGTATAGATTTAAGTGTCAGGAAGTCGTTTCTGAAAGTATTTGTATGGAGCGTAGCCACGTATGGAAGTGAAACATGGACGATAACTAGTTTGGACAAGAAGAGAATAGAAGCTTTCGAAATGTGGTGCTACAGATGAATGCTGAAGGTTAGATGGGTACATCACATAACTAATGAGGAAGTATTGAATAGGATTGGGGAGAAGTGAAGTTTGTGGCACAACTTGACCAGAAGAAGGGACCGGTTGGTAGGACATGTTCTGAGGCTTCAAGGGATCACCAATTTAGCATTGGAGGGCAACGTGGAGGGTAAAAATCGTAGAGGGAGACCAAGGGATGAATACACTAAGCAGATTCAGAGGGATGTAGGTTGCAGTAGGTACTGGGAGGTGAAGAAGCTTGCACAGGATAGAGTAGCATGGAGAGCTGCATCAAACCAGTCTCAGGACTGAAGACCACAACAACAACAAGTAGTTCTAAGGGGACTGATGACCTGAGCTGTTAAGAACCATTTTTTTGAACCGGAAAGGAATAGAAGCGTTTGAGTTGCGGTGGTGTAGGAGGAAGTTAAAAAGTATGTGAACTGATAAGAAATGAAGATATTGTCCACAGTATCGGCAAAAAGGGGAATACACTCAAAGACAAGAAAACGACGTTATGTGAAGGAATTATCCGAATGGGACGGAAATCAGTATATTTTATGTACAGGTACAGATAAATGATTACAATTTTAGAAAAATTGGATGATTTACTTAAGAGAAAGAACTTTACAAACAGAGCAAGTCGATAACGCGTTGGCTACCTCTGGCCCTAATCCGAACAGTTATTCGGCTTGGCATTCGTTGGTAGTTACACAATGAAGGCTTTCATGACCGGTTGTTTCAGCTGCCGAGAATTCTTCCGGGTTGTATGGTCGTGGTCCATGGAACTCTTCTATTCCTGACGTTTCGTGCAAAGCTACGTTTAACATCTTCTGAGGTGCTCCTGGTTGTGCTGAGTCTTACCGACTGACGAGTCGGACGTCGAAGAACGGCCTAAATACCGTGGAAAGTGGGCGTGGTCTGGATTTCACGTGATAGCAGAGATAAACCTTGTCAAGAATAAAATATAACTATCGATCATAGTACGTCAAAGATAAAAATTTCTCATCGATTCTGTAGCGTCCGCAGCTCGTGGTCGTGCGGTAGCGTTCTCGCTTCTCGCGCCCGGGTTCCCGGGTTCGATTCCCGGCGGGGTCAGGGATTTTCTCTGCCTCGTGATGACTGGGTGTTGTGTGCTGCCCTTAGGTTAGTTAGGTTTAAGTAGTTCTAAGTTCTAGGGGACTGATGACCATAGATGTTAAGTCCCATAGTGCTCAGAGCCATTTGAACCATTTGATTCTGTAGCGCCACTGTCCATATATCGCCGAGTTTCAGCTTCTTCTTTTCTGTTAAAATTATCCCCTTGTTTATATATTTCGATTGCTTCTCTATATAGCCGTGGATAATAGTTCGTCATAGCACACAAAAGATTAGTTCCCGAAATTCGTGATCACCCGACTGAAAAGCATGTTCCGCCACGGCTGACTTGTCTGTTTCCCGTAGTCGGCAGAGACTTTTATGTTCCTTCAACCGTGTATTCACACTTCTCTTTGTAGTTCCAATGTAGACCCTACCACAGGTACACGGAATCTTGTATACACCACTTGCAGACAGAGGGGGACGTTTATCCTTAACGGAACGAAGTGCTTGGCCTATTTTCTTATTTGGTCTGAAATTCGGTCGAACGTTATGTCACCTTAAAATCTTGTCGATTTGAAGCGTTACTTTTCTTATGAAGGGTAGAGAAGCCGTGTTCTTCCATCGCTGTGTTCGTAGATTGTTGGATGTCCTCTTGAGGGATATCTTTCCAAATTCTGTCCAATTGGCGCGTCAAAATTCCGAGCTGTTGGAAGCCGCTACCGTAATACTCGAAACGTATTCAGCTGGGGAGGGATCCGGCTACCTTTCTGTCCAAGGTAGGGTTAGCGAGTACGAACACATGCTGTAGAAACTCTTGTGTGCTGGCGGTCGTTATCTTGCTCAAATGTAAGCCCAGGAGGGCTTTCCATAAAGAGCAACAACCGGGAAGTAGAATATCATCGACGTACCGCTGTGGTGTAAGGGTGCCGCAGATGACAACCAAAGGAATCCTGTTATGAAAAGAAATGAAGCCCCAGACCGTCACTCCTGGTTGTCGCGCCCCGTTCTGGCGCACAGCATCTCCTGGAGGCCCAGGCACGTCTTTGCCCTGGTACTGACTGGAGTAGAATTGTCAACAGTGATGAGTCTCGCTTGGAACTGAGCCAGTGGGCCGCGATGGCAAGCGGAGACGGATCTGGGGACGCCCTGGCCAGTGGTGGAGTGCCAGCCCGCCTGCCATTTTTTCTGAACATCTACCGATTTCCGTCCTCTTCGGATAATTCCTCCGCAGTGCGTAATTTTTTTTTTTTTTTTTTTTTTTTTTTTTTTTTTTTTTTTTTTTTTTTTGTCTCAGAGTGTGTATGGAATAGAATGACATTTGAAAACGAGAAGGACAAGAATAACTAGCACAAAACAATACGGTCTGCAGTTCACTAAGGACAGTCCCCGTGTAAAACCAGTTACTTAATGCAATAGTGTCTCGCCTGATTTACGATTATGTAAATGCGCCACGAGAACAAGGCGACAATTTTCCTGTCTGACTCAAAAATAAGTTTTTTGACCTAAAATAACAAGCATTTTTTAAAATTTTGGAAAAAGACTAGTACTTCAGTTTGTACTGTAATTGCTGAGACTCAGATAATAGACACTACAACGTAAACGCGTCGCGGCGCATTAACACTTACTTCTACAGGTCTGCACAGCCTAACATGACCAAAACTACTAAAATCATTTATTCTGAATAAGATATGAAACGATATTGCTCTCAAAATAACGATTCAGTGCCAGAATACTACACGCCAAGCGACAACATTATCGTACAGTAAAACAGCAGGTACGCTGAGTAGTTTAAAAAAGTCAAGATTTCGACTGCTGATAGTTGGGAACTGAATTGCTATGAAATATGGAGGATGCTCCTACCAAGGGTCAAATACATTCATCCTCCTAACTACTACGATATTACGACAGCACGACTAAAATTTTTATAAAACATTTTGGGTCTCTTTTTGTGAGGGTGAAATCATGACATTGTCTCTGGTACCGGACCTGAAGTATTTAAACGTGTTTACGTAACATCGACGTAATTTGCTGGTGGAGGAGTCTTATTAAGGGCTGACTGATTTACATTCGTCAATATGAAATGGGATGAATTTGATATCTACCACCGTCAAAAGCATGCACGTTCATAATGTAGCACAAGGGTTACCGAACGCTAATTTCTCATAAATACAGTTGCTAAAGAAATTATCTGATAACCCCGCCAAAATATGTGAGCTGGGAAAGGAAGAAGACAATGTGCTATAACAAATAGATTTATTTCCGTGAGGACAAAATTAAAACTTGGATTTTGACACAGAATATTAGAGTGGCAGATTGTACAAAAATCACGAATATGAACAACAACTGCTGCTAGTTTGCTAATAAACAAGCCTGTATCCCTAGTTTAACTATAGCAAAAGTGCTGTAGACTTTACTGTGAGTGGAGGGCCGTTAATACTAACGTAGAGTTTGCCTAAATCAAGACAATGATTGACTGCACATAGAAAAAACGTGGCTTTGCGTGCAAACATAGAGGCGCTGACTGGGGCTGCTGCAGATGGCAGTAAGGTAATGAGCAGTGGTAATTTAGCTCGTAACTTCCTGTCTCCTGAGGCTGCGACACTTACCAAACCCACAGACGCTTGACGTGAAGCAGGCGGGTGTATTGTGGCGATGTCGAAGCTGCAAGAGTCGACAGCAACCCACCATCCCGTCTGCCGTACTCCGGAGCGGAGCACGATTAATTCACGGCCGTGTGAAAAATTAATTTTCGACCGGGTGTCCGAACGAGCACAGATGTGCGCCAGTCTCTCTGTGGATACGGAAGAGACGACTGTACCCTACGACCGTCCAGAAGCAGATCCCCTATTTTCTATTTTTCGCACCACTACACGGACGCACATCCTGTTGCTCTCGAAAATTGCTAATCCTGGCATAGCAACAAAACCGGTATCAATCGTGATCCCAAAGCAGACGCTCTCAGCTCCCACTATAAAAACAGAAAAATGCCCTGCTCCAACCTGAAGGCATCCCGCCAAAATCAAAAGACAGCTTTGGACGCGGGCAGACGTCACAATCCGCCCACCAATCACAGGCCCCGCCAAGTCTGCGCTTGACAACGCAACAGTGGGGGGGGGGGGGGGGGGGGGGGGAAATGACTGAACATGTAAATTTTCAGATCTACGTGTGGTGCCACTCCGGCGGGCGTCTTGCAGAGCCAGAGGGCAATTTCTGCAAATTCTAACACACCAAGCAGTGCGGGCACCGCCGCCCAGCACTCTGCAATATAGAAACAAAACGAGGTTCCCATCAGCACAGAGAGTGGGCTCTAAGGCGATTTGGTCGGTGTCGAGCAGGGGCGACGCGGCGGCAACTTCAGAGACGGACCGTGATGTGAGGCCCTTCGCCGCTTTCACATATTGTCCTCGCTTCCTCCCAAGAAAGTCCCCTACTCTCCATACTCAAGCGAACCCTAGACCCTGTCTCGGCCGAGTGCAGTCGCCGCTTAAGGCAAATGAAATATAGCACTGAGAAAAGAAATCCACCCCGTAACCAGCGAAATTCTCCAGGCATGCAGGTACTGTGAGTTCAATCACCGATTCGTGCTTCTGATTCCGTAATAAAAATAAAATGATAACGTGTAAATTATGCCCTATTTGCAATATGAATCACGAAAAGGAAGCCGGCCAGAGTGGCCGAGCGGTTCTAGGCGCTACAGTCTGGAACCGCGCGACCGCTACGGTCGCAGGTTCGAATCCTGCCTCGGGCATGGATGTGTGTGATGTCCTTAGGTTAGTTAGGTTTAAGTAGTTCTAAGTTCTAGGGGACTGATGACCTCAGAAGTTAAGTCCCATAGTGCTCAGAACCATTTGAGCCATTTGAACGAAAAGAAAAATAAATAAATAAACGAGAAAGGATCTGATGGGCCTGCCAACGAGAGCGGACGGGCCAGAACGGCATGTCACCTTTCTGGTGTATTCCTGTAAGCTTTCACGGCCTGAGTCCCCATAAAAAAAATTTGGGAAGTAGATCACATTACACTGTAAAAGGGCCAAACGTTTCGGTTACTATCGTTGACGGCTTTCATCACAGCACGTATCAATACTGGAGTAACGTCACTTGAGCTATGACATACGAGTACACATAGTACACACTGCCACTACAATGACTTAAGAATATCAGCACTTGTTTCGCCTTGCGACACGTCCAGCCATGGTTCTTGGCCAATTCTGCTGTCTCGTGTTTCCTCTTTCGTTCCATACAGTTATCGCTTTCGTCCTTGACACTATCCGTTAGCCGGCCGGTGTGGTCGAGCGGTTCTAGGCGCTACAGTCCGGAACCGCGCGACGGAGACGGTAGCAGGTTCGAATCCTGCCTCGGGCTAGGATGAGTGTGATGTCCTTAGGTTAGTTAGGTTTAAGTAGTTCTAAGTTCTAGGGGACTGATGACGTTAGATGTTGAGTCCCATTGTGCTCAGAGCCATTTGAACCATTTGACACTATCCGTTACTTGATAATGTATGTTCCTCTTCCTCTGCCTGTCTTTCTCTTTACCATTCTTCCAGTACCTTTATGACATAGGCCCTGTTATCTCAAGATAAAGCCTAGCCAATTTTTATTCTTCACCCTATGTGGTCAAATAAATTTCAGTTCTTCCCAGTTCCCAACTCTTCCTCGTCCTAAGCCCGTCTGCTCAACTTATATCCCCTAGTTTCCTCCATATCCACATTTCTGATGCTGCAGCCAAGTTTTCTCCTTTTTTTATCTTGCCCAGGTCACTGCTCATATCATACTATGCCTAATGTAAAGCATTTAGCTAATATTTTCCTCTCATTTTTATTAGTGGCCCTCATAGAAATTTCTGGATTTCATTGAACGCTTCCTTGGCATTCGTTATGCCGGACCCTATATCTGTCTCACATTTAAGGTCTTCCATTATAATATTTTCCAAGTATTTGAATTTTGCAACTCGCTCTAATTGTCCGTCTGTAGTAATTTTGGTCTTTTCTCCTTTTCCTTCCAGTGTTATGCCTTTAGTCTTTTTCTTCCTTATTTTCATTCTGAATTCTTTGAATTCACATTTAGGCATTCCATCATTTCGTTTAGCACCTTCTTGGATTCATCCAACACTACCATGTGTCCAGCAAGTCGTATGCGCCGGGCGCGGTGACCGAGCGGTTCTAGGCGCTTCAGTCCGGACTGCTACGGTCGCAGGTGTTCGAATCCTGCCTCAGGCATGGATGTGTGTGATGTCCTTAGGTTAGTTAGGTTTAAGTAGTTCTAAGTCTAGAGGACTGGTGACCTCAAATGTTAAGTCCCATAGTGCTCAGAGCCATTTGAACCAAGTCGTATGCACCCCACCCTTTTCTCTCCTACACACACTCCTCCTGTTACTCCCACACACTATCATATGATCTAGTCCAGGTAGATTTGAAACGGTGTAGGTAAATGTAAACGTCGTGTGACTAGGGCCTCCCGTCGGGTAGACCGTTTGCAGGTCCAAGTCTTTGGAGTTGACGCCACTTGGTGACTTGCGCGTCGATGGGGATGAAACAATGATGATTAGGACAACGCAACACCCAGTCCCTGAGCGGAGAAAATCTCCGATCCAGTCGGGAATCGAACCCGGATCCTTAGGATTGACATTCTGTCGTGCTGACCACTCAGCTACCGGGAATGGACAACGGCGTAGGTGAAACGCAACATCTCTGCCTGATTCCTCTTCCTGTTGGTATTGCAATTCCTATGCCCTCTGTTAGTTGTCACAAACTCTGACTTTTTGATTACAATATAGCAGCTTAATCTATTTCTTTATCTCCAGTCCATACCGTGTTTCCTCAGGATAAGAATAAGTCTACTCTTTGTCCAGAAGGAAACACAATTGATCGTATAATCAAAAGGCTGTGTGCGGAGAAGGGAAGCTGAGATTCTCTACTGAATGTACTTTATATCAGAATTTTATTGGCCGTCATTGGAAAACAAGAATGGAGCAGCAGTATGTAGCAACAGCAGCTCCCCCCTTATTAGTAACTGCTAGTTAAGAGATCGGCGTGCTCCCAGCCACCGAGTCTGTGTCGGTTTACCTGGTAGCCGGCGGAGTGGCCTTTCTAATAAGGCGCCGGTAACACGACGTGTCAGCCGGTAGTCACGACTCGAGATCCGACTACCGGAGGGCAGCTTGGGAGACGGGGAGGGGGTAAGGTTGCGTAGGCGGCGCGCGACCGCCAAGAAGGCGCTGCTACAGCGCTGTACCATAGCGTTACGTGACGGGTTTGATAGCGGTGCAACCAACAACCTTACAGAGAGGAAGTGCCTGTTACACACTGGTATCTCATGCATGTCTCAAGGGTAAGCGCCCTTGGCTAGAGGCTTCACAAGCCTGGAAACACATTTTCGAGTATTCAGAATGAGATTTTCACTCTGCAGCGGTGTGTGCGCTGATATGAAACTTCCTGGCAGATTAAAACTGTGTGCCGGACCGAGACTCAAACTCGGGACCTTTGCCTTTCGCGGGCAAGTACTCTACCAACTGAGCACGACTCAGGCTCCGTCCTCACAGTTTTACTCCTGCCAGTACCTCGTCTCCTACCTTCCAAACTTTACAGAAGCTCTCCTGCGAACTTGCAGAACTAGCACTCCTGAAAGGTGGTAAGCCATTTGGCTCGTCTCTTTTCATTCATATCTGATAAATAAATTGACTGTAGACTACTTGACTTACAGAGAGTGTTTCCGATTCCTTTTTTGGGCGCGCTTTAGCACTGAGACGGGTTGCGGATATGGAACACGAGAGTCGCAAGCGTGGCACGCTAAAGCCGACCCCTGAAGGCTGCTTCACAGAACTGCTAGCGGGGCGATCGACAGGTAGAAACTACCCTCACGTTGCCTTGCGGAAAGTCGCCTCGGCTGGCGTTATACTGGTGCCCAGCCTATTGTTTAGTTTATTGCACATATCCACTTTGGACGGTTGAATGGCGCGCGCGGTGGACGCGCGGTTAGAGGCGCCATGTCACGGATTGCGCGGCTCCTTCCGCAGGAGGTTCGAGTCCTCCCTCGGGCATGGGTGTCTGTGTTGTTCTTAGCATAAGTTAGATTAAGTTAGTTTAAGCGGTGTGTAGTCCGCCCCCGGTAGCTGAGTGGTCAGCGCGACAGGATGTCAATCCTAAGGGCCCGGGTTAGATTCCCGGCTGGGTCGGAGATTTTCTCCGCTCAGGGACTGGGTGTTGTGTTGTCCTAATCATTACCATTTCATCCCCATCGACGCGCAAGTCACCAAGTGGCGTCAAATCAAAAGACTCGCACCCGGCGAACGGTCTACCCGACGGGAGGCCCTAGTCACACGACATTTACATTTTTTAGTGGTTTGTAAGTTTGGGGACCGATGACCTTAGCAGTTTGGTCCCTTAGGAATTCACACACATTTGAACATTTTGATGGCTGAACTGAAAGCATTCGTTCTGGATGGCAACTCTGCCTGGCAGGATGTGGACGTCTGAGGCGTGCTAATGAAAGTACATTCAGCTGATAAACACCTCCCGGCAGTCCAAAAGACACGATAAAAGAGCTGTGACATATTACAGGGCCAGAGGATACCACAGAGTTAACAGAGAGCCTCGAGCGCTTTTTTTTTCCACGGCCTGTGATGTGAGGCTAGCTTTCGATTTTTTCCTGCTCATCTGCCATTTGCCTTAGTTACTCGCTTAATAGCAATAGAGTAGCATCAATAACTGTGTTCGGATCGAAATTGTCACTGCGATGTTATATTTCAGTGCACCTACACACAATAAATTATCAGCCTGACCTCACACAATATGAGACTACCCCTAAATTCATATGGCTCCTACCTAGCCCTATGTAAATACCAACACACCCTATGACCTACGCTTGCAGTATCAGACGCACTATCTGATCAAAAGTATTCGGACGCCCCTACGTAATGCGGAATTGACCACTAGATAACATGAGAGGCGGACTCGCCAGTGTAAAAGAATGTGGCCGGTATTACGTTGTCAGTAGAGAAGCAGTGACAGCCAAAGATCAATGACTTCTAATGTGGTCTAGTCGCTGTATATAACCTGAGTAACGAGCCCATCAGGGACATTTCAGCCTCTCTAAAGCAGCCCGTCGACTGATGGTGAAGTGATTGTGAAGTGGAAACATGAACGTACAACCATAGCTAAACCAAGAACAGGCAAACGTCGTGTACCAACGGACAGGGACCGTCGAGCTGCCGGCCGCTGTAGTCGAGCGGTTATAGGCGCTTCAGTCCGGAACCAAGCGGCTGCTAAGGTCGCAGGTTAGAATGCTGCCTCGGGCCTGGGCGTTAGTTAGGTTTAAGTAGTTCTAAGTCTAGAGTACTGATGATCTCAGATGTTAAGTCCCATAGTGCTTAGAACCATTTGAACCTTCTGAAAAACAGGAGCCAATGGACGAATGGACTGTGCAGCTGCTGCAAACTATGCAGCTATCTCGTGTGAGGCGGGGAAGCTCAGACCGTTAGCAGTGCAGCCCTCCAGCATGACACTGCCATGGTTCAAATGGCTCTGAGCACTATGGGACTTAACTGCTGTGGTCATCAGTCCCCTAGGACTTAGAACTACTTAAACCTAACTAACCTAAGGGCATCACACACATCCATGCCCGAGGCAGGATTCGAACCTGCGACCGTAGCGGTCACGCGGCTCCAGACTTTAGCGCCTAGAACCGCACGGCCACTTCGACCGGCGAACCATTTGAACCGTCGAGCACTGCAGAGTGTGCTTGTAAAAAATTGCGTGAAACCAGTGGAATGAATCACTCTCGACTTCAAGAGTGCTATCGGCGGTTAACTTAGCACAATGACTGTGGTATGGAGTTAAAAATAATGGGGTACAGTGGTCGAGCAGTTCCACTTAAGTCATATGTTTCTGTAACAACACTCTCTGAGCGACGCTTGAGTTGGAGTAAAGAGTGACCCCACTGTAAAGCGGATGACTGCAAATGAGCGATTTGGAGTGATGACCACACTGTACGCTGTGGCAACCAGATGGAAGGGTTTGGGATTGTCGAATGCTCGAAAAACGTTACCTGCGATCATGTGTTATACCAACAGTGAAGCACAGAGGAGATGAGGTTGTGGTATGGGGTATTATTCGTGATTAGGGTGTGGCCCCTTACTGAGCATAAGAAAACGGTAAATGCAGAAGAATATGTACTCATTTTACAATATAGATGAACAATTAGGATGGTTGTATCAACATGACAAGGCCCACTATCATAAAGGAGTGTCTGTGAGGCAATAGTTTGGGAACAACGTTATTCCTGAATAGACTACACTGCCCAAAGCCTCTACTTGCACCAAATAGAGCACTTTTCAGTCAAGTTAGAACGTTGACCTCATTCCAGACTCCAATGGGCCAAAGTCGCTACTTTCGGCTCCTGGCTGACAGACAGAGGCGACCTGTTTTCCTCGCACTAAACAGACTAGGTATTTTAACTCGGTATTTCTGCTGTTGCTCGGTAGCTACACATTAATGGAACTCGCAGCTCTGAACCTGCGATGGGGTCAGATTGGTGTGTGTTGGACAGTGGCCGCTGCAAACCACTGCGTATGGGGCGAGCTGCGGCGGGCCGTGAGGGAAAGCATGCAGCGTGGGTGGCGGCCGGAGCACGCACCGGCGTCGCCTAATGGCAGTGGTGTGGCCGCTACCCCCTCCTCCCCTCCCTAATTGCCTCACCGTAACCCCCCCCCCCTCTCCTACCTTCACCAACATTCACGATTCATGCTAGCACGACCTCGGCCTGTTCTGACATTGTGGCCCTACCTTGCGCCAACTTACTGCCTCAGTACCCGCGAACAGAATAGACTGCGAAAGCAGTACCTCTTCTCTTCGACGACCTTAGCAATTATCATAAACTAGAAGCCGTTATCTCCAATCTTCTCTATAAATAAATGTCCTCACTCTTTTCACTGACTCATCATCACCCAGCACAAACCGCTTAGGATGGAAAATTGATATTTGGAGAGGGTGTAGCTCTTATGCTGCAGGGTCGGTTTAAGAAGGAACTTTTTGAAATTCCACCCTTAAGGTGGTGAAATTGGGGATGAAAAGTTCTTGAAAGTATGTCACTGTTAAGGCAGTCTTTAAGCTAGAGCGACGAAAATTGCTATTTGGCTTCTCGATTAGAAATTTAAAAAAATACGTGTTCAGCACATTGGGAAATTCCATCGCTAAGGACGTAAAATTGTGGGTGATTTTTAAAAAAAAATACATCATTATTGAAATACTTTTAAGGAACTTTAAAGCTTAATCTATAAAAACTGGTATCTGACCTATCTAAGAAATAAAAAATTAGTGCTTCACTGTTTTTGGAAGTTCAGCCACTACGAGGATGAAGTAGTGAGGCACCGAATGAATTGGACATTCAAAAAAGCCACGAACCCCCTTGAAAATGTCCTTCGCGGACGAGGATAAAACGACGGGTTTTACGGTGAAGTCCATTCGACCACGGCATAAAAGCCCGGAACATTTTATTATTTCTGACATTTCCGGACGTGGAAGTTTACAGTTACAATCAGAGCACAGCAAGTCATTGTTAACAAAGAAAAGTCTTCAGACGTTAACTTCGGGTGTACCCCAGGATAGTATTATAGGGCGATTACTTTTCACAGTATACACGGTGATTCAGCCGTCCCTAACACCGCGTTTTATCCAACTCGCGATGCCTTCAGATAGCAAATGGAAGAATTTCATATTCTTTGCTCGAAACGTGCAAATTATTAGCGATACAGAAAAAATTAACAGGACATTTTGTAGGAAATTTAATCGAGTTAAATTCTGTACTGGCCTATGCTTTCACTGGAGGCCACACTTATCGAATTATTCAATGAAAGGTCACTTCTGTACATTTTTCTTGGATAATTCGAAAACTGCAGCCTCTAACGAAAACGTATCCCAGTACAAAATTTAACTGAAATAAATTTCCTATATTAACGACGTATTCATTTTTTTGTAGGACTAACAGTTTGCACGTAGTGAGTGGGAGAATATGAAAATCTTGCATGTGCTATTTGAAGGCATTGCGGGTTGCATAAAACTCAGAAGTAGGCGCAACTGAATCGTACGTAAATGACATTGCAGATATTATTACCACACCTATTCATTTATTACCACAAGCGCAACGCAATCTGACTGCTCTGCAATGACAAGATGGCCTCAAATAATTAACCCAAAAGAATAGCGCGGAATTGGAGAAATCCTAACAATAAGGCACACTTTTTCATAAGTCACTTATCTCACAGAGAATCTTCATAACACGAACTACAGCAATTACAGCAAGCAGCGACTACAGCCAGCTAAATAAAAAGATTCTAGCTACTATAGGCTCTAACTACTAGGAGGCATACGGTTTGCAAAAGAAAGATTTTTGCTGAAGAGCAAACAATGTATTTACCAGACTTTACCTTATTCATGTGACATACAGTTCCAAAAATTATACAGTCGTCAATAATTCCACTACACAAAGATCACCAACTACATCCATCTTCATTTTACAATTCATGTCCTACCAACACTGGGTCTCCATTAAGGATAAATGTCCAAGCCGCCCGCTTTTTAACTGCTAGTCCGTCCAACCAGAGAGTCTCTTACCGAGGGCGCAGAGTGCTGTCGGCGATATTGTTTACAGTCTATAGCGTTGCCAACATACAAACATATAAACGGACTACTTACACCAATAGCTCCCCAGGCAATGATTCCAGGAGAATCACTGCCTCTTGTGATCTTACACAAGATTAACTATGAATTCGTTGGCATCAAGGCTCGTTGCTGAGTTCCACAGAGCCCATCTCAATCTCCCAGTTGACTCTCGCTGTACGCCATGCAATTCTCTGTTGTCTGTGCTGTGGTGTCGGATGGAAACTTAATCGCCGGCCGGAGTGGCCGAGCGGTTAAAGGCGCTACAGTCTGGAACCGCACGACCGCTACGGTCGCAGGTTCGAATCCTGCCTCGGGCATGGATGTGTTTGATGTCCTTAGGTTAGTTAGGTTTAAGTAGTTCTAAGTTCTAGGGGACTTATGACCGCAGCAGTTGAGTCCCATAGTGCTCAGAGCCATTTTTTTGAAACTTAATCATTATATCTCACTAGTATGAAAACACTGGAGCATCAGTGCAGCAGCGTTTTTCACAGAGTTCGTGATGTAACACATTCCATTTCTTATAGCGTTAATAAATTTCTCAGCTGTAAGCCAAAAATTGTTGATCCAGCCGTTCATCACTCGCCACCTTCCCCTTCGCGCCGCGTCACTCAGCAAGGCTTCGTGCCCTTCTGGAGAGAGTCTACTCCAACACCAGAGGATCTAATAAGGTCAAACGTTTCATCGACACCTAGGTCATTAATGAGCGAGCACTAAGTGGATAGGGTGGCGAAAGATTTTGTCACTTTTAGGAAACCAATGGGCCAACCACCCCTAATGATGCAGGGATTGATAGATAGAATTCAGCGATCACAGGCCCTGCAGACCACGCGCCGCTTCCACAAACTGCCTCCATTCCTTCCTGTTTTGCGTCCGGTTCCTCCAGGTGTCTTCGGTTCCCAGGGCTGCTAGGTCCTTTGCCATGTCGTCCATCCATCGCTGCCTTGGTCGTCCAATGCGGCGTTTGGTGTTTGGTTTCCACGTTAGTGCCATCTTCGCCTGTCTTCCATCTGGCATACGGGCTACATGGCCCACTCATCGTATTCTTTTGCTCCTTATCTTCTATAGGGCAGTTGGTTTTCGCATCAGAAGGTAGATTTCCTCGTTTTTCCTCCTCCTCCATTCTACGTTATCTAAAACTGGTCCCCATATCTTCCCCATTACTCTTCTTTCAAATACTAATAGTTTCAATGCTGCAGGGAGCAAACGGAAAATCTAAATGAAAGCGGCTAGGTAGCCATTGGGGCCAGCTTCGCCTTACACGAGACAGTTTCAACTCGTTAGGTCAGCCCCCTTCGGCAAAAGCTTACACATCGTTGCATCACAGTATCAAATGGTTCAAATGGCTCTGAGCACTATGGGGCTTAACATTTGAGATCATCAGTCCCCTAGAACTTAGAACTACTTAAACCTAACTAACCTAAGGACATCACACACATCCATGCCCGAGGCAGGATTCGAACCTGCGACCGCAGCAGTCGCGCGGTTCCGGACTACAGCACCTAGAACCGCATGGCCACCACGGCCGGCATCACAGTATCAACTTCCATCTGATTCACTGCTGAACAAATTAAATAAAAATTTAATACCTTTGGCAGTGATAGCCTAAAAACATTTTATTATAAATAAATAAAAATGGCTCTGAGCACTCTGTGACTTAACTTCTGGGTCATCAGCGCCTAGAACTTAGGACTAATTAAACCTAACTAACCCAAGGACATCACACACATCCATGCCCGAGGCAGGATTCGAACCTGCGACCGTAGCGGTCGTTCGGTTCCAGACTGTAGCGCCTAGAACCGCACGGCCGCTCCGGCCAGCTATAAATAAAGTCACCGAGTACTGCAACGTCTACATCAACACTTTTTTAATTGTTTAAATAGTTTGCATGTTAATCTCTTTTTTATATGAAGTAGAGCGTAAAAATGTGAATTTTTCAGGTTAAAATTTTACTCTGAAGTCGTCGTAAATTTAGTTGTTAATTATCATTGTTGCCTAGACGACTAGTGTCATGTTCAGTATTGCTCTCCGCTGAATTCACTGAATCTCCGGTTTTTACTCTAATAGTCAAATACGAAATTAAGGGGACATTCTGGTCGCGAGCGATGAAAAAACTTATTTTTACGGATTATGCCTGCAAAAGGATATTTTGATTGTGAAAGTATTTTAGAAGTAGGAGGAAATTAGTGTTTAGCGTACCGTCGACAAAGAGGTCATTGGAGACAGAGCACAAGCTCGTATTAGGGAAGGATGGGGAAGGAAACCGGCCTTGCCCTTTCAAAGGAACCATCCTGGCATTTGCCTGAAACGATTTAGGGAAACCACGGAAAACCTAAATGAGGATGGGCGGAGACAGGTTTGAACCGTCGTCCTCCCGAATGCGAGTCCAGTGTGCAAACCAATGTGCCACCTCACACGGTATAAAGTATTTTAGAAGTTACAGCGTGTTCAATGGAACAATGCGCCGAACGGAATAAAGGTAGCTGTAGGCGCTCGATATAATAGTTCAAGAAAAGATCTGACCAATACGGTAATTTCTGTCCAATGAAGATTTGCTTAAAAGATGCACCGGTGGCAGTAGGCATAATGACAATGAGAGATATTTGGATACTGAAGCATTTTCATTGTGGGGCAAAAATCTTCAAATAGCAACATACACAGCTGCAGGCATATTTAGCGAAGGTTATTCATCTATCGTGTAGACCACGAACGTATTATGAATTGTCACAGGGAGGAACAGCAGAAACTTCGTGGAGTTATCTAACAGAAAAAGCGTGGCTGCCACAAAGCAATGCATGTCTCGCTTTGTTAAAAGAGCCCGGATTGAAGAAAAATACGGCACCAGATTCAGAAACGGATCATGTTTGAGGAAGAGGACGGATGCCTCTATGGTTCTAGGACCGCAGATTAACCGTAAGTTTTGAAACGATGTATTTTTTGTTAATCGAAACTTTTTCTCGACGCAACATTTTTCAACGTACGAAGCGCTCTAGAGTCTCCACAGATTAATGGATTCACTTGATTTCTTTTAAATGAAAAATAATTCAATATAAGGGACCTTAGGAAGAGGTTTTTTTTGTATTTTAAGTATTTTAAACATTTGAACTTAGAAAAACCTGGCAGGAATCAGACATGGTTTTTTCAAAATCCCATCGTGATGGCCACCGAGTTTATTCTAATTTCATAATTTCCTACAATTACGGGTTTCAGAAGTAGCCACGAGTCTACAAAACGCTTTGCATACCACGACGCGCCGCGAGGTGCATACTTTAACAAGGACTGCAGGCGCCATTTTTAATTTGTTATGAATTAAACTTTTTTCATACGCTTAGGTATTTATAATAAAACGCTAAAACAACCGCTTTAAGAAAAATAATCCTTGTATAAAAAATATATTCTAAACTTAACCCATTTTTCCTTGGCTCTCGACCAGAATCTCGCCTTAAATATTTTCTTTTATTGTTTTTTTTTTTCTTTAGCCGCTCGCAGTTAAATAACTCCAATTCACATTCAATTAAATTTAAAATATTTGTCACTCTCTTGAAAACATATATCGGCGAACTATTTCAGAACCAAAGATACCAATTCTTGCTTTCTGTATTGTTCACCATTTAAATATTTGTTCGATAAATATACGGGTGACGCCGTCGACCAGTGAAATTTGAATCAGCAGCTTGAAATTTTCATGCGCCGCGAAGAGCAGCCGTCAGCAATCGCCAATTCTTCATTGAGACAGCACAACAATCTGTATCACGACAACTGCTAAATTAATTCGTAGCATCTGTACACTGATAAATTCAGTCGAAGACCTTGATGCAAAATAGTTGCGTCCTCGCCTTTTACGATTATAAAAAGGTCTGACACCACAGTATTAAAATAAATATTTTTTTTTATTTCAAGTTTTTGTAGAGCTGGCTCCTTTGTTGGTCGGGCAGCTAGGCTGCAGGTTAGATAGCTTGCGCGAAAATGAGGTCCTGGATAAGATCCCATAGGGAAAACAAAAAAAGTATTAAATTGCAAATTACAAGGAAAACGAGATCGCAGAAGACCACAGAGGAGATGGATGCACTGACATCGGAACAGGCGATGGACCTACTCTTTGATGTGAAGCAAATGAAGAGGAAACGAAAAAAGGGAACCCCACGATCCTGCCCTGAAGAACATGCGTTAGACAAACCGACTGCTGTACCATCCTCAGCCATCCATCATTGGATGCGGTATGGAGGGGCTTGGGGTCAGAACACCACTCTGCCGGCCGTTGTCGACTTTCTGATCTTGGAGTCGCTACTTCTCGATTCAGTAGCTTCTCGGGTGGCATCACGAGGTTGAGTAAACCTCGAAGAAAAGAAAGATTTTGCTTACCCAGAGGAAATCAAGTGGGTATCCTGAAAACTGCACCCGGTGAAATCTAAAATCTGCACCCAGTGAAATTTGCACCCATGAAATGGCGAGGAAGGATCCACTAATATCCCCAACCCAGCTCCGCGACTTGCCCGACAGGTAGAAGAGACGACGCCCCGTCCCAACCTGCACTTGCTTGGTGTGCTGATGAAGAATATTGGAGATACTCGAACAAGAACTGTGAAACCTACGTTTTTACAGTTGGAAGTGATTTTACTTTTTATTTTCTATCGGCCCCTATAATAGCCTTTTTTATTACGACCAGATCTTCAGAAAATACAATGGAAAACATTAAAACCGAAATACAAAACATGAAATCCCATCTCCTCTCCTCTACAAAGCGCAATTTAAAATAAAACGTGGTATATACTCGTGGATTAGCATAAGGTACATATGATGCTGTGTCATTTTAACGAAAATGACATTTTGCGTCTATATAGGGTGAAGCAGAACACCACCGACAAAATTCCGGAGTTTTTCCAGGGATATTTTCGGAGTATATTGGCGTAAGGGATCCGTAGTCTTTAGTGGTTCGTTACAGAATAATTACATTTCGTTTGATTTCTTACCCGTTGTAAAGGTATTGAATTGAAAATATCTGTACCACAGTGACAATATCAACGGTATACGCGCCTTGCAACTTGTACGGAAATAAACTTGTTCCATTTAGTCACGATATTTGCTGTTGACAACACTAGGCCTACTTCACTCTTGGACTTCAAACGTGCATTCAGTACTGCTCGGCCCAGTCTCGGGTTGGTTTTCCCAGAAGTATTAGATGTGCGTTAACAGTGATGCAGAACATTATCATAGGTTTATTGCTGAAAATTCGGCTGATTTGCATCTCGTCCAAGGATCACGGGATGCAATGGAAAAGGTGCACGATGGCGATATGCTCAGCTGTTCCAGCAGCGACGGCAACCGCATAACAGCAGTTCTGCAACTGTACATGGCGCCCATGAGTTACTTGATCCTTTCATGTTATTATCTTTCGGCGATCGCGCGTATTACGACTTTTTCACTATTGCGAAAGCATTTTCACAGAAACAAGGATAATTCGGGTAACAAATTCTATTACGTCAGAACTACGTTGGTCAGCCTTTGGAAGTTGTAGGTAGCTTCTTCTTCTACTCCTAGTGCTAATTGTTGCATCCTCTATGTGTGACTTAAAACATGAAAACAATTTTTTTATAACAATAATTCTTCATATAAATCAATACTATGCAAAGCACTGTGAAGTGCATGGCAGAGGGTACTTCCCATTGTACCACTTATTACAGTTTCCTAACGTTCTGTTTACGTATGAAGTGCGGAAATAATGATAGTTTAAATGCTTCAGTGGCCGCTATAATTAGCCTAAATTTGTCCTCAAGATCCCTAAGGAATCGATACGTAGTGGGTTGAAGTAAATTCTAGGATTCATCATTTAAAGCAGATACTTATAACTTACTAAATAGGCTTTCTCTGGATAATTTACCTCCATGTTCAAGCGTCTGCCAGTTCAGTTTCATCGGCATCACCGTGACTGAGGTTTCGTTGGTATGGGTCTCACATACTTCAGTAACATCCTACACTGAAGCGCCAAAGAAACTGGTACAAGCAGGCGTATTCAAATACAGAGATATGTAAACAGGCAGAATACGCCGCTGCGGTCGGCAACGCCTGTATAAGACAACAAGCGTCTGGCGCAGTTCTTAGATCTGTTACTGCTGCTACAGTGGCAGGATATCAAGATTTAAGTGAGTTTGAACATGGTGTTACAGACGTCTCACGAGCGATAGGACACAGCATGTCCGAGGTAGCGATGAAGTGGGGATTTGCCCGTACGACCATTTCACGATTGTTCCGTGAGTATCAGGAATCCGATAAAATATCAAATATCCGACATCGCTGCGGCCGGAAAAATATCCTACAAGAACGGAGCAACGACAACTGAAGAGAATCGTTCAGTGTGACAGAAGCGCAACCCTTCCACAAATTGCTGCAGATTTCAATGCTGGACCATCAACAAGTGTCAGCGTGAGAACCATTCAACGAGACATCATCGATATGGGCTTTCGGAGCCGAAGGCCCACTCGTGTACCCTTGATGACAGCACGACACAAAGCTTTACGCCTCGCCTGGGCCCGTCAACACCGACATTGGGCTGTTGATGACTGGAAACATATTGCTTGGTCGGACGAATCTCGTTTCAAATTGTATCGAGTGGATGAAGATGAACGGGTATGGAGACAACCTCAGGAATCCATGGACCCTGCATGTCACCAGAAGACTGTTCAAGTTGGTGGAGGCTGTGTAATGGTATACAGTCGGAGTAATATGGGACCCCTGATACGTCTAGATACGACTCCGACAGATGACACGTATGTAAGCATCTTGTCTGATCACATGCATCCATTCATATCCATTGTGCATTCCGACAGACTTGCGTAGTTCCAGCAGGACAATGCGATACCATACACGTCAAAACTTGCAACAGAGTGGCTCCAGGAACACTCTTCTGAGTTTAAACACTTCCGCTGGCTACCAGACTCCCCAGAATTAACATTATTGAGCGTATCTGGGATGCCTTGCAACGTGTTGTTCAGAAGAGACCTCGATCCCCTCGTACTCTTACGGATTCATGGACAGCCCTGCAGGATTCATGGCGTCAATTCCCTTCAGAACTACTTCAGACATTAGTTGCGTCCATGCCACATCGTGTTGCAATACTTCTGCGTGCTCGCGGGGGCCCTACATGATACTATGCAGGTGTACAAGTTTCTTTGCATCTTCAGTGTAGGATGAATCGCACGAGAGTTTTCATGCAATCTCCTTTGTAGATTGATTGCATCTGCCTAGTATCCTACCAGTAAACCGAAGAAACAACTCAAATCACTTAATAAAGGCAAGTCTTCCGGTTCAGACTGTACATCAACTAGGATCCTTTCAGAGTATTATGATGTAATAGCTCCATATGTAGCAATAAAGTACAACTGCTCGAAAGATTCGTATCTAAAGACGCGGTAGTTGTGCAGGTCACACCAGTACTCAAAATTGGTTGGTTGGTTTAGGGAAGCAGACCAGACAGCGTGGTCATCGGTCTCATCGGATTAGGGAAGGATTGGGAAGGAAGTCGGCCGTGCCCTTTTAGAGGAACCATCCCGGCATTTGCCTGGAGTGATTTAGGGAAATCACGGAAAACCTAAATCAGGATGGCCGGACGCGGGATTGAACCGTCGTCCTTCCGAATGCGAGTCCAGTGTCTAACCACTGCGCCACCTCGCTCGGTAGTACTCAAGAAAGGAAATATGAGTGGCCTGCTGAATTCCAGACCTATATCACTTAACGTCGATTTTCAATAAGATGTATTACTTCCAAGAGAACGAGCTATTGACATATGGTCATCACAGATCAATTCAGTCGTTCTTGCGCAACACAACTACCTTTTTATTCTCATGAACTAAAGAGTGCTATCGACAGAGGATCTCCAATCTATTCCATATATCTAGATTTCCAAAAGAGTTTTGACAACGTTCCTCATAAGCGTCTTTTAATCAAATTGCACACCTATGGAGTATCGTTTCAGTTGTGTGACTAAATCCGTGATTTCTTGTCAGGAAAGTCACAATTCGTAGTAACTGACGGAGAATCATCGAGTAATACAGGTGTGATGTCTGGCGTTACCCAAAGAAGTGTTATAGGACCTCTGCTGTTCCTGATCTATATAAACAATTTAAATGACAATCTGAGCATCCTCTTAGGTTGTTTGCAGGTGATGCTGTTACTTACGTCTTGTAAAGTCATCAGATAAAACCAATTACGAAATGATTGCGATATGATATCTGTATGGTGCGAAATGTGTCAGTTGACCCTGAATAATTAAAAGTGTGAAGTCATCCGCTTCAATACCAAAAGAAATCCGTTAAATTTCGGTTACATCATAAACCACACAAATCTAAAGGCTCTCAGCTCAACTAGTTATCCAAAGCTAAGAGTGACGAACAAATGAAATTGGAACGATTACATTATTTGGGTAAGACAAACCGAAGACTGCGCTTTGTTAACAGATCACTTAGAAGATGCAACAAATCGGCTTAAGACAGTGCCTACACTACTCTTGTCCGCCCTCTGCTAGAGTACTTCTGTGTGGTATCGGATTCTTACAAGAAACAATTGACAGAGGACATCTAAAAAGTTCAAAGAAGGGTAACTCGTTTCGTATTATAGCACAGTGAGGGAGAGAGTGTCAGGACATGATATGTCACGGATATGATACGCAATTAGGGCGGCACTCATTAAAACAAGGCGTTCTTCGCTGCGGGGAGATCTTTTTATCAAATTTATATTTCCAACTTTCTCCCCGGATTGTGAAATTGTTTTGTTGACGCCCACCTACATAGCGAGAAATAATCATCGTAATAACATTTTAAAAAGTCAGAGCTCATACGGAAAGATTTAGGTGTTCGTCTTTCGCGTGCGCTGTACCGGATTGGAAGGCAGAGAAGTGGTTCGATGAACCCTACGTCAGGTACTCAAGTATGAATTGTAGAGTAGTCATGTAGATGTAGCTATGCATCGTAAAAGAAGGAAAAGTAATAAATAAACATTTATACAAGTATAACAGTGCCCTGTGCGTTTGTAAGAGGGAATATCGTAGGGTGTTATAAAGACAACTGTTGGCGCTTTAGCTCTTCTTCCTGGGTTGGATATTTTGCATACGTTGGTCACTTTGCAAGGCGGCGTCGACGCTGCTCGAACAGGGACGCACAGCACCCCAATGCGGCTGGAAGGAGTCTGTGGGCGAGTACTGGAGCTGCAAGTAGGCTGTGACATATGGAGCAGGTAGTTTCCAGGTGTGGTGGTTGGGTAAAAAATTTCACGGATTTCTGATTGGATGCAAACTTCACTGGGTGCAGTTTTCAAATATCCAATTAAGTGAAGAGCTTGTATTATTTAACCATTTTCCCAGTCATTAACTATCGAGCGATTTTGGCTTCATCAGTACGGACACGCTACACTACGAATTATAGTAATGTATTATAACGTTCCAGTTATCACCAGGAAATACGTTCCAGTAACATATTAATTTTCAATAGGTTCCGAAAAGTATGTGAAATACACTCCTGGAAATGGAAAAAAGAACACATTGACACCGGTGTCTCAGACCCACCATACTTGCTCCGGACACTGCGAGAGGGCTGTACAAGCAATGATCACACGCACGGCACAGCGGACACACCAGGAACCGCGGTGTTGGCCGTCGAATGGCGCTAGCTGCGCAGCATTTGTGCACCGCCGCCGTCAGTGTCAGCCAGTTTGCCGTGGCATACGGAGCTCCATCGCAGTCTTTAACACTGGTAGCATGCCGCGACAGCGTGGACGTGAACCGTATGTGCAGTTGACGGACTTTGAGCGAGGGCGTATAGTGGGCATGCGGGAGGCCGGGTGGACGTACCGCCGAATTGCTCAACACGTGGGGCGTGAGGTCTTCACAGTACATCGATGTTGTCGCCAGTGGTCGGCGGAAGGTGCACGTGCCCGTCGACCTGGAACCGGACCGCAGCGACGCACGGATGCACGCCAAGACCGTAGGATCCTACGCAGTGCCGTAGGGGACCGCACCGCCACTTCCCAGCAAATTAGGGACACTGTTGCTCCCGGGGTATCGGCGAGGACCATTCGCAACCGTCTCCATGAAGCTGGGCTACGGTCCCGCACACCGTTAGGCCGTCTTCCGCTCACGCCCCAACATCGTGCAGCCCGCCTCCAGTGGTGTCGCGACAGGCGTGAATGGAGGGACGAATGGAGACGTGTCGTCTTCAGCGATGAGAGTCGCTTCTGCCTTGGTGCCAATGATGGTCGTATGCGTGTTTGGCGCCGTGCAGGTGAGCGCCACAATCAGGACTGCATACGACCGAGGCACACAGGGCCAACACCCGGCATCATGGTGTGGGGAGCGATCTCCTACACTGGCCGTACACCACTGGTGATCGTCGAGGGGACACTGAATAGTGCACGGTACATCCAAACCGTCATCGAACCCATCGTTCTACCATTCCTAGACCAGCAAGGGAACTTGCTGTTCCAACAGGACAATGCACGTCCGCATGTATCCCGTGCCACCCAACGTGCTCTAGAAGGTGTAAGTCAACTACCCTGGCCAGCAAGATCTCCGGATCTGTCCCCCATTGAGCATGTTTGGGACTGGATGAAGCATCGTTTCACGCGGTCTGCACGTCCAGCACGAACACTGGTCCAACTGAGGCGCCAGGTGGAAATGGCATGGCAAGCCGTTCCACAGGACTACATCCAGCATCTTTACGATCGTCTCCATGGGAGAATAGCAGCCTGCATTGCTGCAAAAGGTGGATATACACTGTACTAGTGCCGACATTGTGCATGCTCTGTTGCCTGTGTCTATGTGCCTGTGGTTCTGTCAGTGTGATCATGTGATGTATCTGACCCCAGGAATGTGTCAATAAAGTTTCCCCTTCCTGGGACAATGAATTCACGGTGTTCTTATTTCAGTTTCCAGGAGTGTACGTTGAATCCAGTGGAGTTGTTAATATTACTGTGAACTTGTAACTTGTTTTCTAATTTTCTTGTGTGGTTGAGAACATCATCTTGTATTTTCTATTCAAGCTTCTGAACAGGGAAGTGATTTTTCCCTAAAACATAAGAATACACATTTAATAACGGGATACTTTCTATACACCTTTGTACAACGTTCGAATATAGGGTAGGTCAGAAGAGTGCACACCACAGACGAGTGATTTCCCTAAATCGTTTCAGGCAAATGCCGGGATGGTTCCTTTGAAACGGCACGGCCGATTTCCTACCCCATCCTTCCCTAATCTGAGCTTGCGCTCCGTCTCTAATGACCTCGTTGTCGACGGGACGTTAACACACACTAACCTAACCACAGACGAAGCTATGAAGGTCCTACGGCTTCAGCGAGGCACTGCCAGGGTAGTGGAACCTCTGTTAACTGTAACGGAAGAAATTAATACGTCTCAGCGGCGAGCAACACATACCCGCGCTGAACTGTTAACTCACTGCGGACGGATCCCGTGTTCACTCGTGCTTCTTGCGCCATCAGTTACGGACGGATCTCGAGATAACTTGTATTTTCTACGTGCTCTCTGTAAGTGTCACGTGCTGTGAAATATTTTAACTACTTCGTCAGCTGAAGTGTTTACATTACTAATCTATGTATCAGACTTGATTTTCTTCACGTTGTTTTTGCTTGTACACTAGTTTCATTGTATTTTGAGACTGCAAATAGTTACTATTCTTGTTTTCTAAAGTTCCTTCTGCTTTTAGTCCTGGACCTATTCAGAAGACGGAAGGAAAAGATCCAACCTGAAATACTTTCGAAGGGCTTTGTCGATGATTATTCGAATGTTCCTAGTGAGAATGAGGACCCGGATGACTGTGTGAACGAATAGCTTCATGGTTCTGAGGCCGATTCCAGCGACAGTGACATCATTACACGTGCAAAGACCTGGAAGGTGGCAGTATTTACAAGTGATTCTGGAAGTTACAACAAATGACTGAAATGGCTCTGAGCACTATGGGACTTAACATCTGTGGTCATCAGTCCCCTAGAACTTAGAACTACTTAAACCTAACTAACCTAAGGACATCACACACATCCGTGCCCGAGGCAGGATTCGAACCTGCGACCGTAGCAGCAGCGCGGTTCCGGACTGAAGCGCCTAGAACCGCTCGGCCACAGCGGCCGGCTACAGTAAAAACGAAGGTGATTCTCTTCTTGTGAATGATTCGCTTTATCATACTGTTAACCCTTTCAAGACGCTACCCTAGTTTAACTCGGGCACTGGGTATGACCCTGGCTACGACTCGAATGTGTTAATGAGTCTTGGCTGTAGCGTGGATCCGCTGCGATGTAACAAACAACTGCTTCAAAAAGATCGAATACGTTGCACGCGCACGAATGACACCCTGCTTACGGGGTTACAACACGAAACTCTGAGGCCGGCAATTTCAGTGATGAGACCAGGATAGTATTAATTTGTTTAAAGACATTGTAATAAAAACTGAACAGTTTTCTCATGACCATCCACGCTTATTTTATGGTGAGTCCTACCCTACTAAAAAATTGGTCAGGTGCGAATAGGACTCGCGCACTGAGGGTTAAGTACAAACTTAATTATGTATGTACGCAGTCCATCCATTCTGGAAGTAGAGGATTTGCCTGCTAACGACATTGATACTGGCAAGATATCGGTCTCGGGAATTGGTTCAAATGGCTCTGAGCACTATGGGACTTAACATCTGAGGTCATCAGTCGCCTAGAACTTAGAACTACTTAAACCTAACTAACCTAAGGACATCACCAACATCCATGCCCGAGGCAGGAGGCGAACCTGCGACCGTAGCGGTCACGCGCTCCCAGACTGAAGCGCCTAGAAACGCTCGGCCACACCGGCCGGCGGTCTCGGGAATTCCAAGACTTTCCAGAACATGTTAATTTTAAATTCGAAATCGGGTAACAAATGACAGATTTGCGTGTGTTATAATTAAAAATTGACAATTTTCGGATTTTTTCTTTACTTGCACTGTGAAACTGTTCTTAAGAAATTTTACGATTCTACTTCAAAGGAGAAGTATCCTATAAGGTTCAATGAGTGACTTTGCGAGTATCAAAATGTGTTATATAAATGGCCGTATCTTTTCAAATTCTGAAGGTGGCAGGGGTAAAATACAGGGAGCGAAAGGCTATTTACAATTTGTACAGAAACCAGATGGCAGTTATAAGAGTCGAGGGGTATGAAAGGTAAGCAGTGGTTGGGAAGAGAGTGAGACAGGATTGTAGCCTCTCCCCGATGTTATTCAATCTGTATATTGAGCAAGCAGTAAAGGAAACAAAAGAAAAATTCGGAGTAGGTATTAAAATCCACGGAGAAGAAATAAAAACTTTGAGGTTCGCCGATGACATTGTAATTCTGTCAGAGACAGCAAAGGACTTGGAAGAGCAGTTGAACGGAATGGACAGTATCTTGAAAGGAGGGTATACGATGAACATCAACAAAAGCAAAACGAGGATAATGGAATGTAATCGAATGAAATCGGGCGATGATGCAGGAATTAGATTAGGAAATGAGACACTTAAAGTAGTAAAGGAGTTTTGCTATTTGGGGAGCAAAATAACTGATGATGGTCGAAGTAGAGAGGATATAAAATGTAGACTGGCAATGGCAAGGAAAGCGTTTCTGAAGAAGAGAAATTTGTTAACATCGAGTATAGATTTAAGTGTCAGGAATTCGTTTCTGAAAATATTTGTAAGGAGTGTAGCCATGTATGGAAGTGAAACATGGACGATAAATAGTTTGGACAAGAAGAGAATAGAAGCTTTCGAAATGTGGTGCTACAGAAGAATGCTGAAGGTTAGATGGGTAGATCACATAACTAATGAGGAGGTATTGAATAGGATTGGGGAGAAGAGGAGTTTGTGGCACAACTTGAGTAGAAGAAGGGATCGGTTGGTAGGACATGTTCCGAAGCATCAAGGGATCACCAATGTAGTATTAGAAGGCACCGTGGAGGGTAAAAATCGTAGAGGGAGACCAAGAGATGAATACACTAAGCAGATCCAGAAGGATGTAGGCTGCATTAGGTACTGGGAGATGAAGAAGCTTGCACAGGATAGAGTAGCATGGAGGGCTGCATCAAACCAGTCTCAGGACTGAAGACCACAACAACAAAATCTTTTCATTTGATTAACTTATAAGCTAACGTTTATGATGCCGGCAAGGGGTCACAGACATTAGTATGTGACATGAATTTCAACTAAATGCGTCTACCGTTCCTAAGAAAAAGGGCTCTTCTCAGAAGGACGGACGGACGACAGACAGACAGACTAATAACAAATGATAAAACTGTTTCTCGTGTATATACACTCCTGTAAAATGAAAAAAGAACACCGTGAATTCGTCGACCCAGCAGAGGGAAATTTTATCGACACACTCTTGGGGACGTATACAACACACGATCACAAATACAGAGCCATACCCACGTGAGTAAAGTCAACAGAACGTGAGTAATGTGGGCGCTAGTACTGTGTATACCCTCCTTTTACAGCAATGCAGGCTGTAGTTCTGCCATAAAGACGATCGTAGAGGTGCCGAATGTAGTCTTGAGGAAAGGCCGCCGGCCGTTGTGTTCTACTTTTTGCGCAGTGTGGGTCAGTAAGAACTGTTCAGCGTGACTTTCGTACTACGTATGCTGTGGATCCTCCTACAGCGCAGAGCATTAGACAATGGCATGAACAACTCCGAGAAACAGGTTGTTTGTGTAAAGGCAAATCGCCGGGCTGTACCCGAGTATCTGACGCAGTGTCTTTGCCGAGAACACTGTTACATGAGCATCTCAAGGGGGACGTATTGAACGGCCACGAAAAAGTTTTGAGTTACGCGTCTATCAAAAAACAAAATTCATTGTATATGTTTATTAGTTTCAGAAATATAGACACTCCAAATCGGATTATTCTTCTTGATACACTACTGGCCATTAAAATTGCTACACCAAGAAGAAATGCGGTTGACAAACGGGTATTCATTCGACAAATATATTATACTAGAACTGACATGTGATTACATTTTCACGCAATTTAGGTCCATAGATCCTGAGAAGTCAGTATCCAGAACAACCACCTCTGGCCGTAATAACGGCCTTCATACGCCTGGGCATTGAGTCAAACAGAGCTTGGATGGCGCGTACAGGTACAGCTGCCCATGCAGCTTCAACACGATACCACAGTTCATCAAGAGTAGTGACTGGCGTATTGTGACGAGCCAGTTGCTCAGACACCATTGAGCAGACGTTTTCAGTTGGTGAGAGATCTGGAGAATGTGCTGGCCAGGGCAGCAGTCGAACATTTTCTGTACGGAGAAAGGCCCGTACAGGACCTGCAACATGCGGTCGTGCATTATCCTGCTGAAATGTAGGGTTTCGCTGGGATCGAGTGAAGGGTAGAGCCACGGGTCGTAACACATCTGAAATGTAGCGTCCACTGTTCGAAGTGCCGTCAATGCGAACGAGAGGTGACCGAGAAGTGTATCCAATGGCACCCCATCCCATCACGCGGGGTGATACGCCAGTATGGCGAAGACGAATACACGCTTCCAATGTGCGTTCACTACGATGTCGCCAAACACGGATGCGACCATCATGATGCTGTAAACAGAACCTGGATTCATCCGAAAAAATGACGTTTTGCCATTCGTGCACCCAGGTTCGTCGTTGAGTACACCGTCGCAGGCGCTCCTGTCTGTGATGCAGCGTCGAGGGAACCGCAGCCATGGTCTCCGAGCTGATAGTCCATGCTCCTCTAAACGTCGTCGAACTGTTCGTGCAGATGGTTGTTGACTTGCAAACGTCCTCATCTGTTCACTCAGGGATCGAGACGTGGCTGCACGATCCGTTACAGCCATGCGGATAAGATGCCTGTCATCTCGACTGCTAGTGATACGAGGCCGTTGGGATCCAGCACGGCGTTCCGCATTGCCCTCCTGAACCCACCGATTCCATATTCTACTAACAGTCATCGGATGTCGACCAACGGGAGCAGCAATGTCGCGATACGATAAACCGCAATCGCAATAGGCTATAATCCGACCTTTATCAAAGTCGGAAACGTGATGGTACGCATTTCTCCTCCCTGCACGAGGCATCACAACAACGTTTCACCAGGCAACGCCGGTCAGCTGCTGTATGTGTATGAGAAATCGGTTGGAAACTTTCCTCGTGCCAGCACGTTATAGGAGTCGCCACCGGCGCCAACCTTGTGTGAATGCTCTGAAAAGCGAATCATTTGTATATCACAGCATCTTCTTCGTGTCGGTTAAATTTCGCGTCTGTAGCACGTCATCTTCGTGGTATAGCAATTTTAATGGCCGGTAGTGTAGTTTCACAAATATAGACACGGCAAATCGGATGATTCTTCTTGATACTTCCTGCATTGTAACAGTACGATAAAATGGCCGACTCCTAGCTACTTGCAGACTAGGCACGACGTAGCGGCGCGTGGTGTCGCTGCGGCCTGGCAGCGGAGGGACTGGCGAGCGGGCCTCGTGGTGCCCGCAGGCGGGGCGCGGGCGCGGGCACTGCCGCACCTGCCCTAAATGATTTACACTCCTCGCAGTCGGCACCGCCACGATGCCTCGCAGCGATAAGTTGTGTTCTGGACGCCATTGTTCCGAGCAGCCAGCTCCGACACACAACCAGCTTTGGTCCGGAACTTTTTTGTCCCTGCAGGTAATTCAGCCGCGAGACAAAAAGCTATTCCGCTGCGCGCGGGCCCGCAGGCGCTCATAATTAGAACCATTTCGTCAGAGACGAGGGAGGCCCTCGGGATGAACACGCCCGTCTGGCTCTCAGAGTAAATCAGCCACCCACTCAACTTCAGTTGCATACACAGTGCTGTGATGAGCTACGGAACGCAGATACCACATTAAGTAATACTTCGTTCTGAAATTAACTAGTGACTTTAAAATGTCAAATCAAAATACCTTCAGCAGCCTGAATTTCCAATTTCATTTTATTTTTGCTTCCAGTGTCAGAGTTGCATTACGCCATCTTCAGGACGTTGGCTAGTATTTACCCGATTCTGCGTCGTCTGCTATTTTCAAGACTTGCTAATTTATTTTCTTTAATTTGTTGAAGTGCCCTGCTTAACCTGCAGGACAGGACAGATAGAATAAATTGTGGAAAGAGGCCAAAATAAGGGGCTGTCAGCTAAACTCGAACATACAACTTTATTATTTGATCAAACATTACAAGAGCCCAAAAAAAATTTTTTTAAGCACACAGCTTTAATCTTTGGGACTTAATTACACGCTGAAAGCCACTTTAATTTAAAAACGGCTTAAGGTCAATAACTTAAAATGCAAGCATAATCAGAAATTAAAAAGGCAAGCCTTATTTTAAAACAGTTCTTTAGTTAGGCGAAGTAAACAAGTCAAATTCAAACCGGCTGAAGGCCGAAGACTTAAAAGTTCAAAATTTTTTTTAAATGCCAGAGGGCTTACGTGAAACAGTACTTTAAACTAGGCTGAAGGCCTTAAGAGTAAAACAACTGTAATTTAAAACATAAACCTGCTAGAAGCCATACAAGTACCAACAACAAGAACAAATTTAAAAAAATAAGGCAGTCCACACAAGGGCGGACAAATGTTCGAGGGTCGGCCTGTAATTCAAACACTAACGCTCGCTTAGGTGAGACAGGCAGTCGGTTCAACCATTCACGATCCGACGACAACCCAACCGACCGACAGTCAGCGGACCCACCGACAAGATAACTTCCACTTCACCCGACCAGGGCACAACAGGCACTTCAACAGAATAACGTAGAAGATATTGGCGCCCACAACCGCAACGGAACAACGTAGAAGATATTGGCGCCCACAACCAATCATACATGCAGCCGTCAAACTACACACCGTGCTGGACAGCAACAACACGATGAGGAAAATACAGTGCCTGAAATTTACGTCAACGCCCAGGACAGGTAACTGGAACGGTAACGGCCACAAGGCAGAAGATTTCGCTGGAGCACTTCAATTCAAATCACCAAATATAGTGAAACTCGATCGGAGGATGGCTAGAATTTTCCAACTTGAAAACCACGTTGTTGCTCGCGGGGATATCCCAACATCCGACAACGAACTACAAACGACACAATGTGAACAGTCTTCACTTGCTGGTAGGTTAAATCAAAACTCAACTTTCGTGTCCTCGGTGCGTCACGGATCTCGTAGCAATGGGAACAGCGCCACACTCTCCGACACCGCGTAGAGAGAACGCGAGACCGCCAGCGGGCCCGGGCCAAACTACGCCCCGCCGAGAATTCCTCACGGCTCCACGCCAGCCTACCGACTCCACGCATGAGCACGGAGACAACACTAAAATAACTGAGCAGTCGACATCACAAGCTACACACAGTTTCAGGAACACTTGCACGAAGGACTAGACAATACTAAGGGCAGCGACTGTGCAATAACAAGGACGAATCACGAGTCGGCACACGCAGGCAACCCATAAGCGATGGTCGGCCAACATACAAGTCGTCCGACAAGACGACCGACCGATGACCAACCGAGGTGGTCTGCACTCAAGTGATACGTATCGGCAACTGACGGGCGAGTCGTGGCTGTCCGGACCTCAGAGCAGCTGCGCCCCGACTGAACTTCTGCCGTGTCCTAAGTCAAACATTGCCAGGTCCGAACTGCACTCCTAGCGCCTCCCAACTCACTGGCAAATCCGAACTAGCTCCGAACACACGACAACCGGGAAGTAATAGCAGTCAGCAAAGATTATACGCCAGGGCTTATACCGATAAGCGCCGCTGCTGCCGCTCACGGGCAGTCAAGGCGGCAGCTCAGTGACACCAGTAATTGAAATTAACGTAACGGGGTGGTAGTACAGTAAAAACAGGATGTAAAATGAGATATGGCACGAACATCTTTTACGAAGATCAGTTATTCTGCAACTTTGAGTCGACAGCATGTTATTACCTGGAAGACTTTGGAATACTGAATTCGTGTATACCACATATCTGTGATTTTAAAATATCTAAAATAGATACAAAGGGTGTCCCATAAAAGCTGCGACCAACGTCAAGGTGTTGCAGAGGATGTCTTGAGGAACAAATCGAGGATAGGAACCCGTGTCCATAAACGTCATCCAATGATGATACAGGGCGTCGAAGTTATAGGCGCAGGTACCTGCCGTTAGGTCGTCCCTTCGGCAGGAAACGTGACTTTGTATACCGACCTCAGGCGGAAAGTCTCCCAGTTTTGTTTGTTATTCATTGATCGTAACCGATAGTCATGATCGCCAATGGATAAGATAGACATAACTGCTGCGTAGAAAGGTCTTTTCTCCTATGAATGCGACGCTCTGTTGCCTTGATGGATGACGGTTTCGGGCAAAGGTTTCCATCCACAGTTTATTTTTCTCCTGGAACCCTATAAAATTTCCCATGTGAGTCGTGTGCTAGAACACCGATATTCCCGCTGCCGGTGTGGGTCATCTTCCAGAGCGCGCGGTGGCGCCCCCTACCGGGCCGGTCGGGGAGCGAGGGGTAAGCTCTAGCAAGTAGCGAGGATTTTGCTTTGGGACGCCTAGCAGTAACGTCATTTGGGAAGTCTGGCGGACAGTACAGGCGCCGAGCGAGGCAGCAGGAAGAGTACATCTAAAAGGGGCTGTTTACCCGGGTGACGGCGCCTTAGCAAATATCGCCGGCGTGGAAGCAGTCACGTGACTGGGAAGCCGTTGGTGTTTCCCTTCCTGCATGTCTCCTGGCACCGGGATCTGCGGCGGCTGGCTTCGTCGAACAAGCAAGAGGGTGAGGGCCTTGCTTGTGCTGAAAATTGTGGCCGGAATCGACTACTGGGTTCAGTGCTGTTGAATTCATTTTCTTGGCCGGCCGTTGCTACTCCTAATGAGTCTGTCCTCGAATGTGTTTAGTACATAAGGTTCTAGTGACAGCTGTCTGTGATGTGATGGTTACTAGGGCCTGGAGTGCTGATACATTCTGTTTGTAGATTGCTACTGTCATTGTTAACCGCCATTGGAAACACTTTGGCTGGTCCTTGTCTAAGTGCCGCCTGGTTATTCTATTTATATCACACGGTGGAGTTAAGCTGACCAACTGCTATAGATATACGAGTACATGGATAAAATTATCCCTGGATATTTTTTGCTGCGAACTGCAATAAAATTACTGTTACGTTTCTATCTGAAGTGATAGTGTGTCTGAGAGACAAGTGTCTAAATGAGTAGTGTCATAAATTCTTACAAGTTACAGAGAGACCAGTTGTTATTGTGTGTTTAAATAGTTTGAAATGGATTCTATTAATTAAAGTACAAGAATTCCTTTAATGACAGTATGTGCATATGGTAATTAAGTCTGATTTAATCACAAATTTAAGTGTGGCTATTTGCTGTAAGTCGTGTCGTGTTTTGCGTCGGGGGAAGGGGCGGTCTCGATATACCGTTAACCTGCAAGCTGGTTACTTGCATTTGATTTTGTTTGTGTTGGTAGCGGGTGGGGGGTCGTGGGTTGCGTCCTGCTTGTGCTGTTGTGTATTTCCGCCCCATTTGCCCGCGCGTGCCGTGTGGCCGTGTATCTAGTTTGCTCGCGTATTAATGTATAATTGCCCTTACGCACATAATATTTGTGGTGCTTTGTAGTGCTTAGCTGATGTTCACGAATAGGTTGATTAATTCTACAGATGATGTGCTGTAATGGTTCAAATGGCTCTAAGCACTATGGTACTTAACATCTGAGGTCATCAATCCCCTAGAACTTAGAACTACTTAAACCTAACTAACCTAAGGACATCACACACATCCATGCCCGAGGCAGGATTCGAACCTGCGACCGTAACAGCAGCGCGGTTCCGGACTGAAGCGCCTAGAACCGCTCGGCCACAGCAGCCGGCTACAGTAACAACGAAAGTGATTCTCTTCTTGTGAATGATTCGCTTTATCATACTGTTAACCCTTTCAAGACGCTACCCTAGTTTCACTCGGGCACTGGGTATGCCAGTGAAGGAGTATGACAGCTGAGTGGGCGGGCGTCAGCTACTGGGCGTAGCTGTTGAATCCCACGAGGTTGCTTGGTCACATGAATTTTTATATTTTATATCCTACATTGTAGGGAGCCTGCCATTTAAGTAACGTGGTTGTGTGCCATGGTAATGATTTGTTGTTGCCTGTACTCTGAACTACTTTGGTAATACCAATCACTGCAGTAACGAAAGACTACATTTCCTCGTTAAATTTTAGTAAATTGTTCTGCAGGTTGATCATAGTTTTTGAGTAAATGATTTTTGACACATTTCACTAAATGCGTAATAGGCCATAAGTGCCGTGGTTTATGTATGTTTAAATTTTGAAGTAACTTGCTCTTACCTAAATGGTAATTTTAAAAATGTGTTGATGGTTGTTTAGATGTGCCAAATAAATGTTCAGTGCAACTGTCGATGGTGGTTGCCTGATGTGTCACTTGGTCCATTCCTATCATCCCACAGCCTATTGTGCTGACTTGTGTCGTTGTGTAAAAGTTGAATTCCATGCTGTGTTGACACATCACCTTGTACCCGTACTTAAGTATACAGGAGAAAAACGAACTGCAGACGCACACCCATTCCAAAACTGTCATCCACTGAAGCAACAGAGCATCGCATTCACAGGAGACAAGGCCTTTCTACGCAGCACTGGTAACAGTGGCAATGAGTCGCGATCAGGGAGCATTGCGAAACGTTGCGCCTACTGTAGGGCAGCTTGCAAAGTCACGTTTGATGCCGAAGGGGTGGCCTATTGGCAGGTGCCAGCTCTTTTAACTTCGAACTGTGAAGCGTCATTGGATGACGTTTCCAGACACAGGTTGCTGTGCTGTATTCGTTCCTCAAGACACGCTTTAAAATCCCTCGAAGTTTGTCACAACATTTCTAGGACACTCTGATTGGAATTTTCCAAAATTATGCGCATATGATATTGGTATACACCATTTCAATAGTAGGGGGACAAGGGTGGAGCCAGGCCACGCTGCATTGTTGCCAAATTTATTCAAGATGGCGGCGATGACGTCATCCAAGATGGCGGCATGTAGACTTGGCAACATCGCATGACATCATCCAAGATGGCGGATTTTGGCGGGAAAATAGTCCAATTGTGCTATGTCCACTAACCTAACCTCAAGAAAAAATGGCGGGAAGTTTGAATTTTGGCGAGAAAATAGTCCAATTATGCTACGTCCACTAACCTAAGCCTCCAGAAGAAAAAAAATGGCGGGAAGTTTGAATTCCAACAGGATAATGCATGCAAAGACCGTACTTGTCTTTTTATTATTATTGATTATCATTATTATTGATAATGCATGCAAAGACCGTACTTGTCTTTTTTTATTATTATTGATTATCACTCATTATTATGGGGGACAAGAAAGGAGCCTCCACGAAGAGTATGTGAATGCAACACACATACTCGGGTGTCCCCTGGGCGGTTGTATACCGGCTGATCCTTTCACTCCAGAAGCAACATGATAATCCTACAGAAAAGGACCTTATCAGGCCCAGCACTGACGATTATCTCTGTAAATATTGAAGGCCTGTCTGCATGCAAAGAACGTCTACTACAAGACCTCTGTCAGAAAGAGAAATGTGACGTCCTGTGTCTACAAGAAACTCACAGAGATAGCACACTCAAAAGACCCAAGATAAACGGCATGCGACTAGTAGCTGAAACGCCACACCGACAGTATGGCAGCGCAATCTTTACCAGGCCAAACATACAGATCCTTTCAAGCATTACAAACGACATCAATGATACTGAAGTGCTAACCATTGAACTTAGTGACTGCACAGCTACATCAGTGTACAAACCACCAACTGTGGACTTTTCCAGCTCCAACGTAAACAATTTTAATAAAGACAGAATTAATTTTGTAATCGGTGATTTCAACAGCCACAGTAAGCAGTGGGGCTACCAAGAAGACGACGACAATGGCACGGCTGTGATCTGCTGGGCCGAGCTAAACAGCCTCAAACTGATACATGACAATAAACTGCCTGCTTCCTACAACAGTGGCAGTTGGGGAGAGGTTATAACCCGGACCTCATCTTCGTTAGCCATCAAGTAACGTCCCAATGCTCAAAAGGAGTTTGCTCACCAATACCAAACACCCAGCACCGTCCAATAATGTGCCAGATCACATCTGTTGTTAAACCCCATAGCGTACCTTTTCGCCGTAGGTACAATTTTAAGAAAGCAGAATGGTCAACCTTTCAAAACCTCATGGAAGATTCTGTAAACAACCTACCACCTGAACCAAGATTCTATGACAATTTCGTGAAGGCTGTGCAGTGGTGTTCCAAGCAATCGATCCCTAGAGGATGCAGAAGCATTTATGTTGAAGGCCTTACGCCAGAATTAGAGGACCAGTTGCAGCAATACCTGACTCTGTTTGACGCAAACCCTCTATCCGCGGAAACTATCACTGCGGGCGAGCAGCTAACCGAGTCACTAGCTAAAACCAGGAGAGAGAAATGGCCGAGGACATAGAGGAATTGGACATGAAAAGGAGCAGTCAGAAAGCCTGGACACTCCTTAAACGTCTCAACAATGACCCGACTTTCTCTCCAGGACATGCTCCCGTCACAGCCGACCAAATAGCCCACCAGCTTCTCAAGAATGGGAAACCCGACACCAAAATCAGGAAGTCGGAGACCAAAATGACAGGACTGAACACCAAGAAAATTCAACTCTGACCACCCCTCTCACAATGGCAGATCTAGACAAAGCCATAGCGAAATGCAAGCTAAGGAAGGCCCCGGGCCTGGACGGGATTTTTGTTGAACAGATTAAACACTTTGGTCCCAACGTTAAACAATGGCTACTGAAACTGTTTAACAATTGCATGGAAACATGTCAGATTCCCACAATCTGGAGGAAGGCTAAAGTTATTGCCATTTTAAAACCAGGCAAAAATGCTGATGACCCCAGAAATTTCTGACCCGTATCACTTCTCTGCCATATCTTTAAAATCTTTGAAAGAATACTCCAGGATCGCCCCTCCAGTGCCATAGAACCCTACCTAATCCCCCAACAAGCAGGTTTCCGCCCAGGGAAAAGCACTACATCTCAGGTAATTAGCCTCACGCAGCTGATTGAAGACGGCTATGAGAACCGGAAAATAACCGGTGTCGCCTTTATAGATTTGACAGCCGCATATGACACCGTCAACTTACGTCTGCTAATGAAGAAGCTGTATGCCATTACCAGGGATTTTAAATTCACATCCACAGTTAGAAGTCTGTTAGAGAACCGTAGGTTCTCTGTGGAATTCCAAGGGATGCATAGCAGGTGGCGGGCCCAGAAAAATGGTCTCCCTCAGGGCAGCGTACTGGCACCCTTACTTTTTAACATATACACCAACGATCAACGACTGCCAGCTGGTACGGAAAACTATATCTACGCCGATGACCGTGCTATGGCCGTACAGGGTGACTCCTTTGAGGATGTTGAGACAAAGCTCACGGATGCGCTAGACATGCTCTGTCAGTACTACGCCGACAATCAACTCAAGCCGAACCCTAGCAAAACACAAGTTTGCGCCTTCCATCTCCGTAACAAGCAGGCATCCCGTAAGCTGCGTGTCTTCTGGAAGGACACACTCCTCGAACACTGCGTTAACCCCAAATACCTAGGAGTAACCCTAGACAGGGCTCTGACGTATAAACAGCACTGTATTAACACCAAAATGAATAACGAACTCCTCCTGGGGCGCAAAGCCAGAGGTAGTGAGGACCACAGCACTAGCAGTTTGCTTCCCAGCAGGCGAATATGCAAGCAGTGTCTGGTACAACTCTACCCACGCTAAACAGGTCGACATTGCTCTGAACGAGACCTGCAGGCTCGTCACTGGATGTCTGAAACCGACGCCAACAGACAAGCTCTACCATCTTTATGGGATTGCACCTCCTGCAGTGCGAAGAGAAGCGGCAGCCTATAGTGAAAGAGCTAGGGCTGAGATGGCAGAGAGCCACCTCCTCCACAAAACTCAGCCAGCCACCAAACGCTTGAAATCTAGACGCAGTTTTCTCAGAGCAACCGAAGATTTTAGCGACCAACCTGGATCTAGGGTGGAGAGATGGAAGCGGTCGGGAGAAGGGCACTGGATAGAACCAAAGGAAGAATTAGCACAGCGATCGCTCCCACGTCGTAAACATGTTTTCGCTGGACACGCTGCAACTTGTCGAGTTTGACGTCACAGCAGCCCCTTGTCCGCTCACCACGTGTATTCGTCGCCTCCGCACGTTTCCCGCCAAAATTGTCTGCCTCGGAGCTGAATCACACAACGGTCGACCGTTCGCTGCCACACTTTTGGCGCCACGTTCAAACCTGTCGATGCCGACCACTCACCGTCCACCCTGTGCTAGCGAGAACGCAGTGCTACACTTTTGGCGGCAAAGTTTGCTCAATAGTGGAATCCGCCATGACTATATAACAGCACGTTTGGACCGCACTAGAACGCCCGCTAATTTACTCGCTTTCGCGCGCACGTAATAACTGTACAATCGCTGCACCGCCGCCCCGCTTACGTCACACACCCTCCATACACGCGACGGACGTAGCCTTCTGCAAATACCTGGAAAATGACTCTTTATTTCAGACATTATGGTCATGCGGGTGTGTCCCAACTGACTTCTCCATGCCCACACAGCGAAGCTCCAGAGCGCAGCTGACGTACGCGCGGCCGGCTGAGGCCGCTCCATCGGCAGCTCCCGTGCTGGCTGACGTCAAGCGACCAGCGGTGCCCGCACATCCCCACTGCCAGCGCACCAAGTAGGCAGCGAGCGGCGCCTAAGGGTCCCGCCACAAACGGTCAGCCGCGCTAGCCTCAGAGTCCGACTATGTAAACATCTTTCCACGACCGCGAGCACTTAACGCTGGACAGGATGGAACCTGTCGACCGCGTGCTCGACAAAGGATACGTTTGGCGTCAGAGTTTGACCAACAGTGTATCCACCATGACCGTATAACAGCGTGTTTGCTCGTCGCGAGAACGCTCGCTAATTCACTCTCACCACCCCGCTATATAAAATAATTCAATTTACAATTTCATATACGTATGCAAACGTGCTCAACTCCCTAATTTCAACTACTTTTCGAGGAGCAGACCGCCACCTCCTCCTCCTAGGAACCAGCGCCAAGTTTGAAATCTGCCAGTAAACAAAGCTCACTTGCGCTTCTGCCACCAACCTAAGAAAATTGTTTCAAACTAAGCCACCAGCACTCAACCTCTTCCTACACGTTTCTGGTAAACGGACTCACCCTGCACTAGGTCCATGGACCGAGGAACGAATTTACTTTATTTAGGAATGGAGTATATGTATCACACCGACATGTCCCACATCATACAGACCTGCAAAACATTCCTACATAACTCATTTATAATGTTCTAGACACACGCTTGCTAATTGTAAACAGTTAAAAATAACTCATAGCACAGCCTACAGACATGCGAACCGCTCGTAAATAATGCAAAACATTTACCTCCAAATAGCCTAACAACTGCTAATTTTCGGAAATAATTTCAATGCATAGGCTGATGGAAGGAAGAACGAGTGTACTTTATTTATTTGTGACATATATTTTTGAAACTTTTACTTCTCCTAGGTTTCGATATGTAAGGCTGACATAAGGCAGTTTATGAACTCCAGTAGTGCACTACACTTCGCAACACAACCACACCCATCAAGATATTCATTACAATCCAGACCTGTAACTCCTCTACAGATAAATTTGTCCAGTTATTTGTCTACTCACTCACATTCTGACCATATTGCCGTTATTGCGCAAAAACAGCTCAGACTGCGCTGTGCTGCTCGGGGAAGTAAGGAAGGGCAACACTCTATTTATTTGGAGCCCTTTTATTTACTCGTGGAGTATATTTGTGACAAAACACCCCCACTGATCCCACTGTGGTCGTCTGACACAGTCCACAAACACGTAAACAACTCCTAATTTCACCACACAATAGCAAACAGCTCTTAAATAATGCAGTACACAATATCAGCAGACGAGCTCTGTACTCTTAAACTCTCCAAATAAAGCACCGCACAGTGCACAGACATGCTCGCAAAATAGTGCAACAGACGCGCCCAAACACCACCAGCAGCCAAACCGACCAAAAGTCTCTGCTCGGCCTCCCCCAAACATGACCTCAACACAGTCGCATTCGCAGCTATCGCCGGAGAAATTGATATCGCCTATGCGCCTTAGATTACGCTCCAAGGCAGGCCGCGCGCGCGTGCGGTCGGCGGGGAAGGGGATTCCAGAGTCTCCGGCCAAGTTCAGCTTCCGAGCGCTGGTGACAGCCGACACATTTCAAAGCTTCATTGTTCTTCTCATGTATACCGTCGGCGTCTCAGATCTGGACCCGCCTTCACGTCTATTGGCAGAATAGCTCATAGCTCGTTGACACACTCGATCAACGCGGCCGGGAAAACATTTCCTACTCGCATGCAACCGAGATGGTGACGGAAAACCAATCACTCTGATCTGTGCTGCAGTCGCGTGTAATCATTGAGAACACTCTATTTATTTTTTTCGAACAACTTATTTAACTATACAGTATATCTATCACGCTATCACAAAACACCAATCCCAGATGTGCCCTGGGCCATGTTGCACAGCCCACAGACACGCACCCAATCATAATTTCAGTACACACTATAGCAAACTGCTACTAAATAATACATCACACAGATGTGTAGGATACGCTCAGTACTCGTAAACTATCCCAATAACGCATAGCAGAGCCTGCAGATCCGCTCGCAAAATAACTCAGCAGACGTGCGCAGGTACCCCCACTCTGCACCCTGCCCCATCCGTCTGATTTCAGACCTCGCACAGCCCCTGCTCGGCTTCCGCAAGCGTGAGTTGGCGCGGTCAACGCGCTCGTCAGCGGTCAAAGCACACACGTACGTCCGGCCAGGACCGCGATCCCGAGCCGCGACCACCGAACGCGGGTGAAAGTCAACTTTATATCAACGTAGGTCCGCCCCAGTAGCTGAGTGGTCAGCGTGACGGATTGCCGTCCTCCGGGCCCGGGTTCGATTCCCGGCTGGGTCGGAGATTTTCTCCGCTCAGGGACTGGGTGTTGTGTTGTGTTCATCATCATTTCATCCCCATCCGGCGTGCAGGTCGCCCAATGTGGCGCCGAATGTAATAAGACCTGCGCCAAGGCGGCCGGACCTGCCCCGCGAGGGGCCTCCCGGCCAATGACGCCAAACGCTCATCATCATCATCATCATATCAACGTAGCATAATTCCAAAGCGCAGCATCCATACGCTAGACACATCATAGCAGCACATGTCTTTACCTCCTATGACACTGTAGCACACTGCGCATTGCTCCTCACACGACATTACACGGCCCTTTAACTAAACATAACTACAAATCCCTGCTCTCGCCTCGTCATGTACCCAGCTGTCTAAAAACCTTCTCAATATTATTCTTACTTTACATTAAAAAAAAAAAAGATATAATTTACAGCTCCCACCGCACCTAACCTCACACCCGTCCCACCATCAACATACGCAAACGTCCTCAACCCTATCTTGACACTCATATATCACCCCAAAAACCAGGCCCATCAATCAATTTACCATTCTCATCCCCTCTTTTCGAATTACAAACGTAGCCAATCAACTCATCTTTCTCGCACTTTCAACAGTAAAATTAATTTTGCCCACACCCAGAAAAACCAAACGCAATTAAAGACTCAAACTTTTATAGAGAGCATCAAGCACATACGACACTCACACCAATATTCAAAGCCTGGTCCATATTTACCACCTCCACCTTCAATTAAATATTATTACCATTGCCACAACATTCTGTCAACGCTCGATTTGTACCTATTTTTCCGCTCTTAACTGTTGTCACTAGCGGTCGAATATCACTATCTATAGATTGCATAAATTTCCACATAAAAAAAATCTCGCCCCGCCGTTTAGAGACTCCTATATCCGAACACATAGCATCATTCAACTATCATTTGCTCTTATCTAATAACTCATCCATCAGGTCTGGGGGCAAGGTCATCCCTTTCTTTCTTTCTTTCCTTCTTTCAGCAGCAGACAGCTATTTTTATTACAGTGGTAGCTAAACTGCGCCATCAACTTAACATCACCATTCGCGAAACATATCTTCAAATACGTAAACACACTTACTCAATTACACAGCGGGTCCGCTGAGGACATGACGTTCAATATTACAGTTCTTAATCCAATAACCACCGAAACAAGTACTAAATGCTCAAACTAATCCCATAGCGCCTTACAAAGCGAGTGTCCGAGCGCTGCCGGCGGCATGTCAAAGCCACATAGCTGTCCATCTAAACAGCCGTCCACTCAGCCCCAGGACCAGAATGCTGAAGCGGGCTCTCCCTATACCTGCTCTCCAGCTATTGTCTAACGACATACAGTGCACAAATGGATTCCTGAATAGCGCAGATCTCTATCACCCCTTTGCATCTCAACAGGACATGTAAACAGTGTCTCCCCCAGCCAGCGAACCCGACGTCATTCACCCCTCGCTGATAATTTCCACTCGCATATATAAAACCATATTCACTCCTGCTAAACCTCACTTAATAATAAAAAAGCATTCTCCCTTTCTAAGCATAGATGAGTATGCATTTATCTTCACCCATCTGATCTCTGCAATTTAAGTCGGAGAAAGACATATCTATTACCTTCTGCAACCTGTCTATAAACTGAACGATCTCAGTTACTACAACAGGAACTTGTTTTCACCATTCGCCGGAAATGCGCGCAATGTTGTACACCTCAAACTAGGTACAAGTACAACAGATCCTCAAAACCCTATCATCTTTATCCTCTACCATCAAACAGTGAAAAAGTCGCGAAGGCACCAATGCGATCCACCTCCAGCGTGGACAAACCCAATTCACAATACTCCCCCCGAATAAATCAGAGTGCAACCATCCAAGAATTCCTAACAGCTCACCAAATCCAACACCTCAAACTACAAATGCCTATATGAACAAGATCATATTTACTATACACACACGCTGCAGAGACCCATTTAAAGTTTTGAAACGTCCCCTTAGAACAATTGTACACGACTGTGCTTAAACTGACACACAATATTTTTAGTGCAACGCAATCTGACTATCAAAGATCCCTGCAAAAGAATGGCCCTGAGTAACATTAAACTATACCTTTCAGAAATCACTTACCTCACAAAAATCTTCATTACTCGAACTACTGCAATACAGCGAGCGCCACTACTGCCAGCTAAATAAAAGATTCAAACTACGGAAGGCACTAACTACTGATAGGGATAGTTAGCAAATGAAAGATATTAATAGAGAACAAACAATGTATTTACCTTAATAGTCGTAATATACATAGCAGTTCATGACAAATTATAAAACTCCGCCATCTCTCTCCCCACATCCACCACTGCTGGCGGCTCACCTCCAACTGCGCAACGCTACGCGCTGTTCACATCCAGCTGCCGCTGCCCAACACTACAATGGCAGACAACAATGCAAACTAGCACACAGAGCGCTACGTAACGTTGCCAATAAGAAAATATAAACAGCCTACTTACATAGCCCCCATGCTCCCCACAAAAAATTTTACAAATTGTTTTGCCCAGTGGCCAATACAGATTTGATAAAATTTTTCATAATTACAATAACAAAGAAATCAAATGCACACACTTATTGATACAATGTTGGTCAAAAGCTAAAATTTTCTCACAGTCCATAAAGATAATCCTGATCATTCATCATAATAGGAATTACAGTTTTTTTTCACAAAGTCTCATTAGTAAAAGAAATTGCACACAGAAGTAGTGGATTCCCATGCAGTCTTGTAGAAGTAGTGTTGTCCTTCCAACGGAAAGACAGTGCTAACTCTTGACATGCTGACAGGTAATGGGCCACAACAGAGCAAACCCACAGCAGAGTCGAGATTACGGTATTGGTGGGCCACCAGAGGTGCAGACCCACTGCAGTCCTTGTAGAAATTGTGGACAGGCCCACTGTAGTCCTGGTAGAGATTGTGGTATTGGTTGGCCATCAAAGATGCAGACCCACTGTACTCCTTGTAGAGACGGCCGGCAGCCATCTGTTGCGACTGTGCAGGTGCATAATCACCATCGAAGAGTCTTGCAGAGAAGATAGCAAGTCCATAAACCACCACTTGTGCACTCACAAAGTTTGTGGAATTGTCCTTAGAACCAACAATGCTGTTATCCAGTCCCTTGCTGAATTATTAACACACGTGCAAACACTATCAGTCCCTACTTCTCACATATTGTGCATTACTCTGACCAACAGAAAAGTGTGCAGTGAAATGTAACTTACAAGTTACTTAATTAGATGAACTGGTGTCAATTACAATTTTATAACATAAAAATACAATAACAAAGGTACAAAATACATCATTAAAACATAACAATACAGATAACATTTGTAGTAATACAGGCTTTACAAAAGAATCGAACTAACATATACATCAGTGTTACAGGAATTATGACATAAGTAAATACATAAAAGATCAGAATAACTTTTGAAACATCAACTTCACCCATGAGCAACAAAACAGAACAGATAAATAATGTCTAAACATCTTTACAAGGTAAATAACAGATTATTAATGAAAATTATATTTGAGGATAACAGTATTCCTCATCATAGTGAATGTAGCGTAGTATTAGAAGAAAAATTCTATGAAACTACACAGAGACAGGAAGAAAACAAATACACAAGGGTACACAAACACATAGTGGGATAATACAAAAGGAAAGGACAGGGTTTGTTTTACTGCAGTATTTGGCAAACAAAACTTTCTTTGCTTCTTGGAGATCTCCCTTCATTCATCATTATTCCCAAAAAGTCCTATCTATACCTCCTTCCTGTATTCTATTCATATCTCTTTCAAAATAAGTATTTCTGATTGTACAATACTCATTTTGGCCCAAATCTTTTCCATATAACTTCTCAATGCATTCTTTCCCTACTGTCCATAGTCAGTTTCTTATATAGTCTACCCTTCTTAAGCTAACTTAAATCTACTGAGCTCAGATGCTAAACTAAGGGACGAGGCAATGCAGCACCACATAAAACAATTAATATAAACAGCAATGGAAAAAAAACGCAGATTTGCGAAGCAAGCAGCATTAAGAAATTAGCAAAGCAATTGTAATATTAGAACTAATATATGGCAATGTGCAGCAAACAATAAAAATAAATCATTAGTAAAACTGGCTTAACAGAATAATACAAAGTCAAATTCAATAACACTATGCCTGGCAAACAGCAGCAACTTATACCTAAACATGACATAGCTCAAGCAGAAAAAATATTACAGTAAAAACAACAATGCAGATAAGGGAAATGTATATTCACATCTTAATGCCTATGTAATTAAAGTGGTGCACCACAACTATTTCTACAAAAAATTACCAAGTACTTGAAAAGAAAATTATATATGCAGTTATTGTTATCAGTCCCTTCTTATTGTTCTTTCCATTCCAAAAGCTCCTTTTTCGAAGAATGTGGATCATAAAATAATTATTTAATAGATCTGTTGACAGAAAGTGTTCACATTAGCAAATGCATCTAAGTTTATTTTATAAAACTAATGCTGCAACACAGCTGGAAAACAGGTATCAAATGAAATAAGCAATTACGCAAACCAAAGCATAAAAACATCATTCAATAGCTATGTGGCATTTCGTAAGTCAGTAGCTCTCAACTCTCGTAGAAAGACACTTGTCATAATCAGGTGTGCAGATGTACGAATATTTCCCATCAATTCATAAGCATTTCAGTAATTAGCAGAAAGTACGAGTAATCATATGTTTTCAAGTAATGAGCGTGTAATATTTGCGATGCTTTCTACAAAGGAATGTCAATAGCGAGGTTAATGGTCTCCTTTTTTTTTTCTCCACCTCTGTCTCTCAAAGGCGCACACACTAATGGCTTTCTTTTGTCAGACGACTACCTCTCAGCTGGGCGCCCAAAACGCATTACGTGCAGGTGGTCACTTACCTTTCTTACTGAAATATTTACGACAGCAGTTTCTGCTACAGTGGCAGTCTCATATAAAAAATTTCACAGGTCAAGAATTTGCGTTGCAAATGTGTAGAAACAAAATCTTATGAATATAACAGTATCCAAAAAATTTTCGCCGGCATTGTGATACATTCACGCATTTACACACATTTCATAACTCTTAAAGTACCATTCTTGGTTTCCAACAACCTTTTTCACAAACCAGAGTCCCTAAACACTACTCATTATTCCTTACCTTATTACACATATACGTATCCATCGACACTCTTCAATATTTCGTCATTATAAATATGATGCATAATCAAATAACTCATATAGCCTCAGCCAATTAATCATAAACATACCTCAGCAGCATAATACACATCGTCGTCGTAATAATAACATCATAACACCTCAGTCAAATCTCAAAAACGTTGTAGCTTTCTGCAATAATTTCAAAACCTAAAGAAAATTCTCTGCTCATTTCAGTAGTGTCATCTACCTCAAACGTACTTTAAAAATCATGATCTCATACCAAATACATCATTCAAAGCTCTCATAGTATCACAATGGTTCCAAAAAAATATGAACAGTGCACAAAGTACAGACAAAATACAATTTCTTAAGTCTGAAGTAATCCAACTCTGTAATTGCGTAAACATGTGTCACTGACGTAGTAAAAAGATGTTTGTTTCTCTGTTAAATGATCAGATAGCTGTGTAATTTATGTGTTAGAGAAATATGGTACCGATGTGTAAAGTTGTATAAGCAAATACCATATTAGCTAGGGCTCCTTGTGCTTGCCAAACACATGGTACATAAAGTAGGCGTGTACCCCCCTGAGGATTAATGTAATTATACCCTCAGGTGTTACAGATTACAGCAATGGAATGAAATGTATCACGGACAACTTTCTTTGTAATTCAAAAATCTTTAAAAATAAATGTGTTAAGTACAAAATTAATCACTCAAATACGCGTCCTGTAGCGCTAAATGTGCGTCTTACTGTAAGATAATCTCTGTGGAAGTGTCGTAGTTATCGTCCTCCTAAAGCTAAGTTCTGCAGAAGTCAATGTACTTACCTCATGATAAACAAAAGTGAAATGCTTTGCGTATAGATATCTTAGTTATTACGCTTATTGTTGTGATGATGAAAGTACTGTGCTGTAACGTATTGTTGTGCTACAGAAAAGGCTGTCTCCTTGTAGCTATACCACAAAAGTTACTACTAAAACATGTTTTACTTTCCAGAATAATACAGGAAAACTGTGCAGATATAAAACAGAAACACCGCAAAAGCAACATTTTAAATTGTCACTCATTAGTAGTGTCGTGATAAAATCGAGTATCTGTCACATAAACTAACCATTGTCTCATCTGGTATCTCACAGAAAGTACTTTAAATCCGGAATGTATTTTCAAGTAAACCAAAATGTTGCATTAGAATCTCATTAGCAGTACTGGTAAATGTTCTAAGTATATGAGCCTTATAGTCGTTACGTAATCGTACAACTAACAAGCAAGAATGCACACACACAATAACACTGTGTCGTCTGTTCACAATAACAATGCATTCATAATTTCTGTTTAAATAAGTTCTCTTGGTTCTTGACTGGATATTTAACTTCAAACATTGTTGCATGGTAACAGTTTCTAAGTCTGACAATGCATACTAGAAATGTGAAGTGAAACGTTTTATGGGAAAGACAAAGTTAAAAGGCAGATTATCTTTCAATAAACGGTTTTACATGTGAAATGTGGTGTAAACTTTTACTCTTCCTAGTACGCATAATTTCAACTTGAATGCAATTATCATGCGGTATTCGTCCGTAAACAATACTGGAATTTTGCTCAAGGTTAGCGTCAATGTTATTTTTCCCTGAGCCAGCGGGCGCAGGTGGCTGCCTGCGGTGCGAGTCATTGTCTGTTTCTTTGTTGGCGCGCGCCGTTACTGGGATTTGGAGACCTAACTTCTACAAATTCACCGTGACGAGAATCCCGCCAGTTCTGATGCAATTCAGGTTTGTCGTTACGATCATATCGTCTGTCATCATGTCGGTAGATTCCATAGTTTCTTCCTTGTCGGTCACGTGGTGGAGAATTTCTCCCTGAATCGTAACTGCGCGCTGGATCGTTGCGTCTGAAGTTATTCTGTCTCCCATGATAGTAATTGTTTTGGTTCCCATATTGTCTGTTTCTAAGGAAATCTCTGTCATATTCATTACTACGGAAATGCGATCTTTCTCTGTAACCATTACTCTGCCAGTGGTTGTCATACGGGTGGTGTCTCTTTTGGTCACGATTTACGTTGTAAGAATACAATTGTCGTGTCCAGTTATTGTTTCTGTCGTCACGGAATTGTGACGGATGTGACCTGTAGTGATTGTTTTCCTGTTTTTGCATCCCGCGACTGTCTGTGCCAATTTCTAATTCTTGTAAGAGTCCCTGAAAAGCTTCAATGTCGTCTTTGCAACGTCCTGCTAAAATAATATGTCGTAAATGTTCAGGCAGTTTGATTAAGCAAATGCGGATGAGTTCTGAGGGGCTGTATGGGTTTGACAGGTACTGATTCTTGTGCAACAAGTCTTCAAAATATTTGACAAGACTGGAAAATTCAGATTGTTCAAAGTGTTTCATCATCATGATGCTATGTTTTACTTGGTCTTGTGTAGCTTGTGACCAATATGCTGAGAGGAACGCATGGTAAAATTCTCCTTCACTGTGGCAATCGTGAATGACCGATCGCATTCTTACAGCTGGTTCATTCTCCAAGTAGTCACACATAAATTCTAACCTGTGCTCCAATGACCAGTTGGGAGGAAAACAATGAGAGAATTGATGGAGCCACGCTTGTGGATGAATGTCGTTGGCAGAATTCTTAAACGTTTTGAATTTACGTGTAGTAATGAACAGCTTATAGTCAAAATCAGCGTGTCAGCGAGTAGCATATCGGTCATTGTTACGTCGTGTCGGCGGTTCGATCTCAAAATTCGGTGCACATTGCCAATTTCTTTCATAACTTCCGAAATGCCCTGTGTTATTATTTTGTGGCTGTTCCATATTTCTATGTCCCTCTTCCCGTATTGGAGCGCGAGTGGCCTCTGAAATACGTAATTCTTGTATTACCTGTGTCAGCTGATCTTGTACTTCCCGGATTTCTCTTTGGTGTTGCGTATTAATTTGATTCTGATTTTGTTTGAATTTCCTAATGTTCGCACTCTTCTGTGTCAGTGATGGCTACAGGTCTTGCGTCATTCAGATCATCATCTACCTTTGCAGATAAGTTAGTGAACTGATCCGAAAGTTCGGCTACTTTCTCCGCTAGTGTACTTATTTCCTCAGTGTGTTTTTCTGAACCAAGTTTCAGAGTGTCCATTTGTGTTGAAATCGTATCTACTGTGTCCTTTAAGTTTTCCTGAGTTTTTGCAAGTTGCGTAACCGAATCGGTAGATGCAACTGAGTCAATTTTAGCCCACAATGTCTCATGATTTTCATGAACAATGGTTTGCAGTTCTTTTATGGCTGCTTCGTGATTCTGTAATGCATTTTCATGCCGCGAAAAAATAGGTTGAAAATGCTCACAAATTTGTGTTTTTACGTCATTACAGACTTTTTGACATTTCGATTCAATGTTACGTAATTCAGTAGTTAAATTGTTTGTTCAAGTGTGGTGTCTAACTTTTGAAGATTTTGTTCCATTGTGTCTAACTTTTTAAGATTTTGTTCCACTGTGTCTAACTTTTTAAGATTTTGTTCCATTGTGTCTAACTTTTGAAGATTTTGTCCCATTTGTCTCTGATTTTGTTCCATTTGTTGCATTAATTGCAATAGTAATGTATTAGTGTCTGGAATCTGTTTCTCTATGCTTTTTGGCAGTGCATTTTCACCGGCAACATTCACATTTTGACAAGCAGAAAATGTGTCTTGACTCATTTGAGAAAACGGTGAGGACCCAAAACTGAAGTCTACAGTATTTGCAGTATTGTGTTCTGTCATTTCGGATTCCTGAGACGAGCTGTTGCCGACCGATCGATCGATAATGCTTCCCTGTTCACTACCTGTTTCACTGTCTACACCATTATTTGCCGCCCGCTCCATTTCCCTATGCACAGTTACCAAATTACTACTTCGAATGTCTGTTAATTCACTACCCAGTGGTGCTGATAAGCTACGCTCGTCGTCACTATTATTTCTCAGTTTACTTTGGAGCCTAGTGTTACGTTTTTCACACGCCATTATTGTCACAATATTTCACACGATAACACAGAAAAGCACAATTTGAATAGCAAAAATAAGAGAACACATTAACATAGCACTGAAAATAATATGTAGTTAATTGCAGCTGCGAAATACTTGGTGCAAATCTACATGCATGCCACAACTGTTTTACTGTGCAACAATGAAAAACCACAACTACCAAGGAAATTCTCTCTATAATTACTCGCTAGCAATAAACAAAAGCTACACTAAATACACAAACTACAAGAAAAAATCAGAAGATTCCAGTGAGATATCCTTGGCTAAGGGTCGACATATGAAACGTCCCCTTAGAACAATTGTACACGACTGTGCTTAAACTGACACACAATATTTTTAGCGCAACGCAATCTGACTATCAAAGATCCCTGCAAAAGAATGGCCCTGAGTAACATTAAACTACACCTTTCAGAAATCACTTACCTCACAAAAATCTTCATTACTCGAACTACTGCAATACAGCGAACGCCATTACTGCCAGCTAAATAAAAGATTCAAACTACGGAAGGCACTAACTACTGATAGGGATAGTTAGCAAATGAAAGATATTAATAGAGAACAAACAATGTATTTACCTTAATAGTCATAATATATATAGCAGTTCATGACAAATTACAAAACTCCGCCATCTCTCTCCCCACATCCACCACTGCTGGCGGCTCACCTCCAACTGCGCAACGCTACGCGCTGTTCACATCCAGCTGCCGCTGCCCAACACCACAATGGCAGACAACAATGCAAACTAGCACACAGAGCGCTACGTAACGTTGCCAATAAGAAAATATAAACAGCCTACTTACAGTTTGATCACCCATACTCTAAGCGAATGAGAAGCTGCCTCTGGCCCTTCTTCAAACAGTGTTTTCTAATATGCTTTTGCACACTACCGAGCATTTCGTCTTTCTGCCGCGACTTCGAAGTCATTGTCTGATTCTGAACAGACATTAACACGGACTGATGCACGGCCTCTCACAGGAAACTATACCTTGCACCTTATAAATTATATTCTTACAGTCGATAGCATAACATTGAATGATTTTAAATAAAGGACACCCACAGCACAAGGAAAATAGAAGAGCCTGCTGGCGTTGTAGCGACTTCCCTCGAAAGTGATTGACCACCTCTACATTTAAACTCATATGTCACTGTGACCGAATAATTTATAACTCTGCATTCAATTTCTAGTGATTGGTCATTTTTGCACACAAGTACAGGATCACCGTTTTCGGTGCTAGCAACCCTGGAAGTTGCGGTCCATCAACCAAAATTTCTCCCCCAACTCAAGCAAGCATTGTCAGTCAACCATTACGTCGAACCCAATGCACAGATGCGGTGGATAAGACACCACCGATCTACTGTAATATTACCCATCACAGCTGATATCGCGAAAAATTTTACAGTAAGTCCAACACTGGCCAATCATGTGACAGCTTGTTTTCTTAATTTCAGTATCATAGCTAAACCATACATCCTCTACTGTGCAAGTATCATTGCGACCATTCATAGATGACTGCTCAGCACGCCCATTCACACTTAATTCTCGAACACATAAAGACGACCAAATTATACCAGACAACGCTATACATATTTCTAAGACCTCGCGCATAGTACTCCATCAATCTCTCTGCGTATGGCGGTCACAGAGCTATCTAGTCCTCTTACGTTAAAAGACCATCCTCACCTCGGCATTGACCTACGTACCCCCCAACATCGCTACCCAATTATTCCTCCACCTCTCTTGACTGAATAGAGCTTTCTTAGTCCTAAGCCATCCAAGTGCACCACATTTCTCGAAATGTAACCAAGTCTTGGAGCTTAGCACACCATATCGATCTATAGTAACAGATCTCAAAGTGCCTTAATTTAATAGCATACAGTTAAGAAGAACAATAACAGAGCGATATTTATACACAACGTAGTTCGATAGATTTTTAAGCAAATCATCCAATCTATCATGTGTAAGTATTGTTCTAGAGTCCATGATCGGTGCATCGAAGGTTCCGGTAGGAGAGAGAGAGAGAGAACATAAACACACACTCCTAAGACTAGAACGTTCAGCACTAAAAAACGGGCAATAACCTTAGATCGGTTACTTTTCCGTCCTGTCAGACATACATCTTTCTACCCGGTCACCCTACGCTGAGCTACACTCCTGGAAATGGAAAAAAGAACACATTGACACCGGTGTGTCAGACCCACCATACTTGCTCCGGACACTGCGAGAGGGCTGTACAAGCAATGATCACACGCACGGCACAGTGGACACACCAGGAACCGCGGTGTTGGCCGTCGAATGGCGCTAGCTGCGCAGCATTTGTGCACCGCCGCCGTCAGTGTCAGCCAGTTTGCCGTGGCATACGGAGCTCCATCGCAGTCTTAAACACTGGTAGCATGCCGCGACAGCGTGGACGTGAACCGTATGTGCAGTTGACGGACTTTGAGGGAGGGCGTATAGTGGGCATGCAGGAGGCCGGGTGGACGTACCGCCGAATTGCTCAACACGTGGGGCGTGAGGTCTCCACAGTACATCGATGTTGTCGCCAGCGGTCGGCGGAAGGTGCACGTGCCCGTCGACCTGGGACTGGACCGCAGCGACGCACGGATGCACGCCAAGACCGTAGGATCCTACGCAGTGCCCTAGGGGACCGCACCGCCACTTCCCAGCAAATTAGGGACACTGTTGCTCCTGGGGTATCGACGAGGACCATTCGCAACCGTCTCCATGAAGCTGGGCTACGGTCCCGCACACCGTTAGGCCGTCTTCCGCTCACGCCCCAACATCGTGCAGCCCGCCTCCAGTGGTGTCGCGACAGGCGTGAATGGAGGGACGAATGGAGACGTGTCGTCTTCAGCGATGAGAGTCGCTTCTGCCTTGGTGCCAATGATGGTCGTATGCGTGTTTGGCGCTGTGCAGGTGAGCGCCACAATCAGGACTGCATACGACCGAGGCACACAGGGCCAACACCCGGCATCATGGTGTGGGGAGCGATCTCCTACACTGGCCGTACACCACTGGTGATCGTCGAGGGGACACTGAATAGTGCACGGTACATCCAAACCGTCATCGAACCCATCGTTCTACCATTCCTAGACCGGCAAGGGTACTTACTGTTCCAACAGGACAATGCACGTCCGCATGTATCCCGTGCCACCCAACGTGCTCTAGAAGGTGTAAGTCAACTACCCTGGCTAGCAAGATCTCCGGATCTGTCCCCCATTGAGCATGTTTGGGACTGGATGAAGCGTCGTCTCACGCGGTCTGCACGTCCAGCACGAACGCTGGTCCAACTGAGGCGCCAGGTGGAAATGGCATGGCAAGCCGTTCCACAGGACTACATCCAGCATCTCTACGATCGTCTCCATGGGAGAATAGCAGCCTGCATTGCTGCGAAAGGTGGATATACACTGTACTAGTGCCGACATTGTGCATGCTCTGTTGCCTGTGTCTATGTGCCTGTGGTTCTGTCAGTGTGATCATGTGATGTATCTGACCCCAGGAATGTGTCAATAAATTTTCCCCTTCCTGGGACAATAAATTCACGGTGTTCTTATTTCAATTTCCAGGAGTGTATCTCTACCCCAATCGTAAAACTTTTCCTTTCTATGATACGAGCGCAATATTTAGGCCTTGGGCCCTGGATTTTCGTATGTGGCTTTCAGCCGATTTAAATCAAATCAAAGGAGCTCTTTCGTTAAAACCTTGAGAGTTTTTAATTCTAGCTTATGTTATTGTGTGTTTTAACTAATAAAATTTATGTGTTGAGTGTAATTGACAGCAACTTATTTTGGCCCCTTTCCACAAATATAACCTCACTCGCTCTCTCCTGCTAGTCCAGGGATTTCACGGAGGTCATCACGACACTGTTTCAGTTACAGGCCGCAAGTCCTGTGGATACACGTTATGTGTCTTTAATGCAGTGGTTTCCATTGCCTTCTGCATCCTCATGCCGCTGATCATTGCTGATTCTTCCGCCTTTAGGGACAGTTTCCCACCCCAAGAACAAGACAGTGCCCTGAACTTCTTTTCGCTCCTCCGCACTCTTTGTCCATTGGCAGAATTTCGGTGACTTCTGATACCGAAAGTCATCGGCCGCCATTGCATATTATTAATCAAAATTTAAGCTGTGGCGGGTTTGGAAACCGGTACGTCAGTGTTGTTTGTTATTCAGTGATGGCGATTATTGCCACGATCGCCAGTGGAGAAGATGCGGCTAGCTGTTGCGTAGACAGGCCTTGTCTCCTATGAATGCGTTGCTCTGTTGCCTGTGTAGATGGCGGTTTCGAACAGTGGTTTCCATTGGCAGTTTATTTTTCTCCTGTATACCGAAAAATATTGGATATTTTAGAGGGTCCCAGGAGAAAAATAAACAAAGGATAGAACACTGAGAGACGTTCTGCGTACGGTCCGTCAGCCTTCAAACACGTTTGTTGCCGAAGAGGTGACCTAGTGGAGCGCGGCCGTACCTGTAACTTCACGCTCTGTAGCGTCATTGGATGACGTTTCTGGAAACGGGTTCCTGTCATCGATTTGTTCCTCAAGACACCCTCTACAACCCCTCGAAGTTTCTCGCAGCATTTCTGGGACACGCTTCATATCCTGCAACTGATAAAAAAAAGGGGCCCCCGGGGTCCCAAGGTCGCGATGGCGGCGTCACTGTCCCGCCGAGATAATTTGTCCTTTTAGGACAATTATCTGAGCAAGCACCCACGCCAGCAAAAGGTTGCCCGACAAGTGCTGTTTGATAACGTAATGTATATAAAAGGTAGTAATAATTTATTTAGTGTAGTCAGCAAAATGTCTTGGGTAAATCAGTATTTAAGCACGGGCAACCATGGCTCTATACAATACGACGGAGGTGTTTTATATCCGGGACCTGAGGAAGACATTGAAATGGGGGAAAGAATTCCATTAACAAATGTTAATCGTTCTCGTAGTACTAATGATATTCGAACAGTGCAAAGAGAGGATGCTGCTAATCGTATACGGTATGGCCATAATGCAGCATACGATGATTTGGATACCAGTGGCGAAACAGTTGAATTTGAACGCGTGCCTGACACAACGCCAGAAGAAAGCAATCTTGGAGTGCGGCGGCGCCGCCCAAATAGACCACGAAATCGTGGTCGAGGTCAACCCAGTGCAGATACAGCAACCTCTAGCGAAACGGTGCCCTTGTTATCTGAAAGTGTCACGGACGGGGCAGCAATCAGCACAGCTGGTATTACAAGTTCAGGACAGATAGCGATAGCGGCTGGCGCGACGACTGCTGCCGCCGCAGGTGCTGCTTACGGCGTTACAAAACTAGTTGAACGTGTACAGAAGAAAGGATATACTTTACCTGGTAGTGATTACGTAGGACCTGGAAATCCTATAAATATAGACGCAGAGATTTGCATGAGCGCAGAAATACCGATGCTGGATGCTCGACAAAAGCTCATGAGTTAGGTCTAAGTTGGGATAAAAAATAGCAGTTTACAAGTACCTCGAAAATATCCTGAAGTTATGCATCCCACTTGCCGTGAGTGTATCGATCAGTAGTCGATCAAGATTTCCTCATGTGAGGGTGTATACGTGAAACAAAGTGATGCTCCTGATACATCTGGGAGTCTTTCACATGTGAACGAAACAGGAACCTACTGCATGGTTTACTTATTTAGCGTTTGATGCTCTTGGACAGTCATAAGTAACATTCTCAACTACAAGCAAAAAATGTAAGGAACGAGAAAAACAGCTGAAGGGAATAATTCAGAATGTACAAACGTTTGTGAATCACTAAGGAACCAAACTGCTGAGGTCATCGGTCCCTAAACTTACACACTACTTAAACTAACTTACTCTAAGAACAACACACACACCCATGCCCGAGGGAGGACTCGAAACTCCGGCGGGAGGGGACGTGCAGTCCGTGACTTGGCGCCTCAAACCACGCGGCCACTCCACGCGGCAACGAATAATTGAAGATTGACGGAACCTCCTTAGGCCGTATGTTTTTAAAGTTTCCTTATTCAGAGCGACCAATTTCGGTGCTACAATTCACCATCATGAAGACCTCAATTGGCAATAGCTGAATCAAAACCACCTGTCCATCCTTCCTTTACAAGGTATACTGCCTCCATAACTTATTTCCGAGATTGTCGTTACTTTATGATATAATAAAAAATATAATAAATGCTTAGATATATGGAAATAATGAGATTAATTTTTTGGCGTGTTATACAAGCACAGTAAGCTGAGCTATGCCTTTAAATGGATAAAGAATCTTTTCATATTAGTTCTCCATAAACGAAATAGTCTTTCTCTTGTTGCAGATTTATACTTACCAATTAATAATACTACATCCGATTGCCGTATCCACCTACAAAATCTTGACCGTGTCCATCATTCCTTTTGTAATCGGATCTTCGTAATAACTCCAAAGTTCATAGGTGGGCTTCTTGGCTTTTTATATATTACAGTACTACTTGGAATAATAACTCAATTTTTCACTGGTGAAATACCACTATATTCTTTCTTCTACACACATAAAAAATACAGACTTTTACTTATTGTCACAACCAAAATGGCTACCGCCGATTTCGCTCTAAAATAATGTGTGTCTACCTTCGTTCATTAACAGGGAGCGAGTCCTTTCCTCTTACCGAAGAACAGGAAAAAAATCTTATGTTTTTTAACATTTGGAAATCAAAAATACATGACGGTAGGCGCAGGCTCTACTCTGGGCTACCGTTTCACCTTTCCTCTTTGCCTTTGAAGAAAATGAAAACATAAAAGCAAGAAATACAAAAGGTACATCACAAAGGGATTATATGACAGGATGATTAATTGGTTTTTATCCAGTTATTTTCAGGTGAGGGCCTGATGATGATGAATCGTAGCACCGAAACGGTCGCACTGAATAAAGAAACTTTAAAACCACATGGCTTAATGTTGTTCCGTCAATACTCACACACTGACCAGCGCCGGCCGCGGTGGTCTAGCGGTTCTGGCGCTGCAGTCCGGAACCGCGGGACTGCTACGGTCGCAGGTTCGAATCCTGCCTCGGGCATGGGTGTGTGTGATGTCCTTAGGTTAGTTAGGTTTAAGTAGTTCTAAGTTCTAGGGGACTTATGACCTAAGATGTTGAGTCCCATAGTGCTCAGAGCCACACTGACCAGCCGTCATTCCATTTCCCATTTAAGACAGATGTACGAAAGGAAAAATTAAGGATCAGAGTCCAGAATTTCGTGCCACTGAATAGACTTTTACCTGGTGCATTTCTGCAGGGATCCAAAAAAAGTCCGCAAGGGGCCATCCTGAACGATATGTTGCACCGTCTACAACACCCCACTGCTGTCATAGTTTCGAGGGTTTCGCCATCCTCACCCGTGCAGGGTGGCAGCTCTTCTCCGTGCCGTGCCCCAAGTCAGATTCAGTTCAGTTTGCGCTAGGTAGTTTGAGCGAGGTTAAAGCCTGGGAGTTTGATAGTCGGGTTTACGGCTCGCAAGAAGCGTTGCTGGAGTGAATGTGACCGCTCTGATTTCTAGACAGCCTCAGCCTCTCCTGGAGGTTCTCTAAGCTGGGCGATGAGACTTCAGTCGAATTATACACAGTGAACCAAAACTCCAAAGACAAAATTTTGGAGTTTATTCACGGATTAACTGAATATGTTGATATAAGCAGTTCTTGGTCGCTAGTAGCTCTGTACAGAGCAAGTGCATTTCGTTTGATTTCTACCGCCATTTGTCTTTCTGCCTACATTGCGCAGAAAATATCTGCTTAACTATGCAAATATCGGCGACCTCCGTTGTCTTCTTCTTTGGAAACAAACGCGTTCCGCTCACTCAAGATACTTACTGTAGTCAACACTAAATGTCTATTTTATTCTTCGCTCTCGAGCTGGTTTTTCAGTGCCGTTCGGTTCTGTTTCGGATTTGTTTCTACTACAGTGCTACTTGCACGTTAACAGAGGTACACAGCGTTATGCAGAGCTTTACTAATGAATAGTTTGGCGATGTCCACCTCGTGTGTTGGTATAGCGGGTGCAAAAGGAAGAACGACACTACAGCACTACGCTGACTGTTTCCATTGCAACGGCAACCACATCATAGTACTTGTGTTTTGTCTGAGGGTTGTTGCAAGACATTTCCACAGACACAAAGATAACTGTGGTAACAAATCTAAGAAATCATAATTATATTATTAGTCCGCAACGACCCAACGGAGACCACGGCTTCCTCATATCAAAATACACAGAATGTATTCCTGAGCAGCCTCCGAAATTCTGTTGGTGGGCTTCGGGTTCACCCCGTAGATTCGTTCTGGATGGCTTACATATGGTGAGAGGTTTGCTCTTCTGCTTTATTGTCTGATCATTTGTGTCCGTTTGTTTGCCTACAGCACCACGGCATGACAGCTACTTTTGCAAGATAACGCACTACCAAATCGCAACCGAATTATGCCAGAACTGTTTCAGAAACTCATTACACATACTGAGGTGCTTGTGTTTCCCACCACGTCACGTGACCTAAATGGTATTGAGCATGTATGAGATGCCATCGAGCGAGATGTGGCCTCCTTCAACCAAATTTCGACCAATTTCTGTGAGCTCAGGGTAGAGGTTGAGCAGTCGTGGATCACGATACCTTCCTGACGGTTTTGATGTCTCTTGGATGCCACGCCATCAAATACTGCAGCCATCAACGAGATGAAAGAGGGCGGTATACGCTGTTTGAGAGTTATCTAGAATTCAGTTGTTCATCAGTTTAGATAATCCTAAAAATGGAAGGAAAAATTCCTAATTGGCAGGCATGTCTCCCTTCAAATAATAAACTGGAAAACCTGCATTGAGAAAAATAGATCACCTGAAGCAGAGAATATATTTCATTCAAAATAGGAGCACAACATTTAGTTAATTGTGAATGAATGAAATACACTAAACAACGTGTCATGATTCTATATCATATGGGACCTGCTGCGATATCATACTGTTCGCTCAAGTTGATATTGTGTACGTCAAAGTATCGTCACTGGACGATCGCAACGTTAGTTGTTTATGCATCCAAAGATCATTTACAAAGTTATATCAAACATGTCACCGTAACTGAAAATGGAAACAATTTTTAAAAAAACAACTAATTCATGCATAACGCTACACTGTACTGCATTGCACTGCACACACACACACACACACACACACACACACACACAAACACACACAACATCCCCCGCTCTCCCTCACCCTCTCTCTCTCTCTCTTCGGCTAACATCATGACGTTAGTGGTACTTCCGCCATTCTACTAATTCTTCGTGATGTCCCCATGGACCGTCTGAATAACTGAGTCAGCACCTCTCGACAATGAATGAGATGTTCTCAAGAAAATGAAAAAAATTAGAATTATCCTTCACAGATCCCGAATTTTACGTTAAGATACATTAAACTGTGACAGTTTAATGTGGTGTGACAATTGTTCATTATTAAATAATGTTAATTTCTTACCGTTCCGTACTACGTGTTACCTAAATAATCCTTCATTTTGTAGTATGACTTACGCAGGTGGTATCCTTAAACTGACTTCTAATTATTTGGATTGTACCTGACTCTTTAATTTTCTTGGACAAGCTACTACACAATTTTATTCGCTTGTGGGAAATGCTGTCTTGGTAAACGCAGGTTCAGTCTGGCTCTTGTTTCTTGATCAAGAACACTGATGTTTGTGAGATAATTGCTGATCCTCTTCTTCATATCATAACAGATTGGAAGATGTAATCACATGGTGCTGTTGGAAACCCTAGAATCTCCAATTGTTTAAACACCTCCATACGGGAGCTCAGTTAAAGTTTATAGTTATTATTCTAATAGCCCTTTTCTGTAGCGTGAAGATTGTGTCAACGCTTTGGTGTGTAAAACCCACAAAAAACTATTCCATTGCTAAAGAAGTACTATATGTAGGAATGGTATGTAACAAAAAGGCATTGTCTGTCACACAATGTTTGACAGGTCTCTAATAGCATAGCATGCTGATTTTCTTTACTAGTGTATTGGTGGTCACTCTGCCTCATGTGACAAACAACATTAATTCCTAAAAATTTTGTGTTTGCTATACAATCTACGATGTTTTCATTCGCATTTAATTTCACAGATTTATTTTCCTTATTTTAACAAAAATCTCTTGGTGTTTGTTATCTCTATATCTAGTGTACGTTTACAGCATGATGAGCACTCGTAAACATCCTTTAGGGTTTCTGTGGTTACACTGTTTCTGTCATCAGCAAAAAGATTTTTTCCCTGTGTCCAATGTATATCAAAAACAATATTGATCCTAAGATACTGTTCTGAGGACCTTCAATATTAATATACTTGGGATTAGGAAATCTTTTTGGCTAAAAAGTGTGGTTGATTGCAACAGATGGAGCTCCTGCAGTCATTGGTCAAAAGTCTGGTATAGTTGCATTGATAATGAACAATGCGAAAGATTTTGGTGTCCAGCGGGAAATACCAGCGATACACCGCGTCCTACATCGCATTAATCCGATGGCAAAACGTCCCAGAATGAGAGGTGTCATGGACGTTATTGTAAAAACAATTAATAAATTTTACAGCGCACGGTTTGGGACATTTGAAGTTTAAATTCTTCCGGGAAGAGCTGAGGTTGGATTGTGGCGACGTGCCGTATTTTTGTGAAGTGCGGCGTTTGTGTCGAGGTGTTATTTTAGAACGTTTCTACAACTTGAATAAAGACATGCAAAGTCTTGTGAGACGAGATGGTACATAAAAGCATCCACACTAGCGTAAATTAATTTGCTTTCTTCACGACAATAATTTTATAAACTAGTATTACTTTTTCATTCGATAGCACTTTTCTGTAACGCAAGACTGGCTTTTAAGGCTACACTTCAGAAAATACTATGCACATGTTATACTGTGTCGCGAGGATACATTTTATGGTGGTACTGTAATAATTACGACAATGCAGAGAATACTAACGTGACTACAATCTCTGTCGTCAGCTGTCGATCTTGTATTGTCGGCAGCCTTCAGTCATATTCGCGAGTTTATAGAGGTATAAATGCCCGCACATAGCCCGCGGACAGCCTCGGGAACACCTCACACGCCCAGCCCTGTTCGATTCTATTCCACTCTGTTCTGGAGGTCAGTAGTGCGCGTTTCCCTTGTACGAGTTTAAACGTATGTTAATAGCCATGGCTCGGCTCTAGGCACTATGGGACTTAACATCGGAGGTCATCAGTCCCCTAGACTTAGAACTACTTAAACCTAAGGACATCACACACATCCATGCCCGAGGCAGGATTCGAACCTGCGACCGCAGCAGCCGCGTGGTTCCAGACTGAAGCTCCTAGAACCGCTCGGCTACCGCGGCCGGCTTAATAGCCATGTCTGCTTTGAATTATAGTGAGAAGGAAGGAGATTAATAGATAAATGTAGTGTTAGGTTTATATATATATATATATATATATATATAGCAGAGGAGAACTAACGGTTACGATTCGTGTGGGGCTGTTTGCGTTGTCTTTGCACGGTGTTTTTGATTCGTAATCGAGTTGAACAACAGGTATTTCATTCGCCAAAGGTTTCTTGCATTTTATTAGTTTTACAACTCAAAATGGATGAAGTCTTTGATCGTAGCTATGAGTACCACGTGGATTTTGTGTCTAACTACTATGTTACTTGTAAAAGTATCTGTATCTTGTGGTTGTTCAATAATCTTTCCTCATTACAAAATCTCTTGCATTTATTCACACGTCTAATGAAAGACAACATGATTTGTAGTAGGCTGTGACAGCCAGAGCGAGAGCACCAGCAGCAGCGAGTACTGTTTGTATAAAGCGTTTATTTTGCATTTTGTTTACGACCTTCCACTAAGGAAGGGATTCTATTTGTGTTTATCTGCTCTGCATAGTAACTAACAGTTCTTGATAAAACATTACGTAGTTTTCGTGTTAGATTTCTTAGTGTTTTCTTGATCGTTTAGAACAGAAAGCGCTCTAAAACCGTCTTTGTTTGTTTCGCGGCCGTTAGCCACTAGTCACTTGAATCAGCAGTTGTCTTGTGACAGCCAGAGCGAGAGCACCAGCAGCAGCGAGTAGTGTTTGTATAAAGCGTTTTTGTACTTATTTGCTGCGCTTAGCTTTTAAATAGTTTTTCTGGGAAAACCTAGCGTAGTTTTCGCGTCTCGTATTTCAGTGAGTGTTTCTTGATTATCAGAGTAGCTCATCAGAAGATTATCTTGGGAATTTGTCACCGTATAGGGTAGGGTAAACATAGTCATGTGTAGGGACTGTGGTTGTTGTGAGCGGACGCAAGGAGAATTGGCCACTCTTCGGGGGCAGGTGGAGGCTTTGTCTGTTAGGCTCATCGAGCTCGAGGCGCAGGCGTCGGCTCGTAGTGGCGTTGGGGCAACTGTGGTGAGACCTATGCCTACTTCGGTGGCCTTGGAATCACATGGAGCCCCTGATGTCGCTGCGTCTTCCGGCAGTGAGCATCTTACCGGTCAGCCATCACTCCAGGGTGAATGGCGGACAGTGGTGGGCTCGCGCGTGCCTGGCCGAAAGGCGAAGGTGGGATCTGGCCGCGTGGCAGCTGCCTTACCCCTTTCCAACAGGTACGGGGTGCTTCCTAGTGGTGATGACATCGTTTCCGAGCCACCACAGGATGCCTCGCCTGTTGGGCCAGTGGCCGATTCTCCGGCAAGGTCCCGACAGTCACAGAGGGCGGGCCTATTAGTTATAGGGAGCTCCAACGTTAGGCGGGTTATGGAGCCCCTCAGGAAAATAGCGGGTAGGTCGGGGAAGAATGCCAGTGTGCACTCGGTGTGCTTGCCGGGGGGTCTCGTCCGTAATGTGGAGGAGGCCCTTCCGGCAGCTATTGAACGCACTGGGTGTGACCGGCTGCAGATAGTAGCACATGTCGGAACGAATGACGCCTGCCGCTTGGGTTCTGAGGTCATCCTTGGTTCCTTCCGGCGGCTGGCTGATTTGGTGAAGACAACCAGCATCGCACACGGAGTGCAAGCTGAGCTTAATATCTGCAGCATAGTGCCCAGAGTCGATCGCGGTCCTCTGGTTTGGAGCCGTGTGGAGGGTCTAAACCAGAGGCTCAGACGACTCTGCGACTATAATGGTTGCAAATTCATCGACCTCCGTTATTGGGTGGAGAACTGTAGGGCCCCCCTAGACAGGTCAGGCGTGCACTACACACCGGAAGCAGCTACTAGGGTAGCAGAGTACGTGTGGCGTGCACACGGGGGTTTTTTAGGTTAGAGGGACCCCCCCTTGGGCGAAACGATAAAATACCTGACGGCTTACCAGAGAGGACATTATCATCGTTGATAAAGAACGTGCGTCCTCAGAGACCAAAAACAGGAAAAGTTAACGTAATATTGGTAAACTGCAGGAGTATCCAGGGCAAGGTTCCTGAATTAGTATCTCTTATTGAAGGAAATAGTGCGCATATAGTATTAGGAACGGAAAGTTGGTTAAAACCGGAAGTGAACAGTAACGAAATCCTAGACACAGAATGGAATATATACCGCAAGGATAGGATAAACGCCAATGGTGGAGGAGTATTTATAGCAGTAAAGAATTCAATAATATCCAGTGAAGTTATTAGCGAATGCGAATGTGAAATAATCTGGGTTAAGCTAAGTATCAAAGGTGGGTCAGATATGATAGTCGGATGCTTCTATAGACCACCTGCATCAGCAACCGTAGTAGTTGAGCGCCTCAGAGAGAACCTGCAGAACGTCGTGAAGAAGTTTCGTGATCATACTATTGTAATAGGGGGAGACTTCAATCTACCAGGTATCGAATGGGATAGTCACACAATCAGAACTGGAGCCAGGGACAGAGACTCTTGTGACATTATCCTGACTGCCTTGTCCGAGAATTACTTCGAGCAGATAGTTAGAGAACCAACTCGTGAAGCTAACGTTTTAGACCTCATAGCAACAAATAGACCGGAACTTTTCGACTCCGTGAATGTAGAAGAGGGTATCAGTGATCATAAGTCAGTGGTTGCATCAATGACTACAAGTGTAATAAGAAATGCCAAGAAAGGAAGGAAAATATATTTGCTTAACAAGAGTGATAGGGCACAAATCGCAGGGCACAAATCGCAGAATATCTGAGTGACCACCATCAAACGTTCATTTCTGAGGAAGAGGATGTGGAACAAAAATGGAAAAAATTCAGAAACATCGTCCAGTACGCCTTAGATAAGTTCGTACCGACTAAGGTCCAAAGCGAGGGGAAAGATCCACCGTGGTATAACAATCATGTACGAAAGGTACTACGGAAACAAAGAAAGCTTCATCATAGGTTTAAGAGTAGTCGAATCATAGCTGATAAGGAAAAGCTGAACGAAGCGAAAAAGAGCGTAAAGAGAGCAATGAGAGAAGCATTCAACGAATTCGAACATAAAACATTGGCAAACAATCTAAACAAGAACCCTAAAAAGTTTTGGTCATATGTAAAATCGGTAAGCGGATCTAAATCCCCTATTCAGTCACTCGTTGACCACGATGGCACCGAAACAGAGGACGACCGAAGAAAGGCAGAAATACTGAATTCAGTGTTCCGAAACTGTTTCACGGCGGAAAATCGTAACACGGTCCCTGACTTCAGCCGTCGCACGGACGCCAAAATGGAAAATATTGAAATAAACGATATCGGAATTGAAAAACAACTGCTATCACTTAGTAGCGGAAAAGCATCCGGACCAGACGAGATACCCTTAAGATTCTACAGTGATTATGCTAAAGAACTTGCCCCCTTTCTATCAGCAATTTATCGTAGATCGCTGGAAGAACGTAAAGTACCTAGCGACTGGAAGAAAGCGCAGGTCGTTCCCATTTTCAAGAAGGGTCATAAATCAGATGCGAATAATTATAGGCCTATTTCGCTTACGTCAATCTGTTGTAGAATAATGGAACATGTTTTGTGTTCTCGTATTATGACGTTCTTAGATAATACAAATCTCCTTCATCATAACCAACATGGATTCCGCAAACAGAGATCATGTGAAACTCAGCTCGCCCTATTTGCCCAAGAAATTCACAGTGCCGTAGACACTGGCGAGCAGATTGATGCCGTATTCCTGGACTTCAGGAAGGCATTTGATACGGTTCCGCACTTACGTTTAGTGAAAAAAATACGAGCTTACGGAATATCGGACCAGGTTTGTGATTGGATTCAGGATTTCCTAGAAGAAAGAACACAACATGTCATTCTTAACGGTTCAAAATCTGCAGATGTAGAGGTAATTTCGGGAGTACCGCAAGGAAGCGTGATAGGACCTTTATTGTTTACAATATACATAAATGACTTAGTTGACAACATCGGTAGCTCCGTGAGGCTATTTGCAGATGACACGGTTGTCTACAAGAAAGTAGCAACATCAGAAGACTCGTACGTACTCCAGGAAGACCTGCAGAGGATTAATGCATGGTGCGACAGCTGGCAGCTTTCCCTAAACGTAGATAAATGTAATATAATGCGCATACATAGGGGCAGAAATCCATTCCAGTACGATTATGCCATAGGTGGTAAATCATTGGAAGCGGTAACGACCGTAAAATACTTAGGAGTTACTATCCGGAGCGATCTGAAGTGGAATGATCACATAAAACAAATAGTGGGAAAAGCAGGCGCCAGGTTGAGATTCATAGGAAGAATTCTAAGAAAATGTGACTCATCGACGAAAGAAGTAGCTTACAAAACGCTTGTTCGTCCGATTCTTGAGTATTGCTCATCAGTATGGGACCCTTACCAGGTTGGATTAATAGAAGAGATAGACATGATCCAGCGAAAAGCAGCGCGATTCGTCATGGGGACATTTAGTCAGCGCGAGAGCGTTACGGAGATGCTGAACAAGCTCCAGTGGCGGACACTTCAAGAAAGGCGTTACGCAATACGGAGAGGTTTATTATCGAAATTACGAGAGAGCACATTCCGGGAAGAGATGGGCAACATATTACTACCGCCCACATATATCTCGCGTAATGATCACAACGAAAAGATCCGAGAAATTAGAGCAAATACGGAGACTTACAAGCAGTCGTTCTTCCCACGCACAATTCGTGAATGGAACAGGGAAGGGGGGATCAGATAGTGGTATAATAAGTACCCTCCGCCACACACCGTAAGGTGGCTCGCGGAGTATAGATGTAGATGTAGATGTAATACAGACGGTCTGTATTTAAATCTTGTGATTAGCTAATTTCGACTTTTTATTTTTAAGCACATGTGTAGTAATACGTATTGGGCGGGGGGGGGGGGGGGGTTGTTTTGGGGAAGGAGACCAGACAGCTAGGTCATCGATCTCATCGGATTACGGAAGGAAGGGGAAGGAAGTCGGCCGTGCCCTTTGAAAGGAACCATCCCGGCATCTGCCTGGAGAGATTTAGGGAAATCACGGAAATCCTAAATCAGAATGGTCGGACGCGGGATTGAACCGTCGTCCTCCCGAATGCGAGTCCAGTGTCTAACCACTGCGCCACCTCGCTCGGTAGTAATACGTATTACACGTCGTAATTGTTAAAATAATTTTCACAACACGTAACAAGTAAACATTATATTCCATCCTCACATTGAGAATGGACCCATTCACAATGTAAGGCTGGAATATAACGTATACTCTGTTGCCTCTTTCGCCGGTGATTTTAGAAATTCCGATGGAATGTTATCTATCCCCTCTGCCTTATTTAATCTTGAAGTCTTGCAAAGCTCTTTTAAATTCTGATTATAATACTGGATACCCTTTCTCTTCCCTTCAATGTGTTTCCACGTATCCGCTCTCTCATCTGCATTTAACAGTGGAATTCATGTTGAAGTCTTAATATTACAACCCTTGCGTTTAATTTAACACAAATATGCCGAGTCAGTTCTCACGACAATCATTTCTATTTCGATTTCTTCGCATTTTTCATGCAGCCATTTCGCCTCAGCTTTACTCCACTTCCTAAGCGACTTGTATTTCTGTATTTCTAAATACCCCTTCACATTTTTGTGCTTCCTTCATTCGTCGATCGAATGAAGTATTTCTACTGTTACCCATGGTTTCCTCGCAGTTACCTTCTTTGTGCCTATGTTGTTCTTTATATCTTATGTGATTACACCTTTTAGAGATGTTCATCCCTCTTTAACTGATCTGCCTACTGAGATATCCATATCCCAGCATCTATAGCCACAGAAAACTTCAAGTGTATCTCGTCATTCCTTAGTAATTCTGTACCCCACTTCTTTGTGCATTGTCATTGCTAAATTTTGATCCGAATCTATATAAACTCCTGGATACTCCTTACAATCCAATGTCTGATTTCGGAATCTCTGCCTGACCAAGATGTAATGTAACTGGGGCCTTCCCGTATCTACCGCATTTTCCGAGTATACTTTCACCTCTTGCGATTCTTGAACAGTGTACTCGCTATTACTAACTGATATTTATTGCAGAACTCAATTAGTCTTTCTCCTCTCTAGTTCCTACTACCTAGGCCATATTCTCCCATAACCATTTCTTCCACTCTTTCCCCTACATTCCAATCTCCTTTAGATTTTCAGCTCCCTTTAGTATCCTCCCTTTTAGTATCCTCATATACTTTCCCCGTCTCTTCATCCTCTGCTTATCATGTCGGTGTGTATACCTGAAGTATTGTTACTTTTGTTGGTTTGCTGTAGGTTCTGATTAGAGCAACACTATCACTGAACTGTACACAGTAACTCTCTCTCTTGTCTTCCTATTCATAACGAATCCTACTCCCGTTGTACCATTTCCTGCTGTTGTAGATGTTACCCTATACTCGTCTGACCGGAAGTCCTTGTCTTCTTTCCATTTCACTTCACTGGCCCTCGCTATATGCAGACTGAGCCTCTGTGGTTCCCTTTTCAGATTTTCTAGCTTGCCTACCACGTTCAAACTTCTGACATTCCACTCCTTGACTCGAAGAATGTTACCCTTTCACTGGTGATTCAATCTATTTCTCCCCGTTGGCAGTCCCCTCCCAGATATCCGAATGGGAGAGTAGTCCAGAACCTTTTGCCAATGGAACAGGCCTCATGTTCTGTGAATACACATTGTGTATATTAAATGCAGTGGTTTCCATTGCCTTCTGCATCCACATGCCGTTGATGGTTGCCGATTCTTCCGCCTTTTAGGAGCAGTTTCCCACCCCAAGCGCAAGAGAGTGCCCTGAATATCTATCTGCTCCTCCGCCCTCTTTGACAAGCCCGTTGGCAGAACGAGGATGACTACTTATGCCGGAAGCCTTCGATCGCCATTGCTGATGATTTTTATTCAAAATTTCAGCAGTTGCTAGGTTGGAATCCGGGACGTTTTGATTATTATTAATCATAAACACTACCCCTTGTTTTACGCACAAAATTGTACAGACTAAAATATTTTAAACAAACGTACAACACCTGGACCACAGGTCTACATTTCATACAGCCATGTGAAACTTTCAAAAAATTCCTTCTTTACTGTGTTATGTTGTTCATATCGCGCATCACGTTGGCTTGAATGTCGCTTATATGGTGAAAGATTTGATCCTCCATGTGAATTTCTGCACTTTGGTGTTTTGTGGTTGGTTCGTATTTATAACACCAGGTCTCACCACGAGTGGTGTTTTTCTTTCCAGAAAAGTATTGTCCGCGTTTTGCATTTCAATCGAGCTGCGGCAGGCATGCATTTGTTCAGGTGTTTGAGACAAACTTCGCACACGTTTTTCTCTCATTCAAAACATTCCGTATAATATCTTGAACACTTGATTTACAGACGTTGCTCCGTTGTGATTTGTGACACAAAAACGTTGACACACTACGGCCACACGTCCAGTACCTAAAAACATCCGCACTCGAGCTGTGCTTTCTATCGTCAACTTTGAGCGTGTCGAGTTCAACGGGTTGCTGAACGCTCAGAAACCATGCGACTTGCGCATACGCTACGTATGTCTCAGCGTGGTATACACGATTGCAGCGCGCTCAAGCGGCAGTTGTCGGCTGTCTATGGCTCGCAAATTACCCTGTTTCCGGAATGGACGGACATTAAAACTCCTACGTCCTCCCTTGTCCACGTGCTAGTCGTGTCACGCTATCTTAATAAAACATAAACAGAAACTTCAATATCCATGAACATGACATACAGCAAAAATGAAAATACCGTGTCCAGTCAATAAGGACACCAGCTTACAAATGTCCCACGGCAAATAGTGCGATACAGATTTACAATAGCCATCAACATAAGATAATTATTTCATCATTCTCATTTTTTAATAAAACCCTAAGCTCATTCTTTCTTGACTACTGTCTCTATTCAATAGTAGAATCATCGCAACGTGTGAAATACAAAATTTGAAACAAGAAAGTGCAAAATATTTTACTGTTAGTAGTGCAAGCTATCTTTTAGTAACGCCAAACGAACAAACACACTCCTCAGAGAGAGCGCACTTATATTTACATTGTTGTTGTTGTGGTCTTCAGTCCTGAGACTGGTTTGATGCAGCTCTCCATGCTAATCTATCCCGTGCAAGCTCCTTCATCTCCCAGTACCTACTGCAACCTACATCCTTCTGAATCTGCTTAGTGTATTCATCTCTTGGTCTCCCTCTACGATTTTTACCCTCCACGCTGCCCTCCAATGCTAAATTTGTGATCCCTTGATGCCTCAGGACATGTCCTACCAACCGATCCCTTCTTCTAGTCAAGTTATGCCACAAACTTCTCTTCTCCCCAATTCTATTCAATACCTCCTCATTAGTTACGTGATCTACCTACGTAATCTTCAATATTCTTCTGTATCACTACATTTCGAAAGCTTCTATTCTCTTCTTGTCCACACTATTTATTGTCCATGTTTCACTTCCATATACGGCTACACTCCATACAAATACTTTCATAAACGACTTCCCGACATTTAAATCTATACTCGATGTTAACAAATTTCTCTTCTTCAGAAACGCTTTCCTTGCCATTGCCAGTCTACATTTATATCCTCTCTACTTCGACCACCATCAGTTATTTTGCTCCCCAAATAGCAAAACTCCTTTACTACTTTAAGTGTCTCATTTCCTAATCTAATTCCCTCAGCATCACCCGATTTAATTCGACTACATTCCATTATCCTTGTTTTGCTTTTGTTGATGTTCATCTTATATCCTCCTTTCAAGACACTGTCCATTCCATTCAACTGCTCTTCCAAGTCCTTTGCTGTCTCTGACAGAATTACAATGTCATCGGCGAACCTCAAAGTTTTTATTTCTTCTCCCTGGATTTTAATACCTAATCCAATTTTTTCTTTTGTTTCCTTTACTGCTTGCTCAATATACAGATTGAATGACATCGGGGAGAGGGTACAACTCTGTCTCACTCCCTTCCCAACCACTGCTTGCTTTTCATGTCCCTCAACTCTGATAACTGCCATCTGGTTTCTGTACAAATTGTAAATAGCCTTTCGCTCCCTGTATTTTACCCCTGCCACCTTTAGAATTTGAAAGAGAGTATTCCAGTCAACATTGTCAAAAGCTTTCTCTAAGTCTACAAATGCTAGAAACGTAGGTTTGCCTTTCCTTAATCTTTCATCTAAGATAAGTCGTAAGGTCAGTATTGCCTCACGTGTTCCAACATTTCTACGGAATCCAAACTGATCTTCCCCGAGGTCGGCTTCTACCAGTTTTTCCATTCGTCTGTAAATAATTCGTGTTAGTATTTTGCAGCTGTGACTTATTAAACTGATAGTTCGGTAATTTTCGCATCTGTCAACACCTGCTTTCTTTGGGATTGGAATTATTATATATTCTTGAAGTCTGAGGCTATTTCGCCTGTCTCGTACATCTCGCTCACCAGATGGTAGAGTTTTGTCATGACTGGCTCTCCCAAGGCCGTCAGTAGTTCTAATGGAATGTTGTCTACTCCAGGGGCCTTGTTTCGACTCAGGTCTTTTAGTGCTCTGTCAAACTCTTCACGCAGTATCGTATCTCTCATTTCATCTTCATCTACATCCTCTTCCATTTCCATAATATTGTCCTCAAGTTCATCGCCCTTGTATAGACCCTCTATATACTCCTTCCACCTTTCTGCTTTCCCCTCTTTGCTTAGAACTGGGTTTCCATCTGAGCTCTTGATATTCATACAAGTGGTTCTCTTTTCTCCAAAGGTCTCTTTAATTTTCCTGTAGGCTGTATCTATCTTACCCCTAGTGAGATAAGCCTCCACATCCTTACATTTTTCCTCTAGCCATGCCTGCTTAGCCATTTTGCGCTTCCGGTCGATCTCATTTTTGAGACGTTTGTATTCCTTTTTGCTGCTTCATTTACTGCATTTTTATATTTTCTCCTTTCATCAATTAAATTCAATATTTCTTCTGTTACCCAAGGATTTCTACTAGCCCTCGTCTTTTTACCTACTTGATCCTCTGCTGCCTTCACTACTTCATCCCTCAGAGCTACCCATTCATCTTCTACTGTATTTCTTCCCCCATTCCTGTCAATTGTTCCCTTATGCTCTCCCTGAAACTCTGTACAACCTCTGGTTTAGTCAGTTTATTCAGGTCCCATCTCCTTAAATTCCCACCTTTTTGCAGTTTCTTCAGTTTTAATCTACAGGTCATAACTAATAGATTGTGGTCAGAGTCCACATCTGCCCCTGGAAATGTCTTACAATTTAAAACCTGGTTCCTAAATCTGTGTCTTACCATTATATAATCTATCTGATACCTTTTAGTATCTCCAGGGTTCTTCCATGTATACAACCTTCTATCATGATTCTTAAACCAAGTGTTAGCTATGATTAAGTTATGCTCTGTGCAAAATTCTACCAGGCGGCTTCCTCTTTCATTTCTTAGCCCCAATCCATATTCTGCTACTACGTTTCCTTCTCTCCCTTTTCCTACACTCGAATTCCAGTCACCCATGACTATTAAATTTTCGTCTCCCTTCACTATCTGAATAATTTCTTTTATATCATCATACATTTCTTCAATTTCTTCGTCATCTGCAGAGCTAGTTGGCATATAAACTTGTACTACTGTAGTAGGCGTGGGTTTCGTATCTATCTTGGCCACAATAATGCGTTCACTATGCTGTTTGTAGTAGCTTACCCGCATTCCTATTTTTTTATTCATTATTAAACCTACTCCTGCATTACCCCTATTTGATTTTGTATTTATAACCCTGTATTCACCTGACCAGAAGTCTTGTTCCTCCTGCCACCGGACTTCACTAATTCCCACTATATCTAACTTTAACCTATCCATTTCCCTTTTTAAATTTTCTAACCTACTGACCGATTAAGAGATCTGACATTCCACGCTCCGATCCGTAGAATGCCAGTTTTCGTTCTCCTGATAACGACGTCCTCCTAAGTAGTTCCCGCCCGGAGATCCGAATGGGGGACTATGTTACCTCCGGAATATTTTACCCAAGAGGATGTCATCATCATTTAACCATACAGTAAAGCTGCATGCCCTCGGGAAAAATTACGGCTGTAGTTTCCCCTTGCTTTCAGCTGTTCGCAGTACCACAACAGCAAGGCCGTTTTGGTTAATGTTACAAGGCCAGATCAGTCAATCATCCAGACTGTTGCCCCTGCAACTACTGAAAAGGCTGCTGCCCCTCTTCAGGAACCACACGTTTGTCTGGCCTCTCAACAGATACCCGTCCGTTGTGGTTGCACCTACGGTACGGCTGTCTGTATCGTTGAGGCACGCAAGCCTCCCCACCAACGGCAAGGTCCATGGTTCATGGGGGGGGGGGGGGCTATATTTACATAACAACGAATATTACAGCGTAAACTTTATTAACACGCTGCCGTCCGGCGGCACCACAGTGGTGTCGTGTGCATAGTAACGCTCAGTGGCCAGCGACAGTGCCTTAGTATCTTTTGCCTTCTGTTGGTGTTTTGTTGCCGCGCGGGATTAGCCGAGCGGTCTTGGGCGCTGCAGTCATGGACTGTGCGGCTGGCCCCGGCGGAGGTTCGAATCCTCCCTCGGGCATGGGTGTGTGTGTGTGTGTGTGTGTTTGTCCTTAGGATAATTTAGGTTCAGTAGTGTATAAGCTTAGGGACTGGTGACCTTAGCAGTTAAGTCCCACAAGATTTCACACACATTTTTTGGTGTTTTGTTTAGGTAGCTATAAGCTACACACGTCAACAAGTTTTTTTGTTTTTGTAGGTACTTGTGCCCTTTCATCACGGCAGACGAAAGAGACGATACGATTATTTACTATGAATGCGCGGAATAAAACTTGGAGGTTGCCACTACATCGCGTACGTCTCATAATGATCCGGTTGACAAACTTTCCGGTCACATAAAGCAACACCAACTAAAAGGGCTACGTATTTCCGAAACGATAAACGAAAATGAAGAAACTGACATGTATGTTCCACAAACAAAAAAAGAACAACAAACTTAATGTGCAAGTCTTGTGGAGTTCTGTTACATCTTGCTGCATATCATATGAAAGAGAAATACTAAGTACCAAAGACAATGCAAATAAACAAATATATGGAAAAAACAAATTTTGTATTTATTTACGTATGTAGATATTCGAAATTTCATGAAAGTAGGGGAACAGGATTGAGAACTTATGAGAACAAACGATGAGACTAGTAAAACGTAACAATTTATAATCTCTCGATAATGTCAAGAACGGCCGGCGCCAAGCCAAGTAATCCGAATTAGCGCTGCCGGCGCCAAGCGAATAAATTTGTACGAGACGTGCGGACAACAAAGTGTTAACCTAATAAGAAAGTATCAGAACCTATTAGAAAACACGAAGTTAGTAAAAAAAATATTTGGGCACTAATTAGCGACACAACATCTGCATCACGCTATAATTCTACGTTCCTACTCACTGCGCTATATCGACCACATATGATATACGACCTTACTTTGCCTCTTACTATACCCTGAAAGCTTTAATCGTAGATATGTTACTAACTGGCATTTAATTACAACAAACTATACCAAGAGCAATGTGTTACTTAATGAGCCTCAATACGCTGTCGCCTTGAAACGACATACTTTCATAACACGTAAGTCACAATAATTCTTCAAACACCAATATGACATTTTAAGTACTTTATTACAACAATTCAAGACGGGTTTTCGAGAAATCGTCAATTTGCTGGTGCTCAGAAGCAGCAAGGGCTATACGTAAGGGCTTACACTGACAGCCAATATGACGTCTCGAGACTGCACTGAAAAGAAATGGAGTCATGGACGTTTGTGGCGTTCTTCCACCTCATTGGTCTACATTCAAACACACGTTCAGAATATCTGACTTGCTAGATATTGCTCTCCATTAGAGATGGGTCGTTCGCGAACTAACGGGTCCAAAGGAACGGTTCACCAAGATGAACGAAACGAGCGAGGAACGAATTCTAAGGCACGGTCTTTCATAGTTCACTTCGGTCGCGGCTTTCTACTTCTAGTTCCCAGGAAAGGGAAACGGTCGGTCTCGTTCCCGAACGGCACGTCGGCCGGTCTCGTTCCCGAACGGCACGTCGGCCGGTCTCGTTCCAGCCTCGGCTCCGTTTCCGCCTGTCTCGGTCTCCCTCGGCCGGACTCGTCCTCCGCGTGGCCGCTCGTCGCAGTTCCACTGCCGACTGCTCATAGTTCAGTACAGAGTTGTTGTTGTTCGTTTCGTTCTCTTCGCACACCCATTCTAGATCTGTTTCAAACCTTTTTTTAACTCTAAACTTCTGGTTCTTTTCATATTCTATTCAGCGCCCAAGACCGGTAATTAAAATTTTATAATTAATTTTACAACTTTTTTTCCATGTAACAAAAGGCGTATGAGCTTACTTTACTATTTCGATAAACAGCAGAAGAAATTCTTGTAAAAAGGCAAGACTTCAAGAATTTTTGGTATTACACATGCAAAGGAAGTCGGCACGGCACACACGAGTAGCCATTTTCCTTTTTTTTCGATCCAAGGTAAAAGAGCGTGTTCATTGTTATGAAAGGTAGACGGACTTGCAACCCAATAAAGCCCACGCTTCGTAATCGAGTGTATGGTGCCACATTTTGTAAAGAGAATATAACTCCTACAATATTATTTCAGTGGCGCACGAAAAATCGGCCACGAGTACTAGACTGCTCATTGTCGCTTACCAATTGTTCTATTCTATTCTATTCTATTGTTTCGAAGTTGTTTGCATTAGCTTATTTGTTATTTCTTCACTGCCTAATTATTACATGTTTATCTATTCTGCTCGTGGCGGTCAACAAATCGTGCGTAATTGGCGGGGCCGGGTTTTCGTGCGACACCTTATATAATTTCACTGCTACCAGCGACAAAACGCTACAGTTGACTAAACGAGATGTTTTGCAGAATCACGAAAATTATATGTGTGTGAGAATTCTGTTATGAATAAAAACTCTGTACTCCATTGTGGGGGAGGGGGGGTTGGCATCCATCCTTCAGTCACCTATGCTACTAATTTTCAATTTTTCATAAGAACCGTATACCAAGTACAACGAACGGTGAACGAGTAAAAATGAACGGTTCCCAAAAAAGAGCGATCACCAGTGAACTAGTTCCCAAGGATCATGGACTTTGCCCATCTCTACTCTACATATTCGGAAAGGTTCCCCAACGTGCGTTTACCGCGCTATGACGTCATGACTCCGACAGTCAACGCTCGAATGCACGTTCCGTGTGCCGATGTCATAACGCTACCTGCGCACAACTGACTAGTCTGTTGTTTATAGCTGTTAGTTAAAGCTGCCGCCATAATTACTGCGTTGACGTCTCTTATGCGCCAAGAATGAAAAAAGGGTCAGAACTTTCTGGATTAACCAAAGTGATAGCATTAGCATGACTGATGATTAATAAAAACTGTATTGAGTTTTAAAACTTTGAACATAGCTGCTAAGGTTCAGTGACCATGTCAGAATTATATTGGAACAAATAAGCCCTCGGTCACAAATATTAAGTCAAAATTGACCTGGTTTCGACGCTACTATGAGCGTCGTCTTCAGAATTAGACTAACTGTTCTAAAATTCTGAAGACGACGCTCATAGTAGCGTCGAAACCAGGTCAATTTTGACTTAATATTTGTGACCGAGGGCTTATTTATTCCAATATGAATTGAGTTTTATTTTGCAAGAATTGTGTTCATCGTCTCCCCTTCTTCCCTTTTTTGTCTAGAACTTCCCCTCCCACGAAGCTAAAGTGAGTTGCCTCCCATCCCCCTACTTCGGATCGTGGGTCTACTCTTGAACATCACGCTGTCCGAGCCACGTAGCGCGTCTCAGATGGCGTACCGCTGGCGCCTTCCGACGCCTCACAGTGGCACCGTCCCCGCCCCTTCGCTGCCACCCCCGCAAGCCGCCTCTACGCTCCGCGGAGAGCCTGTGGAGGCTGGAACTCTTTCGTCTCCAGCGTATACACACAAACCGGGCGCTCCATGACGCGCCGCCCGCGGCCAGGATCGATAGGTCGCAGCCCCTCCCTCCAGACTCGCCGGGCGGAGGAATTCTTTCCGCGCGGCCGCCTGCCCACCTCGGGCGATTCCCCTCCGCGAGGCCTCCGGCACTGCCCGGAGCAGAGGCTGCCGCAACTGCGCATGCGCCGGCGCCGACTCCACTGGCGCGTCTGCGGATCTCTAGGCGTCGGGCACCCACTGTGAGTAAGAGCAACGACCCCGCCCCACCGCTCGAATGCAACTTCATCTCCGGCAGCCGTTATCTAGAGCAGCTACGGAAAATGCATACGCCTTTCTCCTCTCCCAGGCCACCGACAATCTATGTCCGACCGGTCGTACTATGTCCGGGCAGTCAACCTCTTGGATCTATGGATAACATCGCTGCCTCGATTCGAGTCGTGCCTAATGTGCCATTAACCAGTGTCTAGACTCCCTAGTTGCTATACAGATGGTCATAAACTGACCGGCCAGAACATTATGACCACCGATTTGCTATCGATATAAACCCGTCCAGGCGATAGCATTGTCACCTGGCGAGGAATACCTGCTAGTCAGACACATATACGGTGCACGTAGTATCGGTGAGTGTGTTGTCCGTGTGTAGAATGGGGAAGGAGCGCGATCTGTCTGAGTTTGACCGAGGGCAGACTGAGATGGCCTAGAGCAGGGGCGGGCAGGAATCCTGCACGTGTGCGGTGCACTTGCACGCGTGCAGTTAACAGGTGTTCTGCGTGCACACAGGGGCAAGCTGGCCACCCGCTTACCTCCCCTCCCCACCATATCTTCTGTCCACTCCTTCCTCTGTAATGCGTTTTGTTTTTCTAGCTTGCTTTATTGAATGATGGAATAAGGTTAGCAGGAGTGCTTGAAATAAATCATGGTTTGAAAGAGTACCTATTAACTACGATACGTTTTATTTAATTATCACAGGTGGAGTTTACAATACGTTTAATATCTGGAACAAAATTTCTGCATACAGACAAACGCAAACAGTTACGTATATTTTCATCACTTATGTTTGCTCTTAACCGAGGCTTATTAATTCAGCAAATCGTTTTCCAGCTCTCACTATATTAAGCACAATTTTATAGCTTGCACGTACCGCTGGGCTATTATTGTTGTCGCCCTGAAAAATTGAAAACAGTGCTCCATAAAATGTTAAATCAGTTAGATGAGAGACATGACGAGAGAAAGTCGCAGATCTCTCGTGACAACGGCAACTAGGACAGATGCATCTAATATCGTCAGGTCGCTCTTCTTAAGCTCAGTCAATTTCCCCATCCGCTCAGAATCCGACAGTAAATTGTACTCGTCCTTGTGAAATTTATTATAATGGCCTTCAGTTTTAAACTTCTGCTGACCTGCGAGAATACTGCAACGTATTAAACATTTCGAATTTTCACGTCTTTGAACAAAGAAAAAATGATTCTCCCATTACTTTTTAAAAGATAGCAAATCTCCACGTCTCCGTTTCCCTGATTCACTCTGCATCTTCCGGTTCTTGAAATACAACGTTCACTACGTAGTGGTCGCTTCGCATCAACGTCCGCGGCTTAGCCTTGTACTACACTGCCGCAACCTGCCGGCTGTCGCCACTGCCCCATTCGGCGATAGCACGCGAGCAGCACACGTGCAGCGCTGTGCGCTCACGAGCGGCGTGCAACGTTTGCCCGCCCCTGGCCTAGAGGCTCGGCACGAGCATTTCGGTAACTGCACGACTTACCGGGTGTTCGAAGAGTGCTGTGGTGAATGTCCTCAACACGTGCTGAAACCACGTCCAGACGTCATGGGTTTGGGCACTCAACCCTAATTACAGATGTCGTGCCCGCATCTCGTGGTCGTGCGGTAGCGTTCTCGCTTCCCACGCCCGGGTTCCCGGGTTCGATTCCCGGCGGGGTCAGGGATTTTCTCTGCCTCGTGATGGCTGGGTGTTGTGTGCTGTCCTTAGGTTAGTTAGGTTTAAGTAGTTCTAAGTTCTAGGGGACTTATGACCACAGCAGTTGAGTCCCATAGTGCTCAGAGCCATTTGAACCATTTTTTGAACAGATGTCGTACGTCGTAGGCTGGGCAAACTGGTAAAACAGGACAGGTGGCAATCTGTGGTGGAACTAACGAGAGACTTTAATGCTGGCCAGTGTACAAGAGTGTCTGAAGAATGCACCGAACATTCCTAAATCGCTTCAGGCAAATGCCGTGGTGGTTCCTCTGAAAAGGCACGGCCGATTTCCTTACCTAATCCGAACTTCTTGTGCGTCCCTAATGACCTCATTGTCGACGGGACGTTAAACACTAATCTCCTCCTCTTCTTCCTTTCCAACTCGAATGTGTAATGAGGATACTCTTTGGCCCAAACGACAATATTTCTAGCATGTGAGCTGCGATAAATGGCACTTTCACCTGAATACATAACCTTCGTACGGTTCACTGCATTCAAATGGTTCAAATGGCTCTGAGCACTATGGGACTTAACATCTGAGGTCATCAGTCCCCTAGAACTTAGAACTACTTAAACCTAACTAACCTGTATAGGACTCACAGTATCCGTTCGAGTATAGGATAGGTGATATATGAAAGTTCGGGACCGTCCAGGGAGCATGCTCAGGAAGCCGAGGTGTTCAGGGCGACCTTTCGTGTCAAGCTGAAGATCCGGATTCGAGTCCCGGCCCTGCACAAGTTTTCATTGTCACTAATGCATGCATGCCTGAAGGACTCTGAAAAGTACGTTAGAACAACACAGACACTGCAGATAAGTAGTTTAGTACGAGGGTTTCCCAGAAAGTAATGTACCGCATTTTTTTCTCCCAGCCTGAAAACAATGCTACAAATGCGAAACGTTACGTATGTATTACTTGAAGTCTCCTGACTGAGAGCCAAGTTTCCGTTTCCGTCACTGCCGACAGACAGCGTACCTGCAGGACAGTTTCAAAATGGCATCTGTAGGTTACAAGCAACGTCCCGTCATTGAATTCCTCACCGCAGAGAAAAAAAGTGTGGGGAATATTCACAAACGCTTGTGTAAAGTCTACGGAGCATCTGCTGTCGACAGAAGTACATTTAGTTGCTGGGCACGGAGAGTGAGGTCATCAGAAGGCGGTTGGCGGAGCTCCACGATTTGCAGCGATCGGGGAGACCATCCACGGCTGTCACAGGTGACATGTCGCAGCGAGATGATGCTGTCATTCGCGAGGACAGACGCAATACGATTCGGCAGTTGGCGCTGCATCTGTCAATCAGCAAAGGAAATTCACACATTTTCTAAACATGGAACCTGCACCTTCCAGTGGAGATGGTTCAGTATTGTACGAGGGTTGTCCAGAAAGTAATGCAGCGCATTTTTTTCTTCAACAGTTCTTTATTGAACATAATGAGAATGCTGTTTTATCGACACACCCTATTTTTTTCACGTAATCTCCATCCTATTCTATGGCCTTCCTCCAGTGCGAAACAAGAGCTTGTATGCCCTGTCGGTAACAATCCTTGTCCTGGTAGCGGAGCCAGTGCTTCACTGTGTGAATCATCTCCTCATCGCCTCATCGTCCTCAAAATGTCTTCCACGAATGGCATCCTTTAAATGCCCAAACAAGTGGAAGTCCGAGGGAGCTAGATGAGGGCTGTAGGGTGAATGGTCTCCCAGACCGTTGCAAATCGTGAAGCTCCGCCTTTACTTTACTTTACTTTTCCGTGTCCAGATCAAATTTTATTTTTCCAATAGTTAGCCACCGCTACGGCTTTGTCGTTGGCTTGTAGCAGGTCACTAAAACTGCAGGGCTCCGGCAGTAGTCGGCACATGAGCAGATGTGCCTCGTCTTGTACCTCTCCGCATCCGCAAAGAACGTCGTCATCGTTATTCAGCAGTCCCCACTTGCATAGATTAGTTTTGCATCTGGGTACACCAGCCCTCAGCCTATTTAGTGTTCTCCACACTGTATAAGGAAGTTTGTTTCCAGGTGCCATTTGCTCTTTTGATATTATCTGCAGTGCGGTTTGTTCATTCTCCCATTTACGGACTCTATTATCTTCCTGTGAACCGTCAAGGATCTTAGTTCTTGGAATAAAGCTATTTCTAGACTTAAGCCTCCGAGCCTGAGTGACGTGCCCATTCAGTGGGTGTCGAGAATCTGTTTCTTTCTTTGTTCTCTCAGCGTCTGCTGCCACCTGCCTTCTGATCTTGGATGGGGCAATTCCAGAAAGTAGGTACAAGTTACCCGTTGGTGTGGGTCTGAGACAGCCTGTAACAATTCGCATTGTCTCATTTACACTTACATCAAACTGTTTAGCATGTGCAGATGCTTCCCATACTGGCGCTGCATAGTCTGCTGCAGAAACACACCGAGCAAGTGCTGATGTTCTCAGTACTGATGGTTGAGCTCCCCATTCATAGTTTGTCAGCCTGCGGATGATGTTATTCCTGGAGCAGACTTTAGCCTTGGTGTTTTGGCAATGCTGCTTGAAGGAAAGCGTTCTGTCAAGTACAACCCCGAAGTATTTAGGTGTAGGACAGTGCTTTAGCTTCTTACCTTGCCATGTAACGTCGAGCTCAACTCCAGCATCTCTATTGCGCAGATGGAAAGCACATACTTGGGTTTTGTCAGGCTTTGGCTTGAGGCGATTGGCGTCGTAGTATTGAGCCGGTTCTTCAAGCGCTCTAGAGAGATTTCCAGATCTTGCATCAAAATTGGACCCCTGGACCACCACAGCTGTGTCATCAGCATATACGAACAGTCTTGCATCTTGAGGTATAGGTTGGTCATTAGTGTACACATTGTAAAGGATGGGAGAAAGTACACTTCCTTGTGGTAAGCCATTCTTCTGCAGTCGCCATCTACTGTTCTTACCATTTAGGGAGACATAAAATCTTCGATTCAGTAGAAGACTACCAATAACCATTGTCAACCTACAGTGAGGTGATATAATTTGCGCAATAGCTTTCTGTGGTTTACCGTGTCGTATGCAGCAGTAAGATCTATGAAAGCTGCTTCAGTTATTAATTTTTTTTTTCAAACCCATCTTCTATATGTTGCGTCAGGTTAAGTATTTGCCCACAACAAGATCTTCCTGGTCTGAAACAGGCTTGTTCCTTTATGAGCTTTCCATCTATAGTTTCTGCCACCTGGTTGAGAATCATCCGCTCCAGTATCTTATAGAGATGGCATAGAAGTGACATTGGTCTGTAACTTTTCGGGTCCTTTATCTCCTTGCCAGGTTTTAGTAAAGCCACCACTCTCGCCTGCCGCCATAGTTTTGGAATATTCAGCTCTTTAATACAGGTGTTCATCATTTGTAGTAACCAGTTCCGAGCTTTGGGCCCAAACTGTTTTATCTGCTCCGTTCTAAGGTCATCGGTTACAGCGGCCTTATTCTGTTTCATACTCTGAATGGCGTTTTCCAGTTCGGTTGCTGTGAATGAAGCATTGAGGAGTCCGTAATCTTTTTGTTCTTGGGGTATAACTCTTTCCCTTTCTCTTCTTCCTTTGGTTTTTCCATTCTTCAGAAGTTGGCTAGCAATCTGATTTGCTGTTACCCCGTTGTTCTTCTGCTGGTGGTCAGTTGGGTCCCCACTTAAGTTTTTCAGTAATTTCCATGCACGTCTGCTGTTTTGTTTCATGTCAAGATTCTCGACTAGTTTGCACCACCGTGATCTCTTATCCTCAGAAATAGCCTGCATTAGTTCCTCCCCAGCCTCCATCGTATCTTCGCTGAAGGAGTCCTGAGTGAACAGCTTTTGGTACCTGTCAAGTAAGACCTTGCTGCTGCCGGTCAGACCCTGGATGTACTGGGTACGGCAACCCCTTGGGATGTTTTTCCTTGAGATCCCTTTCACAAGATCGATAAATCTACCATACTCATCTGGTCGAGGAGGGATTTTCTCAATCTCTTCGTCCAATTGCTCTTTAAATTTCTGCCAGTCAGCCTTTTTGAAATTAAACCGTCTTCGGAAAGGCACCTCCTCTGGTTTAACCATGGCATTCACAACACAAATGACAGGTCTGTGTTGTGTACTTGGGACAGGTTTTCAACAAGCTTCATGCACTGTGCTGCCAACTTCCTACTCACAAAGATGTTGTCAGGATTATATCCCCTTCTCCATCTTCTGCTGTTAAACAATGCTGGCTGTTTTGGGTCATGAATGAGTTGTAGGTCAATAGTGTCAGCCCAGGATTCAAGCTGTACACCATTCTCATGAGTCTCATTATATTCCCATGCTTCACCATGGCAGTTGAAATCGCCCATGACAAAATTAATATGGTCATATGTAAAATTGTTTGGTTCATGGAAAACAAAGTCCACATCTGGTGGTTTGTACACAGACGTCACAGAGAACTTCTAGGCGTGAATGGTAAGTACTTCAATGTTATTTACTTCTGTCATTGCGGCTGATGTTACATTGAGCCCGGGTCTGATGAAAATCGCACTCCCATATTTGTCATGAGGTCTTTCAATGGCCAAATCCATTCCTGCTATTTTAGGTCTGTGGCTGGTGGCTCCCCGGTGTGTTTCCTGCACCAACAATACGTCGCATTTATGCTTATAGCACATGTCTGCTAATAAAACACTCTTATGACTAGAGAATCCCTCAATATTTATCGAGATCGTCACAAGGGGTGGTCTTGATAAAGGCAATGACGGCACCTTGCTTGTAACGTACGTCACCTACACACGCCATTTTGAAACTGTCCTGCAGCAACGCTATCTGTCGGAAGTGACGGAAACTTGGTGCGCTCACTCAGGAGACTTCAAATTATACATACGTAACGTTTCTCATTCGTAGCATTGTTTCCGGCTGAGAAAAAAAATCCGGTGCTTTACTTTCTGGACAACCCTCGTACCTTCGTCTCCACCGTCTGCCGGTGCTGTGGAGAGTGGGACGTGATGCGCACTTTTTTTTTCTAGTTCTACTTTCATGCTTTACACATGTTAACTAATGCAGGCGTATACGTTTCTTACAGGATGACAATTATTGAACTATATGAAAGTAAACGCGAATTAGTTACAAACTACGACGTGGACACACTTTATTCAACATGTAAACGTCACTACAGATATTGGGATTTAGGTTACGACAAGTTAGATACGGCTACCATCATTGGCGATGAAGTGGCGCAGACGAATAGCGAAATTCTGCGTGACCCACTGAAGTGTCGGAACATCGATGCTGTCGATGACCTCCTGAAAAGCTGTTTCCAGCTCAGAGGCTATTGCTGTATACCTTGTCTTTAATATAGCCCCACAGAAAGGAGTCGCATGTGTTCAGATCCGGAGAATATGGTGGCCAATCGAGGTCCATGACAGTGGCCTCTGGGAACCACAGAGCCAGAATGCGGTCCCCAAAGTGCTCCTCCAGGACATCAAGCACTCTACTGTTTCGATGGGATCGTGCTCTGTCTTGCATGCACCACATCTTGCCGAAATCAGGGTCACTTTGGATAACGGGGATGAAATCATCTTCCAAAACCTTAATGTACCGTTTGGTAGTCACCGTGTCATCAAAGAATATCGCACCGATTATTCCATGACTGGACATAGCACACCACACAGTCAGTCATTGAGGGTGAAGAGACTTCTCGATCGCCAAATGAGGATTCTCAGTCCCCCAAATGCGCCAATTTTACTTATTGACGAACTCATCCAAATAGTGTGCATGCGCACACTAATTTCCATCATGCCCCCAGCCAACCGTGCAGTTTGAACGTCCTAACGTAAACCGTTCAGAAGTTACGGCGATTTTTTTTCATATAGTTCAATAATTGTCACCCTGTACCTTAAATGTTAACAGAATATGGCTTGCTGCGTTACGACTGTTTGTTTAAGTTTCCCAAGCTGATGGTGTATATTTGCAAGAAATGTTATTTGATTTGTTGGTCTCCCTGGGTATTCTATGTTTTTGCGCCAGAATGTTCCACTGGCGTTGCCGTGCCTTACGTATAGGGAAGGTACTCCGTTGACATACCGAAACGCTGGACGATGGTCGGGATGTAGGGTGTCGTTTTTATGATCTCACCCTAATTTTTCTTATGTTCCATCTGGATCTGATCGTAAATATGGCCGATCCCGCTTTTGTAAGGAAGATGCCATTATTTACTTTGTCAAAATCCTCGAAATATTTTGATAGATGGAGGGGGGAAGGGGAAATTTTAACTGTGTCTTACGTCCTGTGGATCAGACTCCCAACTCTAACTTAATGACATGGTGACGTCGTTGAGTCTACAGGACGCTTGGATCTGCATACATCCACATTAATGCGTTTTATGTATTTTGCAGCTACTTCTAGTAGTCGGCTGGCCCGTTTTTATTTATCTGCTTCCCTATGTCACCAACTCTTGTCAACTGATGTTATCCCTGCCAACTTCACTGACCACTGTGCTGTTTGAATGACTATTCCCGAAGCGGATACACCGTTCTCGCCCTGCTTGGAAGCTAAATATTTTACATCTGGTGTACACCTCTTTGGGTGAGGTGACTGCCGCTGTGTGGGGGCACAATCCTTTCCTACGTGCGTTATCCCTCAGACACGCAATAACTTTTCTTCGCACTGCACTCATGCGTTTCAGCGCTGGTAAAGCGGATGAAATGAGGAAGACTCCGGAATTTATCATGCTGTTCTTCATGGTCTTTATGGTAGTGCCCGAGACCTCCCTTGAAGAATTATGGAAGTTCATCACCTGAAGGCGAAACTCCTGCAGCTCAAAAGATTTCAGTTAGATGATCTTCGTTTGCGTTCCCAAAGACGTTCGATTCTCCAGGATGAGGTGGCGTCTCTATATCATCTAATTCAGCTTCAAACGCTATGTCAAAGGATGTGTCTCACTACTATTCGTTCTATAAATGGTTGTGAGTGGTCATTCCAACCTGATACAATGCGTGAACTTCCCCGGTATTTTTCCGATCTTTATACTGAAGTGGCATCAGACGGTATGCCCTCTGCTAACTTTACTTCGCTCCTTGATAGTGTTGTTACACCAGCTCTTCATGAGGAGTTTTTGGCATCTTTTCAACATGACCAGGTATTTGACATCGTAGTACGCTCTTCTTTCCGCATATCGTCGCTTTGGATGGGCTTCTCAAAGAATTTTATGTTCTGTTTTGGCCTCTTATAGGAGATACAATAACATCGATGGTGAATGATGTGGTCCAAGAGGTACACATCCCAACCTCCTTTAAGGTCGTAAAAATTGTTTTAATTTCCAAAGAGATTGGACGTCTGTCCATAGATCAGGTCCGACCGATAACGCTATTCAATTTCGATTACAAAATAATAACGTGGACGGTCAATAGCCGCTTGTTGGTTTTGCTTGCTGACATTGTCGCGCGTTATCAACGTTTTCTCCCCGACCGTACTCTACTGACACCTGTTGCTGAATGTCGTCATCTTATCTCGATTGTTTCCAATGTTGCTGTGAGGCCAGCTTTACTTTTTATTGATTTTAATTATGCATTTGACCTAGTTAGTCATGATTTTCTGTTGCGAATGTCGACGGCTGTTGGTTTTTACGATACTGGACGACGGATCTTCACCTCTCTACTCACTGGCATTCAGGCTTCTATTAACGTGAGTGGTCGTCTTACTCCCCCCATTGAAGTGCATCGAGGTATCCTGCAGGGGAGTCCCCTTTCTATGTTGTTATTCGTGCTATTTCTGGAACACTTTCAGCGGACTGTAGCTGCTCGATTGGATGGCTGATCGTTATTAAGAGAAAGATTCATTGTTCGTGCACATGCCGATGACATTATGGTACTTCTTCATACTCATGGCGACATACCGGTGCTCGCGGTCGTTTTGGATGCATTTTGTCGTCTTCCCGGTGCACAGTTTGACAACCGGAAGTGTCGGTTACTCAGTTTGGGAGAATTTGACGCGGTTGAGATTCCATGGGCTTTGGCGGTCGCCAGCCATCGATCGTTGAGTGTTACAATTGATCGTTGTGCGATGAAGATGGCTGCGTGAAATTGGAAGTGCATTACTGACAGGATTCGAGGAGCAATCCTTGAACATGAGCATCGCTCCCTCGTTATTTCGTAAGGTTCGGACCTTGGAAACTAATGTGTTGAGCAGTGCCTATTTGGTTGTCCAAATTTTTCGCCTTCCTTCTATGATGTCCCGAAACCTACAACGATTATCGGGCAAGATTATCTAGTGAAACTCTCTTTTCTGGTGCGCTATCAGATTATGCCGAGACCACTGCTAATGGGAGGTTTGGGCCTCCCTGATGTTTGGACGAAGACTTCTCGTTTATTTCTTCGACGCACTGTTTTAAATTGTGTCTTCGCGCCCCCTAGTCATTTACAGCTCGACTTTTTGCCTGTCTCCGACCTGAGCTTAACCCCTACAACAGATGTTGGTAGAGTAAATAAAAAATTAGGGCATATTCGCGAATATTTTCTTTATGTCAGTTATTTGGGGTTTTATATTTTTCCCCAGTCGTATCTCTCTGTCAAAATGCTGTTATGTCGCTGGACGTTACCAAATCGTGCTTCCTCTGTTGAGTCCCTATCGCTAGAGACAAACTGGAAGGTTGTTTGAATCCATGTCAGCCTGCCTATTTTTCCGATGGAAGTGACGTCCTCGTGGTACCAAGTCGTTCATAACCTTGTCCCCACCAACGTTCGGCTTGTTCGCTTTGGCCTTACTGAAACAGGTCGATCACATTGTGTCACCAATTGGTCGCCTGTGGACAGAGACATTGGAGTTGGCTCCACCGACAATTGGTCTTACTTGCCAGGACGACGGAAGTAGAAGTTTCCAGCGAGATTCTCCTGCGTCCCGATTCGACCTTCTTTCCCAGGACGAACAACAATATGATTATGTGGCTTGTCGAACATTATCCTCATTACGTGGTGAGGAGCAGGTACGACCCGGACCCTTGTGCCTTGCCCCACTATATGGTTACTGCCCATTGGACATGACAAATGATGCCATGATATCGTGAGCTTTTTTCGAATATGTACCTGGCATTCAATCGTCAAGGAGTTGGATAGTGGTGGGCAGGAAATCGCGTATTTGTTAGAAATCACAGTGATTGAGAAGTCACAGATATCACAATAACAACTTTACAAAATCTAACTGCGATTTCAGTCACAGTTAGCAGTCACAAGTAGCATTTCACATTCAACGCCGTGAGCCATCTGTTGGCCGAATTCCGTACTGCTTTCTGCGATTTCAGTGACAAATCGCGGCTAGAAGTCGCAAGTAGCAACTAAAAAGCGCAGTTAACAGTGCCATCTGTTGGCCAAAGTTCGTACTACGCTCATCTCTGCGACACGCTATCGAGTCTAACTGCGATTTCCGTGACAAGTCGCAACTAAGAGTCGCAAGTAGCAACTAAAAAGCGCAGTTAGCAGTGCCATCTGTTGAGCAAAGTTCATACTACGCTATTCGCTACCGAGTCAAACTGCGATTTCTGTGACAAATCGCAACTAAGAGTCGCAAGTAGCAACTAAAAAGTGCAGTTAACATTCTTTTCCTAGTGCCATCTGTTGACCGACATACGTACTTCGTTACGAGAGCCTTGTGCCTCACGAGATCGACGTGCTGTGTGTGACTGTGTGCATAATACTGAATATGAAGGGCTTATTTCAATAGTGGTACAAGTTCGTACTTATTAAGATATGCATTTGTTAATGAGTGGTTGTGAATTTTAATGAGGCAAAATTATGATAAATAGTTTTAAACATCCAGAGGCCCCTCCTAGCATTCATGTCGTCATAAATGACTAATTATTAAATATAAATAAACAAAATCGGAGACTTTGGCGCCAAGATGGCGGTACTTCCCGTCACATATATCTCCCAGGCTAACGCTTGTTGCTACGGTCCAGAGCCGAGCCCCACTCCACTACGCGCGACATATGGTCGCTTCGTCACCTAGCCAGCCAGCGTGGGAAATGCTCTCCGTCTCATGGCCGGCTACGGACTACAGCACTTCCTAACTATCGTGAATACATCAATAAGAGACAATAATTTATTAAAAATGGTAAAAATGTCTTCCTCACGTAAGAGGCACCTTACAATCTCCACAGCGGACGACCCCCGACCAACGCACACGTCAACCAGTTATTAACACTCTAGCATACAGTGAAATATGAGAACCATATTCGCATTTGCAAATGTGGCAAACCTTTGGCTGCACTAAGCACTTGTGACAATGAAAATTTGTGGCTGGCCAGAACTCGAACCCGGATCTTCTGCTTGACGCGAGCGGTTGCTTTGACCCCTCTTTTTTATTATTATTTAAAAAGGGCCAGGAAATGACGGACGCAGTCAGCTTCAGGCTGGGTGGAGACAAGTTGGGCAGGGGTCGAATTCAGAGGCCTGGCCACGATGCCTCCCCCAAGCCTGTCACTTTGCTGGTCCTACACATGGCACTGGCCTTTTTTTCTTGTATTTTACCTTCATTTATTTTTTTGTGTTGAATCCTAACAACTTGGTACCCAGAAGGGAAATAAACAAAATCGGTTCAAAATGGTTCAAATGGCTCTGAGCACTATGGGACTTGACATCTAAGGTCATCAGTCCCCTAGACTTAGAACTACTTAAACCTAACTAAGCTAAGGACATCACACACATCCATGCCCGAGGCAGGATTCGAACCAGCGACAGTAGCAGCAGCGTGGTTCCAGACTGAAGCGCCTAGAACCGCTCGACCACAACGGCTGGAAAACAAAATCGGACCGAATCCTGCATGGTCTCTGCCATTGAAAAAAGAAAAAATAGTCACTTCCTGTTATGGCCTACAACAAATTTTGTTTATTTTTTAAATTAATGAAACAAAACAAACAAGATAAACAGGGCCACACAAATGAAATAAACTCTCTAACAATACACCTGGAAAGGGATCACGACGAAAATACTAAGAGGACCAGTTAACTCAACATCTAACACCTTTTTTGTTTGTCCAGTTTACCAAAGGCAAGGTAACAAGAATGAAACATTCAAACCGAAAAAGAACTCCACTCTTTATCCAACTCTAGTGATGGGCTAAACTGCGATTTTCCGATATCAGTGATTTCTGTGAATGCTACTTTTCAGTATCTGTTATTCTTAACTGTGATTTGTCGCAGTTAAGAGTCGCAGTTAAGGAACCTAAGTCGCGTATCCCTCCGCCACTGCTATTTCTGCGATTTCTGCTACTTCCGCGATTTCTGCGACTTCTGTGACTTCTGCTACTTCTGTGACTTCTGCGATTTCTGTGACTTCTGCTACTTCTGCGATTTCTGTGACTTCTGCTACTTCTGCGATTCTGTGACTCCTGCGATTTCTGCGACTTACCACCGTATGAAAAAGCTACATCTGTCCACACAGAAAATTGCATCTCAACAAACCTGTCATTGGTAAGTATGTTTTACATTTGTTCTTCCATTGTCTTTAATCTTGTATTAAAGTAACAACTGTGAAAATATTAATAGTGTAATTAATATGTAAGTAGCCATACAGATGAAGATTCAAGAGAGCCCTTAGAGGATTTGCAGTTTGAAAGTGACATTATTGCGAAATAAGTGTGCAGATGAGTGATTAAACTGTGTTTTATTGAAGTTGTTGTGCGATTTTAAAGGAATAATAAATATTAAATACAGTGAGCGAATAATGAAAATCTCATTTTCCACATGTTAAGATGTCCTATACCCATAATTTTCCGCCACATATTTATTGGTAAACACTTGTTGAAGAGTGACATGCCGCCCCCCCTCCCTCTTTCTCCACAATCTTGGAGTGACACTGACCTGTAACATATCCCGAAGTCGACAATATGCATTTTGAGGCTGTTGATACGAAAGTGGGAAGTACAGATCATACAGTTAAATCAGGAATGGCTTAAGTGAATTACTTGAAAGAAACACAGGAAAAGCTTACTTATGTAGGTGGTAGTAGTGTCGGCAAAAAGTTCTTGTGTGTGAAGTTGCCATGTAGAACACCAGGTGTAAAACTTTTCTCCCGAGTCTTGAACTGTGTCGGAACAAAAGTGACACATTCATATGACACAATAATACTGTTTTTATTTCACTACACTTATACAGGTGTCTGAGTTCTGCTGTGTTAACATTGCAAAGTCCTGTAGGCACGTGGAGTATTAACCAAAACTGTCATATTGGAAGCAGAATCAAACACATTTGTTACGTTACTTGATATTTTCAGGAGAAAAAGGCAATGTTGCTTCTTATTAATATAATACATTCAGAGTCACAGCTGTGTTTGACCAACCATAACTGATGCTGAATATGCATGTCGTCATATAATATGAAGGGCTTATTTCAATAGTGGTACAAGTCCATTACCTCCACTTTTCTGTCTATAATGCTTCTGAAATTCATGATCCAAACAAACATAAATAAAGGTTCATCTCTAGCAAGAAGCCATATGCTTGAATATTTCTGGTATCTCAACTGCAGATTTTTCAGCACAATTAACTTTACGACACTGTATCTCAAAATGAACAAAAGTGGACTTGTACCACTATTGAAATAAGCCCTTCATATTCAGTATTATGCACACAGTCACACACAGCACGTCGATCTCGTGAGGCACAAGGCTCTCGTAACGAAGTACGTACGTCGGTCAACAGATGGCACTAGGAAAAGAATGTTAACTGCGCTTTTTAGTTGCTACTTGCGACTCTTAGTTGCGATTTGTCACAGAAATCGCAGTTTGACTCGGTAGCGAATAGCATAGTATGAACTTTGCTCAACAGATGGCACTGCTAACTGCGCTTTTTAGTTGCTACTTGCGACTCTTAGTTGCGACTTGTCACGGAAATCGCAGTTAGACTCGATAGCGTGTCGCAGAGATGAGCGTAGTACGAACTTTGCTCAACAGATGGCACTGCTAACTGCGCTTTTTAGTTGCTACTTGCGACTCTTAGTTGCGACTTGTCACGGAAATCGCAGTTAGACTCGATAGCGTGTCGCAGAGATGAGCGTAGTACGAACTTTGGCCAACAGATGGCACTGTTAACTGCGCTTTTTAGTTGCTACTTGCGACTCTTAGTTGCGACTTGTCACGGAAATCGCAGTTAAGACTCGATAGCGTGTCGCAGAGATGAGCGTAGTACGAACTTTGGCCAACAGATGGCACTGTACACTGCGCTTTTTAGTTGCTACTTGCGACTTCTAGCCGCGATTTGTCACTGAAATCGCAGAAAGCAGTACGGAATTCGGCCAACAGATGGCTCACGGCGTTGAATGTGAAATGCTACTTGCGACTGCTAACTGTGACTGAAATCGCAGTTAGATTTTGTAAAGTTGTTATTGTGATATCTGTGACTTCTCAATCACTGTGATTTCTAACAGATACGCGATTTCCTGCCCACCACTAGCGTTAAGAGCTCTTCCTGTCTTGTTCGATGGTAGCCATGCTCTCGGTTACGAGTAGTTTGTGACATGAGTGTTTCATTATTGATCTAATAGGAATAAAAGTGATATTAAGGCATTCTGAATGTTAATTTCGAGTAAATAGATACCCCAAAGTTGATCGACAGCAATTTCAGATAATTAGCTTCCTCTGACAGACATCCAATGCACCAATGAAGAAACTGCAGGGGACGACATTTACGAGAGCTGCACCGCGCAATGGTAGGAGGAAATACGACGACACGACCCACCAAGGCGGATCAAGGAAGGTCCGACTTACACTCGAAAATTCCGGGTGGAAATGCTGACCAGTCATACTGTACGTCACATATACCACTTTTCTACGGACTCGCGGCTAAGCTGAGTAATAGCAGTATCAGTTTAGAAGCGAGGGGATCTTGCAAGTTCGGCCGCCCATTGCAAGTCTTTTTATTCGACGCCACTTTGGCGCCTTGCGCGTCGATGATGAAATGACAAAGGCAATACACACACCCAGTCCCCAGCGGAGAAAATTCATGACGTGTTCAAGAATCGAACCCGAGGTCCCGTTATCGAGAGTCAGCTACGTTAACCACAAGACCACAAGCTGCTGACATAGTTTCAGATAGTTACTTCAAAAACATTTCTGTTATTCGGACCTTGAACCACTCGGACTGAGACTATACCGAATTTGACCAAATTTGTGAGGTTTTGTTGTGTTTACTTGTCTATTCTACGCAATAGTTTTTCCTTGCTACGTGATGGAGGTAATGTAAGTCAAATGCGACGGATAATTTTAGTGTGTTGAATAACGCTTATTGCATTGGCCAAGTAGTAGTCTAAAACCAAAGCGCAAAGAATCTGTTAGTGATTAAATTAAACATTTTCTTACACGTTACCTCGACACAGTATATGAAGAAAAGTAATTTGTTTAAAAATAAGAATGCATATTGCTCAGTAGGTACCCCCCGCGCGAACTTCAACCAGTCCTGAGCTCGAGGTACGTAGAAATTTGGCACCTAGGCTGCGCAAAAAGGGCTGAATATTATGGTTCGTTCTATAACCTCAGTACTGAACCTTTTGATAATGATGCGACTTCCATTTGCCATTGTTTCCGCAATTCTTACAAGGTGGACTCGCGGATTGTACGCCAAGTGCGTACATTCTAGCAGCGAGATTTCAAACAGCAGGCGAGTGTTATAGACAAGCAACGGAAATTCTGAGCGGGTATGTCAGAGCCACGAACGACTTTTCAGACAGAACTGGGAGGGAAAAAAGCATTGTTTTCGCGAGTTGTGGCGGCGCCCGTATGCTTGTGGCACTTTCCTAATTAAGGCACATGAGCGTACGTGACGAGCGCCGGAATTCAAGGGCAGCGCTACCAGGAAACAACGCGAAACAGGCGGAATTGTGCGCCGGCATGGTAACGCACGCCTAATGCGGCAGTCCGCTCATGCAGCCCGAATCCTGCGCGGTTAATTAAAAAAAAAAGGTAGAGCCAAGCACGGCGCAGGGGCTCTGCCCGCTTCTCTTCCCGCGTCGCTGCCACCTGCCGTTGCTCTGCGCAGCGCGCGTCGAAACTTGCCGCCAAATTTCCGCAACACGCGCTCAGATCTGACTTGGAGCTCGTAACACACTGCCGCACTACCACCTGGGAAACTGAAATGTAACTCTCTTGCATAGGTGGAGTGCCGGCTAACGGAAAGCATAAGGTCGCAAACTGCACCACAGGAACAAGGCTAAACAAACTCACAGCTGGCGCGGATCCAAGTTTCACCCAGGGTAGTCCTGCCATTATTTAAATTGCCGACCCCGGACAAAGACTTCGAAGGTCCCGGACATCAGAATCAGATCGGATTATTTTCACGGTCACATAGTCTGTCGACGGTAGGGTGGCCACGTTCTTCTGCTTGGGCACCACAGCCTCAATAAATTTGAAGATTGACATTTTTCCCCAGACTGTGCACAATTCTTTTTATTTTTCACACTAGCGGTACCGTCCATTGCCCATTCTCAAGTATTCTGAAAACACAGAAACACACCGAAGGAAAAAACAGCTAAACACAAGTTATGTAATTAACTGGTCGTACAATTACACAAAGATGATATTTACCTCTAGTAACAGATATGGCTACATCTACTGTTACTATTTTCTCAAATGTTCTCTGATTGGGCACAGTTATTTATGAGACCTAAGAAGTGTGTTTTGCCCAAAATTATATCCTAACATGCTGTATTTTGCAATGGTTCTTTATTTACGTGACCATTACGGCACTCCAACCCAGTTCTCGATACCAGTAATATCGTACTACTTTTCTGCGAAGTAACAGACATATTTTTGTGACAATATTCACATTTGGTCTTATTAATGTATAAGTACTCCGATGTATCGATATATTACAGTGATATTGTTCTTGTGTGTATTCATTTCTGTGAGACTGTCATAATCTTTGACTTACTTGAAACCGTTTTGGCGCGAATGCGCACAGGGTAGTCTTTGTTTCACTTTGCAGAAGTTAAGTTGTTACTCCGCTTTGTAAAAGAACAGTCAAGTCTTGTGTTTGGTTAAAGTGAAATTAAATATATAAAGATTGATACAAAACTGTTTTCTTGATGATGTGACAATTAAGAAGAAGTATATGTGAATTTAAAAGAAGGTTAATAAAAATGTGGATCGTGAACACCAAGTCAAAAATTATTTCTACCATATCATTGTTCTGATCTGGGATTGTTTGATCATTAAGAATTTCCTGAAAAACGCATTTGTTAGGTCTTCAAATATTGCTAAAATACAGATCTGGACCTTCTAGCAGTCAAAGTGGAATCACCCTAGAATCAACAAGATGAGCCATAACAACTTCGACGAAATCTACGTGGGAACCCATTCAAGATAAATGCCAAAATTAATGACTTCATTATTTCCATTCTGACGATACCATACACAGTCAATAACTTTGTTGTTGCCCGATAAAGCGAACATATGCTGCATGAGCAACATTATTTATCTGATTTCTAACCTACTTTGCAATGGTGGTATTGTTAGAATTTGAACACTTTGATTTACACAATTTTTTTTCTTTATTGTTATTCCATCCCCCCGCCCTCTACCCCCACCCCCACCCGCACCCCCATATATATAGGATGTGGACTGTCAGCGTGTACAATTTGCCGCTATTGAGCTACATGGGAGGCAAAAAAACATAATATAAAAACTGGACATGGTGTCTGACAAAAATTAACGTTTTGGACAATGAAAAGACAGATCGTCAGCTGCATTAGTTAAAATATAAAAGTTGATTCGGTGATTAATTAAAATATAGACACAGATGAATGGAAAATGAGTGTCGCACACAAAGATATTAAAACAGATAGCTGCATAAAGTAAAATGGAAAGGCCAATGTGTCACTTACTAAAAGCGATACAGGAATGAGTGAAGAGATGATTGGAAATAGACTTCCAGAAAGAAGGGTATTTGGGGAACGTAGCATTTAAAGGTAGTGTGTAGGAGGGGGATTGTAGGTGGACGTTTGGGGAAGAAACGGAGGGAAGAGTGGAGAAGTATACGGTTCTGAACCAAGGCTTAGGAAGTGAGTGGAACAGGACTTAGGGGACTCTAGCCCTGACGAGCTGTGGGTGGTAGGTATCTCCAAGATCTGGTAGGACGGGTATATACGAAGGTGGTTTAAAAAGTTCTCGGGACGAAATAGGGAAAAAAGTACTTACATCACTGAATTTTTTTTATTTATCAATGTAATCTCCTTGTAGGTTAATGCACTTGGTACAATGGTGTTCCAGTACCTTGATCCCATCTCGAAAATGAGTTTCCTCCAGGCATGCAAAATCCGCGGCTATCAATTCTTCGTTTGAAGTGAATCTTGGTACACAAAGAAAAATTTTCAGTTTTGAGAAAAGATGGAAGACTGATGGAGCCATGTCAGGTGAATAAGGCGGTGTGGCAACAATTCATGCCTTAGTTCATGTAATTTTGCCATGGCGACGGCATGCGTTTTTGACCCAGCGTCAAGAGTCGCGGCACTCATCTTGCAGATAATTTTTTCATTTCTAATTTTTCAGTTAAAATGTGATACACCCTTTCAGATGACATCTGGCAAGCGTGAGCAGTTTCACGCACTTTGAGTCGACGATCCTCCATGATAATTTTGTGCACTTTTGCAATGCTTTCTGGAGTAGTGACACATCTTGGCCGACCACTGCGCGGATCATCCATCATCTACGCTCTGCCGAGAAAATGTCATTCTCAGTGGAGAGAAGTCTTCCGAAGTAAGAGTGATTTCAGGTGTGCCGCAGGGGAGTGTCGTAAGACCATAGCTATTCACAATATACAAAATGACCTTGTGGATGACATCGAAAGTTCACTGAGGCTTTTTGCGGATGATGCTGTCGTATATCGAGAGATTGTAACAATGGAAAATTGTACTGAAATGCAGGAGGATCTGCAGCGAATTGACGCATGGTGCAGGGAATGGCAATTGAATCACAATGTAGACAAGTGTAATGTGCTGCGAATACATAGAAAGAAAGATCATTTAGCTACAATATAGTAGGTCAGCAACTGGAAGCAGTTAATTCCATAAATTATCAGGCAGTACGCATTAGGAGTGATTTAAAATGAAATGATCATATAAAGTTGATCGTCGGTAAAGCAGATGCCAGACTTTGGAAGAATCCTAAGGAAATGCAATCCGAAAACAAAGGAAGTAAGTTACAGTACGCTTGCTCGCCCACTGCTTGAATACTGCTCAGCAGTGTGGGATCCATACCAGATAGGGTTGATAGAAGAGGTGGAGAAGATCCAACGGAGAGCAGTGCGCTTCGTTACAGGATCATTTAGTAATCGCGAAAGCGTTACGGAGATGATAGATAAACACCAGTGGAAGACTCTGCGGGAGAGACGCTCAGGAGCTCGGTACGGGCTTTTGTTGAAGTTTCATGGACATACCTTCACCGAGGAGTCAAGCAGTATATTGCTCCCTCATACGTATATCTCGCGAAGAGACTATGAGGATAAAATCAGAGGGATTAGAGCCCACACAGAGGCATACCGACAATCCTTCTTTCCACGAACAATACGAGACTGGAATAGAAGGGAGAACCGATAGAGGTACTCAAGGTACCCTCCGCCACACACCGTCAGGCGGCTTGCGGAGTATGGATGTAGATGTAGAAATTTAAATTCATTTGTCCACTTGGCAACAGTTTAATATAAAGGAGCAGAGTCCCCCAGTGTATTCTGGAAGTCGGAATGAATGTCCTTTCCTTTCATACCCTTCTTTACGACAGCTCGATCTCGGAAGTTTTCCATCTTCGCAAATCACTACGCGGGAACAACAGAGCCAGGTCACCGCCACAGCTCTCTTCCAAGAGCACTGACGTGGCATGTGTCTATAGGCAACAATATAATGTATATCACGTGAACAACACGTTGCGCTAGCGCTGACCTCTCATGGCGACTCCGAGAACGTGTCAAATAACCCTCGTATCTGCGTGGATTTCAAGATAGGGTAAGGGAAGGCGATTAAAATTTCGTTGGGAGAGCATGTGGAGGGTATGAATGTGTAGTGTTGGGGAATTTGTTTACACTAAGCAAATGGACGTAATTTCATACTTTACATGCTAAGATATTACATTTGAGATTCGACATTATATTACATTGATTAACAAAATTATGCTGGATATACACTGAAATGCCAAAGAAACTGGTATAGGTATGCGTGTTCAAAACCAGAGAAGTGTAAACTGGCAGAATTTCGGCGCTGCGGTCGACAACGGCTATATAAGACAACAAGTGTCTGGCGCAGTTGTTGGATAGGTTACTGCTGCTACAGTAGCAGGTTCTCAAGTTTTAAGAGAGTTGAAATGTGGTGTTATAGTCGACGCACAAGCGATGGGACACAGCATTTTCGAGGTAGGGATGAAGTGGGGATTTTCCCGTATGACCATTTCACGAGTGTACCGTGAATATCAGGAATCCGGTAAAACATCAAATCCACAACATCGCCGCGGCCGGAAGAAAATCCTGCAAGAATGGGACCAACGACGACTGAAGAGAATCGTTCAACGTGACAGAAGTGCAACCCTCCCGCAAATTGCTGCAGATTTCAGTGCTGGGCCATCAACAAGTGTCAGCAAGAGAACCATTAAACGAAACATCATCGATATGGGCTTTCGGAGCAGAAGGCTCAATCGTGTACCCTTGATGACTGCACGACACGAAGCTTTACTCCTCGCCTGGGCCCGTCAACACCGACATTGGTCTGTTGATGACTGGAAACATGTTGCCTAATCGTTCCAAATTGTATCGAGCGGATGGACGTGTACGAGTATGGAGAGACCACCTCATGAATCCATGGACCTGGCATATCAGCTGGTGGAGGTTCTGTAATGGTGTGGGACGTGTGCAGTTGGAGTGATATGCGACCCCTGATACATCTAGATACGACACTGACTGGTGACACATATGGAAGCATCGTGTCTGATCACCTGTATCCATTCATGTCCGTTGTGCATTCAGATGGACTTGGGCAATTCTAGCAGGACAGTGCGACACCACACACGTCCAGAATTGTTACACAGTGGCTCCAGAAACACTCCTCTGAGTTTAAACACTTCCGCTGGCCATCAAACTATCCAGAAATGAACGTTATTGAGCTTTTTATGCCTTGAAACGTGCTGTTCAGAAGAGATCTCCACCCTTTCGTAGTCTTTTGAATTTATGGACAGCCCTGCAGGATTCATGGAGTCAATTCCCTCCAACACTACGTCAGACATTAGCCGAGTCCATGCCACGTCGTGTTGGGGCACTTTTGAGTGCTCGCGGGGTCCTTGTACGATATTTGGCAGGTGTGACAGTTTCTTTGGCTCTTCAGTGTAAAAACAGATACTTGCATAAAGTGACATGGGAAGGCCTATGTATGACTTATCAAAAGAGATACAGGGACGAGTGAAATGATCATTGGAAATAAGACTTCCAGAGAGAAGGGTATCGGGGGAATGTAACATTTAAAGGTAGTGGGTTAGAGGAGGATTGTGGGTGGATGTTTGGAGAAGAAATTGGGGGAAGAGTGGAGAGGGATACAGTTCTGAACCAAGGCTTAAGAAGTGAGTGGAACAGGACTTAAGGGGAATCGAGCCCTGACGAGCTGTGGGTGGTAGCGATCTCCTAGGTCTGGTAGGACAGGTATATATTAGTGCGGATTTCAAGGTTGGGTAAGGGAAGGCGATTAAAGTTTTATTGGGAGAGGATGTTGACGGTATGGAGGTGTAGTGTTGGAGGTTTGGTTTACACGAAACATGTGGACATATTTTACGTACTAAGATACTACTGTACATTTGAGGTACATTATACTCGTATTTCATCGATTAACAATATTATGCTGAATATATACGATGTAAATAGTTTTTGTTCAGTCTCAACATACGTACTAAAGGTTTTTTAATAATGCTTATGTGGGAAACCGAATCACTTATATAATACGTTTTTCATATAACTGTTACTAAGAGACAGAGTTATTTTTGAAGTGATATCGATGGTTGTAAGATTCTTGCATTTTTATTCTCTGACAGACAGTTCAACATTTACATCACACAAATCTCACAGGTGACAGTTTGTTGAGTAAATGTATAAGGGTGTTTCGTAGGAAATATTGTAAGATTTGTTTTCTTTGTGCTTCTAAGTGGACGTGAAATTTAAATAACGTGGTAATACTTTTGTTGGCATAAGCACTTTCATGTCATGCACCTTTATATTTTAGATGAGGACCTTTGACGCGTGTGCATGGTCCACGGTTTATAATTAATGACAACGATGTAGTCGCACATGTCCTTAGAGATAAATATCATCTTTGTGTGTTGGTACACCCACTTAATTACGTGATTCGTGTTTAGCTGTGTTTCTGCTATGGCGTGTTGCCATGGTTTCAGACACACTTGAGGATGGGCAATGTCCGAAACCGGTAAGGTGAAAAATGAAAATAAAATATTTGTACACAGTCTGGTGAAAAAATGTCGTTCTTCACAGATAGTTTAGCCGGTGCAAATAAAAACCATGGCGAGTTTTTTAAAAAATCTTAACGAATATAAATGATGCAAAATTACGTATGTCGGTGTATTACTGTATCCAAATATTACGTTGCAGCACGTACCTCAGAGTGAAACGTACACTTGCACATTTGGCTTGCCTGTGCTCAACTGTATGGCGGACGTGGCGACGGTGCGGTGCACGCGGTCCATTGTCGGAAGCTCCTCATTGTTCTCAACAAAGAAATGTGGAAAATATGTGTGTAGGAGAGCGTCTAAGCGTGCATGCCCAAACTGATTTTTTAAAAGAAAACGACCCAGTCCCCAGTTAATGAATTATAACTACAATTTATTAAATTCTGTTTATTTACAATCAATCGAACTTCTCCAGGCACAAAAAAGGTCGGGGTTTAACCCAGATAATTGTATTAAAAAAAAACAGGAAACGTTCGGATGCCCTGAAAACTAGGACAAACCCGGGGAGACCCGGACCTATGGCAGCCCTAGCCAAGGGTACGTTTATTTTGGAACTGTGTCATGCCTGATCAAGGTCAGACAGAGGGAGCGCAAAAACTGAATACCGGTAGAAAAAATCAAGAAAGACGATACCTGAGTTCTCCTACCTCTCGCGTTCCTGTCTTGTGCCTACGTGAAGAAGCCTTCCCCTCGGCCCTCGGTCTGCGACTGTAAACGCACGCAGAATCGCAGATCATAATGAATCGTGTGCTACCGGACAGACGTCTGTCGCTAACATGGTTTATGTGGCAACTCTGCGCTTGTCTTACATAGCTGCCGCGTGCCGCCTACACAGCTCGCTCATGTTCAACAATGGAGATCTCGCTGCTACCTCCACATCTACATCTACATACACACACCTCAAGCCATAGTATGGTGTGTGGAGGAGAGTATCTTGTACCACTATGGTCAATTTCTCACCTGTACCACTCGCAAACAGAGCGAGGGTAAAATGGAAATCTATATGGCTCCGTTGGCGACAGTAGAATCGTTCCGCAGTCAGGTTCATTCCTAAATCTTTTCTACATGTACATCTACATATATACTCCGCTAGCCGCCAAGCGGAGGGCACAATTCGCGCCAGTCATATTTCCCCTCCTCTGTTCCACTCGCGGATTGCACGAGGGAAAAACCACTGTCTGAACGCCTCAGTACGAGCTTCCTTATCCTTGAATGATGATCATTACGCGATTTGAAAGTTGGTGGTAATAATTTATGCTATACATCCTCGGTGAAGATTGGATTTCGGAATTTAGTGAGCAGACCCTTCTGTTCAGCGCGTCGTCTATCTGCAAGTGTGTCCCACTTCAAACTTCCTATGAGATTTGTAACGCTCTCGCGATGGCTAAATGTACCAGTCACGAATCTTGCCGCTCTTCTTTGGACCTTCTCAATTTCTTGAATCAGACCCAACTGGTAAGGGTCCCATACAGACGAACAATACTCTAAGACCGGACGAACTAACGTATTGTAAGCTATCTTCCTTGTTGAAGGACTGCATCGCTTCAGGATTCTACCAATAAACCGCAATCTAGAGTTCGCCTTACCCGTTACCTGTGTAATCTCATCATTCCACTTGAGATCATTTCGAATAGTCATACCCAGATACTTGACTGCTGTTACCGCTTCCAAAGACTGATCATTTATTTTGTACTCATACATTAATGGGGATTTTCGCCTTGTTATACGCAGTAGGTTACACTTACTAATATTGAGAGATAACTGCCAGTCATTATACCACGTATTTATTTTCTGCAAATCCTCATTGATTTGTTCACAACTTTCGTGTGATACTACCTTCCTGTAGACTACAGCATCATCGGCAAACTGTCTAAGGCCGCTGTCAATACCATCAACCAGATCGTTTATGTAAATCGTAAAAAGCAGAGGACCTATTACGCTGCCATGGGACACACCTGAAGTGACTCTTGTTTCTGTTGAAGTTACCCCGTTCAGGACAACATACTGCTCCCTGTCTGTTAGAAAACTTTCTATCCAACCGCATAGGTCACTGGATAGACCGTAAGCGCGCACTTTTTGTAGCAATGGCGTTTCGTGAAAAGAATGTCGCTTTCCCTCCAGGGATTCCGATTGCAGTTCACGAAGCATCTCCATAACGCTTACGTGTGTATCGCTCCAAAAACCGTTAACAAATCTAACAGCTCAACTCTGAATTCCTTCGATGTGTTCCTTCAATACGACCTGGTAGCGACCCTAACATTTAAACAGTACGCAAGACTGGGTCACCCAACTGTCCTATACGCAGTCTCCTTTATAGATGAGCGACATTTTCCTAAAACTCTCCCAATAAACCAAACTCGAGCATTCGCCTTCCCTACTAACGTATTTACTACACGTGCAAACAAAGTTGACACTCGGTGCGGTGGCTGATGGGAGCGATCGTAAAGGCATTTCCCATTTCCAGTCGCTCCCATCAGCCACCGCGCCGAGTATCAACTTTGTTTGCGCGAAGCATTATGTGCTCGTTCCATTTTATACTGCTTTGCAGCATTACGCTCAGATATTTAAAAGACGTGACTGTGCCAAACAGGACACTGCGAAATTGTTTTCCTACTGATCTGCATTAACTCACATTTTTCTACATTTTGAGGAAGCTGGCATTCACCACACCAGCTAGAAACTTTGTCTACGTCATTTTGTATCCTCCTATAGCCACGCAATGACACCACTTTACTGTACACCACAATGTAATCAGTAAACAGCAACAGGTTGGTTCTCATCCTCTCTGCCGGCCGGAGTGGCCGTGCGGTTCTAGGCGCTACAGTCTGGAGCCGAGCGACCGCTACGGTCGCAGGTTCGAATCCTGCCTCGGGCATGGATGTGTGTGATGTCCTTAGGTTAGTTAGGTTTAATTAGTTCTAAGTTCTAGGCGACTGATGACCCCAGAAGTTAAGTTGCATAGTGCTCAGAGGCATTTGAACTATTTGTTATGTGTATCTGTTGTGTTCATTAACCGTATGGAGAAACGTTAAGTACTTATGCGCCAACCCAGTATCTTATCTTGAAATAAGTGCAGCTAATTTTGGTACCACATATAGCAGAGATACTTTAAAAGAGGAGATAGTTAACAAACAGCTGCTTTCAAGCTCCAGGTGAAAGAGCAAATGAAGTGCACTGACGTGTCTTCCCATTTGGATATTATGAAGGTTTTCTTTTTCAATGTGCAGGTTAAAAGATGCTTATCCACACATCGAAAGAGCTTTGAGGATATCTAAGACAATGACAGTGACCTCAGCATATTGTGAACGAAGTTTCAGCGAATTAAAGCTGGTAAAAAGCTGCTTGAGAACGAATACAAAAAAAGTTGTCAGCTCTACTGATTTTGTAGCTATTTGTCGGTAGAATACCACACAACTCATAAACTTGACTTCAGTATCGTAATTAATGAGTTTGATTTGCTCAAACCAAGGAAATACGAAGTAAAATTATAATAAAAACACAATTCCTAGAAACTGATATTTTTTCACCTCTCAATTATATTGCTCTTTCTTTTATTAGTAATTCCTAATTTCCGCATTATTAATAATTTGTAACGAACAAATAAAATATGTTCTTTATAACACATCACACTAAAACCGATATACAGGGTGGTCCATTGATAGTGACCGGGCCAAACATCTCACCAAGGAATATAGAATAAAAAAGGTGTGCCAGATTGGCTTAGTGCGCTCTCATTGGTCAGCTACTTGTTACAGACGGCAGCAGTCTCCGTTTGTAGAATATGAGAGATTGCAAAATAATTGTTTTCACGTCTCTTCTCTTCTCATATAACCTAAAGTTTCGCGCTCACAGGGTTGAACACACTTCATGTTAATATTATATACAAGGTTTCCGAAAGAAATGCGTTAAATATTAGTAGTAATAATGATATATCGCCACGCAAAACTAGTGGCCGATGTTCGCATCCGCATTCATGCTCGTGTTTTAGGCATCTGACTACGGTAAATGTTTTACAATTGGGTACTGCCTATTTTACACATGTTTTTGTAAATAAAAAGATAGTAATCTTCTAACTTACCTTAGAAAGCTGATGCAGAAGCTACGTCGAAGATGCTGAAGGCGACGCTGACCAGAGCCGATTCTTCCTTCCCGAATTCCGTTTCATTGCATCAATTTTGGCGCTTTGGTTTAAATGTCTAATCCATTAAAAGTTCTTGTTCTGACATATAATTGAACTATTCTGCTATTAAGTTCGGGAAATTTCGCACTTATATGATCTGCTAAGGTTGCTATCACTCTATTACAATGAGAAATATTTGATCCATGAAAAGCAGCAAATATAATTTCTAACTCACATATTTTAGCAAACCAGTCAGTAGAGGCAGAAATGAGGCCCCGTTTTGAAATAATAGTAATCCAGTCTTGCTTCAGACTTAATTCTGTATCAACAACACACTGCCCTGCTGTATTTCCCAAAGAACTGTCAACGTTTTTGCACTTGAATGCTATATATCCTGCTAGATATTTTAAAGCATCATCATTCACGTCTTCACTGGAACACACACTGAATCACTGAGCTCGAAATCTAAGAGCAAGTTTTCGTCATCTGTAGCGACGTCAAATGATTTATCAGTTACGCTGATACATAAATCACTCGAGAGAAAGACTTTTCCTCAGTTTCATCAGCTGGTGTTGGGTGGTTTTCAGAAGCAGAATTCTCATTTCTGTCCTGTGAAGTCTAAGCACCGGAAGACAAAGGTATTTCACTTGCACTTCCTGTCAGTATCAATAAACGAATTCTGTTTTTCACCTCGAAAAGTGTGGGATTGTTGTAAAAGACACGAAGGCCACGGATTCTGGAAAAGAAATTTTCCAGACAGTCTTGATTAAGTCTGGCTGTCAATATATAAGTAGCTCCGGAATCTTTCATGTCATTGTAAAGTCCAAAAAGTGAATTTATTGATATAATGAATCCCTTCTGAAACTGGGGAAGACTGTTTCTTTTTCCTATTCGCATATTAGAACACATTTCAAGAAGCCTTTTTAGAGAGTTTTCCTGACTTCTGATATTAAACCCGTAACCACCTCTAAGGGGAGCTTTCTCATCTTGAGGGTATCTCGAATTCAGCACATCGAAAACATCGTTCACGAGCTCAATGAAGCTTCCTTCGCGATCTTTATGCAGAACATAGCTTACAGCTTGGGCAGTGCGACGTGAAAATAGCTGTGCAGCCCTTCGGACATTCTGACGATCACGTCCACTAACGTTAAGATGAACCTCCGATATGTGGTGATTGATCAAAAGATCGCCTTTCTGATGTCGAAGAAGATCTTCTATAACCATTTTTGTAATCACAGTACCATCAGGCAAAGTGATTCCGTCATCAAGAAAATGATTTCTTAATAATTTAAGCAAATGTGGAACATCAAAAATTACCCAGACTTTTCTGCTATGATCAACAGGGTTTGAAAAGAATGTCTTGGATGTAGACACACCAAGTTGCTTCCACACATTCCTATTTTTTGGTCCCATGTCACACGTAACAGCTACGATATGGAATCCTGTTGTTTCAACTTCTTTTATGACATTCTGCAACAAATCACTAGACATTGCAACATTGCAACATCAAAGTCATAATACACTGGCTGCTTCCACTTTGAAAACAAGCTGCGAACCATGACGACTTGGACATTGTTGTGTGGTCCGAGTACTACATCGTCGGACGAATCGTAAGTCACACGACCGTCAATGCTCATCTCGTTGAAGCTTAGGACACCAATCCCCTCTAATGGTGTGAACATTTCTGACCTACCTTTAATTAACTCCAAAACCGGTTTCAAAATACCTGGTCGGCACTTGAACTCTTTCGTCCTTGTCTGGAGTGTTGACCTGCAGGGAAAAGGATAATTCTTCCTCCTCAGATAGGCATATGCTTTAGGAGACAAAGCTCTCAATGTGAGAGCATTTGCAATGTCCTCTGAGCACCACTTTGCTTGCTTCCTCTTCTTTAACAGGCAACGAATTTGACCTGGTGTGAAACACTGAGAAAGTGTGCTTCTCACCTTCGAGCATACACATTTGTGCTTCTTAGTGTGAGACACATTACGTTTTATAGATGTAGCTTGCTTTATAACTTCTTTCATGGACTTAATTCTTTGTTCCAGTCGAACATTTTTAATCTTCAAACTAATCAATTCTTTCTTCAGTGCTTGGTGAAATTAGCGGATCAGTAAAAAGTCTGTGTTGCTAGATTTGTCCAGCTTACTTTTCTTTGGAAATAAAGTTATCCTGCAGCAGTTTCCGTGTAGGTAGACCTAACAATTCATTCTGCAAGTCGCGTTTGTAATCTCTTTCACAAAAATGTTCAGAACAAACTCTTGCATTATTAACATTAATTTTGTCGTCTCGTTTACGCTATAGTTCAACATTTTTTTGGAAAACGATGATAAATTACGCCTTCACTCTTACGTCCACTATTACTACATTCAGCAACTGCACAATACGACGTATTTGTAGACATAATTCCAAGAACGAAGCTACAAGACTCACAGAACAATTCCTTTCCAACTGAACACTCGGCAGGACAAGAATTACACACAAACTAACGTGTAACACGAACTCACATGCACGCCTTCGATTGAAATACTGAGCGACACCGTTGTAAATAAACTGCAGTAGCTGCCAGGTGACGTCACAGCTCGAGATTCATCATGGCGGAGAAAAGAATGGGAGGTCGCATTTGCACGCCCGTGATAAAAACGAAACGAAAGCACGAAACGAGAAAACTACAAAGAACGAAACTCGTCTAGCTTGAAGGGGGAAACCAGATGGCACTGCCATAGGTTAAACGGATATCAACTGCGTTTTTTTTAAATAGGAACCCCCATTTTTATTACATATTCGTGTAGTACGTAAAGAAATATGGATGTTTTAGTTGGACCACTTTTTTCGCTTTGTGGTAGATGGCGCTGTAATAGTAACAAACGTATAAGTACGTGGTACCACGTAACATCCCGCCAGTGCGGACGGTATTTGCTTTCGTGATACATTACCAGTGTTGAAATGGACCGTTTACCAATTGCGGAAAAGTTCGATATCGTGTTGATGTATAGCTATTGTGATCAAAATGCCCAACGGGCTTGTGCTATGTATGCTACTCGGTATCCTGGACGACATCATTCAAGTGTCCGGACCGTTCGCCGGGTAGTTACGTTATTTAAGGAAACAGGAAGTGTTCAGCCACAAGTGAAACGTCAGCCACGACCTGCAACAAATGATGATGCCCAAGTAGGTGTTTTACATCAGTAGCAGACAAATTGCGCGAGAATCGGGAATCTCAAAAACGTCGGTGTTGGGAATGCTACATCAACATCGATTGCACCCGTACCATATTTCTATGCACCAGGAATTGCATGGCGACGACTTTGAACGTCGTGTACAGTTCTGCCACTGGGCACAAGAGAAATTACGGGACAGTGACAGATTTTTTGCACGCGTTCTATTTAGCGACGAAGCTGCATTCACCAACAGCGGTAACGTAAACCGGCATAATATGCAACGGAAAATCAACGATGGCTGCAACAAATGGAACATCAGCGACCTTGGCGGGTTAATGTATGGTGCGGCATTATGGGAGGAAGGATAATTGGTCCTCATTTCATCAATGGCAATGTAAATGGTGCAATGTATGCTGATTTCCTACGTAATGTACTACCGATATTACTACAAGATGTTTCACTGCATGACAGAATGGCGATGTACTTCCAACATGATGGATGTCCGGCACATAGCTCGCGAGCGGTTGAAGCGGTATTGAATAGCATATTTCATGACAGATGGATTGGTCGTCGAAGCACCATACCATTGCCCGTACGTTCACCGGATCTGACGTCCCCGGATTTCTTTCTGTGGGGAAAGTTGGAGAATATTTGCTATCGTGATCCACCGACAACGCCTGACAACATGCGTCAGCGCATTGACAATGCATGTGCGAACATTACGGAAGGAGAACTACTCGCTGTTGAGAGGAATGTCGTTACAAGTATTGCCAAATGCATTGAGGTTGACGGACATCATTTTGAGCACATATTGCATTGTGGTATTTACAGGTAATCACGCTGTAACAGCATACGTTCTCAGAAATGATAAGTTCACAAAGGTATATGTATCACATTGCAACAACCGAAATAAAATGTTCAAACTTTTTTTTTTTTGTGCTGAAGTCTGATCAACTTCGTTGATTTTTACTTCTGTAGGGAATGGAAGGGGTAAAAATTTTCTCTTTATTTATTTATTCTTCTTTCAGCTTTAGTTTGGGCACACAGAAGGGTCCTTTAACTCGCTGCTTTTAGTGTGTATTTGAAAACATGTGTGGAGAAGTGCTAAAGGACGATATGGCCTTAAATTATGGAGAAGTACGTAGGGATATCATTTACGGAGGCTCAAATACTATCGCCTTCGGTACTTTATATTTGTGGTTGCGTAAGGGTTCTACCGTACCTACTGTGGTGAGTTGTGGTGTACTGTCACGTATCATGTCCAACTTCCGAAATAAGGTTCGTGCCTTCTCCTTGACCTTGGCTGAGAGGTAAGATTCGCTTAAGACTCGATGAATGTCATGATTTCGGATCCACCATTGGGCTCCTGTGATCCATCGTAGGCATCTGCTTTGTACAACCTGTAACTTCTTGTAGTTAGTGGCACACGTAGTACCCCAAGAGGTCGATCCATACAAAAGAGATGGTTCGACTGTGGCATGGTACAACTGGAGTTTCGTGTGTTGGCTGAGGTATGAGCTCTTCAGAAATGGGAGGAGAGCTCCCAGCATTTTGAGGCCAGACGTCTTCTTCTCCATAATGTGATGACTATACAACAGTTTGGCGTCCAGATGCACTCCCAGGTATTTTACAGTTGTTGCCCAGGGGAGTGGCTGGTCTGATATCCGTAGGCGTTCATTGACGATGGGTCTCCGACGTGTGAAGACAATAACTTTGGTTTTCTCTGCGTTGACCGTTATTTTGTTCATGTTGGTCCAGTGGTCCACTAAATCTAGTTGGCGCTGCATCCGTGTGACGAGGTGGTCCATTCTGGTGCCTGCAGTCAGGAGCGCTGTGTCGTCGGCATAGAAACTGGCAGTAACATGTGGCACTGTCGGGAGGTCGTTAATATATAAATTAAACAGCAGTGGAGAGATGACCGATCCTTGTGGAAGTCCTTCAAGGACAAGCCGTGTTGTTGAATTCTTGTCATCAATGCGAACATATAATCTGCGATCCTGAAGAAAATTGTCGAGAAGTTTTAAATAGCAGTCTGGTAGGGGAGTGGTACGTCGGAGCTTGACGATCAAGTTGCGTCGCCATACTTTATCGTAAGCCTTCTCTATATCGAGAAAGACTCCAATACTATGTCGTTTTTTGTTGAAATTGTCTTGGATAGATTCCGTGATGCGCAGTAGTTGTAACTCAGCCGATAGCTTCGCCTGGAAGCCAAACTGCTCCGGCCGGATGATGTTGTGTGGCACAAGGATGTCCAGCATGCGTTTCAGTAGGACACGTTCCAGTACCTTTCCCAGCGTCGGCAGTAAACTTATGGGTCTGTAGCTGTCAGGGTGTGAGAGATCCTTGCCCGGTTTTGGTATTGGCACTATTCTGGCAATCGTCCATGCCTCTGGGAAGTATCCAGTCCTGAGGCAGCTGTTCACTATCCGGGTGAGAAGCACAACAGGCTTTCTCGGGAGGTGTTTCAACTCCGTATTGCTGATTCTATCTGCTCCAGGTGAGGTGTGTTTGCTATACTTGATAATCCTCCGAATTTCCTCCGGCGTTGTCAGCCGGGGCATAGCGGTAGTCGCGGCGTCCCGAATAGCTTCCCATTCCGCCGCTGTGTCCTCCTCTGCACGGTGGAGTGCATCATCTCCATCCTCCGTGGGGGGCGTAGTCATCTGTTCCCTTTTGGGGGGCTGTTGCTGTCTGAGACTTGTAACTATTCGCCATTCATCTTTGGTGCGTAATAGAAAGTTGTCCATTTTGAGTTCCCACGTGTGTTGCTTCCAGTCCTCAACCTTCCGCCGGAGTTCTCGGGTTAGTCTGCGAGTCTCCCGTCTATCGTCCGGATGGCGGTAACGGACCCATCGTTTCCGAAATCGATTGCGCCTAGCCTTAAGTTCCTGCAGTGGTGGTGGAAACTCGTCATAATTGACTTCTGGTTGCAGGTGCTCCGTGAGTGCTCGTTGTTTCGCATTGTTAATCTTCTTCGTGAGTACTGCGACTGCCACATCAATCGCTTCTCTGGTAGTAACAACCTGGGTTGGTCGCACATTGTTGTTGAGGTACGCTTGTAACTGCTGCCAGTCGCAAGTTCTTGTCGTCGGCAGTGGGAGTTGCAAAGTAGCCCTCTCTATGAGTCCTAACACCAGTCTGTGGTCCGACGAAAGATCATCCAGCGTCCGCAGATGGAGATTCGGGTTGATGTTCTTGATTATGGTGATGTCTAGAACATCAGGGTCTTGTGTCTGGACGTAAGGTATCCTCGTCGGTTCCCGTGGTCCATGGACGGAAACATGTAAATTCTCAGCCAGTGCAAACAACATATTTCCTTTTGGGTTAGTCTTACAGGAATTCCAGGCAACATGTTTACTATTAAGATCCCCTCCAAGGAGGATCTTGTCGTAACCCTCTGTAACGGAGTAAAGATCTTCTGGGTGGAGAGGCTTCTTTGGGCTAAGGTAAGCCGCAATACAAGTAATGTTTCCGAGCGTCGTGTGGATTGTTACTGTCGTGGCCTCTAAAGTCTGGAGTGGGGGTAAACGTTCTTGGTGGTGACGAATACATTTTTTGATCAGAACTGCGGTCCCTCCACCCCGTTGGTCCCGTCTGTCCGTCCGGCAGATGTGCATGTTCCTCAAGCGGAGGTCGGTTGACTCGCGGAGATGTGTTTCGGAGACAAATGCTACATCTATCTTGTGGCGATGTAAGAAGTCCGTGAATTCTATTTTCTTCAGTTTCAGGCCGTTGGCATTCCAAATGCAGAAGTTAAGATGCCTCGTGTGATGCCGTCTATCCATTTAGGGTGTTTGAAAAGCTGTCAGTACGCTTTCTACAAGCGAGAGGATAGACGTCAGCTTCTGCTGGAGGGCGGTGAGTAGTTGAAGAATATCTGTTAACGCTGGTGTAAAAGTGGTCGACCAGGCAGATGGTGTCTCCGCTGGTGCTGGCGTCGGTGGATGGGTACGTATTGCTTCGGAGTACGAGCGCTGTTGTCTTGTCTGTCGGAGAGTCACTCTGGGTGCCGGTTGTGGTCGAGAGGCGATTGTTTCCACAGGGAGAGGTGCCGCTTGTTGTTGGGTGGCCGGAATCGCTACCATGGCCGAGTTCTTAGCAATTATAGGCCGTTGTGGGGTCGACTTCTTTGGTGTCCTTCTAGTATATTTCCGTAGGAGTTCTTGAAATTTTGGGCAGCCACGGAAGGTCGCTGGATGTTCTTGTTCACAATTGGCGCACTTTGGGGGCGCCGTCCTAGGATGGGTACAATTCGATGATTTATGGGATCCACCGCAGCGGACGCAGCGTGCTGGTATGCTGCAGTAGTTCGCTGTATGCTCGAAACGTTGGCAATGTCGGCACTGGACTGGTCCTTCTTTACTATTATAGGTTTCTATTATCACTCGTGTGTAGAGTAGGTATTTGACATCATATATCTTGTCACTGTCTTTTCCGGATGGGAGGGTGACTCGGTACACAGGTTGCGGTATCAATTGTTTCGTCTTCTCGTCGCGTTCCTTAAATTGGTAGACTTGTAGCACGTTGAAGCCTTTTTCCTTGAGGGCATAGTAAAGTTGTTCTTCGGTAACTTCCGCCGGAAGGCGTTTGACAACTACTTTCAGTTCCCTGTCGTCTGGTGCTTGACGCGTAAAATAGGAGAAGCTGTGGTTCATGAAGTATTTTATTGCACGCCTTTGGTCTTCGAAGGACTCAAAGTGGTATTTGATGCGGTCCTTTTGGTATATGGCTTTAAGGGTGCCCTCTAGAAGTCCGTTGAGCGTTTCATTGAGGTGAACGTAATCCTTTGTGTAATAAATTGTGACTGGGGGCACTTTGCGAAGCACATTCTTGTCTCTGTCCACGGCTTCTGCGGTATTAGAAGTTTGTGCCTGCGGCTTGTTGGTGGTTGATGGAGGCGCAGCTTGAGGTGTCAGTGAGGCGAATCGGTTCGTTGTGGGGATGGTCTCCGTTCGTCTCTTAGCTGGGTCGGCTAAGTCCTTGGCTAATGCGTTGCTTCTGCGCCGTTTGTTGTGTACGAGCGTAAAGTCCCCCTCTGCGTGTGGGGAGTCGTTGTCGTTTTCTGCTGGAAAGGCCGCTGCCATCTCCGTGTCGTCGACCGTTTGGTGGGAGTGCTGTGATTCGACATCTGAGTCCACAGATGGAGATGCCAGACAGGTGTCGTTATCCTGCTCTTGCGTTTCCCGTGAATAGCGGATAAGGCGTTGTATGTCCTTCAGCGTTTCTTTGTCCTCCTCCCGACATATATCGAGTCTTCTGGCGTAGTCCTGGCGGTCGTCCTCATTGCTGCGTCCGTCGTGATGTGATGTATGGCCGACGTCCGAATACGGTTTCGTCGTGCGGTGTGTAGTCTTCTGCGGCCGAATAGCGCCTGTCGATCGTCGTTCTATCCTGTCATGAACCGGTGCCGTAGCCTGGGTCGTCAACCTGGGATCCGTCCTGTGTGGAGCGGCCGCTGGGGCGTCCGGCGGGCCAGGCCCAACCGACCGACCAGCGGCCGACTCCGGCGCGTCCGAGGCGGCTGCCCCGGCCGCGCGCGCATCGTCCTCGCTCGTCGGCATCGCGAACTCGACTCTGTTCAAACGTACCTACGTTCTGTATTTTAATTTAAAAAACCTACCTGTTACCAACTGTTCGTCTAAAATTGTGAGCCATATGTTTGTGACTATTACAACGTCTTTTATCAGAAAGCGAAAAAAGTGGTCCAACTACAACATTCATGTTACTTTACGTACTACATGTATATGTAATAAAAAATGGGGGTTCCTATTTTTAAAAAACGCAGTTGATATCCGTTTGACCTATGGCAGCGCCATCTAGCGGGCCAATCATAGCGCCATCTGGTTTCCCCCTTCAAGCTGGACAAGTTTCGTTCTTTGTAGTTTTTTCGTTTGACGCTTATTTCGTGAGATATTTGGCCCGGTCACGATCAATGGACCACCCTGTATAGTAGCTGCATTAGCAATAAAATACATAATTCCGAATTTTTAGAAAGTTTATGTAACTTGTAATTTATTTACTACAATGACAACTAATTTATTGTGTGCAATATCTTATATCAATATAGTTCATTTAAGTAACATTTTTCAATAATCCTTCATTTTTATTAAATTTACTCAGAAGATTACAGTATTAGCTAAACCTGTGTAGAAAAAAATTGCGGCAAGGTAGTTGTACTGGGAAGGGGGGTTGGAGGGGGGGGGGGGGGGATGGAAGGCGTTCAACTGGACAGTTCTGCCAGGGACTCAGTATCACATTGGTACGGCTGTGGTTGGAACTGCGATTAACGACAAACTGCGAAACTCAGGTTGTCCTGTTCTCACATGATATCCAGCGAACCCTGGATGAAGGGCAACAAGCAGATTCCATATTAATAGATTTCCTCTCTCAGTGCAGGCTGTTAACGAAGGTACGAGCATACGAAACAGGTTCCCAGATATGTGAGTGGTTCGAATACTTCTTAAATAATAGAACGCAGTACGCAGTCCTCGACGGCGAGTATTCATCAGAGACAATGGTACAGTCAGGAGCGCCGCAGGGAAGTGTGGCAGGAACGCTCACATAAATGATCTGAGAGACGGGCTGAGCTGCAATCTGCGGCTGTGTGGTGATGACGCTGTGTTGCACGGGAAGATGTCATCGTTGCGTGACTGTAGGAGGATGCAAGACGACTTAGACAAAATTTCTAGTTGGTGTGATGAATGGGAAGCTTGCTCTAAATGTAGGAAAGTGTAACTTAATTCAGATGAGTAACAAACACGATCCCGTAATGTTCCAAAACAGCACTGGTACGTAGTATATTGCTTGACAGTCATGTCGATTAAATATCTAAGTCGTGTGACTAGGGCCTCCCGTCGGTTAGACCGTTCGCCGGGTGCAAGTCTTTCGATTGGACGCCACTTCGGCGACTTGCGCGTCGATGGGGATGCAATGATGATGATTAGGACAATATAACACCCAGCCCCTGAGCGGAGAAAATCTCCGAGCCAGCCGGGAATCGAAGCCCTTAGGATTGATATTCTGTCGTGCTGACCACTCAATTACCGGGGTCGGACAATATGTAGGTGTAACGCTGCAAAGCGATACGAATGGAACGAGCACGTGAGGATGCCAGTAGGGAAGGCGAAAGGTCGACTCCAGTTTATTGGGAGAATTTTAGAAAAATGTGGTTCATCTGTAAAGGAGATCACATAGCAATATTACTTGGGTACTGCTCGAGTGAATGGGATCCCCACTAGGTCAGATTAAAGGAAGACATCTAGGCAATTCAGAGACGGACTGCCAGAGCTGTTACCGATAGGTCTGATCAACATGCGAGTGTTACGGAGATGCTTCGGGAACTCAAGTGGGAATCCTTGGAAGGAAGACGACGTTCAGTTAGCGGAATACTATTTAGAAAATTTAGCGAACCGGAACTTGTGACTGACTGAAGATTGTTTCTATTGCCAACAACGCACAGTTCGCGTAAGAGGAAAGATAAAAGAAATTAGGGATCGCACGGGGATATATAGACAGCCATTGATCCATCGCTCTATTTGCGAGTGGAACAGATAAGTAGCGGTAGAAGGTATACTCCGCCACGCACCGTACCCATGGCTTGCGGAGTATGTAGATGCAGATGTAGATGTATTAGCATGGTGACGAAAGTGTGAACAGAATTCCCATAGCAGTGTTTTATATTGATTGGGCCTCACTTCTCACCTGGTAGCTGAGCAACGACAGGAGCGTCGACAGTTCCTGCTGCTATCGAGTATACAAGTCAGAAGTTTTATTGCTGAAAAACTTGCCATGCCTGCATTTTTGGACCAGAAGGACAAACACCATCATAATTTAATTAGGTTCGTTTTGGACAAATTTTGAAGTTAAACTGAAAATAACACGTACGTGACAACGCTCATTTTCGTAGCAATAAATTTAATAAGTAAGGCAGGATTCTGAGAAAGAGAAATTTTGAAGAAATCACCAATGTTTGTGGCCGTTCGATTTGGTCTTACGCAAGGCGCTTGCTTAGGCGACACATTTATTGGCGGCGAATTTGTTTTCCCTATATACTGACCTTACGACTTATCTTAGAAGAAAGATTAAGGAAAGGCAAACCTACGTTTCTAGCATTTGTAGACTTAGAGAAAGCTTTTGACAATGTTGACTGGAATACTCTCTTTGAAATTCTAAAGGTGGCAGGGGTAAAATACAGGGAGCGAAAGGCTATTTACAATTTGTACAGAAACCAGATGGCAGTTATAAGAGTCGAGGGACCTGAAAGGGAAGCAGTGGTTAAGAAGGGAGTAAGACAGGGTTGTAGCCTCTCCCCGATGTTATTCAATCTGTATATTGAGCAAGCAGTAAAGGAAACAAAAGAAAAATTCGGAGTAGGTATTAAAATCCATGGAGAATAAATAAAAACGTTGAGGTTCGCCGATGACATTGTAATTCTGTCAGAGACAGCAAAGGACTTGGAAGAGCAGTTGAACGGAATGGATGGTGTCTTGAAGGGAGGATATAAGATGAACATCAACAAAAGCAAAACGAGGATAATGGAATGTAGTCGAATTAAGTCGGGTGATGTTGAGGGTATTAGATTAGGAAATGAGACACTTAAAGTAGTAAAGGAGTTTTGCTATTTGGGGAGCAAAATAATTGATGATGGTCGAAGTAGAGAGGATATAAAATGTAGACTGGCAATGGCAAGGAAAGCGTTTCTGAAGAAGAGAAATTTGTTAACATCGAGTATAGATTTAAGTGTCAGGAAGTCATTTCTGAAAGTATTTGTATGGAGTGTAGCCATGTATGGAAGTGAAACATGGACGGTAAATAGTTTGGACAAGAAGAGAATAGAAGCTTTCGAAATGTGGTGCTACAGAAGAATGCTGAATATTAGATGGGTAGATCACATAACTAATGAGGAAGTATTGAATAGGATTTGGGAGAAGAGAAGTTTGTGGCACAACTTGACCAGAAGAAGGGATCGGTTGGTAGGACATGTTCTGAGGCATCAAGGGATCACCAATTTAGTATTGGAGGGCAGCGTGGAGGTTAAAAATCGTAGGGGGAGACCAAGAGATGAATACACTAAGCAGATTCAGAAGGATGTAGGTTGCAGTAGGTACTGGGAGATGAAGCAGCTTGCACAGGATAGAGTAGCATGGAGAGCTGCATCAAACCAGTCTCAGGACTGAAGACCATAACAACAACAACAATTACAGTATTCTGTACCTTCTCTGTACTGGGAAAGGAGGGGGGGGGGCTGTGGAAGGTGCAACTGGTCAATTCTGCCAGGGCCCAGTTCACATTGGTACGGCTGTGGTTGGAGCTAGGTGCAGTAACGAAACATAGTTAATACTTTAGTCGGCCACATCTGTAGAAGTTTGTGTTGTTATAGCTAACATTCTCCATGTACATGTTATAGGCTACCAAATAAACTTCCACCACTTATTCCAGCTCCTGAGTGTTCCGTCTGGCAAATGCAGAAACAAAACAAGACCTAAATGTTCCACGATCGCTTTGTTTTCCGTAACTACCGCCATTATTGTTTATCAACTTGTAATTAGCTTCAAACAGTTCTTATAATCAACGGTGCATTATGTGGATTTTGAGCATAGAGCCAGGATGGACAGGGCAAACAATTCGAATACGTTTTCCGTCCGTACTTTCTAAGCTGTTAGGAAACTACAATTATCGTAGCAATTATCCGTCATTTTTCTCAAACCTTCGGCGTCTGTAGTTTTAATTTTTGGCAATCTTCTCAATACACTGCCGGAAAAAATACAGTACGTACTCCCACTGAACAGCTTCAGCTGTTTGAACGGGGTGGCATTGCGGGTCTGCTGGAAGCTGGATGTACGTACACTATGTAATCAAAAGCTTTCGCACAGCCCCAAAAACATACGTTTTTCATATTAGGTGCATTGTGCATTTCATATCAGCGACCTCAGTAGTCATTAGACATCGTGAGAGAGCAGAATGGGGCGCTCCGCGGAACTCACAGACTTCGAACGTGGTCAGGTGATTTGGTGTCACTTGTGTCATACGTCTGTACACGAGATTTCCACACTCCTAAATATCCATAGGTCCACTGTTTCCGATGTGATAGTGAAGTGGAAAAGTGAAGGGACGCGTACAGCACAAAAGTGTGCAGGCTGACCTCGTTTGCTGGCTGACAGAGACTGCCGACAGTTGAAGATGGTCGTAATGTGTAATAGGCAGACATCTATCCAGACCATCACACACCAATTCCAAACTCCATCAGGATCCCTTGCAACTACTATGACAGTTAGGTGGGAGGTGAGAAAACTTGGATTTCATGGTCAAGCGGTTGCTCATGAGCCACACACCACGCTGGTAAATGCCAATCGTCACCTCGCTTGGTGTAAGGAACGTAAACATTGGACGATTAAACAGTGGAAAAACGTTGTGTGGAGTAACTTATCACGGTACGCAATGTGGCGTCCGTTGGTAGAGTGCGGGTATGTCGAATGCCCGGTGAACGTCATCTGTCAGCGTTTGTAGTGCCATCAGTAAAATTAGGAGGCGGTGTTATGCTGTGGTCGTGTTTTTCGTGGAGGGGGCTTGCATCCCTTGTCGTTTTGCGTGGCACTCTCACAGCACAGGCCTACACGGAGGTTTTAAGCACCTTCTTGCTTCCCACTGTTGAAGAGCAATTCGGGGATGGCGACTGCATCTTTCCACATGATCGAGCACCTGTTCATAATGCACGGCCTGTGGCGGAGGGGTTACACGACAATAACATCCCTACAATGGACGGTCCTGCACAGAGTCCTGACCTGAATCCTACAGACACCTTTGGGATGTTTTGGAACGCCGACTTCATGCCAGGCCTCACTGACCGACATTGATACCTCTCCTCAGTGCAGCACTCCGTGAAGAATGGGCTGCTATTCCCCAAGAAACCTTCCAGCACCTGACTGAACGTATGCCTGTGAAGTGGAAGCTGTTATAAAGGTTAAGAGTGGGCTAACACCATATCGAATTCCAGCATTATCGATGGAGGGCGCCATGAGCTTGTAAGTCATTTTCAGGCAGGTGTCCGGATACTTTTGATCACATAGTGTATAGACTGACTGCTGCATATGTTGGGCACAATGTTTCAGTGGGGTGTGGGTACTATCAGCGGTGGTGCGTCGAACATTCCCAAAGCTGTAGACTAGGTTATAGATGTCCGCGTATCGCAGACGCACGCCAAGACCGACACACTGTCTGAGCAGCAATGGCCAACCAAACATCAGCCAGAGACAAAATTCGCGCACATATTGCACCTTATGTGACGTCAGGGATCTTCGGGAACCGTGTGCTTGCAGCACAATTAAGATCACTTGTGCCTCTGGCCAGGTTATCACTGACACCATGGCGCCACCAAGGATGATTCTCTAGTGTTGTGAAGGAGTTGCCTGGAGAGTGTTATGGCGTTCTATTGTTCAGTCTGTATGTGAATGATGGATGCACACATGTATGGTGTGGACCAGGTAATCTGTCTACTCCAGAGTGCATTCACCCACAACAACAGGTTCCATCCCAAGCTTCATGGTGTGTGGCTCCATCATTTACAACTGGCGTTTACATCTGGTGTTTCTGAAGGGTAAACTAACCGGTGCCCGCTACAGTGTGCAGGATGTTATCCCTGTGCTACCGCCATTTCTTCGACAGGATCACCAGATCTCCTGTCAATCGCACACATATTGGATATGATGAAGCGGGAACTTCCTCGTTCTCCAGGGCCTGCGATGATCATCACCAAACCACAACAAAAACCACAAGGTGACTGAGACGACATATCACAAAATGCCATTCGGCATCTTTATGATGGTTTGCAAACGAGAATACACACCTGCGTTGCCGCCAGAGGGAAGTAGTTGTATACTGGTGTGACTGTTTGAGTACCCCTTTGTGTGACATGTGGGCCTCATTTGGTCTGAATTTGTTGTCATGTACTTCTACAATGATGGACTACCTCTCATGTCACTTGTAGATAAAATGACCTTGTTCTTGAGGGTGTTGCATTTTTTCTGGCAGTGTACACCGCCTGATAGAAAATGTGAATCACCCAGAAGACATGGTCGTATATCCATCATACAAATGCTCATCATCGGCGAGAATATAAAATATTACAGTCGCACTTTTCTGTGACAGGCAGAAAGGCGACTAAAGCGAATTGATGTTGATCATGTGTGCTGTTGTTACCAGGCCTTGTAGGCTATACAGGGTGTTACAAAAAGGTACGGGCAAACTTTCAGGAAACATTCCTCACACACAAAGAAAGAAAATATGTTATGTGGACATGTGTCCGGAAACGCTTACTTTCCATGTTAGAGCTCATTTTATTACTTCTCTTCAAATCACATTAATCATGGAATGGAAACACACAGCAACAGAACGTACCAGCGTGACTTCAAACACTTCGTTACAGGAAATGTTCAAAAGGTCCTCCGTTAGCGAGGATGCATGCATCCACCCTCCACCGCATGGAATCCCTGATGCGCTGATGCAGCCCTGGAGAATGGCGTATTGTATCATAGCCGTCCACAATACGAGCACGAAGAGTCTCTACATTTGGTACCGGGGTTGCGTAGACAAGAGCTTTCAAATGCCCCCATAAATGAAAGTCAAGACGGTTGAGGTCAGGAGAGCGTGGAGGCCATGGAATTGGTTCGCCTCTACCAATCCATCGGTCACCGAATGTTGTGTCGTACTTGTAAAGGCACATGTTCTAGCAGCACAAGTAGAGTATCCCGTATGAAATCATGATAACGTGCTCCATTGAGGGTAGGTGGAAGAACATGCGGCCCAATCAAGACATCACCAACAATGCCTGCCCAAATGTTCACAGAAAATCTGTGTTGATGACGTGATTGCACAATTGCGTGCGGATTCTCGTCAGTCCACACATGTTGATTGTGAAAATTTACAATTTGATCACGTTGGAATGAAGCCTCATCCGTAAAGAGAACATTTGCGCTGAAATGAGGATTGACACATTGTTGGATGAACCATTCGCAGAAGTGTACCCGTGGAGGCCAATCAGCTGCTGATAGTGCCTGCACACGCTGTACATGGTACGGAAACAACTGGTTCTCCCGTAGCACTCTCCATACAGTGACGTGGTCAACGTTACCTTGTACAGCAGCAACTTCTCTGACGCTGACATTAAGGTTATCGTCAACTGCACGAAGAATTACGGTACCTCGTCCATTGCAGGTGTCCTCGTCGTTCTAGGACTTCCCCAGTCGCGAGTCATAGGCTGGAATGTTCCGTGTTCCCTAAGACGCCGATCAATTGCTTCGAACGTCTTCCTGTCGGGACACTTCGTTCTGGAAATCTGTCTCGATACAAACGTACCACGCAACGGCTATTGCCCCGTGCTAATCCATAGATCAAATGGCATCTGCCAACTCCGCATTTGTAAAGATTGCACTGACTGCAAAACCACGTTCGAGATGAACACCAACCTGTTGATGGTATGTACTGATGTGCTTGATGCTAGTACTGTAGAGCAATGAGTCGCATGTCAACACAAGCACCAAAGTCAACATTACCTTCCTTCAATTGGGCCAACTGGCGGTGAACCGAGGAAGTACAGTACATATTGACGAAACTAAAATGAGCTCTAACATGGAAATTAAGCGTTTCCAGACATATGTCCACATAACATCTTTTCTTTATTTGCGCATGAGGAATGTTTCCTGAAAGTTTGGCCGCACACCCTGTATAAGGAGCTTCTACAGCTTCAGATTTTAAGTAACCACTGTGCAGGGCACAGAGATGCCACATACTTGTATGAGATACCATTATCAGCGCCTCACAGAATTTAGAAAAGGCCTTATTGTATGTTGCCACTTGGCCGGCTGGTAGAATTGTGCACTATGTGGATCTGTGGTGCATTCGGATGTGACAGTGGCCCGGTGTTGGATGGCAACAGAATGTGAGGGTAGGCATACTGAAGGTTCTGATTGTCTGCATCTTCTGTAGTAGGTAGGAATAATCAGTCTAGTGGTAATGTTATTTGTTTAGGGATTGAGGGGGGGAAGTAATCTTAGCAGGAAGCCTGGTCTAAGTAAGAACCAAGTGGTCTTCCCAGTGGAGGAGAGCAGTGTAATGCTGCTGCCCAGTTTTTATCTAAAATAATGGGAAGTAGCATGTAAGCGATTGTGAAGCATCATGTTAACAGCTGCAGGCTGGTAGGCCCAGTGTGGAAACATGTGGGTCAGTATAACATACACGTAAAGGGACTACAACATGAGGCCATCTGTGCTTGGCAGAAAACAGAACCACACAGTGGTAATGACTGTAGCAGGTTGTCGATGTCGCCATATCAGGGCAAGTCTCTTGTTATGGGTGACATGACTAGGGGCCAGGTTTTAATGAAACAAATGCAGTTTGTTTTGAGGCAGAGGCATTCTCGTTTCTCTCATCGCCATATTCCAGCAGCACCACCGCAACGGCCAGGCAGTGACATGACTGGGGTTCAGCGGCCACGTATTTGAGACTTGGCTGCACTTGCCACCATCAGCACTGCGTTCCTCACAGGATTTTGTGCTGTCTGCGCCTGCTGCTGCCAGCACTGAGTTCCTTGTGGCTGTTAGTGCCTCAGCACCAGCTGCCATCCAACTCCTGTTAGAGGACAGCAAGTTGAGCCCTAAGCACAGCCTACTCTGTGTGCTGACATGGCAAATGCATGTGGAGCCAAGGAGCCTCTATATGGTAAGTAGCAGCCTGCTCTTTTCATAATAGTGGCATTATTTTATCCTAGATTTTCCACTGTTTTGTTTTGCCTAGGAGCAAAACATCAGGTTGAAAAAAAAGCTTTTCCTCCTCCTTACGGGGAAGATTTGCACTTCTGACCATTTTCTGTAATGACCTTTTCCATGCTTTTAAACTGATTGTGAAAATGTTCTTCTTTGTATTCCATCTATTTCTCAATAATTTTTCAGTTTAACTTCAAAATTTTTTGCAAATTTTTAAAGAAAACATTAAATAGTGTACACAGTTGTCAAAGATACAACTTGCAATTGTACCACAGAGTAGGTCAAAACAAAGTGTAATTTGCATCCAATACATTAATTACAAAATACAAAAGATCCATAATTTGCTATTCAGAGTACATTCAGATGCTTTTTTCTGTTCATTTACTGTATTAAACCTGCTTATTCATTTTGAAGAAACTCATGTATAAGAACTACCAAGAGCTGCTGATGAAATCAACTTTTATTTACTGCTTTTTTAATGAAGCAGTCATCATCATGTAACATAGCATTAATTACAACAACCTGTATGGTGTCATACTTAATGTAGAAAGAAAGAAAAAAAAAAAAAAAACCACTTTGTGTCACTGAAAATGCCATCAATACTAGAAGTATATTCAACAACTAAATGCACTGATATAGTTAAATAATGCAGTGCGACAAATCTGAACTTTGTGTCTTGTTGTTAGATGAAAGAATGTGTTCTTTACTAAATCACATATGCTGATTGTGAAAACAAAATCAGAAATGTTCCATCATGTATCAGTTTTGTTGAAAAAGATACGCCACATATACCACTTTTGAGAAATGAAACAAATTAGTAACAAAACAGGAGGTATCTGTAGTTGATTAATATACAGATCATTTAACAAAAGTAATAGATTGTATTACAAAACATGAAATAATATGAAAATAGTATGAGAAAACTGATTACAGCTTGAAAAATATTTACAAGTTAGAAACTTTTTCTGGAAACTTTCTGTGGGTGGTGGGTGGAGAAACTTCTTGTAGGTGTGTCCAGCAGTAACTCGCCAAAAGGTTCGGAGACCATCTTCCGTAATATTATGTGTTCATGGCAGTGATATCTTGGTAAAATTGCTCACCGTGTTTGTCATTCACATCTCCAAGATTAGGTGGGAATAAATCCAAATGGGAATGGAGGAAATGTAATTTCAGACACATATTACACCCCATAGCCTTGTAACAGTCTAGCATGTGTTCCATCAGTTCCCTGTAATTCTCAAGCATTATGTTTCCCAAGAATAGTGAGCCTTGCTGACTTCTCAGCATGTCAGCAATTGTTCAAAGATAATATCTTTCATCAAATCTTGGATCCGAGGCCCAATGAAAAATTCCTTCTTTAATTTTTTGTAGTACTAATTGTATGAAATTTAGATAGTAAAAATTGAAAACCTTGGCCGTCTTTGTCCATTGCTTTCATAAAATTCTTTATAAAGCTGAATTTCAGATGGAGTGGTGGTAACAGCACACTGTCTTTGTCAACAAAGGGTTCATGCAACACAGTTTTTTCACCAGGGTTGAAAATTTCTCTCAAAAGCCACTCTTTGACTACATAATGATCTTTCCTTGTCCTGCTATCTCAATGACACAAGAAATAACAATATTTTTTGTAACCAGTCTGCACTCCCAGAAATAGTCCCAAAACTTTGAGATCACCACTGATTTCGCATTTGTGATTTGAATAGCCAGTATACTTCAAGAGTAGCCTCATATTCTTGTAGATTTCCTTTAACTGAATGGAATAGACCACTGGCATCAAACATTTTTGTTTCCCATTACGTAAGAGAACAGTTTTCAGACTACTCTATGAGGAATCTATAAATAGGCACCATTCTTCCAGATTGTGAAACACCCCAAATTTTGTAAGCAGCCCATTTATGTCATTACAATACTCCAAACTCTAAGCCATTGAGAAAAAAGTGAAATGGTCAAGCTGTCATTTACGGAATGTAACAACAGTGTTTGATTGTAAAAGGTTCTTTTCTTGAAGACAAGGCCCAAGTAATTCTACTTGCCTCTTTGAAAGATTTAGATCTCTTACAAGGTCATTCAATTTTGCCTGTGCCAATGGCTGTGGTTTCAGCCATGCTACAGATGATATACACTCAAGATCTTCATGATCTGTTGGTTTGTCACTGCCATTGTCTGTTTCACCTTTCAGGTTCCACCCCATTGGTGGTTTTGTAAGTGGGAAAGAATCAGAATGTGGAAAAGGGTGAATTGCAGGTTCCAAATTTGGATGTGTTTTGATTTTTTGTGTGTTTTAATTTGCTTTAGATTTCTTTTACTTCTGTTAAACAAAAGTAGCAATCTGTAATGTGGTCTCTAGGTTCCCTCCACAACTGTGGTATGAAAAATGACCTAGCTAGGTGGGTTCAATGCAACCAATTAATGTAAGCAACAGTTTTGTGGTGCCCTACACTCACCCTAATCTACCTTTGATTAAAAATACAACTCGTATGCCTTGTTGATGGTCAGTGAAATGGGATGTCTTTGAGATAAGGAGCTATACTGGGGAAAGGCTTGGAGAAAAGGGAAGTTACCGGCTTGGCCACATTACCATAAGGAAGAGAGTCTGAAATCAGATAATGGCTTATAAGAAATACCCAGGAGCAGATACAGACTCAGATCACAATACAGTATTTATGAAAAATAAGCTAAAATTTAAGACAATTGACAGGAAGAAACAGTGTGTAAAGAAGTGAGATTCTGAAGTGTTGAGGAATGATGGCGTGCATCTGAGGTTCTTTGAGGCTGTAGATACTGTGGTAATTCATACAACAGAAGGCATCTTGTAATGGCCCAGTTACATTCATTTTTTTTATTCCTGCTAAAATACTGATTTCAAATATAAGGCTATGAAATATTAATTTCAAACTGTTGCTGAGTGACAGGAGAAGGGCAAAGGGTGGGGGAAATTCTTTCACTGATTATTTTTTTACAAATGTGTTTGATTTACTGTCAGAGCCACTATCCAGCTTTGAGTTCCAGGGATGCAGTAACTGGAAACAGATGTGCATGTGCTGAAGATGCTGAACAATGGACTAAGAGGCAATTTTTCATCACAAGTGTACTTGTCATCAAATCTTAAAAATCGCATGATTTCTATGAACTTATTTCTTCTCGTAGTGCAAGGAAAAAGTGCTGGCCTGCACACTTGGGACCTGATCAGTTTCAAGGGAACATTCGGTGACACACTCCAGGTGCACCCATTATAGCTATGGCCACTTCTAATTGGGCAATATCAAGTACCCATGTGTCATCCTGGAGAAGTTCTCAGGCTCTAATTTCTGTTAAGTTTTTTATGTTCTGTGAATATTATTGCCTATCAACACTCACCATGCACTCAAGTAACTGCTGTGACTATAAGTTTCTCAGCATTAGATGTTGGCCCAGAGTTTCTACCAACATGTTTTGGTGCCCTAGTCTTTCAGATGCACACCCAGTGCAATTTGGGTCCACACTGTTCCATCAGCTGCAGTCTCTGCACTTCCAACTTCCGAACGCTGAGAGAGATGTGATTTTTTTCTGTTTCTTTCCTCGGCTGCAAATGGGAAGTTGTGGTGCCACTGGAATCAAATGTGTAAGCACTGGGTTATTCATATATTGTTGTACATGTTCTGAATATTCATCTTCTGACAGATGACTTGCCTTTTTCTGTTTTGTGGGGCTGATATTCCAAGTAATCTTTATAATAATTGTCATCTTTATCACCCAACACGTCACATTCAAGAACACCTTATCCTTCAGAATCTTCTTCTGGAAACATAATTTATTGACTCTTCATCTGAACGAAAATACTAGCATGCCATAATAATGAGGAGGAGCGCTAAACTTCTGCAGAGTACAACAGTGTATTGAAGAGAACAGCAACTAAAGTATGTCCACTCTTCCACTAAAAGAAGTAAAATGTAAAGAGAGAGAGGGAACAAGATCACAACAATGAAAGAAAGTAAGCTAAGTGGATGAAAAATCCATTGTTGCACCTTTACAGACATGAAACACAAAAAATATCTCACAAGTCAGAATAATTGGTCCTCTAAGGTAAAAATGTTTATAATCTGTTCAGTTTTTGTAATAACTGTTTGTCTTTTACAAAAATTATAAACCACCAAGGTCATGAAAAATAAGACGTATAAATTAAAACATACGCTATTTATTAAATATTAAAGAACCCTTAAAAGTCAGATTGACCAGTACAGCCCTTCTAGTGCTAAATATATGTGCATTATATGTGCAAGAATATTCATCAAAATTAACTACAGGAAAAGAAATGAAAATTTTAGAAATTCATGTAAGCTATTTTTTTTAGAGATTTAAATATTCTTCAACTTCCCTGCATTTAAATTTTAGAAATTTTGCTGTTTGTAAGGAACTGTGTGATGGAGGAGAATGCCTTTATCCCAAACACTAATGTGCATGAGCCCCATACTAGGCCGAGGAAAAATATTCATGTTACCAGTTCCAGCACAACTCTGTGTCAAAAGGGTGCTTGTCATTTGAGTGTAAAATTATACAGTAAGCTGGCACAAGTTATGAAGAACACCAATCAAGTAAATGTATTTAAAAAAGCTGTCAGATCCTTTTTATTGAAGAATTGCTTTTACAGTGTGTCTGATTATATGGGTAATGAACTATAATAATTGTTTAATATTACTATACTTTAAAATATTGTCCAACATCTATCATACACTGTATATCTAAAAGATTTTACACTTATTTTGTCAAAACTGATGTAACAAATCCCCTGCTTCCATTGAATGCTTAGAGCATTGGCATGTGGAATTGGTTTCTCCCATTCCATATCACAGGGGTGCTCTTCGGGCAGGTGACTCATGTGGTGTACAGTTTTTTTCACTGCCTTGCTCCACATGTGCAGTGCAGCCAACAGCCAGTGCATCCTGCAGCTCACCTAGGTGGCTCTGTGTTGTGCTGACCTGCTGGTAAGCCTTCTTCGTCTTCTTCTTCTTGTCTTGACAATATGTTGCTTTTGGTCCAGCATCTCACTTTTGCTCTTTGATTATAGATGTTCTCCACCATGTTGTTTATCATGTTTCAATGTTTATAAATGCACTGATGTTTTGATCTATTCTCAGAATTAGGTTCTTGTGGCCCTGGAATTTCTTGGATGTATAAAGGTTCAATCACTATCATTGGTTATTTCCTGTTGTTTAGATATGCAGATGTTTCCTGTCACCCAACTTTTTATTAATTAACAATCCACCCTATGGACATTATGGTTTTAACTAAGAAGGTTGGGGATTCTATATTCTTTGCTATGTTGTTTACCCAGTTTTAATGCTTGTTAAGAATTATTGTGTTTTTATCTGCTCTCATAATTAGGTGCTTATGGTTCTGGTATTTACCTTGATGTATAATGGGGTTGAATCACTATCATTGTTTATTTCTTGTTGTTGAGATATGCACCTGAAGATGTGACTACAAGCCATGAAACTGGTTGTGCCTTAATAAAATTAGTTCAAAATACAGCTGTTTGCAGAGTTCTTGCTACAAAATGTTACATACATAATGTATGTATGTATTATTAAATATTTTTTAAAAAATTATTCCCTTTTTTAATTAAGATGATGTGGCTGATATTTTGTAAATGATCTGTGGATGAATACAACTGAGTAAGACTATGAAAGGATTACTTAAATTTGAAACAACATAATAATTATGACTAATAAAGAAAAGGTAAACAGTACATTGTCAAGTTGTAATTTTGGGACTATGAAATGTGAGAGTATTGACTTTTTAAAGTGAATAGTTTCCTGAAAATGACTTGAGAAAGAATTTGTTCCTATGTGGATATGTGGATCACATGCATGGTGTAGCAAGACAGTTGTGCAGCAGTGAAGTGGAGTAGTGGTGCAGTGAATAATGTGATCTGCAGTGAACAGGTGGGAGTATGACAGAAAAATGCTGCACCGCTATGGCTCTGTGTGGTGGGAAAATTTTGACAGTGGGGCTGCTACAACAGATGTCAAATGGTACAAGAAACAAGTGCAGTTTTGTTTGATGTGCTGGACACTGTACAGTTTCTGTGTCAGTATAGGAAATGCCTCATTCATTTCAATATTTTCATCAATGACACAAGAGACTTGTTAAATAAGAAATTTGAGGTTCTCATACCACTATACAGAATTTAAAAAATCTGAAAGTATTACTATGCGTGTACTATACATAACAGAACACCATTTGGAAGTTGTGTAAGCATCTAGATGATTACAAGCTAGTTTCACATTACTGTGACACACTATGAGGAAATAGGGTGCAGATCCATAGATAATGTGAAAATGTGGTGTGTGTGTGTGTGTGTGTGTGTGTGTGTGTGTGCGTGTGTATGTGTGTGTATCCATCATACATTCCGCATCTCCTCCTAAACCACTGGACCGATTTCGACCAAGCATATCTCTTACTGTCAGTCAACATTCACTGTGGGGGTAAGAACCAACTACCTGTCACAGTTCAGGAGATATGATGTTGTAAACAATGAGATGTGTGAAAAACTGCCACAACATACATGGTGTTCAAATTGATTACTTCTGTGCTATAAATCCTATTCACAGTAAATTTTGCACACAGTATCCACATACACTGCTAAATGCACCTACAAAATTATATCATGGTACCATACATAGTTGAGGAGATATGGCATCATAAACACCTGAAAAAAATGCTGCATCATACATTAAGTTTTAATTTTATTCTTTACTATTAAGACTCTCCTACTGTTGACTCAATTTAAGGAAATCCCTAACATGTCAATACATTTGACAGCTTTCAGTTTTGAAGCACAAATTTCTGTAGATGAAAACAACTGCCATTTGTAGATCTATAAAGAGGTGTTTCCATAGGGACATTTACAAAACTTTATTGTAGACACACCAAACAGCTGTGCCCATTGTAAAGAAACTGACTGGGATACTACACTACAAACACAGCTCTTTTCTTGTTTTTGTTCCTAATAGAAAATTGACAAAAAGAATACCAGGTTTGTCAACTAGTGTATACATAAAAGTGTAATGAAGTTCCAGGTCATAGACCTCAATGAATGCTGTATTGGGCAGCTCTGAGTGCTGTACTTCAGTAATAGATCTGGATAAATACGAGATAGTAGTTCTGATAGTTTACAAGCCCCAACAGGACTTCTTTTAAACTTAAGTGGGCAATTAAAAGTGGTGCTAATAAAAATTAGTAGGAATAACTGGGAAGTGATTATATTTTGATAGTACAGAACTCAATATTGAACAATGGAAATCCAGGGTGGCATAATATTAGCAATAAAAGGAATGATAGCTGCTCTTCCCACAGAGGAAGCAGTGAATGTCAGGCAGGCACAATGAAAAAACACTGCTCAACATATTTAGCTATCAGACTGTCCTTTATCAGATGTAAACAAAAGAAAATTCATACACATCCACAACTCACACACACATGGTTACTGTCATCTTTGGGCACAGTGGCCCGACTATGACTGCATCTCAGGTGAACAGTGATTTTTTTCTGGGTGGGTAGTGGGGTGGGGGCAGAGAATAGATTTAGGTTAGAGAGGGGAAAGATTAGTACAATAGGGGTGGGAGAAGATGCTAGAATTGCCTGTGGAAGTGTGCAGGGACATGATGGAGACAGGTTAGTAGACTGCTTGGGGCAGCATCAGCGTGTGATTTGCAGGGGGGGATGGGGGGGATTTCCCCCCCTCTGCATCAGACCATCCCCTCCTCTGGCTGTAGTTTATGCATCCCAACCTGGGATGTTTATTTCCCACACACTGGAGTAAAACTTTACATATAATTTAAATTTGTGGAGCCGAACACTGAAAGTTTTTAATACACTCTTACTATTAATACTATTAATATGTTTGCTTATTAATTTTGCAAAAGTGTTATGTAGTAGTTAAGCATTTCAAAACATTTAGAACTAAATCATCATTGTCATGTTGTCATTGTTGCTTTCATCTAAGGTGCGTCATCCGTTTACTTGCGAGCTTGCGAGGAAAGTAGTGTGGCAGTCAAACCGCAGCTGTCATACCGCAGAGTTGGGTGAGCTGGGGGCTGAAAGTCCATGGATACACTCCATACAAATACTTTCAGAAACGACTTCCTGACACTTAAATCTATACTCGATGTTAACAAATTTCTCTTCTTCACAAACGCTTTCCTTGCCATTGCCAGTCTACATTTTATATCCCCTCTACTTCGACCATCATCAGTTATTTTGCTCCACAAATAGCAAAACTCCTTTACTACTTTAAGTGTCTCATTTCCTAATCTAATTCCCTCAGCATCACGTGACTTAATTTGACTACATTCCATTATCCTCGTTTTGCTTTTGTTGATGTTCATCTTATATCCTCCTTTCAAGACACTGTCCATTCCATTCAATTGCTCTTCCAAGTCCTTTGCTGTCTCTGACAGAATTACAATGTCATCGGCGAACCTCAAAGTTTTTATTTCTTCTCCATGGATTTTAATACCTACTCTGAATTTTTCTTTTGTTTCCTTTACTGCTTGCTCAATATATAGATTGAATAACATTGGGGAGAGGCTACAACCCTGTCTTACTCCCTTCCCAACCACTGCTTCCCTTTCATGTCCCTCGACTCCTATAACTGACTTAGACAAAATTTCTAGTTGATGTGATGAATGGCAGCTGGTTCTAAATGTAGAAAAATGTAAGTTAATGTGGATGAGTAGGAAAAACAGACCCATAATGTTTGCATACATCATTAGTAGTGCTCTGCCTGACACAGTCATGTTTTTTAAGTATCTTGGTGGAATGTTGCAAAGTAATATGAAATGGAACAAGCATCTCAGGATTGTGGTAGGGTGTGACTGAGGTGAGCAGCATACTTTGCTGAATTGGGTCGTGGCGCTACAGAAGAGATGTGAGTTGGAGAACTGTGTGGGAGGGATAGCAGAGTGGAAGTGCAAGAAGATGATAGTACTGCCTGCCCCATGGGAATGTGCAGCAGGGACATAATGGGGAAGGACAATGTGCTGCTAGGTGCAGCATTGCAAGGCTGTGTGCTGGAGGAAGGGGGGGGGGTGATTACAGCTAAGTTGGTAGATCACACGGTTGCTTTCAAAGGAGGCCCTGCCTTTGATAGGGTAGGAGATACTTGTGACACAATAGGAGTGGTTGGTAGTGGGAAGATGTATGGGACAGGTCTTGCATCTATGTGTATTATAGTGACATGAGCTATGGGACAAGAGTTTGAGAGCAGGGGCCTGATGGAGTGACTCTGCCAGCTGTCAGATACATCCATCTCCAAGCTCTGCCACAGTGAATTGATTCCAGAAATCCAGAAGGATCTCATCCTTCCTCAAATCCCTTGGCCCAACCCAGAATCTCACCCCTGAGTCTGTGTCTCTCCCCACCACCACCACCACCTCCCATACAGCTATCTTGTACATACTTCCTAAAGTCCATAAACTAAATGGCTCAGGATGCCTAATTGTGCCCGGTTACTCCTCTCTCACAGAGATAATCTCTGTCCTTGTGAACCAACATATATTACCCATAACCTGTTTACCCACATATAAAAAAATACTAACCATTTCTTCTGTGACTCTATCATTTTCCTGTTCCTTTACCACCAGGTATCACTGTTGATGGCAACTTCCTCTATGCTAACATCCCCAACTCTACATTTTACAACACCTGATTTACTCCAAACATACAGCCTCCTTCCTGGTCACCGTGAACAACTATACCGTCACCCACAATTACTTCTCCTTCGAAGACCTTATCTACAAACTAGGCTGTGGTGCTGTCATCGGCACCCACATGGCACCATCGTTTGTCAGCCTACTTGTGGGCCATACGGAGGAATCCATCCTAATTTCCCAGAATCCCAGGCCACTCACCTGGCTCAGATTCACTGATGACATCTTCATGATCTGGATTCCCCTACAACTTCAGTACCTTCTCCCTTACTCACTCCGCCTAGTCCTCCTCAGCCCAATAAGCCATCTTCCTTGATGTTGACCTATACTTCAAGGTTGGCTACATCAGTATCTATGTCCACATCATATGTACCAGTCAGCATCAATACCTCCACGTCAACAACTGCCACCCATTCCTATCAGAAAGTCTCTTCCACATAACATCACTTCTCATGTTTGTTACATCAGCACTGACAATGAGGTCCTCTCCAAATATGCCAGTGGTCTCACTCTTCACAGAACAAAATTATCTTCCCATTCTTGTTTAGAAACAGCTCTCCACCATATCTCTTCAGTCCCCTACCATCTCCTACATATCCACCATCCAGCCACAAAGGAGCACTCCTCTCAGTACCACCCAGGACTGGAACAACTGAATCACATTCTCTGCCAGGTTTTGAGTACCTCTCATCATGCCCTGAAATAAGAAATATTCTCTCCATTATCTACCTTACCTATTCCACAGTGGTATTCTGCCTCCCATCCAACCTACAAATGATTCTTGTCCATATGTACTCCACCCCCACTCTCACCCCATAGCTCATATCCCTGCCGGTTCCATACATCCTCCCACTAGCACCTCCTTCAGTCCTGTCCCAGGCATCTCCTACTCCATTAAGGTAGGGCCATCTGTGAAAGCAGCCATGTTATTCACCAATCAGCTGCAACCACTGTGCCATATTCACCATGGGTGCAACAACTAACAAGCTATCTGTTTGTGTGAATGGCCACTGCCAAAATGCAACCAAAAGACAGTGAGGTCACACAGCTGCTGAACATGTCACCCTATGTGTTTCATTTCAATGACAGTTTCACAGCCTGTGCTATCTAAATTCTTCCATCAACACCATCATGCCATTGGGAACTCTCCCTGTGACATATCCTTTGTTCTTGTAACCCCCCTGTTCTTAACTTTCACTAGTAGAATAGAATGGAATAGAATTACTTTCATTCCAATTGATCCATAGTGAGGAGGTTCTCCAGCATGTAGAACATGTCAGAAAGACAATAATACAAGACAAATATTTACAACTGAAACAGGTAAGCTAATGTACCTACCACAGATCCCAAGTGGAATGATCATCATTTTTTTTTCAATGAATGCTATATGAAAGAATCATTTTACAAACACTAATGCACTGAATTTAAAATAAAAAAGTCTTCTTTATTTATAAGGCAATAAGCATGTAATAGAATCACTATAATACTTATTTACAATGAACACATTACTGCACTGAAATGGTGCAGAAGTTAGATTGTACACACACACACACACACACACACACACACACACACACACACACTTATTTACAATGAAAACATTACTGCCCTGCAATTATAGTTCTTGTCCTTCACCTATCTAGCCCCTTCCCTGATCCCTCTACAGCTCTAGACACACGAGTTCCACCAGTTCACCTACACAGTCCTGTCCCCTTATTTACTTCCCTCCTCTCCCCATACAACACCCATATCTGCCCCCACCCCCTTAGCATAGCCTCTCAATGCTGCCCAGTGTGCGATTTGTGCTTTTACCAGTGGGGGGATGTCTTAGGGGGTTAGTATAATTACATATGTCACTAGCTTAGACCATGGTGTTACCCATGGTTAAACAGTTATTTATAAATAGATGTTAATGCCGAAACTCACTATTAACGCGTATGCACTATCAGAGAAGCCATCCCTTGTTATATCTTTAAAAGTACATTATAGGTTAAGCTTATTTACAAAATCATCTACATACAGGTATACAAAGGGAATTCAAGAAGTAAAGGCACATATGTGAAAAGCTGTACTTATTCTGATGATAGAAAACTGAAACATGCGATATTTTTCTATGTAACCTCCCTGGACTTCAACGCAGTTTTCCCGACGTTTTACGAGGTTCTTTTTTTTTTATTATTATTATTTCATCAGAAAACACGTTTTTCAGTTGCATCTGTAACCAATTTTGCACTGCAGCAAACACGTTTTCATCACCTTTAAATGTTCTTCCCTGTAGTGCTTCTGTTAAGGGTCCAAACATGTGAAAATCACTTGGAGCCAGGTCTGTACTGTATGGTGGATGTTACAGCACCTCGAATCTCAACTCCTTTATTGCGTCTGCTGTCTGTTTGGCAGAATATGGGTGAGCATTATCTTGCTGCAGGATGACACCTCTTCATAGTTTTCCACGACGTTTGGATCTGATAGCAGGTTTTAGTTTCGTACGCAACACATCACTTCCATCATACAATACAGACCTGGCTCTAAAGCCTCATTTACACTGGGGTGACATCTTGCCACATTGTGGCATGCTACAGAAATGGGTCGTGCATCGTCTTGTAGCATGCTACAACAGGCAACATCTTGCGGCGTACGTTGCATGCAGCAGGTTAATTTGTACCAAAGCAACAGAATTTGTGCCACACGTGTGTCGGTCTTGCAGTATAAAGGATGATAAAGTATCGCAGTGGCGACCTACTTGGTACTTGCACAGGCAGCTAACAATGGAAATGAAAACCAAAGGAAAAGTAAACGATGGTGGAAGAGTATTTAAAGAAGGTCCAAGAAATAGTATCCTAGGAACTACACTCCTGGAAATTGAAATAAGAACACCGTGAATTCATTGTCCCAGGAAGGGGAAACTTTATTGACACATTCCTGGGGTCAGATACATCACATGATCACACTGACAGAACCACAGGCACATAGACACAGGCAACAGAGCATGCACAATGTCGGCACTAGTACAGTGTATATCCACCTTTCGCAGCAATGCAGGCTGCTATTCTCCCATGGAGACGATCGTAGAGATGCTGGATGTAGTCCTGTGGAACGGCTTGCCATGCCATTTCCACCTGGCGCCTCAGTTGGACCAGCGTTCGTGCTGGACGTGCAGACCGTGTGAGACGACGCTTCATCCAGTCCCAAACATGCTCAATGGTTGACAGATCCGGAGATCTTGCTGGCCAGGGTAGTTGACTTACACCTTCTAGAGCACGTTGGGTGGCACGGGATACATGCGGACGTGCATTGTCCTGTTGGAACAGCAAGTTCCCTTGCCGGTCTAGGAATGGTAGAACGATGGGTTCGATGACGGTTTGGATGTACCATGCACTATTCAGTGTCCCCTCGACGATCACCAGTGGTGTACAGCCAGTGTAGGAGATCGCTCCCCACACCATGATGCCGGGTGTTGGCCCTGTGTGCCTCGGTCGTATGCAGTCCTGATTGTGGCGCTCACCTGCACGGCGCCAAACACGCATACGACCATCATTGGCACCAAGGCAGAAGCGACTCTCATCGCTGAAGACGACACGTCTCCATTCGTCCTTCCATTCACGCCTGTCGCGACACCACTGGAGGCGGGCTGCACGATGTTGGGGCGTGAGCGGAAGACGGCCTAATGGTGTGCGGGACCGTAGCCCAGCTTCATGGAGACGGTTGCGAATGGTCCTCGCCGATACCCCAGGAGCAACAGTGTCCCTAATTTGCTGGGAGGTGGTGGTGCGGTCCCCTACGGCACTGCGTAGGATCCTACGGTCTTGGCGTGCATCCGTGCGTCGCTGCGGTCCGGTTCCAGGTCGACGGGCACGTGCACCTTCCGCAGACCACTGGCGACAACATTGATGTACTGTGGAGACCTCATGCCCCACGTGTTGAGCAATTCGGCGGTACGTCCACCCGGCCTCCCGCATGCCCACTATACGCCCTCGCTCAAAGTCCGTCAACTGCACATACGGTTCACGTCCACGCTGTCGCGGCATGCTACCAGTGTTAAAGACTGCGATGGAGCTCCGTATGCCATGGCAAACCGGCTGACACTGACGGCGGCGGTGCACAAATGCTGCGCAGCTAGCGCCATTCGACGGCCAACACCGCGGTTCCTGGTGTGTCCGCTGTGCCGTGCGTGTGATCATTGCTTGTACAGCCCTCTCGCAGTGTCTGGAGCAAGTATGGTGGGTCTGACACACCGGTGTCAATGTGTTCTTTTTTCCATTTCCAGGAGTGTATAAGCAGACGATGGTGCGTTATTTAGTAATGTGTGCTTTCGTCCCAGGCACGTTAAACCGCACCATACCATTGTCAAAAGATGCCCTAACGGTAAATGTTCGCACAGGTACCGGGCCGGTCACCACCCTGTGGTGGACGAGAAGAGAATAGAAGCTTTCGAAATGTGGTGCTACAGAAGAATGCTGAAGATTAGATGGGTAGATCACATAACTAATGAGGAAGTATTGAATAGGATTGGGGAGAAGAGAAGTTTGTAGCACAACTTGACCAGAAGAAGGGATCGGTTGGTAGGACATGTTCTGAGGCATCAAGGGATCACCAATTTAGTATTGGAGGGCAGTGTGGAGGGTAAAAATCGTAGAGGGAGACCAAGAGATGAATACACTAAGCAGATTCAGAAGGATGTAGGTTGCAGTAGGTACTGGGAGTGAAGCAGCTTGCACAGGATAGAGTAGCATGGAGAGCTGCACCAAACCAGTCTCAGGATTGAAGACCACAACAACAACAACATTTTGTATTATCCTACAGCCACTCATCTTCAACACTTTCCTATACACCACCACATCATCAGCAAACAACAGCAGATTCCTGTCCATGTATTTATGTATATAGAAAATACATACATAACAGCAGTCCTATCACACTTCCTGGGGGCATTCCTGATGATACCCTTGTCTCAAATGAATACTTGCCATTGAGAACAACATTCTGGGTTGCATTACTTAAGAAGTCTTCAAGCCTCCCACATGTCTGGAAACCTGTTCTGTGTGCTTGTACTTTCATTAACAGTCTGTAGCTCTTTCCAGAAGCAACATTAGTGAAATTTCACCATGATGCACAATGGGTCTCTCTCTCTCTCTCTCTCTCTCTCTCTCTCTCTCTCTCTCTCTCTCTCTTTTCTGCGAATCAAGGTTTCCAGACTCATGAGCAATACTCAAGAATCACTCAAACAAGTATTTGTAAGCCACTTCTTTCATGAATGAGTTACAGTTTCTTAAGATTCTTCCAGTGAATCTCAGCCTGGTACCTGCCTTTGGACAATTTGTTTTATGTAGTTACTCCACTTCAGGTCCACTGATTTGTTGCCAAGATTGTAATTGTTTAGTAGAGGAAGGCGAAAATTGAATTTATTTACATTCAGAACCAGCCTACATCAGCCACCTATCCTCTTCATGTCTTTCTGAAATTTCTTTTTACATTGTTGTCTTCCTATATACAACTGCATCATCTGTGAATAGCCTCTTGGAGCATCTGGCATTATCTACTAGATTTTGTTCTATTAAGAATAATGTATTGAGTTCAGTCTGTGTGACAGTCCTGAATCCAAGCAGAAATCTGATCTGGTACTCAGTAAGCTTGTATTTTGTGTGGAACTATATCAAATGCTTTCCTGAAGTCAAGGTATGAGGCATCAACTTGGACATATTGTCGATGGCAGTGTGCGTCTCATGGATAAAAAAATACAGCTAGGTTTTGTAAAATTATGATTTCAGAGCCCAGGTAGATTTTTATACGTGAAATTTTCATTCTCCAAAAACATCATAATATGTGAGCATAGCACATATACCATTATTAGGTATGAAACGAATAAACTTGGTGAGGTAATTGATGTTCAGCTCCCTGATGACAAAGTAATAGTGAGAAAGATGATATTAAATTCAGGTCATTTGCCATTACATTCAATGGATTTTTTGAAGAATGTGGTCACTGAAAACACAATATAGTCAATCAATAGTGAGCCATTGTCTCCTGTAATCACTCAGATTGGAGTTTTCTGAAATAGCATTGGGAAATACAGCTTCAAAAATGCTAGTGAATTCAGTCAGGGATATGCTAAATTTTATCATTGACATCTTTAGCCCAATATTCTGTGTTCCATGGCAATTGCTGCAAATGTCTGCTGAAGGTTTCCAGATTCTCACTATTAATTAGTCTAAAAGTGCTATTGGTAAAACTACTCCTGTTACCCAGGCTTACATCATGCTTTTTTTAACAACTGCCCATCATGGTTGGAAAGACAATTTAAGATTTGTGTTACACATATGTTGTCAATTCTGTTATTGTCTACAAAAATATTACCACTCAGACATGTGCAGTTCTTAGTCACCCTTGTGGGAAAGTCAACAACTGCACTCAGCATAAAAGAGCTCATTACATTCTCAAAATCTGTTCTATCATTACTACAGGTAAGGAACTTTACATTAAATTTGCCAAGTGTGATTATTTCTTTGTTTTTTGAGAACATGTGAGTTAAAAGTGATTCTATGTGCTTGACAAATAGACTAAGCTTTCCTGAGGATGCTCTGTAAACAGTAATCACATAAACAGGCAAAGTATCAATGTGGGGTTCAATGCAGAAAGCCTCAAAATGTTGATCAACACAACACAATAATTTTTTACATCTACAGATTGTACACTATATTATTTTTAACATAAATTATTACTCCATCTTTATCCATTGTATTTCTAGTATAATAAGCTGCTAGGTTGTACTTATATAGTCGCACCATTTCAATTTCTGTCAAATGATGTTCAGTAAAACATAATATATGGGCATTGTTTAATGTATCAATGTCATTAATGCAAACAAACAGCTGGTCCACTTTGCTTCTTAGACCCATTATATCCTGATGAAAAATACAGAGTTTGTCCTTTATTAAACACTTTATTCCTATGTCACTGTTTTGTTGTAAATTGGAATTAGAGATTTTAGCCAGTGAACCTGCAGATTTTTGACTTAAGTTAGCCCTGGAACTGAGCCTGGGTATCAAAAATCCTGTACAGTCTGTTTACATAAATCAAGAACAAAAGAAGGCCTATAACACTTCCTTAGGAAACGTCAGACATTATTTCTGTTTTACTTCATGACTTTCTGTCAGTTATTATGAACTGTGACCTTTCTGATAGGAAACGATGAATCCAGTCTTACAACTGTGATGACACTTCATACACATGCAATTTAATTAGAAGTTACTTGTGAGGAATGGTGCTAAAACCCTTCCGTAAATCTAAAAATATGGAATCAATTTAACATCCTCATCGAGTTCACCATTCAGTTCCCCACTAGGGTCACACCATGGGAATTCCAGCCCACAGTCGACACATACCATTCCCAGTCTGACTATCCCACAGCAACAGCCACACTAGTCATGCATTCAGACTAAACACCTAAATGTAGAACTAAATCATGTAACATACTTTATACTACACAAATTTTCATTATTTATGAGCTGCAAAAATTATGCCTACAAGTTAATGCTTCAGATAAAGTGTAATATTTAATCACTGCCTACAATGAGTATTACTTGATAGTAGACTATGTTTACAATCAGCAAAATATGGCCTGCTGCACAAGATGTGATTTTATGTGATAATATAATATGAAATCTCAGATCACAAAATGTTTATTGATGATACAAGAACATTGAGAAAGATTAAGAGACATGCATATCAGAAATGATCAGCGGAACAATGGAACAAGATTACAACTGGTTCACAGCTAACAGAATAACTCTTAATCTTACAAAAATTCATATAGTCTAATTCGAAGAAATACAAATGATTTACAGCTAAAAGAAGTAGAGATCAATGGATACACATTGGATGAAACTCCATGTTTCCTAGGCATGCAGATGGATAATCTGCTGATGTGTCACCAGCATGTTGATAAGCTAATCAAAAGGCTCAATTGTGTGTAATTTGCACTTATTAAACTTTCATAGTATTGACCTCCAGAAAGCATTGCTAGTACTCTGTGGACACTTCCATTCAGTATTGTCCTACAGCATAATCTTCTGGGCAGTGCATCTAAGATCAAAAAAGTATTTATTCTGCAGAATCACACAATGAGAATATTGTGCAAAGTTGATAAAAGAATGTCTAGTAAAATCCTCTTCATGGACCAAGGGGTTCTTAAATTTATCTGCCAATACATATACTTCCTAGTGCTGTTTGCAGTTAATAACAAAAGTGAATTTAGGGTGGATTCACAAATACAATATTAGTTTGGTTGTGTCCAACAGGTGGCAAACACATCCATGCAGTGTAAATGGTCTCTGGATGAATCAACTACTACTACTACTACTACTACTACTACTACTACTCTTACACAGAATGATGTCAGTGAGAATACTTACTACAGTTGGACTTCCTGTGCAGGAGTTATTTGTGCCTTTTGGCATCATGTTGTATGACTAGTTATGGTTAATAACAAGGTATGTTGTTTGAGAATGGATGTGTCAACTCAAAACTGATTACCACCACAGTAAGAATTGTATATTAATGCAACTGAGATGGATGAAATAAAAAATTACCCAATTTCCACTCTAACAGGAAAAAATAATTTTCTTATAGATTACATATCCCTGTAAAGGGCCCAGAATTGATTTTTATATTCTGGTGAAAAAGTCTATACCACATTACTAGTATACATTAGGAAAGATATAAACAAACTTGCCTGATTTTCAAAAGCAATGTAAAAGAATAACTGACAAGCCACTCCTCCTAAAAGTTATCAGAATATTTATAATCAAAGTGTAAATTTCATGTAATTTAATGTTTGCATTAAACGTATCTTGTACTTCACCAGTATACACGTTGATTTAATCAAATGGGGATGAATTGCAGGAAAACATCTTTGACAGTGACCTTGGTATCAGCACCAGGCAGGTAGCATGCCATCATAAGTTAAGACAGATGAGCATGTGGCACATTCTCCACAACAGCTGCCACTATCCACATCACTAACAACACATGCAGGACTTTTTACCTTCAGATTTGCCTCTGCAGCAATGGTTTTGTCATTGGTTTATCACACAAGCCACAAAGGTGTTGGAGTTTTTGTCATCCATCCTATTCACTAATGAGGCTATCTTCACAAGGGGCAATATCATCGATCTTTACAATGCCCATCTGTGGGTTGCAATGAATCCCCAGAGTGTGGTGGCAGGTTCAGCCTCAACGGGGATTATTGGCAGCCATCTCATGGGACCAGTCATCCTTCTGCAGTCCCTCAAATACAAGGAATATCTGCTCTTCCTGCAGGTGACCCTGCCTCCTCTGCTGGAAGACGTGGCTTTGATGGTATGAAGGACTGCTACATGATGGTGCCCCAGTTCATTGCCCTCTTAAATGTGGAGCTGAAATATAACTACAGGCAGAACATTCCCACTTCCTGGTGTGTTCTCATGTTTTCAATCATTAAAGCCTACACTGCCAAAAATCTTTTATATCCACCTTCAAGTAGGTGTATTTTCCTTGGAACACATTTCAGACCATATGTCTAAACTATCTTTTTAGCTACTTATCACCTCAGGGATCATTTCCTGTAGTTTGCCGAATTGGCAAAATCACTCTGTGTAAAAAGCTGATAATAGACTGTGTAAAGTAAATGTTTAGATTGAAGTGTTAAATAAAAATGGCAGTTGAGTACCCAGAGTAGAAAAAGCAGTATTTTTTCCTTAAAATAGCTTTTCCTCTCTTGTTGTTATATATACATATAAAAAATAATCTATAAGTGATTTCCACAATTATAAGTATGGGTAGATTAGCACTATTCATAATTTGTTGTTAGTCAGTAGTCAGTGGTGGTTGCAGAAGCAATGTGTAACTTAACTTGTTTCACATCACTGAATGTGGGATTTGTGGAATATAATGTGTGAATGAATTAATGAACTTCCCCCATAGAGAATCTTCATGGAAACTAAAATGAGCAGTTGTTGAAAGGTTATTCCCACAAAAGTGCTTCAATATCTTGTTGTAAGCTACCTCCACAAAAAATATGAGAATGAGAGGAGGAGGGAGATGGTTATATGATTAAAGGTCATTTGCTTACCACCACATTTATAAGTGAGATTTACTACTGCATATTTCATTCAATCAAGAAATACAACTATACTCATTGACTGTATCTTGAGATAAAAACTACAAAGCCAGCACAAAATTTTAACACTTTCATTGAAATTCCATCATAACCAGAAGAACTTCTGCTTTTCATTGATCTAATGATTTTCATAATTGCTTTAACAGTTGATGTGGCAAAACTGATGTCTAGTGTGCAGTGTGTAGTCAGTACAGTTAAGTCTAACAGAACTGCTTCCAAAAGTGCATTTTCTAGCATTTTTTTTTAACAGTTAACATTAGGAAGAATTCATTGAATTCAGTGCGTAATGATTCGAATTTATTGTTATCTCTCCTGCTGCTAATGTAATCTGGAAGTTGAACTTCATTTGCCTTACTGAGTTTCTTGATTTCATCCCAAATAATGCTCCAAACTGCATTTGTTTGGTTCTTGGAAATTTTGTGCATAATACACAATTTTTGCCATGTTGATGACACAGTGAAGAATTTCACAATAATGCTTGTAGTGCCTCTTTAAGTCTTGATTAGAAGCATTCCTTTGCATTGAATGAAGTTTTCTCTTCTTAGAACTAGATAATTCGTTCCCAGGTATTAGTCTTCCTTTTTCTCAGCTTCCACTGTAATTTTCCCTGAATAATTGTAGAGGAAAACTGGCTACATGTTGTTGTAAGAATATTTTTAGGAAACATTTTTGTTATTTACTATGTGCCCTTGGTAATTTTTTCCTCATTGTCCATCCTATAAATTCTTCTTGGATAGTATAAATGAGTCCGCATTTATAGTTCTCTTAAAGCGAACTGAAGAACCCCTAAATAATAGGTAGGCCTGGCAACAGAGTAAAATTTTAGAAATCTTCTCCTGGTAACACAAGAAGTGAGAAAAGCAGCTCAGTATGCAACAGCCAAACAGAATAACAACAGGGAAAGACTGCTGATGTTGCATGTAATATGGCTACAACACAGAGTTCATTGCTACAAACAGTAACAGCTGGATGTCTAAAGTACCGATGTAATATAATGAGATCATAGAGAGGAGGCTGCTATCATTGTGTTGACCATGCAGAATGGAGTAAGAAGGTGTCAGTTGGATTCAAGAGTAGCTATTCAGTACATGGAATCTGCGAAATACATCTGCCACTGCTCCTGAAAGGCAAATTAGAGACATCTCTCAGCTGCAACCAGGGTGACCAGACAATAAAAGCAGGACAGGTGATGTCATGGCCACAGTAGCAAAGCTCATTGGACAGCTCTGTATAAATATTACTCCTGTTGCAGTGAAAGTATGCTAGTCTATAACCATCCAGTTCAGAGGAGGGACCTATGTTATTCTAACCTTTGTTCATCAGTAGCATCGTCAGTTCTGTGCAGAGTCAGTGAGCGCTTCCTGGAGTGGTGTCCAAGATGCTGAGGACAGTGCTCTGGTTACCCTTTTGCCTAAACTGTTAGCACCTGAGGCAGCATGCACGACACCAGCCGAGCTGCAGACAGAAACCCATGATGTCATTGGATGTTGAGTTCATGCCTCCACTACTGCAGCAACTGAGATGGTGCGGTGAACAGCAGAGGTTGCAACACTGACTACTACAGAACTTTTTGTTTTTAGCTAAACTTGAGTGATGTGGATGCTTTATTGGTGCTATTTGACCAACATTGTCAGATAAACCTTTTACAATGGGCTAATGGATGAAACACAACTGCATTTAGGAATAAATTATAAATCACTGTTATGCTATACACTTTTATTCTTGTGAGAGTGCTGCTGTGGGGAACTAACCCAAGCTGAACACCACTAACTGTAGGTGCCCTTGATTGGTACTACCCAACAAGAAATCAGTATTGAAATCACTATATGTAACATCCCACTCCTTTAACAGCATCTGATGCAACTCCATTTGAGTAAGGCTAATCTTTACTTCTTGTTGTTTCATTCTATTTGAACCCTCCAGCTACTGCACCAATATAGGTGGCTGTGTTGTGTAGTGAGCATACTGAGCAGCAAATGTTTTTAAAGGAGAGTGTAAACTTTATTGGAAAGCAAGTAAAAATTATTTAGCTGCACTTAACTGAAAATACAAAGTAATTTAATGTTGAAATCATTTAAATTCAATTTCATTAATAGCACAAAATCCACAGATCCAATGTACTGCATTGAGGGCTCTGTTAAACACAATTGTTGGTTGTCTAAACAACATAGTAATCAACAACTACCTTACAACAAATTTCATGCAAATTTCTAACCAGATTTCCTAGCACCTCCCTTTTTTTAAAGGAAGATGAACCCACAAACGAATAAATAACTAATAAATGTAATGAAATAATGGTGTAGATATAGCAATACATAATCAATGAAATTTTTTAGAATTTAATCAATCAGAACAAAGTATACTAATGCTGTATGACATAATGACCTACACTATGCACTGCATCATAAGCCTGAGTACTGTAGGCACTGGATCCAGGCTGGTAATGGCAACTGAAGTAACACGGTTCATGTTTCCGTCGCCCTTCACATAGCGTAGAACGAGAACTGTCTCGTAGGCATGCCCGATGTGAATTCACTGGCCACGGCCCGTGCTGCCTGAGTTGTTGTTGTTGCTGTTCTGCCGGCAGAGGTCACGGCTGAATTCTCGCGTGCCCTCTGGTGGACGGGACTCTACTTGCAGCAACTACTGTCCGTGATGCGCCGTGCCGATATGCGCCTCCCTCAATCTTTCTGGTGGCTACTGCACTCCTCCTCCTTTGGGGGGTGAAGCCACTGTGATCCACTGCGTTAGAAGGTGGAGCGTCGTGCAGGAGCGATGATCTCCACGTCCATCGGAAGGCTGGAGTCGAGGGGATCTGCCAACCCTCAAGCCGGAACCTTCGAATACAGCTCGAAGTGATGCACATGAAGAGGCCCCCGTTGTCCCACCACCAGAGCCCGTGACAGAATGGGAGACAAGCTGTCAAACTCCAGATCTCAGTCCACCTCGGGAGAGGCAAGACCCAGTGGCGGGGACGATGGGGAAGGGACGACCACAGGTGAACAAGCCTCCTGAGAAACCGGGCCTGCGAGGGGGGCTGTCTCTCTCTGGGGCATCTCTAACAATGGCGATGCCGGTGCTGGAGCTACTGGAGGCTGCCAAGGCTGGGAACCATCGCAGTGCGGCGGAGTCACAGGGGGGAGGTGCGGTAGCGTCCCCTGAGAAACCAACACGGGTGCTGGCAGTGGGGGAGCCGGTGCCCAAGGGGTCGGAGGGTGGGTGCCCAAATGTGGACGTAGCTGATTTTGGTGCTGACGTACCTCCCAGTCCCCCGCCTGCAAGGTATAAAGCCGGTGGCCATTTTGGTGCAGGACCACTGCTGGTATCCAACGTGGATTGCAATCAAACCCACGTACCCAGACCGACATACCCAGTGGAAAGCCGGGTACTCCGTTTTACGAAGACTGGCGAGGACCAGGCCAGAGGAGGTGCAGCAGAGTCCAAGGTTGGCGCCCGTGGAGGAGCTCTGCGGGGCTGCGTTCTCCCATTGGTGTGGTCCGGCCGGTATGCAGTCAGGAAGAATGTCAACACCTCCTCCGCAGGAAATTCGTGCACATACTTTTTTATCTGCGTCTTAAATGTGCGCACCATGTGCTCAGCTTCCCCATTCGATTGTGGATGAAAGGGGGGAGAGCAAACGTGCCGAATACCGAAGCGCCTACAAAAATCCTGGAAGGTCTGCGAAATAAACTAAGGTCCATTGTCTGAGACCAGGGTGACTGGCAGACCTTCCACAGAAGATTTTTGCTAGTGCCTGGATTGCAACTTCTGAAGGGGTTGAGGAGCAGCGAACCACATATGGGAATCGGGAATAAGCATCAATGACAATGAGCCAAAAGCCTTTGAGAAATGGGCCCGCAAAATCGATATGAACACGTTCCCATGCCTGGGTTGCAGGCGGCCATGAAAAGAACGCTGACCTGGGAGATGCCTGTTGGCTTGCACACTGGGAACAGGCGGCCATTAAGTGCTCAATTTCTCTATCAATACCGGGCCAGTACACATGTCTGCCAGCCAAGGTTTTAGTATGGGAAACACCCCAGTGCACCCTCATGTAATAACGTGAGGACTTCCCTTCGCAAAATTGCAGGAACAACCACGCAAGGAGCTGTATCATCGGTAGCCAGAAGGAGAACTCCTTCCAAGATGGAGAGGCAGTCTTGTAGAACAAAATAATTACGAAGAGGGTCCGAGGCCTGGCCTGGAGGTCGGGATGACCACCCCTGCTGAATGAGGCGAACTACTTGCCGGAGAACCGGGTCAGCTGCCGTTTCCTTGGCGACTCCCAGAACTAGTGATTGGGAAACCATCAACCGCTTGGCGGGACGCCACATCCAAATGAAAACACATAATCTTCTCTCGATCGAACTTAGGATCCAGGCCCACCGGAAGATGGGAAAGAGTGTCTGCATTGGCATGCTGTCCGGTAGGGCGAAAATGAATGTCATACTGGTACTTAGAGAGGAACGAGGCCCAGCGCTGTAGTCTGTGGACCGCCCTTTCCGGAATCAGAGGCGGGGCCAAATAACGATATTAACGGCTTATGGTCAGTGATTAACTGAAACTTCATGTCATACAAGAAAGGGTGAAACTTGGTAACAGCGTAGACATTGCCCAAAGCCTCTTTTTTCCACCTGGGAGTAATGGGCCTGTGCGGGACTAAGAGTTTTAGACACAAACGCCAGTGGCTGCTTGGAACCATCTGCATTGCGATGGGCCAGGACTGCCCCCACCCCATACTGCGAAGCATCTGTAACCAGGACCAACGGCTTATGGGGGTCAAAAGTAGCCAAACAAGGTGCTGACATGAGGAGGCCCTTCAACGAGGTGAACGCTCGCTCGCAACCAGGCGACCAATCAAAAGGAACACCCTTGCACAGAAGGCAGTACAGGGGGCGGGCAATGGTGGAAGACCTGGGAGTGATCCGGTGGTAATAGGCAATCTTGCCTAAGAAGGCTTGTAACTCCTTCAGTGAAGCGGGCCGTAGAAGGTTGACGATACCTTGGACCAAACTTCCTAGTGGCTGGACGCCGTGCCGAGAGATGGTGTAGCCCACATACTCAATGGACGGTTGGAAGAAGTTTGACTTACGCAGGTTACAACGCAAGCCCACAGACCTGAATTTGAGAAAGAGTGTGCGAAGGTTGTGTACGTGTTCCTTCGTGCTGCGGCCCATGACAGTTATGTCGTCCAGGTAATTAATACAATGAGGGATTGTGGACGTGACATGCTCAAGATAACGCTGGAATATCGTCGGGGCACTGGATATGCCAAAGGCCAACCGCTGGTATTGGTAGAGGCCAAACGGGGTGTTGACAACCGCCAGCCGTTTGGAGTCCTCATCAAGCGGTATCTGATGATAAGCCTCCGAAAGATCGATTTTCGAAAAATATTGGCCTCCCGCCATGGCAGAGAACAATTCATCAGCACGAGGCAAAGGATAGGTGTCCACCACCAATTGGGAATTAATGGTGGCCTTGAAATCGGCACAAAGACGTAATTTGCCTGAGGGTTTCCTGACAATAACAAGGGGCGAAGCCCACTCACTAGAAGAAATGGGAAGAACGACCCCCTAGGGCTGTCAGCCGGTCTAGCTCTTCTTTCACCTGAGGGTGGAGAGCGAAGGGGATCTGCCTTGCGCGTAGAAAACGCGGGCGAGCTGACGCCTTCAACGTTAAGTAAGCTTCAAAGTCTGAAACACGCCCCAGGCCCTCCTCAAAGATATCCAGAAAGTCAGAAATCAAAGATTCCAATGATTGGTAGGGAACGTCTTCGGAGACCAACTGTATGGTGTCAGCGATAGAAAAACCGAAAGCTTGAAAGGCATCCAAGCCAAAAAGGTTAGCGGAGCTTGCATCACTGACAACAATAAAAGTAATAGGCCGAGTGACTGATTTGTAAGTCACGTCGGTAGTGAATTCACCCAGTAGGGGAATGAACTGTTTACCATAACTGTGTAGATGCCGGTAAACTGACGCCAATGGGGGCGACCCAAGGTCGGAGTAAGTTTGTGCATTCAACAAAGAAACTGCCGCGCCCGTATCTACTTGCAGTTGTAATCGGCGCGACCGAACCGACACCTCAATAAAGAGTTTGTGTGCCAATGCGTCGGGAGCCTGGCCCGATGAAACTTCCTGAATGTCAACGTCCATGTCCTCTGTACCTGCTTCCTTGATTCTTTTGAGGCTGATCGGCAAACTTGAGCAATGTGTCCTTTTTTATTACATTTGCGACAAACGGCCCAACGCTGGGCGCACTTTAACCGATCATGATGTATATAGCACGTCGCACAGGATGGTAACAGGGGCCGGCGGCCGGAACTCTGTTTATGCGCTGTGCGGGAGCGGCCATAAAACACGGATTGTACTGCTCGCACGTGGACGCGGCCGAGCCGCCCTGAACTGCCGCGACGTCGCATCATGCTTCTAACTGTTGACCTGCGGTGTGAGAGACTTCATATGATTGAGCAATGGACAGGACTTCCTCCAGCTTCCTCGAGGGAAGGGTCTTCTAACTGCAGGGCCCGTTGCCGCCTGGAAATGCTGCCAAAGGCGATGTTCATATGCGTCCCAATCCTCCGCCGTCTCGTCATACGGGGGATAGGGAGGAGGGAACGGCGCTGGAGCAGACGGCATGGAGAGCAACACCGGAAGCACTTGTTTCATGGTGGCCATGAGCTCTGTCTGCTGCTCAACCAAAACCCACACTAAATCCTCCATGCCGTGGATAAGCTGCGAAACCGGAACAACGATGCAACACGTGAAAGAACGACCCTACTCGTCGCCAATTGTGGAGCAACACGGTTCACGTTTCCGTCGCCCTTCACATAGCGTAGAACGGGAACTGTCTCATAGGCACGCCCGATGTGAACTCACTGGCCACGGCCCGTGCTGCCTGCGTTGTTGTTGTTGTTGTTCCGCCGGCGAAGGTCGCGGCCGAATTCTCGCGTGCCCTCTAGTGGACGGGACTCTACTTGCGGCAACTACCATCCGTGACGCGCCGTGCCGATGTGCGCCCATCTCGACCTTTCTGGTGGCTACTGCAGCAACAGTCTTGTTGAAATACTCTGTCATTGTCTGGATGATGTCTCTAAATGTTGTTTTGTACACCCCTGCTGAAGTATGGGTGTTTTTTTCCCCATCATTCTTCTGACTGGTTTGATGCAGCCCACCATGAATTCCTCTCCTGTGCTAACCTCTTCATCTCAGAGTAGCATTTGCAACTTACGTCCTCAATTATTTGCTGGACATATTCCAATCTCTGTCTTCCTCTACAGTTTTTGCCCTCTACAGCTCCCTCTAGTACCATGGAAGTCATTCCCTCATGTCTTAGCAGATGTCCTGTCATCCTGTCCCTTCTCCTTATCAGTGTTTTCCACATATTCCTTTCCTCTCCAATTCTGCGTAGCACCTCCTCATTCCTTACCTTATCAGTCCACCTAATTTTCAACATTCGTATATAGCAACACATCTCAAATGCTTCGATTCTCTTCTGTTCCGGTTTTCCCACAGTCCATGTTTCACTACCATACAATGCTGTATTCCAGACGTACATTCTCAGAAATTTATTCCACAAATTAAGGCCAATATTTGATATTAGTAGGCTTCTCTTGGCCAGGAATGTCCTTTTTGCCATTGCTAGTCTGCTTTTGATGTCCTCCTTCCTCCATCCATCATTGGTTATTTTACTGCCTAGGTAGCAAAATTCCTTAACTTCATCTACTTCATGACCTTCAATCCTGATAAGTTTCTTGCTGTTCTTATTTCTACTTCTTCTCATTACCTTTGTCTTTCTTTGATTTACTCTCAATCCATACTGTGTACTCATTAGACTGTTCATTCTATTCATCACATAATGTAATTTTTCTTCACTTTCACTCAGGATAGTTTCTATCTTTTCACCTTGATTTTTAATTCCACTCCTGAACCTTTCTTCTATTTCCATCATTGCTTCCTTGATGTACAAATTGAAGAGTAGAGGTAACAGGCTACATCCTTGTCTTACACCCTTTTTAATACAAGCGCTTCGTTCTTGGTCATCCACTCTTATTATTCCCTCTTGGTTGTTGTACATATTGTATATGACCCATTTCTCCCTATAGCTTGCCCCTATTTTTTTCAGAATTTCGAACATCTTGCACCATTTTACATAGTCAAAAGCTTTTTACAGGTTGACAAATCCTATGAACGTGTCTTAATTTTACTTTAGTCTTGTTTCCATTATTAACCAGAATGTCATAATTGCCTCTCTCATGCCTTTACCTTTCCTAAAGCCAAACTGATCGTCATCTAGCATATCCTCAATTTTCTTTTCCATTCTTCTGTATATTATTCTTGTAAGCAACTTGGATGCATGAGCTGTTAAGCTGATTGTGCGATAATTCTCGCACTTGTCAGCTCTTGCCATCTTCGGAATTGTGTGGATGATGCTTATCCAAAAGTCAGATGGTATGGTGCCAGACTCATACATTCTACACACCAATGTGAATAGTCATTTTATTGCCACTTTCCCCAATGATTTTAGAAATGCTGATGAAATATTATATATCCCTTCTGCCTTATTTGATCTTAAGTCCTCCAAAGCTCTTTTAAATTCTGATTCTAATACTGGGTCCCCTATCTCTTCAAAAATAGACTCCTGTTTCTTCTTCTGTCACTTCAGACAAATCTTCCCCCTCTACCTTCAATGTATTCTTTCCACCTATTCACTCTCTCCTCCGCATTTGTGGGATTGCTGTTGCACTCTCAATGTTATAATCCTTGCTTTTAATGTATGCTGAGTCTGCCCTTCCAACAATCATTTCTTTATTGATGTCTTCACATTTTTCCTGCAGCCATTTCATCTTAGCTTCCTTGCAAGCCCTATTATTTCATTCCTCAGCAACTTGTATTTCTGATTTCCTGAGATTCCAGGAACATTTTTGTACTTCCTCCTTTCATCGATCAATTGAAGTATTTCTTCTGTTACCCATGGTTTCTTCACAGTTACCTTCTTTGTACCCATGTTCTTCTTCCCCAGAGATGTCCATTCCTCTTTAACTGTACTGCCTACTGAGCTATTCCTTATTTCTGTATCTACAGCCTTAGAGAACTTCAAGTGTATCTCGTCATTCCTTAGTACTTCCGTATCCCACTTCTTTGCATATTGATTCTTCCTGACTAATGTCTTAAACTTCAGCCTACTCTTCATCACTACTATATTGTGACCTGAGTCTATATCTGCTCCTGGGTACATCTTACAATCCAGTATCTGATTTCGGAATCTCTACCTGACCATGATGTAATCTAACTGAAATCTTCCCATATTACCCAGCCTTTTCCAAGTATACCTCCTCCTCTTGTGATCCTTGAACAGAGTATTCGCTATCACTAGCTGAAACTTATTACAGAACTCAATTAGTCTTTCTCCGCTCTCATTCCTTGTCGCAAGCCCATATTCCCTTGTAACCTTTCCTTCTATTCCTTTCCCTACAACTGCATTCCAGCCCCCATGACTAATAGATTTTCATCCCCCTTTAAATACTGTATCACCCTTTCAATATCCTCATACACTTTCTCTATCTCTTCATCTTCAGCTTGCGACATCGGTATGTATATCTGAACTATCATTGTTGGTGTTGTGGTGTTGATTTGTTGCCAATTCTGATAAGAACAACCCTGTCACTGGACTGTTCACAGTAACATACTCTCTGCCCTACCTCCCTATACATAATGACTCCTACTCCTGTTATACCATTTTCTGCTGTTATTGATATTACCCTACACTTATCACACCAGAAATCCTTGTTTTCTTTCCACTTCACTTCACTGACTCCTACTATATCTAGATTGAGCCTTTGCATTTCCCTTTTCAGATTTTCTAGTTTCCCTACTATGTTCAAGATTCTGAGATTCCATGCCCCGACTCACAGAACATTATCCTTTTGTTGATTATTCAATCTTTTTCTCATGGTAACCTCCCTCTTGGCTGTCCCCTCCTGGAGATCTAAATGGGGGACTATTCCAGGATCTTTTCCAATGGAGATATCATCATGACACTTCTTCAATTATAGGCCACATGTCCTGTGGATAACATTACATGTCTTTAATGCAGTGGTTTCCATTGTCTTCTGCATCCTCATTGTGTTGATCATTGCTGATTCTTCAGCCTTTAGGAGCAGTTTCCTACCCCAAGGACAAGAGAGTGCTCTTTCTGCTCCTCCGCCCTCTTTGACGAGGTTGTTGGCAGAATAATGGTGACTTCTTATGCCGGAAGTCTTCAGCCACCAGTGCTAATTATTAATTAAAATTTAAGCAGCGGCAGGACTCGAACCCGGGGCCGAAGACATTTTGATTATGAATAAAAGATGCTACCTCTTTTTTTCCCCCTTCATTTTGTTCATTGTTGATCATTGTGTTTGTACGTTGTGGACGTCACATGACATCCGCTCAGGTTTGTTTGTTAATCCTTCTACGCAGTTTTTTTTTTATTACAGAGGCCAACCAGCTCTCTGACCAAACACGCTGAGCTACTGTGCTGGCACCCCTAGGCCACGGGTACAGGTGTGGTTACAGCTGTTATACATAGCCTACTATATTTTCACAAACACATCTGATGGCTCCCCATTTTTGCTGAGCTGCTGGTACAATCGATTAGTCCAAGAACTCCCTAAACAGCCTCTTCTTGCAATCTTTAATAATTTGACAGGTTTTGACCTCATGACTTGCAGTTAGCATTTGAACCTTCACACCACAGGACTCTTGCTCCTGATGTCTGAGTAGTACTTCTCACTTCCCCAGGGAATAATCTGTCTTTGTAAGCAACATGAAGACAGTGAAACAGATACATCAGCATCATGCTGACAGTGACTGTCAACAGGAATAGATGTATCACATCACACCACATACCTGATCCACCCATCCCTGGTCGTTGTTGTGGTGTATGGCATCAAATTAGTTCCTCTAAGCATCCAGTTTTGGGCCTTCCTTCCTGGTACTGACTGATTTCCTAGGTGTATCCGGAGTAGATGTTGGTCACCAGATTGCATTTTGTTGACCGCTTACCATTGAGAAGAGTGTGCTAAAGCGGCAGAGCAAACAGAGAGATATGTGGAGTAGTATGGATTCTTAGTAATGCTGAAGTTCATGCATTGTTTCATATTCTGAATGCACTGAGCTTCTAAATATTCAAGGCTCACAACCCTGAGGTTCCTGGGGGAGATGCTAAGTTCTGTAGTATGTTTTGTGCATTAAAGCTGTCACAGAGGAAGAATGGATGGAAGGGCTATGTAGCGAATTCAATAAGATACTCTTCATCTTTAGTGTCAGTGAGTAGAAAATCGAAGAAAGGAGGTAGATTAGGGTTTAATGACCTATTGATAGTGGAGTCATTAGAGACTGAGTTTAAGCTTGGATGGGACAATGATCAGGGTGAGTCAGCCATTTCAATTTCAAAGGAATTGTCACAGTATTTGCCATGACTGATTTAGAGAAACCATAGAAAACTCTAAGTGGGATGCCAAGACAGAGATTTGAACTCCATTCCTCTCAAATAAAGTTCCATTGCCTTAACAAGTGTATCATTTTTCTCAGTCATTAGGTATATGGGCATTCAGTCACTGTTCGTTGCAAAAGCACTGTTACAGAAACTACTTGCTAGCTAGTCAAAACATAGGTTTTGATCATACATTTTTGACTGTACTTTTTTGTCTGTTTGCATTTTAAATATCTTTTTCAGTGGATTTAGTGGTTCTTATGTTGAAGGTTTACCTTACACTGAATTTCTGATAGTTATTACCTGGGCCTGATTTTTTTTCTTCTGGCTAGCAGTTATAATGAACTGTGCACATTTTGTTGGGTATTTATACACACCTTTTGCTATGAATAGCCACACTAGTGATTTTTTCTTGTCACACAAGGGAAGATTTGGTATCTCTGTATTACTTTTAGGAAATATCATTGTTGTTTTGAATTTCTGTTAAATGCGACTTCTGTCAAACATTTTGTTTACATTCATCTAACATTACTGAAATCACACTCATTGAGTACTTGACACATTATTGGAGTTTACACTCTTTATAGTCAAATCAGTGCAATACATCTCAGACTATTCTTTAAGTTTCACATATTTGAAGTTTTTTCCTTTGCTGTATATATTTTGTTTAACCAAGAGTGGAAACTGTGCGACTTGCCTATGGAAAGTGTAGTAGCCACCAGAAAGATCGCGGGAGGCGCACATTGGCATGGCGCGTCATGGACAGTAGTTGCCGCAAGTAGAGTCCCGTCCACCAGAGGGCACGCGAGAATTCGGACGCGCCCTCTGCCGGCGTAACAACAACAACAACTCCGGCAGGACAGGCAGAGCGCAATCAGTCAACATCGGGCATGCCTAGGACACAGTCCCGGTCTACGCTAAGTGAAGTGCGACGTAACGTGAACAGTGTTACTACACAATTGGCGACGAGTAGGGTCGTTCTTTCGCGTGTTGCGTCGTTGTTCCGGTTTCGCAGTTTCTCCACGGCATGGAGGATTTGGTGCGGGTTTTGGTTGCGCAGCAGACGGAGCTCATGGCCACCATGAAACAAGTGCTTCCGGCGTTGCTCTCACCGCCGTCTGCTCCGGCGCCGTTCCCTCCTCCCTTTCCCCCGTATGACGAGACGGCGGAGGATTGGGACGCATATGAACATCGCCTTCGGCAGCATTTCCAGGCGTTTCATGTTGCCGATGCGGAGGTATGTCGTGCTCTCTTCTTGTCTTGGATATCTCCCTCGCTGTATCAAGTTTTGCGGCAGCTGGCGCCGTTGCAGGAACCCTCGTCCTTGTCTTTTGACGCATTGTGTTCATTGCTGTCTTCATATTATCGCCGCCGCATGCATGTTGTGGCGGCTAGGGTCGAGTTCTATCAATGCAAGAAACAGCCCCATCAGTCTTACCGGGCGTGGGCCGCAACCCTGCATGGTCTTAGTCGCAAGTGTCATTTTGTCACGGAGCAGTCGCGGGAGTCGTATGCCCATGTTATGGTACGCGACGTCATTGTTCGTTCGGCCCCTGATAGGGAGGTCCGGCAACGGGCCCTGCAGTTAGAAGACCCTTCCCTCGAGGAAGTCCTGTCCATTGCTCAATCGTATGAAGTCTCTCACGCAGCAGGTCAACAGCTGGAAGCGTGGTGCGACGTCGCGGAGGTTCGGGGCGGCACGGCCGCGTCCACTGTGTCCGGGGTGGACGACGTGCGAGCGGTACAATCCGGCCGTTACGGCCGCTCCCGCGCGGCGCGTAAACAGAATTCCGGCCGCCGGCCCCTGTTGCCGTCCTGTGCGTCATGCTATATACATCACGATCGGTCAAAGTGCCCCCAGCGTTGGGCCGTTTGTCGCAAATGTCATAAAAACGGTCACATTGCTAAAGTTTGCCGCTCAGCCTCAAAGGAATCGAAGGAAGCAAGTACAGAGGACATGGACGTTGACGTTCAGGAAGTTTCATCGGGCCAGGCTCCCGATGCATCGGCACGCAAACTCTTTATCGAGGTGTCAGTTCGGTCGCGCCGGTTACAACTGCAAGTAGATACGGGCGCGGCAGTTTCGTTGTTGAATGCACAAACGTCTTCCGACCTTGGATCGCCCCCGTTGGCGCCAGTTTACCGGCGTCTACGCTGTTATGGTAAACAGTTCATTCCCCTACTGGGTCAATTCACTACCGACGTGACTTACAAATCAGTCACTCGGCCTATTACTTTTATTGTTGTCAGTGATGCAAGCTCCGCTAACCTTTTTGGCCTGGATGGCTTTCAAGCTTTCGGTTTTTCTATCGCTGACACCATACAGTTGGTCTCCAAAGACGTTCCCTATCACTCATTAGAATCTTTGATCTCAGACTTTCCAGACATTTTTGAGGAGGGCCTGGGGCGTGTTTCAGATTTTGAAGCTCACTTAACGTTGAAGGCGTCGGCTCGCCCGCGTTTTCTACGCGCGAGGCAGATCCCCTTGGCTCTCCGCCCTCAGGTAAAGGAAGAGCTAGACCGGCTGACAGCCCTAGGGGTCGTTCTTCCCATTTCTTCCAGTGAGTGGGCTTCGCCCCTCGTTATTGTCAAGAAGCCCTCTGGAAAATTACGTCTTTGTGGCGATTTTAAGGCCACCATTAATTCCCAATTGGTGGTGGACACCTATCCTTTGCCTCGTGCTGATGAATTGTTCTCCGCCGTGGCGGGAGGCCACTATTTTTCGAAAATCGATCTGTCAGAGGCTTATCATCAGATACCACTTGGTGAGGACTCCAAACGGCTGGCAGTCGTCAACACCCCGTTTGGCCTTTACCAATACCAGCGGTTGGCTTTTGGAATATCCAGTGCCCCGGCGATATTCCAGAGTTATCTTGAGCATGTCACGTCGACAATCCCTCATTGTATTAATTACCTGGATGACATAATTGTCACGGGCCGCAGCACGACGGACCACTTGCACAACCTTCGCACCCTCTTTCTCAAATTCAGGTCTGTGGGCTTGCGTTGCAACCTGCAGAAGTCAACCTTCTTCCAACCGTCCATTGAGTATGTGGGCTACACCATCTCTCGGCATGGCATCCAGCCACTAGGAAGTTTGGTCCAAGGTATCGTCAACCTTCCTCGGCCCACATCGCTGAAGGAGTTACAAGCTTTTTTAGGCAAGATAGCCTATTACCACCGGTTCATTCCCAGGGCTTCCACTATAGCCCACCCCCTGTACTGCCTTCTGCACAAGGGTGTTCCTTTTGATTGGTCGCCGGCATGCGAGCGAGCGTTCACGTCGTTGAAGGGCCTCCTCACGTCAGCCCCTTGTTTGGCTACTTTTGATCCCCATAAGCCGTTAGTCCTGGCTACGGATGCTTCACAGTATGGGGTGGGGGCGGTCCTGGCCCATCGCAACGCAGATGGTTCCGAGCAACCACTGGCGTTTGCGTCGAAAATGCTTAGTCCCGCGTAGGCCCATTACTCCCAGGTGGAAAAAGAGGCTTTGGCCATTGTCTACGCTGTTACCAAGTTTCACCCTTTCTTGTATGGCATGAAGTTTCAGTTAATCACTGACCATAAGCCGTTAATATCGTTATTTGGCCCCGCCTCTCAGATTCCGGATAGGGCGGCCCACAGACTACAGCGCTGGGCCTTGTTCCTCTCTAAGTACCATTATGCCATTCGTTTTCGCCCTACAGGCCAGCATGCCAACGCCGACGCTCTTTCCCGTCTTCCGGTGGGCCCGGACCCTACATTTGATCGAGAGGCGATTATGTGTTTTCATTTGGATGTGGCGTCCCGCCAGGCGGTTGATGGCTTCCTGATCACTAGTTCTCGAGTCGCCAGGGAAATAGCGGCTGACCCGGTTCTCCGGCAAGTAGTTCGCCTCATTCAGCAGGGGTGGTCGTCCCGCCCTCCGGGCCGGGCCTCGGAGCCTCTTCGTAATTATTTTCTTCTACGAGACCGTCTCTCGGTCTTGGAAGGAGTTCTCCTTCTGGCTACCGATGATACAGCTCCTCACATGGTTGTTCCTGCAAGTTTACGACGGGAGGTCCTCAAGTTATTACATGCGGGGCACTGGGGTGTTTCCCGTACTAAAACCTTGGCTCGCAGACATGTGTACTGGCCCGGTATTGACAGAGAAATTGAGCACTTGGTGGCTGCCTGTTCCCAGTGTGCGAGCCAACAAGCATCTCCCAGGGCAGCGTTCTCTTCATGGCCGCTGGCAACCCAGGCGTGGGAACGTGTTCACATCGATTTTGCGGGGCCGTTTCTCAATGGCTTTTGGCTCATTGTCATTGATGCTTATTCCCGATTCCCATATGTGGTTCGCTGCTCCTCAACCACTTCAGACGTTGCAATCCAGGCACTAGCAAAAATCTTTTCTGTGGAAGGTCTGCCAATCACCCTGGTCTCGGACAATGGACCGCAGTTTCTTTCGCAGACCTTCCAGGATTTTTGTAGGCGCTTCGGTATTCGGCACGTTTGCTCTCCCCCCTTCCATCCACAATCGAATGGGGAAGCTGAGCGCATGGTGCGCACCTTTAAGACTCAGATGAAAAAGTATGTGCACGAATTTCCTGCAGAGGAAGCATTGACGTTTTTCTTGACGGCATACCGGACCACACCAATGGGAGACCGCAGCCCCGCAGAGCTCCTCCATGGGCGTCAACCTAGGACTCTGCTGCACCTCCTCCAGCCTGGTCCTCGCCAGTCTTCCCAAAACGGAGTACCTGGCTTTCCCCTGGGTATGTCAGTCTGGGCCCGTGGGTTTGGTCGCAATCCACGTTGGATACCGGCGGTGGTCCTGCACCGACATGGCCGCCGGCTCTATACCTTGCAGGTGGGGGACCGGGTGGTACGTCGTCACCAAAATCAGCTACGTCCACGTTCGAGCACCCACCCTCCGCCCTCTCGGACACCGGCTTCCCCATTGCCGGCACCTGTATTGGTTTCACAGGGGACGTTACCTCCTCTCCCCGCTGTGACTCTGCCGCACTGTGATGGTTCTCAGCCTTGGCAGCCTCCAGTGGCTCCAGCACCGGCATCGCCATCATTCGAGCTGCCCCAGCGAGAGCTGGCCCCCCTAGCCGGCCCGGTTTCGCAGGGGGCTAGTTCCCCTGTGGTCGTCCCTTCCCCTTCGTCCCCGCCACTGGGTCTTGCCCCTCCTGAGGTGGAACAGGATCCGGAGTTCGACAGCTTGTCGCCCGTTCTGTCCCAGGCTCCGGTTGTGGGACGACGGGGGCCTCTTCATGTGGGTCATTTCCAGCCATATTCGAAGGTTCCGGCTCGAGGGTTGGCAGATTCCCTCGACTCCGGCCATCCCATGGATGTGGAGGTCATCGCTCCTGCCCGACGCTCCACCTTTCGACGCAGTGGATCACAGTGGCTTCACCCCCCGAAGGAGGAGGAGTGTAGTAGCCACCAGAAAGATCGCGGGAGGCGCACATTGGCACGGCGCATCATGGACAGTAGTTGCCGCAAGTAGAGTCCCGTCCACCAGAGGGCACGCGAGAATTCGGACGCGCCCTCTGCCGGCGTAACAACAACAACAACAACTCCGGCAGGACAGGCAGAGCGCAATCAGTCAACATCGGGCATGCCTAGGACACAGTCCCGGTCTACGCTAAGTGAAGTGCGACGTAACGTGAACACTGTTACTACAGAAAGTAAGTAGAGAGATGCATTTTTTGGAGCTATAACAAATAGTTTTACTGGGGGGGGGGGGGGGGGGGGGGGGAATTAGTGAGGAGAGCTCTGTGGACATCACAGAGACCCTGTCTTGGAACTGTAGAGTTTGCAGCAGGATAAGATTAACAGAGGAGCAAGAAAGGAAGATCTTTTTCCTTCGGGCACATTTCAATAGAGCTAGTGAGGAAGTGAGGATTAAGGAAGGCAGTACTGCGGGGGGGGGGGGGGGGGGCAGGGTTGAGAAGTTGAATTTGGAAAGAAGGCTAAAAGGAGGAAATGGGCTGATACTTTTGTTGTGTCTACCAGTAACAGATCCCATTGCTGGACAGGAGGAGACAGGAGCCTTGAGAAGGTGTAGAAGTAGCAAATGTGCAGCAGACTCAGCCAATCACTAGGAAGAATAGGAAAAACACAAATGTTAGGAATAAGAGAGTACTGCTGCTAGGCAGCACTCAGGGCAGAGGTGTAGGTCTTCAATTACAGGAGAAGTCAGGGAAGGTGTATCAGGTTACCAGCTTTTTCAAGACAAGTTCTGGGCTGAACAAGGTGATTAGGGGTTTAGGGCCTTTGTGTAAGGATTTCACAAAAATTGATCAGTTATTGATAGTGTGTAGGCCAGGGAACAGCTTGGATAGGGACAAACCATACAACATAGGCAGTGACCTGAGTAAGATTGCTTCTCTAACTGGTAGCATCAATATGAGTGTGGTTGAGCTGTTCTGGTGGCACGATCAGTCGCATCTTGGCACTGCTGTATGGTGATTCAGTGTGGAACTGGAGATGGCACTGATGACTACTGACTGTGTGCGCATTGCACTGGCACCAGTGGGGACTACCAGGAGATGGAGTACACTAAGCATGGCCTGTATTTCAATAGAACTGGGAAAGGGAGGTTGGTGGAGTTAATTAGTGAATGTATAGCAGTTGGGTGTGGGGGGCCCACACATGGTCAAACACATTTTGATGGGTCGACTAGGTGTTTTTTTAGAATATATCATGACAACAGGCTCCCCTCTCTTCAAAATATCTCAGACAGTTTAGAGATTTTTTCAGTGTGTACACATAAGACAGAATGTGTGACACTGGAGCACATGAACACCACAGAAATTTGCTTGGAATTATCCATTCTTCATCAAAATGTGCATCTATTAAAAATAAAGTGCATCAACTTGAAGTTGAATTACAGTGTTTGAACAACAAGATGACTTTAATTACAATGTGTTGGTGTAGAAACAGTGAAGTACAGCATATAATGCTATCATCATAATAACATGCAATTTGCTGCAGCAAAATTTCCTTAACAGAGGAAAATTTCAAGTCTTGCCTGTACCGCATATCAGCCCAGGGGTGACCAGATGAAAACTTTGCTCAAATGTGTGTCCCAATAGCCACTGTCACTTCACCCCAGAGATGTTTGCTGAGCTGCCTATAGCAAAGGGTACATTTTGCTGTGTATGCTGCTGCAGTAGTGAACAGCTAGAAATTACCCCAAAACTCCAGCCACCACTCTCTGCTCCTCTCTCTGTACATTTTTGCCCTTCTGCTTTATTTGGTACAGACACATTTTACAGGAAAAAAAACACAAAACAATCTTTTACATAAATTTTACACTGGAATCTTAAAAAGTCATTCTTGGTTTTATTGTCTCTTGGTTTTTATTTTATTTTTGATGGGAATTTTACCTTACTACTTCATTTGCAAAGCACAGAAATGTATTATGCAAACAATATAAAAAATACTTATTAACATAACCTTTGCACTGTTTAAACAATGTAGTTTTAAAAAGTCATATCTGGATGTATTTTTCATTGAAACAATTGATGCACATTTTAGGCTGTCCTGGGTAGTCATTCCATAAGGGTGTAATTTTCTTGTTTTTGTTGTGCTTTTTTGCCTTTCTGAAAAAACTCATACATGCAGTGTCGCTAAAATTTTCTTGCTGATCTCTCAATTTTTTTCCAACATATAGGCTTTCTTTCTTGATGGAGATTTGGCACAGGCAGCATACTAAAATAAATGCAAGACAATTAACACTTTGGAAATTCTTCTCCATAAGCTGCTTTTTTTACAATTCAGAACCCAAGTATTTACTAAAGAGGTCCCTCATAGGAGTTCCATTGCAACTTTTCTCCACAATTTCACCTTGTTTCTCAATAGTGAATAATACAAAGATATTTGGTCACTGAGATCAATGCCTTTTTTATCTACTTGTACTCTGGCAACACCTTTGGTTTTATTGTAACTTTTCCTTTTCTGTTCTTTTTCCTGGTATCCTCTAAACCACTGTTTTTCAGTCTTTTTGAATATGCAACCCCTTTCCAAGTAAAAATATTCTGGTGACCCCAGAACCATAATAAAAGTATGTCAGTGATTTCAAAGGCAATGTATTTAATTTTTTTTCTATTGACATTATACTGATCAAGAAATCAAGTGCAAGGTGAAAAGAGGTCACAGTGTTCTGTGGGCAGAGATATATTCTTTGTCATGGTAGAGGTGCGGGGGTGGGAAGGGGTCAACTGGGTCATAGTCATATGTTTTTGGTCACTACATTCAGTTGTCTGAATATGCCAGCAAGTACAGATGTGTTTATTGTCTTCGTGGTTCATGCTGAGCGAGCATAAAATGGACAAGTTTCTTAAAAGATCTGTGCAGGCCTCCATGTCTTGTACAAGTGGCAGGGGCGGAAGCGAATATATATATCTATAAAAAAAGAGACTATATGACGACTGTTATCTGAAATATCATTTTACTGTCATGAACAATAAACTTCAATGTGTAATGTGCGGCGAAGTATTGTCATGTGAGAGTATGAAACCATCAAAGTTTCCAGCCTGGAAGTTGATGTGGTCCTTTCACTCTCCCTGCAAACCTCTCAGAGGTAAATACTATCTGTACAAGACTTAGTGACTTTTGCCAGCCTAGTTCCATTCTGCAGAAGTGGGAAGGGATCGAAAGATATCATGTTGCTTCTCACTGTTGCAAGCGTTTGCATATTTGTACTCTTCAACAGCTTTAAATTAAATTCATATTGATTAGATCTGAACGTTAGCGAATTTGCAAGGTTTTTCTCAAAACCTTGTCACTTCCGTGTAACATTTATACCATAGCAGGTGATAGTCTTGAAACATATGTTATCAGCCATGCTGCAACTGCTATCTCCTGTGATCATGACCCCTGAGCAAGCAAGGCTTTGCATCCCCCCAGGGGGTCATGACCCACAGGTCGAAAATCACTGCTCGAAACCATCAGTATGTCCATGAAGTGATGAAATGATTATTGTCCATTTACCCATCCAGTTATTGTTCTCTACTCCACCTGCTTCTCCCTTTTTAAGCTTTGTCTCCACTATATCCTTGGGAAGTCCTGCTCTATTTGGATGAATTGTTCCATAGAGAAGCATAATTTTTTCTAATTACTTATCCGCTAGAGAAATGCTTGTATAAAAATTGTTGGCATATAGAATGTGACCTTTGTCAAAAAGAGGCTCACACATTCTCATAGTGATAGCCTCTGCATGACCTCCATCTTGTATTTCATCATCTTTCCCTTGATAGATATTCAAGGCAAAAGTGTAGCCTTTTGTACAGGTTTACACCACACTTGTGAGACTTACTTAGGATATACTGCCTAAAAATCAATCTTCCTCTCCAAGGAATCATAGATTCATCAATTACCATATCTTTCCCAGGGATTCCTCTCCAGCTGTTCAACTAACACCTGTACTTTGTATGTTCTGTCATTTGTGTTTCTAGGGGCGTCATTATCATCAAAGTGCCAGTAAGACAATAATGCTAGAAATCAGTCACAAGGTATAGTGACTTTTATAATTTACATCATTTAACCTCATAACTATCATTATGCCAATAAACTACCCTATTTCCTTCTCAGAAGTGTCAACCAAAATGGCTAGATGAGATGTTTTTTTGCTGGAATTTTGGACAGTTTCTCTGCTGCGCATCAGTTTGTTTCCAATGCCTTATTGTTAAATGTGTCTTACGTAACCAATATTTTATAACCATGAGAAGTGACATCAAAATGAGTGGAAATATTTTTAAGTCCTGAATCCTACTGAAAATAACTCTTTATATTTTGTTCAATTGGTTTCCAAATTGGCCTATAATTTTCATCAGTGTTATTACCATTATCAGAGTTACATATGCTATCATGAACCTCATCAGAACAGGAGGCATCACCACCCACATTTAAGCCCAAAAAGGATCTTTAACCTTGAGGATTGGAAGCTGGATCATCGTCAGATGCATGAGAGAAGTCATGGTCACTGGAGTCACTATGATTTAGGTAGTATGTTCAGAGAATAGCATAGTCCCTCTTCATTTAATTGTGTACTACATTTTTGTTTGCTTCTTATGTACACCTCAGAAGTAGATGGATCCATTCCTAGCTAGACATAAAGAAAAAGTGATTAGAACTGGTGCCCAACCATAATTATTACAGTAGATAAACAGTCATCTCATAACTGTAAACAAAATTTTGCTACGTATCTTAAAGCAGCTATTCTTGCCTACTAGCAGTAACAAATGACAGTGTGTGTGTATTTTAATGTCCAAAAATAGGTAATTTGTTTTCTGCAGCATTTCACACTAAAAGAGGGCAGCACCACAATCAGGACACAGTGTGACCCCGACAACTGAAAACCAATACAATGAGGTGCAGAGCTAAACAGAAGCAATAACATATCTGAATTATTTATCTCAAAGCTGAATAAATGTATACCTTTGAGCCTCTTACAGATTTTAATTTGCTATAATAATCATTTCTGCAGTTTTTGGAAGTCACCAAAATTCATGCCGATAGGGAGGAAAGAATTACGTTGGGACACATGGTGGGCTGAAGTACAGAGAACACTATAAAGAAGGAGTGCCCAACCTGCACCCAGTGGGCCATATGCAGCCCAAAGCAAGTATCGAAGCAGCCCTGGAGGTGAGTATCTATCACAAAATAAGTAAAGTAAAAAAAAAAAAAAATCCATAAAATTCCGTTTATGTTCTTATGATAAAGCAAATATTTTCAATATGGAAGTCCCATCACATGGCAGAAATGTGAATGTTAACACAGGTGTTGCACGTAAAATTAGTAATAGCTACCTAAATATGTTTAACACTTCTTGTGTGGCACAAATGGTAAACACTGTTACTAGCATACCCCTTTAGTGATCAAATTATTTCCATAAGTTGTAGACTTTTCATGAACACTTTATTGGGCTAAGGAACCATTCATAAAATCATAGTTTAAATCTTGAAAGTGAGAGTTTAGCCTACAAATATAAAAAAAATTTGTGGGAACTATCGTTCCCACTGAACTCTGGAGTAACTTCTCTTGCTAATTAAAAAAAATGTATATCCTTTTTTTAGTACATAAATCATGTTAAACATTACATTTATATTTGTATTTGTTCATATTGTCCTTTGAGTTCACTAAGGTGATGTACTATGGAACTTAGAGAAACATGGTGCTACACACATAGGTACACGATAGTTGCTGCACATTATTTTTGTTCTCTTTTCTTTGTTCTTGGTGCTACATTGGTGGCATCTTCTGTTTGTTGTACCTTTTGTAGGCAAATGAGTTCCAACTTTCTCCAGACGAACTTCATCTGGCACTCCAGACCTGCCCCCTTTCTGGTGTTTGAAAATGAATGGGCCTTCCTCTTCACTTATGACTTGAGAATCCAGAGATAAGCTGCCTTGCCAAGCACAATCTAAATGTTAGCTGGTCTGCTTCTGTCTTCTGTAGCTTCCACACTATGCAGGAATTGACAGGTGCCAAATCTACAAGAAAGAAAAACAGTCTGTGCCACCACTTCCATGAACAATGGCCTACAGAATACCGTTCATGCAGGTGATCAAATATATCCACTCCTCCCATTATTTTATTGTACTTTGCCACAGCCAATGGGCAGAATACTTCACTTCTGCTTCCATCTTTGTTTCTTCTCAAAACAGTTGTAATGTGTTTGGATTAATTTGATAGTACACAAACAGGTTTGCTATCCTGCCACTTCACTGCTGCAACACATGACCTGACAGCAAATTCGAATTCTCCCCTGATAAGTCTAGAATTTTTTTCCCAGCATATCTGTGAAGTATTTGGTGAATCAAAATCATCATCAGAGTCAGCATCGATATCTGAATCTTCTACATCTTCTGGTAAAGCATAAAAAGTTCTGAAAACCTCTTCTGGCATCAGTCCAGGCATTCTAAACAATAAGAAACAAACAATAACTACAATGCCGATTATGCAGCCATATGCATTGCACTTCACCCAAGTTCAGTGGGAGAAATAATCCCCACTAACTTACCTTGTAATATTTACATAATTTTCAGTCAAATCCAGCAAATATACACGAATACAAATATACACGAATACTATCTCCCTCGTAAATGTAAAAGTAGATACATACGACACAAGTCACTTCACACGCAAAAGGAAAGCACAATGTACAAAAAATGCTGTAGCGGTCAAAACAGTGGCTCGTTTTCACGCGGAAACTGTGCTTCTGGATTGATTGACTAACAAGGTAGAAATACAACCGCTTTTGCACACCTGTTGACAATTTACATGTAGTTAGCATACTCTAACAGAGCTGTCAGCACAAGTCAGAAGTGGGAACACGGGTTACCACTGAACTTACAGAGAAAACAAATAAGTGGGAACTATAGTTCCCACTGGTCACTAAAGGGATACCTGGAAGTTAAGCATCAGTCTTGGTTACACATATCAAAAGGGAAATTTGCAAAGTATTTATAAGATATCTTGGCTTTTCTGATCATTAATGTCAAATAATAAAGATAAAGACAGGCCTGATAAAACCCACAAATCTGCAAATCTACAGAAGGATCTTCTTGGGACATAAAATAAATACCTTTTTCTAGGGCTCTGGCAAATCAAATGTGGGATGAAGTGTATATGGAAAACAATGTAGATATTAAGTTCTCTAAATTCTGAACCACACTGTTTAAATTAATTTTTGAGGAGACCTTTTCAAGAGTAGGCACTTCAGCAGCGGCAGCTAAGGGAAACATATAACTGCACAGCTTAGAAAGTCCTTCCAGACATTTAAATTTCTCAGTCGTTTACTAAAGCATTACACTAATCCACAGCTGTTAGGTTACTATCACAGGTATTAGAAATATATGGGAGGGTACTGCTTGCTGCAAAACATTCATTCTGTGATAAAATAATATATAATACAGAAAACAAAAAAAATTCATAATGCAGAAAACAAGAGCAAAGTAGTGTGTGATGTCATAAAACATGAAACCAGAAATAGCAGACATAAGTATAACAACATATAGATCAAGGTGAGAGTAAAGTGACAGAATATCCCCATGAACTTACAAATTTTGTAAAAGACTGTTTCACTGGTACTTCAGCAGTGTTAAATTAAATCTTCCTAAAACGTGTTTAGCACCCAGAATGACTTATGCACCAAGCACATTGATGTTGTTTCCCACAATAGAACTTGAAGTCAGGAAAACTATAAAAAAAAAAAGAAGTCAGCAGACATGGATGAGTTTCCAGTCTATGTTCTGAAAGCATGAATAGAGTGTATACAAGCCCCTTAAAAAACATGTTATTGAATCCTTTAGTTCAAGTATTTCACAGAGTACCTAACATATGAACAAGCTGTGCTTTACTAAAGTAAGGTAATGCAGAGAGTATTGAAAACTATAGACCACTTACACTTCTGTCTGATTTCTCAAAAGTAATAGAATCAATCATGAAAGATAGACTGATGAATTAAAACAAACGAACATTGTCCAAACAGGCCTTGAAGGCCCAATGGTACCGACCAACTGCCATATCATCCTCAGCCCTTAGGCATCACCGGATGTGGTTACAGAGGGAAATGTGGTCAGCACACCACTCTCCTGGCTGTTGTCAGTTTTCATGACTGGTGCCACTACTTCTCAGTCGAGTAGCTCCTCAATTGGCCTCACAAGGGCTGAGTGCACCCTGTTTGCCAACAGCTCTCGGCAGACCCACCCAAGTGCTAACCAATCTGACAGCACTTACCTTCAATGATCTGATGGGAAATGGTGTTACCACTGCAGCAAGGCTGTTACATGAATAAATACGATCATATAACAAAGCACAGTTTAGTTTCCAAAGTGGGAGACGTAGCATATCACCTGTTACAGTGTTCACAAAAGTGATACAAGAACGTCTTGAAAAGGATGACTGTGTTACAGGCATATCCTTAGACTTGTCTAAGGCTTTTGGCACTGTTGACCACAAAATACTACTAAACAAGCTAGAAGCACTAGCTGTAAGAGAAATAGTAAACAAGTGGTTCCAGACTTACCTGGAAAAAAAGGGTACAAGAGGTAGAAAAGTATACAAGAGGCAGAGATAATTCATACATCTACTGATGATTAACTTTTGGTAAAACAAATGTCAGACAAGACACACATAAATACAGGTGTTCCTCAGAGTAGTGTATTGAGTCCTATTCTGTCCCTTTAACATGTCAGTGATATAAGGGGAATAGGTTTTGTTACAAATGGAAAAGTAGGGCAGAAAGTAACCTACTGTGAACAGTTCAGTGATAGGGTTGTTCTCAACAGATTCAATAGCAAACCAACATCAACAGTGGTATTTCAAGTATACAAACCAACCTAATTGTTTGTTTGTTTATGAACAATTACATTTGATGAAATGAGAATATTATCCCATGCATCCACTTACTGGGATTTTGTCATCAAACAAGCCATTCAAATCAGAATGTGTAACAACAGATTTAACTGGGATATGGGCTACTTGCTTAGTGGTGCCTGGAAATGGTTCCTTGATACTGGAAGGTAACAAAGAAATGATGTGAGTCTTTCATCATCTGACAAAATCAGTATTGCTAGCAATGCTCTTCAGTCAGTCATAGACTTCAATATGACCTCTGGTAGCACATGGAAGTTCCATGACTTTGTGTCACCCCTGTGACATAGTTTGGCCAACTAAAGTATCTAACAGCCTCCTAAAATCTAATCTCCAGATGTTGACAATGGAGGCAGTTGGCAAAAGCTCAACATTGACAAATCTAACGTGGCAAGAACTCAGTGAAGCATTTATTCAAGAATTTTACTGCAAAAAACTATGATCTCATGCCAGAAATGCTATTATAGAATGCAAATGAAACCCTCGGGGATGTTTTCTATTGGTACATGCTGTACAGATTGTTGTTCAACCATTAGAACCTGTGTGTACTTAATACGATGGAAGCAGACTACACAAAAACTCCCTCAAACAATTAACATTAGCTTTATTTGTTAAGTCACAGGCTTGTTCGATCATCCTGAGCTTGCAATTAAAAATTACTTAACATGCAGGGAACAAACATCAGAATTATTCCGTAACTATGCATGAACTAACTACATACATGGGAGATACAAAAATATAAAAAGCATAATCAAAGAATAACAAAAGCAAAACACAGCAGCCTTGGTGGTTGGCATGAAATGTTTGATGGTATGATTGTTTTTAAACATATACACACAGCATGTGTGATACAACACTACACAAAAGTAGAATGTTGCTACATTAGCCCCCATGATGAAAGTAGTATGTTGTTGTTGTTGTGGTCTTCAGTCCTGAGACTGGTTTGATGCAGCTCTCCATGCTACTCTATCCTGTGCAAGCTTCTTCATCTCCCAGTACCTACTGCAACCTACATCCTTCTGAATCTGCTTAGTGTATTCATCTCTTGGTCTTCCCCTACGATTTTTACCCTCCATGCTGCCCTCCAATACTAAATTGGTGATCCCTTGATGCCTCAGAACATGTCCTACCAACCGATCCCTTCTTCTGGTCAAGTTGTGCCACAAACTTTTCTTCTCCCCAATCCTATTCAATACTTCCTCATTAGTTATGTGATCTACCCATCTAATCTTCAGCATTCTTCTGTAGCACCACATTTCGAAAGCTTCTATTCTCTTCTTGTCCAAACTATTTATCGTCCATGTTTCACTTCCATACATGGCTACACTCCATACAAATACTTTCAGAAATGACTTCCTGACACTTAAATCTATACTCGATGTTAACAAATTTCTCTTCTTCAGAAACGCTTTCCTTGCCATTGCCAGTCTACATTTAATATCCTCTCTACTTCGACCATCATCAGTTATTTTGCTCCCCAAATAGCAAAACTCCTTTATTACTTTAAGTGTCTCATTTCCTAATCTAATACCCTCAACATCACCCGACTTAATTCGACTACATTCCATTATTCTCGTTTTGTTTTTGTTGATGTTCATCTTATATCCTCCCTTCAAGACACCATCCATTCCGTTCAACTGCTCTTCCAAGTCCTTTGCTGTCTCTGAAAGAATTACAATGTCATCGGCGAACCTCAAAGTTTTTATTTCTTCTCCATGGATTTTAATACCTACCCCGAATTTTTCTTTTGTTTCCTTTACTGCTTGCTCAATATACAGATTGAATAACATCGGGGAGAGGCTACAACCCTGTCTCACTCCCTTCCCAACCACTGCTTCCCTTTCATGTCCCTCGACTCTTATAACTGCCATCTGGTTTCTGTACAAATTGTAAATAGCCTTTCGCTCCCTGTATTTTACCCCTGCCACCTTTAGAATTTGAAAGAGAGTATTCCAATCAACATTGTCAAAAGCTTTCTCTAAGTCTACAAATGCTAGAAACGTAGGTTTGCCTTTCCTTAATCTTTCTTCTAAGATAAGTCGTAAGGTCAGTATTGCCTCACGTGTTCCAGTATTTCTACGGAATCCAAACTGATCTTCCCCGAGGTCGGCTTCTACTAGTTTTTCCATTCATCTGTAAAGAATTCGTGTTAGTATTTTGCAGCTGTGGCTTATTAAACTGATTGTTCGGTAATTTTCACATCTGTCAACACCTGCTTTCTTTGTAATTGGAATTATTATATTCTTCTTGAAGTCTGAGGGTATTTCGCCTGTTTCATACATCTTGCTCACCAGATGGTAGAGTTTTGTCAGGACTGGCTCTCCCAAGGCCGTCAGTTGTTCCAATGGAATGTTGTCTACTCCGGGGGCCTTGTTTCGACTCAGGGCTTTCAGTGCTCTGTCAAACTCTTCACGCAGTATCGTATCTCCCATTTCATCTTCATCTACATCCTCTTCCATTTCCATAATATTGTCCTCAAGTGCATCGCCCTTGTATAGACCCTCTATATACTCCTTCCACCTTTCTGCTTTCCCTTCTTTGCTTAGAACTGGGTTTCCATCTGAGCTCTTGATGTTCATACAAATGGTGCTCTTATCTCCAAAAGTCTCTTTAATTTTCCTGTAGGCAGTATCTATCTTACCCCTAGTGAGATACGCCTCTACATCCTTACTTTTGTCCTCTAGCCATCCCTGCTTAGCCATTTTGCACTTCCTGTCGATCTAATTTTTGAGACGTTTGTATACCTTTTTGCCTGCTTCATTTACTGCATTTTTATATTTTCTCCTTTCATCAATTAAATTCAATATTTCTTCTGTTACCCAAGGATTTCTACTAGCCCTCGTCTTTTTACCTACTTGATCCTCTGCTGCCTTCACTACTTCATCCCTCAAAGCTACCCATTCTTCTTCTACTGTATTTCTTTCCCCCATTCCTGTCAATTGTTCCCTTATGCTCTCCCTGAAACTCTGTACAACCTCTGGTTCTTTCAGTTTATCCAGGTCCCATCTCCTTAAGTTCCCACCTTTTTGCAGTTTCTTCAGTTTTAATCTACAGGTCATAACCAATAGATTGTGGTCAGAGTCCACATCTGCCCCTGGAAATGTCTTACAATTTAAAACCTGGTTCCTAAATCTCTGTCTTACCATTATATAATCTATCTGATACCTTCTAGTATCTCCAGGGTTCTTCCATGTATACAATCTTCTATCATGATTCTTAAACCAAGTGTTAGCTATGATTAAGTTGTGCTGTGTGCAAAATTCTACCAGGCGGCTTCCTCTTTCATTTCTTAGCCCCAATCCATGTTCACCTACTACGTTTCCTTCTCTCCCTTTTCGTACACTCGAATTCCAGTCACCAATGACTATTAAATTTTCGTCTCCCTTCACTGTCTGAATAATTTCTTTTATTTCATCATACATTTCTTCAATTTCTTCGTCATCTGCAGAGCTAGTTGGCATATAAACTTGTACTACTGTAGTAGGTGTGGGCTTCGTATCTATCTTGGCCACAATAATGTGTTCACTATGCTGTTTGTAGTAGCTTACCCACATTCCTTTTTTTCCTATTCATTATTAAACCTACTCCTGCATTACCCCTATTTGACTTTGTGTTTATAACCCTGTAGTCACCTGACCAGAAGTCTTGTTCCTCCTGCCACCGAACTTCACTAATTCCCACTATATCTAACTTTAACCTATCCATTTCCCTTTTTAAATTTTCTAACCTACCTGCCCGATTAAGGGATCTGACATTCCACGCTCCGATCCGTAGAACGCCAGTTTTCTTTCTGCTGATAACGACATCCTCTTGAGTAGTCCCCGCCCGGAGATCCGAATGGGGGACTATTTTACCTCCGGAATATTTTACCCAAGAGGACGCCATCATCATTTAATCATACAGTAAAGCTGCATGCCCTCGGGAAAAATTACGGACGTAGTTTCCCCTTGCTTTCAGCCGTTCGCAGTACCAGCACAGCAAGGCCGTTTTGGTTATTGTTACAAGGCCAGATCAGTCAATCATCCAGACTGTTGCCCTTGCAACTACTGAAAAGGCTGCTGCCCCTCTTCAGGAACCACACGTTTGTCTGGCCTCTCAACAGATACCCCTCCGTTGTGGTTGGGTTGTACCTACGGTACGGCTATCTGTATCGCTGAGGCATGCAAGCCTCCCCACCAACGGCAAGGTCCATGGTTCATGGGGAGGGGGGGCGGGGGGGGGGGGGGGGGGGGTAGTATGGTATTCCAAATAGCGGGCTGGAAAGTGGATGCGACTACCGGATCTTGAGGTATGTGTTGGCAGGTCTGCTGATGGTGTAATCTGCGCTGGTGGCTGTGAAGGCATTGATGAGGCAGTTGGTGGGCCAGTCCATAGACTTGGAAGTTCTGACATTGTTGCTTCTTGGAAGATATAAGCCAGTTTAACCTCATTTATAGAAACAGTGGTCAATTATTGTTAGTTGGAATGTCAATTGTCTTGTCTCCCCTTGTGACTACATGGTAGTGTCCTCAATATGGTGGCTGCTATGACAGTTTGCTGCCTTCTGTGCATAACATGACATGTGAACAAATTTTCAATTCTTGACGCATGAAGGTGGTAGCTCTACCATATCTATGAGGCTGGTGTGGGTGGATTCAGATCATGTGTTCCTGCAGTTGGTGAAGGAATTCTGTTTGATCACCCATTGGTTGTGACAGAGTGTTTGTTTTTATGAACTCTCCTGGAAGCCTCAACATCTCGCCATAGACCAGTTCTGTGGAAGAAGTGCCTAGAACTGATTTGAACATGTTTCTGAGGCCTAGTAGTACACTGGGAAGGGCCTTAGTCCACTCAGTGTTGTGGCAGACTAGTGCTGCCTTAAGTGAGAGTGCCATCTCTCAATCACCCTGTTACTGGCTGGGTGATGGCTGGTCATCTTGTGGAGAGCTGTGCCACAAACTCTGCAATTTGTCTAAATAGGTGGTATTCAAATTTCCATCCTCCACCTGTTGTGACTTGTAATGGAAGCCAAAGAATGACACCCAATAAAATATGAAAGTGAAAGCTAGAGTTTCTGCTGTAACGTTGCCCACCGGTGCAGTTTCCAGCCAGTGGGTGTAATGATCTATCATTGTAAGTATGCAACATTGACTGTCAGATGATGACAATGGACTGACAAAGTCAATGTGGACAAGACTGAAATGAGCTGACATAATCGGAAAGTTACCTATTGGTGCTTGCATGTGGCAGTATATCTTCCTGCATTGACATTTAAGACAATACCTCACCAATTCTTGGTAGTCTTTCTGTAGTCCCAGCCACACATAACCATTCATCGTTAGGCAGTTTGTTGATCAAATTCTAGGGTGACTCAATTTGTGTAGCATAATAAAGATGTTCCTTCTGATGGCAATAGGTATGAATGGCTTGACATACTCCCTGTAATTTGGAGAAGTTGGATATCCAATGTCAATCTTCCTGCTGATAAAAGTCCTTGTAGTTCTTGATGTGATAGTTGAGTTGCAGTGAGTTTGGCACAATCGATCGTACTAGTAATGCTTCCAACCAGAGACAAAAAATTGGCCACCACATTGTCAATGCCAGAGATGTGTTGGACATCTATGCTGAATTGCAAGATGAACATTAGCTGACTGTGTTGCCTAGGTGAACAGTTCATATTGTTCTGATGAAAGGTGTTAGTTAGCGGTTTGCGGTCAGTGTAGATAATAAAGTCTCTGCTTGCAGGTGAGGCCTGAAGTACTTGACAGACTCATAAACAACCAGAAGTTCTCTGTCATATGTACTCCATAGCTTTTGTGGGGGTGGTATTTTTCTGCTGTTATCCTATGCCCTAAGAAATCCACTTGGAGCTAGCCAAAGAAACATTTAGCAGTGTTTAGGATGATGCCAACTGCTTAAACACATCTGTTATATGCTGCCAATGTTGCTCTGCTGATGATGAAAAACTAAAATTTCGTCCAGGTAAGCAAAAGACCAAGAGATGAATACACTAAGCAGATTCAGAAGGATGTAGGTTGCAGTAGGTACTGGGAGATGAAGAAGCTTGCACAGGATAGAGTGGCATGGAAAGCTGCATCAAACCAGTCTCAGGACTGAAGACCACAACAACAACAACAAGCAAAAGAAAAAGTTAGGCCCTGTAGCACTGAGTCAATGAAGCACTTCCATGTTTGAGTGTCATTCCTGAGTCCAAAAGTCATCAATTTGCTCTCCAAAAAAATCAAAAGCAGTGTTGACTGCTATCTGGGATTGTCTCGTTCAGCTACCAGGATATGTGTGTGTGTGTTCATGCAGTCCAGGATGCTAAAAATAACACCACCACTCAACACATATTTGTAGTCATGTAACAACTGCACTAGACATCTCACAGGCATTGTTCTGGCATTCAGGGCTCTGTAATCATCAGAAACCTACCGTGCACCATCCTGTTTCGGTACCAGATGTAGTGTTGAGGACTATGGGCTGTTGGAAGGCCACATTACACCTTCACAAACCACACTGTCAAACTCTGCTTTCACAGTTGCAAGAGAAGCTGGTGCCAAACGTTATAGTCTGCAAGACATGGTGGGACCATTGGTCATCTATGTGTAGTGGACAGTGTCGTGCCTTGCCTCCTCAGGTGCCCAAAGGGGTCATGTCAAAGACAGAAATCCATGCAGCAACTCCATGTAGTCACTGTCAGCCACCCGTATTATAGTGGAACCTGCCAAAATCTGGACACTGCTAAGCCTGTGGTCTAGTTCCAAGTGCAGAGTGCTGCACATTGTTATGAGCAAATTGTTCACAGTGGTCAGACACAATATGTGCATGGTCGCTTCCTGTGCAACATATCTGTGGGTAAATGGACAAATTGGATCCAGTTTCTATAAAATATTTCCAGCTTGATTGCCAATAACTAACAAGCAGGCGTGCAGACATTGATCGGCAATCAGACGAGGCACCTACTTCCGACTGCTGCTGCCATTTGGGTATGTGCAGGAGGTTGTGTATCTGCATGTTTGCTCCGTGAATTTTTGGTGATACCAGAAGGCACATTTCTGCTCAGGCTCAGTTGGAGAAGAGGTCATCAATGTTCTGCTGCACAAGTGGCGGTGGTATTGATTCCAGCTTCTGTCATTGTTCAGGTCACATTGAGATAACAATTCACCAATCTTTTGCATTAATAGATCTACCTTGAGTGCTAAGGTATCATAATCTGCATGTGAGACAGTTGGCATCACGCTATCTCACTGTGCAGTAATTGTGCTCACAGCAGCTGTTGTCATCGCATCCTTGATTTTATTTACTAACTCTGCTACTACGTCCAATGGCGTGTCAGACTGGAACACTATAACTGCTTTGACAGGAAGTGGCAAACAACAGCTCCATGTTGTGGGCAGCAAGCCATCTGGAATGGCTTCTATGTCTACTCTGCTCATTAGGTCCCACAAGTACTGTGAAGGTTTTCTGTTGCCAATAGCTTACTGAGTGAGAACCTGATGGAATCACTCTTCCTGCAGTGCTGACACTTGCCAAATGAATTCTGCTTTAAGACAGTCATAATAGCTAGCTTCTGGTTGTGAGGTAATTATATCTTGCACTTCTGCAGCATACTGGTGATCTAATTGGCATTCACTAAAATTTCAGAATAGAAAAAACTGGCCTCCACCTGTGCAAACCACAAAGCTGGATTATGTGGCCGGGAAGGTGGTAGTCTTACAGCCAATCATGACATGGTGGGATTCACATCAGTCATTTTGCAAATCTCTTCCATAAATGCTCGGTAATCCAATGAGACTGCACAAATAAATCACGTCAGGGTCACTACTTTGTCAGTACAAATTGTGCAGACTATTGTTCGACCAGTAGAACCTGTGTGTACTTAATACAACAGAGCTAGACTACACATAAACTCCCTCAAACAATTAATGTTAGCTTTATTTAACACAGCCAATGGCCTTGCTGCAGTGGTAACACCGGTTCCCGTCAGATCACCAAAGTTAAGCGCTGTCGGGCTGGGCTAGCACTTGGATGGGTGACCATCCGGTCTGCCGAGTGCTGTTGGCAAGCGGGGTGCACTCAGCCCTTGTAAGGCAAACTGAGGAGCTACTTGATTGAGAAGTAGCGGCTCTGGTCTCAGAAACTGACATACAGCTGGGAGAGACTGCGCTGACCACACACCCCTCCATATCCGCATCCAGTGATGCCTATGGGTTGAGGATGACACGGCGGCCAGCCACAGGAGATGGCCAAAAAATACACAGCTTGTTCGATTGTTCTGAGATTGCGATTCTAAATAACTTAACATGCAGGGAACAAACATCAGCTCTGTCTCATTACTATGCATGGACTAACTACATGTATGGAAGATAGAAAAATATACAAAGTATAAGCAAAGAATAACAAAACCAAAACACACTTACATAAAACACAGCACCTCTGGTGGCTGGTGCGAAATGTTTAACGGTGTGGTTGTTTATAAACACATGCACACAATATGTGCAACACAACTCTATGTAAAGCTAACTTATCAAAATAATGAGCAGCTCCTAACAACCAAATCAAACTTCAGGACACTTCAATGTGGTGTGCCTCAAGGAAGCATACTAGGGCCTTTTCTGTTCCTTGTATATGTAAATAACTAATTTGAACCCCAAAATTGCATGGTTGTTAGCTATGCCAATGACATATCCTTCATCAGCTGTGGCAGTGACATGCAGTCTGCAGCTATCGGTACCGAGATCAGTTTCAATATTCTGTCTGCATACCTTATAGCAAACAAGCTTCTTGTAAATAAAGACAAAATGGTAATAATGAAGTTCATCCACAGTTATAATGCTGCCATAACGGATACTGTATTTACATATCCATTGGGTCTTGCATATGCGAATTCACATAAATTTTTGGGCATTGTTGTTGATGGACACTTATCATGGAAAGAACATGTAGATAATATTTGCAAGAAAAACAGTAGAAATGTGTATCTACTGAAACGGGTCTCAGCCTTCTTGGACCATGATACTTTAAGGCAAATATATTTTGGGTTAATTTATCCGCACCTTCAGTATGGTATTGAGATTTGGGGTGGGGCATCAGCAGTTCATATAGAGACTTTTTAGATTACAAAAAAAGGCAGTAAGAATGGTAGCCAAGGTAAAGAAGAGAGAGCCTTGTAGAGACATCTTTAGAAAATATAAAATTCTTATGGTGTACTCCATGTATATACTGCAAACAGTCATGTTTGTGAAACAAAATCCTGAATTTAATATGAGAAATAGTAATGTACATAACTATGATACACGGGGTAGGGAAAATTTTCATAGAATTGTGACCAACAGACCACAGCCCACACAGAATGGGAGCAATTTTCTACAATGCACTACCCTGTGAACTCAAGAATGTAAATCTAAATATGCTAAAGAGTAGACTGAAGCAATTATTAATAGAGAAGTGTTGTTAGTCCATAGAGGACTTTAAATTGTAGTGCCATCTTGAAAATCAGTGTATATAGACAATGTCTCCGATCTATTAGTGGTATGAAAGAATGTAATTATACACTATATTGTGTGTACTGTACTATTATAAATATAAGCTAAATTGTGTTACACTCTAGAGGAATTTACTTGTAGTGCCCTTTTGAAAAATAATGTGTACAGACATGTGTCTGATTCATATGTTGTTATGAAAGAATGTAAATATTTTACTGTATATGTGTAATGTAATCTAAATTTTCCTGACAATGTTCGAAAACTTTTTGTTGTATGGACAGAAAATAAATAAATAAATGTAACTGCATGATGTCACCACATTTACAATTGGTCAGTATGTAATAGATTAACACTGAAAAAAAAAAAGTAAGTAAGTACTTCAGCATAAAGAGGGAAAATAATTCTGTTGCTTTGAGCAGAGATGATAAATGTATAGTTTTTGTAACAAACTTGAAGTTTTAGGGATGAATATTAATTGTCAATTAACATGGAACGAACACATAAAAATGTTGCCAAAAAGAATGCCATTGATATTTTTTGCTCTTAGTGTTCTGTCATTTTTTTGTAGCAGCCAATATCGACTGGTGGCATACTGTTCCTACATACACGCAGTTCTTAGCTACAGGATTCTTTTCTGGGGATCAAAGATGCAAAACATGGACACAATTTTTAAACTGCAGAAAAATGCTGTGAGAAGAATAATTAGAAGTAGTTGTACGTTCATTCCTATGAACTGTTTAAAAAACTGGGCAACCTTACTGCGCCAATTGAGTGCATTTACTAATGTACTTCACCAATAGTTCTACACATAAACTTGGAACAAGAGCCAGTTTCAAATTGTATTTACCAAGAAAAAATAAACAAAAACTCAAAACAACATTTTTTATTGGGGAATAAAATTGTATAATAAATTGCCCAAGCAGATGGCAAAAGTTTACTAAAATACATCTGTTTAAAAAGGCAGGCCAACTATTCTTCATTAGTAATGCCTACTACACTATCAAATATTACTTATAGAACTCAGAGTAGTGGTTAATAATGTTAGGGGATAACATAATACTTTTTCACATTTCAATGCTTTTGCAATAAAATCATGTGGCAAGATATCTGGTGCTTGATACAAATGCCTTGTCATTCTCACTCATCACTGGAGATGGAGGAGGGGGATACTGACTCAGTTTTTCAAGTGAACTGAGGGGAAGACATAAAGGCATGTACAGGACATAGTGTTTTCCAAACGAATTGGAGTTAGCTCAAGAGTTGTAGCACTCGCCTGTGATTCAAGAGTCACCAGTGGGCATCATTGATGCGTGCAGCATGAAGAGCAAAACTGTAAGTTACCTGGAGCAAATTGTGTGTATATCAAAGTACTTTGTATGTCAGGTTCCAACTGAATGAGGTTGTGCTGTTGTTAAGACACTGACCTCATATTTGATAGGATAAAGTTTCTATCCGGTCATCCTGATTTACATTTTCTGTGTTTTGCTAAATAATTTCAGGCAAATACCAGGATTGTCCCTTCTTCAGTGCAATGGTGAACTACCTGTCCAATCCTCATAAAAGCATACTCATATATTCTTTGTGTGTATATATTTCTGAGCTATTTATTTCAATTGATAAATCCTATATCATTGTCAGATGATCTCTGAATGAATGAATAAATAAATAAAATTAATAAAGCTGGGAATGTCAGGAATAGATGACATGTGATGTATTTCAGAAATGGAAATGAGAACATCACCTCTGGTCTCCTCCCTCCCTCTCCCCTACATACTTCATTCCTTTGGTTGTAGGAGTAGGTACAAAATATTTTACTGCAGAGGAAAGTGAAAGAGACTATGAACATATCATATGCATAGCTAGTGCCAATGATTCAAAAAAATGAGGCACAAAATTATTTAAAAAGTCTGAAAAAATTCTTAGAAGGTAATAAATATTGGAACACAATCGAAACAGTTCAACTTCATAGGTACAACCAAATGTACAATTTGTGTCAGTAAGGAGTTGTGAAAAACAAACATTAAAATGAAACTGATGTGTGCTTCATTTGAAAAATGTAGAATAGTAGATATAAGCAAAATGGACAGATGTTTATATACTAAACATAGAATGCAGCAAAATTACAAAGGAAAAAAATCTTCTGTGTGACAGGATAAACAAAATTCTTCATGAAAAAGGCAATAGGTATATATTTTTAGAGTAAAGGGTAGAAAATTAACGACTACAAGTGATTGTGTTAATTTAGGAAACAAATTTAAAATAACTTACCAGAATGTTCAGTACATAATAAATAAAGCAGAGCATTTGGGCAATACCTAAATGAACTTTAACTACATTTCTTCTTAATGAGTGGATTCATCTGCAAAGAAGATGAATCATATGGACATATAAATAACTACAAACTGGTAAACTCATTCTATAGAAAGATACAGAAATCTACATATGTACTCTGCAAATCACTGTGAAGTATATGCCAGTATGGTACCAGTTATTAGGGCTATCTCCTGATCCACTCACATATGGATCACAGGAAGAATGATTGCTTAAATCTTTCTGATTTGTCTTGTCTTTCACAATTCCTATTGAAGCAATAGGCAACTGTAATATATTCCTAGTTTCATCACTTATAGTTGGGTCTAGAAACTTACCAAATAGGTTTTCACAGGATAGTTTGTGCCTATCTTCAAGTACCATCATTGCAGTTCTTTCAGTGTCTTAGTGTCAATATCCCATGGGTCAAACAAACCTGTGATCAGTCATGCTGCCCTTTTCTGTGTCCATTCAGTATCCCCTGTTAGTCCTGTTTGGTATAGGTCCCACATTTGAGCAATATTCTGGGATGGATCACATAAGTGTCTTGTATGTATTGTGAAACTAGGTCATTTTGGACACTGGGGAGATTTTGAACAGTCTGTTTTATTTGCTCTTTCCTTCTGCATAGCAACAAATTGTCATTAATTTTCACTCCCACACGCCACTTATCAGAACCAAAATACACTCCTGGAAATTGAAATAAGAACACCGTGAATTCATTGTCCCAGGAAGGGGAAACTTTATTGACACATTCCTGGGGTCAGATACATCACATGATCACACGGACAGAACCACAGGCACATAGACACAGGCAACAGAACATGCACAATGTCGGCACTAGTACAGTGTATATCCACCTTTCGCAGCAATGCAGGCTGCTATTCTCCCATGGAGACGATCGTAGAGATGCTGGATGTAGTCCTGTGGAACGGCTTGCCATGCCATTTCCACCTGGCGCCTCAGTTGGACCAGCGTTCGTGCTGGACGTGCAGACCGCGTGAGACGACACTTCATCCAGTCCCAAACATGCTCAATGAGGGACAGATCCGGAGATCTTGCTGGCCAGGGTAGTTGACTTACACCTTCTAGAGCACGTTGGGTGGCCCGGGATACATGCGGACGTGCATTGTCCTGTTGGAACAGCAAGTTCCCTTGCCGGTCTAGGAATGGTAGAACGATGGGTTCGATGACGGTTTGGATGTACCGTGCACTATTCAGTGTCCCCTCGACGATCACCAGTGGTGTACGGCCAGTGTAGGAGATCGCTCCCCACACCATGATGCCGGGTGTTGGCCCTGTGTGCCTCGGTCGTATGCAGTCCTGATTGTGGCGCTCACCTGCACGGCGCCAAACACGCATACGACCATCATTGGCACCAAGGCAGAAGCGACTCTCATCGCTGAAGACGACACGTCTCCATTCGTCCCTCCATTCACGCCTGTCGCGACACCACTGGAGGCGGGCTGCACGATGTTGGGGCGTGAGCGGAAGACGGCCTAACGGTGTGCGGGACCATAGCCCAGCTTCATGGAGACGGTTGCGAATGGTCCTCGCCGATACCCCAGGAGCAACAGTGTCCCTAATTTGCTGGGAAGTGGCGGTGTGGTCCCCTACGGCACTGCGTAGGATCCTACGGTCTTGGTGTGCATCCGTGCATCGCTGCGGTCCGGTCCCAGGTCGACGGGCACGTGCACCTTCCGCCGACCACTGGCGACAACATCGATGTACTGTGGAGACCTCACGCCCCACGTGTTGAGCAATTCGGCGGTACGTCCACCCGGCCTCCCGCATGCCCACTATACGCCCTCGCTCAAAGTCCGTCAACTGCACATACGGTTCACGTCCACGCTGTCGCGGCATGCTACCAGTGTTAAAGACTGCGATGGAGCTCCGTATGCCACGGCAAACTGGCTGACACTGACGGCGGCGGTGCACAAATGCTGCGCAGCTAGCGCCATTCGACGGCCAACACCGCGGTTCCTGGTGTGTCCGCTGTGCCGTGCGTGTGATCATTGCTTGTACAGCCCTCTCGCAGTGTCCGGAGCAAGTATGGTGGGTCTGACACAACGGTGTCAATGTGTTCTTTTTTCCATTTCCAGGAGTGTACATTAATATAGGGGTTCTGCAAGGTAGCATATTAGGACCAATACTAATCCTGATATACATCAATGACTTTCCCAGTAGTATTACTCATGGTGAAAAAACTCTCTTCGCTGATGACAGCAACATTATAGTCACTGAGGAAATAAGAGAACTACTTGCAGAGAAAGCAAATGAAGCTCTCAAGGAAGTTTACAGTTGGTTAATAAGTTATAAAGTGACATTGAACATAAAGAAAACTAATGCCATGAATTTCAGTTTGAAGAGGGAAAATTACAATGTTAAATTAAATGTAGATGGAATCTCTATAGACTGTGTAACAAATGCAAAATTTCTAGGAATGAATATTGATTCTCAGTTGAAGTGGTGTGAACACACAAAGGTACCGGTACTTGCAAACAGAATGTAATCAGCATGTTATGCCCTAAGAATCCTATCATCATTATGTAACATGCAGTGTCTTTTGTTACATGCTATTCGTTTGTACACTCAATTCTTAGCTACGGCATTCTTTTTTGGGGATCAAATGCACAAAATATGAACACAATTTTCAAACTCCAGAAAAGAGCAGTAAGAAGCATAACCAAAAATGGCAGCTGAGCTCATTGAAAAGATCTGTTCAAAACACTGGGGATTTTAACTGCTCTGTGTGAATACATTTACCAGTCAGTTGTACACATCAAAAATAACATTGGTAATTACTACACAAATAGTTCTGTCCATGACTATCAAACAAGAGCTACAGCCAACTTACGTTTGCCAAGAAAAAATAGACATAAAATTCAAAACAACATTTTCTACCAAGGAATAAAACTGTACAATAAATTACCAAAATAGATAAAAGAAATTGCAAAAGTAAACTTATTTAAAAAGGCAGCTAAAAAGTACCTGTTACGCAATACATTTTATACATTGAAGGATTACTTACATAAAATAGAGTAGGGGTTTGGCAAAAAAATGTTATACAAATAAATAATAACAATGATTATAAAACATCCAACATTCCACGTAACTCCCACATAACACTTTCACATTATGTTTTTTCCTTCTTTTTTTTCCTTTTCTAGGAAAACTTACCACCAAGCTATGTATTGCACAATACTAACACCTCTTCCTCTTTCTGAGCTCAACATCTCACTCATTATAGAGGGATGCTGACTCAGTTTTTGAGGATAGCAAATGGGAAGTTGTGGTACAGAAAATGGACCAGAGGTCACCAGTGTGTGTGTGTGTGTGTGTGTGTGTGTGTGTGTGTGTGTGTGTGTTGAGTGAAGTGTTATCGATCAATGTGTGTATAGTGTGTGCAGTGACTGATAGTGAGATATGAGTGAACAGTGTGGCATTACATTATTTAATAAGTTATTTGTAAAAAAAAGTATTGTATACCAGGAGTAAATCTAATGATTGTCTCTAACTAGAAGTCTGTAAATGTATGTGTATATGAATTAGCTTATTTTAAAATTGGTCTAAAATTGTAAATACTTTGACATGTCCTATATCCTTGTAAAAAGAGATCTCTACTACTACTACTACTACTACTACAACCACTACTACCACTACCAGAATTATTTTAAGTGTGAGATTGTATTTCCTGTGTTCCACAACTTTTATTTTGTATCAAATGAGTCTCATTGCTGAAGGTTCACTCAGTATCATCAAGGGGAAGATTTCTATTGTTGAGACCAGCAGAAAAATATTATAACTGCAGTTGTCAACGAGATCAGTAGACTATGAGATTGAGACAATTGCTGTCCAAGCTTGTCAAGTTTTTTGTGTAAAATTATAAAATACCAATAGTTTTTACAAAATTGTGTACTGCCTAGGGTGATTTTGGACAATGTCAAAAATGTATAGAAGCAAGAAAGGTGCTAAAATACAGTGTGATTATGATCCGGAACTAATAGATAAGGCAGCCATGATATTTAGTACAGAAAATTATCATACAGAAAAATGAGTGACTTGTGTGGCATACCTAGATTGACTACCAAATAAAGTATGGGAAATACATCCGAAAAAATTGGGAAAACAGCCGGTACTAAATGGGAATAAAGAAGAAATTTAGAACCAAAATATCTTTGAGCGGTGTACATTGAGGATTTCCTTTCACTATACTTGATATTAAATATTTAGCAAAAGACTACCTTCATAACTGTGGCTGAAAAGAGAAGAAATTTTCTAGCAGTTTACCATAAGAAGAAGGGTGCATTCATTCCTCGAGCAACCTTCAGAAGATATCTCCATTCATGTAAGTGAAAATATTAAAAGAGCTCACAGAAAAGAGAGCAAAGTTACAGTTAAAATGTGTTTCTCCAATAAAAAGCCAACTCCGGGTGGCAAGAAGATGGTTCATAGGAAACCTATTTCAATAGGAGTAAGAGTGGATGGTTTGATCTACTGATATTTGAAGACTAGTTCTTTACACAGTCACTTTGCCCTATTTGAAGAAGTAAACTGGGCCAACAATGACAATTTGAGACAACTTATCCAGTCACAGGTCTGTAGGTGTTATTGAAGAGTGTGAGTGGAATGATATTTCATACCTTCTTCTTCCCTGTAATAACACCCACCTTCTCCAGTTGTTGAATGTAGGCTTCTTGAGACCAATGAAAACTGCATGGCAAGCTGTATTAATTAAATGGAAAAAATACTCTCATGGGATCATTTCCAAGGATGGTTTTCCATCTCTTCTGAAGCACACACTAAGATTTCAGTAAACTCTACTGAAAACATGAAAAGTGTGTGTCACACCATTTGATAAAGGTCTTGTCTTACAGAAACTGCCTAATGATAAGGAGGGCTGGTAAAGTAATGCAGAGGCATGAACTTCCAGGTTTGAAGAAGTACTCAAAGAAATTTGATATCCTCCAAATATGCTTGCAAATTCTCATGGCTGCAAATTAGACATTCCTCCTGGGAAATCAGTTATGGGCCATGACTTCCAGGAATATGAAAACAGTGTGAAAACAAGTGATAGTGCTTCTAGCAGCAGTGAAAGTGAAAATGGCCCATCAGACAATGAAGTTTCACTGATGAAAGAAGAGGCTTGTCTTGTTGCAGACTATAAATACACATCCGTGAACAAGGAGTGTACGAAGCAGTATGTTGGAGTGGCCACAAACGTTGGTTCACGGGAAGTATGTATGAAATTCTTGTACACACACAACAACAGAAATGTTTTTGTGTTTCCCAATGTCCCTGATGAGGACACAATACCAAAAGAACAAGTTTTGTGAGTATTTCCTGCAACAGCTGAGAAGAGAACGATGTTTATTTTTAGAGAAGATATGCTTTAGACTTATAGGTCATTGTAACTTTATGGCCAATGATTGAAGTGTTTGGAAATTAATTTCGAATGTTGAGTAAGAAAACTGACTTTGATCTTTTAGCAGAATTTCTTTGCTTTGTTTCTATTCTTACTATTTCAATTTAGAACTTTAAAAGTTTGCAATTTAACTTGTTAGAAATTAAGAACACCTCACAAAACACATTCTTGAAGCATTAGATAAAGGGAACTACCCAACTGGTATATTTCTTGATCTAACTAAAGCGTTTGATACAGTAGACCACAACATATTGTTAAATAAGTTAGATGAACTTGGAATAAGGGGACTTGTGAACAAATGGTTCCAGTCATACCTAAAAAATAGAAGACAGATAACTGAAATCTCACATATTTCAAGTTGCTCAAACTATATTGTAAAGTATACTTCAGACCCAAATTATGTAAATATAGGTGTCCCACAGGGTAGTGTCCTTGGCCCAGTACTATTCCTCATTTACATAAACGACTTCCCACAGAGCATCAAGCATGGACAAACAATATTGTTTGCAGATGACTCAAATGTTCTAATCAGTGACAAATCACCAGATGCACTAAAAGAAAAAGCCAAACAAACACTAAACAGTGTATGTGAGTGGGCATCCAATAATAAACTAACACTAAATCTTAAAAAAACAAATGCTGTTAACTTCTATGTCTGCAAAAAACCACACTATAACAACTTTAAGTTAAACAATGAAACTATAGAATGTGTAGACTACATAAAATTTCTTGGTATGCATGTTGACAGTCAGTTAAAGTGGGAAGAACATATTAAAATACTTAGTAACAGAATCGCTACAGCATGCTATGCTCTGAGAATTCTGACTGCAGTTTGTGATACTACATGTGTCAGATCTGTATATTTTTCTTATATCCACTCTGTTATTACCTATGGAATAATATTTTGGGTAGTCAACAGTAAAAATGTTCAAATAGTTTTGAAATTACAGAAAAGAGCAATTCGTATAATAACCAAGAGTGGCAGTAGGGCTCACTGCCTTGAACATTTCCAAAAGCTGGAAATCCTTACTGTCCCCTGTGAATACATTTTTCAAAGTGTTATGTATGTAAAAAAAAATATTGACTGCTATATGAAAAATTCTTTAGTACACAGCTATGAAACTAGAAACCAATACAATCTGCATCTAGAGAGGAAAAATAAAGTTAAAACTCAGCAGAGCTTGTTGTACAATGCTGTTAAATTATATAATAAATTACCCCAAGAAATAAAAGATATTGACACAATCGGACAGTTCAAAACAAAACTAAAATTTTTTTTATTAAATAAAAGTTATTACGCAGTAATGGGCTATCTGAATTAAAACATGTAGTGTAATTAAAGTAGCCTGCATTGTAATACATGAGGAAATAATTATAATATGAAATCAAAATTGTACAGTACTATAAGAAAATTACAAATTACACAAGGATATAAAACTAATTTAAGATACCTCAAAAATGTGTGTAAATACAAATTTTATATGTATAATTGTAGGTATATTGTATTGTATATGATTTTGCTGACGAAATCCTCACAATGTAAATTTTTACATGGATTAATAAAGAAATCAATCAATCAATCAAAACCTTTAATATATAAAATTCGTTACCACAATCCTTGTCACTTATTTGTAATGATGGACATTCTTAAAATGTGTTCAAAGTCACTAAAATCAAATGGAAGAATGCAGATTTTTTTCTTAGGAAACCTCAAATTACATCTGATTTCCATCCCATATACATTGTAACATTGGATAAAGATTCAAGAAATGCATGTATATACAATCATTCCAATCCATGGGGTGATTTTGGCCATTTTATTTGTCTGTCTCAGGCAAATGTAGGTACACACAGTAGTTACAGCAGCTGCCAGGATAATAGCTCACCCTCTTTGCTCAATAATTAATAAATCACTCAAAGAAGGCAACTTCCTAGATGTCCTAAGGTATGCAGAGATAAACCTTTGTTTGAAAAAAGCTCAAGAGAAGATATGGGGAACTACCGCCCAATCTCTATTCTCCCAATTTTTTCAAAAATATTTGAAAAAGAAGTGTCACACAAATTTAAAAAAATACAGAGAAATAAAACATAATTTCAGGTAATCAATATGGCTTTCAAAAAAGGCAAGTGCACAATAGTGGCCATACTTGATTTTGTGAAAAAAATCACTTCTGGCTTAAACAAGTCAAGAAAAGTTGGAGGATTATTCTGTGACCTTATGGAAACATTTGAATGTGTAATCCATCATTTGCTCCTGTATAAAATAGAAAGATCTAAAATTGAATATTGGGAAAACACATTTGCTGCTGTTTAAAATTAAAAATTCTAAGATAAAAGAATTCCACATTAGTCGTAGAAACCAAGAACTGAAAGAAGTGGACTGTGTTAAATTTTTAGGCATGCATTTGGACCAAAATCTATCCTGGTATTCACACATAAAGTATTTAGCAAGTAAATTAAACAGCCTGACATATGCAATGAAGATTCTGTCATATTCAACTAGCATGGAGACAAGAAAAATAGTTTACCACAGCTACTTTGAATCAGTTATAAGGTTTTTTTGTGGAGGCTCAAGCAAAATTACTAGAATCATAAAATTACAAAAATCAATTGTTAGAAATATAGCTAATGCAAAACTGAAAGTATCCTGTTAACCACTGTTAAGAAATTTAAAAGTATTAAGTGCTCCATGTTTGTACATTTATGATCTGATTATTTTTGTATACAGTAACTCCAAGTTATTCATAGACAATAACTTTAAACATCAATACAGTACTAGGAACAAGGAGAATTTCATGCTTCCCACTCAAAGATTAAAGCTGTTTGCACAAACACCAGAATACATGGACATTAAAATTTACAACATTCTAAAAAAGAAAAAAATCCTCAGCATGGAGATGGGGTAAATAAAACAAAAACTATGACAATTGTTAGTACACAAATGTTATTATTCCTTAGAAGAAATTCTTAATGTTAATACGACAATCTGAGCAAGAAAGCTAGTGTTTTGTTAATTAAGCTTAGAAGTTTTATGTCTAATAAATGACTGTACTAGTTATTCTCTCTTTTTCCAGTAATACTGTTGTTAGGCTACACACAGTCTCTGTAAATTATAAATTAATAATTATTGCTCTGTAATACACATATATTGTAATTGCATTATTGACGAGTCCCCTGTACATTAAGTCTTGTGATTTAACTCTGTATGTTATAGAACAATAAAAATTCTGACTCTGATTCTGAATTTCTGTTTTTAGCATATTTTATTCACTACACAAACGCCTCACCCCTTCTTCAACAAACAATGCTATATAACATAATATATGCATGTTATGGTGAAAATAACCTCAAAATTATGTGAAATCACCCCATTTGATGGTAGTCTCCCTTATAACTGATTAAATTTCCCTAGCATTTCACCACTGAACCACATCTGTCACCTGCTTTACATACGACTGAGACAATGTGATCATTCCATTTCATATCCCTACAAATTGCTACATCCAAGTTTTTGCACGAGTTGACTAATTTCAATTGTGTCTTATTTATGTTATAGTCACAGGAAACTAAGTTGTCAATATTCGCACCACTTTGAAATCTTATCAAGATCTGACTGAATATTTGTGCAGCTTCTTTCAGAGGGTACCTCTTTACAGATAATTGCATCATCTGTGAAAAGTCTGATGTAACTGTTAATATCGTCTGCAAAGTTATTAATATACAACATGGTGGGGCAGACTGCTAAAGCAGAAGTAACACAAGATTTGAAAAAGTGAAATTAATTGATGACCTGAGTACCAAAATGGCACTTGCAGTTGTGGCAATAAACTTAAAACTAGGGAAAAACAGCCTTGTTATAGCAATCCTTTATAGGTTTCCTGAAAGCAGTACTGAGGGATTTTTTAATCGACTAGAGAACTTCTGCAGAAGGCATTAGCAAACAAAAAATACATGTTGTTTGCTGAAAACATCAATACAGACACATAAATAATAATATTAATTATCTGTGTTATGATGATTTATTATAGTGTTATAATTATAATCACATAAACTTAGCTTCCATAAGAATTACTATAGGTGTGGTACAAAAAAATGCTCTGATTAAGTTTTCATGGACATGGGAGGTTAGATTAGATTAGATTAGTACTTGTCCCATAGGTAATGAATACGACACTTTGTAATGATGTGGAACGTGTTAAGAGAAAGTACATTTAACCTTAAAAAACTACAAATCTGACTACTGATACCTTACCATGGAAATTGATGTAGGGAATGCAGACATAATAAAAACTGACATGTTTATATACAAAATAAAATTCAATTATAATTACCGGTAATCGAAGAGAGTATTAGAGAATGAAAAATGGAACCAGTATACAATGCAACTGATATTAATGAGAAATGGGAAAGTCCTATAACCTATTCAATAAAACTTTAAACTAAATGTGTCCTGCAGTAAAAGAACTAAATAAAGTTATAAATCATGAAACTGAGAAGTTCCCTCCTGAAATCATTGAACTGAAAGAGGACATGAAAGATTGTTTTGTATGATTAAGAAATACTAAATTATAACATGTTTTAACAAAATGCAAACTATTCGGGAAAAAATAGACACACTCATTGACTAACCTGAAAGGAAAGTATTAGTAAACCAGCCTGGGAAATAATCTATAAATAGTGTGGAAGAAGGCATATCATGAACACAAATGCATTAAGTTAAAAGAAAACAATGATGTAACAAATTACCCAAAAGAAGTGTGTGAGTAATTCATACCAAAGCTCAGTACAATTGAAATGTGTGACTGGGCTCCCAGTTTTAATATTAAAAACACTTGCCAATCATTTTTTCATCCATTGTATTACATAGATGGATCTCCAAGCTGCCATTTCAAAACTTTGAGTTAAAATGTCTTGCAGATGGGATGATATTTAATCTAAGTTAGTAAAGGACTGCGTGAAGAAAATTAGTTAAGTTGTGACACACCTAAAAAATGCCTCCCTCTACCACACAGAATTCCACGGGGGACAGTTACTGAGATGATAGGAAATCTCACTGCATCATCTTTGATGCCCAAGCTATGCGTGCGCTTGTCAACAACTGCCTTCTTTTTCTGTAATTTCAAATACTTATTGTCACCACCAGCTAAAGAAGAAATTCCATGACACAAAAGCAATTTTGCTGAAGGAACTGACAGGAATATATATCACAAGAATAACTGTCAATGACAGAACACAGTCCTTCAAATTAGCATCCAGCACTAATTTTTGGATGGTTTCAGATCTGCAGTGTAGAGGAAACAGACAAAGCAGCCCATGGTAAAACATTTTATCAACACTGGGGATCATCCACCAGTTCGCCAGTGCTCATGTCGGTTGTGCCAAAACTACTTCATGTAGATGCCAAATTTTTCTGGAACAAGGTGCAAGAAAGATCTTTCCATGTCCTTAAGGAGATGCTGACATCTTCTCTAGTCCTAGCATCACATGATGAGAATGCTGAGACTGTACTGAAATCAGTGATAGCAGTTATGGGATATGTGCAATTCTAGTGCAAATTCAGGAAGGTGCTTAAAATGTGATAGCTTATGGTTCCAGAATGCTCCCCTAGTCTGTGAGGAACTACTCTAAAGCTGAGAAGGACTGTCTGGCAATAGTTTGGGCCATCAACAAGCTCCAGCCATATTGATTTGGCAAATTATTCACTGTTGTGATGGATCGCCATTCCCTATGATGGCTAACTAGCCTGAAGGAACCTTCAGTTTGACTGGTGAGATGGGCACTGAGGCCACTGGAGTGTGATGTTACAGTGATACAAAAAAGTGGACCCAAACTCAAGGATGCTGACTGCCTTTCAAAGAATCCTCTAACAGAATACCGCAGTGTGGGTGATACCTCAGTAATCACAGCATTAAATGACACTGTTGATGAACAGAGGGAAGGTCCAGCATGGCTGAAAATCACAGAAGCCTTGAAGAAGGAGGATCTAACACAGGAGAATTTCAATTAATAAATGGGATGTTGTATAAGAGAACATATGATACAATGAGGTGGAAGTGGTTGCTCATCATCCCAATTCATCTATGAGTAGCTGTCCTGAAGTGTGCCCATGGCTCCAACATATTGTCACCAGAGATTCATGAAGACTCTATACAGAACCAGATGCAGGTGTCATTGGCCAGGTCTTCACTGATCCATTAGACACTATGTGAGCCCTGTAAGAAATACCACCAAGAGCAGGTCTTCACTGATCCATTAGACACTATGTGAGCCCTGTAAGAAATGCCACCAAGAGATGCATCACCTGTGGAATATCCAGTATCAATTCCACCTGCTGCAGAAACATTCCACAAAACTGGAATCAATTTCTTGGGGAAGTTCCTGAATTCGGCAAATGGGTTATGGATGGATAATAGTTTATACTGACTACCTTGACCACTATGCTGTCACAGAAGCTATGCCAAATGCTGAAGCTCCAGAAGTTGCAAATTCCTTGTAGAATGTGTCAGTTCAGAGAGATGAACCTGTTATGTAATTATTTCTGATCACAGAATCATTTTCATCATCAGTGTGACACAAGTGGCCGAAGTGGCATCAACTAAAGAGACTTGCAATACAGTGGCTAAACCCTGAAGGAGATATCTCGGCCAATAAAAGCCATATGATCATTTCATTTCACTTTTGATCAAGGAAAAGTTTTTCTGTTGAGGCTAGTATCAAAGGTAATTTCATATTGTGATGTCAGACACAGGATGACAACTGCCTATCACCCATAGACAAGTGGCCTCTCAAAATGCTTTAATAAGATATTGGCAGATATGCTCTCATTGTACAATGATGTCAAACAGAGATACTAAGACACAATACTGCCTGTAGTGACATTCGTATAGAACATGGCAAAAGAAGATGCTACAGAATTCACAGAATTTTTTTCTCCACAGTCAGAAGATCAAAACAACAATAGGTACACTATTTCCATTTCAACTGGATGATATTACTCATCACCAGGACCAAAGAAGCAAGACAGCTGGCTCACGTACAGACCCTGGCTGCCCTTGCAGAAGATCGTGTGTGCTATAACGCCAATCACTGGCCCGTGAGATACAGCCTGGGAGATCTGGTATCTATTTTTATGCCTATGCAGAATGTGGGCCTATTGAAAAAGTTATTAACACCACTACTTTGGGTTGTATCAAATCCTTCACTGCTTATCATACATCATATATTAAGATGAGGATTATGACTCTTCATCAAGAAAACAAAATCACAAAGACATCATCCATGTTCTCTGTATGAAGCCCTACCATATTCATGAGATGCAGATAAGTGGTGCGGCCTTCTCATTCAGGAAACTGAACACCTCCTCAATGATCATGAAGCTTTGTTCAGAGGGAGTAACCTTCGATGCTCATCATGGTGAAGAGGATGTGACAAGATGACCAGAACATGATGATCTGCCAACACAGCCATTCAAAGGATTATTTACAAGGCCTAGGTCCAGTTTGCTATAACCAGTTTCAATAAGAACTTCTAGAACAGCAGGTTGCTGTTTCACCAAGAAAGAGAGAAATGTCAAGAGCTGTAGTTTGTGCAGCATGGCATAGTGGTTAGCATCCCAGGCTGGCATGCTGCAGATTGCGAGTTTGAACTGCCCCACCAGTATTATTTATTATTTAGTATTTATAATTTCTCAGATATTCTCAAAATACATTTGCAATGTATACTTATATATAAAGGGGCAATGTTATTAGAAAAATATCAAAAAATTCTTGACTAATTTACTTTAAATTTTTACATGATACTTTAATATATGTTTGGATGGACATAGGATATATATTTTTTTAACAACAATGTGCAGGCTTTCACTTAAAACTGACTTTAAATAAAAATTGCATACACAACAATGTGCAGTTTTGTTTTCTTCCTCACAATTTGTTTTCACAGAGAACTGGAATATTAGGAAAGTTGTATTTACAGCTTATCAACTTATGATTAGAAAACTACTATGCAATCTGAATCATCCAAAACTTTGTAATGCTACTAATTCACTGATTAAAACTATGTGAAATAATATCATCAAAGCTACTATCCTCACAGATCCAGCAGTTGGAAATGTTTTCTCATACCACACGTACCAATAATCCCAGCTGATTTACCCATTCAGTTTAAGTGACTCAAGGTTTTATTTGTAGTAACAGTAAAGAAGACTCAAGGTCAGACCTTCAAATACACTGTAACTAATTTATGATCAGAATGTTTCTCATGTTGTCAGTTGTGTGTGTCCTTTAATGAACTGGTAGTTCAGAAAACCTGTTCATACTCTTACCACATAGAAGCCAAAAAAAGGTTGTGTATTCTGAGATTTTGTAATTGTATTACATATAAAAAATTAAAAAAACTTAAAAACAAAAATGGAAACAAACACATCTTTTTCATTTGTATTCTTTACTATTAATTATAGTATCAAATTCCATTCCTTCAAAGTGGGTAAAGCTGCAGTGAGGAGCTGAAATTTGCATTCTGACTCAATTCCCAGGGATACCACAGATTAGAAAATATATCCAATTCCAATACATATTTAGCAACTGCAAAGCATAACTGGGTTCGCTAGTGCTTGTATATTTTGGAATACTCAATGTTTGTATAAATAGCAGTCCTCTCTGTAAAGGAGTTCATTTCATCAAATATAATCTAGTCAACAAGCTACATATTGTTTCAGGAAAGTTATGTCCACTACAACAGGAACAGAAAACTTTATACATGAAATACAAGACTACCCAAATAGCGAAAATGTTAACATAATTTGAAACAATAAAAAGTGCATACCTGGGTTATGTCTCAAGAAACATCAATATATTATTCTGCAACTGATAATAGAAGGGAAGATCCAGGGTCAAAGAAGGAAAGGGTGAAGGAGAATAACTTGGCTGGATAACATAAACCAGTAGAGAGGATTACAAAGTGCAGAGCAACTACTACATAATACAGTTTTTAGAATAAACGTGTCATGTGGGCACCAATGTCCACTATGGATAGACAGAAGAAGATACAAGAAATAACACACAAACTGGATAAAGGAGAAAAAAATAACAGGTATTTTCTTGGACATGAGTAAAGCTTTTGATGCTGTGAATAATGTCATTTTATTGCATAAATTACAAGGCTATAGGATGAGAGGAGTAGCCCTAAAACTATTTAACTTCTATTTAAAACACAGGAGACAGTATGTTGAGACATCTTATAATAGGACTAAACAAACTAAATCAGCCTACGTGATATTTCAACGTGAAATTCTCCAGGGAAGTCTATTAAGGCCTTTTCTGGTTCTTGTGAATGTTAATAATTAATTCAATCCCAAAATTGCAAGGTCATAAGCCATGTGGGTGGACATCCTTTGTCAGCTGGAGCAGTGACATGAAAACTGCTGTCAACAATAATGAAATCAGCTACAATATTCTGTCAACTTACCTTACTGTAAATAAGCTACTAGTAAATAAAATGAAGGCAGTGACAATACAGTTTCTGCTTCACTATAATCTAAATGTAAACATTATTCCATTTACACCTTCACTGGCACTCAGATATAGAAATAAACATTAAATTTTATTAATTTTAAAACCTGTCATAGTAGGAGCATATAGATCATGTTAGCAAGAAAGTCTCTACAAATATGTATTTAGTATAATGGGTCTCAGCCTTCTTGAACCATGATATTTTAAGGTAAATATATTCCAAACTGGTAGATCACATTCGCAATATGGTATCAACACCTAAGGTGTGACACCTGCAATCTAATCAGCCGGGCTTTTTAGACTACAAAGAAAGGCAAGATAAGTGTTAGATAAGGTAAACAAGGGAGAGCCTTATAGAGCAATTTTCAGGAGATATAAAGTACTTGCCATATACTCTATGTAAATCCTGCAAGAATCATGTCTGTGAAAATCCAGAACTTAATGCAATGAATAATGATGTACAGAACTACAACACATGGAGAAGGGAAAACTTTTGCAGATTTACAAGTTATAAAAAGGCTTCAGAAATACATTCTTTTTAATAGGTTACCATATGATTTTAAGACCAATAATAATTTAAGAATAAACTGAAGCACTTGTAAATAGAGAAGGGCTGATATTCAACAGAGGATTTTAAATTGCAACTTCTCTTTGTTAAAACTGTTAGTGAATATAGCAGTGCCACATTTTTGCAACAGAAAACTGATAATTCCTGATTCTCACTTTTTTATATCAATGTATTACAGCTGAACCCTGGGTTAGTGGGGTGGTTTCAGTGCAGTATGACTGGCAGCAGATGACTGTGGAGGGGTTGCTGGCTGGAGGTGGGAGAAACATGGCTATCAAAGTAAACACTTTATTTCATGCAGACATGCAGACATTTGCGCTCTCCCAACACAGAGCAGTGAACATGCTCCTCTCAGCATGTGGTGAGGATTGCTTGGCCAGCAAGGTGACAGCTAGTGCCCAGACGGCTCGCTGACATACGCGTGCCCAGGACTGCTGATGCCAGTGTCCAGTATGTGGCATGCAACCCGGTTATATGAGGTGTGCTACAAGCGAACGGCATCAGTGGTGCTTGAAGGCAACCAGAATTCTTGCAATGGTTGCTAGCTCCCAGGTGGGGGGCTGTGTCCCATTGGGTGATGTTGTGGCGTGGCAGTGCCTGCACCGGTGGCAGTGGATGCTGGCTGCCTTGCCTGGGAGTCAACCCAGTGCTCCCTGAACTGGAGTACAGCTCACTAATGTAATGGGGCTGGGATAGCCTTGCCACACTGTGGCACCAAGTCTTAGGACAGGAAGCTGATAACATGACAGAAGCCTGAACTCATGACTGCTGCTGGTAGTGACGTGTCATCCATTCATCAGGCACAGCCTCCCCATCCTAAGAGTACTGCTGGGCTGCGAATGAATCTGCTACAAAATGGCCACTATTTATATCCAGATAGCATCACACTTCTTATGCCAGTGTACAGCTTCTAGTCATTTTTGATAATACCACAAAAGCCTGTCAACAGAGAAATCCCCTTGCCTGTATTGTAAGAATTGTGTCTTACCACTGTGCTGGCAGGTTTTGCAGAGCCAAGCCTGGCTCATCTCACAATGAATAAATGGCCCTTTTACTATTAATGTAATGCCAATACCTCACACTTGCCAGTTGTCAGCATCTGCTGCCATGATTTACCACTATACTCCCACAGACTTGCTCAAAAAATGGGAGTGGCATTACACAACCTCCTTCTACTGGAAGATTACCCCCCCCCTTTTTTTTTCTCCACTTAGAACCAGTCTACAGAGGTTCCCAAGCAGACTGAACATCATATCATATTTGTGGAACCAGATTCCACTAATGGAGTGATCAGTGACCAGTGACTTAAATCACACAGTTGAGAGGCCGCATTTAACCTTCAAAGCTGACTCACTAGACTTCCTCTTAAGCTACTTATTTACTACTCCACCCAATAGTCCATAATTTTGTTAATTATCAGCTGTTGTGAGTTGAGAACTTATTTGAATATAGAATATCTACGAAAACCATGTTTTGTGATTTCATAGTGAGTTATTTAAATGTAGAACCTCTCTTATAGCCCTCACCTCTCTGGAATTTGAAAAGAAGTCAACAATTAAATACATGGCACTGCATAACAGGAGCACATCACCAAGAGAAAACAAGATGGTGACTGGGAAATTTGGAAAAGAAGGTAACTGTTATTACGGGGAATGAGTAAAGTCTTGGCATTTCGCAATATATCAATCACTTAAAATCAACTCACAACAAGGAAAAAACCTCAAGGGAGGAGTCAAATCATCTGGGTTATGAAGTAGCTATTGAAATCAAGAATTTTATGTTGAGCTACATGTTGTGTCACTGGGTGGTCCACTTTGCTCTTGGCCACAGTTTTGTGGTGGCCATTTATCCTGGTAGACAAATGGTTGGTAGTCATACCAATATAAAAAGCTGTGCAATGATTGCAGCAGAGCTGGATAATAATAGGTTCTTTTACAGGTGATACGGTCTCTGATGGGACAGGAGAAGCCTGTGACACTTTCTATTCCAGTCCTGCCACAGGTATATTGTATCCTAGCAGAGACCAGAGTACCTGTGATAGTAGCTGTGTCATATACCAGTTCTGCTGCAGTCATTGCATGGCTTTTTATATTGGTGTGATTACCAACCAGCTTTCCACTAGGATGAATGGCCACCATCAAACTGTGGCCAAGAGCAAAGTGAACCACCCTGTGGCACAACATGCAACTGAACATAACATGCTCGATTGCAACAGCTGCTTCACAACCCAGACCATCTGGGTCCTCTTCTCCACCACCAGCTTTTCAGAACTGCGTAGATGGGAATTATCCTTACGACACATTCTGCTACAGAAATCATCCTGACCTTAACCTATGGTCAGCTTCTGTCCCCATACACTCCACCCAACATTTTCTGCCTGTCTGTGCTATCACCTTCTCTCAATTAACATCTGTTTGCCCTCATTGTGCACTGCTCTGTCCCAACCCACTTACTGGTCTTTTCTGCATCTCTGCTCTTCTCCTTTTCTGCTTCCCATTCCCTCCCCCTCCCTCCCCCACACCATCATGATGTTGCGCCTGGCAGCCTTGTCTTGTCATCATCCAGTCCCTGTACATTCAGCCAGGCAGCATTCACTTCTCTCCCTCGCACACATACCCGTATTTCAAGAAGGTAAAGTAAGGATTTCTGAAGTTACTACATGCGTTACAGAGTTCTTTGTGACCTGCGCAGAGTTAAGATAGAAAGTTCAAATTTGGTAAAAACATATAATCTGGCATATAAAATACTTTCACTGTGATTATTTTTCTTTGTTTGCATTTTGGAATGAGTAAAGTCACAAGGATCAAGTGATATGTAGAGATCTGTGTAGATTAATTTCCTTTTGATACAGACTTACAATTTTGAAATTCTAATATGATAAAGAGTCATGAAATTAGCAATATGATGTGTTTTCTGACTGTTGGAGGTGAAATATTTTAGTCACAATCCACCTCTGAAGAGTTCTCTCAGAGGAATCAGATTTTTCCATCAGGTCTTTAAAAATTTGTATTTGTTTTATCTTGCTGTATAAGGTGATACTGGGGTTCACTATGGAAGGGATCCTCTATCAGTAAAAAATTATTTGATCTGCAGTTATAATGATTACAAGATGTGCAGTTTACTAGCGGCAACTGTGGGCATGAGTTATTCAGAGCAGGAATAGGGTGGTTGAACATCTGTATGAACTGCAGTGACTGATTGTGTGTGATGTAGGGCGTATGGGGTTGTGCTTTATAATGGAAATCACAATGCCTTCACTCAGCAGTCCATATATCTTGTTTCAAAAGCACTTTGTGGATTTCACAATGTTTTATAGTACCAATCAGCATGAAGCCTTGATCTGGCTGACCCCATTGCAGTCTTATAACATAATGCATGTGACTTTTTAACAGAGATTATTTGCTTCAATTTGGTTTTGACAGGTAAACCACTCTGCTCCCAATGCATTAATTTTTTTTTTCTGTTTAGCTGTTGATGATATGGGAGACACTGGTCGCCTTTCTCTTCTTACCAAGACAGGAATGTCAATGCTGTGGCCAGAACTTAAGTTTTTTTTTTTTCGGTCAGTTGCCTTCATACCTATTTTGTACATACTTGGTGAAAATCAAGCCATCAGATGATAACAGCATATAGCAATGAGGAAGAGGTTTGGGGGAATTGACCAGTGTGTTCCAAAAGTATGAAATGTTGATTCTGGGAAATTGGTTGCCACAATCTTTCCATCAGCTCTGGCAACATCAGGTGTGGTTGGCCACCACAGTCTTCTCATCAGGCGTATTAGTATTCAATGAATTGTCTGCACCATCATCTGACTGTTGCTCATAATGTTGGATCCATATTTAGGGTGCACATGGCAATGGGTATATGCTAGAGTTTGCTTCTGAAAGTGCAGAAATGTGACAAGTGCAAGCAGCTCACAATTGCAGGAGACAACATTAGTGCTGCCATTTTCTCCTAATAATGGAAATTATTCCTACCACAACACTGAAATAACACAACATTATTGCCTCAGAAGTCACCTCAACTAAAATGGGTGTGCAGTTTGGTGTGACAATTCATGTCATCTGTGAACGTGATCAGAACTTACTTTCTATATAATCCTTGCACATGTATGCCATGATATGTTTTCATTGGATAGACAGATAAACAAATCCATAGGTGCAGCAAATTTGTACATTCTAAAAATGCAAGACTAAATCAAATTATTTACTGCTGAGTCAATTGTTCTAGTATGATTCAAAGCATGGAAAAACAAAGAGCGTGTCATTTCATTCAATACAACTGTTTTTGGATCAGTATTTTTTTTTCTTTTTGGACTTATAGCAAAACTGAATGTACTAAGTGTTTGTTAATAACACTAATATCAGAGAGATCATAAAATAATGTAAAGTGAATTGAATTACAATATGATGAGTATGGTGTGATAACATAATGTGGTGACGGAGTGCCAGCAACAGTTACATCAGACAGACACAGAAGTTACTGCAGGAAAGTAAGGGTGAATCTCAAAATTTCTACAGCAGTCAAGTACACCCATCACATGTCTGCATATGACTGATTTTTCAACCACATCTAGTTCATGTTGTGCTTTGAATGTACACTGCAGTCAGAGGGCTAAAAACAGCATGTTCAACAAATTTACTCTGAGGTGAATGATGCACATCAATGCATTTATACAGGACTTTAAAGGTACACAGTCAGAGCAGAGACTGAGACAAAGAAAAATCCTCATGTTATTAATCAGGTGGAATGAAAAGCATAAAATTGAGGAACATGATTAAAAAAGGAGTGTATGTGATATTCTGAATTCAAAACTGCTTTCTTGGTGAAATACAGGACAAAAATTAATGGGATGGAATTCCACACTTTGTTTTCTGCCATCTATGTAACCTAGATTTTAGTAGAGCATTTACCAAATTCCTAGGAAATCAAAAGGAAAGGAACCACTATAAAGAAATTGTATATAAAGAGTGGAATGCTGTACAATGGGAAGTACATGGACAGATCTGATTAAAAGGCAAATTAATAAGCACAATAACTGAGGCTACAAATCAAGTGAAGGAAGTATTTTCACACAGATAAAACGTAAAGAGAAATGACTGTTCTCATCATGAAGAAGATCAGAACAACAATATAAAGGCATTGCTACCCTGTCCAATAGTATACAAAATAGGACATAATATGTGAGTACTAGTAAGAGCATGGCATAATGAATACAGAAAAGTGATATGTATTTTGGTCAGTTACACTGGAATGCCTTTTGAATGACTAACACTACAACAAATAATAGCAATCCAAACCAACAATTTAGAGAAAAACAAGAAGAACTGATAAGTGCAGAAGAAGTCAATAAGCATCAGGTGGTCACTATAGTCACAGAAAGAAAAATAAAGATGTAAAGGGCAAAAATATGGTAGATTCCAGTAGTGAGCTATGCACAGTCAAAATGGAAGCCAATTATCATGTGCTGTGTGAGGCAGATATTGAAGATAATGTGCGGTAGTGACTGACTTTGTTGAAAGAAGTTACAATGGACACAACATACGGCATAGACATATTTTGCAAATGCAAAGTTAACTTTTGTGAAACAAAAGTTGTGTACAGAATTTTGTATGTAGCTCATTCACAACACATTGCACTCAATCATAATGCACTTGTACCACTTTTAATGCTTCCCTTTATTTTATTTATTTATTTATTTTATTTACACATCAAATTCCATAGTACCAAATTCAGGAGCAAACCTCCAAGGTCATGGAAAGTGTCAGTACATGAAATTACAACATAAAAGTAACAACAGATAAAAATAAATGTTCATGAACCTGAAAAAAGTCAGTCCATAGGTTTAAGTTGGTTGGTTGGTTGTTGGGATGTTTAAGGGGGACTAAATAAGTTTAAGTAAACACTATCAGCAATACAATAAGAATCAGCATAATTTTTCAAGGAACTCCTCGACAGAATAGAAGGAGTGACCCATGAGGAAATTCTTCAGTTTCAATTTGAAAGTGCATGGACTATTGCTAAGATTTTTGAATTCGAGTGGCAGCTTATTGAAAATGGATGCAGTAGTATACTGCACATCTTTTTGCACTATAGGTAAGGAAGCCCGATCCAAATGCAGGTTTGATTTCTGCCAAATATTAACCAATTGCCCGAACCGCCTGTTTCTGGGCCAAAAATATCCTTGTAGAATGGGAACAGTTACCCCAAAATACACTACTGGTAATTAAAATTGCTATGTCAAGAAGAAATGCAGATGATAAACGGGTATTCATGGGACAGATATATTATACTAGAACTGACATGTGATGATTACATTTTCACACAATTTGGGTGCATAAATCCTGAAAAATCAGTACCCAGAACAACCAACTGTGGCTGTTATAATGGCTTTGATACGCCTGGGCATTGAGTCAAACAGAGCTTGGATGGCATGTACAGGTACAGCTGCCCATGCAGTTTCAACACGATACCACAGTTCATCAAGAGTAGTGACTGGCGTATTGTGACGAGACAGTTGCTCGGCCACCATTGACCAGATGTTTTTAATTGGCGAGAGATCTGGAGAATGTGCTGACCAGGGCAGCAGTTGAACATTTTCTGCATCCAGAAAGGCCCATACAGGACCTGCAACATGTAGTCATGCATTATCCTGCTGAAATGCAGGATTTCGCAGGGATCGAATGAAAGGTAGAGCCAAGGGTCGTAACACATCTGAAATGTAATGTCCACTGTTCAAAGTGCCGTCAATGCGAACAAGAGATGACCAAGATGTGTAACCAATGGCACCCCATACCATCATGCCGGGTGATATGCCAGTATGGCGATGATGAATACATGCTTCCAATGTGCGTTCATCGCGATGTCGCCAAACATGGATGCGACCATTATGATGCTGTAAACAGAACCTGGATTCATCCAAAAAAATGACGTTTTGCCATTCATGCACCCAGGTTCATCACTGAATACACCATCGCAGGCGCTCCTGACTGTGATGCAGTGTCAAGGGTAACCACAGCCATGGTCTCCAAGCTGATAGTCCATGCTGCTGCAAATGTCGTCGAACTGTTCGTGCAGATGGTTGTTGTCTTGCAAACGTCCCCATCTGTTGACTAAGGGATCCAGACGTGGATGCACGATCCGTTACAACCATGTGCATAAGATGCCTGTCGTCTCAACTGCTAGTGATACAAGGCCATTGGGATCCAGCACGGCATTCCGTATCACCCTCCTGAACCCACCGATTCCATATTCTGCTAACAGTCATTGTATCTCGACCAACATGAGAAGTAATGTTGCAATACGATAAACCGCAATCACGATAGGCTACAATCCGACCTTTATAAAAGTCGGAAACGTGATGGTATGCATTTCTCCCCCTTACACGAGGCATCACAGCAATGTTTCACCAGGCAACGCTGGTTGGTTGGTTGGTTGGTTTTTGGGGGAAGAGACCAAACAGCGAGGTCACCAGTCTCATCGGATTAGGGAAGGACATGGAAGGAAGTCAGCCGTGCCCTTTCAGAGGAACCATCCCAGCATTTGCCTAGAGTGATTTAGGGAAATCACGGAACTAAATCAGGGTGGCCAGACGTGGGATTGAACCATCGTCCTCCTGAATGCTAGTCCAGTGTGCTAACCACTGTGCCACCGGCAACGCTGGTCAACTGCTGTTTGTGTATGAGAAATCGGTTGGAAACTTTCCTCATGTCAGCACATTGTAGGTGTCGCCACCGGTGCCAACATTGTGTGAATGCTTTGAAAAGCTAATCATTTGCATATCACAGCATCTTCTTCCTGTCGGTTAAATTTCATGTCTGTAGCACATCATCTTCGTGATGTAGCAATTTTAATGGCCGGTAGTGTATATACCATACAACATAAGTGAATGAAAATAAGTAAAGTAGACTAATTTTCGTGTCGAAGTATCACTCACTTCTGATACCATTCAAATAGTAAAAATGGCAGTATTAAGTCTTTGAACAAGATCCTGAATGTGGGCTTTCCACAGCAGCTTACTATCTATCTGAACACCTAGAAATTTGAACTGTTCAGTTTCACTAATCATATTCCCATTCTGTGAAATTAAAACGTCATGTTTTGTTGAATTGTGTGTATGAAACTGTAAAAACTGAGTCTTACTGTGATTTAACATTAGTTTATTTTCTACAAGCCATGAACTGAGGTCATGTACTGCACTATTTGGAACCGAGCCAATGTTGCACACAACATCCTTTACTACCAAGCTAGTGTCATCAGCAAACAGAAATATTTTAGAGTTACCTGTAATACTAAAGGGCATGTCATTTATATAAATAAGGAACAGGAGTGGTCCCAACACGAGGCACCCCCCACTTGACAGTACCCCATTCAGATCCCACATCACAGCTGTTATCAACATTGTGAATAATGACCTTTTGCTGCCTGTTGCTAAAGTAAGAGGTGAACCAATTGTGAGCTACTCCCCGTATTCCGTAATGGTCCATCTTCTGGAGCAATATTTTGTGATCATCACAATCAAATGCCTTACTTAAATCAAAAAATATGCCAAGCGTTTGAAACTTTTTGTTTATCCCACCCAGTACCTCACAGAGAAAAGAGAATATAGCATTTTCAGTTATTAAACGACTTCTAAAGCTGAACTGTACATTTGATAGCAAATCGTGTGATATAAAATGATCAATTATCCTTACATACAAAGCCTTTTCAACAACTTTTGCAAACAATGATGGCATAGAAATAGGTCTAAAATTATCTACATTATCCGTTTCTCCCTTTTTATAAAGTGGCTTTACTACCGAGTACTTTAATCGCTCAGGAAACTGACCATTCCTAAAGGAAAAATTACAAATATGGCTAAATACAGGGATAACATGTGCAGCACAGTACTTTAATATTCTGCTAGGCACTCCATCATAACCTTGAGAGTCCTTAGTCTTCAGTGATTTTATTATTGACTCAATCTCCCTCTTGTCTGTATCACAGAGGAGTATCAAACAATGGAAAATCCAGGATGGAATGTCACAATACGAGAGAAGGAAAGTTGTTACTCACCACAGAGCGGAGATGCTGAGTCGTGATAGGCACAATAAAAAGATTCACACAATCATAGTTTTTGGCCATTAAAGCCTTTGTCAGCAGTAGACACACACACACACATGCATGTGTGTGTGTGTGTGTGTGTGTGTCTACTGCTGACAAAGGCTTTAATGGCCAAAAGCTGTGATTGTGTGAATCTTTTTATTGTGCCTATCGCGACTCAGCATCTCTGCTATATGGTGAGTAGCAACTTTCCTTCTCTCGTATTGTCACAGAAGAGTATTTCAGACATCAATCACGGAAAGGCATTTGCCAAGAAAGTTGTATGATTTCCTGTAGAAACTAAATTTTAATTTACTTCACCAGCAATGCTCAGAAAATGAGTGTTAAATACTGTACATATATCTGATTTATCAGTAACAGAAATATTTTTACTGCAAACTGACTTTATATCGTTGACCTTGTGCTGCTGACCAGACACTTCCTTCACAACTGACCATATAGTTTTAATTTTATCCTGTGAATTAGCTATTCTATTTGCATACCACACACTCTTTGCCTTCCTAATAACATTTTTAAGCACCTTACAATACTGTTTGTAATGGGCTACTGTAGCTTGACTGTGACTACTACATTTACTCACTTTTTTTAAAAAAAGCAGGACATCTTCAGTCATGATGCCTGCAGTTCACTTGGTCCTTATGCTGCTACATTGTCTTGTACTCCCTATGTACACCATTTCAATGCCATGAGCTAATAATATCAAACCATCTTCTGACAAACAACATGAGTATAGCATCTACAGGATTTTTTTTCAATAGCACCACCATTGTAAATGATTTCCAAACAACAGTATCATTAAATGCTTTGTTTTGTTGCCTGCAAATAGCATCTCAAACTGCTCATAACTACAGAAAGAATAACATAACTCAGGACTAAGAAGACTTGAAGAGAAACAAACTAGTGTACATCTCAGCATAAGATAATTAAGGACTAAGACATTCTAGAAACCTGTAGCATACAATAGACAATAATTCTGCCCTACTGTACAAATTAGATATTAAGGTGAAGGCTCTAAACTGAAATTATGGAATAACTGTGTTAAACTTCTTATGTATAGTTAGTGAAATCAGCAGAGATTCCTTTACTTAATGAACTGTAGCAGCATACAACATGCAAATTGGTAAGAGAGTCAAAATAGGTGAACAGTATAATATGGTTGAATTTTCATCCTTTCCCAAGCACTTACGAGTTGGAATAACTCACATCTCACACAGAATGTTTTGTAGAATAAGAGAGCATTTATATTTGCCACTAGTCATATTGCTAACATTCCTGGATGAATAACACTTCTAATTGTTTCAGTTGAAACCATAAATGATGTTAATGCAGGACAATGATGAACAATAACCAATACACTCATGAGAGAGTACAAAACAGATGTGCCATGTTAACATACTACCGCCAAGAGGTCGCTGCCTTCAACAACAGAGTCACCTGCTGTAGCCAGCAGTAACCGCATGGCAAAGTGTTACATAAACTGTGTACTTGTAGCAGTTGCTGAGCAACCTGCACCTGAAATTGTGATTTACTGATGCCTTTGTGAAATGTTCATGTCCCAAAATACCACTGATTTTTGTACCTACTTAGCATCGCAGAAAATTTAATTTACACTGAATGTGCTCTCATGACCTATGGAAGTTGATTGCTGTATCTTGATACTCGTGTGTGAGTGTGCTCTCACCGCGCACGTGTGTTTGTATTGGTCACCAATTTATCAGCATGGGCTGCCTCTCTCCTGATGGATGAGCTTTTATAAACACTTGTGTACCACCCATGACATAATTTGTACAGAAATTTGAGTAAGAAAATAACATGTTAGACGATTTGCACAGAAACTTGATGAAGGAACTATTTTCCAAGATACCATGGTCCTCTTGGAGCATTTATAGTCATCCATTAAGAGAAGAAAAAGGGCATATCAAGTTGCTAAATATTTGGAGCAGTACATTACATGAAGAATATGAATGGCCAATAACATTCACAGATCTCAATCTAATAAGCATGCATGAGACACCCAGCTATCCCACTGCCTGCCTTACAGATACCCCGCAGGACTTTTAAAAACTCGAGAGAAAATGAATGTACAGTATGCACTCAAGTTCTGAGAGTGAACTTATTACTGGCATACAAGCAACATCAGTGTAGTAACTGTGGTGGCAGCTGGAACAAACCACTGTAAACAACATATCTGCAATTGACCAGTCAATTGTGAGCAGCCAATGGTAAGCAGTGGAGGTGCGACCAAAGCATGTCAAGTTGTGCCTCACAAACTGCAATGGAGCAACAGCTCTACATCAGGCGTTCAAGAATTTTTGAACAAGAGGAAAGGGTGTGCAATGTCTGTCCCACACACCACGACTCCCGAACAAACGTCAGTATATGTAAATGCCTGTCGCATTATAACGATACAGCCTCCCACAACATTAATATGAAGTGTCTGATACCATCTTTTTATATGCATCCGGGTTGTTATCGGATGATTAAGTGCTTCCTAAGGCCTTGTATGTGTACCTTTATTGGTATGAATTAATCCAATTTGCTAAGCACTGAATATTTTTGTGAAAACATATAGAATATTCTGGAAGGACGCATACTGTTGTAATTGTCAATAGATTGTTGTCATTATGTACAAATGCTAAATCAAATATCTAATTGAGAAACTGAAGTAATAAAAATATAGTGACAAATGTTAAGAGGCTGTGGAAATGTTGGCATAAATAACTAACACCTCTAATTACCATGAAATGTAATGATCATATGGAATTACCATAATTACACTTGATTAATGAGTTAACACAGAAAACATCATTATCTTGAGAAACAGCTTAAAAGTTATTACCAAGTGATGTATTTTCATTTTTTATCTATTTTTATGTCCTTCTTAGCAATTAATGTTCTTTGTAATTACATTTCTAATTAACTCTCCAGTTGTTTGCATCAAAAAACTTCTCAATTTCCAGAATTTGAGGCCTTATTTGTGAATTCTACATACGTAATTGGATAGAGCACGAGTTCTGTACTGTCACTGAATGTTAGTAACCAAATCCAAACTGTAATTAATTACATAACTAAAATAATATAAGAGATATTATTGTAATTAAAGTTCAGATTGATTTTCTTATGGAAAACTACAGATAATACTACAACAATTATGTCATTCGATATTGCATTTTATACCTTATTCGGATGTAACACCAGTTTCCTTACATTTTGTAAATTTTAATTGTAACATCAAATTTTCGCAAAATTAATAATGTGTTATTTTGAAATTTATAGTTAAAATTCTATATAAAGGGACGCAGTGATGCTGCGAAAGGTCAGTCAGAGTTAGTCAGTGTTTTGTTTACGTGTGGAGTGTGTAGTTCGTTTGTCAACTAATGTAAATAAATTTTGTGAAGCTTGGAACTTTTGTTTTCAATCATTAATGAATCCCAGGCAAATGAAATTTAAGTTAAGTGTTAACAATCCAAGGAGAATGTTACATTTGGTGGAGATGAGCTGGGATTGATGTTTGAAACATGGAACTATGTTAAACAAGTGACTGTTTCAGGTGAACGTAAGACGACTGCCAAGCAAAACTTGTTTTGAAAAACGTATATTATGGATGTACAGAACAAATGAATGGTACCACATGGGAAGAGTTGGTGTGGATAAAAAGGACCAAATTCTTGGACAGCACCGTCAACCATCAGATGAGTAACAGTTTATTTTTTGAAATAGTTTTGTGACAGTGACAAACATTTGTGTGGGAAGTTTTTATATTTTGTAATTTACTATGGGTGATGACGAAAATATAAAATTGTGTGAGGAAAAACATGTAGGCTGTGAATTTGTAGAAAACACTTCGGACCTAGGATCAAGTATCAGTGAGCTATCATCCAGCAGTAATCCAAGTGTAGACTGAAGTTCTGGTGGAGATTGTTCCAGTGAAAATGTTGCCACGAGTACTCCAATCACACAAGGAAGAGTAGGCGGAGATGATTTGTTAATGTTATTAATGCAGCATATGAAAGAAGCAAAGGAACAGATGGGACAAATTAGGCAGGATACTAGACAGATAAGGGAAATCCAGGAGAGTTTGGCAGCACTAAAAATTACTGTTGAGACAGAGCAGGGTGAACTCAATACTCATGTAGGAGCACTGGAAGAACGGGTTGATGTATTAAAAATTAATTTCACACAAGAGTTGTCCAAAAACAAGGAGAGATTCGAAAAACTAGACAAACATGTAGAAGCAGAAAATTCTAAACTTAAAGTAGAGGTAGTTCAGACTAGGAGAATTTTAGAAGGAAAAGTAGAAGCTTACAAAAGGAACTCTGAGCTAAAACTTACAGACATTTCCAATCAAATACTGTAAGTAATGTAGAACTGAAGTGTAATGAAAAAATAGATTTGTGTAAAAATAATGTTGTAGATTTAAGTAAGAGAGTTGTAGAATTACAAGAGGGTGTAGCTCAAAGAAATTTTGTTAGCAATATTAATTGTGTATGGGGTGGCATACCTTTAAAATGCTTTCCAAGAGATGGGAAACTGCATCATGTTGATTTTTACAGCATTGTCAGGATAATTTTAGTAATGACACAACAGACAATGTTAAAATTAAATTTGTTAAGCGATTTTTGGATGGAGAAGCAATCTCATGGGCCAATCAGAATGTAAATTCTACTATGTCATATGGTGAATTTGAAAGAAAATTCTTAAATAAGTTTTGGCCAGAATCCGAGCAAGCTAGGATTAAAAGTGAGTTTTTGAATGTTCAAATGTATATGGAAGAAATGGTAGCCTGAAGTGTTTTTGTGAAATCCAATTGAGGGAATTACTTGGGTTGGGGTTGTTTTGAGGCAGAAGACCAGACAGCGAGATCATCGGTCTCATCGGATTAAGGAAGAATGGGGAAGGAAGTCGGCCATGCCCTGTCAAAGGAACCATCCCGGCATTTGACTTGAGCAATTTAGGGAAATCATGGAAAACCTAAATCAGGATGGCCGGATGCGGGATTGAACCGTCGTCCTCCATAATTCGAGTAGGAAATTAGTGCACTTAGACAAACCTTTTTGCAAACTAATACAAATAGATGCCTTAAAAAGGAGATTACTGAAAAGAGTACAGTAGGAGTTGATTTATGGACCAGATGACTCTGTAGATCAGTTCTTGAGATATGTAGATAAGTTGGATAGAGCATTTGAGAGAAATGAGAGGTTAAATAAGGGCAGATTTGGCCATCAACCATCTGGGGGGTGGAATCAGAGCAGGAATCAAGGGAGGAGTGATAATGAAAATCAGAATAATAACAGTAGTTACAATAGAAGTGATAATAGATGGATCAACCATAGGAATGGAAATGGAAACAGAGGACATGACAACAGGGAGAGACCTTGGGAGAATAGTAACAGACAATCAGATAATCACCAATCAAGGCGAGGAAATTTAAACTGATGGACACCTCACTGGGAGCCTGTCAGTTTGGGGTGAGAAATAAGTACCAAAATCAGGCTAAACACCACCAGCATAGAGACACTGAAAGTAGATACATCAGACAGAGTAATCGGAGATAATGGAGTGGAAATGACAGAACTAATGGAAGAAGAGCATATCAGATTAACAAATTACAGTTTGACAGTAAATTCTGGAAAAGTGTGGATGAAAGTGTTGAAGATAGAAGTAATAACATCTGTAAGAATGTTGAAGAGGTTCTGTTAGAGGAGGAAACTATCTCAATTCTATATAAACAGTATGGCGAAGAACTTTGCAAAGAAAATGTTGGCTCTGATAATAATCTTGATGAGTTTGGATTAAGTAAATTAATAGAGGAAGAATCCATCCCTATTAATTGGCGACTCCATGTTGTCTTGTGCACTACGACCAGGTAACAGGTATACTTGAAAAAAGAGACAGCATTGGTCGTATATTTTTCTATTGCAAAATCGATTTTCTGTCACTGAGTGACCATCTTCAGTGCTATATTGTATAACAAATTGGGATGCACTGTTGTCACTAAGCTTACGGCAATCACATAGACTATGTGATTGCCGTAAGCTTAGTGACAACAGTGCATCCCAATTTGTTATACAATATAGCACTGAAGATGGTCACTCAGTGACAGAAAATCGATTTTGCAATAGAAAATATACGACCAATGCTGTCTCTTTTTTCAAGAATCCATCCCTGTTCAGCACTGAAGGGATGATACTTGTACTAGTGTATTTGTCAACAATTTTGATGATCATTGTAAAGATGTTGTAGAAGTGTCTAGTATTGGAGATGATAGCATGGCTGGTAATATTGATAGTGAAAGTGTCAGTAGTAATGATGAATGGGAGGAAGAATTAGATGGCATGGTGTATATGGAGGTTAAAGAAGATTTAATTAATGGTGAAGAAGATGATGTCAGTAGTATTTGTGAAGAATATGAGAACCAGATGGTGCCAATGGAAACTGGGAAGGTATCATCTGGTAAGGAACAAATGGACAGCCATTATGATTTAGATGTGATGCTAGAAACTTTATGGGATACCTACAAAGGTTACAGTGACAATGACAGAGTAAAAAGGGTCATCAAGATTATTTTTGAAGAATTGCATTCCAACTGGGAAGGTATAACCAATCAGCAGGCTTACAGTGAGATCAGTTCCAGGAAAAATAGACAGTGTGTAAAAGAGGGGCATGACACAAGCAATCATCTGATGTAGCTCTAAGTAAAATACAGACAAGCAAAAATGGTATAAATGACTTGGACTTTAGAGAGATTAAGGATGATCTGTTGCATAAAGATGAGGAAAGCAGAAGGAAAACTGTAATTTGCTCGTATATATGTATAAAAGTTGCAAATTGTGAGGGAGTTTGCCTCTTAGACATGGGTAGTCCTGTTTGTGCCATTTCTGAAAAAATTAGAGACCAGATAAAACATAGTGCTGACTTTGAAGAATATCCTGTTATTGGAATCAAAATTAAGGGAGCAACTGGTAGGCTCAGCAAAGTTGTAAACAGACAAGCCTTAATATCTTTCACCATTAACGATTTACAGTATAAACAAGGATGTTTTGTAGTTCCTGACCCGATTGAAAAATATTCAGAATGAACTGAATACACGGAGTAAATGCAGATTTTGACTGGAATAACAAAAAGTTAAAGCTTACCAACCCAAAGACAGATGTAACACATGTGACTGAACTAATCATCCAAAATTGCCTAGAGAACAATTTTCAAATTAGAAGAGTGATTTGTGTAAATGAAAAGATCCATGTTAACGAGGAAGACAATGAAGAAGAATGCAGTGAAGACAAGTACACTGAATTAGTGGCCACCAAACTAAAGGAAGCTGGGAGTCTAGATAAAGACCAGACAGGTCAATTAGGTAGTCTGTGTGGGAATACAAAGGTGTGTTTAGAGAAAAACCTGGAGAAGCTAAAAACCATGAATGTAGACTTAATCTAAAACCTCACGAACCATTTTTTATCGGACCATATGGAGTAAGTGTCAAACACCAAGCAAAAATAGGATGATGTGAAAGCCCTCAGGAGGACACCCCATCTTCGTGTCAAGTGTGTGGTGAGCATTAGGTCTCCAAGCAATGTAGCATTCCATTTTCTTCTTTACGTTTTCGGATACTACATCTTTTACTCACCTATAAACCTGTAATGAAGTTCTCTCTTACTGAAAATACTATCCATTCTCTGTTATATAAGTTTTCTGTGTGTAATATGACTATCGCATGACATTATTTGAGGACTAATTTGAAAATGTAAACTGTGTACTAAATTTGACTTTCCTACAGTAGTGATTGACCAATTATTGTAATTAGACTCTGTACAGCATGTACTTGATTTTGTGGGTGGTTCTTTGAGAATTACAGGCATGGTCATGATTTTATGAATTTGCTAATGAGATGTACAAATGGACAATGTTAAAGATGTACACGTGTTAATAAATGGACAAGTTGCACTGTGACGAAAGACACTTTGTGAAAAGTTTGTCATTACAAGATGGTGTGATGAGGAACAGTCTGTGAGTTTGTTTGATATGATAAATAGTTAAATGAGATCTGAGGGGACAAATATACTGTATAGAGGAATAAACTGAAAAATTAATCAAAAGGAAAGGATACATATATAATTTATTTTTGTTCTTTGACTTTAATCTGTACATAGCTAAATCTTTACAGTTTAGTGTGTTTATCTTTGTGTGATTCTGTTTATATGTATGCTAATAGTATAGGATAATATGTGAAAGATTTTGACATATTTATACCTGAAGAAACTGCAAAAAGGTGGGACTTTAAGGAGATGGGACCTGGATAAACTGAAAGAACCAGAGGTTGTACAGAGATTCAGGCAGAGCATAAGGGAACAATTCACAGGAATGGGGGAAAGAAATACAGTAGAAGAAGAATGGGTAGCTTTGAGGGACGAAATAGTGAAGGCAGCAGAGGGTCAAATAGGTAAAAATATGAGGGCTAGTAGAAACCCTTGGGTAACAGAAGAAATATTGAATTTAATTGATGAAAGGAGAAAATATAAAAATGCAGTAAATGAAGCAGGCAAAAAGCAATACAAACATCTCAAAAATGATATCGACAGGAAGTGCAAAATGGCTAAGCAGGGATGGCTAGAGGACAAATGTAAGGATGTAGAGGCTTATCTCACTAGGGGTAAGATAGATACTGCCTACAGGAAAATTAAAGAGACCTTTGGAGAAAGGAGAACCACTTGCATGAATATCAAGAGCATTGATGGAAACCCAGTTCTAAGCAAAGAAGAGAGAGCAGAAAAGTGGAAGGAGTATATAGATGGTCTATACAAGGGCGATGTACTTGAGGACAATATTATGGAAATGAAAGAGGATGTAGATGAAGATGAAATGGGAGATATGATACTGCGTGAAGAGTTTGACAGAGCACTGAAAGACCTGAGTCGAAACAAGGCCCCCGGAGTAGACAACATTCCATTAGAACTACTGAGAGCCTTGGGAGAGCCAGTCCTGACAAAACTCTACCATCTGGTGAGCAAGATGTATGAGACAGGTGAAATACTCTCAGACTTCAAGAAGAATATAATAATTCCGATGCCAAAGAAAGCAGGTGCTGACAGATGTGGAAATTACCGAACAATCAGTTTAATAAGTCACAGATGCAAAATACTAACGCGTATTCTCTACAGACGAATGGAAAAACTGGTAGAAGCTGACCTCACGGAAGATCAGTTTGGATTCCGTAGAAATATTGGAACACGTGAGGCAATACTGACCCTACGACTTATCTTAGAAGCTAGATTAAGGAAAGTCAAACCTATGTTTCTAGCATTTGTAGACTTGGAGAAAGCTTTTGACAATGTTGACTGGAATACTCTCTTTCAAATTCTGAAGGTGGCAGGGGTAAAATATAGGGAGCGAAAGGCTATTTACAATTTGTACAGAAACCAGATGGCAGTTATAAGAGTTGAGGGGCATGAAAGGGAAGCAGTGGTTGGGAAGGGAATGAGACAGGGTTGTAGCCTATCCCTGATGTTATTCAATCAGTATATTGAGCAAGCAATAAAGGAAAAGTTCGGAGTAGGTATTAAAATCCATGGAGAAGAAATAAAAACTTTGAGGTTCGCCGATGACATTGTAATTCTGTCAGAGACAGCAAAGGACTTGGAAGAGCAGCTGAACGGAATGGACAGTGTCTTGAAAGGAGGGTATAAGATGAACATAAACAAAAGCAAAACAAGGATAATGGAATGTAGTCGAATTAAGGCGGGTGATGCTGAGGGAATTAGATTAGATAATGAGACACTAAAGGAGTAAAGGAGTTTTGCTATTTGGGGAGCAAAATAACTGATGATGGTCAAAGTAGAGAGGATATAAAATGTAGACTGTCAAAGGCAAGAAAAGTGTTTCTGAAGAAGAAAAATTTGTTAACATAGAGTATAGATTTAAATGTCAGGAATTCGTTTCTGAAAGTATTTGTATGGCGTGTAGCCATGTATGGAAGTGCACGTGGACGATAAATGGTTTAGACAAGAAGAGAATAGAAGCTTTCGAAATGTGGTGCTACAGAAGAATGCTGAAGATTAGATGGGTAGATCACATAACTAATGAGGAGGTACTGAATAGAATTGGGGAGAAGAGGAGCTTGTGGCACAACTTAACTAGAAGAAGGGATCGGTTGGTAGGACATGTTCTGAGACATCGAGGGATGACCAATTTAGTATTGGGGGGCAGCGTGGTGGGTAAAAATCATAGAGGGAGACCAAGAGATGAATACACTAAGCAGATTCAGAAGGATGTAGGCTGCAGTAAGTACTGGGAGATGAAGAAGCTTGCACAGGATAGAGTAGCATGGAGAGCTGCATCAAATCAGTCTCAGGACTGAAGACCACAACAACAACAACAACACACCTGATGTGACCTTAATTATAACCTACACGAGTACCTTGAGTAATGAGTTCATCCCTGTTCCTACCTAGAGAACCATATCCAAGATCCTTACCTGACCTGGAAGTAAATAAATTAAAAAATTGTAAAACTAATAGTGGACTTTGCTATTGCAGCATAGGGACTGCCAGAAAAAGAGGGGTTGCAGACACAACATGGACAGCACAAAAGGACTGATGATTGTGAACTGCCAATTCCTTAAGATATGCATTTTGAACCAGTGACTGGAGTGACAGCTAAGAAAAATATTCGATTTTTTTCTATGAAAATATGAATGTACCGGATTGTATATACGTATTTAGTAGCCATTTATACAAGTAATACTTGAAAGAGTGGCTGGGGGGGTGGGGGTGTATAACGATACAGCCTCCCCCAAGATTAATATGAAGTGTCTGATACCACTTTTTTATATGCATCTGGGGTGTTATCGCACGATTAAGTGCTTCCTAAGGCCTTGTATGTGTACCTTTATAGGTATGAATTAATCCAATTTGCTAAAATACCGAATATTTTTGTGGAAACATATAGAATATTCTGGAAGGATGCATATTGTTGTAATTGTCAATAGACTGTTGTCATTAACAAAATTATGTACAAATGCTAAATCAGATATCTAATAGAGAAATTGAAGTAATAATATATAGCAACAAATATTAAGAGGCTGTGGAAATGTTGGCATAAATAACTAACACCTCTAATTACCATAATTGCACTTGATTAATGAGTTAACACAGAAAACATCATTATCTTGAGAAACAGCTTAAAAGTTATTACCAAGTGATGTATTTTCATTTGTTATAAATTTTTATGTCCTTCTCAGTAATTAATATTCTTTGTAATTACATTTATAATTAACCCTCCAGTTGTTTGCATCAAAAAACTTTTCAATTTCCAGATTTTGAGGCCTTATTTGTGAATTCTACATATGTAATTGGATAGAGCACGAATTCTGTACTGTCACTGAATGTTAGTAACCAAATCCAAACTGTAATTAATTACATAACTAAAATAATATAAGAGATATTATTGTAATTACAGTTCTGATTGATTTTCTTATGGAAAACTACAGATAATACTACAAAAATTATGTCATTCGATATTGCATTTTATACCTTACTCACCTGTAACATCAGTTTCCTTACGTTTTGTAAATTTTAATTGTAACATCAAATTTTCACAAAATTAATAATGTGTTATTTTGAAATTTATTGTTAAAATTCTATGTAAAGCGACGCAGTGATACTTCGAGAGGTTGGTTGGTCAGTCAGTGTTTTGCTTACTTGTGGAGTGTGTAGTTCAGTTATCAACTAATGTAAATAAATTTTGTGAAGCTTGAAACTTTTGTTTTCAATCATTGATGAATCCCAGGCAAACAGAATTTAAGTTATAAGTGTTAACGATCTGAGGAGATCGTTACTGCGTGATGACTGAAGTGCAAAATCAGATAATTCTTTTCTGTAAACAGCTATCGTGGGTGACAAGACCTGGTGTTATCAGTACGGACCACTACAAAACTATCAAGTGCAGAAATTTGAATGAAGGATCAATGCTCTGACCACAAATCCGACATCCAAGCCAATATGAAGTGCGGGCGTAACAACATACCAAAGAAGAACTTATCTGCCAGTTTCAGATGGTAGTATGAACAGTCTGTGTGTTGAACTCAAGCGAAGGGTGACTACATACAACACCTGGAGCATTAAAATCACCACCTAATGTTTCTCTAGTTTTTTGTTAATCCACTTACAAAACTATTTGGACTGATGGGATAGGTGATGCTAAGCCTTGAGTTATTGTTTGATGTGATAGGATACATTACCAGAACAAGGCTGCAACCTTGTACTTCTCTTTTTGTACCGGCATCCCACATCGGTGCCATGCTCAGAGCTTATAATTCAAGGTAGTTGCATAAGTTTTAGGACATCATACTCAGAACTCCAGCCATCTTCACACAGTGCTCGAAGCCTTGACCTGCAAAGCCTTTTACAGCACTGAAGAGATTAAATTAGAGCTCTTAAGTGATATACAGCCATGGCCTGAAGCCATATCTGATGGTCCCCAGCACCATAGGCATGGAGTAACACCGCTTTTCCTCTCCAAAGACTGAGGCCTCTCCTCAGGTAGCTGCTATACTCACTGGCGACAGTCACTGGTTATAGTGCACAACCACAATTAATCACTGAAAACAATGTGACGCCTTTCATCAGCAGTCCATGCTTCCTGGTCATGACACCAATCCAAACACAGCAGTTTTTGTAGTGGTGTTAATGGCAGGCTACACGTGAGTCAGTAATTCCTAGACCAGCTGCTGCTAGTGGGGCGTGATGACACAGAATATTGCAGAATGTCCACTACTTGTTAGTAGATGATATGCACAGATATGAAGGGGTTACAATATGCTTACTGCAAAGTACAGCAATCCTCCCTCAAAGTGGTCCGAAGTGGTCAAACGGAACCTTGATAATGAGTATGCCTGCCATCCCATTCCCATGCAGTCCAATATTGGGTCACTACCACATCCAAATGCCCCACAAATCTGGATACTGCACAATTCAACCAGCCAGTCAAATGAAGACCCACAATAAGGCTCCTTTAAGTCTTGGTCAAGTGCTGAAAATAATGTCTCACATGAGTACAAGGCATCCCCTATCCTTCACAGTGATCGGTCAATGACTGACACTGTTTATGTCTCTTATACACAGATCAGCCAGAACATTATGACCACCTGCCTAATAGCTAGTACGTCCACCATCAGGATTATAACCGTGGCAATGTCATGGCCTGCAAGGCCTTGGTAAGTCCCTGGAGGGAGCTGGCACCACATCTGCACTCACAAGTCACCTAATTCCCATAAAGTCTAGGGAGGGGGCAATGAGCTCCAACAGCATGTTCAGTCACATCCCAGATGTGTTTGATTGCATCAAGATCTGGTGAGTTGGCAGAACAGCATAACTGGAACTTGCCATAGTGTTCCTTGAACCACACCATCACACTCCTGGCCATTTGATACGGCACGTTATCTTGTTGAATAATGCCACTATCATCGGGAAACTGATCGTCATGAGGTGGTGTACATGGTCTGCAACCAGTTTACAGTACTCCTTGGCATAATGGTGCCTTGTGCGAGCTCCACTGCACCCGTGGATGCCCATGTGAATATTCCTCAGAGTGCAGTGCAAGTGTCAAGGAGCTGTTTCCCTGGAAGAAAACGGATTCACACTCTCCCAGTGGCACGATGAGGAAGGTATCTGGATTTATCAGACCATTCAAAACCCTGCCATTGCACAACGTCCAGTGCCAATGGTCATATGCCCATCTCAATAGTAGTTGTGGTGTTAACGTTGGTACATGCACAGGTCGTCAGTTGCAGAGGCTCTTGGAGTGTTCGGTGTACTGCTTGTTCGGACACACTTGTACTCTGCCCAGCATTTAAGTCCAATATTACTTCCGCCACAGTTCACCACCTGTCCTGTTTCACCAGTCTGCCCAGCCTATGATATTTGACATCTGTAATGAGGGGTGGTCACCCAAGCCCACATCATCTGAACATGGTTTCACCACCTGCTGAAGACACACATAACAGCGCTCATCAAATGCCCGACAAGTTGTGCAGTTTCTGTAAAGCTTGTGCCAAGCCTTCAGGGCAAAGGTCAGACTCAGATAGATTGTGCACCTTCCCCATTCTACACACGGACAGCGCGCTCACCGATACTACATGCACTATGCATGTGTCTGACTAGCTTTCATTCCTTGCCAGGTGACAATGTTATCAGTTGGATGGGTTTGTACTGTTAGTAGGTCAGTGGTCATAATGTTTTTGCTGATTGGTGCATAGCCTTTAATGGTCATTAATACTTAATACAGTGCTAAGAACCAGTTTCTGACAACTATTTCTCTCTATTACTGTACATCGTGTGTAGTTCCACACCCCTGGCAATTTTGCTTCACGTCTATCAAACACAATGAACGAATGGCATGTGGAAAGGCGCTGACATATTTTTCATGGCGAGGACCATCCTCATTTGTATCAATCAGCAGCATGATGCATTTTATAAAACATGGACTGGTCTTTGGAATGCATGTGTTCAAGTAAAATAAAAGTAAAAATTCTACAAGAGGGAGGGGTGCGAGGTGGGTGGAGAGGTGGGGCATTTTCTTCAGTTGAGATGGCTCAGTAGAGTGCCAGTCTTAATTTGTGAAAATACTAGGTTTTGGGAGGCCGAAAGACTCCATTTTGATCAAAGCTTTGGCCCTTCTGAATATTGTGGGCCACCCTGAGTGGTATATCTTCTCCTACTTTTCAAATTTCTCATGTCATCTACTTACTCACAATTTTAATAAAATATTGTCCGTATAAGAACGTCATCAAACTGCTGCAACCAAAATATTTGTTTTCTTAAGTTCCCATTTAACCTGTTCAAAACTTATTGCTTATTTTGGAATATTCCAGGTGGCAGAGGCAGTGGTGGCAGTAGTAGTAATGATGAGATAATTGCAAAACACACTGCAAAATAACAGTACTATCAGACACACACTTTATCTTCTAGGACTTATATACAGTGACGGGTCAGGGATTTCGTTATGAATTATAGTGTATATAGCCCTATGACTCATTTTGAATTCTGCAGCACATTCATGGACAAAGATGCTTCTGTTGTCCTGGATTCACTAGTTGGTGTCTTTTGTTTGCACGTTCACTTCTCTTCCACTCTGCTGATAGTGTCTTCTATTTCATAATCTTCCCAACTCTATTCTGTTACGGAAACAATTGTCTTCACACTGAACCATCGTTATCCTGCCAATTTTGGACAAGTTTACCCATTCTGGTAACAATAATTATTACTTCTTCCTCTTGAGTGCTGTACGGAAGTATACTTCCCAATTACTTGGACACCTTTTAACTGATTTTTATGAAACAATTGTTGTTTCCATAACACTGTATTCAGTTCTGTGTGAAAATCCTTTCAATTTATAATGAAGTTCCTGTTGTTTAATGGTGTATTTTCTTAAAAATAGATGTCTTGTAGGAGGCATACTTGTTGTAGATGATAGATTTACTGAAGCATTTCATCATCAGTGCCTTGGTCTCTCTTTATACCTCCATCTCCTTTGCAATACTGCTCCACTCATATTTCTCCTCATGTCTATCTCCCTGCATTTCAACAAAAGCTTACTTTATGATGAAGACTTTTTTCTCTTCTAGCCTTGTGATGTGAAATGGCATGTCATTCTTTCTCCCGTAACTTACTTTTACCACTTCCCTGTTGGAATCAAAACTGTGCACTTTATGGGAAGAATGATGACAGATATATCACATGACATCAGTTTCCGGGTATTGATGGAATTTTTGTAAGTAACTATGAGAGAAGTTGGGTAATACGAAATATGTTTATAAAAATTGATGTTTTGTACAATAATAATTGACCTTGATAGGAAATGTTAATTATACAATGCTTTATACCTAGCATTAAAAATAATATAAATATTGGTGTTTAAGATAAATTAAAATGATGTGTACACACTTTTAAATGATCAGAACAAATAAGCATGATAAATCTATTAATTGATCAACATGGTAACAATGAATACTAGCATTTTACTAACGTACATAACAAATAATGGTCTTTAGATGACCTTATCGAATGTTTGCACCAATTAACATTATTTTAATTTACATTTCAAAGGGAACAAAAAAAAGTACTGCTACTGAAAAGTGCAGAATAGCCTTCAATAAAGCAATAAACTGGCATCAGTAGGGCCAATAGCTTTAAATAACAGCTCAAAGATCACAGTTGCAAGTTAACTTTTTCTTGGGCAAAAGAATAAAATCTCAGTAACAGACATATTTACATTTGGACATTGACAGTAGCTCTGTGACTCAATTTCCACAAACATTGATGCAACTAAGCCCCCAAAAATATACACGTGAAACCTGAATTGCTTCATAACTGTGAAAGCAGGAGACAGACATATGCATTATAAGAGAGTAAAGCAATAACTGGGAGAACAAGAAACCACCAAATATAAATGTCTGTCGGCCTCAGATATTAGTGTATGTACCTGAGGACAGTAACAACAAGTGTTTCCCTTGCAACATGTAGGAGTAGGTTTAAAGTAGGAAGTACTATTACGGTTACCGAGAGTAAAAACAGTACGAAAGTGCACTTAGTCAAAAACATGCGAACCCCATATCCACAAATGTGAAAAACTGCAGATGATTTTGCAACATCACATTTGTCTTTTCTCCAGCCAATCAATGGCAATAAATTTCACATTAATAATGGTTTCTTATATTCTTTTCTGAGGTATTTTACCACCGATAGCTACTTACCTTCTGTGTTAACAAAGTAATTCATTACTCTTTCACGATAGAAAGGAAGAAATGTAGCATGGTCATTTGGAAGGAGGTATTCTGCACCTTACGTGCAATAGTTTCATCTAATTTCCTCTCTGTGATGGCTGTTTCAGCATTTCACATACAATGTGTATCATTCTTTCATGGTGGATTCATAACAACTGGTTAGCCTGTCACACATTTCAAACAAGTTGTTTACCATTTTATTTATGTTATGTCATGCAAATGCCACCCAATTACACTAGCCTTCTATTCTTCTTCTTCTTTTCTTCTGTTAATGTGTAAGAACAGATGATGTCATGAATTTCACGTACACAATGCCTGGAAAGTACAAAGCCTATATAGCCTGAATTCATTTGATATGCCAATTTACTGAGATAATTTGCTTCCTTGATCCACATAGAAAACTGAGTTCTTCAGTTTCATATTATCCAAAGCTATATAAATATACATTATTTGAACTCTTCTTCATTACTTTCACAATTTCTCTTGTTTATTCAAATCTTGTATATTTGCTACTAACCTTCCCCTGTAGGTTTCCTATACCCAGCACTGCTACACTATTGCAGAAAACACTGTGAAATCACAGAAATGCTTGAATATTGCATTGATTTCTACCAGTCCTTACATCATCATATAATGACTATAATCATAGCATAATTAATGACAAAGTTCCAAGAAGAGTACAACAGGATAGCAAACACAACTAATTAAAATGCAAGTCTTGCTATGTGAGACACGTACACTACAAGAGACAGGAATAATATGAAAGGAACCTCAAAATGACAACTGTAAATGGAAAAATTCACGTGGCAATGAAATACAGGATCAATTTTTCACTGTTAATTGTGTATGTGTGTGATACAGCATAAAAGAACTATATAGCCATAAAGACAGGCAAAAGTACCATTTAAGGTAAAGTATTACATCACACTATGCACCACATGTCGGAGTCCTACAGACATGAACATCTCTAAACAGTTGCTCAGTGGGAAGTTATGCCGGACTTTTTAAACAAAAAGTAATTTTTTAACTGATGACCAAAAGTACAAGATGAATATAGCCCATTATTATAAATAAGAAACTGTATTACGCCTATACAGAATGAAGGGCACCTGTATCAGAAAGAAACATAAAATTTAAGAACAATCCAGAGCGTTACAAAAGAAAAAGTTACATTTTTGGATCTTCCCCTTTACACTCTTTCTGGCTTTAGATTAACTGAAAGGCTCATGCATTTGTCTCCCAGTATTTCATAAGGTATAAGGTCTTATATACCCTGGAGTAAAACTCCCTGAGAATGCTGCACTAAAACTGGCAGCACTTGTGTAAAGTAGAGGTTCCTGCAGCAGTTATTTTGTTTCTGTTTCATAAAAGCAAGACTACCATTCCCAATCTTCCCCACTGCACATTTAAAACACAATACATTTTTAATTGTACATAACGATAGGCAAAGAGCGGTTGAGCATTTTAACATATCAACATATCATGTTGAAACTGAACTACAAGAAATGCTGTGTTTGTTTAGATTCCTTGAATGGCAAGGGAATAAAACAATGTTAAATGATTGTCTTGTGTATACAGTCAATACAGAGAAAAAGACATTTCACACAATTAAATCTGTCATCAATCCAAACGTTAGTTTGGATTCAAGATTGCCACATGACTCTCAGTTCTGTTGGAATTGGAGTGCCCTCACTTTCCTCTGACCTGAGAACCAGTACACCCAACCAGTTACTTTGGGATCTACTATCGAGAAATCTCAACCAGAATGTGACTTCTTGTATCCACATACACCAAGAATTTTCAGTGATAAAAAAAGGCATGTTAACAGGCAGAAAACATACTAGGAAAAAAAGGGGTAAAGCATGAAACTTTGTCTTCATATGCTTATCTGCATACCAGCCATACCAACAGCAAAATATTCCACAATTTCTCCTTTAGAAGAACGAACATACGGAAGAAACACAGCATGAGTCTATACATTCAAAATGTTGCTGAAAAATGATGGTTCACTTATAACATAAATCAATCTACCTACTGATAATCAATCTGCAGCTTCGGAATTCTTTATCCAGTTGTCATTTTACAAACTCCAAGATGATAAAAAATTTTGATCTATGACAGGTAATTAGTTTGAGTTTCAATACACACTCTTGTTTCATATCACGGAAAACTTCTGTTATGAATAATGTGCAGCCCCTCTCTTTCATTTTTTTCCCCAGGCAACAATATAAAGACATACAGAAAACGCAGTATAAATTCTTCTGTTGTCGACTCCTTCTCACCAAGAACCAGCAATTGTTATCCCTGTGTTTCCAGTGCAATGATAATCCAGCCTTCTTGGAACTATGTATGCACAGAGAACCACTATATTAGTGGAGATTCATCATTTCTCTGAAAACTAACTTCTTTACTGTGTGCTTAACAGTATCTGTTCAACAATGATCTATAAAAATATTCTTTTATCAACACCAACAAAGTATAAACTTTTCTTGAGATGAATGACAACGTGCACTGTTACACTTGAAATATTAATGGGGAAAAAAATAGGAAACATGTAACACATGTAAAGGAAAAATATTTAGTATGCAATAAGGACATCTTTTAAAACTTTCATTACGAAATTTACTTTTTTCCTTTGTAACTCTGTTAGATATATATATATATATATGTATATATTTATATAAATTTACTATATATAAACTCAATATGAGCCCTAATAGTTGCCATGATTATGAGCTTCACTGAAGTAGGAAACAACAAATGTTCTAAACATATGCACTTATTACATATGTCTTAGGCATAACAAACAAAGTAGCAACTTCATCCCTTGACAAAATTATATGTTCACATTTAATTACATCATTTAAAATGAACAAATCACTAAAACTATCTAGCACTGTCACTGTACTGGGATGTAAAAATGTTAAATAGTATATACATATATCCTCAGATCCTCTCTAGATTAAAAACTCAGAAAAACAAATCAACATTAATACTGACAATGAGATGTGTTGCACAAGTGCAAACATTCGTAAGGTGTCTCAGTCGTTTGGTACCGGATAAATTACATACGACATAAGCAAATAATGTAACTTCACACAAAGAAGCAATTTTACAAAGAAAAGTATTTTGCCGTTATTAAAACAACCTATTCTCACAAAATGGCCCCATGAAATATAGAAAATAACAACTGTTCTATTGTTAATTAATTACTAATACGCAGTTCAATTATTTACATGTTTATGTACAACATACTAGACTTCTATTTATTTACATGAAAACTGCTGAACTGAACGTGCAATCTGTTCTTTATATCCACAGAGTTAGAAACTGTGAACAGTCACTGCAGATGCACCACATATTCAGTTTATGAAAACTATAAATATAGTTCTAGCATACCTTCATTACAAACTTTTTGGACTTGATAAACAACAAAACAGAGTTCACTTATCATAACATTTTTTTCTCTCTGTTCAGTTCACAAAGCACCACAGTGGCACTATCAAGCCATGAAAGATGACAACTGTGAGCCAAATCCATAGGCACTTACAGGTAACAATCAAAATTCTCTCTCTCACACACACACACACACACACACACACACACACACACACACACACAACACACGCATACACGCATACACGCACGCACAAATATATATATTTACACTACGTAGCACAGCACAAAGTTCTCCTTGAAATTTTACAGGCTGAAACAGCCTAGGCACAATTGCACTTAGGAGGCATTACCAGTGATACAGCTCTTGTACAGCTGACATTTAAGTGTCTCAAGCAAGTAATGAACATTGCATATTTCTGAGAGGAACAATATCTGTAAATAGCATAAGCAAATGTCTACCACAATTTCAGAACAGAGTCAGCATCTGAAAGAGTGGCTAGTGGGTCAGCGGCTGTTATTTTCGGTATGCGCTGTTATAGAAGTATACAGAAACAGCACTTTTATTTTATCACTTGTGTGCTTTATGGTGTCCAGTGCAAGAATATTTCTTGTTCTACTAATCAACTTTTTAGAGGAAGAAACCAACTGTGGAACAGGCTGATGCTACACTTATTCTGACACTACTCAGTTCAAATATAAAAATATAACTGACAATGAAAGAAACAGCTGCTTCTTTTGTATAAAAACATTGTTACAAACTTTTCATAATTACATGAGGGAATAACAATCCTAAGTGTGTGTGATAAAGCCTCCATCATCAAAAATATATTGTGAGTTACATAAGACTGGAATTTATTTTAGGGTTTAAGAATTCCGGCAGAGATCTTATTCAGCAAAAAAACACGTATTCACACCAAATAAATAAGATGACTAAGTAATAGAGTAAGATACGAAAAACTTTTTCATTCAATTAATTTCCTTATGTGATGACTACTGAGACTGTAGACTCTTCAGTAACTGTGCTGACACAAGAACATAAACACTAATAATCGGAACACATGAGAATAGCAGATTGTTTGGAAATAATTTGCAAGATAGGGTTTCTTGAATTTAAAGGCTTCCGCAAATTACAAAAACCACTTGCATCGAAGTTTCTTATTCCTGCAGCACACAGAACATCTTGGGTGGACAGTGAAAGTAATTCAGCAAAGTATTACTGTTATTGCAGCAGCACTCTCTCTCTTGAACCTCTATGTCATGATACAAGCAAAATTATATGAAGAAAGTTAATTGAAGTATTGTTTCTGTTATGTCAGAGAGGATACTATTCTGGCTAAGGCTCATCTGCACTGAAAGGAAACTTCTGACTACCTCAAAGAAATAATAACATTCTGAAATTCCAAAAAATAGCTAGTATATAACTGCAAATTTGCATAAGTGTTGTTACATCACTGACAATTATTATTCATTCAGTAATATAAAATGAATGGTTATAAGGAAGATGTCCATTACTTGCATAAAAGCCTTAAATGTCAAACGTACACTAACTCATGTTAAAGAAAATTACAACAGTGCCAATCTGAACACAATTTTGTCAAATAATCTCTCTTAGCAAATAGGATTTACAATTTTTCTATACTCCCAGGCGTGTTTTTGTATACGTGCATCAGCAATAACACACATGAAATAAGCAAAGAGCCAGATCTATAAAAAACAGTAACAAATAACATTTTAAATGCTTCAGGTACAGTGAAATTATCTGGCTCTTAAATTTAATCACAATAAACACTGCACATTTTGTAAGACAGATGAGTCATCAGCACAAGATTAAAAAATCTGTATAAATCTAATTACTGATCAATCCATGGAAATTTAAAACAAAAAATTAAAAATATTTAACACATACGAGTGTTAAGCCAGTTTTGATGCAATATTAAAAGTAGGGTAGCCATATTGAACTGATTAGCTTAATTTGGCAATCAGTTAAAGTTAACATACCACATATAATTTCACTATCAACTTACAGTAATCTCAACAACAAATAAAAAATAATAATACATGGTAACTTAAGGGTAAGACTTAGATTCCTCTGTAGAACAGACTATCCTATACTTTACAGAAACAACACATACATATGACTCATTTTCCCCTATTTCGTTTTTTTTCTTTTTCATTTTTTTTTTTGTTTCAATAAGACACTGGACTTACTACACTAGTCTCAAGTCATTTAAAATTGTACATCAATTATAAAACAGGCAAATCAGTAAGATACAAGACTGTAAAAGAAACAGGAGCTTCAATCTATTGTGCACTATTGTTTGAGGCAATGTCTTTAACTATATAAAAATACAAAATTTAATGTATTAGCAATATTCTGCTACAAATCTGGAAGATTTTCAGTATCTTAAATGACAGTATAGTACACCAAGTTTCACATTAGCACATTACTAAATAGCAGTGCACTAGTCAATTTAAAGCAATAAATTTAACAAGAAAAGTATTTTTTTCCTGAACACAGAAAAAAAGATATGAAAATTTTGGTGTTTAAGGCTGCCTTTGTACTGAAAGTAACAATTAGACTTCATGTAAAAGTTAGTATATTCATTCATCAGTTTAAAGGAAGATTTCATTACACATTAAGTTCGCCTGGGAGTGAGATGCCGTGCACTTTGTCACTTTTATCATAAGATACTCAACAAATAACCCATCCATGACTCTTCTTACGTTTATTTACACAAAGTATAAGTTCAGCATTTCACGCTTAGTAAGAAAGACTTGCCTGTTTTAAATCAAGACATTTGATTTCACCCAACATTGCACACTTTTTTCACAGTGTCATTATCTCATAAAAGCTCTGAGAAGAATAGGGATCAGGACACCAGTAGAAGTTTTAGATTCACAGCACTTACGCCAATGACAATCATGGCTATCGCAACACTCAAGAAGTGAGAACAACAATCACTTGAGGAAAGATTTATACAGAAGAGTACTTCGGCAAGTCTCCTTCTCCTGTTCCAGCAGGAAAAGCAGGTCTCTGAGGTTCACCCGTTTCAACCTTGGCCTCATTGGTAGCTGAAACATTAGCATCAATATACATATATTACACACTCAAAAAATTAAAGTAAATGATTTCATATTGATGTACATGCGTACAATGAGACACAAGGTAAAATGAGAATAACTATGATTCACAAGTACTACAAAGCTCAAGGAAAATATGAGACAGTTAATAATGACATCACGATTGTCACAATTGTTACCTCCACATTTCCCTCAATTAACAGACTGTTCCTTCACATCTCAGAATGTGTATATCAAACAATCCCTCCTTCTCGTCAAGTTACATCTTTGAAATAGTCTCCATTCACAGTGATACCACGTGAAACACCAATATTTGAGAACCACTTCTGCATAATTAAACAAACTCATAAAAAAGTTCTTCATAGAAAACTTTTCAAAAGCAGGTTATGTTGGTTTGTGGCAGGTTACAAAGAAACAAATCAACTTACATTTCTAAAGCAAAATTACAGGTGGAAAATAGGGTGGGTCAGTTGAGGAGGGGGAGGAGGATAAGGGACTATTATCTGTGAATATAGATGCATCCATAATTTTTGTAGGACACTGCATATCAATGTAATCAGGGTTAAATGCGAAATCACTTTTCTCTTACACAATTCTTTAATATGAAGCATAAAATTCTGTAGTCATATTTATGCACATTATCACTGTATGATGTGTGTGTGGTGAGCAGTTTTATTGGGAGGAGAAAACAGGTTTTCAAAATTTCCGTTTTAGTTATTTTTCATGTGACAAACGGTACTGCCTCTTTGGTAAGACAGTGGCTGAGCCTAGGTCGGCACAGTACTGGATGTTTGTGCAATGAACATTGTCCCATGGTAAAACTACTGAATAAGAATGCTATGTTGAGTACTGCTGATGGAGGAATACCCACTGAAGCACCCTCTGCCCACCAATAAGAGTAATGAGTGGCAGCCACGTGAGGTACGCTGGACAGATTGGTGAGTGCATCTGTACTGAGAATGCTCTCTTGCCTGCCAGCCCAGTCTGCAGCTGGACATGTCTGCTAGTTCTTCCCTTTAGGGGTGCAATATCTCTCAATTTAACTGTGTCCGCCTCCTGTTACTGTAGCAGGTTTGAGTAGTTTATCCCTTAGGCATAGACTTTTGGAGAAATAAAATGTCCACTTGTGAATGGAAACAACTTTTCTTCCAAAGGTTTCCTCCTGACACCATTCATTTTCACATCCTGACCAAGTTCAGCACATACAGTAAAACACTTGTACAGGGGAGGAAAATAAAACTGTATTATGAAAACACACACATAAACTCCTATGTTGAGGATGCTTTTTGAAGCATGCTTTCCTGTAATATTTTGTGGGCTAAGATTTCTACTCTGTACTTATGTGGCTATCTACTAAACATCTTTCATATACTGTTTGCCTGTGCAATAATCTCCTAATACTATGAACTAGTAATCAGCATGGTACTTCATATTTTTGTTGTTTTACAAAGTTTATAATAGTGATCCAGCCATCTTTTCTCATTTTTATTACTGTTAATATCCACAGTTAGTTCAAAGCTACAATAAATTTAGGCATAAAGTTTTCTGCAATTACTTCTGTAACTACACTCCTGATATATACTGCTACAACAAAGGGGAAAAAAACCGAAAGTCAAATTGGTTTCAATGGTAATTTCAGCAGATACTCCATTTTTTTGTGTATAAAGCCTCTGCAGTCAAAAAGTGTGATACATTAGCTCGCATGAATGGATATTTAGCTTATTTCCTATGCCTCTTTACACAAATACCACGGAAGACAGATTTTGGTAATAAACAATCAAAATTTTTAATTAACAGCAATGAAAGGAAGCTTTCAACAATCAATCTGTTACTAACAGACTTCTAAAACAGCTTCTGCAGCTACATATACATACGCCATAAGGCACTGTACAGAGTATAGCAGATGGTACTTTGTACCAGTGTTAGCCATTCACATACTATTCCATTTTCAAATGAATCAAGGTGGGAAAATGACTGTGTGTATCTCTGTGTGTATTAATCTCTCTTTTTCATTTAAGTACTCTGGAGATATCTTCACAATTTCCAATGTGCTATAGAAACCTGTTATGATCCTAGCAGCGGTCTTCAAACTGCTTCAATGTCTGTTGTTAGATCTACTTTACAAGTCTTAAAAACTGGAGAAGTACTCAGGTATAGTGTGTACTAGCATCTTGTATGCACTTTCCCTGAATCCTCCCAAAAATCCTGTCTTCCATGCACCTGGTCCATTAATTAGTGGTTTCACTTTTCCACTCAATTTCATACTTTAGTTTCGTTATTTACATGTTCCATGGATCATAACAGTGACCTTGCCCTATGATGTGACCCCCCCTCCCCCATCTCTCTCTCTCTCTCTCTCTCTCTCTCTCTCTCTCTCTCTCTCTCTCTCTCTCTCTCTCTCTAGTATTACTCCAAGGTATTTAAACAATGTGAGGCTGTAAGTAAATTACGTTTCACTGTAGCTATACAGCAACAATACTGTATTGCAAGGAACAACATTCTGTATTCCACCTTTGTGCCTGCTGTAAACACCAGACTGATTAACAAGACACAGGATGGAAGGTTTGGGTCTGTTCATTAATTATACATAGGATGAGCACTTCCTAGGATATTCTGATACATCTACTGACATGATATAAATTAAAATGGTTACATGTTTTGTATTGTAGTGCTTCGAGAATTTTCACATAAATTCTGGAACCACTCGACCTTCTGACGCCTCAAACACGTGATATTTTAAAGATAAGTGTTAGAGAAAGACTATTTACTGCGCAACACGTCTGTGTGTGCAGGATTGACGTTTATCATGGGAAGACAGGAGCTGCGTCAGACGAGCGGAACTGACAAGTGTTTGCCACAAGTGCCACAGACACTGTAGGAGAGGACATGGAGTAATTAAATGCTACTCTTTGCTGTGTTAATGAATGAGAGTGTTGAAAAAAAAATAAAAGAAAAATGAACATTTGAATATAGACTTTTAACTTACTTCATATCTTAGCTCTGAACGATGCAAGATGCAGGGGACGTCTATAAATTATTTGGTCGTTAAAACCAAGCAATTGTGATTAAGTTTAATTGTATCTAATGGGTGACGTCGTAGTTGACTTCAAGAATTTGTATGTTTATGTGAAACTTGTGGAGATGAAAATACATCTGAACTGAACTGAACTGAAAGTATGAGGTTACCGAGTTATTTCTAGAGAGAGAGAGAGAGAGAGAGAGAGAGAGAGAGAGAGAGAGAGAGAGAAGAAGGTTAGTTCCTCTAACCAGCATTATTTCTTCGGAGAACAAGTTTTGGAGATCGACGCATATCCAGAGAAGAGGGTCAGCTAAAAGTTTCATGTAAGTCAAGTGTAGTAAGAGAAGTGTGAAGTTCGCAATCCATCTTTGGACCATTTCTCTTGTTGCCGAAACCGTTAAGAGTATGTAGCCCTTTTTTATGGATATGAGCACTACTTGTTGAGTCCATGCCACACTGAGTTGCTGCACTACACTGGGCAAAATGAGTTCCAACACAATACTAGGAGGTATCCCATGACTTGATGAGTCCATGCCACATTGAGTTGCATTACGCCAGGCAAAATGAGCTCTGATATAATGCTAGGAGGTATCCCATGACTTTTGTCATCTTAGTGTTATGTGCAATTAATTTAAAATTAATTGCTTAGTGTTCAGATAAAAATGCATCAGTCAGAATGCAGCTCCACAGACAATGCTGTACTTGGGCACAGAATGATTTAATTATTTAATTGCTCTTCATAATCAGCTGGAAATCCCTGACTGCTGTCAGGTGACTGGAAGCTTCTTCAAATGGGTGTGTTGGGCAAAATACAGAGAGAGAGAGAGAGAGAGAGAGAGAGAGAGAGAGAGAAATACCAGTGTGCCCCAAGTACCATCCTCTCCTACAGACACTTCTCATCTGTAGAAAGTACATAATCTACCACCACTTGGCCATTTGACTGTGAACACTGTGCCAGTAGTAGGACTAGGGGAACTGTGAAGGGAGGCAGGGATCGGGGAAAGCAGAGGATATTACATCCAGCCCCCCCACCAACTAGTTTGATGTGCTGTCTTTTATTGAACCTGAGCCAGTGAGGCTTATTTCACTTGCTGGAAACTTTGCTGTGACATGTGTCAAGAGGAAGCAAATGTAAAAGGGTAGGGGCCTGCTAATCATTGGTAGTTCAAAGATTTGGTAATCGAAGGCTGACTAAACAAATTTAAGAGGCTGTTCTCGTTGCCATTAAGTGAATAAGAAGCATCCAAGTGCGGATTGTGGTGTACAGTGGAATAAATGATGAGACTGGTCCAAGTTCACATTTGGAAAATTTCAGCAACTGGAAAAGAGGGTTGATAAAACCAGGTTTGCACATGGAGTTTCACAGAAGCTCATCATCTGCAGCAATGCCTCTAGATTGAGGCTCCCCTGGTTCTGGGACGAGTAGAAGACTTGAAACAAAGAATCTGAAGGTTCCACGACAAGCTAGGCTGTGACTTCCTAAATGTATGCTACAGGGTTATGATTTGTTGAGTACCCTTACGTGGGTCAGAGTTGCACTAAAAATCAGAGGATGTTAGTCAGATGGCTGATTGTGTGTGGCATGTGCAAAAGACTTTTAAAGATTAAAATCGTAAGGAGTACTTGGCAAACGAAAGCTCAGAGTTTGAAGCAATCCTAAAAGCCAGTGGAGCTTACATAAATACTGGGCACCGAAAGCTGGCTAAAACCTGATATTGAAAGCAGTGATATTTTGTGATAAATTAAAGTGTATATTAAAAGGATAGGGTAACAGGAAATGGATGCGGAGTATCTATTGCAGTAGTAGACAAGACACTTGAATCTACCAAGAAAAAAATTGAAGCTACATGTGAGATTGCTCGGATAACACTCAGTATCAACATCAAGCATAAAAGTGTAATTGGATCAGTACACTGATCACCAGACTTAACCCAAATCTAACGGTAAACTATAGAGAAAACCAAAGTTTGTCAGTACGTATGTGCTCCAGTCACACTGTAACACTGCAAAAGACTTTACTCATTCAATAACTGATTGGGTTAATTACAGTTTTGCAAGTCGTGGACATGACAATACATCATGTGAAACATGCCTCAGTGCCTTTTAGCTCACTCATAAGAGATATATATTAGACTTACTGTCAACAAATAGACCTGACTTATTTGAGGATGACCATCATGAAACTGGTACCAGTGACTATGATGTAATTTATCAACAACGATTACTAAAATACAAAGGGTAGCTAGAACACATTGTCAGATTTACATGTTCAGTATGCTAGGTAAAGAGGCAAATCTGGAAGAATAGTTGACCGTGCACTGATAGACATGTATCTAAAAGAACAGTTCACGATGGAAGGGAACATCCATGGAAAGCAGCTAGCGTAAAGAACTGTCTAAAGCATACGGCTACAGCGAGAGATGTTGAATGGAATGATTCTGACTTTCGAGACAGCAACAACTGAAGACTTTGATTAATCTTGCAGTAGAATCTTATCGAAAGATTTCTCTCAAAACTGAAAAAAATTCCAATCATATATAAAGGTGGCACCAAAGTTAGTTTTGGTACATTCATGGATGACAGGAACTGAATTTTCAAGCAGCAAAGCAAAAGTAGGTATGCTGAATTTCATTTAAAAATGTTCATCTACAAAGGAAGATATAGAAGTACCGCCTATATTACTTCTCTCACTACTTTGAAAATGAGCAATATAGAAACAAATAAAAATCTTTTAATTAAACAAGGCTCCAGTGCCCCATGAAATCCCTGTCACACTGTACAGGATGCTCCAAGAGGAATGGTCAATATTCAGGTACACAAAAGGAACACTCATTTGAAGCACAAAAGGAACACTCATTTGAAGCAATTAACTTCATATGGACATATGCTCTATTCCGAATGGTTTTCAAAATAGAACACAGCTGCTTCTAGACTAGTGGCACACACATACGTCTTTTACCCACCCAACCTCTTTGACATATTATTGTAGCACCTCCTACCTCATTGCTTTCAACCTCTTTGCTCAGGATGTATTTCTGCCATTAAATTACCCCATTCAATGTGCAGTTGCCCATGGCAGATTATGGGTGTAGTACTGCTGGGATTGAGAGTGTATCAGAGGCATCACTTAACTGTGTCTGTGCAAGTGCTGGCTGAAATGCCACACGCATGTACACTAATGAAGACTATGCATATGTGGGGGATGTTTACACCTTAAGTGAAGGTAGTGCTCCTGCCGCTGTTGAAGAATAATGTTGGGCTTTCTGACATGTTGAACTACTGATTGTTGAGGTTTTCCAGTTTTCAGCACATGCCTGAAATAGGTATTCTTCCAAATTTCCCATTTTTCTTCTGAAAGATACTCCAAAAACCTGTGCAGGAACAGCACCACACTGCTGAAATGTGTGCAGCGTAGTCCCACTACCGGCATACAGCAACTTTCTGCACATATCAATGTCCCACAAATATGTGTATGGTGAACCATACACTTGGAAAACTTGTACCCATTACACATGTGTGTCCACGATCTCCATGTTGGCGACAATGCCATGTGACTTAAATTTTGTCACTGGTTAAAACTATTGTCATTTGCTTCCATTAACACTATTCACAGATGAAGCCACATTTACAAGGAATGGAATCAACAACATACATAATAATCATTAGTGAGTACAGAAAAATTCATGACTGGTAAGGTTGATAGGTCCAGTCATTTTAGAAGAGCACATAAAGGGACAGAATTACTTAAATTTTTTGGCAAATTTGTTTGTTGAACTCTTCAAGGACATTCCTTTGGCCATGCAGGCTGCAATGTACTTCCAGCTGCTCCACATTTTATCAGACATTTGAAGGAACATCTCAACCGCACTTCGCCTAATCACTGGATTGGTCATGGTAGTATGATTAACCGGCTGCCAATATTGCCAGGCAATATCGCCAGCCCTAACACCACTTGATTTTTTTGAATGAAGTCTGACGGGTATAAATGAAAGTTGAATATGTGAAATGAACTGCTTGGTCACATTACTGACATTGCTGCCCTCATTACGGACTGTGCAGAGCCTCTCAGACAAGCAACACAATATATTCTCCCATGAGTGCCCAAGTGCACTGAAGTTGATTGTGGGATATTCGAATTTGTATGTGAAATGTTCAACATCTGTAATGTGACGTGGATGATACTGCTTACTGAATATGTTACAAATGTGAATTTTTCAATTGATATTTTCTAAACTGCAAATGGCAATACTGACTAACTGTTGTACCTGTGTAAAACTGACACTGTACTGAATAATAAAGAAAATAAACAACAACAATGTACATTATGTTGTTCTATCTTGGAAACCATTTGGAATAGGCCACATGCCCATATGCAATTTTTTGCTACAAATGAATGTTCCCATCATATCCCTGAATGGTGACCATTCCTCTTGGGACATCCTATATACATTCTCAGCGTGTGTTGGATCCCATTTTAATAACAATATCCTGCAGATTCCTTTAACAAGAAAACCGTCTCCAGTGGTTGGAAAGCACAGGCAACACCCTAGTACAAGACGGGTATAAAAACATGTTCCATCTGTTGTAGAATCCTAGACCATATTCTGAACTTGTACATAATTACATCTTTCGTGCCATCCAGCATGAATTCTGAAAATACTGATCAAGTGAAACTCAATTTGTGCTTTTCTCATGTTGCATCCTGAAACAATATGGTGGATGCTGTACTTCTTGACTTCTGAAAAGCATTAACAAAGCTGTTAACAAAAGGACAATTATATGAGACATCAAACACAATTTGTGACTGTATTGAGGGTTTCTTGGTGTAGAGGATGCAGCAGTTACTTTGGATGGAGAGTCACTGACAAAAATTAGATGGGACCCTTGTGGTTCATATTGTATATTAATGATGTGACAGACAATAGCAACCACAGATTTTTACAGATGTGTCATGAATTACTATCTGACAAAGCTGCATCACCATCCAGCCAAAACTTTATAAGCATAGATAAAGAAGGTGGCAGACTTCATTTCATTGGCAGGACACTGGGAAAATGTAGTTGTCTACAATGAACACTGGTTAAAAATCACTTGTTTGTCCGTCTTAGAATATTACTCAACATAAAATAGAGTTAATGAGGAAGACATTCAGATCGATGGACAGCAAAAATGGTCACAGGTCTGTTTGACTTGCAGGAGTGCCATGGAAATACTGAAAAACGTGAATTGGTATATGCTTTAAGACAGACGCCAATTACCATGCAAATGGTTACTTGCATAGTTTCAAGCATCAATATTAAGTAAAAAATCTAATGATATTCTTCACCGCTCTACACATTAGTCCTGTAGGGATCATGAAGATGACATCAGACTAATTACAGAACACACAGAGCAATTTAAGCAGTTATTTTTCCCACACTCCATTCATTATTAGTACAGGAAGAAACCCTAACATGTGATGCCATGCACTTCACAATAGTTTAGGTATGTCTGTGGATGTAGATGTAGTAGCTCCTCACAGGGCTGAGTGCATTCTATCTCAAGCATCCTACCACTCTTCTTCTAAACTCTGCAAGCCTCCTTTCGGTGTTAATGGGAAGAACAACTGTCAGCAAACCTCCATAGGAGCTGTAATTTCTCTGATTTTCTGTCACTTCATGAGGCATATATGAGAGGAAGTAATATGTTTCTTGTCTCTTCTACAAACAAACATTCCAGAGATGTAGTAGTAAACTTAACACAATGCCTCCCTACTACTGTTGACACTTACAGTTTCCTGGGCATCTCCATATGCTCTCACAGTTATTAAATTATTGCATGATAAAAAGTTTCTCTTTGTTGGCTCTTATCTATTAACACAATCTGGTAGGGGTCCCAGATCGATAAATAATACAAAAGAACCAGTATCACAAGTGTTTTGTAAGCCACTTCTTTTGTGAGTGATGTCCATTTCCTTCACACTTTTCCAAAGATCTCAGGTAGGTACCTGCTCCTTATAATGGGATTTTATCCAGGCAATCATGGAGCGTTGTAGTTGGTGGCACAGCCACAAATCAATTGCATATTGCGATACAACGTCTATTCCTGTTATATTTCGCAACTTTGAGAATGCATATGTGAAATCATTGGATAAAATTCATGTCTGGGGACCTATACTTTTTATGTCATGTTATTTTCTATCTTCTATTTAAAAAAAAAAAACTTTCAAAAACTGATTACTCAAACCAAAGAAGATGTAAATATATTTCAATGTACTTGTTGGTGTGAATCATACTCCGTGAGCTGTCATCTGTGGTTTATGTTTACGCTGCTGCAGGCAGTAACAGTGGAGAGTCAGTGTTATGCTGGGGAAGACTGTTTTCGAAACGTAACCTGTTTCTACTGTATCAAAGTGGGATATATTGCTAATGCACCAAGAAATGCCGAAAAGTTATTTTTTGACTAGTTGAAAGAGAAGAATACTTATTTTAACCAGGTGTTTCATTTTGAAGAAATAACATTTAATACTTGTTTACGTTATTTTGGGAGCACAGCAACTTTGTGTATAGAAGAAGAGTAATATACCATCGTTAAACACTTACAATACCCAGGTAACCTTTTGGCAAGATTATAACCCAATTAAATAAAAGAAATATGAGCTACAACAACAACAACAGTAACTGCAGCATCACACAAAAAGGTGAGTATTGTTTTAATTATGAACACTTTGTGATGAATGATGTTAAAAAAATTTGTTGTAGGTTCTTCGTTCCGCAACCAACTGAAACAATTAAATGTCAAGTAAACTCTCCCAGACATAATTGTAACTGAACTTTATTTTGTCAGTTATTTAACAATACATGGATTACAGGTGGACAGGGTCCCATCAGATCTTCCAACTTTTATGAAGTCATTGCACTTTAGGTCACTCTGGGCAGTTACTTTTAGCAATTTTACAGTTGTTACCCAAATAATTGGGGTGAAAGGAAAGGAAACAGGATGGGAAAGAGATGGGAAGGAAATAATGACTTCCAGTTGCACAATGTATCACAGCAATGCAATGGCAAGAATTGAAAATTTGTGCTGGACCAGAACTAGAACCTGCATGCTCCTGTTCTCTGGAACAGTTACATTAATGACCTTGGCCATCCAGACACATTTTCCAGCAGACCAAAAATTCCAGCTCCTTTCTCGACATACTGCAAAGACCCCTGCCCATTAACCCACCTCTTGCAGGTTTCTTATTCCCGTAGGGGTTTGGACATTGGTTGGGCATCCACAATGAAACTTTTCCATGAGACAGCTACTGTGCCCAGTGATTTTTCATCAGCAATGTAATCAAACTGAAATGGATCCAGCCCCCCCCCCCTCCAAAACACACACACACACACACACACACACACACACACACACACACACACACACACACACACCACACAAAACACAAAACACACACACTCAGCTAGGGAGGCTAACCTTGATACGTAATCACACAAAAATAAGAAACTTTCACTTAGGACAGGTCCCATTTGCCCCCTCACAATATTTCCCCAATTCTGGTGGTTATTAGCCCTTTTCTCCAACACTTATGGTGATGAATGCTAGAACATGGACTCAATACTGCCAATATACACACACACAAATGTACATACAGTATATTTGCTTTCAGAACTTTTAGTTCCAAAAGCTACGAAAGTGTACATACTGACATTCTCCTGAAAGTAACAAGTTAAAGATTATGTTTATCCCTTGTTATGCCTATGATTCGTGCAGATTATATGCACCTTTACTGTCTGGTATCTATGTCTATACTGTATAAAACTATCACAGAGTGAATGAAACCTGTATAAATAGTAATAGTTACCTTCATGCCAAATTTGATAGGCTGGATAGTTTCACACAATGGAACAGGGCATATCTCTCTCTCTCTCTCACGCACGCACACACACACACGCGCGCAAAACATGCATCACACAGGATTTATCCAAATGGGACAGAACCCAGGGAGTGGGTACATGATACAGTGACCAGCAGAAGACAATTAATCACTGGCATTGCGTGAAGATGGCAACAAGTTAGCTTGCCAAAACATTGCACCATTTGGATGATGCCATCCTTCTGAATACCTGAGTATATTTCACAACCATCACACACCAGGAAAGCCTAAAGTCACAATTTTCTCAATCTCTTCATCACCTGTGGAGTTAGTGGGCATATATACCTGTACTTCTTTGGTGACCCATGGCTTTCTATCGACCTTGGCTGTAATAATCTACTCACAATACTTCAACCACACTCCTATTTCTTGTCAACTGATTTCATATTGCTAAAGCTGCACTCACCTGACCAGAAATCTTATTCTTCCTCCCACTGAATTACACCTTTCTTGTTCTTGTATATATGTATTAATATGCAGTTTTATAGAACATGGTCAACATATGAGAAGCCAGGTTCCAAAAATAGTCTTATACACTTTTGGTCAAAACTCAGCTAGTAGTGCTTTGTGAATCTACTCCATCTTGTCCACTATTGTGTTAATATACGGTGTTTGGAACACCACGTATTAACACAATGCTAAGTACCTGTGACTGTTATAAACATCATATCTACTAGCCTACTGGTTCCAAAATCCCTGTTGTTGCTTCCAAAAACTACCTCACTGTCCATCAGCATCAAGTTCATAATAAGAATTAGAGTGCTACTTGAAAGTAAACATGTGCCACATTCATACGGAATGTATAATATTTCATTTATAGAATTAATACAAATGAAGGATTGTAATGCTGAGAAATTGTCCTTCGACTACCAGACTACCAAAACGTCCTATCATGCAGCATATTATGCTAGGCTGCTGTATGATAAAATTTTAGTGTCTAACGGCCCCTCAGGACAAGGAAACTATGACAGTCTTTACTTGGCTTGTGGCAGATCACCGAAAAGGTCAACAAAATTTCATCTGCCTGACAACTTTTCAATTTGAGGGTTTCATCAATTACATTAAATTGTTCTGCCATGGTTGTCCAGGAAAAAAACAAAAATTTTGCAATAATTGGAATGCTTTGCTTTTAGCTGTGCAATGAAGCTCCACCAAACATCAAAGAAGTGTGAATAGTCTACCCAATTGTTCGGCCCTCCTTTCTTTCACTGGACCACGTATTCAGATGCGCTGAAAATGCTGTAGACAAGAAAGAAGTCATTTTTTGTACAGAAGAATACTTCTGACTTTTTTTGGAATGAAGGAATCATCAAAAAGTTAGGAAGTGATGCATGCAAAGTAATACACTGGAAAGGACTAGGTAACGCAACACTAAAACCTCTATCACTTTAGCACTTCAAAGTCTCTGATGCAAAGGTGTCTACATTAAAAAAAAAAAAGGAGGGCAAGACACCTGTTGTAGTAAGAGGAAAACTGTTGTACATGTCTGACATTTCAGTGTATCTATTGATCATCAAAAAGAGACAAGGATTCTTTGGTGGACCCCAGATGTACTGCTAAATGCAGTGCATGTCAAATGAGAAAAGTTACAGGATGTACACCAACTGCTACCTAAATATTATGGTGCTCAATGGATATATAATGAAAATCTGTCATATTATACAGACATAGTGTATAAAAGGAGCAATTCTGCTATTGGATCTTCTGAAAGTGAGGAACACCTTCATGAACTAGAAGAAGATGAAGCGAGGATTTAAAGAACAAATGGATTCATTCCTGCAACTTATTAATGTAATACACTCTGATCATTATGTTCAACTCAAAGATTCATTTCTTGTAGTTATTTTCTCATTTCCTCCTCCCCAATCAGCAGTTAATAACTTATTATTTTACATTCTGATGGACCCACAGTATCGTATATGTCAGTATAAGACATTATGAAAATGAATGCTCCAAACCATTTGCAGTAAGGTAATATGTTTTTTAATAGTTTACACAACAGGCCTGTTTTGGCTTACTGTCATTATACAGAGAGCTGCGAAATAACATTGATAAGGTTATCTGTACATAAATTGAGGCTGTTTTACTTTTACATCTGCACTGGTATTTACGTCTTGTTGGAAGTGATGACAATATTGCATCAACAGTAAAGTCTTTCTGTCATGCCTCGATATGTGTAATAGTTCTCGTAATTGCGAAACATAAAAAGAGGTTTTTGTCAGATATTTTGGTAGTTCAGTTTTGACAGTTCCTTACTATGATGCTATACATTTTCAAAGTATATACAGCTTACACAGATGATGTTACCTATCGTCTTTCTTATTTTCCTTTAAATTTTATCTATGGTCCGTGTAAGTTTTGTTTATCATCAGACTCTGTCTTTTTGTGTTCTATTATATCAGTAAAGTTTTGTAGATAGTATTTACGTTTAAATTCTGTGTATTCATTTAGAATTGTGTTTTGATATTTCCTTGTACGAATATAAATTTCCAGTTCTCTGAGAATGTTCATAATAAGTCCTTCTGGTTGTTTGTATATTTCTAGCACAGATTCAATTTTCTCCTGTCTGTGGTGTTTCGTTTTCAGGTGTAAATAAAAGGTTGATGGGTTACAATCACTGTTTCTAGTATGTTCTTTAAATTTGGTGTTAAAATTTCGTAGAGTTTGACCAATATAGAAATTTTTGCACTCATCACAGTTGATTTTGTATATTGCAGAGGTGGCATATTCTGAGATTTTGGTTGTGCCTGAATATAATTTTGTTGTATGATTGTTGTTTGTATGGAAACCCAGTTGTTTGTGTGTGGATTCAAATAGTGCAGTTACCTTATTTGATATTCATCCAGGTAAACTGTAGGTAATAAGGTTGTTCCATGTTTTGTTAAGGTTGCTCTGGTAAGATGTATGTCATTATGTATCATGATGGGTTTCACTCTTGTGTGTTTTTTATGTAATTTTGTTACTATATCTGGATCAAAATATTTTTTGTAGGCTATGTAACAGATTGTTTTCAGTTCTTTTTGTGTGGCTTGTTGTTCTAGAGGTAAATTGATTATTCTACTAATCATGGAGTTTGAAGAAGGCATGTTTTTGTGTTTTAGGTTGGCAAGAGGTGGCATTTAGGATATTATCTGTGGTGGTTGGCTTTCTATATATATCAAATGTGTGGTGGTTGTTGCTAATTGTTAGGTCAAGGTAGTTAATTGAATTGTCCACTATCAATTCCATAGTAAATTTGATATTGAGATGGAGGTTGTTCATTGCTTGATGGATATTATTGATGTCTGTATTGTTTCCATCAATCTATATATATATATAACAGTAGAAAATCTTATTTATTAAGTATTGCAAATATTTTTCTCAACACATTAGAAGAAAAAATTACCCATTCACAGTGGCCAATACTTTAAAAAGATTATTAAAAATTACAGATATGTTGTTGATAAGTTGATACTGATTGAATAATGTTGATTATAACCACGCTATGAAAACTTTGACAATAATTAAGTAGGCTGTCATGAACATAAAAGGTCCATTATTATTTGCCACCAAATATCCTGCAATCCTTGAGTTGCAGCTCCAAAACCAGCCTTGAGGAGTGTGCAGTTCCAAATATCATCATCTCAAAAATATAATGCCATACTGTCATAATGTTTGAAGGATCAAACTTTTTTTTGGTATTGTTAGCTATTTTTTGTCCCAAAGGTTATAGCAGATTACTTAAGACAACCTTGCACAAACATTTTTCATTGTTTGTTGGAAACCATAAAAATGGATAAGAAGCTTTATGGAACCTGACACCTTATATGAGTGTAATAATTATAATGTTCATTTAGGGGCCTGTAAATATTTGAATGCCATAAAAAAGAAATGATGGTCCAATTTATGTTTTTTTTTTTTTGTCATCAGTCTGCTGACTGGTTTGATGCAGCCCGCCACGAATTCCTTTCCTGTGCTAACCTCTCCATCTCAGAGTAGCACTTGCAACCTACGTCCTCGATCATTTGCTTGACATATTCCAATCTCTGTCTTCCTCTACAGTTTTTGCCCTCTACAGCTCCCTCTAGTACCATGGAAGTCATTCCCTCATGTCTTAGCAGATGTCCTGTCATCCTGTCCCTTCTCCTTATCAGTGTTTTCCACATATTCCTTTCCTCTCCGATTCTGCGTAGAACCTCCTCATTCCTTACCTTATCAGTCCACCTAATTTTCAACATTCGTCTATAGCACCACATCTCAAATGCTTCGATTCTCTTCCGTTCCGGTTTTCCCACAGTCTATGTTTCACTACCATACAATGCTGTACTCCAGACGTACATCCTCAGAAATTTCTTCCTCAAATTAAGGCCGGTATTTGATATTAGTAGACTTCTCCTGACCAGAAATGCCTTTTTTGCCATAACGAGTCTGCTTTTGATGTCCTCCTTGCTCCGTCCGTCATTGGTTATTTTACTGCCTAGGTAGCAGAATTCCTTAACTTCACTGACTTTGTGACCATCAATCCTGATGTTAAGTTTCTCGCTGTTCTCATTTCTACTACTTCTCATTACCTTCGTCTTTCTCCGATTTACTCTCAAACCATACTGTGTACTCATTAGACTGTTTATTCCGTTCAGCAGATCATTTAATTTTTCTTCACTTACACTCAGGATAGCAATGTCATCAGCGAATCGTATCATTGATATCCTTTCACCTTGTATTTTAATTCCACTCCTGAACCTTTCTTTTATTTCCATCATTGCTTCCTCGATGTACAGATTGAAGAGTAGGGGCAAAAGGCTACAGCCTTGTCTTACACCCTTCTTAATACGAGCACTTCGTTCTTGATCGTCCACTCTTATTATTCCCTCTTGGTTGTTGTACATATTGTATATGACCCGTCTCTCCCTATAGCTTACCCCTACTTTTTTCAGAATCTCTAACAGCTTGCACCATTTTATATTGTCGAACGCTTTTTCCAGGTCGACAAATCCTATGAAAGTGTCTTTATTTTTCTTTAGCCTTGCTTCCATTATTAGCCGTAACGTCAGTATTGCCTCTCTCGTCCCTTTGCTTTTCCTAAAGCCAAACTGATCGTCACCTAGTGCATTCTCAATTTTCTTTTCCATTCTTCTGTATATTATTCTTGTAAGCAGCTTCGATGCATGAGCTGTTAAGCTGATTGTGAGACAATTCTCGCACTTGTTAGCTCTATCACACACACACACACACACACACACACACACACACACACACACTCTCTCTCTCTCTATGTGAGTAACTAACTATTGACATAGTTCTATATCAGTCAGTTTTAGTGACACAAAAATGTTGAACCAGAATGAGTTAAGTTTTAAATCGGTTGGTATGTATTTGTGATTTAAATTTGTTAACAATTATGATCCAAATACATAACGAGTCAACTACCCATATCACATCCACTAACCACCATGATTATCTTCAATAAGACAACAGCTGGCCTTTATGGAGCAAAATATTCCTTCCCTGTATGCACTGCCCTTGGTGATGTAACATATGCTGTGATAAGTAGTCACAATACTGCCTCATTAAGACAGATGGATTCCTCTATATTAAGTTCATACCAAATTTTTCATACCATGTTACTGTAAGTCAAAGTCAAATGTTCTTGGCCTGAACAGAGATAGTGTCAATACCAATGAAATATTGTTTTTGTTATGAGGGTACTTCGTTGTGCAGTGAGTCAACCGTATCTCTGTAAAATTTTACAGACAAGGGTTTTTTAAAGTTGTCGCGCTGTGTGCATTTCATTCAAATGGATACATGGTGACGAATGGACTTCAAAAAGCAAATAACAAATTATTATGACAGACTATGTAACTTTTACTGAATGGTGCACTACACTTCAAAGTGACACAGATACCTGACACTATTTTTTAAAAATAGTCATCAAGTCTCTGTAAACATAGGTCTGAATGTTCTAGCAATCATTCAGTTCTGCAATTACAGAAATCTGTTCCTTGGTAATGGGGCCATTGAAGAACCAACCTCTGAACATTCTCACTGTTGGAAAATCTCCTTCCCCCAGATGTTCTTTCAGCTATCCAAAAGGATGGAAACTGCACGGTGCAAAATCTGGGTCGTTTCGTGGACATATCCACCAAAATGTTGAAGCAAAGATTGTGCTGTGCGTGCCATGTCAGGTGTTGTACAGGAGAACAATGCCTTTGCTTAATTTTCCATCCTTCTTGTTCTTTATTTTGTTACTCAGCAACGTCAGTGTTGCAAGTAGAAACAGACATTAATGGTTGTGCCATTGCTATAAAATCTATGTACATAACTCATTCAAAATTGAAGAAAACGGCTGCCATAACCTCTCCTGCTGATGAAGCAACTCTGCAGTTCTACTGTGGAGGCAAGGAAGTGTGCCTTCATTCCATAATCACTATCTTTGTAGCAGGTGTCAAATGATGGGCTTATGTTTTGTACCCCATAATAATGTGGCTAGGAAATCATTGCCTTCCATAGAAAATTCCAGAGATGCCATAAACCTTGTGCCTTTGTGTGCACGTAGCAGTGACTGTTGGACCCAACTTGAGCATAATTTCCAATACTGCACTTGATCTGGCAGATGGAATGAGCACTGCCTACTGAGATGTGCACTTGCTGAGTAATGTCCGTGATAGTCACACTGTGAATCAGTTCTTTAATTGTCTGGACATTTTTGTCTGTGTTCGACATTGATGGCCTTCCTTCCCCATAAGCATCATCCAGTTCTGTGCAGCCTTGGTCAAACTGCTGGCAAAATCTCACTACTGCCAAACGTGGTACTGCATACAAGTGTGGTTTGGTAAGTCTGGTAAATTTCCCAGAAAGACCAGGACACTTTTCTTGCGTCTTCATGGTTTGTAAGCTTGAGTATTACACAGATCACATAACAAATATTTACAGTTCACTGTTCATTATTGATAGCCATCTGAATTGGTCGGTGTGCCGACAACGACTGAAAATGTAGAAAACAGTTTCGTATTGTTACTGAAACATTTCCATTTGAAGCCTTGTATTGCCACACAAATCGAAACATGTTCGGACAAGCACTGAAGACAAAGCGCGCTCCGGCCATCCAACTGAGGTCATAACAAAGGAAACCACTGACAAAATGCACAATATGGTAATGCAAGACTGCCAAATAAAAATTAGGGAGATTACTGAGACTGTAGGCATCTCAACTGAGAGTGCAAAATATCCTGCATGAAAAATTGTCTATGGAGAAGCTGTGTGCGAGGTGGTGCCACTACTACTCACAGTTGAACAAAGCGCATTTGGCATAACATTTCAAAATAATATCTAACGATGTTTATTGCAATCCGCAAGAATTTCTGTGTCGATTTGTGACTGCTGTTGAAACCTGGAGCTATTATTACACACCAGAGTCAAAAATGCAGTCAAAACAAATAACAAAGGCTGGTGAAAGTGCACCAAAGAATACAATGACCATTTTGTCACTTGGTAAGGTGATGGCCATTGGTTTTTCGAATTCCCAAGGAATAATCCTCATAAATTACTTGGAAAAAGCACAACCATAACTGGTCCCTATTATGTTTCATTATTGGACTATTTTAAACTAGTGTTGGCTGAAAAAATAACCCTCAAAGGAGACTGTGTCAGTAAGGAAAGTGAGTTGTTTAAGAAACAAACATTTTCTCTTGCTTCTTTAACAGACTTATCAAATCACCATTGTATGGTCCATATGCCACCAGAATATCATGGTGAATCTGTGTGCAATTTAGATGTTTTGCTGAACTGTCCCATGTACTTCAACTTTGGAGTACATTTATGGTTGCTGCATCAATTCACGCACACACTGTCGTGCACCTGTTATTAGTACTGCAGCAGAACTGTGTCTGCAGGAAATCCAGAACATGTACTCTGTTTTAAAAGTGTCACTCTTGGTGCACAATGGTCTTAACATGAGACAACAGATGCTATTTGCTTTCCAAAGTCCCAATGCACAAAGTAGTCACATACATCTTTTGTTTTGGACAGTCACTGTCTACAAAAATTCACACAATGCTTCTGCACATTCACTTGCAATAATTAGAAAACTAGAAGTGGAAATAAAATATGCCACACTTCTCTTGAAAGTGATCCATATGAAGAATGGCTCATTAAATTTGTGGGATGCAGCCACACAAATTCTGCTTCTTCTAATATTTCAGTCACAGATCATTCAGCCATCTTCGGAGTGAGCCAAAAGACTGACACTCAAGCCACTGCTCAGTCCTTTTAAACATGCAGATTGCAATACTGTGCATGCGTCCACGGATACAAAGGTACCAGAGATGTCAATCGGTGGCACAGGAGTGCACGAATTACATTTGTGGCTCCACAGTCGAACCTTGCTGGGATGTCGAGTATCTCTGTGAGCTGCACTGTGGCAATGTCTTTGTGAGTTTATGACAGAACATGTTATATAACCCACTAAAATGCTGGCTTTTTTTGTGACACAAGTGACCGGTATGAGCACTGTGCTCCGCCACAGCCAGTTTCTAAGGCTGTAGGAGCCAGGTGTACCTGCAGTGTTCCGTGCATGTTTCATGGACTGTAAAAGTCTTCTGCCTGATGTATGGAAAGCCACACTTGAAGGATCTTGTCAACCTCAGCCTTCTGGAGCATCAAATGATGTTTTACGTAACCCGAGAGTACTTTGTGCTTGCTAAGGATCCACCCATTTTTGACGATAGGCTTCCCACATATGTCAGAAAATCCATGGATTTTAATCTTTCTGTGTGTTGTTCTGCAATCTTTATGCCAACTTTCGCTTTCATTCATAGCGCCTGAAGTATCTGTTGTGGAGAATACCCGTTGGCTTCAAAAAGGGTGCCCCAAAACAACAACAACAGATGGAAACATCAATAGTCTATAATTATACTGTTGGATGATTGGGGATTAAATAGGTTTGAAATAGATAATGTCAGTGGCACGTAAAAGACAGAAAATTTTGTGCAAAAAAGTAGCAATAATAAATCTTCATACAAGATAGGTGCAACAAGTGTTAAAGCTGATCAAAATAAAATGGGGAAAACATCTTAATGATGTTTCAATTTGTGATTGAATAAGTGTTTTGTCAGAGCTACAAATAATATTTTTATAAGTGCCCAGTTTCAAACATTTTCATTCATTTTCAAATCATCTCCATTAGAAGATAGCATTTGTACATAATTACTTTCTGTGTCAACCCTGGGTTATTCTGAAACACCACTGTGTGTATGTTATTGATAAATATGTCCACACACAAACCAGAGAGGCAATTGCCCATCACCAAACCACGACTGCTGGTGCACTTTCTCACCAAATTCAAAGCAATTGAAATCCACACTAAATTCCAATAGTTCAAGAAATTCTATTACTTCACCCTTTCCCATGATGACATTGTGTATTAAATGTCTTCTAATTATTTTTTAAAGTTTCATCAATTAGTACATTATTATGCTGTTTTTCTGTTTCAAATGACCCTAATAAAAATTCTGCCACTGGAGCCTATCTTTCACCACAAACAACAACAACAACAACAGCAATAAGCATACTTTTGCTCTGTTTGTGGAGTTTTATTAAGGCACTGACTGGTGGGAGTTTGGTGATGAGCATTTGCCGCTCTGGGTTATTAGTGGACATATTTACCAATAATTCAGAGACAGTGGTGTTTCAGAACAACACATGATTGATGCAGAAGATAGCTACGTATAAACGCTTCTTGGATATACATTTACTGTAATAAAACAAGAGGAGGACCTTATGTACAAATGCTACTTAGGTGATATATTTATTGTAATAAAGGGAGAGGAGGGTCTGCTTGTTCTGCAAATGACTTTTAACTGGCAGTTTCACAGTATTAAATACAATTTAGAGAAATAGTCTGAAAGGAAAATTTACTTCTTAGATGCCAACTACCTGCCAAAATATAAAAAGATGTATTTGTTTGCTTTGGTAGCTCGTTATGTAAATTTCCACTAGATGTAACGGAAATACAACAGGAATCACACATAGTCAAACAAGTAGCAGTAGCTAAAGGTTTTAAGAGGAGCTTAGTTACACGGATTAATAAACAAATAAATAAATAATTAATTTATTGACTATAGTAGATGGAATTTCATGATCAGGTACGAGGAACTTATCAGTACATCATTTGTGAAGCACAAAAAATACTACAGGTGGTATTGGGCATACTATGAAAATTTTACATGTCGCACCTAAAGGAATGAAGTTAGAAGTATTCAAAGAATGGGAAAAATATAAATAGATTGTGAAGAAGCTGGACAAATTGATGAACGAACAGTCTGAATTTAAATACAGTAACTTTTTTGCTCTTTTTAAAAATGAGTCACGACTCAGTAAAGCAGTTAGCTTATGACATTTCAAGAATTTATAAAATGGTGTGATAATATCTGAGACCTTTCCCAGTAAAGTATCTACACACTTTATTGTAACATCATGATCTATGAGACACAGAGGGTATGGACCCATTACAAACAACTGAAGGTGCCAATCAAATTTTTTATGTACAAACAACTAAAGACACCTATCAACTTTTGAATTTATCAAGACAACCATAATACAGCCAAAAACATTTCTTACATTACATGAAGTAAAAACAAAAAGTATTTATGTACAGTGAAACATTACACAAGCAGGCATGCCGTAACAGATTTATGGCAATGCTGTGATCTGTGCACACAAAATGTTTGAAAATGTTGTATATCATGTTTTATCAATAATACTGGTACCTTCTAATATAGGTAAAGGTTTAAGAATAAACGAAAATGTTTGAAACTAGTCACTGATAAAAACATTATTTGCAACTCTGACTGAGACTTTACTTAATAAATTACAGATATATTGAGTTGCTGATCCTGATACCAACAAAATGTTAGAATTATGTAACTCTTTGAATTATTTTAGAAAGAATCTGCCATATTTTATGCACTAATCTAGTTCTGTTAATGACACATTGGTCATTTCCCAACAAAAATGAAACATGAACCGAAGGTTTTTGTGCAACAATGAAGGCAAAATAGGTTTTATCAGCCAGAAATATCATTGTCTCTATTTTCTGGGATGAAAGAGGGATCCGTACTTGTTATTCTGCAAAGAGTATCATAATAACTGATACATAGGGGTACACAATTTTTTCTGATGATATTCTTGGATAAAATTATCTTTGGCTTCTTTTTGCATTAGGTTTTAATGATATCTATCCATTTACTTAAATAAAAAAGGGCTAGAAATAATTCTGAATCTGGCGAAGAGTTTATGGCAGCTATATATTGTTATACTTCAAATCTTCCGGAATTGTAATGATACAAAACCTTGCACGATTTAAGTTCAGTTCAGCTTTTGCAAAATAAAAACCCTCAGTTTGTGCCATTCCATCTTGTTTAATTTTCATGTTGAGAACAAAGAAACAATTTCTTTTTCTGATTAACTTGTGTTATTAAATGTCCCTTCTTCATGAAAGACAGAGTTGTTTGGGGAAGGTTGGTGAAAGAGGGGGCAATCAAAATCCATGTTTAAAGGAGGATGGTGACCTAACTGTTCTGCCCCTTCCCTTTTTGCTGCTCAATATCTCTTACTTCTCTGAATATGGAGTATTTAGTTCCAAATGCTAATATTATAATTTTCTATGTTAAAGGTTTCCAACGGTACTACTAAGAATGCCATCTCTTGTGCATGTAATGGCCAGCAATTCAGTCTCCTTGTAATTTTCACAGTTATATCAATTGTATTTTCTGTTTGATACGCAAATTGTATGGACCCTATGTCAAAGACTTAAATAAGACCGACAAAAATAACTCCCACAATGGCTCAGAGAATAAGCACCCTCCACAAGTGGGAAGCTCAATAGATGTAGATATCGTGTACTACTTCGAAGAACCTACTGATTAAAAACATTTAGTAATGGTAGGAGATTTGAACAGCCAGTTTGATTTACACAGATTGGGAGATAAGCCCACTTCGAGTTGTCAGGGATATGACAGAAGAAATCCAGAAGTTGATCATCTTTGCTTTAGAATAGAAGTTCACACAAAATCATTTCAAAGCAAATGAAATGTGACTACAAAGGCAATCACACAGCAGAAATGGACTCATGTACACTGAAAACTATTAAAAAGAAATTAAAGGCACGTGATGCAAAAGGTACAGTTGCTGACAGAATTCGCGAGAACCCGCATCATACAGTTACATGTGTACCTAGCAAATATTACATGAAATGAATGCTGAGAGGAAAACATTAGTTTTATTTTTAATGTTAACTGTTCTGTTTTCTAGATTTTGTTTGTATTGTTGTTTCCCATTTGAAGTTGTTGTATTACTCTCTAGTCATTTCTTTTTATAATCTGAAGAGGAAATTGAATTTTTAAAGTACTTTCTTGATTTCTGCACTGAAATTGTTCCCATTACCTTGTTTTAGCTTAGTTAGATTGTTCTTTCCAAAAAAATTGTAATTTCTGTTTTTATATTTAGTTTGAAGTATAACTAATGTGTCGCCTTTGTCAGCTTTTGTACAACCGGTGACAGAATTTGTGAGGGACTCGTTATGCTCACATGCAAAGCTTTGCTGTCTGCTTCAGAGCATTACAGACTAGGGGACAACATTACTAACATTGTCAATTACATGTATACCTCATGTATTTTTCACAAAACGAAAGCCGTAAGGAAAACAGTAATCTTCAAGCACCACAGCCAATAGTAACAATATGCACACTTTTTTTTCTGCGATATGAGGTATGTCTCGCAGACAGATTTTTAAGAACGCCATTGCTTTTTCTCCCAAAATGTTTTCAGCTATTTGCGACTGACACATTCTTTTCTCCATTGCTTTTATCATAGCTTCAGTGAATAAAGGCAGCAATAAGAATTGAGATGTTACAATTTGTGACCCATTATTCAGGAATATTTTATTCGTACAAATGGAAAAGGTACTTGCATAACATGGTGCTCACATAATATGGATGACAGGCAGCAAATTATTGACAATGGCTAGTACTTAAAGTAACCTTGATCACCAAGATGGGAGTCAACAGATGTTCAGTGGGTGCTTCACCAGCACACTTGCTGGACCCACGGTAACAACGTATTCATTGGAGGCACATATACTATGTGATCAGAAGTATCCGGACACCTGGTTGAAAATGACTTAAAAGTTCATGGCACTCTCCATCATTAATTCTGAAATTCAGTATGGTGTTGACCCACCCTTAGCCACGATGACAGCTTCCACTATCGCAGGCATACGTTCAATCAGGTGCTGGAAGGTTTCTTAGGGAATGGCAGCCCATTCTTTACAGAGTGCTGCACCGAGAGGTATCGATGTTGGCTGGTGAGGCCTGGCACGAAGTCGGCGTTCCAAGATGTTCTATAGTATTCGGGTCAGGACTCTGTGCAGGCCAGTCCATTACAGGAATGTTATTGTCATGTAACCACTCTGCCACAGGCCATGCATTATGAACACGTGCTTGATCGTGTTGAAAGATGCAATTGCCGTCCCTGAATTGCTCTTCAATAGTGAGAAGCAAGAAGGTGCTTAAAACATCAATGTAGGCCTGTACCGTGATAGTGCCATGTAAAACAACAAGGGGTGCAAACACCCTACATGAAAAACACAACCACACCATAACACCACTGCCTCCAAATTTTACTGTTGCCACTACACACGCTGGCAGGAGACATTTAACGGGCATTCACCATACCCACACTCTGCCATCAGATCGCCAAATTGTGTAACGTGATTCGTCACTCCATACAACGTTTTTCCACTGTTCAACCGTCCAATGTTTACACTCCTTACACCAAGCGAGTTGTTGTCTGGCATTTACTGGCATGATGTGTGGCTTATGAGCAGCCACTCAACCATGAAATCCAAGTTTTCTCACCTCCTGCCTAACTGTCATTGTACTTGCAGTGGATCCTGATGCAGTCTGGAATTCCTGTGTGATGGTCTGGACAGATGTCTGCCTATTACACATGATGACCCTCTTCTGCCACTCAGCATATGAGGTCAGCCCGTACGCCTTTGTGCTGTATGTGTCCCTTCATGTTTCCACTTCACTATCACATCGGAAACAGTGGACCTAGGGATGTTTAGGAGTATGGAAATCTCGCATACAGATGTATGACACAAGTGACACCCAATCACCTGACCACGTTCAAAGTCCATCAGTTCTGCGAAGTGCCCCTTTCTGCTCTCTCATGATGTCTAATGACTTACTGGCATGGAGTACCTAGCAGTAGATGGCAGCACAGTGCACCTAATATGAAAAATGTATGTTTTTGAGGGTGTCCAGATACTTTTGATCACATAGTGAACAAGATGGCTCCTGTTCTACAGCCTTTGTTATGAATTGCTAGAGGCCATGGTTCACCACAATGTTTGGTTTCCGCCCATCCATTCTGTCAGGTGCTTGAATGGCAACAACTGTTTGGCACGGTGGATCGCTGGTAGATTTCATGAGAGTAAATATTTCATTCTAATTGTTACCTCCACTGATTTTGACACTTTTCTTTGATGTTGTAATGAAAATATTAACATAAATTTCAACACTTTTCTTGGCTGTTGTAATGAAAATATAAATGTAAACTTTAACACACATTAACTAACAGAGGTTGAAAATACTGCTTCAGTTGTAAGGTTTTTTTTTTTATTTAAAACATGCTCGGTTTCAGGCTCTTACATGCCCATTATCAGGTGTTATACTGAAAATAAACAAGAGACCAGAGCTAATAATAGTTTTTACATGCTGTAGAACACATAAAAAAGCAAAAAAGTCCCATATAACGTTTTAGGAAACAGCAGTCAGGCTAGGTGTGGTAAAACCCAAGTCCATGGCAGAGTGACAACAGACAATACTACAGCCAACTTCCTGGTTAAAGAAATACTCAATGAACACCAGGACACTTACACTTCATGCTGTGACCCCTAGCGCTACAGTGGACAAGTACAGGAGATAGGACATGGTGTATCACCAGAGTGTCTAAACTACTGCTATCTGTTGGTGGGAATAAGAACGCGGGGCCAACTGGCCTGGTCGTTTAAAATTTGAATTAGTGATGACTGGAGATATGATGTCATAAACATTGAGATGTATAAAAAAACTGCTGCAACAAGCAAGACATACTGTGTTATTACTTCTTTGCTACTAAAGCTATTTGAAAGGGCATCACCAACTTCCTTTCCCATCCTTCTCGAATCCGATGGGACCAATGACTTCATTGTTGGGGTCCTCTCCCCTAAATCAACCAACCAACCTCTCAGTGTCAGCAGTGAGAAGGAAAATAAAGAAACTATTAATAGGTTCCTGATCCATATACTGTGGATTAAAATTCTGTGCTTCTACGAAAATTGTACTGGATGTTATATTCTGCACATACTACAAGGTATCAGTTTTCAGAAAAACTCAGAATAGGAAAAAGTGGCATATAACTCTGGCTTCTCACCATCAACGAAAGTTCTTACCAACAGTTTTTTAACAGACCAGCCTGTTCTTTTTACAATGTCTTTTTTGACTTTCTTCTACATCTGCATTGTAAGTACATATTTATTCAACATATAAACTGTTAAATAGTGCATTTTCTAAATTAAAAACTTCCATTTAATTCTTATATCTTGAAACTTAATACTGTCCTTTCTCATGGAAATAACACATAACAACAACACTTTAGTTCAGAATGTCAAAGCACAATGCAAGTTCTTTAAATGAAATGAACTAAAAATCTTGTCATTTTCTTTTGGAAAGCATGTTACTCTTCCAGAGAACCTTGGTACATATCAAAAGGTTTGACACAGTTGCTGCATTGCCTATGGTAAATGAACATTGGGTCTTACGAAGCAGCACTTTTTAGCTGTCGCAAATTAAAGCCTTGTAAATAAATAAATAAAACTCTTGTTCTAATGCTACTTATAATTGCATATAGCCACTGCTTTCACAGTGACTCAAAATATATTGCATATTTTTCATTCTTTTTTTTTCTGGGCCTCCTTAGCACCCCTTCTAGCCCAACCTTCATTCTCCAATTGTGCCTTCATCCACAAGCTTCTCTGCTATTTTTTAAAGTTATTGCTGATTTTTATTCTTATCCACATATTTTTGGATGGATACAGAAAATGAGCACTTCTTTTTGGCAAATTAAATATTAGATACCCTGTCAAAAATTAATTTGGTCATCCAGTGTAAACTTGCAGCTTTTTTTGGAAATGACATGAAATTATACCTCTTCACAAAAAAGTTAGAGACTATCTTCTGAATATGATTGGTTAACAAAAAGTAACACATCTGCTAGTGCTGCTCAGTATCGTGTATAGCCACCGTCTGCTTCCACAAGAGCTCAAAGTCTGTTGGGCACTGAGCTCAAAACTCCAGCCAGATAACTTCAAGTAATACGTTCCAGGTGTCATGAAACACATCATCAGCAAGCTGGAGGTAAGTGGATAGTGAATTCATTCAGAATTCTAACCATTTCTGTCCAACTATTGTCAACTGGATTCATGTCAGCTCTTTTAGGTCGCCATTCCAAAACAGTAATATTTCTGTAGTCGCCAAACTACTTCTTAACGACATGTGACATGTGAATGGGCGATCAATCATGTTGGAACACAATCTGAGAGTTGCGAAATCAGTCAGTCACTGAAGCCAACATGACATTCTTCAGAATGGAAATACAGTTGCGCGCATCCAGTTTTCCTCTCGGTTCCCACAGGAACCCACATCATTTGGCTGATATCCATGCCTGTATCAAAAAATGGCTCTGAGCACTATGGGACTTACCATCAATGGTCATCAGTCCCCTAGAACTTAGAACTACTTAAACCTAACTAACCTAAGGACATCACACAACACCCAGTCTTCACGAGGCAGAGAAAATCCCTGACCCCGCCGGGAATCGAACCCGGGCGCGGGAAGCGAGAACGCTACCGCACGACCACGAGCTGCGGACACAAGGCCTGTATCATTACTGATTTCCTACCACTTCTTTGGGAACTGTGAATGTATCTTGGATCATACCTACTGCCTTTTGGCCGGTAAACAAGTACTCTTCCTGTTGAAATCGCACAGAAAACCTATTCATCTGTAAAAACCACCCGCCTCAAAAACTGGACATTTCTATTGACATTTGCAGCAGCAAAAGCACGGCAGGCTGTGGGAAATAATGTCCCTTTCTGAGCAGCATTTCCTGCTTGCAGTCCACCTTCTCATAGACAACGAATGATTGTTTTGCTGCTAATAGGGAGTCTCAAAGCTTGCGGAATTTGTCGTGCATTGACAAACGGATAGTTTTCACTGAAAAGGCATATCTGCCGATCCTGAGCTGCTGCTGTTTTGCAGCGATCACCAGTATGAGGCTATTTGTTCAGGTTGCCATCTTCTACCTTTCGTGTGATCCATCTCACAACTAAACGAAAACTTTTAGAAAACATATTGAAACTTCATCTACAGTGCTTTGTAGAATGCGCATTGGTCAAGGAGCATGTGGTACATCATACATTGGATCAAATGAACCAGGTGTAATAGCGATTCTAGCAACGAAAGATTCTTTGTAGTTTTTAAATATCTACATTAGAATTTGTCAACTGTTACCTTAGTATCTCTTTCTACTCACGTTTATCACCACCAACCTGCTGTTGTGGCACTGAGATATCACATCTCCTCGCTGTGCTGCTAATTTGGGGAGGAAAGAACTGACTGGGTTTGATCCAAGGGCGTACTGAGACAGTTCGGTGAACTAGTCTGTGTATGATTTATACGTGGTTTTCTACACTCATCTGGGCAAATGGTAAAAATAACCATATGTTACATTTACTGTATAAATCATGGGCATTTACAGCAATAAAACCAAATTATACTACCACCAAAACTAATTATTGTCTTGGTTCGCAGAAGGCATGAAACAGATAACTGCATTTATGATAATTACTTGTAGTAAACATATCTTCATGTTTTTGTTGTTGTTGTTGTTGTTGTTGTTATCTTCAGTCCAAAGACTGGTTTGAAGCAGCTATCCATCCTATTCTTTCCTGTGCAAGCCTCTTCATCTCTGAGTCAATACTGAAACCTACATCCTTCTGAATCTGCTTAGCGTATTTATATCTTGGTCTCCCTCTACGATTTTTACCCTCCATGCTTCCCTCCAGTACTAAATTGGTGATCCTGTGATGCCTCACAATATGTCCTACCAATTGATCCCTTCTTCTAGTCAAAGTTGTGCTACCAAATTCCTCTTCTCCCCAATTCTATTCAGTACCTCCTCATTAGTTATGTGATTTACTCATCTAACCAGCAGCATTCTTCTTTAGCACCACATTTCAAAAGTTTCTATTCTCTTCTTGTCTAAACTGTTATCATCCATTGTCACATCTACACGTGGCTACAGTCCATACAAATAGTTTTAGAAAAGACTTCCTGACACTTAAATCTATGCTTGATGTTAGCAAATTTCTCTCGTTCAGAAACGCTTTCCTTGTGATAACTTGTCTACATTTTATATTCTCTCTACTTCAATCATCCTCAGTTATTTTGTTGCCCAAATAGCAAAACTCATCTACTGCTTTAAGTGTCTCATTTCCTAATCTGATTCTCTCAGTGCTGTCTGATTTAATTCGACTACATTCCATTATCCTTGTTTTGGTTTTGTTGATGTTCACGTTATATCCTCCTTTCAAGACCATGCCCATTCCATTAATCTGCCCTTCCAAGTCCTTTGCTGTCTCTGACAGAATTACGATGTCATCAGCAAACCTAAAGGATTTATTTCTTCTCCCTGGATTTTAATTCCTACTCCAAATTTTTCTTTTGTTTCCGTTACTGCTTGTTTAATGTACAAATTGAGTAACATTGGGAATAGGCTGCAACCCTGGTTCACGCCCTTCTCAGCCATTGTTTCCCTTATGTGCCCATTGACACTCTATAACTGCCTTCTGGTTTCTGTACAAATTGTAAATAGCCTTTTGCTCCCTGTATTTTACCTTTAGAATTTGAAAGAGAGAATTCCAGTCACGTTGTTAGGCTTTCTCTAAGTCTACAAATGCTAGAAATGTAGGTTTGCCTCTTCTAAATCTATTTTCTACGATAAGTCATAGGGTCAGTATTGCCTCGAGTGTTCCAAAATTTCTACAGAATCCAAACTGATCTTCCCCAAGGTTGGTTCTAGCAGTTCTTCCACTCAACTGTAAAGAGTTCGTGTTATTGTTTTGCATCTGTGACATATTAAACTGATATTTTGGTAGCTTTCACTTGCCCACCAGATGGAAGAGTTTTGTCAAGGCTGGCTCCCTAGGCTACTAGTAGTTCTAATGGAATAATGTCTACTCCTCGGATCTTGTTTCTACTTAGGTCTTTCAGTGTGCTTCCAAATTTTTCACGCAGTATCTTATTTCCCATCTCATCTTCATCTACGTCCGCTTCCATTTCCATAATGTTGCCCTCAAGTACATCACCCTTGTATAGACCCTCTGTATACTCCTTCCACCTTTAGGTTTTCCCTTCTTTGCTTAGGACTGGTTTAACCATCAACAGAACGGGCTCTGCTAACAGTATACTACGCCTTCCAAATGGCTCTGAGCACTATGCGACGTAACTTCTGAGGTCATCAGTCGCCTAGAACTTAGAACTAATTAAACCTAACTAACCTAAGGACAGCAGGATTCGAACCGGCTCCAGACTGTAGCCCCTAGAGCCGCACGGCCACTCCGGCCGGCCTACGCCTTCCACATCGCTGGTAACGGGTTCTACACAACGCTGGTAACTACTTTGAAGGACAGTAAAAGGTGTAAACATGTAACTCTTTTGTAGTGGTTGTGAATAAATAGTTGCCATTATTTAAGTTCCAACCCTTGTATTATGTCATATGGGATCATATTCTGGGGTAGCTCATCAAACCGAGCAAAAGTTTTTAGCTTGTAAGGTATATTTTCCCAAAGCTGACAGCGAAACTTCTTGTACCTCATACATCGACATAATATTTCCGATCTGTAGCAGTAAACTATAATCACCAGGAACTCTGATATTTAGATCACGGAACTTTTACATGACAACATTCCTTTTCTGTTCAAAGTCTTCTGCAACAGCCTGTTCTCAACACACTAAATGAATCATCTGCAACACCCACTTCTGAAGATGCTGGCAGATACAATGACACTATAACAAATAATGCCAATCTAATGGTTCTTCTTGTTTATATGTCACACTTTATTTCACTGCTTTTTAGGCACTTAAGTAGATAAAAATAATGATCCGGAAGTAGTAAAACCAGCAAGCAACCTTGATGTTCAAAAAAATATGTAACTGACGTGACTTAATTATTTTAACGTATTCCACATTCAACAAAATAGAATTTTAATGCACTATACACAACATTTTTAAAGCAAAATGACTTGTTACTTATGTTACCAAGTTAAAGAAGTTATTCACACCATGCCATGAAACAACATAAGAATTATCGTGAAATACGGCAACTAATAACCAGGCTATCCAAAAATAACCAAACATACAATTTTGGTTTCAGTCATTGCAGTAGGTTCATTACATAATAATATAAAGTAGGAGCAGAGTCCATTAGTAAATTGTTATCATGGAAACCAGGCCTATTAAAGCAAACTTTCTGTAAAAGAAAGGAAATTTCAAACACGTCAGTGAACAATCGAGGAAAGACGATGCATTCTCTATTCTACTTAGTCACAGTGCATGTTGCATTGATGAGTTGGTGCTTAAGACCAGCGAGAGCTCTGAATAAACAGCGACATTAGACAACATGGTGAATGGGGATAAACAAAATTGGCTTCTTACAGGAATAAACTTCAGTTTGTGTCAGACGTGTTAGAAATGCTTCTTACGTTAGGTGTTCCAGTAACATAAAACTGTTAAATCATAGCTCCGAGTTTCTGTGGTAATGTAACACATACCGTTTATAAATAAATAGATCTCCTGTTGTCACTGCAGTCATAGAAACTACAATACCTGGTGATAGTACACTGAACATCTCGATGTACTAAGATCTTACTTGTTGGTTTTGGAAACTCTACTGCTCTATAGGATATGTAACTTCTTTTCCTATGTATTTCACAAAATTATTCTCCCTTTAATGCTAGTGCCTTTTGACTATAGATAAATTTTCAGTCATGGGACAGAGTACCTTGAAAACATGCCAATATTAAAAATTTAGATTCATAACTGTTTTGTAGATTTGGCATTGGTAAATACAGCAAAGTAATTCATCTCTATGAATTTAAAGAGACAAATGTCTTTGTTCCCACAATTATTTGGTTGAAGCTACAAATGTAAGGTGACATTAGATTTCGCTATCCCGACACGTCTGTCAGCAGAATACCCCGCACTGAGGAGAGTCTCATTCATTGAATTTTCACTAATAAGGAGGGATACAAAATTTCCCACAAAGGATCTACCCTCATTCATCGTATGTAAAGTTCATGACAGAGAATTCCAATAAGCAAAAACACAGGGGGCAATTCTCAGTGACTCCCGAGAAAAAAATAAAATGTCCAAAAATTGATGAAGCAGGTCTTTTATGATTGGTATCTGCTTGTCACTCAGCTCTTGTGTGTGTGTAATCAAAGTTACGAGTTCATATACATGCTAATCTTTTTATCAGGTTACCTTCCATTAGGAAAGTGGGTGCACTCAGCGACTGTTATGTAATTTATAAATGAAAGAGCGCAGCAATCAGTCGTCTCCCCCCCCCCCCCCCCCCTTTCCAGGTTTTATTACGCAAATCCAGATTTCGGCTAGTTCCTAGCTATTATCAACGCATTATTTTTTTAAAATCTCGATGCATGTTAGTTCCCTGTTGTTCAGGCTTCAGGCACTAGCTGAAATCTGGAATTGCATAATAAAACCTGCAGAAAAGAGAGAGAGAGAGAGAGAGAGAGAGAGAGAGAGAGAGAGAGAGAGAGGAGAAGAAAGAAAGAAAAGATTTGATATTTATAAATGCACACGGCATGTTACATGTCCTGAAACTTCTTTTTAAGGAAATCAAGTACGTAGAAATATAATTTACCCATGGAACGCATTCCTACTATGATTCATAGCATCTCTGTTCCATTCCCTCAGTGACAGAGATGCTCTACTCTGAACATCTACACGCAGACAGATTGGAAAAGATCATTACCATCCAGCAATAGGAAAGTATAGTCTACATGAATACACAAATGATAGCGAATACAGAGTTGTTCAGTTTGTACTATCACATAATATGGCTGTAGGTAACACTATGTTCCCACACAAAAGGATCCATAAAGTAATATAGTGTAGCGCTGTTCAGCACACCTTTAGCCAAAATGATCATGTAATTATTGATGGCAGGCACTTTTCAAACAACCAAGAAATTCCTGGTTTGAAGAACATTGCAAGAGAGTAAGTTATGAGTAAAACCTGACTTATAGGAAAACGCTTGAGAAATCGTGCACACGTTTAATGGTAAGAAATTACCAAGATAAAAAGAAAGAAAAGAAGAAACTGCATCGGAAGAAGGAAAGAGAATGGGAAAGAAAGCAGATTGAAGAATTGGAGACAATTGGAAAAACAAATTAGTCAGAAAATTCTATCATTAATTAATAGTGAAAGAACAACATTTAAGCCATGTATTAATATATGTAAAAGTAATAATGGGGAATTACTAACTTATGACCAAGAGATATAATGTTAGGTAGAGTATTTTAGTGAACTGTTGGCTGCCCCAGAGCCCCCTATTGAAGAGATTCTGATCCACCCAGAAGAATATGAGGCAGCCATAGTCCCTCCCCCCTCTCAGGGAGAGGTAGACAAAGCAATTGCCTGACTGAAGAACAATAAAGCACCAAGGATTGATAATATAACAGCAGAAGTATTGAGAGCCGGAGGAGATGAATTAAATCACAGGGTATACAAGATTTTGTTCCTCATGTGGGGAAAACGAAGAGATGCCAGAAGAATGGAACGTAAGGATGGTGTGACAGCAGACTGGGATCACACAAAATAATATTAAGGACAATCTTTGGACCTGTGTATGAAAATGAGAGACAGGGAAGGCGAAGAAATGTTGAGCTTTATGACTGCTATGAGGAGGATGATGTGGTCAAGATCATAAAGTTGTGTAGAGTGGGATGGGCGGGACATATAATGTGACTCTATGAATAGATCCTGCAAGGAAAACCAGCTGCAGTGAACCTGGAGGAAGAAGAGCAAGAGGACAATTGAGGTTGAGATGGAGTGACGAGGTTGTAGAAGATGCTGCTCGAATTGGTTGCTGTAACTGAAGGTCTTCAGCGAAGTCCAGAGAGGAATGGCGGAAAATTATTGAGGAGACACAAGTCCTATCCTGGGATGTAGTGCCAATGAGTGTGTAGTGCTCATGTGAGTTAGTATATTAGCTTAATGCTGTATTTGATATTTATATCCACTTACAGCATGTTATGCCTCCTGAAACCTCTGTTTAAGGAGAGCCTTTACATAGAAATATGATCTGTCTGTGGAAGACATTCATATTATGATTCATGGCATTTTTGTTCCATTATCTCAGTGGCAGTGATGATCTACTTAGAACATATGCACAAAAAACAAACAGGTTTCCCGTTTATAGTGGGGAATGAACTAAGGTCTCAGACTCATCCAATGACTGGGAAACACATTTTGGTTAGTCATCCAACAGTTCTCAAAGTAATTATGCAAATATGAATCATCATATGAGCATGTTACGTAAACAGTTTAACAGTTTACAAACAATATTCCCTTAAAAAAGTAATACGAACAGCTCGAATGGAGAGTTCAAATTTTTAGATCTGTCTTCCTTAACAAGTGGTTACTGTGCACATAACTTATGCATTTTTGAATATCAAATATATGGAGTGCTAGTTTTATATCCATACAAATGAATGCAAATAAATATGTAAATAAATAAGTAAATAAACCTCCTAGGAGGTGGGCTTCATCCTAAGACCTCGTTTTACACATCAGTGCCCTACCAATCTCCAAATACACTATGAACATATTATGTGTTCTGGTCAGCATCGATAATTTTTGAATCTGTTTTTCTTGAGACTGATCCAAAATTTCAGGAACTTCAGTTATGTTTAAAATGAGTTGAATGGGTGAGCAAACTTCTATCATCTCTCCAGTAAGAAGAGAGCTGGATACCTTAGCATAACCAATTTTCAAACTTCTGCAAGAACATACTCTTTATACAGAAGTGACAGACGCCATCTGGAAACCATGGACTCTGATTGCTGATGAGAAACCATGGTTTTCAGTTCTAAATACTAACTTAGGCTAACTCCACATTATATTACTGTCCTTCTACATCACCATTCTTAGCAGAATAAGAGTCAATTTCTAAGTCGAAGAGATCACCATACGAACCATTTAACCCACTACCGCTGGTTTGTGTTTGAGTCTTGGTCATGGCTCTTTTATTCGATATTTTGTTTTCGCCCATCTGATAATATTCTAATGATTTGAATACCTTTCTTCACCCCTCTGCATTGGGCAGTGCATTTAGCAACCTGAATTAAATATGTTTTTTATGAGCAATTCTGCAATATTTTGCGTATGGTGCAAGAATTATTTACGTTTTGCCAGTCTCCATGACAAGTTTAACCACAGTCATTGTGAAGACACGCACAAATAGACAATCAGCTGGGATTATGCAATAATTTATTTATGGTGTATTTTTGTTCCTCATATATAATGAAAAGAGCTCTCCCCCCCCCCCCCCCAAACCTGCAGTTGGTTGGGGTGGACGTCACATGACACCTGCTCTAGTTGCCCATTGAATATTTCATTCAAGTTTTTTTTGTACACAGAGCAGCCAGCCCTCTGACTGAACACACTGAGCTATGGTGCCAGTATCACTCAACCGCCAGCCTAGCATTTCTGCATGCAAAGAATTATGGATAACCAAGCTGCAGTATGAAAACAGGACTTTCCATCATTAACTTTGATGAGTCACAGATAGGCATAACAAAAAAGACTGTTCCAAATAAAGATTTCAGCCCGTAAAGAATTTGTCAAAAAATGCGCGCGCACACACACACACACACACACACACACACACACACACACACACACGACTGCAGTCTAAGGCAACTGTAGCCACATTGCGAGCAGACACATCAGTGCATGATGGGAGTGGCAACTGAGTGGGCATAAGGAGGAGGCTGGGGCCGGGAGGGGGAGGGGGAGGGATAGTAGGGTAGGTGTGGCTGACAGTGCAGTGCTGCTAAAGCAGGGCTTAACAACTGGCCGGTTTTGAGCGCGAGTACTCGCGTCTGCTCAGGCACGTGCTCGCGAGCAGGTGCAAGGTCGCGGAGTAGGGAGGGAGGGGAAATGCGCGCGCACGTTTGAATGTGATCTCACGTTCTTAGCAGATTTAACTAGCCATCTGAATGCTTTAACATTTTACTACAAGGTAAAGATCTGCTAATTACTCATTTCATAGATCGAATACGAGCTTTTAAAATGAAATTGACACTTTGGGTGAGTCAGCTGGAAACAGGACACCTAGCTCATTTTCCTAAATTATCATCCATGCAAGATGTTCACAAAGACTGTGAATGTTATTCACATAGTGTAGTTGATCAGCGCTTTCAAGATCTGACAGCACTAGAGTGATTTTGATCTGTTCTCTCCATATTCAGTGAATATTTAAGAGATTCGTCCTGAGCTGCAGCAAGAAATCATTGACCTGCAGTGTGACAGAGAATACAGAGACAAATTTCAGAACAAGAAAAACATTTTGGAATTCTACAGACACTTCCCTCAGGATAGATTTCCTCGTTTGCACAAACTGGCAGCTACAATAATATCAATGTTCGGTTCCACGAATGTTTGTGAACAACTGTTTTCTGCAATGAAATGTAACAAGACGCACCTGAGAAAGGCATTGTCTGATCGAAATTTAAACTGCACGCTGCGCCTAAAATGCACAAGAACAATTACTCTGAACATAGACACAATTGTAAAGGGCAAAAAGTACAAGATAACTGAGAATCCCACACTTCAGTGACACCTTTTATTGTGTAACAGTTCACAAATTAATGCGAATGTAGTGGCATACACTAATCTAATAAAATTATGTGGCATGTGTACATTCTCCTTTATTTGTTTCATTCATCGCAGTAATAATTCGTGAGTGATATCCCTGCAGGTGGCCGCGGATTTACATTAACTGCCGGCAGCTGTTGTGTGCCCCACGTGACTTTCCCCACTCTCCACTCTGGTCCGGTAGTGGGGGTAGCGTGCTCGTGCTGCTCCGTGCTCGCGCCTTGCTGCTCACAGCTTGCTCCGCGAGCACGTATGTTGTGAAGCCCTGTGCTAAAGAGTGCGCAGGGATGAGGTGGAGAGGGTAGGGCAGCTTTGTGCATTCGGGAGGTTAGCCAGAGGGCAAGGGAGAGGTGGGGAGAGGGGGAAGCAAGAAAGGAGAGAAGTAAAAAGACTGGGTGCAATTGTGGAATGAGTGCTGTATAGTGCTGGGATGGGAACAGGGAGGCTGGATGGGTGAGGACAATGAATAATGAAGGTTGGGGCCAGGAGGGTTATGCAAACGTAGGATATATTGCTGGGAAAGTTCCCATCTGCGCAATTCAGAAAATCTGGTGGTGGTGGGAAGGATCCATATGGCAAAGACTATGAAGCAGTCATTGAAATGAAGGATATCATGTTTGGCAGTGTGCTCAGCAACTGGGTGGTCCACTTGTTTCTTGGGCACAGTTTGACGGTGGCCATTCACGTGAACAGACAGCTTGTTGGTTGTCATCTCACATAGAATGCAGCACAGTGGTTGCAGCTGAGCTTTTAGATCACATGACTGGTTTCACAGGTAGAACTGCCTTTGATGAGATAAGTGATGTTTGTGATCGGATTGGAGTAGATGGTGGTGGGAGGATGTACGGGACAGGTCTTGCATCCTTAGTGTATTACAGGGGTATGAACAATGGTTGGGAGCAGGGGTTGTGTAGGGATGGATCAGTATATTGTGTAGGTTCGGTGGACAGCAGAATACCACTGTGGGAGGAGTGGGAAGGATAGTGGGCAGGGCATTTCTCATTTCAGGGCACAATGAGAGGTATTCAAAACCCTGGCAAAGAATGTAATGCAGTTGCTCCAGTCCTGAGTAGTATTTAGTTATGAGGGGAATGCCCCTCTGTGGCCAGACGGTGAGACTTTTGGGAGGTGGTGGGAGCCTGGAAAGATAAGGTATGGGAGATTTGTTTTTGTATGAGGCTGGGAGGATAATTAAGGTCTGCGACGGCTTCAGTGAAAACCTCTGTATATTTTGAGAGAGACCACTCATCACTGCAGATGCAATGACCATGGGTGGCTAGGCTGTATGGAAGGAACTTCCTGGTATGGAACGGGTGGCGGCTGTCAAAGTGAAGGTATTGCTGATAGTTAGTAGGTCTGATATGGCTGGAGATACTGTTGGAGCCATCTTTGAGTTGGAGGTCAACATCTAGGAAGGTGGCTTGTTGGGTTGAGTAGGACCAGGTGAAGCAAATAGGGGAGGAGTTGCTGAGGCTCTGGAGGAATGTGGATAAGGTGTCCTCACCCCCAATCCAGATCGCAAAGATGTCATCGATGAATCTGAACCAGGTGAGAGGTTCAGGATTCTGGATGTATATGATGGATTCCTCTAGATGGCCCATGAATAGGTTGGCACAGGATGGTGCCATGCAGGTGCCAATAGCCGTACCTCGGATTTGTTTGTAGGTAATGTCTCCAAAGAAGAAGGAATTGTGAGTGAGGATAAAGTTGGTCATGGCGGTTTGGAATCCGTTGGGCATTGGGAAAGGTACAGTTGTGTTCAAATTATTTGACTAAACTATTATTTTTGATGCTCTTAAGTTTTCTGGTGTAAAAATAGGAGAGCAAAGTGTAATAATTGATTTGTTTTAAAGGTTTGATTGATGCCATGAAATTTCCCTTCCAAGCAACTCACAGATCACTGAATTTTTCACAGACGATAACATTTGTGATTTTCTCTCAAAATCGTGTTGATGTTAGCTGTCTGTGTACATGCTTTGAAACTGTTTTTACAGTAATATTTTATGTTTCTGTGGTGTACTTCAGATTGTTATTTATTCTATAAGTTTCTTGCTACATTAACAAGACATTATATAGCTTGTGAACTAGCATGTTTTAAGCAATAGGAATAAATGTGAGGTCCAAAGAAAGTGAGGACAAAGGGAAAGACAAAAAGATGTTTCACTTCGGAAAGTTTCAGCTGTGGTAGCACTTCTTGCTGAAAATCGTTATACACAGCAAGAAATTGCTGACAGAATGAGAAAATCACAGAAAACTGTCAGCAGAACCAAACTTTCAGTGCAGAAAGCTGGTGAATACAAGCCAAACAGGAAAGGAAGATGTGGACATAAAAGAAAAATAAATCCCAGAACAATGAGAAGACTCACAAAAATGTCAACAATGAATCATAAACTTACTTCTACAGACATGAGCCAACAGCTGAAAGGTATGGGTGTTGAAGTTTCACCTATGAAAGTGAGGAGGACGCTGTCTGAATGTGGTTTAAGGGCATGCTGACCGACGAAAAAACAGATCATCATACCTGCCATGAAAACCAAAAGATTACAGTGGGCTAAACAACTTCAGGAGTGGACACATGAGGACTGGGCTAAGGTATGTGCAATGATTTGGTAATTTAAGTGGGTCTGATCTTTACAGTTAGGAGTCTTGGTTTGAAATTGTGATGTTTCATTGATACTGAAGAAATGCACATTTGAATTTTGGGACTGTTGAGGTCTCCTATGCTACTATTCCCAACTTTTCTAACTTGCAATTTTATACACATACTTCAGTGATAAATCTGAATTCACTGTGTTGGAAGAAAGCAGCCAGTATGTTCATTGCAAACCTGGAGAACAGTTCAAAGCTGAGTGTCTGCAGTAATATCTGAAGCATCGAACTTTTGTTATGACCTGGAGTGTGATGTCCGAGAAAGGTCCTAGCAGGAAATTTACAATGAACACCAAACAAGATCTCATAGAGAAACTAGACGAAATCCGGTACCATGACGATGATATTAAAACATCACGTGAAAAGTTAACAAAACTATGCCAAACAGGATAAAAATATTGATTAAGAACAAAGGCATGCATAAAAGTACTGAATGTACAAATAATTCATATGTGGATGTAAATGTGTAATAAATGTAAAGTTTTGAAAAAAATCTTTAGTCTAATAATTTGAACACGTCTGCAGTGTTCAACAGCGGTAATGCGATGGGCATTAAGGATGTTAATGCAAAGGTAGGGGGCATCAATAGTGACAAGCAGGGCACCGTGTGGTAAAGGGACAGGAGTTGTGGAGAGTCAGTGGAGGAAATGGTTGGTATCTTTTCTATAGGAAGGTATGTTCTGTGTAATAGGTTGACGGTGTTGGTCCACGAGAGCAGAAATTCTCTCAGTGGCGGCAAAGTAAACAGCCACAATGGGGTGTCCTGGGTGGTTGATTTTATGGACTTTAGGAAGCATGTAGAAGTTAGGAGCGTGGGGAGTGGTAGGGGTGAGCAGAGACACGGACTCCAGGGAGAGGATCTGGGATGGGCCTAAGGATTTGAGGAGTGTCTGGAGATCTGCTGGATTTCTGGAATGGGTCACTGTGGCAAGGTTTATAGGTGGATGTATCTGGCAGCTGGCAGAGTCCTGCTGCCAGGTAATCCTTGCGGTTCAAAACAACAGTGGCGGAGCCTTTGTCTGCAGGCAGGATTATAAGGTCGGGATCAGTTTTTGGATGGTGGACTGCGATTCTTTCTGTAGATGTAAGGTTAGTTTGCATGTTGAGGGACTTGGGGAATTATGGTGAGGCAAGGTTAGAGCTTAAGAAATCCTGGAAAGTTAACAGCAGGTGGTTTGGGAGCAGTAGGGTGGATCACGACTGGGTGGAGGAGTGAACTGAGTTAGGCACAGTTAAACAATGGTCTTTGGTTGAGTCTCACTGGTAGGGTTGATGGTCGAAAAAATGTTTCCCCTGAAACATAATGCTGATGATGTGTGTGACTGTTGATCCAAATATATTTAAAAATGTTCCTTATGTTACAATAAAGCATGTATATTTTTCACGGATCAGTATAAGAAGAGGAAAGTGGAGGCATAAGATACTTCCCTGAATGTTGCCTGTACCCTAGCTGTTTTTTATACGTTGTGCAATCAGTGATACTAAAGAAAATGATACTTCAGTTAAACAATGTTCAGTTCTCTATACTTTTATCAGTATTGTTGCCAACATCACAAAATAATAAATGTCTAAATAACTTTCTGAGAAATGCTTTGACTAATAACCCTAAATAATTGTACAACTTCTGAGACACCTGTGATTTATAAATCAGTAATACTGTGAGTGGGGAAGAGACTGATAAAAATGCAGCTTGTTGAAGGATGGATCCTGTCAAATAAATGCATAAGAACTCAACATGTGTAACTGAACTCAGTGACTGTAAAGATACAAATAATAACCACACTTACAAAGGATAAACATCACCATCAAAAAAACTTAACTTCCTCCTACACCCTTTTGATCCCCATGCAACACATGATTTCAATAAATACAGGTATTTTGTTTCATTCCTATCCAATAGAGTGTTGTGCCATTTTTCCTGGTTTGCATATTTTTTATATAAATACTGTGGTTATATGCAACGCCTCTTCACGTTTCAACTTTAGGACCTCTAGTAGATTTCATCACGGCTGTTAACACAAGTGTGATAAGTAGACAAATGGCAACAAGGTTGCTTTTGTAGTGTCTTCTATAGCCCCGTATCAGGGTATCGTATAGGCTGAAAAGGTGATGTATAAAAAAATAACTGTTAGTTAAATTATGCTTGTTTCAGACGACATTCATGCCAAACAGCCTTGTACTTTGAAATACAAGGGAGAAAAACTTAATAGAGCTATTAATTCTGTTCTGAGACGACATTTCTGTCATGAGACACCAAGGTTTTGAGTATTCAAACAAATAATGCGGCCTTAATTAAATAGCTTAGTATTCATCTAAGGAACAGGTACTATATGACAATTCTGCTACAAAGTAGGAAGGGTACCTGGTGACAAGAGATTAGTTGATATGAAAGTATAACAACTATCTATTTCCAAATTATGGGGACTGCCACTAAACGACAGTGGTCAGATAATGGTACATAAAATGAAGTACATATAATTACAGACTACTTAACGGCAAATTGAGAGCACTGGCTATTCCTCGTAGTAAAGCATTGGGGTGTGTCAAGATACAAGTTTGCTTGGACCGATAGACTCCATAGCTGAGTGGTTTGTGGAAGGATTTGGGTTTGATTCCCAAGACCACCTTGGATTTTTCTGAGGTAGGAATGTCTTGAATAGAATCCACTTAGCCTCATGAGGCCAAATGAGCAGCTGCCTGAATAAAGAAGGTGCAGCACCATCAGGATTCATATACTGGCAATAATGGATGGAGGGTTTGGCAACACGCTGATTACATGTATTACCATAGATAGTATACAGCAGTTGACTGGACAGAACATACCTACAGTCCAATGTTTGAGTGGTGATTACATTATGTATGGACTGACTTGATTCATATACACACTAACGAAACATGGGAACAGTTGAAACAAGTTCTTGTGCCGCATTCCACCTCACCAGTTAGTTTTCAATGATCTTTGTTGTCATGAAGATGGCACAGACTGAAGACATCCACAACTATCAAATGGTATCTTATTCTCTTCTTCTAACAATCCTGATATTCAATAAATGATTGTTTTGCAATATGCCAGGAGACTGTCCCATATTTAGTGCTTCCTTTCGCAGTAAAACAGTGCGCTGAAAGTTACAGAAATACTATTGCACCTCCCACAAAGATGAGTTTTGTTATCTTTATGAGGTTCCTGACAATTTTCTACATAAAAAAAAGAGTGATGCACAACTTTCATCAATTTAGCATCAGTCAGTTACAAAGAAATCATATCCTGTGGCCAGATGAGGTCTTTCTTTTCAATAGCTTACTCATCCATTATTACCAACAATTTTTCATTTTAAGCATCAAATAACGATTTGTAGATGGCATTAGTTGCATTACTGTGAACATGAATTTTATGAAGAGCATACCATTGACATGAGAACCATATGTTCAGAATCACTTGAAGCTAGCCATCATAATGGAATACCAACAAATATATCCATGCACAAACTGTTGCTAAAAGTGTGTGCAAATTCTGGCTTAAATTTAAATGGACGCTCGTAATTTCCACGCTATTATGGATGAACTAATTTCCTTGTGGAGTTTTATTTATTGATTTCTTTGCAATGCAAAAGTCGCATACGAATATTCTAGCAAAAGAAAAAGCTTTCTTTATACAGTTAAATGTAATATAGTACAATACCTGTGTCCTGTTAAGGCTACTGCCTGCGCCATTTGAACTGCCAGCACCTCCCTGTTTGGAGAAAAATTAAGAAAAAATAACAAAAATGACAATCCCAATGCGGAAGAAACAGAATCATCCAGCTAATAACGTTGCCCAAAAATCACAGTGTGTCACACAAAATTTTACATACAAACATAACATCTGGCACCACATCTTCCAATTTTGTTTGAGATTGATATACCATAACAAATATTACATCTCTCTATCTCTCTCTCTCTCTCTCTCTCTCTCACACACACACACACACACACACACACAAAGAGAGAGAGAGAGAGAGAGAGAGAGAGAGAGAGAGAGAGAGAGAGAGAGTTTATTTGGTCATGAACTACTGTAAGCTTGAGAGCTACAAAAACAAATTTGTATACTCTTGAGAGCAGGATATTCTTAGCTTGGGTTAACACAAGATTATGGAAACAATAATGGGCACATTTTTTACTAAGCTAATCAAAAGCCAACAGATCAAACAGCAAAAATATCATAGATTCCTCACAAAACAATGTTATGACACAAAGAAAATCCTTAGTAAACTGCAAGGCACTTACAAGATGTGCATGACAAGTGATGTTACCTCTTGTTCTCTACTGATGAGAATTCAACAAATAGCAACAATAAATGTAAAGTGGAATGTGGTAGTTAATGGCATTCCTCTTTCAGAAACTACAGAATGACAAACAGATAGCAGAGTAGGAGACACAACATATGCTGAAACTTCCTGGCAGATTAAAACTGTGTGCCCGACCGAGACTCGAACTCGGGACCTTTAACTTTCGCGGGCAAGTGCTCTACCAACTGAGCTACCGAAGCACGACTCACGCCCTGTACTCACAGCTTTACTTCTGCCAGTACCTCGTCTCCTACCTTCCAAACTTTACACAAGCTCTCCTGCGAACCTTGCAGAACTAGCACTCCTGAAAGAAAGGATATTGCAGAGACATGGCTTAGCCACAGCCTGGGGGATGTTTCCAGAATGAGATTTTCACTCTGCAGCGGAGTGCTTCTGTAAAGCTTCTGTAAAGTTTGGAAGGTAGGAGACGAGGTACTGGCAGAAGTAAAGCTGTGAGTACCGGGCGTGAGTTGTGCTTCGGTAGCTCAGTTGGTAGAGCACTTGCCCGCGAAAGGCAAAGGTCCCGAGTTCGAGTCTCAGTCGGGCACACAGTTTTAATCTGCCAGGAAGTTTCATATCAGCGCACACTCCGCTGCAGAGTGAAAATCTCATTCTGACAACATATGCTATTATTTCATTTCTGTACAGTGGAAGCATAATCTTTCCCTCAGGACAATATTTGCATATTTGCACATAAGCATATGTTGATTGAATGTTACATTATTTGAACAACAAAAACACTCCCCAAACAGTCACTAAAATTCATAAATATTAGTCACAATGTGTTTGAGAGAATTAGTTTCACCTGCAGGTGACTGTCTTGGACTTTGGTTCACACACTGTTGAGTTTTATCTTAAGCTATTTGAGTAATCAATCTCCTATCAGCGGAACATTTCCAGCCGGGCTAAAATATGCCAAAGTTAAACCACTTTACAAGAAGGGGGAATAAAGAGATACCATCAAACTATCGACCAATTTCACTTTTGAAACTTCCTGGCAGATTAAAACCGTGTGCTCGACCGAGACTCGAACTCGGGACCTTTGCCTTTCGCGGGCAAGTGCTCTACCATCTGAGCTACCGAAGCATGACTCACGCCCGGTACTCACAGCCTTACTTCTGCCAGTATCTCGTCTCCTACCTTCCAAATTTAATGGTAGAGCACTTGCCCGCGAAAGGCAAAGGTCCCGAGTTCGAGTCTCGGTCGGGCACACAGTTTTAATCTGCCAGGAAGTTTCATATCAGCGCACACTCTGCTGCAGAGTGAAAATCTCATTCTGGAAACATCCCCCAGGCTGTGGCTGAGCCATGTCTCCGCTATATCCTTTCTTTCAGGAGTGCTAGTTCTGCAAGGTTCGCAGGAGAGCTTCTGTAAAGTTTGGAAGGTAGGAGACGAAATACTGGCAGAAGTAAGGCTGTGAGTACCGGGCGTGAGTCGTGCTTCGGTAGCTCAGATGGTAGAGCACTTGCCCGCGAAAGGCAAAGGTCCCGAGTTCGAGTCTCGGTCGGGCACACAGTTTTAATCTGCCAGGAAGTTTCATACCAGCGCACACTCTGCTGCAGAGTGAAAATCTCATTCTGGAAATTTCACTTTTGCTGGCTTTCTCAAAAATATTAGAAAAGGTTGTGTTCAAGCGTCTGCTTAAGCATCTGACTGCAAACAATATATTGCCCAAGGGTTCTGATACAAAAGCTATTTAAACTTACAGTGAGAATGTACTTACTTCATTAGATAATGAATTAGAGGCTACTATCATTTTCTGTGACCTGTCAAAAGTCTCTGACTGTGTGAACCACAGTATTCTCTTCAGTCACTGGCAATGCTGCAAAATGGTTTGACTCTTATCTAACTAACAAGAAACAAAGAGTGTCGTTGCAAAATACCTGTGAAGTAAGCAGTCAGTCTTCATCTGATTGGGAATTAATTACATGAGGTGTTCCTCAAGGTTACATCTTGGGTACATTGCTTTTTCTTATGTACAGTAATGGCCTCTCATCTGTTACATCGCCAAATGTTAAGTTTGTTTTGTTTGCAGATGATACAAACATTGCGGTAAATAGCAAGTTAAATACAGATTTATAAATAGCTGCTAATCAAATTTTCACTGTCATTAATAAATGGTTTAAAGTTAATTCACTGTTATTAAACTTTGAAAAGGCCCCCTATATGCAGTTCACAACCCGCAAGAGTTTCCTTCCAGCATGTGTACAACGTATGAAGACATGCAGATCAAAGAGGTTGACAGTGTTAAATTTCTGGGATTACAATTCGATAATAAATTTAGTTGTGAAGGGCATACCACAGAATTGCTTAAGCGCCTAAACAAGTCTGTATTTGCAGTGATAATGATGCCAGATGTAGGAGATATAAATATTTTAAAAAAAACTTGCATACTTTGCTTACTTTCATTCTGCGAGGATTGGAACTTAAATAGTGGCAACTATTTATTCACAACTGATACAAAAGAGTTACATGTTTGCAACTGTTACTGTCCTTCAAAGTAGCCACCAGCGTTGTGTTCTGAAGCGAATGCCTAGAAGTGGTTCCTTCTGCTTCGGAATCAAATCAAAGTCACAAGGACTTAAGTCCGGGGAGTATCCCATCCACCAAACAGAGCAGCCACAGCTTGCGCTGTATGCGCCTGCGCATTGTCATGCAAAATGATGGGTGGGTTGCGCAGAAAGTGTCACCACTTCTTTCGCAAAGCTGGTCGCAGGTGATGCTTTAAAAAGAAACACACCTTTGTGAAAGAAGCAGCGGTACTTTCTGCGCAACCCACCCATAATTTTGCATGACAATGAGCAGGCGCATGCAGAGCAAGCTGTGGCTGATCTGTTCAGTCGATGGGATTGGGAAGTACTGTACCATCCGCCATACTCCCCAGACTTAAGTCCTTGTGACTTTGATTTGATTCCGAAGATGAAGGAACCACTTCTAGGCATTCATTTCAGAACTGTTCCAGAGATTCAACAGGCAGTAGACCACTCCATTCGCACCATCAACAGAACAGGCTCTGCTAACGGTATACTACGCCTTCCACATTGCTGGCGACAGATTCTACACAATGCTGGTGACTACTTTGAAGGACAGTAACAGGTGCAAACCTGTAACTCTCTTGAATCGGTTGTGAATAAATAGTTGCCACTATTTAAGTTCCAACCCTTGTATTATGTCATATGGGATCATATTCTGGGGTTGCTCACCAAACCGAGCAAAAGTTTTTAGCATGCAAAAGCGTGTAATAAGAATCATTTGTAGTGTAAATTAAAGAACATCATGTAGAAACCTGTTCAAAGAGCTTTGTATTCTGACCACTGCTTCTCAGTACATTTAGTCCTTAATGAAATTTGTTGCAAGGTAATATATCTCTATTTCCAACCAATAGCTCAATACATAGTATCAATACTATGAGTAAGAACAATCTACATATCTTGGTCCAAAAAAGGGTTCCACTATTCAGGAACACTCATTTTCAATAAATTACCAGCAACCATTAAAACCGCGGTTTCAGATAAGGCACTGTTTAAAGAGAGGTTGAAAGACTTTTTGATAGGCAATTCCTCCTACTCTATAGATGAATACATTAACAGAGACTGTTAGAACAGCATAAGTAAAAATGTCTGTTAGATTTCAGTTTTGACAGCACTTTGTCACAACAGGCAAACTGCCTTCGCCAGAAGATGATGGGTACGAAACTCATTGAAATATTGAAATGTTGCAACAAGACGACACCTCCACTCGACTGGTAACGCAAGAAGAAATCATCAATTCTGTAAATATTAGCAGTTCCAGTTCACTGTAATGTATCCACCTAATTTGGCAATCTCCTGACAAATGACCAGCATAGTACACATTATATCCAGATGTTTTATGTTTTGTGTTATATTTTCTGACATGTCCCACACCCATGAGAATCTCTCTCTCTCTCTCTCTCTCTCTCTCTCTCTCTCTTTTTTTTTTTTTTTTTTTTTTTTGGGGGGGGGGGGGGGGGGGGGAGGTGTCTATAGAACGAGCTGAATCTAATCTAATCATGCACTCAGATGTTATAAAAGAATCAAATTTCTTATTCAAACAGAATAAATTTCAATTTATAACAAAAACAGGCTCATTTTGTGAATATGTTGTATAGATATCTGAAGTTTTGTTACATTATATGGCAAGCTCTATATCTGAACTTCATATCTGTTCATTGTACCATGGTTAGAGCCACAGGTGCTCCACATCCCTACAGGCTCCCTTCACAGTGGGATTTAAGGTACACTATGTATGTATGAATGATGTAACACAATATGTGGGTGTCCACTCATAAGATATGCTGAGGAGCCAACTGGCCCACCTGCCTAATATCGTGTATGAGACTAATGAGACTGCAGTTTTCTCCCCCCAGTGGTTGAAGAGTGAAGTCCTGTGTTTGCTCCTTGATGCTACAATGGAATCTTGATGTACTGCTCAGCGGCTTGCTATCCTTTCTGTGTGAAACTTGGTAAGAATGCCGCAGTAACATATGGGAAGCTACAGCAGAATTTTTGAAATGACATTTTATCAAGGGCACAAGTTTTTCATTGGCACAAAATGTTTGCTTAATGCAGAAAAAGTGTCAAAGATGAACACTGCAGTAGGTGACCATCAACAGATGACAACACTGTCACTGCAAGTGAACTTGAGTGAGCTGACTGAAGATTAACTGTGAAACTGATTGCAAATGAATTGAACATTAATTGGGAAACTCTTACCCTGACACTGTCAGAAAATCTGGGAATGAGAAAATTTTGGGCCAAAATGATTCCCTAAAATCTCTCACAGCAACAAAAAGATCAGCAGAGGACTGTTGCTGCTAATCTGGTGATGAAACTTTGTTTTTCCAGAATGATGATGAGCTGAAACATCAAAGTTGCAATAGTGTTCGAAGGTATCACCAAGACCAAAGAAAGTTCACCAAGGGGAAATGCATGCTTGTGTGAGTACTGTGCACATACGGTGCTTACACCCAGGCCAGATACTAAACCAAGACCACAACCAAGAAATTCTTGAGCCCTTAAAAATGTGTCTGTCATGTTCGTCCACACATCGCTAACAACTGGATCTTACATCGCTAACAACTGGATCTTGCATCACGATAACACATCATCCCATACTGCAGTGTATATTGGACAGTTTTTGATGTCAAAGACCATTGCAGCGCTTCCATGATCTCATTGTTCACCAATATGGCCCTTTGTGATTTTCCCAAAAAATAAGTTTTTCATTACAGGACACCATTTTGCAAATGTACAGACATAAAAAACAGCTGTAACAAAGGCTTTTGCTGCTAATCCACAAGATGAGTTCCAGAGATGCTACTAACAATGGAAACATTGATGTGGTAAGTGTGTACAGGCACAAAGAAATTACTTTGAAGCACATACTGCTGTGGTTGTGCAGAAATCTAACTAAGATCCCCCCCCCCCCCCCCCAACCAGCCTCACAGTTTTATTGTTATACCTCTTAAGAGAGTTAATATGTGTTACAATACAACCGACAACATTAGTTTCAGGAGTGACTGTAAGATATTCTTTGATAGGGTAGAATAATTTCGTCACCACTTTATGTTCTTTAATTCAAAATTGTTGAGGCTTTTGTGCCCACATGTTGACATGTTCTTTGTTGGCTTCTGTCATGGGTTCTTCGGCCAATGTTTGTTTTGATGATTTTTCTGATATTTCACCAGCACAAGTAGCTACATTGCCAAAACTTCATCCTCCAGTGTTGGTGGTAGACAGAGGTGAGCTTGGAACCACAGATCACATGTACCTGTAGCACCAATGTTTAATGGCTTTTCCCTGATCAATGCCACAGTGGCTGTCCCCTTGCTACCTGCAACAGCTGTTCTTGGAAGCATGGGAACCCAGTGTCCATTCACCTTGAGACTTCCATCTTTCTTGTTGACAATATTATTATGTTTCTGAAGTTCTATGGCTTCTTCAACAACCAGGTGTGGTAGCTCTTCTCCACAACAAGACCCTCCATGCCAGGCAACTTTATTATGTGATCGGCCTCACCCAGCTGTGTACTCTGCCATGGACAATTTCACCACCTGTCCCAAATCATTTATGTTCAGTAATCCTTATGTCGATGGTTCATCCAGACATTTGTATGGCATCCACCACTATCTGATCAGTCACACTCAAAATATGCATGCTGCCACACTTCCTACAGCCGACACTGTCACATGAGGGTGCGGCCACAAACAGTTATGCCACTGCCAATGGGATGTAAGCATCCCCACTCTGGAACTGCAGTTCGAACATTGTGTGTGTGTGTGTGTGTGTGTGTGTGTGTGTGTGTGTGTGTGCGCGCGTCCACTGAATAACATTTACTGACTTTCACAGTGGCCAGGGCTCGACATCTTCTGAATAGATATTGTATTGAAGAGTGATAGGTTTATAAATCTTCTGTATCTGTTAATAGTTCTACATTCAAATCTAATGTTAGCAACTGATGCTCCAAATATAGCAACAAAGTTATGTATTACTTTTGTTACTTATTATTTGTAGAATAAATTAATATCTGAATTCCCTGTTCTTGAACACTTGAACAGCATCTGTTCCTTGCTCCTGTATCCATTAAAGAAACACACAGTGTGAAAAGGAAGACGTAACAGCCTGCAGATGAGCAAAAGGAAAGTGGAAGAGCATGAGCTTTAAAAACCAGAGCAGGGCAATTTTTTTCTTTCTATTGAATTCTTTGTGTGTGTGTGTGTGTGTGTGTGTGTGTGTGAAGTTGAAACGCATAAGCTGAAATATTTAAGATATTTATGAAATCATGACAAACCAGTGAGAGTAACATATTAGTGCTGAGCAGCATCTAACATCTGCTGTTCAGTTTCAGAGTCAACAAAAGGCAGAACTGCTGTTGGCAGTTTCTTGGCTCTTACAAGTGCAAGCAGCCCCGCAGCAAAAGGTGCCAGAAGCTAAAGAAGGAATTCAGCTGCCCCCTCCACCCTTCCGACAGTTCAACGAGATGAAGGAAACAGGGAAAGAATACGTAACACAGCTGCATCAACACTTTGACGCTTACAAAATCACAGGTGAACCGCATTGTGCATTTTTCTTTTCATGTGTAGGAGCGTACACCTACCTCCTCCTAGTGCAATTGTTTCCCCTCAGTGAGCTCCAAACCCAGCCCCACGAGGTCATAAACGCAAGATTAGATGAATTCTTTGAAAGTAAAATATACATTGCTCCTGCACAGTATGAATTTTTCTGCATACAATGTTGTAATGATCAATTATATTTAAGAATGGACTGCAGATCTGCACGCCATGAGACATAACTAGAAACTGTAAATTCAATTGTGTCTATGGCACAGATTATCAGGATAATATGCTTCACCATGCTATTATTCAGAATCTATCAGGTCAGGGACTAAGGGCCGAAATTCTTAAGTATTGTAACCCTAGCCCAGTGAAGTGCTTAAAGTTATCGATGCATGATATTCAAGATTTACCTGAGGAAGATTTCTGTCAATCAGTTATCACTTTATTTGAGACGAACAACCTGTGTCCTAGCTACAACCTCGGCTCCATCACTCGCAAGTCAGCATCATGTAAACAAGGCCAGACACACTACACACAGCATTTGCCACATTGGTGCAATGCTAATTAAACTGCTCCAGCTCCGCACAAAGCAAAATCGTGTGAAATCGTATGTCACCCATGATTGAAATAAATGCTTCTTCAGACAAGCTGAATGCAATTATTGTCATCACCTGGTACATACAAAACTGGTCTGCCTGCAGAAGACTAGGACGCCCTCCTCTGCTTCACGTGAGAATAATGCAAACCAGAAACAAATGGAAATCAACATCATTTCATGTTCAGGTTCTGCATCTCCTCCTGCTCAAAAGTCAGGAAAGTGAAGACGCAGAAAATACGCACACACAGGTGTTTAATGCGAATACTACAAATTTCAAAAAGGTTCTCCCAACCTTGAAATTCACAAAAGTGCTCTATTACACAGGTGGAAACAGAACAGTTTTTTATAACACAGAATGGACAACTGTATTAAGAGAACACACCACAAACTGTGGATTACATTGCTAATTTGTAACCAGTAAGAGCCTTTTAAACTTCTGTCACATTGCTTAACATAGATTCCCATGAAAAAATTGGCCAACCACCTTTGCAAACATCAAGTCTGCATCTGACTGCCCATAATGGCCTTCAAATGCTTGGAATGTGCCACTTAACTGCAAGAAACAACAACATGACTAAGGAAGTCTCTTTCACTGTAGTCCTCACACGGGCAAGCTCAAATATTTCTGAGGTGGATGCGTTTGGTTCCTTCACATTACACATACAAGACAATGTGCATGCCACTGACACAAAAGTTTCATGCCATTGACACAAAAGCTTCCCGTGCCACAATTCAGCAACTCCATAACGAGTATCAACAATTGTTCGACAATGCTCTAGGATGTGCAAAAAGATTTCTTGCTCACTTTATGATGAAAGCTAATGTGCACACTGAATTTTGCCATACACGCTCTGTGCCGCATGCATTATGCAATGACATCGCTTCAGAAATTCAGAGACTGGAATCTGCTGGTGCCTTAAAACCTATTTAAGCGAGTCATTGGGCATCACACTCAGTAATCATTCACAAGCCAAATAGGAAAAGTGATCATTCATAAGCCAAATGGGAAGATTCATCTTTGGGCAGATTTAAAACACATTATAAATTCACGGACAGTCATTGATAGAGGAAATTTTAGATCGTCTAGAGGGAAGACAGTTCTTCTTAAAAATTGATCTTGCAGAAGCCTACCTGCAATGATCAATGGACGAAGAGATTAAAAAGTAATTGTTATGAATATTCATGTTGGCTTGTTTGAATATCAACACCTACCTATCAGAAGTGTTTCTGCATCTGCATTGTTTCAAAACTTTAAAAGAAGAAGGCGCTGAAGGGGCCTTCTTCTTTTAATCATTCTGACGACATAATTGTCTATAGACAAACACTGGAATAACACCTTAAAAATATGGACTATATTATGTAACTTGCAGAAATGTGGTTTCCCCCCCCCCCCCCCTGCACAATGGTTGAATACTTAGGACATATCACCGACACCAATGATGCTCGTCCTTCGATGAAACATTTTCAAGCAACTGCCATGTCCTAAGAATTTACGTGAACTGCAAGCTGTTCTACATCTCTGAACCACCTCAGACACAAAAATGTTCCGTTCCACTGGACAAAAGACCGTGACCAAGCTTTTCAAAGACTGAAAAATGCATTGCTTCGTCAACCATGCCTTATGCATCACGTTCCAGTCAAACCACTTGTGCTTGCAGATGATGATTCTTCCCATGGCATTGGGGCAGTTTCATCCCACAAATTTGGCAAAACAGAACACCTAATCACATTTGCTTCCAAAACTTTGAACAGTACTCCGATTAATTATAGTCACCTGGAGAAAGAAGCCCTGGATATAATATATATAGTCACCAAATTTAATGATCATCTGTAAGGCAGAAAACCTTTCCTTGGTCATGGACCATAAGCCTTTGATTGCACTGTTCCACCTGTTGAAACCTAACCACATGGTGCAAAAGCTTCAACGTTCGACACTATTATTGTCAAATTACCAGTACAAAATTCTGTTTTGACCAACAGCTCAACACGCAAACACCGACACATTGCCTCATTTATCTGTTTGCACAGATGCAGCACTTTTACTTTCATTGCTAAAAAGTTACATTCGCGAAGTTTGGCTTCACTCTTAGAAATGAATTCCCGATCACTTACTGTGAAGATACTTAGTGCACCGCAATGGTCTTCTATACTGAGTGATGTGATTCTGCTTGACACGGCTAACGAACACACAACGGTGTCAATCCCAGCTTCGTTGTAACAGCAGGTGTTAAGTCTTCTACATAGAGGTCATCGGGGAACAGTTTGCACTATACATCTGACACACCAACATTGTATATGGCTTGGTTTAGATAGCCAAATGAACATGTGACGGCACAATGTCGCACTTGCATGGACAATTAGGCTGCTCTGTGTCAGGAACATTTCTCCTGGCCACAATCTGATATTCCATGGCAGTGCCTCCATATAGATTCTGAAGGCCCCTTTTGGCAAACACGTTAGTCGATTATCATCGATACCTACAGCAAATACCCCTCTGTTATTCCAATGCATTCTACAAATGCTGTCGGCACTATCAAGGCACTAGCTTCTGTATTTTCTCTTGAAGTCTTGCCACAAACAATTGTTTCTGATACTGGACCTTATTTTTCTTCCAAGAAATTTGCACACTTTTGCAAACACAACGGAATACAGCATGTTAGGACAACACCACAATCTCGCCACAGTCTAATGGCGAGGCCAAACATATCGTTCAAACGTTCAGAATGAAGATGTACCAACTTCACGCCTCACATCCACGAGACGGTGCCTTACTGATGTTTCTGAGTTCACATTTTACTTTATCTGCTCCTAACATTTTGCCGGCAGAGTGTTTGCATGGGCAACGCCATCGGACCTTGCTGCATTTGCTTCATCCTTTCTCTCTGTGACAGCTTCAGACTTCACCACAAAGTTTCACCTGCATGCATCACCACCACCAAAGTCACCTACAGTCCATGAATTCAATGATCCTGCTGTAGATCAAACTGTTCTAGATTTCTTCATTGAATGACATCTGGTCACATGAAGCAGCCACATCTGTCCGCCGCAATGCAACCCCCTCTGCACCTTACCAAATTAGGCACGTCCACATGCAACCGCCCCACTGATGGTAGTCTCCACCTGCCCACCTGTGGTGTCAATGTCACCAACACTTCAGGTCGCCTCTCCCATAAACAATGACACTGTCGACTAGTAACCAGCAGCCTCCAGCCTCCTATCTGTGCTGTCGGAGTTGTCCTGTAGCTGGTTTTCCAGAACAGTTTCCCTGGCACCCACATGTTGGGATGCCGGTTGGTCTACTCTGCCTCCAGCTTCGCAATCTGCCTCATCAATATCCACAGCACAGGCCTCTCCCCTCTACCTCCTAATATGGACAAGGAGAGGTGTGGTATAGGCCACTATCCAGTTGGCCACATCTCCAAATACGCGCACCATCAGTTACACCGCCATGTTTCCTACAGCTGCAACCGTGACATGGGGATGCTGCCACAAACAATTATGCTGCTGCCAATTAGATGTAAGCATCCTCTGCCTGGAGCTCCCGCAGAAGGTGAACTACTAATTTGTGTGTTTGTCCATCAAATAACATTTACAGACTTTCATAGTGGTCAGGGCTTTACATCTTCTGAATAGACATTGTACTGAAAAGTGACAGGTTCATAAATCCTTTGTACCTGTATATACAGGGTGTATCAAAAAGAACTATCCTATATAAAAAAAAAAATCATAACTATTATGTTATTTGAGATATGTGCGTGAACAATGTACTGTTGTGTAGTATGGGTCTGTATTAACTGTTCAGTGTGACTTTCATGCTAGGTATGGCGTGGATCCTCCTACAGCACAGAGTGTTAGATGATGGCATGAACAATTCCAAGAAGCTGGTTGTTTGTATAAAGTCAAATCACTGAGTGTCTAACACAGATGTCGAATGCATCCGCCATAGTTTCACAAGGAGTCTGCAGAAATCCATTTGCTATGCAGCTCAACAGCTCAACATGCCCCTGATGTCCGTCTGGCATGTGTTGAATAGATGTTTACACATGAAACCATACAAAATTCTGCTACAGCAAGCTCGTTGTGAAGGTGACAAACAACAATGTGTGGAGTTCTGTAATTTTGTTCTTGGCAAGATGGTGGATGATAGTTTTCTATATGCTATATACACTATATATGCGGATGGATATGTGTGTGTGTGCGCGCGCGCGAGTGTATACCTGTCCTTTTTTCCCCCTAAGGTAAGTCTTTCCGCTCCCGGGATTGGAATGACTCCTTATCCTCTCCCTTAAAACCCATATCCTTTTGTCTTTCCCTCTCCTTCCCTCTTTCCTGACGAGGCAACCGTTGGTTGCGAAAGCTAGAATTTTATGTGTATGCTTGTGTTTGTTTGTGTGGCTATCGACCTGCCAGCGCTTTTGTTTTGTAAGTCTCATCATCTTTCTTTTTAAATATATTTTTCCCATGTGGGATGTTTCCCTCTCTCTCTCTCTCTATTTCATCTGTTCCAAACAAGAACTCTGTAAAATACATTTAACACAAGATAATTGGAGTTAAAACTGACTCATAATTCTCCACTTGTATGTCAGAGCTAAGCTGTTGACAGCTGAGTTTCACTATGTGAAACAGGTTGCTAGGTTTATAATTAACCTGTTGTTGCATTTTCTGATCAGCAACCAAACCATAGAATGTCGACATTCCCTGGCAGCAGCTTGTGGTCAAGGTTTTGCCCATAGCAAAATCAGAGGTTGTATATAATTGTAAATGATGATGTGCAACTACCTCGAGTTTTCCTCTCTGCAATAGTAACCATAAACACAAAGACATAATGTGCATATCATAGAATGTTTTCCCCTCAGTTTCCAGCTTTGAGGATTTTCCAGCATATCTTTATTTCTTGGACATTTCTTTGACTATTTTCGTAAGTGTTTTTGTTTGTATTCATAGATGCAGTAGCTCTTTCAATCACATTCTTAATGGAGAGAAATGAGCCATTACAAAAATCTTGCCTTTCTTGAAGTAGGCACATAATGTGCAAAATCATTTCTCTCAACTGAGCTCATATAGCAATCCATAAGCCACAAGAGTGGTGTGAAATTTTTCCATTCTGAACATTTCACAAACTTATTTCTCTGATACAGTTCAGTACTGCACAACAAATAACAGTAAAAACACATAAAATAAGGATTTCTGCTATCACACAATAGGGGAAAAAACATAGCATGCAACAAATGACCACACAGGATCGTAAGTTACATGAAACTGATGCCTAGACCAAGCAGGAAGTGTTGTAATGCTGGGGATATAGGTTTCGCGACTGTGGGTTAGGGCTGCAGCTGCAGCTCTGTTGGAGTTAGCTGAGTGTGTGCTGTGTCTCCATTGTGTGTCTCGACCCACTACATCCTTCACAGCTCAAGTAATTTTGAACAGAGTATTATTGCTTCAAATTCAGAATGTCTATGTCCATATGACAGCATGAAAATGTGAATGTCGTGTGACTAGAGCCCTCCATCGACGTAGACCATTTGCCAGGTGCAAGTCTTTCGATTTGACGTCACTTCGGTGACTTGCACATCAGTGGCGATGAAATGATGATGATTAGGACAACACAAACATCCCCCCCCCCCCTGTCGCACTGACCACCCAGCTACCAGGGGTAGACAGCAGCATGGAGTTGATACACAATGCTTACTATCACACAAATAAGATTAGTGACATGATTTGAATGGAATAAGGCAACTGTGAAATTCCACAAACTGAATGCAATTGAAGGAAATCGATAATTGGAAATTCAATTGAACTTTTGCTTTATCCTGTTGTGTGCATGGTGAAATTGCACTTCACCATCTTCTAATATTGGTTTGGTGAGTAGTACATCATCATCATCATCATCATCATCATCATCATCATCATTATTATTATTATTATTATTATTATTATTATTATTATTATTATTATTATTATTATTAAATCATTATTATTAAAAGTCTCATGAGACCTATGAAAAGATTTGTGTATGTGTAGAAATAAGTATGTACCAGAGGTCTTATACTAAAAACAACTTTCACAGTTTCATTATACGGAGTTCAAAGTCCTATGTCTTGGGTATGACTAAGGATGGCTGAAATGGTGTATAGAATGTCATGAACAAAGTTCTAAATAATCAATATAGAATACAGTAACAGAACTTATTTTTTCTATGCTCTGCCAAGATATTTAACTCGTAACAGCAGGTATCCATATTTCATGTCAATGTTTGGTTGCTGATGAACATAATACAATAAGTTTGGTACTAAGTCGCAAATCTACCAGCAGCTTTAGAAAAAGACCAAGAAAACAGCTCATACCTAAAAAATTATACTTAAAAATTCTGCACTGGAGACAAATTCATTACTGAGGACATTACTAAGCTGAAAAGGTTTTTCATCAGGAAGTCTCAGATATTTTATGTATTCAGTACAACATTGCGTAAAAGAGTGTTCATAAAGTACAATTGTCAAGCTGTAACTGATTAGAGTTTATTTTATATGAACAATTATATAACTATGCTTTCTTTTGCATGCGGCATTCCCTCTTGCATACTCTTGTGTCTCCGAAGTGCATGCCATTTCCTTGCTGTTGGTCCATCTCTGTTTAACTGCTGGTTACTTTTTCTTGTGAAGGAGGACTATGAAATCCATATTCAGCTTTGATTCCTACTGTTTGGCACTTATAAACCAGAGCATCTTTAATCACACAATACAATCTGTTCAGTTGATGATATCCCCAGCATTGGAAGACGAAACATTACAGAGAGAAATGTGCCTTGGACCATAGCCTAACACCCATAAAACAAAAAATGCAAAGCATCTTTGCTTTGGATTTTGTTTAAAACCATTTGATTGTTTTGGTCAACCTGCTGCATATTCATTTTATGTTTGTATTTTATTTATTTATTTTATGTCCTGGTCTTTCCGCTCTCTTCACTATATTGATGATATCTTCTTTTCATTTCCATGTCCTCTTTGTATCCACTAATAAAAAAAAAAAAAGGGTCAAATGGCTCTGAGCACTATGGCACTCAACATCTTAGGTCATAAGTCCCCTAGAACTTAGAACTACTTAAACCTAACTAACCTAAGGACACCACACACACCCATGCCCGAGGCAGGATTCGAACCTGCGACCGTATTCACTAATATATCTTTCAGTTTTCAATAACCACTGTTCTCTGACATGGCGACTGCCATCCTTTTCTCATTACAATCAATTTTAGCCCAACAACAACTCAGCAATGCAGTGTAGTATTTCTAGCATTGGACTTTCTCTTCAGAGCTGAAGGGTTCATGTTTTGTTTTCCCACTCAGATTTAGGTTGTCTGTGATTACTCTAAATGATTATGGCAAATACAGACATGATCTTTTGAAAAGTACTTGACTGATTTTCTATCTTATCCTTAGCCAGTCCGAATTTAGGCTTCATTTTTAAAGTCATCATCCTCGATTGCACACTAAATTCTAATCTTCTACATTTACATTTATACTCCGCAAGCCACCCAACGGTGTGTTCTCCCTTTTCCTAGCACCACGCCTTCTGGTCTTTTCCTTTTGAATTTTCTTTCAGGTGGTGTTCATTTCTTTATTTCCACATAATATAAAAGTTTTAAAAGAGAGAGACTCTAGCAACCGGTTTGGTAGAAAGATAAATGCCTTTCTCTTCCTAAATTACTTAAGATTTCTCAATTGTTTACATACCATGTTCTAGATGAGAAAAAAAGGAAAAAAATTACACAAATCAACAAATAAGATTATTAAAAAAAATGATTTTAATAACAGATCATAAATAAGAAATACCTGGCTTGAATTTCCAACACCAGTGCCAAGTTCCAACCTGGGCTTCTTCCTTGGTCCAATTGCCTGTAGCGCTGTGAGATTTGCTTCCCTCTGTCGCAGTTCTTCCATCTCCGCTCTTTGCATCTAGATAAAAATAAATAAATAAATAAATACAAAACTTGCCAACGGAAGATCTACAAACTGAAAATTATCTGTATATTGCAATTACTTCGTTAAAGTGTTTATATCATTGTTCCACAAAGTAAAGAATATTTATAACTGGGAATATAATTGATGGAGTGACGCCTTCTTGATACTCAGTATAAAGACACACCCTCTGACAACACAAAAAAACTGTACCACTCCCATTCACAAGATTTTAGGCCTAGGAAGCTCAGCTGCTGCTGTGAGTTGGAGTCAAGAATGAAACCATGGTAATAAATGTCTTGCTGCTGCAGTATTCAGTGCCATAGTTGACAACAATAGAGGAACCATGTGCTGGTAGTGTACTGTTCTGATACTACTTGCGTTAATTTTTTGTGTTATTGTGTTAATTTGTACAAATCATGAAGTCAGCAGAACAAGCAGTTCAAAATTCTTAATTAAATCTTCTGGCCCTCAACAGGGCAAAGCTAGTGCAACAGGATGTGAGAATTGGTGGATACTATTGCTAGTGTTAGAAAATTTTGACATATGGTAAAATAGTAGCATGCCAATTACTAACGCAATACAAATATATGGTAAAGTAGTGGCATGTCAATTACTAATGCAATACAAAGAATGAGAAATGTTAAAAGTTTAAAAAATGCCTTTAAGAACAAAATTTGTTTGAAAATTCAATGAATTCAGGGTGCATACATGGACAAGAAAAAAAATTCCCCACATTTTTCCCGGATTTTCTGGTTAAAAGCAGACTTTTTCCTGGGTGAAAATACACCTTCTCCCTGTTAACTGACAGTATACTTTCCCTTGGAACAGTAAAAGTTATCAATCCTATGAATGGTTAAGGTTTTATACATCAGCATAGGACTTTCTGGAAAGAAAAAAAAAAAAAATACCATTTTGGAAAGATCTAAGACATGCAGCAACATGTAAGCTGCATATTTTCATATCAGGAAACTGATGTTAAGCTTTTTAGTGTGGTTTTTGGGATGAAAATTTTCTTGGAGTTCCAGTACTGTATTGTCTCATGTTTGGTTTTTATTATGGCATACCACCATACGTGCCCGAAGATGAAAATGTGCACCTGAAATGGCAAACTAGCCAACTGTGTGGAATGAAGCACTTTGTTTCAAATAAACTGACTGCCTCTGCAGAAAACATTAATAAACACCAAATTTCTTTAGCAAATCGACAAAAATAACTTTATTGTTTTGCAGGGTGGTTAATGCTTGACTGCCAAAAATAGGGAAATAAAATAGAATCCGAAAAATGAAACTAATTTCAACTTCCATAATTATGTGAATGTATTTTAATTCACTTGATAGCTCCATCCCACAGAAATCTGTTTTGTTTTCATTTGATGTGGGAACTGTAAATGATGAAGAAACAGCCAAATTACTATGCGTAAACATGGATCACGTGCAGCTAACCCAACTCCCCACTACAGCTCAGACTGTTCTCTGCATACACAAATTTGGCAGCTTGCGCATGCCAGAAAAATTTTGCCAGGTAGCCTCTGGCTGCTTGTTGCTACTGCTCGTGCAGCTAATAGCCAAATTTCAAGTACCCAGAAGCTCATACATGACTCAACTGTGAATGTGCAAGAGCCTGCTGGAAGTGCTGAAACGAACCTAATGCAAACAGTTGTGACATCACGTTCATCGGAAGCAGTTTGTTGTTATGAAGTAATGCACTCTTTGTCCTAAAGCCTTTCACAAATTTTGCTGTTGGCAGACATTTGTGTGTGCACTGTGTTTTGTTGTTGTAAATGGTACATTTCCTTTGTAACTAAGTTTTATTTTGGTTTTTTTCTCTCGTTTATGTTTTATTGGTGGAGTCTTATTCAGGAGTTGTGGGGTACAGTAAAATTCTTTGGTAGAGTATCAGTTCTTAGTGACCAAAATAGCAAAAATTTAACTGAAAACCATAACAATGAAAAATTCCCAGTTTTTTCCTGGTGGAAAAAATTCCTGGGTTTTTCCTGGATTTCTCAGTTGCCCCAGGGCGTATACACCCTGGAATTATTCATTTATCAACATTGGTGTATAGAGGCAACATTTCCAGGGCTATTGTAAAAATGAGTAAATTTGGTGATGAGAATAAATATATCAAGAAATCCGAACAACAAATTATTTATCCAATATTATGTCGCAATCAGTTAAACTCCATATTCAAAAAATCAAACTGAATACGATGCAAGATGACGCAGTGTGAAAAAAATGTCGAATTCCACTCTTTCAACATAGCATATTCTTAACTAAACAGACCACTCTGTGGAAGTTTACAATAAAGTTAACACAATGACCTAAGCATATCATTTTCTGACACCCTACACATCTGCAAGTATTACGCTACAGCATTGTGATTCCACCTATTAATTGGAACAGAAAGCATGTAAGTCAACAATTTACAGTCTCTGCTGACATCACAGTTTTCCAAGGATTTATATTTTCAAGTGAGACACCAGATGAGCATGATTTCTACAGACACTGTGCATTGATCTCAGAGAAGTGCCTTCATGGCATAAAACATCTTACGAAAAACTCTAATTATGTGGTTTCTGATATAACACATTCCACTGCATCATGTCATCCATTTTTACAACAGTGAAAATATATAATTCGCAGTTTTGTCCTACATTCCACTGTAAGTAGATATTGCCTAAGCAAATTGAGTAACTCCTCGAAGAAACATGATATCACTTGAAGGCAATCAAGTAGATTCTCAATATGACCACAAGCTGTTTTGTCTTACATATCTACACATTTTTTCAAAGGCAGCTTTTTTAAGTACCAACACTTCCCCCAAACGGCTCAATTTTTCCTACTTTCTACTCCCTGAAGGTACACGTTCACTATGCACTCTTCAATGATGTCCAATCTCACATCCAGTCAAAAATGGGGAAATTCAAGCAAATACAAGCAGGTGAAGAGTTACATTTACCACCCATACAACAGCTCAGCAACACCAAAATAGTAGGAAAAAGCTTCTATTTCTAAGCGTCCATGGTCGCAAACAAGAAACATGGAAAAAGGGTTACCAATGTCAAAAATATTAGACAAAGGGAAAATTTTATCAGATACTAAGCTAAGAGTGAAACCTCAGTTACATGGGAAAGGAAGACAAACGATACACAGTAACAGATGAGATACCCAACCCTGTGGAGTTATGAAATACAGCTATCTCACAGTTACATTCAATTACTTGACTTCCTTTAGTGCCTAATCTAAATGCCATTTTCAATGTTCATTTTCAGTGATCTTTCCATGCATACCCCCTTTCCCTCTTTTTCAGTTTTCAGTCATCATTGTTCTAAATTGGTTAATCTCATCCTCCAGGACTTACCATACTGCTTTCTCCAAATACTTCTACCATCCAGTGTCATCAACAATATGCTTCATATAATCTTATTTAGATTGTGTCTCCATTTGCTTCCTCTAATGCTCCTCTGAATGCAAAGTAGAGTACCCATGAATGTCTTTGCAAATGCATTAATTAAGTCCCCTTTTCTTCTGGCAAGGGTATTCAGTATATCTTTCTTCTAATCTTCACTTCATTTTTCATATTTGCCCCCATAATTTTTAACATTCTTCAACAGCGTCATCCTCAATTTCACTGTTTGGGAATTTAGTACTGTCCTATCTACTACTATTCATGATTTTGTATTTGTTTCATGAATATTTAACCCAAATTTGGAGATAAATAGGATGACCATGCCAGCCAACAGCTCCACCATATCTTTGCCAATAAGTGCTATGTTGTCTGAGATTCTTATCATTGACGTATGTAACTCCTGTAATTTTATTTCTATTCTGAAATATTCTTTCATTTACTGGTACACCAACTTGGTTTTGATGATTATTCAATTGTTTCTGAAATTACCACCTGCTAAGCTATCAAGATGTCTAAGGCTTTTATACATGTACACAACATTAAATACACTATGTGATCATAAGTATCCGGACACCTGGCTGCAAATGACTTACAAGTTCGTGGCACCCTCCATTGGTAATGCTGGAATTCAATACGGTGTTGGGCTACCCTTAGCCTTGATGACAGCTTCCACTTTTGCAAGCATACATTCAACCAGGTTCTGGAAGGTTTCTTGGGGAATGGCAGCCCATTCCGCACAGAGTGGTGCACTGAGGAGAGGTATTGGTGTCGGTCAGTGAGGCCTGGCACGAAGTCGGCGTTCCAAAACATCCTAAAGGTGTTCTATAGGATTCAGGTCAGGACTCTCTGCAGGCCAGACCATTACAGGGATGTTATTGTCATGTAATCACTCTGCCACAGGCCATGCTTTATGAACAGGTGCTCAATCGTGTTGAAAGATGCAATCGCCGTCACCAAATTGCTCTTCAACAGTGAGAACAAAGAAGGTGCTTAAAACATCAACGTAGGCCTGTGCAGTGATGTGCCACACAAAACAACATGAAAAACACGACCACACCATAACACCACTGCCTCCGAATTTTACCGTTGGCACTACACATGCTGGGAGATGACGTTCGCCAGGCATTTGCCATACCCACACTCTGCCTTCGGATCGCCACATTGTGTACCGTGATTCGTCACTCTACACATTTTTCCACTGTTCAATCGTCCAATGTTTATGCTCCTTACATCAAGCGAGGCTTCATTCTGCCTTCGGATCGCCACATTGTGTACCGTGATTCGTCACTCTACACATTTTTCCACTGTTCAATCGTCCAATGTTTATGCTCCTTACACCAAGCGAGGCTTCATTTGGCATTTACCAGTGTATTGTGTCGCTTATGGGCAGCCGCTTGACCATGAAATCAAAATTTTCTCACCTTCTGTCTTGCTGTCATAGTACTTGCAGTGATGCAGTTTGGAATTCCTGTGTGATGGTCTGGATAGATGTCTGCCTATTACACATTACAACCCTCTTCAACTGTAGACAGTTTCTATCAGTCAACAGATGAGGTCGGCCTGTACGCTTTTGTGTTGTGAGTGTCCCTTCACATTTCCACTTCACTCTCACATTGGAAACAGTGGACCTAGAGATGTTAAGAAGTGTGGAAATCTCGCATACAGACATATGACCCAAGTGACACCCAATCAACTGACCACGTTCGAAGCTCGTGAGTTCCGCGGAGTGCCCCACTCTGCTCTCTTACGATGTCTAATGACTACTGAGGTCACTGATATGGAGTACCTGACAATAGGTGGCAGCACAATGCACCTAATATTAAAAACATATGTTTTTGGGGGTGTCCGGATACTTTTGATACCATAGTGTATGTGTGATTTCTCTCTCTCTCTCTTCTGTTACTAATTACAAAGAGAAAATTGCTTCTCTAGTGCCTTTGCCCTTTACAGTGGAACAAAACTGATCTTCATGCAGTAAGTTTCAATCTTTATTTCCATTCTTCTGCAAATTATTCTAGCCAACAATCTGTAAATGTGAGGGGCCTTTAATTGCATTGAAAGGGAAAAAAAATTGAATCATCTAACATGAAACTGTTTCTACAAAATGTGGAGACAGGAACTTCCTCTACAACAAACCCTCACGTTTCAGAGTCCACCAGGATTTAATCTCTGTTAAAATATGACCCCTCCCTAACTTCTTTTTTATTGTTACACTTTATTTACTTACTCAATTAGTTTCTTTATTCTTTTTCCCCACTTCACTTCACCAATTTTGTTTTTTCTCCACGCTCTTAATTGTACCATTCATTTCACTTCTTCTTTCTCTTCCTTCGCCCATCTTTATTTCTCACTCTGTCCTTTATATTTTCTCTGGACAGAAGTTGCCGGTGTGCTACCAATATCTTTTCTTTGACATCCCACTTTCTCTAATGCCTCTCCTTTACCTCTATCTGCCGCCCCCCCCCCAACCCCCCTCCCTCACACAACAGGTGAGTTGTCCTCATTTATTCTTTTGAATTGCAGTCATCTGCTCATCACGACTAAGTTGTTATCTGAACCCACATGAGAATCATAGTAGTATAGACAGTCAATTATTTGATTACAGAGTCACTGTTGACGACTGATGTAATCCACTTGATAAATTCCATTTTTTGGTGAATGGCAAGGTTCCAGGTTTGATTCCCAGTCTGTTGCAAGTTTTGAATTGTCAGGATGTTTCAAAGAGAAGTTTGGCATATACCTCTAACCTATTGCAACTCTAGAAACAACTTCCTATTATGTATTTTTCCCCATTCCATACTATATGGTATTCCTCTGTTCAGTTTCCTCCTCCACTATAAACTTTCCATTATCCAAGACTCTCTATTTCACAGTCATCAGAATGTGACATGGGCACAGTAACATATGTAACACTGGTTGGTAATAACTCTGCTTCAATGTTAAAAAACATCAAGTATTCAGTCATGTTGTAATAATGGAAAATTCAGGATGGAATATAATATGTACAAGATCTGACCAAAAAGCAACAGGCATTTTAATTTTTCTTGAAGAATCTTTATTTGTCCATCAACCTCAACTTTTCCCCTTCAAAGTAGTCCCCACTTGTGCCACTGCTTTTTCCAATCTTGGAAGCACTTTTGAAAATCACTTTTCGTTATTGTGTTCAGTTCCTTCAGCAATTGTGTTTTTATCTCATCAATGGTGGCATCCTTTCAGGGTTCTCTTCATCCTCGGGAATAGACAGAAGTAGCAAGATGCCACATCTGGTGAGTACAGTGGCTGAGGCACTGTTTTTTGCCAAAAAATCATGAACAAGCATTGAGGTGTAAGCAGGAGCATTATTGAGATGAGTGTTTTTACCACAATTCTGTTTTTCTTCTTCAGACTGCTTCGCACAAACATTGCATAACTTGCAGGTAGTATTCCTTATTGACTATACTACCACAAGCAAAAAAGAAAAAAACTATGTGGGGCTCAGGTTCGATGTCATACCATTAGACTCATGTTTCATCATCGCTGTTGACTCCATTCAGTAATTCCTGAGCAATGTCTGTGTGTCGTCGTTTTTGGTCGAAATTCAACAATTTCGAAACAAACTTTGCTGCTACACATTTCATGCCCAAAACATCCAAAAAGTTACTTGGCACGAGTCAAAGGATATTCCAACACCATCAGCAACCTCTCTGATGGTGATTCAGTAATTTTCCAGAATGGTCATTCGGCAATTTTTCAGAATCATTTTCTTTACTTTTTCACACTGTTTTCAGTAATTTATATGCCAAGGCATCCAGGGCAATCATCATCTTCAATGTCTTCGCTACCCTCTCTGAAGCATTTATATCACTCGCAAACTCTTGTCTTCTCGTAGTAGATCTGCCAAAAGACACAGGCCATAGTCAACATTTAGAATGCAATGCTGCACTTTATTCCATTTTCCGCATAAAATTTAATGCAGTTTCTTTGATACATCATTTTTTAAACTAAAAATTTGCCGAGCACTTGAAAACACGTCTAACCTTTTCAACTGTCAACAATAAACTAAATATTCCAAACATCTGAAAAGAGATATATACATCAGGAACATATGTACCAACAAGATATACAATTTTTGAAGATCAGATGTATAAAGACTGTGAAATTAAAAACTTCCTGTTACTTTTTGATCACATTTCACATATGAAGACATATCTACTTACCAAACATTAAGTAGTTGAGGGCTACACAGGAAAGGGGGAAAATTGTTTTGTTCTGTGGGAGCTAGCAAATACACAGACTGAACTACTGTTGCATGTTAACTTTGATGAAGGACTTGGCTTGACAGCTTCCATCTTTTCTACACCCTTGTTCACTTCAAACCTGATGGGTACCAACTTCCATTAAATTCCAGCAATTTGATTGTTGTAGTAACCAACTCTGATTATTAAATTTCCTATTCATAATACTATTAATAACATTAACTCTTGTTATCCATTCATCACTCCAGTTCCTATTACTACTTGACGAGAAGTTTGGTTATAATTTTACTTTGCTAATCCACACAAATTTCACTCTCACGCTATTAAAATTTTTCGATGTCCCTTTAACAATCAAAATCCTAGCATATCAAATTATTCATCTGATTATTTTTTTTTTTTTTTTTTTTTTTACTTGAGAAAACAGATAAAGAAGGAGTTGAGTGTGACTGCTTTCATTAGAAATCTTCAGTTGTGATAGCTCATTATTTTTTAAGCAAAATCTTTACCTTTTCTCCTCAGACCAAACCTGGATCTTTTAGATTAGTAGCTAACGATACTAACTGCTATGTCGCAATGACCCACCATCTGTTTTTATACATTGACAATACTATTTTGCAGTTCTACGTGTAATTCTACATGTAACACTCTTATTCATTCCCAATGAATGGTTATTTGATTCATTAACTAAAATGTAAAACTCCACAGAAAATTTCTGAGAGTTTAACACTTCTGAACAAGAATCTCTACTATCATATAAAATTTAGTACCTCATTAACAATGCACCACCACCACTCCTTTGTCAACAACTGCACAGGATCAACACGATGATATGGCAGTGGTGGATTCTTTATTTTATTTTCTCACAGACTCTGTTCAATCATCTGAGACAAAATTATTCATCATTGAAGGAGTTACTATTTACATATTTTTCAGAAAAAAGACAATATTTTTATGTGAAAAACAAAAGATTGACAATATTATACAGAAACAAACACTGAAATGCTCAAGATTATTGCAAGGAACTCTTGTACAAAATAAAGTGTTTGTCACTTGAAAACCTTTAGTTTAGCAGATTAGTACACATCTTGCTGTACAACATTTAAAGGTGTGTTATCCAAATGCAAACTGGCCAACCAGTTATCTGGTGAATGGCCAGATGATTGTGGCATAATACGGCCATTTGCCTGATAACTTTTCTTCCAGAAAATACACTGGGAAAAACTGAAAAATATAAGTGAAAATGATTCTTCTGCTTAGTTTTCACCGAGTGAATGTTGCAGTTCTTCTTGAAGGAGTTCATATTATTATACAGAAGTTCCACCAGGGAGTGTGTGTGTGTGTGTGTGTGTGTGTGTGTGTGTGTGTGTGTGTGTGTGTGTGTGTGTGAGAGAGAGAGAGAGAGAGAGAGAGAGAGAGAGAGAGAAACGGCTGTGTCACAGACCCTTTCTAAGCTAGTCATGTTCTTTGCGGATGTGTAGAGTTGCCCCAAAATATGATAGTACAGGAGATAAAGAGAGAACAACACAAGATTTAATACATCAGTGTTGATGACATTTGGAAATATTTTTGTAGTGAAGACCACACTAGCAATTTTCTAAACTCTAATGTAAATGTGAAACAAGAAACCTTTGCACCGACCTTTAGTCCAAAAAAATTAAAAAAAATTATTTCACTAATTATTTGACTGTTTTACAATAGTAAATTCTGCTCTTAATTGAGTTCTGGAACATAAATTTTATGCAATGTCTTTTTTGTACTCAAATGATTGTCAACTTAGGACAAGTCAGTGGTTTATTTTAGCCACTAGCCATATGCTAAATCCTTTACTTTATATGTTTCTCACAGTGACATCTGAATATTGTTTTGTCATCTTTACAGCAACTCAGCATGACTAAAATTTGTTTTCTATTTGTTGACACTAGAGAAAACATGTCTGTCTCCTTTGGGCTAGATATGAAAGAAACTCTTGGTAAATTTTTCTCCCAACAACACAAAGCAAATCCATTAAATGAATCAAAGACTATACCTATTTTCTTCCTATATTATTTGGACTTGCAAGTGTCTCACAAAACAAATGAATTTAATTTTATATTGATACACCTTATGTAAATATGCCTTTTGAGCCCTAGTGGTTTCTGTCTCAGACTACAATTTTATTCATTTTGTTTTGAAATTCCAGTGCCTTTAGCATGAACCACTGATGCTACGAAAGAGCTTTTGTAACATCAGTGGTTCTTCTTAACGGCAGTTGAAAAAACATGTGCTGAAACGTGTGTTACTTTGAAAACATTAGTGATAAAGAAACAAATACTGGAAGTCCAGGATGCAATAAGGGCAACATTATGAAAAGGATAGATTGCTACTAGCCATATAGAGGAGACATTGAGTCACAGACAGACACAACAAAGAGACTGCTGCAAATTTAAGCTTTCAGCCAAAAGCCATTCTTCTAAAGTAAGAAATGTGATTCTTGTGGCAAGTAGGAAGGGCAATGGGCCGGGGGGCTGATGGGTAGGTGCAGGGACTAATGAAGGTTGAAGCTAGGGAGGCCAAGGGGGGTGTTTGCACCTGTGCAATTCAGAAAAGCTCATGTTGGTAGGAAGGACTGAGATGATGCAGGCTGTGAAGCAGTCACTGAAATGAAGCACATCATGTTCGGCACCAAGTCTCTTCCTGGGAGAAGAGCCATGACACAAGGGGCTGGGAGCAAGGGTGGAGTAGGGATGGACAAGGGTTTTGCTTAGGTTCAGTGGGCAGTGGAATACCACAGTGGGAGGGGTGGGGAGGATAGTGGGTATGATAGTCCTCATTCTAGGATGCAATGGATGGTAGTCGAAACCCTGTCAGAGATTGGGATTCAGTTGCTCCAGTCCTGAGTGATACTGCATCATGTGGCGAGTGGTCCTGGACCCTGGGCATGTGGGCGGGGTGGTGGGTGGGTGACTGGAGAGACAAGGGACAGGAGATCTGTTTCTTCACAGGGTTGGGAGGGTAATTTCGGTGTGTGAAGGCCTCCGGGGGACCCTTAGTATATTTGCAAAAGGTCTGATTGAGGTTGATCAGGTGAAGCGAATGGTGGAGAAGGTGTTGAGGTTTGAGAGGAATGTGGGTAGGTGGTCCTCACCCTTTGACCAGATCACAAACATGTCATCAACTAATCTGAATCAGGTGAGAGGTTTGGGATACTGGGTGGTCAGGAAGTATGCCTCTAGATGGTACATGAGTAGTTTGGGATAGGATGGTGCCATCCAGATGCCCATAACTGAACAATGGATTTGTTTGTAGACGATGCCTTCAAAGGAGAGGTAATTATGCATGAGGATATAGTCGGTCATGCTGGACTGGAGTGTGAGGCATTGGGAATGGTACAGTTCAACAGTGGCAAGGGCATGGGCATTTGGGCTGTTAATATAGGAACAGTGTTGGTGGTGGTTTGTGTCTTTTATATAGGAGGGTAGGTTACAGATAACAGGCTGACTATGTTGCTCATCGAGAGCAGAGTGTCTCTCACTAGCTGGTCACAAAGGGGCATGAATCAGTATTTCACCAAAGTGGAAAAGTTAACACGCATAATGTGCAAATCTGGGAGGGGGGGGGGGGGGGTCAAAAAATATCAGTGAGATGGTACAGCTGCAATGAGACTCCCCTAAATTGAATGTTCCCCTTGGTCAAGCAACTGTAACTGGTGTTTCTTAACTTGACACACTAGAACTATGGCTCTTTCCTCAATTGGAAGAAACTGAACCACATAACTTTATTTGGCAGCAAGATGGTGCTGGTATATCTCAGCACTTGACTGGTTAAACTATGTATCCCACTGCAGGATTGGCTGCAAGGGATCAGATGACAGTTTGTTTTGCATGGTGTCCACATTCACCTTATATGACATCATGTGATTTTTACCTTTGGATGATGCCTTTGGATGATGTGTATGTGCCTCTACTACCAGTTGATCTACCACACTTAAAAAAACGATATTTAAGCAGTTGTTGCAACAATTACTCCAGAAAAGCTGATCAAGGTTTGGAGAGAACTTGTCTATCGACTAGATGTGTGACATGTAACAAATGGTGATCAAAATGAACACTTGGAAGATAAACTGTTTGAGTTACTCTTTCATCTGAATGTATTATTTACAACTATAAGTTGAAAGTAATAAATCCTTAAAACGCTGATAATAATTTTGAAACATCTGGTATTTATGAACTAGAAAACCAGCAAGAAGAAATTCACCAGAAAAAAATTGAAACAAACTATAATTCTGGTTTTTTTGGTATGAAGAGCAAACATTTTCACAAAATGTAAAATATAAAAGGTTTCATTTAAGGGTCAGAACAATTAATAAAATTGCTTTTCAACATATTATAAAGTACATGCTTAAAAAGTAATTTTCCACCATATACATTTTCAGTAATTTACATCACTTTTAAAAAATCCCTTTAAAAGTGTAAAAGGGAGGTTTTGCTGTACTTTACAATTCAAGCATCAACTGTAGAGCACTGTTGCAGGTCGCTCAACAAAAAGGAACCAACTGCATGACAATTAATATGTTCGTTTAGTACCCTCAAAATAATAGCAGTAGTATTAGTAGTAGTAGTAAATAATAACAATTATTATTATTATTGTTATTATTATAGTATCAGACTGTGAAAGAAATATAAAAAGCTAAAATAGCAATTACATACTTCTTTGGCTTTTGCTTTTAATTTAGCTTGCTCTGGATCTTCAGATTTTGATCTACTCTTTGCAGCTCTTAAAAGTAGCTCCCGTTCATGCTCTTCATGTCTCTTCCTTTCTACACGATCTAATTCTTCCAGAAACTTAAGCTGTCCTTTAACATCCTGTGTGACCTCGTACCTCGGATCCATCTTTAAACAAAAGAAAAAGTAGTGTTTAACGAACTGAGTAGATAAAAACGATTTTGTTACAAAAGAAAGTTAATATATATTTACCTTAATAACATCTATTCTATGCTCTGCAATAATGGACAATTTTTCTATCAAGTTTTTCAACCTCTCCTGAGTTGCATGTGATATCAGTGCTGCAACTTCTGGTGATGGCTCTTCCGTTAAGCCATGACGAGCAACTTTCATAAAAACAAATCAAAACATTTGATACGTTGTTATCACATAAACAGCACTTGCAGTGATTGCTTCAATATAGTTAGTTACATCTGATCAGAAAATAATAAATGGGTCTCACCAATTTGTCTGATTCTTTGCTGAAGAGGAGCTGCATGTAAAAATATTTCATCTTTACATGAACGAATCTGTGTCCCAACAAATTCAGTTGAACCCAGAATCCTCTGAGTTTCTTCTGCCAGATTGACACCACCCATTGCCGCTACATCATTGATATCATCGTCTCCTCTGCAGAAAAAGACGTTTCACGACACTCTTAGCAACTATTTGACTGTATAATGTGAAAGAAAATATGGCAACAAAAACTGTCAGTAGAGAAAATTGCAAGCATCAGCATATACTTACGTGTACCCTGCAGATGAGAATGATTTTTTCTCCTTTTCTTTTGCTACAGGTTTTGGCAAGAGAGAAGGTGTAGGAGGTTTGACAAAGGCATTTGTCTGAGGTTTAATGTGGGGTATTGCAGCTTTTATCTGCACAGGAGGTGGAGGTCTCAGTTGGATAGCAGTTGGGGTTTTTGTCTGCACCTGCACAGGTTGCCTAATGTGAAGTGGGGGAGTAGGGAGTGTTGGAGTAGGTACCCTTATTTGCGTTGTAATCGTTGAAGGGAGTGTCGTCGTGGCAGTCGTAACAGGCGACTGAGGCCTCAAAGCTGTTGTTGTTATCATCCGAGTCACAGGAGTTTGTGGCCGCACAGGCTGGAAATAAATTGAACAATGAAAATTAAATTATTATTCTGAATGGTTCCTCTAAATGAGATTAATTGTAAATATTAAAAGTGTACGACATTCAAATGTATAGAAATTACTAGGGCTGAATAATACTAGGTAGATACCAAGCCGAATGGTGAAAAGGTAAATTATTTCATTTATTTAGTATGAAGATTCATGTTACCATTTAATTCAAGCAAGCACACAGCAGGTAAAGAAGAAATCATATTTATGTCTATTTTTGCATTGAAAGAAGGAAAGTCACAGTTTAAATTTCCATAATACCAAAATGATAAGAGACAGCAATAGCAGTGACTGCAAAAGGAGAAAGGAAACTTGCTTCCGCCTTAAAAAAGGAAACTCAACGCAATTTGGTGGAAATGATTTACAGAAACTGTGGAAAACCTAAATATGGATAGCCAGACAGAGATTTTAATCCTGCTCTTCCAGAATACAGCTTCTTAACTACAGCTTCACCTGGCTCAGTAGAATAATATCTATCACCCTGAACATGCAGTCAGATGTAAAGTCAGTACTTTTGAACAAGAAAGATCATAAAGTGCACAAAAGATTCGAAAGTAACAAAGGAAAAACACTGAAGATTCAGATTCCTAAGTATTAATCACATTAAATTGTTGGTAATGAAAAGGATTCAATAGTACAAATTTGACAGAAATCACAGTGAGAATGCAAACAAAAAACTAATTAAAGCCAAAAAAGAGAACAAGAGGGTGTAAAGACAGAAGAATTAGGGAGCATAAGAGGTGGGCGGAAAAACCTTTTTCATGTTGAATGGAATATCTAAATGAACAAAGTAACAGAAGTAGTATTTTGATGGTATTCTCTAAATTTCACAGCATGCATATAACATGGGGTGTTACAGGAGTGTGTTAGTCATTATCTCGTTACCAAAGTACTGGAAAAAAATTTCGCAGCTGACTGATAGGACAGATGTGTGCTTTCACAGGTCATCGCTCTTTCCGTAAATAACCAGTTAAACAGCAGGGGCAAGGCTGCAATTTACCAATTTCTGAGTCGCTTGGAATCGTCCTTTCAAGCCCCAATGCAAAACAGTTATTAATATATACTAGGTGCTTTTCAGTCACCTTGACTTCATTGTTATTGCTGTTGTTAGTATAATGACTGATTTGATGCAGCTCTCCGCAGGTCTAGCCTGTTCAAGCCTCTTCATCTTTACATAACTACAGCAATCTACATCCATTTGAACCTGCTCACTGTGTCTGAGCCTTGGTCTCCCTCTGCAGTTTTCAGCCTCCACACTTCCCTCCTTTTCCAAATAATGATTGCTCAACTGACGCTGATTTAAAACTATAAATCATTCCAGAGGAAGAGCTGGAACAAGTACCACAGTGCTTGCATTTGTCACTGCATATGTTTTGGGAGATAATCTACTTACCTTCTACTATCATGGCTAATTCCCCTGAAACAATGGGAACTACAGGTTGGAATATCAACAATGTAAGGAAAAGACAAGATTGCTACTCGCTATAAAGATGACACATCGTGTGAATGAATGTGCATGTGTATCTGTATGTGCTTCTGCGCTATGGCTGAAAGCTAATGCGTGTCTTTTCATTGTGACTGTTTGCAACTCAACATGTCATCTTTACAGTAAACAGCAACTTACCTTTTCCATATATTGTGAATTACATTAAAATATAGACTGAATCTATACTTACAGCTGATAAATTTCAATAACATGAAACTTAACATTATACTATAACATAATAGTCTACAACGACATCTACGTGATTACTCTGCTATTCACAATAAAGTGCCTGGCAGAGGGGTCAATGAACCACCTTCAAGCTGTCTCTCTACTGTTCCACTCTCGAACGGTGCGTGGGAAAAACAACCATTTAAATTTTTCTGTGCGAGCCAATTTTATCGTGATGATCATTTATCCCTATGTTGGTGGGTGCCAAAAGAATGTTTCCACTATCGGAGGAGAAAACTGATGATTGAAATTTCAGGAGAAGATCCTGTCGCAACGAAAAACGCCTCTGTTTTAATGATTGCCACTCCAATTCACGTATCATATCTGTGTCACTATCTCGCCTATTTCATGACAGTGCAAAGCGAGCCACCCTTCATTGAACTTTTTTGATGACATCCTTCAGTCCCACCTGATGCGGATCCCACACCGTACAGCAATACTCCAGAATAGGATGGGCAAGAGTGGTGTAAGAAGTCTCTTTAGCAGACCTGTTGCACCTTCTAAGTGTTCTGCCAATGAATCGTAGTCTTTGGTTTGCTCTACCCACAATATTATCTATGTTATCTAGGTTATTTGCAATTGTAATCCTTAAGTATTTAGTTGAATTTATAGCCTTCAAATTTGTGTGACTTATCACATAATCAAAATTTAGCAGATTTCTTTTAGTACTAATGTGAATAACTTCACACTTTTCTTTATTCAGGGTCAACTATCACTTTATGCACCCTACAGGTATCTTATCTAAATCATTTTGCTATTCGTTTTGGTCATCTGATGACTTTACAAGATGGTAAAGACAGCATCATCTGCAAACAATCTAAGATGGCAACTAAGATTGTCTCTTGTATTGTTAATATAAATATAACACTTCCCTGGGGAACACCGGATATTACTTCTGTTTTACTCAATCACTTTCCATCTATTACTATGAACTATGACCTTTCTGACAGGAAATCACAAATCCAGTCACACAACTAAGGTGATATTCCACAGGCACGCACTTTGGGTCGAAGACACTTGTGAGGAATGGTGTCAAAAGCCTTCTGGAAATCTAAAAATTTGGAATCAATTTGACACCCAGTTTTCTCTGAGGTAATTCATAATGTTTGAACACAGTGTATGTTCCAAAACCCTACTGCAAATTGACGTTAGTGATATGGGCCTGTAATTCAGCGGATTACTCATATTTCCCTTTTTGGGTATTGGTGTGACTTGAGTAATTTTCCAATTTTCCAGTCTTATGTAAGGAACTTCCTGTGAGCAATCAGTTGTATATAATTGCTAAATATGGAGCTATTGTATCAGCATACTCTGAAAGGAACCTGACTGGTATACAATCTGGACCAGAGGCCTTGCCTTTATTAAGTGATTCAAGCTGCTTTGCTACACCGAGCATATCTACTTCTATGTTTCTCATCTTGGCAGTTGTTCTTGATTGGAATTCACGAATATTTACTTCATCTTCTTTGGCAAAGGAGTTTCGGAAAACCATGTTTAATAGCTCTGATTTAGTGGCACTGTCATCAGTGACTTCACCGTTGTTATCTCGCAGTGAAGGTATTGACTGCGTCTTGCCACTGCTGTGCTTTATGTATGACCAGAATCTCTTTGGGTTTTATACCAGATTCCAAGACAGAGTTTCGTTGTGGAAATTATTAAAGGCAGCTCGCACTGAAGTACGCGCTTTATTTTGAAATTCTGCAAAATTTTGCCAATCTTGGGAATTTTGCAATCTTTTAAATTTGGCATGCTTTTTTCGTTGCTTCTGCAACAGCAATCTGACCCATTTCATGTACCATGGGGGAAGCAGTACCATCACTTATTAATTTATGTGGCATATATCTCTCAATTACTGTCAATACTATCTCTTTGAAATCATTCCACATCTTTTCTACACTTATGTGATCAGATCGGAAGGAGTAGTACACATCACGGTTGTTAGATCTTCAAATTTAACACAGATATTTCGGACAACACAACAACACATATAAGTCACTGAGTAAGTGGACCTGTGTACAAGTCGGCATTCGATTAAACACTGAGTCTCAGTGGCGGCCGCTTAGGTGGCGCAGCTGCTGCATGGCTGGCAGACAGCGCCGCACATAGAGGACGTGCGTAATTGCGCGGCGGCACTTTGAATAATCGGCGAGTCACAACACTTTTCCCCCCTTTGAAATTGTTGCACTGGTCTTGATGGAGGTGTCCTGGAGATGGCGAACGTCCATAGGCGTTGTTTGACTTGCCGTAAAGTCTCGAGGAGGAGGTTTCCCGTACGGACGGAAGTGTCCCCGATGATAACGGGTCGAGATGACAGGAGACGTAGGGGTCGAATCTGCTGGGGCCCCATGCCCCAATCTGCCCATTGCGGCAAGTCCAGTTGATATGACAGGAGACATGGGCGATGTGTCGGCATCCGTTGGAGGAGGAGGCGAGTAGGTGTACTCTGACAGAGGATGATCCTCCGGTTCCTGCATGGGCACGTCTCCTGGTGGCGTCCGTTCTGGTGCTGGCATCGCGATGACTGTGAGAGGGCTGCGTTGTGAGTATTGAGGGATGCCAAGATCCCGAGCATCAGGTAGAGCCAAAGGTGGTGTGGTGGTATTCGGAACAGGCGTTGCTGGCACCCGAGGCCGAAGCTGGTCCGAATGACGCACTGCAACACCCGTGTCCGTCTGGATTTCATACAGGCATCTGCCACGGTGTCGTAAGATGCGGCCCGGGCTCTATTTTGGCCGCCTGCCATATCCCCGTACCCAGACGAGGTCGTCGGCGGTGAACCGGCCAAGTGAAGGCACCCGCAGCCATGAGGTGGGAGGCCGCAGAAGATGAAGTAGCGTGCGGGGCTGTCGGCCATGTAAGAGCTCAGCCGGGCTGTGATTGCCCATGGGGGTGAAACGGTAAGACGCCAGGAACTGGAGAAGCGCATCATCAGCAGCAGAAGAAGTCAGAAGTTTCCCCATCTGAGTCTTAAATGTGCGAACCAGTCGTTCAGCCTCACCGTTGGATTGTGGATGGAACGGCGGGGCCGTGACATGCGTAACGCTGTGACGAGCACAAAAATCCGCAAAGTCGGAAGAGGCAAATTGCGGACCATTATCAGTAACAAGAGTAGACGGGAGGCCTTCCAAAGAAAAAATGCGGGCGAGAGCACTGGTGGTTGCCGCGGTGGTAGGTGACGTGCAACGGACAATGAAAGGAAAGTTAGAATAGGCGTCAATTACGAGGGCCAATAAGTACCTAAAAAGGGTCCCGCAAAGTCAGCATGAATGAGCTCCCAGGGCTTCTCAGGCGAAGGCCACGGTGACAAAGATGACTTCGGGGCAGCAGCCTGTGACACACAAGGGCCGCAGGCAGCGACCATGTGTGCGATTTCAGAGTCAATGCCAGCCAGTACACATGACGGCGCGCCAGAGATTTTGTGCAAGACACACCCCAGTGCCCCTGGTGAAGGAGGCGCAAGACCGAAGCACGCAAAGACACAGGTACCACAACACGCGGAGAAGCATTGTCAGTGGAGAGGAGGATAACACCATCCCTAGCCGTGAGGCGGTAGCGCAAAGTGTATTAGTTCCGCAACGGATCAGAAGTCTTAGCGGACGGGCGATCTGGCCAACCCTTCTGAATACAGCGTAAAACCCGGGAGAGGGTAGGGTCAGAACCCGTAGCAGCCACCAGCCTGTCCCCAGTGATGGGGAACCCGTCCACAATCCGCTGCTCGGCCACATCCAGGTGGAAATACAAAAGTTCGTCCCTATCGAATGCCTGATCAGGACCCAAGGGAAGGCGAGACAAAGCATCAGCATTCGCATGTTGAGCCGTTGGCCGGAAATGAATCTCATAATTGAAACGGGACAAGTAAAGAGCCCAACGCTGGAGGCGGTGTGCAGCCTTGTCGGGAAGTGACGTTGATGGATGAAACAAGGAAACAAGTGGTTTGTGATCCGTAACAAGATGAAATTTTGAGCCATAGAGAAAAACACCAAACTTATGAAGAGCATAAATGATGGCCAAAGCTTCTTTCTCAATTTGAGAATACTTTTGTTGGGCCTCCGTGAGCGTTTTGGAGGCATAAGCGATGGGTTGTTCCGAACCGTCAGAAAAACGGTGCGCAAGGACTGCACCGACCCCATATTGAGAGGCGTCTGTGGCAAGAACAAGATGTTGGCCAGGTCGATAAGTAGCCAGGCACGGGGCCTGTTTCAGCATAGTCTTTAATTTCCGGAAAGCCGCGTCACATGACGCGGACCAGTGAAAAGGCACGTTTTTATGCAACAGGCGATGCAAAGCCTGAGCCACTGACGCCGCAGACGGTAAAAACTTGTGATAGTATGCTATTTTCCCCAAGAAGGCCTGCAGTTCCTTAACAGATGTAGGGCGAGGAAGGGCATCGATCGCAGCAACAGTGTGTTGAAGCGGATGAATCCCATCCCGAGAGAGTTGAAACCACAAGTACGTGATAGATGCCTGAAAAAATTGTGATTTCTGAAGATTACACTTAAGACCGGCAGTCTGTAAGACATTAAAAAGTGTGCGGAGATTTTGAAGATGTTCTTCAGTGGTGGAGCCAGTGACAACAATGTCGTCCATGTAATTGATACACCCCGGGACAGGGAGCAATAATTGTTCCAAGAATCGCTGAAAAAGAGCAGGGGCACTAGCAACCCCGAATGGCAAGCATTGGTACTGATAGAGGCCGAGAGGTGTGTTACGGACCAGAAACTGCCGGGAAGCAGCGTCGAGAGGAAGTTGATGATAAGCTTCCGACAGGTCAATTTTAGAAAAATACTGTCCTCCAGCGAGTTTAGTGAACAGTTCTTCAGGACGGGGCTTAGGGTAAGTGTCGATGAGGCACTGAGCATTTACAGTGGCTTTGAAATCGCCACAGAGACGAATATCACCATTGGGCTTAGCAACTACAACGACAGCAGAGGACCACTCACTGGAAGTGACAGGATGCAAGACCCCGGAAGCAGTGAGACGATCTAACTCCCGTTTTACCCGATCACGAAGGGCCACAGGAATGGGCCGAGCCCGAAAAAACTTAGGCCGAGCAGTAGGTTTGAGTGTGATATGAGCTTCAAAGTCGTTTGCACGGCCTAACCCAGGAGAAAAAAGGGACGAAAATGTCGTTGACAAGGAATCCAGTTGAGCATAAGGAATAGCGTCAGAGACAATATTGACAGAGTCATCTATGGAGAATCCAAAAACGCGAAAGGCATCGAAACCAAAAAGATTTTCTGCGTTGCTCTGGTCGACCACAAATAGGGGAACAGTGTGAACGATGGATTTTTTAGATACCTCAGCATTAAACTGTCCCAAGAGAGAAATCTTCTGTTTATTGTACGTCCGTAATTGCTGAGTGACAGGGGACAGGAGTGGAGAACCCAGCTGAAGATACGTCTGAGAATTAATTATAGTGGCAGCAGAACCGGTATCCACTTGCATGCGAACATCTCGACCAAGGATTTGGACAGTGAGGAATAACTTCCCTGAAAGGGAAGAAGTGCAATTGACAGACAACACAGAATCAGAATCATCGTCATGTTCATGAACATCGTGTATGCGGTCGGATTTACAAACGGAAGACACATGACCTTTCTTTTTGCAATTGTGACACACAGCCCAACGTTGGGGACAATCCTCGCGTGAATGTTTCGTAAAACACCGCGGACATGAAGGAAGTTGCCGGGGATTTTGCTGCAGTTTCTTAGTGGGTTGTTTACGGCTAGGCCGAGGCTGCGCGTGGGAGTGTACTGCGGCCACGTCGACCGGCGGGGACGCGCCGCACGCATCATCAACAGCGCACAGAGGTTGTATTTCCCCGACGTCACCCCACGCTTCTATTTGCGCCCCAGCGGCGCGATAAATTTCAAAAGACTGCGCAATGGAGAGAAATTAATCTAGAGATGGATTCGCCAACTGAAGGGCACGTTGCCGAACTTCTTTGTCGGGCGCCGACCGGGTAATAGCATCCAGTACCATGAAATCGGCATAGGATTCTTTGTGAACGTCAGTAACAAATTGACACTTTCGACTGAGGCCGTGAAGTTCAGCAGCCCAAGCGCGATAGGACTGATTTGGTTGTTTTTGACAACGATAAAAGGCAACACGAGAGGCTACCACATGCGTTTGCTTTTGAAAATAGACAGACAGAAGGGCGCATATTTCAGCAAAGGACAAAGACGCAGGATCCTTCAAAGGAGCCAATTGCGACAACAACCGATACATTTGAGGTGAAATCCAGGAAAGGAACAGAGACTTACATGGTTGTTCGTCCGTGACATGAAATGCCAAGAAGTGCTGTCGAAGACGTTTTTCATAATCAGACCAGTCTTCTGCCGCCTCGTCGTAAGGTGGAAAAGGAGGTACAGCCAACGACGAGAAACGCCCCACATTTGATGCCGCGATGAAATCGCGAATCGCCGCTGTTAGAAGCATTTGCTGTTCAAGGAGATTTTGCAAGAGCTGCTCGACAGTAGCCATGGAACCCTGGGAGTCAACGGTGAAAAGGAAAAATCCACTACCTCGTCGCCAATTGTTAGATCTTCAAATTTAACACAGATATTTCGGACAACACATATAAGTCACTGAGTAAGTTGACCTGTGTACAAGTCGGCATTCGATTAAACACTGAGTCTCAGTCTGGCGGCCGCTGCTCGGCTGGCTGCTTAGGTGGCGCAGCTGCTGAATGGCTGGCAGACAGCGCCGCACGTAGAGGACGTGCGTAATTGCGCGGCGGCACTTTGAATAATCGGCGAGTCACAACAACGGTATTTTTCAGAAAACATACAATGATACTTACCGCAACAATTCTGTGAGTTTGTACTGGCTGCCCAGGTCGAGGCACAGTAGTCACACCTACACTCTGTGTTGCTGCATTGACAGGTGCCATTAGCCGCACCTGTGCCGTTGCAACTTGAGGCCTTATCTGCTGTGTCTGAAATCAATGAATGAACAAAAAGTTAAATAAAACAAGATTTTCATTCACTTTGCTGGGCGAACACAGCTGCAGTAACAGAATTGAAACAGTGAATTAGTAATATAGAGTGTTTCAAAAAGATAGGCCTGATTTTGGGTGGCAATAAATGCAAAACATGGGATGTGCTGGCAAGGAAATGTGTGTTGTTTGAGTGGGAGTGGCCTAGAGTTTACGAAAATTGCCATTAGATGTCCATCAATGTGTCTTTGCAGTCAGTCAAAAGTAAGATGGCGTCTGCTCAGCAGAAGGTGTTTTGTGTGCTGCAGTTCACAAAGACTGAGTCAGTGATTTAGGCCCATTGTGCTTTTCATTGGCGTTTTGACATTGATCCTCTTGCACCAAACAAACATTAATCACTGGTATCACCAACTTGAAGAGAGAGGATGCTTGTGCAAAGGTAAGAGTCCACGTCGACTTCACACAGGAAAACACAGTGACTGAAACGGCATTTTCTGCAACTTCAGGAGAATTATGATGACTTCATCTTTCTCCAGGATGACATTCAACCACACTGGCACAACAATGTCCTTCAGTTCCTCAATGGCACTGCCTCAATGCTCAATAGGGGGCACAGGAGCCCAAGACACTGCCCTGCATTCTTGGTCTCCAAAACTGCCAGAAACGACACCATGAATTTTTTTTTTGTAGGGATATGTGAAGGAAAGTGTGTTCATCTCCCCTTTACCTCATGACTTAGAACAAACGAAGAACAGAATAACAGTTGCCATAACTTCTCCAAAAGCAGGTAGATTGTGTAAAGTTTGTACTGAATTTTAGCTAAAACTTTCAGATTTTGTGAGTATTTTGCAAGTTATCTCATCTCTCTAGCATTTTTTTATCAATAAATATGGAGTTTTGAAATCAGGTCATTCTTTCTGAAACATCCTGTACAGCATAGTAACACGAGGAGTAATATTTCTAAACAGCTCAAAACTCATTTAGTCTCACTGAATAACATGCCCAATACAAATGATAACAATTACTTTGCCAGAAGCTTTTTTTCTGGAATATTTTATGATGTGAGGGAGGAATCATTAAGAAGCACAGGAATTTGTTGTATATAAGTACCCACTTCTTCTCCAAGTGTTATTTGATACTCTCTGAAGGGCCTGTCATACAACTGTGATGTTGAATTCGTAGCAAAACACACTTTGCTTTCTTTAAGGAGTTCACTTTAACTATTTCCTACAACAAGAATACTTTAAGTCTGCCTTTTGTCAACAAGATAAAATATCCTTCGGATGTACAAATTATGACCACTGCCCACAGCAACACTGGATGCCACCTGGTGCCACTGCAGGCACATCATGTAAGCAAAGCAGACACAGACGCGGGATCACCCTACCAAATATATGGGCTGCAAATAGAGAATTCCACTGAGATAAGTGACTTTGACAAAGTGCAGATTATTATTACGCAGAGCCTGTGAATGAGTATCTCAAAGCAGCAAAGATAGTAGAATGTTCACATGCTACTGTCGTGAGAGTCTACAGAAAGAGATAGAATGACAGTGAAACTACCATTAGGTGCTAAATGGTTAGACGTCCGTGACTCTACATAGAACATCGGTTCGGAGGCTTGTCTGCTCTGTAACATATGATAGATTGTGATCTGTGGCATCTCTGCCAAAAGAGCATGATGCTGGTGCATGCACAAGTGTTCCAGAGCACACCGTTCATTGTACATCGTCGAATATGGAGTTCCATAGCAGACCAACCCTACATGTTCACATGTTGACCTACATCATCAATTATGACTGCATTGGGCACAGGATTATTAGGATTCGACCGCCGATCAATAAAAACATATCAGCACTTTGGGTGAATCACATTTTTTCTACACAAGGTCAATGGTCTTTTCCACAGATGTCATCACTGAGATGAACGGCAGCTCGTAACGTTCAGCATGCCATGGATGCAAGCTCGTGGGAGCAGTATTACGTTATGGGAGACATTCTCCTATGCTTGTATGGGACCCATGGTAGTAATCAAGACATTCTGACATCTGCAAACCACCTGCATGATTTCATACTGCTTAAGCAGTATAATTGTCCATGTCTCTGAGCCATAGCCGTGCTGCAGTGGTTTGAGGAGCATTACAGTGGACTCACACTGATGTCTTCGTGACCAGATTCGCTTGACATTATTCCCATAGAACCCATCTGGATCACTATTGGGCACAATCATTGCGTACGCAATATGCGGCTTGTTATTCACGTGAATTAAATGACCTGTGCATAGACAGCTAATGCCACATACCTCAACAAACCTACCAACAAACCGTCGGAACCCTCATAAGAAAGAATCAGTGATGTACTATATTCCAAATATGACAAACATGCTATTAAGCAGGTGGTCATAATGTTTTGGCTCATCAATGTAAATTTAGGCTACAATAGGTGCATTTGTAATCAGAGGTCACACTACAAAAACCGAACAGTATCTACACAGCTAAACTGCTCAGAGGGTAGTACAGATGTTAAACTGTGAGCTAATGCTACCAAACACAAATGTACAGCAACAGCAAATCAGAGAACACACAAAATTATGCTTTATGGAAAGCCCAGCAAGTAACTTCTGAAGTTTAAAAATCACATAACCTAACATAAATATTTGTTGCATTTTTCTCTTTGTCAAATTTTGACAGCTAACTGGATTAAATGAGAAATGGCTAAGCTGCTGACATATATGATAAGTACTAATTGATTTAAATAGTGGTTCTTGCTACTAGAAGCTAATCAACAGAACCAAATTACAAGGAAAACCAAAACTAGATGTCTTACGCAAACAGAAGATAGATTTTGATAAGCAGAATAGTTACTGACCTAAACCTCTCCTTTGCACAGCTGAAAGTTAATACATGAAAGAAGTCATGCTCATACAGGCAGCTGCAGAGTTGGAAAGTGCTAATAAAAGCTAGGACCTCAGAAACATTTACCACTAAACACAGTTTTTTGTTTTTTAGTGTAACTTAAAATCTTTATGCACACAATTTTTCTCTTGCCAAACAAGACTGAACCTCTGAGCTTGACGATGAGAATCAAGACAAACTCATGCATAAGTTCCATCTGTTATTCTCAGTACCACAGAAAGAAAATTCAGAGTAAGCACCTGTTGTCTGCACTCAAAATCAAAAAGATAAAACTTAATGTTTAGTCATGCTATGTTTGCAACAATGGACATATTTAGCATACTTCATTCAATTATGTCAAGGAGTGACTTCATTTCATGTTTTAATACCGAACCTCTGAGCAGGTAACCACTTTCAGTGAATGAACCAACCACAATTAAGTTTAAATGGAAGGTATGGAGAATGCTTTCACTAACAAGGAACATGTATGATACAACAGCCTGAAAGGTGGAGCCTTGCATAAATAGGATTACCCATCTTGCAGAAATGCAGCCTGTTCAAGCCACGTGAGTTGCCCTCTTGTGATGAGTAAGTAAATTTGTTACTGATGTGGTCTGATATCAAATAAACATCTTTTGATCATTGACCAATAAAAACAAGAAAAAGTAGGTATCTCATAATATTTTTCCATGAGAGAGGGTACCTTCTCCAGAAACATATTTCCTGCTGCATACCTGGATATCAGCTCCTTAACTTAAAATTGAATTCTATTGTTTCTTCCAGAACTGTCTTATAGTCCTGCTCCTCTAGCTTCTGTCGTAGGACTGTTTTCCTTAACACTGACAGCCATGTTAAATACCATCAATATATAACCCAGTACAGCAAATGCTAGCAAAACATTGTTCTTTTAATAACCAGTCAATTTTATGCTACACGTTGTGAGGTGCACACTTGCATTTTTTCTGCACACTTCGCAATGTCCGATTCTGTGTGCAATTAGTTAATTTGCTACAAAATTTCCACAGTTGTCAAAAGCAACAATATACCAAAATTGATACAAAGAACTTGAATTATCACAAACTGGGTGCAAATCTACACACTGCTGCCTGCATTGCCAAAAAAGCCGGAATTTCAAGTGAGAAGCTTTCAAAGAATCATGGCGAGTGATTATCACCCCTTCTTAAGCTTCAGGATACAGCTTGATTCTCAACATTCTGAAGATAAATGATGTGTTGAAAATTTCAGATTTAAGTTTGAAGAAATCAGATTCGAACAAATTTTATGTAGTGGGGCATGTCAGGGGAGGGAGATTGGCATGACTAGAATTGTACCTACTGGCAAGGTAACTGACTATTCACAAAAAGTCACAAATCTCGAGTGAAAAATCTATTAATAACCTTTTTAACTACATTTCTCATGATCTTTTCTTGCCAGCTGGTCCCTAATTTTAAGACAGATTTTATAAATGCACTGATGTGTAATTGAATTACATACACATCTCCTTAACAGTGCGTAGGACCCCATTACACTTGCTGCAGGCCTCTCGCCTTCAGTATATTGTTTTCGATACAGTCTATAAAAGTCAGTGCCCAAGATGGCAGCCAACTTTTCTAATTTGAGGGATGGTAAAAACCTTGAATAGGAATTACCTTCCTTTACTCTTCACATGACAAAAGAAAGAACATGTTGGTCAGTGCAAACATGGCCTTAGTGGTTAGTGTTCAAATAATTTTATTTCTTATCCAGAAAAAAGAAAATAAATAAACTTTCTCCCAGTGCTAGTCTACTTATAAATAATGTGAGCAAAAACTGTGGCTCTTTTCATCATTGCAACACAATTCTGTACATTATAAATACAGTGCTGAATATTTGCCATGTGAATACAATGTGATCATTATTTGTGTAAATGCCATTCCATGCGTGTTTTGTCCAAACAGAATGACCAAGTCTATGGGTGCTTTATATTCTGCAAGTCACTGTTCTATTAAAGTTTGGGTGTCTCTTGTTTATGCAAAATACAGCCAAGACAGTAACACTTATTCAGTCCACCAGTGCATAGTTGAGCGGAGGTAACCCTCAGAAAGGCACATTAACAAGGCAACAGTCCAATCTGACATGTTGAAACCTGCCCTGAAATTCTTTTATACAAAAACAAACAGCTAAAGAGGTATACTGTCAAAATTTTGGCTGCAAGATGCACTGTAAGTATTTTTAAAATATATTGAAAATTGTTAAATTCATAGTCTGCCAGACAGCTGGATAAATGTGCACCCCTAATGGAGCCGTGGCATATTGCACATGTGCAACATGGCAGGCACATGTACTTGACTAATGGAACATTAGTAAACAGATAACACGACACAATACAATCATAAATTAAAGTGAATTTTTATAAATGTTAACATGGAGATGAAACTAAATTAATATTCATTGTGTTTTCTCCATCCTGCTAACAGCATCCGTCTGTTTCTTGGACATTAATTCAAATGATGTCAACCTTTCACTGGAAACTGTGGAAACTTTAGGGAGAAAGGTAATAACTGAGGATTCCCTGAAATGTGGCTCGAATAAAGACTGTGGTTCCAATAATAGTCCAGAACAAGAACACCTTCCCAGCCCAAAGAAAACATGTACAGTAATAGCTTTCAGTCACAGAAAGTATGGTGTGAATTTATTATTAAACAAAGGATAGAGGTAACACCCGAAATGGAGCATTGTGTGAAGATGGTTTCATTTAATAAAGTTTGAATGTGAACTGTGTAAATGGAAAAAAAAGCTGACATGAAGTAAGAAATGTGCACTAAAATTAAATTTGCAAAAGTGTGAAAGAAAAACTATTTGAAAGATTTAGAACTGCTCATGAGAGATGCTGCATCATTACCATACGAGATGTGGGAGACCGAACCTTATAATTGCAAGTGAAATAAAATGGTTGGTTTCCAAGGTTTTTCAATCTAATTAAGCAGATTCAACAAACCCTACAGAATAGGAAGTCAAAAAATTATGCAGTTTATTTCAGATCAACACGTAGAGGATATGACTTTAATAGGCAATACTGTAGAGAAATAAGGGGCTGACATGAAGACGATGCTTACTTTTATCCTAGAATTTGCTGGATGTGAAGACAGTCAGTCAAATTCCGCGCGAGAACTGCATGCAAATTGGACTGTAATATTTCTGGGCAAAAAGAAGACAGTTGGTTGTACAATCTATGAATGTTATGATACATTCATATACAATAATGCCACAGGTAAGTATAAATGGATTATTACTGTTTCTGAAGCTTTATAGCTACCATTAGGAACCTAAAGGCAAATTACAACCCCCAATAAAAAGAAAGGAGTGTTTAAATGCAAAAATCTTGTAATGGATGTATCAAAATCGGGAAAATACGGGAAAGAATAAATTCAAACATTTTATTCGAAACACCTTCTTACCAGTTGCACAAAATAATTCATCACTTTTATTGGATGTTTGGCCTAGATGCAATGATCTCTCTGTCCTTGAGGAGGAATACGAATAGACTGTTGACAGAATTCGGATTCCAACCGGAATAACTAATGTGACTGATCCTCTCAATAAATAATTTTTCTGGCAATGGAAAACATTTTTCAGGTAAGTATAAGGCAATATAATACCCGACAGCTCTTTGTCATTTCAGATTCATCATCATCAGAACAGCATTCTTAAACTATAAGTCATTTGTGCATTATCAGTTTACATCACCACATTTTATGAATTTGATCAACTATGCCTGGTACACAACACAATTTGTAGAAAAATGGTACCCATCCCCAATCTGTCAAAAGCAATTACTGAGAAGTGCCTAAAGGCATAAATTTTTCTTTTATCAGATGTGCCTGATGTAATGAAAATGTTTGTTTTCATTATTCAATAGACATTTCGAATCTTTGTGACTATTACAGGGAATTATTCAAAAATTATAATAAGAGCTGTGCAACAGGAATTGTTACAAAATGATGTATGTGAAACAAATCTTTCACTTCCACAAATTAAAGTCTTGACTGATGGAAGTCATCTGTAATGTAATAAATAATCAAGGTATAGTTCGAGTGTTTTTTTTAACACTCGAACTATACCTTGATTTTTTTTCTCTTCTGCTACTCAACTCTGACGCTATTACATCCTAAACAGTTTAGCTATCAACATGATCTGCAAATTATTCAAAAAATTTATGATACATGATATTTTTTGCATTGTTAACATGTTTAAAATGTGTAAGTGTGCACTCAGGATTTCTGTGCTACGCTAAGCTCTCTCGTCAAGGGCTCTTCGCTGAGTCGTGCACTAGGCAGGATGGGCTATACAAACCAGTCTTACAATCGATTCTTCATGTGGTAAAAATAAGTACCTCAACATTTTTTTGCAGATGATTTGCAGTGGATCCTAGAAGCTAAAATTCTGATACTGCATGTCTTTCGATGTAACCTTCCTGTATACAAAATTCCAGGGTAGATTTTGATATGTCGGACTGGACGATTCCCTTATGAAGCTACCCACAAGAACTGATTTGGAATGTTTTAGGGTAAAATCGAGACAGCACTACCTCCACAAGTTGTGAGTCTCCACCCATAACTGCATAGCCACATCTGTTCTTTAACAACTTTTTTTATTAGGATGGCATACAAAACAGAAGGTGACATTTAACTATTTACTTGCTTATACAGAAGTTTTCTTCTTGCTTTGTGAATAGAACGAATAAAAGTCCACCATGACAGGTAGTTTTAATGTCTTGACTTAAATTTATTATATCAGTCAGATAATGCTTCTAAAATCAAAGTGCACAGCATCTGTCATGACTTAAATTAGTGAAATAAAATACCTTCACATGCTGTATGGGAGTACAATAGAAAGTTTAAGAAACATTTGAGTACAGTAAAAAGTTTAAGAAACATTTGAGTATGTATTGCTGAATGTGTGCCCAAAAGCTGATGTACACTACACTTCCTAACTGGTCCTGTCTTGAACTGATAATGACTGCAACTCATTGCCGCATGGACTCTACTATGCAGTAACTTTGGAAGTTGTTATGATTCATGAGCAATCAACAGACGCTCGCGACTTTCAAGAGTTTGGTCAGAACTAGGATAAGACAGATGCATTTCTTTAGTCAGTATCCTGACGCCTTGGCCATTCATCTCAGAAATCATGCAAACTTATATATGCATATGCATGGTAGAACAAGTACACAGTTATCCTGAGCAAAGTACTATCTGCAAAAAAGTTGCACAAATATCCACTCATATCTTCATAGGTGCTGAGACCGGCAGCTTGTTTTAAATGTTCAGAATTTGTAAAATGTAGCTTTCACCAAACAGAAAAATAGTATCCTACGACTACTACATTAATGAGTCACAACCGGACTCAGTCAAGTAACGCAAATACCTAAGTGTAAAATTTGTGGGAATATGAAACGGAATGATCACCTAGGCTCAATCGTAGGTGAAACAAATGACAGAATTTGTTATGTTGATAGGACACTGGAATAATACATTCAGTCTACAAAGGACACTGCTTACAAAATGCTTGGGCAACACATTCTAGAATAGTGTTCAAGTGTATGCACCCCTTACCAAATAGGATTAACTGGAGATACTGAATATAATCTTCTGTTTTTTTCTTTATTTTTTCCTCCTCCTGAGAATTTGTCCCACAGTCTAACGGTATTTGCTCTCTTAGCTCTTTTTCCAGCTGACATGATCTTTTGCATCATCAGGGAGACACCAATTATTTGGAGGCCTATATACTAACAAAAATTCTTTACAGACAAATGGACAAACTGGTAGAAGCCGACCTTGGGAAAGATCAGTTTGGATTCTGTAGAAAAGTTGGAACATATGAGGCAATACTGACCCTACAACTTATCTTAGAAAATAGATTAAGGAAAGGCAAACCTACATTTCTAGCATTTGTAGACTTAGAGAAAGCTTTTGACAATGTTGACTGGAATACTCTCTTTCAAATTCTGAAGGTGGCAGGGGTAAAATACAGGGAGCGAAAGGCTGTTTACAATTTGTACAGAAACCAGATGGCAGTTATAAGAGTTAAGGGGCATAGAAGGGAAGCAGTGGTTGGGCAGGGAGAGAGACAGGGTTGTAGCCTATCCCCGATGTTATTCAACCTGTATATTGGCAAGCAGTAAAGGAAACAAAAGAAAATTTCAGAGTAGCTATTAAAATCCATGGAGAAGAAATAAAAACATGGGGTTCGCCGATGACATTGTAATTCTGTCAGAGACAGCAAAGGACCTGGAAGAGCAGCTGAACGAAATGGACAGTGTCTTGAAAGGAGGATATAAGGTGAACATCAACAAAAGCAAAACAAGGATAATGGAATGTAGTCAAATTAAATCGGGTGATGCTGAGGGAATTAGAGTAGGAAATGAGACACTTAAAGTAGTAAAGGAGTTTTGCTATTTGGGGAGAAAAATAACTGATGATGATTGAAGTAGAGAGGGTATAAAATGTAGACTGGCAATGGCAAGGAAAGAATTTGTGAACAAGAGAAATTTGTTAACAGCGAGTATAGATTTAAGTGTCTGGAAATCGTTTCTGAAAGTATTTGTATGGAGTGTGGCCATGTATGGACGTGAAACGTGGACGATAAATAGTTTAGACAAGAGAATAGAAGCTTTCAAAATGTGGTGCTACAGACGAATACTGAAGATTAGATCGGTAGATCACATAACTAATGAGGACATATTGAATAGAATTGGGGAGAAGAGAAATTTGTGGCACAACTTTATTAGAAGAAGGGACTGGTTGGTAGGACATATTCTCTGGCATCAAGGGATCACCTATTTGGTACTGGAGGGCAGTGTGGAGGGTAAAATTGTAGAGGGAGACCATGAGATGAATACACTAAACAGATTCAGAAGGATGTAGGTTGCAGTAGGTACTGGGAGATGAAGAAGCTTGCGCAGGATAGAGTAGCACGGAGAGTTGCATCAAAACAGTCTCTGGACTGAAGACCACAACAAGAACATATGGAGGGTACATACCTCAAGTTAGTGGAGATATTGAATTATATGAAGGACAGTAAAAATCATCACAAGTTTGTCACAAAAATACTGAAAAGCTTGACGTGGTTGGTGATTGAAGATAAACATTAACTATCCCATGAAAGCCTACTTACGAAGTTCCATGAACCAGTAATAAGTGACAGATAAAGGTGTATGCTACAGTCCCCACTTATCACTGCCATAGGGGCTGTGACGGCAAGGGGCATTTATGCAGTAATTCTTCACACATTTTATAAGTGAATGGAGCATGAAGGAAGCCTAATGTGTTGTGCAACAGGAAGTACCCTTTGCCGTGGTCTTCAAAATGGTATGCAGAGTATAGATGTAGATGTAAATGACCTGCTTGAAGGAATATTTTCTGGAACTGTAGACAGAGTGTACTTCTGCATCTACATCTAAATATAAAGTCTGCAAGCCACTGTAGGGAAAACTAGTTAACCATGTTCCACCTGGAGACCCAGAGAGGGAAAAACGACGGTCTATATGCTTCCATGTGAGCCCTAATTTTTCATATCTTACCTTTGTTGTCCGAAATGTACGTTAGGAGCAGTAGGTTCATGCTGCAGTCAGTTTCAAATGCCAGTTCTCTAAAATTTTCTCGACAGCGTTCCTTGAAAAAATGTCACCTTCCCTCCAGGGATTCCTATTTGAGTTCCCGAAGCATCTCCGTAACACTTGCGTCTTGTTCAAAATTACCAGTAACAAATCTAGCAGCCTGCCTCTGAATTGATTTGATGTCGTCCTTTAATCTGACCTCATGCAGATTCTAAACACTTGAGCAGTACTCAAACAAAGGTCACACTAGCATCCTAGAAGTGGTCTTCTTTACAGATGAACCGTACTTTCCTAAAATTCTAACAATACATCAAAGTTGACCATTAGCCTTCCCTCGCACAATCCTCAATGCTCATTCCATATCATACTGCTTTACAATATTACCCTCAGACACTTAACAGACCTGACTGTATCAAGCAAGACACTACTAATTCTGTATCCAAACATTACGAATTTGTTTTCCTGTTCATCTGCCTTACCTTACTTTTTTCCCATTTAGGGCTAGCTATCATTCATCACACCAACTAGGTATTTTGTCTATGTAATCTTGAATCATCCCACAGACAGTCATTTTTGAGACCTTCCTGTACGCTACATCATCGTCAGCAAACAACTGCAGACTGCTGTTGCCCACCCTGTCCGTCAGATCATTTATATATAGAAAATAGTAGCAGTCTTATCACATTTCCCTGGGGCACTACTGACAATATCCTTGTCTCTGATAAATACTTGCCATCAAGGACAACATACTGGGTTCTATATACTTATATGGATAAGGTGTCCATTCTTTCGGACATGTCTGAAAGAACAGACACCTTATCCATATAAGTATATAGTTCTGGCAATACCGTTTATGACCTTTTTCTTCTGTGTGGATGCACACACATTCCCCAAACTTTTATGGGACTTGGTAAGAATGTCTTCCATGAGTAATGAATGTTTTTGGGTGGGACACTCCGAATGTAGTGTGTAGACGTACAAGGTGAGAATGTGGGTCTCGCGGGAGGCATGCACGAGATAGTCCCTGCAGTCACGCTATCATATGTGCCCTTGGTGGCTCAGATGGATGGACCATCTGCCATGTAAGCAAGAGATCCCGGGTTCGAGTCCCGAACAGGGCATACATTTTCACTTGTCCCCGTTGATACATATCAACGCCCGTCAGCAGCTGGAGGTATTAATATAATTCTAATTTCAAACTGGGTTCTATTTCGTAAGAAGTCTTTGTGCCACGCACATATCTGGGAATCTATTCCGTATGCTTGTACCTTCATTAGAGGTATGCAGTGATGTACCATGTCAAAAGCTTTTCAGAAAACTAGAAATATGCAACCTGCCTGTTGCCCTTCATCCACAGTTTACAGTATTTCATGTGAGGGAAGGGCAATCCGAGTTTCACATGAGTGATGCTTTCTAAAACCAAGCTGAGTCATGGACATAGCTTTTTGCTCCCTAGGAAATTTATTATATTCAAATTCAGAATATGTTCTAGAATTCTGCAGCAAACTGAAGGCAAGGATATTGGTCTATAATTTTGCGGGTCTGTTCTTTTACTTTTATCCTTCTTACATACAGTGTCACAAGCGTTATTTTCCAGTTGCTTGGGATTTTGCACTGGGTGAGAGGTTCATGATGGATACAAGCTAAGTAAGAGGTCAATGCCATAGAGTACTCTTTATAAAACCAAACTGGGATTCCATCTGGATCTGGCAAGTTATTTATTTTTTTCTCAACACCAGAGATGCTTATTTCTATTGTCCTCCACACAAGAGTCTGTTGGACAGTAAGTTTGTACAATTCTTCTGCTTGAATGATTTCTTCAATGTGGAATCCTAAAACATAGGCTTTTGTTTTGCTATCTTCAATTGTCACAGGAAGAGATGGTCAACAAGTGACTGGATGGATTAGACCTGCTTAGTGTTTATAGCACCAGAATATTCTCAGGTTCTGAACCAGAGCTTTTGCTAAGGTACGATGGTGGTAACTGTATGCTTCACGCACAAATCTTTTCACAGACACAAAAGTCTCTACTAACCTTTGCCTGTCATCATTTTCGTGCTCTCTCGTGAACCGTGAATGCAACAACCTTCGCTTCCTCAGCATTTTCCAAATTTTGTTGTTAAACCATGGTGGGTCTTCACCCAGTCCTCTTATTAGGCACATACTCATCTACAGCACAATTCACAATCTGTTTATAAACTTTGCCTTTAATTCCTCTATGTTCATCATACTAGAACCAAATGATGTCAATTCTTTGTCTGAGAGAGATGCTAACAACTACCTATCTGCTCTTTCTCACAGAAACTCTCTCCCAGACTTCTTGACCGATTTATTACTTTTGTAATAACAGTCACTATGATGACATCATGATCACTAATCCTCATCTCTATACTGATGCTGTCAATAAGGTCCAGCCTGTTTTAGCTACAAGGTCCAAGATATTTCCATTGTGTGTGGGCTGCTGAAGTAACTTCTCAAGACAGTTTTCAGATGAGTGTTCAAAACTACTTCACAAGACTCTCTGTCTGTATCCCCTGCAATGAATTCATAGACATCCCAGTCTATACTCGGTAGATAAAGTCATCTCAAACTATTATTGTATGATCTGGGTGTTTATGCAATAATGACTGTAGACTTTCTTTGAATGACTCTAGAACTGTCACACTGGAATATGGCAGCGAGTAAAAAGATCGAAAAGTTGACTTAGTTTCACCTACACATGTTATATGCTACCACATAACTTCACTGTCACACTCAATTTCAACTTCAATGGAAGTGATATTTTTATCAACTACATTGAACACTTTCCCTCCTACGGCATCTAATCTGTCCTTCCGATAAATACTTCAAGAGCTTTCTACTTCAAGTTTAAGCCAGCTCTCAGTCCTCTCTGTCCCAAGAAGACTTTGAGCATGAGAACTTTCCTGGAAGGCAGTAACTTTGCGAACTCTGTATTAATACTTCAACAATTTGCTGATAAAATTCAACAGTCAACATATCTTTACTCTGAACACGGTCTGATTTCCCTATCTGTGTATCAACTGGCGGATGTTGACCAGGGAACCTCAAACTACCACCTAGCCTAAAAACCTGTCATGTGCACTCCACAAAAATTCTGTTACCTGAGTAGCTACTTCCTTTGTGTAGTGCACTCAAGACCTATAAGGGAAGCCCATAAATCCCCACCCTATAATGCAGGTCTAGAAATCTGCAGCCAAGACTGTCACAGGGTCAACAAAGTCTTTGGCTGAGACCTTCCACTAGGCTCAAAACCATCAACTCTGAAAGCAATACTGAAAACTGCAAGTTGTGCTTGCACCATGTGCACAAGGCCAGCAGCCTTCACCACCTCCACCAGCCCCCTGTATGAATTGAGGAAGGTCTCGGAACCCATGCAACAGGCATTGCCGGTGTCGACATTAGCCACAACTTGCGGGCGAGTCCACCCTGCACCCTCAATAACCACTTCTCGGATGAGACCTGCCAGCAGACACCACTAGCTTTCTTTCCAGGCCTGAATGCTATCTTCCTAAGGGGCTACATAACACACCTGACAATGGAACTCCCAATAACTAGTAAATCTCTGTCCATATCTGCCCGCTCGAATCCTGCTGAAGGAACAGCCACCTGTTCACTTGCAGGGTGAATAGGTGGGGCTACATGCCCAGCCTTCACACTGGCCCTCCATCTCGAGTAAAGAGAATGCATCACCACGTGTCACTCATCCTGCTGTGGATGGCAGATCCACTGCCTTGGGTACACTAGGAGATGCCCTGGCAGCAGAGCCCGTGGGTGAAACAAGTGATACCTGCGGTGCCCCATGTGACGCACCAGATTCCTCAACCAATGCTACACCCCAAGACAGCAGCCTGAAGGCAGCTGATTGTAGCCAAACCTACATTCAACTGTTTGCGAACTGCAACCAGCTCCTCCTGCATCCACACACAGTATGCACACATCGGACCCATCCTAGCAACACTAGCTGAAGCAAATAAAGGCTGACACACCCAGATATGCAACTTGCAACTTGTTACCCCCCCGACGTTTCACTAATGGGCACTGAACTGTGTATCTGGTTGTTTAGGAGAAATGACAACTGGACTACAAATGGTTCAAACGGCTCTGAGCACTATGGGACTTAACATCTTAGGTCATCAGTCCCCTAGAACTTAGAACTACTTAAACCTAACTAACCTAAGGACATCACACACATCCATGCCCGAGACAGGATTCGAACCTGCGACCGTAGCAGTCTCGCAGTTCTGGACTGCAGCGCCTAGAACCGCACGGCCACCACGGCCGGCTCAACTGGACTACAGACTGCCTGAATTTACGTCTGATTAAACGTCTTAAATATAAAAACACAGACTAAATTTGAGCAATATATACTACTAACAAGGGAACCTCCCCATTGCACCCCCCTCAGATTTAGTTATAAGTTGGCACAGTGGATAGGCCTTGAAAAACTGTACACAGATCAATCGACAAAACAGGAAGAAGTTCTGTGGAACTATGAAAAAAATAAGCAAAATATACAAACTGAGTAGTCCATGCGCAAGATAGGCAACTACAAGGATAATGTGAGCTCACGAGCGCCATGGTCCCGTGGTTAGTGTGAGCAGCTGCGGACCGAGAGGTCCTTGGTTCAAGTCTTCCCTCGAGAGAAAAGTTTATTTCTTTTATTTTCGTAAAGTTATCAAGTCTTCCCTCGAGAGAAAAGATTTTTCTTTTATTTTCGCAAAGTTATAATCTGCCCGTTCGTTCATTGACGTCTCTGTTCACTGTAATAAGTTTAGTGTCTGTGTCTTGCAACCGCACCGCAAAACCGTGCGATTAGTAGACGAAAGGACGTGCCTCTCCAATGGGAACCGAAAACATTTGATCACAAGGTCATAGGTCAACCGATTCCTCCACAGGAAAACACGTCTGATATATTCTATACGACACTGGTGACGGCATGTGCGTCACATGACAGGAATATGTTATCGACCCACCTAACTTGTACACTTGGCAAATGGGTAAAAAGATTCTTCTACCTTGCCCGATTTAGGTTTTCTTGTGGATGTGATAATCACTCCCAAAAAAGTGACGGACAGATAATAACTGTCTGAAAATAAAAAATTAAACTTTTCACTCGAGGAAAGACTTCAACCAAGGACCTCTCGTTCCGCAGTTGCTCACGCTAACCACGGGACCACTGCACTCCTAAGCTTGCATTGTCCTTGAAGTGGCTTATCATGTGCATGCTCTGCTCAGTTTGTATATTTTGCTTATTTTTTTCACAGCTCCACACAACTTCTTCCTGTTTTCTCGATTGATCTGTGAACAGTTTTTCAAGGCCTATCCACTGTGCCAACTTATAACTAAATCTGAGGGGGGTGCGATGGGGAGGTTCCCTTGTAAGAAAACACTTACAAAACACGAGATTAAACCTTTTAAATACAAAAACACACACAAAATTTACGTAATATATACTACAAACGAAGGAAACTCCCCCACCCCACCACCACCAGATTTAGTAGAGCATTATGGTTAAGTGCTTACGGTGTTGGACTGCTAAGCGGGCGAGCTGTGTTCAAAACTCTTTCATGCCTATTTATTTATTTATTTTATTTTTTTCACTGTTCGCTTTATTGAAATTTGTGTCTGTATTGTCGTGTGATGTCCATTTGCAACAGCGAAGTGTACAGCAGGGACCTATAATGACAGTTGATTCTGTGCAACTACTCTATTAGCAGCCGAAAAAGGGAGTGACTTTCAAATGGGAACCACAAACATTTGATGACAAGGTGACAAGTCAACTGATGCCACCACCAGAAAATATGTCTGGTGTGTCATAGATGGCATCATTTACAGTACATGTGTCATGTAACAGAATCACTTATCAACACACCTAATCTGTAAGACTGGTGAGTGGGTGAGATATGCCTCCTTGCCCGATACAGGTGTTTGTATGAATGTGAATATGATCAATCCCAAGGAAATCATGAAAACACTATAGTTTGTCACATAAGCTGCAATAAATGAACACAATAGTTTCACAATCACACAGATTCTCTGTGTTCTGTCAAAACATATGTTTTTAACGTTTTTGAAGTTGCATTCCATTTTGGACATCTTGACTCCTGAATTTCTTTGTTGTAACATAGTTCACACCTGTTTATTTGTTGTCTTCATTTCTGTGAGACGTCTATGTCGTATCTCACCTGCTCTCAGTATTCATCACATTTACTTGTGACGGTAACATATTCTTACCACGTGACTCATATTCTATAACCAATGTGTAGTATGACTCAGAAAGAAAACAAACATTTCAATAACCAGACAGACAGTTCATAATGTTGTGGGAGAGAAAAAAATGAATGGCGTGAGGGTGCTTTGAATATGACTTACCCGCTTGGCAGTTCAACAACACGACCCTTTACCTAGGATGCCATTGCTGTTTTAGGCTGCTCTTTATTGCACTTGTTCTTAGACTGTTCACCGTTTCTATTTTTCCTTTTTTTCTTCACAGGTCAGTACACCTTTTTCCTATTTTCATGCCTGATCTGGGGGGGGGGGGGGGGGGGGGGCAATGGGGTGCTTCCTTGTAAGAAAAGGCAGGAAAGACTAAAGAGATAACTTGCTGTCCTGGAGATGTGCTACAGACAACAGCTGGAGCCGCACTTCAAGAAAGTGAAGTACACTGGTCCAATCAGTTGTTGGGAAAGCACACTTGGCCAATTAGATGACAGTGGATACCACTAAACAACACAATGAATCCAAATAGGAAGGATGATATATTTAGGTTTAACGTCTCATAATCCACAAACTCATTACAAGCTGGCAATACACTGAGAAGGAAGTTGACCTCTTGCTTTCCAAAGAAACCATCCTGGTACTCAACTTAAGCAATTCTGAGAACCGTATTCGATGTTGAAGATGATTTGAAACTACTCCCAAATGTAAGCCTGTATATGAAGATTTAACGTGCATGTCCACTGCTGAGCACCTATTGCTGAAGAACAGTAACTAGACCAAAAATCGTACATAGAGTGCCACAAGAGAAGACACATAAGGCCTTCAATGACAAGAGAGTGAAATAAACCCCCCTAAAGTCCTTACCATTTCTATAACGATTTAAATCATTATTGATACAGTTGAAGGTTTTTCAAAACATCTATTATGATGGATGGTATTAACACTAATGTAATATTTTGTTCTTGTGGAAAATATGATCTGTTGTTCCTTTCTCAGATTTATGCTTTCTTCATAATTTCTTAGCTCTTCAGTTGTATCACAACTTGCAGTTCAAATAAAAGAATAAGCCTTTCTGGAAAGTAAAATTATTTAAAATGACTGTTGACTACCTATTATCACAAACACTTTAGGATTAAAGGAGACCACTCATCAAAAAGCACAAGCATTGAGTTGTCAACAGGCACACTAAAAAGTGTGTGCACCCATCAACAACTCAACACTACTGCTTTGTGGTAAGCGAACTCAACGCTTCAGCTTTGGAGTGAGTGGTCTCTCTTAATCCTGAAGCACTCACATTCTATAAGAACTTTCCCTCAGCATTTACCACAAACACATTTTTTAATATAATATTATCATATGGCATTTTTACTGAAATCATTGTTACAACTGCTATATTTCCCAAAATTGTCTCAAATCACTTTACTTCCCTGCCACGTAGGTCCTGAATGTGAATAATGTGTGGTAGGTGCACTTTTGTTGTAACACAAGGGCTAGGCAAACTCCAGTGGAATGAATTTGTAGAAAGTGCTGATAGAATTTAAATGCTTGAGGATTAAAAGAACCACACAACAAAAAGCAGAAGAGCTGAGTCGAGCACACACATAAAGGAAGAAAACCTGCTAACTTTTGGAGTAATCCTTTTCTGAGCTAGAGTATACACACACAGGAAAAAGCATGTGCACATATACACACACCTATACTCCCACATGGCACCAGCTGAAGGCACAATGTTGCATTTTGGCAGGTGGTCAGGTTGTGTGAGATGGGGTAGGTAGTGAGAGAGGCAGATAGCAGGGAGAGGGTTTGGGGGTGAGTGGTTCACAGCTTGGTGAGAGGCAGTTTATTTTCCAGCTAGGAATGAGGGAGGGAAAGGTCACAGGAGCACGCACTAGACATGTGATGCAAAGTTGTTGCAGCCAGAGGGAAGCAGTATATGCAAATAGATGTCAGGTAGTGAATTTGGGAGGGGGTGACGGGGCAGAGGAAGGGGAACTTGTTGGGTGGAAAGTGTGGGGATATTGGTCAATTACACAAGTGAAGGATGTGTTGCAAGGATAACTCCCCTTTGTGTATTACAGAGAAGCTGGTGATAGAGGGAAGGATATAAATGGCAGGGGTTGTGAAGCGGCCACTGATATTCGGCATTTTGTGCCATTGGTTGGTTAATACTGTTCTTGACAATGGTTTGGCAGTGGCCATTCATCCTTGTGGGCAACTGGCTAGTAGCCATATTGACACAAAAAGCTGTGCACTGTTTGCAGGAGAGTTATTATATGGCATGGCTGCTTTCACAGGGGGCCCGGCCCTCGATAGGGTAGGATAGGCCTGTGACAGGACTGGAGTAGGAAGTGCTGAGTGGGTGGTTGGGCAGGTTCTTGCCCCTTGGTCTTCCACAGAGGTATGATACCTGTGGCAAGGGGTCAGGAGTGAGGAGGCATAGGGGTAGACTAGGATGTTGTGTAATGTGGGTGGGTAGTGGACTCTGATTATCTGTCACCATGCCCTGAAATAAGGGAAATCCCACCAAAGATTCTTCCCACCCCTCCTAAAGTGGAGTTCTGTCACCCAACCAACCTACACAACATCTTAGTCCACCTGTATGCCACCCCACTCCCAACCTCTTTCCTCAGGAATCATATCACTGAGAAAGACCCAGGTTTAAGACCTGCCCAATCTACCCAACCAGCACTTCCTTTTCCAGTCTTGTCACAGGCTTATCCCATCAGAGGCTGGGCCACCAGTGAAAGCAGCCGTGTCATACATCAGCTCTGCTGCGATCATTGCATGGCTTTTTTTTTACTGATATTACTACCAATCAGCTGTCCACTAGGACAAACAGCCACTGCCAAACTGTGGTCAGGAGCAAAGTAGACCACCCTGTGGCACAATATGCAGCTGAGCATAATAATCTCAATTTCAATGGCTGCTTCACAACCAGGGTCATCTGGATCCTTCCCTCAACAATCAATCTCTCTTAACTAAGCATGGGAGTTATCCTTGCAACACATCCTTTGCTCCTGCAATTGTCCTGATCTAAATCTCCAATCCCAATGGTTTTCCATTCATCTGTCCTGTCACTCCCTCCAAAATTCCTGTCACAATGCCACCTTCAGCCTGTGCCAGTATCCACTGGCTCTAACAACCTTGCATCACATGCCTAGCACTTGCTCCTGCCACCCGTTCCTCCCTCATTTCTAATTCCTAGCTGGCAAACAACCTGCTTCCTGCCTAGCCACAAGCCACTCACCCTGACCCCTCTCCCTACCTCCTGCCTCTTCCTCCATCAACCCACCCCACCTGACACAACCACCATCATAACCTAGACCACCTGCTCAAATGCAGAACTGTGCATCAACAAGTTTTTTCCTTTATATGTATGCCTGTCAAAGACTCAATTCATCTGCTAGTGGAATAAGCGTATGCTTAAAGAACGTCATGCAGCCATCCTATCCTTGCTAATCCTGAAATACTACAGGCAGATGTAAAGTCACTAAATGGAAAGAGCAGTGCAAGCCTTTAAGAATGCATTAGTTCTCCTACTATCAATTTCTTTTATTCCTCTTTAGCAGCTGAACTGATTTTTTTTCTTAACATGACAGCAAATGTACAATCACTGTTGTTTATACTATGATCATCTCAGTTTCTAAGAAACTGACTTCTATCTCATAAAAAACTTTTTTGGCCCCTGCTGATTACTCATATTTGTATTCACATCCATCATCTGTTGTTGGATACCAAACGTAACACATTAACAAGAGAAATTTTTTAGACTTATGTTTTTTAAGAATATGAAAGTAATCTACTTCTTGACCAGTAATTAAAATAACTTCTTCACATATAAATGAGTTCTGCTTACACATAGAAGGATTTATGAATTAAAGTGGAAAAATATTCAGTATAAAATTATTTGGTATAAAAATGATTACCTGCACTTGAGGAACCATTGTAGAATTTGCCAGTGAGAAGACAACTGCACTTTGAGGTGGTGGCCGAATGCCATCAATGACAAGTTCTTTCGTAGCTAAAGACTGGCGGAGGAGTGGCAAGCTTTTCTGTAACAAAATACACTCATTGGAACAAAAATAGTTTAAGTGTATTTATCTGCCACAGCTGATATAGTTTTCAATATAAATCTATAAACTGACAAATTAGAAAAACCATTTCAGCCTAATAAACACATATTTAACCACAGATATGATTGAACATTAGCCAGACTTGTTCTGGAAGATCCCTAATTTGCACAGTTCCTACTCTGATATAAAGGACATACCTGAAAAATCAAGGCTTGTGATTCAAACTAGAAACTACAAATTAGCATGAAATTACATACAACAGAATGTAGATGTGCAAATTCTGGGCCTTTGCTTTTCTTAATAATGAAAGCTAAACACATTTAGGAAGAATAGAAAACTTTTAAACAGATGGCAAAGAGGACAAATGAAAATTTCTATTGCTGAAGTTACCAACTCCAAAAAAGTCACAGTAGACAACAGAAACCTTAAGCATCTTCCGATCAGTGTAGGTTGTGGTAGTTATTCACAGGTGAAGAGGCTTGCACAAGATGGACTAGTGTAGAGAGCTGCCGCATACTAGACTTCAGACTAAAGACCACACCAATAACACACTTTACTGCTTTTCTCTACCGAAATTAATTTGTGCTGTGTATTTTCAGGATGAGCCCTAATATTAATTAGTGCAAAATTTCAATTCCCATAGTAACTAATATAAATATGAAAAAAAAACCTTTTAGTTGCAAACCACACAAATTATCCTGTCACCTTTTCTGTATAATGTAACTCTCATATATTTAAACAAGAATACAATACTAGATGAATATCAGTTTCTATTAGTTTCCCTACATTTTAACATCACAAGTTTCTTATAATCTGCTTTCACAGTTCTATTCCTGGGCACAAAAATGCTAAACTGGTGTGTGTAATTCTACATTTCGCCATGAGGTGTGCTTTTTTAGGGGTTCCAGATTTACATAAATAAAAAATGTACTTATGCAAATCCAAATATGACAAGTTACTACTTGTTTTTCCTCCAACATTGCATGTTCATCTCTCAATTTCAGCTATTAGGAATGTACTCGACAGGAAATTATTTATGATTATTATAGTGAGTTTCTAAGTTATTGTGGTAACTTTATTCTATTAAAATATTTCTTTGGAATATCCTAACTTTTCCAATTTGAAATTCCAAATTTCCCTGGACTAATTGTTCTCGCAGGCAAAAAACAGTTTTGCTTTACTGGTGTCCATGCAATCAATTTATGTAGTTCAAACAGCCACTAATAAGTGACATGGAATCAGAGTACAGCTAGGATGTAATGCATCACAAACTATGCCATTAAATTTTTCAATATCAGAGACAGACAGTGTGTACAAACAGAACTAATGGAGCATCAAGCTGAAATATTCTGAGAAATGGATCCAGATTGAATGTCAATAAAACAAAATTATAATTTTAGTCTACCGCAAAGGATAGTTAACTATTAGGTTCAACTTTGCCCTTCGGCCCCCTCAACGAAGTTCTTGATATGCAGTAATTGCACTTCCCTCTGCATAACATTTCAGTTTTCTAACCACATGACAGAACAAAGCTTGGGAGGAGAAATATCGGAAATACTCAGAAGAAGAGAGCTCTTGATATCATAATGACTTTGAATATATTATGGAGAGCTCTGAATTTACATTTGAAAACACGGAGCCAGCACTGGTAAACAACATTGTGCAAGAAACATTTCTCAGGCTAACATAACGACTACTCCTAAATCTCTGGAATCATTGTGACTGATGTTGCTGAAAAAGAGAGAGAGAGAGAGAGAGAGAGAGAGAGAGAGAGAGAGAGAGACTGCCAAACCATGGTAGGTGATTCAACGAAGTCTAACAGGGTGCCCTTAAAACTCAACTCCTCCTGAACAGACCACAAAGGCCCAACAGTACTGACCAGCCACCGTGTCATCCTCAGCCCACAAGTGTCACTGAATACCGATATGGAGGGGCATGTCGTCAGCATACCGCTCTCCCGGCTGTATGTCAGTTTACAATACCAGAGTCATTACTTCTCAGTCAAGTAGCTCCTCAGTTTGCATCACAAGGACCGAGTGCAAACAGGGTGCCCTTGCAAGTATCAAGTCCCATTTAACAACTTTAGTGGCTTAAGAGGTCTTTTCATTGATCTACATCACAATCAAAAACAACATTCATTTTCAAGTGACATGTGGAAAACATAATGTGCACAATTATGTGGAGCCACACTAGTTATGTCATATGAATTGCACCTATGACCTTATGGTTACAATTCACCATGTAGCAACTTCAATGCTCTAGACACATTCAATAGTTTGCAAGTCTTAGGTACATTTGCTCCAATAAACTGTAAATTGTCCTCACAAAGTGAGAGTGCCATCCTACAGTCTCACTCTCTTCTGCCCAGTAACAAAAATGTATATAAAATGAACCACAAAACACACGACAATCTTTCTCAATTGCAGCCACAAACAACAGTTTTAAAATCTCATTAAGACACTTCGTCTCAAAATAAAGATATATCCTTTATTTTGGCCGTTAACTTTCAATAAGAGAAATCCATCCATGCCACCCACGCAAAATGTACCGTGTAAACCAAAACTGCGGTAAATGTAAAAGAAGGGTTTAGAACTAATACCTGTGATAAATATAAAAGAAGGGTTTAGAACTAATACCAATAAAGATCATATTTGTGTTTTCTTTACATAGTGCTCTCTCATTATCCTGATATGTTATTCATACCTACTCCTTCTAAGGTCACAGTGATTTATCAGTCAATCAATCAATCAATCAGCAAAAAACCCTCTTTCTAAAAAAAATCTGGAAATATTATAACACTATTTCTGAACCCAACAGTATGGCTAATTAGAGAAAATGTCAACAACTTTAAACTACAAACATGTTAACATGTGACACTGCACTTTGACCAAAATGCACTGGATGTGTCTAGGCAACTTGGGGTATGCTTTTCCTAATTTTCTCCAGACATATTTGCTAATGCCACTGTGCAGACCCCTGAGTGTCACAGACATGCCCTAATGCATTGCCACTGAAGTACCAGTGTTTTGTAAGTGTGTTAACACATAAGAGTCATGTTTCTACTCTGACCTACAACATATGCATGAACTTTTAGAATGTTTACTACGAATCTTTATGTGCAATTGCTGTTGGAGTCATTTGTTGCAGTTTTAAACTTTGCTTTATATTTCCAACTATCTTTAAGGCTTGGCATCATAGTGTTATAAATGGTATTCACTGTCGCACAAAGGAAGAAATCCTGGAGATAACCAGTAAGAGCCAAACTGAGAATGAATTATTCTGCATCGGTTATAGTGGCAACTACTCAAAACTCTGAGGTAGCTGATCCAGTTGCATATATCAGCAGGTACAACTCACTAATTTATTTTTTGAACATGAGGTGCAATAGACAGACCTTCAAAATAAGAAGAACTTGAAAGTCATACTGCAATTTCTTGGAAAAGAAAGGCATTAAATGACTAAGGTTAACCCTAAGACAAATAGATTTTTGATGTACAAGAAATACTTTAAAACTCAAGAACACATATATAAGCTGCTCAATACGAAAAGTGCTATGCCAAAGTGACATTTCTGCATAGCGAATGTATTACAGATGGGCTAACAGGACTACACCTTTGACTAAGCACAGTTTACTATAGTTTAAGGAACAAATCATGCTGGAAGCTTCCAAATGTGTTACAATATAAATTCAACAATATTGGTACAAACAAAAATTATTACTGTTGTTCACGACAAATTCAGATGTATTTGAGTGTATCACAATAGTCATTACATCTTATTTACTCAGATACAATATAACAGAGCACTTTAAACTAAATAAACATCCCTCGCAGGCAGAGAAAACATTGTAACCTGTATCTCATCAAATAGTAGCCAGGGACTTGTGATCCAAGAATATCACCATAACTATTAACAGATTATTCACTTCTTGGGTAAGTACAATGAGAAACACATACAGAACAGCATGTAATACAGATAGATGGTTCAGAAGAAACAGTGAACTGATAAAGTGAAAAAATACAGGCGCATCACTTGCCTCATAGACTACTAAAATTGAAAAATGTTGGAAACGTGTAACGCTTGGTCACAAGAGTAATTTAACATCTCTGTGTGTGACTGATTCATCTGAAGATAGGCTTCAAACTTACAAATTTCACTCTGCTGGTGGTAAGTCAGCAGAAGGAAATCTGCAAGATTCACTAGACTAAAAAAATGCATAAACAGCAGCAACAGTAACTGAGGTTTATTCCTTTGTGCTGTGCTTCAGTACAGCTACATTGACAGCTGTCAAATGACACATGTTTAAAGAACCCAACATCAACAAAGAAACAGGCAACTTGTCAGAAGAAATTCCATGAAAAATCTATGGTACAGCAATGACTGTCTTTCCTTTTCTACCAATTTGCTTTCACAGTACAGAAAATGAAAGATGGGAAAAGTTTAATTAAAGCTTTTGAGAGACAGTATGAGAATGACTTACCCTCTGAAGACATACACTCCTGGAAATGGAAAAAAGAACACATTGACACCGGTGTGTCAGACCCACCATACTTGCTCCGGACACTGCGAGAGGGCTGTACAAGCAATGATCACACGCACGGCACAGCGGACACACCAGGAACCGCGGTGTTGGCCGTCGAATGGCGCTAGCTGCGCAGCATTTGTGCACCGCCGCCGTCAGTGTCAGCCAGTTTGCCGTGGTATACGGAGCTCCATCGCAGTCTTTAACACTGGTAGCATGCCGCAACAGCGTGGACGTGAACCGTATGTGCAGTTGACGGACTTTGAGCGAGGGCGTATAGTGGGCATGCGGGAGGCCGGGTGGACGTACCGCCGAATTGCTCAACACGTGGGGCGTGAGGTCTCCACAGTACATCGATGTTGTCGCCAGTGGTCGGCGGAAGGTGCACGTGCCCGTCGACCTGGGACCGGACCGCAGCGACGCACGGATGCACGCCAAGACCGTAGGATCCTACGCAGTGCCGTAGGGGACCGCACCGCCACTTCCCAGCAAATTAGGGACACTGTTGCTCCTGGGGTATCGGCGAGGACCATTCGCAACCGTCTCCATGAAGCTGGGCTACGGTCCCGCACACCGTTAGGCCGTCTTCCGCTCACGCCCCAACATCGTGCAGCCCGCCTCCAGTGGTGTCGCAACAGGCGTGAATGGAGGGACGAATGGAGACGTGTCGTCTTCAGCGATGAGAGTCGCTTCTGCCTTGGTGCCAATGATGGTCGTATGAGTGTTTGGCGCCGCGCAGGTGAGCGCCACAATCAGGACTGCATACGACCGAGGCACACAGGGCCAACACCCGGCATCATGGTGTGGGGAGCGATCTCCTACACTGGCCGTACACCACTGGTGATCGTCGAGGGGACACTGAATAGTGCATGGTACATCCAAACCGTCATCGAACCCATCGTTCTACCATTCCTAGACCGGCAAGGGAACTTGCTGTTCCAACAGGACAATGCACGTCCGCATGTATCCCGTGCCACCCAACATGCTCTAGAAGGTGTAAGTCAACTACCCTGGCCAGCAAGATCTCCGAATCTGTTCCCCATTGAGCATGTTTGGGACTGGATGAAGCGTCGTCTCACGCGGTCTGCACGTCCAGCACGAACGCTGGTCCAACTGAGGCGCCAGATGGAAATGGCATGGCAAGCCGTTCCACAGGACTACATCCAGCATCTCTACGATTGTCTCCATGGGAGAATAGCAGCCTGAATTGCTGCGAAAGGTGGATATACACTGTACTAGTGCCGACATTGTGCATGCTCTGTTGCCTGTGTCTATGTGCCTGTGGTTCTGTCAGTGTGATCATGTGATGTATCTGACCCCAGGAATGTGTCAATAAAGTTTCCCCTTCCTGGGACAATGAATTCACGGTGTTCTTATTTCAATTTCCAGGAGTGTAGTAAGAATGAGAAAACTGTGATACCTTCATGGACTGTAAAGCCTCTTCTGGGCAAAATGTCAAGGTTCTGTCAAGACTTGCCATTTAACTGCAACCCTCACCTAAAGTAGAGACAGTTGAGACAATGGTACACTGACCATCAGTTTGCAGTACAGCATTGTGAACTGTCTATGGGAAAGTAACCTGAACCTTATTCTGAATAAAAAGAAGCAGCTATTGCACCATCTAAAATAAGAAATTGGTGATCTAGTAGACAATTTCAGTTACACAGAACTGTTAAAACGATTATGACAACCTCCATATACGTTACAGTCTAGACATCTGCTATTAGGACATAAGAAGTGCAATAGGTTATCCATTCCATTTTTTTCCCCTCCTTGGAAAGTGTAAGTCATTGATTTTTTTTTTTACACTTTTACCTGTCTTCAAAGTATCCATCATAAATGGAGTCAGATTAATTATCCAACACTTGCCTGTCAACCAAGTTGATGCTACTTCTGTTGTAAGACATTCCAACAACATTCAATTTCTTGTAACTTATTCTTTTTACGTCAACTCTTTTTGTTTTTTGGGTGATCTCCTTCTCTTCTAAAACTTTTAGCTTAATAAAAAATAGTCAAAACAGAATAAGTCTGAATGTGATTTATTTTGGATCATAGATCATTTTTACTAGTTTTTTATATATAAATATCTATCAAGAGAACAATGGTAACTTCCTTAATAGAAACCTATGTTAGATTAGATTTCGCGTACAGTTTATTCTTGTATTTACTGCATTACTTATCTCCTCTGACTGGATACAATGGGAGGATGTGCAGTTTTTGGCTATTCATACCTTAGAAATTATGAGGTTCAACACCACTTTTCAGTAGCTGCAAGTTTTGTGACTTTTGAGCATTTGCTTTAAGGAATTAGCAATTATGCATGTTTTACTAAAACGTAAATGCATTTACAGTATATGGACTACTTATGTCTTTGATATGTCCAGTTTTGTACATTAATGATATTAATATCAAAAACGTTCACATAAACAATACATCAGTAAATCATGAAATTTACCACTTTTTGAGTGTTCCATATGTTCAAGCTCTATACCTTCAACTATGTCCAAGTTAAAAAAAGTCTTATGGAGACTTTTGTATAAGTTCCTAGAAATGCTTACAATGAGTTCCTAGAAATGCTTACAATGAGTGTGACGCTGCAACATAATGGTGGAGAATTCTCTTAAATATTATGTACATTTTAACTAGACTCTCACATGTAAATTAGTAAGAAGTGCAACATGCACAACCCAGTCTTACAAAGGATTCTAGTGTCCATTGCTACAGAAAACCGTTATGATGTACTCGTACAAAGAATCAAAACATATGTGAGTCACAAAAATGTTGTATGCAAAATTTGTTATCAAAATAAATCAGCAAATAATACAAGAGTCACGGTTATTTCAAATAATAATAAAATGCAGAAGCATGCATAAATAAAATGGTGTATCACATAAAACCAGTGAAACTGAAGAGGAAACAGAATATTCCATTGGAATAACAATAAGATAACTCAAAAGGTCCAGACCCACAAAGAATAAAGCTTGAAGAAACAAATTGTCATACCTACCTGCAGGAAAAAAGAGGAAAAAACATTATTACCAAATATATCATAAAAAGCTGCAAGCACATAAAATTTAATTTAAACAAAAGACCTTTAAAAATCCAATGAGGCAGGGTTGTGGAGATGCATTCAGTAATCGCTCAAGCCGATCGCAGAACTCCTCTGGTTCAACCTTGGTGTCAATCAACTCTTGGATTAGTGTACGCACATTCCTTTCCACAGATTTTGGTTCTCGACTTGAGAGCTCCAACAGATTTGCAAGAAATTTGCGACATTTTTCTTTGGTAGTGTCAACTGTGTGTCGCTGAAAAATTATTGACAGGAATTACATTTAGCCATCTAAATGCAATATGTGCAACTGAAGAATAAACTTCCTGTTAAGAAAAGCTAAGTGCAAGCTAAAAAAAAAAAAAAAACACCTGTAACTAAAAATAAGCACAGGTAATAAACAATAAAAGCAGAACAGAAAGCCATCACTCCATAAAAAGCTAGTGCATGCTTAAAGTTCATGAACTGTTCTTTCTGAATCAAACTGACTACACCTCAAAACAACACATTCAGTTTTAGATATCTGACAACGATTGAGTGCTATTATCAGATAGGTGGTATCAACGGTTTGGATGGCAAATGAGAGCATGCAACATCTGTGAATGTCAGTAAAACTATACTAACAATGAAAAAAAGAATGACACATCAATTATGAAAGAAGGGTGAAAGAATATACTCAACAGAAAAGCAAGTCAGAATATCAGTAGCTGTATTAACAAAAGAATTGACTATGATAATGAAATGAGTGGGAGGGCTCTGAAGTTACTATTTCAATATGAAACTGCAGTCACAACTTCACTGAAAACTCTGATATTATTGTGCTTCAGTGTGAATGTTAAATGTTATTAATGTATGACAAAATCCACAAACTTCATTAACATTTGTAACAATTTCAGCATAACAAAATGGTCTAAATGAATCCAACCTAATAAGTACACTCGACAAAAATTTAGTCGCCCCAAAAAGACATCATGTTAATTCTGTGTAAAACCACATCTAGACACGATAATGGCCTCAATTCGGTGAGGAAGAGAGTCTCTAAGTTTCTTCATGTGAGCCACATCCATCTGAAGCCACTCCGATTAGATCCCATCGAACTACCAGATTACTGAGATGCTGATTGCTATGTTTTCCCCAGTGATCCAGGTAGTCTCAAATATCTGCTACAAGATTAAGAACAGATGATTTAGTGGGGTAGTCGAGATACGACAAGGAACCACAGTGATCATCAAGCCAGGAATTTAAGTATGCATCCCTGAGAATATGGCTGTTGTCATCTAGGAAGACAGGAGTGTCCACAGCATAATCATCACTAACTTGTAGAAGAAACGGCAACACTTTGTCACCGCAAATGTTAATAAAGATCCTGGTTCACATTCACACTAATCTGAATTTAGTGGGCCCACCGCCAAAACACCACAAAATAACCTCTGTCCTGAATTACAGCCAACAAACACTGCAGGTTAAATGGCTCATAGCGTGTCTGGTGCACCTGGCGCCTTGCACTACTTAAAAGCAGCAATGTGGTTCTGCAACATACCTGACACAAAATGTTCGTCAAGATGGACCTGTATTCACAGACACCAGCAATTCCTGTCAGATTTGAAACTGTCACTGACAAGGCAAGACACCCATCTCTGTAGCCTGTCGTTTAAATATTTTTATGCCAACTGCGCTTGCACCGTTACATGACAGAGTGACACACTCATCACTGCAGGTATGTTGGACGATCTGCAGTGATACACTGCACACTATAGCTCCTTTCTGCCATATTTACAAATGGACTGATTTTTATATGCTCATTCTACACCATCTGCAGCTCTCCAAAACAATCAATGTGCACTTTCAAGGTGATGACTAATATTTTGTCAGTTAGCTACAGTGTATCAACAAAGACAAATTGTGTCTGTGTAAGGCTGCGCAGTGCTCTCACATGTATGCCCAAAAGATCAGTTTGCTGGCAAGTTGCTCAGTGAGGGATCACCAACTGTAGTGGAAGTATGGAAGCATGTGCCAGTACAAATAACACATGTCAAGGGGCACAAAAACAGCAAGGAAATAAATTCAAACAGAGCAGAATAACGAGTTTCTGAGAAATGTGATCGTCATGCCATGGTATTTCAGCTCAAAAATGTCACACAGCTGTGACAATGATTCATGCATAGAACCTGTGCATAAATTTATTACAAAGGAATAGGCAGAAATTGGCCAACCACTGTCACTCATGCCATTATATCAGCTTCCACTGACCAGAAACTACATGGTGTCTTAAAAGAAAGTTTCTATTTGATGTGTCAAAATAAAATAGTGGCTGAAGTCTACTGACAAAATCTTTATTTATAATTGAAATATATGGTTTAGGAATTTATTTCTTAAAAAATAATGCCATTTAAACTCAAACCAGCCTGCCTATGGCACTCATTTATACAAACAAATTTGCATGACAGCTTGGCATGTAAACACTGGGATGGCTACCACTCCACTACGGATATTTTCTTTTAATTACTCCAGAGAAGTCAGATTATTGACATTCACTTTAGATTTGACATATCCTCACAAGACAAAATCCACGGGACTCAAATCTGGACTGAGTGGGGGCCAATTTATGTCACACCTACTGGAGATCAATTTGCCAGGGAAAATTTCATGAACTTCCAGTATAGACACACTGGATGTGTGTGCTGTGGCACCATCTTGTTGAAACCGTGATCACTAACCAGGAAAAATGTCATTTACCATCATCAGATGATATTCCAAATCCACTGTAACTGTACGACCACTGTCATTCTCAAAAATGAATGGGCCAATTATTCATGGAGCAACAAAGCCAACAGTTTTTGGAAATGATGGGGTTTCTCAAGCTTCTGTTTAGGATTCGTTGCGCTCCAGTGGCAGCAATTTTGCTTATTGACATGGGCATTCGAGTGAAAACTAGCATCTTGAGAAAACAAGATGATAATGATACATGGAAGTGCACTTAGTCATCACATCATTAATGAACTGCAGTCTGTCTGGCATCCTGAGGCTTTAACTCTTTCACCAACTGGATTTTGTACGGGTGCAGTTTAAAGTCTTTTTGCAGAATTCGATGCTGTGATGATCTATGCATCTTTAAAGAACTTGCATACTTGCAAATGGAGAGATTAGGATCTTCATGGACAGACAGATTTACACTCTTTATGGATTCGTCCATTCTTGATGACCTTGGTAGCCCAAATTTCGGTTTGGCCAGTGTTGAACTAGTCTCCTCAAATGTACTGATCCATTTCTGGATAAGGGAAATACTTGGAGCATCATTTATATAATGCAATCCACGATCACTGAAAAACTTCTTCCTTGCCTACACTCACCGAATCACCGTTTGTGTAAAATTCTTGCATACAGAACACATGGTCCACTCCGGAGAAGTGCTCCATGTTGACTGAATTCTTACAGGTCAAGCAAGTGATGACCATACCCCCCCATTCTCCTCAGATTTGTTGCACACAAGAAGAGAGCTCTTCAAATATGAACTTTCTCTTTAGTCACACTGTATTAACAACTTGGGCTGTAACGAGCAGAGGAACACTGCCACTGGTGTGATGAGTGGCAAAATATAGCATCTTCAAACAAGTCCCACTTTAATATGCCAACAGCAATAGCTGCATATTTTATATTCTAATGTGGTGACTGCAATTTTGCAGCCTGCACTGTTGAGTTGTGTAATCAACACATGCAAAGTGTGATGGTATGGAGCACCATTGGATATAACACATGACCTTGACTAGAACATACTGACAATAATCTGCATGGCAAATGCTATTTCAGGGAGATTGGCAGAGCTAGGGACATTGACCCTCCCTCCAGATGCCGTATTTCAAAAACCACATTTGGCCATGAATGTGCAGCTGTCTTCAAAGAATTATGGGACCACAGCTTCTCTGGCATGCACATCTGCTCAATCCCCATTGTACATGTTTGCTTTATGGTTTGTCAGCAACTGCTTTGATATAGCCCTTTACCAACCACTGTTGACATTTTCTGGACTCTCATAAACCACATGGAGCAAAGTTTCCCAGGAATGTACTCAGGTCCTTTTTGATTCCATGCTATACTATTTAGAGACACTTGTTGCATCAAGTAGGAACTTGATGCTACACTGGAAGTTTGAAGCAAAGACTATAGAAGATTCTGTAAATTGTGTATTGTCATTGACCTAATCTGACAAACATTCATTGCAGCCACAGGTGCCTTCTGTGTTGCAATTTTCACAATGTTCTTTTATATGGAATTTCATCCAAAATCAGTCTATTAACAATTAATGATGAGTATCAAACAACATTTAAACAAGAATGCTCTCATTATAGAATGGTCACTTCCCCTTACTTAATATATCACTGGAAAGCATTTCTAGAGGCACAAAAGGGTTACAGTACTTTCTTTAAATTCTACCTGATGTATTTCCATAAGCAATAAATGGAAATAAAAACAAGAATGTCAAAATAGTTTAAAAAAATAGTGAAACATGTAAATTTCAACATATAAATGGTGATTCGTGGCACAGGAGAAACAAAAGACTTACAAAATAGGAGAAAACTGTCAACAAAAACTGACATTAATTTTTCCACCTTGTAATGTAGCAAAGTGTGTATCTATTCCCTTTATTCCATAAATTTCTTTAAAATTATTGAGTCAGCCAGTCATCTTCACCGATAACATCAATCACAAGAGCACTTTAATATGCACTCAATATGTGGGCAGTTTGAATTATTTTCATATGATGTCTGTTCAACAAATAACTGAACTTTATTAATGATCATTTATTATGTTTACCCTTCTCTCCTTCAAAATATCCCTCCCTATCCACACATTTATCCTAGGGTGTGTCTATTTTGCCAAGTAGTTCTAAAAAGCTTTTTACGGAATGTCATTGAAAGACAGTTCCACTTACTAGTGTATCACTGTGTAAAAACAGCATCCTTTCAACAATAACTCTATCTTTGGAAACAGGAAAGAGTCACATGGAGCCTGGTCTTGGAAGTTGGATGATCAGAAGAGAACAGTCATGCGATTTTTTACATAGAAGTTGCAAACTGATGTAGCCAAGTGCGCAAGTGAATTGCAATGGTGAAGACACCATTAAGTATGTTGCCATAAATGCAATATTTTATTGAAACTTTTTAAAATACTTGCATAGCAATCAGGGTTGACTGACTGACTTTGACGTTACAATCAGAATTGCACAATTCTACTGATATTGAAGTAGCTGTGAACATCAGTGTGAAAATGGATCAAGGTTGTGTGGCTCTTTTGGACAGGGATATCCGTCATGACCTCACTGAGATGACTGCTTTTATGTCTCATTCTTGTAGCCATATAAAACCTGTCTCCTGTATGACTCTTTATATTAATCATCTCCAAGTTTTACATCTACATGGATAATCTGCAAGCCACCATACCACTACTTGTCATTTCCTTTCCTGTTCCACTCACAAATAGAGCTAGGGAAAACAACTGTCTATATGCCTCAATATGAGCTCTAATTTCTCATATCTTACCTTCATGGTCCTTTAGTGCTATTTATGTTGGTGGCAGAAGAATCATTAGGCAATCTGCTTCAAATGCCGGTTCTTTAAATTTTTTTTCAATAGTGTTCCTTGAAAGGAACATCACTTTCCCTCCAGGGATTTCCACTTCAGTTCCAGAAGCATCTCTGTAACACTTACGTGTTGTTCAAACCTACCTGTAACAAATCTGGTAGCCCACCTCTGAATTGTTTCAATGTCTTCCTTCAACCTGACTTTGTAGGGATCCCTAACACTCAAGCAGTACGAACCAGAGGCCTATATGCAGTTTCATTTACAGGTGAACCACTCTTTTCTAAAATTCTCCCAATAAACTGAAGTTGACCATTTGCCATCCCTACAACAGCGCTTACATTCCCATTCCACCTCATATCACTTTGCAATGTTACACCCAGATATTTAAATGACTTGACTGAGTCTAGCAGGACACTAATAATACTGTATCTGAACATTACAGATTTGATCTTCCTACTTATCAGCATTAACTTACATTTTTCCACATTTAGTACTAGCTGCCATTCATCACACCAACTGGAAATTTTGTCTAAGTCCTCTTGTATCTTCCTACAGTCACTCAACTTTGACACCCTATTGTACACCATGGCTTCATCAGCAAACATTCACAGATGGTTGCCCAACCTGTCCACTAAACCATGGAGAATAACAGCGGTCCTATCACACTTCCCTGGGACATTCCTGATAATATCCTTGCCTCTGATGAACATTCGTCGTCAAGGACAATGTGCTGGGTTCTATTATTTAGGAAGTCTTCGGGCCACTCACATATATATGAACTTATTCCATATGCTTGTACCTTCATTAACAGCCTGCAATGGGGCACCATGTCAAATGCTTTCCGAAAATCTAGAAATATGGAATCTGCTGTTGCCTTTCATTTATAGTTCTCAGTATATCTTGACAAAAGGGCAAGCTGAGTTTCACATGAGCGATGCTTTCTAAAACCATTCTGATTCGTGGACGTACGGTTCTCAGTCTCAATAAAATTTCTTATATTCGAACTGAGAATATGTTCAGGGTTTCTGCAGCTACCAGAAGTTAGGAATATTGGTCTGTAATTTTGCAGGCAAGTTCCTTTATGCTTCTTATATACTGGGGTCACCTGTGCTTTTTTCCAGCCATTTGGAACTTCGTGTTGGGCGAGTGATTGACGATAAATGCGTAAGGGGCCCACGCTGTAGAGTACTCTTTGTAGAATCGAACTAGGATTCCATCCAGACATGGCGATTTATTTGCTTCCAAATCTTTCAATTGTGTCTCTACGCCAGATACACTTATTGCTATGTCGTCCATACGGGAGTCTGTCTATTGGTCAAATGATGGTAGGTTTGTATGGTTCTCCTAAGATCAATTTCTTGAATGTGAAATGTGAAACTTTGGCTTTTGTTTTGCTATCTTCAAATGCCACGCCAGACTGGTCGACAAGGGACTGAATGGAAGCCTTAGACCCACTAGGTGCGACAGTGGTAGTAGTTGTATGCTTCATGCATAGATCTTTCCACAGATGCATGAATCTCTGCTAACCTTTTCTTGTCATGATTTACGCATTCCCTTTTGAAGCAAGAATGCATGCTTTGTCAGCATCCACCGAATTTTGTTATTAAACCATGGTGGGGTCTTTTCCATCCTTTATCCACTTACTAGACATATAAATCTCCAGACCACGATTTACAATCTGCTTAAACTTTGCCCATAATTCCTCTACAACCATCTGACTGGAACTATGTGATGCCAATTCACTGTCTACGCGAGATTTTTGTTAACAACAGTCGCTATGATGACATCGTAATCACTAATCCTCATCTCTATACTGACACCTCAACAAGGCCCAAAAACTACTTTGCAAGACTGTTCTTCTGTACCCCTCAATAAATTCATAGACATCGCAGTCCATACTTGGCAGGATAAAGTCATCTCAAACTGTTATTGTATGATCTGGGTATTTATGCAATAATGACCATAGACTTTCTTTGAATGACTCTAAAACTGTCACAGCAGAATCGGATGGCCGGTAAAAACAGTCAACAACTAACTTGGTTTCCCCTGTACCTGTTATATGCGACCAGATGACTTCACCATCACACTCACCTTTGACCTCAATAGAGACAATATTTTTGTCAAATGCAAAGAACACTCGCCCTCCTATGGCCTCAAATCTGTCTTTCCGATAAACGTTCAATGACTCACTAAATGCCTCAGAGCTTTCCACTTCGGGCTGCAGCCAGCTCTCAGTCCCAAGAATAATCTGAGTGCGAAAACTTTCCTGGAGGGTAGTAAATTCAAGAACTTTATTACAAATACTTCCCCAGTTTATTGATAAAATTGTGACAGTCTAAGCGTCTTTATTCTGAATGCCATTTGATTTCCTTTGCTGCATATCAATTGGTGATTGCTCATCAGAGCACCTCAAAATACAGCCTAGCCTAAAAAATCTTCACGTGCACTCCACAAGCACTCTGCTACGCAAGTAGCTGCTTCATATGTGTAGTTCACCATTGAGGTATCAAGGGGAGTCCTACAAATCTCCACATGGTTACACAGGTCTAGAAATCTGCAACCAATACCATCACAGAGTTTATGAAGCATTTGGTTGAGACCTTCCACTCAGCTCCAAACCAAAGGACCCTGCTCAACTCTGGAAACGAACTGAGGAGATGTATTGATGTCAGTCGCTGAGGCCTGGCACAAAGCTGGCATTCCAAAACATCCCAAAGGTGTTCTATAGGATTCAGGTCAGGACTCTGTGCAGGCCCGTCCATTACAGAGATAGTTATTGTCATGTAACCACTCTGTCACAAGCCGTGCATTACAAAAAGGTGCTTGATCGTGTTGAAAGATGCAATCACCATCCCTGAATAGCTCTTCAATAGTGGGGAGCAAGAATGTGCTTCAAACATCAATGTAGGCCTGTGCTGTGATAGTGCCATGCAAAACAACAAGGGGTGCAAGCCCCCTCCATGAAAAACACGACCACACCATAACACAACCACCTCAGAATTTTACTGTTGGCACTAAACATGCTGGCACATGACGTTCACCTGGCATTCGCCGTACCCACACCCTGCCACTGGATCGCCACATTGTGTACCTTGATTTGTCACTTCACAAAGGCGTCCTTTGGCATTTGCCGGCGCGATGTGTGTCTTACGAGCAGCCACTCGACCATGAAATCCAAGTTTTCTCATCTCCTGCCTAACTGTCATAGTACTTGCAGTGGATCCTGATGCAGTTTGGAATTCCTGTGTGGTGGTCTGGATAGACGTACACCTATTACACATTAAGCCCCTTTTCAACTGTCAGCGGTCTCTATCAGTCAACAGATGAGGTCGGCCTGTACGCTTTTGTGCTGTGAGTGTCCCTTCAAGTTTCCACTTCACTATCACATCAGAAACAGTGCACCTAGGGATGTTTAGAAGTATGGAAATCTCAAATACAGACGTATGACACAAGTGACACCCAATCAACTTACCACATTCTAAGTCTGAGTTCCACAGAGCACCCCATTCTGCTCTCTTACAATGTCTAATGACTACTGAGGTCGCTGATATGGAGTACTGATAGTAAGTGGCAGCACAATGCACCTGATATGAAAAACGTATGTTTCTGGGGATGTCTGGATACTTTTGATCAATCACATAGTGTAAATAGAGAAACACACATGAAATTTAATAAGTATACTACAAGGAAAACACAGAAAGAGATAAACACTTAATTTGCTGCTCTGTACATGTAATGGGGTATCAGCCAAGAGCTGAAGCCTGTTCAAGGTTTTTTAAATGTTGAATCAATATGCCCTCTGCTCAGTGCCTCATCAAACATTGCTGCAGTTTTATGCATGTTCAGTTTTTCAGTTAAAATCTCATGTACAGACCAGTAAGATCACAATCTTTCACGTTAGCACTCTGACCACGAGGTAATGGTTGGCAATCTTTTTTGAATGTGAATGTTGTAATGGATCTGGGAGATGTGGTATTTTCTACCGGATTTGTCGATACCAAATTGTAAATGTTTTCTTATATTTTTTGTCAGAATTTTTATTATAATTTGCCTTATTATATGTTAATTTACTTATATTTTTGAGAGTGAAAGTATATTGATTACTATTAGTAAATGTATCGAAGAATAGCAAAGAGACTGATTACAAGTGGAAGCTTGTGTGTTGTGTAAAATATCTTTGACGCTGGAGTCGTCTTTGACTGTACTCAGTCGGCAGTTAACTCTTGGTGTGTGTTGACGGAAGAAGAATGTGCAGGTCGCCGTCATAAATACTTTTGAATTATGTTACTATTTTTTTTTATATAAACTATAAGAAGAAACTACACTTGAAGAAATGGTATTTGAAATACCAAAAATGAGGCAAACACATTGAACCAGGTCATTTCTGCAGCCGACAAAGATGCATTTTGGAACCATACTTCAACTAGACAACTGAAGCCAAGACTAATATCGCCTTGTAAACATCTAACGGAAAAAGTACTGTCACGAAATATGCCAAATTTAAGTAAATAAAAAATAGTGATCATATTCCAACTTTGTGTCTCAGCCAGGATAGCATATTTCAATGTCACCAGTTGATGATGAAGGCCATGCTGGTGAAGAGTAGTCTCAGCTAAATAACAACTGCTTTTGAATCAAGAGAACTACAGGAAGAGATCATATATGAACTGAGTTTTGTAAAACCAAAATCATTTTTCTATCATCTCCTGACTTTGCTTCACATTTTCCCCATCAAACTGGCAACTTTCTGATGCCATTCTCGACGAAAAAAAGAGAGATGTATGCACAACAGCTCGCTTACATGCACAACAGCTCACTTACAAACTCCTCTACTACCGCACTGTTATCAAACTGGTGTCGTCAAAGTTGTTCTTTCAACAGTCCAAACATGTGGTAGTCACAATGTGATAAAGATGGAATGTAAGGAGGGTGTTCCTCCAATTAACTACCTACAGTTGATTTCTCATTATGGCAGCAGATGCAGTCTTGCATTGTCACGCAGAAGAACTACCATTTCCAGTAGTTGAGTTCATCAGTCAAAATGACTTGAGCACTTCCATAGCTTATTCCTACTGCTGAAGCAATTTAAGAAAGGTGTATGCACCACCATCTTCTGCAATAAGGTCCTGTACAGTACAAATGTTATCTTGTGTAATGCTTGTCCACAGTTGTTTTGGCGGGGTACTTTTTCCACGGCTAGCTGTCCTGCCACAAATGTTTTGTCATTAACATGCATGGGTCTTTGAAAGGCTTGCTTCCTCAAACTGTCCATTGAGCCTCCTCAATATTTCCAAAGGTTTGGAGTCTTCTTAAGTGAGATACTTTATGATTATGTATTGCACAGACTTGTCTACCTCTGGTTTACACATGGTGGGCTCACTTGAGCAGTCACGCCTCGCAAAACTGTAGCATCAAAACACTTTCACACATCCCCACTAACATCCTGTAGGCGTTGCACCCATTTCTGTGCACTACCATAGCTGCCACATGTAAATTCCAGTTCATATTTGATAAGTCTCTGTATTTATAATGTTGTACTCAACGTATAGCATCACCAGGTCTATCAATTTGTTTCAAAATATTAAACATTTCGAGTACGTGAATCTTTCATTTTTGTGCAAAATCTGACAATGCAGTGTTGATTTACGAAAAATATAGAGGAACAATTTCCAGGACACATTCTACCAACTTTTACTCAAATTAAAACTGTAGGAAATTAAACAAGATGCCAATAATAAGGTTACCTAGGAGCATGTGATCGATATAGACCACAATACAACAAACAATCCCAAAATAAATTCAGCCCACAATGAAGCTGACAACTTACATGACAACTTTTAATAGCACACATTTTTGTACAATCTTTTCAAAAGTTCAATAAGAGAGGAGGATGTTGTCATGGTAATGGTATTTAAACATAAAAAATAAAAGTATTCAATGGATGTAACTGGGTAAATTCATAAATACGAAAAATATTTCAGTAGCTGTGTTGCGCAACATTAATAGAATCTGCCCATGACTGAAAATTTTCTGAATGTTTCAGCTATCTTATGTGAATCTGATATCACTCTGGTTACTGTTCTCTCTGAAACTTCGGCAACATTGAACTACAAGTGTACATGGTAACTGTGGTAGTTATATACCAATCTTTCTTTTCATACTACCAAAAAAATAATGCACAAAATTGGGTTAATATGAGTATGAAAGGGTATACTATGTGCACCTGTGTGTGTGTGTGTGTGTGTGTGTGTGTGTGTGTGTGCGCGCGTGCGTGTGCGTGCGCGCGCGTGCACATGGAGCGTGGGGTGATGCATATTGCAAACTCACCCCCACCCCCCTGCAGCCAGCATTATAAGTACCTCTCCATGTGTGTTTCAACTGAGTCATAACATTTTAATCAGACAGGTATTAAGTTATTTTTAAAGTATGACATCAATGTCAAATTCATAATTGTAAAATTTGTCTCAATTAAGTTAAAGAAACTGGAGAAATGGTGCCTCTTTGCCATGTAGTGTACTAGGTAACTTGAACTGATAATGCACTTATGAGGACGCCATCTTCATAAGTCAGTTCATACGTCACACGACAGACACCAAGGTTGTTACAATATATGTAGATTTTCACACTTTCATAATCTACTTGTGTCCAGGATTCTTACCTTAAATTATGGTTGTTATGTTGCCCCAACAATGTGCTCTGCCTTTTTATGAGACATGTCACACAAAATGTTAGGAACACTGCATCATCTACCACCAATAATTCTCCACTGAAAAGCCAGAGAAACTGGTACATCTGCCTAAGATTGTGTAGGGCCGTAGCGATCACGCGGAAGTGCTGCAACACGATGTAGCATGGACTCTACTAATGTCAGAAGTACTACCGGAGGGAACTGACAACATGAATCCTGCAGGACTGCCCATAAATCCATAAGAGTACAAGGGGATGGAGATCTCTTCTGAACAGCATGTTGCAAAGCATCCCAGATATGCTAAATAATGTTCATGCCTGGGGAGTTTAATGGGCATAAGAAGTGTTTAAACTCAGAAAAATGTTCCTGGAGCCACTCTGTAACAACTCTGGATGTGTGGGGTGTTGCATTGTCCTGCTAGAATTGCCTAAGTCCGTCGGAAAGCAAAATGGATATGAATGGATGGAGGTGATCAGACAGAATGCTTACATACGTGTCAGCTACCAGAGTGTATCTAGATGAATCAGGGGTCCCATATCACACCAACTGCACATGCCCCACACCATTACAGAGCTTCTACCAGCTTGAACAGTCACCTACTGACATGCAGGGTCCATGGATTCATGACGTTGTCTCCATACCCATACACATCCATCCGCTGGATACGATTTGAAACGAGACTTGTCTGACCAGGCAACATGTTTCCAGTCATCAACAGACCAAAGCCGGTGCTGATGGACCCAGACAAGGCGTAAAGTTTTGTGTCGTGCAGTCATCACAAGTGGGCCTTAGGCTCTGAAATCCCATATCAATGATGTTTCATTGAATGGTTCGAAAGCTGACAACTGTTGATGGCCCAGCATTGAAATCTGTAGGAATTTGTGGAAGGGTTGCACTTCTGTCACATTGAACGATTCTCCCCAGTTGACGTCACTCCCGTTCTTGCAGGATCTTTTTCCAGCTGCAACGATGTCGGAGATTTGATGTTTTACCGGATTCCTGATATTCACAGTACACTTGTGAAATGGTCGTATAGGAAACTCCCCACTTCATCACTCCCTTGGAGGTGCTGTCTCTCATTGCTTGTGCAGCGACTATAACACCATGATCAAACTCACTTAAATCATGATATCCTGCCATTATAGCTACAGTAACCTATCTAAGAAGTGCACCATACACTTTCTGTCTTACATAGGCTTTGCCGACCACAGTGCCATGTTCTTCTTATTTACAATATCTCTGTATCTGAATATGCAGGCTATATCAGTCTCTTTGGCACTTCTGTGTACCTTTCTGTATAACTTCTCTCTCTCTTTTTTTTATTTTTATTTTTTATTATAGATAATGCATTGAACATTCTAAAACTATCAACGGTTTATCCTAAAAAAAAACTGAAATTTACAGTATGCCATCAAAAGTATCCAGACCCCCCATCCCAAAAAAAAAAAAAAAAAAAAAAACATACATTTTTCACATTAGGAGCATTGAGCTGCCACCTACTGCCAGGTACTCCATATCAGCGACCTCAGTAGTCATTAGACATCGTAAGAGAGCAGAATGGGGAGCTCTGCGGAACTCACAGTCTTCGAACATGGTCCGGTGATCGGGTGTCACTTGTGTCATGTGTCTGTACTCGAGATTTACACACTTCTAAACATCCCTAGGTCCACTGTTTCAAATGTGAGAGTGAAGTGGAAATGTGAAGGGACACGTACAGCACAAAAGTGTACAGGCCGACCTCATCTGTTGACTGACAGAGACGGCCGACAGTTGAAGAGGGTTGTAACGTGTAAAAGGCGGACATCTATCCAAACCATCACAAAAAAATTCCAAACTGCTTCAGGATCCACTACAAGTACTATGACAGTTAGGCAGGAGGTGAGAAAACTTGGATTTCAAGGTTGAGCAGCTGTTCATAAGCCACATATCACGCCAGTAAATGTCAAACGATGTCTCACTTAGTGTAAGGGGCATAAACGTTGGGTGATTGAAAAGTGGAAAAACGTTGTGTGGAGTGACAAATCACAGTACATAATGCGGCAATCAATGGCAGGGTGTGAGTATGGCGAATGCCCGGTGAACATCATCTGCCAGCGTGTGTAGTGCCAACAGTAAAATTTGGAGGTGGTTGTGTTGTGGTGTGGTGCGGTGTGGTTGTGTTTTTCATGGAGGGGGCTTGCACCCCTCGTTGTTTTGCGTGGCACTATCACAGCACAGGCCTACATTCATAAGATGTTTTAAGCCCATTCTTGCTTCCCACTATTGAAGAGCAATTCAGGGATGGTGATTGCATCTTTCAACACGATTGAGCACCTGTTCGTAATGCATGGCCTGTGGTGGAGGGGTTACATGACAATAACATCCCTGTAATGGACTGGCCTGCACAGAGTCCTGACCTGAATCCTATGGAACCTTTGGGATGTTTTGGAATGCCAACTTTGGGCCAGGCCTCACCAACCGACATCGATACCTTTTCTCAGTGCAGCACTCTGGAAGAATGGGCTGCCATTCCCCAAGAAACCTTCCAGCACCCGATAGAATGTATGCCTGCAAGATTGGGAGCTGTCATCAAGGCTAAGGGTGGGCCAACACCATATCGAATTCCAACATTACCAATGGAGGGTGCCATGAACTTTTAAGTTATTTTCAGCCAAGTGTCTGGATACTTTTGATCACATGGTGTATCTTTTCTGTGAATTAAAACATAGCTTCTTGCTTGCTTTTCACCAATATTATGTGGTGTTTACTGAGCATTCATAAGATGTTAGTTATGTTTATTATGAATTTAGCAAACTATACTCCATTTTTTTATTATCTGCCTGATACATGAAGCAAACAAGATAAAAGAAACTAATAAAAAACTCAAACATTTTCTTATTGTTGAATTTAGTGTACTACAAAGAGAATGACAAATTCAAATTTGAAAGAGTGCAAAAGAAAGGGTAGACAGCTTAGATAAACTCATGGTAAGAAAATATACTGTATATTAGGAACTACAAACACAATATGCAGGTTCTCTGTAGCTCCTGCTAACATGCTATGTATACGAACAAGGTATTTCTTTCCATAGTCTTTCACATTTGTCATATCTGTTTTTTTATCTTAATTAACTAACTTTAAAACTAGGTTCTCTACACAAATTTTCAAATTTATGATGTACTTCATTCTCTTCATATCTCAATAATGAAATAAGGAAAGAACTGTCACTGACATATAAATGCGTCACTTGCAGTCCTTTGATTTAAGTATTTCTCTCATAGTTTCAATGATGATCATTGTAATGGAAGCCCACAACAATAGGTATTCATGAAAAAAATTGGAAGCCCACAATGATAGGTATTCATGAAAAAAATTGTAATTATGTTTTGATACCAATGATGATGCCTGTAATGGAAGCTTGGAACAGTAGGTATTATCAAAAATATTACAACAATGTTTCGATACTCGAATTAAATTTGAAATAGAAAAAGCATTGATATGTGATAATACTTATTTGACCTCACTATATTTTTTAATGTAGTTGATTTGGGAGTGATACACAAATCTGGCAAATATATCAACATACATGTAAATTGAGTAAGACTAAACATTTGTAATGCACTTTCTGGTTAAATAACAAAAAGCTCCATTTGTTGTTGGTAACATCGTTATCTCGTAAACCGATAGCCAAGAATAGAATTTCAGAGTCAACTAACCACTATCTTTCTTCCTACTTCTTTCCTTCTGAAGCTTTATGGAGACACTCCTACTAAGAACAGAGAGTTGGCACCCATGGGAAAGAGGACAAAGCAAATGGAACATCTTTATGACAGCCAACTTCACTGTATAATTTTTTCACTCAGATCAATGTTGGTTAATTCGGGGGTGTGCCTATAGAGCTCGTGGCACTTGTTTGCAGAGGGTGGAAGCAGTGGTAAGTTTTGAATCACGGAATCCCATACAGAGGCAGCTCACTGTGAGAGCACACCCAAGTGACAGTTATCCAAATTTGATTCCTGGTCTGGTACAGACACTCTAACTTTCCAGTCAAATTTAAAACAAAAAACTTACAGTTTTAATCTGCCATGGAGTTTCAACAAATTTACTGCTTGCAGCAAAAAGAAGTATGATCAGCACATATGAACAATGAAAAACTTCGCTCGGACATTCAAGATTTCTGTGTCATTTAACATTAAAACCAAACATTTGTACCAGTACGGTCAATTTACAAGCACAAGCTCTGTGTAGGTAGTACCTAAAATGGCAGTTAGTGCACTACATTTAACAGATACAACTTTAGTATGTAAGTAACAATATGTTCATTTCAACTATATATTTTTAAACAATAAAAAATTTCACATTATGATTTTTAATTTGTCTTTTATTTCACAGAAATATTTCAACCACTGTATCATATGGTAATTTCCATTGAGGTAGTTAGCTCTAACTTTCTCTTATTCCCGAACACATTGGTGAATTGCAAACCACTACATACTGAATTTAAAACCATATTTAAATGTGTTAGATAAAGTAAGACACAAATACGAAGTAGAAGTACATCTATTTATGAAATATTGTTAGAAAATATTCCACTTTCGTAACACATATTCATGTTAATAAGAGTACTTTCATGAGACAATACATTCTGCAATACCCTTCTTATTTTCATGATCAAAAGCAGCACTAAGGCTCAACTGTGTAACCTCAGTGAAATTTACTCCCAAATTTCATGTGTTGTAGTCCAGGTGTATTATAAAATTATACAAATTTAAATGTTCCACAGGTCACATAAAGCATATTCTATGGATAAGCCCATACTTATACAGTTGTACATTTTATTTCCCAGAAACAGAGTATTAAGATCATGCCGAGTGAAAACTATCTCTTTCACACTTTCATCATTTAGGTTGGTGAACAGAAATGAGAAAAAAAAAAAAATTGAAGGAAATTTATAAAACTTTATTTGATGCCGAAATGAATATTCTAAAAGAGCAGAAATTTCATTAGGCATCACTTTTTACAAATTACATCATTTACATACTGTCCATTTTGCCACACATATTCAATACACCAATTCTGAGGATTCTGCAGAGTACTACATGTTCTCTGGGATGTTGGCAATGTTTTCTTCAATTTGAGTCTCTAGTTGGGCAAGGATCATTGGTCTAGCCTGGTAAACAATGCTCTTCAGTTGTCCCCATGCAAAGTAGTTACAGACTGATAGGTCTGGAGAATGGAGTGGCCACATGATGTCTGAAATCTCTGAAATTATGTGATCCCCAAACAAGTGTTTCACTGCAGCCATAGACAGTCAGGCAGTGTTTGAGTTGCATCCTGTTGAAATCAGTTATGTTGAAAGTCAAAACTGGGAGGAGAATGAAGTCTTGGAGTCAAAAATATCTCTACTGTGATAACATAACATTGAGCTGTCACACTGACAGTGGTGCCTCCTCCATCTCCAGAGAAGTAAGGGCCTATTACCCCATGACACGATACTGCCATCATACAGTAAGTTTAGCACTGTGCTGTTGAAGCACAGCAGGATTTGTTTGTGCGTGTAGTTTGCACCTAGTAATGGATGTTCTACTGATTCACATGTCCACTTAGCTGAAAATAGGCTTCACTGACATCAATGAACTTAGCATCCTTACTGATTTCAGCCAAAAGATGATTATGCTTCAGTTCTTGAACAATCAGAAGTTTTTAAGGATGATATTGAAGACATGCATGCTTCAATGTCTGAGTCCCAATGATGAGTCAATTTTCTGCATGTACAGACAATATAGTCCAATAAGTTTTTTCTTCTCTCTCTCTCTCTCTCTCTCTCTCTCTCTCTCTCTCTTTTTTTTCAAAGCTGAACCAGTCTTTTTTAAGTTACGGACACACTTTCTGAACGTGTATGAAGGAGGAATTGACTGCAGAGTAGGATCTCATATTGACACATGAAACGCTCTTTGTGAAGCTGTCACACTGTCACTATGTTAGTATTATGCATTCACAGTGACCACATGCTCCGTACTGTCCAGTGCTCCATTGCAACTAAATGTCCATTACTACTTGACGATTTGGCATCTGCACCACTTGCTGAACATCCACAAGCTTGCCAAGATCTACTTCAAACGTTCCCATATACCTGTGCCCCACAAATTATGATAGTTCTACAAGTTTTTGAGATTTATTATTATTATTATTATTATTATTATTATTATTATTATTATTGTTACTTTGATGACGGAATAAGAAGTGGTGGTGTTGTCATTTTTTAATCTGTCAATGATGGAATCAAAGCTGGGGCTGTTAAATGCTTTATTTACTTAGTATACCAAATACATCTGTATCTCATATACATTATATAGTCCAATATTCAAATTAAACTGCAACTGATTTTGCTACCATAGCATTTTCACAATGAGGCCTCAACATATGACATTCTAAACATATTATTTTATGCTTTCCTGATGATTTTGTAATGTTCTCAAGTATTCAGCCAGTTGGTGTCGTCCAACTGGTGCAATATTTCAGTAAGCTTACTTATACCCATTTTTAAGTGGTCCTGATGACAGATTTGTCTTTTGCTGCATGCTGCCTTATACTTGAATGCTTCCTGCTGTCATGCCCATTCTCAATGAGAAGGTGTTCTCAGTACATTAGTACACAAGGCTAACAAAGTCTCTACCCAAACAAGCTTAGAAGTGGACTTGTAGCACTTACACACAGTTTTCTGGAAGAATGGTTGCAATCCCAATTAGATTAAGTGTGTCATGCCCCCAAAACAGCTTAGGCCACAGCTTGCTGAGGAGAGAAACCACTTGTAATGACAATATTTATCCCTTATGTTAATAACCCATCTACAAAAATGCTATGGAAATATAATGTTAGATGTGTACTTAGCCCAGCAACCAAGATGAAAACACCACTGAGGTTCAGGATACAGACAACCTAGGACTCCAAAAATACACTGTCCCTTGGATCCTATGCCTCTGCGAGAAATTAAACGAAGCTCAGACCATCCAGACAATACAGGAAAGATGCACAAGTCACAAACTTCACACAGGTAAGGAACAACCAATCAAGCTAGCTGTGACGTAACACTGTGTCTCCAATTGACATACCATGAATTAAATTTGTGGTAAGGTCTTATGGGACCAAACTGCTGAGGTCATCAGTCCCTAAGCCTACACACTACTTAATCTAACTTAAACTATCTTATGCCATGGACAATACACACACCCACGCCCGAGGGAAGACTCGAACCTCCGACGAGGGGGAGCCGGCACAAAGTTCTTAAAAGAAATAACATATTCTGGTAAATGTTTTAAAAGAATCAGTAGGGATATAGCTATATAGTGGGTTGATAAATAAAGACTGCAATTGCTAGCTAAATAAGGCTTGGGACCCAGCCTTGAATGTGCTCAAAGCATGAGGACAGCCTGTAGGAATACCCATTCAACCCATACCAATTGAAGAGCTTACAAGGAAAGGTCTCAGGGGTGGGAACAACTTTTTGAAACCATTTACACAGTAGCATGAGTTACGGTTCCAGATATGACATCCTGCAGCCACTTGCCTTGAAGGCCTCTCATTTGTGAGTAATCAAGGGGGGGGGGGGGGGGGGGGAGAGGGGAGGGGGAGAATGCAAATTTCATGTGACATTCTAGACTCGTCTTCAAAATGATGACAGTAAAGACAATGGCACTGTGGTGCAGTAGTTAAGGTACTTTCCAAATGTGCAGAAGGTTGTGTGTTCAAATCTCATCAGATGCTGTAAATTTTTAAGTGTTTATCAAAATGGCTTTGATCTTTATTTTTATTCGATTAATTGGTTTAAATAACATTGTTATGACAAGGAAAGTTGTTACTCATCATACAGTGGAGATGCTGAGTCGCGACTCAGCATCTCCGCTATATGGCGAGAGGCAACTTTCCTTTTCGTAATATTGTTACATTCCATCCTGAATTTTTCATTGTTTGATAATTGCTTTAAATGCAATTTTTTAAATTTCTAATCTTTTCTCATGCCATTTTAGTCATCCATGTTAACTACTTCGTTCTCTTATTTTCTCTTCCAATCATTCTCATTTGATCTGAAATCTTTGACAACATGACCATAATTATTCTTATTTATCTACCATAATATTTAAACATTTGAAAATCTTGCCAGTGTATCAGAACAGAAAAAAAAGAAAAAGAAAAACAAGGCTGTGCAATGATGTCGAGAATGTATTTTCCTTTACAAGTACACATTTCTGGATGGTAATCGTCACAAACATTTAAAACATAAATTCTTGTTGCACTATGGGAAAAATAATGCAGATGAAGGTTTAACTGAAAGAAGGTATTACAAATACAGCTGAACCCAATTTACACGTAATTCTGTTCTGTGTAACTCTTATTTCTACATAAAGTTTTGTCAGTCCAAAAATGTATTTAAAATAGTGTTAATTAAACCTTATATAAACATAATCCCTTTTTACATAATTTGCAGTTAATGTAACAAATTCTGGTGAAATAATTTGAGTACTGTGACACTGTAATGAGCATTGTTTGAAATGAAGCTTAGAAACATTTTCCTTAACTTTGTGGATGTATGCAAGTACAGCAAGTGGGCGGTGCCGTGGAAACAAGGGGGCAAAGACTTGGTTAACCAGAGCAGACAGCATAGAAGCAAAGACGCTCTAGCACTGTTATTTTCAACACAAGAATTTCTTTTGTGGTAACAATAGAGAAGTTAAAAGTTGCTGATATTACTGAACAGTGGTTCCGTCATTAAGTCACTTCTGATCAGCCATAGAGTATAAAAAAAGGAAAAGTTACAGGCAAGATTAGAAAGTAAAATTCATACGGGAGGTGGATGCTAATTGACACAAAACGAAATCTGAAATTTCTTCAGACTCAGGAACTGCCTATATCACTATGTACAGTCATCAGCAAAGGAAATAGTATTTTGAATAAGTTTTTAAAATTGGGTGCAAAATCAACCAAACGCAGTCGTCAGCAATAAGGGAGATACACAGATTTGGAAAAGGCACTTTTCACATGGTTCAAGCAGATATGGGCTGCAGCTCTACCAGTCAGTGGGAACATACTGAAAGCAAAGCAATAGATTTAGCTACAAATATGAACATCACCGCTGATTTCAAGCCTTCATCGCGATGGTTAGAAGGATTTCAAGATTGCCACAGAATCACAGAGAGAACAAATTCCGGTGAATTGAAAGCTGTGGACAACATCTTGGTGGAACACTGGATTGACGAGGTTCTGCCAGGTATCTTAACGGATTATCAAACTCAAAACATCTACAACTGTGATGTCAAGTCATTATGCAGTATGAGAAAAATGCAAACTATTCACTGTCTTCAGAAGAATGACCATATGTTAAGTTTGCCATATTTTAAATATACTTAAACGATGCCACCGTTAAAGTGGAGAGTATTAGTTTTAAAATAGATGAAAAGCAGCATTATGGATGTGTTGAGAACTTCAAAGCGAAGGTCAGACACACCAGAATTAATTTATAACACATCAGTACAGACACCTAGCTGCAGTTAGAACTTGTGACAGGCAGTTGAGTCATAAGTCTTCTATACTCAAATATAACAACCACATTTTACCAACAGGGCAAGTGAGTGCCGGCACTAATATCTGGTTCTATTTATTTGTGCAATCAACTTTTTCTGCAATGAAGAGGATTAAATCCAACCACAGAAGTTCACCGACAGACTCCAAATTAAAAATTTATCTTTGAATTAACAGTGATACCAGACACTGATGCTTTAGTGAAAAGCACAATAAGTAGTATTGATTCAAAAGCAATTTCTTTATAGAAATGAACTACATATTGATGTCAATTTAAATTTCATCTGAAAACAACATACATCATAAGGAGGCATCAATTGCAGCTACAAACTTGTGAAGTTGTGGAAATTTATGATGAAGAAAATTTATACGTGCTCGTGCTTGCTTAGCTCTCTCCCGAACAGGCCTACTCTAGAGAGTCACTTGGAATTTGGAACTTTCTCTGTCACTTAGTCGCAAACTAAGGCCCGCCAGGATGAATCGCTGCAGGATGTGAGACCTGGGATCGCCATTAACACTACCATATGGGTTCTTTCAAAAAGTTAATCCCATACCCAGGAGCCTCTGCTTGTTAGATCACACTACACTGCAGTGCCTTGTCCACATTAGCAGCACCCAGACCTCTGTGGTGGCGGCACAGTTACTGATGACAATAATTCGTGTCCCGCAATGAACTTCCCCCTCCACCTCATCAGCAGAACCATCTGTGGATACTACAGATGCAAGCTTGACAGTGGGAAGGAAGAAGTGTATAAAAAGGCACCCAATGGAAGACAAATCGGTCATTAAGGTTGCCTGAAGATGGCAACAAGTCAGCTTGCTGAAATATCATACCATTTGGATGATGCCGCCCAGATGAATATCTGAGAACATTTCAAAAAGACATTCTAAATAATAAAAACTCCACAAGTTGAATTATCCAAAGAACCCAGAAAAGATACATGGATTCACAGATTTTAGAATAAAAACCAGCACTATCAAGACCATCTCCAGATACACTCCAGTTAATATTCCAGAATCCATGGATATTTCACCTTTTCCAGATCCTTGAGGGATTCATAACATGAGCATCATGCCCCAAGATGGACTCTTACAATTCTGAAAATGATTGCAATATAATTTCAATATAGAAATAACCTACACAGAGCATAATATAGAGGTACCAAATCTTAAGTTGCAAAATTCTGATCAAATATACTCTCTTCTCAATTAAAATGTCTTCCCATGATTAACTCATGTTGTCATTACCCTAAAAAACTGCCACACACTATATGCACGAAGGTAACTAATGTAGACTGCAGAAAACCAAATAATTTCTATTTGCAGTCCACATAAAATATAGAACATATTTGTTCTCCTTGTACAGAAGATAAAAAAACACATTAATAATGGAAAATCAATGAGAGATGGCATTCTGAGGTAATCAATGTAAGAGCAGCTGCACAATTATGGTGTTCTTTCAATAACTTCTAGAGTCTCCAGGCCCTAATTATTGATCATTCCAAAGACACAAGTTGCATAATCAACATCATACAGGACATTCTCTGGTTTTAATTGCAATGTGAAATCCTAGGGCAAGGTTTTCCACTAACCTCTGACAATCCTTATTGACACATGGAGAATAGTTATTGCTGTTGTTTTTTTTTTTTTTTTTTTTTTTTCGGGAGAATTTATCTAGGACACAATTTATGTTTAAGTTCATTCCAAACACATTCAATGGCACTCAGTTTTTGGCAGAAAAGTCTTAGAAGGAGTTTCACATGTGACCTGCCAGTCTAAGCATATTGCCAGTCATGATTTTGTCAATTATATATTTGTTCTTGTATTGCATACAATAAGCTTGAAAAACACACCACAGGTATTGGCCACCAATGTTTCCTATCAGTCTTGGATTAACTTCATTATTTTTTTTGGAAATGGACAAACCAATATTTGACTGTTTCATGAACTACCTCATAAATGAACTGTCTACTTCTCAGTACTGTATTTTTCAAAGATATAAATACCTGACTTTCGCAAGAGAAGATAACAGAGCTGTATGAGGAGTGATCCAAGAAACTCTAGCCAAATCGGTGTAAAGTGTCCTCCTATGTTGCCACAGTAGTATGTGGAAAAGCCATTTTTGTATCTTAACACTGTGCCGTCCGGCGACACCACAGTGGTGTCGTGCACGAAATAGCAGTCAACAGCTGGCGACACCGCAGTGGTGTCGTGAGCATAGTATCGCGCAGTGGCTGACGACAGCACTTTAGTATCTTTTGCATTCTGTTGGTGTTTTGTTTAGGTAACAATAAGTAACACGTGTCAACAAGTTGTTTGTTTTTATAAGTACTTGTGCCCTTTCATCATGGCAGACTAAAGAGACAATACATTATTTGTGATGAATGTGCGGACGTCTTGTCTGACGTACCGGACAACTTGGCCAATTGGGAAGAAGACATTGGATATTAAAAAAATGAAAGTGAAGCAGAATTGTCGGTAGATAGTGAAATACTTCCAAGAAGAATTCGACGAACGCTACGGTAGCCAACTGATTCTGATGTATCAGACGAAGACTATATATATAACAAAAGCGCTGGCAGGTCGATAGACACACAAACAAACCAAACACACACACATATATATATATATATATATATATATATATATATATATATATATATATATATATATAAGGAAACATTCCACGTAGGAAAAATATACCTAAAAACAAAGATGATGTGACTTACCAAATGAAGGTGTTGGCAGGTCGACAGACACACAAACGAACACAAACATACACACAAAATTCAAGCTTTCGCAACAAACTGTTGCCTCATCAGGAAAGAGGGAAGGAGAGGGAAAGACGAAAGGATGTGGGTTTTAAGGGAGAGGGTAAGGAGTCATTCCAGTCCCGGGAGCGGAAAGACTTACCCCCAAGGTAAGTCTTTCCGCTCCTGGGACTGGAATGACTCCTTACCCTCTCCCTTAAAACCCACATCCTTTCGTCTTTCCCTCTCCTTCCCTCTTTCCTGATGAGGCAACAGTTTGTTGCGAAAGCTTGAATTTTGTGTGTATGTTGTGTTCGTGTGTGTGTGTCTGTTGACCTGCCAACACCTTCATTTGGTAAGTCACATCTTCTTTGTTTTTAGGTATATATATAGTTTGGGCTTGCTATCCTTATGGAATTGTAAAAAAAAGGGGGGGGAGAGCAAGGAACGATGATTACTGGTCAACGAATCCATCAATAAACACACCGATATTTCGCAAAACAATGTCTCACAACCAATTCAGACAAATATTATCATTTTTACATTTTTCTGACACAACAATAAACCATATAATGCCGACCGGCTTTTCAAAGTGCAATTCGTACTTGATTATTTTTCCAAAAAGTTTAAAGAAACTTTTAATCCAAGTCAAAACGTCTCAGTTGATGAAGGTCTGATACCATGGCGTGGATGGTCAAATTTTAAAGTTTACAATTCGTTGAAAATTACTAAATATGGGATACTCTTTCAGATGCTGTGTAATTCGAGTATGGGATACATTTCCTCTTTCAAGATATATTTCAGCACTGGAGAGCCTTTAGCAAAAACAGTGATGGAACTACTGACACCTTCCTATAGAAAGTGGCACCACCTCTACATGGATAATTATTATAACAGTGTAGAACTTGCAGAGAAGTTACTTGAAAAGAAAATTCTAGTTTGTGAAACGATATGGCAAAATAAAGGATTTCTGGAAAAATTAAAGTGCACGAAAGTCAATGTGAAGCTTGTCATCAACGGAAACATGAAATACTCGCACAGGTACGGAGAGTTTCAAGAACTAAAACAATACGAATGATCTCTACAATACATAATGCCACTTTGACTGACACATAAAGAAAATGTAGAAAAATCAATTACACAATATAAAAAAAAAATCTGAAAAGGCATTAGACCACAACAAATACATGAAAGGAGTGGATCGGGCAGACCAATATTTGAGTTATTACCCTATATACAGAAAAACTAATGGTCAAAAAAGGTCTTCAATTCAGACAAATATTATCATTTTTACATTTTTCCGACAACAACAATAAACCAGATAATGCTGGTTAATTGTGCATTATTTAATACATTCTGTACATTTCAATACAGAACACAACAGTCTCAGATTTCACGATTTTTTATTGAAAGTGTCTGATTCGTGGATAAAAGACTATGTACCTGCTTCTGAGCAAAACTTGAAGGTTGCCACTATAACACGTACATCTCACCACGATCTTGTTGACAGACTTACCTATCACATAAAGCAACACCAACTAATACTTATTTCCAAAACGTATAAAGGAAAACGAAGAAACTGCCATGTATTTTAAAAAAATTAAAAATAAAATGTAAAAAACCACCTTAATGAGCAAGTCCTGTGGAGTTGCGTTACACCTTGGAGACTGTTTTGCTGCTTATCATATGAAAGAGAAGTATTAATTACCAAAGACAATGTAAATAAACAAGTATATGAAACAAACTAATTTTGTATTTATTTACGTATGTATATCTTCAAAATTTCATGCAAGTAGGGGAACAGGGTTGAGAACTTATGAGAACTAACGATTAGATTAGTAAAACTTAACAATTTATAATCTCCTGATAATGTCAAGATTGGCTGGCGACAAGCCAAGTAGTCTGAATTAGCGCTGCTGGCGGCCAAGCGAATCAATTTGTACGAGACGTGCAGACGGCAAAGTGTCAAGAGGAACTCTGTGAATGGTTTTCCTAATGATTTTTGTCCGAAGAAACATGGTAGAAGTCTGGAGTACCTTTAGTTAGTCTTACAGATGCAGTTCATAATGGAATAGATACGTACAACTTGCCAGCTAGTTTTTCACGAATTTTATGTCATCAATTATCGAGTTCAGCATTTTGTTTCATCATCAAAAATAGACAAAAAATTCTGTATTAAAACAGACCACAAACCACGAACAACCATATCCTTACTAGTGTGTGTATGTGTCTGCATCAGGTTAGCCAGGAGGTCTCTCTCTCAAACAGTTTGAACAATAATGTGGATATTTTTATCCCAGAAAATGGTTCACCAAGATTGTTTCCTTACAGATATTAACAACTGCATGCTGTGAAAATCCAGTCTGGCTGCTGGGATCCATCCTGGTTTGTTGCCTTAACTCTTATCGAGATTTAATCGAAGTTCCTCACCTACATTCTTAATACGGAGATTGACATTTAAGTTTTTACAAATGACTAGGGTGGAGCTGTTCATGTCTGATGTTATTATAGTGTCAAAATTTGTCATTTACTATTTTAAAACAATGACAGCTTGGAAACTCGGCAAGTAGTTCATTTACTATTGAGTGCTTAAAGAAAGGATGCTGTGAAAAATTGGAATTTCTGATGAAGGTTTGCACTTGATAATTTTATACAATTTTCATAAAGGACTCATTCAACAATAAGACCTCGATTCATGTCAGTCAAATTTTGGTAATGAATCACCATCAGAAAGGACTGTTTACAATCAGTTTGCAGAATTCCATTTTTTTCGTACTTCTGTCAATGAAGAATTTCATGAAGGACAATTAAAATTATTTGTTGGTTCAAAACGCATTGACATTGTGTTGTATGACTGAAAAAGATCATCATACAGCTAACTGTGATTTAGAGGTACCTTTCACCATATCGATCACTGTAGTATATTCAATATTTTAACATTTAGATTTCATTTAATTTATTAATTAATCCAGGGACAATCTTACAAAGATACTGGATTTGTCATCAAAATGCAATGAAAATAAGCAGTTCAAAACATATAAATTCACAAAGAATAAATGTGTTACGAGGATATGACTGGTGTTCGGCCATGGTCTTAATGAAGGAACCATTTTGGCTTTTGCCTGAAAAGATTTTGGGAAACCACCCAACACCTAAATCAGAATGACCAGAGAAATTTTTTGTAAAATCCTGAAAATCTGTCCTCTTAAATTCATCTTCTGCAGTTTTTGGGCCATATTATTATCTATGTGCTGGAAAGTTTCAGCATCATTTGTGCCTGCTAATACACAGCTGATAGTCATCAGAGGTTTGGACACTGGAATCTGAGAACAAATGTTGAGTCTGTACAGTTCGAAAGCTCTGAACACCAAGTAATTACTCATCATTCAATGCAAAAGTAAAAAGGGAATGCAAAGTTGCCACTTTTTGTCTTGTTGAACAGCATAATCCTCTGGTAAGAACGTAATGTTCCTTTGAAACGATTCTGCAGCACCAGAGTGTCAAGGCTGGTGCACCTGGTATCATTAATTGAACCAGAAAAATATGTTTATTGTATGCAAATTCTAATGGTCTACACAGAAAAGAATAAGTGTACTTGTCTCCTAGTAACCCTTTCCAGGAAATAAGTTGAGATTCTGTCAGACAAAGGTCCCGAGTTCGAGCCTCGGTCCAGCACACAGTTTTAAGCTGCCAGGAATGTGCAGTCTCCCTGTTGTTCCAAAACCTGATTTTTGAGCATTCTAAATGTTTGCCAAATCTACTAACATTTTAATTCCAGATCACTCAAAATCTGTATCGTCTATGTAACACAACCCTTACTTACTACTACTCCATCAACATTCCAATTAAGTGAACCGACATCAACTCTTCTCTTGAGAAACAATGCTTTGTTTCCACAAGTACCACAGAAACTATACCACAACTTGTTTTAGAAGTGGCAGTCATAAGATTTTATCAATTAAAGGTCTCTCCATAGCATACTGCAGTATGTCCATCCAGAATTCTACACAATGAAAGGTATAAATACTATTTTCCATAAAATCAGTCACACAAAAATTTCGTGCATTTCTTTCCAACTTTGCTTTGTGGAAGATCTAATTACCTTCATGCCACTATGCATAAGTTGTTTTACCAGCTTTTCACAACTACGAGAGACATAAATGCCATTAAGGTAAGTTTAGACCAGAAATGCTCCCCGTGCACAGTATCAAACTTGATACTTTTTAGAGCAAACACAGATATTGCGAACATTAGCTTACAATACAAGCCCTGAGAGGGGATGCATTATTCATTGATTAGATCTCAACTACATCTGCGTGATTACTCTGCTATTCATAATAAAGTGCGTGCAGAGGGTTCAATGAACCACCTTCAAGCTATCTATCTCTCTACCGTTCCACTCTCAAAAGGCGCGTGAAAAAAAAAAAAAAAAAAAAAGAGCACTTAAATTTTTCTGCGCGAGCCTTGATTTCTCTTATTTTATCGTGATGATGATTTCTACCTATGTAGGTGGGTGCCAACAGAATGTTTTTGCAATCAGAGGAGAAAACTGATGATTGAAATTTCATGATAAGATCCCATTGCAACGAAACATGTCTTAGTTTTAATGACTGCTACTCCAATTCCCATATCATGTCTGTGGCACTATTTCCCCTACTTCAAAATAATACAAAACGAGCTGCCTTTCTTTGAACTTTTTCGATGTCATCTGTTAATTTCACCTGATGCAGATCCCAACACTGCACAGGAATACTGGAGAATAGGGCGGACAAGTGTGGTGTAAGATGTCTCTTTAGTAGACCTGTTGCACCTTCTAAGTGTTCTGCCAATAAATTGCAGTCTTTTGTTTGCTCTACCCACAACATTATCTAAGTGATCATTCTAGTTTAGGTTATTTGTAATTGTAATCCCTAAGTAGTTAGTTGAATTTACAGCCTTCAGATTTGTGTGACTTATCGATTAATTGAAATTTAGCAGATTTCCTTTAGTGCTCATGTGAATAACTTCACACTTTTCCTTATTCAGGGTCACTTTTTTCACCATGCAGATATCTTATCTCAATCATTTTGCAATTCGTTTGATGACTTTACAAGACGGTAAAGGACAGCATCATCTGCAAACAATCTAAGAGTGCTACTCAGATTGTCTCCTATGTTGTTAATATAGATCAGGAACAATAGAGGGCATATAACACCTCCTTGGGGAATGCCGGATATTACTTGTGTTTTACTCTACGACTCTGTTAATTACTACGGACTCTGACCTTCTTGACAGAAAACCATGAATCCAGTCACACAACTGAGGCGATATTCCACAGGCACGCAGTTTGGTTAGAAGACATTTGTGAGGAACAGTGTCGAAAGCCTTCTGAAAATCTAAAAATATGGACTCAATTATGACACCCCTGGTGATAGCACTCATTACTTCACGAGCATAAAGAGCTAGTAAGAGATCAACTAAATTTTATTAACAAAGGGAAAAGAAAACAATTATATGAATCTCTACAAATGACAAAATTGTTTCGAACTTTCATTGTATGATTAAGGCGAGGAATATGTGTAGAAACAGTAATCATACTCATCCACTCTTCAAATTGTTCTCTCTATTAAGACATGTACTTTCAAATTTAAGATATTATTTACAGAAGAACGCACAGCGTAAACCACTGATTGGAGGAAATATTTTTTGAATGGCATGGGCAACCACTGTGAAAAGATTTTTCAAAGTGCAACACATAATGGGATGAAATGAGTGTAAATGTTTTGGGGATAGAACATGCTACATGCTACAATCAATACCTAACTTCAGTCAGTGACTCTAGAAACACAAAATTTGGAAGAAAACTTCTTTGTATGATACATGCATCAGCTATGAAAGGATTTTTCGAAATTCATTTCCTAAGAGAGTGTAAAGAGGGTCTGAAGATTTTTCGATGAACTGATCACAGCCTAACCCATTGATCCTAGGTGCTTGAAATTTAGACAAGACACTCCTTATGCGACGTAGAAGTCCGCTAAGAAAAGATTTTTTTATTTTTTTTATTCAACTCCTGATGGAGCTTAACGAATGTTCAAAGCTTTTTGGCATATCAATGTCTGGTGTTGAATTGTTGATCCTAGAAACATGAAATTTTGAAGGAACATTTATTGTATAAGGTAGATACCTACTGAGAAAGGATTTAGCAAACTCTCAATAACAAAGGGGGTAAATTGGATACAGAATATACACTAAAACTTGATCAAGAGCTAGCACCATGAAGAATTAACGGACAATGTGAGTTGCATTGTGGCTAATAAGACAAAAATGATTTACATAGTAATGAGCATGAACAAAAGATAGTAACAGAGCAAGGAAAAAGTCCTACAAGGCAAAGAACATTGTTTACAAAGAAGTTTTGTAGAAACTCTAACAAACAAAGTGATACATATTCTAACGAAATACTGAAGTATATGATTATTCTGTGAGTGTTTTTGTCCAATTAACATTAAGTACCCACTACTAAGTCGTATCATTTACTGTCAAAATACCTTAATTATCAGATACAGTAAAAGATAGGCAGTAACACATTAGAAGTGAAGTATTAACAATGTTTACAAACTTGTTAATTATGGCTACAAGTTCTCAAATTGCCGATACACCGCTAACAAAAAATTGAAAATTACTTAAGAAGCCGAGAACACTGGAAACCATGCAGAGGAAAGAATGTACAACTTGAGCAAGAGTTGTATTCGCGACTGGTGAAAAAACAAAATGCGGCTTCAAGAAACTAACAGTAATCGCTAGGCATTTCGCGGCCAAAAAGCGAAACATCCCGACCTCGAAGAAAGGCTTTGCGATTATGTAGGTAAGAAACGGCAATATGAATGCACATTGAGGTGAAGTATGTCAACTTAAAGCACTGGCTTGCCAAAGTACTAGGCATTACCAGTTTCAAAGCTAGCCAGGGCTGGCTGTCAAGATTTTTCAACAGAAGTGGATTAAGGTTCCGGAGGAAAACTCCCTTCGCTCAACAGCTTCCAGGTGATTAAGAGGAAATGATAAATCTACGATGCAAACGGTCCTATATATCATCGCAAATTGGTAACGCAGATCAAATGCCTATCTATTTTGAAATGCTGCTCGACAACACCGTGAACAGGAAAGGAGAATCCCGCATCATTATATGAACTGGTGGCAGTGAGAAGCAAAGGTGTACGGTGATGATGTGTGTGACCCGTGATGGACAAAAGTTACCACCTTATGTGATATTTAAAAGGAAAACTATTCTGAAAATATCAGTGAAAAGCATATTAGTGAGGACAAACCTGAAAGGGTGGATGGACAATGAGATCATGATTGACTGGGTGATGCATGTTTCACAACGTTGTCCTGGTGCGTTACTGAATTTACATAACATGTTGGTCCTGGACAGCTTCCGTGGACATACAACTATGGAAGTGTGAGAAATTACAAAAAGGGAAAACTGACTTGGTCATTATCCCTGGAGGCCTAACATCCATCCTACAACCACTAGACGTGTGTCCATATTGGCCATTCAAAGCTACACTTAAACAGTGATATATGCATTAGATGGCTGATGAAAACCACAAGTTCACTTTGAGTGGAAAAATCAAATGGCCAGATTTGTCCCAGATTTGCGAGTTGGTGGAAATCGCATGATGGGACTCCATTCCGCAACTACTGGTGGAAAAATCCCTCAAAGAATGTGGTATCACAAATTCACTGGATGGAACAGAGGACGACACTCTATGGGAAGATGGTGACAACAACAATTATTCTCCCACAAGTGGTGGTGATGATGATGATGAAAGTGATGATGAACAGAGAGGTAAGGGAGCAAAGGTATTGACTAAAATATTTTATTACACAAACTGTATTAACACTAAATTCTTAAAAATGGTAATTCACATTTTTCCCCCCTTCTATTGTAGGTAGGCCTAGAGTACCAGCTGGTGGTGATATATTCCCCAGCTGGCTGCCCGGCTAATGGGCCAGCCCGCTGCACACTGCTGAATCGGTTGTGTTTTAATGATTTATCAACCTATACAACAGCAAGTGAAGATTATAATGTGTTTCTTCAAACCAATTGTTGTTATACATAATTCTGAACATATCATTACATTAGAACAATTTTTTTAAATAAAACAAATTGAAGAAAAAAAATCCCTCCCTCAAAATTAGGGTGCGTGGATTATTCGAGGGCGTGGATTATTTGAGTGTATACAGTATTTACTGAATGATAGTGTACATCCAATTAATACAACAGCACACTATGCTAATGGATGTAGGCCACACTCGCAATGGAGCCCACAGTCGTCAAAGCATCCTGTTACCCAAGAAATTCTTGTCATTATAGATGAGGAACACATTAATTTTAGAGTGATATGAAATTACGTGAAATAAATGTTACAAGTTCTGTGGAAATCAACAAAAATAAACCTTCATAACCATGTTTTATGAGAAAAACAGCACTCACGAAGATGAAGTCTTGGGTAACTGTCTCTCTAGAAAAGTTTCATAATGTTCAATGAAGCTGGGAAATTAACTGAAAAGTATTATGATAAGGCAAATTCCAGTATGGGGAAAAAAAAATCAATGTATATGCCACTCATCAATTATCTGTATTGCCTACTCTAATTTTTGTTTCCAGAGAGGAAACAACAATAGCTTCTTAATTTTACACTATTAGCTGCACATGGTTTCAGAAGATAGTTTGAGATTTTCTCTTATTCCAATAATTCTAATACAGCTTCCACTTCTTATTATAGTTGTTGTTGTTGTTGTAGTCTTCAGTCCTGAGACTGGTTTGATGCAGCTCTCCATGCTACTCTATCCTGTGCAAGCTTCTTCATCTCCCAGTACCTACTGCAACCTACATCCTTCTGAATCTGCTTAGTGTATTCATCTCTGGGTCTCCCCCTACGATTTTTACCCTCCACGCTGCCCTCCAATACTAAATTGGTGATCCCTTGATGCCTCAGAACATGTCCTACCAACCGATCCCTTCTTCTGGTCAAGTTGTGCCACAAACTTCTCTTCTCCCCAATCCTATTCAATACTTCCTCATTGGTTATGTGATCTACCCATCTAATCTTCAGCATTCTTCTGTAGCACCACATTTCGAAAGCTTCTATTCTCTTCTTGTCCAAACTATTTACCGTCCATGTTTCACTTCCATACATGGCTACACTCCATACAAATACTTTCAGAAATGACTTCCTGACACTTAAATCTATATTCGATGTTAACAAATTTCTCTTCTTCAGAAACGCTTTCCTTGCCATTGCCAGTCTACATTTAATATCCTCTCTACTTCGACCATCATCAGTTATTTTGCTCCCCAAATAGCAAAACTCCTTTACTACTTTAGGTGTCTCATTTCCTAATCTAATACCCTCAACATCACCCGACTTAATTCGACTACATTCCATTATTCTCGTTTTGTTTTTGTTGATGTTCATCTTATATCCTCCCTTCAAGACACCATCCATTCCGTTAAACTGCTCTTCCAAGTCCTTTGCTGTCTCTGACAGAATTACAATGTCATCGGTGAACCTCAAAGTTTTTATTTCTTCTCCATGGATTTTAATACCTACCCCGAATTTTTCTTTTGTTTCCTTTACTGCTTGCTCAATATACAGATTGAATAACATCGGGGAGAGGCTACAACCCTGTCTTACTCCCTTCCCAACCACTGCTTCCCTTTCATGTCCCTCGACTCTTATAACTGCCATCTGGTTTCTGTACAAATTGTAAATAGCCTTTCGCTCCCTGTCTTTTACCCCTGCCACCTTTAGAATTTGAAAGAGAGTATTCCAGTCAACATTGTCAAAAGCTTTCTTATTATAGGATATTTACTTATTATCCAAAATTATCCAAACTGCATGTTTGCTAGTTTTTATACTTCTTTGGGGGGATCTGTAAAAGTAGCTCCTACGTGTCTGCATTTCATTTGTGAAGTACATTATTTTTCACCAAAACTGCACAAATCTAAGAAGTGTTTCAGCATGATAGTACAAAATCCTGAATTGAAAAGAAATTACTACAAAAGACAATCTCCTCACTGTTCTCCTCCGAGAGCTTCACATACATCATCTTGTTAAAATTTGTAGGATTATCAGCATGGGAAGAAAGAAAGTCCAAGTGCAATAGTATTCAGTAAACAATTTTCTGCTCATACCAACTGACACATTTTGTACTGTTCAGTAGTTCTCAGATGTCTTTGACAATAATTTAATACATTCAGTCGTATTTATCAAGCCGTTTCCTACGTGACTTAACAAAATGGTGCACCAACTTCACCATACATAGCAAAGGTGTTAAATTCTGACTGACTTTCATGTTTCACAATTACTCTGAGTGTGGCTTTCATTTCTGAGAACTCTCACTACATGTATGTTCAGCCTCTCAGCTCACAATGCTGCTTACCACTTATTTTTTTCAGAAGCTCGATTACAAGAAAATTTAAACTTCTCACTTGCCATACAAATTAACCACAATTTACAGCACAACCTCAATGTAACCAAACAAATATAAAAATTGGGAAGGGGAGGGTGGGAAGGGAAGACAATAACACCAACTGTTTCAAATAAATTCAAAGTCACGGCGCAGGTAGGCATTTTTCTCATTTGCAATTATTGCTGCAGGTAAAAGTAACACAGTATGTCAACAACAATAAGGGAATTGCGTTCACAATATCCAGATTAGAAACCCGAAACTTAAATAAACGAGACACGAATCCACACCACTGGCCACACTCAGAAACGTATTTTGAAGTTCTAGCAAAGCCAAGGCTGCTTCATAAAATGACAAGTTTTAATGCCCAATAGCTAAGCCCTGACTTATAAGTTGGCTTCCCTCCCCGCAATATTACTCGTAGTTGTAAGACTCTTTAGTCCACAAAAAGACTATAGCAAAACTGCATTTTACTATTTTATTCTGAACAAACATACTTACTAAGTTAATGTTTCAGCCATCAGTTACAACACAGTAGACAATCATTATTAAACATATTTCATCACCAATAACAAAAAGATTTTCCTATTTCCATTTTTCCATATCTCAAGCACATCAGTCAAAAACAAAACATTTCCAGAGAGGATCGTTATTTTTATCATCTTGCAATCAATATTATCATACTGTCATAAAGCTGAATAAGAATCAGAGTTCATACAAAAAATTTTACAAATATCTATAAAAGGAGGAGCTACTGCATGAAACTACAAATCCATAAAAAGGACACAAAAACAGCTTGGTTCTAGGTAACAAACCAATATACACAACCAAAAGTTGATGGAAACACCGATTTTTGGCACGTGCAAAGGAGTGGGCCACTAATTTCCCTCAATGTGCCCTACCATATTTAGCTTGACCTAAAATCATAGATGACCTTCCTCATATTCAGCAGATGAAGCAGCCACAGTTCTGCTACATTCTGTCCATGTCTGTCTGCTGCTCCTAGTGAACATGAGTGTGTCATGTCTTTATTTTATTGTAGTTTAACAAGTACATCCAGAGCAAGTGTCAAGATAAAAAAGAAGCTAAATATTACAGCAGTCAAAGTTCTAGAATAAGCATCATAACAGGCAAAACTGATGATGTAAACCAAAATATAAAAAAATGAAGGAAGTAAGATTACAATTTATACCCTGTCAACAACGAGGTGAATAGGGACAGAGCCCATGCTTGGATTACGAAGGAATGGGGAAGGAAATCAGCCATGCCCTTTTCAAAGGAACCCACTTCGATTTGCCTGGAGCCATTTAGGGAAATCACGGAAAACCTAAATCTGGAAGGTCTGATAGGGATTTGAACCATCATCATCCAAGATGCAAGACCAGTGTATCATTAATGTGCAACCTCCCTCAGTTATAAAAACTGAAGTCTGGAAAAGTTGAGTAGCTGGAGGAATGAAAAAGGAATACTAAATGAGTTATGCATAGTGCCCCAGAAAGGGGAAAGTAAAAGAGAGCAAACTCTCCCAAATAACAGGAACTAATCAAGTTGGAACAGAGGAGTAAATAGAATTTATGAGAATTACCGCAAAAAGCGGTTTCAATTACAGTGTACAGTCAGTCTGGTGTTTACAATTTTAATTTCTGAAAACTGACAATTTATTTTCACTGCCTCAAAAGTATTGAATGCTATCTCATTAAATCACTGAAAGTGAGAAAATCCTATATCGGAGGTTTTGCAAAAGGGTTGAGCATTCAGGTAAGAGGCTCAAAGAAATTAATTTTGGTACTAACTCACCCTTTACCTGCTAATACTGTTTTTCCATACTGTTTAAGGTATAAAGTGAACACATATCTTTCAAATGTTTTTTTAAGTTAATGCCTAATTTTTATAACGTCTGTGTACTGAATGATGAAATCTCAAAGTAAGAAGTATTCAATGAATTGAATGTATATACTGCCTACTACCCTCGAAAAAAATTCAATGAAGTTGTAATTCTAAGTAAAGTCAATAAACATATCAAAATCATCAACACAGTCACTCAGTGAAAACATCCATACAGAAACAGAGGCTAACCGAGATGAGTTCAATATTCTGAATTCAATCAATCGAAACTGTTTCACTGCTGAATACAATAATACGGTTCCTCAATATAACCATCATATGAATATCAAAATGATGTATCTTATCCCAGAATGAAAAATTATGAAAACTGCTTAACAAAAGTAAGGGAACTAGACAGCATGAGATACATGCATAATTTTACATAGATTATGCAAAGAAAGCCACTCCTCAAGCAGTAGCAGTTAATGTTAGCTTGATGGAGCAACGAGACATTCCATGGAATTCAAAAAAGTACAGGCCTGTATCGCTGACATCAGTCTGTTGTATAATTATGAAATACATTTTACACCTCCACATTATGACCTAAAATAATCAAAATCTCTGCAGGAATCAACAGATTCTGCGAACAACAATATTGCAAAATTCAGCTTCCGCTGTTTGTCCATGAGATCCAGATGCCAATAGATAGGAGAACCTACGATAACACAGTGTTTCTTGACTTGTGGAAAGCATCCACATTGTTGTCAATTGAATAAAATATGAGCATATGGAATACTGGACCAGCTTTGATGGCTGCATTCAAGATTTGCTAACAGACAGACCTCAAAATTTTAATTCTTAATGAGGTGAAATTTTTAAGCATAAAAGTGACTCCAGGCGTTCCCCCCAGTGTGTTTTATAATGCTGTTACTTTTAGCTGTATATATAAATTATGTAGTGGACAGTATCAAAACTGCCGGTGTGCTTTTGTGGGTGATACTGTTGTATAAATGTAAGTCACAATGCCAGAAAATTGTAGTCAAACTTAGGAAGATACGCAATGAGTGACAACTGGTGCTCAGACTGGCAGCTGACCCTAAACATACAGAGACTAAAAGGTAAAAAGTCACACTGCTGTTTAATCAATCAATTGGCAACCAATCACTGGAAACAGTAAGACATTGGCAGACACTACAAAAGAGCTGTGGATATGGAGAGCTGAAGTGGAATGACCACATAAAACAGCCAGTCAGAAAAGCAGATACCAGACTGAGATTTGTTGAAAGAAACCAGAGAAAACTTACTTCAGCTACGGAAAGAAGTTTACAAAACCCCCATTCAACTGATGTTCATATATTATTCACTGGTCTGGTGCCCTTGCTTACAAGGTAGTATTAATGGAGGAGAGAAAGGAGAAACCATATGGTGAACCTCATTGAATTCCTGTAGCATGCTTTTAGTGTTGTTGGGCATCACAGAGATCCACTGTTAAAGCTCTGGAAGTGTGCATTCCAAGGAGAGCCATGTAACATATTAACCCTTTCGCTGCTGTGGGCACTTACACACTCTGCTATGCTGTTCTCCAGGTGTTGTGGACTTGTGTACCCATGCCGCTTGGATTTTACTTCAGTGCTAAGGAAATCTGAATTTGTTCTGAGCCGTTGACCTCTCTATGCAGTAGATGAGTTACTTCCATTGAATAAAAACATTTCGAGTATTTATCATACAACATATGTGCTTCATCGTGTGCTACCATTTGCGGAAAACCTCATTTCAAGACCTTGATCGTTTATGAGATATGATGACTGGTTAGGACCACAATTCACGATGCACAAAGACGTGAATATATCAGCCAGAATGCCGTCTCTCAACATAGGCACCATCATTTGGCGAGTAGTACAGCCATGACAAAAGCAGCCACAGTACAGAATGCAAAGATCTCGTCTGCAGCATTACAAGGATTACTTACTTTCTCCCACATGTATTTTGCAAAATGACAATAAAGATAAAATCAAAGAAACTTAAGCTTTTACAGAACCTTACCAACTGCTGTTCTTCCCACACACCACTCACAAATGGAGCAAGAAAGGGGGTGCCCAAAGTAGCCCCCCCCCCCTGGCACACACACACGACATAAAAATATTAGTGGATCAAAGAAGCAAATGTGAAATTTATTTTATGAAAATTGACTATGAATCTCAGGTAAACAAATTTCTTACATTCTTGATGGTAAATTGATCCAATTGTTTGCATTCATTGCCATACAGCTGCAGCAAAATGTACAGCAGTGATTATTCTGGCATAGAATGATTTCCTGATGAGAAGTAGATCATATTTAATTCCGCTGCCTTCACAGTGTGTTTACTGAAGAGATCTTATCAACAGTTTTGTTCTTTGTTCCTACAGTTACCTGAATAAATTTCAATGCTTCACTATTATAAATTCTGAATACAAGAACAACATAAAGCAGCACTAACTTGTAGTCTCAAAAATCCAGTATCAAATATAAATATCTCAGGAAAATTTTCGAATAAGAACTCCATCTGTTCCACCAGAAAACCAAGACATAAAATCAACGAACATAGGATTATTTGATTGTAAGATTCTAAATTTCTAAAGAAATGGTTGCAAAAAAATTGACCCAACCTATGATTCTAAAGCAAGATACATCTTAGTGCACAAACAACAACTGTACTGTAGTGCCTCGATCCCAACAACGCTCATCTTTGACCCCGACTTTACTCATTCACAAACAGAGATAGAGACTTGCGCAAAAAAGGAAATCTGTTCTTCAAGATTGCATTACTCCCAACCTCAAGCAAAACTGTGCTGATGCTGATCACATAAATCTATTCTTTTTCTCATATGATTTTCAATTTAATTTAAATGCACTGGATAAATGAGAACAATATGGTGGAATCCTTCAAATTTCATATTCCCGAAACTACCTCACTTTTTCTTCAGAATTTCTGAAAGAGATAATCTACTATAGCAAGAATATATTTTGGAGTATCTGAAATCATCCACACTGAGCTTGAATGCTCCACTATTCTCATGGCCATCAAGTGATGTCAATTTCAAATGGAGATTATGGTAGATTGTCGATGTTTCAATAAACAACAATGAATATTTTATATTGTGTTTTCAGCATGGAATTACTATTATCATTATATTGCATTACATATTCCATTATATATTACATTTCTAAATAATTTGGAAAGATTTTCACTATCTTTTAATTCATGTTTACACTAGCTTTGAAACCTATGAAGAACATTTTGAACCAGACTGAAAATATGTGCCCAGGCTCTAGGATCATGATGTGCACTCACAACTGAAGAGCATTTTTTTTAATTTTTTTGTACTACTGTAGCAAAGAAATCACATAGTAATAGAGTCACTGAAAAAAATTACGTTTTGTTAAACATTATACAGAAAATGTGTTAAACACTGATTATGTGAGTATTCACTAAAATTTTCTGCACAAAGTGCTGTTATTTCTACTAGTTATTCATAAGCTTATTTTTTAGTTTACATGTCATTCTTAGTATTACTTAAACTGAAGACCACAGGAATCACACTGGGTTTTCAATCACATTGGGCTTTCTACAATCCCACAAGCTGAACAGAATGATATGTGACAAAATAAAAAAATAAAACAATTTTCCTTACATGAAATATCTGACAATGTAATTGGAACAAAGCCTTCCCACACCCATGCACAGTCAACAACCAAATATTTTTCCCTCCCATTTAAATACTTATGATGTGCATATTGGTGAACGACGTATGTTATTTACCTGTACAGTTGCTGTCTGAGTTGTTAAAGCTGGAGGAGGTGTTGCTTGAATAGCAGCTGCTGTTGTTGTCGCAACAGCTACTGTTCCATGCTGAAATTTGAAAAGATAATTGGCGAATTTAGAAAAAAAAAAAACATTTATTCCACAACAATTGAGTATATTTGTTCTGATGAACCATGTTAATTGTTCACTTACTTAACATGCAACATGAAAATCCTATACAAAAACAATTAATATGGAAATTAGCACTGGGTGAAACCAACAAAAATGAGTAATCCTAACAAAATTTGTATTTCTGTACAGTGTACTACAATCCTAAATTGATTTTTTCTCAATTATTTCAGCTGAGATAGCTAACAAAGATGGTTCAAATGACTAAGCACAATGGGACTTAACATCTGAGGTTACCAGTCCCCTAGACTTAGAAATACTTAAACCTACAACAAAGATACTTGAGGTAATTAATTGTAAATACAATTCAGTACTTTTATTATAACAATGACTTTGGTTATAGACTGAGAGTGTTCCCCAAAGCTGTTATCAGCTGTCATTCTAAACTACTTAAAGAAGGTAAAAGTTAAAACTATTACCAAAAGCCATGCTCCAGCCCTCATTTATCTTCAGTCACCTATTAACATCCAAGGGCTCAAAATTTACAATTATGAGACATATGTCTAAATTGCACTTAAACTGCTAAAAAACTAGAATACAAAAATATGAACAACAAATCATCTACACATATTACTAAATTATTAAAGCCCACTGCCAGGGTCAGGACAGATTGGTACAACTCATAAAAATACAACAGAGATTCTTGATCTCTGGAAGAAAGGAAACATTGTTCTCACGAAACCCTGTTGGATTAATTTAGAGAACTGGTATACAAGGAAGATTGTGCAGTAATCCTGCTGCCACTGTCATGTCTCACATGTACGAGTCACCATAATAAGATAAGAGAAATGACATTATGTCTCTCACAACATACGCATGGTACAGTGCACGAAACTGCTAACATTGATATGAACTTCACCACACACTACAGAGCGCTTGCACAGTTTACATGTAGATGAACATATACTAGACTTGTTGGCAACTGCTGTATCCTAGGGGTTACGCCCTCCCACAGTATAGCCAGGTCTGCCAGGTTGCTTACTCGGCAGACATGGAACAGCATAACAAAATGTTCACTGTCAAGCTTGCAGAAGGCATCACTCCGACAAGCAGCACCAAAATCACTAAACTATTTCCTTAAACCTGTCATTTATGAAAACAGAATGGGACAAGTAACCTTCTACTCAGCTGGTATTTACGAGGCCACATTGCTCCACGTCAGCCGATTCAATTATGACTCCCGTAAGGTGATCAGCAGTTACCTCCGATTATGCACGAGCCACCTAGCAATGATTGTCGTGTAATCTTCAAGCAACCTTGCTGATTTCTGCTCTGATACACCTGTATTTACAGACTGGATTATGCCCAGCATGCTGGCTAGCCTGAATTGGACACTGAATCAGGAACTTGTAATTTATCCAGTTTAGACTTTGCTTCTGCTTTTAAGTGATCTTCAGTGAACTCGTGCTTTTCACTCAAGTCTCCTCACACAACTCAAACTGTATATATTGTACCATAAATAAAAGTCGTAACTTTTATTAATGCTGACATTTGTTGTTATACAGGCACCTTGGAGAAACTGACGTTTATTTGGCATACAATATACCACTCTGTGGCTCTCATCATAATAGCAACCAACTGACCTGATCTCTTTGAAAATGTGAAAATAGAGACTGGAAACGTGATAACAATGCAGTTGTAGCAACAATGGAAACAAAGGTAAAATTGACTAGAAAGGCAAGCAGAAATGTCTACATGTTCAGTAAAATAAATAAGGAGGGGTTGTCTCAGCTAGCAGCTACACTCATTTGAATCACACAAACAAGTAAAGAAATTGTTGCTGACATTCAAGTGAATAATTGATCAAGCTCTAAAAAAAATATGTACATAGCTTACATCCACGAATCAGCATGGTTTTAGAAAGCTTCGCTTGTGTGCAACTCAGCTTGCCCTTTTCTCATGTGATGTACTGTGAACTACGGATGAAGGGCAACAGGCAGATTCCATATTTCTGGATTTCCGGACAGTACTTGAGATGGTACTGCATTGCAGGCAGTTAACAAAGGTAAGAGCATATGGAGTAGGCTCACAGATATGTAAGTGGTTCGAAGACTTCTTAAGTAATATAAGCAAGTATTTTGTCCTCAATGGCGAGTGTTCGTCAGACTAGGGAATCATCAGGAGTGCCACAGGGAAGTGTGATAGGGCCACTGTTGTTTTTTATATACACAAATGATTAGGTGGACGGGATGAGCAGCAATCTGCTGTTGTTTGATGATGATGATGATGCTTTAGTGTACAGTAAGGTGCCGAAGTTGAAGACAAAATTTGTAGTTGGTGTGACATATGGCAGCTAGCTCTAAATTTGGGAAAATGTAAATTAATGTGGATGAGTAGAAAAAACAAACCTGTAATGTTTGGATACAGCATTAGTAGTGCACTGCTTGACACACTCATGTCGTTTAATTACACTCCTGGAAATGGAAAAAAGAACACATTGACACCGGTGTGTCAGACCCACCATACTTGCTCCAGACACTGCGAGAGGGCTGTACAAGCAATGATCACACGCACGGCACAGCGGACACACCAGGAACCGCGGTGTTGGCCGTCGAATGGCGCTAGCTGCGCAGCATTTGTGCACCGCCGCCGTCAGTGTCAGCCAGTTTGCCGTGGCATACGGAGCTCCATCGCAGTCTTTAACACTGGTAGCATGCCGCAACAGCGTGGACGTGAACCGTATGTGCAGTTGACGGACTTTGAGCAAGGGCGTATAGTGGGCATGCGGGAGGCCGGGTGGACGTACCGCCGAATTGCTCAACACTTGGGGCGTGAAGTCTCCACAGTACATCGATGTTGTCGCCAGTGGTCGGCGGAAGGTGCACGTGCCCGTCGACCTGGGACCGGACCGCAGCGACGCACGGATGCACGCCAAGACCGTAGGATCCTACGCAGTGCCGTAGGGGACTGCACCGCCACTTCCCAGCAAATTAGGGACACTGTTGCTCCTGGGGTATCGGCGAGGACCATTCGCAACCGTCTCCATGAAGCTGGGCTACGGTCCCGCACACCGTTAGGCCGTCTTCCGCTCACGCCCCAACATTGTGCAGCCCGCCTCCAGTGGTGTCGCGACAGGCGTGAATGGAGGGACGAATGGAGACGTGTCGTCTTCAGCGATGAGAGTCGCTTCTGCCTTGGTGCCAATGATGGTCGTATGCGTGTTTGGCGCCGTGCAGGTGAGCGCCACAATCAGGACTGCATACGACCGAGGCACACAGGGCCAACACCCGGCATCATGGTGTGGGGAGCGATCTCCTACACTAGCCGTACACCACTGGTGATCGTCGAGGGGACACTGAATAGTGCACGGTACATCCAAACCGTCATCGAACCCATCGTTCTACCATTCCTAGACCGGCAAGGGAACTTGCTGTTCCAACAGGACAATGCACGTCCACATGTATCCCGTGCCACCCAACGTGCTCTAGAAGGTGTAAGTCAACTACCCTGGCCAGCAAGATCTCCGGATCTGTCCCCCATTGAGCATGTTTGGGACTGGATGAAGCGTCGTCTCACGCGGTCTGCACGTCCAGCACGAACGCTGGTCCAACTGAGGCGCCAGGTGGAAATGGCATGGCAAGCCGTTCCACAGGACTACATCCAGCATCTCTACGATCGTCTCCATGGGAGAATAGCAGCCTGCATTGCTGCGAAAGGTGGATATACACTGTACTAGTGCCGACATTGTGCATGCTCTGTTGCCTGTGTCTATGTGCCTGTGGTTCTGTCAGTGTGATCATGTGATGTATCTGACCCCAGGAATGTGTCAATAAAGTTTCCCCTTCCTGGGACAATGAATTCCCGGTGTTCTTATTTCAATTTCCAGGAGTGTATTTGGGTGTAAAGTTGCAAAATGATATGTAACAGAATGAGCATGTGAGGACTCTGGTAGAGAAGGCAAGCAGTCGACTTCAGTTTATTGGAAGAATTTTAGGAAAGTATAGTTCACCTGTAAAGTAGACCACATATAGAATGCTGGGGCAACCTATTCCTGAGTACTGCCCAAGTGTTTGAGACCTGTACTAGGTTGGATTGAAGGAGAGGAAAGCTGCTAGATTTGTAACCGGTTATTTTGAACAACATGTAAGTGTTACGGAAATGCTTCGGGAATTCAAATGGAAATCCCTGGAGGGAAGGTGATTTTCTTTTCAAGGAACACTATTGAAAAAAATTTAGAGAAGCTGACTGCCGAATGACACAACTGGTGCCAACATATACTACGCATAGGCGCCACGAAGATACAAGAAATTTGGGCTCGGGTGGTGGTGGGAGGGGTGGGGAAGGGGGGGGGGGGGGCATCACAGGCAGGAGCTGAAGAAGGGGATAACTTCTCCGGCTAAGGAGGGAAAGCAGCGCCCAGAGGGGAGGTTGTGGGAACTGAAGGGGAAGGGGAGGGAGAGGGTGATGGGGCTGGGTAAGGACACCGTATGGAGTATGTCATTTTTTTGGCAAGCCTCAGCGTAAGAAAGGCGATCAAGAAACTTGTACTCTTGGATCTTCTTATCCCTCTTGTAAACTGGGCAATCTGGTGAGTAATGGGAGTGGCTGTCATGACAACTGACACACAAAGGGGGCGGAACACAGGGGTTTCCCGCATGGAGTGGATGTCCACAGTCACCACACAGATGGACCGCCATACAATGGGAAGCCATATGCCCAAAATCAAGCAACAAAAGCACCTCTTGGATGGTGCGGCGTACGGCTTCATATCATGTCTGTAGTACATAACCTTGACCTTCTCTTGGGAGGGGGGGGGGGGGTTATGCCCCTCGAAAGCCGGAATGAAGGTGCAAGTGTCAGTGTGGTTGTCTTTGCTACCCTTCTGCACATGTCAAACAAAATGAAAGCTGTGTCACTCAATATCAGCCTAGACTTCCTCATCAATTTCCAGAATGAGGTCCCTGTGAAAAATCACTCCCAAGACCATATTCAGGGATTTGTGATAGGTAACAGGCACTGGGACAGTGCCAAGATGATCACAAGCAAGAAGAGCTGCATACTGGATTAGAGAAGAAGTTGTGATCAGCAGGAAGCCCAACCGCATCTTACAGAGAGGCTCAACTCCCCAAACTTGTCCTTAATATTCTCCCCAAAAAACAGTGGCTTTGTGGCAGTGAATGTGTGTGAGGTACTGGGGAAAGTGTTTCATTCCAAGACGGTGTGTCTGGCCCTCCTCCCAGGGTGTAGCCATGGAAGGAAAGGCTGCCAGGTCATATAAAGCAGCATTCAATGATCCTTCAACATTTTAAGAGAAGGCTATTTGAGAACGGCCAGGTTTTTGCAGCTTGATATTCTTCATGAAAACCACACTCCCCCCATGGGTGCCACCAAGCCACAGCAAGGGCCACTTGGCACAGCAACCTTTGCCAGGAGTTCCAATGCTCCAAGAAGACAAGCAACCACTCCTCTGCATATATGGGGAGGGAAAAGCTCAGGTATCAATAGTGTGATCCCTGTGTTACCAGGGGGCTCAGCAAGATGGGTACATAGCAGACCCCACCCCCCTCCCCCACATGGACTGGTCACATGTGCTAGTGGAGGGGGGCTACGGTAGGGAAGGAAGAGCGGAAGGAAGGGGGGGAGAGGAATCCCAAGCCATACACTCTAGGCAGGGATTTCTTCCCCAAATGGCGCATGCTAAAAACATAAAATTTAGAAGTTAAATCCTCAAGCGGAGACCTGCATGCCAAAATGCAGGAGGAACAAAATTGCAAGCAGTACAGGGAACCAGGTGGACATAAATCAAAACACAGAAAGGGGAAGGAGGGGACAGTGCAGAAGGAGCAAGGATAAGGAGGGAGGGGCACGGTCAAGGAAATGCAGCCAGGGAAGAAACAATGGGCTGCAATAGATCTGGGCCCCATGTGCGCCACACACAAACTCAGGAATGAACCATGAGCCAATGGAGGAGGAAGGTTAGCATGTTTGGTTGACAGTTGTCAACTACATGGCTGTATTCAGAACAAGTAAAATGTCAAAATGCACAAGACAAGAACCAACAAAAGATATCAATGTTGTTCTGCAATGGCTTGAGGAGCCAGAAGAGGTATGTCCTGATGAAAGTGAACAAGAAACTAATCAAGTGATTGAAAGTGACCACAATACTGAATCGGTACACGAGGCATAATCCATATCACTTCAGGGGGGGGGGGGGGGGGGTTACCTTCATAGCCTCGGATGTTATTGAATTCAGCATATGTTAAAATTCAGGAGTAAGTAAGAAACATGTATTTTTTGTTTTCTCCAAAAAATTCTTGTTCGAAAATACAGGCCTCCAAAGATAACAATGTGAACACCATTCTGAAGATGCGAATTTCGCAAAAATTTCTAAAATGCTGTATCTCTGTAACAGTTCTAGATATGTTGTTATAGTTTTATTTATTTGAAAGATAATTGCTATATGATTACAATGGTATCCTCCGCTTGGACATATCTGGCAAAGTTCTTTTACTGTCGCCTTTTGAATTTTTTTTTATAATTTACAGAAAAAATTTGTTTTTCAAAAATTCCAATCCAGAAAAGTTAGATTTTTTTTTCTGTTAATTAGTACATGTAGTAGTATATTCTCTATAAACAAAAGCTTCCACTTTTAAGTTGGACAGGTATTATTTTAAAAAATCATCTTTTTTAACTTTCAAGGATAATGTATGTCTTCACTGAAGTTGTTTCTTTCTAATTTCTTTGTTACAATGTTTATTTCTGTTGTCTTTGTTGTAGTTATTTCTTTTCTCTTTCATTGTTGCACATATTTCTTACACTTTGATGTAGCGTCTTGTCAGTTTCTTTGCCGTGGTTGTTCATTGCAGATTTCTGTATTGTAGTTCTTCAGTGCTAATTTGTTTACTGAAGAGGATTCTAAGAAACCTGAGAGCATACAGTGAGTTCTGTGTTTTCATGAGGAATCTGCCAGTTGACACAGTTGCAGTGTGTTTTGTGAAAAGGACTGTTTGAAATGTCTTCCGACTGGGGCCACAGGGAAATGAAGTATGCTGACTATTTGCATATCCATAAAAACAGTGATATGTAAGACAAACAAGAAAACAGACTTTGTTCAGGTTGGGAATAAATGTTCTCATTTGAAGACTATTTCAAAGTGAAGATGTTTCCTTTGATGACTTTTTGTGTTCTAAATGTTTAGACAGAACAACAACGATAGTATCTCAACTAGGTGAAGCCTCCCATGGTGCAGATTTTGCATCAATAGAGGAAGAATTAAATACCCTGAATCAGTCAACTACAGAGGTAGGTGTTAGTCCTATTAAGAAACCATGATCAGTGAAGTCAAGTCATAAGCTCTATGCATCAAGAAATCGCAGAGAAATTACTAAAGCTATGGATGAAAACACTACAGCAAAACTAACCACACTCTTGAAAGTAGAAATTCCATCTTCAGAAGAAAATGAACCAAAGGCCTCTTGCCAGGAATTTTTCACAAATATCAATTCAGCTATTGAATATTGTGCATCCTAAGTGAAAATGTGCAAGTTTTAACTATTATTCCAGAGACATTTTCAAAGAAAACAGTTTTGAACCACATTCCATCAGTATCAAAGTACATGGTAGACAAATCAAGAAATGGGATGTCTGTAAAAGGAGTCTTTGGAAGACCAGATCCCTATTATGGTCATCCTGTAGAAGCAGCTGAAGTTCAAATAGTGCAGTCATTTTATCTGGAAGATAAATGGGACTGTTCTCACCAGAGAACCACCAAACAAGACACTATAACTGTAACAATTGAAGGTCAAAAAGTTGTGAAAGTGAAGAGGTACATGACTCTCAGCATTAAAGAAACTTTTACAATTTATAAGAGCAACTATACAACTTCACATATTGGAACATCAAAATTTTATGCACTACAACCTAAGTGGGTAGTTCCACACCCCCTAGAGATGTCTGTTTGTGTGTACTGCATGAATTTTTAACTTTGTGTGGTAACTTCGAAGAACTTACTGGAGCATTTGACACCTTGGTTGAGCGTGTGAAGTCATTAGTAATCTGTGATGTAAAGTGAAAGACTTGTTTGTTTCAAGAATGTGGTGATTACCCTGGAAAGGAAGGACTGTCTTTACAAACACTTGGTCTGAAAGATGTAGCAGATAACGCTGCAGAAATTACATATGCGACATGGGAGGAAAATAAACTAATTAAGAAAACTGTTGCCTTTGACAGTTTCATTGATGAACTTGGTAAATGGTCAGTGAAAGCAGTAACGCACCAGCATCTGAAGAAATTGCAACAACACATTTCAGGAGTGAGAGGATGTGTACAGGCTGAAGAACTACTTTTAGTGCTTCACTGTGGTTTTGCTGAGAACAGGTCTGTAATCCTCCCACAAAAAGTACAAGGATATCTTTAGAGTAATGACCAGGTTTCAGTTTTTACAGGAGTGACATATTTTCAAAACAAGACCACAAGGGTTGCAGTTATAAGTGCTGACACATGACATGACTCAGCACATGCTTTGCTAGCAATGCACAAAATTCTTCAACTGCAAACAGGGGCAGAGATGATCACCATCATTTCTGAGGGTGCTCCTAGTCATATTAAAAATTGTTACCAGCTGTTTGAAGTGAGTAAATCACTTGTGCCAATTAACTGGGTATACGTTGCTACTGGTCATGGGAAGGGGCCTTGTCATGGTGTAGGATGCCTGCTGAAGCACCATGCTATAAGACATAATATTCCCAGACCAAATACAGCTGTGATTCAGAATGCTGATGATTTTACGAGAGTCGTGAAATTTTACACATCACCGGCCCTCATTCTTTCATCCAAAGAGAAAATCGAAGAATTCTGTGAGCAGAAAAAAGAAGAATGGTCCAAACAAACTACTCCTGTGAAAGGAATTCAGAAGACACATTTTTGTACTCAAAGTGATGGGAAAACTCATATTTCACACACTTTAAAAAGCGAGAAAGAAGAAATTTCGTTCATTCGGCCAACACCTCAGAAACAGCAGGATAATCTTCAGATTCACAACCTGAGAAGGGGGATATGTGTGTGTGTGTGTGTGTGTGTGTGTGTGTGTGTGTGTGTGTGTGTGTGTGTGTGTGTGTGTGTGACTGTGACTGGTGGATTGCAAAGATTATAGACACCAGTTAGGAGTTAAATGAAATTGTAGTGAACTTTATGCTACCACATGGACCAGCTCCTGGATATAGCTTTCCAGCTGAAGGACAGCAACAACAACATCGGTGCTCACAATGTTTTGAAGATTGTAAGTGCTCCAGTTCCTATTGGTTCAACAGGAAGGCATCACTTCATATCAAAGGAAGATGCTGTAGCAGTGGAACACATTTTTAGTCCATTGACTGGCTAATTTCAGTACAAAACAGAGCACATAGAAGTTGTATAAACTGAAACCTTGAAGTCTTTTGACCTTTCACATACATTTTGGAACCGTTTAAAATGCTTGAAAAATGAGTCTCTTACCCATCTTTCTAAACTAAAATTATGTTAAATAAGACTAGGTTTTGATTTTTTATGAGCCTGTTGCATGATAATGTGGTAATAAGGTTTTATGTATGGCAAAAATTTTGATTGTTTATAAAACCTGTTCAACCTAAAAGTGGAAGCTCTTCTTTTCAGGGAATGTAGAACTATATGGTACTAATAAAAAAAAAATCAAATTTAATGGATTGGCATTTTTGAAATTTTTTTTCCATAAATTATTTTTAAAAAGTTCAGACGACTATAGTAAAAGAACTTTGACAGGTAAGTCCAAATGGAGGACTTCTTTGTAACCATAAAGCAATTATCTTTCAAATAAAAAAAAAACAACAACAAAATATCTAGAGCTGTTCAGAGATACAGCGTTTTAAAACTTTTTCCAAAATTCCCATCTTCAAAATGGTATGCGCAGTGTCATCTTTGGACGGCAGTATCCCTGAGCAGAATTTTTTTTGGAGAAAACAAAAAAAATGTGTGTTCCTTACTTAGTCCTTCATTTTAACACATGTTAAATTCAATAACAACCAAGACTATGAAGGCAAGATTTTTTCCTATCCTGCCTGAATTGATATGGACTATGCCATGAAGTGTGTGATGCGGAAAATAGATATAGTTTGTCTGAATTGAATAATACGAGTGCATCCACTTCATATTAATTTTATTGTGACAATGATCGATAAACAACATGGAACACAAAAATTCCTGGAAAAAATTTGCACAGTCCAGCAAAAAACATAATTATTCATCTTCTTAGAAGAAAAGGTAGGGCTTGCTGGGTCAAGACTTCAAAAGAAACATTGAATTCTTAACATGACAATGAAATAATGCAACTTACTGTTTCCTGCACTAATGCATACATTGAAAACATTTGTTTACAATTTGCCAGAGAGAAGAGGCAAAAGATTGACAGATAGCACAGACATAAGATATTTTATCATCATCCTTTATGTGACTGGTATGATATTTTTCGAGAAAGAATATGAAGCGCACTGGCACAACTCTAAAGGTAGTGGATTAAAATAACTTGCTCTTGTTGATGCTAAGACTGGCTACACAATTAATTTAGAAACTGTATGTCAGACAACAGCCTGAAGGAAAGTTTCATGCCACCAATGCTGCTAGCTAAAACGGTTATGTTAGAAGTTACTGGAACCTAATCCTGGAACAAATTGGAATGTACAGGTGATAACTGATTCAGCAGCTCAAAGTGGTTCAAACACTGTTAGAAGAAACAAAACTCATGTACATAGTACAATGAGAAAAACAAAAAGAGATCTGAAAATAAATGCTCTCAAATAACAACACAGACATATACTTGTCAGTGTTTGCTTTCATTAACAAATGCATTCTGTGTCATATTGCCCAAAGAAAAATAAAATTGTGCTAGCTATACTAACCATGATGATGAAACTGATGAAGGTACTAGTGACCAGCACTTTATAATTGTACAAAAACTGGAGTTAATCTGATGCATCAGTTGTGTCAAAAAATGATGTTGCTATATAGGACCACAAGGAGAAGGGCCACAGTAGTGATGTTTGATCTCTTAAATGTAAGCACATTTTAAAGGTCAATAACAGTTGTTACAAAGCAGTTTTATGGAGTATGTTGCCTGGGAAACTTCAGATACCACACCAATGCTCTAGTGCCTAAGTTCCACTTGAAAGAAGGAGGAGGGACAAATGTTACATGGTGTTGAGGAGGAGAGAAAAATCAATCTTGATAAGCCATCAGGCTCCAGATGTTGTAATTCCTCCGAAAGAGGAAAAGACAAAACTACACAGAAGTGGTGCTTGAAAAGCAAAGAACAAAAGAGATGGATGTGTGGAGAATTTCTCAAAGAAATTTGTGTAATATACTTTGAATCGGTCTAGTGGTCCTGGAGGGGGCAAAAAAGGTTATGTTTTAAGATTTTGTCAAATAAATGAAAGAGTCATAATTTACAATGATTTTCCTTATACCAGATACATTTTAATAGGTGGGTAAGATCTGTCACCAAGGTACCTAATTGTGCAACAAAACTTATGTGCCTAACATGATTAAAATAAACAAATAATTAAAAATACTTCCGTATTATAGCAGTGAATTATTTTCAAATCACTATGGCTTAATTTAAACCAACCCAACCCAATCATCTCCACCCATTTTTATCTATCCAGTACGTAATCTACTGTGTCCCCAATCTCGAGCTCCTAAATTTATTTTTCATCCAGAATTTTTTTTCTTCACCTCCAGAAGTTTTTTGCTGAGTTATTTTCCCCTTCTTCACCCCTATTAAACTGTCTCCCTTCTTTCCATCATTATTCCCCCCTCTACAATGCCCTATCCATTCTGGTCCAACATTTTGCCTTCCATTAATTTATCACATAGCATTAGAAATCACATTTCAGTCCTTGTCCACTTGCAGTTCAGAGCCACAGAGGAGTAACTCTGTCCTATTGCTTTCAGAAAGTTTAAAGAAGAAACTAATGTGAATTTGAAGCAAATAAAAATTTCACTTAGAGAGAGAATTATAGTAGGGCAGTTCTGGTATAAAGTAAGTACTTCAGGAGTAAAGGTGACCACCTATTGAAAAGCAAAAGTTTAGAGTTGTCAACAAGCGCACACAATTTTTTATTCCTTTTCATGTGTGCCTGTTGATGACTCAGCACTTCTTCTTGGTAGTCTCCTTTACTCCTAAAGTATATATACATTCCACGTAGTTCTTTTCGGCTTCTCTCTATTAGTTTCATGTATAAGCTCATTTACCATGGCTCATTATCACTAAAAGATTACGACCTCTTCAGCCAAGTCTTCACTTCATGTTCCTAACAAATTAGATAGAATACTGTCATAGTAAAAGAATCAGGTATTGAATGTGTGTGTTAAGTGATTCTGAAATGAGAGAAATATTATCTTGCACATCACCTTTTTGTAAGATAAGCATCATACGTTCCACCATGCTCTGTCTTTAAGAGAACATTCTATTCTTGGCACATTGGTATTTTTATATTGCAACATATACACTCTCATCACAACCACCTTTCTTTTAGTAATTCAGTGGCAAGATCATAACCACATCAGTTACATCAGCAGTAATGAGCTGCAACACTTTCAAATTTTTTGGAGCATTTCTCTACACAATGAGATTCGTTGTACTATGCATTACTCTGTCAAGGAGTTTTCCAAATTTCCATATATAATATGGTATAGTAGATCGACGTTAACTGCATACACAGAGAGGCCAAATAACTCTTCTACCACATGGCGTGATACACACTGCATCTCTCAAAATTCGAATTTTCATACTGCAATAATATTCAAATCAGCTACTGATTAGGATGGTCAACTTTATAGAGAAACATTAGCAATAAAGTTAACTCTGAAAAGCCTATGCTAGGGACACACAGAATCTTTTCCAAACCTTTGACAGATTTCCTCGAAGCAAGACTCACAGTTCCCTCTCAATGGAAACTGTACAATGTAACTGCTTCTTACTTCATGATTTCTACAGTGACATATCTAGATTCTACTCATTAACAGCTTAGCTAAGTTAATGGAGGGTTTTCAAAACTGAGCTCTCAGGGTGTTATTGTCGAGTATCTATAGCATTAACATGAAAACCTTGCAAAAGAACTTTTTATTAAACAAAAAATAAGCACTACAATGACTAAAAATTTACAAACACACAACCACCACAGAGTAACAGAAAAAACAAAGAGTAAACTGAAAAATTTGCTTGTTAAACAACAGTAGCTCCAGTTGGAATACCAACAATGTAAGCAAGAGAATAGGATGCTACTCATTGTAAAGATGACACGCTGAGTTGCAGACAGGCACCATATAGCTTTCAGCCAAAGCCTTCTTCAGAGAAGAAAACACACATTCATTCTCACAAGCAGGTACCCCTCATGCACATGACTGCCACCTCCAGCAGCTCAGACCAGATACAACTGTCATGTTGAATGAAATCAGAGGAGGGTACAGAGAGAGAAGAACGCTATCTGGCAGAGTGTGCATGGACTAGATGTAGGCACAACAACACTGTCACCAGGTGCATCATTGGGATGCTTTGGGGCAGGAAGGTGGAGGGGAGTGGGTGAAGGAGAGCAGAAAAGGAGAGGAGCAGGGAAGGGGAATGACAGGTGGTGCATTGGCGGTGGATGCAGTATCTACAGTGACAAGAACTTCCTTGCCCAGAACCATATTTACTTGATAATAAACTGAGGTTTTTTTCCAAAATTCATCACTCAAAAACCTACGGGGGTCATCTTATACTGATCTGCTTAATAGTTTGTTTGTTTGTCTGTCTTTGGAACGAAATACATGACTGATTTTGTGTAACAGGTATCTGACAGTTTGTTGGTAGGTTTGTGGAGGTACATGGCATTGGCTGTCTTGTAATTTGCGTAAATACAGAGCAGCTGATTTGCGTACAGAGTGATGGCATCCGACAGCAACCCAGACAGGTTCCAAAGTTTTTAGATCAGGAGAATTTGATCACCAAGACATAAATGTGAGTTCACTATAATACTCCTCAAACCACAGTAGCATTGTTCTGGCTCAGAGACATCAACAATTAAACTGCTCGAAGACCACATCGCTGTCAGGGAAGACATCAAGCATGAAGGAATGTAGGTGATTCGCAACTGTCACCATGTCTTTGATTACTACCAGTGGTCCCATGCAAGTGCAGAAGAATATCTCGTATCTCCCATAGCATAATACTGCTCCCACCAGCCTGTGTCCTCGGTGTGCCGCACGTTTCGAGCAGCCATTCACTTCGATGACTAAGTTTGTGGACACAACCATTGACCTAGCGTAGCAAAACTGTGATTCACTTGAAGAGCTGCTACGTTTCTATTGACTGAACATCGAATTCCGATGTCCTGTGCCCACTGCAACCTTGATCTACAATGTCATTGGGTCAACATGTGAACATATAGGGGTGGTGTTCTGTGGAGCTCCATGTTCAACAATGTACGATGAACAGTGTGGTCCGAAACACTTTTGCGTGCACCAGCATGTGCTCTTTTGTCAGAGATGCCACAGATCACTATCTGTCCTACTTTACAGAGCATACAAACCTCTGAACCCCATATTCTGTGAATAGTTTCACTATCCTTCTACCTCTTTCCGTAGATGCTCATGACAGAAGCACATGAACATTCCATCAGCTATAGTCTGTCCTTTGCCAAAGTCCTTTTTTTATCAATGTATTTGCTCATTTGCAGTCCTCATCTTCACTCGGGTGAACCCCCCTCTGTGTCTGCTCCACTTACATACTGTGTCTCTGTGTCTGCTCCACTTACATACTTTTGTCACCATACCATGTGCCCATAATGCATCCACACATCATCCAACTATGCGGTGGGCAGTGGTTATAATGTTTTGGCTTAGCAGTGTATATTCGCGTATTAAACTATTGCTGCTGGGGTCAATATTTTTACATAGTTCAATAGATCAATATAGGGATTGTCTTACATTTCCAAATGAGGCCTGGGCTATTGAGGTGACATGCAGATTTATTTTGAAGAATCTGGAAGCATAGACAGTGCAAACAATACTCGCACTTTAACAGGTTCGAGATTTCCTGACACACCGATGTGCTACATACAGTATCGACCTTGCTCAAATATGCGACATTTGAAACTTCCTGGCAGATTAAAACTGTGTGCCCGACCGAGACTCGAACTCGGGACATTTGTCTCGTGCGGCTCTAGTGCAAGGGATATGCAAGAAACTACGAACTAGCCACCACAACAATGTATTGCTCTGCTTAACATTTGACAAGTTTGTGAAATACAGGAGGATATACAATTTAATGCTATCAAGCTACAAACTTATTTTATTTGAACAGGTTTGCCATAAAAGTTCTCATACAAGTAATTATACAATGTACGAACATTTATGGTGCTTTTTAAGTAAAGTTAACAGTGAAAGGGGAACATGTTGTCCTTCAAATAACATTACTTGATAGTGAACCCAAGTCAATTTCTTATTTGATTATGAGATACTGTAATAATTTACCTAATGGGTTGCAAATGAGAAATTCAGCTGCTGTTCACATACTAGAATACCAGGTAATAACATTACCACCTTTTAATCAGTTTTAGAACAGGATGGTGACATTCAGATGAAAAGTATTAAATATCCAACAAACAAAATAAATCATATTAAACTGACTGTAATTGTTGTTGTGAGAATAAATTACAGTGGCACGACTCGTCTTGGAGATGGTACCAACAGCCATCACTAGATTGTGGGTGGAAGTTCAAGAATTTCACTGAATCGTGATTGCACTCTTTTATTTATGTATTAGTTGGTGTTGTTACAATACGACCCGCACCCTAGAAGATTTTGCAGTCCATGTTTGACAGCTGCTTAAGCACAGCACTATGGAGTGGTTGGAGGGGGAACAGTGATACTGGATAGCTGGGAACTGGGACGAGTGAGGGAAGCGGAGGGTTGAGCAGGCTGCAAATTACACTGTGCTGCCAACCATGGGAACCTACACCGCTTACTTTGGCTTTAAATGAACATCTACCAATTTACCTGAATCCATCTGAATCAACTTTAAAATTGTGTGAATACATGGCAATGGTATACATTTCTGCAGGAGACAGTAAAAGTTTAGATAGGAGCCAGTGGCATACTGACATATTTGCTGCAACAATGTTGTCGATGCTAAACATTAGGTATGATGGGAATTAAAAGTGTATGTCAGCTGCTGGTTCCACACAGCCAATGAGAGAGCAGCCGGCATATGATATGCTTGAAAGTACATAACACTGTACATTCTCACGTCAGTATAGAAGCAAAATCTTACACGTATTCAGCAAAAATCAGCGTCTTCTCGGGTTTCATCCTAAGCACAACCTCATATACCACAATCTATTCAGAAGAAACAGTGAAAATATTTGTGGCAATGAAGTTATACATTTTCACAACGGTGCTTTTCAAACAATGGCAATGTTAAAAACAGTGATACCACAGACAACATGCTTGGTAAGCAAAAAACGTAGTGAAGATGAAAATTAGTGTAAACAATTTCTTTTTGTTTATTTGATTTCTTCTTGTAGTAATTTCCAAGAATGAATGTCTATCAAACACATGGGCCCCTAGCAATATATATCGATCATGTGACTCTGTTATTAATAAACATTGATCACCTACCTTCTCCCACGATTTAATTAAAAAACACTGATCCACTTACTCAGTGTGCTCATGCAGATCGATTGTGGAGCAACACAGGACTGCACACTGATTGACCCGTGCAAGCATGCAGATTGATTGTGTAGCAACACAGAGCTGCACACTGATTGATTTGTGCAAGCACACTGAGTAAGTGGACCAATGTTTTTTAATTAAATAATGAGAAAAGGTAGGAGGATCAATGTTCATTAATAACAGAGTTGCAAGTTTCATACATCTTTGAAATTACCCTTCTTGTGTTATCAAAATACAGACAATCAATAAATTGTTTAAGTTTAAAATAGGTATAAAGCTAACAATTTAGGCAGATACTCAACATCAATAAAACAATTCATAATTTTGATTTGTCAGACTGTGTTAAAAGTAATTTTTTATCAAGGAGCCTCTTAAAAAAATGGGGGAATGTCTTATATTCAGCACCATCTTATACTCGGGTAAATATGGTACGCTGGAGGTCTCACCAAGGCCTTTACAGACAGGCACTGTCCCCAAGACCTAGTTCACAAACAGATCTCCTGTGCCATTTTCCCCACACACCTCCAATCCTCCCTCCAACCCCCAAAGGACAAGCTAAAAAGGAGTACCCCCTCATCACCCAGTACTACTCTGGACTGGAACAAATGAACTACATCCTTCGTCAGTGCTTTGATTATCTATTATCATGCCCTGAAATGAGGAGCAGCCTACTAAATATCATTTCCACCCCTTCTAAAGTGGTGTTTCATTACCCACCCGACCTCCACAGCATTGTAGTCCACTCCTCTGCCATTACCAATCCTAACCCCTTGCCACATGGATCATATCCCAGGCACAATACCTGCACGATCCACTCACCCAGCACTTCCTACTCCAGACCTGCCACAGGCTTGTCCTACCCCATCAGAGGCTGGGCCACCTGTGAAAGCAGCCATATCATATAGCAGCTCTGATGCAATAAATTACACAGCTTTTTATATTGGTATTAATACCAACCAGCTGTGCACCAGGCTGAACAGCCACTGATAAACTGCAGTCAAGAGCAAATTAGACCATCCTGTGACACAACATGGAGCTGAACGTAAACCCTTGATTTCCACGGCCACTTCACAACCAAGGCCCTGTATATCCTCCCCTCCACCACCAGTTTTCTGAACTGCACAACACATTCTCTGCTCCTGAAATTATTCCAGCCTCAATCTACAGTACCCCACAGTCTCCACACTCTCCAACCAACAGTTTCCACCCCCTCTGTCCTGTCACCTCCTCCCTATACATATCCCCTCACCCTCGCCATGTTCTGCCATCTGCCAACACATCCACCCATCTCTTCCCTTCTAGAATCCTCTCCTTTTTCTCCCCCCCCCCCCACCCCCACCTCCCTGCTCCATGGCCTCCTGCCACTGCGCGTGATGGCAGTCTTGTCATGCCTCCATACAGTACCTGCACACTGTGCCAGACAGCGCTCTTCTCTCTCTCTCCCATCTGTACCCTACTATCGCTAACGCTACCTTTCCTCACCACCTACAGACTGCTGTTTTTGTTCAACGTGACAGTAGCAGCCCCACCAAGCTGCCGGAAATGGCGATTTGTGTGTGTGTGTGTGTGTGTGTGTGTGTGTGTGTGTGTGTGTGTGTGTGTTTGCCTTCTCTGAAGAAATCTTTGACCAAAAGCTCAATGTGCAACAGTCTTTTTGCTGTGCCTGTCTGCAACTAAACGTATCATCTCTACAGTGAGTAGCAGTCTTTTGGGATATGTGTGTGTGTGCGAGTGTATACCTGTCCTTTTTTCCCCCTAAGGTAAGTCTTTCCGCTCCCGGGATTGGAATGACTCCTTACCCTCTCCCTTAAAACCCATATCCTTTTGTCTTTCCTTCTCCTTCCCTCTTTCCTGACGAGGCAACCGTTGGTTGCGAAAGCTTGGATTTTGTGTGTATGTTTGTGTTTGTTTGTGTGTCTGTCGACCTGCCAGCACTTTCATTTGGTAAGTCACATCATCTTTGTTTTTAAATATATTTTTCCTTCGTGGAATGTTTCCTTCTATTATAACCGAATCATTATCTTATTAAATTTACATATTCCAAGATGTCCCCTTAAATTAACACCAACACACAATGTGAAGTTCAATGAAGTCACTCACTAACTTATTTAACAAGGCTACAGTTTCTCACACATGTATTATGGTTATCATTACATAGGAGGTTTGTGAAAGTATCAGCTAACATTTCTTCAGAAGGCAGGCATTCAATATTAACAATGCCTGACCCAATATGTCTTCCTACAAAATGATATATCTGCTTCGATCTAGAATTTGCCACTAGGTTCCCTGCTTTGCTAACTGTATGTCTCTTTTTTAATCACAATATACAAGTATTTTAAGTCATTTTCTGACATCACTTAGATTTACCTCAGACGTAAGTTGTCTTAAAAACAGTAAATTTTCAACAGTTGATGCCAAAGCCATACATCTTGTTCCATAAGCAGAATATGAAATAGTCTTTTGTTTTTCACTAGACCACAAAATTTGAAAATTTATTAGAAATATTTATTGTTTATTATCCTGAATAAGATGCTCAAATTCATGAAAGCTTCATGGAATTCATAGGAAGACTCTGCTACATCCAATTACATCCCCAAAAATGGGCTCTTTTCAGAATATAAAAGTCTTCAAAATTTGTGAGTTCAATAGTGGCTACTGTTCAGGATTTTATATTTATACTGGAAAAAAATCTGAGCCAAGCAATAAAGGAATCACAATTACTGAAGCAGTCATTACAGACCTCATGTAACTGTATTTAGACAATGATCATACAGGACATACTGTTTTAGAAGTGTTTGTTGGTGTGGTATACCGGACAACAGGGACAGTCAGATCCACAAGGCAAAATACATGAGCCCAGTTCAAAAAATCTAAATTAAAAAAGGAAAGATTCTCGTGTTATTTTAACAAAAGTTCATGGCTCTGAAGCGAATGGATAAAAAAGAAGTAAATATTTTATCCACTACTCATACAGATGTCAATATGACAGCAACAAGAAAAACTGATGAGTAAAATCAAAATAACCGTTCAGAAGTCACAAGCTACTATACAATACAACAATTCAATGAATGCAGTTGGCAGACAGGATGAACAGTTGTCATCTTTCCCTCTCATGAGAAGATATCCAATGGACATATGAAAATTTTCTTTTACCTGATGGACTTTGGATTTTCAATTCAAATGTCCCACTAAAAATAGTGATAGGAAAAAAATCTTGTTTCAATCAGTTTAGAATTCACATGGCTGAGGACATAACAGAACAGGTCACTCTACCAGATTTCCCTAGAGGTGTGGCCTCGATCTGGAATTTCCCCTGGTACACTGCAAGCAAGTTTGGCCCATTTTGCTAAGTTTATCTCCCGCCCCCCCCCCCCCCCCCCAAATCCTTCATGAAAGCATGCTCCAAAAATTATGCAGTGTGCAAAGCAAGGAAGAAGAAAAGTGATACACAGTATGAGTGTGAGAAACGCCTAATGGTGTTGCACATGCCTGAATGTTGTCCAATATACCACACCAACAAACACTTCTAAAACAGTATTATCTTCAGGTGTGTTTGGAGCTTGCGGGCAGACAGAGACAAGGTTACCAGCACCCTTACACACATTAAAACAAACAAATGTAGATAAAATGGCAAAAATGTTAACATACATGCTAAGACAATGAAGAGACACTAAACATGCTATATAGGAGATTAAAACACAAGTACAATGACAGAGGAGCTATAAGAAAGGCACAGGAAAATGTAACTGGCTGAACGCTTACAAAAAACATGGGTGAGCCAGTCACACAGTTAACACATTAAAATCATCTCCCTAAAATCCTAGGAAAAATGTTGGACAATTCATAACACTCTAAAAACTCACAAGTTGCCAAACGCGCTGGGGCCGGCTGGTCAGAAAATAAAACAGACTCCAACAAAATGTAGTGCATAGTGATCTGTACACCGCAAGCACCATTCATGAGAGGGTCCTCTCGACAGAGCAAGAAACAATGCACTATAGGGCTTTGGCCTATGCAAATATAAGTAAGGAGGACCTTGTCCTGTCAACATGGCTGGAAGGAGGTATACCACGGCTGTGTTGTAGGCTTTATTAGACGAATCTTATTGTCTGTCACTTCCAACCACTCATCCTCCCTCCGATGCAAGACTCTGGAGCTCAACAGCAAGGTTACTGCTTGCATGAGGATGGCAAACTAAAATGGTCAAGTGCCACAACATGTTTCCTTGGCTGCTAGATCCACCTTTTCATTCCCTGCAATACTTATGTGCCCTGGTACCCATCAGAAAGACACCTCCTTCCTCATTTGTTGTAATTGGAGGAGGGATTCCTGGATATTCTGGACTACTTTATCTGCCGGGTACAGACATTTTAGAGAGTGAAGGCACTAAAAGAATCAGGACAGACATGAAATTTAGCACTGGATGAATGTCTCGTTTGCTCCAGTACCCACAAGATCTCATATAATTCTGCAACGAAGATAGTAAACTCTTTAAGCAGTCGGACTTTGAGGACATGATCCACGAAAACAGAAACAACCAACTAAAGCCCTCTGTTCAGGCCCATCCATAAAGACAGCTAAAAAGTTGTGGTGCTCATATAAAATGTCAGAAAATACCACATTAGAAACAGGAGGAGAAGTGTAATCTCTGCTGTACTGCACCAAATCTAAAATTACTCTCGGCCTCTGTGGTAACCAGGGCAGTACACAGTAACTATGATGGATTTAGGGTTGTGCTCACTCCACATCGAGTGACTCCAGCACACGCCGCACATGGATCCCAAATGGTATTGTGGCTCATGGATAGTTGGAGAAAAGGAGATCCATACATGGACTAGTAACAGTATGGTATGCAGGTGAAGTCAGAGCTGTGAGGAAATTACATGCCTGACACACCACGAGGAGCTGCCGCTGGATGGTCAGTGGAGGTTCCCTGGCCTCAGCGCACATGGATCCCAAATGGTATTGTGGCTCATGGATAGTTGGAGAAAAGGAGATCCACACATGGACTAGTAACAGTATGGTATGCAGGTGAAGTCAGAGCTGTGAGGAAATTACATGCCTGACACACCACGAGGAGCTGCCGCTGGATGGTCAGTGGAGGTTCCCTGGCCTCAGTGCAGAGACTGAATATGGGACTGGTCTGTAAGCTCTTGTGGCTGGCCAAATCCCCTCATGGTGGACAGCATCAATGATCTTCAAATGAGAAGGCCTACCAATTCATACACTTTACACCCATAGTCCAGCCACAAATGCACAAAAAGTCTTATAAAACTGGAGCAGACACGCCCTGTCTGCTCCCGAAGACCTGTAGCTACAGTGCTTCAGGTGTGGCAACCACAACAATTTGGAGTCAAAATGTGGTCCAGAAACTTCTCGAGTCTCTAAAATGTAGGATGGTGTCCCTCATATGCAAGTCAGATAAATTAAAAATATGACGAGAATAATTAAAATACACACACACACACACACACACACACACACACACACACACACACACACACACATGCTTGTGCGCGCACACACGCACGCTTATCCGCAGAAAATTGAAAATCTGTCTTTGCACTCCACTCCTCTAACCTCCGCAATGTAAGCTGCAATTGGTGGCTCGCTGCTGCAACACTGGAGGAGCAACAGAAAACAGTATAATCATCCACAAATAAGGATCAAGGTACAGGACTCCTGACTGTAGGCACGATACTGTTTGTGGCTATGGCAAAAAGGGTAACATTTAAAACAATTGCCTGATGGACACCATTATCCTGCTCAAACAATCTGACAGTGTGTCACCAACTGGAGTCCTAAAAACTGCTGAGACAGGAAAGACTGTAAGAAGATGAGAAAGGGGGCCACGAAAGCCACACTGATGCAGCTGCACGATACTAATATGTATCCAAGTAGTGTCATATGCATTACTGATATCAAGGAAGATGTCAAAACAGTGATGTTTACATAGAAGAGACGGCTGAATAGCCGTCAACAGTGGACCGGCATCTCCAGAATCCACACTAAGAGGAGCTGGTCTCTAACAACCAGACCAAATGATGGTTAACATTCACGCCAGGGTCTTCCTATACAGTTCGTTAAGGTTATATAACGGTAACTACAGGAATATGTGAGGTCCTTTCCTGGTCTGAGGAGAGGTATCAGAATTGGCTCCCTCCATGAGTACAGCAAGATGCCTGTCTGCCACATAAGATTACAACATTTGAGGAGAATTTCCTTTGACACCACTGACAAATGTCTAAGTATGCAGTACCAAATTTGATCACGACCGGGTGCACTGTAATGAGTCTCAGACAGTGTCAATTCCAGCTCTTACATGGAGAAAGCGGAGTTGTAGGACTCAGAACTGTTGGATCTTAAGTCCAACTTGCCTCTCTCTACAATCACACGGCACCTATGAAACGCTGGATCCTGGCTTGCATTGGCAGTAGTTTTTGCAAAATATTCTCCAGCGTCTGAGCGATGTCTCCAGGTGTTTGGAGACACATCTGTTTCAGCACTGCTGCTATTGGTAAACGACTGTGTTTATCGGAAATCCACCAGATGGCTTCCAGTACTTTTGTAGAACAAGTACAACAATTGATAGAGTCCTGGAATGCTTGTCATGATCTTTTCTTGCTCTCCTTAATTACACGTCGAGCCTTGATTCTTGCGACTCATAAGTCTATGAGGTTGTCTTCTGTAGGACAGTATTTAATCATCAAATAGCCGCGCGCCCGGCCCTAATTGCTGAATGGCACTTATCTGTCAACCAAGGTACAGGTTGATGACCCGAGGATTTTGGGGAGGATAAGTCAGTGACATGATAGATTACCTGTGGTCCACCCAATGCTCGATGTTGTTGTGATGTTCAAATACAGCCAGCTGGATGAACAGTGTCCAGTTAGCCCTGCTGACCATCTATTTCGGTGGGTTCTGTTGAAGCAATTCTCCATCCAGTAGGTTAATGCGGAGTGGAAAGTGTTCATTGTAAAGGTCATCAATGACTTCCTATTGAACAGAGTCTGCAAAGCCTGGAGAGCAGAGAGAGAGGTCGTTGGCTGAGAATGACCCAGTAGTAGCACAAAAATGAGTGGAATTACCGCTGTTTAGGATGATCAGCTCGTAGGATGCCATGAGGCCCTTAAAAACCTGACACCGATGGCAAGTGGAGGTTGAGGCCCACAAGACATTATGGGCATTGAAATCTCCCAAGAGCAGAAATGGGTGGGGGAGTTGTTCCACAAGACCTGTGAGAGCCTCAGAGTCTACTGCATCAGAGGTAAATACAGAGAGCAAATTGCGGTCCTCCAACACATGTGAATTTCAACTGCAACTGCTTGCAGGTCAGTAGCCAGGAGGAGAGCAGAGGAGTGGTGTGTGTTATTTACAAACACAATAACCACTCCCTTGGTCCATTCAGGCCATCCTTGCAATAGACTGTGTAGCACCTTAGGACAGGGACATCGGACACTTCAAAATGCATTTCCTGCTAACACATGCACAGTGGGTGTTTCTGTGCTAGGATCTTCAGTTCCTCCACATTCAGCCTGAATCCATTAAATTTCCACTGGAGGATGGGAGCCATTTACCACGGGGGTTGCACTTTCACCTTGTCTTTCCTCCTGGGAGGGGAAGCTACCGTATTAGAAGGTTCAGTTTCGAGGTGAAATGATTGTCACAGCCAACAAGGTTCATTAGCTCTTATGTACAATCAAAAGATATGTCACAGGGGATTAGTTCACCATCATCGGACAGTTTACTTCCTGGCTCAGTCAGTGATTGACACTTTGTCTCAGATTGTTCGTCCTGTAGGCTTTTGGGCCACAACCGTGGCTATGGTAATAACAGCACCAGATGGTGGACCAGCCTGAACCTTTGGAGGGGCAGGGAGCTACGTAACAGCAGCAACCATAGCCTTGTCCAAAGTCCTGGATGAAAGTATGGACTTCTACAGAACTGTAGCAGAACAAGTGCATTGGCAGACACAGGTACTAGTGCTGACACTGGCAACCTCCATTTGTGTTGCAATATCAGTTTTAGGGACTGGCTGTCGAAGAACAGACACAAAGGAAGCAGCGAGCGTTGGGGGCTGCATGGCCTTTTAGATCTTTTTGCCCTCTCTATACGAGTTGTGTTCAGTGGTTTTTATTTTCTGTATCTTCTCTTCTTCAAGAAAGACACTGCAGACCCCATTCCATATAGGGTGATCTCCGGAGCAGTTGACACTCTTCACAGGAGATGAACAGTCAACTTCTTCTTGGGCGGCCCTCTCACATTTGCCACAAGTGGCTTCTCCCTTATGTCTGACAGTAGTGTGCCAAAAGCACTGGCACTTAAAACAGCACATTTGGTTCGGGAAATAAGGCCATGCACTGAGGCAAAGGAAACCTCCCTTGACACGCTCTGAAAGTTTTGTGCTGTTGAGTCCAATTTTACTAGATCACCATCCACCATTTCTGTTATATTTTGTGCATCAACAATGCCTTCATGGGCCCATTCATCTTTCAGTTCTTCTCTGGGGATGACAAAGAGATCCCTGGAAGTCACAACAACTTTGCTGTAATTCAAGGTGTTGCACAATTCTGTCTCTATTGCAAACTCCCCAATACTTCTAGTTTTTTGGAGGTTAACTGCTTGCTGGGAATTAGAAGTTTCCACTAACGATGTCCCATTTCACGAGTGCTTGATTGACTTTAAAAGAGCACAGATTCCATTTATGCCCTTTTGAATACAGAAGGGCAAAACCTTTTCAAAATGACCTTCTTTCAACTTGACTATGAAAAACACATTCTGGCCAGCAGCATATGTTCTGTTACTACAAATACCACCACTCTGCAGAAGTCCAGAATCAGGAAGACTGGCTATCCAAGTCCTCTTCATTGACTGGATGTTGGCACCTACCAGCAGCCCACCCTTTCCGCTGGGAAGAGAAAGAGAAACCTCCGGAGGATCCATAAAAGTCACCTAGACAGAACCCCATATGCCTAGGTAAGCCTTATACAACTGAGGTGAGGTAGGTTCCCCAGAAGATGCCCACTAATGACTGTTTCACCTCAACAGCCAAGCACCCCACCAGCATGTAGTAAACCTTAAGATTGAGAGGTTTTATAAATAGATGTTTCTACCATCACCATGAACCAGATGGTCAAGCCAATATCCCCATTCCCTATGACACACACTGTCCCACTGTCACACCACATAATGGTCGCTGAAGCAAGTCCAGAGCTTACAGTGACAGGGGACTGGTGGCACTTACCAGTTCCCAGCTCAAGAATACTGGAGTCACCAAGCCTGTACTCGACGAACGAATGCTGAGCCCCTAATAGCAGTATCATCTTCACTCCTCATCACTTCAGTAAATATTAAGGTAAGACTACAGAGTTCCTCTCAAAAAAATTATAAAATACTGAGAAAATTGTGTAAGACAAAATATGCTGCTTTTTCGTAAATTTAAGTGGTAAATATAGGGTTGACTATTGGAAAAAATATTAGTAAGTCAAAGAATTAAAATAGTGATTACATCAGCTAAGGATAATAGCAAAACATGTCAGGTATGGAGATATAAGATAGTTGTAGATAACTTCCTATTGCCTTGTGCTAAGGTGCACTGATGTGAATTGGTTTGACTACCTCAAATTCAAACAGAGTTTGAGTGGTGTTGAAACCGGCTTGGTTTCACTCATTTCACATTTCTTCAGAACACAGAACATTTCTTACACAGGATTCCTGGAAGATTTCAAATTTTTCCTTTTTCATGATTTTGTGTAATTTCCATGCCTAGGCACTGGCTCACTGGTTGTAAGTATTATCTCAAAAAATCTGTTCAAAGAATTTTTTTGAGATTAAAAATACTTCTTCTCAAATGTGTCATATGACCAGGCCACTCCTCGGATTTTGTTTCTCTGCTTGACCCTGGAGGTGTTATATCTTTTAAAATATGTTCCTCAGCTTGAGCTTCAGTGTTCCAGCCTCAAAGCTATAAAAGGGCTCAAACTCACAGTCTAATGACTTAACTACTCCTTCACTATGAAAGTACTGATGTTAGAAAGAACTGCTTCTTGTCCCAATCCTAATCATTGGTAAGATTAGGTTGTTTTATCTCTGAGCTTGGAAAATTCTCATCCTCCAGGAAATTCACATTTCTGCTGACAGTTACTTGGTAAGTCTCCGTATCTATGAATTGATAGCCTTCAGTTGCCCAGCAGTAGTACTTGAATGTCAACTTCTGTGACTTCTTATCCCACTTTCCCCCCCCCCCCCCCCCCCCCCCCCCACACACACACACACACACACACACACACACACAATCACGTTCCGTAGGACCAAACTGAGGAGCAAATCTCCAATATCATGGAATGTCAGTACATGAAATTACAACATAAAAGTAATAACAGATAAAAATAAAATGTTTATGACCCCAAAAAAAATGTCAATCCATAAGTTTAAGTAAATGCAATCAACAATACAACAAGAATCAGCTTAATTTTTCAAGGAATTCCTCGACAGAATAGAAGGAGTGACCCGTGAGGAAACTCTTTAGTTTCGATTTGAAAGTGCGTGGATAACTGCTGAGATTTTTTAACTGAGTGGTACCTTATTGGAAATGGATGCAGCAGTATACTGCACACTTTCCTGCACAAGAGTTAAGGAAGTCCGATCCAAATGCAGATTTGATGTCTGCCGAGTATTAGCTGAGTGAAAACTGCTTATTCTTGGGAATAGCTAATGTTGTTACTAAGAAATGACAGAAAGGAATGTACAGGGTGTCACATTTATCTTGACCACCCTCAACAACTGTTTGTCCATATGAAAATTACAAAATGTTTCAAGCAAATGTTCTTCAGCCATCAGGGGGACAATTTTGTTTTTCCACAAAGATATGAACAGCGGTATGACCTTTTTAAATGGCACCCTGTATTTTTTATTCAGTAATTCATTTCCTCTCCTAAAGACCTATTCAAAAATTTATCACAGTGTACTATTCACTGAAACACAACATTACTAATTACATAACACAACATTGACTTTGAGTCCGGGATCACAAATTCGACAACTTGCTGGAGTTGTCAGTAAAAACATAACACAAAATTGACTTGACTCTCCTGTACCATAGCCCAGGAGTAGAATATTCAAAGGTGCTCAAAGTGTTGACCCTGGACACAGATACACTGGTGCACTCATTGAATGAAATAATTTTTTACTGCTTCCAGAGTTGCCTGCCGAAGAGAATTACAAGCAAGCACGATATGTTCCTGCATGTCCTCTGGAGTTGTTGGAATATCACAATAGACAATGTCTTTAATGTATTCCCAAAGAAAAAAGTCCTGAGGATCTAAATCAGGAGACCTAGCAGGCCAAGTAACTGTTCCACCTCGACCAATCCATCTGGCAGGATACCTTCGGTTCAGAACACGACATGCAAGCAAGGCATTACGTGCTGGACATCCATCCTGTTGATACCACATACGCATTCTGGTTCTTAGCGGCACTTCATCCAGAAGAGGAGGAAGAATTCGTGTGAGGAGGTTCGCATATACTGTGCCGTTTAGACTATCATTGATGAAATAAGGGACAATAATTGTAGTACCAAGCATCCCACACCAAACGTTAACTCTTCATTGTCACTGACATTCCACCTGTCTAAGCCATTGTGGGTTGTCACTGGACCAATAATGCATGTTCCTTGTATTTACCTGTCCTTTGTTTGAGAAGGGACATTCATCGGTAAATAGAACACTGGAGAAGTAGTTCGGGTTGGTGAGGATTTGCTGCTATGCCCACTGACAGAACTGTATACGATTCTGGAAATCATTCCCATCCAATTCTCGATGCAGGTGCACATGGTAAGGATGGAACCAGTGACGTGTAAGAATACTACGTACACCGGTTTTAAGAATGCCAATCTCGTGTTCAAGCTGTTGTGTGCTCACATGTGGATTCATAGCAAAGGAAGCAAGAACAGTAACTTCGGCAGCTTTGTCTGTGCGAGTGCTACGATGATTGCGTTGCGTGGGTTGAAACTTCCTGTTTCCTGAAACATTGCAACAAGACGAGAAAACATCCGATGGGAAGTTAGCATTTCGCCTACCTTCAACAACAAAATAAAAGAAACATTATGTCGATGCAGATTGTAGGAAGGACAGCCATTACTGTAAGCCTACACTACACAACAGTATTTAAAAGGACTAAACTACTGTACTAAATATACCTGTACATAAGAAAACAGTAATGCAATTACTGTTCTGCTGACTTACATTCCCCATAGATGAGTAGCATTTCTACCTCTCTTCGTTGATGTACATTCCACTCACACAACTCTTCAACTGATGATGGTTACGGAATGGTGCGTGTGCATTCTACCAATGTTTACATTTGTTCTCTGTCAACATCAGCATTTGGATATGCTCCATTACCCCGAGTACCTGCACTAAGTGCTGGGAGCATCAACGTCAATGTTGTGTTATGTAATTAATAATGTTGTGTTTCAGTGAATGTTACACTGTGATACATTTTTGAACAGGCCTTTAGGAGAGGAAATTAATTACCGAATAAAAAATAAAGGGTGCCATTTAAAAATGTCAAGCTGCTGTTCATATCTTTTTAAAACCAAAGCTACAATGAAGGCAATCGTGCTGATTGATGTCCCCCTGACGGCTGAAGAACATTTGCTTGAAACATTTTGTAATTTGCATCTGGACAAACTGTTATTTAGGGTGGTCAAGATAAATGGGACACCCTGTATACATATTGAGAGGCCAATGTCAAAAGACCCAGACTCGTGAACAGGAATCGACAAGAGGTTCGTGAACTTACACCACTTATTGCCCGAACCGCCCATTTCTGAGCCAAAAATATCCTTTTAGAATGGGAAGAGTTAGTCCAAAATATAATACCATACAACATAAGTGAATGAAAATAAGCAAAGTAGACTAATTTTCAGGTCGAACAATCACTCACTTCAGATACCGTTGGAATATAAAAATGGCAGCATTAAGTCTTTGAACAAGGTCCTGAATGTGGGCTTTCCACGACAGTTTACAATCTATCTGTACACCTAGAAATTTGAATTGTTCAGTTTCACTGGTCATATGCCCATTCTGTGAAATTAAAACACCAGTTTTTGTTGAATTGTATGTTAGAAACTATAAAAACTGAGTCTTACTGTGATTTAGCATTAGCTTTATTTTCTACAAGCCATGAACTTAGGTCATGAACTGCACTATTTGAAACCGAGCTAATGTTGCACACAATATCCCTTACTATCAAGCTAGTGTTATCAGCAAACAGAAATATTTTAGAGTTACGCATAATACTAGAGGGCATATCATTTATATAAATAAGGAACAGGAGTGGCCCCTACACTGATCCCTGGGGCACTGTCCACTTGACTGTACCCCACTCAGACTCCACATCTCAGCCATTCTCAACATTGTGAATAATGACCTTTTGCTGTCTGTTGCTAAAGTAATAGGTGAACCAATTGTGAGCTACTCCTCGTATTCCATAATTGTCCAACTTCTGGTGCAATATTTTGTGATCAACACAATCAAACGCCTTATTTAAATCAAAAAATATGCCTAGTGTTTGAAACCTTTTGTTTAACCCATCCAGTACCTCACAGAGAAAAGAGAATATAGCATTTTCAGTTGTTAAACGATTTCTAAAGCCGAACTGTGTATCTGATAGCAAATCATGTGATATAAAATGATCAATTATCCTTACATACACAGCCTTTTCAATAACTTTAGCAAACACTGAAGGCGTAGAAATAGGTCTAAAATTGTCTTTATTATCCCTCTCTCCCTTTTTACGAAGCTGCTTTACTACTGAGTACTTTAATCGTTCAGTCACAGCCATTATCTCTCACACTGACCAGGGCTGTTGCATGGCTTGGCATTATGAATCTTCCCTCCATTGTTTGTGATGTGAGTCAAGGCACAAGAATCTATGTACCACATCACCCATTTATGAGAATGTTATAGTTACGTTACCTTTATGATTATTTCTGAGGAGTTTTCTCCTTTTTAGTTCCTGCTCAATCAATATTTAGCGATTGATTAGGTTCATTACATTTGCAGCATTTAATAATACTTTTGTATGAAATTATCATTTAGATGTAAGAATCATTATTTATCGCCACTTGCTTCTTCAGGTTTGACATCTCGTTGTTGTTTTACTTTAAGACAATCTCTGGTAACACCTGCATCACTGTTTTCAAGTGTCATAATCATAGGTTGACAATGATTAGTTTCCTATCCGCTCTTCACTCACTGGAAACTTTATTTCATTTAACTAAAATGCATTCATTATGACTTTATCACTATAGTTGTCTATGAACTTGCATTTATCTCATTTGGTTGTGATTAATGTTCTACACAATCCCACTCTACATAAGGATACAGAGTTTTCACATGCTTTTTCTAGAATCATTCCAGTTTCTTTTGCTGTGTCCATGTTCCCTATATATGAACAATGTGTCTTGTCCACAAAGAGCATAATCTGGGAATGTGTTTTTCTGTCTCTTTTTTTTTTCTTAGAATCACCTGATTTCGTCAGATCCAAAGAAGGGCTGTAACACACACTTTTTGGTCTGAATGTACAAAATAAATACCAGTCAATCAACACATTTACAAATGCACAACACTCATGGGGAAAAAACAAGGAGTAAACTGTTGATAGCAATTTACGTATTCCATTAGTTATATTAGATTAATAATACTACAAAACATGATTTTTGGTGTTTGTGTAACTTCCGCTGTTCTTGAAGTTCTTATTGTGCTGATTTCAGATCTTAATCATTTGGAGACATGGATCTAAACCACATAAATAGAACACGTGCAGCATATAATGAATGAACAAAACTCTAGTTGTTCCAATCTTGCCAAAATTACTTAATGCTAAGAAGAATCAACAAACACTCAGAAATTACTTAACACGACAGAACAAATAAAAAACAGTGTCCATCAAAGAAACACCTTGCACACTCCGACATCATTTCACACAGCTGCATGGAAAAAATACTGCCACACAGGTGCCCCCTCCCCCCTCTTAAAATGTGGAGCCCCTGGGATGTATTGATACTTTAATTCAATGGCCAGTTCTTGTGTGCGTCTGATGTCTTGGGAGCGGTGACGGGATTGTTTGTGGTGGTGACACATCTGTCAGTTGTGGCACTGTCTCGAATGATGCACTAGACGTCCTTTCAGTTCGTTCTGCGTTCGCTGTGTCTTGACACACAGGTAAAGCACCTGAGATTGGTGTGAGTAAAACCCATGCTGGCTTAAAATGTTCGATCGAGACTTTCGTTGAAAGATCATTGTATAATATGGCCATGTTGTACTTTCCTCTACCCAGCACCTCAAAAGAGCCAGTATAAGGTGGCTGTAAGGACAACTTGGTCAAGTCTGTTCTTAACATTACATGAGAGCAACCATGCAAGTCTTAGTGTATGGGTGCCATGGCGTGAAGGCAGTGTGCAACATACATTCATGCAGTCACATTTTAGCTGCTGCACACACTGCATGAGGTCCTCTGACTTTGGCAGTGAGACAGATACTAAATAGTCTTCCAGAATCAGTAGCAGATCACTGTAAACCATCTCAGTCACTGACGTACCAACGTCAGGTTTGTGATCTGTTTGCAGGCCTATCAATACTAATGGTAACGCTTCCATCCATCTCTCTTGATGACACATCGATGCTGCTTTCAGCATTCTGTGCTGCCGTTCCACCATACCATTACTGGCAGGGTGATAGGTAAACATGTGGCGGCATTGGAAACCACAAATTTTGGCCAGCTCTAGGGACAGAGTGGACACAAAGTAATGTCCTTGATCAGTCATATAACTTGAAAGTAGCATGCGAAATGTGCAACCACTTGCTTACACAGAAATGTCTTCACTGTAGTTTCAGCTGTTATACAGTGTACTGGAATTGCCTCTGCCCACCTTGTACATCTTCCTATGGCTGTAGATAAATACCTTAACTTTCTGACTGTGGTAGAGATCTAACGAGGTGCATATTAACCTGTGTGAATCTAGCAGAGGTACCTTCAAAATTTCCAATATCAGTATGTACATGTTGGTCTACATTACTTTGCTGACAAGGAATACAGGAATGTACCTAAAGGCATGTTTCTCTTTTCAAAGTAGGCCACACAAAAGTCTGATATTAACACCAAGGTCTGGTTGTTCAGGTTAGTTATCACCGAAGCGAACTTCTCAAGACCGTTGTCTACTCTCCGTTGTTGAAATATTTTTTCCATTATTGCAAAATATGTATGGATGAATGAGAGTGCTCATAACTGCAATAATTGAGTGGGTGAATTGCTGAAACCAGCAGGTAGATCCATTACTGTTTCCTGCTGTGGTTGTGCTGTAGCAATCATAACTGTTTCTGAAGATGCTGCCTTACTAGGCTGTGGTGGCATTGTTGCCCCAACATCATTTCTTTGTACAGCATATGCTTCAAGTTCATAGCTTCCAAAAGATGTAGCTGCATTTGAACCTAAGTTTCACAGCAAGAAATTTTACTGCAAGTAGGAGAGAGAGATTGAGACAGTGGAAAAATGGGAAGAGGAAATCAATGCTTTTTGCAATGCCCATGGTTTGGAGGAAAACATGACTTGCTATTTTTGTATTGTTAAGGTTGAGCGTCATAATACAAAAAGTAAGAATATAAAATATTCCATATTTCTTCAACCTTACAACCAGTTACGCGTGGTGAATCTCTTCCCATTCCAATTCCACCACCCATTCTTGGGCGACATGAAAGCAAGTCAAAAAACGTGATGTGATGATGATTACAAGCCGAAGGAAGATTCTGGACCAGAATTATTTAATCGAAACAAACTAAATGATTTAAATTGTAACCTGAATCTGAAAAAAGATGCTACCGAACTTCTTGGGTTAAGACTGGGATGAAAAAAAGAAAAAAAAAAATCCTTTACTTCATGGAGTATCATTCCCTTGGTACAGGAACAGAGAAAAGGAATTAATAAAACTCTTTAAAGGAGAAGACCATATGGTTTTTTTTGTTGTGTTATTGAGGGGTTTATTGAACTTCTGTAACATCACTTAGGTCCTAAGTCAGTGGAGATTGTTTATAGACTTCTCAAAATGTAGACTGAAAGATGTATGTTTAGGTATTGGAAATTTGTTAAAATAGATGGCATATTACTTGGTCAACAATCGTGTACCATTACGATTGGGACAGCCGAGTCAAAGAGAAGCACTGGAAGGTAACTAAATACCTTTAAAGAAAAACCCTTCAACCTACGGCAATACCGACAGATATCTGTTTCAGGCAAATATTTTTCAATTTAAGTAAAATCAATATTTTACATATGAATGTGATAATGGAAATGTCGTGTGGCTAGGGCCTCCCGTTGGGTAGACCGTTCGCCTGGTGCAGGTCTTTCGATTTGATGCCACTTCGGCGACCTGCGCGTCGATGGGGATGAAATGATGATGATTAGGACAACACAACACCCAGTCCCTGAGCGGAGAAAATCTCCGACCCAGCCGGGAATCGAACCCGGGCCCTTAGGATTGACAGTCTGTCACGCTGACCACTCAGCTACCGGGGCGGACACATATGAATGTGATGAAGAACTTAAGAACAAGTTCACACAACAATGATAAAATCTGTGTTGTATGTGTCATGTTGATATCCTAAACAAAGTCTCATGAACATAAAATATCATAAAATAAAATAAAATTTTTCCCACAAAGATAAATAAGATACTCTTATACAAAATGCATCCTCCATTGGTATACGTAATGAGCAAGATGGCTTAGTGACTAAGTATCAAACAAAAAATTCAAAGATTAGTTTTTGAGCTCCACCTGAAACTAGGATCTATGTTTTACACACACACACACACACACACACACACACACACACACACACACACACACACGTGTCCCTACATAGTGCTGGCTGGACACACAAAACCGGAATTGCAGTTCGGTATATGGATTGGGTGGGGGTTTGTCAGTTGGGGTAGGTAGAGGGAGAGAGAGAAATGGAAGGGAGGAAGAGTAGTCGAGCATTGTTCGCTATGGGCTCAGAGGGAGTCAGACTGTTAGCTGGCTAGGAATGCAGGAGGGTGGGGTGGCAGGTGCACAGGCTAGGCATGTGATGCATGGCTGCTGGAGCCGATGGGAAGCAGTGCACTGGAAAGGAGTAACAGGACAGAGGAAGGGGAAATTGCTGAGTGAAGGATGTGGGAACGATGTGTTAATGGATATTGAGGCCAGGATGGTTATGGAAGCAAATGAAAAGCTGTAAGGATAATTGCCATTTGCATAGTTCAGAAACACTGGTGGTGTTGGAGGAAAGGATCCAGATGGCCCTGTTGTGAAGCAGCCACAGAAATTCAGCATGTTGTCCTCACGTGCATGTTGTGCCACCTGATGGTCAACTTTCTTCTTGGCCACAGTTTGGAAGTGGCCATTCATTCTGGCAGGCAACTAGTTGATTGTCACACCAATATAAAAGGCTTTGCAGTGACTGAAGCAGAGTTGGTATATGAAGTGACTGCTTTCACAGGTGGCCCTGACTCTGACTGTGTATGTTAAGTTTATGAAAGGACTGGAGTAGAAAGTGCTGGGTGGATGGCTTTTGCAGGCCTTACACATGGGTCAGTTCGCTACACAGTGGCACAACTTTCAGCTGAGCAGATCATGCTGGATTCCAATGGCTGCTTCACAACCCGAGCCACCTGAATTCCTCCCTCCACCATTTTCTGAACTGTGTAGATGGGAGTTATCCTTGCAACACATCCTCAGCTCCTGTAACCTTCATTGCATCAACCTCCATTAACCCACTATCCCCACATAATTTCCCTTTCCTCTGTCCCTCTGTCCTATGACCCCCTCTCAAGTGACGTCTTCACATCACCGTCATCGTGCACCGCTCCTCACCGGCTCCAGCATCCATGCATCACATACCTAGTCCGTGTACTAGCCACCCTTCCCTCCGCATTCCTTGCCAACCAACTGGCTGGCTGCCTACGTTCACGCTTCTTGAAGACTCAATGCTCCTGCTATTCGCTGAGTGGTCTCCTTTACTCCTAAATTATTTACATTCTACCAGAACCTTCCAACTATACTTCTGGTACATCGTAAAATAAAAAAATAAAATTAACAGTGGAATGGCAATCATACTTGTTCAGCTGTCTGCACATTAATAATCTGAAGCTGAATTACAAAACCAATTTCGCCAACAATAAAAATATTAAGATGACAGTAAATATAATATGAAACTTACCGCTGGAACTGACTGAATCCTGAAGGTACTGCCACTTGGTATCGTAGCAGTGCCACTGTTTGGAGTAACAGTCGAACTATGCGTTGTCGGTACAGGCCCCATCCGCAGTAATTGATACTGGCCATTTTCAGTCTTCAGCAATAGATGACCTTGCGTACCAGGTTGCAAGCCTTGCAGTGTTTGTAGTGTAATCTGCTACAAGTTTTCAAGTGAAAACAAACACAAAAAAGAATAAGAGATTAGATTATGTAAAGTGGAAATCAGATGTGATAAGAGACGCCACAAAATGTTCATACATAATTTTAAATTCTGACACACAGGGCCATACCCCAATTTGCTGCTGCCAATGTAATGAAATGCCAAAGACTGAGAATTCTGTATTCTTTATCTGTATGTCTTCCACAAATACTTTGCACCATCAGGGTCATTCCATGTAAACGAGGAATTATTATCAAAAAATTAACTTTTCTGTGGGAATATTTTCCCCCATTACGTATGTAGGCTGGGCATCGAATTTTGTTGGCAAGATTGATTTTTCCCTCCAAAACATATTGTTTACTTGTGGGAACCATTGTTTTGAACACTATTTTGTTGAGTCTGTTCACGCAGAAGATCTGATCAATTTCAAGGTAAGTAAAAAATCATGAAATTTATAATAATTCTTTATGGTTTGTAATCACTTTAAAGTGCATAACTTCTTCTTCTTTTTTATATATTTTTAGAAGCAAACAATTTAAGCATGATAAATACAAAAACATTTATATAACCTAACCCAAAATGTGTAACATGAGTTACCAAATGCCAACTTTTTTAAGATTTTCACAAAATCCATATAAGTATAGAAACTTATATGCCATGATGTCCTTCACATAAGTGTACCTGGTGGTGTCTCAAATAAATTCCTCCTGAAAGCCTTGCCTGGAATAGGATATTTAAATCACGTAGCCTAATGTTAGTTACCAATATTTATTTAACGTGTGTTACCATAATTTTTGTAGGATTAGTTATAATTTTGAGCAGTCAGATTGGTTCTGAATTACATACAACACAACTAACAACATATTTAATGTATATTTATCTCCATATGCAACATAAAATCCCATAGGGTACAGCTATAGGTGTTCGAGTATAATGACTTTTCTGGAGACTAGAAATCTACTCTGTAGGAATCAGCATGGGTTTCGAAAAAGATGGTCATGTGAAACCCAGCTCGCGCTATTCTTCCACGAGACTCAGAGGGCCATAGACACGGGTTCACAGGTAGATGCCGTGTTTCTTGACTTCCGCAAGGCGTTCGATACAGTTCCCCACAGTCGTTTAATGAACAAAGTAAGAGCATATGGACTATCAGACCAATTGTGTGATTGGATTGAGGAGTTCCTGGATAACAGGACGCAGCTTGTCATTCTCAATGGAGAGAAGTCTTCCGAAGTAAGAGTGATTTCAGGTGTGCCGCAGGGGAGTGTCATAGGACCGTTGCTATTCACAATATACATAAATGACCTGGTGGATGACATAGGAAGTTCACTGAGGCTTTTTGCAGATGATGCTGTGGTGTATAGAGAGGTTGTAACAATGGAAAATTGTACTGAAATGCAGGAGGATTTGCAGCGAATTGACGCATGGTGCAGGGAATGGCAACTGAATCTCAATGTAGACAAGTGTAATGTGCTGCGAATACAAAGAAAGATAGATCCTTTATCATTTAGCTACAAAATAGCAGGTCAGCAACTGGAAGCAGTTAATACCATAAATTATCTGGGAGTACGCATTAGGAGTGATTTAAAATGGAATGATCATATAATGTTGATTGTCGGTAAAGCAGATGCCAGACTGAGATTCATTGGAAGAATCCTAAGGAAATGCAATCCGAAAACAAAGGAAGTAGGTTACACTATGCTTGTTCACCCACTGCTTGAATACTGCTCAGCTGTGTGGGATCCATACCAGATAGGGTTGATGGAAGATATAGAGAAGATCCAACGGAGAGCAGCGCGCTTCGTTACAGGATCATTTAGTAATTGCGAAAGCGTTACGGAGATGAGAGATAAACTCCAGTGGAAGACACTGCAGGAGAGACGCTCAGTAGCTCGGTACGGGCTTTTGTCAAAGTTACGAGAACATACCTTCACCGAAGAGTCAAGCAGTATATTGCTCCCTCCTATGTATATCTCGCGAAGAGACCATGAGGATAAAATCAGAGAGATTAGAGCCCACACAGAGGCATACCAACAATCCCCCTTTCCACGAACAATACGAGACTGGAATAGAAGGGAGGTACTCAAGGTACCCTCCGCCACACACCGTCAGGTGGCTTGCGGAGTATGGATGTAGATGTATTTCTACTTTACAAAAATTTGTAATTTTGCAGAATGCCTTTAAGTGCAGCTGAAAAGATGAGAAGAACGCAGAAATTGAAAGATGAAGGCAGATGTGAAGACTATAAAATCAAACACAAGGAAACTATGAAAAAATTCAGGAAAAAGAAGCAGGAACTGGAAAAATGTTTGAGTAAAAGAGAACAAGAAAGGATTGCTGCAGACAGGAAACAGAATGTTAGAGAAAGAGTTGCCAAGTACAGGAAGTGGCTAAAGGAATTATCTTCAGCTACACCAAATAGTTCTGCCTCTCCACCATATAAAAATAGGTCTTCATTGGGAAAAGATATATCAAAACTGAAATGTGTACTTCCAGCATCACCCAGAAAACAAAAATTTGTTATTAGAAGGTTGTATCATACATATGTTGAACTTTTAGAAGTAGAAAGAATCTCTAAACAAAAAATAAGTGATGAAATATTAAGTGTGAGCAAATTCTATGAAAGGATGACATTAGCAGACAGGCCCCTGGACGCAAAGATGTTGTGACTGTAAAACGTGAGAAAGGTAAGAGTAAGTTGCAAGTACGACACTTGATGTTCTCTTCGAAAGAAGCCCAGGCAATGTTTTGTGAAGAAAATTGCAAAGTGATTGGTAAAAGTAAATTCGCAGAATTAAGACCTAAACATGCCATGCTTGCCAATAAACTTCCACACAATGTGTGTGTCTGCAGATATCATGAGAATTTCATTTGTGCTATTAACTCTCTTCATAGCATAGTACCTCAAATACCTAAGTACACCAGTAATCAGCCAGAACTTTTTCTATGTGCAGAGCCTACAGCCGATTGTTGGTTGGGAAAGTGCATGAAATATAAAGATTTATTGGCAGTTAAACTTCTTGATTTATGTACTGGTGTACAAGAGTACGGCGTGAAATGGTATGTGTGGCAGGAGGGTGATGGCAGAATTTTGAAAGTAGAAGAAGGTACATTATAGAATCTTATTTGATCATATTATTACCATAGGACTGAAATTTTTAGAGCACTGCTACTTTAAGAGAGAACAATCAAAGAACTATCAGAGTGATAAGGAATCACTGCCTTCTGCGATGCTAACTGCCATGATGCAAATCAATTTTTATGAAAATTTTACATGTGTGAGTCAAGATGAAATTCAAAGTACACAATGGCAGCAGAATCAAATTAGTATTTTTACTGCCATGATCTGGCATTCAGGTACTTCTCACCCCTATGTCTTGCTATCTGGTAATCTTGACCACGCAAATAACACTGTCATTCCCTATGTTGATAGACTTCTTGAAGAACTACCAAAAAATATTGGAGAAGTTACAATCTGGTCAGATGGTCCTGCTTCCCAGTTTAAAAACAGATATATTGGAGAGGATACAAAAGTTTTAAGTAAGAGTCATGCCAAAAGAATTACATGGAAGTACTTTGCAACTTCTCATGGGAAGGGAGCAGTGGATGAAATTGGTGAGGCTGTCAAACACCAAGTTTGGTCTTGTGTGAAAAGCAGGAAATGTGTTGTAAACTATGCAACAGATTTGGTAAAAGCATTGTTGAATTCTTCTTCTAATATGACATACGTTCTTATGAGCGAAGAAGACTTTAGTCAAAGAGGCAAAAAAACTACATCTCTCGGCCTTAATCAAGAACTGCAAGCCTTTCTTGAACATTTCTAAAATTCATCACTTGGAACTCTACAATAATGAAGTTGTACGACACACCACTTCATCAGCTGCAGAGTAAAACACATATAGAACAGAAAAATCACTAGATATACAAGTAGATGACTGGGTGGTGGTAAAATACGACAATTCATATTTTCCTGGTAATGTTTCTAAAATTGAAAATTGTGAGTTTAAAGTTGATGTTGTTATGAAAGATGGGAAGTTTTTGGAAGTTGCCTGAAATTAAAGATGAGTTATACTACACTAAAGACAAGCTTGTCAGAAAAGTGAACCTTCCAAGTGTTGTAAATTCCAGTGGTTATTTCAAGCTTGACTGTGATCTGTGACAATGTAACGTGAGTTACCGTATGTCGTAATGCGAGTTACCTGTTCATTATGTTTTAATATTTATTTTATTGGAGATTAAATGTTTGGAACTTTGTTAAAATACTTATAACATCGTCTGGTATTATGTGTAAAACTTACAAGAAATGTTCACATAAAACAGAGCAGACTTTTGTATTTTCTTTATCATATACAAAAGTCATTTCTTGGAAATGTAACGTGAGTTACCAAGAATAATTATAGGATTTGGTTTTATAAATATAGTAATGTAACAATTATTGTGATATAGGTTTATAGAGCATTCTGTATAAAGTATGTTTTGAAGTGCAGAAGTGTCTGATTCCGCCGTCTACTTTGACCCATGACGTCACCAATATGGTGGAAACTACCATTCACTATGACTACAACATGGCGCCTATTACGTCATTATGTAAACATGACAACAAGCATTGGAAATGGGGGTTTTCGACCATTCACTATGACTGCAATATGGCGCTTATTAAGTCATTATGTAAACATGACAACAAACACGAAAATAGATCGAAACACCAACACACACACACACATCTTGCACCAAAATTATAATAAAACTAACCGGACAAGCATGGGAAATTGGGTTTTTTGGGTGTGGGCAAACTAAATATAAACACATATAAACACACACCACCATACCAAACCACACAAAATGACGAAATAAATCGACAACACAAAATTCCCAAATTCCACTACACACAATATCCTCTGGAATCTGCCACTTCCCTTCACCTATATAGCTCAACTGTAACAGTCAATACCACATTATAAAACTCCAAAAATTACACCAATGCCGCAACTATTGCTACCACAAAACCAACACCTTGACAAACAAAATTGGAATCGAACACTTCCCTTGACCCATATAGCTCAACAGCAGCTCACAATACCAAAACACCGATACCACCAACCAAACAACACAGAAGTACATCACCAACCATCATAACAGGCAAAAAAACGATCACTTACCACAAAATAATTCCGGCGCTGCACTCTACGTCAGCCTCCCTCCCCCCACACTCACACACACACACACACACACACACACACACCAACAAAAAAAACTCCCAACCTCCCCCCCCCCCCCCCAAAAAAAATCAAAGATTCATCAATAAATAAAAACCATAAAATAAACAAATCTCAATCACACACTACGACTCAAAAACAACTGCAACAAAATAGATCCTCCACAACATAATCACAAAACAACCACCACTCTCCACCCACCTGCCTCCACAAACATTACCAAAAACTACACCATCTCCCCGAGCCACCCATCCCCACAACACCTCCTTAACCAACCACCCTCGGCCTATACATTTTACTAATTGCCCTTTAGAAAAAAATACACGAAAAATGCAATATTTGCCAGGGACGCTCCTCCGTCAACAATACTCATCTAAATGAGACTGAAGGTTAGAAGAGCGCCTCGTTCCCCTCCCAATAACTGACCACCCCACAAAACCCCTCTATTTGCATTTGTACATTCCCCAGTCTCATAATTCTTGAATTCTAAACTATGGTTAACAACTAAATGATGATACCCCCTCTCGCCCAACCACCTATAAGGTGAAAAAGCATTAGAAACTATTGTGCTGCCCTCCTCTATACACTCCTCAATTAATCCCACCAATTCCCTCTTCGTGCACCCCTCCAAAACCATAAACACACTCTCCAAAAAACCACCCCCAGATGCAACGCACCCCCCCCACCCATAAACCAATCAGACTTACCCCTCCCATACTTCCTCTTCCCAAACTGCGACTCGTCAACCTCCACCATCATCCCAGGCCCACCCAACTTACCCCTGTACTTAACATATTCCGAAAAAAAAAAAAAAAACTTCCCTGCAAAACGAAAACCAGTCAAAAACTGTCCTCTCACTCACAACAGTCTCATGTGCACAAAAACTGTGAGAGGATCTATAACAAAAATAAATAAAATTAAATAAAAAAATTCAGATATGTATAGATTTCTATTATTTCTCACACTCCAAAATAATTAAAAGGAAATTATTGTAGTGGGAAGCCCTACAACACAATCTCTTGCATGCCCAACCTAGACCTCTCGAACCAGGTACCACGCCTTATGGTGCACCGTAAGCTGTCCCTACGACACCGCAACATGTAGCAGTCCCTGGTCCGAGACGGCGGAACTTTTGCCAACCGCATTTCCTGACAACACAAGTCCCACTTTACCACTTCGGCCAGCAGCCCAAATAGTTGTAAAAATTTTATGAGGGACAACGTATTGTCCCCCATTTCTGCATGCAAACAAGCACTATTAAATTTATCCGTCATATCCATACCTAACAAAAGCAGCCACAAATTAAATTAAACAAATTAACATGTGACATACAGCAAACAGCACTACAATAACTTAAACACAACAAAAACTTGACTGTTAACTCACTGAAACCAATTTCTGTAAGCACAGTCAAAACCAATACCTTAACAGATGGAGCAGAAAAATCAAAATGAACCCAATACACCACATAACACACAAACCATAAACACAACACCAGAGGGCACCACCAACTGCAACAAAACAACATCTATAAACACTACACACTCAACTAAACTCCGCACCATTGTGACGTCACACACCACAACCCTTACATCATGGATCAAAGCCGACGGGTGGGATCGGACACCTCCGTTGAGCCAAAAAAATATTTAATAGAAACATTTTATTCTGTTAATTGTCCAAAACTTATAATATAAACATCACTTTGTAACAGAGTTGCCATGGAATGACCCATCACAGTTTTTATCTGATTAACTAACTACTACACATGATGAAACTTTTAAAATTGTTTGAATCAACTAATGTAGGCAACAACAGCTGCAGAACTAATTGTTATTTACTCCAAAAGAACTACATGCTGCAGTTATGAAAAGACTCTCCAATACTGTTAATTGCGCAACTGCAGCATTTTATAAGTCACTGGTCACTGATGTTTGTTTCAACCTACAAAATTTGGAAAAAATAAGGACATGTAAATACTGAACCTGTCAATGCCACACTCATGCGCTTTGACCCATGACATAATCAAAATGGAGGGCATGAAATAAACATAATAAGAAGAACTGTGTGTTATTTTCACGACATTAAATTCAGTAGCTTCACTGCCTCTGAAGCAAACTGTCACTTTGCAACCTAAACTAGATCTTGGACTATGCTACAGGTCAGTATCTCACCATAACAAAGATTTCATTTGCTCACTCACTGGCTCTGTCAACTCACATCCAAACTGCCATCTTTCAACTCAACCTAGATCTTGAACACCAATACAAATCAGCCCCTTACCACCAAAAATACGCAAGAAAAATAAATTTGGTCAGTGTTATGTTCTGTCACTGTATGTGCACATCACCACCAAATTCATTATCTCACAAGACAAACCCAATGACCGGCATCAGCACGTTCAACCAACCTAGGCCATTTTACAGTATAATATTACGATAAGTTCCATAGCAAGTGTAAATGGCATTTAACTTAAGCTAAAAAATTCTTACAATCCAACACATGGGATCTAGTTTCACTAGAAAATTGGATAACCACAAGGCAGGAGCTGTTCTCAAGTACACCAAAATAACACACAACACAAACAAACCACAATTCTTACACAATGATAGCTATGAAAAAAATATAGTTCATTACACACATTAATGAAAACGCAGACCTTATTTCTGATCACTACATCATGCAACTGGTTCTGAATCGAATTAAATATATGTTAATTATTTACAATATTAATATAAGTAATATAAGAAATATTTTGGTCAGATTATAAAGCTGAACTTCATAGGCCCATTTGTGTGTGTGTTTCTGCCATGTACAATTCTATCAACAATGGAAATAGAGGACCAGCAAAGTGATCCTGTAGTCAGATTACCAAAACAGATTAAATAAAACAATTCAGATATGTATAGATTTCTATTATTTCTCACACTCCAAAATAATTAAAAGGACATTATTGTAGTGGGAAGCCCTACAGGAAGGAAATACAGTAGCTAGACACAGATGACAGAACATGCCGAAGGAAATGGCAATGACCAACTGTTTAGTAACTGTTTTACAATAAGTTAATGATCACTGTTAATCACACTTTGCAAAGCTACAATCATTTCTTTGACCTAATATTTTCAAAGGTTAACTTGTCTTTCCATGGGTCTGCAGAAGTACATCATTTACATGATACAAAGGCAAAATAATATAAAAATGAAGACAATAGGACGATAGTACCATTTCTCACCCCCAAAAAACAAAATCTTAGTTGCGGTGAGACACTGATCTGTAACAGTTTGATGTATACTTTTGTGCCATATTCAATGCATTTTTTGTTATAAAATAAAAAATAGCATGGCAAATCCAGAAAAGCTGTATTAAAGGACAGACAAATAACCAACAAATATATTGGTGTACGTTACATATATTAACTACATAAAACACAATGGAGTGGAGGGTGGGAGGAGAGCCACTAACGTAAGCCAATCTCTTACCTTTAATCACTATATAAGCATTTGTGTCATAGGTGTAAGAATTATTCAGAATCCATAGTATGACAACAATCTAAGACAAAGCTACCAGTGGACACAAGTAAGTCACCCACCTATCCCTTACCTTGATTATGGTTACATCAACAGACCCTGCATAAATGAATAATTGCTTCACTTTATACATATAATTCTATTTGATTATAGAATACTCTAATAAAATGAGAACTCATTACTTAGACAATAATTTTACTGTATTTTAAGTAATATAAACATACACCTATGCATATAAACAAAGGCAAATATGACAAGGACACCACCAACTGACAGCACCTCTGACCATTTTTTGTCAACTGCAGTCAAGTTACATGTTATACATCTCGTAAGTCATAACATACGAAATAGATAAAAATACAATGACTCCAATAACACAAATATACAGTACATTACTTTGCCACATTTCAAAAGCCCATAAAAGCAAGCCACAATTTAACATTCTGAAAGAAAAAATGACCCACTTTTGCAATGTTATTTAAATAAACCATTATTTACCACAATCTCAAAATGATGCAGATATTGTGTAATTCACACCTTTGCTGCAATGCTGCGTGAGAAAAATAAACACATTCCACTCCACAATGTATAGCACTGATGTGGCTAAACTTATTTTTACAGATAGAGCTACTGATGTGAAACAATCTAATAACTGAAAAAAAAACACTGCAACTATCCTAACATTAAAAGGAAAGCAAATAGTAAGAATCATTTCATCAAATGTTGAAAATGTGTGAATGTGAACATATAACAAATCATTGCCTATTTGGTACCTTGGGTAGATGGCTAACAGGCAACAATTAAATGTACAACTGATTGTTTCAGCTTCTTATCACAGATTTCACTATGCAATGTATCTGTAAAAAACTAGCTTCATTCTCTAGAATTTAATTCACCCAAGCAACAAAATGAGTGCTGTATACAAACAAAACTTGACAACAGAGGTGATTTTTCAGGAAATCTCAATAAAATCACCAATCTTGGTAATATGACTATAATGACAACACCATTAAATAACTCAAGCTTTTTTACTGCAAGATATGATCAGTACTGTGCAAAATATATCTTTCATTTTGACAATGTAAATAACTAATAAACAACTAAAGTAGCACAACATTCCAGCACTCCTATAGTTCCACTATTAAAGCAGACAGTATCAAATTTATTTCAAATACTTACTCCTGGCTGCCCTGGTCTAGCACCAACCATATGTGGTGCACCTATAACAACTCTTGGTGGTATGCTCTTCTGTCCTTGCTGACCAGGTGTGCCTAATCGAACTGCATTTACATTCAAAATTTGAACATTTGCTGGTAAAATAGTAGGCGAATTCCCTACCAACGTCTGTGAAGTCCCCACCGAATGTGTAACTGGTTTTGTTAATGTCACCACACCTGACATTCCTGTTGTAGTGCCAGTAGTAGTTCCAACAGCTGTGTTTACATATGACCCTGTCAGGGCCATGGTAGTATTTACAGTCATTGGGACTGTCACTAAATTAGCACTTATTGGTGTCCCTTGAGTTGCATTATTATTTCCACTAGCTTTTATCACTAAAGCAGTTCCAGGTTTCCCGTCAACACTAACTACACCACTAATTTTACCAGTAACACTTGCTCCAGACTGTGAATGAGACTGTGACACTGCACTCTGGACTGTTGATGTGACTGCATTTAACACTGTATGAGATGGAATAGGAGACAATCCAAGATTACCATTTGGAAGAGCTGTTGTTGGGAAATTCACTCTGTTGTTTATGTTAATACCGACAGTACTAGTGTTCGTTTGACTTCCAGGAGGATAAACTACTTTAACAGGTTCGTGAGATTTGCTAATATTTGTTATATTTCCTTGATTAGCACTTGAAGTTACTTGGTTTAAGTATCCACTTGTAGGTACTCCTCCATGAAGAGAAGCCACGACAGTATTTACAACACTTGAATGAACAACATTACTACTCTGTATCGTACTAGAAGAAATAGTTTTATTTGCATCTGCATTCAAAATATTCATAGATGGAGGACCACCGTTTGTAACACCGTGTTTCTGTGTTGAGACAGTGCCCCCATTAGCAATAGTATTGTTCATATGATTCTGATTCACAGACGCAGATGTTCCTTGCTGACTGGAAACTGCAGGCTGCGTAGTCACTAACTGTGTCTCCAACGTTCCCACAATAGCACTGACTGCTGATTCATCGACGTCTGTACTGAGTGCTTCCTCCAAGAACTTAGCCGACGCCATTTTCTGACGAGCTCCAACTGTAAACTGAACTGCGCATGCGCACCACACAACTCGTACCCACAGTGCATTGCCCTTCAGGTAACTCAAAAAGTGAATGCTACTTCGCGTACTGTTTACATCTACAGACTTGCTTATTTTGTTTAAATCCACTTGCCTGGCGATAAGAATTGGTTCTAAATTTACTCTGTTGAAATCGAACACTATCAAACAACAACTGTGCGACTTTCGACGCATATCAAACGGATATAGACAAACAAAATCTGTGTAGCATTATTGACATCTTTGTCCACGTCAGCGTAATGAGAAGCTATAGCTCGAATTGGGTGAGAATCGACGACTACACGTAAGATGATGTTAGAACTTTCGGTCGAGATTATAAGCACGCACTCCTTCTTTTCTAGAAACTGATCAGTAATCTTGTTTAACATATAGAATAAAAATAATGCTTTCCTGTCATGTACATTGACAAGTTCACTGAAGAAAGATGTGCATTTCTGAATTTGTCGATATAGAATACACGAAACAGCAACAGATAATACTGCACAATAACTGCAACACTCGTCCGCATGCGACAGGTATGTAAAGGAGGCCAATATCTCCAAGCAAGTGTAAGTGTAAAAATTATTTGGACAACTAGACTGTGTGACTTGTTTATAGTATTGTAATGTAGATCACTGGGCTAATAAAGTCGTTCATGTCAGGTGTTACGTGAAGCACTTCTTACGGTAGAAGATTAATTAGTTACCCAAATAAAAGAAAGCTTTAACAATGTTTCGTTTCAATACACACAATATATTAGGATACAAAATAAAAATAATTTAGAAGCCTAGGGATTTTTCATAATCTCGTCGGACCAGTTCTTGAACTGATATGAATACAATTTGTTAAGAAACTTGCTAGAAATGTTGTGATGCAGAAGATATCCGAAGTTGAAAGCCAAGAGGAGATAAATTAGCGACAACGAGAGCGCTGAATATTGTAATGGATTTCGCGTTTCTTTATAAAACTAAGAAAAAAATGTTTAAAAAATCAGAGCTTAACGAATTCTAACATATTTTAAACTCAAGTAATTGTGATTTAAGTTGATTATTTTATTTTATTGTGAGTTCATTTAGCCAGCGCTATATTAAACAAATAGACGCTCTGAAATTACAACAAATATGAGAGTACATACAGTTCACACAGCAGCTGATAACAGATCGTAAAACATTAATTTTTGCTGAGACATTATTTGTGTAGATTGCACTCCATTAAAAATGTTCGTGATTATTTTGTATTGTTTTGTATTTTATGATGATAGGATAATGGAGTTTCAGTTTTATTAGTCTCTTTCACAAAGTTACATGATAATAATAATACCATTAACATGAAAATACTAAACGATTTAAATCACCTTCTAACTTCAAGTTGCAAATAATATATGGGGAGAGTCAACATCTATACCATGGAAATGCAGGGAAAATTTCCATAACAGAAACGTGTCCTTATTACTGATGTTAGATATCCTCTGCTAAATGTCCAATCTGTAAGCCACGATATTCTGGAAGAAACAGATGGCCACTATTTTATTTGTTGCCTCTCTTCCATCACTTTTGTTCCCATCCTTCTGTCCAGGCCTTACATGCCCTCACTTTAAGTTAATGGACATGGACTGTGCACCGAAATCAGGGATAATTAACTGTTTTTTTGTGACTAAGGCCACATACCTGTTTAATTGGAAGCCTTGATATGATGTGACTCAGAGGAAGTTTGCGTAAGTTCAACACCCCTCCAACTCTACCAGTTGTCTGTCTGTATCACTTGAGGTAGTGATAACTGATATGACAAAATACTTCTCCAGTCCAAGCAGCTTGACGATCTGGGAAGCTATTACGATAGTCAGGCACTGCCACTGTCCTGAGCTTTGAAGCGATTTAAGGGATGGTGTATGACTTCTTCATGGAGGTCAGGAGAGTGAACGGTTAATCAGTTCTTCTCGATCATTCAGCGAAAACTCTCTTCACATTGGGTCACTGACTTTGCATAGCTGTATACAATAGGTTGTCATCATTCGACGTTTCACTTCTCTGGAGCTGATACATTGCATAAACTTAAAAGCTAAAAAAGGGAATTCCAAAGTGATATTTAGTCCAGCGCAGTGGGCAGTAAGGAAGTGTTCCCATTAAGTAATGATTACTTTTCAGCACTGTGCCTTTGGTTTCAAGAGATACTTACCATAATAAACCTTTTATTTGATGTAAGAAACTGAACTTTATGAAAATGAAACGAGACATCTCCTAGTAAGCACCTTGCACTGTCTCTGCAAACATCTCTTTCTGATCATAGCGAGTACCTACCAAAGTTTTATTAGAGTTAATATATGTAGACAGTATGTGGAACTACAGTCAGCATTACGCAGGAAGGTACTTTCATGCAGAGAGGTGGAGCAAATGTGGAGGGGGTGATGTTTGCTGACCGGCCCGTTTCGGCCGAGCGGTTCTAGGCGCTTGAGTCTGGAACCGCCCGGACGCTACGGTTGCAGGTTCGAATCCTGCCTCGGGCATGGATGTGTGTGATGTCCTTAGGTTAGTTAGGTTTTTTAGTAGTTCTAAGTTCTAGGGGACTGATGACCTCAGGAGTTAAGTCCCATAGTGCTCAAAGCCATTTCTTGAGATTTGATCATGAGTTTTTTGAGAGACTGGGTAAACAAAGTCTGTTGCTAAACTGCGTATCTGTGGACAACAATCAAGTTCATTTGCCCATGGTACATCACATTATATGTTCACATCTGCGAGGAGAGTAATAAATTATATAACTGATTTCGATCAGTCATGTGTGGGTGAGAGACATGCTGATGACACTGCATCCAGTGCTCCACGACTATAGACTGCATCATGTTGAAGGTGAAAACAGTTGATGCAGAGTTGTGAAGACGTCAAGTACAATGTTTCTCAAAAATATGATTGTCTAACGACAAGATCATGAAAACTGGTTACAATGTTGGTCACTTTAGTGATATTTGTCATTTTAGTGTGATTTGGATGGCATTGTAAGTACAAACGTAATATATAGCACAATTATCCTCAGACACAAACTGAAATCATTGTATACAGGGTGGTCCTTTGATCGTAACCAGGCCAAATATCTCACGAAATAAGCGTCAGACGAAAACGCTAAAAAGAAAGAAACTTGTCTAGCTTGAAGAGGGAAACCAGATGGCGTCATGGTGGCCTGCTAGATGGCGCTGCCATAGGTCAAACGGATATCAACAGCGTTTTTTTAAAATAGGAACCCCCATTTTTTATTACATATTCGTGTAGTATGTAAAGAAATATGAATGTTTTAGTTGGACCATTTTTTTCGCTTTGTGATAGATGGCGCTGTAATAGTCACAAACATATGGCTCATAATTTTAGACGGACAGTTGGTAACAGGTAGGTTTTTTAAATTAAAATACAGAATGTAGGTACGTTTGAACATTTTATGTCGGTTGTTCCAATGTGATACATGTACTTTTGTGAACTTATCATTTCTGAGAATGCATGCTGTTCAGGGTGATTACCTGTAAATACCACATTAATGCAATAAATGCTCAAAATGATGTCCGTCAAGTTCAATGCATTTGGCAATACGTGTAACGGCATTCCTCTCAACAGTGAGAAGTTCGCCTTCCATAATGTTCGCTCATGCATTGACAATGCGTTGATGCATGTTGTCAGGCGTTGTCGGTGGATCACGATAGCAAATATCCTTCAACTTTCCCCACAGAAAGAAATACGGGGACGTGTGGGCCACGGTATGGTGCTTCGACGACCAATCCACGTGTCATGAAATATGCTATTCAGTAGCGCTTCAACCGCACGCGAGTTACGTGCCAGACATCCATCATGTTGGAAGACATCGCCATTCTGTCATGCAGTGAAACATCTTGTAGTAACGTCGGTAGAACATTACGTAGGAAATCAGCATACATTGCACCATTTAGATTACCATCGATAAAATGGGGGCCAATTATACTTCCTCCCATAATGCCGCACCATACATTAACCCGCCAAGGACGCTGATGTTCCACTTGCCGCAGCCATCGTGGATTTTCCGTTGCCCAATATTGCATATTATGCCGGTTTACGTTACCGCTGTTCGTGAATGACGCTTCGTCGCTAAATAGAACGCGTGCGAAAAATCGTTCATCGTCCTGTAATTCCTCTTGTGCCCAGTGGTAGAACTGTACACGACATTCAAAGTCGTCGCCATGCAATTCCTGGTCCATAGAAATATGGTACGGGAGTAATCGATGTTGATGTAGCATTCTCAACACCGACGTTTTCGAGATTCCCGATTCTCGTGCAATTTGTCTGCTACTGATGTGCGGATTAGCAGCAACAGCAGCTATAACACCTACTTGGGCATCATGATTTGTTGCAGGTCGTGGTTGACGTTTCACATGTGGCTGAACACTTCCTGCTCCCTTAAATAACGTAACTATCCGGCGAACGGTCCGGATACTTGGATGATGTCGTCCAGGATACCGAACAGCATACATAGCACACGCCCGTTGGGCATTTTGATCACAACAGCCAAACATCAAAACGATATCGACCTTTTCCGCAATTGGTAAACGGTCCATTTTAACACAGGTAATGTATCACGAAGCAAATACCGTCCCACTAGCGGAATGTTACGTGATACCACGTACTTATACGTTTGTGACTATTACGACGCCATCTATCACAAAGCGAAAAAAGTGCTCCAACTAAAACATTTATATTTTTTTTACGTACTACACGAATATTTAATAAAAAAGGGGGGTTCCTATTTTAAAAAAAACGCAGTTGATATCCGTTTGAACTATGGCAGCGCCATCTAGCGAGCCAACCATAGCGCCATCTGGTTTGTCCCTTCAAGCAAGACGAGTTTCGTTCTTCGTAGTTTTTTAGTTTCTACATCTACAGCCATACTCTGCAAGCCACCTAACGTTGTGTGGCGGAGGCTACTTTGAGTACCTCTATCGGTTCTCCCTTCTATTCCAGTCTCGTATTGTTCATGGAAAGAAAGGTTGTCGGTATGCCTCTGTGTGGGCTCTAATCTCTCTGATTTTATCGTCATGGTCTCTTCGCGAGATATAAGTAGGAGGGAGCAATATACTGCTTGACTCCTTGGTGAAGGTATGTTCTCTAACTTCAACAAAAGCCCGTACTGAGCTACTGAGCGTCTCTCCTGCACAGTCTTCCACTGGAGTTTATCTGTCATCTCCGTCTTGATGCTTATTTCGTGAGATATTTGGCCCAGTCACTATCAATGGACCACCCTGTGCACATGACAGTTCCTCCTACTCCATAGAACTTTTTGGAAATATGTAATTTTGTTAGTGTGTGTGTGTGTGTGTGTGTGTGTGTGTGTGTGTGTGTGAGTGTGAGTGTGTTTGATTGCTATTAAGTGTAACTCACTATGCATAAAAAAAGAGTTGCTGGTGGCAAACACTAATGCAAAACGTTACTGCGCAAATTATCAGTATGTTGTCAGATTTTTCATCGTCAAAGAGCATTATAAGTTTAAACTAACTTGTTCGACATTGCAGTGAGACACCATATTTATGATCCATGAAACAAGGAAGCAACTAGGCACACTCTTAGAATAGCGAAAGGGAATCCTGCCGAATGACGTCGAAAAACACCGATATTTCGACAGGTAACACTCTCGGTTACTTCAGGACATTTTCCATTTCCAGCCTTGAAAACGACACTGTTAAATGTCGAAATATCGGAGTTTTCGTCGAATTTATCTGGTCGGATTCTCGAGAGCTACTAGAGCATAGTACATGCTAGGAAAGCTTAGATGTCAGAACTAATCAACTAGTTAGTTGCTTCTCCTCGGAATTATGCTGCAAATGTTTGCATATTTCTTAGGATACAAATTCTCAAACATTAAAGCCTAGGAAATTCTTGTAACCTATTTAAGCAATTCATATGTTCACAAAAAAACCTTTTTTTTAAACTACAAGTCTTTTGAACCAGAAACTATTATTATCTAGCTTTGTTCTGGAGTCTATATCATTATAGTCATCATCACTATTGTCTGAGTCTCTGTCCAAACCATCTGATTGTAAATTTACGACGGAAGGTTCAAGGCTTATATCCATCTTTGCCTCCCTATCAAAGTCTTTCTTTCCATTGTGCTGCATACAGTCTTCCCAAGGTCAAGGGATGATACTGGATGTTTCTTTATGCACAAGTGATTCGCTTACTGCTATGTTGAATGTTTTGTTCTTTTCTGCCACATAGCCTTTATTGGAATTTGCGCAGCTGAATAAGTATTAAGGAGAAAAAAAGGACATTTTACTAATAACTATATTTGCACATTCAAGAACAAAAAAAATTTACAGCGAACACGACAGAATAATTAGCGCACACAAAGAGTGTTAGACAATGCCAAAGAGGTCTATTTTACACAGTGCACTTTGCGCTGTCACACACGAAATATATTGTTCACACAATTCCAACACCCCTCCTTGAACTTATATTTTGTGTGTTGCTTCCACAAGATAAACCAAATAGTCCCACAATCTTCTCAAACTTCTCCCTTTCCAAGAGTTTGGTCAGAAGGTCAGCTAACATGTCTTCTGCGTGCAGATAGTCCACGGCATTGTTCTGTCGCTCTATGTGGTCCCGAATGAAATGGTACCGTATATCAATATGCTTTGTCCTAGCACTAGTAACATCATTTTTAGCTAGGTTTATGGCTCCTTTATTGTCACAGAAGATGGTTGTAGGTTCCTCAATTAAATTGGGTTCTATTTCAATTATTAATGTTCGTAGCCATAATGCTTCCTGTGTGGTGTAAGATAGTGCCGTATACTCGGCCTCTACGGTGCTCAATGCAACAGTTTCTTGCTTTTGACAGGACCATGATGTGAGGCCCCCCATTAATTTAAAACAGCAGCCAGTGGTGGAGTATCTGTCTCCCAATTCTCTCCCCCAGTCCGCATCACTATATCCCTCTAGTTTTGCATTACCATCTCTATGGTATTTTAACTCATAGTTTGAGGTTCCTCTTAGGTATAGGAATATCCTCTTTACAGCTTTCCAGTGCTTTTCCTTTGGGTCTCTGCAATATCTGCTCACTGCATTGGTGGCAAAAGCAATGTCGGGTCGTGACATTTGAGACAAATATAACAGACTCCCTACTGCTTCTAAATAAGGAACATTCTTGTCACATTCCACATCAGTCTCATTTACACTTAACTTCACTCCTACTTCCATTGGAGTACTTCCATTGCAATCACTCATGCCAAATTTCTTAATATTTTTTCCGTGTATGATGATTGACTTATGCTCAATTCTTGTCTTTCTTCATCCTTAGTAATCTGCATACCTAAATAACGTTTGACTTCTCCCAAATCATGCACCTTAAACTTGGTTTGCAGCTGTTTCTTGAAAATTCTCATTTGGCCCTCACTTTCAGTCAGGATAAAGAAATCGTCCACCCATATCGCCATTATTATTATGTCTTCTTTTCTCCCTTTATAGTAAATGCTGGGATCTGCCTTGGATTGCTTCATATTCATATTTATTAGAGTTTCATGTAGACATCGATTCCAGCAACGTCCACTTTGTTTAAGTCCATAAATACTTTTTCTCAAACACCAAATCTTTTTACTTTCTGATCTGGTTTTTATGGCTTCGCTTTGTGGAATGACATATATCTCCTCCTCCAATTTCCCATTTAAATATGCCGTTTTAACATCCATATGATGAATTATTAAATTTCGTTTTACTGCCAAGGTTAAAAGATATCTCAATGATGCATACTTGACTACAGGTGAAAAAGTTTCTCCGTAATCTACCCCTTGTTTTTGTGTATATCCTTTTACCACAAGTCTTGCTTTGTATTTTGGTGATGAGCTTTCAGGGTTCTTCAAATTGAATACCCATCTTGCCTGCAGTGGTTTCTTATCTCCTGGCATATCTACCCATTCAAAGGTTTCGTTCTGATATAAAGATTCTAATTCTCTCTTCATCGCTTCTTTCCATTCTTGAGAGTTTGGGCCACTCATTGCTTCTTCTGCTGTTCTTGGCTCATCATTAAAATACTGTGCTGTATACATCTCAAAATCCGGATATTCCTTCGGTAATACCTATTCCAGAATAAAATTTTCACTCTGCAGCAGACTGATATGAAACTTCCTGGTAAATTAAAATTGTGTGCCGGACTGAGACGCGAACTCGGGACATTTGCCTTCTCACAGGCAAGTTCTCTACCACCTGAGCTACCCAAGCACGATTCACGACCCATCCCCACATATTTAATTCCGCCAATATCTCGTCTCCTACCTTCCAAACCTCACAGCATCTCACCTGCGAACCTTCCAAGACTAGCGGTTCTGGAAGAAAGGATATTGCCGAGATATGGCTTAGCCGCAGCCTGGTGGATGTCTCCAGAATGAAATTTTCACTCTGCAGCGGAGTGTGCACTGATATGAAACTTCCTGGCAGTTGGTCACTGACACCTGGTATAGCCCCTGATACTTTGCAAAAAACTTTTTTGTCTTTCCCTTCAGTGTATACAAAGTTGAGAGCATCACCCACTGACCAACCTAAAACCTTGCCGTTCTTGTTGCACAGCCCACTGCTTCTTCCTGTTTCTCCAGTGCTTCTGTATTTGCCTCCATATTCTGTTCCAGTTTTCCTAATCACTTTGATAAATTCCTCTCCAGCTTCCCTTTCTTCGTTTTCAATATGTCAAACAGCAATGGCATTTTACTTCATAAGGCGATAGTCCTGTATTCATGTGCTGCTTTGTGCTGTAGACAGAGATGACACACTTCAAATAGAAATCCCAGCTGGTGTGATGCGAATCAACATAGTATCCAAGCATCTTCCCAATTGTCCTATGCACTCTTTCAGTTCCTCCATTGGCTTGTGGATGAAGAGGACTCATCGTTAACTCCTTCAATTCAAAAACTTAAACAATTCCTTGAACAGATCCGACATGAAGTTCGTTCCCTGGTCCTGTTACTATTGTTTCTGGTACTCGAAACTTCAGAACCCAATTATTCACAGGTGCTTGACCTACTGTTGCTGCCTGCTGGTTTGGCATTGTGACCATTTCTACATGCCTTGAAAAATGATCTATGATTGTGAGTACGTACTTATTCCCTGCAGGTGTTTTATTGAATGAACCTAAAGCTCCAATCCTCAGAAATTTGAATGGTACTAATGCTTCATGTAACCTCTGCAATGTTACCCTTGTTGGACACAAATCTGCTCTCTGTGTACACTGTATGTAATTCCGCACATAATAGTTCACATCTGTCTGCCTATGCCTCCACCAATACCTTTCTGCTACTCTTCTGTTGGTACTTCTGCAACCTCCGCGACCCGCTAATAGGTGATCATGAGCTTCCTGTAGAAATCTATTCCTCAGCTCTGCTGGCAACACTACCCTTGGTTCCAGCTTGATTTCTCTGTGTAGCAACACATCCTACATACAAAAGTGTGACTGCTTAAAATACAGCTTACATTCATCATCCGCTCTCTGTGTAGTTTTCCATTGCTTATACTCATTACCCTGATTATATAATACTACTAGTTTTCTGCTTAAGCCATCCGCATTTATGTGCTTCTTCCCAGGTTTATGACTTCGAAATAAAATTCACTGCCCATCCTTTAACCCCAACAACCATTTTAACGCCACATTATCTGTTTTTACTCTAAACTTTTTACCATACAGATAACATTTGAAATATTTGATGCCATAAAGAAAGCTTAACATCTCTTTCTCTGTTTCGGAATAATTTCGTCCTGCAGAATTTGGTTCATTTTATGTGTAAGATACAGCATGTTCTATGTCTTCTACCTCTTATGACAATACATAGCCAAGTGCTTGGTTTGATGCATCGCATGATACAAATTCTCTATTAAAATTCGGAAATAGCAATATCGGACTCGATGATAAAGTTTCTTTTAGCTTCTCAAAAATATGCTGACACTCTTCTGACCATACAGATTTAGTACCCTCTTTTAGCAACTGTGTCAACGGTCTGGCAATATCTGCAAATCCTTTTACGAATCAGAGGTGATTATTCGCGACTCCTAAGAACGATTGTAACTTCTTTACAGATTCTGGTACAGGAAATTCATGTACAAATGGCTCTGAGCACTATGGGACTTAACTGCCCTGGTCATCAGTCCCCTAGAACTTAGAACTATTTAAACCCAACTAACCTAAGGAGATCACAAACATCCATACCCAAGGCAGGATTCGAACCTGCGGCCGTAGCAGTCGCACGGTTCCGGACTGAGCGCCTAGGACCGCTCGGCCACCGCGGCCGGCGAAATTCATGTACAGCTCTAATTAAATTTTCTCTGTCTTAACTCCAACTTTAATTATGTTATGACCTACATATGCTACCTCTTCCATCGCAAAATTACGTTTTTCTGTAGTCAGTGTTAACTTCGCTGCTTTTAACCTTAATCACTACATGTGCTGTTCCATTTCGCACCCATAGACGATTATGTCATAGAGATGCACTAAATATTGCCTGTTTTAAACCTTTGAGTATTCTGTCCTAAATACTGTTTTGTGTCGATCCTGTGGTGCAACCTCTATCTGGTGATAGCCACTCTTCATCTCTATTGTTGAAAAATATTTGCGTTGCCCTAAATGATGAAGGTTTCTGTGACGTTTAGCAAAGGGTAGGCGTCCATCATTGTTTTCGCATTTAGATGTATGTAATCACAACAAAACCTATATTTCCCTGTTCCAGCAGTTGATTTTTTGGCCCTACGACATTACTTTCTTCAATTTTTCCATCTTTCAGCTGTTAATCGGTAAATTCCTTCAGAATTTGCTGCAAGTACCGACGTATTCTGTATGGTTTGCAGTAGGCTGGTGATTAATTTCCCGTAGGTATGTGGTGCTGTGTAATATGCGTAGTCCTATGTCATCTGCGATAAAGTTACCTATAGAAACAGCTACCTTCTTTTCGCCCTCTATTTCTGTAGCACCTAGAACCGCTCGGCCACACCGGCCGGCTCAGCAAGACACCCGCTACTGCTCTTAGTGCCAGACCTAAGTATCGCAGAGGTTTTATTACCTTGGCGCTTGCCTTGGCACTTTTTTCTCTCTGCCCTTAAAACCGCTACCCTTCGTTCGACTTTCGACCTAATCTATCTCCAGATGAGCGCATATAAATGGCTAACCTTAGCTAGACGTACGCAAACATCGCAGTACCCACGTCCTGCGACACCTCACTTTAGTGAACACCAACCCTTATGCAGAGATGGCAGTAGACCTTTTGTGTTGGCCATCGTGGAGGGGCTCCACCTCTTTACAAAAAAAAAGAAAAAAAACTCTTCTAACGGTTCTACCACACACAGAATTCCTACTGGCAAGCTGGACTCAGCACTGACCCAAAGTGATTTCCCAGTGACCTTAGGTACACAGTCATGTGAGTAAGTCTTAGTGTGGTCGTTCACAGTTTAATCGGTTTGTCTTTCATGATAGACTCCCCTCGCGACATTGCTCCATTGGCAGCAGCTTCACCGAGCTGAAACATTTTTCGGTCAAGTTCCACACTATGTTACTGAAGATCGATTATGGAACAACGCTGACATTAGAAATCATGTCGTAGCCTTCACTCACGTGTGGTATAATCTCTACACGTTTCTTAAATTGTACTGTTCCAGGCAAAAGTCTACGTCCACTGATTCTAATGATCTGACCTCTTTATCCTCCACTCCAAGTAGTCTGTACCATTGGTCCCACTGCTTTTGTTTCCTCAGATCACTATTAGTGATCGATACATGGGCTCCTGTGTCCAATAATACCCTGCAACCCAACTATTCCTCTTATCACACAGTCTGCAGGCTTTCTAATAACTACGCACCCTCCGACCCAGAGTTGCAATATTAAAAGTTTTGGCTGGTTTCTTTGTCTAGGTGCTGGGATATGTAGTTGCCGCATTACAGGCCAAATACTGCTGAGTCTACAGTATACCATCAGAATACACACATGAATCGAATGGTCGAAGGTTTCTATCACTAGGCAATTGAGAATTAGTGAATGTAACATAGAAATTTATAAATGAAAGATTGCAATTAAATAAAATCTGCAGGTGCTATCTTAAAGACGTTAAATGGTGAGTACGATAGTAGAAGTACTTTTGAGGATGCGGTATATTTCTGCAAAACACTTATTGGTGTCGATGGTCCAGCAATTAAATAAAATATAAGTTGAATAACAGGGAAACAATAGATTCCTACTGCGCGTAATTAGTTATGAACAACAACATAGCTCGCGAGATATTCACTTCTAAACGCACACTACGTCTTCAGTGTAGAATCGACGGAAATTTCACAAGTGCACAAGTCGGCACACCGAAGTGTTTCTATGTGCCGCGACCACGCGCTAACCGCTCCACACTCCCAGTCTTCCCCGCGACCGTTCGTCGCGCCTTCACGTCCATCACCCTCTCCCTGTCCTGTGCGACCGTCCCTCGCACCAAACTCTTCCGAACTCGCCGCCATCCAATCTCCCCATTCAAGAGCGCTGTGACTGGCTAGAGCGCTCGCGACATGTCTTCATACCAACACACACACACAAACACAATGAAACACATTCGAAGTACTGAATTTACATTTAAATAACTTGAAATTATATAAATATTTCTACAGCTGGACCATAAACACGCTCTAACACACATTATTAGATACGTTAACAAAGTAAATAAAATGGTTCAAATGGCTCTGAGCACTATGGGACTTAACATCTATGGTCATCAGTCCCCTAGAACTACTTAAACCTAACAAACCTAAGGACATCACACAACACCCAGTCATCACGAGACAGAGAAAATCCCTGACCCCTCCGGGAATCGAACCCGGGAACCCGGGTGTGGGAAGCGAGAACGCTACCGCACGACCACGAGCTGCGGACCAAAGTGAATAAACGTATATCCAAGGAATACAACAGAAGGTAGGCCAATAGCCTAATGTCACTGTGCTGTCTAAAACACCGTAAATATTTAACCAATTTCTTCATGATTAGTATATATCAGATATAAACTAAGACATAGATGAATAAATATCTTTACAAGCATGCTGCTACCGCGTTTTCGTGTCACTGTGGAGTACTTATGGCCTGACGCGGTCGATAGTAATCGGCCACTTTGACCTCCAATAACTCAAGTACTATTTAAGTTACATGCCTGTAATTCATACCAATTTAGGTTTACACTAATAGCTTTATAAAGACACGTAGATCGAATAAATCGGACGAACCGTTTAGATTTTGGAAATGCGTTGCTGGGTGTTTCTTGTATAATTTACCGTCGGATACTAAAGTTTAAACTAATAGATATATTTAAAATCTGATTACGCCATCAGAATCGTCGTGTAAATAATGGTAATGTACAAGTTTCTCTTTGAGGTATCATGATTCATCTGGCTACTATTAATTTCTATACGAACTGTGAAATGTCTCCATTAAGGTTTCACAAAGTCCACCATCTTTTGCACTACCAGCATGTCTCCTTCGTCGATACAGCGTCACAATGGAATTCCCAGCCACGCGGCTGGACCATGCGCTGGGGCTACCCCTCTCGTCCGGGTAACATTCGCCACTACGTGTTTGTTGCCGGACCATGGCTGGCCAAGCCGCCCGCGCGGCCACGCCAACTTAGAATATTTTCAGGGCGTCACAATTCACCCATTACCTCACAAGCCCACTCCTGCACACGACTTCGTAGCATCCAATTTTACTTGGAATTACCATAGGTGGCCCTGGAATTCCTTTACTTACCGGTCCTCCACTTCTAAAACTATTACTTCCTCTTGCTTTTTTTCACATCACAATGACGCTGGCGACACTGCCTCCTTACATGCCCATTTGTCCACATCTGAAACTTCTTATACTAGCCGCAAACACTGTCTGTTTATCCTGTATTCTAGTAGACAAATCGACCTCCTCACACTCTACAGTCTACAGCTAAGCACACAGCTGTGCGCAAAACCATTGGACACACTGCCCATCACATTTTGACATTTCCGCATGCAACACTTTTAAAAAAGCATCAAGCGCTCTCTGCTCATCTTCTTGCAAAATTATTTCATTGACTGCAGCATCCTGTCCTAATTCAGAGGTACATGCGTTACGTTTCGTTACCTTAGCCGCAAATTGCTCCACAGTTTCTGTATTTTTCTTATTTATTATCCCTAATTGTTCCCTATAGTATGTGACACTATTTCATTTCGTATATCTCTGATTTAACCCTTCTTTAAATTCTTCGAATGTTATCGCTCCCTTCAGAGCTTCTGTACACCCTCCATAAGTTTTAGCTTCCGCTGTTTGTCTCAAGTCCTTATCAGACCAACATTTCAGCTGAGCCAGTATTCCAAAGTCTCCAACAAAGACCTGCACATGCTCAGTTGCCTTACCAGAAAAATGAGCAATTAAACTTGCAACTGACAAATCTACACCCCATTGTGATGATCGCGATTCTGCCAACACATACAGTTCTGTATGAATCGCTGTTAATAGTGCTGTCTTTTCTAATGATATGCTTTCTACTTCTGTCTCTGACACACCTTGCATCTCTGGTTTTGTCGAAGTTTTGTCCTTGACAACACGCATTTTGAGAACTAACATTCACAATACCAGAAAACAAAATGCATTAACTTAATTCTTACATCTAATCATGAGCCCTCTCGACTCCCATCATTGCCTTGCCGTATGTCCCCAATGATTATATGTATAGCATTTTACTGGAACTGATTGTGTACATGGCACAGAGTGGTATAGTAGGTACAAAACAAAGCATAGGCCTATAGATTGACAGATGCTGAAAGAAACGCATCTGGCTGCCAAGAGAGCAATTCATGAAACCTTCAGTGACTACCTTAGCAAAATACTGTGAAATGATCTTTCACGAAACCCAAAGAAATTCTGGTTGTATGTAAATGCTGTTAGTGGCACCAAAGTTAGTGTTCGCTCCCTAGCAAATGAGGCGGGAATTGAAATTGAGTGTAGCAAAGCAGAAGCAGAAATGCTTTAATTCTGTTTTCAAATGAGCTTTTACAAAGGAAAACCCAGAAGTATTGCTCCACCACACTTCTTGTACCCCTGAAATGATGAATGAAGTAGATGGCGTTAAGAAACAACTGAAATCATTAAAATTGAACATAGCTCCAAGCCCGATGATTTGTCTATGAAGTTCTATACACAGTTTGTGGCTGAGATAACACCTGCATTAACTACAACCTGTCGTAGATCCTACAAACAAAAAAGTGTCCCCAGTAGTTGCAAGAAAGCACAGGTCATATATGTCTACAGGAAGGACAGCAGAAGTGATCCACAAAACAACAGTCCAATACCTTAGAACATATTCTAAGTTCAAACGAAATGAGGCATCTCTAACAGAACGACCTCCTCCATGCCAACTAGCATCAGTTTTGGAAACACAGATCATGTGAAAGCCAATTCGAACTTTTCACACATGAGATCCTGAAAGCCATGAGACAAAGCAGTTAGGTAGATGCCATATTTCTTGATTTTTGAAAAGCATTTGACTTAGAAGCTCACCTACCATTATAATAAAAAGTACGATCATATGGTGTATCAAGCGAAATTAGTGACTGGATTCAGGCAATTTTGGTAGGAGGGGTCGCTGCATGTTCACTTGAATGTAGAGTTATCCACACACGTAGAAATAATTTCAGCTATACTGCAGGAAAGTGCGTTGGGTCCCTTGCTGTTCATGTTGTATATTAATGGACATGTGAACTATATTAATGGTAATCTCAGGCTCTCGGTAGATGATAAGGTTATCTAAAACAAAGTACGGTCTGAACAAAGCTGTACAAATAATCAGTCTGATTTGAAATGGTCCAGGGATCGTCATCTTGTTTTAAATGTTCAAAATATAAAATTGTGTGCTTCACAAAACGAAAAAAACCATAATATCGTATCAATATAATTTTCGTGAGTCACAGTTGAAATCTGTAAATTCATACAAATACTTGGGTGTAACACTTATGAAACGTCCCCTTTGAACAATTTATACAAGACTGTACTTATAAACCTCTTACACTATTTGCTTTTCAAACAGCTGAGCAAAACTGAACGTACTCAAACATTCACTAAAGTGACACACAATATTTTTAGCGCAACGCAATCTGACTATCAAAGATCCCTGCAAAAGAATGGCCCTGAGTAACATTAAACTACACCTTTCAGAAATCACTTACCTCACAAAAATCTTCATTACTCGAACTACTGCAATACAGCGAGCGCCACTACTGCCAGCTAAATAAAAGATTCAAACTACTGAAGGCACTAACTACTGATAGTCTTAGCAAATGAAAGATTCTAATAGAGAACAAACAATGTATTTACCTCAATATTCATAATATATACAGCAGTTCATGACATTTTTCAAAACTCCGCCATCTCTCTCCCCACATCCACCACTGCTGGCGACTCACCTCCAACTGCGCAACGCTACGCGCTGTTCACATCCAGCTGCCGCTGCCCAACACTACAATGGCAGACAACAATGCAAACTAGCCACAGACTGCACACAGCACAGCCAGTGATTTTCATATTGAGCGCTACGTAACGTTGCCAATAAGAAAACATAAACAGCCTACTTACATAGAGAAAACATAAACAGCCTACTTACATAGCCCCCATGCTCCCCACAAAATATTTTACAAAATATTTTTGGCCAGTGGCCAATACAGATTTGAAAAAATTTTTTATAATTACAATAGCAAAGAAATCAAATGCACACACTTATTGATACAATGTTGGTCAAAAGCTAAAATTTTCTCTCAGTCCATAAAGACAGTCCTGATCATTCATCATAAGAGTAAACCTGCAGTTTGTTTTCTCAAAGTCTGAGCCGTAAAAGACAATGCACACAGAAGTAGTGGATTTCCATGCAGTCGTGAAGAAGTAGTGTTGTCCTTCCAACGGAAAGACTGTGCTGACTCTTGACATGCAGACAGGTAATGGGCCACAACAGAGCAAACCCACAGCAGAGTCATTCGACGTTTTGAAGAAGATTGGTAGGTAGGTCATCACAGAGCAGACCCACTGTAGTCCTGGTAGAGATTACGGTATTGGTGGGCCACCAGAGGTGCAGACCCACTGCAGTCCTTGTAGAAATAATGATATTGGTGAGTCATCAAAGATGCAGACCCACTGTAGTCCATGTAGAGACGGCCAGCAGCCATCTGTTGCGACTGTGCAGGTGCACATTCACCATCGAAGAGTCTTGCGGATAATATAGTAAGTCCATAAACCACCACTCGTGCACTCACAAAGTTTTTTTTTCTAATTGTCCTTAGAACCAGCAATGCTGTTAATCAGTCCCTTGCTGAATTATTAACACATGTGCAAACACTATCAGTCCCTACTTCTCACATATTGTCCATATACTATGACCAACAGAAATGTGTGCAGTGAAATGTAACGTACAAGTTACTTAATTTGATGAACTGGTGTCAATTACAATTTTATAACATGAGAATACAATTACAAAGGTACAAAATACATCATTAAAGAACATAACAATACAGATAACATTTGTACTAATACAGGCTTTACAAAAGATTCGAAATAACATATACATCAGTGTTACAGGAATTATGACATGAGTACATACATAAACGATCAGAATAATTATTGAAACATCAACTTCACACATGAGCATTAAAACAAAACAGAATAAATAATGTCTAAGCATCTTTACAAGGTAAATAACATATTATTAATGCCAATTATATTTGAGGATAACAGTATTCCTCATCATAGTGAATATAGCTTAGTATTAGAAGAAGAAAAAATTCTGTAAAACTACACAGAGACAGGAAGAAAACAAATACACAAGGGTACACAAACACATAGTGGGATAACACAAAAGGAAAGGACAGGGTTTGTTTTACTGCAGTATTTTGCATGGAGATCTCCCTTGGTTCATCATTATTCCCAAAAGTCCTACCTATACCTGCTTTCTGTACTTTTTTCGTATAACTTCTCAATACATTTCTTCCAATTCATTGCAACTCATTCTCTTATAGGCTACCCCCTCTTAAGCTAACTTAAATCTACTGAGCTCAGATGCTAAAATAAGGGACGAGGCAATGCAGCACATAACAAATTAACACAAACAGCAATGTAAAAAAAAATGGAAAATTGCAAAGTAAGCTACAGTAAATCTAAATTACCAAGCAATGCACCATTACAAATAATATGAGCCAATGTGCAGCAACAATAAAAATAAATCAATAGTAAAACTAGCTTAACAGAGTAATACAAAGTGAAATTTAGTAGCGCTATGCCTGGCAAACAGCAGCAGAAATAACTTATATTTAAACATGACATAGCTCAAGCAGAAAAAACATTACACTAAAAACAACAATGCAGACAAGGGAAATGTATATTCACATCTTAATGTCTATGTAATTAAAGTGGTCATCTTAATGCCTATATAATTAAAGTGGTCATCTTAATGTCTATATGATTAAAGTGGTCATCTTAATGTCTATATAATTAAAGTGGTCATCTTAATGTCTATATAATTAAAGTGGTCATCTTAATGTCTATATAATTAAAGTGGTCATCTTAATGTCTATATAATTAAAGTGGTGCACCACAACAACTTATTGTAAAAAATATTATCATGTACTTGAAAAGAAAATTATGTGTTACTGTTACTAGTTCCTTCTTATTGTTCTTTCCTTTCCAAGTGCTCCTTTTTTAAAGAATGTGAATCATAAAATAATTATTTAATAGATCTGTTGACAGAAAGTGTTCACATTAGCAAATGCATTTTATTTTATAAAAGCAATGCTGCAACACAGCTGGAAACCAGATATTAAATGAAATAAGCAATTACGCAAACCAAAGCATAAAAACATCATTCAATAGTCATGTGACATTTCATAAGTTAGTAGAAATTCTCTCAACTCTCGTAGAAAGACGCTTGACATAATCAGGTGTGCAGATGTACGAATATTTCCCATCAATTCATAAGCATTTCAGTAATTAGCACAAAGTACGAGTAATCATATGTTTTCAAGTAACGAGCGTGTCGCATTAGCAATGCCCTCTACAAAGGAATGTCAACAGCGAGGTTAATGGCCTCCCTTTTTGTTTATTTATTTTTTTTTCTACCTGTGCCTCTGGAAAGGCACGCACTCTAATGGCTTGTTCTCCAGGCGTCTGACACACCTGGGTGCCCACAACGCACGTGCAGGTGGTCACTTAACTTTCTTACGGAAATATTTACGACAGCAGTTTCCGCTACAGTGACAGTCTCATATAAAATTTTCACAGATCGAGAATTTACGTTGCAAATGTGTAGAAACAAAATCCTATGAATATAACAGTGTCCAAAAAAATTTTCGCCGGCATTGTGATACATTCACGCATTTACACACATTTCATAACTCTTAAAGTACGATTCTTGGTTTCCAACATCCTTTTTCACAAGTCAAGAGTCCCTAACTTCTATTCATTATTCATATACATATAAACACGTAATCACATTCCTCATATATCGTAGCATCATTTTATTGACATAAACATACCTCAACAGCATAATACACATCGTCGTCGTAAAAATAACATCATAACACCTCAGTCAAATCTCAAAAAAGTCGTAGCTTTCTGCAATAATTTCGAACCATAAAAAATTCTCTGCTCATGTCAAAAGTGTCATCTGCCTCAAACGTACTTTAAAATCGTGATACCATACCAAATACATCATTCAAAGCTCTCATAGTATCACAATGGTTCCGAAAAAATATGAACAGTTCACAAAGTACAGACAAAATACAATTTCATAAGTGTGAAGTTACCCAACTGTGTAATTGCGTAAACATCTGTCACTGACGTAGTAAAAAGGTTTGTCTCTCTCAGTTAAATGATCAGATAGCTGTGTAATTTATGTATTAGAGAAATATGGTACCGATGTGTAAAGTTGTATAAGCAAATACCATATTAGCTAGGGCTCCTTGTGCTTGCCACACACATGGTACACAAAGTAGGCGTGTACCCCCCTGAAGATTATTGTAATTATACCCTAAGGTGTTACAGATTACAGCAATGGAATGAAATGTATCATGGAAAACTTTCTTTGTATTTCAAAAATCTTTAAAAATAAATGTTTTAAGTACAAAATTAATCACTCAAATACGTGTCCTGTAGCGCTAGATGTGCGTCTTGCTGTAAGATAATCTCTGTGGAAGTGTCGTAGTTATCGTCCTTCAAAAGCTAAGCTCTGCAGAAGTCAGTGTTCTTACCTCATAATAAACAAAAGTGAAATGCTTTGCGTATAGATTTCTTAGTTATTACGCTTATTGTTGTGATGAAGAAGTTACTGTGCTGTAGCGTATTGTTGTGCTACAGAAAAGGCTGTCTCATTGTAGCTATACCACAAAAGTTACTACTATAACATGTTTTGCTTTCCAGAATAATACATAAAACTGTGGAGACAAAACAGAAACACCGTAAAAGCAACAATGTAAATTGTGTCACACATTAGTAACATCGTGATATAATCATGTAGCTGTCACATAAACTAACCACTGTGTCATCTGGTGTCTCCCAGAAAGTACTTTAATTCAGAATGTATTTTCAAGTAAACCAAAATGTTGCAGTAAAATCTCATTAGCAGTGCCGGTATATGTTCCAAGTATGTGAGCCTCATAGTCGTTACGCGATCGTGCAACTAACAAGCAAGAATGTACACACACAGTAACACTGTGTCCTCTGTTCACTATCACAATACAGTGGTAATTACTGTCTAAATATGTACCCTAGGTTCTATACTGGATAGTTAACTTCAAAACATAGTTGCATGATAACAGTTTCTAAGTATGACAATGCATACTACAAATGTGAAGCGAAACGTTTTATGGCAAAGACAAAGTTAAAAGGCAGATTATCTTTCAAGAAATGGTTTTACATGTGGAATGTGGTGTAAACCTTTACTCTTCCTAGTACGCAGAGTTTCAACTTGAATGCAATTATCATGCGGTATTCGTCCGTAAAGAATACTGGAATTTTGCTCAAGGTTAGCGTCAATGTTATTTTTCCCTGAGCCCGCGGGCGCAGGTGGCTGCCTACGGTGCGAGTCATTGTCTGTTTCTTTGTTGGCGCGCGTCGTTACTGGGATTAGGAGGCCTAACTTCCACAAATTCGCCTTGCCGAGAGGGCCGAGCTCTGTTTAAAGCTCGCCAGTTCTGATGGAATTCAGGTCTGTCGTTTTCTCGGTAGTTTACACAGTTTCTTTCGTGTCGGTCACGTGGTGGAGAATTTCTCCCCGAGTCGTAACTGCGCGCTGGACCGTTGCGTCTAAAGTTATTCTGTCTCCCGTGATAATAATAGTTCTGGTTGCCATTTTGTCTGTTTCTATGATTGTCTCTGTCATATTCATTACTACGAAAATGTGATTTTTCTCTGTAACTATTACTCTGCCAATGGTTGTCATATGGGTGGTGTCTGTTTGGTCACGATTTGCGTTGTAAGAATAGACTTGTCGTGTCCTGTTATTGTTTCTGTCGTCACGGAATTGTGACGGATGTGCCCTGTAGTGATTGTTTTCCCGTTTTCGCATCCTGCGACTGTCTGTGTCAATTTCTAATTCTTGTAAGAGTCCCTGAAAAGCTTCAATGTCGTCTTTGCAACGTCCTGCCAAAATAATATGCCGTAAATGTTCAGGTAGTTTGATTAAGCAAATGCGGATGAGTTCTGAGGGGCTGTATGGGTTTGAAAGATACTGATTCTTATGCAACATGTCTTCAAAATATTTGACAAGACTGGAAAATTCAGATTGTTCGAAATGTTTCATCATTATGATGCCATGTTTTACTCGGTCTTGTGTGGCTTGAGACCAATATGCTGAGAGGAAGGCATGGTAAAATTCTCCTTCACTGTGGCAATCGTGAATGACCGATCGCATTCTTACAGCTGGTTCATTCTCTAAGTAGCCACACATAAATTCTAACCTGTGCTCCAATGACCAGTTGGGAGGGAAACAATGAGAGAATTGATGGAGCCACGCTTGTGGATGAATGTCGTTGGCAGAATTCTTAAACGTTTTGAATTTACGTGTAGTAATGAACAGCTTATAATCAAAATCATCATGTCGGCGAGTCGCATGTCGGTCATTGTTACGTCGTTTCGGCGGTTCCATCTCAAAATTCGGTGTACCTTGCCAATTTTTTTCATAATTTCCGAAGTGTCCTGTGTTATTAATTTGTGGCTGTTGCGTATTTCTATGTCCCTCTTCCCGTATTGGAGCGCGAGTGTCCTCTGAAATACCTAATTCTTGCATTACCTGTGTCAGCTGATCTTGTACTTCCCGGATTTCTCTTTGATGTTGCGTATCAATTTGATTCAGATTTTGTTTCAGTATCCTAATTTGTTCGCTCTCTTCTGTGTCATTAAAGACTACCAGTTTTGCGTCATTCAGATTATCATCTACCTTCGTAGATAAATTATTTAGCTGATTCGAAAGTTCAACTACTTTCTCTGATAATGTACTTATTTCCTCCATGTGTCTTTCTGAACCAATTTTCAGGGTATCTACTGTGTCCTTTAAATTTTCCTGAGTTTTTGCAAGTTGCATAACCGAATCGGTAGATGCAACTGAGTCAATTTTAGCTTGCAAGGTCTCATGATTTTCATGAACAATAGTTTGCAGTTCTTTTATGGCTGCTTCGTGATTCTGTAATGCAATAGGTTGGAAATGCTCACAAATTTGTGTTTTTACGTCATTACAGACTTTTTGACATTTCGATTCGATGTTATGTAACTCAGTAGTTAAATATTCACGTGTTTGTTCAAGTGTGGTGTCTAACTTTTGAAGATTTTGTTCCATTGTGTCTAACTTTTTAAGATTTTGTTCCACTGTGTCTAACTGTTGCTGTGTTTGCCTCTGGTATTGTTCCATTGTGTCTAACTTTTGAAGCTTTTGCTGTGTTTGTCTCTGATGTTGTTCCATTGTGTCTAACTGTTGCTGTGTTTGTTTCTGATTTTGTTCCATTGTGTCTAACTTTAGAAGATTCTGTCCCATTTGTCTCTGATTTTGTTCCATTTGTTGCATTAATTGCAATAATAATGTATTAGTGTCTGAAATCTGTTTCTCTATGCTTTTTGGCAGTGCATTTTCACCGGCAACATTCACATTTTGACAAGCAGAAAACGTGTCTTGACTCATTTGAGAAAACGGTGAGGACTCAAAACCGAAGTCTACAGTATTTGCAGTATTGTGTTCTGTCATTTCGGATTCCTGAGGCGAGCTGTTGCCGACCGATCGATCGATAATGCTTCCCTGTTCACTACCTGTTTCACTGTCTACACCATTATTTGCCGCCCGCTCCATTTCCCTATGCACAGTTACCAAATTACTACTTCGAATGTCTGTTAATTCACTACCCAGTGGTGCTGATAAGCTACGCTCGTCGTCACTATTGTTTCTCAGTTTACTTTGGAGCCGAGTGTTACGTTTTTCACACGCCATTATTGTCACAATATTTCACACGATAACACAGAAAAGCACAATTTGAATAGCAAAAATAAGAGAACACATTAACATAGCACTGAAAATAATATGTAGTTAATTGCAAGCGCAGCTGCTAAATACTTGGTGCAAATCTACATGCATGCCACAACTGTTTTACAGTACAACAATGAAAAACTACAACTACAAAGGAAATTCTCTCTATAATTACGCGCTAGCAATAAACGAAAGCTACACTAATTACACAAACTACAAGAAAAAATCAGAAGATTTCAGTGAGGTATCCTAGGCTAAGGGTCGACATATGAAACGTCCCCTTTGAACAATTTATACAAGACTGTGCTTATAAACCTCTTACACTATTTGCTTTTCAAACAGCTGAGCAAAACTGAACGTACTCAAACATTCACTAAAGTGACACACAATATTTTTAGCGCAACGCAATCTGACTATCAAAGATCCCTGCAAAAGAATGGCCCTGAGTAACATTAAACTACACCTTTCAGAAATCACTTACCTCACAAAAATCTTCATTACTCGAACTACTGCAATACAGCGAGCGCCACTACTGCCAGCTAAATAAAAGATTCAAACTACTGAAGGCACTAACTACTGATAGTCTTAGCAAATGAAAGATTCTAATAGAGAACAAACAATGTATTTACCTCAATATTCATAATATATACAGCAGTTCATGACATTTTTCAAAACTCCGCCATCTCTCTCCCCACATCCACCACTGCTGGCGGCTCACCTCCAACTGCGCAACGCTACGCGCTGTTCACATCCAGCTGCCGCTGCCCAACACTACAATGGCAGACAACAATGCAAACTAGCCACAGACTGCACACAGCACAGCCAGTGATTTTCATATTGAGCGCTACGTAACGTTGCCAATAAGAAAACATAAACAGCCTACTTACATAGAGAAAACATAAACAGCCTACTTACACACTTAGTACAAGCATGAAGTGGAACTACAGTACTGGCCATTAAAACTGCTACACCAAGAAGAAATGCAGATGATAAATGGGCATTCATTGGACAAATATATTATACTAGAACTGACGTGATTACATTTTCACGCAATTTGGGTGCATAGATCCTGAGAAATCAGTACACAGAACAACCACCTCTGGCCATAATAACGGCCTTGATACCGCTGGGCATTGAGTCAAACAGAGCTTGGATGGCGTGTACAGGTACAGCTGCCCATGCAGCTTCAACACGATACCACAGTTCATCAAGAGTAGTGACTGGCGTATTATGACGAGCCAGTTGCTCGGCCACCATTGACCAGACGTTTTCAATTGGTGAGAGATCTGGAGAATGTGCTGGCCAGGGCAGCAGTCGAACATTTTCTGTATCCAGAAGGGCCCGTACAGGACCTACAACATGCGGTCGTGCATTATCCTGCTGAAATGTAGGGTTTCGCTGGGATCGAATGAAGGGTAGAGCCACGGGTCGTAACACATCAAAAATGTAACGTCCACTGTTCGAAGTGCCGTCAGTGCGAGCAAGAGGTGACCGAGACGTTTAACCAATGACACCCCATACCATCACGCGGGGTGATACGCCAGTATGGCGATAACGAATACACGCTTCCAATGTGCGTTCACCGCGATGTCGCCAAACACGGATGCGACCAACATGATGCTGTAAACAGAACCTGGATTCATCCAAAAAAATGACGTTTTGCCATTCGTGCACCCACGTTCGTCGTTGAGTACACCATCGCAGGCGCTCATGTCTGTGTGCAGCGTCAAGGGTAACCGCAGCCATGGTCTCCGAACTGATAGTCCATGCTGCTGCAAACGTCGCCGAACTGTTCGTGCAGATGGTTGTTGTCTTGCAAACGTCCCCATCTGTTGACTAAGGGATCGAAACGTGGCTGCACGATCCGTTACAGCCATGCGGATAAGATGCCTGTCATCTCGACTGCTAGTGATACGAGGCCGTTGGGATCCAGCACGGCGTTCCGTATTACCCTCCTGAACCCACCGATTCATTATTCTGCTAACACTCATTGGATCTCAACCAACGCGAGCAGCAATGGATAGGCTACAATCCGACCTTCATCGAAGTCGGAAACGTGATGGTACGCATTTCTCCTCCTTACACGAGGCATCACAACAACGTTTCACCGGGCAACGCCGGTCAACTGCTATTTGTGTATGAGAAATCGGTTGGAAACTTTCCTCATGTCAGCACGTTGTAGGTGTCGCCACTGGCGCCAACCGTGTGTGAATGCTCTGAAAAGCTAATCATTTGCATATCACAGCATCTTCTTCCTGTCGGTTTAATTTCGGGTCTGTAGCACGTCACCTTCGTGGTGTAGCAATTTTAATGGCCAGTAGTGTATTACATAGGCTCAGTCATGGGTAAAGCTATTAGCAGTTTGGTAGAATACTAGGGAAGTGCAATCAGTTTACGAAGGACATTGGTTCCAAATCACTCATGTAATCCATCCTAGAATATTGCTCAAGTGTGTGGGACCCTTCTAAATAGGACTAACAGGGGATATTGAATGTGTACAAAGAAGGGCACCACAAATGGTCACGGGTTTGTTTGTCCCAAGGGAGAGTGTAACTGAGATGTTGAAAAACACTCAGCTGGCAGAGTCTTGAAGATAGATGTAAAGTGTCCTGAGCAAGCCTACTAATGAAGTTTCAAGAACTGGCTTTAAATGATGACTCTAGTAATATGCTACGACCCAGTACATGACGCTCCCATAGGGAATAGTGAGCATAAGATTAGTTTACTTAACAGCAAGCGCAGGGCCTTTTATTCAACCATTTTTCCTGCACTCCATACATTAATGCAAGTGGGGGAAAGTCCTAGTAACTGGTACAGTTATGCACTTCATAGTGGTTCACTGAGTATAGATGTAGGTTTTGTAACTAGTGTGACTTCTGTAACTAGTGTTCACAAGAACATAAAGCTGAAGCATGTTTCCATACACTGTTGGAAAATATGTATATTTATTCTTTGTTAATGTCTGTAAATTCTGGTGTACAATCTTTAGAGCATGTTAAGAGTTCAGTTCTGCAACACATTTTGTTGTGATACAATCTACTTCCGAAAAAAATATTGTTTAGTCTTTCTGCAATGCATTGCACCTTTCTTTATGACCCATTTGTCCAAAGTATTTTGAGCTACTTCCATCACTCTTGTTATTCATGTTTACTACATGACACATTTATTCAACCAAAAACTATGTACTGCTATAATTTAAATGAAGACCATGGCTGGTATGCATGGATCTGTCTAACCTGTTTATCTCTATTATGGTCACACACAGAAATTTTTTACATACTTCATCTACCTCTTTGTTCACTCTTTCTATTAATTTATTTACACATGACCAAACAATAAATCATATCTGTGTGGTTCATTTACAACAACTGCATCTGTGTTGCCTAATTTGAATAGCACACTTTCAATAAGTGTGACGAGTTCACTACCTTGATATCTGCACAAATTACAACACTGTCTTTTGAGCCAAAGTTTTCACATGATATTGCGATTTTTTTTGTCAGTTCTGCAATGCCTGCTTGTTGCTTGACAAAGACCTGGATACCCAAGTTTCTTTCTACATCTGCCACCTTTTCTGCTATCTGATGTCTATGAAGATCGGTAAAAATTAGAAGTTTCTGTTCTTTTTTGCACAGTTAGATCGGTTGGCTGATTTTTAATCATCATTTCGTTAGTTACTATGGGAAACACTCGTAAAATATACAGTGCACAACTTATGATGTATATAATTATTTTCAGGACTCAGAAATGTATGAGTGACATTGTTTGTAGAATTACTTTTGGCGTTATAGCTATCTGATGCACTTACTTTGCAGTTCCAGGTTTTGTGCTGGCTTCCACTGTAGTTCTTTCTTTGTTTACATCGCTGGTAGCCGATGCTCTGTTTGTTAGGTTTATAACCAAGATTTTGCTGCTGTTTCTCCAATAGGTCTATAGTGCTTTTAAGTTCATCGATTCCACTGTTTTTTTTTTTTTTGTAGTTAAAACAAGACGAAAGTAATTGCAATGTTTACAGTAGGCTGTCAATATACTAGCATTTGATACTTTTTTCACTTGATTTTGAGCTTGTGATGACTTCGTTTGGATTTTATATTTTAGTTTGGCAGCAATACATTTTTGACGAAATTCAAATTCGTGTACTTTTTTTCTCCACTATCTAGAAACTTCATAAGGATTTGGGTATTTCTTTAAGAATAGAAGTCATACTACATCTGCTTTGTTAGAGTTTCAACAGTTGGTGGAAAGGCAGGCATGGCAAAAGCTTAAAGCCAGGTTTCCACAGGCAGGAATTTGTTACTTGAGCATCCCCTTACCGCTTCCCTCACAAGTCAACTTACATGTGGAACTACAACATGCACGCTATCATGCCAGCTAAAGTGTAAGTTACGAAAGTTAAAAGGCATTCTACTTTCTTGCACAATGACGCTTTCCCCACCATCACCCATAAGGTTCACCAGCAGCCACTAGGGGGGAATTGATCTTATTTTTCTTGGGTTCATTCAACAGCACAGATTTAGAATCATTCGTTTATGTACTTGAGGAACATTAGCATCATGTCAGAATATTGGACTTACTCTTCAACTAACAAGGGAAAATTCCGCATGCAAATCAATTTTTTTGATGAAACTTGGCAGCTGTGTAGAGGGATCAGAAAAATACAATATCTGTTTTTCGTTTTTGTCAAATTTCACTTTTAAGAGTTAAAATACTCACCAAGAGATCGTTTCATGTATTAGGTATAGAGCAATAATCTTCAAAACCATGAAACATATAAAATGTGTTTTATATGAAATTTGAAATATTAAGATTCTTGAAAGCTGAATAATCAGTTTTTTGCAATAATTTGAAATTTTACAAAATACCCATCACCACTAATTAATTTTGAGAAATGAGAATTTTTATTACAAAATAATTTAAAAAAGCTTTCATGCCACATCTGTTGATTTGTAATAAAGCTGGTTTCTGAAATCCATATCAGAAAAATAAGTTGTACATAATGTGCTGTCAAAGTATTTCCAACATATCTAATTCAAATATTTAAATATTCATTATTATTCTTATTATTTGTTTTACTTATTGTTATTATACAATGTTGTGAGGCCAAAGACAGTGCTGTGTTTAAGTGTATCATTTATTACTACTGGCCTATTTTTTGTTTGACTGCTGTCTTCAGGTTATCAGTGAGAAGTGCAGAAATCAGTACAGTATCCCAGTTTTTTAAGTAGATAATTTAACCTATTATAGACATACCAGTTTTCTATGTACATCAGGTAGTCAAACATATACTTATATGGGCCCACTGCATCATTTATGTCAGATAACAACATTATTCTAACATGTTACGAGAGCTAAGACACTGTTGTGTTTGATTATATTTTTATTACTGCAAGCCTATTTTAGCGTGATTGAGATCTTCATGTTACCTGTGAAAAGTACATAGTTCAGTACAATATTCCAAATTTTTAAGTAGAAAATTTAACTTATTATAGAATTATGGTTTGCTACTTACATCATGTTATCTAACATGTACTCATCTGGGCCTGCTGCATCATACTTATCGTATAAGGACCTTATTATATTATGTTGTGAGACAAAAGAGCCACTGTGTTTGATGATATTGTTTATTATTACACACCTGTTTCAGCAAGTTACCGTCTACAGATTATCTTTGAGTAGTATATAGTTCAGTACAATATTCCAAAATTTTAACTAGCTAGTTTAATCTATTATAGAGTTATGGTTTGCTAAAAACATCAGCTAATCAAACATGTACTTCTCTGGGCCTGCTGTCATATATGTCTTATAAGAACACTAGTATACTGAGACCAAAGACACTGTTGTGTTTGATTATATTTTTTGTAACTATAGACCTATTTTGGCTTGATTGTCATCTTCAGGTTACCTGTAAAAAGATCATAGTTCTGTACAATGTTTAAAATTTAGTAGGTATTTGAACTTGTTACAGAAATATGGTTCTTATATGACATACAGGGTGACGCGAAATTCGCGTACTCGGGCTTCGCAGTGAGAAGCCTCACATGCTAGTGATAAAGAACTCTCACAAAATTTCGTCTGGCGAGTACATCTGGCAGAAAAAGGAGTTAAAGAGCGGCAATCTGGCAACACTGGAACCAAATGTATAGTAACTACCTCTATCAGCGCAATTTGCTTGGACTGTACATTTGGTGCAGTGGACAGAATTTTTGGGTTAGCTAGCAGGAGGTCGAAGGTTCGATCCTAGGTTGGGGCATATTTGTAATTATTTGCTAATTTCATTCTGACATTTCGTACTGTAACAGACACCAATTCTTAGGTCATATGTATCCTAAATTTACAACAGTCTGTAACGCTGAACATAACATGTACATGCTTAGACAAATAAGAAATAGACAGTTGAAACAAATGACCCATCACAGGACAGAATAGCGACAAAAACAATATCAATTTCGAGATGCTAAAGGTGATAGCACCGTACTTGTCATTTATACTACATATAATACGAGAACTAAGATGTCGCATATTAGCAACCAGTGACAATAAAAATTTCTATATTAATGACCGCATGACCTTCACAATAGAATACGTTTTAATCAGAACAACAGATGTTCAAAGCGGCCTCCCTGCACGTCCAAACATTGCGCAACCCGCCAGATCATACAGCACTGTACTCTTCGCAGCAAAGCCATGTCCACAGTAACAAGAGTGGCATAAACACATGCTACCAATTCTTTCACATTCAGCGATGGAGTAGAGTACACATTCTCCTTCAAGTGTCCCCACAAGAAGAAATCCAGGGATTTATGTCAGGTGAATGCGGTGGCCATACAACTGTACCTCCACATCCATGGCATTTCCCTGGAAATGTTTTGTCCAATACTGTCACACATTAATTCCAGAGTGTGGAGATGCACCATCATGTTGGAACCATAACCTCTGCCTAACATGTAGTGGAACATCTTGCAGCACATCAGGCAGACAGTTTGAGAGGAATGCGTGATACCTTCATGCAGTCAACTAATCAGGCAACATGTAGGGGCCCAAACACCTGTCACACAATATTCCAGCCCATATGTTGATACCAAAGCGAACTTGATATCCACAGTCATGGGTGATGTATGGGTAACCTCACACCAGTAATGGGCATTGTGCATATTGAAGACACCTTCACAAGTGAATACTGATTAATCTGACCATATTATGGTGTTCATGAAGTCATCGTTGGCTTCCTGTTGTTGTTGGAACTATTCACAGAATTGAGTCTGCTGATGGCGAACTGCAGGATGCAAGTGTTGCATGAAAGCATAATGATAGGAGTGCAGCCCATGCTCTTGCAGCACGTTAATGACCATGCCTTGCAAGACACACAGCTGCCTTGCTAAGCTACGTGTACCTCACTGAAGTTCTTGGTGTATGACCTCCAGTAGCTGGAGTACGGCGAATCTGTGGACGACCACTGTCACATGATGGTGGAAGGAGAGAACCTGACTCCCACAGGCAAAGCTCCAGATGATGAAACACATTTTTATCTGGATGACGTCGACGAGGATATCTAGCAGCATATTCACGAGTGGCATCACCAGCCTGGTTACCAGATGCACCAAGGACCAGAAGCATATCCATATATTCATCTTTTGTGTGTACCATACGTTTTTCACACTGGTTTAGAGGTTCACAATGAGAAAATTCGGTATGTGTTTGCATGTACATTGGAGTCTGTCACAGCGTGTTACTCCACTCGCAACTAATCCCTGTCTGGTGGACAGTGCATACGGTATAAACACGCCGTCAGTCCTGAGCACTGTTCCACCTAAAGCGCATTACCCCTCTGACAGATATTTCTCAGCATGATTCATCCTAACACCGCTAATTGTGAAATGTTCGGTTTCGAATTACTCTGTTTCCCTAACAGTAATAGACGTGATGTTTCCACAATCTCATCGATAGAATAACAATAATAATAATCCAGAATGAGATTTTCACCCTGCAGAGGAGTGTGCGCTGATATGAAACTTCCTTGCAGATTAAAACTGTGTGCCGGACCGAGACTCCAACTCGGGACCTTTGCCTTTCGCGGGCAAGTGCTCTACCAACAGAGCTCCCCAAGCACGACTCATGCCCCGTCCTCACAGCTTTACTTCTGCCAGTACCTCGTCTCCTACATTCCAAACTTAACAGAAGCTCTGCTGCTGCGAACCTTGAAGAACTAGCACTCCTGAAAGGAAGGATATTGCAGAGACATGGCTTAGCCACAGCCTAGGGGATGTTTCCAGAATGAGATTTTCACTCTGCAGCGGAGTGTGCGCTGATATGAAACTTCCTGGCAATTAAAACTGTGTGCCAGACAGAGACTCGAACGCAGGACCTTTGCCTTTCGCGGGCAAGTGCTCTAGCAACTGAGCTACCCAAGCACGACTCACGCCCTGTCCTCACAGCTTTCTTTCAGGAGTGCTAGTTCTGTAAGGTTCGCAGGAGAGCTTCTGTTAAGTTTGGAAGGTAGGAGACGAGGTACTGGCAGAAGTAAAGCTGTGAGGACGGGGAGTGAGTCGTGCTTGGCTAGCTCAGTTGGTAGAGAACTTGCCCGCGAAAGGCAAAGGTCCCGAGTTCGAATCTCGGTCCGGCACACAGTTTTAATCTGCCAGGAAGTTTAATAATAATAATAATACTACTAATAATAATGCATCGATATATGTACTAAACAGCATGCGGTAACCAGACTCAACGTTGAAAGGCATAGTTAGCTGGACCATGGTGATAACACATACAAATAGTAACTGAGTTTGGAAATTATTCGCAGCACACGTTGCTAAACCTACTGCTAACGTAAAAGGCCCTGACGAAATGTAACGTACCTGAACGAGGCAAGAATAACAGTTGCTACTAATCCTTGAGACCATTGGAGGAGGGTATAAACAAATCAGGTTTTGCATCTATTAGATAAAGTGGTGCTAATAAATTCAAGCCCACCAAGTGGAAAGGGCTTCTTTCATAGCTGACCAACCCTCCATTTCTACTATTGCAGTATGTAAGTGCTGATGTTTTCTAGAAGACCCACTGCAATCGCGGTTGACGTTTAAGATGCCAGATACTGTACAACCTGGGCTACATTTACCAAATAAAAGCATGTACCTTAATCCAGGATCGGACCATAGGCGTCTTGTGTGATAACCCAAAACTCTCTCCACTGCACCAACTATACAGAACGACTTACATGTACCAACAGTGGTAGTTACTATGCTTGTGGTTACAGTGTTGCCAGACTGCTACTCTTTAACTTCTTTTTTCTGCCAGATGTACTCGCTGGATGCAGTTTTGTGAGAGACATTTTTTTATTGCTGGTATGTGGGGAGTCGTGCTGCGAATCCCGAGTGCACGAATTTCGCTTCATCCTGTATATAATGTAGCAGGCCCAGATGAGTGCATGTTTGATTACCTGATGCATGTAGCAAACCTTAATTTTATAACAGGTTAAATTATCTACTTAAAATTAGGAATAATGAATCAAAATGTGTACTTCTCACAAATAACTTGAAGCTGACGATCACGCCAAAGTAGTCCTATAATAATAAACAATATCATCACATACAACAGTATCTTTGGTTTCACAACAATATAAAATAATGTCCTTATGTGACATACATGAAGCGTGTGGCCCAGATGAGTACAAATCTCTTATTATTTTTCATATTTTAAAACGTTACTTTACATACTAAATTGTTGATCTTTTTTGTTTCCTTTGTTTTTCGTTCACCCATGTGTATTTTATTAACGGAAAATAATACATGATTCATTCTTATGATATAAAATCGTTACAATAATGATACCTGTAAAGAAATGCTTATAATACATTGTTTCCATACACCATGCACATAAAATGAACGAAATTACATAATACACATAATGGACAATACAATATATGAGATGTGAGAGAAAAGTGATGAGGCTGATAATACTGAGCGTCATCTGGCAATGCTGTGTTTTTCTAGTTGTGTCGACCTGTGTGTTCATCCCTTCCACATGCTCAGTCTGAGTTTCAGCTCCATACAGGCATCAAGTGATTTTTGAGAGTGCCATCAGTGAAGTTTTGTTTTTGTTGTGTATTACAAAAATGGAATAGCGGGATTTAGAGCAACGTTATGGAATAAAGTTTTGTGTTAAACTTGGGAAATTCGCGAGTGTGACCTTAGAAAAGTTGAAACAGGTCTATGGGGAACATTCTTTGTCAGGAGCACAATTTCTCGCTGGCACAAATCATTTTTCAATGGCCGAGAACATGTTCAAGATGAACCAACGAAAACGTGGAGCGTTTAACGATAAGGATGATGAGTGACTTAAACACTTTCAGCATACATCAAATGTTGACCAAAGATTTTCACATGTGAAAGGTTTATACCAAAATGGTGCCAAAAAACCTCACAATTGAGCAGTAGGACAATCGAAGAAACGTGTGTTGATCGTCTTGAGAGGACTGCCAATGAGCACGAATAGTTCAGTCATTAGGTCACAGGTCGTGAATCCTGGATTTTTAAGTCAATCATGGGACAAATAGGCAAAGTGAGGTGTGGGATACTGAGGCATCTCCTAGACCAAAAAAGAAGAGAAAATCAAAGACAAAACAATTCTGATCTACTTTTTTGACAGAAGGGATATCATGTGTAAAGAATTTGTTCCTCCAGGACAGAATGTCAACTAAGTGTTTTACAAACATGTCCTTGAAAGAATGATGAAAAGGATGAGTCGAGTGAGACTGAACATAGCGCACATGTGGATGCTACATCATGAGAATTCCCCATATGACACCGCTACTTCGATTAAGGAATTTTTGACCTCAAAAGGAGTTCCTGTTGTTCCACAGCCCCCTATTCAGCTGATATGTGTCCTGGGGACTTTTTTCTTTTTCCAAAATTGAGAAATGTTTTAAAAGGATGTTATTTTTAGTCTCTGGAGAACATTCAAAAGAATGTGACGAAAGTGTTAAAGGCTCTAGCAGTTGAAGCCTTTCAGCGCTACTACCAAGAATAAAAACAACGACAGTGTATAGCTGCCAAAGGGAACTACTATGAAGGGAACACTATTCTTGTTTCAAAAAACAAAAACCTTGGTGGATAAAAATTCCGTCTAGTTACTTTTCTCACATGTCTCAGAAAATAAAATCCAACAGGATTCCCAAAATGTGGCTTTAGATAGATAGTGGGCGTTCTGGGTTCGAATCTCAGTCCAGCACAAATTTTCACCGGTTGCCATTGAGTTATTTCGAAACCTAAACATGACTAATGTCATTAAAACCATTAAAAAATTAGTTATAAGACTGCTGGATAGAATAAGGTGTCTGTTCATTTCGACATATTTGAAAGAGCAGATAATGCATATGTATAAGAGACAAAACAAGCAGACAAACACACACACACACACACACACACACACACACACACACACACACACACACACACTATTAACTCTCAAGCAATGTGTTAAAAAGGTACTTGATTAGAAGAAACTAATCTCCAGGTACATAGCAGTACCCTTATTTTTCCCAGCAAAATACATTATCTTTTTCTTACTTTCTTTGGATGACTAGAAATTAGAAATTACAGAGAACAGAGCACAGTAATGTACTGAGGGCATAATTGTCAACCTAAGCAGTGAATTTAATCTAAACATTTTGTGACTTTGAAGGATATAGGTACTAATTGTTGAAAATCGCAATACACTGTAGTACAAACAGTGTGCTGTGACAGTGTTTTGGTGAACTCAAGTGACTACTGCTAGTGGCTAGAAAGGAAGAATAAGATCAGTGCATCCTGGAAACGAATATGAATGGCCAAAAAGTTCATAAAAAGCGAAGAGTAAATCATATTATGAGAAAGATAACAGAATAAACGGAACTGGTAACCACTATTTTCGCATGTTAAAGAATATAGTAATGTGTTTGTTATTAGTCTTCAGTCTGTGCAACCATTTACTGGAAATAAATTTTGATCATGACTCACATTAAATTGTCCTTGTAAATGTAGGTAGCAACTCATCAATTCATTACTGTGTTTATTTTTGAGAGGGTAGAAAAACATTAACAAGGTAAGGCATTTAAAGGGCAATTGCCTTATATTTTTTGTGGAAATAAAAAGACCCACAGTTCAGGGTGAGGTCTTCTTGTTATCTTTTATATTAAAAAACATATAAAATGAAGCTCCATATAGAATGTCAGGACCATTAAATGAGCAACACAGAAAATGCTGTCCATAAATGGCAAGCCACCACATGTAAAATAATGAAACATTTGAATAAGACCGAAAGGGATGAAACACACACAAATTCAATTATAAGAACAAACATTTAGAATACTAGAAAGTATTATGGACTGATCTTCATGAAGTCAATGATAATTCAAGGGCAATCAGGTTACATGGCTTATGCTTTCTGAGCTGCTCGAATTAGAATAGAAATTAAACTTGTGCTGTGCTTGTGCTGTGAGGATCTTAATACACAGCTCATTAACTATGACTCAAGTACAGTAAAATTCAGATTTTTAATAGCCTTAATGTATAATAAAGTCCAAAGAAGAGCCTCTAAGACCGTTCCTCAGAAAATCTCTTCATTGTTTCACCTTGTCTGATCTACAACAAAATTTCCAACTGAACAGAAATTTAAAAGTATATTTGATTATATATGATTTATAGTAGAATCAGAGTGCGCATTGCGAAAATCATGATTGATTTTTCTGTACATACATATGCTGAGGTAATGTTTTGAGGTATTATGAACTGCTGAGACAATGAAGAGATTCAGTTGACAACTGCGTTTTCCAATATGACACTCATAAATTTAGTTAAGGCTGTGGAGCAATGCCTTTCGAAAATATTTCATGTAATATTTATTTTTATTTATTTACTAGTCTTTCCATATTTTCTGTACATGTGTACAATTAGATACTACAGAAATCAATTTAAAATGAGAAAGATAGTACAAGAACTAATTTTAAATGATATTATGGCACATGATCACATGACAATGTAACAATGACCATTCAGTACATTGTAAGTTTACAGCATTAAGCAATATACATAGATAAAAAAGGAGACAATGCAAGAGTAAGACAATATGATGATGAGCTATTCAGAGTAATAAATCACATTGTTTTTTATGAAACAAAAGTATGCATTCTCTTTCATGATATGTTTATTTAAATGTATGAGAGATTTATTTTTGTTATAGTGTTCTTTGTGTTATAGTGTATATAACAAGCAAATTTTGCAATAGTTTGGATGATGCAGAAAGACATAGTCATTTATTTTCAAAATGTTGGCATGTCTCGTTTTATCCCATGACAATTATAACAGCCACAAAACATCTAATGATGTGACAAAATTCTAAAATTGATACAGTTACTTATGCATGTAATTGAGTGCTATCTGTCATATCTGACAGAACAGACACCATTCAAATATATAGATTTCTGTAAGAGTATGATGGTCCTGTAACATCCGTTTCATTGCAGCTGCACTAATATTTTCTGAACTTCTATGGGAATCAATAATTTGCGAGTAGGAGTTAATGGATGAGGGATGCCGCATTGCAGCACGCAATAAGTTGGAAATAAGTCGGTCAGGGATCAAAGCAATTAAAGGAACTACTCATAAGACATGGCAATTCCGGGTTCGAGTCCTAGTGTGACTCAAATTTTCAGCTTTTGCCATTTTATCACCACAATGCCTTGCGTGGCTGGAAGTCACGAATTCGTACCCATCCCTTCCCTTCCACAATCTCTGTTTCATACAAGTACACTAGTGTCGACAATTAAACTAACAAACAGAAATTTGGAAAGGTTGCGCTTATTTCGCCACGAAACAGTATAAACAGGTGATAGTAAAGTAGAAACAATTTAAAGAATACAGAATGTAAACAAGTGCAACATGCATAGGGGTAGACAATCATGTTCTTCGTTTTTTCCAATGTATCAGATTTGCACACACACTCTGCCAACTGGTTAATGTTCTCAGTATGGGGTGTGACCACCTCTGGCAGCAGTACAGGCCTGAAAACAACGGGGCGTTCTGTAAATGATGTCATCACTCTTATGTTGGGGCAATTGCTCCTGTTCTTCCTGTAAGTATGCTCACAAGTCTTGGTGAGTGTTGGTGGATGCGTCTCCATGGTGCATCCGAGACATTCTCTTTGGGATTCAAATCGGGAGAGCGAGCATGCCACGCCATGCATGCAATATCTTTCGTTTCCAAGGAAACGTCAACCACCTGTGCTCTGTGACGTCGAGCATTATCGTCCATCAGTATGAAGTCTGGGCGAACAGCTCCTCGTAACAATCGCACATGAGGTCCCAAGATCTCGTCATGATACCTGATAGCAGTTAAACCTTGTTCATTCACCCAAACGATTTCACAAAGAGGTGTTCGACTGGCCAACTAGTCCCTGCCCACACCATGAGGAGTCCTCCACGATATCGGTCTCTTTCCACAATGTTTGGGACCCAAAATCGTGTTCCACGTTCACTCCAGATGTGAATCTTTTGGGAATCACTCTCCAGACAAAATCGGGTATCATCTGTAACAAGAACACCGGCCATCTTTCGACCATCCAGATGGCATGTTGCCAACTCCAGTCTAGCCGTTCTCTTTAGTGAAGACATGTCAGAGGTACACGTACAGCAGGTCTCTAACAATAAACACTCTCTCCCGATGCCTTCTGTACACCGTTTGCCTCGATACAAGACATTCAAAGTATGCTGCGAGGTCAGATGCCAGTTGCTGCACTGTAGGAAAACGGTACCATCGTGCCCTTACAGCCAAAAACTGGTCTCTCCCTCTGATGTCACACTTAGTCTGCCCTACCCTTATTTTTGGGATGCAGTTTCAGTCTCTATGAATTGTCGCTACGTCTGAGAAACAACAGAATGATTTACATTGAGCCACTGGGCCACATCAGTTTATGACTATTCTGCTTCCATTCTTCCTATGGCCCTCGACCGCAGAGAGTGTGATAGGCGTCTTCTCTGTGCTATATTGCACCGTCTGGGGCTGTGTACATGGCGATCGTGGATGTGGGAGTAAATGGGAAACACTAACCCATTTGGAAGGTGCCCTGAAGCCATCGCTGGCGTGGTTGTCCGCTGACTAAAACGTCTCTTCTGTGCAGAACACAATCGTATGGACTTCAGTTTGACGGTTTATAACACTATATCGTGTATTAAACACAGGATGGGGAAATAGTGGTTTTTTTCTTTAATTATGGACACCAGTGTAGCTACTTACATCGCTAGGAAGAACAAATAAACCAAGTTCACTCGACTCTGTGTTTATGGGTCAGAAGATCTAAATGGCCTGATATGGAATGGCCATTCCCTGACTGCATTTTCAAGCCATGCATTTGGTTTCACTATTGCTGATGTGTTATAGTCTGGAGACAGATCGTTTGAGAGTAGTGTACATCCATAACCATTATGGTCAAACTACACTATTTTGTTTTTATTCTTGTCGAAAAACACCACCAATCACTTTCACTTGCAACTTGTCCCAGTTTTACAGAGGTGTTCATTGTTTTGTTATGTACCAAGATAAGGATATTGCTTGATTTAACATTGAGCTCCGCATTAAATGATTTCAGATGGTCTTTGTTTGGGTTTACGTTGAGTAGTGCACTTGCCTCGTTTCCAGGTTCATTTAGTTGATTTTTATTTAACAGTGCCTCAGAGCTTTCTTTCAAACCTTCAAATTTTTTAGCAGTACAGAAATAAGTTCGTCTTTGCTGTCAGTTTCATTGCATTTTAAGCCTAGGCCTTCTATACAACATTTATGACACACATTTTTTGCTTGCCAATGACATTTGTGCAGCAATAATGGTAAACAGTTCTACATTTGATGTACGAAACACATTTAGTAGCTAATTTTGTTTTCAGAAGCAGCAGTTTGTTCAACAAGTTTTTGAGTAGTTGAAAGGGTACAGTACCGCCCGACATTGAAAATAGGTACAACATACTTCATTATTTTTGTCAGAACAACACTTTTTTTGGAAAATAACTCAATTTCAATTAATACAGCGAAGCTGGATACCAGTGTGGGAAAGAATGACAATTTATTTATTTAATTGATCACATGTGCACTCCCACAAAATAAATCCCTACATCCAGTTTGGTGAGATCTGTGAAATGAATGAATGTATGGTCGTCTGCTAACCGCAGATAGTGAATGTGAATAGATGATCATCTTTGAGACGATCCTTTGGCCACCTTTGGTGGGACCAAAGAGATGAAATTTACCTGAGCACCTGAAATATGGCTGACCAATACGGTAGCAAGGTGCTCCCCCACTTCAGCAGAGGTGCGAGAGAACCTGAAGAACGGCCATGTTTCAGCACTCTGCCACTGGATCTTGTGCTGTTAAGACCTGTCTTAGGTGTGCTCTGTAAAGACAAAAGAGTGGAGACATGGTATGCATGTGGAATATTTAAGAGTAGTTTGAAATAATAATTTCTCTATTTCAGGAAACTTTGTGGGGAGAATTAAATGTCAGGCAGGTAATATTAATGGGATCGTAGTAATCTTCGGAAGTGACCAACGGTCACAATGAAACCACGTGTAGCAATAAGTTGAAATACTTCCGTGTGCTTAAGTTCAGCTGAATTACTAGCGTGTGTACTATAAGTTGAAATATTTAAGGAATGGCGTGTGCAGGACTTGAAATTAGAGATGAGTACTTCCACGTGGTGAGTACTGTGTAAGTCTCAATCTGTGTATGAGACAAAGGATAAAGAGAAGTACTCATCCATGGTATCATTTGAGGCCTCGCGTGTGTGATGAATATGCTCTTAATATTACTTTGCATGTTATGTTTCCGTGTGATGCTTGATTCAAACTATAATACTCTGAGAGAGAAGCAAGGTGAGTCAGCTGTCTATCCAGCACCGCCACTTGGCTTGCATTGCACAGGAAGACGTGCATATATCTCCAGAGTTCATAGTAGGAAAGAAGAATTACGAAGTGGGGCAGTGTCGTGTGAAACTGGAATATATACTAATTGAAGTGGGAAAGCTGAAAGTGATAGTGTTGTGACTATTTATTGTGTTGTATTCCATGTTGTAGTGTGTGTATGTCATGTAGTTTGGGTATGTGTGGTTTGCATGGGAGAGTAGCTAGGTAGTTGCAGAGGTAGTGGGTTATGCGTGTTCCTTATGTACCGCTCGGTCTGGAGGAAAGTTTCGTGATGATGGTTGTGAGAGTCGAAGTGTGAGATATAGCAAAAAAAGATCCACCATCCTATCCAGAAAGTGCACTGTAGCGTTGAATAATTACGAGACCATAAGATAGAGAATCACCAATGTAAAGCCATGCCCACTGGGCGGAATTTCTCATGTGTTATTGTTGTAGGTTATAGAATTTGTGTGTTTAGGTTATAGAATTTATCGGAATAAATAAGATAGTGAAAAGAAAAAGATTGGTGGCCTTTTCCTTCAAATTGTATGTTGGCATGATATCCAGAATTTATAATGTATGCGCCACTCATATTCAGTGCGATGGCCACGTGTTGATAAAAGCTGTTAAATAAAAAAAAGAAAATGTGGTATTGCCAGTGTGTAGTGAACAGTCAGAGTTCTGTAAATTACTGATAGTCAGATGTGCGTTTCCGTTGCGCATTATTCATACAGGAGGATAATTTGTAACTTTATTGTGAGTACTAGAGTTCATTTTACTCGACAGATAAGAATGAATCCACTCGCTTGGCAGACCACTCATCTTGCAGGCCTGACGTCTTGACGCCACAGTATGAGCAAGGCATGTGGGTGCCTCTCACAATTTCGATCCTGCCAGGATATTTTGCTGTTAGGGTTTGCTGTTAAGATTTTTTTTATGGGATGTATTGTGATAGCGCTAAGGAGTAAAATTTTTTTTGTTTGCAATTTCTTTCTGGATTGGTGAGGATCTTTTATTTTTTTTTATGTAATCGCTTGCTACATCGTCCAAGACTGGAAGATCGTGGTATAAATTTTTTTTGCATAATGTCCGTAGTAACTAGGTCGCAGTCGAAAAGTGTAGTCACCATGGAGAATAGTGATTCTGGGGTGAACGTAGCATTGCAGCAGGAAGTAGGTGTCGACCTTGGGTTAATGAGCGAGAACGTCAAACACTCGGAAGGGGCTGAATTGTTCAGCGGACTGCGGCCAGGTGATCCTTTAAGCGGCGGGCTTTGTTCACAATTGGGGGCTTTTCCCGACGACGCGGGCGAGCTGGGACTAGGTCAGGTATGCAGTGAAAGTGCAGCTACCCTTAACGAAGCTACGGTTTCTCAGGCGAACGAGGTGAGCGCACCGAAAGTAGCAAATGACAATGTGCTACTGCAGTTTTTACAGAGGATGGATAGAGATTAAAAGGAGAGGGATAGAGATAATAAGGAAAGATTGGAAGCGATGGATAGAGATAATAAGGAAAGATTGGAAGCGATGGATAAAGATAATAACGAGAGAGATAGGGAGATTAAGGAAATATTCGAAGCGATGGATGAAGATAGTAAGGAAAGTATGGAGGCATTGGATAAGGGAAATAAAGAGGCACTGAGGAAGCTACTCTCAGGTATCGATGAGCGTCTGCCCGTAGTTAATAATCGGTTAGATGAGGGGGAGAAGAATCTGGATGCGGTGAAGCAAGTATGGGATGCTGTGAAAGAAAAAACCAGTAATTTGGAGGTATGAATAAGTGCAATAGAGAGCGATATTACAGAAAGTAGGGACGTGTTGCCGGATGAGCGAATCAAAGAGATAGTGGAGGACTTACTTGCAGATAAACAAGGGGCATTAGACAGCGTGGAAGCTCAAGTCACCCGGCAGGAAGTGGCGCTAAATAAACACAGGGATGAAGTTGCGGAGGTAGTGGTCAGAATGAATACGATTAGCGCAGATGTAGAAAAGATCAGTATAAGAGGCGAAACAGGCTCTGACAGTACGCAGCGAGAGGTTTATGCCAACCAGGAGGAGATACAATCACTATTACAGTTTAAAGAGGCACAATTAGAAACAAATAGGAAACATAGGGAAGAAATAGCACAGTTGCAATTAGCGTGCAGAAGTGAAGGGGAAACACCATCAGGTAGACTGCAGAGGGAGAGTGAGATAAATTCAAAAAACGAAAATAGGCAGAAAGAGGAAGACGAACTCAGAGAATTAGAAGAACGGGTGTGTCGGATAAAACATGTGGCAAACCCAACTGGGTATAGTTCAAGGCTGTCTCAATTTCAAGATTCATTACCTTCATTGTGGGGACTGCTCCTCAAAATGACGATTGAGTGTAACCATTTGAGGGACGAGGCTAAAGCGAAAATGCAGGAAGTTATTAAAGACTGTAGTAGCTATGTAGATGAATTCTGGTCGAAAAGTAAGCAGGACCGGGTTACGCAAAGCATATTGATGACGCCAAATTGTAACGAAGGTGGTATAAGAGATCCAGTGGCGTGCTATCAGGAAATACTGAGACGAAATAGGTATTTGGATGTGCCATACGAACCTGGGGAGTTCATTAGGATCTGTATAACGAAGTTGCCAGTGAAACTGCGCAGAGATATAGCGATAGCAGGCAGAGGCTTAGACGATTCTGCGTCATTTCAGTACTTGTTACAGGAACAGGGAAATGGGAGCAACATTGTGAACGGAGACACGACTCATAGGTTAGACAGAGTCGAGGATAGGAACGGCAGAAACTATCAGAATGACAGGAGAGCATGGAATCCTGGCATTTCTTTCTTGTTGTAATAGATTGATGGATAGGAGAAACTGATCCAACATATCAGCCCTTAACATCTTGCCTTAAAACACATGCCGCTGGCACTGAAAATTGTCTATGTAGCAGACATACTCCACTCATATTAGGAATGCAAATACCATACTTCTAATCACAGAATAAAACACCAGTAATGGAATCTGTTAGGCTGGTCTCTCAGAGCAAAATTTGCAAATTTTTATTTGGAACACTAAAGTAAAAGGACTGTTTCCTCAAAAAACCAGTTGCAAAATGTCATGTAATAATGCTAATGAGTCCAATTTAATTAGTGCAATTTGACTATTAAAGGCACTTAACACGTAATGTGAAAAGTGAACATTGTGATCTGTATGGCATGGTACATTTACACTGCTGTTACAGGTAACATCAGCAATGTGATCGAAGTTTTTAGATCAGCTGCCATCTGATCTATAGTATGTCGTTGTTGTGGTGACAGTTTTCTGGTGTTAGGGAAAGGGGCCACTAGCACCAAAGTTTCTAACACTTGGGCTGTCCCATTTCTCCCAGCTTGTATATTCTCTGCACACATTTAATTTTCATGTAAGCACAGATTCCTAACTAGCAAATTCTTTACTGTGTACAGTGAACCATTTAGAGTGAGGCGGATTGTCCATGAAAATGCTGTACTGATCGAGACGATCAAGGGAAAACAATCGCGTGGGCTTCATCACATTTCTAACATCAAATTATGGAAAAGTTAAGGATAGATCGAAAGTAGGCAAGTTATGGTAGATAGTCAGTGTATTTATTTGTGGTGTGTAACGTTGTGCAGGGTCAAATCGAACATAATGATTTTCAGGCAGGATGTCAGGAAATGTGACAGAATAGATTGGTCGAATGAGTCATGAACAGGAGTCGACAGAGTGGTGTATGTACATATTTTTTGTCATATGAATAAGGATCAAACAGAAACGACGTGATGAGTAATGAGAGGATAAAGATGGTAGATAGTGAGAGAAGCGACGTGATAAATAGTAGTGGATAAGGGTGATATTTAAGTAGAGAAGCGACGTGAAGCAGTGTTGTTAATAAAGAGGGATTCGACGTGATGAAACAGTGGTAAATAAAGGTGAGTAGAATTAATAATGTGGAGATGTCTTAGATGTATGTTACAGAGAGGCCTGTGTATGCTACAATAGAGACTGATGCCAATGACGAAGGAAGACCAGGAAATGATGAAGTAATGGACGGATGGAGAGCCGAAATACGAATGACGAGATGAGGACAACTGCACAACGTGAAGGGACATAAAGGGAGTATGAGATCCAGATGGTGAACGTTGTGTAATACTGACGTAAGATGTAATATAAGTGTAAATCTATTTCTTACCATAACGTTTGCTATATGAAAAAAATAATTTTTGTTGTTGTTGTTGTTGAAGCCTGGTACCAGTATAACTAATCAAAACGGTACCAAGAATGTGTACAGTTATTTTGCAGGATGAATAATATGTGTATTTTTTGTTCTTAGATGAAATGTCGCAATTCAAAGTTGATATTTAGCAGGATGAATAATCGGTAAAGTGAATGCAGAGGTAAGCCGATGGAGAGAGGTGCCAGAGTGAAAGGACGAATTCGGAGACTGGAAAGTTATCTCTGAAACAGCTTCATATGTTATGTGGTTGAGTATAAGGGAGCAAAGGTATGGTATGTTGTCGTGAGTGTGGTGGTGTTAAGGTTAGCTGACTTGTAGACCTATTCTGTTAGTGTATTAATGGATTGAATGAGAAGGAAAATGTGATATCTGGTGAGTGAGAGTCGTAGAGTAGTGTGATCAATGCGCACACTCCTGTAAAGGGGATGCTACCGATCCATAACTAAAACATTATTGTGTTGTTGTTTGATTTGGATGAACGTCGATGGCAGGTCAATATCTGACATCATGTGGATGGTACACACATGTTCTAGAAATGTTGATATATATAATAAAAAGGTAAAATATATAAAGAGATACTAATTTCAGTCTGTCACAAGCACAAAGGTGCATTGTATGTTGTAGATTTAGAGTCATCAGTTTCTAAAATGTTTATTGTGTTAGGATGTTAAAGTAGTTTACTATTTAACAACATGTGGTAGGTAACTGTGAGCTGTGTAGATTATTTCTTATTTTTTTTTTTTCGAACACTTTCAAGGGGTATTAATTTCAGTCTGTCACAAGCACAAAGGTTCATTGTATATTGTAGTTTTAGAATCAACAGTTTGTAATATTTTCATGTGATAGGATGTTAGAGTAGTCTACTATTTGATATTGTAATATGAGCTGTATATTTTGTTTCTTATTCCTTTTTTTTTTTTTTTGACACTTTCATGTTTTGTATGAGGGACGACAGGTACAATCAATAGCACAAGTGTGGGCTGTATATAGAAAAGAGATAAATGTTGATGTTGTATGTGTAGAAAACTAGGGTGTATGACTTTATGTTTTTTAGAACAAAGATTCTTTTATTACCAATGTATCTAATAGATCATACATGTAATCAATGAGTAAATACTGTAAGAATATCCTTTTGTCTGTAATGTTGCGAGATGCACGGAAGGGTCTGACTGACTGGGTGTCGTAGCGCTGAGGGGCTACACAGAACGCACCCGTACCACGTAAGCCAAGCTGACGTCGGCATGGGAGAGGCAACAGAGCCGGTGTGCTCCCCACTCCACTGCCGGTCGAGGTACACTCCACGCGCCCACTACAGCAGGTCAACGGCCTGGGGCGACACGCACGTACCACTGGCCACTCATAAGTTCCGCCACCCTTACGACTGGGGAAAGTATCCCGCGGAGGCAACAGCGGGTGTTTTCTTCTGCTCAACGGCTCGCGCGGCGGCGCCACGGCAGAATGAACGACGCGCGGTAGAGTCCGGTGGGCATTTTTTACCAGCAACTATTAACTAGTACTGGACTGTGGAGCCGTGAAACAAGATGACTGCTCGTATGTTTCCATAAGATGGAAAGTGAAGGACTGGTGTTCCCACATTGTGAGTGGTGGACAAGATTTTGTCTTTAGCAGACAGGACGATTGTTTTGTTTTGTCTTGACCATTGAACGGTGGGATCCATAAACTTTTGGCAGTGACTTGTTAAGTGTGCTTTGTGATTGCATGTGGGACGCTTGGTATACTTAAAGAGGACAGTTGTCGTTTGGTGACTAATTATTGTATGAACGCAAGAAACTAAAGTGGGACATTGACATTTGCATTTGTAGTAGGAGACATTTCTTTAATTGGTGCGGGAATAAGTGCTGTTTGTTGGAACTTACGACTTTTAATTACACCATGAACAGAAAGGACAGAACCGTGGGTAATAGTAGCTGTAGGGCCATTTCTGGACGACCAGATTCGTGTGGATGGTACTCTGAGAGTGACTATGACATTTGTGTTTAATGTGTTCAAAATGCCGATTTGAGTGACTTAAAGACTTTCGTCCGGGTAACTATGGGAGAGCTTTGACACCGAGACAGTGTTTCTAGGGAACCTGTCAGCAACTTTTTTGACCCCAAGAAATTCACAAAAGGAAATGATTCCGTGTGACTCGCAAGATAGGAAATGTATTTGTATTTGTGTAAATTTTTTTTATATGTTTCATTCCTGAAGGGACAGCAAGTGTAATTGTATTTCATTAACATTTGTGTTTAGAATAGTTAGTGTTTTTTTGTTTGTTCTGGGTTATCAAGTACACATAACATGTTTATTAGAATATTTGGTACAATGATGCTTTAATTATTGGCCAGTGGCGTAATACTAACGTAGCGGCACTTGTTGTATTGGTCAGTAAGGTTGTCACAGGGGACAAGAGTTTGCATTGCACAACAAATATCGGAATTAACTGATGCATTATGATGTCGTGGACAGTAATGATCTTGTTGGTGCGTTGACTGAAGCCACTTATTTTCATTATGAAAGTGGTGATATTTCACATTAAAGTGTAACGAAGGCTAGTCGAAATGCAAGTTCTTGTCGTCTAAATGTGTAACAACAGAGAAATGAGCAGTAGAGTAAGATACGAGAGCTACTGGTGGGTTCAAGCACTTATTGCTAACTATTTATTGCGTGTATTGATCAAAGTTGATGGACTTACTAGCTCAGCAGCAGGTATTTGTACTGATGGACAAGGATAAGGTTAAACTCACAGTCGAGTAGTGGTGGCAATTGCTTAAGTGATGATAGTTAATGAGGTATGACATGATGTCTTAGATGAACTATATTACGTAACCAGTATGAAACTTGTGATGTATATCATTATTTTTCTTCTCAGTTTTATTTCTCTGTACGTTTGATGTATATTTTAGAGTAATGGTATGGAGCCTGACATTATACATGGAACTAGGGTACGCAATTTTTTCTTTTGTTGATTTTGTTTTGTATTTAGACATTGCCGTGTAAAAGATTATTACAACGCAATTTATGAATGTCGTATTACTTGTTCTGTGTTTGCACGGTGAGCTATTTAAAATTTCATGAGTACAATTAGTATTTTTTTTATTTGTCTTAGAATTAGTGAAGTTTGGATTACTCATAAAAATAACGAAGATCCCAGTAACTAAGCAAATTTTTATCTCAACATTATTTTTTATTTGTATGATGTAATGTTTTATTTGTCATGTGGATTGTTGTAAATTTGTATGTGTACATTACTCCGGATTGTGGAGAGTATAATAATGCACCAACTGTGTCAATAATTTGGTAAAGTAACAGCATTTGGTCGTCTATTTGAGGTCACCAGGGGCTAAGGTCTCCTCCTGGTTATTTTGATGACGTGCTACGTTTGTTCTAATACAGCTTTCTTAAAATAATGTTTGGAACTACCCTCGCATTGCAAGGATAGTACCGTGCCATTTTTTTCTGCATGGGTAGCCAGTAGTGAGAGTGTACAGTACCACCCGACATTGAAAATAGGTACAACATACTTCATTATTTTTGTCAGAATAACACTTTTTTTGGAAAATAACTCAATTTCAATTAATACAGCGAAGCTGGATACCAGTGTGGGAAAGAATGACAATTTATTTATTTAATTGATCACATGTGCACTCCCACAAAATAAATCCCTACATCCAGTTTGGTGAGATCTGTGAAATGAATGAATATATAGTCGTCTGCTAACCGCAGATAGTGAATGTGAATATATGATCATCTTTGAGACAATCCTTTGGCCACCTTTGGTGGGACCAAAGAGATGAAATTTACCTGAGCTTTGAGCGCCTGAAATGTGGCTGACCAATACGGTAGCAAGGTGCTCCCCCACTTCAGCAGAGGTGCAAGAGAACCTGAAGAACGGCCATGTTTCAGCACTCTGCCACTGGATCTTGTGCTGTTAAGACCTGTCTTAGGTGTGCTCCGTAAAGACAAAAGAGTGGAGACATGGTATGCATGTGGAATATTTAAGAGTAGTTTGAAATAATAATTTCTCTATTTCAGGAACTTTTGTGGGGAGAATTAAATGTCAGGCAGGTAATATTAATGGGATTGTAGTAATCTTCGGAAGTGACCAACGGTCACAATGAAACCAAGTGTAACAATAAGTTGAAATACTTCCGAGTGCTTAAGCTAAGCTGAATTACTAGCGTGTGTACTATAAGTTGAAATATTTAAGGAATGGCGTGTGCAGGACTTGAAATTAGAGACGAGTACTTCCACGTGGTGAGTACTGTGTAAGTCTCAATCTGTGTATGAGACAAAGGATAAAGAGAAGTACTCATCCATGGTATCAGTTGAGGACTCGCGTGTGTGATGAATATGCTCTTAATATTACTTTGCATGTTATGTTTCCGCGTGACGCTTGATTCAAACTATAATACTCTGAGAGAGAAGCAAGGTGAGTCAGCCGTCTATCCAGCAACGCCACTTGGCTTGCATTGCACAGGAAGACGTGCATATTGAGAGGCACCCACATGCCTTGCTCATACTGTGGCATCAAGCAGTCAGGCCTGCAAGATGAGTGGTCTGCCAAGCGAGTGGATTCATTCTTAGTTATCGAGTAATATTAGCTCTAGTACTCTCACTTAAGTTACAAGTTATCCTCCTATATGATTACTACGCAACGGAAACGCATATCTGACTATCAGTGATTTTCAGAACTCTGACTGTACACTACGCACTGGCAGTACCACATTTGTCTTTTATTTGACGGCTTTTATTAACACGTGGCCATCCCACTGAATATGAATGGCGCACACATTATAAATTCGGGACATTATGACAACATACAATTTGAAGGAATAGTCTACCAATCTCTTTCTTTTCACTATCTGATTTATTCCGATAAATTCCCTAACCTAAACACACAAATTCTATAACCTACAACAATAACACATGAGAAATTCCGCCCAGTGGGCATGTCTTTACATTAGTGAATCTCTATATTATGGTCTCGTAATTTATTTAACGCTACAGTGCACTTTCTGGATAGGTTGGTGGATCTTTTATTATACCTCACACTTCAACTCTCACAATCATCATCACGAAACTTTCCTCCAGACCGAGCGGTACAGAAGGAACAAGCATAACCCACTAATCTTTTGAAACTACTTCGCTACACACCCATGGAAACCACACATACCCAAATTACATGACATACACCACACAACAATATGAAATACTACACAGAGAATGGTTACAACATTATCACTTTCAGCTTTCCCACTTCAATTAATATTGATCCCAGTTTCACACGACACTGCCCCACTTCGTAATTCTTCTTTCCTACTATGAACTCTGGAGATATATGCACGTCTTCCTGTGCAATGCAAGCCAAGTGGCGGTGCTGGATAGACAGCTGACTCACCTTGCTTCTCTCTCAGAGTATTATAGTTTGAATCAAGCATCACACGGAAACATAACATGCAAAGTAATATTAAGAGCATATTCATCACACACGCGAGGCCTCAAATGATACCATGGATGAGTACTTCCCTTTATCCTTTGTCTCATACACAGATTGAGACTTACACAGTACTCACCACGTGGAAGTACTCATCTCTAATTTCAAGTCCTGCACACGCCATTTCTTAAATATTTCAACTTATGGTACACACGCTATCTCTTAAATATTTCAACTTATTGTACACACGCTAGTGATTCAGCTTAACTTAAGCACACGGTAGTATTTCAACTTATTGCTACACGTGGTTTCTTTGTGACCGTTGGTCACTTCCGAAGATTACTACAATCCCATTAATATTACCTGCCTGACATTTAATTCTCCCCACAAAAGTTCCTGAAATAGAGAAATTATTATTTCAAACTACTCTTAAATATTCCACATGCATACCATGCCTCCACTCTTTCGTCATTACTGAGCACATCTAAAACAGGTGTTAACAGCACAGGATCCAGCGGCAGAGTGCTGAAACATGGCCGTATTCAGGGTCCTCTCCACCTCTGCTGAAGTGGGGGAGCACCTTACAACCCTATTGGCCAGCTACATTTCAGGCGCTCAAAGCTCAGGTAAATTTCATCTCTTTGGTTCCACCAAAGGTGGCCAAAGGATCGACTCAAAGATGATCATATATTCACATTCACTATCTGTGGTTAGCAGACGACCATACATTCATTCATTTCAAAAGATCTCACCAAACTGGATGTAGGGATTTATTTTGTGGGAGTGCACATATGATAAATTAAATAAATAAATTGTCATTCTTTCCCACACTGGTATCCAGCTTCGCTGTATTAATTGAAATTGAGTTATTTTACAAAAAAAATGTGTTGTTCTGACAAAAATAATGAAGTATGTTGTACCTATTTTCAATGTCGGGCGGTACTGTACCCTTTCAATATATCTCCAGAGTTCATAGTAGGAAAGAAGAATTACGAAGTGGGGCAGTGTCGTGTGAAACTGGAATAAATACTAATTGAAGTGGGAAAGCTGAAAGTGATAGTGTTGTGACTATTTATTGTGTTGTATTCCATGTTGTAGTGTGGTGTATGTCATGTAATTTGGGTATGTGTGGTTTGCATGGGAGAGTAGCTAGGTAGTTGCAGAGGTAGTGGGTTATGCGTGTTCCTTATGTCCCGTTCGGTCTGGAGGAAAGTTTCGTGATGATGGTTGTGAGAGTCGAAGTGTGAGATATAGCAAAGAAAGATCCACCATCCTATCCAGAAAGTGCACTGTAGCGTTGAATAATTACGAGATTATAAGATAGAGAATCACCAATGTGAAGCCATGCCCACTGGGCGGAATTTCTCATGTGTTATTGTTGTAGGTTATAGAATTTGTGTGTTTAGGTTATAGAATTTATCGGAATAAATAAGATAGTGAAAAGAAAAAGATTGGTGGCCTTTTCCTTCAAATTGTATGTTGGCATGATATCCAGAATTTATAATGTGTGCGCCACTCATATTCAGTGCGATGGCCACGTGTTGATAAAAGCCGTTAAATAAAAAAAAGAAAATGTGGTATTGCCAGTGTGTAGTGAACAGTCAGAGTTCTGTAAATTACTGACAGTCAGACGTGCGTTTCCGTTGCGCATTATTCATACAGGAGGATAATTTGTAACTTTATTGTGAGTACTAGAGTTCATGTTACTCGACAGATAAGAATGAATCCACTCGCTTGGCAGACCACTCATCTTGCAGGCCTGACTGCTTGATGCCACAGTATGAGAAAGGCATATGGGTGCCTCTCATAGTGCCTGTTTGACTTTCGATTGACGTGGGTGCAAACTGTATTTCTCTATTACTTTTGCGATAGTATGCACATGATACATTTGTCGTTATAATAAATGCTAATTTTTTTTACAGATTACGCATTTTTGTGCTAACTTACACTCATACTTACGGAACTACATAACATACTGATGATTTACACTGTTCGCCGTCTTGCACAATGTATTCTTACATTTGCTGTCAAAATCAAATAACAGAAAGTCCAGGCTGGAACATCAACAATTATGGAAACTGCAAACTGCACTCACTATAAAGATGACACATAGAGTTGCAGACAGGCATAACAAAAAGAATGTTACACAGTAAGCTTTCACCCAAGGCCTTCATCAGAAAAGAAAAAAACACACAGGCATTCACACAAGCAAGCATGCCTCATATACACATGACCTTGTAGTGCTTCGAGAATTTCGGAGGAAATTCTAAAATCACTCGGCCCTCCACCGTTTCGAACACCCGCTATTTTAGATATGAGTAGGAGTGTGAGTCTTGCATCCCAGCTCCACACTATCTCTTGATGTCGTTAGACCTTCTATCTCTAGCTGCTCAGGTAAATTTCACGTGTTTGACAAACATGTCGAAAACATTTCAATAGCACACTACTAAATAGTTTGACAAACCGAATGTGTTTGACACAGTTCAGAAAAATTTTAATTGACAGTCTATTTGACCTAATGGTTTGAACATTTAAGGCCCCTACAACATATTTATCAATCAAATTTATCCACACTGATGATGCAGCTTTCATGCTGTGCATATCGAGTCACAAAGTATTTTGACACTAGTAAGCAATGTGGGATACAAAGTTTAAATCTTCAAAATCTACTCCAGTGCCACATATCCAAAAATTATAGATAACAGTCTGAGCAAGCAGGTGTCTATCATCTGACAAATGCATGCATCAACCATCAAAGTGGTTTGTCAAATAGCCTGTAAAAACTTTTCACAGTCGACGTTGTCAAACATGGTAAACATAGATGCAAGCTGCCAAATAGTTTAACAAACCTGTGCAGCTTGACAAACTGATCGTCTATGGGGGCTCCACTCATGTGTTGAGCCAGTTGCTTGCCGGATTTTCAAGATATCAGACCTTACGAATGTTGATGTTTCACTATGAGAAACACTTTTTATTAGTTGCATTTTGTCTCTTTCTCTTGTGAGTTTTATAGTTTCGCGAAATTATTAGCGGCACTTATTGTTTGTAATGGCATGTGCAATGCATGTACAAGGACAGTGTAGTAAGGTGTGTTGTGTTACAATATGTGTTGAGTGTATTACTTCAAAAAGTTATTCATTACCGTTTCATGTGATGGATGAATGTGGTAGATTTTCAATGGGACACTATACCATGAGAGAATTTTCAACAAAGTAACGCGCTTATATTTTCCTCATTTGCTCCATCTAATTACTCATTGAAATTTGTGTCTGGATACTAGTTACAATATATGGAGTTTTTCGGATATTCTGTCCAGAGATGTGATGAAATTCTCATGGAAGTTACCTTTGCATGACCTCGGTTCCGAGAGTTCCAGAACCTGTGCAGAAAATTGGAATAGAGATCAACATAAACATCATTTCCGCCCTTTTTTTGTTCATAAAAACCCACACATTGCATGTTGTGCCGCCATACAACGAGACCTTCAGAGGTGGTGTTCGAGATTCCAGTACACACCGGTACTTCTAATACCCAGTAGCACGTCCTCTTGCATTGATGCATGCCTGTATTCGTCATGGCATACTATCCACAAGTTCATCAAGGCACTGTCGGTCCAGATTGTTCCACTCCTCAATGGCGATTCGGTGTAGTAGTGGTTGGTGGGTCACGTAGTCCATAAACAACCCTTTTCAATCCATCCCAGGAATGTTTGATAGGGTTAATGTCTAGAGAACATGCTGGCCACTCGAGTCGAGCGATGTCGTTATCCTGAAGGAATTCATTCACAAGATGTGCACGATTGAGGCGTGAATTGTCGTCCATGAAGACATATGCCTCGCCAATATTCTGCCGATATGGTTGCACTCACGTATCGTACAGCCATTACGGCACCTTCAATGACCACCAGCAGTGTACGTCAGCCCCACATAATGCCATCCCTAAACATCAGGGATACCTCCACCTTGCTGTACTCGCTGGACAGTGTGTCTAAGGCGATCAGCCTGGACGGGTTGCCTCCAAACACATCTCCAACGATTGTCTGGTTGGAGGCATATGCAACCCTCATCGGTGAAGAGAATGTAATGCCAATCCTGAGCGGTCCATTCAGCATGTTGTTGGGCCCATCTGTACTGTGCTGCATGATGCCGTGTTTGCAAAGATGGACCTCGCCATGGTCGTCGGAAGGGAAGATGCTCATCATGCAGCGTATTGCGCACACTTTGAGTCATAGAACGGCGTCCTGTGACTGCATGAAAAGCATTATTCAACAAGGCAGCGTTGCTGTCAGGGTTCCTCCGAGCCATAATTCGTAGGTTGCGGTCATCCACTGCATAGTAGCCTTTGGGTGGCCTGAGTGAGCCATGTCATCGACAGTTCCAGTCTCTCTGTATCTCCTCCATGTCCAAACAACATCGCTTTGGTTCACTCCGAGACGCCTGGACACTTCCCTTGTTGAGAGCCATTCCCGGCACAAATTACCAATGCAGACGCGATCGAACCGCGGTATTGCCAGTCCAGGCATGGTTGAACTACAGACAACAAGAGCTGTGTACCTCCTACCTGGTGCAATGACTCAAACTGATCGGCTGTCGGACCCCCTCCATCTAATTATTGTATTACATACAGGCTCCCAGGTAGATGCTATTTTTCTTGACTTCCGGAAGGCGTTCGATACAGTTCCGCACTGTCGCCTGATAAACAAAGTAAGAGCCTACGGAATATCAGACCAGCTGTGTGGCTGGATTGAAGAGTTTTTAGCAAACAGAACACAGCATGTTGTTATCAACGGAGAGACGTCTACAGACGTTAAAGTAACCTCTGGCGTGCCACAGGGGAGTGTTATGGGACCATTGCTTTTCACAATATATATAAATGACCTAGTAGATAGTGTCGGAAGTTCCACGCGGCTTTTCGCGGATGATGCTGTAGTATATAGAGAAGTTGCAGCATTAGAAAATTGTAGCGAAATGCAGGAAGATCTGCAGCGGATAGGCACTTTGTGCAGGGAGTGGCAACTGACACTTAACATAGACAAATGTAATGTATTGCGAATACATAGAAAGAAGGTGTAGCTTGCTCGCCAGGTTTCGAGAGGGTGCGTTTCTGGATGAGGTATCGAATATATTGCTTCCCCCTACTTATACCTCCCGAGGAGATCACGAATGTAAAATTAGAGAGATTAGAGCGCGCACAGAGGCTTTCAGACAGTCGTTCTTCCCGCGAACCATACGCGACTGGAACAGGAAAGGGAGGTAATGACAGTGGCACGTAAAGTGCCCTCCGCCACACACCGTTGGGTGGCTTGCGGAGTATAAATGTAGATGTAGAATAGGCGCCGCTCATGCATGGTTGTTTACATCCTTGGGTAGGTTTAGTGACACCTCTGAACAGTAAAAGGCACTTCGTCTGTAATAAAATATCCACAGTCAACGTCTACCTTCATTACATCTGGGAACCGGGGTAACACAAATTTTTTTATGTGTATGTATGTATGTATTAAACAGGGGACCTAGAAACAACGGAGGGGCTTCATCCCTCCATAGCCCTCAGTGGTTCACAATCACACAACAGGCCACAGCAGTCCACCCAAACCTCCATCAGCCCACACCGAATCCAGAGTTATTGTGTGGTTCGGTCCCCAGTCAACTCCCCCCCCCCCCCAGGAATGTCTCGCACCAGATGAGTAGAACCCCAAGTGTTGGATTGGTAGAATAATTATGGTGTATACATAGGTGGAAACTGTGTTTATGCAGCAATCACCGACACAGTGGAACTGAGGCATAATAAGGGGAACCAGCCCGAATTCGTCGAGGTAGATGGAACACTGACTTAAAAACCATCCACAGGTTGGTCAGCACACCAGACCTCGACACTAATCCACTGGGTGGATTTGTCAGCTCCCCGCTCGGGAAGCAACGTGCTAAACCACTTGGATAGCCAGGTGGGCTTCATATATATTTGTGTGTGTGTGTGTGTGTGTGTGTGTAAACACAAACACACACACACACACACACACACACACACACACACACACACACACACACACACATATATATATATATATATATATATATATATATATATATATATAAGTTTTAACAAGAATTGATGCTCTTATTCATGCCACCATTCACATATACTTGCTAAGTAAGGCAATAATTCAATAGTATGATGAATCTGAAATGTTTCAAGAAGTATCTTTTAGTCCTTACACTACAAGAATAAAATGAAGGCATTTATAGGCTATTTATACTGAAGTGAAGACTACAGAATGCAATCAAGCTTAATATGCATGTGAAAAGGAGTGACTCATTACTTATGAACATTAAATTAAAATTGTATACTGGGTTCACAGAACTACATATATTTGGTTTACTTAATGACCTATTATCAAGACAATTACCTAGAGTCGTCATATATCCTCTATTTCTCCTGGCATTTTGGCCAGTCTCATGCATTTAGATGGCATGACTAAATTCTGGAACTAAAATATAATATTTCATCAAGACCACAAGAGCTGTCATCCATTGTGGTGAAGAGACACCCACACACTTTAGTTTCTTTATACAGTTGTGGAAACTAAGGTCAAAAGACTGTATGGACAAAATCCAAAGATCACAGGCAATCACCAAAATGTTATAAATGTTGCATGTTCCCATTGAAATATTACACAAGAATTTACAATTAAAAGAATCACTATTCTATTTCCAACATACAAGTGGGAGTGCAACAAAATAAGATTTTATTTCAATACATAATTCATTTATTGCTCCACCTGTATCTATAATAATGTCACTCAGTGTATGAGATGCAATACAAACTTTATCTACGAAGTATGTGAAAGTTGACTAATATGTCAAAAGTTATAGATGATGTTAAAGTTTTTTTGTGAACAGTTTTATTTAATGATTTAAATGACATTTAAATATCTCTGTCTCACCTGACCCAGATTGTTTTACAGTCTTTGCTGCAAAGGAAGCGTTTATTGGCATTGTTAAGTGCTAATGTGTACATTTTCACTAAACCAATATTTTTGAATCAAAAAATTGTGTTATTCATAAATAATCAAACAGGTTGTGGGCCCATGTGTGCATCTGCATAATTCAAAGTGAATTAAAGAAACACATGTTCTATGTTTTGTACATTAATGAAGTGTAAATTTTGAAATTAGTGTATTGTGACTTTCATAGGCCAGAGTAGTTTTTGGAGTCAGTTTGTGAATTTCGACTATGGATGCGACTAGCGTGATAAGTATTAGTTCACTGGCAGGACACTCAAATTGGCATACAAGAAAATAGAAAGCAAATATCTGTCTATGTGGTATTCTTGGCGCACTTGATGTTATTGAAGGTAGATTAGCTAAAACTGTAGAACCTGTGGAAGATGTTACTGCTCAAGTAAAAGGGATATACAATAACATAGTAAATTATTTTAAGGCTGACACCAGTGCATTAATTTTATTGACTATAGGTATGAGAGAATGAAGTTTCAAAAAATAATGTTTCTTAATTCATCTCGGAAAATGGGCAGAACTGCATAAATTATTTGACAGTGTTTCTGTAGGCAAAATTTACTGTGTGACGTTTGCTTATGACTTTTTTGGATTTGTGAAACATTCTAATGATGATGTAGCAACTCCTATATCAAAACTGAAAAATGTGTGGAGTGTTTTGAAGCGAAAAGTGGCCAAAGATGGAGAAAAAAATACAGACTTATCCAATTCAGTTTTCATTTTTAACATTTTAGGCACACTACCAGATGAGTATTTTTCACACAAATCAAGTTGGCTCTTATATAAAAAAGTAATAGGACTGTAGGTAACTTAACAACTCAACTTTGTACATATGAGAAAGCTTTGTTGAGTAAAGGAGGAGATTCTGCATCTCAAGAGCCACTTATAAGTAATTCATAGAAAGAACTCTCTAAACAACCACAGTGGAAAGAGAAAATTGCTTGTCATTTTTGTGAGAATCATGTGATCAAGAAATGCTGAAAGCAGATTACAGATGGTTGACCACAAAAGCCTCAGAACAGTGATATGTCAGAAGCTACTGAAACTCCAAATATGAACATGGTTCTCTTCGCCATAACGTCTGTTGTTACTTCATCTCAGTATGATATTGGTAGCTGCTTTGCAGATAAGGGTGTAACGTGTAACAAGTCATATCACCAAGAGCGACATTTTTTGCAAGACATCTGATCCATTTTCTACAACACGTACCTTTGCATCAACAGATGATGATACTGTTGAGGCTGTTGGCAAGGGCACCTTAGAAATAGAAACAGTAGTAAACGGAATGTTGCCTAAAATCATTGTGAGAGATGAATGATATGTATAAAAAATTAAAAAGAATGTATTTTCTTTGTTTGTGGCACAGGATAAAATCCAAAAATCACATTTTTATCGACTCCAAAAAGGCGTTATTTTAATATTGGTGAAGTCACAAAATTAGTTGGTAATCATGCTCGTTCTGTAGGACTAGTTGCAGTAAAGATGAGAAGCATTAAACCTCCTATTCCTGAAAAAGTAAATGAAATCAGTCGTGAAAGCTTACTACAATTGTATCATGAAAGATTTGGACATAAAAATAAGCGACATGTCAAGATGTTAATTCCCAAGATCTTAGGCGTAAACATGGGATTGGATTGTGAGCTCTGGGAAGGTTGTGTTTATAATAAAAGAAAACTGCTCCCATTTGGCACCTGGAAGAGAGCTTCTGAACCAGGAGAGCTCATTCATACAGATGTCTGCGGTCATTTTCAAAAGTCCAAGTCTGGGTACCGCTACTTTGTTTTATTCGAAGATGATTATAGTAAATTTCGAGAAACTTACTTCTTCAAAGAAAAATCATAAGTTCCAATTAAATAAAGAAATTTTATAATCAAAACAAAGACTACTGGGCTACAATTACAAATCTCTTAAGCGATAATGGCGTCGAGTTCAACAATAAATAGACAATGGAGAGTCAACAGAAGGAGGGCACAATCCAGTGTTCCACTATGTCATACTCTGCAGCAAAATTGATGCAGTTAAAGAGTTCTTGAAACAGCCACAGAAACATTTCCCAGTCAATAGGACGAGGAATTTCTCCTTATGCAAGATACCATTTCAGTTTCGTTTTACCCAGGCAAGTTTCAGCACTTTTTGTGCTGTCTTCTGTGGGTTATTTTATTTTCTTACTGTAAAATAGTTGTTACGTATTAACATCTACAGAAACTTTGGTACAAAATACTTACAATTGTGAATGAAAAATTGTTGTAAAATATTGTACATCATTTGTTTACAGTTCACCATTGAGATATGTATTAACTACCTGATGTGCTGTATGTTGTTTATTACATTATGTTCAAAGTTCTTGTTCGAAGCTTAATTGGCATAAGAGTGGATGTATGCATTAGCTTACATACCTTACATGAAGCTATTAGCCATTTTTGTTGGTAGCTAGTCTGCTACACAATCTACAACTTGTCATCTGCAAACACCAAAACGTAATTTCTATTTTTCTGTTTATTATAAACTAGAACTTTAGACATAATGTAATAAACAACATACAGTGCATCACGTCGTTAATACATATCTCAATTGTGAACTGTAAACAAATAATGTACAATATTTGACAATAATTATTCACAATCGTAAATATTTTGTACCAAAGTTTCTGTAAATGTTAATATGTAACAACTATTTTATAGTAAGAAAATAAAATAACCCACTGAAGATAGCACAAAAAGTGATGAAACATGTCTGGGTAAAACGAAATTGAAAAGGTGTCATGTATAAGGCGGAATTCCTAGTCGTATTTTCATAGCAAGCACAGACATAAGAAGAACTGCAACACCACAAGAGGATTTCCCAGTAGTTTTGGGCTGAAATGAAAAATTCTGCAGTGTACATAATTAATAGAAGGGGGCCTTCCAGTATTCTAGGACATCTCCATACGAAATATGGTACCAAAAGAAGCCTGGCGTGAAGCATTTGCATATAATAGCGTCTAAAAGTTATGTTCACATTCCAAAACAATTAAGGGTGGAAACGGATCGAAAAGCAGTAAAAGCGATTCTGATTGGCTATGACGTGATGATATTGGATCTGGTGCGAAGAAAGTCGTCAGCTAAATAGAAAATGGGATGTTATTTTTGAAGAGAAAATTGTGCAAAAGGAAATTCCAGTAGATCCTGTGGATCTTGATATCCCTCAGCAGAAGTTTCAAGAATCTGTAACATCGAAAATGCAGATAAAAGACATTCTGCACCATCCACAATTCTCGCTGTTTAATTTCCGTTGATAACTAGTACTGTACTTCTAATTCTGAATCTGTAAGTTTTATTACAGAAACTATATTTAATGTGTGATCAATGCAATAGTATATTTATTTTTTACTGTATATAACTGATTGTAATTATAATGAAAATATTATAAATTGCTGGGTAGTAGCCAAGGGAACTTTATTTAAATGTATCGATAGTAGTGAGGAAATGGTAGTAGCTATGTCGTTGTTTACCTTAGCGTGTGGAGAGTCTCTGTCGCGTTGCAAGCAGAGGGAGAGCAGAGTAGCTTGAATGATGAAAGAGTGCGAAATTGGTTTTTGGGCGCTTCCACAGACATGCAGCTATGCTTGCGCCAGTGTAGACGCGCCTGATTCGTTAACCCACGAATATTGAGAGCACGGTAGGACTAGACAGGCGAATGAAGCTGCAGTTATAACTACTGCGTGTCCCATAACTATATATGGCTCTGGAGACGACTTGGGGTTCTGAAACAGCAGCAACAGCGGCAGCTCAGCATTGTCGTCGGCTATATTCCTCGTCGTCTGCACAGCTGCAACATCATCGTAAGACAGTTAACTGGTAGATATAATACTGTAGAGGCTTTACTTAATTGTGATTCCTTCACAAAGTATGATTAACTTGAAAAAATGGAAATGAGCGTTTGGCGTCATTGGCCGGGGGACCCCTTATGGGGCACCGGATGGGGATACAATGATGATGAAGATAACACAACAGCCAGTCACTGAGCGGAGAAAATCCCGGACCCAAATGGAAATCGAACCCGGGCCCCTTAGGACGGCAGTCCATCACGCTGACCATACAGCTATTGGGGCAGACATTGAATAATAACTTGCAATAGTTAAAACTTGTCAGGCACCTGTGTTGTAATTGTCCTCAGACATTATTATCAGGTGGGGTCCCTTTCCTTTCCATGCAGTGACCGAGTGTCATAAGAATATGAAAACTGATTGAGTATTTACTGCCAGTTTTGTGTGTTTGCTAATGACCAGTTTCAGTGTAAATTTTATGCCTCAGTAATTATTCATTCTTGTATATCATAACAGAGACTTTTCTAATTTGTAATTTTTAGTATTCACTTCATTCATTAAAATTAATGTAAAATTTCATTGGCGAAACTAATAACTAAAGATACAGTACAAGTTAAGAGTGCATAATGTCATTAATTCTCTGTTTGGCTTTCTGAGTAAAATCAGTTGCCTGTTTGCTCAAAGCAAATTCAATTCAGTCTTTCAAACAATCTAAGGTACATTGCTTGCTTCTCCCTAAATATTGCTTTACGTTACATTAAGGTTACTGAAAGTAATTTTTCTTAAATAACAAAGTGTTAGTTACATTTATTTAACTAGTAACTCCATTTAGCTTTACTTTGAAAATTTAGTATTTCAGGGTACGTAACAGCAAACTTTCTGATTCATCTATTTTCTTGTGAACTGTTGTGCTATGGAAAAGTGTGACAACCTTCTTTTGCCACACCAGTGATTATTTGCTTAAATTTATTTCCCATTACTGTTCTTAATATTCTGGAGACTCATTACCCTAGCGGGCTGGCGACCATTTAATTATCCTCTTTTTAGCTAACCAGTGTTTTCTTTGTATTATCAGTAAATTTTGTAGGAAATATTACACAAAGTACATTTTCCCCTCTGCCCCTGTGTGGTTCGTGAGTGATTGTAGTATATTCCACCCATTTCAAAATTATTTTCAGTATTTAGATTAGGTTTAGAATAAATTCTGCCTTCAGAACGGTCTGTTGTACACTTTCCTCCAACTAAGTGGTGTTATAGTCCTTCGGTAACGATAGCGCTGCTCATTGTAAAATTTCGTTAAGCATTTACTGTCACAATCAGTTATATCGCAATCCAGAAGAGCAATTAGGAATGCGGATGTTACAAGTCGTCAGACGAAACGGAGAGCAAAGCGAAATTTAGATTTGCAAGAGAAAATGAGTTCCATAGTTATGATGTTTTGCAAGATGAATTTGAAGAGAGATCAGAATAATCTGAATATGAAAGTGTTAAGCCACAACTGCATGAATGTTTAACACGGAAATGTTCAAGATGACTTCAAGACTGCAGAATGACCTTTGAGAACCAAAATCTTATTGTGATGTCATGACGACTGGAAAGCAGCAACGGATCAAGAAATGGAAGCACATCAAGAAAATGGAACTTGGACTTTGAAAGTTTTACCTCCTGGAAAAAGGACATTTTCATGTCAGTGGATGTACTAACTGAAGACGAATACTGATGGACCTGTTGACAGATTCAAAGCAAGATTGGTTACAAAAGGACTTTCGCAAAAAAAGTGATTGATTATGAGCAAACTTTTAACACTACAGCTAAGACGTCGACTATTCAAACGTTACTCAGCGTTGCCGCCAAGAAGAACTTGAACACTGCACAAATAGATGTGACTACTATTTTTCTTTATGGTAACATGAAGGCACAGCCTGAAGGTTACAGTGATGGTCCTAGAAAAGTATGTTAAGCAAGGAAAAGCTTATACGACTTGAAACAGGCATCCTAATGCTGAAAAGAGAGATACACAAATTACGCCAAGGGAGTAGAATTTAAGAGCAGCAAAACTGATCCGTGCCTCTTTATGAGGTAGAGGGGTTCTTACAAGATTTTCCTCATACTCTACACTGATAGCGGATTGATTTTGGCAAACAATGATAGTGAACTTAAAGAATTTATTGAAGATCTTGAAAGGGAGTTCAAATTGAAATCAAACCGACATTGTGTTTCTTAGGATTGGAAATTGATAGAAAAGAAGAGGGTTCTATTCAAGTCAGTCAGCATCACTACACCAAGAAGGCTTTGGAGCTCTTTCACGTGAGTGATTGTAGACCTGTTACAACTCCAATTATCAAGGACAACGACGTGGAAGAGAACCCTATCAAAGCTGATTATGCTTATAGGCAAGCAGTTGGATACTTGATGAACCTGATGTGTGGGACAACACCAAACATAGCATATGCTGTTGAAGTTGAGATGCCCCACCCAGTTTTATCCTAATGTGGACAACTGTTTTGCTCCTAAAAGTGATTGTGAGTGGCGATTGGCTTCGTTCATAAATGTGGGTGGATAATCACATGTAGCACAGTACTCTGCATGCAACCAATGTTAATCGCTCTACCAAAGTCTGAGCAGTGCTTTACCACACGAAAATAATTGTTGCAAAATGAGCAGAATAAGTACTGCTGTAAACTCAATACCATACAGAGGTATGCACAACTATTTGTAAACAACTTTGCGATGAAGATATTTGTCAGTTTAGTGGCTTATACGGGTGGGCAACAAACATAAAACTACCCAGTTTTATATAAGCACCAAAACATATATTCGATGATAAAATACATCCATGAATCATGCAAACATGCACTACAATATTACTGTAATATAAAAACCTGCTAAGCATTGTAGATGCTTAACCACTGTGGTGGTAAATTTTGAAAAGTGTACTGCTGCTGGATATAAACTTAAGCATCTCTTTGATGTAATTTGCTTGTATTAGTTTGAAGGCAATTTCCACTAATTTACACTAGCTCTGGCCGAGCCGATGCTCATAGCCTAGCAGAGGGATCAGATGTGACAGACATGGTCCTCATCAAGGGCATCAAAGTCACACTCAATGCTGAAGTTGTAAGCATGCTGGCCTCAAGCCATACCATAGTTACAGTTACATTTCACACAGAAGAGACACTGAAGTACAATGAACCAAACGGGCTATTGCACTACTTGAGCGCGAATTGGGCGCTGTTCAAGGAAACACTTGATGGTAATGTTCCAGAGACTCACTAAATTACACAATCCGTGCAGACCCCATCGTGGTTCAGGGTGCAATAGCCGGCGCTATTCCAACAATCACATAGCAACGATCAACGGCCCTGTCACCGGAAATCCAGGGGTTGATCTCTATGAGAAACAGTCTGAGGAGATGTTGGCAGCACACCAGGCGCCCGTTGTGCAAACAGCACATTAACAGGCTCTAGGGTACATACAGGGCAAGATACAAACATATAAAACCGCACAGTGGGACAGCACATTGGCAGAGTTAGATCCCACGCAGCCTGGTGTGTAAAAACTAGCGGTCACTTCACTAAGGAGAAGCACTACATACCAATTCAACAAGGACCTGATGGAACATCACACTATGCAGAAGAGAAAGATGAACTGATGACCAGAACACTAATACTGCCTTTCACATTGAATCTGGTTCCCTCCAACCTAGCTTTCACACTTGAAATAGACCAGGAGATCAGACAACTAGTTGCCGGCTCATGCTTGACGAAACAATACGTAATAACACACTTGAAATCTCGTGGGTCATCGAGCTTATCACACCTAGGAAAGCTCCTGGTCCTGATGGCATTCGAAACTATGTCCTCCAAGAGTTAATGGATAGAGCTAGCTAGTACCTAACACACACTGTGAATGCCTTCCTGTGACACCAACACTTCCCCAACTATTGGAGGGCAGCTAAGATCCTGATGTTCAGGGAACCAGAGAAGGACCACTCCCTCCCACAAAATTACCTGCCCCTCAGCCTGTTGTGCACGCTCGGGAACATTGTTAAGAAGGTAATTCTTAAACGCCTCACTAGGCACTGAATCACCTATAACACCCTGAGGCCAGAGCAGTTCGGATTCACGAATGCCCAATCAACAACACAACAACTCCTCTACATAGCAGAAAATATCATACATGGCTACACCACCAACAAAGTAACAGGGGCTGTGTTCCTGGACATCGAAAAGGCCTTCGATCGTCTATGGCGCAACAGTCTCATTCGCAGACTCAGTGATGCTGGTTTCCCTGACAGACTCGTAAGTCTCATACACACATATCTCACCAACATATGTTTCCACACTGACATTCAGGGCAAATAGACAACACAACATGATATACAACTGGGAGTACCCCAAGGCAACATTCTGGGGCCTCTCTTGTTTAACCTGTGCATCAATGTCTTTCCAGCTACACAAAACATGACAGTAGCCATCTATGCAGATGACATGGCTCTTGTAGCACAATATTGGAAAACATCAAGTATTAATTCATGATCACAGACAGCACTCAGGACTGTAGAGCCTATGTTGGAACGATGGTTTGTTAAATTAAATGGCGACAAGTGTGAAGCTGTTCTGTTCACGTGCAAACTGAAACACTTGCAGAAATACCAAAACTGCAGACAAATAATACTACGTACACAGCCAACATGATTCTGTAAGAAAGTCAGATACTTTGGTATCTGGCTGGACGAGAAACTTATGTGGGGGGCCATACAGAATGCGTAACCAACCGAGCAAATACGGGACTCAAACAGCTTTATCCTATGCTCAACAGACAAAGCACACTGAATAGGAAGGTGTTGAGGTCCATGTACACAACACTGATTAGACCACTGATGACATATGCAGTTCCAGTTTGGAGATACACAGCTCCAGCACGTCTGTGCCGCCTGCTGATCAATCAGAACACAGTGCTACATATCATGAGCAATGGTGAATGATATACACATGCTGCGGAACATCACAGGGGATACCGCCTTGAGACTCTCACGGATATATTTAGAAAACTTGCCACATGACTGTACAAGAGAACGAGACACTCGAACAATCCTTTCATTCTTAGTCACAGTAACTACGATCACAACAATAGTGGAAACACAATAGTCCAAAAACACTACTACTTAGGGCCAATTAACCACCTATGGATAACACCAGCACACAAACACGACAAATACTGGTGAACCCCTGCAGCACAGCAAAATTAACTGGCACCGCCATGTGTAAACTAGCCGATCAATGCAGAGAAGCCGAATCGCAAACCAAACGCAAACAAACCGAACGGAAACCCTTACACAGTGGTCGATTTATGATCAGTCTTGGCATATTATTGGTACAGATGCTGCAGCTGGCCCAGGAGATTTTGCAGGGTCCCAGCCCAGCAGTACCCCTCCTCAAAGGGACTCATACTCTTTATGACGATCTAAGCAATGAAAATGGAACTGTGCATTGGACGATAGCCAAAAACTAACAATTACCCTATCGTTACATGATTTGTCCGCAGGCAGCAAGAATCCGCAACTGCTCTTACTTCCTGACCAGACTATTGTAGACGTTTTCTTCCTTGGTGCTTGCCTTGACAGTTTCTTTCCTCTGCCCTTCAAACCCCTACCATTTGTTTGCTTTTCGTCCTCTATCTATCTCCTCGATGCGATTGTGTTAGCGGGTAGTTCTATCAAAACACGCAGATAACATCACAGCCCCACATCCCATGAAGGCCTCGGCTAGTAACTAACAAATATGGAGGTGACAGTAGATCCTTTGAGATGGTCACCACGTCGGTGTGGGCGTGGAGGTGCTCCACACTAAATAAAATCCATTAACTACTCAGACGTGACCATTTTTGCGATAGATAACTTGTATTGAGACAATTAAGACTTTCGAGAAATACCATCACTTTAGCCTACACATTATAATTTTGAGAGAAAAGGTCGCCACATGCACAAATGCCTGTCAAAACTGTGTGTGTAGCTTCAATATCCGCCTCAGTAGTTACTTTTCTTAACACAAAATTATTCCCAGTACCTTTTGTTGTCTTCATCTTCTACACAGCGGCCTATTCATGCAGCATGTTCTAGTGATTTTAGCTAGTAAAAATCATTCACATACCTTACATTTTCGTTCCATGTTTTTACCATAAGTAGTCAATGCTATAACTCACATTCAAACAGCTAATTTATCTGAAAAGTATTCTGCTATAATTATAGATTTTAGGAAATAATTATTAGTGCACTAAACGTTTTTAATGAAATAAGGAAATTATTAAAGCTATTTGATTTGTATAAAAGTCAGAAAGATATAGTCCTTAAGTTTTACATTTTGTCAGTGATCATGGCTTTCACAAGATGAATTCCTATCTCACAGTACATGATAAAATACACTTCGCAAATGAAATTATAGTTCAGTCTTTTACTTGGTGCTGATCACAGGTTATCACCCCAAATGAGTAATGCTACCATAGAATAATTTGTAGCAATGAATAGTCACTCCACAGTTGTAGTATTTATTGGTGCTAACCTTGGCCAGTGTAATGTTTCTTGAATTTGCATAGTACATACAGCAAGCCTGTGTTTCCAAACTGGTAAATAAATATAGCCACTTCTTCTTACTTGGAATTCTGCTGCGCAAAATGCACTGCAGCGGAGTCAGGTAATCGAACTGTAGTAGTAGTAGAAGTAGTAGCAGTAGCCTTATTCATTTGTAGGTCACTTTTTACAAGGATATAGGATATGTCAAAGTATTTACAAATTTAGATCAATTTAAAATAAGCTAATTCGTATATACATATATTTACAGACTTCTGGGTAGAGACAATCATTAAATTCACTCCTGGTATACAATACTTTTTTTACAAAGAACTTATTAAATAATGTAATGCCATATTGTTCGCTCATATCTCACTATCAGTCACTGCACATACTATACATAGATTGTTTTGTGACACTTCACTATTTACACACACACACACACACACACACACACACACACACACACACACACATACACACACACGTGCTATACATAGCTTGGGGGTAAGTATGTCTAGAAAGTAAAGAAGAAGGAAGAAAAACATAAAATGAAGGTGTTATGTGGAAGGTGTTATGTGGAATGATGGATGTTTTATAATAATTATTATCATTTGTTTACTTGTTTAACATTTTTTTTACCAAATCCCTACTCTGTTTTATCTAAGTAATACTTCATGTATAAAATGTATTGCACAACAGGTACTTTTAAGCTGCCTTTTTAAATAGGTGTATTTTTGCAATTTCTTTACTCTGTTTTGGTAATTTCTTGTAGTTTTATTTCTTGGTAGAAAATGCTGTTTTGAGTTTTATGGTTATTTTTTCTTGGTAAATGTAAGTTGAGTCTATCTCTTGTTGCATGGCCATGGACAGAGCTGTTTGTGCAGTAATTACCAATGTTATTTTTGATGTGTACAATTGACTGGTAAATGTATTCACATGGAGCAGTTAAAATCCCTAGTATTTAGAACAGATCTTTACAATTAGCTACCCCTCTTATTCCTAATGCCTCTAATTTGTCTAATTGAATCTTGTGGTCGACTGTATCAAACGCCTTACAAAGATCCAAAAAATGCCTGTGACACACTCATCTTTATCAAGAGCATCAAGTATAACTTTTGTAAATTCTAAAATGGCTGACTCCGTATTTTTGCCACTCCGGAAACCAATCTGTGATTCGCTTAAAAGATTGTATTTATTCAGGAAATTCATTAATCTTTCATAATTGCTTCTATTATATTTGACAATGCTGACAGCAGGGACATGGGCCAGTAATTTTCTATGCCTTCTGCATTACCTATCTTAAGCAAAGGTACAACTCTTGCCTGTTTTAACTGCTCTGGAAATGTCCCTGATTTGAAGAATTCATTTATTATATTTGTTAAGGGGCCTTGTACAATCCCTATGCATTGTTCCGGTACACAAATTGGTACTTCATCTAAGCCTACTGACTTTTTATTTTTTAGTTTTCGAACAATTTAATTGACTCCATTCTCTGTGGTTGGAAGTAACATCATTGTATTTAGTGCAACATTATTTACAGGTCTTATATTTGTTTTGGGGAATTTTGCTGTAACTTATCTGCAATACTTGAAAAATGCTCGTTCACATAGTTTGCTAAGTGTTGTGGATCATTTATTACCTTATCCCCTTTCCTTAGCAGTATGTTATTCTGCATTTGTTTGCCTCTCCCAATTTCCTTTTTTATAAAATCCCAGACTGCTTTGCTTTTACTCTCTGCATTATATATTATTTTGTTATTAAATGACTTTTTGCAGCAATTAGCACCTTCCTATAGATCTTTTTGTATCTATGATAGAAATTTAAGAATTCTGGATCATTGTGAATCTTTTTCATGGAATGGAGGTGTTTAAGTGTTTGGGAGGACTTCTTAATACCTACTGTTATCTATCTGTTTTTGCGAGATGTTGATACAGACCTGCATACTTTTGGAAATGCCTTTTCAAAGATCAATTTAAAGAATATGGAGAATGTAGAGAATTTCATATTCATATTGGTTTTCTTATCCACTTCTTCCCAGCTTTGTTTTTCTAGCTCTTTTGAAAACTCTTTTATTTTGATTTGTGATAGATGTCGTTTGTAGGCTTGTAGTTCAGGGAATGATTCGATGCCTGATTTTACTGTTGTTATTTGACAGAGATGGTCTGATAGTCCAAGATCTTTTACAGCTACATCACATTTTTCCCTGTCCATATTTGTGGCCACATGATCAATTGCTGATACAGTTGTTGTTGTAACCCTTGTTGCACTATTGACCATTAGGGATATGCCAAAATTTTGAAGGATATTTATGAAGATGCTGCTGGATTAATTTATGATATTAGTGTTGATGTTAATGTCCCCACACAGAATTATGTTGACGTTTGTATTTGAGACTTTATCTAGAATTCTCTTAATTTATTGAAAAAAGTGTCCACACTACCACTGGGAGATCTATACACACACAAAATGATTAATTTCTTGGTGATATCAAGCACTGTTAATTTAAAAAAATGTTCAAATGTGTGTGAAATCTTATGGGATTTAACTGCTAAGGTCATCAGTCCCTAAGCTTACACACTACTTAACCTAAATCATCCTAAGGACAAACACACACACCCATGCCCGAGGGAGGACTCAAACCTCCGCCAGAACTAGCCGCACAGTCCATGACTGCAGCGCCCTAGACTGCTCGGCTAATCCCGTGCGGCACTGTTAATTCAATATCTGATATTTCAAAGTGTTTATCTTCACTTACTGTACTGAGGTCAAGTCTTGATTTAAACTGTGTTCCTTTTCTGATATAAATGCATGATCCTCCACCCCTTTAAGTAGTTCTGCAGTAAGAGTTTGCCTTTTCATACAATGATAGTACTACATGTTGGATTTCTGAGTCTCTACACCAGTGCCTAGTAATGCAAACTACTGTGCAGTTCAGAGATTGGAGCTCAACTTCTAATAGTTGTATTTTATTTTTAACTGATTACATGTTTTGATGGAGGACTTTAAGTCTGTGAAATGCCCCATGTTACTCTTTCCAATGGTTTGTTTTTCTTTTTGATATCTGGTACATGTGATATTTGAAGTGTTAAAATCTGTCTTCTAAGTAATTGTTTCAGTATTTTTTAAACTGCTGGAGATACTCTTTAGGCAGGGGAACCTGTTGTCTGGATTTATCCTAAAAAAGACCTACTTTTCCTACCTATGACAACAGGTATTTGACCATTTGTGGCCCGAGATACACTCCCTGTACTTTCATGAATCAGCTGTACCAATCTCCCCTTCCCAGTCCTGTTTAGGTGCAGGCCATGCCTAGTGAAATCCCATCTGTTGATAGTCCCGATGGGCACCAGAGATACATAAGCAAAGTTGGCTGTCCTCAGAGCCATCCCTAACCCTACACTGATTCGCCTCACAGCTCCATCAAGGTGTGGTCTATCATGACATAGGAACAGCTCAACAAAGTGTATGTTGGTGCCACGAGTCAGAGAAGCTATCTTGTCCAGGTCACCACCTATGTCATATGCCCCTAAGACGTTATATATTCCTAGGTTTCTTGGCCTCGGTTGAAGTGTGCTGCACATTTCCTGCTCCTTGTTCTACCTGAGGCTCTTCTCCACTTAGCCAGCCGAAGTGGCCGTGCGGTTCTAGGCACTGCAGTCTGGAACCGCGAGACTGCTACGGTCGCAGGATCAAATCCTGTCTCGGGCATGGATGTGTGTGCTGTCCTTAGGTTAGTTAGATTTAACTAGTTCTAGGTTCTAGGGGACTAATGACCTCAGAAGTTGAGTCCCACAGTGCTCAGAGCCATTTCAACCATTTCTCCACTTAACTCTGCCAATGGTAGATACCTGTTTTTGGTGTTGCTGATAAAACTGTCAGATCGCGTTCTCTTTCTTCCTATCCTCCTACCAGCTGCCAGTTTCCAACCATCCTCCTCCCCCCATCTCCCTTGATCCTTCTGATTTCCTTTGTTGCTTCCTCCAACTGTGCCTGAAGGGCTCAGATTTTCCTTTCCTGTCCCCCAATCAAAATGTTCCTACTGCATACTCTGCAGTTCAGGAGAGAGCCTTTTCTGTTCTCCCAGCATTCTCCCCACTGCATCCCCCCTCCCCAAGTGAAAATATTTCCTACAAGATTGGCAACAAATCCCTCTACTCACTACCCTACTACAGCTCCCACATTTCTCACTCATGGTCAGCTTCGAAAGAATAATTAAATTTAAAGAATGTTTTAAATTTGTCAAGGACCCGAGATTGCAGAGTGTAAACAAAAAAACGACACAAAGGTCTTACGTGCGGTGGTGGTTGTTTTTGTACTGAATTAGAGATACAAAGACAGAAGAATGAATATGTAATTACTTTGCTTTTAGAGAATTTACGTTATCAGGAGTGTTTGGTCAGGTTTTTAGACTTAATAACTCTGAAAATGTAGGCCTAGATCGCGTCTATCTAACTAGTAAACAATACGAAATGTGTTAGTTAAATACGATTTAAAAAACGTTTAATTACACTTTTATTGCGACAATAGACACTCATGAAACTATAAACTAGCTGTCTTTTTTTAACGAATTTTGCACTATCATGAAAACTTGAATAGAATTTTTTGTGTTTATGTTACGTAAAATTTCGGGTTATGTCGTGATTATCGGGACTTCAGCTAAAGAACAAGTATTTTCAAGAAAATCTCTGCTGGGACGCTAATATTCAGTTATGTGACAAGAACGGACACTACAGCAAGTATACAAAACAAAGAAAATTTAAATTTGACACTATTTTCTCCTAAATAAGTTATTTTAGCGGACGAAGAAAATACGTGTGATCTCACTCGGCGGCCATCTATCTTAGACAAAAGCAGTGGTAAGCTTCCCTGTCGCCAATTTGTATGCGGTGGTTCCTCTCATTTACATAACTTAATGTGAAGGCCATGAACACTTACTAATTGCTTACATTCTCACAATACTTTAAAAATGAAGATCTCTTTTACAAAACATATTACACATTAGACAACTGATTATTTAAACAATATCGTTTATAGATAGTCGTCACCATTAAGGCCCGTCCACACGCAACGATCTGTCTGCGCAAATGTCTGCGCACATCACATCTGCGCAGACAGGTCGTTGCGTGTGGACAGAAGATTTGCACCAACCTGAGATGTGTGCAAACCTGGAAGTTGGAGTTGGAGGTTTGAAAGGAAATCTCTCAAATCTGTGGGTTCAAACCACATCTGCGCAGACAAGTTGGAGCGTGTGGACAGGAGATCGCCGCAAATCTGGCGCGAAACAGCAGTTTTCTGTTTAGTGTTTGTATTTGTGCGCACATGGCATTGAAATGTCTGATACTCGTCAGTGTTCTCGAGAGTTTGTAAGTGAATTCATTGAAATATATAGAAACTACCCATGTTTGTGGAAGATTGAAAGTATAGAATATAGTGACCGAGACAAAAAGACAGCAGCATACAATGCTCTAATTGAAAAATTGCGGGCACTTGACGCCTCGGCAAACAGAGAAACAGTAATAAAAAAAATTCGATGCGAACTGTTTGCCAAAAAAGAGTTATCCGAAGTTCAGAAATCTAGAAGATCTGGTGTAGGAGTAGATGAAGTATACCGGCCAACGTTATGATATTTTGATCTGCTTGGCTTTCTTAGTGATCAAGAAACGCCAAGACCAACCATGAGTACAATTGAAGATGAAATTGGAGTGTCAATGTGCGAGGAAATGGAACACGAGACAATGTAAAACAATATATTTCACAAACGTTTATCAAAATTTTATTGAAAAGAATATATTTGTGTGTAAACATAACAGAAAATTAACTACTGTTATAAAAGGAGCTCATCCCTTAAGACAGCGTAAATAGCTTCACATGTGTTGGGTATTATTTCACTCAACGCTTGTTTCGATATTGCAGTTGAAAATTCCAAATCCTTATAGCTCCTTCCTGTCGCTAGGAATCTTAATGTTACCGCCAGCCGTACATGAGGAGAAATTGCCCTTCTCATACAAGTATTTTTTCTCACAATATGAGGTGTACAAGCTTTAAGAGATAATTATAAGTTTCGACATCCATCCGCAAATAATTTCGCCAGTCGTTAGGTTCGCCCTGCAACTCTCGCAGTAAATTTACGTGAGAAAACTACTTTCACTTTAGCAGCCACTGTCTACACCATTTTGACCGCTTTCTCTGTTTCCTACGGTTGGGCTGAATGCTTTTTTTGCAACACAAGTTGCGAACACAGACCACAACAGAACTTCGTCCATTTCTATATTTCAAAATAACTGAATTAAATTTTTGACGTTTATGGGGAGCGTAGTCGCTTGCCACTGATATTTCTTTTCTACACCGACAGATGGCGGGCGAGTAGTAGATTTGGGTTTGTGTCGTGTGAACACACCACATTTGCAGCGATCTTTTGCATGTACAGACATCTGCGCCGATGTCTGCGCAGAGGTCGTTGCGTGTGGACCGGGCTTTAGATCGCACTCTTTTATTTAGGTGGCAACTCTCTTTAACCACTTCTGTTTAGTTCTATTCTTTGGCCACTAGATGGCAGATGACTAAGGTAGGCGTTCACTGTTGTCTCGCTGCGTGCTGTATTTGAACAACCTCTGGTGCCTGGCAAATGCTCGTGATTAATAAAGTTATGACAAAGATTTAATTGCATGGCGTGGAACTATCTGTTAGGCTGTAATAATACTTACGTCGTTACAAAGTCTTGAAAATCCAACAGAGTGTGATGTAATAAGGGTAAAAAGAGTTGTTCTTTATTTGAGAGTTGCTTATGGCTATGGATTTATTTAGATAAGTGGTGAAACAAAGGTATTTTGAATGTTATAGTGATGCTGATCATGGGGATGATGTACAGACTGGACGATCTACCTTATTTGTTCTTTGCCTGTACGTCAGTGCACCTGTAAATTGAATGAGTCAGTGACAAATTTCAGTTCCAATTTCCACTACAGCATCTGAATTGTAGCAGCTAGTGAAACAGAGACTTTTAAATGAACTTCGCCAGGTAAAGGATTCGGAATCTTGCCTACGAGCAGACAATGAAGCTGCTGTTCGACTATCATAGGATCCTGAATGACACTGATGGAGATAACATATTTTTCTCAGAAAATTCTTTGCTTGAGAGTTAGTTAGAACTGGTGAAATTATTATTTGAAGAGTAAATACAGAAAATCAGCTTGCAGATTTATTAACAAAACCATAATTTGCTGTATGACTGTGACAGTTGTACAATAATATGAGGTTTTGTAAGTTATTAAATAAGAGAGGGTGTTAAAGCTTTGTGTTGTGAACAGTATTATTTAATAACCTGAATGACATTTATATATCTCTGTCTTATCAGTCACAGATTATTTTGCCCTTTGTGCTGCAATGGAAGTGTTAATTGTTGTTGTTCAGTATTAATGTCTAGACTTTTAATAAACCAACGTTTTTGATGGAAGAAAATCTGAGTCATTCCTAAATAATCAAACAGGTACTAGATGAGAAATTCGAATTCATTTTAAGGAACCATTACCTTCTTTTTCAATGTAAGTTATTCTATACAGTTAGTTTATTAAATGGCCTTACACACATACCAACTGGCTGACTGACAAATTGGATGAGTGTAGGCGTTTTGACAGACTGACCAACCAACGGACAGTCCTTGTTGGGATGTCAGGCGTGTAGGACCACCCGACAGCCGCCCCTTGCCCCCACCACTCCACCCAACAAATTGTCCAACCTCTTGATAAAAGGTTGTCTTTTGTCAATGCAAGCAGAATTAAATGCTGTTCTAATGTACATAGCAGTGTGTGAGGCACATGAAACTTTAAGGACAGAATTTCCGAAGAAATTTAAAGGCTGCAGATGTTTGTGGGACACGTCATGTGAGGAGTTTAGGAATACAGATGCAAGGAATGAAGCACTTTCTTCATTTTGTAACGATTCGATAATGGTTTTGTGTGGCATATAGAGAGAATAAAGGTCCACTGATCTTATTTCTGTTTCATTTTATTTATCTGAAACGGAATCTTAAAACCGAAATAACGACATTAAATGGACATTACTCATAAAATGTGCTTGCTTAATTGTCATAGGTGTCAAAAAAATCCTGCTTATATCCAAGCCTTCTCCTATGAAGATCCTTTTTACTGGTCTAACAGTTGCTAAATGCTTCACTTCTTACGTATCTCCTATTGTATTTTTCAGATGATGTGTGTCACCACCATGTGTAGTTTCTCTTCTTCGAATGTGAGATGAATTCTTAAGCTTACAGGTCATCTTTTATGCTACATATATAAAAAATTAATAAAGTTTCATGAATGTCTTTGGAAAATTTATGATCTCCCTTCCATAAAAGGATGTGTGCTGGATGCTAATGCACTATACATTTTATTTTCACAATTAATACACATTAATAGAACACATATATGAACTCCACAATACGATGCAAAACATAGAACCAAAGTCGACTAGCAAAGAAAGAAAGGTACAAAGATAACATACACTTTTACAAAACATCCTTAAACTTTAATGCTCAGACTGTTTCGATTTGTCTTGGTTTTATTGTCTGACACCGCCACATCAGCCCTTGAAGGGCAGAGATGGGAAAAACAATTTTTTCTGTTTGAATCAATGCACTTCACATTATATGTCTGAGATCTGTGAGAAACACCAAGAACCCCTGAATATGTGGAAAGTGACAAAAAATCTGCCTACCAGCCCACACAAAAAATGACCGGTGTGTTGCCAAGAGGGGAAGGAGGTGGGGGTGAGACTGACTGAAGTATTTGAGGCACCAATGAGACAGACGTAGAACCTAAGCTCTACTCTGCACAAGCCAGCTTCAGTGACTCGACCAGCACAGTATCCCGACGTCCGTTTACATCTAGGACAAAGGTCTTGTCTGAACAGTATAACACCTTAATGGGGTCCTTACATAACAGGGAGAGCCAAAGCTTGACAGCCGCCTCCGTCAGCCAGACAAAAGGCCATGTATATAAATCTTTGTAACAGAAAACAGGTTTTGTTCTGTGATGTACAGGGTTCTGCAGCGAAAAGAATTGCATATGTGATTGCAGCTTCTGTAAGAAGAGTTCAAAGTCTCCAATATGAAGGTCAGGAAGAGGAGTGTGAAAAAAATTCACCTGTGATCTTAACATCACTCCATAGACAAGCTGGGCCATAGAGCACTCAATATCCTCTTTTACAGTGGTGTGAAGGCCAATAAGAACCAAAGGTAAGGTATCAGGCCAAGAACCAGAATGGCACACCAGAACCTCCTTCAAAGTACAGTGCAGGCACTCTAGAATCCCATTACTGGTGGGATGGAAGCTTGTAGTGCAAATGTGACTACACCCGCACAGATGCATAATCTTGTCAAACAAAAGGCACTAAGATTGGCTACCCATATCAACAGTAATAATCTGAGGGATGCCAAATCGTGAAAACGAAGATGTAATTGGAGCCTGGGTGATGGAGGGAGCAGAAATGTCTACAACCACAACAGCCTCAGGTCACTTTGTGAATCTGTCTCTTATTGACTCTAGGTGGCAGAAATCAGAGGGGGAAGGTGGCCTATAGTATCCAAGTGGAGGTGTGAAAATCTCCCTGAAGGAGAGGTGAAAGAACGAACAGAAACAGAAACATGGCGGGTAATTTTTGGAGATTGGCACATGTGACAACACTTCGCCCACTGCCGAAAATCCCTTTGCAGGCCGGCCCAGGCGACTTTATCAGAAACTAATTTAGCACTAGCCTTGAAATGTGATACAAGTTATGTAAAATGTCAAAAATGGGGCAGCGCTGTTGAGTTGCAATAACAGGGCGAAAACGATTGCAGGACATGTCACACAACATCTTTTGCCAAGAACCTTCCAGAGGAAGGAGTTTAAGTTGATGATGGATCCTACTGACATTGAAGAAGGAAAGGATCCAAATCTTGGTCAACAGCCATGGCATCCCAATCAACAGCTGCAACTGACGCACAGTCCTGAGACAAACAGTCAGCAACGATGTTGTCCTGCCTGGAGATGTGTCAGATGTCACTTGTGACTTGTGCAATGAAATCTGCCTACTAACATTGACATGGAGAGTTGACCTCTGTGACTGTGAAACACTTACGTAAGGGGCTTGTGATCTGTGAACACATTAAAAGAGTGTCCCTCAGGCAATAGCCAGAAATGCTTAATAGCCAAGTAGATGGAAGTCAGCTCCTTATCGAAAGAACTCCAATGTTCCTATTGTGGGAACAGACCTTTCGAGAAATATGCCAGGAATTCCCAGGAACAGGAAACACATTGCTGTAAAACAGCACCGATGGCCATTTGGCTTGTGTCAGCCATTAAAGCGATTGGGGCCAATACAACCAGATGTGTGAACAATGTGGCGTTATCAAACACAATCTTCATGGAATTGAAAGCAGTTATGCTTGCAGAAGACCACATCAAGTGTCGGCTGCCAGTTATGCTTTTTCCAATTTGTAAGAGGTTAATAGTATTTGATGGGCAGTCAAGTACGTCAGATGATGTCTGTAGTAATTAATAATTCCCAGGAAACGCCAGAGACTTCTGAAGGTGGTCAGTGGCAACAGCGACATAATGACGCTCACCTTTTCAGGTAGGGGCATAATACCAACACACAAGATCGTGGATCCAAGAAACTGAACATTTTGTCTGACAACTATGCATTTCTCGATACTTATCATAATGTCGAAACTCTGTAACCTCTCGAACACTTGATGTAAATGTTGGTAGTGCTCGTCATGGCTCTTCGAAGAGATCAAAATATCGTCCATATAGCAAAAGGTGAACAGTGACCCATGGAGGACCTCATGGATCAAGCGCTGCCAAGTTTCTGTGGCATTATGCAAACTGAGAGGCACAGTGATATTGTAATGGCAGTTGTATGTGTGTCCTTCTTAGACACTGGAATGTGAGAAAAAGCTTTGGCACAACTAACAGCACTGAAGACCTATGTGTTGGTCACATTTTTCTTTTTTATGACACATAGTGGGGAAGCCCAAGCACTGCGAGGTCAAATCACTGAACCATTAGAAAACAGCTTAGTAAATCCTGACTGAGCTGGACACAGTTAATCTGAAGGCAGGCATCTGGACATCACAGTGACAGGATGGCCAGGATTAGTGGGAATGAAATGCGAAGTTGAATATCAGTGGCTATGTCTAGCCAACACTGGGTTTGTAGGCGTTGGAAATTCCCATAGTAGCCACAGACCAAGGCCATCATCTACCATCGCCCCGCCTGCCAGAGAAGGGTTGACAGCATGACACTGGTCAGTTGTAGGGGCTGTGCACCGAAGGTCATGTAGACAGATGTGGGCCACTTCCATTTGTTTGGACATGGTGGAGATCTGCCGATGTAACAAGGCATTGTCATCATTCAACGCTGTTCCTCCTCGCAGAGAGTTTGGGACTCTGAGATTTGTACAGCCATTAACTGACAATTCTCCCATTACCCGGCAATGCAATGCACTCGTGGACATTCAGCGTGGAGGCAGATGCAATAGTGAACACTGTTGGCTTGACGCAGAAGGTACAGTCGACACGGAAATCTTCGTGTGATGTGACTTGCTGGCATCACACAACATTCGATCCTGCATGGTAAACAGAAGAGTGTGGCATTCTAACTAGACATTGATTGATTAAATCAGGCATTATAAAGAAATAATGTAAGAAATCAGCACCCAAGATTACACCACTAACATCTGCTACAACGAAGGTCCGTGTAGGGTGTATGTTAATAGTCCAAATCCAGAGTCAAATTTATACTTCCAAATGCTGCAATCAACGAATTGTTCGCCACTGTGAGAAGTAGTACTGGTCTGGCGGAAGGGAGCACGGCTTGTGATTTTGTGTTCACTGTTATCTCTGATCTGGTATCAATTAGGAAAACGTCACTGGTTAGTCCGTCTTTCACAAAAAGTCTAGCCAAATCTGTCACTGAAGAAACTGTGTTGTTTCGCATTGCGCGCCCACTGGCACTCATCTTTCCAGTTTGGGCAGGCAGATGGCATGGAACGCTTTCTCCAGCCTTGCCGAGACGTCAGTGAAACTAACAATATTTGCAGCCTTGATCTTGGTGCGCAGGTGCAAGTGTTGCCTATTCCTGCTTCTGCTGTCTAGCGTTGAGGCGAGCTAATTCATGGACTAAGTTGCTCATAGATGGTTCTGGTGTCAAATTGTGAGATGGAAGCATTGTAGTGCACGATGCAGGGCCATCCGAAGTAACTGCCACTGCTATGTGTAGTTCAGGGCCGCCCACCATAACTTCGACCAACGTTGCAATCACACTGTCCGTATAAGCAATGGCAATGGTGTGAACTTGTTTCCTTTATATCTATGAAACACTGTTGATGGAAAATGTCGGCTAGTTGCTCACTAGCACTTCATTCCAATTGTCCAATAACTGTAGTCTGATCCAATGTCGCTCGAACCACTAATGGTGACTGCATTGTTGACAGTTCCAAGCGACGATTGCGGTAACCGCATACGGATGCTCTGCGCTTGAAGAGAGATTTTATACTGCTAATTACGTCTCTCCCTTGCTTGTGCAGAATTTGTCGCTTACCACCATCATCAGCTGTGACTACCTGTAACAAATAAAATAAAAATTCACTAACTAACTCGCTACGATCACGTTTAATGCTCGCATTGGCTACGACAAAATAGCAGAGCGCTGAGAACGTAACTGAACACTCGCTGGCTGTCAGAGAATAGGGGACCCAGGCGCGCCGAACAAACCTGAACTCGAGCACCACCGTTCGTGGCTCCAACTATACCCATGAATTGTTCCATGTCTGACATAATGCTGCGGAAACAGAAGATGGCATCCACTTATGTTGACCACAATAAGACAAAAGAGACGACAAACTGATGTCCCTGTTGCTGATGAGATTGCTGTTGCTTTCAGGGATGTAGTAGCATCTCTGAAGCTCTGATTTTAAGGTCCTTTTAATATCTGCCAGAGGAAATTGTAATGTAGCTAAAAGTCTGTCCTCTCTCATGACTGTATCCTTTTTAGTTAAGAATGATTTGATGATGATCAGCAGTCCCAGAATGAATCCTCAGATTTTTATTGAGCCTTCAGTCTACTGACTGGCTGAATGTAGCCCGCTAAGAAATCCTCTCCTGTGCCAGCCTTTTCCTCTCAGAGTAGCACTGGCAGCCTACATCCTTAGTATTTGCTGTATGTATTTCAATCTTTGCCTTCCTTAACAGATTTTTACCCTCTACAGCTCCCTCTATAACCATGGAAGTTATTCCCTGATGTCTTAATAGATGTCCTATGATCCCATCCCTTCTTCTTATCAGTGATTTCTGTATATTTCTTTGCTTGCTTATTCTATGGAAAACCTTCTCATTGCTTACTTTATCAGTCCACCTAATTTTCAACAATCTTCTGTAGCAACATATCTCAACTGCTTCTGTTCTGTTTGATCTGGTTTTTCTACAGTCCATGTCTCACCACCATACAGTATTATGCTCCAAACACACATTCACAGAAATTTCTTCCTCAAATTAAGACCTATGGTTGATACTAGTAGACCTGGCGAGGCATGCCCTTTTTGCAGTGCTAGTCTGCTTTTCATGTACTCCTCTCTCCATCAATCACAGGCTATTTTGCTGCCCAGGTTGCAGAATTCCTTAACTTCATCTATTTTCTGATCCCTAATTCTGGTGTAAAGTTTCCAATTGTTCTCATTTCTGCTATTTCTCATAACTTTCTTTGATTTACTCTCAATTCATGTTCTGTAATCCACAGACTGTTCCTTCCATTCAACAGATCCTGTAATTTTTCTTCACTTTCACAGAGGACAGCAATGTTATCAGCGAATTTTAACACTGATATCTTTTCACCTTAAATTTTAATCCTATTCTTGAACCTTTCTTTTGTTTCTGTCCTGCTTCTTCGATATTACAGATTGAATAGTAGGGGAAAAAACAACATCCCTGTCTTACACCCTTATTCATAATCCAGGTTTCCACAGGCATGAATTTATTATTCTTGCATCCCCCAACCACCACGCTTGCATGCACATTAGCATTTCCCCATATCAGAGCTGGAAATACTACTTACGCAATTTTGAAGATGGCGACAAGTAATGTTTCTTGTTCAGGAGCTTAGCAACTTATCCAAAAATTTACAAATTTGTGGTAAGGTTTTATGGGACCAAACAGCAGCTGAGGTCATCGGTCCCTAAGCCTACACACTACTTAATCTAACTTAAACTAACTTACTCCATGGAGAACACACACACCCGTGCCTGAGGGAGCACTCGAAAATGGGGGGAGCCACACTGACCATGACAAGGCGCCTCAGATCACATGGCTACCCCGTGCGGCAGCAGCTTATTTGAAGAGCTTAAAGTGACATTGATGAACAAAAGTTAGACACACAAATGTTAAGTATGGAAACGAACATCTCTTAGGAATCATTCAGGAACATCCAACACATTCAGAAATAACTTTCGAAGAGTGAAATCAATTTCAAAATATTTTTGAGCCATATTTCTGGCTGTGTATAAAAGTCCAATATACATACATAAGATGCCATCCCAGCTTGCATTAAATTAACATGTAACATTGAAATATCTGGTGTCTGGAGTCACTGTAAGACAACTATTGTGATCTGAAGAGCACTGTTTTAAAATTTTTATGATGTATACAATACACTGAAGTTACACTGGAAAGTAAGGTTTTGCCTCAACAGTTCAGATTTGTTCTTATTTTCAGTCTTAATCAAGGTTGTGATCAGTCATTGGTGCTGTAAATATACATTTGTTTTACTAGTACAGTACTTAATTTTATAATCACTCTTTGTAATGGTGTGCATAACAGTTATTACTCAATGATGGCACCAATATGAACACTGATATATTTGCATAGTATTTTAATGAGGGTCAAGAGTAATTGTTAATCTTTAAAGCCACAGTTCAATTTCCATTTCACCATGATATTTACACTGAATGACTAAAGCAATAAAAATCATTATTATACTGAAACAAAAAATACCTTCACAGTATTGAGCAGTCTGCATTAATATGAACCTCAGGAAGCTCACACTCTCCGTTACAATACTTTTTTAATCCACTTCATCACTTTGAAGGATGTGTGATTCTGTTACTAATAGTTGATTATTAAGAGATGTTGAATGATAAAAAGTTGTGCCTGTAGCACTGTTTAACAACAATTTGTACTTAAGAAAGTAGTTGTTTTCGTAGTTGAAGACTAAGCCTGTTATTCTGGCATGACACAAACTTTTCATGTAAATGAACACTTGACTCCAGATCTTCGCTGTTCAACAAACCAGAGTAGAACGAGAGGAGATCCATCTATTAATAGTTGCTGAAGTTCGTAGGTGATAGTGGGGGCTGCAATATCGTGTAAGAAAGTAGAACGATTTTCAACTTTCGTAACTTATGCATGAGCTGTCACGGCAGCGTGCAAGTTGGTTGTTTCCACAAGTAAGTTGACTTACGCTAGTGGTGGTTGGGGAATGTGTGAGTAAGAAATTCATGCATGTGGAAACTTGGCTTCAAATGATTACTAAAATCATAGTAGAACATGTGTTAATTTCTCTCCTTGCATTAGCCACTTCTTTGCCCACAGCTTTTTCGGCACTGTTACCTACAACAGCCAAGGCAAAACCCGGCTTATGTTTCTGTGGAAAACTATTACAGAGTAGAAATATCTCTTGAGTGAGCATTCACATGCACAGAACAGATTTTGTATTGTCAACACACATAGCCACACTGGTCAAATGATGTTGGGATGCCATAGGTTTGTCAGTATAGCGGATTGTACATTTAGAATGTCATTACTCTATTAGTAAGAACAGTATTTCTTCGTAGGTGCCGTGGATTTGGTATAGACACTTCATAAACATCATAACTATTTGCATTTGATACCTGGAATAAACTGGACTCTCTATCTCTGAAGAGAATAACGAAGAGGCGTTTTCGCTTCTTTGTGACAAGTGTCATATCCGAGATGCACTCATTTTTTTGATATCTGGGACAGCCTCCACTGTCTTTGGGTTTGGGTTTTATACGGAACTTTATCATATTACCAAGTCTATTGTGGTACATTTTTGCTGTGATGACATTGTAAAATGGCTTAATAGCAAGCCAGTGCCTTTAAATGTGCCCAAAAAAATATTGAACCTTCCGCACATTAGCGATTATCCGATCATCGTTTTTTCTCCAGTTTTTGTGAATCTATTTTCCTCTTTACTGCACGCTAGAGCACACTTTTGTTTACTGGTGGCACTTTGAGGAATTTGTTTTGCGCATTTACTGTACATACTTCTACTACATTACAGACTTCGTAGATATAAAAAAAAAGTTCCAGTCGCTGGTTAAACGTACTACAAAGCCAAATGTACACCAATTGTTAAATATATGTATGACACATTTCACTCTTCTCCCCCCCCCCCCCTCAACACACTTAAGATTGCATGAACCGGCAGTACAATGAAGTGTGAGGATTGCCAGTGTTGTGATAAAAATAAAGGAAGTGGTATTTCTGATAAATACTAAAATTTCACTCAGTACAGCATGTCCTATTTTCCAGCTTTCACATACTTCACAATTCTTCATTTCAGATTGTTATTAGTGTATTACATATAGTTACATGTATTACATATAGTTACAGATTAGTATATTACACATATAGTCAGGTTTCCTTCTACTTCTCTGTTCTGGAAAACATCCTATCCAACCAAGAGCGTAATATTTCATGAACATTTCAATTTTTAATAAAACTGAAACTGTTTCTTCTTGTTACATAGCACCAAATGGGAAGTAATTTACACTTTAAAACAAATAAACTGATCGCAAATTACGTGGGTGTGAGCTATCAGAAACGTATAAAAAGCAAAAAAGCTTAAGGCCTGTTCACACTGGCCATTACACCACATCACGGCATGTCCCATCAAAACATTCTGCAATTCACCTGAATCAGTGGTATCCACATTGGTCATCCTGTCACCTCACGATACCATCAAGTATCTCGGGAAGAAAGATTTGACGGATTACGTATTCTGTTCATTGTTGATCACGTGACCTCCAAGTTCATTTCCTTCTGAAACATGGCCATGCATAGATTACGTTTTGTCATTGTTTTCGAAGCTGATATCAGTTGTTTGTTATTTCTTTTGTTAAAATTTATAATAAACGACGAAAGATTAATTGAGGCAGAAGTCTGAATTTTATGAAGCCTGTATTAAATTACTGGCCCTCAACTACATTTATGAAGTAGATTTTGTACATATTGGTACCATATTTAATATTTTACAGAGAAATGGACTGGAATATTTGCTACAACTTGAACTGAAAAATGTACTGTGGGTGCGGTTGGTTTGATTGGTGAGTGGAATTTATTTGTATGTTGTCAGGCAATTGTGATGTCTGATAAAGAAGTGGACTGAAACCTTTGGACGCCACAGTAGTGGTAAAATGCATTATTTGTGAACCATAAATAAAATCATGTATTACAGTTATTTATTTAAATACGCATTTATAGCAGGATAGTTTGTTGTTAAGCAGCTCTCTGGATTGTGTGTGAAACAGTTTTACAGTTTTGTAAGCATTAGTAGTCAATATTTAAGTCGTTTCACTAGCTAACTCCAGTACAAATAAAGCACTTGAACTATTAAAAGCCGAATACAAGATGTAAAGAAACCTACAAATCTTGAAGGGAAAGGTATTGAGGGAAATATGACTATTGAACAAAAATTTGCACTGGACTGGCAAAAGTAATCTTAAAGAAACCACTTTTTCACGGGATGTGATGGCAGCTCTTAACACTGTGTCCCTTTTAGTAATTCTGGGTGCAATGTAACGTAATAAATGGAAAAACTGCTGTTTCGACTTTCTGAAACATAAAATGTAGATTCATCTTCCTCAAGCTGCTTGTATAGTGCGTGAAATTCTCTTTCTCTACCATGTAATCACATTTTTCGGACCCACACTCTTTTTTGCATTGTTTTGCACTTCTGTCAACCTCTCTAATATACAACCTATCCATGCAAGCTGCAAACCATTTGAGTCCAAAAAATGTATTTTCGTACAAATGTGGACTCCAGCATCCATATATGTAAGCTACGGTACCGTATTGTGTAATAATACGTGCACCTTGCGCGTAAAAAAAACTCGAAAATCATGTTGCGAAGATCGCAGTTTTTATGAAGGAGCGGTGGAGGACAGCAATGTGATTCGAGATCACGCGACTTGAAATGACTTGACGTGATGGACAGTCACTACGTTTATACGTGACACATCTTCCGAAAGACGAAAAACGGATTTCAGAAACCGTTTTCTGCTGGCGTGTTTACATGTTTAGGTCTGAAGCGGATTTGCTATGCCAGTTAAATATGGCGGATGGGAAACAGCTGTTATACTTTTTGATTTAGTCAGCAGAGTCACTATCTCTCTCAAGTTAAACGAGTTGTGTACAGCTTCCGACTAATATTTCTACTTATCCTTCACTGTAAAAAAAGCCACTCCGTGCATATTAGCCGAAAATAATAATAAATAAGATGAAACCTGACAACCTCAGCACGCTTCTAAACCGGTTGCGTTTACATGGAAGAGAAGGTCGATCGCGGAAGTGGAAAACCGGCAACCAGAAGCGAATTTCAGGAAGCGGTACTGGGAAATCGATTTACGAAATCCGGTTTTGGGAATCCCGTGTAAACAGGGTGAGTATGAATACACCCTCCTGTGACAGTGCTGTGACGGCCAGGGTGAATTGGCATTTTTACGAGTCATGAGATTAACCAGTCAAAATATGGTTCAAATGGCTCTGAGCACTATGGGACTTAACTTCTGAGGTCATCAGTCCCCTATAGCTTAGAACTACTTAAACCTAACTAACCTAAGGACATTACACACATCCATGCCAGAGGCAGGATTCGAACCTGCAACTGGAGCGGTCGCGCGGTTCCAGAACGTAGCGCCTAGAACCGCTCGGCCAGCACGACCGGCCCAGTCAAAATAGAAGGCCCTTTTTTTTTGAGTTGAAGGTTTCTTGTCTTTTACGTATGATTACCAAGAACTGATCGCTGCGCATGACCAAAGACTTTGCTCAACAATCCTATACATTTTGCACCAATAATAATAGGTTTAAAACATGTATTCAAATTTCGATCAAAACAGCACAGTACGGTACCGGTACATCTGTTTAGCAAGAGTAATAGAAGGCAGATTTCAGACTACCTAACAGATCAAAACGAAAATTTCTGTTCCGACACTGACAATGTTGAGTGTTTATGGAAAAAGTTCAAGGCAATCGTAAAATGCGTTTTAGACAGGTATGTGCCGAGTAAAACTGTGAGGGACGGGAAAAACCCACCGTGGTACAACAACAAAGTTAGGAAACTACTGCGAAAGCAGGGAGAGCTTCACTCAAAGTTTAAACGCAGCCAAAACCTCTCAGACAAACAGAAGCTAAACGATGTCAAAGTTAGTGTAAGGAGGGCTATGCGTGAAGCGTTCAGTGAATTCGAAAGTAAAATTCTATGTACCGACTTGACAGAAAATCCTAGGAAGTTCTGGTCTTACGTTAAATCAGTAAGTGGCTCGAAACAGCATATCCAGACACTCCGGGATGATGAAGGCATTGAAACAGAGGATGACACGCGTAAAGCTGAAATACTAAACACCTTTTTCCAAGGCTGTTTCACAGAGGAAGACCGCACAGCAGTTCCTTCTCTAAATCCTCGCACAAACGAAAAAATGGCTGACATCGAAATAAGTGTCCAAGGAATAGAAAAGCAACTGGAATCACTCAACAGAGGAAAGTCCACTGGACCTGACGGGATACCAATTCGATGCTACACAGAGTACGCGAAAGAACTTGCCCCCCTTCTAACAGCCGTGTACCGCAAGTCTCTAGAGGAACGGAAGGCTCCAAATGATTGGAAAAGAGCACAGGTAGTCCCAGTCTTCAAGAAGGGTCGTCGAGCAGATGCGCAAAACTATAGACCTATATCTCTGACGTCGATCTGTTGTAGAATTTTAGAACATGTTTTTTGCTTGAGTATCATGTCGTTTTTGGAAACTCAGAATCTACTATGTACGAATCAACATGGATTCCGGAAACAGCGATGGCGTGAGACCCAACTCGCTTTATTTGTTCATGAGACCCAGAAAATATTAGATACAGGCTCCCAGGTAGATGTTATTTTTCTTGACTTCCGGAAGGCGTTCGATACAGTTCCGCACTGTCGCCTGATAAACAAAGTAAGAGCCTACGGAATATCAGACCAGCTGTGTGGCTGGATTGAAGAGTTTTTAGCAAACAGAACACAGCATTCAGAATGAGATTTTCACTCTGCAGCGGAGTGTGCGCTGATATGAAACTTCCTGGCAGATTAAAACTGTGTGCCCGACCGAGACTCGAACTCGGGACCTTTGCCTTTCGTGGGCAAGTGCTCTACCATCTGAGCTACCGAAGCACGACTCACGCCCGGTCCTCACAGCTTTACTTCTGCCAGTATCTCGTCTCCTACCTTCCAAACTTTACAGAAGCTCTCCTGCGAAACTTGCAGAACTAGCACTCCTGAAAGAAAGAATACTGCGGAGACATAGCTTAGCCACAGCCTGGGGGATGTTTCCAGAATGAGATTTTCACTCTCAGCGGAGTGTGCGCTGATATGAAACTTCCTGGCAGATTAAAACTGTGTGCCCGACCGAGACTCGAACTCGGGACCTTTGCCTTTCGCGGGCTAGCACTCTACCATCTGCTGTAAAGTTTGGAAGGTAGGAGACGAGATACTGGCAGAAGTAAAGCTGTGAGGACCAGGCGTGAGTCGTGCTTCGGTAGTTCAGATGGTAGAGCGCTTGCCTGCGAAAGGCAAAGGTCCCGAGTTCGAGTCTTGGTCGGGCACACAGTTTTAATCTGCCAGGAAGTTTCAGAACACAGCATGTTGTTATCAATGGAGAGACATCTACAGACGTTAAAGTAACCTCTGGCGTGCCACAGGGGATTGTTATGGGACCATTGCTTTTCACAATATATATAAATGACCTAGTAGATAGTGTCGGAAGTTCCATGCGGCTTTTCGCGGATGATGCTGTAGTATACAGAGAAGTTGCAGCATTAGAAAATTGTAGCGAAATGCAGGAAGATCTGCAGCAGATAGGCACTTGGTGCAGGGAGTGGCAACTGACCCTTAACATAGACAAATGTAATGTATTGTGAATACATAGAAAGAAGGATCCTTTATTGTATGATTATATGATAGCGGAACAAACACTGGTAGCAGTTACTTCTGTAAAATATCTGGGAGAATGCGTGCGGAACGATTTGTTGTGGAATGATCATATAAAATTAATTGTTGGTAAGGCAGGTACCAGGTTGAGATTCATTGGGAGAGTCCTTAGAAAATGTAGTCCATCAACAAAGGAGGTGGCTTACAGAACACTCGTTCGACCTATACTTGAGTATTGCTCATCAGTGTGGGATCCGTACCAGATCGGGTTGACGGAGGAAATAGAGAAGATCCAAAGAAGAGCGGCGCGTTTCGTCACAGGGTTATTTGGTAACCGTGATAGCGTTACGGAGATGTTTAACAAACTCAAGTGGCAGACTCTGCAAGAGAGGCGCTCTGCATCGCAGTGTAGCTTGCTCGCCAGGTTTCGTGAGGGTGCGTTTCTGGATGAGGTATCGAATATATTGCTTCCCCCTACTTATACCTCCCGAGGAGATCACGAATGTAAAATTAGAGAGATTAGAGCGCGCACGGAGGCTTTCAGACAGTTGTTCTTCCCGCGAACCATACGCGACTGGAACAGGAAAGGGAGGTAATGACAGTGGCACGTTAAGTGCCCTCCGCCACACACCGTTGGGTTGCTTGCGGAGTATAAATGTAGATGTAGATGTACATCGAAGTATTCATACCACACCAACTTTTTCTCGTTTCACGTATTTCTCTTTTCACCTGTAGCAACTGCACTAATTCTCCAGTGCTGTTACGAATAAATAAATAGAAACGCAACAAGTACGTGTCATATTAGGAATTTCGGACTCTGTCGCAAGCACAAACAGCGCCATTCCCCGACCAAGTAAAGTTCGCAGTTTAGTGTTGACAACATGCGCAGAACTCAATGCTCACTCCAGAGATATTTCTACCGTATGAAAGCTATGCGGAATCGTAGAACATAAACACAATGAACTTTAGACGAACGATTCACAACAGAGTGGTGTTTATGAAAACCATCCGGAATCTCATAGAACATACACACAATGAACTTTACCCGAACGAATTACAACAGGGCGGTGCTGTAATCGTAGTGTGCAGTCAGTTGGAGATTGCTAGAGTGGAGACTGTGCACTGCAACGAAGTTGGCCGGTCGGTTGATAAGCTGGTGCGTGTGTATAGGGGCATAAAAGTTTGTAGTCCATTCCAGAAAGTTGATGTGATTGTTAGGTTCTGAATGCAGTATTTTCCGTAGGTTAGGTACGGTTCATTTATCTCTCAGTTTCAACAATGCCCTGAACCAGCTCCTTGTTTTATTTTTCTTTTTTATAAAGTCGATGCAAGAAATGCTTGTTCTTGATTGATAGTAATTCCCGTGTTAACGCGCTTCTAGAACAATTGTCATTTCTTGCGTCCTGTGTTTATGTTGTGTCCAAGTACTAATTTCTTTTAGTGTTGTCATTTCTTGCTTCAACACGACACAAACATGGAAAGCAAGATCACAGAATCGAAAAACCCGAATAATGCGATATAAAGCGATTCATAGTGTGAAATGCACAAAAACAGTAAACGTTTTGGTGTTTAAGAGATAAGCTGCAAAATGTTTTATGATAGCATACACAACTAATACCAGCAATAGCATCACGGGAGATCTGTGACAAATGTATAACCATATTATTTTCAATCTTATTATCCTAGACCTATATCTTCCAGCACAGAATGAGTGTTCAAATTATAATACCTGACAAAAAATGAAGCACCCAAAAGGAGAGCAGGAAACGAAATGAAATTTCACAGGTTGGCTGATATGTGATATTGTTTCATTGATTAGAATATCAAGTCAGATTTACAAAACAATTTGTAGCTCAGTATGACTTGCACCACTTCTGGCCTGCATGCATGCATTAATTTGGTTGCCATCAAACCGTTGTACCCTCTCCCGTGGCAAGCTGGCCCACAACTGCTGTAGCTTGTTTCGATGTACTGCCTCTGGGATGGAGTTAAGGCCCAGGCTGGTTCTACTGAGAACAAATCGGGGGATCTGGTAACACACGAGGACGCAGAACGTTTGCGACATATTGCTGTGCAATCAGAATTCCCTCAATGACTACCATTCGTGACCTCAAGCCATACCCAGCGGCTCCCCATACCCAGTGCTGTGCCTAACCAAAACATTCAAAGAATAGGACTTCTCCCCAGATGACTGCCATACTTGCTGATGATGGTCAAATGGGGTAGGGCAGAACTGCAATTCGTTACTGAACAGAATGTGATGCCATTCATCAGCAATTTATTATTCCTTGTTATGATACCACTTCAAATGCAGCTGTTTGTGTTGTTTTGTTAAGGAAAGTATTGGCATGGGGTGGTGGTGGTGGTGGTGGTGGTGGTGGTGGTGGTGGTGGTTCTAAGCCCAATTGTTGATCGTCTCCAATCAATGGTGTGGGATGACATAGAATGCTGCAGGGAGTCCATTATGTCTTCTCGGTTGACAAGTACAGATGTGAAGGGGTTATGATATGAAGCACATTACAACGGTCTTCCCTGGTGGTCAGATGTTGACTGGAGTTGTGACAAAGAGTATGCCTTCCCTCATATTCATATGCAATCCAACACAGGGCCGAATGCCTTACAAATCTGGATATTGTACGATTTGAATGCCTGGCCAAATGTGGACTTACAATGAGGCCACTTTCAAACTGTCAGGTGCTGACAGTGCTCTCTCATATGGGTATGCAGCATCTCTGTGTTCTTCACAGTGATCACTCAACATTGGACATTGTTCATGACCCTTACATACTGTAACCAGCCTGGTAACAACAATAGACACACTCAAGACAAATGTACTCTGGAGGCAATTCCACTTGTCAAAGAGAATTGCAACTGTAACAATTTACATACGCACCACTGGTGCGTACATTTACAAAGTTACCTTGACATTTGACCATTTCTACTGGATGCTTCACAGTGTTTGGTTTAGCCATGCATAACCCCTTAATTCAGTGATATACCTTTAACTGTATATGTAAATCAATGTAAAATATCTGACATCTAATAATTGCTCCTTTGTACATGTAAAAATACCGTTTAGCCAAAAATTCGTATAACCTACACATGAAGTTTACATGAAATAACAATTTTTCGGACAGAAAATAAACAAGAAGTTCCACAGAAGACAGGACAAAGTGCTGTGACATATTTGGGTAATAACAAAACTATAGAGTGGTAGCTTCCATTATGTGGAATTTCTGTCCAGTTTTTCTTAGCAAGTACAGAAAATAAGAAAAACTGTAACACCCAAAAGATGATTACTAGTAGAACCGTTGTTGATGCATTTCTTTTAATCATCATAAGATTACTGTATTATAAATTCTATTCAAGTAAAATTTGTGCTGCTCTTTGTACTGACCCATCTAGTACTGATTTCGGAACTGTTAATTTTTCGCTCATTGAGCTTCCTCTTCACACTTAGCGGCATGAATACTGAACTCATTCAGAGAGAATGAGTTTCGTCGTCCCTACTTGGCTATTAAGATTCAGGTTCCTCAAGCTTTTCCTAAATCACTTCAGGTGATTGGTAGGGTGATTCATTATTTGGTCACAGGCACAGAGTCTTTCTGTTAACTATTTTATTGTTGTTGTTGTATCATTACCAACACAGTACTGTCCCAAATTTTGTGTATGCAGTTTGTGAATCTATATGCAGAAGGGTATTTGGCCATTCCATTTGTTTCCTCTCATCTTTCTGTTTTGTTCTTTCATGTTTTCTTCATTAAATATTAGATTACATAAGTCCGCAAATTATCATGTCCAAATACATTCACGCAGTATGTCTATTTAATAACCGTGTAGTATGCATGTTACATTCCTAAGCAAAGGATGGCAGCCCCTCTCTTTAATAAAAATGAGTCTCTCTTTAATTTAGTTTCTAATACAAGGGGCTCTAAATGGCAGCAGCATTTTATTGTTGAAAAACGTTTTAAATAAAAAGTGTATTAAGGATATAGTTTGCGTGAACAATGCTATTTGTCATGCCAAAAATCTGTTTCTGATAAGATGCAGTGAATCCACTATTTGACATAATATCAAAACTAATCAGTAAGTCCACAATAAAGGAAAAACACAGAAATACAACTGAAAGTGCTAAAATAAAACAATGGAAAGTCTAGGATGGAATAATAACAATATAAAAAATAGTGCTACTCACTACATGGAGGAGGCGTTAAGTTGCAGACAGGCACAATGAAAAATCAGTTTTTTTTATTGTGCCTGTCTGCAACTCAATCTCTCTGTATTGTTGAAAGTGATAAAATTACGTACTTCGTGACCTCTTGCTGTGAGGGGATCAAAAAATACAACTGAGAGTCATTTGGCATTGTCCAACATAACTTTTGATATGAAACCAGTTGCTAGACAGATGAGTGAGAAAAACTGGTCAGTCAGTTATTTATTTGGCAGAAGAATGCATTTCTGTTATTACAAAAAATTGACACACAGGCGTACAATGGGTCTTATTTAAAGGTATTGAAGATATTGATAGCTACTTCCGCTCTTTGTATACAATAAAACATTCTACATAAAGGAAAACATTTAACAGGTAAAAAACCTAAAGCCGCCTATATATTAACATCATACTCATAAAACATTGATTAATTGCTACTTCATGTTCACTATTGTTACACAGCAGTCTACAAAGTGAAAGAACAATCTCAGCTAATTTCTTTCTTTCTTTTTTTCTGTCTGGAGCATAGTCTGACTTCATTCAATAAAAATTATCCACATAGTTCATACTGGAATTGTAATCTTTCAGTGCAAGAGAGCAAGGGATAGTGGTTATTGTTCCGTCTTTATTCCTGTGACTTACTGTGAACACATCTGATGGTGCATGACGTGTAGAAATCATATTGACTGTCCTATTATCCTTCCACCTATAGATACCTATGCCGTCATTGCTAATTCTGTAATCGAGTTCCTCTCTCTCAAGTTCATTTTCCTCCTTGAGTTTTGGCATGTTTTTCTATTGGGATTTATTTTTCCACAAGTGTACAGACCAGGTTCTCAAACAGATCATATGACAAAATAATTGTCCATAAAAATAATATTATTCTTTGCGTGAAGGTCATTGGTTTAATTTAGAACCACTTTCAATCCTGTATAAATATCGGATTTCAAGTTGTATGACAGTTCATCAGATAACATCCATACTTTGTTTCCTCTCTTTATACATTAATCTCTCGTGTACTATTTGAGAGATGATCTGCCTTTGAATTTGCCCATTTCCTCATCAATAGTGAGATCTATTTTTTGGTGTATAGCAATCTTGGAATTTCCTGTTCATATGCTGTAGTAACGGACATAATTTGTCGTAATTCTCATTGCTTCTGTCAGGACCTACAGGATTTTATCATTGAGGTGTAAATTACTCGGTAACCAGCTAAACCTTTTTAGTGGCTTTAGCACATTTCATCAAAAAACTCAAAAATAAGTCAAGTGGTTTTATGTGCAGTTTGCCCTTTATTTATGCAACCACAACATCTTGTCCAGTGAATAATGGAAAGTGATTAACACTTGTTTCCTGGCTCCAGTTTATCATGACTGTTGATGGAACAGCAAGTGACACTGCATTGTTTTCACTTGTCTCATCACTTTCAATGTTGTCCCCAGGATCACTACTACTTGACACATGACTGCAAATAAGACTAGAACTTGCACAATCTGTAGTGAATGTCAGATCATTGTCATCACTTTTATCACTGTCAACATATAAAATGACTTTTATCTTAATAATATGAATATTTATATATGTGTTTGGAGAGAGAGAGAGATTGATTTTTGATTGAGATTTTACTTTAAGCCATAACTGGTACCTGAATTTTGGTTGCTGCCTCCTTAAATGATCAGCTTCTGCACCAGTTAGTGATGTATTATAATTTGGAGGAAGAAATTGTTCGTTAAGATTTAAAGTACGATTCTGTTGGTTACTTGGCCGTATTGCGGATAGCTTTGAGCCCAAGTTTTTGTAGCTTTTCATACCTAAGGGACCACTGTTGTTAAGTAAATAAGATCAAACAGCAATCTGCTTTTCGTGGCACACAAACTTCCTTCAAACTACACGTCCTGCTACATCAAAATTGGTCAGTAGAGTTCAGCACCATACTGTTACACAAGAACATAATACAGTTACTGTAATTAAGAAATTATGAGAGGTTGTTACGTATTGAATGAAAACTATAGAGAATGCACTTCCATTCCTGTATTTTAGTGAACTTTGTACACTTACAATTCTGTTGATTGGTAACCAGTGACAACAATCAATTTTACCTCCTTTTCCAAAAACAAGATATTTCTATTCTTCACTTCAGAAAATTTGTATACATAAATGTTTGGCAACTATTACATATAATTTACTCGGTTTTATCACTGAAATAGTAATTTTCATTAAATGTAACAATACGTTCTGAGCGATGGCCTAACAACACGTCCTCTTTCCACAAGATACAGATTAACAGTCCTCTCTTTTTTTTTTTTTAATCAATTGCCCCTTTCACAACTACTATCATTGCGGGGATTGCACGCTAAAGAGTTATATTGCTGTCCAGCTGCGCTTCATTTCACTTCAAGTACTTTTTGAATCACATTTACATTTACATTTACGGCATTTACATACATTACTGAGCTTCTCAGAATAAAATCAGGCACAAATTAGTTAAAAAAGAGCAATGAGGCTCACATAACATTACAAACACTGTGGTCCCTAGGAGGAATTTCATCAAATAATATTTGGTGACATTCTTTCTCTGTTGTTCTCTTTTGGTGAGACATATTGGATCTACATCTACATCTACATCCATACTCCGCAAGCCACCTGACGGTGTGTGGCGGAGGGTACCTTCAGTACCTCTATTGGTTCTCCCTTCTATTCCAGTCTCGTATTGTTCGTGGAAAGAAGGATTGTCGGTATGCCTCTGTGTGGGCTCTAATCTCTCTGATTTTATCCTCATGGTCTCTTCGCGAGATATACGTAGGAGGGAGCAATATACTGCTTGACTCTTCGGTGAAGGTATGTTCTCGAAACTTTGACAAAAGCCCGTACCGAGCTACTGAGCGTCTCTCCTGCAGAGTCTTCCAATGGAGTTTATCTATCATCTCCGTAACGCTTTCGCGATTACTAAATGATCCTGTAACGAAGCGCGCTGCTCTCCGTTGGATCTTCTCTATCTCTTCTATCAACCCTATCTGGTACGGATCCCACACTGCTGAGCAGTATTCAAGCAGTGGGCGAACAAGCGTACTGTAACCTACTTCCTTTGTTTTCGGATTGCATTTCCTTAGGATTCTTCCAATGAATCTCAGTCTGGCATCTGCTTTACCGACGATCAACATTATATGATCATACCATTTTAAATCACTCCTAATGCGTACTCCCAGATAATTTATGGTATTAACTGCTTCCAGTTGCTGACCTGCTATTTTGTAGCTAAATGATAAAGGATCTATCTTTCTGTATATTCGCAGCACATTACACTTGTCTACATTGAGATTCAATTGCCATTCCCTGCACCATGCGTCAATTCGCTGCAGATCCTCCTGCATTTCAGTACAATTTTCCATTGTTACAACCTCTCGATACACCACAGCATCATCTGCAAAAAGCCTCAGTGAACTTCCGATGTCATCCACCAGGTCATTTATGTATATTGTGAATAGCAACGGTCCTATGACACTCCCCTGCGGCACACCTGAAATCACTCTTACTTCGGAAGACTTCTCTCCATTGAGAATAACATGCTGCGTCCTGTTATCTAGGAACTCCTCAATCCAATCACACAATTGGTCTGATAGTCCATATGCTCTTACTTTGTTCATTAAACGACTGTGGGGAACTGTATCGAACGCCTTGCGGAAGTCAAGGAACACGGCATCTACCTGTGAACCCGTGTCTATGGCCCTCTGAGTCTCGTGGACGAATTTTCGAGAAGAAAATATACTGAATGGAGCCACAAACCACAAAGAAATCCATCTGTGAAGTATAGAAAATTCTATTTGAAAATATAAACAGTTACTTACCAAAAATGCATGACAGTTTCGCGAACAACACCAACAATGCATGAAATATGAGTTTATGTCATAAATATATGGCAAAAGTACTGTTCTGTGATTCTCCTTCCATCTAGTGAAACCTTAGTCATCAGTTAGTTGGTTAGTTTAGAGAACTATCACTCCTGAGCAGTAAACTGAGAAAAATATATGGTTAGCAAAAGTGACCATTGCCCTTTCAGTGCTTCTACAAATGTGTAAGGTTACAATGATGCCCGCCTGTCAAAGAGTTAAGACAAAAGCACTTCATAATTTATTGTGCAAAGAGACTTCTCCAAATTCATTTTTGATATTATATTCATACATAGGCTTGGCAGTTGAAAAGGACCCTCCATCAGTCCAGGTGAAAGCCAGATACTGAGGTGAGTAAGTCTGTATAGTTAGTTTCATTTTGTTTTCCCCCCCCATTGTTTGGCCAAGAAGGGAGAGTTCTCTGAGTCATAATGTCTATTCATGTTTGTCTGGAGAGACTGTTGCAGTTTCTTAGTCAACAACTGATAATTTTGGTCTTTTCACTAAGCAAGGTATCTGCCTTGATGCCACTTCCTATGGCGGAGAGCTCACCTCATAACGCCATCCAGCAAGACCAATGGTCGCCTGTCTTCATGGCTACTACCTTAAGTGTTCATGTTCTAAAGGGTCAAGGCACATATTCCTTAACTGCCACTCGGGCATCGTTAGTGCAATCCCCGCATAGTCAGAGGGTAGTAGTGCAGGTACCTGATTACTTTCCACATGATCTGACTAAACATGCTGTGTATTGGCAACTTTCCTCATATGGCCCGCACTTCAGTAAAAAAGATTTGAAATATTTAGGGTCAAACGTGGATGTGGGGACCAAAAATGAGTTAACAGAAATGAGTATTGTAAAATAATGTTGAGGAGGAAAGGGGAATGGAAAGGGGTGTAATCTGTGTCCTACAGCCAAGCTAGGGTGTCATTCAAGTCTGAAAAAAGATATAGTCAGAGAGTAAGATTGCAGCACCAAAAAGGAAGAAATACCTTAACTAAACAGTTTGGGGCTCAATGCTCCCTGTTTCCATACCCACAAAACAGTTGTGGCCCCCTGATGGAATTCCAAATTAAGAGAGAACAGGCCTTTATTACACAATAAAGTTATTGTTTGGTGTGACACAAACTAATTTTAATATTCAGCTAGACTTATCTGGTGGATCAGCAAATGACCTCATTGAATTGGAAAATAGGCATTGTAAGTATCAGTTTCTGCGGAATCACTACACTGAAATTTAGGCTAAATGATTTATTTCTAAGGAGAATCAGTTCATGGTGGAAACGTTCCAGAGGAAAGAACAAGGAAACTGAAACAAGTATGATCAACCATATATCAGAAAAGGCATAAAAAATACCATAACATTTCAGTACGTAAATACGTGTGTTTTGGGTGTTAGAAACAGCAGCTACCTCATGCCATTCTCTCTGATGTCAACCTATTACAAAACAGATTGCTGAACATATGTTGCAGTGTTCCAAGAACACTGTGCATTATGATAGCCTTTCCAGTTGAGACCACAATTTTTGTGTGTGTGTGCGCGCTAAGGTGAACTAGCATAATTGCAGAGTTTGGGGAAATGAAAATACAGATACCACAAGACTAGACCAGCTTCACAATCTTGTTTACATAGGATTACTGAAAAATTTCTGTTGTAGTTGTCATTCAAAACTTTTTCTTAGCAAGGCAGTGCTGAGTCTTATTCTGCCACATTTATCCCTTGTAACTAAAATGGAAAAGGCAGACATACACCATGGCCATCTTTATCACAGTACTTGAATCCATTACATTTCTTTCAGTGGGAATTTATTGAAGAAAAAGTGTTTCATCGTCATATGCGTGATTCAGGATAAGTGTGGCAACACCAATGATCGAATTGGTCATAACACTAATTGTTTCGATTTTGTGGCAGGAGATCAAATGTCACCTGTACACAATGCTGTAAATGATACTCGTATAGAGTTCTAATATATCAGTGAAAATAAAAGATTTTTTTAAAATAAAATGTAACTGTATAAATAAAAAAGTGTACTCACCGGGCGGTGGCGACAGAACACAAATACGAGGTCTGTTCAAAAATTCCAACTTTGTCCACAAATTTTTTCTACACATGCCTTTTACTTATTGTGCATGCTCTCCTTCAAAATACTCTCCTCCACAATTGATACACCACTCCCAGTGCCATTTCCACTGCTGGAAGTAGTCTTGGTATGCCTCTTGCCGGATTGCGCAAAGTGCCGTCCTCAGATTTTCTTTTATCTTGTCTATCATTGCAAATCTTCATTCTTTTGATGGGGTTTTCAACTTTGGAAATAAGAGAAAGTCTACAGGGGCCAGGTCTGGAGAGCATGGAGGATGAGGCACCACAGTCACTTCGTTTTATGTGCAATAGTCATGCACATAAAATGGATGTATTATCATGATGAAAGGGCCATGACTTGTCTCACCACATTTCAGGCCATTTCCCTCTCACAGTTTCTAGCAGGCATCACAACACTTCCTGATAGTTCTATCAATTAACATTTTGTCCCTGTGGCACAAATTCATGATGAACTAATCCTTCAAAGTGAAAGAAAACTGTCAGCATGGCTTTGACATTTGATCTGACTGATGAGCTTTTTTTGGTCTTGGAGGATCTTTCCTGACCCATTGTGGAGACTGAGCCTTGGTCTCAACATCATAACCGTAGACACACGTCTCTTCACCAGTTATGATTCTCTTAAGTAACATCTCATTGTCATTTAAGAAATCCAATAGCTCTTCAAAGATTGCGAGGTGAAGGTCTTTCTGGTCTTGACTCATGAGCCGTGGATCGAACTTGATGGCAACACAATGTATTCAAAGATTCTGTGTCAGAATTTTAGGACAAGATCCAACTGAAATGTTATGTTCTTCTGCAATGTCTGAGACTGTCTGTCTTTGGTTGGCATGCACAATTCCATTGACATTCCTGACATGAGCATCATCAGTACATGTCAAAGGTCATCCTGAACAAGGTGCATCTTTAACTTCTGTCCAGCCCTTCATAAACCCTGTGAACCATTTGTAACACCAAGTATGGCTTAAGAACTCATCACATGTGATCAAACGTATCCAGGCACCCCAAAAACATACGTTTTTCATATTAGGTGCATTGTGCTGCCACCTACTGCCATGTACTCCATATCATTGACCTCAGTAGTCGGCCGGCCGCGGTGGTCTAGCGGTTCTAGGCGCTCAGTCCGGAGCCGCGCGACTGCTACGGTCGCAGGTTCGAATCCTGCCTCGGGCATGGATGTGTGTGATGTCCTTAGGTTAGTTAGGTTTAAGTAGTTCTAAGTTCTAGGGGACTGATGACCACAGAAGTTAAGTCCGATAGTGCTCAGAGCCATTTGAACCATTTTGAACCTCAGTAGTCATTAGACATTTTGAGAGAGCAGAATTGGTAGCTCAACAAAACTCATGGACTCTGAATGTGGTCAGGTGATCGGGTGTCACCTGTGTCATAAGTCTGCACTCGAGATTTCCACACTACTAAACATCCCTAGGTCTAACTGATTCTGATGTTATAGTGAAGAGGAAACGTGAAGAGACACTTACAGTAAAAAAGCGTACAGGCCAACCTCGTCCGTTGACTGTCAGAGACCGCTGACAGTTAAAGAAGGTTGTAATGTGTAATAGGCAGACATCTATCCAGACCATCACACAGCAATTCCAAACTGCATCAGGCTCTACTGCAAGTACTATGACAGTTTGGCTGGAGGTGAGAAAACTTGGATTTCATTTTCAAGTGGCTGCTCATAAGCCACACATCATGCTGGTAAATGCCAAACGACACCTTACTTGGTGTAAGAAGCGTAAACAATGGACGATTGAGCAGTGGAAAAACATTGTGTGGAGTGACGAATCACGGTACAAAATCTGGCAATCCGATGGCAGGGTGTGGATATGGCGAATGCCCGGTGGACATCATCTGCCAGTGTGTGTAGTGCAAACAGTAAAATTCGGAGGTGGTGGTATTATTGTGTGGTCATGTTTTTCATGGAGGGGGCTTGCACCCCTTGTTGTTTTGCATGGCACTATCACAGCACAGGCCTACACTGATGTTTTAAACACCATCTCATAACCCACTGTTGAAGATCAATTTGGAGATGGCGACTGCATCTTTCAACAGGATCGAGCACTTGTTCAAAATGCACGGCCTGTGGTGGAGAGGTTACATGACAATAACAGCCCTGGAATGGACTGGCCTGCACAGAGTCCTGACCTAAATGCTATAGAACACTTCTGGGATGTTTTGGAACGCCAACTTTGTGCCAGGCCTCAGCAACCGACATCACTACCTCTCTGCAGGCACCCATAGGGAGGGGCCTTGGTCGGAGTGGGTGGCATCAGGGCGGATGACCTGCAATGAAGTATGGTACAACATCTCTTGCTGGTGGCCGGCCGCCAGCAGTCTCTAAGCATTCGAGGGCTCAATTTAATGCAAATACGTATGACCCCAATCAGCTGGTACTGTGACTGTGCATAGGGAGTTACGGGAGTGGGGTAAAATGGTCGAGTGACTACTCATATGCCAACATTTCTCTTGTCAATGCTAACCGATGCTTGAGGTGGTGTAAAGAGACACACCACTGGACAATGGATGACTGGAAATGGGTGATAAATCACAGTATACCTTGTGGCAATCCAATGGAAGGATTTGGGCGTGGCAAATGTATGAACGTTAGGTGCCATCATGTGTAGTGCCAACAGCGAAGTACTGAGATGGTGGTGTGACAGTATGGAGGGGGGGATGTTTGCTTGGGGTTAGGGTGTGGTCCCCTCATTGTGTCTAAGAACACAGTAAATGTGGAAGGATATGAACACATTTTACAGCTTCATGTACTGTATATAGTAAAGGAACAGTTCGCAGACAATGATTGTATCAGCATGACAATGCACCTTGTCTTAAAGCAATATCTGTAAGGCAATGATTTGTGGATGATGACATTCTTTAAATGAATTGGGCTACCCAGAGTCCCAACCTGAACCCAATGGAATTCCTTTGGTGCAAGTTAAAATGTTGCCTTCACTCCAGACCCCAGCATCCATCTTTGCCTTCTCTGGTTTCAGCTGTTGAGGAAGAATGAAGTGCCATTCCTCCATCAACATTAAGACTCCTCACTGAAAGTGTCTCCAGTAAAGTTCAGGCCACCATAAAGATGATGAGTGGACACACCCCACTAATAAGTGTCCAGGTACTGTTGATCAGATGGTGTACTTTGGTCCTAAAAGCAGCTCATTATTCAAGTACACACATTTTCATTAACTAGGCAGAAGCCATAAAGAGCTAAGCTATAAGTAACATATTAGCTTAAGACAGAAAGCTGAAGCAGTTATTGGTAATCAGCTCCATCTACTCTGTTGAAAAATTTGTCAGCAAGACCAGTTGCTATGTGGTAGTCTCAGCTCTAAATACTTCCATGCTAGGGATCTGGAAACATTGTGGCAGAGATCTGCCGGGAACCATAGGAAACAACCTGAGGCAAGGTCAGTATGCACCCAGCTGGTGACCCGGCGAGATGGGATTTGTAAATGTGTATGTGGTTATACAAGTAAACTGTGTGCTGCTATATATATAAAAGGAAATGTTCTGACTGATTCACTCACTCATCATTGTCCAGCCCTAACTGCTAAAGATAGAAACTTAAAATTTGGAGAGAGTAGAGATTTTATACTGTGGGTGTTGTTTAAGAAGGGGTTTTTGTGAAATTCCACCCCTTAGTGGGTGAAGTAGGGGATGAAAGGTGTTTTTTTATTATGTTGTTATGAAGACAATTTTCAACCCAGGACTACCAAAATAAGTATTTAGTTTCTTGGTCAGAATTAAAAAATATGTGTTTCAGTATTTTTGGAAAGTCAGTCCCTTACGGCTTGAAATAGTGAGTGAAAATTTTTTTAAAAATAAATCATTATTAAAGAACTATGAAAGCATTTTCAAAGTTGCTTGTATGAAAACTGATACTTGACATCTCGGTTAGAAATAAATATGTGTTGGGGGCATGAAAATTTGTATGGAAATATCACCACAAGAACTCAAAAGGCAGGACTGACGAAAACTTATGACGTCAGCTACTGGAATCACTTTTTCGTCATAAGTACATTCGAAAAAGACCATACTTCTATGGCCTTAATTGCCATGAAAAATTTAGAAATTGATGCAATTTGTGAACTAAATAAAGAACACTATTTAACAGTCATCATAGCAAATCAGCTTTGGCAGAATTGTATAGAAAAAGAAATTTAACTTCGATACATTAACTTTTCAGTAGGCCTATATTTGTAAAATTATTTTCATTGTAATTACTAAACAAACTAATTATTACGGATGACAAAGTAGATAACCACATTTAAATGTGATTCTGTGTACAGGAATATCTGTTTGAGAGGACCAGGTGTACTGTTTCTAGATTGCTGATTTGTACATTAACAACATGCATAAGAGTATATAAATTCAATTAAATTTTTATACCATGTGTCATTTTATTAAATTTTAATACCCTACCTGCAACTTAGTTTGCGTAGATTTGCTTAGACTAGATACATATGAACAATGGGCATTAAAAAAAAAAATTAAAAAAAAAAATCTTTGCAGACCATACAGTCTATGCGAACAAAGCAGTGGGTGCTAAGCTAGCTTTTTCTGTACATGTATTTACTCTCAAAAAAATGGTGACCCCGACATGAGGATGGAAATTTTGTGAATACAATGGGTAGCCACCAAAAATTCATGAGTTGCAAGACCAGCAATCTGTAAGTGCCAACAGGGTGCAAGACATGACACCAACAGCCTGCTATCATTAGACTGAATTTGAAGCAGCTAACGGTGCAGCTACACAACAGTTAGCTCAGTGCCATTTGCAGAATCTTCAGCTGCAAGAGTAGCAGCACCTGCTGTACCAAAAGCAAGAATTCCTACATGATTAAGAGCATCTGCATCTGTAGGAGGTTAACACCTTACAAAAGAAATACCATGAGCAGCTGCAATTAACACTAGACCACTACCATGGTAAAACTGCTACAGTGCAGCAAAGCTCACTGCATATATGCCAGCAACACAGAGTTACGTTCAAAGAAAGGCCAGTCGCTGTAACAATGGACAGTGTGGGTTAGCTACTACCTCCCTGCAATAATAAGCCCACCTCATTTGTGGCATCCAGACGCAGAAGTACATTGTGTGGCTATCGAAGCATTGCCGCTCTAGACTGTGTCACGTCAAGAGCCATTTCACCGCTACTGGCATTACAAAGTACGCAACAAAATATAATTATATCACAGCACTTTTAGACAGCTGAAGCAATCTCAAAGTGAGCTATTTCATTATGAAACCGCTAGTGACAGACAGAGACAAGTGGCTTAAACAAAAGATCATGCAGTGGCTATAACCAACCCCCCTCCCCCCCTTTCTCTCTCAGCTGCTTTACAAGGAGGATCTGGGGACACAAAACCAAAATTTAGCAGGCAACTCTCGAAGCACATGGAGGATGGAGAATCTCACCCTCAGCCCATAGGAAAATGAAATGCACTGCTTCAAATAGATCTGGCAGCATTCAATCCTCACCCACACCTGACCAAGAGAAATGGTTTTACCACAGGCAATCCAGATGCTGGACATGTGCATGCACATCACTGTTTTTCTGGTCACGAAACACGAGTGCATCCCCTGCAGCCAACAGGTGAGTCTGCAAATAGCAGCAATCCAGATAACAACCGCAACAGCTGGTGGCGACAGATAAAACTGCTGAGGTACAGTTTTTGTTGCCACATGCTCTGACGTGTATACCTGTGGGTACTCTTGTTGCAGCAGATGCCATTCAACACATTTCAGTCTCACAGCAGCAAATAGTTCTCCCCCAACAACCTATGGCTGGATGACATTAAAACTAAAACTAGGCTTGCAGACAGCTTTCAAGTGGAACTTTATCATTGCTAACATCGCCTGCCTGGATTTTCATACACACCTTCAGTAAGAAGGACTGGGTAGCTAAATCAGCACACTGATCTGACTGTGCATTTCATCACGCGATCACCTCCACTCTTGCCCCTGCATCGAATGTGTGTCCAGCAGGTGCGCTGGTGCCTCTATGCAATGTCTTGGTTCTGGCAAACGTTGAATCACCGAGGCAGAATTCATCGCAATGGGGCAGGCACAGAACATCTGTTGGGAAGCACATGGGCGTACCGCTGCACTTGGTGGTTGACAGCCATGTGCAGATTAGAGAGCACGGTACTGGATGATTTCTGATATTATCCAATGCGAAATGTTGGAGATTTTGTGTGTCATGGTTCTAGATGCATCTCCCCCCCCCCCCCCCCTCCCCCAATAACCTTGCTGGGACACACAATCTGGCCCAGTGAATACAATGCAAGATCAGGCCTGTACAATGTGTCAAATGGTAAACCTGCTGAAGAGTCATTCTACATCCTGTGACAACATACACAGTAGTGGCGATTGATCTTGACACTGAACACCTTGCACAGTCTTGAGCAGTCTGTGCACAGAATCTGCTCCACCATGTCAGCTTTCCTCTTGACCAGTCCTGGAGCACTCTTGGAATAGGGTACACATTGGCATCACAGGCCCCATTTTAGGAAGCACATGTTTGCTGGTAGTAGGTGTGCTGTCAAACTTGTTGCATGTAGCCAAACTATCATCCACTACACTGACTGCAGCTGTTTGAGCATTTTCAGTCATTTTTGCTATTGAGGGTTCCCGCCGGATACTTTTATCTGATAGTGACAGCAATTTGTGTTGCAGGAGTTAGAGGCTTTCTCCATTTGCAACATTATACAGTATCGGCTACTGCCCCATTCCATCTAGCTTCTACCCCAGGTGGAGTGGTTTGTGTGAACTTTCAAGACACAAATGCTGAAAGCCATGTCTACCTTGTCACGTGATGATACACTGTCTAGTTTGCTCGCCATGTACCGAGCAACACCAGTTTACAGTTGCAGTTTGTAGAATGACTGCATGGCTGCTAGCAATGGAGCCTGTTAGATTTGTTACTCCCAAGTCCTGTGCCCCAGAACATCACTGCCTGCCATGTTTTCCCTTGTGGGGCCACTGTTTGGGTCTGGTCTTTTGGCAGGCAGCAGGTGTAGCTGCCAGGTGTTGTTGTGGCCCACAAAAATCAGCATTTGCTTGGTGGTAGACGATGGTTGGGGGCAGCTGGTACATCATTCCAGTCAGCTGTGACCACTACCCATGTGGCCTGCAGCCAGGTGACATGGTCTGTCATGGCACTTTTCTGGTGGGAAGTTCCCACTTTTGGCAGCATGCATACTCACTGCCCTCCTGTTGCACCCTCCGCTGTCCTCCTTTTGCCATTGGGCTATAGTACCAGCAGCAATCACCCCTGTGCTTCCCGTCACTGAGCACATACGGATTTGGAGCCTCACCCTCCTGTCACCACTTGCCCATGGATGAGTCCTCACCCCTGCTGGTGCAAGAAGGCTGGCTGTTACACCAGCGTATGACTTCTTCCACCATTCCTCCAGAATAAGCTGAGTCACCTTTGCCTGCGTCAGTGATGGACACGTGCCGGGGAATCTTTTGCTCTCTCCAGTTTTGTGAAGGCGGTCACCATACAGCCCTGGTCATTTCTGGCCCTACGTGGGATTTCAGGTGGGAGGGATATTGTGTCCTCTCCAGTGCACATACAGATTGACCACATCTCAAGTGTTTTTCCCTTTCTGGAGCCAAATCCACGGTTTTTAGGTCATGCCTCCACCATTGGCTAGAGTAGTGATATTTCTGCCAATTGGACAGCTTTGTGGCATTGTCATGCCTGTGCAGATACAAAAAGCCCAAGCAGCTATCCTTGCACAAGAGGCCATGTTCCCAGTTTGAAATCACGGCCGTAACTTATTGCCAGCTGAGCATAAACATATCAAAGAGCATCCAACCACAGATTTTTGTTATGAAAAATGAACAAAGTTACAACTAATGCATCTTCATGCATAAAATGTCAAAAATTATTACAATATGTTCCATAAAAAATTGACCAGTTGTAAGAACAGAATAAAAATAGTATTATAAAATTATAAGTTAGTTGTACAAGAGTAATGTTAGTAATAGTGACATATTGGAACCTCATATGAAATGTAGAATAATAAAGAGTAGCATCTGTGCTGTACTTTGATTAAAATAACTTTGTGATGGACATTTCAGTAAGCTCAGTGGTAGCGGCCTGTCACAAAATAATTGTAGTTCTTTCTTGAGCACCATATGCTCGTTGTGCTGCCTGTTCTGTAGGTGCATGCAGAGAGCCTTGTCTAGTGTGGCTGGCTGCATTGTGACAACACTGTTCCCCCCTCCATGCCACCGCAGTCTGTCAATAAAAAGGTTATTTTATTCAAACTGTATACCATATATCGTCTAACCGCATTTATACTCAGCATACACATGCACACCTGTGCACCTACACACACAGTAATTGCATGTGTGTGTATGTGTGTGTAGCTGATCAAAAGATTTCTTCCAAAAGCTATCAATAATCACTAGATCATTAAAGAGGCTTCTTCAAGATGATCTGCTTTACACAATATTCTTACAGCACACTTCTGTTTAACAAATCCTTTTTTGACCTTAGCTACATTGCCCCAGAACAGTAAGTGAATGTTTGTTAGTAATCCCATCTGCTGGTCAACGCCAGCAGAAGTGCAAAACTGAGCTTTCTGGTTAACTTATCCAAGTGCTAATGCAACCTCAAATTGTTATACATCTGGAGGTCTAAGAACTGTATATATGGAGCCTCGTGTAGTGGGTATGCTATCTCTGGGACCTGTGAGGTTCTTTTTTTTGGGGGGGGGGGATTGCACAATATGAGTCTTTGTTTGATTAAGGGTTAATATTTTTGCTGTGAGCCATTTATAAGCTTGCTCCATTACAGAACTGGCTCGATTAACTCTGCGAAGCCCCCATTGCAGTTTGGACAGCTTATGCTGAGGGGCAATCACAAGGGGGATTAATAATACTAAAGTTTTAGGAAAAGGAGGCGAAATATTAGATAGGTTAATTGTATGTTACAGATAATTTGTGTAAAATGGAGAGAGAAAAACGGATGAGCTGAAATCAGACTTAGTAGCAGAGGTTTATGAAGCAAAATTAAAACAGGATGAAGTTTTCTGTTCAGGCAACTATAGGATAGTAAGTACTGCATTAGTGAATTGTGTTATGAATACTGGCATCTATACATGAACTACAAGGAAACTTGAAATGAAGAGGCGTGTGCTGTACAACGTTGTTAGAATTTGAATGCACAGTGAAAACTACAAAATTATTTGAAAGAATAGCTTAGGACAGAAGTGAATGGAAAACCATTACAGGAAGAAGGGCCATATCAGTAACACGTTTACAGGCATCCAAGAATGGTTAACTTCATAAAAGGGAAAAATAATTGGGTGCTGATGAGTAAGATACATAAAAGAGGTTTTCAGGAGTAATGAAGGATTTTAAGTATATTGGACGTTCATGAATCAGTCAGTTCATGCCAATAATGAATATCATACTAGAAGTAATATATAATAAACTATATTTTGTAATGTCTCACACGAAATAAAATTGGGATGATTAAGAACTCGCAAAGAATTTGTTATTAATTAAAATTGTATGTAACCGTTTGATTAGTGACAGCTGTACTCTCTCTCTTCGTCAATACACAAAATTATGTAATATTGCTAATACATATTAAAAATATAGAAATGGAAACAAGTGCAAGACATTTTATGTCCATAGTGTTATGCAGCCTGTTTGAAGTTGAAGCATGACACTGCTTGTATGTTAATATGTTAAGCTGCTTGTTTGAGTGTCTATTTTTATTTTAACCAGGCTGGTATCAGGCTATGTGCCCATCTTCAGTAGTCCTGCTGAAGATAAATTATGAATAATACTGTAAGCTATGGGATGCATTCAAAATTTTGGGGTAAGTTGTTCAGGCACATATAATTTATTTTTGTGCTGCCCTAGAATTTCTGTAGATTTTTTGAAATTTTACTGTAATTTTTAATTAGTTTTCAGTACATCCTCATTTGTAACAGATGAGGCAGCAGGACTTTTCATTAGCTGCGATTTAGTTTGCCATCAAAGTGATCAGTATTGTAAGTTTGTGCATGTTATTTTCTGCGACTTACAACATGTGCACATGCATTTTATTTAATTACTTTGGTTATTTTGATTATTAATAGTAAAAAATTTTAGTACGTAGGTAAAAATTTCTATTGGATTTTGGATGGGCAATTGGAGGACCCCTGCAATAAATTCTTCAGAGGTGCAAATAAGAGCCTGCTTATGGCATGATAAATATTATGTTCAGGAAGCTCTCCCACCAAGTTTCATATCTTTGGCACAAGCTCACAAAATTCTTCATATGGGCAAAAGCATCAACTTCCTTCATGAAGTGTGCCAAGATTACACTCGCATAAAATGTCATGAAACCTTCAGTTTCCCTTTGGTGAGCACCAATGTGGAAGCTCTTTTTGTTGAGGACCAGCATGGAGAGCTGCAGGCAATGCTAGAACAAGCTTACTGTGAAAAGTCTTGTCACATTTTTGATGTTCTCAACATTCAGTACAAATTTATGGGCCACCTACAAGCTGCAAGGAGGTACATCCTGCTGTGGCTTCAGACATCTTACAGAGTTATTTGCACCAGAGGTGGCAAAATCTGCCTCACTGTTGTATCATCACTGTTTATCTGGGTTTCATGATCCTGCCATTTGTTCTACTAATGCCCACTGTACACACATTTTTCAGAGACTGGATGTGAGCTTACTTCAGATGTCAAAATGAGATACTGGCTGAAACTTTTTCAGTAGGTCCAGTAGGAATGGTTATTGCTGTGAACATGTCATCCTACTTGATGCTGTTAAATGCTCTTTGGTGAGCTAAATTCACACTAAGCCTGGCCATCAGGCAACAACCAATAGCTGCTAAGCAGACGAGATGCCTACCTGGAATAAAACCCGTACCGTGGAGATTACATTTCCTTACCTCTGAAATGGAACATTTTGAGCATCAGGTGCAACACTAAACACTGTTTAAGGTGTTGGAATGCTCCTGCGAGGTATTCATCAAGTAAGTGTAACAAACAGAAGGCTTGGATGATGTTATTAGAGCACATGATACATTCAGGACAACAATTCAAATAGGGGTCTTCCTAGACAAAGGACTTTGGCAGCCAGCTGTGCTCTGTGCACAACCTGATGTTACAGCTGCACAGCCTAGAAGAACAGCTGCATGATACAGCATCAGTGGAGCTGGAAGCTCATAAGGAACTGAAAAGCTATTTGAAAAGGTTGACACAAACATTAAAACAAAGGAAAAAGAATCTAAATAAGTTTACAAATAAGTACCAGTGTCACATGTGCACTCAATTGAGTGTACTGGCAAAAAGCTATCAAAATCTGGTGAAGTAGTTTCTGCTCATGTTGACGAGTCAATCAGAACTAACGTTGCAAATATTTAGCTTCCATCTTGACTTCACTGAGCATTAACAAAGAGCAGGTTATGGGCTAACTTCATCTCTTTGTTATACAATCTGTGTTTGTACTAATTGTATTATATATATTTTACTATTAATAACCAAAACTACCAAAGCACTTAAACAAAGGAAATATGCACATTACATAAGTTACAGAAAATAACACACACGAACCTATAATATTGTACAAGAAAATACATCACTGGTAATGTAAAGCACATTGCCTCACCTATAGCACAGCAAGGAGCAGCTAAAAATGAATTAAAAATTAGATTAAAATTTCCAAAAAATCTATCCAAATTCTATGAGTGCACAATAGTAAATGATACAAAAGTACAGGGCAACTTAACCCAAAATTGTGAAACGTCCTGTAGCACATGGTATTATGTATTTTCTGTGTTATTGCATGTTGTCTGCAGGACTACTGAAGATTTATGTGTAGCCCAATACCAGTGTAGCAGAAATAAAATTAAACAACAAAACAAGGAGCCTTGTCTATGCGTATACAAATAATGTCATCCATCAAGTGCAAGATACAAACAAATATTTTGGTAGCAATGAATTCTTGCCATTTACACTAATAAAAAGACTTCATTCAGAATTTGAGCAACAAAGTGCACCCCCCCCCCCCCCCCCCACACACACACACACATACACACGAGAGAGAGAGAGAGAGAGAGAGAGAGAGAGAGAGAGAGAGAGAGAGAGAGAGAGATATTGTACATTAATTTTCTGACTATAGAAGCAATTTATACAAAACAAATTATACATTTATTTTTTAAACTACATACAATGCAAATGACATAGAAACAATTCAATTCTTTTCTTAGCGATCAAAATCTAAATTTCAAAAACTTTTAAGCAATTGTTAATATTAATTATTACAAGGGTTCACAGAACACATGGAAAACAAAGGATAATGAAGACTGTTAAACTTTCCATTGATATAAAAGATTTAAGCCTTAATCACTGTCACTCGAAGCATCCTTCTGCTTTGCACGCTCTTCGAGTCGTAAACACTTAGGACACTGCTGATTTTTTCTGCTCCAACAGTTGCGATGGAAAACAGTAGAGCACTTTATGCAACTTACAGCAGAAGAGTCAAAAGGAAATATCACTTGGTCTTCTTCACAAAGTTCACATACATAGCCTCTGCCATAACATACCTGTAATGGACAAAATAAATTAAAAAATGCTCGAAACAACACATTAAATTCTTTGAGCATAGCAATAATTGCTCTTCAAATATTTCTTCACAATATTATATACTCATTTTATTACAGAATATCTTTGCACCGTAAGATGTGACTGAAATACAAGGATCGTTTAACAATAACTTCAATGAGCCAGAAAGAATATTGCCAAGATCTTCGATTGCATGTGCTAAAAATTTCAAGCTTCTGTTGCCTTAAATGAAAGAATTATAGCTGTGAGTGCACAGAACTAGAAACACTTAAAATGATTAAATATCATTTGTTGACAAGCTTAATGTCAATGGAGGGTCATGTTAGGTGATCATCCCTATCACAAGTGGAGAAGTTAAGCTTTTGAAGATATTCTGTCTTCTTCATCAGGTGCTGACTGACTGCTGTGTTTATTAAATGGCAATGATCTGGTAAAGTGACAGGTGGGAAGTGGTTAGTGAAGAGACTGCAGGCCCCTAATCCCGCCATATCACTGGGTAAGGATTATTGGATGGAAATGGGAATCAAGTTTTAATTTTGGCTCTTGGTAAAAACTCTTATTTTAGTGTCTCACCACAGGCTCCACTACGATTGCAGCCAATTTCTCTGTTAAATTTACTAGAGATAATTAAATTTCTTTTATTACAATGTCTCAGGAAGATGAAGCATGAGGTAAGATCTTTGTATCTTCAGTGAAGATCTTTGTGTCACTCACATTGACTTTATCAAGTTTCTGAACTACATATGATCTTTATGTTCAGTACAGTTCTCGTACACAGTGAAGACTGCTGCCCTATATAATATTCAGCACATTTAGACAGAATGTTGTAAACATCAGGTACTCTCATCCCAAGATTGTCTTCTATTGAATGCAGTTTCCTTTAATTTTCTGTTGGAGATGCTCTACAGAAATGAAGGCATGGTATTTGATTATCTTTTCTCATTAGCTGAGTAGGTGTTGGCCTTTGTTTACTTTTGAACACAGGTCAAATTTGGAGCAGTTTATTTATGTTTCTTTATTCTGAACACATGCTATAAACTTTTTTAATCAGATTGCAGAATACTGTGATCTGAAACAGTCTTTGAGTTCTGTATAGTAAATTGTTTACGATAGAATTCTTTTGGGCTGGGTAGTGGAAACTCCATTCTTTTAAATAGAGACCAGTATGTGTTGGAGTCTATAAATGGAATGGCCCAGCCAGCAGTCCAGCTTTTGTTCAACCACTAGATCCAAAAAGGGCACTTGTTCTCTGTTTTTACTCCAATTGTGAATCTGATGTTCAAGTGTACAGAATACATATGCTCAAAGAACTGTTTTAGCACATCCGTTCCACGGGGCTAGATTAAAAACTTGTCATCCACATATTGATAAAAACACGTTGGATGGAGGGAACTAAAAGCAGGTTGGATGGAAAGAACAGAGTGTAACCTTAAAACTTAGCAATGGCAATAGATAAAGGTGAGTCTAGAGCTATGCTGCCAATAATTTTGTAATATTTTCCAATATACAGAAAGTAAGCAATTCTCATAATAAGGTGCTGGAAGACTCATGGTGTGAGGTGTGAAAGGCCAACTAAAAGATCCAACATGTGTGCTTTTTGCACCTTGATAAATAATACCACAAAGTCATTTGAGGCTACATGTATCCCCCTGATTATACCAACATATTCCTTAAGGTACTGAAAATACGAAAGCTGACCTTCAGCACAAGTAGCTTGGTAAAATGTTACGTCAACCAAATAGCATGTACAATTAGTCTGAGAGGTACATAAAATTGTATTTTTTCGCAGACTGTACAGGTACGGTCTGAGCACTCTTGTAGCATAGGATATAAGAACTTAAATTTTTCACCAGCAAGGCTCGAGCTTTTTCAGAAACAGCATTGTCTTTCTATAAACACTACTGCAAAAGGATGTTGCATTTGTATGTTTCATGTAAATAGGGGACAAAACAAGTCTTCAGCATGGATCAGCAGATACAATTTTAGAGACTGCAATGAGACGAAAATATCAGCTTGGATGCAGCTACAGAGGTTCCATCAATGAAGCCAACATCCTCGGAAGAAGTATTAAGACAACAATGTAAACAAGTTTTATGAAATAGAGTTCCATTCTGTGTTCTCAGAGTTTTTCAAGGTGGCATGCTTCTGTAAAATCTTTTCAGTGTACAAGCTACTTTACTTCACGGAGCTGTGCCAAATCTGCCTCCCGTGCATGGCATCACTCCAGCCCTTTCTCGAAGGTTCCACATGCTGCCATTACATCTCTACAAGAAGAAAACCGTGCCAGCCTCAACAGCCAGTGATTTCAACTACTGATAATGGTGGCAGACAGCTATAAAAAGCCCAAATGTTTATTTGAAGTGATGTGGGTTGTAAACCAAGCAGATGTTATTAAAGTTCTGTTTTATTTGAGTTCCCCTAGGGTTCAGATGCTGTCAACCTGCAGAGTGTCATTTGTACATACTGTGAAGAGAAAATAGAGAACACTTTACAGACAGTTAAATATGATGAACTCCTATTTAAATAACTTGTAGTGTCAATGAGGAATAATCAATATTAGGTGAAGGGGACTGATTGCCTGGAAGGTGCCCACAGTGGCAATAAGATCCTAGTCATATCCAAGTAAGATACATAAAGAAAATCTATAGATGTTGCAAAACATCAACACAAGATGTACAAAAAGAATAAAAAATTCAGTCAGACTAAACCAGAACAGTCCTGGCAATCAGTGCTATGACCAAAGTCTACTAATTATAAAAATAAAATGGTTACAGATTATGAATGTTTATTGTTGTCATTACAACTGTGAAGTGACATTATGTGGGCAAGAAAAATGTCAAAATCTTTATATATATATATAATTCTACTGTACGTGTGTATGTCACTGAACTACTCGTAAACAGCTGGACTGATTTGAATGAATTTTTTTGTATGCGTTTGGGTGGCACCCTGGATGGTTTAGATTCACAAATGATCCCGCCAGATGGCGCTGCAGTCGGTATCTAGGTTACTTATCCATACTGCAACTAAACGGCTGGATCGACTTGAATGAATTTTTGTGTATGCATTCAAGTGGGGGCCTGGAAAATCTACATTCTTAAATCAGCATGGTAGGTGCCGTTGCATTTTTGTGTGCAATATTGAGTGTATTATATTCAGATATAAGTTACAAGCATAGGATTTAGTTTATTTTTCGACATTTTAATTTGAGTGTATTATATTATGTGGGTTTCCTTATTTTGACATTTTCATTTTTTTTACAGTGTCTTCTGATATTTCAGGTGTCGCATTACAGTGAATATTAAGTGTATTATATCCACATATAAGTTACGTACATAAAACAATGCCATGTCTTCGTGGACGAGGAGGAAATATTGGTCGACGGACTCGGAATTCACAATTAGTCCAGAGCCGTCAGTTAAATAGATCGGCAGAAGATCAATTGATGGACAATGAAAATTTAAGAAACCAGGCTGCAATCAGACTTGCTAATGAAAGCCAAGAGCAACGCAATGAACGCCTTCGAGCTAATGCATTGAGACAAAGACTAGCCTGTCAACGAGTCACCGACACATTCAGAACATGTGAACAACAGCGTTTGCAAGTGTATCGTGGATTGACACGTGGCATCACTTCTTCGCCTTGCATTTGAATATGAGTCGGACATCGACTATTCGTCACATTCACAAACTGTAATGGGTGCTATGAACAAACAGTGCCAACACTGTCATGCACTCAAATACAAAGGTGAATCGGCCAGTTTCTGCTGCGCGTCTGGAAAAGTTGTATTGCCACCATTGAATTCGCCGCTGGAACCATTCAATTTATGCTTTCAAGTGACATCATTTGGAGCAACAAAAATCGTTCAGAATGAGGATGGTCGCAATTTTCACTCAACGTTTAAGATTCAGGGCCAAGTGTATCATGAAATTGGTTCTTTAATGCCGATGCCTGATACAATTCAAAATTTCTGCGAATCTACTTCATGGGTGATGAGGAGCAGTAAATAAACGCACGCTGCCAGTACAACCATATCAAGCAGATGGAGGAGCGAGAAATTGTGGGTGTTTTAGAACCATTTTTACAGAATCACAACCAGTTGGTCGAGTTGTTCAATACCGTTTCAAAAATACTGCAAAATGACAACTATACAGCAGACGAAGTACCATCTGGGCAGCATGCAGGCTGATATAATGCACCGACCATTAATGAAGTTGCAGTTGCTATGGTTGGCGACGCATTTGAACTAGAGATGGGCAAAACTGTTCTTTTCAGAGATCGGATCAGAACTGTTCACTCCCTGAAATGAACTAGCTCTTTTTCATGACTCACCACTCATTCACAATAGAAAATAAATGGAAGGCACATTGCCCTTTAAACTTGGTTTATTCCAGTACTATACCTGTATTTTGATCTTATTTGATCCTATTTTGAAGTAACACAGATAATGAGTAAGAATTTTGTAATGTTTATTGAAATTTCCACGATATGACAAAGTTTTTGATTATTGATTTATTTTGCACTATCGTGGTTTTTTGGGAGATCGGAAAATGTTGTAACTTGAGATTTACATTAACAATATATTTGGCTGTAATGTATTAAAATTTCATTAACCTCGTACAAATACATCGCAAGCCATATATTTTTAAAGTGAACGTTTCCTTCCGAAGACGCCTAAAATCGCAAAATACGTACCAGAATAAGAAAAAAAATATAAGTTTGACTGTAAGACTAAAGTGCTGCATATAGCCTTACGCAGAATAAAACAAGGAAAATATTGGTGTATCACATTTTGCGATACGTTTATCGGTTCGCTCGTCATTAAAGCGTAAATTCGAGTGTCCATAATAAAAATCCTATAGTAAGAGGAGTCGTCAGGAACCTAATCTGATCAGTTTAAACAAATAAAAATAAAATAAAAACAAATGATGTATACATAACATAATAATGTAATATACATAGCGGTATTACTACGAAGAACAATTTCCAGTAGAGACGAACTCCGATGCAGAAGCGCTGAGTCAAGCAGGTCGAGCCGTGAGCTGTATTACTGCGTGAGCTAAGACCGCAGAGAGCAGAGTGACACCTGAGTTGCTTTGCTCAACGCTCTGGCTAGAGTCGAGAACGGTGGGGTGAGTGTTGAGCGGGCGAGTTCTGAGGGTGGGGGGAGCGGTGAACGGCCACCAGTCACCCGCTCCGAGACAAATCGTCCGTTCTCTTGTGAGCAGGTTGTTGCAAGTAGTTCTTATGTTCTCCGCTAGGAGGCTCTCTGTCCTGTTGCTCGCATCGACTGCCCAGAGGGCAGGACGTGTGACTGAAACGATCGCCGACAGAGTGCGATGCTAAGTTAAGCTTCGCCAGACACTGCACGCGGCAGAGGACGCACAGAGACAGCACGGCATATGTGAAACACAAAATCTAATGGGGCACTGCACAATGCAGGCAGCCAAGGTAGAAGCAGGGCAGATGCCGGCGCCGGCTGTGTTGTGTGACGTGCACTGCGCTCTGGCCAGCAGAGGCGCCGCTGATATGCTCCGTCTCCGTCTCCCTCTCTCTCTCTCTCTCTCTCTCTCTCTCTCTCTCTCTCTCTCTCTCTCTCTCTCTTTCCCTCTGCCATGGGAAACGTTTGGAGCTACCGTTCTTTTTTTCTGAATCACTGATTGTTCACTCCTTTGAAAGATTCAACTCTATGAATCAGTTCAGGAGCGGATCCCCCATCTCTAATTTGAATATCGAGATATACGAATCCAATGCAGAGATAACGACACTTTGCAATATCCATTGATATTTTGGGAAGATGGAGAAGATGGGTATCATTTAAATATCAAACAAAAAATGCATGACAACGTCTGTCGGGTCCGCTAGTAGACTTATAAATTGTTTTTTGCTGTACAAACTATTATTTAATCAAGAATCATCTATCATTAGCAAGAGTAAAGTAGAATGTACCAGAAAATGAGAAATGTTATGAAGTTATCTGTTGCTGACTTTCCAAGCACAACAAGCCACCAACAAACTGAATTTGAAGAAAGTTTTTGAGTGGTGGTTGTAGTTTATCTTGAGGTTTGCAGCAACAACATCATTTCTCAGTGAAACAGCTACCACTCTTCAAGTGACGTGAGCATCACTTCACAGAACAGTGAAAGCACCTATTAGCTCTGGCTCCGCCACACTCCCGCAACACGACATAGCTCGGCAAGGGGATGGCCCATTCTCACCATGTTGTCTTCCTTAACCATTGGTGGGACTTGGTTTGGCAAGACCTACTGGGTGGCTGCAGGATATGGTAACACTATTAAATAAGACAATAAATTGGCGATTATTGGTGGAATGGTGATGTACAAAATTTTTTCTGATGAAAGAGGTGGCTGAGTTATTGTTGGGTGTTACAATTAATTCAGTTGAACCATATGCCAGTAATAACTTGGAAAATGGGGGAATGGTTTCAGGAATTTTTGAAAAAGTGTAGAGAATAACTAAATGCAAATATAGAGGTAAAATCAAACAATGAAAAATGTAGGATGGAATGTAACAATATTATGAAAAGGATAGTTGCTACTCACCGTATAGCAGAGATGCTGAGTTGCAGATAGGTAAAACAAAAATACTGTCGGAAAGTGAGCTTCCGGCCAACAAGGCCTTCATTGGAAATAGGCAACAAAAACGCACACGCACACACAAATGCAGACCTAACTCTCACACACATGACCACAGTCACTGGCTGCTGTGGCCAGCCAGAGGCTGGTCACGTGTGTGTGTGTGTGTGTGTGGGGGGGGGGGGGGGGGGGGCGCAAGGCCTTGTTGGCTGAAAGTTCACTTTCTGACAGCCTTTTTGTTGTGCATATCTGTGTCTCGGCATCTCTGTTATATGGTGAGCAGTAGTAGCTATCCTTTTCATAATACCGTAATATTGAAGATCCTAATTCTATATTATAGACACTCATGACATGAGTATGAGGAACATATTACTGAGTCCACATACGTAAAGAATCAAATAATAATCAATGAGACAGCTGAACGATGTCAAAAGGTATATGATTAAAAATCAAAAAACATTCCGAGACAGAAAAACAGTGTGACATAGTTAGGACTGAGCCAAATGAACAGGTATTGGAAGTAACCAATGATATTCAGCAACTACTTCCCCACCTATTGGTAATGTCAATTGACTCTGAACAGCTTACAGAGTTGAATGTTCAAGAATTTACAGCCATTATAAAACATTTATCGGATACATACAAATGTTTAAAAGTCTTGGAAATTTAAAACTGTCAAATGGGATTATGCTGTTAGAAAATTCCTTGTTGCTGTTAGAAGAACACATTTATAACTTGACTGAGCAAAATTTCTTAGTCAATAAGAAGTGCAGGAGAAGATGGAATTCCACACCTAACAGTAAATGAGAAAGTGCATCAGAACAAACATTGTGAGGTTTTGGCATATTGAACATATAACTTGAATTCCTGTAAAAACAGAACCCACCTCATAAGCCTGCTTTCTAACAATCAGCTTTCCATTATGAAAACTAGTGCTTTGTGGTCAGTATATATTATTACCATTAAAGCGGATGAAGTTGAGCGAAAAGTCCAAAAAACATTTTATGTTAAATAACTGCACATTGGTGCTGAAAATTCTTTTCTTTTAAATATTATTTTAATGCTCCAACATTCTGAATTTGAGGCAATGGTTAAATATATAGTATTCTGAAACTCTACCTGAAAACTAATCATTTTCAGGAGTACTGATTTTTTAAAACTTTTTTTAAAGTGCTAAAACTTTTATTCATGTGATTGACATAAAACAATTAATGTGTCTAGGTCTGATGTATGTTGTGCACTGAACCTTCACAACAACAACTAGAGCAATAACAAAAGTTAAGCTGTTATTCTAACCTATTTGGACACACATAATGCTTTGTAAACTCCTCCTGAACAGGCCACGAAGGCCCAATGGTACTGACTGGCCGCTGTGTCATCCTCAGCCCATAGGCATCACTGGATGCAGTTAAGGAGGGGCATGTGGTCAGCACACCGCTCTCCCGGCTCTTATGTCAGTTTCCGAGACCAGAGCGCCGCTACTTCTCAATCAAGTAGCTCCTCAGTTTACCTCATAAGAGCTGAGTGCACCCTGCTTGCCAACAGCACTCGGCAGACCGAATGGTCACCCATCCAAGTGCTAGCCCGGCCCGACAGCGCTTAACTTCGGTGATCTGACGGAACCGGTGTTACCACTGCAGCAAGGCCGGTGGCGACCACCTGAGAAACTTGGGTTGAAATTGACCGTCTTTTGTTGAGAGGTTCTTTTATGACCAAATGTTCATGAATGCAACAAAAATGTGGCCTAATGAACACAGCAACAATATTGCACAGTGTTTGCAACAACTGCCCGTAACAGTCTAGTGGTGGAACGAGGAAGTCATTGTTGCAAATGTTTCTAAGTTAACTTATGAATTTTCTACTTAGTCCCCAATTCTGTTTGTTGCATCCTACAGTAGAGATAATGACAATATTATGGAACAGATAGTTAATACTCACCATATAGCAGAGATGCTGAGTCATAGGTAGGCACAACAGAGACTTTCAGAAAGTAAGCTTTCTGACAGTCGTTTTGTTCTGCATACCTGTGACTCAGCATCTCTGCTTATGGTGAGCAGCAGTTATCCTTTTCATAATATTGTCATATTCCATTCTGTATTTTCCGCCATTCGATTTTACAGTATCTAAGAGTTGAAGACTTGTCAGTATGGAAATGATGTGTGCATGTAAAAATAAAAATCAGGTGAACTGGAGAAATATAGCTGGGATGTTTATTATTGAATGTTACCATAATTACTGAAAATTTAAAAAAGGTTTCAAATGTTGTCTAAAAAGAAGAAAGGGGATTTTTTTCTTTTAAAATTGTCATTTCTGGGTTCAGAGTATAGTGAACTGTGTGTGTGTGTGTGTGTGTGTGTGTGTGTGTGTGTGTGTGTGTGTGTGTGCGCGCGCGCGTTTCATCGGAATTTCATGAAGCAAATCTGTAATCAAATTTTTATGCCCTTGAAATTTCTTTGTATGTTACTCTGAAATTAATAATCTATCTATATCCGGATCTGCTCTGAGAAATTTCATTTCCCCTGCTTGCAGTCTGCTCCAGTCCCTTTCTGTCATTGTCCATGTTTCTCCTCCACAGGTGACAATAGGGAAGTAGTAACTCTTATACATAAGGAGTTTTGCCTTTTCGGAAACTTCCTTATTCCAAATCAGGTGTTTTATTGTTTGGTAGAAATTGCCTCTCTTCTGTAACCTCATATTAATTTTGTTGTTTATTTTTCCATCACTAGATATTTCACTCCCTAAATAAGTGAAACTATCTACCACTTTGAGGGGTTCTCCATTCAAAGTAATATTTCCATTGATCCCTTTGTCTCTTCCAAATACCATTACTTCACTCTTATCTTTATTTATTTTTAATCCATACCTTTTCATTATTTCCTTCCACTCATCAAGTTGTAACTGTACTTCAACCTCTTTATCATCCCATATTACCATATCATCTGCAAAAATCATCATCTTGTCTTTCTCTTTCACTATATCTTTAACTGCCATATTCATTCCCTCCAACACAACATGAAAAGTGCAAGAGAGAGAATACTTCCTTGTTTAAGTCCTTGTCTTATTTTGAAGTATTCTGAGTTCCCCAATAGTGTTCTAATTCTACAATAGTGTCCTCTGTACAGTGTCTTTATTACATTAATGTATCCATCTTCTATATCTGTCTTCTTCATTTCTTCCCAGAGTCTTTCCATGATATCAGGTCGATCGTACTTCTTCCTTTCCTAAACCCATACTGTTCTTGACTCAGCTCCTTTTCTATCTTTTCACTTATTCGATTTAGTAAAATTCTTTCTAAAATCTTGGCTGTATGACTCACAAGAGTTATTCCTCTGCAGTTTTTAAAAAGTCTTTTATCTTCTCCAGTCATCAGGTATTGTACAATTTCTCCACACACTTGATAGTACTCTAAACAGCCACTGCATTCCCACTGGACCTGCTGCTCTTATCGTGTCACTGATACTTCATCAGGTCCTGGGGCTTTCCACCCATTCATCTTCTTCACAACTGTTTCCATTTCTTCCCGTGTAATTTGTCCTAATTCTGCTTCCCAACTTCTCTCAATTTCTCCATTATTTGTTGTTTCCTCGTGTACCTGCACCTCAGCGTTTAACAGTTTCTTAAAAGGTTCTCTCCAGAGATCTTTTATATTCCCTAGATCTTCAATCACAGTACCATCCTCTGTTTCCATCTTTACTGGTACTTTAAAAGCCTTCCTTTTATTTTTCATCATTTTATAAAACATTTTCTTATTGCTCTTCACATCTTCTTTAAGTTTTTTTGTAAACTCTTCCCATGCCTTTTTCTTTGCTGTTTCCTCTATTTCTTTGCACTTCTTCTTTTCCTCTATATACTGTATCTTTTACGGTCCTTGTCATTTTTGGTTTTCCACCACTTTATCTATGCTCCATTTTTTCTTCTAACTGCTTGGATTGTGGTAATCAGCCCACCAACTTGTCTGTCTTACTTTTTCCTTTCCAGATGATCTACCACATACTTTTTGTGCTGCTTCAGCTATAGCGTCTTTGAGTGAACTCCATTATTTTTCTACATCACAGAAAACTTCTTTTGAAACTTTCACTTTCCTTCAGTTTCCAATTCCGCATCCTCATCACTTTCTTCTGTTTTCTATTTTTCACACACTGATACATTTTCCATTGCCCCACCAGTAATCTATGATCTCTATCTGCACTCACACTTGGAATTACCTTCACATTCGTTACTTTTTCTCCCCATTCCATATCTACTAGAATATAATCAATTACACTCTTGGTTCTTCCATCCCAACTGTATCTGGTGATAAGATGACTTTCTCTCTTCATAAACCAGCTGTTTGCTATTTTCATTCCATCCCTCTGGCACAAATCCAGGAATCTTTCCCCTTCTTCATTTCTGCCTCCATATCCAAAACATCCCAACACTTGCTCAAATCCCTTTCTGTCTTTGCCTACCTGTGCATTAAAATCTCCCATTACTATATTAGCACTCTCTATATGGTTCTCTCACTCATTTTCAAAGTCCATCTTCTCTTCTTCACTACATCCCACTTGAGGTGCATAAATCTGGATAACTATTAGTGTTTCTTTTTAGTATCTCAGGTTTAAGAATATGATACTGTCTGATATATGTCTCACACTTCCAATACAGCTTTGTACATTCTTATCCACCATCACTGCCACACCATTTCTTCCAAACCTGTTATTCCCACTCCAGCGCAGTTTTCCTCCTCCTGTCAAATTCTTCTCACCTTTTTCCTTCCACTTCATTTCGCTTAATCCCAAAATATCTAACTTTCTCTCTGTTAGTACACCTGTCATTTCTTCTGTTTTTCCATTGAGGGTTAATATATTAAGGGTGCCAATATTTAGGTTATTTTTTAGTCCATTTGATTTCATCTTCTTGTACTAATGAATATCATAAGGTCTCCCATTATTCGCACTAGTACTTGAAGAAGCAGTGGAGTCAAATCCTAAGAGGTTCGTTCCGAGGCTCGTCTGTGTTTTGAAAGCAATATATGAAGACTTTCCTACTGGCTTGCTAGGCCTAACACAAGAAAGGATTTTCTGTTGGGGTTGTCTCTCTTAGCCTTTGGAGTTTCTCCTCCACCACAACGCAGTGGTTCCTTCCTCATTTAATCCCCAGAAAAGAGGGTTGCCTCATCTGCCAGTTACGCCGTTCGAAGTCTTTCTTCTCCACCGTTGTTGCCATTAAGGTCTTCACCCGTAACCCTGGGCATGGGTTCCATGTTATACCCCACGGGACTCGGGTCCCTGCCTGAACTCAGCCATCTTATCACTTCGGCCTAATGAAGTGTAGGATGTCCACCCCCGCGATGTGGACGTGCCAGACAGGAATTACCCCAGTGGAGGATTAGGGAAGGGGGCCCTACCTCCCTGGAGCCTGGTTAATGATTGTGTATGGTGCCACAATCAAATTAAAAATAAAATTTAATTATTATGCCAGACTTATCTTTCATTTACTGATAAAGTTTCAGAACAATTAAAGTCAGCTTAGAGTAATAAAATATCCACAACTATACCATAAAAGATAATCAATCAGCTCCTCCCCCATTTTTGACCAACACAGTCCCCTCCCCTCCCCCCCACCTTTCCCCTAATTTGTAAGAGCAAAAGGTAATAAACACCACCCATTTCATTACTACAGCTGAATACCCAAGCTATGACAGAAAAGTCAATATATATTATATCGGTTTTATTAAGTTTAAAGTGTAAAATCTGTCAACTTCATCCCATATGGAAGTATTTTAAATTCCCATATTCATGTTTGAAACTTTCGTGAACTCCATATGAAAGCCAGCAATTCCTTTTTCCAGTGCTGAATAATTTCACTAGTGTTTGTTTGAGCTATAACTAACACACAGTACTGTTTGGTGTTCACCCTTTTATGGATTTCATGCTCCTTAGAACTCCTCATGAGCCACCCTGCATTTTGAAACATAACAAGCTAATTTAAGTTTCATATTTATCCTTGAATGAAAAGATTTTTCCTTCTAACAGAACTTTTTTTAAGATTTTGAATTGCTTCTGCCTTTGTAGAGACTCCTGTGTGGAGGACATGGTAATAGAAATCCCTGGCGTAGAGAAGCAACTGAAAGAGTTGAAAACAAACAAGTCACCAGATACAGATGGAATCCCAATTTGGTTTTACAGAGCGTTCTCTATGCCATGGACCTCTTACTTAGCTTGCATTTATTCTGAATCTCTCACCTAGCGTAAAGTCTCAAGTGACAAAAAAGCACAGGTAACTCCTGTATGCAAGAAGGTGTGCTGGTTGGCACAGCTTTGCCTATCGATAGGTTTGTGGCGGTCAGTGAGATGCATGATGTGCATCACTGGGAAGACATTGGCAGTAGTGACATCGGTTGTTACATGAGGGGGCCAAGAAGCAATAAGCAGCAAGACTGTATATGGGGCAGTACGTAACAACATGTGTGTAATACGTGGGGCTATGCTACTCATTATCCTGTGACTGATGTTGAAACTTAGAGTGATTACTGGTGTTAAAGACTGTGGAGCCATTGAGTCACTGCCTTCAGAGAGGGATGAGGCCCATATAGCATGGACATGATGGAATGATTCTTTTCATGGAACGTGGTAGATGGGAGCAGCTTCCTGTTTTGTCGTGTGGATAAGCCAAGCTATTGGTAGGACTTCTGAGTAATTCTGTATGGAAGGAAATCTGCTGCTTTGAATTGACATCATTCATTGCTTGTCAGTGTGTTTTGCCACAAACTCATGGACAGTATAGTTGGTCTCTGCCTTGTGGCCCTCTACACTGTACAGAACTCTCATAACAGAACAGACATTATTGGTGGTTGTTAGCCTATTGGGGTAATGTGTATGCTGTGGTGTGAGTATACAGATCACAGTATGGTGATGCAGGAACTAGGTCATAGTGGATTTTTGATATCAAATCACTTTCACCCTCTGTGAAGTGCTAACTGTGTTATCAGACATCATGAATGTTTCTGTATTGGGCTGGGCAACAGGAGCTATATCGTATAGTATCTATTTGAGATCAACCTTAGGTATGGTAACTACCTATTATGTGTGGACAGTAAATTGAAAGGGCAAACAAGTAACAGTGGTTAGACGAGTGGAAATGTACCACACTGGTGACAGAAAATGCAACTGCATGAGGCTTTTCGCTGATGTTTGCAAGTTATGTAAATGTTTGTTTTGTATCTTTATGATCCTTATGTCCTGTATTAATTACCTTTTAAATTTATTAGTGAATGAGTTAGATTTTAGTTTTGGTTTTTAATTATGCTATTGTTCGTTTCACATTTTAGTAGTGCTATTACTGGCTTTCAGTGAAAATTTTCAAATTAGAGTGCGTGGGGGCCTCTCCAGAAAATTATAATATACAGATGTGAGGATATACAATGATTGGGAGTACATGAAAGGTTCACATTAAAATCTGTGTTTGAATAATTCTGAGCTGTGCTTGTTTTGGAGTCACATATGTCCTTTTAGTACTATAGGGTTATCACTGCGAGATGTGGGCTAACTTATAACTGTGAAAATACGTTTTAGGGAATCTGTGTGGTGTTGCTTTTGAATTTAAGTGGAGTTGAAGCATCATGTATTTTGTCTTTCTGTAATGGCTTATTGCTTGTAAACTGTTCTCGCTCCAGAACTTAGTGGTATTATCTTTTCTATGAAGAGTTTGGTGACATATTAGATGACTGTAATTTAGTGTTTTAATGATGTCACTCTGTGCCTATTTTCCAAGTTTAATTGGAGTAGTGGAAGTTCCATGGAATAACGGGTAAAAGAATAAATTGCAAAATTACAAACCAATATCCTTAACATAGGTTTGCTGAACAATTCTTGAACATATCTTCAGTTCAAATGTAATAGCACTGCTCATGTGAAACTCAGTTTGCCCTTTTCTCACATGATAAACTGTGAACCATGGATGAAGGTCAACTGGCAGATTCCATCTTCCTAGATTTCTGGGAAGCGTTTTACATGGTGCCATACAGCAGACTGTTAATGAAAGTATGAGCATACAGGAAACGTTCCCAGATATATGAATGGCTCAAAACTTCTTAAGCAACAAAACCTAGTATGTCGTCATCGATGCTGAGTGTTCTTCAGAGACAAGGGTATCGCCAGGAGTAACCCAGGAAGTATGACAGGACCATGTTTTTCCTCTGTATACATTAATGATCTGACAGACATGTTGAACTGCAGTCTGTGACTGTTTGCTGATGACACTGTGGCCTATGGGAAAGTGTTATCATTGAATGACTGTAGGAGGATACAAGATGACTTAGACAAAGTATCTAGTTGATAAAATAATGGTGGTTCATGGTGTGGGTTCCTATTGTCATGTACTAGTTCATGAACCACGGGCAACGTATGAGTGGCCAAGTAAGTGGTCCCGAAAGTCGGGATACCAGTTACTTTGGAATAAGGCTGGGCATCTCGGACAGATTCTGAGTTGTGGTTACCTTTGTGCTCATACGGCAAAGACTACCAAATCCACCGGTTAGTCCCTCAAATGTTAGGGGTAAATGCCAATGGGACCCGGGGCAAGCAAGGCTAGCAACCTGCTTCCCTGGTACTTTAAATATGATGCTGCCAACAAAATGCCTCGGACCTTTGGAGGTGACGGAGCCCCACCTCCAATTGACAGACCAGGGACTCCTAAGATACGACTCTGCAAACGAATGGTAACGAGATGGGGAGCTATTAATATCAATGGGGGCTACTCTGGGAAGAAGGTAGAGTTGGCAGAGGCTGCAAGTAAGATGGGGTTGGACGTTTTAGCTGTTAGTGACATTCGGGTAAGGGGTGAGAAAGAAGAGGAAGTGGGAGAATACAAGGTTTACCTGTCAGGAGTCAAAGCAGGAATAGCACAATGGGGTGTAGGGCTTTACATCAGGAAAGAAATGGAATTCAGCGTAGTTGCAGTAAGATACGTAAACGAACGACTGATGTGGATAGATTTGACAGTGTCTAACAAGAAAATTAGGACTGTGTCAGTATATTCACATTGTGAAGGGACAGACCAAGATAAGATGGATAGTTTTTATGACGCACTCAGTGACATAGTTGTTAGAGTAAAGGACAAGGACAGTGTTCTGCTCATGGGTGATTTTAATGCCAGGATTGGAAATCGAACAGAAGGGTATGAAAAGGTTATGGGTAAATTTGGAGAGGATATGGAGGCCAACAGGAATGGGAAACAACTCTTGGATTTCTGTGCCAGTATGGGCTTAGTAATCACAAACTCATTTTTTAAACATAAGAACATTCACCGGTATACTTGGGAAGGCAGGGGTACCAGATCTGTCATTGACTATATAATAACAGGTCATGAATTCAGGAAGGCTGTGAGGGACACACGCGTATTCAGGGGATTCTTTGATGACACTGATCACTATTTAATCTGCAGTGAAATTGGTATTGTGAGGCCGAAAGTGCAGCAGGTCAGGTTCATATGTAGGAGGATAAGAGTGGAGAAACTTCAGGATAAGGAAATCAGGCACAAGTACATAACAGTGATCTCACAAAGGTACCAGTTAGTTGAATGTAGTCAATTACAGTCACTGGAAAAGGAATGGACAAGGTACAGGGACACAGTACTAGAAGTGGCTAAAGAATGTCTTGGAACGGCACTGTGTAACGGTAGGATGAAGCAAACAGCTTGGTGGAATGACACAGTCAAGGCAGCCTGTAAAAGGAAAAAGAAGGCGTATCAAAAATGGCTACAGACTAGAACTCAGGTAGACAGAGAAAGGTATGTTGAAGAAAGAAACAAAGCCAAACAGATAATTGCAGCATCCAAGAAGAAATCTTGGGAAGACTTTGGAAACAGGTTGGAGACTTTGGGTCAAGCTGCTGGAGTGTAATTAGCAGTCTTCGAAAGGGAGGTAAGAAGGAAATGACAAGTTTTATGGACAGGTCAGGAAAACTGCTTGTGAATCCTGTTGGTGCCTTGGGCAGATGGAGGGAATATTTTGAAGAGTTGCTCAATGTAGGTGAAAATATGGTGAGTAATGTTTCAGATTTCGATGTACAATGGGATAGGAATGATGATGGAAATAGGATCACATTTGAGGAAGTGGAGAAAATGGTCAATATATTGCAGTGTAGACTTGGCCACTGTTTCTATGTTTCAAACAACGCATACTATTCACATTCAAAATAATAAATATGTGAAAATCATTCAGTTAAATTACACTTTTTTTATAACATACGTTTCTCTGTTCATATACAGTAATCATATTAAGAAATACAAGTAAACCTACAACATTTTGAATAAAGAAGGCGTAGAGTGACAGTTATCAGACACATACATAAATCTGACGAAGGTATAATTGCAAGCAATCTGTTTGACATATCACTTATAGTGTAATGGTGAATGGGAAGGGCTGGGGAGCATGGTGAATTTATAGTAACGGTTCGAAACACCTTGAAAGACAAAATTTTTTTCTGTTATATTTTGTTATTTATTCGAATTATCTGTGAGTCTATAGTCAATGTGCCTATTATCCACAATGATTCCCTTTGTGTGCATGGAAATTAGCAGGATGGGTATATTACCCGTACTAACGGAATGTGGGAATCCCAGTAGCACGTCCATAGTTTCTGCAGTTTGCTCCCACCTCCAGTTCCGTTCGTGGTGGTTCTTCTGTCTTCAGCTATGGCTGTCCTCAGCCAATTTAAAAGTATGAAAGTCACACGACACGAAAGCAGTGCATTTGCTGCAGGAAATACGAAATGCCTATACGCCAAAGTGATAGTTTCATACTTTCTGCAATATGATTAGCGCTCTCGCTCCTCATTTGTGTTTATATGGACATACTTATACAGTAGACATTCAAGATTATAAAATGTGTAGGTTTATTAGATTACTAAACACAAACTGTTTCACTGTTTCGAAACAGCGTATCGAAACATTACATTGTACTGTTTCATTTGTTTCGAAACAGTTACGTGTTTCAGTTTGCCCATCTCTATTGCAGTGCAATAAAGCGGCTGGGGTGGATGAAATTAAGTCGGAACTCATCAAATACAGTGGAATGTCAGGTCTTAAATGGCTACACAGGATAAATGAAATGGTGTGGGAGGCGAGACAGGTTCCATCAGACTGGACGAAAGCAGTAATCACACCAATCTTTAAACATGGAAACAGAAAAGATTGTAACAACTACAGAGGTATCTCTTTAATCAGCTTTGTGGGTAAAATCTTCTCAGGTATTGTTGAAAGGAAAGTGCGAGTATTAGTTGAGGACCAATTGGATGAAAATCAGTGTGGGTTTAGGCCTGTTAGAGGTTGTCAGGACCAGATCTTTAGCTTACGGCAAATAATGGAGAAGTGTTATGAGTGGAACAGGGAATTGTATCTACGCTTTATAGATCTAGAAAAGGCATATGACCGGGTTCCTAGGAGGAAGTTATTGTCTGTTCTACGAGATTATGGAATAGGAGGCAAACTTTTACAAGCAATTAAAGGTCTTTACATAGATAGTCAAGCAGCAGTTAGAGTTAACGGTAAATTGAGTTCATGGTTCAGAGTAGTTTCAGGGGTAAGACAAAAGGCTGCAACCTGTCTCCACTGTTGTTCATATTATTTATGGATCATATGTTGAAAACAATAAACTGGCTGGGTGAGATTAAGATATGCGAACACAAAATAAGCAGTCTCGCATATGCAGATGACTTAGTTGTGATGGCAGATTCGATTTAAAGTTTGCAAAGTAATATTTCAGAGCTAGATCAGAAATGTAAGGACTATGGTATGAAGATTAACATCTCCAAAACGAAAGTAATGGCAGTGGGAAAGAGAGATAAACCGATTGAGCGCCAAATAGGAGGAACAAAGTTAGAACAGGAGGACGGTTTCAAGTACTTAGGATGCATATTCTCACAGGATGGCAACATAGTGAAAGAACTGGAGCGAGGTGTAGCAAAGATAATGCAGTGAGCGCTCAGCTACGATCTACTCTCTTCTGCAAGAAGGAAGTCAGTACCAAGACTAAGTTATCTGTACACCGTTCAATCTTTCGACCAACTTTGTTGTATGGGAGCAAAAGCTGGGTGGATTCAGGTTACCTTATCAATACGGCTGAGGTTACGGATATGAAAGTAGCTAGGATGATTGCAGGTACTAGTAGATGGGAACAATGGCAGGAGGGTGTCCACAATGAGGAAATCAAAGAAACACTGGGAATGAACTCTATAGATGTAGCAGTCGGGGCGAACAGGCTTAGATGGTGGGGTCATGTTACACGCGTGGGAGAAGCAAGGTTACCCAAGAGACTCATGGGTTCAGCAGTAGAGGGTAGGAGGAGTCGGGGTAGACCAAGGAGTAGATACCTGGACTCGGTTAAGAATGGTTTTGAAGTAATAGGCTTAACATCAGAAGAGGCATCAATGTTAGCACTGAATAGGGGATCATGGAGGAATTTTATAAGGGGAACTATGCTCCAGACTGAACGCTGAAAGGCATAATCAGTCTTAAATGATGATGATGATGATGATGATATGTAAATGAATAGATAAAAAATGTACTCACCAAGCATAAAACTTTCAGAGCCAGAGGCTCCTCCTTCTGGCAGAAGTGTTGAAGGAGAAGGAAGAGGGGTGAAGAACAAGGAATGGAGAGGTTTAGGGAAAGGGGTGTAGTTTAGAAAAAGTCACCCAGAACCCCGAGCCAGGGAAGACTTACCAGACAAATTTCTAGTTGGTGTATTTGGCAGCTAGTTCTAACTGTAGAAAAATGTGAGTTAATGCAGTTATGTAGGAAAAACACTCCTGTAATGTTCCAATACAGCATACATAGTAGTCTGTTTGGCAGTCATAATGATTAAATATCTAGGTGTAAAGTTGCAAAGCAATAAAAATGGAACGAGCGTATATGGATAGTAGAAGGGAAGGCGAATGGTTGACTTTGGTTTATTGGGAGTATTTTATTACAGTGTCTTTCATCTGTAAAGAAGACAAGATACAGAACACTAGTGTGACCCATTCTTGAGTACTGCTTGAGTGTTTGGGACCTCCACCATGTCGGATTAAAGAAAGACATCAAAGCAATTCAGAAGTGGTCTGGTAGATTTGTTACCGATTGATTCGATCAACACACAAATATTATGGTGATGCTTCATGAACTCAAAGTGCAAATCCCTGGAGGGAAGACAACCTTATTTCCATGGAACACTATTGAGAAAATTTAGAGGACTGTCATTTGAAGCCGACTGCAGAATGATTCTACTGTTGTCAATGCACACACTGTATATGAATCACAAAGATAAAATAAGAGAAATTAAAGCTTGTATGGAGAGATATAGACAGTCATTTTTCCTTGCTGTATTTGCGAGTAAAATAGGAAAGGAAATAACTAGTAATGGTAGTAGGTACCTGCCACCATGCACCAATGGCAGATTGCTGAGTACGCACGTAGCTGTAGATGCAGATGCGGGTGAATGTTTTCCTGAACAAGCTTTATAATCGTGGATAATTCATTACTTGATCTTTATTTAATATCTTGTAAAATCTAGATAAGTGTAGAAATGCAGGCATTTAACGCTCCCAGGCTCGGATAATCCTCAGTAGCTGGTATATGCTCAGGGTCAGGTTGCATTCCTTGAATTTCTGCTATATAGCACAGAAATACAAATTCTCACATTGTGAAATTGGATTTTGTATCTTTTATTGTTATACTCTTATCTGCCAACTTTAAGAATATTTATGTTTTTGTAGTCATGGACTGTTGGTCAAACCATATTAAGTTAAATCCTATGAAACAAGCAACCATGATAATCTAGTGCAAAGAATATTTTCAAGACGAGGGAAAGCCATGCTGACTACTAACCAATAAGACCTGCAGTTTACTAGTCATAATTTTAAGGACTTTATTAAAAAAAATATTAAGACTTATCAAAACCTCAAGATATCTGTTATATCCTAGCCAGTAATGCCAACCGAGCCCGCTGCCAAAAGGTTGGCAGCATCAAAGTCCGGATGCCGTCCGCATAAGCAGCGCCAGCGATACAGGAAATCGCCGCAAGTCTGCGTGCGCCACCGCTGGCTTCTGGCTTCTTAAGCGCTGGAGTCGCAAGCGCTAGGACAGTTCTGTATTCGCCGCGTGTTCATCGGAGCAGAGTAGTTGTTTGTCGTCAGCCGACGCTGACCTAGCCGCTCCGACTCGAACTAGACAGATTTCTGTAGACACGGAGTTCACTACTGTGTTTCTGTATCTTCGTTAATAAAGATAAGTACCGACTTTTATTTAATCAGAGTGTTTGGGTTTTCATCTTTCTGTTCACTGTTCCAGCGGACCGGTCGGCCCGCTATTAAAAGTGTGACGGTGACTTTGTAAGCCGTTTCTACAGCGAAGTGTTTGTCGCTACGAACGCCGCCACAAAAATATCATATACAGTCAAATGTAGTAGAAGATACTGAATGGGCTGTAGGGTGAGTGGTGGTGTCAGTGGAAACACTGATGACAGTTAAGAACGACTTTTATTAACTCCAATAAATGACATAGCAAAGCAAATGTGCCTCTCTCTGTTGCCCCTGGCTGGCACTATCATACAGGCAGCAACTTCCTCCACCTTGGTTGCTAAGCCAACAGCTTGTAGTAGGCCAGCAGCTTTCAGTGGCAACGGCTGTTGACATCAGTGGCATGCTGTTTTCCTCTCAGCATTGTGGAGCCTCGGTGGCCCCTTGCTACACTCGTGTCACCTCAGTGTTGCATAAAGACGGCAGTTTGTGGGGTACAACTCGCTGCCCTCTAGCAGGAGTCACATGGTGACTGGGGCTGTGGCACCAAGTCCCACTATGAACTCAGCATCGATGGCACCAGGCACGGATGATAGTTCAGCAGGGCTGTGGTATCAAATCCCATGAAGGACTTAGTGCTGGCAGCAAGCACAGCCCAGTCTCGAACCCATGACTGTTGCTGGAGATACCCAGTTGTTTTGCTGTCCAGTGTAGCTCTGGCACTGTGGTGGTGCATCTAGTTTCCAGCGACAAGACGTGATCCCTTGCCTGAAAATCCAGACTTATTTCTGTGCCTCTGGTGCACATTTCTTACACTAAAACCTGCCATATACGGTAACCACAATGTCCATAACAACAAGACTTGTCCTGGTGTAGTGACATCGTCCCACTTACTACATGATTTCTGATGTGCAGTGCATTTTACTGTTGTGCCCAACTATCCTTGCCTTGCAATCGTCTGCTTATCTGTTATTGTGAGCCACATTGCCACAAATGTGACAACTGGCTCGCAGCTGCTAACACAATGCTCTATGGCAGCTTTTTCACAACTTCTTCTTACTTTTGCTAAAGACACAACTTTTTCTCCAAGACTGGATAACGACACTACACTGCCCCCCCCCCCCCCCCCACCTCCTCCACCCTCTATGGAGAAGACCTGTGCCCTCGGGTCTTGCTCCGACCTGGTTCTCTACTGTGATTACCACTGAGTGAGGTAGTGCAACGGTTAACACACTGGACTCACATTCTGGGTGACAATGCTTCAAATGTGTCTGGCTATCCAGATTTATAATTTTTGTGATTTCGTTTAATTGCTCAAGACAAATGCCATGACAGTTCCTTTGAAAGGGCATGACCAATTTCTTTTTCCGTCCTTCCCAAATCCAAGATTGCGCTCTGTCTCAAATGACCTCGCTGTTAATGGAATGTTAAACAAATGTTAAACACTAATCTCCTCCAATGGAATGTTAAACACTAATGGCTCTGAGCACTACGGGACTTAACATCTGAGGTCACCAGTCCCCCAGAACTTAGAACTACTTAAACCTAATGAACCTAAGGACATCACACACATCCATGCCAGAGGCAGGATTCGAACCTGCGACCGTAGCGATCGCGCGGTTCCAGACTGTAGCGCCTAGAACCGCTCGGTCACACCGGCCGGCATTAAACACTAATCTCCTCCTCCCTCCTCCTACTGTCATTACATTTGACCTTAATCTGTAAATCAAGTACATAATACTATAGTGACTACTCTAAACTACTATGCAATTGCTATATTAATCTGCAACTTCGAAAATCTGTCTTTCATCTCTTGCTCTGGTGATCCAGTCTATGGGAACTTGAATTACCCCTGGATCAGGTTTTAACACTGTTCATTGTCTCAAATACATAAGAGGAGGGCTGGGCACCAGAAATTGAAATTCAAGGTTATGGTTACCTGACGTTACCATCCTAATAGTGTTCCACATGCTGCAACAGCAGCTCCACAATGATCTACCCCTCCTGTGCAACTATCACGTGACTTAATTAATAGTCCAGTCTCAGTTCCCAGGTGTAGTTAAGGAAGGTAAGGTTATGTTTAGACAACATCTTTAGAGATTCATCTCGCCAATACAACTGTGTCTGTGTCACAATCCACAGAGGAAATCCTGCCATAGCCGCAGGTAAATGAAATATTAGTCTCATAATACCACACAGAGTCCCATTTATTAACACTCCACTACCTTTCAATTCTAACCATCTTGCCATCATGAATTACCATTGCTCATAGCAACTGGCAGCCACCACTATGTCACTGTACACTGAATATATTCAATGTAATCCTCTTCTTTGAAAATAAGGTTCTGGTTCTATCACCTCTTTTAGATGAGGATGACTCTCTGTTTCACCCTTGAAGAATTGTGTGATGCAAGTGTTCCCATCTGTTGCAATTTCACGAGTTGGGCTCATGGTGACTACCCCACTCTGACACTGTTTGCACTCACCTTTGGTCATTATCACATGTCGATCCAGTCTTGTGCCAATAGTAGCACCCCTTCCCCTCTCACTTGGACAAATTTCCCAACTTCTGCTAACTCTGCCAGCTAAGAGTGCACTGTGTAACATCTAAATACTGCATGCTTGCTTGATACCAGAATCCATACTGATACAACCTCATATTATCCTTTGTTACACTCACTGTAGCACCATGGTGGTAGAAGTTCTGGCTGCTAGGCTTTGCTACTAACTGTAATTCCAGTGGTAATTTTCCTAGAGCCTTCCTCAACTCTTTCAGATACTGCTCAGGTGACAGCAAGACCAGACTTAACTGCCCATGTAGCATTTGATGGACGGCTTCCTGCGAATTCGTGATCACTCTTGAGTCACAGATACTATCGTCTAGTGATTGCAATAGCCTTGTCATCATTATTCTTGCACCTAGTACTTGCATTTGTGTTTGCACTACTTCTAAATCCCAGTTTAGAGTGCTAGCTGAAGCTCTGGCAGAATCCATGATTTCTTTAGTAAGCTGACAAAGCACGCATTTGTTGTTTAACATGCCACTTTCAAGCAGCAGTTATCCATCCCCTTTTCACTCTCCTGGACTCTGTGGTACCATTTCAATTACCTCCTGCATCTTCTCTTTTAATCCTGCATATGCCCTGATCAAATTTCTGTGCTTCTTTAAGACCTCTCACGGCCTCTCGTTACTAGTTGCTAAACTGTTGTATCCCTGAAACCATCTCCTCCACCTAATTTCATTCTGCAACTCCCACAAATTAAACACTACACTTAATGACCATTTGCAACTGGATGACACCATGTCTGGTTGCCTGGAAAACTTAACTCCTTCGTTCAAGTAACAACCCTGCATCTCACCCGCTCTGCCACCAGCGAAGAGGTACAGCACTGCCAAACCTAACATTCTTATATTTCAGTCTTTCTCCCATATGGCAACCTGAGGACAAGGATCAGTATCACCTCCCTTCCTCTCCCCTCTCAGAAGCCTGCTGTCTTTGAACAGCATGTCTTAACACATTAATGATAAATTCTCCCTTAATACAAACATATAACTTATGTTAATGCCCTAAACTATACACAAAAGCACAGTACACAGAAAACTCAAACTCGCAATATATATCAATTACTTCCTTGGCCTCAATGCATAAGGAGCATGAGGTATTTAGACCTCCTTCACTGTCTCTTCCTGCTTTTCCAATGTCTTTATCATCTGCACACTGGACCTTTCTCTGCACTTCCCATACCTTCCCTGCAAACTCTCCCCTTCCCTATCTCCTTTCTGACTAGTAATGTCAAGCAGCAATGACATGTTTTTCCAATTCACCACCTCAAATGGCAACAACCCTGTGCTAATGTGTTCTTTGGAGTTGTATGCACTTACTATGAAGGGTAGATAGTATACCAATCTGAATTGTTCCATTCACATAATAATTAAACAACTTCCCAACTGTCTGATGAACTTATTCCATTCTTCTGTTAGCTTGTGGATGAAGCAGATTAGTCTTCAACTTCTTTACTTTTAAAAACTGGCAAAACCCTCCTTCAGGTCTGACATGAGGTTCATTCGTTGGACTGTAATAATTGTCTCAAGCACCCTAAACTTCAACATCAACCTATAACCAAAGCCTGCGCAACTGTGACTGCCTGTTGATCCAGTGCAGTGTGGGCACCTTCACGATGCAATATTATAATCAGCGCAAAAGAATTGTCTGCTGATGTTCAGCAGAAAGGGTCTCACATGTCCACCCCAATGACATTAGAGTGTCCTATTGGTTCCGACAGTCTCTGTAATAGTACCTACTTCTGATTAAAATCTGTCCACTGTGCACAATCCACACCATTCCTGAGGGACTGGTTGACACAATTCTTTCTTCCCTTCTACTAATACTTTTCCGCCATTCTCCAATTCATTGACCTGCAACCCATGTGGACTGATAAAATGTGATCACACATTTCATGTAGTACTTCTTGCTTCAACTTGGCTGGCACCACCACTTGTGGTCCTAATTTTGTTTCTCTACATAATAATCTGTCATGCACGCTAAACCACCGTCGGTTGCCATATTGTCTACACTCTTTGTCGGCTCACTTTGCAGCCAACTGTTCCTCAGGGGCCTGACATAGAACTTGTACTACAGCTATTTTTCTGCTTAACCTATCCTCATTTCTGTGCTGCATGCCTGGCTTTTGCATCACTTCCTATTCAAATTCACTGAGTTTTAATACTTCATGGGTCCTTCAAAATAGTAACCACTTCAAAGCAGCATGCTCTGTTACTATCTTGAATTTCCTTCCATAGAGGTATTACTGTAAGTAGGTTGCCTTGTACATCAAGCTAAGCACTTCCCTTTCCATTGTAGAATAATTCCTCTCCACTGTGTTTAACTGTCTTGATGCAAAGGCATTACAGTTTTCTTGACCACTGACCTCTAGCCTTAACATGCATCCAAGAGCATGTTTCAATGCATCACATGAAAATATAAACTACTTCTGAAAGTCTGGAAACACCAACAGCAGACTTGATATTAATACCCTTTTTAATTTCGTGAACACTCCCTAACATCCCTCCAACCACACAAACTTAATACCCCTTTTCAATAACTGTGTGAGCGACCTTGCAATATATGCAAATCCCTTTATGGACTTCCAATAATAATTCATGAGACTCATATCGATTGTAACTCCTTGGTTGCTCATGGTACTGGAAAATCTTACACTGCTTGTACTAACCTAGGATCAGTTCTTACACCATCCTTACTATACACTGTTCATCATAACAATAAACCTGATGTCAACACACACAAATCTGATGATTGGTCAGATGCTGTAGCACACGTACACTGGTGTTCTTAATGCTCTTGGAAGTAGGTCCTCCATATGTATTAGACAGATATCTTATTACTTAGTTACAGTGAATGAAACTTCAAGATACTCTAATGTATTAACAGGCATCTACGTTTTCCTTAATCACGCTTTAGCTATGTAGTGTTTATTGTAAAAATCATGTTACAGTCTCAGTCTCTGTACTGTTGTGCTCTGATTGTCATGCTGTTATTACGCAGTATGAAAATACCTTAGGCTACTTCCTGCTCCGTAGTGAAACAAACATATGGAATACGGTTAAGAAGTTCTGAGAAATAGGTTGTTAGTAATGTTTTCAGAAATTTGCAGGGGGGAAAAATATCGGCTTTGAAGTTTTTCAAGGGACTTTATTTGATACAGTTGAGATACAAATGTGCACTGGACCAATGGCCTTTGTAGTCTGGTCCCTTCAACCTCCACGAACCAACCAACCAACCAACAAATGTGCACTGAATATACAGGGTGTACATAAAGTCCGGGAACACTTGCAATTATTTATTGCACAAGACCGAAACATTGCACAGATATCATACATATGTCATTTTGAAGAGAAACCCTGAAAGTTTTTTTTTTTTTTTTTTCCTTCATGTATATCGCCACAGCATAGTTCAGTAATTTGCTGATAGTCAGCGCTAGTCACAACCATGGTGAGTTCAGTTGCAGAGTGCGCTTTCTGTCTGTTGGAGTTCATGAAATGGCCACCCCAATCACCAGATATCTCACCCCATGTGACTTATCTGTGAGGACACATTAAAGATCTGGTGTATGTACCACCTCTACCATGTGATGTGTGATGTAGTAGAGCTCCAGGAAAGAGTACGGGAAGTGACTGCCACAGTCGACGATGCCATGCTGGGACAGGTACGGCAAGAATTTGATTACCGTATTCACATCTGCCGGTTGACTCACGGTTCGCATATCGAATGTTTGTAAAAAAGAATTTTCAGAGTTCCTTTTCAAAATGCAATATGTTTGACATCTGTACAATGTTTACTTCTTGCACAATCAATAATTGAAAGCGTTCCCGGACTTTATGTACACCCTGAATAGCAGAATGGTAGCGTAGTAGATTCATAATCTAGAGCAATTCATGGATCAATGGTTCAAGTCTTTTTTTGCTTTGGTCATCTTTATTTTTTCATTCGATTTTTAATACTTACATCTCACAATAGTAAAATTCATCACCTTTAAAAAGAACATCATCTTGTTTCTAATTATATATTGAACACAAAATCCCTGTTTTCATTTCAAATATAAATTTTTAATTATTGATATGTTATGAAAGATGGGGATAAAGGTTGCTTAAATTAAGAAAGCATGGCAACTTTTAAGACAAAAATGAAAAACCAAATACTCTTTATTTGGAGTATGTCCATTGTTTTAAACCACAGATGTAGTCTAACACACACCAGAGTGATGGGTGTCATAGAAACATGAAAAACAATCATTTTCACAGAATCGATCAAACCATACAAATGCTCCATTTTTACATTTGCCACTGTACCATTACAATATGAACCCAACAGAACTGATCTGGAGCCAAGTTAAGGGATTTATCACAAGAAATAACAAGATTATTAAGCTGCCACACATACTGGAACTAATGCACACAGCTTTTTCACGTCATTGGCGATGCCTGGGTGGCTTTGTGGAATCTGTTGTTGGTCAACTCGTTATCAGTGTAGCAGATGACAGTTCCAGAACTGAAATGTCTTTCTTGGATTTGGATGAGGAAGGAGCTAAGAGATTAGCACACTACTTACTACAATTAATACCTTCAGTGACTTCAATATTTAACAATACAGTGAAATCCCTGCAGTATGCTTTTGCATCGCACATAGCTCCCTCAGAAAAATTACCCTGTGTTTAAATTAGGAAATTTCATCACTCTTGTTTGTAATTAGAATACTATGTTAGGTGAGAACGAGAGCATTTTATGCTTTCCGTCTGGTCATCTAAGAAGCGTGCAGTAGTTCTGGAGTTTTGACGAATAGTTCTGGAGTTTTGGCGAATATTATTACATTCTCTTTTTAAAAACTAAATGACATCCGAAGCTATATTGTTTCTCTGCTCATCTCTTAACATCTGAACTGCAGTTGCTCACATCATTTGCAGATTAGTTGGACCAGGTGACTGCCAGTGCTATCCAAGTTAAATGCTCCGCTAATGCTGTTGTCCGGCATTATCACTCTGTCTATGTGTGTATAACACAGTATAAAACATAATCTTATCATCCTACTTAAATTTACTGGACATGGTTTGGCTTCTGCTCCACATGAAATGAAATCCAGTGAGATTCAAGCATACATGGGAGAATACATGGTGTAATGTTTATATCAGGCTTATTCTTATGATGAACAGATTATAATCGCATGCCCAAAATGGTTGACTTCATCCAGCACACAGTGACATTCCTCAGTATTTACTGTCAAATGAGCTGCTTGTAACCTCCTGAATGCTCCCCTCCATTACTGCCTATGTTCTTGCATATTCCTTGGAAAGACAATTATGCTGTCATGATAATACCAGACATTGATGCAGTTTTAATTCTTTCAGCACTCTGTTCAGTAACCATTGGAGTGTTGCCAGTGCATTCTTTAACCCAAAAGCAGCCTACTATACTGATGGTGTCTCCAGGGTGCTGAAAACACCATTTTTGGTCTATCCTCTGAGACAACTTGTAAATGATGGTCCATTCCTGAAGTCCATTGTCAAGAAGTATTGACTTTGCCCTAGGTTACCTGTTCTCTCTGTGATCTTCAGAACTGGGTACACGTCTATCTTAGTCTAACTGTTGAAATGGTGGTAACTGCACCATCCACAGACTTCTTGAGCACAATCACAATCCCCCCCCCCTCCCCCCCCCAAGAGCTATTACTTTATTATCCCACCATCCAATTGTTGATTTATAAGTTCCTCCAAAACTGCTTATGGAGTGGTATTCCGTACGGTGTCCAATACACTAGTGCTTCATTCCCCATTGGAATCCGGAATCCTGTGCTGTGCGGCTGGCGTAGCAGGCAATGGCCCTTGCAGAAAAGACAGAGCCTGAAACTCTAGCAACAGGTCCTTCATCTGTGTCTTTTCTGTGCCCTTTAAATGCTTCAACTACACACAAAATGGAGTCATGGCAGCATCGTGTGCCCTCTTACAGCCTATAATCTTTGGGCAGCAATCTTCCTCATCCAGAATCTCCAGTGTAGCAGACAATATTACCATAAATGAATTAACCTCCTTGGAGCTGCATTACATACACTGATGGGTACTATCTCACTTCTTCCCTCTCTTGTTAGATTTCCCTGCTAATAACTCTGAAGGGGTCACAGGGTGAGGGGTTGGCTGGCAGGCCCAGTGGAAACACAACTGATGGTTAAGAATGACTTTCATTAATTCCAGTACTTGACATAGTGAGGCATATATGCCTCTCTCTGTTTTCCCTGGCCAGCACTATTATATGGGCAGCAGCTTCCACTCGGGCTGTCAAGCCAGCATCCTGCGATGTTTGCATCAGACCCACGGCAGTTCGGCAGCCTTTAAAGGCCACAGCCATTGAAGTCATTAGTACACTGTTTTCCTTGGTATCATTGCATCATTGAGCTTTCGTGGCTCCTTGCTTTGCTCACCTCACCATTGCAGCACATGAAGATGGGGGTAGGACTCACTGCTCTCGGGCAGGGATCAAGACATTGGCTGGTGCTATGATGCCAAGTCTCACTAGGAACACAGCACTGATGGCAGAAGGCACGGGCAGCGGGTCAGCAAAGGACTTAGTGCTAGCAGCAGGTGCAGCCCAGTCTCAAACCCACGGCTGCTGCTGGCAGTGCCCGGTCATTTGCTGTCTAGCATAGCTCTAGTATCGTTTTGGCGCAGCTGGTTCCCGGCAATGAAAAAGACACCCTCTGTCTCTGTCAGGTGCACCATTTTTTCACTAAAACTTCACACCTAGTCACGTTGCCCATAACAAGAGACTTTCCCTGATGTGGTGGAATTGCCCAACTTGCTATATGATTACCACTGTATGGTGCAGTTTACTGCTGCGCCCAGCTATACTTGCCTCACATTTATCTACACGTCTGTTATTTGTGACTCACATGTTAACACACTGGCCACTACTGGCTTTTGGCCACTAATGCGATGCTCTAAGGTGGCTTTCTCACTACTTCTTATTACTTTTGCTGAAGACATAACTTTTACTCCAAGGATGGGTGGTGGCACTGCAGTATCTACTGTTTGAGGCAGTGTACAGTTTGGTAAAGCTAATACCTCAATTTCAAAAATTATTAAGTGAGTTACTGCAGCTAAATACAGGGCATACATGAAGTCTGGGAACACTTTCAGTTATTTATTGCACAAGAACCAAACATTGTACAGATATCATACATATGTCATTTTGAAGAGAAACCGTGAGAGGTTTTTTTTCTTCCTTCTTCTTCTTCTGTATACTGCCACAGAGTAGTTTGGTAGTTTTCTGATAATCAGCACTAGTTGTAAACATGGTGAGTTCAGGTGTGGAGCGAGCTTTCTGTGTGTTGGAGTCTGACAAAAACAAGTGTGCTACAGCTGTTCAATGGATGTTTAGAACCAAGTACAGTAAGAAGGCACCAACAGGGAATGCCATTTACCACTGGCACAACAAATTTGTTACGATGACTTGCTTGTGCCCAGCAAAGAGAAGTGGACGTCCCAGTATTTTTTTTTTTTTGTAGTTTTAGGGCGCACAACTTCAATGGTCATTAGCGCCCTGACTACTCTAAGAATGCACCACGAGGCACAAGTTGACAACAACAACTAAAAGGGAAAACACGATAAAAGACAGACTGACAGGCATAGGATTAAAAAACAACATCATCAAATGTCCTTAGCGAGGTTTGTCAAATTGATAAAACGAAGAACACGAGCAGCTGCTCGTGGGTCATCCGCTAAAATGGCATCGAAAGTATTTGGCAGGTTAAGATCGAGGCGCAGTGTGTTAAGATCTGGACAGGACATTAAAATGTGTCTAACCGTCAGCAAGTGCCCACATGGGCAGAACGGCGCCGGCGCAGCCGTCAGCAGATGGCGATGGCTGAACCGGCAGTGTCCAATTCTTAACCGGGCTAAAACGACCTCCTCCCACCGAGAAGGGCGTGAGGAGGACGTCCAAGCCACGGGAAGAGGTTTTAAGGCCCGGAGCTTGTTGTCGGTAAGTGCAGCCCAATCGGCATGCCACAGCGATAAGATGCGCCGACAAATGACCCTGCTAAAATCGGATGAAGGGACACAACAAGAAGCTGTCCGAGGCTGGAGGACCGCAACCTTGGCCGCGGCATCTGCAGCTTCGTTCCCAGGGATACCGACATGGCCAGGAACCCACATAAAGCTAACCGGAGAACCGACGTCCACCAGCTGCTGAAGAGAGCGTTGGATCCGGTGTACGAAAGGGTGAACCGGGTACGGATCACTGAGGCTCTGGATGGCACTCAGGGAATCTGAGCAGATGACATAAGCAGAATGTCGGTGGCGGCAGATGTAAAGAACAGCCTGGTAGAGGGCAAAGAGCTCAGCTGTGAAGACCGAACAATGGCCATGGAGCCGGTATTTGAAACTTTGTGCCCCGACAATAAAGGAACACCCGACCCCGTCATTGGTCTCAGAGCCATCTGTATAAATGAAAGTCATGTTGATGAACTTCGAACGAAGTTCCAAAAAACGGGAGTGGTAGACCGAACCGGGGGTGACCTCTTTTGGGAGCGAGCTGAGGTCAAGGTGAACGCGGACCTGAGCCTGGAGCCAAGGTGGCGTGCGGCTCTCGCCCACTCGAAAGGTTGCAGGGAGTGAAAAATTAAGGTGTTGAAGGAGTCGACGAAAGCGAAATCCAGGGGGTAGCAGGGCAGAGACATACAACCCGTATTGACGGTCAAGAGAGTCGTCAAAAAAGGAACGATAAGACGGATGGTCGGGCATTGACAGTAGCCGACAGGCATACCGACAAAGCAGTATATCGCTCCGGTAGGTGAGTGGCAATTCGCCAGCGTCAGCATGAAGACTCTCTACGGGACTAGTATAAAATGCTCCGATCGCAAGTCGTAAACCCCGATGTTGTATGGAGTTGAGGCGGCGTAAGATGGATGGCCGTGCAGAGGAGTATACGAAGCTCCCATAATCCAGCTTGGAGCGGACGATCGACCGATATAGACGAAGTAGGACGGTTCGATCCGCTCCCCACGACATACCACTGAGAACACGGAGGACATTTAAAGAACGGGTACAACGGGCGGCCAAATATGACACATGTGGAGACCAGCTAAGTTTCCTGTCAAAGGTAAGGCCTAAAAATTTGGTTGTCTCCACGATTGGGAGAGCAACGGGACCGAGTCGTAAGGACGGTGGGAGAAACTCTTTTTAGTGCCAGAAGTTAATACAGACCGTCTTGTCGGCAGAAAAACGGAAGCCATTGGCGACACTCCAGGAGTAAAGACGGTCAAGAGAACGCTGAAGACAGCGCTCCAGGACACGTGTACACTGCACGCTGCAATAGATGGTAAAATCGTCCACGAAAAGGGAGCCTGATACATCAGCTGGGAGGCAATCCATTATTGGATTGATCGCGATGGCGAAGAGAGCGACGCTCAAAACTGAGCCCTGTGGCACCCCATTCTCCTGGCGAAAGGTGTCGGACAGGACAGAACCCACACGTACCCTGAACTGTTGATCCATTAAAAAGGAACGAATAAAAAGAGGGAGGCGACCGCGAAGGCCCCATGTATGCATGGTGCGGAGAATGCCCGCCCTCCAACAGGTGTCGTAAGCCTTCTCCAAATCAAAGAACACAGCCGCGGTCGGGCGCTTCCGCAAGAAGTTATTCATAATGAAGGTCGACAAGGTAACCAGATGGTCAACAGCAGAGCGGCGCCTACGAAATCCACATTGTACATTGGTAAGTAGGCGTCGAGACTCTAGCAGCCAAACCAATCGAGAGTTAACCATTCGCTCCATCACTTTACAGACACAGCTGGTAAGCGAGATAGGTCGATAACTGGAAGGCAAGTGCTTGTCCTTCCCCGGCTTAGGAATCGGGACAACAATAGACTCGCGCCAGCATGCGGGAACATGTCCCTCAATCCAGATGCGATTGTATGTACGAAGAAGAAAACCTTTACCCGCAGGAGAAAGGTTCTTCAGCATCTGAATATGAATAGAATCAGGCCCTGGAGCGGAGGACCGTGATCGGCCAAGTGCGTTTTCGAGTTCCCGCATGGTGAATGGGGCATTATAACTTTCACAATTCGAGGAGCGGAAGTTAGGTGGCCTAGCCTCCTCTGCCTGTTTGCGGGGGAGGAAGGCAGGGTGGTAATGAGCGGAGCTCGAAACCTCTGCGAAAAAGCGGCCGAAGGCATTGGAGACAGCCTCAGGGGCCACAAGGACGTCATTCGCGACCTTCAAGCCAGAAACTGGTGAGTGGACCTTAGTGCCAGATAGCCGGCGCAGGCTACCCCAGACAACAGAAGAAGGAGTAAAACTGTTGAAGGTGCTTGTGAAAGCAGCCCAGCTGGCTTTCTTGCTGTCTTTGATAATACGACGACAATGAGCACGTAATCGTTTATAATTGATACAATTCGCCACTGTAGGGTGGCGTTTAAATGTGCGTAAAGCACGTCGACGAGCACATAAAGCGTCTCTACATGCTGCGGTCCACCAGGGGACCGGTACGCGACGTGGAGAAGAAGGAGGGTGAGGGATGGAATATTCAGCAGCAGCGAGAATGACTTCCGTGAGGTGTGCGACCTGACGATCGCAGCTTGTGAAGGTTTGATCCTGAAAGGTCGCCCTGGAAGAGAAGAGCCCCCAGTCTACCTTGGAGATGGTCCAATTAGAGAAGCACGGAGAGGGGGTATGCTGCAGGAGATGGATAACACACGGGAAGTGGTCGCTCGAATATGTATCAGAAAGTGCATACCACTCAAACCGGCGTGCAAGTTGGGTAGTACATATAGAGAGGTCTAAATGGGAATAGGTGTGAGATGTGTCCGAAAGAAAAGTAGGGGCGCCAGTATTGAGGCAGACAAGATCGAGCTGGTTGAAAAGGTCTGCTAACAAGGAGCCCCTCGGGCAGGATGCTGGAGAGCCCCAAAGGGGATGGTGGGTATTGAAGTCTCCAGTTAACAAAAATGGTGCAGGTAGCTGAGCAATAAGTTGCATCACGTCTGCCCTGGTAACGGCAGATGACGATGGAGTGTAAACGGTACAAAAGGAAAACGTAAAAGTGGGGAGAGTAATGCGGATGGCAACTGCCTGCAGGCCGGTGTGCAACGTGATGGGATCGTAGTAAATATCATCCCGGACCAGCAACATAACCCCTCCATGAGCTGGGATACCTACCACAGGGGGTAGGTCAAAACGCACAGAGGTGTAGTGTGCCAAGGCAATTTGATCGCATGGGCGTAGCTTCGTTTCCTGGAGGGCTACGACGAGCGGACGGTGCAAGCGGAGCAGCAACTTCAAGTCCTCTCGGTTGGAGCGAATGCTGCGAATATTCCAGTGAATAAGTGCCATCGTAAGAAAAGGAAGATGAGAAAAGGGGTCACCTCGAAGGCCGCTTAGGGCCTGGCTTCGAGCGAGCACTGCCGCCGCTATCAGTAGGCGGACAGTCATCGTCCATTGGGTCTATAGGGTCACCGGCCATCTCGGGAGGATGGCCGGGAGGGGGAGCTTCCTCCGCCGGTGAACGGCCAGATGTATGGCTACCAGCGGTGCGGCCAGGCAAAACGGATGACGGCCTGGGGCGGCAACCGCTGGGTGGCGCAGGAGAAGAAATGCGCCGTGGCGGAGAAGGAGAACTGTGCTTCCTATGCGCCTTTTTGGAAGGACGTTTGGTGGAAGTACCGGTCGAAGGCTGGGAGGTCGAGGTACGGAGGAAGTCTGCACGGGATGGTTCCTTCTTGAAGGCCCGTGCATCTGACTTCGGCGTCTTCGTCTTAGCAGAGGCTGAGGAAGGGGCTGGTGTCTGTGGGGTGATGGGAGGAAGAGGAGACGTCGACCGCGCAATCTTAGCACTGGCCGAATGGACGACCGTGGTGCTGAAGGTCAGATCGCATGTCTGGGTTGCTACCTCCCGGGCAGTCCGAGGAGAGGCGAGGACAGTACTGTATTTCCCCGCTGGGAGCAGCGTGGGCTTCCTACTAGCCAATAGCTTGCGAGCAGCCGAGGTGGACACTTTCTCTTTGACCCGAATTTCTTGGATACAGCGTTCTTCCTTATAGACAGGACAGTCGCGGGAGGATGCGGCATGGTCACCCTGACAGTTCACACAACGAGGAGACGGAGGTGGACAGTCACCCTCATGGGCATCCCTGCCACAAGTGACACATTTAGCCGCATTGGAACAAGACTGTCGAGTGTGATTGAAACGCTGACACTGGTAGCAGCGCGTAGGTGTCGGGACATAGGGGCGAACAGAAATAACCTCGTAGTCCGCCTTGATGCGCGATGGCAGCTTAACACTATCTAAGGTCAAGAAAAGTGTCCGGGTCGGTACAAGGTCATTGTTGACCTTTTTCATGACCCTATGGGCAGCCGTCACGCCCTGCTCAGCGAGGAAAGATTGAAGCTCCTCGTCAGTCAATCCGTCGAGGGAGCTAGTATAGACTACACCACGAGACGAATTCAAAGTTCGGTGGGCCTCCACCCGGACAGGGAACGTGTACAGGAGGGTGGCCCGAAGCAGTTTTTGTGCCTGAAAGGCACTCTCAGTTTCTAGTAATAAGGTGCCGTTACGCAACCTGGTACAAGATTTGACAGATCCGGCTATGGCATCTACGCCCTTCTGAATAACGAAAGGGTTGACAGAGGAAAAATCCTTTCCGTCCTCAGATCGAGAAACTACGTGGAACTGTGGGGCAGGCGGTAGTACTTTTGTCACTGTTGGCTGGTCACGTTTCCGTTTTTGGGTCGAAGTCGAGAGAGAGGGAGTAGAATCCATTGCGGAGGAATCCCCCATGATTGCCAGCGTCTCCAATGGCGCGCTCCTTCCTTGTGGGGACCCTCTCAGAGGACACTTCCGCCTTAGGTGAATGTTTACACCTCAGGTCACACCTCCCGAGAAACAGACGGAGGGACCAATCGGCATGGTCAGAAGGTATCAGCTCAGGCAATCACCCCTCCCCGGGCCTGGCCTTTACCAGGGGGTACGCGCGTGCCTTACATGTCTACCCAGGGCGGGGACTTACGCGTTACCCCGTCACCGGCTACGCGTGCGAACGCGTGGGTCGGCCTTCAGGCACGCACAGGGAGGAAGGAAGAAGAGGAAAAAGAAGAGAGAGAGGGAGAAAGAGGACAGACTGTCTCAAACGCCGAGGCGGAGACCAGAGAAGGCAAGGAGAAGAAGGCAATGAGAAAGCAAGGAGAAGAAGGCAATGAGAAGGCAAGGAGAAGAAGGCAATGAGAAGGCAAGGAGAAAAAGGCAATGAGAAGGCAAGGAGAAAAAGGCAATGAGAAGGCAAGGAGAAAAAGGCAATGAGAAGGCAAGGAGAAAAAGGCAATGAGAAGGCAAGGAGAAAAAGGCAATGAGAAGGCAAGGAGAAGTCAAGGGAAAGAGTAAGGAAGACAGTGAGGTGGAGAAGAGCAAAGAAAGGAACCAACAAAAGGAAGAAAGAAACGAGAAGTGAAAAACCAAAAAGACCACGATTATAGGTCGTGGAACCGTCCGTCTCCGGACGCAGGCGCTAACTACCCTCGTGAGGGGGATGGACTCCTTTTAGTCGCCTCTTACGACAGGCAGGAATACCTCGGGCCTATTCTAATCCCCGGACCCGCAGGGGGAACGTCCCAGTATGAGTGAAGTGAATGTGGAATGTGTATGAGAGACATTCATAAGGAGTCCAAAGAAATTGGAGCATTGTGCACTCTGTGAACTCAAAATGGCTCCAATGACAGAGTGGAAAGTCCTGCGACAGAAGCTGTCTATGAAACATTCAAATTGGAGCTAGTGCAGAAGCTCCATGATGATGACAAAGACAAGCGTTTTGAGTTTTGTTCACTGTTGCAACAACTGAATGAGGATGGGGATGGCATTGTTGATCGCATAATTATTAGCAACGAAGCCACTTTTCACACTAATGGGAAAGTGAACAGGAATGACTGTCGAATCTGGGGTACAAAGCATCCACACGAATGTAGTGAATCTGAGCACGATTCCCCAAAGGTAAATATTTTTTGTGCCTTGTCATTTAAAAAACTGTACAGGCCATTCTTCTTCATTGAGAGCACTGTCACTGAATACTCCTACTTGCACATGTTGCAGCAATGGCTGATGCCTCAAATGCAATTGGACTCTCTGTTCATCTTTCAGCAGGACGGGGCTCCACCCCATTTTCATCATGAAGTTTGTGGGTACCTGAACATAGGAGCTGCCGCATTGATGGATCGGCCCTGCTACAGAAGGGGACAGCTGTTTTATGAAATGGCCTTCCCCATCACCAGATCTCATTTCGTGTGACTTTTTTTCTGTGAGGACACATTAAAGATCTGGTGTATGTACCGACTCTACCACGATGTGTGTGGAAAAAAAAAGAAAAAAAAAAAGGAGAGGAGAAGAAAAGAAAAGAAAAGAAAAAACTTTCCGAGTTTCTCTTCAGAATGCAATATGTATGATGTTTGTACAATGTTTAGTTGTTGTGCAATAAATAATTGAAAGTGTTCTCGGACTTTATGTACACACTGTACTGGATTAGCTTAGAAAATACTACATATGAGAACTATTATTAAAAATTATTTAGAAGGGCAAAAGAAAATAACAAACAGAAGACTGGCATACAAGTCAACCCTTACATGAAGACGCACCATAGAGGATGAAATGATATAATTTTAAGAATGTAAATCCTGAGTTCAAGGAACGTGATGTGTTAGTGACATCACATTATCACAGTTCTAATTTACGAAAAGGAGCTATAAAGTTTTCCATAAATAGAATGATCTGTACAAAGGTATAGATTTTCTGTATCCTAAAGCTTTTTTTAAATTGATCCTGAATCTGGAAGAGTAAGGTGATTGTATAATATTGACTCAGTCAAAAAGGATTATACCTCCTGGAGATAAAGATTAATATCATGAATATGCAATCTACAAATGTAGAAGGAAGAGGCTGTACTGTTGTTTGACATCAATAATTTACTCTCTTGCAGTTGGAATTTAGGAATACACAGTTATATACAGATATGAAGTCTCATAATGAATACTTATTTCCACCAAACATAAATTTCTCTAACAAGAAATAGCCTGTATATAAAAATAAACATTAAAAAAAACTTAGGTAGATTCATAATTGTATAGTATATGTACTATAATTGCATCACAAAAAACAGTGAGGAGAGAAGAAGCTAAACAACTATTAACACTGAACAAACTAATAAAGTAGTAATGTCCTGCCAACAATACCATTACAGGAAAAGAAAACATAGTAGTACAGGGTGTGGCAGTGTCCATAGTAGGATATTAAAAACACACCGTCAAACAGTAACTGTAATTTATTTATTACCTTTTATGTCAATTACTAGTTGAAGGTATGCCATTTACTAATGTGTAAGTCATTGTCCATTGTGCGGATTACTTTTGGACTATGACTGCTGTCAAATTATGCCCCCTCTGCACAACACATTCATCTAGGCGGTGTTTGAGGCTTTCCGTAACTCGGCGTAATGTATTCCCTGGGACATTGCGGATGACAGCTCTGATATGATCCTTCAACTCAGGAATGGTGGCACAACGTGTTCAGAACACTTCTTGCTTTAGGTAGCCCCAAAGGAAAAAGTCTGCACATGAAAGGTCAGGTAAATGAGGCTGCCATGAAATGTCACAAAACGGGAAATTACTCTACCAGGAAATGTCTGTCGCAAGAAATCCATGCAAATTCTGACCACCATTCCTGATTTGAAGGATCACATCAGAACTGCCATCGGCAATGTCCCAGGGAATACGTTACGCCGAGTTATGTAAAGCTTCCAACGCCGCCTAGATGAATGTGTTGTGCAGAGGGGGCATCATTTGACACAAGTCATGAGTATAGGTTTAAGCATCAGGAAGTTGTTTCTGAAAGTATTTGTACTGAGTGTAGCCATGTATGGAAGTGAAACATGGACAATAAATAGTTTGGACAAGAAGAGAATAGAAGGTTTCGAAATGGGGTGCTACAGAAGAATGCTGAAGATTATATGGATAGATCACATAACTAATGAGGACGTATTGAACAGAATTGGGGAGAAGAGGAGTCTGTGGCACAACTTGACAAGAAGAAGGGACCGGTTGGTAGGACATGTTCTAAGGCATCAAGGGATCACCAATTTAAAGTATTGGAGGGCAGCGTGGAGGGTAAATATCGTAGAGGGAGACCAAGAGATGAATACACTAAGCAGATTCAGAAGGATTTAGGTTGCAGTAGGTACTGGGAGATGAAGAAGCTTGCACAGGATAGAGTAGCATGGAGAGCTGAATCAAGCCAGTCTCAGGACTGAAGACCACAACAACAACTTATTCAAAAAGTAATCCATGCAATGGACAATGACTTACACATTAGCAAATGGCATACCTTTAACTATTAATTGACATGAGAGGTAATAAATAAATTATAGTTACTGCCTGATGGTGTGTTTTAGTATCCTACTATGAACGCTGCCGTACCCTGTGTATATGAAAAGGAAAGTTCTGACTAAATGTAAATACTTTAGGGGTAAACTAGATGGCTCATTAAATAATAGAAGTGTTGAGTTGGTGACAGACAAACAAGAAAGAATGAAAACTTGCCAGCTTTCAAAGGTCCATTCTTTTTTGTGTGTCTTTCCATGATTTAACACTTCTACGAGGGATATCCACAAAGTACATTACGTTTTGGAATTAAAAATAAATAAAGTATGGGAAATTTTTTTTATTATATACAGATGAAAGCCACACTTAAATACTACTTTTCTACATAGTTGCCATTTAAATTAAGGCACTTATCGTAGCAATGGACGAGCTAGGAAATTCCGTCGTCATACAATTCGGCCGCCTGCGCCTTCAACCATGTGGTTACCTCTTCTTGAAGCTGTGCATCGTCATCGAAACGCTGCATAGCCAAACACTTCTTCATTGCTGGGAATAAGTGGAAGTCGCTCGGTGCCAGGTCGGGACTGTACGGTGGATGAGGATACAACTCCCACTTAAAAGATTCGAGAACTTCACGAGTGGCATTTGCCGTGTGGGCCCGGGCGTTGTCGTGAATCAGCAAGATCTTTGAGCCCAACTTTCGCCTGCGCTTGTTTTGTATTGCTCTTCTGAGGTTGTGCAGAGTTTGGCAATACCTTTGAGAGTTTATTGTAGTGCCTCTTTCCAGGAAATCCACAAAAATCACACCTTTTCTGTCCCAAAAGAGGTAACCACGTGGTTGAAGGCGCAGGCGGCCGAATTTTACGACGAAGGAATTTCCAAGCTCATCCATCGCTACGATAAGTGCCTTAATTTCAATGGCAACTATGTAGAAAAGTAGTATTTAAGTGTGGCTTTCATCTGTAAATAATAAAAAAAATTTCCAATACTTTATTTATTTTTAATTCAAAAACGTAATGTACTTTGTGGATAGCCCTCGTATTTGGTGAGTAGTCTTCTTTACTCCTAAAATATAATAGTATCTATAGAGAGGGATCTATTTTTGTAATATGTGTGAAAATATGAAGATAGGTAAGGCAACAGAACAGTTTGATAATGTAACACTTCGGATGCAAGAATAAGCTGAGGGTTGAGTAAAAGGTAAATGGGTGATACAGCTTGTTGACCAAAAAACAGTGGATTGTGTGGAGTATACAAAAGTATGGAAAAAAGTATACTCATGCATAGCGATAGTATAAAAAAGTTTGCATGTAATGGAAAGGAGGGGACGTCAATTTTTATGTACATATTAAGTGAGAATACGTTAAACTAATAGTAGATGAATGCAAGAGAGGAGGACCTCCACTTCCTTGAATGTGATATGGAGAAGGTAGATGGAAAAGATACCACCTCTGCTTTAAAACAAAAAAGTGTGAGAGTTGGTATGTAGAGAACTTTTGTTATGTTTTGCAGGAGAAAGTGGTGCAAGGAAACTTGTCCTTAAAATGGTGGTAGTGAGCAATGATAATTACGTCTGGTCGGTATTCCCATCAGGTTTTAAGGTTTAAGATTAGTTGATACACTGTTTCATTGGTTTCAAAAACATCTTCGAACATACTTTGAGTTAAATAATGAAAAGATCTTCTGTCTCTGTGTGAGAATATGTGGTGTTTTGCACCACTCTTCTGTGGGTGAAGCAAAACATTTGTACCTCTTCACTATCAGACAGACAATATTTTATAGCACAAAATATCAAAAAAAATTCTGTGTTGTACATTTTTCCAGAAAAGACTGTTGTCTGTCTTATTTTTCATGTAAGTGGGGACTGACATGAGGGTATCACAATGTTGAAGGCACAACAATATGAAAATACCTACTCGGATGAGGTTATATAATGTCAGTGAATGAGCCAACTGCCCTAGAAGAGCATTGACCTTCCCAGAAGAAATATTAAGAGAACAATGTAATCAAATTTTGTGAAATAAAGGTGTCACCCCACCGTGTATAGTTTGTACATACAACAAAAAGTATATGTTACAGACAGTAAAAAATGAATGAAGCTTTCATTTAAAAAAGTTGTAGTGTAGAATGGACATAACCAAGGTGAAGAGGAATTATTGCATGGAAGGTGCACACATCAATGATGAGATCCAGCATGATTCAAATAAGATACATAAAGCAAGCCTGATGAAGTCGCCAAATATACAGATACAGTCAAACCAAATAAAAAAATTCTACAGTCTGAATGACACTGAACTGTGATTGAAATGGAACTATCAACACAACTAGGTTTCAGCATACAAATTTGTTGGCTTCAGCATCTGACAACCAAGATTTTTTTCCTTCAACCTAATTGAAACATGCGCTATGCTCCACATCTATCAACAACAAACATGTCAACAAAAGGTAAATAGAGAAACTCAATGAATGGAATTCATGTTTTCTGGCATACAGAAGTCCAAATAAAGAGCATGCAAAACATAAGCAATTTTTATCTTCTGGCATGTAGATGATATCTGATTAAGAGGCGCTGAGTGTGAAGGAAGTGCCACCCACACAACATTCAGAAAACTGAACCTTGCACTAGACAGTGAGTGGCTACCTAAAATCATTCCATTGTTTATACAGGGTGGTCAGAAACACTCTGACAAGCTTCTAAGGGTGCTGCAGAGTAAGTTGTGCTAAGAAATAAATGATAAGAAAAAAATTTGATACATTGTGCCATTTCAGAGTTAATTAGTACTGAAGTTTGCCAATCAGGCCATCATGTGCGCAAATTCAAGTGGCCTGCTAGAGTTGGTGCCACCAAATGTGTTCTTTGTTTAGTGTCCTAAAATCAAACAAGAGAGCGACACAAAAATTGGACTGTGATGGTAGTGAGGATCGATCCTGAGCCAAAGTCTGAGTAGTCTTGTGCGCTATCATCTACTCTATGAATTTGTGTGTGCAATGGCCTGATTGGCTAACTACAATGCTAATTATCTCAGAAATAGTGCACCATATCAAATTTTTTTTCTAAACAATTATTTCTCAACATAACCTACCCTCCAACACCTTTACAAGTTTCTCAGACTGTTTCTGGATGCCCTGTATATCTCCCAAGATTTCCCAGTATTCATTAAGGATATTTCTGGTTATCACTTTTTATAATAATAATGATAATAGACTTTTAAATACTCTACCTTGCATTCCTCCTTGATGTGCTTTGTGAATTCAGCATGGATCTTACTTAGTCTGTCAGGTAGTCTTCCTGAATTAGTGTCAATAAGATCCTGTAAACTGTATGTGTCCACATTATCAATGAAATGATTGTAATCCTTCAGTTGCCACAACAGTCGCTGTTCAGTTGCGTCTTTGCAAGAAATGAAGTACTTCTTCATAATCATTATGTCCTCCCTCATTTTCTGCAACAAAAATTTTAAAGTTTTAAATGTAGCTAGTATCAAGCTATGACAAACTTCATAGTGTCAGGCAGTGTTTGTGTACACATATAAAAATACTTAGAACATGGTGTAAAACTGGCTGCAAACAAAGGCTATGGCATTGTCTTAAGCAGTGTTGTATCACCTCAGTCACGTAACTGTGTGCCATAGACTGAGGCAAATTTTCAATCTGCCATCTTTTCACTGTTCTACTTTTCCAAATACATGCTGTGTGTTACCCGTCTCTTTCAACCTCACATTCTAAGCATTTCATGTATTTTTTCCCTTTCCCATTTATTTTATATGTTTACGTGCTGCATGATGCTAGTACTGTTATGTGATGGGAAATCTTTCTGCAAAACTGTACAATGAAATAGGACTGTTTACCTATAGATTCTGACAGAATTTCATTGGGACAGGTATTTACATGGGAATTGCGATGGCCTTCTGACCAAATGTTTTGTTTTATTAACAACAGTTTATAACACCAGAGTACACACATAAATGAACAAGACAAACACTTTCACTCGATACTGAAATTAGTTAACTTCAAGTGACACACACACACACACACACACACACACACACACACACACACACAAAACAAACAAACCTCCCACAGTTATATATAATAAAAGCTTCAAAGGGGAGGGGAGGGAGTGATAAGAACATATAAAATTGCTTAAATAAGGTAAATGTGTACATATCATTCATCTGAAATAGGGCTTCAGCCTACACAGACTAACTTTATAAGGGCCACAGGAAAGAAAAAAAAAAAACTGCACAACAATGCTACCTTATTGGAAAATACAATTACATACATGTACAACCAACACATTCACCATACAGTGGACAGATATCACACAAACAACGCAATCTACAAGCCACAACAAGCTAACATGTAATTACTAACTGGTGATAAGATTACAAAACTCATATTTCTATGAGACAATTACACACACCACAGTCTCATACCATTTCAGTGCATTACAAATACAATACAATCAGAGCACATGACACCCTTGCTATTCCTTTTCAAGTGCCATTGAAGCACTGCTCTACCAATATAGGCAGAACATGGTCCCACTGTGTTCTGACAATTCAAATTCTTCTTGCACACTAATGCCAGGACACAAGCAGTTGCAGGTACACTCGATGGCACAAATCACTCTTACTCTGCTCATCATAACAAAAACTCACTTCTACAATTTCTCCCTGGCTCCCAGCTGCTATATTTTCTGGACATAAGGTGCAAACACCGTCTGCTGCCCCAGCAAATGATGTGTGCATGACAGCTGACCACACTCCGTGATGACTGCTGCAGTACCACTGCTCTGCTACCTCCACCAGCCTCTCCGGCTCCATACCACTTTACTGCTTCTCAAAGGTATGTCTCATTTTGCTAATGTAAACCCACCCCACTCACTGCAGCACCCTTGGGTGATGACTGTACCAAAGCCCTTTACCAACCATGCTGTTAAAGACAAGCACAGCCAACATGCCATTTCAGGCCCAGCCTTGAATCCAAGGTTAGTACACTGCTCCCGCAGCAGCATCCGGCACTGGATCAAGTTGATGTGGCCACTTCTACTGCATAATGCAGGCACAGATAGCCCGCAGCCAACCTACAGCTGACTGCCCAGGCTCTGTTGCTTGGTGACTGTCTCAAAGAGTCAACAACTATGGAATGTAAGAGCCCGCAGAACACCCTTCTTGGCCTGTATCGTACGCAGAGTCTCATCCGTTGCTGCTGCCCACGGGACCCTGCACTGGTTTCAGGATGTTCCTGCTTTTGCATCGTACCACCAAACTGTCAATCACTGTGACACTCAACGTTGCGCTGCCTCAACCTACATGCAGATACCAACACCCACTCGTGAGACTTAAGTGCGTGAACCATGCTGGCACGACCATCTGGGCAGGCACGTTCAAACATGCTGTGAAATTTCAATTTCAATGCACAAGACAAATGAGAAGATGTGAATGTTACCATTTATGACTGTTATTGTTCCAGACTTCAGCTATGGCATCAGTGGTGAAGGTAATGTGTATCTGCAGAATGTGAAAACAGTGACTTATATACTGTGTGTCCTGGATAGCCAACTTTCAAGCAGACACATAGCGAGACTCTTTCAGTGATACTTACTAGTCAGATTCTTCTCGATGTCTTTATTGCAGATTAGAATAGTTGCCATTTACATCAAATAAAACACCACATTCCCATAAGGTAATGTTTCCAATTAATTTCCTTTTTCACATCTAATTTTCCCTTAAAGAGGAAAATAAAAATTAACCTCAAAGAGTGGTGCGAAATTAGTAATTTTTACCACACGTTTTTAATAGAAATCTGTGTGTATTTGCTTCAATTCTTACAGTGAAATATCAACTCTGTGGCGTAAGAGATCAAGAGATAATCAGTGGGCTTAATTTAAAGTTACTTGTTCTTTGTACTGTAATACATTGCACCAGCTAAAATGCAGCCCCTGTTCTTGAACACAGAATGAGTTGGTTGACATTCATAAGCAGATGGAAATTGCCCTGAATACTGTCAAATGACTGGTAGCTGCTGTGAATCAGTGTGTTTGGAGAGCTCTTGAGAGTCATGTACCTGTGGTACCAGTAACAAAGGTGCTTTCTGCTCCTGTGGAACCTGTCTCCCCTGCAGGAAGTATGTAATCTGTCATTACTTGCCCACTTTACTGCAAGTGGTGTTTCAACAATACAGCTAGGCATCCTGTAGAGGATGAATGGTGACCAGGGAGGACTCAGGGTGTTGTACCGATCCCCCTAACCGACAAGCTAGGGATGCTGTCTTTCAATGGAACTGAAACTGAGCCAATGGGACTCACTTCACCTGTTTTAAGGACACCTGTTTTGTCTGGCATCAAGAGAAGGCAAACACAAAAGAGTAAGGTCTATTAATCACTGGCAGTTCAAACGTATGGCGAATGGTGGCACCTATTAGGGAAATGGCAGCAAGGGTTAGAGAGGCTGAACGAAATATGTTTTGCTGTCAAGAGAGTAGTTCATGAAGCTTTCAGTGATTACCATAGCAGACTACTGGCAAATGATCTTTCACAAAACCCAAAGAAATTTTGCTCGTATGTAAAGGCTGTTAACAGCACCAAAGTTTATGTCCAGTCACTAGCAAATGAGACAGGAATTGACATTGAGGGTAGCAAAGCAAAAGCTGAAATGCTTAACTTTGTTTTCAAATTTTCCTTTGCAAAGGAAAACCTTTAATAATTGCCCCAATTTAATCCTTGTACCACTGAAAAGATGCTTGAAATAAGTATTAGTTTCAGGATGCTGAGAAATAGCTGAAATCTTTAAAACTGAATAAATCTCGAGGGCCCAATGGAATCTCTAACAGATTCTATACTGAATTTGGGGGCAAGTTAGAAAAGTGGCTAACTATAATCTATCATGGATCCCTCAAACAAAAAACTGTGCCAAGTTCAAGGAAAAAGGCAAAGGTCACACCTGTCTACAAGAAGGGTACTAGAAGTGATCCACAAAATTACCATCCAATATCCTCGACATTAATTTGTTGTCGAATCTTAGAACATATTTGAGCTCAACCATAATGAAGTATCTCAAACAGAATGACCTCCTCCATGACAACCAGCATGGATTCTGAAAATATTGATCGTGTGAAGCCCAACTCACACTTTTCTCACATAACAAACTGAAAAAATTGGATCAAGGCACTCAGATGCAGTATATCTCGAGTTCAAAAAGCATTTGACACAGTACCACACCTACACTTATTGTAAAAAGTATGATAATATGGGGTATCAAGTGAAATTTACGACTGGACTGAGGAATTTTTGGTAGCAAGGATGCAGCATGTTATCTCGCATGGAAAGTCATCGTCAGATGCAAAAGTAACTTAGGGTGTGCCCCAGAGAAGTGTGTTGGGACCCTTGCTGTTCATGCTGTATATTAATGACCTTGCAGGCAATATTAACAGCAACCTTTGGGTTTTTGCAGGTGATGCAGTTATCTATAGTGAAGTTCTGTCCTAAAGAAGTTGAGTAATTATTCAGAAAGATCTTGATAAGATTTCAAAGTGGTGCAAAGATCGGTAACTTACTTTAAATGTTCAAAAATGTAAAACTGTGCACTTCACATAACGAAAAAAAAAAACATAGTATCCTATGGCTATCATATCAATGAGTCACTGCTGGAATTAGCCAATTCATACAAATACCTGGGTGTAACACTTTGTAGGGATATGAAATGAAATGATCATGTCATCTCAGTTATGGGTAAAGCAGGTGGTAGACTTTGGTTTATTGGTAGAATACTGGGGAAGTGTGATCAGTCTCTAAAGGAGACTGCTTACAAATCACTTGTGTGACCGTTCTAGAATATGGCTCAAGTGTGTGGGACCTGCAACAAGTAGGACTAACATGGGATATTGAACGAAGACAGAAAAGGGCAGCATGATGGTTACAGGTTTGTTTTACCTGTGAGGGAGTGCCACAGGGATACTGAAGAAACTGAACTGGCAGACTCTTTAACATAGACATAAACTATCCTGAAAAAATTAACAAATTTTCAAGAACTGGCTTTAAATGATGACTCTAGGAATATACTACACCCCCTACATATCACTCATATAGGGATTGTGATGATAGGATTAGAATACTTACAGCACGCACACAGGCATTCAAAGAATCATTCTTCTTGTGCTCGATAAATAAATAGAATGTAAAGAAACTCTAATAATAGATACAAGGGGACATACTCTCTGCCATGCACTTTATGGTGGTTTGCGGAGTGTAGATGTAGAAGTAGAAGATAAGGCTCCATCCTTCTAAGAGGGACTCCACAAACACTATAACAGTTTAGTGTACCAAGTGGAATTTTGTGATCCATACAATCAAAGGCTTTTGAAAAATCACTAAATATAACAACAGGCTAATTTTTCCTGTCTAGTTCAGTACTTCATTTGTAAGGTTTCCTGTGACTTTCTTGGTCAATGATCCTTTACAAACATCAAACTGGGAGGCAGTTAAGTCTTGTAGAATATTCTTGCCATGGGCCACTTAATTGGAAACATTTTAAAAGTCTATAAGGAGGGGAAACTGATATATAATTAGAAGGTATTTAGTTATCTCCAGTTTTATATACACGATTAGTACAGTACATTAAGTCTGCAAGGAAATATGCCCTGTGTCATTGGCTGCTTTCAGAAACAGCTTATGGCTACCCTAGCAACTTTGCATAAGACTTTGAGACTCTCCTAAAAAACACCATCATAGTCACAAGAATTACCACTCTTTAGTAATCTAATGAATTTTTTAATCTCTTCAGAAGTTTTACACCTGAAACCAATATCTGTTGATGGTGTATGCAGTGAGTGTCAAAGTAAATGTAACGCATCTTTATTGTTCACTAGTACACAAGTTTGCTGCCACTGTAAGGAAGAAATCATTTAATTTGATGGCTCTTGATTTCTATTAGTCATTATTTCTGTCACAGCTATTTTCTCAGAATTCAGTTGCATTTGCATTGCAATTTTGTTTTTTGTTCATCATCTATTTTTACCTATGACTGTTTTATGATTTGTGCTTAGTGTATTAGTTTCAACTCTTCGATAGAAGACTGTAGGATTTTACAATCCTGTTGGGAACATAGTTTCAGCTTTTCACTACATCTTGTCCCCTGAATGAGGTAGTGTACACTCTTCTTGCTACAAGATACCTTAGTCCCAGGAGACACCCATGCCTTGGTCCTACTTTGTTTACCATTCTTTGTTTTAGGGCATAACAAGAGTCAAAGTTCTATAAGAACATGTTTAAGAAAGAGTTATATGTTCCATCTATACTTCTGCTTTACAGATATTTCCATAGTGTCCTTCTCATGACACCATGATCGAATCATTGTTTACGATTCAATAAAATGGGATTTTTCTTCTTTTTTCTTAGCCTAACTCATCATCACATTTTATTATTAACAATTGACCATGATGGTCAGACAAACCATTGACTATTGTTTTTACATCTAAATCACTGAAGGTAGTTGGGTCTGAAAGCAAACTGTCGATGGATATTGCCTGATATCCTTCAGCCCTTTGCAAGAACTTTACTTTGGGTAATTATTCAAAACTGGACACAAAAACTCTATGTCTCCTTGATCGGAATTATTTGGCACAAAAGCAACATTAAATTTTCTACAAACAATGATTCATCAGTTAAATAAACAGAGCCTTACTAAAACTGCATCTGGCTGCTTTATAAAGGTTAAGATACTGACAGTACTACTACCTTTTGTGTTTCCTGATCCAGTACTGTGACACAGCATTCAAAGAGCACTTCAACATAATAATCATTGACCTGACTAACATGACATATGCTGTTGTTGTGGTCTTCAGTCCAGAGACTGGTTTGATGCAGCTCTCCATGCTACTCTATCCTGTGCAAGGTTCTTCATCTCTCAGTACCTACTGCAGCCTACATCCTTCTGAATCTGTTTAGTGTACTCGTCTCTTGGTCTCCCTCTACAATTTTTACCTCCACGCTACCCTGCAATACTAAATTGGTGATCCCTTGATGCCTCATAATATGCCCTACCAACCGATCCCTTATTCGAGTCAAGTTGTCCCACAAATTTCTCTTCTCTCCAATTCTATTCAATACCTCCTTATTAGTTATGTGATCTACCCATCTAATCTTCAGCATTCTTCTGTAGCACCACATTTCGAAAGCTTCTATTCTCTTCTTGTCTAAACTATTTATTGTCCACATTTCACTTCCATACATGGCTACACTCCATACAAATACTTTCAGAAACAACTTCCTGACACTTAAATCTATACTCGATGTTAACAAATTTGTTTTTCAGAAACGCTTTCCTTTCCATTGCCTATCTACATTTTATATCTCTCTACTTCGACCATCATCAGTTATTTTTCTTCCCAAATAGCAAATCTCATTTACTACTTTAAGCTTTTCATTTCCTAATCTAATTCCTGCAGCATCACCCGACTTAATTTGACTACATTCCATTATTCTCATTTTGCTTTTGTTGATGTTCATATTATATCCTCCTTTCAAGACGCTGTCCATTCTGTTCAGCTGCTCTTCCAAGTCCTTTGCTGTCTCTGACAGAATTACAATGTCATCGGCAAACCTCAAAGTTTTTATTTCTTCTCCATGGATCTTAATTCCTACTCCAAATTTTTCTTTTGTTTCCTTTACTGCTTGCTCAATATACAGATTGAATAACATCGGGGAGAGGCTACAACCCTGTCTTACTCCCTTCCCAACAACTGCTTCCCTTTCATGTCCCTCGACTCTTATAACTGCCATCTGGTTTCTGTACAAATTGTAAATAGCCTTTCGCTCCCTGTATTTTACCCCTGCCACCTTCAGAATTTGAAAGAGAGTATTCCAGTCAACATTGTCAAAAGTTTTCTCTAAGCCTACCAATGCTAGAAATGTAGGTTTGCCTTTCCTTAATCTATTTCCTAAGGCAAGTCGTAGGCTCAGTATTTCCTCACGTATTCCAACATTTCTACGGAATCCAAACTGATCATCCTCAAGGTCGGCTTCTACCAGTTTTTCCATTCGTCTGTAAAGAATTCATGTTAGTGTTTTGCAGCAGTGGCTTATTAAACTGATAGTTCGGTAGTTTTCATATATGTCAACACCTGCTTTCTTTGGGATTGGAATTATTACATTCTTCTTGAAGTCTGAGGGCATGTCGCCTGTCTCATACATCTTGCTCACCAAATTGTAGAATTTTGTTAGGCCTGGCTCTCCCAAAGCTGTCAGTAGTTCTAATGGAATGTTGTCTACTCCCAGGGCCTTGTTTCGACTCAGGTCTTTCAGTGCTCTGTCAAACTCTTCACGCAGTATCATATCTCCTATTTCATTTTCATCTACACTCTCTTCCACTTCTATAATATTGTCCTCAAGAACATTGCCCTTGTATAGATCCTCCATATACTCCTTCCACCTTTCTACTTCCCCTTCTTTGAATAGAACTGGGTTTCCATCTGAGCTCTTGATATTCATACAAGAGGTTCTCTTTTCTGCAAAGGTCTCTTTAATTTTCCTGTAGGCAGTATCTGTCTTAACCCTAGTGATATGTGCCTCTACATCCTTACATTTGTCCTGTAGCCATCCCTGCTTAGCCATTTTGCACTTCCTGTCGATCTCATTTTTGAGACAATTGTATTCCTTTTTGCCTGCTCCATTTACTGCATTTTTATATTTTCTCCTTTTATCAACTAAATTCAATATCTCTTCTGTTACCCAAGGATTTCTATTAGCCCTCGTGTTTTTACCTACTTGATCATCTGCTACTTTCACTATTTCATCTCCCAAAGCTACCCATTCTTCTTCTACTGTATTTCTTTCCCCCATTCTTGTCAATCATTCCCTAATGCACTCCCTGAAGCTCTCTTCAACCTCTGGTTCTTTCAGTTTATCCAAGTCCCATCTCCTCAATTTCCCACTTTTTTGCAGTTTCTTCAGTTTTAATCTACAGTTCATAACCAATAGATTGTGGTCAGAGTCCACATCTGTGCCTGGAAATGTCTTACAATTTAAAACCTGATTCCTAAATCTCTGTCTTACCATTATATAATCTGACACCTTCCAGTATCTCCAAGCTTCTGCCATGTATACAACCTTCTTTTATGATTCTTGAACCAAGTGTCAGCTATGATTAAGTTATGCTCTGTGCAAAATTCTACCAGGCGGCTTCCTCTTTCATTTCTTCCCCCAAATCCATATTCCCCTACTACATTTCCTTCTCTCCCTTTTCCTATTATCGAATTCCAGTCACCCATGACTATTAAATTTTTGTCTCCCTTCACTATCTGAATAATTTCTTTTATCTCATCATACATTTCATCAGTCTCCTCGTCATCTGTGGAGTGTAGTGTCCCTTTTTCAATATTCACCTTATCAAGGTGAAACATAAATAAAAATGACTGTATGTGACCGAAAATGAACTGCAAACGTCTATTTATCTGCGAAAGGGAATAACACTAACTGTAAAAACATACAACATAGATCGATAGATGCAGAAAAGACATTATTTTTAGTGTATGAGATTATAATGTGTAAGTAATTAAAAGAAGTATTATCATCTCTGTAAGAGTATGTTCATTCTTCTGTCTAGTCTGTTTTGTTCTGTTCGTTCTGGTGTTAGCTGGAATAAGGTACGCAAGATATTGTGCTGCTCTAGCATTTGTTTCTGTCGTAACTTAATTGCAAATATTTAATGGTGTAAACTGTGTCCTAGTAAGAATATATTAGTATAAAGTGATCTCCGTGTGTTATTTCAAGAACCTACGCCACATTTATCTTATGAAAAGAATATTTAATGAAAATTATTTAGCATGTTTCCAGCTGCTGCAGAGCAAGTAACAGTGATCTCTGATTGTTAATAATTATCCGCCATTACGCGGTACATTTAAAAATATTTTTTCACAGCACAATGTCTGATAGCAGGAGCGGAAGAAATTATGTAAAAATATTCTGTGAGATTAATTGAAGTAATCCAGTGAAATAATTTTATTAAAACTTGTCTATTTTCTATGATAGTGAACTGGAGCTGAGTAATACTACGCTATTGCATTTACAGTAATTTGTAGGGAGCCTGGCGCTCGATAAAACCAGTTATAATACGTAATTGGCAACCTACGAAATTCATTATTTTGCTTATTGTATCTCTTTTGTATTTTTTTTTAAACCTAAAAGTAAAAACTAACTCCACTAAAAATCAGTAACAGATCACGATAAATCAAAGGACAAACAAATTTACTATGAGAGTGTTTCCTCTAAATAAATAGATACATTACTTTTTTTAAGAGATATAATAGGAGCTAGTTGGCATATAAACTTGTACTACTGTGGTAGGCGTGGGCTTCGTATCTATATTGGCCACAATAATGTGTTTACTATGCTGTTTGTAGTAGCTTACCCGCATTCCTATTTTTTTATTCATTGTTAAACATACTCCTGTGCTTTGCTCCTATTTGATTTTGTATTTATAACCCTGTATTCACCTGAGCAGAAGTTTTGTTCCTCCTGCCACCAAACTTCACTAACTCCCACCATATCTAACTTTAACCTATCCATTCCCCTTTTTAAATTTTCTAACCTACCTGCCCGATTAAGGGATCTGACATTCCAAGCTCCGATCAGTAAAATGCCAGTTTTCTTTTTCCTGATAACAACGTCCTCCTGAGTAGTCCAAATGGGGGACTATTTTACCTCTGAAATATTTTACCCAAGAGGACGCCATTATCATTTAACCATTAAGTAAAGCTGCATGCCCTCGGGAAAAATTACGGCTGTAGTTTCCCCTTTCTTTCAGCCATTCGCAGTACCAGCACAGCAAGGCCGTTTTGGTTAGTGTTACAAGGCCAGATCAGTCAATCATCCAGACTGTTGCCCCTGCAACTACTGAAAAGGCTGCTGCCCCTCTTCAGGAACCACACGTGTCTGTCCTCTCAACAGATACCCCTCCACTGTGGTTGCACCTATGGTACGGCTATCTGTATCGCTGAGGCATGCAAGCCTCCCCAAGGCCCATGGTTCATGGAGGGGTGGGGTGGGGGGTGGGGGGGGGGATAACTACAATTTTTTGTAGATATAAATTCTTCTTTCCTCTTCCTACAGACATATGACAAAAACTTGTATTGAAAACACATCTGTTTGTATTCAGTGTGGTGCTCTGAGAAGCACAGTGTATCTTCCGGCATTTCATCTGCCCTCTTATTTTCAGGTATAGACATTGGAAGTTCATTCTTTTCTTTAAGAAGCTTCTTGTGTTTCAAAGGAAGATACTAAATGAGTGATCATTCTGATCAACTGCCTTTCCAAGTGTCAGTGTTTTATTTCACTAGTAGTTATTTGATATGAAGCTATATTTATTCTTTAGTCCTATCTGCTCAAAAGAGGCCTAGGGAACACAACTGGAAATCAACGTGGGATAGGATGTATACTGCTTTGTCAGACTGGGTACTTCTCGCAATGAGCCATGTGAGTAGCCTATTCCCAGAAGCATCCAAAATGCAAATCATGTTGCATATGATGCATACAAAGAAGAGACAATGCATTAATCATACCAATGTGTGAATATCAATATTTACTTTATATTTAAGTTCTTTACAGTGTTGATTCAATTAGAGAAGCAGAAAATACAGAATTTCTGAAAAAAGACTGTAGGAATTAAGATCTTATGAAAGGCATAGTCACAATCTCTTGCAGAAACTGAATATTACATTTATGATTACAATATTGTCCAGTCACCACCAGTGACACAAAGAAATTGTTAGTAAACTTTCTCAGGATAGTTTACATCCACCTTCAAGAGTTTTCCAGTTCAGTTCCTTCAATATCACTGTGACAATCGCCCATGGATCAAACAAACCTGTGACCATTCGTGCTGCCCTTCTCTGTATATGTTCACCAGCCCACATTAAGTCTATTTGGCATGGGTCCCACACACTTGAGCGATACTCTAAAAAAAGTGATTTGTGAGCAATCTCCTCCATAGACTGATTGCATTTCCCCAGTATTCTACCAACGAACTGAAGTCTACCACCTGCTTTACCCACGACTGAGACTATGTGGCCATTCCATTTCTTATCCCTACAAAGCGTGACCTCCTTGGAGATGTGAGTAGTGAAAAAGATGGAATAGAGGAAATCCTGTGATATTAAAGTGAAGGATTTTGTTTTAGTTAAAAGCTACAAGTGCTTGGAGCAAATAACTGACCAAGAAATTCTTTCCTTTTCTTTTCTTTTGTAATTGTTAACCTGACACACCACAGAGAAAGCCAAATTGTCTAAAGATGTTCACAAGGGAACAGAGTTTCAATTAACTCTGGGCTACAAGGGTTTACTCAGGAACCCTTGAATGTTAAGGGGGTACAGTGGAACTTGGGAACAGGTATTGGAAGGATTGTTTTAACTGGGTGAACTCTGAAAGGAGCAAGTGCTGAGACCAAGAATCAAGTCATTGAACTCTTAAGCCCTAGTTGGGCAGGGGGTGGTTCAGGTAAATCAGCTCTGCCTTTGCACAGGCACACAAGTGCTACAGATATGGTGTCAAGGACCTCCGGCATTTAATATGTTGGAACAATTTATTTGAACTTTATCGCTGAAGGTGTCCCAACTGGTTGCTGAGGGGGTTCCAAAGGGCTACTGAAGATCCTTTACCTTTTGTCATCTACATCTACATCCATACTCCGCAAGCAACCTGACGGTGTGTGGCGGAGGGTACCTTCAGTACCTCTATCAGTTCTCCCTTCTATTCCAGTCTCGTATTGTTCGTGGAAAGAAGGATTGTCGGTATGCCTCTGTGTGGGCTCTAATCTCTCTGATTTTATCCTCATGGTCTCTTCGCGAGATATACGTAGGAGGGAGCAATATACTACTTGACTCTTCGGTGAAGGTATGGTCTCGAAACTTTGACAAAAGCCCGTACCGAGCTACTGAGCGTCTCTCCTGCAGAGTCTTCCACTGGAGTTTATCTGTCATCTCCGTAACGCTTTCGCGATTACTAAATGATCCTGTAACGAAGCGCGCTGCTCTCCGTTGTATCTTCTCTCTGTCTTGTATCAACCCTATCTGGTACGGATCCCACACTGCTGAGCAGTATTCAAGCAGTGGGCGAACAAGCATACTGTAACCTACTTCCTTTGTTTTCGGATTGTGTTTCCTTAGGATTCTTCCAATGAATCTCAGTCTGGCATCTGCTTTACCGACGATCAACATTATATGATCATTCCATTTTAAATTACTCCTAATGCGTACTCCCAGATAATTTATGGTATTAACTGCTTCCAGTTGCTGACCTGCTATTTTGTAGCTAAACGATAAAGGATCTATCTTTCTGTGAATTCGCAGCACATTACACTTGTCTACATTGAGATTCAATTGCTATTCCCTGCACCATGCGTCAATTTGCTGCAGATCCTCCTGCATTTCAGTACAATTTTCGATTGTCACAACCTCTCGATACACCACAGCATCATCTGCAAAAAGCCTCAGTGAACTTCCGATGTCATCCACCAGGTCATTTATGTATATTGTGAATAGCAACGGTCCTATGACACTCCCCTGCGGCACACCTGAAATCACTCTTACTTCGGAAGACTTCTCTCCATTGAGAATAACATGCTGCGTCCTGTTATCTAGGAACTCCTCAATCCAATCACACAATTGGTCTGATAGTCCATATGCTCTTACTTTGTTCACCTCCGTGTATATGGCTCATAGTCAGTTAATTGATAATTTTAGGAGGTGGGAGCCAGTAGCAGCTCGCCTCCTTGACTCAGAGTTGGAACATAATGTATCTTTGCATAGGAAAGAAATGAGAGAAATATTTATCCTTAGTGGCACTAATGAAATAGGTACGATTGGAGTTATAATCGTTTTTTGGGGCTGAAGAAGGAAGAACTCCCATAATCCCTCTTGTATGATTAACAAACATCGCTCCTTCAGGGTGTGGGGACAAGTTCCTTCTGCACTATTGTTCTGAAATTGGATGTGAGATAATTTACCTATCTCTGTAGCTGTCTTCTTTCACTCTTTTGTTTCAACTTGTATGACCTGTAGCATCCTTTCTTTCCTGGCAGTAAAACAGTCTATCAACTTTCCTGGCAGTAAAACAGTCTATCAACCTTCTTATCATCTTCATTTGTGTGCAACAATAATTCTTCTCAGTTTCCATTAATTGCAGCATCCCTGAATTATCATGATAGGTAATGTTGTCCAGAGTCTTTCAATAGGGTCATTCTTGGACATATGTTTCTGGAATAGTCAAAACTCCTGGAGAGGATATAATTGAAGGAGATATCAGAGTTATTCAAATTAATGGAACATGTCTTTAGAAAGATCAAAAACCTAAGAAATAACACTTAAAAATAGAGAAAATGAAGGTTTATTTTTTCTTGTCATGTTCTGCAAAAGACCAAAAGTAGTTTCAGAGTTCTACAACATTCATTTAAAACGGAGCATCAGATACTGCATCAAAGAGATAGATATGTACGTTGGTGCCTTTAAAAAAAAAAAAAAAAAAAAAAACAATAAAAGGTAAATCAAGTTGTTTGGTTTAAGAACCATAGTGATAGGATACTTATTGATTGAGAACATAAGCAAGTATTATAATAATTATATTTAAAAGATGTTAAAAGAACAATAAAAATATTTGCTTTCAAAAGTAGATGATAATGATATAATTGAAATATAATTATTACAAGACTACAATGAGAACTTGATATAATGAGCTGAATGTAGTACATCCAAGAAGTAAGCATATTTAAATTTGGTATGCAATGCTACACTTTCCGGTCACATTACTGTGACCACCCACTAAAAGCCTGAATAACCACCTTTAACAGTGTGGACCACTGTGAGATATATAGGAAGGGAGTCAGATTAGATTAGATTAGATTAGATTAATACTAGATCCATGGATCATGAATACGATATTTTGTAATGATGTGGAATGAGTCAAATTTTCCAATACATGACATAATTAAGTTAATTTAACAACATACTTAAGTTAATATAACAACTTTTTCATTTTTTGTGTTTTTTTATTTTTATTTTTTTATTAATTTTTTATTAATATTTTTGTTTTTTGTTTTTTTTTTTAATTTATATCTAAAAATTCCTCTATGGAGTAGAAGGAGTTGTCATTCAGAAATTCTTTTAATTTCTTCTTAAATACTTGATGGTTATCTGTCAGACTTTTGATACTATTTGGTAAGTGACCAAAGACTTTAGTGCCAGTATAATTCACCCCTTTCTGTGCCAAAGTTAGATTTAATCTTGAACAGTGAAGATCATCCTTTCTCCTAGTATTGTAGTTATGCACACTGCTATTACTTTTGAATTGGGTTTGGTTGTTAATAACAAATTTCATAAGAGAGTATATATACTGAGAAGCTACTGTGAATATCCCTAGATCCTTAAATAAATGTCTGCAGGATGATCTTGGGTGGACTCCAGCTATTCAGTGAGGTTCTGGGAGGTACCGACAGGGATGTGGAACCATGGCAACTCCAATGCTGTGGCCAGCTGTGCTAGGCATATCAATTGAAGATCCATGGCACATACAGCCTGATCAAGGTATTCCCACAGATTCTCAATTGGGTTTAAATCCAGGGAGTAAGGTAAACTCATCCTGGCACTCTTCAAACCATGCACACACACACTGCAAGCTGTGTGACACATTGCACTGCACTGCACTGCACTGCACTGCACTAGGGTAGATGCCATTGTGCTTAGGAAAAACACACTGCATGCAGGGGTGGACATGGTCCCCAAAGAATAGAAGCATATTTGTATTGATCCACTGTGCCTTCCGGAATGACTAGATCACCCAAGGCAATGCCACAGACCATACTGCTCCCTCTTCTGACCTGGATCCTTTCGACAATTGTTGCAAGAGTTTGCCATCTGTCCAAAGGCACATAAAACATGATTCATCTGAAAAGTTCACCTGTCGCCACTCATTGGGTGTCCAGTTGCCTTATTGGCATTGTAAATTCCAGCCTTTGTCACTAATGAATTGCAGTCAGCATGGGTGCATGAACCATGCACCAGCTGCAGCAGCCCATTCGCTGCAATGTTTGCTGAAGGGTCACTGAGGAGACACTGTTGGTAGCCCCTTGGCTTGTGTGGGTAATCAGCTGGCCAACAGTTGCACGCCTATAGCCCTTGCGTATCTCCAAAGACATCATTCACACCTGTCATTTATGGCTCATGGTGCACTAAAATTGCCTCAGTGCAGGTTTTGGATAGTCCCATTTTGGCATGCACATCATAGTTTAACCACAGTGGCATGCAAACAGTATACACGAACTTAGCCATTTCAGAAATGTTTCCACGCGTGGCCCAAAAAGGCCAATGATCACGCCCTTCTGGAGATCAGATAAATTACTGTGTTTCCACATTATGATGACAGCTGCATTGTTCCGTGTGTCCTCACAACATGCTTTATACACCCTAAACTGCCAGTGCTGCTACCTGCTGTCTGTGTGTGCTTATTGCACACTGATGTCAAACAAAGGTAGTAACTGGACCATGTAGTTTCCAAGCATAAATGATACAAGCAAGACTTATATGTTTATGGGGGTAGCATATTTGGGGGAACTGAATTCAAACAAAAAAGATCTACACAAAATCTTTACAAAACATTTAAAGAGTTAAATTAAATATTGTCCTGCGTTGCTTATAAACACATCATTTTCTGTTGAGGTACAGAAGACTGTATTTGAAGTCTGTGTTCACTAAAACACTTCCATCTGAATACTTTTTAAGGCTCTTCCAAGATGATGCAGCCATTTGCGCCCAATGACAGCAGCCACACTTGTTATCCTCGACAGTTAGGTAACCACAGTTGGCAACTACTGTATGTCATAAATAAGAGGGTCTCTGAAGACTCACCAAGAGGTAACACTTGGATAGTTAAGACATGGAGTGTAAAACTGATTTGTATCTTTGAAGTGTCTCTTATTCTGACAGTTTGATCTGTGGTTTGTGTTGTGGATGGGTATGTAAAAGTCTGATATATTAATATTTGCACTGACAATAAAGCAGTTCTTCATAACAGTTGCTATCCTGTTTTAAGAAAAGAATACAAAGGAATCATAAATTTTACAGGCAGCTGTTTCTGATGGAGCTAGGCTTCTAAGATTGCACCAAGATGGATGCATATGAGACTTCTACAGAAAATGTGAGAGATTGACTAAAATTTTATATTATTATAACATGACAACAGGAACCAAGAGGTTAAAAGAATGCACATGAACAACAACTGCTGCCAGCTACTTAAAATTTAACATTCCTCATAAATTTCCCTACTATAATTGCTCAAAACAGAACACTTGGGATAGATAATGTCTTTATACAACTACAATTTAATACTAGAAACTTCTGGGAGAAAATCATTGTATGCATTTTCTTGGTTTTTCTTTTTCTTTCTTTTTTTTTAAGGTGGAGTTAGTCAAACAAATGCCTACTATTTAGTGCTTAGCTTGTAAGATGATGGCCTGTAGTCTGACACCTCACATAATGCTGCCCCATGTAATGTTCAAAACAGTGATGCTACGTTTAAAGTTAATAAAAAGAAAGAGGAAAATGGGGAAAGTGTAAAAATGGTTGTTCAAACAACTAATGAAGTGTCATACTGGGAAAGCATCAGGGAAACCTTGTATTATGGCAGGTATCAGCACACCCTAAGAAAGAAGAATAGGCACCCAAAATTTAGCGAGAATAAGCAATTATCCAAAAGTACTTTTGTATGACAAACAGTCCTGTTATATATTCCAAAAATTTATACAAATATCTCTGGTGTATGCATGTTTTGTCTGAAATTAGAAGCTCAACTGATAAAATAATATTAATATTTTAAGTGATTACTTTTAAAAAAAATAGATGACGAAATGTGTTCTAGTAGTTCAGAAGGGAAAGGCGTACACTGAAAAATCAGTATGAAGAAAATTTAGTAAAATTAAATACTATCTCACATTTGGGTCATACATTTGTTAACAGGAGAGGTCTGAAGTTGTGAAAGCATCTCACAATCCATGATTGGTAACTCAACTGGCAACAGTGTTACTCATAAAAAACATGGCACCAGGTTTGCAACACCATCCAGTACACAGTTTTAATTCGAATAAGAATAATTACTTACTGGAAGTCAAACATATTGAGTACGGAAAGTGTCGAAAACTCTATTTCACGGTTAAGATTACACAAGACAAATTCACGTAATAACAAAAGATTTTTTAAAAAGTAATAAAATATTAGAGAAACTAAAAAAATCAGGAGTTAATGCATCACCTCAAGAAAATTGGAAAGGCAGATTTTACTGTAACATTATACTTCTACACAAGTTAGAGTGAGATGGGATTGTGGAGAGGGCATTACAGTGGTTCAAATCTTATTTGTCAGAAAGAAAAGAGAGTTATTCCAAATTCAAATGGAAAAAAAAAATCATTCTCGGACTGGAAAAAGATTTGTACAGGGGTCCCACAGGGCTCAATTTTAGGGCCTTATGTTTTTTTGCTGTACACAAACGATTTACCTTTAAGCATTGATGTTCACTCCATTTTATTTGCAAATGACACCTCGGTCTTCATTGAAAATGACAATTTAAAACAAATTCATGGTACTGCAGGAATTATAATGGGAAACCTAGAATTGTGGTTTCACCATAATGGATTAAAACTCAATGTCACAAAAACACAATTAGTGCAGTTCACTGCTAAAACAACATCAGCATCTCCCACAAAAATAGTGCATGGTGATCAGGAAATGACTGAAGCAAATTATGTAAAATTACTATGTCCAAATCTTGACAAAAATTTAAGTTGGAAGGCACACATAGACTACTTAGCAATCAAGCTAAATAGCCTAGCTTACCCGATGAATGTCTTATCTGGTTCCACCCTTATGGATATCAGGAAGATAGTCTACCACAGCCACTTTGAGACTATAATTTGATGCGGAATAATTTTCTGGAGAAGCTCTACAAACAGCCCGAGATTACTCTCTTCGAAAGAGAATCATAAGAAACACGTGTTTAGTCCAAAAAAGAGCATCATGTCAGCCATTATTTAAAAAAATTAAGAATACATTTACGAAATTTTTATTTTCATATATAAAAATCAAAACTCACTTGACAATTTTCATTTCAACCACAATTACAGAACTTGTCACAGACACAGTTTCAAACTTCACTCTAATAACTTAAAACTTCACGCTCAAATACCATTGTACATGGGATTAAAAATTTACTATAAATTAAATAACACATATCTGTTAAATATGGAGTTTGTCCCATTAAAAAGATCATTATTTAATACACTAGTGGAAAAATGTTGTTATTCAATTGAATAATTCATGCAGAACAGTTTGGTCATTTGAAAAGACAAGAAACATAAAAAATATGTATTGTATAATAAGTTGTTAATATATTGTATAAATTGTATTGCAAGCTGCAAAATGACCATAAGTGTTATATACGTTCTTGTTAATTGTTCATGTCTAAAAATTCAGAAATACCTACTTAAATATGGTAATTATTATAATCTTATTTTTTAAAAGTAATCTGACGAGTCTCCAATATAAAAATCTTTGATTTGTACCTGTACGTTGTGAGACGAATAAACTTCATTCTACTCTTTCTTTTAACACATACTTTTTGGCACTACATCTGGCAAAATGGAGATAAAACAATTTTTCAATGTGTTACGTCTCAGCAGCATTCTGGTCTAATTCAACAGTTTTTGGCCAATATGGTGAAGGATGGAAAGTGTGATTATATCACTTGCAGCCTTTGTTGAGAGGGACCTCCATGTTACGAGGATGAATACATGACAGCCTTTCATCAATTTTTCCTGAATTAACTCTTTAAAATTTCCTGGCATTTCTTTTCATTAATGAAACACAGATCATGAAATTACCTTCACAAAACCAAGTTCTTCAACAAAACCAAATAATCTTGGATTCAGTTCTTCCAGATTCAACAAAGGCCGCTTAATCATTAGCTGGAGTAACTGCCTTGAAGCACGACACACAGGTCTTTCCTCAAAGTCCCAGTTATGGATAACTCTTGCTGGTATTACAGCCATGGAATTCCAGTGGCAGCTTGGACAGTAATAACAGCCATCATAATCACACAGACGTGGCTCTACCCAGCTATTTTCTGTTAACAAAACATGTTCTGTTTAATAAAGATATAATTTGTGCATCTATATTAATGTTTGCATTCAAGAGGCATAATGCAATACATGAAACTAGAATACAGGAACATTTTTATTTTTTTAAAAAAAGAAAAAGCTCAACACTAAAGCAGCAAACACTATGCAGAAATTGAAACACTATTGAATCTTTTGCACAAGTTAACTTACAGAGCATACTATGCTAACTAATTCACACACAGATGTTTTTAACATACAGATAAAATGGCTCATGTAGGCAATCTTCAAGCTTCATTAATTTCCAAGTATGCAAGTGTACATCAATAATCAAAACACAGGATACCTGACAATCATTCTAAAATTTGCATATTACGTTACCAAAGAAAATAAAATGTTTTCTGAACCCATCTTTTTTAAAAGTGTAAAATAAATATACTCAAATCTATTGGAATTGTTCATTACAGTAATAAAGGAAACAACTAACTGGTGTCAGTTTGCATTTATCACGAATCTCACACCCAGCTCAAAGTCCCAAGTGACTGGAAAAAAGGTTACTTCTGTGTGTAAGAAGGGCAACAGAATGGAATGGATCTGCAAAATTACAGACCAGTATTCCTAACATCAGTTAGCTGCAGAATCCCTGAGCAGAAAAAGGTGAGATTAAGTTGATCTGTGGTAAATGGAATAGCCAGCATTTTGCGGAAATCCCAGGTTACAGTTTTACCATCTTGCATGCTGCCTTGCATTTGTTACTTGACTGATCTATGATGTTACCATTAGCTCTTGTTTTTTAGCTATACTTATATCATTTCTATAATATGACTTCAGCTTAAGACACACTGGCTTGTATGTACTACAGCTAAATGACATTTCACAGTATGACTTTAGCAATATTTTTAGCTTATACAGATAAGGAGCATACCACTTAGTTATGCATCCTTTCCTGTTTTTCTTTGAACATGGCCTCTGGGTATTTTAGTAGGGCAGAATTTATTAAAAAGGTGGCTATTACAGTACATTAGAAATTTTCATATGCTTCACAAGATGACTGATACACTTTGACAATGTAGTTCCAGTCGAAAGTCTGTAGATAATGTCTGAAATTTGTTGTGTGTATATCAAGCAGTAGTCTCATTGTCCCAGATTCAGCCTTATGTTTGTGAATGTTTCCAACTCCAGACAGTCTCTGGAGTAGGCCATCATGGTCAGATAACAATGGCTCAATGATATTCAAGTGAGTCTCCTGTTTACATATACCTGAAATGATATTAGAGGGAATCATTTTGTCCGATATTTTTATCAATGATGCAGTAAAAAATTTGGTAACAAAGTCTATAGAAAGCATCTAGTCCTGGAATTTTTCACTAACACATCTAAATTAATATCACCAATAATGTAGGAAAAGCGAGGCTGCTACTTACTGTAAAACAAGACACGTTAAGTTGCAGACAGGCACAATTGAAAGACACTTACACAAAGCTTTCAGCCACCGCCTTCATCAGCAAAAGAGAAAAACGCAAACAAACAGAAAACACACACACACACACACACACACACACACACACACACACACACACACACACACACACACACACACACCAAGCACCAACTCTGGCAGCTCAGGCCAGAGTTAATGGTGTGTCTCTTGCTCTTTCTCTTTAGGTGACAAAGACTGTGGCTTTGTGTGCTTTTAATTGTGCCTGACTGCAACTTAACGTGTCTTCTTTACAGTAAGCAGCAATCTATCTTTTCCTACAATGCTGATATTCCTGTCTGAAGTTTCCATTTGATTTTGCCGAACGGCTTAATATCACCAATGATTAATACTCTATTTGTCTCATATTTAGGTAATAATAGTAAAAGTTTTTCCATTAACTCTATAAAATCCTTAAGTCTGTTTTGGATGGATAGCATACAGACATTATAATCACTTTGCAGTCATGGAATTGGATAGCAGCAGCTTCAAATTTTCCTTCTACAGTTTAATGTTTAATACCTATAACTTTGACTTTCAGGACAACTGTTCTTCAGCTATTATTGCTACACTGTCACCCTTCATATTCTGAGATCTATTTTAACCAATTAAGCTTGTGTGGTCAGCTAGGGTGTATAAGTTACATTCTTCCTCCTTAAGGCAGCGTTCATTCAGACACAATATTTACAAAAATATTTTGTTATGAATATCTCCAATCAGAGCTGTACATTCAGGTGGTATCAGGTCACAGATCTATTATTAGACATTTCCTGCTTGTCATGATTTCTGTATCATTTACTTTGAAATGCTTTATTCTCAGTAATATTACCTATACATATTAATGGTACCTCTACTTTTTCTTCAGTTAAATATGATTACATTAAGTTCACAGGGTTCACACACACACCTAGTGTGTCTGGTTGATCGCTGCTGTAATGTTTCTCTTCTTCTTCTTCTTCTTCGTCTTCTCTCTCTCTCTCTCTCTCTCTCTCTCTCTCTCTATCTCTCAAAACCCTCATGATTATGATCTAGAGTGACTGAGTGACTAGTTAATTCCTGATGCTGAAGAGGGTACATGGACATTTATTTCATTCACTTAAATTAATTTGTCCTTCCTGTAAACGTGTAGTCCAGGCTGGGTCTGTTCATCCTAGCTCACATTGCTAACATCTATTAAGTTCACACACCTGATTTTTCATGTAGTTTTTGTAGCACTGAATTGTGTGTTTATATCTCTATTGACACAAGACAACTCTGGAAGATCATACTGTACTGGTACGTTTGTTATGAGAACACTGGTGTGGTGTAATTATGGCAATAATTTCCTGTAACTTTGCAGTGCTGACTTGCTTTAATTTTTGTATACATAATTGGTGCCACCTACAATCATAATAAAATCATCTTTGTTCAGTTTGTTCGTCTCTACGGCTAAGTTTTGTGCCACAGAACTGAATATAGCACCAGGTTTGATCTTAGCAAACACAGAATGATTCAAGTTCATAAGTTCACAAAATGAACCAGAGTGGCTTCTTCTGTGGCCATCAGCATAAATTAGAAGGCTTTTTGTTTTTCTTGACACTTGAACACTTCTATTTAGAACTTTGTTGTTGTTCTTTTTTAGCATTACTTTGGCTGTGTTAGTGAAACTTGTGCTGAATACTAAGGTAAGATAGGTGAAACATCGCGACAAGTGTAATAATTCTGCTTGTAAACTGCACTTCTGCCATGCTGAATTGATCCATTTTAGCCTCACTGTCAGTGGAATTACTGGTGGGAACATCTCTTACACATGTGTTGTTCTTATTGCTAACCGTCAGTGGTTCAATCGTTCCTGCAGCCTGTCAATCACCCTCATTTGCTGTTTCTTTACTGCAACAGAGCCAAGCTGGCGATAATTTAGACTTACACTAATCTACTGCCTATTTTTTGTCACCATTCACTGATAGATCCACTTTACCACTTCAAAAATGAAACTTCTTATTGTGTGGGTTAGAAGTTATTCCCACATCAAAAATGAAACTTCTTATTGTGTTGGTTGGAAGTAATTCCATTTTTCATGTATTTGGCCTCCAACAGAAAAAAAATCGTCGTCGTCGTCGTCGTCATCATCATCATCATCATCATCATGGATTCAGTCACTGCAGTCAACCACTGCCTTCAAGTTTTGAGGAATATCTGCCCAAAGTTATTTAAAGTGGAGTGACCTCATAAATCTATGGCAGGGGGCACACCAACATGGCGTATCAAGTGTTGCGACACGGCAAGAGTGTGGCATGTATGTGGCTCAATGCTAATAGACATAACGTGGTACTAAGTCAGCTTCAGACAATGAAGGTCTTCTGGGTAGTCAACTTAATGTTTCACATAAATGAAGCAAAGCTATATCCATCTCTATTGCTAGTTTCTCAATAAAACTTTCACTATTTGAGTAAAAAATCACTGTTTGAGTAAAAAAAAACACTGAGTAAAAAAAAACACTGAGTAAAAAAAACACTGAGTAAAAAAAACACTGAGTAAAAAAAAACACACTGTTTGAGTAAAAAAAAACACACTGTTTGAGTAAAAAAAACACACTGTTTGAGTAAAAAAAACACACTGTTTGAGTAAAAAAAACACACTGTTTGAGTAAAAAAACACACTGTTTGAGTAAAAAAAACACACTGTTTGAGTAAAAAAAACACACTGTTTGAGTAAAAAAAACACACTGTTTGAGTAAAAAAAACACACTGTTTGAGTAAAAAAACACACTGTTTGAGTAAAAAAACACACTGTTTGAGTAAAAAAACACACTGTTTGAGTAAAAAAAACACACTGTTTGAGTAAAAAAAAACACACTGTTTGAGTAAAAAAAACACACTGTTTGAGTAAAAAAAACACACTGTTTGAGTAAAAAAAACACACTGTTTGAGTAAAAAAAACACACTGTTTGAGTAAAAAAAACACACTGTTTGAGTAAAAAAAACACACTGTTTGAGTAAAAAAAACACACTGTTTGAGTAAAAAAAACACACTGTTTTAGTAAAAAAATCACTGCTTGAGTAAAAAAATCACTGCTTGAGTAAAAAAATCACTGCTTGAGTAAAAAAATCACTGCTTGAGTAAAAAAATCACTGCTTGAGTAAAAAAATCACTGCTTGAGTAAAAAAATCACTGCTTGAGTAAAAAAATCACTGCTTGAGTAAAAAAATCACTGCTTGAGTAAAAAAATCACTGCTTGAGTAAAAAAATCACTGCTTGAGTAAAAAAAATCACTGTTTGGGATACATGCATAGTCTCCACTTTGCAGTCTTTCTCATTCAATTTTGAGGAAACTATTCAATAAAATAAATTGATTCTTTTGCGCATCATAATCTCACAGTGAACCTTGATAATGGACTAGCTATACCTTCATTACTGTTAATAGGTATTATGATATTTTGTAATTAAGTAGCATGCCACATATATTTAGAAAAGTTTATAGTGAAAAATAGACTTGGTGGCCACTTTATACTTGTTGCATTTTCGGCCTTATATTGCTGTGGAATGAAATTTATTTGATATGTTAAAATAACTTTTAACACAGGAATACCCACTTCCAGTCTCAAGTAAATAGGTGACGGATGTTGGCAGTCGGTTTCAATGGGCTATAACCCACCACATTTGATGATATGGCCATGCACTACGCAGGGTTGTAGGCCAGTTTTTCTTTTGTATGAGGTTTACAAAGTCAGTGGCAGTCACAGTAAAATTCTAACATTGAATTAAGAGTTGTTTCAATTTAAAACTGGATACAGACATTCACAAATCCAGTGGCAGAGTTAGCTATATACTGCAAATGTCACTTTTGTCTGCCTGTACTAACAGCTTCATTCACAAAACATTCAGTATTTTTTTTTTTTTTTCATTGTCAAACTAACGAAATGTGTTGCAGTGAGCAATGAAGGTGACATGGATTTTGCTACTGACACAACTAAAGCATACTGCATTCTAAATTATTATGCATGTGAGAGAGATGGTCACCAAAATGAAAACACATTTACTGCAAAAATATTTGAGTCTGGCACAAACTTGGGACAAAAGGGGAGGAACTGTGTTAGCAATAAAAATAGACATGTAATGGCTAATTATTTTGTAATTGAGGCCCATAAATTGCCTTGGCAGGACTGTAAAAGCTGAAGTCTTACATAAGGCAGAATACGAGCTGTCATATGCATTCCATTTAAAGGTACAATTTTGTTAATATCATTGTTTCATCTTGATTGTCAGTTATTGTAGTTTTATCTGTAAATTCTTCTAAAACATAATAAAACAAACTAATCTACAACAGTCATGTGTTCACAAAATGAATGTGGGAAAAATATCCTTTGCCACACCTTGTAGGATCACATCACTTTGAATTTTTAAATGCTATTGATCTGTCTTGTCGTTAGTTGCTTGGCAGGAAAAAAAAAAGGAACCTAGTTACCAGATTCCATTATGACTATGTCTCTTTGGACTGAGTGAGGGGGAGCAGTGGTTGGCACACTGGACTCTCATTCGGGAGGATAACAGTTTAATCCCGTGTCTGGCCATCCTGATTTAGGTTTTCTGTGATTTCCCTAAATCGCTCCAGGCAAATGCTGCGACGGTTCCTTTGAAAGGGCACGGCTGACTTCCTTCCTCATCCTTCCCTAATCCGATGAGACCAATGACTTCGCTGTTTGGTCTCTTGCCCCAACCAACCCTTCGCTTTGGATACATCATGAAAGAAGCAGCACAATGAAATATGTCAACAATACGAAAAATGTAGTTTCTCAAAACCTGTCAAAGCTTTAAACATAGGAGTTACTCAAAACTTTACTGTGCAGCTGACATTCAGCTAACATTCTGCTCATTCTGTAGGGGCGGGGGGAGGAAGAACGCAGGGAAGACTTGCACACATTCGCAGTCTCCTTAATGACACAGTTTGTTGTGCATACTGTTATGCCACTTTGTCTCCCAAAGCTGAAAAACCTTGCAGCATAAGACAGAACGTAGGTCAGTTTCATAGATACCCATCTCCAGGAGCAGTTTTAGCATAGCCTGTTTAGCCAGCTTATCAGCAAGTTCATTGCCTGGGATTCTGACATGTCCTAGGGTCCACACAAACACTACTGAATGACTGGACTGTTCCAGGGCAAAGATAGACTCCTGCATGTTTGCTACCAAAGGATGGCGAGGGTAGCACTGGTTGATAGCTTGTAAGCTGCTCAGGTAGTCAGAACAGAGAAGAAACGACTCACCAGAACAGAAACGGATGTACTGAAGTGCATGAGATAAGGCAACAAGCTCTGCAGTGAATACACTGCAGCAAGTAGGCAAGGAATGCTGTTCAATATGACCTCTGTGGACATAGGCGAAGCCAACACTACCATCAGCCATCAAGTCATCAGTGTGAACAACTTCATATCCCCAGAACACGTCAAGAATCAAGAGGAAGTAACAGCAGAGAGCAGCAGGGTTAACGGAGTCCTTAAGGGCCATGCAAAAGGTCCAGACAAAGCTTCGGCCGAGGTGTACACCATGGAGGTGTATGTGAATGGACCTCAAGTAGAGGTGGAGTTTGGAGAGAAAGGATCGCAAGCAAACTGCAATTGTGAGCCCTGACCTGGGCCGCCGATGCGGAATATGAACTGCCGCGGGTGGGAAAGAGAGGTGGTAATTCAGATGCTCAGGAGAACTATGAATGGGTGCAAGATAACTGGTGAGCAGTTGTGCATGTCGGATCCACAATGGAGGGACTCTGGCCTCCACCAGGACGCTGGTCACAAGACTCATTCTAAAAGCTCCCGTCGCAGGATTGAACAAGAGCTCTGTATAGCTGTAGCAGCGTAGAGCAATCTGTACCCCAGTTGGTGTTGCTCAGGCAGCGGAGAGCACTTAGGTGCTGCCAGCACTCCCACTTAAGCTGACAAAGGTGTGGTAGCCAAGTCAATCAGGTGTCGAAAACCAGTCCTAAGGATTGATGTGTCTCCACTACAGTGGATAGATCATCATTAAGACAAAGGTCAGGTTCTGGATGAACAGTACAACACCGACAGAAGAGCATGACACACAATTTCACAGCTGGAAACTGGAAGCTGTGGGCTAGAAACCATGACTGCACCTTGTGAATGGCTCTCTGTAGGCGCCACTCAGCAACACCAGTAGTGGAGGGGCAATACGAAATGCATAAGTCATCCGCATACAGAGAAGGAGAGAACGATGGCCCTACAGCTGCTGCTAGGCTGTTGATGGCCACTAAAAATAGAGATACACTCAATACGGAACCCTGTGGAATACCATTCTCCTGAATATGGGGGGAACTATGGGAGGCAGCAACTTGGACACAGAAAGTATGGAGCGACAAGACGTTTTGGATAAAAATCGGGAGCGGGCAACGGAGACCCCACTCATACAAAGTTGCAAGGATATGATGTCGCCAGGTCATGTCGTATGCTTTACTTAAGTCAAAAAAGACAGCAACCAGGTGCTGGCATCTGGAAAAGGCTGTTTGGATGGCAGACTTGAGGGACACAAGATCATCAGTGGTAGAGTGGCCCTGGCGGAAGCTGCCCTGACATGGAGCCAATAGGCCACATGACTCCAAGACACAACCCAACCGCCAACACACCATATGTTCCAGCAGCTTAGAGAGAACATTGGTGAGGCTGATGGGCCAATAGCTATCAACGTTAAGTGGACTTTTACTGGGATTTAGCACCGGAATGATGGTGCTTTCCTGCCATTGTGATGGAAAGATGCCAGTGCATCAGACCCGGTTGAAGATGATGAGGAGATATCGCTTGTAGCCAGATGAGATGTTTAATCATCTGACTGTAGACCCGATCCAGCCCAGGAGCTGTGTCGGGGTAATGTGCAAGGGCACTGAGGAGCTCCCACTCTGTAAACAGGGCATTATAGGGTTCATTGTGGCATGTAGTGAATGAGAGGACTTTCCTTTCCATCCGCCATTTGAGGGTGCGAAAGGCTGGGGGGGGGGGGGGGTAGTTCTCTGATGCAGAGGCTCGAGCATAGCAAAGTGCTCGGCAAGTGGGTTTCTCTGGCTGGGAGGGCTTCACTGATTCAGTCTCTGGGACTGAGAATGATCGTGAAGCACTACGACCAGCTGCTTTTGGGCACTTCAGATACTGGCAGGTGTCCTCTTTCCCACTAGCAGAAACCTGGGAAGGGAGTGACCCAAGGACCCCTTCCTAGCAAGAGGAGCTAAAGAAGACTTGTGCTTCTCCCGCTGAGAAATGGGGACTGGTGTCCTCAATGGTTTGGGGGACAGTGCTCCCGAGGTAGGTGGTCCGGGAGCAACAGGGAGGGAAGTGCCCCCCATCATCAAGGGGGCATGTGTTGTCTTCCAGCTCTGAGAGCCGACTGGAACTCGTGGAACTGATGGGATTACAACTGTTCCCGTAGCGGTGGCATAAGAGGAGGTCATAGCCACAGGATGTAGGCACTCAAATTTCCTCTTGACCTCAGTGTAGGTCAGTTGGTCCAGGGTCTTGTATTCCATGATTTTCCTTTCTCACTGTATAATCCTGCAGTCTGGTGAGCAAGGGGAATGATGCTCTCCGGAGTTGACACAGGTGGGAGGTGGGGCACATGGAGTATTGGGATGGGATGGACATCCACAATTTCGACATGTGATGCTGGAAGTACAGCGAGAAGACATATGGCCAAACTTCCAGCACTTAAAGGGGGAGGAATATATGGCTTCCCATCACAGAGGTATGCCATCACCTTGACCATCTCAGGTAATGTGTCACCCTCAAAGGCCAAGACGAATGCACTGGTGTCAACCTGACTATCCCTCAGACCCAGATGGATGCATCGGATGAAATGAACTCCTCATCATTCTAAGTTGTCGTGCAGTTCGTCGTCAGCCTGCAAAAGAAGGACCCTGTGGAATATAATACCCTGGACCGTATTTAAACTCTTATGAGGAGTCATGGTAACAGAAACATTCCCCAGCTTGTCACAAGCGAATAATGCCCGTGACTGGGCAGAGGATGCTGTTTTTATCAAGACTGACCCTGATCGCATTTTGGACAAGCCCTCCACCTCCCCAAACTTGTCCTCTAAGCGCTCTACAAAAAACTGAGGCTTCATCGAGGAGCCCTCAAGGAGCCCTCATCAGCTCGTACATTCGAAGTATCAGGGCGAATAAGGTTCGCTGCCATTCTTAGCATGGCATTCCTCCAATGGTGTTGCCAGGGAGGGGAATGATTTAGGATTATACATCCTTGCATTGTACTGAGCTTGGAATGCTTAGAGACTGCTGGTGTTTGATCTCCAGCAAGTGATGACATGATACGCTTCATCGCGTGTCATCCACCCTGATGCCATCCACTCCAACCAGGGACCCTTCCCATGGGTGCCACCCAGCCACAGCAAAGGACACCTGGTAGGATGGCCATTGCCGGGAGTCCTGATGCCCCAGGGTGACAGTCATCTACTCCTTGGCATACGTGGGGAGTTACCGGCCCAGGCATCAGCAGAGCGATCCCTGTGTAGTCAGGGGGCTACAACCAACAGGGTATATGGCGGCCCCACCACAATGGACTGGCTATCGTGCTGTATATGAGGTGCAAAGAATTCCGTGGCCCTCGTCGGCGCAGAAAACAACACTGCATAGTGGGTGGAGGAAAATGCACCCAGGAAGGTGTCCTCCTTCAAGAGTTGGAGGATGAGTGGGACTGCAATGCCACGACGAGAAAGTGGGCTAAAGATCTCAATACACGACAGACACGATGCATCATGTAAGGCACCATTCCCCAATTGGTTCACTCTTCGGGAAAATTTTGTAAAATGGAGGTCAAACCATACAAGGGACCATTAAATAAAGGCCAAAAGGTGTGAGACTTCTTTTAGTCACCTCTTATGACATGCAGGAATACCTCGGCACTATTCTAACCCCCGAGTCCTTGGGGGGGGGGGGGAATGGTATGGGGAGGAGAAGTGCACAGATGGGGCTGGGAGGAGATGGTCAAAACGAAGAGGGTGAGGGGGAGACAGGCGGAGGCTAACTAGAAAATCTTGGCTACATAACAGATGAAATTTTTAATGTGAACTCCTCCTGCTTGAATGCACATTTCCCTTTATTGCCTCATTGAATTCTGCTCACAATCAAAAATACCTAATGCATTTCATACCATCCGAAAGACTGCTAAAATACATGCATGGGAAGTATGTTCATCCAGAACAACAGGTGAATACATGAAAACTGTGTCCCCAGAAGTGGCAGTCTCCGTGGTCTAACTCAGGTGAATAAGATGGCAATGCAACACGTCCACCTCTACCTGTCTAACACTCAGGAAAGTGTGTATTCAGGTGCCTGTGGACAGACAGGCTGAAATATGTCGGAGAACCCTAGTGCATGAAACACAGTTACGAAATACAGTTGTCAATAGGTTGCAAGTGGCATATCGTTTAAGTACTTGGGTAATGCAGTATGCAAGAAATCTGTAGGTATTCCAATAAGCCAGCTTGGAAGGATGTAGGGTTCCAATGAGCAGTTGCTAACAATGGCTGCTGAAACATTAATGAAGAACCTCTGTTGGTGACATGAGTGGACAGTTGTACGGCCCTTTGTGCCTGTGTTAGTTTTAAAAATTTTGGATTCTGCCCCTTGTGAATATCATTTCACGTGTGAATAAAACAACAGCTGCCAAGTTGGGCATCATAACACACTGATGTAGGAACCACTGGTAGAATGTTACTCTGGGAGCATAATCTGAAAGAGAGAAGGCTTGTAAATGCTGCAAACAGTACGGGTACAGGACATTTTCATATAAACATCTCTAGATTGTCATGTGCAGCACATTCCTCTGCAAGACTAGCTGCCTTATGCTGATTCCAGGACTTTTCTCCACAGCACTAAGTAGACCTTCCTCCTTCTCTCGTGTTGTATATCTTGGCTGAACTTTGCTGCCTGGTGGACATGTGAACCTCCCGCATTCACAGAGGCAATGATGAATTCTTTCAAATGCCATTCAATATGGTAATCTGTGCAATGGGTAGTGTACCTGGTACAACCAATGTGCCTCCAATGCATTTGTCTTCCACCAAACCATACATATAATGCATGCTTGTGAGCTCTTGGTTGTTCCAGACTGCAAACCACGGGGACGGACAATTACAAATCACTACACACATACTTCTGCTAATAGCTAAGGATACATTTAATGCTCCTAGTACTTACATGTCACTTCAGAGGAGACTCCATGCCACAATTATGCCAACACAGATATGCCGACAGCTATGTATTTAACTTGCGATTACTGTACATCATCTGTGCATGTTGAGGGATATTCAGGCATCTATCATACTGATTCACAATTTGATTATTTGTGTAACATTGTAACTAGTGTCATACATTTTCCTCTGGTAAACAACTATTGTAAGCATGCACTGCATAACAGTAACATGTTCAAATAACATGGTAACTATGTATTTCTGGACCCACAGTGACAAACCTTTCTTTCTTCTTGTTATATGAGGAATCCATTCCTGACTTTTGCCATGAAGCTTTGAAGCATACTGTATCAAATGCAACATGCATACAAGGTGAACTTTTGCAAGAGATTCCTGACTGGAAATGGAGGAAAAAGGGTTCTATGAATGTGTGTCTGGAAATAGATGGCGTTTGTGCAATGACAACAAATCATTCCGGAACACAGAACAGAACTGCATCAGATCCACATCACAACAGATTTTCAAAATGGCCTTCATGGGATGCAATGCACGTGATCACACGTCGCATCATATATTGTCGTGTCGCATTCTTTTGCACGTCCCAGCCTCTCTCCAAATAACGTCAGAGGCAACGTGAACACGTTGTTGATGGGTCTGCACATCAGAAACTGGTTCAGCATACACAACACTTTTCAGATGCCCTCAGAGATAAAAACCCAGAGGGTTAAGTCTGCCCATTCATTACGCTGTGTTACAGGGCCTCTGCATCCCATACAATATCTGAGGAAGAGGAAGAAGATGAAGAAGAAGAAGAAGATGATGATGATGTGTCAGCAAACCATAATGCAGAAGTGGGATGGTGCTCCATCATGCAGAAACAACATACCCTGTCGTATTGCCAAAGGCACATTTTTAAACAGCCCAGGCAAAGTGTTCTATAGAAAGTCAAGGTAAATTCCTCTGTTGTGGCGTTGAATAATAAATGGTCCAAGTAGGTGGTCACCAAGACTCCCTATCCACACAATGATGCTGACAATAAGACACCTCAACCATTTCCCAAGAATTGTCTGTAGCCTAAAGACGACGATTATGCAGATTGATGATACCAGTTCTTGTAAAGGCTGCTTTGTAGGTGAAGAGGACTGATGACAGAAATCCCATAATTGTGATGATCTGATGCAAAAACTATCGACAAAATCCTTACCATAGAGGCAAATCCGCTGCTGATAATCCTCATTGTAGGTGATAGGGATAGTAGCGATTGTCAAGCAGGATACAAATAAAATCATATTTTGGCTTACTCGATGTTGACAGGCCACTTGCCTGGAGTTTGTACTTCGGTTCATATCAATATTCTACAGAAATCAGTCTGAAAATCTGGTGTACGCACAGCCTGCCAACTACCTGCGCAATCATCTGTCTGAAAGGATTCATGATCACACAAATGCTGAAAAAGGGTTTGAAATGTTGTATGATGTGGTTGGTGTCTGTAGAGGCATAGTGGTGCTGCTTGTCTGTACACAAACACCATCTTGGCTTATTCCCGACATGAATACCGGATCATTCTGCTGCTCATGTTATGCTGCATCAATCCTATGGCCTGCAAAACACAAGGAACAGATGGTATCTGGTCACAGGAACTTTCATTTGTCAGCGCTATTGACCATGGCAACGATGCATTTCTGGACACGTGTTTATCATCTTTTTCCCTCCATTTCCAGTTAGGAATCTGTTCCTGCAATCTACCATTTTTATTAATGTTCACCTTGTATTATGTTGGCCAAGCATCTCCTCCAAATCCCCTGGACCAATTTCAACCAAATTTGGCGCACAAACAGTGAGTTTCACGAGTATCATTATTGTAGGGCAGTTTGAACTCTTAGCTTACACAGGCGCAGAAATACAGGCAAGAATGTTTTTTTTCAGCCCTAGTGTGTAGGTTGCCATGCATGACGGGCATGTTGTGTTGGAGTAGTATCAGCCTGCTTTATAGATCTGCTCCGCACGACAACCTATTTGTCACAGGCAAAAAACGGTTTTCATGCCCCCAACATGAAGGCTGCCCTACACAACAGGAACATGAAGGCTGCCCTACACAACAGGCATGCTGTAGGAACAGTATAACCTTGCCTTGTCACCTTGTCAATCTGTTTTGCAGTGGTTACATGTGTGAATGGGCACTGCTGAGAAGAAGGGGGGGGGGAGGAGGAGATGATGAATAGGGGGAGGATGATGTGGGCAGAGGAGGGAAGAGGACACTGACAGACGGAGAGGGGGACGATGTGATGGAAGAGGAAGGAGGGGGAGGTGCAGAAGGCAGGTGGAAAGAGTAGTGGGGTAGTGTGCTGGTGGAAAAGTAAGACGGGGGAGAAGGAGATGGAAAGAGAGAGGGGGGGGCAGAGGATATGGAAAGAGAGAGGGGGATGAAGATAGGTCAAAGAGAGGGGCCAGGCGAGATGGACAGAGTGGGAGGAGGAGATGGAGAGACAGTGTGTAGGGAGAAGGATATTGACAGACTGAGGTGGGAAGATGAGCTGGAAAGAGAGAGGGGAGGAAGAAGTGGACCTAGTGGGGGAGGAAGGCAGCTGTGCAGTGTACGTGTCAAACACACACACTAGCAAAACTGCAGGCTAAAAGCTGGTGTATAATAAAAGTGAAGCACTGTGGGACATCATAGAAGAAGATTCCAGAAGACATAGACACAAATACAATAACATAAAAATTAAAGATAGAGTAATTAATATAAAATTGACAGGAACTAGCAAATTGTGTAAATAACTGTTTTCAGGTATTGAGAGAATCTGCAACAAAATTTTCTTAAAATAGGTGCAGCATCTGCAATGAACTATATAGCCAGCACAATGATGTATCCCACAACAGAGCAAGAAGTCAGGAATGCAATACAAATGCTAAAGGAAAGTAGTCAGTAGGCCTGGATGCATTGCTAATCTCTTTCCTTGAGGCATGCACAGACAGCATACAAAAACTCCTTTAATGAATATAATAAATGAGCCTTTATTTCATGTATTTCACCATGGTCTCCAAATAACACACGAGTTGCACACCTACTAAAGAAATGCAAATAAAAAAATATTGAAAACTACAGGCCAATATCTCTACTGTCACATTTCTGGAAGGAAAAAAAATAATCAATCATGAAAGCAGATTTAATGAGTTACCTGGAAGAAGGAAAAAGAAACCTTATTAACAAAGCACAGTTTGGCTTCCAAGATAGCACTTCTGTTCCAGTCATAACACAGTACACAAAAGTGGTATTTGAAACTATGAACAGGGATGACTGTTAAAGGTATATTTTCAAACTTTTTCACGACTTTTGAAAAATGTTGACCATAAGATACTACTACAGAAACTAGAAGTATTAGGCATAAGGGGAACAGCTAATGAGTAGTTCCAGTCATACCTGGAAAATAAGGTGCAAAGGGTATTGAAGTTCACTATCAAACTGATATGAATTTTTAGGAAACAATTATAAGAATCAAAACATACGAACAGACACTAATAAAACACCAGAACTCCTAAAGAGACAATCGATCAATACGTAATAAATCAACATTGTACACAAAGAACACAAATTAACATGAATTACAGCTTAAAGGGTAAAAACAGCTCTGTCACATGAATCATATATGATGAATGTAAATACTGTGTAGGTAATACAAAGTATTTATAAATGATTATTGACTGTCAACTTATCTAGAATGTACACATTAAGACACAGACAAAGAGAATGTTGTCAGTGTTTTACTCTCGTAGGGTCCAATCATTGTATGACAGCCAGTGTCTCATCACAGCATACTATTCCTAAGTACATTAAATTCTTAGCTATGGGATTCTCCTCTGGGAATCAAATGCATGAAACACCAACAATTTTCAAACTGCAGAAAAAGAAGATATGAATAATAACTGAAAGCAATAGTTGGGTTCACTGTAAGGAAATATCTTTAAGAAAATTGGTATCCTCACTTTCCCATCTTTGGACACACGGCATAAAACATTATCATGCAACAAAAGCCAGTTTGGAATTATATTTACCAATGCAAAACAATTTAAAACTCTAAATATCATTTTCTGTCCAGGATAAAACTTGTTTGATAATTTGCCCAAGGATATGAAAGACGTAACTAAAATAAATTTGTTTAAGAGGCACTCAAAGCAATCTTCTTAAATAATGCATGCTACACAACTGAAAATTGCTGAAACTCTGTAGAGGTTACCTAAAAAAATGAGAACTAAAACATCTGTCACATTATAAATACAGTAAAAATGTAAAGCTTTTTACAGGAAAATCACCATCCATGATCAGTAGTGCATAGTACTAATGTCTCAGCATTTTTCTGAGTACGACATCTCATTCATCATGAGGGATGTTGACACACTTTTTCATGCAGGCAGAAGGGAGATGTAAAAGAGGCAGTGCAGTACAGTAATGGTCCTAACATCATCAGCAAGTGTGCTAGATGCACAGCTATGTTTTGGAGACTGTATAAATAGTGTTTATGTATTTTTCATGTTATATTTCTGACTTGTTCCAAGTGTGTATAACTTGTATAACCGAAAGAGATAATGCATTTGTTAAGAAAATGTACTCAGACTAGGGAGGATGGTTGTTCATGCTCTGTGCTGCCCTCTTGAATTAGGTTTTCCTAAATCACTTCAGGCAAATTCTGGGGCAATTTTTTTGACAATGTCATGGATCACCAACTGTCCTTCCCTTACATCCTATATCACTCAATCCCGCGTCCGGCCATCCTGATTTAGGTTTTCTGTGATTTCCCTAAATCGCTCCAGGCAAATGCCGGGATGGTTCCTTTGAAAGGGCATGGCCAGCTTCCTTCCCTGTCCTTCCCTAATCCGATGAGACCGATGACCTCGCAGTCTGGTCTCCTCCCCGAAACAACCCAACCCCAACTCCTGTATCACTATAAAATAATCCTCGAACAAATAAATTACCAAAACTAACATTAAAAGACAATTCATTGCATAATCCACAAGAAACTCAATGTTTGTGGACAATTATTGAAAGGTACTCCATCTGCGAATTAGCAATGCTATCTTATGCAAACACCAGGAATATTCTGTGTGCATGATGCACCACTGCCTAATATGGACAGCAACTCAGCAGTTCTGGTAGACTCTGTAAAACTGGAGCACAGAAGCCTGGCCTATTCCACATTAAAAATAGCACTGTGATGGGCTAAGTTTCCTGATCCCTTAGGTAAGACAAGGATATTATTTCTCTTCTTTAGGGCCAGCAGCAGAACATATGTGTGTACTAATGGCATGATTATTAGAAAGATGCACGAGAATATCTGCTTATAATAACTAATCTTTATTCATGACATACTCTTTCAGCATTTATTGCCATTGTCAAATACATCTAAACTGATATGATGTCCATATTATGTCATTAGTGAAATGTCTTATAACTGTCACTGTTTTGATAAGACAGCAAATGACATAAATACAGGGTGTTTATAAATGAATATGGGGGTTTTAACGCTTTATAATATTTATTATATTAAACTTACAGTTATAAATGATATGTCAAATGGTAGAGCAATTCAAACAGTTTTACCAAGAACCTTATAAATGTTCAGTGTGAGCACCATTTATCACATGGCTTACAAGTCTATAGCCGAGTTCTTCCCAAACGTTGATAAGTGTGTCTTCAGTGATTGTAGCAACAGCTGCTTCAATCTGGTTTCTTAATTCAGGGAGGTATGCTGGTAGCAGCGGCACGTACACACAATCTTTGATGAAGCCCCAAAGGGAAAAAAAAAAAACAAAATCGCATGGCATTAGGTCAAGTGAATGTGGATGCCATGCAAAGCAAGCCTTGTCATTGGGCCCCTTGTGGCCTTTCCAGCACTTGGGCTATAGACTTGATGTGTGCCGTGTGACAAATGGCGCTCACATTGAACGTTTATAAGGTTCTTGGTAAAATTGTTTGAGTTGCTCTTTCATTTGACATATCATTATCATTTATAGCTGTAAGTTTAATATAATAAATATTATAAAGCGTTAAAACCACGATATTCATTTATAAACACCCTGTATATGGAAAATAATATGCTAATTATGGTTTGACATTAGTTTGACAGTTCAACTCTTACAACATTATATGTTTACAAAGATTTGTTGAATTGTCTAACCACAATTAATATATTACATTAAAAATATTTATGGCACTTACCATCTTATCAAAACAGCAACAAGACAGTCCACTAACAACATAATATGGACATTACATCAGTCTAGATATACTTGACAATGGCGATAAATGGCAAAGTTTCTGATTAAAAATTTGGGTCACAAATCATGCTAAATCTTTATAATTTTATATGGGTCCCCCCCTCACTCTAAAAACTTATGAGAACAGTCGAGAGAGAAACACACAGATTTTCTTGTCAGAAACTAAAAGCTACATTTTGATATCCACTTCTATAACCTCTTAATTTCCATTGGCATCTGGCATGTGCTTATTTGGAAACTGGAAGATTTAAAAGTGATCCACAAATAAAAGCCACTGCATCATTGACGCAATAAAACATATAGCTACTACAATCACCACATCCAAAAGGTTGCTTTGAGGGAGTCCACACTCTCGTTTAAAGCAAGCAGACAGAACAGCACTGAATAGATAGCTAAAATGCAGTGGGAGGGGCTGGGGGAGTGGAGGTAATAGAAAAATAAAAGATGTCCTCAGAACCAGGCATGGAGCTGTCTGAGGATATTTGGCATACAGGTAATATTGTATGTTTTCTCCAAGCTGAGAAAAATACGTATTAGGTGATGTCTCTGAGGTATACTTTTGCCTAGCTGCCTTCGGCAGGATCCAGCTAGTAATGGCTACTGGAACTCAGATTGCAAATAATTATTGAGCTGCCTTGATTTTAGGATAATGACTGGGTAGCAGTTGACAAACAATTACAACATTTCTGAAGAGATGAATTAAAATAGCTTCTTTCCACAAACCAGGAAGTTGTCCTATTTCATATATGAAATTAATTAAATCAATCTTATGTAAGATTTCGGAATGCACTGTAGACGCTTTTCTCATTACCTGAGGATGTGCCCTGTGCCACATGCCATCACAAGTACATTTGAAATCCCATCACTTTTCTCACCATCCACTCCGTGACAGTGGAAAGCTGGCTAATGGTAGTGATGACTGGAGCCAAATGCTCAGCAAGGCTACGTACACTGTCTTACTTTGCTGGTCTAGAGAATCTCACCTTGCATTACATTGTTAATAGAGTGTAACTTGCACAGTCTCTGAAATAACCTGGCAGTCTCCCAAACACTCAATGAATGACCAAAATGATTTACAGAATTTTGAAATTCATGCCAATACCTTTTCTTGCTTCTTTTACGTACCATCAAGCTGCCCTTGCCTCCCAAGACATATGCTCTAAGGTCATTAACACACAGCTGGTGAGGAGAACACTAAAATTACTACTTGTTTGTGGTGAAGCAACATCATCATTTGGTTAGGAAAATAACTTTCTCATTGAAGTATTATAAGGCAACTCTTCCTCCCGAACATCAGTTCAGTGGTATAGTTTACTGAGCTCAGAAACTGTAACCATGATCTCTTTACACCAGCCTTAATTATACAATGGTATTTTACATTCGCTACCCCATAGGTTCTCACTCTACACAACTACATATCTGTTTCTAATTGCAGAGTAGCAATACCCATTCCACCAAAGTACAGGCTGTTTTATGAGAACTGATATTGATAATGTAATTCATCCATTCCTGATCACAGAAACTACATACAAAACAACCAATTGGCTCTGCCAGAACAAATTGCTGAGAGCCTATCTGAAAGTCTCACAATTGGATAACACTTTATATGAAAGGGGCCTCCAGACTGTGCAATGGTAGCTCAAATGTAGATCTATGACTATTTCTCACTGAATAGGTATGTATGAAAGTACTGGAGATCATGAGGACACAATGGTGGTTGACTGTGACCCCATATGAGTGCTTTGGTGTGTATTTTGGCCCATGTCAGCTGAAGTTTCCACAGATGTGGTACAGGCAGAGAAGCTATATGATAATGCTGCAAAGTAGCCTCATTGTCTAGAGCCACATTTCTCAACCTTTTTTCCTGTGGCACAAACCAAAGTACATTTCAAACTTTTGCAACACCCTTACATGTGATTTTTTTTTCCTACATGCAACATAGCACACACAAAATACAAGTAATACATTTTTTTTATTGTGGAATAACTATGAGATACAAACTTATTGGATAACATTCTTGAATAGGAACATATGAACATAAACATAATTCATGCAACAAAAGAAACTTATTACTCTTCAAAAGGAACATAAAAATTTTTTGACACATCTGATATGTATTCATGACACACAAATGTGTCGTGTCACAGCAGTTGAAAAATGCTTGTTTACAGACTCAAAGAGACACATAAGGGGAAACATACTTTCTCCTTATTCACATGTGCACTAGCAGTGGTTTTTTGTTATATGGTGTTCAGGGGCACAAGTGAGTCTGGTATCCACTTTTAAAAATTGATACATCACTTCAGTGGATTATTCATTTCTGTCAAGACTACAATCCACATCATTTCACTATCATATGGGTCCCTTGCAGATACCAACAATGGGTTTTCCTGCATGACGAACTCCTGCTACCCCATGTGCATCATAAGGAAACCATCTTCATAATACGATTTTTATTCTTACTCCTGCTATTCTGCCAAGGTTAGGAGATAGCCCCAGAGTGGAATAGGGACAGGTGGTAACTTTGTTTAGCATCTTCACGATGCACTCACATAGCCAACTCTGTCCTGTCAAATGCAAGTAATGTAGCATGGTTTGACACCTTTATGCCTATTCTCTTGGGTTTAGCAATGGTTTGGTTTTATTTGGTGATTACTGAATATCATCTGTTAGGGCTACTCAGGGATGCACTACTTTGCTTTTCTTTGCATGCCTGCTTCATTCCTGCAGTAAATTTCCCAACTCAGTTTCCTTCTGTCACTAGAGATTGATTAGAGGGAAGCAAAGTTTTCTGGAGTAGTCTGGATTGCAATGGCACTTACAGTTGCAAGAGACAGTGACTATTTATTTATTAATCCATGGATCATGTGATAATGATACAGGATTGTCATTATACAACGAAAATAAATAGCTCAAGTGTACCAACACAGAATGTGTTGGCACAAATCAAAGTACATTTCCTGATGATACCATCCCACCATTTGCATGTAATGATTTAGGAAAACCAAAGAAGAAATTGCTATGGTCCACAAAGTTTTTCTATTCATATGTGATTTGCACAACATAACATAATATAACAAAAATAGTTTTATACTGTTTGTTCACATCTCTCTACACTACTGCTGCACACACTACAGACAGCTGCTGGTGACTTCATAACTTAAACATACAGCCATGCCCTTGCACCACACCAGTCTATCTAGAAAACTGACTCTAGGACCACAAAGATTCTACTATACCCCATCCATGTCCTCCCTTAAGTTCATCTGGAAAACAGTTAGTGTCCCGAATGATGAGTGAGATGTTGAGTACAGGAGAATGACAAGACATTAGTATTATGCATGTTGTAGATCTTCAGAACTTTATTTTCTTGTAAAAAGCATTACACAATGATCATGTATTCTAATATGACAGGGTGTTGTTGTTGTTGCTCTTGTTGTTCCCTATATTTATTAACCCCTACTCCAAGTTCTCTCCCTACCTTTAACTGTGTAGTACCCATTACTTATTAATTATGTTTTTACTGCCTTTTTAAACAGACATATTTTAATAATATTTTTTATCTTCTTAAGTAACATATTATACAATTATCCTCTGGTAAATATGCTATTTTGAATATTTGGTTTGTTTTACCTTGGTAAATATAAGTCCAAACTTGGCTACTGTTTCATGGTTACATATAGATCTACTAGTGAGATACTCACTACACTGTATGACACTATACTATACTGCATGCACAACAGAATGGCAGATGTTGATGCAGTAAGAATGACTAGCTTTTTAAACTGTTCTTTATAATGAGCCTAACTACTACTTTTAGTTATCAGCTGCCTGTATTTGTCTAAAGACAGTAACTTCAGCACGAGTTTTTTTTACTGTTCCAGCAAAAGAAGTCAACAAACTATTACCATTGTAATATCTTAGGTCTTTCAGAATAAGTGATATGTTACACTTTAATTTCTTGGAATCTTCTCTCAACCAAAATACATCAGTGTGTTAGATATGTGTGGGATACCATCAGGGGGAATAAGCTTACCATAATACGAGGGGAGATTAAATATGACCCGGAATTAGCTTTTGTAAACTTCATTGATCAACCAAACAAGAATACATCCACTTGGAATATAAGGGTGAAACCACATTTCCTCCTCACATTGTTGCAGGTGCCACTGACAAACTTCCTGGTACAAATGTTTGTTTTCCTCAGTGAGAATACGAGGTACCTACCTAGCAGACAATTTCCAGTAGTTGTGTTCGTTAGTGAAGATGGCTTGAGCATTTCCATAGCTTATTCCTATACTTGAAGCAATTTCGGCAAGGCTTATGGGCTAATCTTCTGGAGTAAAGTCCTGTACAGCACAAATGTTGTCCCAGTCTGATCTTGTCCATGGTCATTGTTGGTTGGGTACATTTTCCACAGCTACCTGACCTCTACAAATGTTTTATGTCATTCATGGACTTGGGCTTTCAAAAGGGTTTCTTCCATAAACTGTGCGCAGAACCTCCTCAAAATTTCTGCATGCTTAGTGTCTTCTTTAACAAAAGACTTAATTATGCAATGTGCAGCAGACATGTGTACCTCTTGCTCACACATTGTGGCCTGACTCGAGTGGTCATGTCGCACAAACAGCAGCATCATGCGGCTATTCCAGACATCCTCACACCATCCTGTCCAGGTTGCACACATTTCTGTCTTGTACTAAAGATGCCAGATTTAAATTCCAGTTCATATTTGATATGCCCTTGTAACTTCTGGGAGTACTAATGTGTCACAGACAAAAATAAATGCTACTGTCTCCTGAACCCCATCATTCACTATTTTCCTAATTTTTTAACATCAGTGGCACTAGATTATTTCCAGTCTTGTGTCAATTTGTCTGTATCGAGGTGTGTGATCTTCACAGTCTGGGAAAAACAAATGAGCAGAGAATAAGCCGAGCAGGGTCTCAAATAAATGATAACGTTGGTAACATTGGTAGAAGAAAGATTGTAGATTGTCACTTGCCACTGTAACATATCCCATAAATATGCACATGGGCTTCAGATGTGTGAAGATGATTTAGAAATGTCTCTGAGATGATGATGATCATGCGCACAGATGATTCATTTAACAAGCAGTGGCGGCCGTTGTGCAAGAGCACAAGAGTACCCTAACTTTTGACACCTCTCAGAGTTATTGGTAATTTTTCTTTGAATGGTGTTAAACATAATGTAGATGCGGTAATCTGAAATACACGGCACTAAATCTACCGTGCTATGCTACAATGCTATTCCTCTACACTCCGTGGCATCAGGATCGCTAGCACACTTTTAGTTGTGCACGTTTTAAGAAGCTTTTGTGCATGCGTAACTGGCGGGACGTAATTGCCTGAAGGACCAAATATGTATGGATTTGATACTCAACGTGCACAGTTCATGGTGTGCACAGTTACCACTCAACTACAAATTTATGTCGATGCCACCAGGTGGTAGCACACTGCAGCAGAGATTTATCTCCATATACTTCACAATCCTCAGATATGCCAGTTCACTCACTATACAGTAAAATTAGATCGGACGTCAATACATGTTATACTTATACTGACAGAAAAATCTATTTTGTGGAATTATGAATGAGAGTTAAATATATTTAAGTTTTGGATTTTATCGTACAGTAGCCTGTTTGAAATGCTGAGAACCGTAAAGTACATCATCATTGAGTGTGAGACTGTAGTAATTATTCAAGCTTTTGATATCTGTTGATCTTTGCATGCCTGCTTCATTCCTGCAGTAATTATGGTGGGTCAGGTTTATCTGTGCTGTAGGCCCATGTTGTATATATGAACAACCACGAAAAGCTCTCTCACTGGTTTCTTCGATATTCAGTTAAATGTGGGATGACAATAGTGTGCTTTTGGCCTTAAGGTTCTCAGCACCTCATTTGTATTCTAGTCATGTGGCCACGTTGGTATACGGTACTGCATGAATTTAATCATTTCCACAAATGGCAGTTTGTGTTTGGGGTCGGTTGTTCATCATGCTGGAATCTGTTTTTGGGTGTGGCAGTGGTGAGGCACGCACACCTCATTTGCACCTCACCTGTTGTGCTGCTTGCGAGAGTGTGTGCATTTGTTTATTTCCGCGTAGCGGGTTGTCTTAATGTCCGAATTCACCAACCATCAAGTCGTTTTCTTATCACCAAGCCATGATTAAACTAACATTTCCGTTGAATCGTGAACGACCACAAGCGTACAAAGCTGAACAGATTATATGAGATGAAATGCGTCTCCCTCTGCAAGATGTTCTCGGAATTCATTTTTTGATCCTTATTACCACTGTGTGCGTAAAGGTGGCAAGGAAAGAGCTGTGCACCAATGCTGTGCAGCACCATGCTAATGACCTCAATTTCCAATACTCTGATGGACATATAGGGGCTGTCATGGTTGACCAATCTGATTTTGGTCTCTGAACATTGTGGGTTTTCAAACTCCCATTTGAGGTGTTGCTGGATGTTGTGGTGGCCTCCTTTAGACATTACAGCAATGCTGTCAGTCAAGCTGTTAAAACATGGAAGATGTTTGAAAGATACCGTGTCCTCAATGGTGTCTGTCAGGTAAAAATTGAACTGACGAAACAAGTGCCTTCCTATGTGATAAATGCCGGCTTTAGGGTTGTCGTCATGTACGATGGCCAGCTGCACACTTGTTCAGGTTGTGGCAAGGTAGGTCGTATCTGTTCTGAATGTCTCAGACAGATTGGTTCGGATGCCAATCAGAGATGTCACTCTCTCTGTGGCATCCACAGTGTTACTTCTGTCTTACACGTCCATGGCAGGGCTGCCTGCTGTACCTACTCTGATTCAGTCAGCACTGGCGTCCACTCCTCTCAATGACATGATGGACGTTTTGCCTGCCTCTCCTATAATGCCACCAGAGGCAGTACCAATGCCGATGGCAGTCAGCAGATGCAAGCCGTCTGTCCTTACCCCATGGATGCTGATCACGGAGTTGTACCAACCTCCACTTTTCTGGCATCTGGCCACATGTCAGACAATAGCCGCCTGCCACCCGACACAGAACAACATGTTAGGAAGCAATGGTCACCAAGGAAATGGAAAAGACAACACTGTACTCCTTCCAATGACTGCCTCCATTGGATGTGTGCACAGGATGACGACCCTCCAATTGATGATGCGCTGTCCTCTGATGCCCTCGCACCTGACAATGTGATGTCCTTCCCTACCTCTGTCTCCAGTCAGCATCCACCTACAGACACCGAACTTCCCCTGCCTGCGTCTGATGCGGCTGTCTCCCTTTCTGTGTCTGATGCTACCTGTGAGCACATCTCTGATAGTGTTTTACAGAACCAGCCCGACAAGACATCTGTCACCTGGGTGGATGTCATCGACGCTCAGGATGGGCGTTCTGGAGATGTACACAGAACGACGTATCCCCATTGGAGATTTCGGCTCAATCTCCTTCACAGTGATATACCCTTCCATGAGGGCCTAACCAGGAGCTCCCTGTACTTCCCCCATGTTTGACTCATCCTTCCTCCGGTGATGGCAGCTTTTCAGAGTTATTGCATAGTCACAGTCAACATCAATACCATTCACATACACCACAAACTGCCTCTACCCCATGAAAAGCTGTATGCTGCAGACAATGATGTTGCCCTGCTTCAGGAGGTGCATGTTACAAACCTTTAGTTGGTTGGGTTGGGTTGTTTGGGGGAAGAGACCAAACAGCGAGGTCATCGGTATCATAGGATTAGGGAAGGACAGAGAAGGGAGTCGGCCGTGCCCTTTCAAAGGAACCATCCTGGCATTTGCCTCGAGCGATTTAGGGGAATCACGGAAAACCTAAATCAGGATGGCCAGATGCGGGATTGAACCGTCGTCCTCCCGAATGTGAGTCCTGTGTGCTAACCACTGCGCCACCTCACTCGGTGCAACCTTTTGTGCTCTCTATGGTTTTACAGCACATCTTCTATGCTACCTCTACTAGTAGTGGGATGGCGATCCTCCTACGTGACGGTACCCTCACTGGCAGTTACCTGTTTCCATGATGCCAGAGGTCTGTCTCTCACATCTAGCTGTGTAAGAATTATCTATTCGCCATCTGGTTCGCATCACCACCGCGAACGTTCCACTTCCTTCTCCGAGGCAGTCACACCTCTCTTCCTGGGTTGGCAGAATGCACTGACCGTGGACAGTGATTTCAACTCCACCCAGCCATCCAAAGACCAACTGCCACATAACACAATGTGCACAGCACTAGTGACAATTTTCCACCACCTCAACCTTGTGAATTCTTGGGAGTATGTTCTTAATGATTGTCTGGGGTTTATGCATTTCACTAACCATTCCTGCAGCCAACTTGACTGTGTTTATATCCACCACGGTACTGTTTGTGGGGTACAGGCTGCTGAAATCTGGCCCATTGGGTTCTCTGACCATTATGCATATACCTGCACCATCAATCTCTGCTGCCACATGGTGTGGCACGGCCATGGACCATGGAAACTGAACATTATACATCTTACTTCACCCGACTTCTGGCAGCTCACTGAGACCACATGGGCAGTTTGTCATTGACACCTTGATGCATATCAATTTGCCCTGCCATACTGGGTGCTCCGTACAAAGCTTGCCCTTGGCAAGGCCTTGATCGGTTATGGAATGAGGTCATGGTGTGCCAGGGATGAATTGAGGATTTCTATTTCACCACTCTCTGGGAAAGTACTATGATGCTTCATTTCTTAAGAGCACTAGAAAACAGTGAATCGTGCCAAGGTACAACTCACATCCCTCTCTTGCTGTCACTTTGAAGGAGCTATGGTCAAGGTATGTACACATGGGTTAGTGCAGGAGTGTTCATCTATGTATCACGTGATAGGGGAATGGCACCACCATCAGAAGACTTCGATTAATGTTCTTACAACTGGTGATGGGCGGTGTTTAAATACCCATTGCGATATAGGGTCTGATCTCAATGAAAATTATGTTATGCTATACTCTGCACAATGTCACCACCCAGCCAACTTTATGGCAGTCTCCCGACTCTGCTTTAACTCAGTTCCTAGGGATGCAATAATGGAGATCTGCCTGCCGACATCACGGAGGATGAAGTTCGTGATGCTACTAAGCCGGGTCTACAAACAAGTTGCCTGGCCCCAACGGCCTCCCACTGGAGTTTTATCGGGCATTTCATCCCCTAACGGCGCTGGGGTGGACAATAATTTGTTGGGACTATATGTCGCTTCTCGTGCAGATCCCAGACATTTTCCTCGATGGTCTCATCATTCCCATCCATACGCCATGGAGAACCTCACAGATATGCGATTACCAGCCCTTGACATTGCTCTACAGCAACACACAAATCTTTACCCAGCTGTAGGTTGTAGAGCTAAAATGGATGGCCCAGTATGGGGTTTCCCTGATCAAACTTCTCTGGGAGGTGTCAATAACATCTGCACTGCCCTCTGTCAATATCAGCACACAATCGCTCTTGTCATGTGCCTGAACTTTTGGCAGCTCTTGCCTTCAGCCAGGCATTTGATCGGGTTGATCACAACTACCCAGAAGGGATGCTCCGCAATATGGGATACCCTCATACTACTGTCAACATCGCAGTGTGTCTTCTTCATGGAGATACGTCCTGTCTTCTCAACAATGGCCATCTCACTACTCTCACCTTGATCCAGCACTCGATGAATCAAGGCTGCCCCTTCTAGGCAATGTTGTATGCTTTCACCATGAATCCACTGCTCTACGCTTGTCTGGGACATCTCTCAGTGGCCATGTATACAGCTGCACTGCTTATGTGAACGATTTCACAATTGTTCTTCGTAGGGAGTCACTGACATGCATTACCACCTATGGCAAAGCTTCTGGTAGCTGCCGTAACATCCACAAATTGAGTGCCATGGCTATATGAGCAGGACTTCCTGCACACGGTGCTGCTTCACTGCGAGTAGCTGCTACCATCTGAAGCATAGGACTCAATTTCACAAGTGATATGCGGCACACAATTGCCCTCAACTGCCAGCGCCTACTGTCCCAACCACAAGCTGGGCTAGTGGCATTGGGTTCATATGTTTGCCACAGGTTGCTGTTCAAGACAACAGTACAAACCCTCAACTTCCTGCTGTGCATGGGTGGTTTACGCTTGTATTGTGTCCCCAACAGAGTGATAGCCCTTTTCATAAGGTCTGACATGGCGCTGCGGCGGCGTTGCCCAACAAACCTTACCAACCTCTTGGTGAAGGCCTTTGTACCACTTTCTCTCTTAGCACCTATCCAGCTTTTGGATATCCCACCATCCTTTCTTTCCTTAGCCAATTTGCCCTCAAACAGAGCTATATCCATACTGCAATACTGCCAATGGGTTTGACATCCATAAAGGTGATCTGCAGCTTCCTTTAGCAGTACAGGTCACCGAATGTGATTGAGGGAAAGCATCCCCATGTCAAATGGCATGCCGTCCGGTGATTGGCGTGCACTCCTGATCTTGCCACTGACGTTCAGTCTGCGTGGTACCTTACAGTCAATGGAAAGCAAGTATGCTGGTCATGCACTCATGGGATTCACCTTACCGACACCCTGTTGTGTGGTTCTTGGTGCGACAGATGCTGGCCCTAGTTACCTGTACAACTCCTCATCAGATAAATCCTCACCTGCTCCTCTTTCTGGACTTGGAATTCTTTCCACAAGCAAAGACAAACTCTGTGAAGTGGATATGTGGATACAGTTTACTACTTGTTTGCTGATGGCAAGAAAAACGACTGCTATCAGCAATGGATCCATGCCATTCCCACTCTTAGAACTAGTTATTCTCTGGTCATCCAAATGGTCACAAAGAAATATCAATTAAAAAGATAAACAAAGTAAACTACTAAATAAATAAATCATTGATGTTCTATGTACCTCTACTCAATGTTCCCCAAACTTTCCTTGGTTCCCGAGGAGAGGGGGGGCAGGGGGGTGGGGGACTGGCGAGTAGGGAGGGGGGGGTTGACTGGACATGGTGGTCAGGCCTCAGGTTGCAATCCCTGCCCACTTTGCCCCCACCTCTCCTTGTGGGTGCAAGGAAGGTTCCTTACAAAGAAAATTGATAAGCATAACTGCTGTACAGGAAATTCTATTACGTTCACACCCTATATATATCTGAAGCTAATAATTTGTGAACCCCTAGAATGTATGCTCACGATCCACCCCTTTTAAAAATTGTCCAATGCTCAAATTTGCCGCATATCTTTCAGAACCATATATTAAGCATAACATTTTACTTTGTAATGGTAGTTCGCTGCTAACAACCATACCTCCATTATAAGAATGGCTATCAGAAGTACACCTTTATCAATATGTATTTATGAAGAACCACTCTTAAGGTCTAGATACTTACAATAAAAAAATAATGCAAACATTTTTGTGCAAACCTGAAAGAAAGGAAGTGAAATTATCTACTTGCTACATTCCTATAAAAATCAATAGCATTATGCAAATAGACGTGTGAGGATAAAACACTATAAGTGATCTACCATCACAATTACGCCTGGTTAAAAATGTCATACTACACTGATCGACCACTGTCATCATTAACATATTAAAAACTTGAAAATATCATGTCACAGTGGAAAAGTAAGGGGGTTTGATCATGGACTTAATGTAACCATGGATTTTGCAACGTATGTAACAAAAAGACTGTCATGATACGTTCGTCGACTTGGCCAACTCACTCAAAGCTATTAACTGCCAACCTAATCTAGTCTTTGGGTTACTATATAGTTCAGTCTTTCACCACCCAAAAGATCCATTTGTAGGTTTAGTATACAACCAAACCTGAAACATCATTTCTTAAATTTACTATACTAATAAGTTACAACACAAACAATATGTCACACTATACTGAAATTGCTGGAGAAGTCATTCCATGAAACCTGAAAAACCTAAATACGTGTGTAAGTGTAAAAAAATGCTCTGATGTCAGAAAGGCACTGAAATCTCTTAAGAAGAAAAGTGCCACAGCAGAAGATGACATACCAAATGCCTGTCTGGCCACAAAGATTCAGGTTTTCTGGGATTTCACTGAACTGTTAAACACAAATTTCTGGATGGTTCCATTTAAAAAATGTGGTCGATTTCCTTCCTCATTCTCCTTTTCTAATCACCCTATCAGTAAAATCTTCCATTCGTCTTGAATTCAATCAGCGGCAAGTATTCTGCAGTATTACTTTCTACAAGCTTTCTCTAAGGCATGCAGTCATAAGACTATTTAATTCAAAATGTGCAGAGAAGAATATATTGAACAGAAAGCTAAAATGTGTTCTAACATCAGTAAAAGTATTACTGTTGAGTTGATCAAAAGGTATGAGCTTCTGAAGCAAAATGAAATCATATTTCGCAAAAACAAATGAAACTGATATCAGCCTCATTCATAGAGCCTACTGTGCATGAACATATGTACTATAAAATGGTATTTCTTTTTTTTTTTTACGGCATTGAATTATACCTGATGTGAACGGCCGTCCAAAACATGTCAGTCCTTTTGGGAAGGCTACATTAACAAAAAAAACTGCAATTAATGTACATATTTAGCTTATTATCTACCAAGAGGAAACAGTTCTAGCACTTACTGAATGTTATGTGTGTTTTACATTCTGCACATCTGTAGGACTGAGCAGAAAGCCCTACTTCTGGGCATATGTCCTTAATGTATTGTGGATTCTCTGATGCTATAACATGAGCACAAATCCTGCATACTTGTGCAAGACATTTAGTGTGACAAACATACAAACAATCTGAAAAAGAAAACAATTTCTACTTATCTTACAACAGGTTGTAGCTGAACTCTATTTACAGACACATTCTATTAAGAATTTCGTACCTCTACACTGATACCAAGACTGAATCATACTCCAGACAGCACCACAACATCTATCACAGTATTGTTTTGATGCAGAAACGGGCTGGTTCTGAAATACAAAATGATGCCCTAAGCGTACTTTGATATCTTCCCGAGGGCTACAGGTTAATTCTTCAGCCACATCTCGTGCTTCTTGCAGTCGCAAACGCAGTTCGATTAAGCGCCTCACCAACCACTTCCTCTCCTCCGAACGTTCTGGACTTTCCAATACCATATCCTTGCATTGCTCCACAGCCTTCGCCAACTCTTCCACTGAGGTAAGTCCAGGCCCATCCTGCAAATATCATGTTTTACAGATCTCACAAATGCAACAATGTTTAGGCAACATAGTCGATCCATCATATACCTCTGAAATCGAAAGGCAATTCGCCACACTTATTAAACTTGGCGGAATCGTTGACTTTCCATCCCACGTTTCGTCCCCAGATATACACCCTGATGTTGATGACGATGGTGTCGACGCCAGAGTGCGACTGACATTGATAGGATCCTCATTCCCTTCCTCGCACTCTGTATTTCCGCAAATCATGCTTGTAATGCGCATAAACGGGCTATCACATTACAAAAGATGACAAGCATCAAGTATGGATACGTAAAATAAGCATAGTTTTCCACGCCACTTTTACCAGGAAGCATATACGACAATCTTTATGACATCAGCTGCGATACTTCAAATTTCGCAAACAATAACATATTGCTTTCTGCTAGGGTGAATCAAAGAACAGCAGATGAAGATAGCACGTTGGCTGCTAAATACCAAATCAACAAGTAATGAACCAACTGCGCAGATAAATCGTAGCGTGTAGCCAGAAAATTTGCACAGATATTACATGTCCACAAAACTAAAATTATAGGTATGAGGAAAATATTGTTCTGATCTGTGAGCGCAGATCACCTCCACGTAGACAAGTTGTGGCCTGTGGACTGTAACTTCCCGCAAATCTGGAGTGAGCAAACAAGCATTGGCTTCGGAGTTCCAATTTGATTAGCTATCGATACAAATACAACAAAAGTGGATTTGAGTGGATTATGAAAGAATGCTTTTTATAACATTTTCTTCCCTTCTTGGTTATTCGAAATATATTAACAAAAAACAAGTTACATTAACGAAATGAAAATGAAATGAAAAATTAGGCCAAATGTGTCGTATTACTAGAGCAAATACGCATTTAAGGACCGAAAAACGTTTGAAATTGCCTTCCTGAGACTATGTTATTCATCGAAGCATTGAATTTTTTAGTATTTAAAACAGTTGTCGCCTGCACACGACAGAAATAACGAACAAGGAGCAGTCGTAAACAGTTATATGCTAATGTTTTGGGCTATGTTGTTCATCTAAGCACTGAAGTTTTTAGTATTTAAAATCGTTGTTGCCAGCACACGACAGAAATAACGAACAAGAAGCAGTCGTGAACAGTTGTATGCTAATGTTTTGGGTGATTTAAGATGGTGACAGGCCCACACCCACTCTGGATTCAAAACAATGTTCAGCGCAAGTCTATAGCGTCATGACGCTTCTTCTTTTTACCTCCATGGTAAGTCTATAGTACCATCTCCATTTTTTTTACCTCCATGGCTCTCTCGCAGTCAAGTAGTTTCTATGGTGATATGTGCTAGTGCAGTCATTGAAATGCATTAACAGAGAGAAATTTTCCCTCAGCACTAATTTTAAATATTCCTTCGTAGCGCAATGATCGGTACCACAACTAAACGTTATTTTTGATACCCACTCAAACTAAAAAGTTCTGCAAGCCCCTTTTCTGTCAGTTAGTTGTTCCTATTCTATTTTAATTAGTTTCCTCCGTGCAACATTTAATGCTATCTGCCCACAGACTAAGATTCATTGAATTTTATTCTTTTTCAAACGCTATTTTAACCACAGGATTAGGCAGTCTCTTCCCCTGTCTTTTTTTATGTAGTAGGAACTACATCTACATCTACATGACTACTCTGCAATTCACATTTAAGTGTTTGGCAGAGGGTTCATCGAACCGCAATCATACTATCTCTTTACCATTCCACTTCCGAACAGCGTGCGGGAAAAACGAACACCTAAACCTTTCTGTTCGAGCTCTGATTTCTCTTATTTTATTTTGATGATCATTCCTACCTATGTAGGTTGGGCTCAACAAAATATTTTCGCATTCGGAAGAGAAAGTTGCTGACTGAAATTTCGTAAATAGATCTCGCCACGACGAAAAACGTCTTTGCTTTAATGACTTCCATCCCAACTCGCGTATCATATCTGTCACACTCTCTCCCCTATTACGTGATAATACAAAACGAGCTGCCCTTTTTTGCACCCTTTCGATGTCCTCTGTCAATCCCACCTGGTAAGGATCCCACACCGCGCAGCAATATTCTAACAGAGGACGAACGAGTGTAGTGTAAGCTGTCTCTTTAGTGGACTTGTTGCATCTTCTAAGTGTCCTGCCAATGAAACGCAACCTTTGGCTCGCCTTCCCCACAATATTATCTATGTGGTCTTTCCAACTGAAGTTGATCGTAATTTTAACACACAGGTACTTAGTTGAATTGACAGTCTTGAGAATTGTACTATTTATCGAGTAATAGAATTCCAACGGATTTCTTTTGGAACTCATGTGGATCACCTCAAACTTTTCGTTATTTAGCGTCGATTGCCACCTGCCACACCATACAGCAATCTTTTCTAAATCGCTTTGCAACTGATACTGATCTTTGGATGACCTTACTAGATGGTAAATTACAGCATCATCTGTGAACAACCAAAGAGAACTGCTCAGATTGTCACACAGGTCATTTATATAGATCAGGAACAGCAGAGGTCCCAGGACGCTTCCCTGGGGAACACCTGATATCACTTCAGTTTTACTCGATGATTTGCCGTCTATTACTACGAACTGCGACCTTCCTGGCAGGAAATCACGAATCCAGTCGCACAACTGAGACGATACCCCATAGGCCCGCAGCTTGATTAGAAGTCGCTTGTGAGGAATGGTGTCAAAAGCTTTCCGGAAATCCAGAAATTCGGAATCAACCTGAGATCCCCTGTCGATAGCGGCCATTACTTTGTGCGAATAAAGGGCTAGCTGCATTGCACAAGAACGATGTTTTCTGAAACCATGCTGATTACATATCAATAGATCGTTCCCTTCGAGGTGATTCATAATGTTTGATACAGTATATGCTCCAAAACCCTACTGCAAACCGACGTCAATGATATAGGTCTGTAGTTCGATGGATTACTCCTACTATCCTTCTTAAACACTGGTGCGACGTGCGCAATTTTCCAATCTGCAGGTACAGATCTATCGGTGAGCGATCGGTTGTATATGATTGCTAAGTAGGGAGCTACTGTATCAGCGTAATCTGAAAGGAACATAATTGGTATACAATCTGGACCTGAAGACCTGCCCATATCAAGCGATTTGAGTTGCTTCGCAACCCCTAACGTCTCTACTTCTAAGAAACTCATGCTAGCAGCTGTTCGTGTTTCAAATATTGGAATATTTCGTTCGTCTTCGCTGGTGAATGAATTTCGGAAAACTGCGTTCAATAACTCCGCTTTAGCGGCACAGTCGTCGGTAACAGTACCATCGGCACTGCGCAGCGAAGGCATTGACTGCGTCTTGCCGCTTGTGTACTTTACATACGACCAGAATTTCTTCGGATTTTCTACCAAATTTCGAGGCAATGTTTCGTTGTGGAACCTATTAAAGGCATCTCGCATTGAAGTCCGTGCCAAATTTCGCGCGTCTGTAAATTTTAGCCAATCTTCAGGATTTCGCGTTCTTCTGAACTTCGCATGCTTTTTCCGGTGCCTCTGCAACAGCGTGTACCATGGGGGATCAGTTCCATCTCTTACCAATTTATGAGGTACGAATCTCTGTTGCTACTATATCTTTGAATTTGAGCCACATCTCGTCTACATTTGCATAGTCAGTTCAGAAGCAATGGAGATCGCCTCTTAGGAAGGCTTCTAGTGACACTTTATCCGCTTTTTTAAATAAAATTATTTTGCGTTTGTTTCTGGTGGATTTGGAAGGAACGGTATTGAGCCTAGCTACAACGATCTTGTGATCACTAATCCCTGTATCAGTCATGAAGCTCTCCATTAGCTCTGGATTTTTTGTGGCTAAGAGGTCGTGTATTTTCGCAACCATTTACAATTCGCGTGGGTTCATGGACTAACTGCTCGAAATAATTTCCGAAGAAAGCATTTAGGACAATCTCGGAAGATGTTTTCTGTCTACCACCGGTTTTGAACAAGTATTTTTGCCAACATATCGAGGGAAGGTTGAAGTCCCCACCGACTATAACCGTATGAGTGGGGTATTTATTTGTTACCATTCAGCTAGCTCTCCTGAACAGAATTAAATCAGAATTTTCTTTTTAACTTTTTCTGCTTCTTAAACACGTTATTTCAGCGAAAAAATTGATAGGCTAATCAGTTCAGAGACTACCATTTTGAAGTTAAAGAAAAAGCGTAAACTCGCAGGCTATAAATCAGTAGGCTGCATTCATACTTAATCAAACTCTTAGTTTATTCACTTCATGGTACAGGAGCAGAATTCCCCTCTATTCTTTGCAGTTTAAGCACTATGTAACAGAATCACTCTAAACTCTAGCTGCAAAGCAGCGATGCAAGCAGTTTTTTTGAGTCGACAGTCTCCTGACTATTTTGATGCTGCTCGCCTCGAATTCCTCTCCTGTGCCAATGTTTCTATCTCAGAGTAGCAACTCCAACCTAAATTCGCAATTATTTGCTGGATGTATTTCAGTCTCTGTTTTCCTTTACATTTTTTACCATATACAGCTCTCTGTAGGACCATGGAAGTTATTCCCTGATGTCTTAAAAGATGTCCTACCATCATGTTTCTTTTTCTTGTCAGTGTTTTACATATATTCCTTTCCTTGTCGATTCTGCAGAGACACCCTCATTCCTTACGTTTTCAGTCCACCTAATTTTCAACATTCGTCTGTAGGAAGAAATCTCAAACATTTCAATTTTCTTCTGTTCCAGTTTCCCACAGTTCATGTTTCACTACTGCACAATGCTATGCTCTAAATCAGGGCTTCACAACATACGTGCTCGCGGAGCAAGCTGTGAGCAGCAAGGCGCGAGCACGGAGCAGCGTGAGCACGCTACCCCCACTAGCAGACCAGAGCGGAGAGTGGGGAAAGTCACGTGGGGCACACAACAGCTGCCGCCAGTCAATGTAAATCCGCGGCCACTTGCAGGGATATCACTCACGAATTATTACTGCGACAAATGAAACAAATAAAGGAGAATGTACACATGCCACATAATTTTATTAGCTTAGTGTATGCCTCTACATTCGCATTAATTTGTGAACTGTTACACAATAAAAGGTGTCACTGAAGTGTGGGATTCTCGGTTATCTTGTACTTTTTGCCCTTTACAATTGCATGTATGTTCGGAGTAATTGTTCTTGTGCATTTTAGGCGCAGCGTGCAGTTTAAATTTCGATCAGACAATGCGTTTCTCAGGCGCGTCTTGTTACATTTCATTGCAGAGAACAGTTGTTCACAAACATAAGTGGAACCGAACATTGATATTATTGTAGCCGCCGGTTTGTGCAAACGAGGAAATCTATCCTGAGGGAAGTGTCTGTAGAATTGCAAAATGTTTTTCTTGTTGTGAAATTTGTCTCTGTATTCTCTGTCACACTGCAGGTCAATAATTTCTTGCTGCAGCTCAGGACGAATCTCTTAAATATTCGCTGAATATGGAGAGAACAGATCAGAATCACTGTCTAGTGCTGTCAGATCTTGAAAGCGCTGATCAACTAAACTATGTGAATAACGTTCACAGTCTTTGTGAACATCTTGCATGGATGATAATTTAGGAAAATGAGCTAGGTTTCCTGTTTCCAGCTGACTCACCCAAAGTGTCAATTTCATTTTAAAAGCTCGTATTCGATCTATGAAATGAGTAATTAGCAGATCTTTACCTTGTAGTAAAATGTTCAAAGTATTCAGATGGCTAGTTAAATCTGCTAAGAACGCGAGATCACATTCAAACGTGCACGCGCATTTCTCCTCCCTCCCCTCCCTCCCTACTCCGCGACCTTGCACCTGCTCGCGAGCACGTGCCTGAGCAGATGCGAGTACTCGCGCTCAAAACCGGCCAGCTGTTAAGCCCTGCTCTAAATGTATAGTCCCAGAAATTTCTTCCTCAAATTAAGACGTATGTTTGATATTAGTAGACTTCTCTTGGTCATAAATTCACTCTTTGCCTGTGCTAGTCTGCTTTTTATGTCTTCCTTGCTCCATCCATCATGGGTTATTTTTCTTCCTACATAGCAGAATTTCTTAACTTCACCTACTTCGTGATCTTCAATTCTGATGATAAGTTTCTCGTTGTTCTTACAGGTATTTCTGATGCTTTTCATTTCTTCCATCTTTCTTTGCTTTACTCAGTCCATATGCTGTACTCATTAGACAGTTTGTTCCATTGAACATATCCTGTAATTCTATTCACTTTCACTGAGACTTACAATGTCGTCAGCTGATCTTATCATTGATATCCTTTCACACTGAATTTTAATCCCACTCTTGAACATTTATTTTATTTCCCTTCTTCGTTGTATAGATTGAACACTATTGGCTAAAGATTACATCCCTGTCTTACGCCCTTTTTAAACTGAGTATTTCATTCTTAGTATTTTCCAGTCTTTTTCTTCCCTCTTGGTTCATATACATAGTGTAAACTCTAAGACAGATAAAATGATGCACCGTGAAAGAATTATCCGAATCTGTAGATGTGATGTACTTGTATGGACAAACAAATGATTATAATTTCAGTAAAGTAGGATGATTTATTCAAGAGGATGAGCTTCACAAACTGAGCAGATCAATAATGCATTGGTCCACCTCAGACCCTTACGCAAGCAGTTGTTTGGCGTGGCATTGATTGATAGATTTGCCATATGTCCCGATGGAAATCATGCCAAATTCTGACGAACTGGCACACTAAATCGTCAAAATCCTGACCTGGTTGGAGGGCCCTGTCAATAATGCTCCATACGTTCTCGATTGGAGAGAGATCCGGCGACGTCGCTGGCCCAGGTAGGTTTTGGAAAGTACGAAGATAAACCGTAGAAAATCTCACTGTCTGCAGGCAAGCGTTGTCTTGCTGAAATGTAAGTCCAGGATGGGTTGCCGTGGAGGCCATAGAATATCGTTGATATACGGCTGTGCTGCAAGGGTGCTGCAGATGACAAACAAAGGGGTAGTGCTGTTAAAAGAAACGGCATCCCAGACCATCACTCTTAGTTGTCAGATCGTATGCCAGACGACAGACAGGATGGTATCTCACCTCTGCTTGGGGCGTTTCCAGACAAGTCTTCAGTGGTCGTCAGGGATCAGTTTGAAGCGGGAGTCGTCACTGAAGATAAATGTGCTTCAGTCAATGAGATTCCATGTAAGATGTGCCTGTAGACGCCCCGGACAGTGCTGGGATACCAGCCTGGCTGTGAACCGCCATATAACCCGACAGGCAGGAGTGATGGTCTAGGGTCCCATGTATTTTCTTAGCAGGAACCCTTTGGTTGTAATTCGCGGCACCCTTGTGGCACAGCGGTACATCGACAATATTCTACGCCTGTTTTGTTGCTCTCCATGGCAAGACATCTGGGCTTATATTCAGCAAGATAACGCCTACCTGCAAATGGGGAGGTCGTCTACTGCATGTCTTTGTGCTTGTCAAACCCTACATTGGCCGTCATGGTAGCCAGATCCCTCCCAAACTGAAAATGTTTGGAGCTTTACTGGCAAGGCCCTCTTATCAGCTTGGGATTTTGACGATCTAATTCGCCAATTGGACAGAATTTGGCACGAAACCACTCAAAAGGACATCCAACAACTTTGTCAATCAATGATAAGCGGAATAACACCTTGCAAAAGGGCCAGAGAAGGACCAATGTATTATTGGTTCGTGAAGCTCTTTCTATCGGATAAATCATTCGATTTTTCTGAAATTGTAATCATTTGTTTGTGCGTACATGTACGCCACATCTACATGCTTTCGTCCCAGTGAGATAATTCCTCCGTGGTATATCGCTTTTTCTGTCTTATTGTCTATATTACCTGTCTTTCCCAACAGCTTATCCCTAGTTTTCTCAGAATTTCGCACATCTTGCGTCATTTCGCATTTTCGAACGCGTATTTCGGGTTAATATATCCTACGAACATCTCCTGATTTTTCTACAGCCTTGCTTCCCTTATCAACCGCAACGTCAGAACTGTCTCTCTGGTATCTTCACCTTTCCTAAAACCAAGCTGATCCTCATCCAACAGAAGCAAGCAATACAAAGTAGTAAATAAATTCTCTGATGATTAAGAGTCACTACATTTGAAACTTCTTACACAACAAGCGAAAGCTCAACCTCTTCTTGTCTTGTGCATATCGAAACTACATTCCACATACAGAGAACCAAATCCTTACAAGGTAGCAAGATCATTTTTAGATGTAGTTTCTGTCTCTCAACACAAATTTCAAACCTGCGAATAAGTGGGAATCTGTCATCCACGGCAAAGCGGCTGTTTCATACTCAGTCTTAACTTGAACAAGGTGAAAATGCTCTTGGAGGTGTAGTGTTGTCACACAGTCTTAAGGGCTGCTCAAATGCTGAAAATTTGTACCATATAAAGAGTACTGTACGATAATACTGACCAACTGAGATCGGTATTGACAGGTTTTGCATATCTTGAAGAAAACTGTAAAACTTTAAAACATTGACACTACTTCAATATATTTTGTTGTATATTGTACCATGCAAGGATTGTATTGTACAATATGTCAGTTTGCGTTGATACAGAGAGAAATTTAATTTGCTCTGAATGGATGTCTGTGACGGGCGAAAAATGTAAATGCAAAAATCAGAAAGTGGGCTAGAACCCTGGGAGATACTTAAAAGAAATGAAGCTCCTAATTGTCGATTAGAAGCCATATATGTCTTTGTCCACAACAGGAGAAGAAACTGAAGAGCATAGTGTCGTGAGAGTAAGTAGAAATGTGTATTTTCCTTTTTTTGCAGCACTTCTCAGAATTGACAAATCAGAGCTATCCAGTGAGCATATCCATTTATTTATCTTGCAACTGTTGTCACAATACACAAATGAGATCATGAAAGCTTTCAATCAGCAGAGCTGCTAATGTTTGAATTGTGGTTTACGAATATGCATTCAAATATTCACAGAAAGGTTCCCTGACTTGTTTTGCCAGTTCTACATAATTTCTGTATATGGTTTGCAAGGCAAGAAATTCAATTACAATAAATGTGAGTTCAGAATGCCGAGCGCTGACATGTTCACTATGAAGCCAGAGTTCTAAGTGATCCATCCCTGGGCATAAATATTGCGCAATAATGTTGTGTCGTTCTTGGCTTCTCAGTTTTGGGCAATATATTGACACAATATTACACGCTATATATGGAAAGCAGAGTGTAGTTGTGTTTTTCTGCATCTCTTCTTAAATTCCTAGATCACTTTCAGTCAAATTAGGCACAGAACAGCAGGCCTTACAACCTCCCATTTCCAATAGGAGTGGAGATGTGGGAACCAACGCTTACGCAACGCACCTGGCATACAGGTTTCCCTGCACAACAAATATGTCATATAGGAGCAGTATATGCCTGCCATAACAACCTGCTTTACAGTGTAGTCTAAGTGTCAGAGGCAACAAATGGTTTTCTGGGCACCGATTGTAGGCTCCTATGCATGACAGCTGTTGAAGTAGTATCAGCCTGCTTAATGAACCTGCTTTGCATGGTGGCCTTTACTTCAGCAGCTAATAACTGTGTTTTAAGTCCCTATGTGTGCCAACGGCCATGTCGCAGTCGTAACGCCGTTTCCTGTCTGATCATCGAAGTTAAGTGCTGTCATTAGCACTTGGATGGGTGACCATCCGGTCTACCGAGCACTGCTCACAAGCAGGGTGCTCTCAGCCCTTGTGAGGCACACTGAGGAGCTACTTCATGAAGCAGCTCGGAAACTGACATATGGTCAGGAGAGCAGTGTGCTGACCACATGCTCCTCCCCCATCCGCATCCAGCGACGCCTACGGGCTGAGAATGACATGGCAGGCGGTCAGTGCCATTGTGCCTTTGTGGCCTGTTTATGAGGAGATTAAGTTCCTGATGTGTAGCCTGCCCTGGATGAGAGGTGTGTGGCAGGGGTAGTATTGGCCTGCTTTACTGAACTGAGTGTGGTTGGGAAAAGGTTGAGATGGGTAGAGGAGGGAATGGACAGAGGGTGGGGGGATGTAGGAAATCGACAAGGAGAGGGAAGAAGGTGACATGCATGAGGCAAGTGTAAGCTGTGGAGCAGGGCCATCTGCAGCATGCCAAATTTCATGTGTGCAGCATATGCGGGCTGTGTGCGGACCAAGGCCCAGCCTGTCACTTGGTTTTGATTTGTCCTCCTGAAAAGAACCCGGAACACTGTGACATTTAATTTAGCATTGTGGTATGGCAATTTGGTGTCCAGACAACGCTCTGAGTTTGGGCAGAATCATGATGTCAGCATTGTTTATCCTTCACTGTTTGTGGTATGAAGGACATTCACAGGTCCAGTGGCTGTTACCACAAAAAGAGGAAGTCTAGCGATCTATCATCATGATACATTAAAATGAATGGGAATGACAGAAGAGAGGGAGAGAATTCTCAATTCGCTTAAGCAATGCATACCACTTATTTGGTACAAAATGACATTGCAGTAACATGCAGAAACAGGTAGCAATGAAAGAGCAAAAAATTACAACAATCGAAAGATGGGATTCCTTGTTCTGTATATCAAGAAGCACTTTGTCTAAATCTGAAGGTAGGGAGCAGAAGAAATTGGTGGTATGAATAGTAAAATTTCTGAAGTCACAAGCATTATTTCATTTTCAGGTGCACCAGTTTTCAGTGGAAATGAAAAACAGTAGGGAGACTTTATACATTACTGAAAAGCCTGGTACAAGTTTTTGATTAAAATATCGCTACTGTTGAATTTTTGAAGGAAAAAGGAGTGCCAGAACGAGAATTAGAACACCCAGAATGGATTGCAGATTTCGCACTTTAAGTGGACTTGACAACATACTGCCCACATTGCAAGGTAAGTTCTTTCTCATTTGATGGATATGCATTTAAATGAAAATCGCTTTGTAGAAGGGACACAAGTTTCCTAAGCTCACGGGGTTTAAAGAGGTGCAAGGTTTGAAGAATTCATTGTGGCTTTGCAAGAATTGCAATGATAGTTTGATAAAGGATGTGAGAATACTATAAATCTTACAACTGTTTTAAGCTGTTTCTAAGACCATTTGCCATTTCAGTTGAAAACACCCTTGTGCACATGAAGATAACACTGACTAAACTGCAAGGCAATTCTAGTTTTAATTACAAATCTTCTTACATTAAAACTGGGCAGTATATCTACCTTGCATACTTTTTCTCAGGTGGATATTGATAGTTACAATCTGGGATGTCTGGCCCAAGTCAATCACATCGAAAAAAAACTAAATTTAAATTTTCCTCAATATCAAAAACAGTAATTAGATTTAATATTTTTATGAATGATCAATTCTGACACAGAAGAAAAACTAAATTTTAAATTCTTTAAGTTTTTAACTTTTTAATTCCTCAATTTTTAATATTTTTGTATTTCTAAACATAAACATAGCTTGAAAAAGTCTAATTTTTTCTTAACAAATGAATGGTAAAATAAAAAAAATTGGCAAACTGGACTAACTATCTTGAAAAAATTTCACTTTTTATGATTTTCACGATTATTGTAAATTAGATAATTTAAAAGCCTATTATGAAGTTAAAAAACGAAAATTAATTAAAATTACAACTAAACATTTAATGAAGAATTATATTCATATTGAACTGCTTTATAATTCTATAAAAAACCTACACGAAATTTAAAAAAACAGATAAAAAACCTAAGCTTAATAAACAATATTTGATCGATCTTATTGAAATTTCTAAGGGTAATATTAATAATAAACAACTGGAGAATGTAACATTAAAAGATCTTCAAGCAATTTGGAATTAATAAATTTGAAAATTTTTCCAAATTTTATAAATTTTATTTGAAAAACGCAAAGATAATATCAGTTATAACGATAATGGATTGGAGAATAAAAGTAAAAAACGAAATTAAAAAAACTTGCAAAAGAAAAAATTTAAAAAATATTCAGATCTTAATAAACAACAATCAATTGATTTTATTGAAAATGATAATCCATATATTACTAGAGACAACATTAAAAATAATAGTAACAACAAAATAAATGATAATTACTTTCATAAGCTTGTATCAGATAACTATCAAGACATTCAACAAAAATGGTAAGAGAAAAATTTATCAGTTTATGTTTTTTTAAAAATATGATTATAATGAATATAATAGTAGAAAAGTTAACAGAACATACTCGAATCTAGAATATTGAAACTAAGAACACTAATAATATTTTAGAACCAGGTTTTTTTACAAAAATCAAAATAGTAGTATTTACAAAATTCGAAAATATTTTAATACAAAGAAGATTGGTTAAAGTTAATATAAGACCTTATTGTAAATTTAAGAGACAAAAGAAATACAAGAACATAATTTTAAAACAAATAAAGAAATTTTATTAAGAACAAGAATTTTAAATGATTATTTCATAAGGTCAACAAATAAAATGACAGAAATGGAGGACATACAAACTGGAAACTGAATTGGGCTAGATACACTATAAATAATTTAGAATTATATATTAATAAAAATAATCTGGTTCTTGATTCTTCATGTATCAATTTATTTAAAGTAATTTATGATAAAAAGTTCTAATTAATATTAAAAAATTTTCTACATTCAATAAAATCTGTTTTAAATCGTGAAAAACATCATGTGGCTAACGTTTACCATTATAAGTGTACTGGACTAGAATACTAGATTTTTGAGACAGAAAAAAAATTCCTTTATAGTCAACAGAGACTGGAAAATTTGAAGAAATCCAATTAATGTTTATGCTTATGAAAAAATTATCATATATCCTCTTTACCACACAAAAATCAAACAAGAAGAACATTTTAATATTCTTTCAATTCAAAATCAAAATAGCTCTCATTATTGTCAGATAGAAGATTTATCTAAATTAATTAAAACAAAAAACTGAACATATAGAAAAATATACTTATAATAGATTTTTAAATTTTTTATGTTATTAAAAAGTAGAGAACTCGAAAAAGATTGTCAATTTACGAGTTATAACATTTCATTAAGTATACCTTTTGTAATTTATGTTGATTTTGAATATTTATTAAAAACATTTACTTGTAAATCAAACCATCATCACGCTTATAATAGTAAATATCAAAAACAATTACCAGTTTCCTTTAGTTAATATATAAAATATTCTAACTTACTTTATAACCCCCCCCATAGAATATGTTAGTAACGACACCAACAAAAATTTACAAAAATTTTAATACAAAAATATAAACAAAATAACATATTATATAAACAAAATTATCCAATAATAATGACTAAAGAAGATAAAATAAATTTTAGAAATTCAGAAAATCTTTTATTTGTGAAATAAATTAACTGGTGGAAAGAAGTAAGAGATCATCATCATTTAACTGGGTAATGTAGTGAGACCACAGGTGAAAATTATAATATTAATAGTAAGAAATTGAAATTTTAGTCCACTTTATCTTCATAATTTAACAAATTGGATGTCCATTTGTTTATTAATGAATGAGGGGTAGATAATAAAGATACTTATACTCTTTCAAATACTGAACAAAACTATATTTCCTTTAGTAAAATAGTTGAAAATGATGTAACTTTGAAATTAACAGATACTTTCAGATTTTTACTGTCAGGTATCGATACATATCTGATAATCTTCAAATAAAAGAATTTAGAGAAACAGATTCTGCCTCAAAGGCACTTGCCTTCCCCGCAATAGGCCCTCACACACTGGAAAAATATACTACTCTGTTATATTCTTTTGCTAATATCTGTCTCCAAAGGAGAATTCATCATTAATACACTTCCCAAATATTTAAAGTTTTCCACTATTTCAATATCCTGTCCCTTAATACGAATTTGTCTTTGCCCTCTCAATCCCCTCTGATTACCACCATGGTTTAGCTTTTGTCCACAGTAAATTTCATTCCATCTTTCTCGACCTTATCATTTAGGATGTTTTTGTACCTCCTTACTGCTTGTTCCCCACACCACAATATCATCAGCAAATAGTAACATCTTCACACCCATACTAATTTACGGCTCAGAGTCGTGCACTATGACTAGAAGAGAGGAGAGTAGGATACAATTCAGTGAAATGAAGTTTCTGAGAAGTATGCCAGGGAAGACGAGGAGAGACAGAGTGAAAAATTAAGATGTTAGGAAGAAAATTGGAGTGGAGAAGTTGCCTGAGAAAATTGAAAAGATTAGATTAAAATGGTCTCGGCATGTGATGAGGATGGGAGATGGAAGAACAGCAAGAAGAATGATGGAGTTTCTTGATTGAGGGCAAGAGGCCAAGAGGAAGACCGAGAACAAGATGTATTGATACAATAAAGATTAGTTTGAGCAGGAGAAACATGTTATGGAACCAAATTGGTGCAAAGACGGAACAAAGTGGCATAATGTCATTGATACCTCAACTTGACAGATACTGGATAGAGGGGAAATGAAGATGATGATGATGAGCAAAATATATTGGAGGTGAGTTATTAGACATAATTATTAAACTAGGCATTTAGGCACATTAATCTATGTGTTTTAAAGAAAAATTGATATTAACAAAATTATCTAAAAAAGGAATAATTTTATTTGAGATTTAATAAATCTTGTATAAAAGTAAAATTATCGAAATACAAAATTCGTTTACCAGAATTTAAGATAAAAATGTAGAAGGACATTCTAATTTATACAATAAATTTGAAATCTTAACATTAGCAAATGTTTTCAAAAATCACTTGTTTTAGTTCTAATAAAGTAGACCATTCTTGGAATTATTCTGTCCCAGGGTTAGCTAGGTATTCAATGTTAAAAATGATTAAAATCGAACAAAATTTATTAAATGATTACAATATGACTTTAATATTAGAAACAAGAACTTGAGAAGGAATTTCTCAAAGTATTGATATGTAAAAGCTAATAAAATATATGCACAATTTTCATCAACAATAATAATCTAGTCAACTAGCATATTTAAATCCTAATAATTTACGTAGTTGGACTATGTCTAAATCTTTACTATTTAGATATTTCAAGTGGTCAGATTTAAAATATAAATTCCAAAAAAATACTCTATGCATCAGATGATTATAAAAATGGATATATTACGGAAGTCGATCTCGAATATCCAAAAAATTACATGATTTACACAAAGATTTGTCTTTGTCATCAGAAGGAGTCAATGAATTATTAACTACACTAAATAATAAAGAAAATATGTTTTACAATATAGAAATCTTAATTTATGTCTAAAGCTTGGGTTAAAATTAACAAATACCAATAGTATCTGTGTTTTGAATAATCTGATTAGTTTAAAAAAAGGAATTTGATTCTATACTGAAATGGGAAAAATGACAACCAAGGATTTTGAAAAATATTTTTAAAAATTAACGAAAAAAATCGAATTTCATAAACCTACTAGAGCGAATGTCTTAGATTTTCAAAAATAAAAATGAATGATTTACACTAAATCTTATGAAACCAAAATATGGAGAAAATATCGGTTTGTTTTATGTGGACAAAGATTTGTTTTACTATTATTTATGAACAGATGATTTTTATATGGATATGAAATCAATGACAAAGGAATTTGATATTTGCGAATTTAAAGAAAACAACGTTTATTGGTTCCCACGAATTAATAAAAACGTTTTATGGAAAATGGAAGAAGAAAATTCTGATATAATTATATTAGAAAATATTTGTTTAAAAACCAAATTTTGTTCTTGTAGAGTAGAGGATCAAGAATATAAAAAATCTAAATTGGTTAAGAAATCTTGAGTATATAAAGAAATTTCTTCAAACGGTTATAAGATTGCTTTGCAGAAGATATAAAACAATACAGAAAAGTCAATGTCATTAGATCTCATAAATGTGAATAAATACTGTCGAATGTTATGAAACTGTTTTAACCACCAATGATATTAAAAGATTTATATTAGGAAACAGAATAGATACTTTATCAAATGAAAATTACAAAGTAAAAGCAATAAATCTTAACACTGAAAAACAGTAAAAGATAAAATATAAAATTTTAAAACATTGTAATTTACATATTTAAGGTAATATTTAAAAATTAAAAATTTTAATTACTTTGCAATGAATATATGAGTGATGTTTATAATATTAGAAACATTATAAAGTAAAAATTAATTATGAATGGTTCTTGATATTTTTTCATGATGAGTCAGTTTGTTGTATTTTCAAATGCCCACTCGAGACAAATTTACCACAGACAAATTCAACTTCCACATAACGCTTTGGTTTATGTATTTCAATAATTTCGTTTACATGTTCTAAATTCTTTTTTTCCATATTCTTATCATTTCTTTTTTATGCAGTCAATAGAACTTGTATTCGAAGGTATTTTTTTTATTGTATTTCAATCTAGTTATTAACTTTCCTTCTTGTTCTCACAAAGGATAAATTACATTAATAGAACTCTCCATAAATAAGTACTGGTTTTTAAAAATTCTGATGCCATTTAAAATTTAATAAATGAAAAAGAAATAAAAGAAATAGTATTATTTTTGAAATTTAAGTACATAGCAATTTGGAAGCTCTAATACATGTTGAAAAAATATTTTTATTAATATTTACTTCTTTATTATTTTTTAATTTAATAAATGGTGTTTGTTGTAGAAAGTATAACATTGATTGATTGGTATTGATTATAAAATTAAATTTTGCTGAGTTTATATTAAAGAAGAGAGTGTGCATTCTCATATTCGAGTGAAAGTTAGTAAAAATAAAGTAAATCAGAATTATTTGAGAATTGTAAATCAGAATTGGTTGAAATAGATAGACCTAGTGTGTTCAGGTTATTAAATGCTTATAAAAGTCGTTATGAATGTTATATAAAATTTAAATATTCACTTTTACTGATGAATTCTAATTATACAGATAATTAATTCCTCTTATGCCTAATTGATCGAAGTACTGAAGTAACTATGATAACAAACAATTCTCAAAGTTTCATTTATTATTAGATATAAATTTCATGTATTGTGATCATAATTAAGTCTTAACATTCTTCATAATTTATTTGTCTATCTCCAATTCTACATAAGTATCTTTGAGATTTTTTTCTTAGTGTTGTAGTTAGATAATATTTATATTCCACTTATCACCAAGTAATTTTAAGAGAACAAATGTGAGTCTTAAATTTTCATCGTTACTTTGAGGAATAATACAGGCTAATGATCTACTTATTTCCGTATTACTTCTGTAGTAGTATCAATTATTTCACATAAGTTTTGCATGTGGGCTACTCTCATTTTTTAAATTTTCCAGATGAGTTATTTGACTTCGATACATCTCTGTAATACATACATATAGTTTCATTAATACTTTTTCAAATTTTATTCTCCACAATAACGAAATGATGGTAAAATTTTTTCGAAAACTCAACCTCGAAATTCTTCAGTCTGTTTTATTTTATATTTCATGATTAATGAGTATAGACCCAGCTAACTAATAAACATAGTGTGTGTGTGCTCATTTAATAAGGGGAATGATTTGTTCATCTCTAAAAAACTATTATTAATGTGATATGTATCACTAATATGATCACAAACATTTTTTTAGCATTATCAGATTCTAAAATTTCAACACTACTTGTAGATTCACACCAGTTATTATGTTTTCATCAATAATCATTAAAACTTTTTTATGGTAGGCCACTCGTGGCCTCTAGACAGATTGCTTTTATTTTTTCCTTTCATTACATCAAAAACATTAGAAAAATAAAAAATAAATATTTTAAGGTGGATGATTTTAATAAAAAATTATTTCTTTATTTATCCAACTGTTATGGGAAGTGTCAACTGCTTAACATTTAACAAAAATCTTACAATCTTTCTTTTTTAAAACTTTCTTACAAGGTATCCAGATATGATAAATTTGTTTTTTGTAATGCTCATTGTTAAAAATTTCCTTTAATATCTTCCACATTCAAATCTCGTAATTTGTATGTATTTGTGTTATAGTAATTAGGACTTATAACTTCAAAAATTTCTGTTGTCCAATTGCCCATTTTGTTTAAAAGTCCCATTTAATTTACTAAGTCTATCTTTATCCGTATTTTATAGTTTGGTTCATTTTTATTATTATAATTATGTGAGGTAAACTTTTCATAAATTTTCCTTAACTTCTGTATGTTTCAGTTTTAATGTCATATGTTGTGTATGATTGTAATTGTCAATTAATTTAGAAATTATATTCACACATTGATAATTTATATGAAGAACAATTTTTTCGACATTTTTCCCTTTAGTGTTCTATTAAATCTTTGAACAAAAGGAGCTTTTAACTCTGTAAAAATACGAATAGTGACTATTATATTTTTTCTTATGTTCTTGATATGCTTTATTGTAAAATTCTTTTCCAGTACTTGTTTACAAATTTATTGGAATTCTTGGTCTAAATTTTTTTAAAAACGTCTACTGTATTTTTAATAGTTTGAACCTTAACTGGAACAGCTCAAGCAAATATCGAAAACATCAATAACAATTAATAAATATTTATATCCTTTATTTATTTTTCAAATTCCTTTTAAATTTCCACAATTCATTTCTACTTCATCAGCTTGTCATAACTCATCCAGAACGAAAGAAACATTATTTTCCTTTTAAAATTTTTTCCCCTTTACCTTTTCCAATTCATTAATAATTATGTTGTAAACCATTACCCAGAAAATTACTTAACAAATTATATCTTTTTAATTTTCTGTATTGAATAAATTCTCACAATTGTTCGTCTTCCAGTTTTTGTTGTTGTACTATTCACATAATGGCTATAAGTAACTTTTTTTACTTTTTAGACATAAAATAAAATTATTTTCTCATGTACTGGGACAGATTTAACTTTTGTTTTAACTTTACAGTTAGAAAACATGATTTATGTAATATTTTTATTGATTGCTGATCAGTAAATATTTCTTAAAGATAATGAAACACATTGAACGAAATATCTAAATTATTAAATACTATATCTGTATCTATATTTTTACCAACAACAACAAAATTTTCAGGTTAAATACATACTCAAAACCATGTGCTTTTTGTTGCTTTCCAGTTATTCATGAAAATTCGAGTATATGTTTATCGTAGACCTTATTTTTAATTAATTAAATTCATATGTTGGAGGAAGCCAATGGCAAACCACCTGCACTAGGATCTTGCCTAGTAAGGTGGGGTGGGTCTCCGGCGTCGCTCCCCTATGCTCTGTAAAGGAGTATGGGACTCATCATCATCATCATTAAATAAATAATAAATCTACATCATTAAACTTATTTTTGTTCTTATTTATGTTACAGGTATATCACACAGCGTAGGCAGTATACCTAGAGCTGTGGTTTCGGTGGCAGGAATTGGGGGCACACATCCACAGAGACATGTGGCGCCATATGTACTCCCCATCAGAGCTGCACGAGGTGCAGCAGCAGCAGAAGCTGCACCAGCTCTGCCCCCCGCACCAACTCCAGCCCCCTGGCGCCCCTGGGCAACGCAACCAGCACGAGAGGACGATGAACAACAACAGATGCAACGGTCTCCCACCCCACCGGCTGGTAGTGGGAGCAACTCACCCTGGGGGCCGTTGCTGCAGCCCGGTTTCTCCAGCCACCAGTCACCGCATCCTCCTCAACCAGCTCACCTCCACTGCCAACGCAAAATTCGTGTGCCTAGCTGCATACCCCTCCCTGTAGATGATGTGCCACCGCCGGCCCCATCCTCGACCAGCTGGAACCCTAGTTCTAGTAGTGGTAGCAATAGTAATAGTAATTATCCTGTGGCTAGTGGTAGTGCTCTCCCCCATCCTATCGATAGTGATTTCGATCAGAATAATGGCGTAATGACCCCTCTAGAATACTCTGCGGTTATTAGGGCTTTTGAGGGACGCATCTCGTTCACTAGAATTGAGTATCTGGGAGGGAGGTTTTGCGACCCTGTTGGGGTTTTAGAGGCGTGCCTCCCTGTCTTGGAGACCGAGCTCCTTAGAGTCCTAGAAGAACCGAGATTTAACGCCATTAATAGCAGTGCAGTATTATGCTGCGAATTGAGTCACCCCCCCTAAACATCAAGGTGACACAGAGACAATGACTCTACACTATATATGGGGTGATAATGGCGTTATTTCTCAGAGCACATCCATTGCTGAGTGGTATCGAGAATCCACCTTGAGCACTGTTATGGCCTGATTTTCCGAGATGGCAGTACATGGGTCCGCTAAACCGCTCAGCTGTATACCACGCTTCGACATTAATATACATGTCTGTGATCCAATAAATGGAGGGTCCAGTTATATTTAACTCCCTAAAGATATAGCTAATAAGTAGGCATGCATTAGTGTGGAAAAGCAGTATGATAATGCTTGTTTAGCAAGGTCAGTTCTGGCTTGCGAGAGAAAGTATCATTACAGAGATCATCCCGAGTGTCCCAGCAGTTAAAAAGTCAAAGATATTCATAGACAGTATAACTTGGATGGTATTGAGTTCCCTGTAAAGATCCAGGACATACATAATTTTGAGGCTCAGAATACTGGAATATTGGTTCACGTTTATGGCCTGGAGAAGAAGAAAAGCAAGTCAGATGAGCAAGAGAAGCACACAGTAGTTGGTCCCCTCCATTTCTCAAAATCTGCAGGTGAGCGAGAGTTGCATGTAAACATGCTGCACTTCTCTGTAGGCGATAATTATCACTACGTCTGGATCAAAGAAATGTCCCGACTCCTTTCCATCCAGCTATCAAAAAATCACTATAAAAAGCATATTTGTTTAAGGTGTTTAAGTTATTTTTCATCGGAAGAGTTATTAGCCATACATCTATTAGATTGCTCTTCCAAGGATGCGGTGCGTGTGATTATGCCTACAGAGGAAAATAACTTTATTAAATTTCAAAATGCTCACCACCAGCAGCGATGTCCTTTTGTAGTGTATGCCGACTTTGAATGTCTGCTGGCATCTGTTACTCGCTGTCATGGGAACCCCTTAGCCTCACACACAAATTTCACACAAAAACACGTACCTTATGCGGCAGCATTCCAAGTTGTATGTGCATATGATTCTAAACTTAACCGCTACCAGTCTTATGTAGGGAACAACCCAGCGGTTTGGCTTCTCACTGAGCTTGAAAAACTCTCATGGGAAGTTAACACACTCTCCAGCACCAACATTCCCCTGACCAAATCAAAAGAAGATGATGAAATGTATGAAAATTAATTGTCATATCTGCGGGCTGGCCTTAGATAGAAAAGCGGAAACTCCTCATAGAGACCACTGTCATCTTACAGGTAAGTTATGTGGTGCAGCTCACAATGCATGCAATTTGAAGTATCAGTTACCTAGACACATACCCGTCTTTTTTCATAATTTGAGCGGGTATGACGCTCATTTTCTCGTTCAGCACTTCGCTATATGTTGATAGTATGACGAAACTCAATGAAACCAGGCTTCCCGACATATCCGCATTTACCAGTACTCTCACAGGCGATGCCATAACTACAGCAGATTATGAGGATGCAATGAATGTCTGGCGGGAATTCAACAATCCCCAATTCGAGAGAATATGCAAGGTTATACATGGACAAAGACGTGTATTTGGTTGCAGATGTTTTCGAAAAGTTCTGGAGTGTATGTATGACCACGTACACTCTGGACCCCGCCTTTTATTACACGGCTCCTGGGTTGTCCTCGGACGCTATTATGCCCAAAAAAAGGGGGCGCAGCATTGAACTTTTGACTGATGCTGCAGTGCTTCTATTTTTTGAGCGAGGGATCCGTGGGGGACTTTTTCAATGTGTTCACAGGCACACCAAGGCAAATAACTTGCGGATGGGTGTCGAGTCCAACACATCCCCTAATTCTAGTTACATTTTGTACTTAGACATGAACAACGTATACGAGCACGCCATGATGCAGCCACTACTGGTTGGTGGGTTTCGATGGGTGCCTGAAAACGAACTGAACGGATTAGGTGGACATATAATGGGTCTTGCAGCTGATTCTGTTGTAGGATATGTGTTTGAGGCAGACATCGCATATCCTAATAATTTTTATGGAGAGACAAGCGACTTGCTATTATGTCCAGAGCAACAAATTCCACAAGGAAGTACCATCCCTAAGCTGTTGGCTACTGTTGGAGATAAGCAGAGGTACATTATTCATTATTGTAACCTCCAGCAATACCTCAGATTAGGGATGAAGCTTGTTAGAGTCACCCAGGCAATCTCCTTCAAGCAGTCCCCATGCTTGAAGAAGTATATTGAACAAAATACCGAATAGAGGGCAGTCGCATGTAATGATTTTGAAAAAGACTTTTATGAATTAATAAATTATTCCACTTTCGGGACAACTATGCAGAATGTACGAAATGAACGCGATGTTTTGATTAGAACAGAATGGGAAGGGCGTTATGGCATGAGAAAATATATAGCAAGGCCAAATTTTAAGTGTGCCACAATCTTCAATGAAAATTTAGTTGCTTTGGAGATGTCAAAGACTGCAGTAGAGTTTATGAAGCCTATCTATTTGGGGATGAGCATACTGGATATCTCCAAATTCTACATGTACTGATTCCACTATGAGTTTGCGAAACCTCATTTTGTAAAACCAAAGTTACTTTATACGGATACAGACAGCTTTATCTACTGGATCAAGAACTGCAATTCATATGAAGTAATTAGGTGCAATGGAAAAGAATTCGACACGTCTTCTTATGGGGCCGATAATCCTTACAGTATTGTTCCTCAGAACAATGAGGTTATCAGTCTGATGAAAGACGAGTCGAATGGTTTACCGATTGTAGAGTTTGTGGGATTGAGGTCCAAAATGTATGCATATTGTACAATGAACGGGGGCACTCAGAACAGGCACAGGGTGTTAGACGCATGGCATCTTGTGATCCTACGGTTGAGGACTATTTGCAATGCCTGTATGGTCGCAGCATTCAAGGTGCTCGTCCACACATGGTTCAGCAAACTATCATTCGATCATGCGGTCATGACATGTACACTGTGCTGCAGTCTAAAGTCGGATTGTCTCCTCATGATGATAAAAGAGTAATTTGTGAGGATGGAGTGGAAACCCTCCCATACTCACACTATTTACTTGAAATGAAAGTAGGGGTGGGGGACTCTGATTGATTGATAGAGAGAGGGAATGAGCATGTGAATGTGGTGAATGGGGGCTATGCACGGAAATAGTATAGCTCTTTTATCATAGTGTAAATATTGGATGAGTGTGTTGAGTGGTGTGTATCAGTCTGCATGCTTCCATTTCTGCCTGAGTATGTGATTGAGTGTGGGAGCCTCTGTTAAGTGTATGTCTGCGTAAATGTACAGGGTGAGTCGCATAAGATGTAACACTCCCATTATTCCGGGGGCGATTGCTCGTATCGACAAGGGGTGTTCGGCAAATCATAGCCGACTATAGGGCACATACCTTGGTACATGCACAATAATCACAACGTTTATACTGACCGAGATAATGAGGCAAGTACATGTTTTTTAAATGAGATGCTATACTTTTTTTACCATAATTCGAACGCTCTGGAAAAGACGTGTATAGTGATGTAACGCATGTTGCTATTGTGATTCAAATTTCACTTAAAAGACGCTGGGAAATATTGTATGATTGAAGGTTGAGGTGGTCGGAAGCGGCTGCAGACTGTAAACACGCTTTGCACGACCTGCAGGCCGTGTTGCCATGCTCTATGCAACATGCACGGCCTACGCTACAAAGGTAAATCCTCATCCGCCCTCTTTTAAGCAAAGTTTGAATCACAACAGCAACATGCGTTACATCACTATACACGTCTTTTCAAGAGTGTTCGAATGATTGTAAAAAAAAGTATAACGTCCCAATTAAAAAACATGTACTTGCCTCTTCTCAGTCAATATAAACATTGTGATTATTGTGCATGTACCAACGTATGTGCCCCATAGTCCACTATGATTCGCCGAAAACTGCATGTCAATATGTGCATTCGCCCTGGAATAAAGGCGGTGTTACGTCTTACGCGACTCACCCTGTATATTGATTATTTTGCTAAAGAAAATGATAAAAACGAAAAAAAATATTAAAACTGAAAAATCATTTAGGAAAAAAGTCTCTATTAATGTAAATATTTTTCTTCCGTATTACTAGTTAATATATGAACAAAAAGCAAGTTTTCGCACTTCATTTGTACCTGTACATGAAGAAAAAACCAAGTTTCTGCACTTCATATGTGCTTCCGTGTGAGTGGTTATTGATTACATTTTAGTTGTAAGTTTCACCTGCCGCTAGCCATCCAGTCAGAACTAGTTTTAAGTATGTGAGTTCCACCCAGTTAAATTCTTTATATATATATATATATATATATATATATATATATATATATATATAATGTAAATGCCAATCGTTTATCTGAAACACATATCTGCAAATATCAGAACTTTGATATTTGTCATCAAAAATGTAAATCTCAGTCATGTATCTGTAAACTGTTATAAGGTGAAAACTGAATGATGTATGTGCAAATTGGTATTTCGCAAACACAGTTTAAAAAATTCTGAATTCAATAATAAATTAACTTATTTTATTATAAAAATGTCGAAAGTTATTATTTCAATGGTCAATCATCATTCTTTTTGTTAAAATATGATATATGTATTTGTGTACAAGGCATGGGTACATCCACATTGCACTGCACATACCTATAAAGTATGTCGCTTTAAAACAATAATTTCTGAATGACACGCCTTGGACTGCATCCAGCAGTGACAATCCTGCACACGCATCGCCCTGAGCTATCAGTTTCATGTTCAGTGGCCACATGCCCTCAGCTGGTACATGACACATCGCATCTGAGCTGTCACTTTGAGTGGCTTCCATACAGGTGAGGTGAAAGCTCGTCTATTAATGAGGCAGGTAGCCTTACTCATCAGGTGAAACCATGCTCAAAGATGGAGGTATGTGCCTCAGACAGTTCCAGTGGAATGTGTCTCAGGTACAATATAATCAATAAACTTACTTGCTAAGGACATGGGTCTCACAGAAAGAAAGAAAACAAGCATTGTTATGGAACAATAAAATTATTTATTTCTCATCCAACTTAAAAGTAATTTTACATTCTCATATGCAGATACAATGGCACTTTTTTGGTAAATGTTCTTGAGTCGATGAATAGATGGACAGCCATAGAATTCCAGGTCTTGAATAGAAGCAAATTTAAATATTCGTCACATCCAGGAGATTTTGTCCTTTCCCTTCACGTAAACGATGGTGTCCATGTGATCGAATAATTTAAGTGCAGTCACCATATCTTTATAGGGTATGCCAGGATCCTCCCAATGAATTCCATGATAGAAATGAGTTAACCACTTTGCACTCTTCTGTGTTTTAGAGCACATCACTTGCTTGAAGGGTCTTGGTGATTCAATATTTGCAGTGAAAGTCTCAATTATTCCAGCATCTTGTGTGTACACTACAAACACAACATCTTTAAATATGACCTGTCGACACTCGCAGTCATAGACTCCTTGAACGTCTGCAATGATGTTCACAGTGTGACACCCCATCGTCACATGAACTACGTATGGGGCAGTACTTATTCATTTATACAGCTCGCTGCATGACACCTCTGAGCGGACAGTAGTTTATTACACGTTCGTGTAGAACTAAAGCATACGCTGCAGTGTGTTCTGGGAAATTTGTAGATGATTCAAATTCAATTTGCACATCTATAGGTGCAGACTTAATTATCTCATTCTGTTTAGAGCAGTCTATTACAATGATCGGTGAAAGCTCTTTGAACTTACATGGACATAGTAGACACCCCCCCTCCCTCTCCTTCATCAAGTTCATAGTAAGAAGGACAAAACCTTGCATACATGTCACACGCTAGGCTGTATACATTTTGATTCCATTGCAGATGTAGATTGTCATGTGGGTAGAATTCTGAATTGAGGTAGACTTTGGCATTAGTTAACCTGCAGTTATCGAACACAGTGGAATCATTTGCTGTATTTCCTCCTCTATCAGTGTGAAACGCAAGTATGATGAATGTGGGTGTCTCTAGATGGCTGGAGGTCTTAATAGCCCATATTTGCTCGTAATCGGTAACACTGGGTACTCGAAGATCTCCCATGAGCGAAATGTTAGTGACAGAAATGTACCTGAATTCAGGACTTTTAAAAGTTTCAAACACTCCTCATCGGATACACTGATGTGAGTCATTTTCCATATTATCTTGTTGATTGTGATCATATTCTCTTCTTGAGGTCCTTGAATGTATGACTTATTGTCCGTCGCACTCCACACCAGAATGAGTTCTCGTTTAGCGTTCATAATAATCTGCCTCACTTCCTCAAAGTATCCCATAAGCATTTTTAGAGGTATGCATGCAGTAAATCACTTGTACTCTTGAGCTGCTCTATCCTCTGGCTCGTCTATGAAGCATCCTGCATTTTCTAGACTATGCAAATCTGCTGGTGATGCCGAGACGTATGTTTTAAGGGTCGATGTTATGCCAAAATTGCGTGTACAGTCGATGTCAGAGCCATTCAGTTCATAGCGTATCTCTTGGAAGAGGAATGCTAATGTGTTCTGTGTCAGCTTGGATCCCACTGTATCGCTGCCATCAGTTTTCTTGAATGACCTCTCGAGATATATACAACTCTTAGACAGAAGTGTGAGTACGTCTTGGTGCTGTATGACGATGCGGATTTCAACATTCTTGTTAAGTGTGGTTGAAATGCAAGGTTTATGAGAGAAATATTCCTGATGTATAATTCTCTCATCATACTCCACTGGACTGGTTATATTGAGTGATGACATCATTGCGCAGCGTGAGACCAACTGATTTAAGGAAGTCATAGTTCGCAGGTGTTATCACTTCGCTGTGGACTACAAGCACTTGTTTTATACCGCACACCCATCCTCTCTTAGGTGTAATCATACAATGATTTCCTCACCATGAAAGTCAACAAGTTGATTATTCTGGTCCACAATACGCAGCTCCAAATAGTCCAATATCTGAGTTGTCACTGGAAGGTATATTGCATTGGCAGGGGTCTCAACGATCTTATATCCCATTGCAACTGATGGGAAAAATCCGTATATAGTGTGAATGAGAGTATCGTTGAGATAGGAGTAAGTTGCAATGTTACACTCGACACATATTGTGCTGACTGGGAGTATGTACACTATCTGATTAGACTTGTAAAATTTACTTGGATCCTTCTTCAAAATCTGTCCTTTTGTGAATCCGAGCACGCGTCCTATTGAACCTTTCTGGTTAAAGTCAATCGTTGCATTTACAGTTCTTATTTCAGATTTAAGTGTATTGATGTTTGCATGTAGTTCAATACCTTTTCCGGACTGTTTTAAGATATCCTTTAAATCATCGATATCGTATGCGCCAGGTTCTATCTCCAGAATATTTTTTTCACCATTAATATCGAGATGCAGTTTATTGTTAGTCTCAGTGATATTCGGGATGCTGTTGTACGTCTCCAGTCCAATCAATGCAATACTCCATTGCCAACGCTCAAATCAATTGGTGGGAAGTAATTCGCACATAGTACAGATGATCGTTCTTTTAACGTCAAAGTATACGACATTGCATCTGAACCTCAAGTGATGAATGAATGTTTAAAAATGGTTCAAATGGCTCTGAGCACTATGGGACTTAACATCTGGGGCCATCAGTCCCCTAGAACTTAGAACTACTTAAACCTAACTAACCTAAGGACATCACACACATCCATGCCCGAGGCAGGATTCGAATCTGCGACCGTAGCGGTCGCGCGGTTCCAGACAGAAGTGCCTAGAACCGCTCGGCCACCAGCTGCTGGCAATAAATGTTTAAACCTCATCCTTATGTAGCATGCTTCTTCTTCTTCTTCTTCTTTTTCTTTGTGAACGTCAAGAGAAACATAAAGCATAGATGTCTACAGAGGTAGGTATTAAAGTCGTGAAAGCGTCGATAATTGTAGAGCACACTTATGTGAGTGAAGTATCGTTGTAATTCTTCTGGTGGTTGCAGGTGACCAAATGAGTCGAAATAGTAGACGGTATCCTCTTTTTACATAACATATGACACCCCATGGGTGCCGGAGCCTCCAGCAACATCCAAATTCACAATACCGGATTCACCAGTTTTTCACATAGTCTTCAGTAATGTATCCTGTATAAACACACCACGGAATCTTAGTATCTTGAATTTATCTCTAATAAATTTAAGAGTATCTGTATTTGTGGGTGGTCGATCTGGTAGGACCGCTAATGGCTTTTTTTCATTTATGAATAGACCAAGCCCTTTCCTGTAGAGTTTCAAGTGTAGTTCTTCTCCAATGGCTGCGACTTCCATCATGTGGTTATGTCTTCTCGCATCTTCTAACTGCACTTAGGAGTATTGCGCGTTCTTGACAGTTCGAGCAATTGCTGCAGCATCACCGGCGAGGTACCCTACCACCGAGAGCGCGGAGAGGGCCAGGATGAGAAAAGGAATAAAACCGCCGGATGTCTTGGGTATTGGTAGAACCTGAGGTGCTTTAACCGATCCTCTTGTTCTTGTTCAGGAACCTTTCTACTTCCTTGCGTTTTTAGCTGCATACATTGCTGTCAGGATACAGTTCTTCAAACAACCCTTCTTGTTCTTCTTCTTCTTCTTCGTTAGTGCCGAACGTGCAGCGTTCATAAGTCGCTTGAAATTCATCACTCCTAAATCCAACTTGATTTTTCCACACATAGTTTTATCAACTGCAAATGCTGCGATACGTTGACCTATACCAATATTCTTTCTTCTCCATATGGCCTTAGCCTTATCAGCTAAAATCCTATCTGCAATGTGACGACTTGAGAGATCTTTATTTGCTGCGATGCAACGTCGTGTTCGATACAAGCTTCGTCGAGCAGATTGACCCCCTTATCACCTCGTGCCAAGAGTTTCTGAAGCTTTGTCCCAGACCCACAGTAGTTATACCCAGGGATGTGTAATTCCACAGGTATTTTGTCTAGAACACCACCACCTCCTCTAATGTGTCTTGTAGCACACGTGTTATGCTACTGTGTTGGTTGTGGACAATGCATGCTCATTATATAGCAAATCGCTGGCATCAATCCAATTTGTGTAGCAGGAAAACCAAGCCATTTGACTAGTGCCTTATTTCCCCATCGTCTTACGACTCTCTCCACTAGAAAAACATCTGGTTCTGAGCTTTTCTACATCTCCTCAATGTAGAAGAATCCCGAAATTTCTTCACCTTTACTGTCTTTCAATAAATAAGTTCTAGGATTCGTTCGCTGCACCTTTGAAATTGTAAATATCTCAGTTGACCAGTTCGGTAGGTATGATTTCTCAAATGCAGTCTTTTGTTTTGAGATACGCACCAAATCACCTACATTAAATTTCTGTTTGCGTGGATCCAGCATCTTAATGCGAAAGTACACGGTATCCATGAATCCATTATCACAAAAATCGATTGGCTACATTTTTATTGTGCTATGTTTGGTTCTATTATATTCAGCAATTATTTATGGGAGGATATCTGTTCATTTGTATGAGCCGCGAAGGTTAAAACGCATCCACATTCGACCTTTTATTGCTCTGTTTAAGCGCTCCACGGTATTCGCCTTCAGGTGAGTGAATGTCGAGTAGTGATGTATTCCATACCGCTGCATCACTGTCTTGAAATATCTATTGTAGAACTCCCCACCATGTTCGGTTTGTAGATTGTCCCATCGATTCGTTTCTGTCTGTAGGAAACGTTCAAAAAGATCAGCAACATTTCGACTGGTTTTTGTTTTGATGGGTAATGCCCAGGCAAATTTGGAGTATCTATCATTAACCATTAAAATGTATTTCAATCCATTATTCTCATGGGAATATTGTCGCATATCTACAAGATCAACTTGCCACAAGTCATCCAACCCTTTCATCATAACATGCCTGCGAGGGTATGTTTTGCGTGCTGGCTTGTGCAGTTCTCGAACTACTGTCTCCATACTTATTCAATGATACCTCTCTCTCGAAGCCGAGATTATGGAAACAACCTCATTTGAATAAGCTGTATTACCTGCAGCAGGTGATGATGACATGAGCAGCCATAGTCAATCTATTAGTTCGTTGGGGTCGTCATAATATATATACTACGGGATGTGATTGTTCACTGCTTTACGGTCAATGTCAATACCATCACTGCTGCTGCCACCGTTTTTGATGTCTTTGCCTTCAAGTATTGGCTTTACAATGGTTTTATATTTCTTGTTCCTTGGCTTTTCGTGATCTTGTGTACACAACTCATGTGCAGTATTTCACAGTATGTGTCCATATCGGCGGGGTCTGGGATTTTCTCTGTCTCGTGATGACTGGCTGTTGTGTGATGTCCTTAGGTTAGTTAGGTTTAAGTAGTTCTAAGTTGTAGGGGACTGATGACCATCGATGTTAAGTCCCTTAGTGCTCAGAGTCATTTGAACCATCATTTGAACCATTCAAACAATCATTTTGTGTCCATATCATTAACTGAATAATAATTTTTTGGTAGACATTAGGAATATAAGATTCATTAAGCTGGGTGTTCTGTCAAACCATCACTGATCTGTATTTTGTCTTCAGTTACAGTTATGGAATGCACACCCAACATGTTTGGTCATCCCCTGCTAATGTCAAATGTTCTAACTATCTGACCTGGAGTGTGACCAATAATGAATTCATCAATGGCAACACCCTCATTATCTTGTGTTTTTGTTTTTGCTGAAAACTGTAGGAGAGATTCAGTAAGAGGCTTAAAGGTCTCTCTTAGTGTTTGCTGCCGACCCATATGCCCGAACCTCAGCAGCCGTAATTTCTCACGAACTGCTTTATGCACCTGAATCACTTTCTGCATCATCGACATCTCAGCATATACTAACCAGACATCTCCGCTGCGTGAAGCTTTATATATCCAGTCATTTTCTTCCTCCTCTTACTTTGATCCTGAATAGCATCGACCTTTTCAGTTAAGTCGGTTACTTTCTTACTGACTTGATTGATTAGCTCATTTAACGCATTCACCATCCTCAGAAGAGTCTGGTAATACGTCTCTAGTTCCCTGGGCATACCTGCAACTCTATGCACCGTAGTCTGAATTTAAGCATCCCAGTACAATCGAATGTTCTGTCTGTGTACACCCATCCTCTTGGGTTGAGAGGTAGACATACGAGCGAATTTGTCCATAGTGTAGTGTAGACTGATGTACTAACCTCTCTTACCGTGCTATATATGCAAAAACTCTTGAAAGTTTCGCCTATACCTACCATCATTCAGTTTTCTTGTTTTATCAACAATGAGAAACCCATACTGCGAATGATTCCAACAACCTGCACATATCCTTACAAAATCATTGAACGACATGTCCGTTCCAACATGTGCTCGGTAAATGTGTTTTAAATTCAGATTGTCTTGTTTGAAGGTTATAATGAGGTTTGTGTTATCCCTAATAAGCTGTTTGGGGATTCTGGAACATGTTTGACTTAGATAAAATACGTCAGCTCCCATATGACGACCGAAACAGAAATATTTTCGAATTTGGTCTTGGTTTTCGACAGCAACATCGTCAAATATGAAGACAGTGTTTGGTTTTGCTTTTTCAGCTGGGGGATATCACCGCTTTCGCTGAATATCGTGTATGTAACACCATCTACACTGCGCAATATCCCTTGCTATAGCTGATACTTGGGTTGAAAGAGTGTTTTTGAGAATACACAAACATGTTCAAATGGAACTCTGTCTACATGCGTTAGCTGACTCATGAGAACATTAGTCTTCCCACAGTTGGATGGGCTTACAATAATTGCTTGTATATTATAAGGAAGGAGAATTCCGTTCTTCTTGTTCTTCTTCTTCAGCTCTTAACTTGAATCTTCACAGGACCAGTCACTGACAACAATGTCCTTGTGGCGAGGGTGCTGCACCCAACCTGCCATGATACTAAATGCGTCAGGTACAGACAAGTAGTTAACCTATATATATATATATATATATATATATATATATATATATATATATATATGTATATATATAAAATACACCTGAAAGGATAATAATAATAGTATGTGTGTAGCCAGTATAGTTCCATCACTTAACCGATTGAGCTATATTGGCTACATGAAGAAACCAAGTATATATTTTACTCATGAAGAGCAACATGATCATAATCTCAGTAACTGGTATAGCATTGAAAAAAAATAATTCTAATAGTTTGATTATAATGAGAAAGTGGTATGAAATAAAAGAGAACCAGGGTTTGAGATAAGAGATAAATTATTTATTTAATAATAGTTCATTTGATTTCAGGGCTATCATTACAATTGGTATGTATTTTCTTTGCACCTGTACAATATCTACTAAATAATGCTTTTTGGTTGGCAATAAATTCAGCACGTATCTCACTCAAGCCAATAGGCGACTCGCAGTACCTTGGTTTTTGACACACACATTTCATCTGTTTGTCTTTATATTTAGCGGTCATGTGTGAACGAAGGTGCTGCTTAAGATCGTCAATATGTATACTGTTCACATGTAGGGAGTTTACAACTTCGCTGTATGCGGCCTCTATGCTAGGCAACCAATGATTTAGTCTCTCCATTGCAAGACGTATGGCAGAGTCTAGATATTATAACCTTATAACTGATGGAAGTCTTAGATAGACACAGTTGTCACCTGATTTCATGCATAAGGTGCAGTCATCATAAACAGTATTAATAGAAAGTATCACATCAGCAAGGCGATGTCTAAGGGGGTTTGTGTTGGATAATATTCGGTGGTCATCTGATGATTGATGTGGCTCTCTGCACTGCACATCTCATCCCAGTCGAACTCGGAAATTGACACATTAACACACTTGGATACTTTTTCAATCTCCATTCTAGCTTGGATCCTCCAAACATGATGCACCTCTATAGCAATGTTCATACATTTGGATCCACTGGAGGTTAAATTGTATGTGGTGGTGAAAAGCATGGCTGCACTAGAAGTATTCTTCTTATCTACAGTATTTAAACTCTGTGGATGCAGGAATGTTCGACTGGGATGAGTCAAATGTTGGCGCCCAGTACTGACCTCCATCTTGTTGTTCTTTAACACTGCCAGTATTCGATGTGTCGTGTGCAGTTAGTGTATCCTCATCACACAAATCGATGATTCGGATGGACAGGAGTAGCTTCTTGTCCTGCTCCAACACGTGGGCTACGTGCACTACAGGATCCCACGTGGCTGCTGCAGCAGGGGCTGTTGCTGTAGGTCTCGACGAGATGGCAGTCGAGGCTGATGCATATCTGGACGTGTCTGCAGAGCTAAGCATGTTTTCGCTCGACCCTGTTGAACAAAGACGAGGAAGCATTAGATACGGTCAAATAAAGTTTGAAAAATAATAAAGCTAACCAGAGAGAGAATAATGTGATGGGTGATACTTACTTTTCCCTTTAATCCTATTCTGCATGACTGTGCTGGAGTTCGACTGCTGCTACCGCTGGCACTTCATGGTTCTTCTTCTTCTCCTGCTGACTGACAGACTAAACGAAAGTGAGACCCTGGAGCTGCTGAGCCTCACCTATATCTCCTACAATGACGTAATCAGATACCCTATCCCTATTGGCCGGAGTCGAACATGTGACTCTATTAAGAGCTCCCATTGGCTCCCGCCATTTACCACCACCCCAGAACGTCATCAGCTGACGTCATGGCAGAGCCCTCTGGTGGCGGCGATATGAACAAGACCCATAGTGGATACACACTATATACGGCCATATTAAATAACGGTACTTGCGTCTTCACCTGTCGTCCCAGTAATGCACTCTGGTGGCCACGATATGAACTAAGTCAGTTGGGCTCTGGTGCTCGCAGTGAACAGAATGGGTGCAGCGATCTTGAATAATGGTACCTGCATCATCATCTGACGTTAGGAGAGCGCCCTCTGGTGGCACCTTATGAACTAAGCCAGTTGGAGTCCAGACCCAGTGGGGAACACACCTGCTTGAAATTGGTTAATTAATGAAGACAAGTATGTTTTCCCGTCATTTTTTTTGCTTACTAGAGACAAGAGTGGTGTGGTGCATTATCCTGCTGGAATTTGAACTTCGCGTCATTTTTCTGGGAGAAGGGGGTGTGGCACTTTCCATCCAACATTCAAACTTCCCGCCAAAACCCGCCATCTTGATGGACATCACAGCCGCCATCTTGGATGACTGTACTTTGGGGTGGTATGAACGTTGTTCCAAAACTGAGGTGTATTCTCTATATGTGTTGAGTGCATATGCACTCGACATAACAGGGAGAAGGACAGTTGTGTCAATTATGTTGAGTGAGTGAGAGCAGCGTTACCTTCTTGTTCGTTATTAGCCTGTCATGTCTTGGAGTTCTGCACACGATTTTCATCTCTGTGCTGAATTTTGTACACAATGGCGGTTGTCTGTATGGGTCACAGATGGCTCTACCAGCCACAGATAAAGAAACCTCTTTATACAGTGCTTTAGGCTGTCCACTGTACGTGACAAGTGACTACTGGAACAAATGATTGCAGACGACCAATGTCATACTCCTGAAAGTGAGTGGCATCTGTTAGCACCTTCTTTCCACTATCAGTTTACAACCAGTGTCTATAGGCAGGTGATCAAAACATTACAGTGAATGAGTTCAATGTATGCTGTGGATGTAACCTACTTATTGGACTCTCTATACCTCAAGAGGATTCGGATTCAAACTGCTAATCGAAAATGTAAGCAAGAAGAACCGGGTTCGAGCCCCGGCTGCAGCACAAATTTTAATTCACTTCGTCAGCTTCCAACGTTATCATAGATGAAGTAGAGACTTAAATGTCTCGGGGAAAATTTAATTTAAGATCTATGCGATCACGTGTAGTACAGCACTTCCTCATTACGTCCAATGCTGGGGTTCTATTCTAATGTCGGAGAACCCTAGTAATGGTGACAATAAGAGGGGAGATGTGAATTGGAGTTTGTGTTGGGGAGAGTATTTGACTTGTGTAGTGCGTGAAGCTATGTTGACCGTAATGCTGTGGTGGTGTAATTGTCAGCATATGTGCCTAGTAAGTAAGAAGACCTGGCTTCGAGCGCCGGCTACAGTACAAGGGGGGCTGTTAGAAGGGGGGCAAGTTCTTTCGCGTACTCTGTGTAGAATCGAATTGGTATCCCGTGAGGTCCAGTGGACTTTCCTCTGCTGAGTGATTCCAGTTGCTTTTCTATTCCTTGGACACTTATTTCGATGTCAGCCATTTTTTCGTTTGTGCGAGGATTTAGAGAAGGAACTGCAGTGCGGTCTTCCTCTGTGAAACAGCTTTGGAAAAAGGTGTTTAGTATTTCAGCTTTACGCGTGTCATCCTCTGTTTCAATGCCATCATCATCCCGGAGTGTCTGGATATGCTTTTTCGAGCCTCTTACTGATTTAACGTAAGACCAGAACTTCCTAGGATTTTCTGTCAAGTCGGTACATAGAATTTTACTTTCGAATTCACTGAACGCTTCACGCATAGCCCTCCTTACGCTAACTTTGACATCGTTTAGCTTCTGTTTGTCTGAGAGGTTTTGGCTGCGTTTAAATAATAGTAGTAGTAAGTAGTGAAGTAAAAAAAATAGTGTGTATTGGTAATGGGTTGCGTATTCTGTGAACCATGTTCATTTCTGTGGTGTACAGGGTGATTCAAAAAGAATACCACAACTTTAAAAATGTGTATTTAATGAAAGAAACATAATGTAACCTTCTGTTATACATCATTACAAAGAGTATTTAAAAAGGTTTTTTTTCACTCAAAAACAAGTTCAGAGATGTTCAATATGGCCCCCTCCAGACACTCGAGCAATATCAACCCGATACTCCAACTCGTTCCACACTCTCTGTAGCATATCAGGCGTAACAGTTTGGGTAGCTGCTGTTATTTCTCGTTTCAAATCATCAATGGTGGCTGGGAGAGGTGGCCGAAACACCATATCCTTAACATACCCCCATAAGAAAAAATCGCAGGGGGTAAGATCAGGGCTTCTTGGAGGCCAGTGATGAAGTGCTCTGTCACGGGCTGCCTGGCGGCTGATCCATCGCCTCGGGTAGTTGACGTTCAGGTAGTTACGGACAGATAACTGTTTATACCAACGTTTAATACACCACCTATCAGGAGGTTTAACACCATACTTCGTTCGAAATGCACGCTGAACAACTGTCGTCGATTCACTTCTGCCGTACTCAATAACACAAAAAGCTTTCTGTTGAGCGGTCGCCATCTTAGCATCAACTGATGCTGACGCCTAGTCAACAGCGCCTCAAGCGAACAAATGTACAACTAAATGAAACTTTATAGCTCCCTTAATTCGCCGACAGATAGTGCTTAGCTCTGCCTTTTGTCGTTGCAGAGTTTTAAATTCCTAAAGTTGTGGTATTCTTTTTGAATTACCCTGTATTGTTACTGTGCCAGCGCCCTCTGAAACTGTGATGCAGCATATTTCATAATACTTTTATGCTCATTCCCGTTTATCAAGCAGTGGAACAATGATGCAAACAAGATTCAGTACTGTCTCTTTTAATTCACTATCTCTTCACTTAACTTTTTAGTTTGGTGGGGGGACTGCAGATTTGAGAGCCTATAGAAGGCTAGCACAAGATAAAAGCCTCCTTAAAAGGGACAGACTACCAAAAAAAATGTTCAGAGCCCAATATGAAGTCGCAGCCTCAGATAGCCAGACCGCCATTCACGTTCCACATCCCACGTTCTCCGAGCGGGACACGGTACTGTGTTTCTATCGAAGAAACACAGCGTTATTCTTAGAAGCTTTTTAGGAAGGTAAGGAATTTCTCGCCAGGTGTTGCCTCCCAGAGGTTGGTGTGAATCGCCTTTACCTCAGGAGTGACAACATAAAATAATATTTAGTTTGAATTGCAAATTCGATTGGCTCTTATTGTTATTTTTCATAGAGCACACACTTTCTAGACTATTCCTCTGTGGCAACCACTTCATAGGTGTGTTTCGAAATTGTACTGTGGAGTGGACGAGATTTTCTGCTTGCCTCCCCACCCGACAGCTCTACTGGTTAAACGCCGTATAATCCACAAAAATGAGAGATTGTTTAGCATCTTGACTTAAGTTTTACTGGATGGAATTCACAATGCGTGCCACAACTGAGCGGCGAGTTTTTGTTCTGACGGCGATAGCAAAGTTTCAGACCGTCCAGAAAGAGGCACTTTTACACTACGTGATTGAAAAGTGCATTTCGCATTAGGCTTTGCTGCTAGACTATAGAAGATTAACGGAAGAGGCTGCTAGGAGGTGATGGAGTAAACACTTGTCACTGGGCGGCTGATGAGACAAGCCTTGTACTTACACAGCAGGATGTTCCCTCTTGAGTACTGAGTACAGAGGGAGCTGAACTCAGAATTTCCAAATGCTGTCGCCACTGACTTCCGCAATGCGCTACGAATTTGGCAAGATACGTCAGCGTTGCGATCACATATTCTCTGGGGACACAATACTAGTTCAATCCCTTCACGAGCCAGTTACTTCGTTTTAATACTTCGCAGTAAGCTAGTCTGCTTTCAGTATGCACTTTGCTGATATCCCTAGTGTTCGAACCTATTTTGATTCGTCCTTTATGTAATTTACTAACTATGCTTACAGTCACTGGTCGTATTTGTGTATTATTTTCATAGCTTTGCTTTAATAGTGTCTACCCGTCTGTGCCGTGGTTGTAGTCCATTATTACTGTAGAACCCTTTATCCAAGTATTAAATATTCAGTTGTTTATCTCAGTGAGTAACTCCTGTACACCAGTGATGCAGGTGCAAGGTGATGAAATCGTAAGTGATCAACTGTCATATAAAAGCTCTTCACGCTATTTTCGTAACACACAACTGATGCAAAACTATCTGCATCCTATACAGGCTGTGATTTCATGCATAGTCAACTGCAAGGAAAAAAACCAGAAGAAGACATCACTGACTTCGATTTCTCGCCATCCACTGCCCCCCTCCTCCCGCCTCCCAAATTCCACCCCAGCCATTACAGTAACAAACAATGGACAAAGTGTTCTGGGTTAATCTAGTTTATTTTTAAGTAACATTTCTTTATATGTATATATAAACGCCTGAAGATGAACAGAACATGTTCGAAACGTATTGTGTTATGTTAGATTAAACATAAAACAAAAAATAAAAAAGTGACTGGTAGCAGTAATTACAAATAAATAATTATTCCACAAAGTCACAGTTCACAAACGTAGCCAATACGGCCGAGAATAATCCTGTATTTTGCTTTTCGGTAGTAAATCAGTTGTTACAATGACCACTAGCTTACGTTATAGATTACGTGATCCCTCTTCTCATTAATACTTCTCAGTGTGTGGTATGCTACCCATATTCCATCGTTTGATTGGATCACCCCTACTGTCATTCAGTAAAACGATTACATTACGTGATAGTAGCACGTCCTTTAATTAATTAACAAGATTTTATGGGGTGTTTCCAGTCTCTGTAGGCCCCAGGATATCAGATTCTAAGAGGGTAATCCCAAAAATAAGGTCTCCTGTTTTTTTATAAGTAGGTAGACCTGTTTATTTCTACAATGGTTTACATCAGTTTACAACTTGAACATTTAGCTATCTTTCGACATAATCACCATTTCTGACGATGCATTTTTGTAGACGCTGTGGCGGTTTTTGTATGCCTATATCATACCAGCTCGCCACCATTCTGTTCAGAAAGTTATGAACCTCTTCCTTCACCTCGTCGTCGGAGCTGAATCGCTTTCCCGTCAAATTCTTTTTAACCTAGGGAACAGGTGATAGTCATTGGGCGCCAAGTCAGGGTTATAGGGAGGGTGGGTGATTACGTTCCACTGAAACTGTTGCAGGAGACCAACGGTTTGCCGATCCCAAAAAACTGTTGTCATGACTTTACCGACGGACTGTGTTTGCTTGGATTTCCGTGGCTTTGGCGAAGAAGGATGCCGCCACTGGCGTGATTTTTGCTTGGTCTCAGGTGTAAAGTGGTATGCCCAGGTTTCGTCACCCGTGACAATTGAGTCCAGAAAGTTGTCCTGTTCGGCTACAAGGCGGTGAAGAAATGCTCGGGAAGCATCAACTCGTTGCCGCATGTGGTCCTCAGTCAGCATGCATGACACCCATCTTGCGCACACCTTCCGGTAGTTCCATGTTTCCGTTAAAATTTTATGAGCGGTGCTTCGGGAAACCTCAGGAACCAACGCGCAGAGATCATCCAGGGTGATCCGCCAATCTTCATGCATGCTTTGCTCAACCTTCAAACTGACGGTCTCCCGCTCCTTTGTTCGTCGTGAATTTCGGTCCGACCAGCTGCAAACTCTCTACACCATTTACGAACATTTTTGACATCCATGCACGACTCACCATACACTTCCGTCAATTGGCGATGGATTTCAATCGGCGCAGTGCCCTTTGCGTTCAAAAACCTAATAACTGCGCGCAATTCGCACTTGGCGGTAACATCCAACTGGAGCTCCATTCTCAACGGCTGCCAAGCCAAGACAGAGCGCCTCAGCGCGGCGTGCGCATGTTTACAAACAGTGCGTGAAGCACTTTTCATAACAGGGTGACCAACTGTCACACAAACAGAGTTCTGTACTTACATAAAAAATAGGAGACCTTACTTTTGGGATTACCCTTGTAGCATGACAGGGGTACGAAAACAGCACAACCGATACCCCATAGAAGATCTGACGAGTTCTGGCCAAGACTAATTTCCGAAATCCCGCGATCTTCTGATCTAAGCAATCATTTGGTAGGTCGACAAAATAAGATTCTGTCGACCCTTAAACAGGATTTTCGAAGCCTGGAATCCTCTGATTTTCGTAGTCAAAATTTCTTTTAATTAATCGAATTTTAACCAGATAGATAAGAACGAACACTTATTAAATATACATCTAGAATTTAATACTAATGGCAAATCACAAGCACTTTTACTGATTTGCACTTCTTCCTAGGAAAGGTTGTTGAGTAATCCATCGTCCTGAGTCTTCGTCGTTGCAATTTTGGAAGAAATATTCTTGTGTGTCTGTGTTAAGGTAGGATTTTATTGTGTTTTGTGAAATGTATTATAATTCAGTTAGGTTTTGTAGGTATTGTTTCGTGTATGAGGAATTATTGAACTATAACAAAGATTCTGAGAGATTAAATGTCGAGTTGTCATTCGTGTACATGAGGCAGAAACATGTCGCGATATCCACCAGTTCAAGTGAGGTTAGTGCAGGAAACTGCACTGTCTAATTAATCTGCGTCAGTTCAGGGTAAACGCCTGAAATGGATTTTTTGTGACCAAACAAGTGCACTCACTGCCATCTTACTGGTCACAGAACACTTTGTAACCAATCCGTATCCAAATACTGTGAAATGTACAAACTATATGGACACTCCACATGCGACTGGATTGTCGAGAATGTGTGAGGAGGTGAAAGTAGAGACGAACTCGTTGTTTATTTTTGGAGACAAGCAGGCCGTGGACGAGGTTAATGATTTAGGTACGTCTAGTAATGGAAGAACTGTTTGTTGGTCAATTGAGCAACAACTAGTACTAGATGTACAAGATGGCGAGGCCACTAATAGAATCTGCAATTATCAGGAAATACTCTACGCTTAATACGTCTTTGGGTTGGTTTGTGATCCTGCACATCGTTAGCGACATCAATACAATGGCGGATACATATGGGTGGCGCGCGAGACTCCCCCCCCCCCCTCCACCTCTAACGGTTACGGGGGCCGCCAGCGGGGTTGGGACACTTGTGAGGAGCGACAGTTGTGAGGAGGGACAGTTGTGAGGAGATCCGGCCGAACAGGTAGCGGGCGGTCTACAGAGGCACCAAACAGGTTGCGCGCCGCAGTTCAGTACTGCTGTGGATTTAGCGGAATATACCAACAATGAAGGTGTAAGTTATTGGCGGTGCTAAACGTAAACAAGAAGTGTAAAGAAAGATTAACTACCAGAAACAACTTAGTTTTAGGTGAAGGCAGCCATACATATATTCCGGACGTCACGGTTAATGAAGTGCGAAAACACGTGGCAAACGCCAAAAGGCATGCAATAGAAATGGACACTTCAGTTTCTTCTGTTTACACCGAAGAAGTAGGGCCGCTGTTCAATCAAGGATACGACATCGTCAAATCACCGCCGTCACACGGGAGTGCAAAACGATCGCTGCAACGCATCAGGAAAAAAAAAAAAAAAAACATGGGATCTACACAGGATCCGATGCTGCAGGAGTATTTCTGCAAGAACATCATTTGCTAATGAATGATGGGAGCAAATTTTTACTTGCAGATGACAACAGAGTACCAAATGATAGGATATTGGTGTTCGCCAGCGGAAGGGGAAAATCCTGTCTAACAGACTGCAGTTCGTTCTTTGTCGATGGAACGTTCAAAAGCTCCAGCAAGCAGTTTGGACAGTTATTTATTGATCATGCCGATATTTCAGGAAACAAACACAGTTCCAACCGTGTACGCCTTGCTACCCAATAAAAAGCGAGTAACGTACGATCGCTTTTTCACAGCTGTTAAGAGCAACGTACCTGGATGGAATCATACAGCTATCATGATTGATTTTGAAGCTGCAGTCATCCAATCAATAACACATTTGTTTCCTGATGCAAATATTAATGGCTGCAACTACCATTTCAACCAGTGCTTGTGGAGGCAAGTGCATAATCGCGGCCTTGTTGCTGCCTACAAGGAAAACGAAGAAATTCGTTTTCACATAAGATTGTGTTCCGCTCTGGCTCACATTCCACTGGACATGTTAGATGATGGATGGCTATGGATTCAGGAGAGCACGCCAGATAATGAAAAACTGCAGGATTTTTACGACCATTTTGTTGAACAATGGCTGGATAATGACGACATGCCAAGGGATATATGGAACTGCGCAGGAAGGTGTCACCGCACCAACAATGTTTCAGGTTGGAATCGGAGGATAAATACATTAATTGTTCATCCAAAATTTTACTCCTTAGCAAAAATACTCAGAGAGGACACAGAATAGACTATAATGGGCACCAATTTGACTGACTATTTTTAAATATAGTTGGGAAAAGAAGAAATAAGTCCGCAATTAAGACAAAAATGGCTCTGAGCACTATGGGACTTAACATCTATGGTCATTAGTCCCATAGAACTTAGAACTACTTAAACCTAACTAACCTAAGGACATCACACAACACCCAGTTATCACGAGGCAGAGAAAATCCCTGACCCCACCGGGTATCGAACCCGGGGAATTAAGACAGATGAGATGGTTTCTAAAGCCCTTACAAGACTCCAAGTTGACGGTAATGTAAAATCATTTCTTACTTGCGTGGCCTATGCACAGAAATTACAATGAAAAGGAAATGGCTGAAGCTACAGCAATACTTGTAAATATTGAAAAGGGGTTCAGTTCACGCCGATCACCCTATTGTAAAAATTGTAAATAAATAATCATCCTGTAAATATTGTAAATAAATATAGTAGGGGACAAAAAGAGACTACCTCCTCGTGGTGTTCCCTGGACACGACACAAAGTCGTCTAAATGTCTTTAGCAAATTGTAAAAGATTCACTAATGAAGTATGAAAAGTCATAGCATTTCTAACAGTCACAATCAGCATTTTTGTGTAGAGAATTTTAGAAACAATGTCTCTTTGAGTGGACGATGAATACAGCTTGGTTCAACACATAAAGTGCATTCCTTAACGCTAATTGCTAGCAGGACTCACATTAGACCTCAGTACACTTCCCTGCTTGGTACAGGAAAATTGAGGTTTACTTCGAAATAATTAAAGAAAAAAGTTTCTACTGAGAACCAAATTCTTTAGTTGGCTCCTCTTAATATATGGTAAAAGGTTGCCACTCCTATCATACCAAATTTTGGGTGAGTGTTGAAAGACGGAAGACATTTTCCGTTTCTATAGTTTCTGTAAAATACATCGTTAAGTATGAGGTTGAGCGAAAATTATGTACTATGTAAGATTAATCAGAATAAAAATTCCAATGAAAAAGGTCTTGCACATAACTATGCTGCAACTAATGGTTGACAGGATATCGTGGGGGCAAAATCAGCTCTGATTTCTAATCTGACTAAGGCCACTCTTCCTTGCCCAAAAAAATTCTGAAATGATGTAGCCTGGCTGCACTGGAGGAGTGTGAATGTCCCTCAGCAGTTGCCCGGGCCGGCACAAGCCGAGCGCTCAGTCACACCAAGCGGCAGCAAGTAGTGGCCGAGCAGGTAGTGGCGCAGCATTTTCGACACACCCTGTGCCGGTCCCTCAGTATCCCGGATTTCTCACAAGTGTCCCCACATTCGAGTTTCTCACAAGTGTCTCTTCTCACAAGTGTCCACAACTCGCCGCCAGCATTGCTATCCGCGCCGCCCCCGCCAGTCATCCAACACCACCTAGGTGGCGTTGAGTTAGCCCGCATGCTATTCGTTCGTTTCTTTCTTCAGTCGACCCGACTGAATCGAGTTATCGAGTAGTTGTACTTTCCTATGTAGCATGCGCGTCCGCGTCATCGTGTTTCCTACGTTTCTGTGTGGCACATAGATAGCTAACGTATACCTACGAGAAAAGTCGCTGCCTCTCTAGTGATCTCGATACGTTATTCTGTCTGGCATTTGTTCGAGAAAAGTCGCAAATATTTTCTTGTCCACCTGCATCTGTTGCTACAGTAGGAAGCAGGTTTTCGACATTGCAGCGTACAAAGACATGGCTGAGGTCGATAATGAAGGAAGATCGACTTAATGGCTTAGTTCTGTTGAACACTCACCCTGACATTGATTGTCCTATTGACCATGTAATTAACCAATTTGCTAAGAAGAATAGGTACATAGAATTCATTTAAGGGAGAGAACCACAAATGTAACTTTTTTATATCATGAGATGGCATTGTCTTGTATATGTGTATAATCAGTTTAGGTAAAACTTTCCTGAACTTTGCATGTGACTTGGTTATTTTTTATTACAGTAAAGTAAAGGTACCTCAAGATATCTTTGGCGCCCTCTCCTTGAGGTTTTTCTGCATCCGCCACTGCATCAATATCGCTGGTTGTGGAGTACTCGATTCACTCATATGTTATATCAGGGTTGCGTAATCATGATACACTATGTGACGTGTGAAGGAACGAGGATGCTAAGTTCACCGGACTTGTATACGATGTGACGTCATTATGACGTATACACGCTACATCGAAAACGATAGAAACCGTATATCGACTATTCGACTTTTGTGAACTTTCGAGAGGTTGTGACAGGGTAGCGCTGTGCTCTGCGCCATTCGTTTGGATGTGTTTTGCGTTCCTTGCGTTTAAATCGTGTATTGTACTGTGTTTGTGTCCTGTGCGTTGTTTTTCGTTTGCTCGTCTCTAATTATGTGTTCAGCATTCGAGAGACTAATGAGAGAAAAGCTGAAAGAGTTCAGCATCGATGACGACGGGCAATTGCGTGGTTATTGTGAACCTCAAGCAGAAATTGATGTACTTCTGACCCAGCTGAAGTGCGTCGCTTATTCGTACTCGATGAGAAGAAGCACTCAGCAGCCAAAATCTTTAGATGCGTCAAGACACTAACCTTTGGTTAAGATTACATTGAGAAATCCACTTCCCCTCGTATTTCATCTCCGGTCGACGATTTTTCTTCAACAATGCCTCATATTTTTCTTTTTAAGTTCGAAATTCAATCATTCTACACACCAGTCATTACTGGACACTAAGGTACCTGTCTCTGCGGTCCGAGTGTAAAATTACTTGGAATTATGGTTGATAAAAGACTATCTTGGGATGGACATATAAATTACTTAGCTAACAAACTTGCACGAGTTCTCTTTCAGCTATATAAATTAAGAAAAAAAAGTCAGCAAGAGTATGCTGCTACAATCTAATATGTACTGACAAGACCAATTGTATGAAACCATACTAAAATATTGATAATAAATAAATATTATTTTCGGTGTAAGCGTTCAATACAACAATCACACAATCTAATCTATTCGGGACATAAGAAGACTTCACTTTTTTACGAAACGTGTTGTCCGTGGTGTTTTCAAGGCCACGGTCAGGAATATTTCTATTAATATCCGGCTCTTTTACTTTTATTTTGGCGAAATACATATACGCTGCCACAATGAGCTGTTATCAGAATCGCACGTGTCAAAACAAACCACTAGCTGACGACAGTTTAGAATCTCGAACGTTCGTAAAAGTCGATAGGTGTGTTAATCGACTAAAGTGTATATACGTCATAATGACGTCACATCATATCCAGGTTGCGTGAACTTAGCATCCTCCGTGAAGGAAGGGCAGAAATGTTCCATAGTGTTGTACAGAAACCAGGAAACGAAAGCATCGCATTGCGGCAGCCAAATGTAAAGAGATAATGGCTACCACTGGGTGGTGACACTTTTGTGGGAAATATGTCAATGTATCCTTAGTGTAAGGGGAAGCGAAATGAAGAGTTTTACACAACTAACTGAGCACTGCGTGAGGACGTGACATCTCGTGCAGGAAACAATAGTCTTAACATTGATGTTTTAACTGACCAGCAATGAAAAAATGAGTAAGAATGAGGAACATAAGCGTAGGACAATACAGATGACAAGGCAACAAACCCTTATTGAAAGAGGTGTAGCTAAAAATACGATAGCAGTAAGTCAGAATTGAAAATCACAAACCATGAGTTGTCCAGTGAATTAGTATTGGGGGAATCCACGCCTATGAATTTAGTGGGAAATATCGAAGTAAATGTAGAGTATATGACTGAGATACTCCGGAAAAGTGAAGCGTTGTGGCCAAATACCGTGAAGCAACAAGAGGCGCAAGGCATAAGAAATGGCAAAATGCTTAGGGCAAAGGAAAAAAGGGGATCATTTTAGAGAGGCAAGATGTTGCGTTCGAAAAATTTAGTGCGGTTTTAGAAGTACAGGCCATGAAACTGTTTCTGAAAATTCAAGGAACTTTGGATGCATCGGTAAGCACACTGAGGAACGACCTACAGATTTGAGGAAAAGATCATGGGGCAACGACGCCAGGCTGAAGGGAGAATTTTTGCAAATTTAGACGAGGGAGTTTCGCAGAATAGTTTCAGAATTAGCAACGGTAACGGAAACCACCAGTGTCCTCGCAGATTTGCTATCCCAAGTGTGCAACATAAAGATGAGGCAAAAGGATTGCTGGAGATATTGAATAAAATCAAGCAAGATCTGAAGCTGTTAGAAGAAAGACACAACAAGCAGGGCGGAGTAGTAACTAGTCTGGATAATATGGGGCCTACCTAATTTGCGAGAGCAAAACCATGAGACCTGGACGAAACTTGCACGTGGGAGGCGTTGGGGAAATGGTAGTGGACATTAGACTGCACAGGTGTGCGAGTCAGTTGAGTACAGGCGAGCAAATATTGGTGGAAAGGGGGGGGGGGTGAGTGGTGTGTAGACAGTATATTGTAATCTTCAGGGTAGTCATTTTTCGAATTAGTCTGGAGAATTTCACCTGAGAAATTAGGTCAGTCAGTTCGACCACATTCTGGCACCGTCAAGCTTGAACAGTCAAACAATGAACTTCGTTTGCACACACTTACGTGGAGAACCAGCGAGAACTATGAGAGTTAGAGCACTTGCATGTCGAATCTACGAATGTCGAATCTACGACTCGTATAATGAATTTCGACGAGATTTCATCCAGGAATACTGGCGGGAAATGTGGCAGGAACGTGAAAAGACGGAATTGCTTACGTTGCTGAAGTATTTGAGATTGGAGTGCAACAGTCAAGCAAAACATGTTAGATGATCTGTTTACGTCAAAGGATATTATGTATTTGTTTCGCGAAATTACCACAGAAGATGAGAAATGAGATCCTGTTGAACAAGTAGAAGCATAAGTGCAGGGTATGAATTTCAAAATTGTTCGGAGAGTTGGGGTTTGAGTGCGAATTAGTCACACAGAGACTGCTGACTACGACAGACGACACTGTGGACCTTGTTTCTAAAAAGTAGCAAAAAAAATCAATAAATGATTTAGAGATGGCAGCCTCTAACTAACAGCTTGCTGGATCTAACAGGTAAATATTTTCGTCCAAAAAGTACCATGCATCCTATTCAGAGGCAGTCAAATCCGGCATTTTACACCAAATCGCCAGCCGGGGTGGCCGAGCGGTTCTAGGCGCTACAATCGGGAACCGCGCGACCGCTACGGTCGCAGGTTCGAATCCTGCCTCGGGCATGGATGTGTGTACTGTGCTTAGGTTAGTTAGGTTTAAGTAGTTCTATGTTCTAGGGGACTGATGACCTCAGAAGTTAAGTCCCATAGTGCTCAGAGCCATTTGAACACCAAATGCCTTTGAACTTTCATAGCAAGAAATACAGTGTCGTCGCGGATTTGCAATCGAAAGTATGTAACACAAAGAGCGAGGTTAAAGCATTGATGGGTACACTGAATAAAACTAAGAAAGATCTGAACACGCCGGCCGGTGTGGCTGAGCGGTTCTAGGCGCATCAGTCTGGAACCGCGCGATCGCCTCGGGCATGAATGTGTGTGATGTCCGTAGGTTAGTTAGGTTTAAGTAGTTCTAAGTTCTAGGGGACCGATTACCTCAGATGTTAAGTCCCATAGTGCTCAGAGCCATTTGAACCATCTGATCTGAAGCTGTTTGAAGAAAGATGTATCTAGCAAAACCTATTCCACTGATCTGTGATGTCTCAAACACAGTGAACTAATGTAATGTGCCTAGGCGATCACGTGATTACAGTTTCAGTAATGGCTGCCTTCGGTTTCTTATTGTGTTATTTCATGTAATATTATTGTGTTTTCTATTGTGTTTGTTTATTGTGAACACATGAACTGTATTATATGTCCAGCGAATATGCTGATGTGATGAGTAGACAGTAAAAAGTTAGATTAATATTGTGTACAAAGTTTCTGTTAAGATAACTACATACCAAAAGGCAATTTCAGATAACCTTTTTTTAAAATTTTCTTCAGATTTTTGACACCAAATACAACCTGGAATTTGTCAACATAAAACAAGACGCCTGCAATGACTGCTTGGTAGTCAAAGTTCGTTTTAAACTTGTTGCTGATGAGCATATAAGGAACTAGCTTCTTGTGGAAAGATTTGTCCATGAACTACAAGCAAAGGCCTTTCTCCAGAACCTTAATAAATTTACAGATGACAGTATAACAGCGAACTTTGATTTGATGCAGACTCAGCCTTTATCAAAGACACAAATTAACAGATTGTATTATTCATGTCAACTATTGTATCATGTATTGGAAATAGTTATTCATAGGAGAGCAAAATTATGCTACCAAATACGATATATTTTTATACGTGGCCTGAGAGAGACGATGGTAGGGATTGAAAGACAATTAGTTTATGTTTGTGATATTTTTTCAAGTCAATCTTGAAACCATAAAGAGATGCAAATGATATTAGGTGTAATTCGATTGTTTTGTGACAGTTGTGCTCACAAAACAAAATTTTTTTTGGGAGGTTCCTACCCCATTCTGTGGCATCTAGTAGTCAGACCTACTAGATGAGCGGCTTGCCAAGCGAGTGCTTTTATTATTTGCAAATCAGAAATATTTTTATGATTATCATGCCCACTGCAACTATGCTTGAAATATGAGCCCTAGTGCGTATCAGTTAGGCTATAATTTATTCTCGTTCTCACTTTTTAATGGAATAGAATGGATAACACACTTGATTAATACACTAGTGCACATTTCTGAGCGACTCACACCACCCTGGCAAGCCCACATTTCCTTCCTGTGGTATATATTTTATACAAAGCTTGGACATTCCAGCAAGAAAATGCAGGTTATGGTGAAATACCTCAACAAAATGGTTACCCACAACTCAGTAATCAAGACCACTATTTGTCTCACTTATCTCCACTTTTATTACAATAAATTCTCTCTCTCTAATGTTGTAAAATTTCTTGCTTTACACTTAAACACAGTAGTTAAACAAGGGATTCTCCACTCAGTGGGCATGACATAAAATAAGCATTTTACTATTCTATGGTCTTGTAATGTTTCTATCTATTGCTACAGCGCACTTTCTGGATTCGTAAGGAATCTTTCGCTACTTCATTCTCTCCCACACTCTGTTAACCTCATTCATTAGGAACACAACAAATTTACTGATTTTCGTGCAGTACTAGTGTAGTGTAACGACGTACGTTTTGTATAAATGATTTTCTTTTGACATATGACCATGTGCAGACTTCGTCACCTACGTCAGTTACAAAACACTTCAAAATTATTTAAGTTCTTTTTAAAGTTGTCTATGAATGGTTCTTGAACGAGACTGTAATTAAAACATCATCATTTGAGTCGTATGGGCAGAATTACATCACTCAGTCCAATTGGTTTATGCAAACTTTTTTCAATTTAGATGTCATTTGTTTCTTCTCAGAAATTATATTAATGCAAGTTATCTGCTTTAATAAATATTAAAACCACATTGAATAAACTTTTAAGACTCACGATGAATGTTGTCAATAATTAATAATCTTGTCAAATAAATCAGTAATACTTCTTCCTTAATATAATTCTTCATAAATAAATTCTCAGAACACGTATTTAAACTTTTGTAGCACACACTAGTTTATTATCTTCATATATACTACATATAGACGTGAACATGAGCCTTGACAAGATAGGACTGAACATTTACAACATGATTAAACTTTCTATGACATCATTGTTGTAGAAACATTACAAATTCTTATTTTTTCAGTTTTTAGAAGCATGACACAACAACTAGGATTCAGGATCTTCTGTTGCTCTTTGGCTGTCGAGCCACGACATATAGCAGCCAGCAATTTTCTCTCTGGTCCCGGCATTGAAGATTCTGTCTCCATTCGTTGCGCCGCCCTCTCCGTGCATGAAACATAAAATTAAATACAAAACTTTAGATAATTCACAAACATTACAAATATTACAAAATACATAAACAAAACACTAAATTAAACTTATATTCACCTGCAAATTGGGCTGACACTGGTGGATGTGTAATTTCTTGTCCCACTACACACCCCACCCACAAGCTCAGTTTGTCGGGTTTTAACCGAAAATAAAACTTCTTATATATACAATATTTAACTGTTAATAGTATACATTTTTCTCACATTTTCCGTAATCGAAACTCCTTGCTCCTAGATAGATTCAATCCTTTTATGACAATATTGTTGTGACTATTCGTCATTTACTTTTAATTATGCTATTATTGTAATTCATAACTGAATATATGGAGATTACTCCTTTGCATTTAATAGTTGCTAGTAAATAATAATTTAGTACGGTCTTTAACGTTGTTACATTAGGAGAGAGCATTAAAATTGTAATAGGTTAGTTTCAGTTTTATTCATTTACTAGAGTTATTCTTTCCTAAATATATATTACTAATAATTTTCTCATTATAAGTAATAGTACTATTTACTTTACACTGTTCTTTTCCATAATGCTTTATTTATGCATGAGGTCAAGAAGAACTCAAGCTAAACTTTCTTTAGAATCTCAGTACGGCTTTCTTTACCTTCGGACACTTTGTTGGGTAATGGCAATTTATTTAGGAGAAAGAAGCGAGAGAGCCCCTTTTGGTGTGTTCTATATTAACACTATTACATATCTCTATTGAAGGCACTCTGCTATGTTTTCGTGAGCCATATAGCTCTGGACGCCCATGGTCCCTAAAATTATTAACCATCCCCTTTGGTTCCTACTATCCGAGAAAATATAAAAGATACAAAATTCCTTCTGACCTAATAACAAAAATTTCTTCCATATAAATCCCTTTTTAGTTACCTTTCCCTTTTTGAAGACCGGTAGATTATTGTAGAACACTTGTTTAAACTACCTGTCATTTCTTTAAGATAACACATAACTATCACAAAAAACTTAACATGAATAAACTATGAATGCTCGTCCGTATGTAACATATACTAAATATTAACTTATTTAGGAATGAAGGGTTTAATTTGATCGACACTATATAATCCTTTAATTACACCTGATGAAGGTTCCATAAGAAGTAACGCTTTGGGATGTACAATCTTATGAACAACATATGGACCTTCAAAGATAAAGAAGAATTTTCTACATTCCTTATTGATCTTCTAACTTTTAAAATGAGATCGTACTAATACAAGGTCTCCTACCTGAAATGAGGGTTCTATAGCATGTTTATTATAACTTTTAATTCTCCATTCAGCATTTTTAACAATCTGTACGCGAATTTTGTCGCTTGGAATGCATTGTTGGATCTCATTTACTGGCGGCCTAGGTAGAGCAGCTAGTAAAGGCTCACCTATAATTCGTTTGCCTAAAATTTCTATAGGTGTTAATCCTGTCGTTAGATGAGGCAATTCATTGAATATCTTTTCGAATTCAGGCATTAGTTTGGCCCACCGAGTATGTTTATATGCACAATAAGTTCTACATAATCGTCCTAATTCTTTCATGACTCTTTCTACTAAATTACTTTGAGGGGTATGTTTCGAAATTAAGATATGTTTGATTCCATATTGTTTTATCATATCTTGAAACTTTTGACTAATAAAAGCACTACCGTTGTCAGCCATAGTCGTTTTGGAATGCCCCGGTTAACAAAGTAATTTCGAGTAAGACAGCGTATAATGCTTGTTGTATTCGCTCGTTTCAAAGTATATAGTTTCACATGTTTGGACCAACATTCCATTACAACAAACACATAAGTAAATCCTCCTGAACTATGAGGCAGAGGGCGAAAAAATCTAATGATAGTAGATCCTATAGACCTCGAGGAATTACAGCATATAATTTATAACGCTAAGATTTGTTATTAACTTTAACCTTTTGACAGGTTTCACAAGTCCTAATACCACTTCTCACAATACGGGACTCATTTTTGAAATAATAATACTTCATTAGATGTTTAATACATTTATGAATTCCAAAATGCATGTAACCTTCATTAATATAAGTAATGAATTTGTACAGAACAGTTTCCAGAATGCAGATTTTCCATATCTGGTGTTCCCTCTGTTCTTTCCAATACAACAAGTCGTTGAAATATAACCACACACCCCGGGTGTTAACTGTTTCTTCCCCACTATTAAGGTTTTGTATAAGTTCCCTCTATGGATCGTCATTTCTTTGATTGCATTTAATAGCAGTTACTATCTGTTTAACCTTATGTTCGTTCTCCTGAGTTAAAAGGAAATAAACATGGTAATTTGTTCCTGGTTCTTCCGCAATGTTAATATTCTCCATTCCTACTGGAATGTACTTAATTTCGTACTGAAACTCTTGCAAGCATAATACCCAACGTAATAATCTACAGTGAAGTAACCAGCAATTATTTAAAAAGGTTAAAGCCTGATGATCAGTATATACAATTGTTTTTCTTCCAATTAATAATCCTCTAAATCTTTGAAAACCCCATACCACTGCGAGAGCTTCCTTCTCGGTTACAAAATAATTTCTTTCATGTTTATTTAAAGTTCTATTAGCGAATCCAATAAGCTGATATAATCCCTTTTCATTGGTCAGATCACCTTGGAATATTACGCAAGACACCATAATCAGAGGCATCAGTACACATACAAAAGTCCTGATTGAAATCTGGGTGGTATAACATTTTAGCTTCTGTTAATGCTCCTTTTATCCTACCTTAAACTTCCTCTTCCTCTTTTCCCCAGAGCCATACTGATTTCTCTTTTAATAAATCGAGTAATTTAGGATTAACAATATCCTGCCTTGGAAGAAATCTTCTCAGAAATCCTACCATTCCTAAGAATGATTTCAGTTGTTTCCAATTTCTAGGACTCGGGTATCGAGCAATAGCTTCAATACGTGCTGTATCTGACCTAATACCTTTACTGTCCACTATATGCCCCAAAAATCTCACTTCCTCCTTTCCGAAGTAAGACTTAGATAATTTTAAAGTAATTCCTCTGACAATTAAACGGTCAAACAATTCCTGTAATATCGTTACGTGTTCTTCCCACGTTTTAGTGGCTACCAAAATATCATCTACATATAAAATATTCTTTTGTAATAATGCTGACCCAAAGCAAAATTTAACGCCCTAATGAAAACTGACACTGATATATTAAGTCCAAAAGGTAAAACTTGGAACTGATATGATCTGTCTTCAAAAAGAAAAGCCGTATATTGCCTTGAATCCGGGTGTAATATGACTTGATGGTAGCCAGCAGTTAAATCCATTGTACTCATATAGTGAGAACCAGCAATCTTAAGAAGTACCTCCTCCATTGGAATAGGTCTGTCTCTTTCCATCTCTATAATTTTGTTTAATTCACGAGCATCCAGAACCAGTCGTACCACACCAGTAGCTTTCTTAACTACCCACAAAGGACTGTTAAAAGCACTATATGATTGTTCGATAATATTTTGTTCTAGCATCTTACTTATTTCTCTACTAGCCGGTTCTTTGAATTGTACTGGAATAGGATAAGGTTGCTTAAAGAATTGCTTTTGATCTTTAATCTTAAATTTACAAACATAATCTTTGATTCTCCCCGGTTCATCTGAGAAGATGGCTCTAAATTCTAACAATAAAGATTCCAACTCTTCCTTTTCTTGTTCGGATAGACAATTCATAGAATAACATTTTTCTTTCGCTTCGGTTTTCGTTACTATTACTAGCCTCACATTGGTATACTTCAATTCAAGATCACTAGACCTATTAATAGGTTCATGGTCCGTGTGTACTTAATTTGTAAGGATTCGTAGCAATTTTCGGGTACTTGATTATTAGAAAACCTCACTTTAAAAGCACATGCCTCGTTATCGATGGTTAAGGAAGAGTCTTTAAAATCTAATATAGCTTTATATTTACACAACCGATCTATACCTAAAATTATGGCCACATTTAAGTTGACTACGACAAGTACAGAGTGAGAAATTAATTGTTTAGAAATTTCAAAAGTTAAATAAACTTCCTCAGTAACATTTTGACTTCTTTTACCAGTAACTCCTATAATTTTCACCCCAGTTACAGGTAAGGTTCGGAAATTCCAATATTTCTTTTTAAGTTGAAATAATTCTTTAGGTAAAATACTTACTTCGCTACCCGAATCGATTATAATATTTACTTCGGTATCTTTAATATAACCTTTAATAATGGGTTTATAAGTTATATTCTCCCTTATCTGATTGTCTTCATGAAGTAAATCTTGTTGCCAATCACCTTCCTTTTGGCAGCTTAATGATAAATTGCAGTTGGGTCTTGTATAATTTTGAATAACAGTTCCCTTTAGTCGACCCCTACTAAAGGACTTTACTAGTTTTACATACTTTCTATGATAATGTCACCTACAACTTGACCTTCATTAATTACTTGAGGATGATTTATCTCATTATCGTTGTTGTGTAATTTCCGCATTTTAGAGTTATTGCCCCAATTTTGTTGGCTCTCTTTATCTTTAGATTGACATTTTATACAACAAATCCGGCTACGATTGTTGTTGTTAAATTTTCGTGGTTCTGAATTATTATTATTTCGAGAATTGTCATTCCTACCAAATCTAAATTTCTCGTCTTCCCATTCTCTATTAAGTATATCTAACTGTTCTAAATATCCTAATAATTTGCAAGGTTGTGACCATTCCCTTTCTATCATTCTTTCCTTTACATAATATGGTAACCTACTAATTAGGACTCATATTAGATGACTTTCAATAATTGGTTCTTCAATTAATTTAGCACGGTTTAAATGCCATTCGAAATAATTCCTATAAACTCCCCACCATTTAGAATAAGGAGGAGGGTCTAACAACTCTAAAGTTAAGTGTTGTTGTTTTCCTCTTGACCAATAATTTTGTTTAAACTGCTTAACAAAATCATCCCAGTCCCTAAATTCAGTTCTATGCAGTACTGCCCATTCCACAACTTCTGCTTCTAAATGTCCTATTACAAATTGAATCCATTTTTCATTACTCCATTTAGGAGATAATGAAGCTTCAAAAGCTTTTATAAAGATTATAGGGTGAAGTTCGCCTCCTGATTTGAATACAGGAAATCGACTTGCTACATTTGAATTTGTCGTTATATCATCCCAATATTCTGCGAGAGACATAGTTGGATTTTGTTTAGATTGCAGAGACAGAGTTGCGTCGGATTTGCTTGCCGTGATTTCATTATTTGTATTGTTGTCGTCTGAGCTAGCAAACACGATGCGACTGTTGTCTCTGATTACGTTTTTACTTCTACTACTTGAAACGTTTTTATTATTATCTAATTCCAAGAACCGTTTAGTAATTTCCTGTATTCACATTTCTGTACTGGATACACGGTTAGCTAATATCGATTCTTCACTGTCTTCACGATGTAAACGCTCTGTACCTTCGTCAATATTATTATCTTTGGAAGTCTCAAGGTTACTGCATATTTCAGTAACTAAAAATTTCACGTTTTCTATTTCAGTATGATCTTTTTCTACTCGATGAGTTAATGTGTCTAATTCTACATTATCTATTGAAGAAATGTCTACAGGTTTGGTAGAAACCTCTTTAATAGATTCTAATAATTCTCTACGAACAGTTTCTGTTTGCATAAAAAATTCATCTCGTAACTTATCGTTATTTTTGTCTATTTCATTTACAACTACGACATTGACATTATCTAGTCTGTTGGTTAAGTCAGTAATATCATTTCGCATGAGAGCTCTTTCCTCACGCGATTCCTGGATATGTTCTTCTAACCTTTTACAATTATCAGCAATCTTATTACTAAGTCCTACTAGTTTTTCCTGCATTTCAACGTTAGAAGCCTCTATTTTATCACTTAATTATCGACTGGTTTCATTAAGATGTTCCTGTAACCTGTCTGTAGATTTTGTTAGCTCCCCTTTAAGTTCCTCTTTTAATCTAGCCGTAGATTCTTCGTTAGATTGTTTTAATTCAGCTAAAAAATCCCTGTTAGACTGTTTTAATTTAGCGATCGCCCTCAAAAGGGATCTCATGCTCCTATCGGACACAAATTGCTCTTTGTCTGACATTTCACTTCCCTACATTATTGTAAGATATTAACAAGTTACACACACAGACTTGTAATCAACAATCCTATTAAAAGCACACTCCCTATGTACAACACTCCACATCCAACTTAAAACAGACTCACCGGACATTAATATTGTAGTTTGTAGTTCTCAGTGATCAGTGTGCTGCTATGGGATGCAGAAGTAGCAGCCGTCGATGCAGCCGCTGAGATGCGGCGACCCCCCTTCCGCAACCGACAGGACACTGAGTCGAACACCGGAGACATCCCTGGCTGCAACCATGCCCGGCCGCACTGGAGACAGGCAAAGCGTTCAGCAACATCTCTCATATCAGCCGGAGGAACGCCCCCCAGCTGACGTACTGGGCCTGTTAGTTCAGGGAGAAAAAGGTTGTCGGGGTTTGCAGCGTTCAGCTGCTGCCCAACAGATGAGCCTTCTCGTGGAATAACTGCGTGACTGTACTGCTTGGCTGCGCTCCGTCAGATGCCCACACCTGCGAAGTCGCCGTTGGCTGGTGAAGGCTCCACGAAGACTCGCATTGACTTTTGAAGGACTCTTGATGTTTTAATTGTTTCGTTCCTGTGTGCCTTAGTTGCACACAAGTCCTGTTTGTAAGGTCGCCACAGTGTAGTGTAATGACGTACATTTTGTATAAATGATTTTCTTTTGACATATGACCATGTGCAGACTTCGTCACCTACGTCAGTTACAAAACACTTCAAAATTATTTAAGTTCTTTTTAAAGTTGTCTCTGAATGGTTCTTGAACGAAACTGTAATTAAAACATCATCATTTGAGTCGTATGGGCAGAATTATGTCACCCAGTCCAATTGGTTTGCGTAAACTTTTTTCAATTTAGATGCCATTTGTTTCTTCTCAGAAATTATATTAATGCAAGTTATCTGCTTTAATAAATATTAATACCACATTGAATAAACTTATAAGACTCACGATGAACGTTGTCAATAATTAATAATCTTGTCAAATAAATCAGTAATACTTCTTCCTTAATATAATTCTTCATAAATAAATTCTCAGAACACGTATTTAAACTTTTGTAGTATACACTAGTTTATTATCTTCATATATACTACATATAGACGTGAACATGAGCCTTGACAAGATAGGACTGAACATTTACAACATGATTAAACTTTCTATGATGTCACTGTTGTAGAAACATTACAAATTCTTATTTTTTCAGTTTTTAGAAGCACGACACAACAACTAGGATTCAGGATCTTCTGTTGCTCTTTGGCTGTCGACCCACAACATATAGTGGCCAGCAATTTTCTCTCTGGTCCCGGCAGTGAAGATGCTGTCTCCATTCGTTGCGCCGCCCTCTCCGTGCATGAAACATAAAAATAAATACAAAACTTTACATAATTCACAAACATTACAAATATTACAAAATACATAAACAAAACACTAAATTAAACTTATATTCACCTACAAACTGGGCTGACACTGGTGGATGTGTAATGCTTCAATTTCGCGTCCCACTACACTAGGAATAATCATGCTTGACCCACTGTATTTGAAACTAATTCACTACTGTCTCATGCAATCACAAAGATTAAATACGGCATACAAAACACATCTCAAAAACAAAATGTTTGGTTATCTACTCTTTCTGCTTTCCCAGGTCAAACAATAATCATCATAGATCCACACGTCACTGACACACATAATAATTTTCCTACCACAAACTCTGGAACATTTATGCACATCTCCCTGTGCAATGAAACCCACATGGAGCTGTTGGGTAGATTTCTGACTCACGTTAATTCACTCTCAGAGTATCTGAATATCAAGCTGTCGTCACACAAATGTATCTCATAATGGAAGTTTTGGTGCCTCATTTATCTCACACATGGATCCTCAACTGAATGCTACGACAAGCACTTTTAATTTTTTTTTTCATTGTCTCATAGTCAGGTTGAGACTCATACTGTACTCAGCACATGGAAGTCTTCTTCTTCTGTAGTGGTCAATCCAAGGATTGGTTTGCAACAGCTACAATGGCAGCTTGTCTCTATTCTGTGCATCTTTCAGCTTTTCTCTTCACTTCTTTATAGGTGTTACATCCCACATCTTTCACGATTTGATCCATGTACCTCAGCCGTGGTTTTCCTCTTGGTCTTTTTCCCTCGACATATCCCTCTATGATTGTGTTCAGGAGTCCTTTATGTCTTAATGGATGGCCCGTAAATTGCACTCTTCTTTTAACAATGAAGCTCCAGAAGCTTCCTTTCTCACCTGCTCTTTCCAGAACCACTTCGTTTGTGGCCTTGTCGATACATGTTATTTTGAGCAAGCGTCTACAGCAACACATTTCAAAAAAATTTAGCTTCCAGTCTTCCTCTGTCCCGAGAGTCCATGTTTCACACCCATAGCATGCCACACTCCACACATATGATTTCAAAAATCTTTTCCTGTTTTCAAGGCAGATGCTCTTAGTTGTTAAGATGTTTTTCTTCTTGTTAAAAGCAGCCTTTGCTTGAGCTATTCTACTTCTCACTTCTGCCTTGCTCCTTCCATCCCTGGTAATATGACTGCCCAGATAAGTAAATTTATCAACTTTGTCAAGCAGTTCATTGCCTACATGAACTTGGACTTACATTTGATATTTTTTGTCGCATGCCATTACTTTTGTTTTTGCTTTATTAATTCTCATATTATATTCTTCCCCCATAACTTTATCCATTCTATTCAGCAGGACTACAAAATCTTCTTCACATTCAGCTAGGACAGCTATATAATCGGCATATCTTATCATATCTATTCATTGGCCATGAACTACTACACCTGTCTGTGAATTTTCCCTTACTTTTTTCAGCGCCTCTACAATGTATAGGTTAAAGATAACAGGGGATAGTGCGCAACCTTGTCTGACGCCTTTCCATATCTGCACCTCTTCTTGTTTTGTCCGTCCATGGATAACTGCTGTCTCGTTTTTGTACAGGTTCCATATCATTTTTCTATCTTTATAGTCTATTCCTACATTTTTGAGTACCTCAAACATCTTATCCCTTTTAACATTATAAAAGGCTTTATCTACATCTACGAATGCTGTGTATGTTGTCAGGTTCTTATCTAGTTGTTTCTGTATTATTAGTTTCAGAGCATATATTGCCTCTCACGTTCCTCTATCTTTCCGGAATTCAAACTGGTCTTCGGAGAGTGTAGCATCGACTTTTTGAACTATGCGTTTTAGGATAATTGAGGTTACTATTTTAGTGGCGTGAGTAACTAGGCTGAGCGTCCTATAATTTTCACATCTTGTAGCATTTGCCTTCTTTGGAATAGGGATCATAATGTTTTTCTCAAAGTCTGTAGGAATTTTACCCTGCTCGAACATGTTGAAAACAAGATTATACAACTCCTGATTCAGTTTTGCTCCTCCAGATTTCAGAAGTTCAGCTGGGATATTGTCTATAGCAGGCGATTTGTCATCTTTTTACAACTTCATCATCGTCATCCAACATATTGCCATTTTCATCCATCACAGCCCTACACTTGTTTCTTCTGTCTCCAAAGAAATGTCTCACACATTTATAGGCCTTGTCAATATTTCCCTTTCTCATGTTGTCCTCAACTGTGGAAGTGCTTGTCTCTAATTCAAGTTCTGCACACAGAAATCCTAATTATTTTCAACTTAGATTTACACACGCCAATATTTCATCTTAATACTACCACATGCTTGTATTTCGTCTTATAATTACAACACGTGGTTTCTTTGTCACTTCAGAAGAATCCTATGTTCCCCATGAATTTTTACCTGCCTATCTTTTTCCAAAAAATTTACATGAGCCTCCCACCAAAAGTTTCTGAAAAAGAGAAATTATTAGATCACCTACTCTTAAATATTCCACATGCATACCATTTTCAAATAAATTTGTTTTTCTGGAGCACACATAGAGCACATCTTCACACCTCAGGAACCAGCAACAGAGTGAAACATGGCCGTTCATCAGGTCATCCCGCGCTTCCACAGAAGTGGAGGAGGACCTTGCCACCGTATTGGTCAGCCACATTCCAGGCCCTCTAGTTCTCTTGTATACTTCCTCTATTTGGTTCAGCCAAATGTGACCAGAGAATTGTCTCAAAGACGATTATGTAATCTACCTTCACTATCTGTGGTCAGCAGACAACCAGCCATTCATTCAATTCACAAACATTACGAAACTGGATACAGTGATCTATTTTAAGGAAGCGTACATCTGAATAATTAAACACACGAAGTGCCCTTCTTTCCTACATTGGTATCCGGCTTTGGTGTATTAAATAAAATGGTTTATTCTACAAAAAACGCTGTTCTGACAAGAAAAATGAAGTATGCTGTTGTACATCTTTTCTATGTCGGGCAGTACTGTACCCTTTCAGTATTTTATTTCTGTTCTGTGTGATTGCATTTTCCCTGTGTGTGGTCATTCATACACGCCTGCATATAGGTCTTTTGGTATTCCAGAAAAGAAACTCTGAAAACTTGAAACAGTAATGCTCCTAGAGGAATGTGACAGCATTTTTGAGACAGTAAGAACACGTCACTGCCTGAATTCTGATTTTTTCATGGGTCAGTTGAAAAGAACTCATTGAAATATCAGTTCCAAAGTCAAAAACCTTCGAAATTAGTGAAGCTAAGCGTCTCAATATTCACCATACATCTGTATCGGTTCGTCTGCATGCTACATATGCAAATGACACCAATGCGCAAACAAAATGATCAACAGTGGGGATAGGTATGATCGTATTTTGCCTCAAGTAAAAGCTTTACCAAATAGCATTAGTGTACAACAAGCAAGGAAAAATGACTTGATATCACTACTTTCTGCAATGGACTATGAATTGAACCAAATTTCTTCCTACAGAAGTTTGGTGGAGCCTAATGATGTAAGAGTGGTTTTGAGGATGGAGACAATGGTAACATAGAAATTCATTATGATAACTGATGTTTTGAACGAAATATCAGCAATACTAGGAAAAAGTAGTTCCCATATGTATAATTGTCAGTAACACAGTATCTCTTAAGAACTCACACAAAATAATTGTGTATGAATTGTATTAAATCCCATTCGAGAATTAATATATAATAAGTTACGCTCTAAGTAAACACAGGTAAGCTATGTTTTAAATTTTTGATTGGTAAACATCTCATCTAAAGTCATTTGCAATAAATATCACAAAATACACTCCTGGAAATGGAAAAAAGAACACATTGACACCGGTGTGTCAGACCCACCATACTTGCTCCGGACACTGCGAGAGGGCTGTACAAGCAATGATCACACACACGGCACAGCGGACACACCAGGAACCGCGGTGTTGGCCGTCGAATGGCGCTAGCTGCGCAGCATTTGTGCACCGCCGCCGTCAGTGTCAGCCAGTTTGCCGTGGCATACGGAGCTCCATCGCAGTCTTTAACACTGGTAGCATGCCGCGACAGCGTGGACGTGAACCGTATGTGCAGTTGACGGACTTTGAGCGAGGGCGTATAGTGGGCATGCGGGAGGCCGGGTGGACGTACCGCCGAATTGCTCAACACGTGGGGCGTGAGGTCTCCACAGTACATCGATGTTGTCGCCAGTGGTCGGCGGAAGGTGCACGTGCCCGTCGACCTGGGACCGGACCGCAGCGACGCACGGATGCACGCCAAGACCGTAGGATCCTACGCAGTGCCGTAGGGGACCGCACCGCCACTTCCCAGCAAATTAGGTATCGGCGAGGACCATTCGCAACCGTCTCCATGAAGCTGGGCTACGGTCCCGCACACCGTTAGGCCGTCTTCCGCTCACGCCCCAACATCGTGCAGCCCGCCTCCGGTGGTGTCGCGACAGGCGTGAATGGAGGGACGAATGGAGACGTGTCGTCTTCAGCGATGAGAGTCGCTTCTGCCTTGGTGCCAATGATGGTCGTATGCGTGTTTGGCGCCGTGCAGTTGAGCGCCACAATCAGGACTGCATACGACCGAGGCACACAGGGCCAACACCCGGCATCATGGTGTGGGGAGCGATCTCCTACACTGGCCGTACACCACTGGTGATCGTCGAGGGGACACTGAATAGTGCACGGTACATCCAAACTGTCATCGAACCCATCGTTAGACCGGCAAGGGAACTTGCTGTTCCAACAGGACAATGCACGTCCGCATGTATCCCGTGCCACCCAACGTGCTCTAGAAGGTGTAAGTCAACTACCCTGGCCAGCAAGATCTCTGGATCTGTCCCCCATTGAGCATGTTTGGGACTGGATGAAGCGTCGTCTCACGCGGTCTGCACGTCCAGCACGAACGCTGGTCCAACTGAGGCGCCAGGTGGAAATGGCATGGCAAGCCTTTCCACAGGACTACATCCAGCATCTCTACGATCGTCTCCATGGGAGAATAGCAGCCTGCATTGCTGCGAAAGGTGGATATACACTGTACTAGTGCCGACATTGTGCATGCTCTGTTGCCTGTGTCTATGTGCCTGTGGTTCTGTCAGTGTGATCATGTGATGTATCTGACCCCAGGAATGTGTCAATAAAGTTTCCCCTTCCTGGGACAATGAATTCAGTGTTCTTATTTCAATTTCCAGGAGTGTACATTAGTAATGACTGCTATTTATTCATGACCTAACATTTATACACATTTAAAATAATTTTTATGACAAAAAATATCAAACCCAAAATTAATTTCCTGATAACTCTACAATATTAATGACAAATACCTTAAACTTTTCTAAAAGACATATCAGTGAGTCACAGGCAAACTGTATATGAGCTATGGTTTTCATACAAGAGCTATTGTAGCAAAAGGAAATTTTTCTGCTCTACTCAAAAATTTGCCAAGTTGGATTTGGAAGCTTTTGGAAACAAGCTCCACACTCTGTGTACCATATAAGTTTAGGAATTATGATTTGTGTACATATGGATTTAATGTCTAAGATTTACATGTCATACCTATGGTCACCATATGTGTGTTAATTAGTTGTGTGCAAATTATTGTTGTAACCCAATGTGGGTTCCTCTAGAAGCTCACTCACAAATCAGAGCTACAGGAGTGAAATGGCGAATGGGTCAAGCTGAGATTTTTCAGGTCTCTGTAGTTGGGAACAGTACAGAAAGTCTTGGATGTCAGACTAATGAGGTGATGATAGTGAAATGAGTCTCTAGGTTGGCTCACTGGTCTACATTTCTTCCCTTCTTCTTCTTATTCTTTTCCACATGTTAGCAATGAAGAACACAGACACTGGTTTTCAAAAACATAGATGAGGCTTACTAGCACAAATGGCCACCTCAGCCCATAACTTCATTAAGACACATTAACGTATGGTACTACTGACCAAGATTAATATGAAGTGCCAGATTGTATTGTTCTAAGTGAACCTTTAGGCTCAAGTACTCTTTACACTGAAACTGATGCAGAGACAAAGGTACATGTAGACAAACATACGATGGAAAGCAGTAACCCCAATCCAGAGGTATGTATAGGTAAGCTTTGCAAGTTGTTCATATTGAACAAAGTTAATTGAATCTGGTACTCACTTACATAGTATCCGCTGTAAGCTCATTCATCAGAGGCTGCTTTCATTCACTGTAACTTTTGAACTCTCAAACACGGCTGAACCCTACTTGCTTGCCATTTGAGGGCCTCTATATACTGTGTTTCAGGCTCTTTGCTTAGAGATGAACGTGAATGTGTCACTTTTAGCTCCATCTCACAATCAGTGTGCATGAAATCAACAGTTTCCCAATATGTGTGATCTGTTAATAGACTGACGAAAGTGTTTTACACTACAGTTCTCCTACTAAGTTACAAATCTTATAGCTAATATTCATACTTAGGTGATTTGTTTTTACTAACAATCCCCATGATTCTGCCAGTACAACTTCCTTGTAAATGGAAGTTTTGTACTCTAATCTTAGAGACTAATTTTATGTGTCTTTCTTATACAAGTTACATAGTGTGTACATATACACATATAAATACATGGGTTTCTCTTTTTTCCTTTTTTCACGTATAACCATATATACATAGATTTTTCCATTAATACAACTAAAATATTTCTGAAACACAAATACGTACAGTAAGTGATCACATCTTCTCCAATCTCCCTCTATGGGGTTGTGCATCCATTGACGAAGCCTGGGGTTAGGAGTAATTTCACTTAGGAGGTGCAAGTCTTGTGAGGTTCTTGCATGAACTGAATCACAATTCACACGCACAAGGTCGTAACACATGTCTTCTTTCCACTTCATGCACTGAATGCTGCTCGTGAGCGTCTAAGTATCACTCTTATGGTTATGAAGGTTGTGGTGGTCACTAATACACAAATGGAAATGTGTGTTTTCCAGTTTGAACTCTCAATCTCTGATACTCTTGCATGTAATCTTAATTTATCTCCTGTTTCTTGCATTCAATGCCCTATCCATTTTGTTTAATCTACGAATGTCTGAATTTCTTTTACGTTTCTCACTGATATGTTCCTTCTCTGTCGTCTCTTCCTGTTTACTACTGCTGCCAGGGTTAGGCTAATAGAAGCTAAAGTGACTGGGGGGTTGGCCTGCCTCTGAGGACCAATCACAGTGTCTCCCTCAGCTACATCTTTATAATTCCTAAACATAAATCCATCTTTAATCAGTTTGAAGATAGAATTTAACTTATTCTATTTGCTTTATGTTTCAGAACATGTCAACTCGACTGTTTTAATTTGTTCATGTGTACTGTTATGAACTTCTTATTCGTTAACTGGAGTACTATATTTGGTCCATGATTACTTGCAACATGAAGACGTCCTCTCAGTGGACTTGTTACATTGTTTGACTGCATTCTTCTCACACTTTCGATATCTAATAATACCTTGTCCCCAGCCTTGAATTCCTTGGGGCTTTCAATGTGATCATAATTCTACTTTTTCTTCTCCATGCATTCCTTATAGTAACACCCTGATATCTGATGCATCTGGTGCATCCTTTCCTTTAGTTGCGTTGTGTAATCACCGTAGTTTGGCCAGAACCCAAATGAACTGAAACAGTTATGGGGTGTGGTGTGATATACAAATGTGGCAAAACACATCCGCACAGATATAATAGTGTAGATATCATGTTAGTGATAGATGCTTCCTTTTGTGTGCTTCGTTTTTTAGCGGATCGTATGCACAAGATTGAATTTTCTCGATCTTCAGCATACGGTAGACCCTCTTCAAGATGTCACTTAGGAAATTGTTCCTTGGTCACTCAGTAACACTGATAGTATTCCGTAATTGCAAATTATTCTCTGTGCTAAGACTAGCGCTGTTGTGTCAATATCGACTATAGTATCTGCTACATCGAATTCGTGAGAGCTGGCTGAAGAGATAGGATGTATATACGAGTGGCGGTCAGTAAGAGATGCAACACATTTTTTTCTCAGCCAGTTTCGGTTGAAAAAATCGGAATTTGTTGTGGGACATCGTGGAATATTCCCGCTTCAGTCCCTATTGTTTCATGAAGTTCTGATAGGCGGCGGCTTTAAGCGTAGTCTTTAAAATGTCGTCTGTAACAGAGGTACGATCCAAGCGGACAGCTCTCATTGAGTTTCTATTGGCGGAAAACCAGAGCTTCACATATATTCATAAGCGCTCGGAGAACGTCTATGGAGACCTAGAAGTGAACAAAAGCATGATGAGTCGTTGGGCGAGGCCTCTGCCATCATCCCAACAAGATCGCGAAAGCATGTCTGATTTCCGACACGCCAGCTGGTCGCACGTAGTTGTGACTCCTGCAATTTCGAACATGTGGACACTCTCTTTCGACGGATCGCAATTAGACACCTCTTTGCACAACTGGACATCTCTCTTTATAGTGCTGACAAACTACATTTGGCGTACTCAAAGATGTGTGCCCGCTGTGTTCCTCGCTGCGTAACAGAAAACCATAAAGAGCAACGAAGGACCATCAGTGCGGAATTGCTTTCACGTTATAAGGTTGATCATGGCAATTGTGTCTCGAACATCCTTAGAGGCGCTGAAACATGGGTTCATCACTTCAAACCAGAAACGAAACGGCACATCACCTCTCCTTCGAAGAAAAAGTTCAAAGGCGCACCCTCAGCCTGTAGTATCATGGCGACGGTATTCTGGGACCCTGAAGGAGTTATTCAGTTTGATGTCCTCCTTCATGATGCAACGATCAACTCTGAAGTGTACTGCGCTACCCCCAGGAAATTGAAAAAACTACTTCAGTGTGTTTGTAACCACAGAAGTGCAAGCGAACTTCTCTTTCACTACGACAATGCAAGGCCTCACACAAGTCTGTCTACCCGAGAGGAGTTCACAGAACTTCATTGGATTGGACTTCCTCATCCATCCTACAGCCCAGATCTCGCACCTTCTGACTTACATCTGTCTGGCCCAACGAGGGGTGCACTTAGCAGGAAGCCGTACATGAATGATGGGGAAGTCATTGATGCAGCAAGATTTTGGCTCCGACGTCGACCTGTAGAATGTTGTCATCCTCCTAGTAAGGTGGTGTAAGGCCGTCGCAAAATAATACTGGTGTATTGAAACACTGATTAAAACCAACCTGCTTTCATAAAAAAGTGTTGTATTACGTGTTGACTGTCCCTCATATTCCATTCCTCTGTTATATGGAGCAGTCGTACTAGGTCGATATCACAACAAAGAAATACCTAATTAGGTATTTTGTCAGCCCTCAGGGCATATTCACCTTATTCTGCGTAACCTTGCTCTTCAGACCACTCTCGCAGCTTTTAAGGTGCTCTTATACGTCTTTCTTCATATCTCCCCATGATCTATATCTTTTAATCCTGTCATATGTGCAGCTGATTCCTTGGTATACACCTATTAGCGAAACGTGGAATTGCTTCAGAATGGCTCATTTCTTCTCTTCATTAATCGCCAGATGCTGGTTGTCTTGTTCTTCCTCGTTGATATCTTCCACAATCCTAATGACTGCAGTTGAGTCTTCTGGTATCCATTAAAATCCAACTGCTAGCATGTTTTGCGATCCCTTTTCACATATTAAAACAAATTCGTATTGTGCCAGTTAAATCCTGATATCACTCCTTTGGATGGTAGATCACTTACACGAGCCAACCATTTCAAGGGTTTGTGATCAGAACATACAGTGAACTTTCTTCCACACACATAATGTTGGTAGTGCTTCACTGTCCACACTATGGCTAAGACTTCTCGCTCAATCATACTTTCTTCTCTCTTGGTGCGGCTCAGTGTTATGAAAGGTACTGGAAAAATCCTGTCATAATTCTCCTTGACTCAATAAGGCACAGATCGACTGCTCGCTAGCTTCCATTATAATTATGACCTGCTTCGTAAAAGCAGGATACTGTGAGATCCGGGGGATAACTTTATCTCTTGCAATTCCTGGAAAGATGCTCCCTGCTGAGTCGACCACTCATAGTTTGTTCCTTTCTTCAGTAATTCATATAACGGATTACCTATCTAACTCAGGTCCCTGATAAAACGATGATAAAATGATACAATCCCTAGGAAGCTCTTTAATTGGTTAATGGTACTGGGTCTTGAACACTCTTTTGTCACACTCATTTTCTATCACACTCATTTTCCGTCGTTATTACACACCCCAAGCAAGTTACCTCTTTTTTTATTTTTTTTTTTTTTTTAGGAGCTCACACATGTCAACCTGTAATTTTAAATGGTACAACTGAAACCTCTCAAACGCTTCTCCAGGTGGTATTATGCTCTTCTAAGGTAGTTCTGAACACGACCACATCATCTAAATATATGAACCTCCCTCAAGTCTGGTTAGTACTGTGTTCATCACATTCTGAAAAGTGGCTACATTATCTATTATTCCCATTGGTAATCTTTTGTATGAGTCCATCAAGAGTGGAGAAGGCTATTTTCTCTCCATCGTCCTCATTCGGAAGTATGTGGTGGCAACCCTTTGCACAGTCGAAAGTGGTGAAGTACTTGGCTTTTTCTAAGCTGTTTACAATCTCATCAGTATGGGGTAGCAGATATGCAGTGCCAATACTGTTTTCACATAATCTCTGGTGGTCTGCCACTATTCTCCACTTCCGTTTCCCTGAAGGTGTTATCTTCTTTGGAATCATCAATAACAAGAAATTCTACCCACTTGTTCTCAGTGTAATAATAATGAGAGCGTATGGCATTGGTTGCCGGGAGACCCCTCGCGAGGCGGTTCGGCCGCCGCTCCACAAGTTCTTTACCGCCACTACTGCGACTTGCGAGTGAATGAGGATGAAATGATGATGAAAGACACACAACACCCAGTCATCTCGAGGCAGAGAAAATCCCTGACCCCACTGCGAGTCAAACCCGGGACCCCGTGCGCGGGAAGCAAAAATGCTAACTCAAGACCACTAGCCGAGGACAGCGTAATGATATCCTCCCTTAAAGTCGCATCTACCTCGTTTCGGAGGGCTTACTTTTGTGCTTCTGGTAGTCGATAGGGAAAGATTTTCATCACTTTCTTCCATCTTGGTTTTTAACTTAATCTCATGCTTCACCATCTCAGTGTATATTAATCTATCTCCAGGCTGGTAACATAAATCATGATATGCAACACTCAGTTCAATAACTGAATTCCTTTCTTCTTTGCTTAAGTGATCCACTTGCACCATTTCTTTTAACCTGCCAACTCGCAACATTTTCTCTTGGTCCACTGAAACTATACTATGTAAGTGATGTTCCTCACCTTCTTCTATGCCAGGTACTATTTCTGCCTTTACTTTGGTACATTCCAATACGACTTTTTCTTCTGTGGTATTCAAAATACTCGCGACAAATGTGTCTTTCTGCACGGTTACCAAGGCTGCATTTACGTATGCTCCATTTGCAACTGTTGCTTTTCCACTACTCCTTCTGTCAGATCTATGTTCTGCACTTTAATCCTTAATTTTTTTCTTCTCGCGGACCTATTCGTACAATGTCCTTTCTGTCTGCTGCTCATCTTTGCTCCTTGTTTCTCTTAGATGCGTGCCCTATCGATTCTTGTTTCTCCTGGTTCCTCTCTTTGGAGGTCTCTCTTCTCTTTTGGCTCCATGTCTGATCTCCCTTGGATTCCCATTGATACCTCTGGAGTCGCATTCGCCCTCGCGACCCGTTTTTCTCTGCGCGGTTCTCTCCGAGTCCGTAAGAATCGACAGTTCTGCTCCTGTTCGCCCGTAACTGTACCGGTCCATCCTTGACCATAGCATCTTTGTTGTGTAATCTACGATTACACTTAAACTCTCGCAGAAGTCTTTGCCTAAGACTCCTTCATACAGGACATCTAACTTTTTCTTCACTACATGAAACCCGTGTTCCAAACAAACGCTGTTAGTGTCCACAGAAGGAAATTTCAATCGCATATTTTGCTGGGGAACTACGAGTTTAAATGTGTTACGGTTCAAATTCATTCGGATTGCAATGAATGACAACTTATGTAGAGAAGCACTTATTATTGACATTAACTCGCACAAAAGAAAAGATAATATTCGCCCTTTAGCATATGAGGCGCATGGGCCCTGACCTGCAACAGCCGCCCAACCCAGTGCTCTTTCATAAATGTTCTCTCTCTCGTCGTGGAAAGAGTCCAGTTAGCTGCTCTCGGAGGTGTGGCGTCCTGGCCATTATCCCTCAGTGCAAATAACTAGAGAGAGGGCAACACTCTTCAGTGACTCAGTCGACTGTAGCGACCAAACATACCGGCTACTGAAGAAATTTAACTTCTTTCCAAAATGATGCAAGTCCTGATAAAGTGTAAATGGAGAACATATGGATAAACTTATACCACTGCGTCTTTCAACCAGTTTTTCTGCTACTACAATTTGTAGCTGGTGCCTGATAAATACAATCACATAAACAAAGAATACACTCAAACTTAAAAAATGACGAAATGCACTGAATCTGCTGCAAAACAAGCACAGAACAAGAGAAAGAAAGTGTACAAGAAAAGAAAAATCATAAATACATTGTTCACTTCTGTATCATTTCACTCAGTAAAGGACATAGCTTGCAGATTGGTCTCTTGAAAACTCCTCGTGGAGTGCAAACAGTGGCTACTTGTGCCATTCCGTTGCACCTAAGGTGCACTCCTTCAATGACGGCCAGCTTTCAGCAGAAGGGTGGCAGTTTATCTTTCCTTACTATGCCCAATGCGCCAGGCTACAGGTTCCAACTGGGGTCGTCCATTTAGACCACGGCTGCATATGATGTAGGTAGTCAGATGACCAGTGCTGCCAAAAGATCTATAATCCTTCTTGCAGTAGTTCCCATCTTGTGAGCAAGCTCAGTTTGGTTGTACCTTGATCTGGCTGAGGGATACTTGTGATAGCGGTTCCAATCAGAAAATGACCTGGGGTGAGGACTTGGGGGTCAGAAGGATCACAAGATAGTGGTGTGAGAGGACGAGAATTCAAGCAAACCTCAACTTAACAAGTGAAGGTTGTCAACTCTTCAAATGTTGGACATAAGGTTCCCATTGTTCACCGCAAGTGGTACATGAAGGATCTGAAATTAGCGCCTAACATTCACATAACAATATACTTACAAAATCACTTAAAACGTTTCACTTGTCATGAGTGTTGAAACCAAAGCATTGAATATGAGATATGTAATTAAAAAAACCATTTGTAGCATTTACAAGTGCAGCAGTCGTCCTGACTTAGCATCAGAGCCCAAAGATCTCATTATGGTGAAGATATACCTACGAAGACATATAGATTTGTTCATTATTCAGTAACAAAATGTGGCAAATAACGTCAAGAAAACTAAATCTTATCTCCACTAATGTCACGAAGCAAAGTAATTTTTTTAAATACCATCAAGCCATCCTAGCACACAGAAAAAGACATACATAAATGACTTGCCAGACAGGGTGGGCAGCAGTCTGCGGTTGTTTGCTGATGATACCATTCTGTTCAGTATGGTGTAGAAGTTGAGTGACTGCACGAAGGTACAAGATGATTTAGACAAAATTTCCAGTTGATTTGATGATTGGAAGGTAGTCATAATGTCGCAAATGTAAGTTAATTCGGACGAGTCAGAAGAAGAAACCTGTAATGTTTGGATAAAGTATTACTAGTTTAAACTTGACACAGTCATGTCGTTTAAAGCCTGGGTATAGCGTTGCAAAGCAATATGAGGTGGAATGAGAAGGTGAAAACTGTGGTAGGAAAGGCAAATGGTCGACTTTGCTTTCTTGGGAAAATTTTAGGAATGAGGAATCTATTCTTGAGTGTTGCTCGAGTGGTTGGGGCTCATACCAGGTTGAACTGAAGGAAGACATCAAAGCAGTTTAGAAGAGGGCTGCATGATTTGTTGCCGGTAGGTAAGAACAAACATAAGTGTTACAGAGATGCTTCTGAGACTCAAATGGGGATCCCTGGAGGGAAAGCGTCTTTCTTTTCAGGTACACTATTAAAAAAATGTAGACCACTGGCATCTGAAGCTGACTGCCAAACGATTCTGCTCCCACCCAACATATATTGCGCATATGGACCATGAAGATAAGATACATGAAATTAGGGCTTATACGGAGATTTACAGACAGTCGTTTTCCCTCACTCTATTTGCGTGTGGAACAGGAGTGGAAATGACAAATAGTGGTACAGGGTACCCATCACCACGCAGCTTACAGTGACTTGCAGAGTATCTATGTAGTTGTAGATGTAATGAGAAGTATCCATCAAGGCCTTAAAGTTTTGTTAGGTCAGTAGTGGAACAAGGGTGGCATTGGGACAGTTAGTTAGTGCAGGTTGCTTACATCAGGGGCATGTATACATTCAGCAGCAATCCTATTGTTTCTTTTGATTGACAGTTCCTTAACCTATTGCTCTGGTAAGTGGATTATGACTCCCTAGGGATATTCAGTCCTGCTTAGAAACCTTCCCCCACTCCACCCTCTCCCCCTCTTCCTCCCAATCCCTTAGGAAACCTCCAACACTCTCACCTCCCATTTGCTGATACAGGTGCACTTTCAGGCCTGAGTTATTCGAATAGTCCCCTCCCATTCTATCAATCTGATTGATGACTTAATTAAATTGATCAGTTAATTAAGTCCTCCCCATAATGTAAATCCCTTAGCCCTCCCCTCCCCCCCCCCTCCTGTACCTGGAAACAGGCGGCTCTGTGCTGGAGATGAATTCAGTTACTTAGCAAGGGTATATCGTTTATCCATGAAAAATTCGTTTTGAAGGTGTTGGATCACTCTTGCTCATCATTCTCTGCTGTTTGGGAAGATGCATGTCTTGAAAAACACATCGAAAAGAAGCAATTAAATCGATCTGTTCTTTTATTCTGATAGGGGTAATGAATACTGCCCTGAAACAGCAATCACACATAACTACACCGTTAAAAATCTTTGGATCGCAAAGCACACATCACGCACCATCAGCCATCCACTGGCCCGCACAGAACGCCGGCTCACGTCACCACCCGTGCACGTTTCTCAGGGTCCTGCAAATTGACGTGTTTGTCAGCAGCTGCGCCACGCACTGGTGTCCGAGAGTGTCCACTCGGGACATGGGACTGACGAACCAGATGTCACACTAATACCTGAACAAAAGCATCAGGTGGCGGCAACCCTTTGATACTTGATACCCGAGAAATTGCTGTCAAAACACGTGCTCACTCTCTCTCTCTCATCCTGTAGCATGCCACTGCCAGGCCTGCATGTGCCGTCGGTCGTTGTCAGATCGAACTACAAACAAAGCAGCATTTACCCAGTAAATCCCTGTGGAATACTGGCGCAATCGAGAACTCTTTCCAGGGCAAATGTCTGACTAAGAATCGATCCAGAAATACTGCTGAGGTCAATTAATTCCAGTCACGTGATCGTAATGTAGGGGATATAAGGCGGACGCGATAGCTCATCGCTCCCTGTCGCGTTGGAAATACCCACTGCCTCCCCCCTCACGCCTGACGCAAGGATGCCCTTTGTCTTTGAAATCGAATTGCTTCAGAAGTTATTACATCCAGTGTTTAATCAATGTGCGGAATATTGTCACTTGCATAACTTGACGATGTCACAGGAAATAACTGCACAAAGAAGGTGACAGCCTTACAGATGACACAAGAATATTCAAACAATTCCAAGGAGCTTCACCACCGCACTTGAACACGGACTCTTGATCGCGGCAGACTTGTGAAACCATCCCTGAGACACTTCGCTCGCTTTTGCGGGAAATAACCTTGTCTTTGAGCACAAACTGCTTGAGGAGTTACTAAATCCACTTGAATATGTCTCTAAATACACTTTCAAAAAGATTGCTGCACAGTAGTTTGCTTCAGTTTTGCTATGTCCACCACCACAGACTCCAAAAAAAACTTGTGAAACTTCGCAGTCTTCCTCAAGTACTCTGGAATATTTGTATGCATAAACAAATTAGGTAAAGTGTACTTTTGTAAATGTTGCTTTAAACAATTTGTTTCAAATACACTCGACACAAAACGCTGCACTGTCTTCCCAGGGGCATGTGGAACGGAAATACATTACGGCAAAATACATTCAAAAATATACAGCGCGCGGGAATATCGTTTATAAATTGAAACTAAAATAAATGAGCGCAAATACACCGCGTCGAAACTTCGAAGACGATCCTACATCACGTAAAAAACATATTGTTAAATACACTGTCACAGTAATTTGCTACACGAGGCACGGTCGTTAATCGAGACCCGCAAAGCGGCGCCGCGTCCGTCAGCGGCAGCAGCTCGCCACGGAGTGAAATGGCGGCTGGAAGCGGGGTTTTTCCCGCCGGATCCACGAGCGCGCGAAAACCTTGGCCGCCAGACCACCACGAACTTGTCCTGCGTGCTCAGACCAGCATTCATCTGCAGGTGGGGTAGAACGTTGCACTCCTATTGGCTGCCTAGGTGAAATGGTGGATGGAGGGGGCAGAGGTTATATGAACCCTCGTCATGGTGCAGTCGCTCTTATTCTGCTATCATCCGCGGCGGCGTCAGTTCGACCGTGTTTTTCTAGCTCGTGTGTGTGTGTGTGTGTGTGTGTGTGTGTGCGGTTTATTTGGAAAATAATGAAGCGATCAGCGGCAACAAGCGGCAATGGCAATGTCAGTGGCTGCAAACTCCGGAGGCAATGGGAATCACCAGGTAAGAATAGAGTTACTCGTCTACAGCCTGTGGTCTAATGGTTAGCGTTGTTGCCTCTGGATCACGGGCTCCTGGGTTCGATTCCTGGCGGGGTTGGGGATTTTCTCTGCCTGGGGACTGGGTGTTTGTGTTGTATTCATCATCATCATCATTCGTGGCAGTGGCTAGATTGGATTGTGTAAAAATTGTACTGTGTAAAAAATTGGGATTTTGTACAGGCGCTGGTGACCGAACAGTTGAGCGCCCCACAAACCAAACATCAGCATCATATATTTAATTTCATAGCGTGAGGTCGGATCTCGGAGTGTACATTTTCGTAAAAAGTTGCACCGTCTCAAGTTCAGATTTCGAAATATATTCCTGTAAAAAAAGTGTTGTAGTACGAAATCATTGTGTGTTCAGACTTCGAAGTTAAAAAAAATTTCGTAGCATGCATGTCCAGGTTTAGGCGTTGGAGGCAGAGTTTCAACAGCGGCAGCAGCAGTAGGAATATCATCGTAAGTAGCATACAAACTTGTCATCGAATACGTAGTATGATATTGTTGTAGATGATTTTGAAGGACCAGAATCGATAAATGTTACTTTTTCACTAAGAATTTCGTGTTTTTATTGTATATCTTGTGTATATGTAATTACTTTCTTAAAAATTTCATAGTTTACGCCGTGTGTCGTTCTATATGATTTCGAGGATCAAAATCGATAAATGTTACTTCTTTCGATTTCAGTAAGAACCCTATCGGGTTTCTAAGGGTGTGCCTTCCTCTCCTGAAAATGGATCCACGGTATCCTGCCATTAAAGGCAGTGTGTTGCTCTGTGTCGAACTGTCGCACCCCTTCAAAGTTGCCTCTGGCAATGAAGAGACAAATCTTCATTATCTTTGGAGGGGGGGGGGATGACATGGTAACGAGGAGCACGCCAGTCACAGAGTGGTTTCGTCAATCCACCTTCAATGTTATAATGGATCGATTTTCTGAGATGAAAGTGCGAGAGTCAGCTAAAGCACTCAACCGAATACTACACCCAGATATCCATACACATGTCTATGATCCGGTAAATGGAGGGTCCAGCTGTATAAAACTATCTAAAGGCGTAGAAAAACATTAATATATATACTCCACAGTACTGTGTACACATAATTAAATTTCGGCGTATATGTAATATGATGTATATTCTTTATTGTCATGAAGCTTTCCTGGCAAATGAGAAAGGGGGACAAGCAGGGTTATGTACTAGAGATATGCAGGGACCACTGCAGATCTCTTGTGAGTGTGTATTCTAAAAATATATATTTGTTTCACGTAGTTTCTATGTGTAACGTTTTTATTATCGGAAATCTTTATTGTTGCAGGCGATATAGGGGATCTTCCCAAATTCAGACGAGGACGAAATGCAACAGTGGGTGGAGGAGATGGAGGAAGACCTTCGTCATCGTCAGTGGATGAGGGAGCTGCCAAGGAGCCAGAGCGAAGTAGGTAATACATACTCACTCTGCTTACAAATAATCAGTATTCTTTCTTTCCTTGCAGCAGCAGGTGATGTCTAGAACGTTGTGCTTAATTTTTTTCGTTATTCTATAGTGGCTGCGTCAGGGGCGGCGAAGCCTGTAATATCTAGAGGGGTCCTGTGCGACATACTTCGTTAGCAAGAGTGCCGCTAGTCGCCGCGCGGGAAGCCAACGCCTCTGCCGTCACTCCCGCCCCCGCAGCCCCTCCCCCGCCGCCGCTGCCGCCTCCACCCCAGCACCGCTCTGGCGTCCGTGGGCCACTCTCCTTCAGGCTAGCGGTTCAGGGCTGCAACAACCAGGCTGCTCGCACTGGCTCTATTCCGCAGCAGGGACCTCCTCCTCCTCCGCCATCACGTTCTCGCCAATCTCGTGAGGTACAGCATATACCCCTCAACACAACACCGCAAGCAGCTTCGTCACCTAGTTGTAGTTAGAGTATTGGTAATAAAGATGATCCTGTAGCTAGTGGCAGTTCCATCTCCCATCCTTTCAGTGAAGGATATCAGGTCAGTGACACCATACCGCAGTTAGAATACTCGGTGATTGCAGACGCATTTGAGGAGCGACTCTCGTTCAAGAAGATGGAAAATCTGGTAGGAGGGTACCGTTACTCTATCGGGTTTCTAAGGGTGTGCCTTCCTCTCGTGAAAATGGAGCTCCTCAAAGTAGTCAATGATCCACGGTATCCTGCCATTAAATGCAGTGTGTTGCTCTGTGTCGAACTGTCGCACCCCCTCAAAGTTGCCTCCGGCATTGAAGAGACAAATCTTCATTATCTTTGGCGGGATGACATGATAACGCGGAGCACGCCGATCGCCGAGAGGTTTCGTGAATCCACCTTGAATGTTATAATGGACCGGTTTTCTGAGATGGAAGTGCGAGAGTCAGCTAAAGCACTCAGCCGAATACCACACCTGCACATCCATACACATCTCTATGATCCGGTAAATGGGGGTCCACCTGTATAAAGCTATCTAAAGGCGTAGCTAATAAGAGGGCGTGCATTAATGCCGATAACAGAAAGGATCAGGCTTGTTGTGCATGGTCAATCCTGGTTTACAAGATACATCCAGAATGCATGCCTGAATATGGTAGATACCTTGTCATTCATAATTGTTATAACTTTGATGATATCGTGTTTCCCGTCAAGATCCAGGACATACCTAAATTTTAGGCGCAGAATACCGGAATGTCGGTTCATGTTTGTGTCCTGGAGAAGAAGAGCAAGCCAGGTGAACAGGACAAGCATATAGTCGTCGTACCCCTCCATTTCTCAAAATTTACCGATGAGCGTAAGATGCATGCAAACATGTTAGTCTTCTCTGAAGGTGATTATTCTCATTATGTTTGGCTCAAAGACATTCTCAACTCCTATTCTCTCAGTTGAGTAAACATGAGCATAAAAAGCATATTTGCTTAAGGGCCTCAATTCCTTTTGATAACAAATTCATAAAGTCTAAAAATGCTCACTGCCAGGAGTGATGCCCGTTGGTAGTGTATGGCGACTTTGCATGGCTCCTCGCTCCTGTGATCCGCTGTGAAGGTGACCCTACAACCTCACGTACCACCTTACAGAAAAACACGTACCATATGCAGACGGGAGCCGGCCAGTGTGGTTGAGTAGTTCCAGGCTCTTCAGTCTGGAACCGCGCGACCGCTAGGGTCGCAGGTTCGAATCCTGCCTCGGGCATGGGTGTGTGTGATGTCCTTAGGTTAGTTAGGTTTAAGTAGTTCTAAGTTCTAGGGGACTTATGACCTCAGATGTTGAGTCCCATGGTGCTCAGAGCCATTTGAACCATTTTTTGCAGACGGGAACCAAATTATATCATCCTATGATTCCAGTCTTAACCGCTACATATCTTATGGCAGGGAGAATCATGCGGTTTGGCTGCTCACTGAGCTCGAAAAACTTTCATGGGAGGTTGATATGATTTACAGCAACAACATTCCCACGACCAAATCGAAGGAGAATTAATATTTGTACAATAATGCGGTTGACTGTCATATTTATGGGCTGCCGTTCGATAAAATAGCGGAAACTTCCCGTAGGGACCACTGTCATCGTATGGGGAAGTTCTGTGGCACCGCTTACAATATACATATGCAATTTGAAGTACCAGCTACCAAGGCACATACCCGTTTTCTTCCAGTGTAAGTGGGTATCACGCTGACTTTCTAGTTGATCGCTGGGCTGATTTGGGCATGGAGAAAGATCAGGTCAGCGGCCTACCTGAGAACGTCGAGAAATACATTTCATTCTCCAAATCAATGACGCCGAGAATTACGCTTCTCTTCCTTGACGTGTCACGTTTTATGTAGGCGCCACTCGATAAAGTCGTTGAAACTCTACCTTGGTAGGATAAGCATATCACTCGAGCTGCATTTCCCGACGGGGAAAAGTTTCAACTTGCGACTAGGAAGGGGGTTTTTCCATACGAGTATGTGGATAGTATGATAATATGGCAGTACTCAACGAAACCAGGTTACCTGACATAACTGCATTCTCCAGCAACCTCACAGGCGATGCCATAACAGATGCAGAGTATGGGCATACAATGAATGTCTGGCGAAAATTCAACATCTGCACTCTAGGAGAGTAAGCACGGCTTTGCATGGGCATGGACGTGCGCTCACTTTCTGACATTTTCGTGAAATTCCAGAGTCTATGCATGACAACATATTCTCTGGACCCGTCTTTTATTGCATGGCACTTGAGTTGTTTTGGGACGCAATGCTCAAGAAAACGAAGTACTGCGTCGAATTACTGACCGATGTTGACGTGCTTCTTTTCTTTGAGCGAGTGATTCATGGCGGAATTGCCAATGTGTCCATAGGAATGCGAAGGCAAATAACCCATGGAAGGGTGGCAGGCTCAACGCTTCCCTTGTTTCGAGTTACATAAGGTACTTGGATGTAAATAATTTACATGAGCACGCCACGCAACAATCAATGACGATTGGTGAGTTTCGATGGGTGTCTGAAGACGAATGCAAGGGATTAGGTGGAAAAATCATGGGGAGTATTGAGGCTGATTCTGATGTAGGCTATGTGATGGAGGCAAAACTCACATACCCTATTAGTTAGCATGATGCACACGCTGATTTGCCGCTGTGTCCAGATCAACTAGTTCCGCTAGGAGCCTCCACCCTAAAACTGATGACAACGCTTAGGAATAAGCGGAGATCAAGGCTATCTCCTTCACGCCGTCCCCCTGGTTGTAGGAGTATATTGATTTGAATACGAGACAGAGAGCCTCCGCAACATGTGACTTTAAAAAAGATTTTTATAAATCGATGAATAATTCAATTTTTGGCAAAACACTGGTGAATGTGAGGGAACGACGTGAAATTTTGATTAGAGCCGAATGGGATGGGCGTTATGGCGTAAGAAAATGCATTGCCAGATCAAATTTTAAGTGGGTCACCTTACTGAATAAAAACTTCGTTGCGTCGAGATGGCGAAGAATGTAGTAGAGTTTACGAAACCTATTTACGTGGAGATGTGCATACTAGACTTATAAAAACTCCACATGTACCACTTTCATTATGAGTTTGCGAAATCTCATTCTGCATATCCTAAATCACTTTATATGGGTACAGATAGTTTCATCTGTTGGGTGAAGAACTGTGACCCATGTGAAGTAATGAGGTACCACAGTAATGAATTCGACAGATCCTCACATATGGTCGATAATCCTTCTAGTATTGTACAACAAAACAAGAAGGTTATCAGCCTTGTGGAAGACGAGTTTAATGGATTGCTGATTGTGGAGTTTGTAGGTCTATGATCAAAAATGTATGCTTATCACACATTGGAAGGTGTCACCCAGAGATGGGCTAAGGGTGTGCGTCGTATGGCATCAAGAGTTCTCTCTATCAAAGACTATATGCAGTACCTGTACAGTGGTGTTCGCGCTGCTGCACCACAGCTGCCACGTTTGCTACGGCAAACTATTATTTGACTGAGAGGATAGGAGGTGTACACTGTGCTGCAGTCTAAAATCGGCCTGTTGCCTCGTGACGAAAAAAGGGTCATCTGTGATGACAGGAATGAAACTTTCCTATACTCATACTACTCGCCTGTAGCGAAAGCAGGGGTAGGAGACTGATTAAGTGAGAAGGAGGGAATGAGTGAGAGAGAAAGAAAGAGAGAGAGAGAGAGAGAGAGTCTCCAGAGCAGTTGGATGACCCTTTTATCATAGTGTAAGTGGTTCAAAATGGTTCAAATGGCTCTGAGCACTATGGGACTTAACATCTGAGGTCATCAGTCCCCTAGAACTTAGAACTACTTAAACCAAACTAACCTAAGGACATCACACACATCCATGCCCCAGGCAGGATTCGAACCTGCGACCGTAGCGGTCACGTGGTTCCAGACGGAAGTGCCTAGAACCGCATGGCCACACCGGCCGGCTCATAGTGTAAGTAATTTTGTGTGTGTGTGTGTGTGTGTGTGTGTGTGTGTGTGTACATAGTACACATAAATGAATAAATATTTACAACACACATAGTACACATAAATGAATAAATATTTACAACACACACACACACACACACACACCATGCGTAGAAAAAAGATAAAAAAGAAAAATGTATGTGTTTATGCACATCATGTGCGAAAAAAGTTTAAAAAAAGCGTGAAAAATATATCTATATATATTGGAAAAGCATAAGTAGAAAAAAATATTTGTATGTTTATTTATTGATAAGGAATGTATATATACATCTTGTAAATAGAATAGTATTTAAGTTTTCACCTGCCACTAACCATCCAAGTCAGATTAATTTTTAAGTTTATATATCTAGATAGTTCACAGCCCATCAGAATTATTATTGTAAAAGCATTTGCTATGGGGGCTGTGGAAATTAGTTTCCAAGTGTAAACAGTCCATCAGAATTATTGTAAAAGCTGTGCTACTGGGACTGAGGAATTTAGTTGTAGTAGTGAAAAAAGTATATATGCGTTAGTTTTTAATGTAGATTTATATATCTGGAAAAACTGCAAAAATTCTCATCCAGTGCTACTAAAAATGGTAAAAAAAATTCTCAATCTGTGTTACTGTTGTAGTATGTAAGTTAAAACATACCTCTGCATTGGAATAGCAGAATCAAAGTGTACCTCAAGAACTATGTTGTACATTAAGAACCGAACTGTGCCTGAAGAACTGACTTGCATCTCAAGAACTGAACTGTATATCAAGAATAAAATTGTATCTATGTGAACTGAATAAATGAAAAAAATTCGTTACCGTACATCATTGTTGTTGATATTTATAAAGAACCTATCCCCTATTGCATTACATATGTACGTATAGAGGCTGTACAAGGCACAAATGACATTAGTTTTTCTGAAGATACATGCTATTACTGAGGCGAAATTTAAGATGTAAGATAACAAAATACATAGAATGCCTGTACAGGATTACACCTATTGTGCAGCACGAATTGGCTTATGTGAGTGGGAAGTATGAGACTGTGTCCACTTCCAAAGACATACAACAAACATATCTAAAATTATATCGCCTGTGCTTTGAGAAAACCACAGACTGTATACTATCAAAGGGGGAACAGGGTGAAGAGAAATCATACACATATTATGAGGTAAAAATGCATTTATTTCTCATCCAACTTAAAAGTGATTTTACATTTTCATAAGCAGACACAGTAACACTATTTTGACACACCTTCTTCCTGAGTCGATGGAGAGCACAACACTCATAGAATTGATGGTGATCTCGTTCTCCTCATGAGCTTCTTGCATGTGTGAATTGTTACCCGTTGTACTCCGTACCAGAATAAGTTCCTGTATAGCATTCAGAACAATTCGCCACATGTCCTCACAGTCTCATATGCAATTTTAAAGGTATACACGCAGTACATTTCTTGCACTCTTCCACTGTTCTATTAGCCGCCTCGTCAGTGAACCATACAGTATTTTCTAGATCGTTCAGACCCGAGGGAGAACCAGAGACATACATTTTAATAGTTGATGTTATGCCTACATTGTATGTATGGCCAATCTCGACCTCGTTAAGTTCATGTCATATCTCATGAAACAGGTTCAATGCCATTGTAGCTGTACCATTTTCGTAAGTGATCAAGACATATGAAACTCTTGCATGGGAGTGTTAAAGCGTACTGGTGCTGGATTACAATCCTAATTTCGTCGTTCTTGCTAAATGTGGTTGATACCTAAGGTTTATGTGAGAAGTATTCCTGGTTTATAATACTCTCATTATATTCCACTGGGTTAGTTATATGGAACGATGTCATTGCGTGGCTACAAACCCACTGATTTTAGAAACTCGTAGTTTGCACGTGTTATCATCTTGCTGTTCTCTTGTGAAGTGCTGCGCTGCACGTTTCGTACTTTGCTGTTGTACCTTACGCCCATCGTGTCTTCGTTGACAATATGGGGCTGCTGCCATCCACTGACTGGCTAGAGCTCGCTGCCGCCGCTTATGGGTCTCTGCAGGTTCAACGTCACTGCTGGTACCGCTTTAGCTGTAGCTGTACAATGATTTCCTCGCCGCAAAACTCGACAAGTTGATTATCCTGGTCCATAATACGCAGCTCCGGACTGTCCAAAGCCTGAACTGTTACATCGAGGTAAACAGCTTTGGTAGGGGTCTCAACGATCTTATACCATATTCCCACTGATGGAAAAAATCCGTAAATCTGTTATTGAGATAGAAGTTCGTTTCTCTGTTACTCTCGTCATGGATTGTACCAGCAGGGAGTATATACAATGACCGGTCAGATCTCTAGAATTTATTAGGATCCTTCTTCAAAACCTGATCTTCTGTGAAACCCAATAGCCATCCTATTGATCCTTTCTGGTTAAAGTCAATAGTTACACTACTTCTCTTTATTTCAAATTTAAGAGTATTGATGCTTGCGTGTAGCGCAATCCCTTGCCAGACCATTATAAAACTTTGTTTAAATCGTCAATACTGTATGCACCATATTCTATTTCCACAATTTCTTTTTCACTGTCAATTTCCAGATGAAGTTTATTGTTAGCCTCTGCGATATTGGGAATACAGTTGTTAAGTCTCCAGTCCGATCAGCACAAAACTCCACTCCCCGTTGGGTAAATCAATTGTTGGGAAATAATTTGCATATGATACTGATGATCGTTCTTTTAAAGTCAGAGTATATGACATTGCATCTGAACCTCGACTGGCAGTTGGATGCTTGTGCATCTCCTTATATATACAGGGTGGTCCATTGATCGTGACCGGGCCAAATATCTCACGAAATAAGTGTCAAACGAAAAACCTACAAAGAACGAAACTCATCTAGCTTGAAGGGGGAAACCAGATGGCGCTATGGTTGGCCCGCTAGATGATGCTGCCATAGGTTAAACGGACATCAACTGCGTTTTCTTAAATAGAACCCCCATTTCTTATTACATATTCGTGTAGAACGTAAACAAATATGAATGTTTTAGTTGGAGCACTTTTTCGCTTTGTGATAGATGGCGCTGTAATAGTCACAAACATATGGCTCACTATTTTAGACAAACAGTTGGTAACAGGTAGGTTTTTTTAAATTAAAATACAGAACATAGGTACCTTTGAACATTTTATTTCGGTTGTTCCAATGTTTTATTGGTGTTTTGATTATCACACACCACCCACTGCATTCATTCCTGGTCCCCCATCTACATCTAAATTCACATTTCCACGTTCTCCAGATTTCCACAAAGTCTTCAGTAGTGCATCCCGCATAAACACACCACAGAATCTTGAACTGTTGAATTTTTTCCTGACAAACTTGAGCAGATCTGTATTTGTAAGCAGTCAGTCCAGTAGAATATCTAGTGGGCTTTTTTAAATTCAATAAGAGACCTAGTCCTTTCGTGTATTGGTTTCAGGTACAGTCCTTTTCTCTTGGCTGCTGTTTCCGTCATGCGATTTTGTCTTCTTGCATTCCTCTAGCTGTTACTGGGAGTTCTGTGCATTTCTTATTGTTCTGGCGATAGCCACTGCACCACTACAAAGTGAACCCACTGCTGAGGGACCTGCGAGGCAGGAATGAGGAAGGGGATAATTTCACATAATGTTTTGTGCATCGGCATAACCCTGGGTGCTTTAACTGGTCCTTTATGCTTCAGGGCACTTTTAACTGCATACATCGCTGTCAGGATACAGTTTTACATTGTGAATTACGTGGAATTTTGGGCGATGTGATTAGTAACAACTACTAAAAGCAGGAGTTTCAGACGACGTACTAGCAGACGTTTCTGCACATCAGTGAATAATTAAGTATGCTAGTTGTGGGATCGCACTGTGGTAAGAGAACTTATGGGCAATGAAGCTGCACTGCAGACGTGTGATAATGACAGCAACAAGATGTACGGTAGGTCTGTGCTATGGTTGAAGGTTAAACTGGATTGTTGGTCACGATGTTGTGCTGTATGCATTTGCAGTTACAAGAAGCTGGAACATTGGTGTATGTATTTGGGATCAAGAGCTCTGGTTAGTAGCTCGAGAGTTATTTTCTTTGTCGAAATGGTTCACAAGAAAGCACATAGATCTGAAATCAATAGGTGCACGATTTGTCTGTGTAAGATTTTCTTTAATGTATTGTTCATAGGGCATGCGACTGTCATCTGGTGGACTTCCATTTCATGACAATTAAGATATTTTACAAAAATAATACCGCCCATCAACGCTAGGAACTGGTGTAAGTAAAAAATAGAGGTAGTATGGAGACCAGCACAGATGTGGCAAATAGATAATATAGTGAGTTTCTCAGTTTTAATGAGCACAGTTAGGAAAAGTTATGCTTTGTGAAGTTATCAACTGTGTGTTATGTTCGCGATCGTTGTGTGTTTCAGGACTGTCATACAAAAACTTAAACTAAAAACAGATTATTTTAAACTGGAAGAGAAAAGTAAATAGCAGAGAAAAAGAGAGATGAAGACCCATCGTGTATATTAGGGAGCATAATCACTAACGTCACCATCACAGTTGTTGACTGAAGGGAGTGTCTATAACTTCTGAATCATGTTTGCTCAGTATATGTAGAGGTAGATCCGACTAGTATCCGCAGAAACCTTGGGAATATAGCAATAAAACGGCATTGTATGCACAGTAAATGCATGTGCAATAACTGTGATTAACGATGCTAATAAACAGACTTTTTTCCAGTGAACTTTGAGAAATGTTATTAGCTTAATGAAAAATTATTTTTACTCATCATATGTTTTCTGATATTGGTATGAGGCCACGGAGCCTGAACTTATTTACACAAAATTTTGCTGTACCATGGAGCACGTCTATAGATGTCTTGTAAATTCATAGTGTTTGAAGGTCTAAGAGTCACAGTATTTAATTATAATTTTGAAGGCCTAAGATCCACAATACTTATTCAATTGTACAATTTTTTGAGGCCACAGAACCATAATTAACACTGCAGTTTCAAAATGTTGTTAAGAAATGGCGTGTGCAGGACTTGAAATTGGAGACGAGTACTTCCACGTGGTGAGTACTGTGTGAGCCTCAATCTGTGTATGAGACAAAGGATAAAGAGAAGTACTCGTCCATGGTATCAGTTGAGGACTCGCGTGTGTGATGAATATGTTCTTAATATTGCTTTGCGTGTTGTGTTTCCGTGTGACGCTTGTTTCCAACTATAATACTCTGAGAGAGAAGCAAGGTGAGTCAGCCGTCTATCCAGCAACGCCAATTGGCTTGCATTGCACAGGAAGACGTGCATATAACGTCCAGAGTTCGTAGTAGGAAAGAAAAGTTACGAAGTGGGGCTGTGTCGTGTGGAACTGGGATGAATACTAATTAAATTGGGAACGCTGAAAGTGATGTGATTATAATGTTGTGACTATTCCTTATGTCGTATTCCATGTTGCAGTGTGGTGTATGTCATGTAATTTAAGTATGTGTGGTTTGCATGGGAGAGTAGCAAGGTAGTTTCAGAGGTAGGGGGTTATGCATGTTCCTTTTGTACCGCTCGGTCTGGAGGAAAGTTTCGTGATGATGGTTGTGAGAGTCGAAGTGTGAGATATAAAAAAAGATCCACCATCCTATCCAGAAAGTGCACTGTAGCATTAAATAATTACGAGACCATAAGATAGAGTATCACCAATGTAAAGCCATGCGCACTGGGCGGAATTTCTCATGTGTTATTGTTGTAGGTTATAGAATTTGTGTGATTAGCTTATAGAATTTATCGGAATAAATAAGATAGTGAAAAGATAAAGATTGGTGGCCTTTTCCTTCGAATTGTATGTTGTCATGATATCCAGAATTTATAATGTGTGCGCCATTCATATTCAGTGCGATGGCCACGTGTTGATAAAAGCCGTTAAATAAGAAAGAAAAATGTGGTATTACCAGTGCGTAGTGAACAGTCAGTGTTGTGTAAATTACTAATAGTCAGATGTGCGTTTCCGTTGCGTTATATCCAAGCAGGAGAGTAACTTTTAACTTAATTGTGAGTACTTGAGTTCATGTTACTTGATAAATAAAAAATGAATCCACTCGCTTGGTAGACCACTCATCTTGCAGGCCTGACTGCTTGATGCCACAGTATGAGCAAGGCATGTGGGTGCCTCTCAACTGTGTAACTAATTTTATGATGTAAACTGTTTTAGAGTTCTTCATCCGACGTGAGACACACAGTTCCATGGAAAGTCGAAGTGTGAGTCTCGGCAGACACAGCTGACCCCAGTGGAAGTGACATCGCCTTGAGTAAGTGATGACGACAGGAGGGGACGTTCCACTGGGTGCCTGCCTTCCAGGTCCAGTGCCCGCTGTTCTACACCCCTGCTTCCTAACTCAGCCCAAGGCAATAAAAACTTGCAGATGCATTGCCCCACTACTACACTGGTCACTCAACCAGACTGTGGAAACGTTATGCTGACTCGCTTTCATGCCAGATAGTCTGATAGAAAAGTTAATAGCTATATTTCCAGAACCAAAGAAATTTTAAACATGAATTCCCCACCATTGTTCCCTCAGGTCTGCAAGTATTTCGACAAGCATGGCCTGCTTTTTCACTGGCACTCAATTCAGGCTGGTGTCACCTGAAATAATTTGGGGTGGAGGAACCGCTATTGCAGATATTTTTGCTCAAGAACTCACAGACACTCTGATGGAAAGAACATAGTCCCATAAATATTGCGTACAGAAATGGATTTCTAGTGGGCATCATTTGGAGACATCAGACATGCTAATAATAGTGTTGTTGAAAGAGGCCAAAATATCATTACAAAAATAAACGAATAAGCAAAATTACCAATGAATTCCTCTTGAGCTTTATACAGAAGTCACAAGTAACACTGGGAAAATGGTAGCGAAAGACCCCTTTATTGTCACTGTAGTATGCTTGCTGTCTTCCTAAAAACACCGTTTCTAAATTGTTGTGTGAAATGTTGACTGGTATTGACAACACCCTGAAAGCACATCGAAAATTAAGGCTTTTGTCTAAAAAATTCTCCTTTATTTTTATTTTCATAGAAGTCAAGGTTCTGGTGGATCACAAGTGCTGTGAATATACTCTTTCCTTTACTTAATTTTGTAACCTAATATCGTACTGTTAGGCAGAACAGTAAATATTCAACGATTGTACCAATATGTACTGTATTTACATTGAATTTTAAAAAAGGTCAAGTGTACTTTTAAATCTCTAAATGTCATTAAAATATTTACAAATAAATGATTGTAAGCTATTGCTGAATGTTTGAATGAACTTCCTATCACAAATTTAAGATCATTTTGCCACTTTACAAAATACTTTCTTAGTTGGAGACGAAGCCCAATATTTTACCATGGTGCTTACTATTCACCTACTTAAAGAAAGTGTTCAAGACCAGTAGTCAAACGAACTAAAGCAGATACATATAGAGGTGAGGCAACTGCTGAAGCTCATAGATAGTGGGAGAGAGTTCTTTGGTGCAAGCAGACAGTAGATTAAATAGTTTTTAACGTTTTTGATAGTCAAACCAGCTGGCATGACCGTGAGCCAGTAGGGTGTTTCCACAGGCCATTTGACTGCACGGTACATTGATGAGTTGTAAGATGTGTAAGTTTTTGTTGGCAGGGGAATGGGGCTGAAGCCGTTTTAGCTTACTGGATACATGCACATCCCCTGCCACCATCTAAGAGCTTCACCAGCTGCAGTGGCTTAGCTCTTATTCTGCTTTCATTCGTTGACAGCATGGGTCTTGAATAGTTTGTTTGTGTACATGAAAAATTAGTGTCATGATGAAACAATGAACTTTGTCTTCTACTAAGTAAATACATACATTGCAAGGTGGAAAAATTTTCTAAAAATATTGTGATAGAATCTCATTCTACACTTCAGCAGTACTTATTATGACTTATTTCTAATGAGGCAACACAACATTCTTTGAAGTGGCACTACAATCTAAAAGTACTGAAAGAGAGCATGGATTTGCTAAGATTCCTATTACCACAGAACAGTCATATTATTAAGATATTTTCATTTCGATATAATGATAGTAATTTTTTACTTACTTATTGTGTGTAAATACATTCTAAGACAAAAAAGAGAACGATACATGTAAATGGTGTTATGCAAATTGGTCACAAACTGATATTCGTGCAAGTATCGACAGACAATACAAAACTGTAAACTATGGCAACTGGTAGATGAATGTGTGGTACTGCAGTGCAGTTTCATCACACAGCACCCAGCAGACAATGCAAAATTGTAAACTTTAGCAACTGAAAGATGAATGTGTGATATTACAGCGCAGTTTCATCACACAGCTGACAATGTTTGTAAACAAGGGACATGTCAAAATCAGGACGTATTGTCTTTGTGAATTTCATCTTGTGTACTCAAGTCAGATAGGAACTATGCCTGATAGCAGTGGCGGATTTAAAAACTTTGCACCCATAGGCACACCGTATTACATGCGCCCTCCCCCCTCCAAAAAAAAACCACGTTTTAATACTGACTATGATCTGAGCACTTCACAATTGATGTTTTGGGTGGGAGCGCTATGAGGTGTTTCTCTAATCTGCTATTCGTTGTTCTGAAGGACGCGTCAGCAATCAAGTAGTGCTCAATCAAAATGTAATGTGGTTCCTGAACTGTACTTGGCGTACAGCAGCAGATAAAACAAACTTAAAACTTCTTTGTGATAACACATCCTTCTGTCGAAAGACAACAGAAACGTACATAAGGAAATTACTTTTCTTTTATGGCCTAAAAATTCAGCAGAGCTTGCAGGAGACAATGGATTTTTCTTATACATTCACTTTTAATATGTTATTTTACACGAAACCGTTGAAAATGAAAACAAAAAAGATGTGTTACGATATGAAAATTGAAGCGAATGTATCATAAATTAGAAATTAATACGTACTTTTACGGAGATGCGTTCAAAATTAAATAAAACTATCATTTTACGCTCTAATAACTGGAATGTGTAGCAGATACAAAAACACATTCGCTATTAATACGTGAATCTATAGGAAGGCATAAGAAATGAAAATGAAATAGAGATTTCGGTGCACAAACTAATAATTAAATACAGACGAACAAACACAGAACTGCATTTGCTATTACATAATTTTACAGACTGGTGTGGAAAAATCATATTTGATTTATAATAATAGTTAACATGTAAAGCATTAGGGTCTGTGTAGCTAGATGCCGCATAATAAGTGTACACAATACCTTTAATCCAGGTAAGGGCTGAACAGTTTTGTACTGCAGCTACTGCTCCCACCATAGCTCCTTCTAATGCTATGAACAATGCTTTCACTTCTTTATCGGCCGAACTGAACCACGTTATCAACTTTTTCATCTGAGAGTACTCTCCGATAACGCAATAACTATACATTTCAGCAGACGCCAAGGAAATGCATCAGTTGTAATACACTACAGTATCAGTATGACTTGACTGTATAGCGCTGAGCGGCCTGGGTCATTTGGGTATTGTTTAGTACTGTCGCCGCCTTGAGTCACGACTGCATATAAACGAGGTTTAGTTCCGCGTCCTGCCATTGGCAATTATAAAATAAGCAGGTAATATATAGTTTGTAAGTCCCATGAATGTGCTCTAAGTTATAATAAAAATCACATTATAAACTTAAATTTTTAAAACTAATATGAATAAATAAAGAAACTCGCCAGTCAGCAAAGTTTGCGTCTGGTTTGATGGCAGAAACCTCGTTGATCACATCTTCATAGTTCAGATGGTTATCAGTTAGGTGGTCGACTTCGATGTGAAGAATGGACAAGGCGTTCAATCTCACCTTAGACACCGTAGAACGTAGGTACGATTTCAGTCTTTTAAGAGCCGATAACGAGCGTTTTGCTGAACAATTTGTAAGTGCCATACATAGAAATATTCTACGACCAATATCGACATTCGCAAACATGGACTGTAGCTTCCCTTTTCGTAAAAATTTACTCATTTCAACTGGTATATTACTAACCTCAGAAGATTTCAAAAGTTATGCGAAATGTACACATTCACTAGGGAAGGAAGGCTCTAAATCTGTGTCATATGACGCTTGGAGTTTTGCCGCACATTCAGCAATATCGTCAGGTGAATTGTTGATAAGGTAACTGAAATCTGTGAAGGACTCAAACAGCGTTCTATAGTTTTCCTTCCTCCTCACTAATTCGGCGTACAAATTGTCAGGTACTGGAAGAAATGTCACAACTCTACATTTTTTCCTTCCAGTCAGAAAAACTTCTTCATCATCATGAAGTTTGCGTTTTCGTGATCTTTTATATGTGCATTCATAGTCTATATCAGTCACAATCTCCATGGATTTATTTTGATAATAGTTGAACATGCCACAAATAGATACAATAAATCCTACATGTGATTCTATAATTCTTGCCTTATTTTAGTATTAATATTTACACTTTTCAATTTCAGATTTACACTATTAAATTTCTGGAATATGTCCTTCCAAACCGTCATCATGAGTACTGTTTCTAGTCTGCTGGGTTGATTCAATGAAGCTGAAGCCTCATTTCGCACAAGTGGTTTTTCAAACATATTATTGGCAATATGTTTGAGGGCATTGATAACGCCCTCGCAGTTTTCATATAGATTTACACCTGCTTCCTCTCTTGCTGACCAACATGTTTTTGATAAACTTTTTACCGTTTTGCTTCTGGTTTATGAAAGAAAGAAGTTTTATGACAGTGCTGTGAAGAAGCAATTAAAAGATCATAATGGTTTTGCACTACATTGAAAAATGAAGATGCTTCCCAACAACAGCTTGCAGCACTAGTGCCGACTAAATTCAAATAATGTGCTGCACAAGGCACATAATGCGCTTTCGGATCTCATTCTTTAATGCTTGCCTGCAAACCAGAGTAGGTTCCTGACATATTGCTTGCATTGTCATATGACTGGGCTCTACAGTCAGTAGTATCAATGGAAATTGTAGACAGGACTTTTAGTACAGCCACAGCTAAGTTTTCGGACTTGTTTCCTAGGTCTGGTAAAAATAGAAGGAAACATTCAACAGGTTCAACTTTCTCGTTCATATATCTTAATGTGAAAGATAATTTATCAACATGTGAAATGTTCACAGTAGAATCTACTATTATAGGAAATATTTGGTCTATTTTATTTCACTTATGAAAATTCTTTTTATTCGTTCACAAAGAAACTCTATTATTTCATCACATATTGTTGAAGAAAGATAACTTGCACGTCCCTGCCCTCGATTTCCATATTGTTCAATGTGCTCTACGCAAAAAGGATCAAACTCGGCTATAAGTTCAAGAGACTTCATAAATTGACCATTATGTAATGAATGGAATCTTTCAACGTGTCCACGTAGGGAAAGTCCACAACTTGTTAGCTTCCTCACTACTGTAAAAAACCTTTTCAACACACTGCACCAGCACATTTTTTCTGACTCAACATATGACGCAAAATGGTTATCTAATGTTCCAAGTGACTTTTTTCTTGTTAAGAATGATGACTCAGAATTTTTTTGTTCAAGTGAATTCCCATGATGGGATAAAATATTAGAAATATTGTTACAATATGCAATACCATAAGAAGCAATCACGGCCTTACCTCCAAACAATTTACATGGTGCACAAAAGAAAAACAGCGCCAGTGCTACGGGAGTACACCAGAAAATCACGCAAAGTTGGTTCACCATTTAAAAGTTTACGGTAAAATACATTTTTGTTCAAATATCTGCTTTTATTGCCTATTGATCTTATTGAATTAGAAAAATCACTTTTGACTAATGCTACATTGTAAGAGAGTGTCGATTGTTGATTCACTGACACACCATTCTGCAGGATCATCACTAATGAGGTTATTTCTTTTTGTAATGTCTCACTCGGCATCTACTTTTTCGTCAAACTCGAAATAAGGAACAATTTGCTTTTCTTCATTTTTAACATTTGTTTCGTCTGTATTTACTTCTTTTACAACAGCTGCAGTGCCAGAAATATCATCCATACTACTTGAACTCAAACTCGAACCAGCAACATTTTTTGCGAAAAATTTATCGTCTGGCAAGCATTTTTAGAACATTGGCTTCTCGTTTTCGCCTTTCCTTCGATAATTTCCGAAATCCCGCCCCACTTTAGTTTGCACGGTTGCTTTTTTCACTGTTATTTATGTTAAGGCACTTACAAAATTGTCAATCAACAGTCAAAACAAAAGAAAAAATTTGTAAAAACAAAGAAAGAAAGACTGTATCTAGTTCCAGTCGTACTGCATTGCACACGAGCACAAGGCTTTTTAACTTTAAACACGGCACACGAGCACAAAGAGTTTTCCTTTAAACACAGAACTATTAACTAACCAACTCAGATTACTCGACGTAACTGTGCTATGACAGAACGACAATGCAGAATAATTTAATTTCATTGTCGCATGTTTCTCTGCTGTCATGAACAGTAGCAGCACACCTACTGGCCAGAATTCGTCTTGTAAAGAAAATGGGACAGTCCCTTTTTTGGTTTCAGTTTCCCGTGTCGCTGGAATTTTAGCTGGGATGCAAATATGTTCTGAATATTCTTGACACAGCCTTTCTAATTTAAAAAGCAAATAATTTCATGCAGTGAGGTGTGCTGGAGCGACTCTTATCCCACTTCTTTTTATAACATTTTAGCGGTTACTGTGGGCAGAGAAGACACAGACTACAAAGCTTAAGTAGTCTTGTTGGCAGTTGATGTGGTGTGTTGTCATTTGTGTGAATACTGGTGTTATGTCTACACCAAAATGCACCTTTTGTTCCAACATAAAATAAAAATAGTCTTTCCTTGAAGAAAAAAAGCTCACTTAAGAAGTTTAATATAAAATTTGCAATGCCACATACTATTTGATTGCACAGAGTGGGAACTTTGATATTGTGTAGGCTGCAGCACAACAAATGAGACACACGAAAGTTGGTTTCTTCTCCTTTATCCGCCAAAAAGGTAACTAAGTAAATAAATAAATAAATAAAAAATTTTTTAACTGTTGTGAAGTGTATTTCACACATTATTAGAAATTCAGCTTATGTTCTTTTCGTATAAACATGTGTTTAAAAATGTAAAACATTCCCAGTATCAACATGTTTTTTTAAATAGGTGTAATTAAATCAAAAATCAAATATTGAAGACCACAGAGCTTTCACATTAATTACAGCAATGGAGAGTTGACTTGATACTTCCCTGTAATTTCTACTAATTTCTACAAGACATTTAAGTAGAGTCGGGTTTTACATACTGAGGCCCACACATGTTACAGCATTTAAGAAACTGCTGATTAATTTATCACAGCTTTTCAGGGGTCCCTATATTTTCATGGGGAAAATATGGTAGGGTTAAGTAGAAGCCGACAATATTCTCAGAATAATAAAGTTTCAAGCATTCTATTGTAAATTGCCATCCTGCTAGCTTACTTCAAAATATTTTGAACAATCATGAAGATGATACCAGACAGAAACCGAATGTTAAATTTTCATACAGTCACCAAGTAAACTATGCTTGTTTCTCAGCTTGTATTGTTGAATTTCGTCTTAAGGCTTATTTAAACTAGCAAGTTGTTTAACAATATTAAGAATTTTTGTCGATTGTAAGTGCAGTTATTTTGAAACACAAAAGTTTAAAATGAGTACAGAGCAAAAAATTCCAACCCCCTTAATGTGCTGCCCCTAGGCCCTTGCCTAGAGGGCCAATATGTAAATCTGCCACTGCCGCGTAGACAGACTTGTGAACAATATGTGCAGATGTCAGCATTTGGAGAAATATAGCTGGGCTCAAAGAAACCGGTTGGAGAACTCGGCGAATCCCACGACATTTGAATAGGAGGGATGCCACTGTATGACGATGTTGGCAGGAATGAGTGAACCATGGCCAAACATATCATAAAAAAAAAAAAAACGATCGACCTAGAGAGATGACAGAACTTGAGGGCCGAGCAATCGTCCAAGAAGTATTCAGAGCCCTGGATTCATCATTATCAAGAATTCGATGTGCAACTGGAGCTGCAGCGATCACAAAGACCATTAATAGACGGCTCACACAAAAGGGACTGGACTCACGGTGCCCCTTACGTAAACTACCATTGATCTCTGTCCACCAACAAGCCCATATGTAAGTGATGTCGGGCATATTCAGCCTCGACTCTCATTGACTGTAACAGAATTGTTTTCAGTGATGACTCCCGCTCGACAATGAGCACCAACGACCAGCAAAGACTATCTGGAGACGCCCCAGAAAGTTGTGGGATACCAACCTGACTGTTGCCACTGCACAACAACCAGCAGTGATGGTCTGCGGTGCCACTTCATTCAAGCACGACTCTTTTGGTTATCGTCCATAGCACTCTTACAGAACAGAAGCACTTCGATGATATGTTACACCCTTCATGGGAAGCCATCCTGGGCTTACATTTTAGGAAGATAATGCCCACCCACACACGGCGAGAGTTTCTACTGCTTGTCTTTGTGCTTGCAAAACCCCATCTTGGTCAGCAAGGTCGCCAGATCTCTCCTCAACTGAGAACGTTTGGAGCATTATTAGTAAGGCCCTCCAACCAGCTCAGGATTTTGACAACCTGACACACCAACTGGACAGAATTTGGCACGGTTTCCCTCAGGAAGATATCCAACAACTATCAATCAATATAGAGCTGAATAACTACTCACATAAAGGCCAGAGGTGGACCAGTGTGTTATTGACTAGCCCAGTTTGTGAAGCTCTTTCACCTGAATATATCATCCAATTTTTATGAATGTGTAACCATTTGTTTATTTGTTTATCTCTACATATACGTCACATCTCCAATTTCCAACCAATTTGGATATTTTCTACGCAGTGTGTCACTGATTTTTTTTTTTTTTAATCTCTGATTGCCTTATTGATCTCACTAATTTTTATGGGGGTTACCTGCATCTGGCAAACTCTGGCATTGTTAGCTTTATGCACAAGGGCTATTGCATCATCCATTGAGCCTTCACAGCCAATTTTTTCTGCAGCTGTTAAAAAATGTTTATTGAAGATATTAGCAACTTCCTCAGTATTTTTTGCAATATTTAAATCCTGAATTAATTCTACATCAGTCATGCACTCTACTTTTTTTACCACTCTCCGTTTTCATAGACTGCCAGATGGTTTTTGATTTGTTGTTTGAATTATCAATTTCAGATGTTATGTACATAGTTTTGGATTTTTTATTACTCTTTTTAAAATATTACAGTACAATTTATAGACCTCCTTTTTGATGGGATCATTAGATAATCTTAGGGACTCATAAAAATTTCTTTTTCTACACGAAACTCTGATCCTTTTAGTAATCCAGTGTTTCCATTTTGTGGCCTGAGGATTGTTTCTCAAGAGTATTTTCGGAAATACAGTTTCAAATAATGACACAAACTCATTAGAAAACAGATTAAATTTTTCATTAATACTCCTCTCCATAAACACAGGGGTCCAGTCGATCTGCTGTACGAGAAGGTTGAATATTTCTAAGTTATCGTTATTGACCATTGAGAATTTGACTTACAATTATACTGCTGCTTCTGTATCTGTCCTGGAATATATTATCAATTAGGCTCTTACAAGTACTAGTTACTCTAATGGGAAAATTAACTACTGAAATTAGGTTAAATGATTCCATCAGGTGTTCTAGTTCTCTTCTGCTGTTATTTGTAATTAAGAAGTCAATCTTAAAATCACCCACGATAATTAAATCCTTGTGTTTTGAACATATTTTGTCCAAACGTTGTTCCATATGGTTTAGAAAGATACATATTTTCCCTGCAGGGGCCCTGTAAACTGCCAAAATTATGACTGACTTATTATTTGTAGTAATTTCGGTTCCACAGGCTTCAAAGAGAGAATCTACGCTCTAAGTACTTATGTCTAGGGATTTATATTTTACATTAGTTTTAACATAGATTGCAGTCCCCCCTTTCTCCTTCATGGATCTACAATAGCTGGCTGCTAATGAGTTTCCATTAGTTTGACGCATTTCAGTTCCACTTGTCACATGGTGTTCTGTAAGATATATTACTTGTGCATGGTTTACAGATTCAGCGTCAATAATGTCGAGATTTAGATGCTCCAGTTTGTATCTGAGACCACTGATGTTTTGGTGGAAAACACAGATTTTACCGTTACTGGTATTTCTTGGTTCGTAGCTACACTTCGATAGCTTAGCATCTCCCCATAAACTCGGACTGTTTGGTAAATTATTACAAGTCGGATTATCACCAGTCTTAACATTTAGCCTAAAAAAGTCTTAGAAACAGATTTCTGTCGTTCGTCTAACGATATTGACCGCGCGATTATCTCTTGTTGCTTATTTCCTATTTCAATGAGCACTTTATTCGCTACAAGTCGTTTTCCTGGGCCATTTAGAAGCAGTCCATGAGTCGTGTGAAATGGGTGGCCAATATTGTTTATATTCACTATAGTAACGTTTCTGAAATATTTAGCAGTTGATTCATATTGCTCATTAGCTGCACTTATTTCATGATTCATGCATGACTGTTGTGGTAGATCATGACGATGCGGGATGTTGAGAACAACACAGAAATAATACAATACAAACATGCGATACCCATAATGTGAAAGTACTACTTGCCTTGATATATGTCAACTATATTTTTCGTCTCTCGTATTCCTGTGTTTCTGGACAGTCTTGTCAGCTCTTTCATCTTCGTAATAAATGCTCTCTGGGCAATTCTGACGTCATTGGTCAAAGCCGACAGGTTGTATCCCCTGCTTCACTAGACCCGAGTTAAGTGACCCAAACATTCCTTTAGTTCCTGATAGGCATTTGATGTTTCGTTTTTAAAGATATCGTTCAATCCTCGAACTAGCACAACCTAATCATTTGTGGGTAACTTACCGACTTCTACCGAGTTTGCATGTTTCCTCAATAATTCAGTTAAACCTGCACCTGGTTTGATGCATCCCGTAGCAGCAATTGTTGTAGATGCCTCATTTAGTATATGAGAGGCGATTCCGCGCCCATGGTTGTCGTTAATAAGTATCAGTTTTCTTCTTGATTTTTCTTCCTTGGAGCTTTGAGATTGTGAATGATGGTGTTGGGGAGTAGCTGTGTGTTGATCGGATTGATTATCTTCAGAGCTGTTATTCACCTTAGCACTACCTATTTGAATGTCTGTCGTACGCCAATTAAGCGTGCCTTCACCTATAAATTTTGATAAAAGGCTTTCGTAACTGTAAACACTATAATCTTTAGAACTGTTTTTCACTTGTACGACTGGCGAGCACTTATTTGCGATGTTTATATCAGAAGTCTCGGAGAGATCTGGGCTGTTGTTCTTATTGGGTATGTATAATTCACACTTCCCCACTTGTACATAATGTACATTATTCTTTAGTGAGGGATCTAGTTTGCCACATCGATAATGAAATGTGTTTTTGCCGGGCGGGCGTTGTGGCCGAGCGGTTCTAGGCGCTACAGTCTGGAACCGCGCGACCTCTACGGTCGCAGGTCCGAATCCTGCCTTGGGCATGGATGTGTGTGATGTCCTTAGGTTAGTTAGGTTTAAGTAGTTCTAAGTTCTAGGGGACTGATGACCTCGGAAGTTAAATCCCATAGTGCTCAGAGCCATTTGAACCATTTTTTTTTGTGTTTTTGCCGCAGACACATGCGACACCAGTCTTTGTCTTTTTGGAACACTATTTGCAAAGATTTGCAAAAACATTTTCTTTCCCATTTGATTTGCTTTGGGTTTTACCATTATTGAGTTCTTCCGATGGACTAAATGCTTCATGCTGTATTAGCACTGAAATAATTTCGGTAATGAATCTGTATTCATTCAGCTTTAGGCCTAGTTCTTTGCTTTCTCATTTCCAGCAGAACCAGATTTTCTGACTTAGATTAGTATTCACATTGCTGAAATGATAAATAGTCTTACAATTAAAATACATCATACCTTTATTTGCTCTCTTTTCGCAGGAGCATAGTTCGGAGTTTAAATTTTCAGACACTACATGGCAGTTGTACTCATGTGAAGACATGCTTGCATCCCACGAGTAATCCATATTTCCTCGTTATTTTCAGTAACTTTTGATACAATGAAGCATGAAATACACTTATCACAATATATAGCAAAATTAACGCTTTTTACACTTTTCTGCATTAGTTTTCGATTTAGTTTCAGAGGTACATAGTTCACTACCTACACATGGCGCCGTCTTTCGATACATAGTGCGCCACTTTTACACAACACAAACATGTGGGCTGGAATCGTGGGAGGAGCGATTTTCTGCCCTTCCCTATTGCTGGACAAGTTGAACGCGCCGCTGCACCATACGTTTCTTTGCTATACTTTGCCTGACGCATTAGAAAATGTCCCAGTTGGTGTTTGGCCATTGTTACGGTTTTAGCATGATGGTGCACCACACACTTTGGAATGAATGAGCGTAGCTATTTAAAAGAACGGTTTCCAGGGAAATGAATTTCTTGTGGATGTCCAATGTTCTGTCCTCCACATTCCCCAGATTTTAATCCAATAAATTTTTATTTGTGGTGACACTTAAAGCAACAAGTTTATAGTACTCCACACACGGATTTACATGGCTCTTGTGCATGCCGCTTCGACAATGGTGGATGCGGGTGTGTTGCGTAGAGAAAAGCAAAACATAATCCAGAGAGTAGTGAAGTGTTTGCAAATCCAAGGTAGTCTCAAATATCTTCATCAAAGTGAACGTTGCTCGTACATGTATGTACCAGCTCTGTGAAGATGCACCTGGATGTCAAACGTATAAGATGGAATTATTGTGTGTAGCATAATGTGCAATCAAGTGTAGCCGTCTATCATCTTTTTTTGTATGGCTTGGTATACAGAGGACGTTGCTGCACCACTGTTATTTTCTATTGGCTTTATTTGTATTAGGGACGAAAAAAATTGGTCGTTTACATCTATAAGTTCATGTTACGTCCAATATTTAATTAAAGGTAACAATACCAGAAAGAAAGAGGTGTAAACTGGATACTATTTGATGCTTTAACTGAAGAATTTTTTTGCGCGCGACCACGACTCGAATGTCAATGTTCCTCCAAATCCGTTCCCCAAGGCCTTGCCTTGTCTTACTGAGCTAGTGGGACAGCTCCGGCACTGAGCAAAGTACATGCTACCTGTTCTTGTCCAACCTGCACACAGTTACAGCGTTGACGGAGCCTCGTTTTTTAAATTGCATTTATATTAAACCTATTGGCGGGACTAGTTTTTGGTAGTTATACTTTTGTTTTGACTTGGGATGAGGCATCGCATGCCGACCGCCAAATGCGGCATTTTTTTTTTCTTCACCCACTAGATGTAACGCCACTCGTGTGACTGCTACGTGGCGTCACTTTTGATGAATGTGGAAACCTGGTTGCGGGAGGGGTGTCTGCGGTTTTGTGGAAGTATTCGTTACATGTTGAGACGAGGCTTAATCTTCTCCGTTTGTAGGATCGACTGAAGTGGCTTTTAGTTCCTTATGTTGGCTGACCTTATTCACTACATAAAATAATAAAACACGGAGAAATTGTGCAAATGCTAGATACTAACTATATAAAGAAAACTAAATGATCTAATTTATATGATTGTGTGCTCTAGGCTGAAGAAAGCTGATGATGAATTAACTGTAATGCGATGGGAAATAGATGGTAATCAGTACTGTAGCCAGAGTCCGAATAAAAGTATTTGCATTTGAGTCATAGATTCCTACCTTCTGTGTATTTAGGTTTGTAAATGGAAAGTGCACTATGGTATTGGATTTTCTTACGAAGTAACAACCTCTATTAGATAGGGTGCATACATTTGGAAAATCTGTTTTTGTTTTGTTTTGTTTCTTGTGTGTGTATTGTATTGCTTCAAGATGGGAATAGTTCCGACAGCTAGGCAGATGATAAATCAATGCTTCAGAAATTTCTCCGTTTCAACTGCAGAAATAAGTAAATATTTGCTTCTAGCACCGTGCAAAGAAAATTTTTGCAGAAGCGTTATAACTCTACACAAACGTTTTATGAAATACCATTCAAATAAGTTTGGGCACCTACCGAAACTGTCCCCGCAAGAGGTATGTACATAATTGAATGGATATACGACCATATAGCAGTTTTTGTGACTTCATTTGAATTTAAGTTTTGTAAAATACGTAATAAATTGAATAGGTGACCAATATCCTGCGTGAAAATGAATATTCCCAAGAGTTTAACAGTCCTGGTTCAGTTAAATCTTATGATTCCAACCAGCTTGCTTCAAATAACCCAACAGAAGATGCCAGATCAGAAGCATGCTGCTTAATGACAACAGGTAATGTTTCATAGATTTCGATTTCACAAAGTTAAACGTATCGAAATTTAAAGTGTACTATATCAGATTGCAATTTTTACCCGTGGGACATACTGAGTGATTGTGCGATTCATCCATCCATTGTGCTCTCGAAGCCCGATAATAAAGAAGAGAGCCTTGAGGGATGTAGTATGAGGCAAGTTACATATTAACAGGCAGAATACTCGCAGTTGGCCGTATCTGTAAAGTATGGTGTAAAAACAATAAATTATTACTAGCGCTAATCTACACACGCACATAATTGTGTTATTTATTGACTGCCTTATGTTTGCTTGTCCAGAGAGAGAAAGGCACTCCTTTATATAGAAAAGCCACTGCTGCTTCTCCTATACTAGTCAGCTACTGTTTTTATCTAATAGGTTAAAACATTCATCAAACAAAGTATTTATGTAATTTTACACAGACCACTGACAGCTGTCTATATACTGTCAGAGTGAAGATTTGTTTAACACGAATGAGATGTGCTGAATTTAAATGCCCCCTGTCCAAGCATCTTTTACCTTTTGTTTAAATATTTGAGTGTTTTCTGTCAGATGTTTACTGTACACTTTTGCACCAGAGTAAAAAATCTCTACTCAACTAAAAAACTGAACTCTGTAGAGTGGGATGCATAGCCAATATGAAAAGTTTTACTCCTAATATTGGGGTTGAGAATTGCAGATTTCATCTACAATTCGCTTCTGTTGTTAACAACAAATACCATTACAGAGTATATGTATTGGTACACAAATTGATTTAGGTGGCATAAAATTATAAACAGGGAGAGAGAAACACACTGCCAAATTCCACAAATTGGGATTTTACCCATGTACACTACTGCTGTTGATATTACCTCATGACCAGCAAATCATCATTCTTGTGGTGCAAAACCACATTCATCTGTGTTTTTAATTGATGATAATGCATCTGTTAAAAACAATAGAAAATTGAAGTCAATATACTTCCTTTAATAGTAGATATTCTTAGTCAGCAGGAAGTGTGTTTGCAGTATAACTTTTAAAAATCTATGTACATATAAAAAGTATTGTGTACATTATAAAAGCAGCATTTTTAAAGTGTTTGTAAGTGTTCAATTTATATGCCAAAATCTGTCCATCCTATAATTATGTCCTTGCATGGGCATCTGCAAGAGGGGGCATTTGTCCTTGCTTGCAGTCTGTGTAAAGTTTTCATTCATTATAAAATTATCACACATTTATAGCAGTGATTGATTGCAAATCTACTGAACCGCAGATCTAATATTGTCGAATGCGGTGGAAAATCTTTGCCTTTAGTAATCACTTTTTTGTGTTGTTCTGAAATAGTGTTCCCAATCTTTTCTCAGAGCTTTCTCAAATAGTGCTTATGGAGCTGCAGAAAAGTACCTGTCCAACATTGTGTTGTGCTGCTAATTCCCATTACAGTGGAAACCTGGAAGCTGTATACCTGTATGTGCTTTTTGTCTGTCCCCAAACCCTGCATGGTGGCTGTTCCTTTTGCTGTACAACAGAATCGTGACAGTAGCTGACTGCATGTTTTGGGGTGAATGTCTGTGATGGCTTAGTGACACATTGTTTTACAAAACAGACCTATTGTGGTGGACTCCGAACAAAACAGTCATGCTGTACTATTAACCTATGAGCCCAGGTGCACCAATCATGAACAGAAAATGCCATTTTTGTGCTAGCAGGAGTAAAATGCATAAAATTTCAAGTTTTAAGCTCGAAAAGGTATCCTCCCCAGTAAATGGGCATTTCTGTTTCTCCCTGTAGTGCAACACAGCTCAACACGGTCGTAGGGCTTGGAACTCTACAGCTTTGTTGGCATGGCTGCTCAATAATGTGTCAACCTGGATGGACGAGGATGAATTCTTAGTTCAGTCCAAGGGTATTAAAAGTGAATTCAACTGGCAAAATCTGTATACTGGCCCTGAGTTACATTTTATGTAGTTTTCAAGGCACATTTTATTAAATATTAGTTATTTCAGTCAGTAAGGGGGAAAAAATAGAACACATGAAAGTATTTCATTAAATCCATTAACTTGAAGTTTTGTAAGGAAAGAAAGTCTTACAGATGGCATTAAGTTGAACAAGCATTTGTGTAAAATTTATTCTGTTTCTCCTTTGGGGGGAACTCGCATGTCAGTTTTGTTGGCTGTTAGTGTTGATTTCCAGCAGCATTTTCTCAATCATTTGTTTTTCCAATTTTTTATATCTTAGTTCCAACCTAACATTATTGGAATTTGAATACATTTTTTGTGAATATTTCTAGCTTTATTTCCTAACTCTTTGAATACCCTGGATTTAGTCTTATGAAGTTCATAGTGTTGAAGTATAGAAGGCAGCATCAATATGCATGTTGACAAGATAAAATACTTTACTTAACATAGTATCAAAGTGACCTATATTAAAAATTCTAAGGAGATATCTGTCAATTATTTGAAATACAGATGCCCTTGAGTTCTTAACTAGTAATTTTATTATTACTGCTTGTAAGAGAGGACAAGTGGTTAATCATGTGGCCTATCACACAAGAGGGCTCAAAGTAAGTTGTGGTTAGTGTGCTTTCTTTTCCCTTCCTTCAGACTAAAATATTCAGTGCACACTATGTCATAGTAAGGCAGAATCTCTCCAAGAACCTTGTAATACCTTTAGTGCACTCCTCACAAAATTTAATCCATGGTGTTTGTTTGAAATTGGTATCACTGGTAGGAATGCAATAGCTGTATGTAAACATGGTAGTCAAGATCAGTCAGTGTTGTTGTCACCTATTGTTCTATAGTTCAGATTTTTTGTATCTGAAATTCTGAAACAATTATCAGACCAACTTATTGGTCATAATATTACAATTTAGACAAATTTTTGTAGTGATACACTTGATTAACAAGTATGGGAGGGGGTCTACAGAGGTGCACCACTACATTACTTGGTTAGGGTATAAAATACTCAGCCCTGTCCTTGAAACTGTGTAATCAGAAACATGGGAGTGATGGTACGAAATCACAATTTAACGTGAATTTGGAACCATAGTGCACCTTGGCTTTTTTCATGCATACAAAACTTCACTGGATACAAAAATTTGCTGTCAGCTAAAATCTGAGATCTAAGTGGAGATTAACATTCTAAATGGTTTGGATTATTAATTTTATGCCTATCTTACAGAACCATTCTTCAGTAAATCCTAGAACTTGTACGACATGCTACATAAATACATTATGAACTTTCATACTGGTTACTGGTAAGTTAGATTGGGAAATGAGACACTTAAAGTAGTAAATGAATTTTGTTATTTAGGGAGCAAAATAACTGATGAGGGTCGGAGTAGAGAGGATATAAAATGTAGACTGGCTATGGCAAGGAAAGTGTTTCTGAAGAATAGAAAATTGTTAACATTGAGTATAGATTTAAATGTCAGGAAGTCAAGAAAATCAATGTATTGGTTGTACTACTCAGCATAGTCCTATGTCATGATTGTGTTGATGGTCAGAGGACTAATAATAGGTGCCAAATAACTGACTGGGTAGTTTTAATATTAAATAAGAACAACATTCTTAGTGTCTTTCACTCATGATAAAAGTTAAAGTTAAGAGAAAGAGCAGGAAAATACTATCCACATTTGTGACCAAAGGAGGAGTGACTAGAACAAGACTAAAGAGACCAGTTTAATAATATTACTCAATGAATACCATTATTAAATAACTTCAAGATAGAATGAGGAATAGAAAAAATAAAATGTAAATGTACAGGTGATGAAAGGCAGGAAATTTCAATCCGAATTCAGGATCAGGAGACACATCAAAGAAAGGAGCAGTGGGCTAGTAGCACATATTGTATTTTTAGGGGACACTGAAACCAGGCTCATGTCCTTTTGTTATGTGATGACAATGTGATCTAGGGTTTATTTATTTACTTAACATGATCTCATTAGGGCCACCAGGGTGGTTCTTACATCAGACCAGATTTTCACAAATACACAATCTTTTTCTCATCAAAATCACCTGAGGAATAACAGTTTTAATATGGTAAATAGTAGTAAAATGATTTGAGTGTGTATAGCTACAATAAATGAGGGGCTTGGGCATAAAACATGGTAACTGACATTTTAGTGGTTTGGAGATATTAGAATATGAAGTTTCAAAAAAATATAACAACATATTTTACTATGTTATATCTTTTCTTCAAGTTTTAACTAAGTATTTGAACATTAAGGAACACACTGGTAAGGTTACAAAATGGAAATAATTTTTTTTATTGGAAAAAGAAGCAATACATAACACATTGACACAAATTATGTGGTAGATACCATGTTATTTGTGAACGCGAAATGTAGATACCATGTTATTCATTGCATTAAAAGTGTTCATTTCCCACTGGAAAATTTGACATTATGAAGTTAGTTGATGATAATTTAAGCCAACATGTTAATGTTGTTAATGACACAATATCATGTAATTAAATTTAACAGTTTTAATATCTGAATATACTAATAGTGGTACTCAAATTTCACTGTCACTGCTCTCATTGTTTGCCTTGGATTGCTCAGCTGTTTTTAATGTCTTGTAATAAGCATGTTATACTTCTGGTATGTATGGTAAAGAAGATAGAATATCATTCAATTTCGTTGCGTCAGTGGGTTTTGGACCTCTCTGTAGGATTGGTAGAGAACATTTGAAGCCATTGAGGAACTGTACTGGATAACCTCTTCGCCTTAGTGATACAGTGTCCATTTCAGAATGGTACTAATTACATACTTTCATTTTTTTGGGTTCCTGCCTTGACAACTCCATCTTTACATTTGTAATTCCAAACTTTTTTCCAGAACCTGTTTTACAAGCCTGATTGAAGTTGTCCCGCAAGTTGGAAATTTTTACACAATCACCTATGGTCATACGTTACACAATCATAGGTTTCTTCTTCTGACACTTCTTCAAGACCTCTATCCACTCCTTAGGCGAGAATACATAGTGACAATGATTCTGTACATATTTCTTAACAATGCGAAAATCATGATCAGAAGTCTAAATTATATGCCCTACTTGCGGAAATGTGTGTGTGTGTGTGTGTGTGTGTGTGTGTGTGTGTGTGTGTGTGTGTGTGTGTGTCAGTTTTGAATCTACCCTCTGCTATAAGTTTCAACCATATTGCAACAATGGTCTAGTTTTTGTCTTGGCCTCCACAGTTGTCCCTCACAGTGCTTCAGTAAACAACTGCCAATCTCATCTTCTCCTCTACCAGGCCAATATCAGCATCTCCTCTACCAGCAGTGCCTTCATTCCACACACAGAAATATCTTGTTTTTATGAACAAGAATGGACACTGAGATGGTCATGGAAGAATTTCTTTTTGTAGAAAACAGGACCAGTTGAAAGTTTGGGAGTTGGTAGACTGCTGCAAATCAAACGTGATGACAGAAACAATCTTTCTCTGCCTCTTTTGTAGCTAGCATTATAACATCCTGTCCTGCTTTTGCTATGTGCTGAAGTAACTCAAGTTCAGCATATAAGGATTTTGATAAGGTTTGGTCTTTCTCCTTTTTTGCAGTTTCTATTTTAATGTGTAGGTAATTCCATGTGCTGCAAATGTCTGATTTAGGGTTTTTAAAGGATATGTTGTGCTCTCCTACAAAAATCTGTCAAAATTTCTCTCTGGACGCAGTCAATTTCTGTAGTTGTTCACATTCTTTTTTGTATTTGTCATAACAGCTTTCTGTTGTATTCCATGCTCATGAATTTCCTATTTGGACTATCAACTCTTCAGTAGTGAGTGGCATATGTTGGCAGTCTATTTATGAAAATATTAACAATTTCAATATCTTCACTCTAATACTTTTTAGGATGATGCTGGTGTTTTCCCCTTACATCTCTGGAGAGGGTTCTACGAACTTCCTTTATTTTGGATGTTAAGTATTCTAAATGATCCCTACTTCTTTGTAGTCCAATGAATATTCAAAAGAGCAGTCTTACAAATTTCAGTGTGCTTTCCACTAGATGACATCGTGGAATACCTTATAGTAGTACTCAGTCTTGATGAACTGTCAGTTTCTTCGTTTTTCTCTTTGTTTCAGTTTCTTGTATGCAACCATGAAGGTAGGCATTCTGCAAGTCATAATTTCACATATCCATTCACTCTCCCATGTTGAATAATTGGAAACACCTTTTTCTGTAGTTACAGTCAGGACTAGGTTCGCAGCTGTAATGCCTATTGCCTTTCCCTTGTTCCTGAGTATAAGCTAAACCTCTATTGTGAGCTTCTTGGCATTTCTGTTGTTGGTTCATACCCCTCTTCCTTTTTTTCTGCGACAGCTCTGTTCGCCTTTCTTAGGACATGCATTATTCTAAAAGAAAAAAACAAAGAAATTTGTAGGCCTAATATAATTTAAATACGAAAAGATTTGCTTAAAAAAAAAAAACGCACTGAAATTTGTATACAATTTTAATTGAACTAAAGTTCTTACTGACAAACCTTAATCAAACATATGTTGAAAATTATTTTGGACATAAATTACATTACCTAACCAAGCAAGCTACACACCTTAAAACAGAACATGCACACAAACCTTTGCACAGGAGAATGTTACAGTACATAACTATCAGTTTTACTTCTCTGTATTAATCCATAGCATGTTTAATGTGGTAACTACAGCAAATAACATCTGCATTTCTCCAAAGTATATATGACATGTTAACTACAGTAGATACCATTGTTTACATGCAAAGGCAAATATGAGGTTAGTGACACTACTTACCTCACTTTCTTCATTATTGCTGCTGAAATTACTTTCATAATCTGTCTTGTGGTAATCTAGATCTTTCACTGCCATCACACTCAAAATCACTGTTTAATAGCTCATCTAACATCACAAAATCGTCCACACTCATCGTGCGTCCAAACTCCAACTTCCTCACAGTAGCCATTTTCTCACAGATAACATGTTAGGCAAGCAGATGTTGCTACTTAGCAGGAAAAACCAAGCTGTATTCTGCTGCCATCTGTGGAGATTTTTGGAAACTAACTCGTGTATTTATTTCAGCATGCACGATACTACATTGTAAGTGGCGTCATTTTTGGCCAAAATGTGAATTCCCATGTTTTACGCCTGAGCCCCTCCAGTAGTATTGACTGTGAATTTATATAGTTAATACTGGCAGCATTTGTACTACTGCTGCTGCTGCTGCCGCCACTAATGATGATGATACTAATGATAATGGCAGATATAAAAAGAATTTATACATGTAAAAAATAAATGTTCTCCTATAGGAAATCCAAGAAGGCTGCACCAGGTAAAAGTACTGGGAAATGAGGAATATCTGGTTGGAAAGAAGGATGGACAAGGGTAAAGAATGCGTACAAAGACAACAGTAATAATTATTGTTGCTTTAATAGATATGCCATTAACTGTTTTCTGAAGCTGGAGGATGCTATTCAGTTCTCTAATATAATGCAGGAGATTATTCTAGAGTCAGGTTCTTGCTAGTGAGAAGGAATTTGAGAAAATGGCTGAATGATGGGGTGGTATAGAAAGGATTTTGCTCTGATGGGGATGGGTGTTTCTGCCATGTTGTTCAGACAAGAGCATTAAGGTCAATGAGGGAAGTGTATGTTGGATGAGACAGAAGAGAAGAGAGAGAGAGAGAGAGAGAGAGTGGAAATCTCTGTGCTTGTCTGCATGCAGCCAGGATAGCTGTGCATATGATATTGAAATATGATCATAGAGTTGAACATCACAGATATAATGAACACAGGCATTCATAACCAGTTCCAGGTGCTGTGAGCTTTGCTGAGAAAGGCCTTGCAGGATAACAGCTCTGTAGTCATTAATTGGAAGTGTAAGTGTTTGTACAAGTTTCTTTTTCAGTTCAAGAGGGATGAGCTTTTATATTTTTGTAGGGCGTCAGAATTGAAGTTCATGAAGTTAAGGGATTCTGCTACCTAGACGACAAAGTAACCAATGACAGACGGAGCAAGGAGAACATCAAAAGCAGACTAGTGCTGACAAAAAGAGCATTCCTGGCCATGAGAAGTCTACTAGTATCAAATATATGCTTAATTTGAGGAAGAATTTTCTGAGAATGTGCATTTGGAACACAGCACAGCATTGTATAGTAGTGAAACATGATCTGTGGGAAAACCAGAACATAAGAGAATCAAAGCATTTGAGATGTGATGCTACAGCCAAATGTTAAAAATTAGGTGTGCTGATAAGATCAGGAATGAGGAAAGGAACCACTGACAAGAAGAAGGGACAAGATCGTAGTACATCTATTAAGACAACAGGGAATGACTTCCGTGGTACCAGAGGGCGCTGTAGAGGGCAAAAACTGTAGAGGAGGACATAAGGAATACATCCAGCAAATAATTTAGGATATAGGTTGCAAACGCTGCTCTGAGATGAAGAGGTTGGTGCAGGAAAGGAATTCATGGTGGGCCGCATCAAATCAATAAGAAGACTTACAACTAAAAAATGCGCGCCATTCAGTCCAATTTAGATGTTCATCTATTATTAATCCTAGACCTGTTGCTGAAGGAGATAAATTGATATTTGTCCCATTCACAGTTATATGGTAGAGATTCCTGATAATTTGTACTAATAAGCCTAGAATGACCCACCAGTACCACTTGGGTTTTGGATGCATTGAGTTTTAACCCTTTATCAAGTGCTGATTTTGATAGTGCTCACAGATCTGTATTGAGATTTCTGTCATGGAATACTACGGTACCTGGAATTTGGTCCAAGTCTATGCACATAGTTAAAAATAAAATAGCAATGGTTGCCAAATAATTCTGATAAAAGGGTTCATCATCATTCTGCTAATGAACAGAAAAGTGAAACCAGAGGAGCAGGTATATGTTTTGAGTATCGTCTTGCTCTTGGGGTGGGAAAGTGCTCCTCAGAAGGTGAATTACACACACACACACACACACACACACACACACACACACACACACACACAGTGTGTATCCACAGGACATGCAATCTTCTCAAATATTCTTATGATGTCTATGTCCACAAAAAATTTCAGAAGTAAACTAGTCCGCTTTACAGATGTCTTGTTGGGGACTAGCCAATAGAGAAGTATTGGAAGGAGGATGAAATAAGATGACAATCTGCAAATTGGGGCATGGGATATTGGAAAATTGAATGCTCTAAGGAAGCTGGAAAATTTCAAAAGGAGAAATGAGCAAGTTAAAAGCAAACACAATAGGCGTTATTGTTTTTTACTCTGTCTGAAGAGTGGTTTGTAGCAGCTCTCTACACTAATTTATCTTGTCTTTTTTTTCTTTGTATGATGACTATTTATCTTAATCATTTATTTTACATTATAGCCTATTATGTAGTATTCCATAATAGACCATATTTTCTGTCTATAATTATCTTTCTGCATTCACTTCAGGTGAATTAATAATGTTACCATGGTTAAAAATGAAATCAAAATTACAGTTACTGTTGCTACTGCCAATGCAGCTGCCATCAATAATATTACTACTATTATGCTTTCATATAATTTACCTCTGTTATATTATTTCTATTACTATTATAATGTGTAATCACAGAAAAATGTCAATCCTTACTGCACTAAAATGATCACTTAATTATTCACCAGCTTTTGCATCACAGATTCCTTACATTGACTCACTAACACCCTGCTCTGTAGGTGTATTGTCTGTTCCATAGTCACTGTAGATGATGATGTGGTGAAGAAATCCTGAACTTTTTGTCCATTTCAGTGTGAATAGCTGACATTATCTGCAGACTTTTCTCTTGTTCTCCTTTGTTGCAGAGGACATTCCTCTGCTCTTGGGGTGCATTGTGATACATAATGTGAACTGTTATTGCATGACCCACATCATCATGATCTCTTAAAGTCCTTAATCACACAGACCAATACTTTAGTCATGCTGCTGTTTTTAGTTGTGTATGGAGTGTGTTGGTTCAAATGATGATGGTACCTCCCAAGCAGTTTTTGATACTGTGCAACGAATGCAACCTACATCCATTTGAACCTGCCTTCTCAGCTGTTGCCTCTTTTCATGTCTTTACAACAGCATTTTGGTTTCTGTACAAGCCATAGGCAATATTTTATCCCTTATAACTACAGACTTTGGGTTGAAAGGACACTTCCTTAGGCACCAAAGAATAATTAGTTTGGTAATTGTGGGAAGTGAGGGGCAAAGCAAAATGCAAAGAGCACGGATGATTGAAAGGTAATAACAGCAGCCTCAGCAGTGGTGCAAAAGGAGTTGATGTCCATGTAAATAGGGAGACAGGTAACATTGTGACTTACAGTTCACAACACACATGACTAATTCTTCTGCTGAGGATTGAAGTGAAGCAAAATTCATCCACTATTGCACACTTCCAAATATCCCATTTTACAGTCTGCACTTTGCATATTTGCCAATTCCTCTGTTTCCTCATACATTCTCTCCTTTCTGTTATCACGAAAGTGCTAAATGATTATAACACTGTAATAGGGAAGAGGATGGAAAGCAAAAGGCATAATTGCCAGAGGATGTGGACTTTGGAAGGTGGGGGAAATGATAGGGAAGGGATACTTCAAGAGATTCATGTGGCTGTAGTGAACATGACATTTAAAACTCATATTTGGGAGATACATTAAGACATGGAAAAATATCATGTGGGTTACATAGTCATTAGGTAAAGATTTATAATAAAATACCAGATTTCTAGGTGTAAACATATACTCAGATCTCAATGTGTACTGATGAACTGAAGGAAAGTGAAATTTGAGAAGATAAAGAAAAAGGAGTATACCATGAAGTGGAATACTGAAACTTGAGAATAGAATGAGATTAATAAAAATAATGAGAGTAGTTTACTGATGATGAGTAGAATTAAAGAAAGAAATTAAGGCAGGACAGATGTTGTAAAAGCTGAGGCACAAAAACCAGAAATGACTTGGGAAATGTTATAACATATAAATGGGGGGGGGGGGGGGGGGGGGAATCAGAATACTGAGAGCAGTAGGTAGAAGCTAGCAGTGTAGGTGTCCTAGGAATGAAATTAACAGAAAGTGCATCAGGTTGAACCAGAATGTATGAGAGGGACATGTAAAGAAATTCAGAAAGAGACCATAGTGGGACAATTTGACATTGTGTCAAACTTTGGAGAAGTTTTTAACTAATGAGGTACAAATGAGAAACCCCTACCAAGTGCAGAACAAAGGACCAGTAGATGCGGGAGTACATCAGAGGCTTGCTTGAGAACGCCTGTCCCAAAGCATGGTAGAAGAGGAGGTAGTTATAAATGGTTATGTACTGTGATCAGAAATGGGCAGATATAAATGATCTAAGCTCAAACAAGCCATGAGTTGTGCAACATATGATTTACTTTTGGGGCAACTGAATTATGGAGGATATAACAAGTAGATGCTTATATGAGCTAATGACAAAACTTCTTTGTGAAAGCCTAGATTACATATCAAAAATGTTTGAAATTAGAGGTCAAAGATCAAATTTCCAGAAAAAGACTTACCATGACACTGCCAGACACATGAGCAGGTAAATGTGAAAACAATCGTACTCTGTGTGTGAAACATAATTTTTCCCAGAAAAGGAATTCTGACATTATGCTCCATGATGAGAAATAGATGAATAAAAATAAAGATACCTATGTAGACGTAGAGAAAGTGTTTACATCAAAGTTTGGAATAATGTGTTTGCTATCATGAGACAAGTGAGGCTGAAGGACAGAGATGGGTCATAATCTACAAAGAACAAGCTTCAGTAATAAAAGTAAAAATGAAAATAGATAAATTTGTATTGCTGGTGGTGTAAGACAGAGTCATTTATGTTGAAGAAATGAAAGAAGAGAGAGAAAATTTTAGAATGGGATGAAAAGTGCATTGGTGACAGATATGAATGCCAAGAGTCACAGAAAACATAGCCCATGCAGATAGTAAAGGTGGTGAGGAAGGTCTGTTGACTGAAATAGATAGCATGCAATCTGTTGAGTTTTCTGAACACAATTGGTTGCTTGAATGCTGCTGGGTTTTCTGTCCAGTTATTGTTTCCATTTTATGCATGATAGTTCTGAATGTTGGATTCCAGGCAGTGAGTACACTTAACAGCAAGACTCTCAGTACCTAAAGATGATGGCCAGGTTGGTTATTGAAATATTACGCATAAAATGGAAATAACAACTCACCAGAACAGCTGGAATCATACTATTAGGTGGCATACATTGACAGAATGTAGGTTAAGGATAAACAAAGCTAAGAAGAAAATGATGGAGAGTGATAGAAAGGAGAGCAGTTATTTATTTCACATGAACATTGGGGATGACGATGTAAAAGAACTTCCTATCTAAGAAGTGAGAGTACACAAGACAACATTCAGTTGTTAAAGAAGTTCTTGCAAACATATGTTTGGGACACAGCTTGTGTACCATGAGAAAGACAAGAAGAAACTGAATGCATTTGCAGTGTAGTGCATTTAAAGAATTTTAAAAATTGGGTTGACAGATAATATATTGAATGAAGATGTGCTGAAAAGAATAAGAGAGGGAAGACATCTGTGTCAAGCCACCAGAAGGAGGGGACAAGTTTGCTGGGCATTTGTTCATTTTCATTTTTGCAATTGGTTTGATAGTGTTATCATTTTTCTGTTTACTGAGTGCCACACTATTTATCTATATGTGACTGTACCCAACAGTGTTGTCATAATCTGTTCGGCATATTCTAATCAAAGATACGCAGAAATAGTTACATGGTACAGGAAAGAACAGTTCATTTGTTTTCTGCACTACTAGCAGGTCTTTCCTGTTAAATACCTTCACTGGATCAACAGACAGTGTAGCTTTTGTTGGCAGCTACTGAAGGTATCTGTACCCCATGCGAGAGAGAGCCTGAATAAAACAGAATGTAATGGAGAGCACTTCATACTAAATTTCTGTGCTTGATTTGTGAAATTTACCTTCTGTGTAAGTGATGGATTCTTTACTAATTAATCAGTGTCGAGATGGAGTAGTCAAAGGGTAAAATTGTAGAGGCAGACAAAGGCTAGTACATGCAAAGCAGATTAGAGGTGGTGATGGGTGAAGTAGTGATGTGAAAATGGGAAGTTAGCATAAGAAATCAAGAACTAGAGGACAACATAAAGGATCACTCTTTCAGTTGGTTTCATCAGGTGATCCACTAACCCCTTCTGGTAAGGGTTTTTCTTAGAGTTGTTTTCTCCCCTATTCCTCTGAGCACCACTTCTCTGCATACTTTATCCATCTGCCTAATAGTTAATATTCTTGGAAAGCATCACACTTCAAACACTGATATAAGAAAACAAAGCAATTGAAGTTGAGGTGTTGTAACTCCATTAATGTCACACAATACAACTACATGAAAACTACTAGCTCTGCAGTTTGTTTGCAATGCCTGTAAATTTACTTGTGTGATCGGGCTTGGTGCAAATCTTCCTAGTTAGTGCCACGTGGGTAGTTTGCATGTCAGGTGTACAAATTGCAACTGCCTCACATAGATGACTGCAGTAAGTATGTGTATAGACTTTGTTGTGTTATTGCTGTTATATGGGAGGCTGAAACATGGTGCCCACGTAGCCCACTCCTGCTGGGTAGCACCAGTGGGACCAGTGACTTTAATGACTACATCTGACTGATTATCAACTACAGTATTATATGCCCTTATACCATGACACATTACAGAGATGTTTGGAAATTAACCCAGGATATCAGTGTAAAGTATGGGGATCAGGGATTTTATGCTAGCACCTCTCTTTCCCTTGCCAGAAAAATACTAATACCAGGATTTGAATGGGCTACATTTGATTCAAGTGCCATTGCACAAGTGTGCAGGATGCTGTGACCTTGCCATTTAAAGCTGTAAAAGATCTATCACCTCAGTCACCATCACAAGTGTGCATTAGTGAAGCTGACTGCAAAGGAGACTACAGTAGTGGAGGACCATTGACAAACTGGAAGGATGTGCAGCTCTGCGGTGTGAGTAAGATGTGCTACTCTGGAGCTTCATTGCAGATCAACAGCAGAGAAACCCACAGTATTTGAATTGTGAATGCAAAAGCTGAATCTGTTATTAGGGAGAGCAATGATGACCATGGTGAGGTGCCTTGGATTCAATTAAGCCTATAACCAGTTCAGGTCTGATAGGTTATGGGGGGGAGTGGGTTTCAATACAAAAGGAAGGTTGCCCATTGTTACTGGCAGCACGAAAGTAATCTTTATGTCACAATCCCTGGAGACAATGTTAGGCCAATTGCAGAGCATCACAACTTCATTTCTACTGCAGTTAGAGAGGACCCAGTCTTTTGTTGCTGCATGGAAATGGAGAGGAGCAGTTGAGTTTCATTTCCAACAATGTCACTGGAGGCAGAATTTGCAACAGGCACACAAACACATCACTAGGGGATTGTTCTGTTACAAACAGCATGGGATGGTGCAGTGTTTAAGACAATGGGCTTTCATCTGGGATGAGATATCCGTTTGTCCATCCAGATTTAGTTTTTCTGTGGTTTCCCTAAATAACTTAAGACATATTCTGGGATGATTCTTTTAAAAGGACAATTTTCGTTTTTATCCTCATCCAGTATGAGAACTAATATGACAAGGCAATGCCAGACTCAGATTCTGTGGAAGAATCCTCAGCAAGTGTAATCCACTATTTGTGGTGACTTAGAAAACCCTCATTCAGCCAATACTTCACTATTGCCCATCAGGCTGGGAGTGTGTCACATAGGATTCATTGAGGAAATAATGATCCGAAGAAGAGTAATGTGTTTCATTACATGTTAATTTAGTAAGTGCATAATCGACAGGGCGACACTTAGCCAGCTTCTGTGGCAGTTGCTAAAAGAGTGTGTTCTGAGTCACGGTGTGGTTTACTAAAAATCTGAGATTGTACATTACTTGAACACTCGTGTATTATATTGCTTCCTCCTATGTATATCTTATGAATAGACTATGAAGGTAAGATTGGAGAGATTCAAGATTACACAGAGGCTTATCAACAGTCATTCTCCTCATAGGTCATTTGTAACTGGAATGGGAAAGCAGGCAAGTCACAGTGGTCACAAACCTTTCACCACATAATATTAGGTGGCTTGGGGAGTATACCAGGTGTAAAAGTATGAAACCGCAACTGAGTTGCAATAATTACATGTCTGTTGTTTGAAACTGATAAACAATATTTATTCAAAGTAATCTCCATTGCTTTTTATACATTTCTCCCACCTCTCTGGCTGGCAGGCTATAAATGCCACACTAACAAAAAAAGACAGTCACTTTTTTTCAAGTGAACCAATCAACGAGCCATTTTCATACATTTTCATGCAAATTGAAGCATTATTCAACGAGAGTGTGTACCAATGATGCAAATAGATGATAATTGGAAGGAGCCAAGTGTGGAGAATAAGTCACATGCCGTAATATTTCCAAACTGAATGCCTTGATTGTTTCCCTGACCGGTTTTGCTGTGTGTTATGGGACTTTATCATGGAGCAATATAACTCTGTGTTGCCTTTTCCCACATTCCGGTCTTTTTCAGTTAACACTTGATTTAAATCAATCAGTTACTGTTTGTAGCAATCAGTGTTATTGGTTTCACCAGCTCATAATAGACGACACTCTTTTGATCCCACCAAACACAAAGCATTGTCTTCTTTCCAAATAGGATTCTCAGAATATATCCCTTTGTCATCACCTGTCACTATTCGATGCAGAAACGACTTTCTTTTGTATCTGGTGAGCAGCATTTCACAAGTGGTCTTTCTATTTGCTTGCTGTCTTTCATTCAGTTCATGCAGAACCCATTTTACCACTTTCTGCACCTTTCCCATAGCTTTCAATCAAAGAGAAACTGCTTTCTGCATCACATTCAATTGTTTTGAGAGTTCCTGTTGAGTTTGAGTATCATCTTTGTTCAATAAGGCCTGCTGTTCGTTGTCTTTGAACTTTTTCGGTGGTTTCCCGCACTCATTGTTTCTCAAGTCAAAATCACCACTTTTGAATTTTTTGAACCACTTGAAACACTGTGTTTTCCCAAGAGCATGTTCACTGAAGACAAGCATTTGATGCGATTCTACAGCAGTTTTCTTCAAATGATAACAGAAAAACCAATGCTGTCTGCAAATTGTACTTCAAGCACAAAACTAGACATGTTTACAGGTTTGAAACAGGAAAAAAAAACACTTTTCACAAATAAAATTGTGACTGTTTAATGCTGATGATGTCCATCATGCTTATATATGGCCTTATGTTTGTGTAATGAGTGATTAATTCATCTGACAATATCACAATGCTTGATAGTGAAGATCTTCAACAGCAAATAATTCAGCATACGGAGATATTAATTCTGCCTCCAAACTTGAATTCTACTGGGCGTATTTGGAGTGTTCTTGGGAGGATATCGCTGCATGCCCTATCCCTCTCCGGATCATTGCTGCATTGTAACAACTGTGCAAGTAGAATGGCATTCACTTACAAAAACTATTATTAACGGTATCGCACATTGCTGTCATGGATATTAACACTTTGTACTGGCATTACTTCTACTACAGCAAACTCGGATCCATTTTATATGTTTCAGACATGTTCCAATGTAAATTCTTTGTCTGTAACATGTTTTTATATATGTTATGTACACATTGGATACAGTTCTTATCATAAAATATAACATTTTACTTCTCCATATTTTTGTAATTTTGGAAGCACATAGTACTAGGAGTACTGTTGTCTCCAACCATATGAATGGGGTGACATAGGTGCAAATTATACAGCTGTAAGATATCTTTTACTGCCTTTACACTGGATTTAAGGTGGTTACAAACAGTTACAACAATTACTAAATGTAAATGTAGAATGAAGTTGAAGAAAGATGGAAAAATGCACTTAATTGCTCAGTGTGTAGCTGTATATACACTTACTTTTTGAATAAGTGGAGAAGTAGTCATTCTTACTCTTTGATGGCACCTGCACATCAGTATTAGTACAGATAGATAGATAGATAGATTGGTGGTGGTGGTGGTGGTGCTGATGCTGATGATGATGGACGCAGAGCACTCAACATCATGGTCATCAGCACCCTGACAAGAAATCAGCATGCCAGTCACATGGGGGAGGGGACAAAGGTTGCCCCATATGGGGGGAAGATTATAATACATTAAAGTCAGCTTCTCCTCCGTAGCATTTTAGGGATGAGGCCCAACAGTTCACAGAGTTTCGTAACCTGTGTAACACTAGTGTCTGTCAGCAAGGATGGAGGGCAGATCTCCAGCCAATCTGAGGACTACCCTGATGTCAGTATATAATACACACACACACACACACACACAAACACTCTTCTCCTGCCGGAGAAGGAAACCTTGTGAGTAGCACCTTCTTCCATCGATGAGGTTGGTGTGATGTCTGTCATGCTTGTATCATCAGTTTCAGTGACCAACCGTTTGTTTTCCACCATCTCTGACCATTGTTTTCCACTGATGCACAATTCACTCGTCAGATAGTGAGAAGACTGTGTGCAAGGGAATGGTACATTAACATACAACATGATTCCGACATGCTTCTTCGGCTGTGTCATTTCCTTCTATCCCAACGTATGCAGGTACCCAACAAAAGACCACCTGTTTGCCATAGTGTTGGAAGTGCTGCAAGGAGTTGTGCATAACCTGAATCAACTGGTCTACCAGATACATTTTGGACTCCTTGTAGTGCACTTAGCGAGACAGAATATACAAGAAAACCACATACTGTGAATCTGCTCCAGTGCCATCATAATGCCATATGACTTCGCATGACTATTTGTAAATTGTTCGGGAAGGTGCACTTATTAGGGAAAACAGCTGAACAAACAAGGGCATTACCTTGCTGGTATACATCATATAAACAATGACAAAACTGTCACATTCTGAAAATGGAAGTAAACAAGAGTTGTAAATACATAATCTGGGGTACTAGTTTTCTTGCACTGCATCACGCTTAAAATCACTTTGGGCCTCTGAAGATGCCGGGGCAGCAATTTGTTCCATCTCTGGCTGTCTACTCCAATGTCTGATTTATCCAGATCCTTGAGACAGTCAGTAACATGTACCTGAATGTCTTGGTCACATGGGGCAGATTCGTGAACAGCTGCTCAAAGCTGGGGTGGACTGCCATACTAAATATCAATGACTGAGGCAACACTGAGATTTTCAGGCCCTGTCAAGCCAGGAGAAGGTGCCGCCGAATCCAGAATGATTGTTCACCGGCCTCTTCACGCCTCAAAATGCACATTTGTCCTTAAAATGTAAAATAATATTACCCACTGTGAGCTCTGGTTGGCTAAAACTTTGATGAGCACGTTTGAAATTGACACATGGCCTTCTCTGGTGAGAACTTGAAACCAGTTTTATTGGTCCAAGCTTCCACCCTCATCAGCTATAGTTGCCTCGTTGTCGTAAGATTGGAAAAAGAGTAGAAGACTGTGAAGTTGATGGCACTGATAGCTATTTCAAACAGAGTGACACAGAGTACTCTACTTTGGGAGACCCGATTCTTCTGAACATAGCAATCAGACCGGTCCTTTAGGAAGGATTTGGATAAGAAATGACACAGGTCCATGTAGTCCCCACTCATGAAGTTGCTGAAGGATATTGTACCCCCCCCCCCTCCCCCAAAGTAATGTCTTACACTTTCTTAAGGTCAAAAAATGCACCAATCAAATGGTTTCAGCGTAAGAAGGAATCCTGTGCTGATTTATCTAGGAGAATTAAGTTGTTAAGGGCAAGTGACCTCCAGATTTAAGGAGCCAGACAAGGTGGCGGTTCATCATGCAGCCGAGACTCTTACCCACACAACAGGTAAGCGCTACACTCCTGTAACTTTTAGGGTTGGTAAGATCCTTGCCTCCTTCCAAGTCTTGGGGTGCTGTCCATCAAACTAGATCTTATTGAAACAAGATAGGAGCTTGTCTTTAGCTTCAGGGCATAGACGACATAGCATGGCATAAAAAATCTGATCTGGTCCTGGAGCAGTATCTCTGGCTGCGAAGAAATCTGGTTTCAGTTCCCACAAGGAGAATGGAAGAATGTAGACTATGTCATTATATGAGAAGAAGCAGCACTTTCTCATCTCCACAGTCCTATGGAATGCTTGGAACACATGTGTTTGTCTGGATGACGCAATGACTGTAGAAAGGGATTCACCAAGGTAGGTACACCAAGATCCTATTTCTCAACAAGGTCATAAGGGAAGGTACATTGCCCTTGTCTGAAATGCGTCTTATTGAGTCCCAAACTTGCACAGTGAAAGTGGACTGGTTAATGGAAGATGCTGGTCCATTCTTTCATCACACGCCTTGCTTGTGCTCTCACAGACCTGAAGGCATAAAGGTTTTCTGTGGTTGGATAGTGTTTAAATTTCCACAAAGCTGTGGCATGGCTCTGATTGATGAGTGACATTCATCATTCAACCAATGGACAGGTCATTCAACCAATGGACAGGCAATTAACTCGAGTGGTTGCTAGACTGGAGAATGGAATCTGCTACAGCACATATGGGCACAGTCCTGTTATTCAAGGTGACCGGCTGACTGTACCACAATGAATTTGCCCTTTGAACCATCCATATTTGCTGTCTCCTGTCCACCACTGTCCTAGTCAGAAGACGAATTCGAGTCAGAAAATGGCCATCCCGACTGAACTGTCTGTGCAATAGCTGGGGAACAAAACAAAGGTCAATGGCTGAAAAAGACCCAGTAGCTGTATAAAGTGTGTCACTGACCAGAGTACAAAGGACAGATATTTGCTGAATGGATGGGGCATTCGATAATTTGACCACTGGAAAATGATAGCTGAGCCCCACACATATTGTGTGCTTTGAAGTCACCTACAAGTAGGAATGGGTGTGAAGTGCCTAGAAGACTTCTGTCAGTGCATCTGCATCCAGTGGATCATGAGGTGGAAGGTATAAAGAACACACTGTGATTTTAACAGATGTGAGAACTTTCACTGCAGCTGGTTATATGGCTGTGGTAAGAGGGACGGGAAAGGAGTGGCATCTATCATCGGCAAAAACAGCCACTCTGCCCTTAGCCCTGGGTGCAGCGACATTGCCCATTCTGTAGGGATGGTAGCCCCTTAATGCATGTGTGAGTGACTTTGAGTTTCTTGTAAGCAGATGTAGTACGGTCTCTGCCGGACCAGGTGCTGTGGTTCTAAATGAGATTGGTACCTATTTGAGTTAAACAGCAATAGGGAAGTCCCTGTGTGAGTCACTGATTAGTAATAGTTTCCCTTCTGTCTCTGCAGTCATGATTTACCCAAAAGACCAAAGGGAACAAGAGATGGTGTCCAGGTCTCAATGGGGATATCAGTGTCTCCAGTCATAAAATCGCCATTGGAAAGTGACAGTGCTCACCAATCCAATGGTTTGGCCGCCACTTTCTTCGATTCCGAATGATTTTCCCTTATCTATGGAATGAATTGTGTGTGTGTGGGTGTAGAGAGGCAATGCCTCTGATGGCATGCATTGTTATGTGATTGAAGTTCCAAGTCAGTCACTGATCACTTTCAAATCATTTCTGGTAGAAGTGTAGCTTATCCTCTGCAGGTATACTGACAAGAGTTTGTATTCATACTTGAATCTGTGGTCTGGGTTTGTGTGGAGGCATCACACTTGGTGACTGTCTTCTGAAGGGCCTATGTAAAAGAAGTATCACCTTAGGGTACGCATCTCATAAATTTCAACTTCTGAAACTCCACACTTCCTGCTCTATACTGGATGATCCCTAGAGCAGTTATACATTTTGGAGGAAGTGTATACAAGAGCTGCCTGATTCATGAGCTTAGCTGCCACAATTTCCACATATAGCCCTACTGTTACATGCTATAGTGGTATGAACAAATCTTTGACGTTTGAAGCACGGCATTGGGTTGAGAACGAATGGTTGGCTATAGCCTGCAAGAATATGTTCAAGTAATTCTGAAGCATTGAATTGTAGAATAAATGACTTTCTAATGTGCCACTGACTCTTCTCATACAGTTCTGCACTTCTGTGACAACCATATTTTTCCATTCTTTATGTATCTCCTCATGGTCCATTTCCATTATTGGAGCACATGACCATGCCTTTTCAGGGCCTTAATCAGCTCAATCATAACACGGTAGTCACCTATGGCTTTGTATCACAAAAGCTTAGATACTTTGTTTGACAAAGCAGTTTCTAGTAGAACTGTTGCATTATGAAGTCATTTAAGACTTTTTAAGGACCCAGCAATACCCTCCAATGTCTTGTGAATACAGAAAGGGGAGACTTCAAAGGTTCCCTCTGCACTCTTGATTACAAAGAAAGTGCTATTGATGACTATTGCCTTGTTACTATAATTCTGGGACTACTTCTCAGGCAGACTGATCAACTGAGTCTGCCTCTCTATTGGGTGGGTGTAGGTGCCACGTGACAGTACACCCATCCTGCCACAAGTAGGTATGAACTTAGGTCCCTCCATAGGAATCAAGTGTGAACTTAGATCCCTCCATAGGAATCCCATGAGCTGCTAGGGAAATAAATGTTGACCCAAGCTCTTTCTGCCTGAGGAACACTTTACAACTAAGAGGTGGCACACGTACCCCAGAAGTGGCTTTCTAGAGACTGTTTTACCTCATCAGCCATTCACCTTATCAGCATGTAGCACACCCTGAGGCTGAGGTTTTTTATGTATATATGGAGGTGTGTACTTCCCTCATGGTCCAGGCAGTAAAGCAGAGAACACTGTTCTCCAAAACAGAAAACGTTCCACTGCCATGCCAGACAATAGTCCCTGAAGTATGCCGAGAGTTTATGCTAGAAGGGTCTGGTGGTGCTGGTGCCACCCAGTCCACACCTTGGAAAACCTGGGGGTCACCGTACCTTTACCCTACCATTTTTGGCAGAACTCCATGGAAAAAAAACACAGTCAACCTTCCCTTGTGTTGTGGGATACTTTCCATCAGATTTTTCCACTGAGGCCTCTTTGGCTTGGTTGACACTGCCAGTAGCTATGCTACTGACTTGAAACTCTTTATTGGCCACTGTACACTCTTATAGATTTTCATCCCAGGGGGGGCTTCACTGGTTACTGTTGTTTGTGAGGTGATATATTGAAAACTTCGTGCTTTGGATAGTGCACTGAAACTTTGCAATATTTTGTCAGAGTACACACAACTGCTCTTTTCCTGGCACACGTAATCAAAAAGCTGTCATCTTCTGCTACTAGTCAGTAAGCGTTTAATAGCAGTTACCTGGTCATTTAGTAAAATGCCAGGGATCTATTACGAGGGTCGTTCAATAAGTAATGCACATTTTTTCTCAGAATGTATTTATTGTTAAGAGTCAGAATTTGGTGACAATGTACATCAACATGTCTTGTCCATGTTCTGTTTTTCTACGTAGTCTCCATAACATTCTATGGTCATACACCAACATTGTGGAAGAGCATGTATTTCCTGCTGGTAAAAGCTTTTGTCCTGTAGGTGTAGTCATGTTTTCACTGCATGACTGACACACACGTCATCTTCAAAGTGTGCTTCCCATAGAGAACCTTAAAGCAGCACTGTGATGTGCTGGTTGGCACAAATAATGGCATCCGCACGATTCAGCATATCTGGAGCAGTGGCTGTGACAGGACATCCCAAGTGTGGCTGATCATGGAGCTCTGTTCCTGCATTTCCTGAGACTGTAACTTTCTTTACCCATCACCCAACTGTACTATTATCAACTGCAGCATCACCATACACTGCACACAAACATTTATGGATGTTCACCACAGTTTCTTTTTCTGTACACAAGAATTCGATAACAGCACGCTGATTGTAATGTGTGTCATACGTAGACGCCATTTTGACACTGTACTACGGCTCTGCCACCTGTCAGAACGGTTCGAAACTTCGCTGACGCATAGAACAATTATCAAATGTGAAGCACCAACAAGGATGTTTTTCTCTGTATATTAACGGCTTTTTAAAAAATCTGGGGCATTACTTACTGAATGATACTGTGATACTGATATAATGCAATTGAAAGTAGACAGAGTACTTGCAGTTAACAGAGTACATGATATTGTGTTATGGGCAGGAAAGACATTAGATTCATAGCATGTTTATGATTCATCCAGATGTAATATTTTAAGTGACACATTAATTAAACTGTAAAAATAGCATCAATGAGGAAATGACTGGGTGGTTGAGGGAACTCATACAAAGATTTTACACTACAAGATTATTATTTGAAGTGGTTGTAGCAGCCTTGGGTCTTTCTTGGAAAGGTTGTTTAATTTAGGTTTAATCACTTAGGTGATACAAAATTTTGACACACTTCAGTACATTATTTTCTTTCTTTCTTTAGTTATTACTTACCTGTGCACACACCCACTCAGAATCCAACTTTTCCATCTAAACCAGACTCATTGATTTCTTCTTCCAGAGCACTGAAGACAATGCTGTCATAAAAAAAAAAGAAAAAAACCATATAGAGTGAGCAGCGGGCCAACAAAGATACACATAGCAGGTGAAAGCAGTATGGGACGAAATACAGATTGTCAACACAGAACAAAGTTCTGTTGTCAGTTCAGAATTTGAACACTTATGTGGTAGCACAATGCAGAGTGCTGCCTACAGGTTATCAACATAGAAAGTGCAATGGCAGCTACAATTTTTTACACACAGTGCTATCAAGACTAGGGCACCACCTGGCTAACTGCATTGCCCGAGTTGTACCTGGACTCTGGCAACAATGTGTTAACTTCACATTTTATGGCACTTATGATATCCTTTTTTCTAAGAGGTTAGTTGTCACACTGAAAATCTTCGTAGTCCTATACTTCCAAATGACCTTTTGAAAGTAATTGGTGGCTGACTAGGCAATTTGCTGACATGGTTGTGTTCACTTTGGTACATATCCCATTATATTAATCTGGGATGATACTCTTAATTCTTCTCCTGATCCTGTCTTCCACTTGGTACAACAATTGTACAACTGACATTGGAATAATTCACCTACATTTTTGTCTTGGCTTTCAGGATACACACAATATAGTTCTGTCATTAATGCCATACAGGTTCACTGTTTGTTCTTTTTGCTGAAATATGTTAGTTACAGGTATCCTCAGTGTTGTCGTAGTGGTATTTCCATTTACAAATGTGCAGGCTCCTGCAGCATTCCAGATTTTTATCTGTGAACTATCACTTCTTTCACCTCTGACAATGTCAGTTAATAGGAACAATGCTGAGTCCCACTGTGTTTCAGAGTTTGTCAAAGTCAGTCAATTCAGACATTTGAGAATGGGAAGGTCGTACCATCCCAAATAGGACACCTATAACATACTGTGGTGACAAACCAATCTATGATTTGATGAAAACTATACTTAAGGAAAAGATAGAAAAACTTCTCAAGTTAATATTTCACGTATAATGAGCTCGCTAGATTATATTATCCAGCAGAATACAACAGACAGCAAGGACGCATGTTTATGTGTTTGGGATTAATAATGGACTAGTGGAGAGTTACATTCACAATTGGGTACTTTCAAGTTTAGCTCTAGGGGCAATGTCAAAGGCTGACCAATTCTGTATTAAGAAGATATGCAATTAAAGCTTAGATAGCATAAAACATGCTTACGAAAAGAGCGAAGATAATGTGTAATGGGAGAGAACATAATTATATAACTTGAGTCCAAGAGGTGAATGAGGAGACAACAAAGGTTGGAAAGAATATGAAAATACTTGTAATTAGGGATACAGAAGGAGAGTGGATACCAATGAATGAACAAAGGAGACAATATAACATGAAGTGTGGTGACAAATATGTAAAAAGACTGCAGAGAGAGGATCAAAGCCAAGACAAATTTATATTGTGTAGAAAAGGGTTTAATATGACAACCAAGGCATTGGAAAACTTGTGAGAAGAGAATAAAAGTACGCATCTAAATTGTGTTGCCCTGCCATATCACTACTTGGTACCAAAAGTCAGGATTTGCAACTTTTATTATTATTTGTGCCTACATCTGGAAAAAAGTTGGGAGTTTCTCTTAGGTATATTAAATGATGCGGGGCAAATGCTGGGACTGGTTCCTTTAAATGCTGGATAGAAATGAGCCAGGAAACCAACAACAACAGCAGCTGGTGCTATGTGTCTTATGATCTCAGCAGGATTTTAAACAGTAAATTTGTTTCTTTTCTTAGCTCAAAATTATCCATTGAAGCTTGAACCTCTTGGGCTGGGGGAGGAAAAATCGCCTGTTTTATCAACAGCTCCTTCAACAAAGTGTACAGAGTCAATATGTTACATTTGAGGTGTGGCACCGCTCATGAATGGGAAAGAATCTGCGATGGGGCAGCAAGAGGCCCCTGGAACTACTGCTGTAGAGAAGCAGAAAGTGCAGTACAACAACCAACAATACGTGTGTTATGTAAGATCATGATGAGCACTTCCTTTGACGATATCCAGTTCCTTTACAAAGAACTTCATAATGTTAGAAGTTTGAATCTTGTGACAGAATGGAAGGCGCGCGCGCACACGCACACACACACACACACACACAAAACCTGTACAGCTACATTGTGCTGGTTGAATATGCAGATCAGCAGGTAGACTGGGGTGAACTAGAGAAAGAAAGAAGCGGGACGAGGTGTTCGGGACAGACAGCTGGCGGCAGCAGGTACACAGTATAGAAATGCTGGAGGGAGGACAGCAGTTGCCATGGTCTAAGACTGACACATGGGCACTGAACCCAGTGAGTTGATGCAGTGCACAATGATGATGTGTGGGGATGACATGACAGTGGAAGGGGAAACTTGGTTAAAGGGTATGCGTGCACTGGTTTAGGAAAGAGTGAGGCCAGGAGGATTATGGGAGTAAATAATGTGTTGCAAGTGTAACTCCGATTTGTGCAGTTCAGAAAAGCTTTGCTGAAGGGGGGAAGTATTCTGATGGCATGGATTTTGAAGCAGCGATTGGACTTGAGCATGTTTTGCTCAGCAGTTGTGGTTAATTCTGTTCTTGGCCACAGTTTCATTCAGATAGCAGGATGTTGGTGGTAATGCCCTCATAAAATCCTTTGCAGAAATTCCTATTACAGAACTAGCATAGAATATGCTGGGTGGGTGAAATGGCAGGTCTTGCAGCTGGGCCATTCACAGGGATTTGACCCCTGCAGCAAAGGTTTGGAGTGGGAGTGGCAGTGGCATAAGGATGGACCAAGAAGTTGGCAGGTCAGATGTTTGGCAGAATACCACGTTAGTAGAGTTAAGTAGGATTGCGCACAGGACATCCCTACCTGGTGAAGGACATGGTTCATCTGCTCCAGTCCAGGGTGATAGTAGATGATGAAGGGGCTGCTCCTTTGCAGCTGATTCTTTGGGGTTGTGGGAGTATTAGGGATTGTGAAGATACGGTTTGGGAAATCTGCAGATTAGGTTTTGGAGGATGGTACCTTCAGCATACTGGGCAGTGGAATTTTTCTCATTCCTGGTATGCTGTTCATAGATGGCCAGGCTAAATGGGAATAATATTTGGATGTGGAAGCTGTGACAACTGTTGAAATGCATGTGCTGTTAGTGGTTAGTGGGTTTATGGATGGAGTCGTCATAGAGGTGGTCAACAATCAGAAAGGCGATATATTGGGCAGTGGAGGACCTTTACTCCTAAATTAAGTATATTATACTAGAACTTTCGTTACCATATTGGTAAATGTTAAAATTGGCAAAGGTGTAGTACAGAAGTGATATAATTGTGGTACCTAACAAGGGGAAAAATAAATAAGATGGACAAATAGCCCAGGTGAATAAAAAAGTTCAACAAAAGAAATTTAGTGATATTAAATATTGAAAGTAGTAGTTTTTGAAAATGCAGTAAATGAATGTGTAAAAACATTAAGTTTTTTCATAAGATGACATATATTGCAAAAATAAAGTGGATGTGAAAAAGTGTGGAAAGCATACCAGAAGAAGGGAAATATTATTCGAACGTAAGATATGCTACAGCATTTGGGAATAGACAGACTCTAGAAGAAGCAGAGTTTGTTGAATTGGCAAAGGTAGATAGAAATATGTAAAATGATTTTTCAAATGTTGTGGATATATAGATATGAAAAGTTTAGCATAAGACAGAGGTAAAAAGTGTTGTCAGTGAATGTCTTCTGCTTCCTCTCTGTCCCCTTATTGAAGGAATATGTTCAGTTACTTATATTTGAGGAGGAAGTAGTTGTAGGTATGTTATAAATGAATTTTCACATATTGTCAGTAGGTTGATTTAAAAGTTTGCATATTCAAGTAATTTTATGTAGTTACTTTTCTTAACTTACCTCCTTGTAGTTTGTTAAACAAACACTGCATTTACTTTATTCTCTTACTGTCTGCATTACATAAATGAGTTTACTGTTACAGTATAGTGATTTAGAATAAAACATTTCCTGATGACAGCATTGTTATATTTTTAGTTTCCAACATAGAAAACAAAGTTAGTGATACTGTTAAAAAAGGCAGCTGGAATAAGAGCTCCTGACATGCACACAGTTAATACAGATGATGTGATGTATAACTGTGTTGTGTTCGTACATACACTTCATCAGATTTTTGAACAGCATTAAATTATTTCTAAAGTAAATTTTTATTTCTCTTCTTGTACAAAAGCAGACAAAAGAAAAAAAATCTGTTAAGAGACTGTACTTAACTCTGAAATTAAAGGCAGATTACTGCAAATGTGGTCTAGTGTGTTGCTGTTACAGTTCTTGAATAATAAATGATAATGTACTAATTTCAGTATTTTTGTATGTAATAAGCTGTGTATTCTATTATAAGTTTTAATTACATTGCTACCAGAGTTGAAATGTGTGGACTCAAAAAATTTTTTAATTTTTTTTCCCTACCCACAGGAATGCTAGTAGGAGTTTTTGATGGTCATGGTGGACCATCTTGTGCTCAGGTTGTTGCCAAACGACTTCTTCATTATATAGCTGCTTGTCTACTTCCACCAGATGATCTACAGAGGTACCTACAGTCACTGGGGAATGATGAATGTATCAAATTATTAGAAGACTATAATGATAAAGTAGTGTTAACAGAAGAATTGAGTGAATTATACAAAAACAGTTTTTTAACTTTTGTTAAAGAGCTTTCTAGCACAAAAACATCTCATATGGATTTTCATATGAAAGAAGCCATGGAAAGAGCTTTTTTGAGACTAGATGAAGATATATCTCGTGAAGCATTACAGGATCAGAGTGGCAGGATTAATATAGAAACATTAACAGTTGCCATGTCTGGAGCAGTTGCATGTGTAGCTCATATAGATGGACCACATTTGCATATAGCAAGTGCTGGTGACTGTGTTGGTGTCATAGGTGTGTTAAATGATGGTGGTACATGGGTAGCTAAGAAGTTGACTACAGAACATAATTCTGATAACAGAAGTGAAGTTGAGAGGATACTGAAAGAGCACCCACCAAATGAAAGAGATACTGTCATAAAAATGGAACGACTCTTAGGCCAGTTAGCTCCTCTGAGAGCTCTGGGTGATTTCAGATACAAATGGAGCAGGGATATTCTCAATCATATTGTCAAACCATACTTTGGAGAAAATTCTTTAGCTCCTCATTATTACACTCCACCGTATCTCACAGCTTGTCCAGATGTCACTCATTATCGGCTTACACCAAGAGACAAATTTCTTGTTATTGCTTCAGACGGACTTTGGGATTTAGTGTCACCATTGCAAGTTGTGAGACTTGTAGGTGAACATATGAGTGGCAAAGTGACTTTAAGTCCCTTTCGGTTACCTAGAAAAAATATGCGTATATCTGAAATAAATAAAATGTTACTTCAGCGTAAGGAAGGCCTGAAGAAAAAACCTATTGATACAAATGCTGCTACTCATTTACTTAGAAATGCTTTAGGTGGAACTGAATATGGTATTGATCACGGTAAACTTTCACAACTACTTAGCATGCCAGAAGGAATTGTGAGGTTATTTCGTGACGACATCACAATCTCAGTAATTTACTTTGATTCTGAATATCTGAGGCACTGCCCTCCATGAAACTGGGTATCTTTATATGCAAGTGACGGTGACCGCAGGTACTTTAAAACAAAATAAATAGCTCCGTGTAATTATGTATGTAACATTATATATATATATTTATTTATTTTCTGTTAGATGAGGCATTTACTGATTTAATTTATACAATGTACAGATCAAAGTGTTATAGCAATACAATATAAATATCTCATTACCAAAGTTTAGTACTTTAACTTACATCTTTCATAATATACAAGCTTCTGACAAGCATGTTGAAGTGTCTTTCTGATATCAGCACAATGAGCGGCTACATCACGATATTGAGTCGTACGAAATAAAATTATTTCTTTCAAAAATACTCTAATTTATGCCGTGTGGAACAGTATGTATTGGCATTACTGGCTCTGTGGTACTTTTAACAGTCTTACACAATTTAAATGGACAAGCAGGTAACATGCATACAAATTTATTTACTGTCATTCCTGTGGTTTTACACACTGCTCTTTCCTTGTCAGCAATATTACTGTAAAACAACTAAACAACAAAAATTATCACCCTTGTGGAATATTGATTCCTGGCAACATGTAAGAGTGAATTCTGCTCTAATAACAAGAGCAGTAAAAACTTACATTAAAGCTGAGATGAACGGAAGCAGAGATGGAGATGTACAACACCCCACTCTTAAAGCAATTTATATACTGAATCTATTAGCCATATGACTGTACAAGTTTTTATTCCGTGAATGGAGTCATACAACATTAAAGTTACACGTAAATAAACATAAAAACATTCACACACTAAAGAACATGGTTTGCTATATTTCAGCTCACACTTAGATCTTTGTTATGTACATCACAATATAAGACAAAAATTGCCTAAAAGGGTTAAATGAAAGACCGGTATAAAATATCCATAAAAATTAACTTTTAGGAAGTGGACATAAAAAAATGAAACTGAAGTTAAACACATGAAATTTTCTGTATTTATTACAGCAAGTTCGCTCTAACCTGGAATTCATCATTGATGCAGTTTTGTGGATTCCTCTTCTCTCCCAGGAAAGGAAGAAAATATCAGTATCTCTTTACATCCTTTCTAGAATTTTAAGTTAAGTATTTTTAGGCAGAAGTAAAATGCAACAAATATTAACTAACTCTTCTGGTCATGTTCCGGTTTCATTCAGACTGAAACCTCTTGCTTTAATCAGAGGGAGAACATGCCTGTTACGGCTCTACACATGCTAAATGCTCTTATTTACCAAAATAATTTCCACACATGGGCACGAAGTGATGTTTCAAATTCAACAGTATATAGTTTTGGTGGCACTGCCTCCTTGCCCTTCCATTCTACTGTAACTATGCATTGTTCAGTACAAGAATATCACACACAGACAATTCACTCTTGCTTTGCAACAGCTTTTTACAAGCATGCAAAAAAATAGAGTTCAAGGAGACCGTGATTCATAAAATATAAACATCTTGAAATAGCCAGATGAAGACTGAAAGCTGCAGTTAACCTTCCTGGCCAAAATCTTCCTTAAACTTCTCAAGTTTTGCCATATCCTCTTCATTTAGTGTTGGTTTGGATGTTGCTAAAGACCGAAGCATGTCATTCTACATGACAAATGGCAACATGGAAAGAAAAGAAGAGAAAATCATTTACACTCATGTAGACAAAAAAGTACAAAATATGATACTCTAACTAATAACAAACTTTTCACATAAGCGCATTAAACTTCATGGCAATTCTGGAAACAAATTGGGTCTAGTGAAGCAGGGGATACAACCCGTCGGCTTTGAACAATGACGTCATACATTAGTCAGAGATAGTAATGTCTTCACTTCGAGGCATAGATAATAAAACTGTTCTGTGTTCCGGAGAAGCGCTGTCATTGTACATTAAAATAATTATTCACAATGATATTGAAGTAATTTGGAGTATTAGTTTGTTATTGTAGAACAATTCTTAGTGTCTTATTTTCGTTTATAGGAATGGATTTGTCTGTTTGTGGGTACGTAATTTTCGTTACTGTCTGTCTAGGCGAGCTTCGGTTATTCCTCGATATTTCCATGTGGTAAGTTCACTTTTCCATTTGCTTCTTTCACGGTATTTCACTATTTTTTTATTTCACTGTTTTATTCCACCAATATGTGTATTTTCGTGTTGTGAAGTACGTAATAGAAATTTCTCAGCTGTCGATCTTCTTTCGTTTCCCAGCACTAACATCAGTATGACATTTTCAAATGTGTACTTGCTATATAACAGGCGAAAACCCCGATACAACTAAAATTTGTATCCCGTCCTTCACTTCTCCTTTACACTGACACTATATATGTCAATTGGCGAGCAAGATACAAATGTTGCGTAAAACTATATTGCTCAAGTAACGAATGGGATACTATTAGCGTCCAAGGCAACAAGAAAACTGTACCCCATAGTGAAGTACGGGATACAAATTGTACATGTATCGTCTTCTTGTATGCGTGTAGTTCAACTGAGGTACAAGTTGCAAATGTAACGTACGTCTATTTCCACCTTTTCGTTACTAGTGTACATATATAGAGGTCAACGAAAGTCTGGCATACATACATTACATACGTAGGTCCTTCTGTCATCAGTAGCACTGATATGTACGTAAGAAAAGACTGTTACTAATAGCGGAGGTGAAATAAAAAACACATCTACAATTTGTATCACGTGCTCCATTTAGGATTTACTGAAGCGGAGGATACATCGTTCAAGTGAAGAACAGGACAGTGATGCTAGTGAAAACGAAGAAATCGACTTACGACAAACTCGTATTCCGTACTGTAACTAAGCAACATACTTCGAATGGGCTTTTAATTTTTGTATCCGGTGTTTCATTTACGGTTTAGTGAAGCAGGGGATATATAGTTCCAGTGAACAACAGGACAGCAATGGTAGCTGAAACTAAGAAATCGACGTACGCTGAACTTGTATCCCGTACTGCACTTGAGCAATACAGTTCGGAAGAGTTTTGAGATACAACTGACATACATGTAACGTGATGTATTCTTTGCAAGTAATATATTTCATTCATTTCTTTCCATTGTATTTTGAGGAGAAATACTAAGATACAAACATGCGATATCGTTAACGTGAAAATACTACTGGCCCTTATATATGTGAAGTACAGTTTTTCACTCTTGCATTCCTTTGTTTCTGAACATTCTTCTCAGCTCTTTCATCTTTGTAATACATGCTCTCTGACCAATACTGACGTCATTGGTCAAAGCCGACGGGTTGTATCCTCTGCTAAACTAGACCCAACAAATTGAATTGTGCTGCCCTCTTTTGACTGAGTCACTGAGCCTGCAAACAATGTAATGTTAGTGTTAACTATTTCCTAGGAGTATGGCTACCAGGTTAAACACTAAGTCCTGACTGCATAACTTGAGCAGTGTATTAACTGTCTACAGCTGCTGTTGTCTCAAACCTGGTTGTTATACCTGCAAAACAAATAGTTACTTGTGGCAATTGCGTACATTAACACAAAGCTCTAACTGCTCGTATTTTTTATTATCTGCCAGAACATCTATTCTAAAACAATTTATTTACATGAAGAAATAACTTAGTTTCTGAATAGAATTTCAATTGGGTTTAGTTCTAACATTTTATTGTTTCCATTGAATTAGTCTACGATTTGTCTTTATTCTGAAGTTTATATTCACGAATGCTAAGACAGTGAGGGGGGGGGGGGGTCGCATGCAGAGACAAACAGCAACATTGTAATGAATGACATGTACAGTAACTATGTCTATCAGTATAGAGGAGTAGTGTTTTACAGTGGATAGCGTTTTGGCTTACCATCCACAAGGTCGAGCATTCAATTATGGGTTGAGATTGGAGTGCGTTTTCTACAAAACATTTGCACTTACATACTATGAACATGGAAATGGAAATTGATTGTTTTCACTGGATAGCTTTTAAACAAGCCTTTTGCACACTGTGGACGAAAATTGTTTCACATCACTGCATCTACTAGATTTCAAACCTGTTTTCTGTGTACCCTCCTCCAATGGTCCCATCGCAAGAGCGACATTCAGGTCCATTACATTTCATTCCGGCCTTATGTCAATCGGGCTAGCAACATGTTTTGCAAGTAATTTTCAAACTCTGTTACCATTTGTGTTTATCATCACCATTCAAACCACTAATTAATCCTTTCAACACTGAGTCTGATAAGTGCATGCTGTGTTTAGTAAGTATCGCCATGGGAAAGAGTGCAATGCGAAAATGAACATTCACAGTTAGAATGTCGGGATGAACCATGCAGAAACAAAATCTTTAAGAGAAGGTGATTCGCGTTAGGTGGAACAGTCCACTGCGACTAATGATGTGTGTATTCTAAATGTGCTGTTCACCAGACAGAATTAGTTGCTAGAGGAGTAACGCGCCCATGACCGACTCTATATACATTTGTACACATATCTTATTTTCTTCTTGTTATATTTTAAAAGAATGTGGTAGATGTATGGCATACACAAATGATGAATACGTGGATACGCTTCTCGTCGTTGATGCATGTAATAACTGGTCTGGTGTCGTTGCTCATGAATATGCTGCTAGATATCCTGGTGGAATTCATCCAGATAAAAATGTGTTTACTCATCTGAAGCTTCGCCTTCATGAGACCGGTTCTCTCCTTCCACCATCTCGTGACACAGGTCGTCCATGGACTCACTCTACTCCAGCTACTGAGATCATACACCAAGACTCCTATGGAAGTACGTGTAGCATAGCGAGGCAGTTGCGTGTCTCGCAATGCACTGTCGTTGACATGCTGCACAAGCAGGGTCTGTTATTCTTTAACGCAACACCTGCGTCCTATGGACCGCCATCTGCAGATGAAATTCTTTGAATGGTTCCAACAACAACAAGAAACCAATGCTGACTTCATAAACACTGTCAGATGAAGCAGTGTTTACTCGTGAGGGTGTCTTCAATATGCACAAAGCCCACCATTCATGTTAACCCACGACCATGGATGTCAGGTTCGCTTTGGTATCAACGTCTGGGCCAGAAAATTGGGAGACAGGAGTTTGGATCCCTGATCGGTTGACTGCATGAAGGTATTGAGCATTCCTCAAACTATTTGCCTAACGCACTGGAATTCACGTTCGGCATAGGTTACAATTTCAATATGATGGTGCATCTTCACACTTTGGAATTAATGTGCGACGGTATTTTGAAACATTTTCAGGGAAATGTCTTGGTCCAGTTGTATGGTGTATGCGTTCACTTGACCTAAATCCCCCAGATTTACTTCTGTCATGACACTTGAAGGAGCAAGTGATTTCTACTCCGCCTATACATGTGGAAGAACAGATAGCGCGAGTTCATGCTGCTCTTGCATTGGTGGATGCAGCTATGTTGCGAAGAGTCCAGAGCTGTATGATCCAAAGGATTGTGCAATGTTTGGACGTGCAGGGCTGTCACTTTGATAATCTGCTCTGAGGACAATAAATTCTTTTTTAAACGCATTGTGATCATTAACATAGAAATTATTATTGTCAGTGGTTGCCAATATCTTACATTTGAGAGGAAGTACTGCATGTAGATAAATGACTAGTAGATGTTGAGTTATTCAACTGTGCAATCATCTTTAGCATCTAGAAACTGATGCTGTTTTTGTAGTTATTCTGTCCTATGACTGTTTGTGTGTTTGTTTCAACTGTCTATTTCTCACGTGTGTGACCATGTTCCTGCTATGTTCGCCATCACAAAACACTGTACTATGTAAATGTTGGATACATGTGGCTTAAGAAACAGTATTGTACAGAAAAATGAAATTGGCAAACAAAAATTGAACCCTTGACCTCCTGCATGCTAAGCAAAACGCTATCCACCGTACCAACTGCACAGCGCTAATACTACATCCTGTCAGATGTAGTTACTGTATTTGTGATTACAGTACTGCCAGATTGCCAATCTTTAATGTCCATTTACTGTTGGAAATATGAGCAGGATAAAATTTTGTGAGACACATTTCTGTATCGCTAGTGTGTGAGGAAGTGCGCTGCAAAGTGCTTGGATTTTTCTTCATCCTGTATACATTATATGTAAAATTTTGTTTACTTAGAAGTGGCTGATAACAAAAATCTGTTCTGTTCATCTTAGTATTTATGAATTTGTTGTATATAACTTTTTACCTCCCCACAAAATGACTAACCTCCTGCCATTTTCACTCATATCTGCACTAGTAACCTGCAAAGAACAATTAGTAGGTGATGCCAACTTCCTTCAAATCCTTCACAATTATTAAAAATGGCAAACTATACCTATAGTATTTTTGCTTTCAAAGCTCTTCCACAGTCCACAAATATGATGATGCACTTCATTTTCTGGAACAGCCATGAAATTATTCTCAAGCCCAGCATTTCCTCTTCATTGCCATCAATACACAATTTTAGCACAGCCCTATTCTGCTCTCGTCATGTGATGGTCCTGTTCAAATGAAACGATCAAATTTTTCTCATGTGCTGCTTGGTGTTTCAGGCCACACCTCCATTTATAAATCTGCAAATTGGTCAATTCCACAGAGGTCCATGGCTGCTGTTGTCCTTGAACTCTCATGAATCAAGATGTCACGAGTTAGGAGAAATGCATTGAGAAGTTCTCTGGTGTCTTGAGTCTTACTGTCATTTCCTATTCCTAGTTGTTACCTTTTCCGTGTATACAGATGAAACAATATTAATTAAATGTTACTCTCAGTCAAATAATCAACTGTTTTATTTAAAATAGCACAGCTAACTCTGAAGAATGTTGTGATGTTTTGGTTGTTTTTTCTATTTTTTTCCCATGACCTGTGGCAAACAATTGTTTTATAACCACTTGGCACTGACTTCAGTGACATGTTCAGGGCAACAAAAGAAACAAGCGATCATTGTCTTGAAAGCACTTTGTGAACAAATGTTTTGGTTCATCTTGGAATGCAGAAGTTGACTGCTGCTTTGTTTCCAACTCATTTGTAAATATCTACATTTAGTTCTGTGTTAGTGTCATTTTCTCACGTAAATTTTTTTTATTATTTCCTCACCCCAATTCACAGAAGCTTCCCCCCCCCCCCCCCCCCCCCCCGCCCCTTAGCTTTGGCCAGGAAAGATCTTTTACACAGTTAAATGTTACTATAAATCACATGATGATCCACTTCTCTCCTGTTGCGGACGGCACTGATAGTTTCTGGAACAACACTTCATTCATGTTTTGTCCTTGTCTTTTAGGGAGAAAACTTGATAGATACGAAAGTTTATTACAAATGTTACACTTATAAACTAGGAAAGTCCCCATTTTGTGGCTAATTGCAAGCAGAGAAACACACATTATGCCTAAGTCTATTTCCCAAAAAGTTCTTTCACCACCAGTCCAACAGGGCCAGGAAGTCAGCAGACTGATACTAATTTCCATATCTGCTATAATGGAAGAAATGTGTGTTCAATAATATGAACAATTTTTTTCTGCTGGGGAAATACTGATGGATAAAGTGCACAGCACAAAGTATATCAGAGCAGAAACAGCATTTCATATCGATCTGCTCTATTGCGAGGGTAATCCCAAAAGTAAGTTTTCCTACTTTTTTGTAAGTACATTGATCTGTTTATTTCTACATTAGTTTACAGCTTGAACATTTAGCTATTTTTAGACTAATCACCATTTCTGTCGATGCATTTTTGTAGACGCTGTGGCAGTTTTTGTATGCCCATGTCATACCAGCTTGCCGCCATGCTGTTCAGAAAGTTATGAAACTCTTCTTTCACCTTGTCGTTGGAGCTGAATCGCTTTCCGGCCAAATGGTCTTTTAACCTAGGTTTTAACCTAGGAAACAGGTGATAGTCACTGGGTGTCAAGTCAGGACTATAGGGTGGGTGATTACGTTCCACTGAAATTGTTGCAGGAGAGCAACGGTTTGCCGAGCGATGTGTGGGCGAGTGTTGTCATGGAAAATGTGTACACCCTTGCCCAACATTCCTCTTCTCCGGTTCTGAATTGCCAGTTTGAGTTTTTTCAGAGTCTCACAGTACCTGTTAGCATTAATTGTGGTCCCAGCGATTCAGCTCCGACAACGAGGTGAAAGAAGAGGTTCATAACTTTCTGAACAGCATGGTGGCGAGCTGGGATGACATGAGCATACAAAAACTGCCATGCATCGACAGAAATGGTGATTATGTCGAAAAATAGCTAAATGTGCAAGCTGTAAATAGATGTAAACCATTGCAGGAATAAACAGGTCTATGTGCTTATAAAAAAAAATAGGAGACCTTACTTTTGGGATTACCCTCGTACATTAAGAATTAATTAATAGATCAGTTTTACAGGCACTCCAAGGAAATATGACTGCCATAGTCAGACAAGTCTGTGCACACAACTTCAAAATCACTGTGATCGACAACATCCTACATACAATCTCAACTTAAAAAAAGATTTCGAATACAAGACTTACTGTACCTCAAAAATATGGAAGGAATCAATTTACAAGGTTGTAAATAACTATTTACTCAACCATGGATTCAGGATGACTAATTTATTGGTAAGATAAAACAACAGAAGAAAATTTTTTTTATTGTCAAAGAAAGTTCAGTTCTTTTCACTATGTAAGCTTCAAATTTCCAAATAAAAATTAGTCTGCGGACAGGAAGTTAGTTTTGTTACAAGTAATACATTTTATCAACTAATGGAAAAATGCTGCTACCTGAGTACAAAGAAAGGTGAATATGTTTCTGTTTAAAAGATTGACTAAAAAGTGGGGGTACCACCTTCCTCAGCACCTTGCTATTTTTAACATGCAGCTCACCTTTCAGTTCCATAAGTTTCCCTGCCTGTAACACAATCACACCCACCAATCCATCGTTGTAAATTGCTCATAACCATTCACTCCCACTGCCCATTCTCTTTCTCACTCGTTAAACCCAACCCCCCTCCCCCCTTGCCTCTCGGCCTGTCCCCCTCCTCCTCTTCCACTACTACTACTCTCCTCTCTCTCATTGCTACTGTCTCATTCATTTGTCCGCAGCTAGTGGTCTAGGGGCTAGCATTGCTGCCTCTGGATCACTGCCTCTGGATCATAGGGTCCCGGATTCAATTTCCGGCTGAGTCGGGGATTTTCTCTGCCCGGGGACTGGGTGTTTGTGTTGTCCTCATCATATCATCATTTCTGAGAGCGACGAGATTGGATTATGAAAAGAAAAAGGACTATGTAAAAATTGGGACTTTCTACGGGCACTGATGACCGCGCAGTTGAGTGCCCCACAAACCAAACATCATCATCATCATCATCATCTCATTCATTCATTCTCATTGTTGCTGTCTCTTCTCACTGTCACTATTCTCTCTTCCCCATTGTCACTGTCATAGAGACTGTCTCCCATCATCACTGACTCTCACCCACTGCCAAGGTCTCCTCCGCTCTTTCCATAACACAACCACTGTCTACTATCTTCCAGTATTTATTACTTTTCTGCCTCTTTTCCACTGCCACTGTTTCCTCCCTTCAGCATAAAAAAGCATGAATATTGAGGGGTAACATATCACTTACTCCCTCTGTCTCTTTAACCAACAAAAGGTAGTCATGACCCTGAGCAAGCATCTTGTGATTTTAGTACGTAAGGGTTCGTTTTGGACCGCATATTGTGCGGGAAATTTTCTTTTTCTTTTGTGCATGTCGTGAGACTGAAGATGGATGCAGCCTATGGCAGTTAGACCATAAATATGTCACACCACTTTGGAGATTCGCTACGGAAGGTAGTGATCCTTATGTCACTTGTCAAGAAAAACTCAAAGATAACATACAAGTGAAAATGGCAAGACTACTATGTATTATGTACCTTGTTAAAGTCTTATGCTGTAACATGGAATGTACGTAACGAAGGTGAAATATATGTGTGATAAAAGCAACAGCAAGTGAATTTATATTATAGTGACAGGTGTTTAAGATTTCCAGCTGGCATGGATTTTGTATCCTCAAGATATAGCAACATGGTCCTATCATATAGTTAATACAGATAAGTTAATGGTCACCCCAACACCTTGTTTACAGGGTGCGGAGCCATGGTGACCCTTGAAAAAGGTGAGACAGGTAACAAAGCACATTAAAAAATGTGCGACAAATTTTTAAACAGATATGGCAAAAAAGAATTGTTTGCATTTTTGATAATTCCCTACCAAAATGGCCAGTTAAGACCATAAATAATTTCTCTATTATGATCCTGGATTGGGTATGGCCATTTTCTTCCTTCATACAAATTTATTAAAATATGCAGGTACACTGGTAATTCAGTATTGATAATCGTAATTCCCAAACAAAATCTACATGACATTTTATACATATATAATGGAAAGAGAGCACAAAATATTTTTAGATTATTTTCTTTGGAATCTTAGCAAAAAATGAAGTAAATCACACTAGGTTTTATTTTCTCAAAATTTTTCTAAATGGCTTCCACCTCCCTTTCTTTCACTCTTTCTTCTACTTTCATGATTTGTGCAGCCTCTATCATATCCTGGACTAGTTTTAATGTCTTTAAATCATTTTTTCCAGTGCTTTCTTCAGTTTACCTGTTGTTCTTGTGCTTCCTTAGATACTAGGTGGTCTTTTTTTCTTTTCTTTCACAGCCGCTGCCTGTCAACAGTTTTTTTTCATCTTTTTAATATCCTCTTAAAGATGCCTTTGTTTCGTTCCTCTTTTCGTGTTTCTTCCTTATAAGCAGTATAATTTGCATGTGCTTGCTGTCCACACCTTATGAGCTGTTAGTCAATGGGCACAAAAAATAAATGAAAGTATTGTCCCAAAGTATCTCTCAGTCAAAACACTGTTCGAAAATCTTTTGGTCATTGTTACCCTCTCCGCTCTTTATGTGTGCTTCGAAATGTAATATCTTCTCCCTCTTTCTGCATTTCCATGGAACAATGTAAGAGAAGCCTTAATAAGTTCTGAAACATTTCGATATTTTCACTGTATGGGTGAAGAACCTCTTTTGTGAGGTGCTGCTGCCAATACTTGTCAATACCTTTGTTATCAAAAGCTGGGTCATCTTTTTCAAATTGCATATAACCATCAACTCTTCCAATAAGTAATCTTGCCAGAGGTCAAATGGTATCATTTTTGCAACTTTTAACAAGTCATTGCAACTTCTGCTCTTTGCCCTTTCTTTGGGATCTAAAAACATTAAACTTTTTGTCATGTCTTTTCCATCATACATTTGCAACCTGTCATGTAATGCTTTTGGGCATTCTTTAGAAACCACATTTGTCATGTCCTTCCAATTTACTAAGCTCCTCAGTTACTTGCCCACCAACAATTAGCTGTTCAAGAGGAAACAGATTATCAAATGTAAAGAGGTCATTATGAAGAATTTCAGAAATACTCTCAATTTTTGTCAAAACAGAAACCAGAAAATGAGTCAGAAACGTTTTCAGTATGTTTTCTATTTCTGTTTGCAACTTGTGCTTGGCTTTGAAAATGTTTTGTGAATGAACATCGTGAAGAGTTCTGCAAATGAAATTATGAAATAAAGTTCTGCTTTCATTGATAGTTTACTTATGTGAAATTGAAATAATGCAAAACTAATTTTACATATCAGACCAGGTTTTACATGCCCAAAAGGTTTGCATGTTCTTCAATACTACAACATGGGGTTCCCAGAACCCTTCAGATGATAATGGAGCACTTTACAAGGCATTTCTCTTCGTTAAGTCACTTTATGTGCACAAGTCGGGTAATTTGGAACCTCTGTATCTCAGAAACAGCTAAAGATAAAAAGAAAATTTTCAAGGCTGTTTGAGATTGGGATCTTAGGAATATATTGTAAAAATATCATCCATTTGCTGAGCATAGCTGTCTTGGAATCGCAGCTCTGTTTTGGTATCCAAGAACCTTGTCTTTCGGATGTTTCTTCATGACTGATAAAGATTTCTGAAAATGGGAATATGGCATTTCTAGATAAGTGCCTAAAGAATTTACTGTTAATATTTGAGCAATTTTATGCAATCAGTTATATAGATATCTGCTGCTGACAGTGTTAAAATGGTGAAAGTGGAATGCCCCTCCCCAGCCTACTTCACGAATGCACTGGTTAATGAACATAACTATTAGGTTTCAGCGTCCTGCAATGTATACAGCCCACACCACCGGTTTATCTACCACCGGTTTATCTATCACCACCTGGTACTATTAACAAAGAATAACACTTAATATACTTTCCTAAGGAACACCATTCCTCTTGAATCAATCTGAATGGACAGAACCAAATATATACATTGAAGTACAAAATCAGCCATAGTAGATTTCTCAAAAGCAGTACTTGATTCTCTAGACAATGATATGCCAGAGCATATTCTTCATTCTTTCTAAGGTTTATGGCACTCTTGATCATAAATAACTTAAGAGTAATCAGGATTAAGAGGTGTAACTGCCTATGACCATACCTAACAGATAGGATACTAACACACATGTCAAATATGCCGAAACTCGCTAGGAAATTCTCAGGGTAACGTCCATATATTAAGAACAATACGGTTCCAACATTGCTACTCAAGGAGAAAAAATTATATACGCTAATGACAGCAATATTACAGTCACAGAGAAAGCAAACAAAACCAACAAGGAAGTTTACAAAAGGTAAATATGCAATAAAGTTACTTTGAAGATAAAGAAGACAAATGCCATGAATTTCAGTTTGAAGAGTGGAAATTGACACTGTTAAATATAAATACCGTATTTACTCGAATCTAAGCCGCACTTTTTTTCCGGTTTTTGTAATCCAAAAAACCGCCTGCGGCTTAGAATCGAGTGCAAAGTAAGCGGAAGTTCTGAAAAATGTTGGTAGGTGCCGCCACAACTAACTTCTGCCGTCGAATATATGTAGCGACTCACATGCATGTTTTGGCACAAAGATAAATACTGGCGCCAAAACCTCTGCGTCAGTAAATAAATAAATAAAAAAAAAAGGTGGAAGACGAAATTTTTTCTCCGCCCCGAGTTTCGACCACTGCATTTTCATACATTATCCAACGAAGTAAATACAAATTCCGTATTGTTCGTCTTCGAATGTAGCAACATTTCAATGTATTGTACAACGAAAATCCGACTGGCAAGACTGTTGGGGATGTTTGTCAATATGGCCAATTCTACATTCTGAATTTTTTCTACCTATGAGAAGAGATGGTTGCTAATAGGAACTTTTATGAATTGTGATTCACATGCAGTATTCTCTTCACCATAAGAATAATACGTATATAAACATTTTGCCATGTATTCATTCGTGTTTGCTGATATCTCATTTAAATCCTGTCTGCTTAATAAACTACGAAACTAGAGTGAGACAACAGCAAACGCCGAAGAATATACATATCATTTCATGTTTATATTCGTATTATTCTTATGCCTAATAGTGATACAGTCAGAAATGAAGCACGTCAATTGACTAGATTTTTAAATCTAAGATGACTAATTTCTGTGCAGAATGTTATGTACTAAAGACGTCTGCAAAGATTTTCAAACAGAGAAAAATTTTCGCTAAACTCTCGTTCAGAACATCTTCTATCATACGCAGTCTATTATTTGGTTCTTGTTGATCGTCAAAGAAAGCAGCAGTGTTAGTAACAACAAATAGCAGTCTCTTGCCATTGTTTCGCTAATGAGACGATTCCCCTCTTTTTCTTTTTTTAATTGTAAGCGGCGGTAGTGCGCACAAAAGCAAGCCACGACGCGAGCGGCGACAGGCCGTAAACACTGATTATCAGAATGCGACAAACAGTGCATTGACACAGTACAGTAATGCTTTTTCAGCTTAGAGTGACGTAAACACCTATAACAAAGAGAACGGCACTTATCAGATCAAAAAACAATAAGCAATCGATCCAAACCAGACGAAGCACGTGAAAAAGTTAGGGTACCCGTATAAATATGGACGGAGCGCCTGACGCATAACAATGGCTGCCTGGTAAAGCCTAACTGCCAAGCTTACTACGCGAACCAAACCACTGTAGCTGTATCGTCATTCATTCGACCTAAATTGTGTCTCATATTACAATGGACCAACTTTGTTTCGATTTGGAGGTGCGGCCTAAAACTTTACTCTCCCCTTGAATTTAGAGTCTCATATTTCAGGTGCGGCTTAGATTCGGGAATTTTTTTTTTTTCCTTGATTTCGAGTCTCGTTTTTCATGTGCGGCTTAGATTCGAGTGCGGCTTAGATTCGAGTAAATACGGTAGTACCTTTATACAATGTGTATCAAACACAAACTGATAGGCATAAATATTGATTCTCAGTTGAAGTTGTGTGGACACACAAAGGGACTTACAACGAACAATGTCATCAGCTGTTACGCCCCTACAGTGCTCAGTGTTTGACAGTCAGTGTCCTTAGCTAAGGAACTCTTTTCTGGTCAACAAATGCAAAAAATATGAATACATTTTTCAAACTACAGCAGAGTGCTGTAAGCATAACCAAAATAAATAAATAAATAAATACCAGCCTCAATGTAAAGGCCTGTTTTATGTACACCATGCGAGTATATTTACCAATTAGTACTACACATCAGAAATAATCTTGGTAATACTGCACAAATAGCTGTATCACATGATTATGGAATAACATACAGAGTGAACTATATTTATCAAGAAAGAATTAAAAAAAAATTAAACACAGTAATTTCTGTAACAGAATGAAATCGCACAAAAATTTTCCCAGGGTGACTAAAGAGAACAGTTAACTTAGGCATCGACTTCAGAAAATAAGTTACACATATTGGCCCATGCTAAGACCATTACGTAACCAGAGTGGCACTTTGTCAGTAGAGTGTGCATGTTCTGGACTTCTTACAGACATACTTCTGCTATCGTATGGGAAACAGTGCATCACTGTGTGAATGACATTTCATAAAAACTGGAAAGATACCCTAAGTTGCAGTACATTGGACAGTATGATTCCTGTGGGCAAAATGTCTAAATAACACACAGATTCATTATGAAATTCTGCAGTGTATGGATCAAATGCAATATTGTGTCCTGCCATAGTGGAATGATACTAATAATTTGACCAAGGCTGCACAGACATGAGGGATATTGATCAGGAAGTCCACATCTTGCACCCTGTGATTTCCATCTACTTGACAAGCTGAAAGAATATTGAGGAAAGGGGGGGGGGGTTTCCAATGATGAGGATGTTCACACAGCAATTTTCAAATGGTTCCGTGACCAAACAGCCCAAGCCCATTTCTATAGTCAAGGAACTGAACAACTGGTATAACATTTTAACCATTGTTTACAAAGACTTTGTGACTGTCATGTATTTCTGTCATTTTGAAGCGTAGGGAAGCATTCAATAGATGTTACTTGGACTGACACAATAATGTGCAACTTACTTTTTGAAGTCAGCCTTAAAAAATTGTTAACTGTTAAAATCAAACAATGGAAAATGCAGGAATGAATGTAACGATTATTATGAAAATAATAGTTGCTACTCACCATATAGCAGAGATGCTGAGTCGCAGATAGGCACAACAGAAAGACTGTCACAAAATAAGCTTTTGGCCAACAAGACCTTTGTCATCAGCAGCCAGAGACTGTGGTCGTGTGTGTGTGTGTGTGTGTGTGTGTGTGTGTGTGTGTGTGTGTGTGTGTGTCTGAAAAAGGCCTTGTTGGCTGAAAGCTTATTTTGTGACAGCTTTTCTCCTGTGCCTGCGACTCAGCATCTCTGCTATATGTAAATTAACTGTTAAGCGATACATTCTATGCAGTGGAGGATTGCTCATGTAACTACAACTAAATAATAACAAAACATCTGTCACTTCACAGTCACACTACGTCCTTTTTTTCTGGGAGTCCTTATTCCTACAACTCTACAATGTGTAATCCTTATCTTCTATCCAAGCTCAACATCTGATGCACAGACAGATGCTGACTCAAATTTTCAGACAAGCAAAATTGTGGTGCACAAAATGGAAACCAAACATTATCATTATACAATTCTGATAATAGCTCATAATGTAAAGAAATTGGTACTGAGAAATGAATGGACAGTATAGGACTAGCTTTTTACATAATTAAATAATTTATTAGCAAAAAAGGATTTTGCACTAGAGATAAAACGAATGATGTTGCTCTGCTTTAAAATAGACTGGCCTTGTGTTTAGGATGATACAGGTTCCTGTCTCCATGTTTTCCCTAAATTACTTCAGGCAATTGCTGGTATGGTTTCTACAAAAGGCTACACTATCCTATTGTTGTCAAACTAGACTTTTAAGTATGTAAATGCCTGTAGATAAGAATTATACTTTAATCTGTTTCTTCTTAAACTGTAATACCATGGTAAATTCAGTATCCTTGTAAAAATTTAACTACTACTACTACTACTGGGTCAAAATGTAAGTCTACAAGACTTACAAGTTACTCTAAATACAATTACTGCATCTGGGCAGGAAGAAACTCTTGCTTTCTTCTAGGAGCCAGGCTACTGCCCTTCTGACAAGACCTTGTTAAAGAGTTGCAACAAGAATATTTTTTGATTGGGAATTCAGAACAGAACATCACTACAAAGTAGAACTACTCGTGATTCAATACAGGGCCTCTCAACCACTGGAAGTAATGTAGGATAATTACTTTTCTATTATCTGCATTATGATGCAAGGCAATGAGATGAGAACATTTTATGATGTTACAGATATCTGTACACATCCTTCCATAAATTCTTCAGACCAACTCCTCATAGAGGCTGGAGTGGAAGCTCTGTTGAAACTTGAAATCTCTTTCCATTATCTATTCCTATCCTCTCAAATTATTTACCTATTCCCCAACATCATTCAATAGGTGGCTAGGTTATCTGATGATTGTCTGGATGTGAAAGTGGTTTGCAGAATGAGGTTTTTTGTTCCACTAGGAGACTGGTTATCTCATTAGCAGTGTTGAGGATCTGTTAATGGACCTATCAACAGTCAGGAGGATCATATTTGTGATGTGATCCATTCAATCCTGGAAGCTATCTTGGATCTTCAAATCTTGTTAAATGGCAGTGCACCATCCAGTTTCCTCTGTTGCACTCCAGTTTTCTTTAGAGGTATTAAGCAGATTAGAAGCTAGTTGGCCAAATGAATAATATTATCAAATTTGCCTTGAAAACTGGCTGATGAGAAAATGACATAGTTGCTACACTGAAATCAATCAATTTGAATTTTGAACAGAATTTCAAATTAAAAGAGCACAACGGTCATTGGAGACTTATTAAGAATTGTCAGTGGTGAATGCAACCAGCCACAAATACGCTAATTTTACATATATGGTGAATATAATTCACTCACTTTGTGCATTATGAATTTCATATTTTTCTTTATTATACAGATCACCCACGTAACATACAATGTGGTGCTACCTTTTCAAATATTCCTACACAGAACTGGAGCAGCCGAGCATTCACACAGCAAATAATGTGCTACTAACTAATCAAATATTCTTACTCAGTACAGGAGCAGATGAGACACTTCTGACGATTCTTTATTAGTTGACTTGGTTCAGGAACCGATCATACAAAGCCTGTACCAAAACACACACACACACACACACACACACACACACACACACACACACACACACACACACACCTACTTCTCACGTCTCTCAAAATCTATGAAATATCATAGTCGACACATACATCACACCTACTCCTAATTCCTCGCCACAGAGGTTATACCCCTGTGGAAGACTCAAGTGCAAGACCAGTCAAATGCACCTACCTAGTACATCCCACTCCAGTCACTGGAATATCCTATCCCATTAGAAGCAGGACTGCCTAAGAAAGCAGCCATAATGTATACCAGCTCTGCAGCAACTGCTCCACAGCATTTTAAGTGAACATGACTACCAACCAGCTGCCCACCCAAACGAATGGCAACTGCCAAACTGTGACAGTGGTGCAACACACTGTTGAGAACAACTTACTTTTCTTCAATGGCTGCTTCATAAACTGTGCCATCTGGATGCTTCACCCCAACACCACCTTCTCTTAATTAAATGGAAGCGAACTGCTCTTGCAACACATCATCTGATCTTGTAAACCTCCTAGACGCAATTTCCCTAGCCAATAACCTATGCCCCCCTCTTCACTGAACCCTTCTCTCTGCAATTTCCCTTTTCCTCAGTTATACCTTCATCTCCCAATCCACATCATTATGTCATATTTACAGCTGCCATGCCTGCACCAGAGTGAACTCTTCAGTGCCAAATCATTATCTTGTGCAACTGCTGCCTCTTGCTCCCAGCCATCAGCCACTCTCCCCCGCTCTCTTCTCCTCCTTTACTCTGCTAACCCACTCTATGAGCACAACCCCTGACCCCAGCTAAGATGCAGCGTTGGCAGCACAATATGGCTAGCTAACACACACACACACACTCTCTCTCTCTCTCTCTCTCTCTCTCTCTCTGTGTTTTGTGTGTGAAAAGGGGAGGAAGAGGTGGGGAAGGGGGCACGCATTCTCTCGTCTGAAAGCTCAGCAAAATTGTATCTTTTTTATATTCCTATCAATGACTCAATGCTTTGACTATACAGTGAGTTGTTACCCTTGCAATTATTTATTATCCAATATGATCTTCAGCTATAAGCATCCATATTGCTAATGCACATTTTCTAGTATCATCTCATCACCTTTGATTAGAATGTATTTTCTTATAGCTTGGAACAAAGCATTCCCAGTCTTTATTACATCTTACACTTCAACCTCTTCCCTAATACACTTGTGTTTCCTTCCCTTCCTAGTAATACCCAATGAGCATTCCTCCACTGCTCTTAGGGTGACCCTTTGTTTTTGAACCACTTGCGCATTAGAAGTTCGTATCCCACTGCCATTGTCATTGTCATTCTGGAAATGACTACCACACAAAGGTTTCCTCAGAAAAAGAAAGATTAAGAAGTGTCTGGGTATCACAACAGGAGAAAAGTGGAGCAAGGTAAAACTTGATAGCCCAAAAAAGCAGAATATGTACCCGTGTTCTGTGCAGAATGAGCTGGGGCACTGCTGCGGAGCACAAACACCTGGGACAGTTTCCCCATAACCTCATCAGAGATTTTCATAGTATGTGGCGGTGACACTTTGCTCCTAATGGGCGTAATCTGTTAGCACCACACCATGGCAGCCCACAAAGCACTCAACATCTCCTTGCCTGCCCAGGGTTGGGTCTTAGCCTTTTACGGTAGTGGTGCATTTGCGTATTTCCACTTTGTTTTAGGGTAATGGTGATTCACCCCACATTTATCCCTGGTGATTAGGTGGCTAATGAAGTCTTTTGGACTAACCTGAAACAACTGAGATATTTCCACTGCTGCCCTTATTTGGTGGGATTTTTGAATGGGTATAAGCAGTTGCAGAACCCAGAGGATGGCAACATTTGTCATTCTAAATGTCATGCAAGATGTTTAAAACTGATCCATGACTGACTTTCACTTATTCCACTATCCCTTTGATTGTGATATTCTGTTCTTTGAGCACAAGAGCCACCACTTCTCTTGCAATTCCCGGTGCTTAACAGAGATATGGACTGTAACTTAGTGTTTCATTATTCAGATGTGTTTAATCTTGTTGAAAGCATCAGTGCCACCTAGTAGCAGTGTTATGATGGTGCATTGTTGGTGTTCAACCAGTTCAGTATGGATGTTCAATTTTGTTCCCCGTCAAAAGCAGAAAACGAATTGCAGCACAATACTTCAGTTTATGAATGGGCTACACCATTTTGTTTGGCTTATATGAGGGCATGATATGGTACTGTGGTATGGGGATTTCAATGTGTGCCACAATATGAACCTGCAAACAAGCAAGAAACTATTTTTTGACGTAATAATTACAATTTATGACTGTCCCTTGTATAATTTTCTTTTCAGTATATTGTGATATATTATTTAGTCATCTTATTACTGATTTTAACATCTATTTTCATGCCATACAATATCAGCTGTAAAATGAAGGTTGTTTAGATAAATTCCGTTAATCCATATTCCTTCTTCATTTAATATATGAAAACTACTTCTAGGACTGCTGAGACTAGTTTTAGTGGTAAAGTATTTCTTTTACCGATTCCTCATTCTCACTATCTTGTTGAATTCTAATGGAAGCTATAACACTGGCAAGTACAATCTTCAGTATATTAGTTTCAGTTGAACCAGTACCTTGCTTTTCAAGGGCTGCCAGCAAGATTTTGTTGCAACTGAGTCAAAAAATTTCTTTAACCCTTGAGCAGGTGCGCCATTTAGCGAGCGGGTGGACACTTTGCTCTTAGTTTATTGAAACAATAATAAAATGAACCTTACATTGTACCACACTGTTGCCACATACAAGTGTTACCCCACAGTAATGACCATCAGATCTCTGCCAACCACTTATTTGATTACTAATTATCTCATAGATAACTGCTTCATTGAGAGATTGTGCTGCTAGCTCGGAATCTGGATCATTTTCTTGCACAGATTGTAAACTTTTATCACCTACCTTGCCTTTTTATCTTATATTACTGCTGCTCACTTGGACATATAACAACACAATTTATTACTATGTTAGCTGAAGCAATAATGAAGGAATAGTATGGGCTCGCAATTGTAAAACAACAATGGAACGGTACAAAAAAAGTTATTTGTGAGTGATGCACCTCATACAGAGGTGTGCCTGCTTGAAGGTTAAATCTATGAACCCCAAATAAAATGCTAATTCAAACTCATTGTCCAATTACATAATTTTATTAGTGACCTGCAAATAGTCCATTGCCCATTTCTGAAATCTGCTCATTTCTTTGCTTCATTAAAAAGTAATCTCTGTTGTGTCTGGCTGATGATAATGATTACCAGCCACATTATAAACAGGTAATTGATACATTTGTAGTTTTTATTTTGTTTTATCTGTTTATGTCCTTGTAAAAGAGATGTATTTCAGCTTTGGGAAATTATCTTCTATCAATAACAATCTGTTTATAATTTTGCAAAATTTTGTTTGTTTAACTTGTCCTACAGATCCATATAATTTTTACTGAAATAACATCTTAAAGAACTTTCATTTTCTTCATAACTCTAATGATTTTGTGCATCTCATCTGGCGTTACTTTGAGCATCTGGTATTACTTTGAGAGTTTTATTATTAACTGTATGTATTTTTGTTTCTTCTCTTGAACTGCACAAAAATTTCAAGAAGCAGTGGATTGTATGTACAATTACCCCTCTATTATTAGTTACTGTGACATATACCGTCTTTACTGAGAAACTTTGGTGTCTAATATAAGTTTCTGTTGTGTAAGTTTCTTAGTCACTTTGTACTTTTTATCTGTGGGTTTGCTTCTTGTGCAGATATGATTAACAGGGAAACACTGTACATTGAAATCCATGTTGGAACACACAGTCTACTGCTGTTTTATATCTATGGGAGACTTCTTGAAGTTTATAAGTTCATCTTCAGATGCAGATACTTTTAGTGGTGTCTACTGCACTTCAGCATGTGACAGTCATTTTATACCAAATATAAATGTGGCAGTCTCTTCTGTACACAGAATGGTTACATCAGGTAACACAATGTAAAGGAAGTTATATAACATAGCGTTCTATTTTCATTTGCCCTTTCACTGCGTTCACTATGCATAACCTTATTGTTAGATGCCAGAGTGGTATGGTCAAAGTGTTGACTTTCATAGGGGGGGGGGGGGGGGGGGAAGAAGAAAGAAGATTATTAATTTATACTTTGACATTTCGTCAAGGACATTGTGACCCAATGCTAGCAGAACTAGTGAACTGAAACTCATTGGAAACACTGTGCTTCTTTCCAGCCAACAATTAACACAATATATGTTTTGGACTTCTATGATGTGGTGTCACCGCCAGACACCACACTTGCTAGGTGGTAGCTTTAAATCGGCCGCGGTCCATTAGTACATGTCGGACCCGCGTGTCGCCACTGTCAGTAATTGCAGACCGAGCGCCACCACACGACAGGTCTAGAGAGACGTACTAGGACTCGTCCCAGTTGTACGGACAACTTTGCTAGCGACTACACTGACGAAACGTTTCTCTCATTTGCCGACAGATAGTTAGAATAGCCTTCAGCTTTGCTACGACCTAGCAAAGCGCCATTAACCATTTCTAGAGAGTCTCACTTGTATCATCAAGAATGCTGTATACAAATGATTGATTAAAGTTAAGTATTCCAGCAGCTACGTACTTTTCTTTATAGCATTCATTACGTATCCTGTTTCAGACCTAAGCAAGCCTGCGTGAGTTAAGAGTGTGCCCTTTCGGCTTCCTCGCCTTGTGTCTAGACTGTCTTGTCTAGACACAACATATGACTTCTTCATTGTGCCATTCTTCTTTCAGTTTTCTAACATCAACAAAGTTATCTTAGAGTAGATGGGCTGTTATGTCTTTTGACCTGAAGAATGGATCTAGATGAAGTTGTGGGCAAGGGATCCTCCAAGAGAGAGTTGTGAGGATGACAAGAGAGAGTACACAGGGCTCACATATGGTTCAGAGAAGGTGAATAGTAGATGCAATGATACTGGGATCCCAACTCAAGTGTGTTTTTATGGAGGTCATGTGCTTTTATCCGAGAAGAGAAAACTGTGGTTTGGATAGTCTTTGAGGTTACATACAAGGACAGCATAGTTAAGCATTATTTGAGGCCATCAAATCTGCACAGCGGTGCCTCACATCTGTCAGGAAGCTATCTACAGGACTCTTCTGAAAGGTGTCAGTCGCGAGTTCAGGGTGTGTATACACGAATGAGGAAAAAAACTCCCTGATTTTTCCCAGATTTCCTGGTTAAAAATACACTTTTTCTGAATCAAGTGACCACATACTTTCCCTCGAACTGTAGAACTTATCAATCCTTCGAATGACTATGGCTTTATACACCGGCGTAGGATTTCCTATCACTTTAGAAAATGAAACCCAGTTGAAAAAAAAAAAGTTTTTAAAAGATCTTTGACATGCAGCAACATGTATGCTGCGTATTTTTGTATTACAAACTATAAATTCGAATTCCACCAAACATTGCATGTTACTTTCCAAAGAATTGATACTGAGATTGCTATGCACTTTTGTAAGCCAGTCACAGATCATGTCACGTGATCTCGCCAGCAGATGACAGCGTATTTTCAGAGAATAGGACACGTGATGTAGTCAGCCAATAGCAACATCATTGTTAAGTAGCGGGAACACACAAATAAGAAAAATTTATGGTTTAAATTAATATACATTGTGTTGCTACAAGAAAATCAAAGCTAACATATATAATATTGGTCTCTTAGATTAATAAGCTGCAAGAGAAGCTAAGCTTTCACATATAATGTTGATCTTTTTTACGCGTGTTACATTTTAAGATACATCACACAAATGTGCCAGTAAAATTTTCAATTTGATTTTTAAATGAGTTAAACACTCTGCGATTTAAGAAATTCATTGCACATTCTCGCACATAGTTCATCTTGTGTAAAAGAAAATTTACTTTGAAAGCACTACTTTTCAAACCACTATTTGCAATAGTTTCCCGCAACCTATTAGAAATAGGTTCGTTTCAGCAGTTGCCAGAGAGCACCAGATAACAGGCGGCACAATGCTTGTGCAGCTACGATGACGTAGGAAGCAAGTATGTTTGTACATGAAAAACATTAAGAGCTCTTACATTACATCATAGAAGAAAGAAGACATTAGAGGATACTCCAAGAGCATCCAAATTTTGTGAACCATACTAAAATGCATAATTCAGCTTTAAGTGCACATTCATATGTCTCAATACCCAATGAAGTAGTCCTCGACATGATATTAACCTTTCCAGTGTGATTTTCAGGATGCAAATTTTCTTGGACTGTATTATCTCATGTTTGGTTCTTTATTATAGCATAGTGGCATATGTGCTAGAAGATGAAAACGTGCACTTCAAAGGCGGTGAACAGCTGAAACTAGCCAATAGTCTAGAATTAAACACTTCATTTCAAATAAATTGACTGACTCTGCGGAAAAGATTAATAAAAGTCAAATTTATTTAGCAAACCGACAAAAATAACTTCCTTGTTCTCCAAGGCGATTAATGCTCGACTGTAAGAAAGGTGGAAATTTTAGTTCACTTGATAGCTCCCAGCCACAGAAATCTGTTGCACCCCCCTCCCCCCTCCTCCTCTTCCTTCTTCTTCTTCTTCTTTTTGGATCATTTGATGTGAGAGCAGTAAACAAAGAGGAAACAGCAAAATCACTAAGCGTTTCAGGTAGGATGACAATTAAAAAAAAAAAAAAAAAAAAAAAAAAAAAAAAAAAAAAAAAAAAAAAAAAAGTCTTTTCATAAATATGTTCATTTTGTAGTGCACATCTTTCTGAAGAGTCTCATACATAAAACATATACGTTCGAGGAAATGTAAGACCTGTTATTTGGTCTTAAAGTGTGCGAAAGTGCAGTGCCACACCTCTTCAAACAGCATTATTCTATTGCACGTCGCTGTATTTCGCTCTGTGGAATTCAAATGTGTATATTTTGTAATGGATGCGAACAAACTATATTTAGGACAAATTAAAATGTCCTGTGGTGCCTCTCCTGCTCCCAGTCAGCCAGTGTGACATCCTGGCACTTTTTTTTAAAACGTGCGCGTGCACACACACACACACACACACACACACACACACACACACACACACACACACACACACAACCTAACCTAACCTAACCTAACCTAACCTAACCTAACCTAACCTACACACACACACACACACACACACACACACACACACACACACACACACACACACACACAAAATTAATACTGGATGGATGATTTGTAACCGGGACATCATGAACTATTCAGAATAACTTGCTGTTTTGTGCGACATAATATTAAATACAGGATATATAAAACCAGTAAAGACAAGAGGCAAGCTAGACAGTACACATTCCTTCAATCCTTAGGTCTTAGCATTTTTTCCCTCTCTAATCTTGCTACAGCTTTACAGGGCATGCTTTCCTTTCTGCGAAAGGATCTATTACCTTACCAAAGTTCGTCAAACTTTCGCTACATGAAAAATTGAAATGTTGTTGTCAAATTCTGAAAAAGCTGTCAATACAAATAGTACCAAAGACTGGCGTGATTTCTCGATCTGATTACATCTCTTTTGTCACTGTCCGATAGATAAAATGAAATAGGCCTTTCTAATATTGCAGTAATTGTAACAAAACACCAAATAAGTGAGACTGGGCACAAATGGTCATTTTTATAACATGACAGAATATAATTCAGGAAGGGCCAATATCAAATGCCTATTAGGCCTATTCTTAACCGAATCTAGGTACCTTCTCCTTGGTCTGCCCCGACTCCTCCTACCCTCTACTGCTGAACCCATGAGTTTCTTGGGTAGCCTTGCTTCTCCCATGCGTGTAACATGACCCCACCATTTAAGCCTGTTCGCCCTGACTGCTACATCTATAGAGTTCATTCCCAGTTATTCTTTGATTTCCTCATTCTGGACACCCTCCTGCCATTGTTCCCCTCTACTAGTGCCTGCAATCATCCTAGCTACTTTCATATCCGTAACCTCAACCTTGTTGATAAGGTAACCTGAATCCACCCAGCTTTCGCTCCTATACAACAAAGTTGGTCGAAAGATTGAACGGTGCACAGATAACTTAGTCTTGGTACTGACTTCCTTCTTGCAGAAGAGAGTAGATCGTAGCTGAGCGCTCACTGCATTAGCTTTACAACACCTCGCTTCCAGTTCTTTCACTATGTTGCCATCCTGTGAGAATATGCATCCTAAGTACTTGAAACCGTCCACCTGTTCTAACTTTGTTCCTCCTATTTGGCACTCAATCCGTTTATATTTCTTTCCCACTGCCATTACTTTCGTTTTGGAGATGCTAATTTTCATACCATAGTCCTTACATTTCTGATCTAGCTCTGAAATATTACTTTGCAAACTTTTAATCGAATCTGCCATCACTACTAAGTCATCCGCATATGCAAGACTGCTTATTTTGTGTTCACCTATCTTAATCTCACCCAGCCAGTCTATTGTTTTCAACATATGATCCATAAATAATATGAACAACAGTGGAGACAGGCTGCAGCCTTGTCTTACCCCTGAAACTACTCTGAACCATGAACTCAATTTACCGTCAACTCTAACTGCTGCCTGACTATCCATGTAAAGACCTTTAATTGCTTGCAAAAGTTTGCCTCCTATTCCATAATCTCGTAGAACAGACAATAACTTCCTCCTAGGAACCCAGTCATATGCCTTTTCTAGATCTATAAAGCATGGATACAATTCCCTGTTCCACTCATAACACTTCTCCATTATTTGCCGTAAGCTGAAGACCTGGTCCTGACAACCTCTAAGAGGCCTAAACCCACACTGATTTTCATCCAGTTGGTCCTCAACTAATACTCGCACTTTCCTTTCAACAATACCTGAGAAGATTTTACCCACAACGCTGATTAAAGAGATACCTCTGTAGTTGTTACAATCTTTTCTGTTCCCATGTTTAAAGATTGGTGTGATTACTGCTTTTGTCCAGTCTGATGGTACCTGTCCCGACTCCCAGGCCATTTCAATTATCCTGTGTAGCCATTTAAGACCTGACATTCCACTGTATTTGATGAGTTATGACTTAATTTCATCCACCCCAGCTGCTTTATTGCACTGCAACGTATTGACCATTTTCTCCACTTCCTCAAATGTGATCCTATTTCCATCATCATTCCTATCCCATTCTACCTCGAAATCTGAAACATTACTGATCGCATTTTCACCTACTAGTTTAGTTATCCCACATTTATTCTCTGGCTAAGCGTTATTATGTGTTTGTACAACATGGTTTCCACACTGCTCCCAGAATAGAACTTAAGCGGCTGCTAGCCGGTGACTGTACAACTGGCCCTTACTACTGTATTGATCTGGCCAAAAATTTTCCATGAAAATTTCTTTTGCTTGGATACACCGAAAAGATAATCTTTCTTACCTGTTATTCCTGTTAGTCATTTATTTTCACTCTGGTAGTCTGAATCTATTGATTTCGCTAGTAATTATAACAACACCGATCATTCGCAAACCCAGTCAACCACATAAACAAACAGCAATTGGCATTCCCCCAATTCGTTTTTATTCCGCTCAGCTCTTATAGCCCCGTTCCCTTTTGTCTGCAGGAAAGTTTGTTTCTAGATGCAACAGGGACTTCCCTGGCAGAGATTTCACATCCACTATACACACATTCAAAAATCAACTTATGATTCATTCAGAAATCAACTTAGAATGTGTTCAAAATCCAAGAGGGATGCGCTTAAAAATCTTATGAATAATTGATAGATCAACGTGCACTGGATGCTAGATGCTGTGTGAAACAAGGTTTCCTTTACAAAGAACATGAATTTGGCACCCCCTGAAATTGCCGCCCAGGGCAGATACCTCGGTCCCCCATCCTGGCGCATGGATCCATGCCTGCTGCGCATGCATAAATCGGGCAGCTTGGGTGTGCCAATAAAATTTTTGCAGGTAGCGTCTGGCTGCTTGCTGCTACTGCTTATACAGCTAACAGCCAAACTTCTGTAGCCAGAAGCAGGAGAAGTTATTACTCACACGACTCAACTGCACATGCACAACAGCCCGCAACTGCTCAAACGAAACTAACGTAAACAGTTGTGATGTCACGCTCATTGGAGGCAATGTGTTGTTATGAAGCATTGCATAGTCTTCCTAAAGCCATTGACACATTTTGCTGTTGGCAGATGCTTCTATGAGCAGTGTGGTTTTTTGTTGTATATTGTGAATTTCCTTTGCAACTTACTTTCTATTTTATGTTTCTTTCTCTCGTTCAGGTTTTACTGCTGCAGTATTATTCTGCAGTAGTGGGATACAGAGTATCAGTCCTCACCAGTCAAAATTACAAAAATTTAACTGAAATCTAAAACAATGAACAATTACCAGAATTCTAAAAAATTCCCGGGTTTTTCCTGGATCTCCTGGTTGTCTCGGGACATACAGGGTGTTTCAAAAATGACCGGTATATTTGAAACGGCAATAAAAACTAAACGAGCAGCGATAGAAATACACCGTTTGTTGCAATATGCTTGGGACAACAGTACATTTTCAGGCGGACAAACTTTCGAAATTACAGTAGTTACAATTTTCAACAACAGATGGCGCTGCAAGTGATGTGAAAGATATAGAAGACAACGCAGTCTGTGGGTGCGCCATTCTGTACGTCGTCTTTCTGCTGCAAGCGTGTGCTGTTCACAACGTGCAAGTGTGTTGTAGACAACATGGTTTATTCCTTAGAACAGAGGATTTTTCTGGTGTTGGAATTCCACCGCCTAGAACACAGTGTTGTTGCAACAAGACGAAGTTTTCAACGGAGGTTTAATGTAACCAAAGGACCGAAAAGCGATACAATAAAGGATCTGTTTGAAAAATTTCAACGGACTGGGAACGTGACGGATGAACGTGCTGGAAAGGTAGGGCGACCGCATACGGCAACCACAGAGGGCAACGCGCAGCTAGTGCAGCAGGTGATCCAACAGCGGCCTCGGGTTTCCGTTCGCCGTGTTGCAGCTGCGGTCCAAATGACGCCAACGTCCATGTATCGTCTCATGCGCCAGAGTTTACACCTCTATCCATACAAAATTCAAACGCGGCAACTCCTCAGCGCCGCTACCATTGCTGCACGAGAGACATTCGCGAACGATATAGTGCACAGGATTGATGACGGCGATATGCATGTGGGCAGCATTTGGTTTACTGGACGGCTTCGTCAATAAACAGAACTGGCGCATATGGGGAACCGAAAAGCCCCATCATCCCTGCATCCTCAAAAAGTACTGGTCTGGGCCGCCATTTCTTCCAAAGGAATCATTGGCCCATTTTTCAGATCCGAAACGATTATTGCATCACGCTATCTGGACATTCTTCGTGAATTTGTGGCGGTACAAACTGCCTTAGACGACACTGCGAACACCTTGTGGTTTATGCAAGATGGTGCCCGGCCACATCGCACGGCCGACGTCTTTAATTTCCTGAATGAATATTTCGATGATCGTGTGATTGCTTTGGCCTATCCGAAACATACAGGAGGCGGCGTGGATTGGCCTCCCAGACATGAACCCCTGTGACTTCTTTCTGTGGGGACACTTGAAAGACCAGGTGTACCGCCAGAATCCAGAAACAATTGAACAGCTGAAGCAGTACATCTCATCTGCATGTGAAGCCATTCTGCCAGACATGCTGTCAAAGGTTTCGGGTAATTTCATTCAGAGACTACGCCATATTATTGCTACACATGGTGGATATGTGGAAAATATCGTACTATAGAGTTTCCCAGACCACAGCGCCATCTGTTGTTGAAAATTGTAACTACTGTAATTTCAAAAGTTTGTCCGCCTGAAAATGTACTGTTGTCCCAAGCATATTGCAACAAACGGTGTATTTCTATCGCTGCTCGTTTAGTTTTTATTGCCTTTTCAAATATACCGGTCATTTTTGAAACACCCTGTATACACATTGGAGTTTGACCCCACAGTGATGAACTGGACATTAAAGGCACTGCACCAATGAGGTTGCTGATGCATTTGTGAGGCTTCTGTATTCCAATCAGGACAATGTGAGAGCTTTACCAAGTCACAAAAATGTGGAGCAATGTTGCTGACACTTCAGTTACAGATGGCATGTATGAGGCAGTCCTGCTAGTTTGGTATCAAACATTAGTCCTAGAGAGTGGTTATGTTTCTGCTATCGTAACTAGCTCATTATGCAAATAAAGGTCCAGGAGTGGATGAGCAGTCCGATAATGTAAGTAGTGCAATATTGAGCTTTCCTATGTCAACCTGTAGTTGGTATTCTTTATTACTTATGTTTGAAGAACTGTAATAAATGCAGAAGTCATTAACATACAGGGGAAGCGAGACTGTATGGTAAAGCAAAGGAAGCCCACTTCCCACATCCTTCGCAATCGTGGTTGCAGCTGGCACTGCAAGGATGTCAGAAAATAAGGTAGAAGCTCGGATACAACAGACACAAGTGAAGCAAATAAATGTTCTATTTTTCGTGGCTACTAAGAATCAAGACACACACAATGTTAAGGATACCTTAACTTAGGCAATCATTTGCTCACAATACAATATTAAAATAAAGGCCATCAGATCTACAGCCCACATGGTGATAATAGAGGAACTGGTTTGATGTACCAGCTACTTTTTGGGTTATATTCCTTTTTTTCTAGTGTATCTGTCATTTTTGCAGTTTGCTTGCTCATTTTCGTCACCCGTCTTGGGCTGTGTGGTTTGTTGTTAGTTTGGATGTTCATCTGTGTATCTGATCTTATGAGAACACAGCAAGTGCCATAACCCAATTTAGCAGAATCTTCACACAACGGAAGAGGGGTCAAAATGAGTGAATTCATGTCTCGGGTTATCCATAGTTACTCGACCAGTTCTGAGAAAATGACAGTCAAAGTTTCCAATGTACTTTAGGTGCCTTTTAGCATGTGACAATTTCTACCAAGGCAGTGGCACTTCACAATATTTTGAAATTCTCATATTAATTCTTCTATACATTCTTATATTTTATTCCTATATTAATTTTTATATTTTATTCTTCAGTAAGATGTGGTCCATTCCCCTGGATGATACAAATCATAGAAACATCCAAAACGTATGAATTCCTAATACCATGAACATCAGGAGAAGTCAGGTCTGCCACAGTCACTTGGGCAAGAAAGTGCTGTTAACATGTGTAAACATTTCACATGTTGGCAATAATTTTGAGGCGAATTGCATGTAACGGACCATTTTTTTTCTGAGAATTTGATTGTTCAACTGGTTATGAATCAATGGATAGATTTTTATTGCACTGCATTTAGTTGCGATGTCCCTTTGCTGTGCAATGAACGTAGTTTTCAGATGAAATGTTTTATTTGCAGGTAAAAGCATATGTAATATGTGTCACAGTGTCCACAAAGCAGCAAGCACTTTGGAGGAATCATTTTCTATGAACATGGTGGTACTCTGCCTTCATCCATGAATCAATATGAAGAATGATGGTTCAATTTTTAACATATGGTTGCATAATGTTATCCAAGGACTAAGTGAATGTTTCTCTCGTCAGTGTCCCGGATTTTGTGATGGTTGTGTATATGTTTCATTAGTTTGTTAACCTCTTGCTGCACTCAAGAACCAAAGTTTTTGCTAAGTTCTTGAAGACAGATGAAGACTGTTGGCAGTTTTCCGAAAAGAGGTACACCGTACTGGGCGATGTATGAATGTGTCAAGTTATTTAATTGGTTGACAGCAAGTTCTATGACTTTTTCATCTTGGTGTGACAAAATTCGTTTACTGTTGTTGCAATATTCACATTCAGTTTTATCTGTTTTGATCACAAAATTAGGGCTGAAGTGCAGAATTATAACAGACATATGATACTGAAACACCTCTGTGGTTTGGAATAATTCTTCGAACATACTTTTTTCCCCTGTGTTGACTTATTTGGTGACATGTCACCAAATCCTATTCTTTACCTTTAAGGTATCACACCACATTTGTGAAGCTTTAGTACAAAAATCTTTGGATTGCAATGAAGCTGTTACCGCCATCGCCTGCTGCTGCAACATGATGTTTGCTCTTTCCGTGTTCTTCAAAAGGTTTGTAGATCTGCAAAAGGATTATTTTATATTTTTTGTTGTTTGTTCTTTCACTTTGTTCTTCCATTATTATAGCTGTTTACTATTTTGTGGTTTGTAAGTGCTTTTTGACTTGATCATTTTCAATGTGTATTTTGGATGAAGTTTGTTAAGCCTTATTGCCTTTAATTGTAATCACAAATGAAATAACATTGTTCTGTCTCATGGACTTCCTGCACAAAATTTAACATTACAGGAAAGTAATGTGGGTACATTTATTAAAAAAATAATTCTAATGGAAATGGGTCAATTTCTGGTTCATCTTCACTTCTTTATGGTGACCTGGAAGACTTTTGTTTGACACATGCATGCGAGTATGCCCTTCACCTGCTTCATCTACAGTTTTCTCTGCAGTTTCTTCAGCAAACACCCTGCAGCTGATATGATTGATCATTTTTTCCTCCCGTTTCTGTACCCGAGAGTTTTGACTGGTTCAATTTTATTGTTTGTGTTTCATTAATTTTATCCAATTTCTCAAATGTTGTTGTAGTTGTTGTGGTCTTCAGTCCTGAGACTGGTTTGATGCAGCTCTCCATGCCACTCTATCCTCTGCAAGCTTCTTCATCTCCCAGTACCTACTGTAGCCTACATACTTCTGAATCTGTTTAGTGTACTCATCTCTTGGTCCCCCTCTACGATTTTTACCCTCCACGCTGCCCTCCAATGCTAAATTTGTGATCCCTTGATGCCTCAGAACATGTCCTACCAACCGATCCCTTCTAGTCAAGTTGTGGACAAATTTCTCTTCTCCCCAATTCTATTCAATACCTCCTCATTAGTTACATGATCTACCCACCTAATCCTCAGCATTCTCCTGTAGCACCACATTTCAAAGGCTTCTATTCTCTTCTTGTCCAAACTATTTATCTTCCATGTTTCACTTCCATACATGGCTACACTCCATACAAATACTTTCAGAAACGACTTCCTGACACTTAAAACAATACTTGATGTTAACTAATTTCTCTTCTTCAGAAACGCTTTCCTTGTCATTGCCAGTCTACATTTTATATCCTCTCTACTTCGACCATCATCAGTTATTTTGCTCCCCAAATAGCAAAACTCCTTTACTACTTTAAGTGTCTCATTTCCTAATCTAATTCCCTCAGCATCACCCGACTTAATTCGACTACATTCCATTATCCTTGTTTTGCTTTTGTTGATGTTCACCTTATACCCCCCTTTCAAGACACTGTCCATTCCGTTCAACTGCTCTTCCAAATCCTTTGCTGTCTCTGACAGAATTATAATGTCATCGGCGAACCTCAAAGTTTTTATTTCTTCTCCATGGATTTTAATACCTACTCCGAACTTTTCTTTTTTATGTATAAGAATATACAGCCAACAGTTGCACATTAACTTTATCGTTTACCTAGGTTTCAATGTTAGTAATAACGTCTTCAGAACATAAAATATTATTTAAATGTTTGCCTAAAACAGGCCATATCCTAAGTCAGCTTTATACAACTTTATGCATAACCATAAGGTTTTGTCACTACTATTAAACAATCTTGTTTAATAGAAGTGACAAAGCATGTAAACCACTGCATGTCTTTGACAGAGGAACTGTAACAGGTCAGGTGTATTGGGACATCATTTTGCACCAGTATGTCCTTCTTTTTAGGGGTGCAGTGGGTCCCACCTTCCTCCTGATGGAGTTGCCATCGTGGAGGAGTTCCTTGAAACAGAAGATATCAGGTGAATGGAGTGGCACCCGTTGACTTAAAAGATCTGTGTCGTGTGTGTTACCTATGTATCTACGCTATTAGCGCCAGTTTTGTGCAGTGCCACGTTGTGTGGCACCATATTCTGCAATTATCCTTAATTTATGAGCATGGGTGTATTTCTAACAGGTCGCGGGAAAATACTGCGAATGGTGCTTTGAAAAGCATTAGTTTCAAAGTACATGCCCTTTTACGCAAGTTGAATTATGTTACATGTGAGAATGCGTGATGAATTTCTTAAATCCCAGAGTGTTTGGCTCTCATTTAAAACTTAACACATTGAGGACTAGCCACTTAGAAGAATTTTGAGCCCAGAAGACCAGACATTAATGTCATTATTTAAAATTTTGCTGGCACATTTGTGGGGTGTGACTTAAAGTGCAACACACGCAAAAAATACCAATAGTATATGTGAAAGCTTAACTTTTCTTGCAGCTGCATTATGGTGCATTAATTTAAACCATTAATTCTTCCTATTTGTGTGTTCACACTACTTGACAGTGATGTTGCTATTAGCCGACTATGTCACATGGCCTATGCTCTGAATATCTGCTCTCATTGGCTGGCGAGATCATGTGACACCAGCTATGATTGGCTTACAAAAGCATATTTACATCTCTGTTTCAATGCTTCAGAAACCAATGTGCTGTTTCGAATCTATACTTTTGTAATATGAATACAAAAATATGCAGCATATCATATTTTGGAAATATGCAGCGTAAATGTTGCTGCACATCACAGATCTTTCCAAAAGTTATTTATTTATTTATTTATTTTTCTGCCAAGTTTTTTCATTCTCTAAGTTCTACACTGGTGTATAAAACCTTCACCATTCAAAGGATTGATATTTTTATAGCTCCGAGGGACTTATTTATTATAGAAAAAGTGTGTTTTTCTCATTGGATGAAATGTATTTTAATGTGTGGGAAACAAGTGTTTTTTTGACTGGGAAAAATCTGGGATTTTTTTTCCTTGTCTGCCTATACACACTGCAGCAACTCTATTCAAGTCTAATAGACTAGTGTAATATTAGCAGACTGCATAGCTCAATGGTAGCTGGTTAAACAAAATGATCTAGGTAATCACAATTGGGTGCCCACCAGGTTCAACCTGTGGCCTCATCTTTCAGAGTCTTTCCATCGAGCACCTCCTAACAGAGATGATTGGGTATACACACACTGATGGTGGTGTTGCATACATTGATCTGTTGGTTGCCGTGTCAGCCAACTCGACAAGAGAACTAAAAACCAAAGGCTGTGGCACTCTACACGGGGTGGGGAGGTGGTGCTTGAAAAACAAGCTCTCTATAGCCCAGAACAAGCCAGCCTACATATTACTAAAAGGAGGACTACAGAGACTGGGTCATAAAACTGCACAAAGTAAATAGTCACAGAAAACATGGGGTCAGTGGAAGAGTCTGATTCCACCCGCCTGCTTTGACCTGTGCGTTATGTAAGGGTGTTGCGGTTTGCGGCATCATTACAGCGCGGAGTTTATGAGTTGGTTGTGTTTGTAGATCTCATCTTGTTATGCCTGATGGTGCCTCCTGGTGGTGTGTATGTGTATGTACTGAGTGTAATGTGTTGTATTGGATTCATTTCAGTCTTGGTGTTGGATGTGTGAAGTCATTGGCAGTGTTTGTAGTTTGGGACGTAAGGTTTGGAAGTTTTTTCAGTGAGTTATAAGTTAATTTTTTGGTTTATGTGTTTGGCGGTTTTGTTAGATGTTATTGATTTGCTGTTTGTTGTGTGGTAAGACATTTAATTTATTGTGTGGCTTCTGTTGTTAGGCATGGATATGATGATGAAATATAACAGTGCTATGTTGCAGTCAAAGATGGGGGAGGACATGTTGTCCATTATTAAATTCATCCAGTTATTTGAACCATGGACCTTGCCGTTGGTGGGGAGGCTCGCGTGCCTCAGCGATACAGATAGCTGTACCGTAGGTACAACCACAACGGAGGGGTATCTGTTGAGAGGCCAGATAAACGTGTGGTTCCTGAAGAGGGGCAGCAGCCTTTTCAGTAGTTGCAAGGGCAACAGTCTGGATGATTGACTGATATGGCCTTGTAACAATAACCAAAACGGCCTTGCTGCGCTGGTACTGTGAACGGCTGAAAGCAAGGGGAAACTACGGCCGTAATTTTTCCCGAGGGCATGCAGCTTTACTGTATGATTAAATGATGATGGCGTCCTCTTGGGTAAAATATTCCGGCTGTAAAATAGTCCCCCATTCGGATCTCCGGGCGGGGACTACTCAAGAGGATGTCGTTATCAGGAGAAAGAAAACTGGCGTTCTACGGATCGGAGCGTGGAATGTCAGATCCCTTAATCGGGCAGGTAGGTTAGAAAATTTAAAAAGGAAAATGGATAGATTAAAGTTAGATATAGTGGGAATTAGTGAAGTTCGGTGGCAGGAGGAACAAGACTTCTGGTCAGGTGACTACAGGGTTATAAACACAAAGTCAAATAGGGGTAATGCAGGAGTAGGTTTAATAATGAATAGGAAAATAGGAATGCGGGTAAGCTACTACAAACAGCATAGTGAACGCATTATTGTGGCCAAGATAGATACAAAGCCCACACCTACTACAGTAGTACAAGTTTATATGCCAACTAGCTCTGCAGATGACGAAGAAATTGAAGAAATGTATGATGAAATAAAAGAAATTATTCAGATAGTGAAGGGAGACGAAAATTTAATAGTCATGGGTGACTGGAATTCGAGTGTAGGAAAAGGGAGAGAAGGAAACGTAGTAGGTGAATATGGATTGGGGCTAAGAAATGAAAGAGGAAGCCGCCTGGTAGAATTTTGCACAGAGCACAACTTAATCATAGCTAACACTTGGTTTAAGAATCATGAGAGAAGGTTGTATACATGGCAGAACCCTGGAGATACTAAAAGGTACCAGACAGATTATATAATGGTAAGACAGAGATTTAGGAACCAGGTTTTAAATTGTAAGACATTTCCAGGGGCAGATGTGGACTCTGACCACAATCAATTGGTTATGACCTGTAGATTAAAACTGAAGAAACTGCAAAAAGGTGGGAATTTAAAGAGATGGGACCTGGATAAACTGAAAGAACCAGAGGTTGTACAGAGTTTCAGGGAGACCATAAGAGAACAATTGACAGGAATGGGGGAAAGAAATACAGTAGAAGAAGAATGGATAGCTTTGAGGGATGAAGTAGTGAAGGCAGCAGAGGAACAAGTAGGTAAAAAGACGAGGGCTAGTAGAAATCCTTGGGTAACAGAAGAAATATTGAATTTAATTGATGAAAGGAGAAAATATAAAAATGCAGTAAATGAAGCAGGCAAAAAGGAATACAAACGTCTCAAAAATGAGATCGACAGGAAGTGCAAAATGGCTAAGCAGGGATGGCTACAGGACAAATGTAAGGATGTAGAGGCTTATCTCACTAGGGGTAAGATAGATACTGCCTACCGGAAAATTAAAGAGACCTTTGGAGATGAGAGAAACACTTGTATGAACATCAAGAGCTCAGATGGAAACCCAGTTCTAAGCAAAGAAGGGAAAGCAGAAAGGTGGAAGGAGTATATAGAGGGTCTATACAAGGGCGATGTACTTGGATAATATTATGGAAATGGAAGAGAATGTAGTTGATGTTGAAATGGGAGATATGATACTGCGTGAAGAGTTTGACAGAGCACTGAAAGACCTGAGTCGAAACAAGGCCCCCGGAGTAGACAACATTCCATTGGAACTACTGACGGCCTTGGGAGAGCCAGTCCTGACAAAACTCTACCATCTGGTGAGCAAGATGTATGAAACAGGCGAAATACCCTCAGACTTAAAGAAGAATATAATAATTTCAATCCCAAAGAAAGCATGTGTTAACAGGTGTGAAAATTACCGAACAATCAGTTTAATAAGCCACAGCTGCAAAATACTAACACGAATTCTTTACAGACGAATGGAAAAACTAGTAGAAGCCGACCTCGGGGAAGATCAGTTTGGATTCCGTAGAAATACTGGAACACGTGAGGCAATACTGACCTTACGACTTATCTTAGAAGAAAGATTAAGGAAAGGCAAACCTACGTTTCTAGCATTTGTAGACTTAGAGAAAGCTTTTGACAATGTTGACTGGAATACTCTCTTTCAAATTCTGAAGGTGGCAGGGGTAAAATACAGGGAGCGAAAGGCTATTTACAATTTGTACAGAAACCAGATGGCAGTTATAAGAGTCGAGGGACATGAAAGGGAAGCAGTGGTTGGGAAGGGAGTAAGACAGGGTTGTAGCCTCTCCCCAATGTTATTCAATCTGTATATTGAGCAAGCAGTAAAGGAAACAAAAGAAAAATTCGGAGTAGGTATTAAAATCCATGGAGAAGAAATAAAAACTTTGAGGTTCGCCGATGACATTGTAATTCTGTCAGAGACAGCAAAGGACTTGGAAGAGCAGTTGAACGGAATGGATGGTGTCTTGAAGGGAGGACATAAGATGAACATCAACAAAAGCAAAACGAGGATAATGGAATGTAGTCGAATTAAGTCGGGTGATGTTGAGGGTATTAGATTAGGAAATGAGACACTTAAAGTAGTAAAGGAGTTTTGCTATTTGGGGAGCAAAATAACTGATGATGGTCGAAGTAGAGAGGATATTAAATGTAGACTGGCAATGGCAAGGAAAGCGTTTCTGAAGAAGAGAAATTTGTTAACATCGAGTATAGATTTAAGTGCCAGGAAGTCATTTCTGAAAGTATTTGTATGGAGTGTGGCCATGTATGGAAGTGAGACATGGACGGTAAATAGGTTGGACAAGAAGAGAATAGAAGCTTTCGAAATGTGGTGCTAGAGAAGAATGCTGAAGATTAGATGGGTAGATCACATAACTAATGAGGAAGTATTGAATAGGATTGGGGAGAAGAGAAGTTTGTGGCACAACTTGACCAGAAGAAGGGATCGGTTGGTAGGACATGTTCTGAGGCATCAAGGGATCACCAATTTAGTATTGGAGGGCAGCGTGGAGGGTAAAAATCGTAGGGGGAGACCAAGAGATGAATACACTAAGCAGATTCAGCAGGATGTAGGTTGCAGTAGGTACTGGGAGATGAAGAAGCTTGCACAGGATAGATAGAGTAGCATGGAGAGCTGCATCAAACTAGTCTCGGGACTGAAGACCACAACAACAACATTTGGACCGATCGCTGAGTATTTGTCGCAAGAACATGAGGCTGACCAGAGTTCTGTCACCTCAGACCAGCGACGGGAACATGTGCCAGTGTTCGTGTGTGTGTGTGTGTGTGTGTGTGTGTGTGTGTGTGTGTGTGTGTGTGTGTGTGTGTGTGTGTGTGTGTGTCGGGGAGGGGGGGGGGGGGGGGGGAGCGACCAAGTTTGCAGTGCCAGAATTTGTTGGTGGTAAGTAATTGTTCTTTCGATTCAATTCTTCTCGAGTTGTGATGTTTTGTGTATTGAATGTGTTTTAATTTATGTAGGGATGTGTATTTTTAGATTATTGAGGTGTTGTGGTTTTGGTTTTATTTTTCGTAGTTGTAGGTGTTGGCTTTTTGGTATCAATAGTTGTTGTTGACCTATATAGGTTAAGGAAAATGCCAGATTCCAATTTTCGTAATTCTAGTTATAGGTATTGGTGTTTTGGTACCATCAGCTGTGATTGACCTATAGAGATGAAGGGAATTGTCCTATTCCAATTTTTGTAGTTTTAGTTGTAGGTGTTAGCTGTGGTTGACCTACATAGATCACTGGAAGTGTCAGATTCCTTTAGATTTTTGTTGGTGTAAAGGAATGTTGTAAATTTTTTTTCGTCATTTTGTGTGTTTTGGGATTGTGGTGTTTTTTTTATTGTTATATTTAGATTGCTGCCCCCCCCCCCCCCCCCAACCCCAAATTTCCCGCCTTTGTCCCGTTAGTCTGATTGTAGTTTTGGAGGGAGATGTTATTGTCTTATTTGTATGTATTTTCATGTTTGTTGCCATGTGTATGTTGTGACATCATAGGCACCATATTGGAGATGCGCAGAATAGCCATTTCCACGATATTGATGACATCATGGGTCAAAGCAGATGGGTGAAATCAGACACTTCTGTAATCCCAAAACATGTAACCAGATACATACGGGTACAGGTTGACGATTGATGTTTAAAATATTGTTTGCATCACCATATTCACTTACAGACTTCCACTACAAGCTGAACGAATGTTAATGAACCACAGGGCCTACTGAGAATCAATAACTTGTTTCATGGTGATCACATAGGCACATAATGAACAGAACTATTGTTAGGCAAGGTCAAAGAGGTGTTCTGCTGAGATCAGGGAACTTTCAGTACCATATTTACTTTTATCTTTATTAATGTGCGATCACCAAAGTAACTAAATGAACCTTTATTTTTTCCTCATTAAAAGTTGCAAGAAAGACATTTATATTGTATTCCAGTATGTACTTATGGATCTTAACAAATAAATGAAAACCTAAAACTTAGCATGCAGCTGTCATAATATTATGGCAGTTGCAGGAAATGGAAATGTGCAGCAGACATAATATTACATTAACCAGTCGTAATATTACGTTACACCAGTTGTGATGATTTTCTGGGGAGTCAGATGTATATTTACAGCTTCCGCAAATGTCTGTAGGATCTACAGGCTATAGAGTTTCTGCTAGATAGTAGAAGCAGTATCACTGAAAAATTCATCATTTTTGAAACCATTGTTATGCTTCTTGTTTCGTATGTGTTAACTGACATTCAAATTGTCTCTGTTTCCTGTGCTTCTGTTTTGAGTTCAGAATGGGCAGTGAAGAATAGAAATATTTATTTAGGGCACCATGGTGCAGTTATAAGGAGTTGTAGTCTACATATGTTACTGTAGATGTCTCCTGACTTGGGAGCTGTTTGTCAGGTCCACATATGTACATAGCGTGCAGTGTAGATTTACATTCTCAGGGATTCCCAGTTCCTCACCGGGACACATTGATTGCTGCACAGGTGCATCTGATGGTGACGTATTGAGTAAGGACCATGTGCCGATACAAAGTTCATCATGCCTTGACTGGGTGTGCAAGGTGCTTTTTCAATGGCTCCCCGATGTTGAGTAACAAGAAGTTAAACTCTGTGGCCCCTAACACTGTTTACACACACACACACACACACACACACACACACACACACACACACAGTCACTCAACACTGTTTCAATTGATGCTAGTCTCTTAGCTCTTGCTCCATAGTTTTCTTATTTTGTCTGGTGTGCCCATGTCCAGACAGCATATCGCAGCTTGCTGAGGGGCTGTTACATCAGTCCGGTATATTCAGAGCACCCGGCATAGTGCTTCCACCATGTCATAAAGGCTGAGCTTCATTTTACAGTTTTTCCTACAAATTCAGTTGGCTAAGACATGGCACAATGTTCCACTTTCAACATTGCTAATGCACGCAAAAAATTTATGGAATGCAGGACTTAAAAATCATCCCCAGCCTCTAACTGAAGAGCATCACATTACCACACATAAATCCAATCACCACTGACTGTGTCCCTTGAGATGCTAATCATTTGGCACGACCCTCAGTGCACATATAGCTTCCCCAATCCCATGATATGGCAGGCACTATTCCTCAAGCAGATTATTCTCAGAATTTTATTTAAGATTTTGCCTCTACATATTCAATTCTCAATAGCTTTTCTGCAGGAAATATGCTTTTGGTGTTGTTATATACTTAATTGGTAACTGCTGATTTTCATAATTTTATATTGTTCTTGCCTTTCCTTTACGATACTCACAACAAAAAATGACAGAGAAAAAGTAACTGCAAAATGATCTTAATTTTAAGATGGAAGAAAAGAGATAAAGAAAAAGCCAACACTGTTGAATTTATCCATTTGGAATAATTTTTCAATGTACTTAGTACTGAAATAGGATGAACAGACTAATGGCATGTAAGTGTCCAACTAAGGTATCAGGATTAGACCTTTGTAACCTTTCATTCCTACCAAATATTAGGAGGAGTGGGGGGGGAGTCAAATTTATAAAAATAATCAATGGAATAGCAAAACATACTCTTCTGTTTTCTTTACCTACCATTGTCACGGGCGGTTCAAATAGTTTGTCACCAGGAACATCCATCCATGTCATCTCTATAGCGCCAGGACAACCTGGGGAACATGGAGTTAGTAGGTCATCTGCTATTACATTAGGATCAATAGGTGATGGACCTCGAACTCTTCGAAAATGTGTTGCAGTCTGGACCTTGCGAACTGGCTGCATAAGTGCATCTCGCACTACAATACTAATGTCTGCTCCAGAATATCTGAAAGAAACAAAATGAAAAAGTAATTAATATCTAAAAAAAGGTAACACATTTGTAGTCCAGTTTTTTGTTGGATCCCTATTAGATACACGGATTTTTGAAGTCACTTATTGTTTCTTTCACCTCTAGCAATCATTTGTAAATGTGTAAAATGCAAAGTTGCACCATGATTCTGAGTTCATGTTAAACTGTAGGTCTGCCTATAATTAGCTGGTTAAGTCAATTCAAAGGTTGAAGAAAAGCAAAGGCAAACCACCTCCGATAGGATCAAGCACAGTAAAGTGTTGTGGTTTTCAAACCAACACACACACACACACACACACACACACACACACACACACACAAATTATGACTATGAATTTTCCAGCATAAATATAGCAAGCAAGCAGACACACACACACACACACACACACACACACACACACACACACACACACACAAAAATCAGTATCATAATACATACCCCTCAGTTTTGTTTGCGAGTACTTTGAAGTCTTCCTCTGTGAGTGTGTGTGATGTATTTCCTAAATGTAGTTTGAAGATTGTTAGTCTAGCATGTTCTTCTGGAAGAGGAATATATATTCGCTTCTCAAATCTTCTGCGGATGGCAGAATCCAAAACCCATGGAATATTTGTGGCACCCAGAACCAATATTCCATCATTATCATTACCCACTCCTGCAAAAATGATAAATTTGAAGCACAGCACTCAGCAATGTAGCATTACAGGTACAAATACAAAAGATAATGCAGTTGATCCTGCTTCAACTAAACTGTTTCAGGTACACATAAAATGGGTAGTAATGCAATCGCTCCATTGTCATCTGACAGCTGGAGACCTATTACTCAAGAAGGAATAAGCCGCCAGTTGAGCCACAACGGGCTACCTGTCTCATTTAATCCCATTTTTTTGTATTTATACTTTTCTTTTGATTCACTTGTTATCAGAGCTGTTTATAAAAGTTTAAACTGGTTTCCCTATACCATCCAACTAGGAGAAAGAAGGAAGAAGTCACTCAGAACAAAAATTCATAAATGACTGGAAGATGTGGTGGAAGTAGGGCTGCTCTGGCTTCATAAACAACAATACTTGACAGTACACTAAAAACCTCCATGCTTAATAGAAAACTGCAGAACAAGGACAGACAATCACTTACTTCAGATGAATGGTGTTAGGGCAGAGGCACACTTAATAGGTGATACACATTCTAAATGTGTCATCCACCTATCATATACTGCCAAAAAAATCCTAATTTTTGTTTACCACTTTCACTGCCATGAGGATACTGGTAACCTCAGAAGTGGTTTTCTCACAGACCATGAGGGTGCCGGCTCCCTCAGCTTCAGTTGCATTCAATCGACTTTGGAACAGGCTGGCCTTGCAAGAAACCCACATCTGCCTTTTCTGTGGCCTTCTGGAGTAACATTGTAATAGTAAGTGCAGTGGCTGCTAGTTACAGATTCATTTACTTGTGAAACCCTGCCCTCCATGTGACATGGTTTTGATACATTGTTTTCATAGTTTAATTTTAATTTTTTAGGAATAGCCTTGCATAACCACATGGCAGAGTGATCATAAGTGTTGGAATAAGAAACTGAAGAATATCTGAGGTAGCCATTTGACACATTACAAATTATTCTGTAATCACTTGCTAAACACCAAGTATATTTTGACAGTATTACTTTGCTCTCTTTGTGCAGAAAATGGTGCATCTAATGGTAGGTCAGGGATGAAGCGTGGTGGAGATACAAGCCTCGGACGCTCTACTGGTAATCAGACACGGAAAGATAAGTCTGATATCTTTAAAGAGGAAGAGCTGTTAAAAATTCTCAATGTTCATGATGGTAAGTTATCTGATGTTTGTGACTTGTGTGACAACAACAATGATGATGATGACTACGCACTCAACGAAACTTCCTCACCCAAGCAACAATTGGTGTCCGAGAATGCAAGTGTCGAGGAATTAGAAGAAGATAATAAACCACCCATTACACAACCTATTTCTCTTCAATTTCTAGAAGGAAGTGAAAATGAAAACTGGGCTGAAGTGGGCTGTAGCACACTGAGCAACATACAATTCAAAAGTATGGAAACCTTTGAATATAATGACACACATTACCCCAAGAATCGGAGGGATCTGAAACCTACACAAGTCTTCAGAACTTTCACTGGGGACAATATTGTAGTGTTAATTGTTACTGAAACAAACAGAAATGCTGTACAATTCTTGTCTACTGCTCAGACCCATGGTAAAGCAAGGGCTACAGCTTGGAAGGAGACAAATGCTTATGAGATGTACCAGTTATTTAGCGTGATTATGTACAAGGGGCTAGTTCATGCTCCACACATTACCAATTATTTGAGTACAAGTGTTCCTTACAGGGACAACCCAGTCGCTAGAACTACATATCGTAATTGATTTCAACTGTGGTTGAGGTTCGTCCATTTAGAGGACAACACAACTGCAGATAAAACTGATTGTATATTCAAGACCTGAAAACTTCTCCACGTGATCCAGAGTAAATTTTTCTCGCAATATGAACTGGGATAGATGCTAACAGTGGATGAGTCGACGGCGCCCTTTCGTGGATGATTTATTTTGTCAGTACATCCCCAGCAAGAGCCACAGATACGGAATCAAGGTATTCAAAGGTGTAACCAAGCTGGTACCATGCTGAGAATGATTGTTTGCACTGGACGGCTGTACACTGTCAGTAAAAATCTTGCAAAAAAAGTAGGTTTAGACTTAATGGAAAAAATATGTGGATAAGGGACGCACTACTGTTGCTGACAATTATAAAATGAGCGTGTCATTAGCTAGGCATTTGCCAGATAAATTACCAACATCATAGGTACCCTGAGAAAAAACAGAAAGCATCTGTCCCCCACCATCAAGATGTCACAAAAAAGAAAAGGCAAACTCACTGGAAGACAGTCTAATGGAGTAAGAGTAGCAAAACAGCAAGACAAAATAGATGTGGAGTTTCTCACTACTAAGCACGGCATCGAAATGCGAACCACTTGGAAGAAAAGCAAGAAAACCGGCGAGGAAATATTTAACCTGCTGCCATTTTAGATTATAATGCAGCAAAGCAAGGAATCGATGTGTCAGACCAAATGTCAAGATGGAGGAAACAATAAGATGGTACCACAAAGCTGCATTTGAAATTATGTTCAACACAGCAGTAGTAAATGCTCACATTTTGTACAAAATATTCCTATAAGGAATTTTAGGCAGGAAATAATAATGAGCCTCTTGAAGAACAATGTTGATACACTGACTCCCAATCAATCTTCTAAAAGTTTCAGGAGCCATACCCTAGTACAGAGCATGCAGAGAGACGAGCGAAATAGAAAAAATCTGGAAGAGGTACAGAAGTTGTTACTTGGAAGATTTCAAGACATAAGGAAGGAATGAAGTGCAGAAACTTGTAGCAAAGACAACCACAATCCGTAAGAAATGTCATGAATTTGTTTGTATTTGATGTTTTTCAAAAACACACCAATTTTAATAAAAATAATTTTTGTTCCTATGTTTATATACTGTTTATTACATATATGTAATTAATAACAGTCAATTTGATGCATTTTCATATAATTTATACCGTGTTTCCTTATCATGTCCTGTAAGACAGTGAGGTAGCCGGCGTCCTCATGGCTCACAATGACAACTTCTTTGAAGCTGGTTTCACTTCTGGGCCATGAGGATGCCGGCTACCTCACAATTTAAGCCCTCCTTTGAAGCATTTCGAGCTTTCACACATTCGGGGTGCACTTCACAACATTTTGAACATATTCAATATGTGGTTAAAAATAAATAATTTTTTTTTGCCTGAGGCGACAACAGCTGCATGGCAGTGATATTTTTAATGTTTCCATGCTGGAACTGTCATTACTGAAACATAAAATCAGAACCTATGCCAAATTTCATCTTAGTTAAATATATTTCATTTTCATCCCATTACTTTTAGTGCCTGAAAAAAATTTGCAGGGCATATTAATGACAGTTGATCAGGTATATCTGACAGCCTAAGTGTGCTTTTTGGGTGCTTTTCCACACTCATTTTGGCAAATGCTTGGCTGATCACCACCCTCTACTTCAGAAAATATGATAATATGCAAAAAACAAAGTTTACACAATTCACCGGGTTAATTGATGACTAGGGCGACTAGAAGGACATCTGGTCACAAAGTTAAATGAAGATAAGTTTGCTAAATCAGGAAAACAATTGGGCCCTTATAATGGGATCAATGCTAGGAAAGAGAAGATGATCACTGATTTAAAACCAGCTTTCCCTGTGAAGCTCATATAACTTGTGTACTTTGTTCTGAATTTAGTTTATTTACTCCACTTCTATGAACCAATATTAGGTCAGGAAGGACAAACCTGTCATGCATACTAAGCATGTAAATACAAAATTTAGTTTAAATGTCACTTTATATAGCTGGTATGAACATTCAAAACTGTATAGTGCCTTCTGAGTGGAAATTCACGGGAAAAAACCAGTCAGTAGCAAGAAAAACAAAAGGCAACAATCTATACCCGAGTTTCTTTTGCAAAGTTCACACACACATACAGAGGGAGGGAGAGGGGGGGCTCAGAAAAGAGCGTAAGGGGAGAGAAGATGACAGTAAATATCCTTCACTGGGAGTAGGGGGACCTAAAATGACATTTCCATTTCGTACAATGCATTTTTTCCAGTGTGTTCCCAATTTTTTTTTTTTACAGTTTCAGAAAATATTTTTAAAAAAGCTCTGTGTTACAATCATACAGCACAGAGATCTCTCTATCTAAGCAAAAGGTATTCTCTTCATATCAGTTTCTGAAGTTATCAAACAGAAAAGGAAGACATACAGAAAAACTGGGGAACAATGTGCGTCAGAAACTATTTAGAATCACAGTCATGTATTTGTCCCAATGCAATAGCTGATGTGTGGGCAGATGAATTACCCTGCTGCAAAACAACATTTATGCACACTAATCTTTGTTACTTCTAATTTAACTCACCAAGTGAGTGGGCCAATATCTTTACGTAATAAGAGCCAGTTATTAAATTACCCTTTTCCATATAGTTGAGTGTACTGAAAACTGTAATCCTAAAAATAATTGCCATAATTTTTCCTGCCAATAAAATGATTTTTTAAAATTTTTCAATGCACTTTAGCATCTATAAACAAATTTAAACTATTATTCTTTTCCACATAAAAGTTAATTTTATTTGTAAACTGTGTGGAAGAGAACTTGCTTGACTGCAGAGTATTCCATCCACCCCATTTTTGTTCTACAGCTCATGCTTCACACCATTATGTTTTTGAAAATTTGTCCCAAAGTAGAGCTCCTGCAAAAGTACACATAACAAGGCATGCTCCCAAAGTAACAAGTCAATTCTCCACTTTCACTGTCTGATCTGATACTACTGCTGAATTCACTGTTTGCTATTAGCACACAACAGGATCCTGTAAAATTATGTTGACTGTTCTGTTTTTCTTTCTCGCTTCTTGGTGGTGCATGAGAGAAATATCTCACCAGACAAACTGTACTCCATTGTGCTTCTCAGTGATTCTCTTACACTGGACGCAGTTTTTGATGTACGTGCATGAAAACCTGCTACTCCAAAAACGTGTACCCGGCAGAGCTATCTCAGTGACAAACTGTCAAAGATATGGCTTCATGATTGATAAGACACTTCACATCTGGCTAGTATCAAATTTTTTTTTTCTATAAATAAAGATCTGCCTCTTGTTTACTGGAAATACTGTGACTGTATGCCTAGAATGGCAAATAGTGTCAACTTTTAGATTCTTACAAAACAAATGTTACCATGAAGAGCTGCCAAGCACTGTAGTATTGTCATGATAAGATAACTGACACTTCCCCACTAACCATCTGGTGTCAAGGATTTCTGGTCAGTTACCTAAGAGATAGTATTGTCTGATAGCCTCCATTAACTTTCCAGATATTCTTAGTTAATTCCATGCACATTAGCATGTTGCAACAACACAGAAAATACCACCAGATAAGACATAAACAATATTTTGTACAGTCTCCTCCTCCTCCTACACAAAATTGAGTGAAGTACCATTCTGAAACTAATGGAACAGTTGGATTCATCTCACTTGTTGTTGGTCTCACATTATGTTTCTTTTGATTGACATGAAGTAAGTTTTCCCTCATAGCAGTCAATTGTGGTTAACACTTGCAGATATTTTAGTAGCTTTGTATCCCTAACTCACATTGTTTTAACTGACCTCTAACAACATCCTTTTCACTTTTATTTTACTTTTTTGATTAAGTACACAAACATTTATAGAGCTGTTGTAGTATGCAAACTCAATCTGCCAGTTTACTATCTGGAGGGTAAGGCTGATTTTAACTAGTTTTAAGACACTCTACTAAAATGACTTCTTGTCACCTTTGATCTTAAAATAATAGGAACTTCGTGATGCGAAAGTTCTTAAGTACTCCTTTCGAGAAAAGCCACAAACTAATCAACCAGAATCACACAGACTGTCAGTTTAGTTTTTTAAGTCTATAAACTCTCCTCAGTCCTCATAAAGGTGACTGCACCTTTCTTGACCACAAGAAAATCAGTTTAACTCTTAACATTAATCCTGTTCCTGAGATCTTAAAAATAAATGGAGCTTACAAATTAGTACGTACTGTAGTAATTTGAGAGCACATTTCCTTTATATCTACATAATTACTATTAAGAACTGAAAATATCAAAGTTAATAAATATTCTATGTAATTAAATTCATTATGCAGCTCTAGGGACTGCCCCCTTGTTCATTTCTTGTGACTGCTGCTTCTGTACTTATTTCCCCAGACAGATACTTAAATTTTATTTCTCGCCAGTGTATCTGCAACTGTACACAGTGTACGATATTAAATCCACCTGTAAGTAATCAAATTCCATTCAGTATTAAGCAGTATCTGTATGATCTGAAATGTAAAGCTGATTGTACTTCCTAGGTAAATTAATCATGACAGAAAATTTTCCTTTGCTTACATAATGCTACTGTGCTTCACCATAGCTATCAAACAACATTACAATCACACGAAAACAGGAAAAGAACTAAAACGGTGTTTTTCACAAATGTCAAACTATTTGAAATGTAGGGGAAGTCATAGAAATACCACCAGAAGGTACTGCCAGACACTGTCATCAGTCTAGAAAGATTATGCAGCAGGGAGAGTACTGCAGCAATTCTTATTGAATCAGCATAATACAAGGAGATACATCCCATAACCTACACCTGACTTCCAATTAATAATACTCAATATGTATGAGTCCTTCAGAACACCTCTCAAAGTGCATCTTTACAAGATACAATGTCACCAGGTCATACTGATTTATCCTGTACAAAAAATTGATCATAAACAATACCCTTTGACTGTAAGTGACAGATTTGATGTTTGTTGGGTATGAGTCATATACGAGATCAATTTTCATTTGGTAATTTTAGGTTATCAATAGCCTGCATTTGTGTTGAGCACAGATACTAAGTTCTCCAAATTCACCACACTTTAGACTGCAGAACACAGTAAATGCAACATTTGTCATTTTTCCATACAAGGAGTGGGCACTAATGAAAGGTATTGGGTAGTTAAAATCAAAGGGAAGCTAAACACACGGGTTCAGTGTGGGCTGTAAGAACTGTATGACAGCAAAACATGGTAGATACCTTGATGCAAGAATGTGAAACTGATTTACACTGGTACAAATCTGGCACTGTATATGCAAGAAGGACATACAGAAATGTTTCCGTATGTAATGGATTAAGAACAGGGCATGGGCAGAAAAGGTCAAACAAGTGAGAAAGGAACAATGTTGATTTTTATTAATAAAAGCTACTTACACAATTTGTTCAATATGAGCACTGGAGACTAATAATGCCGCATCCGTAACATAACCTGTTCAACGATTCCTCTGAGAAATGTGTTCCTGTTACTGGCCTTCAGGCCAGATAAAGACCGAAGTCCTTGGTAAATTCTCTCTCTTATACATCCCCATAGCTTAAAGTCACATGGATTCAAATCATGTGATCTCGTAGGCCATGCATTTGAAGACCTGTGGTGATAACATGTTCATGGAAGGCTGCATTAAGCACATCTTTCACTGCGTGAGTAACATGAGCTGTTGCTCCATCTTGCGTCAGAACAGTGGTTTCCACACAGTTGTGCTTTTCCAAAGCAGGAATCACATGCTGTACACAGTAACATACAGCGAGTGCAACAGCTCTTCGAGCACAACAAGCAGTTTAACAGTATCCCAAATTCGGCAGTTCTGTATATTCACTGCACCCGATAGTGTAAAATGTGCCTTGTCACTCCACAGAATATTTCCCGGACATATCATTATCTTTGAACCGTGCCCTTCTATCCGTGTCAGAATGCAAGAGTGCTAAAAGTAATCTGTTAAACTTTGGTTACACAATAAATTAGTCAAATCTAAAGCCCATAAATTCAACTAAATACTTAGGAAATACAATTACGAAAAACTTAAATTGGAACACACAGAAAATGTTGTGGGGAAGGTTAACCAAAGACTGTGTTTTATTGGCAGGACACTTATAAAATGTAACAGATCTACTAAGGAGACTGCCTACACTATGTTTGTTCGTCCTCTTTTAGAATACTGGTGCGTGGTGTGGGATCCTTACCAGATAGGACTGGTGGAATACATCAAAAAAGTTCAAAGAAGGGCAGCACGTTTTGTATCATCGCGAAACATGGGAGAGAATGTCACCGAAATGATACAGGATTTGGGCCGGACATCATTAAAAGAAAGGCGTTTTTCGTTGTGACAGAATCTTCTCACGAAATTCCAATCACCCATTTCTCCTCCGAATGTGAAAATATTTTATTGACACCAACCTACATAGGGAGAAATGATCATAAAATAAGTGAAATCAGAGCTCGTACGGAAAAACATAGGTGTTCGTTTTTTTTCGTGCGCTATACAAGATTGGAATAATAGATAATTGTGAAGGTGGTTTGATGAAACCTCTGCCAGGCACTTAAATGTGAATTGCAGAGTATCCATGTAGATGTAGATCATGAGGTTTCAACTGCTGCACTGTCTGGATCTTGGATGAATAAAAGTGTAAAATACACCACAAAACTTTCCATACTGTTGACCTTGGGATAGACAATTCTCGCGACATTGCACGAGCACTATCACTACCCAGGGCATGTGCAGCATGGTCAGTTACAGCAACAGCAACCTCATCAATAACTTCCCCTGGCATATGATGCTTTCCTCTTTGAAGTGCCACACCAGGCTCATGCATGTTTACAAATTTCATCACCACCACCACCACCACCACCACCACCACCACCACCATATTTAAACCATTTGATGACAACGCGCTTCTCCTCAAACCTTCAGTTGGTGATACTCTCTCAGTGCGGCACTGTAATTGCTGCCGTAAGACACAAACTGTGCACACTCTCTCTTCTCGACAGCCATATTGTTCACTCACATTATTGCTTGTCAAATGACAGTGTGTACATCATACAAACAAAACAGTATGCAGCATCGCATTGCCACAATTGGAACAAATTTTTGTCCAGCATAAATTGGTTCCACATTAACATATCTACCAAGTTTCGCTACCATACGATAATTACAGCCCATACTGGACCTCTGTGAGTAGCTACACTTTAACTATAACCAGGTGGTATATAATAGTTTTGTTACAATTTATACTATTTAAGTATTCAAACTTAATATTGTCCCATTTGTTTTCACTATTCTCAGTGAATCTGTGATAACTGAGTCATTGATTTAAACTGTGGTATAGTTACTGGAACAACATATACGAGCCTCCCAAAGCAGGACTTCAATCCTTGCGACTAATGTTTTAAGGCATATGGAAAAATCATGTGTTTTATAACATACCTGCAAACTGGGAACTCTTAATCAGCCAGATATGCAAGTCAGATTCTATTGCATAATTCAGTGGGTGACATCCGATTTCATTGCTCACTTGCACCACCTTATGCTGTATAGAATGGATATTTTGAACTGTTTACCAAGTGAATATGATTCGTAGATTAGATATGGGTATAAAGTAAAGTCATGTAAAGTCATTCAAGGCCATCTCAACTATCTCAGATTTTGATGAACTTTACTTATTCTTTCTGTGTATGGAGATAAGTAACCATATCAGATTTTAGTATGTTGTCTCTCTCCATATCCATTTCATTCCATGGTACTTCAAAGTTTGGAGGGTTCTGTCATTTTTAACATTGTGATGGCACACAACTACATTTGCTAATATTCTGAAAATAACTTAAAGTTTTTGTATTAATCATCTAAACAATCTGAAATTTGGAGGTTGTATACACTATAGCACAAGGATGATAAAATATCATATAAGGGGAAAGGTAAATCTTTTTTCCAAAATAATTTACAATGCATAGCTATCCCTTGGGAAAATAAAATTAATGGGGTTTTTGCTCCTTTCTCATTTTAAGTTTTTGTAACAAATAATAGCAGATGGATTAGAAAATTTAAAAAGGGAAAGGGATAGGGTCATGTTAGCTATATTGGGAACTAGTGATGCTTAGTAGGAGGAGGAATAGGGCTTCTAGTCGGGTGAAGACGGGGTTACAAATACAAAATTAAATAGGCGTATGTAGGAGCGGCTTTAATAATAAATACACTATGTGATCAAAAGTATCCAGACACTTGGCTGAAAATGACAAGTTCATGGCGCCCTCCATCGGTAATGCTGGAATTCAATATGGTGCTGACCCACCATTAGCCTTGATGACTGTTTCCACTCTTGCAGGCATACGTTCAATAAGGTGCTGGAAGGTTTCTTGGGGAATGGCAGCCCGTTCTTCACGTAGTGCTGCACTGAAGAGAGGTATCAATGTCGGTCGGTGAGGCCTGCCAAGAAGTCGGCGTTCCAAAACATCCCAAAGGTGTTCTATAGGATTCAGGTCAGGACTCAATGCACGCCTGTCCATTACAGGGATGTTGTTGTCATGTAACCACTCTGCCACAGGCCGTGCATTATCAACAGGTGCTCAATCGCGCTGAAAGATGCAATCGCCATCCACGAATTGCTTTTCAATAGTGGGAAGCAAGAAGGCACTTAAAGCATCAATGTAGGCATCTGCTGTGATAGTGCCCCGAAAAACAACAAGGGGTGCACTCCTCCATGAAAAATACGAACGCACCATAACACCACCACCTCTCAATTTTACTTTTGGCACTACACACACTGGCATATGACTGTCACCGGGCATTCGCCATACCCACACCCTGCCATCAGATCGCCACATTGTGTACCCTGATTCATCACTCCAAACAATGTTTTGCCTCTGTTCAATCATCCAATGTTTATACTCCTAACACCAAGCGATAAGTCGTGTGGCATTTACCGGCGTGATGTGTGGCTTTTGAGCAGTCGCTCGACCCTGAAATCCAAGTTTTCTCACCTCCTGCCTAACTGTCATAGTACTTGCACTGGATCCTGATGCAGTTTGGAATTCCTGTGTGATGGTATGAATAGATGTCTGTCTATTACACATTACCACCTTCTTCAACTGTCGGCGGTCTCTGTCAGTCAACAGATGAGATCGGCCTTGTGCTGTACGTGTCCCTTCACGTTTCCACTTTCTCTATCACATTGGAAACAGTGGATCTATGGATGTTTAAAGGTGTGGAAATCTCTCATACAGACATATGACAAGTGACACCCAATCACCTGACCACGTTCGAAGTTCATGAGTTCCAGGGAGCACCCCACTCTGCTCTCTCACGATGTCTACTGACTACTGAGGTCGCTGATATGGAGTACCTGGCAGTAGGTGGAAGCACAATGCACCTAATAAGAAAAACATATGTTTTTGGGGGTGTCCAGATACTTTTGATCGTAAGAAAATAGCAATGTGGGTAAGCTATTACAAACAGCATAGTGAACACATTATCATAGCCAAGATGGACATGAAGCCCACACCCACCACAGCAGTATAAGTTTACACGCAAACTAACTACACAGATGAAGAAGAGACTGAAGAAATTTACGACGACATGAAATTTAATAGTGATGGGGAACTGAAATTCAATAGCAGGGAAAAGAAAAGAAGGAAAAATAGTAGGTGAATATGGACTGAGGGAAAGGAATGAAAGAAGAAACCGTCCAGCAGAATTTTGCACAGAGCATAATTTAATCATTTCTAACACTTGGTTTAAGAAACATCACAGAAGGTTACATACGTGGAAGATACCTGGAGATACCGGCAATTTGGGAACCAGATTTTAAATCTTAAGACATTTGCATGGGGAGATGTGGACTCTGACCATAATTTATTGGTTATGAACTGCAGATCAAAACTGAAGACATTGGAAAATGGTAGGAACTTAAGGAGATGTGACCTGGATAACTTTAAAGAACCAGTGGTTTTTGAGAGTTTCAGAGGGAGCATTAGGCAACAGCTGACTAGAACAGGGGAAAGAAATACAGTAGAAGATGAATGGTTAGCTTTAAGAGATGAAATAGTGAAGGTAGCAGAGGATCAAATAGATAATAGGACAATTCCTAGTAGAAGTCCTGGGATTATACACGAGGTATTGAATTTAACTAATGAAGGAGAAAATTTAAAAATGCAACAAATGAAGTAGGTGAAAGAGAATACAAATGTTTTAAGAAAGGAGATTCACAGGGAGTGCAGGAATGGCTACAGTATAAATGTAACAATTTGGAAGCACATTTAACTAGAGGAAAGATAGATACTGTCTACAGGAAAATTAAAGATGCTTTTGGGGAAAAAGGAGCAGCTGTACACATATCAAGAGCTCAGACGGAAAACCATTCCTAAGCAAGGAAGGGACAGTTGAAAGGTGGAAAGAGTATACAAAGGCTCTATACATGGGATACAAACTAGAAGGCAATATTACAGGAAGATAAGTGGATGTAGATGAAGATTAGAGGGAGCCAAGATCCTGCAAGAAGAATTTTACAGAGCTCTGGAAAATCTAAGCCAAAACAAGACCGTCAGAGTAGTCAACATTCTGTCAGAAATACTGATAGCCTTAGGAAAGCCAGCCATGGCAAAACTATTCCACCTGATGTACAAGATATATGAGATGAGCGAAATACCCCCAAACTTTAAGAAGAATGCAGTAATTCCAATTCCAAAGGAAGTAGATGCTGACAGGTGTGAACATTACCAAACTATCAATTTAGTAACTCATTGTTGCACAATACTAACAACACAAATGAATGAAAAACTGGCAGAAGCCATCCTCAGGGATGATTGGTTTAGATTCTGCATGGGAGGCAATACTGACCATACGAGTCATTTTAGAAGAGAGGCTCAGGAAAGGCTGATCTACATTTATAGGATTTGTAATCTTAGAGAAAGCTTTTCACAGTGTTGACTGGAGTATTATCTTCTAAATTCTGAAGGTAGCAGAGGTAAAATACAGGTTTGAAAGGCTATTTAAAACTTGTACAGAAACAAGACAGCAGTTATATGAGTCTTGGGGGAGGGGGTACTGTGTAGTAACATCATGTTCTGTTGTATTTAGTTAAGCCATTATCTCAGTTACTCAATCTGTACATTGAGCAAGCAGTAATGGAAACCAAAGAAAAATTTGGAGTAGGAATTAAAGTTCAAGAGAAAAAATAAAAACACTGTAACTCTGTCAAAGATACAAAAGGAACTGGTAGAGCAGTTGAATAGAAAGAACAGTTTCTCAAAAGGAGGATAAAAAATGAACATCAATAAAAGTGAAACAAGGATAATGGAATGCAGCTGAACTAAATCAGCTGATGCTAAGGGAATTAGCTTAGAAAATGAGACACTGACAGTAGTGTATGAGTTTTCCTACTTCGGCAGTAAAATAACTAATGATGGCTGAAATATAGAGGATACAAAATGTAGACTAGCAACGGAAAGAAAAGCATTTCTGAAGGAGAGAAATTTTTTAACATCAAATATAGATTTAAGCACTAGAAAGTGTTTTCTGAAGGCATTTATTTGGATGTGGTTCATGGTGTGGGTTCCTGTTGTTATGTCCTAGTTCATGAACCACGGGCAACGTGTGAGTGGCCAAGTAAGTGGTCCCGACAGTCGGGATACCAGTTACTTTGGAACAAGGCTGGGCATCTCGGACATATTCTGAGTCGCGGTCACCTTTGTGCTCATACGGCAAAGACTACCAAATCCACCGGTTAGTCCCTCAACCGTTAGGGGTAAAACTTAATGGGACTCGGGGCAAGTAAGGCTAGCAACCTGCTTCCCTGGTACTTTAAATATGATGCTGGCAACAATCAGAGAAAAATGCCTCGGACCTTTGGAGGTGACGGAGTCCCACCTCTAACTGACAAACCAGGAACTCCTAAGATACGACTTGGCAAACAAATGGTAATGAGATGGGGAGCTATTAATATCAATGGGGGCTACTCTGGGAAGAAGGTAGAGCTGGCAGAGGCTGCAAGTAAGATGGGGCTGGATGTTTTAGCTGTTAGTGACATTTGGGTAAGGGGTGAGAAAGAAGAGGAAGTGGGAGAATACAAGGTCTGCCTGTCAGGAGTCAAAGCAGGAATAGCACAATGGGGTGTAGGGCTTTACATCAGGAAAGAAATGGAACCCAGCGTAGTTGCAATAAGGTATGTAAACGAACGACTGATGTGGACAGATTTGACAGTGTCTAGCAAGAAAATTAGGATTGTGTCAGTATATTCACATTGTGAAGGGACAGATCAAGATAAGATGGATAGTTTTTATGATGCACTCATTGATGTAGTTGTTAGAGTAAGGTCAAGGACAGTGTTCTGCTCATGGGTGATTTTAATGCCAGGATTGGAAATTGAACAGAAGGGTATGAAAAGGTTATGGGTAAATTTGGAGAGGATATGGAGGCCAACAGGAACGGGAAACAACTCTTGGATTTCTGTGCCAGTATGGGCTTAGTAATCACAAACTCCTTTTTTAAACATAAGAACATTCACCGGTATACTTGGGAAGGCAGGGGAACCAGATCTGTCATTGACTATATAATAACAGATCAGGAATTCAGGAAGGCTGTGAGGGACACACATGTATTCAGGGGATTCTTTGGTGACACTGATCATTATTTAATCTGCAGTGAAATTGGTATTGTGAGACCGAAAGTGCAGGTGGTCAGGTCCATATGTAGGAGGATAAGAGTGGAGAAACTTCAGGATAAGGAAATCAGGCACAAGTACATAACAGTGATCTCAGAAAGGTACCAGTTAGTTGAATGTAGTCAATTACAGTCACTGGAAAAGGAATGGACAAGGTACAGGGACACAGTACTAGAAGTGGCTAAAGAATGTCTTGGAACAGTACTGTGTAAAGGTAGGATGAAGCAAACAGATTGGTGGAATGACACAGTCAAGACAGCCTGTAAAAGGAAAAAGAAGGTGTATCAAAAATGGCTACAGACTAGAACTCAGGTAGACAGAGAAAGGTATGTTGAAGGAAGAAACAAAGCCAAACAGATAATTGCAGCATCCAAGAAGAAATCTTGGGAAGACTTTAGAAACAGGTTGGAGACTATGGGTCAAGCTGCTGGAAAACCATTCTGGAGTGTAATTAGCAGTCTTCGAAAGGGAGGTAAGAAGGAAATGACAAGTATTTTGGACAGGTCAGGAAAACTGCTGGAGAATCCTGTGGATTCCTTGGGCAGATGGAGGGAATATTTTGAAGAGTTGATCAATGTAGGTGAAAATACGATGAGTAATGTTTCAGATTTCGATGTACAATGGGATAGGAATGATGATGGAAATAGGATCACAGTTGAGGAAGTGGAGAAAACGGTCAATACATTGCAGTGCAATAAAAAAAAGCAGTAATCACACCAATCTTTAAACATGGAAACAGAAAATATTGTAACAACTACAAAGGTATCTTTTTAATCAGCATTGTGGGTAAAATCTTCTCAGGTATTGTTGAAAGGAAAGTGCGAGTATTAGTTGAGGACCAACTGGATGAAAATCAGTGTGGGTTTAGGCCTCTTAGAGGTTGTCAGGACCAGATCTTCAGCTTACGGCAAATAATGGAGAAGTGTTATGAGTGGAACAGGGAATTGTATCCATGCTTTATAGATCTAGAAAAGGCATATGACTGGGTTCCTAGGAGGAAGTTATTGTCTGTTCTACGAGATTATGGAATAGGAGGCAAACTTTTGCAAGCAATTAAAGGTCTTTACATGGATAGTCAGGCAGCAGTTAGAGTTGACGGTAAATTGAGTTCATGGTTCAGAGTAGTTTCAGGGGTAAGACAAGGCTGCAACCTGTCTCCACTGTTGTTCATATTATTTATGGATCATATGTTGAAAACAATAGACTGGCTGGGTGAGATTAAGATATGTGAACACAAAATAAGCATTCTTGCATATGTGGATGACTTAGTTGTGATGGCAGATTCAATTGAAAGTTTGCAAAGTAATATTTCAGAGCTAGATCAGAAATGTAAGGACTATGGTATGAAAATTAGCATCTCCAAAACGAAAGTAATGGCAGTGGGAAAGTGATATAAATGGATTGAGTGCCAAATAGGAGGAACACAGAACAGGTGGACGGTTTCAAGTACTTAGGATGCATATTCTCACAGGATGGCAACATAGTGAAAGAACTGGAAGTGAGGTGTAGCAAAGCTAATGCAGTGAGCGCTCAGCTACGATCTACTCTCTTCTGCAAGAAGGAAGTCAGTACCAAGACTAAGTTATCTGTGCACCGTTCAATCTTTCGACCAACTTTGTTGTATGGGAGCGAAAGCTGGGTGGATTCAGGTTCCCTTATCAATAAGGTTGAGGTTACGGATATGAAAGTAGCTGGGATGATTGCAGGTATTAGTAGAGGGGAACACTGGCAGGAGGGTGTCCAGAATGTGGAAATCAAAGAAAAACTGGGAATGAACTCTATAGATGTAGCAGTCAGGGCGAACAGGCTTAGATGGTGGGGTCATGTTACACGCATGGGAAAAGCAAGGCTACCCAAGAGACTCATGGGTTCAGCAGTAGAGGGTAGGAGGAGTCAGGGCAGACCAAGGAGAAGGTACGTGGATTCGGTTAAGAATGATTTTGAAGTAATAGGCTTAACATCAGAAGAGGCACCAATATTCGCACTGAATAGGGGATCATGGAGGAATTTTATAAGGAAGACTATGCTCCGGACTGAATGCTGAAAGGCATAATCAGTCTTAAATGATTTATTTGGATTGTAGCCATGTATGGAAGAGAAACATGGACAATAAACAGTTTAGACAAAAAGAGAATACAAGGTTTCGAAATATGGTGCTACAGAAGAATGTTGAAGATTAGCTGGGTAACTAATGAGAAGGTACTGACTGGAATTGTGGAGACAAGTCATTTGCAGCACAACGTGAACAAAAGAAAGGATCATTTGGTACGACACATTCTGAGGAAAAAAAAACACTAAATAGGCTCAACTGACATTATTTACGGAAATCTCAAGTTAACTTAATTTTTTTAAACAGCACCACATACAGTAAATGTAATTAATAACAGTGACTCTTTTCTGGAAATAGCACATACACTCCTCTGAAAATCAAAGTCTCCCATCCTCTCATTTTGGAATGACTGGAATATTCTGAATGATGACTAAATTGCACAGTACCATCATATTCTGCTGCATTTAGTTTCATCATTATCCGAAAGCACCACAGCTTGGAGAATTTACAAGCTATATATCTTGATGAGATATGGATTTGCTCGTTGACCACATAAAGAACAATTTACGCCAAAATGCAAAGAAAAAAAAAGAACTCAGTTGTTAATTATCCCCATGTCATTGAGCTAGTCCCGACAAAACATTCAAAATACTATTGAACTTTCTGAATGTTCAGCAGGAAGTAAAAATCGTTTGAAAGAAAAAGGTTTCTTAACAGAACGAAGTCTGAAAAGAGGAAACAAACTGAAATATGGAGTAATTAATTTAGTAATAAGCTTTTTGTCGAAGTGATTTACGCTGTAAACATTTACTATGTATAAAAGATGTTGGAGGCACAGGGAAAAAGCAATGTGAATGAATATGGTTGATTTCAGCTGCCAATATACACCAAAAGTGTTCAAATTTTAAATGCAAATACATCCAGAAATGGAAATAGGGTTTTCTACATTGGGTTCATTTATCCTCAAATGCTGTGTTTCAGACCAATTATTACTATACAATTTATGTATCCTTCATAACCTTTGCTTTCATTCCACTGACCAAAATAAGAGGATATTTACCCAGTTCCCATCCCTCTTGAACTCCTCTTCTTTAACATTGTAAAATATGAAGTGCAAGAAACTACAAATTTTCAGAGCAGCTGAAACATACCAATATCGGTATGACATGTCTTGACCTCAGGCGTCAGGCTGACATTTTTTACAGGCTTGTATGAATTTTGTAACATTCTTATTGAATTTATCTGATCATTTTAAAGCTAAATTTATTATACTCATTTTAAAGCTAAATTTATTATACTATCATTAATTTCATTACATCTATGCTCAGATTCAAATGTTACTAATTGCATAACATAAAACAAACAATTCTCATTTTGTAATTCCAGAATACCTTTCACAAGAAGTAAAAGTAGCTTTCTGTTTGCATTTATCGAAAGAACACATACATCAGGAATATTTCCTAACTAATAATCTTAATGATATAAGCAACTTTATAAAAAACATTGTTATTGAACTGATTATATGAATTTCAATACTAAAAGCTAAAAGTCATATAAAACTTTATGTTGCAATGTGAGAAGAATGAATTAATATGTAATTTCATGATGTCAGTCTGTATGTTTCGGATTGTAATCCATAAATTTTCTGTCTGCACTCTACATCTACACCTGTACTCCGCAAATCTCCATTAGGGGCATGGCAAAGGGTATGTCCCATTGTACCAGTTATTAGGGTTTCTTCCCATTCAGTTCACATGAAGATTGAGGGAAGAATGACTGCTTGAATGCCTCTGTGCATGCAATAATTATTCTAATCTTACCCTCATTATCCCCATGTGAGAGAGACACAGGGGTTGTAGTATATTCCTAGAGTCATAATTTAAAGCCAGTTCTTGAAACTTCATTGAGAGACTGTCTCAGCATAGTTTACGTCTATCTTCAAGAGTCTTCCAGTTCAGTTCCTTCAGTATCTCTGTATTACTCTACCATTGGTCAAACCTGTGACCATTCGTGATGCCCTTCTTTGTATATGTAATATCCCCTGTTGGTCCTATTCAGTACAGATCCCACACATTTGAGCAATATTTTAGAACCAGTAGCACAAGTGATTTGTAAGCAATCTCCATTGCAGACTAATTCCACTTCCCCAGTATTTCACAAATAAACTGAAGTCTACCACCTGCTTCACCCACAACTGAACCTATGTGATTGTTTCATTTCATATCCCTATAAAGTTTTACACTCAGGTATTTGTATGAGTTGTCCAATTCCAAACGTGACCCATTGACATTATAGTCATCGGATACTACATTTTTGGTTTCGTGAAGTGCACAATTTTACATTTCTAAACATTTAAAGCAAGTTTCCAGTCTTCACACCTCTTTGAAATCTTATCAAGATCTGACTGAATATTTATGCAGCTTCTTTTAAGACAGTACTTCATCATAGATAACTACAGCATCTGCAAAAAGCCTGAGGTTACTATTAATATTGTCTGCAAGGTCACTGATATGCAGCATAACAGCAAGGGTTCCAACACACTTCTCTGGGGCACACCTAAAAGTTATTTCTACATCTGACAAGGACTCTCCATCCAGGATAACACGCTGTGTCCTCTCTACCAAGAAGTCCTCAATCCAGTCACAAATTTCACTTGATAGCTCATATGATGATACTTTTGACGATAAGTGTAGGTGTGGTACTGTGTCAAATGCCTTTCGGAAACCAAGAAATACCACATCTAACAGCCTGCCCTGATCCAAAGCCCTCAGCATGCCATACGAGGAAAGTGCTACTAGGAGCCTCACACAATCGATGCCCTCAGAATCCACACCAGCTAGCATCGAGCAGGTCTTTTCATTCAAGACACCTCATCATGTTTGAGCTCAGCATATGTTCCAAGATTCCACAACAAATCGATATTGGAGACACTGGACGGCAGTCCTGTGGATCACTCCCACCTCCCCTCCTGCAATAATGGATGACTAAGCCAGTGACTGTTAAACCAATATATAAGCAGTGGCGAATCAGCCATCTTGGTCTTTCAGTTTTCCGAAAGTTTTTGTGAGGCTGTTTGGTTGCAGCAATTTTGTAACTGTATTACGGAATAAATAAGTAATTCTGAAAGAGAACAATGGGTCAACTCTAATTTCTTGAAATTTCTCTTGCCACTACCAAATCATTAGCTGCACTGTCAAGAACTCGGCAAGCTGCAACAAATTCTGGTGAAGCAGATACTTGCAAAATATTTTACATCTACTGCAGCAACAGAGATCGCCAAGAAACAAAGATGAGAATTTGCTATTAACTCCTGTGCCCTGTTGTATTTCTCAGTGTATGTGCCCTATACAGAACATTATGTCAATGTCACAAATTTCACCTACTTATAAAAAAATCTCTCACAAAATTTTGTCTGGCGAGTACATCCGGCAGAAAAAAAGATGTTAGAGACTGGCAATCTGGCAACACTGTAACCACTTGTATGGTAACTACCTCTGACAGCACATTTTAGTTGTGCATTACAGTTGGTGCACTGGATAGAATTTTGGATTAGCATGCAGGATGACGATGGTTCGATCCTGAGTCGAGGCATATGTTTTTTATTTGGTAAATGTAGTCTAGGTGGTATGGTATCTGGCATTTTAATCATCAACAGCGATTGCAGTGGGTCCTCTACAAAACATTTGTACTTACATAAAGCAATCGTAGAAATGGAAGATTAGCCAGCTTTGAAAGAAGCTCTTTCCACGTTGTGGGCGTGAATTTATTCACACCACTTCATCTACTAGATGCGAAACCTGTTTTCCTTATATCCTCCTCCAGTGCTCCAATAGATTAGCAGAAACTATTATTCTTACCTTGTTCAGGTACATCACATTTCGTTGGGCCTTACATTACCAGTAGGACTAGCAACATGCTTTGCAAATAATGTCCACACTGTGTTACTATTTGTATATGTTATCACCATGATCCCACTAATTATGCCTTTCAACAATGAATCTGGTAACCGCATGCTGTTTAGTCCATTTCTCATATTATTACTCTATCAATGGGATTGTGGAAACATCACGTCTATTACCATTAGGGAAACAGTGTAATTCGAAACTGAACATTTCACAATTAGCGGTGTCGGGATGAATCCTACACAACAATATCTGTCAGAGGGGTAATGCCGTTAGATGGAACAACGCGCAGGACTGACGGCGTGTTTATATTGTATGCGCTGTCCACCAGACAAGGACTAGTTGTGAGGGAAGTAATGTGCCCATGACAGATTGCAGTGTGTACATGTGTACACATATGGAATTTTCTCATTGTAAACTTCGAAACCAGTGTGGCAGACGTATGGCAGACACAAACAATGAATATGTGGATATGCTTCTGGTCGTTCGTGCATCTGATTACCGGACTGGTGTTGCCACTCATGAATATGCTGCTAGATATCCTTGTCGACACCATCCAGAAAGTATGTTTTGTCTTCTGGAGCTGCGCCTTCGCATGTCACGTTCTCTCCTTACACCACTGTGTGAAAGAGTTCATCCACTGAGTCGCCATACTCCAGCTACTGAGGAAGCTATTCTGGAGGTTATACATCAAGAACCTCAGCAAAGTACATGTAGCATAGCAAGGCAGCTGTGTGTCTTGCAATGCCCGGTCATTAACGTGCTGCACGAGCATGGGCTGCACCTCTATAATTTTGCTTTCATGCAAAACCTGCATCCAGCAGATCGTCATCAGCGGATGCAATTCTGTGAATGGTTCCAAAAACAACAGGAAGCCAACGATGACTTTGTGAACACCATAATATGGTTGGATGAACCAGCATTCGCTCATGAGAGTGTCTTCAATATGCACAATGCCCACCATCATGTGAGGTTGACCTGAATGTCACCCGCGACCGTGGCTATCAAGTTCGATTTGGTATCAACATCTGGGCCAGAATATTGGGGCGATAGGTGTTTGGGCCCCTACATGTTGCTTGACTGGTTGACTGCACGAAGGTATCATGCATTCGTCTCAAATTATCTATCTAATGCACTGGAAGATGTTCCACTACATGTTCGGCAGAGGATATGATGGTGCACCTCCACACTCTGGAATTAATATGCGACAGTATTTGGACAGACCATTTCCAGGGAAATGGCTCAGGCGTGGAGGTCCTGTTGTATGACTACCACATTCACACAAGTCTTACGACAGGTTATTTGTTTCAATTGTCTATTTCTTACTTGTCCAACAATGTATGTGTTATGTTCAGCTGTACAAAATATCACAAATTTAGGATACATGTGAGCTAAGAAACAGTGTATATTACAACATGAAATATCGGAATGAAATTAGAAAAAAATAAAATTAATTTAAAAAAAAAACGCCTTAACGTAGGTTCGAAACCTTGACCTCCTGCATGCTAACACAAAACTCTGTTCACTGCACCAACTGTACAGCACAACTAATATATGCCGACAGAGATAGTCACCACACATGTGGTTACAGTGTTGCCAGATTGCCACTCTTTAATGTCCTTTTTCTGCTCGATGTACTCGCTGGACGAAATCTTGTGAGACATTTTTTTTATCGTCAGCCTGTGAGGAGTTGCGTTGTGAAGCCCGAGTGCGCAAATTTCGCTTCACCCTGGATATATTCCCTGTCTCAATGGTTTTATTTATAGGTTTGAGATATTTTTTCCCACAACCATTAGACTACAGTGTGCAATCTCCAAGTTTCACATTGTTTGGATGGGTAATAAACAAAAAAGTTATTTTCAAAACGTAAGCAGGTGTCATTTTTTTGCTGTCGCAATGCTCACAATGACAAGCCTACCAATTATTCAAGTAGCATAAAAATGGAAACGGAGAGAGAAAATACTAAAATTTGCTATCGTTTACTTAGCTCCATAGGGAGCCACATTTCATTCAATTCTGAGATGTTGAGTGATAAAATCTTTCTTTTATGGTTGAACTGCCAAGGAATGACCCACAGGAGGTCTGCACAACTCATTTACAACTTCTCACTTTGATTCTATATGGTGACAACAGCGCCCTGCACCATCTTTCAGTGACTTATGGAAAACTTCAGTATTTGATTTTTTTATAGTGATGTCAATAGCCCATTTCATTTGTTGCCCTCATGTCACTTCGGTACTCTGCAGTAAACCAATGGCGGAAAACATGTACGATAGGTGACTCCAGTTATTTCCCCCCTCCTTTTTCTGGTAGAAGATCAAAGGTTTATAGAGCTACAATTAGGCAATGTGTGAATCACTTTTCAGACCCTTCTAAAAAAAAAAAGTATTTACAGATTATGTGATGCCTTACTTCTGAAGTTAAAACACTTGTGGCGGTGATAATATGTATTACCATTCTGGCAATAAGTCATTCAGTTCTATAAAAGTCATATAGCTGCCACCCACCCCTGTACCTCCCTATATTTATTTAATATGTCGTATAGCCTAACTGATCTGAAGCAGGCCCTGTAATTTTCTTATTCAGCAACTATGTACAAATATTGCTGACTTACCTTGCATCTGAACGAGGAATTCTGTTTTTATGCGCCTTGCTGATTCTGATTCATTGTCAGAACGTGATGAGCACAATGAATCCACTTCATCAATAAATATTATACTTGGTTTGCGTTGTCTAGCTAGCTCAAACAGATTCTTCACCAATCTTTCAGATTCTCCCAGCCACTTAGACACCAGGTCGGAAGAAGAAACGGAGAAAAATGTTGAATTGTCAGCTTCAGTTGCTACAGCTTTAGCTAAATATGATTTACCAGTACCTGGTGGCTGGAAGAAATACATACATTCAAAATGAATAACAGAATATAACAATGACTGAACTGTTGTTCATAAGTATGAATAAATTTTATTACATGTAATCATCATAGAGTTACAATTCTGTAGCTTCTGAGTAGCAATGAAGACAATTAGGTGTTATACTACAAATACAACAACTTAAAAATTGCCCGTCACTTGTTGTACAGAACATCCCAGGACAGCGAAGTAGGATGTGCGAAAATTAATCGTGAAATAATAGTGGTGATAGAGATAAGTTACTCACAGACAACTAATCCAAATGCACATTGAAAGTAAAGTTGTCCTCAAACCGGAAGCTGGTTTGAACACCCCAGTACTTTACAAGACATGGTCCTTTTCAAGATGATGTGGTCTTTTCTTCCAACTATTGAACTGACTGACTCAGCTTGTTAGATGGGAAACTACAGTTTAGAGTGGAGTCTGAATCAGTGAGCAACTCAGCATTTTTTGCATACACTACAATTATTGCTACTGACTGGGGATTAAAATCCAGATCTTTGGATTTATAGTATGGTACTTATTCACTGAGCCACAACCTACACTGTCTGTCATGAGAAAAGACTGCCACATGTCTATCATGTGAAGTGCAGAGCTCTCAATATTCATGAAAACAAATTTTACATGAAATACATAATATTTCAGTAGTTTAGCTAACGAATATACATACTGTTTACATGCTCAGTTCTCTTGGTCTTTCTTTCCTTTATTCAAGTAATATTGGGAGAAATAAGACCTGCTTTAACAACACAATGCAAAACCATCACGCATGATGTAGCTGGAAATCAACTTTATCAAGTGGTTCTTTATGAACTATCCTGTCTACCTTAATGCATCATTGCTAAAGCCTGACTAAAATAAGAAATTCATTCAGCTACAGATCAAACAGGGAAACATGAACACAGATAGCCAGGTTGACACTGGAACAACAATGATAATATGGAAGCATTCAAGGATTAAGCAGAAAATTCTCACAGATGCACTGATGGAATAAGAAGTTAAGAAGAAAGGAAGAGCAATCTTTAATAGCCTTGTGATGACAAGGGCTTTAGAGATGGAGTACAAATTCTGACAGGAAGAAAATAAACTGCAGTATTTTCAAAGAAGCTCTCCACGCATTTACCGTAAGTAAGTGATTTAGGCAAACCTCTGAAAGCTGTATCTAGATGGTTGAAGGGGATTTCATTCCCAAATAAAGCAAGTACTGTAGAGCATGTTTCACTGGTAGAACTCTGGAATACTTATGCAGAAACCGGTTCTGCGTCGAAGAATACATCAAAGACATGCCTACTGCTACAGTGTCTGCTCTGTGACTGGGTAATGTGTGTCCTCAGTGCAGACTTCTGGTTTGTGATTTATAATTGCTGATAGCTTTCTGACAGTAGTGTTAATACAAAAAACAGAACATGTATTGCACACTGGCTGACATATGACAACATAATAATATTGATGGTTCTCCAAGTGATAACATGTTTAGCTAGAGACTTCCCAGGCAGAGGAAGAGCGATGAACATATAGGCCAAATTTTGCTGCAGTAGCAGCAGCTCACAAACATGACTGTGTCAAGTATATGGTTTAAGAAGAAAGCTGTTGCATGTTTCTCTCTGCCATTTCTGTTTTTATTGGATTTGAACTCTAACTTAATACTTGCATCACTTAGTTTATGTTTGTTCACTTTTTAAAAATGTATACACAATCAGAACATTACCATATGACCACTACAGCTGCAGAAATTTTTATTCCTTGTGAGACTAATTAAAAAGGAGAGCTCATTTACAAGTGAATCACGCACATAAATAACACTGAGACTTTTTTTTATTATGACCGTGGTCTCATTTCATTAACATGCTGTCTGTGGCTCATAAGTAGCTGATAACACAAGTGGATTTCCACAATGGGCTAAAAGCGGAGGCCATTTTTGCAGGTATCGGTAATGGATTGGGCCCACCGATCTAAAGCCCATTGTTTCCCACTAATATGCTGGCCCTGCCTGTCGGATCGAGTCTCACCTATCTGCCTGCAGACCGGGTCTGTTTGTGTGTGGCATAATGCAGCTGATGTTCAGGATTTATCCATGGACCCAGGACTGTGGTGCTCCTAAGTGGGCCAGAGGCTACAGGCGATGGATTTCAGAAGTTGCGACTGTCTCACTGCAAGTGCATTGTACAGTGTGGCGTTTTATAGACATTTTATTTGTTGCAGTACATTCTTGGCACATCAAAACTAGTTTATATGCTAGAAAGTATGGTCAATAGGAAGAAGAAGAAGAAGAAAATTGTGGTGGTTTGTACGCTATGTACCCATATATTTCTCAAAATAAAAATCACACACTACCTGTAAAATAATAAATGTAATGCAGTGGGTAATAACCGCCAATATAAACGTAGTAGAACCAACATTTTGTTGGCAGTCACCCTCAGTGTTGGTTTACACAATTCTTCCCCACCATACATACTTCTTTCAAGAGGCCTACTTTTTTTGTAGGGTTATTTTTGAAATCAGTGAAGATATTTTAAGTCTGCCTGTGACTCCAAGCAAATAAGTATTTTTGTCACCAATGTGTTTCATTTTAGTGACATAAAATATCAGTTGTCTTAATGAAACACACACACTATTTGGCTTGCTTCCTCCACCTAAAGAAGGTTCATTACAAAAGATGATGTTAGTGCTTAAGATTCTTGCTCTCATCATGAAATGCAATTTCCTTGCAAATTTTATTATTATTATTAATTTTTTTTTGTCAGTCCACTGAAAAGTGTGAAAAGCAATTTTTACTGTCTGCCTACAAAGAAGAGGAAATACCAGTACACTGAAGCACACAGCTACACAACTCAATTATTTCTTTTATTTATTTATTTTTTTTTTTTTTCAATGTGTCATTCTGATCCGTAACTTGGCAGGCATCACAAACATGTTCAGCCTCATAGCTTAAAATGCTTAGAAGGGGAGAGTGCAGGATGGAGTCCACCAATTTGGGATGAACTGTGCCAGTAGAATCAGGTAGATAGCAGTTCCAGGTTCCTAGAATATCTTGCCTGAGTTGGCCATAGGAAAAGGTAAAATCCCCTCTAAATGTTTTTGATTAGCGCATCAGAGATTTTTGAGCAACAGTGGTCAAGTCAGTGGCAGGGCTCAGTGGTCCAGCACCCTGACTGGAAATTCTCCAACTCGGGTTTGTTTCTAACTTTTACTTATTTTTTTAATTAATTGATATCCATCTAAACAGGACTTGTTTTAAATTATACATTTCTGGTGGTTCACAATTTCAGTTGTCTTCCATAGCAACATTCTGTAGGTCTCGTGTGTGTGTGTGTGTGTGTGTGTGTGTGTTAACCTTAGGCCGCTTTTAAGTTAATAAACTAGAAAATCTACGATGTTATTTATGTATTTATTATTAGTAAAAAATAAAATTTCCCAGTACTCTATGTATTCATAATGACAAAGGCAGTGTTATTACAAAATGCAAAATAATATGTATAACATTACTATTACTGTAAATATCGACACCAAAACAATTATCTTCTACATAACTTGTGAAACTGTTTGTTATTGGACATATTTTTCTGAAGAATGAATTTTCTCCAGAAGTTTCTCAATATGTTTCAGGTAATTGAAAAACTCAATGCAGCTGTATGTGAAATTTATATTGGCAAGCAAAAGTGTTTTCAGCTTTACAACTTTCAATTGTGGTTGTTTTTTTAACTCTACAGGTACATTAGTACCTCACAGTGATCGTCTAAATTCTACCACCTTAGAAAAGTTGCTGAATGATAATATTTGAGAGGAGAAATATTGAAACATTTCCAATGATTTCAAATGAACTTCTCTTCCCTCATTATTCCACTGATCAATTTTGTCTGCAGTAGCAAATTGCTCAACATAAACAAATTCACTGAAAGTGGCATTATCATTTATATTTGTTGATTTGTAGATGCAGCTTTAGTCATTGGCATATATATTTCAACACCACTCCATTTTAGGACATTGTTAAGCATGCTCCTTACAAATATCTCATACACTTCAGATCTGTTAGTCTATGTTATAGAAAGCATATTCTGCTTTTTGGAAATCTACTTCCACCTCACTTTCATCTTCTAATACATACAGAGCACATTTTACAACACCTGGGATAAAATGGTTCTCCTTTTTCTCTGTCATATTTTCTTTCAACGTGGAAAGAGCCTTGGCTTCTTCAACACCTAAATAAACTCAACTTCTACCTGGAGATCGGCTAGTGGAAAGTTGTGGCTCAGTTGTGGATAAAAAGAACAACAGCTTTTGCCAGTGGGGTTTCAAAAAAGAATTTCACTGTCACTGGATTGTTTCCCTGTCTAATCCTTCAAAAAGTGCAAGAACTCTTCAAAGTGCTGATGTTAATGCTAATCATCTAGTGTTACCATAACCTAATAATTTCCTTTCCTCAACCTCAGCAAAGCAGGGGAAATCCTTCAGTGATTATATTCATACAGTACGTGTGTGAAGATGATAAAAAATTTTGTGAACAACCATTCCTATATCAATAGGTAAAGAATTTGCATCAGTCTTAATTGTGCTGTGCGCTATATGTTCTGCATATCCAACCTCAAGGATTCTTTGCCATTTTAAATTTGTGAAAAATATTTCTTGTTCCTTTATGTGCCATCCTATCAAAATTACTATTGGTACAATCACTACAGAATACAATTATTGTGCTATCTAGGTAGTTTTTTGCAAGCCCATAAGACAGGTAATTGGTAACAATATTTGCTATTTCCCCAGGACGTTCATAAAGTTCCAAAATTTGGACACAGACACCCTGTAATGGTAAAAAGTTCCTAATCACACAGGAAAAATCTCTTTCTCCCTGTGATTGGCAGCATCTGTACAACTGACTTCCTGCAATTGTTTTTGTAACATTTCACAAGACTGAGAGGCAAATACAATCACAACAATGGCTTCAGTCTTTGTGCAACTTCAAAAGAAATTCTGTTCAAACCAATTTCTTACTACTTTCGAAGTAGTCATTTGAGTGAAAACTATGATTTTCTTCAACCACATGATAAGCCCAGGCTCCTTCAATTGCAGCCAAGTGCAGTTTGCAGTCTGTTGCGGAATTTGGCGGAAAAATGAAGTTACACTTCCGGATGACACAGCAGCAATATCCACCTTTTAATGTTTACTTGCACTTGGATGTTCCTCAGTGTCGCTCTTCCCTCAAAGGTACATGCAAAATTCGGTGTTACAAATGATGCAGTGAATTGCAGAATTGGAAAGTGTTTTCTTTATGATTGTGTTCATATGATAGAAGATAAATTATAAGTAAAAAAGACTTAATATTTCATGATTTATCATAATTGTTACAAGTTAATTTAAAACTCTCCATAAATTACAAGTCTTATGCCATAGGCTAAGATACTTTTTTTTTCAGTGCAGCAGTGAACACACATTTTCATTTTGGCATCTTGAATCTCTCACAGAACTGCCAAAAGAATGCACATCACACTCAGACTGTCACTGAGAGAATGGAATCGAATTATCAAAGTGAAGTGTGGGAAACAAAACAATGTCGACAGTGTGGTCATTTAGATGATTTGTTACTCGTAACAAGTTTTGTCCATCAACAACATAAGTTTCATTCTTAGCAATTATGAGCATAAAGATTTAAAATTACATAGTATAACATAGAAAATAAAAAAATAAAGCCACTTTCTAATCAAATGGGACAGAGAAGTGACCTGACGAAATCAGTTGGGGCACTGGGAGAGCAAGTTGAAAAAAGCTACTGTCCCATTCAAAATGGGACATCTGGTCACTTAAACTTACACAGCATAGTACAGTTTAACCGCTTTGGGGAAACTTTAGCCTTGTATTTTATGTAAGCGAGAGTCTGCCAGTAAATTTGGTCCTCCAGTTGCTGGCACTATCAAGAAATTGGAACAACAATATAGGAGTGTTGTTATTACTTACTCCAAGTCAGGAAAACTAACGAAAGTGGTTCAGGCAAAAGTTTTGGAGACTACATTAAAACCATTGTTGCTAACAACAAATTCCTGCTAGTGGTGGATTGTGGGGTGGCTAAGCAAATTTCTCATTGTGTTATGATGCATAAAAGACTCTAAGATGCTCCTGAATTGCTACAAGGTTGAGAATTATTGTACAAATAAAATGCAATTAAAATACACTCAGTTGTGCAGCATCAGTTTACTGCTCCTGATGCATGTTATTCATCAAAACTGACAGAGGAAAGGCCTTCATTTATAAGCTTGAATGACATATACTTTCCACTGAGGCATATTTTGGAAAAGTGTTCTTGCTCAAAAAATAGTGGAATAAAATGTGCATAGTGTGAACAATATAATTAATTTCTAGAATTTTCAGAAGTTTTACTCTTTAATAAATCACCAAATTATGCAAATTAACTGTTTAAATATATTAATTAATTATAGTAATCATAACTGAAGGGAATATATAAATTGAACTATTTAAATTTTATAGTTCAAAGTGCGGGACCGATGGCCTTTGTAGTCTGGTCCCTTCAACCCCCACAAACCAACCAACCAGTTTAGAGTGTAACATTGGAGGGGGGTAGGGGGAAATACAATAACAGCAAGAATTGAACCAGAACTGGCAAATTGCCAGTCAGTGCACTTGTCCATTGTACTCACTAACTTGGCCATTGTTGCTCAAAAAATCCGCCCACAATCTACTCGAAAATCTTTATAGTGCTTTTTTACCTTTTCATGTGGTCCCCTTGGGCAAGATAGTCTAGGAACTTAAAAGGGCCATCTACGTGCTTCTACTCACACATTTTGTGCCATATTGGCCTTGCACCCAGCCAGCGACGATGCATGACACCTCAGCAAACAAACCATTTCATCTACTGAGACAAAAATGGGATTTTTCCAGTGTTTTTTCAAATTTCCCTAATATTTCCCTGATTTCTAGAACCTGTGTCAAGCCTGAAAAAATAGGAAAGCATAGGAAACACAACAAGTGAAAGTGAATAAGTTACTCTTACCGTCATTCTCTTTATATTGTTCAAAATATGAAATTAGAACAATTTAAATTTTGCCTATTTAAAAATCTTAAATAATTGTTTTTGTTCCTTTTTAACTGTAGTTAGCTTGCTTGTCTCTCCACAGTATACAAAGCATCAAACGCTCTATTGTCACCTGATGTAACTACAAATGTACTGCCTCAATATGTTAAGAGCTTCCATAGTTTCTCTACTGCTTGGCACAACTAGTTTTTGGTATCATCCTCTTCACCAATCACCTCCCTCTTCCTTTCTTTATAATGTTGGTACTCTCAAGTGACGAATGATGCATCAACACCTACATATTCTTGAAACATAGACAATATGTCTATCACAGAAAAATCTGTAGGCTCAGACAAATCTTCTTCCAGAGGTTCCAGTGTGTTTTCTGTGAACTCAAACCCTGCTTCCAAGAAACAGTTAGAAATAGTAACCAACATCCATCCATCCAGGCTTTGGATACATAATACATAGCATCCAAAAGTGATATGGTCATAGATTTTGGTTCAACGCCACTATCGTGCACAAATAAAGCTTTCTGAACAAACATTTTTCTATATTTCCATTTAAATAAATGGATCTAATGGCTGAAGTTCACTTGTACAATTAGGAGCCAGGAACAACAACTTAATATTTCTGAGCTGCACATTGTCAGAGTGTGCTGGACATCTGTCAAGGTGCAGCATTATTTTCCTATTTTTTGCCCCCATCTTAGGAAGATGGAACTGGTCATTCATGCAATGTTGTACCAATTATGAAAGGAGTTAATTTTTCCAACTCATCAGCACTGGACATAAGTAAAGTGGCTATCCTCTGCTTACTCAGTTTGCCACCACGGCATTTCTCACCTTTAAAACATAAGGTCTTACTTAGTAATAAGCTGTAAAAAAGGAAGACTAGTTTCATCAACATTAAAAATAATTTTTACACCATAATCTTTAAAGATATTTTGCAATTTTTTTTCCATTGGTCCACAGTCCCACTATCAACACCATTTGATGTGAAGCTGGTGATTCCCACTTTTGCAGCAATTTGATGCACCTTTTCTCTCAGTATGTTGCAATGAAGTCTAATTCCTGTCATGCTCATGCTAACAAACCACTATGCAAGAAGTTTATTCAAATGATCATATGCTGATGGCTGACTTTATTTTTGCCTTTGAACCAGACTGTCTTGCATTGGTTTCAATGCTGAGCCGTTTTCTCGTAATCGAGTTCAGACTGGAAGCAGAAAGTCCTGGTTCCTTCGCTAGTTGAACTCGAGATCCAACATTCAAACCTACACATTACAGAAACGTCATTATTTTCTTCAGCCAAAATACATTTCCTATCTTTTCTAATCTTTTCACTCTTAGGCACTGATTCAGGTTGCTACAGAACACTAGTGGTTGTTTGCTTATTATCACTGGTACGGTATTTTCTTCGCAGTATCATTGTTAGAATTACAGCTCGCTTGTTGCATACAAAGAAGCAGTTACTGGATGGAAAAATTAGAATATAAATTTTACTGACTATTGTTAGTGAAGTTTAATTTAATGGCACATTTTGTTTCAGAATTCTTAATTAACTATGCAGTAATCATTTTTATTTTTTTAGAAACAAGAAGACTTCTTGCCTAGTTCTATTTGTGACATGATTCGGAACATTTCACGTCGACTGTCTTCTGTTTTCAATTTTGACAACTTAAACGATCTGATAGTAATTAATCTAGTAGCAACCTTCATTCTCATCACTGCATTGTGTTAGAACAGCTTTAATTTGATTTCAGAGTAATTTGTACAAATAAACACCACTTTTGAAGAAGGCCGTCTCTATAACGGGCTTTTGAGAACTGTACTTACTTTTGCTTGGAACACACTAATCCATATTAGGTATGTGCAGTCTTAAGTTTGTACAACCTGATGACGGACGTAAACATTTCTCCTCAAGATGCTCTATAACATGATAATTTCCACCATCTTTCTCACCCAGATTGTCTCTGAAATGAGTGACCACCGTGTTGGCAACAAGCTGTAGATTTTGTGCCTACTGATCTTTGTTTACTAAGACTGCTTACTTTAGTGTTTTAAGAAAATCTTGCATACCGTGCTTAACATTATGTTGCGTGACCAGTAACTTTGCATATAGTCTGTGTTTTCTGCTTTGTTCCAAGGCTGACTTTGAGCAGGACTACAAAGCACTTTTTGCAGGAATCTGTATGAAAATCAATGTTAAAGGACATAATAACATCAAAGAAACTTTAATTTCCAGGAAATGTTGTAACATGGAATCCTTAATGACAGGAAATCATTGTATTGAAAAAATAGGACTTCTGTTGGAACCAACAAAAATGAAGGTAAAAAGCAGGAAAATGTAAAATGTGGGAACATAAAAAACGGGGCTTTACTGTAATGAAGTTTTGTGTAACAGTGTGGAACGCATCTATCTGCTGAGAAATAAAAGAGGGAAAGAAGATTCGATTTTTGTTATGTTTAATCCCCTTCCTCTTCTGTTTAATGCTAGGAAGCAACACCACTCACAAATCATTCAAGCACTCCCCAACAGTGCAATGTCCTAATCTGACAGTGTTCTTCTTCGTAACGAGCTGCACTCTAATGGCACGTGTTAACTCACTAATTGTCATTAACAATTGTTTGCTTTACTTTCAATTATAGTAAGTAGGATCCTCTCCATGGATACTACCTACACATTCTCTTACTTTAATCGAAACCATTTCACTATTTAATAAAGTTTTGTTACTGTACATTTCTTACATCCTTCCTTCCTGCCCTTGAGAGGGTCAGAAGCCAATTTATGTCATCGATGAACACTAAGGATTTTACATCATGAATTAACATTAAGAGAAATAAAGAAGATTTTTCTCTATCATGTCTATCACTTTCTAGATTACTGATGAAAGGAGATCCAGCTTGTCACAGAGAAGTTGTACCAGACTTACACAAGTGCTCAATGCTAAACATAGTCACTTATATACTGACCAGATTTTGCACAAACAGCAGAAGAAATGCACTACACTAATATTTTCTACTTGCACGAAAAATAATCAATCATCCAAACTAGCAGCTGATTTCATTAGAACTAGGAGTAAACTTTCTACTGAAAGTAAGTACCTGATGCCTGCTGAAATGATTAATGCCCTTTGAGGAGACCATTCTTCTTCATCCTTTTGTCACTCATTCTGTATCCAACCCCTTCCATTTCAATGTCATCTACCTATTCTTATTTATTATTTCCTTCACATTTCCCCTCCCACTTTTCCGATTACTGGTTCATTTCAACACAGAAAGTACCATTAATTATTTTCGCAACTGGTCCCGCGCTAAAAATGAGCGTCAATAGGGAAGGGAGGAGCAAGTAGGTTAGAAAATTTAAAAAGGGAAATGGCTACGTTAAAGTTAGATATAGTGGGAAGTAGTAAAATTCGGTAGCAGGAGGAACTGGACTCATGGTGAGGTGAATACAGAGTTATAAATACAAAATCAAATAGGGGTACTGCAGGAGTAGGTTAAGGAAAAAAAAAAAAAAAAAAAAAAAAAAAAAAAAAAAAAAAAAGGAATGCAGATATGCTACTACAAAAAGCATCATGAACACATTATTGCAGCCAAGGTAGACATGAAGCCCACACCCACCACAGTAGTACAAGTTTGTATGCCAACTTTCCACTGATGAGGAGGAGATTGAGGAACTGTATGATGAGATAAAAGGAATTATTCAGATAGTTAAGGAAGCCCAAAATTTAATAGTCATGGGGGACATGAATTCAATAGTAGGAAAAGGAAGAGAAGGAAAAGTAGTAGGTGAATACAGACTGGGGCAAAGGTATGAAAGAGGAAGCCACCTGGTAGAATTTTGCACAGAGCATAATTAATCAGAGCTAACACTTGGTTTAAGAATCATGAGAGGAGGTTACACACGTGGAAGAGATCTGGAGACACAGGAAGGTTTCAGATTATTACACAATGGTTGAACAGAGATTTAGGAACCAGATTTTAAATTGTACGACACTTCCCTGTGACAGATGTGGTCTCTGACCACAATTTTTTGGTTATGAACTGCAGATTAAAACAGCAGAAACTGCAAATCGGTGGGAATTTGAGTTGGAACCTTGATAAACTGAAACAACCAGAGGTTGTAGAGGGTTTCAGAGGGAGCATTAGGGAATGATTGACAAGAACAGGGGAAAGTAATACAGAAGAAGAAGAAGAAGAAGAATGGGTGGCTTTGAGAGATGAAATAGTGAAGGCAGTTGATCATGAAGTATGTAAAAAGATGAGGGCTACAAAAAATCCTTGCGTAACACAAGAGATACTGAATTTAGTTGATGAAAGAAAAAATATATAAAAATGTAATTAATAAAGCGGGAGAAAGGGAATACAAACGTCTAAAACATTAAACTGACAAGAAGTGCTAAATGGCTATGCACAAATGGCCAGAGGACAAATGTAAGGATGTAGAAGCACATGTCACTAGGGGTAAAATAGATACTGCCTATAGAAAAATTAAAGAGGCCTTTGGAGAAAACAGAACCACCTGTATGGATATCAAGAGTTCTGACGGAATTCAGTCCTAAGCAAGGAAGGGAAAGCAGAAAGGTGGAAGAAAGCACTGAAAAACTTAAGTAGGAACATGGTCCTGGGACTATACAACATTCTGTTAGAGCTACTGATAGCCTTGGGAGAGCCATCCATGACAAAACTCTACCATCTGATGAGCAAGATGTATCAGACAGGCGAAATATCACGAGATTTCAAGAAGAAAATAATAATCACAATTCCATAGAAAGCATGTGCTGACAGGTGTGAGAATTATCAGACTATCAGCTTAATAAGTCACAGCTGTAAAATACTAACACAAATGCTTTCCAGAAAAATGGAGAAACCAGTAGAGGCTGACGTCAGGGACGATCAGTTTGGATTCTGGAGAAATATAGGAACATGTGAGGCAATACTGACTGTACGACTCCTCATAGAAGATAGGTTAAGGAAAGACAAACCTACTTTCATAGTAGCGATAGACTTAGAGAAAGCTTTTGACAATGTTGACTGGAATACTCTCTTTCAAATTCTAAAGGTGGCAGGAGTAAAACACAGGGAGCGAAAAGCTATTTACGATTTGTACAGAACCCAGATGGCAGTTATAAGAGTCGAGGGGCATGAAAGGGAAGCAGTGGTTGGGAAGGGAGTGAAACAGGGTTGAAGCCTATCCCCAATATTATTCAATATGTATATTGAGCAAAATAAAATCTTTGAGGTTCGCTAATAACATTGTAATGCAAAGAACTTTGAAGAGCAGTTGAACAGAATGGACAGTACCTTGAAAGGAGAATACAAGACGAACAACAAAAGCAAAATGAGGATAATGGAATGTAGTCGAATTCAGGTGATGCTGAGAGAATCAGATGAGAAAATGAGACACTCAAAGTAGTAAATGAGTTTTGCTATTTGGGAAGCAAAATAACTGATGACGCTTGAAGTAGGGAGGATATAAAATGTAGACTGGCAATGGCAACAAAATAATTTATGAAGAGAAATTTGTTACTATCGAGTATAGGTCTAAGTGTCTGGAAGTTCTTTCCAAAAGTATTTGTATGGACTGTAGCCATGTATGTAAGTGAAACATGGGCCATAAACAGTTTAAACAAGAGGAGAATAGAAGTTTTTGAAATGTAGTGCTACAGAAAAATGCTGAAGATGAGATGGCTAGATCACGTAACAAATGAGGAGGTACTAAATAGAATTGGGGAGAAAAGAAATTTGCGGTACAATCTGACTAAAAGAAAGATCAGTTGATAGGAAACATTCTGAGGCATCAAGATATCACCAGTTTAGTACTGGAGGGGAACATTTGGAGGGGGGTAAAAATTGTAGAGGGAAACTAGAGATGAATATAGTAAGCAGATTCAGAGGGATGTAGGTTGCAGTAGTTACTAGGAGAGGAAGAGGTTTGCACAGGATAGCATAGCATGGAGAGCTGCATCAAACCAGTCTTTGAACAGAAGACCACAACAAAAGCAGCAGCAGCAGCAGCAACAGAAAATGAAGAATTACGGTATTTTTCTATTTGGTTTTCTAGTTCATAAATATATTCAAAAGCTTTTCTGCCTACACAAAAATTTAGCATACATTCACTCTCACCAATATGCCTTTCACCGATATTTTCAAAATTGTTTTCCCTTCAAATATCACATAATTGTCAATCACTAGTTACACACAACATCACTGTACACCTTTGCTTCTCACTGCTGCCAGTTCATTTCATTACGCTGGATCTGCCTTTCCTGTTCACGGTTTTCAGTGGCACCTCAAAATACACGTGCTTGATCTGTGTTACCTATTTGCAATAGTATGCAGGAATGTTCACAGCACAAATTTATCATGTAGCAATGAAAATTCACTGTTTTTTCCCCGTAATCATCTGGAAGCCGTTGAGAGATAGTAGCTTTCCCTATGGGAGCCTAAGCCATTTCAACTGAAAAATTTTGAAAGCCAGCTCCAGCTAGCTTTGAAATCGATGATGCCTAGTTCTTTGGCTAAAGCCAATGCTTTGAGTTGTCACATTTGATTTGGCACCTTTCACCAGCCGCTGCACATCCATTTTGTCCCTTCTCATCTGAATAATTGCAGAGCCTTTTTCTGAGATCTGGATGCTTCGCTTTGGATGCAAAATGCCAGGCAATTATCATTCATTTCTTGAAGCCGCAGTTTGCTTTTTGCCAGTCATGAATAGAAGCCTTGCTCTCATCGCACTTCTTCCTGCTGCACAGTTTTCAACATTCTCTGTTTCTTCAACAACTAAGTTTTTCTTTAGCTTTGTATGAGTGATAATGAGAACTTTTAGCCATAATTAATCCTTTGACTGCTGGAGGTGCACCATCAACTGGTTGTGCTGAGGCGCTGCAGCCTGTGGTGCAATCCGGCTACCTGGGCTAAGTGCTTGTCCTTCGGAGCCACTGGTGCCGGACTCAGAGCAGCTCATGTTGCACAACCAGCCCTGTGCTGAATACTTCTGAAATATATATATAAAATTTCGAAGTCTGACTTCTTGCATCTACTCGACTAATGCTATGACAAACGCGAAACTTGGTATGTAGTAACCTAACAACACAAGGTTCTCAAATATAAAGTTTCATTTGTGTATAACTTTCCAGTACTGAATAAATTAAGCGCAAAACTAAAGATTTTGTAAAAATGTCAAAAATGTGGCATTTTCGTTCTGATTTTGCTAAAAAAACTATGTTCTATAAAACATTTCAAGCTGTATAATTGGAATGAAAGTTGGGTGCGAAAATCAGACTCAAAAACAATGTAAACTTCAGATACGCATATCTAGCGGAGTGAACGCATGATGAAAATGAAATTTAGAGTGCAATAGATTGGTAGCATAAAGATATGGAATAAAAATTTTTATTCCCCTACTATTTTCCAATAATCTACAAATTAGTCAAAAAGATGTTGATTTTTAGGAAAAGATGAAAGCAAGATATATTCGATACTTCTTTTTTGGCATATTATTTCTTGACCAATTGAATCAGTTATGGGAAACAGGTTTTGTACAAGTAGACCGAATGTGATCCGTATTTGTACTACTAAGGATAAAAGAATATAACTGTCTATGTTACGTGTTAATAATTTAAATATATCGTACATAGATTAATATATGGATTTTGTTATACTGGCGCAATGTACTCGGCCTAATTACATTTGTCACAGTACAGATATTGCGCCATCTCAATTACCAAGACCATTCATTTGCCGGCAAAGTGCTATATATGAAGACGTGAGGCATTGTTTGGATAATCTTACACTAGCTGCATCTATTTCCCATCCGTCTTTTCGATCCTGGCTTTGGACCGTCACTGGCGAAGTTAAAAACATATTAGTATTTTTTTTTTATGATTTTTGCTTCCTTTTTTCAAGTAATTCATTCAGAAGTGTCAATACATATTCTCAGATTTAGTTCCCAATGATTAGTAGTGCTTCTCTATATGATAAGTCTAAAAGCAGGGTACAACACATAATGGAACGTTGCAAGTTTTGCATTGATATCTTGTTTCCTGCCACACCTTCTGTTTCATGCAAACCATGCATCTTCACATTAGTGTACTTTTCTCCAAATGTTCACTCACAATAACAGCTGGAAAATTTCTCCCTGTGAATTGCAGAGGATTCTCGTCATTGTAGTACCTGCCCCTACCAGCTTTTTTTCCATTCTGTAGCAATTTTTCTAAAATCTCCCTTACAAGAGAAAGGCGAAACTCTGCGAGTGCCATTTTTCGCCCTGTTACTAACTGGTGGAGAGCATGAGCATTTAGAATGCACAGATCAAGAATGTGGGGAAAAAAATCTTGTACCATTTCTGTCTTACGCACTGATTCCACTGAGTTCAGTAACATGTCACAACGGTCAACCGCATCCATACTCAAATTGTAATCTACAGTACATTGCAGTTTCTTTATTTTTTCACCAGGATTTGTCAGTCTTCTCTATTTCAACCATTTGTGATGTGTGATTTGTGATCAACATGCACACCATTCTCTTATCACATTTGATAGCAAGGATCTTGTCAGTGGACTTGAACTCTGTTTATTCTGATTTTAATTTCTCCTGCAGTTTTGGCATGTTGCGTCTATTCTTAAGAACAGCAGCACATGCACCTGTTCCATGGTTGTGAAGCCCGAGGAACAGGTCCGGGCTGGAATACCAATTATCGACATATAGAATACAACTCTGTTCCAAATACGGTCCCATAAGAGTTGCCACTATATCACCACTTTTCCCTTAATTATGGAACCCAATTTTTGTTGTTGCATATACACTCCTGGAAATTGAAATAAGAACACCGTGAATTCATTGTCCCAGGAAGGGGAAACTTTATTGACACATTCCTGGGGTCAGATACATCACATGATCACACTGACAGAACCACAGGCACATAGACACAGGCAACAGAGCATGCACAATGTCGGCACTAGTACAGTGTATATCCACCTTTCGCAGCAATGCAGGCTGCTATTCTCCCATGGAGACAATCGTAGAGATGCTGGATGTAGTCCTGTGGAACGGCTTGCCATGCCATTTCCACCTGGCGCCTCAGTTGGACCAGCGTTCGTGCTGGACGTGCAGACCGCGTGAGACGACGCTTCATCCAGTCCCAAACATGCTCAATGGGGGACAGATCCAGAGATCTTGCTGGCCAGGGTAGTTGACCTACACCTTCTAGAGCACGTTGGGTGGCACGGGATACATGCGGACGTGCATTGTCCTGTTGGAACAGCAAGTTCCTTTGCCGGTCTAGGAATGGTAGAACGATGGGTTCGATGACGGTTTGGATGTACCGTGCACTATTCAGTGTCCCCTCGACGATCACCAGTGGTGTACGACCAGTGTAGGACATCGCTCCCCACACCATGATGCCGGGTGTTGGCCCTGTGTGCCTCGGTCGTATGCAGTCCTGATTGTGGCGCTCACCTGCACGGCGCCAAACACGCATACGACCATCATTGCCACCAAGGCAGAAGCGACTCTCATCGCTGAAGACGACACGTCTCCATTCGTCCCTCCATTCACGCCTGTCGCGACACCACTGGAGGCGGGCTGCACGATGTTGGGGCGTGAGCGGAAGACGGCCTAACGGTGTGCGGGACCGTAGCCCAGCTTCATGGAGACGGTTGCGAATGGTCCTCGCCGATACCCCAGGAGCAACAGTGTCCCTAATTTGCTGGGAAGTGGCGGTGCGGTCCCCTACGGCACTGCGTAGGATCCTACGGTCTTGGCGTGCATCCGTGCGTCGCTGCGGTCCGATCCCAGGTCGACGGGCACGTGCACCTTCCGCCGACCACTGGCGACAACATCGATGTACTGTGGAGACCTCACGCCCCACGTGTTGAGCAATTCGGCGGTACGTCCACCCGGCCTCCCGCATGCCCACTATACGCCCTCGCTCAAAGTCCGTCAACTGCACATACGGTTCACGTCCACGCTGTCGCGGCATGCTACCAGTGTTAAAGACTGCGATGGAGCTCCGTATGCCACGGCAAACTGGCTGACACTGACGGCGGCGGTGCACAAATGCTGCGCAGCTAGCGCCATTCGACGGCCAACACCGCGGTTCCTGGTGTGTCCGCTGTGCCGTGCGTGTGATCATTGCTTGTACAGCCCTCTCGCAGTGTCCGGAGCAAGTATGGTGGGTCTGACACACCGGTGTCAATGTGTTCTTTAAATATGTCTGCTTGTGTCTGTATATGTGTGGATGGATATGTGTGTGTGTGTGCGCGAGAGTATACCCGTCCTTTTTTCCCCCTAAGGTAAGTCTTTCCGCTCCCGGGACTGGAATGACTCCTTACCCTCTCCCTTAAAACCCACATCCTTTCGTCTTTCCCTCTCCTTCCCTCTTTCCTGATGAGGCAACAGTTTGTTGCGAAAGCTTGAATTTTGTGTGTATGTTTGTGTTCGTTTGTGTGTCTGTCGACCTGCCAGCACTTTCATTTGGTAAGTCACATCATCTTTGTTTTTATATATATATATATATATATATATATATATATATATATATATATATATATATATATATATATATATATATATATGGCTGCAACCCTTCTTTCCATCAGTCCCTATACCAGTTCCAAACCGAACAATCCATCGCCCTCACCCACCTAATCCTTCACCTACACATCCACTCAGCCAATCAACACACCCATCAACTCCTGTCCCTAATAAAAGTCCTCAATCTTTCCTCTCCCAATTCCACACCAGTTGTTCAGAGCATCCTCCTACAGGCCAACCGCAAATTAGAACAGCATGCCACCCTCCACCTTAAAAAACTATCCAATCTCCTGGTTTCCCACCTCCGGAAAGGCAACTCACTCACCCTTCACAACCTTTCCAGCAAACCTCAACCTCCTCTCATTGCACACAAACCCAGTCTCTCCCATCTACTCAATCTCCCACTTCCAGCTCCACTCCCTCCAAAACCTCAAAACTCCAATCAACACAATCTGGAACCACAACACCCCAATTCAGTAGTTAACCTCTCCTCCAAACCTCTCTCCCAATCCGAAACCTCTGTCCTATCCAAAGGCCTCACCTTCAGCCCCACTCCCAGATTTAACCAAACAGCCCTTGTCAAAGATTTACTGTCCTACAGCCGTACTCTCTGCTGGAAATATCACTTTGCCACGAAGAAAAATGATCCTAATCGTACTCCCAATGATCCAACTCCCCAAGATACTATCCAAATTGAACCATGCCTGGAACAGTTCCGTCCTCCGTCGCAGCGGGACCCACCTCCTCTTCCTCAAAATCACCCTCTCCTAACCTTCCAGGAATTTCTGACTTCCAGCCTTGCCTCTCAATCCTTCTTAAAAAACCTTAATCCTACTCCTAACATCACCACTGCTGAAGCCCAGGCTATCCGTGATCTGAAGGCTGACCAATCCATCGTCATTCTTCCGGCGGACAAGGGTTCCACGACTGTGGTACTTGATCGTCGGGAGTATGTGGCTGAGGGACTGCGTCAGCTTTCAGACAACACTACTTACAAAGTTTGCCATGGTAATCCCATTCCTGATGTCCAGGTGGAGCTTCAAGGAATCCTCAGAACCTTAGGCCCCCTACAAAACCTTTCACCTGACTCCATCAACCTCCTGACCCCACCAACACCCCGCACCCCCACCTTCTACCTTCTTCCCAAAATTCACAAACCCAATCATCCCGGCCGTCCCATTGTAGCTGGTTACCAAGCCCCCACAGAACGCATCTCTGCCTACGTAGATCAACACCTTCAACCCATTACATGCAGTCTCCCATCCTTCATCAAAGACACCAACCACTTTCTCGAACGCCTGGAATCCCTACCCAGTCTGTTACCCCCGGAAACCATCCTTGTAGCCATTGATGCCACTTCCTTATACACAAATATTCTGCATGTCCAGGGCCTCGCTGCGATGGAGCACTTCCTTTCACGCCGATCACCTGCCGCCCTACCTAAAACCTCTTTCCTCATTACCTTAGCCAGCTTCATCCTGACCCACAACTTCTTCACTTTTGAAGGCCAGACATACCAACAATTAAAGGGAACAGCCATGGGTACCAGGATGGCCCCCTCGTACGCCAACCTATTCATGGGTCGCTTAGAGGAAGCCTTCTTGGTTACCCAGGCCTGCCAACCCAAAGTTTGGTACAGATTTATTGATGACATTTTCATGATCTGGACTCACAGTGAAGAAGAACTCCAGAATTTCCTCTCCAACCTCAACTCCTTTGGTTCCATCAGATTCACCTGGTCCTACTCTAAATCCCATGCCACTTTCCTTGACGTTGACCTCCACCTGTCCAATGGCCAGCTTCACACGTTCGTCCACATCAAACCCACCAACAAGCAACAGTACCTCCATTATGACAGCTGCCACCCATTCCACATCAAACGGTCCCTTCCCTACAGCCTAGGTCTTCGTGGCAAACGAATCTGCTCCAGTCCGGAATCCTTGAACCATTACACCAACAACCTGAAAACAGCTTTTGCATCCCGTAACTACCCTCCCGACCTGGTACAGAAGCAAATAACCAGAGCCACTTCCTCATCTCCTCAAACCCGGAACCTTCCACAGAAGAACCCCAAAAGTGCCCCACTTGTGACAGGATACTTTCCGGGACTGGATCAGATTCTGAATGTGGCTCTCCAGCAGGGATACGACTTCCTCAAATCCTGCCCTGAAATGAGATCCATCCTTCATGAAATCCTCCCCACTCCACCAAGAGTGTCTTTCCGCCGTCCACCTAACCTTCGTAACCTCTTAGTTCATCCCTATGAAATCCCCAAACCACCTTCCCTACCCTCTGGCTCCTACCCCTGTAACCGCCCCCGGTGTAAAACCTGTCCCATGCACCCTCCCACCACCACCTATTCCAGTCCTGTAACCCGGAAGGTGTACACGATCAAAGGCAGAGCCACGTGTGAAAGCACCCACGTGATTTACCAACTGACCTGCCTACACTGTGAAGCGTTCTATGTGGGAATGACCAGCAACAAACTGTCCATTCGCATGAATGGACACAGGCAGACAGTGTTTGTTGGTAATGAGGATCACCCTGTGGCTAAACATGCCTTGGTGCACGGCCAGCACATCTTGGCACAGTGTTACACCGTCCGGGTTATCTGGATACTTCCCACTAACACCAACCTGTCAGAACTCCGGAGATGGGAACTTGCCCTTCAGCATATCCTCTCTTCTCGCTATCCGCCAGGCCTCAATCTCCGCTAATTTCAATCTGCCGCCGCTCATACCTCACCTGTCTTTCAACATCATCTTTGCCTCTGTATTTCCGTCCCGAATGACATATCTGCCCAAACTCTTTGCCTTTACAAATGTCTGCTTGTGTCTGTGTATCTGTGGATGGATATGTGTGTGTGTGCGAGTGTAAACCTGTCCTTTTTTCCCCCTAAGGTAAGTCTTTCCGCTCCCGGGATTGGAATGACTCCTTACCCTCTCCCTTAAAACCCAATCCTTTTGTCTTTCCTTCTCCTTCCCTCTTTCCTGACGAGGCAACCGTTGGTTGCGAAAGCTAGAGTTTTGTGTGTATGTTTGTGTTTATTTGTGTGTCTATCGACCTGCCAGCGCTTTTGTTGGGTAAGTCTCATCATCTTTCTTTTTAAATATATATATATATATATATATATATATATATATATATATATATATATATATATATATATATATATATATATATAATAGAGGGAAACATTCCACGTGGGAAAAATATATTTAAAAAGAAAGATGATGAGACTTACCAAACAAAAGCGCTGGCAGGTCGATAGACACACAAACAAACACAAACATACACACAAAATCTAGCTTTCGCAACCAACGGTTGCCTCGTCAGGAAAGAGGGAAGGAGAAGGAAAGACAAAAGGATATGGGTTATCCTTTTGTCTTTCCTTCTCCTTCCCTCTTTCCTGACGAGGCAACCGTTGGTTGCGAAAGCTAGATTTTGTGTGTATGTTTGTGTGTCTATCGACCTGCCAGCGCTTTTGTTTGGTAAGTCTCTCTCTCTCTCTCTCTCTCTCTCTCTCTCTCTATATATATATATATATATGGTGTCTGTATATGTGTGGATGGATATGTTGTGTGTGTGTGTGTGTGTGTGTGTGTGTGTGTGTGTGTGTGTGTGTGCGCGCGCAAGTGTATACCCGTCGCTTTTTCCCCCTAAGGTAAGTCTTTCCGCTCCCGGGACTGGAATGACTCCTTACCCTCTCCCTTAAAACCCACATCCTTTCGTCTTTCCCTCTCCTTCCCTCTTTCCTGATGAGGCAACAGTTTGTTGCGAAAGCTTGAATTTTGTGTGTATGTTTGTGTGTCTGTCGACCTGCGAGCACTTTCATTTGGTAAGTCACATCATCTTTGTTTTTAGGTATATTTTTCCTACGTGGAATGTTTCCTTCTATTATATATATATTTGGTAAGTCACATCATCTTTGTTTTTAGGTATATTTTTCCTACGTGGAATGTTTCCTTCTATTTTTTATATATATATATATATATATATATATATATATATATATATAATAGAAGGAAACATTCCACGAAGGAAAAATATACTTAAAAACAAAGATGATGTGACTTACCAAATGAAAGTGCTGGCAGGTCGACAGACACACAAACGAACACAAACATACACACAAAATTCAAGCTTTCGCAACAAACTGTTGCCTCATCAGGAAAGAGGGAAGGAGAGGGAAAGACGAAAGGATGTGGGTTTTAAGGGAGAGGGTAAGGAGTCATTCCAGTCCCGGGAGCGGAAAGACTTACCTTAGGGGGAAAAAAGGACGGGTATACACTCGCACACACACACATATCCATCCACACATATACAGGCACAAGCAGACATTGTGTCTGTATATGTGTGGATGGATATGTGTGTGTGTACGAGTGTATACCCGTCCTTTTTTCCCCCTAAGGTAAGTCTTTCCGCTCCCGGGACTGGAATGACTCCTTACCCTCTCCCTTAAAACCCACATCCTTTCGTCTTTCCCTCTCCTTCCCTCTTTCCTGATGAGGCAACAGTTTGTTGCGAAAGCTTGAATTTTGTGTGTATGTTTGTGTTCGTTTGTGTGTCTGTCGACCTGCCAGCACTTTCATTTGGTAAGTCACATCATCTTTGTTTTTAAGTAAAATCCAAAATATACCTAATCTGACAGTCACACAGTATAAATGTCTTTATTCCAAAATCTACTTTTTGATTGTTTGGCATAAATTGCTTAAAAGAAAATTGTCCTTTGAACAGCAGGAGACTTTAGCTATACAAAGCTTGTGATGTTGAAGAAACAAATTACAAAATGTCTTACAAACTTTGTCAACAATTGTCCTAATTTTAAACAGACTGTCTTCTCCCGTACTAGCAGAGTAATCACTGAAGTGTAGCATTCTCAGAAATATACGAAAACAGTCTTGGGACATAATTTCGCTGAAAACTGCCATGTTGAAAAGTGTATCACTTGACCAATAATCAATTTTAACTTCTTAACTTGCACCATTAGAGGGCAAATGTCAACAAAACAATACATTTCCTCAAATCCAGTTTTTCTCTCCTTTGACAGTTGAGAATTCACAGATTCTGTAGTATTTTCTCTGGTGTAAACATAAAATTGATTTACTTCATCTGCAATACATTGTAACAGTTCTTCAGACATAAAAATAAAAAAATAAAAAAGAAAGAATTCTTGGGTCAGTATGTAGTTGACAGTTGTGTCCTGAAATCGAGTCATCAAAGTAATAGTTTAATGGCTGGAAATCAGTTCCTTTCCAATAAAAAGTGTCACTTAAGAGCGCTCTTTTCTAAGCTGTTTCACTATCACTTTTTGATTCTTCGGATTCAGAGGAACTGCTGACTGTGAGTCTTGATCTCCCCTCTGATGTAAAGGGCTGAAGACTACAGTTTTGAGATTCTGTTGAAGACTCATCACTGCTAGCAACGCTAGATAATTCACACTCACTGTCGCTCCTAATGACAGTATCTAGGATTTTTTATCTGTGCAGCCAAGGTGACATGACATTTCTCCTGTAGAAAACAGTTAAACTGACAGAAACATGGGAAGCAAAACTGAATTCTGCAAAGAGGGAACACAGCAACAAACATATATGCACTCTCAAACTATACAGTCAGACCACTGAACAGCTAGCTATTGGAAGAGCACGGCAGAAAGACAGCTCTGTGTATTTACACGTCTGTCGCACTCAGGTAGCTGTGACTCGGCACACCTAAACATGTCCCTAGTGGTGAAAAGGCCGTTGGCACAGTACATATCAACATGTCCTTAGCGCTGTAGGGAAAACCCAGGGGCCACGCTTAAACATGTTGGGCACGCCAGGGGAATGGCGAGGCATGACAAGTTAACATGTACCCAGAAGTCAAAGGGTTAACAAGTTAACATGTGGTTAATACTTCACTTCCAATGTGCAACTGACGGGGAACAGATGGAGGCCATAACAAAGCTGTAGTATAGTGGGATTTATTGTTGGAGACTGAGCAGTACAATTAATCAAAATCAATGCATCCCAGTTTTTAATTCTTAAATTCAGGAAAAAATATACGCACAACACACACACACACACACACACACACACACACACACACACACACACACACGTAAGCTCAACAACAATGAAGGCTATTTGCCAAACAGCAGTGTGAATGCTGTACTCACACAGGAATGACAAACTTCAAGGAGTAATTAGTCCAAACAGTTTTTAAAAAGTACAACATGGTCTATGTATCAACATATTTACAACGATACTTACTGTGAAGAAGACATGTTAAGTTGCAGACAGGCACAATTAAAAGAATCTTGCATAAAGCTTTTGGCCACAGCCTTCTCTTCATCAGCAAAAGTGAAACACACACCCAGTGCTGTTTTTCTAGGGAAACGCTGGGGGATGTGTACCCCTAAACTTTTTCGTCGACAAAGTAATTTTTTTACGATGTTGGTTGGTCCTCCACTGATGTTGTTCCAGCCCATGGACTGTCCGGCTGGTCCTGGCGGAGGTTCGCGTCCTCCCTCAGGCATGGGTGTGTGTGTTTGTCCTTAGGATAATTTAGGTTAAGTAGTGTGTAAGCTTAGGGACTGATGACCTTAGCAGTTAAGGCCCATAAGATTTCACACACATTTGAACATTTTACTATGTACGCTATTGGTTCATGAAAGGCAGACATCTTGCTCCTGATAGCAAGAGTAAAGTAAGAAGGCGTGAAGACTACAGCAGCCATGAACTAAAGTCAGTTTGGAAATGGTTGTAATGCTATTAATGTAAGTTACACAGTAGTTTTATAGTTAAATAAATTTTCAGCTGTATTAAAAACCGGGTCAGATGAAGCACAGGATACCACCCGTCATCTAAGCCATTTCGGGAGCCAAACAAGGTTACAAAAGATTTTTGTAGTGCAGTTTCTATTGTTTATGATAATATGTATGGATGGTTTTTGTTGTATTGTGTCTTTTAGTGGTGTTTTATAGGTTAAAATATGTGCTCGGTAATATTTCCTTGTATTGTTTTGTATGTCAGAGGGTTGATTGGACTCACCTGTTTCACTTGAGGTGTATTATAGGTCAATTGAAGTGTACAATACCATTTTCTTTTATTGTTCAGGGGTTGATGGGAATCACATGCTTCATTTGAGGTGATATAAACTGATGTATTCGATACCACATTCTCTTGTATGTTTGGATGTTTCTCATTATCGCCTGCTTCATTTGAGCTCTAAAGTCAACTGAAGAGTCCTATACCATGTTTTTGTAGTTCGACATGTTGATGATGTCATGGCTAAATGCAGACGGTTGGTATCCCATGCTTCAGTTATAAGTAATTTTGGCTGCATTATATCCAATGTCGGAGTACCCTCAAACTTCTTTTTAGAAAAAAAGCACTGCGCACACCATTCGTACACACAAGCAAGCACGCCTCATGCACACGACTGTCAACTCTGGCATCTCAGGCTGGAATGCATCTATCATGTGGGATGCAAGCAGAAATCTGGAGGGGGTGGGGAAGGGACATTAGTGTACGAATGGGGGAAAGAGATGAACACTGTCTGGTGGAGGGTGCAGGGACTAGAATGCCAACAGCTGCAGTGTCAGTAGATTATGGGGCAGACAGGTGGGGAGAAGAGCAGCAGAGAGAGAGAGAGAGAGAGAGAGAGAGGAGTGGGGAAACATGGGTGTGTGCATTGATGGAGGGTGCAACACGAGAATGGGGAGGAGATGATACGACAGAGGGGTTGGAAACTGTTGGGTAGAGGATGTGGGGACCGTATGTTACCGTAGGTTGAGGCCGGGATAATTACAGGAGCTGAGAGTGTGTTTTAAGGATAACTCCCATCTGCACAGTTCAGAAAAGCTGGTGGTGAGGGGGAGCACCCAGATAGCTTGGGTAGTGAAATCAAGCATGTTATGTTCAGCTGGATGTTGTGCCACAGGGTGATCTACTTTGATCTTAGCCACAATGTGGTGGTGGCTGTTCATCCTGGTGGACAGCAGGTTGGTGGTCATACCAACACAAAAGACTGTGCAATGATTGCAGCAGAACTGGTAAATGACACAGCTGATCCCATAGCTCCTGATGAGGTAAGATAAACCTGTAACTGGACAGGAAGAGGAAGTGCTGGGTGGGTGGATTGGGCAGGTCTTGCACCTGGGCCTTCCACAGGAATTTGATCCTTGTGTCAATGGGTTGGGGATGTTGTGGAGGTTGGGTGGATGACAGAGCACCACTTTAGGAGGGGTTGGAATTATCTCAGGTAGGATGACCTTGATTCAGGGCATGATGATAGGTAATCAAAGCTGTGGCAAAGAATTTGGTTCAGCTGTGACAAAGGGGACTCTCCTTTGTGGCTGGTTCTTGATGATGGTGGTGGTGGTGGTGTTGGGAGGATTGGGGGGGGGGGGGGGTTATGGGAAATGGCATGTGAGATCTTTTAGCTGACTAGGTCTGGGGGATAGTGTGTCTGTGAAGGCCTTGGTGAGACCTTCAGCTTACTGAACACTGCAGATATGCCGTCCCCAGGTGGCCATGCTGTATAGGAAGGATTCTTTGGTGTGAAAGTGATGACATCTGTCAAAATGCAGGTACTGTTGGTGATTGGGGGTTTAATGTGGGCAGGGGTATGGATGGAGTCATTAAAGAAGAGGAGCTCCACATTTAAGAATGTGGCACGCTGGTTTGAGGAGGACCATGAGAAGCGTATGGGAGAAAAAATGTTTAGGTTGTGAAGGAACGAAGACAGGGTGTCTTTGCCCTGAGTCCAGATCATGAAGATATCATCAATGAACCTGAACTAGACAAGGGGGTTTGGCATTTTGGGAGACTATGAAGGTCATCTCTAGAGAGACCATAATATGTTGGTGTAGGAGGGTGCCTTGTGGGTGCCCATGGCTGTGCCACAAATTTGTTTGTACACCTTCCATTCAAAGGAGGATTATTTGTGGGTCAGGATAAAGTTAGTAAGGTGTATTAGGAATGAGGTAGTGGGTTTGGTGTCATAAGGATGTTGGGAAAGGTAGTGTTCAATAACAGTCCGACCATGGGCATGGGGAATGTTGGTGTATTGGGAGGTGGCGTCAACAGTGACAAGTAGGGATCCAGGAGGTAAAGGGGTGGGGATGGTGGAGAGCCATTGAAGGTAGAGGTTGGTGTCTTTGACATGGGAGGCTGGATTATGGACAAGGTAGACTACCCTGTGGCACAACACACAGCTGAATATACAGGGTGTTACAAAATGGTACGGCCAAACTTTCAGGATTCATTCCTCACACACAAATAAAGAAAAGATGTTAAGTGGACATGTGTCCGGAAACACTTAATTTCCATGTTAGAGCTAATTTTAGTTTCGTCAGTATGTACTGTACTTCCTCGATTCACCGCCAGTTGGCCCAATTGAAGGTAGGTAATGTTGACTTCAGTGCTTGTGTTGACATGCGACTCACTGCTCTACAGTACTAGCATCAAGCACATCAGTACGTAGCATCAACAGGTTAGTGTTCATCACAAATGTGGTTTTGTAGTCAGTGCAATGTTTACAAATGCGGAGTTGGCAGATGCCCATTTGATGTATGGATTAGCACAGGGCAATAGCCGTGGCGCGGTACGCTTGTATCGAGACAGATTTCCAGAATGAAGGTGTCCCGACAGGAAGACGTTCGAAGCAATTGATCGGCGTCTCAGGGAGCACGGAACATTCCAGCCTATGACTCACGACTGGGGAAGACCTAGAACGACGAGGACACCTGCAATGGACGAGGCAATTCTTCATGCAGTTGAAGATAACCCTAGTGTCAGCGTCAGAGAAGTTGCTGCTGTACAAGGTAACACTGACCACGTCACTGTATGGAGAGTGCTATGGGAGAACCAGTTGTTTCGGTACCATGTACAATGTGTGCAGGCACTATCAGCAGCTGATTGGCCTCCACGGGTACACTTCTGCGAATGGTTCATCCAACAATGCGTCAATCCTCATTTCAGTGCAAATGTTCTCTTTACGGATGAGGCTTCATTCCATCGTGATCAAATTGTAAATTTTCACAATGAACTTGTGTGGGCTGATGAGAATCTGCACGCAATTGTGCAATCACGTCATCAACACAGATTTTCTGTGAATGTTTGGGCAGGCATTGTTGGTGATGTCTTGATTGCACCCCATGTTCTTCCACCAGCGCTCAATGGAGCATGTTATCATGATTTCATACAGGATGCTCTACCTGTGCTGCTAGAACATGTGCCTTTACATGTACGACACAGCATGTGGTCCAGGCACGATGGAGCTCCATCACATTTCAGTCGAAGTGTTCCTACGCTTCTCAACAACAGATTCGGTGACTGATGGATTGGTAGAGGCGGACCAATTCCATGGCCTCCACGCTCTCCTGACCTCAACCCTCTTGACTTTCATTTATGGGGGCATTTGAAACCTCTTGTCTACACAACCCCGGTACCAAATGTAGAGACTCTTCGTGCTCATATTGTGGACGGCTGTGATACAATACGCCATTCTCCAGGGTTTCATCAGCGCATCAGGGATTCCATGCGACAGAGGGTGGATGCATGTATCCTCGCTAACGGAGGACATTTTGAACATTCCCTGTAACGAAGTGTTTGAAGTCACGCTGGTACATTCTGTTGCTGTGTGTTTGCATTCCATGCCATGATTAATGTGATTTGAAGAGAAGTAATAAAATGAGCTCTAACATGGAAAGTAAGCGTTTCCGGACACATGTCCACATAACATATTTTCTTTCTTTGTGTGTGAGGAATGTTTCCTGAAAGTTTGGGCGTACCTTTTTGTAACACCCTGTAATACACTATTTCAATGGCTGCTTCACTGCCTGAGCCATCTGGGTCTTCTCCTTAACTTTGCAAATAGTATTTATCCTTACAACACATTCTCCATTCCCATAATCATCCCGGACTCAATCTGCAATCGCTTACTGAGCCCTCACCCTCCACACAATATCCCCCCCCCCCCCCCGTCTATCCAATCATCTCCTACCCATTTTTGTCTCCCATCCTGTTTGACACCCTCTGCCAATGCACTTGCCCATCTTTCCTCACTCCTCTCCTTTTTCCTCACCTACCTGCTCCACTACCTCCTGACACTGTGCCTGATTGCATTGTAGTCCCTGCATATTTGCCAGACAGCATTCATCTCTCTCCCCACCTGTACACTACTATCCCTCCCCTTCCCTGTCCCCTGGTTGCATCTCACATTATAGTTGCATTCTGGTCTGAGATGCTGGAGTTGGAAGGCGTGTGAATGAGGTGTGCTTACTTGTGTGTATGACTGGTGCATGTTTCTCTTTTGCTGAGGAAGGCTGTGGCTGAAATCTTTATCTAACAAGGGAACCTCCCCATCGCACCCCCCTCAGATTTAGTTATAAGTTGGCACAGGGATAGGCCTTGAAAAACTGAACACAGATCAATCGAGAAAACAGGAAGAAGTTGTGTGGAACTAAGAAAAAAAAATAAGCAAAATATACAAACTGAGTAGTCCATGTGCAAGGTAGCCAACATATAGGAGGGTGTCAGCTGACGAACGCCGTAGTCCTGTGGTTAGCGTGGGCAGCTGCGGAATGAGAGGTCTTTGGTTCAAATCTTCTCTCGAGTGAAAAGTTTAATTTTTTATTTTCAGACAATTATTAAAGTTCAGGCACTCACACATAATCAACTTCGCTCTCCAAAATTCCAGGACATGTTTAGATTTGCTTGGACATAAGCAGGATTTGACGGTCTACACACGGAAACATTTGAAAACGTAAAAAACGTATGTTTTGACAGAGCGCAGGGAAAACTGTGCGACTGTGAAACTGTTGCATTCATTTGTTGCAGTTTATGTGACAAACTCTTAAGTTTTCATCGCTTTTTTGGGAGTGATTATCACTTCCACAAGAAAACCTAAATCGGGCAAGGTAGAAGAATCTTTTCACCCATTCGCCAAGTGTGCAAGTTAGGTGGGTCGACACCATATTCCTGTCATGTGGCGCACATGCCGTCACCAGTGTCGTATAGAATATATCAGACGTGTTTTCCTGTGGAGGAATCGGTTGACCTATGACCTTGCGATCAAATGTTTTCGGTTCCTATTGGAGAGGCACGTCCTTTCGTCTACTAATCGCACGGTTTTGCGGTGCGGTCGCAAAACACAGACACTAAACTTATTACAGTGAACAGAGACGTCAATGAATGGACGGACAGATCATAACTTTGCGAAAATAAAGAAAGTAAAATTTTCACTTGAGGGAGGACTCGAACCAAGGACCTCTCGTTCTGTATTTGCTCACTCTCACCACGGGACCACGGCGCTCCGCAACCAACATTGTCCTTGATGTTGCATATGTTGCACATGGACTATTCAGTTTGTATATTTTGTTCATTTTTTCATAGTTTCACACAACTTCTTCCTGTTTTCTCGATTGATCTGTGTTCAGTTTTTCAAGGCCTATCCACTGCGTCAATTTATAACTAAATCTGAGAGGGGTGCGATGGGGTGGTTCCCTTGTAAGTGTCATAATTGTGCAAGTCTGCAACTTAATGTGTCTTCTTTATGATAAGTAGCAATCTATCTTTTTGCTACATTGTTGATACTCATACCTGGAGTTTCCATTGTTCAACATATTATTTGTGTTACAATAACTTTCAATTTACCATTTGTTCAATATGAAGTATATCACTGATACCCAGTATTCACGTTAGCCATGTAATTAGCATATGCTGCTAGCACTTTATCAAAATAATGTTTAGACACTGATAAAACAAAACAGTGTAGCAAATTTATGCCAGAATAAACTAACATTATAATTTTTTAATGTTGCCTGAAATTTGCCATACTAATCATCCGTAGCATGTGTAATTTCATTTTTCATCTGACAGTGCAAATAGAGTAACACACACTGAGAACATCAGAACAATGAAAGTAAAAATTTCACTAATGCACTGCTTGGATTTAATTAGATAATTTATTTGCTGTAGATTGAACCAAACATTACTTCTTAACAACAGTGACACACAAATCAGGTATCCCACACAACAGAGGACCATCATCCTATTTTCGTAAAAGGGTTCATTCACAACCTACCGTGTTTGTTTGTCGGTGTTCTGGTATCAACACAGATACATACACTTTACAACAACTAAACCAACAATTATTCCATTTAACAGTAAACTGTGTGTCAACCTACTGAAGGTTAAAGCTTTGAAATACCTCTGACAACACTGCCTTTCTTATGACAAAAACTTACAGGTAAAAGCACACGTACTCTGTATGATTAACCTAAACCATTAGTCATATTATCAAATGAAATTCAACTATACAAGAATCACAACATGCGCCAATTATCCATGTTGCCCTTATGTGCTGTGTAATTTAACAGTGCACAAAGATGCCAACTTTACACTAAAAAAGAGAAAGGGAGAGAAAAAGAATCTATACTGAGGAACCAAATAATAAAATTCATACCCCAAATAGAAGAATTCCCTTCCATGGTATTCTCTTTCCAGTGAATAAATGTGGAAACCTTATTGGAAGTATTACTGCTTCTTTTAGAGACTCTTTGGCCCCTTCAAGACCAGCTACATCTGACCATTTAACACAAGGTTTCTCTACCACAATTGCACCTTCCAATTTGCTCTGTAATTTCTTCTTCTCAGGATCATCTGAATCACTATCACTGTCACTTTTCTTTTCGTCATTTCTGAAACAAAAATGAAATTTTTTCCGTAAAAACACAATTATATATAAATAAAATAAAATCATGCGAACAGCAAAACTTCTTGACAAATATACAGCATTTACCACCTCTGGACTTGATCCTGGAATCCTATTTTTTGTGAGCAGAGCTCTAACAATCCGTTCTCTAGCTTTACTTCTGCCAGTACTTTTCCTATTTTCATAGCTTCACAAAATCTCTCTCACGTAACATGCTAGACTAACACTTCCTGTTGAGAAATGGCTTAGCCAAACTCCAGAAGATGGTTTTCAGAATGAATTTTTCACTCTGCAGCAAAATGTGTCCTTTTGATAATTCCTTGCAGATTAAAACTGTGTACCAAATGGGACTCAAACCATCTGCCAGGAAGATCCACAACTTTGCGACAGAGTGACATTCTTTTTCCAAACAATCTAATAAGATGTTGCTAAGCCTTTTTTCCAATGTTCTTTCTTTCTGGAGTGCTGGTTCAGCAAGGTAAGCAGAAGATTTTCTTTGAAGTTTGGAAACTAGGGAAAGTACTAGTAAAAGAGAAGCAGTGAGGGCAGGTTGTAAGTTGTGCCTGGATAGCTCAAACCAGAAAAAAAGAAGTTCTGAGTTATTTAAATCTTAAAATATTTTAATTACATCAGTAGCCAACCAGCACTGTCAAAGGGTGTATAAGTTCTCGTATTATTGTTTTCTGTTAGCATATGGAGACTGTAGAAACAACATACACATGTTTCATAATTAGACATTTTTCTTTGTTATTGAAGTAGTCATTACATGCTCTTATATGGTCAGGATACTGAAATTTGGGCTTTTGTTTTGTAGTGAAGACAAAATGTTTCATTCTCAGTGACAACGCTCTTTAAATCTCGTTTATGTTAAATTCGTACTGGTCCAGAACATACCATGGGCTTTTATTTGAACAAGTCTTTGTGGGCCACACAAAACAAACTTTAGAAAATTTTCTGGGAACAATAATCTTACAGTATTACAGCTGACATCATTTTGCAAAATACCCTGGTCATAATGTATCAGTTTACATAAATGAGTTGATCAATGTACACTTATTGTCAGAAATGACAGTGGAGCAAAGGCTGCGGAAAATGGCTGTATTGCACATCTTTCAGCACTGCAAACATGACGAAACTACATACATATTGCATTTTCATACACTCCTTAAAGATGTAGCAAACATTTGTGTGTGTGATTTAATATGACTGGTTCTGGAGTGAACAAATTCAATAAGAAACCACTGTTACAAACCCTTTCATGTCAGGTAGCTCTGCTGTCATTTTATCCCACTGGGATAAAACTAACTCGACATTTGGATAGATAGCCAATGTTCACAGTGCAAAACAACCCCCATAATATTTGCTAAAAAGATAGTTTTTGTTATTTGTAGTGAACATAACACAAGAACACACACAAACAACGCCAGTTACAGGAATCAGTATGGATACACAAGTAATACAAGCTGCTGAGCTAGTTGAGAGTGCAGGTTACTTACTCAACAAAAGTTTGTAATTGCAGACATGAAACCAGCCCTCATTTTATTATTATGAACTGTTCAGATACACTTGTACATTCAGCTGTTGTCTGCTATTTACTATTAAGTTATATGTTAAAAGATACTTTTCACTGAACCACACATTAAACATATATTTCTGCTTCATTCACAGACATGGCACTGACATGATACACACAATGTACAATGTTACTTCTCAATTTCTACAAAAGCAGTATGCAGAGGAACTGTAGTTAAGTCTATCAGTCCTCACAGGAAAAAGGTTCAGGATATTGTGCAGGCAAATTTCCATGAGACAATGCGTGTTTCTTGTGGCATGTCCACACCAACTTTTTCTATCTGTGAAAAATGTGCATTGAAACTGTACACACATTTGACATCCTTCTTAAAATAACCTGATGTGCGATGCATAGTCACATAATATTCCTTGTTAGGTCATACAGTGCTTTATAAACAATTACTTTTTTGGATAATGTGCAGTCCCTAACACCCTATCAACAAGGGCAATTAACCAAGGTGATCATCATATTACATAATCTCACCAACTCACGCCAATTTATATTTGTGTGATAGAAATATTTACAAATACAATTTGATGTTTCTGTAGTCACAGGTTAACATGGCATGGGACATGAGAATTGGAAAATTTTCAACTGATGATTGTATCATGTCTTTGCTTGACAAATATAGTGTTGACGGAAGTACATTGTTAGGAAAAAATAAATAAAAAAATCAGTACATCTGAAAAGATGATGTCAATTTTGATCTGACGACAGCATATGACGCCTGTACTGTACTGTACTGCCACCTGTACTGATAATTGTTTCAACAACATCCACCAACAGATAGTGTAGTGGCATAGCTACCAGAGCACCATCTGTGTCTACACTTTAGTAAGGAATGCTCACAGCCAGGAGGCTAAGTGTGAAGCAAACATGTGAAGCAAGCAGGCAACCATGCTATGGAGATGCACTCTTGCTTCCTCCAACCACCTGAGCAAGTCTGAAAGGGGTCGAATTGTGGCCTTTCAAGTGGTGGGTTGGTTCTTTCAGGTAACTGCCACCCAAGTCAGACGTGCTGTGTCAGTTGTGCAATGATTCTAGGTTCAGTAGTCACGTGAACATTTGTCACACCCGTGGACGAGGTTCTAGATGTCAACACAGCATAATCACCCACCAGGATCATCGTACTGTAAGGGCAGTAGTGGCAGATCATACAGTTACTCCAGCACAGGTAGGAGGGGTCGTGAAACTAGACATGTCAACATGAACTGTTACAAACTGGTTATTAGCAGCTGGACTACGGGCACACACGCCTCTAGCCTATCTTCCACTCATGTCCCAGCACCAAAGAGCATGGTTTGACTGATGCCACAGGGGATCTATTGGAACGTGGGATGGCAAGTCGTGGTCTTCATTGATGAAAGCCGATTCTGCCTGCACGCAAGTGGTGGTTGTTTGCGTGTACGACATAGAGCTTGTGAGCACTGTCTCAGAGAGAGCATTCGTCCAAGACACACCGGCCCCACAACAGATCTCATGGTCTGGAGTGCAACAAGTTACGATTCTCGTTGACCTCTGGTGTTTCTGGAGAGGATGTTAACCAGTGCTCAGTATGTGCAGAACATTGTTTCATCCATTCTTTTGTCATTCTCGTAGCAGGAAAGTGATGTTTTATTCCAACAGGATAATGCTTGCTCACACACTGTCCATGAAACTCACTGAGCTCTGCAAGGTGTGTAGCAACTTCCCTGGCCAGCACAAAATCTGGACTTCTATCCAATTAAGCACATATGGGATTTGATGGGAAGAGAACTGATTTGTATGACTCGTCAGGCAACACCTCTCACAAAGCTTCATGAAGAGGTCAAACAGGATGGCATAGTGTATCCAGACAATAATCATCATGTGTACCATTGACTGGATGCCAGAGTCAGTGCCTGCGTTGCTGCACTATGTACTAGTATGCGTATTTCAGCATGGGTCGATACCTGGTACCTCAGAACCACTTGTGCTATTGATCTGTAAATGCAATCATTTCAAGTACTCCATATGCACTGTTGCAACAATAAATCTTGAAAGAACAGGAAACCTTTAAAAGAGTGTACAATTTTTTTCCCAGTGGTGTACATTCAATGTACTGTACTTGCACGAGAACGAGTCATTTCATGAAGTGGTAACTATGCTGACACGTTCTTTTATACTTTTACAGAAATTTATTTTTGGTGCTTCCTGTAGTTCTCAGACAATTTTAATGATGTTATTGCATATCTCATCAACCAACACGACTAATGTCCAAGGTTTGTTCTAGTACCTGTGACATTGTGCTACCCAAAAGAAGAAGAAGAAGAAGAAGAACACAGGGAAACAGGCAAATTATGGGACAAAGAAGCTACTCGGTGTCACCAAATCTTGAAAGGGCTTAGAATGGAAAAATGTATCCATACTGCCTAACAAGACAGTCGTCTTAAATTTTAAGTTCTATATGAAAGGTATTCATCATCTTTATGTAAGTCCCTGACGCAACTTAGAAGAATCATTCAGTACTGACAGGGTGCGGAGTCATCCTATCTGCCAATGATGTCATTCTGATGAATGGCTCAATAGAGCTGGTAGGCAGAGTTTTAAATTAGACAGAAATGAGTTTCATAATGTATCACGAAGAACATGTTGCCATTTTCTTTGTGCAATGTTGAATTGTCAGTGTGAATATATTCAGGTATCTGACATTGTAGAAATTTTACTAGTGTTTAGCATCTGAGTATATGGCCTGTAACCTTGGCAAAGTGGACAATACTTTAATGAGCATGCACTTGTAAATCCACAGGTAGGAAACCCATCCAGTTAATTAACTAAATACTAACTAAACAAACAAATAAATAAATACTAACATCAAAACTCGGAGACATTATAAAAATGAAGAACAGTGGTTATCTGCCCCCTCCCTCAAAAAAACCCCAATCCAAAGACAGGTGTTTGCCTATTGGTATAGTCTACTGTCAGCATTTATCACAGGTGGAAAAACAACAGGAACCACTGACTGCAGCACTGGCTGGGCTGAAAGTCAAGAACAGTTCCCCAGAGCAGTGGACCGAGGAGATGTCTGACATCTGAAGTGATGAAACAAAGCATGGCAAAAACAGTGCTGCTGGCACTCCCCAAACTTTATGCTACTCTATTAGTGGTGGATCCCAGGCAGCAGGCTATTGGTATGGTCATCAACAATGGGTAGACAATACATGGGAGTCACTTGCATATTTTTATCGGGAGTTACTGCCATTGCAACGGAGATGGTGTATCTATGATCAAGAGCTCTTGGCTATTAATGATGTAATCAAATATTTCAGACTGCAGATCAAAGCAAGAAAGTTTGTCACACACATTGAACATAAATTGTTCAAGAGGGACAGTACCGCCTTATTAGCCTATTCAGCACTGACATTCATCACATTTCGGGCATTAACAACTTGTGGCAGACTGTCTTGAGTAGCTGCCATATCTCAGCCCATGGAAATTAGAGTAGCCAAAGCTCAACAAGATGGTCCCAATTACGCACCCTGCAGCATGATGATGATGTGGTCCTGAGGTTACAACTAGTTGACATCCCTGGGGAAGACATTCAACTACACTGTGCAGTGGCACACGGACGATCTCACTTCTTTGTATCAGCAGAGTTCCGGGGACAAGTATTCGACATCTGCACAATCTCCGTCATCCCGGAGTTCAAGCTATATTCAGGCTGTTGTCCAGGCATTTTGTGCCATCATGAATGGAACTGTTGTGAGTGGACACGAACATGCTAACGAAACCAGCTCTATAAGATTTCCTGCCATGTTCAAATATCGACAGGAGATTTTCCAGTCGCATCCTCATGTTTAGCCCACATTCACCTCAAAGTGATGGGAATGACTATGATAGACAGGTATACATTGGCTGGAGGTAGTTCCAACTGATAACACTTTGGCAGAAACCCTAGCTTCTGCATTTATATCGACATGGCCAGTGTCCATTGCTCAAAAACTACCAAAATGGGCTGACAGCCTGAACTGGACTTGTTTGCCCAGCTGGCAAAGTTCTGTGGCTACGTACACCATAGAAAAACAAGTTACCACTGAGCCAGCAATGGCATGATTGAACGATGGCACTGAATACTGACTGTAGTGTTCATGTGCCAGGGAAGTTCGTGAATGTCTGCACTTCTAATAGTTTTGCTTGCCTATGAACCATCTATAAATCTGACAGACTCATCTGCAGCGAAGTTTGTTTACCATTAGACAGTGCCTACGAAGAGAGTTTGCTGCTCCAACCCTCTTACAAATGCAATACGGTATCAATGAGAGTCACCGAGCGCGGTGGCGCAGAGGTTAGCACACTGGACTCCCTTTCAGAAGGATGATGGTTCAAACCCTTGTCTGGTCGGCTGATATAGATTCTCCATGATTTCCCTAAATCGCTTCAGGCAAATTCTGGTATGGTTCCTTTGAAAGGGCATGGCAGACTTCCTTTCCCATCCTTCCCTAATCCAATGGGACCGATGACGTCACCGTTTGGTCCCCTCCCCAAATCAATCAACCAACCAACCAACCAACCAACCAACCAGAGATGTTGCACCATATGCAGGAGCATATCAACTGTAACAAACCTTCCAAGCCCTCAAAGCACGGTTCTCCATCAAATTTTGTGCATAACTATGTTGAGGACCACTCGCATGTAAGGCTATGGACCGACTCAGTCACGCTGCTGCTCCAACCTCCATTTACTGGACGATGTTGCATTCTATGCAGAAGCACGTAGATTCTGAACATATTAGTGAATAGGAAACCAACCACCGTGTCACTTAACTGTGTGAAGCTCATTTATGCCTTCTAAGAGGCATCACCTACCATGTTGCCCAATGTCAAGCAGATTCAATACCCTAAATCCCGTCACAGCCATCACACCCGGTTGACAGAGAACCAACGGAGCGCACAACCTGGTCCAGATGATGTGCACATTCTGGTCTGCCACAAAGACTGATGCTCCACATCAACGAATGGGGCTGATTTAGCAACTGCTATATATGTCAATCATCATCGTTGCGCACGTGAACACTGTTCGCACCATCTAGCGACGTTGTTGCAGTGAAGTAGTATAGAGTGTGAGAAGTTCTGTCATACGTTTGCAAGTGAACCATGGATGAGTTCTGTGTTTGCCACCAGGGGCACTGTGTTGTCCTATGTTTTATACATTTCTGTTTACTCTTTGGAATGCTAATTTTGAAACATCCAATGTATTTTCAGAATACATAACTAACCATTATTTTAAGTATGGGAGCTTTAGGTACAACTATCCCATCATCTCCAACCAAATGTTGCAGATTTAGTTTCGCAGTTTTTACCACTAAGCACAGCACAGATCAGGCTTTCACAAAGTGATGCTCCTAAAGTTTGTACCGATCAGAAATATGGAATGTTATGAAATTTTGTTTTCCCCAGAAGTCTAAACTTTACAAGTTTTTAATACAATGCATTTTATTCCTAAATATCACTATAGTAACTTACAATCACTTTCATGACAGTCTGTACAAACCAGCTCCTTCAACACCAAGCAAGTTACAGTTTTGCTTGCTGTTAATTTGAGCGATGGTAAGCATTTGGAATAGAGGTTACTTTACTCTTCTTACTAATCTAAAACAAGAGATGGAGCACACTGGTCACTTTGTCAGCATACAAGGCCAAAGTAGGTAGTAGTCCAAAAATTATTTCAGTTTTGTGGTGGGAAAACTTACTATTCACTAATAACTTTTCCTTGCCACATGACTGTAACTACTAAGAAGCAATCACAGTGGACAGTTTTAATGTTTTGAGTAATGTTGCTAATGTAGGATAATTATTTGAAGCTCAGATGTGCATAGCATCAATTTGTACTTAAACTCTGTGGAAGTAAAAGAATTTTCAATAGGTATCCCCACTCGTACAATTGTAGTTGGTGGCGACTTAATCTGCCTTCGATATACTGTATTTACTCGAATCTAAGCCGCACCTGAAGAATGAGACTCAGAATCAAGGAAAAAAAAAATTTCTCGAATCTTAAGCCGCACCTGAAATTTGAGACTCAAAATTCAAGGGGAGAGAAAAGTTTTAGGCCGCACCTCCAATTCGAAACAAAGTTGGCCCATTTTAATATGAGACACAATTTAGGTCGAATGAATGACGATACAGCTACAGTAGTTTGGTTCGAGTCATAAGCTTAGCAGTTACGCTTTACCAGGTAGCCATTGCTATGTGTGTATTTATATGGGTACCCTTCCTTTTTCACATGCTTCATCTGGTTTGAATTGATTGCTTATTTTTCTTTGATCTCATAAGTGCAGTTCTCTTTGTTATAGGTGTTTACGTCACTCTATGCTGAAAATGCATTACTGTACTGTGTCATGCATTGTTTGCCGCATTCTGATAATGAGTGTTTACGGCCTGTCGCCGCTCGTGGCATGGCTTGCTTTTGTGCGCACTACCTCCGCTTACAATAAAAAAAAAAAAGAGAGAGGACTTGTCTCATTAGCGAAACAATGGCAAGAGATTGCTATTTGTTGTTACTTACACTGCTGCTTTCTTTGATAATAATCAACAAGAACCTAATAGACTCTGTATGATAAAATATGTTCTGAACGAGAGTTTAGCGAAAATTTTTCTCCATTTGAAAATCTTTGCAGACACCTCTTTAGTACATTACATTCTGCACAGAAATTAGAGTCATCTTAGATTTAAAAATCTAGTCAATTTCCGTGCTTCATTTCTGAATGTATCACTATTAGGCATAAGAATAATACCAATATAAACATTACATGATATGTATATCCTTCCGCATTTGCTGTTGTCTCACTCTAGTTTCGTAGTTTATTAGGCAGACAGGATTTAAATGAGATAGCAGCAAACACGAAAGAATACAGAATACATGGCAGAATGTTTATATTCATATTATTCTTATGGTGAAGAGAATACTGCATGTGATTCATATTTCATCAGGTTCCTATTAGCAACCATGTCTTCTCACAGGTAGGAAAAAATTCAGAACGTAGAGTTGGCCATATTGACAAAAACCCCAAATAGTCTTCCCAGTCGGATTTTAGTAGTACATTGAAATGCTGCTACATTCGAAGATGAACAATATGGAATTTGTATTTACTTCATTGGATAATGTATGAAAATGCAGTGGTCGAAACTCGGGGAGGAGAAAAAAAGCTCGTCTTCCACCTTTTCTTTTTTTAAATTTACTGACGCAGAGGTTTTGGCACCAGTATTTATCTTTGTGCCTGCAAAGCAAGCATGTGTAGCACTACATGTATTCGACGGCAGAAGTTAGTTGTGGCGGCACCTACCATTTTTCAGAACTTCCACTTACTTTTCACTTGATTCTAAGCCGCAGGCGGTTTTTTTGATTGCAAAAACTGGAAAAAAAGTGCGGCTTAGATTCGAGTAAATACGGTATTGGTCAAAAGTTTATGGTAAGGATAAACTGTTGTCCAATGCTGTACTAAATGCTTTCTCCAAAAATTATTTTGAGCTATTTTTTCAGAAACCCATACAAAGTGTAAATGGTTGTGAAAATGTATTTTAAGCTCTTAGCAATAAACAATACTGAGCAAATAGAGACAATACAAGAGTGTCATAGCAGCACAACTGAACACTGTAACATTCAAATCAAAAATAAACACAGAATATAACTATTTAGCAATAAACAATACTGAGCAAATAGAGACAATACAAGAGTGTCATAGCAGCACAACTGAATACTGTAACATTCAAATCAAAAATAAACACAGAATATAACTATTTAAAACAGCAGATAAAAACTTTCCCAAGAGACAGTCTCTATTCCCTCCAAGATGCATGCACAGCCCAGGTGTGTGTTCAATTTCAAGAAATATTGTTGATGGTAATTGATAGTTTCATACCAAGTAAATTAATGAAAGACAGAAAAGACCCTTCATCGTACACAAAACAAATCAGGGTACTGTTGTGGAAGCAACAAAAAATCATGCTGCATTTAAAACAATGCAAAATCTCCAAGATTGGTGACATTTCATTTCATTGAAGCTCACTACAATGAAACTCTGGCTCCAAAATTGGCAGAAAATCCAAAAGAGACTCTGGTAATATGTAAAGTATACCAGAGACAAGACAGAATTAATATCTTCACTGTGTGATAGCAAATATTACTGATGGCAGTGCCACTACAGAGGAGTTACTGAACATAGTTTTCCGTAATTCATTCAGCAAAGAAGATGTAGTAAATAATCCAGAATTTGAATCAAGAACAACTGCCATTGTGTGTAACTAACAAAGAGATACCCTCAGTGTAGCAATGCAACTTAAGTCGCTATATAAAGCCTAGTCTTTCAGTCCAGATTGTATACCAATTAGGTTTCTTTTGGAGTATGCTGATGAAATAGGTCCATTTTTAACAATTATATACAACCACGCACTGTATGAAAGAGCCACGCCTAAAAACTGGAAAGTTGCACAGGTCACACCAATCTATACTAATAATAAATCTGTAAAGCTATTGCGTTTGTCTGTCTGAACATGCAAATCTCCAAAGTAACTAGACAAATTATCATGGGGTTTCGCAGGTAAAATGAGTAGAGCTTGGGTCACTGTATAGGCCTTATTTCGTCAAAAACAGATCATGGAAAATAGGTGCCGTAACTGAAAATTTTATCCATTGCAAAAGCAACTGTCTGTTACTTTTTATAAATAGCCCGCTGACTTGATTTCAATGAAATCTGGTACGGAAATAGCTTGAACTCTGAGGAAGAGCACAGGTTACTTAAAGTGTGTAGTTCAAGATACATATTAATTTGAAGAATATGATGTGATTAAGGTAAAAATATTTAGTCTTTGAAAAAAACTACTTATTCTTTCACTTTTGATCTTTATTATATTTGTTAAAATGCTTTTATTGGTTGATATGCGCTACGTGACACGATTCAAAGTAATAATCATAGTGCTTCTACAATCTTCAATGTGTTTGATATAAAGTTTTCGAACATCGTAAAGTACCTCAAAGAAAATGATCTATTGACACACAGCCTGCAGAAAATACAGTTCTTGTGATACACAACTAGCTGTATTTACACACAACAGAATGAATACCACTGACAGCAGATCTCAAGTTGATTCCATATTTCTGTACTTCCAGAAGGCTTTTGGTACCATTCATCACAAGCAGCTTCTAATCAAATTGCGTGCCTGCAGAGCATCATCTCAGTTGTGCGACTGAATTTATGATGTTCTGTCAGACGGGTCACAGCTAATGGTAATTGACTGGAAGCCACCAAGTGAAGCAAAAGTGATATCTCTTATTCCTAAGGAGCAGGGATAGGCCATCAACTGTTCCTACCTACATACATGATTTAAGGGGCAATATGAACAACCCTCTTAGATTGCTTGCAAAAGATTCTGTCACTTACCATCTAGTTAAATTGTCAGAAGATTGATACACATTACAAAATGATTTAGACAAGATATGTGCATGGTGCAAAAAGTGGCAACTGACTCTGGAAAAGTAGTGTGATGCCATTCACATGAGTACTAAATAAATTCCATTTAATTTCAATTACACAATGAATCATACAAATTTAAAGGTTTTTGATTCAACTAAATACCAAAGATTTTAACTATGAACAACTAAAGCTTCAAGCATCACATAGAAAATGTTGTGGGGAAGGTGAACTGAAGAGTTTTATTGGCAAATACTTAGAAAACGCAACAAATATACTAAAGAGACTACCGACACTATGCTTGTCCCTCCTGTTCTGGCGTATTGCTGTGCAATGTAGGATTCTTACCGGATAGCATTGACAGAGAACAAGAAGTTAAAAGACTGGCAGCTCATTTTGCATTACTGCGAAGTAGGGGAGAGGTCATTATTAAAACACAGGCATTTTCCGCTTCACGAAATTTGAATCACCAACTTTCTCCTCTGAGTGCAAAAGTATTTTGTCAAATCCTATCTACATAAGAAATATGACTGTCATAATAAAAATAAGAGAAGTCAGAGCTCGCATAGAAAGGTTTAGGTGTTTATTTTTGCACACTTGCTATTTGACAGTGGAACTGCTGAAAAATATTATAAAGTCATTCTATAACTACCTGCCAAGCATGTAGGTGTGAATTACAGAGCACATTACACAACTGAGGTAAAATTATATTTATATATATCACTTACTTGGAATTTGATTCACCAGCTTTAACAGGTTTCTTCTTTCCCTTCTTAAGATATTCTTTCAGCTTTTCTGCTCTGTCCAAGTATTGTAGACATTTTGCACGAATACTCTCTTTTGCCTTTTCACCTTGTGCTTCATCTGAAATGAAATTTTATCTATTCTCATAAATTCGGTTTAAGATGCTCGCTCTTTGGGAGGGGATAAGAGTAAGAGGGAAGGGAGAGATATATGACATGTCTAACTTAGTAAGTAAAATAAGAATAAAACATGTCGCAGTTCCACACACTCAAAATGCATGAACTGCTAACCTGGCTCTATACCTAATTTACATGCAGACTATCTACTATTCACTATTTGACATTAGTTGTACTACTATCAATCACATATACTATCTTAAATTGAACATCAGAGTAATGAAAATCTCCTCATTCTGATTTCTCTAAGGTACTGTCTGATAAAGTGTGGTTTCAGTTACCCGAGACTGCAATTGTGTGTGTGTGTGTGTGTGTGTGTGTGTGTGTGTGTGTGTGTGTGTGTGATGTTCATGAAGGCCTTAATGGCCAAAAGCTATAATTGTGAGAGTCTTTTTGTTGTGCCGATCTGTGACTCCCTATCTGCAACTCAGCATCTCCACTACATGGTGAGTAGCAACTTTCCTTCTCATAATATTGTTAAATCTTCATTAGCTAATTCATATCCTATGAAGCAGAACATCACAACATTCTGATATAGGTGATAAATTCAGAATGTTACTTGGAAACATTAAATACAAATTCCAAAGACAATATGCTTTTAAATTTGTGGAACAAGCATAAAAATGCTCTATAGGCATATTGGGATTATGGTTCTTGAAAGTGTGAACATCAAGATTATCTTCTTAAATCAGTAATGGTTAACAGAAGATTGTATGTAAGCAAATGAAAAATTTAATTTTATGGCAGCTAGTTTTTGTAGAAGCTACAGACCTCGCAGACACCTCCATCCATGTTGATGCCACAATAAGTTATAAAGAGTAATGGTATAAGGAATGGCATTCTGGTCCGAGATGCTAGAGATGACGGTCATATGTGTGTGAGGCATGCTTCCTTGTGTTTATGCTTCTCTTTCTTTTTCTGACAAAGATTGTGGCCAAAAGCTAATGTGAAAGTCTCTCTTAATAGTACCTGTCTGCAACTTAATTTGTCATCTTTGTGGTAAGCAGCAATCTATCTTTTCATACATTGATAAGTTATAAAGAGAATACATAAATTACTGAAGAAAGTGTCTATGAGAGTTTCACTGAGCTATGTAATTTGAATACAGTGATTACATCAATTTAAAAACTGTTCTTAGCTTAATATAAATATCTTCGTGCAGAGCCATAGACAGAAAAGGCAAGAAAAAATCATCATAGCGGCAGTCTTTAAATTTAGATGTGTTGAAAATATTGACTTAATTCAGAAATTCAGATTCATTCTAAACATGGCAAAAGAAAATAACCAGTAAACTGGAATTTCATCATGTATGCTGATTACTATACATCTGTATTTGGATGAGTTGTATTGGCAGCTAAAAAACTGGTAAATAACACAGACATAAGATGAAAGCACTGTAGTCTATTGCTCATTGAGAATTAAAAGCTGAAGTAAAGAGTGCAAGAGTTTCAAAATTAGATTTAAAAATAATATCTTAGTGAATCCTATTCACATATCAAATTTACTCAACTGTAACAAAAGGCTGGATGCAGACATGGCAGCATATCAGGGTAAGACTAGTTTCATAAACTTGGATAACAACCAGAACACATTTGCAAAATGGTAGAAATTACTCAAAAGAGCTGCAATGGATACAATGCTGCCTTAAAAAACAAAAAATTCAGCTGGTAAGATGGAACATCTACATCTGTAATCAAGGGCATATGTGATTACTTCACAAACAACTCTCTATTATAACAAATCAGTCCTTCAAGTAGCGGTGTTTCTGAAGTGTGCTGAAATATGCCAGGATTAAATTGTTATTCAAAAAGAAACTGGCAGAAGATATGAAGAATTATCACCCTCTCATTCTACTATCAGTCTTGCCTAGAGTATTTGAAAAGACTGAAGCAAAAAAATCTAAACATCTCTACTAATGAAAGATGTAATTTTTAAAAACCAATTTGAATGTCAATAACAAAAAAAGCATTATAAATGACATCAAAGAATTTATACAAAAGATAAGCTCCACATTAGATAAAGGCAAATGATCACTGGAACATCATAAAAATCTGACAATAGTATTTATTTTGATGAACAACTCCTTACATCTTTACAAATGACATATACATCCATACTCTGCAAACCATCAAGTGCATGACTGAGTTACACCAGTTAATAACACATCTTCCTGTTCATTTACAAATGGAGCACAAGAAGAATGACTTTTTGAAATGCTTCTGTGCACACTGTAGTTATCTAATTGTGCCCTCGTGATCTCTATGCGAGCAATATGGAGGGTTGTAGTATATTATTAGCAATCATTTGAAGCCAGTTCCTGAAGGCTTTCTCAGGACAGTTTGTATCTATCTACATCTGCGTCTATACTCTGCAAACCACTGTGAAGTGCATGGCAGAGGGTACGTCCCACTGTACCAGTTATTAGCGTTTCTTCTCATTCCATTCACATATGCAGAGAGGGAAGAATGATTGACTTAAAGCCTGTGCAAGGGCTGCAATTATTCTAACCTTGCCACAGGTGGTTACAGTATATTTGTAGAATCATTGTTTAATATCGGTCCTTGGAACTTTTATTAGTAGGCTTCCTTGGGATAGTTTATATTTATCCTCAAGAGTCAGTTCAGCTGCCCTTCTCTGTATATGTTCAATATCCCCTGCTAGTCCAATGGTATGTGTTCCATACACTTGAGCAATATTCTAGAATGGGACACACATGTGGTTTGTAAGCAATCTCCTTTGTAGACTGATCACACTTTCACAGTATTCTACCAATAAACTGAAGTGTAACACCTGCTTTACCCCACAACTGAGCATATGTGATTATTCCATTTCATACCCCCGCAAAGTATTACTCCAGGTATTTGTACGAGTAGGCCGATTCCGACTGTGACTCACTGGCTTATAGTCATGGGTTAGTATGGCTTTTTTTTGTGTGAAGTGCACAATGTTACATTTCTGAATATCTAAAGCAAGTTGCCATCTTTCAACACTTTGAAATCCTATCAAGATCTGACTGAATATTTACACATCCTCTTTCAAACAACTGATTATAGATAACTGCATAATCCGCAAAAAGTCTGAGGTTACTATTAATATTTAGATAGAGATAATTAATATACAAGAGTCCCAACACACTTTCCAGCAGCATACCAGAAGTTATTTCTGATGATGACACTCCCTCCAAATAACATGCTGCTTTGAGCAATTGGTGTAGGCATGGTACTGAGTCAAGTGCTTTTCAGAAATCAAGAAATACTGCATCTACCTGACTGCCTTGATCCAAAGCTTTCAGTGTGTCATGTGAGAAATGTGCGAGTTGAATTTTGCATGAACGATGTTTTCAAAATCCATGCTGGTTGGAATGGAGGAGGTCATTCTTTTCAGATACCTCATTGAAGTTGAGCTCACAATATGTTCTAAGATTCTACAACAAATTGATGTCAAGGATATTACATGGTATTTTTGTGGATTACTTCCACTACCCTTCTTGTAGATGAGTGTTGGTTTTGGTTTCGTTTTGCTTTAGGGCGCAAAAAAGCAACTGGAGTCATATGCACCCAAGTCAAAACCACAGGACATGAAGATAGAGGGGTGTCAAAAAATGACTATACGTCAGTCCTACATGATATAAGAGAAGACAGCTAAAAGTAGGGACCTGGAGAAAGGGCTAAAAAAAGACACCATACAGAAACGGAGGTCCAAAACTAAAAATTAAATAGCCTTCACCATATTGCTGTGGCAGATAAAAAATAAAATACAGTCGACAGCCCACACACCATTTGCTAAAACGGACGATAACTCAGACAGCAAACCCAAGCGGGAACGTAAACGGTTAAAAAATGAGCATTCTGAAAGGGAGTGGAGGACAGTTAAAGCTTGGGCACAATGTGTACGAAGTGGTGGGGCATCACCATTTATCAAATGACAATGGATAAAAAGGCAGTGCCCAATACACAGTCTAGTTAAAATGACCTCCTCCTGGCGGGAGAGCTGAGAGGAGATTGTCCAAGCTGCTGGGACGGGCTTAATAAGCTGGAGCTTATTCGCATGAAGGGAGGACCATTGGCAATGCCAAGGTGCACCACCACCGACAGACGGCAACATAGAGAGCATTGGAGCGAATATAGGGACTAGCGGGCTGAGGTACGAGGACTGCAGCCTTGGCAGCAGCCTCGTTTCCTGGCAGACCAACATGACCAGGAACCCACAGAAACATCGCACTGGCTCCATGAAGAGTGAGCACATGACAGTTTTCCTGGGCCCGCTGCACTAAGGGATGGGCGGTGTACAGTGCACATACACTTTGAAGGGCATTGAGTGAGTCTGAGCAGAGGACACAATTGAAAGGGATATGTCACCAGATGTAATCCATGGCCTGATACAAGACGATAGCTCGGCTGTAAATACTGAGTAGTGTGCCAGAAACTGATACCAAAAGACATGGGTGCCAATGACGAAGGCACACCTGACCCCACGGTCAGTCTGACAGCCATCAGTGTATAGAAAGGTACTATCGCAAAGTTCCATGCGAAGGTCATGAAACTGAAGGCAATAGAGTGGGGCTGGAGTAGTGTCTTTAGGAACCGAATAAAGGCCAAGGTTAACATGGGCTGCTTCATGAAGCCAAGATGGTGAAGGGTTCACACCACCAGGAAAGTTGCAGGTAGTGTGAAGTTAAGCCGCCGTAACAAGTGCTGAAAGCAGACACGAGGAGGTAACAAAGAAGAGGGCCACATCCCATACTGGCGATCAAAGGAAACATCAAAAGAGGAGGCATAGGACCGTTGGCCACACATGGCAAACAAAAGGCATGTATACCTGGCTGAGGTGAAAGTCACGGCAGTAGGACAATGGTAGTTCAGCAGTTTCAGCATACAGACTCTCAACTGGGCTAGTGTAAAAGGCGCCAGTGGTCAAACAGGTGCCACGATGGTGGATAGTGTTGAGACGGCGTAAGAGGGATGAATGTGCAGACGCATAAACAAAGCACCCATACTCGAGTTTTGAATGGACAGGGGACCGGTACATACGGAGGAAAGTGGTTTGATCGACAACCCTGGAAGTACCATTGAGGACACACAGGACATTGAGGAACCACGTACAGTGGGCTGCCAGGTAAGACACATGGGAAGACCAAGAGAGTTTCCAGGAATTTCTTAGTTTCAATGAACGGAAGGGCAACAGAGCCAAGATGTTAAGATGGTGGGAGAAACCTATTGCGTCGCCACAAATTGTAGACAGTTTTGTCAGTGGAAAAGTGAAAGCCATTGTCGACGCTCCAGGAATAAAGACGATCAAGACACCGGTGAAGACACCGCTCCGTGAGAGGTCCTTGGGCCATTATAGGGTTAACGGCGATAGCAAAGATGACGATGCTCAGGACAGAACACTGAGGCACACCATTTTCCTGGATAAAGGTGTCTGACAAGGCAGAACCCACAAGCACCTTGAAAACTCTGTCATTTAAAAATTCCTGAAGGAAACAGGGCAGGCGGCCACAGACCCCCCACATACAAAGAGTATAGAGGATACCAGTTGTCCAGCAGGTGTCATAGGCCTTCTCCAAATTGAAAAACATGGCCACAGTCTGGGATTTCCACAGAAAACCATTCATGACATGGGTGAACAAAGTGATGAGAGGGTCCACTGCAGAATGCTCTGCTCCAAATCCACACTACGCATTCGTCAGTAGACTGCAAGACTCGAGCCACCATACCAGCTGAGCATGAATCATACGTTCCATCACTTTGCAAATGCAGCTGGTCAGAGAGATGGGGGCAGTAACTAGAAGGAAGGTTATTGTCTTTACTAGACTTGGGTATGGATATGACGGTGGCTTCCCGCCAACGTCCAGGAAATGTGCCCTCTGCCCAGATGCAGCTGTACGTGTTAAGCAGAAAGTGCTTGCCCACAAGAGAAAGGTGCTGCAACATCTGAATGTGGATGACGTCTGGCCATGGGGCGGGCGGAGGATTGGGATAAACTGAGAGCACGGTCTAGCTCCCTCCCTCATAGTAAAGGCGGCATTTGTAGTACTCACAATTCGGAGAAGAGAAAGGTCTCGCCCAAGCCTCCTCCGCTCATTTGGGATGGAGGAAGGCAGGGTGATAGAAGGAAGAGCTCGAAAAGTCCGCAAAATGGTGGCCCAAGGTGTTGGAGATAGCAATAGGGTCCACGATGACATTGTCTGCTACTGTCAGGCCGGAAATTCTGGAATGGATCTTGGCCCAGAGAGCCGTCAGAGGTTGGCCCACATGACAGAGGAAGAGATGGAACTGTTAAAAGAGCTAATGAATGAAATGCAGCTATCTTTTTTGCTATCCCAAAGAATGCAACTACACTTTGCAAGTATCTGTTTATAATGAACGCAGTTTGCCATCGTAAGATGACGGTTAAAAATGAGGAGAGCACATCTCCATGCGCGTATTGCATCACGGCATGCCTGAGTCCACCAAGGGGCTGGGACACAATGTGGTAAAGAGGACGTGTGAGGAATGGAACATTCTGCAGTAGTAAGGATGGCATTTGTGAGATATTCCACCTGGTCATCACAACTGGGGAAATTTTTGTCTGCGAAGGTCACCAGGGAGGAGTAAAGCTGCCAGTCAGCCTTAGTACGCTGCCATTTGGGTGTGCACGCAAATGGGATAGGAGTCAGCAAACGGATAGCACATAGTTGCTCGAGTAGGTGTCAGAAAGAACAGACCACTCAAGACGATGGGCTTGCTGGGCAGTGCAGAAGGATAGGTCCAAATGGGAATAGGTGTGCGAGGAGTCGGAAAGGAAAGTGGGTGTCCCAGTATTAAGGAAGAAGTGGTTAAGTTGGTTAAGAAGGTCAGCCAAGAGGGCACCTCTCTGACAGGTCCTGGGAGAACCCCAGGGGGGATGATGTGCATTAAAGTCACTGAGTAGCAAAAATGGGGAAGGTAGCTGCCCAATAAGCTAAAGGAAGTCTGCCCTGGTGACATCGAATGACGGAGGGACATAAATGGTACAGAGGGAAAAGTCAGGAGGGGAAGGAAAAGGCGAACTGCAACAGCTTGAAGATGGGTAGTCAGGGAGATAGGTTAACTATGAATGTCATCCTGTACGAGCAACATGATGTCACCAAGAGATGGAATGCGAACCTCAAGGAGGTCAAAAATGAACCAGTAAAAAATGTGAAAGTTCAAAGTGGTCGTGAGGGCGCCATTTAATTTCCTGAAGGCAGAGTACAAGGGGATGCCGGTACTAAAAGTAGTTGTAAAGCTTCCATGTGGGACTGAAGGCCACAAATGTTCCACTGGAGGAGAATAATGATGAGGACGAGATGTAGGGGTGTCACCTCAGTAGCTGATGAGTGACAGCCTGTGAAGTGAGCTACTACAGGGCACAGAAGCAGGAGGATCCTGCTTCATGGGGTCCACAGAAGCATCGGCCTGCTTGTGTGGTCGGTCTGTGAAGTCCAACACTGAAAAACGGTTGGTGGTGCGTACCAGGAACAAGGAGGCTGGCCAGGCTAAGGTATCACATGGCAACACCGTCGAAGAGGATCTTCAAGTCAGCGAAGGAGAAGACTGTTTGCCTTTGGTGGACTTCTTTGAGCCTTTCCAGTTAGAGGAAGACTCTGGTGTCGTTTGACTGGAGGGACATAGGAAGTCTTCAAGGGAGTATCCTTCTGTCCTTTCCGGCCTACTAGTTGTGTAGCTGGTGGCTTTGCTCCTTGAGGCGAGAGTTTGCTGGCTTGTTGCACAGCTGGGCGCAGGGATGGCGATTCTACCTTGACACTGGGTGATTTTATAACCTCAGAGCTGAATTGGAGGTCGCATGTCTGCGGGGCCTTGTGTCCTTTATGGAGTGAGGGGTAACAAGAACAGAACTATAGATGCCCGATGGGAGAATGCAGGATTTGCAACTAGCCAATAACTTGCGAGTGACTGGGTAAAGCACTTATTCCTTTAACCGGATATCTTGGACAGCCCGCTCGTCAAGATATGTGGGACAATCCCAAGAGGAGGCAGCATGGCCGCCATTGCAGTCGATACAGCAGGGAGGAGGAGGCGGACAATCACCCATGTGTGCATCCCTACAACAGGTTACATATTTGGCTGGGTGTCAACAAGACATTCTAGTGTTGAATCAATGACAGTGGTAGCAGTGCGTCAGGTTCAGAATGTACGGCCGGACTGTGATAATTTCATAGCTTGCTCTGATCTTCGATGAAGGCACCACTCTGTCAAAGGTGAGGAAAAGAGTGTGGGCGGGTCTAAGGAGGAATCTACCTTTTTCATTACACGATGGACAGCAATGACACCCTGATCAGAGAGGTAAAAATTACTAGTTTCCTACAGCTTTTTGAAGTTAATTATAGTCACTAAAGAACTAAAAAACAGAGACATAACACAATATGTTAGTTTCAATATCTGCTACAGTAATTAAATTGCAAATGCCAATTGATTACAAATTAGATTATGAACAGGCCAATGGTAACTCCTGAAAATTCTCAAAAAATGCAGGTTTATTTGCATTGATGTTGTTGTTGTGATCTGCAGTTCAAAGACTTGTTTGATGCAGCTCTCCATGCTATTCTATCGTGTACAAGTCTCTTCACATCTGAGTAACTATTGCAACCTATGTCCTTCTGAATCTGCTTACTGGATTCATCTCTTGGTGTCCCTCTACAATTTTTACCCCCCCCCCCCCCTCCCCCCCCGAAAGTTTCCCTCCTGGATTAACCTGGTGAGCCCCTGACCTCTCAGAATGTGTCCTGCTAACTAATCCCTTCTTCTTGTCAGGTTGTGACACAAATTTCTTTCCTCCCCACGTTAGTCATCTGATCTACCCATCTAATCTTCAGTACCACATTTCAAAAGCTTCTATTCTCTTCTTGTCTAAACTGTTTATCATTCATGTTCCACTTCTATACATGGCTGCATGCCATGCCATACAAACACTTTCAGAAAAGGCTTTCTGACAGTTACACCTATACCCGACGTCAACAAATTTCTCTTCTTCTGAAACACTTTTCTTGCCATTGCCAAGCTGCCTTTTATATCCTATCTACTTCTACCAATATAGTTATTTCGGTGCACAAATAGCAAAACTCATCTGCTACTTTAAGTGTCTCATTTCCTAATCTAATTCCCTCAGCATCACCTGGTTTAACTCTACTGCATTACATTTCCTTGTTTTGCTTTTGTTGATGTTCATATTATATCCTGCTTTCAGATACTGTCCGTTCCATTCAACTGCTCTTCCAAGTCCTTTGCAGTCTCTGTCAGAATTACAATGTCAGCAGCAAAACCTCAGAATTTTTATTTCTTCTGCCTGGACTTTAATTCCTACTCCAAATTTTCCTTTTGTTTCCTTTACTACTTGCTCAATATACAGATTGAATAACATCAGGGATAGGCAACAACCCCGCATCACTCCCTTTTCAACCACTGCTTCCTTTTCATGCCCCTCGACTCTTACAATTGCCATCTGGTTCTGTACAAATTGTAAATAGCGTTTTCCTCCCTGTATTTTATCCCTGCCACCTTTAGAATTTGAAAGTGGCTATTCAGTCAACATTGTCAAAGCTTTCTCTAAGTCTACAAAATGCTATAAACACAGGTTTGCCTTTCCTTAACACATCTTCTAAGGTAAGTTGTAAGGTCACTGTTGCCTCGCGTATTCCTACATTTCTCCGGAATACCAACTGATCTTCCCCGAGGTAAGCTCCAACCATTTTTTCCATTTTTCTGTAAAGAATTCATGTTAGTGTTTTGCAGCCATAACTTATTAAACTGATACTTCGGTAATTTTCACACCTGACAGCACCTGCTTTCTTTGGGATTGGAATTATTATATTCTTCTTGCAGTCTGCGTGTATTCTGCCTGTCTCACACAACTTGCTTCCAGAAGAAAGAGTTCTGTTATGGCTGGCTCGTTCTGTTATGGCTGGCTCTCCCAAGGCTATCAGTAGTTCTAACAGAATACTGTCTACTCTTGGGGCCTTGTTTTGACTTAGCTCTTTCAGTGCTCTGTAGGATTTTTCATGCAGTATTACATCTCCCATCTTATCTTCACCTACATCCTCTTCCATTTCCATAATACTGTTCTCAAGTACATCTCCCTTGTATAGACCCTGTATATACTCCTTCCATCTTTCTGCTTTCCCTTCTTTGTTCAGGACTCTTTTTACATCTAAACTCTTTATATTCCTACAGCTGCTTCTCTTTCCTCCAAAGAGATCTTTAGGCAGTGTGTATCTTTCCTCTAGCAAAATATGTTTCCATTTCCTTAAATTTGTTCTCCAACCACGCCAGCTTAACTATTTTGCACTTCTTGTTAATCTCATTTTTTGTTAAACATTTGTATTCTCTTTTACCTGTTTCATTTATATATTTTCTACTTTCATTAATTAAATTCAATATCTCTTGTGTTATCCAAGGGTATCTATAAACCTTCGTCTTTTTACCTACTTGATCCTCTGCTGCCTTCAATATTTCATCTCTTAAAGCTACCCATTCGTCTTGTACTGTATTTATTTCTTCTGTCCTAATCAACTGCTGCCTAATGCTCCCTCTGAAACCCACAACAACCTCCGGTTCTTTAAACTTATCCAGGTCCCATCTCCTCAATTTCTTATCTTTTCCAGTGTCTTTAGTTTTGATCTACAGTTCACAACCAATAAATTATGGTCAGCGTCCACATGTGCCTCTGAAAACGTCTAATTTAAAGTGTGGTCGCTAAATCTCTGTCTGTTACATAATCAATCTGAAACTTTCTGGTATCTCAGGAGTCATCCAGATACAAAACCTTCTCTTACGTTTGTTAAGCCAAGTGTTAGCGATGATTAAATTATGCTCTGAGCAAAATTCTACCAGCCCGGTCCTATTTCATTCCTTTCCCACAGTCCATATTCACCTACTACTTTTCCTTCTCTTCCCTTTCCTACTATCGAATTCCATTTCCTGATCACAAATTTTCGTCTCCCTTAACTATCTGAATAACTTTTTCGTCCCATAATACACTTTTTCAAGCTCTTCATCATCTGTGGAGCTAGACGGCATATAAAACCTGTAGTACTGTGGTGGGTGTGGGCTTCGTGTCTGTCTTGGTTGTGATAATGTGTTCACTATGCTGTTCATAGCAGCTTACCCACATTCCTATTTTCTTATTTGTTATTATAGCAACAAAATTATTGCACATGTGGGCTTGTTCATAGGAAAAATTCTGAAATTGGCTTTTACATATAAATAAAAGCGTGTGAATAGCATGAGCGTCAGTTTATCTCAGTCAAAAATCAAGAGGTGTGTAGCACCAACAAAGCACATCATCTGCCTATTGCAGCTAACAAGTATGGACCAGTTCAGTTTCTTTAGCATCTCTATGATACTATTCTATGGGTCAAATAAACCTGTGACCATTCATGCTCCTTTCTCCGTCTGTTCATTATCTCCTGATAGTCCTATTTAATATCAGTCACACACTTGAACAATGTTCTACTATAGATTGCAAGAGTGATCCATAGGCAATGTTCTTTGCATATTGACTGTTTTTCCCTTTTATTCTACCAATAAATCAAATACTGGCCACCTGAAGCTATGTCACGGTTTCATTTCATGTCCCTACAAAGAGTTACAATTGTGAATTTGTACAAGTTGCCCGATTCCAACCACTACTTATTGACACTGTACTCATAGGAACTATGTTTACATCACACACACACACACACACACACCTGCGCGCGCATGCACACATGCGCATGGGCGCGTACACAAACGCAACTTGCACACACGTCTGCAGTCTCAGAGAGCTGAAACCACACTGCCTCTCAGCTCTCTGAGACTGCAGAAGTGTGTGCAAGTTGTGTTTGTGTGAGTGCGTGTGTGTATGCGTGTCTACTGCTGACAAAGTCCTTAATGGCCAAAAGCTATAATTGTGTGAATCTTTTTGTTGTGCCTATCACAACTCAGCATCTCCGCTATATGGCGAGCAGCAACTTTCCTTCTATGGTATTGTTACATTTCGTCCTGGATTTTCCATTGTTCACTCTAGTCACAAATTTCATTTGATACCCCTGTGTGATCATACTTTTGATAATAAGTATTGGTACAGTACTGAGTCAAATGCTTTTTTGTTGGTTGGTTTGGGGTATAAAGGGACCAAACTATGGGGTAATCAGCCCCTTTTCCCTGACACAAGCAAAGCTCAAGGTACTAAAACACCCAATATCACACCTAAAAACAAAACGAACAGAATGAACAAAAAACAGAGAAAACATACACCACAAGGAGGTGGTGTTAAAATCATAGAGCAGATGGTCTGGGCTGGTTGATCACAATAATGAAAAAGGATGAGCCAGCCACTCTGCAACACTTTAAAATGTCCACCCCAAACAGACATGGCGAGATGGACACATGTAGGGAGAAGACAACCACCAAGACAAACAAATGCAAAGAAAGTGCGACAGAGTTAAAATGGAGGGAGGGTGGCGGCCTCTGAGAGAAGGCTAAATGCCCACCGTTAGATGGTATGATAACACACGCCCCCCCCCCCCCCCCCCACACACACACAAATAAAATATGAAACTAAATCTGCTGTTGAGGCATTGTCACCCAACAACGAAGGCAGGGTGCTGGGAAAGTTAAATGTCCGCCGCAGTGGCTAAAAGTGGGTAGTCCAGCAAGATGTGGACGAGAGTCTCAGACTGCCATAGGCGAGGCGGGATTGAACAAGGGCTCTGTAGAGCTCCAGCAGCGTAGAGCAATGTGAACCCCAGTTGGTGTTGCGCAGGTAGTGGAGGGCATTGAGGATGCTAACAGTACTTCTGCTTCAGCTGACAAAGATGAGGAAGCCAAGTCAATCAGGTTTCTCCTAAGAATCAATATGTTTCCACTACAGTGAGTGGATCATCATTAAGGTAAAGTTCTAGTTCCGGATGAACAGTACGATGCTGACAGAAGTGCATGACACACAAATTCGTGGCTGTAAACTGGAAGCTGTGGGCTAGAGCCCATGACTGGGGCATGTGGATAGCTCCCTGTATGCACCGCTCAGCAACACCAGTACTGGAGGAGCAGTAAGAAATGCAGAAGTCGTCTGCATATAGAGAAGGTGAGACGGGCAGCCCGACAGCTGCTGCTAGACTGTTAATGTCCACTAAAACTAGAGATAAACGCAATACAGAGCCCTGCGGGACCCAATTCTCCTGGTTATGGGGGAATTATGGGAGGCACCAACATGGACACGGAAAGTACGGAGTGACAGGAAATTCTGGATACAAATCAGGAGCGGGCCCCAGAGACCCCACTCATATAATGTGGCTAGGATATGATGTCACCAGGTTGTGTCGTAAGCTTGCCGTAAATCGAAAAAGACGACAACCAGGTGTTGGCATCTGGAAAGGGTTGTTCGGATGTCAGACTCGAGGGAAACTAGATTACCAGTGGTAGAGTGACCCTGGTGGAAACCGCCATCGCATGGAACCAGTAGGCAACGTGACTCCAGGACCCAACACAACCGCTGACTTATCACAGGTGCTAACAGCTTACACAGAATGTTGGTGAGGCTGATGGGCCGATAGCTATCCACGTCGAGCAGGTTTTTACTGGGTTTGATTATTGGAATGATGGTGCTCTCCCCCCATTGCGATGGAAAGACGCCATCATACCAGAACTTGTTGAAGATGATGAGGAGATGTCATTTGTAGTGAGACAAGAAATGTTTGATCGTTTGACTGAGGATCTGATATGGCCTAGGAGCTGTGTCAGGGCAATGTGCAAGGACGCTGAGGAACTCCCACTCTGTAAATTGAGCATTACAAGGTTCACTATGACATTAAGTGAACGAGAGGGCTTTCCTCTCCATCCGCTGTTCGAGGGTGCGAAATGCTGGGGGATAATTCTCCGACACAGAGGCTCGAGCATAGTGCTCAGCAATTGCGTTTGCGTCGGTAGATAACACGCCATTCATGTTAATGACAGTAACACCTGTTGGGGTCTGGTACCCGCAAATACGTCTGATCTTTGTCCAGACTTGGGAAGGTGACATATGGCACCCAATGGTCGAGACGTATTTTTCCCAAAACTCCTATTTCCATATTTTTATAAGCTGGCGAATGTGGGCATGAAGCCATTTAAAACCTGTTACGTGCTCTAGGGAAGGATTCCACTTATGTCACTATAGAGCTCGTCGATGCTCTTTGATGAATGGCCTCAGCAATTTCCAGCGACCACCAACGTACTTTCGCCGGGGGAACCCTAAAGAACAAGGGATTGTGTTTTCCCCCGCAGAGACGATCATTCTAGTGACCTGCTCAACTACCACATTGATGGTACCTTGTGGAGGAGATTCAACGGTGACAGCAAGGGTGAAAGCTTCCCAGTCTGCCTTATTTAAAGCCCATGTTGGTAGACACCCGGAGCGAATGGCGTTGGGGGAGTGACAGGAAGATGGGAAAGTGGTCACTACCACACAAGTCATTGTAGGCTCTTTAGTCAACAGATGGGAGAAGTCCTGGGCTACAGCGGGATGAATCAATGGCAGAGTAAATGTCATGAGCCACACTGAAATGTGTGGGGGCCCCAGTATTCAAGAAGCACAGGCCGAGTTGAGACAGAAAAGTTTCAACATCGGCCAGTAAGCATGGTGCCACCCCACAAGGAGTTATGGGCATTAAAATCTCCCAAAAGTAGGAAAGGTTTAGGGAGTTGATGAATCAGTGCAGCCAATGTGTAAATGGGTACTGCACCATCTGGAGGAAGATACACGTTGCAGACAGTTATTTCCTGCATTGTCCTTATCTGACAGCCACAGCTTCAAGAGGGGTTTGAAGGGGGCACAGCTTCACTGCATACTGAGTTCAGAACATAGACACAAACCCCACCTGACACACACTTAGTCGCTACAGTTCTTGTAATATCTCCTATAGCTGCGGAGGGCAGGGGTCCGCATTGCCAGCAACCAGGTTTCCTGGAGGGCAATGCAGAAAGCAGGTGTAAAGCTTAACAGCTGCTGTAGCTCAGCCAGATGGTGGAAAAAAACCGCAGCAATTCCACTGGAGGATGACATTATTATGAGGCTGAGAAGGCATGAAGCATGCAAGGAGGCTGGGAACGCCCCAGGGTCACCTGCTGCCACGGATTGAGTATTTGTATCCATTCCTATTGTGGATGAGGCATCAGTGAGATCCACGTCCTCAGGGGTGCTGAGATATCCACCTCACCTGCAGGTGCTGAACAGGTAGGGAGTGGTGGTATTGGGGCCACCGGAGGGTCCTTTTTCTTAACAGACTTCTTTGTTTGCTTGCCCTGCCCCTCCTCTTTAGGAGCTTGCTGGGAGGACTTCTCCGACGTAGCTTCAGGCACTGAGGAAGACCGTGAAGCTCTTCATCCGGCAGCTTTTGGCTCCTTTAGCCACTGGTGAGTGTCTGCTGTGGCGTTAGTGGAGACCTTGGGAGAGAGGGTCCCAAGAGACCCCTTCCAGATTAGAGGAGCTGGAGAAGGCTGTTGCTTCTCCGGCTGCAGGGAGGGGACCGATGTCCCCTGCATTGGGGGGAGGGGGGGGGGGGAGCATGCTCCCGAAGTAGGTACTTTGGGAGCAATGGAAGGAGATTTTTCCCCCTACCACCAAGGGGGCAGATGTATTCTGGGAGGTCCGGAGGGCCCACTGTTTGTGGCACAGTGTGTGGTACAACTGGTACATCTGATGGCAATGGTAATGTAGCTGCAGCGAATGTGGATGTCAACCGAACGGGGTGTAATTGTTCAAATTTAAGTTTAGCCTCTTGGTAAGTCAACTGGTCCAGGGTGTTTTGCTCCAGGATTTTCCACTCCTTTTCAAGCACTGTGCAGGGGTAGTGCTGCTCTCCACAGCTGATGCAAGCGGGAAAGGGTGCGCAGGGAGTATCTGGATGCAGTGGACGTCCACATTCTCTACATGTGGCACTGGAAGTGCAGTGGGAAGACATGTGCCCAAATTTCCAGCACTTAAATCACCGCATAGGGGGAGGGACGGATGGTTTAACGTCACAGCAGTAAACCATCACCTTGATCTTTTCAGGCTATGAATCACCCTCAAAGGCCAAGATGAAGGCACCGATCAAGATGAAGGCACCGATAGCAACCCTGTTGTCTTTGGGTCCCCTGTGAATGCGCTGGATGAGATGAACACCCGGCCGTTCTAGATTGGTGCAGAGCTCTTCATCAGACGGCAAGAGGAGGTTGCAATGGAAAATTATCCCCTGGACAATGTTGAGGCTTCTATGGGGAGTGACAGAAACAGGAATACCACTCAGCCGGTCACAAGCGAGTAACTCTCAGGATTGGGCTGTGGACGCTGTCTGAACCAAGACTGCACCGCTTCTCATCTTGGACACCACTGTCACTTCCCCAAACTTATCCTCAAGATGTTCAACAAAAAATTGAGGGTTCATAGGTAGAAAGGAGTCCCTGCCCATTCTGCTACAGACTAAATACCGAGGCGAATATGGCTCTCTTCTTTCTGTAGCCCTGTCCCTGCCCATTCTGCTACAGACTAAATACCGAGGCGAATACGGCTCTCTTTTTTCTGTAGCCCTATGTTCCTCGCATGGTGTAGCAAGGTAGGGAAACGATTTAGGGTCATATCTGTCAGCATTGTACTCGATCTTACCCTTCTTAGAGACTGCTGGTGCCGTACCATCACCAGCAAGAGATGACTTAGTCTGCTTCATTGAGGGTCATCCACCCTGATGCCACCCACTCCGATCAGGGGCTCTCCCCACGGGCGCCACCCAACCACAGCAAAGGCCACCTGGCATGATGGCTGTTGCCGGGTGTCCTGATGCCCCAGGAGGACAGGCATCTACTCCTTGGTAAACGTGGGGAATTTAAAGCTCAGGCATCAGCAATGCGATCCCTGTGGTGTTAGGGAGCTACCACCAAATGGATACATGACGGCCCCACCACAACGGACTGGTTACCCAGGGTGTCTACGTGGACAAGAAAAAAAAAAATTCCCGGATTTTTCCCGGATTTCCCAGTTAAAAACACAATTTCTCCCGGATGAAATTACGTATAAAGCGGGTGAAAATACATCCGTGTTAAGTAACAGTATACTTTCCCTCGGAGCTGTAAAACCTATCAGTCCTTTGAATCTTAAAGGTCTTATACCGGCGGAGGACGTCCCAGCACTTTAGGAAATGAAATCCAGGAAAAACAATGCGTTTGGAAAGTTGATTGATGCGAGACAATATGGACAGAGTTTATTTTCGTATTGCTGAAGTATATACACAAATTACACAAATTACAGCATGGTAGCTTCCGAAACTCTAAAATAGAGATTGCGTTGAGCGATGCACTTTTGTCAGCCAGTCATAGCTCATGTCACGTGACCTCGCTAGCGAATGACGGCAGTTATTCAGAGCACGAGGCCTACGAGAAAGACAGGCCGCGGCGCGTACGTTACGAAGGTAGCCCGAGCTCGCTCAATTCAGCAAAGTGCGTTTCTACACCGGTTAACTCGTAAGCAGATGTGTATGTACGAACGAGAATTGCATCCTCTATTGGCATCCACTGTTATTAGTCCTACAATGATAGGAAGTCCGTAGGCCTACTAACAGGCTCTAATTTGGCAATTAAAATCGTGCCAAAATGATTATCAGTTGCTTAGAAAAGTCGAAGTGTTCTGGCATGAAGGGACTTGTGACATTGCTCAGTAACACATTATGCACATTTTTGTGAAGGCAATTGCATAATTTTTTATCTATGAAAGAACAACATTAAATATGAAAACTAACTTGAAGCTCGGTCTTTTTTTAGCGTGTGTTACACGTTAAGTCATATCAAATACAAATGTGCCGGTAAAATTTTAAATAGTGGCATAAATTACTTATCTTCTGGGCCCGACATTTTTCAAATGGCTGATCCTCAAAGTGTTACGTTTTGAATGAGAGTTATAATGCCCTGTGATTTAAGAAATGCACTGCACATTCTCACACGTAACATAAATCATCTTGCGTGGAAATTTACTTCGAAAGTAACGCATCTCAAGCCACTATTCGTAATAATTTCTGGTGATCTGTTAGAAATGTAAACAATTGTGACGTCACACACATCGAATGCATGTTAGTTGTTACGGACGTACTGCATAATCTTCGACCTAAATCCTTTGACACTATTTACCCATTTTCTATGCAACTAAACTTTTATTTTGGTGTTATTCTGTGATTTGTGTTTCATTGGTGCAATATTATTTAGCAGTAGTGGACTAAAGTTCTTTGTCAGCGTATCAGAACTTACACGTCACACCTACAAAACTTTAACTGCAATCTAAAACAACGAAAAATCCCGGAATTCTAAAAAATTCCCGGGTTTTTCCCGGATGAAAAAATTCCCGGGTTTTTCCCGGAATTCCCGGATGTCCCGGGCCGTATACACCCTGTTACCGTGTTGGATACTGGGCGCGGAGAAATCCAATATTGTCATGGGGGTGGAAGAGGACAGGAGACAATGGAAGAAGATGACATACCCTGAAGTGTCCTTAACCAAGTAGTTGAATTGCAAGTGGAGATGCAAAGCCATGACAAGAGGTCCAGGAGATCGAATCTAAGGGCACTATGGATAATTGCACCACGTAAGGTGTCCTTCCCCATATGACCCACACTTCTGTAGAATTTGGAAAGTGGCAGGTCAAACCATACAATGGAACCTGAACTTACAGGGCCGAAAAGTGAGAGATTCCTGTTAGTCACCTCTTATGACAGGCAGGGATACCTTGGGCCTATTCTAGCCCCCGGACCCGCAGAGGGGGGGATGCATTTTGGAGATCAAGAAATACATCAGTGTTGTTATTCATGGCATTAGAACTGAGCCAATAATTCAATAATAAAAAGAGAAAGCATAAATTTTGGCTTTGGAAATGGATTTTAGACAGAATTAACACACTGACATCAAAGAAAGTTATAATGGATGCAGCACTCTTAAAAGAAGACCCATCTGTGAATTACTTTCTAATTAATAATAAAATAGCCAATTTCGAGTAGTTTCACAGCTGTCACTTGAGTTCTATTAAAAACCTGATACACAACATTAGATATACAGTTCTGGCTCAATTTGTTTTAGCCTCATCAATTTGTTGTCATTATAACTGAGCCCTTACCACACTGTATAAAATGATCAAATTTTTGTATGCACTGAGTACAGTAATGGAACTATTTTATCCAACTTTCAGAAACTACCTCATTTATATTTTAAGTTAAGTGCAATCTTTTTCCCTAAGAACATATAAAAGAAGTGACATAAAATGTCAACACTTTATCTTGTGCATCGATGTAGGCTTTGGAAACGCTCCCACATACCATCCACCATCTCAAGAAATCCAGAATGAGATTTTCACTGTGCAGCAGAGTGTGTGCTGATATGAAACTTCCTGGCAGATCAAAACTGTGTGCCCGACCGAGACTCGAACTCGGGACCTTTGCCTTTCGCGGGCAAGTGCTCTTGCCCGTGAAAGGAAAAGGTCCCGAGTTTTGAGTCTCGGTCGGGCACACAGTTTTGATCTGCCAGGAAGTTTCATATTAGCGCACACTCCACTGCAGAGTGAAAATCTCATTCTGGAAACATCCCCCAGGCTGTGGCTAAGCCATGTCTCCGCAGTATCCTTTCTTTCAGGAGTGCTAGTTCTGCAAGGTTCGCAGGAGAGCTTCTGTAAAGTTTGGAAGGTAGGAGACGAGATACTGGCAGAAGTAAAGCTGTGAGACCGGGTGTGAGTTGTGCTTCGGTAGCTCAGATGGTAGAGCACTTGCCCGCGAAAGGTAAAGGTCCCGAGTTCGAGTCTCGGTCGGGCACACAGTTTTGATCTGCCAGGAAGTTTCATCTCAAGAAATGCTCAAACTTCTGTACCTGTAGCATTCGGTTTTGTGGTCGCTCCTTGTACAATTCAATAAACTGTACAAAGACTTCTCAGACATTTTAGGTACTCTGATACACACATCTGGCAATATTATTCACACAAACAATTACTGACACATTTGAATGGAGCTTCGAAATTCAGCCACCTTGAGATGGCAGTTGAAAGACTGCTAATTGGTGGTAAGTTAAAGCAAATTTAACTCTCATGGCATGGCTAAAAGTGGTGTCAGTGAAGTCATGCCACAGGAATTTTGGCACTTCCAAATGCAGCTTCAGTGATGCCACTGGAGTGGTGGACAAGTGACAGTTTTCAAAATGGCTCTGAGCACTATGGGACTTAACATCTGTGGTCATCAGTCCCCTAGAACTTAGAACTACTTAAAGCTAACTAACCTAAGGACATCACACACATCCATGCCCGAGGCAGGATTCGAACCTGCGACCGTAGCAGTCACACGGTTCCGGACTGAGCGCCTAGAACCGCTAGACCACCGTGGCCGGCGACATAGTTTTCACTGCATTTGTAAACCTTGCTTAACTCTGCTCTGCCCCTTCATCGGTAAAACTTTGGCATTTAACCAATAGGATTTTAATACTCTAACATGTGGGGGCATTTCTTTGGATTTTACACTGATACTTCTGTGTCTCCTGCAGCTATTGTTTTCTGGACTGAATGGAGAGTCGCCTAAGGTAAAAAAAACCTTTGTGTGCATACCACACACAGTCAGCCACTTGGGTGACAGCCTCTAATGTGTGGTGCATGCCTGAGACATTTAGGGGGACCCTGTAGTTCTCATTACTATGGTGCAAGTTTAGGAAGTCGCAGCCTAACTTGTCACAGAAACTTAGCAGTCCCTGCTGTAGAGTTTGAACTTAGCTGAAATTCTACAAGCAAGACTGGTGTCGTCAACCTCCTCTGTAATGATCTACATACGATCTCAGATCCCAGACAAGCACTGTTTGTTCCAACAAGCCCTTCAATCTGTAGTTTGTTGCACCCTTTTCACCCAGTGGCTCCCGGGATAGCCTCTTTCACATGCTGAACGGGCCAGTTGCTGTACTCAATTAGGGCACTGGGCGCGTCTTTCTATCTCTTGTTGCCATTTCCCCTAGTGAATTCACAGTACATTGATGATTAATAGACGATACCTTTTGCGTTTGCCTCCTTTCACAGAGGACACAGTATGCTCCCAACAGGTGAAATGAGTATGCTAGCACAGTTTCAGCTTTGATGCAAGACAGTACCTCGTAATGTGTTGGTTAGGAGGATTGGTATAGCACTCCGAGTTCTCTTTGGTCCCTGTAGCCCCTATATAGGGAGCCTAATCTTACCACTGACATGTTACAGTCAAGTGGAGGAGTGCAGACAGAGCCTGTACTTCCTATAGAGATCCAAAGGAGAGGACAATACTTGAGGCACCTTTAGTTTCTCTGGTACATGACTCTAGGGAACTCTCCCAACATATCCATTTGTAGCAGCTTCCAAGAGTTCGTAGACAATGTGATTTCCATCTGCTTACAAATATCAACTAACTCATCCCATATTAAAGTACTGGATTCACAAAGGGGCTGAAATGCGGCTGGTGTAATATTTTATTGAACAGTAAACAATTAACTTTGAAATAATCCTGCCAATTCACTTTTAATCTTTGGATCTGTTACGGTAGAAGTATTATTAATTCCCTCTAAACAAGATTTCTATTAAGACAAAAGAAAAACTTTTTCCAAGGTTGTTAATTTATGATAAATGCAAGTAACATATACTCCTACTGAAAGGCAAAACTAAATGTAACACAATTTGTTAGTTATAATATCTGCTAGTGTAACTAGAGCACAAATTCTGATGCACTATGAAAGAGATTAGGCACACCACTCGTATCTACCTAACCAAAATGCTCAGAAATTTAGATTTAATCATGATGATATACACCATATGAGATAACGGGCAAGTTGTGGCGCTCTGAAAATTCGGAGTTGGCGTGGACACACGTGGGCTGCTCGGCAGACTGCAGCTCGTCAGTAGCCGTGTGGTGCCAAATGTTAGCCATAGCAAGAGGGGTAGCTCCAGCGCGTGGTCCAGGCCGACCCCATGGCTGGGAATTCCATGTTGATGCGGTGCCGAGGACAGTGCTTTGCGTCGATGAAGGAGTTGTGTATGCCGAGAGTGCCAAAGATGGCAGACTTTGTGAAACCATAACAGCGGACATTTCACAGCTCATGTAGAAATTAATAATAGCCAGAGGAATCATGATACCTTAGAAAGGAACATGTACATTACCATTATTTGCACAACAATTCTGTTGGTGTCATCAGATTTTCAATATCTTTATTAGTTTAAAGTTTAGTATCCGACTGTAAATTATACAAGTAACACTCAGCAACGAATTTCCAAAATCTAAACGGTTCATCCAATTTTGTTGATTGACGTGTCTTTAGAAAGCTATTAGTGTAAACCTAAATTGGTATGAATTACAGGCATATAACTTGAATAGTACACGAGTTATTGGAGGTCAAAGTGGCCAACAACTATTGAATTATACAAGTAACACTCAGCAACGAATTTCCAAAATCTAAACGGTTCATCCAATTTTGTTGATTGACGTGTCTTTAGAAAGCTATTAGTGTAAACCTAAATTGGTATGAATTACAGGCATATAACTTGAATAGTACACGAGTTATTGGAGGTCAAAGTGGCCAATAACTATTGATCGCGTCAGGCCATAACTACTCCACAGTTACATGAAAAAACGGTAGCAGCATGCTTATAAATATATTTATTCGTCTATGTCTTTATTTATATCTGATATATACTATTCAGATGAATGGAAAAACTAGTAGAAGCCAACCTTGGGGAAGATCAGTTTGGATTCCGCAGAAATATTGGAACACGTGAGGCAATACTGACCCTACGACTTATCTTAGAAGAAAGATTAAGGAAAGGCAAGCCTACATTTCTAACATTTGTGGACTTAGAGAAAGCTTTTGACAATGTTGACTGGAATACTCTCTTTCAAATTCTGAAGGTGGCAGGGGTAAAATACAGGGAGCGAAAGGCTATTTACAATTTGTATAGAAACCAAATGGAAGTTATAAGAGTCGAGGGGCATGAAAGGGAAGCAGCGGTTGGGAAGGGAGTGAGACAGGGTTGTAGACTATCCCCGATGTTATTCAATCTGTATATTGAGCAAGCAGTGAAGGAAACAAAGGAAAAATTCGGAGTAGGTATTAAAATCCATGGAGAAGAAATAAAAACTTTGAGGTTTGCCGATGACATTTTAATTCTGTCAGAGACAGCAAAGGACTTGGAAGAGCAGTTGAACGGAATGGATAGTGTCTTGAAAGGAGGATATAAGATGAACATCAACAAAAGCAAAACAAGGATAATGGAATGTAGTCGAATTAAGTCGGGTGATGCTGAGGGAATTAGATTAGGAAATGAGACACTTAAAGTAGTAAAGGAGTTCTGCTATTTGGGGAGCAAAATAACTGATGATGGTCGAAGTAGAGAGGATATAAAATGTAGACTGGCAATGGCAAGGAAAGCGTTTCTGAAGAAGAGAAATTTGTTAACATCGAGTATAGATTTAAGTGTTAGGAAGTCGTTTCTGAAAGTATTTGTATGGAGTGTAGCCATGTATGGAAGTGAAACATGGACGATAAATAGTTTAGACACGAAGAGAATAGAAGCTTTCGAAATGTGGTGCTACAGAAGAATGCTGAAGATTAGATGGGTAGATCACATAACTAATGAGGAGGTGTTGAATAGGATTGGGGAGAAGAGAAGTTTGTGACACTACCTGACTAGAAGAAGGGATCGGTTAGTAGGACATGTTCTGAGGCATCAAGGGATCACCAATTTAGTATTGGAGGGCAGCGTGGAGGGTAAAAATCGTAGAGGGAGACCAAGAGATGAATACACCAAGCAGATTCAGAAGGATGTAGGTTGCAGTAGGTACTGGGAGATGAAGAAGCTTGCACAGGATAGAGTAGCATGGAGAGCTGCATCAAACCAGTCTCAGGACTGAAGACCACAACAACAACAACATATACTATTCATGAACAAATTGGATAAATATTTACTGTGTTTTGGAACGCACATAGACATTAGGCGACTGGCCAACCTTTTGTTTATATTCCTATGATATATATTTATTTGATTTGTTTATGTATTTAATAATGCGTGTCAGAGCGTGTTTATGGTTCAGCTGCAGGAATATTTATTTAATTTTTCAAGTTATTTAAATGTAAATCCAGTATTTCGTATGTGTTTCAATATGTTTGTGAGAGTGCGTTGGCTTGAAGAAATGGCGGTAATACTCTAGCCAATCACAGCACTCGTTAATGGGGAGACTGGATGGAAGTGGGGGAGGAATACTGAACAGGATGGCGCAGCGTAGAGTCACACAGGACTCGCAGGAAAGACTTGGAGAGTGGAGCAGTTTGTGTGCGGTTGCGGGAGATAGAAATATTTCATATTGCTGACTTGTGCACTTGTGAGACTTCCGTGGCTTCTGCAATGAAGACGTAGTATGCATTTAGAAGTGAGTATCTCGCGAGCTATGTTGTTGTTAATAACTAATCACATGAAGTAGGAATCTCTTGTTTCCCTGTTATTCAACTTCTATTTTATTCAATTGCTGGACCATTGACACCAGTAAGTGTTTGCAGTCATTAACGGCATTCTTAAAGGTACTTCTGCTATCGTACTCATCATTTAAAGTTGTTAAAAATAGTACCTGTAGATTTTATGTAATTGCAATCTTCATTTATGAATTTCTACGTTACATCCAAAATCCGCAATTGCCGAGTGATAGGAACCTTCGGCCATTCGATTCATGTGTATATTCATATTGTATACTGTAGACTCAGCAGTATGTGGCTTGTAATGCGGCAACTACATATCCCAGCCCCTAGACAACGAAACCAGCCAAAACTTAATATTTCAACTCAGAGTATGAGGGTACGTAGTTGAGGGCCACCACATCACATCATTTATTTTTCGAAAGTCCACAATCAAAATTCAGGGTGGATGATTCTTTGAACAATAACGGTAAATCACAAATGCTGATTTGTTATGAAATATGTTACGGTGAACACACTTACCTTACGAAAATTCTCAAAAATGTATGTTCGTAAGCATCCAATAAAATCTTAAAAATGTACCTATTTCTTGAAGTAATTATGGAATTAAATTAGATAACAGCTGTTTTAGCATGATAATATTGTTGCCAGAAAAGCATAAATTAAGTTTACAGCTGACAGAGTAGGAGTTTCTCGCAGCACTCGCAAATGTTCGAACATACACAATGTATCATGATGCACATGGGTATCAAAAAAATCAATGAAAGATAATCTAAAATGACACTAAAAGTAAAATATAAAAAAAAAAAAAAATCTCTTATTTCACACTGGCACATGTGGCTTCACACAAAGGAAAAATCAAAAGTCGGCTTGTATACGAAAATAAATATTCGAATTACACAGATTTTTTTTATTTAACTGAATTCATGATACTGTCTATACTGATGGGTCAAAGATGAACACTGCACTGTCAGTTTATCACAGTCAAGAGTGTAAATATTGTGAAGGAGCCACCAACAAAAGCATGTATCTTCCATTTGGGTCAGCGAACAGTTTCCATACAGAAGTATGTGATAAGGAACACTGCTTTACAGTAGTTCAACTAATACTTAACACATCGGAAACAAAGATAATTGCAACGCCAAATTCATCAATGGAAAACTGTCCTGATGGAGCCAAGAGAGCTGAATACTGAGTCCCTATTTATTTCTATGATACAATAGCAACCACTCACTATTTGTGTTCTTTTAGTTTTAGTTGCCAATGATATTTCAATTCTAATTGAAAATGAAGAGCCTTATAAATTTAAGAAAGTGTCGACATAGTTAGGAAAGTTTGAATCTTTGTTTCATCAAAATATACTACAACCGAATGTCACAAAAACCCAGATGATGCAATTTGGAACTAAATAATCAGCACCGAGTGATGTAAGAATTAGTTGCAATGATTAGGATATAACAGAAGCAAAACATATCCAGCACTTAGGTTGAAATCTTGACCAAAGTTTTAAACTGGAAAGAAGTTACTTGGCGCATAAATTACACAAGTATTTGCAATGTGTATTTTGTTATGTGTCACAGAACAGGGCATCAGGGAGATGAGATACAACTTTCACTTTCTTTAAGTATGTTATTTAACATGATACAATTTTCTGAAGTAACTCAATAAATGTCGTATGAGTACTAGGGCCGCGGAGAAAAATAATTAGGAACATCAGTGTCACCAAACAAAAGGTGTCATGTCATCTACTGTTATAAAAATTGAAAATCTATTTATTTCTTCCCTGTACATTGATGAGAACTTCATTATCTTTTACAAAAACCAACATAAGCTTGAAACTTTCCATTTATAGCAGATATACACCATTCATCAATGAGAAAATTTTAAACATCCTACACAGTACTCATAACTATGTCCAGGCAAGATGTTACCTGAGGTTAAAAACTTATGATAAATTTAATTACGGGAACATATTCTTCATAACACTTGGTTCATTAAAGTGCTGTCACTCTACTGAAGAATATGTGGATGACAATTCCACAGTCTGATCAAGGAAATTGTATATTTTTTCTGTATACTGCAAAAATAATAGTGAGTATGAAGAGCCTGCATCACAGCACTGTGTGCAAAATAATAGGAAATTTTTGTATTATTCTGACAAAAAAGTTTTATTGTAAGTCTTGACATGTGTCCCATACAAAAAAACACATTTCACAACACACATGTATTTATTTTGTCTACAGCCAGTGACAGATAGGAAGCATGATGAAGTAATGTAAACATGTTCAGAGATCACACGAAAGGAAAAGTATTTGGAAGTAATTCAGTAAAATGAAAATAACATTTCACAGTGAGTAGGAGAAAGTGTTATCTTCACAATGCTACATTTCGTACTTGATGTAGTATCCAACAGACTATTCATCTACACAGCAACAATCTAACAAGAGTTACTACAATGCTGCACCCACTGTAAAAGAGAAATCAGCTTTCTGGATTCTTGATTAAAACAAACAAATAAGTATTTACTTATTTCCAGCATGCTAGATGGCCAAAAGCAGCAACTTACTATAATTAAATGAAATTACAAAACAGTCAAAGTTGCACGAAAGTTTGTTTCATTTAAATGGCAACCAGCTTCAGGCTTTTGTGCATTATCAAATTATCCAAGTAAGTCCTATCATAACACTATAATGTGTGTATGCTAGCCACACTGCTTGTGTGAGTGGCTGAGTGCAAGATACTATTGCTGTACGATAGTCCAGTCCTGCGTGTTGTTTTGCTGCACACAGCACTGGCCAGCACATGATGGTGCTATGGTGGGACTTGGGTAGACAGCTGGATAATGGACGAAAGTCTGAAGCTGGTCACTATTTAAATAAACTTCTGCCCAACTTTGACAGTTTTGCTATTTTACTGAAATATATCACTGGTTGGTGTTACATTCCATTTCTCTGCACTATGAAGCGAGTTTTAACAGTACTTGGAACAATGTGGCTTAAAATATTTGATTCTTAGGTCTCAGTAAGTAGTTAAGCGCAAAATGTTTGCATCTGGAAAGGCTTCAAGGCCACCATAGTTACAGTGATTGCCCCACACTACAGCTAGTGTAAGCCATGTACTACCTCCAAAAAGAGCCTGTACATCACACGTGAATTGCAATCGGAGGCCTCTAAACACATTAGGGCCTCCAATTAATTGTTGCTTATTGAACTGTCCAGCCAGATCAATGTCTATTGCCTTCAATGAACGATACACAGGAATGCTGCGCCACAAGCGACGTCGCCAAGCACGTCGCCGAGGCATTGCTGAGGCACGTTAACACAAGTGAACGTAGCAAGCCAACGCCCAGCGAGACCCAGAGCTAAGCGTCCGCACTCCACGACGTTTGCCAGGCGAATGACACTGCGTGCTGCGGCACAGCTGCAGCTGGCGGCAGCGCGCCGGAAGTCCCGATAAGGCGCGCCCGAGCCTGCGCGCGTTAATCAGTGTTGCGCAAACGCACCGGAAGTTAATTTTCCAGCAACACGGGCCTAGTAATACTAGGGCCCGTGTTGCCCGGATTTGAATTCCGGCCTCGATTCGTACTGCGCGCCACAGGCCGCCCAGCCAATCAGAGCGCGCCAAGTGCTCGGCGCAGCGACTAAGTCTGCTTCAAGGTCACCCGCCTAGTGAGCAACCAAGAGGGGCTCAGCCTACTGCTTTCAAATGAATAGTGTTTTTAGTCTTTTTTTTTTTAAAAAAAATCTCACGGGATAGATAAGGATGGTTCTCGGGTAAGTGGATCAATCTTTATTGTCTATAATACAACATAGCATAGCTCTGGGGCTCCCGCTGGGCGTTGGCTTGCTACGTTTACTTGTATTAACGTGCCACAGCAATGCCTCGGCGACGTGCATGGCGACGTCGCTTGCGGCACAGCGTTCCTGCGTATGCAGTTTGAACAAAATATTGATTGTGGTGGTTATTGGTCGCGCCAGACCGCTCGTGAGATTTCTTTTTTTAAAAAGACTAAAAACACTAATTGTCCTTTAATCTTGTTATTAAGGAAGTAGAACCTCAGTGGAATCTGATTAATTTTTTTAATAAATTATAGACGATAAAGATTGATCCACTTACCCGAGAACCATCCTTATCTATCCCGTGAGATTTTTTTTTTAAAAAAGACTAAAAACACTATTCTATCGTGCGCGCGCGCGCGCGCGCAGCGCGCGCGCGCGCGCGCGCGCACACACACACACACACACACACACACACACACACACACACACACAAGTCTGGCAGGAGGGCTAATGCTAGATGTGAAGACAGATTCGTAGTGAATTTATTACTTTCCTTTATGGAAAGAGTGTGGCAGTGCAGCATCTGATGCAGCAATGCAATCAAAATCACACGCGGACATATCCTCAGGAGTAGGAGGGACAAAAACTTGGTGGAATTTTGTCAGGTCATCTGCTGGATCTTGCATTCACAATGGAATCTATTTCATGGTAATCACTCTTTTGCCTGCTAGGACTTTTTTTTATATGAATACAGAAACTTGTGTTTCTTTCTGATCTCTGTTCCACACCAGTTACTTTCAAATTTACTATGAAGTATGGCACAAACAAAAAAGAACAGTTTTTAAAAAAGTTTCCAACGGAATAGAAAAGAAGTAGGTGTAAAGCAGCAGTTGCCTCTCATATTATCAAGTGACACTAATGAAAACTAACACACACACACACACACACACACACACACACACACACACACACGAGATGACAGGGGTACAGAAAGTAAAATTTTGGAGCAAGTGTCAATAAATCATGATGCATGTGGGGATCCATACCATACCTAGCAGTCCATAAATATTAATTCAGCTATCACATACATGCATTACAGAGAAAGTTAATTGGTAGGATATTTAACTACACTTGCTTGATACTTGATATTACTCTTCCCATTCTATGTAATTACTCGGCAAGCATTCTGCACTAACAATAAATTCTTCATAACATGATTACCACCACTTACATTTGATAGCATGGAGAAAATATTCTACACCATGTTCATATAACTTCAATGCTTCTTCATAGTTTTTATTCTTGTCTTCTTCTGTTGCTTTAGTGACCAAGTCAATGGCCTTCTGTAAAATAGATTCACAGTATAACAACAACAAATTTCAATCAATATCAATACAACACAGAGCTATATTAACAACTGCACAACACAGACAAAAGCTGCAGAGAAGAAGCTGTAGCTGCATGTGATAAAGAAAAACAAGAAGAGTAGCAATCGTGTCCAAATTTATAAAATCACACAATTATAAGAGGGATTCACCCTTCACTGAGGGTTCCTACACTGCTACTGCACACTGTTATTCTTTCATCATTTCAATTGACAATGGACTGAAACAAAACATTAGTGATCCAAAATATTTCAACTAGTATCAATTCAAAATAAGTGAGCTGAGCACTCAAGAACAAGTTTACACACAATATTTCCCCCACATAACAAGGACCCAGTCATTGTGGAACACAGCATAACCATTGGGGAACAAGTATTGTATCATGGGATGGACCTGACCAACCAAAATAGCCACATAACCCTCTGCGGTAATGCGACCTTGTGGATTAACCATAGGCCCCATGGAATACCACAATAAGGCTGCCCAAACCATCAACACACCTTCACCATGTTTCACTATCAGGAAATAAACTTGGCTTGAAGTTAGAAATACTATGAAACAAGATTCATCTCAACAAATGCCACTCTTCCACTGCTGCATAGTCCACATTTTACGGCTTCAACATGACATTTTCCCTTTACAGGCTTTTGCGTTACTGATAAGTGGTTTTGAAATTCCAGCTTGCTCTGCAATTCCCTACTTATGGAGATCCTTTTGAGTCATTCTGGTGCTGACAGGGTTCACAAACACAGCATTCAGTTCTGTAGTGACTTTTGCAGCGGCCATCCTCTTATTAATATCACAACACTCTTCACTGACTATCTGTCAAGATCATTACAACATTTTTGTCTACATTGTGACTTAGCAGTTGATGTTTTGCTACTTAACCTGTAAGCGGTATAAATTTTCCACGTGGTCCCTTTTAAAACATTTAACACTTCTTCAGGTTCGTTTCCAGCAGGAACATCATGTTGCATGAATATCATAATGAGATACAAGACAGGAGGAAGAGCAACATCGGTTATAATTTTTTTTTTAATCTGTTTACTGCAGATCGACTTCAGCTACTGTGTACCTATCTTTAGTGCACTTACATTCAAGTGATAAAAAATCACACGTAGTACCATATTGCTATTACAAATAACAAACAGTTTTGTAATTATATGTTTGGCAATAGGGCACCGTGTGAAATTTGATTTACAATAAGCTATCACGACTTTAATACAATTCCACTTAAAATTGCTAAATAGGAGGTGAAAGCAATCTGGATCTGCAATGAACAGATAAAAAAAAGGTACGACTGATGCTGTGTTTCCTCCTGTCTTGGACCAAACACTTTAGCTACCTCAGCTATGGAGGCACCCACCATACAAGCACCAACAATTTGCCCAAATCTGAAGTCACTTAGCTCTAACATAAAGCAGTCACGATTATGCAGAACACTGTTCTGAGCACAAGTGACACTTACAACATATTGAGGACATTGCACAGATGCTGTTCTTGGTTAAATACAATAGCTCAATCTGCAGGCTTGGCTAGCACTGCATTTACGTTCAAGCCAACATTTCTCATGGTGTTCCCATATTTCTTAACTCCTGTATGTGTAGCTGGCTCTTCACAAAATCAGATTACTAACTATTATTCAAAATCTTAGTGTTAAGGATATTGGACTGAATTTTCAAATATATGTTAATAAGTAATACACAGAGATCGTCCAAGACGTCACAATCACTGCCCACCATGAATCTGAACACTGCCTGGTGGCAATGTGGACATGCAATGATGTAAGGAGAGTATATGAGTGGAGCAGAAATGAATGGGGAATCATTTTAGTGATGATACGAGCCACAAATAGGGAACTCCACTGACAGAAGCAACTTCAACAAGGCTAGATTGCTATAGCCTGACACCTGTGAAAGAGCGCTTCAGAGAACAGTGAGGCTGGATGGCTGTTCGTGTGCTAGTGTTATGAGTATCTATGGAATATGGTTGAAGGATGGTGAAACTATGAGCAGGTAACAAAGTGGTGGACATCTACACTTCATCAGAGAATGGGGAGGACAGAGGCTTGCCTGCTAGGCAGCAATATGTGGCAGACCTGATTGTGCAGGTGAAAGTGTTTCAGAGCACCCTGTTCAGTGCACGTTGTTTGACACAGAGCTCAGTGCCAGATAATCCCAACATGTTTCCATGTTCACCTGACACCAACAATTACAACTGCAGTCAGCATGGTATCACAGAGATAGGACCTCAGATCAGCAACGTACCTACAGCTTTTGCATATGTGTGTGTGTGTGTGTGTGTGTGTGTGTGTGTGTGTGTGTGTGTGTGTGGTGGTGGGGGGGGGGGGGGGGGGGGGGGAATGTCCAGCACTATCATTTAGGAAGGTAAACCTGTCTTTGCCCACCACATAAAAAGGTTTTGCTGTTAACGCCAATAGAGTCAATCAAGGAGAAATTAAAAACCCACAAATACGTTAGCATCCGTATTACATGCGGGTAAAACTGTAGAAAAACACTAATTGATCCAAGTGTCTTTAAATAAAACATATGCATTGTAGCTGTTTAGGTATTTATTTATGAAAAATCAACTAATTGTAAGCTAACATTGGAGGTAATTATATATTTTTGAATATCATTATTAATCATTTATATTAAGCAATAATATTATTATATTAGTCTTTGCATTTAAATTGTGACACTTTAGATTTTGCTGTAACTTCAGGTCGTAAGTTAATTTAAAAATAAACATTAATTTCTTTAATTTAAATTATTGTATTTAACCTTTTACATCTTGCTGCTAACTTACTAATAATTTCTTCACAATCTAGTTGCATGGCCAGATCACAATGAACACCCATTAGAGCAAGACCAGTAAGTCTTTCACCTCCTATTTTATTCCTTATGTAAGTTTTTAGCCTCTTCATAGTTGAGAAACATCTTTCAGGGTTCGCCGTTGACGCTGGGAGTGTGGCTAACATGACGATAAGCTTTTATATCGAAGGGAAAAACAGTTCATCACACTGATCAATAACTTCTATAGCAGTGACAGGTTTATCCTCTACAGATTTCCAGTGATTGTGCCATATCTCGTATTCACTCAGAATTGTTGTGCCTACATTCTCACCAAGAAATATTTGCACTTCTTAAGATTTTCTTTTGTCCTGGAGTCATTATTAGTTTTCTCAGGCAGAAGCATCTGAGTTCCTTCGATTGTTTCTTCATGTGGTTTAAAGCGAGCATCAAGATCTGCGATCACATGTTCAATAAAAGGGTAAAATACATTTCAATGATAATATATTTCAGTAGTTTCTCCTGGTACATTGCTGCACTGGGTTTGCCTTCTAGTCGTTCTTGGAACAGTTATGTTACTTGAGCTCATCTGCTTTGCCTGCTCGCAAATGACTGAGAACTCACTTTCATTCCGAATATTTTGTAGAGTAGTTTTAACTGTTTTCGTATAAGTGCAAGTGTTCATCAGGTCAACATTGACCTTCTGCATTATCAACAATTGATACGTTTTTCAAACTTATGGAAATGTTCCTCCGTAATTGTGTACGAAATATAACAATGATCAATAATGGTTCTTGTTTTGGATGTCTAATCAGACTTTCAAGAAATATAATAATGATCAATAATGGTTCTTGTTTTGGATGTCTAGTCATACTTTCAACAAGTCACTTAAGGTTTCTGCGAGTAGCTTAAAAAGTCTTTTAGTTTTAATGTCTGTCATCATGGAGAAAGACTGTTCGGTATCTGCAATCCCGTGCATGTATTACACGTTTTGTACTTGCCAGTGAAAATTTACGAGGGTTTTACATTTCGCCAAAGAAAGATGAATTCCACTACATTTTTAACAATTTCAGAATTTCGCCGCTACGCCACGAAGGCCAAAAAACTCCAATACGCGTAGCGGAATTCCGCTACGGTTGGCAAGATTGTACTCACTTCTGTTGCACTGCAGGGCACAGCTATTTTTTGCAGCATCATTCCTCCATGGCTTGTCACTATGTCAACCAAGTGCTGTGCGCGACTATTTTGTGGCATGGGGTTTCAAAAGGGGGTATTCTTCTAATATTGGCATTTTTTGTGTAAACTAAGGAAGGGGGAGGGCCAGACCCCCTGGAGCCCCCCCCCCTCCCCCCTATATACGTCCGTGCCTCAGATCAATGGAAACATGTTGCCTGATCAGACGAATACTGTTTGTTACACCCGACTCACGGTCACTTTTGGACATGTCTTCATTCAGCCATAAAGCTGCTCGAAACATGCACTGTGTCCCAGATGCACTATTACACAAAGTAGGACATCCTGTTTGGCTTCCATAGGTCCTGTAGAAATAACCAAAGGCACCATGATACATGAACTTCATTGCGGACCAGCTGCACCCCTCCATGTTTTATGTCTTCCCCTGATGAGGACTCCTTTGAGGAGCACGATAGTGAACTAATTCCATTGTCTTGGCCACCAAATTTGTGTAATCTGAACATGTCGACACATCAGGAACACTGTAAGAATCAGCTCTGTCATCACAAAGCAGTGGCTCATAATTCATGGGAATATTGCATGACCTGTGAATAGACATCTGGTGCCGCTTACCCCTGGAAACCTACCAAGGACTTATCAAACCCATGTTATGTAAAATCACTGCTGCATTGTGTGCTAATGGAGGAGCAACATGCTATCACACAGGTAGTCAAAATGTTTTAGGTCATCTGAATACAAAATCCAAATTATAAGAACATGAAAGCTAAAATAACACCACAGTTAATGTAAATTGCTGATCACTTTATAAAACACATTACGAACGGCTGGCCCCTCCCTTCCTCTTGTAATTTTTGTGACATTTGTGCTCCCATCAGATACCTCTTCCCAATTTTTCTTAAAATCATCATGCACTGACCACACTATCCCTACAGGCATGTTTGGCTCCCAATTTGCACGTGCCCTGGCTTTAGAAAGGGCATAACTCTTCTTCCCTCCATGAGTCAATATAACAGCCAGCAGTTCAAATTTTACTGAAAGCAGCAAAAAAGACTTTTGCTTTTTGCTCCAACTATCCTAAAGGCTACCAGATTTACAGTATATGGAAGGTGTCAGAATCTTCCTCACCACAGACTGACAATCACAGTTACACAACACAACATGTTGTTTCCTAAAACAAGTCAGATTTTAGAACTGATGCAGCAGAGGCTTTGTTCATAAGCTCCACCGCTTGGTCCACGCACTCCTGGATGTTGTCACAGTTCTCTACCACAAGTTGGCTAACCTACCTACCCCCCCCCCCCCCCCCTCTCTGTCTGTCTCTCTCTGTGTGTGTGTGTGTGATGATGATGTTTGGTTTGTGGGGCGCTCAACTGCGTGGTTATCAGCGCCCGTACAATTACCCAATCTTTGCTCATTCCAATTTCGCCACTTTCCTGGATGATGATGAAATGATGAGGACAACACAAACACCCAGTCATCTCGAGGCAGGGAAAATCCCCGACCCCGCCGGGAATCGAACCCGGGACCCCGTGCTCGGGAAGCGAGAACGCTACCGCGAGACCACGAGCGGCGGACAGTGTGTGTGTGTGTGTGTGTGTGTGTGTGTGTGTGCGCGTGTCGGGGGTGGGGGGTGGAGGGTGAGAGACGACATTTGGTCAGTCTTCTGACTGGTTTGATGCAATCACCCACAACTTCCTCTCTTGTGCCAACCTCTTCATCTCAAAGTAGCAACAACTCCCTACATCCTCAATTAATTGTTGGAAGTATTGCCATTTAGCCCTTCCCTACAGCTTTTACCTTCTACAGCTTCCTCTCGCACTATGGAAGTTATTTCTTGATGTCTTGCCCATACATTATCATTCTGCCCCTAGCTCTTGTCAGTATCCTATGCTTCTCCGTTTGTCAATTCTGAGGAGAACCTGTTCATTCCTTATCAGGCCATCTAATTCTCAACATCTTTCTTAGTATCTGGCACAACTCAAACACTTATTCTCTTCTCCTCCAGTTTTTCTGCACACAATGCTTTTCTCCAAACATACATTCTCAGAAATTTCATTCACAAATTAGGGGTGACATTTGACAACAGCAGACATCTTTTAGTCAGGAATGCTCTCTCTGCCTGTGCTATTGTCTTTTCAAGCCTTCCTTGCTTCGCCTGTAATGTATAAGTTACTTCCGAAGCAGCAGAATTCCTTCATTTTAGCCACTTATTGAGCACCAGTTTTGGTGTCAAGTTTATCGCTAATCTCATTTTTGCTACTCTGCATTAATTTCATCTTTCTTTGGTTTATCTTCAATTCATATTCTGCACTCTTTAGACTGTTCCTCCTATTCAACAGGTACTGTAACTCTTCACTTTTATTGAGTATAAGAATGTCATACACGACTTATCATTAATACCCCTATCATCTGGAATTTTAATCCCACTCTTGCACCTCCCTTTTATTTCTCCCATTGCTTCTTAAATGTATATTTCAAAGAGTAGTGGATAAATCCTATACCCTGTCTTACACCAGTTTTAATCTCCATTTTTCTTGTTCCCTTCGGTTTTTGTACATATCATGTATTACCTATGTTTTCTTATAACTTTCACTTCTTCTTCTTTTTTTTTTTTTTTTTAGAATTTCGAACATTTTACACTATTTGACACTGCTGAACACTGTTTCTAGGTCAACAATTACTATGAATGTGTCCTGATTTTTTAAAGTCTTGCTCCCATTGTAATAGCAGTTCATTTAATGTGTTTGGACACAAACAATGTAGTAAACACAGGTGGCTGCATTGCCTTGAAGATGATCTTTATTTCAGTATATGGTCTGTGCACTGCTATTTTAATTATAATATTTTCTTTGCTTAGTTAAACTCTGAGCATTCCCAATGACAGATTGAACATTTATCTGTGCAGTTAACATAACTGGTGAGGATACACATATCACTTCTGTTTCAAGAGCAAGTTGGCTACATCGTCCACACAGTGTATAGTCTTTACATTTAAAGATTGGCGAAACCTCTGGAATTAAAAGTACCTTAGAAGACTTGGGATAACAGGCCTTACTTTCAATCAAACCTGCCTTAGGAGACTCAGATAACAAAGTTGTACTCCAAGTTAACATGAATGAAGTAGTTTTCTGTAGCATATCATTAAGTGTTTAAAAACTGCACACCTTTGTGATTCATTCTGGTTACATTCTTTATTGTGTGTGTGTCTCTATTTTGGCATTTCACAATATCTTTAACTGAATTTTGTGTTGAAGATAGCTCAACTGATTAGCTACTCCATGTTTTTTTTATTTTTCATTGCTTTTGTTGCTTGCTGAGCTGCAGTAGTCTCGATGAGAAGAGTGCTTTTTGTTAGTAGCTTAATGGAATTAAGTTTGCCAGTAAAATCTTCTAAAACTTCTCTTGTACAGACCAGTGATACTTTCTCAAATGATCCTTCTTCACTTAATATTATTCTACATTACAGGATATATTCTACTGCCATTTCTTAAAGAAGCTTGAGCAGGATGACCATCTACTCAAGCTCTCTTGTAACTTTGGTGTCTTTACTCTCTAACAGTACAGTTACTTCACTTAGATCAAGGCCCAAGCTCCTCCCACAACAAACTAAGGATCTATACATCCACCCAAACACTTAATACAAATCAAGGTGGGAATATCCTACTTCTTTTTGTACCACTCTTGATGTCATCATTTTTTGTTGTTTACCTAATCTGGCTTTATTAACAGCACATATACAACAATAACATAAAACAGCTACTTTTTTATTCAAGTAGAAAGTCATAAAACTTTATTATTTAAAAAAAAGTAGGAACATGCATGGTAATACTGCCTATGATTTATCCTAGAAGTTAGGTTGATTAAAGGCAAATCCACATTTATGAGCATTTGCAGATTCACAGAATGCTTTTGTCAATACTGATTAGATTCCACTCTAGGGAGACTATAGTTGAGAAGGGAGTGTGACTGAGTTGTAACCAATCCTCAAAGTTAATGTTTATACTGAGCAAGCAGTAAAGGAAAGTTGGTTGGTTTGTTTAAAGGGGGAAGGGGCAGAACTGCTTGGTCATCGGTCCCTTGTTCCTGTTAAAACAACCATACAGGGGATAGAAGAAAACAAACGAGACATAGAGCACAATACCAAAAGGAAGGAAGAACGACAGAAAGGCAACAAACACTACAAAGAACAAAAAGAGGACAAGAAAACCATAGAGAGATGCAAGAAAGTGGTAGAAGAGATTAAAACAAGAAAGCAGATTACCATGACTGGCTGGCCATGAGAATAAAAAGAAGAAGACAGCCACTCTGCAACATATTAAAACCTCCACCCTAAAAGCACTAGGCTGGAGGACACAGAGGGACAAAGGACATGCACTAAAACTTCGATCAATTGATAAAACCTACCCTCACAAATAAAATGTAAAACTAATGCTGCTGTTGAGGCATTGTCACCCAACACCAAAGGTAGAGTGCTGGGAAAGTTAGGAGTCCACCTCAGAGTGGCTGAAAGCGGGCAGTCCAGCAAGAGGTGGACGACCATCATTTGAAGAGTCACAGCGACACTGAGGTAGGTCCTCCCGACAGAGGAGGTAACCATGTGCTAGCCACGTATGGCCAATGCGGAGCCAACAAAGGACAACTGATTCCCTGCGAGAAGCCCACAGGGAAGACTTCCACAGATTCATAGTCTCCTTAATGACATGATGCAGTTTGTTGTGCGTACTATTATGCAATTCCGTCTCACAAAGCTGAAGAACCTTGCGGTGTAAGACAGAACGCACGTCGAATTCAGAGATGCCTATCTCCAGAAGCAGTTTCCACGTAGCCTGTTTGGCCAGCCTGTCGGCAAGTTTGTTGCCTGGGATTCCGATGTATCCTGGAGTCCAAACAAACACCACTGAATGACTGGACCATTCCAGGGCTGAGATGGACTCCTGGATGGTTGCTACCAAAGGATGGAGAGGGTAGCACTGGTCGATAGCTTATAAGCTGCTCAGGGAGTCAGAACAGAGAAGAAATGACCCACCAGAACAGGAATGGATGATGTACTGAAGTGATGTACGAGATATAGCCACAAGCTCTGCAGTGAATACACTGCAGTCAGCAATCAAGGAATGCTGTTCAATATGGCCTCTGTGGACATAGGTGAAGCCAACATTACCATCAGCCACTGAGCCTTTGATGTAAACAACTTCAGAGCCCCGGAGCATGTCAAGAACCGAGAGGATGGGACAGCGGAGAGCGGCGGGGTTAACGGAATCCTTAGGGCCATGCAAAAGGTCAAGACAAAGCTTCAGCTGAGGTGTACACCATGGAGGTGTATGTGACTGGACCTCAAGTACAGGTGGTAAATGGAAGGAGACTCCAGTTCAGACAGAAGGGATCGCATCTGTACTGCAATTGTTAGCCCTGACCTGGGCCACCAATGCGGGAGATGAACTGCCACGGGTGGGAAAAGGATACGGTAATTCGGATGCTCAGGAGAACTACGAATGTATGCAACATAATTGGCGAGCAGCTGTGCATGTCAAATCTGCAATGGTGGGACTCCGGTCTCCACCAGGACACAGGTCAACAGACTCATTCTGAAAGCTCTCATCGCTACGTGAATGCCACAGTGGTGCACTGGATCGAGTAAACGCAATGCTAGGGGTGCCACCAAACCATAAACCAAACTCTCATAGTGAAGGTGGGATTGAACAAGGGCTCTGTAGAGCGGCAGTGGCTTAGAGTGATCTGCACTCCAGTTGGTGTTGCTCAGCCAGAGGAGGGCATTGAGGTGCTGCCAGCACTTCTGCTTAAGCTGATGAAGGTGAGGTAGCCAAGTCAATCGGGCATCGAAAACCAGTCCTAAGAATCGATATGTCTCCACCACAGTGAGTGGATCATCATTAAGGTAAAGTACTAGTTCCAGATGAATGGTATGATGCCAACAGAAGCGCACAACACACGACTTTGTGGTTGAAAACTGGAAGCCATGGGCTAGAGCCCATGACTCCGCCTTGTGAATGGGTCCCTGTAGGCGCCGCTCAGCAACACCAGTACTGGAGGACCAGTATACTAGTATGCAGTCCTCCGCATACAGAGAAGGTGAGAACGACAGCCCTACAGCTGCTGCTATACTTATTAGCTACTAAAAATAGACACACACTCAATATGAGCCCTGCGGAACGCCATTCTCCTGAATATGGGGAGGGAAAGGGGGGGGGGGGGGCTATTAGAGACACCAACCTGGACATGGAAAGGTGGTAGAACAACCCTGGCAGAAGCCGCCCTGCCATGGAGCCAGTAGGCCATGTGACTCCAGGACCCATTCCAACCGCTGACAAACCATATGTTGCAGCAGCTTACAAAGAACTTTGGTGAGACTGATGGGCCAATAGCTATCCACATCAAGCGGATTTTTACCGGTTTGAGCACCAGAATGATGGTGCTCTCCCACCATTGTAATGGAATGAAGCCATTGCACCACATCCGGTTGAAGATGATGAGGATGTATCACTTGTAGTCAGATGAGAGATGTTAAATCATCTGACTGTGGATCCGATCCGCCCCAGGAGCTGTGTTGGGGCAATGTGCGAGGGTGCTGAGGAACTCCCACTCTGTAAATGGGGCATTATAGGGTTCACTGTGGCATGTAGTGAACGAGAAGGCTTTCCTTTCAATCTGCCATTTGAGGGTGTGAAAGGCTGGGGAGTAGATCTGCGGCGCAGAGGCTCAAAATAGTGCTCAGCAAAGTGCTCGGCAATCGCGTTTGTTAATGCTAGGGAAACCTGTTGGCATCTGGTACCCAAAATGACATCTGATCTTCGTCCAGACTTGGGAAGGTGACGTACGGCACCCAATGGTCAACACGTACCTCTCCGAACACTCCTGTTTCCGTCATTTTATAAGCTGGCAAATGTGGGCACGGAGCCACTTAAAGACTATTACATGCTCTAGGAAAGGGTGCTGCTTATGTCACTGTAGAGCTCACCGATGCTGTTTAATAGCCTCAGCAACTTCTGGCAGCCACCAAGGGACTGTCTTTTGGTAGGAGCACCCTAAAGAACAAGGGATCGCGTTTTCTGCTGCAGAAACGGTCCTTGTAGTGACTTGCTCACCCACAACATTGATGGCACCATGTGGGGGAGAATCAATGGTCACAGCAGAGGTGAAGGCTACCCAGTCTGCCTTGTTTAAAGCCCATCTGGGTAGGCCGGGGGAGTGATAGGAAGATGTGTTCACTACCACACAGGTCATCATGTGCTCTCCAGTGGATAGATTGGAGAGGGCCAGGACTGCAAACCGAGAGATCAATGACTGAATATGTGTCATGTGCCACACTGAAATGTGTGGGGGCACCTGTATGTAAGAGGCAGAGGCCGAGTTGTGAGAGTAAATTTTCGACATCCTTACCTCTGCCAGTAAGCACAGTGCCACCCCACAAGGGGTTATGGATGTTAAAATCTCCCAAAAGTAGGAAAGGTTTACGGAGTTGCTCAATCAGTGTAGCCAATAAGTTCAGGGGTACTGCACCATCTGGAGGGAGATATATGTTGCAGACTGTTATTTCCTGAGTAGTCTGTATTCTGAAAGCCACAGCTTGAAGAGGAGTTTGGAGGGGCACATGTTCACTACGTACCGAGTTCTGGACATAGACGCAAACTCCACCTGACACACTATTATAGTCGCTAAGGTTCCTGTAATATCCCTTATAGCAGTGGAGGGCAGGAGTCCGCATTGCCGGGAACCAGGTTTCCTGGAGGGCAATGCAGAAAGCAGGTGTAAAGCTTAACAGTTACCGTAGCTCGGCCACGTGGTGGAAAAAAAAAACCGCTGCAATTCCACTGGGGGATGATGTAATCATGAGACTGGGAAGGCATGGAACACTCAATGACGCAAGTCTACGCCTCAGGGTCACCTGCTACCACCGGACGAGTACCTGTGCCATCAACATTCACTGTGTCTGAGGGCCCAGCAAGATCTAGGTCCTCAGCGGGGCCAGAATCTACACTTCATCCTCAGATGCAGACCTTGTAGTTGGCAGCGGTGTGTGTGCCACCGCAGTGCCTAGGTTCTTGGGGGTCTTTTTCTTTTTTGGTTTCTCTCGCTGCTCTTTAGGTTTTTCCAGCTGGGAGGGCTTCACTGATTCAGTCTCAGGGACCTGAGGTTGCTTCAACCACTGGTGGGTGTCAGCTTTGCCACTGGTAGGAACCTGGGAAGGGAGTGACCCAAGGGACCCATTCCTTGCCGAAGAAGATGGTTGCTTCTCCAGCTGAGAAGTGGGGACTGACGTCCCAGATGGTTGGGGTGGTGTTGCTCCCGAAGTAGGTGGTGCAGGAACAACAGGGAGGGAAGTGCCCCCCACCATCAAGGGGGCAGGTGGAGTCCGACAGCTCCGAGAGCCAACTGTACGCAGCGCAACGGAAGATGGTAGAACCGTTGTAGCGGCAGCATAGGTTGACATCGTAAGCATAGAATGTAGCCTCTCATATTTTCTCTTAACCTCAGTGTAGGTCAGTCAGGCTAGGGTTTTGTTTTCCATTATTTTCCTTTCTTTCTGGAGAATCCTGCAGTCTGGCGAGCAACGCGAATGGTGCTCTCCACAGTTCGACACAGATGGGAGGTGAGACACATGGAGTACTGGGATGTGAAGGATGTCCACAATCCCAACAGGTGATGCTGGAAGTACAGCAGGAAGACATATAGCCGAACTTCCCTCAGACCCCGGTTGATGCACCAGATGAAACTATAACACCTTGTCACTCTAAATTGGCGTGCAGCACATCGTCAGACTCCAAAAGAAGGTCCCTGTGAAATATGATACCCTGGACCATATTTAAGCTCTTATGGGGCGTGATGGAAACAGAAACATCCTGCAGCTTGTCACATGCGAGTTGAGCCTGTGACTGGGCAGAGGATGCCGTTTTGATCAAGACCAACCCAGATCGCTTTTTGAGGCATCATTGGCATGAAAGATTCCCCATCAGATCTCGAACATACAAGGTACTGTAGCAAATAAGATACACTGCTATCATTAGCCTGGTGTTCCTCCCATGGTGTGGCCAGGGAGGGGAACGATTTGGGGTTGTACTTCTGTGCATTGAATGGAGCCCATGAACACTTAGAGACTGTTGGTGTTTGACCACCAGCAAGAGATTATGTACTATGTTTCATTGCTTGTAATCTGCCCTGATGCCACCCCCTATGACCAGGGGCCCTCCCCACAGGCGCCACCCAGCTGCAGCAAATTCCACCTGGCAGGATGGCCATTGCCAGGAATCTCGATGCTGCAGGGGGATGGGCATCTACTCCTTGGCATATGTGGGGAGTTAATGGTGCAGGCATCAGCAGAGCGATCCCTGTGTGGTCAGGGGGTTACAACCAACAGGGTACATGGCGGCCCCACCACAATGGACTGGCTACCATGCTGGATGTCAGGTGCAAACCAGATGAGAAATCCATTATCACAGTCAGCGCAGAAAGTGATACTGCACGTTGGATGGAGGAAAACACACCCAGGAGGGTGACCTCGCCCAACAGCTGGAAAATGAGCAGAAGTGCAGATCCACGTCGACGAAGGATGCAAGAGGTCTCAGTGCATGATGGTGCACAATGGACCATGTTAGGCACCCTTCCCCCAGTTGGCTCACTCTATGAGAAAATTTTGAAAAATGGAGATCAAACTCGACAGGGGACCGTCACATAAAGGCCAAAACTTGTGAGACTCCTTTTAGTTGCCTCTTACGACAGGCAGTAATACTTCAGGCCTTCTAACCCCCAGGCCCCCTGGGGGTCAGTAATGGAAACCAAAGAGAAGTTTGGGAAGGAAACTGAAGCTCATGGAGAAGAAATAATAGCTTTGTGGTTTGCCAATGACACTGTCATTCTGACAGAGATGACAAGGGATTCGGAAGAAAAATTTACCAGAACAGATACTGTCTTGCAAAAAAACTGGTTGACTGGAGGGACAGGACTAAACATAAGCAGCAAGGTCATCATTACCCTGGTCAAGGATTCACTCATCTGGAGCTAGTAATGTTCACAAGGAATGTGCTTGGAGGAGGAAAATATGCAAGGGTGGTAAAAGCGAGGCACTGAAAGCAATACTGATGCTGCAGCTGGAAAAAACGACTTATGGAGAAGTAAAAGTATATGAACTGGATCAGTACATAGGTTACAGCAGACAATGGGTCTTCCAGGACTCAGTCAGGACATCGAGCCATATATTTGGCAACCATGGTCTTAGCGGGACTGGGCCAGAGTCCAATAGATACAAAGAAGAGTAGTGCAATACACACCCCAAGAGGTATGGCTAGGGAAGCAGAGAGGGTTAAGCTTTCAGCAATTAGTCTTTAGTTGACAAATATGGAACAGTCAATTCAGCTACCTGTTAAAGAGGACTCACGAAAATTGGGACTGTACAACAATGTCCAGCAACTGTGCACAGAAGTACAATTCTAGGTTAGGCTGGACTGTGGTACAACAACCGAAATGCATGACCTGCACATTTGCAGGAGAGAAATGAAAACCATGGAAAGGGTCCAAGTGGAGGCCCATCATATGGCACCTTGGAGTTAGCATTTAGCCCAGGATACACAATGAGAGGTGTACCAAACACAAAAGAAATCAACATGCAATGCAAGGGTGACCAGTGGCCTGACATGCCGTCACTGGCCAACTGATGCTGTAGGGAACATGGCACGGAGACCAGAGGGATGCTGTTATCTTGGACCTGTGGAGAGCTGAGTGAAATACCAAGTCTAACCCAGAACAACCAGTGGGATAAAAACTGACGAATAAAAATCGGTAGGGAGTCTTAAAAGCCCTACTTGTGGAGGGGAAGTCAAATGTGACAGTGCCATTGATATATATATATATATATATATATATATATATATATATATATATATATATATATATATATATATATATATATATATATATAATTAACAGATAGTTGATCATGGATTGTCCCTCCCCAAAACCACACTCATGGAGGGACAAAAGGCCTCGAGATTCAAGAAGCAAGGATAATCGCCAGGCAATCATCCTTTCAGGCAATTTGCAGAGCATGTTGGCGAAACTAACTATGTGATAACTAGTGATAGATGTTGGGTTTTTGCCTCACTAAAGTATTGAAATAATGGTACTACCTCAAGTGACAGATACTGTAGCGTCTAATTGTGAATGTAATCAGGCCCCAAAGCAGTACTATGAGACAAGGCAAAAGCCTGAAGCAATTCCTAGTCAGTGAAAGCTACATTATGCAATTCAGATGCTGAGGGGCGGAATGTCTTCAAATTGTCACTTATGCATTCAGAATGCAGCTGCATAAGAAGAGGATGAGGATGCCAGTGCCACTTCGAGCTGGATCGCGAGGTGTTCAGCAAGAGCTGATGCTTCAGTACACAGATGATCCTGAAGGAAGAGACCCAGAACAGTTGAGGATCTTTAGCAGCCCAGAAGACTATGGACCTTGGCCTACACCTAGGATGAAGAGGCATATGCTCCCAGGGAGGAGACTCAGAAGTCAGTTAAAAGTGGTCAGGCTGGTCTGTGAAGGTTGTCACTTGAAATGTTACATGGTTCTTTGGTGATCCTGAATAGCTATTGCAATTTCTTTGGTCCATCATGGCACTGGTCAGTGATGAAGAGGACCTGCAGAAAGTGGAATACCATTTCTTGTGCTGCGGGTGATCACACTAGACAGGTTTTGCAAAACCTTGTCAATGAAATCCAAACGGATGGGGGCAAAGATAACAACAGAGGTAAACAACTGCCAGTTGTCTCTTCGAAGCACCCAACATGGTAGTCAAGCTGCCTGGTGGTGGAAGGAAGTGACTGATCACTGGAAGTTGGTCACTGCCACAAGGATCGCCACGTGATAAGTTCGCAAGTTCCCATCACATCCTTGCATGCTCCCACAGACAGCACTGGAATTCCTCTACCCCCCCCCCCCCAACCTACCTCAACACTGCTATCCCTCCCCCTCTCCACCCCTCGCAACCACTACTCTCCCCAGCAAAGACTGCTGCTCATATCAGACGCAGTAGGACCTTAGGGGTGTGTGTGTCACTACTATCTTGGTTATAGCACAAGGAGATGTAAAAACACACACACACACACACACACACACACACACACACACACACACATTTTCCTACAAATATATTTCTTCGAGTAGTAAACTGCGCACATCTCAACATCCCCCTTGCCCCCTTTATATACACGCCCTTATGTGGCTGTGTTTCAATTATTGGTGGCAGCCTGGCCATAAATGCGTTACTTCTTGGTGGCTGCCACCAACAATTAAAATACAGTGCAAGTTAGCCATTGTGTATCTAGAGACAAGTACAATATGTCTAATGCTTTAAGAAGTTTGCACCCACAATCATCTTAGACAAGTTGTAGGCTGTTTGAATTATTTTTATCCCCACATTTAAAATCTAGACTACATAGGTCTGCAGTTCAAACCATGGTTGTTACATGGGTTTTTTCCCTGTATCTCTGGCGATGACTTGTGTATGTGGAGAATTCCAAGTTGCACTAGAGGTTTGGAGTAAATGTTACACAGTATGGTCCCTTATAGCTGGCTGGATAAGTCAGTTCAGAGGTTGGAACAAGGCAAGGATCAAGCTTAGTAAAGCACTGTGGTGTTCAAACCAAACTGCAGATTGACGACAGCTTTATTTTTTACTTTTCTCAAACATTACATATAATGAAGTTTGTGCATGTTTGACAGCAGAATTTCCACACTCATTTTGTTAACCTTATTTAGAGTGTATTAAAAAAAAGTTCTATCACAAAAAGCCCTTGTTCATTTCAATGAAAAGGAGAAAACAAGCAGGTGATAATATTTAGCAACATGACACCAAAGTTTGCACACGTTAGCTGTAAGAACTTATGATGGCATGTTTCGACATTAACATACATACCAAATACTGCTACAGTGTGGTAGAATTGATAAAAATGTTCTAGCTGTGGAACTACTAAAGTGCACTCAAGATACTTGTTCACAAAAAACAGCAGTCACAAATTGGTTGAAATAGTTTTGAAATTCATCTCTCCCAAGCTTCAACATATGTAGCACAAAACCAGTGAATAACCAAGTCTTGACACTAACCATATGTTTGGCACAAAAAAGTGGCCCACCTGATCAAAACATTACCCTTACATTAACTACTGGTTACAATATTAAGCCATCTTATATCAGGCTAAACACTCATGGCGTGCCTGCGATATTTTACAGTCTCCAATAGAAAGGTTCCTGAAACCTTTAATTTTTTGTATGTGGAGTTCAGATTTTGAATAGGTTACTTTCTTTTGTACAAAAGATATGAACATACTTTCATTCAAACTGGAGATGGTCAGGTGGGGGAAGACTCTTAAAATTGGTCCATCTGATGCAGAATTACCTGGGTATATGCAAATAATGAGCCTCAAACACTGAGTTACTGCTATCAAGGTGAAGTGTTTGTTTACAGCTACAGTAAGCTAACTTCTTAAATGTGTTTCTTGAGGCTTTCCCGACGGGCATGTTGTATATATGGTTCTTAAGCGAGACATCAGATGTCATAGTGAAAACTTCACAATATTTCATCAACGCAACTGGCCGACATATTCAGGTGCGACGAACACACTGCGGAGGCATGACTAGAGCCCACTATTTATGCCAGTCTTAGGTAGGAAGTGCGCATGCGTGGAGGCGCCAAATTTGACGGCCAATAGCGACAATATTAATCGAAAGCTGGAATGACAGCAACACCACCCGTAAGACGAAGAACCAAAGACTTCGACGCATGTGTGGAGGCTATCGCTGCTGCTCTGCACTGCCATTGGCAGCGACCTCTGTTGGAAGCCGCAAGCAAAAATGCGCATTGGCACGTGACCGTCCTCCCATTGTCAACAGAATATTTATGTTGCCGGCGAATCGTCATCCGTTGTATGGCCAATAGTACTCCTCTCTGCTCGATGCGACTTCAATATGGCCACTGCTGGATCCCAAGCTGTACTGAGCTGAAAGCCCGTGTGTCTGTTTACAAGATTCAACGAGCTACGTATTTCCACTGCTTCCTTAATAACACTGTCCCAGTATGAACTCATCGAGCGAGAATTTTGGTGTGTTGATAATTCATAGAATGGCCTGTACTGAGGCAATGCTCAGCCACTGCAGACTTCTCTGGTTGTTCCAGACGTGTGTAGCGTCGGTTTTCAGTACATCTCTCTTCTACAGTGCGACAAGTTTGTCCGATGTACGACATACAAGGAATCTCGTAAACACCTGGTCTTCTTAGGCCACGACTGTCCTTAGATGAGCCCAAGAGAGCTCTGAGTTTTGCCGGCGGGTGAAAGACACATTTAACTTTATGCCTCTTCAGTAATCTTCCTATTTTTGAAGAGACACTGCCTAAGTATGACAAGATGACCATTCCCCTTTGTTCTTCGCCTTCTTCCACTTCCTCACGACGGGTAACCCGCTCCAGGTGTAAGGCACGGCGAATCTCTCGTTCGGAATATCTATTTTGTTGGAAAATGGTAGGCAGATGGAGTATTCCAACATGTTATCACCTCGACATACTTTCTATTCAATGGACAATACTTTGAACAGACTGACGATGTCGCAATGGGTAGTCCCTTGTCACCCATTGTGGCTAATCATTTTATGGAAGACTTCGAGGAGAGAGCACTCCAGTTGTCAGATTTGAAACCTACATGTTTTTGGCGATATGTGGACAACACTTTTGTTATCTGGCCTCACAGCACTGCATCGCTGAATGAATTTCTTGAGCATCGTAACTCCCTTCATCCCAACATCAAGTTCACTATGGAGATGGAGAAAAACGGCCGACTTCCATTCCTGGACGTGTTGGTACGGAGAAAAGAAGATGGCACATTAGGTCACGCAGTGTAATGTAAACCAACACACACAGACTTATACTTACAGGCCACCAGCTGTCACCATCCTTCGCAATGAAGTGGCGTACTTAGGATGTTGGTTCACAGAGCACGAGCCATATCAGACTCTGACAGCTTATCCAATAAGCTACTCCATCTGCGCACCACTTTCCAACAAAATGGATATTCCGAACAGGAGATTCGCCATGCCTTACACCTGGGGCGGGTTACCCATCGTGAGGAACTGGAAGAAGGCAAAGAACAAAGGGGAATGGTCATCTTGTCATACTTCGGCGGTGTCTCTTCAAAAATAGGAAGATTACTCAAGAGGCATAAAGTTAAATGTGTCTTTCGCCCGCCGGCAAAGCTCAGAGCTCTCTTGGACTCATCTAAGGACAGTTTTGGCCTAAGAAGACCCGGTGTTTATGAGATTCCTTGTGGCTGCGGCACGTCGTACATCAGACAAACTTGTCACACTGTTGAAGAGAGATGTACTGAACACCGATGCTACACACGTCTGGAACAACCAGAGAAGTCTGCAGTGACCGAGCATTGTCTCAGTACAGGCCATTCTTTGAATTATCAACACACCAAAATTCTCGCATCGCGACGAGTTCATACTGGGATAGTGTTATTAAGGAAGCAGTGGAAACATGTAGCTCGACGAATCTTGTAAACAGACACACAGGCTTTCAGCTCAGTACAGCTTGGGAACCAGCAGTGGCCATATTGAAGTCGCATCGAGCAGAGAGGAGTACTATTGGTCATACGACGGATGATGATTCGCCAGCAACATAAATATTCTGTTGACAATGGGAGGACGGTCACGCGCCAACGCGGACACGCATTTTTGCTTGCAGCTTCCTACAGAGGTCGCTGGGGTGGCCAATGGCAGTGCAGAGCAGCAGCGGCAGCCTCCGCGCGTGCGCTGAAGTCTTTGGTTCTTCGTCTTACAGGTGGCGTTGCTGTCCTTCTAGCTATCGGTTGATATCATTGCTATTAGCCATCGAATTTGGTGCCTCCTCGCATGCGCACTTCCTGCCTAAGACTGGCATAAATAGGGGGCTCTAGTCATGCCTTAGCAGTGTGTTCGTCGCACCTGAAGATGTCGGCCAGTTGTGCTGACGAAATATTGTGGAGTTTTCACTATGACATCCGAAGTCTCGCCCGAGAACCATATATACAACTTCTTAAATATTTGTTAGGCTTTTCATGATTTTCAAAATTTCATGTACCAACAGGAAAGGGCCATAATTTGATTAGGGGAAGGTTATTTTATGTAATAATTTTCACAGACATATGAGTCAAGGCAGTGCTGAGGATAGTGCAGTCACGAATCTAGCAAACAGCTCAAAATTGGCTCTGAGCACTATGGGACTTAACATCTGAGGTCATCAGTCCCCTAGAACTTAGAACTAATTAAACCTAACCAACCTAAGGACATCACACCCATCCATGCCCGAGGCAGGATTTGAACCTGTGACTGTAGTGGTTGCACGGTTCCAGACTGAAGCGCCTAGAACCACTCGGCCACAACGGCCGGCAGCAAACAGCTTTGGACTGCTTGTAACAAAAGGTCAACTGACTAGATCAGCTGCCTGTTTTGACACTTACCACAAACTTAAATAGTCCTATTACAATACTAATGGAACTTAAAACGAAAGACTGAGAATTTTAACTTATGCTTGAAGACCATGGTCAGCCATCTCTGTCCATTTGTCAACACCACTTAGTAATAAACGAATTGACACCCTGCATTCAAATTATCTATTCAACAGCATTACCAATAAAAATGAAAAAGAGTATACCCACTGAAAACTGTACAAATGTTACTAATTTGCAGCAAATACTTGAAGAAATGGCACCAAATTATACATGCAGTCATATGTTTCAAACTCTTCAAAATTAAACTAGATTAACATTTTCCCCGACACCTCAGGAAATTATGCAGGCACATCAAAAGACATAAAAAGAGTTTAAGAGAAAACAAGAGAAAACCTTATAACCTATGCTGAATGATGTACTCGAAGCAGTCACTGATACTATCATTAAGATTATGCCCAGCATGCCGAAATTATTTAAACATAAGGATCGAAAATTTGGATTTTTAATATTAAAAAACCGTGAGTTCATTTGTGATGGAACACAAGCTTGTTTACAACAAGGACAGGGAAAGAAACTGGTATGTCCTTTTCAAAGGAACAACCCCAACATTTTCCTTGGGATTTTTGGGGCAACCATGCAAAATTTAAATATGAAGGGCAGGATGAGGGTACTGCATGACTTTGTTAGATATTACTGGTACAGCAAAAAAAGATAAGAGAAAATAATATTAAACGTTACTGAAGAAGTCTGCAATCCATAAAAGACACTGTGAGAGACAGTCAATGACTCCACTAAAAAGCCTATTTTCTCATTAAATTCTTGCAGACCTGACGACAATATCAAAAAGCTAATTGAAATGACTGGGGATAAAATTCCATGTACAGTAAAATATTCTGCAACTACTATATGATATGATTGTGTACTATTTCTATCATTACAAAATGAGAGGCAATACAACCGAACAAAAAGAATTCGGGAAATGTAGACACTATCTTGCTATATCCCGATATACATAGTAAGTTACGTCCTGCACCATAACAGGAATGATAATTATAATTCTGGCTAAGGCAAACTGTGATTAAAATCTCACTATTAAGGTACTTGTGAAAACAACAAGAAATGTTGCAGGTACAAAGACAACAAAGGGAAAAAACATACCAAATGGCACACATACTTATCAAACAGAATGATGACAGAACATGATACAATAAGGACAGTTATTAAAGAAGAAGAAGAAGAAGAAGAAGAAGAAGAACTATTCAGAAATGTCTGAGAGGAAGTGAGAACATAAAATGAAAATTTGTCATGAGAATTGAAAACAAGAGTAAGAAGAAACCTAAACAGAAATTTAAGCTCATCAGACAAAATATTAATCACTCCCTTAAAAGACCGCGCTGGTCACTTTGGAGCACCATATATGATGATGATGATGATGATGATGATGATGATGATAAATTGGTTCCAGGTGGTAAAAAACCACCCACTGGTGACTTACGACAAGTAACGGCAGTGAAGGGGTTTGTACATACCAGTTGATTGTATGGCAGCAGCGTAGTAAATTGGGACAATATGGAGCCCTGATAGATAATGTATTTGGACATGCCCACAACTGCAAATGAAGTTCCCTAATTTTTTGTTGTATCAATGCTGGCTCTTACAACATGTCTACAAACGTGTATCTGTACCAATCGAGTTGTGTTGCTTTGGCACAAGAACAAGAGTCCTAACCTACATGGATCAGATATGAGAGTCACGACTTGGCAATAACAACTGGTTTCAAAAAATGACAGGAACTCCTGCTCTCAGCAAACGCAGATACATTTCAGTCAGTTTCTAACCGAACTTTGTGAAAGGAACCACATTCAATGGATATCTGGAGATGGGTACCACCCAAAAAGTTGAATATAACAGTGACAGATTAAATTGCAATTCTTCAATGTGCCAACCAACACAGAAGCTGGATAGTAGGTGTAGAAAGGTACGCAGAATTATCTATCAAGTCTCAGTTTTGCCTCTTTTTCAAATTATGCAAGGCATCAAGTCACAGATGACTCAATGAGGTGTTCAATTCACAGTGTGTGGAGGGTTTAGTTCAGGCCAGTGGTGGTTTTATAATGTTTTAGGTTTTTTTTTTTCACACCATGATTTGGGACCACTCATTCAAGTTATTAAGAATGTGAATCAAAATGTTCATTTCACCATTCTTTGTTATCACGTGATGTTCTATTCTGAGGAGACTCCTATTTTCCAAAATGACAGAAGTCATGCTCACAGGGCTGCATACACATGCTTCCGATTTGACAAATACACTGACACACTATTGCACCTTGAATGGTGAGCAATATCACCCAATGTTAACATGTAGAAAACATCTGGGATTGTTTGGAACAAAGTGCAAAATATAGCAATCAGTAAACCCACAATTTGGTAGCTCTATAGGGTCTCATCATCATGTGCCCTTTCAGCTGGATATGGAATGCCTAAAAAGACTTGCAGATACTCATCCTTGCTCAACTGAACTTACAATGAAATCCAGACCATTAGCAGCTTACAGGCGTTGATAAATATCAACAGGGACATGTCCGAAAGAACAGATACCATCTTCATATTGCTGAATTGAGGTGGTGTCAGGCAATATTTATTTACTAGCATAACAGCTCCTAGGAGTGAGTAATTTTCTCATACAATGCAGACTTTCACAGCTGGTTTTTATGTACTTTATGATTTCTGTTTTATGGACATTAGGATGTGGTCCAAGGTATATTTCTCTACCAATCATTTAACCTTCCAATACTGGAGACATCATCATCACGTACTGAGACGGATTTTAAACCTTCAAGAACAGTGGGCAAATATTGGACACTGCAAAGGACCTACCCCTACCACTTGTCACAGCAGGAGTACATAAAATTTCTTCCACCTGTGGTCAAACGTACACAGAAACTACAAAAAGAAGTGTTAATGCCAGACAAGGCACACTTGAGCAACTGTCATCTTGGAAACAGATGTATCAGCAGCAGTAATCACGCACAGGGATCAGGCAACCATCCAATTCATTTCCCTGTACCACAGTTTGATCAAGATCCACTCACTATCACATTTGGATGTACAGAGGGGCCATGGAAATTCAAAACTATAAAAACAACTTTCACAAAAAAAGAAGAAAAATTGAAATTAGACAAGTTGTTGGGCTTAGTGCTGCAACTCTTACCCATTTCACACTCAATAACACATGTTGCTGTGACTCTGTTGCTTAGGCAATGGTCTTATGATATCACCAACTGTTCGTATAAACTGTACAACTTACCAAGTTTGCTTGAGATTGTAACTGCTTTCAGAGTTGCTACTGCCTCTGATATGTCTACGGCATTGTGAGACAAAGCGTTAGGTAGACAAACATGCAATGACTAATTATTGCTGAATGTCCTTATGCGGGTGAACACCACGTAAACTCAGTTAACATGGTAGACAGCACAGTGTGAAATGCTTCTACAGTTCAACAAATACAGATGGTTGACACTTAAAATGAGGATATAATGCCAGATGAGGTGTATGAAGCCATTCAAGACATGAGGAAAAAAAACAGCTACCTCAAAAGGATGTTTTGATGGAGAAGTAATATAAAAACTTGCAAAATTGTTTACAATGTGTCTATGCTGAAAGACAATTCCGCAACATGGGAGTATCATTTTCATTATTCCACTTAACAAGAAAGGCAATAGACAACTCACAATAAATCATAGATTCGTCTGCATCCTTTCTGTAATGTACTAGATATTTACCAAAATCATCACCAACAGCATTATAAAACACTGTATTTTAATTAGGCAAAGAGATTGCGCTTCACAGTCATTTGCAGTGTATCTATGTAGAACAAGCCGGGTCAACAGAAACCTCCGATCTTACTCGTCGGCTTTGACCCGTGACGTAAGCGTGTTGTGGTGTGTGACGTCATTACGGCGCGGAGTTTGGTTTGTGATTGTGGCGTGTTTGTAGATGTCGTGTTGGTGTTTGTTGTGCCCTCTGGTGGTGTGTTCATGGTTTTCGTTTGTTTAGTGTGTTGGGGCCAGTTTGCTGTTGCTCAGTGGTGAGTGCTGTGTTCGTGGTTTTGAAGCGGAATTTGTATTAGTGAGTTAACGGTTTTGTGTGATGGTTAATGTAATGATAATTGCTGTATGTCGGGTGAGTTTGTTATTGAGTGTATTCGGTTGTGGTTTTTTGTTCAGGAATGGATATGAAAGACCGCATGAATAGTGCTCGGTTGAGGGCGATGATGGGCGAGACACCGTTAGAGCTGATCAAATTTCTACAGCTATGTTTGTTTGCTATGGTTTGTGGTGTTTTTTGATTTTTGTATTGGTGGATGGGATCGGGAGATTCTGTTGAGCTATATAGGTCAAGGGAAGTGTTCGATCCTAATTTATGGGATCGGGAGCCGTTGTAGATGTATGTAGGTTTAAGGGAAGTGTTTGTTTGCTATGGTTTGTGGTGTTTTTTGAGTTTTGTATTGGGGGATGTGATCGGGAGGTTCTGTTGAGCTATATAGGTCAAGGGAAGTGTTCGATCCCAATTTATGGGATCGGGAGTTACTGTAGATCTATATAGGTCAAGGGAAGTGTCTGATTCCGGATAAGAATGTGTTTTTTGGTATTTGGTCAGTTTTGTGATGTCTATTTTTTTCGTCGTTTTGCGTGGTTTTGTATGGCGGTCGGTGGCTACATTTGTGTATATTTAGTTTCTCCCCACCTAAAAACCCCCAATTTCCCACGCTTGTCCCGTTAGAGTCATTAGGCTTTTTGTGAAACCTGTGTATTTCAGTGTTTATGATACGTATGCGATGTTTTTATATCCGCCATATTAGAATTGTCGTTTATGGTCGTTTCCGCCATATTTGTGACGTCATGGGTCAAAGCCGACGGGTAAGATCGGACGCTTCTGTATTTCCAACAAGCCTACTTTGAAAATGGATACATCACAATGGTCCATTTACAAGTCACGAATAAGAGGACAACATATACAAGAATTACTAATTTGTCTGGTTTCAGCAATATCTGAATAACAGTCCCACCAAAACCAAGTGTCAATACATTGAAGATATAATACATGTTTGCTAGATTCCATTATACTTAACCAGCATGTTCGGACGGAGTTTAGTTTTAGGATGCTGAGAAATTTAGAAACGAAAGAAGTCAGGAAAGGAAATTAAATATCACCAAACCACCTCTCAGCAATCCAGAAGACATTTCTGGATCGATGACCTGCAAAAACAAAGTGCCATCTATTAATGGAAGATAACTTGACCATCTTAGTTGTCCCATTAAATTCTTCTGTTTATTACATCTAGTGCACAAAAACTGTGATAGTAAAGGGCAGAACTTAAACGAACAATTCTGAAAATAAGATATATCAATACTAAATTAAAGTAGAACTAATTAATGAAAGGAAGGCAATATAAATTAACAATGAAGTCATAGAACAAGATAAATTTCTTCATTTAGGGCAGTTGAAAGCAACAGGATGGGAAGCGAAAGAAAAGGTGTCCTACAGTGTTGTTGATAAACTACACAAGGATTGCATAACTAGGCTCCCCATGTCTAAAAGTGAAAGTATATAATCAATGGGCACTGCCAGTTTTTAACTTAAGGTGGTGAGACAGGGACTGTAAAAGTGGAATCATATACAAATACTCAAAATCACTCCGTGGACAATGGAGAACTTATGGGAACTATCTGCACGACAGACAGGAAATCAAGCAAATGGATCAGAGTACAGTGTAAAACATAATAATAAGTGTAATGAAAATGAAATGAACGTGATGTGACCTGTAGGCAGGTGAACGGAAGACACATGAGACAATGAAGCACTTTATTGGATTCCAAGGTAAATTGCTAAGAAAAGACTTGGACAATAACCTAATGAAAGATGTGTGTGTTGTGCTAGAAAATATAGCTAAGTAAAAATGCCCAATGTTGTTTCTGAAAGAGCAGATGTACGTAAACAGCAGTACTAGACATACAAAATAAAGTGGGTTGGGATTTTGATGAAACTGAGCTCATATCACCAAACGTAGTAACCTTAATGAAATGTTTGATATCTTTCAAAATAAGCACCATATTCTGAATAAAATAAAACTGACCAGTTGCTGTGGTGGGAAGACAATGTTGCCAACATGCAGCTACATGCTAGACAAAGCTCTTTAATATACCTACAAAACAAGACACTCAAGAAAAACTACTACTGTCTGGGGGCTGGCTTCTACCACTTGACTTGCTGAAATGTCACTCACAAAATTATTTTAAATGGAGAATAAACTTTAAGTCAAACAAATCAGTGGAACTATCCTCAGACATGTTACATGCCATCTTGATAGCCATAGGTTGTATCAGCATAAGAAGCTACCTCATGACAACAAAGTTTGCAACATGTGGTGTAAGTATCACTACTACGCCTTCAGTTGTTCCCGATTCTTTTAAGATTTAATCTGCAACTGACATTCCTTTCCCATCTAGTTTCAGCAAAAGACAATAAAAACAGATGATAGGAAACCACAGACCGCTGCATCATTGCATACATAGTATTATACATGGGAGATACAGAACATATATACACATAAGGCCATGCTTTTTAATTATGCAACTGAACTGTATAAGTTATTTATTAAGAAACTGATATTAAAAATTACGCGAATGTCAGCAATGCCAAACCTAGACCTTGAGCAGAAGGGTGCAGGTCGGGATAACGGGGGGGGGCGGGGGGGGGGGGGGGCGGGGGGGGGGGTCACAGAACTTCTGTGTAGTGTATTGCTCATGGAGGGAGATGTGGGGAGTGTTAGAATCAAGGTCTTTCTGGCACAATAATTGTCACTAGGGGGAGGGTGTGGGATAATAAGCACCAATTGTTTCATGCTGTACTTGCAATATATGCAATTCTTTCCCCACTAACTGAAAGTTACTAGGTACTACATTGTTAAATGTTTTGTAAATATAATAGTTTACTGACTTTTGTCCTCAATACTGATTGCGCCAAATGCAACATAAAACACCCACTATATACTATACTGCAATAATGGCAACTATGGCTCTACACCTCCCCCCCCCCCCCCCCCCCCCCGCACTTCCCCAAATGAAATCTTGTTGCCACGGCAAGTTGGACAGGTCTGCAGTATAGCCTGAGCTTGGGGTTACATTAGAATATGACAATTTGGTAGTTACAGGACTCAAAGATCTAGCACAACAAAGCTATAAGACCTCAACTAACCTCCACCAATTTTGCATGAGGTCCAGTGATCAGCTTGACAAATAGTTAGTACTTTACACACATGACGGCTATACTAAATGGCAGGATAGTCTGTTAATCAGAAAGAGGAGAAAGGCCGGAGGGGGGGGGGGGAGAAAATGGGTATGGCAAATCATGTCAACTTATTTATTTCTGCCAATCTAGGAGCATTGACTGTCATAGTATCTTAAGTTTCCAGATTCACCTAATGCTGTATCAACAAACCTTAGGTAAGGTAGCCTATAAGAAATCCTAAACATCACCACACAGCAGCAAGATTAACCGGGACAGCATTTTCAGGGTAACAGAGCAGAAGTTTTAGGGTACTGCCTGTGGATAGGCAATCATCATGAATATCCAGAGTTCTCACAAACAAAAACATGAGTGGCAAGATTATGGCTAGTCATAGCTTGGGAATGAACAGCTTTTTATATACTATTCTGGAAAGATGATGAATGACTGTACACGGTACAATGCATTAATCAAGTTTACGTCTATTGAATTTTCACGGATACAACAGTAATTACTTCCTTTAAGTTTAGAGAAAGACTGTCTGCTGACCCAGTAACTCGTCAGCCATCATTTACTTCTGACATGTATACATCTCAACATAGATCTGCTTTAATCTAATATTCGTCCCCTTAAGGGCTCTTTACTCGTAATTCTTGAAATTACGAAACACAATATTTCAACAAATATCCGATGAACACTTTCATTATTGAAAACATGGTAGGTATTACGAAATATTCATGACTTATCTGACTCAGTCATATAATTCGTGTTCATTGATCTGCGACAGCCTTCGCAGCTGTCACAATCCCATAAAGTATGATTTAAAAGAAGTATTTGTATTAACATTGCACAAATTGTAAAAGCATTGAACTTTTTCAAACCTGTAAAGTTGATCCTGCTGACATGACGGGGGCTAGGGCGCAGGGGCTGTAGTAGGTTCCTGTAATCAGGGAATGTTTGTCAACAACGGTTCTCGAAAGAAACAGGACGCATCCAAAGGAATATGTTTCAACACAAATTACGGAAAACTGCACATAATAAGAGCTGGTCCGAATTTGAATAAACTTATTGTCACTGAAAAATAACTTCCATAACCTGAACTAATAGGAAACAGTACAAGGGGAAAAAAAACAATCGGTAGTAAACAAAAAACGCATATGATTTTCGAAAGGTAAGTTTCAGTTCGTATAATTTACTCACAAAACTATTCCATCAACACGCTATCCAACGATAAATATCACTACAATCCTCCCAGTAGCGCAGATAAGTGACATACGTGTTGCGAACACGGTATTATCTTCGCTCACTGGTTGACAGAAAACGTCAATCTCAGCTGGCAAATAGCTTCCAACAGAACTATTAACCAACTCTCTGACACAATGACTGCTTCTCAAAATCGGTTCACTGCTACAACACACGTCTTCCTTCCAACAACAATTACCAATACGACTTCCTACAAATATTTTTGCAACAATTATAATGGTCAAAATTGCAGATATTATAAGCTTCAAATTATAGATAAATTGAAAGTCCTAGAAAGACAGACAAGTTATTCTGGAAAAATAAAAAGGAAAATACTTTCACTCCTGACTCAATAGTGTACGATATCGTTATAAATAAAATCTACTTGAATCATTAAGTCGATAGCTGTTCGATTGTTGAATCATGGAAGTCGGTACTTCCGTTACCTTTTTCACTTGGAGGAGCTCTGATGGATGCGAATCTATGAAAGAAACATTATTTTGCTAATTTTAGATCTGAAGCAAATTTATTTTTGCTGTTTGCACTGGGTCTAGCAGTTGGAGTGACGTCATTTCAGGCAGCCATATTTCCGTCATGACGCATGCGTATTGGTTAGAAAACTAGAATCGCCAGTACCGGGATTAGAATTGAAGCCATTTCTTTACGCATACAGTATTTTACTGTAATTTAGGAGTACACTCATAGTCTTAAATTATGGCTAATCCAGGTTCAAAGCCGGAACAGGTGTTAATAATAGAACCGGAACATGAACTGAAATTCCAAGGTAAGCGGAAAGTGCTGTAAACATTGCTAATGAAGTAAGAGAAATAGTATTCCTTAAATCAGATAGTTGTTGTTTTTCGTTATTGGTTTACCAGTTACTGCGCCCTTTTGACGAGCGATTGTTACAAAGTTTGCTGAAGGCGTGGAATTTGTGCGCTTTGAAAGGCAAACTATGTCAATTTACATGCGGTGGGGAGGAGAGTGAAGTGACATTTTTAGTTTCTTTCTGTTGTAAAAGCTATTCAATTATAATGTTCTTGTGTGTTGGAAGATAACAATGCATTATATTGATATTTAATGGTTTCGTTTTCTTCTGATAACAAGGACCCTTCACGTCGCCGGTTACTTCTTATATGAAGCTAACAAATCCTACCACTAAAAAGGTGTGTTTCAAAATCAAAACGACAGCTCCAAAGAAATACTGTGTGCGGCCAAATTCTGGTGTTCTGGACGCAAAGGCATCAATTGATGTAGCAGGTGAATAAAGGATTTTTATTTATATGCAGTAAAACGTGTGCCAATCATAGTCACGTAAGTAATGATAAAATAATTAGCGTACATTTTTTCCTGCTGATGGAAGTTGAAAATTGCTTGTCTTAAGTTTGGTTATGTTTTTTTTTATGCAGTAGGGTATTGAAAATATCTAACATTTGTTATCTCCCTATAATCTGTTCGCTGCATCCGTGTCTTATCGCTCAGAAACCCCATCGCTCTAAACCATCGGAACTCGATCACTTTTATTCACGAACAGTTACTTGTATTCCTAAATTTTTTGGTGTAGTAAAATTCACAGTTAGGTTACTGGATGGTAGACTAGGTTAGCACGTCGCTCTAAAGATTTACGCTGACATTTGAACTAAGTTAAATTATAGAACAATATTTTGAGTGCTTTTGAAACAAGTTAGGTGACTTCATATAGTTCACTCTTAGTCTTTTATTCAAGAGATTATCACGACTATGTGGTCACTGTGTAACACACATTTACCAGTACAAGAAGATGAGAGACTAAAATACTTCCTGATCCTACACTGCTTGAAAGATACTACTTCCACAAAATGTCATGTCACATTCACTTAAATTGATTTCTGGTGTAAGTCAGATCTTGAAGGGATTTACCATAGTAAGTTATTTGTCCAGGGATCATTGTCATAATGTCCGAAAGATATGGTGGTAGTCATTGATTATATGAGTTTAAATGCTGACAAAAAGTGCTGTGAACCAATATTTTTTTGCAAGAGATCCAGGTAGCATCCCTATGAGTTATTCTTGTAGCTGCATAAAAGCACGATTCAGTTAGTATTTGCCCTTGATATTATTTTGTAAAACAAGAAGAGTTAGTGTGCTTTGGACTCCTGAAGTCTTGGTTGTGGTGACACAGGTCTGTAGCAAAGCCCAAGGTGTAGCTTTGGTTGAAATATGATGATTTGGTTGACAGTTGGTTTAACCAAAGAATGTAAATGTCAAATAAATTTTGTGGTAACAGACTGCCCCGTAACACAGTCTAACACTTACAGTAAAGTCAACACATTGCCACAAAAATGAAAATTACAAGGTAAATTCGGAATATATAGGTAATGGAGAAGGCTTAGACAAGGGTTTTGATGCATACAGGGTGTCTCCAAATGCATAGTACAAACTAAATGTGTTACAGCAACCAAACTAATTAAGATACTCACACCATGTTGCCTTATGTGTGAGACTATCTTGCAAAGTTTTTATGCCATTAATCAGTTTCATCATTTTAAACTTTTGTGGCATGCCCAACACCCAGTCCTTATTAAACACTGCTGCAACATATCTGCATCAACTATGGCATTGGTAGCAACAATTCGGTCATTGGTGTAGTTAACAGACATTTAGCAGAGTCTATCTTTGACATAACCCATAGAAAGAAATCCATCGGTATAATGTCATGTGATGTAGGATGCCAGGAAATTGGATCACCCCTGCCAATCCAGCTATATGGAAAGAACATAAACTCTTCCTGTGTGCATAACATTCCTGTACCAATGGTGTATTGACATCTGTGATGGTGGGTACCGTTCATGAATTCCTTTGAACCTGTGTGTCCAATTTGGTCTGAATAAACCATTCCACATAGTGAACCATCCTTCTAACTGTTGTCACTATGCTTCTCTCAGGACAATTTGGAACCCACACAGACAAAACTTACGAGAGTTTGTCTTTCAAATAAACCAAACATGGTGTGAATATCATTATTTTGGTTGCCATAACATATTGAAGTTGTAGCATACTTTTTGAGACAGCCTGCATTATGTAATTATAAACTATGAATAATGTGAGGGGGTTCCACTACTACAGCTGAGAGTGAAAATAAAAGTAAAAAAAATATTTTGGCAACAAGTAAGTGGGCTTCATGGTAAAAGTTAAATTACGTTCCCATCCCCGTTTCTTATAGTTGTTGCCAGTACATGAATGTAATATATTCCAAAAATACGGTTTTGACATTTCAGTATTTTGTGAGGCAGTGTTATCATTTTATGTGGAAGATTTATGTGGGCTACTTAATAATTGTATTTGCAGTGAAGACTGGGACTGATGACCCTAGACCTTGGAATTTGTTGCAGATGTCTTTTATGACTCTATTATTTTGAATTCGAATTCATTGGCATTGCTGACTTCCAAGCAGACCTTCCAATCTTAACCTAGACCACTTACAATGCTAAACAATCTTGTCATTTACATCTAGATTTTGGGATGGTGGTGCTCTAACACTGAGTCCTTTGTAATGGTAATTCTGTAGCTTGCTTCTTGTGAGTTGTTTTTCTTTTTCCACTGTCACACTTGAGTCCTTGTTTATTTTACTTTACATTACTAGATAGAGCATTAGGTTGATATGTTTACTCTGACATCAGAGTTGTAATTTAATTTTGTATCAGCAGGGTTGGTGGTGTTATTGGTGGACTAAAGACTTGTTATTGGCATTGTCTAAGTAGATTTTTTGTAGTTTTAGGTTATTTTGAGAGAAGAAAAGTGAGTGTATGCCCTCATGCTTGGGAAATTTTCAGTGCTTGACTCAATGCTTTGTGACTGAGATCAACTTCTTGCCCAGTAGGTTGAGTAACAGATTTGGTCTTCTATTCACATGAAAATGCAAACTAGTTTAAAAGTCTAGTACACCATAAAACTGACAATGCAAAAATCAGTTCATGTAAGTCAAATCGTTTTACTAGAACTGAAATAGTTAGTCCAAGTAAAACTAACACAATGATATATTTGTTAGTGTCACTAGCTTACTGCATGGAGTCCTGTGTTTGAAACCAAGTAACCACCTCACGTTCACTGTGATAAAAGTCTGGAATGGGGTCCACCAGCCCTAAGAGACCACATACATTGTGGCAGCAGTGAAAAGTTAGCACTAAGCTAAGAACTACAGTGAATTTATTCTTTTTTATTGTTGTGCAAATATGTTTAAGCAGGAAATAGAACAACTTAAAAGGTCAAGTAGGCCTGAAAATCCTTTATAATAAGACTAAAATAATATATAAATCTATGTACTAGCACAAATTAACAAAGATCTTTCAAAACCATTTGAAGTTTCTGTATTTAGGACACTGGAAATAATATTGAATGGACAGAAGAAATAAGCAGAAAAGTGCTATTGGTAAACTATATAGGGTTTCAGAACTATGTTTCTCATTCCTGGAAAGGAAAGTTTATAATTGGAATGCATTCCCCTATCACTTTTAACTATTGGTTGGGACACATGACATTTTAATGTGGAAACGATTCAGAAATTGTGAGTGATGTTAAGTGAGCAATAGAAAAATTTGTTCAGTTATAAATATATATAAAATTTCTTTCTGTTGAATGCAGCGCACGCGCAACACACACACACACACACACACACACACACACACACACACACACACACTTGGCCTTCTATGGACATTTGATCCAGATGAACCCATGCAGGATCTTCATGAAAACAGATAGAGGGGAAGCTTCAAAGAACAAATGGAGCACCACTGTGAAGTTCAACCCAAAGCAACTTGAAATCCCACCGCCGAGAAGAGGGAGGGAAAGGAGATGATGGGAAAAGAGAGATAGAAATAGATTTATTAATTTATTTGGTTCCTTAAGTGTAGTATTTAAATAAAATACAAAATTTACAGATTTGTTTAAATTTTAAATACAACCAATTCCACGATTCGTTCCATGATACAGACATTCTGTAACACTGTGGCAAATGGTTTGCTGTTGAATCATATAGGAGAACTGTATACCGCAGCTCAGTAGGCTAGTCCAACTGCTGAAGTACATGAAGTTTCAGGAGTGAAGCACCAGGTTATTCCGCATAGCTTGTGTAGGATGTGGCACGTAGACAAATGTTTCCCTATGCTTCATGTAGGACAATGTCCAGTCCAATGTAATCCATGGGTATTTTGGGTGCTGATTGTGGTGAAGTGGTCAGTCACCAAAATGGATCTGGAGCTGCTCTGTTGCACAAATAAAAGCAAGTTTTCTGTGTCTTGGTAGGGTTTGGCATCAGTCTCCATCTTTGTAAGTGTGTTACCATTATCACCAGATCAGATGTCCTCCATTTCTTCAGATTTGCAATGTCACGGTCAGCACCCAGTATCAACGTATTCAAATTTCTAGTTTCTGGCATATCAGGTTAATGGCAGCGGGGTGAGGGCAGATCCCTGAGGTAGTTGAATATTTAGCATCTTTGAAGAGCTTATTTATCACCCAATATGATCCAAAATGACCTGCTGGCAAGCATATTATAATAAGTTGGTCTGTTTGACACACAGCATTACTTGAGTGAGTTTGTATAGAAGACCATCTCTACTGGCTGTGTTGTAGGCTCCTAGGAGGTCTATAAATGCTTTGATATTTTTAAATTGTCTTGAACTCCTGCTTCTGTGTAGGTTGTGAGTTACATTATCTGGTCTGTACAACTTATTTTTTGCTTGTTCAATCAGAATTTTCTCAAGTATTGTAGCCAAAATTCTCTTGTGAACGACTGTTTCAAGAAGCTGGCATATTGAGCTAACAAGTGCTGTTGGACTAGTTTTTTGGCACTTTGCTTGTTTTTCCTGGCTTGAGGATAGTGATGATGTTGGTCTTTTTCATTCTGTTTGAGATTCTCCCCTTCATCATGATGTCAGTAAAGAACTCCATACACCATTTTTTGTTACCTTTACCACAGTAAAAGAGGGATTCAGGATAAATTCCATCAGTCCCTGGCACCTTCCGCTTTAACATCTTTGAGCCCCATTGTTATTTCCTTGACAATTAGTAGCTGGGAAAATAAGGCCTAAAGACTTCACTTAATTTATTTAAAAGTGACCAGCCTTCTTTGTTACATCATTTTAAGTCCAGATTCATGACAGTTTCTGTCCGTTTCTTGCATTGAACCATGTCCAGTGTGGGTAGCAGGTTATCAGCTATCTCTCATCCCTCCACGAAGGAACTTCTTGTACATTTCTTTACGCTCAGCATTCCATGTTATTACTGCTTGCAGAATCTGCACTTGGGATGAGAAGAGAAAAGGGACAGAGAGAGGAGGGGTAGAGGGGAAAAGCAGAGGTTAATCTCCTGCACAGACACGAGGAGCAGGAAGGGGTGGACAAAGAGCGGGGGAGTAGATGTGTGTGATACACAGGGTGTCCCGGGAGGAATTGTTAGTATTCAGCAGTATGAGAGGAACAATAATTCAAAGCAAAGATGTCTCGTAAACATGGGCTTTAAAACCTGTACGTCAAGAGATATGAGCACGCGCCCAGTAGAGGAGACGTTTCAAAGTAGCAAAGAGGAGCAATTTGTTACAGCTCCTAAGGTATGCACTTCAGAGCATACTCACGTGTACACAAGCACGTGCGTGTGCGCAGTGGTCTACACAACAGATAAAAAAATAAATGAAGATCACACCCCACAACATCAAAACAAACTAAATGAGATTCATATGCTTCCTTACAGTATGAAAACATGTGTATACCCTGTGTCAGTGAAGTGCAGTTTTCTAAAAAACTGAAAATGAGTGGGTGGAAGAACAGTAAGAATGCAGTAGGAAGCAAAAAATAATGAGCAATCATTGTAATTTAATACTTTTTAATTGTAGTAATGTGAAAGAGCAGAACTATCTACAAACCTGCCATACAGATCTGTAAGAAAAATCTGATTGTTACAATGACCACTGAATATGCTTTGAAATTAAATGAAATGCATTTAGTGTAAGTAAGACCTTTGTTACAGTCATAAATTGTATTTCTGTGACTGAATAAAAGGTGGTATAAAAAAGACACCCTGTATCTTAGGGTAATGTGTTGTGCTCTTTCTCATGGAGATTTTAACTCATTTGCTACACTGGCTTCATGTCACACGTGATCATATTCTTTGGCAGTGTTGGTGCAGCACTGGACTGAAAACTGTAGCAAATATGTAAATCCTGCTAATTGGTTTTCCCATGACAGGTGAGTTTTAAAGTCTCTGCCAGTTTCCCTTGTGGTAATTTTGTTTCAGGTAGGGCCTTACCTTCAAATTTGATGGATGTTTCAGAACTACATCACTGGTAGAGGTGACACATTACTGTGAACAATATAACAAAGTGATATGTGGTAAATTAGGTTTGATTGGAGTTAAATTCAGTTGCAGAATCTTTGTAGAACACGAAGTTTGTGTAGAAGCCTGGCAACATACTAATTCCTCCAACATGTTGTTGTTGTTGTTGTTGTTGTTGTTGTTGTGGTCCTCAGTCCTGAGACTGGTTTGATGCAGCCCTCCATACTACCCTATCCTGTGCAAGCCTCTTCATCTCCCAGTACCCACTGCAACCTACATCCTTCTGAATCTGCTTAGTGTATTCATCTCTTGGTCTCCCTCTACGATTTTTACCCTCCACGCTGCCCTCTAATACTAAATTGGTGATCCCTTGATGCCTCAGAACATGTCCTACCAACCGATCCCTTCTTCTGGTCAAGTTGTGCCACAAACTTCTCTTCTCCCCAATCCTTTTCAATGCTTCCTCATTAGTTATGTGATCTACCCATCTAATCTTCAGCATTCTTCTGTAGCACCACATTTCGAAAGCTTCTATTATCTTCTTGTCCAAACTATTTATCGTCCATGTTTCACTTCCATACATGGCTACACTTCATACAAATACTTTCAGAAATTACTTCCTGACACTTAAATCTATACTCGATGTTAACAAATTTCTCTTCTTCAGAAACGCTTTCCTTGCCATTGCCAGTCAACATTTTATATCCTCTCTACTTCGACCATCATCAGTTATTTTGCTCCCCAAATAGCAAAACTCCTTTACTACTTTAAGTGTCTCATTTCCTAATCTTAATTCCCTCAGCATCACCCGACTTAATTAGACTACATTCCATTATCCTCGTTTTGCTTTTGTTGATATTCATCTTATATCCTCCTTTCAAGACACTGTCCATTCCATTCAACTGCTCTTCCAAGTCCTTTGCTGTCTCCGACAGAATTACAATGTCATCGGCGAACCTTAAGGTTTTTATTTCTTCTCCATGGATTTTAATACCTACTCCGAATTTTTCTTTTGTTTCCTTTACTGCTTGCTCAATATACAGATTGAATAACATTGGGGAGAGGCTACAACCCTGTCTTACTCCCTTCCCAACCACTGCTTCCCTTTCATGTCCCTCGACTCTTATAACTGCCATCTGGTTTCTGTACAAATTGTAAATAGCCTTTCGCTCCCTGTATTTTACCCCTGCCAACTTTAGAATTTGAAAGAGAGTATTCCAGTCAACATTGTCAAAAGCTTTCTCTAAGTCTATAAATGCTAGAAACGTAGGTTTGCCTTTCCTTAATCTTTCTTCTAAGATAAGTCGTAAGGTCAGTATTGCCTCACATGTTCCAGTGTTTCTACGGAATCCAAACTGATCTTCCCTGAGGTCGGCTTCTACTAGTTTTTCCATTCCTCTGTAAAGAATTCGTGTTAGTATTTTGCAGCTGTGGCTTATTAAACTGATTGTTCGGTAATTTTCACATCTGTCAACACCTCCTTTCTTTGGGATTGGAATTATTATATTCTTCTTGAAGTCTGAAGGTATTTCGCCTGTTTCATACATCTTGCTCACCAGATGGTAGAGTTTTGACAGGACTGGCTCTCCCAAGGCCGTCAGTAGTTCCAATGGAATGTTGCCTACTCCAGGGGCCTTGTTCCGACTCAGGTCTTTCAGTGCTCTGTCAAACTCTTCATGCAGTATCATATCTCCCATTTCATCTTCATCTACATCCTCTTCCATTTCCAAAATATTGTCCTCAAGTACATCGCCCTTGTATAGACCCTCTGTATACTCCTTCCACCTTTCTGCTTTCCCTTCTTTGCTTAGAACTGGGTTTCCATCTGAGCTCTTGATGTTCATACAAGTGTTTCTCTCATCTCCAAAGGTCTCTTTAATTTTCCTGTAGGCAGTATCTATCTTACCCCTAGTGAGATAAGCCTCTACATCCTTACATTTGTTCTCTAGCCATCCCTGCTTAGCCATTTTGCACTTCCTGTCGATCTCATTTTTGAGACGTTTGTATTCCTTTTTGCCTGTTTCGTTTACTGCATTTTTATATTTTCTCCTTTCATCAATTAAATTCAATATTTCTTCTGTTACCCAAGGATTTCTATTAGCCCTCGTCTTTTTACCTACTTGATCTTCTGCTGCCTTCACTATTTCATCCCTCAAAGCTACTCATTCTTCTTCTACTGTATTTCTTTCCCCCATTCCTTTCAATTGTTCCCTTATGCTCTCCCTGAAACTCTGTACAACCTCTGGTTTAGTCAGTTTATCCAGGTCCCATCTCCTTAAATTTCCACCTTTTTGCAGTTTCTTCAGTTTTAATCTACAGGTCATAACCAATAGATTGTGGTCAGAGTCCACATCTGCCCCTGGAAATGTCTTACAATTTAAAACCTGGTTCCTCCAACATATATCTTGTGAAATGACCATGACAGGGAAATCTGAGAAATTGGAGCTCATGTAGAGATTTGCTGAAACTTCCCTCGCACCATTTGTGAATGGAATGAGTAATGGGGAGCAAAAGATTGTAGTACAAGAAGTACCCTTTAGCACACGCCCTAAGATGGCTTGTGGAGTATAGATAAAGATGTAGACAGGATTTTGTCCAGGCTGGCATATTGAGTTTAAAGGTATATCAGCCTGTATTGCACCTTTGAAATGATTGCTGCCAATTGAATGGTTGTCCCATTCTGAAGTTTCCCATTGTGAAGTCAAATGCTTCAACTTTTGTATTAAGAGGAAAAGCTATAAAATTATGAGACAGAATTGCAGGGGAAATATCAGTACTGTTGATATGCACGTATAAAATACCAGACACTATCCTAGCTTTCAGTATTACTTGTTTCTTCCTTGGGAACTGGAGAGGTATAAACTGGGAAAGTTTGAGAAGGAAGGGCCTGTCACTCGGGCCGCATGATGAAAAGGATGCACCTATGCTTTACATCATCCTTACAACAGCTGAATCGCCCCTGTCCTGGTTTTTAATCTTCTCCAACTTACCCCTTTCTCTTTCTGAGTAATAAACTGATACCCTAGTGTCAAAAGCTAGGCCAGTGCCATGTCTCTAGATAGTACCAATATTTTGCATCCTGAAGGTTGTGTTTCAGAATTTAAATGTAATGTTCTGTGTCTTATCTCTAATCACAATTGTAATTTTCATTGTAACAGGAGATTATAATTGGTTGCATAGAAAGGAAAAGTCTTTTCAGACATTAATTAAATTTGTGTGGGCATAAGGGCTGGCCAATACTGGTGCAATTGTCAGTATTTAACAGACACAAAAATAAGTAATAGAACTGATACCACATTCTGTAAATGATCTGAAAATTGGAAATATTTGGTGTACATTGAAAACAGGAAAGGATAGATCATGTAAAACGCGTGTTAAGGACATCCCCTCTCCTCCTCTTATGGCAAGAGTTGTGTGTGCATGTTAAAGCAGGACCAAGTCGAATAACTTTTGTGCTTTACCAGAAAAATGTTTGTGCCCCTGTTCCCATTCTGCCCTTACAGTTTTTAACCTTTGACTAATTTTCTTGGGTTCCTGCAACTCCTTATGTAATTCCCTACTTTCAGGTGTGATAGTGCTCTGCTTTGTTCTCTTTCTTTGTTCTTAACACTTTGCATACCCTTGCTGCTTCAATGCTTCTTTGTATAAAATGGCAGGAGATATATTTGCCTTATTTGCTTATTCTACTTCTCTATATATTTACACTCATCAGTGTCTCACTAGTAATTCCTTGTATTTCTAATGTCACCCACTGTTTTATGCACAGCATGTAAAAGCAACTTTACTGCAACCCTTTGACATAACTTAGAAGATGGGTTAAGTAAAGACAAATGTATGTCATAGCATTGTTACATTTAGAGAAAGCTTTTCTGACAATGTTAACCGGAATACAATCATTGAAATTCGGAAAGTAGCAAGCGTATAATACAGGAAGTGAGGGTTTTTGCATGGAAACAAGGCTGCATTTAGCCAGCAGACATGAAAGTGAAGCAGTAGTTGACAAGGCTGTGAACTTCACCTGATGTTATTCAATATGTACATTGTTAAAGTTGTGAAAGAAACCATGGAGAAATTTGGAAAGTAATTAAAATTCAGGGAGAAGAAATAAAAGCATTAAGGTTTGCTTATGACATTGTAATTCAATCATATGGCAAAGGACTTAAGAGTAGTTGATTGGAATGGATAACATCTTGAAAGAAGGGTACAATATAATAAAAGAAAAACAATGGTAATGGAATGTAGTCAAATTAAGTCAGATGGTCCTGCCAGAATTAATGTAGGAAATCTGACACCAGAAATAGTAGATGAGTTTAGTTATTTGGGCAGCAAAATAAATTATGATGGCCGAAGTGAGAAAAGCTTTTTGGAAAAGAGAAATTTAACATAGATTAAAATTTCAAAGTTAATCCTTCCTGAAAAAGCCTTTGACCAAAGGCTCAAATCTGTAACAGCCTTTTTGTCGTGCCTGTCTGCAACTCGTCATCTTTATGGTGAATAGAAATGTATCCTTTTCGTAATATTGTTCACACTCATTAAAGCAACTCTGAAGTGAAATTGAACTAGCCATATCTTTTCAAATCAGAAAGGATATTGTGCAAAATAACAAAAGGTGTCCCAACGTCTACAAAGCATTTCAGTTAGAAATTAGATGCAACCATCTCTAAGTTTCAGGTAACTAGACATGTTCGTTTATCAAGAAATTAGATACCAAAACAGGAATCTGTGAACTATGGTAGCAGAGACACCAATACTTGTTCCCATCTCTCTCTCTCTCTCTCTCTCTCTCTCTCTCTCTCTCTTCCCCCCCCCCCCCCTCCCCTCACTTGCTTTTTCTTGCATCCTTTCTCCCATCTTAAAAAAGAAAGAAAGCTTTCTATCTCCCTTCCCACAGTATCTGTAGTGTAGTGTAGTGGTGAAGTGCCAGGAGCATTTGGCAGTCACGATTCTTAGGAAAAGCTTCGCTTTGTGAAAAATGGTGTGGTATGTGCATGTTAAAAGAAGAATTTTCATTGTTTCCAGTGACTCTACAGCCTTTTGAATTTGATCCGAATGAGAAGAATAAACACAAGTTCATGGTACAGACACTGATTGCTCCAGAGGAAGAATTCAATTTGGATTCAGTGGTATGTACAGAAATAACTTGTAAATTTTAAAACATTGATACTACTCTGTAATAGAGCAGAGGTCATATGGATGATAAAGTTGGTATGCAATTTTTTTTTTCTCCCCACAGAGGAAATGGTAATCTGTCATACTAACAATCCAAAGAACAAATGTAATTTTAAGATATTATCATGCAGCCATAAAAGGCTGCGACATAAGGCTGACTTTGGTTTTGTTGTACAATAAAATCTCTTTAAGCAGCATTTTCAATAGTCTGTGGGTTAAGTGCATATTGAGTGGCAACACATCTTAAATGGTTGGAAATTTTTGAGTCCACAGTGGCTACTTGTGTAAGGTGTAACGTTAATATACGTGCATATATAGGGATTTAAAATGCACTGAAACTCCTATTTTACATTTTCATGTGGTCCAGACTTAGAAAAATGCAAAATTGAAGAAAATGAAGAATCAAGTAAAATGTTAAAGCCCCCAATAATGCTCTCCAATACATTGTGTAAAATCTGTATAAGTGAGAAAATGAAATGTACAGTACCACATTTATTTAATAATTTCTGTTATTGAATTTCATCAGTTCTTAAACAATCACAGATGTGTAACAGCAAGTAAAAATGTCAAAAAATTGAAATTCGTGTCTGGGTACAAGGTAATAGAGCTGTTTTCGGACGTGCTAAGATCACAAATTAAATGTCAAACAAGGTTTTTGATAAAGCTTTCCTTTGTGCTCACCCAGGAAAAAACAAAAATTGACGACCATGGTTAATTAAACTGTAAACTGTGAATTACAGTGAAAAGCTGGAGTTTGTTTTTTCCTTTTGTAACTAACAGCAGTGCAGCAAACTCTGGTGACGTGAGTGCAATGACCTCTAGTGATCCATCCTGGAACATTGCTCAAGTGTGTGAGACTCCTACCAGATAGGACTAACAGAAGAGATAGGGATATACTACAACCCTCTACTCACACAGAGATTGTTAGGTTAAGATTAGAATAATTACTGCACGCACAGAGACTTTCAAACAATCCTTCGTTGCACACTCCATACCTGAATGGAACAGGAAGAAACTCTAATAGCCTCACAGTGGTGTGCAGGTTGTAGATGAGGATGTAGATGTAGAGTGGTTGAAGTTGAGCATTCTGCAGTATTACCACTGTGTGCACCACTAACTCCTCGCTTGCTGTAGTATAAACACAGCTAGTTCCATCAAGGCACATATACACACACACAAGTTTTCCTTCACTTGTTGTACTTATTTATACCAATTAATATGAAATAAAGTTAAGCCTACTGTGATTTCAGTGTTTCTCTGCCCCATTAGTCTGTTAAATTTATAACAATCTGTCTGCCATCACAGTGCATTTAACACCATTGAGGACTGCAACAATGACAAACAAGCGATCACACAACTGTTCACTGAACATGGCCTGTTAATTGTGGTGCCGCCCATAGTAAATTGAGTAGCCTACGTTGGCTGCCATCAGTAGAGGCACAATACGTTCCAGATTCTGTCGACAGGCTCCTGGCAGAACTACTGTAAGTAAACTTAATGCATGGTAGTGAGGGCTGTATGTGAGGTATAACTGTATAAATTAAACGTAAGTGGATGCTGCGGTCACTTCATTTTCTATATACCAATCACAACAGCTGTACTTTGGAGCAAGCTACCAAATAAGCTTGCTTTTTATCACACTATATACCAGAAGGCACTCCATTAGTGTTGCATCACTATGCTATGCAGCTATTGGCTGCAGGTGGGAAACAAAAATCAGAGAGGTTTTACTCAGACGGTTGTCACTGTATTTCACAGTTTCTAGTTTATTTCACCATGTAGGCTATTTTTTGCTATTTTTGAGATGAAAATAAAATGAAAGAACCTTCAAAACTGTGTGTTTTAAGGTATCTGTGGCAGTAGTGTGCTGAGAAATGGCTCACTTACCTTGCACATCATTAGCAAAAGTGATTGTGTAGTCTTCTCAATTACATACTGTACAATATTACTAGTGGCAAAACTCACTTTTTTCTTAATAGGTCTGTTATGTGATATGGATTTCAGATTTGGTCATGTCATCTGACATTTTAAGTTATGGTAAGATTGATACTTAGGAGGAGAAGCTTTTCAACCCTCGTATATTTCAGCAGAGGTTCATATAATAAGTATAAAAGTATCACAGAAATGTTTACCAAGCTCTAGTGGCAGATGCTACAAGAGGGAGAGTGTGCATCATGATGTGTTTTGTTGTCCGGTCGGGGTGTGTACCTTCATAGAAGAGTCAAACCTTACACTACTTCCATCTACAAGTAGTCATGGAAAGACCTGGAAGGCAAGGTTATTGAAATCAGACCTCTCATGGAGGCTTACCAACAGTCATTCTTCCCATACATTATTTGCGAGAGGAGGGAAAAAGAGGTATACAAAGTATCCTTCTCCACATATCATAGGGTGGCTTGCTGAATATAGGTGTAGTTGCAGAGGGACAGCATGTTTCACACAGGAGAAAAGTGCAGTAAATGGAAATGCTTTACATGAGCTCTAATAGAAGCTTTTGTGGGACGAGTCAGAAGTGTAATACCAGGAATAGCATTGTAGATGGAAGTGCCTTAATGGGATTTTGCCGTATTATTAAAATGTTAGTACAGAGAAGCATGCTGAAACACAACAGGATAAATAATTTGATCTACATCACTACTTGGGTCATTTAAGCCAGTGAACTTAAGACTTGAGGAAATACAGAATTCCTTGATGTGGAAATGTCATTGGTTGCTGACTGCTGATTGTTAATAAGCAATCATTTGCATGTGTAAATGTGGCAGTAGGCATTCATAGCCCTTGCCCTTGACACTGACAGTTGTGTGATTTGATTCACAAGACTATTACAATTAGATGTCTTATGCTAAGAGCCCCTTTTGCAAGAACCAGCAATTGGGGCTACTGCAAGTTGGTTGAAATATTGCACTTCTTATTTTTTATGTTGTTGACTATGGTTGAGGAAGCCCACATGAATTTAACTAGAGATACTGCCAGTCACAAATTTTGTGAAATTTTACTTATGTACAAGACTTACCAGGAAAGCACAGTATATATCGGGCAATAATTCTCATTGTCAAGTTATATTTTATTTTTACGCCAGGAAAATTTTGAGTACCCTGTTACGTAGAAACTCTGTACCCAACTATATATTATTTAGCAAGTGTCTCATTTGAATCACTAAATGTGATAAAAATAAATGTGAACCACACAATAGGTGTTATTTTCTGAGATGTCGTGTGCAAGCTAAATTACTCAAATAAAAATGTTGACAACAGTATATGTTTTGATAAGAAAACAGAAACCCACATTGTGCTGTTCTGGACTTTCCTAACTGTTTTGTAATAGGTGGAATGAAAACGTGAGAAAGTGTGCTTCATAAAATTTTGAGAAAATATTTTAGTACCATCTGCTTTAGTCATAACTGTTTAATAGAATCAGTTACACATATAGCAAGGTATAGAAAACAGTTTTTTAGTCGTTAAAATGAATAGGTACAACAAAAAATTTTGCTTCATTTTGCAGTTGCTTAAGAGTAGAAATTTAAAATGGTTTTGTTGGAAGTTTAATTCACTATTTACAGGAGAAATATAATGAACTAGATCATTTTGCTTCTGTGCTTTAGTTAATTTTTTCTTGAATTTTTGAAATTCTAAGTGATTCAGAGGTCCCCACTTGACTTACCCAGATTTTGTTCCTTTTTGTGCAAGTTTATTAAACACCCAAAGAAAGACACACAATTTCTAGACTACATAGTATAATACTTAGTGTGTGGGAGCTTCCTGAGGAAAAGATGAGAAGATGATGGACCAACAATTCAAAAAGATTGGCCATGTTTGAAGTGGTGTAATTTAGTGAATAATTGTGGTAAAGTGGCGAATCTTGGCGAGATTGTCGACCAATTTCCATTATAAACATTCTGTAACTGTTGATCACTATTTTTGTTCAAGGAGGTACTCAGTTTTCACTAAATTTTGTCATGACAGGCATTCTCCCAAATTTGTGTGGCTCATTAACATGGTTTAGGTAACTCTCCTTGGTAACCTGATAGTCTAGTAGCTTGTTTATAAAACCTGCTGGTTTTATCATTTTTTGGTTGCAGTATTTTTGTGATAGATTGCGGGGAAATTACTGGAAAAAAAATTTACTGTAAAATAAGTAACTTTTAAACCCATGTACATAAGTGACATAAGATACTTTTTTCTCATTGTGATACAAAAAATTTGCAGTTGCTTTTTTCCTGTGAAAGGCTCAAAGTTTTTAGTGCAAATCAGTATTTCAGATGATGATGAAGTCCCATACTCGTTGACAGAGCTTAGGGGAACGATGCAGGAGACCTGCACTGCTGTGTTTCAGAGAATCATAAAAAAATAACACAATGAAATAAAATAAAATCCTGTGTTGGTCCACATTGGTTTTTGCCATTAATAGTTAGTAAAAAACTGGAATCCACATCACAGAGGGGCCACAGCTGATAACCAGACAGGGCCAGCCACAAGTGAGAGACCTGTTTCGGCCTCCCAAGGCTGCTTGTGGGCCGCTATATAGAGCGTCCTATTTCTCTGTTTTGGCTTCTAAGTATGCTTATACTTCAAAGGAGAGGTTCTCAGCTGTGGAATCAACTTTTTGAAACCATCTATATGTTATTGTAGGTCAAGGTCCCAGGCATCATGCCTTGGAATTATTTACTATGGTGGACCCTCGTTTGTGAATAATTGGCGAAAAAAGTTTTGGAATTTCGCACGATGGTCTACAGGTTTAAAAAGAAACCTCTCATGGATAGTTTGCTTAGCTTGATGGTTATAGTACAAGGCAGACATGGAAGAGGAAGTGGTTCTAATCTCATCAGGTGCTGCGAATTTTTTATTTTTAAATCTTTATTGAAATGATTTTAATTATTTTTGTTTAATTACTTTGCTTAACTGTAACTTTTTAATTTATATTCCTTAGTCACATAATTTTAATCAATATATTAACTTTTTAAATTGTTCTAATTTTTCTTCCTATAATTCTTTTTCCGCTGAATCTTTTTGTACATTTGTAAATTTAATTAGATAATTATTTTTATTTAACTATCATAATATTTAAACATTTGATAATACCAGTCTATCAGTTTAAAAAAGTGAAAAATGAAATAATCTATTTATGTGTGCATGGTGTAAAAAATGTAATCTTCTTCTGAAGATGTAAATTTTTTTGGATGGCAATCGTCACACAAACATTTAATTACAAAACCTAAATTCTTATTGAACTATGGTTAAAGTAATGCAGATGAAGATTTAAATGAAAGAAATGATTGCAAGTAAACTGAAATTAAAGTAAAATAAGGAATAAAAATAATGAATGTGATAGTGTGGTCAAAAATTAGAATGATGAATTGGACAAAATTAAATCAATGTTAATACATTGAAATTGTTAATCACATGCACAAAGATTCAAAGTAGAACAGATTTGTAGGAATAAAAATTGAGAGAAAATTGAAAAAGTTAATATGGTGGTACAATGATGTGATGGAGGAATAAAAATAAAAGAAATTAAATTTAAACCAATTAATTGAATAAAAATAATTATCGAAGTAATTTCAATAAAGATTTAAAAATAGAAAATTTTGAAGTGCCTGATGAGATTCAAACCCACAACCTCTTGCATATGAGACTTATATTATAGCCATTACGCTATGCAAGCAGTCCATGCAACAATTTTTTTAAAAAGAAAAAGCGTTAGACCATGTGAATTAATTTTTTTAAATTTTTTTTTTTACTCGCAAACAGGGTAAATTGTCACAGGGTGTAATACATGGGACCTTAACCTACATCGCATTACAGATGATTTCAAAAACTTGTACATATGGTTTCAAAAAGTTGATCCCACCACTGGGAACCTTTCCTTGTTAGTAGAGGTACCCAATTCTCATGTCTGGGTTCCTTTATAGTTATCACGCTCAAATAATGTCATTCATGGGAAGTGATGAGACAAAAATCACTTGTGCAGTATTGTTAAAGTTTTTGTCAATTTTTGTAATGGCTGTCTGGGAAAATGAACTACTGAAACATTGATACTGTAAAATGCACACCAGATTTTTGGTATTGTACTCAGTGGAGACCTTGTATGTATCTTTTTGAACTGGCCACTGAAACAGTCCCAGTTTACCAGCATGCATGAAGTTTCAATGTATTGTATTCTTTAAACAAGGTTTGCAAACATACCCAATGCACTAGCTATTGTCATACATGAATGCAACTTGCTGGCCATGTCATTGTGCCAAGACCACAGGTTCTGTGGGTTCGGTTGGTTCCATATTTCGGCAATAAATTGCAAGTGCCACAACACCATTTTCATTTGAATGTAGTTCAGACACATTTTAAGAAATGTTGATTTTCTATATTCCAGCAACTTTTTTCATAATAAGCTCGGAGCGATTCAATTTTGGCCTTCTCAACAATAATGAAATAATCTCTTAAAATATTGATCAGACCTTGTTGTAAATACTGAGTGGAACTTTTTTAAACAGTTCATTGAAAATGATAGCACAAGATTTCTGAAATTCTTGAATTCATTTTCCTGAGGATCATCTCTGAAGTAAGATTTTCTGTGGAATTGTTTCTTTTTGTGTCAGTAAGTCCACACTGCACAAAATTGACAATGGGACGCACAGTAGTTTACTCTTTTTCACTTTGAAGATCTTGAATGGGGTTCTGAACAAATAATACAAAATAGATTAGTTTAGTCACATAACTCGGCATAAGGGGGTTAGGATGTCAAATGGGTCGACTTGGAGCAGGAGAGGCACCACAGGACATTTCAATTTCCACTGTCTATACTTCTACAAGAAAATTCATAAAACTTTGTCAGCATGAGTAGGAAGGATTCAGGATTCACACTCGTACCAGTGGAAGTTCAAAAACGTAACAAAATAAAATTTCTTATGTGTGAAGTTTCATCAATTTTTCACTTACTATTGGCTGCATTTGTTGCTGTGGGTACACTTTTCTTATAAGTAAGAGAGATATTTCGATGCATTTTGCACAGCATACAAACTGTACTTACAGGTATATGCAACTCTAGAATTTATTTAATTTATGAAAAAATGAAGGAGGTGTTAATTTTAAACTTCATGCTAAAAACAACTCAAATTTTATTGTTAATTATCTCAATTTTTTGACCACAGTTTCTAATAGATTTGGAAAATTGTATAGTTTTACATTAAGAAGAGAGTGTGTTTGATAAGCATACAGTGTGTGAAAGTAATATTCTGATATTTATTTTGAATGTCACATGTACCTAAGTACAGATATCATGTTGTGTGGAAAATGGCCGTTGAAGTTTCTGCCTGTATTTGGCATTCTTTTAGAACTGTCCAGCACCATAAGCAGGTTCTTTTTCACTTTCTAAGTCAATTTTCTTCCTTTTCACATTCTTATGATGCACTCTTGATTTTTTATCATCTCCAAAAATGATTTACCTACTTTCACTACACGCTCACTATCACATACAAAGCTTTGGTGCAGTTCACTCCGGGCTTAATTCCGAAGTCCTACTTTATACACCATCATTAAAACATGAAACTTCACCAAAAACACAAATAGCAAGTGCATATCTTCTCACAAAAATTATACTCGGTAATCTTTCCCAGATGCATTGGTTAAAACTTTCATTTGGGTTTTGGGATGAAGACATTTCTTCAGTAAGTTTTCATTTGCAAGGTCCCTGAATACAGGTTTGATGGCTTCCATTACAGCAGTTGGTAGAGAATTCCTGATGATGTTCTTCACCACCAGCAATTGACCTTTGGTACCCACACCATGATTCACTTCCTTGCTTGCTTCATATTTTTCAAATCCCCTGTGTTGCTTCTTACTGCGAAGCAATAACATATCTGTAGCTTGTCTCCCATTTATTCCCTTCCCAGCAGATAATTTTTTTCCTGACAAATATTGTCTCAGCCTTCTCGGTCAATGCACGTTGATAGCAGCAGAGGAAGTATAGATATAAATAGTCCTTTGTTTCACGTATGACGATCTCAGGCTAAAACATAAATCATTCAAATTCTACAGAGCAAAATACACTTACGTATGACAGAAGAATGCTGTGCAAAGGGGTGTGGTGCTGCATCTTCGTACACTTAAGGCCAAGTAATGTGCCTTATACTCTCTCAAATATATATGTTTTATACATCAAACTATTCAGGAAGATGGGTGCTACACAAAATAGGCATATTTTTGAAAAATGATTTTTTCTAAATTTTTTACATCCTATCCCCTTAAAGTTTTTATTTTGTGTTTCTATGGACACTGCATTTGATCTTTTGAAACTGTGGTCAATAGCTAGGTCAGATATTTTTGACACCCATCTCTCAAATTCCACTGCAGTGTCAAAAATACTAAGTATGGCATATAACTTCTGGCTAATTCCATGCCCGCTGGTGTAGCCTCCCTACCTGAGCATCTACAACTTTGTTGAAATTTGTTTATGTATTGAGACACTTACCAAATAGATTTATACAAATTTTTAGCTCCTCATATGCAGTACTAGTTGTCGATGGTCCAAATGTGCTAAACATTCCAAATTTTGTCATTTTTGACAAAAGCTTACATATTTGTTAATACAGTAAACAATCATCAGGATTGAAGGTTGAATAATATGGGAATCTGTTAAAAGCAGTTTTGTGAGGAGACAGATGTGTAAAAAAAAATACTGAAGGTGGAAGTTGCTGGCAGATGCAACAGATGTTGGCTGCTGACTGAATTGATCATAGAAAGTCTGTCAGAAACCATGTACCTAGTGCAGTTAGCAAAATTAAGATGATGCCGTTCAGTACAGCCAGTGGGCACAAAATAGACATTACTCATAGTTTTTGTAACCCAAAAAGTTCCTTCTTTGGAGTACAAAGTAGGAAACGTCATTGTCTTGTCTTGCGTCCTCACCTTCCCACTCTCTAAAACACCACAAACCACTCATTTCTGTTCTTAGGAAGGAACTTAAGTTCTCAAGCTTATGGGTGCAGTCTTTTTGTTTGTGTGTGTATAAAAACTGTACTAATAGTTGTGCATCCAGGAGGTAGAGTGGTCACTTCATCTTTGGCTCGTTTCCAAAGTTTATTGTTGGAACAGGTAAAATATAGAGGAATATCACTACAAAGTTTATTGAAGCAGGTTTAAAAGGTTTCAGTGGTGTAGAAAGTGTTACTGCTATTTTTGCTTAATATGTATCACTGAAGCCACGAGTTTCAGTGGCAATAGGAAATGCTCTCATAACCTTGCCAGATTGAAATAAATACTATCATACTCACAACAAAAGTCTTTGAGTAGGCATTACATGTAGTATCAGTTTTGAAGTGTTGTATATATTGAGGTGACAGGTCGTGGATACCTCCTAATATGGTGAAGTTCGTTTTGTCTGGCATAGTGCAGCAACTCAATGTGGCATGTTCTCAATGAATCATTGAAGTCCCCAGCCAAAGTATTGAGCCATGCTGCCTCTATAGGCATCCTTAATTCTGAAAGTGTTCTGGGTACAGGATTTTGCATGCAAACTGATCTCTTAATTACATCCCATAAATGGTTGACGGCGTTAGTGTCGGATGATCTGCATGGCCAAATTATTTGCTCGAATTGTCCAGAATGTTCTTCAAATCAGTCACAAACAGTTGTGGTCTGGTGACGAGGCACATTGTCTACCATAAAAATTCTGTCATTGTGTGAGAATATGAAGCCCATGAATTGCTGCAAATGGTCTCTTAATATCCAGAGATAACCGTTTCCAGTCAATGTGTGGTTCAGTTGGACCAGTGGACTTGTTCCATTCCATGCATACACAGCTCACACCATTATGGAGCCACCATCAGCTTGCACACACATTGAGAACTTGGGTCCATGGCTTCATGGAGTCTGTTTCGCACTCCAAGCCCATAAGAACGGAAATTGGGAGTCTTCTGACAACACTATGGTTTTCCAGTCATCTGTGGTCCAACTGATATGGTCACGAGCCCACGAGAGGCATTGCGGATGCTGTCAGCAAGGGCACTTGGGTCAGTTGCCTGCTGCCATAGCCCATTAACACCAAATTCTCCCACATTGTCTTAATATGTTTGTTGTACGCCTCACATTGATTTCTGTGGTTATTTCACACAGTGATGCTTGTCTGTTAGCACTGACAAATTAAGTGATGCTTGTCTGTTAGCACTGACAAATTAAGTGATGCTTGTCTGTTAGCACTGACAAATTAGTCAAACAATGCTGCTCTTGATCACTAAGTGAAGGCTGTTGGCCGCCACTTTGTCCATAGTGCTCAAAATTTGTTGTTCTCGGCACACTCTTGACATTGTGGATCCCATGTGTGTAACTCCATTCTACATTCAAAGTCTGTTGTCTCCCATTGTGTGGCCATAACCATGTTGGAGAACTTTTTGCGTGACTCACCTGAGTGCAAATGACAGCTCCATCAATGCACTCCCCTTGCATACCTCATGTACGCGACACTACTGCCATCTGTATATCACTATCCCATGTCTTGTCACCTCAGTGTATGTAAATGACTGGTAAAACACTTGTTTCAAAGTCGTTTGAACTGTTAACAAACTATCAAAGAATATACCCAGTGAGGAGCAGCACGTCTAGCCCTGCCCAATTAGAAAAAAAATCCTTCATAAACTGACCTTGCATCCTGCTCTTCCAGAGAGATTTATCAATTCAGTTTGTAGAAGTGTACCCAGAGGCATTTGTTGTGAAATCTCAAAAATTTCACAATTCACTCTAAAACTAACGAGTTGTGCCTCCCAGCTCAATTTTTGGGGTTATCTATAGGATATTTTAAAATTCATTATTCCACTGGAATCTGACTGACTTTCAACAAATAATTTGAGTAATGGATAGTGCTAAAGTAATTATGTTTTGAAATCTATTCTTATACTTTTGCAGTGGAAAGATGCCAACCCAGATTCACTTATGGATTCGAAGCTGAAGTGTGTGTTTGAGATACCTGTAGATCCAGCAACAGCTTCAAGAGAGAATAACGTCGATGCGTCACCAGCCATCCATGAAGAGAAATCAAAGAGGATTGGTGACGGAGCAAAATCTTCTCCTAAGGTAAAAAATAAAAAAGTGTGTGCACGCATTCAATTGTCACAATAGACATTGTATAATCTTGCCTTTTTTTTTAGCCTAATGCTGCTGTAGATGGAGAACTTATGAAAGCGGCAGCTGAAGTGAAACGTTTGAGGGAGGAAGAAAGTAACTTAAGACAAGAAAACCTCCAACTGAAGGTAATGTGGTTGTTGTATTAACATATTAGGGAAGGTTAACATTAATAAATATTTCATGCTTCATGTTTTTTTCCTCTTTCTTTCAGGAGGAAATCTTGAGACTTCGTCGTGCAATTTCTAATGTTGATCTTTCACCACAGATGGCCTCCTCTACTACTGCAATGGCACCTGCACCACTTCCTTTTATGTATTTAGCAGCTGCTATTGCCATGGGACTTATGGGAATAATTCTGGGGAAGTTTTTGCTTTGAAGGACTGAACAAAATGGCAGCACCTACCAACTGCAGTACTGTGAGTCAGCCTGTTGTTTGCAGCTTCCTTACCCTCTTTCTCTCCAGTTCAGAATCAGAAATTGTCTTTTGTGTGTGCCACATTCGATTGTAAAAACTTATTTAAAGCCATTTTCTCATGTCAGTTTCTTTGTGTCCCAACTTATGTGATTATTGGAGAGAGGAAGAAGGGTTTAAGGAAAATTTGTTTTTATTCTATGGTGCCACATTTTGGTGGTGTGCAATTTCCTGCGCTAACTTGAGTAGGCGACTCACATTGAATGGCTTACCAATGATTGTACATAACATGTTGTATATGGATAATTTAGATTGAAATCAATTGAGTTGTAGCACTGTTCAAAGCCAAATTAGAAGAAATAAATGAAGAAAGCTGCACCTTTTGATTTTAGGTATCTTGTTAAAACAGTTTGGCTGTGTGAGTTGTGGTAGACTCATTTAGCTGGATAATTACCTGAAGCTATTTGACAACTTGGAATGCTATAGTTGGTAACTGTTACATTTATGTTGCTGAAGAAATTGCATCACCCAGCGAATTATCAGCATTTTTTTTTTATGATGGATTTTTGGTAAAGTCCCCATATATATTGACGGTTTCTCAGAAACTTTAAAACTTCTTGATTTTATTAACTTTTGTATTGTGCATGAATTAATTTGCGTCCTTGTAATTTTGCTGGAAAGAGTTACGTTGGTGATTGATTGATTGGTCTTCTATACATATATGTAGCTTTTAATGGTCTTATCATACTTAAATACGCTGAATATCCACTAGCCGAAACGAGTCATATAGGTGCATACAGGTGCATTTACGGCATTGTTATTATTAATATGACAAAGTTTTTCAGGAATTTTATGAATTCCACTTTTCGGTCTACCTGAGTAAAGGGTGTGAGGGGAAGGGGTGTGCGTGTGTATATATACCTGATCTTTTGAGTCCTGATTGAACTGACGTTAACTCATTGTGGTAGTTCCTTTGACTTTTATGAGTAGTAAAATGCTGAGACACTTCTTTATGCATTGCCTTAATTCATAAGGAAATAGTTGTTCCGTCAAGAGATTCAGCATGTACTGTTGGAAAAACAGTTCTCTATAAAATCACTATCAAAATGGCTCTTAGGAGGTTGTTGCAAATTATTTTTAATTGTGCTTAAAGTGGTCAGATCTGTGGTTTCTTTAAATGTATACCACAGTTTCTCCAGTGAAGACCATGGTGCTGTTATGATGAACGGACTGTTATCACAGCCTTTGCTCTCTACGCCTGAACTTCACTTCCTGTTTTATTTGTACAGATTGATTGTATGCTTGTTTGTTTTTAATAATTTAATGACAGGAATAACTTATAGTTGTAGACCGAATTGTATTAATTAAATAAATATTAAATTAGGATAACCTATCATTATTTTCCTGCAATGATCCTAAGATAGATCCAGCAAAGGTAGTGGGTTCATTATGTAACCTGAAGTGGCAAAAAAAAAAGTTTAAAGGCAGTCTGTCACAGTAAAATGAGTTCTATGCACAGAAATTGTATTCATTGCTCTTTTGTGCCTTAAATTTGTGAATATGAGCAAGATCGGTAAAGACAGCATCATGTGTTGATATGTTAATTCTGTTCCAATTCCCAGAAATGTCTAAAGAAATTTTGCTGCATTGTTTTGTGTAAGAACAATCAGCATTTTACTTGTTGCTATTCCTGTGTAAAACATTAAATCCAACAACACAAATCCCAAGATTTTGGCCACATTGTTCAGCTATACACATTTCGTCCATAAAATAAAATTTGCTCATGTTCAATATTTTTTATATTTATAAAAATTCTGTACATTTAATTTCTTGGCTTTTCCCATAATAAATTAGACTTATTACAAAGAAAATGTTGCTGAACTACAAGTGATTGCATCGTATATAAATGTGTTGTTGACTGGTTTGTACTGACCCGTGATAAATTTAATGGTCTCATGTGCTATGCACCCACCTGAAAAAAATGTAAAAATTACTCACAAAAATAAGCAGACACAAATATCACAAGACACAAATATCACAAGAAGCTGTTTACCAACCCATAAAAGCAGACACTGAGTGTAGTTCTGCTCCACCGTATCTAGAAATCTCATGCACATAGTCATCTTTGGCTAATGGTCCACAACCCCACTCACTCAATAATTTTGATATACAAGCCTGTCAATAAAATTTTGAGTTAATATTCAAGTAAATAAATTATAATTAACCACAGCAGGTACAAGTACATACCTTAAGTTTAACAATGTCAGGTTCAACTTGATCATCAAATTCACCTGGATAAGCATTGTATTCTGCAAAGAAACGATCTACTCCCCTTAACATTAGGTAATATACCAGGGGAGACTCTGGATTTTCAAGATTCATAGCTGAAAACACACACAATATTTAGAAATTGTCACATACATACAATTTTTTTAAATAAAATTGTATGGTAAAAATATATGCACACCAATGTTGTGAGCATTGTTTGTTTTAGGATCATATTCATCAGCTATGCGTGTTCCTCTCAAAAGATGAAGATTACTTGCATGTTTACAGAATGTTTTAACATCCTTCTCTGTAATTGTATCAGCTGGTTGATTCAGCTGATGTAACAGTTGCTGGACTCTTCTGAACACAACATCTGCATCTTTTGCTGCCTCACTGTGGTACCTGCAGTAATACAGGACAACCAAAATAGTTATATTTAATTAGATAAAGTGAACAAGTAAATTCTAAAACTTTATAGGCACAGTTTTTATTTAAAAGAGAATATTTTCAAATCACTCATGTTACCCTTACGTTTCCAATGAGCTGGGGTTTTTTCTAGGCTTATTTCTCAGCACAAAATGTTTGCAACTGTTTCGTTACATAGGCTGCAAAAATACCTTTAACACATGGGGAGGGCGGTGTTACGTCCTTCAAGGTGATTAATGAATTTTTTTTTTACAAGTGAGTTACTCAAATTGTTAACTTAGTTTTCTGTACAACCATATGTGGTTTCACTTTTGCCCAATGTTGTAGCACTCAAACTGCACAATTTAATAGAGGCAAGGTAAGGTTATGACAAATTTGGAGAAGCTTATGGGACTTCCAGGTAAGATGTACAAAAAGTTTTTTTTTAGAATTCCAGAATTTTTCATTGTTTTAATTAAATTTTTGTAATTTTGACTTAAGAACTGATGCTCTAACAAAGAAATTTACTTTAGCCCGGTGCTACAGAATAATACTGCACCAATAAAAAATAAATGATAGAATAACATTAAGATAAAACTTACGTTGCAGAAAGTACCATTTACGACAGCAAAAGTGTGTTAACACTGGCATATGCCTGCAGTGAAATTGGTCAAAGGCTTTAGGACGAAAACTATGCAATACTTTGTAACAACAAACTGCTTAAATTTCTAGCAGGTCAAGGTAAAATATCGCAAATGGTGATTTCAAAAGTTACTTTCAAAGTAATTTCTTTTTCCATAAAATGTATTTCTGAAATCACAGCATTTGACTCAGTCAAAACTTAACGCTTTGAGGACCAGCCACTTGGGTCCAAAACAACTTCCATTTATGCCATTATTTAAAATTTTACGGACACCTTTTTTTTTTGTTTGATACATCTCAAAGGGTAACATATGCTAAAAAATACCAATATTATATATGGATGCTGTATGGGTATTAATTTAAACCATTAACTTCTATTTTGTGTGTTTGTGCTACTTAAGTGATGTTATTGGCTGACTACATAAGTCCTGTGATCTGAATATCTGTTGTCACTGGCTGGTGGGATCATGTGACATGAGCACTATGATAAAGCACATCATGCAGTTTAATCTCTATTTCAGTGCTTCAGAAGCTACTGTGCTATTTTGTGGAATTTGTATTTCTACTTTTGTAATATGAAAATATGCAGTCTACCTTTTGCTGCACATGAAAGACCTTTCCAAAAGTCATTGTGTTTTTGCTGAGTTTTGTTTCCTAAAGTGCTGGGAAAAGTATATTGTCACTTAACATGGAAAAATGTGCTTTTACCTGGGTTCTTTTCTGCATAGGCACCCTGTAATGCCTAAAAACTTAACCAGCAGAACTTCACACGACCTGTTGTTTATTTCTTATGCAAACAAAATATTTAAGCTGTGTCTAAGTAATATTGAAAAAAATCAATGTAAGTGAAAAGCTGTTCACAACAACTGGATGCTAAAACCTGCCAGATGTTTGGTTACTTTCTGAAGCTGAATGTTTAGATTTTAACCTCTTGAAGTCAGTTTTCCTTCCGTCCTCCCAACATTTGTGACAAATTGTTGTTTACTTACACTTGCTGCAAGGCAATATAACGCTCAGTTTCGGCTGTCATGTCTGGTAATGTTCCTCGCAATGGCAGGCATCCCTGACCCTCGTTGTCAATATAATCACGGACAGCTTTTGCCATTATCCAGAAAGGTTTGCTCTAATGAAAGCAAAAAACACATTTTATTTCAAGTTACTGCACAGCAAAATAACAGTGAATTAGTGACAAATTATTTAGTTGTTTGCAGAAGTATTAGAGAAGGTTACAGATGTTGCAACCTTGTTAAATACTACAAAAACAATAATCAGACAACCTGTGCCCAGGAAGGATATATTCCAGAAAATAATTGAGTTTTTGATTAGTATAAAAGAAACTTCTAATAGATCTGAAAGGGGTTTCTTTTGGAAGGCGGTTAAGGTATCTTTCTAGGAAGTCCACACATCTAAAATTGGTACTAGATGATTCAAGGGTGCAGAAAATTAATCACTAACAAAATATTGCCAATACAGATCGCACGGAACTAACTGTATTTTATAATGTAAAATAAATGTCACAGTAGCAATTGTGTAGGTATGTACTGCTACAACAGTTACTGAAAACTGTAAAAATTGCATACATTTTCCAGTCAAATAATGAATTTAGTTTCTTGGTGAGTCTTCTCCAGTGCATCACAAATATAGCTGCCAATTAGAGCGCCTTGCTTGGAACTAGCATTGGCTACCACCAAAAGTCAGTGTATGCTTAAAATACAGTGAAATGTTTTTGTTACATAAAATAGCAGTACTCTTGTGAGCGAGGAGCTTCAAAATTATTTTGACCCTCCACATCAAATGATATGGCTACTGCTTTAACACTAATACAATTCATGTCATTGAACAGTAATCATCACACTGCTGGTGGCCACAGCTGACTGATAGTGATCTTCACAGCATTTCTCATGCTATTGGGCATTTGGTGGGGAGAAAAAGTGCTACACTAGGTTAGGATAGAAACATATCTTTCAATATTGCCATCTGCTGAGCACCTCATCTTTAGGTAGGATGAACAAACTAATCTGTTCAAATGCACTGTCTATCCAGGATTAGGTAGGATGAACAAACTAATCTGTTCAAATGCACTGTCTATCCAGGATCAAACACTGTACAGTGGTAGTAAATAGGATCTATCTGCATCCCTGATCCCTTCAACCTTTCAATGTTCTTAATTTGTGCCTTTTCAAATATGGTAATTGTTAGCGTTCCATAATAATGCTGATCGTATCAAGTTAAATAGAATAAAAAATGAGATTTGTATGTGAACATAAATACTGCAATAATGACTAAAACAGTAAGTCAGTTGAAACAGAGTGAATACCCCACAAAGGATTAACACAGCGATTTCAACAAAAACTATGGTGTAACAAAGAAGAAATACTTCAAATGACTGATGAAATGGGGAGTACAAACATGTGGAGAAGGAAGGAATATGCAACACAACTTAAAAATTAAATCAATAGGAAGCGCAAGAAAGATAGCGAAATGACTGCAGTAAATATGTGACAAAACAAAAAGGAATACGTATGGGAGGGAGTGGTGTGTGTTTCAGAGAATTTAAAAGTAAAAGCAACAACACACACCCTTCAGCACCAACAAAATTTAATCCAACCAACCAGTTTCAATTCTTTAACTGCTATTGAAATTAGAAATTGGGTACCCATAACAATGCAGAAAAAACACTCAACCACCCATCAAATATGTTCCTTTTCAGAATAGAGATGTACTCCCCTTTGTTATCCAAAATTAATTCAGAGTTTCATGTGAAAAAGTAACAAGTCAGTTAAAACATGACAATCGATTAGTCCAAGGTACAGATCCGAAATAAGGGTGAGAAATGTGTGTTTTATTTCATCATGTCGTAGTCCCATATGAGTATATTTCTGTGTACAGCTACGCTCACTCGCACGGACAATTCTGTACTATATGAGACCACACTACACAGCTATCACCAGTATTAGAGGTGAGAACACAAAGCAAATTTCACCATTTAATACAGGGAAGGGAACTGGCTGATTGAAATAGTAAATGAGTACCTTTGTTGGAGGAGGAACTGTCTAATAGTGTGTCCAGTATTTGTCAGAATATGACAAAGCTGTTGAGCATAATAAAACAAATTGGAAGGAAATATATGGGATTACTGGCTGGGAGGAGGAGGGGGGGGGGGGGTGTTTGGCAAGTAAAAGCATGCAGAATCAGTGAGGATGCAAACCATACCATTGGACTTTGGGAAGAAAATCATACACATGATCTCAGGCAGCAAATGCAAAGAGAAGTGAGCATTACTGCACACTCAGCTTGACAGTTTATGCATCAAGTTGTTGACCTGAATAATGTACAGAAGAATGTAGAGGAAACTGAGGATCTGTTAGATGATGATCAGTCTGGCTTTCAGAAAGGTAAAGGCAAAAAAAGACAGGAAAGTCTAACTTCACATCTGATAGTGGAAGTGGTACAAGATGGCTGAAATCCTCAGAAAAATAAGGGAGAGCTGCAGAGTCTCTTGAATGGAACACACAATACACTGTCAAAAGCTTAAATAACCACCTTTTGCAGAGTCAGTGAGGTACAGACAGGGATGTGGAACCAGCACCGTGGCCAGTTGTGTTAGGTTTCTTGGTTGCCATGAAAACATTCCTCAGGCCATAACACTCCCTCTTCTGGCCTGGACCCTTCTGACAATTATTGAAGTATGTTTGCTTTCATACATTTCACACAGTACACGCCAACAGCGATCTGCCTGAAGAAGCATAAAACACGATTCATCTAAAGCCACTTCAGTGGATGAGCTGTTGCAGTATTGGCATGTCAATTCCAGCCTCTGTAGGGCGATTAATGGTAGTCAGCACGGGCATAAATTAGGTGCCTGCTGTGGAGGTCAATATGCAGCAACACTGGCTGAATGGTCATTGAAGAGACACTGAACAGCCCCTTGGTTCATCTGGGTGGTCAGTTGCACATATATTCACCAACACACATCTCTGCAGCTGCCGTTCGCCCATGTCATATATGGCCTGTGGTGCACCACAGCTGCCTCAGTGCCGGTTTTGGATAATGCCGTTTTGCTACGCACGGTATACTTTGCCCACAGCAACATGTGAACAGTTTATAAATTAGCCATTTTGGAAATGCTTCAACCCTTGGTCTAAAATTCAATGATCACGCCCCTTTAAGATGTTATATAAATTGCTCCACTTCCTCATTATGACAACAGCTGCACTGTTTGTCCATGTCCCTAAATATGCTTTACATTCTCTCCATTGTTAGTGCTTTCACCTGCCATATGTGAGTGGTTATTCTACACTGATGTCTAATGTAGGCAGTGGTCGCATTAATGTGCCTGAACCATGTATATTATTACTAAGCTGAAGAAAGACAATGAGGATGCCAGTCATAACATTAGTGATGAACTTAACAAAGTTGCAGATAACCCAGTACACAAAGTGACAAAATCCTGCTACACTGGAAGTAAAGCAAGCACAACAGATGAAGCAAGGATATATAAGAACCAGACTGGCACAAGCAAAGTTAGCATTCCTTGTTGAAAGTACATTAATAGTATCAAAAACAGAACTCAATTTTAGACAGAAATTTCTCAAGATGTAGGTCTGGAGCACTAAATTGTATGGATGTGAATCAATGGACTGCAAGGAAATTGGAGCAGTAAAGGATTGAAGCATTTGAGATGTGATGTTACAGAAGATATGTTCTCCACAGTATCAGCAAGGAAAGGAATATGTGACAAAAAAGAAACAAAGTATAAGAAGGAGCAGATAATATACTGTCAAGACACTGGGAAATAACTACCATGATACTTGAGAAAGCCATAAAGGGCAAAAATTATAAGAGAAGACAGATTTGATTATATATTTACTCGAATCTAAGCCGCACGTTTTTTTCCGGTTTTTGCAATCAAAAAAACCACCTGTGCCTTAGAATCGAGTGCAAAGTAAGCGGAAGTTCTGAAAAATGTTGGTAGGTGCCGCCACAACTAACTTCTGCTGTCGAATATATGTAGTACCACACAGGCATGCTTTGCAGGCACAAAGATAACCTCTGCGTCAGTAAATAAATTAAAAAAAAAAAAAAAGTGGAAGACGAGCTTTTTTTCCTCCGCTCCGAGTTTCGACCACTGCATTGTCATACAAATTCCATATTATTCATCTTCGAGTGTTGCAGCGTTTCAATGTACTACGAAAATCCGACTGGCAAGACAGAGTTGGCCACATCCCTACGTTCACGTTCTGAATTTTTTCTACCTGTGAGAAGAGATGGTTGCTAACAGGAACTATTGTGAATCACATGCAGTATTCTCTTCACCATAAGAATAATACGAATATAAACATTTTGCCATGTATTCTTTCGTGTTTGCTGCTATCTCATTTAAATTCTGTCTGCCTAATAAACTGCGAAACTGGAGTGACACAAAAGCAAACGTGGAAGAATATACAGGGTGTTTCAAAAATGACCGGTATATTTGAAACGGCAATAAAAACTAAATGAGCAGCGATAGAAATACACCGTTTGTTGCAATATGCTTGGGACAACAGTACATTTTCAGGCGGACAAACTTTCGAAATTACAGTAGTTACAATTTTCAACAACAGATGGCGCTGCAAGTGATGTGAAAGATACAGAAGACAACGCAGTCTGTGGGTGCGCCATTCAGTACGTCGTCTTTCTGCTGTAAGCGTGTGCTGTTCACAACGTGCAAGTGTGCTGTGGACAACATGGTTTATTCCTTAGAACAGAGGATTTTTCTGGTGTTGGAATTCCACCGCCTAGAACACAGTGTTGTTGCAACAAGACGAAGTTTTCAACGGAGGTTTAATGTAACCAAAGGACCGAAAAGCGATACAATAAAGGATCTGTTTGAAAAATTTCAACGGACTGGGAATGTGACGGATGAACGTGCTGGAAAGGTAGGGCGACCGCGTACGGCAACCACAGAGGGCAACGCGCAGCTAGTGCAGCAGGTGATCCAACAGCGGCCTCGGGTTTCCGTTCGCCGTGTTGCAGCTGCGGTCCAAATGACGCCAACGTCCACGTATCGTCTCATGCGCCAGAGTTTACACCTCTATCCATACAAAATTCAAACGCGGCAACCCCTCAGCGCCGCTACCATTGCTGCACGAGAGACATTCGCTAACGATATAGTGCACAGGATTGATGACAGCGATATGCATGTGGGCAGCAATTGGTTTACTGACGAAGCTTATTTTTACCTGGACGGCTTCGTCAATAAACAGAACTGGCGCATATGGGGAACCGAAAAGCCCCATGTTGCAGTCCCATCGTCCCTGCATCCTCCAAAAGTACTGGTCTGGGCCGCCATTTGTTCCAAAGGAATCATTGGCGCATTTTTCCGATCCGAAATGATTACTGCATCACGCTATCTGGACATTCTTCGTGAATTTGTGGCGGTACAAACTGCCTTAGACGACACTGCGAACACCTCGTGGTTTATGCAAGATGGTGCCCGGCCACATCGCACGGCCGACGTCTTTAATTTCCTGAATGAATATTTCGATGATCGTGTGATTGCTTTGGCCTATCCGAAACATACAGGAGGCGGCGTGGATTGGCCTCCCTATTCGCCAGACATGAACCCCTGTGACTTCTTTCTGTGGGGACACTTGAAAGACCAGGTGTACCGCCAGAATCCAGAAACAATTGAACAGCTGAAGCAGTATATCTCATCTGCATGTGAAGCCATTCCGCCAGACACGTTGTCAAAGGTTTCGGGTAATTTCATTCAGAGACTACGCCATATTATTGCTATGCATGGTGGATATGTGGAAAATATCGTACTATAGAGTTTCCCAGACAGCAGCGCCATCTGTTGTTGAAAATTGTAACTACTGTAATTTCGAAAGTTTGTCTGCCTGAAAATGTACTGTTGTCCCAAGCATATTGCAACAAACTGTGTATTTCTATCGCTGCTCGTTTAGTTTTTATTGCCGTTTCAAATATACCGGTCATTTTTGAAACACCCTGTACATATCATGTTATGTTTATCTTCATATTATTCTTATGCGTAATAGTGGTACAGTCAGAAATGAAGCACGGCAATTGACTAGATTTTTAAATCCAAGATGACTAATTCCTGTGCAGAATGTAATGTACTAAAGAGGCATCTGCAAAGATTTTCAAACGGAGAAAAATTTTCGCTAAACTCTCATTCAGAACATGTTCTATCATACGCAGTCTATTATTTGGTTCTTGTTGATCATTATCAAAGAAAGCAGCAGTGTAAGTAACAACAAACAGCAGTCAAGGAAGCCATGCTGCGAGCGGCGACAGGCCGTAAACACTCATTATCAGAATGCGATCAACAATGCGTGACACGGTACAGTAATGCATCTTCAGCTTAGAGTGACGTAAACACCTATAACAAAGAGAACGGCACTTATCAGATCAAAGAAAAATAAGCAATCAATTCAAACCAGACGAAGCACGTGAAAAAGGAAGGGTACCCGTATAAATACGGACGGAGCGCCTGACACATAGCAATGGCTACCTGGTAAACCTTAACTTCTCAGCTTACGACTCGAACCAAACTACTGTAGCTGTATCATCATTCATTCGACCTAAATTGTCTCTCACATTACAATGGACCACCTTTGTTTCGATTTGGAGGTGCGGCCTAAAACTTCTCTCTCCCCTTGAATTTCGAGTCTCAAATTTCACGTGAGCTTAGATTCGGGAAAATTTTTTTTTCTTGATTTCGAGTCTCATTTTTCAGGTGCGGCTTAGATTCGAGTAACATACAACAAATAACTGACAACACTTGTGACCAAGTGCTACTCTTAAAGGAAAAGTTCGGCAAAGTGAAGGAAATCATGGAATGTTACATCATACCAGTTGAAAGAATGGGTGATGTGGTGGTGGTGGTGGGGTTACGAACTAATACTGTGATTAATGAACTACTGCTTTACTTGGTAAGGTAAGCCCTGATATTGCTAGCATTCCCACAAGTCAATAGTTGACCATCCAAAACTTTGAGAGATTACTCACAAACTGACCACATAGCAATCACCCCCTTTTGAATTCTGTGCCTGTCTGAACCAACTGAGCATTACTGCTTTCTGCTGTAATAATATCCTGAGCAGAGTGTATAATATGGTGTGGTAGGAGACTTGTCCTCTACCTTGGACAACACTTGTCATTAATAAATGACTCTTCTGTAAGAAAAGAAAATCTATAACATAACTGTCAGGAGGGTGGATGTTTTGTCTTTCTGTGCCAGTCTGAACCAACTGGACATTACTGCTTTGACACTTCAGATATGTAACGTATCATATTCCAATTTAGTGTATTTTTTTATCACTTACATCCTTCCTGTTTTCTGTAGTTATTTTAGATTCTTGTCTGAAAAGTTTGAAACTTTATCCAAATGGCATCTGTGATCAAGCCATTTTAACTTCTTTAAAACCTTAGCAATCCCAGAATTGCTGCTGTTATTTAAACATTACATTAAAATTCTTGCATCCAGCATTCTTTATTAAAGCAAAAAAGTTCTGTTATGGTGATGCAAAGTAACAAATAATGATATTTTTTTAGTTGAATTGGCAAGCACCTGAGTCATGGAAGTTGCTTATCACTTCCCTACAATATTCATGAGTGTGCCCCTTAATTATTGCATCACTTCACATTCATGAAGAGTATCTACATTAGTAGATAAAATGAAAACATTCCTGCACGTTGCTGAATGGTGGCTGGTTGGCACGCTGTAATCTACATGGCTTTCCATCAGCATTTCTCAGCCTAAAGAGTCCAACACTTACATTACGGAAATTATTTTCTTAAAATGAAAATCTCTACATGATATTAATAAATCATGTATTCTGTTGAATTAAACTACCAATGTCCTATTTAATTTTTCAAATTCAGTTTCCCCCAGTCAACATCTGTCTACTCCACATGAAGTGACAATTTATGCCGGTAAGCTCCCAAGTTATTTCTGGAGTTTTTCATTGCCGTAACATATGCAGAAGTGAGAACGTTTGCTTGTAACTAAACCACATATTTAACTAAAAACTGCTACTGTTTTCAGTGAGCAGCCTGTACATGACATTTATCACACTCCATCCACAGGACAGCATTGTCACCCTACATTGACATTATATGGTCAGTAACAACTGCGATAACTCTAACTGCCACCATACAAATAGTAAGGGTCAAACCAAGAGCATGAGTGTCACCTACAAACACTGCTCTTATGCAGGACATTTATGGGCAGAATTATACCCTCTGCAAGAAAAGTAAACATTACTAAGAGCAAAGGTGCGTTTACACCTGTGCAATTTTCCGTGCACACCAGGTACATGTGGCCATTGCTCAAAGAGCCAAGGAGGCATATGCACTGGTACAAAGACCCAGGTGGTTCTGAAATGTGTGCACAGGCCACCGAGTGCACCTGCAGAAGTCTCCCCATCCCAGAGGGGGACACGTGCAAGAATAGTGCACCTGTCTGTAGTTATCTCTGTTTGGTGCTTTGTCTTACTACATCTCACATTACAAAATTCAGTTTTTTGCAAGCATTCAAAATAGCCTTTGTGTTAAGACTTTAACTGAGTGGTCTAATGAGAAAAATGTGGAATTTGAGGAACATTATCATGTGTTTCATGTTTTCTTTCTACTTAATTCTGCAGATTATAAAGACAGTAAAACAAAGTTACTGTCCACTGATGTCTATCATAGAACTATTACTTATGTTGTGTAAAATTAGATGTCTTTTTATGGTAATTTTATCTGTGTTGCAAATAACTCAAATATCCCCGGAATTAAAATCATTTGTATGAGTAAATAAAGGCAAATTTTAACTTTAATAGAGTTTATGGAGATTCCCAATTGGTGTTTTTATGCCAGATGGGAGCGCCCATTCAAGACTTTCACCCCATAATATGGAATCTCAGTCTGATAAGGAGATAGTTGCTAATTTACAGGGAACAAAGTGTAACATCATCTGAATGTAACACCTCTAAAGACACTACACACAAGATGCATTAATTTACTTTACAAAGTATTACCCGCCAAGGTAGTCGAGAGAGCTAATGCGCTGCTTCCTGGACTCGGGTAGGCGCGCCGGCCCCGGATTGAATCCGCCTGCCAGATTAACAACAAGGGCCGGTATGCCGGCCACCCTGGATGTGGTTTTTAGGCAGTTTTCCACATCCTGCTAGGTGAATACCGGGCTGGTCCCCAAGTTCTGCCTCAGTTCCATGACTCACAGACATTTGAAAACGTTCACACTATTTCATGACTTACACTAGACGCACTTCCGTCCCGGGGGGTTGGGGGTGGCGTCAGGAAGGGCATCCAGCCACCCTCTGCAATTAACACTGCCCAATCCGTAATAAAAAAGCCGACCCCACGTTAGAGCGGGACAAAGGCCCCGAGAAAGAAGAAAGAAAAGAAAGAAGACTTTGTAAAGTCTTCTAAATGCTTTGGTTTGCTTAATTAGTACTTTATTTACTCCAAAGACAAATCAGGAAAATGAAATATACTATGGTAATGAAAAACTGAGAGATCTGACATAATTGTTAGAACAGCAACCCTATTCGCCAGATTTAGTACCCTCTGACTTCCATCTATACCCATACTGTAAGAAATTTATGGCTGAAGCACATGGAGAGGTTATGGAAATCGAAGTGCGATTCTTTGCAATGTTTCTGGACACTCAATTCTGGAAAGGAATCCTCCATCAACATTTCACCTCACCCCTGTATTTTCTGAATTATTACATTTTCACAACTTTTATAACTTCATGATAGCAATTTACATAAGTACAGTCACATAAAATTTACAAGATATCCCCTGACTCTTACCTCATCAGCTGCTAATGTAACTCAAATATATCTTCAATTTAATAATCCTGTCAGTGATATTAAAAAACACAGAATTAATGGAAAGTGCATGTTAGATTAGTGTAGGTCCCTTAAAATATCAAAATGGCTTTATAATTTACACATGTTTAAATTCTTCCCACGATAAAGCTATAGTTCCTACCACATTTCTTTACTCTTACCCTTTTTCCTTCAGTTCCCAGGAAGTACACTCCTAGCTATTAAAACTGCAACTTCAGCAAGAACAGCAAATAATGAAATTTTTCTTAATGTGCATATGCAGTATAGTAACAGGAATACATGATTTGGGGGCATACAGCATGTGAAATTTAGTACTGAGAAATGGCAGCAACAGTGCCTCTAACCCAGCAAGGCACCGAGTTCAACTGAGGTTGGGTGACACATCCAGGTATGACATTCCTTACTTCTTCAACTTTATGTCACAGTTCACTCACTTGTGATGACTGCTGAGTGGTGAATGGTGGCATGCCAGTCTATCGACAATCCTTAACCAGATGAGAAAAACAATCCTTAACCAGATGAGACAAGTCTAATGAATGTACTGTCCAAATTACAAACTATGCAACCCACCGTGATCATGTCATGTACTAGGGCTGTTGATAAACTACTGATATATCGATATTTTTTCCAAAAAAATATTGACATGTATCAGTGATACTTCTTCACCGATATATCGATGTCAAAATTGCAATATCAACTGCCGATGTTTTTATTTTATGTATTTTTATTTTTTGCAATTTTTGATGAATATTTGAAGTTTTTCTTTTGAGACTGTAGTAGAACTTAATTTTACTTTCCCTGTGTAAAGGAGCCTCATTACTTTTTGAGGTTTCATCCCGTCCAGTCTTTTACTTAGACAGTGTGAAGCACATATAGATGGCACAAAGAAGAAGTCCAATTGCACTGAGGGTTGGTGGTGCGAATGGAATAACAAGATATCCAATATGAAGAAACAGCACACCAGTTGCATTAAAAAACAATTTTTAATGCAACTAGTGTGCTATTTCTTAACAATGGGATTCTTCAAAAACAGTTGCTGAAACTGATGAACAAAAATCTAAATGGCAAGATTGGTCTTTGTGGTGAGCAGAGACATATGATCAGAAATGCTTATGTAATCGGTACTCAGTACTACCAACTGAAACTGCAATGTTTAACTTCACCATGCAATTATGACGCTGTAACTGCTAGGTTGCTGGCTTTTGCAGAAATGAAATAACAGGGAAGTCAACATGAAGTTTTACAGACAAATCCGATATGTGACAAAACCAAACGATGGATCCATCAGACACCTTTTATTGTGCCACTTACCTGCAGTGATAATTGGCAAGTGTGAACGTGCATTGTTTTCTTTTCAATTCTTGCTTTAAGGAGATAAGCAAGCTGCTAGTTTGTTGATGTACAGAATTTCTAATAATAAATCTATGCTTAAATATACAGCTCTAAAACTGGCACTATATTTACAACGTGCAGCTGATTTTGTTTTTGAGCGGTACATTGATATTTTTTTCCATCGATATATCAATAAGTTTTTTTTGATATATCGAGGGCTGAGAATGATATCTTTTTTCTTAAATATCCATATATCGAATTCCCGATATTTTTAAAAATATCAACAGTCCTATTGTGTACCCAGTGATGCTTCAAACCATCATGCAAGGTGCCGGGTCTGTATTACAATGACAAATGCAACCTGGCAATGTTCATTCTCTTCGGTGGCTCCACACACGGATACATCCATTGTGATGTTGGACACAGAACTGAAACTCATCTGAATAGACAATGTGTAATTCCTGTGTCCAGTGTTGTCATATGACACTACACTCCCTGCTGCCATGAAAGCCCAAGGCATTCCTGGAACTGTGCACTGGCTGTGTTGGTACTTGTGTTCCTTCAACGAGCCTGTTCCCTGATTCAAGGTACGTGGCATAGCTTTATGATTTATAGCGAACAATATGTTGTCTGTTCTCTTGCGCACTAATTGCTTGAGAACTCAAGATCCAGCATGACATTGGGATAGGGTTCTCCTGAACCCTTAGATTCCACATTCGCAATATGGTCAGGGGATCCTGACCAACACAAGCAGCAATATCATGGAATGCTGAATGTCTTGATAGGTCCAATCCTGCAGCAGTCAAATTCTGACAGCTGCTGATAACAAGTTTCTCCTTTTCATATGAGGCATAACATGATCTTGTAAAAAATAATCAACATTTAAATATGATTAGTGAGTGAGAAACCTACTGTGAAATCTATCCTTGCAGACAGAATGTAAATTGTATTACTCCAACCTATTGTGTGGGGTTGTGCTGAAATGGTAACCATTAGTACTCAAAATAAGTAGCATTGACATTTGTCACATGCTAATTACATCATACTGGAACTTCAACAGTCTAAGTTCTGCTACTACGTGCTTGCAAGTCATTGTAAACTAAAGTATGTTTCCATTAATCAATGCTGAAACCATAACTTCTAGGCGATTACTTAAAGGAATGTGAAGGAAGTATCTAGCAGCTACTACTTTATAAATTACAGGCATTTAAATTGTTTACAGTCAATGGAACATAATCTTCCTTTACTCACAGACAAAAATACTGAGAAACTGTGCAAATGATCAGTATATTATAATGAAAATAAAAACTGTCTCCTTCAAACAGTTTTATTTATTGTTCTTACCTTTGATGTTAAGTTAATGCAAGCATCATCATCAAGTATTTCTCTTACACTAGATGGTACAGCTGTTGATGTGACTGCATAATTTACAGCCTTAACTGCTTCTTCAAAATTTTCTTCCAGTTCAACATTGCCATGTTCATCACGAAACATACCTACACAGCAAAAAACCTTATTTTATGTAAATCAGAGACTAAAGATATCTAAAATGTTTTAAGAACGTCAGAATGGTTGTTACCGCAAAATATGACAATAATGTTAGATGCAGCAGAATACAGAATACTTCCATAGTTCTTAGGATAAAACAAATGCTCAATCACAGCTCTTTCCAACACACATCATTATCTGAGCTTGAAGTGACTGTATGAAAAAAAAACACGATTGGCAGGTAGTATGAACCTTGTCCATTCTCTGAAAGTCCAGCATTATACTTACCAAGTGTAACACCAAATCAACTTAAGTTTTATCAAAACAAAACTTCTGATCATCAAGTATGTCTCTTACACTAGATGGTACAGCTGTTGTGACTGCGTAATTTACATCCTTAACTTTGCCAAGTCCAAATGCTACTCTCAAAGAATTCTGTATACCTCAATACAGCAATCTTGAGGACACACTATATGGCCGTGGAGGTCTGCAAATATTTTCTTCAGTACTTATTATGGTAAAGCCTTGATCAGACAATGTTGCACAAATAAATGAGTGTGCAATCAAGTACATCATATCATTTAATCTAGGAATAAGACAATTATAATGTTTCTCCACATTTTTTCTTCATGTATGGATTGAAAGCCTCAATGCATCTTCTAAATGAGGGAACCATTTTAACCACTGTACGCTGTCAGTTTTACTCTTTTAATGCACCAGTCATATAAATAGAAGAGATAGAGAAGATCCAACGGAGAGCAGCGCGCTTCGTTACAGGATCATTTAGTTATTGCGAAAGCGTTACGGAGATAAACTCCAGTGGAAGACTCTGCAGGAGAGACGCTCAGTAGCTCAGTACGGGCTTTTGTTGAAGTTTCGAGAACATACCTTCACCGAGGAGTCAAGCAGTATATTGCTCCCTCCTACGTATATCTCGCAAAGAGACCATGAGGATAAAATCAGAGAGATTAGAGCCTACACAGAGGCATAACGACAATCCTTCTTTCCACGAACAATATGCGACTGGAATAGAAGGGAGAACCGATAGAAGTACTCAAGGTACCCTCCGCTGGTATATGACGTGAGTGCTTTCAGAGGTGGTCAGGCCAATGATGGGGCAGGATAAGCCTGTGACAGGACTGGAATAGAAAGTGCTGGACTGGTCATGTCTTGCACCTGAATCTTTCATAGGGATATGATCCTTATGGCAATGGGTTGGGATTGGGAATGGCATAGGGACGAACTAGGATGATTTGGAGGATGAGTGAGCAACTGACCACAGCTACAGGAGAGGTGGGAAGTATCTTGGGTTAGACGTTCCTCATTTCGGGGCTCAATGATAGGTAATCAAAGCCTGACAAAGGATGTGGTTCAGCTGTTCCAGTCTGGGCTGGCATTGGATGACGAAAGGCTCTGTAGCTGGTTCTTGGGGGTGCTTCAAGGATTGGGCAAGTGTGGGGAAATGGCACAGGAGATCTGTTTGTGGACTAAATCTGGGGGAATGGGTTGAAATCAGACCAAGGCGTTGGGGCAGGGGTGTACAGGGTTCAGCCAAGACTGGAGAGCATCATCTCTCTAGGAAAACTGGCCTCAGTATTCCAAGCTGGAATTACTGCAATCAGGGCATGTGTGGAGGAGAATATGCATAAGTGCTACAAGGACCGTAGCATCTACATCTATTCACACAGCCAGGCAGCCCTGAAATCACTGTCAGCACCTGCAACGAGATCTAAGATTGTTGCACAATGTCACAGGGCTCTGGTGGAGCTAGGGAGAAGCAATAGGATACTGTGGGTCCCTTGCCACTCAGGGATCTGTGACAATGAACAAACCAACAGACTGGCCAGGATGGGGGCAATGACTCCATTTATTGGACTGGAACCTGTCCTGACAATCACCCCAACAGACTGGCCAGGATGGGGGCAATGACTCGATTTATTGGACTGGAACCTGTCCTGACAATCACCAAGGCTGTGATAAACTAGAACTACGGAACTGGCTTAGGAAACATCACGAAGAATATTGGATCAAGGTCCATAAACAAAGACATGGTAAGGCAATTATACCCAAGACATGCTTTAAAAGAAGCTGTGTAATCCTGGGATTGAACAGGAAAGAGATCAAACTCATGACTGGTCATGGGAATTTCAAAAAACACCTACACACAATGGGTATAGCGGAAGAAGACCCTAAATGTAGGATCTGTGATGAGGGTGAAGAAACTGCAACCCACTTAATCTTTGAATGCATGGCATTGGAGAGCAAAAGATACAGAATCTTCGGGATAACTAGACCTGAAGAAATTGTGTCTAACAAAAAACTGGTAAAGGGACTCCTTGAACTAATCAAGGGCATTAGTCGAATTTACTGGATATGCAGGGAGCAATACTACACAATAAACCCGGTTTCAGTGCAGGCAGTGACGGGTCAGACCTAAGCTGTTTAAGCTTCCCTATCAAAATCAATCTAGGGGATAGTACCTGTCTGTAAAGGTCTTGGTGAGAACCTCAGTATACTGAACACGGGAGTTCTTGCCGCTGCAAATATGCCGTCCTCGGGTGGCCAGGCTGTATGACAGGTATTTATTGGTGTAGAAGAGACGGCAGCTGTCAATATGAAAGTACTGTTTGTGGTTGGTGGGTTTACTGTAGACAGAGGTGTGGATGGATCCATCAGAGAGGAGGGTCAACGTCCAGGAAGGTGGTATGCTGGGGTGAAGAGGACCAGGTGAAGTGGATGGGAGAGAAGGTGTTGAAGTTGTGAAGGAATGAGGACACAGAGTGTCTTGGCCCTGAGTCCAGATCATGAAGATATCAATGAATCTGAATGGTACTAGTGTTTTGGTATTTAGAGAGGTTAGGAAGGTCTCATCTCCCATAAACAGGTCGGCATAACAGGGGGTCATACAGGTAACCATGGGTGTGGCGCAGATTGGTACCCATGAATGTGGCGCAGATTTGTTTGTATACTTTCCCTTCAAAGAAGTTGAGTTGTGAGTTAGGGTAAGGCACATCAGGAATGAGGTTGTGGGTTTGGAGTCTGAAGGGCAATAGGAAAGGTAATGCCCAATAGTGGTAAGACCATGGGCATGAGGGATGTTGGTGTATAGAGAAGTGGCGTCAACAGTGACAATTGGAGATCCACGAGGTAAAGAGGTAAGGATGGTGGAGAGCCGGTGAATGAAGTAGTTGGTATCTCTGACATGGGAGGCTAGATAACAGGCAATTGGAGCTGTCGGTCAATGAGGGGCGAAATTCTTTCATTTGGGGCACAATAACCAGTTACAATGAGGCATCCAGGATTGTCGAGTTCGTGGATTTTGAGGAGCATGTACAAGGTTGGTGTGTGGACTGTCATCAGGGTGAGGGAAGGGAAATGGATTCAGGAGAAAGGTTCTGAAAAGGGTGTGAGGCTTTAAGCACAGATTGGAAGTTATGTTGGACTTCTGGGATAGGATCAGTCTGGCAAAGTTTCGATGAAGAAGTCAAGTGACTGGCAGAGGCCTTCTGCCAGGTAGTCACTGCAATTCATAACAACAGTAGTGATGCATTTGTCTGCAAGGTAGGATTATTAGGCCAGGATTTGTTTTGAGTTTTGTATGGCTGTCCTTTCTTCTGCTGAATGCTTTGTATTCTGGTGAAGGGGCCTGAGGAAAGGTAGTGAGGCCAAGCTGGAGCTAAGGAATTCCTAGAAGTTGACCAGGGGATGGTTAGGTGGGGGGGGATCACAGTTGGTTGGTGGTATGAACTGGGAGGGGCAATGTTCACGGTTCAGGTTAGGCTGACTTTCATTGGGTGTAGGGCTACAGGTGAGGCCTTTGAATAGGACAAACTTCTCTGGGGCTGAGGGTTTTAGTGGAAAGGTTAACAACAGTCTCACGGGAATTTGGTGGAGTGTTGGTAGGGAGTTTTGCGGGATGTGGCAAGTTTTAAAGGTAAGCTAGGAAGTTTCCGGATGCTATTAGGAGGAACACTGTGGGTAAGATGAGGTTTGGATAGCTGTGCCCCAATGTAGCAGTAGACTGGTTGGAAACTTATGGAGATGGTGTCCAGAATGCTCCTCCAGCTGTAGAGCAAAGGACTCAATGGGAGCAAAGGACTCAATTTCAGAGATGTGATATGTGTGGCACGGACTGCACTGTAACTACAGGGCTATTACAAATGATTGAAGCGATTTCATAAATTCACTGTAGCTCCATTCATTGACATATGGTCACAACACACTACAGATACGTAGAAAAACTCATAAAGTTTTTTTCGGCTGAAGCCGCACTTCAGGTTTCTGCCGTCAGAGCGCTCGAGACCGCAGTGAGACAAAATGGCGACAGGAGCCGAGAAAGCGTATGTCGTGCTTGAAATGCACTCACATCAATCAGTCATAACAGTGCAACGACACTTCAGGACGAAGTTCAACAAAGATCCACCAACTGCTAACTCCATTCAGCGATGGTATGCGCAGTTTAAAGCTTCTGGATGCCTCTGTAAGGGGAAATCAATGGGTCGGCCTGCAGTGAGCGAAGAAACGGTTGAACGCGTAGCCCGCGGAAAATTGGCTCTTGCCACAACTGGAGACCGACAGCGCCGACTTCCTCTTTCAACAGGATGGTGCTCCACCGCACTTCCATCATGATTTTCGGCATTTCTTAAACAGGAGATTGGAAAACCGATGGATTGGTCGTGGTGGAGATCATGATCAGCAATTCACGTCATGGCCTCCACGCTCTCCCGACTTAACCCCATGCGATTTCTTTCTGTGGGGTTATGTGAAAGATTCAGTGTTTAAACCTCCTCTACCAAGAAACGTGCCAGAACTGCGAGCTCACATCAATGATGCTTTCGAATTCATTGATGGGAACATGCTGCGCTGAGTGTGGGAGGAACTTGATTATTGGCTTGATGTCTGCCGAATCACTAAAGGGGCACATATCGAACATTTGTGAATGCCTAAAAAAACTTTGAGTTTTTGTATGTGTGTGCAAAGCATTTTGAAAATATCTCAAATAATAAACTTATTGTAGAGCTGTGAAATCGCTTCAATCATTTGTAATAACCCTGTATATCTTGCGGAGGGAGCAGAGGTGGTTCTGGGATGCCTGTACTATGGAGATGGGTGTTTTTGCAATACCAGGTTTGTGAGAACTAGGGACTGGCGGAATCTGAGAATGTGAATGTCACTGTTGAAAGGAGAGGTGAGATCAAGAGCAAGGAATCTTGGTGGTTAAGCTGTTGGCAAGGATTCCATGATTTAGGCAGCATTTAAGAACCAGGATGTGGGACTAAGTTTTAGCCATGGATACCTTTCTGAACTGGTGCAGAAAGATGGAACATGGGTCCATTGCAACAGAAATGGTATAGGGGAAGTGGGAATGACACTGAAATGGGTAAATTAATGTGTAAGTGGTTGTGAGGGTAGCTGGATAACAGGAAAAAAAAATCCATATACACACACAAAAATCTCCACAAATACATAAAAATATGCACAAATGACTGAAACTACATATGAACATCTTAAAAACATACAGAGATGAGGGAGAAGAGGATTGGATGAGGGATGGGAGTATGCATGTATTGGGATAAGGGTGGAAAGGAGGAATGGGGATTCATTAGATCGAGGATCACAAATTTGTGTGGCAAGGGTGGGTGTGGAAAATAAAATGGTAAAATATGCGAATATCAGGGAGGAAGTGGAATCAATAGCAATAAATACAATTATCAGTAGGAAGGATTTGGTGCATCAAATGCTGCATCAACAAGCTGCGCAGTCACGCAGCCATGTGTTGTGCACAGATGAGATTGTTCATTCAGTGTTGGTCAGAAGTGTGAGTGGTTTGGAGGGTGGAGAATTAACACAGGAAAGAAGAGACAGAATAGACACCAAGGAGAGTAATCCCAAAGAGAATTGTAACAAGCAACTCAATGTGTCATCTTTACAGTGAGTAGCAATCTATCTCCTCATTTTTATCTTGACAGCAAGAATGTTTTCGAAGACCCACACTATCAATGATGTCATCTGCTGCAACCTGACAACATAATGACAATGAGTCCACCACAATAAACAGATGTGCAGGCTGCACAGTGACTGACTGCTCATGTGACATCATCATCCAAGGGTGACCAGTAGACATTCAGTTGGTCCCACAATGGGAATGGTGGAGTAGCTGCAAACCCATTTCTGCTGGGATGGTGGCACCACCACCCCAGCAGTTGTCATCTGTTTGTGTTAGTAGCAGGATGCATTTGAAATTGATGTTATGGGACGAAGATGCAGTGTAAGCTTGGTGGTACTGTTGCCACCAACAACTTGATCGACCATCCTGTGTGGATATGCTGAAGAAGTGTATCACACCTAGATGCTGCTGGAACATCTCTAGAATTGACTGGAAATGTTTCGAGAACTGCTCTATTCGGGTGTTCATCTGAAAACAGACTGTTTCCTGCCTGTCTAAAAATGGGTCTGGGCCTATGAGAAGTCAAAACAAGGTGTCCACATTTGAATGTTGAGTGGATGGAGGGTAGTGTATTGTATTGAGTACTGATAGTTTGATAAATATTAGACCGATCAATTCAGAAAATGGGCAGTGCAGTCTGGAAGCTGAGCCTTGGCCCCAAACAGTAATAATAATGGTTACAATTCTTAATTAAATGGAACTTCTAGCCATTAAGACGTGAAATTTATGCACACTGAAAATAATAGCCAACACCTCCTTTCCAATTTGAGATTAGTGGTTCTGGGCCTGATTTAATGTTTTGGACTTCAATGCAATAATGTTGTTGTTGGCAAGATTATGAGGACGGTCCCAATGCCAAAGCAATGATGCATCCACAGACAGAATAATAAATGAGGCTTGTATGTAATTACACAGCGTGCAGGATGAAGGTTTGATTTCAAGGTTTCAAATGGCTTCTGAAAATTGTCAAACCAATTAAATGGAATTCCCATATTGGCATAACCAATTCCATGAGTAGGCAATAGAAGTCGCGCATGGGGTGGACTAGGCACAATAGTTATCCTTGCTAAAAACAGGGAGATCTTTTACTGACTGGTACTTTGTGGTTTAGGTATTGTTTATATGGACTGCATGTTCTCTTTACTGAAACTGTAGCTCTGGTACTTAACAGAAATGTTCTTTGTTAGTATGTCCTGTTATCAAAATGCCATCTAGGCTACATAGTAGGGGCATCTTTAATAGCCTGTCCTAAAAATCTTTTTAAATACAGCCGGTGTATTAGCGAGTTTATGGTAATTGATCAAACTGATCAGTGTTTGCATTTACAGTTACTGTTCAGAGACCTTTCACTCCAAATTCAGTATATATCAACGTGAATAAATGTATATTTTTGAAATTTACGGATGTTGTGCACACCCTACTTCATAGTAAATTGAGGTTTGTGATTTAACAAAAAACAATCAGTTCAGATCGTTGCACACATGGATCAATGGACTGAGTTCTCTCTTTATAACACACTAGTATCCCTGTGCTAGGCAGCAACTGGTGAAAGTGCCTGTTGCACTTACAACACTTCCGAGCATCGACTCCACATGGGCATACATAAAACTTATTTTTATTTATTTTGTAACTCCACATGTCATCAATGGGCATACATATGATAAATTTTTATTTATTTTGTAACTAGGTTGCTTCTCTAATGTTATTTAAAGTGATTCCTGACCTACTTTATTAATTTCAAAGACATTACTGGTCTGAAGGTGGTTTAAGTATGACAGGAACCGGTTACCATACCATTAAAATAAACACCATTTGCAATCTGGACTGATTGGCTTTTAAATACAAGTTTACTGGCATTTAAGAGTTCTAAAATTATTAGTCTGTGATTTTGTTACTGTAGCATATATAATAACTGACATTTTGTGTTACATTTAGTCTTCCCTTTCGACAGGCATCTGTATTATCTGCATTTAGCATAAATAAATGCTATTTTCGAGTTTTTTAGTGACAATAACCTCATAAAAAGTTTCAGGAAATTAGTAACTTTTATGCCAGTTTTGTCCGTTCCCTTAAAATAAATCTCATTTTGCCTGCTAGTTCTTAAAGGAAAACAGTAACAATACTAGCTTAACAGATAAAGAGAATAAGAGAGAATCAGCGGGCTTATTTTAATCTCATTTGTTTACAGTTCTGCAAAACGATGCACCATCCACAGAGCAGCACCATCACAAAAGTTGATTTTGAATGTGGGATGAGTCAAACGATGTTCCTAAGGTCCATGTGTAACTATGTAGGCTTCCGCGGCTGGTGTCACGATGACTAAAATTCTTCTGAGTGTTGCACCATGTCATTGTACAAAATACTTTAATTATAAACTTGAAACCAACATTTCGATCGTATTATAACAGCCTTCTTCAGAGCAGTCTTCGTTCGTTTTAAGTTTGTACCTAAAGTATTTTATACTATGTTATAGTAAAAAAAAATTGATAAATTGTAGAAGTGACATTTTGTAACACATGAAGCTGCTGTATAATTTAATTTTAACTGCATTAACGGTTTCAGTCGGGGACCATTTTCCAGTATCTGTAAAACATTATGATTACATGACAATTTTCATGCAAAAAGGATGCATGAAAACTATAGTAAAATACAAGCAATAACCTACAAAGTCTTGTTAATAGTGAATGTTACATCATAAAACAAATGTCAAAATATAATATTTATAAATTATATTTTCTGTCTTGCAAAATTAGATGCATAGTGTGTCAATTACACGCTTATCCAAAGAATATACAAAATATAATGGCTAAGATTTGTCATTACGACTAATATTATGTCTGCAAAAAAAAAAAAAAAAAAAAAAAAAAAAAAAAAAAAAAAAAAAATAATATATATATATATATATATATATATATATATATATATATATATATATATATAATAGAGGGAAACATTCCACGTGGGAAAAATATATTTAAAAAGAAAGATGATGAGACTTACCACACAAAAGCGCTGGCAGGTCGATAGACACACAAACAAACACAAACATACACACAAAAATCAAGCTTTCGCAACAAACTGTTGCCTCATCAGGAAAGAGGAAAGGAGAGGGAAAGACGAAAGGATGTGGGTTTTGAGGGAGAGGGTAAGGAGTCATTCCAGTCCCGGGAGCGGAAAGACTTACCTTAGGGGGAAAAAAGGACAGGTATACACTCGCACACACACACATATCCATCCGCATATACCAATGCGGATGGATATGTGTGTGTGTGCGAGTGTATACCTGTCCTTTTTTCCCCCTAAGGTAAGTCTTTCCGCTCCCGGGACTGGAATGACTCCTTACCCTCTCCCTAAAACCCACATCCTTTCGTCTTTCCCTCTCCTTTCCTCTTTCCTGATGAGGCAACAGTTTGTTGCGAAAGCTTGATTTTTGTGTGTATGTTTGTGTGTCTATCGACCTGCCAGCGCTTTTGTGTGGTAAGTCTCATCATCTTTCTTTTATATATATATATATATATATATATATATATATATATATAAATTCACTATATATTATAGTCCGAATGATTTGATTGAAGTGGCAATGAGAGTAAATAATACTGACTATGAACTAATAAACTACTACTGGCAGTACTTGTACTACAGCAGCTGATGTCACTAATAGTGCTTATAGCAACAATAAGAATACCAACAATAATTATAGTGGCAGGAATAAAAATAATTTATAGGTGTCAAAGATACATGTTTTCTGATATAGTGAGTTCTGGGCAAATGAAATTTAATGAGACTGCACCAGCTAAGAAAATTGGGAAATGAGGAAGATAAGGCTAGAAAGAAGGATGTACAAGGTGACAACTGTGTACAGGGACAATGGTAATCCTTAATATTGCTTGAGTAGATATGTCATTAACTATCTTCTGAAACATCTTTTTTTTTTGGGGGGGGGGGGGGAGGGGTGAAATCCCTCTCACATGAGATCCATCTCCCTCTCTGCTTTGTGTAGAGCGGCAGCTCGTCTGCTAAATACTTTCCATCCCTTAAATGTGTCACAAGTATTGATCTGTTGCTTTTGTTGGTGTAACATTTTGTTCTTTATATCATGTTGTCTGCCCATGTAAAATTTATTGCAATCACTGCATTGTATTTCATTTAAGCTCAACTGGTGGTAGTGGAGTATTGGGTCAGCTTTATATCCTACATGGATGGCATTGTACTGCCAGCCCAAAAACCAATTTTTGTTACAGTTTTTTTTTTTTTTAAATATGTAGATAATTTTGTCAGATATTTGTCCAAAACATGATAAGATTGCATATCTTGGTTTTTGTTTTTCCTCTTCATTTATTAAGGTTGTTTCTCCTACTTACCTTATCTCCACAGATTTTATTAACTAATGAAAGATTGTATCTTTTTATAGGGCTGTGTGTGTGCCAATGTATTTATCTCTATTTCAATGTTCTTCTCATATAGTGGTAAGCAGATTATTCTGTCTCCCATGGCATGAAAAAATACTTTCTTATGTGTCATGGGATAATATGAGGTACTGTGTATTAACCCACCAGATATGGTTGGTTTTCAGAAACTGTTAAATGTAAGTTTAATTTTCATTGTGGATAGTGACATCTAAAAAGTTAATGCTCTTCTTTTTTCATATTTAATAGTGAGCTGTATATTTCTGTGAAGTTCAATAAATTTCTAATGAGGAGTGGATGCCATTTCATTTGTTTCACTGAACAAAATAATAGTGTCATCTACATAACATCTACAATACATTATGCTGCCAGCTAGCACTGGTTGCTGCTTGAAAAGTTTATTTTCTATATGTTCAAGAAAAATGTTAGGTAATATTCCAACCACATTACAGCCCTTGGCTAAGCCTATATTCCACTTGAAGATTTTACCATTAAAACTGAAGTAATTGTAAAATTAGAACTTGTAAAAGTTCAGTAAATTCAACAATTCCTGCCTGGCTAAAAATTCAACAATTTCTGACGGGTTACGTTTTGTTCTTTAGAATATTAAATATTTTGTCTTGAGGGACATTTGTATATACAAGAAATTACTCTCTTATGGAATCTTAGTGTTTTTAATCCTGTTAATCAAACTTATTGGTATTTTTAAAAATATGGATTATTAAAAGTGGGTTGGTGATAAATTATTGTTTTATATGACAGTGTTTATGTGCCTTTTAAGCAAGTTATTAAATTTTCTTTGGCACCTTTATTGTATTATTACCTTGGAAAATATTTTATGTTTTTTTCTGTGTAATCAGACAGATACACGATATTTGAACTTCCTTTGTCAGCTTAATTACTGTAGTACTGTGAGCCATTAATTTTTTTTTTATTTTCACTAGCAGACACCTATCAATTATACTCTTTCTAACTATTGGTAATTAATTTGTTTATTTATAGCCATAGCAAATGGATACAATCCTGAAATAGTTAATAAAATCTATAGAGAAAAGAATAATAAGATTTATAAGGTAAGTGGGAAAAATCACCTTAATAAATGATAAGGAAAAACAGGAACCAAAATAGTCAGTCTTACCATATAGGACACTGGACACATAACTGACAACTTTAGCTATGTATCTCATAAAGCAGGAATAAAAATTGGTTTTTGGAATGGTAATACAATTCAACCCAATACAGGACATAAACCTTTCCTGATAATCCAAAACCACAAATCAAATCAGACATAAATAAAATACAGTGCCATGTTTGCAGTAAACTATACACTGGATAAATTGGTAAAAAGGTATTTATGTGAGGATGTATGAGAAATGTTGAGGCTGTTGTTGCCTTGTATGCTGAGCATTTTCCAGAGAAAGCTTGCTCTCATTCATTTATGTCTGACCGGCAAAAGTAAACAGAGCAAATGTACACTCCTGGAAATGGAAAAAAGAACACATTGACACCGGTGTGTCAGACCCACCATACTTGCTCCGGACACTGCGAAAGGGCTGTACAAGCAATGATCACACGCACGGCACAGCGGACACACCAGGAACCGCGGTGTTGGCCGTCGAATGGCGCTAGCTGCGCATCATTTGTGCACCGCCGCCGTTAGTGTCAGCCAGTTTGCCGTGGCATACGGAGCTCCATCTCAGTCTTTAACACTGGTAGCATGCCACGACAGCGTGGACGTGAACCGTATGTGCAGTTGACGGACTTTGAGCGAGGGCGTATAAAGGGCATGCGGGAGGCCGGGTGGACGTACTGCCGAATTGCTCAACACGTGGGGCGTGAGGCCTCCACAGTACATCGATGTTGTCGCCAGTGGTCGGCGGAAGGTGCACGTGCCCGTCGACCTGGGACCGGACCGCAGCGACGCACGGATGCACGCCAAGACCGTAGGATCCTACGCAGTGCCGTAGGGGACCGCACCGCCACTTCCCAGCAAATTAGGGACACTGTTGCTCCTGGGGTATCGGCGAGGACCATTCGCAACCGTCTCCATGAAGCTGGGCTATGGTCCCGCACACCGTTAGGCCGTCTTCCGCTCACGCCCCAACATCGTGCAGCCCGCCTCCAGTGGTGTCGCGACAGGCGTGAATGGAGGGACGAGTCGCGATGAGAGTCGCTTCTGCCTTGGTGCCAATGATGGTCATATGCGTGTTTGGCGCCGTGCAGGTGAGCGCCACAATCAGGACTGCATACGACCGAGGCACACAGGGCCAACACCCGGCATCATGGTGTGGGGAGCGATCTCCTACACTGGCCGTACACCACTGGTGATCGTCGAGGGGACACTGAATAGTGCACGGTACATCCAAACCGTCATCGAACCCATAGTTCTACCATTCCTAGACCGGCAAGGGAACTTGCTGTTCCAACAGGACAATGCACGTCCGCATGTATCCCGTGCCACCCAACGTGCTCTAGAAGGTGTAAGTCAACTACCCTGGCCAGCAAGATCTCCGGATCTGTCCCCCATTGAGCATGTTTGGGACTGGATGAAGCGTCGTCTCACGCGGTCTGCATGTCCAGCACGAACGCTGGTCCAACTGAGGCGCCAGGTGGAAATGGCATGGCAAGCCGTTCCACAGGACTACATCCAGCATCTCTACGATCGTCTCCATGGGAGAATAGCAGCCTGCATTGCTGCGAAAGGTGGATATACACTGTACTAGTGCCGACATTGTGCATGCTCTGTTGCCTGTGTCTATGTGCCTGTGGTTCTGTCAGTGTGATCATGTGATGTATCTGTCCCCAGGAATGTGTCAATAAAGTTTCCCCTTCCTGGGACAATGAATTCACGGTGTTCTTATTTCAATTTCCAGGAGTGTATTACAGGAGAAGCTAATGAAATAGTGGCAGTGCACCATGGCCCACAGAGAAGCACCCAGCAATTACACCACCATTCTGGTGTGTCCATAGGTAGTATTGTCACAACACTGCACCATCATAAGTATCATCCATACCACGTGTCACTGTATCAAGAACTTCATGCCATCAATTTCAATAAGTTTTACATATGGGCACAGCAACAAATACAAGCGACCCCCACATTCTTTGCTGAGGTACTATTTTCTGATGAGACTACAATCACAAACCATGGTAGGGTTAACCAGCATAACATGCACTACTGGAGTGTAGACAATCCCCACACTGGTTACAGCAAGCTGACCATCAACACCCTTAGTCGGTTAACATATGGTGCAGCATCATGGGGAACAAACTTATTGGTCTGTATTTTATCAACAGCATGTTGAATGGATGCAAATACTGAATGTTTTTGGAACAGGAACTACTGCAGGGTATGCAGTTTCACCACAATGGTTGCCCAGCACATTACTCAATTGAAGCATAGAAGGTATTAGACTGTGTTTATACTGGTCTGTGGATCGGCAGAGGTGGCCCTATTAATTGATCTGCTAGGTTGCTGGATTTCGTTCTGTGGGTATACTAAAAAGATAAGGTGTAATGGCAAGTGCCAAAAGGGCAGAAAGACATGGTCGACCACATAAGAACTGTCTCTGCTGATATTCCCACAGACATGCTTTTGTCCTGTGCGCAGTATTTTGAAAAGTGGATCACTAGTGTATTGAAATTGGCAGTACAACATCTGAACACTGACTGTAACTGGAAAAGTAGAGTAGTGTTCACCTCTACCCATGGCCACAGAAGTGTATCGAATAGTCCTGTGTTCAATATGTCAGAGGAATACAACATTATGAATAGATTTTCAATTAGAAGTTTCAAAATACTGGCTAGTTCTACCCTCGCAGCATGGGGGTGGAGTCCCACATGCCGTTGGATGCTCAAGGAACATTGAGTGGCATGCTGTAAATTACAACTGTGTACACAGTTCTGTTCCTCTGATTCTAGCGCCATCTATGGCGAAACGAAGAAAATGCTTCAGACAAAAATTATGTAGATTTTGCCATAGAATTGTAATATGCAAAAACAACTGGGGGGGGGGGGGGGTTTCCAACTGAAGATTTCAAACTTCACTACCCCCCGTCACCCACGCTTGGGGTGGGGTGGTGGGTCGAGTGCGGTATTGATGGATGTCTCCCACTCTCTCCCTCTGAGACAAACAAATGGAATTATAACTGGTTTTTGACCCGATGTGTAGTTTTCAAGACATTTCAATGTCTTCAGTTAAAATAAGCACACGCAAATCCCCCCCCACACACACACACAGTATACAATATTTTCAAACATCCTTTCTGCATGAAAACTGTCTTGTACCCATAATGTTGTATAACAAATCTCTGACTAAAACTGATCATACACCAGCTTCATGTGTTATATGTCATTTCTACAATACATTCAAATGATTGGAAGTTGCTGTGAATCAGTGTGTTGGGAGAGTTACTGAGAGTCGCGTACCAGAGGTACCTAAAGATGCTATCCTCTCCTGCGGATCCTGCCTCCATTACACAAAGTGGAGGATCTATTACTACTCATCTACCTGATAGAGTGGCATGTCAGTAGTCGAGTTAGGTGCACTGTGCGGCAAAAACAGGGAACATAGAAGACTCAGGGTATTATACTAATCCCACAACCAACAAGTTCGAGGCATGTGTTGTCTTTCATTTGAATCAAAACTGAGCCAGTGAGTCTCTCATCAGCTGTCAGGAAACCTGCTGTGACTAGTATCAAAACATGACAAATGCAAAACAGTAGGACTCTAATTAATTATTGGCATTTCAAACACGCGGCTGACAATGATGCCTCTTAAGTGAAATGGCAGCAAGGGACAAAAAGGAACACCAACTACACTCAGTGTGTATTCTTGGGGTCTCTTTCGACATGTCAAAGAAGCTATTTTGGCAACCACTGGGGGAACAAGTCATCCAACTGCGCATTGTGGCACACACTAGAACAAATGATGCCTGTCGTCTGGGCTCTGTGATCATATTTGGATTACTCAAGCCACTGGCAGAGACAGTTGAGAAGATAGCCTTGTATGAAGGTTCTGTGAGAAGGTTGGCTGTTACTTTTGGGCTTGTGCCATAAGGCTGAGAACTGTAGGGTTCCCCTAAATGGAAAGGTGTGCGCAACACATCAGAGACTTTTACCAAATAGCTAACTGTGTGGGATGCACACAAGAGTTTTTTAGATTAGGCAACTCTCCATCCAGTCCAGACAGTGATAGATAGGGTACCATCAAGTCCAGATAGGGTACCCAGAAGTATCCATCCGAGATCCATAGAAATGCATCCTATGGGTGAGAATATTAAAATCTTAAGTGATTAACTGCCAAAGTATTAACAACAAAGTGGCAGTGTTAGAAGTATTCCTAAACGCTGTGCTCACTTTATACTACATACAAAAAATGGGCTAAAAGCTAAAATTGATGGCAGGGAAATATTTGGGGAAAATGTAAGTGTACATTAAAAGTATAAGCTAACAAATGGAGATGGTGTATTTGTGGCAGTTGATAAGAAACGTAAATCCACCAACACGGAAATTAAAACCACATGCAAGATTGTGTGTGCAAGGCTCAGTATCATTGGTGGGTATAAACTCAATCTGACCTTTCTATTGACCACCAGGCTCATCTCCCATTGTAACTAGAAAATTTACATCCTGTGAAACCTTACTACATGCGTTCTCTGAAATTATTTAGAATGGATTGTTCATAAGCCCATTCACAAAGGAAAAATATTGGGTCCAATAACAAGACACAAACCTGGGCTTTTTTAGGTGGTCCACAAAGAAAATGGTATCAGTAACCATGAGGCAGTTGTAGATTAAGAAAAGGCAAACCTACGTTTCTAGCATTTGTAGACTTAGAGAAAGCTTTTGACAATGCTGACTGGAATACTCTCTTTCAAATTCTGAAGGTGGCAGGGGTAAAATACAGGGAGCGAAAGGCTATTTACAATTTGTACAGAAACCAGATGGCAGTTATAAGAGTCGAGGGACATGAAAGGGAAGCAGTGGTTGGGAAGGGAGTGAGACAGGATTGTAGCCTCTCCCCGATGTTATTCAATCTGCCTCTCCCCGATGTTATTCAATTTGGATTAGGAAATGAGACACTTAAAGAAGTATTGGAGTTTTGCTATTTGGGGAGCAAAGTAACTGATTATGGTCGAAGTAGAGAGGATATAAAATATAGACTGGCAATGGCAAGGAGAGTGTTTCTGAGGAAGAGAAATTTATTAACATCGAGTATAGATTTAAGTGCCAGGAAGTGGTTTCTGAAAGTATTTGTGTGGAGTGTAGCCATGTATGGAAGTGAAACATGGACGATAAATAGTTTGGACAAGAAGAGAACAGAAGCTTTCGAAATGTGGTGCTACGGGAGAATTCTGAAGATTAGATGGGTAGCTCACATAACTAATGAGGAGGTATTGAATAGAATTGGGGAGAAGAGGAGTTTGTGGCACAACTTGACTAGAAGAAGGGATCGGTTGGTAGGACATGTTCTGAGGCATCAAGGGATCACCAATTTAGTCTTGGAGGGCAGTGTGGAGGGTAAAAATCGTAGAGGGAGACCAAGAGATGAATACACTAAGCAGATTCAGAAGGATGTAGGCTGCAGTACGTATTGGGAGATGAAGCAGCTTGCACAGAATAGAGTAGCATCAAACCAATCTCAGGACTGAAGACCACAACAACAACAACAAGAACAACATGGATCAAATAAAACTCACATAAGGGTTTGTATTTTCTGCAAACCAGATAAAGAGCTAGTAATGTCCTATTTCCCTATTTCAATAAGGAGCTCAAAACATTTAGCTCTGGAAAGTAGCATCTAGAAGAATTGTGGTTCAGGTTTACAAGAATATTTGACAGTGGACTTGATAGTTATGTACTTTGTACAACAGTTTGTGATGGTAGGGACACTCTATGGTACACTTAAAGAAACTGAGACTACTGATAATAGATATAAAACAAAGCAAAAGGCTAGAGATAGGGAGATATTGAAAGTGAATTTAGATGTCAAGAGCACAAGGTGTGAAACCTTCAACAACTACCACAGCAGAATATTGTAGAAGGATCTCACACAAAAAAAGAGAAATTTTGGTCATATGTTAAGGCTGTTAGTGGTACTGAAATTAGTGTCCAGACACTCATGGCCAGGACAGGAACAGGGACTGAAATAGGAGGAGGGGTGGGGTGGGGTGGGGTGGGGGGGTAGAGATAGCAGCAAAGCAAAAGCAGAAATGGTAAATTCTGTTCCTTTACAAATGAAAATCCAAGGGTATTGCCCCAGTTTAATACTCATACCACTGCAAGATCAGTGATTTAGATGCTAGCGCCTGTGGTGTTGAGAAACATTTGAAATCGCTAAAACTGAACAAAGTTCCAGGGCCTGATGAAACCCTACACATTCTATATTAATTTGCAGTCAAGCCAGCCCTCTAAACTGTACTGTACAACGCTCGCACAAAAGATGTGTCCAGCAGTCGGAAGCAAGCACAGCTCACACCTGTCTATAGGACAGGCCTGGCCTTGGCAGCCAGAGACAGTGTTGTGTGTGTGTGTGTGTGTGTGTGTGTGTGTGTGTGTGTGTGTGCAGTTTTTTTGATGTGCCTGTCTGCGGCTCAAAATCTCCACAGTACGGTGAGCAGCAATCTATCCTTTTTACAATATTAATGATGTGGGAAAAGATCGATTGCTACTTACTGTAAATATGGCATGTTAAGTTGCAGACAGGCACAATTAAAGGACACTTACGCATAAGCTTTCGACCACAGTCTTTGTTAGAAAAAAGAAAAACACATACGATTCATTCACATGCACTCTACTGCCAACTCCTGCAGTTGGGGCCATATTTTCATTATTCCAACCTGGATTTTCCATTATCTGATTCTGTCTATAGCAAGGCCAGCAGAACTGATCCACAAAACTACTGTCCAATATCACTGCATCGATTCGTTGTTAAGACGTAACACATTATGAGATCAAATGTCATGAGATATCTTTAGATGAGAATCATCTCCTCCACCCCGACCAGAATGGATTCCAAACATATACTTTTCAATTTGTGACTGGGTTGAGGATTTTTTGTTGGGAGTACATAGAAAATTCGGATGGAGACTCATTAACAGATGTGTGTACTACGGCAGTGTGTTGAGGTCTCTGCTATACATGTATATTAATATTCTTGCAAACAATATTAATAGTAACCACTGACTTGTAGCGGATGTTGCAGGTACCCATAACGAAGTACTGGCTGAAGAAAGCTGCAGAAATATATGTCATATCTTGGTAAGATTTTAAAGTGGTGCAAAGATTGGTAACTTGCATTATATATTCAAAAACGTACTGTGCTCTTCATAAAATAGTTTCCGATGGCTACAGTGTCGATGAGTCGCAGTTGGAAACCATCAATTCACAATAATACCTGGATGTAACACACTGCAGGGATTTGAATGAAATGCTCACATAAGCTTGGCTGTAGCTGGAAAAGGTGGCAGACTTCAGCTTGTTGGTAGAATGCTAGTGAAATGCAATCAGTCAACAAAGGAGATTGCTTACAAATCACTCATTTGACCCATATTCCTCAAGTTTGTCGCTCCCATGCCAAATAGGGCTAACAAGGGATACTGAACGTTTAGTAAAGGGAGCATGAATGGCCATATGATTGTCTAGTCCTTAGGAGTGTCTCACAGAAATGCTGAAGAAATTAAACTGGCAGACACTTAAAGATAGGTGCAAACTGTCTCAAGAAAGCCTACTCACCAATTTCAAGAACCAGCTTTAAATGGTGACTTTAAAAATATAATACATCCCTCTATGTTTAGTTCCCATAGGGAATGTGAAGATAAGATTAGATTAATTACCGAGAGCACAGAGGCATTTAAACATTCATTCTTCCCACACTCCATATGAATGGAATGAAAAGAAATCCTGATATCTGGTACAATGCAAAGTACTCTCTACCATCCACTTCACAATGTTTTACAGAGTACGGTGTAAATGTAAATAGAGGCTACAGGGTCATCACAATGGTGGAGCCTTTGTCTGCAGGTAGATTATAAAGTTGGGATCAGTTTTTAGGTGGTTTTTCCTGAGGATGTAAGGTTAGTTTGCATGTTGAGTAATTTGGGGAATGATGGTAAGGCAAAGTTTGAGGTAAAAAATTCTGGAAAGTTAACAGGGGATGATTTGGGGGCTGTGGGGGTGGATCGTGTTTGGATGGACGAGTGAACTGAGTCAAGCAGGATTCGACATTGGCCTTTGCTGAGTCTGACTGGTAGGGTTGATGGTCTAAAAGCGTTTCCACAGTAGGGAATGGGAGGAGGAGAGAAAGGCTTTAACAAGTGCAGCACAACCGAATTTGAGAGAGGGGCAAAAGGTATGGCCTTTGGAAAGTACTAATCTTTCACACACTCATAATTCTGCTTGCACGTTGTCCACCATCAATACTGAAATATGTAGACTGATTTGTAATTGAGACTGACACACCATTATCAAAGAGAAATACACTACTGGCTCTTAAAATTGCTACACCGAGAAGAAATGCAGATGATAAACGATTTTTCATTGGACAAATATATTATACTAGAATTGACATGTGATTACATTTTCACGCAATTTGGGTGCATAGATCCTGAGAAATCAGTACCCAGAACAACCACCTCTGGCTGTAATAACGGCCTTGATACGCCTGGGCACTGAGTCAAACAGAGCTTGGATGGCGTGTACAGGTACAGCTGCCCATGCAGCTTCAACATGATACTACAGTTCATCAAGAGTAGTGACTGGCGTATTGTGACAAGCCAGTTGCTTGGCCACCATTGACCAGATGTTTTCAATTGGTGAGAGATCTGGAGAATGTGCTGGCCAGAGCAGCAGTAAAACATTTTCTGTATCCAGAAAGGCCTGTACAGGACCTGCAACATGCGGTCGTGCATTATTCTGCTGAAATGTAGGGTTTCTCAGGGATCGAATGAAGGGTAGAGCCATGGGTCGTAACACATCTGAAATGTAACGTCCACTGTTCAAAGTGCTGTCAATGCGAACAAGAGGTGACTGAGACGTGTAACCAATGGCACCCCATACCATCACGCCGGGTGATACGCCAGTATGGTGATGACGAATACACAATTCCAATGTGCGTTCAGCACAATGTCGCCAAACACGGATGCGACCATCATGATGCTGTAAACAGAACCTGGATTCATCCGAAAAAATGACGTTTTGCCATTTGTGCACCCAGGTTCATCATTGAGTACACCATCGCAGGCACTCCTGTTTGCAATGCAGTGTCAAGGGTAACCGCAGCCATGGTCTCGGAGCTGATAGTCCATGCTGCTGCAAACGTCGTCAAACTGTTCGTGCAGATGGTTGTTGTCTTGCAAATGTCCCCAATCTGTTGACTCAGGGATCGAGACGTGGCTGCACGATACGTTACAGCCATGCGGATAAGATGCCTGTCATCTCGGCTGCTAGTGATACGAGGCCGTTGGGATCCAGCACGGTGTTTCGTATTACCCTCCTGAACTCACCGATTCCATATTCTGCTAACAGTCATTGGATCTCGACCAACGCGAGCAGCAATGTCGTGATACGATAAACCACAATCGCGATAGGCTACAATCCGACCTTTATCAAAGTCGGAAACATGATGGTACGCATTTCTCCTCCTTACACGAGGCATCACTACAATGTTTCACCAGGCAACGCCGGTCAACTGCTGTTTGTGTATGAGAAGTCGGTTGGAAATTTTCCTCATGTCAGCACGTTGTTGGTGTCGCCACAAGCGCCTACCTTGTGTGAATGCTCTGAAAAGCTAAGCATTTGCATATCACAGCATCTTCTTCCTGTCGGTTAAATTTTGCGTCTGTAGCACGTCATCTTTGTGGTGTAGTAATTTTAATGGCCAGTAGTGAATCACTGGATCTTCCTGTAATCCTATGTTACACAATCTTCCTAGGTACTACTACATGATCCAGCCTGTAACATTATTTATCAGAATTGACAAAGCATGTTGCCTGATACCTGCTGCACTTTGACACTTCTCTGCAATAGGCCCTTTACAAAAATATTGGTGACATTCCACTTGGTAACAAGTACATTCACAGCATGAATGCAACGTAAAACTGTCTGGACAACTAGGGTTCATCTGAAGCTGCCATGACCAGCAACTCTAAGCAACAAGAGGTTGGTGTAAAATGGGGCTAGCATGCTTCTGCCAGGCAAGACATGTTTATCACATATGATCCACAGGGGAAAAAAATCCCAGATTTTCTCCACATTTCCTGGTTAAAAACAGACTTTACTTTTTCCTGAGTCAAAATACACTTTTTCCCGGCCGAAAGAACACTATAGCCTGGTTAAAAGTAGTTTTTCCACATTAAGAGATAATATACAAGGTGTGATCAAAAAGTAACAGGAGTTTTTCTTTTTCTTGAGGAATCTTTATTTTTTTATCAACATCAACTTTTGTCCCCTTCAAAGTAATCTCGTTCAAATGCAATACACTTGTGCCATGCTTCTGGAACTCACTTTTTGCTATGGTATTCAGATCCTTCAGCAATTCTGTTTTTATCTCATCAATGGTGGCAATGTGGCACCCTTTCATGCTTCTTTTCAGCCTTGGGAGTAGAAAGAAGTCACAGAGGGCCACGTCCTGCAAATACAGTGGCCAAGGAAACATAATGGTTTTGACAAGATGCCTGTTGGCTTCTGTATCGGGTTCCTCGGCTGACATTGATTCGATGATTTTTCTGACCTTTCTCCAGCATGAGTGGCAGACTGGAACTGAGCTTGACACCGCAGACTATATGTACCTGGTGCGCCAATGTCCGAGGCTTCACTGCACCGGAAATGGCTATGGAGAAGCCCTTGGACATTGGCGTGCGAGGTACACATGGTCTGCAGCTGCGAGCTCAGCTCAAGTCAACCAACAGCAATGAAGTGTGAAGCTTCGACAATTCCAACCACTCGTGCTGGCGAAATATCAGGAAAAATCATCAGACAAACGTTGGCCGAAGAACACGAGGCAGAAGCCAACAGGTAGTTTGTCAACAAGTGGCCATGAAAGCCTTAACAATATTGTACAATAGTTTTGTTTTTGCCAAAAAATTATGAACAAGCATTGAGATGTGAGCAGAAGCATTATCATGGTGCAATTTCCATGAGTGGTTTATGTAAATGGTGCATAATTTCCAGGTAGTATTCCCTTATTGGCTGTATGACCATATGGCAGGAATTCATGATGCACTGTCCCATTGTAATCAAAGAAAACAATTAGAAGAATATTCACATGTGATCAAACTTGTTAAATTTCTTTTGGTCTTGGCTCATCAGCAGTTTCTGTTGGGACTTTACTTCAACATCATACCCATATATCCGTTTCAACACGTGTTATAAACTTCTTCATTAGTTCTAGATCACTGTCAACCTCATTCTGTAATTCCTGAGCAGAGTCTATGCATTGTCATTTTTGGTCAAAATTCAACAATTTCAGAACATACTTTGCTGCTTCACATTTCATGTACAAAACATTCGAAAAAACTGCTTGGCATGAGCAAAAGAATATGCCGACATCATCAGCAACCTCTCTGATGGCGATTTTCTTTATTTCTTTCCCACTGTCATCAGTAATTGATCTGCTAGTGTGTCCAAGGCAGTTGTCTTCAATGTCTTCTCGACCCTGTTTGGAATGTTTATACTATTCATAATCTTACTCATAGTAGATTTGCCAAAAGCCACAGACGACATTTTGAATGCAGTTTTGCACTTTGTTCCATTATTAAACAAAATTTAATGCAAATTCCTTGATCCATCTTTTTGAAAAGTTAAACTTTGCTGAGCACACGAAAACAACTATAACCTTTTCGGCTGTCAAAAATAACCTAAAAATTCAAAAGAGCTGAAAAGGTAAACATACATCAGATATTTTTTAAAAAAAATATGCATGTATAGAGCCCATGAAACTAAAAAGTTCCAGTTACTTTTCGATCACAACTTGTGTTTTCCCTCAGAACTGTAAAACTTATCAATCCTTTGAATGGTAAAGGTTTTATACATCAGCACAGAACTTCCTTGCACTTTAGGAAACAAAACCCAGCAAAAAACAACACATTTTGAAAGATCTTTGATGTACGGCTTATGGTACACTGCATATTTTTGTATTATGAATGTATAAACACGAATTCCACCAATTACAGCATGTTAGGTTCTGAAGCACAGAAATCAAGATTGCTATGCACTTACGGCAGCCAATAATAGTTCATATCACATGACCTCGGAGATCAACGACAGCAGATATTCAGAGCATGGGACACATGTAGTCAGCAAATAGCAACATCACTGATAAATAGTGCAAACACACAAATAGGGAAACTTAATGGTTTAAATTAATGTACATAAAGTATAGCTGCAAGGAAAGATAAACTTTCACCAATAATACTGATTGTCCACAACTTTTTACTGTTTTTTTTCCGAGGGTGTGGTTAGGCAGCACAGCTTGAATTGCAGTAGCTGAATACTTCTGACGACCGAAACATTATGTGGGTTACCTGGCTGAATACATGTTCCATTGAGCATTTCACTTTTCCATAGAAAAGCCAGTCAGACCTCTCAACTCACACTTTTTTTTAGGATAATTATAATTTTGCCGTTGTTATTTTATTATTTGTTATCTATGAAAGAGCTTACGTACTTATGAAAAATTAATCTTGAAGCTTGGTCTTTTTAAGTGTGTGTTACCTTTTGAGACATATCAAACACAAAAATATCAAATAATGACATAATTGGATGGTCTTCTGGGCTCAAGTGGTTGGTCCTCAAAGTGTTAAGTTTCGAATGAGAGTCAAATGCACCTTGGTTGACGAAATTCATTGTACATTCTCAGACAGAATAATTCATCTTGTTTAAAGGAAATTGTATTGCATAGTCTTCCTCCTAAAGCCTTTAACACATCGTACTTTCGGCAGACACTTGTGGATGCACTGTGTTCTGTTGTAAATGATGCATTTTCTTTGCCACCAAAGTTTTATTTTGGTGCCACTCTCTTGTTTATGTTTTACTTTGCAATATTATTCTGCAGACGAGGGCTAAACTAAAACTCTCCATTAGAGTATCAGTTCTTACCAGTCAAAATTAAAAAATTCCAATAAATTCCCGTATTTTTCCCGGTTAAAAAAAATTGTTGTGGTAGTCCCTGTTATCCTGGGGCGTATACACTCTGGATCCAATGTAGAAGCCCATTACTGAAGTCTATTCTTGCAGGAGTCATAATAGAGGTTCTTAAACCAGAATAAAATGTCTGCTGTGCAGCCTGTGGATTTCAAAAGCATGTGCAATGCATAACACTTCTGATAGAGAAGTGTCTGACTGTTGTAAGGCCTGGGTGTGCATATTTTTATCAGGGCCAGACAGATTACCACAGCTCCAACAATCGAGCACTAAGAAAGCAAATGAAGATTAGTAGACAGCAAAAATGCCTGCTGAGAGTCTGGAGAAATAATATCACTTGGTTGGGAGAAATAATATCACTTGGTTGAATAGTTAAGAAACTGGAACAGCCAGAAACACTTGTGACCGTTGAACACATCAAAGCTTTAACAATTAAAACAACTTTCTCGGGAAGACAACCACAGCTCAGAGACATGAATAAGACACTGAACAACCATTCAAATTATCATAAAATTACAATAATTATTAAGAAGTCAAGAATGACTAGATGTTTCTAGAGCCCACACAGCTGTATGAAGGTGTTTTATTTGCAACTAGCACATTCATGTCGGTACTGTTGCATCTTCAGGTAGGTAATGGTTATATTTTGGTACAGCTGATGGCCAACTATGGAGTCCCTGCATTTGGGAACTTATCCACATTAAGCATCAAACCACATTGGTGGACTGTCATAATAAAATTGAGCATTCCCAAAACAGGTTTGCCAAATGTGTACAAAGCATGCCTACTGAATTAGCCACACCAGATAACACCCTGCAGATGTATTACAGAATTTGGTAGACATAAAACCAATGTAAGTAAAACTTAAAATCCTGTATGATGTACAAGTCGAAACAAGGCTCCGGTAGTAGACAACATTCCATTAAAACTACTGACAGCCTTGGGAGAGCCAGTCCTGAAAAAACTCTACCATCTGGTGAGCAAGATGTATGAGACAGGCGACATTCCCTCAGACTTCAAGAAGAATATGATAATTCCAATCCCAAAGAAATCAGGTGTTGACAGATGTGAAAATTACCAAACTATCAGTTTAATAAGTCACAGCTGCAAAATACTAACGCGAATTCTTTACATACGAATGGAAAAACTGGTAGAAGCTGACCTCGGGGAAGATCCCGTAGAAATGTTGGAATACGTGAGGCAATACTGACCCTACGACTTATCTTAGAAGAAAGATTAAGGAAAGGCAAACCTACATTTGTAGATTTAGAAAAAAGCTTTTGAAAATGTTGACTGGAATACTCTCTTTCAAATTCTGAACGTGGCAGAGGTCAAATAGAGGGAGCGAAAGGCTATTTACAATTTGTACAGAAACCAGATGGCAGTTATAAGAGTCGAGGGACAGGAAAGGGAAGCAATGGTTGGGAAGGGAGTGAGACAGGGTTGTAGCCTCTCCCAGATGCTATTCAATCTGTATATTGAGCAAGCAATAAAGGAAACAAAAGAAAAGTTCGGAGTAGGTATTAAAATCGATGGAGAAGAAATAAAAACTTTGAGGTTCTCCGATGACATTGTAATTCTGTCAGAGACAGCAAAGAACTTGGAAGAGCAGTTGAACGGAATGGACAGTGTCTTGAAAGGAGGGTATAAGATGAACATCAACAAAAGCAAAACAAGGATAATGGAATGTAGTCGAATTAAGTCGGGTGATGCTGAGGGAATTAGATTAGAAAATGAGACACTTAAAGAAGTATTGGAGTTTTGCTATTTGGGGAGCAAAATAACTGATGATGGTCGAAGTAGAGAGGATATAAAATGTAGACTCGTAATGGCAAGGAAAGCGTTTCTGAAGAAGAGAAATTTGTTAACATCGAGTATTGATTTAAGCGTCAGGAAGTGGTTTCTGAAAGTACTTGTACGGAGTGTAGCCATGTATGGAAGTGAAACATGGACGATAAATAGTTTAGACAAGAAGAGAATAGAAGCTTTCGAAATGTGGTGCTACAGAAGAATGCTGAAGATTAGATGGGTAGATCACATAACTAATGAGGAGGTATTGAATAGAATTGGGGAGAAGAGGAGTTTGTGGCACAACTTGACCAGAAGAAGGGATCGGTTGGTAGGACATGTTCCGAGGCATCAAGGGATCACCAATTTAGTATTGGAGAGCAGCGTGGAGGGTAAAAATCGTAGAGGGGGACCAAGAGATGAATACATTAAGCAGATTCAGAAGGATGTAGGCTGCAGTAGGTACTGGGAGATGAAGAAGCTTGCACAGGATAGAGTAGCATGGAGAGCAGCATCAAACCAGTCTCAGGACTGAAGACCACAACAACAACAACAACAACAACAACAACATGATGTATGTACATCTGCTGTATTCCTAACAGGCCGATGTGGTGAAAGCAGCCTGTGGAGGCTAGCAATATGCTGTAGATTTCACCTGGCAGGAATGGCTGACAGTTTCTATTGGTGTAAACCCAAATGAGTGTTATCGGAACAGCTTAAATTTTTAGTATATCATTGCAGGACCCCTCATCACACAGTGGATGACTCACAGGACCAACATGAGAACGGGACATGTTTGAACAAAAATATCTCAATCACAGTGTGGACAGTGCACCTAGTTGGATCCATACATGTTACAGTGTATGGGTGAGAGCAACAAGGTATTGAACGTTACCTAGCAACAGATTTTGTTTTCATAGGTGCACTTTCGAACTGCCTGCCTTTATTTTAGTTATGGTTTTGTTTCAAGGTCACAAAAAGTTATTTACCTTCCTCTTGTAGCAATTTGTTTCATTCTGCTTTGCTTGAATCAAAGTCACCACACATTCAGAGATATGTAGCTGGCGAAAAACTTTACTTTGATAAGTTTATGGTAAGACTTCTCAAAATGAATGGCTTTCTGTAAGTCTCAATATCTCTTAATTTGGAATAATCCTACAAATTACACAAATTTATTACAATTAAACACCAGTGAACTAAATATCACTATTTCTGAAATGTCACGAAGCATAAAATATGTATTATTTTGCAGAAAGATTGCAAAAAGTGCAAAAGACATAAGTAATTATCCATACCTTGTCTAATCATTTCTCGTAACCTCTCCTTTTCCTTAAAAGTATTTGGTAACCTGCCTCCATTTTGCTCTCTCCATTTCTGAAGGTATTTATACAGTATAATTACATACGGAACATGTGCATGATCTTTATATTCCATTAAATCTAGATTTATACAATCTATATGATTCTGGAGAGCAGAAAAAGGTTTATCAAGCCGCAGATCTGGCATTTGGTTGTCAGGATGGGTTTCAATTACTGTGTGTTCTGCAACTTGTATCCTCGCATAGCCGACAAAGCCATAGCTGCGACAGACAATGAAAGGTATATCCAACTCCCACAACTTTTTTGATAAAGGGATGAGGACTCTGAAACAGAAGTAGGCCTGCGTAAATAACACAGCAATATAAAAATTCCATATACTTATGAAGGAACATTGTTAGTACACTACTGACATTAATTAACTTTGAAAGTGACAGACGAAAACCATTATTCAACAGTATTCATCCTTTTATGACAACTGTTCTAGCAAATTACATGAATAGTTTCCAAGTTTGAAATAAAGTCGAGAGCTTCTCACAGAAGGGGAAGAGGATTGAGAGTCATCCCTGAGATAGCCTACTCAGCAAGAATGTTGTCTGTGAAATGTAAGGCTCTCAGTGCAAGTCCCAGTCTGGCACACAGGTTTAATCTATCCTGAAGTTCTATCAAGGATTTTTCTGTGTGTCCTACCGAAGCACCTCCATGTAAGGAACTTTCATTTTTATTTTTTTAGACTGATATTTTTCCTACCCTTTTTTCAAAACTGGCGTTTATGATATTTTAATGCATCTGCAGTTCTGCTTATTACAATACATTTACAATTCTGTTCTCATGGTACAGGTATATGCACATATATAACAATCTAGTACAACATGTAATTTTTTGATTGACTTCACTGATCATGTTCTGCAGATTGTATCAAGGAGACATGAATGAAACAAGGCACATAATATCAAAAAATGCTGCTGTTTATTTTCTGCTGAGAGTTCAGTATTTTCAGAAATACTTTGATATTATCCACAGAAATTAGATACGTAAGCTGGTCACAACACAGACCTACGTTACAATACACTGCTACTTGTTCAGCTGTTTATCAATGAATACACCTTGCTGCCATGCAGCAACCAGGATTTTTCAGTCTTTGCGCACACACAGCCAGATAATCTTTACATATGACCATTCAGGTATGGTTTTCTCTAAAGCTAATTGGAATTTGTAACAGCTTGCTTTATGTTACATGGGAGCATACTGAAGACATTCTCATAAGAAAGAAACTCCATTCTGAGTCCTACACAAGAATGCAAAATAGGCACCAGTTGAATCTATCAGATGTGATGTGTCATGAAATCATGTTATGGTGCATCATGTCATATGTGTGCAAATGGAGGTTGAACAGAACAGTCAGAATATTTATTTTGCTTCTTTATTGGTTTTTAGAGCATAGGTTGTGATGATAAGACTGGTTTGTATTGTGACCTAATGCTAGGTTCAAAGGTGTCAGTTTGGTTCTGAGTTGGTGAAGCTAATGAATGAGATGTCATGAGAGAAATAGTAACTATAGTTATGGTGTAACTTTCGTGAGGCCCAATTTGAAGGAGTGGTTTGTGTCTGTCATTCTGACAAGGTCGTACGTCAATGCAGATGGGTTGTATTGGACGGTTCAATAATTCCAGCAAAGTCTACGTTAAAATTATTTTTTGTGTCTTGTAGTGTCTGCTGCATCACAGTTCAGCTGAAACTAATTTTTATTATTAGCAACAAACACCATTTTTTGGAGAAAATGTACTGGACTTGATAATGGAAGACTTTCAAGGTCATGAAGATATATCTCGTATGCAATCGTCTCACCTCCACTATGTGTTTATCAACAACTAGAATTATAAGCTGTAAAGCAACAATGAATAGCTGCTTGAACTTTATTCCAGGTTAGATTTCACAAAATTTTTGTTATTCATATAATATGAGAACTTGGCCAAGCTTTGTTGTGACCCCAAGATTTTCCCTGAGAAAATAAATGTTATGGCATTAACTGCATTCTTCTTGCAATCAGGATCACAGTGACAGCCTACTACAGCAACAAAACTAAGCTCAGAGTAGGGGAGCATAGCATGTGTGGTCCTAGAATTCAGTGCTGGCTACACTCCTGTACTTAAGGAACAGTAACTATTTTCTAATAACATTACATTAAAAGATATTTCGAAAACATTAATGTTTGCTGATGACACCCTCATACGAACAGAGTTCAAACTCAACCTTGCCAGGGTAATGCATCCAACTCTAGACTTCATTATCCATACGGATCACCAATATATGCTATAAAAAAAAAAAAAAAAAAAAAAAAAAAAACAATTACCTTTCTGTTAATGATGACCCAATCACCACTGTGAAATTGTTGAAAAAGTCTGCGCTGTTCTCCAATAGTTGTTCCACATCTTCATCAACATAATCACCGCGAACATCAGGATTCAGTTCTAACAACAGCTGTGTTGCTACCTGTGCCCGTGATTTACCACAGCTATCCACATCTAGAAAGAAACTAGAGAGAAAATAGGTGCTAATGTAGACTCAAACGCTGAACAGTTTGTTATAACCTATTCGCCGTTGTGTTTGTGCTTACTTGCATCCAATATCCTCTTCCGTCACTTTCTTGCCATCTACAATTGTAAAAGCGCCGATACCTGGCAACACCAACGATTTGAGAATTTCTGTTCCCAAGCCATTTGCATTAATAAGACATACTTGCGATAACTCCAACGCAGCTTGACCGTGATCACCCCACAATCTGCACAATAATAGTCGTTAACAAATATCACATCTGATGTTTTATCGACGCAAAGGCGCAACCAAAAATGAACAACACAAAAGAGCAATATGAAGTGCAGAAAGTTGTTAACCTGAGCTGACGATCGTATTTCTTTGACTTATCTGACTGCTCCGGCGACTTCGGCGCCGGCGATGCCATTTCAAACAATAAACACACGCAAACAACCTTCACCACCTCGGTACAGAACAATTGTATACAGTGTATACACACACACCAAGGAGATTCACCTCCTCGTCACAGACAAAAAACCAAGATGATGTTCTCCATATCTTTGGCCAAAATTATCCAATAATATCTTTGGACAGAACAAAAATACCTACAAGCTTTGGAAGAGTGTCTGGTGGTTGGTTGGTTGATTTGGGGAAAGGGACCATCGATCCCATCGGATTAGGGAAGAATGGGGAAGAAAGTCGGCATTGTCCTTTCAAAGGCACAATCCCAACATTTGCCTGAAGCGATTTAGGGAAATGATGGAAAACATAAATCGGGATGGCCATACGCGAGTTTGAACAGTCGTCCTCCCGAATGCGAGTCCAGTGTGCTAACCACTGTGCCACCCCACTCGGTGTGTCTGCCGGTCTGTGTTCTGATTTCCTCTTCCGTGATTTTCATGAATCGCTGAAATGAGCACGGTACATCTGGCTTTCGGTTGAGTTCGGCCGATTTGGTTGTGGTTACAGACTGATCTGTAGCGTACCTCGAGGTCTGTGATACCTTGAAAGGTGATTTATATTCGCGCAATTTAATCGTTCGATTTTGGCCGAATCACAGTTGTACCATACTCATTTTAGATGTTTCTCAGCTTTCACAGCTTGCGTACTTTCAACCTATCAAACGAGATTTTTTTTCCTTTATAAAATTTATCTTACTGCTGTCTACACCATCTCATAAGGCGCACAGCAATAGCTACAGAGGTACCACCAGCCAGGCAGTCTCCAGTCAAGGCGCACAAAGTTCCTATAAGTCGAAACGTTATGGCATTCGTAAATAGGAATGTATTTATGATTTCGCAACAAGAGCCGCAAAGAGTCCATTCTATCTGCCAATAATAAGGAAGGAAGATTAGAGTTTAATGTACTGTCGACAGTGTAGCTATTAGAGATTGAGCACAAGCTCGGATTACGAAAGGGAAGAAAAATGGCCATGCCCGTTTTAAAGGAACCATCCCAGCATTTTATTGGAGCGATCTAGGGAAATCCCAGAAAAAATCTGGTTGGACAGATGGTGATTTGAACCGTTGTCCTCCAGAATGCGAGTCCAGTGTGGTAAAAACTGTGCTACCTCACTTGTTGCCAATAGTTAGTTCAGCCACTACAGAGGTCAGTAACACTAGGAACTACTTCCTGAATCCACAAAATAGATCACAGATGGGCATCCTTCTGCAGCTCGAAGATAAAAGCGGATGCACAGTCACACTTGGTCAATTGCTGCAATGCATCACCAGCAGCAATTCTACAGTCACCAACCAGTCACTGACCATTTGTCACTATTGTTGCCGATCTACAGTTGCTGCAGCTGTAGCCCAGCAGCTATAAATGAGTGATTTTCAACCAGCAACTGCCGATTGGCAAAGTGTTAACCCGGGTTTAGACAGACATGACCTTTTTTACACGTGCTTCCTCCCACCACTAAGCTTACATGCACATTAGCGTTGTAAATGCTACTTCCACGACTTTCAGGAGGGCAGCAAGTGAAATTATTCGTTTGGGATTTTAGCAGTTTTTATCTGAAGAGCTTATACTGATGTTGATGAACAAATATCAGACACACAAATGTTGGGTATGATAATGGGCAGCTTGTAGGAATCTTTTGGGAATCTTCAATACGCTACCAACTGATTAACCGGCCAAGAACGACGTTTCGTTCAGAATCATTTTCGAATGAGTAAAATCAGTTTTGAAATCTTTTTTAGTCAAATTTTTGCTCTTTACAAAAGTCTAATACAAGTATGCGAGATGCCTTGCCAGCTCACATTAAATTACAAGTAACACGGAAATATCTGGGTACTGGAGTCACTCCAATATGTGTAGTGCATTCTGAAGAGCACTACTTCTAATTTTTCTTATCTACAATACATAGTAGGTACATTGGAAAGTGAATTTTTTGTCTCAACAGTTTAGCTTCGTTTTTATTATCCAAGTTAATCAATATATTGGAAAGTAAAGTTTTTGTCTCAACAGTTCAGCTTTGTTTTTATTATCCGAGTTAATATTCTGATAGGTCACAGGTACTGTAAATATACAACATTTATTTCATTGGTAGGGTACTTAATTTCATAACCAAACATTGTACTACTGAACATAACAGTCACTACCCAATGATAGTGCCAGTATGAACACTGTTATATTTACATAGAATTTTAATGATGGTCAAGAGTAGTTTAAAATCTCTAACCAGAAATAAATTTCCATTTCTCGTTAATATTTACACTAACATATTATCATTATACTGAAATAAAAAAGACCTTTGCAGTGTAGACTGTTCTGCTACAATACAAACATTAGCAAGTTCACACTTTCAGTTTCAATACTTTTTAATCCAATTCCTATCACACTCCTTAATAACATTTTGTCACCTTATAAAATATTTATTTACTTAGTTGAAGACTAAGCCCATTATTTTGGCATGACGCTAACTTTCCATACACATAAACAAACGATTCTGGATATGTGCTATTGAACAAACCAGAGCAGATCCACCTATGGGCAGTTGCTGAAGCTTGTAGGCAGTGATAGAGGAAGTGAAATCAAGCAAAAATGCAGAATGCTTTTCAACTTTCGTAATTTACGTGTAAGTTGGCCGGACAGTGTGCAAATATGATGTTTCCATGTGTAAACTGACTTACATGAGTGGTGGTAGTGAGAGGCACTTGTAACAATTTCATGCCTGTAGAAACATATCTTTATTCAGATTCGAACCTGAACAACAAACTGTTTGTTACAGCAGTCCGGATTGAGCTTCTATAGGTTACATAGTTCACTTTCATTGTGTTACGTTAGTTTAGTGTATAGCCACACCTCATTCATCACTCAGAGCCAAGTATATCTGTGTATATTATTTTGATAAATGCTTAATACTTGTTTCATTTTGTGTTATCCATATTACTTGTGTCACACATATAAACGCTCTGTGATCACACCAGATGCTAGTGTTCGTGCAAGTTACCTTTGTACAGCAACTACCTTTCGTTGGTATGGGGTTCACTTCCTCCTACCTCCTATATTGGGTGCCAGACTTGTTTTCATGAATATGACATTTGTTGTGTCCACTTTCATGCTGAATGTAGGTCAGAAAAAGAGCTTAAAATGAAACTATCATTAGAGAGAATTATGTAGTTAAAGATATTGTCAACATGAAGATTTTGCTTCACTAGGCATAGACCTAGGGGTAATATTCCTTTGGCTTCCTCTAACCTTCAAACTGCTTTTCCCAGACAGTTCTACAGGGATCTACACCCTAACGGCACCCTGCACCATGGTAGGACTCAGCATTTTCCACATTAACGAACACTATAAGAGTTGAAAGAAGTCAAAATTGTCAGATACAAACTCTATGACCCGTCTTGGATTGGACCTGAAATCTTTAGAACTTTAGTCAGACACTTCACCATGGAATCACTATGCCCCACAAGACTTTATGACATCTCTCCTGGAAACACCATTTAGAGAAAGTAAATGCAATCATGTAAAAGTACATATAACAGGGGAAAGATACTGCCAATAGGAAGACAGAAGAGACCTTTGGAGGTAAAAGGAACAACTGTGTGAATATCAAGAACTCGGATTATAAGCTGGAGCTAAGCAAAGAAAGGAAAACTGGAAGGTGGAAGGAATATATAGGAAGGGCTCTACAGGGAAATGAACTTGAAGACGATATTATAGACAGGGAAGATGTAGTAGATGAAGTTGAGGTGGGAGATATGATACTGCAAGAAAAATTTGACAGGTCTAAATCGAAACAAGGCCCCTTGAATAGATGACATTCCCTCAGAATTATTGAGATCCTTGGGAGAGCCAGGCATGATACAAATCTTCCATCTGATGTGCAAGACATATGACACAGATGAAATACCCTCCAACTTAAGGAATAGGGTATTAAATCCAATTCCAAAGAAGGTAGGTGCTGACAAGTGTGAATACTACTGAACTCTCACTTTAAATATTCATGGGTGCAAAATACTGACAGAAATTATTTACAAATGAATGGAACAATTGGTCATAGCCAACTCTAGGAAAGTTTAATTCGGGTTCCAGAGAAACATGAGCAATTCTGATGCTATGACTTATCCCACAAGATAAACTGAAGAAATGTCAACACATTTTTATAGATTCATAAATTTAGAAAAAGCTTCTGGCAATATTGTCCTCAAAATTTTGATTGTAACAGGGATGAAATACAGGGAGCAAAAGGTTATTTCCAACATGTATGGAAACAAGACTGCAGTTATAAGAGATGCAGAACATGAATCGGAAGCAGAAGTTGAGGAGGGAGTAAGTCAGGGATGTAGCCTATCCCCAATATTATTCATTCTGTACATTGAGCAACCAGTAAAGGAAACCAAAGATAAAATTTGGAGAGAGAATTAAAGTTCAAGAAGAAGAAATGAAAATTTTGAAGTATGGCGATGTAATTCTGTCAGAGGTGGCAAAGGACTTGGGAGAGCAGTTGAATGGTGTCTTGAAAGAAGTTCAGAAGACGAACACCAGCAAAAATAAAACAAGGGTAATGGAGTGTAGTCGAATTAAATCAGGTGATGCTGAGTGAACTAGATTAGGAAATGAGATATTAAAAGTAGTAGATGAGTTTTCCTATATATGCAGCAAAGTAACTGATGATGGCTAAAGCAGAGAGCATATAAAATGTAGACCAGCAATGGCGAGACAACCGTTTCTGACGAAGAGAAATTTGTTAACAACAAATATAGATTTAAATTTTGGGAAGTCTTTTCTGAAGATTTTTGTGTGGAGTGTAATCTTATACAGAAACGAAATGTGAATGATAAGCACTTCAGACAACGATAGAATAGAAGATTGCTGAAGATTAGATTGCACAACTGTTGGTGAGGTACTGGATGGAAATTGGGAGAAAAGAAATTTATGGCACCATTTAACTAAAAGAAGGAATCGGTTGATAGGATACAACATGAGGCATCAATGAATTATCAATTCGGTATTGGAGGGAAGAGTGGAGGGTAAAAATTGTAGAGAGAGACCAAAGAATGAATTCATTAAGCATGTTAAAATGGGCATAGATTGCATTACTTACTCTGCAGGGTAGTGTAGCATGGAGAGCTGCGCCAAACCAGTCTTCAGAATGAAGATCGTAACAGCAATAACAACAATGCTTTATGCCATGTTATCCCTTCATTATTTGTAACATTGTTTACTTACCATGTTAAATATCCATAAATGGAGAGAATAAGTGTAGACTAAGTTATATAAGATGTGAGTAATACCACAACTAATATGTGTACCAGTATAATAAACATTTAATATTTCTATTGCAGGAGATGGTGCTATCATCAGTTCAGGCCAGTGGTGATCATCATTGACCAAATGACATATTTGCAGCAAACAATTTCTTTGATAGTCGCGTAACATAGATCATGACTGAACAAAGTATTTTCAGGGTCATAATGTTAAGTCCAGTCCACATGCAACAATCAGTCTGCACAGATACCTGTACATGCAATAAGCTGCCACAAATCTCGTGAGTCCACATGAAACTGTTATAGTCTACAGCTGGTCCATCATTGCCTGTCTAGGAAGTACATTTCAGTTGTTACTTTCGTGCAAGGAATATTTTAGTTTAAGACAACAACTCGCACGAGGAACTTCTTCTGTGGTCAGCATTCGCAGCTAGACTCCCCACCACCCAAAAAAAAATGTAAATAAAGTGGCAGAGATGGAAAGAATGATCTAAATTGTCAAAAGGGTGGCTCCTTAACCGATGGTAGTTTTCCCACGTTAATCTAAAGAGTGTTCAAGCAAGCATTGAATGAAATACTATCCAATACAAGCGAAGTTATACAAATTGTTATCTAAATGGATTACACGAAGTTGGGTGTCTCAGTTACATGATGTATCAATTACGACAGGTTACGATGATTTTTTTTTCATTTTTAAATTTGCCTGGAACTACATGTACTCTAATAAAGTATAGACTGGCCAATTTTTGAACACTTCTTTTATTTTGTTTCTGAATACCAGGGGATTTTCAATTCCCTGTCTGAAATTTACCAGCAATCTGTTATAGATTCTTAAAGTTATAAGCAGCTGCCTTCTGATTCCAATCGATCTGTCTCTAGCTCTTAATTTCCTACTCACATGTGTAGCGATTATACATTTCAACATATTCAGCAAGAGCCATACCCATCTCTACACAAGCTATTCTTGGAATTGAACATTCCAGGTAATTTTGGTCGTGTTCTTGGGTACTTCTGCTCAGTTATTTGCAAATACTGAAACGTATTAATTATTAATAATGTGCTCTTCTTAAAATGCTTCACATAGACCATGGATCTCTTGTATATTATCCAGTTTTTCCTCGGTACAGCTGCTTGTGTGTGTGTGTGTGTGTGTGTGTGTGTGTGTGTGTGTGTGTGTGTGTCCATCTGTCCGTCCATCGATTGAGAACCAGGAAATTGCGGTGTAGCTTTTGTGGGAAATGCTAACTAATAGTATTAATTAACACTTGCATGAGAAACGATAATAGCGAAAATAACTAGTAATGTAACCATGTCAATGCAAACAATAATTCAGTTATAACCTCATTCACTCATGGTGGTGAAGTAAATCTGTGGTGCTGCCAAATCAGCCCCCCCCCCCCCCATTTTTTTGAAACTAGGTCCCCGAATATAGGTGAAACTTCCACTTTATTTGTCTGCCTGTCCTTATGAACACGACTGGCGCGTAGGTGGGCTGCTTCTGTTCTGTGTGTGTACTCTATGTTGGAATGCGATGACGCAGGCTGAGTAAGGAATGCACCCTCACAGGTGTACTTAGGTTTGAGCTTCTCTTTAGAAACTGTTACCTGTTTGGCTCGATATTGAAACTCTGGCTTCCTGTTGACACTCCCCTGTAGGGCCATGAGTGTGGCAAAATGAGTGGTGGATGCACTGCCTCACCTCTGCGCCACACATGGGACATTTTTTGTAAGCCTTTGTTAACAAACACCCTTCTGTCCCAATGTCTGACAGGATTGGTTAGTGGGTTCATTCTGGCACTGGGTCATTGTGCGAGTTGTGTATGTAGCTACAGAATAACTGGCTGTGAGGAAACTGATGTAATTAACTTTTCTGGGTACTACAGCTGCTCAGTGTACACTAATTTTGCAGGGGAGCATCGTAAGTCTTCCTTCACTTTTTATGAAAGAAAATCTATTCCATAGTAGGTGGTACAATTACATCTTTTATTTGTTGAGCAATTGGCCAATTTCAACACTAAGTCATTTTCAAGCACCTGCAAAAAATGCATCAGTATGGAAGAGTATTACTATTGATGTATATGCCTTGCAGAACCATCAAACATAATCACAACTGTGTTTAAATTCAACAGAAACAGTCTTACTTACTTGTGCATCAGCATTATATCATTTGTAATGCTGCTTACAACCGATAATTCATTCTATGTGTGAAGCCATATACGAAGTAATCCATCTACATCGTAACCTAAGGACGAAAACATCGTCCTAGAACCATATAACCACACTATAGCATGCATGTTGTGACCTAATTTCTTGCAAGGATATATTCAAAGGTAACACAGATGACTATCAATAACAAACATCTTTCTATAATGTATCCTTTGCTGGCATGCCAGTAAGTACAAGATAATCTTATGCACAAAAACAGATAATATGAAACATATGTTACAATGTCAAAATGGTTTAATGAAACATGGGTTACAATATCTAAGTGGTATACGTAAATATGTGTTATGAAACAATATTTTAACACACTCACAAGTAAGTATTTATTTAATGACTATAAGTATGAACAGCTTACAAGAATGAGAAAGCATTTCGATAATATCATGTGCATACTCTTAGCTTTTTCCAAGGATGAGAACAGGGTTGGAGAGGGGCGGATACTGTCACGTTGTCTAAAATATGTGTACCATTGATAGAGAATTACATTAGTGTAATCAAATAAGCTAGATGCATATCATGTTTTCTATACACATTGTATATCTATTATTTCTCAATGCAGTATAATTGTACGAGGAGCTTATAATTGAAACTAAAGTAATATATCTCTCATTATTTATGAAGAATATTAGATATATAATTGGAGAAGAAACTTTTGGGTCATGGAACCTGCAGACATGGGGAGAGGCAACATCAATGAGCAGTACCCAAACATAGCATATATTCAATCAGTGTTCCCTCACTCTACAGAAAGTCTCTCATTAACTGTCAAAATCAATAGTTAACCCATTTCCCTGAAGATAGATGTGGAGTCTGCCATGATCATTATCAACTATGAATCAAAATATAGCATCCAGTCCTCTCCCCTTCAGCCCATTATACCACAACATGAAGTTGCAGAAATGACCTTAAAAATTAATGGACAATTTATGGCCCAAGTATAGAATCAGTTGCACAAGATGACAGCCAGAATTTTGTTGGTGAATGCCCCATAAACACTCAGTTCTCAGGCATAAACATTTTTAATGCATTTGGGTTAGAAACCCACAGCTCTGCCCCACCAGTCAACATCAATTCCCTCGGTACAAACTGCACCTCTAACACCTTTCTCTAAATTCAGCTCCATATGTTCACAATCCTTTTCAGGTGTTAGAGATTTCAATGATATCTGGAGCATCTCACTTGTCATGTACTGAGGACAGCAAATTACTGAGAGGACATTCTCATTACAAAGGTGCTTAAGATCTGGCCAATAACTTGGATGCTCTGTTCGTGGTCCACCAACAGTCCAATCTAATATGTAATAAGGACAAGTGTTGTTTCTTTATCAAGCTGAATATCTAGGACACATTTTCACTGCTTCCAGCATCTGCCCCCACCTTAGTACACAGAGGCAGTACAAAAACTTCCAGCTCCTGTCAGATGAAATCAGTGTTGAAACAATTGAATTACTACTGAAAGTTTATTTCCCATGTGATCACCATTGCTGAACCACTCTTGCACCATCTGCCAGAGCATGCACCTCCCCCCCCACCCCCTCCCCTCCCTGCCTCTGCACACCATTTCCTCGCTTAGCCAGACTCTTCCAGTCCTTGATCCAGTCTTCATTTGGATTTCGTAGGACGTTTCTTCGACCACACTTGGCTCATTGCAGAAGACTCTGACAGAGGGTTCCCATATGTTTCCTGTATGTTAGCCACATCTATTAGTCAAACTATACAAGCCTGATCTCCCTTTTTTGTATTGAAGGACTTCCTTTCACCATTGTCATAGACAATGTCACCTGAATCTGCAGAATTCACTGTTTTCTGTGATAAGAATGACATCATCCTAGTTCACAACAGCACCCAGCCTGAAATGAACTAGTGGAACTTCTCGACCAAATTTTTAAATCTCAGTGTCTATACATTGTCACCATCCTCTGGATGAGGCTCTCACTTTTTTTCTGTTATCCTATAGGTCAACCCCACAGGACGCCTCATCTCCTGCCAAGAAACTTCATGGTCTATCCTTCACTTCACAATTCACAGCCCCCATACCCAGCAGTATAGCACCACCGTTTTTCACTTAAAGATTCTGAGTGGGCCCTCGATTTTACTAAGAATTGCACACATTGGTTCCTGGCAATAATTTCCGAGTTAATAGGCGGGGCTACGGCTAAGGAGACACTTCAGGATGGCACACTGTGCTGCAAACATGTCTAATTATGGCCTCGCCATAGTCCTTATCCTTACACCAAGATACCACCACTTTCTTTTGTTGTAGAGAAAGAGCCATGCGCCATCGGAGACAGCTTGCTAGAGGGACCCTCAAATGCTCCACTCACCATGTCAGCACTGACACCAATGTATGTGGACGTCATCTCCCCCCCCCCCCCCCCCCAGCTGCTCTGGCTGCCAGAAAATTACATGCCACCTCCAGGGACGTCGAGATGTGCTTCGCCATCTCCTCTGCACTGCACAGGTGGGGAGAGGGATGCTGTACTGAGGGTTAACGGCTGCAGTGGCAACAACCAACATCACCTCAGTGTTTTGAAGACGCCTAACAAACAGGGGATAGTTTTCCAGAAGACAGATGGCCCCATTCTGGCCCTCCACCAGGAGGGGACTCATGTGCCAAGTGGCTATGGACCACACCTACCTATTCTCTTCCAGAAGACATATGATTGAAAATAGGCATGGCTGGAACTTAGTGCCAAGTGGTATTTAGGGCAGCATTTGGACCAGACCAGACTGGGTGACTCTGAGTGAGTTTCCAATGACAGACACCGATTCTGCCATGATTTCATCAATCAGGATTCTCACTCGAGAGCCACCTCCATGCATCACTGCAGTTTTGCGACCCCAGAAGTGGCCAGCTGTGGACTTAAGAGTGTTCATTGCCTCCTTGCCAAAGAAGGCAGGGTCTCTGTCTTTGTATCAGACTTGTAAATCTATTCTTGTTTAACTTTCCAGTGGCTACATGCCAGATTTACATAATTTTGCTCCCTACAGGAATTTGATTTTGTAAAGTGACAATCTAACCGATCTTCAGCAGCCAGAAGTACTATTGTTCTATTTCAAGAAGTGACTTATTTTGTTTCTTGATTCAGTCCACATTGGAGCAGACATGATACTGATCTTTAATAGATAAACTTGTTCCTTCATTGCAACCGGGATTTTTTTTTGTGCCACCATTGGCAGACATATCAAGAAAACTAGAATGTCGTTCATATTGCAGAATATGAACAGGAATTTGTGAAGCATCTCATGCATACATCGTTGTCACGTTTGGGCCATATGGCAACCTGAATGGTGTGATCACTGCCATGGGAATTTGGGAAAACGCCTTGGTACTGTCTATAACACTGAATATTTTGGCATTGCTAATGATACTGTTAAAATCAGTCATGTTGGGTACAGTGTAGTGGTCTGGAATAATGCAAGCATTTAGCACTCTACAGTCTCCAAATATTCTCAATGAATAATCTTTTTAGGGTCCTGTTCCTCTGTTCTGTGAAAACGGAACCCATATAGGATCATATTGTTATCTGTCTGTCTGTCTGTCCGACTGCTAAAACCCACTTCTCTCAGGTATGGGTAAACATATCAGACTGGAAGTTGTGTCACATTTTAAGATCTATGGTCTCTTGCCAAAGTATTAGATTCAAGGTTCTAAGTAAATGTGATTAAGAGATATGACCATTTATCTCACATATTTTGATACTCACAAACTCACTCATCTGAACCTGTAGCGTATTTCCTGTTGAACTAGACTGATGAAATTTGGCAAGGGGAAACGTTTCACAATACAAGTAAAGAAAAAATAAGAACATTGTTAATTTGTAATTATATCTCACAAAAATATATTTATCTGTATCTGTCTACCTGTCCTTCTGATAGGACCCTTTTATCTCAAGAATTTGTAGATGTATATATTACCTATGTCAATATCAGTAACACTTAAAAATCGTAGAGACTCTCGATTCCTGGGATGTATGAAATCACTGTGTGCATAATTAAGCTTGCACAAAACCCTCAGTCCACGAGTCCTACTCCAATTTATCTGGATTTTTTTATTTACCATGTTAATTAGCAAGGCCCAAGGACTATCGGACCAGGTCACAATACATGCTTTCAGAAGTCTCTCGAATTCTCTTCGCACTGCGATGTGCTTCTTCGGAGGTAGCTCACATGAACAGGCAGTGACTGGTTGACACAGTCATACAAATATAATGTTGAGGAATGTGTGTGCATTTCCTGGTGACACTGGTGGGTTTGGTGAGTACTGGAAGGTCCTGAAGCAGGTTATGAAATACTTCATCTGCAAGTGTTGCGGTACTGCCTATAATATACTAATCATTGGTCTCATACAGCTCTTCTTGTGTGATGCACAGTAGAGGCTGCGGTTTTCCACATCTTCATGTTGAAAACAATGCACATATCACACTGAGCTTGACCCGATGTGACAGACAATGTCTTTTCTGTGGGTACAGGCACTAATTCACAGTTGACAACATATTTGTGTGACTTCTGATCAATGCTATTTAATTAATAATAATACTCATTTAGTATAAGTAATACACAAAAGTTACTAACATGTTACATCTGTGTAGACTATTCTGTCTTTTCACAATCTCACACTGCCTTTTAATACCAGTACCAACTAACACATAAGAAAGAAAACATGCCTTTACGGACAGATCAGCACTCTCTGGATGTCTAGGAGAAAGTTTTTATTAGATGTTGTACATCTCACAACAAGTAAAGACAAAACGATCACAATTCGTATTTCCCTGATTACAGTACTACATCGGTAGTAGGCCTTCTTCACAGCAGTGACTCCAAGTTGAGTAAAGGTGGCTTTGGTAGAGCACTGACGCATCTCAGGCATTATAGAATGCAGTCTGTTTGTAAAGACGAGAAACACCAAACTGAACCAACAGCTGACCTAAACGTGTTTTGCACGCCAGATTTGAAGTGATTTCCAGTCAACAAGCGATGATTTGTCTGTACAGATGTGTTTTGCATCAAAAGATTGAGCAGTTTTGCTCAAACTGTAGCGGCACCACCGTTTAATATAGGAAAGTTCGATTCGGTGCAGTATTTCTGAGCACACAAGTTACAGCCAGGCACCGGCCTGTTGACAGTAAGTTATGCATACCAGCAGTTGCAAAGTAGAATGGAGTTTTATTATTATTATTCGCGTAACAACTAATGTATGAGATAAAATATGTTACTACGAAAAGAGACCCGAAATACCTTTTAGTGATGCTGTGCTATGCCTCTCTTTGGATCATTAATTTTCAACAAAACAAAATATATTATGTTCTTATTGTTCTGGATCTGGATTTCTATTAAAGGAACATTTTTTCGTTACTGTAACTCGCCATAAAGGTCAACCTATCTTCCTTACTTTATAGTTATTGAAAAGGTTAATGAAAACTACTTCGTTATCAATACTGATGTGACAGTACACAATGATTGTTCAAGATCATAATTTTGCAGTGGATTTTTGTTAACAGTAAAACAACAATAAGTACCACGACTAACACGAGAACATGAGACTATTATCAGAGAAAAAAGATGTTTTTACTATAGGGTTGCCAGACCAGAACCACGCACAGAAAGATTTCTTTATGTGATGAAAGTAAATTATCTTTTTGCACTGTTAGTAATATATTATCAGCAGCCCGTGTCAACCTGTAAAACACATCATAAAATCCGCTGCTCTGCTCTGCAACTTCGAAATCTGAAAGAAATAATTTTTACTTCACTATTACCTGCCCGCTTCTTTGCGGTATGATAGATTTCATTTAATGAAATTTGAATGCGCCGCGGCAACAGCTCGTTCGTTCGTAGCGCAGCTCTGCACCACGAATAATATTTAACTAACTGAAAATGTCTTAGGGGGATGGGATAAAATACCAGGCAAGCTTATCATAAATCATAATGCAAGGTTTCACTAAGTAACTCTATTCAAAACATTTAAATATATTACACACCTTTACAATGAGTACGTAATGGCATACATCTCTCGATCTTGACAAAAGAATGCTACCCTAGCGTACACTATCTTGTCACAGGCTATCATACTCCCGTAACTCCAAAAAGACGACAGAGAAATTAATGTTCGTTCTGTATTATTTATACTAGTCACATATTCTCATCTTTGTTCGATATTTAATAAGTATTGTCTGTGGCGGTTTCAGTACTCGCCGACACAGATATTATCTAAAATAAATAAAAAAAACAGTACATAATTTTATACAAGAACAAAACATGACACACAATGTTTTCTCTTTATTACATAATATCACTTTTGCTAAGAGACGTTACAATGCCCCCTGGCAGCAATTGACTAACGTTAAGAATGTTCGGCAATATGCTGCCACTAACGTCCGTTTTGTCCTTGTTTGTCACCTTATTTGGAATATTCACTGTTCACTTCTTTCCTCTTTTGCACTATAGTTTTAATTACACTCTTTATGGTTTTTTCACACTTTGCGAGGTGACCGTAAACCTAGTCCCAGGGTCATTACAGTTTTCTGGCTCCCCCCTTCGGGCTACGTGCGGTCAGAAACCCTGGGAAAACTGCGCCGGAGCCGTGGTCATCTCGCCTGGTTTGTCTTAAAACACAGTTTGATTGTTCATCAAAAAAGGTTGGAATTTATCCAATGTTCATAGATAACAAAGGTTATTTATGACAAAATGTTAAACTTTTAGTCTCCTTGTTAAAAATGTACCTTCTACACTCTTTCACATTCGTGATAATATTTGTGTTCTGTGTCACACTGAAAGTCAATCATTAAACAGTTTTACAGTAGTGTAATGGATTGTCTCTACACTTACTCCCGACAAATGTTCTACCATGGTATGGCATTCGTGTCAGTTTGCTTCACTAATATGACGAAAACACATAACATATATCATCGAAACAAGTGAATGTTTTGAGTTTATACACAGTAAACTAAAGAAAAACCGTTTTTCACGAAATTTCGTGTCCTATAAATCATTTTCATGTTAGTACATTAACAGCGTAGTTGGTAATTTTCGGTTGAATGTCGACAATGTCGTACGGAGCGGGCGGCGCGAATCAATTGTTGCGTAGCGTCGTATGGAACGCGGCGTGCCAGCGACCGCTGGGATCGACGACCTGCTCGCCGTAACAGCGACGGCGTGCTGGGGTGGCGCCCGTGCAGTCGCGAACCGCGCCGAACCATTCACCAATGTCGGCGTGTTGCAGTTGTTTCCCGCGACCGGCTGGCTGGCGGCACGGCACCCGTCTCTGCTTCTCCGCATGGCTCCCCGTCACAACGTATGAAACAAATATTCCACAACGGTGTACTGTCTTTAAGGATACAGATTATTAGCTGTGGAAGAAAATGCAACTTGGTTAAAAGCGTTTATTGTTCAGTAAGCCGTCGTTTCGTTGGTATGCACAGGATGTTTTGGCGTGATAATGGGTTTCTTGTGGCTTCACAAGTGAATCGCATTGTGACTGGTATTCAGGGTTCGTCACACACAATTGGTACTACACACTTTCATTTGTTCTCACGGTCGATATGCTGCCAGAGCGTCTCTCAACACGCGAAAATGTTTCGGTTCACACACTGTAAACGTTTCCGTCGAGCGATTTTGTTTGAATCGACTCCGAACGGATCACTAACTACCGTTTTTACACACAGTAAATTTATGGTTCGTTGAGCACTGCACTATGACAGTTAGTCACTCAACACTTGACTTATACCGACGTATATATTGGTGCAGATACAACAGTCATTTTCTGTCCCTGCTACACACAATATTCCGTCCCTTCCTAGATTGTTTATGCACACAGTTTATTTTTAATGCATATCAACTGTTCTTAGCATAATCACTCTCATCTACATTGAGTCCATTGTGTTTACCATGTCATTACACACTTTTAGTATTATTACTAGGCATATATGGATTTTTTCTTTGTAATTAGAAGGTAAATTGACAGGTGTGTGATTTTTTTTTTTTACATAGTTTTCTTTTCCTTTTTTGGTGTAGCTTGCCAGGTTATCACCCATCTAGCAAACAGATTTTACCATGTGCATGACAGCTGGACTTGGGCATATTGCTCAATAAATACTTCATTTAGTATTAGTATTTTTTTTTAAAATGATCTGTCCTACAGGACTACAGTGTAGTTTCCGCGTTGATTGACTTGATTCGCGTACCGCGTAATTAATATTCAAGGACGGGTACCAAGTAGATGGGCTTCCATTGAAGCATTGATACATACAAAGCGTAGGTTACACGGAACGGGTTTGTCTTTGATTGAATTCTGCTCCAGTGTCGTTCTCAGATCACTATTGGCAGTAAACGTTACATCACATAATTGTTTCGTACTACAAAGTCAATTTTTGACCAGTAGAGACTCTCTCTCAGGGTTCCTTAATTCTAACACAATCACACCTGTTACATTACTATATGAGATTTCATCATTAATTGTACTTACTTACTACAAATGAAAAATGATTCAAGAAATTACTCATTATTTTATCAACAAAAAGATTATTCATTGCTTAATGAGCATATAGTATTTTAATGACCCTAATTGTCTGTAAACAAAGTCTTCAGTTTGCATGCTATTGCTCAGTTTACTGATTCTACTTTCATGCTATGCTTAATTATTTATGTTTTGGTTCCTCAAAATTTTAAATACACACAAATTCTTTCTTAAAGTTAACATACTTATACTCTAAAACACAACTGAAATCTTCTCATAATGACTACTATTTACTTCTGATAGGTCATTGAATAAATAATTTTACTATTCCACTCTAACATCTTTCGAATCTCTTTAGCCACTACTTCCCTTCTCGACCAAGGGATGGAGTAAGATGCGCGACAGTATGTTTTGTGGGGCATCACCTCTATGTGATAGTGGTACCCCTTGACTATTCCTGGTCGGTCGGTAAATACCATGGTATATTCCAATAGCAGCTGCGTCAACTGTTGCTTTTGTATGTTGCTTGAACTTTCAGATTCCTGTACTTTGGTTTGAAATGCATCAACATTTGTTTCAGAATTTCTATCTTCTATTCTCGGATAATAGAGATCTGTCACAGGTGAATAATCATTGAGGTGTAGTACCCAGGGGTTCCTACATTTGATATTAATTCGGTTGCAACATGGCACAAGTACCTCCTTCGATTTCATTATAGACAACTCAATCCTTCTACCTTTATTAACTATGCTTAGTTTTCCCAAGGAGAGGTCGATCACTGCGTCCCTCTCACGGAGAAAATCTACTCCCAGAAAGCAGGCCACCTTTAACCCTTTAACAATGAGGAACGAGCTCACTATGGCTTGACCCTCCTTACAAATCTCCACCTGCACCTGGTACTTAACTAATTGGCTCTGTGCACTTATAGCTCCAGACACCTTGCAATTATTAACCGGGAAAGTCGGTATGCTACGTCCCTTCCCCAGCGCTTTAAGCAATTCTTATTCATCACACTCACTGAGGCACCTGTGTCGATGATTATATTCACTGCAACATCATTGATTTTCGCTTCTATTATGGCTTGCACATTTTCGTTGTTATCTTTCTTACATTCATGCGGTTCGGTCAGTAGATCTTTATCCATACTGATACCGTCGTTGTATCGCAGCATATGTATTCCAGGGATATTATTGTCATTCGTGTTGCTCTCACTCCACCCCTCGGCCAGCGATGGAGAGCATATCGTGGCCGATTCTAGTTTGTTGGATGGCTAGCTTGCGAGGTAATTGGACGGCTATTTTCCGCGACCTCTACTATGTGTACGTTTTGATTTGTAGGCCGCCACGACAGCGCAATAGGAGCGTCTTGCAGTGGTGGTCTGTTGTTATCGTACCGGTTATTACCTTGCCGTTCTGGGATTGGTCGCCGATTCTGATTCCAATTGCGATTACTGTCGCTGTAATTGCTATGCCACTGACCTCGCGCATTTTTCCAGTGATTGGTCCCTGACACTCCGGAATCGTACCGGTCGTCAAATCGACGCTTTTTATTATGGGACGGCTGCCCATACCCGTTCTGACTTCTATCATTATTACCATTTTTCGAATGCTCTTGCCGCTTGTTACCACCCCCACCATTTCCATGATTGTGGTTTTGTGCACTATTATTTCTGTCATGTTTACACCCTGATCCATTGTTCCATGAGTGATCACACGCTGCTTTTACGTCTTCCTGGATTAAGTCTATTGAATCTAGAACAGACAGGAAGTGTTCCATGTCGCTCTCTGGTACGTGTATTAATTTCTCTTTGATATGAATGGGTAAATGTGATTTCAGAAGTCTTATTATGTCCCTTGGTGAGATCGGCTCATCCCAGTAGCGCGTCTTGTTTATATACTTTTCGAAATACCGTCTCAAATTCCCAAGACGGGGTGAGTACGGTTCGGGATTGTATACTTCTTTTCTTAGCCGCTCTTGTATACAAGGCGACCAGTATTTCGACAAAAACGCCCTTTCGAACTGTTCATACTTCATGCAGCTGTCCGCTACTTCCGTAGCCCACAACGCTGCATCATCCTGAATGTATGACATTACGTATTGAATTTTCTGTGCTTCGTTCCACACACTAGGTAAGATATCTTTAAAGCTTTTTATGAATACTACTGGGTGTACTGACTTCCGTTCAGTAGTAAACGTTTGAAACTGCCTATTTTTGATCAAACTTTCTTCAACCAATATTTTTGGACTATACTGGTTTGCTCCTGGGACATAGGCTGTGTGCTCCGACCCGAAGCTACAGCTCTTCGCATTATCGCCTAAAGATTCACCATTGTTGCATCGCGTATAAGTTTGTGCGTTGCCAAAAACATTGGCTGTTGGCGACATAGTTTCATGTTCAAGATGTTTGCTGCTCTGTGCTAAACCCTTTTCCAAGTCGGATATCCGTTTGCTAATATTCACTTGCCACTGCGGAATATCCTCACTGAGTAGTTCTTTGATGGTTTGCACGTCGTTCTGTACTTGACTATTTACTGCGGTACTGAACGATTCGGAATCTCTATCTGCCATGGCTGCTTGTACCTTAGAATTAATATTTTTGTCGATCTCGCTCTCCTTTGCTTCTAGCCAAGAGTTGAATTCGGTTTCAAGTTTAGTCGCTTGTTCGTTCCACTTCTGCTCTACAAGCTGTGTGGAATCTATTTCTAGCTTTTCTAATCGGTTGGCCAAGACACCTATCTCGTCTACAATGTTAGTGTTTGCTACTTGCAGGTTGTTGACCTGTACAGTCAACTCCTGCACGACCTTAAGTATCGACTCATAATTCTGTTACATACAGGCAATCTCTTTTTTCATAATTTCTAACGATTGCACAAGTTGCTGGTCCCGCTCAGCTTGCTGGCGATCCTGCTCAGCCTGCTGGGCAAGGAACTTTTCCTCTAGCTGGCGATCCCGCTCAGCTTGCCGGCGATCCCGCTCAGCCTGCTGGCGATCTCGCTCAGCTTGCTGTGCGAGAAAGATCTCAATGTTTTCGTCCCTTTCAGCTTGTTGCTGTGCAAATTTTGACTGGTAATCCAGCACGCGCTCTAATATCGCCTGAAGTGAATACCCACCAGGCAGATTACCACTCTCTGGTTCCTGCTTTTCTGGGGTTGGTGCAATTTCTTTATCTACATCTCCTTGAGCACTGGTGGGCGGTGGCATCACTTCCTGTGCCCCTGCCCCCACAAAGAGAGTACTTCTACTGCTTAATGCACCCGTTTCTACATTTCCTGCACTAACTAATGGCTGTTCCTCAGTATCCATATTGCTCGGACGTTGACTACGCAATTTAACCATATTCATAAATTACCTACTCGAACACAAGATCTGACAGTTTTGCCACTTGCACACAAAATACGTTAATTTATCTACAATACACTGCACACTAAAAATTACTATCTACACTCAACTTTGCCTGTCATAAATACTAACGTCAAACTACGCACACCACTAGCGATATGAGATCACTTCACTGGAGTTAAGCTTCTACCAACAGGACAACTACACTGTAGTCTTACCTTTAGTTTATCTGATTTCGGGGTTCAGCTGCCCCCGGATTATGTAATCGTTACAGTTTCTCAGTACTATCAGGATCGTTTCCTCTGACTCGCTTGCAGTGGTGCGTTTTTTCATGAAAGAATTTTTGTACATTCATTAATACATGGCATTAATCATGATACACATACATACATTTATCACTAAATACATACATGTAAATAACAATAGACAATGAAGTAAAACACATAAAACAGTTATTTTCGTGGCCACTGCCACTGCATTTTCTCTTTATTACATAATATGACTTTTGCTAAGAGACGTTACACACACCACCAGCTATACACAGCAGCAGATGGGGCGCCAGCGTTCCGGTCCATGGTGGGTCACTGGTTCGACCCTCTGAGGCTAATGCGGGGTCCTTATCCAGCCAGCGACGGGCCACTCAATGACTCGCTACCACGGGCAGTCTTCTGGGATCACAACGCACGCGGGAGGCATCCCGAGGTGAAGGCCACTGAGTCGGCTGTCGGCGCATCCTCACGTCGTCAAAACTCCGCGCGCCTGTTTTGCAGACAGCGAAGTGGCGTCCTTGGCATCGCGGGACCCTGTGACGCAGACAGAGAGGAATGCAGCACTGTAGCTGGGAACAATAAAACACTTGAAAATCACGGCCGAGTTTTAATACAGCGAATCCTTAGTGTTTCCATCCATGTCCAACATTCCTCCACCGCACTCCAACATCTATATTTGGCAGTGATGGCTACAAAACCTCCAACTCGAACTTCCAGGTTTTCGTTCACCTCATATATCTGTTAACTTGTGATCCTCACTCCCTGATTTATTTGTGTAGATGTACTATGTACAACAGATCGTTGCAAGTGGCCCAACCTAAAGCTATGCTGCATCTGGGTTGATGTGTCTATGTTGCCTTTTGTTCAGAGAGTTGTTACTGAGAGTGTAATGTGTTTTAATGAAGGATCCCTAAGTTTGATTCACATTACATTCAACAGAACGTCAAAGCATTCCACACTGCATTTCAAATGGCAGCATTCAGACAGGCTGTGGGATGGAACAGTATGACAAAATCAAAGTTTCTTGGTAAGAGAGTTCTTACTTTGCAGTTGGGAGGGGGGGTTGAAGGCTGGGGGAGATGGGGATGCTGTCGTCATCTGCTAACATCGAAAGTTAACTCATTTTTATTGTGCCCACTCGTGGAGATTTCGTGCTTCTGTCTCTTCATAGACTTCCCTTATTATTTTCCATTGTTCACGTAAAACAATGCAAGTGTTCCATGATAATTGGGATATTTTTTTTCCATTGAAAGTTCTACAACAAGAAAAATGATTTAGGTATTACAATACCTCAAAAGAGAAAGAGCCTTCATTGTGCTTAAATAAGAAAATAAGTTAATGAAGCGATTTTCATTAGATATGTTAACCTTGTTTTTAGCAATGAGGAAGTCTGCTTAAGGGGACATTGTATGTTCTATGCCACCAATATTAAATTATAAAATTTTGTGACCTATCATCTTGGAAACTTTTTAAGACACCAACTTACAATTTTCCATAATTATTGAATGCACCTTTCTAGATACACTGAACTAGAATTATTACTAAAATTGTATTGTGGGGCTTGTTATTTTTTTCAAACATTCAATTTTTGACAGAGTTTTGTAAATAAATGAACATAAAAACAAAACAACTCATGATATTTTAATTATTCTAGTTCCATATGTGTTGAATCTCATATGTGGCATGGTGTGAAAATTTCATGTCTCTACCATCATCAGTACTTTTTTAGAAAATGGGTCATTTACTGCAAAAAATGTGGTTCAGAGATATTGAGGTTGAAAACTTTTTTATTACAAATTGTTATATACGTAGACTTGCATTTCTGCGTCTTCTATGCACTAGAATTGCCCTGGCCCATAGTCTGTGTCTTCTTCAGTGTCACAACAGCCCAGTGCTTGCCTCCTCCTTTTCTTTCTTGCTTCTTTTATCATTTTCTGAGCAGCTAACTCTGCTTCACATACATGTAGCTCATCCAGTTCCCCCAGTCCTTTAGCTGTGTTCTGTCCAAATCTTACCCCTAACTTCTCAAGAAGCTTAAGTCTTTCATAGTACCCTCCATTAAAAGGTATTACATCAGACACTGCTAACTTTAGAGTCATAAGGCCAACAAATACATTTTTAGGGATATGGCACCACACAATATTATTGAAGGACTCATTCACATTCTGGGTCTTCCCATATGAACACTCATTAGTACCTCAGGATTTGCCAAATCTCTGTAAATAGGTTTGATTGCCTCGATTGCCGCCAAAGGAAGAGAATGTTTAATATAAATTCATGCAGGGTGCCAGAAAATTCAGCTTGCCTATATTTACACCAAGTTTTGGTGGATGTGGTCGCAAAGCATGACATTGCTTTTCATTGGTTGACATTCGATGAAAGAAAGTGCTCCACTCAGCTGTTTTCTCTAAATTGTCACATCAATTACTTTCCCCGTTAGTCTTCCAGCACATTTTATTGTCTTGGCATCAGATAGTTATGTGTTGCCCACCTAGGTTTTTAGGTTACGCAGACGTGTTCTCATCCTTTTCTTGACATGTCCTACACACTCAAGTTTTTGTATAGTAACATCATACGACTTACTGTTTTGTTCTGCAATGAAAGTCTTGCTGTCTCCGTTACCTAAGTAAGTCACATATCTGATACCTCTCTCCTTCTGTGAACGCTGGAAAATTTTAACTGCTCCTTTTACCTCCATTCCTCCACTTGTGCCATCATAATTTTTTATACACTGCCGCTTATGAAGTACTCTGTTCTTCTGGTTCACTATAGAACCTTGGCAGTACTTACGGAGAACTTCAAAATCCAAAACCTTTCCAGTGTCAAAACTTATTGAAGATGTGATACCATTTATAGAACTAACCCACGCTTTTGCCAGGATCCGTCCAGAGCAGTTCTGACGTCTGTGTCACCCTCATTTTCTTCAACAGCTTTGGATGCAGCAGCAAGCATTGAATCGTCAGCCACAGCATTTACAGAGTCCCCAATTGCTGTTACATATTTTGTATACCTAGAAGGTGGTTTTGGCAAATTCAACACAGTGCAGAGAACATTACCAGCCCTTGCACGTTTACCAATGCATATAAGGACATAGAACAGTCTCACATTAATTTCATACAGTTCATTACCTGAACATTTTGATGAAATATGAAATGCTTTTTCGTTTTTGCATTTTTGACATTTAATAATTAATTTAGACACAATACCTACTGCAACTCCAATATTCTCATAAAGACAGCAAGAGATAGTTTCAGAAAGAACTTGTGCAAGGATTTGCAGATCAATAATGATGTTGTCCATAATATCATTACTTTTACCACTTTCATCCATTTCTACTTTCCTTTTCGATGCACTAGAGGGCGTGGTCACTTCAGAAACATTATCGTGGTTTTTTCACTGCTAGCACACGTGTTTTCAAGTACTTCAGAAGATAATTCAGGTCTCACGTGTCTGTTACCCACAAATTTTCGTTTCTTGAAGTTACTTTTACGCTTAGTCATTTTAGTTACATATAAATGCAAAATAGCCGATAATCACACTACTTTCAACGAAAACTAGTATGAGAAACAAAGGACTGATTTGTTTATACGCAACGTCAACTTTTGAGGCGTAGCAGGAGGCACAAAAATAAAGCAATTCACAGCCTTCTAGACTGTGTAGTTCCCAAGATACGACCGCTCAACTGTGGCAGTATTGCATAGTGGCGAAATTTGAGTCACACATCAACATTCAAATTGTTATTTGAAGGTCTCACAATTGTCTGATTTCAATGTATTACAAAAAAAAATGTTCAGGAAAGTCCAAAGTACATTATGGAGTAGAAAACGTCAAATTTCAACGAATTTCTTATACAATGTCTCCTTAAATGACAGAGAAAAATACCATTGATGTTTATGTTACTTAATATTTAGGAAGGAAAAAATACTATGAATAAGATAAAGCGGCTATGTATTGAATTATAAATATTGATAGATGTGTCAATTACCTGTTTCATTGGTACATAATACAATATTTTGCACATTTTTAATGAAGAACTAATGACACTTGTGTATTTATTATTTTTGACTGTTAAGGCGCCATCAGAAACATATACTTATCTTTGTACCTGGTGATGGCCTAACAGCTGAAAACCAGTCAGTTAAATGATAAATATTGTAGAATATCATACTGTGGTGATATATCATTTGACACACATGGTTAGTGTGAGGAGTCAATGTGAGGGATAAAGCGTTTGTTTTGATCTCAAAACCGCAGTGTGGTTAACAACTCTGACAGCAACATGCTTATGTAGTCTTTTATTTTTTTACTGTTTATCCATCTTTTGTAGTAAAATTAGGAACTACAGTTGGGATTCTGAATCACACAATTATTTGTTCCGTGTTCTGTAACTTACCATGCCACTATGACAATGGAAGATCAACAGTCACTTACTTTCAGATAGAAGATTGGCATCAGTAAAATTAGAATTCCCAGGTTTTGCCGACTGCCTAAATGCAAATGCTCAATTCAACTACATCATCAATAACTACAGCAGCTGCAGTATTATACCGACTTTCTGTACAACTATTGCAAGAGAGTGAATTATTCGAATGAAGTACTTTTTTCAGCAATATGGTGTGTGCAATGGCAAAGAAAAATTAAGCTTACCTTCACCAATATGGATCAAGAATTGGTTAAAATGTTGCAAGAATTACAGGGGTAGGCCACAACATTTGGATAATGTATTTTCTTAAAATGTTGCACACTTTTAGTAATCCATTAACATAACATAATATGCAAATAGTGACATGTACTACTCAGGCAGTTTTGAGAAAATGGTAAAAGAAGTTTTACATGTGATAATGTTCTGGCGCACTCCAATCTTGAGCATGAGAAAGAGACCGTCATGTGCTCAACATTCAAGCTCAATAACCTATAGATTGCTCGGTAGAATATCTTTAAGGATTTATATTTTTTTCAACATTGGTTATATTATTGAACTTATATTACACTTGAAAGGTAATATAATGAAAAAACGCATGTATCTGCATGAATATTTATTGAATTTCCAATGTTATTTGTCTGTTTACTAATTTTCTTTAGTGCAACAAATATTTTATTTATAATTATCAACACTTAAAGGACCAAGTGCATGAAATTTTCCTGAAAATGTATACCTATCGTGATTTGCGAGGGCCCTTATGCTGGGTATTATCGTATGGCAGCCAGACTTGGAAGATACGCTAATGCAGTAATGCAGAACCGCTTTATACTGGAAAAGATAGTTTTAATTATGGGCACCAGGTGCAAATCTGGCAGTGTACAGTGTTCTTATGATGGTATGATTCCACACTGTCATTCGACAAGCCATAATGTGAATGAATAGTATGTTTACCAGGAAGAGAGACTGTGCACCATTAGTGAAACTGTTTTAAATGATCAGAAGCGATACCATTGATGCATTGAGAGAGTGTAGCTGACTGGAAGGCCCAAGGAGAGGTCAAATGTCGTTAAATTGGAGCTTGATGTGGCACATGAAAGAGAAACGTGTCCTTTCCCAGTGGAAGTTATTAATGAGATTGCTGTTGTTTTAAGTGACCATGCAGGTCCCTCTTCCCAATGGAATATCGTATTGCAATGGATAAAATGACTTCAGAAATCAGCGAATATATTACTTCAACAGATTAAATAATTTTTTATAATTATGTAGCAATATAGGTTGCAATGTATTTCAAACACATCTTAACAAAAGAATAAGAGCAGCAAATAGCTTATTATCTAAACTAATAAATATAATTTAACTTAAAATGGGTATCTTATTATTTATTAATATACACTAGACGTATGTCAATGTATGAGTACCACTTACAATATCAAGAATAATAAATATGCCAGGTATGCCACCAACACTTAAATTGTTGACCCCAGACAAAAACTTCGAAATCGCCAGACATCTGGTTCAAATTGTATTATTTTCCTGGGCACACACATTCTGTAGACACGCTTTTACCCTGAACTCCAAAACAGTTACCAAAAACTACTTTAAGCAACACCAAATTTTACCAATTTGTCGGTGGAGGACCCCAACTCTCCTTTTGTTAAGGGATATTACATTCCCCCAAAGTCTTCCCCCCCCCCCCCACCATTACCTCTCCCCAGGATCGACTTCTAGAATCGTCCCTGTGACCATGTAGCGCATGCCCAGGGTATGTCTGCATCTGTTCAGTGTCACTAGAGTCGTCTTTCCTATGGTCAATTGAAGGGAAAGTTTTGTAGTCTATTGTACTCTACCCATACAAGACCCAGACAGTGCAGCAACTGAAACCTCACGATCTCCAACAAGATTCTGAATTTGGTATTTTGTTTCTGGCATGGATCAATGCTGATTAGATGTGGCTGGTCTATGGAGTGACAAGGTACATTTTACAATACAGGATGCAGTGAGTATTCAGAACTGATGAATTTGGGGTATTGTTAAACTTTGTGTTGTGCATGAAGAGCCATTGCCCTTGCGGTATGTGGCCGTAAGATGTAGAGTCACAAGTACACTTATTCTCAGCCCATTCTTCTTTAAAGAGAACACATGCAAAGGGCCTGTCAGGTGTACCATGACATCTGCATGTTATCAAGACCTCCTTGTACAGCTAGTGATTCCTGCTTTGGAAGAGCACAACTGAGATGGTAACCACTATTTTCATGCAAAGTGGAGCAATGCCTCATGTCGCTTGCCCAGTGAGAGATCTGATTGATGCCAACCTTCCACAAACGTATTATCTCCAGAGTTTTCCAGATGCAAGGCATGCAAACTCACTTGATCTGAATCGATGTAAATTTTGCTCTGGAGATATCTGAAGGAACGTGTTTACCAGGGATACATTCAGTCTCTGTCTGAACTGAAGGCCAGTGTAGAGGAACACTTTGCTTAGTTCCCACCTGAAATGCCATGAACAATTGTCTATCACATCATTTTACAGATACAGAATCTCGTTGATGTCTCTGGTGCGCAATTGAACAAATTGTGTAAGTGGTGATTAACAATAAAATCAATATTATGCCTTTATTGCTTGTTTGAACTTTCTGCCCATATCCCATTTCCAATCCATAACATATGGAAAAATTTCTATACATCTTCCTCAGTCACAGTGCCGGATTTGCACCTGGTGGCCAAAATTGGAACTAATTGTTTCCAGCATAAATCAGTTCTGAATTATTGCATTGGCATATCCACCAAGTTTCACTGCCAGCCTATAATTGGCTCAAATGGCTCTGAGCACTATGCGACTTAACTTCTGAGGTCATCAGTCGCCTAGAACTTAGAACTAATTAAACCTAACTAACCTAAGGACATCACACACATCCATGCCCGAGGCAGGATTCGAACCTGCGACCGTAGCGGTCGTGCGGTTCCAGACTGTAGCGCCTTTAACCGCTCGGCCACTCCGGCCGGCAGCAGGGTAAAGTAAGGCAGCTTGTCACTCAGGTGCTGCCACCAACTCGCAAAGTATGCAACCAATAATCTGTAACTATGTTTTAAATTTACAGCTGTAAATAATGTTTTTTGCATTAATCTCTAGATATTGTTAAATAGATCTTAGTTTTAAAAGTATAATGAACCATTGTAATTAAAGCTGTTACGAGCCATGGCTTTAGGCTTAAGTTAAAATCTTAAAGGACTCCCCCATGGACGGGTAAAGCAGGAAAACAGTGCAACAAAAAGTTCCAGAACAGTCTTGTTTGTGAGCAGAAGGGTTGTGAAGTAGCGTGTTGAGTGATGCCCACATATTATTTTCTGTGGTAATTTAAATGAGTGCAATCATTGTTAAATGGACTTGGATGGACGGGAAATTATTGCTACACATAACTTTACAGTATTAAGCAGCTATTTGTCAATGAAGCTTCAGAAGTGGTAATGTTATTATGAGCGCCAGTGGAAAGACGTCAACATTACAAAAGGATTATTTCAATGGTGAATTTTAACATATTCTATTTTTCATAGAGAAGGATATATTGGAAAAGTGGTGATTCGTTGTCCTCTTGTACTAGTTAATACAAGTGTTAAAAAGTAACAAATTTTATTACACTGCTGTTATTTCAGTAGATGTTTAGTCTGTCCTTTTCACATACTGTGATATTTAATCAGCAACATTTTCAGATAATAAGCTGGTTATACATAGGCCTATATAAGGTGCTTAAAATTATTATTGCCATATTAAGCAAAGGATCAGATTGTGTACAAAGTACCAGCTATTTTATTACATTGACAAGCATAATAAAGGCGGCTGCAGAAGACAATGTATTGTGCTCATTTTTATTACTATAAAAAGATTATTACTGTGCTGTTCAAAATATACGATTTTACTTATTCATGGCGTGACAGACTAAATTTATGTTTCAACAAAAGTGCAGGAAAGTGTTTTTGTTATGTTGCATTGAAGTACTGTTGTTGTTGTCGTGAGACTGGTTTGATGCAGCTCTCCATGCTGCTCTATCCTGTGCAAGCTTCTTCATCTCCCAGTACCTACTGCAGCCTATATCCTTCTGAATCTGTTTAGTGTATTCATCTCTTGGTCTCCCTCTACGACTTTTACCCTCCACACTGCCCTCCAATACTAAATTGGTGATCCCTTGATGCCACAGAACATGTCCTACCAACCGATCCCTTCTTCTAGTTAAGTTGTGCCACAAACTTCTCTTCTCCCCTATCCTATTCAACACCTCCTCATTAGTTAGGTGATCTACCCATCTAATCTTCAGCATTCTTCTGTAGCACCACGTTTCGAAAGCTTCTATTCTCTTCGTGTCCAAACTATTTATCGTCCATGTTTCATTTCCATACATGGCTATGCTCCATACATATGCTTTCAGAAACGGCTTCCTGACACTTAAATCTATACTCGATGTTAACAAATTTCTCTTCTTCAGAAACGCTTTCCTTGCCATTGCCAGTCTACATTTTATATCCTCTCTACTTCGACCATCATCAGTTACTTTGCTCCCCAAATAGCAAAACTACTTTAAGTGTCTCATTTCCTAATCTAATTCCCTCAGCATCACCCAACTTAATTCGACTACATTCCATCATCCTCGTTTTGCTTTTGTTGATGTTCATCTTATACCCTCCTTTCATGACACTGTCCATTCCGTTCAACTGCTTTTCCAGGTCCTTTGCTGTCTCTGACAGAATTACAATGTCATCAGCGAACCTCAAAGTTTTTATTTCTTCTCCATGGGTTTTAATACCCACTTCGAATTTTTCTTTTGTTTCCTTTACTGCTTGCTCAATATATAGATTGAATAACATCGGGGATAGGCTACAACCCTGTCTCACTCCCTTCCCAACCGCTGCTTCCCTTTCATGCCCCTCGACTCTTATAACTGCCATCTGGTTTCTGTACAAACTGTAAATAGCCTTTCGCTCCCTGTATTTTACCCCTGCCACATCTAGAATTTGGAAGAGAGTACTCCAGTCAACATTGTCAAAAGCTTTCTCCAAGTCTACAAATGCTAGAAACGTAGGTTTGCCTTTCCTTAACCTTTTTTCTAAGATAAGCCGTAGGGTCAGTATTGCCTCATGTGTTCCAATATTTCTATGGAATCCAAACTGATCTTCCCCGAGGTCAGCTTTTGCCAGTTTTCCCATTCGTCTGTAGAGAATACGTGTTAGTATTTTGCATCCATGACTTATTAAACTGATTGTTCGGTAATTTTCACATCTGTCAATAGCTGCATTCTTTGGGATTGGGATTATTATATTCTTCTTGAAATCTTAGGGTATTTCGCCTGTCTCATACATCTTGCTCACCAGATGGTAGAGTTTTGTCAGGACTGGCTCTCCCAAGGCCGTCAGTAGTTCCAATGGAATGTTGTCTACTCCTGGGGCCTTGTTTCGAGTAAGGTCTTTCAGTGCTCTGTCAAACTCTTTACACAGTATTGTATCTCCCATTTCATCTTCATCAACATCCTCTTCGATTTCCATAATATTGTCCTCAAGTACATTGCCCTTGTATAGGCCCTCTATACACTCCCTCCACCTTTCTGCTTTCCCTTCTTTGCTTAGAACTGGGTTTCCATCTGAGCTCTTGATATTCATACCAGTGGTTCTCTTTTCTCCAAAGGTCTATTTAATTTTCCTGTAAGCAGTATCTATCTTACCCCTAGTGAGACAAGCCTCTACATCCTTACATTTGTCCTGTAGCCATCCCTGCTTAGCCATTTTGCACTTCCTGTCGATCTCATTTTTGAGACGTTTGTATTCCTTTTTGCCTGCTTCATTTACTGCATTTTTATATTTTCTACTTTCATCAATTAAATTCAGTATTTCTTCTGTTACCCAAGGATTTCTACTAGCCCTCGTCTTTTTACCTACTGGGTCCTCTGCTGCCTTCACTATTTCATCCCTCAAAGCTATCCATTCTTCTTCTACTGTATTTCTTTCCCCCATTCCTGTCAATTGTTCCCTTATGCTCTCCCTGAAACTCTGTACGACCTCTGGTTCTTTCAGTTTATCCAGGTCCCATCTCCTTAAATTCCCACCTTTTTTCAGTTTCTTCAGTTTTAATCTACAATTCATAACCAATAGATTGTGATCAGAGTCCACATCTGCCCCTGGAAATGTCTTACAATTTAAAACCTGTTTCCTAAATCTCTGTCTTACCATTATATAATCTCTCTGATACCTTTTAGTATCTCCAGGCTTCTTCCATGTATACAACCTTCTTTTATGTTTCTTGAACCAAGTGTTAGCTATGATTAAGTTGTGCTCTGTGCAAAATTCTATCAGGCGGCTTCCTCTTTCATTTCCTAGCCCCAATGCATATTGACCTACTACGTTTCCTTCTCTCCCTTTCCCTACTCTCGAATTCCAGTCACCCATGACTATTAAGTTTTCGTCTCCCTTCACTATCTGAATAATTTCTTTTATTTCATCATACATTTCTTCAATTTCTTCGTCATCTGCAGAGCTAGTTGGCATATAAACTTGTACTACTGTAGTAGGCATGGGCTTCGTGTCTATCTTGGCCACAATAATGCGTTCACTATGCCATTTGTAGTAGCTCACCCGCACTCCTATTTTTTTTATTCATTATTAAACCGACTCCTGCATTACCTCTATTTGATTTTGTATTTATAACCCTGTATTCACCTGACCAGAAGTCTTGTTCCTCCTGCCACCGAACTTCCCTAATTCCCACTATATCTAACTTTAACCTATCCATTTCCCTTTTTAAATTTTCTAACCTACCTGCTCGCTTAAGGGATCGACATTGCATGCTCCGATCCGTAGTACTAACCGTTCAAAATTTCTTCATGTTGAAAATTATTGGGAAACATCAGTGTTAAAACTCATTTTCAGTCAGTGGTCAATCATGTGTATTGTATACAAAAAAAGTAACACCACCATAGTAGCCACGCATCTTCAGTCCTTAGCAGGATCTTTTCGCTCGACAGTTAAGTGTTATTGTACATAAAAGTGTCTGAAGTTTAAAATAGATTTATTTTGTACTGATGAAAGTGTCTTTTGCTGCAGTAACGAAAGTAATACATATGTAGGATCCATATTGTCCATATGCAGTGTATGTCGCTTTTTCACAGAGGTTATAGCTTACATTGTGTGCTCTCCTCCCCCTTGTTTGCTTGTCAACTTACTATATCACTTACAGGTATTCAAAATTAAGGGTTGTGTGGTAAGAGCTTAGCTCTGCAGTGTGTGGAGCGATTAGTGAAATCAACACTGAGATCTTACTGCATGCAAGTGTCCGCTCATTATTATTACAAGTCTGATTGCTAACCAAGGTCATTCGTAGGCGAAAACTAATCCATACAAGGATAGATTTGGGTGAGGCATCAGACATGTCTTCCTGCTGACAGGACTCTCTTACATGGTAATCGCATGTAGTGAATGTGTTTGCGAGTCTTGCAACGATTTTACTGAAGTTAGGAAACAAAACTGGGAACCATTTTCAAAATTTTAAGGAGGTTTGAGGTAAGAACAGTGTATAGGATGTGTTCAGACATTAATTTGAAGGTGTGAGTACGAAAAATTTTAAAAATTTATTTCTTGTTTTGGTTAAGTAATATTAGAAAGTTTTTCAAGGTGGTGGACAAGCAGTCAATAGGAGAGTAGTATTGACTATTAGGAAGGGTAGACATATTGCATGCAGTTGGTGGGAATGGAAACATTAACAGTGTAGAAGATAGTGCATTAAGTACAGAGGGCATAGTATCTATAACAGTGAAGCAAGTGCCAATACACGTCGACCAGGGAAGTTCAGAGGATTCAATTATGTATCCACTTTTGAACATAAAGCAGGAAAAAATAGGTTCAGACCAAAAAGAGGTAGACAAGGCATTTATATATCCTACTGAAGCAGGAACAGTCACAAACAGGCCATACAAATACTAACAGATAAGGTTACACTACTGGACAGGAAGTTAGACGAAAGTCATTAAAAAGAGAAATTGGAGGAAGAGGTAACGGAGTTTGTTGACCAGAAAGAAAATGAATAAGTAACAAACAGGTGAAGGTAGTTAGTGAAAGGACAGATAGTTGTCAGGAAAGAATATGCAATGTAGGAACTACTGTCCAGGAAATATAAACACAAACTGACATTAAAATTCAGGACTTTGGAGAATCTGTAGCTGAGAGATTAAATGAAGCTGTTACCAAAATAAATACTGAAGTAGATAATAAAAGTAAATCATCAGTAGAAAAGGTTTTCCATTGTATAGAACAGAAGTATGTTAGCTCCACATGTATCAAGCCAAAATCAGTTAAGAATGGAAATAGAAAACTTTGACCCAAAAAGTAAAATTCATCTAGTGACATTTATGAAGTGGTGCAATATACTGTAAGAGCAGTGATCTCAGATAGAGATAGGAGAGATGGAAGAAGGCGAGGATATAGAAGTAGTTACAGCTCCATGACCTATTACATAGATGATGATCAGGGAAACAACTGGCAGCAACAGCGATGGGCCGAACTGAAGCAGATAAAGAGGATTGGGCCCCACAGCACCAAAGGCAGGCTAATAAAAGGTTGTTCCAGATGGACAGATCTTATTGTGAAAGGCAGATTGAAAAGTCAAAAATTAATTGTGTACTTGAAAACAGAAATCATAAATACTACACTTGGTTTGACAAAGAGATAAAGTAATGGGGAAAGAGAGAATGGGAACCTGAATTAAAATGGGTACAGGGTTTGCCTGAAATGCTTAGAGAGCAGGGGATGCAGACGCATCATAAACTAAGGAAGGCTTCTCAGGTAGACATGATGATATTTTGCCACTAGAGGAATACAAAACTAAGGAAAGAATATTCCAAAATCCGAATAGTGTTCTCAGAGAGATAGTATGTGATGCCTGCAGATACATAAGGCAAGCAGTAAACAGTAGCACTGATGAAATAGTAGGAAGTATTATAATAGAAACCAGTGACACTGAGGAATATGATCACTGGATAGATACATTATGCAATTTAGGTGCAAATGTAATTGAATATGGGAAGTAAAAGGGGGAGAATGTGAAGAATACGCAAGAGAAAATGGAGGAAAGGTGTAATGTGAATACAGCAGACAATATTGAGAGTAATATTGCCACTGTGAATTACAGTTAGGAGTCAGAGGATTGTGACAGTTCCAGTGATCATAGTGAAGGCAGTGATAGTGATAGGGAGGATAAAGATGAGGAGATTATTAGTATATGTGCTACTGTAAATGAAATTGAGCTATGTAATACAAATGTAATGGACGATGATTTATTGAAATATGATGCAAATGAGGCAAAGAGTGAGAAAATAGTCAGCAAGATACGATCAGTGAATTTTGTAGGCAAGGAAGTATAGGATGTCCACCATATATTGGACAGGGAACGTTGGAAAAAGTCCAGGAATCAGACTGTGTAGAAGCTACAGACCGAAAAACCCCATAACACCAAATAGACCTATTTTTAATCTAAAGGGGCAGGTATAATGAAAGTAATACGATGAGGAAATATATAAAGGAAGATGAGAGATCTGCCATAGATGAATTTCAGAAAGAAAGAAAAAACCAGTGGATATCACAAAATAAGTATGTTGGTAAGAAAATAAATTAGCCCCTAGATAAGAGTTACGATTTAGTTCAGGGGAGGTCAGCTGAATCAGATGTTAGCGGAAATCAGATACCTCCAAATGGATATCAGTTAGACAGAAGGAAGAAATCACCCAATAAGACTAATAAAATAGTTCACAGTATGTTGACCGAATGGACTGATGAAGCGATAGAACAAGATTTATTGAGGGAAGAGGAAGTAAAGATTCAAACTAGGACAACCAGTTATTGAAGTAAAGTTATATGGATTAAGGAGTGTGCCTTGCTAGACACAGGCAGTGAAGTAACAGGTATTGCAGAGAGATTGTGGAAATATTTGGCTCAGAATAATAATATTGCAGATATGTCTGTGTCTGGTTTAAAGATAATTAGTGCTACAGGAAAATTGAGTAAGCCCATTAGGAAACAAGTGTATTTGTCATTCAAAATTGGAAAGTGTATGACAGAAAATGTATGCTTAGTAATCCCTAATCTGAACATGAATGTTATTCTTGGCTCAGATTGGATGAGTGACAACAATGTAACTATTAACTGTGAACAAGCATTAATGTTGCTCAAATATCTAGGTAAAGAATAGAAGGTATATTTCATGGGACAAGTTGTTGATGATACAGAACCATTAGGCTCTTTGAGGGTTATAGAAGCACCACATGGAGATTACTATGACAATGTAGAATATGAGCAGCATGTAAAAGTAAGGATGATCTAAAAACCAAAGAGTAAACATTCAGGGAAAAGGTTAGTGAAATACCTGAAATTAATAATGAGCAAAAGTCAGAATGATTTCAAGTACTGATGGAAAATAAGGAAGTATTTCCAGAGGAACCAGGCAGATTGATTGGATTTGAGTGTAGGTTGACCATCAAACCACATGAACATTTTTATAGGAAACCTTTTGAGATCCCAATAACCAAAAGGAAAACTGCAGCTGAGGAATCGGATAGGATGGAGAGACTAGGAGTGATAGAAAAAGTAATAACAACCATAGTAACCCAATCATGTGAGCTGGAAAGAAACATGGTGGAATGAGAGTGGTGTTAGATGCAAGGAAGCTGAATGGTATTAGTGAACCGAAATGTGACAAACCTGACAGTTTGGATGAAATAAATCAAAATTTTAATAGAATTAAGTATTTGAGCTATCTTGACCTACTGCCATGTACTGGTAGATCCTGTTAGGTAAGGAACATAGGAAGTGTATTTCTGACTTGTTTGGTGGAAAATGCTGCCACTATTCTGTAGTCCTACCCCCATGAACCATGGACCTTGCCATTGGTGGGGAGGCTTGCGTGCCTCAGCGATACAGATAGCCGTACCGTAGGTGCAACCACAACAGAGGGGTATCTGTTGAGAGGACAGACAAACGTGTGGTTCCCAAAGAGGGGCAGCAGCCTTTACTGTAGTTGCAGGGGCAACAGTCTCGATGATTGATTGATCTGGCCTTGTAACACTAACCAAAACGGCCTTGGTGTGCTGGGACTGGGAACGGCTGAAAGCAAGGGGAAACCACAGCCGTAATTTTTCCCGAGGGTATGCAGCTTTACTGTATGGTTAAATGATGATGGCGTCCTCTTGGGTAAAATATTCCGGAGGTAAAATAGTCTCCCATTCGGATCTCCGGGCGGGGACTACTTAGGAGGACGTCGTTATCAGGAGAAAGAAAACTGGCGTTCTACAGTTCAGAGCGTGGAATTCTAGAGCCCTTAATCGGGCAGGTAGGTTAGAAAAATTAAAAAGGGAAACGGATAGGTTGAAGTTAGATATAGTGGGAATTAGTGAAGTTCGGTGGCAGGAGGAACAAGACTTTTGGTCAGGTGAATACAGGGTTATAAATACAAAATCAAATTGGGGTAATGCAGGAGTCAGTTAAATTATGAATAAAAAGAGTGTGGGTAAGCTACTACCAACAGCATAGTGAATGCATTATTGTGGCCAAGATAGACAGGGACCCATGCCTACTACAGTAGTACGAGTTTATATGCCAACTACTTCTGCAGACGATGAAGAAATTGATGAAATGTATGCTGAGATAAAAGAAATTATTCCGGTAGTGAAGGGAGACGAAAATTTAATAGTCATGGGTGACTGGAGTTCGAGAGTAGGAAAAGGGAGAGAAGGAAACATAGTGGGTGAATATGGATTGGAGGAGAGAAATGAAAGAGGAAGCTGTCTGGTAGAATTTTGCACAGAGCGTAACTTAATCATAGCTAACACTTGGTGCAAGAATCATAAAAGAAGGTTGTATACATGGAAGAATCCAGGAGATACTAGAAGGTATCAGAGAGATTATATAATGGTAAGACAGAGATTTAGGAACCAGGTTTTAAACTGTAAGGGGCAGATGTGGACTCTGACCACAATCTATTGGTTATGAACTATAGATTAAAACTGAAGAAACTGCAAAAATTTGGGAATTTAAGGAGATTGGACCTGGATAAACTGACTAAACCAGAGGTTGTACAGAGTTTCAGGGAGAGCATAAGGGAACAATTGACAGGAATGGGGGAAAGAAATACAGTAGAAGAAGAATGGGTAGCTCTGAGGGATGAAGTAGTGAAGGCAGCAGAGGGTCAAGTAGGTAAAAAGACGAGGGCTAGTAGAAATCCTTGGGTAACAGAAGAAATATTGAATTTAATTGATGAAAGGAGAAAATATAAAAACGCAGTAAATGAAGCAGGCAAAAAGGAATACAAACGTCTCAAAAATGAGATGGACAGGAAGTGCAAAATGGCTAAGCAGGGATGGCTAGAGGACAAATGTAAGGATGTAGAGGCTTATCTCACTAGGGGTAAGATAGATACTGCCTACAGGAAAATTAAAGAGACCCTTCGAGAAAAGAGAGCCACTTGTATGAATATCAAGAGCTCAGATGGAAAGCCAGTTCTAAGCAAAGAAGGGAAAGCAGAAAGGTGGAAGGAGTATGTAGAGGGTCTATACAAGGGCAATGTACTTGAGGACAATATTATGGAAATGGAAGAGGATGTTGATGAAGATGAAATGGGAGATACGATACTGCGTGAAGTGTTTGACAGAGCATTGAAAGACCTGAGTCGAAACAATGCCCAGGAGTAGACAACATTCCATTGGAACTACTGACGGCCTTGGGAGAGCCAGTCCTGACAAAACTCTACCATCTGGTGAGCAAGATGTATGAGACAGGCGAAGTACCCTCAGACTTCAAGAAGAATATAATAATTCCAATCCCAAAGAAAGCAGGTGTTGACAAATGTGAAAATCACTTTAATAAGTCACAGCTGCAAAATACTAACGTGAATTCTTTACAGACGAATGGAAAAACTGGTAGAAGCCGACCTCGGCGAAGATCAGTTTGGATTCCGCAGAAATTTTGGAACACATGAGGCAATACTGACCCTACGGCTTATCTTAGAAGAAAGATTAAGGAAAGGCAAACCTACATTTCTAACATTTGTGGACTTAGAGAAAGCGTTTGCCAATGTTGACTGGAATACTCTCTTTCAAATTCTGAAGGTGGCAGGGGTAAAATACAGGGAGCGAAAGGCTATTTACAATTTGTACAGAAACCAGATGGCAGTTATAAGAGTCGAGGGGAATGAAAAGGAAGCAGCGGTTGGGAAGAGAGTGAGACAGGGTTGTAGCCTGTCCCCAATATTATTCAATCTGTATATTGAGCAAGCAGTAAAGAAAACAAAAGAAACATTCAGAGTAGGTATTGGAGTCCATGGAGAAGAAATAAAAACGTTGAGGTTCGTCGATGACATTGTAATTCTGTCAGAGACAGCTAAGGACTTGGAAGAGCAGTTGAACGGAGTGGACAATGTCTTGAAAGGAGGATATAAGATGAACATCAACAAAAGCAAAACGCGGATAATGGAATGTAGTCGAATTAAGTCGTGTGATGCTGAGGGAATTAGATTAGGAAATGAGACACTTAAAGTAGTAAAGGAGTTTTGCTATTTGGGAAGCAAAATAACTGATGATGGTCGAAGTAGAGAGGATATAATATGTAGACTGGCAATGGCAAGGAAAGCGTTTCTGAAGAAGAGAAATTTGTTAACATCGAGTATAGATTTAAGTGTCAGGAAGTGGTTTCTGAAAGTATTTGTATGGAGTGTAGTCATGTATAGAAGTGAAACATGGACGATAAATAGTTTGGACAAGAAGAGAATAGAGGCTTTCGAACTGTGGTGCTACAGAAGAATGCTGAAGATTAGATGGGTAGATCACATAACTAATGAGGAGATGTTGAATAGAACTGGGGAGAAGAGGAGTTTGTGGCACCACTTGACAAGAAGAAGGGACCGGTTGGTAGGACATGTTATGAGTCATCAAGGGATCACAAATTTAGTATTGGAGGGCTGCGTGGAGGGTAAAAATCGTAGAGGGAGACCAAGAGATGAATACACTAAGCAGATTCAGAAGGATGTAGGTTGCAGTAAGTACTGGGAGATGAAGAAGCTTGCACAGGATAGAGTAGCAATGGAGAGCTGCATCAAACCAGTCTCAGGACTGAAGACAACAACAATATTGTGTAGTTCCATTTGGATTGAATATATCTGCATTCATATTCACACGAGGGTTAGACAGAGTATTAGGGAAAGATCTGTGTAGTAAAATTATATTACATGTGAATGATATTTTAAGAGCTACCAAGAGTTGGGAGGAACATGGTATATTACTAAGGGAAGTGTTCCAAGGTTTGTGGAAAGGTGGAATGACTTTGAGGTTAAAGAAAGCTGAGGTTGTTAGAAGTGAGATTATGTCTGTAGGTACTTGATGTTGAGTGAAGGAATCAGGGAAGACCCAGAGAAAATGAAGGCTATAAAAGAATTCCCGGTTCCAAGGCGTAGGAAACAGCTAAAATCATTTTCAGAATTATGCAGTTTCTATAGGAAGTTTGAGTCTGAGGAAGGTTTTAACAGTCCAGCACTCAATAGCTTGTTAACTAAAGATAAAGTCTTTGTGTGGATGGAAGTATGTCAGTCAGCATTTGACCAACTTAAAGCTAAATTGAGTGAGGAAAGAATTTTGAATCTTCCGGATTTAGTACTACCATTTTGCCTGAAGACAGCAGTTCCTATGGCTGAGCAGCACATGTGTTTCAAATATGGAACAAAGATGGGGAAGAAGAAAGGAAATCTATAGCAATTGCTAGTAGAAAGTTAAGTAAATGCGAGCACAGCTATACTATATCAGAAAGAGAGCTGTTAGCAATTACATGGGCATTTAAGAAATGTTACAACGTTTTATGGGGACATAAAATGGTAATATCTACTGAGCTTCAGGCACTGACATTTCCAACGAAATGTAAACTTATACATGGGAGATTGCAAGCTTGATATTTTCTTTTATAATCTGGACTTTAGTAAAAATGGGAAGGTAATGTTAATCAGAACACAGGGAGGAGTTGTGATCTAAATAGTAGTAGATTTATTCATTCTTAACATCACAAGACAAAGAAATGGCTAAAGAAATGTTACACAAACATTTTCATTTGGCAAATGCTTTCACTAATATAGGATCGATGGTGGAAAAAGTGATCAGCTGAGAATCGACAGACGACACTAACCATAACACTAATCGCTTTCTCTGACTTGATACACGTGAATCCAGAGTATCACACAAAAACTACACCGCCAACAAGCATCTATACTCTACTATTCAAAAAATAAAAATATTGTTCGAAAGAACAGGGTGCTGGGACATATATATTGGAGCCCTAAACCGTAGCAAAAAATACGTTACCCTACTGCTGGTCAGGGCGGCGCACCATGATGCGTTCGGCGACTGAAGTCATGGACAGGAGCAATTGTTTTATTAGTGGTGTGCGCCCGAAAAATGCAAGAACGCAGTCTTGTATTCGGCTAATTCGTAACGCAGGTACTTCCCTATGAGTCTCTGAAGCCCCAGTGGATTCCTGTGTAGGTGTACCTGTTTGCTGGTCTGCCAAATCAATTTGACTCCGTCCCATAACTATTCGTGATGGAATATGTCCAATGTTCAGACGACTGACTCAAGACAAATAAGTACACCCACACATCACTTGTTGTGTGCGTGATGTTAGAAGCAGTACCTCTGACGGTTCAGAAGGTGACTGGCACAGGCTGTAAGTGGCACACTAGCAAAGGAGACAAGTCTCACCATTTAGGTAGAGACTTGCAGTTCTTTACTAGCGAAGCGCCAATACAAAAGTCTCTTCTCTTTCTCTCTGTTTTTCTCGCCAGCTCGGTAGCAAAGCACATTTACATCTTAGACTACTCCCACTTTAGCACAAGCCAATCACGAGCTGGAGCGCTGCATTCGAAGATGGGAAACTGCTCCTTGCTGTGAATGCACCTATTTGACCAATCAGAGACTTTAAAGTTAATTGGGAGAAAAGAAAAAAGATTCAGCTTCGCGGCCTCTTTCCCACGCGTTTATGCCATGTCTTTCGCTAACAACATGACCAGGGTGGAACCACAGCCCTCCATAAAAAGATCGTTATCTCCCCTATTGCGTCCTTTTCGAAGTTTCCAAAGAGCGGCCACAAACTCGCTAAAACCCTCATGCTTTCATAAATATGTTTTTGTAGCAGAGTCTGGACGTCTGAGCGCCAGTGACCTGTCCCATGGAAACGCTCACGGTCGTCTCATCGACCTCCACCCTAACAAGGACCCATCCTCTGTTTTATTGCTGGTCTTCAATGCTTTGGCCATTGCAGCAGTATCCTCAGCGTTAGTCAGCCTACCTGGATGCGACCGGTGACCGACTGGCGCCATTCAAACGTGTCTGCACAAGGAGACTGCAGAACTCGGCAGTTTGGAAATGTTTTCACCCAGGTTCCACAGAGAAAACGCGCTTCCCTCGGCACTCAGTTGCCGTACGCTTCTACTGCAGTCGTTTAAAACGGCACCTTGTAAGAGGTCCATGATTAAGGAATTCATTGCTAGCGCACTCGAGCAGATGTAACTTCGATGGATTCCTCACGCGCTGCCTGCGATATGTAAGCAACAATAGAATCGCAGACCAGAGAGCAGTGTGGGCTGCAGTAGCAGCTGTGTTAGTAGTAGGAGTAGTAGCGGGCAGTCGGGAGGGTGGGCCGGTCGTGCAGAGCGATGTAGTATAAGGTAAAAGCAATGCGCGCATATATAATTTGTAACAACTGATTTTGTACTATTGTTATATCAAGTCCCATGTAAATGTTTTTAAAAATCTTTTAATAATAATCTTTCTTATAAAGATAACTTTTGACAATCATTCATTTGAATTTAAAAATTTTACTAATTTCTTCTATCCATAGTCATCCCTATTATCATACAGAAAAATCAGTTGTTTCTTTTTATACATAACAAATCTAGCAGCCAGCATTGCACTGAGATGTGCCAGAAAAATTTCTTATAGGAGCAGATATATACGTGTTATCCGGCGACTTCATTCAGGTAAGAATTTTTAGTTTATTCAGAATGATTTTTCAGCCCATGACGCAGCATTGCTGACGTCCAAATTTACCAGTTTAGGTTCATAGTCAGTTAATTTTTGAATGGTTATTTATATGAGTCACATTTTTATTGAGAAGTTAGTCATATCATTATTCCGAGGTTACGGACGTGAACTGTTGGGAGGTTACACTTGGCGACAGAAGGCCAAGATCGTATTTTTTGTGAATTTCTGAGAATGTTAAATGTAGTTTGCATCTGGCGCAATGCATTTACTAATTTGTCACTCCTTCTTCACAGATCATTGGCAGTTTATTGCTCTTTGTTGTTATTGCATTTGTTCTATTTTTGCTTTGTCTTTGTTTGATTTTGTGCCTACCTTTGACTTGTGAAAATGCCTCGAAAAACTCCTAACAGTACATAGCGATGCGCAATGAGTGAAAAAGCCGACTTGAATAATTGACTGATAGTACTAGGGACACTCAGTTTCATAATGATAATCCTCCAATTACAGATAATCAGTGCGTGCCAACCACCAGTAATGATTTTAATCCAAATTATGAGCAAGCAAATACAATTATGTCCACAGTAAATTTAATGATAACTGATGATGTTGCCCAGTTTGATACACCCGATTTGCAAAATTTACACAGTGAACAGATAATGCCTCTAATGAAGATGAACAATGTACTCAAAGTACGTCAGATTTATTTGATTCCAATGTGGTGACCAACAGTGCATATCCAATTGGTAAACCTTTTCAAGAATCAGACATTGACCAAATGATTTCACAAAACGTGACAAATGCAGGTACACCATCACACAGCACAGAGAATAGAGTCGCAAATTTTGGTGTGGATCAAGTTATAGCAGTATTGCTACAACTTAATGAAAATCTCAAACAGTCAAATAAAAGACAAAACAACAATTTCAAACAACTTAATGAAAAACAAGACAACAATTATAGGCAACTTAATGAACAACAAGACAACAGTTACAAACAACTTAGTTAACAGATTACAGCCATTGTCATGCAATGTCATGATACCAAAGAACAGTTACGTGAAGAAATTAAGGCTTGTGCTAGGAATAGTAGTGAAAAAATTAGATACGTTGCACATGAATTACATAAAACAGATGCAGCCACAACAAAATTACTTAGAGATGAAATTATTGCAGTTGCTAACAATGTTCAGAAAACGCAACACATTTACGCGACGAGTTTAAATTAATGTCAGTAGAACTTTCACGCACACTGGATGCGAAAGTAGACAAGAAATTTGAACAACAGAACAGTCAAATTGACGAACATTTTAATCACCACCTACAAAACAGTGCTACACATTACTGTAAATTCATACAGGAACAGAACAAAGTAGAGAAACAAGTCATGGATACAGTTACTGCACAGAGAGAGAAAGACAAGCGTAAGTTGTTTACGAAAGCAAAAACTTACGTGGACACCAACATTGCTACAGTATCAGTCAAAATCAATACTATGAAACAGTTGAATACTAAATTGCATGGTGAAATCTCCGATACACTAATATTCAGATTTGGAAAATAAATACACAGTAGACTTTCAGACAGTGACCAGTGGACTGGAACAATTGGAATTAATACAGGATCTTGATGCCATTAAAGCAGATTTTAAGAAATTAAACAAAACCACATGTAAAATGCAAAAACAAATTAATACTTGTGACACTAAGAATGATGATCAGGTAGAAGCACTGACTGAAAAAATTGATGAATTGGCCAGTCGTATTGACGTTATCGAAAATAACAATGACATCAAATCAGACGATACGTCACAAGTTTCGTTCAAACACCTGAATTCCAAAACATACAGCAGATAATCAGTGAGATAGGTTCGTCCAACAATACATTGCGTAGAAAATTGTCATCTTTACAGCAAGAAGTGACAGAAATGAAAAATGTTTCAGCCTCTAACACGTCACAGCATACACCACATTCTGAATATTTGTCACACTTACATAGCCACTATAACTTAGGTAATTTACAGAAAGTACATGTGTTAGATTCCGAACAGACAGAGACAAACAGATTATCATACAATCCACAACATGCTCATACATTCAGAGACGATAATTTTGATTACAAGCACTTTCTACCCATTAGGAAATTTAAGGTATTTATAAATGATAGAACACAGATTCACCCCTTTGATTGGATACAACAATTTAGCTTTGCTTTTGCACCAACTTGGCCCGTAACACACAAACTTGAATTTTTTTGCAGTTTTTTGGAATGCGAACCGGCAACTCGTATATGACCGATCGTGAGACAATGTTATTCGGTAGTAGAATTTCAGAATGCTTTTCTGTCAGTGTATTGGTCGATGGCGACACAGCGCGGAATCAAGGATCAGTTAATTAGCTTACCGAATTATGAGAACTCAAATTTTCCCACTGTCACGCAATTTTTTGAGCACATGGTACAGAAAAACCAATATTTATGTGAGCCATACTGTCAGCACTTATCCAATTATGTATTTCAAAATTACCATGAACGTTAAGAGTGTCACTTTTAACAGGACAGCAGAAAAAAATATTTCGGCATTTAGAGATCTGCTACAGCTTTTGGAAGTTCAGCAATCAGATTATTCCTTCATAAACAAAATTTTCCACAACATAACCAAGGCCAACAAACATACCGTAATTACGATCAGCCACGCTATTTTAATAGCAAAAGTGATAGACGCTCCAGAAATGACAACAAAAATAACTTTAATACCAGACAAAATTTTAATTATGAGTACCGTCAAAATTATCAGCAATAGCAAACACATTTTGGTAACAATAGAGGTTTTTCCCCACAACAGCAACAAAACAAGCCGGTTAGCATATCTAACAAGCAATGTAATGTGCAAGGTCAACCAAGCCTCAATGTTTCGCCGCCTACACGTATTGCGTCGGCTCCGACAAATAATAACGAACAGTAACAAGGAAATCACTACCTACAGAAGACACATCATTTCAACCCCTATCGCAACGCGCCGTATAGTAATGACTATCATGATAGAGGTAAAAGTAATGAGCACAGTTTTCAGAGCACGTTTAATAACAGTAGGTCTTATCAGCAGCAGAATCATCCACAACAGATTGTCATGAATGAACCACAGTCAGTATCATCCCGAACCTAATATGTCAGGACGAAATAACAGAAGGGTACAAATAGTCGAAATGTCACAGCATCCTCCTGCAGATAACAGTACGTCAGAAATAATTTCACTAGATACAGTACAGGTTGCATCCTCCAGCAACGTAAGCAATACTTTTGATACAAAGAATCTTGTTCACGAAAATGTTATTACTTTTGACGACATCCGAAACACACTTTTACATGAACAACCAGTTATTCAAAAAACCATTTCCCGCCCTGTTATTGAAGTAAAGGTTGAATCATCCACATTTTCAGCAGTAATCGATTCTGGATCATCTATGTCAGTTATAAATGAAGAAACTTCCCAGGAATGTAACAAGGACAATACTTATCCTACGTTACCATTAGGCAAAACTAAAGTAAAACGAGCAGTATCTGGTAAAGGAGGATATGTAAAATTACAGACACACTTATCATTTTGTATTGCAGGTCACATGTTCAAATTTTTGGATTGTACCCTGAAAATGGCTCCAATAAGTCACCACTAGGAAACTCGGTTCTGTGTCGCAATAACTCAAAATGTAAAGTAATACCACGATATTACAAGTATCAGGGAACGCCTTATCACAGATAAGACTGTCCTTAAGGCTTGTAAGCTCACATTTCTTGCAATAAATGACATACCTGAAATGTTACCACTCTCATTACTACGTCAGATAGGTAATGCACGTAGTCAGTTCGTCGTATTCATGATTTCCTCTTCAAAGTAACATACCGTACTTGTTATTTAACACAAAATGACATTAAAATTTAGGTTATTCACGAGCAGCTAGTTGAGAATATGTATGAACTTCAAATGACACGACAAACATTCTCGTTCTGCATTTGTATTCAAACCCAGGTCATGCAGACTAAGATGTCGTGACTGATGGAAACTGTCATTCCTGACTAGGCATACCGAGAGTCATATACCTCGATTTTAGACAGTATCAGTTAGCAAATATCAACTTTGAATTACTTAACGTAAACATTTTTAACGGACGCGAATTCCTACCCAGCATCTATTTTCCCTGTTAACGAACAACGAGAGATGTTAAATATTGCTTCTTCACAAGTAACTTACTTGAAATGACGTGATGTAAAGCTTTGTGTTGGACAGGGATTCGAACCCAGAACCTAATGGGATTGTTATCGAAGCATAATCAACTGTGACATATCGGATTTTCTCGGCAGTAGCTAGATGTTTTAACTGAAATGACGAGACGAAACATTAATTTTTTCCTTCCCAGGACTCCAACCCGGAACCTATTGCTGTTATTTATTAGAGAAAACAAACGTTAAATATGTGTTTGATACATCAGCAGCGACATGTGAGCATGTCTGAAGTAGAAATAATATGACGAAAAGTTCAGTGCTGACTGGGAATCGAACCCCACACATACCGTTGTTGACAACACAAAAAGAAACGTCAGCTACAGAATTTTTCTCCACCAGCAGCTCGGAATAACATCCTTGAACTTAGAGTGATCTCGCAAATAGTTCTGTGTCTCACTGGGAGTAAAAAACGTCAGATATCGTTAGTGTTGACAATGAATGAAAATGCATTAAAAATCAAAATTATTATCCATCAGCAGATAGGTGTTCTGAGGCTAGAGCTTGATAATACATAATGAAAACTTTAGTGCCGGGCTAGCATTTGAACCCATTCACGTGCAATATGTGGAGATGTTGAGGAATCTGCAGTTTTGAACAAACAACAAATTGTAGTCGAGCTGTATTGTCACGAAGGGATCAAATTCCGCGTTAAGGGCGGTGTGAATTGCATTCCAAGTTCAGAACCAATTTTATCGACATACAGAAGCGCAAATAAAAGATGGAATAAGGGTCCTATGACCCTACATAGCGTTTGTTTCATAACTATAAACAAATAACTAGTATAAGGAAGGTTACTGGTGATAGAATTCCCACATTTCGCCACTCCTGACTTTGTTGTGGTGCAACGTAACGACTACTTGGTAGAGATCATGTTTAATGTGAATTTCAGACCACAATGCCATTATACCTTCTTCACTTGGCATAGCCACAAGAGAATAGAATCTGTCTCTCCCTATTAAAAATCATGGGCAGAAGTTGGAATCGAACCCAGACCATCATCATAGGAACCTATGATCAATCCAACAGACCACCAAATCATCTGCTGTATGACTCATTTTTCTTTCATAACACCGTCGCGGCACACTCGATGAGAATTCTGACACACAGGCTCCCTGTAGTGGTTTGCAGCATGTTCAGTACATTCATTTACTTGGTTGACGAAATCGCCATGAACTAGCTGCCTCGGCTACCCAGTACATACATTCGACTCTATTTTGTAATCACCGAAATAAAATCATGTAACTGCCACCTACACAGAACTGCCAACAGTGTAGGATTCAGAAATGTAAAGAGGAAGTGTTCCTTTCCATTTGAGCTACTCTATTGAGCTATCTGTTTGTTGAAAACGTCGTGCAGTGCAAAAGAAAAGCTGTAACTGTCCGTCTCTCAGAAGTCTATATCTGGCCATATGCATTATCTCACAGCACTGTGGAATGCGGAAGTTCTGGAGGAACTATTGTTGACTTCTGGAGGTGATGTAGCTAGATGACAGCTAGTAGCATCACGGTAAGTGTCATGCACTGTAGATAAGATGCTGCTACATTTTTTACAACGCAATTCTGCTGTCTGCTGAAGTTACCAATTTAATGGAACTTTGAACGTAATTACCTTCACTTCTCAACACAAAATAGCCGCATGTGGAAAAAGGGCTAACTTCTGCGACATTTTGTTCTTATCAGGTTTAATAGATGGCCAGGCAGCAGATGCATCTCGAAGCTTTTGTACACTCCTGGAAATGGAAAAAAGAACACATTGACACCGGTGTGTCAGACCCACCATACTTGCTCCGGACACTGCGAGAGGGCTGTACAAGCAATGATCACACGCACGGCACAGCGGACACACCAGGAACCGCGGTGTTGGCCGTCGAATGGCGCTAGCTGCGCAGCATTTGTGCACCGCCGCCGTCAGTGTCAGCCAGTTTGCCGTGGCATACGGAGCTCCATCGCAGTCTTTAACACTGGTAGCATGCCGCGACAGCGTGGACGTGAACCGTATGTGCAGTTGACGGACTTTGAGCGAGGGCGTATAGTGGGCATGCGGGAGGCCGGGTGGACGTACCGCCGAATTGCTCAACACGTGGGGCGTGAGGTCTCCACAGTACATCGATGTTGTCGCCAGTGGTCGGCGGAAAGTGCACGTGCCCGTCGACCTGGGACCGGACCGCAGTGACGCAAGGATGCACGCCAAGACCGTAGGATCCTACGCAGTGCCGTAGGGGACCGCACCGCCACTTCCCAGCAAATTACGGACACTGTTGCTCCTGGGGTATCGGCGAGGACCATTCGCAACCGTCTCCATGAAGCTGGGCTACGGTCCCGCACACCGTTAGGCCGTCTTCCGCTCACGCCCCAACATCGTGCAGCCCGCCTCCAGTGGTGTCGCGACAGGCGTGAATGGAGGGACGAATGGAGACGTGTCGTCTTCAGCGATGAGAGTCGCTTCTGCCTTGGTGCCAATGATGGTCGTATGCGTGTTTGGCGCCGTGCAGGTGAGCGCCACAATCAGGACTGCATACGATCGAGGCACACAGGGCCAACACCCGGCATCATGGTGTGGGGAGCGATCTCCTACACTGGCCGTACACCACTGGTGATCGTCGAGGGGACACTGAATAGTGCACGGTACATCCAAACCGTCATCGAACCCATCGTTCTACCATTCCTAGACCGGCAAGGGAACTTGCTGTTCCAACAGGACAATGCACGTCCGCATGTATCCCGTGCCACCCAACGTGCTCTAGAAGGTGTAAGTCAACTACCCTGGCCAGCAAGAACTCCGGATCTGTCCCCCATTGAGCATGTTTGAGACTGGATGAAGCGTCGTCTCACGCGGTCTGCGCGTCCAGCACGAACGCTGGTCCAACTGAGGCGCCAGGTGGAAATGGCATGGCAAGCCGTTCCACAGGACTACATCCAGCATCTCTACGATCGTCTCCATGGGAGAATAGCAGCCTGCATTGCTGCGAAAGGTGGATATACACTGTACTAGTGCCGACATTGTGCATGCTCTGTTGCCTGTGTCTATGTGCCTGTGGTTCTGTCAGTGTGATCATGTGATGTATCTGACCCCAGGAATGTGTCAATAAAGTTTCCCCTTCCTGGGACAATGAATTCACGGTGTTCTTATTTCAATTTCCAGGAGTGTATTATGTATGGGGAGAGTGCATCATGCCAAAATAGCCGGAAAAGTATTTTCTACATTAGCTGTCATGTGGTAGTGGCATTTTATTCTTCTTCAACCCTTGTTTGACAGCTTTAACTCAGAACAAGTTTTCTACATGTATGTAATCAATAAACTGCATGAGCAATGTCCGACTGTTATAGATCACATAAGAGAATTCGCATATATCGTTGATGATTAATTTCTCTCTCATGTTTTAACAACACTAAAAGAAACCTTACGAAAATTGTGCACTGTATTAAAGGAATGAAATAAAACTTCCCACAATAACCTTACGTTGGAAGTCTGTTTTGATAAAACTGAGTATCTATACACAAGCGTGCCTCTATCGGCACGGATTAGTAAAATAGTACTCACTTAGATTTCGATTGGGTCTGTGTTTAAATGGTATGCTGTGTCATACTCAACAGGTATGCAAATGTGGCATTTCATAAATTAAGATATGTATCCCTAGGGACCCTAAATCTGCTTGTCAGCAGCGGAATGTGGCGTTACCTGTTGTGCAACATTGTAAGTTTTTCACCATTGCACTATGAGCTGAAAGTATTTTCTTGCGATTTCCTTATCCATGTTTGATCAGACTGCTTGTAGCTCTTTCACAGAAGGGATAAAAACGTTACGTGCAGCGAGACTGGAACAGCGAACCATAACAGACGCTTTTTCAGAGGTCAGCACGTCACCACAGAGCTAGTGCTAGTGAAGAGGTATGTGTTGCGCGTTTCTCTTACAAGGCCAATAGAGTCTAGAAATCGTAAACCGCTATTTAAAGGGCGAGTTTAGTTGCGATTTACACATGCAACGACTTTCCTGGGCTGAAAACAGTAAATTTACAATCTTTTGTTACACCTGAAGCGATAATAACTCAGATTATTCAATGGAAATGACAGGAAAAATCAAGTGAACTTTGAGGCTTAATTCCGTGCACACCAGGAAGTAACTCGTCGACCACAGAGTTGCCAAATATACCTTGCCTTGTTGCCAAATCTCCGTTACAGTACTAGGAGGAAGAAGACGAACCAATGTGATCCTACAGCGGGCTGTGAAGTGACCACAGCTGGCCTTTCAAATACACGGCTGCAACAGCCTGGAATACGTAATGCGTCTGATTCGCATTTCTGTAACCAGGTTTAGGGACTGGAGCGTAGTTACTAATAATACTCGGAACTGACTGCAAACTAAGCATTATAAATCAGTAACTCTCATAGTTGTTTTTATATTTCTTTCGTAACTGTTCTCAAACCTAAGAAACTCATTCATGGACGTTTTTGTGCCTCGCCGATAGTCGAGCACACCAAACAAATAATAAAAAAAAGAATATATATATATGTGTGTGTGTGTGTGTGTGTGTGAGAGAGAGAGAGAGAGAGAGAGAAAGAGAGAGAGAGAGAGAGAGAGAGAGAGTAATAAAGATAAAGAAGAATGAGAGAGAGAAATTGTTGTAAAGAAATTGAATACTCTGTTCTTTTAAATGGCTATCGGTTCATCAAATAAAATAAAATTTTGTAATGTAGGTAAATTATTTGTATAGATCTGAAAATGAAAAAATGCAGATCTGCACAGTGCCTGAATCTGCACTTTAGTTTCTGTCTTAATGGGCATAATTTTTAGTTTATTCTCTTCTGAATTTTCAAATGAATTGATTATTACGAGGTACAAAATAATTAGACAACTGTGTTTCTTACAGCTTCCGTTTGCACCAACATTTTCTTCTATTCTCGTGCAATTAATGAAATTCTACTGGTATGATCACAAGACTGCACATACATGCAATCGATTTCGAGGTGCAAAGTGTTATCTTACTTTTCGTGATAGGTTGGCAAAGTTGATTTCCAAAGACTTTTTATTGCACTGAAATAATCTTTTGTAACAAAGTAACAAGGTAAGTGTTTGATTTGTATATATTTTGTGGCAAACTGTAATCGTGATGGAAGATTGCACACCTGAACGTTTGACGCAACTGGTCTAGCTACAATATTATAAATATGCCTCAGTTTGTGGATGAACTCAGGTTGATAATCATTTTGAATATTTAGCAGTGCTATCAGACGAAAAGGTCAACCTTACACAAACTGTGGGAAGTTTGTTTTACAACCTTCGTACCTGGAGAAAGAGCTTTTCCTATTTGAGATATCTGTGAACGTCGCTGCATAAGACGATTTAAGAAGAAACTAAATTCCCTCAGCTACTCCACTGTTTAAAGAAATCTTAACGGCACTAGATCGTGGTTTGTGAATTGTTTACCGGTCGTACTCTGCCGCATTGCGCTGGTTGGAAGGCAAAAAGCTTGCTGACGAAATTCACACGAGGAAAAGGGGGACGTAATGTCTCCCACTGGAAGGTCATGTTGTTTTATTTAAATGATTACAGAATCAGGTAAAACGAACACTGAGGCGGTCAGTATAAGCACATTACTGTTGTCAGTATGATGTTGCACCGCCCAGGGCCTGTAATGATAAAGGGCCCGTTTAGGTCAGTCATATTGTATACAGAAGTGGAAGAGAGAGCACCCCTGAATTCTACAATCCGTATGCATTGCATACACACAGAAGTTACTGATACAGTGTACTAATGGAGCGCAATGAGTGAATTGCATATTTTCCGATGAGAAAGTTTACTGGGAAACAGTCTTCGCTACATTAGGTTACTTAAACTGGTGTCAGAGCTAGAATTTATGGTCAGCGACTAAGTGTAAGCACAATGAGTCGGATGCGGGTTTTGCAACTGTGAAATACTTTCCTACATTATAGCAGTGAATATTAAATTTGAACTAATATTCCGACAATTTTGAACTTGGATAGCTTAGAATGAAAATCTTTATATTTATTGCAAAGGAATACAACTGATTTTCTAAAACATTCTCGGTCATACTCAACTTGAAACAGGTCACGTCGACCAAATCATATGGAAGAACTAACAGCGACGTATTTCGGAAGGCAGTAAGATCCCTTGGCTTTTGGTTTGACAGTATTCGACAGCCATTTCTAGCCGCAAGTAAATGAAGAAAGGCAGCGCGTTTTTGTTATCAAGTAACGTCTTCATCAATTACTTTAGTTTTAATGTAATCTACGAGTAATTGATTATGTTTGATAATAACATGAAAAGGATTCCGTAGACAGGGAAAAAACCTGTTCTTGGGAAACTACTTCCATCATGACCAAAAGGCATTAAATGATCTTCAAGCACATGTGTTCCAGCAGCAGTATGAAGAAAATGATAGTAATAAGTATGGTGATAATTGAATTATCCGGTAACTTCACACTTCACAGTGGATTTTCTCGAGCTAAGATATTTCCTGAATTAGTGAAAATTTCAAAATGGCTTCACATCAAGGCTACAATGCCTAGAAGAGTCTTTACATAGTGCTGATGTGAGAATAGCATAAGCTTCGCGTCAGAAGCTTCCTTCTACTTAACCATTTAATAGCCTCGCATTTTTTCTACCGTGACTCATTTTGTAAGCTATGCACATCATCCATTACAGCACACTCCTGGGGCTGGGAAATGTGGTCTGCTGGAACGAACTATCACAAGTGCAATGCCTGGGTACAAGAATTTACTTTTAAGAGGCACAGACAGATTTACTTTACCTCTGGTAACCTCAAGAGAAAGACGTTATAATCCAGAATCCGCATTAAACATCACCAACATTCCCAACTGGACAGAGCCGGTTTGCTTTGGGAAATGACGTAGCTGGAGGTCACTGTAAATAGAAATACTGTCGCCAGTAAACTTACTTACATCACAAAATCTTATTTTATTTGATGAACCGATAGCCATTTAAAGGAACAGGGCTCTTATTTTACTTGTACTTGATTGAACTAGAGACGTTGAAAAATTTGGTGCTGGGCTATGATTCGAATTCGTATCTCCTCTTTCGATGATCTGAGTCTCTCGGAACAGAATAGTTCAATCATTCCGTTCCTTTTTCCAAGACTGCAATCTTCTCTAGGTCACCTCCAAAGGTAAGTATGTGGGTCCGATTCCTGATCCAGTACAAAAATATTCATAATATCGTTTCAAGCCCTATCACGTGCACACCGACCTGCTAGTGAAAATGAACGTGTATTTCTAATGTATGTTCATGTGTTGCCAACAATTTCTGGTCAAACATGCACACATCTTACTGTTGGTGAGTAAGCAACTGATACTTAAGCTACATTCGTGGACGATAAAGAAGAACGATAGGAGTGTGGTTCGAATGTCACTCAGGCACAAAAATTTGTATTCTTATTTTAGATTCAAACACCTAGCAGCTGGTAAGAAAAACCGATACTTAACATTTGATTTTACTTAGTTAACAATCCGATTATGTGTTGGATTCGTACCTCTGTCACAGAATTTCACATCATGCACTTCAGCTATAAATGCATACACACTTTGTTACTTCTGAATGGAGGTGTTTCAGACATCTTTCGTGGTTAGTTAACAGGGATGAAAGGGTCTTGATAGGAGTCCCGGTTTATTACAAAAACTGTCGTCTTTTATTTTCAAGTTTAGATTTGGTTACTGATATTGGCGAAAATTTCTGTAATTCATGACACTTCACAGCTAGTCAGCAATATGATTGATTAGATTCGAATGGATTAATACTTGCTCCATAGATCATGAATACGACACTTCGTAATGATGTGGAACATGTTATTTTAATGAAAGATTTCTTCACATACCGGTATTCAATTTCTTTACAACAATTTTTTACCCTCTCTCTCATTCTTCTTTATCTTTCTTTCTTTCTTTCTCTCTCTCTCTCTCTCTCTCTCTCTCTCTCTCTCTCTCACACACACACACACATTCTTTTTTTATTTTTATTTGTTTGGTGTGTTCGACAATCGGCGAGGCACGAAAACGTCCATGAATGAGTTTCTTAGGTTTGAGTACAGTTACGAAAGAAATATAAAAACAGCTATGAGAGGTACTGATTTATAATGCTTAGTTTGCAGTCAGTTCCGAGTATTATTAGTAACTACGCTCCAGTCCCTAAACCTGGTTACAGAAAGGCGAATCAGACGCATTACGTATTCCAGGCCGTCGCAGCCGCGTCTTTGAAAGGCCAGCTGTGGTCACTTCACAGCCCGTTGTAGGATCACATCGGTTCGTCTTCTTCCTGCTAGTACTGTAACTGAGATTTGGCAACAATGCGAGGTATATTTGGCAACTCTGTGGTCGACGAGTTACTTCCTGGTGTGCACAGAATTAAGCCTCAAAGTTCACTTGATTTTCCTGTCATTTCCATTGAATAATCTGAGTTATTATCGCTTCAGGTGTAACAAAAGATTGTAAATTTACTGTTTTCAGCCCAGGAAAGTCGTTGCATGTGTAAATCGCAACTCAACTCGTCCTTTAAATAGCGGTTTACGATTTCTAGACTCTTTGGCCTTGTAAGAGAAACGCGCAGCACATACCTCTTCACTAGCACTAGCTCTGTGGTGACGTGCTGACCTCTGAAAAAGCGTCTGTTATAGTTCGCGGTTCCAGTCTCGCTGCACGTAACGATTTTATCCCTTCTGTGAAAGAGCTACAAGCAGTCTGATCAAACATGGATAAGGAAATCGCAAGAAAATACTTTCAGCTCATAGTGCAATGGTGAAAAACTTACAATGTTGCACAACAGGTAACGCCACATTCCGCTGCTGACAAGCATATTTTGGGTCTCTAGGGATACATAACTTTATTTATGAAATGCCACATTTGCATACCTGTTGAGTATTCTTTTAGTGTTGTAGAAACAATAATGTACATGAGAGAGAAATTAATCATCAACGATATATGCGAATTCTCTTATGTGATCTATAACAGTCTGACATTGCACATGCAGTTTATTGTTTACATACTTGTAGAAAACTTGTTCTGAGTTAAAGCAGTCAAACAAGGTTTGAAGAAGAATAAAATGCCACTACCACATGACAGCTAATGTAGAAAATACTTTTCCGGCTATTTTGGCATGATGCACTCTCCCCATACATAATACAAAAGCTTCGAGATGCATCTGCTGCCTGGCCATCTATTAAACCTGATAAGAACAAAATGTCGCAGAAGTTAGCCCTTTTTCCACATGCGGCTATTTTGTGTTGAGAAGTGAAGGTAATTATGTTCAAAGTTCCATTAAATTGGTAACTTCAGCAGACAGCAGAATTGCGTTGTAAAAAATGTAGCAGCATTTTATCTATAGTGCATGAAACTTACCGTGACGCTATTAGCTGTCATCTAGCTACAGCACCTCCAGAAGTCAACAATAGTTCCTCCAGAACATCCGCATTCCACAGTGCTGTGAGATAATGCATATGGCCAGATATAGACTCCTGAGAGACAGACAGTTACAGCTTTTCTTTTGCACTGCACGATGTTTTCAACAAACAGATAGCACAATAGAGTAGCTCAAATGAAAAGGAACACTTCCTCTTTAAATTTCTGAATCCTACACTGTAGGCAGTTCCGTGTGGGTGGCAGTTACATGATTTTATTGCGGTGATTACAAAATAGAGTCGAATGTATGTACTGGGTAGCCGAGGCATCTAGTTCATGGCGATTTCGTCAACCAAGTAAATGAATGTACTGAACATGCTGCAAACCACTACAGGGAGCCTGTGTGTCAGAATTCTCATCGAGTGTGCCGCGACGGTGTTATGAAAGAAAAATGAGTCATACAGCAGATGATTTGGTGGTCTGTTGGATTGATCATATGTTCCTATGATGATGGTCTGGGTTCGATTCCAACTTCTGCCCATGATTTTTAATAGGGAGAGACAGATTCTATTCTCTTGTGGCTATGCCAAGTGAAGAAGGTATAATGGCATTGTGGTCTGAAATTCACATTAAACATGATCTCTACCAAGTAGTCGTTACGTTGCACCACAACAAAGTCAGGAGTGGCGAAATGTGGGAACTCTTGTCACCAGTAACCTTTCTTATACTAGTTATTTGTTTATAGTGATGAAACAAATGCTATGTAGGGTCATAGGACCCTTATTCCATCTTTTATTTGCGCTTCTGTATGGCGATAAAATTGGTTCTGAACTTGGAATGCAATTCAGACCGCCCTTAACACGGAATTTGATCCCTTCGTGACAATACAGCTCGACTACAATTTGTTGTTTGTTCAAAACTGCAGATTCCTCAACATCTCCACATATTGCACGTGAATGGGTTCAAATGCTGGCCTGGCACTAAAGTTTTCATTATGTATTATCAAGCTCTAGCCTGAGAACACCTATCTGCTGATGGATAATAATTTTGATTTTTAATGCATTTTCATTCATTGTCAACACTAACGATATCTGACGTTTTTTACTCCCAGTGAGACACAGAACTATTTGCGAGATCACTCTAAGTTCAAGGATGTTATTCCGAGCTGCTGGTGGAGAAAAATTCTGTAGCTGACGTCACTTTGTGTGTAGTCAACAACGGTATGTGTGGGGTTCGATTCCCAGTCAGTGTTGAACTCTTCGTCATATTATTTCTAGTTCAGACATGCTCACATGTCGCTGCTGATGTAACAAACCCATATTTAATGTTTGTTTTCTCTAATAAATAACAGCAATAGGTTCTGGGTTTGAGTCTTGGGAAGGAAAAAATTAATGTTTCGTCCCGTCATTTCAGTTAAAACATCTAGCTACTGCCGAGAAAATCTGATATGTCACAGTTGATTGTGCTTCGATAACAATCCCATTAGGTTCTGGGTTCGAATCCCTGTCCAATCAAAGCTTTACATCACGTCATTTCAAGTAAGTTACTTGTGAAGGAGCAATATTTAACATCTCTCGTAGTTCGTTAACAGGGACAATAAATGCTGGGTAGGAATTCGCGTTCGTTAAAAATGTTTACGTCATGTAATTTAAAGTTGATATTTGCTAACTGATACTGTCTAAAATCGAGGTATATGACTCTCGGTATGCCTAGTCAGGAATGACAGTTTCCATCAGTCACGACATCTTAGTCTGCATGACCTGGGTTTGAATACAAATGCAGAACGAGAATGTTTGTCGTGTCATTTGAAGTTCACATATATATTCTCAACTAGCTGCTCGTGAATAACCTAAATTTTAATGTCATTTTGTGTTAAATAACAAGTACGGTATGTTACTTTGAAGAGGAAATCATGAATACGACGAACTTACTACGTGCATTACCTATCTGACATAGTAATGAGAGTGGTAACATTTCAGGTATGTCATTTATTGCAAGAAATGTGAGCTTACAAGCCTTAAGGACAGTCTTATCTGTGATAGGGTGTTCCCTGATATTTGTAGTATCGTGGTATTACTTTACATCTTGAGTTATTGCGATACAGAGCCGAGTTTTCTAGTGGTGACTTATTGGAGCCATTTTCAATAGTCAAACGACTGTACCTAGGAACGATTAGAGGACCTGCTAGACAGCTGCGTTATGTGGGTTGCATGCGAATCAGCAGAAATGCAATTCAGGTCGTTCGGATACTTCTGAGCATGACTGTACATGTATCACACTGGAACAACCGAAATAAAATGTTCAAACGTATTTACGTTCTGTATTTTAATTTGAAACACCTACCTGTTGCCAACTGTTCGCCTAAAATTGTGTGCCATATGTTTGTGACTATTACAGCGCCATCTATCACATAGCGAAGAAAGTGGTCCAACTAAAACATTCATGTTTCTTTACTTACTACACGAATATGTAATAAAAAATAGAGGTTCCTATTTTAAAAAAAACGCAGTTGATATCCATTTGACCTATGGGAGCGCCATCTAGCGGGCCAAACACAGAGCCATCTCGTTTCCCCCTTCAAGCTAGACAAGTTTCGTTCTTTTTTAGTCTTTTCGTTTGACACTTATTTCGTGAGATATTTGGCTTGGTCACGATCAATGGACCACCCTGTAGAATTCGCAGCGTTCCTCACCCCAGTGTAGTACACGTCGAAACTTTGAGAACCAGAATAACCAAGGGCAATCACCATATTTACAATATTAAACCCTTTATTGAATAAACGTATTTTATGAATTATCACACTGTAATGCCATTTCCAGATATTTATATGACCACATATTCAGTGTCTTTGAGAACCAGAATAACCAAGGGCAATCACCATATTTACAATATTAAACCCTTTATTGAATAAACGTATTTTATGAATTATCACACTGTAACGCCATTTCCAGATATTTATATGACCACTTATTGATGATGGTTATATTTTTTCTTGGCAAGTACCTGGGAAGGTAAGGTTATACCTCAGACTGTGCACATTTTTTTATTGTATATATGATGGTTTTCCTATCGAAAGTAGAATTTTCTCTGTATGCACTATGAAATCTTTCAGCTATAACAAACACGTTGCCTTATGTTATCCCAATATCTTGACTATTCTACATTTTTTTTTGCTACTACATTATGATACTGTGTGTACATTTTTGCACTTGAAAATTGTCTATGGTTTTGACCTTATACATTTTCTGTTATGCTATGCTGTATGGTTAGTTATATCACTAGAAACAAGTTTTCATTTAATGGGCATATGATTTAAATGCAAGATATTAATCCATATTCATCGTTTTCAGAAAGCAATACCATGTAAAATAAATAAATTAAACAACCACAGTGGTTTACTATGAAATGGAAAATTTCACGATCGGAATGAATGAAAGAAGATGTAATACTTTGTCATGGAAGGTAAATGGATCGGAATTAACAAGCATTAACAAGAATATACTGTACATGCTGTATGATAGCAGCTTGACTAATTATTTTTCTTTCAGAATATGAGGCGATTGTGGCACACTATCAGACAAAACTACACATGTTAATTTTAGTGATGAAATATGCTAGAAGTAAGAAACTCTATAATATATGAAATAATGAATGATAATGAATAGTTGTATGAAGAAAATCGTAATATGAATAATGAAGTGTCTATTTTTTGCAGATGATAATAAATGATGATGAATACTTATATGAAGAATATGGTAATATGAGTAATAAAGTTTTTCTTTGCAGATAATGATTATGATGAATTTTATATATTTTCTATTAGTTAAGAGATGCTATGTAGTCATTTAAGTATTTGTTGCAGTTCTTTTTGACAGTATCTCATATGTTGCATAGTATAGTGACTGAATGTTCTGGAAAAGACAGCTAGAGTACATGCATATTAAGTACACATTTCATTACCTGTTAATTCGAATTTTACTACTTTTCAGCATAATATGAATACATTTCTTCTTTCAGCTCAATAATCCACTTTGTATTTTTTCCAGGAGAAGCTTTTCATGATATTAATATTATTTCTGAAATATGTCGTTGTATGCTACAAGCACTTAGGTATTAAACTTGTTCTAGTATTTGTATTTATTTTTTACCCAGTTGTCTCTCTCATTCATGAATGTGATCACATATACTGTACTTGTTTGATAACATTGCTACAGCTGACTCATGATGAATGATTTTAATAATCATTACTTCCAGCAATAAGTCAAAAGTAAGTATTTTCATGCCCTAGCAGTTGACTATTGATGCCACTGCAATGAATTGCTAGCAAAAAAAAAAGATTTATTACTAGTCTGAACTGTTACCAGTATACAACTAACAACTAAATACAACTAAATACTGCTACCAGTTTAAGATATATTTCTAGTCCTAAATATAATGCAAATTTTTCTGATGTATTGATTCCATTATGTCTATGTATTGTTGGACTCAACACCTTGAGTACTAGTTGCAACGTCTTACATTTTAAGTATGTTATGTATTGCATGATACCAATATAGTCACTAGCAGCTAGTTGCTATACGCAATAATTCCTGTTTTGAATGATGAATTGTGAATAATACTGCATAATGTTTTGTAAAACTGCATAAATGCTTTGTAACTGGCCAATGAGTGCTAATAATTACTGCAATGAGATGAGTTGTAAATAGTGTTTTGTAATACCCCATACATACTACATAAATGGTTTGTAACTAGCCAATGACTGCCAATAATAACTGTAATGAGATGACTTTTGAATAATGTTTTGTAATATTCCATAAATGCTATGCCAATAATTACTGTAATGAGACGACTTATGAATAATGTTCTGTAATACTCCATACATACTCCATAAATGCTGTGTAACTAGCCAATGATTGCCAATAATTATTCAAATCGGATGATACACTAGTGTAATTCTGAAAGATGACTAGCATAAGACCAAATGTATCCTTCACCTTCTGACCTAATTACCACCAGTTACTGCCATATCCGTATGCCCTGTCCATTCTCATGATGATGAGCACTCTGTTTGGTTTTTGCACTAATTCTACGTTGATGTAAGATTATGGATTCTACAAGAATGTGGTGTTGACATATCAAGCTGTTCACCACCTTGAACGATGGAGATATTATTATGGACCTACTGTTTGGTGTACCTAATGTACTACAAAATGATAACATACAATATTAATACAACATTTCAGTGTCTTGGCTACACTGATAAATACTTCAGGGAAGAGTACTTCAGATTGTCTCACTTGGTGTTGTGCTTCTGTAGAAAGATATGGACTTTTTGTGCAACTATGTGCAACCCACTGTGCTACAACTCTGATGCTATCCTTCCCATCCCTTTCCTAGTTCTCATAAAAATGCTAGAGACTTTTACACTGTGTGTGCACTTCATTTCATTTGTTAATATGATCAGTTCTCCTAAACATGGTAAAGACTTTTGCAGTGTGTGTGCACTTTATCTCACTTCTTAATATGTTTAATTCTTGTAAAAATGCTGAAGACTTTTACAGTGCTTGTGCACTTTGTTTCATTTCTCAGTGTGTTCAGTTCTTATAAAACACTAAAGACTTTTACAGTTTGTGTGCACTTTATTTCATTTCTCAAAGTAATTAAATTCTTGTAAACTGCAAAAAATTTATACAGTGTGTGTGCACTTTATTTCTTAATGTTATCAGTTCTTATGAAAACACTAAAGACTTATATAGTGTGTGTGCACTTCATTTCGTTTGTTAATATGATCAGTTCTCATAAAAATGCTAAAGACTTTTACAGCGCGTGTGCACTTTATTTCATTTCTCAATGTGTTTAATTCTCGTAAAATGCTAAAGACTTATACAGCGCGTGTTCACTTTATTTCATTTCGCAATGTGTTCAGTTCTCATAAAAATGCTACAGACTTTTAGAGTGCGTGTGCACTTTATTTCATTTCTCAATGTATTTAAATTCTTGTAAACTGAAAAAACTTATACAGAGCATGTGCGCTTTATTTCGTTTCTTAATATGTTCTCTCCTCATTGAGTATGCATATATATATATATATATATATATATATATATATATATATATATATATATATATATATATATATATATATATATGCATACTCTGTGACTGTAGACTCAGTAAACTAAATAGGTTATAGAAAAATTTGTTGTTCATGGCAAGTCCAATTGACTCATCATCCCTGCCAAATTTTTACCCCCCAGTGGAGTGTTATGTAAGAGGTCCATGATTAAGGAAATTATTGCTTGCGCACTTGAGCAGATATAACTTCAATGGATTGCTCACATGCTGCCTGCGATATGTAAGCAACAATAGAATCACAGGCCAGAGAGCAGTGTGGGCTGCAGTAGCAGCTGTGTTAGTAGTAGTAGTAGTGAACAGGAGCAGTCGGGAGGTTGGGCCGGTCGTGGAGAGTGATGTAGTATAAGGTAAAAGCAGCCACTCGCATATGTAATTTGTAACAACTGATTTTGTACTATTGTTATATCAAGTCTCATGTAAATGTTTTTAAAACTCTTTTAATAATAATCTTTCTTATAAAGATAACTTTTGACAATCATTCATTTGAATTTAAAGATTTTACTAATTTCTCCTATCCATGGTCATCCCTATTATCATACAGATAAATCAGTTGTTTCTTTTTATACATAACAAATATAGCAGCCAGCATTGCACTGAGCTGTGCCAGAAAAATTTCTTATAGGAGCAGATACATACGTGTTATCCGGCGACTTCATTCAGGTAAGAATTTTTAGTTTATTCAGAATGATTTTTCAGGCCATGACGGAGCATTGTTGACGTCCAGATTTACCAGTTTAGGTTCATAGTCAGTTAATTTTTGAAAGGTTATTTATATGAGTCACATTTCTATTGAGAGATTAGTCATATCATTATTCCAAGGTTACGGAAGTAAACTGTTTGGAGGTTACAACCTTATTCCTTTGAATGCAGGTAAAGCTATGAAACGTCCCCTTAGAAAAATTTATACAAGACTGTGCTTAAACTGACACACAATATTTTTAGCGCAACGCAATCTGACTTTCAAAAATCCCTGCAAAAGAATGGCCCTGACTAACATTAATCTATACCTTTCACAAATCACTTACCTCACCAAAAATCTCCGTTACTCGAACTACTGCAACACAGCGAGCGCCACTACTGCCAGCTAAATAACAGATTCAAACTATGGAAGGCACTAACTACTGATAGGGATGGTTAGCAGTTGAAAGATGTTAATAGAGAACAAACAATGTATTTACCTTAACAGTCATAATATATATAGCAGTTCATGACAAATTACAAAACTCCGCCATCTCTCTCCTCACATCCACCACTGCTGGCGGCTCACCTCCAACTGCGCAACGCTATGCGCTGTTCACATCCAGCTGCCGCTGCCCAACACTACAATGGCAGACAACAATGCAAACTAGCCACAGACTGCACACAGCACAGCCAGTGATTTTCATACAGAGCGCTACGTAACGTTGCCAATAATAAAATATAAATAGCCTACTTACATAGTTGCCAATAAGAAAATATAAACAGCCTACTTACATAGCCCCCATGCTCCCCACAAAAAATTTTACAAATTGTTTTGGCAAGTGGCCAATAATGATTTGATAAAATTTTTCATAATTACAATAACTAAGATATCAAATGCACACACTTATTAATACAATGGTGGTCAAAAGCTAAAATTTTCTCACAGTCCATAAAGACAGTCCTGATCATTCACCACAGTAAAACTGCCGTTTCTTTTATCAAAGTCTGAGCAGTAAAAGACAATGCACACGGAAGTAATGGATGTCCATGCAGTCTTGAAGAAGTAGTGTTGCCCTTCCAACAGAAAGACAGTGCTGACTCTTGACATGCTGACAGGTAATGGGCCACAACAGAGCAAACCCACAGCAGAGTCATTCGAACTTTTGAAGAATATTAGTAGGTAGGTTATCACAGAGCAGACCCACTGTAGTCCTGGTAGAGATTGTGGTATTGGTGGGTCATCAAAGGTGTAGACCCACTGTAGTCCTTGTAGAGATGATGGTCACCAGCCAACTGCTGCGACTGTGCAGGTGCACAATCACCATCGAAGAGTCTTGCAGAGAAGATAGCAAGTCCATAAACCACCACTTGTGCACGCACAAAGTTTTTCGAATTGTCCTTAGAAGTCTTGCAGACAATATAGCAAGTCCATAAACCACCACTTGTACACTCACGAAGTTTTTGGTATTGTCCTTAGAACCAGCAATGCTGTTATCCAGTCCCTTGCTGAATTAGTAACACACGTGCAAACACTAACAGTCCCAACTTCTTACATATTGTGCATTACTATGACCAACAGAAATGTGTGCAGTGAAATGAATGCTTACACGTCACTTAATTTGATGAACTGGTGTCAATTACAATATTATAATATGAGAATACAATTACAAAGGTACAAAATACATCATTAAAGAACATAACAATACAGATAACATTTGTAGTACAGGCTTTACAACAGAATAGAAATAAACATATACATCAGTGTTATAGGAATTATGACATAAGTAAATACATAAAAGATCAGAAGAACGTTTGAAACATCACCTTCACATGTGAGCAACCAAACAGTATAAATAATGTCTAAACATCTTTACAAAGTAAATAACAGAGTATTAGAAAATGTCTACAACATAGCTCTCATCAGCTAAACACATAAAGACAGGAAAAACACAAATACACAAGGGTACACAAACATATAGAGGGATGACACAAAAGGAAAGGACAGGGTTTGTTTTACTGCAGTATTTTGCATGGAGATCTCCCTTCGTTCATCATTATTCCCAAAAGTCCTATCTAAGCCTGCTTTCTGTATTCTGTTCACATCCTCTGTCAAAAATAGTTTTTCTCCATTGTACAGTATCCTTTTTTTTGCCAAACCATTTTCTGATAGCTTCTCAATGCATTTCTGATAAATTCATCATAGTTAGTTTCTCATATAGTCTACCCCCTCTTAAGCTAACTTAAATCTACTGAGCTCAGATATATATATGCCAAGGGACGAGGCAATGCAGCAGCACGTAACAAATTAACACAAACAGCAATGCAAAAAAAATGGAAAATTGCAAAGCAAGCTACAGTAAATCTAAATTACCAAGCAATGCAACATTACAACTAATATGAGCCAATGTGCAGCAACAAGAAAAGTAAATCAGTAGTAAAACTAGCTTAACAGAGTAATACAAAGTGAAATTTAGTAGCACTATGCCTGGCAGACAGCAGCAGCAGAAGTATTAACTTATATTTAAACATGACATAGCTCAAGCAAAAAAAAATATTACAATAAAGTCAACAATGCAGATAAAGGAAATGTATAATCACATCTTAATGTCTATGTAATTAAAGTGGTGCACCACAACTTATTCTACGAAAAATATTACCTAGTAGTTGAAAAGAAAATTATATATGCAGTTACTGTTATTAGTCCCTTCTTATTGCTCTTTCCATTCCAAGAGCTCCTTTTTCGAAGAATGTGGATCATAAAATAATTATTTAATAGATCTGTTGACAGAAAGTGTTCACATTAGCAAATGCATTTTATTTTATTTTATAAAACCAATGCTGCAACACAGCTGGAAACTAGATATTAAACAAAATGTGTAAATAAATACATAAAGCATGCCATATGGCATTTTTCTCAACTAGCAAGACAATAGCCGTGAAATGTTTCTCATCCTTTCATTAGGCATTTCAGTAAATATCATAAATTACAAGCTCCACAGTATGCTTTCAACAAGGAAATGTCAATAGCGAGGAGAATGACCTCCCTTTTTTTTCTACCTGTGCTTCCGAAAGGCACTAATGGCTTTTTTCCAGGTGACGCACAGCTGGCCGCTCAAGACGCATTACGTCAAGGTCACTTGGCTTTCTTACCGAAATATTTACGACACCAGTTTGCTACAGTGACAGTCTCATATAAAAATATTTCACAGGTCAAGAAATTGGGTTACAAATCTGTAGAAACAAAATCCTATTGATATGACAGTGCCCAAAAAATTTTCGTCGGCATTGTAATACATTCACGCACTTACATACATTTCATAACTCTCAAAGTACGATTCTTGGTTTCCTGCATCCTTATTCACAAACCAGAGTCCCTAACCACTACTCATTATTCCTTACCTTATTCGTCGACACTTCTTCAATATTTCATCATAACATACGTAGCATAATCAAATAACTCATATAGCATCAGCTTATTGATCATAAACATACCGCAACAGCATAATACACATAGTCATCGTAATAATAACATCATAACACCTCAGTCAACTCTCAAAATCGTCGTAGCTTCCTCCAATAATTTCAAAAGCTAAAAAAATTCTCTGCTCATGTCAAAAGTGTCATCTGCCTCAAACGTACTTTAAAAATCATGATCCAATACCAAATATATCATTCAAAGCTCTCATAATATCACAATGGGTCCAAAAAAATATGAACAGTTCACAAAGAACAGACAAAATACAATTTCGTAAGTGTGAAGTTATCCAACGGTGTAATTGAGTAAACATGTGTCACTGATGTAGTAAAAAAAAATGTTTATCTCTCAGTTAAATGATCAGATAGCTCTGTAATTTGTGTGTTAGAGAAATATGGTACCGATGTGTAAAGTTGTGTAAGCAAATACCATATTAGCTAGGGCTCCTTGTGCTTGCCAAACACATGGTACACAAAGTAAGTGTGTACCCCCCTGAGGATTAATGTAATTATACCCTCAGGTGTTACAGATTACAGCAATGGAATGAAATGTATCATGGAAAACTTTCTTTATAATTCAAAAATCTTTAAAAATAAATGTTTAAGTGCAAAATTAATCACTGAAATGCATGTCCTGTAGCGCTAAATGTGCATCTTGTTGTAAGATAATCTCTGTGGAAGTGTCGTAGTTATTTTCCTCCAAAAGCTAAGTTCTGCAGAAGCCAATGTACTTACCTCATGATAAACAAAAGTGAAATGCTTTGCGTAGAGATATCTTAGTTATTACGCTTATTGTTGTGATGATGAAAGTACTGTGCTGTAACGTATTGTAGTGCTATGGAAAAGGCTGTCTCCTTGTAGCTATACCACAAAAGTTACTAATAAAACATGTTTTGCTTTCCAGAAGAATTCATAAAAACTGTGCAGATATAAAACAGATACACCGCAAAAGCAACAATGTAAATTGTGTCACACATTAGTAGTGTAGTAATATAACCGTGTAGCTGTCAAAGAAACCAAATACTAAGTCATCTTTAATCTCACAGAAAGTACTTTAAATCCCAAATGTATTTTCAAGTAAACCAAAATGTTGCATTAAAATCTCATTAGCAGTACTGGTAAAATGTTCTAATCGTGCAACTAACAAGCAAGAATGTACACACACAATTACACTGTGTCGTCTGTTCGCAATAACAATGCATTCGTAATTTCTGTTTAAATAAGTTCTCTTGGTTCTTGACTGGATATTTAACTTCAAACATTGTTGCATGGTAACAGTTTCTAAAGCATACTAGTAACGTGAAGTGAAACGTTTTATGGCAAAGACAAAGTTAAAAAGCAGATTATCTTTCAATAAACGGTTTTACATGTGAAATGTGGTGTAAACCTTTACTCTTCCTAGTACGCAGAAATTCAACTTCAACGCAATTATCATGTGGTATACGTCGGATTCTGTAAGGTCCATTGTAAACTAGAAAGAATTTGTGACTCAAGTGTTTCTTCTTATGTGACAATGAATGAGCTTTAATGAGAACTTTCTGACCAATATACAATTTCTTTGCATTTGCTTTACCGTGTAGTTTTCTCCTTTTGTCTGCTGCAGATTTTATATTTTTAAGAGCCAAATCAATTATGTCTTTGTGTCGAAGTTTGCGTGTATTCGGGAAAGGTACAAGCTCTCTGATTCTGTTCGGTGGTTCTTCATTCTTAAGTACAAGAGTAGGTGGTAAAGCAGTGGAGTCATGAGGCATTTCATTCAGCACGTTTTGAAATAAGTGTAAATATCTGTCCCAATGCTGATGCTTTCTGTGACAATAAAGTCTGCAAAACTTATTGATTTCTTTCATAATCCGTTCAGACGGGTTACAATGTGGTGAGTACAATGAAATAAAAACAGGTTTGATTTTATGATTCCGAAGCATGTGGGACCAAACAGCAGATCTGAATTGCGGTCCGTTATCTGAAATGACTTTAGCAACGTGGCCAACTTCACGTAAGAAATTTTTAACAAAGGCGTTGGATACAGACCGTCCAGTGGCTTTACGTAACGGAGTGAAAGAAACAAATTTTGAAGTAAGTTCAACAGCGACTAGAACGTACGAAAATCCATTCGATGTTCTGACAAGGGGTCCCAAGAGATCAACAGCAGCAAATTCTTTTAATTTAGAAGGAATAATAGGAAACAACGGAGCACGATGTGAGATAGTAGATGGTTTCGCCTTTTGACAAAGTTTACAAATAGACAAGACTCTTCGAATTCGCTTTTCTATATTGTTAAAATAACAAGTCGTTCGAAGAATATGATAACATTTTCATGGACCAAAATGTGCGTAGCTGAGATGAATGTACCAAATGAGCTTATTAACAAAATCGTCTGGAATGCAAAGTACCCATAGCTTGTCATCAACAGTGCAGCGTTTGAAGAGTATGTTGTTTCTAACCAGGTAATAATGCCGAATCTGAGTGTGTGTCTTTTCATGCCATTTACTTTTGATGTCTTTCCAAATCGGATCTTTATCTTGTTCATGAGCAATGTCCTTTAAAGATGTGGTGATGAAGTTTTCAAAGGCGACTTTCTGAATGTAAAGAATACTGAAATTTTTCTCGAGGTTGCGTTCTGTGTTATTTTTATCAAGCCCAGCCGGTGCGCGTGACAGCGCGTCCGCAACAATGTTCTCCTTGCCGGGAATGTAGACTATTGTAAAGTGGAATTCTTGCAGAAACAATGCCCAACGTTTTAACCTGTCATGATTTAATTTTGAAGACATAAGAAATTGTAATGCACGATGATCACTGTATACTTTTACGTGCTTACCAGAAAGAAAGAAACGGAATTTGTTAAATGCCCAAACGATGGCTAAAGCTTCTAATTCAGTAACGGAATAATTTTTTTCAGATTTTGTTAGCACTCGGCTAGCAAAAGCAATGGTTTTCTGAATGGTAGTGTCATTTTCAATGGCATCTTGAAATAAATGGGCACCAAGACCGACTTTAGAAGAATCCGTGCTAAGACAGAAATCTTGTGACAGATCTGGATGAGCTAGTATTGGCGCGTTAAGTAGCGATTCTTTCAAAGAATTGAATTCCAACTGTGCTTGTTCGTCCCAGTTCCAAATAGTATTTTTTCCAGTGAGAGAACAAAGTTTTGGTGTAACAAGAATTTGAATATTCAGAAAACGACGGTAAAAATTTACGAGACCTAGAAAACTGCGGACTTGTCTTTTTGTGGATGGAACTGGAATGGCTCTGATTGCTTCTAACTTTTCAGGATCCGGCTGAATGCCTTCAGAAGAAATAATATGTCCCAAAAACTTCACATTTGACCTACCAAATTCAGACTTTTCCAAGTTAACTGTAATTCCAGATTCTGCAAAAATACGTAACAAACTGTTGAGGATGCGGTTATGTTGTTCCCATGAAGCTTCTGCTATTAGAATATCGTCCACATATAAGGTGATGTGACGTTTTAAGAACTCAGGTAATATGGAATTTAGCCCGCGAATGAATGCTGCTGAAGAAATGTTCAAACCAAAAGGAAGTTTCCGAAACTGACAACAAACGCCGAAACAAAGGAAAGCTGTGATTTTATACATTCTGGATGAAGTTCGATCTGATAAAAGCTGGATCTGAGATCAATGGAAGACAACACTTTTACACCATTAAAATTTTGAAGAAGTTCTTCAATCGTCTGCGGCCTGTCTGTTTCAGGAATGATGATAGTATTGATTTGTCTCGAATCTAAAACAAGCCTGATCGATCCATTTTTCTTCTCAACAACATGTAATGGGTTGTTGTATGAGCTTACTGCAGGCTCAATAATGCCCTCATTAAGCATAGATTGTATTTCTGTTCTAACACGGTCCCTATAATGTGCCAGAATTACGTATGGTCTAACACAAAATTTAGTATGCTCACAAACACGAAATTGGTATTGAAATCCCTTGATTGTTCCTGTTTTGTGAGTAAAAACTGTGGAATGTGCTTGTAAAATCTCAAAAAGGTCCTGCCTATCAGTGTCATTACAATTGTCAATTGTTTGAATTTTATTCTGAATTAACTCATTAATTTCAAATATGCCGTCGATGTCATCCCTGTCAGTACTTGCAGAGTGATTGTTAGTGTCTAGTTCCGTAGAAAATTCCGAACTGTTGTCTAACAGAAGGTAAAACCGATTAATTTCCTCGTCATGGATTGAGAGCCAATCTTCAAATTTCAAAGCTATTAACTTACCTTCTTTCTCTAAACTTATTTCAGCATCGTGAAAGCTTAAGATTGCTTTGTATTCATTCAAAAAGTCTACTCTCAGTATAATTTCCGTCGACAATAATGGAACAATAAGGAAGTTCATAGAGAAGCTGTGGCTTTGACAAAAGAATTCTAAGTTGGTTTGTTGGCGCACATCTACACTTTTTCCAAAGATTGCACCTTGTAATTTAATCTTACGTAACGGAAGTGTGGGGCAATCGTTCGATTTGTTGCACTTGTTAAAAGCTGTTTCACTAATTACTGAAATGGGACTGCCAGAGTCAAGTACTGCTGTAAATTTTACGTCATTTACTGTAATGTGAATCACAGGATATGCAATGTTGTTATGTTTTACGTCATGTTCCTGGAGTAAGATGTCTCTAATGTCTTCCATTCTTACGTAATTACTAGCTACGGCAGCTGCGTCGTCAGTTTCATAAGTACGTTTTGTGGCTGCCAGCGGTGTGAGTCATTGCCTATTGTCTCTTTGTTGGTGCGCGTCGTTATTGGGATTTGGAGACCTAACTTCTACAAATTCACCGTGACGAGAATCCCGCCAGTTCTGATGCAGTTCAGGTCTGTCGTTATGATCATATCGTCTGTCGTCATGTCGGTAGATTCCATAGTTTCTTTCTTGTCGGTCACGTGGTGGAGAATTTCTCCCTGAGTCGTAACTGCGCGCTGGACCGTTGTGTCTAAAGTTATTCTGTCTCCCTTGATAATAATTGTTTTGGTTCCCATATTGTCTGTTTCTCTGATTGTCTCTGTGATAGTCATTACTGCGGAGAGGTGATCTTTCCCTGTAATTATTACTGCTCTGCCAACGGTTGTCATACGGGTGGTGTCTGTTTTGGTCACGATTTGTGTTGTGAGAATAGCCTTGTCGTGTCCAGTTATTATTTCTTTCATCGCGGAATTGCGACAGATGTGACCTGTAGTTGTTGTGTTCCTGTTTTCGCGTTAAGCGATTGTCAGTGTCAATTTCTAGTTCTTGTAACAGTCCCTGAAAAGCTTCAATGTCGTCTTTGCAACGTCCTGCTAAAATAATATGTCGTAAATGTTCAGGCAGTTTGATTAAGCAAATGCGGATGAGTTCTGAGGGGCTGTATGTGTTTGAAAGATACTGATTCTTATGCAACATGTCTTCAAAATATTTCATAAGACTGGAAAATTCAGATTGTTCGAAACGTTTCATCATTATGATGCCATGTTTTACTCGGTCTTGTGTAGCTTGAGACCAATATGCTGAGAGGAAGGCATGATAAAATTCTCCTTCACTGTGACAATCGTGAATGACCGATCGCATTCTTACAGCTGGTTCATTCTCCAAGTAGCCACACATAAATTCTAATCTGTGTTCTAATGACCAGTTGGGAGGAAAACAATGAGAGAATTGATGGAGCCACACTTGTGGATGAATGTCGTTGACAGAATTCTTAAATGTTTTGAATTTACGTGTAGTAATGAACAGCTTATAGTCAAAGTCATCGTGTCGGCGAGTAGCATATCGGTCATTGTTACGTCGTGTCGGCGGTTCCATCTCAAAATTCGGTCTACCTTGCCAATTCCTTTCATAATTACCGAAATGCCCTGTGTTATTATTTTGTGTCTTTTCCGTATTTCTAAGTTCCTCTACCCGTGTTGGAGCGCGAGTGTCCTCTGAAATATGTAATTCTTCTATCACCTGCATCAACTGATCTTGTACTTCCCGGATTTCTCTTTTGTACTGTGTATTGATTTGATTTTGATTTTGTTTGAATTTTCTTATTTGTTCATACTCTTCTGTGTCAGTGAAGGCTACGGGTCTTGTGTCATTCAGATCATCATCTACCTTTGTAGATAAGTTAGTGACCTGATCCGAAAGTTCGGCTACTTTCTCCGATAGTGAACACATTTCCTCAGTGTGTTTTTCTGAACCAAGTTTCAGAGTGTCCATTTGTGTTGAAATCGAATCTACTGTGTCCTTTAAGTTTTCCTGAGTTTTTGCAAGTTGCGTAACCGAATCAGTAGATGCAACTGAGTCAATTTTAGCCCACAAGGTCTCATGATTTTCATTAACAATGGTTTGCAGTTCTTTTATGGCTGCTTCGTGATTCTGTAATGCATTTTCATGCCACGAAAAAATAGGTTGAAAATGCTCACAAATTTGTGTTTTTACGTCATTACAGACTTTTTGACATTTCGATTCAATGTTATGTAACTCAGTAGTTAAATCTTCACGTGTTTGTTCGAGCGTGGTGTGAAGATTTTGTTCCATTGCGTCTAACTGTTGCTGTGTTTGTCTCTGGTGTTGTTCCATTGTGTCTAACTTTTGAAGCTTTTGCTGTGTTTGTCTCTGATTTTGTTCCATTGTGTCTAACTGTTGCTGTGTTTGTCTCTGGTGTTGTTCCATTGTGTCTAACTTTTGAAGATTTTGTCCCATTTGTTTCTGATTTTGTTCAAGTGTTGTGTCTAACTTTTGTAGCCTTTGTCCCATTTGTTGCATTAACTGTAATAACAATGCACTGGTGTCTGAAACATGTTCCTTAGTGCTTTTCGGCAGTGAATTTGCACTGGCACCATTCACATTTTGACAAGCGGAAAATGTGTCTGAGTCTACAGTATTTGCAATATTGTGTTCTGTCATTCCCGATTCCTGAGGCGAGATGTTGCCGACCGATCGATCGATAATGCTTCCCTGTTTACTACCTGTTTCACTATCTACACCATTATTTGACGCCCGCTCCATTTCCCTATGCACAGTTACCAAATTACTACTTTGAATATTAGTTAATTTATTACATGGTGGCGTTAACACACTGCTTTCGTCTTCACTGTCATTTCTCAGTTTACTTTGGAGCCTAGTGTTACGTTTTTCACACGCCATTATTGTCACAATATTTCACACGACAACACAGAAAAACACAATTTGAAGAGCAAAAATAGGGGAACACATTAACATAGCACTGAAAATAATATCTAGTTAATTGCAAGCGCAGCTGCGAAATACTTGGTGCAAATCTACATGCATGCCACAACTGTTTTACTGTACAACAATGAAAGACTGCAACTACAAAGGAGATTCTCTCTACAATTATGCGCTAGCAATAAACAAAATCTACACTAATTACACAAACTACAAGAAAAAATCAGAAGATTCCAGTGAGGTATCCTGGCAGGGTCGCCATATGAAACGTCCCCTTAGAACAAATTATACATGACTGTGCTTAAACTGACACACAATATTTTTTTTTTAGCGCAACGCAATCTGACTTTCAGAAATCCCTACAAAGGAGTGGCCCTGACTAACATTAACCTGTACCTTTCACAAATCACTTACCTCACAAAAATCTTTGTTACTCAAGTTACAGCAATACAGCGAGCGCCACTACTGCCAGCTAAATAACAGATTCAAACTACGGAAGGCACTAACTACTAGTAGGCATAGTTAGCAAATGAAAGATTTTAATAGAGAACAAACAATGTATTTACCTTAATAGTCATAATATATATAGCAGTTCAGACATCCATTCTGTACTCAAAAATCCGCCATCTCATTTCCCACATCCACCACTGCTGGCGGCTCACCTCCAACTGCGCAATGCGTTAACATCCAGCTGCCCAACACTACAATGGCTGACAACAATGCAAACTGGTCACAGACTGCACACAGCACAGCCAGCAATTTTCATACGGAGAGCGCTACGTGGTGGCGGCGTTACCAATATAAGAACCTAAACAACCTACTTACACAGAACCCAAATGTGAAATAGTCTGGTTGAAAGTAAGCATAAAAATGCGTGAAAAATTGTAATCCCTTGCTTTAATCGACTGCATTCCTCAGCACCTCTAGTGGCAGAGGGCTTCAGAAAATAATTTGGAGAATATTGCCAGTAAGTTTCCTGATCATGCAACTGTAATAGGTGGGGACTTCAGTTTACCAGCTGTAGAATGAGGTAGTCACCGGAGTAAAAAAGATGCCAGAGACAGGAATTTGTGTGAGAATGTTTAGAATGCCTTATCTGAAAATTACTTCGACAAGACGCTTAATGAACCGTCTCGTGAGGGCAACGTCTCAAACCTCCTAGTAACTAGTAGACCCGAAATTTTTAATTCAGTTAAGGCTGTGGAGTGTCTCAGTAACCATAAGACTGTTGCAGCATAAATGGCTGCAGATATTACAAGGAATATTAAAGGAAGTACAAAAATGGTGGTTCTGAGCACTATGGGACTTAACATCTGTGGTCATCAGTCCCCTAGAACTTAGAACTACTTAAACCTAACTAACCTAAGGACATCACACACATCCATGCCCGAGGCAGGATTCGAACCTGCGACCGTAGCAGTCGCGCGGTTCCGGACTGAGCGCCTGAACCGCTAGACCACCGCGGCCGGCCGAAGTACAAAAATAATTTTGTTGAGGAGAAGTACAGTATACAAATAGTACAATGTCTGAGTAGCTAGCATAAAATACTCAGTTCTGAGGACGAGCACGTGGAGCACAAATGGATAAAATTCATTAGCGTTCTACAATGAAGCTGAGTCCAGCACATACGGCCATGGTTCCGAGGGATCTGATAGGTTCACTGTGGTTCAGTAGCTCCGTTAGAAAGTAAACGTTTAACAGAAATGAAAGTCTTGTTGCTAAACAAAAGTTGATAGGAGCCAAAAAGGGCGTAAGGGAAGCAATGTTAAAAGAATTCAAAAGTAAAATTTTGCCAGCGGACCTGAACAAAAAGCTGTTTTAGGCCTATGGATCGAAATCGTGTATTCAAATGCACACTTATGATATTGGCACCGGAATGGAGGACGACAGAGAGATGGCGAAACATTGAATTTAGTCTTCCGAAACTGATTCACCATGCAAGTTCGTAATAAGGTTCCTCCTTTAAATCATTTCATGAACGCCGAAATGCGAACCGAATTAGAGGGGAGTAGAAAATCAACAAAAACCGATCAACAATACAAAGTGCGGCGCTTAAATCCGGCCAAATGAAACTTTTTTTAAAAGCAAATTTTTTAAAACAAAATACAAATGAAAATGAAAATACTTTTACATATAAGTAGTGGTATCTTTCAAGAGTAACATTACTCGATGTAATCCCCCTCAGCCGCAATGAGCGCTTCCAATCTTGTCCTGAAGCGATCGAATGCTCTCTTTTATGGTGCCTCGTCTTAATGGTAACTCTTTTCGTATACGCTCCAAACATAATAGTGGGGGGGGGGGGGGGAGGGTTCAAATCTTGGCTATTCGGGGGCCAAACTCCTTTTGACCAAAACATGTCAACGTTATCCGAGAGCCAGTTTTGGACTAAATGGCTCGTATGAGCCGGCGCACCATCCTGTTCAAAGACATACTGTTTCCCCGAGGCCACAGTTACTATCCACGGTTTCACGCTGATGCTGTTCAGATGTGTGTGAAATCTTATGGGACTTAACTGCTAAGGTCATCAGTCCCTAAGCTTACACACTACTTAACCTAAATTATACTAAGGACAAACACACACACCCATGCCCAAGGGAGGATTCGAACCTCCGCCGGGATCAGCCGCACAGTCCATGACTGCAGCTCCCCAGACCGCTCGGCTAATCCCACGCGGCACTGTTTCACGACTTTCGTCAAAACTTGCAGTTAAACTTCTTCTGTGACAGTTTGTCCCTTTTCAAATAAATTGTAAGTGGGTTGCTTCTGTGTTGCCAGCACTGTGTAGCGCTTTGCATTGGATCTCTGACTGCGATTTCTTTGTAAGAGACTCTGTTTCTGGTTGAACTCGTTGTTGGAAGTTAATCGCCAGCAGTATTGGGCAGTTGGACGTTAGTCACCAGCAGTGATGGAAGTACTGTTGGGCAGTTGGAGGTGAATGGCCAGCAGTGATGGATGTTAGATGTGAGAAGTTAGCATCGATGGAGGGTAGACGTTTGAAGTGTTAGAGTAGGCTAACGGTCTGTACACGTTCGACTTGTAGACTGAATACTATTCATGATTATATACCTTTGTACTAGATGTTAATGACGATTATATTCGTGTCTGAACTGGATGTCACATCATTAAGGCAAAAAAATTACATTATTTGGTTTGCAACAGAATCTTTCCTTTGCTACCCACATGCCTATTAGTAGTTAGACTCTTTTATTTAGCTGGCAGTATTGACGCTCGCTGTATTTCAGTAGTTCACGTAATGAAGATTTTTGTGAGGTAAGCGCTTAATGAAATGTATAGTAATTGTTAAGATTTCTTTTTAGTCAGGGCGATTCTTTTAAATTAATTATTTGAAGTGAAGTTTTTTTTTTTTCTTTTTTTTTTTTTTTTTCTTTTTTTTTTTTTTTTTTTTTTTGAGCAGTCAGATTGCGTGGGTCTCAGTCATTCAGCAATTTAAGTTCAGCCACACTCATCTAAATAAAGAAGTTTCAAAATGTGGTGGCATTATACCAACCTCACTGGGCACAACACCTAGGACGTTAACCCCAGACTTCTGCGAAGCGTTATCCTTGGCCACAGTCTTGTAAACGGTTCATCTCGGTTACCTGAAGAATCAAGCTATTTCAGTGGGCGAACGCCCAGCAAGAAGACTTTTGATAATCGCAGCTCTTCCTTTGTACTCCGCACTTGTTTATAACATCTAGGCCATTTTGAGGTTAGATGCCTATGATTTTTAAGAAAGCCAATCGCGACCTCCGGCAGAACTGCGATATGGCGAGAAATTGGAGTTAAAATTTGTCCAGATTTCGCGCCGCACCCTGTATAAAGGCACACGGATCGAATGAGATGCCTGTGAGATTATACGAAAGGACCCGCTCCCCCAGCACCAGTTTATCGTAGGTCGCTGAAGTGACGAAGGCAAGCGGCTGGAAAAAAAGCGGACGTCATTTCGTTTTTTAAGAAGGGTTGTTGGACATAGGCTTATAATTATAGGCCTATATCGCTGACGTCAATCTGTTGTAGAATTATGAAAAATATGTCATGTTACGCATTATGACATTATTGGAGAACGAAAATACACTCTATGACAATCAACATTCCGTAAATAGTGGTCTTGCGAAACTCAGCTTGTTCAGTTTGTCCATGAAATTCTGAGCGCCGTGAACAAAAGCGCCCAGTTGAAGCCGTGTTGCTTGACCTCTGGCAGGCATTCGATACAGTTCCGTAATGTCGTTTAGTGAACAAAATTCTAGGTTACCGGAAATCGGACTAGATTTGTGACTTGGTTCAGGATTTCCTTGCACACCGAAATCAACACGTCGTTTTCTTGACAGGAAAAAAACTGATAGGGTAAAGGTAATTTCGAGAGTATCTCAAGAAAACGTTATAAGGCCGCTACTGTTTGCATTATACATAAATGATCTAGTGGACGGTGTCGAAAGATAAAAGAAAAAAAATAGTGAGAAATATAGAGTATAAAATACAGAACTCAGAAGGAATGGGGGACTTCTGCTCAAACCTCTCCTTCTTCATCTACTAAACACCCGTTACCTTACAATTAAGTTCCTCGCTACATGGTCAATGGTAACTGTTTCTTCCATATTTAGGAAAGGGGAAAGAAATAAACCCACAAACAACAGAGGTACAAATATATTAAATTCAACGACATATTAAATAACTGATTAAAAGCTAATAGTAGAGTCACTCATGCAAGAAGAACAGCATTGTTTTCGAAAAGGTAGATCTTGTATTGACAACGTACTCGTATTTACAATGAAACAAGCTAATAGAGAAAAGAAGGGAATGCAGTTTACCCCCCCCCCCCCCTCTGTATGACGTTTGTAGATCTAGAGAAGGCCTTCGATAAGATAAACAGGCAAGAACTATGGAATATAACCGCTAAACGGGGCTACTTTCAATACATAATAATGTGTATAAAAAGTTTATACAGTGGCATCTGCTTCAGACTCAGTTTATGTATAAGGGACAGTCAAATGAAAACAATACAGAAAAAGTAAGGAAATCGTTCATTATTTCAAAAGTAATCACCATAACTGTTAATACATCGATCCCACTTTGATATAAGACGGTCAGTGCCTTCATGGAAAAATGTTTGCGGTTGCCTACGGATCCATGATTGTTCCCAAACGTGCACCTCATCGTCCTAAGCAAATCGACGGCTACGAATGTTTTTCTTTAGGGCTCCAAAAATGTGGAAGTCACGTGGGGAAAGACGTGTGAGGGCTTCCTAGCGTAATTTCTGCAATTTAGTCGAAGCAACAGGCACACCAGCTCCGGGAAAGTCATGATGACCTCTTTGACTGCAAGGGACCACTGCTCATTGGCTACCTGGAACACGGCGTTGCAATTAACGGACAGAGGTACGTGGGCACTTTGCAAAAATTACAGCGCGCCATCAAGTCCAAAGTTCAGGAACGTTGACACACGGCATCATTCTGCAGCAGAACAATGCTCGCTCACATGTTGCCAAGGTTAGTTTCGCTGGGAAGCCCTTACACATCCTCCACACAGTCCCTATCTCTCCATGCGATTTTCATATTTTTGCAGCCATAAGAAAGACATTCGTGATCGCCAATTTGCTTCGGTAGAAAAAATGCACGCCTGGGTACAATCATGGTTCCGTAAGCAATAGCAAACATTTTTCCATGAAGGCACTGACCGTCTTGTCTCACAATGGGATAAATTTGTTAACAGTGTCGGTGATTACTTTTGAAATAATAAACATACCCTTTCTTTCCATCTGTCTCGTTTTCATATGATTACAATTAGTGACGCGTAGATATTAATCAAGGAGTAGGAAAAGGGAGTGTATTATCACCCACGATTTTTAACATTTTATGGAAGATATTCTTCACAGATGGAAGGCTCAGGAAGGGTCACTTTAAATGTGCTAGCTCATGCTGATAACTTAATGATTATACAAAAAATTTGAAGACAATCTTCAAAGAGCTATTTATTTACTACATAAGATTTGTAAAAAATATGACTTTAATGTTTGTACTTCATAATCAGTAGTCAAGGAATTCCAGGGTAAACACCCAAAAAGAGCAAAGACTATTTTGGATGGCAGAATTTTAGAACAGGTTCAATATTTTAATTATTTAGGCTGTGATATCTCGTATGGTTCAAAAATGGCTCTGTGCACCATGGGACTTAACTTCTGAGGTCATCAGTCCCCTAGAACTTAGAACTACTTAAACCTAACTAACCTAAGGACATCACAATCATCCATTCCCGAGGCAGGATAGTCACAAATAATAAATTAGGAAGATACTACGCAATGTCCAGAACTGTTCAAAGAACACTGAAAACAGCGCGGACCGAAGCACAGCTCAAGCTGTACAATATGATTGCAGTGCCACTTATTTTAAATGGTTGTGAAATTGTGAACATTGAGACAGAAAGACCACAGGCATACACAAGGCATAGAAAGAAAATTTCTGAGGACACTGTTGGGAAACATATAAAAATAAGAAACCAGGATACACGTAATCAGTAACAAATACAGCATTGTTCAAAATGAGCTAGAGACTTTCAAGGGACTGTATAAAATATTTTTATTGAGGTGAGATATTATATGATTAAATGTATGGAAACCGCAATTTTAAAAAAAAATTGTTATAGTGATCTCTAGCAACATGGATGCCAGACCAACGGAGAAAGCATTTTGCGTAGTTCATACCGCATTTATTGTATCAACAAACACCGTCCGAACAGACCTTGAAGGCCCAACGGGACCGACCGGCCGCCGTGTCATCCTCAGTCCTTAGGCGTCACCAAATGCGGATACAGAGGGGCTTGTTGTCAGAACACCGATCTCCCGACCGTTGTCAGTTTCGTGACCCTTGCCGCTGCTTGTCAATCAAGAAGTTCCTCAATCGGTCTTATAAGGGCTGAGTGCACCGCGCTTGCTGACAGCACTCGGCACACCCCACCGGCGACCCATCCAAGTGCTAGCCAAGCCCGACAGCGCTTAATTTCGTCGAACTGAGGGGAACTGGTGCTACCCCTTCAGCAAGACAGTGTAAGATACAGTGACAACTTCATCTGTCAATAGGATGATGCTCCACTGCACTTTTGCCGGCCGCAGTGGCCGTGCGGTTAAAGGCGCTGCAGTCTGGAACCGCAAGACCGCTACGGCCGCAGGTTCGAATCCTGCCTCGGGCATGGATGTTTGTGTTGTCCTTAGGTTAGTTAGGTTTAAGTAGTTCTAAGTTCTAGGGGACTAATGACCTCAGCAGTTGAGTCCCATAGTGCTCAGAGCCATTTGAACCATTTTGAACAACTGCACTTTCACAACGATGTTCATGAGTTCTTGGACACTGAACTAATGTGATGATGGAATCATTGTGAATCACCTGGTAATCTCCAGTTGCTGGCGTGTCTACCACATTCTGCGGACCTGACGTCATGTGATTTTTACTGGCGGTTTACATCAGAGACGTTGTTTTCACACCTCCACTTACGCATGACCTCATTGATTTATACGGACGTATCGGGGCAGCTATGATTGACGTCGATGTGGACACTTTAGGGCGGGGCGGCCAAGAATTCGGCTCATGTGCCGTGACGTGAAACAAGTGAGATGGCACTCAACTTGACAGCACATTTCTCCCACCACCAGGGCACATTTTTTGAGTGAGAGGAAAGGGAAGCGGGGGAAACTGGGAATCTGTCGTATTTAAATGGTAAAGGAGCCGCACTGCTTGGATCACAAACAAATCAAGTTTTCAGTATTATTCAATTATTTTTGGCGCGCTGAAGATGTAATATAATTTTTGTCTGGCGCAAACTGTCGACATACGAACAGGTACAGACAATTTCACATATTTTCGCATTCAGGTTGCCACGTAATCATGACTTACTTAGTTTCATAATCTAAAAAGGTCTGTCACACATATCTTGATCGAAACCGCATTACGGAGGTGTGGAAACTCTACCTGAGAAAAACAATGTAGATGTCCTGAACAGCCGGCCGTTGTGGACGAGCGGTTCTAGGTGTTTCAGTCCGGAACCGCGCGACTGGTACGGTCGCAGGTTCGAATCCTGTCTCGGGCATGGATGTGTGTGATGTCCTTAGATTAGTTAGGTTTAAGTAGTTCTAAGTTCTAGGGGACTGATGACCTCAGATGTTAAGTCCCATAGTGCTCAGAGCCATTTGAACCATTTGTCCTGAACAGTTTAAATGTAAAAGTATGTATCTTTAAAAGGAGAATTACGCTGCAAGTCAGTTAATTACATTTCCACATACAGAGGTGCTTTCACCTGAACTGGCAAACGGTCTTGAAAATAGCTCGAAAACTGATGTAAGGCTGACAGTGTCCTCAAAACTTATAGAAAAATTATTCTTTCAAGACCACAATTAATTCTTCAGTCCTCGCGTTTTGTTTAACACCAGTGAGCTTAGGGAACTGGATTGCGTTTGTCATAATTTGTCCCTTCTACAATGCAATTTTCTTTTTAAATGCGCTCCATAAAATCAGAAATAAATTGTTTCTCAACTTGCAACATATAGTGGACAGTGTGGACTCAAGTCCACTTAAAATGTGAGCTCTGCAATCCATTGCCGATACTCTGATTTTCGTTCCGGCACTCCTTTTTCCTTCATAAATTCGACAGTATCGGATTTAAATCGAAAAATTGTTCCAGGCTTGCCCCTTGACCTAACCAACATACTTTGCAATAAAGTATGAAGTCTCCATACTCTTCGTTCGAACGAAAACTGTTGCAACTGACAGTGAAATAATGCATGCAGCTTCAGAAATTGTGCCATTCCTATCACCAATTTCTTCATGTGTTCCACGCCTGCAAGTTTACCGCAAAGTGCTTCTTCATGTACAGAACAATGAATCCCATCTGATGATAGTTGCAATGTTTTGCTCTTTCATTGTCATCTAAATGTTTAAATTCTCTCTGCATAGTACTGTAATGTCATTTCATAGCAAATAAGCAATTCCCGTCGCTTATGTGAGCTGAGAATTCTCATCCCTCTCTTTTGTTATTCCCATTCATTTTAAAGGATTCTGTGGATAGAACGCTAGACTGACTCTTTTTGTGCAAAGAGCCACTGGACCTGTGAACGTTTTTCATAACACGAACGAATGGCGAATAATAAACAGCTCTGATAGCACTGTTCTGTCGAACTGAGGTGAGTTGTGCCGACAGAAAACGTCACACCGCAATACTGAATGAAATGTTGCGCTGTACCGTATACTTCCGAGAACCTCGGACTGCACACCGCTCGCACATATGGTACGCGTGCTGTTTGGCACCTTAGTGTGGGCCAAATTGGACTACAAACTAGATGTGTGCCGTGTGACTAACGGTTCACGCATTAGTGAAATTGCTACCTTATGGAATATCGTGTTCGTTATGTGACTGGATTCGTGATATCCTGCCAGAGAGGTCACAGTTCGTAGTAACTGACGGAAAGTCATCGAGTAAAACAGATGTGATTTCTGGCTTTCCCCAAGGTAGTATTATAGGCCCTTTGCTGTTCCTTATCTACATAAACGATTTAGGAGACAATCTGTGCAGCCGGCCGGTGTGGCCGTGCGGTCCTAGGCGCTTCAGTCTGGAACCGCGTGACCGCTACGGTCGCAGGTTCGAATCCTGCCTCGGGCATGGATGTGTGTGATGACCTTAGGTTAGTTAGGTTTAAGTAGTTCTCAGTTCTAGGGGACTGATGACCACAGAAGTCCCATAGTGCTCAGAGCCATTTGAACCATTTTGAACAATCTGTGCAGCCGTCGTACGTTGTTTTGCAGATAATGCTGTCGTTAATCAACTAGTTAAGTCATCATAAAATCAAAACAAATTGGAAAACAATTTAGAAAAAATATCTGTATGGTGCAAAAATTGGCAACTGACCGTAAATAACGAAAAGTGTGTGGTCATCCACATGAGTGCTAAAAGTAATCCGCCAAACTTCGGTTACACGATAAATCAGCAAATCTAAAGGCCGTAAATTCAACTAAATCTAGGAATTGCACTTACGAACAACTTTAGTTGGAAGGAACACATAGAAAATATTGTGGGGGAAAGCTAACTAAAGACTGCGCTTTATTGGCAGGACACTTAGAAAATGTAACAGATCTACAAAAGAGATTGTCTACACTACCCTTGTCCGTCCTCTTTGAGAATACTGCTGCGTGGTGTGGGATCCTTACCATCTAGGACTGACGGTGTACACCAAGAAAAGTTCAAAGAAGGGATCACGTTTTGCATTATCGCGAAATAGGGGGAGAGTGTCACTGAAATGATACAGGATTTGGGGTGGGCATCATTAAAACAAAGGCGTTCTTCGTTGCGGCAGAATCTTCTCACAAAATTTGAATAACTAATTTTCTCCTCCGAATGTTGGCGCCGACCTACAAGGGGAGAAACGATCATCATAATAAAATAAGAGAAATCAGGTCTCACAACGAAAGATAAAGGTGTTCGTTTTTCCGCGCGCTGTACGAGATTGGAATAATAGAGAATTATTGTGAGGGTGGTTCGATGAACCCTTTACCAGGAAATTAAATGTGATTTGCGAAGTATCCATGTAGATGTATATGTAGAAACATTCGTGAACTTGCCACAAAAACGTTTTGGATTGCTGTTACCCTTCTTATAATCATAATCTCGCCAGACAAAAAATTAGTCACCCGAGTGCCGATGCACAGATGAATCGTTGAGCCCATACAGATGGTGCAGCTATCGAGTCACGTGCTCAAGTGAGCAGAAGGCTATAGCGATCAGTGAGACATTTATTGTAAAGGCGTCAGAGAGTGGCATAATGGGGCAATTGTGTTTGGCTGTGCCCGTGGCCATAAGTTGTGTGAAGTTGCTGGACAGGTTGATGTTCTGCTATGAACTGTTGAACGTCTTCACAAGCATTGGTGGAACACACGTGGCATTGAAACACGACGTAAGAATTGTGGTCGCGAAAACATCCTGTCTGGGAGGGACTGGAGAGGTGTTTCTCGATCTGTGTATCAAAATCACTACCAAACCTGACAGGAATTGCTGCAGGCAGTGAATGAAGGCCCATAACAACCTGTCAGGCAGAGAAAATTGCGATGGGAATTGCATGCGATGAACGTTTGGAATCGGTCAGCTCGCAAAAGGCCATTGCTCATACAGGCACATAAAGGTGACGACATCGAAGTTCATCGCACTGGGAGAATAAGTGACTGATTTTCTAACACTCCTCCACCCTGGTGCATCTCAGTCTCACCACTTGTTCCCAGCTGCACCAACGCAGTACAACTTCAGTATGGAATAAATCCATGAAATTCTATTCAGCACTAGATAATTTCAGATTGCATTATCCATGTTTTGAGCCATGGTAAATAGATTAAACAGATAAACCTTAGTCTCTGCCAACCAAACGCCACCCAGTGGAATGCTAATTATTTGTTGCTTTTATTTGTGTTGCCAAAAGTTCGTGATTTATTTGTCATCTCGATTAACTTGTGTTGTATGTCGTATTTTATGATCAATAAACTGTTGCCATTTTTTATAGAAGATTGTCGTATTTTATGATCAATAAACTGTTGCCATTTTTATAGAAGATTAATCCCATGTTGATATATTAATCACTCATCTATAACTGAAGACGATGATGACATTATCACCATTTCATTAAATTATTTCAGTACTCAAGTTTCATTTAAGATTCATATAAAAGTGATAACCTCCAACGCAGAGTAGCAACAAAACCAGTGTCAGGGGGCAGAATTAATTTAGCAGCCACATGCCTGGGTAGACAACTGAAAGGCTTAGAAGTTAAAGTGACTGGTGTCAGGGCATAAACTTACAATCGCCTGTAGCCTTTCAAATCAAGCCGACACCAGTGTAGTCTCAAAACCTTAAAAGTCCTTAGCGTCATCGTTCTTGCCGAAGTGAGCAGAGCATTGTGTTGGTTCGTGACAGTGTGACTGTTATCCCAATGAAATAAACTCGTCGCCGTTCCCAACTCTTCCGCCGGAAGTTCGGGCATGGGCCTGTGTGCTGTCTTTAGCGTAAGTTGGTTTAAGTTAGTTTAAGTAGTGTGTACGTCTAGGGACTGAAGACCTTAGCAATTTGGTCCCTTAAAAATTCACACACATTTGAACATTTGAACTGTTCCCAACAGTTGGGCTTAAGCCCTTCTTTAGTTCGGAGAATTCTCCGGCATGATCTCCATTACCACCCCTATAAAATTCAGTTGACACAGCAGCTGAAAGAGGTGGATCACCACCAGAGACGACTATTTGTTGACTGGGTTGTTAGAGGAAGCCAGGAGGACGACAGCTTCGCAGAAAAATCATCTTCAATGAAGCAGGGTATTTCCACTTAAACAGTTTTGTGGATAAACAGAACTGCCGTACCTCGGGGTCAGAAAATCCTTGCATGATCCAGGAAAGGGAAAAGCATCCATAACGAGTGAGAGTTTGGTGCGGATTTTGGTCAGACGGCGTCATCGGCCCTTATTTTTTTTTTTTTTTTTTTTTTTTTTTTGATGATGAGGCAGGACAAGCTGTGACAAACAATGGAGACGGATACCCTACGGTGATAAGGGAGTTTTTGTGGTCTTATTTTAATGGAATGGACATTGAAGAGTTGCGGTTTCAGCAGGATGGGGCCACCTGCCATACTTCCTGTAAAACAACTGAATTACTCAATGAGCGATTCCCGATCGCCTCATTTCGCGCAATGCTGATCATCAATGGCCACCAAGTCATGGGAGTTAACTCTTTGTGACTTTTTTTCTTTGGAGTCATCTTACGTCAATGGCGTATGCCAATAAACTCCGAAACATCCATGACTTGAAGAGGGAAACTCGACGAGTTTTCAGCGAAATGGATGTGGAAACTTGCCGTGCAGTTAATTTCATGGACGGAGTTCTTGCATGCCAGCGGAGAAGAGGTCATATGCCTCGTATTTTTCATACGTGAAATGTGAAGGTTAGATGAACGTGTTTATGTATTTTGTGTTTATTGTAAAAATTAATTTCTTACTTTGATATATCAAAACTGGCACTCTTTTTGAACCACCCTGTATATCACATACTGCATTTATTAACTTTTTTGGTGCAATTTCATTGAGAGCTGCTATACTAAATTTATGTTGGAGGTCGTTAAGCACACAAGTGGGGCTATATTTCACACCGTTGTTGTTCAAATTAAAATCATAAAATTCTTTGTAACAACAGAAAAAGTTTAATGTAACGTAACGTATAGGATAAAATGAAACGAAATGAAATTCATGTAAACCTACCAACATGTAAAAAGAGGAAAGTAATCCGCATCTATAAAGGTCCGTTCTACTTTTATACAACACTGGTGCAAGGCTCGTGGCTGTATCGGAAAGACTTCGTGTTGCTATTCTCTTGTCGTGCATCCTAACGTAAGTCTAATTCAATCGGTGCCATCCAGCTGTCACGTGTCTCTGCACCACTCGATTCTTCGCGCGGTTTGCAGCTATTATAATTCTAATGATAAATTCTACACGCTATTAATAATAGCACTGTTTAAAAACAACCAGATATGTACTTATAACATTTAATATCAGTTAACATTTATCAGTGGCAGAAGGACGTCCAAGAAAGTCACCAGACCTTATTTTCGAAACTCTGTGTGCAGTCGTGTCCACTGAGGCACTGAGGGCTGTAGTTCAGAGTCTCTTTGAAGACTATACAAAGTTTCTGAAAAAACGTGCTCTCTAACATTTACCACAAATGGAGAACGTAATTCTACATATTCGGGAGTCCTGACGCGTCCACAGTCAGACATTTCTGAGCACCGTTTCCCAATTTTAATCCTGTACTACACGGTACTGTACCGCGAAGCAGGTATCTTCAGTGCCATACAAAGGTGTTGTTGTTGTTGTGGCCTTCAGTCCAGACTGGTTTGATGCAGCTCTCCATGCTACACTATCCTGTGCAAACTTCTTCATCTCCCAGTACCTACTGCAACCTACATCCTTCTGAATCTGTTTAGTGTATTCATCTCTTGGTCTTCCTCTTCGATTTTTACCCTCCACGCTGCCCTCCAATACTAAATTGCTGATCCCTTGATGCCTCAGAACATGTCCAACCAACTGGCCCCTTCTTCTTCTCCCCAATTCTATTCAATACCTCCTCATTAGTTATGTGATCTACCCATCTAATCTTCAGCATTCTTCTGTAGCACCAGATTTCGAAAGCTTCTATTCTCTTTTTGTCTAAACTATTTATCGTCCACGTTTCAGTTCCATACATGACTACACTCTATACAAATACTTTCAGAAACGACTTCCTGACACTTGAATCTATACACGATATCAACAAATTTCTCTTCTTCAGAAATGCGTTCCTTGCCATTGCCAGTCTACATTTTATATGCTCTCTTCTTCGACCATCATCAGTTATTTTGCTCCCCAAATAGCAAAACCCATTTACTACTTTAAGCCTCTCATTTTCTAATCCAATTCCCTCAGCATCACCCGAGTTAACTCGACTACATTCCATTATCCTCATTTTGCTTTTGTTGATGTTCATCTTATATCCTCCTTTCAAGACACTGTCCATTCCATTCAACTGCTCTTCCAAGTCCTTTGCTGTCTCTGACAGAATTACAACGTCATCGGCGAACCTCAAAGTTTTTATTTCTTCTCCATGGATTTTAATTCCTATTCCGAATTTTTCTTTTGTTTTCTTTACTGCTTGCTCAATATACAGATTGAATATCATCGGGGAGAGGCTACAACCCTGTCTCACTCCCTTCCCAACCACTCCCTTTCATGCCCCTCGACTCTTATAACTTCCATCTGGTTTGTGTACAAATTGTAAATAGCCTTTCGCTCCCTGAATTGTACCCCTGTCACCTTCAGAATTTGAAAGAGAGTATTCCAGCCAACATTGTCAAAAGGTTTTTCTAAGTCTACTAATGCTAGAAACGAAATTCGGTCCTAGCAAATCAGCCGAACGTTCGGGTCGCCACGACAGCGGATGCTTACTCGTTTCGTTGCGTAAAGCGAGGCGGCGCGGCGGTCCACTTAATTGCTTCCGTCGTAGGCCACGGCGCCCACTTCCTATCCCGCAGCAGCGGACCAAACAGTTTCCGGCAAACAGGAATTTCTGTAGGCAGCCGGCTGGTCCGGTCGATAAACAGGTGGCGAGCCGCGTCCACATCCGTAACAGTAATCTCAGGAGCGTTCACCTGGCGAAACCGCGGCTTCCACGATTGCCCCAGAATAGGGCACTTGGCGGTTACCTTACCCACCGCCTTCCTAATAACGTACTTCTGCTGACCAAGCACTTAAAAGATCGATTGGCATCAAACTACTTGAAGCACACGCTAGAGCACAGACACCGGGACACAGGCGATAAACATCGTCATTTTCATGGAGAACAATATGTGTACTAATTGGTGAGCGGGGCGGGGGACGGGGGTGGAAGGGAGGATGGCAGATCATGATTTCCGAGTCCACGTAGTCTCTCAGATCACTTCATATGTATGTTAGGGGAACTCAGAAAGTAATTTCTCCAATTTTTATCGGGTAAAAAATTGTTAAAATATGTAACATATTGGTTCCCAAATAGTCTTTCACAGTCTTTGGAAATAAGCACATTGGACAAGAAGGTTAGTCCCCTCCACGAGCCACCATTGTGTGACATCGCCTCGATCCATAATAAAGGAGTCAGTTTGGCAAGCGAGATAGTCCACGAGTTTCTTCGCGTAAGCAATATCCAGCTGAAGCCACTCACTGATGATCTGGTCCTGCAGAGCTACCAAACTGGGGGGCAGGGGATGGGGGGGGGGGAAGCTTGTTAACTGCTTCGTTTCGTCTGTGGGTTTAATACTAGATGATTTATCGGACCAGTCGAGGATCGATATGGTCACTGAATGTTCTTCTAACCAGGAACGTATGTGTGCAGTCCTGAAAACTCGGTAATGTCCTCTTGGAGGACGTGAGCGTCCACAGCGTACAATGAAGGTAAAGAAGAAAGGACAAAGTTAGGTCACCGAAAATGTTGAAGTAAACATCGTATCACGGTAATCTGTCTGAGTGGACACAAGTCATCATCATCACCATCATCATCATCAACGTCTCCTTCCAATGATTAGGTGTTACAGTCATGTGTTCCGGTCCTTATCATCCATACACCTCTTACGAGGTTTTCTTAGTTCTTTCTCTCCAGCAGGCCAATAATTCAACTTTTTTTGGCATTCTATCATTGTATCAACATGGTCCTCCCATTACATTCTATTTTCTTCTATCTTGTCGCTAACTCAGTTTTTAAAAAGTCTGATCTTATTATTTCATCCCTTATTTTATCCATTTTATTACAGCCTCTGCTGCCTGTGTACGTGATATTTTACAGATTTTTATTTGTGTTTCGCCGGCCGCGGTGGTCTAGCGGTTCTGGCGCTGCAGTCCGGAACCGCGGGACTGCTACGGTCGCAGGTTCGAATCCTGCCTCGGGCATGGGTGTGTGTGATGTCCTTAGGTTAGTTAGGTTTAAGTAGTTCTAAGTTCTAGGGGACTTATGACCTAAGATGTTGAGTCCCATAGTGCTCAGAGCCATTTTTAGCCAATTGTGTTTCCTTTCCCGTTTTTCTATCCCACGTTCTTCCAGTTGTTCCACAGATAGCTTGAAATTTATTAATCTTCTTCTCAGTGTCTTTGTATAGTTAAAACCAATAACACATCCTAGATTATGGGTGTCCAACCTGAGGGCCTGCGACCCAAAGCAGTTATCAATGCGACCCAAGAAGTGAGCAAGTGAGCACCTATAGAAATGAATACATATGTCCGTAAAATTCCGTTTATGCAAATTTAAGATAAATTGAATATTTTCAATCTGAAACTTCCACCCCCACAATACTGCTCCCTCTCTCTCTCTTTTTTCCAGTGGTTATATTATTACTAGTGGTAAGTACAGTATATTACATACGGTTCAAAAGTACTCCTCTTCTTCCAATGTGGTCCAAGTAAGGTAAAAGGATTGGCACCCATGTCTTAGATAATTGAAATGGGCAATTTTTTAACGTTTTCTGATTTAATATTTATGATTTGATCTCATTCTTTTTGTAAGCCATTATCTTTGTTGTACTTGGTGTTTAAGACTTCTCTTGAGTGTAAGAGAAGCTTCTAACACAATGGAATGAGAGACCGAGTCACCGTAAAAAAACATCTACAAAGCCTCACAGAAACACTTCTGGACCAAACTATATTCTCAATACACTGTGAATTAAAAGCCTGTCGGTGTACTCGAGACCTTACATCATCCTACAGGAGGCAACTTAGCGACTTCTTGGACCCCACTACACGTCTCCAGCGAGCCACACAGTCTAGTTTCTGTCTTGTTTCGCCCATTGAAAAGAATGCAGCTTCATGTGCTGCTGAGGTCAATGGTCTGTAGCTAGGTACCCGACTTCAGATACCTTCTTTTCCTTCGCAGTGTTCACTCGGTAGCTGTTTGAAACGGACTTCCAGTCATAGACAGTAACAGTTTCTGTTTGCTTTGGAACCGACTGTTACTGACAGAACGTGACGCTTGTCTTCGGTACCTGCCGGTTGGGATCTTTTCACGGCCATTGTTGTTACGACCTATTACATGGTTGGCAGTGGTACACCATTCCTCGTAGACATAGTGGAAAGTCTATATCGCACAGCGACGGATAAGGCAATCTCATTCACGCTGTGATCATGGTACTTCCAAACACAATAACTCCTTTCTGGCACTTTAGCACGTCTCGACGTCGATCCTTCGCACTGCGTTGATAACATAAAACCGATTGTGATAGACTCACCACTTCACTGTCATGACTTGAGCGGTGGACCGTCCCATGACTACCTGCTTCTAGTTCTACAACGTCTCCAGCGCTCCAGCACGAACAGTGTACTCCTTCAAACGGGTGACTAACATTTTTTCCGGTGAACTTCTCAACCAGCTCGTGTATCAACTTACGACAACCCTATACTTTGTACTATGCCGCCTCAATAACCAGTCACGATTTACAATGTACTACCTTAGTGCCCGCTGCTTCGCTCGCGTATGTTGTATGGTCTGAAGACTTTTTTTTTTAATCGAATTTTCATGTTGTTCACAAATTACAACACATTCTAAACTTTTCATGCTGATTAACACCATAGAAGCACGATCTTTTCCGGATGCACTTCTGACCAAAAGTCCAAGGTTTTTGTTAATCATGCCTTTTGCTTCCTTGCGGTGATTTTTCCATATATTTAAACCCTTTAGGTGTCTGAATTTCTCCCCCCCCCCCTCCCCCCTCCCCAAAAAACAACTGAGACACGTATTTCTTTATTTGCAACCGAGGAGTCAAAAACTAATTTAATAGATGTAGTTTTAAATACTTTTGTATTCCTTAAATAATAATTTATTTTCAAAAAACTTTCACCCACTATTTCACCCCCATAGGAGAAATATTTCGAAAAATGCTGACCGAGAAACCAAATACCAACTCTCGAGGAGCTAGCTTCAAAATTGCCTCTATAGGGCACATTTCCAAAAAATAACTTTGCGAATGGTGTTTCCAATTAGAATTTATGAAATGTCCTACCCTCGCAGTATGGAGGTGGGTCCCACGTGCCATCGGATATTCAAGCGCCATTGAGAACATGTCGTAAATTACCCCATTGTATACTCATTTCTATTCCTCCGGTCACAGCGCTTTCTGTCGCGGGACGAAAAGAAGACTTCAGACAAAACGTATGTACATTTTGTCGTAGAATCGTAATGTGCAACAAAAAACTTGGTTTCCCATTGAAGATTTCAAAGTTGCTCTCCGCCACACACGCACGGGGTCGGATGGCGGGTCGTCCGAGACAAACAAATTGGAACTGTAACTTTTTGGATCTGATGTGTAGTTTTCGAGATATTTCTCAGTTAAAATGAATATCCTGTATATAGAGATTACATATAACCCTGTGCAACCACGTACTTGAATGTAGATTCTACAGCTCAATTGAAATAACATATGTATAAGAGCTATTAAAGTTAACGCATCTGACTGTTTTGCTAAGGGTTCCCTAGTTCTTAAGGGGTGCTCATACTTATGCTTTAATTTCAAGATATGGGATAATAGTATACGGAAGCACTCGCCGACAGCCAGCGTGTTACAAGAAAATGCAGTTAAATGCAATTATCTGCCTAGTAACATGATCTTTAGCTGAATGCAATTAATTGCATCGACATACAAAACTTGAACCACTTTAAAGCTAATCACACTGTGAATTGTCTACCGCACACTTGTACTAATAAATCGTGCATTCTATAGAGGCAAATCCCCTTCAGGATTAATATTGGATTTTATACGGTAAATAAAACTTCACTATGTGCTAGTGTATCAGCTTCAATAGCATAATTACTTACCTAAACTTGATACGCAAAAAAAAATTAAATTCAGAGAAAATCACGCTATTTTGTACTATCTGTTCGATACTGTGTTACAAACGAGGCCGGCGATGTAAATACCATCTATTCTGGCTTCCTTTTATTTTTCTGTTGCGATCTTAAAGTCTAAATTATTTCACTTTTGTTTATCTTTGTCTTTAAGAAAACTGTTTTTAATAAATGAATGATTCGAATAGAATACCTGAAGCTAAGCTCCTGAATTAATTTCTTTTAAGGATAATAGTTTTTCTTTTCACAACTACACAGTCATAATTTTATTAAATTCTTTATGGCAAGTTCAGCGCATTTCCAGCTATCTATCAAATATTGATTAACTTTACCTTTCTTAATATGACTTTTCCAAATAATAAATTCGTAAGACCATACGTCTTTGTTTCAAATATAAGTCATAGATGGGATATCTATTTGGAATTTTAAGTGGGGAACAAATTTTTTTCTTTTGAGTAACGTAGTCCATTTCCGCTTTTTTCCAATACAGTACAGCCAAAATCATCGTAGTGTGCGAGTACCAGCAAAAATCTACAATCCAACTAACGGACACACTAAAAAACTAAACAACAAAATGTAGTTGCCTCCAGCACTTTCAACCGCACAACCGTACAACTCTACGTTTGTTCCAAGCTCACAGCCCGCTGTAATCCCCAGGTGGAATGGTCACTCGACACGAAAATAGGAAGTGATTTGGCCCTTCAGCGTTCATTGTCTATTTCCATCAATGCTAGGGCAGATCTTTACGCTCGGCTACTCAGACGTTCGCATTCGCTGTGTACCACGGAAGTTGATCGACTATAGTAAAATGGCAAAGGAAACAGCAGCGAACATCTTGCTGCATCACTTCAAAACGGAAGGAGTGATGTTATTATCATACAGTGTCAGTGACGATGAGATTGGGTTTTTTCGTTAAGTCTGAATGGAAAAGAAGGTAAGTGGAATGACTTCACACACTGTTGCCGAAGAAGACAGAGATCGAGACTCTGAAAGCCACAGAGAGATGTTGACGACTGTCTTTTGGATTCGGTGATATGACCCCCGTGAATATTTTGTGGAAGTAGCAAACAATGACTTCATCTACAAGAAGGTACTTGAAACATGTTAGCCGCGCGGGATTAGCCGAGCGGTCTGGGGAGCTGCAGTCATGGACTGAGCGGCTGGTCCCGCCGGAGGTTCGAGTCCTACCTCGGGCATGGGTATGTGTGTTTGTCCTTAGGATAATTTAGGTTAAGTAGTGTGTAAGCTTAGGGACTGATGATCTTAGCAGATAAGTCCCATAAGATTTCACACACATTTGAACATTTTTTTTTTTTAAACATGTTCACTGACCAAAAACGCTGCTCTTTTATATGGTACTAAAAATTACATTTGAGTGTGTCGGCGGCTACTGAGATTGTAAACTTTGAATGGGTAGTCTTGCTTTGTGCGTCACACGGACAGTCCTAAAGCATTTTGTCTTATTAAACGAAGCGAGCAGCACCCCGTACGGCTGATGAACAAAATCAGCGATTTCTACTGCGAGAAAACGCGCCCCTTGTTCAGAAGTGAATAAAAACAGTTGAAAACGACAGAAATCGAATGAGAAAAATGAAAATTATCTCACGCAGATTGTGACTACGTGCTATGTAAATATCATCTCATTATCTTGAAGATTAAGAGAGGGGCGGTAAAAAAAAATCATGGATTTCCTGTATCCTGTTTTTCTCTTATTTATTTACAGCTACCTTCCAGGCCAACACATCTTGTCGTTAATCGACCACTAAATACCTCGTAATAAGTTCGGTTTCTGTCGAAATACCTTCAATATATACATTTTTTGTTTAAATAGTATCTCTTAGAGTGTTTGAAGTTAAAGCTATGTTAAGAATTTTATTTGCCGTACTTCTTAACATAGTTCGTTTCTTACAGCGCGGTAGATTTCTTTTCATTTTTAATATACTCTTTCTCCCTCTCTTCAGAGTTTGTCCCGTCGTGTGAGGTTCCGTAAATTGTTCACAACTGCCAGCCGTGGCAGAGAGTTTGTGGTACAAATCCTTCTAAAGACGAATAATGGTGTACATCTGAATATAACATTTCAGATAATGGCGTAGAAAATATGGGCACGCACAAACACGCACCCCCCCCCCCCCAAACACACACACACGCACGCACACACGCACAGGCGTGCGTGCACATGTACGCGCACATTACATGCACTTAATGTTAAATCTTGAAAAATCGCTCCGAACGTCAATTACCTTAAAGACCACTTTCACACGAAAGCAACTTGCATGGGCGATTCGAATCCTGCCTCGGGCATGGATGTGTGTGATGTCCTTAGGTTAGTTAGGTTTAAGAAGTTCTAAGTTCTAGGGGACTGATGACCTCAGATGTTAAGTCCCATAGTGCTCAGAGCCATTTGAACCATTTGAACTCTCCATACACCATAAGCTTGTCGACTTTTTCTGCATTGGTAAATACCATTGTCCACTCACGAAGAGGAGGAGATTAGTGTTTAACGTCCTGTCGATATCGAGGTCATTAGAGACGGAGCACAAGCACGTATTAAGGAAGGATGGAGAAGGAAATCGGCCGTGCCCTTTCAAAGGAACCATCCAGGCATTTGCCTGAAGGGATCTAGGAAAATCACGGAAAACCTAAATCAGGATGACCGGACGCGGTTTTGAACCGTCGTCCTCCCGAATGCGAGTCTAGTGTGCTCACCACAGCGTCACCTCGCTCGGACGTCCAGTCACGACCTATTGTTTGGACTGTCACACAGTAACTAACTAGCAAGTGGCAATGCACTCAAGGATCACACAAGCATACTGTAAGCAAAAATAACAACATCGTACTTATCAACTACGTAGGTTGAATGGCACAAACAAGAGTCGGTGTGGGAAACTTTTCAAATTACGGTTTCTCGTAAACAACTAGCACTAGAATCCTGCAACAAGCACCACTGACATTCTAATGTACCCTATTTTTAGTCTGTTAATGTCAATAGCTATTATTCTATTAAAATGGATGTTTGCACATGAAATAAACTTTTTAAGTATTATTTCAGTCTGTTTATTCCCTAACAATAAGAGGCACTGAAGAACGATCCATTCTATGAAAACCGCACATCAATAGCACATTCTATTTCCACAATATTTGAGGTGGAAGTTTTAGGTGATTCACCCTGTATATGTTTGTAAGTGTGTGTGTGTGTGTGTGTGTAAGTAAGTATTATCCACACCTTTTCTTAAACCACTGGGCCGATTTAAACCAAACTTGATACACATATACGTTACTGTTAAGCAACAATCCCTGTGGGCGCAAGAACCACCTACCTATCAAAGGGTTAGGGGTAAAAAAAGTGGCGTAGGCCACTACACGTGAATTCCGGGACTTTATTGTCCCAATATTATTTGCGAATGAGATCACTCTAGCGACTGGCAACAAACTTTATACGTAATTTCAAAGCCTTAAGAATTTGTTTTCTTGCTGACAACTCCTAGAAAGTGGTGAAAGGAAAAAAGGTTTATCGCTTACTACTTTTCCGTTGTCCATGTAGTGAAAGTACCTCATGAGGCATGAAGTGATAATTTATTACTTTTTTGCTTCTAACTGTATTCGCGACACATATTGCAGACAATATGCACACACGAGTATAGCACTGAATGTTACTGCAAAACTATATCATTACACGTTTAATTTATTACTTCGTTGCTACTAACTTCATTCGCAACAAATTCTGCGGGCAGTATATGTCGCTGAATGTACAGTCGTGGACAAAACGAGCGAGAACCCTCGCCTTTTCGTTATGCTGATCCGCACAGCTTTAAAGTCTACTACACAGCATAACAGGCAAGGCGACGAAGTGCTGCCAACATACTATGCCCAGGTGTGAAATTGAAAATCTATCCGAACTTTGTCACTCTGTTTTCAATCATGTGTAAGACTATATTAATGCTGATTAGTGTGTTAAACACAACACGTAAAAATAAGATATAAATGAAAGAAGAAACTCTAATTAGTAGGCCTTGTACTAATAAAAATGAATTTCAGCTTATCGAGATAACATAACTGTTTTAGTAAGACAAAGTACCCCAGATAGTTACGAATTAGCAAAATATTATGCGCATTCGGCCGCGAAACGGTCTGTGTCAACATTCAGACCCGTCTTACTGGATTACCGTTGCTTACCTACCATGAAAGTGTGCAAACTCAGCAATGCGTGAAGATTCATAACGAAATTCAGTTAAAAATCATTCAGTGCCACACTTCACTCAATTCAATAACTGACAGAAGCGGAAAAAGTAGGCAGTTGTTGTTGTTGTTGTGGTCTTCAGTCCTGAGACTGGTTTGATGCAGCTCTCCATGCTACTCTATCCTGTGCAAGCTTCTTCATCTCCCAGTATATACTGCAACCTACATCCTTCTGAATCTGCTTAGTGTATTCATCTCTTGGTCTCCCTCTACGATTTTTACCCTCCACACTGCCCTCCAATGCTAAATTTGTGATCCCTTGATGCCTCAAAACATGTCCTACCAACCGATCCCTTCTTCTAGTCAAGTTGTGCCACAAACTTCTCTTCTCCCCAATCCTATTCAATACCTCCTCATTAGTTACGTGATCTACCCATCTTATCTTCAGCATTCTTCTGTAGCACCACATTTCGAAAGCTTCTATTCTCTTCTTGTCCAAACTAGTTATCGTCCATGTTTCACTTCCATACATGGCTACACTCCATACAAATACTTTCAGAAACGACTTCCTGACACTTAAATCTATACTCGATGTTAACAAATTCCTCTTCTTGAGAAACGCTTTCCTTGCCATTGAAGTAGGCAGTAACAAGTATGAAATTCTACAAGAGTTTCATATTGACATCCACACGGCGCTGGTACACAATAAAAGTAGCAATAAAACGTATTGGGGGCGCGAGAATTTCTTAAAATTGCTTCAATGATAGTCTACCTGCTTCCATCGAGATTAGAACCGAAAACAAACCAGACCTCCCTTACAGTAGCAAGCACCTTTCAATACTCTAGCAGACAACCAAGGCAAACAGCCCTCTACTATTACCCCAGACACGAATAAGCCGGCAATTTCGCAATGAAAATGGCAAAATGATCTGCAATTTGTGTTGCATAGAGCTTTGTGGACTCAAAAACATGATTTTCTATCTTTATGTCACCGCTTATCTGACAATCATTCGGGATGTTTATCGAAATGACAAAATACTATTATTAGCGAGTAAATTTAGTAGGATAATTCTGCACCACCCAAGGAAATAAACGGTGACGTAGCTGCCAAACGTATTCTACAATGTTTCGAATTCTCCATTAGACTCGCCACAGCCAGAAAACGTTCATTAGCCAAAAAAATCCAAATGGCTCCAAGCACTGTGGGACTTAACATCTGAGGTCATCAGTCCCATAGACTTAGAAATACTTAAATCTAACTAACCTAGGGACATCACGCACATCCATACCCGAGGCAGAATTCGAATCTGCGACCGTAGCAGCAGCGCGGTTCCGGACTGAAGTGCCTAGAACCACTCGGCCACAACGTTCGGCTGTTCATTAGCTGAACTGTTTGTTAAGCTAGCTAGCAATGGGAATGCTCGCACTTCTAAAACGCGGTGGCATTAATACTTGGATCTGGATTACCACGTGTATAGGCAAATGGATTTTATTTGCTTTCCTGTAAACGTGATTCGGATAGAAAATGTATCTACAATTAATATGCTGATGTATAGACTGCAACTAGAACATTTCGAATTTATGCGGCCCTCATCTTCAGTAACTGTCGTAGCTGTTTTCGTTGTTAGGATTTCGCTAGCTAAATCGGTAAAAATGGAACCCTACTAGTCTCACTTTCTCCAGGAGTTCACAGACAAAGCTGTAGACTACCTAACACACATCACGAATGCCATACTCAAGCACCAGCACTTCCCCGCCTTTTGGAAGACGGCCAAGGTCCTGATGTTCAGGAAGCTGGGGAAAGACCACTCCCTCCCACAAAATTACCGACCCATCAGTCTGCTGAGCGCGCTCAGCAAGATCGTTGAGAAGGTAATATTAAAACGACTCACCAGGCACTGTATCACAAACGACACCCTGAGACCGGAGCAATTCGGTTTCAGGAATCACCACTCAACAACACAATAACTCCTCCGCGTCGTTGAATACATAACACACGGATACAACACAAACAAGGCAACTGGGGCGGTGTTCCTAGACATCGAAAAGGCTTTCGATCGTCTATGGCACAACGGCCTAATACGCAAACTTAGCGACGCATTGTTCCCCGACGGGCTCGTACGTCTCATACACTCATATCTCACGGACAGGAGTTTCAACACCGACGTGCAGGGCAAACAATCGACACGACATGGTATACAGGCAGGAGTACCCCAAGGAAGTATCCTAGGGCCCCTACTGTTTAACCTCTACATTAACGACCTCCCAGTTACACATAACACGACGGTAGCAATCTACGCGGATGACACCGCCATCCTTGCGCAAGATTGGAAGCCGTCTAACATCAACTCACGACTACAGACTGCACTTAGAACGGCGGAACCTGGGCTGGTGAAATGGCGTGTTAGAGTAAACGTCGACAAGTGCAAGGCCGTTCTGTTCACTAGACGACCGAAGCAACTGCCCAAACATCAGCATTGCAACCCAATAACACTTCACACACGCCCAATACGTTTCCGCGAGAAGGTCAAATACCTCGGTGTCTGGCTGGACAGGAAACTACTCTGGAGGGACCACATTCAACACGTGACCAACAAAGCTAACGCGAGGCTCAAACAACTCTACCCTATGCTTAACAGGCGTAGAACACTGAACAGGAGGGTGTCTAGGTCCATGTACATGTCACTTATTAGACCCCCTGATGACGTACGCAGCCCCTGTCTAGGGATACGCTGCGCCAACTCGTCTGCGCCGTCTGCAGCTCATACAGAACAAAGTACTCAAAATCATAAGCAACGCTCCGCGCTACACACGCATCACGGACCTTCACCGGGAATACCGGCTAGATACTATCTTGCAGGTATTCCAAAAACTCTCCACACGACTGTACAATAACACGAGACACTCGCGCAACCCGTTTATCCTTTCTCTGGGTAACTACGACCACAACCATAGATGGAAGCATAATAGACCAAAGACATTACTGGCTAGGAACTAAACATCTATGGTCCATAGAACACTAACACGACAGTACTGGCGAGCCCCTGCAACACAGTTATTACTGGAAACCCAGATGTGCGACCAGCCGAAAAACAGGCAACCGCAGGGAAACCGTACTGTACACAGCACGCAAACCAGCCACACACCCCCCCTACACCGTCTGTGAGCCGATCTATGACCGATCGCCCACTAATCTACAACGACCTTGACCTGTTGCAGAGACGCAGCAACTGCAGAAAGCGCCGCAACAAGCTACAACAACGACAAAGGTAACGATGCACGATACCTCGAACTAACACAACCACACCTTGCATGCACTGTCGCAGATAGCAAGCCGCTACTGCCCTTACTACCCGCCCTACTGTCGCAGAGGTTTTTTTCCCTTGGCTCTTGCCTTGGCACTTTTTTTCCTCTGCCCTTACAACCGCTACCCTTCAATCGTTTTCGTCCACTTCTATCTCCTGATGGACCATGTTAATGAGTAATCTTACCCAGACACATGGACAACATCACAGCCCGCATCCTGTGACGCCTGATTCAAAAACTAACATGTTTACGGAGGTGACAGTAGAACTTTTGGTTTGGTCACCACGTTGGTGTGGGCGTGGAGGGGCCCCATCCTTCCTACCACTTTCTTGACCGTTTATCTGTCTACCCAACCATTAAAACCCGATAAGCTCGAATACGGGTAGACATAATAAGCGGAAATGTATCGCACTTCCTGCGGTATACGGTCCCTTGGTAGTGTATAAATGTGAGCTTCTATGTCAACGCAATCTAAAGATACGACCGTTTATGTATGTACAATTTTCGCGAAAGATCAAAAAATGGCTCTAAGAACTATGCGACCAAACTGCTTAGGTCATCAATCCCCTAGACCTAGAACTATTTAAACCTACCTAACCCAAGGACATCTCACACATCCATACCAGCGGTAGGATTCCAATCTGCGACTGAATTAGCCGCGTGATTCGTGATTAAAGCGCCTAGAACCGCTCGGTCACCACACCCAGAGAAACCCTTTCACCTCATGTATAATCATAATATATACTATTTAGTGAGGATAAACTGTATTCGCCAGCAACTCAGATCGTTTGATGATGGAACTTTTACGAAGCTACATTCAAATTTTGTTCGAAGTCGTCTGCAATCTCAAATTATGAACACCCTAGCAACGCCGTATGCGATATCCCCCTCTGAAGACGCTGGCAGATACTGCAGTACCATAACAAGTAGTTAAGAATTTATTGTTATTGGTTCATGATGACACTTTATTTCAGTATAAATTTAACGCACCTAGGTGTTTGTCTAATTATCAGAATTAGCCTACTAAATTTACTCGCTAATGATAGTATATTGTCATTTCGATAAGCATCCCGAATGATTGCCACATAAGCGGTGACATAAAGGTAGAAAATTCATGTTTTTGAGTCCACAAAGCTCTATGCAACACAAATTGCAGATCATTTTGCCATTTTCATTGCGAAATTGCCGGCTTATTCATGTCTGGGGTAATAATAGAGGGCTGTTTGCCTCGGTTGTCTGCTAGCGTATTGAAGGGTGTTTGCCACTGCAAGGGAGGTCTGGTTTGTTTTCGGTTCTAATCTCGATGGAGGCAGGTAGACTATCATTGAAGCAATTTTAAGAAATTCTCGCTCCCCCAATACGTTTTATTGCTACCTTTATTCTGAACTAGTGCCCTGTGGATGTCAATATGAAATTCTTGTAGAATTTCATACTTGTTACTGCCTGCTTTTTCCGCTTCTGTCAATTATTGAATTGACTTAAGTATGGCACTGAATGATTTTTAACTGAATTTCGTTATGAATCTTCACGCATTGCTAAGTTTGCATACTTTCATGGTAGGTCAGCAACGGTAACCCAGTAAGACGGGTCTGAATGTTGACACAGACCGTTTCGCGGCCGAATGCGCATAATATTTTGCTAATTCGTAACTATCTGGGGTACTTTGTCTTACTAAAACAGTTATGTTATCTCGATAAGCTGAAATTCATTTTTATTAGTACAAGGCCTACTAATTAGAGTTTCTTCTTTCATTTATATCTTATTTTTACGTGTTATGTTTAATACACTAATCAGCATTAATATAGTCTTACACATGATTGAAAACAGAGTGACAAAGTTCGGATAGATTTTCAATTTCACACCTGGGCATAGTACGTTGGTAGCACTTCGTCGCCTTGCCTGTTATGCTGTGTAGCAGACTTTAAAGCTGTGCGGATCAGCATAACGAACAGGCGAGGGTTCTCGCTCGTTTCGTCTACGACTGTACCTACAACGTTCGCCGACGCTTCACAGTGCCACTATGCTTCTTTAATTATTGACTGTGCTCCCGAAAGATGTCAGGGCGTAGGCACTCTGCGGCGTGCGTGTGCAATGTGAGTTACTTATAATACAGTCACCTAATCTGTTTTAAACTGGGATAAGTCGAGAAAAATTAAAGTTCCTGATTTGCTTCTAAATATCTTTCACCGCTTGAAGACACTCGTTGTTGAGGTTTTCTTGTTGAAAATGACATCAATTTTCTAGGGTAGGTAATATGCACATGCGACGCACCTCGTTAATATGCTTGGTTAGTTCTGTGAAATCTCGTCGTTCAACGGCCAGTGAACTGAATTAAAAAACGTAGAAACAAAATGTTCTCTGACACTTCCCGTCGACGCTAGGTGTCCGTTAATAATCGACGGAATTTTGCCGAACTAGCAGGGGCTATTGACTGATTGAGCTGCATCATCTGCATACTCACTACCCCAGATAATTGACATAGTGATTTTCAACTGCAAAACGTTAAGAATAGTATCTCTAGATAGAATAAGAAATTTTGTAAGCGAATCAGGAACTTTAATTTTGCTGGGTCTACTTCGTTTCATACAGAATAGGTGACTGGATTATTGTCAACACCCAAGGAATATGCACACCAGTACAGAAGAACGCCATGTAGCGCTGGGATGCATCAGCAAACATTTTCTCTCTAACAAACGTTGTTTCATGAAGTAGGTACCAGCCTAGATGTTTGATGCACGCACGCACACACGCACACACACACACATACACACACACACACACACACACACACAAACACACGCACACACACACACACACACACACACACACACACACACACACACAGTATGTATGCATATACAGAATGCTCATAAAAGTATGAAAAGCTTGCAAGCGTGTTGTAGGGTAGGTGGTATTAAAAAAAAGGTTAATAAAGAAATTCGATACGTTGTGCCGTTTCCGTGTTAATCGTCACTGAAGTTATCCAATCAGGCAGTTGCGCATGTAAAGTCAACCGGACCACCCGATCCAATATTAGTGTCAGTTATTCTGGTAGCGTCGATGATAGCGCACGGGACTGCTCAGCTCTGGCTCGAGTTCGACCCTTACTACCTCCCATTGTCCAGCTTTTGTATTGCTCTTTTCTTCGATATCAGGAAACCAAATGAAGGACAACTTTAGCGATACAGTCTCTGGCGGGCCGCATGAATTTGCGCGCGCCATGGTCTGATTGGCTAACTTCAATGCTGATTAACTCGGAAACGGGGCACCGTAGCAAAGTTCTTCCTTAACAGTTATTTCTCAGAGCAATCTACCCTCCAACATCCTTACAAGCTTCTCATACTGTCTCTGACCACCCTGTATACACCCTACACAGGGTGTAACAAAAATGTTCGGCGCAAATTGTAGCACACATTCCTCACACGTAGACGAAGAAATTATGTGATATGAACATGGGCCTGGAAACGCTTTGTTTTCATGTTACAATTCATTTTCTCCACATCGTTAATCATGGGAAACACACAGATAAAGAACGTTAGAATAATGAGGAACATGCACCCTTAGTGAAGTCTGGTTACGTTGTGCACCGCCAGTGTTTTGTTTTACGTGTCTCTGTTGCCATGTGAAGTACGTCATTGTTTGTTTATAGGTAGCATCAACTGTTCCAGATATCAGTGTGACCGTTGCCTGCACACGGGTTACTACGTAGAATTAATCACAGGGTTGGCTCATGCAGTGGCAGGTACACAATGCAGAGATGGCCAGATGCCCGTTTGACGTATGGATGAGCTAGCGGCAATGGCGCTCGCGCTCAGCGTTTGTACCTGGAGAGATTTCCAGGACGGAGGTGCCGCGACAGGAAAACTTTTGAAGCCATTGATTGTCGTCTTAAGGAACAAGGGGCATTGAAGCCCTATATTCCCGACGGGGGGAAGCCTAGAAGGCGAGGACACCGCAAAGGGAGGCGGAAAATCTTCACGCTGTTGACGACGTTAGTATCAGTATAAGACGTGAAGCTGCGACACCATATGCTGACCGCATGATTGTCTGAGGACCAGGGTTTACTGAACACCTCCGGTGAGAAAGAATTGCGTGTGGTATGCTGGTGCTTTCTGTTGACATGTGTCACCCATGATTAATGAGTTGGAGAAAATGAGTTGTAACATTGAAACAAAGCGTTTCCGGACCCACTTTCATATAACCCAATTTCTTCGTCTCCGTGTGAACCGAGCGAAGTGGAGCAGTGGTTAGCACACTGGACTCGCATTCGGGAGGACGATGGTTCAGACCCGCGTCCGGTCATACAGATTTACATTTTCCCCCCATACCACTCCAGGCAAATGCCTCGATGGTTCCTTTGAAAGGGGACGGCCGATTTCCTTCCCCATCCTTGACACAATCAGAGATTGTGCTCCGTCTCTAACAACCTGGATGTCGACGTGACGTTAAATGCAATCTTCCTTCCTTCCTGTTACCTGTGAGGAAACTGTCCTGTAACTTGTGCCGTAAATTTTTGTTACGCCCTGTATACAGGATGATTCAGTTGCCCCTACCGCTGGGTTTTATGCACCTGTCACTCGATACGCGTATACTATTAGTCCTACAGAAAAAATGAACACGTCCTTTCCGTAGCAAATTTAAAGTAGATAAATTTTGTAGTGGGATACGTTTTCGCCAGAGTTCGTAGTTTTCGGATTCAAGAAAAACGTACAAAAGTGACCTTCAAACGCCTTTTTTTTTTTTTTAAAAAAAAAGAAACTTACAAAGATGACTTTCAAACGTGTTTTCCTTGAATAACTCGAAAACATTGGCCTCCAGGTAAAACGTATCCCAGTATAAAATTTAACTACATTAAATTTCCTATAGGAAGGTCCTGTTCATTTTTTAAGTAGAACTAATAATTTACACATAGCGAGCAAGAGAATATGAAAATCTCATGCGCGGTTTTTGAGGGAGTTGACAGTTGCATAAAACCCATTGGCAGATGCAACTGCAGCAGGAAAGAGGTGAAGTAACTGTGGTACAAGAAGTAACCCTGTAAATGGGTGAAAAAGTCAATTTCCGTACTTTACATACACTTTTGAGTCTCGAGCCCTCAAGCTAATAAAGTGTACTACAACGGCAAGCATTATATAGCTTTTCAATTGCACATTATCATTCCCATCAACGGTGCCATGTCAAAACTAAACGTCGCAGCAGCTTGCGATTATGCGCTCAGAAGAAAACATCGTCATTTTATTAGGTTCCTGTGGTTTAGAATGCAGCGCAGATAGCCTTACTGCACGCAGGGAGCTGGCTTGCCACAACACGTTCCTGAGAAGTCCGCTGGGGACTGATGTGTGTCACGGACGCGGCCCCGATAGCAGTCCGGCTGGAGTTTCCAGTTAACGCGCGGCTGTCTCCGCTGACCACTGACCGACTTCGCTCTGATTTTGGCCGCTCGAGGAATATTTCGTAGCGAGGTAATTCAAAGAACACTTTCTCCTACGAAGTAAGACAATATCAGCACTGTTCCATTTCTATACTCATAAATAATCGGTGGCAATATTGTTTTACTCTTTATGAGAAATAGGTGAAATTATTCGGTGAACTCCAGTGACAGCTGTTGCTCATAGCTGAGTATTCACTATGTTCAATATTCACGTCAAGTTACGTGAACTTCAGCAAACACCATATTTCAGTGGCTAGGGTTACCACATTTCTAAATGAAAAACAGGGCGTATTACAGTCTTTATGTGAACCACAATGGCTTACTTTTTTCTACAAAAACATATTTCTAGATTCCTCAGCATTGTCAAGTAAATCTTTCTTGGATTTGATGTTGTCATACTACTGAGAACACGTGAAATCTCTAACAGATTCAGCCGGCCGAAGTGGCCGTGCGGTTCTGGGCGCTGCAGTCTGGAACCGCGAGACCGCTACGGTCGCAGGTTCGAATCCTGCCTCGGGCATGGATGTTTGTGATGTCCTTAGGTTAGTTAGGTTTAACTAGTTCTAAGTTCTAGGGGACTAATGACCTCAGCAGTTGAGTCCCATAGTGCTCAGAGCCATTTGTCTAACAGATTCCTTACACATTGTACAGAAAGTCTGTTTCTGCATGGTGGGCAGCGATTGCAAAAACGTATTACACAGTTGTCAAAAGTTGTGAATAGTCATCTCCAGAACGACTGTTCATGAAATCACACCATCAAGTCACCGAACCACGACAGTCGACGATCGGCTGAAGTGTTGCCAACCTATCATAACCGGTCATCCAACAATATGACATTTTAGCGATCTTGGCTTGTGAACTTTTCTTCAGTTAGCAGACACTGCGGATCGCCCCCAGACTAACCATGTCAGGAATATGTTGCAACCCGGTTTTATCTCTGTCAATTTATCTTCCGTTTCAATTTCAGTTCGCCAGACGACAGTTGACATAACAGAACAACAACTTTGACATGGAAGTCCAAAAATCGTTTCTTTTTTTTACTGTTTCATAAATTTGCAACAGGGAGTTGAAATAGAGCGTTAAAAACCAGATGGAATTCTGATAAACCAGGTGGAACCCGGATACACTCGGTGGTTTGATAAACCTATCCAGTGATGAACAAAGGCCTTATTTAGAAACTGACTATGCTTCAAAAAATGGTTCAAATGGCTCTGAGCACTATGGGAATCAACTTCTGAGGTCATTAGTCCCCTATAACTTAGAACTAGTTAAACCTAAGTAACCTAAGGACATCACACACATCCATGCCCGAGGCAGGATTCGAACCTGCGGTCGTAGCGGTCTCGCGGTTCCAGACTGCAGCGCCTATAACCGCATGGCCACTTCGGCCGGCGACTATGCTTCAACCTGAAAGATTATAGACACAATCTCCAGTCGTATGGTTTCGAAAACGCGCTTTTCTGTACTGTAGAAGCACTTGAAATAGATGTTAACAGAGACTTTTGCAGATCGGATGGATTGCTCATACACAAAATGATGAAGTTTTCGAAAGAATCAACGAGAAAGAAAAGCCTAGTGAAGAACATAGTGAAACACAGAAATAGAATGGTTGGGCATATATTAACACACGCGTGTCTGGTCTCCACCGAAAGCTTTAATTGAATGGATGGCGGGAGAAAAGAATAACGGAGCAGCCTTGGGTACAAATCTGTAAGACATATCGTTGATGGCGTTAGGAAGCAGTAATTACGCGAAAAAAAGAGGAAAGGTTTATCAACACAAAATCCAATAGGAGTAATTTATGAATAGGACTAATAATTAACAATAAAATAGGAGTGCAAGTGAACTACATTACTACGAACAGCAAAATGGCCAGATTATCGTAGCAAAAATGCAGACACAAATCTACAAACCAGCTGAGTAGTGCAAATTTACATGCCTACTACCTAGACAAATGAGGAAGAAGTTGGAAAAACAGTGTTTGAGTGATAAGAGAAAACAAAAGTTAAATTCGGTGGGAGACTTACGTTTGATAGTAGAAATAGGAAGGGAAGGAAAAGTAGTAGGCAAACATCGACTGGGGAAGTGGAATCAAAGGGGAAGCCGCATGGTAGAACTTTTCACAACGCACAATTTAATTGTTGCCAACTGCTTAGAAAGCATGAAAGAAGGTTGTATATGTACAAGAGACGCGGAGACTTCAAAAGGTTTCAAATATGGTAAGATAAATAACGAAATCAGACTGTAAACTGTAAAAAGTTCCTGGGAGAAGTTGTGGAGTATGAACATAATTTTATGGTTTTGAAATGCAGACTATAAAATGTTAGGCACCGACTGGGTGAAATAGGCAGACAAAATACAATAGAAGATGAGCTAATACTGAAGACACAAGAGGCACAATTTAGAAAAAGATAGCACATCAGATAAGGAACTCAACGGACGAAAGGAGAATGCAGACGTCTAAAAACGAGATCGGTAGAAAGTGGAAAACAACAAATCTGCAATGGCTAGAGCAGAAATTCGAAGCTCTAGAGGCATGTTTGACTATATGATAGATCCTGGGTATACGAAATTCAGTGACACTTTTGGAGAACAGTGTATCAGCTGTATGAACATCACGAGTTCAGATGTAAAGCCAGTACTAAACAAAGAATAGAGGTGGGAGGAATATACGGAAGGAAAATATGAGGGAAAGAAATAATTTGAAAATAGTGTTATAGAAAGGCAAGAGGAAGGTGATGGGGCGGGGATGCGATATCACGAGAAGAATTTGGCCGAGCTTCGAAGGACATAATTCGCAACGAGGCAACGGCGACAGACGATATTCCCACAGAATTATTTAGATCCGTATTGGAACTATCCAGGACAAAACCTGTCTAGATGATATGCAGGAAACATGAGACAGGTGAAATACCCCCAGACTTTAAACAGAATGAATTAATCCCAATATCAGACAAGGCAGCCTCTGAGAAATGCTAGTATTACCGAAACTTCAGTTTAGTCACAGTTACAAAATGTTAATCTACAGAAGATCGGAAAAACTGGTTGAAGTCAACCTTGGGCTTTAGAAATGTAGGAACACGCGAGGCAACACTGACCTTAATGCACACTGGAGAAAGGCAAGCCTACATTTATAGCATTTGGAGATTTAGAGAAAACTTTCCGCAATGCTGACTTGACTTCACCCTTTGAAATTCTGAAATTACCAGAGATGAAACACAGGGACCGAAAGGTTATCTACAACTTGTATATGACCAGTTATAAAAAGAATCGAAGGAGGGAAAGAGAGGCAGCAGCTGAGGAAGCTGTGAGACAGGATTCTAGCTTATATGTTATTCTGTCTGTACGTGGGGCAAGCAATAAAGAAATTCAAGGAGAAATCTGTAAAGCAAATAAAAGTTCAGAGAGTAGATAATGCTTGTCGATCATATTTTAATTCTGTTAGACACAATAAAATACTTGGCAGGACAGATGAACAGAGTGGATGGTGTCTCTCAAAAGGGGTTATTTATATCAACAAAAGTAAAGAAAGGGTGCTGGAATGTAGTCGAAACAAATCAGGCAATGCTCAGGAAATTACACCCAGAAAGTAATGTCCTACGTTTCTTTTTCAGCCGACAACAACGTTGCGAATACGGAACACGAAGTATGAATTCTTTGAAATTTACTGAGTGAGCGCGCAAAATCGTAGTGTCACCCGACAGATGACATGAACCATGGACCTTGCCGTTGGTGGGGAGGCTTGCGTGCCTCAGCGATACAGATAGCCGTACCGTAGGTGCAACCACAACGGAGGGGTATCTGTTGAGAGGTCAGGCAAACGTGTGGTTCCTGAAGAGGGGCAGCAGCCTTTTCAATAGTTACAGGGGCAACAGTCTGGATGATTTACTGATCTGGCCTTGTAACACTAACCAAAACGGCCTTGCTGTGCTGCTACTGCAAACGGCTGAAAGCAAAGGGGAAACTACGACCGTAATTTTTTCCCGAGGACATGCAGCTTTACTGTATGGATAAATGATGATGGCATCCTCTTGGGTAAAATATTCCGGAGGTCAAATACTCCCCCAATTCGGATCTCCAGGCGGGGACTACTCAGGAGGACGTTGTCATCAGGAGAAAGAAAACTGGCGTTCTACGGATAGGAGCGTGGAATGTCAGATCCCTTAACCGGGCAGGTAGGTTAGAAAATTTAAAAAGGGAAGTGGATAGGTTAAAGTTAGATATAGTGGGAATTAGTGAAGTTCGGTGGCAGGAGGAACAAGACTTTTGGTCAGGTGAATACAGGGTTATAAATACAAAATCAAATAGGGGTAATACAGGAGCAGCTTCAATAATGAATAGGAAAGTAGGAATGCGGGTAAACTACTACAAACAGCACAGTGAACGCATTTTCCTGGCTAAGATAGATACGAAACCCACACCTACCACAATAGTACAAGTTTATATGCCAACTAGCTCCGCAGATGACGAAGAGATTGATGAAATGTATGATGAGATAAAAGAAATTATTCAGATAGTGAAGGGAGACGAAAATTTAATAGTGATGGGTGACTGGAACTCGACAGTAGGAAAAGAAAGAGAAGGAAACGTAGTAGGTGAATATGGAATGGGAGTAAGGAAAGAAAGAGGAAGCCGCCTGGTAGAATTTTGCACAGAGCATAACTTGATCATAGCTAACACTTGGTTCAAGAATCATAAAAGAAGGATGTGTACATGGAAGAAGCCTGGAGATACTGGAAGGTATCAGGTAGATTATATAATGGTAAGACGGAGATTCAGGAACCAGGTTTTGAATTGTAAGAGATTTCCAGGGGCAGATGTGGACTCTGACACAATCTATTGGTTATGACCTGTAGAAAACTGAAGAAACTGCAAAAAGGTGGGAAATTGAGGAGATGGCACCTGGATAAACTGGAAGAACCAGAGGTTGTAGAAAGCTTCAGGGAGAGCATTAGGGAACGATTGACAGGAATGGGGGAAAGAAATATAGTAGAAGAAGAATGGGTAGCTTAGAGAGATGAAATAGTGAAGATAGCAGAGGATCAAATAGGTAAAAAGACGAGAGCTAGTAGAAATCCTTGGGTAACAGAAGAGATATTGAATGTAATTGATGAAAGGAGAAAATATAAAAATGCAGTAAATGAAGCAGGCAAAAAGGAATACAAACGTCTCAAAAATGAGATCGACAGGAAGTGCAAAATGACTAAGCAGGGATGTCTAGAGGACAAATGTAAGGATGTAGAGGCACATATCACTAAGGGTAAGATAGATAATGCCTATAGGAAAATTAAAAAGACGTTTGGAGAAAAGAGGACGACTTGCATGAATATCAAGAGCACAGATGGAAACCCAGTACTAAGCAAAGAAGGGAAAGCAGAAAGGTGGAAGGAGTATATAGAGGGTCTATACAACGGCGATGTTCTTGAGGACAATATTATAGAAATGGAAGAGAATGTAGATGAAGATGAAATGAAAGATACGATACTGCGTGAAGAGTATAACAGAGCACTGAAAGTTCTAAGACGAAACAAGGCCCCGGGAATAGACAACATCCCATTAGAACTAATGACAGCATTGGGAGAGCCATTTCTGACAAAACTCTACCATCTGGTGAGCAAGATGTATGAGACAGGCGAAATACCCTCAGACTTCAAGAAGAATATAATAAGTCCAATCCCAAAGAAAGCAGGTGATGACAGATGTGAAAATTTTCGAACTATCAGTTTAATAAGCCACGGATGCAAAATACTAACACGAATTCTTTACAGACGAATGGAAAAACTGGTAGAAGCCGACCTCGGGGAAGATCAGTTTGGATTCCGTAGAAATGTTGGAACACATGAGGCAATACTGACCCTACGACTTATCTTAGAAAACAGATTAAGGAAAGGTAAACCTACGTTTCTAACATTTGTAGAATTAGAGAAAGCTTTTGACAATGTTGAGCAGAATACTCTCTTTAAAATTCTGAAGGTGGCAGGGGTAAAATACAGGGAGCGAAAGGCTATTTGCAATTTGTACAGAAACCAGATGGCAGTTATAAGAGTCGAAAGGCATGAAAGGAAAGCAGTGGTTGGGAAGGGAGTGAGACAGGGTTGTAGCCTATCCCCAATGTTATTCAATCTGTATATTGAGTAAGCAATAAAGGAAACAAAATAAAAATACGGAGTAGGTATTAAAATCCATGAAGAAGAAATAAAAACTTTGAGGTTCGCCGATGACATTGTAATTCTGTCAGAGACAGCAAATGACTTGGAAAAACAGTTGAACGGAATGGACAATGTCATGAAAGGAAGATATAAGATGAACATCAACAAAAGCAAAACGAGGATAATGGAATGTAGTCGAATTAAATCAGGTGATGCTGAGGATATTAGATTAGGAAATGAAACACTTAAAGTAGTAAAGGAGTTTTGCTATTTGGGGAGCAAAATAACTGATGATGGTCGAAGTAGGTAGGATATAAAATGTAGACTGGCAATGGTAAGGAGAGCGTTTCTGAAGAAGAGAAATTTGTTAACATCGAGTTTATATTTAAATGTCAGGAAGTTGTTTCTGAAAGTATTTGTATGGAGTGTGGCCATGTAAGGAAGTGAAACGTGGACGGTAAATAGTTTAGACAAAAAAGAACAGAATCTTTCGAAATGTGATGCTACAGAAGAATGCTGAAGATTAGATGGGTAGATCACATAACTAATGAGGAGATATTGAATAGAATTGGAGAGAAGAGAAATTTGTGGCACAACTTGACTAGAAGAAGGGATCGGTTGGTAGGGCATATTCTGAGGCATCAAGGGATCACCAATTTAACATTGGAGGGCAGCGTGGAGGGTAAAAATCGTAGAGGGAGACCAAGGGATGAGTACACTAAACAGATTAAGAAGGATGTAGAAGCTTGCACAGGATAGAGTAGCATGGAGAGCTGCGTCAAACCAGTCTCTGGAGTGAAGACCACAACAACAACAACAACTGACAGATAGCGTAGCTGCAGCAGTGTTTCAAAGTGGCGTTTGTAAGAGTCGTATGTTACAAGCAGCGTGTCGTCATTGAATTTCTCATTGCGCTGAAAGAAACTGTAGTGAGTATCCACAAAAGTTTGTGTGAAGTGTATTGGGCCTCTACAGTCGACGGGAGTACAGATGGTCGCTGGATACAGAGAGTAAGACCATCAGAAGGCGGTTCGGAGGAGCTCCATGATTCTCAGCTAGCTGGTGAACCATCTACAGCTGCTACGTCTGATATAAGTTGCTGATGGTTTCATTCCCCAGGATCGACGCATTACGATTCGGCTGTTGGTGCTGCTGCTGACTTTCAGTAAAGAGAGAAAAGATGTCATGATGCGCGCTCTTGGATGTTTCACTGTGTTTGTAAGATGGGTTCCGCTCGGAACACAAATCTCACAGAAAAAAAAATCTGAGTTGCAACATTTTGAAGCTGAGGGGGAGGCCTTCTTGTCCTTGATGGGGGAAGGTAATGAAACCTGGATTCACCATTTTGGGACCAAACCAAAAACAAAATAGAGGGAATAGCGCCACCCTCATTCTCCACAGAAAAAATGTTCAAAGCCACTGCTCCCACCGGTAAGATCATGACGACTGTGTTTTGAGACTGTGAAGGTATGATTGTCGCCGATGTGATGGCAGGAGGCAGTACCATTAATTCGGAGGCATGCCTGAACACATTAACCACACTCAAGAAGCGTTTCCATCAACTTGCACACCATGACAACCAGTGAATGTTTTGATTCAATGCCGTAACGCTCGGCCTCATATCATTGTAAGGACTTCTTAACAAAGAAACGGGGCTGGAAAGTGTTACCCCTTTCGCCCTACAGCCCTAACTTAGCTACTTGTTTGTGCCATTAAAGGATAGCATTGGTGGAAGACGTTTTGAGGTCGACGAGGAGGTAATTCGCGCAGTGAAGAAATGGGTTCATGACCAGAACAAGGACTGCCACCGACAGAGCTGCAGGAAGGTTACAGAACTGGCAAGAGGCTGCTTGGAAAAATAAGGAGTGCAGGTGAAACGTAATTCTTTCATTTGTGTAATATTGGGAATTACTTTCTGGGCGACCATCTTAAATTAAAAACAACACTCTGAAAGTAATAGATGAGTTTCGTTATTTGTGCAGTAAAATAACTCGCAATGGCGAAAGTAAAGAGAATGTAAAAAGTAGACTGGAATTGGTAAAAAGCGCTCTACTAAAAGAGAGGAATACGTCAACTTCTAGGCTCAATTTAAGTGATACAATGTCTATATGTAAAATATTTGGAGTGTCGCCCTCGGTGAAAGTGAACTACAAATACTATAGACAAGGAGATAATAGAAGCGTTTCAAATGCGCTGTTATAGAAGACTTTTTAAGGTTAGACAGATACATCGGTTACGGAATAAAAAGGCACTGAATTTAATAGAGAAGAAAAAAGTATTATTGCACATGTTGACGAAAGGGAAAGAGAGGTTGACAGCATACAGCCTGGGGTGTAAATGCACAGTTAATTTGGTGATGGGGCGATGTGTGGAGGATAAAAGCTATGGAGAGAGACGGAGCATTGGGCACAGTAAACTGATTTAAGGAGATGTAGGTTGCAGTTGTTACGTGGAGATGAAATTTCGTTAAAACCGGCTAACGTGTACAGCTGTACCAAACAAGTCTTCGGACCGAAGACCAGAATAACACAACAACTCATGATCTCTGAAACATATGCTGCCTGTTCTATTTAACAGGTATTTCAGTCTTTCTTGGTTTGAGCCAAACGGGCTATGTTGTCTGTGAACTTAAGTACTTGTATTTGTTTTTCTTCTCCTTCCGCTTTGGAAATTTTCTTCCACCTTCACCATCGTCGAGATAAGTTACCATATTTCGATATATTTTATTCAACATGTGCTTTGTTGATCGTCCGCATTTACTACCCGGAACTGGCTTTTGTAAATGTTGGTTTGTACGATGGCCATTACATACGATAAAAATTAACGTAAGCGTCTGCTCCTCACGAATTCTCTAGAGTGCGCCCATAAAGAGATGTTCCAGATGCCCCATGTTATGTTACCAGAGTATACAACTGAAACAGCGCGACCCAAACGCAAATAATGTTCCTTGATGTACGGAAGGAACCACTTTTCGCTCTAAAAGTTGTTTTGTCTCACGAAATCACATTGTCTTTGGCGTGACAGATGAACGCAGAATGACTAAGACACGTGATGTCAGAGCATTTGATTGTGGTCAGCTCGTGGCTGTCCGACGCACGGGACACTCCATCTCCGAGGTCGTACAGCCACTGGGCTTTTCACGTGCCACTGTGTCAAGGTTGCGTCGCAAGACTTCGATTCGAGGAAAGGCGCTGGCGTTAGGATGAACTAGCGTGGGTTACAATATGTTGGTGACATCGGTTGTATCAAATGTAGCGTGGCATTCGGTGGAGAGGGGTTAGGGCTGGAGGTTCTGAAGACGTGCAGCTCCATTTGACAATAATTTATTTTACATCAAAAATTTAAGTTAACAACACAGAAACCGCTTACAGTAAAACAATATTGCTCTCTGTATGCCGGAAGACTTTAGTATGGCTATAATATTCAAAGACAAAATATTCTTAATTTTTTCAATAGCCGATTTTCTGCTTTTTGGGCTACCGTCTTGACTGCAGTAGATTGTATATTAGTCAAAGAGGAAGAGCTATAGAAGTTAGACTGACTGAGCACGAACTTAGCTGAAGATTATAGAAGTCAAGACTCCACTTTTGCTGAACAAGTGCTGAAGAAAGGTCATAGATACAAAGTCAGCACAGAAGATTAGTTTCGGCTGAGCACATCCCCATTCTTCACCTTCACATGATCCAGTCAACTAACTACATACTTCCAAACTTCTATCCCAATGATCACATTCATCTCCACAAATTTGTGCCACTTTATAGTTGTCATTTTGTACCTTGCCCTGTTTCTTCTTAACTTTAGCTTACATTCACACAACTTACATATTTTAATTTTGTATGTTTCCATCATGTACTGTGTTTGACACTATTCTTCTTGCATTTCAAGGACTGGATGATGGCCTACCCTAAAACCAAAGGAATTAATAGAAGTGATGTCTCCAACCGTTCATCAGTCGTTCTATACGCCATCTTCCAGTTCGGTTAACATGTAGTACTTGTCGTGGTAGGTGCACAGGTGGTGGTACTCTTTTATGTGGTCGTACCAATTTTTTGGTAGTGCCTAACCTTTTTGTCATCCTCTGTATATCCATCACTTTGGAGATGGTTGCGGGACTCGGCTGTTCGATACAGGATGTCAAATTAATCACCTTTCACCCGTCTAGTTTCCAAACTTATTTTATTTGGCTACCAGTTTCAGCGTTCTACTACGCAATCTTCAGGCCCCTAATCGACCTGTAGGAATATTCTACCTCGGTTTTGATCAAAACAGGAGCCAGCAATACTGGTATTAGTAGATTTTTGCTATAGCGATGACTTCAACCATCATCTGCCAACTCTTTCATTGCTGTTTTCAGTTCTAACGGCTGTCTTACGTCTTCACTTCGCTCTCTGTCTCTTAATGCTAATCCAATACGTGAGCTCAGTAATCTCATCTCGTTATCCTTCCTAGCTTATCGTAGGCCTTCTTGTAATGTAGGAAGAATAAGAAATAGTGGCTTGTTGAATGAAGTTCTCTATTCTATTCGTCATTTTAGAACGTATGATGTGCCGCACAGGATCTGCCTTTACGAAAGCTCCTTCAGTCCTCCTGTAAAAACTTTCCTACTGATGGCTGCTTTTTCCTTTTAATGAAAGATGAACTGATTCATCGTGACAATTGTAATTTAGGATTGAAATCCAACATATTTACAGCATAACACGAGTGACGAGTCTCCTTTTTCATATTTATCATCTAATGTCATGGCCAAAGATTGTTGTGCTGATAGTGGCTTTGTTTCTAATGTTTCGTTTCCTATACACTAATGTGGGCGCTTTTTAGTTGTTTCCTGACGATAGCCCAATAAGCCGAAACCGTTGCTGGTCATAATCAATCATAAGATTTGGGATTCGCCGTGGTGGCCGAGAGGTTCTAGGCGCTTCAGTCTGGAACCGCGCGACCGCTACGGTCGCAGGTTCGAATCCTGCATGGGGCATGGATGTGTATGATGTCCTTAGGTTAGTTATGTTTAAGTAGTTCTAAGTTCTAGGGGACTGATGACCTCAGATGTTAAGTCCCACAGTGCTCAGAGCCATTTGAACCATTTGATTTGGGTGTCATATGCATGAGGACAGGAAAAATTTCTTTTTGACACACGCTCCAGAAAGTTAAACTGGAAATCCTTAAATTGTTCAGAATCTGTGTTTTTCCATGAGCAGCTGGAAACATTTTTTAAAAGTTATTTGAGTGTATTATATCAACAGGTTCAACTGTCAGTCGTACGACACGCACAAGTAGAATATTATATTAAACTACAGCTGAACTTAAAATCAGTACTTGGTGAAGGGACTGAAATTTGTAATTATACATTTACTGATGTTGCTAGCACGTCTCCATCCAAAACGCAGCTTGTCCAATTTTATGTGTGTCAACGGAGCGTTTGTGTTATAGGACTGTGTTTGTAATTGCTCATGTTTGGAACATCATTTAGTACGATAGTTTACACTTACTTGATCATAGTACATATGAAGACATTCGTAGATACAGCTAGTCGTGTGTTAGAAAAAAAAACTGTAGCCATTAATTTCATAAGCAACGTAGGTGCCCATGCGAGGGCGCACTGAAAAGTAAAGCCTTCGAATTAGTTCTCTGAAAACTCTTGAAGCTTCTTAAATAAAACAAAAAGTTATTAACGTTCTACACCTTTATTCTTCATACGTACATATTTACTGCCCTCTTCTGCTAGAGGGCTCCGAATTGTAGCGTGTAACATGGCGGTGTGTGATGTAACTACGCCGGTGCCTGAGAAACAACATGCTCTAATCTAGTTTCAAATTCGAAAAGTTCGTCCACAGATGGAGCACCCTCTCCTTCAGCACGACAATGCCAGACCACACACGGGCGCTGCGGCATCTGTAGCCAGTGCTTTTTTTCTAAAAAAAAAAAGTTTGAGGGTACTCCGACATGGGATGTAATGCAGCGAAAATTAGTTATAACTAAAGCATGGGTTACCACCCGTCTGCTTTTAGCCATAACGTCATCTACAAAAGAAAATGGTATCGGACTCTTCAGTTGACTTTACAGCTCAAATGAAGCAGGCGATACCGAGAAACACACAAACATACAAGAGAAAGTGGTATCGAAGACTTCATTTACATCACCTCAAATGAAGCATGCGATTTGAGCGTACGCATATCCGTTTAGCACTACCATCGCCCACTATTAGCGGGCGAAGGCATTACATGCTTGTTGAACTGGCTGCCAGCGATTCAGTTGTCGAGAACGGTTGCCGCAGCTTCGAAATGCTTGAAACAGTCAATGACATCGATTTTCCCACCAAAAACTGCACTGGTATCGTTCGTATTGCAATTACCAACACGAAAAAATGAAATAAAAAATTTACGCCCGTGAAATAAATCTTTGGCACTCTTCCAAGTTCTCACATCGTAAAAAAATTACTTTGTCGACGAAAAAGTTTAGGGGTACGCATCCCCCAGCGTTCCCCCAGAAAAACAGTACTGTCTATAACACTTCGACGCCCTGGGTTCATTGTCAATGATCACCCTCCATACAATCCCGACTTCCCGCCGTCCTTTCATCTGTTTCCAAAACTTAAAGAGCACCTTCGAGGATTACAAACAAAAAGGGTCGAATGGCTCTGAGCACTATGGGACTTAACATCTAAAGTCATCACTCCCCTAGACCTTAGAACTACACTCCTGGAAATGGAAAAAAGAACACATTGACACCGGTGTGTCAGACCCACCATACTTGCTCCGGACACTGCGAGAGGGCTGTACAAGCAATGATCACACGCACGGCACAGCGGACACACCAGGAACCGCGGTGTTGGCCGTCGAATGGCGCTAGCTGCGCAGCATTTGTGCACCGCCGCCGTCAGTGTCTGCCAGTTTGCCGTGGCATACGGAGCTCCATCGCAGTCTTTAACACTGGTAGCATGCCGCGACAGCGTGTACGTGAACCGTATGTGCAGTTGACGGACTTTGAGCGAGGGCGTATAGTGGGCATGCGGGAGGCCGGGTGGACGTACCGCCGAATTGCTCAACACGTGGGGCGTGAGGTCTCCACAGTACATCGATGTTGTCGCCAGTGGTCGGCGGAAGGTGCACGTGCCCGTCGACCTGGGACCGGACCGCAGCGACGCACGGATGCACGCCAAGACCGTAGGATCCTACGCAGTGCCGTAGGGGACCGCACAGCCACATCCCAGCAAATTAGGGACACTGTTGCTCCTGGGGTATCGGCGAGGACCATTCGCAACCGTCTCCATGAAGCTGGGCTACGGTCCCGCACACCGTTAGGCCGTCTTCCGCTCACGCCCCAACATCGTGCAGCCCGCCTCCAGTGGTGTCGCGACAGGCGTGAATGGAGGGACGAATGGAGACGTGTCGTCTTCAGCGATGAGAGTCGCTTCTGCCTTGGTGCCAATGATGGTCGTATGCGTGTTTGGCGCTGTGCAGGTGAGCGCCACAATCAGGACTGCATACGACCGAGGCACACAGGGCCAACACCCGGCATCATGGTGTGGGGAGCGATCTCCTACACTGGCCGTACACCACTGGTGATCGTCGAGGGGACACTGAATAGTGCACGGTACATCCAAACCGTCATCGAACCCATCGTTCTACCATTCCTAGACCGGCAAGGGAACTTGCTGTTGCAACAGGACAATGCACGTCCGCATGTATCCCGTGCCACCCAACGTGCTCTAGAAGGTGTAAGTCAACTACCCTGGCCAGCAAGATCTCCGGATCTGTCCCCCATTGAGCATGTTTGGGACTGGATGAAGCGTCGTCTCACGCGGTCTGCACGTCCAGCACGAACGCTGGTCCAACTGAGGCGCCAGGTGGAAATGGCATGGCAAGCCGTTCCACAGGACTACATCCAGCATCTCTACGATCGTCTCCATGGGAGAATAGCAGCCTGCATTGCTGCGAAAGGTGGATATACACTGTACTAGTGCCGACATTGTGCATGCTCTGTTGCCTGTGTCTATGTGCCTGTGGTTCTGTCAGTGTGATCATGTGATGTATCTGACCCCAGGAATGTGTCAATAAAGTTTCCCCTTCCTGGGACAATGAATTCACGGTGTTCTTATTTCAATTTCCAGGAGTGTACTTAAACCTAACTAACCTAAGGATATCACACGCATTCATGCCTGAGGCAGGATTCGAACCTGCGGCCGCAGTAGTCGAGCGATTCCGGACTGAAGCGCCTAGAAACGCTCGGCCACAGCGGCCGGCCGAGGATTACACTTTGATACTGAAGCGGTGCAAGCAGAGGAGAGGTTGTGGCCCCGTCAACAAAGTCAAACATTCTATAGCGACGGTATCAACAAACTGGTTTCTCGTTGCAAGAAATGTGTGACTATGTTGAGAAATAAATCTGTAGACTTAAAGAATAAAAATGCACAATGTTAATAACGTTTGTTTTATTTAAAAAGATTTAGTTTCCTCATAAACATAGTAGGCATTACTTCCCAGTGTGTCTTCGTATTATTATAAAATAGACCTAAATGATCAGTCGACTTTATGCAATCATATATCGACTCACATTTACGAAAAGAAAATGAGTTTCGTACTTCACGCTTTGTACAACCAGTTAGGTTCCATTCTTAGCCTTACAGTGTTACTGTGTAAATAATTTTTAAAAAAAAAACGGCGTTAACTTCTGCAATCTGAAGATGTGTGAACCCATATACGATGTGGCATTACACCAGAGCGAATTAAATGCAAAAAGATATGTCTCTATGTTGCGTTGTGTATTATAACAGCAGCAGTGCAGTGATAAAAAAAGATGTCAGTGTCAACTATTAAGCCTACAACTCACTCAGAGAAGTTAACAATGATTGTACTGTGGAGGCCAGGGAAATATGATCAGGCAACAACATCACCAAACGTGGAATTTCAGAAACCGCCTGCATCTCTGAAAAATGCATTGCAAGAACGGGCCATAGTGTTGGTGCACTTGTCTTTTAGGACAATGATTTCTTCTTCTATGTTGTACGTAAAATGATGAGTAAAAAACGCTCCAAACGCATCGTATTTCAGCGTTATCATTATGGAATGGTATTTCAAGCAACAGAGGTCATGGTATACAAATAAACAATTCTTAAATCGATTGAAAGCAGTCACGATGTTCACATTTAGGACAAACAACGCAGGAGAATGGCTGGTTCACCAGTTTTTATATTATGCTGAAGTGAACCAACATCCGAGGAATCACAAGACGTAATAAAAAGCTGCAGTTATTATTAGTTGAAGGAAACTATTTCCTTAAGTTAGCATTAAGAAACGATGAGGAACGAGGCAACAATAATCTTCTAGAAAGACACTATGTGGGGAAAACAAACACGGGCGCAATCGTTTGTCTGTGGCTGTCTCGTTTATAGAATTACAGAATTAGGCGTTTCAAATGGTTCAAATAGCTCTGAGCACTATGGGACTTAACATCTGAGGTCATCAGTCCCCTAGGACTTAGAACTACCTAAAACTAACTAACCTAAGGACATCACACACATCCATGCCAAGGCAGGATTCGAACCTGCGACCGTAGCGGTCTCGCGGCTCCAGACTGTAGCGCCTAGAACCGCTCGGCCACTCCGGGCGGCGAATTAGGCGTATTTGGATATACCCGTAGGCGTCTGCCGTTCTCAGAAGAGCCCTCTGGTCGTGGGGAACTGTGCACCTGCGTGCCTTAGCACATGAGTTGTGGGATGATGTATTGCTGCATTGCATCAGAGATGTTTCTGCTGGCCGCTGACGCACTTGCTGGTGAGGCAGCCGTTACCAGCGAATTTCGTTAACTCAAGTGCCGGACGTGTTTAGCTGCATTCTATGGAGTTCTCACTGATGACTCAAGCTATACGTATATATCATTGTGCAAAACTACACAGTGAAGCGGAAATCCGATGAAATAAAAAAGACAAAATACATAGATAGGCAATGCCACGTTATATAGTGCTCCCTGCGGTCCCGGGCTGTACTGTTAGCCGCCATATTTCCAGATGTCAATCTTAGATTGTTCTGAAGCCGAGATTGTACGTGTCCGAACTTGTAAGATAAGGAGTTACGGATTTTTATATTTTTTTTCGAAATAACGCTTAACGTTTGCGGAGCGTGTAACTGCACGCACAGAAGCGATAAAACAACGGATATTTCTTATATCAAGTGGGTACTGCTTTGCTGACCATCGGGGGTTACGCTTTTTATACGAAAGCTGCTGATACTGTCGAGAGACGATGTGTACAAACTGTTAGTGTGCTGTACTCAGAGGTAATATTGTTTCCGGCTGTAACTAAAAATGGCTCTGAGCACTATGGGACTTAACTGCTGTGGTCATCAGTCCCCTAGCACTTAGAACTACTTACACCTAACTATCCTAAGGACATCACACACATCCATGCCCGAGGCAGAATTCGAACCTGCAACCGTAGCGGTCACGCGGTTCCAAACTGTAGCGCCTAGAACCGCACGGCCACTCCGGCCGGCCGGCTGTAACTGCTATGCGCCAACATTCGTAATTTCGCAATCTCCTTACGCACTATCATGTACTACACCCCTTCATTGACATCCGAAAACAGGGCGGAAGTTTGTTGTTTGCTTCACTCTGATCGCGGTTCGGCCTTTCTATGGTATGCTATCTCTTTGGCTGAAATCCTCAAAATAAAATACTTTTCCCTTCTGTTCGAGTTCTCTCGTGTCATTACGTTGTTGACTTCCCTGCTTTTAATGTTAGCAATCTGGTCGTTGCACGTTACCTTTCATTTTCAGAAAGGTGCAAGCTTCACACAGAATTCGTAGTACGGTACTTGATTCATGCTAGCGTGGTGGCACTGGACTAAAATGTAGGTGGCTCCAGTCATCGTAGTGAAACAAATTTTCATTGGTATGCGGCCGGTAAGGAATGGAAACGGAGTAACGTGTATTCCCAGGTCACCATGCTATGTGACCAAAGTTCTGGACTAAATTCAGACTTCCACAGCTATTTCCCAATGCAGATGATCCCTTCTGTTTTCGTTATTTATCTAAAATGCTACAATACATTGTGCAAGCACTCAACATGGACAACCACAACACGTAACACTTAATCAGCACAGTACTATGGGGAGTAATGAAAAATGATACCTCAGTATTCAATGAAGGAAGATTACGGTTTTAATGTTAAGACCTGGACGAGGTCATTAGCGATGGCACTGTTTCAGTACTGGAATGAACATCTGTCAGCAGAGAATGAACCACAAATTTGTGCTCATTGGCCTAAACACTTTATTGGCATAGAGTGCTGCATGCGATATTATAGGCTATGTTACGAATTGAAGGTACTCACTCACAAACATTTTAATTTGGCGAGTTTTAACGGGTCGAGTGAGACATGAACACAAACTAGAAGAACTACCGGAAGACACGACCTGGATCCTACACTCGCTGGAGTGGACTTAAAGCCGACTGAGAAGACGTTTTCCACATAATGGAGCATGTGTTTCGCGTCTGTCTAAGAGTGGGAAATTTTACGAAGCTGTCCATCTAATGTGGCAGCGTAAACGATATCAAAAGGAGAGGAGTGAGGAGGAGAACCGAAGTATCGGGAACAAAAGAACGAATGTTCTGTCGATGAAGAAAAGAGATATGGTAATAAAAGACCCAGGGGCCGTGAAGATCATGATAAGGGGAGGTCCATTCTTTCTGGTTTTTCGGCCTTCTTTTCTTCATTAATTAATCGTCCACAGATATATGGAATTTTTCCTACTAATTTCCATCGTTATTTTCCAGTTATTTTATGATATTCTCTTGGAATATGTTGAGAGCATGGTGAAATTTTTACGAAGATATCTCTTTTTTTTCAATCCTTTCTTGTTTTACACGTTATTCGTCTTTATAGAACGCACGTCATCACAATATCATAGTACAGTCAGTACGATATTTTAGCATCTTAACACTTCCTTGAAGTTAGTTTTAGGGTAATGTGGTTAGTAGTACGGATTTGTGCCACTGCTGATGTCACGTCAGGTGACATTACTATGTCTACATAACTTCCTGAAAGTACAAGGTCACTGGAATAGCCCATTTTTGATACTTAAAAATGGTGGACAAAGCTCTAGACGGTAGTACTAGCCTATGTTTCATTCGTAAAAAATTACCAGAAAATAAATCGTTTGCAAACTGCGTTAAATTCACGTCGCTGTGGGATAGCGCAGCCGTATTCTCCAGTTGTTCTGTCTGGTCTGACTTCTATTTTACCTTCATTCATCATCTGAAGATTTTAACTTGTTCCATGCCAGTAACCTCTTAACTAAGTCATATCAACTTATAGAATGTGCCATACAGCATTTGACAGGTAAATTGTCTAACAGTGTTTGTCACTACATACATTTAGTCTTCAGGCATGCTTTCGCTGGTTCAGGGAGTATGGAGGCAAAAGCTAGCAATACGACAACCATATGCCGCCGCTGACTGGTTCCGATGCTAACTTATTTTACAGTCACCTGATGTTGCCGCTAATTGAAGGCTAGACCATGACATGAAACAAATCATGACACGTTTGTGTCAAATAATTTAACTGCTTGTTTTTCAGGACAATTCCAAGTTAAATAATTGCAGGTTTTGGGCACTACGCGTTCTCCCAGTCTGAACCAGAACTGTAATACAGAGTTATTAACAATAGTACTTTTTGAGCTCCTGACTGCGTTCGTATTTTTAAAATGTGTTTTTGTCTGGAAAATACCTCCATGATTCGTTTGCAGTTCTTAGATTGCGGAAGGCCTCGATGTAGCACACAATTTCTCCTCAAATACGCTACCCGATCAAAATTTATCGGACACGCCTATATGTTGACGGCTAGACGCCACAAGAGGTGGAACCGCCACTATAAAAGGAGGTGGCGAGTATTTTATTGTTAGTACACAATCAGTAACAGCAGAACAGGTCGCTCAAGAAAGCTGAGTGACTTCGGGCGTGAACTAGTCATTGGCTGTCAGCTGAGCAACAAATTCATCGGGGATATTTAAATATTTCAGCCTTTCTAAAGCTGCACAAATCAACTGCTATATGGCTGAGAAGTGCAATCGTAAAGGAACAACCATAGCTAAACCAAAGATCAGGTATAAAAATGGTTAAAATGGCTCTGAGCACTATGGGACTTAACATCTGTGGTCATCAGTCCCCTAGAACTTAGAACTACTTAAACCTAACTAACCTAAGGACATCACACACATCCATACCCGAGGCAGGATTCGAACCTGCGACCGTAGCAGTCGCGCGGTTCCGGACTGAGCGCCTAGAACCGCTAGACCACCGCGGCCGGCAAGATCAGGTGTACCCCATGTACTGATGGTCAGTGAGCATCGAGCAATGCGGGGAGTAGTTGTAAAAACTGCGCGAAATCAGCGGAATAAATCACTCGCAGGTTGCAAAGTGCTATCAGCGGTCCAGCTAGCACATTGCCTGTGCCTAGAAAGTTAAAAAGTATGGGGTGCAGTAGTGCAGCAGCTCCTCATAGTACACACAGTTCTGCACTTAGTGCTAAGAGACGCTTGAGGTGCAGTAAAGAGCACGCCTGCCGAGGTCATCGCTCCCTAGGCTTGTACACTACTTAATCTAACTTAAACCAACTTACGCTAAGGACAACACACACTCCCAAGTCCGAGGGAGGACTCGAACCTCCGACGAGGGCAGCCGCCTGAACTGTGACAAGGCGCCCGAGACCGCGCGGCTACCCCGACCACTGGACAGTGGATGATGGAAGCAAGCGATTCGGAGTGGTGAATCACGGCATATCCGATGGAGAGGTTCCTGAGATGGAGCGGCTTGTCCAGAGCTTCGCCCTCAACCCAGTGAAACATTTCGCTCCAGACCCCAGCATTCAGTATAACTACCTTCTCAGACCGAGCGAGGTGGCGCAATGGTTAGACACTGGACTCGCATTCGGGAGGACGACGGTTCAATCCCGCGTCCGGCCATCCTGATTTAGGTTTTCCGTGATTTCCCTAAATCACTCCAGGAAAATGCCGGGATGATTCCTCTGAAAGGGCACGGCCGACTTCCTTCCCCATCCTTCCCTAATCCGATGAGCCCGATGACCACGCTGTCTGGTCTCCTTTCCCAAAGAACCCAACCAAACCAAAACTACCTTCTCAGGTTTCGGCGTTTGAGGAAGAGTGGGCTGCCATTAGTCCACAGACATTCATACACCTGATTCAAAGTATCCCCTGCACTTTTCAAGCCATCATAAAAGTGAAGGATGTATTCATCCTATAATAACCCTCTAACGGTAAGGTGAAGTTTCCTGACATAAACGGTAAGGTGGGGTCGGATCAGACCCCACCCTCCAGATATCGATTTTTCGAGGTAAAATAAAAAGTGAATAATGGGAAAAAGTTTTATTATCAATACCGGAGGTCCATAGGTTGCTGAGAACGTCTCATCTACACTGAGTATAGAATTTTTTTGGACACCACTCATGAAGAGAAGGCCCATCAACCCTTTTATTTCAACGCTCTCTATTGGTGAATGAAACCACTGGACCGTATTGTACTTTTGCCTAGATTTCTCGATTTCAAGATTTGTGTACAAAACAATTTTTTTATAATTCTTGAATCTATAAATAATAAAAATATTTCCAGTTCACTAGTGACCCCCCTTACTTCCCCACGTGGACCAGGGAGATGAGTAATAATATTTGACGCTGGTGTCCTAGAAAATTTTGAATGGATGGGTTTGTTGGTCCACATTGTCTCTATGTCTTTACCTAGCTCAAAATTTCTTTCATCATCTACATCTGACTGAGAATTATCAAAGTCGACTGCACGTGCCGCACAATGAAATACATCATCCTCGTCATCAGTATTAGATAATACATCATCCTCGGTTTCTGAAGAGTTTTCTGCATCGATATTGTCGCCATCCTCTGACTCAGTCTCCTGTCGGAGAATCTCGTTGTATATCTCCTCAGGAGTTCTAAGGAGTTGATGCGCCATTTTAGTAAGACACTAGAAGAGAAAACAAAACTTATATGTAATATAAACATCAATATGGGGTTGAATCCTCCCCACAAAAGAAACTAATAAGTGTGACGTAAACAGTAAGGTGGGGTCGGACCCAACCTGAGCGCGGGTAATGTAGGTTTCGGATAGAGAGGGTAGCTGCAGGTGACTCACCAGACTGACGTGGCCTCCTCGGCGTTCTCGGGGCGACTGGCTGGTAGGGCAGCTGGAACCACAGCGCTCTCAGAAAAGAGAGTGGGGAGTTATAAACAAAACAGACTCGCTGGGGTCGGATCCAACCCCAACCTTACCGTTAGAGAGTTAATGTCCATTAACAGGTATCAGGATACTTTTGATCAGATAGTGTATAATATGCAACTCAATGTGTTCCAGAACAGATTCACAAGGGTTTTCTTCACCCTACACTAAATCAAATTGAGAAGTGAGTTACGCATGAGTATACTACGAACCTTTTTAATGCCTTAGTGTGTCGAAATTTGTGCTGGTAAGATAGTTTCCTGGCCCCCTGTCTAGCTGATGCAGATTCCGTAGGCCAACTGTGGTGCTCTGTCCCCCAGTTTGCTTCACAGTTTTGACGCCTTTCGTTCCTGCAGAATTTCCTCCTGCAAGAGAGGCTAAAGATTTCAGCACCGCTACCGCAAGAGTCAAAAGCGGCATTATTTCATCTGCAGTACTGGACCAGCGGAATTCACTGTTTCAGTATCCAAGTCTTCTGTTTTATGTCACATATTATACCCTCTTCTTCTCGACCATTTTCTTCTTTCACGTCTGAAGGTATCCGGTGAAGGCATCCTCTTTGAGTTTTACACACACAGCCTTACTGGTAACAAGTGATGTGATACTTTTTCGCGTATCATATTACTTACAAGCGTTGTTTGAAGAATTTGTCTCTCGGTCGCCATCTGGCAATAGTTTTTCTAGTTTAATTACAAGTGAACAAAAATTATAATTCAGAATGTGCAACTGCACAGGCAAATTATTAACTGACAACAAAACTACAGCTAGCAATACTGTGAATAATGTGTATTTATAGCTATCGTATGAGGACAAAGCGCTGGTCAAAAGATGAGATTTCCTTGCCGCTATGTTTCAACTCTCTTTGTTGCTGTATGCGTAAAGCAAGTTCCATGTTGCTTCTTAGACTTGGGAACCGATAAGTACATGTGATTACCACATATCCGCTGCGAAGTGTTCTGTAATTATCTTGGTCATATTTTTGAAGTGGGAAACATAACTAAGACTTTGTATTAATATATCATCAATGTATAATGAAGATGATTACAATAATACACACATCAAAAAAGTTTTCCGTCACCCCAGTCCCAAAAACTCCTGAAGATAGACGTTGACTGTGGATATTCTACGACAGACACAGTCCCTTTGACTGTTCAGAGATGTCACTAAACCCGCCCACAGATGTAAACAACCCTGCATGTACAGCGCCTATTAGACGGAGGGGGTCCGACAGCCGATCAGTTCCAGTCATTCCACCAGGGAGGAGGTACACGGCTCGTGTTTTCTGTAGTTCAACCATGCCTAGACGGTCAATACTGCGGTTCGATCACGGCCGCATTGTTGCTTTGTGCCAGGAAGGGCTCTCAGCAAGGGAAATGTCCAGGTGTCTCGGAGTGAACCAAAGCGATGTTGTTCGGACATGGAGGATATACACAGAGACATGAACTGTCGATGACACGCCTCGCTCAGGCCGCCGAAGGGTGGATGACCGCTACCTACGGATTATGGCTCGGAGGAACCCTGACAGCAAGGCCACCATGTTGAATAATGCTTTTCGTGCAGACACAGGACGTCGTGTTACGAATCAAACTGTGCGCAATAGGCTGCATGATGCACAACTTCACTCCCGAGCTGGCCGGGGTGGTCGAGCGGTTCTAGGCGCTACAGTCTGGAACCGCGCGTCCGCTACGGTTGCAGGTTCGAATCCTGCCTCGGGCATGGATGAGTGTGCCGTCGTTAGGTTAGTTAGGTTTAAGTAGTTCTAAGTTATAGGGGACTGATGACAAATGAAGTTAAGTCCCATAGTGCTCAGAGCCATTTGAGCCATTTTTCACTCCCGACGTCCATGGCGAGACCCATCTTTGCAACCACGACACCATGAAGCGCGTTGCAGATGGCCCCAACAACATGCCGAATGGACCGCTCAGGATTGGCATCACGTTCTCTTCGTCGATGAGTGTCGCATATGTCTTCAACCAGACAATCGTTGGAGACGTGATGGGAGGCAACCCGGTCAGGCTGAATGCCTTAGGCACACTGTCCAGCGAGTGCAGCAAGGAGCTGTTTCCCTGCTGTTTTGGGGTGGCATTATGTGGGGCCGACATACCCCGCTGGTGGTCATAGAAGGCGCCGTAACGGCTGTACGATACGTGAATGCCATCCTCCGACCGATAGTGCAGCCATATCGGCAGCATATTGGCGAGGCATTCGTCTTCATGGACGGCAATTCACGCCCCCAACGTGCACATCTTGTGAATGACTTCCTTCAGGATAACGACATCGCTCGACTAGAGTGGTCAGGATGTTGTCCAGACATGAACCCTATCGAACATGCATGGGATAAACTGAAAAGGGATGTTAATGGACGACGTAACCCAACAGCCACTCTGAGTGATCTACGCCGAATCGCCGTTGAGAAGTGGGACAATGTGGACCACAGTGCCTTGATGAACGTGTGGATAGTATGCCACGGCGAATACAGGCATGCATCAGTGCAAGAGGACGTGCTACTGGGTATTAGAGGTACCGGTGTGTACAGCAATCTGGACAACTACCTATGAAGGTCTCGCTGTATGGTGGTACAACATGAAATGTGTGGTTTTCATGAGCAATAAAAAGGGCGGAAATGATGTTTATGTTGATTTATATTCCAATTTTCTGTACAGGTTCCGGAACTCTTGGAACCGAGGTGAAGCAAAACTTTTTTTGATGTGTGTATTTTAAAACCATAACCTGCAACATTTGTACGATATCCTGACAACTAGACTAATGAAGCAAAACATGACTGAATGCCGCGTGGAGGCACTGCAGACACATGAACAGTTAGGAGCGTATGTAAGCGAAGCAGGGATGAATAGGTGATTATTCTACGGACGATACGGGCTGCAAATGGAGAAGTCCACTGACATAAGCGACTTTTACAAAGGTAAATTGTTACAGCCTTGTGCGTGGGAACAAGCATCTCGGAAATGGGGAAGCTGTTCGGCTGTACGCTGTTAGTCATGAGCACCTATGGAAATTGCTTGAACGATGGTGAAATCGCGAGTGGCGACCAGGATTCGGACATCCACGCCTGATCGTATAAGGTGGAGGATGGAGGCTTTCCCAGTCTGTAAAGCAGCATCGGAGGCAGATCTAACAACAGAGTACGATGCTGGTGCAGGCGTGTTATGAAGGTCACCGTTCAGTGCAGATTACTGAACACGGGGCCCCGCGGCAGACGACCGCTACACGTTCCAATACTAATCGAACGACATCGTCAACAATTACGACTGAAGAGGGCACAGGATCATAGAGATTGCACGGTGGATCAATGGGAACGTTTTGACTGGTCGGACATTTTTTTAACCTCCTGGCAGATTAAAACCGAGCATTAAATCAGATTCGAATTTGAAACCTTTGGCTCTCACGAGGACGTGCTCTACCGACTGACCTAATCAAGCACAACTCATGGCTCTCCCTCACAGCTTTACTTCCTCTAGTACCTCTCTCCTGCCTTCCAAAGCCAAGAGTGCTAGTGTCACAAAGTGTACACGAGAACGTCTGTGACCCAGGGAAGCGTGATAGGGCCGCTATTTCTTTCTATATACATAAACTTTCTGGTAGACAGCATGGACAGCATTCGGTGGCTGTTTGCTGACGATGCTGTGGTGTACGGGAAAGTGTCGAAGATGACTGACAGTAGGATGATACAAGATGACTTAAACAAAATTTCTAGTCGGTGTGCTAAAAATGCAGAAAAATGTGAGTTAATGCGGATGAGTAGGAAAATGAAACCCGTAATGTTCGGATACAGCATTGGTAGTGTCCAGCTTGACGCAGTGACGCCGTTTAAATATCTAGGCGTAACGTTGCAAAGCGATATGAAATGGAAAGAGTAGGTGAGGATTGTGGTAGGGAAGGCTAATCGTCGATTTCGGTTTATTGCAAGAATTTTAGGAAAGTGTGGTTCATCTGTAAAGGTGATCGCATATAGGACGCTGGTGGAGTGTATGGGATACGCACTAGGTTAGATTAGAGGCAGACATCGAAGCAATCCAGAGATGGGCAGCTAGATTTGTTACCGTGGATTCGGACAACACCCAAGCGTTACGGCGATGCTTTGGGAACTCAAATTGGAATCCCTGGAAGGAAAGCGACTTTTTTTTAGGAACACTATTGATAAAATTTAGAGAACCGAGATTTGAAGCTGAGTTCAGAACGATCCTACTGCCGCCAACATATATTTCGCAGAAGGACCATGAAGATAAGATACGAGAAATAGGGCTCGTTCAAATGCATAAAGGCATTTGTTTTTCCCTCGATCTATTTTCGAATGGAACAGGAAAGGAAATAACTAGTAGTGGAATAGAGCACCCTCCCCCATACAACTTGCGGCGGCTTGTGGAGTATGTATGTAGATGTAGATGTAGAACTTCAGTGCTGAGGGCTTCTGGAATCACCACCACGCCGTTACGTAGAATTGTTCATGGATAATGCATAAATTAGAGCTCTACCACTGGATAATGTACAGTTCATGTATGTCATCTGCAGTTACCATCATTCAATCTTTTGTTTTTTTTTCGATGGGTAGGAACTTATAATTAGATACAAACAGCCTGAATAAATGTCTTTTGAAGCTACTGAAAAACATGCTAGTACTGATATAGCCTTCCTGTACAGGATGTCCCAGAAAAGTGACAACAAATTTCAAGGGATTGTAGAGGGTGTCTTCAGCAACAAATCGAGGTTATTAACCAGTGTCTGGAAACATCATCCAAAGTCGCTACAGATCGTCGAACTTACAGGCGCCGGCGCTTGCCACTAGGCCCTTTGGCAGCAAACAGGACTTCGTACGCTGACGGACCATAGCCGGAACATCTCGCAGTGTTGTCTCTTATTCAGTGATCGCGAAGATCAGTGTAGAAGATGGAGCTAGTTGCTGTGTAGAAAGGCCTTTTCTCCTATGAATTGTCTCACTGGATGATGGTTTCGAACACGGATTTCCATCTGCAGTTTATTTTCCTCCTGGAACCCTCTAAAATCTCCAGTATTTTTCAGTATAGAGGCCAGCTCCATATTTTCCCCCTGGTGATCGTGGCAATCAGTTATGACCACCGAATAACAAACAATATTGCGAAACATTCCACCTACAGTCCGTCAGCATACAAAGTTACGTTTGCTGACGAAGGGGTAGCCTAGTGGCAGGCGCCAGGGCCTATAACTGCAACCCTCTGTAGCGTCGTTGGATGACGTTTCGGCACACGGGTTCCCATCCTCGATTTGTTCCTCAAGACATCTTCTTTAAGCTCTTGAAGTTTGTCACGCCATTTCTTAAACAGCTTGTATATGTTTGAGACTTTTAGAATTCTGTTTACATATGATGATGAGGTCCGATTTGTGACGAACCAACTATCCAGATACTTGAAAATACTTTCGTAATATGTGGAGTCCGTCAGTGACTCCATGTGGAGCAGATCAGAAATAATTTCTCCTACGTTCTTGTTACTTCCATGTAGTATAGTCACAAACAATGACTATGGTTCATCTTGTGTATACTGGGACACTTTTTTTTAATGACATGATATACAATTAAACCAGTATACCTTACAAAATCGTTTTTAGTTGGAAGTACTTTGGAAGAAATAATGCTTTTGAAAATACTTGCATTTGTCCAGTGTAGTCTACTGGACTGCATAAGCAATGCCATAACAACATTACAATTATTTTATGTGCTCTGATGAAGTTGGATAGTATTTCACCATCACACTTATCTTTTGTTGCTACATCACTACATAATTAGTCACTTACCACAATCGTTCTTTTCATCTTTAAAGTCAGTGTGCGACAATTAAAGACCAGAGATTTTATATAAGTGCAGAAAAACATCTTTTAGAAACACTCATTTCGTTTATTGCTATCCAATACTGTATGACAACTCACCGAAAAATTTCTTTTTATTATTGTGACGGAAATACTTCATTACAGCTAGAGGATAATAAGTCAACATGTGCAGAAATGAATGTGTTGGTTCGAGGAAGAGGCTAAGTAGTGTACCGTTGCATCATTTCTAAAAGTCCGTAGTTCCAAGCGATTTTTCCTCGTAAAATTAGTTCTGGCTGATGCATACGCAGGTTTATCAAACGCACGTTGAACGATGTCTGTGAAACATCTTAGATTTTTCCACTCTATAGATCTACAAACGCTTCAGTGGAAGGCTGGTGGGAGCTGACTTGCCCACACTGAAAATGTGCGCCTAGACCCAATGCTCTTGTACGAACATACTTTTTTTTTCTTTTTGCTTTTTTGCTTCGTGCTACTTCACTGTTTCTTACGAAAGTCTGTGTCACAATCCTCAAACACTTATCTTTGCTTTTCTAAGATTTTCATCATTTCTTGATAATCAGCTACTTCCTGCTTTTGCATTTCATTCCATGCTCGTCCGACTTTGCTAGACAGAATATTGTTAGCTAACTGTGCGTTTTTGTTACAGCAAGCACCACGGCATAGAGTTTGTCATCTTCTGGAGGGACTGATAATCTAAAATTTTCACTTTAATTTTTCGCGTGTAGATTTAGTAATGCGCTTGTAAACTAAGAGACAGTAGTGAATATACTTATCTTCAGTAACATGTATGTCGTGCTTCCAGTCCGCCACATTGAGAAGCTTATTAGAAGATGAGTGTGAACCATCTATGCACCAGCCAACAACAGATGAATGAACGTGGGCTAGGTGCACTTTGTGGCAGCAGGAATGCCAAGAAAAATTTTAAATAACTTCCTGCGCAAGAAATAAAATTTTATATACTTGTCACATATTCCGTCAACATGCGTGATTAAAGTATTTACTGATAGCTTTTACTAGCAAATTTAGTTGTATATGCTACTGAGAAGAAACTGTATGTAGTGAAATTTATGAAGGAATATATGCCATGTATGAGAGCATTCTATAAATGACGCAACACATTTCTTTTCTGAAAGCACGTTGGTTTTATTCAGGATTTCTGTCCGCCGTATTATTCCTCATTTTTTTGGCTAAAAAACCCTATTTTCAATATAACTTCAGTGAGTAGATCTTACGCCTCCTCACTGGGAGAGCCAGTATGTCCAGAATGCCGACTCTATTCACTAACAAATGAAAATTGTTGTTACCCACATTATTTATGTATATGCGAACGTGAATTAGTGTCAAGATATTTGTGACTTTATCACTGAGAAACCTCATAATAATACCAAAATGAAATGTGCTTCTTGTGTACAAACGTGTTTACCAACAGTAAGACGCCACTACTCGTAAACTTCATTGCAGTATTAATTCGAAATATTTTCTGAACTTACTTGTACAACAATAAAACCTCAAAAAGTAGCTTTGACTACAGATCTATTATAAACCGTTATGAGGTTACTTTCTTTAAACGACTTTCAGAACATACGGTAGTGTGTTTTTGAGATTTTGTTACATTATTCAGAACTACCTACGTGGTCAACATTTTCAGGAATGGTTTGTTGCAGTGTGAACAGTGAGAGGTTGCATGCTATATAATGTCGAAATATGAGTGATGGATATAAATTGTGTCGTACCCTGGGTGGACGTTAATGTGCAAACACGTGTACCATGCACATTCTTTTGTAATGTGCCACGTCCGGGCATAGATAGAGCAGTCAAATATTACATCACTATGATACTGCGGTGGGTAGAAAATAAGACTGATAGAAATCATAACTACCAGTGGAAACCACAGACTGTGAAATTTTATGTAAGAAGCTGATTGTGAAGTATTTAAAAGTAAAGTGCTTTATACAATCTTGAAGTAGATCAGATTGCTGTGTTTTTTTTTCAAGCACAGCAAGTGACGTGCCTTAGATTTCAATTAGAGCTAGTACAGGCTGTTGGCGTGACAATTTCACCCAGCGCAAGATGGACAATATGCTCGGTATCAGCGCATGTGATCCAGGCCAGATCATGGGCGCCCAACGCATGAGACATTCTCGAAGTCATAGTGAAATACAGCTTTTCACATGCCATTGTGACTACTATGTATTAGATTGGTGCATTAGTTCGTAGCGTTTTTCCATAAGTTCAGCGCAACAGATACACATAATAGCAGAGGCTTCAGTCATCAATAATATATTCCCCTTCACTGTTTACAACAATCTGTCAACGTTGGGGTCACTTTTCGATTCTGAGACTGTAGAAATTATGTAGTTTTGAGGCGAAGGACTTGTCGAGCTGTGTTCGGAGCGCAGTTTCATCTAGAAAGGAAGTTCCTTGGAGGTTGCCCGACAGAGTGCGGAAAAGGTGAAAATCTGAGAGCGCAAGATCAGATGAACAAGCTGAGTTCTGAATGACTTCCCAATCCAACTACTGTATAGTGTTTTCTGTCAGTATTGCAGGATGCCAGCGAGCGTTAGCGTAGAAAATCTTCACATAACGCAGTCCTCCTGGTCGTTGTTCTTGGATTGCGCCTGCAAGACGTCTCAGTTGTCAATAAATAGCAGCAGCAGTGGTTACACCCCGGGGAAGCAATTCGTAGTACACCTCACCGCCGCTATCCCACCAGATTCATAACATTATCTTTTGTGGATGTATGCAGATCTTTGAACTGGAAATTGATGCTTTGTTTGTGGTCAGCCATGCCTTTATTTTCCTTATGTTAACGTAAAGACGTCATTGATCATCACCTGTAATGATACAGGAAAGGAATCCTCCGTGTTGTTCACGAGCCAATTGATGACGAACAGTCATGCACATGTCGCTACCCGCTGATTTTTGTGATTTTGGCTTAGAGCAGACAGTACCCAAACACCCGATTTTTCAGCCTTCCTCACTGCATACAAATGTCGCTCGATGGTGGAACGACAACAGTTCATCACATCTGTCAGTTCTCGAATACTCTGGTGTAGACCATTGTGGATTAATGCGTTTAAATGATCTTCATCAAGCCCCGAAGGTATTCCTGGATTTGGAGAGCCACCAACGTCAAAACGATCCTCGTTAAAACGAGAAAACCTTTTTCTTGCCGTGTTGTGTTCAGTCCATTACCCCCAAACACGGCGCAAATATTTCTGGATTCTTCCACTGCTGTCATCCTTCAATTGAAATCAAACAGAAGAATATGTCAGATATGTTCCGATTTCCCCACTTGGCACTCCATTTTCTAGCGTCCGCAATTCGACTCAGCATCTCGAAATGACAAAATGACAATGTGTAAACTCAAACAGTAACAGTAAACTACACATAAAATATAACAATCTATAAGTAAACCCATAGCAACAGGAGTACCAACATGCAAAACGAAAACGCTACGAAATTGCGTACCAACCTAGAGCTTCGATTCCGGGAAATTCACTGCCACAAGAGTGATTTACCATGAGCAACAGCTTATTGATAACAGATTGAGGACTGAAACAATTGACAGTAGGGAAATTGGGCAGCAAATTTAGAAGATATGATCATTTTATGCGGTATTTGGCTATAATACCTGATATATGTTGTATAAAATGGTCAAGACCAAATCAGTATAAGTTTGCAATCACAGAAATTATTTTGGTCAATTGTATATACCGTGTACGTAATATTGGAAAAATACATGTTTTTTGTAATTTACATAATAGTAATGTTTATAAACCACAATTATTGTTAGCTCTATGTCCTGAATGTTACATTAATGAAATTGTTAACAAGAAATATAATGAAGCACTGAAAGAATTAACTAATGTACATGCATATGTTGGTAGCAGACCTTATATCTGTGCAACGTATTCGCCAAGTTAAGATCATTACGCTTTTCAGACTATGGAAATTTGGTGTAAAAGTGTTACCAATATCTTTGAAACAATATTGCAAATGAGTTCAATTCTTTCTTGCAATGTATGTTTAAAAGCAACATTTGGAGAAAGAATACATACAAAATGTGTTGATAAGTATATTTATCATGATGTGTCACAAATACAGACTGAAGTGTAATTTTGAAATGTTTAAGGTTACTGAAAAAAGGAAAGGAAGACATATATTATTTTCGTCCAAATCAAAAAGAAATTAACCAATTATTTGGATCTAAAACCATGTCCAACAATAAAATTAGTGCTACTGTTTCCTTTTCAGACTATTCTGATACTGAAGACGTTACCGACCAAGAACCTCCTAAAACCCCAGGTAAAGATCTAGACGTTGTTGGAGCAGAAGAAGAAGAAGAAGAAGAAGGTACCAATACAGTCGTGGTGTGAAACTGAAATGTCTTCCTTTATCACTTGCCCAACAGGCCGCGCCTGTGCGGTAGGACGTTCTTATTTCGCCAGAGAATGTGTGTGGTGGCCACAGGACATATGTAGGCCACATCGAGCCTTGCTGGGGCGGTGCGACACCGCGGTTGGCGGCTGGAAGCATGGAGCTGAATCGGGCACATCGTCTGCATGCCAGTGCCGTGGCCGCAGTGTGGGAGCGGCTGACAATTCTGCGGTGTGCCGCTGGCGGGCCAAGCATAGGTGTGTCGGTCAGGGCTGTCTGAAGTCGGTGGGCTGGTCCATGATGTAACGGGGCAGAGCGAGCCTACAATATGGAGTGGAAGCGATGGTTTCGACTTGAGCGAGCGCTGGAGGCAGCTCTGGACAGAGGCTGCGAGGTCGCGCGGCAGTGCGCGGTTTTGAACGACGTCCTGGCCGGACAACTCTTACTTCAGCGTGGCTGACCCAAGGAGTTGCCACGGAATGCATTTCAGTCTAGTAGACAGCATACTAGGACTTCGTTGACGGCCACCAAGGAAGGAGATACTGCGGAAGCAGAGTGTTCAAAAAATGGCTCTGAGCACTATGGGACTTAACTTCTGAGGTCATCAGTCCCCTAGAACTTAGAACTACTTAAACCTAACTAACCTAAGGACATCACACACATCCATGCCCGAGATAGGATTCGAACCTGCGATCGTAGCGGTCGCGCGGTTCCAGACTGTAGCGCATAGAACCGCTCGGCCATTCCAGCCGGCGAAGCAGAGTGTTGTGGAGCCGAGAGCAATATGGAAGCAACAGCAGTGCACCACAAACGTCAGCTGTAAGGCGTACTTCATCGAGCTGTGATAGCAGATGGTGTCTTTATCCTGGCGTCCAGAAGAAGACAGCAGCTGGTAGACGGAAAATGACATTCAGATAATGGAAGTGACACGAGGTTACGTTCCTTGGAACGGAGAGCGGCATGTGTGACCTTGCGGGGGCTTCCAGGAATTACAGCTGGTTTTTTTCTGTAAATCCTCTTCGCTGGTTATCGGGGCTCACTTCTAAGCGAGGCTCATCACAATTCTACTCCAGTCAATGAGGTTCCAGATCGAAAACGTGCTTCGAATTGCGCCGCGATGACCAGCGAAGGCGTGTCTGGAGACACCCCAGACAGCGGTAGGATACCAAGCTGATAGTCGCCCGCCACCTTGTAACCTCCCCCTCACTTACCGACCTTAATGACAGTGAAAAATGAAACCGCGTGTACCTAATGGGAGTTTTGGAAAAGCAATCGTCACCGAAGTTAACCTGTCGGTAAAGAGGGAGGAAAGGGTTACATCTAAATGAAAGGAAATGTGCTAATGAAACTGGTGGAAATTAATTTTGAAAAGGGGTAAAGTTAATAAAGAAAGTAAATGTGCAGCCGTTACGTTAACAATTAACTAGCGGTAATTAGGTATTTGAGATTTGGGGGAAATCACGGTCGCCAGTCCTAAGGACAATTACTATAGTAACTGAAAAAGAAAGGTTATTACACATATAATTAGCACTAGAAGCGTGGCAACTGAAGGTTGACACGTGTAGTGTGAAAACTGAAAGTTTGTCAGAAGTAATAAATTTCGCTACACCCTGACTTAATTTAGCAAAAGAATTAATAAAACCGGAAAATCGAAAGTTAATTTAGTGACTGAAGTTAATAGTGAGCTTTCTTTCTGAAGCACATCGAAATTCAGTAAAATACGGTTAGTCTTGGACTACCTCAACAATCATTTCAAAAGCTACTTGCATCTACGCAATTTAGAAATAAGAGATTTAACTTTGAACTTGAATTAAATGATTCTGAACAATTAACAATAGAAAAATTTAGTACGTACCAAGCACAGCTGCAGTCACAGGTAAGCTAAAATATGCTAACAAAACTCGCACTCTTAATTTGTGCTTGTGTAATCTAACTTTGAAATTAAAGCATTGAAATGATGTTACTTTAATGCTGGCGTCTGAATTTCAACGACACTCGGGCTCATTCCGGAAAAGGAAGGGACCCTGCTTGGCAATGCAATTGGGACAATGAGCAACAAAGGTTCATGCTAAGTTGCTGTAATTATAGTTACGAAAATGGTACAGTTTGAAAAGCTGAGGTCTGCCATACACTTCTAAAACTTTACTTGCTTCCAGTCTTCCTTGTTGGTTGATTGAAGGTTTGAAGCCGTCGATCGAGGAGGTGGCGACAGTCACTCATTGTCGGCCGTCGCTGTTGCAGGAGCTGTATGTTGGCGCGCCTTCTTCTAGACACGGTCACCAGGCGAAACGGGCTCTTGATGTGCGCCAGCTAATGCTTCCCGTCCGCGACACCATGTCAGAAACTATCATCACAAGTCGAGTGCAATTACATGCTGCCAAACCCCAAAAGCGCGGCAACTCGCGGGAGCTTCTCACAACACACCTGCTCCACTCGCTACTCTAGCCAGACTCTCTCTGCTCAGCCCGCGCTCCATGCGGCAGAGTTAACACTCCCAAAGATCCTACACACTTTGATTCTTCACACGACCTATCGACATAATCGTTCGATAGCAGTCTTCCCTAGGCAAGACCCAGCGTAAAAATACAAATAATATTTACGAAACAAACCAATTATACATTGACATAAACGTATAAATATACACTCCTGGAAATTGAAATAAGAACACCGTGAATTCATTGTCCCAGGAAGGGGAAACTTTATTGACACATTCCTGGGGTCAGATACATCACATGATCACACTGACAGAACCACAGGCACATAGACACAGGCAACAGAGCATGCACAATGTCGGCACTAGTACAGTGTATATCCACCTTTCGCAGCAATGCAGGCTGCTATTCTCCCATGGAGACGATCGTAGAGATGCTGGATGTAGTCCTGTGGAACGGCTTGCCATGCCATTTCCACCTGGCGCCTCAGTTGGACCAGCGTTCGTGCTGGACGTGCAGACCGCGTGAGACAACGCTTCATCCAGTCTCAAACATGCTCAATGGGGGACAGATCAGGAGATCTTGCTGGCCAGGGTAGTTGACTTACACCTTCTAGAGCACGTTGGGTGGCACGGGATACATGCAGACGTGCATTGTCCTGTTGGAACAGCAAGTTCCCTTGCCGGTCTAGGAATGGTAGAACGATGGGTTCGATGACGGTTTGGATGTACCGTGCACTATTCAGTGTCCCCTCGACGATCACCAGTGGTGTACGGCCAGTGTAGGAGATCGCTCCCCACACCATGATGCCGGGTGTTGGCCCTGTGTGCCTCGGTCGTATGCAGTCCTGATTGTGGCGCTCACCTGCACGGCGCCAAACACGCATACGACCATCATTGGCACCAAGGCAGAAGCGACTCTCATCGCTGAAGACGACACGTCTCCATTCGTCCCTCCATTCACGCCTGTCGCGACACCACTGGAGGCGGTCTGCACGATGTTGGGGCGTGAGCGGAAGACGGCCTAACAGTGTGCGGGACCGTAGCCCAGCTTCATGGAGACGGTTGCGAATGGTCCTCGCCGATACCCCAGGAGCAACAGTGTCCCTAATTTGCTGGGAAGTGGCGGTGCGGTCCCCTACGGCACTGCGTAGGATCCTACGGTCTTGGCGTGCATCCGTGCGTCGCTGCGGTCCGGTCCCAGGTCGACGGGCACGTGCACCTTCCGCCGACCACTGGCGACAACATCGATGTACTGTGGAGACCTCACGCCCCACGTGTTGAGCAATTCAGCGGTACGTCCACCCGGCCTCCCGCATGCCCACTATACGCCCTCGCTCAGAGTCCGTCAACTGCACATACGGTTCACGTCCACGCTGTCGCGGCATGCTACCAGTGTTAAAGACTGCGATGGAGCTCCGTATGCCACGGCAAACTGGCTGACACTGACGGCGGCGGTGCACAAATGCTGCGCAGCTAGCGCCATTCGACGGCCAACACCGCGGTTCCTGGTGTGTCCGCTGTGCCGTGCGTGTGATCATTGCTTGTACAGCCCTCTCGCAGTGTCCGGAGCAAGTATGGTGGGTCTGACACACAGGTGTCAATGTGTTCTTTTTTCCATTTCCAGGAGTGTATATATACAAACAGTAAAACAATTACAATATACAAAGAGACAGAAATGTCATATCTTGAGGTAACAAAGCAAGAAAAAAAATAATAGTACAATAGATGGAAATAGGAGGATATGCATTTCCGGCGTTACACGTGCCCCACATTGTCTGAGGATGTTCGTGTAACGTAAACAGACTCAGAAAATGTCCCAAAAAAGAAACAGCGGAAATGCATATGCTCAAAACATCAAAAAAATTTAGCATTCGTCTAATTAACCATAAACCAATTTTTAGACAATAATAATTGAGTGGAGACACTCCTAATCTTATTCCACTCTGTCATCTTGCACAAAATAAAACAGGTTGACAACATATCAAAATTCATAGAAAACATAGGAAATGGTTTAGCTATTCCAGAATCATTAAAATTCGTAACACTATAAGAAATGGAATACTATTTGCAAAATTAATCAGAGTACATGGTCATAAAAAACAGGTATATCAAAATACGCAAACTAATGATTAATTACATAGAATACACATTTTTATGTAACCTTTTCATTATTAATTTTCTCGTCATGTCCAATTAACGCTAAACAAGAAAATAATATACAGCAGATCGAAAAAAAACATAAATATTGACAGCAGAATTCTTTCACATCAGCTGTCCGGGAAGAAAAGCAACTCCACATTCCGTACTCGCGAGTACAAAGAATGCCGACAGCGGCACAAAAGCCGACAGCGACACAAGAGCCGACAGCTGCTCCGCCTCGCCAATATTGTTGCGCCCGCCTGTGCGGCACGCTTGATCTCACTCGCCTGTGTAACGGCATTTGCAGAACGTCCGTTTCACTGAATTCTTTCGGAAAAACTCACTCCCGAGTAATCTCAAGGAGTCCATAAACACTATCACAGTGGATAACTCAACACTGTCCATCATCACACGCATGTACTAGCCTGAAACTTAAAACAGCGTCTAAGTACATCGGCAATGACTAATAAAAACACACATTCATGAAATATTACAGAAAGTTACAAAATCATATTTACATTCCTTAATCTACTGTGACTCAGCTGAAAACTTAAACTAGCAGCTTGGATTTTTCAGATGATTACTAATCAGTTACTCTTAAATCATTTAGTCAAAATTAATTACTTATTAATTACAACTTCTTTAATGACCTCTAGGTCAGGCAAAAGCATCGTAACATGGCACATCCTTAAGTCTTACACTCTATATTTACATACTGTACAAATTACCCTTTCTGCGGTATTAATCAATCCTTGGTTGGTACAATTTCAGGTCTACAATATTCCGTATACCTAATCGTTTTCCAGAGCTTGGATACTCTAAGCAATAAGCATTTGTGTGAGGTATACCAATGACTTTATATGGTCCATTATAAACAAACTTAAATTTAGAGATTTCATTGTCTATCTCGCTCGATTTCTCATGAGCTTTTACAAGTACTAAGTCTCCGATTGCAAACTTAGCAAAACGCGCTTTAGCGTCATGACGACGTATGCGACCATCGGTTCTTAGCTTCATTATTTCTGGCAAACGATCTTTTTTCACACCAATACTCGGTTTGTCCGGAAACACACTCTTATTCCTCATTATTACTTCATACAGGTCTCGTCTTTGTTCGTGTGTTACGTTTGACACACCGTCTACAATACTTTCCAAATCACTTTCTACAATATTGTCAATGCCGAGATTCCTCACATTACAGTAGTTCAAATTCATACCTATGTCAATAGCATCCGGCCAGTTAACAATGTGTATAGGCTGGTATTGCCTATGCACACCGTCTCCTGCCTCGTCAAAACTAACTACTATTGTTTTATCTTGTGACGTACATGTCAAAGTTTTGCTTTCGCAATTAATCACTGCACGGTACTTTAATAGCCAATCTAACCCGATAATTACTTCCGTAGTCAAGTCTGGCACGACGACAAACTCTTGTTGAAATCGTGCCCCACATATCTCGAAGTTGACAAAAATCTGTTTTGTGACCGGTTTACTGGCCTTCCCAGTAGCACCGATAATTTTCATTCCTGTTACTGGCATAACTACGATGCCAGGTCTGTCTTTCAGTAACTCAAATATTTTCCCAGATACAGCACTCAATTCTGCACCGGTGTCAATCAACACGTTTAGTTGTAGGTCATGTATATTAACAGACACTACTATCTGTCTACACTTGTCCTCGACTGTTTCTTTATTTTCCCACAGTAAATCCTCGTCTATATCCAGGTCATTCCAGAAAAAACCATCCGGCTTTGATCCTAAATCCGGCTTATCTGGCGGCTTTTTCAGCCTCTGTTCAAATACAGTTTTAATTTCAACACGTTTGTCCTGAGGCTTGGTCTGTAGCTCCACCTCCAATACCGAAACCTTTTCCTGTAACTCGTCAACTAGTGAGTGTTGCTTTGCTATCAATTCACTAATTGTCACCTTCGTTGATTCCACTTTGGTCAGATTGATCTCATCTGCCAATCTACCTGGAGGAATGTGCCCAGTAGTTTCTGCAATTACTTCCGCTAGATCTGCGCAACCCACACTGCTATCGTCTGACCGTATAATGTCAGCTCTAACCTCATACACGCTGTAATCTATGTGCTTTTCTACCAATCGTGTCCGGCTATCACTAAAATGTTCGCACTCTTTCTCCTTAATACTCTCGCAATGTTTAAACTGGAGGTTTGCGTCGGATGGGTCGGCTACTTCTACCACTACGACTTTCGGTAAGGTCTGCCGGTCAGGGCCAGAACTTTCCGTTACTACTTCAACATCTAACTCCTGCGGGACGAAACACGATGAATCTTGCTCGTGCTCCCCATTAACATCAACTATTTCTGGTAAAGTCTGCCGGTTAGGGCCAGAACTTTCTATCACTTCACAAACACTATCTTCCTGCGGGACGAGACGCGGCAAATCCTGCACGCGCTCCCGATAAACGCTTCTCCCATACAGACCCCTACAATCTCTTAGCTCGTCGTATAAGCGACCGAACTGCCTTAACCAGACCTCATCCCTCTCTGCATCCCCTCGCTCGATGACGGACGTTTTATCCGACATCTGATCTTCTCTCAACACTTGCGAATCGTTCTTAAACTTAATCTCCAGTTCCGCTGTGGGTATTACAGCTGCCACTTTACAATCGAATTCCGGAACACTACTTAAATTGTTCTCACTGACAGTGAATGTACTTCCTACTACCGTGTATACAGCTGATCTACTACTTGTGGGCGCACTCCTTTCTCCTAACACTGGCACACTGTCCCGCCGCTGATTATTCCACATGGAATTTTCATAACGGCGACACCTGGGTTTTCTCCTGTTATTGGGCCTCCAAAATTTCTCCACGACCGGTCGGCCCCTCACCGGCGCGGCTAATGGTTTCCCTGTCTCGTCCCAGCAGATACGGTCCCCGGATGCTGCTGAGGCGGCTCATCACACCCTCTGGCGTTATTACTATTCTGTGAGGCCCGTATCACGTTAGTACGATACTGGTTTCCGTCATTCCTGTTATTATTTGCATTGTACCGATTGTTATTACGGTCCGAACCATTATTGTTATTGCTGCCATGGTTGCGGTATGCATTATTTCCATGGTTATCGTTGTTGTGGTTGCTGTGGTACCCGTTGTTGTTACCACGGCCTCTACCACTGTCGCGATTATTGCGCCAATTGTCCTCGTCCTCCACTCTTTCCAGGAAATCATTGATTGTCCTGTAATTGCTTCCTACGTAGCGTTTTGTATCATCTGGAAGCTTCTTGTAGAGTTCCCAGACTATTTCGGATTCCGTGCGGCGATCACGCAAATATTCCAACTTGCGGATCCAGCCCTCACAAAACTCCCTCATCGAACCGCGCGAATTCGCATCGAAAGGCCTCGATACGACAAATTCGCGCCAGACACTTTGCTGGTTTTTCCCCTGACCAGTATTCAGCCAGAAACAAATTTTTAAACTCGTCAAAAGTCAGGTTCGTAATGTTGAGGTTTAAGCCCCAACGCTTGGCATCACCAGCCAGCACATCAATAACCGCATTAATTTTTCTCTCATTAGTCCATGATCTGGGTAAAACTCTTTCACAATTTTTAATGAAATCCGTCGCGTGTATACCGCCTTTTTTCAAGGGGTCGAACCGCTCCTCTTTCGTCAACAATTCCGAACTATGTGCACAGATTGGCACATAGCTCTGTTTTTCGTCAAGTTTCTTTTCTAATTCCGACACTCTCGTAATTACTTGGCAAGTGGTTGTCGCAAGCGTTTCCACTTCCCTCTTTTTCTCTTCGCAGGTATTAGCCTGCTCCCTCACTTTAGTGTCTACTTCGGACACTAAAGCCTTTAAAGTTTCCACCTTCTGCTGATCCTCTTTTTTCACTAATTGAATTTGTTCCGTCACCTTATTCTCGATGATCGGAGCAACTGCTTCTCCTACACTTTTCTCGATTCTGCTAATTTCGGAATCAAAACGAGTATTTATGCTCGCAATTTCCGCCTTAACGCCTATCATTTCCTGTTTAAGATTACCGATTTCGGTATTAATTACAACAATATCTTCTTTGATTTTATCAACTTTTGTATTAACAACTCCAACATTGTTGTTAACAACATTAATAGCTTTGTTCTGATTGTCTAGCTTTCGTTCAATTTTATCAGACTGAGCTTCTTGCTTGGCAGACTGAGCTTCTTGCTTAGCAGACAGAGCTATAATTTCTGCCGATTGACTCTTGATTTCATTAATCAAAACATTCAATAAAAACCGGAGACTACCGGTTTTACTTCCGTAGCTGGTTCCTCTATATATGTTCCCCCGTATTCATCATCAGGGGGTACAGATTTGATTTTCGCTTCCGATTCCGAAACATTTTCCAAAGTTTGGAATTCCATTTCTGCTCTTTGTTGCGTTTCGGCGGTCGCGTCTTTCATGCTAGCCGCCTGCCCCTGAACAATGGGAACCGCCGTGCGCGTTTCCCACTGTTCGACCGATTGTTCCGTATCCAAGTCTACCAAATTTTGGTAATTGTTGCCTTCACTCATTTTAATAATTTTCAATATAAATGACAAATCTCAAATATAATTAGGATTACTCCCACTACTTATTCTCGCTGACGTAACGGCCTGTACGTAACCAGTACTTTGTTACGAGATTTGCACAATGCAAAATTCGTGTCCAGAACAACCTCAAATCCGAAGATTGTCCTGTCACCAGGTCGCCACGTGTAACCTCCCCCTCACTTACCGACCTTAATGACAGTGAAAAATGAAACCGCGTGTACCTAATGGGAGTTTTGGAAAAGCAATCGTCACCGAAGTTAACCTGTCGGTAAAGAGGGAGGAAAGGGTTACATCTAAATGAAAGGAAATGTGCTAATGAAACTGGTGGAAATTAATTTTGAAAAGGGGTAAAGTTAATAAAGAAAGTAAATGTGCAGCCGTTACGTTAACAATTAACTAGCGGTAATTAGGTATTTGAGATTTGGGGGAAATCACGGTCGCCAGTCCTAAGGACAATTACTATAGTAACTGAAAAAGAAAGGTTATTACACATATAATTAGCACTAGAAGCGTGGCAACTGAAGGTTGACACGTGTAGTGTGAAAACTGAAAGTTTGTCAGAAGTAATAAATTTCGCTACACCCTGACTTAATTTAGCAAAAGAATTAATAAAACCGGAAAATCGAAAGTTAATTTAGTGACTGAAGTTAATAGTGAGCTTTCTTTCTGAAGCACATCGAAATTCAGTAAAATACGGTTAGTCTTGGACTACCTCAACAATCATTTCAAAAGCTACTTGCATCTACGCAATTTAGAAATAAGAGATTTAACTTTGAACTTGAATTAAATGATTCTGAACAATTAACAATAGAAAAATTTAGTACGTACCAAGCACAGCTGCAGTCACAGGTAAGCTAAAATATGCTAACAAAACTCGCACTCTTAATTTGTGCTTGTGTAATCTAACTTTGAAATTAAAGCATTGAAATGATGTTACTTTAATGCTGGCGTCTGAATTTCAACGACACTCGGGCTCATTCCGGAAAAGGAAGGGACCCTGCTTGGCAATGCAATTGGGACAATGAGCAACAAAGGTTCATGCTAAGTTGCTGTAATTATAGTTACGAAAATGGTACAGTTTGAAAAGCTGAGGTCTGCCATACACTTCTAAAACTTTACTTGCTTCCAGTCTTCCTTGTTGGTTGATTGAAGGTTTGAAGCCGTCGATCGAGGAGGTGGCGACAGTCACTCATTGTCGGCCGTCGCTGTTGCAGGAGCTGTATGTTGGCGCGCCTTCTTCTAGACACGGTCACCAGGCGAAACGGGCTCTTGATGTGCGCCAGCTAATGCTTCCCGTCCGCGACACCATGTCAGAAACTATCATCACAAGTCGAGCGCAATTACATGCTGCCAAACCCCGAAAGCGCGGCAACTCGCGGGAGCTTCTCACAACACACCTGCTCCACTCGCTACTCTAGCCAGACTCTCTCTGCCCAGCCCGCGCTCCACGCGGCAGAGTTAACACTCCCAAAGATCCTACACACTTTGATTCTTCACACGACCTATCGACGTAATCGTTCGATAGCAGTCTTCCCTAGGCAAGACCCAGCGTAAAAATACAAATAATATTTACGAAACAAACCAATTATACATCGACATAAATGTATAAATATATATATACAAACAGTAAAACAATTACAATATACAAAGAGACAGAAATGTCATATCTTGAGGTAACAAAGCAAGAAAAAAATAATAGTACAATAGATGGAAATAGGAGGATATGCATTTCCGGCGTTACAACCTGTCGGACTCTCTGGACTGACGGTCTGTGGTGGCATTTCTTTTCATAGCAGGATCCCTTTGGTTGTCATCCGCAGCACCCTTACAGCACAGCGATCCGTAGAAATTATTTTACGCCCTTAATGGCTAACCGTCCTGCTTGTCTACATGCTTGCAAAACCCTACCTTGACCGGCAAGTTCGCCGTATCTCTCCTCAATTGAGAGCACTTGGAGCACTATGGGCAGGGCCCTTGAACCATCTCTGGATTTTCACGATCTAAAGCGCCCATTGGACAGAATTTGGCACGGTATTCCTCAGGAGGACGTCTGACAACTATATTAATCACTGCCAAGGCGAATAATAGTTTGCATAAGGCCCAGAGGTTTACCAACGCACCATTGAGTTGCTTAATTTGTGAAGCTCTTTATCTTCAATTCTTTAGAAATTCTGATGATTTTTTTGTCTCTCTATGTATATAACATCTACCGATCTCTGTTCCATTCGGATGATTTCTACATCTACATCTACATCTACATCTACATTTATACTCCGCAAACCACCCAACGGTGTGCGGCGGAGGGCACTTTACGTGCCACCGTCATTACCTCCCTTTCCTGTTCCAGTCGCGTATGGTTCGCGGGAAGAACGACTGCCGGAAAGCCTCCGTGCGCGCTCGAATCTCTAATTTTACATTCGTGATCTCCTCGGGAGGTATAAGTAGGGCGAAGCAATATATTCGATACCTCATCCAGAAACGCACCCTCTCGAAACCTGGACAGCAAGCTACACCGCGATGCAGAGCGCTTCTCTTGAAGAGTCTGCCAGTTGAGTTTCCTAAACATCTCTGTAACGCTATCACGCTTACCAAATAACCCTGTGACGAAACGCAACGCTCTTCTTTGGAAATTCTCTATTTCCTCTGTCAACCCGACCTGGTACGGATCACACACTGATGAGCAATACTCAAGTATAGGTCGAACATGTGTTTTGTAAGCCACCTCCTTTGTTGATGGACTACATTTTCTAAGGACTCTCCCAATGAATCTCAGCCTGGCACCCGCCTTACCAACAATTAATTTTATATGATCATTCCACTTCAAATCGTTCAGTACGCATACTCCCAGATATTTTACAGAAGTAACTGCTACCAGTGTCTGTTCCGCTATCATATAATCATACAATAAAGGATCTTTCCTTCTATGTATTCGCAGTACATTGCATTTGTTTACGTTAAGGGTCAGTTGCCACTCCCTGCACCAAGTGACTATCCACTGCAGATCTTCCTGCATTTGCTGCAATTTTCTAATGCTGCAACTTCTCTGTATACTACAGCATCATCTCCGAAAAGCCGCATGGAACTTCTGACACTATCTACTAGGTCATTTATATATATTGTGAAAAGAAATCGTCCCGTAACATTCCCCTGTGGCACGCCAGAGTTTACTTAAACGTCTGTAGACGTCTCTCCATTGAGAACAACATGCTGTGTTCTGTTTGCTAAAAACTCTTCAATCCAGCCACACAGCTGGTCTGATGTTCCGTAGGCTCTTACTTTGTTTATCAGGCGACAGTGCGGAACTGTATCGAACGCCTTCCGGAAGTCAAGGAAAATGGCATCTACCTGAGAGCCTGTATCTAACATTTTCTGGGTCTCATGCACAAATAAAGCGAGTTGGGTCTCACACGATCGCTGTTTCCGGAATCCATGTTGATTCCTACAGAGTAGATTCTGGGTTTCCAGAAATGACATGATACGCGAGCAAAAAGCATTTCTTCGTGATGTCTTTTTTTTCTTTTTTCTTTTTATGCCTTATTTTTTATCACGCGGCGCGCAGTTTGTTCCGAAGGCAGGCAGTATATTCCAGACGGGAAGGAGAAGTGTGTAATTAGCGTGAGGTGTTCCACATCGCCTTACAAACGCGGCTAGCGCCTGCTGTGCTGAGGCGCTGGACCCGGCGGTGCAATGGCCGATGGCGGAAGACGGCGGTATCGCGGTGAGGACTACGAGCGCTGAGGCCCGGAAAGGCGTCCCACCGCAATGCGCCGCCTAATCTCTGCGCGAAGAGGGCGTGCCGCGGGTTGCCGCCGCACTCGCACAGTTTTTGACCGGAAGTTTCCCAGCATCCAGAGATCTCGAAGATAAACTGTATAGCGAAAACAACATCTGTCTGCACTGGCCAGGTACTTGGAAACATACTTATTTCTTCGGATTTCTCTGTCGTTCTTTAAGTGGACTCATTATTTCAGTACAATGATGAAGAATATCTTCTAAGTTAAGAGAAAATTCACAACATACTTATTGTCTTTCTGTATACATCCAGCTCTTATTAACTTATAAGTAGAAATTTCTTACGAAATAAAGAACAACAACACCAGATGATAATCGAGAATTCCAACTGGAGTATCACTTTGCGTATTTAAGATGAAAAAGGACAAAAATTATTTATGCACAACCTCTTAATGATCCATCTACGTAATTGAGTGACAACTGCGTCTCGTAGCCACGCACGCGACCCGTCTTCGATTTCTTGTATTTTTTTCCCTGAGTTTGAGATCTGGAAATGGTGGTAATGCTCGCAAGGACAGGCAAGAAACTACTCAAATGAGACATTGCTGTTGCGATTTGGAAAAACCGGCAGTAATGACCTGAGAAGCAGGCGCTAATAAAACGTCCTCCATAATAACATTAAAATGATGCTATAGGCATAGAGTGAAACAACAGTCGACCTGCATCGCATTTCTCCCTCAGTTTACTTTTAGTCTTTCAGTGGATGAATCACTAAGCGTTGCAGTAAAAACGGAATTCTCTCAACCTGCATAAAACTAAAAATGAACACTACCTCATGTGATTTGATCATAAACACTCAGAAAAAAAATAGTTTGATGTAAACGCTACTTAAACTTAACCTATGTTAAGAAGCGATAATACACTCCTGGAAATGGAAAAAAGAACACATTGACACCGGTGTGTCAGACCCACCATACTTGCCTCGGACACTGCGAGAGGGCTGAACAAGCAATGATCACACGCACGGCACAGCGGACACACCAGGAACCGCGGTGTTGGCCGTCGAATGGCGCTAGCTGCGCAGCATTTGTGCACCGCCGCCGTCAGTGTCAGCCAGTTTGCCGTGGCATACGGAGCTCCATCGCAGTCTTTAACACTGGTAGCATGCCGCGACAGCGTGGACGTGAACCGTATGTGCAGTTGACGGACTCTGAGCGAGGGCGTATAGTGGGCATGCGGGAGGCCGGGTGGACGTACCGCCGAATTGCTCAACAAGTGGGGCGTGAGCTCTCCACAGTACATCGATGTTGTCGCCAGTGGTCGGCGGAAGGTGCACGCGCCCGTCGACCTGGGACCGGACCACAGCGACGCACGGATGCACGCCAAGACCGTAGAATCCTACGCAGTGCCGTAGGGGACCGCACCGCCACTTCCCAGCAAATTAGGGACACTGTTGCTCCTGGGGTATCGGCGAGGACCATTCACAACCGTCTCCATGAAGCTGGGCTACGGTCCCGCACACCGTTAGGCCGTCTTCCGCTCACGCCCCAACATCGTGCAGACCGCCTCCAGTGGTGTCGCGACAGGCGTGAATGGAGGGACGAATGGAGACGTGTCGTCTTCAGTGATGAGAGTCGCTTCTGCCTTGGTGCCAATGATGGTCGTATGCGTGTTTGGCGCCGTGCAGGTGAGCGCCACAATCAGGACTGCATACGACCGAGGCACACAGGGCCAACACCCGGCATCATGGTGTGGGGAGCGATCTCCTACACTGGCCGTACACCACTGGTGATCGTCGAGGGGACACTGAATAGTGCACGGTACATCCAAACCGTCATCGAACCCATCGTTCTACCATTCCTAGACCGGCAAGGGAACTTGCTGTTCCAACAGGACAATGCACGTCCGCATGTATCCCGTGCCACCCAACGTGCTCTAGAAGGTGTAAGTCAACTACCCTGGCCAGCAAGATCTCCTGATCTGTCCCCCATTGAGCATGTTTGGGACTGGATGAAGCGTCGTCTCACGCGGTCTGCACGTCCAGCACGAACGCTGGTCCAACTGAGGCGCCAGGTGGAAATGGCATGGCAAGCCGTTCCACAGGACTACATCCAGCATCTCTACGATCGTCTCCATGGGAGAATAGCAGCCTGCATTGCTGCGAAAGGTGGATATACACTGTACTAGTGCCGACATTGTGCATGCTCTGTTGCCTGTGTCTATGTGCCTGTGGTTCTGTCAGTGTGATCATGTGATGTATCTGACCCCAGGAATGTGTCAATAAAGTTTCCCCTTCCTGGGACAATGAATTCACGGTGTTCTTATTTCAATTTCCAGGAGTGTAACAACAACGAAAGGATTTTTATTTTTCAACTTCTGTGAAGCTTGTCGGGTAATACTTCTTATGTTTCGGTAATGAGCTTATCATTTCATTTATGAAGTCAACGTTGCTGACAGGGGAACTAACACGTAGCTTCCGTTCAAAATTACTATTGTAGGTTTAAAAAAGATTTTTAGGATTTTTTTCAAGTTACGTGAGGCGAATTAAAATGCCTTAGGCGTCAAGACACTTAAAAAGAAAATAAATATTCGCTTTTCTCGCAATTTGTAAGTATGTGTGTGTGTTATATTAGAATTTTTTACTTCTTTTGGCAAGATACTGAACATTGAACGAGCAGATATTGTACATGTTTCAGTGCATTATTCAGGAAATATTATACAATTGCAGGTTTTTTCTGCTTCGTGTTCAGCGAGTAGATATCGTAAGCAATGTCTCGTATCTCATTGAAGAGTGAAGAGTAACTGGATTGCGAAGTCACGTCTTTTATAACGAAGCTTATACTGACAATATAAACGAATGTTCCATTAGATATTCTTTACGATAGCGATTAATAGGAGATGTAGTCACAGGAAACTATGGAATTCGAAAGAAAAGTTATACATTCACTCGATCTATAATAAACTACACTCCACCTTAAAGGCAAATAACAGATTAATGCTGGCCAATAACTGTAAAAACATAGCACTTCGTCTAACAGCACCAATAACATGTGTTTAAACATGATCAAAATGATGGAATGAAGCGCGTAAGAACAATGTATAGCGATATGTAGCCATACTTTGGAGAAAGCCATAAACACTTAGTGACGGAAACATCTCTGAATCTATATTGCTCTCTTATTTTGACGGTGATTTGTCTCCTGGTGAAAAATGATTTGCAAAATAATTAATAGTCGCTTAAATGATCTACTATCAGTTGTTTAAATTACCTTTTTCAGATAAATAATATGTTTTGCAACAGTCAATAAATCTGAAGTAGGTACTGCAGAAACAACAACAGAAATTAATTAGTACTTCCCTCTGTGACCATTATGGAGTATCTTCTGCCTTCCTTGTACAATATTGTAACGCTTGCCGGTTTAATACAAGGGAATATAGCGTGAAAAAAGTGCTGATTTGATAGACATACATTTAGGACCCAGAGCAGGGTCTTCAGCAAAGCAGAAATCCTTCATCGTTGTTAAAATGAAGAACAGCTACTCACCAGGACCTTTTCTTCAGACAATATTATTCTCATTACTACCAACGTTGCTGATTGAAAAGGTTCATTCTAAAACTGCTTTTACCTAGTACTCTGTCTTAACAATGACTGTGTTCTCAGCTCTACAGCAACAGTATAAGTTTCAGTTTTTTTCTCAATTTTAAATCTACGTTCCACATCTTTTTGGCACCTTGGTCCTTAAGAAAGTGCATCTGATTCTTTTAAGATAAACTGATCAGGTTGGCAAGAACAAGTTCTTCCTGCGTTAGGAGTCTAATGTTGCAATCGTACCTTGCCTTAGCTGTAATATTTTTCCTTTGAAATTTTGTACACAGCTCGGTTCCAATTATCTACGCAATTTAGAAACACTTCAATAGTCGTGTGAAGAGAAATCATTTTAACAGAACTGAAACTGATACAAGTCGTCTTCGAAGGCAAAAATTCAAAGAGAAACTGTAAAAAGTGTAAGAGCCACTAGTAACAGTCCTACGGGAAACTGAAAAAATGCACCAAAAACCATTTTCATTGTTTGTATTATCCACTTGTTCTGCGAAATGCTTTAAATCTGTATTCCATATCTAATTATTATGTCTTAGAATACTTGTTCAGAGGACACACAGGAAAGGTTTGATTTTCCCAAAAGGCACTGACGGATAGCGTGGCAGTGTGGAACAGTGACCACACATCTCTCTTGTCTTTGACGGGTCAAACAGTCTCGACATTTTTTTGACTGTCAGTCACCTTACTCATTTCATGTGGACCGTCACGGTTTCCATTCTTGTGCCAGCCTCGTCATCCCTGATTGGTATTTGCACACAATGTCCGCAACCATTTGCTGGGTATATTCCAGTGTCTGCCTTCCCCTACAGTTTTTACCCTCTACAGCTCCCTCTAGTACAAAGGAACATATTCCCCTTCGTCTTAACACATGTCCTGTCATCCTGTCTCTTCTTTTCAGTGGTTTTCATATACTGCCTTCCTCGCAGATTCTGCATAAATGTTCCTCATTTCATATCAAACATATCCACCTAATTTTCAAATTATTTCTGTAGCACCACGTTTCGAGCACTTCGATTATCTCCTTTTCGAATACCCCCACAGTCACTACATACAATGCTGCACTAAAGACGTGCGTTCTCAGAAATTTCGTCCTCAAATTAATGCCAATGTTTTGGCCAACGATACCCCTTTTGCTTGTACTAGTCTTCTCTTTATGTTATCTTCGTTTCGCCCGTCATGTGTTATTTTTCTTCCAAGGCAGCAGAATTCCTTTATCTGCTTCGTGGACTTCAATTTTGATATTATCTTTATCGTTAATCTCATTTCTGATAATTCTCAACAATTTACTCTTCTTCGGATTACTCTCAGTCCCTATCCTGTATTCACTATTCCTTCCATTCAATACGTCCTGTAATTCTTCTTTACTTACACGGAGGATAGCAATATCTTCAGCGAATCTCATCGTTGATATACTTTGACCTTGAATTTTAACCCCACTGATGAACTTTTCTTTTATGTCTGCTATTGCTTCTTCATCGTACAGATTGAACAGTGGGGGAGAAAGTCTGCAGCTCTGTGTTATACCCTTTTTAACCCGAGTATTTCGTTCTTCGTCTTACATTCTTATTGATCCTTCTTGGTTCATATACATATTCTAGTCATTTTTGAGAATTTAGAAAGGCTTGCACCGTTTCACATTTCCGAACGAACTTTGTATCCCATCAATGTAAAAAGTTGCGAGACTGGATTAATAAAAAATAGAGAAACTTTAAGATGGCGGTTTTAATGCTTCAGGTTTCTGCGTAATCCCCCCCCCCCCCCCTTAAGTACAACGCACAGAACGTACCTACGGCCACGTTAAATTGTCAGAAAAGTACCTCTTTGGGATGTAGCTCAAATTGGCGCAACATATTGCATTGACTATCAGTTCTGTCGTCAAAGTGATGACCTTCATATGAACTTCTGCACTCATATTGATAACATCAACTCTCGTCACCCTTGATGATTTTTCCAGAAAACACTGTCCACGTTCTGCATTTCAGTCAAGTCGCTTCATGCGTCCAGGCGTCGTTGTTTTTATTCTAGAGTCCAGGAGTACGGGACAAACTTTGCATACACTTTTCGCTTCTTCAAAACATTCTGGAGAACGTCTTGAACATTTGATTTAGAAATGTTGCTCTATAGGAATATGTGACCCAACAACATTAACATACTACTGTCGCACGTCCACTACTGTCGCACTGCTCACACGGTGCGCTGACGTCGCTTGATGATGATGATGAGGTCTTCAGTCCAAAGACTGGTTTGATGCAGCTCCCCATGCCACTCTATCCTGAGCAAATCTTTTCATCTCCGAGTAACTATTGCAGCCTACATCTTTCTGAATCTGCTTACTGTATTTATATTTTGGTCTCCCTCTACGACTTTTACCCTCCACGCATCCCTCCACTACTAAATTGATGATCCCTTGACGCCTCAGAATGTGTCCTACCGATACCTTCTTCTAGTCAAGTTGTGCCACTACTCTGTTCAGTACATCCTCATCAGTTACATGACATAACTATCTAATCTTCACCATTCTTCTGTAGCACCACGTTTCAAAAGCTTCTATTCTCTTCTTTTCTAAACTGTTTATCGGGTGGCTACACTACGCACAAATACTTTCAGAAAAGGCTTCCTGACACTTAAATCAATACTCGATATTAACAATTTTCTCTTCTTCAGAAACACTTTTCTTGCCATCGCCAGGCTACATTTTGTATCCTCTGTACTTCGACCATCATTTTATTGCCCAAATAGCAAAACTCATCGACTACTTTCAGTGTCTGATTTCCCAATCTAATTCCTTCTGCATCATCTGATTTAATTCGACTACATTCCATTATCCTTGTTTTGCTTCTGTTGATGTTCATCTTATATTCTACTTTCAAGACACTATCTATTTCGTTCAACTGCTCCTCCAAGTCCTTTGCTGTCTCTGACAGAATTACAATGTCATCGGCAAACATCAAGGTATTTATTTATTCTCCATGGACTTTAATTCCTACTCCGAATTTTTCTTTTGTTTCTTTTGCTGCTTGCTCAATAAACAGATTGAATAACATCGAGGATAGGCTACAATCCAGTCTCACTCCTTTCTCAACCATTGCTTCCCTTTCCTGTCCCTCGACTCTTATAAAGGCCGTCTAGTTTCCGTATAAATTGTAAACAGCCTTTCGTTCCCTTTATTTTACCCCTGCCACCATTAGAATATGAAAGAGAATATTCCAGTGAAGGTTGTCAAAAGCTTTCACTAGATCTACAAATGCTATTAACGTAGATTTGCCTTTCCTTAACATATATTCTGTGGGAAGTCGTAGGGTTAGTGTGGCCTCGCAAGTTCTTACATTTCTCCGCAATCCAAACCGATCTTCCCCGAGGTCGGCTTCTACCAGTTTTTTCATTCGTCGGTAAAGAATTCGTGTTAGTATTATGCAACCGTCAGTTATTAAAATGATAGTTCCGTAATTTTCACACCAGTCAGAACCTGCTATCTTTGGAATTGGGATTATTATATTCTTCTTGAAGTCTTAGGTTATTTCGCATGTCTCATACACTTGCTCACTACCTGGAAAAGTTTTGTCATGGCTGGCTCTCCCAAGGCTATTAGTAGTTCCGATGGAATGTTGTCTACTCGCCGGGCCTTGTTTCGACTTAGATCTTTCAGTACTCTGTCAAATTCTTCACGTAGTATCTCCCATTTCATCTTCATCTACGTCCTCTTCTACTTCGATAATACTACCCTCAAGTACATCGCCCTTGTATAGACCCTCTATATGCTTCTTCTACCTCTCTGCTTTCGATTCTTTGCTTAGGACTGGTTTTCCACCAGAACTCTTGATATTCATACAGGTGGTTCTCTTTTTTCCAAAGGTCTCTTAAATTTTCCTGCAGGCAGTATCTATCTTACCCCTAGTGATATATGCTTCTACAGCCTCACATTTGTCCTCTAATCATTCCTGCTTAGCCATCTTGCACTTCCTGTCGATCTCATTTTTTAGACGTTTATATTCCCTTTCACCTACTTCGTTTACTGGATTTTTATATTTTCTTCTTTTATCAATTAAATTCAATATCTCCTGTGTTACCCAAGGATTTATACCAGCCCTCGTCTTTCAACCTAACTGATCCTCTGCTGCCTTCACTATTTCATCTCTCAAAGCTATCATTCTTCTTCTACTGTATTCCTTTCCCCAGTTCTTGTCAAACGTTTCCTAATGCTCCCTCTGAAACTCTCTGCAACCTCTGGTTCTTTCAGTTTATCCAGGTCCCATCACCTTAAATTCCTACCTTTTTGGAGTTCCTTTAGGTTTAATCTACAGTTCATAACCAATTAATTGTGGTCGGAGTCCACAACTGCCCCTGGAAGTGTCTTACAATTTAAAACTTGGTTCCTAAATTTCTTTCTAACCATTACATAATCTACCTGAAACCTCCGAGTATCTCCAGGCCTCTTCCACGTATACAACCTTCTTTCATGATTCTTGAACCAAGTGTTAGCTATGATTAAGTTATGCTCAATGCAAAATTATACTGGGTGGCTTCCTCTTGCATTCTTTTCGCCCAGTCAATATTTACCTACGGCTTCTCCTTCTCTTTCTTTTTCTACTATCGAATTTCAGTACCCCACGACTATTAAATTTTCGTCTCTCCTAACTATCTGAATAATTATTTTTATCTCATCATATATTTCAACAATCTCTTCATCAGCTGCAGAGCTAGTTGACATATAAACCTGTACTACTGTGATGGGTGTGGGCTTCGTGTCTGTCTTAGCTACAACAATGCGTTCACTATGCTGCTCGTTGTAGCTTATCCGCGTTCCTATGTTTTTATTCATTATTGAACTTACTTGTGCATTACCCCTGTTTGATTTTGTATTTATAACCCTGTATTCACCCGACCAGAAGTCCTGTCCATCGAACTTCACTAATTCCCACTATATCAACTTTAACCTACCCATTTCCATTTTTAAAAATCTCTAGCCTACCTGCCCGATTAAGGGCTCTAGAATTCCACGCTCCAATCCGTAGTACCCCAGTTTCGTTTCTCCTGATAATGACGTCCTCCTGGGTAGTCGCGCCCAGAGATCCGAATGGGGATTATTTTACCTCAGGAAATTTTATCCAAGAGTATGCCATCATCATTTAACCATACAGTAAAGCTGCATGCTCTCGGGAAAAATTACGGCTGTAGTTTCCCCTTGCTTTCAGCCGTTCGCAGTAACAGCACAGCAAGGCCGTTTTTGTTAGTGTTACAAGGCCAGATCAGTCAATCATCCAGACTGCTGCCCCTGCAACTACTGAAAAGGCGCTGCCCCTCTTCAGGAACCACACGTTTGTCTGGCCTCTCCTTATACTCCCCTTGTGGTTGCACCTATGGTACGGGTATCTGTGTCGATGAGACACGCAAGCCTCCCCACCAACAGCAAGGTCCTTGATTCATTGGGGAGGCGTTTATACGCCAATAGTGAATTCAATCTCGGAACTTTTTGGATCGACAGTGTAGTTGAGAAGTCTTGCTTCTATTATCAAACACGACGTCGGAAGTCATTCTATGGTGCATTTACATCTGTTAAAGCCACGAGATCTACAATTTTCTTTTCAATTTTTCTGAATATTCTTCTTGTCAGTTATTTTGATACATGAGCTGTTAAGTGGCTTGTGCATTCAATCATCCTCACAGTTACCAGGCCTTGCTGTCATCGGAATTGTGTGGATGATATTTTTCCGAATCTCTGATGATGGCTCTCCAGTCTGTCATTCGACACACCAACCTATATAGTCGTTTCGTTGCCATTTCCTGAAGTGATTTTAGAAATTATGCTTTCAAAGCTCTGTCAATCTCTGTTATACTGAGTCCCCTTCGCCTTCCACAATGACTCATTTCTTCTTCTATCGAGTCATCGGACAGTTCCTTCCCATTCAATGTATTCTTTCGACCTATCTACTCTCTCCTGTAGGTTTAACAAGGGAATTCCTGTTTCACTCTTAGTGCTGCACCGTTTCTTTAAAATTTCACCGAGAGCTGTTTTCAGTTTTCTATTTGATGAATCTCTCCTTCCAACGACCATTTTCTGTTTCTTCACATATTTCCTGTAAGCATTTGACCTTGACTATTTCATTCGTGTGTGACATATTTCTGTATTTGTGCCTGTTCCTGAGCGTTTTTGTGCTTCCTTCCTGTGTCAATAAGTTAAAGTATTTCAGTCACCTTCCTTGTAACTATGTTTGTCCCTCCAAGTTCCGTGCTTCTTTTTTAGATACGAACATTCCTCTTCAACTGAAATGCGTACTGTGGAATTCATTGTAGCAGTATCAACAGCCTCAGAGAACTTCAAACGCGTATCATCATTCCTCAGTATTTCAGCATCAGACTTCTATCCACATTGATGATTCTCTTAAACTTCAGTCTACTCTTCATCACGATTAAATTGTTGTGTGAGTCTATATCAGCTCCTGGGGACCACCTACAATATAATATCTGATGTCGGAATCTCTGTCTCGCCGTAATACTATAATCCGGCTGGTATCTTCCCATGGCTCCAGGCCTTTCCGAAGTGTACTTCGTCCTGCTGCGATTTTTTAACAGTGTATTCATTAGTACCAACTGAAATTAAGTGAAGAACTCTGTTAGTCTTTTCCTTTCTCATTCGTACTATCGACCCCTTACTCTTCCGTAACACAATATAAACTACTTTCCCCTACGAAAACGTTTCAGTTGCCCACGATTCTTAAATTGTCATCTGCCTTTACATACAGAGTTACCCCTTCATTGTTCCCATATGCTCTATCGCTTCATCTCCTGCTTGTGACGCCGACACGTATAACTGAATCTGTTATCAAGATTCAAGTCAGCCACCTTCGGACACAACACCACTCCGACGCTCAGCGACATCATCAATCGTTATGGGTAACGAACTGTCAAGGAAGTGTATGAATGGCAAGAAACAAATAGAATCTGAAGCCGCGTGGAATGTCCTTAGATTGCACGGGAAAATCATCAAAAGTTATTACAGGAGTCTGTTATCGTAATAACAACTTTCTGTGCTTGAAATGTAAAAGTGAACACTGTGCCGAAAGTGCTACAGATCGGTGCTCCGATCTTCTGAGACATATAGCTTGTAATAGAAGTAAAAAACGATCTACAATACAAATCATCTTTTACAAGGTTGAGTAATGTAGAATACGGACAACCATAAGCAGAGCCGCGATAGCTGTTTACACTAAGGCAAATGGCCATGTAGCACAAAAAACAGAAACATGACCTTGGCGAGGTATTGCAGCAATACGACACGTGTCTGACGGTAAATTAGTTGGAAGTAAACAGCCAAACCCTGGTGACGCACAGATGATGTAATAACAAAGTCGAAGTTCGACGGAAGTCCAGATATGCACAAATGTCAAGAGCACGGAGACTGCGCCGTTATGTGCAACAATAATGGAGTTTTAAATCTCATGGAGGTAAAGCTACAGTTTTAGTATTAATGGTCGGAACTAAAAGAGAGTGAGTTACTAGAAAGTAGAATGTTTCATAACACAAAGCATATGGGATCTTCTAACAGAAAGTGAGCAGCTAGATAGTAAAATGTTTCTTAACGCAAATTATTTGGAATATTCATGTGTTTTTATTCTTTACATATACAGTGACGAGGCAAAAAATTATGATAAACTTCTTAATAGCGGCTTGGTACAACTTTGGAACGCAGTAGATCAGTGAGTCTGCGTAGTATGGGTTCGACAAGTTGTTGTTACGGGTCTAGAGATATACTGCGCCAGATGTCTACCTACGCACACATCGCTGAAATTCCAGTGGAGCGGAGCTGGTGCCCTACAGCGTACCAGATGTGTTCTGATGGCTCCAGATCGGGCGAACTGGCTGGCCAAGACATCAACACCAGTTTACCATCAAGCTCCACATACCAGTAGCATGATTCTGGTATTGTGACAGGGACAGTTATCCTGCTGGAACATGTAAATGCCATCGGCAAAGATATCAAGCATGAAGGAATCGAGGCGGTCCACAATAATGCTCACATAGCCTAGACTGCCACGTTACCTACGATTACTACCATACTTGCCAGAGGCCCTGGTGAATGACCCGCTTAGCATAATGCACGCCCCACTGGACTGTAGCCGTGGCGCGATGCATGTTTCGAGAGGTTGTTCGCTTGGATGACGGTGTATCTGGTCACGCCAAATGACTTTGTCTAACAACAAACGTGATTCATCCGACTGGGCGAAAAGTTTCGTTTGAACCACGGTTCACTCTCGATGATTCCATGTCCTTGGGTCGACCCGCGAGGGTCAGGAATTTTCTCTGCCTCGTGATGACTGGGTGTTGTGTGATGTCCTTAGGTTAGTTAGGTTTAAGTAGTTCTAAATTCTAGGGGACTGATGACCATGGATGTTAAGTCCCATAGTGCTCAGAGCCATTTGAACCAATCGACCCGCGAGCACATAGGGCCGTCTGCTGTGGCACCCCTTGTTCAACAATGGGCGCTGAACGGAGTGCTCCGGAACATTTGTGCCTGCATCAGCATTGCACTCTGCCGTCAGATCTGCCACAGGTCGCCACCTATCCTGCTTTACAGAACACGCGAGCCTCCGACCTACGCGTTCTTTTATGAGGCGTAGCACTTGAGCAGCCGATCAGCTTTGCCGTTTCCCCGATGCTCATTCCCAGGCGCTGGGCCACAATCCGTCTTTTGTCGAATCGCTTTTGTCAGTGAATTTCCCCATTAATGCAACGTACCGTCACTAGAATAAATCCCCATTCCTCTCTGCTCCTCTTACATACTTTCCTTACACCGCGTCATGTGTCCGCAAAGCCACCAGAGGGCGTTCAGTCTTCCATTGCGCAGTGGTCCTCATATTTTGTCTCATCACATTGTTTTTCTTCCATCCTAGTCACCTTTAAAATAGTTTTCTATCTGCAACGTACATATATTTGTTCCCTGTACGCGCAGGGTACAAATGCTGGAAATCGCATCCTCAAGATGACTGAACGTTTAAGTGCCAGACAACTAATCTAAGGGTCTGGAGTTCAGTTCTCAGTTCGTCCCAGGAATCTTTCTGTCACTTATCACCTCTTCCAATGATTTGTTAATACGTAATATGCCAAGTTGCACAGTGGTTCAGAGTCCATGTTAGAATGTAATTGGCTGAGTAAATCAGTTCAAAGGTCAGTGGAGGGCAAGATCATACCCTTTCCAACAGCGTCATTCCCAGTAAAGAACTGCCATGTTGAACAAAACAGGGCAGATATACTTTACGAAAAGTTGCAACAGTGATTTTTATATCGGCGGTAGACTTGTTATTAATACTAATATGGATTCACGATAACAGACTTTTAGCCGTCTAGCTCTTATTTTCCTTTACGAAACTGCAGAATCGAAATTTGTAAAAGTTCTTTAACTACAGTCCTAGGCAATAATATTATCTTTTAAATTTTCTCTACGAATTTAATAAAAGAGTCCAACTTTGCACTGATCTATTGTTGTCATCAATACCTTATACACAAATTCTGAAATCTTAACATCGTATAAGTAGTGACGAATGAAAATCCTCGAGACTGAGTAATTCCACCGAGATAAAGTTCTGAAAAGTAAGATTGCAAAATTTTCTGCGGCGATATTCACCTAACTGTCCGAGTAACTTCGAAGGACTCTGCTGTCAGACAGTGTTAATTACTGAGGCAAAATTGTGCGAATAAACTATCACGACAATGAAGACACATTTTCGCCACAATAGTAAAATTTGGTGGCAAAGAGTAACGGTAATATTTATGTTAAGGCAACAATACCTCCCTGTGAATAAGGACCTATCTGCATTAAGACTGTCAGTAACTGAACTCGGATGATTCATTCTTGCCAATATTATAACATATATGCGACATGTCTCAGCTGAAGGTTTCTGAATCGATTTCTCTGATTCAGCAGTATACTATTTTTCAATCTGGTCAAATGGAGACGTGCGACCGTCCCACTGTCAAATAGTGACGTCTTACTGTATGTGCTGATAGATATACAAGATTCTATTTTTCTTAGAGTCTTTCACCGAGCAAGGTGACGCAGTGGTTAGCACACTGGACTCGCATTCGGGAGAACGACGGTTCAAACCCGCGTCCGGCCATCCTGATTTAGGTTTTCCGTGATCTCCCTAAATCGCTTCAGGTAAATGCCGGGATGGTTCCTGTGAAAGGTCGCGGCCGACTTCCCTCCCCATCCTTCCATACCCCGATGGGACTGATGACCTCGCTATTTGGTCTGCTCCCCCGAAATCAGTCAACCAGTGTTAGAGTCTTGATTTTATTACTTGTGTTGCGCAGCGTTTCCGGATTTCGCTTGCACCATACAACAGCCAACGTATTCCTGTAAATCTTTGGTTTTTGCGATACGAAGGGGGAGCACATGAGTCGAATCTGTCTGCCAATAGAACGAACGGTCGGTGTTGTGACACAATTATGATGCCTTGATAGGTGAGTTTACATACTCCTTTAGACGAATTCCGAGATTGTTCCCCATTCCCGCTTCGGCTACATAGTGTGCAAACGGGAAATATTTGAGAACGTGCTGAACTGAGTTTACACACAGACGGCGAACATAAATTTCTTACGAAGCTTCGAACAGGAGGCGTCGAGCTACGACGGATACGCGATCACGAAAATAAATGTCAAATGCAAGGAACATGGATCTGCTGGCCTGCACGTCCATCTGCAACAGGAAATGAGAAAAACGAATGAAGAAAGCTGATGCTACAGTCTTGTACTTCAAGTGAAAATTAAGACTACAAAACTTCACAATGAAAACACCAACCATTTGCTACAAATTTTCCAGCATTCATTTTACGACACGCTGCGCTGGGCAAAACAAGCATGAGAGGAAGAGCTCTTTCGGCGCGCAGCAAGGTCGATGTTTAAAGTAGTTGCAGGGGCAACGGTTTGGATGATTGACTGATCTGGCCCCGTAACATTAACCAAAACGGCAATTAAATATTGATGGTACCAGAAATGAATGGGCTGAAACTGAATTTTTGCCTGCCGCCTTTCCTGGAGAATTGAGATATACGGTTTTTCTAGGACAACAACACTGACAGTAAAAAATCGCTAATGAAATTTCGTGAATACATTTGTCTAGGTAACATATTTAAGTGATTAACACTGCAAGCTCACAGGTTAACGTAATCGCAAGTTAAGCTCTTGCAGATTTGAAGTTTTGGTACATCAATAACCGATTTAATCAACAAAATGTTGAATGCAAGCGTACAAACGCGCATGCATTGTGTTGTACACAAGCGTAGGATGTCAGTTTCTGGGATGGAGTTCCGTGTCTGTTGCACTCCGCCGGTCAGTATAGGGACGGTTAATGCTGTTTGCGGATGACGCTGGAGTATTCGTCCGATGATGTCGCATACGTACTCGATTGGAGACAAATCTGGTGATCGAGCAGGCTGAGACTACATGTCGACACTTTGTAGAGCATGTTAGGTTACAACAGCGGTATGCGGTCGAGCGTTATCCTTTCGGAAAACACCCCCTGGAATACTGTTCATGAGTGGCAGCACAACAGGGCGGCCGAGCGGTTCTAGGCGCTTCAGTCCGGAACCGCGCTGCTGCTACGGTCGCAGATTCGAATCCTGCCTCGGGCATGGATGTATGTGATGTCCTTAGGTTAGTTAGGTTTAAGTAGTTCTAAGTCTAGAGGACTAATGACCTCAGATGTTAGGTCCCATAGCGCTCAGAGCCATTTGAGCCATTTGAACAACTGGTCGAACCACCAGACTGAGATACAATTTTGCAGTCAGGGTGCGTGAGATAACAACGAGATTGTTCCTGCTGTCATAGGAAATCGTACCCCGGACCATAACTCCGGGTGTAGGTCGAGTGTGTCTAGCACGCAGACGGGTTCGTTGCAAGTCCTCAACTGGTCTCCTTCTGACCAACACACGGCCATCTCTGGCACCGGGGCAGAATCAGCTTTCATCAGAAAACACAGTATATCGCTACCCTGTCCTCCAATGATGTCTCGCTTGACACCACTGAAGTCTCATACGGCGGTTGTTTGGGGTCAGTGGAATTCACGCTAAAGGGCGTCTGGCTAGGAACTTTCTTTGAAGTAACCGATTTATAATAGTTCTTTGTGCCAACTGGTGCAGATGCAGTGCGCTGAGCCAGAGCCATACGCCGAACACGATGGTCCGCCCTCTCAGTAGTGTCACGTGGTCGTCCGCAGTGCGGTCTTCTTGCGATCGTACCTTGTCGTGACCACCGCTCCCAGGAATCGTCTACAGTGGCTACATTCCTGCGAAGTCTTTCTGTAATATTGCAGTAGAAATATCCAGCTTCTCGTAGCCCTATTACACGATCTCGTTCAGACTCAGTGAGGTGTTGATAATGGCGTCTTTGTACCTTAAAAGCATTTTTGGCTAACATCAACTCACCACGTTCAGTCTCAAAGGTAACTAATGCTCACGACCGTTAAAGCGTGCATTTAATGCAAACATGATTTATGCTGGCGCGAAATTTTAATAAACATCATCTTTCATACGTAGAAACACGCCAGCAACTTTCGTTTGTGTTGCACAACTTCTTAACCTGTTGCGATCGGTTTTTTTTTCGTCGTGTATATTTATAAACTGTGGTGTTTTGGTGGACGGTGTGATGGTGGTGCTATAAATGGCAGGAGAGAATTTCATCCAGTTAAATATGGTCCTCCAGATATTTCACCTAAACTACGAGCAGAACCAAACGTTGTCGGATAAGCTCTGTTGTGATCTATTGTTTTCACCAGCTGCAGCAACCTTTGCCAGATTAACTAATTCAGTGTTGAATCAATGCCACATTTTCCCACTTAGACTGTGTCATCCGCGCGGGATTAGCCGAGCGGTCTCCGGAGCTGCAGTCATGGACTGTGCGGCTGGTCCCGGCGGAGGCTCGAGTCCTCCCTCGGGCGTGGGTGTGTGTGTTTGTCCTTAGGATAATTTAGGTTAAGTAGTGTGTAAGTTTAGGGACTGATGACCTTAGCAGTTAAGTCCCATAAGGTTTCACACACATTTGAACATTTTTTAGACTGTGTTATTTATTGAAACCTCTTCTCAGTCACACATCTATTTCCGGCTTATGAGGGGCCCAGAGCAAAGGATCATGGGAATGAGAGCCAACTGACACGATGTGCTACAGTTCAGAATGGTTTACAAAGTATACAAGTCACGACCATTTTCCTTCTCCAAGCTTATCCATTTCGACCAGCACTGCGTCTCTATTGACCTCCACGTCGTTGAGAAGTTAATCGCTAAATTTTTTTCTTCCTTCTGTCACGACGCACGTCAAATTATTATGGTTTCTTCTATTTGTATTTCCTCACTGTCCATATTTCAATTAAATCTAAAATATCTCTGATGAAAACTATCACAAAAACACCCAACCTTAAGTTTCTTATTCTATGCAGCCTCACCATCAATGGCATCTTCTGTCTTCGTCTCATAAGAAAATGCATACAAGATTGAATTTCGTTCCTTAAGGAGACTGATACGTGAATGAGTCAGAAAATCGTGTTTTAAATTTTCATCTTAAAAACTTCCCTGGAGTATTCTGAACAAGAAAATGTTTTGTTTGAGGAATTTAAACCGAAGAAAGTCCCAAAAGTAGAGCAATTTAAAAGTGGCTGCACACATGACACTGCTTCCATGTCACGCAGACAGCTATTTTAAGAACAGAATTTGGTTCCCACTCGTTTGTTTTTTATCCATTTTTAGTCTCTGATGTTGACTAACCTGGGAGGAAATCACGGCTGCTTCACTTAGTGTATACAGTGAGTTTACTTGTTATATTGCCTTTAACATTTCTGGAATTAGTTTCAGTAGTTCTGTATGGGTCTTCGCCAAAAACTTCAGAAAATTCTATTTGTATTTTAGTAGTAGAGGAATATTTTAAAATTTATTAAATTATGTCCTTTGAGAAAGGCAGTATTGTACATCTCCTTTCATAAAACATCCGCAAATGATAACCAATGTCATGTACTCTGCCCACCTGGCAGTGATGATGTGGCTACCAGAGGGCTATTTCACCTGTGAGACCAAAAGCTGTTGTTAATACACCAAAATGTTCCAAAAAAGATCTGTTAAAAGATCATAAGCATTACGTGGACTTGCAGCTTTTATTCTTTGAGCTACACTGTTTAGGAAATTGACTAATGTTTCAAGATTTTCCCTTGGTTCACGAACTAGTAGCCCTGGCTGTTGCAGTCTCTGAGGTGCAGGAATTGTGACGTCATCAGGTTTTTTTTTTCTCCTTACCATCTAAGTTGCAGTGATGTTTCTTACCACAATCAGCATTTGGCGTGGATTTCTCCTAGTGGAACGCTGTCACATAACCTTTAGGTAGAGGTTTATGGCACGAATTGGTGTGCCTTAAACCACACTTTAGATAACTATTGTTCTTTCGCTAGTGCTGTAACTTCTGAAATGACACTGCCCTATTATCTTGGAGAGAAAAATAAACCTTATGAAAAGTGGAGCGACGAAGAAAAGTGAAAACACGACGTTTCATGCATTTTTGTGAGCCTAGAAAGAACCTCTAACCTCAATATAGAACGAAATGAGACTGAAATACAAAACAGACGAGCAACCCAAAATATGTACAAAATCAAGTGGAAGTAAATAAAATTGAAGGTCGAGGAAGGTAAAGCCATTGTTGAAGGTTGTCGCCATTGTTGCTCATAACAAGATTTCAGAACCGATTAAATGTACAACGAGAAGGTAAAGGGCATAAAAAATAAGAACGTAAGTGTACTAGAAAAGATAATAGTAACTTGCTGAACACTGGGGAAATCATGACTTAACAAGGAGGAGAATCTTGCTATCTAGGAACCAATTTAACACTAACACCTAGTCATATTAGAACAGAAAAAGAAAGCGGTTTTCGAACAAATTTATCAACCGGTATTAACTGTCGACCAGGAGCACAGGACTGTGTGGAAGAAAACAATGGCCGTGGAGGTGAAACATGTTGAAAAGTGGTGCTATGGAAGCTTAAAAACTTAAGATGGCGTATAAGAAACGAAGACTTTATAATAGTCTTCTCATGTGGACTAACCTTATCAGAAGATAGGACACGGTAATGTGATGTCAGCTTGCACCCAGGAACATTCAGCGCAATGTTAGAAGGTAGAGTAGAGGTGAAAAATTGTAGGGGTACACAAATACTTGATTATCTACCCGAGTTTACTCAGGATCTTGTTTGTAGAAGATACACTGTGAGATCACAGACTGCACAGAAAGCATCATGAGAATTCATCAAAATAAAGTAAAGCAAAGTAAGGGCTTAATGCATTGGGATCAGAGATGTATCTACTGTCAGAATGTGACAATAGATCTCGAACTCGGTAGAACTCTAAGGAATCAGGTATGTGTCAGGCACATTTCACAGGAAGTGTCCATGCTCTGCGTTAATGAGGTTACTTTCAAATGGATATGTCAGGAAGCTATAAAATGGAGTACTCTCATTCTTAAGTCTAAGAAGTGTGTGTGTGTGTGTGTGTGTGTGTGTGTGTATGTGTGTGTGTGTGTTTGTTTGAGTTTTCCACATCTCCATCTAAACAACTGGGCCGATTTCAACCTTGGTAAACATATCCTTTACTGTCAGGCAACAATCGCTTTGCGGGTATGAACACCTAGCTATCATAGTTCAGGAAATATGACGTCATAGACAATGAGATGTATGAAAAACTACCACATCGTGCATGATAATTAAATGTATTACTTCTGTGCCACTAAATCTATTCGAAATAAACATTGCAGACAGTGTCCACATACGCAGCTAAATGCATCTCCAAAAGTAATGGTACCACATATAATAGTTCAGGAGATGTTGTTGTTGTGGTATTCAGTCCAGAGACTGGTTTGATGCAGCTCTCCATGCTACTCTATCCTGTGCAAGCTTCTTCATCTCCCAGTACCTACTGCAATCTACATCCTTCTGAATCTGCATAGTGTATTCATCTCTTGGTCTCCCTCTACGATTTTTACCCTACACGCTGCCCTCCAATACTAAATTGGTGATCGCTTGACGCCTCAGAACATTCCCTACCAACCGATCCCTTCTTCTAGTCACGTTGTGCCACAAACTCCTCTTCTCCCCAATTCTATTCAATACATCTCATTAGTTATGTGGTCTACCCATCTAATCTTCAGCATTCTTCTGTAGCACCACATTTCGAAAGCTTCTATTCTCTTCTTGTCTAAAATATTTATTGTCCGTGTTTCACTTCCATACATGGCTACACTTCACACAAATACCTTCCGAAACGACTTCCTGACATTTAAATCTATACTCGATGTTAACAAATTTCTCTTCTTCAGAAACGCTTTCCTTTCCATCGACAGTCTGCATTTTATATCCTCTCTACTTCGACCATCATCAGTTATTTTGCCCCGCAAATAGCAAAATTAATCTGCTACTTTAAGTGTCTCATTTCCTAGTCTAATTCCCTCAGGATCACCTGATTTAATTCGACTACATTCCATTATCCTCGTTTTGCTGTTGTTGACGTTCATCTTATATCCTCCTTTCGAGACTCTGTCCATTCCGTTCAACTGCTCTTCCAGGTCTTGTGCTGTCTATGACAGAATTATAATTTCGTCGGATAACCTCAAAGTTTTTATTTCTTCTCCATGCATTTTAATTCCCGCTCCAAATTTTTCTTTTGTTTCCTTTACCGCTTGCTCAATACACAGATTGAATCACATCGGTGATAGGCTGCAACCCTGTCTCACTCCCTTCCCAACCACTGCTTCACTTTCATGCCCCTCGACTCTTATAACCACCATCTGGTTTCTGTACAAATTGTAAATACCCTTTCGCTACCTGTATTTTACCCCTGCCACCTTCAGAATTTGAAAGAGAATGTTCCAGTCAACATTGTCAAAAGCTTTCTCTAAGTCTGGAAACGTAGGTTTGCCTTTCCTTAGTCTATCTTCTAAGATAAGTCGTAGGGTCAGTATTGCCTCACGTGTTCCCAACATTTCTACGGAATCCAAACTGATCTTCCCCGAGGTCGGCCTCTACCAGTTTTTCCATTCGTCTGTAAAGAATTCGTGTTAGTATTTTGCAGCCATGATTTATTAAACTGATAGTTTGGTAATTTTGACATCTGTCAACACCTGATATCTTTGGGATTGGAATTATTATATTCTTCTTGAAGTCTGAGGGTATTTCGCCTGTCTTATGTATCTTGCTCACCAGATGGTAGAGTTTTGTCAGGGCTGACTCTCCGAAGGTTCAAAAAATGGTTCAAATGGCTCTGAGCACTATGGGACTTAACATCTGTGGTCATCAGTCCCCTAGAACTTAGAACTACTTAAACCTAACTAACCTAAGGACATCACACACATCCATGCCCGAGGCAGGATTCGAACCTGCGACCGTAGCAGTCGCGCGATTCCGGACTCTCCGAAGGCTATCAGTAACTCTAATGGAATGTTGTCTACTCTCGAGGCCTCATTTCGACTTAGATCTTTCAATGCTTTGTCAAACTTCTCACGCAGTATCATATCTCCCATTTCATCTTCATCTACATGCTCTTCCATTTCCATAATATTGTCCTCAAGTACAACGCCCTTGTATATTCCTTCTCTATACTCCTTCCACCTTTCCACTCACCCTTCTTTGCTTAGAACTGAGTTTCCATCTGATATCTTGATATTCATACAAGTGGTTTTCTTTTCTCCAAAGGTCATTTTAATTTTTCGGTAACCAGTATCTATCTTACCCCTAGTGATATATGCCTCTACATCCTTACATTTGTCCTCTAGCCATCCCTGCTTAGCCTTTTTGCACTTCCTGTCGATCTCATTTTTGAGACGTTTGTATTCCTTTTTGCGTGCTTCATTTACTGCATTTTTATATTTCGTCCTTTCTTCGGTTGAATTCAATATTTCTTCAGTTACCCAAGGATTTCTACTAGCCTCGGCTTTTTACGTACTTGATCCTCTGTTCCTTTCACTATTTCATCTCTCAAAGCTACCCATTCTTCATCTATTGTTTTGCTTTCCTCCATTCTTGTCAATCGTTCCCTAATGCTCTCCCTGGAACTCTCCACAACTTCTGGTTTTGTCAGTTTATCCAGGTCACATCTCCTTAAATTCCTACCTTTTTGCAGTTTCTTCGATTTTAATCTATAGTTCATAACCAGTAGATTGTGATCAGAGTCCAAATCTGCCTCTGGAAATGTCTTACAATTTAAAAACTGTTTAATAAATCTGTCTTACCATTATTTAATCTATCTGAAACCTTCCAGTATCTCCAGGCCTCTTCCATGTATACAACCTTCTTTCATGATTCTTGAATCAAGTGTTAGCAATGGTTAAGTTATGCTCTGTGCAAAATTCAAACAGGCGGATTCCTCTTTCATTTATTCCTTACCCCTATTCCATATTTCCCTACTACGTTTCCTTCTCTTTCTTTTCTTACTATCGAACTCCAGTCACCAATGACAATTAAATTTTCGTCTACCTTCACTATCTGAGTAATTTCTTTTACCTCATCATACATTTCATCAATCTCTTCGTCATCTGCGGAGCTAGTTGCCATATAAACTTGTACTATTGTGGTAAGCGTGGCCTTCGTACCTATCTTGGCCACAATAATTCGTTCACTATGCTGTTTGTAGTAGCTTACACTCACTCCTATTGTTGTATTCATTATTATAGCTACTCCTGCATTACCCCTATTTTATTTTGTGCCGGCCATGATGGCCGAGCGGTTCTAGGCGCTTCAGTCTGGAACCGCGCGACCACTACGGTCGCAGGTTCGAATCCTGCCTCGGGCATGGATGTGTGTGAAGTCCTTAGGTTAGTTAGGTTTAAATAGTTCTAAGTTCTAGGGGACTGATGACCTTAGAAGTTAAGTCCCATAGTGCTCAGAGCAATTTGAACCATTTGATTTGATTTTGTATTTATAACCCTGTAGTCACCTGACCAGAAGTCTTGTTCTTCCTGCCACCGAACTTCACTAATTCCCACTATATCTAGCTATAACCTATCCATTTCCCTTTTTTAATTTTCTAACCCACCTGCCCGATTAAGGGATCTGACATTCCACGCTCCGATCCATAGAACGCCAGTTTTCTTTCTCCTGATGACGACGTCCTCCTAAGTAGTCCCCCCCCCCCCCCCCCCCGGAGATCCGAATGGGGGACTACTACACCTCCGGAATATTTTACCCAAGAGGACGCCATCATCATTTAACCATACAGTAAAGCTGCATGTCCTCGGGAAAAATTACGGCTGTAGTTTCCCCTTGCTTTCAGTCGTTCGCAGAACCAGCACAGCAAGGCCGTTTTGGTTGGTGTTACAAGGCCAGATCAGTCAATCATCCAGAGTGTTGCTCCTGCAACTACTGAAAAGGCTGCTGGCCCTGTTCAGGAACCACACGTTTGTCTGGCTTCTCAACAGATACCCCTCCGTTGTGGGTGCATCTGCGGTAGGGCTATCTGTATCGCTGAGACACGCAAGCGTCCCCACCAACGGCAAGGTGCGTGGGTCGGGGGGGGGGGGGGGGGTCGGGGGGCGTTCAGAAGATGTGACGTCATAAACACTGAGACGAGACCTACGAAGGTAGTCCTGAACTCGCTCACTCAGCTCAGCAGACAAAATGCGTTTCTAAGCCTGTTAACTCGCATCTGGACGTGTAAGTACTGAACGAGAATTGGATCTTCCATTGGAATCTGCTATTATGAAGTCTTACTGATTAATAGTACAACAGCAAAATTTAATTGAAAATCAATACTCGATATAAATGGTATAACTGCTTGTTTATAGCATTTAGTCTCTTCTGCTTAACAGTACTCGTTACATACTGGAACTGATAATCATTTTAGCGTGATTTTATTTTATTTTACGCCAGTACAGCCGTCACAAATTATAAATAGGCCCAAGGACTTCCCATCATTATAGGACTAATAACAGTAAGATTCTATAATATCTGATTCCAGCAGAAGCTTCAGTTTTCGTTTGTATGGACACGCCTAGTTACGAGTTAACAGGTGTAGAAACGTAGTTTGTCTGGTGCTCTGTGCGAGCGAGTGAGCGCAGGACTACCTCCGTGACGTACGCGCTGCGGCCTGTCTTTCTCGTAGGCGTCGCACTGAGATGCCTGAAAATCTGTCGCGTTGTTGTGCGTAACGTTTAAATTTATTACTTCTTTTCTGCTAAATCTACTCGGAATACGTTTAGCAGACATTGCCCACATACACCGGTGAATGTACATTCAAAATTATGACTCATGAAACAATAGATATGTCGTCATAAACACTGAGATAGTGAAACAATGTCTCATAATGCTTGAGGTATTAATACATTTATTCTTTACTACACCTTCAGTCGATTCAACATGAGGAAGTCCCTGACATCTGGCAGCGCTTTTGACAGCTTTTGATTGTTAAACGCAAATGCTGTAGGCGGAAACGACAGCCGCCTACAGAACTAAGGAACTAAGGAGAGGCGTTGCCATAGAGAGTTTTACAAAATCTTGTTGTAGACACCCGAAGCAAGTGCACCCAGCGCACAGAAGCTGTCCGGATCATGTTTCTTAATTAGAATATCTCAATTATACATTTGTAAATTTTGCACATTTCGTTGTACGACCGTTTTATAAATTCAGAGTTGTTTTCACGAATAAAAAGAAATGAAACTTATTCGATACTTCACTGCAAACGCAGAACGCAGTTCATTTTTTGTTTTCGTTTCTTAGAAAATTGGCGGAATGAATACATGGGCAATGCCGGTTTTGTCAGCTAGTTAACTGATAGAAACCATAAAGTCTAAAGTGTAGTGTTCGCACCAGTCCTAAGACACCCTTGTCAATTATTGAAGACGACTTTGATGTGCATGCGACAGAACGATGATTTGTAAGGCTATATAGTTACCTTTATACGGCGCTGCAGTCTTCTCTTATGGCTCTGAAACAAGGACTTGATGCTTTTGAGATGTGGATATGTAAGAGCTTGCTGACAATATCATAGATGAACAAACGGACCAACAAACCTATTCTTCAAGAACTCAAGGTCGATAAGAGTTTGTCGTCCGCAGCTCGTGGTCTTGCGGTAGCGTTCTCGCTTCCCACGCCCGAGTTCCCGGGTTCGATTCCCGGCGGGGTCAGGGATTTTCTCTGCCTCATGATGACTGGGTGTTGTGTGATGTCCTTAGGTTAGTTAGGTTTAAGTAGTTCTAAGTTCTAGGGGACTGATGACCATAGATGTTAAGTCCCATAGTGCTCAGAGCCATTTGAACCATTTTTTTTAAGAGTTTGTCCAGTATTTGTTTCCAGCGAATCCTGCAGTTCTTTGGCCACGTAATTCGACGACAGGATGATAACTTGGAAAAGATGATCATATAAGGCAAAGTCGAAGGGAGAAGATTGAAGAGAAGACCACCGAAACGACGGACAGAGCAGATAAAGGAGAAGACACGCCAGATATGGGGCCAGCTACTCGTAGATGCAGGAGACCTGGAAAAATGGAGGCAGACTGTTAAAAGAATTGTGTGATGGGTCACCAACTTTCAACTATGAAAGACGGAGTGTTGCTGATGATAATAAAGTAAACTCGTAAACTGAGTATCGAACGACCGCCGGGTCATTCTCTGCCAATGACGTCACTGGAGGGTGTGGGGTCACCACACCGCTCCCCCGGCCACTGTCGGTTTTCGTGCCCTGAAGTCGCTTCTACGTGCCTATGTAGCTCCTCAACTGGCCTCACGAGACTGAGTGCACCTCGTTCCAGTCCTGCCGCCAAGGGAAAATCCCTGGCAGTACCGGGAATAGAACCCCGATACTCGACACGGCAGTCAGCCGCGCTGACAGCTCAGCTCCTGTGCACAAAATAAGGATTCGTAAGAATTGAAGCGAATTTGCCTCACTGGCCTGCTTGAAGCTCCGGGATTAAACCTGTCCAATTCGAGGGGTTTGTATCATGCCAGAGTATTTGGGCGACACCTGGGAAGAAGTATTGACCACGCATCAGGAATGATGGAAACAAATGCCTCTTTCAGAGTATCATAACGCAGTAGAAACCTCCTCAAACACAGAAACGATAGCAGGGGTAGTTCCTAGACGGTATTAGTTAAATGGATGGCGTCTTCGAGCGCAGATCAGTGGGTTTACATAAAGCTTTGGGACACATAAGCTATGTGGAGAAAAAGATTTAATTTCGGGCTCGTTAGTCTTTCCCGTGGTGTGATTCAACCCTCCACGATTTACGCTCTTGTACCAACCTCTTCATCTCAAAGCAGCTCCTTAATTAATTGTTCTACAGAGGATGATTCAGCAGCCCATACCGCCGTTGTTTCATGCAGTGCGCAATGTTATCCTGGCCTTCATCAACAAACGAGCGAGATTTCCTTATTCACTGGCTCTCTAAGGCGCAAATTATTAAGTCCTACAGAAAAAATGGGCTGGACCTTTTGTAGGAAAATGGCTCTGAGCACTATGGGACTCAACTGCTGAGGTCATTAGTCCCCTAGAACTTAGAACTAGTTAAACCTAACTAACCTAAGGACATCACAAACATCCATGCCCGAGGCAGGATTCGAACCTGCGACCGTAGCGGTCTTGCGGTTCCAGACTGCAGCGCCTTTAACCGCACGGCCACTTCGGCCGGCTTGTAGGAAATTTAATGAAGTTAAATTCTGATGTGTTTTCGATGAAGGTCACGGTTTTCGAGTTAGTCAAGAAAAACACACTAAAGTGACCTTCAAACGTACGTCTCCCACTCACTCATCCCCATCACCAGTCAGGATTTCTAGTATGTTGTTCGTGGCACTCCTTCGTATGACTGTATAAAAATTTCCAGCTACACGAACTCTTCCCGATATTCCACTTTTTCGGTCTCTACTGATTGGGCTATTACGCCACCAGCATAGTCGGCTACAACATTAACATTCTTAATTTAAACAAGCTCTTGAGAGTAATCAACGGAAAACGATTTTCGTAAACGTTATGCTTAAACTAATGACGTCGACAATTCCGTCCAAACTTCAGTCTTCCAAACACAGTATATTCGTAGTCAGAAGGGGTGACGAATACAACGATGTAACTGTTTATTTTATGCTGTTGGCTCTGAGTACTATGGGACTTAACATCTGAAATCATCAGTCCCCTAGAACTTAGAACTACTTAAACCTAACTAACCTAAGGACATCATACACATCCATGCCCGGGGCAGGAATCGAACCTGCGACCGTAGCGGTTGCGCGATTCCAGACTGAAGCGCCTAGAACCGCTCGTCCACTTCGGCCGGCACAGCTGAATCACCTATATATTCTAAGCTGTGCTCGCAATTTTTCTTTTAAAATCCTTCCAGATAATTGCAGCATCGAAGAAGAAATCGTGGGAAGACTTTGGAAACAGGTTGGAGACTATGGGTCAAGCTGCTGGAAAACCATTCTGGAGTGTAATTAGCAGTCTTCGAAAGGGAGGTAAGAAGAAAATGACAAGTATTTTGGACAGGTCAGGAAAACTGCTGGTGAATCCTGTGGATGCCTTGAGCAGATGGAGGGAATATTTTGAAGAGTTGCTCAATGTTGGTGAAAATGCGATCAGTAATGTTTCAGATTTCGAGGTAGAATGGGATAGGAATGATGATGGAAATAGGATCACATTTGAGAAAGTGGAAAAAATGGTCAATAGATTGCAGTGCAATAAAGCGGCTGGGGTGGATGAAATTAAGTCGGAACTCATCAAATACAGTGGAATGTCAGGTCTTAAATGGCTAACAGGATAATTGAAATGGCCTGGGAGTCGGGACAGGTTCCATCAGACTGGACAAAAGCAGTAATCACACCAATCTTTAAACATAGAAACAGAAAAGATTGTAACAACTACAGAGGTATCTCTTTAATCAGCGTTGTGGGTAAAATCTTCGCAGGTATTGTTGGAAGGAAAGTGCGAGTATTAGTTGAGGACCAATTGGATGAAAATCAGTGTGGGTTTAGGCCTCTTAGAGGTTGTCAGGACCAGATCTTTAGCTTACAGCAAATAATGGAGAAGTGTTATGAGTGGAACAGGGAATTGTATCTATGCTTTATAGATCTAGAAAAGGCATATGACCGGGTTCCTAGGAGGAAGTTATTGTCTGTTCTACAAGATTATGGAATAGGAGGCAAACTTTTGCAAGCAATTAAAGGTCTTTACATGGATAGTCAGGCAGCAGTTAGAGTTGACGGTAAATTGAGTTCATGGTTCAGAGTAGTTTCAGGGGTAAGACAAGGCTGCAACCTGTCTCCACTGTTGTTCATATTATTTATGGATCATATGTTGAAAACAATAGACTGGCTGGGTGAGATTAAGATATGTGAACACAAAATAAGCAGTCTTGCATATGCGGATGACTTAGTTGTGATGGCAGATTCGATTGAAAGTTTGCAAAGTAATATTTCAGAGCTAGATCAGAAATGTAAGGACTATGGTATGAAGATTAGCATCTCCAAAACGAAAGTAATGTCAGTGGGAAAGAAATATAAACGGATTGAGTGCCAAATAGGAGGAACAAAGTTAGAACAGGTGGACGGTTTCAAGTACTTAGGATGCATATTCTCACAGGATGGCAACATAGTGAAAGAACTGGAAGCGAGGTGTAGCAAAGCTAATGGAGTGAGCGCTCAGCTACGATCTACTCTCTTCTGCAAGAAGGAAGTCAGTACCAAGACTAAGTTATCTGTGCACCGTTCAATCTTTCGACCAACTTTGTTGTATGGGAGCGAAAGCTGGGTGGATTCAGGTTACCTTATCAACAAGGTTGAGGTTACGGGTATGAAAGTAGCTAGGATGATTGCAGGTACTAGTAGATGGTAACAATGGCAGGAGGGTGTCCACAATGAGGAAATCAAAGAAAAACTGGGAATGAACTCTATAGATGTAGCAGTCAGGGCGAACAGGCTTAGATGGTGGGGTCATGTTACACGCATGGGAGAAGCAAGGTTACCCAAGAGACTCATGGATTCAGCAGTAGAGGGTAGGAGGAGTCGGGGCAGACCGAGGAGAAGGTACCTAGATTCGGTTAAGAACGATTTTGAAGTAATAGGTATAACATCAGAAGAGGCACCAATGTTAGCACTGAATAGGGGATCATGGAGGAACTGTATAAGGGGGGCTATGCTCCAGACTGAACGCTGAAAGGCACAATCAGTCTTAAATGATGATGATGATGATGATGATGATGAATCCTTCCAGTTTTTGGAAGTTACTCACTGCTGTCTTAACACGTATCATCCCATATCTTCTTTTAGTTGAGTTTTTCCATACGTTTGCTTCCTCATCGGTTGCACAGAGGGCGTCCATTTCTTAGACAGACTGGCACGCGATACACGACTACACGAAACCACCTGACGTCTAAATGCAACGGTTTCCACGTCATCCGAGAAGAGTAAGACGCGAATGTACTGAATTCCGTTGCTCGTTTCCTAATAGGGCGAGTCGGAAAGTGATTGCACACCGGTGTGTCGGGAATGCCGACGGCAGCGTCTCCGTCGAAAAAAAGTAGGGAGGAGTTCGCTGGAAGCGACTGCAGCGAGACGATCGAGCCCGCCGGGGAGGGGGCACTGGATGAAGCAAGCGCGGTGTGGAAGGAGAAGCACGCGGGATCTGCGGCGGAAGCGGCGCAGGTATTAAGGGGCGGCGGCTGCCGGCGGCGCTCTGTGTCCGCCATGCCGCCGTCCCGCCTGCCCCTAGCACTGCTGCCGCTGCTGGCGCTGCTGGTGCTGGCGCCCCTGGCCGCCGGCGCCTACGAGAAGCCGGGCGCGTGCTCGCCCGCGCTGCCGCAGCTGGTGTGCGAGCGCACCTGCGCCTACGACGGCCACTGCCCCGGCCAGCTCAAGTGCTGCGCCACCACGTGCGGCGGCGCCGTCTGCTCGCAGCCCGTCACGCGCTCCAGGGCGCCACTCATCAGTAAGTGCCCGCGCTCGCCCCTCGTCGCTCTTTCAGCAGTGGAATAACGCCAATCGTAGATGTAACGCTTCGACTGGCTTGACGATTATTTATTGGCATCGCTTATAGAACAAAAACATTCACATTCGTAAAATGAAGAACAAACCGCCTTCGGTCACAAGTTGCTTTTATTTACTGCACTATGCATTTCGAACTCTGGAGGCTCATCTTCAGGTGCTTTTCAGTGATTTACATCAGGTTTTTTAGTTGCTTGCATGTTGATATTACATTTTTGTGCTACAACATGGTATATTGTAGATATAAGTTTAACAGCGTTAAAAATATGAAACTAACTATTATTAACGCTGTTAAACTTATATCTACAATATACCATGTTGTAACACAAAAATGTAATATCAGACTAACTATTAATAATATGAAACTAACCATTATTAACGCTGTTACACTTATATCTACAATATACAATGTTGTAACACAAAAATGTAATATCAACAGGCAAACAACTAAAAAACCTGATGTAAATCACTGAAAAGCACATGAAGATGAGCCTCCACGGCTCCAAATGAATAGTGCAGTAAATAAACGCAACTTGTGACTGAAGGCGGTTTGTTCTTCATTTTACGAAAGTAAAACAGTCGCGGACGAAACACTGAAAAACAATGGATAAAATTAAGTAATATTCACATAACTGGTTTTGCCAACTAGTTGCCACCTTCAGACGAGTTAAATCCACTAAAAGGTTTTATACAGTTGCTCAAAAACAAATATAGTTACTACGGTCGCAGGTTCGAAACCTGCCTCGGGCATGGATGTGTGTCATGTCCTTAGGTTAGTTAGGTTTAAGTAGTTCTAAGTTCTAGGGCACTGATGACCTCAGAAGTTAAGTCCCATAGTGCTCAGAGCCATTTGAACCATTTGAAATAGCTGCAAAACTGTCAAATTATCATCGCAACAAATTACAAATTAATTACCATTTTAATTATTCACCAAATATTGAACGACAGTCAAAATGTAGTTGCCTGCGGTGTTATATGCGTGTCAGTCCTTCTGGACAACACATACGTAAGTAGCAATCCATGCACAATTTTCTACTATAACATAAATATGTATAATAAAAATAGTCACCCACATTGTACCACAGGTCACTCGATAATGGCAATTCAGTCGAGACGAATCTGTAGTGAAAGAAAAAGAAATAAAAACTAATATCTCACAGCAGCGAGTTTTGGACACTTCGTATAAATACGTCAATTGCTGACATATCCTACGCTGCAGGTCCTATGAAAGATAAGCTGCCCATCATATTGTCACATGACATGTTCGAAGTGCTTAATCATATTCGTTCACAGTTATCTGTATGAAGCTGATCAGTAAATTAAGCACATCTGAAGGTGGCAACTACCTGTCGAAACTGGTAATGTGAATATTTTTATTATTAAAGCGATCTCGACTAAATAAGTTACTACAGAAACATATACGAAGGTCGCATACTTCCAATTGGCAATATATCAGTTTTTGAAAACTGGATTAACTTCTTTAGTGCTATACTGCGTACTTTCAACCTCTGTCACATGAAACCTTGTTGTTCTCCACAGGCCAAACACGGCATTGTTTGCATCTTTCTGTGCGGTGTCTCTCACTTCTTCATCTAACGACTTCTAGACAGCAGCACCGCCATGTAAATATAGCTCCATAGCCTTGAAAGGGATCGTTCTGTGACATTTATATCCGAGTCGTCTTCAGTAACTGACAAGATTGTCTTACAATTGATGCGTTCAGTATGATTTAGACTTCAATGGTCTTTATCAAATATTTTACTAGACCTGAAAATGTGAAGATCGGATTTTGTGGTTTTCCAACGTATCCGGTTACCAATAACCTCAATAACGAAGAGTGTGGAGACATCCTGTGAAATCTCTCCGACAAATACCCAATTTTGAGGAAGTGTTGCCCCACAGCTCTTATAAATTTAAAAAAAATGTCATACTACCACCTTGAGCTGCTGGTAACATACTTCATTTATACAACGGTTTCAGTCGTCTGCTATCATCAGGTTCATAAAACTAGTCATAGCATCAGTTAGCTGAATATAAAGTCGTTATCGTCAGGAGATAGAACTATTAATAATACACTGTTATCATATAGTAATATAAATTATGTCGTTAATTTATAAAAACTGTGTTAGTGAGTGTATGCATTCATTTTAAAACTGTAGTCAGCTTTAACGCTGCGAAGAGATTCACACCACCCAGAGGCGACTGAGCAACTCATCCCTGTTTGGTTCTACCAGTACACAGTGGTCAGCTGTTCAGTCAGCTCTGTGTGGTGTGAATCTCTTCACAGCGTTAAAGCCGATTATATTTAAAATGAATGAATACACTCACTAACACAGTTTTTATAAATTAACGACATAATTTATATTACGATATGATAACAGTGTATTGCTCGGGGGTTTTATCACCTAGCGAGAACGATTTTATACGTCCCCTAGCATGATGCTGTGAATACTGTTATGAACCTGACAATGGTCAGACGTTTGAAACTGGTTGTATAAATAAAGTATTTTACCAGCAACTCAAATCGGTAATTCGATATTTTTCAAATACCCGATCCTTACAGTAATATGTTATTCAAAGTCTGTTGTTGCATTGTGTCAGAAGAGTCGTCTGTGATCCTGATGCACCCAGGCCTCCCTTTAATTTCCACTGATGTAGAGTCTCACGGAGCGTTCTGTGGATTCCTGATCATACGTATGACCAACTAGAAAACAATGTCCTTAGTAAGCTGATGTAAATATTCTACTATTTGAGTACCCTAACAATTTTTAGTTTTCCTGTACCTCTTATTTCGAGTTCACTATTACTGGGTGCTAGCGGATGTCGAAGTAACTTCTCCCACCTTTTTTTAAGGTCGGTGAGACTAGCATAAAGTTCTCCGTTTCTTACTTATATATCCTCTTAATTTTAAAATATCTTCTTTAGCATTGTATTTCAGAACCTTACACTTTTTATCGCAGTTCATGTTTTTCTTCCCCACAGTCGTATGCTCCAAAAGTACTTAAAAAAAGTGTTCAAATGTGTGTGAAATCTTATGGGACTTAACTGCTAAGGTTATCAGTCCCTAAGCTTACACACTACTTAACCTAAATCATCCTAAGGACAAACACACACATCCATCTCCGAGGGAGGACTCGAACCTCCGCCGGGACCAGCCGAAAAGAACTGAAAAAACCTAATTATTTCGGTGTGTTAGGTAAAGATTAAAATTTATCGTCCTATCAGTGAAAGAATTTGTTGATACTGCGCGATTTTTTCGTTGCGGACCCCTTTTTAATTAATTGCAAATTGTTAGTGAGTATTTTACAATTAGTGAGTTCGCGATTCTGAAACTTACATCTTCTTTAGGGATGTAACTCGAAACATGAGCTGCTAAACCTTTCACGACGTAAAACGACTGCTGTTGATGATAATTACCTGACACTGTCAATACCATTGAAGGCGACGTCAGACTCTAAACGCGGCCGTTGTTCATATCACAGAAGTTTATTCGCCCAGTTCACACAAAAATACAGAGATTACTAGTTTCATCGAAATTAAACCGTCATGTTCAGGTCATTTGTATAGGTAAAGTTTCTGCAGGGCCAATCCATTTCGTCTACTGTTCACATTAACTGGACACCACTTATAGAGATGACATTCCATAGCACTGTCTCTCATCATAGAATAAAAGAACAGCTGTGCGAACATCGCATAATAATTACAAATATAAAATACAGAAGACGTGTATAACATACTTTCATGTTGTGCCCTTGTTGAGATCTGATAGAAAACTAGTAATCTTTGTGTATTTTTGTGTGATCCGGGCTAATAAACATCTGTAACAAGAAGAACAACCGTGTTTTGAATTCTATTTACCCCCGTTTTGTTTCTGTACCCAAACAGCTCTTTTTATTGTTTTCTATTTTAAGTGCCATCGATTTCGAATCGTTCAAATGGCTCTGAGCACAATGGGACTTAACATCTGAGGTCATCAGTCCCCTAGAACTTAGAACTACTTAAACCTAACTAACCTAAGGACATCACACACATCCATGCCCGAGGCAGGATTCGAACCTACGACCGTAGCAGTCGCGCTGTTCCGGACTTAAGCGTCTAGAACCGCTCGGCCATCACCGATTTCGAATGCAAATCGCTCCGTCTTCAGGTACATAATATGTTATCATGTACAGTGCATCTGCAAGTACATAATGTGAACACGAGGCAGATCATAAATGAGCTGCCTAATGTTCACGTGATACACTTGGGAGTGTACTGCACATCGATTCCCGCACTATTTACCTGAAGAGGAACCCATGTGATTTATTTATTTATTGTTGTCTGTACTATAACACATTCAATATACTGAAAGTTCTCTGTTGTCGTTTATGCCGTCTTCAGTCCAAAGGCTGGTCTTACACAGTTCTTCACGCTTGTCCATTCTGTGGAAGTCTTCATCTCTGCATCACTGTTGCAACTTACATGCATTTGAACCTTCTAACTGCATTCAAGCCTTGGTCTCTCTCTACGATTTTAACCCCTTCCAACCCCCTCCCTCCCCCCCCCCCCCACGCACTTGCCTCCATTACCCAGTTACCGATCTTTTATGCTTCAGAATGTGTTATATCAAATGATCGATTCTTTTAATTAAGTGGTGCCACAAATCTATTTTCCCCCGTTAGATTCAGAATCAATTCATTAGTTAGTCGATCTACGGATCTAATCTTCAACATTCTTCTGTAGCACCACATTTCGAAAGCTTACAGTCTCTTACTGTATCAACTGTTTATCGTTCACGTTTCACCTTCAGACAAGGCCACACTCCAGACCAATAGCTTCACAAAAGGCTTGCTAACACTTAAATTTGTAATCGATGCTAAAAAATTGCTGTTTTTCATAAAACCTTACTTTTCTGTTGCCCTTCTGCATTTTATACCCTCTCTACTTTGGTCATCGTCAGAAGTATTTTGCTGCCCAAACAGCAAAACTCCTTGACTGATTTTCGTGTGTCTTTTCTTAATCTAATTCTTTTAATATCGCCTGGTTTTATTCGAATACATTCCATTACTCTTGTCTTACTTTTCTTGAGGTTCGTCTCATAGCTCTTTTCAAGACACGATCCATTCAGCTAAACTGATCTTCCGAGTCATTGGCCGTCCTTGTCATTGGCAAATCCCAAAGGGTTTTCTCTTCTGTCTTAATTTTAATCCCATTTCCAAATTTGTCTTTCGTTTCCTTTTCAGTTTGCTCGGTTACGATCTAATAATCCAATAATCGAGACTTTGATTTTTCCATATAACTTAACAACAACTATATACAGAATCACAGTTACAAAGAAAAACTCGAAAATAAGCAATGAACAAATAAAAATTTATGTATTTAAGTTAGCATGTTAGTTTCTGTTGCTGCTCTTCACGTTGCGGCTAACTCGGTATGTCTTTGGGCTTTGCCTGTACCGATTGCAAGCCTTCTGATTTCGAAATCGATTGCAATTATAGGGGGAAGCAATAAAAACAGCTGTTTGGAAATAGTAAGAACAAGAAAATAAACCGTATTTATTTTACGCCGTGAAGAGCTTAAAATGTCTGTAGAATATCAATGCATAGTTTCATTGGATTACAAATGTTTTATAAGCAAAAATTCCTTTAGATTTGTAAATAAGTGAAACGAAGAGGATGTGATGTCTAATAAATGCCTTAGTTTTCACATCTTCAACACACAGGTGTTGTTTTCTTTTGTAATCTCAAATATTCGTTCATCATGTTGATCCTGAAGAAATGCTTAGTTGCTTTAATAAGTTTTCTCCTTTTATCAGTAAGAAGAATTAATATTGCATCCCTGCAAACATCGGTCACTCCCTTCTAAGTAGATGAAATCGACCTCACATCTTTCAGTGTTACGCCACCGATTCCACTCGTAGCTTTGGTTGCTATTGACATAATGGTGTGTTGAGGTGGGCGCATATCTCACGTGCAGCATCAAATCGACAGAAAAAATTAGCTTATCACATGTAATGTATGTTGCCTACATTTCATGGTCCTCACTCAGACCGCATTCCTAATTATTCTCGAATTATTTGTGTCTGGCATTGTCAAAGCTTCACCCTCCGCTGCTGATGGTGGATTGGAGCCGAGCTCGCGGCCGCAGATTATATGTACCTGGCACGCCAACGTCGAAGGGCTTTTCATCAGTCATTTCCAGTGCTGTTCTCCCTTTGCTGCCTGAATCGGTCGTTCTCCGCAGCGCGGGAATCCAGGATCCGTTCACCTTGAGGCTTTCTTCTTTCTTGTTGAAGATATTATTATGTTTGTGCGTTTCTATATCTTTTCTGAACAAGCGGCTGCGATAGCTCTTCCCTACAGCAAGAACTTCAGTGTTGGCGAATTTACTATGCGGTCCGTCTCACACAGCGCGTGCTCTGCCACGGCCGATTTCTCCACCTGCCCCAACCTGCACTGCCGGTTATGTTTTGTGATCCTGGTGTTGACTAATCGTCCAGTCATTCCAACATACATTTTTCCGCAAGTACATGGTATGCTGTATATTCCCGACATTGCAAGTATTTTACAGTTAGTGAGTTCGCGATTCTGAAACTTACATCTTCTTTAGGGATGTAACTCGAAACATGAGCTGCTAAACCTTTCACGACGGAAAACGACTGCTGTTGATGATAATTACCTGACACTGTCAATACCATTGAAGGCGACGTCAGACTCTAAACGCGGCCGTTGTTCATATCACAGAAGTTTATTCGCCCAGTTCACACAAAAATACAGAGATTACTAGTTTTATCGAAATTAAACCGTCATGTTCGGCTCATTTGTATAGGAAAAGTTTCTGCAGGGCCAATCCATTTCGTCTACTGTTCACATTAACTGGACACCATTGCCTTTCTGCTTCGATTGGTCGTTCCTGTCATATCCCTGAATATTGACCATTCCTCCTGAGACAGCCTGTAGATTCTCTGCGTGTACGCTACCAGAACTGGCGTTAAGTCATCCGACAACAGGATTAGCAGCTATAAAGGGCCGCCAGCTGACGTCAGCGCCTCCCGGCCAGACAGCCAGCGTGTGGGCTGCCCCCGCCGTCTGCTGTATGCCGGCGTGTGTCACGGCTGCCTTCTGGGAAGGATGCGGCTGCCTACTCACTGTTTGCCGTCTTGCTCTTGTGCCGGCCGACACACTCACGGATACACTGCGTGGGTTATTCAGCTAGAAGGATACATCATAAGTCTACTTTGGACAGCAGTGGAAATACACAGACGGGAAGAAATCGCAACACCAAAAAATAATTAACACAGAGTAATGAAATTTCTGGAATACATTAGTGTAGGTAACCCATTTCAGTGATTAACACTGCAAAATCACAGTTTAACGTAAGATCGAGATATTTCATTGCAAATACACTCCTGGAAATTGAAATAAGAACACCGTGAATTCATTGTCCCAGGAAGGGGAAACTTTATTGACACATTCCTGGGGTCAGATACATCACATGATCACACTGACAGAACCACAGGCACATAGACACAGGCAACAGAGCATGCACAATGTCGGCACTAGTACAGTGTATATCCACCTTTCGCAGCAATGCAGGCTGCTATTCTCCCATGGAGACGATCGTAGAGATGCTGGATGTAGTCCTGTGGAACGGCTTGCCATGCCATTTCCACCTGGCGCCTCAGTTGGACCAGCGTTCGTGCTGGACGTGCAGACCGCGTGAGACGACGCTTCATCCAGTCCCAAACATGCTCAATGGGGGACAGATCCGGAGATATTGCTGGCCAGGGTAGTTGACTTACACCTTCTAGAGCACGTTGGGTGGCACGGGATACATGCGGACGTGCATTGTCCTGTTGGAACAGCAAGTACCCTTTCCGGTCTAGGAATGGTAGAACGATGGGTTCGATGACGGTTTGGATGTACCGTGCACTATTCAGTGTCCCCTGGTGTACGGCCAGTGTAGGAGATCGCTCCCCACACCATGATGCCGGGTGTTGGCCCTGTGTGCCTCGGTCGTATGCAGTCCCGATTGTGGCGCTCACCTGCACGGCGCCAAACACGCATACGACCATCATTGGCACCAAGGCAGAAGCGACTCTCATCGCTGAAGACGACACGTCTCCATTCGTCCCTCCATTCACGCCTGTCGCGACACCACTGGAGGCGGGCTGCACGATGTTGGGGCGTGAGCGGAAGACGGCCTAACGGTGTGCGGGACCGTAGCCCAGCTTCATGGAGACGGTTGCGAATGGTCCTCGCCGATACCCCAGGAGCAACAGTGTCCCTAATTTGCTGGGAAGTGGCGGTGCGGTCCCCTACGGCACTGCGTAGGATCCTACGGTCTTGGCGTGCATCCGTGCGTCGCTGCGGTCCGGTCCCAGATCGACGGCCACGTGCACCTTCCGCCGACCACTGGCGACAACATCGATGTACTGTGGAGACCTCACGCCCCACGTGTTGAGCAATTCGGCGGTACGTCCACCCGGCCTCCCGCATGCCCACTATACGCCCTCACTCAAAGTCCGTCAACTGCACATACGGTTCACGTCCACGCTGTCGCGGCATGCTACCAGTGTTAAAGACTGCGATGGAGCTCCGTATGCCACGGCAAACTGGCTGACACTGACGGCGGCGGTGCACAAATGCTGCGCAGCTAGCGCCATTCGACGGCCAACACCGCGGTTCCTGATGTGTCCGCTGTGCCGTGTGTGTGATCATTGCTTGTACAGCCCTCTCGCAGTGTCCGGAGCAAGTATGGTGGGTCTGACACACCGGTGTCAATGTGTTCTTTTTTCCATTTCCAGGAGTGTATGAAATGCTGGTAGATTAATAACCGGTGTAATGTTGAATACAAGCATGCAGACGTGTATGCATCGTGTTATACATGTGCTGGATATCAGTTTCTGAGGGATAGAATTCCATGCATCTTGCACTCTTTTGCTCAGTACAGGACGATCAGTGCTATTTGTGGATGACGCTGGAGTTCTCAACCGCTGATGTACTATACTGTGCTCGATTGGAGACACATCTGATGATCGCGCGGAATAAGGCAGCATGTCGACACTCTTTAGACCACGCTGGGGCTACGACAGCCGTATTTCGGCGAGATTTATATATTCGGAAAACACCCCCTGGAATGCAGTTCATTAGTGGTAGCACAACAGGTCGAGTCACCAGAGTGACGTGCAAATTTGTAGTCAGGGTGCTTGAGACAACCTCGTGAGTACTCCTGACGTCATACGAAATCGCACCCAGACCATGCCTCCAGGTGTAGGTCGAGTGTGCCTAGAACGCAGACAGGTTGGTTGCAGGCCATCAACTAGTCTTCCTCTGACCAGCACACGGCCGTCACTGACACAGAGGAAGAACCAGTTTTCATCAGAATACCCAATAAACCTCCATCCTGTCCTGCAGTGATCTCTCGCTTGGCATTACTCAAGTCTCATATGGCGGCTGCTTGCTGCTGCTCAAACTGCTGCTGCGGATGCAGTGCGATGCGCCAGAGTCAGAAGCCAAACACCGTGGTCTTCCGTTTTGGGAGTGCCAAGTGGCCGTCCGGAGCCCAGTCTCCTTGTGACCGTACATTCTCATGATCACCGCTGCCAGCATTCATGTACAGTGGCTACATTTCTATCAAGTCTTTCTACAATATCGCAGAGGGAACATTTAGTTTCTCGTAGCCCTATTATTAGACCTCTTTCAAACTCGGGAATTTTTGTCTAACATCAACTCACCACGTCTAATCTCAAAGCTGACTAACGCTCACAAACGTTGCAGTACGTATTTCAAGCAAACTTGATTTGCATCCTCATGGTGGTGATGCTATCGCGACTCTTATGCGACTGGTGGGAAATCTGAATAGATATCACTTTCCAGATGTAGAAACACGACTACCAATTTTCGTTTAGGTCGCACAACTCCTTCACTAGAGTATTACGTCAGAGTCTGCAGATGAATCTCCTTTGAGGATAACATGCTACGTCCTCGCCGTCAGGAAACCCACAATTCAGTCGAGAAGCTGCTTAGATGTCCCGTAGGTAAATCTTTTCTTTTGACGGCGTTCTTTGACTCGATCTGAAGGCATCAGAAAGTTTACAAACACTGAATGAGTGTGGCTCCCTCTATCCTGTCATTAAGTGTATTATGCGTGGAGAGCGCGTGGTCCGTTTTGCATGATCGATCTCTTCGAATCTCCTTTCCAGCTGTCATGGAAAAGGGTATTTTGTTGTAGGTATTAATAGTATTCGATCTCCACATGTGTGCTACAATTCTGTTACAAACAGATGTGAGTAAAATAAATGACGGATGAGTTGTATTTCCTTTTCTGTTGATAAGAGTGTCTAAACCGTTGCCAATCTGTGTGAATATTTCTCTGTGGTAAAGCTTAATCAACAGTGGAGCTAATTCACTAGCAGTTCACTAGAACTCAAAGGGACCTCATCGGGCGCTGAGGTCTTACCGAACTTTAGCGATGTTAGCTATTTTCAAACACCACTCGTACTAATCACTATCTCATTTTAGCACCTCTATAGCTATTTAGTGATGGACTATTTGTAGATTTATGCTTTATTTTGACTCACGGCTTGTCGTTGGATATTAGGTCCTACACAAGGCAATAGTGTAGTGGGCAATGCAGGAGAATGTACACTGACGGAAAAAATTGCAGCACCAAGAAGAAGTTTTGCGACGTAAACGAAAGTTAGTAGGCGTGTTTCTACATCTGAAAGATCATGTCTATTCAAATTTCACGCCTGTCGAATAAGAGTGGCGCTAGTAACGCTGATATGAGGATGAAAATCAAGTTTAGCTTTAAATAAGCGGTGTACACGGCCGTGAGCAATGATCACCTTTGTGATTGGACCTGGTGAGTTGATGTTAGTCAAAAATGCCTTTAAGGCGACATAGACTCCATTATCAACACCTAACTGACTGAACACAATCGGGTATTCACATCTGCACGCATATCACGTCATGAAACGGTCTGTACACTACTTTAGAGCTTCGTGTCTCCAGATTCTAGTTGCACCGATCCTACAGTACAACACAGTTTACTTTGATATCTGTGACGATCCTCAGATTAGCATTTTCCATTTAAGATCTCAGTCATTCGGTTATCCAGTACACACATACGGGGAGTATATTGTTTAAGGACACAGATTTTTTTTTCTTAATGCTTATCAGTTTCAACATTTTTACCAACCGGTGCGAAGTGTTATTTAAGTTTTCCTCTACTATACAGTATATTACTTACTTAAATGTTTCGTCTTATCTTTAAATTTGTTGCTTCAGGCTTCTATTTTATTTGCTCCGGATAATTTGTTGTACAGTTTCATTACCTGGTAAATAATATTGTTTTTAGTTTTTTTGTTTAATTAAGTTAAGCCTAGCTCTTGTTTCATGATATTGACATAGTCTCTAAAATTAGCCTACGGCATCCATCACAAGGTTTACGTAACGACCATAAAGGAAAGTAAAGTGCATACGGAAGCATACAGATGTTCACGTGTCCGGTGTTGCACGGGAGGCAAAACCACGATGGCAGGCTCCGATCGCCGCATACGTTGCTGTTTTCGAAATTCGTCAGGTGGCGTGTCGGTTTCAGCCCAACTTTCAGGAGATATGAACGGCTTTGGCAAGGTGTCCTAAAACCGTCGCGCCATTTAGAACTTCAGTCTGGTGTCAGCTCATACAGATGTGCACAATCTCAAACTGAAACAATACAAAATAACGGGAGCGCATGTACTGACCAAGTAAAGCACTGTTGCTCAACATCAGTACTGCAACGGTCTATTGCAGTCTCTACGTGAACACACACACACACGCACACCTGCTGTGTCAATTAGAATAATTAATGACTCAAGAACAGTTTTTAAAAGTTGTTTACAAGAGATGACCCAGGACTACTTAATATAATCTAATCCATGATAAATTCATATCATTACCTGAAAACAGCTTTCCACATAAGTTAATCATAAAGAACTTTAAACAGTTATGTAAAAGAAATGGAACACAAGGGAAAGGGAAATGTATCTGTCGGCAAGAACAAGTAAAGATCCTCCGATAGCTGCTCACTACAAAAAATACACTGTATCACTAAGAGAAGTTATTATAATCAAGAAACATGTAAATTACGTCAGAAGTCAGTAATTCCGACAACAGAATGCGGCTGTAGTGAGTGTAGTGAAACGAGAGATAGGACAACAGGCCAAAGAACAGGATAACATCACTATTAAAGTAAGTGGAAGACCTACAAATAGTCAGGCAAAGATAGCACATATGTTTAATAATCATTTCTTAAAGGTAGTAGAAAATATAGGGAGAAACAGTTCAAGAGAAAAATCACAGGACTGTCTTGAAAAAGTAAGTCTCATAAAATTCAGTCTTGTGAATGATCAACTTATCCTACTAAAATTAAGGGAACTATATACACATATATATTCATCTGGATTTTACGGTGTTTCCAACAGAGTTCTAAAGATCTGTTTCCCTATAATAACCCCTGTATTATTGCATACTAACTCGAGCCATTTTTTCAGAAAAGAAAATTGATTGGAGAAATGTCAATAACTACCAATTTGTTTCGCTACTGACATCATTTTTCAAAATTTTTGGCAAGGTGATGTATTGTAGAAAAGTATTCCAGTAAGTAAAATGTAAAATCCTCAGTAAATCACATTCTGGATTCCAAAAGAATTGCTGTACTGAGAATCCCGTTGGAACGTTCACTCACCAAATTTTATAAGCATTAAATAGCAAAATACCAGCGGCTGATATTTTCTGCGAATTACGTGAAGCAGCTGACTGCGTGAATCACAAAATTGTCCTAGATAAATCGAGGTTTATGGGATTGATGGTATGGCCAACGAATTGATAATGTCAAATCTATCCAAACGGGTGCAGAAAGTTGCACTTAGTAATTAACCCAATTTAATTAGAGTCTCCTGACTGGCGATAAATCACGTATGGGGTTCCCAATCTTAGGTCGCTATTGTTCCTCACATATGTAAGCGATCTTCCGTTTAATATACAACAAGCGGAATTAATTCTTTTCGTGGATGACACTAGTATTGTAATCAATCCAATCATAAATATAGCGACAGAAGAAAGATAAATAATGTTCTTAAAAGTATCATTGAATAGTTTTCTGCGAATGCTATGACTCTCAATTTCAAAAACATTTAACATATTCAGTTTTGTAAATCAGGAGGTACTGTACCTATGATAAGTGCAACACATGGTGCGGAAAAAATAAATAAATTAAAAAGTTCAAAATTGTTAGGCGTCCATATAGACGAGAATTTAAGCTGGGAAAGCCACATTTTAGAACTCCTACAACAGCTGGGTTCAGCCACATTAGCACTTACATTCACTGCAAATCTTGGGGTGAGGCAAATGAGGAAGTTGACAAATTTTTCATATTTTGACTCAATAATCTCGTACCGAATAATGTTCTACGTAACTCATCTTTAAGAAAGAAAGTTTTCATTGCTCAAAAACATGCTTAAGAATAGTACGTGATGCTCTCCCATGATCATCTCGTACAGATGTGTTTAAGGAGTCAGGCGTTTTCATGACTGCTTCACAAGATATTTACTCCCTCGTGAAGCTTGTTGTAAATAATCCACTACAATTCAACAGAACAATCATGCGCATGAATACAATATCAGAAGAAAAAATGCCATTAAATACGCCGCATTAAGGTTATTTTTGGCACAAAAAGTGATGTACAATGTTGCAACCAAAAATTTTGATTACTTACCCAGTGATATAAAGAACCTGACGAAGACCAACGTATACTTTGAAAATAAATTGAAGAAGTTTCTCCCTGAAACCTCCTTCTCTTCTGTAAATAACTACGCATCACTGTTGTAGCAGTGAATTCTGTACGAGTTAAAATGGCTCTCTATAGCAAACCCATTTCCTGGACACGCATCTCTCTGCACCTTTCGAGTTCAGATGCCAGTTGATATTGTGCCCTCTGACGTCGACGATACGTATTTGTAGTTCCAGAATGACTCTCTCACAACGAAGTGCGCGTTGTTATGAAACTGCCTGGCAGGTTAAAACTGTGGAGCAGACCAGGACTCGAGGCAGAAACTTTGCGTTTCGCGCGAATTGCTGTATCGACTGAGCTATTTGAGCACGAATGACGATCCATTCGCATAGCTTTACTTCTGCCAAAACCTCTCTCTACAGTTTGCACAGTCGAAGAGTGGCACTGGTAGAAGTAAAGATAGCTCCGGAATCGTACTCAGATAGCTACTGAATTTTTAAGACCACGGCCCCCGAACGACAAGGTTTCGGGTTCGGCTCTCTGTCCAGCATACTGCTTTAATCTGCAAAGAGGTTTCAAACGGGCACCTTTCTTTCACGTTTCAGCTTCGTTTGATACCTCTGCACAGAATTAACTCGGTACAACACTAATGTTTGCCCACACCCCGAGGGACGGCCCTGCTAGGGGTTTGAGTACACCATCTGTCTATAATTCTAATACACAGACAGAAACGGGGTGTTGCACCATGAGGTGCCACGTTAATGGTAATAAATGATTAAGTTTTAATTCTAATCGAAGCTGATGTCCTTCATTAAAGTTAGTGTGAGGTATGACCCTCACAGACACTAGTACAGTCTGGCATTCGTTGAGGCATGGAAGCAAAAACGTGCGAAGATCACACTGAGGAACAGCAGCTGTTGTGGCTGAGCACCTGAAGGATAATTTGGAAAATATTTCGAGTAGATTTCCCCACCATGTTATAGTTCTGGGTGGAGATTTTAATTTGCCGGATATAGACTGGGAGACTCAGACGTTCATAACGGGTGGCAGGGACAAAGAATCCAGTGAAATTTTTTTAAGTGCTTTATCTGAAAACTACCTTGAGCAGTTAAACAGAGAACCGACTCGTGGCGATAACATATTAGACCTTCTGGTGACAAACAGACCCGAACTATTTGAAAAAGTTAACGCAGAACAGGGAATCAGCGATCATAAAGCGGTTACGGCATCGATGATTTCAGCCGTAAATAGGAATATTAAAAAGGGTAGGAAGATTTTTCTGTTTAGAAAAAGTGACAAAAAGCAGATTTCAGAGTACCTGTTGGCTCAACACAAAAGTTTTGTCTCAAGTACTGATAGTGTTGAGGATCAGTGGACGAAGTTCAAAACCATCGTACAATATGCGTTAGATGAGTATGTGCCAAGCAAGATCGAAAGAGATGGAAAAGAGCCACCGTGGTTCAACAACCGAGTTAGAAAACTGCTGCGGAAGCAAAGGGAACTTCACAGCAAACATGAACATAGCCAAAGCCTTGCAGACAAACAAAAATTACGCGAAGCGAAATGTAGTGTGAAGAGAGCTATGCGAGAGGCGTTCAATGAATTCGAAAGTAAAGTTCTATGTACTGACTTGTCAGAAAATCCTAAGAAATTTTGGTCTTATGTCAAAGCGGTAGGTGGATCAAAACAAAATGTCCAGACACTCTGTGACCAAAATGGTACTGAAACAGAGGATGACAGACTAAAGGCCGAAATACTAAATGTCTTTTTCCAAAGTTGTTTCACAGAGGAAGATTGCACTGTAGTTCCTTCTCTAGATTGTCGCACAGATGACAAAATGGTAGATATCGAAATAGACGACAGAGGGATAGAGAAACAATTAAAATCGCTCAAAAGAGGAAAGGCCTCTGGACCTGATGGGATACCAGTTCAATTTTACACAGAGTACGCGAAGGAACTTGCCCCCCTTCTTGCAGCGGTGTACCGTAGGTCTCTAGAAGAGCGTAGCGTTCCAAAGGATTGGAAAAGGGCACAGGTCATCCCCGTTTTCAAGAAGGGACGTCGAACAGATGTGCAGAACTATAGACCTATATCTCTAACGTCGATCAGTTGTAGAATTTTGGAACACGTATTGTGTTCGAGTATAATGACTTTTCTGGAGACTAGAAATCTACTCTGTAGGAATCAGCATGGGTTTCGAAAAAGACGGTCATGTGAAACCCAGCTCGCGCTATTCGTCCACGAGACTCAGAGGGCCATAGACACGGGTTCACAGGTAGATGCCGTGTTTCTTGACTTCCGCAAGGCGTTCGATACAGTTCCCCACAGTCGTTTATTGACCAAAGTAAGAGCATATGGACTATCAGACCAATTGTGTGATTGGATTGAGGAGTTCCTAGATAACAGGACGCAGCATGTTATTCTCAATGGAGAGAAGTCTTCCGAAGTAAGAGTAATTTCAGGTGTGCCGCAGGGGAGTGTCATAGGACCGTTGCTATTCACAATATACATAAATGACCTGGTGGATGACATCGGAAGTTCACTGAGGCTTTTTGCAGATGATGCTGTGGTGTATCGAGAGGTTGTAACAATGGAAAATTGTACTGAAATGCAGGAGGATCTGCAGCGAATTGACGCATGGTGTAGGGAATGGCAACTGAATCTCAATGTAGACAAGTGTAATGTGCTGCGAATACACAGAAAGATAGATCCTTTATCATTTAGCTACAAAATAGCAGGTCAGCAACTGGAAGCAGTTAATACCATAAATTATCTGGGAGTACGCATTAGCAGTGATTTAAAATGGAATAAGCATATAATGTTGATCGTCGGTAAAGCAGATGCCAGACTGAGATTCATTGGAAGAATCCTAAGGAAATGCAATCCGAAAACAAAGGAAGTAGGTTACAGTACGCTTGTTCGCCCACTGCTTGAATACTGCTCAGCAGTGTGGGACCCGTACCAGATAGGGTTGATAGAAGATATAGAGAAGATCCAACGGAGAGCAGCGCGCTTCGTTACAGGATCATTTAGTAATCGCGAAAGCGTTACGGAGATGATAGATAAACTCCAGTGGAAGACTCTGCAGGAGAGACGCTCAGTAGCTCGGTACGGGCTTTTGTCAAAGTTTCGAGAACATACCTTCACCGAAGAGTCAAGCAGTATATTGCTCCCTCCTACGTATATCTCGCGAAGAGACCATGAGGATAAAATCAGAGAGATTAGAGCCCACACAGAGGCATACCGACAATCCTTCTTTCCACGAACAATACGAGACTGGAATAGAAGGGAGAACCGATAGAGGTACTGAAGGTACCCTCCGCCACACACCGTCAGGTGGCTTGCGGAGTATGGATGTAGATGTAGATGTAGCCATGCCTGATACACAGCAGTGCATGAAGATGCTGGCTGGTGGCTGGTTCGAATGCATACGTCTTTCCGATGCATTCCAGACGTGTTCCGTGGCTGACAAATCAGAGGTCGGAGCAGGTCGGTCGAGGATCCACACACTCCTCAAGGTGTCTGTGGTGTGAAATGACAAATCAGTTTTGTTGTCATATCCACACCGTGATTCCAGGAGTTGTATGGCTCTCGAGAATCACTGCTTCCTGTGGCCTTTCTCCATCTATTCTACAGACACGTTAGCCACAGACGGTGAGATCGCAAACAACAGCTACCTAGCGACGCCGAAAACTATATTTTCGATAGTAATATGGGTTCTTATCTAACTTGTTTTTTTCATGACACGGCATCTCACTCCCACCCTTAGGAGTTGTAGAGGTATATTACTTGCACAGTTCCTTTTTTTCCTTTGTTTTTTGCAAATAATACAATTAGTGAGTCACGTACGTAACAAATTTGGCTGAGGTGGCTCCAAATGTTCCCGACTTATATTTCTATGGCGCCAAATACTCGCTCCTTTGCAGATAATAAGTGATAAGTATACCTAGATTGGTTGAAACTGATCAAGTCGTTGAGGAGGAGATGTGGGACATGCATACATAATCGTTATCATCATCACCTTGAACCGTTTCCAGTCTCAGGCTGGGTCTGTTTGGAACATAAGCCTTGCCATCTAGTTCTGCTTTCCAATCATCTTTCTGCTTTCTGTGTTTTCTCTGGTCCAGTCCTCGCCTCTTTTTTCAGCACTCTCCTCCATATCATTCAGCCATCATTCACGTGGTCTCCCTGTTGATGGTTTCCTTCACATCTCCATATCATGTATCTTCTTGGAAATCTAATTGTTTTTCATTCTCTTTAAGTTTCCATACCATCTTAGTCTTGATGTTTCTAACCTTCTCTACAAGGGTTCCTCTTTCACTATTTTCCTTGCCCTTTCACTCGTCATCCTATCTCTCCTTGTTACTTCTACCCTATTTCTGAGGCACTTCATTACACATACGTGCAATCTGGTTAGGGGGCCTACATCTCTTTTCTCCATACTCAAGTTCCAGATGCAAAAATCGCTACTGGGATGTGGTAACTTCCATATATATTACTTCATTGCCTTTTTGTGGGATGCCTTGTCTCAAACCAAGCTGCTAACACTTTGCAGGAATGCTTCTGCTGTGTGCCTAAATCACTGATCTCTTTCTCAATTCCTCTGTTTTCCTCTGTCATATTTCCCAAGTAGTTGACACTTTCCGTCTTCTTCCTTTCAAAAGACCAGCCCCTCGCTCAAGTCGTGGGAGATGAGCAACTCAGAGTCGACTATTGCCTACAGAGACGAAGTAGTGTGGAGACCTCGAGTGCCCTGGGACCAATACATAGGTGTGAAGCCCCTGTAGCAACTCCGAGAAATGGCGGATAACGGGGCTATGGTGAAGTTTTGATAAGACTAGCTAGCCAACAGTTGATCAACAACCAGCTTTCAACAAGGGATCTAGCCTCGTAAAGGACAGGAGATGCAAGCATACATTTCTGTAACATATGTGGATAGATGCACTGAGACAGGGCCCTAGCCTATCCCCAATGTTATTCAATCTGTGCACTGAGTAAGCAGTAAAGGAAACCAAAGAAAAACTTAGAGTAGGAGTTGAAGTTCAGGGGGAAATAATAAAATTTTGAGATATGCTGATGACATCGTAATTCTGTCAGAGACAGCAAAGCATGTGGAAAAGCAGTTGAATGGAATTGACAGTGTCTTGAAAGGAGGATTTAAGATAAACATCAACAAAAGCAAAACAAGGATAATGGAATATAGTCGAATTAAATCAGGCAATACTGAGAAAATCAGATTTGGAAATGAGACACTAAAAGTAGTAGATGACGTTTGTTATTTGGGCAGCAAAATAACTGATTGTGCATTAAACCGGGGACGCATAAACGATGGAGAGGCTTCGTCCAGCCATAGTCCTCAGAGGTTCACAACCCCACAACAGGCCACAGCAGTCCACCCACCCCACCACCGCCCCACACCGAACCTATTGTGTGGTTTGGTCCCCAGTGCCCCCCCCCCCCCCACCTGGAACGTCTCATACCAGACGAGTGTAACCCCAGATGTTTGCGTGGTAGAGTAATTATGGTGTACGCGTACGTGGAGACAGTGTTTGTGCAGCAATCACGACATAATGTAACTGAGGCGGAATAAGGGGAACCAGCCTGCATTGGCTGAGGTAGATGGAAAACCGCTTTAAAAACAATCCACAAACTGGCCGACACACCAGACCTCGACACTGATCTGCCGGGTGGATCCGTACTGTTGACCAGCACGCCTGCCTGCTCGGGAAGCAGTGCATTAAGCTGTACGGCTAGCTGGGTGGGCAAAAATAACTGATGGTGGCCAAAGTAGAGAAGAGATAAAATGTAAACTGGCAATGGCAAGAAAAGCTTTCCTGACGAAGAGAAATTTGTTAACCCTGAATATAGATTTAAGTGTTAGGAAGTTTGAGGTTCAAAAATAACCTAAGGACATCACATACACCCATGCCCGAGGCAGGATTCGAACCTGCGACCGTAGCAACAGCGCGGCTCCAGACTGGAGCGCCTAGAACCGCACGGCCACTGCGGCCGGCTTGAGGTATTTATCTGGAGTTTAGCCATGTATGGAAGTGTAACATGGAAAATAAATAGTCTGGACAGGAATATAATAAAGATTTTTGAAACTGTACAGAAGAATGATTGAGAGTAGATGAGCAGATCACGTAACAAATTAAGAGGTACTGAACAGAACTGAGAGACAAGAAATTTGTGTCACGACTTGACTAACAGAAGGAATCGGTTGGTAGGACACAGTCTGAGATATCAAGGGATCACCAGTTTAGTAGTGGAGGGAAATGTGTGTGTGGTGTGGGGGTCAGAGGTGGGGGGCGGGAGTGAAGGAGGGGTAAAAATCGTAGAGAGAGACCAGAGATACATACAGTAAGTAAATTCAGAAGGATGTAGGTTGCAGTAGTTATTCCGAGATGAAGAGGCCTACAAAAGATACAGTATGAGGGAAAGCTGCATGAAATCAGTGTTCGGGATGAAGACCACAACAACGACAACAACATGCAGATAAACACTAAGAGAAAGAATGACACATCCCGAAGGAATTATCTGAATGGGACGGAATGCGGTAGATGTGATGTACATGAACAGACAAACAAATGATTACAATTTCAAAAAATATGGGTGATTTATTGGATCAGTCTCATTCAGATAATTCCTTCATGGTGTGTCATTTTAATTTTTTTGTATTAGAATGTAGATAAGCTCGCATAAGTACAAAGGTTGCCCAGAATGTGATGCAACGCATTCTTTTCTTGAACAATTCCTTATTGAACGTAATGAGAATTACACACACGAAAGAATGGTGTTTTATCTACACACCCTATCTTTCCAAGTAATCTCCATCCCATTCTATGGCCACCCTCCAGTGCGAAACAAGGGTGTGTATGCCTTGTCGGTACCAATTCTTGTCCTGGTGGCGAAGCCAGTGTTTCGCTGTGTGAATCCCCTCATCATCAACCTCAAAATGTCTTCCACGAATGGCATCCTTTAATGGTCCAAACAAGTAGAAGCGTGAGGGGGCGAGGTCAGTGCTGTAGGGTGGATGGTATTCTCAACCGCTGCAAATCGTGGAGCTCTGCCGAACCGCATTCTGATGACCTCACCCTCCGTTCCCAGCAACTAACTGTACTTCTGTCGCCGGCCGCGGTGGTCTCGCGGTTCTAGGCGCACAGTCCGGAACCGTGCGACTGCTACGGTCGCAGGTTCCAATCCTGCCTTGGGCATGGCTGTGTGTGATGTCCTTAGGTTAGTTAGGTTTAAGTAGTTCTAAGTTCTAGGGGACTGATGACCACAGCAGTTGAGTCCCATAGTGCTCAGAGCCATTTTGTACTTCTGTCGACAGCAGGTGCTACGTAGACTTTGCACAAGCGGTTGTGAGTATTCCCCACAGTTTCTTTCTCTGCAGTGAGAAATTCAATGACGGCACATTGCTTCTAACGTATATCACCTGCAGACGCCATTTTGAAACTGTCCTGGAGCTACGCTGTTGGAAGTAATGGAAACTTACCGTGCTCGCTCAGGAAACATCAAATAATACATACGCAATGTTTTGCGTTCGCAGCATTATTTTCGGTTGAGACAGAAAAATGCGGTGCATTACTTTCTGGGCAACACTCGTATATAATTTTAATCCATATATTGCACAGGCATAGATATTACGCAGTTAGGTAGCGTTACATCAAGATGTTCATGGTGTGACACTCGTCATTTCATTCAGCGTAATTTATTGACGGTACACTGCTGTATACAAGGCGCTTGTATTGTTTGTTGGTGTTTAAATTTGAGTACTTCGACGAGCGCGTCCAGTTTTCCGAGAGCAGCTAGGTGACACGTGCGCTTGTGTTGCAGTGAAGGCGGGCGTGTGCCCCGACCCGCCGCCGCGCAAGCCGTGGGTGTGCTCGAACCGCTGCTCGCTGGACGGCGACTGCCGCGGCCCGCTCAAGTGCTGCCGCTCAGCCTGCGGCGGCCTCGCCTGCCTGCCGCCCGCCTACCCAGAGGAGCCGCTGCTCTACTACTGACTGCCTCACCTCGCCTCACCTCACCTCACACTCAACAACTCAATTCGCGTCCTTGTTTCCCTACATTTTTGGTTTTCTGAGATCATTCCCATTTTGCAAAAGCAAGTTTAGGAAACAGAGTCAAAGTCCACCGTTCTTACCTCCAACGGTGCCGTGAGCCTGCAAATGAAGTAATACAGATCCATTTTGTTTTCTCAATAGCACACATTCAAACAGTTTTGTACAATTATTCCGTTGTCTTTTGTTGAGAACAAGTGAATGTATCGATGTCTGTCTGATTTGAATATAGCTGTGTCTTTTTACGAGACATTTAAGACTGTGTCCTTAGGTAGTGAAACAATTGTAAATACTTCCCCTATCTCTGTCGATTAGAATAGACACATCTCCCTTCATCTAGCTTATTTAATGTCCTCATTTTTATTTCGTGCAACTATGAGAGCACAAATTTTTTTCACTGTATTTCTTTACAAAGAGATTACGCAAAAAATACCACTACAATTTTGTAAATATGTTAGATGTAAGACAAATAACCTTTGTTACTTTCTTATTGCTTCATTACTTGTAAATATGTCGTCGAGTATGTAAAATAAATTGCATCAATTTTTATTCTTTTGTTGTTACTGTAGCTGAAAAGACCCGCTTTTGCTTCGACTTCATTCCCATTTTTTTCCTGATAACATTCCAAACTACTCGAGATGTCCACAGTTCCTTCTGTGGAGAAGGAATCGACGTATGTTTAAAGGCAGACAAACTTTTCATGAGTCTGATCGCAGGCTGGTTGTCCAGTATCGTTGACATGTCAGAGGGTAAGTGTCGAGGCTACCAACACAAATGTTCGAGAATCAGATTTTCACTCTGCACCAGAGTGTGCGCTGATATAAAACTTGCTGGCAGATTAAAACTGTGTGCCGACCGAGACTCGAACTCGGAACCTTTGCCTTTCGCAGGCAAGTACTCTGCCAACTGAGCTACCCAAGCACGACTCCCAGCTTTACTTCTGCCAGTACCGCGTCTCCTACCTTCCAGACTTAGTCTCGGTTTGGCACACATCTGCCAGGAAGTTTCATATCAGCGCACACTCCGCTGCAGAGTGAAAATCTCATTCTGGAAACATCCCCTAGGCTGTGCCTAAGCCATGTCTCCACAATATCCTTTCTTTCGGGTGTACTAGATCTACAAGGTTCGCAGGAGAGCTTTTGTTAAGTCTGGAAGGTCGGAGGCGAGGTACTGGCAGAAGTAAAGCTGTGAGGACGGGGCGAGAGTCGTGCTTGGGTAGCTCCGTTGATAGAGCACTTGCCCGCGAAAGGTAAAGGTCCCGAGTTCGAGTCTTGGTCCGACACACAGTTTTAATTTGCCAGCATGTTTCACAAATGTTCGAGGTTACGCGTCCTTTCTGTCCTAAGTTTAATTCTGGACGTCTGGGAAAATCCCATCCTGAAATGTGATTACGTTCCCCCCGCCCCCACGATCCCTTATAAAGAAGAGGTTGAGAGAATTTAATGGTAAGTAGAGCACAAGATAATATCGTTAGAACAGGGTCACACTAACGAAACAACTGATCTGTGAACCAATTTTCGAGTTGTTACTCATTTTCCTATTTTATTTATTCCTACAGTCTTTGGTAAGTCTCAGAAAACAGCCACAGCAATTCCTCTGACATTACTTTCCTTTTCATCTCTGTTGTTTGCTATATTCAGGTAAATAATCAACCTTTGTATGAAATGCGGTACACTTAAACGTGTGCCAGTGGGTATCCGTTATAGAGTCTCATAGACGGGCAGAGGCACAAACCTGAAAAAAAACCAAGAAAAAACTATAGTCCTATATTCGTATGACGACAGATAACGTACTCTCGTAGGAGGACTGCACATGCTGAACTCTGTTGGAAGGTATTTTGCCACTCGTATGAACAGACCACCACGGCTACGGCATAGTTTTCGTTTCTAATATATACGCGGAGTCTCTACGTTCCGAGAAATGTTGGTTTCGGAAGACTCAGTTTGATGTTCATTTCGATAGCCTTCTGGTAATGATTTTTCATCTTACTTTACAAGTCACTGGATAGCACTCTACCTCCTAAAATTCTTTGTAGGTAGTTGTTGATGTATGGAATGTCAATTTGATGTACTGCAGATGAAATTATTTGAAGAAAAAAATATCCACACGGAACGTCTTTTTGTTAAAAGGGATTTCCGTGGAAGTTATCTGAGTTGTGTGTATGAATGTAAACACCATTTTAAAGAACGTCATGTATTATTAATTAAAATACACTCCTGGAAATGGAAAAAAGAACACATTGACACCGGTGTGTCAGACCCACCATACTTGCTCCAGACACTGCGAGAGGACTGTACAAGCAATGATCACACGCACGGCACAGCGGACACACCAGGAACCGCGGTGTTGGCCGTCGAATGGCGCTAGCTGCGCAGCATTTGTGCACCGCCGCCGTCAGTGTCAGCCAGTTTGCCGTGGCATACGGAGCTCCATCGCAGTCTTTAACACTGGTAGCATGCCGCGACAGCGTGGACGTGAACCGTATGTGCAGTTGACGGACTTTGAGCGAGGGCGTATAGTGGGCATGCGGGAGGCCGGGTGGACGTACCGCCGAATTGCTCAACACGTGGGGCGTGAGGTCTCCACAGTACATCGACGTTGTCGCCAGTGGTCGGCAGAAGGTGCACGTGTCCGTCGACCTGGGACCGGACCGCAGCGACGCACGGATGCACGCCAAGACCGTAGGATCCTACGCAGTGCCGTAGGGGACCGCACCGCCACTTCCCAGCAAATTAGGGACACTGTTGCTCCTGGGGTATCGGCGAGGACCATTCGCAACCGTCTCCATGAAGCTGGGCTACGGTCCCGCACACCGTTAGGCCGTCTTCCGCTCACGCCCCAACATCGTGCAGCCCGCCTCCAGTGGTGTCGCGACAGGCATGAATGGAGGGACGAATGGAGACGTGTCGTCTTGAGCGATGAGAGTCGCTTCTGCCTTGGTGCCAATGATGGTCGTATGCGTGTTTGGCGCCGTGCAGGTGAGCGCCACAATCAGGACTGCATACGACCGAGGCACACAGGGCCAACACCCGGCATCATGGTGTGGAGAGCGATCTCCTACACTGGCCGTACACCACTGGTGATCGTCGATGGGACACTGAATAGTGCACAGTACATCCAAACCGTCATCGAAACCATCGTTCTACCATTCCTAGACCGGCAAGGGAACTTGCTGTTCCAACAGGACAATGCACGTCAACATGTATCCTGTGCCACCCAACGTGCTCTAGAAGGTGTAAGTCAACTACCCTGGCCAGTAAGATCTCCGGATCTGTCCCCCATGGATTTTAATACCTACTCCGAACTTTTCTTTTGTTTCCTTTATTGCTTGCTCAATATACAGATTGAATAACATCGGTGATAGGCTACAACCCTGTCTCACTCCCTTCCCAACCACTGCTTCCCTCTCATGCCTTTCGACTCTTATAACTGCCATCTGGTTTCTGTACAAATTGTAAATAGCCTTTCGCTCCCTGTATTTTACCCCTGCCACCTTCTGAATTTGAAAGAGAGTATTCCAATCAACATTGTCAAAAGCTTTCTCTAAGTCTACAAATGCTAGAAACGTAGGTTTGCCTTTGCTTAATCTTTCTTCTCTAAGATAAGTCGTAGGGTCAGTATTGCCTCACGTGCTCCAACATTTCTACAGAATCCAAACTGATCTTCTCCGAGGTCGGCTTCTATCAGTTTTTCCATTCGTCTGTAAAGAATTCGCGTGAGTATTTTGCAGCCGTGACTTATTAAACTGATAGTTCGGTAATTTTCACATCTGCCAACACCTGCTTTCTTTGGGATTGGAATTATTATATTATTCTTGAAGTCTGAGGCTATTTCGCCTGTCTCATACATCTTGCTCACCAGATGGTAGAGTTATGTCAGGACTGGCTCTCTCAAGGCTGTCAGTTCTTTCAGTACTCTATCAAACTCTTCACGCAGTATCATATCTCCCATTTCATCTTCATCTACATTCTCTTCCATTTCTATAATATTGTCCTCAAGAACATTGCCCTTGTATAGATCCTCCATATACTCCTTCCACCTTTCTACTTCCCCTTCTTTGATTATAACTGGGTTTCCATCTGAGCTCTTGATATTCATGCAAGAGGTTCTCTTTTCTGCAAAGGTCTCTTTAATTCTCCTGTAGGCAGTATCTGTCTTAACCCTAGTGATATGTGCCTCTACATCCTTACATTTGTCCTCTAGCCATCCCTGCTTAGCCATTTTGCACTTCCTGTCGATCTCATTTTTGAGACGTTTGTATTCCTTTTTGCCTGCTTCATTTACTGCATTTTTATATTTTCTCCTTTCATCAATTAAATTCAATATTTCTTCTGTTACCCAAGGGTTTCTACTAGCCCTCGTGTTTTTACCTATTTGATCCTCTGCTGCCATCCCTCAAAGCTACCCATTCTTCTTCTACTGTATTTGTTTCCCCCATTCCTGTCAGTTGTTCCCTTATGCTCTCCCTGAAACTCTGTACAACCTCTGGTTTAGTCAGTATATCTAGGTCCTATCTCCTTAAATTCCCACCTTTTTGTAGTTTATTCATTTTTAATCTACAGTTCATAACCAATAGATTGTGGTCAAGGTCCACATCTGCCCCTGGAAATGTCTTACAATTTGAAACCTGGTTCCTAAATCTCTGTCTTACCATTATATGATCTATCTGAAACCTTCTAGTATCTCCAGGGTTCTTCCATGTATACAACCTTCTTTCATGATTCTTGAACCAAGTGTTAGCTATGATTAAGTTATGCTCTGTGCAAATTTCTACCAGGCGGCTTCCTCTTTCATTTCTTAGCCCCAATCCACATTCACCTACTATGTTTCCTTCTCTCCCTTTTCATACTCTTGAATTCCAGTCAGCCATGACTATTAAATTCTCGTCTCCCTTCACTACCTGAATAATTTCTTTTATCTCATCATACATTTCATCAATTTCTTCGTCACCTGCAGAGCTAGTTGTACTACTGTAGTAGGTGTGGGGTTCGTGTCTATCTTGGTCACAATAATGCGTTCACTATGCTCTTTGTAGTAGCTTACCCGTACTCCTATTTTTTTATTCAGTATTAAAACTTCTCCTTCATTACCCCTATTTGATTTTGTATTTATAGCCCTGTATTCACCTGACCAAAAGTCTTGTTCCTCCTGCCACTGAACGTCACTAATTCCCACTATATCTAACTTTAACCTATCCATTTCCCTTTTTAAATTTTCTAACCTACCTGCCCGATTAAGGGATCTGACATTCCACGCTCCGATCCGTAGAACGCCAGTTTTCTTTCTGCTGATAACAACGTCCTCTTGAGTAGTCCCCGCCCGGAGATCCGAATGGGGGACTATTTTACCTCCGGAATATTTTACCCAAGAGGACGCCGTCATCATTTAATCATACAGTAAAGCTGCATGCCCTCGGGAAAAATTACGGCCGTAGTTTCCCCTTGCTTTCAGCCGTTCGCAGTACCAGAATAGAAAGGCCAATTTGGTTAGTGTTACAAGGCCAGATCAGTTCATCTAGACTGTTGCCCCTGCAAGTACTGAAAACGCTGCTGCCCCTCTTCAGGAACCACACTTTTGTCTGGCCTCTCAACAGATACCCCTCCGTTGTGGTTGCACCTGCGGTACGGCTATCTGTATCGTTGAGGCACGCAAGCCTCCCCACCAACGGCAAGGTCCATGGTTCATGGGGGGAGGAAAATAGGACTATATCACTAATAAGAAGCTCAACGGAATTAAGATATTTGACCACAGAATTTACCATTTTGGAAAAAGTGCTATGTAATTGAAAATACTGATAAATACATATTGGTTCGATAATAGCAAGAAAAAGACACAGAAACGTAAATTCTAGGGTGACGATGTTGCTTGCGTATAGTATTGGGTGGGTGCGTAAGTTCGTAGCGTTTTTGCATAAGATAATAAACACAACAGTTACACGTAACAGAGACTTAAGTCATCAATAATATATTCTCCTTCACTACTTACAACAGTCTATTACCGCTGGGGTAACTTTCGATTTCGCGACTGTAGAAGTCCTGTGGTCTTGAGGTAAAGATATCCTGGAGCCATGTTCGGAGAGCATTTTCTTCCGGAAATTAAGTTCCTTGAAGATTTTTCGATAGAGTGCGGAAAAGGTGAAAAGCTGAGAGCGTAAGGTTAGAGGAATAAGGTAGGTGCGGAAAGATTTTCCAACCAAACTCCTTGTAGTGTTTTTTGTCTGCCTAGTAGAATGCGCGCGGGCGTCATCGCGGAGTTGCATCCCTTCGAGCTGTCTTCCTGGTCGTTGTTCTTGGACTGCGTCTGCAAGACGTCTCAGTTATTAACAATACGTGTCAGCAGTGGTGGTTACACCGCGGGGAAGCAATTCGTAATACACCACACCGTCACCGTTCCACAAGATGCAGAACATTATCTTTTTTTTGGAGCACGCAGGTTTTTGTACGACGAGTTGCTGTTTGTTTGGTCTCAACCATTGCTTTCTTTTCCGTATTTTAGCGTATAGACCCCCATTTCCTGTCACCGGTAACGATACAGGACAGGAATGGTCGGTGTTGTTCAGAAGCCAATTCATGACGAGCGAGCAGAAATGCACATACGGCCGTCAGCTGATTTTCGTGATTTTGGCTTAAAGCATGTGGTAATCATACACCCGATTTTTGAGCCTTCCCCATTCATCAAAATGTCGAACGATGGTGGAATGATAACAGTTAATCACATTTGCCAGTTCTCGAATACTCTGACGTGAATCATTGTGGATTAATACGTTTAAACCTTCTTCTTCAAACCATAAGGCCTTCCCCCACATGCAGAATCGCTAATGTCAAAACAATCCTGGTTAAAACGAGAAAATCATGTTCTTGCCGTGCTCTGTCCAGTGGCATTATCCCCATAGACGGTGAAAATGTTTCCAGTTGTCTCCGCTGCTGCACCCCTCTGCTGAACACAAACATAAGAATATATGGGAAATGTTCCGATTTCTCCACCTAGCACTCCATTTTCTGGGGCGCACAGCTCCATTCATTGTCTCAAAATGACAATATGTAAATCCAGATAGCAACAGTGGACTACAAGAAAAAAATCGTTAAATAAACCCAGTTCAACACGAAATACAAACATGCAAAACAAAAATGCTACGAACTTATGCACCAACCTAATAGTTCACTTACTGCAGGGTGTTTCTGAAATGAATGTAAAAAGTGAAAAGGTAGTAGAATAGGTCATAACAAGCAACTTTCACACAGCAACACATGTCCACATCCCCTAGTGTTTGGCAGTAGGCGTCATTTACCAGCGTCGCGCGCCGCCAGGTAGGTAGGCACACAGCTCGCCATCCGAGCCGACGTGGTAGCAGGTATTCCGGGCGGGACAAAACCAGGGTGTTTCTTTAAGCATTTGTTGGGATACGAAAGCATCGCGTTTGCCAGCGTATATGCCAGTTTGATACGATGTCGCATAGAGGGCTGCACCTGGGCACACTACAAAGTCTATTTAGCCCTGCGTCAGTGTGTCGACGAACGAGGACACACTTGTGTTTGGTACTGTGTGGAGCGGACTGGAAATGGAGCGATTTCTTGGGAGGAAAGGGTAGACATGCACTATGCTTACGGGGAGCGGATGGAAATGCTCTGGCTGCTCAACGCTTGTACGTTCAGTGGTTTCCCAATCGTCGTGTGCCATATCCACGCACTTTCGTCGCCATCCATAGCTCCCTATGAGATACAGGGGAGTTGTCCATTGACAAGGTGTCGTAATCGTGCAAGTGCAATTTAGACCTACATCGAAACCCGATGCGTTTATTTTACGATGTAGGTGCGAAAACCAGACGGACGCGGTCGTCAACGCACAGTGTCTACATCAGAGTTTGGAGAGGAGGCGTTAGCAATGTTGCAAAACACACCCTTTACAAGATCGAGGAATGTTGCTCGAGAAGTGGGTGTATGCCATTAAACTCTCTGGAGTGTGTGGAATGAAGATGATTTGCATCGTTCCCGCTTTAAGATAGTTCAAGCCCTTAACTCAGAAAATTTTCCGCATCGCATTGACATCTGCCAGTGGTTTTTGCAGAAGTGTGCCATTCAACCTTAATTCCCACACAGTACTTTTTACTGATGAAGGATCATTCACAAGGGAATGTGTGTTCAGCAGCCACAGTCAACATGCGTTGGCACCTGCAACCACTTTCGTCCCTGGTCACCAAGAGCGCTTCGTCGTAAGTGTTTGGGCTGGTTTGGTAGGCGATAATCTGACTGGTCCATACATGCTTCCCTACCGGCTGAACACAAACGGATACATAACCCTCTAAAAGGAAACACTTTCAAAGTTATTATAACACGTCCCATCAACTTGCCACAGCGTCTGTGGTACCAACGTTCGTATGCGCACTTCACTCATACGGTGTGAAATCATTTGAATGAGACCTTTGGAGAGAACTGGATAGGATACGGTGGGCCAGCGGATGGCCTGCACATTCCCCCGACTTGATGCCCCTTGACTTTTTCGTCTGGAAACACATGAAACCTGTTGTTCACGAAGCACCTATCGATACGGATGAAGAGCAGACAGTGCGAATTATGGCAGCCTCTGATGGCATACCCTCTTTGGCTGGGTTGTTTGAACGGAAGCGGCAATCACTCAGGCGTTGTTGCAAAGTAGGCATTCAAGCAATGGGACGTAATTTCGAGCCGGCCGGAGTGGCCGAGCGGTTCTAGGCGCTACAGTCTGGAACCGCGCGACCGCTACAGTCGCAGGTTCGAATCCTGCCTCGGGCATGGATGTGTGTGATGTCCTTAGGTTAGTTAGGTTTAAGTAGTTCTAAGTTCTAGGGGACTGATGACTACAGCAGTTAAGTCCTATAGTGCTCAGAGCCATTTGAACGTAATTTCGAGCAGCGTTTGTAAGTGTTTGAAAATAAAGATCGCGAAACGTCGACACCACCTCTCTTTTACCTTGATGTCTCACATAAATTGAAAAGTTTGTGGGGAAAAAGTTGCTTGGGACAACGGGAGCCATAATATGACGTTGGTTTCTTGTTGTTAGGTGGAGTCGCTTCAGGGATATGAAGGTTAACTTTGTTTTTTTAAATGGGGTGCTATAGTTTGGTTCTTATTTTCTGATATCGGCTATCGAGACGAATCCAATGATGTATAACAGTAAGGTCTTTGAAGGTCAACGAAGGTCGCAAAGGTGGCATGAACGTCCGTTTACAGAAGGTGTTCGAAGTGATGACCATTGGTATCAATGCAGTGCTGCAATCTTCTTATCATGGATTGAATGGTATTCCTTATCACATCGGCACTTATCGAAGCACATGCTCTGACAGTTCTCTCTCGCATATCTTCAGGTGTAGTTGGAACTCATTTCTAGCCATCAGCGAGAAACTCTGCCGGACACCCATCGTGTTGGTAATACATTCTGTTCCGTGTTCCTAAAACTATTTCTTCCAATAACAGACCTAATGTTTCTTGCAGGACTGTGGTGTACTTCCTACCATTAAGATTTCCTTCGATGAAATAGGGGCCTATATTTCTGTCCTTCAGAATCCCACGCCATACATTCGCCGACCACGGTTTTTGGTGTGCAACTTGCCGCAGTCAACATAGATTTTCAGTTGCCCAATAATGCATGTTACGCAAATTAATATTTCCATGGTTCGTGAATGTAGCCTCGTCAGTAAATAAAATAAAATTAATAAATGTGTTACCCCACTGAATTTGAAGTTGAGCCCATCGGCAGAATTCAATGCGACACATACAATCCGCACCAGTTAATTCTTGGTGCAGACTGATATGGTAAGGATGATATTTATGGCGATGCAGAACACGAACAACACTACTCTGAAGTTAAAATCTTCTGGGTTATTAGGCCGCGTCATATTTCTTCTAAAATGTTCGACTTTTCGACCCCTCTGCTGGGATCTTCCTCAGGATCTCAGTGTCCTAGCAGTAGTGGACACCAAAAGATCCTGAGGAAGATCCCAGCAGAGGGGTCGAAACGTCGAACATTTTAGAAGAAACATGACGCGGCCCTATAACCCAGAAGATTTTAACTTCAGTGACAACGGCCACGAAAGCCTGCAGACTTACATAAAACACTACTCTGCCTCTTGCCAGATTCCCTTGCGATTTGACTCGCACTAACACAAGGATCTCGAACCACAGTGGCAAGAGTACCAATTTCCGTTTCCTCGTTAATAACTTTCTTATGCCGGATATGTTTCAAAATGGTTCAAATGGCTCTGAGCTCTATGGGACTTAACATCTGAGGTCATCAGTCCCCTAGAACTTAGAACTACTTAAACCTAACTAACCTAAGGACATCACACACATCCATGCCCGAGGCAGGATTCGAACCTGCGGCCGTAGCAGTCGCGCGGTTCCGGACTGAAGCTCCTAGAACCGCTCGGCCACCACGGCCGGCCCGGATATGTTTCCGATGCGTTAAAGATCCAGTTGTTCTCAATTTATCATACACATATTTAAATGTACGACGTGTAGGGTGAGTAGATTGAGGATATCTTTCTGGGTATAAGTCTCTAGCACTCATTGAATTTCATTTGCGTTCTCTGTAAATGAGGAGCTCATAGACTTGTTCTTCGAAGGGATACATCATTCGCATTTGCTTGATTCGACGATACTAGTCTTACTTTTCCTATTAATCTTGTATTGCGAAACCGTCGAATGGTGTTTACATGTCAATGGAACGTTTGACGGATACTTCGTATTCGGCGAATATTTACTATTTGCACGATATACGAGAGAGAATTGTCAGAGCATGTGCTTCGATAAATGCCGAAGTGATAAGGAATACCACTCAATCCATGATAAGAAGATTGCAGCACTGCATTGATACCAATGGTCATCACTTTGAACACCTTCTGTAAATGGACGTTCATGCCACTTTTGTGAACTTCGTTGACTTTGAAAGACCTTACTGTTAAACAACATTGGATTCGTCTCGATAGCCGCTATTAGAAAATAAGTACCGAACTATAGCGTCCCATTTTAAAAAACATAGTGACCTTCATATCTCTGAAGCGACCCCACCTAGCAACAAAAAACCAACGTCATATTATGGCCCCCATTGTCCCATGCAACATTCGTCCCATAAACTTTTCAGTTTCTATCATACTTTCGGAGTTATTCCAGGTGGCAATAGTATTGTGACTCACCCTGTATATCACAGACAGGCGTAGCACCGTTTGTCGCCATAGCTTGTTTGTAAAAGTTGCTGAAATAGAACATTTAAACTATTTCATTAGCAATGTGAGATCACACTCTCATTAGTCTGTCTTTTTTTCTTTTATCGTAAGCATGACGTTTTATCAATAGAATTGTTGTATAAAATGGTTACGGTGAACGTATCACGTTATATCTTACCTATGTAAAAGTCCGAGACTTCCATAGTATACACATCTTCCTGGAAAGGAGCTGACGAAACTCCACTGATGACCATGGCAGCGAGATATTAACGTTACTGGCACCCATTCTAACTTCCACTCAACGTACAACTGTTCAGGATTTTTTTTCTTCATTTGCTACCCTTGATTACAAATGTTGTCCTCAGACACTGGTTTCAGTCAATGATGACTATCGTCTGGGATGGTCCTAACTGGTTGAAATAGATAGTGCTGAAAATAATAAATAAATTTTTATTGGTTTTGTATCACTGCGTGAATTAGCTCCGCTATGTCTCAGGTCCTCTCGTTTGTTAACTTTTGTCAAACAAACGATGGTAGGTATAGGTGATCAGTCTAAACGTGCTATCGTTACTATATTTACGAATGTCCCTGCTGAAGATAGTGTATCAATCGGGTGATCAATTCTCTCCAAAAATTATAGCATTGTTTTGGAACGTGCTGTCCATTAATTACTTTTTATAAAATGGTAAATATTTTGAAACGAGCGCTAGGATACTGTGGGTTCATTTGTATCGCCTTCAACGGTTCATCCTGCTTTTATCGTTTTGAGTTGGATACCCATTTAATTTGGCGTCATGACAGGTAGACGTTGCAGAGTTTCATTGATGTCATACCACCATGAAGTTTACAGTGGAAATGGAGAAAGGAAACCTGCTCTTCTTAGACGTTTTGATTGACCGGAATCCATACGGTGCACTTGGCTACTGTGTGTATCGTAAACGAGCAACACAGACCGATGTCAAAACGGGCACAGCATCCATCATCCTATCCAAAATCCATTTAATTGAAAGCATCTTAAATGAGAACCATCTCGGTGACGAAAAACCCATGTAATGTTTCTGTTCAGAGAAAATTCATATCGACCACGGAAGATCAAGTCAAAGATGTCTGGAATGCGTAGGCACAAGCCCGGTCGGTTAACACAAGAACGTCAGGAAATGGTATTCCTTCCGACTAAGGACTAAACCGTTTTTCAGCCGGTAAAGAAGATAAAAAAGATGCTGTTCCCTGTGAAGACTATTCAGAGCCACAGACTCCCAGATATTTGTTCTTGATTGTTTCTGATATCATTATGCAACGGCAGCGATCGCTTTTAACAGCATAACAGAGCAGTTGTCGACGGTGCTTCTTGCTCCGCACAGCAGCACCGAAAACCAGTCCCACACGTCATCAAGGAGCTACTGCTCGGAAGATGGTTGCTTAGTCTGAAACCGGTTAAATAAATAAATAATTATTGTGATCTGGATTGACTATTTCTCGTACATTATGTATGCTTAAAATTTCGTGTTAATGTCATAGCAGTTCCGAGCGACGGTCTATTCAGACTACTTTCCAGCGCTGGTCGCAGAGTAAACCATTACATCTTTCACTCCTGTGGAGTGCATCACCTCTCTCGTGATGCAGATGGTGGTGGATATTATAGAAAACCTGGATTACGTATAGAGTGAGCGTGATTCTAAGGATATTTTATAAAACATTTTTGTCCTTATTTACAATAAAATTTCAGAAAACGAATGTTTGTACAGGAATGCCTCACTGCTACTCAATTTTTCGAGTTCGCATCTCTCTGCCAACAAAACGCCCTACAAAAATTATTTCATAATGCAACTTCGCGACCGACTAACTTCTACTTGAAAAAGGTTTAAAAAAATTCCTTGTGGATGACCTACAACTGAGTGCAAATGCAGATGAGTGTACATTACAGCCTAATAGGAAGAAGTAATGCCTTATGTACAAAGAACATTAAATAAATAGTTAACATATTACAGGAAGGTGAGAGCCAATGAGAAATGTGCGTGAATAGGACGGGACTGAAATCACGAAAGAACGTTAATGTCAGTAGCACAGTATCTGTATGTGAGTATTTAGCCTTGGAAATTTAAGAACGGGGTACAAAGGTTGCATCTCCTGCAGCTTCATTAGTTACCTATGGAGAGAAGCTACGGCAACTGTAGTGTGCCGATATATGGACTGATCTCAAGACCGGAAGAAAAGCATCTCTTTAGACAATAACAGCTCACGCAAGTCCAGCGATATTTTATCTTTGGAACCGACCTCTGCTCGGCTGGCCTCTAGGCACCCTTACTGTGTGTGCGACTCGTACATAATACGGTCTAAAAGGACGAGGAGATTGAAGATTGTTCTAGAATTGTAAAACCAAAAATTACCTTGCAATCATCTTTCGGTAAATGACTTTTTAGTGTTGGAAAACAGGGCATACTCAAAAGCAACGAAAGTTGCTAGTAAATAATTCGAGACGAAGACTTCGAGATGATGAATCAGTAGTAATAATATGATCAGAGAGAAGTTGGTTGAACGCCAAAGGGAAAGGAGACAGACATCTACTGTGGAACACTTTGCTGCGAGACCTGATGGCAGACACATTAATGTCTGCTGAGAGGCAGATCAACAGTCAACTCAGCATCATTGTCAGTAAAGCCTGGAAAAGGCCAGAGACACGACAGCCATTTTTGGCCGTCTCGTGTGAAAGCCAGGAATCAGTTATGGCAGTAATTGACCACTCTGTACCTGGAAATGAAATACAGTAATGCGTTCCTAAAGTAGTCAGTTAGCACACGTAATAATTCACAAGCAGAAAAGTGACCCATAGGTTTTCATTTAATAGAATAGGCTTATTTTCGTATTGTTTCAGTCTGTGAAATAGATACATGTTGATTGTTTTCAGAATACGCTATTAAATATGTGAAGGGCAACTATGATAAATTTAGCTGTGGCCAAGAATAGAAAACTTTGTTGAAAATGAAAGCAATGATAATGTACTTTAATTACGTCAATGCAGTTGGTACACATAAGCCGTTTTATTGACTGTAGATGGCACACTTATATGTGTTGTGTATATAAATTAGTTTCACAAACTGGATGCATAAAAATCGGTAAGTAAATAAGGCAACTTCCCAAAGAGGCTTGAAAAAACTAGCACTACACACGTGGTTGACTGTGGTCACTTTAGATAACTCCGCGAGCCAGTACTATCTCAGACCAGTGTTGTCTTGCAGTGTACTCATTGGGTGCGCGAGCAATAGTAGGTATAACAAATATGTATATTTATAAAGAGAGTATTCCACTCTACAGCTGAGACTGGTCTGTTATATTGCTTCCTGAGCGGACTGGGACTCAAATAGCAAAGCTACTGCCATTGTCGTGGCTAAAGCAATGGACACCTTTTTGGCTAGAGAGAAATTCAAATCTCAGGTCGGCCAATCAGCTTTAAGTTTGCCGTGTTTCCTCCAAATCGATTAAAGTGAATGCCGTGATAACTCCTGTGAAAAGAACTCGGCCTGTTTCCTTTCTCATCATTGTCCATCCTAAGTCTCGGTTCCGGCAGTAATGACCTCGTCGTCGACGGGACGCTAAACATCCAATCTTCTTTACTTTTTTGTTACTGCCAGCTGTTCTAATTTAATTATGTGTTGTAGCTCAAAGCTCGAATACAGCAGCAGTATTTTCAAAACTCCATAGTGAAAATTGTTTGCAAAATTATAGGTGCATCAATCATTTCCGTCAGTCTGCAGAAAATTAGTTTCTGATTTCATATTCGGAAGGATGGCATTCGAATTCAGTTTTATGTCAGTTTGACTATATCGATTCGGCGAATGTCGGGATCATTCCTAATATAAGACCACTTTTGGATATTATTCATAATGTATTAATTCATAGAGTGAACATTTCACTCTGCAGAAGTGTTTGCTCTGCAACACTGATTTCTGAGAAGATAAAACTGCGATGTTCCGTTTCTAATGGTATTGGCGTACACGAGATATTGACTCTAAGCATCCTTCCTTTCTTTTTTTGCCGGTATTCGGCTGTTAGTACCAAGCGAGGTTCTTTAACTCTACTACATACTCGAAATGGTCCCAAAGCAAATCATGTAGGTTTCTACTAGAACAGAAATTCATTATTTTTAAAGGATATCATATTCGGCGTTGATTGTAGAAATTATTGATTTAACAAATGGTTCAAATGGCTCTGAGCACTATGGGACTTAACATCTGTGGTCATCAGTCCCCTAGAACTTAGAATTACTTAAACCTAACTAACCTAAGGACATCACACACATCCATGCCCGAGGCAGGATTCGAACCTGCGACCGTAGCAGCCGCGCGGTTCCGGACTGCGCGCCTAGAACAGCTAGACCACCGCGGCCGGCATTGATTTAACAATTTCTGGCCTTTGGACCATTTTCGAGCAGACTTTAAAATCATCCGACATATATACATGTAATAACAATGAAATGAACACCCTTAGCTGCTTGCAGGCGTTGACATACGTCAACGGGGACAGATGAAAATGTGTGTCCCGACCGGCACTCGAACCCGGGATCTCCTGCTTACATGGCAGAAGCTCTATCCATCCTTTTTTTTCTTTTTTTTTTTGCTCCCGTTCAAGTCCGGTGGTTGATCCTTCACTCAGTTTAATATTACAGAGGCCAACTGGCTCTCTGACCGAACACGCTGAGCTACCGTGCCGGCAACCATCTGAGCCACCGAGGACACAGAGGATAGCGCGGCTGCAGGGATTTATCTCTGGCACGCCTCCCGCGAAACCCACATTCTCAACGTATTGCCCCGCACTACATTGGTAGTGCCCCCGCCCATTATACTCATTACTCGCGGCGCGTTGCCGATTCCCGTAAGAAGTTCGGGCACTGTTTGTGCATTCGCACAGAAGAAGAAGATGGTCAAGTGGGCGGTGAGCCTTAACTATATATATACTAAGATGGTATCTGTTCTTTCGGACATGTCCGATATATATGCATACATGTCACCGTCAGAAGTGAAAAGGCTAGTTTTTGACGATGACATAAATACCTGTCGGAGGATTGTAAAGGCTGCCGTGTGCTGAAGCAAAATCTTTTGCAGTACCATTTGAAAATGAACCAAAGGCTGCAACTGCAATTGTGAAATAAATAATTTTTAGAGTTGACGGCCAATATGACGTCCTTTAAAAAAACTACGTGACTGTTAACCCCGAATATGAGAAGTTAATCAGAAATCAATTAAGAAGCTAATTCCGAAACAGTCAAGTGTCAAAAGAAAATCGTAGAAAAGCGTCATTTCTAAACAGTCCTCTTCATGTAGGACATGCTCAAAGTTTTCCGATAGTTATTATAGAAATTAATGAAACGGCTTCTTTCGCATTTCTGATGAAGACAGCTGCAAAGCAAGTGAACTTGAGGAGGAACAAGGCACAACAAATAGAAGAAAGTACACTGTTGCTTTAGTCAAACATGCACTCTTTTAATTTATTATGAATATGTGGAACCAGCAGTACATTGCGACATACGCAGATGAATATGTCGAGTGGTACATATTAGCATGTATAAGCGAGAATGTGATGAGAACGACGTGAGTCAGGGGGAGCAGGAAGGGCGGCTGGTGGAGCGGTCCGCCTTGCACGTCTGCCCGGGCCGGCACTTGGTGTTGCCGCAGTAGACGCCGCTGCCGCTGCCGCTGCCGCCGGAACCTGCAACACCACCACCACTCACACACATCACATCACGACATTCACCACGCTCCAGTTGTAAAGAGCATTATTCATGTACACGAAGACACAACTAGCTAATCAAAAGTATCCAGACACACTATGAAATGCGGCATTGACCACTAGAGAGGCGGACCTGACAGTATAAAAGGAGGCGGGGAGTGTTGTGTTGTCAGTACGGTACTCCTGGACGTTTTTAGAGCCTTCGACAGCGTATGGTACGACGGCCTTGTGTATAAGCTACTTACACAAGGCCTACCGGTGTCGCACGCCCGCCTGCTCATATCCTACTTGACTGGGCGCACCTTCCACGTGCGCGCCGACGACGAGACGTCGACAGTGCGCCCCATAGAAGCTGTAGTACCGCAAGGGTCCGTCATCGGCCCCTTGCTCTACTCACTATACACCGCCGACGTTCCGAGGAGGCAGGGCGTGCACGTTGCGCTATACGCGGACGATACGGCGCTCTACGGCAGAAGCATCAACGCCAGGCTGATGCGTCACCGCCTGCAACCGGCTTGCGACGTCCTTGGAGCTTGGGCCACCAAATGGCGGTTCAAGTTTAACGCAGCCAAAAGTCAGGCGGTGATCTTCACTTGAAAGAAGATTCCTGCCGACCTGCAGCCACTCAGCATCATGGGAGGCCCCATCCCACGGTCGAACACCGGACGCTACCTAGGCGTCACTCTGAACCGGCGCCTGACGTGGAAGGCGCACATCGGGGAAGTAAGAGGTAAAGCGCTTGGCAGATTGCGCTTGTTGTTCCCCTTACTCAACCCAGCGACGACCCTGCCCCCACACTGCGACATAACTCTGTACCTTACACTTATCAGGCCAGTGTTGGAGTACGCTGCTGTGGTGTGGGGCAACGCGGCCGACTCGTCCATCGCAAAGCTGCAGACGGTCCAGAACAAGGCGCTTAGGTTAGTGCTTCACCTGCCACGAGACTTCAGCACCGGATAACTCCACAGCACAGCGGGAGTCCCGCTGCTTACTCACCGATTCCGGCAAGCGGCGCATCGTTTTTATGCAGTCGCGCGGATGTCGGAGAACGAACTCGTCCGCAACCTGGGCAACCAGGTGCACTGGCGCCCGACCACAAGGTGGCCAGACCTTTTTCTGGTGTAAAGGAACGCCGCAATATTAGCAAGAAGACCCCCTAGCAACAACGCAACCATGAGGACGATTCAAACGAGAAGACAACACTCAACATCCCAAGACAGAAGTAGGAAAGGCGTGATCTGCTCACCCTACAACTCACCAGAGCATGAAGCTCCGTGAATTAGCGTGTGTTGTCAGTAGAGAAGTAGTGACAGCAGTCATGGTCGGTCGGGAGAGTTCAGTGACTGAATGTGGAGTAGTCACTGGATGTCACCAGATCAGCTGATCCATCAGGGAGGATTTAACCCTTCTAAAGATGCCCAAACAGACTTTGGTGATCTGATTATGGATTGGAATCAAGAAGGAACAATCGAAGCTAAAGCAAGATTAGGCAGATCTCATGTGTTGACCTACAGAGACCGTTGGCACTGCAAAGGGTGACTAAAAAAAAAAATCGCATGAAATCAGCGGGAAGAATCATTCTTGAAAAATGGCTCTGAGTACTATGGGACTCAACTGCTGTGGTCATAAGTCCCCTAGAACTTAGAACTACTTAAACCTAACTAACCTAAGGACACCACACACATCCATGCCCGAGGCAGGATTCGAACCTGCGACCGTAGCGGTCGTGCGGTTCCAGACTGTAGCGCCTTTAACCGCTCGGCCACTCCGGCCGGCGAATCATTCTTGAATTCCAAAGTAGAATCAGCAGTCCAGGTAGCATAATAACTGTGCTTAGTAACTCAAAAAATGAGGTACAACTATCGAGCATATCCTCACAAGCCAAACGTTTCTGTAGTCAATGTTGGTCTAGCGGTTCTAGGCGTGCAGTCCGGAACCGCGCGACTGCTACGGTCGCAGGTTCGAATCCTGCCTCGGGCATGGATGTGTGTGATGTCCTTAGGTTAGTTAGGTTTAAGTAGTTCTAAGTTCTAGGGGACTGATGACCACAGCAGATGAGTCCCATAGTGCTCAGAGCCATTTGAACCATTTTTGTAGTCAATGTTAAGCCGTGATGCGGTGGTGTAAAGAGTGGGAAACTTGAAACTAGTCCTTTGGTGTGATGGATTACGCTGTACCCTTTGGCAATCAGTTGGAAGGGTTTGGGTTTGGCGAATGCCTGTAGAACGTTACTTGCCGTCATGTGTACTGCCTACAGTGAAGTAAGGAGGAGGTGGTGGTACTGTACGGGGGGATTTTCGTGGTTCCAGTGTGGTTCCCATACTGCGCTTAAGAAAACGATAAATGCAGAAGGATATGAACACATTTTACAGCATTGTATAGTGGGTACAGCAGAGAAACAGTTCGGAGGTGATGATTCTGTCAGAATGACAATGCACCCCGTCATAAAGCAGCGTAGCGAGGCCATGACTTGTGGACAATAATGAACTGGCAGAAATGAACTGGCCTCCCAGTCGCTACCTGAAACCAATTGGAGACATCTGAGGTGAGCTACAACGTCGACTTCGTTCCAGCCCGCAGCGTCGAACATAACTAACTTCCCAGGTGGAGCTGTTGAGGAAGAAAGGACTGCTATTCCTTTACAGTCATCTAGACACCTCATTGAAACGCCCCCAGCAGGGTTCAAGCCGTCATAAAGGTGAAGTGTGGACACGCTCCGTGTTAATGTCCTTTATGAGTACTTTAGCAACCATACTGTCAAACATAATGACTTTAATTAGAGATACGAACTTTGGTTGATTTGACGCGACGGTTCAAAAAGGCTTCGCTCTCTCTTCCTTGTGTATTACAAACAACTGTAGAAAACAAATACACTGCCGGGAAAAAATGCAACACCCTCAAGGACAAGGTCATTTTACACGACAAGATAGGTGACATTGTATGAGTACATGATAACAAATACAGACCAAATGAAACACATGTCACAGTAGAGAAGCATAAATACGCATTGTAAGCCCTCTGGCGGCAACGCAGGTGTGTGTTGTCTCATGCAAACGATCATAATGGTACCAAATGGGGTCCTGCGACAGATTGTACCAGCATCTTGCGCCTGTTGTTGCAATGTTTCTTTCAAACCCTGCAGACCGAGTAAGTTGCCGCTTTATCATGTCCCATATATGCACAATTGTCGAGAGATCTGCTGATCTTGCTGGCCACAGCAGTTGTTGTACACCACGAAGAGCACACTGCGTCGCAACAGACGTATGTGGACGTGCATTATCCTGCTGAAAAAGCACATCATCTTCCTGTCGAAGAAATGGTAGTAGCGAGGGGATAAGTGCCTGTGAAATTTAATGGGCATTGGCGACTTTACCCTGCAGAAACATCATATCTGACCTCGAGTTTTAACTCATAGTTAACTATGCACGCTACATCTAATCTTGACCTTCCAAGGCATGCTGGAAGACTGAAGAGCCTAGACAGGCCATGCTGTCCTGGTCATGATTGGTGAAACGGTGCCCTCTAGGGAACTACACTGAGAATGCAGGTTTATTTTCACCTCCATTACACAAGCTGCTGTATGTAGGGATTTCCTGTGGACAAAGAAATACAAACTATCCAAGTCATGAAGGTGATACAAACCTTTTTTTTAGCAACACACGTACTTGTTATACATTCTGGCTCTGTCTACACCCCGAATACATATTCAACAACAGTAGTGCATGCATTCTTGATTCAGGTCATCAGTTTCAATTCAGCTGTTATTCCAAATTCATCTGTACCTTCCACAATAGTAGTTGTCATGCTAACATTGACCTACATCCAACTCTCATACAAGCAGCCTACATATCTTCTCACAATATTTAGTTCTCTTCCTCTTCATCTCAGGAACATTATCATCATTAGTGACCGTATTTACTACCAACCACAGTAGCTGCTCAGCAGGTATCGGTGACCCTACCATCGCAACCTGATGCCTTCTAGACATCTATAAGCAGCACCATATTCACATGGTGATGAGCAATGTATCATCAAATAATGGCTACATGAACATTGCCATAACTACACTAAAATCTCAAATTAAAAAAAAATTACTTTAATCTTCTTATTTTTTTAACATTTTCATTTCACTTTAACCTTGATTGTGCAACGCTCATCTCTGCAGCCCAGATTGGAAGCAAGGGCACACTGTATTATGTCCAGAGGGACTATTCCCGATGTGTAGATAGAGCACACATCCAACACAATTGATCAGCATGGCTCCAAGTATAACAGTTGCATTTCTACTTCTGTTAATTTCTCCATCATGCATAGTGCAGCTAAAAAGCTGATCTTTCAATAGGAATGACTTATACAGCACAAAAATCCCTAAATACCTCAATTGCATCAAAAGGAAAACTGACTTGAGAAAAATATAAAATTACATAGGGACAGAATGTGCAACCACCACTTATCCTTAGGAGACGTAATTGTAAGTATTATCAACAGACATGTAAAAAAACTGAAAAAAAGCTCTCCTATTTTCTGAACTCTTCATGCCCTTTACTGGGAGGAAAAAGAAGATCAGGGTCTTTCTCCCCATTCATCCTCAGACAAGGTAGGTCCCTCAAATTTGGAATCTAAGTGAACTGTACCTCCTTTCTAACTTTCCTCAACCTATTCCTCTTCTTTCCCTGAGAAAGGAACTAACATCTCTGAAAGCGACGATTTTTTTGTCGCTCTTATGTGTTTTATTGGCAATGCTTAGAAATTCACCTTCTGAAGGTAATTGAAGGTCAACCATTCTCCTACGTAACTGCCACTGAACAAACATCTAGCTGACCTAGTCACCATCTACTACAGTTGGTGCCATGCCATGACACTCTATAGATTGACCTCTTCTACTGACAAAATGTTGTTAGCACCTGATCCATTCAGATCATAGTCATACAGCCATTTCCAATATAGCAGTTTTGTTGAGTTAACGATCAACAAGTTTAACATTGACACTAACAAAATTGTATGGAAATAGAAACTCCCACTATAGAATTACTCATACAATTTTAATCAACAAGGTAATATAATGACAATGCTATTTGTAGATGATCAGTTTTTGGTTTGGAACTGTGAGGATAGAATGCAGGGAGCTGCCTAAGAGCTACACAAAATGTGTCAGGTATATAACATGTCAGTATCAACACAAAAAAGTCATGGTGTTCTATGGGTAAAAAACAGTAAGGACAACAATGCTAACAGGAAACAATATCGTAGAGCAAGTACCAAGTGGTTATAATTAAGGTGCAGCTATGTGCAGTGGTCCAGTGGGGGCTGTAGTTATCACATGGCCTCAAAACATGGCACATATGCTAATGCTTTAATTTGGAACCGAGTTACCTTGAAAAAGCGTTAGTTCCAATTGTGGCCACCAGGTTCAAATTTAGCACTCTACACTGTTTGTATGATGATGTGACATCTACACTGTTATTTGACAAGCCATAAGTGAGTATAGAGTATGGCTATTGAGAAGAGAGACTGTGAGCTGTAAGTGAAACACTTTTATGTGAGCAGCAACAATTACAGTACTGCATTAAGCGAGTATTGCTGACTGAAAGGTCTGGGGAGAGGCCCAATGTCAATAACTGGTTTCAAGAAGATAATAAAGAAATTCAAAAACATGGATGAGCTTGGTGTGGCACGTGGAAGAGGAATGCATTGTATCCCGGTGCCACTTATTGACGGGATTGCTGTTGCTGTAACTGAGCATGCAGCATGTGCCCACGTAGTGCTAGGCCTCTGCCAGTGTCACAAGAATTGCCTACCCATGGTCAACAGTACAGAACGTTTCGCTGTCTGTTTTACACAGGTACCCGTTCAAGATCCAGATGGTGCAGCAACTGAAACCTTATGATCTGAATAATGTTCCGAATTTGCTCTTCAGTTTCTGGTATGGATAAAAGATGATGACATGTACCGGGTTATATTCTATAGAGTGGTGAGGCACGCATTACACTTCAGGGAGCCGAATTTGGGGTACAGTTAAAATGCACGTTGTGCTTGAGGAGCCATTGCATTTGCCATATGTGACTGTGTGGTGTGTATTCCCCAAGCACCTTTATTCTTGGTCTGTACTTCTTTGAAGGGAACACGCCTAGAGAGCTTGTCATGTGCACCATGATGTCTGCAAGTTATCCACACCTCCTTATACAGCGTGTGATTCCTGCTTTGTAAGAGCACAACTGTATGGAAACTACTCTTTCATTCAAGGTAGGGCAACACACCACGTCACTCACCCAGTGAAAGATCTGCTTAATGCAGTCTTCCACAAATGTGGCCTGCAAGATCATCTGATTTGAATCCATGTAACTTTTGGTCCTGGGGATATTTAAAAGGATGAGTAGCTGCGTTTTAATTTCATCACTCCATAGATTTTTAGTGATCATGCTGTCATTTAGAGGAGACCAATATAAAAAAGACAAAACAGGGAAGTTCTATTACATAAACATTACCATTAAAACATCTCTCCAAAATAAAGTAAGAACAGAAACTTATCTTAAATTTGTAAATTTATGTCTGTACCGACATTGCTATACGGGAATGAATTTAGGGTAATGAAAAAAAAAGATAAAATAAGATTACAGCCCAATGAAACAAAATTTCTCTGGAACATAGTAGGAAACACAAAGTTAGACTATAAAAGAAGTATAGATATCAGGAAGAAATTGAAAATATTTGATGCAGATGAAATGGTTGAAGAAAATAAGCAAAAATCCCGTACGTTGTGAATTGAGGACTCAAGATAACCACTAAATTTTTGACAATATGTGCAGTAAATTTAAAGGTGCTTGGAAAGCCAACAAAAAGATGGAGGGACCAAATGTTGCTGCAACAGGTCTAACAAGAAAAAAAAAAGAAATTTTGGACAGTACTATGCAATTTTGGGACTATTAATGCCACAATGTCTGTGCAGATTAGAATTATAAATTTTCTCTAGTGCATTGTACAATGAGTAAATACATACAGGATGATTCAGATAATTTATCCCAAACATTTGCAGAACTGTTTAAGATATCATAATTCTGATTTCACCCTTACACATAATTAGAATGTCCTCACTAAGCGACAGAGTCTCTATTCATAGCTGTATTCGTTACAGAATTATTGTTATCGACGTTGCTTTATTAAAAATGCGACTGTAGTAATTTCTGCTGTTAATATCATAACTCAAAAAGAGACAAACTGAACGGGGTTTCGTTCTTCAAAATCCGACTACTAGTTTCACAACAATTACAATGTTTATAACTTAGGATTCAAATGTTTTGATCATGAAACGAATCGCTATCTTATACAGGAGTTCGCGGTTCCATACTCAAATCAGGGAATACAGCACGCTTGATGATCAGGAAACAGGTTGTTGCCTCACTGCGATACCAGTTTAAAAGTCGCACAGAGGAAATGTAGCTACATTTCCTGGAAAGACTTGCAGGCTTTTCACCAACTAGTGGAGTATCAGTCTTTCACCAGCACTCAGTAAAGTCTTCAAACAGCTTCACTTACGTCACCTTCCACAACATGTTGAGACAGAACACCTGCTGCCATGGGAACAGCTTAGCTTCCGACATCACCACAAGCTGACACATCAACTGTTTCGACTTGTGGAAGAGACAGTGGGTGCAACTGAATGCCGGGAGTGTTTTGGAATCATATTCCTTGATGTAACAAAAGCGTTCAACTTCATTTGACATCAGGGGCTTCCCTACAAGCTTTCGGATATGGGAGCCCTCTTCCACAAGTACGCCTACTCTGATCCTATCTAACTGGGTGGGTGGATTTGAAGTGTTCAGAATGATCCAGCGTTCCACAAGGGTTTGCCCTTGGACTGTTGCTGCACGCAAAGTACACAGTGGACACACCTAGAAAGGTCCGAGTCCAGTATTCCCTATATGCCGAAATATGGCGCTCAGCATTTCTTGTATCAAGCCATAGAGGACTTGGTTCAGTGGGTCACTAAATGACATCTTAAGTTCAACAGCGAAAGACGTAAGCCATTTGGTTGCTCATCGACAAACACCTCAGCACTACCATTGTTCACTATCTGTAGAATATCTATGTCGTGGGGCACCATAGACAAGTACATGGGCATTACCATTGATTTCCATCTCGCTTCGAAGTAACATATCAAGAACTTTTGCCAAACAGCCACGGGAAGACTGGTATAGTAGTTCCTCAACCCTCAGAACACGATTCCACATCAGTTGGGTATTGCAGTCAACATGACGTTCATTCATTCACTCTTCGAATATGCGGTGTTTGCCTGGGACAATGCGGTGGAGATGCACATCAGTCATCTGCAGAGGCTACAGACTCATGCCTCTGCCTGGCGCTACATCTGTCACAACGATTCCCGACTACTTTATGTGTATCAGTGATGTACTTCACCTTCATAAGAGGAGCTGCCAAGCTGCACGCCTCTTTTATCAGAAGATTGCACAGTCAACTGACTAGCACATGTGTGCCCTAGGCTCGCGAGATTAAATTCCATAATTTGGTCCATTCTGCTGAGTAACTACCAAGCTGGCAGAACGAGGTGACAAGAAGACAATATTGCAGAACGTCACTAAAGACAACCCCCTTAAGTTCCTGACTGATGACCTCAGAAGTTAAGTCCCACAGTGCTCAGAGCCTTAAGTTTCTACGCATAACTCAAAGATTGAACTCCACCCCATCCTGAAATGAGAAGAAATCCTGCCATCGGCAGTGTGTGTGTGTGTGAGTATAGCTTACATTCTGTTCTATAACAATGACATGTGTCTAGTGGTAGATAATTTTAAAAATAAATGTTTTTCACAAACCAGGAGTAACTAGATATGCAGCTTATTTCCTTCTTTACAGAAGATGTATAGGGAACGTGAAGAGAACAGTTTAGTTATAAGCAAAAGGTAACTCAGCAAATGCAAGAATTGCAGTTCAGCAAATATGCCAACAGTTGTTATTGGAAGGGCCCTGGAATACTACGCAGAGGGTAACGAGTAATCCTGTAACCAGTGGAATGCACAAAATAGTTGTCCTGGCAGCCTCTCGATTAAAAAATAAAACACCACTGTTAGGACATTCCTGACACACTATTTAAAAAACCTTTGTGGCAAGAAGAACTGTATGAAAGTGGGGAGGCGTCTACTGAAAACCCACTTGTAAAGCAACAACAAAATATTATGCAAGTACTGTAGGCCTTTTCCAAATCGAAGAATACATCGACAAGGTGTTGCTTACTTAGGAAAGCTTGTTGAACTGCTGGTCCTAATTGGGTCAGGTTATCGAATGATACATGACTTCCTCTGAACCTCCACTGGAAGCGACTTATTAGTAGTGACTTGGTTTCGAGAACGCCAATTGACCATTCAATCCAGGGTCTTCCCTATGGAGCTGGAGATACTGACGCTAGATAACTACTGGTGTTGATACGAGCCTTCCATAGTTTTACAACTTCCCCCAAGTTGCTACTTCTCCTGTCAGCCAAACTTCATTAAAAATCCGTAGGACGACCCCTTTCGACAGCTCGTTCAACTAATTTAACATACTGTACCTTATCAGGTCGATAGCGGACACAACCACGAGCAAGTGACAATATAGAGTTCAGCTTTTTAGAGAGGAATACTGTTCGTATTTCTCCATGCTGGTGTAGTGTAAATCCTAACCATCCCTCTCCCGTGTTGCGCGATAGCGATAAAATGCTGGATACTGACTACAACTGGCGGTAATGTAATAAAATTCATCCACTGTCCGGGCGACGCGATGTTGTAGGAGACATCCCTGCTCTCGTACAGCTGCTATTGGCGGTTGTGAAATTCTCCTAACTGATTTCCTTACTTGTGGGGACGGATGTCCGATGGAGTTCAAGTACCGTTGTCAAAATCTCTTCTGCCTCACCTTTGCCTTCGCCACCCGACAGGTTAAAATATTCTCAGCCATTGGGCACTGGCTGAACCTTTGCATAGCCACGCTCATTGCAGAACTACTCTCATCACTACATCAAGGGACCGGCTGCCTCCTTGGTGTTCCTGATAGCTTTAGGACGGACGCATCAGCGTCTCGGTGGGCCGCGGCTGGAATGTGGTCCACCCAACCCTGGGGGCATTCACTCTGCTCGTAAACAGCTGACTGTCTGTGATGTGCTCTTCATCAATCACACGTGCCAGTATGACATCTGACGACACCCAGGGCGGTTCTTGACCCCAACGTCGTGCTCGTTTCCCTGCCCATTTTCCCATCGAGGTTGATGAGAAAGAGTAATTTCAGAGGCACTTTCTTCTCTACATTGAGTGTTAAAGTTTTGCTTTTATCTTACGTCATGGCTGCTTCGAGTACTGTATCCTTACCCTGTTTGCTTTTGTAGATACATACCCAGGTATACGTCTTAGTTTCTCTGGACGTGGTTTGCGTCGAAATATCTACCTCAGCGCAGGAAGTGGCACACACTGCTTCTGCATATTTCTCGGACTTTTCTTTCTTCGGTGAATATTGTGCAGTATCAGCTCCATAGTGGATGTCTCTCAGAGCAGTTGATGCATTTAGCTGAGGACTGATCAGTGCCAAGTTTATCGGCTGCCTTTCCGCATTTCCCTCAAGTTTTTTCACTTTCGCAAATCAGTGTTATGTGGCCAAATTGCTAGCATTCGTAGCACATCACAGAGGTGTGTAAAATCTAGCCCTAAAAAGAAAGAAACCTGCCAGATGGTACTAGGGTAGCGATGGAGAACGGAGTGTCACAATAAAGGTGGTGGTCTTCTGTATACCTCCACTACTTCTTCACATTATTTGCATCACATCCACTATTCCCTGTGACACTCATTCTTGTTTCAGTTCCGAGGTAGCCATGTCCATTATATCACGACGTGTGACCACGGCATTGCTTGAATTGACGAAGGTGTGCACCTCAACAACAATGTGATATTCACCTAATTTTTTAGATTTACTTAGTATTTTCACATGTTTCTACCTGTCAGTTTCAATCAGGAAGAAATCTCTCAATAAGTATGTCAAATCCACTTAATTTTTTAGATTTCCTTAGTATTTTCTCCTGTTTCGGTCTTTCAGTTCCAACCAGAAAGGAATCTCTCAATAAGTATGTCAAACTCATCTAATTTTTTAGAGTTTCTTAGTATTTTCACCTGTTTTGACCTGTCAGATTCAACCGGCAAGGTATCATTTTACAATCTTTTAACAAATTTTAAGGTAGCAGCATGACCTTCTAAACCTTTACGAAAACAAAAAAGAGACACTACAAATGTCCCCTCTTTTCTCGTGATCACTCGAAACACATCCTGATCCTGGGCTCATTTACCAATTTCAATTAGCTTATCAGCATGACTAGACTTCTTCAGTTCTTTTTGTGATTTTGTGAGTTTTAACGGCGCTCCTAGAGGAAGTACTAACTGATATACTTGAAAAAAGAGACAGCATTGGTCGTATATTTTTTACTATCGCAAAATCGATTTTCTGTCACTGAGTGACCATCTTCAGTGCTATATTGTATAACTTAAATTGGGATGCACTGTTGTCACTAAGCTTACGGCAATCACAGTCTATACGAGAAATCAGAGCTCGAACAGAAAGGTTTAGGTGTTCGTTTTTCCCGCGCGCTGTTCGGGAGTGGAATTGTAGGGAGATAGTATGATTGTGGTCCGATGAACCCTCTGCCAAGCACTTAAATGTGAATTGCAGAGTAATCATGTAGATGTAGATGCGTCAAGTTGGACCCCCCCCCAGTCTGACACGACAGCTCTAAATATTATAATGTCTCCGAAATTACTAATCGACTTTCGAAGAATGAAATACAGTCGATTCTTCTCTTTTAGAAGTACGATACCAGCAGCAAAAATTACTAAACTTCCACTTGAAAAAGAGAAGTTAGTACTGATACGTCAAATTCGTTTTTCAAAAATATCTCTTTAATTAACATAGTTATGAAAAGAGACTATACGTCAAGCTTCATTTGTGCGCTTTTCCTTACTCATTCTTGTAATAGAGAAAGAACATATATTCGCCAATATTAAAGTCCGATTACATTAGTTTTTACATTTTTTTTTCAGAGTAAGAATTTCATTAAACTTCGAGAGTCACTGAACTATGACGGCCTGAGATATTATTTTTTTAATGAGAATAACTGTTGCTGATGTTTTTTATCTTTTCAGATCACTAAACAATTTTTATCACAGGCATTAGGCCGTTGGGACGCCCCTTCTTGACGCGACAAAATACGCACTCTGAACTCTTAAAGCACTCACATTTTGCAATGTCATTTAGCTGGAATATCATTTACCCGCCAGGGTAGCCGAGAGCGCTAATGCGCTGCTTCCTGGACTCGGGTAGGCGCGCCGGCCCCGGATCGAATCCGCCTGGCGGATTAACGACGAGGGCCAGTATGCCGGCCAGCCTGGATGTGGTTTTTAGGCGGTTTTCCACATCCCGCTAGGTGAATACCGGGCTGCTCCCCAAGTTCCGCCTCAGTTACACGACTCACAGACATTTGAAAACGTTCGCGCTCTTTCATGACTTACACTAGATGCAGACAGCTGTGGTACACTACTTTCGTCCCGGGGGGTTCGGGGTGGCTGCAGGAAGGGCATTCGGCCACCCTCTGAAAGTAACACTGCCAAATCCGCCATAACAAAGCCGACCCCGCGTTGGAGCGGGAAAAAGTCCCAAGAAAGAAAGAAAGAAATTTAGCTGGAATATCATTCGTTTGAAGAAGTTTCTCTGTCGAGAGGGCACGTTTGAGGACTGACCTGAGTACTTGTCCTGGACGCTGGTGGAGGAGGGCCTGGCGCAGGACTGCGAGCCGCAGAGGTTGGGGCAGCACTTCTCCGCCGAGGACAGGCACTGCCAGTCGCTGGTGCAGCGCGGCGTGCACTGCTTCACCGTCGACGCCAGCGGGCAGTGGCCGGGCCGCGCTGACAACACCACAAAGCGACACTTTAGTGGCCAGCGCCAGAGGCGGCGCACACGGTGCACGTTTGCACCGCTGTCTACGTCAAAGAAAAAAGCGCTTCCTGGTGCGTTAAAAACTTAAAGGTGCAATCACTCCATAAGTTGGACTGAATACCATCGTGCTTTACTAGGCATTGGAGGTGGCGTGTCTCTGTCTTCCTCCGACATTACAACTAACGCAGCCCGTATAAGGGACCTACAGATTTAGGTGGACCCCGAGCCGAGGTGCAACTCGGTATTTTTCACGTTAATAAACATTTCCACAGATGAAAGAAGTTTTTGTTGTTGTGGTCTTCAGTCCTGAGACTGGTTTGATGCAGCTATTCATGCTACTCTATCCTGTGCAAGCTTCTTCATCTCCCAGTACCTACTGCTTAGTGTATTCATCTCTTGGTCTCCCTCTACGATTTTTACCCTCCACGCTGCCCTCCAGTACTAAATTGGCGATCCCTTGATGCCTCAGAACATGTCCTACCAACCGATCCCTTCTTCTAGTCACGTTGTGCCACAAACTCCTCTTCTCCCCAATTCTATTCAATACCTCCTCATTAATTATATGATCTACCCATCTAATCTTCAGCATTCTTCTGTAGCACCACATTTCGAAAACTTCTATTCTCTTCTTGTCTAAACTATTTATCGTCCATGTTTCACTTCCATACGTGGCTACACTCCATACAAATACTTTCAGAAACGACTTCCCGGCACTTAAATCAATACTCGATGTGATAAGTGAAATACAAAAAAACCTAGAACCGCCGACTACTGTACCATCAAGCCTCTCCTGGTACATTACTATACAGTCATCTGACGGAATTTTGATAGACATGCATTCCGACCCGAGGTTCCTCACTAGTGGATTCTATACAGACAAGCGGTCACCCTCCGACACATATGAGGACTGAGCGAACTTCGTGCCTCTCACTCTATAGCGTGCAAGGCTACTTGGCGGACGTCTTGTGTATCTGCGATGGTGCTGGCACCTACGCCTGTCGAACTCTGCCTGGCTGCACTGTACCTATCGTGCGAGTCAACTCCTCCTTTTGTACTGCTTCACGTGCCCGCAGGGGAACTACGATGCATTCAGTATTGCCGCCTGTGATGGTCACAAAGTTTTGATTCAGCAATATTTATACCAACGACCTAGCCGCAGTGGTAACACCGGTTCCCAGCAGATCATCGAAGTTAAGTGCTGTTGGGTTTGGCTAACACTGGGGTGGGTGACCGTCGGAGTCTACAGAGCGCTGTTGACATTCAGGATGCACACCCAGCCCTTGTGAGGGCAAATGAGGAGAGCCTTGGTTGAGAAGTAGCGTCTCCTGTCACAAAAAAGCTGACAACGGCCAAGAGAGTGGTGTGCTGACCACTTGCTGCTCCATATCCGCATCCAGGAACGCCTTACGGCTGAGAATACTTAATCATTATTACTGTTATTAGTATAACTATCTACGTAATTTTTCTACGACTAGTACTACTCTCAAACAGAACTTTGTTATCAATTACATCATGTAAGACGTTCTAAAGATTGTGTGAACACGACCTATTACAAACATGTACCGGCCAGAGTGGCCGAGCGGTTCTAGGCGCTACAGTCCGGAACCACGCGACCGCTACGGTCGCAGGTTCGAATCCTGCCTCGGGCATGGATGTGTGTGATGTCCTTAGGTTAGTTAGGTTTAAGTAGTTGTAAGTCCTAGGGGACTGATGACCTCAGAAGTTGAGTCCCATAGTGCTCAGAGCCATTTGAACCATTTTTGAACAAACATGTAGACAACAGATGATACAGACAACAATAAGTAAATATCCAGATACAACATCTTTAGATATAAAGCGTTCTCTCACAAACACATCACACAAATAAAATATCTGATTATGAGCGGTTACCATTACACCACCCGTATTTTATGAACGAATGCTACCATTACTTTAATAAACTAGAAAACGAGAATGGCGGTTTCAATCTACGAGGTGTGATTACAGAAATATTAAACTCCAAAACAGGCGAGGCTGGCAAGCAAACAGATGTGGACAACTCCCTTCGCCATACTGATCACCTGAGATACATCACAACCAACTCGTAGGTTTCCGTGTGTCATTCCGTAAAGCGTACATGAATTAGAATCAATTTGCCCAAACAATGAAATCAGTTAATCTTTAAGTTTTAAGGTTGCTGTGTTTTACCTTTAGTTACAATTTGTCGACATGACACAAGGTGTTATTATCATTGACTTCGTGAAACGTTCTGCTGTACTCACCTAGCGGATACAAAATTTTACATTGCAGTTGGGCCAGTCCTTTATACAAAAAGGACTGACACTTGAGGAGGCAGCCGTTGGTTTTCTAATGTGATTGCAAGAACGGGAGAGAATTAGAGCATCTCTATAAACACAAGCAATGTTATCTCGAGTCATAGCAAACTACGGTATAATTCCATGGTATCGTGAATAATGTACGGTCACAGACGTCTGTCCTGTAATGTTGAAATGACGCTTTACTAGTAGAACAAATTTGTTAAAGATTCTAAACATTATTGGGGTGCATTATAAAAGTCTGGGAAACCGTTTGTGGGAGAGAGTACGCAGAAATTTCAGTTTGCTAACGAAGGAAATTCTCCACCACACCTAGGATCAGCCATACTTCGTGGAGTGGAGCTATGGTCACCTCCAGACCAACTACCGGTGGAGGAAGATCCACTTCATGTGGCTCCTCTTACTGCCTCTTACTGGTTTGCAGGTTCAAAATACCACACATTGTTACATTTTATCTGTGTAGTGTTCAATCTTCTTCACATTTCCTTTATTATTTTTAGACAAGACTTACACACAAAGTTTCTGTCTTCTCGTAGTTACGCCACCTCCGGTTTCAGCGAAGCCCCCATTTCTCGCATGTGGTACTGAAGTTGCATTCGTTAAAGATGACAGAAGGGGTGCAAACAGTGCTACAGATACAAGCCATATGTTATTGCCTCTGTTCATTTTCATGTTTATCTTGATACATGTTAATGAAGAGACGAGTTTCGTTCAAGCTTTAAAGTATTGGGAATTGGCCGGACTCCACCGCAAATTATTAGGTAGCCGTTTTAGTGTTTTCCACATTAGCTGGCCCATACCGTGTTAGTTCAGTGCTTCAGCCAGCTACAAATTTTGCTGTACTATTTTATATTTCTCATTGTGTCTTCTCTGTCTTAATGAATTGTTTGTGTGTGTGTGTGTGTGTGTGTGTGTGTGTGAGAGAGAGAGAGAGAGAGAGAGACTGTGATCTTGGAGAACTGGTATGTTAAGTCATGCTGAAACTTTTATGGATTTTTTTCAGCAACATTTGTCTGAAAGATCTTCGTAAGGGTGCTGTAGACCGAGATGCCGTGTGTCTAAAACATACACCGATGACCCAAAACATAATGTCACCTGTTCAATAGCTGTTCCAATTTTCAAACACAGTACAACAGAGATTCTGCTTGTCATGGATTCTAAAAGTCTTTGACAGGATTCTAGAAGTATGTGGCACCCGATGACTACGCACACGTCAAGCAATTCCCGCAAATTACGGGATGGTGGTTTACGGACAGGCAGCTGCCACCCGAAATGTGTTCCAATGGGTACAGATCAGGCACATCTGCTGGCTAAGACGTCAATGTGAGTTCACTAAAATGTCCCTCAAACCACTGTAGCTCGATTCTGACCTTACAACACGGACAGTTTTCCTGCTGGAAGATCTCATCATCATAAACAGAGACTTCAAGCATGATTCGATGCAGGTGGTCCGCAATAATGTTCGCTGCTGCCATGATGCCTTCCTTTATGACACAGATCGCATGGAGGCCCAGCTCAATGTACCCAATAGGATAATTCTATCCTCACCGTCCTGAATCTGTGGCACGGTGTATGTTTCGTGCAGCCATTCGCCTGGATGACGGCATGTAAGGACCCAGCCATTGTCCTGGCGTAACAAGAAATGCGATTCATTCGGCAGGCGACACCTCTCTATCAGTCCCTGGTGAAAAATCTGTGATGCTGTGCCCACTTCAACTATAACTGACTATGTCGTTGGGTCAACTCAGGAACGTGCAGTGGGTTGTGTGATGTGGAGCTCGATGTCCAACAGTTGTGTTTGAACGGCGCGCTACGAAACACTTGTGCCTGTACCAGCGGTGTATTCTGTCGTCAGATCTGCCACAGATCGCTGCCATCCTGGATTACACAGTGGGGGATCCTCCGACCTCCACGTTTTGTGATGAGCCATAGTCGTCCAATACCATACGGCCTACTCGCTATTTTACCACCCTTCAACCACTTTCCAAAGGTACTCACGACATTAGTAGTTCAACAGGCAACCAGCTTCGCCGTTTCAGAGATTCTCGTTTCCATCAGCAGCTCCACAATAATGTGCCTTGTCAAATCCGCTTATATCAATAATTTCCGCATTTGCGGCCCGCACCTTCGCTATAATGACTGCCCATTCGTCTCTCTTCCGCTTACACCCGTTCTCTTATTGTCTTACGTACCCGTAACACAACTCGGAAGCGTTCAACCACGCGGTGGGCAGTGGTCAAAATGTTTTCAAAAAATGGTTCAAATGACCCTGAGCACTATGGGACTTAACTTCTGAGGTCATCAGTCCCCTAAAACTAAGAACTACTTAAACCTAACTAAGAACATCACACACTTCCACCGAGCGAGGTGGCGCAGTGGTTAGCACACTGGACTCGCATTCGGGAGGACGACGGTTCAATCCCGTCTCCGGCCATCCTGATTTAGGTTTTCCGTGATTTCCCTAAATCGCTTCAGGCAAATGCCGGGATGGTTCCTTTGAAAGGGCACGGCCGATTTCCTTCCCCATCCTTCCCTCACCCGAGCTTGCGCTCCGTCTCTAATGACCTCGTCGTCGACGGGACGTTAAACACTAATCTCCTCCTCCTCACACACTTCCATGCCCGAGGCAGGGTTCGAACCTGCAACCGTAGCGGTCGCGCGGCTCTAGACTGTACAAAATGTTTTAGCTCATCAGTGTATATCACGATTAGGAAGATTGATTCGTTGCACAGTTATGTTCGTGAGTATATAAGTACAACGTATATTGTCGATGGAAAGGCAAAGTGTCATTTACTGCGACTAATCTTTCCTGGTCTTAAAAAAGACACAGTTCCGTTTCGATCCGTCGCCGTAATTACCTAACGCATTTACCGGTCACCATAACGTATGTATTTCAGGGTTGTCTTATCTTACTGTTACAATAATACTCAAGTCGAAAATGTTATTCCAGGAGATTAACGTAAGTACGGAATAATGTTTTTAGCAGGAATATTTTTAACTTGTGATCAACTATTACTATTTGTTGTACAGTGTATACGTTGTTTCTGAGATGTTCAGTGCCCTATGAGAGAAGAAACTATTGTAGGTAAAATTATTACTCTAAGAACATTTCTAGAAGATAGTCCCGGCATATCAACTTAAAATACTTACACCCTTGAGCAGAAACTTCCGCCAGCACTAGGAGCACGCCAACTGTAATCACCGAGAGTATCATCTTGTGTGAAGTTTCTGAAAATAAAATGTTGTACATAATACATTATAATTAAATCCAGCGAGAGTAACTCATAGGTAGTTTAAAAGAGTACACTGTCACAAAATGAATGTCTGTCAGAAATAATTGAACATAAATGATGAAAGTTCACACTCCACTATAACCTTATTACTACCATTAGAATCAATGTTTTGTAAAGTAAAACTTAGAGAAAATACAAGTTTTTACGGTAGTGAAATCAATCAAAGAACAGAGACGTTCTTTGGGTAGGTAAACCAGCCCGATAACAGGCTGTGCCGCGACAAATTTTCATTCTGTGATGGAATTTACATGGTGAATGACACAAAGAAAAGGCACGGACATAAGTTTTTGCGCTCCCTCAGCGACGAGGTCGCTAGAGACGGAACGCAAATTCTGTCAGGAAAGATAGGAAACTAAATCCGACATCTGGCTTACGCATTTTAAGAAATCCATGACAAGTAGAAAACTTGTTTGGTACGCAGAGATTCGAGCAGCCATCCTCTCGAATGCTAGTCCGTGTCGTAACACCTCAACGCCTTGCTGGATCGGGTAATCCGAAAGTAAAGAAGTTGCGGCTGTGGTCAGTCCCTCAAACGATGCTACTACGAAATGGTTGTGACTTTGCCCACGCAACCAGATTTATTGTACTTTGAACATATGTGCATGTATTTACAAAAACGTTATTGCAGCTTAACTATTAACTACTGCAAAGGATTTCTACACTTGAAAACAACTCATTTTCTTTATACATTCGTTTGGATTTCCTAACGCAACATCCTCCAGCACCGCACATAAAATAGTTGTCTAAGAGTTTCTGTATCGTTTGCTGGCCAATCTTCGACAATCCGTCGTGAATGTAAACTACACTGAAAACACATCATAGACTACGTATTGATTTTGAAGGTAGCGCTCCGAATATCGACACAGCAGGCATTTGGTTGTTGAGAAACAGTAACATTTTATATTCTTCTGGGCCCGATGCGTGGTAGATGTCTTTTAAGGACATTGCATAATTATAATTTATAATTCAAAGTACGCTGCTAAGATTGGGCGCTTTTATTTTACAATACACCTATTTCGTCTGAATTTCCATCATCAGGATAGCTCTTATAGTTTTGATATCCATGCGATATCGGTGGTTCTGTCACTGTCTATTCCGTTACATTCTGTTAGTGTTATTGTAATAATAATGGTTGCTTACCATCTTACCTGACTTATTACTTTATGCAGTTGCCATATTATACTCTTAATGTCGATATTTTGTTGACAGTTTGACAGTTACTCCAGGGATATTGTTTGGTCACATTAGTGCCTGTAAATTATTACTACCGGAAATACTTTCTGGCTTGGCTAACGATATTGACTGTTGAACCATAATATCTTAATGTACAAATAACCATTCAGGTATTGATAAAATTTGAAAATTGTGCAAAAGTGGCAGCTTACTTTAAAAGTTCATAAATGTAAAAACAGTGCACCTAAAAAATGCAAAACTTCGCACCGAATGACTTCAATTTCAGTGAACCACAGTTGGATCAATCATCTCATACAAATGAGTCTAAGAATTTGTAGACATATGAAACTGAATCATCACATAGGCTTAGTCGTAGGTAAAGTTTGTGGAAGACGGGTTCGTTGATAGTATACTGGGAAAATACAGTCGATCTACTAAGAATACTATATACCAGCACCCGTGAATGCCATTCTAGAATATTGTTTAATTACGTGAGTCTCACACCAAGTAGGACCAACCGGGGATGAATGCTTACAAAAGAAGGACAGCACTATTGGTCACAGATTTGTTAGACTGCCGGGATAGTCACAAAACAACTGAAATATCTGAAATGACAAACGCTTGAAAATAGAAACGATTACACTGTGAAAACATGCATTCAAGAATTTCAAGAGGCAGTATTAAGTGAAGAATCTAGAAAAATCCTAGACCAAGTACGTATCGTAACGGTATGGACCGCGAAGTCAAGATAACACTAATTATAGTGGGCGCGAGGGCTTCTAGCAGATATTCTTCCCATGCTCCACCCGCGAACAGAATGTGGTGCAATGAGAAGTACTGTCTGTCGTTGACTCCTCTGTGGTTTGCAGAGTATGAATATAGATTATATAAGTGTAGCTATAAAAAAAATTACCAGATGTCTTACAGAAAAGGCAGGTAATGAAATACGCTGCAGTAAAAAAATGCAGCATCCTCATGGATTGTGTTCAATAGCACTCTAAGACAAAAAACAAAAAAGGACTCATCACGAAGGAATTATCCCAGTGGGACGGAAATCGTAGGTATTGTGTAGTTGCACATACAAACAAATTATTACAATTTCAGAAAAATTGGATGTTTATTCAAGAGAAAGAGCTTCGCAAATTGAGCGAGTCAATAAGATGTTGGTCCACCGCTGACCCTTATGCAAGCAGTTATTCGGCTTAGCTTTGACTGTTGCAGTTGCTGAAGACCCACCTGAGGGATGTCGTGCCAAAATTCTGTCCAATAGGGGCGTTTGATCGTCAAAATTCCGAGTTGGTTGGAAGGTGCTATCCATAATGCTCCAAACGTTCCAGTAGATTAGGAAAAGTTTTGTATTCCGCCTGGAAGGAAGCGCGTGGGTCTGCTCCTGTAAACTGAAGGGTAGGCCGAATGTAGGAAGTGAGTAGGAGCAGGAAAAGGTGAAACGCTTCGGTACTGCGTTTAAATTTAAATCACCTTTAGTATACGAAGAATTAGGATTACATTAGGCTTACGTAACTTTGGCTGAGATGGGCACGTAAGTGCGAAGCCGTACAGGTATCAACGCTAACAGAAGTTACACAGGCAAAATATGTAATGGCTCGCCCACTATGAAATAGAAACAATGTCGGTTGGTCGTCTGCTCGGAATCAAATGGGCAGAATCTGGAGCGGCGCTCGTAGAGCTCCACAGCGCCGGCTAGAGGGCGCTGTCGTCGGTGTCGGTGTCGCAGTGCCAGCCTAGCAGAGCGCACTCACGACGTGGCGTCGTAGCTATCGATACCACAAAAGATCCGGAGACCGTGTGTGGACCGGCATTATCTTGCTGAAACACAAGTCCAGGTTGGCTTTCCGTGAGGGGCAACAAAACGGGGCGTAGAATACCGCCGACGTACTGCTGTGTCGTAAGGGTGTCGCGTATGACAACCAAAGGAGTCCTCCTAGGAAAAGAATAAGCATCACTGACCATCACTCCTTGTCGCCGGGTCGTATTGCAGGTGGCAGTCAGGTTGGTAATACACCGCGTCTCCAGACTTGTCCTCGGCCTGGAATCTCATTGACTAGAGTAGAACTGTCATCAGTGATAAGTCCCGCCTCGAACTGAGCCCAAACGACCAGCGACGACGTGTATAGAGACGCCCGGACAGCGGCAGGATACCAACCAGACTGTCGTCCACCATACGGCCCAGGAGTAATTGTCTGGGATGACATTTCTTTTCATCCCAGGACCCCTTTTGTTGTAATCCGCGGCATCCACACAACACACCTCGACGATATTTTGCGTCCCGCTTTGTTGCCCTCCATCTAACTTCATTTCAGCTAGATAATGTCCTCCCGCACGCGGCGAGAATTTCCACAGCTTGTCTTCGTGGTTGCCAAACGATGCCTTGGCCAGCAAGGCCGCCGGATTACTCTCCAACGACGTAACGCGCCAGTTGGACAGAATTTGGCACGACAGCCCTCTGGCGCATATCAAACAACGGTATAAATCAATGCCAAGCACAACAACTGCTTGCATGAAGGCCAGAGGTGGCCCGTCGTGTTACTGTCTTGATCAGTCTGTGGAGCATTATCTCTTAAATAAATCATCCCCTTTTTCTGAAATTGTAATCATCTGTTCGTCTGTACATGTACATCACATTTATCGATCTTGGCCCAGTTTGCATAATTACTTCGCAGTGGTCTTTTTTTTTGTCTTACAGTGTGTGTGCATAATGAGGGATTGTAGTGTTAGTGATTCATTTGTCACGGTAATCGGCAACCAGGTGACGCTCAGAAGGCCTCTCTGTGCACCTTGTGTTTTTATTCCGCAAGCACTAACTGTGCTAAGTTCAGAGGTGAACAGTATTTGCAACTTTCGTTCTAACGTACAATCATGCCCCACCGACCGGCAGGTGCTCCTGTTGGACAGCTTCAGCCGTCTGAACGGGGTCGCATTGCTGGCGCAGGGTAAGTTGAATGGGCGTGTCGATGGACTGCTGCACTTGTTAGCCACTGTGTATTGGCGATGAGTCGTTGCTTTCGGTAGTGGTCTATGGTGGATTCCACATTAGTAAGCCAGGTTCTGGGTGTCCACGTAGTGCAGACCCTTTAAGACTGACGCACTGTGTGAGCAGCGGTGGCTGATCGAACATCAGCCAGGGACGAAATCCAGGCACATGTTGGACCTGCTGTCTCATCAGGAACCATCTGTCTGCAGCAAGTTAAGATGACGCGTGACTCTGGCGACGCTACTACTGGGATGACGACACCTCCAAACATGGCTTCTCTGGTGTCGTGAAACGGTTGACTGGAGAGTGAAACGGCGTCCTGTTGTCTTCAGTGATGAGAGTAGGTTTTATCTTTATGCGAGTAATGGACGTACACGTGTACTAAAATTTCAGTAAAACAGCCTCGATCGCAATAGATATTGATTTTGATTGGCAACTATTTGGTCTCGGTCTAAAATTTAGATCATCTTCAGGCTGAAAGTATTGCAATACAATAGTAATACACGTTCAGAGGGGGTTTCTATGCAAAGAGATGGTTAAATCTAAAACCATTTAAAATAAAAGCTACAACTATAACAAAATAATATGTATATGGTGCAGATCTGCTGAGCTACGTAGTCCAGAATACATTCATCCACGACACTCAAGTCGCATCACATGTTTTATGACGTGGGAGCCATCAGTCAAACTCACCGTCTCGCTAGGTTTTTCTGCAGGGCAACGGAATCACTACCCACTACATTACACAGGATCCCCGTATTACCCATTTTTTCAACAGGAGGGTGAAGCGGTTTTTCGTAGTGTACGGCATCTGCCACAGGGCGAGCAAGGTCACCAGGTCTCTAGCCAACTGGACACGTATGGCACATGATAAAGCAGGAGCCTGCTCTTTCCCTAAGATCCGCAAGAACCATTGCAACAAAGAGAGCGAGATACTTTGGGACAATCTGCCGCAGGATGCCATTCGGCACCTTTATGACCTTTATGATCGTCTGGATACGAGACTTCATGTCTGCGTTGCCACCTGAAATGGCGGGGGAGGGGTGGGGATGGGAGTACACACTGTGTATTGATGCGACTGTTCCTGAACCCTTTACTGTGACATGTGTGTTTCATTTGATCTCAATTTGTTATCATACACTCCTACACTGAAGAGTCAAAGGAACCGGTGCACCTGCCTAATATAGTGAAGGGCCCCTGCGAGCAGACAAAAGTGCCGCAACACGACATGACTTGCACTCGGATAATGACTGAAGTAATGCTAAAGGGAAATGACAGCATGAATCCTGCAGGCCTGTCCGTAAATCGGTAAGAGTACGAGGGTGTGGAGATTTCTGCTGAACAGTACGTTGCAAGGTATCCCAGATATGTTCAATAATGTTCATATCTGGGGAGCTTGGTGGCAGCGGAAGTGTTTAAACTCAGAAGAGTGTTCCTGGAGCCTCTCTGTAGCAAATCTTGACATGTGGGGTGTCGCATTGTGCTGCTGGAAATGCCCAAGTCAGTCGGAAAGCACAATGGACATGAATGGAAACAGGTATTCAGACAGGATGCTCACGTACGTGTCACCTGTCAGAGTCATATCTAGACGTATCAGGGGTCCTACATCACCCCAACTGCACACTCCCCACACCATTATACAGCCTCCGCCACGTTGAACAATCCCCTTCTGACATGCAGGGTCCATGGATTCATGGGGTTGTCTCCATACCCGTACACGTCCATCCGCTCGATACGGTTTGAAACGAGACTCGTCCGACCAGGCAACATGTTTCCAGTCATCAACGGCCCAATGTCGTTGCTGACGGGCCGAGGCGAGGCGTAAAGTTTTGTGTTTTGCTGTCATCAAGCGTACACGAGTGGGCTTTCGGCTCCGAACGACCATATCGATTATGTTTCGTTGAATGATTCGCACGTTGACACTTGTTGATGACCCAGCAGTGAAATCTGCAGCAATTTGCGGAAGGGTTGCATTTCTGTCACGTTGAACGATTTTCGTTCGTCCCGTTCTTGTAGGATCTTTTTCCGGCCGCAGCGATGTCGGAGATTTGATGTTTTACTGGATTCCTGATATTCACGGTACATTCGTGAAATGGTCGAACGGAAAAATCCCCATTTCATCGCTACCTTGGAGATGCTGTGGCCCATCGCTCGTGCGCCGACTATAATACCACGTTCAAACTCACTTAAATCGGGATAACCTTCCATTGTAGCAGCAGCAACAGATCTAACAACTGCGCCAGACACTTTTTGTCTTATATAGGCGTTACCGTGCGCAGATGAACCACCTGTCGTCTCACTTGTTAATATAACGCCCTTGTCCTTGAGGTTGTTGCATTTTTTCCGGAGGCGTATTTGAAAATATTAACAAATGGTACAAGGCACATGGAGTACCATTACATTTTTACAAGACTCAGGACTTCTCATAGTACTCGACAAGTTATAAAAATTCTTTACTCAAATAATGAAAAGGAAGAAGTTGAAATTGCTAAATTTCTGGACACAAGTAATGAAACATGTAACTGCAGAAATAGCGAAAGTCAACGAAAATAACAAATTACCCCTACCGGATCTTGAATGAATATATACGAGAATTGTCAAATTTGTTCCATTTGATTTCGTCATTATTTATGATGAACTTCCGTCGAGTTAATTCTGTTTAGTCAGTATATTAAACTGTTATCTGTCGTTATCGGCGCCTGATCTCACCGCGTGTACCGAGAATATTGAACGGGCGGCCCCTCGGAACTGGATGCGCGTCACGCGCGATAGCTCCCCCAGCGGCAGGCTCCTCTGTTTGCCGACGAGGCGTGTATCGCCACAGGGAGGTACGGGTAGCCCGACACGCCATATGCTCGGGGACATGAGCGGGGGCAGTGAGATTAATTCCAGCATCACGTCAGCAAACACGCGCGAACACACACACACTCACAGGTGGTTAACGTCGGTGACAGTACCCTGGGTCCGTAAGCCATCACCTCTAGCACTTTCAGTAGTCCAGAGATGTTTGAGAGCCCAGTCAGTATCGTGGGATTACCTGAGCAATTTCAAGAAGGCCGGAACAGCGGCGCCCTAAGTTATGCGCTGGTTCGGGTGTGAAATGCCTCATCGCGATTGTCGACATCTCTTATGCACATCAGAAAACCAGTCAGAACGAGTCACAGATCTGATGCCTGCAAATTTGGGAATGAACTTGTGATGTTACTTTCATGTCGTCCTCAGAGCTTTCACGGAGTCCTGTTGGCGGCCGCGGTCAGAATCCACACACCTAGCAATGCGTGATACATGAGACAAAACACGTGACGTATTTTGCTCCACATATTTTCTCGGAAACCTGTATCAATCCTCGGCGCTGCTACGCTACTAAATCAGTCTCAATAAGGATCGCCAGCGTTGTATTTACCCGTTAGACAGGGTTAAAACACTCACTACTTCCACACCACTAATAAATGCCCTGTAGGAATACAACTACTTGCAGAATCCGGCCGCTAGACATCAAGTGTGTAACACCTATTAAGTAACCCCGCCAGCGACTGATATCGATTGCAGCTCAGAGGCGCTGCATCTTGAGATCGACGTTCGCCACGAGGAGTGTACGGGCATGTGACGTGGGCAGATCCGCTCTCGTGGGATCAAGGTCATGCAGGCAGCCGATAGTTAGGTCTTGTGCTTCTTTTTTAATCTTCTGACTGGTTTGATGCGGCCCGTCACGAATTCCTCGCCTGCGCCAACCTTTTCATTTCAGAATAGCAATTGTAATCTACGTCTTCAACTATTTGTTGGATCTATTTCAATCTCCGCCTTCCTCTACAGTTCTTACCCTCTACAGCTCCCTCCAATACCATGGGGTTATTCCTTGATGTCTTAAGAGATGTGCTGTTAACTTGTCCCTTCTTATTTCCGGTGTTTTCCATATATTTCTATTCCTCCGATTCTGCAGAGAACCTTCTCATACCTTATCAGTCTGTCTAGTTTTCAACATTCTTTTGGAGCACCACATCTCAGATGTTTCGATTCTCTTCTGTTCCGATTTTCCCACAGTCCTTGTTTCACTACCATACAGTGCTGTGCCCCAAACGTAGATTCTAGATAGTTTAATTCTGTCTTATGTAATTTTTAGTGAAGGTAATTTTTATTTACTTCCTCGAATTAAGACGTATGTTTGATACTAGTAGACTTCTCTTGGCCAGGATGCCCTTTGTGCTAGTCTGCTTTTAATGTCTTCCTTGCTCCACCCATCATGGATTATTTTGCTTCCTAGGTTGCAGAATTCCTTAACTTCATTTATTTCGTGATTCCCATTTCCGATATTAAGTTTTGCTTCTTCTCATTACTTTCATCTTTCTTCGATTTACTCTCATCCATAATCTGTAATCATTAGACTGTTCACTCCATTCAACAGATCCTGGAATTCTTCTTCACTTTCACTGAGGATATTAAAGTCATCAGCGAATCTTATCGGGCCGGCCGAAGTGGCCGAGCGGTTCTAGGCGCTTCAGTCTGGAACTGCGCGACCGCTACGGTCGCAGGTTCGAATGCTGCCTCGGGCATGGATGCATGTGATGTCCTTAGGTTAGCTAGGTTTAAGTAGTTTTAAGTTCTAGGGGACTGATGACCTCAGATGTTAAGTCCCATAGGGCTCAGAGCCTTTTGAACCATTTTTTTAAATCTTATCGCTGATATCCTTTCATCCAGAATTTTAATCTTACTCTTGCACCTTTCTAATACAATACACTGCATGAGTTACTACCGGTTACTCCTTGCTGCTATTCGAATAGCGACTCTGCTTTGGACACTGACTTTCTTGTTCCCACCATTGCTTTCCATTCAGTGCCCAGTTCACGGCGACTTTGGCTTTGGTTACGGTTTACGCATTCGTATCGGGAGCGCACAGAATAATGACAGCGATGATCGGATCACTTTTCTGCCTGCTCCCGATACGAACGCGTAATCCGTAACCAAAGCCAAAGTTGTGAGTTGGACACTGAATAGGAAGTGACAGTGGAAACGAGGAAGTCAGTATCCAAGGCAGGGTCGTAATCCAAACAGCAGCTACGTACCACTGGTAGTACCTCAGCCACCCCACTATAAGAGACTGGACTAGCGGCTGCCTACGTGGCTTCGTTCCCGCAAGAGCGGATCGGCCCACATGACTTGCCCTGTACGCCTCTGGTCAACTGCTGCTAGCGGAACTCCTGTGGAGATGCTGCCTCCTGCTAGGACTTTTCAGCTTTTGTTTGACTTTTCAGATTTTGTTGCCAAAAGAAGCTGGGAAACATGTGGCGTCATGGGAATGTGGCTAGCCTTTAGGTCCTCGAGGTAAGTGACGAACACAGTCCATTTAGAATTACAGAAAGACCGATCCATCATCTACAGGTTCCCTTCCCCCAGCTCTGACGTACAAGATAGCCAAACGGACGAGACCACGGGCTCGGCCGACGGTGATATACTACAGACTCCAGTGCATCTATGACAGCTTTTCCAAATTTTATTTTCCTGTTCGTTTTAAGGAGGCAGAGCTCTAAAATTATTGTCACAGAGTGGCCTAGAAATACACTATCTGACAACAGTTTCTAGACACCCCTATGTAACGCACAATCGACCACTATTTGTCACAAGAGGTTAGGCAACCAGTATAAAAGGAGGCGGGGAGTATGGTGTTGTCAACAGAGAAGCAATTACACAGAACGTGTCGATCAGGAGAGCTCAATGAGTTAGAACGTGGACTAGCCTTTGGATGTCACCTGAGTAATAAATCTATTCTACAGCTGCTAAAGTCGACTATTGGCGATGTGCCTGTAAAGTGGAAAAGCGAGAAACGACAGCTAAAGCAAATCCAAGCAGACCTTATGCATTGACGGACAGGGACTGTCGAGCACTAGGAAGGGTTCTTGTAAGAAATGGTGTGAAATCAGCGGAAGGAATCACTCGTGAGTTCCAATCGGCTACCACCAGTCCAGTTAGCACAATGACTATACTTAGGCCGTTAAAGAACTGGGGAATGGTGGTCGTACAGCTCCTCGCAAATTACACATTTCTGTAGTCAATGCTAAAATGACTGGAGAAGAGCAGTTTGGAGTGCTGAATCGGGCTCTACCCTTTGGCAATCTGATGGGTTTGGGTTTCACGGATGCGTGGAGGTTTGACGGATGCGTGGAGAAAGTTACCTGCCGTCATGTGTAAGACCAACAGTGAGGTATGGAGAAGTGATGTTACGGTAGAGAGTTGTTTTATCGTGGTTAGGGAGTGGTCCCTATATAGAGCTTAACAAAACGATAAAATGCGGAAGGGTATTAACATATTTTACAACATTGTGTACTGTGCAAAGTAGGGGAACAGTTCGGAGAGGATGATGTTTGTATGAGCATGGCAGTGCACCCTGCGATAAAACAGCATCTGCCGGCCCCTGTGTGGCCGAGCGGTTCGAGGCGCTTCAGTCCGGAACCGCGCGACTGCTACGGTCGCAGGTTCGAATCCTGCCTCGGGCATGGATGTGTGTGATGTCCTTAGGTTAGTTAGGTTTAAGTAGTTCTAGGGGACTGATGACCTCAGATGTTAAGTCCCATAGTGCTCAGAGCCATTTGAACCAAAACAGCATCTGTGACGCGATGGTTTGTGGACAATAACATCTACACCTACATACATACTCCGTAATCCATCATCCCCCCCATGAACCATGGACCTTGCCGTTGGTGGGGAGGCTTGCGTGCCTCGGCGATACAGATGGCTGTACCGTAGGTGCAACCACAACGGAGGGGTATCTGTTGAGAGGCCAGACAAACATGTGGTTCCTGAAGAGGGGCAGCAGCCTTTTCAGTAGTTGCAGGGGCAACAGTCTGGATGATTGACTGATCTGGCCTTGTAACATTAACCAAAACGGCCTTGCTGTGCTGGTACTGCGAACGGCTGAAAGCAAGGGGAAACTACAGTCGTAATTTTTCCCGAGGACATGCAGCTCTACTGTATGATTAAATGATGATGGCGTCCTCTTGGGTAAAATATTCCGGAGGTAAAATAGTCCCCCATTCGGATCTCCAGGCGGGGACTACTCAGGAGGACATCGTTATCAGGAGAAAGAAAACTGGCGTTCTACGGATCGGAGCGTGGAATGTCAGATCCCTTAATCGGGCAGGTAGGTTAGAAAATTTAAAAAGGGAAATGGATAGGTTAAAGTTAGATATAGTGGGAATTAGTGAAGTTCGGTGGCAGGAGGAACAAGACTTTTGGTCAGGTGATTACAGGGTTATAAATACAAAATCAAATAGGGGTAATGCAGGAGTAGGTTTAATAATGAATAAAAAAATAGGAGTGCGGGTTAGCTACTACAAACAGCATAGTGAACGCATTATTGTGGCCAAGATAGACACAAAGCCCATGCCTACTACGGTAGTACAAGTTTATATGCCAACTACCTCTGCAGATGATGAAGAAATAGATGAAATGTATGACGAGATAAAAGAAATTATTCAGGTAGTGAAGGGAGACGAAAATTTAATAGTCATGGGTGACTGAAATTCAAAAGTAGGAAAAGGGAGAGAAGGAAACATAGTAGGTGAATATGGATTTGGGGGAAGGAATGAAAGAGGAAGCCGCCTTGTAGAATTTTGCACAGAGCATAACTTAATCATAGCCAACACTTGGTTCAAGAATCATAAAAGAAGGTTGTATACCTGGAAGAATCCTGGAGATACTAAAAGGTATCAGATAGATTATATAATGGTAAGACAGAGATTTAGGAACCAGGTTTTAAATTGTAAGACATTTCCTGGGGCAGATGTGGATTCTGACCACAACCTATTGGTTATGAACTGCAGATTGAAACTGAAGAAACTGCAAAAAGGTGGGAATTTAAGGAGATGGGACCTGGATAAACTGAAAGAACCAGAGGTTGTACAGAGTTTCAGGGAGAGCATAAGGGAACAATTGACAGGAATGGGGGAAAGAAATACAGTAGAAGAAGAATGGGTAGCTCTGAGGGATGAAGTAGTGAAGGCAGCAGAGGATCAAGTAGGTAAAAAGACGAGGGCTAATAGAAATCCTTGGGTAACAGAAGAAATATTGAATTTAATTGATGAAAGGAGAAAATATAAAAATGCAGTAAATGAAGCAGGCAAAAAGGAATACAAACGTCTCAAAAATGATATCGACAGGAAGTGCAAAATGGCTAAGCAGGGATGGCTAGAGGACAAATGTAAGGGTGTAGAGGTTTGTCTCACTAGGGGTAAGATAGATACTGCCTACAGGAAAATTAAAGAGACCTTTGGAGAGAAGAGAACCACTTGTATGAATATCAAGAGCTCAGATGGCAACCCAGTGCTAAGCAAAGAAGGGAAGGCAGAAAGGTGGAAGGAGTATATAGAGGGTTTATACAAGGGCGAGGTACTTGAGGACAATATTATGGAAATGGAAGAGGATGTAGATGAAGACGAAATGGGAGATAAGATACTGCTTGAAGAGTTTGACAGAGCACTGAATGACCTGAGTCGAAACAAGGCCCCGGGAGTAGGCAACATTCCATTTGAACTACTGATGGCCTCGGGAGAGCCAGTCATGACAAAACTCTACCATCTGGTGAGCACGATGTATGAGACAGGAGAAATACCCTCAGACTTCAAGAAGATTATAATAATTCCAATCCCAAAGAAAGCAGGTGTTGACAGATGTGAAAATTACCGAACTATCAGTTTAATAAGTCACAGCTGAAAAATACTAACGCGAATTCTTTACAGACGAATGGAAAAACTAGTAGAAGCCGACCTCGGGGAAGATCAGTTTGGATTCCGTAGAAATGTTGGAACACGTGAGGCAATACTGACCTTACGACTTATCTTAGAAGAAAGATTAAGAAAAGGCAAACCTACGTTTCTAGCATTTGTAGACTTACAGAAAGCTTTTGACAATGTTAATTGGAATACTCTCTTTCAAATTCTGAAGGTGGCAGGGGTAAAATACAGGGAGCGAAAGGCTATTTACAGTTTGTACAAAAACCAGATGGCAGTTATAAGAGTCGAGGGGCATGAAAGGGAAGCAGTGGTTGGGAAAGGAGTAAGACAGGGTTGTAGCCTCTCCCCGATGTTATTCAATCTGTATATTGAGCAAGCAGTAAAGGAAACAAAAGAAAAATTCGGAGTAGGTATTAAAATTCATGGAGAAGAAATAAAAACTTTGAGGTTCGCCGATGACATTGTAATTCTGTCAGAGACAGCAAAGGACTTGGAAGAGCAGTTGAACGGAATGGACAGTGTCTTGAAAGGAGGATATAAGATGAACATCAACAAAAGCAAAACGAGGATAATGGAATGTAGTCGAATTAAGTCGGGTGATGCTGAGGGAATTAGATTAGGAAATGAGACACTTAAAGTAGTAAAGGAGTTTTGCTATTTGGGGAGTAAAATAACCGATGATGGTCGAAGTAGAGAGGATATAAAATGTAGACTGGCAATGGCAAGGAAAGCGTTTCTCAAGAAGAGGAAATTGTTAACATCGAGTATAGATTTAAGTGTCAGGAAGTCATTTCTGAAAGTATTTGTATGGAGTGTAGCCATGTATGGAAGTGAAACATGGACGATAACTAGTTTGGACAAGAAGAGAATAGAAGCTTTCGAAATGTGGTGCTACAGAAGAATGCTGAAGATAAAGTGGGTAGATCACGTAACTAATGAGGAAGTATTGAATAGGATTGGGGAGAAGAGAAGTTTGTGGCACAACTTGACTAGAAGAAGGGATCGGTTGGTAGGACATGTTTTGAGGCATCAAGGGATCACAAATTTAGCATTGGAGGGCAGTGTGGAGGGTAAAAGTCGTAGAGGGAGACCAAGAGATGAATACACTAAGCAGATTCAGAAGGATGTAGGTTGCAGTAGATACTGGGAGATGAAGAAGCTTGCACAGGATAGAGTAGCATGGAGAGCTGCATCAAACCAGTCTCAGGACTGAAGACCACAACAACAACAATCCATCATATGGTGCGTGGCGGAAGGTACCTCGTACCACAACTAGCATCTTCTCTCCCTGTTCCACTCCCAAACAGAAATAACGTTCCTGAGTGGAGTGGTTTGTCTATAGGCCTGACCTGATCTCTCTGCAGACCCCAGCATTCGATGTCACTATCTTCTCTGCTCTTGGCTCCAGAGGAAGAACTGCCTGTCACTCCTGTACAGACGTTCAGATACCTCACTGAAAGTGTCCCCAGCGGCGTTCAAGTTGTCATAGAGGCGAAGGCTGGACACACGCCGCATTAATGTCCATTAATAATTGTACCTATCTTTTGATCAGACTTTATGAATTCTGTCGTATTCTTTTTAGCGGCTCTCATTTCGTGGGCTGTAAGATGGTATCAAATTTAACATACATGTGTGCGTATTTAAGGGAACAACTGTGGCAATAAATATATCCGCACAGAATTAAGACAGAGCAAAACTGGCCTGTAGGAGAGTATAGACCTCTTCAGTTAGTCGTTGTAATTTGTTCTGTTGTGACACAATTTATTTAGGGTAACTGGGTGCTTATTTAATTTAGTAAGATTTTTTTATTGCAGGTGAATGGATAGGTGGGAGGAAGATGTTATTTATGTTTTCTTTATTCGAAATCCCAGCATTCGCCTTACGGGTGAGGCGAAAACCTGCCATCGTAAAAACTTCTGCAGGGATTGGTTGCCCGTTGCTATGGCTTATTTATCTTATTACCTTAGTGGCCTTGATGCTTTAGCATTCTGAAATTTTTTTATTTATAAAGAGAATTTTTTGTACCATTCTGTAGAAAGTTGAAATCCTGAAAATTTAGTAGATGTAGAGAATTCTCTCCTTCTGTAGAAATTGATTGGAGTACTACTCCTTATTCAGCTGTTTTTGTATGTCGGACTGCTACATCATCCCAAACCCTTGTAAGCGTTTTCGCTCTGTAGACGAGCTGTTTGATTTCTTCGTTATCCAGAGCACTTTCTTGGAGTGAGTCGCATACTTGTTCGAGATGACGTAGGGAGAGTATGCATATTTGATTTTCGGTAACTTAAACATTACAGGATCGTGCTATAAGAGTGATTTTGCAAGTCCGTTGTGACATAGTCTGTTGAGTCCAAAATGGGAGATTCGAAATGCCGCCCGGTCAGCAGACAATTTTTTTTTCGTTTGTTTAGGTGACATGATCCATACTTGAGATTCATATTCGAGAGTGGAGCGGACAAAAATTTTGTACGTAAGAAGAATAACTGGTTGATTCACTGCACGTGTTCTGTTTTTCATGACACTTATTAAGCTGGATCGTCTTTCAGCTTGTTTAACTTTTCTGGATATGTTTTTCTGCCAATTTAGGTGTTCACATTGATAGTTCCAAGATATTTTGCGTTTGGTTGTGGAGTGATTTCTTGTGCAATGAGTCGAATTTTGAATTTTCTGAGGGTCCTGTAGTCGGCGATTGGTAAAATTTCTGTGCCTGATTAGAATAAGCTAGCTTTTGATTGGATTTAGTCTGATCCTCCATTTACTGACTCAGATTCCAAGTTTGCTGATGTAGCTGTTACCCCGTTCATTGATTTTACTGCAGGTCACTACATGGCACCGAATAAGGGGTGTCATCAGCGTATAGAGCTATTTCTTCATTCCGCCATCTGGGTCTTAGGATATATACTGTATACATCGTATGTAACGACGAGATAACGGCTCCTTGAGGAATTCCCGCTCTGGGTGTGAAGCGAGATGACACTTGAAACTGAACCGGCACACAGTTTTAATCTTCCAGGAAGTTTCATATCAGCGCACACTCCGCTGCAGAGTGAAAATCTCATTCTGGAAACATCCCCCAGGCTGTAGCTAAGCCATGTCTCCGCAATATCCTTTCTTTCAGGAGTGCTAGTTCTGCAGGGTTCGCAGGAGAGCTTCTGTAAAGTTTGGAAGGTAGGAGACGAGGTACTGGCGGAACTAAAGCTGTGAGGAGGGGGCGTGAGTCGTGCTTGGGTAGCTCCGTTGGTAGAGCACTTGCCCGCGAATGGCAAAGGACCCGAGTTCGAGTCTCGGTCCGGCACACAGTTTTAATCTGCCAGGAAGTTTCATATCAGCGCTCACTCCGCTGCAGAGTGAAAATCTCATTCAAGATGACACTTCATCACCAACTCGTTCCTGTACTTTTCCGTTTCCAGTGAAGTTTGCTGTCAATTGCACAATGTCGGGCGGTAAGTTGTACTTCAGCATTTTGTGAGGAAGTCCTGTGTGCCATATCTTACGAAAGGCGCGTCCTATGTCCAATGAGGGCAGCAGTCGCACGTTTTACGTTGCAGGCTTTTGTTACTTTGCTAGTTAGTCTTAGTAATGGATCAGCAGTGTTATGATTGTTTCTGAAACCAGATTGCTCTTATCGTATAATGTTGCTGTCTTCTCCACATTGTTGTAATCGGTTGTTGATTATTGCTTGTAAGGGTTTGCCAATTACTGGAAGCAACGCTATAGGTCTACATCAGTTAGGATTGTTTTCCGCCGGCCGCGGTGGCCGAGCGGTTCTAGGCGCTTCAGTCCGGAACCGCGCGACTGCTACGGTCGCAGGTTCGAATCCTGCTTCGGGCATGGATGTGTGTGATGTACTTAGGTTAGTTAGGTTTAAGTAGTTCTACGTTCTAGGGGACTGATGACCTCCGATGTTAAGTCCTATAGTGCTCAGAGCCATTTGAACCATTTTTTATTGTTTTCAAGGTTTCCGAATAATTATAATGTTTGCATGTTTGCATTGAGTTGACACAGTTTTTTAAATGAAGACTGCATTAAATAGATGTAGCATATGAGCAAGTTCCTGCGTTAGGAGTAATATGAGCTGAAATCGTCCAGTGCAGTCATTTCCAGGAGTTGTATTTTTGCCTCTTAGTATAGCAGAGGCTAACCCGTTATTTCTTTCAACAGTGAATGATCGGTTGGTGTGGTGTTTCTATTTAGTAGAAAAGGAAGTTCTCGAGTAATTATTTCCTCGTCGTTATCGCCAAATTTGGAGTTTTGTGGATGATCGTGGACTTTTTCGAGTAAATCGCGGAATATTTCAGCCTCCTCTCTTTCGACTACCGTGATGTGGTCACCGATGTTTAGAAGCGGTTCTTCGGTGACGGTTTTGCCCTTGATTCGCTTGAACGTGTTCCAAAAGAGAGTGAGGTTACGTGGGTCAAGTCCTTGTGACTCACTTTCCCATCAGTTTGCTCTGAATTAGGAAATTTCGGATCTGACTTGGTTATTTAGACGGTTCCATTCTGTTTTAGTCCTTTCATTAGGTTTTCGTTTGATTTAGCTATATAATTTTCTTTTTTCCACGACAAGGTTGATAATGTGTGTAGGAAGTCTGTCTACAAAGATACTATCGCTTAGACAATTAGCTGGTTATAGTTGTTAAGGTCTTCCATAGTATCAACGGCTGCTGTGTTCGGTTTTTTGTTTAAAAAATCCTATTCTGAAGTTTTCTACGTTTAGCTTTTTGGAATCAATGAATTTTTTCCTTTTGTTATTGTCGTGTTTTACGTGAATGACAGGTGTTGTTCCTACAATGATAGGCAGATGATCGCTGGAAATGCTATCACCTATTCCCATCTCGCTGCAGTGACTAGCGATCTTGGGTGTGATCAGTTATGGCTGTTCCAGTGTGATTGATGAAATTAGGTGAGTTATTGTCTGGATGGATCAGTTTATCGTTTAGAGTTGCAACGACAAAATCACCGTTTTTGTTAATGGTTTTCTGGTAAAAAACAGTGGATCTAGGATTTAAGTCTCCTCTTACGTTTTCTGGGACATGTGAAGAGATGTATTCAAAAATATCTGTTTGTAGTTCCTCAGTGGGAGACACATACTGTATATAGCTGCGAAAAAGTTTGGTTTCTTGTATTTTCCTATGATTTTTAGGACAACAGTTTGATGAGTGTTCAGTCTTTGTGGCAAATCGAATCCTATAGCAGCCAGTTGTTTTGTGTGAAAGATTGCGACACCTCCTTCTGAACATCTTCCTCTTCCTGATTTGGGTTTGTCCAGTCTGTGGCAGACATAATGTCTTTACCGAAGCATTTGGTTCCTGCAATTCCGACTATCGTAATGTTTTGTTCCCGAACTAATTTTTCTAAGAGCTCTTTTTTAACAACAGAAACCATTTGCGTTGGCAAAGCATTAAGGTTCAGTGTCATGTCTCACGGTGAATGTGAAACAATTACCAAGTTTGTAGAATGTAGCAGTAGGTTGGACATGAACTGATGAAACTGACGGCTAGCTGATATAGTTGCGCCTGTCGTTCCAGGCGTGCGTTGTTTCGGTATCTCGCCGTAGCAACCTCCTGGAAACAGTTTTTATAGTTTCAGTAATGAGTGATCTACGTTTCGGGAAAATGTTGAGAAGTGTAGTGGTGAACGCAAGCAAAAAATTTTCGCTTTGTGAGCATTCCTGCAGAAGATTATTAGGTTCGTCAATGTACCTGACATTTTCTGTTTTATCGGCGGAGATGGGTTGCTTCGGTCTTTCTGAGCAATTCAGATCGGTAACGAGCTGAGTACCATTGCAGTTGTTGCATTTAGATGTTTACTTTTTTGTGTGAGGTCCGCTACGTTTCCCAAATTTGGTTTCTTTGTGACAGTTTTCGGAGAAGTGTTGAAAGCTGTTGTATTTTTTGTACTGCTTAGGTTGCGAAAGTAGGGAGTTGGATGGTTCAACTTTATATAGTACTGGTGTGTAAGAAGTTTGTCTATAGTTTCCTTGTGTTCAGAAATGATACATTTTCTTGATGGGTCATTTTGTGAAACGCGAGTAGATGCACACTGCTTTTTTAAATTGGTATCCCTGCATGTTTAGTTCCTCTTCGTTTTGCTCGTTGGTGACATCACGATCGACATTAGTGTTGACGGCAGTGAGGAAGGGTCCATGTGGTTTTCAATAGGGCTGTTGTTTACTGTGCAAGCTTATTGACTTGATAATTGCTTCCAATCTGTAAGTAGTGCCAACTGCCTTTTTAAGTCAAGTTTTAAAATTAGTTTGCTGAGTGTTAATTTTGACTCTGTGCCTCCTGAAATTCATGTCAACCGCAAATTGCACCAGGTTGATTTGCTTTCGTGTCACGTGAAAAGATTTAGCAGTATCTTAGTGGTCAAGGTTTTTACTGATACCTGTTGTTGGTTGGATACTAAAATCGACCTTTGCTGGTTTCTCATCGGATTTAGTGAACACAGAGGAATTTCGTCTGGAGTTACGCCTGGAGCGTACCGTTGGAAATTCATCATCAGGAGTATCAGGATATTGGATTTCGTTATGAAATTTGTTGCTTTGATAGTGAGTAGCCGGCAGTAGATCGCAGAGGGGCTGTTGAAGTTGCTGAGATTGTTGGGGTTCGGATAGCGATTGTTGATGTACAACCGGTGTGGTTGTGGCAGATTTGTGATTTCCCAGGGTTGTTTGTTTGGCGCGCAGGCCGTTGATACTGAATGGTGGAGATGGGGTGATGTCGTAGACTGCAAATCCTATTCACGTTTTCAAGTTCTGGTCCTAAGCTCTGTGCTTTGACCTCGGAAGATGCGGGCTAACTGTCCGCAAACAGCGCCCTGTCCTTCAATGATCCCTCGCTATCAGTTCCCAAGTCTGGCGGCCCAGACTACTGAGACTGGTTCCATTTCACTCTAAAGTTGGGCACAACAAGTTTGCTTTTCTTAGAGAGGGATGACAGCGGAGAAGTGTTCTGAGATGGCCTCCCTGCCAAGCTCAGCAAGCTACACTACTGGCCATTAAAATTGCTACACCACAAAGATGACGTGCTACGAAAGCGCAATTTAACCGACAGGAAGAAGATGCTGTGATATGCAAATGATTAGCTTTTCAGAGCATTCACACACGGTTGGCGCCGGTGGCGACTCCTACAACGTGCTGACATGAGGAAAGTTTCCAACCGATTTCTCATACACAAACAGCAGTTGACCGGCGTTGCCTGGTGAAACGTTGTTGTGATGCCTCGTGTAAGGAGGAGCAATGCGTCCCATCACGATTCCGACTTTGATACAGGTCGGATTGTAGCCTATCGCGATTGCGGTTTATCGTATGGCGACATTGCTGCTCGCGTTGGTCGAGATCCAATAATTGTTAGCAGAATATGGAATCGGTGGGTTCAGGAGGGTAATACGGAACGCCGTGCTGGATCCCAACGGCCTCGTTTCACTAGCAGTCGAGATGACAGGCATCTTACCCGCATGGCCGTAACGTATCGTGCAGCCACGTCTCGATCCCTAAGTCAACAGATGAGGACGTTTGCAAGACAACAACCATCTGCACGAACAGTTCGACGACGTTTGCAGCAGCATGGACTATCAGCTCGGAGACCATGGCTGCGGTTACCCTTGACGTTACAACACAGACACGAGCGCCTGCGATGGTGTACTCAGTGACGAACCTGGGTGCACGAATGGCAAAACGTCATTTTTTTTCGGATGAATCCAGTTTCTGTTTGCAGCATCATGATGGTCGCATCCGTGTTTGGCGACATCGCGGTGAACGCACATTGGAAGCGTGTATTCGTCATCGCCATACTGGCGTGGTTACACGTCTCGGTCACCTCTTGTTCGCATTGACGGCACTTTGAACAGTGGACGTTACATTTCAGATGTGTTACGACCCGTGATTCTACCCTTCATTCGATCCCTGCGAAACCCTACATTTCAGCAGGTTAATGCACGACCGCATGTTGCAGGTCCTGTACGGGCCTTTCTGGATACAGAAAATGTTCGACTGCTGTCCTGGCCAGCACATTCTCCAGATCTCTCACCAATTGGAAACGTCTGGTCAATGAAGGCCGAGCAACTGGCTCGTCACAATACGCCAGTCACTACTCTTGATAAACTGTGGTATCGTGTTGAAGCTGCATGGGCAGCTGTACCCGTACACGCCATCCAAGCTCTGTTTGACTCAATCCCCAGGCGTATCAAGGCCGCTATTACGGGCAGAGGTGGTTGTTCTGGGTACTGATTCCTCAGGATCTATGCACCCAAATTGCGTGAAAAAGTAATCACATGTCAGTTCTAGCATAATATATTTGTCCAATGATTACCCGTTTATCATCTGCATTTCCTCTAAATGACGGGATTTCGCAAGAAACAGAAGGAAATGTGATAAAAAAGATGCAAGCAATTAACGTTACTAGGCAGTAGTATCCACTACCACCACTAAATTCGTATGAGACAGTTTCGTTATATACAAAAGTTTAAAGCGACTACTTCTGCTGCTGCAGCAGTTTCTGCGTCATCTTGTCATAAAGAGATGGACATTTAGTCAGTTCATCTTGTTAAATCAAGTGCTGGGTGGCATCATGCCCTTGCTAATAAACACAAAACTCTAGTTAGTGCTCCTGTTTGAACTTAACGCGCTGAGTTACTATTCTTGTGCCTCAGACCAACATAAAATGATTTCTATAAGTTTATTAAACTTCAGTATGTGCGAACATTAGAATGTGTTTTACGCTACATTTCTGCTGTAAAAGCTACCATTATTTTTATTACAATGAAGCAATGCTGAAATACCTCCGAAATGAAAGAAAGAATTCATTAGTTATATTGAACACTTTGAAATTAATTGATGTAGTACGCATTATTAAAAGTTGAAGCTGTATCTGTAACTATAAGGGAAACAAATAAAAATATGATATTTACAAAAAAAGCTACACATTGAAACTAAAACAAAATGGGAAAACTATAACGCTGCATACATCAAAGATGATGAATCACTGCATGAGACATTTGCTCCCTGCGTGTTGCGCATTATTTTGAATGCAACCAGCTCGCCCTATTTGCCCAAGAAATTCACAGTGCCGTAGACACTGGCGAGCAGATTGATGCCGTATTCCTGGACTTCAGGAAGGCATTTGATACGGTTCCGCACTTACGTTTAGTGAAAAAAATACGAGCTTACGGAATATCGGACCAGGTTTGTGATTGGATTCAGGATTTCCTAGAAGAAAGAACACAACATGTCATTCTTAACGGTTCAAAATCTGCAGATGTAGAGGTAATTTCGGGAGTACCGCAAGGAAGCGTGATAGGACCTTTATTGTTTACAATATACATAAATGACTTAGTTGACAACATCGGTAGCTCCGTGAGGCTATTTGCAGATGACACGGTTGTCTACAAGAAAGTAGCAACATCAGAAGACTCGTACGTACTCCAGGAAGACCTGCAGAGGATTAATGCATGGTGCGACAGCTGGCAGCTTTCCCTAAACGTAGATAAATGTAATATAATGCGCATACATAGGGGCAGAAATCCATTCCAGTACGATTATGCCATAGGTGGTAAATCATTGGAAGCGGTAACGACCGTAAAATACTTAGGAGTTACTATCCGGAGCGATCTGAAGTGGAATGATCACATAAAACAAATAGTGGGAAAAGCAGGCGCCAGGTTGAGATTCATAGGAAGAATTCTAAGAAAATGTGACTCATCGACGAAAGAAGTAGCTTACAAAACGCTTGTTCGTCCGATTCTTGAGTATTGCTCATCAGTATGGGACCCTTACCAGGTTGGATTAATAGAAGAGATAGACATGATCCAGCGAAAAGCAGCGCGATTCGTCATGGGGACATTTAGTCAGCGCGAGAGCGTTACGGAGATGCTGAACAAGCTCCAGTGGCGGACACTTCAAGAAAGGCGTTACGCAATACGGAGAGGTTTATTATCGAAATTACGAGAGAGCACATTCCGGGAAGAGATGGGCAACATATTACTACCGCCCACATATATCTCGCGTAATGATCACAACGAAAAGATCCGAGAAATTAGAGCAAATACGGAGACTTACAAGCAGTCGTTCTTCCCACGCACAATTCGTGAATGGAACAGGGAAGGGGGGATCAGATAGTGGTACAATAAGTACCCTCCGCCACACACCGTAAGGTGGCTCGCGGAGTATAGATGTAGATGTATGTGCGTGCTCGCTGCTGGATATCCTATGCCAGTATCGTAATTGTAAGCCGAAAATCTGCCCTTAACATACAAGAGCGTCCTGAAAAGAAATGCCTCCGAAACTTGTGTATGACAACCACTAAAGTTTTTTTTTAAATAAAACGAACGTTATTAACATTCTACATCTTTATTCTTCAAGTCTACAAATTTGCAACCCTCTGCTGTTAGAAGGCCCCAAACTACAGCGTGTGGGCCGGCGGGTGGAATAATTGTAATAAATGTTTTGTATTTATGCTGTTGTTTGCCGTTCTCAACACTGGCTCTCTAACTACAATATTGGCAACCAGAAAGTGAATAGCAAAACGTGAAGCCTGTAATTAGAATTCCTAGTGCCCACTTCATCTGGGAAATACATTTATAGCTACAGCTTATGGCTCTGAGGAATTAGGAGGTTGTCTGGGATTCATAATCAAAAACCATTCTCTCTAAAATGTTCACTATATTCAGAAAGTCACAGACCAAAAAGAATCCACACAATCCAACTACCAGGGCAGTTCAGAGTCTAATGCGCTGATGCAACTATAACTGTTCAAATTAAATGTTTAAGTGAATGCTCGCCATAATTTGATGATAATGTTCATCAAATGCCACGCTAATAATGGTAGAATGTCTGTCCTGCGGCGGCACGTGAAAATACGACATACGCAAACTAAAGATAGATCATTAACGTCATCCCAAAATTAACACTTCACTCGAAAACGATTTCATGGTTACGCGTATCCCGAGTAACTTATTACTGCATCCGAGGCTGTTCATATCAACGATACCGACGCGACGCGACTCCCGGCACAGGTGGTTCGCTAATCAGCGTCTGGAGAGAACTGGGGCCTTCCTCTCTCACGCAGCGTTCTTATATATACAGCCGCGGTGCGGTCGGCTAAGGGAACGCCTGATCAAATCTGCTCTCCCGACTAGCCGCTGGGCTAGTAATGCACCACTTTAAGTTAAAGAATAAATCATTGCTTCCTTTGCTGATGGCCGATGGAGCTCTCAATTTAAATGTGCAATCAGCACACAGGTAAGTAATCATAATAAAAGTCTGACGTGGCTAAGTCAAATATTTTGGGCGAGATAATTAATTTAATTACACTACACGCAGTAGACGAGCTCTGAACTTGCCCTTTGGAGATACGCTACCGCTGTAGTTTTATAGTTATTCAGTTGAAACTTCTCACATCTTTATGATTATAGCGGATCTCCCTTCTACTTAAATTTAAACATCCTAGCTTTATTTATTCGCCTACTTAATCTATCTTGCTTCCTTAATTTTTAAGATAAAAACCATAAAATCACGAATTTCAACTAAAATTTTAATTTGTGAGATCCAGAATACTGTTTCTACTAAATTATTATGCAAAAGGAATCTAAATTTAAATTTTTAAGTTTCTAGCTCCTTTCTGTTGCGCCAATGATTTTTACAGAAAAACGTCCAAATTTCGAAAATGGTTAAAGTTATTGAACTGATATTCAGAACATACTGATTTAGTATTACTCCTGACATGCTAGAAACGTTTCAGGTTATTTACTTGATTTTTAAAGTATTGCGCAACATTTATGACGTCAGAGCTAGTTACAGCGGACTGGCTGGCACACAATGGAAAGACTGATGTGATTTTTATAAGGCGTGAGTATGCTGCTTCCCTACAAGCGTGTTACATGGCGATGAGTAATGAAACTATGTTGGTGAGTGGAAAACAGCATGCATGAGTTTCGAATTCGGGGTACCCTCTCCTTCAGCTTAAGAATGCCAGACAACATACGAGCAGTGAGACATCTGAAACACTCCGACGCCATGGGTTCATTGTCATCTGTCATCCTCCATATAGTCTCATCTTGACCCCATCAGGTTTTCAGCTGTTTCCAGAACTTACAGAACACCTTCGAGGAATTCACTTTGATAGTAATGAAGTGGTGTAAACAGAAGTGAGTTTGTGGCTCCGTCAACAAAGTCAAATATTCTACAGTGACTGTATCAACAAACTGGTCTCTCCTTGCGAGAAATGCGTTTGTCGTTAGGATGACGACTATATTGAGAAATAAATCTGCAGACATGAAAATAAATATGTAGAATAAGTTTTTGAGTTGTCCGTTTTCGCATCAGCTGTATATACACTGAAGCGCCAAAGAAACTGGTGTAGGCATGCGTATTCAAATACAGAGATATGTAAACAGGCAGAATACGAGGCTGCGGTTGGCAACGCCTTTATAAGACAAGTGTCTGACGTTATGTTGTAATCGGCGTACGGGCGCAGTTGTTATACCGGTTACTGCTGCTACAATGGCAGGTTATCACGATTTAAATGATTTTGAACGTGGTATTATAGTCGGCGCACGAGCGATGGGACACAGCATCTCCGAGGTAGCGATGAAGTGGGGATATTCTCGTACGACCATTTCACGAGTGTACTGTGAATATCAGGAATCCGGTAAACCATCAAATCTCCGACATCGCTGCGGCCAGAAGAAGATCCTGCAAGAACGGGACCAACGACGACTGAAGAGAATCGTTCAACGTGACAGAAGTGCAACCCTTCCGCAAATTGCTGTAGATTTCAATGCTGGGTCATCAACAAGAGTCAGCGTGCGGACCATTCAACGAAACGTCATCGATATGGGCTTTCGGAGCCGAAGGCCCACTCGTGTACCATTGATGAGTGTACAACACAAAACTCTACGCTTCACCTGGGCCCGTCAACACCACAATTGGACGGTTGAAGACTTTAAACATGTTGCCTGGTCGGACGAGTCTCGTTTCAAATTGTGTCGAGCGGAGGACGTGTATGAGTATGGACACAACCTCATGAATCCATGGGTCCTGCATGTCAGCAGGGGACTGTTCATGCTGGTGGAGGCTCTGTTATGGTGTGGGCGTGTGCAATTGGAGTGATATGGAAACCCTGACATGTCTAGGTACAACTCTGACACGTACGTAAGCATCCTGTCTGATCATCTGCGTCCAGTCATGTCCATTATGCATTCCGACGGACGGGTAATTACAGCAGGACAATGTGACACCCAACACGTCCAGAATTGCTACAGAGAGGCTCCAGCAACACTCTTCTGAGTTTAAACACATTCGCTGGCCACCAAACTCCCCAGACACGAACATTATTGAGCATATCTGGGATGACTTGCAACATGCCGTTCGGCAAAGATCTCCGACCCCTCCTACTCTTACGGATTTTTGGACAGCCCTGCAGGTTTCATAGTGTCAGTTCCACCCGGCGCTACCACAGGCATTTGTCGAATCCATGACATGTCTTGTTACGGCACTTCTGCGTGCTCAGGGAAGCCCTACACGATATTAAGCAGGTGTACCAGTTTCTTTGGCTCTTCAGTGCATAATAGGACATGATGGATTACAAGATATTTCTGTTGCGTTCCATTATACGATTACACTGCAGATTAAGTATCCGAACCATTTTCCAGTTTACACAGACAAATAAAAAATGAAAAATGAATGTCATGAAGGATGTGCCTTTTTAAGTCCACTGATATCAATAGAAAAACTGTTCCAGTTTGCTGGACAAGCTTCCATACTTACAACCGAAAGCATTGCGATAATATTTGCACTGAAATTTGTTAGAAGGACGCTGCCAACAAACTAGACGAGTATAGTGGAATTACTGGAAACCAGGAAATGATCCCTGAAAGGCAACTACTTCATTATTATAACAGAGGAGGTTATAGCATATAGAAATCGCAGACCGACAATAGTAGTAATTTGGGTAAAAAGCTACAATAGAATAGTCGATGATAATAATAAGACTGGTCAGCACAGGCAATTTCCAGAGGTTTATGTTTTGGTGTTTAGCTTCCGTATAAAAATTTTTATATCTTCCTAGCACTGACAATTGCGACCTGCTGGAAAGAATAATATGTCAAAATTCGTTCAGGGAAGGCACTATGCGGAGAGAGGCAAACACGTCGTTTACATATCGAAAGTGGGTTACGTGTATAGAATCAACATCAATGCAGTACCATTTTGTGAGGTTACGATCAGATGGTTGGAGAAATGATTTGCCTAGAAGTAAAAAATAAAATAAATTGGAGAAAGTGAAGTGCCGATTGAGAATTTAAAGTTCAGTGTTTAATTTATACTCTCAGAATTTTAAAGAGTATTAGAAGATGTTTGCGGTATGATTTCGAGCATCATTCAGACCGAGTCAAATGTTTCTGTCATCTATTTTGTTTCTTACCTTTAGACAAATCATTTCAATAACATTTCATCTTTTTTATTTTCTTAACTTTTTTTTAGTTTTCAGAAGCAAGTTAACTCTCAGGTCGTTTACACGCTAAACACAAATGGCAATTGTTAGGCGAAATTGAACAGGAACACACATAAAAGCACAGAGTAATGAAAGCAATTTCTGGCGGATTTTTGCGACTTCAAAGAATTTGCACTAATCTTCGAATAATTATTTCTCATGAATATAAGTTTCATATAACATTTCAGTTTATGTGTTACTCGTTTCAGATAGTTTAGTATAAAAATCAAATGAGTAAACAGAAGCTTATGAGCAATAGCTGCATTAAAACCAAACGTAAACAAACAGTTGGTTACAGAAACTAAAAAATCATAAACGCAAATCAGCCACTTGCAAGAGGTAGCCCGTAGCACATTGTTAAGGACTTGAATGGAAGAAGTATGTTTACTGTTAATATTGAGTGTACGTCTAACAGAAAAGGTTTGAAAGTTCAGAGATATAAAAGAGACAATTTTGGAAGTGGTGCATGGACTTCATCTATGAAGGAGAAAAAACAACTAAAGAAAATAACATATTTCAGATTGTTCACTAGAAACTGTATATACGTAATAAATGTAAAGCAAAGCATTGCGACATATTTCCAAAACACCATACTTGCTTGCATGTGACTCCAGAACACTGAATTGCAAATTTGTATAACCAGTATTATTAGAAATGAGTCTACAGGTTGAGAGGTAATGACAAAATGCACCAAACCATAGAAAAAATTAGAAATAGTGGAAACAGGTCACCGATATTTCTTTGAGAATTCCTGGGAATGGATGATGATAGGTTTAAAAATCAGAAAATAGCTATTGAAACAGCGCTTAACGGAATGCTGAATTCCTCAACTTGAAGAATATTTAGAAAAAAGACAAACAACAGAAAAGAAGAAGAAATAATTTAGGGTAAAGTTTTGAGAAACGAATTTTAAAAATAGAAATATTTTAAGCTAAAAAAGATTACAACAGAGACGATCTTAAAAGTTAGAAAAAGGGCTCACTGTAAAGAGATGAAAGGGTATTGTGTGTGGCACTTACAGGAAAATGACGAAAAGAAGAAGAAAAAAATTAACAAACATTAGGAGGATTAGATTTTAACATTGACTTTGAAATCCAAGGTTTTGGCAAAAACATTATCCGTGCGCCAGGAAGTAGCGAGAGACGTTGAGTCCACTTGATGAAGTGGCCGCTACTCGACTGTTTCTCCCTGCGAGTGTGCCGCATATTAATTTAGCGGACAGTTCCCGCCATCTGTCCCTGTGCCTGATACGGCCGCAGTGCAAATAATCAGCGCATATTGGCCGCAAATATGCTAATCGTCGTGATGGAGCGGTCCCGGACCCCTCTGCGCCTATAAGAGCCGACCCCCAGCCTACCGCATCCCTGTGGACAGACACGCCGCCGCGCCGACAGGACGTGATAAACGTGAGTCGCCGCCAATTGCCGCTTACTGCCTCGTCTGCCCTCATACACTAGAACTATGCAGACCAGTAGAAGCCACTCTGTCGTTGGTTACTGTTAACATTGAAACTATCAACTTTTCGCATTTCTTTGTTTAATTTATTAATGTAATTTACGTAGCACCAAAGGAAAGCGACGTCTCTTTTTTCCGTTTTAAAGAGATTTTCTCCTCTGGAGGTCAAATTGTTATTTAAAGAACTGGGGCCATGTGTCGAGCAAGCTCGAGTATCACACGAAGCTACCATTCGTCATTCTGCCTTTGAATGTAGGCCTCCTGGGCCTCAGGGCATTTCCTTAGAGGAGAGCAGAAAATGTATGTGAATATCAGGTTGATTATTTTGAAAAGACACGTCCAGTGCCTTCCTTCGTTGTCCAGCTGGCCCTTCTGCCACGAATTCCATAATATTAGGTCATTAAATATGTATTTAAAATACCATATAAAAATTCTGTAGATACAATGAGTATCTTTTCACTTCTGTGGAGCTTTTTCCACACGTCATCCTGAAATCCACCTATCGAGGCACTTTTTCTCAACTTTCAAAATATATTTCACTCAGCACTACACCCATGCTTGTTAACGAAAGCACGACCACATGTGGCACCAAACGAAATCTGTGACAAGATTGAGCATTTCTTGGCAGAGAAGATGGAGCTTGTCATTCTGTTTATTCCCTCTTTCACATGTTACGCCTAACGACCTTCTGTGGTGGCCACCTTTGGAACCATTGTTTCTTCGTGCCAGATATTCCTTCCACTTTTGTTTATGTTCTTCCGACTTGTCATTTACTGCAAAAATATTCAGTTCTTGTCTATTTTTTTCATTACGAATGCTGTTCAACTTAGCGCAACCTCTGACTACTCGTAAAAATTTCGTTTCAGCCGCCTGAAGATGGCTAGACTCTTTTCTCTTCATAACCCAGAACACACTGCCATACAATAGATTAAGTCCCATAGTGCTCAGAGCCATTTGAACCATACAATAGAACGGGTACAGCTATCGCCTTTCAGAATTTCATTTTTGCGTCCTTTCGTGGATATTTTTAATGTTCTGCTTCCACTGCCACATACGATCTGATATCTCTTCTTTAAAAGTAATACAGCTCCTCATGTAATTGAAGTACTGGACTTGTTCCAAAATCAGATCTTCAATTACTATTTCGTTCCGTACGGAGTATTTCGCATGGAATGTCATTATCTTAGTTTCATTTACTGCTATCTTAACATTGAAATGCATTCCAATTAAGTTTAAAAGATGGATTGATTTTTCTAGCTCGTTTTCAAAATTTTTCATTAATACAGTATCGTCAGCGTGTAATAGTATGTTAATATATTTATTCTTGCTTATATGGGTTCCTTTTGGAGTTTTTTCTTGCCATTTTCGGGAGGCATGATCTACATAAATATTCAAAAGATTGGAAAATCATCGACATGTGTAGAAGTAACCATAGGTATGCCCCAGGAAACTTTATTACGACTCTTGCTGTTCACGGTATATAAAAAAGCTGGCAGAAAATATTACTAGTCATCTCACACTTTTGCGAGCAACAGCCTTGCCGCAAGGGTTGCATGGCTTCCTGGCAGATCACCGAAATTACGGCCGTGTCTAGAACTTAACCGTTCGGGTCTGCAGTGGCAGTTGGCAAGCGAGCTGCACTCATCCCTCGTGAGGCCGGTTGAGGAGCTACTCGATTTGCTCACCCCACGCATCCAGTGACACCTTCGGGTTAAGGATGACACGGCGGTCAGCCGGTACCTTTGGGCCTTCCAAGGCCTCTTCGAACGGAATTTAGTAGTTTCCACTCTTCCGCAGAAGGCAATGTTACTTACAACGAAGTGCTCCGATAGAAGGTGCGCAAATTTCCAGTCCTTGGTAATATTTCAAAGCTGTACAAGGAATTGCTTTAAATGTTCAGAAATGTTAAATTGCGAATTTCAAAACGCAAAAAGTTAGTCTCATATGCCGACATAAAGACCTGGATATAACAATTTGGGGTGACATAGAATAATCCCATAGGCCCAGTCGTAGCTGAAGCAGGTGGCCGACTTAGGGTCATTGAATGCTTACTAGAAAAATGCTCTCAGTCTGCGAAGAAGACTGCTTACGAAACACTCGAACGTCCCACCCTCCAATGTTGCTCAAGTGTGTGGGAGCCATGCTAAATGAGACTAACATCGAATACTGACACGTATACAAAGAGAGTCAGCACGAATGTCACAGGTTTGTTGACTCCTTTTTTTTTAAACTTGCACTGGCAGACGCTTGAAGCTAGACTTCAACCATCACGCGGCAGCCAATTACAAAGTTTCAAGAACAGTACTGAGGAGTCTGAGTAGATATCACGCCCCATGGGGATGCAAAGGCAAGGTAAGACTAATTACAGCATGAAAGTAAAAATTTCTCCCACTCTCCATACACCAAAAGAACGGGAAGAAACCCTCATACGTGATACACAGGGAAGTGCCCTCTACGATGCTCTTCACAGTGCTTTGTATATTACGGACGTAGATGTGTAGATGTTTATTTTCGCCATTCCGACGTCGAGAGTAATCGCTATAAAAGTCATGGATCAAATAGGTGGTATCGACAGGTGCAATATCTCAGCACTATCTGTTTCTGTCTTTCATTCTCTTCGCTGCTAACCGTACATTCCTGAATTGCCAGGCTGTCAGCCGTTGTCGGCCTACTAGAATTACCTCTTTGCCTGCATTTTCGTAGCAGGTTGTGTGGTTTTAGTATGGCCCAACTTGTAGTTAGAAGTACCTTTCTTTAATTTTCATACTTAACAGTAATTGTTGGGTATATCATTTTGTGGAAGCGAAACTTGAAAGATAAACAGTACAGAGAAGAAAAAAAACAGAAACTTTTGAAATATGACTCTGCATAAGAATACTGAAGATTAGATGGATAGATCAGATGGTTATCTGATCCATCTAATCTTCAATATTCTTGTGTAGCACCACCTTCCATGAGCTTCTATTCTCTTCTTCTCTGAACTGTTAATATGTCCAAATTTCACTTTCGCATAAGCTACACTCTATACTAACGGATTCAGAAGTCTTTTTCGCCTTTATATTCTCCAGGTTGAGTTCCTATTTTTCAGAGATGCATTTCTTGCTATTGCCAGTCGTTATTTCATAGCATCTCTACTTCTGGCATCATCAGTTATTTTACTGCCCAAATAGCAAAACTCGCCTACTACTTTTAGTGCCTCATTTCCTAACTTAATTCCCTCACAATCACCCAATTTAAATCAACTACATTCTGTTAGGCTTGTTTTACTTTTGTTGATATTTACCTGATAATCTCCTTTCAAGAAAGTAACTATTCTGTTCAACGGCTCTTCTAAGACTTTTGCCGTCTCTGACAGAATAACAATATCATCGGCAAATCCTAAAATTACTATTTCTTTTGTTTGAACTTCAATACTTTTTCCAAATTTTTCATTGGTCTGTTTCATAGGCTGTTCAGTGTAATGACTAAATAACATCGGGGATAGGATACCTTCATGTCTCACTCCCTTCTCAAGCACGGTTTCCCTTTCGCGTCCTTAGACTGTTATAGTTGCGTAAGTCTCGTTTTTGTACACGTTGTAAATAAACTTTCCCTCACTGTTTTATATTTCAGCAACTCTCAAAATTTCAAAGAGTGCAGCTCAGTTAACATCGTCAAAATCTTCAATTAAATCTAGAAAAGCTGAAAACGTAGGTCTTTCTTTCTCCAACATGTCTTCTGACATAAGACATAGGGTCAGTATTGTCTCGCGTGTTCCTACATTTCTCCGGAACTCAACTAATTCTCCCCGAGATCGGCTTTTGCCAATTTTTCCACTCTTCTGTAAATAATTCGACTTAATATTTTGCAACCATGACTTGTTAAACTGATGGTTCGGTAATATTCACAGCTGTCAGCAGGTACTTTCTTTGGAATTGGAATTATCACGTTCTTCCTAAAGTCAGAGGGTATTTTGCCTTTCTCATATATCCTGAACATCAGGTCGAATAGTTTTTTCATGGTTTGCTCTCCCACAGATCTCAGTAATTTCGAGGGAATGTCTTGTGCTACAGAGGCTTTGTGCTCTGTCAGATTCTTCTGGCAATATTTTATCTTTCAGTTCAAGTTCATTTACTACCTCCTCCCTTTCTATAATACTGTCTCCAAGTTAATTTCCATACATTCTTTCCAAGATTCAACTTTACCTTCTTTTCGTAAAGCTGGTTTGCCAGGTGGGCTCAGGATATTTCAGTAGGACTCTATATTCTCTGAATGTCTCTTTACTTTTCCTACAGGCTGCGTTTATCGTCCTCCTCGTCATGCATGTTACCACGGCCTTGATGTTGTTCTCTAGCTATTCGTGCTTGCAAATTTGCGCTTTCTGTCACTCATTTTTAGTCGCCTGTATTCCCTTTTGCATGCTTGATTTGCTGCGTTTCAATAGTTTCTTCTTTAGTCGGTTACATTAATTACCTCCAGTATTATCCAAGGTTTTCTCCTGAGACCCAGTTGATCCTATGTGCCTTCGCTGATACATCTCTCAAAGCTTCCCGTTCGTCTTCTGTTGTATTCCCTTCTCCTGTTTCAGTTAATAATTACCTAATGTCCCCTTTGAAATTCTCAACAACCTCTGGTTCTTTCAGTTTTGCAGTACCCATCTTCTAAATATTCCACCTCTACGCAATTTCTTTCGTTTTAATCTGCAGTTCATAACTAACTAATAATAATAACTGTCTCTGGAAATGCTTTACATTTTAATGTATGGTTTCTAAACCTTCCGATGTTTCAGTCTTTTTTGCATATACAATCTTCTTTCATGATCGTTAAAGTAAGAGTTAGCGACGGTTAAATTGTGTTATGCATAAAGTTTTGCCACGCAGATTTCCCTTTTATACCTTTCCCCTAGTCCATGCTGTCCTATTATTTTTCTTTCACTTCCTTTTCCTACTGTCGAATTTCGGTCTCCCATAACAATTAAATTCCCTCCTCCCTTACATGAATAATTTTTTATATCATCTTACATGTCTTCAATCTCTTCATCATCTGAGTAGCTAGTAATCGTATCAGCTTATAGTACTGAGGTGGTGGTCGTGGCTACGATAATGTATTTACAGTTTTGTCTGTAGCAGCTTACTCGCATTGCTATTTTCTTGTTAATTATTAGACCTAGTCCTACTTAATTCTCACTTCATTTTGTGTTGACAACACAGTTAAACTGAAGTGAATCTGTGGAAACCCTTAACAAAGTATGATTGGACAATTATTATATTTCCAAAACATAGAGTATTAATCAGCCGTTGACTTTGTCTCTCCCTTTACAGAGGCTACGTGACGCAGAAGATGATGGAGGTGGTCGTGCTGTTGTGCCTTTTTGCCGTCGGCCTGGCCAATCCGACTGAACAGCTACAAGTTGCTGCTGCCAGGTATCACTGACAAATTCGTGCACGAAACCGAAGTACACGTTATTTCCACTGATGTGCCTCTCTCACCAACAAACGGAAATCCAAAGCCTCGGACGGAAATGTTAACGCTGTAGATGTTTTAGACCTATAGCAAATAATCTGAAGTGTGTCCATGCCCTTAGCTAGGAAAACCTACTAAGACGCACAAATAGTCAACGGGCGAAAGAGCAGCACTGACTAGAAAATGTTCTGCAGGTTCACTGCTACCAAAAACATAGGGAAATTCTTTGAAAAAATACTCCTCCATAAACGAACATTACGTTCATGTATTTTTATCTCAGTATCAGATTTTTATTTTAGGAAATTATGCTTCTTGCATGATGTTTCTTTATTCTATTTAGGAAAGTGATTAGAAAAAAGTCAGTCGAATGGCTGATTTCGCTAATCAGTATATTGGGCATTTCTCGATGGAAAACCTGCTGACAACCTTTGCTTTCTTCTGTCCAGTACATTAACACCGTGTTTTTGTTTGCTCAGTGCTCAGTTGTCAGTTGCTGTTTGCCACCTAGCCTCTCAAAACAGCAAAATTCTTCAAACCTACTTGTATGAATTTCACACTGGAAGTTGTGTGCCTAACAGAACCGCTGCGAAAATTCAGCTGACGTAGAACTTCTACTGTTCAGACTCAAATACTATAGTAGAGGAGCTAATACGAACATTAGGATAATATTTTTAGATGTGATACCGCGGCATTTACAATAACAACGTCGCCAAAGTTTCAGCCCCATAGCACGATCCTGCTTCAGGATTATTCTTCATTTTGAGGTTTGGAGTGGATTGGATTGATTTGGTGGAAGAGACCAAACAGCAAGATCATCGGTCTCGTCGGATTAAGGAAGGATGGGGAAGGAAGTCGGCCGTGCCCTTTGAAAGGAACCATCCAGGCATGTGCCAGAAGTGATTTAGGGAAATCACGGAAAACCCAAATCAGGATGGCCGGACACGGGACTGAACCGTCGTCCTCCCGAATGCGAGTCCAGTGTGCTAACCAATGCGCCACCTCGCTCGGTTTTGCCGTTTCTAATAAGCATTGAAGAGAAGAAGATTTTTGAGAAAATACTTCTAAGAGTCGCCAAAATATTTTGACCGCTGACTTTGGATGGCGCCTGATAGTCCTGCGGGCACGTGACGCGGTAACAAAAGTATGTAAGCGGAGCAGACGCGGAGAGGGGACTACCCTAGCGCAAGATATGAGCTGCAAATGGGGAAATCCATTGAAATAAGCGACTTTGACAAAGGGGAGAGTATTGTTACGCAGAGCCTGTGAACGAGTATCACGAAAACGGTGAAGCTGGTCGAATGTTCACGTGCTACTGTCGTGAGCATCAATGGTAAGAGGTAGAAGGACAGTGAAACTACCACTAGGCGCTAAATGACTGGACGTCCACGACTCTTCACAGAACGTGAGATTCGGAGACTTGTCTGCTCTGTAAAGTAGGATAGATAGTTACCTGTAGCAACCGGCCGCGGTGACCGTGCGGTTCTGGCGCTGCAGTCCGGAACCGCGGGACTGCTACGGTCGCAGGTTCGAATCCTGCCTCGGGCATGGGTGTGTGTGATGTCCTTAGGTTAGTTAGGTTTAAGTAGTTCTAAGTTCTAGGGGACTTATGACCTAAGATGTTGAGTCCCATAGAGCTCAGAGCCATTTGAACCATTTCTACCTGTAGCATCTCTGCCAAAAGAGTACAATGCTGGTGCACGGACGATGTTTCGGAGCACACCGTTCATCGTAAATTGTTGAATATGGGATTCTGCAGCAGACCAACCCCACGTGTTCACATCTTGACCCAACGACATTGCCAGTTACGATTGCAGTCGGCACGGGACCATAGGGATTCGGCCGCCGATCAATGGGAACGTGTCAGCTTTTCAGGTGAATCACATTTTTGCTACACTAGATCAATAGTCGTCTCCACAAACGTCATCATCGAGGTGAACGGCGGCTCGAAACGTGCAGCATGCCACGGATGCAGGCTGGTGGGAGCAGTATTATGCTGTGTGTGATATTCTAGTGCGTTTGCGTGGAACTTGTGGTACTAATCGAAGATACGGCGACAGCTGCACCCCTTCATGCTTGATGTCTTCCCCGACGTCATTTTTCAGCAGTATAATTGTCCTTGTCTCGGAGCCAGAACCCTGCTGTAGTGATTTGAGGAGCGTTATAGTGAATGCACGTTGATGTCTCATCCACCAAATTCGCCTGATATAAATCCTATGGAAGCTGTCTGTATTGCTAACGGGGTTCCATCAACGCGTGCGCAATTCACCAGCCCGCTATTTACGCGAATTGCATCACCTGTGCGTAGACAGCTAATGCTACATACCTCCACAAATCTACCAACAAACTGTCGGATCCTTGATACACAGAATCAGTTATGTAATTCGTTCCAAAGAAGGGCAAACGAGGTATTAAGCAGATGATTCTAAGGCATTTTTCCACTGCATTATTTATTTTTCAGTCGATAACTTTTATTCACTTCTTCAAAGGGGCCCATCATCCACAACAGTCTAGAACTGTGTGGATCTGCAAAATATGCCTTGAAAATGGCGGGGTGTACTCCCGTCGAAATATCGGCGGTCGCTGTAAATATTACCTAGCTGAATTACCATAAGTTATTTGAAAATTGTATACGCCAAGAGAAACTCGGGTTTATTTTTGACGATGACATGTATACATGTCGGAGGATTTTAAAGGCTGGCACGTGCTGAAAGAAGATCTTTTGCACTACCACTTGAAAAAGGCCCAAAGGATGAAATTGCAATTGTGAAATAAATAACTTCTACAGTCAACGGCGAATATGAGGGCCTTTAAAAAATTGTAGCATACAGATATTGCAATTTACTTATTTATTTATTTATTTGTGTATCAGGTTTCGTGGGACCAAGCAAGCCGAAACTAGTTGCTCATGGAACGAATCAGTACATATTTTACAGAATTGCTGTTTAGGAATAAATTTAAACATTTATTAGATAAAAAATATATGAAAGTGTACGAATAAATGAGACATTACCGAAAAAAGTGCTAAACTACTGCGAGGAACTTCTGTACAGAATAGGAGTATGCCACAAGGAAAACATTTTAATCTGGATTTGAATACTTCGTGTTTATCATCCAATTTCTTCAGTTCTGCAGCACGCCTGCTGAAACTAAAATCTTCTGAATGGCGTACACCTTCCCGTACAATGCTTAAGCATGCGTTACCCATGTTCAAACAGTTTTTATGTATAGTATCCACAGGATGAACGTTACAGTTTCTTCAGATGAGACAATATTGTCAACAACAAATCTCATGATGGAATAGATGTATAGGGAACGGAAAAGTTAGGATTTCGAGACACCTGAACAACGGGCTGCCGGAAGTTCGCGGACTGACAGTTTGAGTGCTATTTTATCGCCTAAGAATATTCTTAGCGAGTCCACAGAGATGTCGCAAAATGTGATACGAGATAACGGAATGAACGTAAGATGGTAAACAAACCTTCGTGTTTCAGTATGGTAGACAGTGGAAATCATTCGTATAGTAAGGATAACATCATTCAGTTTCTGCACAAGATCTTGACCGTGATCCTTCTAAGAAAGTGTTCCATCTATCCTCACTCCTAAGAGTTTGAAATTGTCGACTTCACTTTTTGATCACCTTCAGACAGTAAAATTTCACTGTTCCAAGAGTTCTGTGTCAGAAACTGTATGCGCTGGGTTTTGTTAGGGTCAATAGTAGAGTTGAAAAAGAAACCATAAGTTAAGTAGACTACCATAAGCAAGCATAGATTACGGTAGTTTTCTAGTAGCCTTGGTCACTTAAGGTCGTACCACATTACCTGTATGTTAGGTGTGTTGCATACCTATGGGGCGTTACCTCATAGCCATCACTTTCTAAAATATGCGATCACACTTAACTACATTCCCCAAAAATCCGCAAGCAGTGCATCGCCAAGAATCTGAGCGTGGAATAGAATGGGCAGGTAACCTACGGAACATTTTTGTTCTACATATTAATCCTGCTGTTTTTTACTTAAAAGTAAACAGTATTTATAGCAAAACTGAAGTTGTCAATTTTTAATTCAGGTTTCATTCGAAAATTGATGATTTGTAACGTAAAACAAACGGGTGTTGTATTCAAAGTACAGGAAACAATACATATTTATCATACAGCCCTAGGAAACACAATTTGTTCAACAAAAAGGTAAAATAAAAAGCGCAAAACAAAATATCACACATCGCTTCAATACCACGCTATTTATAAACAGCTTTCGCATTTCTCAGTAATAATAGCAAACTCTTGCCTTTGACCACGATGAAAAACGTTATATTGAGTTCAAAATAACAACACACACACACACACACACACATATATATATATATATATGTGTGTGTGTGTTGTTATTTTGAACTCAATATAACGTTTTTCATCGTGGTCAAAGGCAAGAGTTTGCTATTATTACTGAGAAATATATATATATATATATATATATATATATATATATATATATATATATGTGTGTGTGTGTGTGTGTGTGTGTGTGTGTGTGTGTGCCTGTAAACTGTACTTGCTCAAAAGTAATTGATTTAGTTACATAAAAGCATAGAAGTTACCCAATCAACTGATTTTTTGTGAGACTTGAGTTTCTACAATGCTCAGATAACTTACGGAATGCAGCCGGGTGACGTCGTCGACAGCCGCCGATATTTCAATAGGTGCACACTCGTCCATTTTGAAGGCAGATTTGCATTGAAAATGAGCAGCTGTGCCCCTTTCATCTGGTTGCATTCCCGCAAGTTATTTGAATTTTTTTTTTTTACTTTCAAAATGTTATTTATGTTCTGTAAAGATATAAAATACGCAATGAACTAACACTGAATGATGTTCTGTTCTAATTTGTTCAAAACAAGCAAGCAAACAAACAAAGAGAAGTAGTCGGCTCCCAGTTTCTCTGTTACAAATTCATTTATATTTCTTTCCCTACCAATGCTACCAATACTACCGGTAATCCTACCATTTATTACGTCATTTATGCAGTGTACCAAAACTACCGAGCTGTAGTTTCGGTACAGCGCAACTCTAGACAAGAGTTAATATGTTCTGTGAAAAACACCTGCCACTATTACTATCTGCGCTATTAGCTTAATTAAATTATTTATATTAAGGTCCATGTCTTTCACTGGAAAAATTTTTCTGTGAACTGTCGCGTTTTGTACCTGATCATTGATATACAGGATGATTTAAAACTCATGTCCCATAGGACAAAGTCTACATTGGTGACTGAATAGTCGTGGTACATAGGGTGAAGTTGTATTCAGGAATACGACCGAAACGATGTTTCGAAACAAAGCAATCTAGTAAACATGGCCTCTTAAGTGCATACCTTAAGACCTGTGAGCACTTATCCATCTTCGATACTGTGGAAATAACCTCTTTTCCTGTAAGGTCTTTGCTTTCCACATTTTTGGAGGATGTAGTAAGGAACAGAACAAAAAAAAAAAAAAAAAGACCAGTAAATATGGGCTCTGAAATGCATACTTTAACGGCAATGAGCATTTGTTCAGACGTATTTCAAAGTAGCGAAGGTGAACAAATGCTCATAGCTCTTAAGGTATGCATGTTCAGTAGACTTTTTGCTTCGAATTATCGTTCCTGTCATATCCTTGAATGTTTGTCTCATGAGCCAAGACTACTGAATCACCAATGTAGACTTTGTTAAAGTTAAAGCTTTTGGTCATTTTGATGTTAATTTTATAGATGGAGAGAAGCAGGGTGGCGGTCTCTCTGTACTCCTGTCCAATTTTGCAATGTGATATTCTGATACAAAAGAAAAGACAGAGAGGAACAATAATGTCGAAAACTAGTCATATATGTGCACATGTAAATGATACTGCAATTTTGGCAAGATACGTAAACACCCTTAAAGAAATGTGCGAAATAATGGAAGCAGAAGGAGCAAAAATTGGACTTAAGGTAAATGAAAAGAAGACAAAATACATGGTAATATCCAATTTAAGGCAAAAAGATCACCACATGGCTTGGAGGTCTCTAATAAAAGTTTTAAAGCTTCCATTTAGATGCCCTCGTCACCAGCGGTAATAATATGAGACAATGTGTTAGAGAAAGAATACAAGCAGGAAAAAAGAGTTTATTATGTAAATTTACAAGTAATCACGAATTCTCTAATTGCAAGATCAATCAAGTTAAAGAGTATACTATTCCCTTGTGCGACCAATATTACATATGAGTCACTAATGTGAACGATGACAGAAGCATATCTGAGAAACCTAAGGGCATCTGAAAGCAAAATCCTGCGAAAAATTTATGGACCTGCGACAGAGGTAATGAGTTGGAGAGTAGGATACAACCACGAAATAAAGAGATTATACCACGGAAAGATAAAGCGAAATTTGTTAAATTTCAAAGACTAATCTGGTTGGGACATACGGAGAGGATGACACATGACACGATGCGCAAACACTTTAGGAAAGGCGTATTGTATTCCACCAGAAGGTAAGGCCGACAAAGAGCTGGACAAAGTGTTGGCCGACCTTACCAAGACGGATATCCGAGGACGGAAATGAAAAACAGATGGTTGCAGGAAGATTGTTGAGGAGGTCAAGGCTCATCAAGGGCTTTAGTGTCAAAGAAGAAGAAGAATGGAGACTATGCCCTATGAGACATGGTTTTTGAATTACCCTGTATATCAAGAAACGCAAAGGACCCAAAGCTTAACCCTGCGACACCACCGTCTTTATATTATCCCACTCAGATTCAAACATCTTCCGTGATTGTAGGCACTGGAGGACAGCCTTCTGTTTTCTGGTTCCCACAATGTTCCAACTTACGCAAAAGTATTGTAATGTCCTAGTTGGCGGCAAAATATTGACAAGGAGTGTTGCAATTTGACAGGGAAGCAGCAGAGGTGCACAGGGCGAAGCGGTGCGCGAACTTGTGGGACGACAGCTGCCTGAACGACGTGAGCGGCGCCTCAGACGACGGCGACTACTTCGGCTCGGGCAACAGCCCAGGCAAGCGCTGGGCGCCGCAGGAGGTGCGCCACCTGCTGGAGCAGATGGGCCGGCAGGCGGCCGCCAAGCGCTGCGCCAACCTCTGGGACGACAGCTGCGCCAACGGTGGCTTCATCGGGGCGTCAGAAGACGGGCAGTACTTCGGCTCCGGCAACAGCCCGGGCAAGAGGTCGCTGAGCCAGCAGCTGCGCCGCCTGCAGCTGCTGCGCGCCCGAGCAGGCTCCAAGCGCTGCGCCAACCTCTGGGACGACAGCTGCGCCAACGGCGGCGTCGACGGTGCCTCCGACGACGGCCACTACTTCGATTCCGACCAGAGTCCCGGCAAGTGAGTCGTTCACCTCTCTCTCTACATTCCCCGGAAACTTACTGTTTAACACGCATCAGCAGCATGTCACGCACTGCTGACTTTGTGATCCTGTACACTGAACTAGTGAAATAAAGTTTACTGATTCATTCATCTACTCTGTGCGTTTTATTTTAATGTCAATTCCATTGCTTCTGTCATTGCTCTGTCAGTTAACCGTATCACTGAAGGACATAAATGGTGCTAAAATGGATAACGTTTGGCATATCAAATGCATCCAGATGTCGTGGTGCAAAAGGTGAAGTGAAAGAAGAACCTTATGTACCGTAGCATAAGATTTATTTGCATCTTCAGCATTATACAGTAGACGCTCGAGTGAGCGACGATTGTAACACACACGAGTTTTGCACTCTCGCCGAAGTGGTTCCTACAGATCTGCAGTCACTCTCAAACCTCTCCAGTTGGAACAGCGAGCCTGACGACGAGAACTAATTCAGAGCCAACAAGACTCTCGTACATGTGTTTCCTGAAGCATCCTCACTGGAATAATTCCAAATATGAGAGACATGTCCCCTATAACGGATCTTTTACGTTGGGATACATTTATTTTATTTTTTGTTAGATGTTTTCGTTAAATAGCTGAATAAATTGTAATTAGGAATAATTTAATTAAGCACAGTAGAGAAGATAAAGTCAAAGAGATGTTCATTGGGCGAACATTGTCGTAATGTAACGTCATTGCGTTGTTCGGTTGTTAAAACAAGTCGTTGCAGTCATAATTGTCAAATTATATGGCTGTTTAGTGGTTCTTTCCAGTTTAAGCACGTTTAAATCTGATCTTAGTTGAAAACGGGCTTTAATTGACTATTTAGAGACGATTGAAAATACCCAAATGACTATTTCTGTTTAAAGTAGGTAGCCCGGCTTTTGGACTAAATGTCCGGCAAAATATTACACCGGTACCGGCTTTTCTATTTTTGGACCTGGCAACACAATCTGTGCTCTGCTGAAAGCGAAAACACTAAAGCACGTGATCAGACCATAGGGAGATATTTCAGGGGTCTCCCACGAATTTCTCCATCACTTCGATCATGTGAGTATCCTGACGTATTGGTGAATGCCATCGATGTGTACCAATACATACCGCAGCTTATCAGTCCAGACGCCGTATTTCCAGCCTTTGGGGGTTCAATGGCATCCCTGGTAATCTCTGTATCCAGCGACGTGCCTTGAGCAGAGATACATGTATGAGGTGATGGTGTCTGTTCGCCACAACGAGAATGTTATTCTGAATGGTCCGGCTGATGACTGACTCATTGAATTAACGAGTGATTGCTTCATCTTGGTTCATCTGTTCGCTTTTACCATCTGAAACAGTCGGCAGCAATCTCAGACATCAACATATTGCCTGTGGTAACCAACTGTTGGTGACCGATTCTCCTGAATGAGGGTACTTACTCACCGTACATGGTTGACAGGTTGACACGGAGCAGTGCGGAAAACTCATTCTATACACGACCATGGGTAAGAAGTTTCCCATACGTTAGGCACCGAAGAGCCGGCCTTGGTAATATCCGCTAGAAGAGCGCCTCTTGCCTATCCTGTGATCGAAATTCACATCTTTGGCTAGCACAAGCCAGTTAAAAGGTAAGTTCAAACTTTCAGGAAACATTCCTCACACACAAATAAAGAAAAGATGTTATGTGAACATTTGTCCGGAAACGCTTAATTTCCATGTTAGAGCTCATTTTAGTTTCGTCAGTATGTACTGTACTTCCTCGATTCACCGCCAGTTGGCCCAATTGAAGGAAGGTAATATTGACTTCGGTGCTTGTGTTGACATGCGACTCATTGCTCTACAGTACTAGCATCAAGCACGTCAGTAGTAGCATCAAGAGGTTAGTGTTCATCACGAACGTGGTTTTGCAGTCAGTGCATTGTTTACAAATGCGGAGTTGGCAGATGCCCATTTGATGTATGGCTTAGCACGGGGAAATAGCCGTGGCGCGGTACGTTTGTATCGAAACAGATTTCCAGAACGAAGGTGTCCCGACAGGAAGACGTTCGAAACAATTGATCGGCGTCTTAGGGAGCACGGAACATTCCAGCCTATGACTCGCGACTGGGGAAGACCTAGAGAGACGAGGACATCTGCAATGGACGAGCCAATTCTTCGTGCAGTTGACGATAACCCTAATGTCAGCGTCAGAGAAGTTGCTGCTGTACAAGATAACGTTGACCACGTCACTGTATGGAGAGTGCTACGGGAGAACCAGTTGTTTCCATACCATGTACAGCGTGTGCAGGCACTATCAGCAGCTGATTGGCCTCCACGGGTACACTTCTGCGAATGGTTCATCCAACAATGTGTCAATCCTCATTTCAGTGCAAATGTTCTCTTTACGGATGAGGCTTCATTCCAACGTGATCAAATTGTAAATTTTCACAATCAACATGTGTGGGCTGACGAGAATCCGCACGCAATTGTGCAATCACGTCATCAACATAGATTTTCTGTGAACGTTTGGGCAGGCATTGTTGGTGAAGTCTTGATTGGGCCCCATGTTCTTCCACCTACGCTCAATTGAGCGGGATACTCTACCTGTTCTGCTAGAACATGTGCCTTTACAAGTACGACACAACATGTGGTTCATGCACGATGGAGCTCCATCACATTTCAGTCGAAGTGTTCGTACGCTTCTCAACAACAGATTCGGTGACCGATGGACTGGTAGAGGCGGACCAATTCCATGGCCTCCACGCTCTTGTCTACGCAACCCCGGTACCAAATGTAGAGACTCCTCGTGCTCGTATTGTGGACGGCTGTGATACAATACGCCATTCTCCAGGGCTGCATCAGCGCATCAGGGATTCCATGCGACGGAGAGTGGATGCATGTATCCTCGCTAACGGAGGACATTTTGAACATTTCTTGTAACAAAGTGTTTCAAGTCACGCTGGTACGTTCTGTTGCTGTGTGTTTCCATTCCATGATTAATGTGATTTGAAGAGAAGTAATAAAATGAGCTCTAACATGGAAAGTAAGCGTTTCCGGACACATGTCCACATAACATATTTTCTTTCTTTGTGTGTGAGGAATGTTTCCTGAAAGTTTGGCCGTACCTTTTTGTAACACCCTGTATATATATATATATATACAGGGTGTTTCAAAAATGACCGGTATATTTGAAACGGCAGTAAAAACTAAACGAGCAGCGATAGAAATACACCGTTTGTTGCAATATGCTTGGGACAACAGTACATTTCGAAAGTTTGTCTGCCTGAAAATGTACTGTTGTTCCAAGCATATTGCAACAAACGGTGTGTTTCTATCGCTGCTCGTTTAGTTTTTATTGCCGTTTCAAATATACCGGTCATTTTTGAAACACCCTATATATATATATATATATATATATATATATATATATATATATATATATATATATATATATATTCAGTGGTCATGAGTGTATATAGAGATGACAATAAAATCTCTTGCACAAACGCAACAACAAAAGACCACTTGTCTGGACAACAAGGCTAAATCGGTAGTAGCAGATGATTCATTGTGGCCAAGGAACTATCACAATCGTTTCTTTGATATTGCCGTTTTATCCAGATACAATTATTAGGCTACTATATAAGAATGTACTGAGAGGCCATAGAAATTTTAAATTACAAAAAAAAAAAATTAACCAAAAAGAAGGAGGATTGAAACTAGACAAGTTGTGGGCTTAGTGCTAAACAAAGCAAATAGTGCCAACTTTTCCCCACTACTAGCTCCACAGTTTAGGACGGATTGTAGGGACAGAGATCAGAGTGAAATTGTTCTAGGTGCTTCTCCCAAAATTACCTTCAACTGTCAATCAGAGAATCGACTCTGAAGATGATATCTTGGACCTGATGATGACAGACTTGTACTTCTCGACTCAGCGTAGAATAGGGTATCAGTGAATAAAGGCCGAAACAGCATCTCTGAATACGCTGTAAACAGAATAGAGAGAAAGAGAGGAAGATCATTCTTATTAGCAAGAGCGACAAGAGAAGATTTCAGATTCCTGATAAGTCAACACGAGGAGCAGACAATGTTGAGCGTCAATGGACAAAGATCACGAGCTTTGTATAATACGCTTTAGAGAGATGCCAAGCAAAATTGTGGGGGTGGAAAATGCCCACCATGCTTCGACAACCGAAGTTCACAGCAAATTTAAACGTAGGCAAGGCCTCATAGACTAACAAAAACCAAACGAAGCCAAAATAAATGTAAGGGGGGGGGGGGGGGGGCTATGCATGAAGCATTCAGCGAAAACGAAAGTAAACTTCTGTCTACCAATTTAGCAGAAAATCCTAAGAATTTTAACCTCGACCGAAAACTAACGTGGAAACCCCACCAACCTTCTGATCACCAACCCTGGTATGCCGCCGCACCTTCGCAAACACAACCCTCCATCCGTACACCTCCACACACACCATATTCTATAGCAATTCAACCAACTCGCTCTCTCGGACAATGAGATCCGTCATGATGTTTATCCCCCCTGCCAACTTTAACTCTTCCCCTCCTATCCCACTGCGCATCAAGTCTTCTCTCTCCTTTTCCTCTCCATCCATCCCCCTCCCTTTCCTCTTGCAGCCACGGCCTTACCCAAACACCACACTACTCTTCACCCCCCTGTCTTTCCCATCGACTGTTTTTCCCACTATACACCTCAGCTCCTACCTCAAATCTCCATAGTTTTTCATATTTAACATACCCCTATCTTTCTACCCACATACCCCAACCCTAGGGAACATACTCTTTCCTCCGCCAATACCTCTCATCCTACTGCAAGTCCTTCAGTTTCTAAGTGAAAGTGCAGTGAGTGCTTCGGAGTTTTTATTGGAATTTCACCTTCCTGTGATGTGTTTCTAAAATTTGTATATTTCTGGTTTTCTTAACTGTCCATCTCGGATTTTTAATTTAAAATAGAAAAACCACAAGTTTTGTTTATGTTTTCTCATTGTATTTTATTTTTAATTTGCTTGACTGAAGAACGGAGAACTGTACTGCTGACAGCTCACTTTCGGCCCATATGGGACTAGGGGGATGAAATAAGAATAAAGGAAGAATAAAGCAGGACCGTCAGTGGCCTGTTGCGCGAATAGTGTCAACATGCACCAGCACGAGACCAAGATAAACAAGTGACCAATACAGAAGAAAAATCTTCAAGAGATTTAACAAGCAAACCGAGGAAGAGTTACGAAAAACAGTCAAGCTACTAAACCTACAAATTGTTGGGTTGGCAGAAGAGCCAACACCGTGTTACTAGAGGAGGCCAAAATGCACGCGTTTTAGCTCACGCAGGCTGGTGTGAGGAGGGAAGAACTATACTGACATGAGGTCTGGAACATGACAAGGAATGAGAATTCAGAGAGCGGACGTAATTAGTTTCATACTTAACTTTAATCCATAAATGATGAATGTCGCTCTTGACGGTACATGATTCACAATATTATCTGTTCAGAATATAGTAACTGAATATGGCGCCTTGCTAGGTCGTAGCAAATGACGTAGCTGAAGGCTATGCTAAACTGTCGTCTCTGCAAATGAGAGCGTATGTGGTCAGTGAACCATCGCTAGCAAAGTCGGCTGTACAACTGGAGCGAGTGCTAGGGAGTCTAGACTAGACCTGCCGTGTGGCGGCGTTCGGTCTGCAATCACTGATAGTGGCGACACGCGGGTCCGACGTATACTAACGGACCGCCGATTTAAAGGCTACCACCTAGCAAGTGTGCTGTCTGGCGGTGACATGACACAAATCACCGAGGTTAGAAATTCTCGAAGAAGATGGTGAACAATATATAACCGAAATTTGAGAAGGAGAAGCAGAGCTTATGCGACTGCACACCCGAAATTTAATGGAACGGTCATTGCTCCGCGGGAACGGATTATGTATGTATATTGTAAGTTGTCATTTCCTTGAGGATGTTAACACTGTAATGACTAAGAGTCGTACTTATTCTCTTGATTTAGATATCATGTGTTGGATCCTGATCTGAAGATGAATGTTCAAGCGGCTGAAACTAGTAATCACTGTTTCCCACTTTGCGATCTTAGCGAAATAGATGTTTTAATAAAATCTACAACATTCAAGTTTACAAATCCGAAAAGCGGCAATTGACTCCAAACAACGAAAAGTGTGAACTCATCCACATGAGTACTGAAAGCAGTCCGCTAAATTACGGTTACACAGTAATCATACGAATGTAAAGGTTGTGAATTCAACTAAGTACTTGGGGATTACAATTACGAATAACTGAAACTGGAACGATCTCATAGATAATGTAGGGGAAAAAGCAAACCAAAGATTGCAATTTATTGCCAGAACACTTAGAAAGTGCAACTGGTATTCAAAAGAGACTGCTTACACCGTGCTTGTCCGTCCCGTCCTGTAGTGATTCTGTTTGGTGTGGGAAACGAATGATATTGGACTGATGGAACACATCGGAAAGTTCAAAGTAGACTAGCTCATTTTGTATTATCACGAAGTAGGGGAGATAGTGCCACGGGCATGATACTTGAGTTCGGGTGGCAATCATTAAAACGAAGGTGTTTTTCATTACGATAGGATCTACTCCTGAAATTTCAATGACCCACTTTCTCCTCCGATTGTGAAAATACTTTGTTGGTACCAAGCCACTTAGGAAGAAGTGATCAGCATATTAAAATAACAGAAATCAGAGCTCACACAGAAAGATTTAAGTGCTCGTGTTTCCACAGCGCCGTTCGAGAGTGGAACAGTAGAGAAATAGCTTCAAGGTTTTTCGATGAATCCTCTGACAGGCAATTAAAGGTGAATTGCAGAGTAATCACGCAGATGTAGATGTATTCTACATAGTCCTCCCCCTGCACCCTTATCCCACCTTTACTCGAGTACAACGCACAGATCGTTCACTTAGCAATGTGAAACTGTCGCAAAAGTTCTTCTTCCCCGTTTTGCAGTTCAATCAAGTGGCGGCAGGAGCTCACGCTCCGTTGTTTTTATTCGACAGTCAGGATACGCAGGGCAAAATAGCACAGTTTCTTCTTTTTAAAAACGTTGGGGAGAATGTCTTCAACACTTAATTAAGAGATGTTGCTCTATTTTGACTAGCGACACAAGAACGTTGACACATCACGTTTGCACGCCCGCTGCCTGCTCACAATTGACTAGTAGAATGCACATCTACTGCTTACAGTCGTTGGTTCAAGCTTCCGCCGTAGCTTCCACGCTGGCGGCGCTTATGCATCGACAATGAAATCGGTATCGGAACTTTCTCGATGGATGGCATACATCCAAGGTGCATTTCCTGTGACGATGTTGTATATGAATTCGGTATTTCCACGGACGAAGTTTTGGGCATTTCCTGTGACGATGTTGTGTATGAAGTCGGTACTTCGACGAACGAAGTTTTGGGCATTTCCTTGCAACAAATGATACGATCCTGTTTTTTAGTTTCTTTCAGACTGTGCGAAATCCGTTGCGAACAAATATTTTTCGCAGATAATGCAAATGAAACATCTAACACAAAAAATGCTCGTGCGACTCATCCAAGAATATTAGTGAAGAGTGTGAGACACAGATAGGACTATCAGTGGATATTTTTCATATACAAAGAAGGGCAGCACATATTGTCACAGCTTTGTTTGGCCCATGGGAGAGCGTAACAGTGTGTTCAGAAGCCTGAATCGCCCAAAACTTGATAGAAGCGAACTATACCGCAAAAACTTACATTAAACTTTCAAGAACAGACACTCAGAAGCATACTAGAGTCCCTAAGTACCACTCCCTTAGGGGCCACCACAGTAAGATTAGAATAAGGCATCTGATCAGTCATTCTTCCTGGGCTCCATATGCCAGTGGAACGGGAAGAAGCCCTAATAAGTGGTCCAATGGAATGAACCCTTTGTCACTCGTTTCAGAGTAGTTTGCAGAATTCTACGATAATTACTGGGGTACAAGTAGTAGTAGTAGTAGTAGTAGTAGTAGTAGTAGTAGCAGCTTTATTCATCCGTAGATCTCTTTTTACAAGGGTATGGAACATGTCAAAATATTTACAAGTTTAGACCAATTTAAAATAAGCTAATTCGTATACACATACATTTACAGGCTTCTAGTTAGAGATAATCATTAGATTTACTCCTGGTAAACAATAAATTTTTTACAAATAACTTATTAAATAATGTAAAGCCACACTGTTCACTCATATCTCACTATCTGTCACTACAAACACTATTAACACATTGTTTCAAATAGTTCAAATGGCTCTGAGCACTATGGGACTTAACTTCTGAGGTCATCAGTCCCCTAGAACTTACAACTACCGCGGTCGCGCGGTTCCAGACTGTACCGCCTAGAACCGCTCAGCCACTCCGGCCGCCCGAAGAATAGGAAGATGTAGATGTAGACGTAATGCAGTTTTCGATAGCAAGGATGGCTCCTCTCACGGTAAGTCACATAACGTTCCTCTTCAATCATGTTAAGCACGGCATCAACATTCTTTTTTGGAAGAACAACTGATTTTTATCGACGTTTACGAAATTCAACGCCACTGACGAAAGCACGACCACGACAGAATTCTGCAAATTCTAAACAGCTCTTTATGAACCCGTTATCTTACATAAACTTGATTTTTGCGATTCGAGGCACTAGTTGTTAAGTTTCACCTTTACTAATATGTTAAAAATTATCCAACAAAAACTTATACGTGAAACTGCCATTTTTTCACTGTATTTGTTTCTTTAAACGCCAACTGTAAACATCTCGAACAGTTTTTGAGTTGTCATTGTTGTAACAACAACAACCTTTAAAAGAATAGGAATGACACAACTCAAGGACACCATCTAATAGTCGTTTTTATAAATGCAAAAAATTTATTGACATGAAATGGACATTCACTAGAAAAACAAGGTAGATCAGGGTTTAATGTCATATCGACGACTAGATTTACAGATGAAAACGTTCTCGGTGAAACGAAGGGTCTACACAGGATTAGGGCGTGCCCCTTCAATAGAACTATTCCTGTATCCGCCTCGAACGATTTAGGAATGATGTTGTTGTTGTGGCGTTCAGTCCAGAGACTAGTTTGATGCAGCTCTCCATGCTAGTATATCCTGTGCAAGCCTCTTCATCTCCGCGTAACTACTGCAAAACTACGTCGTTCTTAATCTGCTTAGTGTATTTATCTCTTGGTTTCCCTCTACGATTTTTACTTCCACGCTTCCCTCTAATACTAAATTGGTGATCCCTTGATGCCTCAGAACATGTGCTACCAAACGATCCCTTCATTTAGTCAGGTTGTGCCACAAAGTCCTCTTCTCCACAATTATGTTCAGTACCTCCTCATTAGTTACGTGATCTACCCATGTAATATTCAGCATTCTTCTGTAGCACCACATTTCGAAGGCTTCTATTCTCTTCTTGTCTCAACTATTTATCGTCCATCTTTCACTTCCGCATATGGTAACACTCCTCACAAATACACTCCTGGAAATGGAAAAAAGAACACATTGACACCGGTGTGTCAGACCCACCATACTTGCTCCGGACACTGCGAGAGGGCTGTACAAGCAATGATCATACGCACGGCACAGCGGACACACCAGGAACCGCGGTGTTGGCCGTCGAATGGCGCTAGCTGCGCAGCATTTGTGCACCGCCGCCGTCAGTGTCAGCCAGTTTGCCGTGGCATACGGAGCTCCATCGCAGTCTTTAACACTGGTAGCATGCCGCGACAGCGTGGACGTGAACCGTATGTGCAGTTGACGGACTTTGAGCGAGGGCGTATAGTGGGATGCGGGAGGCCGGGTGGACGTACCGCCGAATTGCTCAACACGTGGGGCGTGAGGTCTCCACAGTACATCGATGTTGTCGCCAGTGGTCGGCGGAAGGTGCACGTGCCCGTCGACCTGGGACCGGACCGCAGCGACGCACGGATGCACGCCAAGACCGTAGGATCCTACGCAGTGCCGTAGGGGACCGCACCGCCACTTCCCAGCAAATTAGGGACACTGTTGCTCCTGGGGTATCGGCGAGGACCATTCGCAACCGTCTCCATGAAGCTGGGCTACGGTCCCGCACACCGTTAGGCCGTCTTCCGCTCACGCCCCAACATCGTGCAGCTCGCCTCCAGTGGTGTCGCGACAGGCGTGAATGGAGGGACGAATGGAGACGTGTCGTCTTCAGCGTTGAGAGTCGCTTCTGCCTTGGTGCCAATGATGGTCGTATGCGTGTTTGGCGCCGTGCAGGTGAGCGCCACAATCAGGACTGCATACGACCGAGGCACACAGGGCCAACACCCGGCATCATGGTGTGGGGAGCGATCTCCTACACTGGCCGTACACCACTGGTGATCGTCGAGGGGACACTGAATAGTGCACGGTACATCCAAACCGTCATCGAACCCATCGTTCTACCATTCCTAGACCGGCAAGGGAACTTGCTGTTCCAACAGGACAATGCACGTCCGCATGTATCCCGTGCCACCCAACGTGCTCTAGAAGGTGTACGTCAACTACCCTGGCCAGCAAGATCTCCGGATCTGTCCCCCATTGAGCATGTTTGGGACTGGATGAAGCGTCGTCTCACGCGGTCTGCACGTCCAGCACGAACGCTGGTCCAGCTGAGGCGCCAGGTGGAAATGGCATGGCAAGCCGTTCCACAGGACTACATCCAGCATCTCTACGATCGTCTCCATGGGAGAATAGCAGCCTGCATTGCTGCGAAAGGTGGATATACACTGAACTAGTGCCGACATTGTGCATGCTCTGTTGCCTGTGTCTATGTGCCTGTGGTTCTGTCAGTGTGATCATGTGATGTATCTGACCTCAGGAATGTGTCAATAAAGTTTCCCCTTCCTGGAACAATGAATTCACGGTGTTCTTATTTCAATTTCCAGGAGTGTACTTTCAGAAAAGACTTCCTGACACTTAAATCTATACTCAATGTTAAGAAATGTCTCTTCTTCAGAAACGCTTTCCTTTGCCATTACAAGCCTACATTTTACACCCTCTCTACTTCGACCATCATCAGTTATTTTGCTCCCCAAATAGCAAAACTCATCTACTGCTTTAAGTATCTCATTTCCTAATCTAATTCCGTCAACATCACTTGATTTAATTCGGCTACATACCATTATTCTCGTTTTGCTTTTGTTGATGTTCGTCTTACATCGTCCTTTCAAGACACTGTCCATTCCGTTCAACTGTTCTTCCAAGTCCTTTGCTGTCTCTGACACAATTACAATGTCATCGGCAAACCTTAAAGTTTTTATTTCTTCTCCATGGATTTTAATTTCTACTCCAAATTTTTCTTTTGTTTCCGTTACAGCTTGCTCAATATACAGATTGAATACCATCGGGGAGAGGCTACAACCTTGTCTTACTCCCTTCTCGACCACTGCTTCCCATTCATGCCCCTCGACTCGTTTAACTGCAGTCTGGTTTCTGCACAAGTTGTGAATAACCTTTCGCTCCCTGTAATTTACCCCTCCACATTCATAATTTGAAAGAGAGTATTGCCGTCCGCTGCGACAGAGCCGTTCTAGGCGCTTCAGACCGGAACCGCGCTGCTGCTGCGGTCGCAGGTTCGAGTCCTGCCTCGGGCATGAATGTGTGTAATGTCCTTAGGTTAGTTAGGTTTACGTAGTTCTAAGTCTAGAGGACTGATGACCGCAGAGGTTAAGTCCCATAGTGCTTAGAGCCATTTGAACTATTTGACCTGCTGGTACAAGGGCTACAACCCTGTCTCATTACCTTTGCAACCACTGCCTCTCTTTCATGCCCCTCGACTTTTACAATGGTTTCTGTACAAATTGTAAATAGCCTTTCGCTCCCTGTATTTTACCCCTGCCACCTTCAGAATTTGAAACAGAGTATTCCAGTCAACATTGTCAAAAGCTTTCTCTAAGTCTACAAATGCTAGAAACGTAGGTTTGCTTTTCCTTAATCTATCTTCTAAGATAAGTCGTAGGGCCAGTATTTAGGAATACAGTTCAAATTTTAAATCTGATTTGGACGACCGCCCTCCCTAAAATGTCCGAGCGGAGTGGCCGCGCGGTCTTAGGCCCCTTGCCACGGATTGCGCCGCCTCTCCCGCCGGAGGTTCGAGTCCTCCCTCGGACATGGGTGTGTGTGTGTGTGTGTGTGTGTTGTTCTTAGCATAAGGTAGTTTAAATAGTGTGTACGTCGAGCACCAATGACCTCAGCAGTTTGGTCCCTTAGGAATTCACACACGTTTGAACATTTTGTCCCGAAAATGGGTCCAATGCCTTGCAGCTGCGTCACATCGGTTTCCGCTGTCGGCTCAATTCGGGGTTACGAGGCGGCGGTCGCAAGGGGAGCGTGTAATCGGATCACGCGTCTTCAAACACGTCGGTAACGATAACCCGCCGTGCCTCGCCCGACTGTTACGTCACGGTGGCAGAGCAGGAGCGCCTGGCCCAGTGGCCCCGGCGCCTCCTCTCCGCACACATCATGGCGGAGGACAGCGCGACGAGCGGCGCCCAGCGGCAGGTATGTCAACCTCTCTTCCGCCTCGCACATATATCTCAAGACATAAGTTCGCTTATAGCACACAGCTTCCTCACACGTCTTGTGTGAAGCACAACGCTCCCGCTCTGCTACGATCGCTTCCACCCGGCGTAGAGTTTAGTCCATGCCGCGGCACGATGTGACTTTCACGAGATTTGAAAATCATTACGTAAGCCTCGCACCACCGGAGGACAGGGTCTACCTCGTGTGTCGACAACAGGCAGCGCTGTGTAAAGTCAGAGCAGCTGCCTGGCTTTCGTTGCTGCAAAATGTGATGAGCGCGGCGTTAGTCAGTGAAATAAACTGACGATCAAATCTGTGTATTGTCCATAGGTGGTCAGTCAGTTCTCCTAACAACGAAATATGTCTGAGGCTCTCGAAACACGTTGCTTTCTGTGCACAGAACGATGTAATTATCCAGTGCAAAGTGTCTTTTTTGGAAAAGAAAATGTCCGATGTTTTGTTAAATTAGTTCTTGATCGTTTCGAATGTCAGCTACATTTAAGCAGTATTTATGACAATTGGGTCAGTGTATTACGAATTTTGTTCGTGAAATAACGTCCCACGCCACATCTGCTAACTGCCTGGGCAACCCAGGATAATTCTCAGCTTTAACAGGAATTTTAACGTGATGGGAGAGTGAACAGTATCCACATGACCGACAAGTATTATCTTCAACAGGACGAGGATTTAGAAGCTTTCGGTCAGCAGACCAGTTTCTTGAATAATACAGTAGATTGTTCGTACTGGTCAAACCTCCAAGATTCATGAGATGTTTTTCGAGCAGGTGAAACGTGCTTATTGGTTCAAATACCATTCTCTCCTGCATAATGATAAAATTTTTTCGCACCTCCAGTGATAGTTATAGTACTTGCGTCTTACGCGTATCTGTTGAGTGTAAGTAACTGTAGCGGATGTATGTACAATGTGATGACATGTACGTGTTGTATGCGCATGAAGAAACGGAGAGGGCGAAACCCGGTTTTGGCACACATGTACTGCTTTCGAACAGCACCCAAGCATGCCGCAGATTTTAACGTTCCCAACCGAAATCTGGATTACCACCAATAGTATCACACACCATCACTTCATAAAACACTGCAGAGGATTTTGGAATTTAATTCTGCACTTTGGCGCAAAATCTGGTCATGAGGAACTTTACGTCACTACCTCTCCTTCCATTTTCGCCCAGATACACGTGGTGAAAATCTCTTCGTCCACCAGGGTTCGAACCGGGTAGTTACGATTCTAGAGCCACCGCAAAGATGTGCGATAGCGAACTCGGGTACTTAGGTGGGTTTCAGTCACGTATGGATGGGGAAAAATACGTTCCATCCGATCAACGGCATCATGCAATACTGCAGTACTATATGCACTGTAGAATATACGATGAAATGTGATTAGTTTTTCATGTGTGTGTGTGTGTATGTGTGTGTGTGTGTGTGTGTTTGTGTGTGTATGCGTGCGTGTGTGTGTGTGTGTACCTGAATTAATGACTCTCTCTAATCTATTTTCATCACCGAGAGTGTTTCGTAATCGTTACTATTGTTATACTGATGTGGTTGATGAGTAAAAGTGGTGTAATATGAATCTCACATGTGTCCTCCGATGTTAATCATTCCAGAAAACTTGAAATATTTGCTGTGAGGCCAAAATTTCAATGAAACTGTGTCTAGTTGAGAACGCCTGCAATGTTGACTGCTTCAAGTAGACATGAAGTATTAACGAAATAGTTATGAACGCTAGATGCACATTCTACTAGTGGCATACTTAACTGCTTAAGCAGTAGTAATCAGTCACTAAACTATGTTCTTTGATTTGGCATGTATGATTATTAACGAATAGTGACTTTGTGCCGGTAACGATATTACTGACAGTTACCTTTTTCACTAATAGACTAGTTTCTGATTTCACATAGCTAATTAAGTCACTCTCTCCTCAACCCTCTGGAAGGAAATTCAAATTTTGGCGGAGACACGAAATCCAAATACTCCACTTGCGCTCTGTGAAGATTTTTTTTTAAACTATTCCCTACCTCCCTTACGCCACACGACGAGAAACGTAGATTTCGGAGGGGACGGTAAAATTCGAGGCTAACTCACTGTATCCTAAGTTAAAATGGCGGACAGTAGCCACATACGGGGTTTACGTTGTGCACGTCCTGGTCGAAGACTCAGTGAGTGCATCTTTTCAGAAATTGATATTTTTGGTGTCTCGACGCTTGGTAGACACCTTATTACCAAGTCATGGGTTTGAGTATCATTGGTGACAGTTATCTGCAAAACATTGCCACTGTTGGTTTTTGTTAGGATTTTTCATAATTTATTTGAATTTCGCAAGTATCATTATTGCCTAGCGGCATTGTATCCTAAGTTTGGGTTTGACCCCCAAAGGGGACATTCTTTTTTTTTCAAAATTCGATAGCTGCACTAATTCCAGCCCAAGAGATCAATGGTTTGATTCCAGACATTGTTATTTTTCTAGCCTCAGGCAAGTATTTAATCTCAAGAGATCATGGCTTCAATCTCCAAACGTCATTTGTACGAAATTTTATACTTGCAGGTTTTACATCACGGAATTCTGGTTTCAAATTATCAATGGCGTCATTTCACCATTTTAGATACTTTTTGGCACTATGTTAATAGTTCGACCAGAAACTAATCGTGAATAAATCTAATCGTGAATAAATCGTCATATTTCAGATTCTTGGCGCTTATTTAAATTCATCTAATTTTCACTTCTGAACAGCTCTGTACTCACAAGATATCATATCAAAATATCTCGTAAATTTTCACGTTACTACAATGAAAGAGACAACCAGTACACAGATTATGCTTCATTCCGATGTTTAAGGTTAGGCGTCTGTTGTAAAAATCTAGTTGCATTGTACTGAAAGAGAGAAAGGTTCGTGTTTGTGGTGACTGTAAAGTCTACGAAGAGTAAGTGCGTGGACACCATGTGTTGGAAGCAGCAGCAGGTGTGTGCCGTTCTCATGGGAACCCTGTTGCAGGAGCTGGAGGAGCAGTACTCGCCCAGTCGATGGTCTCGGAGAGGCGATGCCGACTACGTCATCAGTGAACACGTCCGGTTCGCGAAAGAAGGTATGAGCTGAATCCAGCTGACTTGAATTTTATATTATTCAACAAACACAGCACTTCCTGTCATATTCCAAATTATTATGCTAACTTCCACTCACGTTTCCTCTCTTCTTGAGCTGTAAACCACGGAAATACGGCGCTAAAAAAATTGAAAAGCGAAGAAGCAATCACTGACAAAACAAGAAATTACAGCAACAAATAACAAACGGTAACAGATCAACGCAATGCTAATTTCAGGCTAATACAACCAGATAACTGTTACAAAGTGTACAAGGCTGACAAGACTTGAGACTTAAAATGGAAAAATATGCTTCTTTCTACGCAGTGTGAACCTAGCAACCCTTCAATAACGTAAGGGGGAATAAAATATTCACGACACTGATAATATCTGGGCTGTACTACAAACACAAACGAGTCATCTACACACATCAAATAAACTTTTGCATCACCTCGGTTCCGAAAGTTTCGGAACCTGTACAGAAAATTGGAACAGAGATCAACATAAAATAGTGCTAAGTTCTAGGAGACTGATGACCTCATCGGTGAAGAGAACGTGATGCCAACCCTGAGTGGTCCATTTGGGATGTTGTTGGGCCCATTTCTACTACGCTGCATGGTGCATAGTGCATAGTGCTCAGTGCCATTGATGTCGTTATCCGAAGGAAGTCAGGGCGCGAACTGTCGCCCATGTAGAAGAATTCCTCGTCAATATGCTGCCGATATGGTTGCACTATTGGTCGGAGGATAGCATTCGCATATTGGACAGCTGTTACAGCGCCTTCCATGACCACCAGCAGCGTACGTCGGCCTCACACAATGCCACCCCAAAACATCAGGGAACCTCCACCTTGCTGCACTCGCTGGACGGTGTATCTAAGGCGTTCAGCCTGACCGGGTTGCCTCCAAGCACGTCTACGACGATTGTCTGGTTGAAGGCTTATGCGACACTCATCGGTGAAGAGAACGTGATGCCAACCCTGAGTGCTCCATTTGGAATGTTGTTGGGCCCATTTCTACTACGCTGCATGGTGTCATGGTGGCAAAGACTGACCTCGCCATGGACGTCGGGAGTGAAGTTGCGCATCGTGCAGTCTATTGCACACAGTTTGAGTCGTTAACATGATGTCCTGTGGCTGCACGAAAAGCATTATTCAACATGGTGGCGTTGTTGTCAGGGTTCCTCCAAGCCATAATCCGTAGGTAGCGGTCATGCAATGCAGTAGTAGCCCTTGGGCGGCCTGAGCGAGGCATGTCATCGACAGTTCCTGACTCTCTGTATCTCCTCCATGTCCGAACAACATCGGTTTGGTTCACTCCTAGACTCTTCCCTTGTTGAGACCCCTTCCTAGCACAAAGTAACAATGCGGACGCGATCGAACCGCGGTGTTGACCGTCTAGGTATGGTCGAACTACAGATAACACGAGGCGTGTTTCTTCTTCCTGGTGGAATGACTGGCACTGATCGGCTGTCGGACCCCCTTTGTCTAATAGGCGCTGCTCATGCGTGGTTGGAAATTTGTGGTAAAGACTATGGGACAAAACTGCTGTGGTCATCAGTCCCTATGTTTACGCGCTACTTAATCTAACTTAAAGAAACTTATGCTAAGGACAATACACACACCCATGCTCGAGGGAGGACTGTGGAGCCGCACAGACAGTGACAAGACGCCTTAGGCCATACGGCCATGCATGGTTGTCTACATCTTTGTGGGTTTGGTGGCATCTCTGAACAGTCAAAGGGACTGTGTCTGTGATACAATATCCACAGTCAACGTTTAGCTTTAGGAGTTCTGGGAACCGGGGTGATGCAAAACCTTTTTTTGATGTGTGTATAATAATTGTTCCTACGCTTACCTAAACGCAATTGCATGCTGCGGCGTCTATCTTACAAATGTATTTTCCGCCACTGGAATTCGACACTGTGTTGCTTGTAGCCTCTAGAAACGAATCCTGGTCCGCCGTGGTGCGGACAGATAACAAAGCTCGTTGTCTGCTGTAGGACACTGCACCCCATGACCAAAGAAGTGAAGGCCACCTCGCAGTCTTGCCTCTTACGTGGTCAAGAACGGCGTCGAGTTTAAATCGCTAGTGGTCGTACCACTGAGCAAATTCGGAATTCACTGAAGCAGTCTGTGAAGGCGTCCGTCAGTACAGTCTTTCGTAGATCATGCCAGGAAGTCACAAGGCGAATTAATTGTTAGTGATCATGTGAAGACAATCAGTAGATGACGATGAGTACAGACGACTCTGACAATAGGTAACAAAATGCCTCTAATAAGAGAATGAAACCACTTCTTTGGCGTGCATTCGTCCAAAAATATATCACGTTCCGCCTGTCATAAGTGACATTGTCCTCGCGGCAAGCACTAATCGGTAGAACCTCTCATTGATGTCAGCATGTTTGCTAAGGAGGCGTCCATTACTACGTAAGCTTAAAAAGGAAGGGAGAAGGGTACGGCTAAATCTCACCAAATCTCTTTTAATGTGCGAGGGGGTTGGGGGGGGGGGGGTAGGGGAGGGCTACGAAAATCTCACGTCAGCTTTGTAATTCAGACAATATACATCATTATAACGTATAACATATTGTTTTACGTAATTAATCCTGAGCATAGACAATGATAAAGTGCTCATCATTCTTTATGGCCTCTCTGAACTGAACTGAATGGTTCATAAGTGTGCCTTGCCGGGATTTCTCGATTGGTAGTAAGTGCCGCACAATCCATTGTCAGATATCACTCGGGGAGCTCTCTAAATAGTTCAAATGGCTCTGAGCACTATGGGACTCAACATCGGAGGTCATCAGTCCCCTAGAACTTAGAACTACTTAAACCTAACTAACCTAAGGACATCACACGCATCCATGCCCGAGGCAGGATTCGAACCTGCGACCGTAGCAGTAACGCGGTTCCGGACTGAAGTGCCTAGAACCGCACGGCCACCGCGGCCGGCTGGGGAGCTCTGTGTCGTGCTGGTTGAAATCACTGCATCTCAGTCAGAGAGTCATTCGTGATATTCTGCAACGCATCCAAAACCGATGTAATTGTGTTCAACGCGAATTTGTATCAAAACTTCTACAGTGTGTTTTTTAAGCAGCATGCCGACAAGTCGAAACACACGTGCCAACAAGAAACAATTATCGTCCAGTTACCTTACTGACATCTTTTTACAAAATATTCGAAAAAGTAATGCACTCAATAGCAGCCTCACATTTAAGTAGAAACAATTTACTTATCATATCACAGTTTGGATTCCAGAAGCGTTGCCCGAATGAGAATGCTATTACTACATTCACACACACACCAAATAGTAAAAAAAATGTTGTCAGAAAATGAATTCTTCCCAGATTTTGAAGAAAATAAAAAACACTATATTCAGTTCTGCACAACAAATGGAGTCATACCAACAATAATATGGGCAGGAGTGAGTAAATAGGGTAAAATGCTCCAAATTTTTGGGCCTACATATTGATGAAACCTTGGACTGGAAGAAGCATATTACTGAGCTTCTCGAACAGTTAACTTTAGCTAGATTTGCTCCTCGTGCGATTGCTAATCTTAGAAACAAACAAATTAACCTGCTGACATATTCTGCATATTTCCGCTCAGTAATGCCCTATAGAATAAGTTTCTGGGATCACTTATCACTTAGAAAGAAAGTATTGACTGCATAAAAGCGAGCAGTAAGAATAATATACGGTGTTCAGCCACGGACGTGATGTAGGTACCTCTTCAAAGAGCTAAAGAGCTAGGTAATTTAACTCCGCTGTCACAAGACGTGTTTTTGCTATTGAAATTCGACGTAAATAATCCATGAAAATTTGAAAACAGTGATGTACTCATACGTATCTACATCACTGGAGGGAAAAAGGACCTTTATTGTCCACTGTTAAAGCTGTCAGTGACTCAGAAAGGAGTAAAATCCGGTAAACTGAATGTCTACAAAAAAAGTCGTCCAAATGATCTAGGGAATATGTAACTAATAAATCTGCACCTCCAAGAGGTTGGCAAGTGCCCTATATTTTAGGGTCAAAAGCTCACTGAAGTGCGGCGCCTCGAAGAGTATAAAGACACGGAGTGCGACCGCCACCAGCTTTATTTGCTCACTGCCTCACCTCCCTGTTACCTTCCACCCGGACTGAGGACTGCCGCCAGACGCCGTCGCTGCGAACGCGCTGTGCTGTTGGCACGAGCAGCCTTGGTGCAAGTCGCAGTTTTCCCTGTTCATTACTTACAGCAGAAGGTCGTAACGTCATTCGAAAACAGAGGTCGCCGTTTTTAAAAGGCGTGCGCAACTTCGTTGCACCTCGACCGAACATCGACAGTGCCGGCCATTGGTAAGAAATGACAGCAGCAACCCCACTTGTCAACGTCATTGCAATCTCGTGGAATCAGTATCTGTTGTGACTTGGCAAGACAGCCAAGTCACTATGTGAGGATGCCGAAATGCACGCTATAAGCTCACGCAGGCTGGCGTGAGGTCTGGAACAGGTCAGAGAAATAAGACTAGCCAAACAAGAGTAACTGGTAGAATACTTAACTTTAATCCACAATTGGTGAACGTCGCTCTTGTTGATACATTATATAATCTCAATATAAACTGGTCATGGCGCCTTGCTAGGTCGTAGCAAATGACGTAGCTGAAGGCTATATCGTCTCGGCAAATGAGAGCGTAGTTGTCAGTGTAGCATCGCTAGCAAAGTCGTCTCTACAACTGGGGCGAGTGCTAGGATCTGTCTCTAGATCTGCCGTGTGGCGGCGCTCGGTCTGCCATCACTGACAGTGGCGACACGCGGGTCCGTCGTATACTAGCGGGCCGCGGCCGATTTAAAGGCTACCACCTAGCAAGTGTGTTGTCTGGCGGTGACACCACAGTATCCCCTCCCTAGCGTGACAGAATCTATTTACATAGTCTCTCCCAAGCACGGAAACACTATAGGTTTGCTTACAACAGCTTTGTCTGCTCTTATGTAGATACTACACTGAAGAGCCAAAGAAACTGGTACACGTGCCTAATATCGTGTAGGACCCCCGTGAGCACACAGAAGTGCCATAACATCATGTGGCATGGACTCGACTAATGTCTGAAGTAGTGCTGGAGGGAACTGATACCATGAATCCTGCAGGGCTGTCCATAAATCTGCAAGAGTACGACGAGGTGGGGATCTCTTCTGCACAACACGTTGCAAGGCATCCCAGATAAGCTCAATAATGTCCTTGTCAGGGGATTTCGATGGTCAGCGGAAGAGTTTAAACTCAGATGAGTGTTCCCGGAGCCACTCTGTAGCTTTTGGATAATTCGTGCTGGAAATACTCAAGTCCGTCGGAATGCACAATGTTTCAAGACACTGTCAATTCCGTTCACGTGCTCTTCCAAGTCCTTTCCTATCTCTGAAGAATTACATCGTCATCGGCGAACCTCGAAGTTTTTATTTCTTCTCTCTGAACTTCCTGCTCCAAATTTTTCTTTTGTTTTCTTTACTGTTTGCTCAGTCTACAGATTGCTTAACATCGGGGATTGCCTACAACCCTGTCTCATTCTGTTCTCAACCACTGCTTCCCTTTCATGCTCCTCGAATCCTTCAGATTTTTATTCGAGTTGTGATTCCTATCCACCACTCTTGGTGTCCTAGTTAATCAAGGACCCTCTGCAAGTAAGTACGAAGCCGATGCTTTCCACTGTAGAGACGGAGCAGGAAGTTAATTTAAATCCCAGCAGCGTGTTTACTTTACATACCCTCCTGCCTGTAGGCCGGGACAAGCTCTTTATAAATTGCCATCTAGAGATGGCCGCTGACAACTAGGGAGTGATGCAACGCGTCCAGTATCTCGAGCACTGTGCAGTATCATTCGGTACTATCTGAGTACTTTTCAGTGTTCAGTGTTATTTATTATTCCGAATCATGGGAATATATACTTAACGGAAGTAGAGAAGGCTAGATTAGCAATCACATTAAAAAAATAATTGCTCCATAGATCATGAACAGAACACTTCTTAATGATGTGGAACGTGTCAGTTTAACAAAACTTTCTTTACATCTCATAATTCAAGACTTTTTATTTTATTTTATTTTATTATTATTTTTAAATTATTGTGTAATTAGTAATGTAAATCTAAAATTCATTCTTTGACTAGAAGGAGTTATCATTCAGATACTCTCTTAATTTGTTTTTAAATTCTGGTTGTCTATCTGTCAGAATTTTGATGCTATTTAGTAAGTAACCAAAGACTTCTGTGATAGCATAATTGATACCTTTCTGTGCTGAAATTAGCAGCCTTTGTCCTAGTGCTGTAGCTATGCACATTGCTATTTCTTTTGAATTGGGATGGGTTACTAAGCGAATATATACATTCGTATTGTGAAGCTAATGTGAATATCCCTAGTTCCTCAAATAAATGTCTACAAGATGATTTTGAGTGGGTTCGAGTTATTGCTCTGATCAAACGCTTCTGAGCAAAGAATACTTTTTTTCCTTAATGGCGAATTACACCAAAATATGAAGCCATACAAAAGCAGTAAATGAAAATAGGCATGGCTGACTTATTTACTGATATGTTTATCACCAAAATTGGCAGTAACCTTTATACCATATGTAGCTGAATTCATACGTTTCAACAGATCATCAATCTGTTTCTTGAAATTCAATCTCTCATCAACGCACTCACCCAAAAGTTTGGTATATTCTGCCTTAGCTAAACACTACTGTTCGAACTCTATGTTTATTAGTGCCCTTTACTGTACGGAACTGTATACAGGGTGAGTCACCTAACATTACCGCTGGATATATTTCGTAAACCACATCAAATACTGACGAATCGATTCCACAGACCGAACGTGAGGAGAGGGGCTAGTGTAATTGGTTAATACAAACCATAAAAAAATGCACGGAAGTATGTTTTTTAACACAAACCTACGTTTTTTTTAAATGGAACCCCGTTAGTTTTGTTAGCACATCTGAACATATAAACAAATACGTAATCAGTGCCGTTTGTTGCATTGTAAAATGTTAATTACATCCGGAGATACTGTAACCTAAAGTTGACGCTTGAGTACCACTCCTCCGCTGTTCGATCGTGTGCATCAGAGAGCACCGAATTACGTAGGGATCCAAAGGGAACGGTGATGGACCTTAGGTACAGAAGAGACTGGAACAGCACATTACGTCCACATGCTAACACCTTTTTATTGGTCTTTTCACTGACGCACATGTACATTACCATGAGGGATGAGATACACGAACACACGTGGTTTCCGTTTTCAATTATGGAGTGGAATAGAGTGTGTCCCGACATGTCAGGCCAATAGGTGTTCAATGTGGTGGCCATCATTTGCTGCACACAATTGCAATCTCTGGCGTAATGAATGTCGTACACGCCGCGGTACATCTGGTGTAATGTCGCCGCAGACTGCCACAATACGTTGTTTCATATCCTCTGGGGTTGTAGGCACATCACGGTACACATTCTCCTTTAACGTACCCCACAGAAAGAAGTCCAGAGGTGTAAGATCAGGAGAACGGGCTGGCCTATTTATGCGTTCTCCACGTCCTATGAAACGCCCGTTGAACATCCTGTCAAAGGTCAGCCAAGTGTTAATTGTGGAATGTGCAGGTGCACCATCATGCTGATACCACATACGTCGACGCGTTTCCAGTGGGACATTTTCGAGCAACGTTGGCAGATCATTCTGTAGAAACGCGATGTATGTTGCAGCTGTTTGGGCCCCTGCAATGAAGTGAGGACCAATGAGGTGGTCGCCAATGATTCCGCACCATACATTTACAGTCCACGGTCGCTGTCGCTCTAACTGTCTGAGCCAGCGAGGATTGTCCACGGACCAGTAATGCATGTTCCGTAGATTCACTGCCCCGTGGTTTGTGAAACCCGCTTCATCGGTAAACAGGTAGAACTGCAACGCATTCTCTGTTAATGCCCATTGACAGAATTGCACTCGATGATTGAAGTCATCACCATGTAATTGCTGATGTAGCGACACATGAAACGGGTGAAAGCGGTGACGATGCAGTATGCGCATGACACTACTTTGGCTCAGTCCACCGGCTCTTGCAATGTCCCGTGTACTCATGTGTGGGTTCATGGCAACAGCAGCTAACACACCAACTGCACCCGCTTCTCCTGTGACGGGCCTGTTACGGACCCGTTTGCGTGCTACGACCATTCCTGTTGCATACAGTTGACGGTAGATGTTTTGCAATGTGCGGCACGTTGGATGCTCTCTGTCCGGGTACCGTTCTGCATACACCCTGCAGGCTTCAGCTGCACTTCGTCGACACTCGCCATAGATGAGTGTCATCTCCGCCTTTTCAGAGTTCGAATACACCATGGTCACAGTTCCTACAACACTACACTATCACAGACGTCTGGTAACACGGTGTACTACACTTGGTCTGCGTGCGGAGACGAATGCGGAATAACAATAGCAGCAAGCGCTACTGCGGACACTGCGACAGCTAGACCAAACCACAACAGTGCACTACAGCCACACTCGTAAACACGGTCGTCATCGTAAACATGTCCCTGCAGATGCTGCTCGACGACCGTGGCCCGTGTTTGTTACAACACGCAACTGAACGTCGGGGGTTTCAAGCGTCAACTTTAGGTTACAATATCTCCGGATGTAATTAACATTTTACAATGCAACAAACGGCACTGATTACGTATTTGTTTATATGTTCAGATGTGCTAACAAAACTAACGGGGTTCCATTTTTTAAAAAAACGTAGATTTGTGTTAAAAAACATACTTCTGTGCATTTTTGTATGGTTTGTATTAAACGATTACACTAGGCCCTCTCCTCACGTGGAATCGGTTCGTCAGTATTTGATGTGGTTTACGAAATATATCCAGCGGTAACGTTAGGTGACTCACCCTGTATACTGTGTTTTATTAAAATTTAATGAGATCCAGTTTGCGGAAAAGCACTTAATAATATTCTAAAAGACAATATTTACAATTTCCTCAGTTAATTCTTGTTTGTTGGATGTTATTACCATACTTGTATCATCAGCAAAGCCGGCCGCGGTGGTCTAGCGCTTCTAGGCGCTCAGTCCGGAACCGCGCGACCGCTACGGTCGCAGGTTCGAATCCTGCCTCGGGCATGGATGTGTGTGATGTCCTTAGGTTAGTTAGGTTTAAGTAGTTCTAAGTTCCAGGGGACTGATGACCACAGATGTTAAGTCCCATAGTGCTCAGAGCCATTTGAACCATTTTCATCAGCAAAAAAAACTACCTTTGCATCCTCGTGAATATAGAGTGGAAAGGCATCTGGATTATTAGTATATTCGTACCGTAAGTGTTATAAAATTGTTGAAACATCTACCATGATATTTTGTGGATGATGAACGTTGCCGTTAGTACTTTAGAGGTAATTAAGAACGCTAATGACTATGTGTAAGTGGAATGAAGATAACACGACATTAGTGAGTGGCCTTTTTCTAAAGTGCTACCTTTTTTCTGAGTTTGTTATTTGTTATTCGGACAGGAAGAAAGTGTACTAGCGCTCATTTAATTGCAAACAGTTTTTTCTGGAAGCAGTTGAGACTTTGGTAAGGTATTGCAAGGAGCACGATTGAAATTCCGTCTAGGCGTCCCGATTTAGGTTTACGCTTCAGAACAATGATCCTTCTGGAGCTGGACGACGAAGAAAGGTGTGAACTGTGACACTTCTCCCTTCCTTTCCTTGTAACGACGTAATGGGCGGGTTACGACAAGATGACGAGGTGTGCTGTTGTTGTTGTTGTTGCAGAGAGCGAGCGGGTGCGCGCGCAGCTGCCGCCGCTGGAGACGGCGCGCGTGGGGCCCGGGCCGAGGCAGCTGGTCGACCTCTTCGTGGGGCCGCAGCTGCCCGGAGGTGAGGGCGCCGCTGCTGCGCTGCCATACCCTCTGCACTGCAGTCCGACTAAAATTACTTGCTACTTGACACGTCACACGTCGTAGCTGCTTTCCTCTAGTCAGAGGGCACAGCGTCACGTCCGAACCGCTCGCCGTTGCCACAGTGCCACAGCGACTGGTCAGGTCACTTCCGGTTTCTTTCTTCGTGTCAACTGAATTGTCTGTCTGGCCTTTTTATTTCACATTTCGTCACATATGATAACGACACCAAAAACAACAGGCACAGATATACACAGACGAAATACACACTTTTCATACACAGCATTAACCAAACACTGCTCTGTGCTTCCGCACAAGATACGATTCAGCGTCACACATACAGTTATAATCACAGAAATCGGCTTACATTAGATGAGCTTCACACATTGTCTGAAGCCGAATTTTTGAAGATTTCAATTCATCGTTGCCACTGCTTCAGCGGAGGCGTAAATATTCTTCCTCAGTGTAGTGGTGTAGTGCAGTGGTTAGCGTACAAACCTGGCGTGTAGGTTCTAGGTTCATATCCCATCAAATACAGAAAATTATTTTACTTCTAAATCCAATCGAATGACTTTGATTGCTGTTTTTATTCAATTAACTGGCTTAAATGTTTTTCTTTTTTACTTCTAATACTTTGCCATGTCATTTTGATGATCGTGATAACTTTTTATGTGCTCTTATTTTTCTTCGCATCAGTTTTTTTCCGTTTTGAATCTGCCTGTGTCACTTATAATCTGGAACCAAGTGCCAATCAGGACTGCTCGGCAGTTGGTAACACAGCAGCTCGTTTAGCTAGTGTGAGGACAATTTCGGGAACCAATCGTCATCATCATCATTTGCCTTGGTCTTTGCCCCACTTCAACTCGGGTTCAGGCCTGTTACTATGGAGTTGGCAATGTTAGTGTCACAGGATGGCTGGATGCCTTTTCTGTCTCCACCCCTTACCCCCAGGGATGGATGTAGCGTATCCCAGCTGTTCGTGTCTAGTGTAAGCCATGAAATAGTGCAAACGTTTTTCAAATGCCTGCGAGCCGTGTAACTGAGGCGGGACATGGCGACCAGCCTGGTATTCACCGAGTGGGATGTGGAAAACCGCCTAAAAACCACATCCAGGCTGGCCGACACACCGGCCCTCGTCGTTTATCCACTGGGCGGATTCGATCCGGGGCCGGCGCGCCTACCCGAGTCCAGGAAGCAGCGCATTGGCGCTCTCGGCTAACCTGGCCGGTCAGTTTCAGGAACCAATGATACCTACAAATTACATTTTCCTTTTAGCGGTGAAACAGAAATTTCCTGTCTTATGTTTGTTCGCAGAGGTTAGGTTTAACCGCCGGGAATAAAGCGATTGTGATTTTTAGGTCTGTCGCATGTTTTGTCCGTCGTTCTCTCGGACGCACAGAGTAGCATGAGGTTGCGATTAACTTACAAATGAGTTTAAATTAACAGTCATACCTCGTGGGCAGTCACTTCCAACATCGCTCCACGTTACACATTAACAACATTTGTGAAATGATCCGCCGTGTTTGTGTGTCGCCTACAACCGAGCGGTAGCCGGCAGTCGCTGTTGCAACACTGTAGTGGCAAGTGACAGGTGTCAAGTGTCAAGTAATTTTAATCGGGTTATTGTGCCTCCCCCTTCCTGTGGGTAATTACCCCTAGGGGTGGTAAAGCAATGCCTTCTGAGGGATAAACCATAGAGAGCTCCATTACACATCAGCTGATCTTATACTTTCCTTGTTGGCCATCTCCAGATAACTCAATTTCAGCGGCGGTTTTCCTTTTCCTTTCATCTCGACTTTAACTGTAGCCCAGTATTCCTGCATTCGCTTACTGTGCTGTTCCTTCCTAGCAACAGCCCATCTTTTATTTTTAGCTTTCCTTGGAGTTCTTAGAGTTTTCCCTTGAGCGGAATGCATTTGTGGATATTTTCCTGTGTTGTCCCCTCTTCTTGCAGCTTTTTCCAACCTCGATGAACCAGGTCTCCTCGTCTTTCTCGTTGCAAAATAAACGGACCATCTGAGTGCTCAGTCTTGTAGGTCTCTTACAGTCAATGTGGTCATAAAAATACAACTCTCCTCCTGCGAATGGTGTCTGAGATTATTTCTACAAGTCCGTCGAGTTCATGGTTGTCATCTGTTGAATTCACCACGATCGGACCTAGGATTTTCCCTAAGATATGTCTCGCTCTTATTTTTAATTTTTCGATTAGATAAAGGCATTCTGCGGCATATATGTCCTCCGGTCGTCTTACTGTAAAGTTATGTCATATTTTAGCAGTAACTGATTTTGACTTCTTCTTGTAGATACATTTGTCGATATGCCGTTTCCATTTCTCTGCACCGTGATACAAAGACTTATTTCTCGGAGGAGTTTGGCTCCGTCTGCTCTCCTAGACCTACATCTACGTCTATATCCTCAAGTCAACTTACGGTATGTGGCAGAGGGTGCTTTATGTAAAACTGTTACTACTCATTCTTCCTGCTCCCGTCGCGAATGTTTCGCGAGAAGAACGACTCCTGATAAGCCTCCGTATGGGCTCGAATCTCTCTCTGGGACTGGTGACTTCGTCGTTTAGTCCCATAACACCCTCAATCCATCAATCAATCAATCGAATCGTCCTAACTTTACCGTCATCGTCGCTTCGCAAGATATGCCTAGGAGGACGCACTTTATTAGTTGACTCTTCCAGGATCGTACGCTATCGGAAATTCAATAGTAAACTGCAGTGTGATGCAGGAAGCCTCTCTTGCAGCGTCTGCCGCTGGAGCTGGCTGAACTTCTCTGTGATTATTTCGCGCTTACGAAATGATCCTGTAACGAAATGTCCTGCTCTTCTTTGGATCATCAATCCTATATGATATGAATCCAAGACGTACGGGCAACACTCCAGAACTGGTCGAACGAGGGTTTTATAAGCTATCTCCCTTACGGGTTGACTATATTTCCTGAGGATTCTTCCAACCAATCTTAGTCTTGCATACGGCTTGCCTACGACTATTTTTGTGTGATTGTTCCACTTTAAATTGCTCTGTACCCATACTCTTACGTATTTTATGGATCTGACTGCTTTCAGAGATTGTTATTCAATCGTGCAACCATGCAAAAAAAAAATGGTTCAATGGCTCTGAGCACTATTACTGCACCTATTACTTCGCAAAACGTTACATTTTCTTTGTTAATGGCCAGCCACTAATCTCTGCACCAAGCTTCGATGCTCTGTAGGTATTTCTGCATATCGCAGCTATTTTCTAGCGTTTTGACTTCTCTGTAGACTACAGCATCATCTGCGAAAAGCCTCTTGTAATTTCCGGCGTTGCCCACTAGGTCATTGCTACGTATTGTGAAAAGTAATAGTGCAATATCACTCCATTAGGAGTTAATCTTAAGTCTGAAGACTTTTCTCTGTCTAGAACTATATGCTCTGTTCTGTTTGCTAGAAAACTTCTCCATCCGTTGAATTGCTGCTTCTTCTACCCCTAGTATTCTGGGCGGTTACTTGATGTTTGTAATAAATTTAGTGTTCTCGAAGGTTATCTAGAGTCCCTCTAGGCTACTCGTGTCTTCATTTATTTGTTTTGCGCCTGTGGCTAGATAATCAGAAAAAAATTGCAAGGCTATCTGTTAAAGAGCACAAAGTGAACTGCCGAATTCATGCATCAATAGCCAAGGCTGAGTCCCCTTTCAACATCTTTGCCGCTCATTCTTTATCGTCACTCCCGGGTCAATTTCTTAAGTAAACAGATGAAAAGTAGATGCGTCAGTTCGTCTCCGGCCGGCCGATCTGGCCGAGCGGTTCTAGGCGCTTCAGTCTGGAACCGCGCGACCGCTACGGTCGCAGGTTCGAATCCTGCCTGGGGTATGGATGTGCGTGATGTCCTTAGGTTAGTTAGGTTTAAGTAGTTCTAATTTATAGTGGACTGATGACCTCAGGTGTTAATTCCCATACTGCTCAGAGCCATTTTGAAGTTTGTCTCGTTGTATGACTCTGCACCTGGCAGAGGCATCTGAGATCTACCTCAAAAGCTTCACTTTGTAAGAGGTGTCACTGAAAGTTTGTCGGATAACAGCCGTTGTTTTATTATCTAAGCTACTCATACATGGGTTGGACAACGCTATGGAAACATGGCGAGAAAGGCGTGGTTGAACATAAATGCAGATGGCAGCCAGGCCTGCAATTTGCGCTGTTGTATATGACTAAGAACGGCACCTGTGCAACGTCCTCAACACTTTGTAAGTATTAGTCGTGGTCAGAATAGTGTTCTGTGTGGTTGTGAGTGCACTATGCCGGGGCTAAGTCAGGCCAAATTGCTGGTGCTCATATGAATACACAGAAAGATAGATCCTTTATCATTTAGCTACAAAATAGCAGGTCAGCAACTGGAAGCGGTTAATACCATAAATTATCTGGGAGTACGCATTAGGAGTGATTTAAAATGGAATGGTCATATAATGTTGATCGTCGGTAAAGCAGATGCCAGACTGAGATTCATTGGAAGAATCCTAAGGAAATGCAATCCGAAAACAAAGGAAGTACGTTACAGTACGCTTGTTCGCCCACTGCTTGAATACTGCTCAGCAGTGTGGGATCCGTACCAGATGGGGTTGATAGAAGATATAGAGAAGATCCAACGGAGAGCAGCGCGCTTCGTTACAGGATCATTTAGTAATCGCGAAAGCGTTACGGAGATGATAGATAAACTCCAGTGGAAGACTCTGCAGGATAGACGCTCAGTAGCTCGGTACGGGCTTTTGTTAAAGTTTCGAGAACATACCTTCACCGAAGAGTCAAGCAGTATATTGCTCCCTCCTACGTATATCTCGCGAAGAGACCATGAGGATAAAATCAGAGAGATTAGAGCCGACACAGAGGCATACCGACAATCCTTTCCACGAACAATACGAGACTGGAATAGAAGGGAGAACCGATAGAGGTACTGAAGGTACCCTCCACCACACACCGTCATGTGGCTTGCGGAGTATGGGTGTAGATGTAGATGACGAATACCTAAGCAACCAAGCCATCATAAGTGTTTAGCATTTCAAGATTTATACCGAATACGTAAAGCGGGAAAACATCATCCATTAAGTCACAACGCGGATGATAGAATGTGTTGAGCGATCGTGACAGACGGTCATTGAAGAGGATTGTGGCGAAAAACAAGAGGACGGCAGCTGCTAAAGTCAAAAGTCACTGCAAAACTGAATGTCGCACTCGCGATTCGCGAACCCTGTCAGCACCAAAATGACACGAAGGGAGCTCCATAAGCTGTCAATAGTAGGGCGAGGTGGAATTCCAAAACAACTCATCAGTATTACAAATGCCGAAGCCATAAAACCTGGACTATGAAGCAATGGAAGAAAGTCGTTTGGTCGGATGAGTCTTGTTTCACACTGTATCCAACCTGTGGCCAACTTCACGTCCCAGGAGTGAAACATGGCGGGGTCCGGTGATGATTTCGTCATCCATATCCTGGTATTCCATGGGCCCCTCGGTTACTCTGGAAGTTCGCATAACTGCTAAGCATTATGTGATCATTTTGGGTGTTCCGGTCCATCCAGTGGTACAATGTTTGTTCGCCAGTGGTGATGCTGAGTTCCAAGACAGGACTTCTGTTCACACAGCTCGCATCGTCCAGCACGAGGATGAATTCTCACATCTTCCGTGGCCACATCTCAATCTTATTAAGCCCTTGTAGTCTACTTTAGAGAGAAGGACGCACGATTACTATCCACTTCCATTGTCGTCACCTGACTTGCCACTATTTTGCAAGAATGATGGTGTAAGATTTTCCAAAAAACCATGAACGGTCAGTATTTATCTATTTCGAGACGACAGGAAGCTGTTTTGAATGCCAGCTGTTTTCCTACGCCGTGTTAGGCATAGTAGTGTCTAACGTCTTGTGTTTGTGGGGTTCCCATATTTTTGTCCACTTCCCGTAAATTCTTTGAGGATCTCGAGAAGAGTTATTCTGTCAATTGAATCACAAGCCTTTTTAAAGCCTACGAAGGTCACTACGAATTTCTTACTTCTGCGTTTCAGTTAAGAAAGAACACATTTAAGATTCATGATTTGTTCGGCACGTGAGCGTCCTCTTCTAATGCCTCATTGGCAATCACCCAGCAGAGTATCCAATTGATTTCTGCCCCACTTTGAAGAGCTTTTGGAAAAAAAAAATCTTCTAGATTGTTACGAGAAGAGATGACACGATAATTGTTTACATATATTCTGTCACTATTCTTATAAATTCGGTGCAGGGAACCAGCCACATGGCAATTCCTCAGTTTAGCAAATGTTGTGGATTATCTCGGCTAGTTTTTCAGTACCCTTGTTTCCAACACTCTTCCACTTTTCAGCAATTATCGAGTCTTCGCCTGCTGCCTTGCTGTTCTTTAGCGAATGTGCTATGTGTTTCATTTCTTCTCTTGCTGGATATGATGAATTAGGACGGATAGGTGGGCTGTTTTAGAACTTGAAACTCGATTTTGGAGCCTTACAATTGAGGAAGAATTCGAAATAATTTGCCATGGTATGACAGTTATTCTTATTAACTGTAGGCAATTTTACCATCAGGGTCTTTGAAATCTGAACTTGTTCTCCTGGAAGCCTTCCTCAATATGTAGCAAGTGGTTCTCACCAAAATCACGCTTAACCCGAGGCTAATTTCAGCAGTGTGTTTGTCTCGCGCCCGTGAATTTCGTTCAGTTACCTCAGTTCTGAGTTTCATTTCACCCACGAAGCTTACCTTTGTCTCAAAACCACATTACATTCGCAGTTGCACAATGGATGTTTATTCAGTTTTATTAAAAGGGTTGTGTTGTTAATTATCTTCTCTAGTGTTTCTTGCAGTTGATTCCAATGGGACTCCAGCTTCTGGGTAAACTCTTTGCTAGGTCTGACTTTGGGTCGAACCAGCAGATTTTTCTCCATTGGGTCCTCCTTATGTTCCTTGGAAGAAGCTTAATTTTGTTCTTTGAGAAATAGTGATCTGAGCTGAGGTTTGCACTCCTCTGGACTTTGGCCTTCTGGATCTCTCGTTGCGCTTTCTTTGCGATAGCCACATGAGCTATTCTTAAGATTTAATTTGCGTTATCAGTGTTCTGAAAGTCTTTAATCCATCGCTACAATCCATCCACTGTTGTATAAATGCCTTCAGTATTTTAGATGCATTGCTATATTCAGCAAAACACATCCATACTTGTACAGCGCATTTTCTAATGTGATATGCTCGCCTACCTTTTTCTTATTTTTATTTCTCAGACTCTATGAAAGCACTCTGACCACTTACCACCTACTCGCCAAGTTCCATCCCCCGCCTTTGCTTTAATTAAAGTCATAAATAGTCTTCCACTCTATCTTGCTCCCTGATCTATTTCATTGTTTTCCCTGACTACCTAGTAACTTGAAATGCGTCTTCCCATTGTTCACTGAAAAACCCCCCAATTTTTGAATGGTTTTTGCTGTAGAATATCTGGTAACAGAGATTGATTTTAAACTTTCAACTCCAGACGTATTGGAAGCTCCATGTTGAAAACGTATTTACTTCACTTAGAACACTTCATGTCGTTTAAGGTTCTGATTTTTCTGTTCGTCCAGTAATAGTAACAACAGCTACTTTCCTGTTTTAGAAAATCAACCAGCCATCTGAGGGGATGCCAAGATGATTTCTCCCTCCGTCCTTCTCTTAGCGAGCTAGTTCTCAATTGATAACGAATTGTTACAGGCCAGCCTTTATTCGTTCTCGCACAAAACTCTCACAGACACTTTTCCAGTACAAAATCTGGGGCTGGCGCGGTGACGAACGCACGCTCTGGCGCTGCTCCTGTATAGCGGCCCTCGTTGTGACACTGACTGGCTGCTGCTGGTTGCAGACTGCCCGTTCCTGGTGTACGTGCACGGCGGCTACTGGCAGGAGCTGTCGCGGGAGCTGTCCGCCTACTGCGTGCGGCCGCTGCACGGCGCTGGCATCGCCGTCGCCGTCGTCGGATACGATCTCGCTCCACAAGGTGACGTATAAAGCCGTCCATTCGCTGGCCGACGTATCGGCGAACCCCCACGCTAAGCGGGTGTGTGTGCATACTGCGACTGCGTGATGAACCCTGCCCGAGCCAGTAGCGTGGCAGTTTTCACTGCGCCAAAACAGAAGGAAAAAAGACAGTGTCGTGTTGCAGATAGAGATTTGGACAGGTAGCAGAGAGCTGGTGGAGCCGGAACTCGCACACCACAAAGGCGGACGGGTCGGGGTAGACTAGCTCGGCAAATGGGGTTTGCCGACTGGTCTAACTGCGAGTGGGCAGCTTAAGACAGTTTTTGGAGAAACTCTCATGTCATTTGGAATGTTTATTTCTGGGACTAACTGTTCCCAAATCGGAAGCCATCTGACTACCCTCCTAAACTATGATGAGAGACCCTTCACTGCATCCTGTATTCGAGAAACCTTTCCTGAACTCTTGTACATGCACAGTCCCAAGCAACCACTCTATCCCTGCCAACCTATACTCATCTTATGTGCTCTATTTCCTCTGAGAAAATCCTGTCGAGTGAATCAATCCTTCCTCTGTACTAGAGCTGATAATTAATTTAGAGAGATCTACTTCAGTTTTACTAATTATCTATTCAAGCCACGACCGGGATCAGGATTTTAAAATTCCATCTTCAGGTTTATGAAATTATTGTATTTGGTAGCACATAACACGTGGTTGGATCAGTAAGTGTAAGAGTTGTTATCACTGCATTTTGGTGGGAACTATCCACCGCCGGGTAGCTTCATAGCAGGAACGCCTACTACGACAACAACTGCGACTTACTGGCGTGGCTGCATGTTATGTGTTACCAAATACAATAATTTCATAACCTCAAGTTATAATTTTAAAATTCCGCAACCGCTCGTGGCCTGAATAAATAACTATCACAACTGAAGCAGATCTCTCTAAATTAATTATCATGCCTCTCAGTTTCGGATGTCCTACATAGCAAGTCTTCTGTACTAGAGACCACAATGCTGTCTCGCGTCACTAACAACTGAACATTCGTAAACTCCTACAGGCAGAAAAAAAAACAAGAACAGCGCCATGACTGATGACAAACAAGTACAAAACTCAACATTACACTACATATACACTAGTCAAAGATTTGGAAAGTACTCCATCGCGCTGTTTACAATACTCAATCACTTTCTGGCAGCCGTCGCAAAGCCTGCTAATCGTTTGTTATCTCTTAATTATTTGCAGTCCCTTCCTTCACTAACGTCTAATCCGTTTCTCCAAGTTTTCAATGCACAGACAGAAAATAGAAAGACCTAAATACGCACTTCACAATGAAAGCATCCTAATCTTTTTTTAATTTATTTTGAGTATATAACAAGTATGATTTCACTATTAATGCCTTGAAAATATTCCCCTCATATACAAGATTTTGACTCACAAATCAATGCGATCTGACATTTTTCTTTGAGAGATTCTAGATGAGTACCTGGTGTTGCCTGGGTATGTGTTGATCCCAGTTTTCTATTAGGCCACCTCCTCCTTCCCCTTATCTATCTCCTCCTACACCTCTCTCAGTCCACCTCTTCCTCCCTCCTTTCTTTGTCCATCTGCCCCTTCCCCATGCGTTCATCTGTTCCTGCATTCTCTGTCCATCTCCTCCTCCCTCCTCTAATTCCATCTCATCTGCCCAAATGTGTGTTCATCTCCTCCATCAACCTCGCTGTCTATCCATCTCATCCTCCGCCCTTTTCTCTCCAAGTTATCACACTCACCCCAACATGAGTGGATCTTTCTCCACAATATTTGTTTCCAGATCGTGACTAATATGTTTAGTAAATTTCATTGAAATCGTTCCAGGGGTTTAGGATGAGGTTTTTATCTGTGTCTTTGACCGCGTATGCATTGTCAAATACGTATCGTACATATTTAACATATTTCACATGTATTTGTATACATATTTCGCCCATATCTCTAGCGAATTTCGCCCTGCAGTTTTATTTTCAGGCAAGTCAATGTTTATGACGTCTTATCTCCTGAACTATGTGGTGTACAATGATATAATATGGCAGGTATATCTATTGTATATGTGGCTAGCGCCTGCGAAATGTATTGTGAATAGAAGTAGTAGTAAAGAAGTAATAAATTATAACGTTATACTTCACGTGGTAGTTTTACTGCACGAACAGCAAAAATATAGATTAGATTAGATTTACTTTCATTCCAATTGATCCGTAGTGAGGAGGTCCTCCAGGATGTAAAACATGTCAGAAAAACAATAATACATGACAAATATTTACAACTCACACAAATAAGCTACTGTACCTTCCACAGATCCCAAGTGGGAGGATAGTCTTTTTTTTTTAATGAACGCTATATGAAAGGATCATTTTAAAACACTCATTTACTAAGATCACATTAATGCACTGAACTTAAAATTTAAAAAAAAGGTAATATGCATATAGTCTAACAGAACTACTACAACACTTATTTGCAATGAACACATTACTTCACTGAAATGGTGCAGAAGTTAGAAAAATCAATTGGTTCTACTGAGAAATTCATCAATGGACTGGAACGAGTTGGCCACCAATAAATCCTTTAGGCTTCTCCTAAACTGAATTTCATTGACTGTTAAGCTTATAGGCTGCTGGCAAGTTATTGAAAATGTATGTTCCTGAATAATGCACACGTTTTTGTACAAGAGTAAGTGACTTTAAATTCTTGTGAAGATTATTCTTATTTCTAGTATTGATTCCATGAACTGAGCTGCTGGTTTGAAAAAGTGATATATTTTTAACGACAAATTTCATTAAGGAATAAATATACAGGGAAGCAGTAGTTAGTACCCCTAGTTCCCTAAACAGGCTTCTGCAGGATGTTCTTGAGTTCGCACCACATATATTACACGTTTTTTTGCATAGAAAACTTTAGCTTGTTTTGATAAATTACCCCAAAAAATAATCACATATGACATTATGGACTGAAAGTAAGCATAGTATGCCAGCGTTTTCATTTTTATATCTCCTATGACTGACAGAATTCGCATTGCAAATAGAGATTTGTTTAGACGCTTCAGCAGTTCTGTGGTGTGCTCCTCCTAGTTGAATTTGTTATCAAGCTTTAATTCCTAGAATTTAACACTGTCCACTTCTTCTGTCTGCTTATCATCATATGTTAGGCGTGTACTCGTGGAACACCCCTTACAAGTTCTGAACTGCATGTGGTACATTTTTTTAAAGTTTAGTGACATAGAATTGGCTAGGAACCAGTGATTAATGCCCACAAGTATTTTATTAGCCGATCTTTCTAAGACTACACTTGATTTGCTATTTATTGCTATGTTTGTATCATCGGCAAACAAAAGAAGCTTGGCATCTGGTAATGTTACTGATGAAAGGTCATTGATATACACAAGAAAAAGTAAGGACCCTAAGGTGGAACCTTGTGGGACCCCACATGTAATTAGTTCCCAATTGAATGAGGCCTAATAGCTTAATAAATGTCTCTTTCCTAATAACACCTTTGTTTCCTGCCAGAGATACAAGATTTGAACCATTCTGCAGCATTTCCTGTTACACCATAATATTCTAATTTACTTAAAAGGATATTATCATTTACACAGTCAAATGCCTTTGACAGATCACGGAATATACCATTTGCCTACCATTTTTGTCTAATGTATTAAGTACATTTTCACTGTGAGTGCAGATAGCCTTCTCATTATCAGAACCCTTTAGAAATCCGAACTGCGACTTTGACAGCATGTTATTTGTGATAAAGCCGATTGTACATTACCTTTTCTAAAATTTTTAAGAATGCTGGCAAATGCGAAATTGGGCGGAAATTTGACGCTATTTCTTTATCTCCCTTTTTAAACAGTGGCTTAACTTCAGCATATTTCAGCCATTCAGGAAGTTTTCGACTGATAAACGACTGGTTAAACAGATAGCTTAATATGTTACTAACTCAGAATCACATTTTTAGTTAACTTTTTTGATAATTCGTCATACCCACTAGATGTTTTTGATTTTAAGGATTTTATGAAGGACATTACTTCTGCTGGGGTAGTGAGGGTCAAATTCATATTATGAAAGTTACTTGAAATGTCTGGCCTGAGATATACTATGGTAACATCTACAGAACCTGACAACCCCATTTGTAGTAAGCGATGAGCTGTCATCGTTTGAACCAAAAGAGCCATGAAATTGCAGGCAGCGTCCGCATGATGCGTCTGGCCCAGCGATCGCAGACAACACTAGTCTCTTTCTATCTCACCCTCCACTTGGGCATGCTACCCCAAATTGTCACTGCCCTGCCAAAAATGATGAATCAGTTACCGCGTAGGTACCGTGTAGGGTACGGCGTGCTTTGCGCTATGCAGCTAAGAACTGTGGCATTCCTAGAAGACGAAACCCGTGCATACCGTCTTTGCACCTCGCCATCGACTTACAATTAATGTACAGATAAATGATATGGCAGACGTTTTCTGGCAAACGGCTTTTAACAGCTCGACTCATTGAAACGTTAGCTGCATGGATCTACCTAAAAGAACGCCTTCGTTGAGCGTGCAAACCTTTGCCACGTTAACACCACAATTTATGCTAATTTTTGTCCCTCAGCGATGAAAAGATGTCGTTATCTTACTCCTAATGCAGACTTCTCCCTGCACCACATCACCCGTCTTTAGCACGACTCTTGAATCTGTCCTTCCCAACCAAATCCACAGACGACTTGAATCACACCTATTCCTTCCCAACACGAAGTAGCTCTTCCGTCACACATATTTCACAGACTACCAGATCTTCAATTTCACTCACTTACTGTCAACTGACAAAAGAAGGCCCGCCTTTTTTCCATCTTAGAAACAACTTTCAGTCGCAGATCGCATTCCCATACCCTTTTTAAATTCCAAACCTACGATCTTCCAATTAATTATATCCACTTAGCTGCCTCCTTTGTGTCCCAAAATTATTCATATATTACAGTCAATCACAAAAATTCCAACAAACCGCAGATTACCTCAAGGATTCGTAGGTGGTATACAAGATTCCAGCTTGAACGTAACTGGTACCAGTGTAAGACAACTGATAATGCGCCAGTTCTAAACACCTGTCGAATGATTAATAACCTGTAAGCAGCTTAAAGATGGGTTAAAACAAGTCGTTTATCAAGTGTATGGAAACCAAGGAGCGCCAGTCACTTTTAATTTTTTGTCTTTCTTAATATACTGATATGTTCACTGTATTGAATTTTAGATTGTTTTGTTTACTTAAACTGTCTTCACCTTCGTTTGTTCTGCATTATAAGTAATGTGATCTACATAGTTACAAGCCGAACCACTTTTGTTACCAATCTGTATCTCCTTAGTGTACTTTCCATCAATATTTCTAATTTCTAATTATTAAAGTGTATACCATTTTACCTTAATTGTTAGATGGGTTGTTGCTGTTGTTTTTGTTGTCTCCTACAGTCCGTAGACTGGTTTGATGCAGCTATCCGTGCTGTTGTATCCTGTGCAAGCCTCTTAATTTCTCCGTAATTACAGCAACCTGCACCCATTTGAACCTGTTTACTGCACTAAAGTCTTCGTCTCCCCCTATAGTTTTATCCCCATACTTCCTCGCGTTACCAAGTTCACAATTCCATGATGCCTCAGGATATGTGCGCTATCAACCTATTCCATGTTTTAGTCAAGTTATGCCACAAATTTACTTTTTCTCCAGTTCGATTCAGTAGCTCCTCATTTGTTATTCGATGTACCCATGTAATCTTCAGCATTCTTCTACAGCACCACATTTCAGAAGACTCTATTCTCTTCTTGTCTGAACTGCTTATCGAGATTTCACTTGCGTACGAGGCTACACTACAGACAAATACCTTCATAAAATGCTTACTGATACTTAAACTGATGTTAGATAGCAGATTCACCATTTTCTCGCTGTTGTCAGTCTTCATTTTATATTCTCTCTACTTCAGACATCATATTTTGCTGCCCAAGTTGAAAAAGTCATCTACAAGTTTTCGTGTCTAATTCCCTAATCTAATTTCCTCAGAGTCGCCTGATTTAATTCCAGTAGACTCCTTACTCTAATTTTACTGTTGTTGACGTTCACTTTACGACCTCTTTTCACGATACTGCCTGATCCATTCAACTGATGTTCCAAGCCATCTGCCGTCTCTGACAAAATCACAATTTCATCGGTAAACCTCAAAATTTTTATTTCTCCCCCTTGAACTTTAGTTCTCTTTCCCAATTTCTCCTTCATTCCCTTTACGGCTTGCACAATGTTCAGATTTTCCCCCATTTCTTCTTTTCTTTCTATCATATTGTGCTTGGTTTGGTTCCTCTTATTGGGACCCTCTATATCTTCCTCCCACGTTTCAGCTTTCCTTTCCTTGCTCAGATGGCTACTGGCTTCATATAGCTACTTCTCTTTTCTTCAGGGATATCTTTAACTTACCTAAAGGCGGCATCTATCTTTCCTCTAGTTATGCATGCTTATAAAGGCCCCCCCCCCCTCCCAAGCTATTCCTGGTTAGCCGTTTTGCACTCTCTGCCAGTTTCAGTTTTTAGACGTCTGTATTCCCTTTCGCCTGTTTCATTTGTTGCATTTTTGGACTTTCTCTTTTCGTCAATTAAATTCAATATCTTCTGTGTTACCCAGGGATGTCTACTAAGCCTTGTCTTTTTACTTATGTGGTCCACTGCTGTCTTCCCTAATTCATCTCTCAAAGCTATCCATTCGCCTTTTACCGTATTCCTTTCCCCCGTTTCAGTCCAACGTAGCCTCATGCTCCCTCTGAAATTCTTAACAAATTCTATTTTCTTCAGTTTATCCAAATACCACCTCCTTAATTTCCTATCAATTTTTAATTTCTTCAGTACTAATCTGTAATTGGTAATCAACAATTTTATCATGGTTTGGAGCCCCAGCCATGTAATACTTCCGTCATTTGACCGTCTAGATCGTTTATTTTACTGTACAATCATGATTTCGGCCTTTGGCCATGTGAAGTACCACACTGCTGAGCGTGATCAGACTTCTATAAACAAAGTCATCGTCGAAATATACCAAGTTTATTATATTTCAACTGTGACTTTGTTTATAGAAGTCGGGTCATTTCTAACATTGTGGTACTTGAAAATGGCCAAAGACCGAAATCATGATTGTACAGTAGAACAAACAATCTATACAGTCAAGTGCCGGAGCTTTCATAAAAAAAGACAATAACAACAAATTGTGGTCATCAGAGTCCACATCTGGCCCTCTGTCTTACCATCATATAATCAATCTGAAACATTCCAGTGTACCAAGGTCTCTTACACGTACGTAACATTCTTTCATGATTCTTGAACCAAATATTAACACCTTGTGTCTTTAATTTTTCTAGAGCAACTGATCGTCATCTGAGAGATATTCAGTTTTCTTTTCCGTTCTTCTATTACCCTCGTTAGCAAGTTACATTCCTGAGCTGCAAGTTCATTGTGCGATAGTTCTCGTTTGTTTGTCCATGCTGTCTTCGGGATTGTGTGGATGGTGTTCCTCCGACAGTTTGATGGCAAGTACCTAGTTTCACAAAGATTATACGCACTAGCTTGAATAGCTGTTTGACTAACATTGCGCTTCCCCCCCCCCCCCCCCCCCGCCACGGCTCCCGCCCCCTGCCCCCCCCCCCGCCTCCCGCCCCCTCCCTCACCCATTTATTTTATAAATTATTTACGAATGTTACTTATACTTTCTGCCTTGTTTAATCGCAAATCTTCCGAAATCCTTCGAACTAGGATTCTAATACGTGGTCCCCTGTCTCTACCAGATCGACAAACATTTTTCTTCTATCACGCCAGCAGAGAGTTCGTCTCACTGGTAGGGGCCTTCAATGTACACTGATGAGCCGAAACATTATGACCACCTGCTTAAAAGCTTGTTTGTCCGTCTTTTGAACGACATACATAACAGATTCTACGTATCAAAGATTCGACAGTTTGTTAATATGGTTGTGGAGATATCTGGCAGTCAGATGTCCACGGACAGGTCACGTAATTCGCGTACATAACAGGTCGCCGATTTGCGTACGCGGTGATAGCGCCCGACAGCGATTAATATGGGCTCCGTACGATTCACATCAGGCGAATCTGGGCGCCGAGAAATAAACATGAATTCAGTAGAATGCTCCTCAGACCGCTTTAGCACTGTTCTGCCTCCGAGACGCGGACAATTACAAGGTGTTACAGAAAGGTACGGCCAAACTTTCAGGAAACATTCCTCACACACAAATAAAGAAAATATGTTATATGGACATGTGTCCGGAAACGCTTAATTTCCATGTTAGAGCTCATTTTAGTTTCGTCAGTTTGTACTGTACTTCCTCGATTCACCGCCAGTTGGCCCAATTGAAGGAAGGTAATGTTGACTTCGGTGCTTGTGTTGACATGCGACTCATTGCTCTACAGTACAAGCATCAAGCACATCGGTACGTAGCATCAACAGGTTAGTGTTCATCACGAACGTGGTTTTGCAGTCAGTGCAATGTTTACAAATGCGGAGTTGGCAGATGCCCATTTGATGTATGGATTAGCACGGGGAAATAGCCGTGGCGAGGTACGTTTGTATCGAGACAGATTTCCAGAACGAAGGTGTCCCGACAGGAAGACGTTCGAAGCAATTGATCGGCGTCTTACGGAGCGCGGAACATTCCAGCCTATGACTCGCGACTGGGGAAGACCTTGAACGACGAGGACACCTGCAGTGGACGAGGCAATTCTTCGTGCAGTTGACCATAACCCTAATGTCAGTGTCAGAGAAGTTGCTGCTGTACAAGGTAACGTTGACCACGTCACTGTATGGAGAGTGCTACGGGAGAACCAGTTGTTAACGTACCATGTACAGCGTGTGCAGGCACTATCAGCAGCTGATTGGCCTCCACGGTTACACTTCTGCGAATGGTTCATCCAACAATGTGTCAATCCTCATTTCAGCGCAAATGTTCTCTTTACGGATGAGGCTTCATTCCAACGTGATCGCCGGCCGGGGTGGCCAAGCGGTTAAAGGCGCTACAGTCTGGAACCGCGTGACCGTTATGGTCGCAGGTTCGAATCCTGCCTCGGGCATGGATGTGTGTGATGTCCTTAGGTTAGTTAGGTTTACGTAATTCTAAGTTCTAGGGGACTGATGACCTTAGAAGTTAAGTCCCATAGAGCTCAGAGCCATTTGAACCATTTGAACCAACGTGATCAAATCGTAAATTTTCACAATCAACATGTGTGGGCTGACGAGAATCCGCACGCAATTGTGCAATCACGTCATCTACACAGATTTTCTGTGAACGTTAGGGCAGGCATTGTTGGTGATGTCTTGATTGGGCCCTATGTTCTTCCACCTACGCTCAATGGAGCACGTTATCATGATTTCATACGGGATACTCTACCTGTGCTGCTAGAACATGTGCCGTTACAAGTACGACACAACATGTGGTTCATGCACGATGGAGCTGCTGCACATTTCAGTCGAATTGTTCGTACGCTTCTCAACAACAGATTGGGCCCCACGTTCTTCCACCTACGCTCAATGGAACACGTAGAGGCGGACCAATTCCATGGCCTCCACGCTCTCCTGACCTCAACCCTCTTGACTTTCATTTATGGCGGCATTTTAAGGCTCTTGTCTACGCAAACCCGGTACCAAATGTAGAAACTCTTCGTGCTCGTATTGTGGACGGCTGTGATACAATACACCATTCTCCAGGGCTGCATCAGCGCATCAGGGATTCCATGCGACGGAGGGTGGATGCATGTATCCTCGCTAACGGAGGACATTTTGAACATTTCCTGTAACAAAGTGTTTGGTACGTTCTGTTGCTGTGTGTTTCCATTCCATGATTAACGTGATTTGAAGAGAAGTAATAAAATGAGCTCTAACATGGAAAGTAAGCGTTTCCGGACACATGTCCACATAACATATTTTCTTTCTTTGTGTCTGAGAAATGTTTCCTGAAAGTTTGGCCGTAACACGCTGTATACTTCTGAAACATGACGTTTGGAAAGATATCAAAGATGAAGGGATGCAGGTGGTTTGCAGCTGTCAGCGTGTCTTCGGTTACTGTTACAGGTCCCATGTAAGCGCAGGAGAATGTCTCACATAACATAACGCTGCTCCCATCAACCTGTGTCCGTGGCGCGCTGCACGCTTCGAGCCGCCGTTCACCTCGATGTCGGAGTTTGTGGAGACGACCATCGATTTAGTGTAGCAAAAATGTGATTCAGCCGAAGAACCGACACATTTCCATTGATCGACGGTCGAATCTCGATGGTCCCGTACCTACTACAATCGTAAGGGGACGTTGTCGTTGGGTCAACATGTGAAAACGTAGGTGTGGTCTACTGTGGAGCTCAGTGCTCAACAATGTACGATGAACGGTGTGTTCCGAAACACTTGCGCGTGCACCACCATTGTGCCCTTTCGGCAAAAATGTCACAGATCACTATTTATCCTACTTTACAGAGCAGAGAAGCCTCCCAACCCCACGTTCTGTAAAGAGTCGTGGACGTTCAACCATTTAGTGCCTAGTGGTAGTTTCACTGTCCTTCTACCACTTTCCATAGATACTCGAGACAGTAACACGTGAACATTCGACCAGCTTCGCCGTTTTCGAGATACTCGTTCACGGGCTGTGCTTAATAACGATCTGCCCTTTGTGAAAGTAGCTTACCTTAATGGATTCCCCCATCTACAGTCCATATCTTCGCTAGGGTGATCCCCCGTCCGCGTCTGCTCCGCGTACATACTTTTGTTACCCCTCCATGGCCCGTGACGCCACCAGGCGGCATCCAGAGTGGCGGTGAGTAGTGGTCATAATGTTTTGGCTTATCAGAGGATTCATCTCACTTATCCGCTTCTCTACGTTTAACAGTTGAACTGTTTCCTTTGCTTCCGACTTCTCCGCAAGCTAATTTGACTTTTTCTGTTTGCTGATTCTGTCCTTAAGACGACCATTCCCTTTTCGATTTCTTCGCATTCTTTCTAAAGCCATTTCGTTTTTGCTTCCTTGCATTTTCTATTGATTTCAGTTATAAGTAACGTGCACGGCTGTACTCCATTGCTTTACCGAACAGTTTTTTGGTTGCTTAATTCATCGATCTATTGAAATGTTTGTTCTGTTACTGAAAGTTTCCTCCTTATACCTTTATTAGACCACTCAGCTCCTGTGATTATGCTATAATATTATATGCAAAAACTTTTTGAGGAATAGATTTTGATGATGGAAACTGGCATTCACCATCCAATACTGTACATTTGACAATTTCAAAAGGCTACAGAAGTACAGCATGAATTAACTGAAGCAATATATTTTTGAGGCAACACCCGGTTTCAAGTCTCCCTTTGCAAATTAAATGTTGTGGCAACAACATCATATTCATAAAGTAGGTGCTTCCAATGATTTTATCCTCACTTTTAGACATGTTTCATGATTACGATTAAGTGCGCATTCTTTTACAATTTAACTTATCGTCTGTTTTTATTTTGCTTTTCTTTGACTTTTCTTTTGCAGTGAATGTATCGGACATTGTGGAACAAATACAGGCTGCTGTCGAATTCGTGCTGAATTTCGCCCAGAAACGTGGTTCGAGGTATGTAAATTTTCGGGGTGACAATAGCTGTTTCTTATATGATGTAATTATTAACGTATATGGAGAGTATGAAGCAGCTAGGCAAGTCCAACGTGAGAAGAAGCATTAAGGTTACTCAATCATAAAGAAGAAGATGATTTATCCACGTTATTTGCGGGGAGCAGCAGCGAACAGATTTCTTTTAATAACTTTAAAAAAAATCAAATTGCTCTGAGCACTATGGGACTTAACATCTGAGGTCATCAGTCCCCTAGAACTTATAACTACTTAAACCTAACTAACCTAAGGACATCACACACATCCATGCCCGAGGCAGGATTCGAACCTGGGACCATAGCGGTCGCCCGGTTCCAGACTGAAGCGCCTGGAACCACTCGGCCACAATGACCGGCTTTTAATAACTTTTTTTTTTGCTGTCTGATACTCGCGTAAAATCGTCAGTAGCTAAACCAGTCTCAACTGATGATCATTTTCAGTAGCCCGTGGATAGTTCTTGCCTCTGACTGCATCAACGTATGTGAGGAGTTGTAATTTGTGTTATGCTTTTATGAGGACTCCTATCTTATTACTTAACCATTTAAGAAGAAAATACATACGAGCAGGGTCGTACGCAGAAATTTATCCAAAAGGGGCCAAGATTCGAAACTTGTCATTTGGATATTGTTGACTCGGCGAGAATTTGAAAATGTGTCATCTACAAGAACTAAATGTGACAATAACTATACAAAATGTACTCTGTTTCAAAAGATTAGTAGCTGTCTGCTTTATATTTTAAGGTAGATTATTTTAGTACCTTGGCGGTAAGCATATTTCAGTAGTATATGTGACATACATATTTTTATTTTGTTAATATGAATATGGCTGTCATCTTTTTCACTCATCAATTTGAAACTTTATTCTCATGTGATTAAATCCATGGGATACAACGAGTTACAACATAAAGTTGGGAAATACTGTACCAACAAAAATAATTTACTCATACTCCCAAGCCATAAACAGAGCTCTGCGTTGTATGTGAAGAATGTCTGCCACTGAGCTACCATAAGTCACCATGGAAGCTTGTCGTACGTACATGTGTAACAAAATTAAAGTGCCACTTCTTTGAAACGCCGTCATTTTCTTCCATTGCGATAAAGAAGTTCGAAATTTGGCTCGGCCGTGCCTACAACATTCCTCTGAAATGGTGCAAAAGCGTGGCGCTCTCTGACTTCAGCTTCGGGCTCGGCGACTCGTCACACAGCAAGATGTCAACACATGAAAAAAGAAAGGAAAGAAGAAAAAAGTCAGGTATCAGAAGTTCATGTGAGGTGTAAGGCGAGTTAAGGACGTCACATTCGTACGAAATTTCACTACAGATCTGCCAAACGCTACCATGGATGTGTCACACCATGGGAAGGGCGTCAAACCCGTCATTACTCTTACCTCACCTTTTTACTTGACGCCTCTGCGACAGGGATCAGAATCACGACGTCCAGCGTTGGAATCACATAGTTTTCTTATGGGAGACCTAGGAAAACATTTCGGAGACACCGCTGCTCAGAATCGACCAGAAAAAACGTCGCAGTGTGTAATAAAGGGAATGGATGAAGCCACCTCTTCCCTTGGTAAGTTCATTTTCACACATTTCGCGGTGGAAAGCGACAATTTGCAGTGCGATGCAGAACAGGACGACTTTCTTGACAAATTCCGACATTTTACTGATACCCCATACGATTCGACCCCTCTCTAAGGACAACGCAGGGCTACAATCCCATTGAATGTCATCCAACCCCTTTGTAGTGCGACGACTGTACGTTTTGTTGCTGTCTGGCTACGAATTAGAGAAGCTTTCCGAAGCAGCTCGGCTGTGAGCCTTAATAGCCGCAAAATTTTGACCACACTAATTCACTTTCCAACGGGAGTAGTGAAGATCGAGCTTTTAGACTTTAGCTTGAGGAAATTCTACGTTACCGAGAGTCCCCAATGAGTGTGGGTAATAGTATGTTCAAATGCAGTAGGATCTTTGGTGTTGTCCACCATCTTCATTCCTCCACTGTAGTAGGAGTAGATATTTAAAAATCTCATGTCTCTATGGACAAAAATAAAATGGACTAACGTGAAAGGGAGCGTATCGAAAGCTCCACGTTTGCGTGGAGGAATTTACCAGACAGTGATCTAGTGGCAATAATAAATTTAGCGCTCACACAGATATGGGCAGGAATTTGCAATACACTACTTATTTTGCGACGTAAAAATCAGCGAAGTCACTGATCCCCCCTGTAAAAATTGCTGTATGGACTTATTTCGTTGTGGAGGCCATTTCTTTCACAGTTCTTGATCGCCCATGGAAATAGTACAGTCGTACATTCATAAATTCTATAGGGCTGAAAAGTTTCATTTTCAACATTTGTTACCACTACGAGGAGATTCGAGTTAAATGGCGATCGAGCAGTCTGTGTCCCCAGCAATTGCTAATGACGATTTGATATTGACGCCAATGGCGTTACGCTCTTCGTCGGCTCAGTGTGTCCTGACCAGTCTTCAATGCCGATATTGTGGGTGCAGTGGAAGTCTCGTATCACAACACAGTTGTAGGCACAGCACACGATGTGTGTTTCTACGGTTTCTTAAATTTATACTCGTCAAGTGCCTATCAGGCGATCACTTTCGTAACTCTACATCAATAACAACCAACTGGCCCGAAACTACTACAGAGTATGTACCAGCTATCAGCATTCCTTATCTTCCAAAACAGACGAAAATTAGCTTTGGATTTGTGGTGGTCGAGAATCCGCTTCCTGTGGTGTTTGCCGGCCGCGGTGGCCGTGCGGTTCTGGCGCTGCAGTCCGGAACCGCGCGTATGCCACCGTCGCAGGTTCGAATCCTGCCTCGGGCATGGGTGTGTGTGATGTCCTTAGGTTAGTTAGGTTTAAGTAGTTCTAAGTTCTAGGGGACTTATGACCTAAGATGTTGAGTCCCATAGTGCTCAGAGCCATTTGAACCATTTGAACCTGTGGTGATTTTTTTTCCGTAGACTCGTCTGAACTCCTAGGAGAGTAGCTCATAAGAATTTCAGCTGAGCTCTGTGTCGTGAGCTGGACGGCCTGTGTGTGCCGGCAGGGGCGTGTGGGTGTGCGGGCACTCTGCGGGGGCGCACCTGTCGGCGTCGCTGTTGTCGCCGTGGCTGGACCGGCTGGACGCCGCCGCCCGCCGCCTGCTGCGCGGCCTCGTGCTCGTCTCGGGCGTCTACCGGCTGGCGCCGCTCATCCCCACCTACGTGAACCACGCGCTGCGCCTCACCAGGTACGGTCTGTCCACCCCACCTGCATTCCTTCCCCTGTGGCTTAGCCGCGGCGCATCCTCCACTGGGTCTGCTCTGACGGTTCGCAGGGAGACGGCCGATTCGGTGAGCCCCGCGCTAGCGGCCTTCGAGCTCTCTCCCGACTCCAAGGACTCTATCAAGAATATGAGAATTCTCGTAGCTATTGGGCAGCACGACTCTCCTGCGTTCCACGAACAATCTCGAGAGTACTCGAAGGTAAATGTATAGCCAAGAAAACTTTTCAGGGCATTTGAACGTGCTGCCATGCTACACTGACGGGAAAAAAATCGCAACGCCAGGTAGGAGTTGTTCGACGTTCATGACAGTTGGTAGCCGTACTTCTACATCTCAAAGATGACTTCTATTCAAATTTCCCGCCAGTCGCATAAGAGTGGCGCTACTAACGTCACTATGATGTTTGCTTCAAACACACGCTGTAAGGCCGTGACCACTAGTTACCATTGATGTTGGACGTGGTGAGTTGACGTTAGTCGAGAATGCCTTCAAGGCGACAAAGACTTCCTGGCAGATTAAAACTGTGTGCCGGGCCGAGACTCGAACTCGGGACCTTTGCCTTCCGCGGGAAAGCGCTCTACCATCTGAGCTACCCGAGCACGACTCACGCCCCGTCCTCACAGCTTTACTTCTACGAGTACCTCGTCTCCTACCATGCAAGTTCTGCAAGGTTCGCAGGAGAGCTTCTGTAAAGTTTGGAAGGTAGGAGACGAGGTACTGGCAGAAGTAAAGCTGTGAGGACGCGGCGTGAGTCGTGCTTGGGTAGCGCAGATGGTACAGCACTTGTCCGTGAAAGGAAAAAGTTCCGAGTTCGAGTCTCGGCCCGGCACACAGTTTTAATCTGTCAGGAAGTTTCATATCAGCACACACTCGCCTGGAGACTGAAATCTCATTCTGAAAGACGCCTTTATCAATACCTCACTGAGTTTGAATGAGGTCGTGTAATAGGGCTACAAGAAGCTGGACGTTCCTTCTGCGATATTGCTGAGAGACTTGACAGGAGTGTAGCCACTGCACATGATTTCTGGCAGCGATGATCACGAGAATATAAGGTCGCAAGAAGACGGACGACCACGTGGCACTACCGAGAGAGAAAGCCATCATGTTCGGCGTATGGCTCTGGCGCATCGCATTGCATCTGCAGCAACAATCTGAGCAGCAGTTGACGTCACTCTGACATAACAGACTGGTCTAAATCAAGGACAACTCCGAGCCAGACGACCTACAGCGTGTATTGCTTTGACCCCCAACCACCGTCATTTGCGACTTCAGTGGTGTCAAGCGAGAGTTAAACGGAGGAGAGGGTGGAGGTCTGTTTCTGGTGAAAGCTGGTTTTGCCTCAGCTGTGTGTTGGTTAGATGGATGTTGGTTGAAGGCTTGCAATCAACCTGTCTGCGTGCTAGACACATTGGACCTACACATGGAGTTATATTCTGGGTACGGTTTCCTATGACATAAGGAGCATTCTCGAAGTTAACCCGCGCATCCTGACTGCAAATTTGTACGTCAGTCTGGCGATTTGACCTGTTATGCTGCCATTCTCGTACAGCATTCCAGGGGGTGTTATCAGCAGAATAACGCTCACCCACATACCGTGTTGCAACCCAATAAGCTCTACAGAATGGCCTGCGCGATCGACAGATCTGGGTCCAATCGATTACATATGAGAGATCATCGGACGACAACTACAGCATCATCCACTAACAGCATTAACTGTCCATGCACTGACTGAACAAATGCATCAGGCATGGAACTCCATCCCACAAAATGACATCCGGCACCTGTGCAACGCAACGCATGCGCGTTTGCGCGCTTGCATTCAACAATCTGGCCGTTACACCCATTGTTGATGTACCAGCATTTCACATCTGCAATAACTTACATCGCGCTTACGTTAACCCTTGATCTTGAGATGTAAAATATGTTACCTTTACAAAGTTATTAATTATTTTTGGTGTTGTGATTTTTTTCCGTCAGTGAATCATGAAGAGTAGTTCAGCTAAGCTGTTCATCTCAAATGTTTCTGGAACAGTTTAAAGTATTGTAATTTTGTTTTCACCAAATGAATGTCAAGAAGTCCTCGCTAAAAAACGATGTATAATCTCTTGCATAGCTATATTAATTACAGATATATGAGCATCAACTTCGCTTTTTCAAATGTTATTATTGATCCTTCCTGAGAACCAACAACGAATTGCTACCGATGACGTGACCACTGTTGGAGTGACGTCACAGCAGAAGAACGCTACAGTTTAACTCATACCTTGGTTCTTTTGATAAATACGAAGACTAACAACCTAATGTGCAGAGCTACATTAATGAAGCAAATATTACAAATTACATTTTTTCCTTGCATCTAGATTACATTAAGTTGTCGTTTCCTTAACATTTCTGTAGACAGCTTTCAATTTGCATAATTATTTTTTGCTTATAATCAAAACAAGTTTTTTTCTGGAAGGTCTGCTAGTGTATCATAGCACTGACAATGAATGAAACAAAATCGTTTCAGTTCAGTTCTAATTATGATTACATATTCGCATTATCGTTTTGTCTTGCTCCTTAATCACTATTTTCTGCTTTTGCAGTCATTACTATAGTATAGTTCGATTTTTAAGAAATCAAAGTACATTTCCATGAATGAGTGGTGTAGTACGCAAAATCGTACAGCTCCAACAAGCACATTAGAAAGCAAGTATTCAAGTGCTACATGTGGAGTCTGTACATGTACAGATCAGATACTTGGACACCGAGAAAGGCAGAAAAGAAACAAAATTGCAGGCTCTTGAGATGGGGAGGTGGAAGAGAATGTTGAAGGTATCATCAGTCTCAAACGCAGAAGTACTGAGACAAGCAGTAAAGCCATGCAGCCTACTCAATCTTCGCTAGTAGGAACAATATGGTTCGCTACCTGCTACGCCGGCCATATTGAGTCATTAACCTAATTCAGCGGATGACAGAGTGAAAAAGATAGGTAGGCCGGTCGTAATAGGAGTTCATGGACGAAATTAGAAAATATGAGAGCACAAGAAACTTGTTTCAGGAAGGGAAGAAGTATGAGCGAACCCAGTACTCTTCGGGTTGATGAGTAAAAGACGAAAAAGGCGGTAATGCAAACATAACTAAGATGTGCAAACGTGATGAAAATGATGAGGCTGAAAACAAATGCTTATCGTGCTCGTTTTGAAGTCCCCTTCCTTCTCGATGTTGATGGATTCTCAGAGGGAACGAAACTCCATTTATTACAGAACACGGAGGTGTTCGATGTGGGTGAGGAGATAGACAATCCATGTGGAGGAAGGTAAATGGATGCGGAAAGCAAGGCGGAGTGCATGGCATTCGAGGATTTGGAGGGACTTACAGAACTTTTTTTTTTTTTTGGGGGGGGGGGGGGGGAACCATGCAACATTTGCATAGCAGAGGATTGGCCGGATGTGGTGGCTAGCACGGTTTTTAGCTTATATGGGCAAGACTGCAACGTCTGGAACCAATCAGAGAGGGCCGAAGTGACGCACGCGTGGAAGAGTTGCGCAGCTCACAGCAGTGAGTGCTTTTTTTCGATATAGTAAGCCTGCCCCCACTCCCTACTAAGTGTTACTCCTGCTCTCTATTAAAGTTATGGCTGTTTATTCTAATCTCGGCCGCCTCCTGTATAACGAAATCCCAATATGATATCACAGGAGCCAAGACTCTTTTTTTTTTTTCAAATTGTATTTTATGTCCATTTTCCAGGCAGTTCACAGCTAAGCCCGACTTCTCAAGGTCCCTTTGTTCAATATGTCGCTTGTTCTCAGTATAACGCTCCGCAATTGTGCTAATTGTTTGACCTGCATAGAAGTTGCTGCATTTGCAAGATACACCATGCACACTCGAAGAGATATGTCGTCTTTAACAAGGTGTAATATATCTCTTTTCTCGGAGGCGGGTCGGAACACTGTGTCTCAGTTCATGTCTCTGTTGCGCATGCCTTGCTGCCCTTCGCCCCACACTATGGCAGAAGCGCAGCTTCATCTGCAGTGCAGACAACAGTCAGGAAGAAATGTAGATTAGCGCTTATATCCCGTCGAAGTCCTCGTAGGCAGAGCAGTGGGTCAGCTATATATGGATGGGGATCAGCTGTGGTCAGAAGCGATTTACGGAAAAAAATTAAGTGCGATGAAGGAATGGGAATATAAGACACATTCCTCAACCATTGCACCATCTTGGACGAGGAATTATTTCAGAATAACTTGTAACTCGGAACAACAGTTCGCAATATGCGTCCGTCTTAACAAAAGAAGCTTTGATGGTGTTATATGCTGTGAAATCTGAGACGAACGCAAATAAAGTTGTTGGAGCATGGATGTGTAACTATGGTTCAGGAAAAAACAGCCACCGATAACGCCATAATCTAGAATGGCGCTTCCATCGCTATGAGTGCAATGAGAGCAGATCGTAGGAACAACAGATATCGTATCTTACTTTTTGAACGTGACATCACCAGCACGCCAGTACGACTGTAGCTTGCACATTAGCTTCCGTTATCCGCTAAGCATGCAGCTTCGCATGTCGATGAAGTCCACCATTTCAGTGGTAAAGGCATTTATCACTAGAACATTGCTTTTAAATAGGAGCTTATTCCCACTTTTTTCAGACTTTGAAGCACAATATTTTGTTCGGTTCCGTAAACGTGAAGAAATTACTCTGAGAAGAACAGTTTAAAATATCAGGAGGCGCCGGCTGCATACAAAGGGAAATCCAGAGGAGCTGAGTATGGCATTTCATTTTTTGTCTTTCAAATGCACACGAGTATACATCACGCAGTGGAGGATTTTAGAAACTGTTTATGCCATCTAAATAAACCCAAAATTGTGTAGTTTTACTCTGAACACCACTCAATATTTCAGATTCTTCGTGGCATCTGCGATCAAGTGGAGTACCTCGAAGTTGCAGATGTGGACCACTTCAGCGTAGTGGAAAACTTGCACAAAGAAGATTACATCCTGACGAAGAAAATTATTGCAATGATTAAGAGCAGCAACAACTGAGAAGACAGCTACGTGCATTTTTCTTCTCTGTTTTGTTGTTTAAAAGCACATCACGCTATGTTTCAGCCTAATCTTTCAATAAAAATATGTACTTCTGGGAAATAATCACTGTTTTTTCACATGGTTGTGACTTACACTGAATGATTATTTACGTATCGAATAATATCAGCTTCGGTTTTCGTTCCAACAGGGGCAAAGACATTTCAGAAGCAAGTGTAAACAAAAAACTAAGGAAAAAACACAATACACGCATTTCTCAATAAGATTTTTCCACACACCTCAACGATTGCATTCTTCGATGCATGATTTACCGAAGCTAATAGATTAGTTATTAATATGGTACAATGCTTTTGGCCTTACTGAAGCTAGATTTATGGCAGCAAATTCTTGCTTCGACCTGTTACCACCAAACGTCTTGAAAACATTTACAACTATTTGTATTATTCTAATTTGTCTGAAAATTCCTATAATATATAAAATGAAATCAACAGCATAACACGTTATTTTCTAGATCATGTTTATCGCAAACCGAATTCAACGAAACGCACTTCAGGAACGGTGAGATGACAGTAGAACTCCAAGGCATGAAACCCGGATAGATCACGCACACTCTTGTTCAGCTGCTGATCGGCTTGTCAGAATATTAACAGCCCAGTTTTGCTGGCGGTGGTGGCATTTATTGGAAAACAAAAACAAATAATAAATGACGATGACCCGCTAAAGTTGAAAGAAATTAACAAATAGTTAATAAAGTACAATTTCTTGCCTTCAGAACAAGGACGTCCCTATTCAAGCAAATAAGCAAATTTCGTCACACGACTATGCATTGGAAATTACTTTTTTAAAAGTCTTTCGGTCAAGATTTCGTATCTTGAAATATTGTCAGGTATCTTCATCAACTTCTATAGGGACTCTGTGTCCCCACAAATCATAAAATCTTCTATCGTTGGTTGCTGGAGAGGTAGGCTCGAGGTTCAGCTGTGGTAGTGTGAGTTGTTGTACACTGTAAATTTTATGCGTATTGTGAATTGATGTGTGTATCTTACTACATGACATAATGATATAAAAAATGGATTCATAAGGTACAGAAGCATTTGCACCCACTAGCAGCTAGAATATAGTGGCACAAAAGTAATCAATTTTAAAAAATAATTTTTTCTGTTTCAATCACTTTTTATTAATATTTATTAGTACAACGTATATCGGCAGCGTGCTGGTATCATCAAGCGTAGCATAGCTACGTGAATCTGAAGTGTGACGAGGATTGTTTGCGGGGTGTGCTGGTGAGGCTATGTAGCCTACCGAAATTTAACCCTATACAGAAATATTCGTTTACTTCGGTGTAAATCTTACGTGAGTTGTATGTTTAAATCATTTCAATGACTTCTTTACTTACATTTTTGCCGAAAATATATTTGTCTGGAACACAGAGCGTAGTAATAAGCATAGTACCGTCACTTAGCACTTTCACATACAACTCGTTTAAGGTATATACTAAATTAATGAATCTTTCTGTACAGGGTTAAATTTCGCAACCTAAACTTACTGGCACACACAGCAAATAATCATCATGACACCTCAGATTAATGTACACCTAAGTAATGCAACTGATGGTGGCAGAAGCTGCCGAAATGTTCCGTGCTAATAAATAGTAGTAAACGGTGACTACAATTTAAGAAACAACAATCATTCACCTAATATATGCTTCATATATTAAACAGAAATACCATAACAAAATACAGCTACACACAGCAATGTAACACAGTAAAACAAATAATATTGGACAAGAAACAAATGACATATGTGATAAACAATAATGGAGTACAGAATTCGGTAATCACACCCAAAACCAATGGCGCATTAACTATTAACTTACCAAAACAAAATTGTTCTTAAAAAATACAATGTTTTCAAGCAACGAGGACTTCAGGTAGGATTCTGACCGACAACACAATACAGAAAAGAGATCAGACCACACGCTACAACCACCGACAAATTCAACAAATTCGCGATTTGTCTAACAGTCATCTCTTCTCAGTAGTTATACGGAGATCTTACTGCAGTAGTTCTAAGAGGAAATTCCGATCTCATGTGAGTATGATGCCTCGAAAGCAACAGTTCACGCGCCAAATTTACTAAGCACTTAACTACACGCGGCCATTAGCAAACAGTTTCTCTTAAATCATCAGTTTCCGGTTGGTTTGAATCTGTCCACCAACAAAAATAGAGACAATTTAATAATTTCTTTTAACTCTGAAGAATAGACCAGAGGTTACAAACTGAAAAAAGTTTGTACCAACAGAGGGGAGCAGAGGGGACATTTGTTTGTAGTGAATACACAGCACTGTGCAATGTAACACAAGTAAAAATTGTACAAGAAGGCTTGTGAAGAACTTAATGTCATTTATTTGGAGTGTTATCGGTAATACGACAAGTGTAGTGTTTTTGTTGCAACATTTTCACGGGAAGAACATATTTTCAAAGCAAAATAAATAATCGATAAATTCTATTAATATTCACATTTTGGCACAGAATCACAATGAAAGCTGATTTTTAAAATTTCCTGCCTTATTAAATAACAACGTTATTTTATATGATAGGCTACCCAGGCCAAACTAATGACTGTTGTATAAGCAAAATCACATGGCAATGTCGAAATCACAGTAGTAATTGTAAAGAAATCTTGACCAAATTTTCAATGACATCGTTGTTACCATTAAAAACGTATTTTTAAGCTTCAGATTGGAAACAAAGTAAAGTCTTACTGATGATATCCAGGACTACAGAACACACGACTGGATAAAGGAATCAAAAATAAGTGTGCTTTTTGCAGAAATAGGTGGATCCCGGCAGATCATGGCTATATCTGACAAGTACTCACCATCAGTCATTCACATTCCTCACTATTTCATTCATATGTTCATTCTAACTTTTTTTGGGTAAAGGGTTTAGAGCTCAAAATTCCAGCTCACCCAGTTATGGAAAGAATAAAAAAGACAAAAAAAAAAAACAGAGACGTGCAGCAGAACACAATTCTTAGGTTTACGATACGGGTGCGATGTTAATTGGGTAGACTTAGGGAGGAAACATTTTTAACTGAGCTAGTACTCTCTTAGCAAAAATATAAAAGAAAAAATTTCCCCCAGTTCCTGATATGGAAAGGTAATAGGGTTGCCATGCCGGATTCCCGGGAGAGTTCCGGTTTCAGATTAAAAAAACCGGTGTCCAGAAAAACACTTTCAGGACGGCAATTTATCCCACATTTCGGTTTTCTGAGAAATATCCTCATACGATTTATTTTTTCTCTAAATTTTTGCGTGGATCCATATTTCAGCTACAGCTTTTAAGTTAAATAACCAAAGTTTTTATTTTCGCTGCTGACTGAATTCCTTAAGGAGAGTTATTGAGCGGTAACGTTGCTGAGTTTCCGTTATTGTCTCATACCTCAGTTCAGTTTAAGCTCTGCACTAACATGGTTCTCTGTTTCTCTATCTGAGTTGTGTGGCATTTAATTTGTTATTTAAGTGTTTGATTGTTTCAAGTGATCTCAAAATGCCAAAAAGGAAGTGCTCATTCTAAGAAAAATGTTCAGAAGAATGGTTCTTCATTAAACGAGGAAGAAGTGACTATCAAGCGAATCTGCAATTCGTGTTTTGTTTCTGTTGCACATGAGGGAAGAGAGGAGATTGAGGATCATGTAGCTAGCGTAAAGTAAAACAAAACGGTTACTCTGCAAACACTTGAAAAAATGCAGAATTATTTTGTTTCAAGTTCATTCAAACAGGGTAAATTAGTTGCAGCAGCAGAATTAGCAATATGCTGTCATACCGTTAAACATTATATGGCCTTGAAATCACTGGATTGTGCTAATAGGCTAATCTCCAAAGCTACTGGGGCCTACTTTTTCACAAAAAACATTTAAATCTGTGGACCGTGAATTTGAGTACTTCCGTATGCAGTTGGCCGGAAAAACATAAATGTGCAAATGTACCTTCGCATTAAATCTTTTCTTCAGCTACATCATCTACAGTCTTGTGGTAGTAATGTGATGACTCCGCAACTTTCTTCTTCTCCTCTTCCTTCTTGTATTAAAACGGCCACAGCCGCAACAGCGGCTACTTCTTTCTCCCCCCCCTCCCTCCCCTCGCGAATATTGAATATAGCGTGACTGACTGAAGGGCAGCTGTTCAGCTGTTTTTTTTTGTATGGAGCCTGGGCAGTGGACCTGCCTGTGTGAGCCACTTCTCCCCGCTGGAGCATTTCGCAGTCTCCCGACTAAAAGGGTAAACTTCCTCGCATCCTTCCTTTTTCTTTAGGCTTAAGAAAAGTGTCACGGATTTTCTCGGGTTCTGCTTCCCAAATTACGTCATTTTTAGTCAGTTTAAGAGAAATGTACTGGTTTGTCAGGCAGAAATTACGACAACCTTAAGAACAGTTACATAGCGTGTCCCATTTACTGCTGGCCGTTAAGTGTAGGTTCCTCGCCAATTACGAACTCGCCCAGGATTGCACCACTGCCGCGAGCAGCCCACCACTAATCAAAACAGATTACCACGCACCTGGTCGGTAGCTCCGCAACGGCATCAGATGGGCCAACTTGCGATTTTTTCATGTTCTCTGCTTCGTCTGACACGGAGAGGACGTGAAAGAACGTCAAAGTGAATTACGCACCTTTGACGGCGAGAACTTTACTTTTAACGGTAAAGTTTATTTCAAATTCTTCAGTGGCTAAACCCGTTCTTAGTGGTTATCAATAGCCCATAAATATTTCTTGGTCGGTGGCTGCTTCAGGTAACACTACGAGTCAACATATCCATCAGACTCCCATTAAGTTCCTTTTTTTTCAGAGATACCTCCTGATACTGTATCGGGCACAAGCTAACAAGTTGCTCCTGGAGGGGGCTGGCACCTGTTGAAAAGCGGCCACCAGTACATTCCTATCGCTGGACGACGACAGAATGTTACGTGTTGAAAATGACAGGAAACTAACAAGCATTAATTTCGGAGTACAGTCTGTGTATACATAAAAAATAATCACGTAATGCAGGAGAAGTAATGAGAGATGAAAAAAGTAAAAAGTAAACAGTAGTTTAATGGTAGGAAACCTCCCTTAAATGTTGACTCTTAACATATTCGGATGCAGCTATTGGCCAATGCAGGGATGGTAATCAAGACGAGTCTCGTGAGTGAAGATGTCATGTGGTGATCTCAGGTGGTCAAAGCTCTTCAAGAAACTACAGGCAACTACACGTTGGTCCGCAGCTCGTGGTCGTGCGGTAGCGTTCTCGCTTCCCGCGCCCGGGTTCCCGGGTTCGATTCCCGGCGGGACCAGGAATTTTCTCTGCCTCGTGATGACTAGGTGTTGTGTGTTGTCCTTAGGTTAGTTAGGTTTAAGTAGTTCTAAGTCTAGGGGACTGATGACCTCAGATGTTAAGTCCCTTAGTGCTCAGAGCCATTTGAACTACACGTTGATGCAAGAGCTTAAACAAGCACGTACTTAGATGTGAAACAAGCGTCAAGAAACAGCAGTCGCCACCTGACACTCTTCATACTTCAGAGAAACCTATATTAGTTATGAAAAGCAGCCTGTGACGGTATTCAAGTTACAGCATCCTAAATGGAAACCTCCGCTTTATCATTTGTACTTTACCGAAGCCAATAAGGATCTACATGATCCTGTCGACTAAGGAATACGGCATCCAAACTAGTGCAATATATCCAAGTAAGAGCCTTAAATCACAAACAGACGGATGGCTGAAACAGAACACTGTCTGTTTATAACAGCTCATTTGGTAGTGAGAATAATGAACGTAAGTTTTATTAAAAATAAGCTTAAAGCTAGCAGTAACGCATGGGCCACAGATACGCCAGCATACAGCACAGCGCTTGGGATTCAGAATGCACCTACCTATTCCGTGTTGCAGAATGTCTCAGCTCATAGTACAAGAAGTGAAGTTCAATATTGAACGGTAATCTTTAGCGATTGGCGAAGCATTACGTCGACTTCAATACGCAACGGTAGAGTGTGAGGGTTGACACAATCGCTACTCTATTCTTAATATTGCAAGGATCTAATGGTGACTCGAACAGCAGACGATACTTCTCACAGAAAATACCATTCCAGCTCGTAAGCTTGTTGAATAAATGTGGTTTTTCATTTATTCAACAAGCTTACGAGCTGGAATGGTATTTTCTGTGAGAAGTATCGTCTGCTGTTCGAGTCACCATTAGATCCTTGCAATATTAAGAATGGAGTAGCGATTGTGTCAACCCTCACACTCTACCGTTGCGTATTGAAGTCGACGTAATGCTTCGCCAATCGCTAAAGATTACCGTTGAGTACTGAACTTCACGTCTTGTACTACGAGCTGAGACATTCTGCAACACGGAATAGATAGGTGCATTCTGAATCCCAAGCCCTCAAATCTTTTGTTACGCCTGTCGTTTTGAATTAGTCCACACCTTGGTATATAACGCCTGTAATCACTAACAACGAAGTGTTCAGAGACGGGCGGCCGCTGTGGCCGAGCGGTTCTAGACGTTACAGTCTGGAACCGCGCGACCGTAACGATCGCAGGTTCGAATCCTGCCTCGGGCGTAGATGTGTGTGATGTCCTTAGGTTAGTTAGGTTTACGTAGTTCTAAGTCTAGGGGACTGATGACCTCAGATGTTAAGTCCCTTAGTGCTCAGAGCCATTTGAATTTTTTTTTTTTTTTTTTTTTTTTTTTTTTTTTTTTTTTTTTGTTCAGACACGAGCTTCAGAAAACTGTTTCAGTTTTCTAGAAGATTTACTCTATCAACAGGTACGTGATTATCTGTTACAGTACGAGGACGACACACATTCGACGAGACCTAGAAGAGGATGAAGAACATGAAACACCCATCATATTTGATGATAAATGTTACCGTGCTAAGCGATAAGTTACAGGCCATTTTTAAGCAACATTTTTTAAGAACACATGGCTACCATAATGCACCGTAACCGTGCTTTTCCGTTTTTTGGCACTTCAGGCATTACGATTTACGTTGCCTTGAGCTTCAAACATAAGGAAAGCTGTTTGCTGTCTTCTACCAGGTAAAGGCCTGAAACAGACTTCTCCATGTAGTACGGTCTCCGAGGAACAAGCGTCCATCATGCTTCTGCATGTTTTCCAGTGTTCGCTACGTGCCTTGCATTAGGTTCCCATCACACACTACATCGACACACATCAATAGGAGTTTTGCATCACCTCGGTTCCGAGAGTTTCGGAACATGTACAGAAAATTGGAATAGAGATTAAGGGCTCTGAGCACTATGGGACTTAACGTCTATGGTCATTAGTCCCCTAGAACTTAGAACTACTTAAACCTAACTAACCTAAGGACAGCACACAACACCCAGCCATCACGAGGCAGAGAAAATCCCTGACCCCGCCGGGAATCGAACCCGGGAACCCGTGCGTGGGAAGCGAGAACGCTACCGCACGACCACGAGACGCGTAATAGAGATCAACATAAACATCATTTCCGCCCTTTTTATTGCTCATGAAAACCACACATTGCATGTTGTACCACCATACAGCGAGACCTTCAGATGTGGTGGTCCAGTTTGCTGTACACCCGGTACCTCTAAAACCCAGTTGCACGTCCTCTTGCATTGATGCATGCTTGTATTCGTCGTGGCGTACTATCCACAAATTCATCAAGGCACTGTTGGTCCAGATTGTCGCACTCCTCAACGGCGACTCGGAGTAGATCCCTCAGAGTGATTGGTGGGTCACGTCGTCCATAAACAGCCCTTTTCAAACTATCCCAGGCATGTTCGATAGGGTTCATGTCTGGAGAACATGATGGCCACTCTAGTCGAGCTATGTCGTTATCCTGAAGGAAGTCATTCACACGATGTGCACAATGGGGGCGCGAATTGTCGTCCATGAAGACGAATGCCTCACTCATATGCTGCCGATATGGCGTCCACGTATCATAGAGCCGTTACGGCGCCTTCCATGACCACCAGCGGCGTACGTCGGCCCCACATAACGCCACCCCAAAACAGCAGGGAATCTCCACCTTGCTGCATTCGCTGGACAGTGTGTCTAAGGTGTTCAGCCTGACCGGGTTGCCTCCAAACCCATCTCCTACGATTGTCTGGTTGAAGGCATACGCAATACTCATCAGTGAAGAGAACATCATCCCAATCCTGAGCAGTCCATTCGGCATGTTGCTGTGACCATCTGTACGGTGCTGCATGGTGTCGTGGTTGCAAAGATGGACCTCGCCATGGACGTAGGGAGTAAAGTTGTGCATCATGCAGCCTATTGCGCACAGTTTGTGTCGTGACATGACGTCCTGTGGCTGCTCGAAAAACATTATTCAACAGGGTGTCGTTGCTGTCAGAGCTCCTCCGAGCCGCGCCAGTAGTAGCCCTTGGAAGGCCTGAGCGAGGCGTGTCATCGACAGTTCCTGTCTCTTTTTATCTCCTCCATGTGTGAACAATATCGCTTTGGTTCACTCCGAGACACCTGGACACTACCCTTGTTGAGAGGCTTTCCTGGCACAAAGTAACAATGCAGACGTGCTCGAACTGCGAGATTGACCGTCTAGACATGGTTGAACTGCAGACAACACGAGCCGTATACCTCCTTCCTAGTGGAATGACTGGAACTGATCGTCTGTCGGATCCTCTCTGTCTAATAGGAGCTGCTCATGCATGGTTGTTTACATCTTTGGGCGGGTTTAGTGACATCTTTGAACAGTCAAAAGGACTTTGCCTGTGATACAATATCCACAGCCAACGTCTATCTTCAGGAGTTCTGGGAAACGGGGGATGCAAAACGTTTTTTGATGTGCATATATTCTGCAAACCATCTCGTGCTTGAATTAGGTTCCCATCTCGTACTTTTCTTCTACGCTTACATTTATACTCTGGATTGTGGCGGAGGGTACTTCTGGTACCCTTAGCCGATGCCCCCTTCCCTATTCCATTCGCGAACGCCGCGTGAGAACAATGACTTTCTTAAACCTCCTTATTGCTCCAATTCCTCGAATTTTCTTGTTCTGATCATTTTGTGAGTGTATGTGGCAAGAAGTAATTCGTTCACCGACACTTCCAGACCGTACTCTTTTGGAATTTCAACTGCAAACCTCTCCGTGATGCTCAATGTCTCCCTCGTCGCGTCTGTCAACCGAGCCCGTTTCGCATCTTCGTAACGCACTCGTGCCTACTAAACGACCCCTGACGGGATTTGCTGTTCTTCGTTGGGTGTCTGTCTTTTCTATTAATCCAACCAGGTAAGGGTCCCAGGCTGATGAGCAGTACTAAAGAATCGATCTTATATCTTGCAATCCAGAAAACTTGATCGACGTGCGATCCTTGTTACATTCTATTTAATTTTCGTTATAGTCATAATTCCGTCTTCCACTCCAGTGTGTTTCCCGATTTCTGTTTTTGTTTTCTTGTTTCTCGCAGTAATCCCCAGAGTGTATCTATCTATCGATCTGTGAGGACCCCTCACTTTTCGAATGGTTTTCGCATTAAAAATTCATGTCTCAGTACCGTAAGGCAAAACCAATTATACACCCTCATTATAATCTTTCTGTTTCAAACATGTCGGAACCTTGGTTTTGAAACTTCTGTATAGTTTAACTATAGCACTCCAGGTCACTTCTGTTTCCTGCTTGTACAGTCGATGTAGTGGTTATCTAGAAACAACCCAAATATAAATCTCGTCAACAGTTTCATTGATACAGTATACAACTTTTTCGATGTGTTCATTATTCATTATATTATTCGTATAATAATTTGTTTTCAGAGGTTGTTTCTATTTATCGAAAGAAAGAGGAACGAAAGAATTAGGGATTAACTTTACTTCTATTAGAGACGGGTCACAAGCAAGTTGCCGAATACACAAGAAACGATAAGCGACCTTCCTGGTATTTGCGGTTTGGGGAAACCACGAAACACCTAAATCTCGATGGCCGTCCGTTCGTTTAGATCCCGTTTCTCTTGAATGCTAGTCCAACGTTTATCAGAAGAAACAGTTATATTCGTCACTGGATAATCCGATTTCTGTGGGTGACAAACAGAGCGAATTTTCTGTACATCTGCAACATTGAAGGCGTATTTAAAGAGCTTCTGCTTCAAATAAGTAATGATAAAAGGCGACCGGTAAACAATATCCTACGAAGGCGCTCTCGTGACAACGAACTAATACGTTGCGGACTTACACATCTACCTCATAAATCCAATTACGAGTCCGAAGAAGTATGTGTCACTAAGCAACCATTGTTGAAAAATAAACATGCATTTGGGGTGTTATGGTGCAAATATTCCATTGTAGAACAACACTTCAAGAGCCACTCGTTCCAGGAAAACAGTGCGTACTTTTGATAACGTCATATTGCAATGCAGTTCCAGCTTCAGCACCTCCTTATTGGAAGATACGAGCTGCAGTGGAGTTGTTTTTGACTATTTTTTACAGTATTGTGTCACTGAGCGGCGTACTTAAGAGATGCAGTCTCTTAACGCAGAATCTAGTGTAACCGGATGATGCGGTTTGTGTGCAATATCATAAAAGAAGTTCGAGACTACAGTGTAGTCGTACCTGTAGATATACACAGAAGAGCCAAAGGAACTGGTCCATCTCCCTAACATCGTGTAGCTCCCCCGCGAGCGCGCAGAACTGCCGCAACACGATGTGGCGTGGACTCGAATAACGTCTGAAGTAGTGCTGGAGGGAACTGACACCATGAATCCTGCAGGGCTGTCCATAAATCCGTAAGAGTATGAGAGGGTGGAGATCTCGTCTGAACAGCACGTTGCAAGGTATCCCAGATATACTCAATAATATTCATGTCTTGAGAGTCTGGTGGCCAGCGGAAGTGTTTAAACTCAGAAGAGTATTCCTGGAGCCACTGTGTAGCAATTCTGGACGTGTGGAGTCTCACATTGTCCTGCTGGAATTGCCCAAGTCCGTCGGAATGCACAATGGACATGAATGGATGCAGGTGGTCAGGCAGGATGCTTCCGTATGTGTCACCTGTCAGAGTCGTATCTAGACGTATCAGGGGCCCCATATCACTCCAACTGCACACGCCCCACACCATTAGCCGGCCGTGGTGGCCAAGCGGTTAAAGACGCTACAGTCTGGAACCGCGCGACCGCTACGGTCGCAGGTTCGAATCCTGCCTCGGGCATGGATGTGTGTGATGTCCTTAGGTTAGTTAGGTTTAAGTAGTTCTCAGTTCTAGGGGACTGATGACCTTAGAAGTTAAGTCCCATAGTGCTCAGAGCCATTTGAACCCACACCATTACAGAGCCTCCACCAGCTTGAACACTCCCCTGCCAACATGCATGATCCATAGGGTCATGAGGTTGTCTCCATACCCGTACACGTCCATCCGCTCGATATAATTTGAGACGAGGCTGGTCCGCTCGGGCAACGTGTCTTCATTCATCAACAGTCCAATGCCGGTGCTGACGGGCCCAGGCGAGGCGTAAAGCTTTGTGTCGTGCAGTCAAGGAAACACGAGTGGACCTTCGGCTCCGAAAGCCCATGTCGATGATGTTTCGTTGAATGGTTCGCACGCTGATACTTGGTGATGGCCCAGCCTTGAAATCTGTAGCAATCTGAGAAAGTGTTGCACTTCCGTCACATTGAACGATTCTCTTTAGTCGTCGTTGGTCCCGTTCTTGCAGGTACTTTTTCCGTCCGCAGCGGTGTTGAAGATCTGATATTTTACCGGATTCCTGATATCCACAGTACACTCGTGAAGCGGTCGTACGGGAAAATCCCCACTTCATCGCTAGCTCGGAGATGCTGTGTCCCATCGCTCGTGCGCCGACTATAACGCCACGTTCAAACTCATGTAAATCTTGATTACCTGTCATTGTAGCAGCAGTAGCGGATCTAACAACTGCGGCAGACACTTGTTGTCTTATATAGGTGTTGCCGACCGCAATGCCGTATTCTGCCTGTTTAAATATCTCTGTATCTGACTACGCATGCCTATACCTGTTTCTTTGGCGTTTCGGTGTAGTTCCGTATCTTCTTATTCTGTGATATATGCGGTACCTGACAAACGAAGTGATGCACTGAAGAGGCATGGTCAGACATCAGTGTAATTACATACACGTACACATCAAGATCCAGTGCAGAAATGATTAGAACTGCAGTTCCCTGTTACAGGTACAGCGACTATCAGTGTGTTGGAAAATTTGGAAATTTGTGGTGAGTTCCTACGGGACCAAACTGCTGAGGTCATCGGTCCCCAGGCTTACACACTACTTAATCTAACTGAAACTAACTTACGCTAAGAACAACACACACACCCATGCCTGAGAGAGGACTGGAACCTCCGACGGTGGTAGCCGCGCGAACCGTGGCAAGCCGCCTCGGACCTTGTGGCTACCCCGCGCGACGTCAGAGTGTTGTTACTAGGCTTGGTAGGGTATATAATGTACGTGAACAGCCTCAGATGTACTGATCAGTGGAACGGACAGCGAGTTGCTGCGTATCGTGTGAGACAGAGTAATCGGCACCTGTTGGCGAGCATCCACGCCACGGGGGTTAAAAGTTTTACTGATAAGTGGACCCTTACTGCCAAATTCTAAGTCTGATTCGATTGTGTAATCACTGACATAACATCACATACTATCCCAACCCGTGAAGTTTCAGTTCGTTTCCTCGTCCCCTTCTGCGTGCTTGAGTCTTTTCTCGGACAGAGTAAATATAAAACCTAAAAACTCACTGACATGCATGTACTACTAAGGCGGTGATGGAGCCATGCTGCTGAAAAACATTATTCGTAGCAGGTGCCCTGGTTCAAGGAAGTCGGAATGTTGAAATATGTCAGACAATCTCCACCATACACGTTTATTTCGTTAAACAAGAATGATTCGATAATCCTGTATCTATTGTACCTGACCAGATATTCGACTACAAACCATCACATCATCAACTCATCACTTACGAATTGCATATTCTCAAACGTCAGATTCTAATTTTACCTCGATTGGTTGATTCTGCAAAGCAGTCGCATACGAGCGTAAAATACTTTTGAAGAAGTCACCGGACAAAAATTTGAGTGGCATGAAGTTTCAATGGAGCTTGAAGTCTCCCTAAAAATCTTCAAACAAAGCGAATTCCCTTAAGGAAATATAGGCGAACGCTTCTTCGTATTGCTCCCTTACTTCTGCTGCAAATGACGATTTGTCTACCACAACAGATAAGTCACATATTTAATCTAAAGCAATTGTTTTGTTCCATATGTTAAAGTGGGTACCCGAGATTCTAGTCACAGAGAAAGTTCACTATAGAAGCGCTATTTTATGCCGGTCGCTGTGGCCGAGCCGTTCTAGGCGCATCAGCCCCGAACCACGCTGCTGCTGCGGTCGCAGGTTCGAATCCTGCCTCGGACATGGATGTGTGTGAGGTCCTCAGGTTAGTTAGGTTTAAGTAGTTCTAAGTTCTAGGGGACTGATGACCTCAGATGTTAAGTCCCGTAGTGCGTAGAGCCACTTGAAGCATTTGAACCCTAATTTATACTAGGATTTTATTTATTCCTGGATGGTTCTCCGAGTCAGTAGGCCTGCAGTGAGTTCTTGAAACTCTTCCACAAGTTGAAATGTGTAAGCAAATGGGTGGTCCTCTAAGGAAAATGCTAGACTTGTGAAAGATGGTTCCTTCACTGGAAAATTTTAGCTCTCACTGAGACAGGTTCTGTTCGGAAGATTCTTCCACAGGCCGGCGAAATTGTTATCTTCAGCACTCGTCTGTGCTCGAGACCATGCGAATTGGATGTGCGTGTATATCATTGCCAAAATACCCCCGTTAATGAAGCGGGTAAATGACAGAGGTATAGTTTTATACTTTTCATTAATGGCGATAACTGAAAAATAACAGTTCTACAGCAAAAGTGCTTTACTTATATCAACAACTTTAACGGATATTGCTTTCGTTCACGGGTCGGCTTCAATTTCTGTTCACTTCTCTGACTGACCTTACTTTTTGACAAACATTGCAATCTCGTAATCTCCACACAAACTGCTGCTGATGTACTTTCGCAGTGAATGGCAAGTCCTTCTAATAATCTCAGTCATTCCTAAATCTCCTCTCTTCTCCTGCCGACTTACCAAGTTTACAAAAAGACAACCTTTTCCTCCCCGACTTCAGCCTTCCATTCCTAAACGGTTGTCACCCAGAATTCGCTTAGGAATCCAAGTCTCCGTGATTCGCCAAACATATTCGGTGCATTTAATTTTGTTCTGTATCGGTATTATTACATGTCGCTCTTTTCTTACTGTTATTTCTACTTTCGTCTACTCTGCTGCAATATTTTGCTTTTAGGGACACTTTATTTTAGACAGTTGCATTTTCTCATGGTTACGTTTTCTATTGGTCCGGCATGTCAGCCATACAAATACGTAGGATTTCCCATTCTCTACTAGAATTTCAGTTGCCCGTTCGCTGCGAAAAAAATAGTCTACAATGTAGTAGTGGAAGATGAGTCATTGCTCATTTGCGAAATCGAACACCAATGATTGTCGTCAGCAGTGCATCACTAGTGAGTATTTTCTATGAGACCACAATAAAATCCGTTAGAACTTCGTCCAAACCTCTTACCTACGTTGAGGTTCCAAAAAGTTCAGTTTTAGAACTTGCACTTCCTCATATTAATTTAAATTATTTACATGACTGATGAATGTTCCAAAATAAACCACAAGGTACGTATTACAACACAAAACCTTAAGTTTACATTTATCAGTCCACAAAAATCAGTTCCCCGACAAAATGCGGAAAAGAAGTTTGATGTGTACGTAGATAAGGTTGCATCTACACAAACGTGCATGTAAATAAACTTAGTGGTAAAAACTTGTACTAAACAAACTGTTCTTAACAGCATAACATCCGTAAGCTGGAAGAAACAATCCTTCAGTTCACAAATCAGAAAATAAGCTCGTAACAACACTACGTCCAATTCTTTACAGGTACAGTTGTGTGTCTCAGCCAAGCGAAGCCTAATACGTCGGTGGATACACTGCTGAATACATTAACAAGTTCAGTTGTTCTCTGGTTTTCCAGTTTAAACTACGTTTGGATCAAATCTTCTCTGTGTGTTAGCAATCCTAGAGTATTTGTATTGTAGTGTATTGTATTGAACTGGGGACCTAGAAACGACGCAAATGCTTCGTCCCCGCCGTAGCCCTCAGTGGCTCACAAACCCACAACAGGCAACAGCAGTCTACTCACCCCACCGCCGCCCCACACCGAATCCAGGATTATTGTGCAGATCGGCCGCCAGTGGACCCCCCCCCCTTCCCCACTCTCCGCCCCTCCCCCCTCCTCCAGACGAGTGTAACCCCTATGTTTGCGTGGTAGAGTAATTACGGTGTACGCGTACGTGGAGACAGTGTTTGCGCAGTAATCGCCGACTTAGTGTAACTGAGCTGGAATAAGGGGAACCAGCAGTAATTCACCGAGGCAGACTGGCCAGCACACTGGACCTAAACACTAATCCCCCGGGCGAATTCGTGCAGGGGGCCGGAACGCCTTCCCGCCCGGAAAGCCGTGCGTTAGACCGCACGGCTAATCGGGCGGGCCTCCTAGAGCACGCTAGCTAATGCAACGCTTGCTTGCTTTAGTGCTTCATTAAACGATATCCGCTATCATTGGCAGCGTAAGCAACCAGATACAGTGTTACGACATCAATAACAGAGGACCATACTACCAGAACAATCACTAATAATGTAGAACCTATGTCGGCCCGCGATTTCGCTTTCGTTAATCCAGATAAAACTACCTCTATAGAACCACAACTTCCGTACCTGTATTATCAAAGTAAATTTTGTGCTTAAAAATTTTTGTTGTTAGTTTGCATCGCTCAACACCGTGATTATGAGCGTCATGTATAAAATTTGATGAGATGTGTAATCGGCTAATATACAGGGTGAGTCACCTAACGTTACCGCTGGATATATTTCGTAAACCACATCAAATACTGACGAACCGATTCCACAGACCGAACGTGAGGAGAGGAGCTAGTGTAATTGTTTAACACAAACCATACAAAAATGCACGGAAGTATGTTTTTTAACACAAACCTACGTTTTTTTAATGGAACCACGTTAGTTTTGTTAGCACATCTGAACATATAAACAAATACGTAATCAGTTCCGTTTGTTGCATTGTAAAATGTTAATTACATCCGGAGATATTGTAACCTAAAGTTGACGCTTGAAACCTCCGACGTTCAGTTGCATGTTGTAACAAACACGCGCCACGGTCGGCGAGCAGCATCTGCAGGGACATGTTTACGATGACGACCGTGTTTACGAGTGTGGCTGTAGTGCACTGTTGTGGTTTGGTCTAGCTGTCGCAGTGTCCGCATGTAGCGCTTGCTGCTATTGTTATTCTGCATTCGTCTCGGCACGCAGACCAACTGTAGTACACCGTGTTACCAGACGTCTGTGATAGTGTAATGTTGTAGGAACTGTGACCATGGTGTATTCGAACTCTGAAAAGGCGGAGATGATACTCATCTATAGCGAGTGTCGACGAAATGCAGCTGAAGCCTGCAGGGTGTATGCAGAACGGTACCCGGACAGAGAGCATCCAACGTGCCGCACATTGCAAAACATCTACCGTCAACTGTATGCAACAGGTATGGTCGTAGCACGCAAACGGGTCCGTAACAGGTCCGTCACAGGAGAAGCGGGTGCAGTTGGTGTGTTAGCTGCTGTTGCCATGAACCCACACATGAGTACACGGGACATTATGAGAGCCGGTGGACTGAGTCAAAGTAGTGTCATGCGCATACTGCATCGTCACCGCTTTCACCCGTTTCATGTGTCGCTACATCAGAAATTACATGGTGATGACTTTAATCATCGAGTGCAATTCTGTCAATGGGTATTAACAGAGAATGCGTTGCATTTCTACCTATTTACCGATGAAGCGGGTTTCACAAACCACGGGGCAGTGAATCTACGGAACATGCATTACTGGTCCGTGGACAATCCTCGCTGGTAGAGCGACAGCGACCGTGGACTGTAAATGTATGGTGCGGAATCATTGGCGACCACCTCATTGGTCCTCACTTCATTGCAGGGGCCGAAACAGCTGCAACATACATCGCGTTTCTACAGAATGATCTGCCAACGTTGCTCGAAAATGTCCCACTGGAAACGCGTCGACGTATGTGGTATCAGCATGATGGTGCACCTGCACATTCCGCAATTAACACTTGGCTGACCTTTGACAGGATGTTCGACGGGCGTTTCATAGGACGTGGAGGACGCATAAATTGGCCAGCCCGTTCTCCTGATCTTACACCTCTGGACTTCTTTCTGTGGGGTACGTTAAAGGAGAATGTGTACCATGATGTGCCTACAACCCCAGAGGATATGAAACAACGTATTGTGGCAGCCTGCGGCGACATTACACCAGATGTACTGCGGCGTGTACGACATTCGTTACGCCAGAGATTGTAATTATGTGCAGCAAATGATGGCCACCACATTGAACATCTATTGGCCTGACATGTCGGGACACACTCTATTCCACTCCGTAATTGAAAACGGAAACCACGTGTGTACGTGTACCTCACCCCTCATGGTAATGTAGATGTGCGTCAGTGAAAAAGACCAATAAAAAGGTGTTAGCATGTGGACGTAATGTGCTGTTCCAGTCTCTTCTGTACCTAAGGTCCATCACCGTTCCCTTTGGATCCCTACGTAATTCGGTGCTCTCCGATACACACGATCGAACAGCGGAGGAGTGGTACTCAAGCATCAACTTTAGGTTACAATATCTCCGGATGTAATTAACATTTTACAATGTAACAAACGGCACTGATTACGTATTTGTTTATATGTTCAGATGTGCTAACAAAACTAACGTGGTTCCATTTAAAAAAACGTAGGTTTGTGTAAAAAAATATACTTCCGTGCATTTTTTTATGGTTTGTATTAACCATTTACACTAGCCCCTCTCCTCACGTTCGGTGTGTGGAATCGATTCGTCAGTATTTGATGTGGTCTACGAAATATATCCAGCGGTAACGTTAGGTGACTCACCCTGTATAATGCTATCGTGTCTTCCTTACATACGAGTGACGTAGCAGATATAACGATTTGAAAATAATGTTCGTGCGTCTATCGAACTCGTGTGAAACACACAGTCGTCTGTGGTGGTGCGCGGTGGGAACAAGCGGACTTGTGACGCGGCTTGTGACGTAATCTGGGCCTCCAAACCTCACGCCCTCGTTTCTCCTCTCTCTGTTCGTGAGCAAATATCTCCTAAAAGTTGGCCAGCGCGAGCATATGAACTGATTCCATACTGTGGAGAAGTTCCTGCCGTCACAAAAATTAATTTATTCCTTCTGGATGAATACTAACTCCGTGAATTTGATGTACAGTTTCAAATGTGAGTGTAATAGACACAGTCACTTAATTCTGGCTTTCGTTGTTCTTTATTTGAAAGTCATAACAAGTTGCAAATGGCTAACAACTCATCTTCAGCCTGCTGAAACAAGCGTAATACGTAAGTTTTGTTCAGCAACTCGTGCTAGTACCAGCCCCACACAAAATAATGTGTAACTGACGGTTTGGACGAATGCTGTAAGAAAAATCGTGGTGTGAAGAAAAAAAAAACGCATTTCTGTAATGTGGTTGTTTGACTTAATCGCGCAGAAAGGTGATCTCAAAGTGAAAATTACCGCCTTGAGCGAGAAACTTCTTCCCGACAATGTAGTATGTGGGTGCTCCTAGAAGGGGCAATCTGTTTTTCTGTTACCTTCTGTCTTTGCTCTTTTAGCATACGCAAACACGCTCAAATAGTGTACTTACAGCTGTAGACTCACTGCGACGTCCGAGGACCTTTACGAATGACAGAAGAGCAACAAAGACTAATCGTACATCAGAAGAGCAAAGTCAGTTGGTAACGGAGAAATAACGTAACACTTACGTGATAAGAATATTACGAGAAATATAATCTTTTTCATCAAATAATGTCAATGAGAGGCATAAATGGAAGTTTGACCCTTCCCGTGCACAAACGTATATTCCGTTAAAGTTGTGGGCGTTACCAAAACACATTCACTGCAGAACTCCTATTCCTCTCTTATTGTCACTACTGTATCGTTTAAAATTATACCTCTGCCATTTACCCTCTTTACTAACGGGACACCTTTTAAGTGCAAGAACATCCTAACTTCCATTCATGTATCTGATTGACTTTCTAGGCACAATGCATTTTTGCAGAGACTCGTCACAAAAGCATTTTTCTTTGCTCTTCAGTCAGTTGTAACGCTTATGCTTACTGCCATACAGTACTATTTCTACGCGTGTTCACTTAGTATATCGTGGGGAAAACCTTTTTCTGTAACTTTGTTAAGTGTCCTTGAAGACTCATGGTGATAATTTTATATTACCGTCACCTGTGTGTATATTTATGACACATAATTATATTTACGCGTTACTATGTGTATTTGGTTATTTTTTCATCAGCTATTTCCTTAAAACACTCGTTAGAATTACTAGTGAAACTTCGTTTTTACGCAGTGGGAAGATTATTGGACGAGCTCCTGAACAAAACTTGCGTATAACACATGTTTCAATAGTGTGAAGATGAATGTTATCCATTAGAAACTCGACGCTGTTTCTAAATAATCAACAGCTAATAATGAAACTATCTGGTTTCTGTTATTATAACGAAACATAAATTTGCCACAAAAATATACACACTTTCAAGTTAACTACTAGAAATTGTTCACATGAATGTTGCATGTTAACAGAACATACAGAACAAACCTTGGGCGTGCGCAGAAATTCAAAACTTTCCAGCATTTATACAACGGATTAGATGAGTTTGAAAATATGTCGTGCCCCAAGAACTAAAATTGACAAGAAGTACACAAAACTAATTCTTTGTCAGAAGATTGATAGTTATCTTCTCAGCATTTTTAAAGTATAGTACTTTGGTACCTAAGCGGTAAGCATGTTTCGATAGTATATGCAAACTACATCTTTTTGTGTTATTAGTATGAATGTGGATGTCTCTTGCCTGGTTCAATGTTGTGAAGTTATATCGTCATATGGTCATATGGAGGATATCCAACGAGTTACGAAATAAAACTAGAAAATATTCCCAAAAATAATGTTTTCATACGCCCGTAATGTTAGGTCCAATTTGGAGATTAAAAATCTGAAAAAGGAAAAAAGATGAGAATGACCGAGAAAATCGAACTGGATATCAACAAACAATCCACATTTATACTCCTGCAAATGGAGAAACAGGAAATAAACTTTAAGAAAAGGTGTATTCAACTGCGATGCCATGTTTTAACACCTGTTCTCTTATCAAACTTCACATGTGTTCACATTAATACGTTTCTTGCATTAGTTCCAAGATTTAATTTTTTTTAGTGTCGACAGGCATAACTAAAGTTCAACGAAATGTGTTCTGAAAGCTACATTTTATAAGGCTGGTTAGGTAAAGCGTAGCCCAGGGCCAGTATGCGACTAGAGGAATGAATGTGGGAAACCTCCCAAAAGCGTCCTCAAATTTGCCAGTAGAATGTGTTTAACAGCCTACTACTGCTCCGAGGTAATCCTCGTCTCTCCAGTTTGTCACTTGCTTGTGCGGCGTGCCAACTGCAATGCAGAATTCGCAGGTCAATATTTATTGCCTACGTATGAATAAATAAATAAATAAAAAAAATACGTTTAACATTATTGTTACCGATTAAGCCGATTAAAATATATACTTTCTACCTAGATTTCATTAATGATTATGATGACTCTTTGAAAATGAAATTACTCAAACGTTTCGCCTATTACCGCGGGTTACCTTCACCACAGCGGTGACACTCGTCTCTGACAAGCGTCATTTAGCAAGGATGCATCAAGTAAAGACATTGCAGCTGGAGAACACCGAATTCATTCATCCAAAAAGACCGCGACATGCGCTATCGTTGTCCGACTGAGCCAGTGTCTTGTTTCAGAAATCTCTGGGTCAACGACACTTTAAATTCTGACCTCACTTACGTTTTGTGATGGCGAGTGTGTCGGTAGGATAGTGAGTCTCGATCTTTCCATTCAACGCTTGAGAGGAGCGTTGTGGAGCCCGGAGTGGTGGCGAGTCACCCTCTATGACCGCAACAGACTGTGCAAGAGCAATTAACATAGTTCTCAGTTCTTTGTACACTGAGTCACTCGTAGGTGGTCAGCCAGTCTCATTTCCCTGTGCTGTTCTTCTAGCTCTTTTGTGTTTTGTTTTCCCTCTGTTTTAATTTCTTGATAAGCTATCTTGCCTCCACATTGGTTTTAATGCATGGGAGAGTGCCTGTGCAATAGTCATTGTGTGGTCGTTTCGTGTGCATGCGTGGACGACAGTTTTCGTTCTTATCCACATTCGTTTGTTTTCATCGATGTCAGGGCGCTGATAGCCCGCATCTCGTGGTCGTGCGGTAGCGTTCTCGCTTCCCACGCCCGGGTTCCCGGGTTCGATTCCCGGCGGAGTCAGGGATTTTCTCTGCCTCGTGATGGCTGGGTGTTGTGTGCTGTCCTTAGGTTAGTTAGGTTTAAGTAGTTCTAAGTTCTAGGGGACTGATGACCATAGATGTTAAGTCCCATAGTGCTCAGAGCCATTTTCAGGGCGCTGATAACCTCGCCGTTGGGCGCCCATAAGATCGCAAACCACACACACACACACGCGCGCGAGAGGAATTCAGAAAGTACATTACGCGCCATTATAGCTGGCCAAGTTACTTTGCCTGAACACTGCACTACATTTCAAAGCGAAACACATACATGCCACTATTATTCAACATAGTCACCAAGTCTTTGTAAACAATGGTCCTTGACTACAGAAATCCGCTCCTTGGTCGCAAAGCCGTCCGATAACGACTGTGTGAACGTCCTCATCATTGGAAAATCTCTTTTACAAAGATGTTCTTTCACCTTGCCGAAAAGATGGAAATCGCATGGTCGAAGATACGAACTTCCCAAACAGTACAACCCACGCCATTGCAGTCTTGGTCAAATTGTTGGCACCATTTCTCTACAGATGGATACGACATTGCATTTTGTCCACATACCGCCCAATGTTCATGGTGAATCTGTGTGAAATTTTGCCCAGAAGAATAGTACTGTCCCGCACACTTCTGAGTACGTTTTCAGTTGCCGCGCCATTTCGTTTGCACGCTGTGATGTAGTTGTTATCCATACTGCAACAGTGTCTGCAGGAAACCTGGAACATGTCTCTTATGACAATCCATGATTCTTGTTGTGCAATGGTTTTAGCGTGAGACGACATGTGTGAAGTTCATGAAGAGTGCCGTGGCTAGTGGATGGGTGGACGATAGGGCACGCATGGTAGGGTGCAGTAGTGGTGGGGGTTATAGGCAGGCACTGTAGGGGAAATGCTGAGTGCAGGAGGGGAAGCGCCATTCTAAACCGAAGCCTATGCTCACATGTTCTGTAAATGTTAATTGGGGCCCTCCACGCCCACACTTGCTTGGTGACCATTCAATAAGATCTACTGTCACCTCTCTCTGCTTTGGTTAGTGTCTAAAAAGTATTCCGACGAAAATGCAGCGATTTGTTTTCGCTGGCTTGTTAACCATCTGTAACTTTCAGAGAAGCGTCATGAGTGGCGAATTTTGAGTAAAACCTACACATTTTTCTGGCTGCCATGTTACAATTTGCTTCTTTTGCCAATACACAGCGTAGTTTACGCAATCTCACCTCACTAACATGTTGCATGGACATAGTTGTGGGACAATTCGGAAACAGTGGTTCATTAAGTATATTGAGGTACTGAGGAAAAGTAACGTCAGTAGCTTATGAAAAAGCACATCCTCAGTACAAAAAAGTGTAATTTCTTCACTTATGTTTTTCCAAAACCAAAGCATTTCTCGTTTCTCCAGCTATGTACGGCCTTGAAAATTACAGTCTTTCATCGGAAAAGTCTGTAGTTAGTGGAATAACAAGGTAGATAATGAAATTTTACACAATAACGATGTGGCAAAATACTCTCCTCTTTGTGTGCTCTCATTTTTCAAAATCTCATTTCGATATCTCAAACCATTTATGATTTATGAGGAATTTTGTGGAAATGACACTCTGGTTTTATCGCTTGCGCGGTGCGACCGCAAATGACTCTGCTACGTCAGATCAGTTTTCTCGAGATTGGTGATGGATACATACCTCTACCCAAGCCTAAAGACAAATTCAATATGGTAGCCAAATTTCATGTGCAACAGCATATTATGTAATATGCGCCAAATGCAAAATCTTAGCGACCTCTATTTTTCTTTACAAACTTTCCCGCATTTCGCGCAGTGTCTTACTTTCAGTTAAATATCGCAGTAGCTATAACCATTAACGAAATGATGGGCACATCACCATGAACCTGACATATAAAGCTATACGTAAAAAATGAATTTTTTTGCCGAATAGTTTCTGTAAAATCGCTTACGAATGATCTCACCCAGCGTTTTGGCCTAAACCGGTCACTGCGCATCGGCCACCGTATAACGCGCGGACTCTTAACTCACCTTTCTGAGTCCTTGCGTACTACGCACTTCCTTCGGTTGAAAAGTTGATTTCTGTGAATTTTCTTCTCTTCTCTTTTGGTACAGCAAATGCCTACAACTGCAAAGGTTGACAGTGTAGAGACAGATAATGACAGGATGGGTCGGCATTCACATACAGAAATAAACCGCTAAAGGAAACACGCTCACCGCCGTTTCCTGCTTCTTGGTAGTTAAAAGGAAGTTTCGTTTAAGCTGAGCTGACCAGAGTCTCCTGATCCAGACAGTAAGAAAAAAAAAAGCTGACAGATCAGTTTCTTTTTTCGACAACGTCAATCTTGTTTTCCATGGTGCAGATTACACATAATTTTCTCAAAACTAGACATGATTGTCTTAACGGGATTTCCGCGATTTCTCATTAAATAAATATATTGCGTTTCAGTCTCTGATCGCTATTTTTTATTTTCAATGACCGGTTTCAGGCTAGCTGCCCATCTTCAGATCATATATTGCAGTTACAGAGTAACTTCTCAGTACAGAACTATCGGTTGGCTTTCATAACTCGACAGCGAACCGATAGTTCTGTACTGACAAGTTACTCTGTAACTGCAATATATGATCTAAAGATGGACAGCTAACATGAAACCAGTCACTGAAAATAAAAAATAGCGATCAGAAACTGAAATAACAAATTTTTACATAATTTTCTGTAATAGCCTTCATTCACCTAATCCAAATTTTACAATGATTGCTTCGGACTTCTATTTTATAATTTCAACATTTACATCATGGGTCCGGTTTTAGGAAAGATTATATAGACAAGTAGTGATAATACTGTCAGGCAGTGGCACGAGAAAAGTTGGTCCGTCACTTTTCATATAAACGGCATATTTTTACGCCGATTTTTTATCTGTAAAGATGGTTGTTTCTCTTCCTACGCTTAGAAACTGAGATTTAAAAAACTAAGTAATTTTTCAGCCAAACCGAAACGGAGGGCACCCGCATGGCACTGTAAATCAATAAAAGCCACACTTATTTTACCTTCGTATCGCAGAAATCAGTACTAATCTGTCCACAATTTGTCTAGTCATTTACTTTTAACGGTAAGTGCGAAGTAAGTGCGAAGTGAAGTCTTGCGAAGCATTTCTTCACATGCCACAAATTGTTTCAGTATGAGTTCGCGATGTGCGTGATCTTTTAGAAGTGTACTTGTGCACACATACTTCGGGAATTTAAATGTTTTACAATTATTGGTTCATGGTGTGGGTTCCTGTAGTCATGTCCTAGTTCATGAACCACGGGCAACGTATGAGTGGCCAAGTGAGTGGTCCCGACAGTCGGGATACCAGTTACTTTGGAATAAGGCTGGGCATCTCGGACATATTCTGAGTCGTGGTCACCTTTGTGCTCATACGGCAAAGACTACCAAATCCACCGGTTAGTCCCTCAGCCGTTAGGGGTAAAACCCAATGGGACTCGGGGCAAGTAAGGCTAGCAACCTGCTTCCCTGGTACTTTAAATATGATGCTGGCAACAATCAGAGCAAAATGCCTCGGACCTTTGGAGGTGACGGAGTCCCACCTCTAACTGACAAACCAGGGACTCCTAAGATACGACTTGGCAAACAAATGGTAATGAGATGGGGAGCTATTAATATCAATGGGGGCTACTCTGGGAAGAAGGTAGAGCTGGCAGAGGCTGCAAGTAAGATGGGGCTGGACGTTTTAGCTGTTAGTGACATTCGGGTAAGGGGTGAGAAAGAAGAGGAAGTGGGAGAATACAAGGACTACCTGTCAGAAGTCAAAGCAGGAATAGCACAATGGGGTGTAGGGCTTTACATCAGGAAAGAAATGGAACCCAGCGTAGTTGCAATAAGGTATGTAAACGAACGACTGATGCGGATAGATTTGACAGTGTCTAGCAAGAAAATTAGGATTGTGTCAGTATATTCGCATTGTGAAGGGACAGATCAAGATAAGATGGATAGTTTTTATGAGGCACTCAGTGATGTAGTTGTTAGAGTAAAGGACAAGGACAGTGTTCTGCTCATGGGAGATTTTAACGCCAGGATTGGAAATCGAACAGAAGGGTATGAAAAGGTTATAGGTAAATTTGGAGAGGATATGGAGGCCAACAGGAACGGGAAACAACTCTTGGATTTCTGTGCCAGTATGGGCTTGGTAATCACAAACTCCTTTTTTAAACATAAGAACATTCACCGGTATACTTGGGAAGGCAGGGGAACCAGATCTGTCATTGACTATATAATAACAGATCAGGAATTCAGGAAGGCTGTGAGGGACACACGTGTATTCAGGGGATTCTTTGATGACACTGATCATTATTTAATCTGCAGTGAAATTGGGATTGTGAGGCCGAAAGTGCAGGATGTCAGGTCCATATGTAGGAGGATAAGAGTGGAGAAACTTCAGGATAAGGAAATTGGCACAAGTACATAACAGCGATCTCAGAAAGGTACCAGTTAGTTGAATCTAGTCAATTACAGTCATTGGAAAAGGAATGGACAAGGTACAGGGACACAGTACTAGAAATGGCTAAAGAATATCTTGGAACAGTAGTGTGTAAAAGTAGGATGAAGCAAACAGCTTGGTGGAATGATACAGTCAAGGCAGCCTGTAAAAGGAAAAAGAAGGCGTATCACAAATGGCTACATACCAGAACCCAGGTAGACAGAGAAAGTTATGTTGCAGAAAGAAACAAAGCCAAACAGATAATCGCAGCATCCAAGAAGAAATCGTGGGAGGACTTTGGAAACAGGTTGGAGACTATGGGTCAAGCTGCTGGAAAACCATTCTGGAGTGTAATTAGCAGTCTTCGAAAGGGAGGTAAGAAGGAAATGACAAGTATTTTGGACAGGTCAGGAAAACTGCTGGTGAATCCTGTGGATGCCTTGCGCAGATGGAGGGAATATTTTGAAGAGTTGCTCAATGTAGGTGAAAATGCGATCAGTAATGTTTCAGATTTCGAGGTAGAATGGGATAGGAATGATGATGGAAATAGGATCACATTTGAGGAAGTGGAAAAAATGGTCAGTATATTGCAGTGCAATAAAGCGGCTGGGGTGGATGAAATGAAGTCGGAACTCATCAAATACAGTGGAATGTCAGGTCTTAAATGGCTACACAGGATAATTGAAATGGCCTGGGAGTCGGGACAGGTTCCATCAGACTGGACAAAAGCAGTAATCACACCAATCTTTAAACATGGAAACAGAAAAGATTGTAACAACTACAGAGGTATCTCTTTAATCAGCGTTGTGGGTAAAATCTTCTCAGGTATTGTTGAAAGGAAAGTGCGAGTATTAGTTGAGGACCAATTGGATGAAAATCAGTGTGGGTTTAGGCCTCTTAGAGGTTGTCAGGACCAGATCTTTAGCTTACGGCAAATAATGGAGAAGTGTTATGAGTGGAACAGGGAATTGTATCTATGCTTTATAGATCTAGAAAAGGCATATGACCGGGTTCCTAGGAGGAAGTTATTGTCTGTTCTACAAGATTATGGAATAGGAGGCAAACTTTTGCAAGCAATTAAAGGTCTTTACATGGATAGTCAGGCAGCAGTTAGAGTTGACGGTAAATTGAGTTCATGGTTCAGAGTAGTTTCAGGGGTAAGACAAGGCTGCAACCTGTCTCCACTGTTGTTCATATTATTTATGGATCATATGTTGAAAACAATAGACTGGCTGGGTGAGATTAAGATATGTGAACACAAAATAAGCAGTCTTGCATATGCGGATGACTTAGTTGTGATGGCAGATTCGATTGAAAGTTTGCAAAGTAATATTTCAGAGCTAGATCAGAAATGTAAGGACTATGGTATGAAGATTAGCACCTCCAAAACGAAAGTAATGTCAGTGGGAAAGAGATATAAACGGATTGAGTGCCAAATAGGAGGAACAAAGTTAGAACAAGTGGAAGGTTTCAAGTACTTAGGATGCATATTCTCACAGGATGGCAACATAGTGAAAGAACTGGAAGCGAGGTGCAGCAAAGCTAATGCAGTGAGCGCTCAGCTACGATCTACTCTCTTTTGCAAGAAGGAAGTCAGTACCAAGACTAAGTTATCTGTGCACCGTTCAATCTTTCGACCAACTTTGTTGTATGGGAGCGAAAGCTGGGTGGATTCAGGTTACCTTATCAACAAGGTTGAGGTTACGGATATGAAAGTAGCTAGGATGATTGCAGGTACTAGTAGATGGGAACAATGGCAGGAGGGTGTCCACAATGAGGAAATCAAAGAAAAACTGGGAATGAACTCTATAGATGTAGCAGTCAGGGCGAACAGGCTTAGATGGTGGGGTCATGTTACACGTATGGGAGAAGCATGGTTACCCAAGAGACTCCTGGATTCAGCAGTAGAGGGTAGGAGGAGTCGGGGCAGACCGAGGAGAAGGTACCTGGTTTCGGTTAAGAATGATTTTGAAGTAATAGGTATAACATCAGAAGAGGCACCAATGTTAGCACTGAATAGGGGATCATGGAGGAACTGTATAAGGGGGGCTATGCTCCAGACTGAACGCTGAAAGGCATAATCAGTCTTAAATGATGATGATGATTATTATTATTGCTCGGATGATTTAGTTCCGGTTGACCGCTAACCGATTGGTAAGAATCATCACATAAGTTCTGTTTATGAAGCTTTCTATTGGAGCGTTTAAAGCTTTTACCAACGATGGGCCTTATGTCTGATACAGAAGTCAGCATATTGTAAGGGGAAATTCCGTTAATTTGGATCCGATTGTTAATTAAACATGAGGATTCACAATTAATGCGGGACTGACAATTAGATGTCACGAGAAGCGTACCCACCTCTATAAAAGGAGGTAGGGTGTACTGTGTTGTCAATAGAGAAACAGTAATAGCAAAATGTGTCGGTCAGGAATGCTTAGTGACTTAAGCTGTGGACTAATCACTGGATGTCACTTGAGTAACAAATCCAACATGGACATTTCAAACCTTCCAAACCTGCCCGAGTCGATGCTTGGGCCACGCTGGGTAGCCGCGCGGTCTGGGGCGCCTCGTCCCGGTTCGCGCTGCTCCTCCCGTCGGAGGTTCGAGTCATCCCTTGGGGCATGGGTGTATGTGTGTGTGGGTTGCCCTTAGCGTAAGTTAGTTTAAGCTAGGTTAAGTAGCGTGTAAGCTTAGGGACCGATGACCGCAGCAATTTGGTCCCATAGGATCTTACCACAAAAAAATTCGACTCTTGATGATGTGAGTGCGAAATGGAAACGCGAAGGAACAACCACAGATAAACCAAGACCATACACACTTCATGCATCGAGCACTGCGGGATGCGGTTGTAAAATTTGCATGAAATCAGCGGAAGGAATCTCTCTTGAGTTCCTACTGGTACCAGTAATCCACCTAGCATAAAGATTGTGCTTAGGGAGACAATAAGAATGGGTACAATGGCCAGCAGCTCCTCATAAGCCACATATTTCTGTACTCAGTGCTAAGCGACGCTTAAGGTGGTGTAAAGAGCGGCAACATTGGACAGTGGACAGCAGGAAGTGGGTGATCTGGAGTGATGAATCACATTCACAATCTGATGGGAGTGTTTGGGTATGGCGAATGCCTGGAAAAGGTTACCTGCCATCAAGTGTTGTGCCAACAGTGAAATACGGACGAGGTGGTGTTAGGGTATGGCGGTGTTCCTCATGGTTAGGATGTGGTGCCCTTATTGCACTTAAGAAAACACTATATGCGGAAGGATATGAACACATTGTACATTGTTGTGTTCTACATACAGTAGATGAATAGTTAAGAGAAGTGTGTGTGTGTGTGTGTGTGTGTCCTTCATCACAATAATTTATTTTTTTATGTACTCAAGTCTGAAAAGCAGATTGAGAACGTAAAGCACAATAAATACACCTTTAATATCAAATGTACGACCATCTAAACGACCTATTCATTTGGAGAAAACAGAACTTCCAATGTGGATATTTTTTTCTGTCAGTTGCTGCAGACCAGACAATTCGTCTGAATGTCATAACCAGCCTTGGAGACTTTGTGGCTCCCCAGAATCTTCCAGATATCTGTAATTTCACAGTTTGATACGGCAGGCATCACGTGAAAGCGAACCTGGAATTTCTGTTCTGACCATTGCTCAAGGCTGAGAGCGCGGTAGAGTTTTCTTCACTCAAGAACAGCAGAGGAACGACTGGAACCTCAGCGGCCGAAAGTGAAGTTGGTTCCATCAACAGGACATTTGTAGGATTCTCATGGATAATCAGCAGAAGCGCCTATACAGACCTTTATCACTTTTGAGATTCAGTTCTCAGATTTAGAGAACACTATTTCATCATCAATACACACATCAAAAAAAGTTTTACATCATCTCGGTTTCCAAAACCTCCCCCCCCCCCCCCCCCCACTAGATTCGGGAGGACGACGGTTGAATCCCGCGTCCGACCATCCTGATTTAGGTTTTCCGTGATTTCCCTAAATCGCTCCAGGCAAATGCCGGGATGGTTCCTTTGAAAGGGCACGGCCGAGTTCCTTCCCCGTCCTACCCTAATCCGATCACACCGATGACCTCGCTGTCTGGTCTCCTCCCCCAAACAACCCAACCCAATCCAGAACCCCTGAAGATAGACGTTGACTGTGGATATTTTATCATAGACACAGTCCCTTTGACGGTTCAGAAATGTCACTAAACCCACCCAAAGATGTAAACAACCATGCATGAGCAGTACCTATTAGACGGAGGGGGTCCGACAGCCGATCAGTTCCAGTCATTCCACCAGGAAGGAGGTACACCGCTCGTGTTGTCTGTAGTTCAACCATGCCTAGACGGTCAATAACGAGGTTCGATCGCGTCCGCATTGTTACTTTGTGCCAGGAAAGGCTCTCAACAAGGGAAGTGTCCAGGAGTCTCGGAGTGAACCAAAGAGATGTTGTTCAGACATGGAGGAGATACAGCGAGACAAGAACTGTCGATGACATGCCTCGCTCAGCCTGCCCAAGGGCTACTACTGCAATGGATGACCGCTACCTACGGATTATGGTTCGGAGGAGCTCTGACAGCAACGCCGCCATGTTGAATAATGCTTTTCGTGCAGCCACAGGACGTCATGTTACGACTCAAACTGTGCGCAATAGGCTGCATGACGAGGTCCATCTTTGCAACCAAGACACCATGCAGTGCGGTGCAGATGGGCCCAACAACATGCCGAAAGGGCCGCTCATGATTAGCATCACGTTCTCTTCACCGATGAATGTCACATACACCTTCGACTAGACAATCTTAGGAGAATTGTTTGGAGGTAACCCGGTCAGGCTGAACGCCTTAGACGCACTGTCCAGCGAGTGCAGCAAGGTGGTGGTAACTGCTGTTTTGGGGTTGCGTTATGTGGGGACGACGTACGCCGCTAGTGGTCATGGAAGGCGCCATAACCGCTGTACGATACGTGAACACCATCTTCCGACCGACAGTGCAACCATATCGGCAGCGTATTGGCGAGGCATTCGTCTTCATGGACGACAGTTCGTTCCCTGATTCCCTTCAGGATAACGACATCGCCCGACTAGAGTGGCCAGCATGTTCTCCAGACATGAAACCTATCGAACAAGCCTGGGATAGATTGAAAAGGGCTGACAACGTGACCCACCAACCACTCTGACGGATCTACGCCGAATCGCCGTTGAGGAGTGGGACAGTCTGGACCAACAGTGCCTTTATGAACTTCTGGATAGTATGCCGCGACGAATACAGGCATGCATCAATGCAAGAGCACGTGCTAATGGGTATTAGAGGTACCGGTGTCTACAGCAATCTGGACCAGCACCTCTGAAGGTCTCGCTGTATGTTGGTACAACGTGCTATGTGAGGTTTTCACGGGCAATAAAAAGGGCCGAAATGATGTTTATGTTGATCTCTATTCCAGTTTTCTGTACAGGTTTCGTAACTCTAGGAACCGACGTGATGCAAAACGTTTTTTGATGTGTGTATGTAGCGGTCAACAGACGACTGCTGCGGCATGAATAGCAAAGTACACAATAAAACGCACAGTATGTGGACATGTTCTAAACATTTATTGTGTACTGTGTTTTTATGACGTAACAATCATTTGTTGAGGGCTACATATAAGGACATGGCCATGTGCACAAGGTGCTTTTTGATTTTAAATGTTTTATTTATGACAAACCTTTATGTAATGTTGTACATTTTATCTACGTGACAGCTTGGCGTAAGCTCCAACTCAAATTTTAATGACAAAAATTTTTTGAAGACGTGAAGATGTCAGCAAAACCTGTCGAAACCGGTTGTCTGTAAATAAAGAAATATTTATGCGATCTTGGCTTTAAGAAGTTTTTTACAAGTAAAAAATATCGCTCCTTCTGATTTCTCAATATGAGAAAATTCAACCAAGGGGATATTTTACAGCCTTTTCAGAGTCACGGTCCAGCAACGCAGTTTACTCGCTGAAGAAACTCTGGACAGAGTGCAGTAATGTAAAAAGGAAATACGTCACAATTAAATACCAGTTCGACAATGGTTCAGTTTTTCCTCCTAGAATTTTTGAAACGAGTTTCCGTACCCTCGGACCCGTCTCTGTGGTGCCGACGGGCAGAGACAAAAGGCTTGCGGAAAGCTTATAAACGGGATCGCGAAAGCGGGCGGTGCTTCTAGCAGAGCAGACGTCGAATGAGTTGCAGCAGCTGTGTCCTTGGCCGGCGGGCACAACGTCGTGCTTAATGGCCGCCTGGACTGACGCCGGCGCAGCCTTGCCCCAATGAGCTGGCGCCTCCGGGGCCCACGCCTACAGCTGCGCGTGGCGACCCAGTGGTGCGGGCTGTACAGGCTGAAGAACTGGGCTCCTAGTCGAGAGAGGCAGCCACTTTGATGCGCACTGCAGGAGGTGGACAAAAATATGGGAACACTAGAAACACATTACCATGCCTAATACGCCGTGGAACACCATTGCCATTCAAAACAGCTTTCAGCCGTCTCGTAATGGATAAAATACAGGTCCTCCATGGTTGTCACGGAAACTTTATGCCGTTCTTCCTGCAAAACAGTGGCATGTTCAAGTAACGATGGTGGTGGTGGATGACGATTTTGCTCTCTTCTCTCGAAAGTAGACTGCAGAGGCTCAACAATACTGAGATCTGGTGATTGGTGGCCAGGGAAAGCACGACAGTTCATTCTCGTACTCACAAAACTAGAGCTCGACGACGCAGGCTGTGAGAACGGGAGACCTGCCGTCTAGGAAGACAGCACCACCATTGAGGAACAAATATTGTACAGTGTGATGGACCTCATTGGCCAAAATGGTCACATAATCTTTGGCAGTAAAGTGACCTCACAGAGTAACCATAGGGCCAATGGAATACCGCGATATGGCTACCTAAACCATCACTTGACACCCATCGTGGGATGTAATTGTGGCCAGAAATTGGAAGCAGTGTTTAACAAGCCTATTTCGACCAAATGACGTTCTTCCATTGCTCCACAGTGCATTTATGTGGCTTCCTCCACAGTGCATTTATGTGGCTTCGGCACTACGTTTTCCTGTTATGGACATTCGTATCGCTGATAAGTGGTTCTGCAATTCGAGCTCGCCCAGAAATTCCCTGCTTTTGGGGCTCCCTTCGCGCTGTTTTGGTGCTGACAGCGTTTGCGAATGCGACGTGCAGCTCTGCAGTGACTTTTGGAGCTGTCGTCGTCTTATTTTTCGTCCCAGCCCTCTTTAATACTCGCATGTCACGCACGATCACTCAGCACACAGTTTCTTCCAAATTGTGATTTTGTAGACGATGTTTTTGTGCTTTGTGTGTATGCCGTGTAAATCTTCGATCTGGTGCCTTTTGAAACAACAGACACTTCGGCACCCACCGCACGAGCATCTTCGAGGAGGAGGAGGAAATTAGTGTTTAACGTCCCGTCGACAACGAGGTCATTAGAGACGGAGCGCAAGCACGGGTGAGGGAAGGATAGGGAAGGAAATCGGCCGTGCCCTTTCAAAGGAACCATCCCGGCATTTGCCTGAGGTGATTTAGGGAAATCACGGAAAACCTAAATCAGGATGGCCGGAGACGGGATTGAACCGTCGTCCTCCCGAATGCGAGTCCAGTGTGCTAACCACTGCGCCACCTCGCTCGGTAGCATCTTCGAATGCACTGAGTTCGGACGTCGTGCGCTCACTACACACTACACTATTCTGACCACGACCGGCACTTGCAACGTACGAGGACATTGCAGGTGTGTGGTTCGCGGCCAAATACAGAGGCTATTCAGACTTCCATAGCATCTACACTCCTGGAAATGGAAAAAAGAACACATTGACACCGGTGTGTCAGACCCACCATACTTGCTCCGGACACTGCGAGAGGGCTGTACAAGCAATGATCACACGCACGGCACAGCGGACACACCAGGAACCGCGGTGTTGGCCGTCGAATGGCGCTAGCTGCGCAGCATTTGTGCACCGCCGCCGTCAGTGTCAGCCAGTTTGCCGTGGCATACGGAGCTCCATCGCAGTCTTTAACACTGGTAGCATGCCGCGACAGCGTGGACGTGAACCGTATGTGCAGTTGACGGACTTTGAGCGAGGGCGTATAGTGGGCATGCGGGAGGCCGGGTGGACGTACCGCCGAATTGCTCAACACGTGGGGCGTGAGGTCTCCACAGTACATCGATGTTGTCGCCAGTGGTCGGCGGAAGGTGCACGTGCCCGTCGACCTGGGACCGGACCGCAGCGACGCACGGATGCACGCCAAGACCGTAGGATCCTACGCAGTGCCGTAGGGGACCGTACCGCCACTTCCCAGCAAATTAGGGACACTGTTGCTCCTGGGGTATCTGCGAGGACCATTCGCAACCGTCTCCATGAAGCTGGGCTACGGTCCCGCACACCGTTAGGCCGTCTTCCGCTCACGCCCCAACATCGTGCAGCCCGCCTCCAGTGGTGTCGCGACAGGTGTGAATGGAGGGACGAATGGAGACGTGTCGTCTTCAGCGATGAGAGTCGCTTCTGCCTTGGTGCCAATGATGGTCGTATGCGTGTTTGGCGCCGTGCAGGTGAGCGCCACAATCAGGACTGCATACGACCGAGGCACACAGGGCCAACACCCGGCATCATGGTGTGGGGAGCGATCTCCTACACTGGCCGTACACCACTGGTGATCGTCGAGGGGACACTGAATAGTGCACGGTACATCCAAACCGTCATCGAACCCATCGTTCTACCATTCCTAGACCGGCAAGGGAACTTGCTGTTCCAACAGGACAATGCACGTCCGCATGTATCCCGTGCCACCCAACGTGCTCTAGAAGGTGTAAGTCAACTACCCTGGCCAGCAAGATCTCCGGATCTGTCCCCCATTGAGCATGTTTGGGACTGGATGAAGCGTCGTCTCACGCGGTCTGCACGTCCAGCACGAACGCTGGTCCAACTGAGGCGCCAGGTGGAAATGGCATGGCAAGCCGTTCCACAGGACTACATCCAGCATCTCTACGATCGTCTCCATGGGAGAATAGCAGCCTGCATTGCTGCGAAAGGTGGATATACACTGTACTAGTGCCGACATTGTGCATGCTCTGTTGCCTGTGTCTATGTGCCTGTGGTTCTGTCAGTGTGATCATGTGATGTATCTGACCCCAGGAATGTGTCAATAAAGTTTCCTCTTCCTGGGACAATGAATTCACGGTGTTCTTATTTCAATTTCCAGGAGTGTACATTTATGTTGAAGCACGTGTTTCCCACGGTTTTACGCATTTTAGTCCAACCCTCGTATCTCACACACTGCTCTCTATCTACTGACTTCCTATGTTGACACTCTGCCGCGAAGAAAATTAACAGTTCGTGGTTTTCTTTTACGCGCGTGCACAAGGTGGAAGTATTTCGTTCTCGCACTGGAGTGCTGGGGTTTCAAACAAACAAACAAAATGCACTTAAGTCTCAAATTTAAATTAAAACTAATTCACATCTGCTGTTCAGGAGGTTTCCGTTCCTTGTAAGTCAAATGCCGCAACTGGAGGCCCGCTCCCAAATATTCGAAAGTGGTCACCTTCTGCCCCACCACCAGCCTTCCTGGTATTTAGCGGAAAATTCTCTGAATCTACGATCGCTATTTACGCCAACAGCCCGCTCTGCCTAGAGCATATAAAAAAATCCACTTAGTTCCCTTTACGGTCAATGTACTTTGAGCCTCAGAGGCAGGAACACCGTTCTGAAGAAACTTTTTTCATTTTCTTTTGCAGTCTACCGTTTTAGTGACACATTTGCTTCAACCAGCTGCTCCCCAAGACTTGCACAACATTCACCAGTTACTCTATGAATCTATGTTAGGTTATCAATAAGGATAAATGCTTTAGTATCTCGGAAGACATCGGCCACAGCCTTTCCAGCAATTCGCCTTTTTTTTTTATTCGCGCAAGGTCGTCGACTCCCGCTCATCGATTTGGTCGCTGTTTTGTTTTTAGCGAGAAACCCGTCCCCGTAGCCAAGGTCGCTAACGCAAGTACGTGCTGCGGCACTCTACTCGGCGGCAGCCGTCTCGAATACTGGCGGTGACGCGAAGTTCACGATCACCAGACAACGAGCTCGATTAAATTCTAAACCTGTCAGTTCCTCATGAGGTGAAGGCACGTGGCACCACTGATGCTGACCCTTCCGTGGGATGGGGACATTATACCTGAAACCCTTTGGTGGCATTCGGAAGGCGTAGGCTCCGTGCCGGCGCTGGATTTTATCCTCTCTCGTCTCTTCGTTGCACAACACATTCATGACAACACACTCGAGGGAAATATGTTCACTTTTGAACTCAGTCGTTCACGTACTACATGCTGAAAATGAAGGACCAGATTCGTTACAAGTTTTCACCAACTTTGGATGAATAGCCAATGGAGATACACAGTCCAGAACAAACAATTTAATGTCAGCTCTATATTCCAGTTCTCCACCTGAAAGGAGCGCAAACACTTTGACTACTTTAAAAAGAAGTAGGTTATAAACAAAACCATTCTGCAGATCTCGCTGAGTTACGCACAATAAAACAATAAAAACAGAATTTCGTACATATTTGGACGTGCATTTTGTTTAAGAACATCGATAATGCCTATTACTTTCCATGATCGTTGTCTCATTTGTTCAGTGCTGGATCTGACACTGAATCATCTTAATCTGCACGTTTTATTAACTATAAATCATAATAATTTGCTTAATACTATTTCTGATTGCGCTAGTTAAGTAAACCTAATACATCATGCTACTTCGGAAAAAAACTGCTACTTTCTTAGTCACTCAAATAGTCCTTTGAGCATAATGTTTTTAAAGAAAATAATTACCTCCACCTGTGACATCAGAGGCCTGTTTACAGATACCACTACATTTCATGTAGGTTCAAATGCATTTTTGGCCTGCGATCGTGGAATGGCTACTACAATTCTATAACAATTGCGTAACACGACATCAGATTCCTAAAATCTGGAGAAGGACAAGGATCATCGCTGCACTGAAACCGGGCAAGCCAGCTTGCGATGCTAAGAATTTTCGCCCTGCATCTCTTTTGTGTCATCTTTATAAAATACTCGTAACAATGTTGCTCAGTCGTCTCAGCCCCGTCATTGAGCCACAAATGATCCCAAAACAAACTGCATTTAGGCCCAATAAAAATTGTACAGCACAAATCCTCAATCTGACAATGAATATCGAGGATAGTTTTAAGCGGGATTGGGTAACAGGAGCAGTGTTTGTGGATTTCTCCGCAACTTATGATACTGTGCAGCACAATATCATATTGCACAAATTACATCAAATAACGAGAGATTACTACTTTACTAGCTTCATAGGATCTCTCCTTCAGAACCGTACATTCTATGTCGAGCTGGAAAAATAGATAGAGAATACAAAAAAGCGGTCTACCCCAAGGTAGCGTCCTAGCACCTGCCTCGTTTAACATCTGTAGTAACGAAAAGCCATAACCTCTTAGCACAAAAAGCTTAATATATGCTAACAAACTGTCGCTAATATCTCAATTCAAAGATTTCCAAACAGCAGAGAGGCGTCTCACAAATGGACTCTCGCGGCATACCGCCAAAATAACTACCTGAAACCGAATCCGGCTAAAACTCAAGTACGCGCTTTTCATTTTTGAAACGAAGACGCTAACTGAAAATTAAAAGTCGTATGGAATGGCATGGAGCTGGAGCGCTGTCATAATCTAAAACATCCGGGAGTCACGCTGGACTGTGCTCTGAATGCCTACACACAAAACAAAAAAGTATCCGCCTACAGCAACATCAGCAGAAAGTTCACAAGTAGTAGGTGGGCTGCCCAACCGACAGTACTCGGAATATGGGCACCTGCATTACGTTACGCTGCGCTGAATACGCCTACCCTGTTTGGTACAATTCGGTTCATGCCAGGCATGTCGATGTTGCCCTCAACGAGACGTACAGAATAACGTTAGGATGCCTGAGGGCAACGCCTGCCTACAGACTCTACAGCCTGGCGGGTATAGCGCCTCCAGATATGAGACGAAAAGCTGCTGCGAACGCAGAGAGACGCGAAGTGGAACTAAACGCTGCTTACCCGTTGCATGGACTCCAACGTCCCCAAAGCGGGCGGAAATCTAGGAAGAGCTTTCCGCGACAAAACCTGTGGACAACCCGAAACGCAGATAACGCATCATGGATCCAACCTTCGGAGACCCTGCCCCAGGTGAGAATCTGCGATGGAAAATATTGAAGTCCATCTACTGACTCGGAACTGGGTAGATAGACAAAGGATAATATGGCCAAATGGAAATATCTAGGGGACCCGTCAAGTTTATACGAATGTGGAGCCGTAAACATCACCTGTACAGCTGTCCTCAGTGCCCAGCTTCCAGCACGCTGGAGGACCTATTGCGGGCCAGGGATAATGCTGTTCAGGTCGCTAATTTTTGGTCTCATTATATTTAGTGTTTGTAATCTGTTTATATACGACTAGTATTATATGGCTAATTGCATCACATTGTATCTATGTTTCCTCTGTATGCTTTAATTTTATATATTTAGTCATTTTTCTCTTTTTGTCTGTCTTGGGTGCAACACTTTTGGCACAATTAAATAAATAAGCGAAGACTTTAGTAAAGACTGTTACAGCTGTGCTATTACCAAACGTAAGGATTCGAATGCTAAGTTGGAGGACTACAAAGCACACTCAATACCATAGATGGAAATAACTTAGAACTTCGCCTGGCGGTTTCTAGTAGAGGATAGAAAGCGATTCCAGTCTCCCACACTGACTGCGTCTAAAAAGAAACACGGGTCTGTGTTTAGACGACAGCCGACGTCGTACATGGAAGAAACGATTGCTTAAATGATTTTGCGTAATCGAGGATGAAATGTTGTAGCTAAAAACTACAAAATATTACTATACAATACTAACGCAATTGGCATTGTTCGCTAACTACGGATTAAATATCCGCTGACTTCTACCGATTTGTCTGTTTTCCGGAATTGGAACGTGGTCAACTTCAGGTTTAACAATAGAAAGTTTGAAATCAAATGCAGAGTAAATCCAGAATTGCATAGATCTTGGTGAACTTCCAAATTCTGCCAAATTCTGCGTCTGGCGTAAACATCAGCAATCACGAATCCTGTCATGTTGGACGAGCGATGTTGAAGCATTGGTTGACCGAGGCTTTTGTAAGCTACCTCCTTTGTTGAGGGACCACGTTTCCCAAGGATTCTTTCAATGAATTTCTGTCTGGAATTTAAGTACATTTCAGTAACTGTTTTCTCCTGTAACCACTATCTGTGGGTCACCTTGGTAAGAAATACAAGCACAACTGTCAAAAGAGTGGTCAGTGAATGGAAACATTGCACAGACGACGAATTGCTAGTTGAAACAACTCTGTTGATCTATTGTGATTATCTTCCTTAAAGTCAAAATGAGAAGCCGCGGAAAGGACTACGTTTAGCTTTTTAGACCATCTACATCTACTGTATATCCATACTCGGCAAGCCACCTTAGCGGTGTGTGGCGGAGAGTACTTTATGATCACTGTCACTTCCTCATTTTTTATTGTTCCAGTCGCGAATAATTCGCAGGGATGATGATTGCTGGTAAGCTTCCGCGTGGACTCGACTCTCTCTAATTTTATCTTCACAGTCTATCCGCGAGGTATACGTTGAAGAAAATAACACATTGATTGAATCTTCTGGGAACGAACGCCCGCGAGAATTAAACAGTAACCCACGGCATGATGCAGAAAGCCTCTCTTGCAACGTCTGCCTCCGGAGTTGGCTGAGAATCTCCGTGATGCTTTCGCGCTTCCCAAATGAGCCTGTAACGAAACGCGCTGCTCTTCTTTGGATCTTTTATATTTCCTCTATCAATCCTATCTGGCACGGATCGATCCCAGACTGGCGAGCGAAGTTGAAGCACTGGTTGACCAAGGGTTTTATAAGCTACCTCCTTTGCTGAGGGGCCACTTTTCCCAAGGATTCTTTCAATGAATTTCAGTCTGGAATCTGCCATCCCCTCAATTAATTTGATGAGGTCGTTCCACTTTAAATAGCTCGGTACGCATGCTGTTAGATATTTTATGGAAGTAACTGCTTCCAGTGATCTTCCTGCAATCATGTAATCATACAGTAATGGGCATTTCGACCCAGGAATTCACAGTGCGTTTCATTTGTTTACATTTAGGGTGACTGTCACTCCCTGCACCAAGGGTCGATCCTATGCAGCTCTTCCCGTATTTCGTCATAATTTAGTAGCGTTGCGACTTATCTATATGCAACAGCATAATCCGCGAAAAGCCTAATGGAACGTATAACATTGGCTACTATCGGTACTCCGCTACGATATTTATGTATATTGTGAAAAGTAATGGCCCTGTAACACTTCCTAGGAATACGCCCGAAGTTACTTTTATGTCCGAAGGCTTCTCTTCGTTCAGAGTAACATGCTGTTTTCTTTCTGTTTGCTAGAAACTCTTCAGTTCAGTGACACAGACAACCTGATATTCCGTACGCTCGTATTTTGTTCATTTGGCGGCAGTGCAGCAATGTATCAAATGGTTCAAATGGTTCTGAGCCCTATGGGACTTAACTTCTGAGGTCATCAGTCACCTAGAACTTAGAACTACTTAAACCTAACTAACCTAAGGACATCACACACATCCATGCCCGAGGCAGGATACGAACCTGCGACCAAGGGGGACGCGCGGTTCCAGACTGTAGCGCCTAGAACCGCTCGGCCACTTCGGCCGGCAGCAATGTATCGAACGCCTTCCGCACATCAAGGAACACGGCATCTACTACACTTCAGAGGAGAAAAATCTCCTGACAATATCGATTTCGTCTAAATGTCTGTGAAATTTTCCTCCTCTAGCGTTGGAAAAACAGCGAATTCCACAGCTAATGGCTATCAGTGTTCGACGACAATAATTAACTGTTCAGATTTATACAAACAGAATTCTGATGATGCGTGGGAAAAAGATTATCACCCTAAACTTCAGAAGATGGGGATTTCTGCAACGATTAACATTTTATTAATGTTCAGCATGACGAATACTTCGGATTTTCTAAGAAAATCACGAGCAGTCCGTACCAGAAACAACAGTAGAGTTCGACTGTTGCTTCTGTTGCTGACATTGTTTTCAACTGCGTTGCACGTGCGAGAAGATATGCTCAAACTTAAGCGTTAACTGCAGCTGTCGTATCTGAAAAGCGTTTAGGGGTTTGTGCGTGTCAAGAAGTATGTCATCAACAATACTACCAACCGCGCTGCAATTTAACAGCGAGAAAACCTAATTTTCCAGACATGATAGCAAGACGTTTCTTCAAATACTGCTGGGATTGGATATTAACCCTATATTACCAAACCTCGTAAAATTTACGACTGCAGTCGGTACCAATTCGCGATTCCCGCCAGTCTGGTATTGTCCTTATAGGGTGTAAAAAAGGGCGTTTTTTTACTTATTTTGTGTACCATTGGACATCTTATACATGTAATTAATTAGTGACATTAACTGAATTTTCCGTCGATGCTGGGCAGAACATGTTAACAATATTAAAAAGGAACACATATTAACAGAGCTTTTGCCTAAATCCAAACTAAGTCCTGTAGAATTATACGATGTAATCGATGCTACTCATACATATTAACAGATCTTTTGCACAAATCCAAAGTAAATTTTGTAGAATTACATGACATAATCGATGCTACACAAATATGTGTAAAACAGTATTACTTCAAGTTTCAAAACAAGTATTATAGTCGCTCTGGTGGCCTAAACATGGGTTCACATCTTAATCCCACACTACACTTTCATGAACAATTTCACACAAATTTCTTAGAGACAGAACCATTGAATTGTAAAATTAAGTACTGATTCAGATATATAGATGTTGTGTGTGTGTGTGTGTGTGTGTGTGTGTGTGTGTGTGTGCGTTTGTGTGTGTATTGGACCCGTACAGTTAGAAAATTAATGCCTTACAACAGCATTTAAATTCACAACGTATGAAAATTGAGTTTACAATGGAGATGGAAAGCTATTCTATAAATTTCTTGGACCTCAATACAGATGTAAGTACAAGAAAACACGTGTTAATCATTTACAGAGAAAACGTAGCCACTGATACGGTAATCCCTGCAAGCTCCCAGCATCCACACAGCCACAAACAAACAGTTTTCCGTTCAATGGTGCATCGCCACATATCTGACCCATTATACAAATCAGCCTTTCATACAGAACTACAAACCATCAAACAAATCGATTCCAGCAATGGCTACAGCTCTGTCCTCACTTGTAATATTCTAGGTATAAAGAAAGTGAATGAAATTACACCAGTTTTGTATGCTGGCCTGAAGCAATCACTCAGTAGTTTCGAAGACTGGTGCTAAATTCCATACATTGGCAACATTTCAGACATCTTGTAAAGAAGTTCAATTCTCGCAACTAAAGATCTGCATTTTATAATATCAATAACATATCAAAATTCTTATTCAATAGTAGAGACAAGCAACCATTGGTACGTAATGGTAACATAAAATCGCTCGCAAGCAGTGTGAAAAAGCATATATTGGTCAGGCAGTCAGAGCTGGCGACGTTAACATAACAGAAACTGGCGATTAAGGAAGAAAGATTCATCCTTTGTTGATCATATTTTATTATATAAAATATTTTAAAGTAATCACTGACTTTCCAATAGAAACTAGATAAAATGATTCAAAAAAATTTAGATCATCTTTTAGCAAAAAGCAATTCATATGGTGTAGAATGTGAAGTTGTAAATTCTGTCAAGAAAAGCATAAAGATGACCCTTCCGGAAATACTGGAATTCAACGAACATATGACACAGAATGCCAGCCTAGTATTAAATGATCAGAATCAGTTTCCATTTTCTCCTTTGTCAAATTAAATTTGCGTTAGAAATACTGGATTCAGACTGTAAATTCATCTCATTTCTTATTATTGTTAAATGTATCTTCACGTAAAAAATTTGTTTCCCCTTTTTTAGTTAATGTAATTATTTTAATGTTTTCCTATGTAAAAAGTTTGTCATCTTTGTATCTTCTGTACAAATAATATCTGTGTAAGGCGCACATCATGTTTAGCGGCGTCTGCGACATTCAGTTGTCACCCGAAAGTCTGAGAAGCCGAAAGCAGGCTCGTGAGGAAATAAATATAATTTTGCAGAGCATTAGGAAGTATTTTTTTAATATTATAAATTACGACTTTCTTTGCAGGAAATATGGAATAGTAAAATTTAGGATAGTGTAGTAACAACGTAACATCCCCTACCCCTTTCGTGTCTAGGGCTAAAATAAAATAATCTATTGTTAAAGATAGATTTTTATCACTGTCCACTTGAAGAAACTCAGCGTAGTAAATAAGCTACCGGAATTTAGTTTCCTATTAACATTCTCATGTACAGTAAAGAAATAGTGATGATTCGTGCTCTTGCAGAGACAGATTAAATGAGTGCGAAAATTTAGAAAATACTGATTGTTTCAAATATTCTATAAAATGTACCAGAAATTTGGGGGTGGTTTAATGGAATACGTACTATTTTCAGCACATTACTTTATTTTCCATACAACGTCAAATAACCACTACCTCCTGAATCAGTGGACACTCTGACATTGTCCTACTGACCAGCGTGCAATTACTCTTAGTGAAAATAAGTGCGAAGAGTGAAGTTAGCACTGTTCCAAGTTTCTGTCATCACACGAATTACCGACGTGTAGAATTGAGAGTTAACTGCCGTTGCAGATGCTGAGTTGTACAGACTGTCTGAGACTGATTGTATATTGTAACAGCTCTCGTTAATGAGTAAAATGCGACGAATCAAAAATTTACCGAGTGTAGACATCTGGTTGGAACAATATTCACGATAAACTTGTTGGAAAAGCTACGGTGTGCTTAGCTGTGGAAGCTGGAAACCTAACCGCCATGTAGTATTCGAGAATGGGCACACTGGCGTATACGAATTGTTTAAACACTAAACCACGAATGTAAACGTTAGAAAAAGCGTTGTTAACTATGTAGGAAAACACACCTTGATGCTATGTAATGGCTGAACCTAAAATTAGCAAAAAGAACTAAAATAGGATTGAAAAGGAGCACTAAATGAGCTAGACTAGCACTGATTTTTATACAAACGTACCATAATTTCGGAGTTTTCTTGTTGCCCAATAGTTTCGTGTAGCAGCCTCCGTCGTTTGACGTGGCGGTACAGGTATATCAGTACACGACTTTTAGGCGAGCTTTGTCAACAATGTAAAGCAAATGTTCCTGTGGCGGAAGTTCGAAATAATACAAAACAGATAGATAAATAAAACTCTTGTGCCAATTTGTAAAATGTAAAATGCCGTTTAATGATACAGAGTTGGATCGAATGCAATCTTTAACTGTTCAAAAACACATCCAATTTTTATGACAATGATCTCTCATTTCCAGTGCTTTAAAGTTACCGCAGAGTCATGCGCATAGAATTACAAGAACTGTAATTATTTTCAATTCAAAACTGCCAACAGTTCAATATCTCTCCCAGGACATAGTGCAGTGCTGTGCCCATGACTATGTGGGTGTGTAGCTTGTCCTGTTACGGATAACCCTTCTCTGACGGAGTTCTTGAAACAGCGAGTAAGGCTCGAACAAGTAGCAAAGTGGACGCGTGAGCGCGCGCGCAGCGGGTGCATATTTACCAGTGGCCGGCAGCTGCTTGTAGGACAGAGCGGGGCTTCGGTATCCGTGGCGGGTGGCGGAGCGGCGCAGTTTATACCGCGCTGAGATACCGGCAGGAGGGAGGGAGGGGGGAGGAAGCAGCCGCCGGCACCAGCCTCCTTGCTAGTTGGCTCCGCGCGGGCCCGTTATTAACGAGGAACAAGTCCGAGCACTACCACGTCGCCACACACATGCGGCGATTAGCCCCTTCAGCGAAATAAGTGGTGTTCGTGGTCTGTGGTAAGGCAAGAGGATACGTGAGCGGATACAAAAAGAAATGTGACAGAACGTACATACCGACTGTCTCTCCAGAGGCACATTTGTTTCGGTGTTTCAACAGTCAGTCGCAGTTTTGTTTTCTCGTTAGGTAACTGGAAGTGAGCCCAAACAAACAGTGATCAGACGTCTTTCTTGTGACGCTCAGTGATGACAGATAGCATCGGTTTGTTTCCCTTTGAAGCTGGCCGGCCTGTGTGGCCGAGCGGTTCTAGGCGCTTCAGTCTGGAACCGCGCGACCGCTACTGTCGCAGGTTCGAATCCTCGGCCTGGATGTGTGTGATGTCCTAACTAACGTTAGGTTTAAGTGGTTTTAAGTTCTAGGGGACTGATGAGCTCAGATGTTAAGTCCTATGGTGCTCAGAGCCATTTAAACCATTTTTCCCCTTTGGAAACAAAATAATTTTTAAAGCGTAATTTTTTGTCCTCATTCGTTAGAGCGGCCCCAGATTAGTCTAGTGCGATATTTGTTTTGTCGATATGCATTCGCAGGGACAGTAAGACACGAAGAACACACTGAGGTTGAAACACGTATGTATTCAGTAGCAGCGATGGCGAGGCATGACAGAATCTCTGACCAGAGAGTTATTTATCGTTGCTAGTCTGCGCTTGACCGCGCGTGAGTGCAGTAGTTGTACGTAGCGAGTCGCGAGAGCATGTAGTTCAGTTGCTAGTTGTACTCTGTCAGTACAGTAGTGTGTGTGGAGTCGGCAGAGCGAATGGCAGTTGCTTGTAGCGAGCCGGCAGGAACAGTAGTCGTGTGTGAGGAGTCGGCGGGCGTCGACATGGGTCTCTGGTCACGATTCAGGACAAGGTATATTGTTATCAAAGGTAATGAAGCAGCATTGCGCTCAGCTAATAATGTATGGTAATTGTAATTAATTTTTTCAAGAAATCCCCAATAATAATTTCGTTTTCAAAGCAATCGTTTTTAAGAAAAGAATCATTACAATTGAAACAATATTTCCTATGCTTTTCCTCCCAGAATCAATTTATCAGATTAATTATTGCACAGGGCCTAAGGTCAGCGCAGCTGCCCTTATAAAATTTATCAGGTTCACCTTAACGTTAATTTTGTGGGGACTTAACATTTTTGCACATTTTTATTATCATTGAGTTTTATTACTGTGGGAAGCTAACATTTGGCACTATTTGCAATTTAATTCCATTCTTTTCATTTTCATATTTTTGTGGGAAAGTTACACTTAGCACGATGTCCAATGCTCATTTAAATATTGTCTTTTATTTTCACGGGAAGGTTACACTTTGGCTTTATTCTCATTAACATTGAAAAATTTAACATTATTTCTGCGGGGAGGTTACAAGGTGACTAAAGTCATGGCTCTGAGCACCATGGGACTTAACTTCTGAGGTCATCAGTCCCCTAGAACTTAACTACTTAAACCTAACTAACCTAAGGACATCACACACATCCATGCCCGAGGCAGGATTAGAACCTGCAACCGTGGCGGTCGCGCGGTTCCAGACTGAAGCGCCTAGAACCGCTCGGCCACAACGGCCGGCACTAAAGTCATTGGATAGCGATATGCACACATGCAGGTAGTGGCAGTATCGCGTACACTGGGTATAAAACGGCAGTGCAGTGACGGAGCTGTCATTGGTACTCAGGTGATTCATGTGAAAAGGTTTCCGACGTGATTATGGCCCCACGAAGGGTATTAATAGACTTTGAACGCTGAATGGTAGTTGGAGCTAGACGCATGGGACACACCATTTCGGAAATCGTTAGGAAATTCAACCCACAGTGTCAACAGTGTGCTGCGAAAATCAAATTTCAGGCATCACCTCTCGCCGTGACAACGCAGTGGCCGACGGCCTTCATTTAACGACCGAGATCGGCGGCGTCTGCATAGCGTTGTCGGTGCTAACAGACAAGCAGCACTGCGTGAAATAACCGCAGAAATGAACGTGGAACGTACGACGAACGTATCAGTTAGGGCAGTGCTGCAAAATTTGGCTCTAGTGACCTATAGCAGGAAACAATCGACGCGGGTGCCTTTGCCAACATCACTACATCGCCTGTAGCGCCTCTGCTGAGCTTGTAGCGATATTGCTTGGACCCTACACGACTGGAAAACCGTGTCCTGATCAAATGAGTCCCGATTTCAGTTGTTAAGAGCTGATGGTAGGGTTCGAGTGTGACGCAGACCCCAAGAAGCCAAGAACCCAAGTTGTCAACAAGGCACTGTGCAAGCTGTTCGTGTCTCCATAGTGGTGTAGTCTGTATACACTTGGAATGGAGTGACTCCTCTAGTTCAACTGAACCGATCATTGACTGGAAAAGTTTATATTCAGCTACTTGTAGACCATTTTCAGCTATTCATGGACATCATGTTACAAAACAACGATGGAATTTTTATGGATGACAATGCATCATGGCACTGTTTCAAAATTGTTCATGATTGGTTTTGTAGTGTATCGACCGTATTCAATCAAAAAGAATGGCAGAGCGGAAATGAGTTGTAAAAGGGCCAGCCACAAGGAGGCAAGAGTGTTAAGCATTGCCGAGCAAAACTCAGCCAACATGTGTTGCAAAGCAGAGCCAGCCGGGCGCGGTGCAGCAACAGCTGACTATGCAGTATGCTAGTGAAAGAACAGAAACCTTTCGTCACTTGCCGCCGTGGACGTGTTTAAAGTATGTACCTCAAGTCTTAAATGAACGTACTGTGACACATGTAAGTACGCCGCCGTTCGTGTACTAAAATATTCTCTTCTCAGTATCACTGCAGACACCACGAGCCTTTGACACCCAGAACAACATCCCAGAGTGCGGTATGGGGTCTGCTGTTCGACCACGGGACAGGGTAGCTGACCTGAGTCGCGAGAGCCGCTGTCACTTGGGCAGAGAGCCTCCTACTCGCTGGAGGGAGGTCACGACAGCCTCTGCAGCATCGCCATCTGCGCTGCCATGCTGTCGTCACAGCCGAGCCGGCCTCGCAGGGTAGCCACTTGGTCTAGGGCGCCTTGTCATGGTTCGCGCGGCTCCCCCTGTGTGTGTTGTCCTTGGCGCAAGTTGGTTTAAGTTAGATTAAGTAGTGTGTAAGCCTAGGGACCGATGACCTCAGCAATGTGGTCCCACAGGAACTTACCACAAATTGAAAAAAAAAAAAAGAAAAATCCAAAACAGTCGAGCCAGAGACGTCGCTGATAGTGGCATTCAAGTGATGCCATCTTCGGCCCCCCTCTCTGAACTGTCAGGAATGCTGGACATCTATTTTTTCGCATGAGAGGTAGCTGGACGCCTTCACCAAGCTGCTCCTGATGTACTATGTCCAAGGGCCAGAATAAAGAAGTTAATTAAACAAATCTACTGTTGTCCTGACGTCTCATTTCACTCTCCGCGGGCGACAATCTATGGGTCACCTAACATTGGTGTCAGATCTCTAACGCTGCTTTCTTAGAGGAATGTCTGAACCTTCAGCCTATATTATGGTGAGCCCAAAATTTTTTTGATTGTATTTTAGTCATGGAGAAAAGGTTTGATGGTCAGGCCTTTTCTAAGGTAGATTTTATTGTGGATAGAGAACCAGTGGCTTTCTCTAGTTGGTCAGTGCCTGTAAGATGTGCACAGTGTGACGTCGAGGGCCACTCAGCGCCATGTATGGAATCAGTTCCAGTGAAACATTATACATATAATTGTTAGGGGCATATAGGTAAGCAATTCCAGGAGTCGAGATGGCTCATGATAAGAAGTAAGAATGAAGGTAATGTATTTTGTTTTCTTACCTTGTGAAAGTTAATCCTCAAAATGAGTCAGTATTCAAATTGTTAAAAAAGGTAGTACAATTAACAGCGAATAATACAGAACTGCATGTATTGGTAAAATCGCAATCGTCACAACGGGGTGTAGATTCGTCAGTCGCAAGTTTAATTGCTCCTTTTTCTAGTAAGGCAACCGAGGATGTGCAGGCTTTTGTGGGAGACCTTGAAATAGAGAAACCGGGGAGGGATAAGGTGTTAAACGCCAGAGGGAACCCCAGGCCAGCATACAGTCATTCCCAGTAAGATTGGATGCTACGAAATCGTATGCAGAAGGGGGCTGTGCATAAGAGGAATAATAGCAACAAAGGGTTGCAGGATATTATTGGATACGTGGGCCCACATGTTTGTCGCCAGTAGTGATCTAGTGAAACGTAAACAAGAGACCCACGATGCTACAAATTGTTTGGAGTGGGGGTAAAGACGTCACACCATCAGGATTGGTAGACATAGAATTTTGCCTGGATACGGTTCAATCTAAACAATGTAAAGAGGCTGTGCCGCATGCGAGTGAGGGCTACGACATGATTCTAGGATTATATTTCTTATATCAGCATTGTGTCGTAATCGATCATCGGCAACCTTGGGCGGAACTTGACGGAAAAATGTTTCAGTTAGATGAAGCCATTGTCGGTGTAGTGATGTGGTGAGGGGAGTCTGTGGCGAAAGACGAACCGAATAAACTGTGAACGATCACACTAAGACTTGAATTGCACGATTGTGTACCTAAGAGCACTGGAAAATCCCTTTGGATCAGTGTTGAGTCCAGCTTGTGAATCCGTCACAAGAAAAAGAGAGGTATTATATCCATGCAGGAAATAAAGGATGGAAAGAAGGTATCTGTTTTTATAACTAATTTTAGCGCAGGGGACATTGGATTAACAAAGGGGTTGTTAATCACTAAAGGTGGATATCCTGGAAGAAGAAGAATGGCACAGAAAGGTTGTCAGCCATGGACAATAAACTAGACCCTACTTGATTTTATTACGGGAAATTGAGAATGTATATCTTTAAAATTTACTAGGAAAGCAAGAATATATATATATATATATATATATATATATATATATATATATATATATATATATATATATGACAGATTCAGAAGGGTGTAGGTTGCAGTAAGTACTGGGAGATGAAGAAGTTTGCACAGGACAGAGTAGAGTAGCATGGAGAGCTGCATCAAACCGGTCTCAGGACTGAAGACCACAACAACAGCAACATATATTATGAATTCTCTTCCTGCATTTAATAATGGAAATTGCGCTTCGAATATATATCCTGATATCGTGATGTCAGGAATTATTATTCTGAAATCATAGATATATTTTACTGCTACGAAAAATTATCTCTGGTATGGTATTAAATATTTTTCTTGCTGTTTCAAAATAAATTGAAAATACTTTTAATGCGGAAATCTTACTTCATCAGGCTCAAGCCACAATTAATGCAAGTTTTCGCTAGTGTGGTTTTATGTAAAGGTAAATTTTCATCAATCACAGATAACCGCACTGTGCCGCGCGGGATAGCCGAGCGGTCTTAGGCGCCTTGCCACGGTTCGCGCGGCACCCTCCTCGGATGTTCGAGTCCTCCTTCGGGCATGGGTGTGTGTGTCGTCCTTAGCGTAAATTAGTTTAAGTTAGATTAAGTAGTGTGTAAGTCTAGGAGCCGATGACCTTGGCAATTTGGTCCCATAGAACCTTACCACAAATTCCGAAATAACAGTGCTGTGTTAACTGGAAATCTGACTTTGTAAATAACTTTAAAATGTAACTTGTTAAGAACGTAGAATACAAGAAATGACAGAAAACTAGTTTTAAGCTACTTTTGGGAATTAAAGTAAAATACCACAAGAGCTTCCACCCATACAAAGCACTGACCACATTTACGTAAATGGTAAGGAGAGGAAAAGGTTTCCGTTCTACAGCAAAAAACAAATTTTTAAAATTCAACACTGACAATTATTATTTAATGGTAATTCAACTTACGTGAGAGGGTAACAAGCCTCTACACATTGAAGACATATAGAGCCACGAGCGCAAGACAAGACAAGAGCCAAGCAACAATATCAAAAAGAAAAGCGATAAGAAGAAAATTACATGGCGCCTTTCCTTTATATAGTAGTTCATGGAATCTTTATATGTCACCGAGAAAACTAAAGATTCAGTACACTATTTGTGATAAATATTCTTTGTTAAGCATATATCACTGTAATTACTTTTACGACTAATTAGAGGCATCACAACATTCGCCGAATACCATTGAAAATGTATTACTAGGAAAAGGGAAGCAAAATGGAATGGATGGAAAAATTGCTTTTGGAATTCAAAGATTTATTTTTTCCAGAGGTCATCAGTCCCCTAGAACTTAGAACTACTTAAACCTAACTAACCTAAGGACATCACATGCATCCATGCCCGAGGCAGGATTCGAACCTGCGACCGTAGTGGTCTCGTGGTTCGATACTGTAGCGCCTAGAACCGCTCGGCCACCCTGGCCGGCGAATAATTACAAAAAGTAACATTGCATGGGGGGCAGGAATAGTCACCGTGCCAAACAAATGACTGGATGGAACTTGAAAATATACGTTTTGTTGTGTTTAAAGACATCTAACTGCAAAAACCTGCCATTTGCCCAACATCACAGAAAATTTGGACCATTTAGGGCAATGTAAATATTTTTCAGCAATGGATTTGAAGAGTGATCATCATCAGATTGATGCTGCACGGCAGCGTCTTCACCCTATGGTGATGCTACCAATTCAGAAGAATGAAATTCGGATTAAACAATGCATCTGCAAGGTTTCGGAGATTTTTGGATGGAGTACTCAGAAGCTTACAACTACAGCAGTGCTTAGTGTATCCTGATGACATAATCGTCTATGGGAGTGATATGGAACAGCGTATGTAGCGATTAAATGAAGTATTCCTAACTTAAAAGCAGCGAAATTAATACTGTGTGCAGAAAAGTGCAATTTAGTGATGGAAGAGTTAGCATACCTAGGTCATATCATACGTAAAGATGGGGTTAAGACAGATCAAAGATAAATTAGAGATATACATCAGTTTCCTGTAGTAGAATCTCTAAAGGAGCTGCAGTCGTTCTTAGGAGTCGCAAACTATTACCGACAGTTCATAGAAGGATTTTCGGATATTGCTAGATTATTGATTCACATGTTACAAAAGGGTACTACATTTGTGTAGTCAGGAGAGCGCCAGCATGCTTTTGAAGAGTTAAAAGAAACTGTAACATCGAGTCCGATATTGGTATTTCTGGATTTTAATAGAGAACTTGTTTTATCACGTGATGCATCAAACCATACACCTGGTTGTGTGTTGTCACAAGAGGTAGAAGGCGTAGAACATCCAGTATCCCACGCATCAAGACAACTAAATTCTGCAGAAAGAAATTATTCCACAACGGAGAAAGAAATGTTAAACCTTATTTATGGAATCACATATTTAAAATGTTATCTGTACGGAAAAAAAGTTTAGAGTAATAACGGATCGTGCGACATCAAAATGGTTCTAGCATGTTGACACTGTCGGTAGTAAGACTAAGCGAATTTGACTTCGAAGTCATACATGAACCTGGGAAGAATCACAGAAATGCGGATGGGTTAAGTAGAAAAACACCGGTATTACATGTTAGGGGTAATGAGCATAAAGAATGGCAAACTGTAGAGACAGTAGATGACAAACACAAGCAGTACATAAATGGTCATAGTTTTCTACCTAGGATGAGTTGCTACGCAGAGAAACCAGGATGGGACTGTGGGTAGTGGTAGCAGCGAAGCTAAGGAGTAGAGTGCTGTAAGAAGCTCATGATCACATGTTAGCGGGTGATGGAGGTTGCAGATCTACCAAAAGAAGAGTAGCAGAAAGAGAGTGGAGGAGGAATAGGCAGACGGATCTCACCAGTATGTGCGGAATTGCATACAGTGTGCACAAAGATCGGATTTGTGTTGAGAAAGAGTACCATTGCAGAGGTTACCTGAAGCATTAGCACCATTCAAATTTATGGAGATTGATGTTTCAGGTCCATTCAATAAAGCATCTGCAGGGAATAAGTACACACTCACAATCAAAGATCATGTATCAGGACAGGTGGGAATGGTCGCGATGCCAAACGAGCAGGCGGCAACAGTAGCACAGGCACTTTTGAATAATTCTATACTTAAATTTGGATTGCCTGAAACAATAGTAATAGACCAGTGAACGAACTTCATGTAAGGTCTGTTCGAAGAATTATGTAAGTTACTGAATGTGAAGATGTTAAGGACGAGTCCTCTACATACACAAGCCAATGGAAGAACTGAATGAGTGCTTAACACAATCGGGAAGATGAATGAGATTTTCACTCTGCAGCGGAGTGTGCGCTGATATGAAATTTCCTGGCAGATTAAAACTGTGTGCCCGACCGAGACTCGGACTCGGGACCTTTACCTTTCGCGGGCAAGTGCTCTACCATCTGAGCTACCCAAGCACGACTCACGCCTGGTCCTCACAGCTTTACTTCTGCCAGTATCTCGTCTCCTACCTTCCAAACTTTACAGAAGCTCTCCTGCGAAACTTGCAGAACTAGCACTCCTGAAAGAAAGGATACTGCGGAGGCATGGCTTAGCCACAGCCTGGGGGATGTTTCCAGAATGAGATTTTCACTCTGCAGCGGAGTGTGCGCTGATATGTGAGGACCGGGCGTGAGTCGTGCTTCGGTAGCTCAGATGGTAGAGCACTTGCCCGTGAAAGGCAAAGGTCCCGAATTCGAGTCTCGGTCGGGCACACGGTTTTAATCTGCCAGGAAGTTTCAATCGGGAAGATGCTTGGACAGTATGTTGATTTACATCACACCAACTGAGATGTCTATTTGAAGTATGTCGTCTCCGCCTATAACTCAAAGCAGCATCCGAATACAGGATTATCGCCATCTGAAGTAGTATATGGTCGTAAAATCCCATTACCATTTGAAATATCGAAAACGAAGAAAGGGAAGACTGGAGAGTCTGTTAAAGAATCTGCCAGGGCGATGAAGGAAATCTGGAGCAGAGTACGGAGGTCAAATACACAAGTACTAGAGAAACAGGAAGAAGCAATGGGCCGTACGGCAAGAATGCCACAGTATAACGTTGGTCAGTGGATTATGCTATCAACTTCCTATGCGCCACAGAGATAGAGAAAGACGTTTTTTTGCAAAGTATAATGGACCATACCAAGTGGTAGAGACTATACCGCCAGTAGATGTCATTGCCGACGAGAATGACAATTGTGCTTGTAGGGCGGCCGAAACGTTTTGTAGGGAATCCAGTAGTTATTCCACAACACGAGGTTGTGAATAAAATGGTAACGAGAAACCTGTTCGGACTCAGGCCTACAAGATAGTCATTTAATATTTTTCAGGTTAGGTATAGATATAATGTACAATTAGTATAAGCAGCTGCGGAATACCAAGGAATTTAAGGGGGAGAAAAGTAATAGGTATTTCTGCTCGTAGGTGAGCCGGCAGAGAAGGCGATGTGATGCGGTTTACAGCGGGACTACTGGTCTTCATGGGGGTGGAAGCGTTACTGAACCATCACCTGAAAGGGGGAGTGCTGTTCGCCAAGCGTGAAGACTTAGTGGTCACCAGTCATTGCTGAGTGATACAGGTGGCATTCGACGGGTGGGAGATGCGTAACGTGGTGCGAAGATTGGAAGAAGCATTCGATAAATTCCGTCAGGGAAGAGAAAGGCACGGAACACTCAAAGGAAGTGCCGCGGTATGTGAAGTAGTACATGGAGCGTAAGGTAGCGACAGTATCGGTGAGAACCGATGGAGAAGAGGTTTACACTTCCGTTTCTATACCAATAGCAGTGAAACAAGTGCGTTCGAATGCTACATAGTTCATGCATAACCTGTCAAGTGGGCGATACTGAAGAAATTTGTAAGAGTAAAAACGCAGCGACTTTTATTAATTGCAAAAGACAAGGGGAGACACGTAGAAAAGGCGAAACAAAGAAAAATGCTACCGAGGGGAAATTACAGTCTCTTCTAACACGATAATAAGAGAGTGTCAGAATTCATGCGCAGTGAAATTGCTAGTGGAACAAAAGGAGGTAAGACAATACAATAAAGAAGTGATGGAACCAGAATTGTACGTTCGCAGGTCCAGGCACAGTGGTTGTGCTCTGCCTCTAACAAGGTGGTGGTACTGGTAAGTTGTTTCGAGCAGGGGAAGCTTACGTCAGCGAAGAGGCGAGAATTAAACGGGAGTGGTTTGTTATTAGATGCAACAGTATTAGAGGTAATAGGGACTACTTTCCATCTGACCACCGCGATTTCGGGGATAACTCACCTGAATATTTCGCAGCCTCATTTGTAGTGGCCAGAGGAGCCCACGGAAGTGTTACTTGCCACTTATCCAGCCACCTTCAGTGAAACTCTAGGACCGGAATTAATGCAGTCTGAAACAGCAGGAGGGACAAGCCTCTCTCGAAACCCTAGTGCAGCATATGAATTTATATTGGCAAAATCAGTACTGGAAAGAGACAACACTGACTATTGTCATACCAACCACTGCAGCGACACTTGTTCTGCTGAGTGCAGTCCTTGTTTTGGTATGTAGAAGATGAAGCACAAAACTGAGTTGAGAATCAGCTGTCGTTCAGATTCCAGTGGATTGGATACCCCAAACATTAAAAGCAGCAGAAGGAAGACGAATGAACAAGGGTGTAGTATTACGGATAACTGATTCACTTTTGCTTGTAAGTTTGGAATAGACATGTAGACGCTATTGTGCACAAAGATTAATAATGAAATAATTTCCATGATGTTTGAGTCGAGGATCAGGGCAAGGGCCCTTGTAGAAATATGTAAGATTAAGTGACAGGGATAAGAAAACCAATCGCTAGAATAATTCTTAAGAGGCGAAACAGGGTCAGAATGAAACTCTAATGTAAAGTATAAAATAGGTTGGTCGACCCGAGGGACTCGGTCTTCATGAAAAGGATGGGAATGGAGCTTATCAACCGCAATCAGTCGAAAAACGCTCCAGAGCGGAAGTGAACTGTAAAAGAGGCAGCTGCAGGTGGGCGACAGTGTTCCGCATTGTGAAGCAAAACACAGCCGACATGTGTTATGAAGCAGAGCCAGCTGGGCGCAGTATAGCAACAGCTGACGGTGCAATATGCTAGCGAAAGAATGGAAACCTTTCCTCACTTGCCATCACGGAGGTGTTTAGAGTATGTACCTTAAGTCCTAAACGAACACATTCTGAAGCAATAAGACTCCGCCGCTCGTGTACTAAAATATTCTCGTCTCAATATCATGGCAGACACCAAGATCCTTGCCGGTCGGCGTGGCCGAGCGGTTCTAGGCGCTTCAGTCTGGAACCGCGCGACCGCTACGGTCGCAGGTTCGAATCCTGCCTCGGGCATGGATGTGTGTGATGTCCTTAGGTTAGTTAGGTTTAAGTAGTTGTATGTTCTAGGGGACTAATGACCTCAGATGTTAAGTCCCATAGTGCTCAGAGCCATTTGAACCAAGATCCTTTGACATCCGGAGCGTACGGGTCCACTGTTCGACCACAGGGGAAAGCAGCCTGCCCCGAGTCACGGGAGCAGCGACTGCCCTGCTGTCAAATGTTTTGCGTGAGAGGCAACTGGATGCCTCCACCAAGCTGTTCCTGATGTACTAGGGCTGCAGTCTGGAACAAAGAAGTTAATTAAACAAATCTACTGTCGTCCCGATGTCTCATTTGACTCTCCACAGGTGACAATCCATGGGTCACCTTAACAGTTTGAAGAACATTCCCGAGAATGAGTTGGTGACATAGACCCCTCGACATGAATCCCACGAATATTTGTGAGACATGGTTGAGAGGTCAGTTTGTGCACAAAATCGTGCATCGTTAACACTTTCGGAATTATGGACTGCTATAGAGGCAGCATGGCTCAATATTTCTGCAGGGGACTTTCAAAGACTCGTTGAGTCCATGCCACGTCGAGTTGCTGCACTACGCCAGGCAAAGGAAGGAATCCCATGACTTTTGTCGCCTCACTGTTAACAGCAATCCAGAAGCGAGTCAGCAGTGCTGCATGCTTGGCAGTAGCAGTCAGTGCAGGCCAGGGCAATGCTGTCGCTGCAGAAATACTGATTATTTTTCAAATATTGCTGTCTCCATTAATACATATCGATAAAACGAATATCAAATTAAACTAATTTGGGACACCTGTAGCGAATGGTCGTTTAAAATTTCACTTTAAAAATCATTTCATTTGTAACGGGGAACAAACTGACCCTTTCGTGGACACTGGGCATTGCATGAAAAACGTGATGAGAGCTATTTGTTTGGACTGACTCTAGCTACACAAAGTAAACACGAAGTTGAAAATATCTGCTGAAACATCAAAGAAAATGCGCCTGACAGCTCTTAGGAGAGACACCCTATGTGTATTTCTTTCAGGAACTAACAGGGAAAACATTGTTTTCCAGCTATTCGTTATCAACAGCTTGATTGAGGTAGACTCTAGAATTGCAAATGGTTCAAATGGCTCTGAGCACTGTGCGACTTAACTTCTGAGGTCATCAGTCGCCTAGAACTTAGAACTAATTAAACCTAACTAACCTAAGGACATCACACACATCCATGCCCGAGGCAGGATTCGAACCTGCGACCGTAGCGGTCGCGCTGTTCCAGACTGTAGCACCTAGAACCGCACGGCTAGAATTGCATTGACTTTTTTCTTCCTTACCTTTTCGTTTCTCTAGTAAACTGTCGACTCATAACAATAGAGTCTAGAATCACGTTGTTAGGAACACCTGTTACCATTCATAAAAACAAATCAAATCAGCAGTCTTGTGACTGATTTCATGTTCTCCTCCATCTTTGAGCTAATATTCTGAAATCCAAGTACTCACCACATCCCTCTAAGCCGTTTGATTTTTTCTATTCTTTGTCCCCTCTTAATACTTTTCCCTCTACAGCCACTGGCAGCTATTCCTGGATGCTGTAGCAGATCTCCCACTAATCCGTCACTACCTCTGGTAAAGATTTGCAATAGACTTCTTTCGTAGACAGTTATTTTCAGTATTTCTTCATACCATACTTCGTCTCTCCGATTAATTTTCAACACTCTTCGATGGTACCACATTTTAATAGCAGTTTCTTCAACCCTCGATTTCCTATTGCCCACATTCCACTTACTTACAAAGCTGTGCTTCAGACACTTCGTCCTCCACTCTATGCCAATGTATGATACCAGATACTTTTCAAATATTCCTTGATTTGGCCACCGTGTATAACTTTCCTTCATGGATGTCAGAATTCCTTTATTTCCGGTTCACAATTTTGATCTTAATATTCTCTTTTCGCAATTTTATTTCATTTACATCGACATCTCTACTCTGCAGTTCACATTAAAGTGCATCGCGCAGGGTTGAAAGAACCACTTACAACCTATTTATGGACCGTTCCACTCTCGAAGAGCACGTGGAAACACTCAACACTTAAATCTTTCCATGCAAGCTCAGATTTATCTTATTGTCGTTGTTGTGGTCTTCAATCCGAAGATTGGTTTGATGCAGCTATCCACGCTACTCTATCCTGTACAAGCCTCACCATCTCCGAAAAACTACTGCCACATACATCCTTTTGAACCTCCTTACTGTATTCATCTCTTGGTCTTCCACTATAATTCCCCCCTACCCCTCGCCCACATCCATGCAACATTAAATTGGTGGTCTTTTTATGACTCAGAATGTGTTCTATCGACAGGTCCCTTCTTCTAGTCAAGTTATACGGGAAATTTCATTTCTCCACAATGTTTAGTACTTCATCATTCCTTACATGATCTACCCAAGTAGCACCGCAATTTAAAAGTTTCTGTTGTCTTCTTGCTGAACGATTTATCTCCAAGTTTCACTTCCATGCAAGGCTGTATTCCAGAAAAATAGCTTCAGATAAGACTTCCTGACACTAGATCTATACTCGATGTTAACAAATTTCTCTTCTGCCAAATCGCTTTCCTTGCCGTTGCCAGTCCGCCTTTTATTCCTCTCTACTTTTACCATCATAGTATTTTTCTGCACAAATAGCAAAACACATCCGCTACTTTAAGTGTCCCATTTCCTAATCTAATTCCCTCAGCACCATCTGATTTTATTCGACTACAGTCCATTATCCTTGTTTTGCTTTTGTTGATATTCATCTTATACCCTGCTCTCAAGACACTATCCATTCCGTTTAACTGCTCTTCTAAGTCGTTTGCTATCTCTGACAAAATTACAATGTCAGCGGTAAAACCTCAAAGTTTTTATTTCTTCTGCCTGGACTTTAATTTCTACTCCAAAATGGCTCTGAGCACTATGGGACTTAACATCTATAGTCATCAGTCCTCTAGAACTTAGAACTACTTAAACCTAACTAACCTAAGGACATCACACAACACCCAGTCATCACGAGGTAGAGAAAATCCCTGACCCCGCCGGGAATCGAACCCGGGAACCCGGGCGAGGGAAGCGAGAACGCTACCGCACGACCACGAGCTGCGGACTTCTACTCCAAATTTTCCTTTTTTTTCCTTTACTGTTTGCTCAATATTCAGACTGAGCAACATCAGGGATAGGAAACAACCCCGACTCACTCCCTTCTCAACCACTGCTTCCCTTTCATGCCCTTCGAGTCGTAATTGCCGTCTGGTTTCTGTGCAAGTTGTAAATAACCTTTCGCTCCCTGTATTTTACCTGTGCTACTTCCAGAATATTAAACAGTGCTTCCAGTTGGCATTGTCAAAAGCATTCTCGATATCTTGCACCAATGACAACAACAGCTACCACTGCCTGAAGATGTCCAACAGCTGTAATGACAAGATATTTTGGGATTAGCATAGTATGATCCGATGGCGGACCCGAGAAGAGTATTTGCAACAGATCCGTGGGGAAAGCGTGGAAAGTCACGTCAGATCTGCCTTTGCTTAACCTGTCCTCTGTGATAATTCGTACAGTCAGTATTGTCTCGCGTGTTCCTACATTTGTTCGGTATCCAATCCAAATTTATCTTCTCCGACATCGGCAGCCAGCATTTCCATTCTTCTGTAAATAATTCGTGTTAGGATTTTGCAGAAACGACTTAATAAGCTTATAGTTCAGTAATATATACACACGTCGGCATGTGCATTTTTTGGTGTTGGAATAATTACATTCGTCTTGAAGTCTGACGATATTTCCCCTGTCTTGCAAGTCTTGCATACCACGTGGAATACGAGTAGTTCTGTTATGGCTGACTCTTTCCAGGGGAGAGCAGATCTGGGTACTGTCGTCTACTCGGGTGGTCCTGCTTCAAGCTGGGTCTTTCAGTGCTCTGTGAAGCAGTAGCACACCTCCTATCTCATCTTCATGTATGTCCTCCTCTCTTGCCTCCCAGTGCGTTTCCCTTCTATATACACCTTCCACCTTTCCCTTCCCCCTTGTTTGCTTAGTACTGCTTTTCCGTCTCAGATCTTGATATTCATACAACTCCTTTTCTTTTCTCCAAAAGTCTGCTTAATTTTCTTATATGCGGTATCTATATTTTCTCTATTTATATATTCCTCTAGCCAATACTGCTTAGCTATTTACATTTTCTGTCATTCTCATCTTTTAGACGTTTGTAATCCCTTTTATCCGTTTCGTTGGCTGCATTTTTACATTTCTCTTTTCATCAATTAAATTCAAATCTCTTGTGTTATCCAAGGATTTCCATTACACCTTGTCTTTTTATCTACTTGACGCTCAACTGTCTTCACTGTTTCATCTCTCAAAACTACCTTCTTGTCGTCCACTGTTATCTGTATGCCTGTTTCAGTCAATCGTTGCCTCAATCTTCCTCTGAAACTCTCTGCAACATCTGGTTCTTTCAGCTTATCCTGATCCCATCTCCTGAATTTCCTACTTTTTTGCAACTTCTTCAGTTTTAATTTACAGTTCATAACCAATAAATTGTGGACAGAGTCCATATCTGCCTCTAGAAATGTCTTACAGTATAGAACTGGTTCCGAAATCTATGTCTTACCATTATATATTCAATCTGAGCTCTTCCGGCGTCTCCAGGTCTCTTCCACGTCTACAACCTTCTTTCGTGAGTCTTAAACCAAATGTTAGCTTTGATTAAATTGTGCTCTGTGCAAAATTCTACCACGCACTTTCCTTATTCATTCCTTTCCCCAAATACATATTCACCTAATATTTTTCCTTCTCTTCCTTTTCCTACTATTGAATTCCAGTCCCTATCACAGTTAAGTTTTCCTCTCCCTTAAATTATTTGTTTTATCTCATCATACTTTTTTTTCACTTTCTTCATTATCATCGGAGTTAGTTAGCATATAAACATGTACTACTGTGGTGGGTATTGGATTCGTTTCTGTCTTGGCTACAATAATTCATTCACTATGTTGTCTGTAGTACTTCACCTGCAGTCCTATTTTCTTATACATTATTAAACCTGCTCCTACATTAACCCTATACGATTTTGTTTTCACAACACTGTAATCACCTGACCAGAACTGTTCATCCTGCTAATCTCTACTGCGTCTAGCTTCAGCTTGTCCATTTCCCTTTTTAAAATTTTCTAACCTACCTGCCCGATTAAGAGATCTAACATTCCATGCTCCAACCCGTAGACTGCCAGTTTTGTTTTTTCTGATGACGACATCCCCCTGATTAGTTCCCGCTCGCAGAATCCTTTTCGGGGACTATTTTATCCGCGGAATATTTTACCCAAGAGGATACATCATGTAAACATACAGTAGAGATGCATACCCCTGGAAAAAAATAATAGCTCTAGTTTTTCCTTTCTTTCAGCCGCTTGCAGTAACAGAACATCACTGCCATGATGGTTGATTTACAAGGTCAGATCAGTCAATCATCCACACTGTTGTCCTTGCAACTACTGAAAAGGTTGCTACCCCTCTTCCAGAACCACACGTATTCTGGTCTATCAACAAATACCTCTTAGTTGTGGTTGCACCTAATGCTCTGCTACCTGTATCGTCGAGGCAAACAAGCCACCCTATCACAGCAAGGTCCATGGAGAAGCCTATTGTACTATGGTGGTCAGTTCTCACTATGCTGCTAGAAGTCAATACAATACTTTTGTATCTGGAGGAGAAAGTTGGTGACTGAGATATTTTGAAAAGATTTCAATGCAATATATTACGTGGTCACATCTCCCTATGTAGCTAGGAGAAACATAATACTTTTGTAAATGGAGGAGAAAGTTGGAGATTGAAATTTTCTGAAAAGATTTCATTGCAATGTAAAACGACTTTGCTTTAACGATTGACACCCCATCTTCAATGTCATATCTGTGGCATTATCTCTCCTGTTCCGCGATAACACAAAACAAGCTGCCTTCTTTGAACTTTTTCGATCTCCTTCGTCAGTCCCATCTGGTAATGTAAGGATACCATACTGCATAGTGGTACTCTAGAAAAGAATGGACAAGTACAGCGTAGGGGCATGTCCAGTAGACTTGCTGCATTTTCAAAGAAATCTGCCAATAAAGCGCAGGTTTTGTTTCACTTTCCCCACAACATGTTGTGTGCGGTAGTTCCAGTGTTAGTTGTTCTTAATTATAATCACTAGATATTTAGTAGAAATAGCAACTTTTAAATTTTTATTATTAAGTGTGTAACCGAAATTTAATGGATCTCACACTGTTTGTTGCTCAAGGTTAACTTTCACTTTTCGCACCATACGATTAAGATGCCTGTCTCATTTTCTATTTCGTCTTCTGATGGCATTATTAGATGGCAAACGAGAGCATCATCCGCAAACAATCTGAGACGGCTGTTCATATTGTCTACCAAATTGTTTATATATATCTGAAACAGCAGAGGCCCTGAACACTTCCTTGGAAACGCCAGATATCATATCAATTTAACTCGACGACTTCCTGTCGATAACTACGAACTGTATCTTTTCTAACAGGAAACCAAAAATCCAGTCACACAACTGAGACAATATCCTATAGGCAAGCAAGCTGAATAGAAATTTCTTGTGATTAATGGTGTCAGATGATTTTTGAAACCTATAAACATGGAATCAAATTGAGATCTCCTGTCGACAGCAATAATTATTTCGTGTCAATGATGGTTCAAGTGTGTTTACAAAAACGATATTTTCTGAATCCGTGCTATGTACAAAACTGATAATTCTTTTTAGGTATTTCACAATATTCAAAACACAGTATATGTTCTAAAATCTTACTTCCAATTAAAGTCAGTGATATGGGTCTACAATTCAGCGGATTACCATACTTCCTTTCTTGTGAAATAGTGTGACCTGTGCTACTTCCAAACCTCAGATATGGAACTTTCACCAAGTGAGTGGCTGTGGATGGTTGTTAAAAATAGAGCTATAACATCGGCACACTCCAGAAGGAACCTGATTAGTATACAGCCTGTACCAGAAGACTTGCCTTTATTAATTGACTTTCCCTCTCTACAACTATGGTGTATACTTCTAAGCCAGCCGCGGTGGCTGTGCGGTTCTAGGCGCTCCAGTCCGGAGCCGCGCTGCTGCTACGGTCGCAGGTTCGAATCCTGCTTCGGACATGGGTGTGTGTGATGTCCTTAGGTTAGTTAGGTTTAAGTAGTTCTAAGTTCTAGGGGACTGATGACCACAGCAGTTGAGTCCCATAGTGCTCAGAACCATTTGAACCATTTATACTTCTAAATTATTCATGTTGGCAGCTGCTCTTGATTTTAATTCTGGAATATTTACTGCACCTCCTTTGATGAAGGAATTTAGGGAACCGGTGTCTAGTAACGCCGCTTTAGTGGAACTGTCATTGATAATATTAACGTTGTTATCGCACAATTAAGGTATTGATTATATCTTTCCCCTGCGTTACACGGCAGTTTATCGCCAAACTTTCACGCGACCTATCTGATTATATAATATGCACATCCCAATAGTCAGTATAGTCGATTCTTTAAAGATGCTTGAAAACTGTATACAGTAGTTCACTGCTGCCAATGATAGCACATCTAATTACTTCTTCTTCTCCTTTCCTCTCATTATGGTGATGGGGACCTGTTATTTCCCGCAGTCTTGGAAGTTTTAGCTGGTTCATGACAAGGAAGTTGACTTAACAGGATCATAACATCATAAAGTTGTTCAGCGTTAAAAGCAGTCCCGACCAGGTATAGGATAAGGAACTCACTGTGTCCTGTATCCGTTGTTGTTGTTGTTGTGGTCTTCAGTCCTGAGACTGGTTTGATGCAGCTCTCCATGCTACTCTATCCTGTGCAAGCTTCTTCATCTCCCAGTACTTGCTGCAACCTACATCCCTCTGAATCTGCTTAGTGTATTCATCTCCTGGTCTCCCTCTACGGTTTTTACCCTCCACACTGCCCTCCAATGCTAAAATTGTGATCCCTTGATGCCTCAGAACATGTCCTACCAACCGGTCCCTTCTTCTTGTCAAGTTGTGCCACAAACTTCTCTTCTCCCCAATCCTATTCAATACCTCCTCATTAGTTATGTGATCTACCCATCTAATCTTCAGCGTTCTTCTGTAGCACCAATTTCGAAAGCTTCTATTCTCTTCTTGTCCAAACTATTTATCGTCCATGTTTCACTTCCATACATGGCTACAGTCCATACAAATACTTTCAGAAACGACTTCCTGACACTTAAATCTATACTTGATGTTAACAAATTTCTCTTCTTCAGAAACGCTTACCTTGCCATTGCCAGTCTACATTTTATACCCTCTCTATTTCGACCATCATCAGTTATTTTGCTCCCCAAATAGCAAAACTCCTTTACTACTTTAAGTGTCTCATTTCCTAATCTAATTCCCTCAGCATCACCCGACTTAATTCGACTACATTCCATTAGCCTCGTTTTGCCTTTGTTGATGTTCATCTTATATCCTCCTTTCAAGACACTGTCCATTCCGTTCAGCTGCTCTTCCAAGTCCTTTGCTGTTTCTGACAGAATTACAATGTCATCGGCGAACCTCAAAGATTTTATTTCTTCTCCATGGATTATAATACCTGCTCCGAATTTTTCTTTTGTTTCCATTACTGCTTGCTCAATATACAGATGAATAACATTGGGGAGAGGCTACAACCCTGTCTCACTACTTTCCCAATCACTGCTTCCCTTTTGTGCCCCTCGACTCTTATAACTGCCATCTGGTTTCCGTACAAATTGTAAATAGCCTTTTGCTCCCTGTATTTTACTCCTGCCACCTTCAGATTTTGAAAGAGAGAATTCCAGTCAACATTGTCAAAAGCTTTCTCTAAGTCAACAAATGCTATAAACGTAGGTTTGCCTATTCTTAATCTAGCTTCTAAGATAAGTCGTAGGGTCAGTATTATCTCGCGTGAATCCAAACTGATCTTCCCCGAGGTCGGCTTCTACCAGTTTTTCCATTTGTCTGTAAAGAATTCGCGTTAGTATTTTGCAGCTGTGACTTATTAAACTGATAGTTCAGTAATTTTCACATCTGTCAACACCAGCATTCTTTGGGATTTGAATTATAATATTCTTCTGAGGGTATTTCGTCTGTCTCATACATCTTGCTCACCAGATGGTAGAGTTTAGTCAAGACTGGCTCTCCCAAGGCCATCAGTAGTTCTAATGGAATCTTATCTACTCCTGTGGCCTTGTTTCGACTCAGGTCTTTCATAAATATTTCTTCTGTTACCCAAGGATTTCTACTAGCCCTTGTCTTTTTACCTACTTGATCCTCTGCTGCATTCAATATTTCATCCCTAAAGCTAATCAATCTTTTTCTACTGTATTTCTTTTCCCCACTCCTGTCAATCGTTCCCTTATGCTCTCCCTGAAACTCTGTACAACCTCTGGTTTAGTTAGTTTATCCAGGTCCTATCTCCTTAAATTCCCACCTTTTTGTAGTTTATTCATTTTTAATCTACAGTTCATAACCAATAGATTGTTGTCAATGTCCACATCTGCCCCTGGAAATGTCTTACAATTTAAAACCTGGTTCCTAAATCTCTGTCTTACCATTATATGGTCTATCTGAAACCTTTTAGTATCTCCAGGGTTCTTCCATGTATACAACCTTCTTTCATGATTCTTGAACCAAGTGTTAGCTATGATTAAGTTATGCTCTGTGCAAAGTTCTACCAGGCGGCTTCCTCTTTCATTTCTTAGCCCCAATCCATATTCACCTACTACGTTTCCTTCTCTCCCTTTTCCTACTATCGAATTCCAGTCACCCATGAGTATTAAATTTTCGTCTCCCTTCACTATCTGAATAATTTCTTTTATCTCATCATACATTTCATCAATCTCTTCGTCATCTGCAGAGCTAGTTGGCATATAAAATTGTACTATTGTGGTTGGCGTGGGCTTCGTGTCTACTCGGCCACAATATTGCGTTCACTATGCTCATTGTAGTAGCTTACCTGCACTCCTATTTTTTTATTCATTATTAAACCTACTCCAGCATACGTAAAGCATAAAATGCTCTCGCGTTCACCTAACATAGTGTTCTAATTACAAACAAGAGTGGTGGAAATTCCTAACTTAGATACAGGGTACTTTTTCTGACAAGGGAATGAATGGTCAGACTTGTCATGCTGAAACATGTATTGCTTCTTTTAGCACTGTTATTTAACTGTGCAAAAGGTCCGTATGCAGAATTGTAGCTGCTGACATGAACTAGAAGTCACCTAAAAAAAATCATGAACATGGCTATTTTTCCTGCTTGGCGCTTGCAGTGACGGCTGGCCACCCCTGGAAATGGCGAGTCGCGAGCGTTGTGCGCATGGTCGGCAAGTGCGGCCGTCTTATCGCGGCGTTCACTAAAGAGGAATATCGCTGCACGGTTTTGGTGCAAAGGGGAAACGAATATTCGTTTCTGTGGCATCCACGTCCTTTTAATTTCTGGTACGTATTTCGAAACATACCGTCCTGAAACTGGTTAGAGATGTGAAAGATGTTCTGTACATGTTCATCTATACTCCGCAAGCCACTTTACGGTGAACATTCAATCTCCCCTCCCAGGTGATGGTGAACCCTGAAATGTTTTGCTGCTTGCCATGGAGATATGCCACAGACGCCAAATGAAGCAATCAACAGAAAAGACTATGTGTTGTGCGACATGGTTGTTAAACTTCTAGACGATCTTGTAAATGGCGCAGACATGTGGCTAGAAACAACTGAAACACTCGATATTGCGGACTGTGAATCTACAGACAGCGAAGACACCGACGAAAGTTGCACTCATGAAGACTCTTCGAGTGATAGTGCCACGTACCATCCGAAAGTAACACCAGCAACTACAATTACCTTATCAGACAAAGAAAAAGCGGTGACGTATTGATTGAACGAAAGTGGTAAGAAACGCCTATATGTAAGTACTGTTCAAAATAAGTATCGGTTTGTCCGTTCTTTCACTGGGGGAATCAGCTCTCTTCACTGCTGTGGCAAGAGAGCGGCGCGTAGCTAACGCCACCTTGTCCCTAGATGGCATTGGTATAACGTAGCGAGAGAGGTCAGGGTTGTACAAGAGGCAGTTATAAGCGCGGAAACCATGCGACAATAATGTCTTACTTCATCAAATTGTTTACAGACTTCCAGTTCATGTCAGCAGCTAAAATTCTGCATACAGACTTCTTACAATGCTAACTCACAGTGGTAAAAAAAGCAACACAGGTTTCGACATGACGAGTCTGGCCATTCCCTTGTGAGTGAGCTATGTGTGATGCAAAAGCATACTGCAGGAATTTCACTGTATTGTTGAATACTGAAACCACTGAACTTATTGTCTGGTAATCTCTTAGCTCCTTCCTTATCCGAATCCGAGAAATACATTTCGGTTCTGAAACAGTCATGTGCTAAGTTTATAACGACTCAATCAACCACAGAATCCACGAAGCGAATCAGTCAGATCCCTTAACTTGGCTCCAAATCAGTTCTGTTGCGTTCATATTGTAAGGGTACAGTGGCAATGTAAAAGTGCAACATTTGTATGGTGTGCTCGATGCTGTGAAAATGATCGTTTTTCATGTTTCTGCGATACTTACGTACATCTGTGGTATAAACCTATGGACACAGTCCAAATAAAGAGGATTTGGTTTTTCATGTTTGCCTTACAAAATTAAATTATGTTCTCTTAATGTAAACAACTTTTATGAACAGTCTTTCATAAAACATCGATAAGTAAGACTTTGTATTTGAAATGGAAACAGGAATTTCGCGTCCAATTTGTAATGAGAAACACGAAGACGTGCATTATTCATGAAAAATGATGATGAGTTTTACAATTACGAATATAGATATTTCAAATTGAACGAGAAAAAAATTATATTGGGATGATTTGAACCAACGCACTAATAACTGCTTTTGATTTACGTTCCTTTACACTACCGACTGCGCTATACGTTCAACTAGGAAACATTTTCAGCTGCAGTGTATATAACGCTGGGAGAACTTCACAGCCGATTATCTCCCTAAATTTATGAAAAACATTGGAATTGGAAATGAGCGTTTGGCGTCATTGGCCGGGAGGCTCCTTACCGGGGCAGGTTGGGTTGGGTTGGGTTGTTTGTGGGAAGAGACCAAACTGCGAGGTCATCGGTCTCGTCGGATCAGGGAAGGAAGTCGGCCGTGCCCTTTCAGAGGAACCATCCCGGCATTTGCCTGGAGCGATTTAGGGAAATCACCGAAAACCTAAATCAGGATGGCCGGACCTGGGATTGAACCGTCGTCCTCCCAAATGCGAGTCCATGTGCTAACCAGTGCGCCACCTCGCTCGATACGGGGCAGGTCCGGCCGCCTTGGTGCAGGTCTTGTTACATTCGACGCCACATTGGGCGACCTGCGGGGCGGTCATTAAGGACAGTCTATTTCTTGGCACTTTTTAACCGTTTTCCACGCAGGTGTTTCACTACGGAACAGAAAGCAGCCTTAGCCATTTTCATACTGTGCAATAACAGCGCGACGGAGTACAACGCTGCGAAGGCTGTGACTGTACACGATTTTTGAAATAAAAACAACGTAGCTGAAGCGTGATTAAGAAAAACATTGATAGCTGATAATACGTTTTAATATCTTAAAGTTTCATTTAACGTAACTTAGTAATAAGATATCTGTGGTGTCACCGCCAGACACCACACTTGCTAGGTGGTAGCTTTAAATCGGCCGCGGTTCATTAGTACATGTCGGACCCGTGTGTCGCCACTGTCAGTGATCGCAGACCGAGCGCCACCACACGGCAGGTCTAGAGAGACGTACTAGCACTCGCCCCAGTTGTACGACGACTTTGCTAGCGACTACACTGACGAAGCCTTTCTCTCATTAGCCGAGAGATAGTTAGAATAGCCTTCAGCTAAGTCCATGGCTACGACCTAGCAAGGCGCCATTAACCATTTCTAGAGAGAGTCTCACGTGTATCATCAAGAATGCTGTATACAAATGATGGATTAAAGTTAAGTATTCCAGCAGCTACGTACTTTTCTTTGTAGCATTCATTACGTATCCTGTTTCAGACCTAAGCAAGCCTGCGTGAATTAAACGCGTGCCTTTCGGTTAGCCGTCACTGTGGAAAAAAATGGTTCAAATGGCTCTGAGCACTATGGGACTCAACATCTTAGGTCATAAGTCCCCTAGAACTTAGAACTACTTAAACCTAACTAACCTAAGGACATCAGACACACACCCATGCCCGAGGCAGGATTCGAACCTGCGACCGTAGCAGTCCCGCGGTTCCGGACTGCAGCGCCAGAACCGCTAGACCACCGCGGCCGGCCGTCACTGTGGACTGGCTGTCTTGTCAGTCCACAACAATATCTAATACATAAGTAGGATCTACTTCCAGCAGCGTAACAACACCAGCATACGTGTTCTATGGCTTCTGACCACTCATCGCGTTCGCGTTTGTTTACGTCGGGTTTATTCTTATGATGAACGGATTACACATTACCGATACCGCCATACATGTATCGTGCATGCAGGTGTTAACTGTATGTAAAACAGTCCGTCGGAAAGCTTCAAAGCCGATTATTTCTGTAAATTTATGAAAAACATTAAAGGCAACCTATTTTTCGGCGTTTTTAACCGTGTTCCACACAAGTGTTTCTTTACGGAAAAGGAAGCAGGCTCAGTTATTTTCATACTGCGTATCAACAGCGTGACAATCAGAGCACAACAATGCAGATACTGTGACTGTGCATGATTTTTAAAATAGAAACTACATAGCTAAAGCGTGATTATGAAAAACATTGATAGCTTTTAACATATTAAAATAAAGTTCCATTTAACGTAACTTAGTAATACTATATCTAAGAAATAATTAGGACCTACTTCCAAGAGGATAACAACACAAAACAAATGTATGTGTGCTACAGCTTCTGACCAATCGTCGTGTTTGTGTTTGTTTGCATCGGGTTTATTCTTATGATGAACGGAGTAGAGATACAGGTGGCTATGTCTTGTTCCTCCACAGGACAGGCACCTCGGGTATGGGGTACATGTAATACAATAGATTAAACTTTTAATATACAAGCATACAATCACACGGCTCGGCTGAAAGAGGGTGTATTAGTACATATATTGTCCTATGGATGCATATAGTGATTGTCTATTCTGTTTGTGGTGATAGTTTCCAGTTCGTTCTGTCAATTTATTTCTTTTGTTTGCGTTTTGTTGGCTGCAGTGGTGTTTTGCTATCTGTACTTGTCCACGTTATCATGTCTTTCCGATTGCATCATGATTGTCATTTCTTTGCAATGAGCATTGCAATTTATTTATTGGCATATTACGCTATCACTATTTGCACTAAAAGAGAGTTCATAGTTTAGCGGTGACAAGTCTCACTCTGTATCTTGAAATCTGGAGTGCTGGGCGATCGCGTAGCCCATATTCTAGCCGACAATTGAGAGCTTCGAACGGAGCATTGTTGAGGTGCGGTTTATGTTGCATGCTGTGTACACTCGGTTCGTAGCAGTGCGAGTCCTCTAGGACGTCTACTTTTGCTTTACCGAAGAGTTTTTACACAGGATGCTACATCTGCACACGTGATTGTGCACTTCACTGAAGGTAAGCGTCAACATTACTATGCACTTTGTAACACTAGTATGTTCACTGTATAGACTAGTTCCGTTGCACAGTTTTGTTTATTTACACACAAAGATCATTTCACGTACTACGGCTTTCTCTGCAAGTCTTTAATATCACTGACTTTGGCATTCGTTTTGTTACTCATTTCAATTATACACAGTCTTCTGAGTGAAATAACGCTGATATTGGAGCTACGCGTTTCATCTAACTTCCAAGTTTGCTTGTTTGTTCGCTATGTGGAGAATCGTTGGATACGACGTCACTTTACACTTCTTGTTTAATATTCATTTCGGAATATGGCTGTACACGAACATTAATTACATCAGTTTTTGCAATATCTTCGAAAATACGCGATGCGAACTGTATTTACCCATTATTTTTTTGTGTTCTGCGGCCGTGCTTTACATGTTGTGTTTCGTTCGTATATGGCACCCAGTTATATCTTTATTCCAAGGTAAACCCAGTTCAAGGGCCATTCTCAATCTTGTACCCTGCCGATAAGAAAGCACGCAAAAAAACAACTCTAAAATGCAAAACTAATATCCGAGGACAACAGGTAAGTGCCAAAATGAGCACATAGTTTAATTGTAACGTAGCTGACCTGAGCCCCCTGCCTGCTGGCTAAAGCATTGACAGAGAACATCATCCTATAGAAAACATATCCTTTAGTTTTTATGAACATGTGTACTTACACTATTATTCAAAACTTTTATCTTGAGTTTGTGGGACATGTATTTTTGACATGAGTGGTGCACAGCTATTTACAACTAATCACATATTTTGGAGCCAAAGTACGAGGGCTATTCAGAAAGTAGGGAATGTTTCCATCTGACACCGCTAGACTCGCGCCGATCGCGTATATTTTGGTATGTGCGTGCTCGGCAGTTCAGTCGGCATCCATCCGTGACAGCGGGAACGTCTCTGCGCAACTGGTTTTTTCGATATTCGAATTTGAAATGTGCGCTGCGATCGAAAATCCAGCCAGTTGTGAAGTGCGGTCTGTGATACGGTTTTTGTTGGCAAAAAACCTAAAACCTATAGAAATTTATCGTAAACTGTGCCAAGTGTAGGAAACAACGTAATGAGTGAATGTTCCGTCCGGAAATGGTGCATTCGGTTGAAAAATCTATGAACCAACGTTCATGATGAAGAGAAGAGTGGACGCCCGAGCATTGTGACTGACGATCTTGTCGCTAAAGTTGATGAAACGATTCGTGAAAACCGTCGCTTCACAATAACGGAGCTCTCGCTTTCTTTTCCACAAGTTTCACAGACTTAGAAGAGCAGTTCAAAACAAACACCGAAGAAAGCTGACGTCCAAAATTTTGTTTTTGCACGACAATGCCCGACTTCATACGGCAAACCGCACTAAAGAACTCCTTAATTCATTCAAATGGGAAATTTTCCCTCATCCGCCCTACAGCCCCGATCCTGCACCAAATGACTTCCACTTGTTTACCAAGATGAAGAACTGGCTTGCAACGCAGCGCTTTGATGACGACGCGGAATTCCCAGGCGGGCGTGACTCCCTGGCTGAAGTCTCAGGCAGCAGAATTTTACGACGGAGGTCTTTCAAAGCTTGTCCACCACTATCATAAGTGCATCAGTGTGTTTGATGGCTATGTAGAAAATCAGTATATCAGTCGCTCTTTCAGATGTATATAATAAAATGTATTTCTTGTACTTAGTTTTTTTAATGCCAAAACGTTCCCTACTTTATGAATAGCCCTCGTATAAATGAATAACATTAAAACTAACCACTATCTACAAATTCTGTTTAGAAAACTATACTATTGTTTACAGTTTATTATGTGAGATGCCTTTATAAAACAGGTTTTGGCTTTACAAGTAAAATGGAGTTTTGGCAAAGTCATTTTTTTGAGTCCTTTAAATGCATTTCAGCTTCTCTTTACAATATTCATATAATTGTTTTGAGACTTTTCTTCTCAGAACTAACTCTTACTTCGTATTTGAAAACAAAAATGAAATATTTACTGTGACAGTTCGTTTCATGAGCCTTCACTTGCGTGTGACATAAGTTTTCTTTCATTGCACATGTAGATATATGTATAAGAGATTGCATAGCTAATTTCTCTGCTGCTCGCTTAAGTAATCTGATTCTAGAATCTTTTCTGGTAATATTGCCTCGAAATCTTGCCTGTTGTTGTCAACATTAGCACACTTGGTTACAGCAATGGAAGTACCACCTGTCAGTGGAGGTTCGATACATAAAAAAATTTATTTTCACTGGCTAGCAGAATTTTGCATGACGAACTTTTGTTTTGAGCAGATCCATAATTATATTTTCTCCATCAGTCCTGCACTGGTAATGTGGAAGGTGTACCCTTCTGACTGCTGGGAACGGGCCGTGGTGGCCGAGCGGTTCTAGGCGCTACAGTCTGGAACCACAGCACCGCTACAGTCGCAGGTTCGAATACTGCCTCGGGTATGGATGTTTGTGATGTCCTTAAGTTAGTTAGGTTTAAGTAGTTCTAAGTTCTAGGAGACTGATGACCTTAGACGTTAGGTCCCATAGTGCTCAGAGCCGTTTGAACAATTTGACTGCTGAGAAGTCTCTTGCAGAAATCCTACACCGATAATACAGTTGGCCAACAAATTATCAACTACCAGGAACGTGCAATGAAATGCTCCATTTCCGGTGAGTATTTTCTGCTGAGTTTGCCAACTAATATTCTTCGACCTGGTACCTATCTCTCCAGTAATTCTACAGTCCTGCACTGGTAATGTGGAAGGTGTACCCTTCTCACATATTTGTTTAATCAAATTATAAGAAACAACGTTCGCTGATGGATCGGTGTCCGTTATTACTACTATAGGTACTTCACCTAATTCAGCTTCAAATGCAGCTCATATCACTGTATTTCCTTCCTGTCTGCAGGAATTTTCCTCAGAGAACAATTCATCATATACACTCCTGGAAATTGAAATAAGAACACCGTGAATTCATTGTCCCAGGAAGGGGAAACTTTATTGACACATTCCTGGGGTCAGATACATCACATGATCACACTGACAGAACCACAGGCACATAGACACAGGCAACAGAGCATGCACAATGTCGGCACTAGTACAGTGTATATCCACCTTTCGCAGCAGTGCAGGCTGCTATTCTCCCATGGAGACGATCGTAGGGATGCTGGATGTAGTCCTGTGGAATGGCTTGCCATGCCATTTCCACCTGGCGCCTCAGTTGGACCAGCGTTCGTGCTGGACGTGCAGACCGCGTGAGACGACGCTTCATCCAGTCCCAAACATGCTCAATGGGGGACAGATCCGGAGATCTTGCTGGCCAGGGTAGTTGACTTACACCTTCTAGAGCACGTTGGGTGGCACGGGATACATGCGGACGTGCATTGTCCTGTGGGAACAGCAAGTTCCCTTGCCAGTCTAGGAATGGTAGAACGATGGGTTCGATGACGGTTTGGATGTACCGTGCACTATTCAGTGTCCCCTCGACGATCACCAGTGGTGTACGGCCAGTGTAGGAGATCGCTCCCCACACCATGATGCCGGGTGTTGGCCCTGTGTGCCTCGGTCGTATGCAGTCCTGATTGTGGCGCTCACCTGCACGGCGCCAAACACGCATACGACCATCATTGGCACCAAGGCAGAAGCGACTCTCATCGCTGAAGACGACACGTCTCCATTCGTCCCTCCATTCACGCCTGTCGCGACACCACTGGAGGCGGGCTGCACGATGTTGGGGCGTGAGTGGAAGACGGCCTAACGGTGTGCGGGACCGTAGCCCAGCTTCATGGAGATGGTTGCGATTGGTCCTCGCCGATACCCCAGGAGCAACAGTGTCCCTAATTTGCTGGGAAGTGGCGGTGCGGTCCCCTACGGCACTGCGTAGGATCCTACGGTCTTGGCGTGCATCCTTGCGTCGCTGCGGTCCGGTCCCAGTTCGACGGGCACGTGCACCTTAATCCGACCACTGGCGACAACATCGATGTACTGTGGAGACCTCACGCCCCACGTGTTGAGCAATTCGGCGGTACGTCCACCCGGCCTCCCGCATGCCCACTATACGCCCTCGCTCAAAGTCCGTCAACTGCACATACGGTTCACGTCCACGCTGTCGCGGCATGCTTCCAGTGTTAAAGACTGCGATGGAGCTCCGTATGCCACGGCAAACTGGCTGACACTGACGGCGGCGGTGCACAAATGCTGCGCAGCTAGCGCCATTCGACGGCCAACACCGCGGTTCCTGGTGTGTCCGCTGTGCCATGCGTGTGATCGTTGCTTGTACAGCCCTCTCGCCGTGTCCGGAGCAAGTATGGTGGGTCTGACACACCGGTGTCAATGTGTTCTTTTTTCCATTTCCAGGAGTGTATATCAGCACCGTTACTATAATGGATATAACGGATCAGATTGATCTGTTTTTGCTTACTGCACTCGACACTGTTCCCAACCACAATCAGAGCGCTCGGTGTGATAATTAGTCTGTTAGTAGGCCATTTGAAGGCTGATCATCTACAATCACTTCAATTAGCCACACGGATTGATTTTGCACTTCTCAGTTCGGAATATAATTACTGTTGTTCTGATTACTTTGGTATGGGTTGTTATTCTGTATCGAATGTTGTTGCCCCCTGTTTCAAATCAGTAAAGCAAATCGTGCGAGGAAATCTCTCGCAGTGACCGAAAAATAGGACTCAAAAGAAAATTAATCAAGTGTATGTTTGCAGTCCAAGTTCGATTTCATCATCTGATAACGTGAAAGGAGAAGCAGTCATGATGAGAATGTGAAACGAGGAAAAAAAGTGTCAAACGTTACGTCTCGAATATGTCATTCTCAATCAAAACTGTAATTAGTGCTATAAAAAACAAAGGGACGAAAATATAACCTACTCGTAATGATTACAATACGAGGTGCATTCAAGTTCTAAGGCCTCTGATTTTTTTTCTCCGGACTGGAAAGAGATAGAAACATGCGAATTGTTTTAAAATGAGGCCGCGTTCATTGTCAATACGTCCCAGAGATGGCAGCACCGTACGGTAGATGGAATTTTACCGCCAGCGGCGAGAATGAGAACTGTTTTAAATACTTAAAATGGCGACGTTTTCCTTACTTGAACAGAGTGCAATCATTCGTTTTCTGAATTTGCGTGGTGTGAAACCAATTGAAATTCATCGACAGTTGAAGGAGACATGTGGTGATGGAGTTATGGATGTGTCGAAAGTGCGTTCGTGGGTGCGACAGTTTAATGAAGGCAGAACATCATGTGACAACAAACCGAAACAACCTCGGGCTCGCACAAGCCGGTCTGACGACATGATCGAGAAAGTGGAGAGAATTGTTTTGGGGGATCGCCGAATGACTGTTGAACAGATTGCCTCCAGAATTGGCATTTCTGTGGGTTCTGTGCACACAATCCTGCATGACGACCTGAAAATGAGAAAGGTGTCATCCAGGTGGGTGCCACGAATGCTGACGGACGACCACATGGCTGCCCGTGTGGCATGTTGCCAAGCAATGTTGACGCGCAGCGACTGCATGAATGGGACTTTGTTTTCGTCGGTTGTGACAATGAATGAGACGTGGATGCCATTTTTCCATCCAGAAACAAACCGCCAGTCAGTTCAATGGAAGCACACATATTCACCGCCACCAAAAAAATTTCGGGTAACCGCCAGTGCTGAAAAAATGATGGTGTCCATGTTCTGGGACAGCGATGGCGTAATCCTTACCCATTGCGTTCCAAAGGGCACTACGGTAACAGGTGCATCCTACGAAAATGTTTTGAAGAACAAATTCCTTCCTGCACTGCAACAAAAACGTCCGGGAAGGGCTGCGCGTGTGCTGTTTCACCAAGACAACGCACTCGCACATCGAGCTAACGTTACGCAACAGTTTCTTCGTGATAACAACTTTGAAGTGATTCCTCATGCTCCCTACTCACCTGACCTGGCTGCTGGTGACTTTTGGCTTTTTCCAACAATGAAAGACACTCTCCGTGGCCGCACATTCACCAGCCGTGCTGCTATTGCCTCAGCGATTTTCCAGTGGTCAAAACAGACTCCTAAAGAAGCCTTCGCCGCTGCCATGGAATCATGGCGTCAGAGTTGTGAAAAATGTGTACATCTGCAGGGCGATTACGTCGAGAAGTAACGCCAGTTTCATCGATTTCGGGTGAGTAGTTAATTAGAAAAAAAATCGGAGGCCTTTAGAACTTGAATGCACCTCGTATAACTGCTGGTGACGGCGTATACTTGTACTCACAGTTGAGGAATTACTTTCGCCCGTTACAGAATGCCCTGTTCTGAAGGCACAGCAAACGGAAATCACCAGGAGAAGTGATTCGATTTAAAAATTACCCGCTCGGACCCGCAATCAGTTGTAGGCTCCAGCTTTCGAGAAAAACTTTGATATGCTTGGTTTGCCGTGAAACTATCGCCAGATCACGAGGCATTTAGCAACGTTAACGAGATTGCTGTTCCTAAAGAAATTCACACTAAAAGTTATGACTGTGGCATATGTGTCTTCACTTATTGCTCGTGATGCTCTGAAATTTTGTGCTTTGAATGTTTTTACGATATATACCAACCTGCGGAAGTACAAACACAAAAAAATTGAAGTAAAAATTGTAATACTAGAATTTATACGTTTTCCAAGCCACTGTGCTACCATATCACTAGGTTTAAAAGCCACATGCGTGAACTGATGAAGTAACATCAAACTTTTGTCTGTCATTTTCTCAAAAACTATTGCGTGTTGCCACCTAAGACAAAATAGATGTCCCTTCATTCTCACCCTTCTTTCACCAAGTGAAGCTTTAATTATGTCAGTGAGTGGCCTTTGGTGGGTTCCCTTTGTTAACCGCATTTTCCGATGAAATTGCAGGGTGCTAGTTGGGCATTATGTGGAGACTGGAAGCAGTGTATGGTTCCGGTTCAGTTGTACGAATTTGGAACTTATGTGAAGGTAATCTGACTGCTATAGAAATGACAATGGTATAGAACTGATGACTTTTTTATCCTCATCTCGCGGATAAAGGAGACAGATATCGTGCAAATTCTGTCCAACTGCCGCGTTAGATTGTCAAAATCGCGAGTTGGTTGGTGGTTCCTGCCCATAATGCTAAAAACGTTCTCAACTGGAGAGAGATCCGGCGATCTTGCTGGCCAAGATAGAGTTTACCAAGCACGGAGACAAGCAGTAAAAACTCTCGCCGTATGTGGGTGGGCATTGACTAGCTGAAATGTAAGTCCAGGATGGCTTATCATGAAGGGCAACAAAATGGGGCGTAGAATGACGTCGACGAACTGCTGTGCAGTAAAGGTCCACAGATGGCAACCAAAGGGGTCCTGCTACGAAACGAAATGGCGGGCGAAAGTTAGCTTGGTATCCAGCAGCTGTCCAGGACGTCTCCAGACACGTCATCGCGGCTCAGTTCGAAGCGGGACTCATCACTGAAGATAATTCTACTCCAGTCTGAGACTCCATGCCGAAGATGTTCACGACAAGCAGTCCTGGGCTTGCACTAAAGCGGGAGTTTCTATTGCTTGTCTTCGTGCTTACCAAATCGTACCTTGGCCAGCAAGGTCGCCGGATCTCTCCCCAGTGGAGAAGCTATGGAGCATTTTGGGCTTGGCCCTCCAACCAGCTCGGGTTTTGACGGTCTAACGCACCAACTGGACAGAATTTGGCACGATTTCCCTCTGCTAGACATACAACAACTCTGTCAATCAGTGCCAAGTAGAATAACTGCGTGTATAAGGGCCAGAGGTGGACTAATACATTATTGAATTGCTCAATTTGTGATCTTTCTCTCGAATAAAGCATCCTAGTTATTCCGAAATTGTGATAATTTGTTAGTCTGCACATGTACATTACATCTATCGATTTCTGTGCTATTCGGATAATTCCTGCGTGGCGTATCTTTCTTTTTGTCTCATGAGCACTTATTGAAGCAATTATTTAAGTCTGATATCGAAATGTTTAATTTATTTCATCAATTTAATTTCATATAAATTCTTTGAATTATCAGCATTCAACTTTTTCGGGTTATTCCGCAGTGATGTAAAGAATGAGATGTTTAGACTACATTCCTATTAGTCCTTCTGTTTTTTTGCTGTTTATCTGACCCTCAACTTTTTAACTAAGCATGAATCGATAAGCAGTTTATGAGACAAAGAATTACTAAGCCTTTCCAAAAGTCTCACAAGCTGTGACATGATCACGAATGGAATAGTGACCCGAAAATGTAGAATAAATTTCTCTTATTTCACGTCTGTGGTCACAAACTTGGAAGATGGTCATTGCTGACCGAAACCGGTAGTCTGAGGACCTACAAGTCTATGACAAATCAAAGAAATTTATTTCCAGTAGTCTCAAAGACGAAATGAAAATACAATTAGAGACGTCCACTGAGTCAGATTCGGCTACACGTTCAGTAATATTTAACATAGCAGTCCGTTTAACAACTAAACTTCGATAATTCTCATATGAATGTTGTGATAACCTAGAGGCGTCGTTAGTGTACGACAGAAAAACATAAAATACTAATAACAACTACAGAAGAGGAGATCTAGCGAAATAATTCTCCCTGCTCTTTATTTATGATGTTTGAATTTTAGTTGGTGCATCTAGATATAATTCGTAACCACGCTTTAGCTCCAAATCATAGTTACAGAAATGTGAATAACACTCATTGACCTTACTAGATATTTCTGCTCCCAGTCAATGCAGTGCAGCCAGCGCCACGACGTCTTTGAAGCCCCCCCCCCCCCCCCCCCCCAGTGCTGCCAGCTTAAGGAACGCGTCGGCTGAGTAAATGTATTCTGCTGCTCGCTAGTCCAACGGAGAATCGGCAACACGGTAGACGGTAGAATACGCTTCGGGAAAAAAAGTGTGCGTTGATTAAATTCTTGGAGAGGCTCAGAATTATCCTGGTAAATTCACTCGATGTTTTCTTCTCCTTTAAATTAAGTAGTACGAAATCTTCACACTTACAATATGACATAGAGGTCGCAAATTTATATTTTTGTATGCAGAAAGCTTTGCAACAGAAACTGCCGCTTACTTCACCACATAAATTGCGAACTGTCTGTCTCAGCTGTCACTGGGAGAAAGAAGGCGTGCGTCTGCTATAGTCGTATGTTAGCTTAGCAGTAAATTGTTCGCACTTCAAGGGGAGAACCGTGTTGGTTTTCGGCTCCAATCTCGCTGGAGTCAAGACTTTTACCTCTTCTGTGAAAGATCCACTAGCTGTCACATCGACAATCCGTAAACAAATCTCAAGACAACTTCGTCCACAATACGTTTTGTCACTACCTTGATTCTGTACTCTCTAGATCTAAAGATGAAAAACTTACAAAACTGCAAACTAGGAACTACCTGCTTTTTCTGATTCCGTCAATTATATTGATTTAATCGTAGCGCGGAATGATATGTTAACTGGACTTCGTCACGTATCTACATCTACTGCTACGTGTGCATACTTTCGTGGTAGTCCCTGTAACGCTACTTCAATATGACTGTGGGCTGAACGTAGACACAGACAGTTCTGAAGCCGAAATTGTGTATTATCTTGCTAATTCGTGACAGTTTCATATATTTTGTGGTATTAAAGAAGACAATTATCGTAATATTATCATGGCAATTTCTAATTCATTTGTATTAGTACAGTGCATACTAAATAGCATTTTTCGTTAGTTTGTCGAACACAATATAGAAAACAAATTTTTAAAAGTATAAACTAGGTCTAGGCATTAATTAAAAGTAAAAGCTTTTAATGCCTAGACCTAGTTTTTACTTTTAAAAATTTGTTATTTAATAAATCACATTAAGACCGCTGTCTCTTTCGCTCTGACCATGTGAGGCTTCACTGACAATATAGAAATATAAGAGAGAAATGAATTAGCAGCAGTGTAGTCTCCCCCCCCCCCCCCCCATTATCTGTAAAACCTGTTAGTGCTCGGATAGTTCTGTGACTCCACGCCTGTTGACGATATGTTGGTAATAGTTCTTCTCCTTGCATGTTATGCTGTGTAAGAGACAGTTAAGCTGTACAGTTCAACATAACGATAGGGCAAGGGGCTCATAAATTCTGTCCATGACTTTACGTTTCCCTTTCCGGCGGATGGAGGCGCAAATACTCTGCATGTACTATATTTAGCAACAGCAATTAAAAATTTGACCACTGATCTTCAATCTACAAAACCCCATGCTTATTTCCGTATGTTTATATTTGTATTTTCATACGCTCTTTTCGTGGAGGAATCTAGTGATATTTACGCTCAGAAACACTTGTATGTTTCATTCAAATACTGAACGGATAGATCGATTTTGATTGCGTTTCTAAAGGCCATTTTACCCTGGCCATCTCACCACGTCACGTCTTGCCCCTTCAAAACATTGTGCAATGCATTTCAAACGGCGGCATCCACACTGGCTGGTCTGTCACATCACGTCACCGTCAAGGTTTTTTTGGAGGAAAGTTTTGACGGATGACGTCATCCATCGGTTTCTGATCACGTGACCGACAAGCACATTTCCTCCCGATACATGGCCATGGGCAGATTTCAATATTTCGTTTCATCGTGGTTTTCGTGGTTGACATCTGTTGTTTGTTGTTCATTATTTGCTATAAATTGTACCGATTTGTTATTTCTTTTGTTAAAATTTATAATAAACGACGACACATTAACTGAAGCAGTGAGACAGCAGTCTCCATTGTACGACATGAACATACTGAAATATTTGCCCTCTACCACATTTATAAAATGGATTTTTGTAGATACCAGTACCCCGTGTAATATTTTACACTGAAATTAATGGCGACATTGCTGCAACTTGAAGTAAAAAAAGTACTGTGGGTAGAATCAGACCGATTAGTAGGTGGAATTTATTTGTATGTTGTCAGGCATTTTTGCATTGGCAGCTACTCCTTGAGGACTCCAGGGCGGCGCCCTACCGTTAACATATGTCACTTGAAAGGCTGCGTTATGCACGAATCGTGAATCAAAAATCGACTCATTTAATTTTTGTATGCCACCAGCCCATGAACGCGAATGATTAATGATTTTAGAATTGGTAGACTACCAGCTCCTGTAAGCAAATGATCAATATTTTTGGAGTGTGGAAGAGTGAGGTATTGGAAGTTGGATAGGGGCAGTGCGTTGTGTACGGCTGCTTCGGAAGGCATCCGCGCGAAGCGGTCGAAGTAGACGAGTAGTGCCGCGCCTCTGGAAGTAGATCTGTTGTTTCTTTGTGAAACAGACTGTTTGAAATTCTGACCTAGTGACTAACTGATAGGCTACTTTGCTGTTGTAAATGAATAATGTAAATCGCGTAAACAGTATTTTAAGCACTGGTAGTCAATATTTTACTTTTGAGAGATAGTTGAGACCGAAAAGGTTAGAATCGTCAAGACCTGATTTAAACGTTGTACAGACTCAAAACGCGTGCAAAAGCAAAAGTAGTTTTATCAGAAAATTTACTCCTTCTTTATATAAACGTGTGGACTGGTTGTGTGGACGTGAAATGAGAATCTTCTGTTACACGTGTCTGGTGATGAATGTTGCAGAAAGTGCTTGGACCACAGATGAACTGACAGACATTAAACACTTAACTGACGAAGTTTAAAAAAAAAGTAAACTGAATGAACTACACATAAACAATAACATCGAGTTTGCTATGCTTAGCAAAGTTGATATGAGATGTCAGATGGATGCAGCTTATAGAATGAGGATTAAGAAGTTTAATGGAGATGTTTCTAAGACTTGTTACATCGTTCGCAAGTTGATCGACTGTACCAAGTTCGGTGGGAAGTTTTAACTTGCACTAAGGGGACTTGACGATATAGATACTCCAGAAAATCCTGGTATTTTCTGGGGTTTGGTCAGTCTAATGACAGAAATGAATTCCAAAATATATTGAAAAAATCGATAATCGTGTGTTTTTGGGGCGTTCCAAAACAATTCAGAACAAGCTGCTGGACTCTATTTATGCTGTTTGCCATGAGTCGATGTGTAAAGTAATATCACAAAAGGATTACGTCGCAATTGAAATTGATGAAACAACAGGTTGTCCAACCTTGATCTCATTTCAGTTTGTTGTTCGATATGAATTTAAAAGAGAATTATATGTAAGGTTCATAAATTTCATAGCACGCAAAGATCATACAGCTGCGGGAACAAGTATTGGATTGTTCAACGAACTTAACGAGCATGAGATTGTCGACTTCCCAGAAAAACTGATGGCACAGAGTTATGATGGAGCTTCAGTTATGAGCGATAGGTACAGTGGGGTGCACACAAAAGTGAAAGCAGTGTGTGAAAGAGCAAATTTTATATAATATTATGCCCACCAACTCAACCTCACTGTAGAGTGCTGTGCAACACAACATGAAAATCTTTGAATATTTTTAAGCAGATTACAGGGATTCTCTAGTTTGTTTCCAGAGTCAGCGAAAAAAACTGCCATATAGGATAATGTTGGGAAGAAAAATATTCCAAGAAATATTGACACAAGATGGAATTTTAAAACGCGATCTGTGAACTGATACTGGATAATGTTGTAAAGAAACGAATTCCAAGAAATGCTGACAAAAGACGGAATTTTAAAAATGCGATGTGTGAAGACCATATTTAAATATAAGAAAGAAATAGCTGAGTGCCTGGGGATCGCTGAGGATGGTGATAGCAATGGTTTCTGAACAACCAGGAAAGCAGTTGGACTTCGGAAACTTCTCAACAACGACCAACAGTTTCTCTTTTGGCTTGAGTTTTTCAGTAAGGTCCTGCCTTACTGCATGTAATCAGCTGCAACGTAGAGATGTTGATAGTGTGAAAGTTATTAAGAATGTCTCTGATTTCAAGTCACCGATTCTACTGAGAAGAATTCTCTTCATCATCATTGTGGTAACTAACGGGAATGGAAAGGAAGAGATCGCGAGCCCCAAACTTTTCCGTTTTTCAAGTCGGCGATTCTACTGAGAGGAATTCTCTTCATCATCATTGTTGTAACTAACGGGAATGGAAAGGAAGAGATCGCCAGCCCCAAACGTTTCCGTTTTGTAGACTCACGTAAAACTGTTGCAAAGGAAATCTGTGACCTTGACGATCGTTCCGCATTTAGAAATCACTTGTTAGCAGGTATATTCCAGTCCACATCCTGTTATTCCCTGACAAAGAATTTCAGACAACAGTTAAATTATTTGACCTGAATGAAAGTAACTGGGACAGGAATTGACAGCCATATACTGTAGGAATGATTTCCAAACTGCAAACGGAGCTTTAACACTTCTGAATAGTATCTACGAGAATAATTTAGAAGCTGTTTCACCGAAATCAGTGAAACTATTGCGAATTATTTATACAATACCGGTGACAACAGTGGAAATAAGAGGTGTTTCTCCACACTGAAAAGAATAGACTTCACCAGAAATACAGGGTGATTCAAAAAGAATACCACAACTTTAAAAATGTGTATTTAATGAAAGAAACATAATATAACCTTCTGCTATACATCATTACAAAGAGTATTTAAAAAGGTTTTTTTTTCACTCAAAAACAAGTTCAGAGATGTTCAATATGGCCCCCTCCAGACACTCGAGCAATATCAACCCGATACTCCAACTCGTTCCACACTCTCTGTAGCATATCAGGCGTAACAGTTTGGATAGCTGCTGTTATTTCTCGTTTCAAATCATCAATGGTGGCTGGGAGAGGTGGCCGAAACACCATATCCTTAACATACCCCCATAAGAAAAAATCGCAGGGGGTAAGATCAGGGCTTCTTGGAGGCCAGTGATGAAGTGCTCTGTCACGGGCTGCCTGGCGGCCGATCCATCGCCTCGGGTAGTTGACGTTCAGGTTTCATAACTAACCTTTTTCGTAGGACTCTCCATACAGTTGATTGTGGAATTTGCAGCTCTCTGCTAGCTCTGCGAGTCGATTTTCCTGGGCTGCGAACATGTGCTTGCTGGATGCGTGCTACATTTTCATCACTCGTTCTCGGCCATCCAGAACATTTCCCTTTGCACAGACACCCATTCTCTGTAAACTGTTTATACCAACGTTTAATACACCACCTATCAGGAGGTTTAACACCATACTTCGTTCGAAATGCATGCTGAACAACTGTCGTCGATTCACTTCTGCCGTACTCAATAACACAAAAAGCTTTCTGTTGAGCGGTCGCCATCTTAGCATCAACTGACGCTGACGCCTAGTCAACAGCGCCTCAAGCGAACAAATGTACAACTAAATGAAACTTTATAGCTCCCTTAAGTCGCTGACAGATAGTGCTTAGCTCTGCCTTTTGTCGTTGCAGAGTTTTAAATTCCTAAAGTTGTGGTATTCTTTTTGAATCACCCTGTACAATGAAAGAAGAGAGACTGAGCGAGTTAGGTATGTGCTCTACAGAAAAAGCACTTTTAAATGTGCACAATTTTAATGAGGTTGTAATTGACCATTTTGCCGAGGGGAAGAGAGGAGAATGCACTTTGTCCCTAAACCCATTAATTAAGGTAAAAACATCGTTTTAATTTTATTATATAAATTAATCTTGCCTGAAAAATATTAAAAACTATATATCTGTGCATAAATTTTTACATTTTGCTATCAGAGCAAATAATTGTTAGACGGTGGGTGTAGAGACAAAATGTCGCACGCGATTGTTTGGAAGCCCACGGGCCGCCACTGATTTTTAGTGTTACATAAAGAAATGCACTGAATCCTTCAGACACTGCAAGTTGTTTGTCTAAATATGTATTTATGGCAGGCCTATTTATTAGTTTACAACCATGTAAAGAAAACCTATATATCTTGAAGTGAAAGGTGTTGAGTGTGATGTGACTAACGCACAAAAATTGGGATTGGACTAGCAACTAAAGTTAACCTTAAACAAAATATTCACGCGACGTGATGGCAGCCCGTAAAACTTATTCTTGGTAATTCTGGGTGCAATTTGATGTAACAAATGAAAAAAAAAGGAACAGATGCTTCCACTTTCCAGAATATGAAATGTAGATTCTTTTTTCTCAGTCCCTTTGTATAATATAATTCCCCTTCTGTACCACGTAATGACCTTATTTTGGACCCACGCACCGTCTTTGTGTTGCTTTGCACTTCTGTCTCCCTTCTCTTAAATAAAAGTCATCCCTATACGCTGCAAACCACTTGAAACCAATAAATGTCATTTTTGTACAAATGTGGACTCTAGCATACACGCTTATAACATATCGCGTTGTGTATGTGCATTTCGCATGTAAAAACAGTTGAAAATCACCTTGAAAACTTCGCAGTTCCCGCTAATAGTTAAGGACAGCAATCATGTGACTTGACGTGATGGTGCCTTGACGGACAGTGTGAATTGGCCTTAAGTCTGCTGTGGGTAAGAGAGACTACAAAAGAAATATCTTTCTCCTTAATTGAAGAGGAACTGAGCAACTGCACGCAGTCTCGAAAAAGTGCGTTGGTTTTGCACAGGACGGTGCACCACAATTGTTAGACTATCACAGATCTGTCTGGATGAAGTAGAAAGGAGTAGCTACCTCTTGTGTGGAGTTTAATGTGTCTCTTATTCACTGGCCCTGTACAATCAACGTGCATTACCCAAATTACCATTAAATTTTTTCCCTACAAGATGTGCTCAACTGGTTTCTTCATGTGAACCGACACGATAAACTTACAAAGATTTGTGTAGTGTGGTGAACAGAAGAGCTGCATGTTCGTGCTAGATTACCTCCATGAACCAGAGCTAATTCTAACAGTGCCACTGGCCTTGTAACACCTTCCACAAATCTATGGCTCTTGACTGGGAAGGTTGTGTGTGGTATTTTGATGAACTGGGATATTCAGCATTGTGAATGTGGACAAATCAAACTCAGATGCAAAATTGACACTAAGACTGCTGAAGGTAATGTTCTCATATTATAAAAATTATTTGTTATTCATGCTTGCAACGCCAATTCTGCAAGAATTTGTAAGTCTGAACAGCCTTTTTCTAACAAAATCTGATCCACAGCAGATGTTGCTACACCAGAAGAACTCATGTAACAGGTTATTTGATGTCAATTGACAGAAGAAAAATATACAAGTTGATTACAGTCTTTATCGGAATGTAATCGTTTCATGTAGAAACGCATTACTACTATAGCTCGTCTCACGCCTCCGCACATAGAGGCGGAGCAGTGGAAGGATGAGAACTGCGCATGCGTGGCAGCAGAGAGCGGCAAAGCCCATGTTGCCGAACTGCGTGCTGCGAACAACAGCCAGGCTCATTTGCCAATGGTACATCGTATTATACGTTCAAATCGATGAGGGGAATAGCAAATACTAAAACCAATTTCGATCAGTCGTCATCACAGAAATTATATTTACGTCTTGACGGCGTTGCGTCCAGTGCTCCACAGATGAACTCTGCGTCACATTGGGAGGCGAGAACAGCTGACAGCTTTGTGAAGACGTGAAGAAAAATTTTCTCAAAATGACAATTGTCTAACGACAAGATTATTGAAACTGCTTGCAGTAACTATCATTTTTTGCGATTTGAACTGAATTATAATTAAAACTTTAATACACAACAAAATTAACTTCAAGCACAAACGAAATCATTATACTTGCTTGACAACTGCTTCTACTCAACAGAATTTTTAAAAATTTGTATAACGTGTCTGTGTTATGTGTTTGACTGTAGTTAAGTGTAATCACTGCGCGTAAAAAAGAATTAGTGGTAGTAAAGACTAACGAAAAGACTATCTTAAAAACGGTCAGTAAGCTGTCAATTTTTCGCTTTTAACGGGCATTATGAGTGTAAACTAACTCGTTAGATATTACAGTGAGAGATCGCATTTATAATCCATTGAACGAGCAAACAAAAAACCATCATCTGCGAATAAATCCTGGAAATGATGACCGATAACATCGAAAACTACCAATATCACGACCAGTAACAGTTACTGTCATTTTAGGGCCTTATCGAGTTAAATCCTTGAAAATGACAGGAGTTTATATGTGGAAGTATTGGACTTTTGACGAATTCATCCAGCTGCGTCCTCGCCTTTTATTAAAGCATACAGCATGGTGGGAGAAACTTAACTTCTCCTTGGGCAGTATGTTGAACATTATAGTCTGTATGATTCAAACGATTCAAAGTCGTTCCCAAAAAGGCTAGGAAGTTTTATTATTATGTATGCAACTGATGTGTTGACAAACACATTTATTAAACCACAAGTCTTAAAACTAAGAAGTATTATTACTTTGTTCCAAAGTCTACATTTTAATACCACAGTACTTCTATTTAAGTCTGTTTCCGAACAATGTCATTGTAAATTTACGATGACAGGTTCAAGGTTTATATCCACAATCACTTCCCTGTCAAATTACTCCTTCTGAAGCTTTTTTTCCCATATAGGCTTATCCATTGCCCAAATTAATTCCATAGGGCTACACTGACAATGACACGTGGGTAAAAGCAAGTACTGGGACAAAGGGAGTGTCACACCAATCTGCATTGGTGCCATATTTCTTCGAGATAGCGGATCCAAGATGGTGGCGATGATGTGGCACCGTCGCAATGACGTCATAGCGGGAAGATCAAATTTTGGCCGGAAAATACACTCCTGGAAATTGAAATAAGAACACCGTGAATTCATTGTCCCAGGAAGGGGAAACTTTATTGACACATTCCTGGGGTCAGATACATCACATGATCACACTGACAGAACCACAGGCACATAGACACAGGCAACAGAGCATGCACAATGTCGGCACTAGTACAGTGTATATCCACCTTTCGCAGCAATGCAGGCTGCTATTCTCCCATGGAGACGATCGTAGAGATGCTGGATGTAGTCCTGTGGAACGGCTTGCCATGCCATTTCCACCTGGCGCCTCAGTTGGACCAGCATTCGTGCTGGACGTGCAGACCGCGTGAGACGACGCTTCATCCAGTCCCAAACATGCTCAATGGGGGACAGATCCGGAGATCTTGCTAGCCAGGGTAGTTGACTTACACCTTCTAGAGCACGTTGGGTGGCACGGGATACATGCGGATGTGCATTGTCCTGTTGGAACAGCAAGTTCCCTTGCCGGTCTAGGAATGGTAGAACGATGGGTTCGATGACGGTTTGGATGTACCGTGCACTATTCAGTGTCCCCTCGACGATCACCAGTGGTGTACGGCCAGTGTAGGAGATCGCTCCCCACACCATGATGCCGGGTGTTGGCCCTGTGTGCCTCGGTCGTATGCAGTCCTGATTGTGGTGCTCACCTGCACGGCGCCAAACACGCATACGACCATCATTGGCACCAAGGCAGAAGCGACTCTCATCGCTGAAGACGACACGTCTCCATTCGTCCCTCCATTCACGCCTGTCGCGACACCACTGGAGGCGGGCTGCACGATGTTGGGGCGTGAGTGGAAGACGGCCTAACGGTGTGCGGGACCGTAGCCCAGCTTCATGGAGACGGTTGCGAATGGTCCTCGCCGATACCCCAGGAGCAACAGTGTCCCTAATTTGCTGGGAAGTGGCGGTGCGGTCCCCTACGGCACTGCGTAGGATCCTACGGTCTTGGCGTGCATCCGTGCGTCGCTGCGGTCCGGTCCCAGGTCGACGGGCACGTGCACCTTCCGCCGACCACTGGCGACAACATCGATGTACTGTGGAGACCTCACGCCCCACGTGTTGAGCAATTCGGCGGTACGTCCTCCCGGCCTCCCGCATGCCCACTATACGCCCTCGCTCAAAGTCCGTCAACTGCACATACGGTTCACGTCCACGCTGTCGCGGCATGCTACCAGTGTTAAAGACTGCGATGGAGCTCCGTATGCCACGGCAAACTGGCTGACACTGACGGCGGCGGTGCACAAATGCTGCGCAGCTAGCGCCATTCGACGGCCAACACCGCGGTTCCTGGTGTGTCCGCTGTGCCGTGCGTGTGATCATTGCTTGTACAGCCCTCTCGCAGTGTCCGGAGCAAGTATGGTGGGTCTGACACACCGGTGTCAATGTGTTCTTTTTTCCATTTCCAGGAGTGTAGGTCAACTGGGGTACCTTCACTAACCTAACAACCTCCCCTCCGCTACCCTTCCCCTTCCCCTCCCCCAGAAGATAGCGGGATGTACAAATTTCGCCAGAAAAAAGGTCACTTGGACTTCCTCCACTAACCTAAGAAAATGGCGGGAAAATAGGTCAATTGGGCTACCTGCACTAACCTAACCCCCTCTCCCTGCCCTCCCCCAGAAGGTGGCGGGATGTTCAAATTTCGCCAGATAAAAGGTCGCTTGGCTTCCTCCACTTACCTAAGAAAATGGCGGGAAAATAGGACACTTGGGCTACCTCCACTCACTTAAGTCATCCGATCGCCACCCCTTCCTTGGTATTGGCGGAAAAACGTCTCAGCCTGTGCTGGATAGGATGGATGTAAGTCTTGCAGTGTTTCTTTAAACAATCTGAGGCAGCAGCTCTATCCAGTGTATTCATCATGAGGTCCGGAGTGCAACTGACCTACTACACTGTACTGCAACCAGAGGGTGCTATCGTTCCATGGCGGTCTGGGGGAAAAATGGCAGGAAAAGAACTCAGCCTGTGCTGGGCTGCTGGATAGAGAAAGGAGTGTACTTTATTTATTTTTGGAACAATTTATTTAGGGACTGATTTCACATAGTTTATTTATTTCACTGATACTAAACACTCGCCCTGACATGCTTGAGGTCACAGTAAATAGTCTACAGTCCTGGAAACTACTCGTAAATCACCGAAATAATGCAGTACGCTGATGTGCAGAGACGCAAACAATTCATAAATTGTCAAAATGATGCATGTAAAAGGCTCTGCAAACACCCTTGCTAATCATCAACTGTAGAAGTAATGCATTGCACAGCTTGTACACCTGTTCACAAAACAATGCAACAGACACGAAATCGACTCATAAATTGTCAAAAGATAATGCATGTGTAACACTATGCAAACACGCTCACAACACTTAAGCAGCCGAAAATAATGCAGTGCACAAACACTCACTGCACATAAGAAACGCTTTTGAATTATCGTCAACCGTGACATATCAGCGAACTGCCCCTCCCCTTACAGAACTCCAAGGCACGCACGTCGGGCTTTGCACTCACACCAGTCCCATACGTGAGACGCCTCTTCGCTGTGCGTTCATGTTTACCATTGCTGGCACGATGCCTCTCTACCTGCAGTCCAGCAAAGACCTAATTGCTGAGCGACTCACCATTGTAGGCGCAGATAAAAGCTTCTCAATGTTAAACTGACGTCATATGTTTATGTGAATAACAGCCAAGTCTCTCTCTGTAAACACGCTATAGAAATATGTTGCAATGCTTCCCAGAATAGCACAGGGTGCACTGTTCGTAGCGAACGGGACATGCGAGATGCTTCTAGCCGTGCGTGTTTGTACCTTCCTAGTGTGGCTGATGCATTGAGGCAAAATGTTCGCGTGGAGACTCATGATCACAGGTGCAGCTAAAAGGTTCTCAATGTTATACTGATGTCACATGGCTATGTAAATAAGAGCCTAGTCTACCATTCAGAAATAGTAAAGTGCCACAGAAATGGTTAATGGTCACTTTCGTAGGAGCTTTCGTGATGTCTCAGCTTGTCTGCATGGAAATTCTTGTCCTAACAGAATCTGTTTGCGAAAATAGCTCTGAATAACGTCGAATGCATTCCTCCCTATGGTCGTGACATGGCATCCCCTCCATCATGTGTTATCCTTCCTGGAAATCGTTAAGTCCTGCTTTCAATGAGCATCTCCAAAACGCCTTCCAGCACGAAGGATGTCTTGTGAATGAACAGTGCATTCTGCTCGGCTCTTCCCGAATTTACCTGCCAAATTACTGATGCTGCTGGTGTGGAAGCACTTCTGCCTTTTTCTTTCTGTAGACGAGACTTTCAGCAGTAAAACTATTTTGTTCAGATCGCCATATTTCACTGACAGTTAAACCCTGCAAAAGTGGCCTACATATCATCATATATGGAAAGACTCTTGCTCAATTACACTGCTCTGCCACTGAGTACAGAAGCTTGAATATTTCAGCATGAATCCGATCCTCATGTGTAGTGTAGTAAACGCGCACTTTGTATCCTGTGCCATACGAAATCCTCCCCTTTTGCATCATGCATATAGCTATCTACTGCCAGACGCGCATACATATGCTGTGACAACAGCATAAGCACATGCACCCTATATACTCCTAGCAGCACTAGATACTTCCCGTGACGTCGGGCAGTCATCCACCGCAGCCTATGGTCACAAGTCATCCTCTCCTGACGCGTGACCAGAGCGTCCTCAGCGGACCAAAGTCACTCTCCAAATTGTTGTACAAAGTCGAGCTCGTTTCCCCTCGGCATAAAGGCGTTACTGTTTTTGGCCCCAACCTGCTTGCTTGCTTGCTTGCTTGCTTTGTACACCCATCTCCAAACTCTGAGAGAAGAACACATGTATTTTCACATGGTTTGCCAGAATATTATACCATTTACACGATACTTCTCGATGTCAAGTTCACAGCAATATTGTTTACACATTCGTATTGCTCGCACAGTATAGATATAGACTGGAAATTATTTTTCGAGAAAATCTAAACTTTGCGAGGTGGAGCGTGCTGTAAACCACTGAATAGCCAGAAACGTATTCCATCTGCGAAGACCTTTATATGAGAACTCAAAAAAATAGATGAATCTGATATTTCCACTCATGAATACCAATGTTGGTGATGTAACAGATTCCAGATCATTCTTATAATTTACAAAGTCAACTAAGGTGTTTCTCATGTCTAGAAAACCAGCAAACGTGTCTTCCACCGGTCTTTCACCTGCTAGATGCACACACCACAATCAGTGTTCCCTCAACTAAATAAAGGCACGAAATGTGTAGAAGCACTCAACCGGAAAATTTACTTGGGAGGGAATAATGGTCCAGCGCAAATACATGTCCATATTGAATCTTCTCAAATTTCCACACGATCACGAAAGCTATCCAACACATACTAAGCATTAGTTCGTTATTCAGCCGTCTAGACCATGACTCGATTAAGTCAGCTACATTCCTGCATGCCAACAGGCCTCTCCATTCGGACAACTCCTGCCGTCAGCTGGAAACGTGAATCATTCCCGCCACAGGCCACCAGTGCACAGAGAATCATCCTAGGAAACCGTCTGTGGCATTTTACTATTTCTGAGAGGTAGACTAGGCTCTTATTTACATAGCCATGTGACATCAGTATAACACTGAGAACCTTTCAGCTGCACCTGTGATCGTGAGTCTCCACACGAACATTTTGCCTCAATGCACCAGCCACACTAGGAAGGTAAAAACGTGCACGGCTAGACGCATCTCGCATGTCCAGTTAGGATCACTACGAACAGTGCACCCTGTGCTATTCTGGGAAGCATTGCAACACATTTCTATAGCGTGTTCAGAGAGAGAGACTTGGCTGTTATTTACATAAACGTATGACGTCAGTTTAACATTGAGAACTTACAATTTAATATTACGATTGCGATCTCAATTGGACGACATTCGACAATGAGTGATGTATCGGAAATTCACTCCGCTGATGGCTGTGGCCCTGGAAATAGAAATATCTGTACCATTCTTATGACTTGACGTACTTTTCCCTCTGCTATCACAGAATTCCACCTCAAATCCATACCTTCCTTACAACTGGTCATAGCCATTTCCATTGCACATGTTGGAACACACACACACACACACACACACACACATTCTATATAAGCCTGCTGCTCAAGGCGCACCTATCACGCATCCCCTACTACTAAGTATAATACTTCACCAATAACTGCCAGTGATACGAAATAACACTGACCAAAAATCAGCGATTGCGTGACATGTCTCATAAGTTTTTCCTGAGAGTGGTACCACTGAGTCTTTGAAAGAGAGGTGTAATCGTCTTACAAGCCGCCAGATGCTAAAAAACATGATCAGTCAGTCTCGAGTCTTCGACACACACAAGTATCTATGTTGAAAGTTAATACTGGCTGTATAAATCGAGGTATGGCATTGCTTCCGAATGACGTGTTTTTTCCAGACAAATACCGCGACACTGAATATAGACGGTTGAAAGGTCTCTGTTGGATTCCTTTCATGTTTAATTTCTTAAATCTGTTGCCATTTATGGAATAAATTCCTCTTCTAAATGTACTGTGGCGTTTCTGACTATCTGGGAGGAGACTGAGCAGTGGAACGTGTTACTTTTACACATAAACAAGAACGATCTGTCACACTACTACACTTTAAAGCACAGTTAATATGTAATTCTTATATGTAATTCATGTCACACAGTCTCATACGGAACCTACATCCGCTTTCTTTTATATACTGTATATGATAAGATACTGTCATCCCCCTTCCCTTTTGTGTGAGAGGATGAATGAGCATATGTATTTCTAGTTGCATGCTTGAGGGTAGCAGACAAGGCTGTCTGCTAGAGAACAGTAGGACCAACGTCGGAACAGGTAGCTACGCTTCCTAAAAGCAAAGAGGTTTCTATCCTTAGTATGGTCCTGTCCGTCCGTTGTCATGTTGGTATAGGAAGCTGCCCCTCTGGCCACTTCCGTTGGTCTTTGTGAGCCACCCTCAGGAAGCACGCTGGGCAGTAGGGCAGTTGCAGTGTGGCCGTGGCGAGCGTCTGAAGTGGTAAGATCTCCGGCTAAGCGCGTGTCTGTTAAGTCCGTAGGACAATGGATTTCTTAAGTTCAGCCTAACTGAAAATTTAATCACCTTTATTTCGGGTTTAGGTCTAAAATATCCGATGTTATCTTAAATTGCAGCGCAGTGTAATTATCGTGTGAAGTTCAGATTATTTTCCGGTAGTTGCTTTGTTACTACTTTGTGAGTAAACTGGAACCACGTGTTGATCAGTAACTTCTTAAATCCGAATGTGCGTGAGATTATAACGTCTAGTCTTGAGAATATTTTTTTAATATAGCAACTTTTCTTTATGCTTTTCTTTATGTTCAACCCACGTGGGGTGTACTTTGTGAGACCACTACCACGTGCTTATATAACTGTTTGACCCATCAGGTTAATAGTAAGACGTTAGTAACCAGTCAAGGTTTTTCTTTTGTCAATTGCTTTTCGATCTAATTTATTTTAATTATCAAAATTATTGTGGAGTTGTACGCTTTGTGTAAACCAAGTTGACCACGTGAAGCATGTGGTGTAATCATCAAAGTAGCCCTCAGCTATTCTTTTTGCGAAGATTTCACAAAGAGTTAATATGAATTTAGTATACCAGTGTGTGGTAATTACATGACGGACAGGATTGTGGTATGAACGTAATTTCTTTGGGTAAAAACTGAATCTGTTGGTTGTGGTTAATTTCTTCTTGCTTACGTTTCAATGTTCTTCGTGTGTTATTTTATGAATGCAGTGTTGTATCCAGTCTCCCAATCTTGGGTCCATATTTTATGTGTTCCGTAAATTACAATCTCACATTTTTTTTAATCGTAAATAAGGCACCAGCTCAGTTATAACTCACGTATAATACGCTGAAATTTCAATGAACAATCTTAAAATAAATTTCCAAATATAAACTGATTTCTTTCTTTTTATTTAAATTATCCTTTATATATATTACCGGTTTTGTATGACTATTAAAAGATTATCATTAATGTTAGTCTGCTTGGTAAACCTAGACTAAATATCTGATGAAACAGTTGCCCAGTAATCCACGGTTAACGTCCCCAGACAGATCACGGCTTTTAACCCACTTTCATTGTCAATTAGTACCGATATCAGCATACAAAATTAGAGTTACAACATTACACATGGCGACCCTGTTCTGTGTTTCCGCTAGACTCTGGAATCTCTGAAACGTTAGATTGCGAGCGTGTTATAATCTTAATTTTTTTTCCTACAGCGCTCAAACAACTTCTGTGTTGTTTCCGAGCAGATTTTCAAAAGATTCACGGCGTTGTTGATCCGCGTTGCGTTGTTTGTCTTGTTTTGTTTTTTATACTTGTGTGTTTTATATGTCTGTGTGTTTTTTATTCTCGCTTGTAAATTCCACTGTTTCGATCTAAGATAAAAAATTTGTTTTGCGTGTGAAAAAGTGCGTACTAGGTTGGGTATCTTTCGTGTGACTGTCGTAATTTTTGTGGGACACATTTATTTTGATTAGTGTGTCGCATACCGGTTATAAATTGCACTAATGCAGACACGTAACCAAACTAAAAGTAAGCGGTCCGACAACCTAAGCAACATGGACCAAGGGGATAATTTAATTTCGAATGTTAACGCGTCGGGCGGTTCCGAAAATGCAATGGGGAATAGTTCAGACGAAATGCAAGACAGGACGAACAGGCTCACATCAGAGCCACAAATTAATTTGCCTTCAACTAACCAAATTGATTTGACAGAACTCATGAAAGCCTTATTGCAACAAAATAAAGAATCATTTGAAAAATCGTTCCGAGAACAAAAAGAATCATCAGAAAAATCGTTCCGAGAGAAAAAGAATCATCCGAAAAATCGATCCGAGAGCTAGGCGAACAAATAGACGAAAAACTAATCCAGCAGACAAATAAAGTCGACAAGTCGATGCAGAGAGTGTCCAATGATATCTCACAAAGAATAAACAATCTGGCAAGTGAGATAAAAAGTGATATTATGAAAGAATTAGGCCGTACATTTGAACAAATCGATGATCGTCTGCAAGCTTTAGAACAGAGCAAGCGGAGGGGCGATACCGAATCTAAAGAAAGCGAAGAACGGCTACTTAGGAATTTCCAAGAGCTGAGGGAAGAATGCCAAAGGGAACACCAGCAGTTACTCTCGAGGGTCCAAGAGGTGGAAACGCATTGTCCCACGTCCGTTAGCAACACAATAGCGGACAACAGTTTAGCGATCCACGCGTTGGAACAGCAAATAGAACAATTGAAGCAGACTGGGGCGGAGGACAAGAGACAAATTGATGATAAGATTGCGGCATTAGCGGACACTGTAGGCACGATGAAGCTGACGGAAAGCGAGAACAATACTACACCGGTAGCGGCCGCAGAGACCGAAGAAGTGCGTTCGCTTCTTAGATTTCAGAAGGGACAGTTTGAAGTGAACAGACAACACAAAGCTGTAACAGGCGAATTACAAGAAAGCGTGGCGCATCTGGAAAACCGCATGGCGTGTGATTCCGAACTCGCCAATAGCACTAAAAATAGCCGTACGAACAGTGCAGAGAGGGACTCTGGCCACGAGGGAGATTTTGACGACAGGGAAGAATGTAATTTAAGGGGCAGACATGAGAGAAACAGAAACATTCAAGGGCCTCGCCAGGAGGAAATGCGGGGATTTGATTTCAAACATTTCCTTACGGTAAGAAAGTTTGAGATATTCCGAAATTCGCAAAAAGGAATACATCCACGAGCATGGCTCGAGCAATTTGAGTTCTGTCTTCCTCCCGACTGGGCAAGTTCACATAAGATAGAATATATGTGTGGCTATTTGGAAGGCGAACCGGCGATTCGCATGAGGTCGGCAGCGCGTCACTGCAACTCCACTCGGGAGTTTCGACAAGCCTTTCTGTCCGCCTATTGGTCAGAAGCGGCACAAGATAGGGTCAAACATGGCATAATTATGCTGCCAAATTTGAACCAGTCTGGTTTCGACAGCCCTGCATGCCTATTCGACCACATGCTGCAGGCAAATCAATTCCTATACGACCCATACGGGCCTGTGGAACTAATTAGGATATGCATCACCAAATTGCCGATGCACTTGCGGCACGTCATTCTTGCGGGACGATGCAAAGAGGACGTGGAAACGTTTAAGACGCTTCTCCAAGAGTTGGAATACAATACAGGAGAATGCCCGCCTAATCAGGCACAAAGTTATTACGGGGCACAGCAGCGCGACCACAATCGTGGCCGTATTACTAATCAACGGCGTGACTGGTCGTCGCGACGCGAACGGAACAATAATCGGGACCGGCCGTATAGAAACTGGGGTGACAGTCGCGAACACAGGTGGAACAACAGAAATGATCGAGGACGTAGACAGGATCGTGAACGCTACAGGTACGGCAACCAGAATCGACACTATGATGAATACGGTGGGAATAGGACTGTAGGTGGAGCACCTCATGATGTTGAAATTCGGCCGGCTAACCCTAGACATAATCCAGCAAATGGAAATGAACGAAACCGGCAATGACAAACGATCAGCGCAGAAGGCGCCCAATCGGAACAAATGAGCGACATGGCAAATGAGTAGAAAGGACAGTGAGAAGTAGAGAGGACGGTGAGGAGAAATAATTGATTAGTTTAGATTTGTGACGTATGCATTTTGAATAATATATTAGTAAAATTAATGATAAAGCTGGTTCTATGTGATTGATTGAAGTGACGTTTTTAGTTATTTTTCTTTCCTTGTGCAATTAGGATTTAGTTTGATTCAAACGTGAAGATAAAAGGTTTCTTTGTGAACGAGTAAAATGCTGTTTATGTTTTTTTTGTGTGTAAATTGAAAAGAGTCGCTCCTGAGGAAAGCAAGATCGTTGCTGAATTAGTGCATAAACTCAGGGGAATATCCGATCTGTGGTTATTATGGGTCTGGCAAACCCAGGTCCCCAGCTGTTAGTAGCCTTGTTTCCGATTTTCTGCTTTCAGTGCTACTATCTATCTATTACTATTCTATATCTGTCAGTATAAATGAGGATCTCTTACTATAGTATGCGTGCTGTATGAATATTTTAAGATAGGAGAACTCTGAGAAAGGAATGAGTAAGTTCAGAATCTTGAAAACAGGATGCGATAATACGATTGTTGAACCATTGGCTTCCAATATGCGATGATATGTTAATATTGATGATATATGTCTTTTTTGTTCTTTATAGCTGAGTACATAAAGTGCTGTCTGTGGATTTCTTAAGTATATTGATTCCCTTCAAGGTGAAAGAAGAATTGTGGTTTGTGTAATTTACGTGGCTCTGAAATATTATTGTGGTAGTCAAATACGAGCAGCTTTTCAGCAAATGGAGAATGGAACGGAAATATGGATCCTTTTTGTAGTCTTGATTGATGTTGAGCCAAAGCCTAAAAAATTATTCTGCGTTAATACTTGTCCTAGAAAAGCGACGTTTATGTGTTTTGCTGATGCTGTGAGCATTACAGCTTACTGTTTTCGCTGGTGCGGGATGCACTGCAGCCTATATGATTTGTACTGAGGAAATTTCCCTCTTGAAGGTAGAGGATGATTAAATAATTTTGATTATGGGAACGAAGGAAAGCTTGGTTTAAGGTAATAAGGATAAAGCAAAACATTTGTCATTTAAACTACAGGAGGATTCGGATCTTTTGTGTCTGTTGTAAGTTCAATATGTTAAGATGATACTGTTTTACAGAATAGAGGTGACCACAATTTTGCCATTCATGAGAAATGAATCCAGAATAACCACCACAGGCGAAATAACTGATTTGGAAGCGAAAGGTAACGTAAAGAAGGAACGAAATCGCAGCAAAATGGGTAAGAAAATGTAATATAACCTGTATAATGCAAATATTTTTAACCTTCTCAGAGTCATCTGCGTGATTAATTGTTGTGATAACGTAATTTTAGGTGAAATTTTCTTACTGTTTTATGTGTGAATATATGAGTATGATAAATGTATAATTGCGAGTCTCTTTTCAGGTGTGCGAACTGGTATAAATGTTTTGGCGTGTAAATAACCATTGTTCTTTTTAATGTGTATGTTTAAGGAAAGTTCTCCATATTTATCATGTGACAAGACGTATGCCGCGAGCGTCAAGAAGAGGACGAATTAGAACAATGTTGTAGTGGTATATACACGGTGTTGAAATAGCATTGAAGTAGCTTATTGGCTTAACTAGTAGTGGATAGAAGTAGAATATTGAGTAATGCATGTTTATGGGTAGTTAGTTTGTAGAATAGACAACAGGTGTGCATGTATGTGTGTGTAAATAACATGTTAACCCTATGCTGTCCTGACCTATACTTGCACAAGGCATAATCCTATTCATTTTAGTGAATTAATAAATAGCATTTGATTTATTAAAACGTAAGTGAACCACATTAGTGATGTGGATTTAAATATTATATTGTCAGTTCATTTAAATTTTTATTTTTATACTGTCAAGTCATTTCACTTTTATTTATTTTACATTGTCAAGTCATTTAAATTTTATTTTATATTGTCGATTCATCTAATTTTTTTATTTAAAAAAAATATTAAGTCTCACTTTGTTCTTAAAAACTAAGTGGTATTATGTATGACATTGTGTAATCACATAAGGATGATGAAAAATTTCTGTGAATGCAGTTGAGAACGTGAAAGCGAACCGGCAAAACTTTTAAGAGACAGCGGGAGCAGCCGGACTAGTTGTAAACTGGCGGGTTTCCCAGCAGGACACGCTGTCAGCCAGGCCACTTTGGGAGCGCGGCCGACAACAAAAGAAGGTACGCGGCAAACACTTTCCCCTGTACCTGGAGCTAATGGGCGGCCGCCCCGGGCGACCCTTCCTCGAGGCGATGACCTGAGATGGGCGAGCGGTCCACCGCGCGGAAATCCATCTGCTGGCAACGCACCACACGCACGCGACCGTGACGAGACGGCCGCGGTGAAACAACACAAGGGGCGTGGAGCCTTTTGACAGGTACTGCCCAGAGAAACTTGCAGACGTCAACGACGCCTATCGACATTTCCTGATGGATGCCTACTGTCAAGCGACAGTAAATCATGGTTCGATGTTCTCTGGTTGCTAAGGGTGGCACAAAAGAAGAGCCATTAAGTGTCATCCTTGCCCAGGAATATCAAACCGGCGAGCCAATTGAGGATAACCCAAGAATGTAACAACACAAAGGGCGTGGAGCCTTTTGACACATACTGTCCAGAGTAACTGGCAGACTTCAATGACGCCTATCAACATCTCCTGACGGATGCCCACTGTCAAGCGACAGTAAATCATGGTTCGATGTTCTCTGGTCGCTAAGGGTGGCACAAAAGAAGAGCCATTAAGTGTCATCCTTGCCCAGGAATATAAACCTGGTGTGTCAAACGAGGATACCGCACGAATTTGACAACACAAACATGGAACCAAATCGAGATGACGTGACACGGGAGAAACTTCATGAGAGGGCAGAGACGGCGGGATCGCACGCAACAGATGGACAAAAAAATCCCTACTGACAGCTGCGGCGACGAACCCCCCCTCTTTCCCCTATATTGTGCCTCGGAACAGTGGAAGTACTGAGTGTGTCAGTGAACAGTGATTATACGGTTCTTAGTCCAGTGCATATACGTGTGTTTCTGTCAGAGAAACTCTGACTCGTGTGTTTTGCAGGAGTTCGATTTATTGGTGTTTATTAGACTGACTCTTGTATTTTGCAGGTGTTCTATTTATCTTTTTTAGACTTTGAATCTTGTGTTTTGCAGGTGTTTTATTTATAGGTGTTTTTTTGTTTTAGATGTTGACTATTGTACTGTTTTATTTATCAATGTTTGTTTTTGTGTGATGTATTAGGTTTGTGATATTTTGTTTCGTAAATTCATTGCTGTGGCATTGCTTCGTTTATCAGTCAGATAGCTTTTTATTCTCATTGAACTGTGATCGATTAGCCTTTGCATGGGGCATATTTACTGTGAGGAACCCCTTAAGGGTAACAATCACATAATTATTGTAGTTTCAGTATAATGACACAGTGCTCATTGTTTGCTAGCTAATTGAAATATAGTAGAGTGATTAAATGAGTGCCACATAGTTATTTAATTCTACAAATTATTAGTTTTATACGATATAGAATTTTTTTGCGATAACCACTTTGTAAAACATGTTTTTTCTCTTATCATTTTGTTGCTTTTGCAGATTGTGCATTGTAATGTTCTGCTTTTTAATACCGATGTTATTTGATGTTCTTTTTTAATTGCTGTGGCACCTTTGCTATTTTCATAAATTTTGCTTGTTAATAAACAGTCATAAATTTTCCTGTGATCAGTTGGCTCTTGCAATGAGCAAATACTGGTGAACTCCATAAGGGTAACAACCAGAAATTGTTTTCATATTAATGACACAGGAACCATTGTTTTTATTTGCTGACCGAATTAGGTCTACACTACCTTTTAAATAGGTGTCACAGATTGTGTTCTTTTTTTTCTGTTTGAAATTGGTAGATTCTAAAGATGTGTTGAAATTATTGTGTTTTAGCAAGTAGCTGGTGTCCTTTTGCCTTTTCTTTTACACTTTTGGTTTAAGTAGGGTGTGAGAAGCCTGCTTGGGAATGTCCTAGCATGGCCAGAAAATTCCCTGCACAGTCTTTTCCCGGAGCGTTGGGGTTATGAAAGGTCTCTGTTGGATTCCTTTCATGTTTAATTTCTTAAATCTGTTGCCATTTATGGAATAAATTCCTCTTCTAAATGTACTGTGGCGTTTCTGACTATCTGGGAGGAGACTGAGCAGTGGAACGTGTTACTTTTACACATAAACAAGAACGATCTGTCACACTACTACACTTTAAAGCACAGTTAATATGTAATTCTTATATGTAATTCATGTCACACAGTCTCATACGGAACCTACATCCGCTTTCTTTTATATACTGTATATGATAAGATACTGTCATCCCCCTTCCCTTTTGTGTGAGAGGATGAATGAGCATATGTATTTCTAGTTGCATGCTTGAGGGTAGCAGACAAGGCTGTCTGCTAGAGAACAGTAGGACCAACGTCAGAACAGGTAGCTACGCTTCCTAAAAGCAAAGAGGTTTCTATCCTTAGTATGGTCCTGTCCGTCCGTTGTCATGTTGGTATAGGAAGCTGCCCCTCTGGCCACTTCCGTTGGTCTTTGTGAGCCACCCTCAGGAAGCACGCTGGGCAGTAGGGCAGTTGCAGTGTGGCCGTGGCGAGCGTCTGAAGTGGTAAGATCTCCGGCTAAGCGCGTGTCTGTTAAGTCCATAGGACAATGGATTTCTTAAGTTCAGCCTAACTGAAAATTTAATCACCTTTATTTCGGATTTAGGTCTAAAATATCCGATGTTATCTTAAATTGCAGCGCAGTGTAATTATCGTGTGAAGTTCAGATTATTTTCCGGTAGTTGCTTTGTTACTACTTTGTGAGTAAAGTGGAACCACGTGTTGATCAGTAACTCTAACTAAGTTCATCAATCTTAAATCCGAATGTGCGTGAGATTATAACGTCTCGTCTTGAGAATATTTTTTTACTATAGCAACTTTTCTTTATGCTTTTCTTTATGTTCAACCCACGTGGGGTGTACTTTGTGAGACCACTACCACATGCTTATATAACTGTTTGACCCATCAGGTTAATAGTAAGACGTTAGTAACCAGTTCAAGGTTTTTCTTTTGTCAATTGCTTTTCGATCTAATTTATTTTAATTATCAAAATTATTGTGGAGTTGTACGCTTTGTGTAAACCAAGTTGACCACGTGAAGCATGTGGTGTAATCATCAAAGTAGCCCTCAGCTATTCTTTTTGCGAAGATTTCACAAAGAGTTAATATGAATTTAGTATACCAGTGTGTGGTAATTACATGACGGACAGGATTGTGGTATGAACGTAATTTCTTTGGGTAAAAACTGAATCTGTTGGTTGTGGTTAATTTCTTCTTGCTTACGTTTCAATGTTCTTCGTGTGTTATTTTATGAATGCAGTGTTGTATCCAGTCTCCCAATCTTGGGTCCATATTTTATGTGTTCCGTAAAATTACAATCTCACATTTTTTTAATCGTAAATAAGGCACCAGCTCAGTTATAACTCACGTATAACACGCTGAAATTTCAATGAACAATCTTAAAATAAATTTCCAAATATAAACTGATTTCTTTCTTTTTATTTAAATTATCCTTTATATATATTACCGGTTGTGTATGACTATTAAAAGATTATCATTAATGTTAGTCTGCTTGGTAAACCTAGACTAAATATCTGATGAAACAGTTGCCCAGTAATCCACGGTTAACGTTCCCAGACAGATCACGGCTTTTAACCCACATTCATTGTCAATTAGCACCGATATCAGCATACAAAATTAGAGTAACAACATTACACATGGCGACCCTGTTCTGTGTTTCCGCTAGACCCTGGAATCTCTGAAACGTTAGATTGCGAGCGTGTTATAATCTTAATTTTTTTTCCTACAGTGCTCAAACAACTTCTGTGTTGTTTCCGAGCAGACTTTCAAAAGATTCACGGCGTTGTTGATCGGCGTTGCGTTGTTTGTCTTGTTTTGTTTTTTATACTTGTGTGTTTTATATGTCTGTGTGTTTTTTATTCTCGCTTGTAAATTCCACTGTTTCGATCTAAGATAAAAAATTTGTTTTGCGTGTGAAAAAGTGCGTACTAGGTTGGGTATCTTTCGTGTGACTGTCGTAATTTTTGTGGGACACATTTATTTTGATTAGTGTGTCGCATACCGGTTATAAATTGCACTAATGCAGACACGTAACCAAACTAAAAGTAAGCGGTCCGACAACCTAAGCAACATGGACCAAGGGGATAATTTAATTTCGAATGTTAACGCGTCGGGCGGTTCCGAAAATGCAATGGGGAATAGTTCAGACGAAATGCAAGACAGGACGAACGGGCTCACATCAGAGCCACAAATTAATTTGCCTTCAACTAACCAAATTGATTTGACAGAACTCATGAAAGCCTTATTGCAACAAAATAAAGAATCATTTGAAAAATCGTTCCGAGAACAAAAAGAATCATCAGAAAAATCGTTCCGAGAAAAAAAGAATCATCCGAAAAATCGATCCGAGAGCTAGGCGAACAAATAGACGAAAAACTAATCCAGCAGACAAATAAAGTCGACAAGTCGATGCAGAGAGTGTCCAATGATATCTCACAAAGAATAAACAATCTGGCAAGTGAGATAAAAAGTGATATTATGAAAGAATTAAGCCGTACATTTGAACAAATCGATGATCGTCTGCAAGCTTTAGAACAGAGCAAGCGGAGGGGCGATACCGAATCTAAAGAAAGCGAAGAACGGCTACTTAGGAATTTCCAAGAGCTGAGGGAAGAATGCCAAAGGGAACACCAGCAGTTACTCTCGAGGGTCCAAGAGGTGGAAACGCATTGTCCCACGTCCGTTAGCAACACAATAGCGGACAACAGTTTAGCGATCCACGCGTTGGAACAGCAAATAGAACAATTGAAGCAGACTGGGGCGGAGGACAAGAGACAAATTGATGATAAGATTGCGGCATTAGCGGACACTGTAGGCACGATGAAGCTGACGGAAAGCGAGAACAATACTACACCGGTAGCGGCCGCAGAGACCGAAGAAGTGCGTTCGCTTCTTAGATTTCAGAAGGGACAGTTTGAAGTGAACAGACAACACAAAGCTGTAACAGGCGAATTACAAGAAAGCGTGGCGCATCTGGAAAACCGCATGGCGTGTGATTCCGAACTCGCCAATAGCACTAAAAATAGCCGTACGAACAGTGCAGAGAGGGACTCTGGCCACGAGGGAGATTTTGACGACAGGGAAGAATGTAATTTAAGGGGCAGACATGAGAGAAACAGAAACATTCAAGGGCCTCGCCAGGAGGAAATGCGGGGATTTGATTTCAAACATTTCCTTACGGTAAGAAAGTTTGAGATATTCCGAAATTCGCAAAAAGGAATACATCCACGAGCATGGCTCGAGCAATTTGAGTTCTGTCTTCCTCCCGACTGGGCAAGTTCACATAAGATAGAATATATGTGTGGCTATTTGGAAGGCGAACCGGCGATTCGCATGAGGTCGGCAGCGCGTCACTGCAACTCCACTCGGGAGTTTCGACAAGCCTTTCTGTCCGCCTATTGGTCAGAAGCGGCACAAGATAGGGTCAAACATGGCATAATTATGCTGCCAAATTTGAACCAGTCTGGTTTCGACAGCCCTGCACGCCTATTCGACCATATGCTGCAGGCAAATCAATTCCTATACGACCCATACGGGCCTGCGGAACTAATTAGGATATGCATCACCAAATTGTCGATGCACTTGCGGCACGTCATTCTTGCGGGACGATGCAAAGAGGACGTGGAAACGTTTAAGACGCTTCTCCAAGAGTTGGAATACAATACAGGAGAATGCCCGCCTAATCAGGCACAAAGTTATTACGGGGCACAGCAGCGCGACCGCAATCGTGGCCGTATTACTAATCAACGGCGTGACTGGTCGTCGCGACGCGAACGGAACAATAATCGGGACCGGCCGTATAGAAACTGGGGTGACAGTCGCGAACACAGGTGGAACAACAGAAATGATCGAGGACGTAGACAGGATCGTGAACGCTACAGGTACGGCAACCAGAATCGACACTATGATGAATACGGTGGGAATAGGACTGTAGGCGGAGCACCTCATGATGTTGAAATTCGGCCGGCTAACCCTAGACATAATCCAGCAAATGGAAATGAACGAAACCGGCAATGACAAACGATCAGCGCAGAAGGCGCCCAATCAGAACAAATGAGCGACATGGCAAATGAGTAGAAAGGACAGTGAGAAGTAGAGAGGACGGTGAGGAGAAATAATTGATTAGTTTAGATTTGTGACGTATGCATTTCGAATAATATGTTAGTAAAAATAATGATAAAGCTGGTTCTATGTGATTGATTGAAGTGACGTTTTTAGTTATTTTTCTTTCCTTGTGCAATTAGGATTTAGTTTGATTCAAACGTGAAGATAAAAGGTTTCTTTGTGAACGAGTAAAATGCTGTTTATGTTTTTTTTGTGTGTAAATTGAAAAGAGTCGCTCCTGAGGAAAGCAAGATCGTTGCTGAATTAGTGCATAAACTCAGGGGAATATCCGATCTGTGGTTATTATGGGTCTGGCAAACCCAGGTCCCCAGCTGTTAGTAGCCTTGTTTCCGATTTTCTGCTTTCAGTGCTACTATCTATCTATTACTATTCTATATCTGTCAGTATAAATGAGGATCTCTTACTATAGTATGCGTGCTGTATGAATATTTTAAGATAGGAGAACTCTGAGAAAGGAATGAGTAAGTTCAGAATCTTGAAAACAGGATGCGATAATACGATTGTTGAACCATTGGCTTCCAATATGCGATGATATGTTAATATTGATGATATATGTCTTTTTTGTTCTTTATAGCTGAGTACATAAAGTGCTGTCTGTGGATTTCGTAAGTATATTGATTCCCTTCAAGGTGAAAGAAGAATTGTGGTTTGTGTAATTTACGTGGCTCTGAAATATTATTGTGGTAGTCAAATACGAGCAGCTTTTCAGCAAATGGAGAATGGAACGGAAATATGGATCCTTTTTGTAGTCTTGATTGATGTTGAGCCAAAGCCTAAAAAATTATTCTGCGTTAATACTTGTCCTAGAAAAGCGACGTTTATGTGTTTTGCTGATGCTGTGAGCATTACAGCTTACTGTTTTCGCTGGTGCGGGATGCACTGCAGCCTATATGATTTGTACTGAGGAAATTTCCCTCTTGAAGGTAGAGGATGATTAAATAATTTTGATTATGGGAACGAAGGAAAGCTTGGTTTAAGGTAATAAGGATAAAGCAAAACATTTGTCATTTAAACTACAGGAGGATTCGGATCTTTTGTGTCTGTTGTAAGTTCAATATGTTAAGATGATACTGTTTTACAGAATAGAGGTGACCACAATTTTGCCATTCATGAGAAATGAATCCAGAATAACCACCACAGGCGAAATAACTGATTTGGAAGCGAAAGGTAACGTAAAGAAGGAACGAAATCGCAGCAAAATGGGTAAGAAAATGTAATATAACCTGTATAATGCAAATATTTTTAACCTTCTCAGAGTCATCTGCGTGATTAATTGTTGTGATAACGTAATTTTAGGTGAAATTTTCTTACTGTTTTATGTGTGAATATATGAGTATGATAAATGTATAATTGCGAGTCTCTTTTCAGGTGTGCGAACTGTTATAAATGTTTTGGCGTGTAAATAACCATTGTTCTTTTTAATGTGTATGTTTAAGGAAAGTTATCCATATTTATCATGTGACAAGACGTATGCCGCGAGCGTCAAGAAGAGGACGAATTAGAACAATGTTGTAGTGGTATATACACGGTGTTGAAATAGCATTGAAGTAGCTTATTGGCTTAACTAGTAGTGGATAGAAGTAGAATATTGAGTAATGCATGTTTATGGGTAGTTAGTTTGTAGAATAGACAACAGGTGTGCATGTATGTGTGTGTAAATAACATGTTAACCCTATGCTGTCCTGACCTATACTTGCACAAGGCATAATCCTATTCATTTTAGTGAATTAATAAATAGCATTTGATTTATTAAAACGTAAGTGAACCACATTAGTGATGTGGATTTAAATATTATATTGTCAGTTCATTTAAATTTTTATTTTTATACTGTCAAGTCATTTCACTTTTATTTATTTTACATTGTCAAGTCATTTAAATTTTATTTTATATTGTCGATTCATCTAATTTTTTTATTTAAAAAAAAAAATTAAGTCTCACTTTGTTCTTAAAAACTAAGTGGTATTATGTATGACATTGTGTAATCACATAAGGATGATGAAAAATTTCTGTGAATGCAGTTGAGAACGTGAAAGCGAACCGGCAAAACTTTTAAGAGACAGCGGGAGCAGCCGGACTAGTTGTAAACTGGCGGGTTTCCCAGCAGGACACGCTGTCAGCCAGGCCACTTTGGGAGCGCGGCCGACAACAAAAGAAGGTACGCGGCAAACACTTTCCCCTGTACCTGGAGCTAATGGGCGGCCGCCCCGGGCGACCCTTCCTCGAGGCGATGACCTGAGATGGGCGAGCGGTCCACCGCGCCGAAATCCATCTGCTGGCAACGCACCACACGCACGCGACCGTGACGAGACGGCCGCGGTGAAACAACACAAGGGGCGTGGAACCTTTTGACAGGTACTGCCCAGAGAAACTTGCAGACGTCAACGACGCCTATCGACATTTCCTGATGGATGCCTACTGTCAAGCGACAGTAAATCATGGTTCGATGTTCTCTGGTTGCTAAGGGTGGCACAAAAGAAGAGCCATTAAGTGTCATCCTTGCCCAGGAATATCAAACCGGCGAGCCAATTGAGGATAACCCAAGAATGTAACAACACAAAGGGCGTGGAGCCTTTTGACACATACTGTCCAGAGTAACTGGCAGACTTCAATGACGCCTATCAACATCTCCTGACGGATGCCCACTGTCAAGCGACAGTAAATCATGGTTCGATGTTCTCTGGTCGCTAAGGGTGGCACAAAAGAAGAGCCATTAAGTGTCATCCTTGCCCAGGAATATAAACCTGGCGTGTCAAACGAGGATACCGCACGAATTTGACAACACAAACATGGAACCAAATCGAGATGACGTGACACGGGAGAAACTTCATGAGAGGGCAGAGACGGCGGGATCGCACGCAACAGATGGACAAAAAAATCCCTACTGACAGCTGCGGCGACGAACCCCCCCTCTTTCCCCTATATTGTGCCTCGGAACAGTGGAAGTACTGAGTGTGTCAGTGAACAGTGATTATACGGTTCTTAGTCCAGTGCATATACGTGTGTTTCTGTCAGAGAAACTCTGACTCGTGTGTTTTGCAGGAGTTCGATTTATTGGTGTTTATTAGACTGACTCTTGTATTTTGCAGGTGTTCTATTTATCTTTTTTAGACTTTGAATCTTGTGTTTTGCAGGTGTTTTATTTATAGGTGTTTTTTTGTTTTAGATGTTGACTATTGTACTGTTTTATTTATCAATGTTTGTTTTTGTGTGATGTATTAGGTTTGTGATATTTTGTTTCGTAAATTCATTGCTGTGGCATTGCTTCGTTTATCAGTCAGATAGCTTTTTATTCTCATTGAACTGTGATCGATTAGCCTTTGCATGGGGCATATTTACTGTGAGGAACCCCTTAAGGGTAACAATCACATAATTATTGTAGTTTCAGTATAATGACACAGTGCTCATTGTTTGCTAGCTAATTGAAATATAGTAGAGTGATTAAATGAGTGCCACATAGTTATTTAATTCTACAAATTATTAGTTTTATACGATATAGAATTTTTTTGCGATAACCACTTTGTAAAACATGTTTTTTCTCTTATCATTTTGTTGCTTTTGCAGATTGTGCATTGTAATGTTCTGCTTTTTAATACCGATGTTATTTGATGTTCTTTTTTAATTGCTGTGGCACCTTTGCTATTTTCATAAATTTTGCTTGTTAATAAACAGTCATAAATTTTCCTGTGATCAGTTGGCTCTTGCAATGAGCAAATACTGGTGAACTCCATAAGGGTAACAACCAGAAATTGTTTTCATATTAATGACACAGGAACCATTGTTTTTATTTGCTGACCGAATTAGGTCTACACTACCTTTTAAATAGGTGTCACAGATTGTGTTCTTTTTTTTCTGTTTGAAATTGGTAGATTCTAAAGATGTGTTGAAATTATTGTGTTTTAGCAAGTAGCTGGTGTCCTTTTGCCTTTTCTTTTACACTTTTGGTTTAAGTAGGGTGTGAGAAGCCTGCTTGGGAATGTCCTAGCATGGCCAGAAAATTCCCTGCACAGTCTTTTCCCGGAGCGTTGGGGTTATGAAAGGTCTCTGTTGGATTCCTTTCATGTTTAATTTCTTAAATCTGTTGCCATTTATGGAATAAATTCCTCTTCTAAATGTACTGTGGCGTTTCTGACTATCTGGGAGGAGACTGAGCAGTGGAACGTGTTACTTTTACACATAAACAAGAATGATCTGTCACACTACTACACTTTAAAGCACAGTTAATATGTAATTCTTATATGTAATTCATGTCACACAGTCTCATACGGAACCTACATCCGCTTTCTTTTATATACTGTATATGATAAGATACTGTCATCCCCCTTCCCTTTTGTGTGAGAGGATGAATGAGCATATGTATTTCTAGTTGCATGCTTGAGGGTAGCAGACAAGGCTGTCTGCTAGAGAACAGTAGGACCAACGTCGGAACAGGTAGCTACACTTCCTAAAAGCAAAGAGGTTTCTATCCTTAGTATGGTCCTGTCCGTCCGTTGTCATGTTGGTATAGGAAGCTGCCCCTCTGGCCACTTCCGTTGGTCTTTGTGAGCCACCCTCAGGAAGCACGCTGGGCAGTAGGGCAGTTGCAGTGTGGCCGTGGCGAGCGTCTGAAGTGGTAAGATCTCCGGCTAAGCGCGTGTCTGTTAAGTCCGTAGGACAATGGATTTCTTAAGTTCAGCCTAACTGAAAATTTAATCACCTTTATTTCGGGTTTAGGTCTAAAATATCCGATGTTATCTTAAATTGCAGCGCAGTGTAATTATCGTGTGAAGTTCAGATTATTTTCCGGTAGTTGCTTTGTTACTACTTTGTGAGTAAAGTGGAACCACGTGTTGATCAGTAACTCTAACTAAGTTCATCAATCTTAAATCCGAATGTGCGTGAGATTATAACGTCTCGTCTTGAGAATATTTTTTTACTATAGCAACTTTTCTTTATGCTTTTCTTTATGTTCAACCCACGTGGGGTGTACTTTGCGAGACCACTACCACGTGCTTATATAACTGTTTGACCCATCAGGTTAATAGTAAGACGTTAGTAACCAGTTCAAGGTTTTTCTTTTGTCAATTGCTTTTCGATCTAATTTATTTTAATTATCAAAATTATTGTGGAGTTGTACGCTTTGTGTAAACCAAGTTGACCACGTGAAGCATGTGGTGTAATCATCAAAGTAGCCCTCAGCTATTCTTTTTGCGAAGATTTCACAAAGAGTTAATATGAATTTAGTATACCAGTGTGTGGTAATTACATGACGGACAGGATTGTGGTATGAACGTAATTTCTTTGGGTAAAAACTGAATCTGTTGGTTGTGGTTAATTTCTTCTTGCTTACGTTTCAATGTTCTTCGTGTGTTATTTTATGAATGCAGTGTTGTATCCAGTCTCCCAATCTTGGGTCCATATTTTATGTGTTCCGTAAAATTACAATCTCACATTTTTTTTAATCGTAAATAAGGCACCAGCTCAGTTATAACTCACGTATAATACGCTGAAATTTCAATGAACAATCTTAAAATAAATTTCCAAATATAAACTGATTTCTTTCTTTTTATTTAAATTATCCTTTATATATATTACCGGTTGTGTATGACTATTAAAAGATTATCATTAATGTTAGTCTGCTTGGTAAACCTAGACTAAATATCTGATGAAACAGTTGCCCAGTAATCCACGGTTAACGTCCCCAGACAGATCACGGCTTTTAACCCACTTTCATTGTCAATTAGCACCGATATCAGCTAAGAAAATTAGAGTTACAACCTTACACGGTGGTCGTGGGAGTGTATATTATCAGACCAGCAGTGCGGTTACATGTTGCCGATGGTGCAACCTCGTAATAAAATCATCGAATTTAGAAAGTGATTTGGCTAAGGAATGCTGTATGAAGCCAGTATTTGCGACTCCCTCACACCACCGCTAAATATTTCTCCAATTTTTGTAACACTTTCTGTCTCGATGTCATGTCACAGTTTCTGCAACATATCCACTGGGTTATAGGCGCTGGGTGATTGAGAAGGATAACAAACAGTAGATGATGTACTGATTGAGGTCGTAAGAAATGCACTTACGCTGTTCAGATCACTATTGTCACGCTCTCTGGTAGAAATGCTGTCCAGAATTTGGAATCAAGTCTTTGCATTCAACCACATACCTTCGTCGGATCCTCAGCCACTAGTGAATCAAATTTGTCGCACTCTCATACCTCAAAACGAGTCACCTTTTATCAAACATGGCTGTTACAGTAAAATCCAACGTGGCTTTTTTGTCAGTACCTATACCTCTTGGAACTGCTGCCATTCGAGCAGTTTTGCATGTGTGATCGTTCAAATTTAAGCCGGAATTGAGCAGAAGTTGGGGAGAGCTATATCTACAGCCTTTCACAACCCGTGCAGAAACGGAGTGACCTGAGTTTATGCGACAGGACTGTGTTTTGACCATTCATGGAGATGAGAACATGTTGTCGTAGCTCCGCCAACAGTGTATGATGTGTAAGGTCAGTGCCAAATGAAGCCTGCTGCTGCAAGACGAAGTAGTATAAAAGATAGAACGGGAACTGGTAGAAGGACAAGGATTTTGTTACTGCATTGTGGTGCGTGTCTAAACTACATACGAGTACTGCAGTCCGAAGCAGATTCACGTACCTCAGGGCCCAGTCACGATATTGCCTCAACATTCTATCATCTTTATTCTGTACCATCCAACAGAGAAAAATTACGAACCATAAAGGCTCCACTAACATCAACCGATAGAGAACTCGATAAGTTTTTCACCACATCTCTCTCCTCCCATATATCGAAAACAAATATCGTCTGCATGCTGGCGGTAAGCACATGTGATGATCCTATTAAATATACAGGTATTGATCCACTGCACAGACCAGTTTAAAGTTTCATCACCTGTACTGTAGGAGGACGACTGTATCCCACAGGCTATACTGTAAGTCGCAAGAGATGCTCCCAGTGACCCTGTGTTGTTGTTTGAAACACTACTTTTTTTCTACTGTAACACGCATTGTACACTGCCATACATTTTGTTTTCCTGCCACGACTTCCAGGTCGGTGTCAGGTTCTAAACTGTCACTAACACATTGTGATCCATTGCCTTTCACAGAAAACTAGATGTTGCACAGTGCAAATCATGTTGTTGCTGCTGGCACCATAATAAACACACACATTGGATGATTTTAAATAAAAGACAGTCACAACATAAGGAAACTGGAAGAGTTTTGCAGTGTTGTGGAGCGTTTTCAAACTGCCGTCCGAAGGGACATTTAATCTCATCTGTCAGGATAGCTGATGACTCTGTGTTCTGTTTCGATTGATTCTCCATATTGCAGTCATGTACGTGATCACTGTTTCGGTGCTAGCTGACCCCCAGAAGTTGTTGCCCCTCCTTCAAGACTCTTTCTCCATCTCAAACAAGCTATGCCAGTCAATCATACCAGTGGACTGATGGAATGGAAAAGTCTCCACCGATGTACTGTAATTCTGACATCAGTGTTGATAGTGCAAACAATTTTAACAATTTTACAGTAATATCAACACCGACCAATGATGCAACAGCATTCTCCTGGGAAATATCTAGTGCTGCGAGGAGTATATAAGGTGCATGTGCTTATTCTGGTACCGCAAGCTGCAGAATTTGAATTCCCGCCAGACATCATGGACATCAAAGACCTCAAGAGGTCTCTGGACCATTGCGCCGTAAGCTGTGGCAGCGCGCGCACCCTGACTTGCATTTAGTGTAAGGGCACCACAGTGGCACACGTGGTTCCAGCTGCCAACAGCGACGCCCACAATAGAATATTTAAGCGACTGCCTCTTACTCAGCCAGCAAGTCTAATCTAGCAACAGCATTTTTTTTTGGACACATCACATCACATCGAGTTAGACGGCTTACTTACTTTCTTGTTCAGTGTATGAGTGGACGTGGTTGTTAGGTTTCCTTGTGACCCCGTTGTTTCGATCTTGCTGTTGTTCGTTCTGTCCTTCATTGGTCTTGTCCGTCCTCTCCCGTTGTGTTGTTGTTCGCGGGCCGCTCCGCAGGTCCGGCCGCGCGTTCCGTCACTTCAGCCTTGCGACCGTTCCGGTTGCAGTTACAACACTTATGCTGTTTGTCTTCATCGATGTATGAGTGTCTGGCGGTCGATAGCTATATGCATGATGCAAAAGGGGGCGATTTTGTATGGTACAGGATACGAATTGTGTTTCCTACATTGATATGGTACGTGGAGATATTCAAGCTTCCGTACTCAGTGGAAGAGCAGTGTAATTGAGCAAGAGTCTTTCCATATTTGATGATCTGTAGGCCACTTTTGCAGGGTTTAACTGTCAGTGCAATATGGCGATCTGTACAAAATAGTTTTGCTGCTGTAAGTCTCGTCTGCGGAAAGAAAAAGGCAGACAGTGCTTCCACACTGGCAGCATCAGTAATTTGGCAGGTAAATTCAGTAAGAGCCGAGCAGAATGCACTGTTAATTCGCAAGACATCCTTTGTGCTGGGAGATAGGAGCCTCTACATAGCAATGAGAAAGTCTGCGTTTTGAAGATGTTCATTGAAAGCAGGACATAACGACTTCCAGGAAAGATAACACGTGATGGAGGGGGTGACATATTAGGACCATCGGGAGGAATGCATTCAGGGTTATTCAGAGCTATTTTCGCAAACAGGTTCTGTTAGGACAAGAATTTCCATGCAGACAAGCTGAGACATCACGAAAGCTCCTATGAAAGTGATCATTAACTATTTCTGTGGCATTTTACTATTTCTGAGAGGTAGACTAGGCTCTTATTTACATACCCATGTGACATCAGTATAACATTGAGAACCTTTTAGCTGCACCTGCGATTGGCCGAGCGGTTCTAGGCGCTTCAGTCTGGAACCGCGCGACCGCTACGGTCGCAGGTTCGAATCCTGCCTCAGGCATGGATGTGTGTGATGTCCTTAGGTTAGTTAGGTTTAAGTAGTTCTAAGTTATAGGGGACTGATGACCTCAGATGTTAAGTCCCATAGTCCTCAGAGCCATTTGAACCTTTGCACCTGCGATCATGAGTTTTCCCTCAATGCATCAGGTAAAAACGTGCACAGCTAGACGCATCTCCCATGTCCCGTTAAGATCGCTATGAATAGTGCACCCTGTGCTATTCTGGGATGCATTGCAACACATTTCTATAGCGCGTTCAGAGAGAGAGACTTGGCTGTTATTTATATAAACATATGATGTCAGTTTAACAATGAGAACCTTTTATCTGCGCCTACAATGGTGAGTCGCTCAGCAATTAGGTCTTTCCTGGACTGCAGGTAGAGAGGCATCGTGCCAGCGATGGTAAACATGAATGCGCGGTTCAGAGGCGTCTCACGTATGGGACTGGCGTGAGTGCAAAGCCTGACAAGCGCGCTTTCGAGTTCTGTAGGGCAAGGGGCAGCAGCTCGCTGTGCAATGCATTACTTCTGCAGTTGACAATTAGCAAGCGTGTTTGCAGAGCCTTTTACCTGCATTATTTTGACAATTCACGAATTGTTTGCATCTCTGCGCATCAGTGTACTGCATTATTTCGGTTATTTACGAGTAGTTTGTAGGTCTGTAGACTATTTGTTGTGACTCCAAGCACGCCAGAGCGAGTGTTTTGTATAAGTGTAGTAAATCAACTATGTGAAATCCGTCTGTAAATAAATTGTATGCATTATTTTTGCAGTTTATAATTAGTGAGTGTGTCCGCAGAGAATTTTATATACATTATTTTGACAATTTACGAGTTGTATGCGTGTCTGCCAATCAGTGAATTGCATTATTTCGGTGATTTACGACTAGTTTGCAGGTCTGTAGGCTGTGCAATGCATTATTTCGACAGTTTACAAATAGCAATAGTGTTTGCAGAGCATTATATATGCATTATTTTGACAGTTTTGAGTTGTTTTCATGTCTGTACATCAGTGTGCTGCATTATATCGGTGATTTACGAGTAGTTTTCAGGTTTGTAGACTATTTACTGTGACCTCAAGCATGTCAGGGCGAGTGTTTTGTAACAGTGAAATAAATAAACTAGATGAAATCGGTCCCTAAATAAATTATTCCAAAAACAAATAAAGTACACTCCTTTCTCTCCAGCAGCCCAACACAGGCTGAGTTCTTTTGCTGCCATTTTCCCCCCAGACCGCCATGGAATGTTAGCACCCTCTGGTGGCAGTACTGTGTAGTAGGTCAGTTTCACTCCGGACCTCATGGTGAACACACTGGATAGAGCTACTGCCTCAGATTGTTTAAATAAACACTGCAAGACTTACATCCATCCTATCCAGCACAGGCTGAGTCGTTTTTCCGCCAATACCAAGGAAGGGGTGGCGATCGGATGACTTAAGTGAGTGGAGGTAGCCCAAGTGTCCTATTTTCCCGCCATTTTCTTAGGCAAGTGGAGGAAGCCAAGCGACCTTTTATCTGGCGAAATTTGAACATCCCGCCACCTTCTGGGGGAGGGCAGGGAGAGGGGGTTAGGTTAGTGGAGGTAGCCCAATTGACCTATTTTCCCGTCAAAATTTGAACTGCCCACCATGTCATCATTCCACGTTGCCACATTTATCACTGCCATATTGGTTCCGCCATCTTAAATAAGTTTGATAGTTATGCAGAGTGGGATGATGCTCTCTTTGACCCCAACTAATGCAAAACTGTGTTACCCCATTCATACGTAAGGAAGTCAAGCTTGTATGTTCTGTCACATGACATGTATAAAGTAACAAGCTGCAGAGCGGCACGAGACTGGCTTTTTTTTTTATTTTTAAGCCAGGGAAAAAAATCCTCTTTTCTGGTATTTACACTTGGTATTTTCTCAGCAACAGTTGAATTATAACTGGCAGTGACCGACTTCGAAGCTTCCATTCTTCCTATGGCTCTCCACTGCAGAGAGTCTGGTAGGCATCATCTCTCTGCCATACTGCTGCCTGAGACTGAGTACAAAGTGATTGTGGATGTGGGACTACCCAACAAATACTACCCCATTTGGTGGGTGCCTTGACAAGAATTTTGAATCACATCACGAAACTGACAGTGTTCATTTCCGAATTGTAGTCACTGCTGTTTTTCTTAACATGTAAATACAAGTTTGCTCCCAGAAACAAAACCAGAAGAAGAGTCAACATACAGAATAATTTTTCGAGAACCTATTACTATGAAAACTTTAAAACCTCCAGCAGATGTTTCTGGAATGTTTCTAATTGGCTAATGTTTCATCAAGGTAATACATTTTTGAACTACCTCCTTCTCTTGTATCGTGAATCTTTACATGGGATGGAGTTCGTGAATCACCGATGGCACTACTTTGAACTAAAAGCTCTGTTCTTAACATTAAAGCTCTGTTCTTTACATTAACAAAGCATTTACCATTGAAGGTATTTATCTCATCCACAGCTGTAACACGTTTTTGTGATGTCAGGCAGTCATCATTCACATGGAGCTCTTTAAAACATCGTTGTTAAAACCATTTATTTGTGTTACAGGTTCCTTGCGATTTCGATGCTTTCCAGATGACCCGAAACCAAGTTTTTCTATGGTTCCTACAGCTCTGACACATTCGTTTATAATTCTCTTTACATACCTGTTGCTGACACCACATGGTTCTGGAGTCCGTTCTTGTGTCTTCAATTGTCAGCATTAGGAGACCTGGTTTCAAATTCACGCTTGAAAAAGTTATAAATGCGATAAATAACTCCCTTTGCCTGCTTGTGAAGCACTTCACATTTATTGCCGTCACCGGGCTTTCTTCTTAGCGCCCTTAAACATGTTACAGATATATATTCACACATTCACACCTATACTGCTACAAGAAAAAACAAAAAACAAAACAAAAGAAAACTGACAGTTGAATGAATAATGCGGTTTTCGCGAAGTACGGCAACAGTGAAGCATGTTGGAGCGAGATTCTCGCTGTCTAGCTGTAACTCGCTGGTAGCCACTCAGAAAGAGAATGAATATTATTGGCTGCTAGTGGCTAGTGGAGGGGAATGCGCAGAACGGCTGAAAATTGGGTCGCCTTCTAACCTGACATGGAATTTAAGACTCACAAAGAACGTCAGCGGCATCAAACAAATTTACACTTTTGTGTTCACATAAGGCTCCCAAAAACCAGATTTCATAATCCAGTTTCACAATACCATTTCCAGTTGGTTACGTAAACACTGTAGCTTTACTGTATGGAAAATGATGATGGCGTCCTCTTGGGTAAAATATTCCGGAGGTAAAATAGTCCCCCATTCGGATCTCTGGGCGGGGACTACTCAAGAGGACGTCGTTATCAGGAGAAAGAAAACAGGCGTTCTACGGATCGGAGCATGGAATGTCAGATCCCTTAATTGCGCAGGTAGGTTAGAAAATTTAAAAAGGGAAATGGATAGGTTAAAGTTAGACATAGTGGGAATTAGTGAAGTTCGGTGGCAGGAGGAACAAAACTTTTGGTCAGGTGAATACAGCATTATAAATACAAAATCAAATAGGGGTAAAATAGGTTTAATAATGAATAAAAAAATAGGAGTGAGGGTAAGCTACTACAAACAGCATAGTGAATGCATTATTGTGGCCAAAATAGACACGAAGCAAAAGCCTACTACAGTAGTACAAGTTAATATGCCAACTAGCTCTGCAGATGACGAAGAAATTGAAGAAATGTATGATGAGATAAAAAAAATTATTCAGATAGTGAAGGGAGACGAAAATTTAATAGTCATGGCTGACTGGAATTCGATAGCAGGAAAAGGGAGAGAAGGAAACTTAGTAGGTGAACATGGATTGGGGGGGAAGAGATGAAAGAGGAAGCCGCCTGGTAGAATTTTGCACAGAGCATAACTTAATGATAGCTAACACTTGGTTCAAGAATCATAAAAGAAGATTGTATACATGGAAGAAGGTTGGAGATACTGACAGGTTTCAGATAGATTATATAATGGTAAGACAGAGATTTAGGAACCAGGTTTTAAATTGTAAGACGTTTCCAGGGGCAGATGTGGACTCTGACCACAATCTATTGGTTATGAACTGTAGATTAAAACTGAAGAAACTGCAAAAAGGTGGGAATTTAAAGAGATGGGACCTGGGTAAACTGAAGGAACCAGAGGTTGTACAGAGTTTCAGGGAGAGCATAAGGGAACAAATGACAAGAATGGGGGAAATAAATACAGTAGAAGAAGAATGGGTAGCTTTGAGGGATGAAGTAGTGAAGGCAGCAGAGCATCAAGTAGGTAGAAAGACAAGGGGTAGTAGAAATTCTTGGGCGACAGAAGAAATATTGAATTGAATTGATAAAAGAAGGAAATATAAAAATGCAGTAAATGAAGCAGGCAAAAAGGAATACAAACATCTCAAAAATGAGATCGACAGAAAGTGCAAAATGGCTAAGCAGGCATGGCTAGAGGACAAATGTAAGGATGTAGAGGCTTATCTCACTAGGGGTAAGATAGATACTGCCTACAGGAAAATTAAAGAGACCTTTGGAGAAAAGAGAGCCACTTGCATGAATATCAAGAGCTCAGATGGAAACCTAGTTCTAAGCAAAGAAGGGAAAGCAGAAAGATGGAAGGAGTATATAGAATGTCTATACAAGGGCGATGTACTTCAGGGCAATATTATGGAAATGGAAGAGGATGTAGATGAAGATGAAATGGGAGATACGATACTGCATGAAGAGTTTGACAGACCACTGAAAGACCTAAGTCGAAACAAGGCCCCGGGAGTAGACAACATTCCATTAGAACTACTGACAGCCTTGGGAGAGCCAGTCCTGACAAAACCCTACCATCTGGTGAGCAAGATATATGAGACAGGCGAAATACCCTCACACTTCAAGAATAATATAATAATTCCAATCCCAAAGAAAGCAGGTGTTGACAGATGAGAAAATTACTGAACTATCAGTTTAATAAGTCACAGCTGCAAAATACTAACGTGAATTCTTTACAGACGAATGGAAAAACTGGTGGAAGCCGACCTCGGGGAAGATCAGTTTGGATTCCGTAGAAATATTGGAACATGTGAGGCAATACTGACCTTACGACTTATCTTAGAAGCTAGATTAAGAATAGGCAAACCTACGTTTATAGCATTTGTTGACTTAGAGAAAGCTTTTGACAATGTTGAGTGGAATACTCTCTTTCAAATTCTGAAGGTGGCAGGGGTAAAATACAGGGAGCAAAAGGCTATTTACAATTTGTACAGAAACCAGATGGCAGTTATAAGAGTCGAGGGGCACAAAAGGGAAGCAGTGGTTGGGAAGGTCGGGAGACAGGGTTTTAGCCTCTCCCCAATGTTATTCAATCTGTATATTGAGCAAGCAGTAAAGGAAACAAAAGAAAAATTCGGAGTAGATATTAAAATCCATGGAGAAGAAATAAACTTTGAGGTTCGCCGATGACATTGTAATTCTGTCAGAGACAGCAAAGGACTTGGAAGAGCAATTGAACGGAATGGATAGTGTCTTGAAAGGAGTGTATAAGATGAACATCAATCAAAGCAAAATGAGGATAATGGAATGTAGTCAAATTAAATTGGGTGATTCTGAGGGAAATATATAAGGAAATGAGACACTTAAAGTTGTAAAGGAGTTTTGCTATTTGGAGAGCAAAATAACTGATGATGGTCGGAGTTGAGAGGGTATAAAATGTAGACTGGCAATGGCAAGGAAAGCGTTTCTGAAGAAGAGAAATTTGTTAACATCGAGTATAGATTTAAGTGTCAGGAAGACGATTCTGAAAGTATTTGCATGGAGTGTAGTCATGTATGGAAGTGAAACATGGACGATAAATAGTTTGGACAAGAAGAGAATAGGACCTTTTGAAATGTGGTGCTGCAGAAGAATGCTGAAGATTAGATGGGCTGATCACATAACTAACGAGGAGGTATTGAATAGAATTGGGGAGAAGAGGAGTTTGTGGCACAACTTGACTAGAAAGGGATCAGTTGGTAGGACATGTTCTGCAGCATCAAGGGATCACCACTTTAGTATTGGAGGTCAGTGTGGAGGGTAAAAATTGTAGAGGGAGACCTAGAGATGAATACACTAAGCAGATTCAGAAGGATGTATGCTGCAGTAGGTACTGGGAGATGAAGTAGCTTGCACAGGATAGAGTAGCATGGAGAGCTGCATCAAACCAGTGTCAGGACTGAAGACCACAACAACAACAACATGTAAACACTCCAAAATCTAGTCTGGAAATCCTTTTCTAGAAAAATCCGTTTCTAGATACCGGTTTTTCGCTTCCATGATCAATTTTCGCTCCCATGTAAATGCAAAACCATTTTTGAAACGTGCTTGGGTATTCAGGTTACACCTTGTTTTCAAATTATTGTGCAGAGTGTCTTACTGTGCAGTGAAGGAGAAGCAGAAGTATTAGACTGATCATCTAGCTGCGTACCTGTAATATTTAAATGAAGACAAATAGCAGTTGTGCTGACTAAATCAGGAACAGGAACAGCTGTTTTCCAAATACCATATTTAAATGGGCTAGCAAATTCACTTCAGACCGTAACATGTAAATGCAACAGCGAGAAATGGTTTCCACAATTCATTTCCAAATAGCGGTTGTGCTGACTAAATCAGGAACAGGAACAGCTGTTTTCCAAACACCATATTTAAATGGGCTAGCAAATTCACTTTAGACCTTAACATGTAAATGCAACAGCAAGAAACGGTTTCCAAAATTCCCTTTTTGTCTTCATGAACACGAGTCCATGAAAACGTAATGTGCTAGGTACAACTTGCTCTCAATGAAGTTACCTGCGTTGGCATAACTTCTGAAAATTTACTGAAATTAAATCCTGACTTAATTTTAAATCAAGTTTGAGGGCTAAATTTTTACTGCATTACCATTTATATGTTTTGCTAATGGCGTCATCTGGGGAAAAAGTGACATAAAAAGTTTTAGATGAAAATATAGACATTTCTACTGTAAGAATTTTGAACAGAGTGTACGGTACATATCAAGCAAATGAGGTGAAATAGATGTATCAGTAGAACAAAGCTACTGGTACCATGTATTTTTATAATGACAGAACATAAAGGGAAATGAAATTACTGTTTACATCATACATGGCTATAAAAAAGTGTCTCTCTTCTGCAGAATTGAACAAAGATAGACAAGTTGCAGTATATGTACACAATGAAATGAGAGATTCATTTTATTTTTTAAATAAAGTAAATGAAAACAGAAAATAAAAACAGATAACACTGTTCATTATTTATGTGTAATGGCAACACATAACAGCTCACAAAAGGGAAGAGGTAAATCCATTTACCACCAAAGTTTTAATACCTTGCAAAGGTGCCTTGGTGATAAAGGCAGCACCTATAGTTTTTGGTATTAAATCACAAAAATAAAATTATAAAAAAAAAAAAAAAATCGTCAGTTGATCACAATTGTAATAGGACAGCAAAAATAATCTTCACTGAATTGCTACAAAAATGTGCCCTTGAAGGGTTAAATATTTTCATGAGTGCCCAATGGGTCGACATCTTGATTATTTAATAATCTGGGGAAAATTTGCAGGAAGTTTATGTGGAAGGGCATGAGTGGGCACATTAAGGATAGAGTAAAGTTTTGTCAAATTTGTGCTCTAAGTAAGCCAGTGAGAAACACTAAGATCAGTTTCTTGGCATCCGCCCTAGTTGAGACCCTCATTGAAAAATTATATGTGGGCTTTGTAGGAGCACTGCCTAGAACTCAGAATGGTCACAAGTACATTTTGGTCCATGTCAGTGTGTTTCCCAAATTCGCTTGGTTGTTTCCAACTAGAAGTGCTACCACACGAGCACCAGTACATTGTTTACAACAAATATTTGCTGTATTTGGGCCTAGTAATGCTGTTGTTGTTGTGGTCTTCAGTCCAGGGACCGGTTTGATGCAGCTCTGCTATCATTAGTTATATTGTTGGTGTCACCACTTTAGGCTTTCGATCATCTTTTGCTGTAGAGCCCAACAGTTGTTCCTTAAGTGAATATGGGGGCACCAACTTGCCTCTATTTAGTCAGTCCTTAATGACCTCAATGACTATATCCTGGTCTTAGGAGTCCTGCCCAAGACACGGCTCAGTGCCTGGTTATCAGTCACAAGGCAATAGGTTGTGTGTTTAGTGTAGTAATGAAACATTTCCAAAGCAAAAAGAACTTACAAGGCCTTGAACTCATAAATAGAATATTTATTTACACATCAGATAATCCCATCAATGTGTATGCATTGGTCGTTCACATTGATTCCTTACTGCGATAACACATTACCTAATACAGACACACATACATACATCTGTACAATTATTTTTTGTCAAAAAACTTTTGTTAACAGTCTGCTGTGGTATACTGTGCCAAATGCTTTTTGGAAACCTAGAAATGTGGAAACTGCCCGTTGCCCTTCATCCATAGTTTGCAGTATGTCATGTGAGAAAAGAGTGAGCTGAGTTTCCCCACAAATGATGCTTTCTAAAACTGCACTATTCATGGACATAAACTTCTCAGTCTCAAGGAAATATATTATATTCAAACTTACAATATGTTCAAGAATTCTGCAGCAAACTGATATTAAGTACAGGGTGTGTCAAAACGAATATACAGGTTTTGAGGCTTTGTAGCATTTATTATATTCACCTTACAAATATAAATAATACATCAAATGAAAGAGCAACCCAAACAGTTTTGTCTGTATACTTGTATGCAAAGGGAAGAGAGTGGAACGAACCAGAGTGACTGAAGAATGTGCTGGACGAGTGAGAACCTTTTACACACAGCACCAAGAAATCAGTTTGGATGGCTAGTCATGATTTAGCATTTCCAGTGATGTCTCTGTGGAGAGCTTTAAGGAGACACTTACAACTACATCCTTATGATCTGCAGTTGTTACAAGCTGAAAAAAGCCTACAGCATAAGTTTATGTGTCAACTTTGCAAATGAAGCATTGCTGCTTTATGATGAAGATATTCTGGATCATGTCGTCTTCGGTGATGACTTGACAGTTCACCTAAGTAAACACTTGTAAGAAAAACTGTTTGAGCTGCTCTTTCATTTGATGTATTATTTATAACTGTAAGTTGAATGTAATAAATGCTACAAAGCCTAAGAACCTGTACATTCATTCTGAGACACCCTGTTTATTGGTTTGTAATTTTGTGGGTCTGTTCTTTTACCCTTCTTATTCACAGGCATCACCTGGGCTTTTTTCCAGTCACTTGGGGCATTGCTCTAGATGAGAGAGATTCATGATGAATGCAAGGTAAAAACGGGCCAGTGCCATAGTGTGTTTTTTGTAAAATTGAATTGGGATTCCATCCTGATTTGGTAACTTATTTGTTTTCAACTCTTTCAGTTGTTTCTGTATGCCAGGGGTGCTTATTACTATGTTGTCCTTACAGGAGTCAGTTTGATGGTAAAATAATGGTATGTTTGAATGATTCTCCTATGTGAACAATTTCTTAAACTACAGTTTTCATTTTGCTTTCTTCAATTGCCACAACAGACTGGTTAGTGACTGACTAAATGGAAGCCTTATACCCACTTACCGATTTTGCATAGGATCAGAATTTTCTTGGGTTCTCAGCCAAAGCTTTTGTTAAGGAATTATTGTGGTGGTTGTAGATCTTTTCACATACAAATGAATCCCTACTACCGTATTTACTCGAATCTAAGCCGCACTTTTTTTCCGGTTTTTGTAATCCAAAAAACCGCCTGCGGCTTAGAATCGAGTGCAAAGCAAGCAGAAGTTCTGAAAAATGTTGGTAGGTGCCGCCACAATTAACTTCTGCCCTCGCATATATATGTAGCGCTACACTGGCATCCTTTGTAGCCACAAAGATAAATACTGGCGCCAAAACCTCTGCGTCAGTAAATAAAATTAAAAAAAAAATTGGAAGACGAGCTTTTTTTCTCCGCCCGAGTTTCGACCACTGCATTCTCATACATTATCCAACGAAGTAAATACAAATTCCGTATTGTTCATCTTCGAATGTAGCAGAATTTCAATGTACTACGAAAGTCCGACTGGCAAGACTGGGATTTTTGTCAATATGGCCAACTCTACGTTCTGAATTTTTTCCTACCTGTGAGAAGAGATGGTTGCTAATAGGAACCAGATGAAATGTGAATCACATGCAGTATTCTCTTCACCAAAAGAATAATACGAATATAAACATTTTGTCATGTATTCTTTCGTGTTTGTTTCTATCTCATTTAAATCGTGTCTGCCTAATAAACTACGAAACTAGAGTGAGACAACAGCAAACGCGGAAGAATATACGTATCGTGTCATGTTTATATTCGTATTACTCTTATGCCTAATAGTGATACAGTCAGAAATGAAGCACGGCAACTGACTAGATTTTTAAATCGAAGATGACTAATTTCTGTGCAGAATTTGATGTACTAAAGAAGCGGCCGCAAAGACTTTCAAACGGAGAAAAAATTTCGCCAAACTCTCATTCAGAACATGTTCTATCATACGCAGTCTATTATTTGGTTCTTGTTGATCATTATCAAAGAAAGCAGCAGTGTAAGTAACTACAAATAGCAGTCTCTTGCCATTGCTTCGCTAATGAGACAATTCCTCTTTTTTTAATTGTAGGCGGCGGTAGCGCGCACAAAAGCAAGCCATGCCGCGAGCAGCGACAGGCCGTAAACACGCACGATCAGAATGCGACAAACAATGCATGATACAATATAGTAATGCATTTTCAGCTTAGATTGACTGACGTAAACACCTATAACACAGAAAACGGCACTTATCATATCAAAGCAAAATAAGCAATCGATTCAAACCAGACGAAGCACGTGAAAAAGGAAGAGTATCCGTGTAAATACGGACGGAGCGCCTGACGCATAGCAATGGCTACCTGGTAAAGCTTAACTGCTAAGCTTACGACTCGAAACAAACTACTGTAGCTGTATCGTCATTCATTCGACCTAAATTGTGTCTCATATTACAATGGACCAACTTTGTGTCGATTTTGAGGTGCGGCCTAAAACTTTTCTCTCCCCTTGAATATCGAGTATCAAATTTCAGGTGCGGCTTAGATTTGGGAATTTTTTTTTCCTTTATTTCGAATCTCATTTTTCAGGTGCGGCTTAGATTCGAGTGCGGCTTAGATTCGAGTAAATATGGTAACCTTTGCCTCTCATCATTTGTGTGTTTGTATTTGAACAGACACTGCAATAGCCTTTGATTTCTCAATATTTTCTGAATTTCATTGTTAAACCATGGTGAGTCTTTTCCATCATACAATCTGTTTAAGCTTTGCCCATAATCCCTCTGTCCATTATAATGAAACTAAATGATTTCAGTTTGTTATATAAGTGAGACGCTAACAACTGCTTATCTGATCTTGCTAGCAGAAACTCTCTCCTAGCCTTTTTTACTGATTTATTAACTTTTGTAACCATAGTTGCTGTGATGACATCATGATAACTAATCCTTATCTGTATACTGATGCTGTCGATAAGATCCAGCCTGTCTGTAGCTAAAAGGTTTAAGATATTTCCAGTGTGTGTGGGAGCTGCCAAACTAGCTTGTCAAGGCAGTTTTCAGAAAACATGTCAAAAGTACTTCACAAGACTACCTGTCTGTAGCCCCTGCAATAAATCCATAGATGTCCCAGTCTATACTCGGTAGATTAAAGTCACCTGCAACTAGTATTGCATGATTTGGGTATTTATATGTTGCTGACCTTAGATTCTAGAACTGTCAGTGGAATTGGGTGGCTGGTAAAAACATCCAGTAATTAACTTGGTTTCACCTGCACCTGCTATATGTGATCAGGTAACTTCACTGTCACATTCAACTTTGAACTCAATAGTGGCAATATTTTTGTTGATTGAAATGAATACAGTGCCCTCTTATGGCATCTAATATGCCTTTCCAACTCGCTTTATATCTCAGCGTTATCTACTTCAGGTTTCAAGCAACTCTCAGTCCAAAGAATAATTTGAACATGAGAGCTTTCCTGGAGAGCAGTAAATTAAGGGTCTTTGTTACAAATACATTGACAATTTACTGATAATTTTTTAACAGCAAAGTGTCATTACTCTGAATGTGGTCTGATTTGACTATCTGTGTATTGACTGGTAAAAGTCCATCAGAGTATATCAAACTATCGCTTAAATCTACAGCCAAGACCATCACAGAATCTACGAAGCCTTTGATTGAGACGCTCCACTTGGCTCCAAACCAAAGGACCCCAATCAGCTCTGGGTACAATGCTGAATACTGTGAACTCTGCTTGCACTCCACATGAGGTTAGTGACCATCACCATCTTTCCCTGGTGCTTCCCAGAACTCTCAGAACCCTTGTGACAGGTATCGTTGGTGCAAACGTCAGCTGCAACTTGCAGATGATTACACCCTTCATGCCCAGGAGCCTCAGGCAAGGCCTCCTCCACATCTCTGATAAGGCAACCCGGCAGATGTACCCAAGTGCGTGTCGGCTACCTTCCTGATCTTGGATGCTCTCTCTCTCAGGCTCTCCATAATGCACATAACATTTGAGCTCCCAATCATTAGCAAACCCCTGCCCACATGTGTCTGCTCACACCATGCTGAAGGAATGGCCACCTGCTTACTCATAGAGCAAATAGGTGAGGCCAGATGGCCAGCCTCCGCATTGGCCCTCCCAGTTATGGGATGTGAATGTGTTACCATCCACCACACACCCTGCTCTGAGGGCAGATCCACCATTCCATATATGCTATGAGGTGCCTCAGCAGCAGAGCCCATGGGCAAAACAAGTGACACCTGAGTTCCCGCATGAGGAGCGCCAGATTCTCTGCCTCTGCTACTCCCCAAGGCAACAGTCTGAAGGCAGCTGACCATAGCAAAGAACACATTCAGCTGTTTGTGAATGTGTCTGGCTCCTCCTGCATCCACACAGCATGCACATTTCCTAAAGACTAACTGAAGGTACTGTTGATCATAAGATTCTAGTAAATAAGATAGAAGCACTAGGAATAAGAGGGGCAGCTAATGACAAACACTGTACATGTACATGTATACTGACGTCTGACTATGTTTTCTGGTTGTTTCACTTTTTTTGTCAGGCTGTGTATTTGTGTAACTCCATGGAAGATGCTAAAAAGTCTGTGATTTTAGGTGCTGGTACTTATGTTAAGACAATACCATAATTCATTTTATTGATAAATTTGTGTAATTGTATGATTTTGTACTCCACATAAACATAACTTGTCCGATACCAGTGCTCAGAATGGTTCACAGAGAAATAAAACTATAGGAATTGCTATTATTGCTATTAGTACAATTGAAGAACGTTATACACTCCTGGAAATGGAAAAAAGAACACATTGACTCCGGTGTGTCAGACCCACCATACTTGCTCCGGACACTGCGAGAGGGCTGTACAAGCAATGATCACACGCACGGCACAGCGGACACACCAGGAACCGCGGTGTTGGCCGTCGAATGGCGCTAGCTGCGCAGAATTTGTGCACCGCCGCCGTCAGTGTCAGCCAGTTTGCCGTGGCATACGGAGCTCCACCGCAGTCTTTAACACTGGTAGCATGCCGCGACAGCGTGGACGTGAACCGTATGTGCAGTTGACGGACTTTGAGCGAGTGTGCATGCGGGAGGCCGGGTGGACGTACCGCCGAATTGCTCAACACATGGGGCGTGAGGTCTCCACAGTACATCGATGTTGTCGCCAGTGGTCGGCGGAAGGTGCAAGTGCCCGTCGACCTGGGACCGGACCGCAGCGACGCACGGATGCGCGCCAAGACCGTAGGATCCTACGCAGTGCCATAGGGGACCGCACCGCCACTTCCCAGCAAATTAGGGACACTGTTGCTCCTGGGGTATCGGCGAGGACCATTCGCAACCGTCTCCATGAAGCTGGGCTACGGTCCCACACACCGTTAGGCCGTCTTCCGCTCACGCCCCAACATCGTGCAGCCCGCCTCCAGTGGTCGCGACAGGCGTGAATGGAGGGATGAATGGAGACGTGTCGTCTTCAGCGATGAGAGTCGCTTCTGCCTTGGTGCCAATGATGGTCGTATGCATGTTTGGCGCCGTGCAGGTGAGCGCCACAATCAGGACTGCATACGACCGAGGCACACAGGGCCAACACCCGGCATCATGGTGTGGGGAGCGATCTCCTACACTGGCCGTACACCACTGGTGATCGTCGAGGGGACACTGAATAGTGCACGGTACATCCAAACCGTCATCGAACCCATCGTTCTACCATTCCTAGACCGGCAAGGGAACTTGCTGTTCCGACAGGACAATGCACGTCCGCATGTATCCCGTGCCACCCAACGTGCTCTAGAAGGTGTAAGTCAACTACCCTGGCCAGCAAGATCTCCGGATCTGTCCCCCATTGAGCATGTTTGGGACTGGATGAAGCGTCGTCTCACGCGGTCTGCACGTCCAGCACGAACGCTGGTCCAACTGAGGCGCCAGGTGGAAATGGCATGGCAAGCCGTTCCACAGGACTACATCCAGCATCTCTACGATCGTCTCCATGGGAGAATAGCAGCCTGCATTGCTGCGAAAGGTGGATATACACTGTACTAGTGCCAACATTGTGCATGCTCTGTTGCCTGTGTCTATGTGCCTGTGGTTCTGTCAGTGTGATCATGTGATGTATCTGACCCCAGGAATGTGTCAATAAAGTTTCCCCTTCCTGGGACAATGAATTCACGGTGTTCTTATTTCAATTTCCAGGAGTGTATATAGAATACTGCATTTTGTTAACTGGAAAGATAAAGCTGTCTTTAAGAACCAAGAGGTTAAAGCAGACTCTGAAAACTTTTATATTAGTGTTCATCAATAACAGAGATTTTTAAGAAGCTTGTCACAGAAACTACTCATACCTGTTATGGAATAAGCCTTGGTAGGTGTGCAGTTTTGCCCGATTGCCACCCGAAAGTGCTCTAGTAGGACTTATCCTTAAAATGAATTGCGAGACACTTCTTCATAAGTTCAAGTGGGTTACAGGCCTGAATTAAAACTAAAGAAAGACTGACTGAATGGCATGAGTGTCGCCCTTATAAAGACTCGGTCCAAGGTTTTACTGAAGGAACAGAAACTTTCTTTTATTGACTGTTGGTCATTGTATTTTGTTTGTATATTATTTATCATAAGCAACATTTATTCAAATGTTGCCTATGCAGTGGGAATCCTGGTTTTATGACTGTGTTAAAATTTAGTTACTGAAAATGTAGTAATTTCAGATAGGGACTCTTGCTCCTTAATATGGGTGTCACTGGATTCAGAAAGATCAGACAATCAAAAGTATATCAACAAATCCTAGTAATTTGCCATAATTTGGCTAAAATTTACACTGAATGTTAGGATCAGGTGAAATCTTTAATTAATTAACAATATCTTTTAAACTAATTACATTTGGCTTATTATGAACACTTCACTGAAAAGGGGAAAATAGCTCTTTAAATTGGAAGTGATCTGTCCTGAATTTACCTATTAACTCATTAACTCACAAGAATTTATCCATGACTAAAGTACCAAATCTTATAATTGTAAGAACTTTTAATGACCATTATTGCTGCTGAAACTAACTAACTCATTGCAACAAAGTGAATGATTTGAATAATATTTTTGTTGGGGGAATTTGTTTCTATCATTCGAATAATATGCCTATTATGTGGTTAATGTAGCAACTGTAACATCGGAACATTGAATAGAAATTTAGCAGAACTTTAAGTAGGGTGGTGGGCATCAACCTGCTTTGTCACAAGCTCTATCATTGTTCATTCTGATAGCTCCTGTTAGCAGTGGTGTAGCAGAAGAATGTTTTCTGTTGTTTCCTGTTTTAAGAGAAATGTAACAGATAAGATTCAGCTGTATCATCTTGATGCTGTTAGTGGGCTGATGGCCCATTTCTGCGTTCAAACTGATGCTACAAAGACTTCATCACAATTAATGTTAAAATAGCTTCTCCTGTGACCATGTATATGGCACATGTTCTGCTATTACAAGTCAAGAAGATAGTGATACCTTTGTTATGGAATTTTGTTTATGATGTACTGGTAAAGACTGAAACTGTATCATATTAGTATGAATTTTTTTCTCTCTTTTTCTTGGGCCTTTTGGCCATAACTAACAAAGTCCTGCAGCATGCGCTTTTTGTTTTTGTTGGGTTAACTATGAACAAAGGGAGGCTTCTGTGCAGGTTTGTCACTTCACTTGTAATAAAACATATTTATTAATATTTACAAATAAATGAGGTAATATTTTAGGTGCTGTGAGGATTTCATTTTTATGAGCAAATTTTGTATTTCTGAAAATTAAGTACATTCAGGAAACCTCATTTTCTTGGAGAAAACTGCTGAACTATTGTTTTCCCCAAAGTTTGGGAGTCAGTACTGTGAGGAAGTCTATGTGGCACGTAAGACTGTGCAAATCTGTAGGCCTATCTGTTTCAATGAACAATCTGTACACTAACAAAACAGTTTCTGTGAGTTAGTCTCTGTTGTAACAATTTGGTTGTCATCCTGAAGTTAACTGCTGCTGCTCAGAGTGGCAGGAACAGTTTTACATTATTTTCATGTAAAATTTTGTATTATTGCCAGTATTATGATTTATTAGCCATCTGAGCCTCACCAATATGAAAAAATATAATTTTAAAGTGTTTCATATGATTAACCTTTATCAAAGTGAGAAATAAATAAAAGAAGAAATCATCAATTTTAAAGTTTTGCACAAAATTAGCTTTTATTATCATAGCAAGAAATGACTACAAGAAGAAATTGGCAAAAAGTGAACAATCAGTTGTTTCAAGGAGATAGTTTCACTTTGGAACCACCAGACATACACTCTTCAACCACCCATCATTTCATGTGATATATTTGAAAGTGAATTCGCATCTTTCTAGACATAATCCAGCATCTCAGATCTCTCATGAACTGATAACGCCTACAACTTATGGTCCTAAATAACAAAAAAAAATTTGGTTAGTTTTTAATTAATTTTACATCACAACTATATACCGCTCAAGAGATTTCAATCAGAAACCACACATAAAAGCAGCAATACAAACTCAAATTTATATAACCGTAACTTTAGCCAGATTTACTTTCACTTTCAATTATCTCTTCAATGTGGCCAGTATAAAAAAGACCCGCATGTCATAATCTCCATGCTGACAATTGCTTTGAATACTGTGAATGGCTGCTACAATGCACTACATTCATAGAAGTAACTCAGTGTACCACTGAATGTTTCTGTCTTGCAGCAGCATTGGTGGTTTCATACTAAAGGCACTGGTACTTGAAAAAAACTTATAAAATGGCAGTTTCAGGAAGAAATCTCTGGTACTCAAAGGGTTAACACAGACATTCCTATGAAGCATTCCCATATTGCCGGTGGAATAAAACTGAACAACACGTAATCTTATCCCAAGTGTCACCATTATCTGTTTTTTGTTGATATGATGCTAGAAATATTTGTGAACACTGCAAATTGACATTATACTCTAAGAGACATAACTAATATTTTAGCAAGTACCATACAAAATAAAAACCGAATTTAAAGCATGCATTTCAGAAATGCTCAAAGCTAAAAAATGAGCAGTCTTACTAATTATCTGTATTTCACATAGATACTTCTTGAAAAAACATTGCAGTCAACTGAAAAAAATCTAGTATTGTTAATTTTGGACAAGTCTGAATGCTATTGCTTGTTGTAAAGACCAGTACATTCATGTGCTTAAAATTCCTTCACACTAGAGCCATAAAATTCAGCTACTGAATGGCTGCTTTTTCAAGCCATTAGAGGACTTTTATACTCAAGAATGCAACCAGTGGTGCATTAACCACCCACAACATTTAATTATGCAAGAATTTATTTCCTGATTGTTTGAAATTATGCAGCAAAGGATAGCCTCAATAGTGAAGGCAACAATATCATTCAATAGATGCAGCATTTCACCAAGTCCTCACTTATGCACTAAGGCAAATTTGCTGCCTTTGTTATAGGGCAGAACGGTACTTGCAGCTGCATCTCTCAAGAGCCAAAGGTCATGGGCATGTGCAAATGAAGCACAATTAGGTCCAAGTACCTCTGTTTCACCAAAAGAAATAATTTCTTAACCTAGAAGGGAAGATCCCCAAAAATGACAGTATAAAGGGAAGACGTCTACGGGCACTTCTAGAAATTACCTGAAAATGTGAAATTTGTTAACACTAATCTCAATTAGTGTTTCAAGGAATAATATTTATAGCAAATTAAGTTTTTTTTTCACAATATTTAGACACATGGCCTTGAATCATAACCAAGCTTAGAGCTCAGACATGGCTGCACTTTTGGGCCATTTGAGACTTGCTGCTGTTAAACTGTATCGATAACGGTCTAAACACACACACACACACACACACACACACACACACACACACATACACACAGAGTCACACACACAAAACTGAACTATTGGCTTACTGCAACAATTGTATAAATTGACAACAGATAACTGGCTGTCACAAGCTCTGTTGGTCAAAGTCACAGTTCATGCACAACTCTGCTGACAATGTTATTGTCTGGTTTTGCTTCCACAAACATGACTAGATTTATAATGCACAGCACAAAAAATATAATTCTTAAGCATTGGCTGTTTGCTATGAGGCAGGTTTACATGGCAGTAATTTGGACCTCTTAAGCCCATAGAGAAAAATATAATTATTTGCAGCATTACAATCTCCTTATGAACTGATTGCACCTGACTGTTTTTCCTGTCCCCCCCACCCCCTCCCCAGTGTGTGGCATCTTTATATACAGAAATGCGCATAAGTTTAATATTTGTCTTGAATAGAAATGATACAAAAAGTGCAAGTGTTCCTTAATGACCGATGGCTTAGCAAATCTCAATCTTCCATGGAATGAGAGGACTCAACAGTTTCTCATTCAGCTAAATACAAACAAATTTACTTTACACAACAGCAATGTCATTTATTTTCTAGCTGGTACAACTGTTCAGTCACAAGCAATAACTCAGAATGCATGTTAATGTAACTGAATGTGGAGCAGCTTGTAACAGAATAAAGATGGTTCTGAAAATTTCAATCAGTTATGTATATGACAAATAATATATGGCCCAATTAATATACGACATCTTTGTAATATTATTAACTATTATGCTATTATTACAAGATCCATAATTAGTTTACAACAGCTAACTTTCTTTTGCAGTGCTCATCTGAAATCCTTAAGATATTCCTCATATTAATGGGACAAAATAAATGAATGATCAAGTGAATTCATAAATGAAAAATATTATTTTGTGGCATAGTGAGGACTAATATATCAACAAAATAATCAGTTTTTGAAAATATAGTACAATTGGATAGATAATCTGCCTCCACATAAGTGCTGAAGTTTTCACAGATCAGTATGTTATTGTGTACAGGACAACACTTTACTATTACGAATCAGATGAGATATCATATCACACTTTAAGATTTAAAGTTTTGTTGTAGGCATCTTAAACTTCTCAGATTACAAATAATGCATGCAGAAAATAATCATTTGCGCCAAGGCCACAGTAACACATAGACAGCCGAATTTGCAGAATGCAAAATTCATAAAGATGAAAATGTGTTTGGAAGAGTGAGTGAAGGGGGGAAAGGAAGGAGGTTTAAAGTTTTGTTGCAGGCATCTTAAACTTCTCAGATTACAAATAATGCATGCAGCAAACAATGATTTGCACCAAGACTACAGTAACACATAGGCAGCCGAATTTGCAGAATGCAAAATTCATAAAGATGAAAATGTGTTTGGAAGAGTGTGTGAAGGGGGCAAGGGAGGATGAGGTAGAGAGCAGTAATAATGTAATAACCTTTTCTGTTGTGAAACAAATTGTCAAGTGTTTACATAAATTTGAAATGCGGGGAAGCTTAAATAATGTGAAAGTAGGAATGACCTGTGGATTAAGCTGAATTTGAAAAAAAAGTCATTAGTGTTTATTTGTAAGTAAAACAAGGAAAAGATGTTATATTTAATGGAATTCTTTCCTCAGTAAGGAATTTTTATACTTTCTGTTCACCACATGGTGGTATTTTCAACAGTATGCAGCAATCAGTTGGTAAACATAAAATAAAATATTTATTGTTTTATTTGCTGAAGTCTAGTTACATTGTGTCACAGCAAAGTCATGTGTTTACTATTGAAGATCTGAAATTGAAACCTGAAGTGACACAAATCATTATTTTGGTTTACAAATGAAGCAGTTTCAGTATGGCTCTATCTTTCTTAATCAAGGAGTAGATATGGGGTCTGAGCTAAAATAGCACTACACTAAAAATGCTAATTTTGAGACAGTATCTTCTGACTATAATCAAGCATTTTCTGAAATACTACACTAAAAATGCAAATTTTGAGACAGTATCTTCTGACTATAATCAAGCATTTTCTGAAATACACTTCTATTTAACAGTTATCAGTGCTTAATACTGTCAGACTATGTGTTTGTCAATAGCAAGCAGAACGGACATCACCTTTGTGGAATACAATGATCATGCTGATACAGTAGAATGACAGAAAGAAGCACTATAAAGGAAATTGTTTATGACATTAGTAGTAGTCTATAGAATTCATGGAGATGTAAACATTTTTGACAGTGTACTGTAGTGTGAAGAGAAAAAGAGCTTAGTGAAAGAAAGAGAAGAGGAGAAGGAATGAAATATTTCCTGTTATGAAAGTGGTCAGCAATTGTTTACATAAATTTAAACTATAGGAAAGCTTCAACGATGTGACAGTATTAGCAGTAAGAATATCCAGTGTCATATCCAAAAACAAAGGGTATTCATTTGTCCACATGTAGGTATTCAGGCTATGCAAGGACCTTTAACACTCAAATAAATTTGCTGAAGTCATCATAGGTTAGAACTCTGACATAGTATGTGCTAGGTTTTTAAGCAACAGAAGTAGACTGTCTTTCTTCCTATCAAGCTGTGAAAGATACCATATGGACCAAATCAGTTTTACAGAATCTCATAACACTTCAGGAAGTGCCCAACTACCTTGTAAATGGACTACCAAAGTCCTGTTAACTGATCAAGAAGTATGAGCCCCATTAATGCACAAAACTCAGATGTGAAGTATCATTTAATATAAAAAAAATTTCTGGCTCCTTCAGTCCAGAACATCTCAGCTTCATAAATCAAGAAGCAGATACGCTTACCAAGATACTCTTTAAAAGCAATTTTTAGAAACAGATACTATTACTGTTTACTGTTAGCACCATGTATCCTAAAGACAAACAACATATTCAATCTGACATTTACTAACTAAAGTAGACATAATATGATCATTTATTAAAATAGATTTGTTTTGTTTTATTTTCACTTAAAATATCAATAAACTGTGTTAATCTTTTAAGTTTGTATTTGGCTCTCTTTTGTGTGCTACTCTGTGGTGTCACTGTAACTGTAATCCAACCAATGGTTACAGTAAAATTTGCTACACTTTTGTCTGTGTGATTCTTCATTATGTTTTTAGTGCTTTTATTTTGAAACTAGTAAGGCATTGTTATTATTCTAAAAAGACATGCTGAGTTGCAGATAGGCACTACAAACAGACAATGAAGCAAGTAACCTTTTGGTCAATCAACATTTATTGGAATGAGGCAAAAAACAACAAACACACACGCACACACACACACACACACACACACACACACACACACACACACACACAGAGAGGGCGAGAGAGAGACAGAGACAGAACTGCGCACACATGCAAACGACACACACACACACACACACACACACACACACACACACACACACACACACTGAGAGAGGAGAGAGAGAGAGAGAGAGAGAGAGAGAGAGAGAGACAGAGAGAGGAGGAGGGGGGGGGGGGGCAAACGGAACTTGCACACACACATGACCACAGTCTCTAGCTGCCAGAGCAAGACTGTGAGCAGCAGTGCATGATGGGAGGAGCAAGCTAGGTCGTGGAGGTAAGGAGGAGTCTAGGGCGGGGAGTGGGAGTGGTAGCAGGTAGCAGGATAGTTGGTGGGAGACGGTAAAATGCTGTTTGTGGGAAAGTTTGAGGGGGTAGGGCAGCTATGTGTAGTTCGGAAGTTAGAGGGCAGGGGGCTGGTAGGGGATGGGTAGGGGGAAGGGGTGCAGTGGAAAAAGAGAGAAATAAAAACACGGTTGGTGCATTGATGGAATAGAGGGCTGCAGGGTTGGAATGTGGACAGGGAAGGGATAAGTGGGTAAAGGACAGTGTCTAACAATGAAAGATGGTGGTGCCATATGAGGAGGCCACTGCCATGGTAATACCCATCAGGCACTTCCCCTTTCGTTTTGTTTGGGTGATTATCATACAGTTTCATTTACCTCTGGTGTATCTAAATTTTTCCTGAATGACATTAATCTGATGAACTATTAGGGTTAGGGTAAATCACTGATCAATCTCACAGTACTTGCATGACTTGAGTAGCGGCAGGAGAATTAAAATTGGTTATAGAGACAGATTTTTGGACACTGGAGGTGACCATTGCGTTAGGGGCAGCTTTAGAACTTTCCCCCAGCAGCAGGAAAGTTCTAGGCACCTTCTCACTGATAGCCTTCCTTTTGTACTCACCGAAACTGGCCGTGGGCTCAGCAGGGCAGTGGTTTGTGAGCCTCCATTCTGGCAGCCAGCCTTTTTTCGCTAGTGGCCAAGCGAGAGGCTGGGAACACTGTGGCTGAATGTGAAATGAGACTTCTTTAGAAACTGGCGCCACTGGGCATCCTGGTGCCAGCCTAACTGCTTTATTGGACATGGTGTGGGAGCCTGGTCTCCTTATCCTGTGTGCAGGTCCAGGTAAAGTGGCATTGGGCTGGCGCCCGGCTAATGTGTTTATTACAAGAACAGCTTACCTTGTGAGATGGTTCAAAGAATTTCTCCGGATGCCGTGTTTCTTAGAAGCCATCGCACCTCGCCAAAATGGCGCCCACTAAATCGTTTTATGGACTATGCAGAGCTTGGTTTCACTAGGAAGCTTCCCTCATCTTATGAAATACGCCGGGGCTTTGGCTGCAGGACATCCAGGCATTGTATGCTGGTTTTTTGGAGGAGAACAGAATGTGTACTGCACTGCAATGATTGGCTGAGAAAGGTCGGGTCTTCTTGCTATAAAACATGATTGGTATGGTAACCACTGCTGGGCCATGATAGGTTTATTCAAGAACATGGGGGGGAACAGCTGTTTTTGGAAGGTTTTGAGCAACAGGAGGGGGACTTGCTTCTCAACCGTCGTGGAGTACAGTCACTAGATCTCTTCCATTTATACAGAGAGAGCAGTTAGTTTTACCGATGGCTGGACACCCAGACAAAACTATATTTTCAGGATCGTGAGACGATCACCGGCAGACATAGGGTCATATCCTGCAGTACGATGCTTCAGCATCACCTGGATGCAGATGATGCCGTCTCATCTTTCACCAGCTATATCGCTAATGTTGCATGGCTTCGACAAATTCAGAAGCATATCAATCATTTTCCTGACCATCTTTTTTCATACCAGCCTTGTACTCACAGTAGTCGCTCCCAGTGTCCACTGCTTGCTTCATTGTATCTTGACATGAGAGGCCAATCAGTGGAACAATACAGCAGAGTGTGCTTGCCTAGATTGGCATCCTTCCACTTACAGTAGCCAGTCTCATTTACATGTAAATTCTAGTTAGGTTCCCCAAGTCTGTTGCTAACCAACCTGAGTTTGTGTTAATGAAATGTTACACAGTTGAAGTTTCTGTTGATATGTTTGTTCTCTCTTGACCTTGATATTACTTAATAAATCTCTTTGTGAAACCGTGGGACCTTGTCATTAATTTTTCACTGACACTCATTCTCATTCCCTGCGATGTCATTTAATTTGTTGTGGGTTTGAAGTAATTAAATTACTTTTATGTCTAGTTAGCCAACTCAGGGGTGATCCACACAGGGGCCAATGTTTAATGTCGGATCTCCTTGTGCTATTGATGAATGTGGCACCTATTGTGTATGGTGGTTACAACTTTTTTGTCTTTTGGCTGACGGAGAATTGCTACCACCATAGGCTAGCTTGCAACAAAGGTTGAGGCCAGAAGGGTTTTGGGACTGTAGGATATATTGCAGGGAGAGTTCCCACTTGTGCAGCTCAGGAAAGCTGGTGTTGATGAGAAGGATCCAGATGGCACAGGCTGTGAAGCAGTCACTGAAATGAAGGAAGTCATATTGGGCTGAGTGCTCAACAACTGGGTGGTCCAGCAGTTTCTTGGCCACAGTTTGTCGGTGGCCATTCATGCTGACAGACAGCTTGTTGGTTATCATGCCTATGTAGAATGCAGCACAATGGTTGCAGCTCAGCTTGTAGATCACATGACTGGTTTCACAAATAGCCGTAACTTTGATGGGATAGGTGGTGTTTGCGACGGGAATGGAGTAGTTGATGATGGGTGGATGTGTGGGACAGGTCTCGCATCTAGATCTATTACAGGGATATGAGTCATGAGGCATGGGGTGGGGAGCAATGATTGTTTTGGATGGATGAGGATGCTGTGTAGGTTCTGTGGGTGGCTGAATACTACCGCAGGAGGGTTGGGTAGGATTGTGGGTAGGACATTCCTCATTTCACAGCATGATGAGAGGTAGTCGAACTATCTTTCTATCTTTTGTCTCCCTCTTGTTGTGCCTTGAAATGAGGAATATCCTACCCACAATCCTTCCCACCCCTCCCACAATGGTATTCTGCTGCCCACTGAACCTACACAGCATTCATGTCCTTCCCTACACAACCTCTGCTCCTAACCCCTTCCCTCATGGCTTACATCCCTATAATAGACCTACATATGAGATCCATACCATACATCCTCCCATCACCACCTACTGCAGTCCAGTCGCAAACATCACCTATCCCATCAAAGGCAGGGCTACCTGTGAAACCAGTCACGTGATCTACAAGCTAAGTTGCAACCACCACACTGCATTCTACATGAGCAGGACAACCAACAAACTTGAATGGCCACTGACAAACTGTAGCCAAGAAACTGCTGGACCATGCTGCCCAACACAATGTTCTTCATTTCATTAATTGCTTCACAGCCTGTGCCATCTGGATCCTTTCCACTAACCCCAGCTTTTCTGAACTGCGCAGGTGGGAATTCTCCTTGCAATATATCCCAGGCTCCCATAACCCTTCTGGTCTCAACCTTTGTTAGACATTGTCCTTTATCCACATACCCCCTTCCCTGTTCCCATTCCAGCAATACACCACCCTCTATTTTGTCAACACACCCACAGTCTTTCTACTTCTTTCTGTTTTTTTCTGATCCTCCTCCTGCCCACTGTGTAACCTCCCAACTGCACCTAGCTGCCCTACCCTCTCCCCTACCCTGCTATCCCTCCCCCTCTCTTTCCCAGTCTCCTTCTTACACCCTCGATGCAGTTTGCTTTTCCATGTGCCATTTCTCGTGTTCTGACCTGTGGACGAGTGTGTGGACTACATTTGTGTGTGTGTGTGTGGGGGGGGGGGGTTGTCTGATCCTGATGAAGGCCTTTTTGGCCAAAAGCTTAGTTGTTTGACAGTCTTTTTGTTATGTCTATCTGTGACTCAGCTTCTCTGCTATATGGTAAGTAGAAATTATTCTTTTCATACTATTGTCGAATATATAACAGAAGATTTTCAACAAAGAGTTTGTGTTTGTCTAAAATTGAGAATGGAATTCTATATTCTAATACAAAAATCTGAAATGAGGTGCCTGTTAATCCAAGTGGTATACAGCATTCAAGCAGGTAGTTAAATAAAATTAAATATGGCATACAAGCAGGTAATTAAATAAAATTAGAGACAGCACATGAGCAGATTATTAAATAAAATTAGATATACACCTTTCTTACCAGCTTTATAATTTATCTGAATAATTCAGATATGACATTTCAAGTCTTAGCTAGCACAGTATGTTGTAATACACCTAGTAAAATGTCTTTGTTCATAATATGAGTAATTATTTAAATTCTTCCCATGTATATAAACTTAGACACACATGCTGCACTATGAAGTGACAAGTGTTAGGGAATACTGTCTTTTCATTATGCAATATAGGATAGCTACTTAAGAATAAAATGAAGCATAAAAACATAAAAAGAATGAAAATATAGGCCCACTTGTCCCATACCGCACAAGAAAAACAGTAATTAATGCTATTCAGTTGCCACCCCCATCCCTCTTGTGTGTGTGTGATTAGTATTATATAAATGAGTGTAAATTCCACCACTTTCAACTGATAAACATTATTCTAATACTGGAAATGAATTTTAAATATCATCTCATGAATATATCAAAACAAGCAAGTCTAAATTTCCTGTACACATACTAAACATTATGGAATAAACATGTAAAATCAAGATCAATCAAATCAGTTGTGCTATAATCTTGGTGTGAGGGTTGCATAGAAAGGCTTAGGTGACAGAGTGACACCATCATAACCATCAAGTGAAGGGACAGGATGGGCTGCTGGCACACTGATGCTGAAGCTATGTAACACTGTTGAGAAAAACAGAAACATAGTGCTCCTCGCAAGACCTTCTCCCAGACACCTGCGTCTACCTGTAGAATGATAAAGATTACAATAAATTAAAAAATACTTCATTCCAGATGCACATCATGGTGCAAACAAAATTGTCAATCACTTTATCACTAAGCTATTTGATAGAATGTTAGATATTACAAAAATTGAATATGCTCTAAAATAGGATTACTGTCAATAAATTTAGTCAACTTTCCCCAGTCTGTGCCATATCCAACATTGGTACAGTTTTGTCATAGTACTTCATAACCTTGGGCTTGAAGCAAATTTACATGACATCTTACAAGGGAACCTCCCCATCACACACCCCTCAGATTTAGTTATAAGTTGGCTCAGTGGATAGGCCTTGAAAAACTGAACACAGATCAATCAACAAAACAGGAAGAAGTTGTGTGGAACTATGAAAAAAATAAGCAAAATATACAAACTGAGTAGTCCATGTGCAAGATAGGCAACATCAAGGATAATCTGAGCTCAGGAGCGCCACAGTCCCGTGTTTAGCATGAGCATCTGCGGAATGAGAGGTCCTTGGTTCAAGTCTTCCCTTGAGTGAAAAGTTTACTTTTTTAATTTTTGCAAAGTTATGATCTATCCGTTCATTCATTGACATCTCTGTTCACTGTAATAAGTTTAGTGTGTGTGTTTTGCGACCGCACCGCATAACCATACCGTGCAATTAGTAGACGAAAGGACGTGCCTCTCCAATGGGAACCGAAAACATTTGATCGCAAGGTCATAGGTCAACCAATTGCTCCACAGGTAAACACGTCTGATATATTCTATACAAAACTGGTGATGGCATGTGCGTCACATGACAGGAATGTGTTGTTGACCCACCTAACTTGTACACTTGGTGAATGGGTAAAAAGATTCTTCTATCGTGCCCAATTTAGGCTTTCTTGTGGATGTGATAATCACTTCCAAAAAAGTGATGAAAACGTAAGAGTTTGTCACATAAACTGCAACAAATGAATGCAACTGTTTCACAGCCACACAGTTTTTCCTGTGCTCTGTCAAAACATATGTTTTTAACGTTTTCAAATTTTTCCGTGTGTAGACCGTCAAATCCTGCATATGTCCAAGCAAATCTGAACATGTCCTGGAATTTTGGAGAGCAAAGTTGATTATGTGTGAGTGCCTGAGCTTTGATAATTGACTCACGATCATGTAAACAATACTGCTCTGTGTACCTGTGCAGCTTCGCAAAATAATTGTCTGAAAATAAAAAATTAAACTGCTCACTCGAGGGAAGACTTGAACCAAGGACCTCTCGTTCCACAGCTGCTCACGCTAACCACGGGACCATGGTGCTCCAGAGCTATCACTATCCTTGATGTTGCCAATCTTGCACATGGACCACTCAGTTTGTACATTTTGCTTATTTTTTTCATAGTTACACACAACTTCTTCCTGTTTTCTCGAGTGATCTGTGTTCAGGTTTTCAAGGCCTATCCACTGTGCCAACTTATAACTAAATCTGAGGGGGGGTGTGATGGGGAGGTTCCCTTGTTAGTAAACAGAATGATTCCTTGTCAAGTGGCGTATGGATCCCCACTTCACAATCTTCGATTTTGACAAATCTGGTGCACAGGTTTTCTAAACAACTAATGGAGGATTTACAGATTTGTAGCTCCCAAATTTTAATACTCTGTGGGCACAGGCCTCTTAAGTGAAGGCTGTGTAGTTGTCATGGCAGCATTTCAAAAAATTTAGCCATGTTTGAAGTGCTATGATTCATTGGCTAATTGTGGTAATGCTGCAGAATGTCCCAAGATAGTTGGACTATTTTTATTATGCACATTCTGTAAGTTTTATGTCATTTGGCTCTCTATTTTTGTCATAAATGGCATTCAAACTTGTCAATAAATTTTGACACAGCAAAATTTCTCTCAAACTGAAGTAACTTGATCTCTTTTATGTAGTTCATCTTATTTTGTAGTAGCTTTTTTATGTACCCTTTGTCAGAAAAGTTCCAGGGCAGTTTTTTTATTTCTGAGTTTACAATACTTAAAAGGAACAAATATTGATTTTATGTTACCTGGTATGAGTGCATCCGTGAAATGACCTCGAACATGTTCCCTCGCAGACTCATTAGGTGGCAGGGCTGTGTTTAGCAACACACTGTTGGGGTTCTTGGTGCATTAGTTATGGTGTTGCAATGGATACTGATTGAGAGCAAAGTGTGAGCTTTAAGTTCTGCATTAAGCTTGAAAAAACCCCTGGTGAAACGTGGATAATGATTAAGCAAGCATATAAAGGCGAGGCACTTTCAAGAAGTAATGTTTTGAATGGTGCAAAAGGTTTTGTGAAGGCAGAGATTCAGTGAAAGACAATTCTAGAGCTGGTCACCTGTCTACAGCACATACCGATGCAAACATGAAGCGTGTAAGGCAGTTATTGCATGAAGACTGTTGTGTAGCTGTGTGTACAATATCAGAAGAACTTAATTTGAATTGTGATGTGAGTCATAAGATTTTATGTGAAGATTTAGTGAAACAGTAACTTAATGCAAAACTTGTTCCTCAAACACTAACAGAAAGAGGAAAGACAAAGCATTTCACCTGAACTAGTAGATGGAGCTCGATGTGATCCCATACTTCTGTCAAAGATTTATTGCTGAGTATGAAAGTAAAGTTGGTGCTGCCAGTATGACACACACACACACACACACACACACACACACACACACACACACACACACACACCACAGCATCAGAGTGTTGTATGTTGGAGTCCTGCTTCACCAGCCTCAAAAAAAGTCAAACAACAACCTTTGAGAACAATGACAATGTTGATCACATTCTTTGATAGTGAAGTTCACCATTAGTATGTTCCTCGGGTCAAACAGTGAACCAAACTCTGTACATCTAAGTCTTGAAATATTTGCAGCAAGCAGTTCGATGTTGCCATCCTGTTCTGTGGCCTTCTCAATCCTGGTTCTTACTGCTTGACAATGCAAGACCCCATACTACTTTATCTGTTATCAAATATAGGGCCTGAAGTTCTGTTATTGCCATCCTACACCCTGTACCTTCACCTGACCCTTCACATTGTGATGTTTTCTTCTTTCTGTGAATGAAAGACATCCAACGTGCTGTGACAAATAAGCTTACAAGCATCACAGTTGAAAATCTGCCTATTTGCTTCCAAGACCTCCAGAAACATTGGCAATTATATATAAATAGCCAAGGGGGCTTCTTTGATAGGAGCTAGGATCATTACTTGGTAAGAACAATTTTCTTTTCTTAAAAGAATCTGTCCTGGAACTTTTCTGACAAAGGGAGTGAAGCCTGTAAGTTTTATCATGACTGTGTTCATAGGTTTTGAGGTAGACAAGGTGAGATTGCCTATAAACAAATGTTCTGCCTAAGAAATGATACCTGATCCATACTTGTGTTAACTACCATTTGAAACAGAATCTTTTTTTGCATAAAATATCAAATTTGTACAAATATTTTTTTTTTATTTTCCTCGAAAGACTACAGTTATGCACTCAAGTTTCTTGTGCAAACTACTGTTCAGTCATTCCAGAGAGATATGGACATAAAGATAAAAAAAAATTATTTTTACCAAACTTAGTCCTCTCACATCTAATCAACACTAAAGTTCTACATTTTACTGCTTTGCTAGCAATTTCGCCCAGAAACAGGAATTTTCAGGACTATAGCTTGGCGAATATGATCTATACAGTTTGCAAAGAAATCAAAGAAATTTTTGAATGTTGGCAGGAATATTGAGGAGGAAAGTTTTTAATTACAAGCTACGCAAAAATGCATGAACCATTAATTATTTTCTTAGGTGGCTAATTATATTTATTTATGGCTGTTCTATTTTCCAGTGTGTCCCATGTGCAGCATAAAAATTGTGAATATTTATGAAACATTGAACTCATTTTTGTTGGTAAGTCTCAAATAGAATCAGCCAGAACCTCTTGGAAGAAAGGTTTTATTTGGCTTCAAGAGTTGCAGGAAAAAAATAAATTCACCAGTTTACTCCAACTTATTTGAGAGCATTTCAAGTGTAAAGGTTGCAATGTAATTTCATGTCATTTGTTGCCAAAATATTAGAACCAATTGATGATACACCAGAATTTATGGTTTCAGCATTGCAACCAGGACAGAAAGTTGCACTCATATGTGACAACTGCTGTGCCAAGGCTTTTCACCTGCTCAGCCAGCAACCAATAACACAGACAAGTTATGCAAGCATGGATTTCACAGGCCAGCTCTTCAGATGGCAGACAAAGGATGGCCTTCCTTGTTCTGGCCACCATGTGGCAACCTGAGTGCTGCCAGAGGTCAATGGCTGTGGGTCTTTTCTACTCTGTGGGCCACATGGCTGACAGTAGTACCTGCAGTATGCTGATGTCTTTTTGAGCAGACCATTCAAATTCTGTCCCTTATTGTATCATTTGATGGGTTTTCAGAAACTATTGTCACAAGTAGTGAGCCTCAGTTTGTTTACATAGGATTCTCCGCTTCCTGTGAAGCAGATGGCCCTATTCTGAAGCGTACTGAGCCCTTCCACCCTGACTGTGATGATCTAGCTGAATGCTTAATCTTTTCCTTTAAATCTGAGCTGTCCAAGCTCCACCACCATCCTTGTTTGGATGCGGCCCTTATGCTCTTCTGACTTCTTATCATTCCACTCCACAGGTCAGGTCAACCCCATCAGCAAACTCTATGGCCAACCACATCAGTCACAGTTATCTCTCATACATTCCACCAGCTCCCAAGCCTCCTCTTGACAGTCCAGCCACCATTGTTTCTCTCTGCAAGATACTGCATGGATCCTTGTCTTCACGAGGGGCCACCAGCATTCATTTCCCATGGTCATTTCCAATCTTCTGTGGTGGGACCTGGCTCAGGTGACACTTCAAGATGGCACACTGTACCACCATAAGCTGAGTTAAAAGGCCTTTACCAGGGTTTCAACGTTTATAAAAATGTCTTATTCAGAAGGAAATACTGACCACCTAAACAAGGTAACAGTGAAAACATGAAATACACACACACACACACACACACACACACACACACACACACGCACGCACGCACATACAGGTACAATGTATCTCATTATGAACACAAAAGTTATTCAGACTTAGTGAATCACATGTTGTGCCAGAGGTGCTTAAAATATAGCCCAGAGGCATCACTCAGGTATGAAATTTCACCTCTGTGATGTAGTGGCAACTTCTGACTCTGAATGTAATAGCAAACACCAAATGTAGTGGGAGGAGGTAGAAGGCAACTTATTAAGACTCGTCCGAGCTTTCCAAGTGATTTATTATTTCCAGCTACAGTGCCCCCATTCCTCTCAGTCTGCGTCACCGGTCCTGCAATGCTGAGGACATCACTTTGCTGTCTGCGAAACGGTTTGGTGTGGAATGGCTGCCTCAGCGACCCGTGCAACGCCCTATGGTGTGTCGGCCTTGTACGGGTGAGGAGTTGTGGCGACGTCAGGGCTGCACCAGCAGCCGACTCAGCAACCTTCATCCTGCACTGCCTCAGCACCACCCACTGACAACTGCAAGGTGGCCAACACCATGCATGCCCGCCGGCGTGGCTTGGGTCACGGAGACAACAAGCGCCTGCGATCCGGCAGCTCTATCTGCAGCCCTCGCCCTGGATGTCTCTGGTGCGTTTTGGGAGTCAAGACGACTGCTCACAGTAGCGAGCCATGGAGTGGCCCACCGCTAGCTGGCCACGGACCCTGCATCGGCCTCAGAGGGTCAAACCACCAACCCACTGTGGACTGGAACACTGGCGCCCCATCTGCTGCTGTGTGTAGCCGGTGGTGTGACACTCCCCGCTGTCCAGGAGAGCTGCCACTCTTGAATGCTTTGTTAGTGAACCAGCACCTATTTATATGTGGCTGTGCACCTCTGTTTTGGTAAACCCACTGGTCTGTGTTATGTACTCTTAACAGAGGTTGGCCAATAGGCCCCTTCTGCCTGTGACTTGCACCATGCAAACTGTTGCGTGTACTTTTTCCGGCGGTTCCACGCCCCTGTGGCCTCTATTTTACTTTGCAGCTGCTGGCAAGCATAACTCATGGTAAACATGCCTGTGCCTGGCTGTAACTTGCACACTTAGTAATATAACACCAAAACTGACTTTCCCTATCCCAAACAGTAGTGCCACTACTGTAATAATTAAAACTTGCACAACATGGTTATTGTCATATGGTATTTCCTCACCAATGTACAGCTAGTGTACTAGCATCATGTACAGAACAGGTGGGCAGAAGAAAGCTTCTGGCAAGAGGGGACAGTAGTAGTATGTGCAAGGACGGTGCGTAATACAAATGAAACTTATCTTGCTAAACTTGTTTAAAATGTTAAAATTAAAATTGTACATTAAAAACCAGATAACATTTAGCTGTGTATGTATTTAAAATTGATGAAATGGCAACAAATAGTAAGCCACTACCTGAAAAAGATCATTCTGGTAAAAACAAATTATGTAAAACTGAATAGTGCAAATAGAAAAATAGCAAAAAGAACCAGATTGAGGTGTGGGAGGTCGATGGAGGTATGGAAAGGGGAGAGGAATGGGGGTAGAGAGAAGGAAGGAAGGAGGTGGATGGAGGGACATGGTAGTGGTGGTGTGGTGGGGGGTGGGGGGGAGAAGACAATAAGATGGTAAAACATTTGTAACTTTCAAATACATCTCAAAAACCATGTGGAAATAGGGGTCTCAAACTGGTTCTTTTTGCTGTTGTTTCTATTTGCAATATGCACAATTCTACATAATTTGTGTTTACCACAATGACTCTTTTTAGATGGTAACTTATTATTTGTTGACATTTCATTAATTTTAAATATGTACACAGTTAAATATAATCTGATTTTTGTTCTAACTACAAGAACACACAGATAATAATGAACACTATACTTTATTACCTTGAACACAACACTTTATTACCTCAAGAATGTTGGTAAAAAAACAAACACTGGCTGTGGAGTGGTGGCCCCACACTGGCTGAAGTAAACATCTGGCTGAGAGTAAGGCTGGCCAGGCCCGACTCTATAAACTGTCAGCCAGCGCACATCTGAAAGTGGTGGCCTCTGCCGATGCTGGCATCTTGTGATTTCTGTGACGCACTGTACAGCTGCGTGCCCAGATCATGGGTGTGGAATCTGACATGGGTCACTACAGTTTTTATGTAATAATTTTAATTTAAACAAGTTAAACATGATAAAGTTTCATTCACTATCACGCACCCTCCTTTCACATACTACTAGCGCCTCTCTAGCCAGAAGCTTTCCATAGCCCAAACATTCCATATGTGACGCTAGTGGTAATTCTTTCTTGAGTTCTTTCTTCCTGCTATTATTTCTATTTGAGGAGCTAAATCAAGTTGTCTGTATATGGGGCTAGAATGAGTTTATTTTGCTTCTTAATTCTGTAGTAAATGCAGGGATCATATTCTGATTTATGGTTGATTTTACATAATGTTACATCCAACTTCCGATACCAAAGGAATGATGCCTGTTTTAGACCATAAAATGCTTTCTTCATCTTACACAGCTTCATCTCCTCCCCCTTCATCATGTAGCCTTCAGGTTGATGAATGTAAATTTCTTCATCAAGGTTAACGTATCTATAAGAATAGAGGCTAATCATAAACTTGTTCAGCATCGAGATCAAATTCAACTGTTAAGGCTAAAAGGTTCTGATGTGAAGAATGATCAATAACAGATGAGAATGTTTAATCAGAGTACTCTCCTGTCATCTGTGAATAACATTTTGTGACAAAACAAGCCTTGTGACACTTCACCACATGACATTTCTTTGACTTTGAATACTCTCTTTGAACTGATCATCTATATGCCTCATTGTAAATCAGTCAAAGACCAAGTCACATTTCAAATAATGAATTATGCTCGTCATTTAAGGCTTCCTTCCATTTTTCATAATTCCCATGACACATTCCTTCTTTATACAAATTTTGGCCCAGAATTACTGGTAAAACAAGCATAATCATATTATAATGCTTGGTGTTTGGCTTTCCTGAACATGATGTCTTATTAATTTCTGACTGTATTTCTTAATGAACAGCTTATGTATCTGGCTGATCAGTGTCCATGTCTATGAGGGACATTCAGTAAGTAATACAACACATTTTTTATCAGCCAGTTTTGGTTGAAAAATGCAGAATTTGTTGTGGGACATTGTGGAATATTCCTGCTTCATCACATGTAGTTTTGTGAAGCTTCAATAAGTATTAGGCTGTATGTAGCCTTCAAATGGCACCTGTAACAGAGGTGCATTCCAAGCAGAGAGCTGTCATTGAGTTTCTGTGGGTGGAAAACCAGAGCAGCACAGATATTCATAGGTGTTTGCAGAATGCCTATGGAGACCTAGCAGTGAACAAAAGAATATGAATTGTTGGGCAAGTCGTCTGTCGTCATTGCAACAAGGTCGTGCAAACCCGTCTGATCTTCCACGTGCCGACCAGCCACACACAGCTGTGACTCCTGCATTGTAGGACCGTATGGAACTCTCATTCAAGATGATCAATGATGATGACGGGGAGGTTCTGGATGCAGCAAAATGTTGGCTCTGACATCAACCAGTAGGGTGGCACCATGTGGGCATACAGACCCTCCCCATAAGGTGGTGCAAGGCCATCACACTGAATGGAGATTATGTTGAGAAACAGGGTTCTGTAGCTAAAAGAGTGGAGAATAATATGGTGTACTGGAATCCTGACTGAAACCAACCTGCTCTCAGAAAAAGTGTGTTGCATTAATTATTGAATGTCCCTTGTACATTGCCATTCACTGTCTGTTCTGTGTCACTTTGTGCCAGTTCAAGGTAAACTGCATTTCTATCAACATCAGCAGATTGTGTTGGTTCTGTTGTCTCTTTGATGCTGATATGTGCTGCTGCTGGCTGATTGCTTCAATCAGATTACTGTTCATGATGTCGTTTCCGTAATTGCATTTTGAATTTTTCACTATTGTCTTTGGTGAATTTGAATCAGTCAGAGAGTATGCTTTAGAATCTGTGCAATATCCAACAAAGGGAGGTTCCTTGGACTTGTCTTCTAATTTCATTTGTTTATTTTTGGTATACATACAGATGCTCAACACACAAAGATTCGTAAGTGACTCAGATTTATTTAATGGCTCCTCCATAATTCTTCAGGAGTAACATTCTGAACAACTTTTGTTGGAGCTAATTTCTTCTGATAAATCACTGTGTTCAACATCTACATCTACATCCATACTCCGCAAGCCACCTGTCAGTGTGTGGCAGAAAGTACTTTGAGTACCTCTATCGGTTATCCCTTCTATTCCAGTCTCTTATTTTTTGTAGAAAGAAAGATTGTCAGTATACCTCTGTGTGGGCTTTAATCTCTCTGATTTTATCCTCATGGTCTCTTCACGAGATATACGTAGGAGGGAGCAATATACTGCTTGACTCCTTGGTGAAGGTATGTTCTCGAAACTTCAACAAAAGCCCATACCAAGGTACTGAGTGTCTCTCTTGCAGAGTCTTCCACTGGAGTTTATCTGTCATCTCCATAACGCTTTTGCGATTACTAAATGATCCTGTAATGAAGAGCTCTGCTCTCCGTTGGATCTTCTCTATCTCTTCTATCAACCCTATATGGTATGGATCCCACACCGGTTAGCAGTATTCAAGTAGTGGGTGAACAAGTGTACTGTAACCTACTTCCTTTGTTTTCGGATTGGATTTCATTAGGATTCTTCCAGTGAATCTCAGTCTGGCTTCTGCTATACCGACGATAAATTTTATATGGTCATTCTATTTTAAATCACTCCTAATGCCTACTCCCAGATAGTTTATGAAATTAACTGCTTCTCATTGCTGACCTGCTATATTGTAGCTAAATGATAAAGGATCTTTCTTTCTATGTATTTGCAGCACATTACACTTGTCTACATTGAGATTCAATTGCCACTCCCTGCACCATGCGTCAATTCGTTGCAGATCCTCCTGCATTTCAGTACAGTTTTCCATTGTTACAACCTCTCGATATACTACAGCATCATCCGCAAAAAGCCTCAGTGAACGTCCGATGTTATCCACAAGGTCATTTATGTATATTGTGAATAGCAACGGTCCTACAACACTCCCCTGCGGCACACCTGGAATCACTCTTACTTTGGAAGACTTCTCTCCATTAAGAATGACATGCTGCATTCTATTATCTAGGAGCTCTTCAATCCAATCACACAATTGGTCTGATAGTCCATATGCTCTTACTTTGTTCATTAAACAACTGTGGGGAACTGTATCGAACGCCTTGCAGAAGTCAAGAAACACGGCATCTACCTGGGAACCCATGTCTAAGGCCCTCTGGGTCTTGTGGACGAATAGTGCGAGCTGGGTTTCACACGATTGTCTTTTTTGAAACCCATGCTGATTCCTACAGAGCAAATTTCTAGTCTCCAGAAAAGTCATTATACTCGAACATAATACGTGCTCCAAAATTCTACAACTGATAGATGTTAGAGATATAGGTCTATAGTTCTGCACATCTGTTCGACATCTCTTCTTGAAAATGGGGATGATCTGTGCCCTTTTCCAATCCTTTGAACACTACACTCTTCTAGAGACCTACGGTACACTGCTGCAAGAAGGAGGGCAAGTCCCTTTGTGTACTCTGTGTAAAATCGAACTGGTATCCCAGCAGGTCCAGCGGCCTTTCCTCTTTTGAGCGATTTTAATTGTTTTTCTATCCCTCTGTCATCTATTTCGATATCTACCAATTTTTCATCTGTGTAACAGTCTAGAGAAGGAACTACAGTAAAGTCTTCCTCTGTGAAACAGCTTTGGAAAAACACATTTAGTATTTCGGCCTTTAGTCTGTCATCCTCTGTTTCAGTATCATTTTGGTCACAGTGTGTCTGGACATTTTGTTTGATCCACCTACCGCTTTGACATAAGACCAAAATTTCTTAGGATTTTCTGCCAAGTCTGTACATACAACTTTACTTTTTAATTCATTGAATGCCTATCACATAGCCCCCACACTACATTTCGGTTCGTGTAATTTTTGTTTATCTGCAAGGCTTTGGCTATGTTTATGTTTGCTGTGAAGTTCCCTTTGCTTCTGCAGCAGTTTCCTAACTCGGTTGTACCACGGTGGCTCTTTTCCATATCTTACGATCTTCCTTGGCACATACTCATCTAATGCATATTGTACGATGGTTTTGAACTTTGTCCACTGATCCTCAACACTATCTGTACTTGAGACAAAACATATGTGTTGAGCCATCAAGTACTCTGAAATCTACTTTTGCTAAACAGAAAAATCTTCTGACCTTTTTTAATATTTCTATTTATGGCTGAAATTATCAATGCAGTAACTGATTTATGATTGCTGATTCCCTGTTCTGCGGTGACTGTTTCAAATAGTTCAGGTCTGTTTGTCACCAGAAGGTCTAATACGTTATCACCACGAGTCATTTCTCTGCTGCTCCAGGTAGTTTTCAGATAAAGCACTTAAAAAAATTTCACTGGATTCTTTGTCCCTGCCACCCATTATAAACGTTTGAGTCTGCTAGTCTCCACCCAGAACTATAACATGGTCAGGAAATCTACTTGAAATATTTTCCAAATTTTCCTTCAGTTGCTCTGCCACAACAGCTGCTGAGCCAGGGGGCCTATAGAGACATTCAATTACAATGTCTGAGCCTGCTTTAACTGTGACCTTCACCCAAATTATTTCACATTTCAGATCTCCATCAATTTCTTTTGATACTATTGCACTTTTTATCACTATAATAAACACTCCTCCCCCTTCACTGTCCAGCCTGTCTCTGCGGTATACATTCCAATCTGAGTTTAGAATTTCATTACTGTTTACATCTTTCAGCTTTCTGTCCCTAGCACTATGTGGACATTGTGACTGTTTATTAATGAGAGCAGTTCTGGGACCTTTCTGTAGACACTCCTGCAGTTTACTATTACCACATTACTATTGTTATGCCCTGTTGTGTTTTGCCTACTACTACCATGTCGCGTCTCAGGAGGTGTCTTGTCTGGCCTAGGGAGGGAATTCTCTAACCTAAAAAAACCACAAGTGCACTCCACACATACTACGCTACCCTTGTAGCCGCTTCCTGCGTGTAGTGCATGCCTGACCTATTCAGGGGGACCCTACATTTCTCCACCCGATAGCGGAGGTCAAGAAATTTGCACCCTACATCTCCGCAGAATCGTCTGAGCCTCTGGTTTAAGCCTTCCACTTGGCTCCGAACCAGAGGACCACGATCAGTTCTGGGAACAATACTACAAATAGTTAGCTCAGATTACATACACCCCATGAGCGAGGCTTTCCACCTTCACCTGCTCTGCCAACCGCCTGTATGAACTGAGAATGACCTCTGAACCCAGACGGCAGGAGTCATTGGTGCCGACATGAGCAACAATTTGCAGTTGGGTGCACCCAGTGCTCTCTATAGTCGCCGGCAGGGCCGCCTCCACATCTCGGATGAGACCCCCCCAGCAAGCAGACAGAGTGAACACTGGTCTTCTTTCCCAACCTTTCCGCTATTTCCCTAAGGGGCTCCATCACCCGCCTAACATTGGAGCTCCCAATCACTAATAACCCCCCCCCCCCACCATGTGCCTGCTCAGACCTTGCTGAAGGAGCGGCCACATGTTCACTCACAGGCAGAGTGGGCGATGCCACATGGCTTGCCTCCACATTGACCCTCCGCTTTGTGCGATGTGAACGCCCGTGAACCCGCCACTCCCCTTGGGGAGAGGGTGGCCCAACCGTGCCTGGTACCCACGAAGATGTCTCGACAGTAGGGACTGTGGGTGAAACACGAAACACCTGGGGTGTACCATGCAATGCACCAGACTCCCCACTGCCACTACACTCCAAGGCAGCAGCCTGAAGACGGCTGACTGCGGCCATCAACACGTTCAGCCGTTCGCGAACAGTGGCCAGCTCCTCCTGCATCCATACACAGCAGTCACAGGTCCTATCCATCCTAAGAAATCAACAATTGACTGTGGAGAGTTAAACAACTTTTAACTAGACTGCTAATTCACTAAAGGCAGCTGATAGCTGACTAAACTGTGGTTACTAGACACTTCTTGTTGGAAACAGTGAAAATAAGCACTACCTGTCTCTGGACTGTATTCAAAACAAACACGAAATCTATGGAACACTATTGCTAGTACTCGAAAATTAAAGCTTCCTAAAAGCAAAAACACATGGAAAAAGAAGTGACAAGTAAGAAAAACACAGTTAAGACTTAAATTAGCACAGTTAAGACTTAAATTAATGTAGCTTGCTGCACAGCAGATGTGAAGCTGACGGCAGTTGCGACAACACTAGCACTACTGTTAATGGGTTCAGCCCAAAATATAATTGCATAGTCCTGCGTCTGTCAACATCAGTCTTGCCTTTTCAATGATAAACTGGTTCAGGCATTCTGCAACTCCATTTTGTCCTGGTGTGTAAGGAATTGTTGGTTCATATTAGATTTCATTCTCCTTTAAGAATGACTTCATATGTTGATTAACAAATTCTTTTCCATTATCTGTTTGAACTATTTTAATTTTTCAACCAATTTCATTTTCTACCCATGCTTTAAACTCAATGAAAGCATCAGAGACTTATTTTGCTGAGTTAATCAACTGACATTTTTGTCTGTAAAAGTAAGAAATAGTGTGCTCCTTCCACAGAGCCATAAGGATCAATGTGTAGTACGCCAAGTAGAGCTCCTATTCTTCTGTGTGATGGTTTAGGAAAAGGTTGTGCACAATACATTCACTTGTCATTTGACTAACTGACAGAAAGTTACATCTATGGCCTGGAACACAGGCTACATCGTTAATGGTTATCTGCTTATTTTTGTCATCATAGGTAACTTCAAGATGAATTTTACCCCCTGCACTTGCCTTGAGATTGCAGTTATTTGCTACTGTAACTTTTGCAATTGTGGCCAATTGGAAATTGTTAAATGAGTCTCTTTTACCCCTGGTATCTACATAGCAGCCACCTCCACCATGTGAAGATGCAGTTAGAGCCATTAATGCATTTTCATTTTCAGCTTTCGTGGTATGACCACAATCTGAAGATTAATTTGGTTTCTTCTTAGTTCTACACTCACCCACTTTATGACTAACTTTCTGATATTTATAACATTTAAACAACTTGGGTTTTCATATATTGCAGTTGATTTTCAACTTCTGGTGTTTACTGTTCTGTTTACGAGCTGCCAGTGCCAAATCTATAATCTCATCTGTCAAAGCCAATTTGTGTTTCATTGATTCTATAATAACCACTAACTCACTAAATTGAAGCCCAAATTCTCAGTTTCTATAATCAAGGGCTGGAAATCTTCAGGAAGTTCACTTAGCATGATCACAGCTATATAATCATCGTTCAGTTTCTTACCAGTGTTCTGAATTTGTTGAGAAAGTGATATAAATTTTGACAAATACAACCCAGAAGCCAATTGTGCATTCATTGAGTATTGTAGCAGCCCAAAGTAAGTAGAGAAACTCTTATCTTTGAATGCTGATAGTAAATTTTGCCATGCTTCTGTAGCAGTAATTGCTTCATGCTGATGAATTTACAGTTAAATATATTTTGGATAATGATTTCTGTACATTCTTTGGATTTTCATCAGCACCAGCAGTTGTTTCTCACAGTCCCTTGTGTTTCAGGTACATTTCCTTTGTGTACTTCCAGTTGCTGAAGATAGCCATGCCTGTCAGATTTTCAAAATTAAACATTGATTGTTCACCAAAAGCCATCATAAATATCTTCAGGTAGTTCAACAAATAAATCTCAAAAGTTTATTAACAAAAATACGATAGAACTACATTGGACACATGCAAAATATGATAACTTTGCAAGTAAAAATCATGACAATTGATTTCACACAGATACATGCAATATTAATTTATCAGTTTTTGCACAAACGGTACTTTATCAATGTTGAAACTTCACTGATCTCTTCTGGGGTCCACAACCTACTGGATATTGACTCTGATAAGCACTCTAAGACAGTGCAATGATGACTGTGATTAATGAAATTCACATACGCCATACTACGGGGTGTTCAAAAAGTCTCTCCGCAGTGCCATATGATTGTTAGCCGCATGTGCTGTGTGATTGTTCACCTGCCTGGGTTACTTCCCTTCAAGTGGACTCTCCCAACATTCCACTGTTTCGTTTATCTCAGCCAGCATCAGTAGTATCCTTGGTGTGTGGCGATACGTGTTGACGTGAACATTTGAGTTTAGCTCCTTTGTTTGTTTGTTTCATTTTTGTCGGTGTTAAACTGCTAACCATTAAAGAACATGTGCTTTTAGTCAAACAAGTGTTCAAAGCTGGTGGTAAATACATGGTTTCTGTTCGTCAAACATCTGATTCAGTTTTTCTGGAGACAACACTCCCACATCGCGATACTGTGCGATATTTGATTAACAAATTTCAAAGTATGAGTTTAGTGACAGATGCACTGAGAAGTGGTCATCCTAGCGTTTTGTCTGAGGATAAACTACTCAATATTTCTGATAAAATGTCCATGAATCCAAACAAGTCCGTAAGAAAGCTTGGCCAGGAAATCGATGTTAGTGTCGGAACGGCCCACACAGCTGTAAGGAAAAAATTAGAACTTTTCCCATACAAAGTGACAGTCATGCAAGAACTGATAAATACTGATCATGGCCAGAAACTGCATTATTGTCAATGGTTCAAAAATTTTGTTCAACAAACCGGAAGGGATATTCTTAATGAAACATTTTTCATTGATGAGGCGTCATTTCATTTGTCTGGATACATGAACTGACAAAATTCTCATTTGTGGAGTACTGCAAATCCACTGTGTATTCATGAGGAACCACTTCATTCTGTGAAAATAGAAGTTTGGATTGTGATTTCTAGACGTCAGATTGTGGGTCCCATATTTTTCAATGAAACAATAAATGCACAATGATAGTGCAGTGAGTTTCATTTTGGTATATTCACTGTGGCATACGGTACGTGCAGCTAACAATCATACGGCACTGCGTTGAGACTCTTTGAACACCCTGTACCCTGTATTTATTCATTGATATACTTACAAAACAGAGCAAACATGAAAAACCAACAAACTACTGTAGAAGGTGGCAGCAAAGGAAAAATGTAGTTGTTTCCAACAGTTCCAAGTATTCATTTCCTCTCTTATTCTGTAGAAGTCCTCCTGATTTATCTTATCAATTCTCTTAATTTTTGACATCTTTCTGTAACACCACAGTTCAAATATTTTGATTCCTTTTTTTTCTGATTTTCCCACAGTCCACTAAACACTTTCATACAAAGCATTCTCAGTAAACATTCTCAAAAATTTCTTTTTCAAGTTAAGGTCTATATCTGATCCTAGTATACTTCTTTTGGTCAAAAAGCTCTTTGCCTGTGCTAGCCTGGCTTCTTACATCCTCTTGCTTCATCTTTCATTTTATTGTACTTCCAAGGTAGAATTCCTTCACTTTGTGTACTACATGGTTGCCAATTTTCATGTTAAGATTACTACTAATCTTGTTTCTGCTGCTCACTTAGTACTTCAGTATGTCTTTGGTTTACCATAAATTCATGTTCTGTGCTCAGTATAATATTCATTCCATTCAGTGAGTCCAGCAATTCTTGCTCATTTCTCAGACGCTGTCAGTGTCATCATGAATCATTGACATCCTTTCACATTCAGTTTTAGTCCCACTTCTGAATTTTTGTTTTAACTTCTTCATTACTTCTTTGATATACAGATTTAAAACTTGATAAGAAAGACTGCATCCCCATGCTACATAATTCTTAGTTGCTGGATTGGTTTTCAAAGCCACTATCCCTAAACCATGGTGATCAGCACAGCTATTGCAATCAGCAGCATCTTTGGCTTTCTGAATTCATATCCATGGACAATTTCATTATGTTTTGCTTCTTATCTGCACTAGCTTAATCTTACAAAACTGTATGCATACATTTCCACATTATGAGGCACATTTACAGTCAACCAAAAGCGTCATGAGTTACACAATTTTTAATGTGAATGTCATAAATTGCCTTAGCCACATGTCTTGAAGAGTTTTTTATAAAGTGGTTTATCTTGGCTCTATTATGAGTGTCAGTTACATGGATCATCATGGACCAAATGTCTAGAGATCTTTGAAGTACTGATCATGAGGGTATTACACACACAACAGTTCTGTACAGTCCCATTGCCAGCCTCTGTGCAGAGGCTTGTAAACCAACACTGTCCATCTAGTGGTGAGCCTCATGGTTCACCAAATCTATAGGTTCAAGTCTGATCCCCAGTCATTCCATCTGATTGCTTAACCCAGCATGTGGACAGTTTTAGTAAATCACCTACACGACACAAAGCCATCAAAGATCCACTTCTGGCATTGATTATAGTTCTTGCTCAGACATAGACCTAACTCATACCCCGGATGCTTGAAAAGCTCAGTCATTTTTCACTTTTCTGCAATACAAGATGAAGATTGCCCCAGATCTCATTTATAAATTGTCTTTTCAGAAAATATTATGTCAGCAATTACATATCTCTTTTTATGAGTGAGTTAATGCAGAAGAGGGCTACCTTGGCTGCCTAACAGTTTGACCTGTTGGTGTAATTGAGTCACATGCCAAACAAATAGGGAATTCTTAAGGTGGGCATTAAAGTAGTCTAGTGCATGTACACAACAGAAAAGCTGGTTCAGTCCATCCAGGACACTCTTCTTTACTTACAAAATCTAGGAAGGAGGTGATATCCTATTGGTTATTCAAGTAAGGCAGTAATATGGGGCAACTAAATGTTGAATGCAGCAGTCAAGAGTCCTGTGCAATACCTACAGTGACATATGTTTAAATCCCCTGTATGAGCAGCGTCATGCATCATTGAGGGCACAGGTGACTGACTATATGTGAGGAAAGACAATCTTCACAACTACTGATGCAGAATGCTAATGTGGCTCTGTATAAAGCACACTGTTTCCTCCTCCAGAGAGATGGTTGCCAGCATGTGGTCCTTGTGACATATGTCTGTCTCTACAAAGAGTGCGACAGTTTAACTTAAGTACAAAAATGAGCTCAATTCATGGGTACATATGTATACAACAATGTGTCAGAATATAGGTCATGTGGGTAAATAGTAGAGTTTAAGTGGAAATTAGTTTTCTGTTGGGCAACCTCTTGTATTCAATTGAAGTGTGTCATCACAGGAACTCGGAGTTAAGTAGTTATATTAGAGTATACTTAGAATTAGCACTGTAATACTATAATGCTGAACATAGTTAAATTATTATTTTGTGTTTCACTTCAATAAAATATACATCACTGATATTTTTCTGTATCCCAGAGTGTTAACTTCCTTTGGATCCATGGAATATTACTCATGTAATATAATGTAATATTCACAGAATTTTGGTAAACATTTTTGGAAAACAGGGATCAATTAATTATTATATTTTGACTAAAGTTCAGTCTTGATCACACCATTTATGTTTTAATGATATAGGTAACCGGTTTTGGTTCTTTTTACAAAACCATCATCAGACCTGTGGATAAATTTTAGGAAATACTAGAAACCAATCTTTAAATAGAATGAAAGTGTCTAATGATGTCAAAATTTAACAAGATATAATAAAATTAATTATACCCATGGCTCCCTTAGGATGGTAGGCGGAGCTCCTAAGGGAGCCATGGGTTTCTCATGGACACAATGGTCAGAGCTGTGATATTTAGGTGCATCAGCAGGCCCTTCAGTTTGAGGACCTCACACTGGAGGAATACTGCACAGTTGTTTCAGGTCTTCCACACCATGGGCCCATGTTGTTAAGAACTTGCAGCCCCAGTGCATGGAGTCTAGCATGCTGTGGGAAGAGTTTGTCACCACAGTACAAACAAACCAACTGGGCTGACTCAGACAAACATCTTGCCAGCAGCAGGAACAGTGAACACCACTTCCTTCATGCCTCTGTTGTTTTGTACAGCATCAGTGGGCAGCCTGCCCCAAGAAGTGGGCTTCTTGCCATAAATGTAAAAAGATCACATAGCAGCAATATGTCAATCTCTGCCTCCCCCAGGAGTCATTGCAGGAACCAATAAATATCAATATTCACACTGTTTTGTCATTGTGTTTTCTGTACCTCTAGGCTAGAACAAACTTTTCATTGAAGCACAAGTGATGGATCAGTCATTAATTCTACAAGTTGACAAGGGGCTTCCATGTCCCTGCTCAACTCACAGGCATACACCAGGCTTAGACCCTGCCACTGGCACAGTCGAGCATCGATTGGTAAGCTACAACAAACAGCAGATCCCTATTGTCAGCCAGCTCATGGCCCACACAGTTTACAAATGAGTTGTCTGTTCCATTGTGTGCTTGGTGGTTAATGACGTGAGTGCCAAAATCCTTTTTGTGTTAGAATCCTTTGCTGCTTTTGGTTTTTCTTTTATGGATGCTGTGCATCTGATGTCAGATCAAGTGCTTTATCATGAATTGGATTCTTTGTGTACTTAGTTTTTGGATCTGTTTCCCCCAGGATTAGGTTGTGCAAATAATTTCATTGCACACAACACTCTCAGACCCTCCACCTGCCCTTTCTTTTCATGGGTACAGCCACTGCCAGTAGCTTTATACAACCAAGTTAAGACGGAGCTTGATTGCTTGACATTGGTTGGGATTAGACTAATTTCTTCAAGCGAATGGCCTAAACCCTTGGTGGTTGTAAAAAGCCATCAAGTCAGCTTTGGGTCTGTGGCAACTTCAAGGTCACTATTTATTCACAGTCAGTCACAGTTATGTACCCTCTGCCATGCCTGGATCAGTTGTATGCAAAGTTGGCTGGGGTTAAATTCTTTCCAAATATCAACTTGGCCGAAGCCAGACCAATGAATGAGGCATCAAAATAGTTGCTTGCAGCTAATATGCCTTTCAGCCACTATCAGTATCAACAGCTAATGTTTAGGGTCACTGGTGGTGCCATCTTTCAACATTTTTTTAGAACAGGTTATGACTGTTGTCCCCCATTGCATTACCTATCTTGATTATATCATTGTCGCAGGTGCTACCACGGAGGATCACCTACATGACTTCCATTCTTTGTTTACTGTTCTACAGGTTATGCACCTCAGATGTAATCTCACTGAGGCATTCGTCCCATGAAGCAATATGTGGCTGCCATTATTGCTTTGCCTTATCTATATAATCTAGGGGAACTCGGGTAAGTGGCACACTATCACAAATTTGTTTCCAGACTGACTTTCACTGCCCACCCCTTGGTAATGTTGCTTCAGAATTGTTCTTCTTTTATTTGGTCTGCAGCTTGTGAGCATATTTTTGTACAGCTTAAGTATCATCTTCACTCTGCTCCATGTTTTGGAACATTTCAACCTGACAAGCATCTGGTCCTGGCTATGGATGCATCTGAGTACGAGGTGAGAGTCATCCTGGCCCATTGTCAATCAGATAGCTCCAAAGAGCCTACTGCCTCTGACTCAAAAACACTCAACTCAGCTCAGCAACATTATTCTGAGTTAGAAAAAACCTCTTGCTATTGTCTACAGCTTAAAAAAAATTCATGTGTTAACGAAAAATTTCATTTAGTTGTAAATTATAAGCCCTTGGTTTTCTTGTTCAGCCACTCCGTGTCCTTACCAGACAAAGCCACTCATCATCTTCAGTGTTGGGCTTTGTTCTGTACAATTCTGAGACCCATTTTCATCCCCAATATGCGAAAATAGATGCCTAGTCCTGGCTCCCCATGAGCCTTGACCCCTCTTCGACCAAGAGGACCTGCTTTGTCTTCATCTGGACAGATGCCATGGATGTCTCTCCAGTCACTGGATGCCATGGATGTCTCTCCAGTCACTGGATCATGATGCCTGATCTTTTTGTAATAACCCTCTGGTTATTACACCTGCCACCCACAATGGGCATAAGCCGAGCCACTACAGCAAGTGTAGTTCTCACTGACATTCAAGTGACATGCCTGTAACTACATAAGGTGGCTGCCAGGGGCAGCACAGTCACTGACTTCCATCACCTGGCCCGCCATGCATGCAATGCATTACACCAATGATGCCTGATCGGGACAGGATCTTTACAAGGAAAAGCACAGGTCTCCAGGCCTTTAGTTGTTAATATTTTTTAGACATTTAACCACCTTCACTGTATTGTTATTGTTGCCACTCTGTGACTTTATCTACACTGTTTTCTTGTTGTTGTCACTTTGTGACCCAATAAATTGTATCTCCCTTATGGTGTGTTTCTTTGTGTTCCTAGTTAGAACAAAATCAAAGAAGAAAAGACAAAATTCAGCCTCTTAAATTGCATTAGTCATTTGGAAAGAAAGGAAGAGAGACAATAATTTAATGTCCCAAAATAAGAAACCTTGCAAGCAGTAATCAGAGTTGCCAGTTTTTATTGTTACTATGTGTTAATGCTTATGCAGGCTGATTCTGCTAAATGAGGACAAACTGCAGGAAAAATCCCTGAAAGGATAAGGAGAGAAAGGTCATATGGACATATGACTGAAAATGTGTTCCAAGAGAGGTACATCCACTTGAAGGTAGGGTTAAAAGATCTTTGACAGTGTGTATTTCAGTGATTGATAGCACACATATGAACACATGATGCAAGTGGTAATGTTTGTCTTTACTAGTGTTTTAAGTCCACATTCCAGAGGACAGCTAGCTAAAGCACCATAATTAGTAGCCACATTAGCTTTTGTGCCACCACAAGCATGTCTTCTAGTGAGGGAGGCAGACTCACCAACAGGAAGTGCAGATATGCCCTTACTGGTAAGGCTTTGTGGAAGGATGACTGGGCCCACAAGATGGCTGTTAACAATCCCCACCCACACATTGAGGCTGTGCCAGTATTGACAGTTCACAACTATTATACTGTGGGTATTCTCTGATGCACACAGGTGGTTGTTGTGAAGGTTCACAATGCTGTCCTTCATAAAGATAGCCTCATTTGTGAATAGAATGGATGACAGAAATGCCAGCACTGTAGTGGCCTATGTGACAAACCAGTGACAAAATTGTTGCCATGGAGGAAAGTCCCTGATAGTGGCAGTTTTTGTGGTGAATGTTCCACATGGTTGCCTGGCTTACCTCACACTATTGGACCACATGTCTGGTCCTGATACCAGAGCCACTATCAAAGATCTCTGATCTCCACCTTTGTAGTGCATGTACTTTCCTTGTACACATTTTTGGTCAAATGTCCGTATGACCTTTTTTGCTCCTAATCCTCTCAGGAATAATTTCTTCCAGTTTGTCTCCATTTAGCAAAAGCACCCTGTATAAGCTTAAATGTGAGGTTAAGCAGCCTTCCATTGCAGAAACAGGAAGCAACACTGACATCCATTCCTTCCTTTAAAAATGCCCTTTGCCCATTGATGTACAGATACAAGGAATAAATGGGTCACATTTCATAAAATTCTGCAGAATGTGCAATGCTATTTAATGTAAGCAAAATTAAATAAATAAAACTGGAAAACTATAATGAATAAAAACTACAAACTAGTTTTATTTAAAGTTGTAAAGCATCATCAAATAAAAGAAGCAAACCACATATGGCAATAAACAAACTGTCTTCAAAGTGCTTCAACAAGTACTTTAATATTTTTCCTCATACCTAATCCAAAAGGAAGAAACCAGGTATCATGTTTTATCTTTCCATCTTTTCCAATGAATCTGTCTGGTCTGAAGTTTTCTGGATCTCCCCAGTGTTGTTTATCCATGTGTACACTCCATATACTAACTAGAATTGTTGTTCCCTGAAATATACAGGATATATTACTTGATTTCAAAATAAATTTCCTGTGTCAAGTCTCTCTCTCTCTCTCTCTCTCTCTCTCTCTCTCTCTCACACACACACACACACACACACACACAAGAGTAAAAAAATTATTATTTTTTTTTCGAAGCATAAATATAGAGTAATTTGAATAGTAAACCATGAATAAAAATTGAAAAATCGTTCTGACCATGCACTGAATGTAGTATTTACATGACATTTCTGAAGGGAAAATATGAAACATGTTCACTCTTACAATGCTTAGCAGTATCTTCTAAGAAAAAGAAGCTCTATATACAAAGTTACACATCTTCACTATCTTCCATATACTAATGAATGTAATTTTCAGTGCGTTTATTTTTCCTTTGTCACTGAAGTATCTGTCACAAAGTATTGTTCATTTTAGTGTAGAATTTAGAAGAATGAAAGTTGTGAATAATGTTAAGAAGTGTAATGATTAAAATGGTGAGTGAATTCATATACAGTTATATAAGATTAAACATGTAGTTATATTGATTTGCAGTTAAAATTCTGTAACAGTTTTAATGTGCTAGTTCTTTTTTAAATACATGCACATTTATAAAATATTGCCAGAAAAATCACAGTGAATGAGGAAGCTTTGTTTATGTTTAGATCTATGGGGTAATCATGAGAGGGGGAAGCCTGGAAGAGGCTATAGTTATTATTGTTGGTGTGTAAAGATACATTGCAGGTAGTGGGTTGGTAGTGGTTGTCCACTACAGCAGAAATCCTCTCCATTGAAACATGGAAGCCAATTGGAGTGTGGCACCTGGATGATTGCATTTATTGATACTAAGAAGTAGGTGAGTATGCAAAGAGGGGGTGAAACAAAGAGAAAGAAATGGTCTTGTAATGCCAGTGGATATTGCACTGGACCTGTCTATTTTCCTAACATAGTGTGGTCTTTATGCAACCACATGTTGTGCCTGCTGTGTGTTTGAACCAACAGCACATACTTAGACAGAGAGAGTGGTTCATGTTAAAGTGCTTCCCCAGGGGCTGACGAAGCTGCAGTCTTCACTTAAAACTTCCGGGCTGATAGGCCGTGGGCAGTTCGCCGCTTTACCTCTGAGGATGTCTCCTGCAGTCGGAGACGAAACGTCAGGAGAGTGTTTTATACTTCGACCACGGCCTATCAGCCCGGAAGTTTTAAGTGAAGACAATACCAGCCGTGAAAGCTTACATTGTATGAAGCTGCAGTGTTCTGCAGCACTAACATTTGAATTATTCAGTAAATCTCTTGAGTACTTTAATTGCCAAGAGATAGGCAGTTCTAGAAGTCTTTGTTTTTGTTTGGTTCCAGACTCAATTTTTTCTGTGGTTTATTTGTATTTAGTTTATGTTCATTAAAACCTGTGATGTTGAAGAAGGAGACTTGAATTCACAAGTGAAGTATTTTGATTGGCCCACAGATTTTAGCAGACATTGGAGGTCATACTATATTTCTGGATTAAGATTCTTACAGCAAGACTTTTAGGTTGACATATCTGACAGCTGGTGCAGACTGTTATATAAATCTATTGAATTCTCCGAGATGTTGATCTCCTCTTCTCGGATGGCTCCATAAATACATGTGTCCACATCAAGTGCACCAATCACCGACAGTACCTCCACTTTGACAGCTGTCATTCATCCCACATCAAAAAGCCTCTTCCTTACAGCCTTTCCATCCACAGATACTGCATCTTCAGTGGAAGGCAGTTATCAAAATTAACTGATAACCTTACCAGAGCCTTTACTTACAGACAATACCCTATCCAAAAACAAATCACCCATTCTGCTCCTGTGACACTAGTAAACCTGTTAACCAGCCACTCCTCTGATCACCCAGTGTCATCCTGACATTAAAAAGCTCAACCACATCCTCCACCAACACTTTGAATATCTCTTGCCCTGAAATGAGGGATATCCTACTCAAAATTTTATCCACATCTCCCAAAATAGTGTTGTACCACCCGCTCAGTGTATGCTTGCCTATGCTCATTCCTATTCCAATCCTATTTCCAATACTGCACCCTGTGGGTCATTCCCTTGTGGTCAGCCCTGGTGCAAGATCTGTCCCATACACCTGCCCACCACTTTCAACCTCAGTCAGTCACAGGCATTTCCTCCTCAATGAAAGGCAAGGCCACGTGAGAAAGCAGCCATGTTATGTGTGAGCTATGCTGCAATTACTGTACCCCGTTCTAAGTGGGTATGACAAATAACGAGCTGTCTACTCACATGAATAGCCATCACCAAACTCTGGCTGACCACAAGCCTGACCATCCAGTTGCTAAATATGCTCCACACCAAAACACAAATGACGTCAACAGCTGTTTCACTTTGCAGGCCATTTGGATACCTCCTTACAACACAACTTTTTATGAACTATGCAGATGGGAACTGTCTTTCCAACATCCAATATATCCTGCACTCCTGCAATGCCCCTGTCCCCAACCTCCACTAATTTGTTCCCATCACTTCCCCTTATCTTTTCCCTTCTCTCTTCTGTCCAAACCACTCCTTCTCCATGCAGATCATGCACTGCCTTCTCCCACCACTCTTCCTCCCCAACCCATGCAGGAATTCTCATTCTTATTCTCTCTCTCTCTCTTACACACACACACACACACACACACACACACACAACTCACAACACACACAGACAGACACACATTCTCTCCCCTCCCTCTCTTTTCCTTTCCCCCCACCCTCTCTTTTCCTTTCCCCCCACCCTCTCTCCCCTTTTCAACACCTTGCCCTTCACTCTCACCTCCCTTTCTCACTCTTCATCATCACTTTTCTCTCTCTTTACCCCTCTTTTTTCCCCTCCCATGTACTCCATTTGACTTGTTGTGCAGCCACAGAGGCATCTGTCCTAAGACTTGTCTCTTTCCCACTACCCCCTACTTGTGTCTTTCACTGCCCCTCCCCACTTCCATCAGCTCAGGCAACTGCTTTCAGTAATAGAGTATTGATAACCAGTCTTGCCATGGCCACTGAGTGTGTATTTGGGTGCCTGTGTAGTTGTGTGTGTGAATGTATATACTTCTGCTAGAGAAAGACTTAGTGTTTGAGAGCTAGTGTGAATAGTCCTCTGTTGTGTGTTTCTGTGCAACGCCCATCAATCCACTTGATCCACTATAGGTGAGTGATTGCCTTTTCCTTATTTTACATGTTGCTGCAGCCAGGAACTTCAATTTTTGTTCATTCTAATGAATCCCACAGATGGTAACAAGTGCAAGCCACAGAGCTTGCTTAAACACAAGCTAGGCTCAGTGAGAGGGAGTTAAGAAGTGGCATGCCCCCCCCCTTTTTTTTTTTTTTTTTTTTTTTTTTTTTTTTTTTTTTTTTTTTTTTTTTTTTACTGTTGCGACCAGAGTTTACTTTTGAAGTATGTTACCAGCTCACAGAGGCTCTTTAAATTACTCACAGGCCAGCAAAATACTGACAGGCTGTTGACACATCAAATAATAGCAATAACAATAATTGCATGCTCTAAATTAAAACAAAATGATAATAATAATAATTATTATTATTGTTATGCATATGCTAATGCAAGCCATGAGTATAGTATGCTGATGAAGGCAACTAGGCAACCAGTTTTAACATTACAGATGACACAGAAAGAATAATGAAAGTGAACGCTCTGAGTTTGTAACTTATATTGATGTACAAAATGCATTCAACACAGAAAATTGGATTTTTTAAAACTGGAATGGAATGGAAAGGTGGAAGCTATGCAAGTGCCCATGATATTGCAAGGAAACTAAAATTAAGAAAGGTGTGAAATAGGGCTGTCTGTTTTTATCACACTTGTTCAGTGTGTTCGAAATATTCCTGCTTTCTGTGATCTTGAAGCTACCATATCACCTGGTGAAGTTCCAGTTGACAGACTTGAATAATTTCTGTGCACTGTCACACATGTGCTGTCCAGCTAAATAAGGGTTATCTGCCTTGCCTTGACACAAAAGATGAGGTTAAAACAGTTGCTTCTGCTGCACCACTAACTAATGCCCTGCAGCAGTCTGACTACTTTCCAAAAGCTCCCACTTCTGACCACTGGATTGTACAACAGACACTGCAATCAGTTGCTAAACTGTCACCAACTGATATCTACAATTTTTCTGTAAACAACACAGGAAAACAGTCTAAAGTCAAAGAGGGCATGGACATATACAAGAACTACATACTTTAAATGATTGGTATACGGTAGCTGTAGTTAGGGGACATAGTGGTGTAAGTAATCTTCCTGGTCTTGGGACTTTTCTGAATGTGATGTTACAGCTTATTGTACCTATCATGTTGGGGTACAAGCTAATAAGGATTTTGGAAAGTCAGATCCATGTCATTCATTAGGTAACACTCCCAGATAGCTAGATGCTCAGAACTCTGTTAGATGGCTTTTTCCTGAACCATCTGTCTACACTTTCTAAACTTTCTACACTGAGAGAACTTTGGGCCAATTAGCCTCCAGAGCAGCAAGTAGGCATTGCAGTTGGCCATTCCCTGTTAACGTTCATAGTACTTCTGTAAAGTGCTGCTGCCTACTGACATGTTCAGAAGTGTGTTGTCCGAAGGGTATTAGTAAATAATAGCCTTCTGTAGGAAACACTCACTATTGAAAATTGTCAGGTCAGGCCAGGCCACCATCCTTCAGCTGGATTAAGCAAAAACTAGACACTTATCTACAGGTGTGAGAACAGTTCCTGGCCCCCAAAGGCAGAAAATAAATTCTGTTGCTCACAATAATGAGCAGCAATCACTGACTGTTGCAGCCAGAAGTGATATATTGCATGTTAATTGAGAAAAGGACCAACATCTTAAAAAAGAGAACAACAAGGAGTCAGTTAAACTAAGAAACAGTCCATTGCAAATGATTTGTTGTAATGCTGTAGTGGTGGGCACAGAAAAGAATGTGAACATAATATGGAAAGTGATGGCAGTCACATTGTAATAGTGTAAAGTTAATGTAAATGCTGAAACAACAAAACTGTTACTAACAGGAAAGAGTGGTCAGCATATCATCACTTATACGACACTTGGAATATGTTACATGGAGCAGATAAAACAGTTTTGCTATTTAGCAAGCAATCAGTGATGGACATAACAAGCACACTATGGAAAACTACATAGTGAGCAGCCTTTTCTGAATTAGTGTTCCAGGTCAAGATAAGTCTCTCAATGAGCAGATCCGTGACTCAGAAAGGTATTTGCAAAATATTTTGTCTGTGGTGCGCTACTCTGTGATGGTGAGAACTGAACAGTAAGTAAAAAGGTAATCAGCAATGAAAGTATGAATATGGATGAGAGTACTTAGAATGAGGTGGAGCCGTAGAGAAGCAAATCAAGCAGTCCTAACAAATATAAATGAAGAAGGCTGGAAGGAAAGAGAAGAGAGACTGACAAAATTTTCTAGCCATATGCCTGGACGTAACATGTGTGAAAAGCATTTTTGAAGGCAAATTACTTGGTAAAAGGGGATCAGGCAAACACAGGGAACAAATCTTTTAAGCCATGAAGAGGGTAGTGATTTAACAAAATTATCAAGCTGAAGACTGAATAATGGTTTTAGCAATGAAGCTTAGACTTTGCAATAAGAAAAAGCAAAAATATTATTCATATTCACTGATAGATAACACCTCTTGGAGAGCTAATTGAAAAATAACTTGTTACTCATTGATGTGTCAGTGAAAAGCATTTAGTACATTCATGATCATGAGAGAGAGAGAGAGAGAGAGTCAGTTAGTTGTCCACAACTCCATAAATTAAATTATTGAATGGCTTTATTGTCTGAAAGACCATGGCTAGGATTGTTCAACTGCCTTGTGCAAGTCTTTCTATTTGATGCAACTTCGGTGACCTGTACATGTTCATGATGATGAGATAAAACTATCATTGCAACACAAACATCCAACACTCAAACAAAGAAAATCTCTGAGCCAGCTTGTAATCAAACCTGGGACCCCAAAATCTGGAGACGGCGATGCTAACCACTAGACAGTGAGCTGTAGACCTTAAATTAACTGATGTGAAATACAAGTGTCAGTCAGTCTGGCTGAAACATGAGTGCAAAGGCATCAGATCATTCAGAAATATTGTGAATGGTTTCTAAATGTTAGGTATAAAACTATTACCAACACCATTCCTTCTATCAGGCTCTGTTACCTTTGGTATTTTGTATCCAAAGAGTTCTGTATCACAAACAGCTCGATGGGCAACAGAAGTAGGAGCAGTGTTTACTCTTCTCTGTATCTCCATTAGAACTGCTTCAGTATATGGCATCCTAAAATACAAGAAAATTAACACATATATATTTTCGGTAAATTGAAACATAAAAAGGAAACACGAATTTACAGAACTATTTAAAGTTTCTAAAAATATATACAACAGGGGGAAATGTTGGATGGAATAAAAAAAAAAGAATAAATGAAGACAAGTGCTAATCATATAGTTTTATTTGTTAGACAGTGGATACACAAATAAATAAAGAGCTGAACCTTGTAATTCAACTATAGAGATTTTGTTCTTCATAGTAATTACACTCTTATGCACACTCAGGTAGATTATCATGGAGCTGCTAACATCACATCTTAGATTTAGAACTCAAATAGTTGGTGAAAGCCTTTTGTCAGGTAGTTACTAAGATTCATCATGATAATGTTGGAGCCTTTGTCTGCAATGATGGTTTATATTCTTGAGAAAGGACCTGGGGAAGCATGGTGAGGCCAAATTTGAGCTAAAGAATTCCTCAAGTTGACCAGGTGGTGGGTAGGTGGGAGGGGAAGGGGGCTCACAACTGGGTGGGTGTACAAACTGAGAAAGCCAACATTTAATGGTGGAACTAGTTCTGTTTGGTACCAGGGATTGGTAGCAAAGAAGTGTTTCCACTGCAGAAATTGGTAGAAGTAGAGCAGTCTTTGACATATACACATATATTAGTGTTCCACATAACTTTAGTGGCTTTTGTGATATGTAGTTAAGAGAATATTATTGTTATTGCCTAGATAAATTTTGTAAAAAAAATTGTGAACAACCATGAGCAAGAAGTGTTTGAGCTGCTGTAGGAAAGTCAGTTCTGGGGTTCTGTGCAGCTGTCATGACAAATGGTTACAATGGGGTGAATGTAGTGGCATGGGAATCGGGGAAGTAAATGGGTTTCTTCCATGGTATTACAGATTATGTTCAAGGGATAGGAAAATAGTGGAACAGGAAGGGAAGATTAGAGCCCTTCAGGCTGAACTGGATAGTGCTAGGGAGGAACTGATGAGGTTAAGTGGGTAGGAGGATGAAGACAGGTGGGAAGTTGTAGCAAGGAACAGGGGCCACAGAAAGAGAACAGTAGCAGACAGTTTCATCATTGGCACAAACAATAGATTTGCCTTGCTATCTCAGTCAGCTAAGGAAGAGGCTCAAGTAGATGTAAGTGTAGTCAGCACTCAACAGACTTTCACTAGGAAACCAACTGTTGCAAAAAAAAAAGTAGAAAGTAGGAGGAAAGTTCTGTTGTTGGGTAGTAGCCATGGAAGAGGTGTGGGCCAGATTTTGCAGGAAAAATTAGGTGACAGGTTACATGTATTTTCAAGCCCAATGCATGTCTTAGCCAAGTGAGGATGTAGGATCATTGTGCAAAGGTTTTACAAAGAAGGATCATGTTGTGGTAGTGGGTGGAGCGGGAAACAGTATTGACAGGGATCAGGGCTACAATATTGAGTGTGACCTGGTAAAAATAGCATCTGCAAAGAACCATACAAATGTTGGCTTGGTTCCTGCTATCATGCAGTATGACTGGCCCAAATTGAACAGCTCTGTCAGGAAGGTCAATATAGAGCTAGATCAGCTGCTTTGGACAGCTACTTTGTCAAGCATAGGTTTGGTTCCTGGTGATGGCATTGGTAGGTGGGACTTCACAAGACATGGTGTGCATCTCAAATCTTTAAGGGGGGGTGGGCACTGAAACTCATGAGAGTACTTTTTTGGGCTAAGATCAGTATCCAATCATCCTAAATCAATTGAAATTAAGCTTAATGAAAAGTTCAGACAGGCAGGTACTAAAGATGTGAAAATATCACAAGATTCGCATAACAGTACAGTGAAAAATAATGTTAATATATTGCATCAGAATATCAGGGGATTAAAAACAAAGTAGATGAACTTCTCGTTTGTATAGAAGATTTAGAAACTGAGGGTGGAATAAATGTACTATGCCTGTCTGAACGTCATATAGTCACCGATATGGAAATGGTAAATGAAGGTGGATATAAGCTTTCAGCTCATGTAAGTAGAGACATTATGGAGAGAGTAGGAATTGCCATATATGTTAAAATCAGTCATAGTGTGAAAAATTTGGAAACTAAAAAATTTTGCATAGAGCAACACATAGAAGCATGTGCATGTGAGCTTAAACTAAATAAAGGTACTTTTATAATTGTAGCCATTGGGAAATTTTCAACTATTTTTGAAAAATTTGGATTCTTTGTTGTGCTACCTGTCAGACAAAGGAAAGCAAATTATTGTTTGTGGAGATTTCAATGTAGATTTTCTGAAAGAGTCCGATAGAAAGCTTGACCTTGAAGTATTACTTGCTTCTTTCAATTTGACATCAGTTATTGATTTTCCTACTTGGATGGTACAGGAAAACAGCACCCTGATAGATAATGTTTCCTTAGACCAAGATAAGTTTAATCAAATAAAAACTTTTCCTATTAAGAATGGTCTGTCTGATCATGATGCACAGCTAGTTACAGTAAATGATATAGCTCCATGCAGTAATGCAAAACAGTCCTCCAGAGTAGTGCATTCCGTTAATGATTTAACACTTCAAACTTTTAGGGAAAGCTTGCAACAGTTAGACTGGGATGAGGTGTACAGGGAACATGATGCTAATCTAAAATTTAACCTATTTCATGATACCTTTGTGAGTATATTTGAAAACAGTTTCCCTAATACGCAAACAGTGAAATACAATTGTAAGAAACCACGTAAAAAGCCATGGCTTACTAAAGGGATAAAAATATCTTGTAAACAGAAAAGGGAAATGTATCATATAGCTAGGAGGAGTAATGATCCCGAAACAATGACACATTATAAAAACTACTGCACTGTATTAAGAAAAGTTATTAAAAAATCCAGGAGTATGTGCATTATGTCTGAGATTAGCACATCTGATAATAAAATTAAAAGGATTTGGAATATTGTGAAAAGGGAAACAGGGCAACTGAGAGCACAGGAAGACTGTATTTCTATCAAACACAATGAAAAGAATATAATATAGGGAAACATTCCACGTGGGAAAAAATATATCTAAAAACACACACACATATCCATCCACACATATATGGATATGTGTGTGTGTGTGTGTGTGTGTGTGTGTGTGTGTGTGTGTGTGTGTGTGTGTGTGCGAGTGTATATCTGTTCCTTTTTCCCTCTAAGGTAAGTCTTTCCGCTCCTGGGATTGGAATGACTCCTTATCCTCTCCCTTAAAACCCACATCCTTTCGTCTTTCCCTCTCCTTCCCTCTTTCCTGATGAAGCAACCATGGGTTGCGAAAGCTTGAATTTTGTGTGTGTGTTTGTGTTTGTTAGTGTCTCTATCAACATACCAACGCTTTTGTTTGGTAAGTTACAAACACAATGAAAAGTTTGTTAACAAGAAGTCAGAAGTAGAAAACATTTTTAATAATCATTTTTTAAGTGTGTAGAAAAATAGGTTCCAGCTGTTCATTAGAAAATGCAAGGCAGTATATGGAAGAGGCAGTACCTACACAATTTGATAAAACTGAAATTCAACCCACCTCTCCTACTGAAATTAGGAAAATAATAAATTCACTCAAATGTGAAAGCTCGCATGGAATTGATGGCATTTCCATCAGAGTACTAAAAGCTTATTTCCAACAAAGAAGTAGGATTCTCAGCCACATATGTAGTAACTCACTGAAACAGGGATTTTTCCAGATAGACTGAAATATGCTGTTGTTAAACCATTGCATAAAAAATGGGATAGATCTGATGCTAACAACTACCGCCCAATCTCACTTCTGACAGCTTTATCCAAAATCCTGGAAAAAGTAATGTATTCAAGAGTAGCATCACATATGTGTAAAAATGAAGTACTAACAAAATGTCAATTTGGTTTTCAGAAAGGCTTTTCAACAGAAAATGCTACATATGCTTTCACTGATCAAATATTAAATGCAATGAATAACCGAACATCACCCATTGGGATATTTTGTGATCTCTCAAAGGCTTTTGATTGTGTGAATCATGAAATTCTTCTAGATAAGCTTAAGTATTGTGGGTTGAGTGGGACAGTGCATCATCATCATCATCATCATCATCATCATTTAAGACTGATTATGCCTTTCAGCGTTCAGTCTGGAGCATAGCCCCCCTTATACAGTTCCTCCATGATCCCCTATTCAGTGCTAACATTGGTGCCTCTTCTGATGTTAAACCTATTACTTCAAAATCATTCTTAACCGAATCCAGGTACCTTCTCCTTGGTCTGCCCTGACTCCTCCTACCCTCTACTGCTGAATCCATGAGTCTCTTGGGTAACCTTGCTTCTCCCATGCGTGTAACATGACCCCACCATCTAAGCCTGTTCGCCCTGACTGCTACATCTATAGAGTTCATTCCCAGTTTTTCTTTGATTTCCTCTTTGTGGACACCCTCCTGCCATTGTTACCATCTACTAGTACCTGCAATCATCCTAGCTACTTTCATATCCGTAACCTCAACCTTGTTGATAAGGTAACCTGAATCCACCCAGCTTTCACTCCCATACAACAAAGTTGGTCGAAAGATTGAACGGTGCACAGATAACTTAGTCTTGGTACTGACTTCCTTCTTGCAGAAGAGAGTAGATCGTAACTGAGCGCTCACTGCATTAGCTTTGCTACACCTCGCTTCCAGTTCTTTCACTATGTTGCCATCCTGTGAGAATATGCATCCTAAGTACTTGAAACCGTCCACCTGTTCTAACTTTGTTCCTCCTATTTGGCACTCAATCCGTTTATATTTCTTTCCCACTGACATTACTTTCGTTTTGGAGATGCTAATCTTCATACCATAGTCCTTACATTTCTGATCTAGCTCTGAAATATTACTTTGCAAACTTTCAATCGAATCTGCCATCACAACTAAGTCATCCGCATATGCAAGACTGCTTATTTTGTGTTCACATATCTTAATCTCACCCAGCCAGTCTATTGTTTTCAACATATGATCTATAAATAATATGAACAACAGTGGAGACAGGTTGCAGCCTTGTCTTACCCCTGAAACTACTCTGAACCATGAACTCAATTTACCGTCAACTCTAACTGCTGCCTGACTATCCATGTAAAGACCTTTAATTGCTTGCAAAAGTTTGCCTCCTATTCCATAATCTTGTAGAACAGACAATAACTTCCTCCTAGGAACACGGTCATATGCCCTTTCTAGATCTATAAAGCATAGAAACAATTCCCTGTTCCACTCATAACACTTCTCCATTATTTGCCGTAAGCTAAAGATCTGGTCCTGACAACCTCTAAGAGGCCTAAACCCACACTGATTTTCATCCAATTGGTCCTCAACTAATACTCGCACTTTCCTTTCAACAATACCTGAGAAGATTTTACCCACAACGCTGATTAAAGAGATACCTCTGTAGTTGTTACAATCTTTTCTGTTTCCATGTTTAAAGATTGGTGTGATTACTGCTTTTGTCCAGTCTGATGGAACCTGTCCCGACTCCCAGGCCATTTCAATTATCCTGTGTAGCCATTTAAGACCTGACATTCCACTGTATTTGATGAGTTCCGACTTAATTTCGTCCACCCCAGCTGCTTTATTGCACTGCAATCTATTGACCATTTTTTCCACTTCCTCAAATGTGATCCTATTTCCATCATCATTCCTATCCCATTCTACCTTGAAATCTGAAACATTACTGATCGCATTTTCACCTACATTGAGCAACTCTTCAAAATATTCCCTCCATCTGCGCAAGGCATCCACAGGATTCACCAGGAGTTTTCCTGACCTGTCCAAAATACTTGTCATTTCCTTCTTACCTCCCTTTCGAAGACTGTTAATTACACTCCAGAATGGTTTTCCAGCAGCTTGACCCATAGTCTCCAAAGTCTTCCCACGATTTCTTCTTGGATGCTGCAATTATCTGTTTGGCTTTGTTTCTTTCTTCAACATAGCTTTCTCTGTCTACCTGGGTTCTGGTATGTAGCCATTTTTGATACGCCTTCTTTTTCCTTTTACAGGCTGCCTTGACTGTATCATTCCACCAAGCTGTTTGCTTCATCCTACTTTTACACACTACTGTTCCAAGATATTCTTTAGCCATTTCTAGTACTGTGTCCCTGTACCTTGTCCATTCCTTTTCCAATGACTGTAATTGACTACATTCAACTAACTGGTACCTTTCTGAGATCGCTGTTATGTACTTGTGCCTGATTTCCTTATCCTGAAGTTTCTCTACTCTTATCCTCCTACATATGGACCTGACCTCCTGCACTTTCGGCCTCACAATCCCAATTTCACTGCAGATTAAATAATGATCAGTGTCATCAAAGAATCCCCTGAATACACGTGTGTCCCTCACAGCCTTCCTGAATTCCTGATCTGTTATTATATAGTCAATGGCAGATCTGGTTCCCCTGCCTTCCCAAGTTTACCGGTGAATGTTCTTATGTTTAAAAAAGGAGTTTGTGATTACTAAGCCCATACTGGCACAGAAATCCAAGAGTTGTTTCCCATTCCTGTTGGCCTCCATATCCTCTCCAAATTTACCCAAAACCTTTTCATACCCTTCTGTTCGATTTCCAATCCTGGCGTTAAAATCACCCATGAGCAGAACACTGTCCTTGTCCTTTACTCTAACAACTACATCACTGAGTGCATCATAAAAACTATCCATCTTATCTTGATCTGTCCCTTCACAATGCGAATATACTGACACAATCCTAATTTTCTTGCTAGACACTGTCAAATGTATCCACATCAGTCGTTTGTTTACATACCTTATTGCAACTACGCTGGGTTCCATTTCTTTCCTGATGTAAAGCCCTACACCCCATTGTGCTATTCCTGCTTTGACGCCTGACAGGTAGACCTTGTATTCTCCCACTTCCTCTTCTTTCTCACCCCTTACCCGAATGTCACTAACAGCTAAAACGTCCAGCCCCATCTTACTTGCAGCCTCTGCCAGCTCTACCTTCTTCCCAGAGTAGCCCCCATTGATATTAATAGCTCCCCATCTCATTACCATTTGTTTGCCAAGTCGTATCTTAGGAGTCCCTGGTTTGTCAGTTAGAGGTGGGACTCCGTCACCTCCAAAGGTCCGAGGCATTTTGCTCTGATTGTTGCCAGCATCATATTTAAAGTACCAGGGAAGCAGGTTGCTAGCCTTACTTGCCCCGAGTCCCATTGGGTTTTACCCCTAACGGCTGAGGGACTAACCGGTGGATTTGGTAGTCTTTGCCGTATGAGCACAAAGGTGACCACGACTCAGAATATGTCCGAGATGCCCAGCCTTATTCCAGAGTAACTGGTATCCCGACTGTCAGGACCACTTACTTGGCCACTCATACGTTGCCCGTGGTTCATGAACTAGGACATGACTACAGGAACCCACACCATGAACCACGGGACAGTGCATAAATTGTTTAATTCATACTTATCTGGAAGAATGCAGAAGGTTGAAATTAACAGTAGAGATAGTCTACAAAAACCAGCAGAATCCTCTAACTGGGGAGGTACCAAGAATGGTGTCCCACAGGGTTCAGTCTTGGGTCCCTTATTGTTCTTAATATATATTAATGACTTACCACTCTGTATTCATGAAGATGCAAAGTTAGTTCTTTTTGCTGATGATACAAGTTTAGTAATCACACCCAAGAAGCAAGAATCATCTGAGGATATTGCAAATAATGTCTTTCAGAAAATTATTAAGTGGTTCTCTGCAAATGGACTCTCACTAAATTTTGAGAAAACACAGTTTATACAGTTCTGTACAGTAAATGGCATAACACCATTGATAAATATAGACTATGGACAGAAGTCTGTTGCTAAGGTAGAATACTCAAAATTTCTGGGTGTGTGCGTTGATGAGAAATTAAATTGGAAGAAACACATTGATGATGTTCTGAAATGGTTAGGTTCAGCTACTTATGCTATTAGGGTTATTGCAAATTTTTGTGATAAACATATCAGTAAATTAGCCTACTATGCCTATTTTCATTCATTGCTTTCATATGGCATCATATTTTGGGGAAATTTGTCATTAAGAGAGAAAGTATTCATGCACAAAAGCTTGTAATCAGAATAATAGCTGGAGCCCACCCAAGATCACCTTGCAGACATTTATTTAAGAAACTCGGGATATTCACAGTACCTTTGCAATACATATATTCACTTATGAAATATGTCATTAATAACCCATCCCAATTCAAAAATAACAGCGAAGTGCATAGCTACAACACTAGAAGAAAGGATGATATTCACTATTCTGGATTAAATCTCACTTTGGCACAGAAAGGGGTGAATTATGCTACCACAAAAATCTTTGGTCATTTGCCAAATGGTATTAAAAGTCCGACATAGTGACACAATCCACATCATTACAAAATGTCATATTCATGATCTATGGAACAAGGATTAATGTACGTATGTACAAGTCCAGCATGACTGAAGTTGAGTGTGGGCTGATGGTGAGGCCTGTGGATAGGACTGACAGTTCTGTAGGAATCAGATTTCTGGTGGGTATATATTGACAACAGTGTTCTGGCTTTATGTGCATTCAGCTAGAAAAATTTCATGTGGTTCTGTTATCAAACATGACAGTCATACTTCTCGTACAAGTTATGGCCAAAGTTTTTCAGAACCAGCTTCCAAAAGCTTTGTAAAGACATTGTTTCCCATTCTTTATCACTCTATGAAAGTGTAGATATTGCAGGCATACAGTCACACAGTGGATGTGTCTCTCTTAGAGTAGAAAATGTAGGTTTGTTGTGGAAGTTTTGAGTCTGTGTCTAGAGACAGAGCACCTGTTGTGACTGAGAAAAAATCAGGACCCATAGTGTAATGGAATGGGAAAATGAAAAACCTTCCTGTACCCAATTCATGCGGATTTCCAGCTTGGCAAATCTGATCTGTAATAAGACCTATGTTTCTTGTATGCAGCTTGGGATGAATGACTGTTTGAATATCTCTTGTCCTTATGATCCCTACAGGAGTGATAAGTAAGGGCTTGTAGTATATTCCTAGAGTCTCCAATTAAAGCTGGTTCTCGAAATTTTGCAAGTAGGCTTTCTTGGGATATTTTATCTCTGTCTTAAAGAGCCTGCCAGTTCAGTTCTTTGAGCACCTCAGTGATACTCCCCCATGTGTCAAATAAATCTTTGAGCATTTATGCTGCCTTTCTGTGTTCACATTCAATATCCCCAGTGAGTCCTATCTGGTACAGGTCTCACACAATTGAGCAATATTCTACGATGGGCCACATGAATGATTTGTATGTAGTCTCCTTTGTAGACTGATTGCATTTCACTAGTATTCTACCAATAAGTGGAAGACTGCCGCTTACTTTACCCATGACTGGGCCTATGTGGTCATTCCATTTCATATCCCTACAAAGTGTTACACCCAAGTAATTTTATCCTTGATAACCTCAGAATTTCAAAGTGTATTTTAGTCAACATTGTCAAAAGCTTTCTGTAAATTCACAAATGCTATAAACTTAAATTTACCTTTCTTTACTCTATCTTCTCAGTTAAGCTGTAGCATCAGTATTGCCTCATATGTTCTCAAACTTCTCTGAAAAGAATATTGATCTTCCTTGAAATCAGATTCTACCAGTCTTTCCATTCTTTGGTGAATAATTAATGATAGGATTTTGCAACGATAGCTTTTTAAACAGATTATTTGATAATATTCACTCCTGTCTGAACCTGCTTTAATTGGTATTGAGGTTATTACATATCTCTCTGAAGTCTTATGTATTTTGCCTGTGACATATTTGTTGTATAGCTGGTGGAATCATTTTGTTATGATAGGTACTCCCAAGGATCTCAAAAATTGTGAGGAAATGACCTCTATCTCAGGGGCTTTGTTTCAATTTAAGTCTTAAGTGCTGTCAAATCTGCATGAAGTGTTGTATCTCCTTTCTCATCTTCATTTACTTCCTTACTTTTGTCATAATAAATTTTCAAGTTTCTTTCTTTGTGTAACTCTTCTGTATATTATTTCAATCTTTCAGTCTCCCCTTCTCTACTTAGTAGTGGACTGCCATCAGAGCTCTTGATATTCTGTCACCTGTTCCTGTTTTCTCCAAAACTTGCTTTAATTTTCATATACACAACATCTTTCTGTTCCATAGTTATGTGTCACTTAGAGTTTTGCATGTCTTCTCAAGCCATTCATGCTTTGCCATTTTGCACTCTGTCAATCTCATTTTTAGATATTTCCATTCGCTTTTGCCTTCTCCATATCCTACATTTTTATATTTTATCCTTTCATCAGTTAAATTCAGTATCTATGTCTTATCAAAGTTATCTATTAGGCCTTGTCTTTTTGTCCGTTTGAGCTTTGGTTGTCTTCAGTATAATATCATCTCTCAAAGTTACCCATCATCTCCTGTTTTATTCTTTTCTCTTGTTTCTGTTGATGGTTGTCTAATGATCCCTTTCAAACTCAAAAACTTCTGATTATTTTTATTTATCCAACTTACAACTCCTTAATTTCCTACATTTCAGCATTTTCTTCAGTTTTAATCTGCGATTCTTAGCCAATAAATTATGTCCAGTTCCACATCTGCCATGGGAAATACTTTTCAGTTTAAAAACTGGTTTCAATCTCTGCCTTACCATTATACTATCACTCTGAAATTTTATGGTCTCTTCTATGTCTACATCCTTCTTTCATGACTCTTAAATATGCAATAATTAAATTGTGATCTTTACAACATTATTTTCAATCATGAAGCATTCATAAATTTCCTTGGTTTTTGGTTAAAAATGATACATAAGAGCAAATCAAACAAAATATGTGAATATTAAAAAATATTATTCAGGAAGTGACAAGATGAACAACTACCTATATACTATGTGTTGTATCTTTTTATCACAACGGAAATTTTGCTATTCACTGCTTCTTTGAGTAATCAAAACACCAACAAATCATTCAGGTTTACATCTAGTGACTTTTGTGAATGTTAAAGGCATTTGGACTTCAGTTCTATAAATGTTGTGACTCTTGTACAAAGTGTTTGGATTATGCTTGCTAAATTGCAACAGGACATTTACAAACACCACCATAAGTAATCACGATTTGACTGATGTAAAAGGTGGTTTTTACAAGATTTGAAAATACTGCAGCAATGGCAGTCATCTCTAATGGCATGTAGTGATCCAAGATTGTTGTTGTTGTGGTTAGAAGTCCGCGACATTAGCTTTATTAATAGATTGTTAAAGTGAATAAATAAAAAACTCAGAAAATTCTGAGAAATAAGAAGTGCACTAAGGTAGTTGGCTTCACCAGCTATAGCATACTGTCCTATATTTCTAGCCATAATTGTTTCCTGTGCCTCGACTGGGAAACCTATAAGGGAATGTTATATTGTTCTGAAGTAAGTGCTGATTAGGACTTTCTCGCTAACACATCAACCACTTTATTAGCTAGAATTCCCCTAACCTAGTTCCAAGCAGAAAATCACATCCATTGCTAGCAGTTGTAAGCAAACAGGTGGACTAACCTAGTTTGTGTTGGATACATACAATGTATGGCTTGAAGTGCACTCATGGAGATGGAGCAAGTTGTGTAGCTTGAATACATCACATACATTTTAGAGCATCAAAACTGCATGTCATAAACACTGAAAGTGTTCAGTAAGTTGATATTGGCAATATGATTATGGAAAAACCATGGAACAACAAAGGCTATCCCCAACATAAACTTCGTTGATCAATGGTGCTGGTGGTTCCAAAATATCAAAAATAACTACGAGGCTCTTAACACTCCTGGGTAGCAGTGCACTTCATTTCAGAATTGAAACTTTTTCTTACAGGTCCTCAATTGCTTTGTAGTATGTGTGTCATTTACAAAAGCCATATATGTGGTTTTGGGGAGAATCAGATGGAATGCCTTAGAGTTCAGATCAAGCAAGAACCAGTAAATTTTTAGTACATTTTGCTTTGTTGTCAGGTGATTTGTGGGAACTAGGTATAGAACTAGTCATATAAGCTGCTGTACTAGGTCTAATCTAGTAAAATGTAAACTCCATCCACAGGCTCTGGCAGACCCTATGGTACTGCAACCACTGCATAATTTTCTGCCAATGGAATCCGTGGATATGGTATAGGGGGATGTGGTGTCAGTACACCACGAACCCAGCTGTTGTCAGGTTTTGTGAGCTTGGTGTAATCTAGTGCATAGTATTAAAATTTACAGATCTTTAGGTCTTGGTGATTTGTACACCTGGCACCCATAACAGAGTTGAGGCCCCATGAATACATCATAAAGCTGTAGAAAATGTTCTCTGTTTGTTCACTGACACTTGAGACTAAGGCACTTACAAAATTAAGCACCTTGCAGAATCGTGCCTTAGAAACTCCAGCTGTCATAACCGCAGAGCTTATTGTCAAAAATGAAGTCCTGGTAGCTCAGTCACCCATTCACATTCAGAGCAGCGACTCTCATAAATGGTTCATATAGACTAAATATGCACCTTCAGTGGTGCTGTTGAATGGATATGTATATCTTATTGGAAAACTAGGAACTAATGTACACTATCCACTCCTTGAGGATCCTAATGACCAACTGAATATATGAAAGTAAGAAGGCTGAAACTAAGAAATACAGATTGCAGATAATGGAGTTTTAAAAAATTAATGCCTTTAAAAGTGATTATGGAAAATAGTTCTCTGTTATGTTATGCTATATGATAAATAAGTTAACTTAAGAAAACTGCCATAATGGACCTTCCTTTTTCTATTTTTTTTTTTTTTTTTTTTTTTTTTTTTTGAGCTATGCGTTATTTATTCTTTTATTCAAATACTGATTTCATTGTCATATTTTTAAAAAAGTTCATGATAATATTACAAAGGTAAATCTATGTTCAAGAGTTCCTGTTTATAATTGATTAGTTCTGCAGATTGAGATTCCTGAAAAATATTGAATCAGATTGTTCTCTTGTAGTATATTCTTTGATTCTTCACTTAATGCTGGTTCTTGAAACTTTGTAAGTATGCTTTTTCAGGACAGTTTGCTTCTTTCTTCAAGAGTCTGCCAATTTGGGTTCTTCAACATTTCTTTGGCACTTTACCTTGAGTCAAACAAACCTGTGACTATTCACGATGCCCTTCTTTTTATATGTACATCCAGTATCCTGTGTTGGTCATATTCAGTTGGGTCCCACACACTTGAGTAATATTCTAAGATGGGATGCACAGGAAATTTATAAGCAGTCTCCTTTGCAGACTGACTGCATTTTCCCAGTATCTTGCCAATGAATCTATGTCTGTCACCTGCCTTTAAACCTATCACTGAGCATATGTGATCATTGCATTTCATATCCCTACAAACCATTATATCCAGATATTTGTCTGATTTGACCAATTCTGATTGTGAATCATTGTTACTGCAGTCATAATAACAGGCTTATGTAACAGGCTTATGTTGGTCATGCAGATTTAGCTTAAGATATCCATCCATGTACATCAATCATAAAATCATTGTCATGGCTGTGGAAGTGTGTGAGTGAATTAGAAGAGTGGGAGATCAGAAATTTGTGTGTTTCTACAATTTTTGAATGTGTCTATGAGATATCCACCATTAACTAGCAGGTGATCAATTAAAAACCTTCATTATCACTTATTTATTTCCACCTTGGGATTTTTATTGTAAGATATGGTTACAAAGCCCAGAAATATGTATTATTGCTTACTTGTCAGCTTGTTAGGAGAAAATTGTCGTAAAATTTCTCAGAGTCCAAATGGATAATAATTTAAAACGTAATTGACATGCAGATAAGCTGATTGAAGTCGGGAGATGTGTTGGACCAAATGATATCTTCAATTGTGGGTAAAGTAGATGGTTGACTTTGGTTTATTGGTCGAATTCTGAGGAAGTTCAGTCAGTCTACAAAAGAGACTGCTCACAAGTCGCTCATGTGATCAGTTCTTGAATACTGCTCAAGTGTGTGGGCCCCATGCCAGATAGTACTAACAGGAGATATTGATTATATACAGAGAAGGGCAGCACAAATGGTCACACATTTGTTTAATCCATGGGAGAGTGTCACAGAGATAGAAAAGGAACTGAAATGTAAGACTCTTGAAGATAGATGCAAACTATCCTGAGAAAGTCTATCAACAAATTTCAAGAACCAGTTTTAAATGATTGCTCTAGGAATATACTACAATCCCCTATGTATCACTCTCATAGAGATTGTGAGTATAGGATTAGAATAATTACTGCACACACAGAAGCATTCAAACAACCATTCTGCCCATGCTCTATATGAGAATGGGACAGAAAGAAACCCTAATAACTGGTACATGAGATGTACCCTCTGCCATGCACCTCATGGTGGTTTGCAAAGTATAGATGTAGATATAGATATTTGCTGTTTCTTGTCCTAAAATTACCTCTGCTCTATTCTCATGACATTTCCTGTCCCCAACACCCAACTTATTTCTTACTTCACTCTACCTCCCACGTTTAGCTTGGCTTCTGAGTCTTTAGACTGCCATGCACACTATTTTTACTGTTATCTCAACCACCATCCCTATATTCTTCTCTGTTCCTACCAGCTATTCTCAAGACTACCACTTCTCCATCTTGGCCACAACACAATGAGACTGTAGTTATGTGTTTGTATATTTGATTGCAAGTGTCTGTTCTTCTGTGGAACCTAATTCCATCATCGAATTTTGGCTTTCTCAGTTCATACATCCATCCAACTGTGACCCCCTACCTAACTGCCACCTGGTCACCTTCGAAGAATTTCTTACCTCAAACTTAGCCTCACCATCCTACCCCAGATCACTTCTCAAGAACACAAACCATCATTGCAAGCAAAGGTTCCAACACTGTCATCATGAATCTCAGTAATTATCTGACAAAAGGCTTCCACCAATTGTCTTGACTCTTCCACCTACAAGCTCTGCTATAGTGATCCTACCTTACAAAGGGAAGGCCTCAGACACGGCCAACCGAATCGGCTCAAATTTGGCAGGTCGCTTGTTTACAACCTAAAACAAAGGAATCTAAGATATTTTGGGTCAACACCCCCATGTTTTTGAGAAATTCACCCCTAAAGGTTATGACGAGCAATCGACTTAAAATTGGCAGGATCAATAGATAATTGTAAATAGAGCATTTTTCATCATCAGTTATGGGGTCCGAAAACACCTATTTTTCCAGAAATTGAAGTAAGAAACTTTTACGACTGCCACTTCTGTATGCACATGGTAAATGCTTTTCGCTGACAGCACTGATAGCGCAACGGCCAAGGTAACTGGCTGGGAATTGGAGAACCCTAGCGGATGTTCTTCTTTTCGTTTGAATTTTTCCATATCTCAATTGATAGGGATAGAAGGGTTAATAAGGTAAGTAAATCAATAACAAATGATAATAATAAGGTAGGCAAATAAATTTCTCAAATCTCTTGGGATAGTAAACAACTAAAATGTTACTCCAGGTCACTTTACAATGGCTCTTCCAGTCACTGTTACGTGTCCTCACTTTTCTTTGAACAACTAGATGGATGGTACCTGTCATATAAACATTTGAAACAAATACACTCACAGAACCAAGAACATCTAATGAATGCAATCTTTCAACAGCTACACTGTTCCTTCCAAAGATTCAGCAGAAAACAAACGTGGTTTACATTTAAAAATACGTCTTTTTCGGGAATTAATTTTGATGCGTACCATGCATACGGTATCATTGCCTGAAAAATCGGTGCTGAAAGTTGGTTATGAATTATGCTGTGAATAGTTTTGTATTATCACGTAATAGGGGAGAGAGTGTGACAGATATGATATGCGAGTTGGGGCACTTAAATGTGAATTGCAGAGTAATCATGTAGATGTAGATGTAGTTGTTGCATCCGTGCGGTTGTGCACTTTCCGCTGGGTTTCCAGAAGCATACTGCAATTCTGAAGCCTGGAAATAAAGATTTTAACCTGGCGATAGAAATAAACATCACATGGCTGGCACACAGGTGTGCAGTTTGGTGGTATTACTTTTACTGTGCACGTCGGCTGACCCTCGCCATCTATAAACATTGTGCCATATATTGTAGTGTTAATTCGTCCACTCCAGGAATCCAAAATTAGACAAAACTTGTTATCAGAAACGATTGTTTTTAAAACATTCTCAAGAAATGTTCTGTAAATTGCATTTGTCAGTTTCCCAGATTTGGAGCAGGTATTGTAAACATTTTCCAATGAGTCGGTTAAACATTGACCTCTTCTATAACCCGAGGACCAAATGTAACATTCGTTTCTTGTAAACACAGGAAAACCTTAGGCAACACTTTTCCAGAGGCTGTGATGGCATATTGCGCCGTGTACAAATGTGTTAGTTTGTTTTTACTACCAACTGAAAAAAGGGTTCGTTTTTCTCCCTTATGCAGTTACGTGCGTCGAATGTTCACCCGATACTCACATCCTCTTTGATCGGTGTTGATCATGTAATCGCAATTAAAACTGGTCATAAGCGACATCATTTGCATGCTGAAAAGAGCTACCACTTTCTTTATATCTTCTATATTTTGTACCTCCTTATGAGAGACGTATTTAGTGATGTGCCATTGACAAATTTTGTACTCTGATTTGAAATTTCTTGCCCAAGATAATGATGCAGTAAACGTAAAATCCTTGTTGGCCATATATTGAAATACTCTTGAAGTATTCTCATTGTTACATTCTCATTACAACAACGAGATTTGACAAATCGGTCATATGTCCACTTATTTATCACCTGGTATTTGTCGTATCTTGTCCCTCCTTCAGTGATATCACTTTCCCACAATTTCAAGTCCTTCCTTTTCAGGGCTGTTCTTGCTCCATTCTTTTGTAGTGTTTGTAAGTTCCAATTTGGATGATTCCTGGGTAGCACTACTGCCTTTACTTTTACTTCAAGGAGTATAGCACCGTAGTTCAATCGCTTAGTAACCAGTTCATAATACTAATTGGGAACAGATGAAGCACATATTCCCAGTGACTTGGATATTTCCAAAGTGTTATGACCATTTTTCGATTCAGTTGTCAGGATATCTTCCACTGAATCACCTTCTGCTTCGTCTTCATGGTATAGTACTTCAGTATCAACAAAAGTATTTCGTTCATCAGCTCCAAAAATTGCTCGGTGATAGCTGCTCCTATCAATCTGGAACGTCGAGAAACAGAACTGCCTGCTTCCGGTAGTGCATTGATAATGCATCTGTCTTGCAGCACTTCTGCAAACCAAAACACAGCGTTGGTAACTTCCCACTTGCCTTCGTCTGTGACTATATATTACAGCACTAGTCGAAGGGTGTATATCCTCCATTATTCAGATTATGCACCTGAAAGATATGACACAACAAACAATAACTAGTTACTACGGCTACGTACAGTACTCGTCATATGTTACTTATGGAAGAACACTGTATTCATTCACAAAACGTATTTCATTGGACACATTAATGATGGAAAAATCACTACATGTATCTGTGAGGTTCACGACAGGAAAACAGCTCTTTCTGATTGACTTCTGTAAGGCTCATGCTGGACACCTTCACTCTTCCAGGTTCACAACTATGATATGACGATGAGGCAACTGGGACAACATAACTCTCCCTGTATGGATTCTGTCCTGTGCCTCACTGTAAACAAGTGTCGCGTGGTTGGCTGTCTGTGATCCCTCATGAGAAATTTGCAGCATTCTTACTCTGTGTTGTTATCATGTGACAAGGCTTAAAAGTTTAACACTTTACTAACTCACGGCATTTGGGAAATTAGTTTGCCTACCTTATTATTATAATCCCTTATTGATTTACTTACCTTATTAACCCTCCCATCCCTATCAATTGAGATATGGAAAAATACAAATGAAAAGAATAACATCTGCTAGGTTTCTTTGAGATTCGAACCCGCGTTTTCTGATTCCCAGCCAGTTACGTTGGCCGTTGCACTATCAGCGCTGTCGGTGCTGTCGGCGAAAAGCGTTTACCATGTGGGTACAGAAGCAGCAGTTGTAAAAGTTTCTTTCCTCAGTTTCTGGAAAAGTTTGCGTTTGCGGACTCCATACCTGATGATGAAAAATGCTCTATGTACAATTATCTATCAGTCACTCCAATTTTGAGTCGATTGCTCGTTATAATCTTTAGGGGTAATTTTCTCAAAATTTTGGGGGTGTTGACCTAAAATATCTTAGAGTGCTTCGTTTTTGGTTGTACACAAGTGATCAGCCAAATTTGAGCTAAATTGGTTGGCCGTGTCTGGGGCCTTCCCCTTGTTAGAAGTCCAACACGACCTCCAGTCTTTACTCAAATCGTTAGCCCATCTCATAATTTCTGCTGATTTCACCTTCCTCCTCAACTGAATGACCCCTAGCACACTCATCTTCTACATGCTTTCCAAATTCTATAAACCCAACAATCCTGGAAGCTCCATTGTTGCTGTTTATGTGCTCTCATATGAGAGACACATAACACTTCCTTCACCAATTCTTAATCATCTATGTGTCATTGCTGCCTGGATCCCTACTTGTCACTGTTGACAGCTCCTCCCTACACACCGACATCCCTCATGCCCATAACCTAGCTGCTACCAAGCACTACCTTTCCCAACATCCTTCTGATTCCTAACCCACTACTTCGTTCCTTAATGCAGATTACCAATTATATCCCCACATAAAACTGCTTCTCATTTGAGAGGAAGAAATATAAAGAAATCTGTGACAAGGCCATAGGCACCTGAATGACACTCTCCTATGCCAATCTGTTTATGGGCCATCTTGTGGAAACATTCCCAGCCTCCCAAAACAGCACCCTTTTGTGTGGTTCAGTTTCATTGATGATATTGTCATGATCCGGGCCCAGGGCCTAGATGTACTACCCCATTCCTCCATAACTTTACACCCACTCTCCCATCCACTTCAACTAGTCCTCCTCAGCCCAAAAGGCCACTTTCCTGGAATTTCACTTCCACCTCTCCAATGGCACCAGTCATACCTCCAGCTGTATCAATCCTGCCAACCACCTGCATTTCAACAGCTGTCATCCCTTACATACCAAAGAATTGCACTGATTTAGCCTGCCCACCCACAGGTGGCATATCTGCAGTAACAAGAATTCCCTTGTCCAGTATGCTGAAGGTTTCACAAAGGCTATCACAGACAGGTACTACCTCACATAACTTGTCTGCAAACAGATTTTCCAAGCCTTATCCGCACACATCCCTAATTCTCCCACCATACTCGTGAACCAGTTAAAGATGAGCACACCACTCATCACTTAGTATCATCCCAGATTAAAGCAGCATTTTGTGGACCTGTCAACGACTCAGTACTTCTACTGTCTAGAGAGTGATCTCATTTGATTTTAAATTATTTACATTATGCCAGAACTTTTCTTACTATATTAGTTTTGATCTTCATTGTTCTCAAGCATGTGCATCAGTGGTTTGCACAAAATCAAATCAATTGAAATGTAATTTTATCCTTCTGTTTTATTAATTTTGTATAACAGAATGAATGTGTATAACATACATACATGTATTTTTTATCATACTATTGCTATTTTCATATACTGACAAAATAGAACTTTGTGTGAGACATGTAGCTATTTGACTAAGCAATTTTACCACTTTGGATAAATATTTCATCTAAACTGTCTGACAAAGGATGTTGCAACAATAACTTTGTAGTATGTTTTATGAAATAAAACTACTAATATTGAACAGTAACATAGTTCTGTTAGTCCTTTCTAGATGCTTGACAGTGTTTTGTTTATGCTTGCATCAGGTGTGTAATTTTTCCAACTTACATTGAGCGATCAGCAAGAGATGGCAGTCTGGTCCTCCCAACAACAGAGTCAAGTTCTGCTTGCACTTTTTGTTGTATTTCTGGATATCTCATCATGTATAAAATAGCAAAACTGAGAGTGTTGCTTGTTGTTTCAGAGCCAGCCATGAACAAATCAAGACATACAGATAATAACTGTTCATCTGTAATTGAAAAAGAAAATTCATTTGTAAATTATATATTTAAAATTGTCTTTATGGTTGCAGTACTAACTTTATAAACTGGGAAATAATCTCAGGCACTGTGCACCTCCATATGATGTCAGTGCACAGGGGATGGGGCAATTGAATTGAATCATATTATTTTTATTTATTTCCTTTTGTTATATATAAGCTATATGTAAACATAATTAGCTTAAACCAAAGACACCACCAAAGCAAAATTAACGAGTTGTTTTGTGGCAAGGATAATGTTTTGATACATTGTTAAATATCTGTATGAAACAAAGTAAGAAATATGTTCATCAGTTTATTAATTCATGTGTCTTCACCCTTTTGTTTTGCAAAGTGGTAGCATATGGACGTATGCTTGGCGCCATCGTACCAGCATTTTTTAAAATGTGTATTTTAACTGTTAATGAAAAATATTATAAAATGTTATTAGAAAAGGAATATTTATTTGCACTGTTATGAGTTCAAACCCTATCTGTTCATCATTTCACTTGCTGCTGAGACCCCGCATCAAGAGGTTCGGTGCAGGCAAGAATAATTCACACCATATCTGGAGTAGCATACCTGCATTGACATTGTCACACTCAAGACTAAACACAATGGAATTAATGTGAAGGTAATGACTTAGACTTGATAGGCACTTATTTGAACTTGGTGTACTTATACCAAAAATATTGTGCTTCGTGTGACAGATTGATAGTTTCAAAGGTTGTGGTGATTATTTGGTACCGCACACTACTGGAAGCAGTAGTACAAAATGCAAATTACGTTTATTGACCTTGAATGTAATGATATTAAAGGACTGTTGATATTTGTATCAGTCGAAGTTCACCCAAGTTTGTGCACAGATTCATAAATTACCTTCAAAATTTTTACTCAACTATTCTTTCCAATCAATTTTTCCAATTATTCAAGCAATTATTAATCCATTTCCACATCTCTATTCATAACAATGTACTTTACTAAAGTAATAACTTACATAAAAGCCATCTTGTAACATAATAAGGCAAGGGTCCATGTAAGAATACCTTAATGTAGTAACTATATATTTGTATAAATTTTTTATCACAACTGCGATTGTATGTGATAGTGTTTAAGGAGAAATAAATATTCTATTCTAATTGAAATTGGTTATTCATAAGTGAGTTATAGCATGTGTGTGTGTGTTCTTTTTAAAATGAGTACCTTCATTATTGATTATTGATCATATTAGTTTTGAGAAGTTCTATATAAAAGTTAAATTAAAAAAATAATTTATGTAAGTGGTTTTATACATTGTATCTTGTCAAGCTGAAAATTAATCTTTGCATTGTTTTGATGAATTCTGTAAGAACAATTAGTTTGAAGATGAACTACTTAATCAGTTTTTTTTTAATTTCACTGGATAGATAAAAAGTCTACTCATCAAACTGAGCCAGCAGATCACACCCATAGAAGTATTTTAATTTGCAGGCTTTTGAAGCCCATTGCTCCTTCTGGCAGAGAGGCTGAAGGGGAAGGGGGAGGTGTGGAGGAGGAAGACTTATGAGATCTAGGAAATGGGGAGGGTTTGTAAAAGTTGCCCAGAATCCCAGGTTATGGGAGACTTACTGGATGGGATGAGTTGGAAAGACTGGTTGTTGGGGACTACACAAGACAAAATTACTATTTTGGCATGTTATTTTCTCACTTTTGTTTTCTTACTAACCCTTAAATTTTCTGCATTACTATTATTTTTACCACATGAATACAGATGCTGGAAATTGCCTTGTGCTATGTGATAAGAATGAAATTGAACTGAGCTCTAGAGATAGCTATACGTAAAGTGTTGAAGGTTTTTTTTTTTTTTTTTTTTTTTTTTTTTACATAGAATGCCATATGTTGTAACCTGTGAATGATGAAGTTGTTTTGTTTTTATCTTCTTCTTTTTCCAGAAGAAAAGAATCAATTAAGTCCCTTGGGCATCCTGCAGTTAATGTTGTCTCATGTTCATGTATAGTTTCCTGCAAATAAGAGAGCAATTTTAGATCCTGCATTGCTAATAATTAATAGTGCTTTGTGTACTCTGATGTAGGAAGACTCAAAACATATTGAAGGAATTACATTAATATCCGTTAGTGGGTATAGCATTCAAAGCCTTATACATACAGGAGATATTCTGACAGTGCCGTATCAGATATTACTCAGATATTATGAAAATGACATGAATGCATTCAAAATAAATTAACATTGATGAAAATAAACTAGTACTATCAGTTCATCCATTGGTCAATGCCATTAAACATAAGGGACACCATATGTCAATCTTATAAGAGTCAGGCCAATTAATTCAAATGATGTCCTACTCTTTAAAATGTATAGTTCCTTTACTTTAAGTGTGCATTGGTTGAATGTCTTCAAACAAGTTCTGTGGTTTTATGAAAATTATATTTCTAGCTGTAAGAAAAAATGATGCATCCTGAAGGAATTTTCTAAAAGGGATGGAAAGCGATAGATGTACTGACAAACAAATGACAACAGTTTCAGAAAAATTGGATGATTTATTAAGGAGAAAGAGCTTTACAAACTGAACAAGTCAATACCCCCTTGGTCCATATGTGGCCCTTATACAAGCAGTTACTCAGCTTGATATTGATTGACAGAGTTGTTAGATGTCCTGAGAGGGGTATCATACCAAATTCTTTCCAGTTGGTGTGTTAGAACATCAAAATCCGAGGATGATTGTAGGGCCCTACTCATAATGCTGCAAATGATCTATGTGGGAGACCTTGGTGGCCAAGGTAGAGTTCGGCAAGCATGAAGACAAGCAGCAGAAACTGTCTCTGTGTGTGGGTGGGCATTATATTGCTGAAATGTAATCCCAGGATGGCTTGCAATGAAGGCCAACAAAATGGAGCATAGAATCTTGTCAATTTACCTCTGTGTTTAAAGGCACCATAGGCAACAACAGAAGGGGTCTTGCTATGAAAAGAAATGGCACCTCAGTCCATCACTCCTGGTTATTGAGCCGTGTGGCGGGCAACAGTCAGGATGGTATTCCACTACTGTCTGGGGCATCCTCAGACATGTCTTCACTGGACATCAGGACTCAATTGAAAGCAGGGCTCATCACTGAAGATAATTCTACTCCAATCAATGAGATTCCCGGCTGAAGACAAGTCTGGAGGTGCACCAGACATTGGTGGGATACCAACTTGACTGTCACCTGCTACAAGACCCAAAAGCAGGAGTGATGGTCTGGGGTGCCATTTCTTTTCGTAGCAGGACTCCTTTATTATTGTCTGTGGCACCCTTACAGCACAGCAGTACATCAAAGATATTCTAAGCTGTGTTTTGTTGCTATTCATGGCAATCCATCCTGGTCTTTCATTCCAGCAAGATAATGTCCACCTGCACATGGGAAGAGTTTCTACAGCTTGTCTTCCTGCTCATCAAACCCTGACTTTACCAGCGAGGTCACTGGATCTCTTCCAGGCTGAGAAAGTTTGGAGCATTAGCAGCAGGGCCCTCCAATCAGGTCAGCAGTTTGCTGATCTAACATGCCAAATGCACAAAATTTGGCATGATATCCCTCAGGAGGACCATTCTGTCAGTCAATGCCAAGATGAATAACAACTTGTAAAAGGACAAGTGGTATATCAATGTATTACTGGCTTGCTCAGTTTGTGAACCCCTTTCTCTTGAATAACTCATCTAATTTTTCTGAAATTATGATCATTTGTTTGTCTATATAAGTACATCACATCTACTGATTTCCATCCCATTTAGATAATTCCTTCATGGTGTGCAACATTTTTCTTTTTTTTTTTTTACTTAAAGTGTCTATACATAACTAATAATCACTGGATCTAACTCCCTACCAAATACATGCTGATACATAATGCAAAATAAATTAGTAAAAAAATTATAGCACTGCATGGACTGCCACCAGTATATATCTTGCAGAAGCACATGAAGACAAAATAAGAGGAATCAGAGCATATACAGCAGTATATAGACAGTCGTTTTTTCCTTGGTCCATTCGCAAGTGGAACAGGAAAGGGAATGACTAACAGTGGCACAACATACACTCCACCATGTATTATGTGATGGCTTGCAGAGTATGTAAACAGATATAGATGTATCCAGTAATAAGAGGAAAAACTCCCCATATATCATAAAAATGTTCAGCCAACCACTAACAAACTTTCAATTGTTGTAACTTAGTTTGACACTGACCTAGGCTACATGATGTCCTATATATTATTGAACATTGTCAGAAAGCAGACCAAATTTATTTCATTAGGCCACCTGGTTGCACAAACTCATGTGGGAATAGCTGCCACACTCTACAGAAATCTTATATAATAGTGCCCTATGCCACTTAGATCAAAAAATTAGGCTAGCAACTGTTGAAACTGTAAATATTAATAAAACACTGGTTATCTTTATTACGAGGTGCATTCAAGTTCTAAGGCCTCCGATTATTTTTCTCCGGACTGGAAAGAGATAGAAACATGCTCATTGTTTTAAAATGAGGCCGTGTTCATTGTCAATACGTCCCAGAGATGGCAGCACCATATGGCAGATGGAATTTTACCGCCAGCGGCGAGAATGAGAACTGTTTTAAATACTTAAAATGGCGACGTTTTCCTTACTTGATCAGCGTGCAATCATTCGTTTTCTGAATTTGCGTGGTGTGAAACCAATTGAAATTCATCGACAGTTGAAGGAGACATGTGGTGATGGAGTTATGGATGTGTCGAAAGTGCGTTCGTGGGTGCGACAGTTTAATGAAGGCAGAACATCGTGTGACAACAAACCGAAACAACCTCGGGCTCGCACAGGCCGGTCTGACGACATGATCGAGAAAGTGGAGAGAATTGTTTTGGGGGATCGCCGAATGACTGTTGAACAGGTCACCTCCAGAGTTGGCATTTCTGTGGGTTCTGTGCACACAATCCTGCATGACGACCTGAAAATGCGAAAAGTGTCATCCAGGTGGGAGCCACGAATGCTGACGGACGACCACATGGCTGCCCGTGTGGCATGTTGCCAAGCAATGTTGACGCGCAACGACAGCATGAATGGGACTTTCTTTTCGTCAGTTGTGACAATGGATGAGACGTGGATGCCATTTTTCAATCCAGAAACAAAGCGCCAGTCAGCTCAATGGAAGCACACAGATTCACCGCCACCAAAAAAATTTCGTGTAACCGCCAGTGCTGAAAAAATGATGGTGTCCATGTTCTGCGACAGCGAGGGCGTAATCCTTACCCATTGCGTTCCAAAGGGCACTACGGTAACAGGTGCATCCTACGAAAATGTTTTGAAGAACAAATTCCTTCCTGCACTGCAACAAAAACGTCCGGGAAGGGCTGCGCGTGTGCTGTTTCACCAAGACAACGCACCCGCAGATCGAGCTAACGTTACGCAACAGTTTCTTCGTGATAACAACTTTGAAGTGATTCCTCGTGCTCCCTACTCACCTGACCTGGTTCCTAGTGACTTTTGGCTTTTTCCAACAATGAAAGACACTCTCCGTGGCCGCACATTCACCAGCCGTGCTGCTATTGCCTCAGAGATTTTCCAGTGGTCAAAACAGACTCCTAAAGAAGCCTTCGCCACTGCCATGGAATCATGGCATCAGCGTTGTGAAAAACGTGTACGTCTGCAGGGCGATTACGTCGAGAAGTAATGCCAGTTTCATCGATTTCGGGTGAGTAGTTAATTAGAAAAAAAATCGGAGGCCTTAGAACTTGAATGCACCTTGTATTTCTAAAACAGAAGTGTTAAATATCATAATCATTAAATGGTTACAAATAAAACTATGGTCTATATGGTGACTTTAATGTTGACCTACATAGATCAGGAAAGATGAAGAAATCGCTATGTAACTGTCTGAAAAAATTGGTAACATTCCTCACAAGATCCAAAAGCATTCTAAAATAAAGGAAATATTCTAGTCTGGTGACGCCAAAAAGTTGTAATATTTTTCTTAAATACATTTCTTTGCTACTGTAATACTATGATACTACATATCCCATTATATTAAAGTATTTGACTAATAATGTATAACAAAATCATTTATGTAAAATGTTCCTGTGAAAGTAAGGTAATTTCAACTGTTATCCAATGAAACACAGTTGCTTAGAAAGTGAATGAAGAAAATTAAATCTTTCTTTGCCTCTACAGTCTTTTACGAAACTAGAAATGATGACATAACATCTAGGACAAAAAAATAACAAATAAAAAAAAGAAATTATTAGGTGGAATTGATGTATTTCTTCATTTTATAACTGAATAGTGTATAACTGATGTAAACTTCCTATAGACTAATTTTTACAATTTGTATCCGTTGACCTATTCTCTGAATATGCTAAAAATAATGAAATTTTCTTTGTATTACGTGTGCATTGCATTTATCAGTTGCATCTAAATGTCTGTTTTTTTCTTATTTTTGTTTACTGTATTCTGGAATTTTCATTGTAATAAAAATAGGTCTACTTTTCAAGAAAGGCCTGTTATTGTTGACTTCAGAAAAAATTAAATACTGTCTTGGAGGCACAATCAACGTAAGCATTTCACAATGCTGTAACTAATTTCTGAAAATGTTCATTTGATTGTGCCCTTTTCTTTTTAATTGTGAAAATTAAGGTAGTTTTCTTTAACTCAGTGTAATTTTATAAAGCTACCATACCTACTATGTAAAAGCCTTTTAAAGTACATGAATGCTCTTGGGAAAAGAAGTCCTGCAGATATTAGTTGACATTGTTGTGGATCTAACAATAGCTTTTGAAGTTGTATCCCACAAACTCTTACCAGAGGACCTATGGTTTGTGTTCAGCTGTTTCAGCTGACAGTTGATACCTTTCGAGAACAGTTACTATCTTTATATATGTAATTAAAGGCTACCCAGCCATTGACCTTCGTCTGTGCGAACGTGCACAGGTTGCCCAAACTCTTACGGGAATCGTCACCTTAGCGTGCGCGAGTAATGAGTGGATGGGCAAATATCTATTAGGTACATTATGTATGTAGATTGTGGACAGTTGGGAGTGTGGGTCTCACGGGAAGCTTAAAAGGGATAAGTCCCTGCAGTCGCACGATTCATCTGTCTCCTTGGTGGCTCAGATGGATAGAGCATCTGCCATGTAAGCAGGAGATCCTGGGTTTGAGTCTCGGTTGGGGCACACATTTTCCGCTGTCCCCATCGAGGTATATTAGCAACACCTATCAGCAACTGAGGGTTTCAATTAATTATCATTTATTCTAGAGAAGCTGCACTGTCATCAGTGGTCTCTGTTCTTTCGAGAACAATTACTATCTTCATATATATTCTAGAATACATTACTTTTTCAAGAACTTTGGAAAAAGCTGTCATAAGCTGGCATCAGACCTATCCTCTTTTTTATGCAATGTCTTAACAATAGTATATTTCACACTATCAGGAAAAATGCCCTGTTTCACTGAGCTAGTACATATGTTGTTAAGAATACCACTTACCTGTTGGGAACAAGCTTTTAGTACTTTGTTGGGGATACCATAAATTCCATGTAACATTTTACTTTTGAGTGAGTTTATTATTATCCTAACTTCAGAAGGAGAGGTGGGTGGAATTTCAATTTTATCAAATTGAATAGTTATTGCCTCTTCCATATATAACTTTGCCTTTTCTAATGAACATCTGGATCATATTTTCTCCACAACATATAAAAAAGATTATTAAAAATATTTTCAAACTCTGACTTTTTGTTAAAAACTTTTCATTCAGTTTTATGGTAATATGAGGCCTATCTAGAAAGTATCCGACCTTTGGCCAGAAAAAATATTTCGAATACCTGACAGGATTGAGACCCTAATCTCCTTCAAAGTAAGCCCCTTGTGCTTGTACACACTTAGTCCACCAATCCTCCGACTGCTGGAATACTTCTGGAAGTTTTCTTTTGGAATGGTGTTCAGCTCTGTCAGCGTTATGTTTTCTGTACTCTCAAAATGGTATCCTTTCAGTGGCATCTTCAATTTTGCAAACAACCAGAAGTCACGAGGTTCCATGTCTGGAGAGTAGGGAAGTTGGTGAACAGCTGTAATTCCATGTTTGACCAAGAAATTTTGGATCAGGTAGGAAGAATGTGTGGGGGTGTTGTCGTGATGCAGTTGCCACATTTTCGCCGTCCACATATCTGGTCTTTCACGGCGAACTGTGTCACGGAGTCACCAGAGAACATCTTGATAGCACTCCTTTGTCACTGTTTGTCCTTCCAGTGCATATTCATGATGCACAATTCCATGGACATCAGTCAGCATCAACTGATTTTGCTTCTCACCTGCTGCACTTTCTTTAGCCTTGGAGACTTGGGATTCTTCCATTGTGATGACTATCTTTTTGTTTCTGAGTTAAAACCCATACATCCATGACTCATCTCCAGTTATCATGGTGTTCAGAAACCCAGCATCAGTGTTGGTGGTGTCCAGAAGATTCTGTGCAATGTCAAAACAGAGGTCTTTTTGTTCCAGTGCCAACAACTTTGGCACAAATTTCGCAGCCCCTCAATACATGTTCAAATCATCTCGCAAAATTGCCTTTACTCCCTCCAACCTCTTGGGCAATCTCCCACATGGTCAAACGATGATCTGCCATCACCAAATTTTGCACCCTCTCAACAACAGCTGCACTCTGAGCAGTTTGGATCCTGCCAGAACGCTGGTCACTCTCTGCTGATGTGCGGCCATTTTTGATTCAGTTGAACCACTCCTTAATTTATGTTACACCCATCGCATCTTCTCCAAACACCTGTTAAATCTTAAAAATTGTTTTGCTTTGAGAATCACCAAGCTTTTGACAAAATTTGATGCACTACCTTTGCTCAACCCAACGAACACGTTGTGTAGCACCTCACTCAACAACTGACAGGCACCGACTGACACACTGGAAGGCAGGGACAAAATTCACGCAAGCACATAAAGGTCTCTTCCTTTGCTGTGTCCAGTGGCGTTGTGCTATCATCTCTATTTTGCGCAGGAAAATCAAAGGCCGGATACTTTTTAGACAGACCGCATACAGTCTTCCTGTGCTCTTAGTTGCCCTGTTTCCCTTTCAGCAATATTCCAAATTGTTTTAATTTTATTATCAGTATTGTTAATCTCAGGCATAATACACATATTTCTGGACTTTTTAATAACTTTCCTTAATATAGTACAGTAGTTTTTATAATATTTGAATGTTTCTTGGTTACTGCTTTTCTTGCTATTAGATTTATTTCCCTTTTCTGGTTATAAGATATTTTCATCCTTTTAGTAAGCCTTTGTTTTTTTATAGTTTCTTACAGTAATATTTAACTGTTTTCTTAGGGCAACTGTTTTCAAAAATACAAGCTTTTCAGGAAATAAGTTATAGTTTAAATTAGCATCAGGTTCCTGGTACACCTCATCACAGTCTAACAGCTGCAATCTATCCCTAAAATTTGGAATCATTAAATCATTAATTGATTAATTGAATGCACCCTTTTGGAGGACTGTTTTGCATTACTATATGGAGTTATGTCATATACTGTAACTAGCTGAGCATCATGCTCAGAAAAATAAAAGCTATTCTTAACAGGATAAATGTTTATTTGGTTAAATTTACCTTGATCTGTGAAAATATTATCTATCAGGGTGCTCCTTTCCTGAAATATCCAAGTAGGAAAACCAATAACTTATGTCAAACAATGAAAACTCCAGGTAGGAATGTCAGCAATGTAGGAAAAGACAGATTACTATTTACCATAAAGAAGGCACATCAGGTTGCACACAGGCACATTTAAGAGATACTTACATAAGGCTTACGGCCACAGACTTCATTAGAAAAAGAGAGACGCACTTCATTCAGACTCACAAGCAAACACACCTCACACACACTAGACCACCAACTCCAGCATCTCGGGCTGGAATGCAACTATCAAATGGGATGCAAGCAGCAATCTGGAGGGGGTGCAGAAGGGGATAGTAGTCTCCAGGTGGGGAGAGAGACAAACATTGTCTGATGGGGTTGGCAGGGGGTAGACTGCCAACAGGAGGTTGTGGGCCAAGGAGGTGGAGAAAAAAGGAGAGGAGCAGGGAAAGACAGGCAGATGCAATGACAGAGGTCTGCAAATAAACAGGGTGGGAGATGAGAATGGGGAGGAGATGATAGGACAGAGAGGGTGCAATCTGTTGGCTTCTTTGTTCCTTCACAAACTCAACACCTTCTCTCCCATCCACTTTATGTGATCCTCCTCAACTGAGGGTGCCATCTTCCTAGATGTTGACCTTCTCCTCTCTGATGGCTCCACCCACACCTCTGTCCACATTAAACCCACCAACCACCAACAGTACCTGCATTTTGACAGCTGTCCTCCCTTTCACATAAAAAAAATCCCTCAGATATAGCCTGGCCACCTGGGGATGATGTATCTACAGTGATCAGACTCCCTTGCTCAGTATGCTGAGGGTCTCACTAAGGTCTTCACTGACAGGTGCCACACACAGACTTAATCTGCAAATAGATCTCCCACGCCATTTCCCCTCACACCCCTAATCCTCCCACCAACCCCAAGAACCAACCACAAAGGGGTGTCCCCTTCATCTCCCAGTACCACCCCAGACTGAAACAGCTGAACCACATCCTTTGCCAGGGCTTTAATTACCTATCATGCCCTGAAATCAGGGACATCCTAGCTGAGATTCTTCCCACTCCTCTGAAAGTAATGTTCCATCACCCACCCAAATCCCACAACATCCTAGTCCATCCCTATGCCATTCCCAGTTCCAACCATTGCCACAATGATCAGTGCAAAACGTGCCCAATCCACCCACCCAGCAGTTCCTTCTCCAGTCCTGTCACAGGTTTATCCCATCCTGTCAGGGGCTGAGCCACCTGTGAAACCAGCCATATCATTTACCAGCTCTGCTGCAATCATTTCACAGGTTTTTATATTGGTATGAGTACTGACCAACTGTCCACCAGGATGATTGCGCACTGCCAAACTCTGGCCAAGAGCTTTCAAAAACTCATTTACGCTAGAGGTCTGCAGCACCATTCCCCTTTCAATTATTGAACAAACTCAAGGATGGCTGACGTAGTGTTCAGTGTATCTGGGATTGCAAAACAGTTAAGATCCCCAGATGCTAGGAAGGCATCTGGCCCAGACGGTATCCCCCTAAGATTCTATGTTGACTATTCTACAAATGTAGCACCCTTTTATCCATCATCTATCAGAGATAATTGGAACAGCGGAAAGTTCCATGGGGCTGGAAGAAGGCCAAGGTCATAACAATCTATAGAAAGGGTAGAAAATCGGATGCACATAATTACCGGCCAATTTCACTGACATTGATTTGTTGTAGAATCATGGAACATATTTTGTGTTCACACATAATGACCTTTCTAGACTCTGAGAATCTCATCTGCAGAAACCAGCATGGTTTTAAGAAACAGCGCTCATGAGAGACACAGCCGGCCCTCTTTGTGCATGATATACAACAGTCTCTAGATACCGGCTCCCAGGTTGATGCCATATTCCTCAACTTCCAAAAGGCATTTGACTCAGTTCTGCACTGTCACTTGCTCCAAAAAGAACATTCTTATGACCTTTCCAGTGACATACGTGGTTAGATAGAAAGTTTTCTAACATCAGAGAGCAGTATGTCGTCCTGAACAGGGGGACTTCAACAGAAACAAGCCCAACATCAGGTGTGCCCCAGGGCGGCGTAATAGCTCCACTGCTTTTTACAATTTACATAAACAATCTGGTTGATGGTATTGACAGCTGCATTAGACTGTTTGCCAATGATACTGTATTCTACAGGAAAGTAGTATCACACGAAAGTTGTGAACAAATCATTGAGGATTTGCAGAAAATAAATGTGTGGTGTAATGACTGGCAGTTATCTCTCAATATTAGTAAGTGTAACCTACTGTGTATAACAAAGCAGTAGCATCCATCAAGTATCTGGGTGTGACTACTTGAAATGATCTCAAATGGAAAGATCAGACTACACAAGTAATGTGTAAGGCAAACTCTAGATTGCGGTTTATTGGTAGAATCCTGAAGTGATGGTGTCCTTCAACAAAGTAAATTGCTTACAGTACTTTAGTTTGTCCAGCCTTAGAGTATTGTTCATCTGTATGGGACCCTTACCAGTTGGGTCTGGTTCAAGAGATTGAGAAGGTCCAAAGAAGACTGGTACATTTAGCCATTGCCAGAGCATTATAAATCTCATAGAAATTTGGAAGTGGGACACACTTGCAGATAGACAACGCGCTAAATGGAAGGGCCTGCTCACTAAATTCCAAAATCCGATCTTCACCAAGGATGTAGAGCATATATTATTACCACCCACTTTCAAATTATGCAATGATCACCATTTACAGATAAGGAAAATTAGAGCTCGTACTGAGGCATTCAGACAGTCATTTTTCCCTCACGTTGTCCACGAGTGGAGCAGAGGGGGGAAATATGACTTTGGCACAAATAGTGTCCTCCACCACACACTGTTTGGTGGCTAGTGAAGTATATATGTAGATGTAGAAAGTAGACTACCCTGTGGCACAACATGCAGCACAATATAACACACTTGATTTCAATGGCTGCTTCACTACTTGAACCACCTGGATCCTTCCATCCACCAACAGCTTTTCTGAATTGCACAGATGGAAGTTATCCTTATAAAACATTCTCTGATCCCATAAATATTATGGCCTCAAACTACCATCCCCACACCCTCCATCCAACAATTTTCACCCTGTCTGTCCTATCATCTCCTCCCCATTCTGATATCCCACCCTGTTTATTTGCAGCCCTCTGCCAATGCATCTGCCTGCCTTTCCCTGCTCCTCTCCTTTTTTGCTTCCTTTTTTCCCAACTCCCTGCCCCTCATCCTCCTGACAATGCACCTGTTGGCAGTCTAGCTCCTGCACACTTCACCAGGAAGTATTTGTCTCTCTCCCCACCTGTACACTACTATCCCTTCCTCTTCTCTGCCTCCCCCAGACTACTGCTTGCATCCTTCTTGATAGTTGCATTTCAGCCTGAGATGCTGAAGTTGGCAGTTGGGTGTGCATGAGGTGTGCTTGTTTGCATGTGTGAATGATGTGTCTCTCTTAACTGATAATGGCTGTGGCCAAAAGCTTTATGTAAGTGTCTTTTAATTGTGCAAGTTTGCAACTTGAGATGTCTTATTTACTATAAGTAGCAATCTGCCTTTTCCTACATTGTTAATAACTGATGTCAAATTGAAAGAACTGATTAATACTTCAAGATCATTCTCCCACTCAGATTCTTTCAGAAAATATGCACTGAAATCCCACAAATAATAATTTGCTACCCTCTGTCTTAGAGAAAGCACAACAAGGACTCCAAGTTTTTCAGAAATAGTTGAAAATTTTCCAGTGGAGACATTGTTACAATTATAAACTTACCATTATTTAGTTTAGGCTCACAGGCATGCACTTGTATATGTCACTCTACATGATTATTTTCAGTTTCTAAATTTTTCATGCTATTATAACTTTTAACATGTACTGCAACTCCTCATTTTTCCATATTCTCTCTACTCACATGTTCAGAAAGCTGATATGCACTCACATTTACCCTTTCCATAACTGTGACTATATGATATTCAGATAAGCATAATACATCTATTGCATTCTCAGTTTCTAAATTTTCCAAACAAACAATAAGTTCATCTGCATTGTTTTTAATCCCCTGATATTCTGAGGCAATATACAAATATTATTTTTCACTGTTCTCATATGATCTCATTATGCTTGATTCCTTTCAGTGTTGTATCACTGGACACTAACCTTAGCTTAAAAAAGAGGTACCCCCACCCCCAAAGATTTTGCTATCAACCCAGTCAATTTACCCTTCCATTTCCTACTGAGATGCAGGCCATGCCTACTGAATTCCCAGCTACCAACACCATCAACAGGAACCACACCCATATCTGCCCTAGTAGCCACTTGAAGCAGCCAATCCAACTCCATATTGACCCTTCTTACAGAACTATTTAATTGAAGCCAATCATATCACCTGAAAGCAGGCACCAACCCAACATTTGCAGGGTTCGTTGCAGAAGCTATTTTTACCAGGTCACTCACTATTGTAGCCCTGATCCCTATCAATATTTTTTTCTGCTCCACACACTGTCACAATGTTATCTTGCTTTGTAAAGCCCTTGCACAAGGATCTTACATCCTCTGTAAAGCTGTACATCCGTCTACATAGTACAAAAATTCATCCTTATTGTCTTCATGTAAGCAGTACAAAGATCTGCCTTCAGTGTCTACCTTCAGTCACTATATTTTAAATTAACAAAAGCCTGTGAATATAATTCACCAACATTAAGTAATTATTACTGTTTTGTAGGACCCTGTAATTTCTGTACATAGATTACATTTACAAAAACTTATCTAAGATTTTTTCCACCTTTCTAAAACAGTTTATATGTACACACACAAACTGAAAAAGTGAAAATCTGTATTTTACATTTTTACATACTGTGTGTGTGTGTGTGTGTGTGTGTGTGTGTGTGTGTGTGTGTGTGTGTGTGTGTGTGTCTGTCTGTCTGTCTGTCTGCCCCAAAGGAATATGAAATTATGATCAGTACTATCTTCTAATAACTTTGAAACAACAGCTTATTATTTTGCTTCATATATGACAAAACCTGGAAACACAACATGTCATGTCACCACCCCTCATAGCATATACTTAACATGGTCCGTATATCAATGTATTTATCCTATAAAAGATAATGTGAACAAATTGTGCAGAAATCATTCAGAGAGCAAGTAAATCTAAGAACAGAGAGGCTTAGGTACTGAACTATAACACTACACAGCTCTTCTAATGTTACAACTAACCTTCATGAAGTTCCACATTCGCTGTAAATTATTCACAAGGGTAACATATCCTGAGGCTCTGGGAGCAATAAACCTGAGGTAAGGCATTTGGTTTAGCAGCCCACCAGACATATCGGTAGCACGAAAACTGAAAGAATGAAAACAGTAACAAACATTGCTTCATGGTCTATTTTCATTGTAATTTATTTGAAATTAATCACTGTTGTTAGTGGTACAGAAAATTCATTAGAAGAAATCCAAGATCAAATATATTTATAACACATAACAAACTTTACCTTAACTTAAAAGCATAGTGACTCAAAAAAATTGGTGGTCAAATATTTGGAACTGACACCTGAAATGTATTTTAAACCAAGTCCCATCCTAAGCTTATAACTGCTTATTTTATATGGCTTTGCAGATTGTGTTTATTCTCCACTGGGCACTTTGTTTTTCATAACAGGAGCGGGCATGTGGCTTACTTTGTATACATGTAAAGAATAGCTCTCTTTAGGTTACCAATGTAAACGTGTATGAGCAAAATCACAGTTTAATTTAACAGTGATAAAATAAGCTTATGTTATATGAGTGAAAGCACCATTCAATTAAATAACAATAAACTTTCATTATATCAATCTGTTGCTGCATATAATGTTACCCCCCAGAAATGACCCACTCAAAGCATTTAACAGCACTGTTGCATAAGATCCAAGCCAGCCATTTATTCAGTTATTAGTTACCTTGTAGACAACTATTTCATTGTGGGATTGTGGTACTAGCTCCTAACATGGGTCTTTTTTCTTTTTCTTTTTTGCACAAATTGCAAATTTTTTCTTACCTAGCTCACTGTTTATTTTATATTACCGCTGCTCACTTGGATGTATGACTACACAATTTATCACTGTGTTAGCTGAAGCAATAATGAAAGAATAGATAAGAGTTGACAATTGTAAAACAGTGGAATGGTATGATGTTATTTGAGATTGGCATTCTTTATAGTATATATAGGCACACCTGCTTGAGGGTTAATCATTATGCCATTCCGAAAATTTCATGATTGTAGTGTCTCAAAATACATTATCTAAATTGTTCTGTTAAAATTTCTTCTGTGGTAACACTGTTGTTGGTAGGCTTTATCAATGTAAATCCATGTCTGTAGTGTTGATAAATGCTGTTCGCTGGTTTCAAAGACTGGTCTTGTCTTTTAGATAAAGCTTTATTTTGTGCCAAGGAGGTCGTTAATTAATGCATGTTTTTATTGCAGTGTATATTATTTGAGGATAATTACTGGGGAAGTCGCCTATACCCTGAAGCAACAATATAGAGTGTCTCGACACAGATGATAATCATAGGTCGACATATTTTTTTGTGACTTAATGAATGAAAAGAATTAGCTTATTATGGTTCATTATAATTGGTATTTTATTCTCATGGGACCAGCTGAACAATCTATTCTTTATGCAAGTTGGCACTGCACTTCATTTTGCACTTCTGTCTATGCGTGGCTTAATGCCCATTTTCCAGCATATTGTTTGGGTCTTTGAAGACCTCTGAACTGCTACCATCAATTTTTGAACTACAATTTCTGTGTTCATCAGAATCTGTTAGTGCTGAAGGTGCCACGCCCCAAATTAAATTAAAAATTAATTATTTGTAGAAGTCTGTTCTAAACATTTGAAAGAACAGATTAACAGTTTTGCTTTTTATGGGAAACTATTAAAATGTATAATAATTCTGCCATTTTAAAGTATGCTATGCTTTTTGTTTCAGTAAACTTATTAAGAACTAAAAGAGTTATATGATTTCTTCAATCGTGTGTTGATTGCTAATCACCCTGTATATTTTGCTGTACAGAAACATATCCTGAATAATGTCATAGTACTATTTAATTCATTCACTCATCATGCTCTATAAATCCCAACATGAAGGAGAATCTTCAGAGTTGTAGACTGACTCACATTATACATCAACAACTGCTGTTTACTTATGTATACTAGCACTGAAATTTATTACAAACACCCATGCATGCACAAACACAACTCACTCACATGATTGCAGTCTCAGGCAACTGGAACCACACTGTGAGCAGCAGCACCAGTGCATGATGGGAGTGGTGACTGGGTGGGGAAAAGGAGGAGGCTGGGGTGGGGAGGGGGAGTGATAGTATGGTGGGAATGGCAGACAGTGAAGTGCTGGAGGTCAGGAGGAAGGCAGGGGAGAGGTAGGGAGGGGGGGGGGGGGGGAGCGGAAAAGGAGAGAAATAGAAATGAATAAAAAAATTAATAAAAAAATTAAATTAAATAAAAAATACTGGGTGTGGGGGTGGAATGACAGGTGTGTAGTGCTGGAATGGGAGCAGGGAAGGGGCTGGATGGGTGAGGACAGTGACTAATGTAGGTTGAGGACAGGAGAGTTATAGGAACATAGGATGTATTGCAGGGAAAGTTCCCACCTGCGCAATTCAGAAAAGCTGGTGTTGGTGGGAAGGATCAATATGGTACAGGCTGAGAAGCAGTCATTGAAATGAAGGATATCATGTTTGGCAGTGCGTTCAGCAACTGGATGGTCCACTTGTTTCTTGGCCATAGCTTGTCGGTGGCCATTCATGCAGACAGACTGCTTATTGGTTGTCATGCCTACGCAGAATGCTGTACAGTGGTTGCAGCTTAGCTTGTAGACCACATGACTGGTTTCACAGGTAGCACTGCCTTTGATGGGATAGGTGATGTTAGTGACCGGACTGGAGTAGGTGGTGGTGGGAGGATGTATAGGACAGGTCTTGCATCGAGGTCTATTTTAGGGGTATGAGCCTTGAGGTAAGGGATTGGGAGCAGGGGTCGTGTAAGGTTGGAAGAGTATATTGTGTAGGTTCAGTGAATGGCAGAATACCACTGTGGGAGGGGTGGAAAGGATAGTGGGCACGAGATTTCTCATTTCAGGGCACAATGACAGGTAATCGAAACTCTGGCACAGAATGTAATTCAGTTGCTCCAGTCCTGGGTGGTACTGAGTTACGAGGGGAATACTCCTCTGTGGCCAGACAGTGGGGCTCTGGGAGGTGGTGGGACACTGGAAAGATAAGGCACAAGATATCTGTTTCTGTACAAGGTGAGGAGGATAATTATGGTTAGTGGAGGCTTCAGTGAGACCCTCGGTATATTTCGAGAGGGACTGCTCGTCACTGCAGATGCGATGAGCACAGTTGGATAGGCTGTACAGAGGGACTTCTTGGTATGGAAAGGGTGGCAGCTGTTGAAATGGAGGTATTGCTGTTGGTTATTAGATTTGATGTGGATGGAGGTACTGATGTAGCCATCTTTGAGGTGGAGGTCAACATCTAGTAAGATGGCTTGTTGGGTTGAGTCGAACCAGGTGAAGCAAATGGGGCAGAAGTTGTTATGGTTCTGGAGGAATGTGGATAGGGTGTCCTCACCTTTGATCCAGATAGCAAAGATGTCATCAACAAATTCGATTAATCGACAAATAGTACAATTCTCAAGGCTGTCAATTCAACTAGGTACCTGGGTGTAAAAATTACAAACAACGTCAGTTAGAAAGACCACATAGATAATATTGTGGGGAAGGCGAGCCAAAGGTTGCATTTCATTGGCAGGACACTTAGAAGATGCAACAAGTCCACTAAAGAGACGGCTTACACTACACTCGTTCGTCCTCTGTTAGAATATAGCTGCGCGATGTGGGATCCTTACCAGGTGGGACATCGAAAGGGTGCAAAAAAGCGCAGCTTGTTTTGTATTATCACGTAATAGGGGAGAGAGTGTGGCAGATATGATACGCGAGTTGGGATGGAAGTCATTAAAGCAAAGACGTTTTCGTCGCGGCGAGATCTATTTATGAAATTTCAGTCATCAACTTTCTCTTCCAAATGCGAAACTATTTTGTTGAGCCCAACCTACATAGGTAGGAATGATCATCAAAATAAAATAAGAGACATCAGAGCTCAAACAGAAAGGTTTAGGTGTTCGTTTTTCCCACGCGCTGTTCTGGAGTGGAATGGTAAGGAGATAGTATGATTGTGGTTCGATGAACCCTCTGCCAAGCACTTAAATGTGAATTGCAGAATACTCATGTAGATGTAGATGTAGAAATCTGAACCAGGTGAGGGGTTTTGGATTCTGGGTGTTTAGGAAGGATTCCTCTAGATGGCCCATAAATAGGTTGGCATAGGATGGTGCCATGTGGGTGCCCATAGCCATACCCTGGATTTGTTTGTAGGTAAGTAAAGAAGAAGTAATTGTGGATGAGGATATACACACATCGAAAAAAGTTTTGCATCACCTCGGTTCCCGGAACTCCTGAAAATAGACAGATTGTGAATATTGCATCACAGACGCAGTCCCTTTGACTGTTCAAAGATGTCACCAAACATGCCCAAAGATGTAAACAACCATGCATGAGCAGCACCTATTAGACGGAGGGGCTTCAACAGCTGATCACTTCCAGTCATTTCACCAGGAAGGAGGTACACAACTCGTGTTGTCTGTAGTTCAACCGTGCCTAGATGGTCAGTACCATGGTTTGATCATGTCCGCATTGTTATTTGGTGCCAGGAAGGGCTCTCAATGAAGGAAGTGCCCAGGTGTCTCAGTACGAACCAAAGCAATGTTGTTCGGACTTGGAGGAGATGCAGACAGACAGGAACTGTCAATGACATGCCTCACTCAGGCTGCCCAAGGGCAACTACTGCAGTGGATGACCACTACTTATGGATTATGGCTCAGAGGAACCCTGACAACAATGCCACCATGTTGAATAATGCTTCTCCTACAGCCAGAGGACATCGTGTTATGACTGAAAGTGTGGGCAATAGGCAGCATGATGCGCAACTTCACTCCTAATGTCCATGGTGAGTCCATCTTTGCAAACATGACGCCATGCAGCATGGTACAGATGGGCCCAACAACATACCAAATGGACCACTCAGGACTGGCATGATGTTCTCTTCACCAATGAGTGTCACATATGCCTTCAACCAGACAATTGTTGGAGACGTGTTTGGAGGCAACCCAGTCAGAATGAACGCCTTAGACACACTGTCCAGGGAGTGCAGCAAGGTGGAGGTTCCCTGCTGTTTTGGGGTGTTATGTGACGCCGATGTACACCACTGGTGGTCATGGAAGGCGCCGTAACCGCTGTACAAAACATGAATGCCATCCTCCTACCAATAGCGCAATCATATCGGCAGCATATTGGCGAGGCATTCGTCTCCGTAGCCTACAATTCGCGCCCCCACTGTGTACATCTTATGAATGACTTCCTTCAGAATAACAACTTTGCTTGGCTAGAGTGGCCAGCATGTTCTCCAGAAACGTATCCTATTGAATATGCCTGGAATAGATTGAAAAGGGCTGTTTATGGATGACGTGACCCACCAACCGCTCTGAGGGATCTATGCTGAATTGCTGTTGAGGAGTGGAATAGTCTGGACCAACAGTGCCTTGATGAACTTGCAGGTAGTATGCCACATCAAATACAGTCATGCATCAATGCAAAAGGATGTGGTACTGGGTATTAGAGGTACTGGTGTGTACAGCAATCTGGACCCCCCAACTCTGAAGGTCTCACCGTATGGTGGTACAACATGCAATGTGTGGTTTTTATGAGCAATTAAAAGGCCAGAAATGATGTTTATGTTGATCTCTGTTCCAATATTCTGTACAGGTTCTGGGACTCTCAGAACCGAGGTAATGCAAAACTGTTTTTGATGTGTGTAGTTGGTCATGGCAACTAGGAAGGAGGTTGTTGGTTTGGAATCTGTTGGGCGTTGGGAAAGGTAGTGCCCAATACCGGTAAGGCCATGGGCATTAGGAATATTAGTGTACAGGGAGGTGGTATCAATAGTGATGTGCAGGGCACCGTGTGATAAAGGGACAGGAACTGTGGAGAGTCGGTGGAGGAAATGGTTGGTATCTTTTATATAGGATGGTAGGTTCCAGGTAATAGGTTGAAGGTGTCGGTCTATGAGAGCAGAGATTCTGTCAGTGAGAGCACAGTAACCGACCGCAATGGGGTTTCCTGGGTGGTTAGGTTTATGGACTTTAGGAAGCATGTAGAAGGTAGGAGTGCGGGGAGTGATAGGGGTGAGTAGAGAGATGGATTCCAGGGAGAGGTTCTGGGATGGGCCTAAGGATTTGAGTAGTGACTGGAGATCCTGCTGGATTACTGGAATGTGGCACTGTGGCAAGGTTTGTAGGTGGAAGCATCTGACAACTGGCAGAATCCTTCTGCCAGGTAATCCTTGCGGTTCAGAACAACAGTGGTGGATCCTTCGTCTACAGGTAGGATTATAATGTCATGATCAGTTTTTAGATGGTGGACTGCAGTTATTTCTGTAGATGTAAGGTTAGTCTGCATGTTGAGGGATTTGGAGAATGATGGGGATGTAAGGTTTAATGTTAAGAAACTCTGGAAAGTTAACAGGGGGTGGTTTGGGGGCAGTGGTGGTGGATCACGGTTGGATGGAGGAATGAACTGAGTTAGACAAGGTTTAATATTGGTCTTTGGTGGAGTCTGATTGGTAGGGTTGGTGGCGAAAAAGTGTTTCCACTGTAGGGAATGGGAGAAGGAGAAAAGGTCTTTAACAAGTCCTGCATGATTGAATTTGGCAGTGGGGCAAAAGTTGAGACCTTGGGGAAAGGACTGATATTTCTGTGGGGCTAAGGCTTCTGGTGGAAAGGTTCATGACTGTGTTGTGGGTCTGCTTAGGTTCTGGATTCTGTGTGGTGGTGGGAGGGAGTTTTGGAGGGTGGGGTAAGTGTAGTAGTCTGCAAGACATGGTTTGTCAGCTATATTGGAGCATGGGGGAGGTCTGGAGGTTGTTGTAAAGGTGATGGACAGTGGCACTCCAAGGAGGGAGTAGGAAGTGAGCAGGATGGAGAGCTTTTTGAGGTGGCATTGTGCATGTTGCTCAAGTTCCTGCAGGGCAAGAGTTTCAATGTGTGTTATGGATTCAGGAATTTGGGATTGTATAGTAGGGGAATCTTGTGGATGGAGAGAAGGTACTGCAGGGAGGCTTGGGCTTGGTTGATATGGTTTTGCCAGACTTCATTGGTGAGGGCTAAGGATTGGCAGAATTTGAACAGGTGGATGTCATTGTGAAAGGAGGGGTGGTAGCCAGCGATGGGTAATTTGATGGTAAGGTCATTAGGGGGGATTCCATGAGCCTATCTGCAACTCATCATCTCCACTATATGGTGAGTAGCAACTTTCCATCTCGGAATATTGTTACATTCCATCCTCGATTTTCTGTTGTTTGATTATTGTAATTTCTTATAGATTACTTTATATGTGTAGAAAAGCACTGACTTTGAAAAAAAGTCACTGCTCCTTCTGTTCTACTTATCTGCTGTTTTTATCTAAATTCTCAAAGAAAGCCTGTATATAACTTTATGCCGACCGCTGTCTGCTGCCTATAAACTGTCAGGAACTATCTAATACAAATTTTCTGTTAAATTGCAGAAGGAATTCAAAATAAGGTATTCTTTTACTCTGTTTATGAAAATTGCTTTTACCTCTTGTATTGTAGTTGTGGACTGCAAAGTTCATTCCAAGTTTACTATTGTTTCTAACCACAAATACTGTTAGGGAGAATGTGTATTGACATGTAAGTGCAAGAATTCTTAGGTCCCTGGAGAGGCTTCTATAAGATGTTAGGTTATCAACTTTACACTATTTTCTTTTGTGCGACTCTGTAGAATAAATAATTTTTCTCCTTGGTTACATTTCCCCAGAATATTATGCCACAGTGCAGTTTGAATGAAATTAAGCAAAGAATTCTGTCTGCACGTTCAACACTGTGAGTAATATTTCCATGTGCAAAGCAGGCAGAATCTAGCTATATGGTTAACTTATCCATCAGGGTGCCCATAAACTTCACACATGCATTGTATTCCCATTGATCTCTACTTCTGGCAACTGTGAATCATTTTGATTCATTTGCAGTCATGTAATATGAGCTTTGTAAGATTAATGGGCAAGTTGTTGGCCATAAGCCTACTGCAAGCTTGTTCAATTATTCTCCTGGCTGTGACTGGTACAGATTTTATTTTTATTTATTTATTTAGCACATTTATTATCACATTCATGATATTGGACTTGTTATGTTTATGTAAATAATATTGGATGACTTCTGTTGTAAAATATAGCAAATGAAGGAAAATAAATCCTTTCTATTTATTTTAGATATAATTAAATGGAAGAAACAGGATATATTTGCAATATGATAATTACATGAAAATAAAAATTCAGCTGAGAAAGCTACAAAATTATAGACAGAATGGCTTGCTGTTTCTTGACTTCAGGTGATGAAATTCTAAGAACTGCTGACAGACACATCCTAAAGTACAAGAAACTATCCTAAAGTACAAGAAACTATCCTAGCTTTCAGAAGTATTAGCTTCTTCATCATGGAGGGAAAAGAGGTGTACTGAGTCACTCAGACCACATAGATTTATGCATAACAATCATTAGCAGTTATGCAAGTCTCACTTGTAGTCAGAAACAAGTAGCTATTAGCAGCTACAGTCAGAATTACAGATCACATGGAGACACACTTTTTAAGGATTATTTATTTATTTATTCCTCATCCCAGAAGTATTCCAAATACATACAATTAAACACATATATGATTGTATAACAATCATAGGTATATATACATAAATTACAAAATATACATAAATTAACAAGGCAAAGGAGTTGATTGCATATTTATGATGCACTCTTTCAAATGTTCAGTATCAGCTTCACATTTAGTACATGGCATATTTTCATTTTCAATGGATGTAATTCCATTTGGGGGAACATCACGCACATCGCACTCAGGAACCATTTCATTTGGGTTCACATAAGTGACAGTAGTTCACTATTTCTAGAGCCTTGTTCCTGACACTTGAGTGATAATATTACCCACGATGCACTTAAGGTAATAAAAACTGATTTTTATGTATGTCATACATTTTTCGCTCAATTTACATTTATGTTTCCCGAGCTAACATACTTGTTATTTACACTGTCTGCCATGTTGTGATAAGTTTAGAACATACTGTAAGTCTGGCTGTGCTGTCTACTGAAAAGTAATTCAGGAAGCAAAAAAGTTATATAATGATAAATTAATGACAGCACCTAAAAATAAAATGAAAGGCATTTGCAAAGATGTAAAAACTGAAAGTAACAACAAACATTGTGCTGTAAACTAAACTTTGAAACTGAATCTAAATGGTGAATTGACATCAGAACCAGAAAAAATCATAAATACTTTTAATGACTATTTCAGTACAATAGTTGAAAATCTGATAAAGAAGAACTGCCACAGAGCCAGTACTCAACACCCACCATGTGTGGAAACCATAAAAGCATCAATGTTTCTCCACAAAGCCTCAAACACTGAAGTGCTCACAGTTATAAAAACACTAAGAAATAAATACTCTAGTGGCAGTGACAACATACCAGATTTTATCGTAAATAATTGTGAGGAATACATCATAGAACCATTAACAGTTGTAATTAATGCATCCTTTTGTAAAGGATTTTTCCCTGGCCACCTTAAGATAACTTACATTATCTCACTCCACAAAAAGAAAAATGATGTACCTAGTTACAGGCCAGTAGCACAACTCAGCACATTTTCAAAAATATTTGAGAAATTGTTGTACACGAGATTAGAAAGTTTTATTAACAGATTCTCTTTGATATTGGAGCACCAGCATGGATTTATAAAAGCTGAAACAACAACCACAGCAGTATATGAATATCTTGACACAACCTTAAAATCTTTGGATAGTAAGGAAATTACTGCTGGTATTTTTTAAAATTTGTCTAAAGGTTTTGATATTATTGAGTACACCACACTCCTTAGAAAGTTAACTAATAAAGATATGAGAGGAACTGCAAACCAATGGTTAGAATCATCTCTATCAAATGGAGCACAAAAAGTTGAAATGAAATTATGAAATTTGAAAAAAAAATACTGATGTTCATCAGTGCACTCCTCTGAGAAAACACCTGTTAAATATGGTGTACTGTCTCTGTTATATTGTGATGACACTAATGCAAAGCTTACTTCAGGGCATATGACACTGTTTGCAGATGACACAAGTACTCTGGTGACAGGCACAGACAAAGTTGACCATGATCATAAGGTTAAACCACTTATGTCACAATTGAGTGAGTGGTTCAGTGAGAACAAGCTCATCATAAATGTGCAAAAACAACCTACATAAGCTTCAGCCATTGATCTGAAATTTCCAACTTGTTCCTAATCAACTAAGAGCTCTCCAGTGCGAGCTTCATTAAGTTTCTTGGTATATGGCTTGAAGAAAGAAAATGGAACACACATATAAGTTATATCTCAAATAAGCTGTCAGCTGTGTGTTATATTCCAAGGGTACTCAGCAAGTCAATCACCAAATTAGTCCTTACACAAGTACATTATTCTTACTTTCACTCCATACTACAGTATGGGATCATATTCTGGGGGAACTTACCCTGCAACAGAATATCTTTAAAATGAAAAAAAAGGGGAGGGGGGGGGGGGCAGTACACATAATATGCAATCTCAGATATAATTAATCGTGCAGGCAACATTTCAAGAAACATAGCATTATGACACTGTCATCTGTCTACATTTATAGTATTATATAATTTGTTAAAGCCTACCCATTAAGCAATGATGGCTCATTAATGTTAAATGAACATTCATAGCTTCAAAGCAAGACAGCAGTCTGACTTACATAAGTTTCAGTCCACAACAACTTGTTACCAAAAGAGTGTCTTACATGTTGGGATACTGATGTATAATAATGCACCAAAAAGAAGACAGAAATATCAATAGATTTCACATATAAATTAAAAAAACTTTCTTTTCGAACAAAACTTTTACACAGTAAATGAAGTTTTGAAAAAGGTAATAAATGTTAGCAAATTTCTTAATAATTGATCACATAGGCCTTATTATATTCAAGTATGAACAAGTGAAAGTACAATGCAATGTCTATTACCTTCTTGTAATACTGAACAAACTTTCATGAAACAATTAAAATTGCAGTAATATAATTGTAAAAATAACTTATAAAAATTACTTGTAAAAATGTATACTGACTTGTCCAATATCATATGTGCAAATTGTACAATATTATGACTTCTTGGGTCAATTAAATACAATAAAATACATTACCAAATCTTCATTCAGATAATGTTTCTCCAAAACTGAGCCAAATCTAGGGCACTGTCATTGGCAAGCAATAAATCTTATTCTGAGCACAAAAAAGTACAGAGAGGGCATTGATACATATGACTGTCTGTTCTTGGACACACTCACACTTGCCAAGGCAAAATTTATCAGTAATGATAGCTTAATAAGACAGTCAAAAACAAATCAAAAGCTATAAGGATATTGTGAAGACTATAACAGGGAAGAAATGAGAAGACAAGGATATCATTCTCAAAAATGTAACGAATTTCAGTATTAAAAAAAAACAAATTGCCAAATTTTATAAACAGTTGCTTCATCAATTCAACTTCCTCATGAAGCTGTAAATCTACAAATCAAGAAAAACCAGTATGTTCAAAAGCTGCATGAAGCATGTGGTGGAGCCAACAAATGAACATGAAGTGTTAAAAGTGATAAAAAGCTTGAAACTTAAAACATTGGCAGGATTAGACGAGGCACCTATTTCTATCATAAAATTAAAGTTTCACAGATTAGAAGGGCAACTTATATTTTGCGAAGGAGTGTTTCTGGAAAAACTGAAAATCTCATCAATGAAGGCATTATTTAAAAATGGTAACAAGTATAAGGTAGAAAACAATCAGCCAGTATCACTCCTTCTGACATTTTCCAGAATATTAGAAAAATTGATGAAGCACAGGATCAAGAAATATCTAAATGATCATAAGTTACTAAACAGAAAGCATTATGTCTAGGCAGGTAAAATTACAGAAACAGCAGTAATGTGCTACAATGAACAAATAATCAAAACTCTAGAAAATGACAACAGCATTCCTTAACACTGTCTAATGCAGGGAAGTGTCCACAGTCCTTCTTGCACAACTCTTTTCCCACAAAATAAGATTTTTTTTTTAAATGCTTGAATCGTTTGCACTAAACCAACAACAGAGAGATTTTTGCCTTGGAGTGAAATATTCAAAGTATTTAAATGACCAGTTAGGTCACCAAAAGAATCCAAATTTGCCACCTACTTAGGATCACAAAGTAATTCTTCTGGATGTCCTATCATTTCCAAAAAGGTAGTGATTCCATCCCTCAAGGAGAAAAACTGATGAAGCGCCTTCCCTCTGCTCAGCCATCTTACTTTGGCATGGTAGGGGATGTCTTGGTATTCTGCTTCGATATCAATCTGATATTCTTTAAATTGGCAATGTGTGAGCCCATGCAAGCGAAGGTAATTAACATTTCGAGCACCTGTGTCCATAACGTTTTCTTATGTTGACAATCTTCACACAAAGTGCATCCTGGTGTATCAGACAATGGACTACCGTGAATAAGGAACAGCTGACTTCAGCCATTTGTCACCTGACCTAACCCAGGAATCCAATGCGTATCCCTTGTAGCACGGGGGTTACATCCATTGTTATACTGGTCAGGCATTCCCATTTTAAACCCATTGACTAAAACATGTTTTCCAAGGCTAGAAAGATATCCAAACCTGTGGTTGTGTCTTTTAATGGTATAAGGTCAAGAAATTCTTTCATGACACACGGACTGTCGTCGGTGCCCCAGATACATATGATGAGCTAAAATATGTCTGCAGCATCTGTGGACTCATCAAGAGTGACAGAAAATGAAATGGAGTTTGCTGCTCTCTCCATTAATTGCTGCTCCATATCTGAGGCAATATCTTTGGCTTGGCGAGCAACAGTTGGAGGTGAAAGAGCTATTTTTTCAAATTTTTCCATGAGGTCTGCTGGACAAATATGAGCTCCTGGGTCAACCAGGCGATCCTTGATCAGAATCCCAGCTGCAAAGGGTTTTGCTGCTTTCACAATGCTCAGCTAGCATTTGTAACTTGCATGCAAACTTTTCCCACCATACACTTACAATTAATTTTATAAAATCCTGTTTTTAAAACACGTTTATCATTTAAACAATTAATTGTTTCATTCACTGAAACCCAGATAAACAACTAACAGAGAAAGGTTGGTTTCAGGTGCATTTTCCTCCCATTCCCCTAAAAAGCAGTCATAGATGCTAGCAAGGATAGCAAAATGTGGTTGCAAAATAAGTTTTTATTTCTTGGAATATTTGAATTTTAATTAATTGAAAATGTAGATCAAACTGCAATATATGTTTTTCCATCCATCAAAACACAAATACACAAAAGCAAAGAATGACTCTTAATGACAATTTGCTGACTGAGGGAGTGTGTGTGATGGCTTTTCAGAAAGTGGCAAAAATAATGCACCTGAAACTTAAATGCAACTCAAATATAAAAATTAACCAGAAAGAAATATTCCTTGTTGCTGATAATCTGATATTCGATAATTGGCATATAGCTAAGTGAGACATCACAATATAAAATAAAGTTTTATTTATCATCTCTATAAATAATAAAGAGTTATACAATAGGAAACAATTACTTCACTGTAATACTGTTTGAAAGTTTCTTTTAGTTCTTCAAGCTTTGACTGGTGTTCCTCTTGCCACAAATTTTCGAACTGATCTTTGTGACAGCTATTAAAGTGCTGTTCAGTCAAGTACTTTTTTTAATACATGAGGCTCCAATGACATACTGAACATTTGACACGACTTTCAACAGCAGTAAAAAAGAAATTAATTTCCCACTCGGGTTTAAATAGTGCAGATGTGCCACTCCTCCTTTTTTTTTGTCTATTGCTGTTGACCATCCATCTTGATCCACTGTAGTTTTATGTCTGTTGACTAATGACTTTGTGTCATATCATTGCTTGTGTACGAAGTGCGCATACAGTGGTACGATGAGGCGGACCGCACAGTCAGCTAAGCGACACAGCTCAGCCACTGCAATAACATACGAATTTGCCTGGGGTGGTGGCCTTGTGCAATCACAGCTGCTCGCGTCCCAGGGGCACAGTTCAGATGAGCCTGATCTATGCAGAAAACACTTACAGGAACTCTTCTCGACATTGTTAGTGAACTGATCATATGCCTTTGAACTGGTTTGATGTTTTGGACCATGACATCCAGTACAGAAGAGAATTTTGACCAGTCTGCTTTTTTGAAGTTATATCTAGAATGAAAGGGAACACACTGTGGTTGGTTAGCTGGATTAATCTGACTCAGGATTGATCTGTAGAGAGACTTTGGCATCAGATTGCATACTGTTTTAAAGCACTATTGTGCTAGTTGTGCTATACTATTAGCGATGAAAATCAAATCTGGATTGTATCCTTTTTGCCAATGGCCACTGTTGAAGGAAGGTGCAGTTTACTGTCATGAATAAGAGACAGTTCACTAACACTTGTCCAATGTTGTGGCAGCTCCCCTTTATTGCCACTGTGTTCATATCACCATTCAGTACTGTAGCAATTAAAATCTCTCACCACAAAGTTTACTTTCTCATTCCTTAAGTTCACTGGTTCATCAAAGGAAAAAACAGAGTTTGGTAGCTTATAGACTGATGTAACTGTGCACTTGGAAAGTTCAGTTAAAATTTTGATCTCGTTCTCCAATGTATATGCTGTTGACAGGAGCAGGGTTTCAGGTTTTGTGAAAATGGCATCTCCATACTGCTGTGAGCCATTTCAGCTGTGAGTTGCTTGCTGTCAATTATGGGATGCGCCTGGTTAGTATTAGCTTGTTTGTAATTATGATCACTGGCAAATCTATATAATATGTGAATTACACATTCCTGGAAGTTCCAACATGATAAAATCAGATAAAATATTTTGAGTGGGGCTATATTGAGGAAGCTTGGGGTAGTAGAGGGTACAGAGGAAGGGACATGGAAAAAAGAAAGATAATAAAGAGAGAAAAAATAAACAAACAAAGCACAAATAAGGAAGGAGGCAGACTAAATGGCCAGATACTCTTGCTGCAATTATCATTGTGGTGTACAATATCAACTTTACTGTACTCCTTGGGTAACAGAAGAAATATTGAATTTAATTGATGAAAGGAGAAAATATAAAAATGCAGTAAATGAAGCAGGCAAAAAGAAATACAAACGTCTCAAAAATGAGATCGACAGGATGTGCAAAATGGCTGAGCAGGGATGGCTAGAGGACAAATGTAAGGATGTAGAGGCTTATCTCACTAGGGGTAAGATAGATACTGCCTACAGGAAAATTAAAGAGACCTTTGGAGATAAGAGAACCACTTGTATGAACATCAAGAGCTCAGATGGAAACCCAGTTCTAAGCAAAGAAGGGAAAGCAGGAAAGGTGGAAGGAGTATATAGAGGGTCTATACAAGGGTGATGTACTTGAGGACAATGTTATGGAAATGGAAGAGGATGTAGATGAAGATGAAATGGGAGATACGATACTGCGTGAAGAGTTTGACAGAGCACTGAAAGACCTGAGTCGAAACAAGGCCCCCGGAGCAGACAACATTCCATTGGAACCACTGACGGCCTTGGGAGAGCCAGTCCTGACAAGACTCTACCATCTGGTGAGCAAGATGTATGAAACAGGCGAAATACCCTCAGACTTCAAGAAGAATATAATAATTCCAATCCCAAAGAAAGCAGGTGTTGACAGATGTGAAAATTACCAAACTATCAGTTTAATAAGTCACAGCTGCAAAATACTAACGCGAATTCTTTACAGACAAATGGAAAAGCTAGTAGAAGCTGACCTCAGGGAAGATCAGTTTGGATTCCATAGAAATGCTGGAACACGTGAGGCAATACTGACCCTATGACTTATCTTAGAAGCTAGATTAAGGAAGGGCAAACCTATGTTTCTAGCATTTCTAGACTTAGAGAAAGCCTTTGACAATGTTGACTGGAATACTCTCTTTCAAATTCTGAAGGTGGCAGGGGTAAAATACAGGGAGTGAAAGGCTATTTACAGTTTGTACAGAAACCAGATGGCAGTTATAAGAGTCGAGGGACATGAAAGGGAAGCAGTGGTTGGGAAAGGAGTGAGACAGGGTTGTAGTCTCTCCCCGATGTTATTCAATCTGTATATTGAGCAAGCAGTGAAGGAAACAAAAAAAAAATTAGGAGTAGGTATTAAAATCCATGGAGAAGAAATAAAAACTTTGAGGTTCGCCGATGACATTGTAATTCTGTCAGAGGCAGCAAAGGACTTGGAAGAGCAGCTGAACGGAATGGGTAGTGTCTTGAAAGGAGGATATAAGATGAACATCAACAAAAGCAAAACGAGGATAAGGGAATGTAGTCGAATTAAGTCAGGTGATGCTGAGGGAATTAGATTAGGAAATGAGACACTTAAAGTAGTAAAGGAGTTTTGCTGTTTGGGGAGCAAAATAACTGATGATGGTCGAAGTAGAGAGGATATAAAATGTAGACTGGCAATGGGAAGGAAAGCATTTCTGATGAAGAGAAATTTGTTAACATCGAGTATAGATTTAAGTGTCAGGAAGTCATTTCTGAAAGTATTTGTATGGAGTGTAGCCATGTACGGAAGTGAAACATGGACGATAAATAGTTTGGACAAGAAGAGAATAGAAGCTTTCGAAATGTGGTGCTACAGAAGAATGCTGAAGATTAGATGGGTAGATCACATAACTAATGAGGAAGTATTGAATAGGATTGGGGAGAAGAGAAGTTTGTGGCACAACTTGACCAGAAGAAGGGATCGGTTGGTAGGACATGTTCTGAGGCATCAAGGGATCACCAATTTAGCATTGGAGGGCAGCATGGAGGGTAAAAATCGTAGAGGGAGACCAAGGGATGAATACACTAAGCAGATTCAGAAGGATGTAGGTTGCAGTAGGTACTGGGAGATGAAGAAGCTAGCAAAGGATAGAGTAGCATGGAGAGCTGCATCAAACCAGTCTCAGGGCTGAAGACCACAACTAACAACAACAACAACAACAACTGTACTGTACTGTATAATATAAACTTCACTATACTAGTTGTCTTGAATACAAAAGTACTTTTAAATAATAACAATGACAGCTCTTAAGCATAATACTAATAGCTTGTACCTTGAGTGGACAATGTTTAGCAGCTCGGAGAGACGATGATCATTCAATGCAAAACGTTTACCAGCCAGCATTGCCCAAAGTGAATTGAGGACACATATATCGAAAGCTGTGTGCATTGGTACAGGATGCTGGCAGCGCTTAGCCAAGTCATCAACAAGGTCACAGGCCTCAGCGGCAATATCTGGATCACGTAGTCGCCTTTGCAGGAATCGACGTTGCTCAAGCCAGTGTGTACCATCTGTAAAAACCACTCCTGTGGTGACACACCAGAGTTGGAAATTAGCTCTTCGGTTTATGAACTAATATATAGCTTCAGTTCACTACAGTATCCTTAATGTATATTTTTTTATCTGTTCATTTACATTATATTATCAGTAATATTTTCATTGTTAATATATAACTTGTGTTACAAGTTATTAAGTTTTAACTGCATGAGAGACCATAGTGATTAATTATTGGAAGGCATCATGCCTAAAGTTCATTATGAAGTTCTTAAAAAATTTTAAGTGAAAATGCAGATCAAACAACAAAGTCCAATTCCTTCCCCAACTCTGTAAAAGTGTTCTTTTGCTCTAGCTGTAATGGCCTTGAGAATTTTACAGTCCACATCAAAAAAGATTTATTCACAAAATAAAATTTTTAAAATCAAACAGTGGAAAATCTAGGATGGAATAATGAAAATATTATGATAAGCATAGACTGCTACTCACCGTATAGAGGAGAGCATGAGTCACAACAGACACAACACAGAGACTGCTATATATTTGCAATTTTGGCCAAACACAAACTCATGACCACCATCTCATACAGCAACTGTCCAATATGTGGGTGAAGATGGTAAGGGGGAGCCTGGAGCAGGTAGGTGGAGGGATAATGGGATAGGAGTGGGGGAAGGTGTACTGTTGCTTGTGGAAGTGCACAGGGATACAGTGGGGATAGTGTAGGACTGTTATGTGTAATTGTGAGGTTTGAGGGGGGGGGGGGGGGGGGGGGGGGGAGTAGAAAAGAAGAGAAGTAGAGAAGCGGAAAAAGACTACTGGGTGCGCTAGTGGAATAGAAGGCTGTTTAATGCCAGAGTGGGAGCAAGGAAGGGAACAGGTAGGTGAAGGACAGGGACTAAGGAAGTTTGAGTACCATAGAAAGCAGCAAAGTGGTTGCAGCTTAGTTTGTACATCACACAACTGCTTTCACAGGCAGCCCTGCCTGTCACCTGACTGGAGTGGGTAGCGGTAGGAGAATGTATGGGACAGGTCGTGCATCTAGGTCTATTACAGGGATACAGGGCAAGGATTTGGGAGCAGATGTGGGATAAGGATGGACAAGGATATTGTATAGATTCAGTGGGCCTTGGACTACTGCTGTGGGATGGTTTATGGATTTTAGGAAGCATATAGGAGGTAGAAGTGTGGGAAGTGGCAGGTCTGAGGAGACAGACTCATTGAAAAGGTTTTGGGATGGGCCTCAGTATTTGAGGAGAGACTAGAGATCCTCTCAGATTTCTGGAATGGGGCTACTGAGGCAGGGTTCATAAGTGGACGAATCCGACAGCTGGTGAAGCCCTTTTGCCTACCGCAGTGGTCGAGCCTTTGTTGGCAGATAGTATTGTAAGGTCGAGGTCAGTTTTTCTGCACATATAAGATTAGTTTCCATGTGGGAAATTATGGTGAGGCAAGGTTTGAGGTCAAGAAATTCTGGAATGTTAGCATGAGTGATTCTGGAATGTTAACAGGGATGGATCACAGCTGGATAGAGGAGTGAACTGAGTCATTTAGGGTTCAACATTGGCTTTGGGCTAAATCTGATTCATAGGGTTGGTGGTGAAAAAGTGTTTGCACTGTAGGGACTGGTTGAAGGAGAGAAAATCTTTAATAAGTCCCGCATGACTGTATTTGGGAGTGCGGAAAATGTTAAGGCCTTCAGGAAGAACAGATATACTACCCTGCTATCGCTCCACCTCCCTGTACCAGCCTCCTCCTTACCCCTACCACCCACAGACTGCTTCTCCCATCAGGCACATTTGCTGTATGCAGTCCGGCCTCAGTGACCAGAGACAGTGATCATGTGGGTGTGTGAGTTGTGCTTGTCTGAATGTGTGTGTATTTTTTACTATAGAAGAAGGCCTTTTGGCCAAAAGCTAAAATGTATAGCAAGCTCTCTGTCACATCTGTCTGTCACTCAAATCTTTCCTCTATACGATGAGTAGCAATCTGCCCTTTCCTTAATACTGTCATTATTCCATCCTGAATTTCCCATTCTGTGATTTTTCCTAGTGGCTTTTCTTCCATCCCACTAACGTGCACTATTTTTCTTTGTTACTACCCTCTAACACATTACTTTACTCAGTATCCATCCTTTTCTTTCTCGTCATTCCTGTGTTTTACATGTTGCCTTCCAAACTGCACAAGCTCTGACTTGTGGTTCCCACTGTATAAATCATCTTGTCTGTGCACAACACATGGCTATTTGACCACACTGATTGTTGATGCAACATCTTATGTGCCACAATAGTCCCACCAGTATAACTGATGCCAGACTTCAAAATTATCATTCTTTCATCCTAATTCTCTTGAATTTTCACATTTTATTTTCTGTACTTTCCTGTACCACATGAACTTGTTGAACTATAATCTGCCAAACCAACCCCACCTCACCCTCTTTCTCTTTCCTTATTCCAGCACGCACATACTAACCACAATCCGTCCTTTTACATCTGCTGTCCCCTCTCTTCACACATATTCAGCCACCAACCTGGATTCCACATTATCACTCTTTTATTTATTTTTATCATTAATCTTATTGTGTTTTCAAGTCAATTTTAGTTCGTTTTCACCTTTCACTTTTTGTCATGGTTCATTCACTCAGTCCTATTTGCGATTTTTCACGCTTATTTTTACTTATTTTGTGGATTTTTATGCGTTTTTTATACTCCACCCTGGATCCTTACTTCTTCTATCATCACCATGATAGAAAAGTTTCCTTATCTCTGGCCTGAACCTATCCCCAAATACTGTACTTGCATTCTTGTAATGCTCATGGAACCCTGCCAAATGTCTCTGCCATTAAATTACTCATCTATGGTTGCAACTACTCCTTGCACAATTATCTCTATCTATTCAAATTCCGTCAGTCCATAGCTATCACCAACCTGGTCCTGCGAAACCATGTAAATCAGACCAAATCTCATTGCATTATCTCTTCTCCATCCATAAATTTCTCCTGCTCTGCAGTCCCAAATTCCTGCAAGTCACTCTTACACTGAAACTCCCTCCAACCACCAAACAGAATACAGAGTCTAAACAGGTCCAAAACACTGTCAGGAACCTTTCCTCCAAAAGCCTCAGTCTAACAGAAGTATCAGCCCATTTCAAAGGCCTTACCTTTTGCCCCACTTCCAAATTCATTCATGCTGGACTTGTTAAAGATCTTCTCTCCTTCCCCCAACCCCTACAGTGGATACACTTTTTTGCCATCAACCCTACCAATCATAATTGGCCAAAGCGAATGTTGAATCCTAAATAACTCAGTTCATTCCTCCATCCAACTACAATCCATCTGCACTGCCCCTAAATCACTTGCTTTTATCGTTCCAGAATTTCTTGACCTCAAAGCATGCTTCACCATCATTCCCCAAATCTCTCAACATGGAAGCTGCCATTACAACTTCAGAATGAACTTTAACCCATCACCTAAAAACTGTTCCTTATCTTATAATCCTACCTGATGACAAAGGCTCTACCATTATGGGTTTGAACTGTAGGTGTTACCTGTCAAAGAGACTCCAGCAGCTGTCAAATCCTCCCAAAGTGACCTAATTCCAGAAATCCAACAGAATCTCCAGTCTCACCAGAATCCTTACATCCAACCCAGAATGTCTCTCCTCACTATTACCAGTCCCTGCACTCCTGACTTCTATACGTTTCTTAAAGTTCAGAAACTCAACCAGCCAGGATGACCCATTGTGGCTGGTTACTGTTCATCCATGGAGAGAATCTCTGCTTTCTTGGACCAACACCTTCAGGCTTCTACCATAACTTTCCCTTCTCAATAAAATAAGCCAACCATTTCCTCCACCTACTCTTCACTCTTCCTGTTTCTTTACCACATGGTGCCCAGCTCATTAATATTGTTGCAACCTCCCTCTACATCCCTAATGCCCATGGCCTTGCCACTATTTAACACTACTTTTCCCAACACCCAACTGACTCCAAATGTAGGACCTTATCTCTTTAAGAATGATCACATCAAAATTGGTATCAGTGACCATGATGTGATAGTGGCAACAGTGATTACCAAAGTACAAAGGACAATTAAAACAAGCACAAAAACATACATGTTTGGCAAACCAGATAAAAAATTGGTAGCATTATATCTCAATCAGGAACTTGAAACTTTCAGCAGAGGGCAGGAGCACATGGAGGAACTATGGCTCAAGTTTAAAAGAATAGTTAACTTTGCACATGATTGTTTTGTACCCAGCAGAACAGTTCATAATGGGATGTTATCTCCATGGTATACAATCATTGTAAAGAAACTTCTCAAGAAACAGAGACTACTGCATAATAGATGTAAAACAATGCACAGGACTGTAGATAGGGAGATGCTGAACAAAACACGTTTGGCTGCCAAGAGAGCAATGCATGACAACTTCAATGAATATGGTATGAGAATACTGTCAAATGATATTTTGTAAAGTGCAAAGAAATTCTGGTTGTATGTAAAGGCTGTTAGCAGCACCAAAGTTAGTGTCCAGTCCCTAGTGAATAAGACAGGAACTGAAGTTGAGGGTAACAAAGCAAATGTTGATATGCTTAACTCCATTTTCAAATGTTCCTTTATAAAGGAAAACCCAGAAAAATTGTCCCAATGTAATCTGCAGTTCACTGAAAAGATGAATGAAATAAGTATTAGTGTTAGCGGTGTTGAGAAGCAGCTGAAATTGTTAAAACTGAACAAAGCTCCTGGGTGTGATGGAATCCCTGACAGATTTTATACTGAGTTTGCAGCTGAGCTAGTCCCTCTTCTAATTATAATATATCATAGATCTCTTGAAGAAGAACACAGGCCCAGCTCTTGAAAAAAGAGTATAGGTCACACCTGTCTACCAGAAGAGAAGCAGAAGTGGTCCACAAAACTACCATCCAGTATCCTTGATATCAACCTGTTGTAGAATCTTAAAACATAATCTGAGCTCAAACATAATAAGGAATCTTAAACAGAATGACCTCCTCGATGCCAGTCAGCATGCATTCCAAAAATGCCAATCATGTGAGACCCAACTCACGTTTTTCTCACATGAGTACTGAAAGGTTTGGATCAAGGCAGTAAGGTAGATGCAATATTTCTTGATTTCCAAAAAACATTTGACTCAGTACCACACCTATGATTATTGTCAAAAGTTCAATCATATGGAGTATCAATCAAAATTTGTGAGTGGACTGAGGACTTGCTGGTAGGTAGGATGAAGCATGTTACCTTGTATGGAGAGTCATTGTCGGATCTAGAAGTAACTTCAGGTGTGCTCCAGGGAAGGGTGTTGAGACCCTTGCTATTCATGTTATAAATTAATGAACTTGCAGGAAATATAATAGTAACCTCAGACCTTTTGCAGATTATTCATTTATTACATTACCAACCCTAAATGAAATTTTTGTTGTACTGATGAATGATGGTAATTTGTCTTACTCTAATGCCATTTCTATTAGAGTATTAAAATATTGTGCTGATTTGATAGAACCACCCTTGAGCTATCTTTGTAATCAATCAATGGCTCAAGGAATATTTACTGACAGACTTAAACATGCACTAGCAACATCTCTAAAATTGGAGATCAGCAAATCACATCCAATTACAGGTCCATTTAAGTTTTTCTGACATGTAAAATGTTTCTTAGAGTGTCTCCTCCATTAAAAAACTGACACATTGTTCACAGCATACAGTAGCTTGCTGTCTCTAACTCTGGATTTAGTAAATGATCATCTGCAGAGAAGGCAATATATGATATTACAAATGAATTTCTGACAGAGATAAACAACATAAACTGTGCTGGAGACATGTTCTGTGACCCCAACAGGGCCTTTAATTGTGTGTACCATGTAATTCTACTTGGGTAACTAAATACTAAATTATTATGGTGTTAGTGAAATCCTTCATGCTTCAAAAATAGTCTTCAGTATTGGATCCACTCCTGTCCATGTTAGTGAAATCCTTCATGCTTGAAAAATAGTCTTCAGTATTGGATCCACTCCAGTCCATACCCTACACAAATCATATTCCAATCATTGTAAATGATTATTCAAAATCTTTAGTGTTTACTGAGAATATTATTAAAGAACTCAAACTGAATCATACTATACAAAGCACAGATGATAGTCAAATAGGCCTGCAACTGTTCCACAGCAGATTCTATAAGCTCCAATCTCGTCAAGACTCATGTTGTGCAATTTCAAACACACAAAATGAGCTCCTAGTACTGGAAATAGGCATCAATGATCACATTTTAAACAAAACTCTGTGCTTAACAATTCTTGAGTCCAGGTGAATAATGAGGTAAATTGGAGTCAATAGTTCCCACTATATTTGTTTCTTAATGATATTTATTGTTAGTAGTACAAAGTAGATTTAGTTAAATTGTTATTTACCTGATGACAATGCAGGACAGAAAAATATAAACTTCATTCAGTGATGAGCAATGGGTTTATGTCTTGGTGAAGTTCAGTAAAATGTATTAACTTAATACTGGGTAATATTATGATATTGCAGACTTCCAGAGTGAAATTTCGCTCTGCTGCAGAGTGTGTACTGATTTGAAACTTCCTGGCAGATTAAAACTGTGTACCAGACTGGGACTGAAACCTTGGCCCTTTGCCTTTCATGGGCAAGTGATAGAGAGATTGAGCTGTGTTAGCATGACTCACAACCAGTCCTCACAGCTTTCTATCCAACTTTGCCTCATCTCTTACCTTCCAAACTTCTAATGGAGAACTAGCGGGAAGTGTGGAAGGTAGGAGATAAGGAAATGGTGGATGTAAAGCTGTGAGGACAGAGTGTGAGTCATGCTTTTGGATAGCTGTTGGTTAAGCACTTGCCTGCTAGAGGTCTGCAAGTTGGCATTTTGCTCACTCACACTCACTCGAGCACACTACGCTCAGGCACGGTGTTCATAAGCGTGAATGCTTGGAGTGAGCAGGCTATAGTTGAATGAGGTACCAAGGGATGAGGAGGACAGAGGCTGCTGGGCCTGGTGCACCCACTGCAATGCTGTTGTGAATGTAATACCAGTGGTAGTAGTAGTAGTAGTAATAGTAATAGTAGTCTGCAGGTTGATGTTACTTCTGATACACACCCACCACCTTATGGAACTACATTCAGATCAATTTAGTTACGCTGTGGATGAATATTCCTGTATGGTAATGTCTAATCTCAACATGAATGGTAATATCTAATTGTGATGTATTTATGAACCATAAGAGAAAATAGCTTGCTTTACACAATAACAAAAATTCTGAAACAGTTTAAAGTCTCACAAGATAATTAAGTAACTAACTAGACACCAACTTTTGCAATGATGGTTGGTCTAAGAGTGAAAAATAAAAATGCTCTCTTTTTATAACATCATCTGCATTATTGATTCAGATTTTCGTATGTAAATTTGATCACATAAGAAATTAGAAATCTAAGAGGAAATCATTTCTGAATTCTTCTGTTAGCATTGTAATTACAATGAATTGTTAGAATATCGTCTAACTCATTTTGGATCAAGTCTACTTCATGTGTCCAAAACGAGGTTCTCTGCCTACTGTAATATATTTACTAGCCACATTTGAAGCTGGGCCACAAAAATTTCTTCTCACCAAATTAGATAGCTTAGGAAAGATTTTACTGTTATGCTTTCACCTCACAAGCAGATCGCCAAGATTGGCGCTATCCATTCAACCTCATGGGCAGATTGAGTATAACATGACACACAGTGTATTGACTCTGAAAACACTACCTTTTTTTAGCCGGTAAGCACAGACGACATAAAATAAATATTTACATATGTCACAAAAACAGAATAAGATATTACTATCATGTTATAATTTTGTCCCAGCTTACCTGGAACTGATGTACCATCATAAATGTGTTGCACCATATTTAACTAGTCATCTCTATCAGAAACAGACACAATTTTTGCTAATCAGAAGGGCAGGATCAGAAATGTTACTATCTTGCACAAAATCAAAATGCTGACTTTCACCTCTATAAGGCAGGGAAAGCCCTCTTTCAATTCTCATAGTATTTACAGTTTGTAACCAATAATAAGGCAGTTAAACTGTACTGCCAAAATATGTGTGATACTGAAAACATCATTTTGCAGTTAAGGAAGACTTTTATTTACTGGACATGCAGCATGCCTATTAAACAAGAAACTGTAACTCTGTGTCTTCAAACCGTGTATTACAATGACTTTTCAGTTTGTGCTGTCATAAGCAGCAAGTTTTTCAGAGACCCCCTTCTCCATAAGCAATTCCATGATTTTATCATATTGCTAACTACAGTCTGTAGTATTCTAGATAAGTAGTTCACCTAGTCAGTTTCTGACTTCAAGCTTATCTATACTGATGTCACATCACTAGTTTTCTTCATGGAACAGGTAGTATATTTAGCAGTATAAATCATGGAAGAAACCACTGCAACTTCATTTTTCAAATAATCATTGTCAAAAGTGTGTTTCAAACTTGTGTTCATAATTTGAGTAATGCTGAAAGAATTGCAATGCCTTACATAAATTTGCACCTCAGTCAGTGACAAATGAAATCTTATTAAGATGCTGATTAAATAATATTTCCTCAATTCCTTCTTAATAAATTCACCAGATTTTTTTTTCTTGTCAGTAAAGTGAGTGGTCACCAATACCATATGTCACTGTGCCTATTCTTGATAAGTAAAGTGTGCAGTAACAGATAGGTAAGACCTTTTCCAAAATGTTTGTCCACATGTCCACTGTACATGCACGTGCATATAAGCTTATAGCCTGGATTCCTATAGCCTGTACTCCGTTCGCTTATCTTTTAATGTTTCATGCTACTTTTGTAGGATTAGGCAACATTTAGGAAGTGTCAACATGTCCCAATTCTGAACTTACATTTACAAGCTCCTGACATAAAGTGCAAAATTTTCCATCTGATTGTAATGTAAATGAACAAAAATCTCAGGCACAAATTTCTACACACTTTTTAGTTACCGAAGCTTTAACTTAAACTGTAAATTGAATGTGTGTGCATGAATAATGCTGTGTGGCACATTTTGTGTCATCTTACTGCACTCTGCCATTCTTGTAACATACAGCACTATTTGTGCAGAGGTGCAAAAACTGCACGAGTCTCCTTGCTGTTTAGTGCTACCCTTGAACAGTAAATGGGTCAACTATTACAGCAGAAAATACAGACCACCGTATACAACATTATTCCATGTGAGTGTACAAAATGTCAGAATGTGCCGTACAGTGTAATTCATGCACATGCTTCAATTTTTTAAACTCAAATTTTGTTCTGTTCTGCAAAAAGGTGCTTTCAGATCTATGTTGGTGGATCTGCAATACAGGAGAGCAGAGCACCTGACAAGAAGCAGGTATGACTCCCATCCTTATCAATCACTGGTGAAAATATTTCCCAGACACTGTTATGTCCACTGTCTTTCACACTCAGTATATATTCATTCAAAACAAATTTCACTTTCACACTCTCCTTCATCTCACATTCAATTTTTTCACAGAACTTCTTCTAAGTACCTTGCATGACTAACACTCTTCCCTTCCCAAACATCACACAGGTCCTCCTGCACACCTTGCAGCACTAACACTTCCAGCAGTGGTATACCTGTAAGGTATCCAGAAGAACTTCTGTGTAGTTTGGAAAGTAGGAAATACTGGCAGAAGTTAAGCTGTGAGGATGGTTCATTAGCTGTGCCCAGTACCTTGGTCATTAAGAGCACTTGCTTGCAAAAGGCAAGATTCTGGGTTTGAGATCTAGGCAGGCACACAGTTTAGCATGGGGTAGCCGCACGGTCTGAGGCATCTTGTCACGGTCCGGGCTGCTCCCCCCGTCAGAGGTTCGAGTCCTCCCTCAGGCATGGGTGTGTTTGTTGTCCTTAGTGTAAGTTAGTCTAAGTTAGATTAAGTAGTGGATAAGCTTAACGACCAAAGACCTTAGTAGTTTGGTCTCATAAGACCTTACCACAAATTTCCAATTGCACACAGTTTTAATCTTCCAGGAAGTTTTAGATCTACATCTACATCTATGCCTACACCTATCTATATGTAGATGTAGATGAAGTTTGAGATATTGCCTGTTCAGATGATGGTCCTTTTTTATATCCCAAACTGATATGATTTCCTGTAATGACTGCTTAAAAAATCTATTTTAAAGGACCTTCTTAAAATATTTTGTAAGTGCTGGCAGTAATATGATGAGTCTTGCCTGAAAGGGCAGGAATTGGAATACAAGCTGTACATAATTCCTAAGGTTTCATTTTTTGTGAAGTGGCTTGACAAAAGCCTATTCAAGTTTCTCAGGGAAATATCACTACAAAATAATTCATTAAGTAACTTAATACACTGCAAAGTACAGCTGAACAATACTTGATCATTGTTCTACTGATTTCATTCTGACTGCTTGAACATTTATTTTTAGAAGAGTTAAAAATACTGAAAACATCTCATGACATTGCAAAAAGTTGTGAGAGTTGTTAAATTTGGATATTATACTGATTCAAAACCTGCTGTAGAGGTGTTGTTTTCAAACCACTGCTGGGATATGCCGTACAACACTTCATGTCATCCCACATGTTGTTTCAAGCAACACGGTTAAATCCTTTCTGCCATTTCACCAGGTCCTGACCAGTGTCTCTAGAGAACGCTGCTGGATGCCTGATGTGCAGCTAACTTGCTACTGTTTTGCTATAGATTCATTTCTTGAATACATAGATGACTTTTACGTGCTTAATTGGAACCATAGTGATGTAATTTGAAGTAAGCAGTGATTCCACCAAGCAATATCACTTAGTAATCATAATCAAGTTTAAATATGAAAGCAGGCTCATCACTGAAGTACGACACTTAGCACATTTATTATTAATTCCTATCTACATACAGAACAGGATGGAACTCCTGATCTTCTCTGATGTTTAGGTTCACAATGTGGCACACGGCCAAAACATTCTGTTATACTGTGTCATTTCCCCATTACACCAGGTAGTGTTTTTCAATTCTTCTTCTGCTAAACAGAATTGCTGCTGATTGTGTCACCAAAAGTTTTCTTCAGTTTGACCTGGTATTTTTCCTAGCTATTGAGCTTCCCTTTGTTGTAGAAGTGATAGCTGCTACAGCAAACTACAGAAAAATATTGTCAAGATAGTAAAACAAGCAAAATACAAAAAATACCTTAGACCAATATTTAAAATTCCAATATTTAAAAGTCACAGTATATTGCTTCTGCTTGTTTACATATTTACAAATCACTGATATCTGGGTAACTCTAATACCTGTGTTAGATAAATCCTGACTTTGCAATTGTGCAGCCAGTTGACAGTGGTCTGTGTGCTTTGTTTGAAGAGTTGGATAAAAACAGCAACTGAGCAGCGTAGGAGGAGAAACATTGGCTTTCTGTGAGGTTATAGCTTTTCTTCTAATGTGGTGACATGCTACAGTGCATGCACGCTTGTGAGCCATCTGCTTCAGCAGATGAAAACAGCAGACAAATTGGATAGGCCATGAGCAAAGTGGACTGAAGTAGTGAAATCTCTCTGCAACGTTCATTTCCTTGCAGCAGTCCTGGTATGCTTTACCGACTTGAATAACATCATGATTTATTCGTTTGATTGCAGATCAGCTGTTAGCATAGTGGACCAAAGTAGTGGAATCTCTCTCTAGCACACATCACCTTACAGCAGTCCAGGGTGTTTTGCCTGCTTGAACAGTATCCTAATTTATTCATGTGATCTGGTGGAGCAGCGTCACCATCCCCAAGGTGTATTCTCTCACCTTCAGGAGGCTGGTATCATTATCAAACTGGAGATGGGTGTTTTCAGCATTCTGAAGACCAACTTCCTCAGTTATGGATATCATCTGCAGGCTCTCGCCACCTTGACATGAAGACCCAAGTTGCACATCTCACGGCATGCAAGGAACTCCGCAGATTCCTTGGAATGGGAAGCTGTGAGCAGTCAAACACAGCTCATGACCGCACTTCAGGGCGAGTGCACAAAAGATAAAAGGTCTGTTCCCTGGATCACACAAATTTCAATCAGTTTTGAATGAACAAAGTGCAACCTCTTGCAAGCTGCTCTCACAGCAACCACTCCCCCCCTCCAACCCCCCTGTCCACCCTGACTGCTCTGCTCACAATTGTCACCAACACCAGCCAATTTATCAGAGGTGTAGTCCTGTAACAAAGTGTTGAAGCGACTTGGCAGCCTCTAACTTTTTCTCAGTGAAGCTTACAGTGCTGCAGTTGCATTGTGCCACGTATAAGTGTGAGCTCCTTGCTATGTATGAGGTGGTTAGGTATTTCCACCCCACATTGGAGAAGTGCCATTTTATGATTTTTACCAACCCAACCATTGCCCCTTGACAATGGGTTTCTGTCACAAACAGCACACACAGACATCTGGCACCTTGCCAAAAGGGACATAGCATCACCAATTGCCTTAGGCAATCATGTGCCCTTACCGCTCCCCTCGACTATGCAGCCCTTGCCACCGCACAGGTTGCCAATCCCAAGCTCTTATGGCTGTAAGACAACATAAATACGGGTCTCAGTCTGCAACTGCAAATGGCACCAGGCGCCCACGAACCCATCTGGTGCAACATCCATGCCAGTACCAACCACCCAGGCCCTCCCTCAGAACGCATACGTCTGTACCTTCCCCTGGATGTCCACAAGGCAGCCCTCAAGCAGTTGCACAGCCTGGCCCATCCTGGCATCCATGCATCTGCCATGCTTGTGAAGAAGAGTTTAGTATGGCCCAAGATTAATCACGACTGCACCAACTGGGCCAGTGCCTGCATCCCGTACCAGTGGTCTAAAGTTGGCAGACATGTGCATGCCCACATCGCCTCTTTCTCCCCCTCTCCTGGTGGACCATTGCTTCTCTCACACATATATATGGATATCACAGACCCCCTGCTGTTATCCAACAGCCACCGGTATCTCCTTACTATTATCAATCAGTTCACCTGGTGCCCTAAAACAGTACCTGTGCCTAACATAACTGCAGACACAGTGGCAAAGGCCTTTATAGATACATGGGTCTCATGTTTTGGGTGCCCCTGTCTCTGTAACATCACCACTGACTGTTGATGACAGTTCACATCTTGTTTATTTAAGACTCTCTAAGCAACCTGTGCACACTTGTGCACTTCACGACCACTTACCTCTCTGTTGCTAATGGCATGGTGGATATATACACAGGTCTCTAAAAGCTGCCCTCATATGCCACTATCCAACTTTGTCTTCCTCTCAGCCTCTACTCCTCTTAGGTTTTTGGGTGGCCTGCAAGGTGGATATGGGTACATCACTTGTCCGAAGAAACTCATTAAGTCACTCCCCCTGCCACCCTGCATCCTTGTCTTCATGCAGCAGCTACATGACTCAGTGGAGTGCCTGTGCCCAGTACCTCACAGGTGACACAGCAACTGCCAGCCCTACATGAACCGAGGTCTCAGCACATGTACTCATGTGATACTCCAGGTAGATGCCGGTCAGCCACTACTCTGCCCACAGTACTCAGGAACACATGTTGTCCTCTTACATGGCGCAAAGACATTCTCCCTGTGGCTCCACTGCACCACCCTTAGGCCTCCATCGATCACCTGAAGTTGGCATAGACACTCCGCTTTCTGAGCCTGTGTGTACCACCAGACATCGAGATCGAGGTGGTACCAAGCAACAGTGACAGTGCTTCACCCAATACTGCTGGTTTGAATGATGGCCCATGGGACTCCAGAGTGGGTACTGTCTGTCTGTTTGCCCAACCGACCAACCTGACAGAGCCATCAATGATGTCAGTCACCCTGCCCCCAACACCATACATTTGCCCAGCCACTGCACCCGAGTCATCTGGCAAAAAATCATGTCCCTGGCACTAAGGGTCATTCACCACTGTTACAGTGCTGATGCATGCCCATGTAGCGTTCGTGACCCAGCCTCCCAGCAAGGGACACCTGCAGTGGATGCCCATGACACCAACACAGGACAGTGCACAGTATACCATCCACAGGGAGGAGGGGGGGGGGGGGCACTGTGCATCACATTCTGGCATGCTACTGCCCTCTCACCAAACCCTGTCGCTGCACCACACCACACCCCACTGTACCGGCAAACTGACGTACAATAGCACACAACGCCAAGGCTGGTGGTGTGGCATCACGTCACCTGAGCACCAGGCTCACCATGGAAAAAAGCAAGGCCTACTGTGCACTTCATCACCATGCCTGTTGCTGCAGCATATGTTGGCCTCATTGACTCCATGCTGCAGCGAGCTGAGGACCGTGACATGTGTCGTCATCACCTCTGTCTCACCACCTGTCTTGCTGCCACAGCCGACGGCACCTCCTGCCAACAACAACATACCACCACCCAGCACAGGGACCACAGCCAATATTGCTGCCACCACTGCTGTTGCTGATTACAACCCCCCCCCCCCCCCCCCCCCCCATGTCACGGACGAACAACCATGTAAGTCTCTGTTCCTTTCCTGGATTTCACCTCAAATGTATCGGTTGTTGTCGCAATTGGCTCCTTTGAAGGATCCTGCGTCTTTGTCCTTCGCTGAAATGTGCTCACTTCTGTCTGTCTGTTTTCAAAAGCAAACGCATGTGGTAGCCTCTCGTGTTGCCTTTTATTGTTGTCAAAAACAGTCACATCAATCCTATTGTGTTTGGGCTACTGAACTTCATGGCCTTAGTCGAAAGTGTCAATTTGTTACTGACATTCACAAAGAATCCTATGCCGATTCCATGGTACAGGATGCTATTATCCGGTTGGCGCCCGACAAAGAAGTTCGGCAACGTGCCTTTAAGTTGGCAAATCCGACTCTAGATGAAGTTCTCTCCATTGCGCAGTCTTTTGAAATTTCTCGCGCCGCTGGAGCGCAAATAGAGGCATGGGATGATGTCGGGGAAATACAACTTCTGTGCGCTGTTGACGATGCGTGCGGCGCGTCCCCGCTGGCTGACATGGCCGCAGTGCGCTCCCATACGCAGCCTCGGTCTAGCCGTAAACAACCCGCTAAGAAACTGCAGCAAAACCCCCGGCAACTTCCTTCATGTCCGCGGTGTTTTACGAAACATTCACGCTAGGATTGTCCCCAACGTTGGGTTGTGTGTCACAATTGCAAAAAGAAAGGTCATGTGTCTTCCATTTGCAAATCCGACCACATACATGATGTTCATGAACATGACGCTGATTCTGATTCTGTGTTGTCTGTCAATTGCACTTCTTCCCTTTCAGGGAAGTTATTCCTCACTGTCCAAATCCTTGGTCGAGATGTTCGCATGCAAGTGGATACCGGTTCTGCTGCCACTAAAATTAATTCTCAGACGTATCTTCAGTTGGGCTCTCCACTCCTGTCACCTGTCACTCGGCAATTATGGACGTACAATAAACAGAAGATTTCTCTCTTGGGACAGTTTAATGCTGAAGTATCTTACAAATCTGTCGTTCGCACTGTTCCCATATTTGTGGTCGACCAGAGCTACGCAGAAAATCTTTTTGGTTTCGATGCCTTTTGCGTTTTTGGGTTCTCCATCGATGCCTCTGTCAATATTGTCTCTGATGCTATTCCTTATGCTCAACTGGATTCCTTGTCGACAACATTTTCGTCCCTTTTTTCTCCAGGGTTAGGCCGTGCAAACGACTTTGAAGCTCATATCATACTCAAACCCACTGCTCGGCCTAAGTTTTTTCAGGCTCGGCCCATTCCTGTGGCCCTTCGTGATCGGGAAAAACGGGAGTTGGATCATCTCACTACTTCAGGGGTCTTGCTTCCTGTCACTTCCAGTGAGTGGTCCTCTCCTGTCATTGTCGTTGCTAAGCCAAATGGTGATATTCGTCTCTGTGGCGATTTCAAAGCCACTGTAAATGCTCAATGCCTCATCGACACTTACCCTATGCCCCGTCCTGAAGAACTGTTCACTAAACTTGCTGGAGGCCAGTATTTTTCTAAAATTGACCTGTCAGAAGCTTATCATCAACTTCCTCTTGACACTGCTTCCTGGCAGTTTCTGGTCCTTAACACACCTTTCGGCCTCTATCAATACCAACACTTGCCATTCGGGGTTGCTAGCGCCCCTGCTCTCTTTCAGCGATTCTTGGAACAATTATTGCTCCCTGTCCCTGGATGTAACAATTACATGGACGACATTTTTGTCACTGGCTCCACCACTGAAGAACATCTTCAAAATCTCTGCACACTTTTTCATCTCTTACAGACTGCCGATCTTAAGTGTAATCTTCAGAAATCACAATTTTTTCAGGCGTCTATCACGTACTTGGGGTTTCAACTCTCTCGGGATGGTATTCGTCCGCTTCAGCAAACTGTCGCCCTACATCTGTTAAGGAACTGCAGGCCTTCTTGGGGAAAATAGCATACTATCACAAATTTTTACCGTCTGCGGCTTCGGTGGCTCAGCCGTTGCATCGCCTGTTGCATAAAAACGTGCCTTTTCACTATCCGCATCATGCAAAGCGGCTTTCCAGAAATTGAAGACTATGCTGAAACAGGTCCCGTGCCTGGCTACTTATTGACCTGGCCAACATCTTGTTCTTGCCACAGACGCCTCTCAATACGGGGTTGGTGCAGTCCTTGCACACTGTTTTTCTGATGGTTCGGAACAACCCATTGCTTATGCCTCCAAAACGCTCACGGATGCCCAACAAAAGTATTCTCAAATTGAGAAAGAAGCTTTGGCCATTATTTATGCTCTTCATAAGTTTGGTGTTTTTGTCTATGGCTCAAAATTTCGTCTTGTTACGGATCACAAACCACTTGTTTCCTTGTTTCATCCATCAACGTCACTTCCCGACAAGACTGCACACCGCCTCCAGCATTGGGCTCTTTACTTGTCCCGTTTCAATTATGAGATTCATTTCCAGCCAACGGCTCAACATGCAAATGCTGATGCTCTGTCTCGCCTTCCCACGGGTCCTGATCAGGCATTCGATAGGGACGAACTTTTGTGTTTCCACCTGGATGTTGCCGAGCAGCAGGTTGTGGATGGGTTCCCCATCACTGGGGACAGGCTGGCAGCTGCTACAGGTTCTGACCCTACCCTCTCCCAGGTTTTACGCTGTATTCAGAAGGGTTGGCCAGATTGCCCGTCCGCTAAGACTTCTGATCCGTTGCGTAACTACTACGCTTTGCGCTACCGCCTCACGGCTAGGGATGGTGTTATCCTCCTCTCCACTGACAATGCTTCGCCACGTGTTGTGGTACCTGCGTCTTTGCGTGCTTCGGTCTTGCGCCTCCTTCGCCAAGGGCACTGGGGTGTGTCTCGCACAAAATCTCAGGCACACCATCATGTGTACTGGCCTGGCATCGACTCTGAAATAGCACACATGGTCGCTGCCTGGGGCCCTTGTGCATCACAAGCCGCTGCCCTGAAGTCATCTTTGTCACCGTGGCCTTTGCCTGAGAAGCCCTGGGAGCGCATTCATGCTGACTTTGCGGGACCCTTTTTAGGTACTTATTGGCTCCTCGTAATTGACGCCTACTCCAACTTTCCTTTCATTGTCCGTTGCACGTCGCCTACCACCGCAGCAACCACCAGTGCTTTCGCCTGCATTTTTTCTTTGGAAGACCTCCCCTCTACTCTTGTTACTGATAATGGTCCGCAATTTGCCCCTTCCTAATTTGCGGATTTTTGTGCTCGTCACTGCGTTATGCATGTCATGGCCCCGCCGTTCCATCCACAATCCAAAGGTGAGGCTGAACGACTGGTCCGCACATTTAAGGCTCAGATGCGGAAACTTCTGACTTCTTCTGCTGCTGATGATGCGCTTCTCCTGTTTCTGGCATCTTACCATTGCACCCCCATGGGCGACCACAGCCCGGCTGAGCTCTTACATGGCCGACAGCCCCACACGCTACTTCATCTTCTGCGGCCTTCCACCTCACAGCCGCGGGTACCTTCACTTGGCCGGTTCACCGCCAATGACCTCGTCTGGGTACGGAGATATATGGGGATATGGCAGGCGGCCAAAATGGAGCCCGGGCCGCATCTTAAGACACCGTGGTAGATGCCTGTATGAATTCCAGATGGACACGGGTGTTGCAGTGCGTCATTCGGACCAGCTTCGGCCTCGTGTGCCAGCAACGCCTGTTCCGAATGCCGCTACACCACCTTTGGCTCTACCTGATGCTCGGGATCTTGGCATCTCTCAATACTCACAACGCAGCCCTTTCACCATCGTCGCAATGCCAGCACAAGAATGGACACCACCAGGAGACGTGCCCATGCAGGAACTGGATGACCATCTTCTGTCAGACCAAATCTACTCGCCTCCTCCTCCAACGGACGCCGACACATCGCCCATGTCTCCTGTCATATCAACTGGACTTGCCGCAATGGGCAGATTGGTGCATGGGGCCCCAGCAGATTCGACCCCTACGTCTCCTGTCATCTCAACCCATTATCATCGGGGACACTTCCGTCCGTATGGGAAGCCTCCTCCTTGAGACTTTACGGAGAGTCAAACAACGCCTATGGACCTTAGCCATCTCCAGGACACCTCCATCAAGACCAGTGCAACAATTTCAAAGGGGGGAAAAGTGTTGTGACTCGTCGATCATTCAAAGCGCCGCCGTGCAATTACGCACGTCCTCTACGTGCGGCGCTGTCTGCCAGCCATGCAGCAGCTGCGCCACCTAAGCGCCCAGCTGAGCAGCAGCCGCTAGACTGGGACTCAGTGCTCATTCAAATGCTAATGTGTACACGTCTTGCTTGTCAACTTACTCTGTGCCTTATATGTGTTGTGTCGTTCTGAAATATATGTGTTTAACTTGACATTATAACAGGAACATGGTTGATTGCCGAAATATTGTGTCCTATGCACACTCATACCAGGCTGTTCACCCGAGGTTTATTTTGTCATGAAATACACCTAGAGAAATTGAAGAATCACATTCCCCATACTGATATATGTGTATAATGTTGAAGTAATTATGATAAACATCAGTATGATGAGATTGGCACTAGCCCTAATTCATTGCTAGTATGCTTTATGAATTAACCAGACTTTCTACTGAGTTCCAGAGAGCCTTCATGTGTCTAACATTGTACCTGTTACCACTTGGACCTCGGTGAGAGAGAAGCCACTGTTCGAGCAGCAGAGGCAAAGCCTTCTGGCTCTGTCTTATTATCATTTATGATCACGTCTCTAAACTGCTCATTATAAATATGAACTAACCTTTTGGCCATTTACCATGTAAAAGGTTTTCTATCACACATATCCAGAACCGAGCATGATCTTTGAGCCACTGTCAAGAAATCATTGGTGCCAGATCAGATTTCTTTGTGGATTTCTGGCAGGCTACATGATGCATTTGTGACATCAACTGAACAGTTGTCACTAAAACTCCCAGCATCCTTTTAAGTAAGGTAGAATATTGTGATGTCATAAAAAATTCTCTGAAATAGTTGAATCATATCTATGTAACAGGAAACAAAAGGTATCAGTAGGCAAGTGTCCTGTATTAAGTAATCAGTCTTTATGTGAATGGGAACTAATCACAAGATGTATCCCAAAGGTTTCCATCAAAGAGCTGTTACTATTTATTTTGCATAGTGATCACAGATGATACAAACATTGCTAATAGAAAGTCAAATGTAGATTTATACAGAGCTGCTAATGTACATTGTTAAGTTGTTACCCAAGTCACTGATATTCAACTTTGGAAACAAAAAAACAAAAAAAACCAATTGTGTACATTTCAAGATCTGAAAGAGTTTCACCCACCATATATGTACAATATGAAGACAAGCAATAGAATGAGATAACAGCATTCTTGAGATTAAAATGTAATAATAAATTTAGTTAGAAGGTACATACAAAAGAACTGCTTAAACTTCTAAATAAATCAAAGATTATGCTAAATTATTGGGATCGTAACTCAATAACAAATTCAGTTGAGAGGGGACTATTACAGACTTCCTAAAGCACCTAAACAAACCTTTATGTTCAATGTGGGTATTTTCAGACTTATGTGATGTAAAAGTGAAACATCTGACATATTTTGCTTATTTTCACTCCATAATATCATATGGTATCATATTTTGAGGGGACTCATCAAGTGAAGCAAAACTGTTTGTGAGAAACATGTTCAAAGAATGGAGTATAATTTCTATTGTTTCTCAGCATATTTATTCTTTACTAAAATTTGTCATAAGTAATACATATTTCATTAACAACGAAAAGTCAGTTTACTGAAGCAGTACCAGGACTAAACACAATCCTCGTAAGGGCTTAAGGTCACTCACTTTCATTCAGAAAGTTGTACGTCCTTGAGGAACACATTCTTTTCAATAACTGGCAAGAAACCCTAAACAGTTTAGAGCTATTTCAGTGGCAAACTTCTACTCCACTTATGAATTTCTTAGCAAAACCATTAGCTGTACTTATTATTAACTGTATCACACAATATGATACTACACACATAAAAAAAAGTTTTGCATCACTACAGTTCCGAGAGTTACGGAACCTGTACAGAAAATTGGAATAGAGATCAACATAAACATCATTTCTGCCCTTTTTATTGCTCAAGAAAACCACACATTCCACGTTGTGAGTTAATGAGCATTTTGGTCTCATTTAAGTACATGGCCGAAAGAGACAGTCTTCCAGGAATTGTGAAACAAACCCTGCCATCCAGGACAGTGTGCTACAAATAGTGCAGATTAACCATGAGATGGGGAAATTAACAGGCGTCTATTGTGCTGAATGAGGCCAGGCTGATCAGGCCTAAGTGCTGTAGCATGCAAGTGAGACAGACGAGAACATGCATCATAGAGAAACCCCGTAGGAGCTGCTTGTGTCCAGGGAGGTGTAGTAGTGTTAAATATGGCAGGCCTAAGATCGGTCATAAAGGGAAACACTTATGAAAACTATTTAATTCTGTAGTAATTCAGGGAATGAAGCCACAGTAATATTAATATACCATCTTTCTTAAATTTTCATGGTGATCCCAATAAAACTTGAATGTTTATCGTATCTATAATAGTGTAGGATTTACTGTTAAAGTGAAATTAACATGTTTTGTAACAAAGACCTGAATGCTAAAATCTGAGTGCTTTGGTCGATCTTAACAATCAACATTTCATATAATAGCACATCATTAAAATGACATACCAACTCTATAACTTTATTTGTTTAAAAACTATAGTAAATTTATATTATCAGTATTTTCAGTTAAGCACCAGATCATCATCTCCTCCACACAAAACACACTGAATGATGACAGCATGACACCTCATTGAATCATTAGGTAATAGAATATTTGTTGTAATGTTTAGTGCATAATAGTTACTTTTGTTCTTTATTTATTTATCAGAGAGCACATTGGTGCAAGGCTACTGGCTGTGACATTCAAAGTTAAGAAGGAAATTGTATTGGTTTTATGTAAAAGAATTTAACATTTATTATGTAATGGATATTATTGTTACTTTAGTTAGAATGCGTAAGTGGTCAAGCTTTGATTATTTAAATATGTTAAAATGTAAAATAATGTAGAATAATCTGTAGCCAATCAGATGGACAGCTTCTGGGAAGGGAACTGCACTAGTCAGTTGAGTGACAATGTTCAGCATGCGGGTGATGCAGCCGGAGATGGGCAGAGGGACAGTATGGCTGGAGACACCAAAGTGGACAGTTCTGGTCTAGACACCAAAGGAACAGTTTGGATTGGGACTCAAAAGCAGTCAGTCGGTCTTTAGGCAGCTAGGAAGTGAAATTACTTAGAAAATTTCGCGTTGTGTGATATTGCGGGACTTAGTCTCTGAGCGGTGAGCAGCCGTGCACCTGGTGTCAACTCTAACTTTTTGTGTAGATTACAAGGTGGAGTATTGGACTTGTATTTTGTGATGAGATTGTAAGTGACTGAACTGTGTCAAATGGATATGCAGTTGAGTGTAACAGTAACTCTAAATACGACCACTTTTACTATTAGTTTTCTTTCTGAATAAACATTATTCTAACCAAATAGCAACTGTGTGGCCTACATCATTTATGGGTCGTTAATTTAGCACCGGATGTTATTATTACTGTTATTATATGTTGTGTTAACTTTTTGATGAAGAGGAACCTCATGTGAGCCCAAACATCTTTGGGATGTTAGCTTGCAATGTTGTACCACCATACAGCGAGACCTTCAGAGGCAGTGGTCCAGATTGCTGTACACACCGGTACCTGTAATACTCAGCAGCACATCCTCTTGCAATGATACATGCCTGTATTCATCGTGGCATACTATCCATAAGTTCATCAAGGCATTGTTGGTCCAGATTGTCCCACTTCTCAACGGCGGTTCAGTGTATATCCCTCAGTGTGGTTGGTGTGTCACATCGTCCATAAACAGCCCTTTTTAATATGTCCCAGGCATGGTCAATAGGGTTCATGTCTGGAGAACATTCTGGCCACTTTAGTCGAGCGATGTTGTTATCCTGAAGGAAGTCATTCACAAGATGTGCACAAGGGGGGAGCAATTTGCCATCCACGAAGACAAATGTCTCACCTATAAGCTGCCAAAATGGTTGCACTATTGGTTAGAGAATGGCATTCACGTATCATACAGCCATTACAGTGCCTTCCATGACCATCAGCAACATACATCGGTCCCACATAGTGTCACCCCAAAACATCAGGGAACCTCCACGTAGCTGAACATGCTGGACAGTGTGTCTAAGGCATTCAGCCTGACCAGGTTGCCTCCAAACATTTCTTTGATGATTTTTTGGTTTGAAGGCATATGCGATACTCATCGGTGAAGCAAACTTGATGCCAATCCTGAGCGGTCCATTCGGCATGTTGTTGACCCCATCTGTACAGTGCTGCATAGTGTTGTGGCTGCAAAGATGGACCTCGCCATGGATGCCGGGAGAGAAGTTGCACATCATGCAGCCTATTGTGCACAGTTTGAGTCATAACACGATGTCCTGGGGCTGCACGAAAAGCATTATTCAACATGGTGGCAGTGCTGTCACGGTTCCTCCAAGCCACTGTAGATAGCGGTCAGCTGCTACAGTATTAGCCCTTGGGTGGCCTGAGCGAGGCAGTGCCTCTGAATCTCCTCCATGTCAGAACAACATTGCTTTGGTTCACTCTTGAGACACCTGGACACTTACCTTGTTGAGAGCCCTTCCTGGCACAAAGTAGCAATGTGGACATGATCTAACTGTGGTATTGACCATCTAGGCATAACTATAGACAACACAAGCCATGTACCTCCTTCTCGGTGGAATGACAGGAACTGATTGGTTGTCGGACACCATCCGCCTATTAGGCCCTGCTCATGCATGGTTGTTTACATCATTGGGCAGGTTTAGTGACATCTCTGAACCATCAAAGGGACTGTGGTTGTGATGCAATATCCACGGTCAACATCTATCTTCAAGAGTTCTGGGAACCAGTGTGATGCAAAACTTTTTTTGATGTGTGTATGTAATATCTAACTTCAATACAACTTCAATGCAGTAATTCAAATCAGTATAAGTAAGCCTTGAAAATAGTTTTTGGTTTTGATAGTGCTTAGCTACAACAGAACTGGTATTATCCAGTGCACTTCAGTATTTATACATTTAAATATTTGTGGTCTGCTTCTTAATTAAGATTTAATAGAAACATCTGTAAAATATTTAACTTTACATATTGCTGTGGACCACCTCACTTAGAATCTGTGAAAGGAACTTCATCAAATACAGTTACTCTGCAAATATGTATTACACATTTTTTGTTTTAACAGATTCCACAGCCTAGAAAATGTCATCTGTATTGGTCTATGGAACAAATAGTACATATAGTGTAATTCAATATAATCCAAGTGTTTGTGATGAGCATGCTCTCTCAAGGACCACAGTTCTTTGCCATATCTGCTACTGAAAGTTACAAATGAGGCTAACTTTTGCAAGTACAAAAAATAGTAAAGCAATTGAAAGTACTAAATAAGTAAAAAAATGAGTTGCTATTCACATCTAGTAAAGGAAATTAAACACAAAGCATAAACAAAGTACTAATGCTGCTGCAGTTGTCCTCCCTGTAACTCATGCCTCCTGCCTGAGGACTAGCTAGCATCCTGCATGTGTTTCTATCAGCAACACTGTGAACTTTACCTCCTGAAGATGCAGTGAAGTGTCCATGCACATTCACACTTAAATACTGTATTCGAGTTCTTGAGTTGAAACTTCTGGGCTGAGAGGCCATGGTCAATGTATAAAATTTTCACCTAATGTTTTGTCTCCATCTGCGGGAGACATCTTCTGAATTTCTCCCGCGTCATCTGGCTACTGCAACTGAGGGTCCAGGTACTCTCACATTTATAGAGTGCATAGAGGGCACCACCATTTGTCACGAAATGCCGATGGTATGGCTATCTTTGGAAGGCGTCATCATTCTCGATTAAGAGTAATTGATTGTCCAACTTTAAAACTTTAGTTTTAAAGTTGGACAAAATATGGATGTTGACGTTGTGCCAGCAGATGGAGACGAAACATTAGGTGGAAATTTTATACATCGACCACGGCCTCTCAGTCCGGAAGTTTCAACTGAAGACAACACCAGCCGTGAAAGCCTACATTGTATGTATTCAAGTTGTTAATGCTCTCATGTGGAATAAAGTTGTGTTCAGCCTACTGGTAATGTTGTACTTACTCCTACATTCAGTAGAAGGTAAGTATAAATAGCTCCTAAAACACTTAAACACATTAGGCTAGTTTTGTTCCATAGTTGTTTATCCTTCAATAGAATATGGTGTAAGATGTCCAGAGTTCATGTTCAGAGCCTTCCTTTCATAAAATTGCCAAAAATATCCATTGTGAACACTCAGCCTTTGATCCCCACTCTCTGCCACCCACCCTCTCAACACTTATGAACTTGTTTATTACAACATAATATTCATTTTGAAAGAAGAGTGAGTTGGCTTCATCTCTAAAATTCCAATGATTTTGATCATCATCTAAAACAGTATTCTACAATAAGATTTTTTGATGTTATTGTTACAACTTTTTGAAAGGAGCAAGCTCTGATGATGAAGGCAAGCAGATTATCATGGACACAGTTTAGAGAATGAAAATGACGAATTTGCATCATTATTATCTTTGTTTTTATACTGGCTCTTCTATGCTTACAATAGAATTTCTAACAATAGCCACTTGTAAATTCACAAACAGAAGAATAACATTCAAGCATTGTGGCAAAATCTTGAGTTTCTATTTCCTTGCCGATTCCTCACCATCAGTTTGTAGAACTGGGAAGTGACAGTGATGTATATCTTTCCTCAAGACTGTTGAACTGCTGGTTTGCTATCATCCTTATTTAATGTACTGTTCTCCCATGACTTAATAATTCAGAGTTATAATTCCGAATTGGCTTTTTGGAACAACTTTGTCCCACATACAAGGAAAAGATAAATTATTCTCCTCTGGAGATTACCCTGAAGATTCTGGAAATACAGGTGTTCTGTACTCTTTGGTAGTATGTATAGTCTCAGTCTAAGTTGGCTGCACTGGTTTCCAAATGTTTTTTCTTTGTTGGAAGCATTGTTACAAGAATTCCCCTCTTTGGTCATGGTAAAGTAGTGTAACAACAATCTTGCCTGTAGAGATTAATTTCAACCTTAAAATTCAAATAAGTATCAGTTTCTTTACATTAAGTAGTATAAAATTACATTGTCCCTTTAATAAAGCTTAAGTTCTATTTACTTTCTTATATCATTTGGAAATTATGCTTGGTGTTGCAATATAGGTTACCTAGGACAACTTTGTCTTGGCACGAAGTTGCTCCAGTTTCACTTAAATATACCTACATAATTGTTCTATACAATATCCTACATGAATGGTGCAAAACACAAATGGAGAAAAATTTAAGAGCTGTCTAAGGAAGCATTTCCAAGATAGCTTAAAAAATAGTGACTCTTCAAGGTAAAGAAGAAAACTATATATGACGGTAGTATCTGTTGCCGAAAGAACAGTTACCATGGATGACCATGCAGCTTTGCTAGAAATGAAATGATAATTAAATGGACACCCTAGCTGCAAACAGGCGTTGATGTACTTCATTGGGGACATGTTGAAAATGTGTGCCCCGACCGCTACTACGAATGTAGTGGTGTGGACATGGTGGGAATGTGGATCTCACGGGGAGCGTGCAAGGGATAAGTCCCTGCAGACGCACTATCCTCTGTGACCGTGGTGGCTCAGATGGATAGAGTGTCTGCCATGTAAGTAGGAGATCCCGGGTTCGAGTCCTGGTCGGGGCACACATTTTCAACATGTCCCCAATGAAGTACATCAACGCCTGTTTGCAGCTAGGGTGTCCATTTAATTAGCATTTCAAAGAAGAAAGCATGGTTTCAGGTTTTAGAAGTTTTAAGGCAAATGCAGTTCTGAAAAGACTGTCAGATGTTGAAAGGTCTGTGAAAGTTGAATGTATCAGTGAATCATTTCTTAAAGCAGCAATTGGTAAGAGAGCAGAGTCTGCACATGTTGTAAGAAGAAAAAGGTAATTAATAAACGTGAGGCCTGGAAAATGAGTCATCCCTGCAGACTTGGAAGTGCAAATGCTTGGATCACCTGCAAATGAGAAGGAGAGAAAAAATTACTGGTGTATAACCTCTTCTACTGACAAGTCTGACTTCACTGTTGATTATTCTACAAGTGATGGACTGGAGTGTGGACAAGAGGACAGTAACACTTATAAAAACCCTGCTTAAAAAGATAATATATCATGGAACAAAAACCTGAAAGAAAATAACTATATTGTAGTCAGTTATAATGTGCCAAGAAAGTTAGAGTGTCATGCCTGGAGGAAACTATGAAGTTTAGGAAGAAGCCAGCTGAAAGGAAAGAAGATGTAATTACCTATAATTTTTCGGACATAAAAATAAGGAAAAATGAGCCCAGAGCAGTTAGGAGACAATATTACTCTGTTTTGGAACTGGGTCACTAAATTCTTTTCTAATCTCATAATGATACTTCCCCTACTTGTGTCACACTCCCATCTGTAATATTTTCACTCAGTAAAATATTTAGTAAAGTACCAGTACTTAACTTTAACTGCCTTTTCTCTGCCTTACTTTACTTTACAGAACCTGCATTAACATTATTTCTTCATAAATCATGAGCAATATTGGCCATCTGATCAAAAACTTTTTCCCAAAAATTAAAAATTAAAGTTTTCCTATAGTGCGTCAACATTAGTCCGTTTAGGAAAAGAAGTTTTTTTCCCATACAAGAATGATTAGTTATGCATTCTGTGTCAGAATGTACATGTAAAATCACCACTTTTTCCACAAAATGTTTTTGCACTTAGGAACAAAAATGGAGGACAAATCTTGAAAAACTAGAAAATGTGGGCCCAAGCTTGCTCATTTTACAGCATCTCAGAGTAATTGTTGTAACAAATAATTAAACTCTATAAACTGAACATCTGGCAAGTGGTGTAAACATTTTCTTACCTAATCGTTTGTTAAATGTTCTTGTCTGGAAGAAGAAACCATCAGGACGACCATCAAAGGCATCTGTAGAGAGAACAGTAGAAGCTGCTTCCTTTCCGCAGATAACTGCAATGAGATTATTTCCAAGTCTAAGACCAATGATTGGTCCATAAGAAAGTGCCAAATCATCCCATACAAGGTGAAGATAACCTAGGTGGTGTCTTAATTTCTGAAGCTGCAAATAATTTCCAACGAGTGGCAACCATTTTGGCCCTATAAAGTGTACAAAATGGACTCCATAAATGTAAGAATACTAGTACAAAAGTCACAGAAAGTTATGAACTAGATTCAGAATATAGAAAATTCTATACTTCTTGACTGCAAGATCAAGAGTAGTTAACAGCAATCATTTCATATACAAATGTAGCACAAAAATTGGCCATTGGCCTGTGCATCCAGAGTTAAATATCTGTGCATTACTGTCATGAATGAAATACAACAAGTCAGTTTTTCTATTTACACTGGAAACACATGGAATAAGAAATATTTCTTCAAAATTTCTATAGTTTATTTCAGTTAATGCTCACAAAATTATTTGGTGGCTATAACAGTTTCAACTGTACAGTCATGATCAGCAGCCATACACAAATAAGAAACATTGTACAAAACATATTGACTAATATTACATTTACAAACAATTCAAGCAATATATTGCGCATACTAAAGCTACAGAAAAGAATAATAAGGAACATGTGTACCGCCCATCCAAGGACATCATGTCGCCCACTATTTGAAAAACAACAGTTATTAACAGTTCCCTCCTTATACATCTATGATATTATCATCTTTCTACATAGCAATTTAGAAGTTATTTGAGAAAAACTGTTTCAATCACTCATATAACACAAGAAACAAAGACAATTTCATGCTTCCCACTCATGGGTTAAACCTATATGCGCAGTCTCCTCAGTATATGGCAATGAAAATTCATAACAAGCTAAAAGGAAAGAATGTTCTGAGTATGAACCTAGCGACACTGAAAACAAAGCTATATGATATACTTGTCAAACGCTGCTACTACACTGTTGAGGAGTTCATGAAGGATGAACTGAACATTTGAGCAGGATAAATTTACATATAGTCTTGTGTGTAAATGTAGCTGTCCTTCACAAAAGGGAGGAAAGAAAAATAAAAGTTTATATTAATGTTAAAATTCTTTGTACCAATTAGGCCTAAGTTGTGTTATCCATTTTTTGACGTGTCTCCTGTACACTAATCATATGATTAGAAATTGTATGTTATGAGACGAATAAAACACTATTCACTATTCTAACTACACTGTATAATTTAAATGTGATACCATAAATGCTGCTCATTCTGTGGTTGCATCGAAACATGCCGGGAGTCAACATTTCATTGAGGGTCCTAAAACAGGACTGGATGGAGCTAGCGAGTGTAAATCCTTATATAGCCAGAACTGGCTGTAAAGCTATTACAATTAATTCTTCAGACATGTTCACAAGAGAAAGTGTTCTTTATTTTTAGAAGCATTACTCTACATCCTCTAATGTGACTGGCTCACATGTAAAATGCCTGATAGTTCAAATGTAGGCTCTAGTCATTTTTTATGCTGTAAAATGAATATGATTGGCATTCTGAACATTTTGAGGAAGTAACGCATCTTCCTTCTGTTCCAAAACCTTACCTTCCATTCTCCTCAAAGTACTCTCATTTAGGTCCTATGAACCACTATGTCTCCTCAAACTAGTTACACCCACATCAACATCCAAACTGTGCAAACCCCTGAGAAGTGTGGCAGAGGATACTTCATGCTGTATCAATTATTATGTTTTCCTCCCATTCCATGCATGTGTGGAGTGCAGGAGGAATGACTGCTTTTAAGCCACTGTGTGCATATTGAAACACTCTAATGTAGTTTTTGTCATCCCTGTGGAAGTTATACCTAGTGGATTGTAGTATAGTTCTAAGTTCCTCACTTAATACTGGTTCTTTAAATTTCATAGGGATGGTTTTGTCAGACACTTGATATATGTTGTTAAGAGTTGAGAGTTGGCCAGTTCAGTTGAATCAGCATTTCCATGATGCTCTCCCAAGGGAGAGAAAAACCTGTCACAATTTGTACTGCCCTTCTTTGTGTACATTCAATATCCCCTGTTGGTCTTATTTGATTATACACTTGGGTAATGGTCTACGTTGGATCACCTTAGTGTCATGTAGACAGTCTAGTTCATAGACTGCATTTTGTCAGTACCCTACCAATGAAACTAAGTCACCTTCCTGCTTTACCTATAGTTGAGCCAATGTACAAATTAATTTGCAATGTGAATGTAAAATGTCTCATTCCACATCATTATGATCTATCAAGCAAAGTTATCCTTGGAACATGTAACTAACCAACAAACAATGTGATCAAATTGCTTCATAGGGTGCACAGTCTCAAAGAGAGTGCAGCTTGTATTGCTGACAGCTGATTAAACTGATCAGCTTGCCACTTATGTAGTAGTGTCTGGAGTGGTATCAGAAACAAAAAAATGGTATCAGAAACTCCTCATAGAAGCTGTGTGAAGAAACCCTGTATTTCTGAAGTGAAACCCTAAGAACCACTTTTCAGCTTTCTTAATGTAATTCTGTTACTGTGTTGCAAAAATTATTCACATAATACATGAGCAATCACCTTCAGTTCTTGACTGTATTTTGAGAGGTTGGCTTTCAGTCTACTATAATGCATCCACATATTTTGCAAATTTGCCATGTGCTGCCATCTCCTGACTTTGGGTAGAATATTTTTTTGTTACTGTATGAAAGAATATGCATGTTACATCACCAAAGAGTGAGTGCTTACTCTTTAGGGTGCAACTGCAAATTTATACCATTTTGCATGTGTTGTGGAGTCTAAGGGATAGGTTTCATTTCAGACTGACTTCAAATTAAGTACAAAAATTGGACAGGAAGTTCATCTTTACTGAAGAGCTGCTCAATGAGGCCAGAAAATGAACAAAAAATGGAGTAAGCAAATGAAAGATTGCCGCTGCTCTTGGTACATAGAAATTTACTTTAAGCAAAAGACTGGTAGCAATGAGTAGTGAACATAGTTTATGTATTCCCTTATTAAGCATCCAATATACAAATGCATAGGCTATGTTCAAAATATTCTGATTACAGATAGTGTTTTCTTTTAGGGCACTGTACCAACACCACTGGGATGTTTTAAAAAATTTCTCATATGAATTAGACAAAGAATTTGCAACCTATGTCAGGGACCTTTATGCTGTGTTCTTTGGTCTCAGCAGGCTGCAACTCATGCAATTAGCGTTTGAGCGCACAGAGGCTAACAAGTTGGATCCCCTCTTCAGTAACGATGCAAAGACAGCTGGATAGCACTGGATTCAAGATTTCTACAAAAGCCACCGTCTTACACTTCGGACTCCAGAGAAGTGCAATATAGGGAGGAGTACTGGTTTCAGTAAACCTCAAACTGAGAGATTTGTAAAAAATTTGAAGCAGGGAGCAGAAGAGGAAAAGTTTCTTGCTCATCACACCTGTAACATGGATTCAACAGGAATACTTTCTGCTCTAACAAGACCCAAAACATCATAATTCCAAAAGGAAAACATTTGGTTGTGTAGGTTGTGTCAGCAAAAAGAGGGCAAACCATCACAGTTGCCTGTGCAATGAACCCTATCAGTTTCTTCATACCACCAGCCATAATCTTTCCATGAAAGAGGATGGAGCCTACGCTCTTCAAAGATGCACCCAAAGGAACTCTCCCCATGATCTCAGACAGTGTTTTCATAAACTCTGGTTTCTTCATTGACTACCTAAAGCACTTCAATGGCTATGCCAACCCAACTAAAGATGGTCCATTCTTCTTGATACTTAAGAATCGCAAGTCGCATTGCAGTCTTCAAGCTGTTCTCTATTGTCAAGATTATCATAACTTTGTTATCCACGCCACCACACACCAGTCCTAAATTTCAGCCCCTAGATAATTGTTTCTTTGGACCACTGAAAACTGCTTATGCAGCTGAAGCTGATAAATGGGTGCATGACAAGCCAGGGACTGCAATTATGTTAAGTGACATCTGCCCGGTATTTCTTAATGCCTATGAATGAGTTATCACTCTTCAGAAGACAAAGCATTCCTTCCATGCAACAAGTAAACACCCATTTAACCCCAATGTGCTTTCAGATAAGGTACTCCTTCCATCAAATGTCAGTGTTTGACCCCAGGAAGATCTAATCCAGAATTCTCGATGAACAGAACAACTTCCACCTAAAGTGGTAGATTTGAACAGCACCTCCAACAGTGACCCAGGTAGAAATTCTCCATTTGTGGGAAGTGAGAACACAGCAGAAACATCAGTATCTCCAGCAGATATCTTGCCTGTACCAAAAGCTAAGCAAACAAGTAAGAGAAAACAACAATCCAGATGATCAGAGGTCATGACATCCTCTCCATACAAAAATACATACTGTCTTATGGACCTAATACTGGGGAGACATTCTGCTACATAAGAAGCATTGCTTCTGAGGACATATCCTGTTCCAGACATAATAGACCTACTGCACGTGAAGAGACAGCAGACAGGTCAGATATTTTCTGTGCAGTATGTGACAAAAAATAAGAGAAGCCAATTCCAGAAGACTGGATCCAGTGCATTAAGTTGAGAGATGATGGCATGAACAATGCTCTTCATTTGAGACTGTTATTGCATTTCTTTGTGACATTTGCTAAATGCATAGTCTTTGGGTTTGTTTGCGTGCTCTTAAGCACAGCTGAACGTAAGTGAGTGCATTTCTCATTTTTTGTATTTTTAAAAGCTCAATAAAAGTATTACTACTCTACTGCTGTTGTCTTTTGAACATGTATATATTGTGTTAATAAATATAAACTTAAAATGTTTTTGTTTCCTATTGATAATAACTCAGATATTTAAACTTATAATTCTCCTATCCCTGTTAATTTTTTCACCCAGGTATTCAAATGAGTTGACTGATTTCATTTGTGACTCTTGGATATTGTAGTCATATGATACTACATTTTTTGTATTCTGAAGTGCACAATTTTATATTTTTGTTCATTGAAAGCAAGCTGCTAATATTTGCACCACTCTGAAGTCTTGTCAAGATCTGACTGAATATTTGTGCAGATGGTACTTCATTAAAGAAGTCTGTCATTGTTATTAATATTGATTGCCAGATCGATAATATACAATGTGAATAGCAACAATTTTAATATACTTCCCTGCATCAGCTAATGTCTCTCCATCCAAGATAACATGCTGTATCCTTGTTATACTTAGTGACATGCTCCACACCCATGAGAATCATCTCATTTTTGGGTCTATGGAAAAAAAAATTGAATCTAATCTGATACAGTTTTGTTTGATACACTATATGATAGTACATTTGTTAATATGTTTTGGTGGTGTGGCACTGAGTCAAATATTTTTTGGATATCAAGAAATACTACATCAACCTGACTACCTTGATCATGGCTATCAGAAAATCACGTGAGAAAAGTGTGAACTGCATTTTATATTGAATTTGGGACCTTTACCTTTTGTGGGCAAGTGCTCTTGTATTGTATTGTATTGTATATTTATTGGTCCTGTGAATCATACACTGTACAGGGGTACATAATGATGTAGGACAAGTCAAATAATTTGCAATAAAGTTCGCAGAAAAACTGTTGTATGGTTTTCAGTATATAGCAATATAACTCTAAGATATGGGACTAACATTTCACAAATACACAAATAAATTTTACTCGCACACAGTTCATACTTTCGGCCTTGATTATACAGACACACACATATATGTAATAGACCACATATAACACACTGATAAATCTACATGTACACATTTTTTATTTTGGCCTTAATTGTATAAACTATTTAAATTTTTCACATATATACATTGTAGATAAAAATTCATCAACACTATAGTAGCAATTCTGTAGCAAGTAGTCACTCATCACAGTTTTGAATTTATGCGTGCCAGTTATTGCTTAATTTTTTTAGCTAGTTTGTTATACAGTTTTTTTCCTGCTTGCAAGGGTCCTTTTTGTTTTAGTGTTGTATGTGAAAAGTGCATATGTAAATCTTGATTACTCCTTGTGTTGTATGAATGGATATTTTGGTTTTTTGGAGCAATCTTGCTATTTTCATCTACGATTTTCCTTATAAACATTATTGTTTCTAGGATATATAGGCATGGTAATGGAAGAATATGAAGCTTTTTAAATGAGGGTTTGCATGAAGATCAAGGTGCTGAGCCTTCCATGGCTCTTATAATTCTCTACCAATGAAGCTATCCAAGCATGACTCATGACCCATCCTCACAGCTCTACTTCCACAAGTACCTTGTGTCCTACCTTCCAAACTTCACAAAAGCTATCCTGGAAAACTTGCAGAACTAGCACTCCTGGAAGAAAGTAGGCTGCAGAGACATGGCTTTGTCACAGCCTGGGGGATGTTTCCAGAATGAGATTTTCACTCTGCAGTGGAGTGTGCGCTGATATGAAACTTCCTGGCAGATCAAAACTGTGTTCCAGACCGAGACTCCAACTCGGGACCTTGGTCTTTCATGGGCAAATGCCCAGCACACAGTTTTAATCTGCCAGGGAGTTTCATATCAGCACACACTCTGCTGCAGAGTGAAAATCTCATTCTGCATTTTGTACTGCTGATTTTTTAAGAATCTGAGCTGTTCACATAGAGGACATCACATTGTCTGAGATACTTCATTATGTTTTAGTTCAGAATATGTTCTAAGATTCTACAATGGATGGACGTCAGTTAAATAGGATAGCAGTTTTGTGGATCACTTATGTTACCCATCTTGCAGATGAATGTGATCTTTGCTTTCTTCCAGCTACAGGTCATAGTTTTTTTTCCAAAGAATCAACAATAAGGGGTGATTATAATTAAAGTCCCAATTTCAAAACCCTGTAAAAAAAGAACCACTGCTCCCAATGAGATCAAACTTGAAAGAAATATTATAGAAGAAGAAGGAAATATTATGGAAAAAAATAAATAAATGAAAATTTTTCCACTAGATGGCACTGTAAGTGCTTCAAAGTCTGAAGTAATGGAATTTAACACAAGGACATAAATAGAATTTGACATGAAATTACTCATAGGAAATGACATTGTAAAACAGGAAAACTGGATAAAATTCTTGGGAATCACAATCCAGGTCAACCTCATTTCTTAGCCTCAAAGCTGTTGAAGAATGTATTTGCCATAAACACGATTAGCAAATATTGTAAGGCTATGTGTGTACTAAAAACTGATTATCACACGCTATTCTCATCAAATTTAAACTATGCTGTAGAAATTTGGGGTGCAACAACTCAAGCCACCCTAAGCACATTATAAACACTACAGGAAATAGTTATCACAATTATTTGTGGTGCCAAACTAGGGAAACATGTCAGAACCTGTTCTCACAATAAGGTATGCATACCATTACAGGTGTATAAATATTCAAAGTTATATTGCTTGTGAAAACAGTAAATCCAAATTCCAGCTGTGAGCTGCACCAGTATGATACAAGACAAAAATTTAGATACTATGTAAATAGCCACAGAACAGCTTTATGTGAAAAAAAATGCACTTCATGCTGGGATGAAGCTAGCCAATGCCCTACTGAAAAGTTTCACAGCCTTTCCTACTAACAAAGACAGCTAAAAAGAATTCTAACTAAAAACCCTTTCTATTCCCTAGATGAGTACTTTATCTTGTGTGTTAAGCACATAGTTTTAAATTACTCACAACTGATACAATGTTTTGATAGCAACAAAATGTAAAATTTATTAACACAAACTAATCTTTAGTTTAAAACTTATTGACATATTCAGAAGAATAATCAGTATGATGTCCTGAAACTGTATTATTTCTGAGGATTGTATTTGATTTTTTGATGTTGAATAAATACTATTATTATTATTTCTTTCCTTTCTCAGATGTTATGTCTGGTTAAAAATGGAAAGTGACATGGACCTTGATCAAGCATGACTTCCTTTTAACTGTACGGTATATGTTACATTGCATTTAGGAACTTTCGGGTAATTGAACATGTATCAATAATTACAGATTTCTGTAGTTGTATATATACGTTTAAATGTAGCTGTATTGCGTTGATGTACTGGTGGATATTGTGTGGTATGACCCCTGTAGTTGATAGTATAATTGGTATAATGTCAACTTTATCCTGATGCCACATGTCCTTGACTTCCTCAGCCAGTTGGATGTATTTTTCAATTTTTTCTCCTGTTCTCTTCTGTATGTTTGTTGTATTGGGTATGAATATTTCGATTAGTTGTGTTAATTTCTTCTTTAATTGGTGAGTATGATGTCAGGTTTGTTATGTGGTGTTGTTTTATCTGTTATAATGGTTCTGTTCCAGTATAATTTGTATTCATCATTCTCCAGTACATTTTGTGGTGCATACTTGTATGTGGGAATGTGTTGTTTAATTAGTTTATGTTGTATGGCAAGTTGTTGATGTATTATTTTTGCTACATTGTCATGTCTTCTGGTGTATTCTGTATTTGCCAGTATTGTACATCCACTTGTGATGTGATCTACTGTTTCTATTTGTTGTTTGCAAAGTCTGCATTTATCTGTTGTGGTATTGGGATCTTTAATAATATGCTTGCTGTAATATCTGGTGTTTATTGTTTGATCCTGTATTGCAATCATGAATCCTTCCATCTCACTGTATATATTGCCTTTTCTTAGCCATGTGTTGGATGCATCTTGATCGATGTGTGGCTGTGTTAGTTGATACAGTTGATACAGATAGTGTTTTCTTTTTCCAATTTACTTTGTTTGTATCTGTTGATGTTATGTGATCTAAAGGGTTGTAGAAGTGGTTATGAAATTGCAGTGGTGTAGCCGATGTATTTATATGAGTGATTGCTTTGTGTATTTTGCTAGTTTCTGCTCGTTCTATAAAGAATTTTCTTAAATTGTCTACCTGTCCATAATGTAGGTTTTTTATGTCAATAAATCCCCTTCCTCCTTCCTTTCTGCTTAATGTGAATCTTTCTGTTGCTGAATGTATGTGATGTATTCTATATTTGTGGCATTGTGATCATGTAAGTGTATTGAGTGCTTCTAGTTCTGTGTTATTCCATTTCACTACTCCAAATGAATAGGTCAATATTGGTATAGCATATGTATTTATAGCTTTTGTCTTGTTTCTTGCTGTCAATTCTGTTTTCCGTATTTTTGTTAGTCTTTGTCTATATTTTTCTTTTAGTTCTTATTTAATATTTGTATTATCTATTCCTATTTTTTGCCTGTATCCTATATATTTATAAGCATCTATTTTTTCCATCGCTTCTATGCAGTCACTGTGGTTATCCAATAAGTAATCTTCTTGTTTAGTGTGTTTTCCCTTGACTATGCTATTTTTCTTACATTTGTCTGTTCTGAAAGCCATATTTATATGATTGCTGAATACTTCTGTTATCTGTAGTAATTGGTTGAGTTGTTTATTTGTTGCTGCCAGTAGTTTTAGATCATCCATGTATAGCAAATGTGTGATTTTGTGTTGGTATGTTCCAGTAATATTATATCCATAATTTGTATTATTTATCATGTTGGATAGTGGGTTCAGAGCAAGGCAGAACCAGAAAGGACTTAATGAGTCTCCTTGGTATATTCCACGCTTACTCTGTACTGGCTGTGATGTGATATTATTTGAATTTGTTTGAATATTAAGTGTGGTTTTCCAATTTTTCATTACTATGTTTAGGAACTGTATCAATTTAGGATCTACTTTGTATATTTCCAATATCTGTAGTAACCATGAGTGGGGTACACTATCAAAAGCTTTTTGGTAATCAATGTATGCATAGTGTAGTGACCTTTGTTTAGTTTTAGCTTGATATGTCACCTCTGCATCTATTATCAGTTGCTCTCTACACCCTCGTGCTCCTTTGCAGCAGCCTTTTTGTTCTTCATTTATAATTTTTTTCTGTGTTGTATGTGTCATTAATTTCTGTGTAATGACTGAAGTTAACATTTTGTATATTGTTGGTAGGCATGTTATGGGGCAATATATTGCAGGGTTTGTTGTGTCTGCTTGATCTTTAGGTTTCAGATAAGTTATTCCTTGTGTAAATGTATCAGGGAATGTGTATGGGTCTGTAATGTAACTGTTAAATAATTTAGTTAGCTGTGAATGTGTTGAGGTGAACTTCTTTAGCCAGAAATTTGCTATTTTATCTTTTCCAGGGGTTTTCCAATTGTGCATAGAATTAATTGCTCGAGTGACTACATGTTGCAAAATTATCACTTCAGGCATTTGTGGTATCATCTTGTATGTGTCTGTTTCTGCTTGTATCCACCATGCATGTCTGTTATGTTGCACCAGGTTTGACCATATGTTGCTCCAGAAGTGTTCCATGTCTGTTATGTTTGGTGGATTGTCTATTTTAATGTGTGTGTTATCTATTGTCTGATAAAATTTCTTTTGGTTTGTGTTGAATGTTTGGTTTTGTTTCCTTCTATTTTCACTTTTTTGTATCTTCTAAGTTGTTTGGCCAATGCTTGTAATTTCTGCTTCTTTTCATCTAATTGCTCTATTGCTTCTTGTTGTGAGATTTTACCTAACATTTTTCGTTTTTTGTCTGATATTTCATATCTTATAAATTGTGTTAGCTGTCCGATGTCTTTTCTCAGTTTTTCTAATCTGATCTGTAGCCTGTGTTGCCATGCTGGTTTTGTGGGTTTCTTCTGTATGTTGGTTGGTTCTGGTCTCTGCCTAGTGTCTATATTTAGTGTAGTGAGTGCTCCTATATAAACCAGTAGTTGTAACTCTTCCATAGTTATATTTTCATTTATTTTGTTGTGTATGATTGTGTTGATAGTTGTTATTGTTGTTTCGACTTGTGGGTTATTTGGGGGTCTATGCAAGAATGGTCTAATGTCTGTATTTGTGTCTTTGTATTCTGTATATGTCAGCTGAAATTTTTCTTCTATATCTAACATGTGTGTCACTTCGTGTTATATTTGTGCTTGTTCTGGTGGCTGTCTTAAGATTTCGTTTTCCTCTGATTGTTTAATTGATGCGTGTTGTTCTTTGTTTGTTTGCTCTGGGATGTTTGAGTCCATTACCGTATTTTCTTCTTCTTCTGATTGCACATTATTTTGTTCCAGTATTTGTTGTACTTGTTGTTTGATGTTTTCTAATTCTGACTGGGGTATCCTGCTATTTTTGATTATTACACGGATCTTATCAGCTAGTCGTTGTTCTGTTAAAAATTTTAATTCTGGGTATCTGGTAATAAATGTTGTGTATACTTGTGATCTGTATCCAGTTGTGTTGGTTCCTAAGTTTGTTGCTTGGTAATAACAGAACACGAGGTGTCGGTTAACTTCATCTGACCATCTCATCCTCTGTCCTTGTTTTCCTTCTAGAGTGGTTGCAGGAAGCATATCCTGAAAAACACCTCTATTTGGATTTAAATCATTTTCCGTGTGGCTAGCAGTGTCGTTACCATTGTGGACGGGCATAGGGTTCAAGTGTCATCCCCGACCATGACAGCGCTTCTCCGAGGCTTCATTAGTTCTGTCCTGAACTAACTAGTCACACTAAAAGGGCGGTTAGCCCTATTAGTGGTTTGTTCTTTTTGTCGCCTTTTATGACTGGCAGAACATACCGGAGGCCTATTCTTTTACCGGGCCTCCACAGGATTTATTATTATTATTATTATTTCTATTTCTATTTTTCTCAGACCTTAGGTCTGGTTAAAAATGGAAAGTGATGCGGACCTTCATCAAGCGTGACTTCCTTTTAACTGTATGGTATATGTTACACTGTATTTAGGAACTTTCGGGTTATTGAACACGTATCAATAATTACGGATTTCTGTAGTTGTATATATACGTTTGGATGTATTGCGTTGATGTACTGGTGGATATTGTGTGGTATGACTCCTGTAGTTGATAGTATAATCGGTATAATGTCAACTTTATCCTGATGCCACATGTCCTTGACTTCCTCAGCCAGTTGGATGTATTTTTCAATTTTTTCTCCTGTTTTCTTTTGTATATTTGTTGTATTGGTTATGGATATTTCAATTAGTTGTGTTAATTTCTTCTTTAATTGGTGAGTATGATGTCAGGTTTGTTATGTGGTGTTGTTTTATCTGTTATAATGGTTCTGTTCCAGTATAATTTGTATTCATCATTCTCCAGTACATTTTGTGGTGCATACTTGTATGTGGGAATGTGTTGTTTTATAAGTTTATGTTGTAAGGCAAGCTGTTGATGTACTGTTTTTGCTACATTGTCATGTCTTCTGGTGTATTCTGTATTTGCTAGTATTGTACACCCACTTGTGATGTGATCTACTGTTTCTATTTGTTGTTTGCAAAGCCTGCATTTATCTTTTATGGTATTGGGATCTTTAATAATATGCTTGCTGTAATATCTGGTGTTTATTGTTTGATCCTGTATTGCAATCATGAATCCTTCCGCCTCACTGTATATATTGCCTTTTCTTAGCCTTCTTCTTCTTCTTCTTATTATTATTATTATTATTATTATTATTACTGTCATTAATATTATGATCAGTATTCTATCCACTATTTTCTGCCACAAGTTGAAATCAAGAGACAGCACATCCCACAACAGACTGGAGTAACTTGTAGGTCATTTTCTGAATGTGCTGCACACTCAGAGCCTTCAGTTCAGCTTTTGTTATTTTTTCCCATAGTGTTTCCCCCTTCTCTGATTTAATCAGAGTACTGAACACAGCATCTTTCAGTTAACCACCCAGGCAGAAGTGATACGGTTTAAGATTAGGTGATGTGGATGGTCAGGCATAGGGAAATGGTGGCTGACAATTTAAGTATTTCCAAAATGTCTCAACAGTGCTTCACTGGCTGTAAAATGAGCAGAAGAGCCCCATCTTGCATGAAACTGATCCTGCCCATATGTCCATGCTGTTGAAGGGCTGGAATGATATTGGTGCACAGAAGACTCTTGTATCATTTCTCCCATCTTTGGGGGAAAATATGGCCCTAAGATAAATGATGCCATCGCACTATCACCCTTGCAAAATGAAGTGGTACCAGTTGAAATCCAAGTGGATTTTCCATTGACTGTGTTTAGCAATTCTGTGTGCTGAATTGTCCTTGGAATTAGAAATGGGATTTATCTGTCCACAGAATGATTCATGGCCATTCATTGTTCACTTCCACATGAGTAAGAAATTCTGTATCAAATGTTTTTGTTACTGGCAGGTCAGCATGAATCAATTCCTGAACATTGGTCATTTTGTATGGGTAGTAATACAATATGTTTCATAGAACTCTATGCACTGTACTCACAGGCATATTCAATGTTCAGGCAATTCCGCATACACTGCATGTTTGCACACCACCACTCAACCCCTCCTGCAATGCTGTGACCACATCTTCTACTGACAACAGATCGATTGTTTTTCTTCCTCTGTCACACTGCACTTCAAAAAACCCGTCTTTTCAAAATTTGTAATCATTTTCCCCAGACCCATGGCAGACATTGGACCAGTGTCTGTTTTCATACCCTTGAATGTCCAGAACTTCTGCAGAGCTACAGGCACACAGTCACCATTCTTGTAAAAGAGCTTTAACAGCAGTGTGTGATCCTGCATTGAGACAGTCACACCAACACACCAAGCATCTCCGAAGCAAACTGACAAACAGCTGTGTAACCCATGTCTTTTATTTTGCTTAGAGTACCATCTAGTAGTAAAATTTTTGTTATTTTTTCCGATGGTGTTTCCCCCTTCTCTGATAATATTCTACTTAAATTTGATGTCATTCTGAGGAGAAGTTCATTTTTACAGCATTTCAAAACTGGAACTTTAACTGTAATCACACCATACATTATAGTTAAAAGAGGGAAACTCAGCCACAAATTCTGTGTATAATCTGATACAGATAAAACCAGGTTCTGGGTTCTTGATCAATTTTGACAATTTTATCTGCTCCCCAATGCCACTTATACTACTACTTGTCTTGCACTCATATCTGCAGTGACATGAGTATCCAATTAAGGCAATATACCTGGATCCTCCTTTGAAAAGAAAAACTTGCAATTCATATGTCATTCATTTATGCCTGGACACTAACTTTGGTGCCACTGATAGCCTTGTCATATGATCAAGCTTTCAATAAGATTCTGGTACAGTAGTTGTTGAAGGCTTCACCCATCATCCCATTGAGAGCTGCATATTTCATTCAGGATCTCTGTACCTATAGCCCTGTTCTTTTTGTTACACTGGTCTCTTTTGCAGTTCCTTTACAGAAACTATGTATTGTGGACAATCACCCTCATCACACACTGTTTGGGGATTGAGGATAGAAAACTTTTCCTACGGCTGAAGTTTTTAAAGTAAGAACTAGACTTATTTTCTACTAAATTAGCTGTTTTTTCTAAACTTTAGCCACAGTTCCTCTACATGACCCTGCCCAGAGCTAAAAATTCAAGGGTCTTCCCTGAAACATAGTGTGACTACCTTGCTATCGAGTTTGCTGAACTTTCAATTTGAAATTGTTTTAGTTGCCCTTTGTACTATTGACATCCTCAAAAATGTCAGGTTTATTTGATTCCATTAAATCTAATAAATTACATCACAAATGAGCTTCCAAACCATATGTTCTAAGTAGTTTTCAGAGAAGACGTTTCATAATATTTTGCATGACATCTTGTCACCCCTATCACTTATCCTAACGAATTTTTATTTCCTATTAACTTTTCTTTTTGTTACACACTTAAATTTACTCCAGAAATTTCTCTATTATCAGTTTTGAGATTTTTGAGTTTCTATATTTAGTATTATGTGAACTTTTTTTTAAGTCTTATACTGATACTTTGAGGTCTCCAATAGCTATCATTATCCATATTGGATGGAGAGTTACCTAAGCTAAAAAAACCTTGTGTGCATTCCACACACAAGCAATCAACTGGGAAGAAGTCTCTGATGTGTAGTATGTTCTGACACATTTAGGGTACCCTATAGTTCTCAACCATATGTCACAGCATAATCTTGTCACAGAACCCTCAAATTTTTGGTTCAAGCCTTCTACTCAGCTTAGTGTTGGAGGGCCAAAATCAGTTCTAGGGATGACACTACTGATTGTTAGCTTCATTTGAAACTCCATGAGCTATGCTGATCTTCTTCACCTTCTTAGCTATTCACTGAAATGAACCAAGTATGACCTCAAAACCCAGGTGACAGGCTTTGTTTATTCCAATACAGACTACAATTTGCAACTGGTTACATGTTGTTCCCCCAGTAGCTGCCACAACAGCCTCTTCAGCATAATGAATGTGGTCCAAGACATATATGAGTGTAGGAGGTGGTCCTTTCACTATTTTGCTGCCATTTCCCTAAGGGGTATCATTATCCATCATACATTCAGACTTTTAAGGATTAAGGAACTCTAGCTTTTTGTACTTGCTACCCCCTTATACAGAACACAGCAAGTTTTCCAAATGGTGAAGCTTGTTTCACTGACACATTTGCAGTTTTGGTAGGAGACAGCATCTCAGTCTTTTTGGTTAGAGCCCTGAGTAATCACCTATCCCTTCCACTCCTGTACATGGTTCCAAGACATATCATTGACAAGTGGACAAGTGATAATAGATCCTGTGCTACCTGTATAGGAGACAGTATCCATAGAACAAGGTAGTACTTGAAATATCTTTGGTATATCTGGTATGTCACTTTCTTTAGGTGACCCAACACACACATTTACAGCAGCTTCCAGTCACTTTGCAGCACTCAGAGCAACTTCCATCTGAAACTGCTACTGATTCATCTTGTGCTCAAGAATACCATTCATCAATCATCTTGGATGTTTCTGGTGTGACTGAGATTGGACTACTGATATGCGTATATGTATCATCAGCATGAATTGCAGATTTTAGTAGTGTTTTATGTTTTCTGATAGGCGAGTTGTGTCAATGAAGAACAGGAGTAGACCTAGTACTGTCAAGAACAGGAATAGTCCCACAATTGAATCCTGTGAGATACCTTGTTGTATAACAAAACAATTCATGGCCATACAGCCAGATTTTAGTATCCAACTCAGTTTTCAAATGTTCCTTTGCGAAGAAAAACCCGGGAGAACTGCCACAGTTTAATTCCCATACCACTGAAGAGATGAATGAAATAAGTATTAGTGTCAGTGGTGTTGAGAAACAGTGGAAACTGTTAAAACTGAACAAAGCTCCAGGTCCTTATGGAATCCCTGTCAGATTCTATTCTGAATTTGCTGCTGAGTTAGCCCCTCTTCTAACTGCAATCTCTCATAGATTAATTACATAAAAAATAGTACCCAGTTCTTGGAAAAAAGCACAGATCATACCCATCTACAAGAAGGGTAGTAGAAGTGATCCACAAATACCCATCTACAAGAAGGGTAGTAGAAGTGATCCACAAAACTACCACCCAATATCCTTGGCATCAACTAGTTGTAGAATCTTAGAACATATTCTGAGCTCGAACATAATGAGACATCTTGAACATAATGACCTCCTCAATGCCAGCCAGCATGAATTCCAAAAACATCGATCATGTGAAACCCAACTTGCACTTTTCCCACATGACATACTGAAAGCTATAGATGAAGGCAATCAGATAGATGCAGTATTTCTTGATTTGCAAGAAACATTTGACTCAGTACCACATCTATGCTTATTGTCAAAGGTTCAATCATATGGGGTGTCAAGTGAAATTTTGGTAGAAAAGACATAGCATGTTATCTTGGATAGAGAGCCACCATCAGATGTAGAAGTAACTTTGGGTGTATTCCAGGGAAGAGTGTTGGGACCCTTTCTGTTCATGTTGTATATTAATGACCTTGGAGACAATATTAATAGTAACATCAGGCTTTCTGCAGATGATACAGTTGTCTATAATGAAGTAGTATTTGAAAGAAGCGCATAAACATTCAGTCAGATCTTGATAAGGTTTCAAAGTGGTGCAAAGATTGGTAATTTGCTTTAAATGTTCAGAAATGTAAAATTGTGCACTTCATAAAAGGAAAAAATATAGTAATCTATTAGTATAATATCAATGAGTCACTGTTGAAATCAGCCAACTCAAACTAATACTTGTAAAGATATGAAATGGAATGATCACATAGTCTCAGTCATGGGTAAAGTAGGTAGTAGGCTTCAGTTTATTGGTAAAATACTGGAGAAGTGCAGTCAGTCTATAAAGAAGGCTGCTTACAAATCACTCATGTGACTGATTCTAGAATATTGTTCAAGTGTGTAGGACATGTACCTAATAGGAATAACAGGGGATATTGAAAATATACAGAGGAGGGCAGCACAAATGGTCACAGGTTTATTTAATCCATTGGAGAATGCCACAGAGATACTGAAGGAACTGAACTCGAGGACTCTTGAATATAGACGAAAACTATCCCAAGAAAGCCTATTAACAAAGTTTGAAGAACTGACTTTAAATGGTAGGAATATACTACACTACCCTATGTTTTACTCACATAGGGGTCATGAGAGTAAGATAGAATGAGAACGTAGAATAATTACTGCATGCACAGAGGCATTCAAACAATTATTCTTACCACACTCTGTATGTGAGTGGAGCAGGAAGAAATCTTAATAATTGGTACAATGAGATGTACCCTCTGCCATGCACTTCATGGTAATTTGCAAAGTGTGGATGTAGATTTAGATTTAGAACATTATTTCAGCAAAAGAGCATGTTGCCATCATCTGCTGCACCAATTGACTGACTGCCTTGGTGCTAGCATGCAGCATGTGTCTTTCCCTATGATCGCTCTGACTCTGCTCTGTCCTCAGTTTCCACTCTGGGACACATGCTCAAGACATGTCCACTGGTACTCTATCTGCCCCAAAAATCAGTGAAGTTGTAACTGCAGGATACTTCCTTCTTCTTCTTAATAAAATAAAGTGCAGGTTCCCATGGCTTACTAAAGTTGCAGCCACAGTCACAATCAATCAGCCAGTCCCCTACTTGAGTCTCTGTGGATTCTTTAATGACTAAATCTCAGCATTTTGACATACACTCCTGGAAATGGAAAAAAGAACACATTGACACTGGTGTGTCAGACCCACCATACTTGCTCCGGACAGTGCGAGAGGGCTGTACAAGCAATGATCACACGCACGGCACAGCGGACACACCAGGAACCGCGGTGTTGGCCGTCGAATGGCGCTAGCTGCGCAGCATTTGTGCACCGCCGCCGTCAGTGTCAGCCAGTTCGCCGTGGCATACGGAGCTCCACCGCAGTCTTTAACACTGGTAGCATGCCGCGACAGCGTGGACGTGAACCGTATGTGCAGTTGACGGACTTTGAGCGAGGGCGTATAGTGGGCATGCGGGAGGCCGGGTGGACGTACCGCCGAATTGCTCAACACGTGAGGCGTGAGGTCTCCACAGTACATCGATGTTGTCGCCAGTGGTTGGCGGAAGGTGCACGTGCCCGTCGACCTGGGACCGGACCGCAGCGACGCACGGATGCACGCCAAGACCGTAGGATCCTACGCAGTGCCGTAGGGGACCACACCGCCACTTCCCAGCAAATTAGGGACACTGTTGCTCCTGGGGTATCGGCGAGGACCATTCGCAACCGTCTCCATGAAGCTGGGCTACGGTCCCGCACACCGTTAGGCCGTCTTCCGCTCACACCCCAACATCGTGCAGCCCTACTCCAGTGGTGTCACGACAGGCATGAATGGAGGGACGAATGGAGACGTGTTGTCTTCAGCGATGAGAGTCGCTTCTGCCTTGGTGCCAATGATGGTCGTATGCGTGTTTGGCACCGTGCAGGTGAGCGCCACAATCAGGACTGCATACGACCGAGGCACACAGGGCCAACACCCGGCATCATGGTGTGGGGAGCGATCTCCTACACTGGCCGTACACCACTGGTGATCGTCGAGGGGACACTGAATAGTGCACGGTACATCCAAACCGTCATTGAACCCATCGTTCTACCATTCCTAGACCGGCAAGGGAACTTGCTGTTCCAACAGGACAATGCACGTCCGCATGTATCCCGTGCCACCCAACGTGCTCTAGAAGGTGTAAGTCAACTACCCTGGCCAGCAAGATCTCCGGATCTGTCCCCCATTGAGCATGTTTGGGACTGGATGAAGCGTCGTCTCACGCGGTCTGCACGTCCAGCACGAACGCTGGTCCAACTGAGGCGCCAGGTGGAAATGGCATGGCAAGCCGTTCCACAGGACTACATCCAGCATCTCTACGATCGTCTCCATGGGAGAATAGCAGCCTGCATTGCTGCGAAAGGTGGATATACACTGTACTAGTGCCGACATTGTGCATGCTCTGTTGCCTGTGTCTATGTGCCTGTGGTTCTGTCAGTGTGATCATGTAATGTATCTGACCCCAGGAATGTGTCAATAAAGTTTCCCCTTCCTGGGACAATGAATTCACGGTGTTCTTATTTCAATTTCCAGGAGTGTATTTGCCAGAATCTTAGTGTGGCTGTAATCCATTCCATTCCATAGACAGTGCTCTGCACTGGCAAACTTGTTAGGCAGTAGTACTTGGGTCAATTGCTGATTTTCATGGAAGTGATCTTTAACAGTTCCCACCATCTGGCGAAGTATGACATGTCACATTACCAGTTGATTTGTTAGACACTGCCAAGCGATGTACATGTAAATGTAAAAGTTTTATGGCATTATTGGCAGGGAAATCCCATAGGATGGATTCACCTAACAGAAAAGATGTTCTTCCTGCATGCATATGGCCACTTTTCTTCTGTATAAGTGAAAGGGTGGTGATGTGTATTTGTGGAGTGTAGGTTAGTGTAATGGGTACATGTGTAGTATAACGTTAAGTTTGTTTCTCTTAAATAACACCAAGGAGGCAACCAGGCTTAATGTCCCCATCTGACAGATGGATCACTATCAACAGTGCCACATTTCCTTATTTCAAGAGACTGTAGAAAGGTTTGAAATTTAATCCAGGATGTTGGCACAAAGGCTGATGATCAGGATCCTAATGCTACCACCTTTCCTCCTCTTTCTGGCCAAAAATTGGTAGTGAAAGTTTCATCCACCACCAGGATTCTAACTGACATATCTCTGAGTCGAGCACCACCTCATAGGCACTTGTTAGTCACCTCAGCTATGAAGGTGAGAGCACAAGTTTTAGCATGTAGGCATAAAACCGTCTTTACATGGCATTTCCTGTCTGTGCATCCTATGTTCCTACATAATGCACCACTGTAGGAAGTAAATGCAATAGCTACATACTCCTCAGTTCCTGTTTTGTTTTTGCTGGTTGTATTGTCAGTGTAGGTTATAGATCTCACTGGAGCTGCCACTCTGTGTACCCTTTCTTATGAGGAACTGTCTCCAGATTTTCTAGTTTTTGGATGATACTGTTTCTGAAAGGGTATGTCGCCCTATGTACCAATGCTTTGTGTGCCAAATCGGTATGTGTCTTCTTGCAGTATACAGTGTGGCTCATTGTACCATATGCTCTTCTTTTTAACAGGTCATTCAGAAAGAAGAGCATTCTAATCATTTCAACTTCCAGGGTAAAATTGATGTTTGTATGTATGAAACTGAGATATGTAAGGAATTCATTCTCTCTGCTCACAGTAAATGCTGCCAAAAAGAAATATGTCAACATAAAGAGATGCTTTAACAAGTTAGAGGTTGTCAAGACTTGTTTCTGGCCAATAAATCTGACAAACTGTCTGCCACAGAGCAGTAACTATCGGGAGTATATGCACTGGATTATTATCACACTGACATTCTGGCATAGATATCAAAATTCTGGTACTGAGTGATTAAAGAAGCCATCAAGATTCAAGTAAGAGACCAATCGGACAAACATTACTTCAGTTACAACCTTAATGAGGTGTGGAAACCAGCACTTTGTTTTTTGTAAGAAGAAGGACACATTCTCAAATTGCAACAAACTGATTTTGGGGACAGGCAGAGCACCAATAGACATGTCTCAAGCACATAAGACGGCATAGAGGAACAAGTCATAGGAATAGTCATGCTACGTTAAGGCGGTGTCCCCTGAGGAGGACTGAACTTCATTAATTCCCACAATATCTAACTTCAACCTATCCATTTCTCTTTTAAAATTTTTTTAACCTATGTGCCCAATTAAAGGATCTAACATTACACACAGTGATCTGTAGAACACCAGTTTTGTTACTCCTGATGACGACATCATCCTGAGTAGCCCCCACCTGGAGATCTGAATGGGGGACTATTTTAACCTCAGAATATTTTACCTAAGAAGATGTCAGTACCAATTTTAATAATGTAAAATTTTGTTTTTCAAATATCATTTTATGATCTACAAACTCAATATCCTTGTTGAGCTAACACAGAATAAATTTTGTTATTTAGCAATGCTAGGACTTCATTTATTAGATGATAAATGTCTATCTTTATAGAGAATTCTTTTTGCAAGAAGAACTGAGCTGTTGTTCAATAAGTTCTGAAAAGTGGAACACTATTCTGGTGTAGAATGGTTTCGATAAATTGGAGGCTTTTAATGAGGATCTGATATAGTTTCTGCCAAAAATACTAGTTCAATACCTTTTCTTTAATACTGCTTTCTGTCTGACTTCAGTTTAATTATTGTCTTTGGATAAAAACGTCATTTCTGTTCATCTCATTACATATTTCAGTCAGTTACCTTCTGTACTATACTATAGGTTTCTCTCAGTGTATGTCTCAAGTTTCATTGAGCTATGTTACTTGGTAATAAAACATCATGTGAAAATTACTTTTGTCCTTAAGGTCTGGATACCAATTTGTATACTGTGGGAGGAAAGTAGCTACTTTGAAAGGCAGCACTGCTCCCCCTCTTACACTACTCAGCTGCTGTTTTTGTTATACTTCATTTATTAAATTTATTGATTTTGATAACACTTGTTTAGCACCCACTGCTTTGTCCATGCAGACTGCACAGATATTTTTTTTTTCTGCAATCAAATTTGTATGTTGTTATGTCCATTGCTCATGCATGAATCTACACACTGTGCAAACAGGGTATATAGTGTATGCAAACTAAGCTCAGGCAAGGTATTAAAATTTAATAAAAGAATTAGTGACCTTTACATAGCTGCCAGTCTTTAGATAATTAAAGTGTCCCAATGGATTTAACTCAGTTTCATGAAGCAACTTAAAAAAAAAGAAAGAGACAACTCAGAGAAGTAGTTCTACAGTTATTTATGTCAGTCTCACAACTGGCACTGAATTTTCTCATGCCAAACAGATATTCTTGTAGGCCTACCTATTTAAACATAATATCTATTTTGTCATCATTAATGATAGTTTGTGTAGTAATTATATCAAGAATAAGTTTGTAAACATGTATAAGGCCCACTGAAAAATTAATGTATCAAACATCTGTTTCTTTTTCTATGCAGTTCTGACAAAGTCAGTTAGTCGTGGTGATTGTTAATAGCTTAAGACTTGTTGTAGACAGTCTGCAACACTTTATAAATTTTTCACACTAATTAAGGCCATAGAAGCTATGTCATTTCTGAATGTACTTCTAACCAAAAAGCAATTCTGGTAGCTGGAGTTGAAGGTTGTCTTTAATCCTGCCTTTTGAGTTCTTTTGGTGATATTTTCATTGAAACTTTCGTCCACTAACACATATTTCTTTATTTATAACTGAGAAGTGAAATAGCAGTTTTCATAGATTTAGCTTTAAAATACTTTAGTAGTTATTTAATAATGATTTATTTAATAAAAGACTTTCAGCCACTGTTCCACCTCCTTAGGGGTTTAATTTCTGAAAATTCAGGAACATGTGTCTTTTTGTTTCTGATCAACAAACCAAATACTAATTTCCAGAGTTAGCTTCAAAACTTCCTTAACAACAACACTTTCCAAAAACCCTTTTATCCCCTCTTTCATCCCCTTCACATCACAATCTACCCTGCAACACCCTTACAGGCTTTTCAGACAATTTCTGACCACCCTGTATGAGATCCCGCACAAGGGTGAGAAATCTTATACTGAAATCTTATACTGGACAGACATGTCACACTGTGGAAGAATGTTGTGTTGAACACCATTCATATACATCCCTGGGCCATCTTGATAAATCAGCAGAGCATTGCCTGTACATGAGACATTGCAAGATGTCCAGCGCAGCTCTGGACGAAACGTTAGGAGCTGAAGAGTTTCATGGACCACGACCTTACATCCCGGAAGGTTTACCATAAGATATGTCATCCGGTTGTGAAAGCCTTCATAAAGGGCCTTCAATTTATGACCTGGTGTATTACACTGCAGAGAGTTAATTTATCTTTCAATCACAGGAGCACCCAACAGCACAGTCATTGCCCATTGTGCATGCATGGAATGCTTCTCTTCAGCTCCTTGTAGGGGACACTATGAGTGCCACTTCCATGAAATTGTGAGCAGCTTCCTGAACATGTGTAATTCCTGTTCCTGACCTGAATTTCAATTATGCTACTTGCTTATCACCAGCCTTTCTTGCAGCTATAATGATACCAACCACCAACACCTGAAGATGCTGAAACGTTGTTTCAATGAAATATTGTGGGACTTGCACAGTATTATCTGGCAGCAAACACGAGAAGTGTATTTGCATCAGACCCACTGGGAAAGTCAGAAAAGTCACAGAAGATGTTTGCTGTAAACATGTAGATGGGCAGGCTGCTTTCATGACTTAAGATTTATAATATTTTATACACAAACAAAACATCATAAATAATCATTGTTGAGTTGATTTACAATGTTCACAATGGAATATTTATATTTTGTTTGTGCTGTTCTCTATTTTGACTCGTATTTGGGAGGAGTGGAACTTAAACATTTTTCCAGGCATCCAGATTTAAGTTTTCCATGTTTCTTCTAAATTAATTAAGTAATGTGAGTGTCATGATGACACCCTGAAAAGGCATGACCATTTCATTCTTCACGCTACTCTAGTACATGCTTGTGCTCCACCTCTGAGTCGTGAGAATATTAAAATCTACTATTTCTTCTTTGTTCTCTGCCACATCAGGTTGGAGAAAAGTCTGGTGTTTTATAGCATATCAGCTTGTGCAGATATATAAAGCTGGGTGTAATATTCATAAACATGTTTCCCTGCAAAATGATGACTAAAAACAAACTCAGCAGTGGTTGCAGTGTCCTTATTTGTATGAAATGTAACGAATTTACTCGTTTTGATTTCAAAAAAGGTTCAAAATGTCTTTTATCTTGTTCTAACCATGCTGCTCTATCTTCATGCACTTAGGATTTACCAAAGTATCTCTATAGCTGGCAGTGATTGACATCTTTACCAGATTTGTTCAACCATCTAATCTCTTACTGCAGGACACAGTTGACTCTTTAATATGTCTCAGTATATCTCCACAAAAAATCATTAATGCAAATGAAGCCCCTCTCTGAATCCACTGACTAGGAAAAATTTTATTTGAATTATTAAGAACAAATGACCCAATAGTACTTTGTTCTCTTGTTCTTTTGCAATGGTTTCCAAATGAAAATATTCTTTGTGATTTTGGAGTAAATAAACTTCTTTTGGGAAAATAGAAGAAACTGTGTTTACTAAAATAGCAAGTATACTAATTTTTTTTCACTACAACATAAAAAATATTTAAGCACACCCATTATGCAACAAAAATTTTGACTCTTTCATTATCACTATTCAGTCTGTCAATTCCATGGGGATTACAATAATGATATTATCAAATTAATGCAAGATACTAAAGAGGAAGGTCTTATGGCTGAAAGCGTAAATATATAGCAGTCTTTTTGTTGTGCCTGTCTGTGATTCAATGTCTCCTCTATATTGTAAGAAGCTATCTGTCCTTTTCACAATGTTGTCATTATTCCATCCTGGATTTTCCATTCTTTCAAAGTTTAAAATGTTTTCAGAGCTCTGTTCAATTACATTATTTTTGTGCTATTTGTCTAGCAATTTAGCCTCATTTTCTTAAGTTTCCTGCAGATTCTAGGCATTCCTTGGTGTTTTAGGGTTTGTAGCCAGATGAGGTTGACAGCTTTCCATGATATTTCAGGCTGCAACCTTTCTGCTATCTTCAGGTGAGTGTTTTAGACTGGAGATTGCTAGTGCACATAATTAATGTTATGCCAAAAATTGCTGCAGAGATGCATGTACATAGTAGCCATTACACGACCCCTTTCAGTGGATTTTGGTTCCTCTTTGAATATTGTCCCATCTGTGGTGTGCAGGTGCATGTGTGATATTACATGTGGCCTCTCTGTCAGAATGTGGACTTGCAGAGCTAAAATTCAGATGTCCACTTAATAAAGTTAATTGTTGCTAAGCATGTCATTAGGCATAAAATATTTTCTTTCTGAAGATACTAAAGAAAATGTTGGGTTCCAGGGCTTATTCAGCTGAAAGCCACCATCATGAGTAATAAGATCTTCTGCCAAATGTATTTATAGAGATTTCTTAAGACTTGAATACCATGAAAATCTTGTAGGGGCCAAAATTTCCATAGCAGAATAATCCATAGAATGACCTGTGGAGATACAATGCTCAGCAGTGGCTGATGTACTGGATTGTGAAAAGTGAGTGTGGTGATCATGTTCAGCGCACTTTTCAAATACTGTGGGTTTGGTCTTATCATTGTAGCCTTTGCCACACTAGCAAGGTATTCTGTAGATTTCAGCCTTCTGTAATCTGAGCTAGAAGAATGCTAGTTTTCATATATGGCCAGACAATTACTTTAAAATAATGTTTTCTTAGGATTCTAAATAATTTTGATAAAATATTGCCAAAATATGGAAGGAATGCCCTAGACTTAAACAGCTCCTTCTCCTCTTGATCTCGTGAGTGGTCATGTCTCTTCCTCCTTAAAGCTGTGCTAATCTGATATGGAGAATTTCCTACATCTTTGAACACACTTTGTAGATGTTTCAGCTCCTTTGCAAGGCTGTCTCTATCATTCACATGTACGCAGCGCATCAAGGATGCCCTTAGTTGGTAATGCCTGCAAATACAGACTTGTACATGTGAGCTTATGGAAAATGGGATGCCCCAGTGAACCATCCACTTTGATTGACCAAGGCATCCAGAAATGGTGAACAGCCATCCTTCTCCATTTCCATTGTAAATTGGATGTTCTCTTGAGTTGAATTCAGATGCTACAAAAATCATGACAGTTCTTCTTCACCATGAAAACACACTACAAAAGTATCATCAACATATTGCCAGAAGACTTTTGGTTTAAGCTCTGCCAAATCAAGTGCCCTCTTCTCAAAGTTTTCAAAAATAAAAGTTGGCTACCAGAAGTGTAAGAGGAGTACCCATGACAAAACTGTCAATTTTCTGAAGACATTCATTGTTGGATAAAAAAATAGATTGAGGAAAGGGCATAGTGAAATGGCATTGTTATATCGACTTTGAACTTACTGCTGATGACTGACAATGGATCCATGAGTGAAGAGTGAGGTGACATCAAAACTTAGTAAAAAGTCTGATTCATTGTGTCATAGTGATTTCAGTCTTTTGACAGTCACCAGAGTTGTGAATATAGTGCAATCATTTTCCCACAGAAGGTCTCAATAAAGAAGCAAGATGTCTAGCTAAGTCATATGTCACAGTGATGATATGGCTCAAAATAGGATGCAATTGTGGACCTTCTCTGTGAATTTTTGGGAGATCACATAAACTTGATGGAACCAAGCAATAATGGCTTAATCGTTTTGGAACTGCTTGTAGAAGAGAAGAAGAATTCAACAATTCTGACATTTTTCTTTTACTCTCCCTGTTGGGCCTTTATCAGTTTTCCCAGCACATTGATTCACTCAACAAGCTATAAATCTACAGGTCATATATTTCATACAGCAACATCACAGTGGCAATTCTCTTATCCACTGAAAGGTCCACAGTGTCAGGATCTTATCATTAATTGTGCAGTGTGGCCCTTCCCATGGAGGAAATTTTATTCTTCTGACACAAAGATCTCTAAAGTGTGAGACACGTTTCACACCATATTTCTCCTGCTATGTCACTGGGAAGAGATCTAACAACTTCTTCAACAGCACTAAATAAAACTAGTTAAAGATAAGGTTCTAGTAATAGGTGTGATGTTCAAGCCTTTCCCAAGCACTGTCAGCAACACATTATTCAAAACCTTATCCGTAAAATAGACCACAAAGCATCAAAAAGCATTGGTGACATTGCTGACAGGTGGGTGAATTTCACAGATTGTCTTGAAGCAGACTCATTACGGACACAGTCTGACTTGGCCCAGATCACACCATTGTCCCATTCCCATAATAGGGATGGGAGACTGGATGCAACCTCCATGTAAAGATAAAACAGCTGTTTTGAAATGGCATTTCATTCATAGTGTGCAAAATGAGTGTTCTTCTTATTATGCAACAGCCCCCCCCCCCCCCCAAGATCATTATGAACTGTCCAATACTACCTTTCTTATATGAATCTGTGTATTTATCATATGATTCAGTGCTTCATAGGGCGTTTTATGGGTATTTTTATAGGTATCGTTCTTTGTAAATACATATAGAATATTCTGGAATGACGTACAACATCGTGATTGTTAATAGATTGTTGTCATTAACAAAAATATGTACATATGCCAAATTAAATATCAGATCATTAAAAAATTGAAGTAATAAATAACTAATGACTCTAACTACCATAACTGCAATTTGTCAATTTACTACACAAAAACCTCATCATGATTCAAATGAAAACAACAATCATTGTCCAGTGATGTAATTTCATTCATTATTCATTTTTATGTAATTCATTGTAATTAATGATGCTTATAAATTACGCAGATATTTACCTCTTGCTAGTTACACCACCCAAATTTACAGAATTCTGGTATTTGAGAAAACATGTGTGTATTTAATTTATGTAATCTGGTGAAGCACGGTGTGTATACTTTGAACAAATGTTAGCAATAGAATCCATACAGTCACTAATTACAAAATTAAACTTAAATAAAATAATTGTTGAAATCAGATTGTGAATTAATTTTCGCACATAAAAGCATGTTGATGATAAAAATATTATGTTATTTGACATTATATTTTATAGCTTGTACAAATGTAACAGCAATTAGTTCATATTAAATTGTTCTTAATTGTAAGTTATATTTTGGAGTAAATTAACAATGGTAGTGATTGTTAAAAATGTATTTAAAGTGATGCAGCGAGGCTGCGCAGGCAGTCAGTCAAGTTTTGTTTACTTTTTGAGCCAGTGCAGTTCAGTTCGGCTTAGCTCAGTTTTGTCAGTTGTTTAGCACTTAAGTCAGTTCTGTCAGTCAGCTGATGTCAATAAATAATTTGTCAAGTTTGAAATTTTTGTGATGTTCTCATTATTTGCAGCATCCACAACATCGATGAACCACAGGCCAATGCAAGTTAAGTAGTAACATTTAAAAGATCATTACATCCTTCATGAGCACTAGGCTTACCTAATTTGTGATAAACTTCATAGCAGTGGTCTTGACAAAATGTGTCACTCTGGCAAACTTTTAACTGAGGACATTGTTCCACCACTTCAGTAAAAAACCCAAAGAACTTTTAACAGTCATGCTCATTTATTGCATAACTTGTACAACCTCTTGAAGTGTAATGCTATCTTCTCTGCAAAGAGGAAAACATTTCCCCTGCATAAAAAGTATTCTGTGATATTTCTGAATTGCAGCTTTATGAGGTCAATATTTTGGCTGTCAACCAATCAGCCATCTTCAGGTGAGTGTTTTAAACTAGAGACTGCTAGTGCACATCACTAATTTTGATGTGTTTTTACTGAAGTTCCTTGACAGTGGCCTCACTATAAAGTTTTCCACAGTGACACATTTTATCAAAACCACTGTGAAGTTTATCACATGTATGGTAAGCCTAGCACTCATGAAGGAGAGAATTCGTTTTACTTGCCATGAACTGAACATCATTCCAAAACAGCTGTTTTATCTGCACATGGTGATTGCATCAAATCTCCCATCCCTTTCATGGGTGAGGCTCAGCAGTGTGACATGGGCCAAGTTAGATTGTTATCATAGTGATTCTGCTTCAAGGCAATCAGCAAAGTTCACACACCTGTCAGCAATGTCACAGCAAGTACATGCTTTTTCAAGCTCAATGGTCAATTTTACAGGTAAGATTTTGGACAATATGACATTGTCAGTGCTTGGGAAAGCCATGAACCTTGCACTTACACCTGAAACCTTGTCCTTAGCTGATCTGATTAGTGTTGTTGAAGAAACTATTAGACCTCTTCCAAGTGATGCAGAAGAAGAACTAAGGCATGAAACATCATATGAGAGCTCTGCATTACAAGAGCAATATTTCCTCCATGGAAAGGATTGAACTATGCAAGGAGTAGGAATATGCTCATGTGGTGGCTCTTCCAGCAGCAAAGGAAATGTCATTGTGCTGTTACTGCATGAGATTTACAACAAGAATATTTATAGCTTGTTGAGTGAACTAACGTACTGGAAGACTGATAAAGATTACACACAGAGAGTAGAAAAGAAAATGTCAGCATTGTTGAATTCTTCTTCTCTTTTGCAAGAAGTTGTGAAAAAATTAAGCCGTCACAGTTCTGTTCCACCAAGGTTATATGATCTCCCAAAAATTTGCAAAGTAGTGCACCATTACAGCCTACTGCGAGCAACATCAGCTTTTGACATATGGCTTAGCTATACATCTTGCTTCATTACTGAGACCTTCTGTGGGAAAATGCTCACATTGTATTCACAGCTCTGATGATTTTAATCAGGAGGCTGTAGTCACTATGACTCAATGAATATTTGTGGTCACTCATTAGCAATAAGTTCAGAGCTCACAGAACAGTGCTGTCTCATCATGTCTTTTCCTCTATCTACTTTTTATTTAACAATTAATATTTTTAGCAAATCTCTTCTGGTAGACTTTAAAGAGAGGACATGTGATTCAGCAGAGCTTAAACAAAAAGTCATCTGGTGATAATCAAACAATGGAAAATCCAGGATGGAATGTAGAGTTGCCTGAGACTGCAGTCATGAGTGCTTTCCTTTTCATAATATTGTCTACTGGTGATATGTTGATGATACTTTTGTAGTGTGGTCCCATGGTGAAGAGGATGTGTCACAGTTTTTACAGCACCTGAATTCAGTCCATGAGAAAATTCAATTTACGATGGAAGTAGAGAAGGGTGGCTGTCTGTCGTTCCTGGACATTTAGGTTGGTTAGTTGGAAAGTGAAAGGTTCACTGGCGCATACCATTTACCATAAGGCCACACATACAGATCTGTATTTGAAGGCATCTTATTGTCATCACTTTTGACCAGCTATGGGCATCATTTGAACATTGGTGCAGTGGGCACATGTTGTGCCTGATAGAGAGGGCCTTGCAAAGGAATTGGAAATCTGTGTTAAAATACAATGGATATTCTCTACATCACATTAGTACAGCTTCAAGGAGGAAGAAACTTGACCAATAATAATATCAAGAGGACAAGCAGCCATTCCTCTTATATGTCAGCAATATTTCACCAAAATTAGTTAGAATCCTAAAAAAAAATTATATTTAAGTAATCTTGCAGCCACTTACAAAGACTTATGTTCATCCTTGTGCAGTAAAGGATGATCTGAGATTATGGAATGCTGGATCTACAGAATATCCTGCAGTGTGGCAAATCATTTTGAGTCAGCACCACATCTATGCCAATTGTCAAAAGTTCGATCGTATGGGGTATCAAGTGAAGACTTCTTGGTAGGGAGGATACAGCATGTTATCTTGGATGGAGAGTCATTGGCAGATGTAGAAGTAACTTTGGGTGTACTCCAGGGAAGTGTGTTGGGACCCTTGCTGTTCATGTTGTATATTAATGATATTGCAGACAATATTAATAGTAACTTCAGACTTACTGCAGATGATACAGTTGTATATAATGAAGTAGTATTTGAAAGAAGCTGCATAAACATTGTCAGTTCTTGATAAGATTTCAAAGTGGTGCAAATATTGGTAACTTGCTTTAAATGTTCAGAAATGAAAAATTGTGCACTTCGCAAAATGAAAAAAACATAGTATCCTATGACTATAATATCAATGAGTCACTGTTGGAATCACCCAACTCATACTAATACCTGGATGTAACACTCTGTAGGGATATGAAATTGAATGATCACATAGGATCAGTTAAGGGTAAAGCAGGTGGTAGATTTCAGTTTATTGGAAGAATACTGTGGAACTGTAGTCAGTCTACAAAGGAGATTGCCTACAAATCACTTGTGCGATTGGATCTAGAATATTGCTCATATATATGGGTCACGTACCAAATAGGACTAACAGGGGATATTGAATGTATACAGAGAAGAGCAGTACAAATGGTCACAGATTTGTTAAACCCATGGGAGAATGTCACAGAGATACTGAAGGAACTGAAGTTGAGGACTCTTGAAGATAGACACAAACTATGCTGAGAAAGTCTATTAAAAATATTTCAAGAACTGGTTTTAAATGGTGTGTCTAGAAATATACTACAATCCCATATCTATCGCTCACATAGGGATTGTGAGAATAAGATTAGAATAATTACTGCACACATAGAAGCATTCAAACAATCATTCTTGTTGTGCCCTATATATTAGTGGAACTGGAAGAAACCTTAATAACTGGTACAATGGGACATACCATCCGCCATGCACTCCACAATGGTTTGTAGAGTATAGATGTAGATCCTACAGTGGTCAGACTGCACACACATGTACGTGAAAGTTGCACTGATCGCAATTGCCACACTTGCCTTCCACTGTTGACAACTGTATCTCCACAGGACATTCTATGGTTTATTCTGCTGTGGAAATCTGTACCCTTATGAGATCCTTCCGGAAATCAATTATTAAGGAATCTATTGAAATCCATTTGGCAGAAGATCTTATTAATTGTGATTTCAGCTTTTGATTGGGTAAGCCATGACACTTAATATCTGTGAAAGAAAAATATTTTATGCCTAATACCACATCTAGTGAAAATTAATTTTATTAATTTGCCATCTGAATTTTAACTCCACAAGATCGCACTTTGACAGAGGTGCCTGTAATATCCCCTTAACCCGTGCCTGCTGCCGGTAGCTGAGTGGTAAGCACGACACAGTGTCAATCCTAAGGGCCACAGGTTCAGTTCCCGGCTGGGTCAGAGATTTTCTCCTCTCAGGGACAGGGTGTTGTGTTGTCCTAATCATCATCATTTCATCCCCATCAACACGCAAGTTGCCGAAGTGGTGTCAAATTGAAAGACTTGCACCTGGCAAGTTGCCGAAGTGGTGTCAAATTGAAAGACTTGCACCTGGCAAACGGTTTACCCAATGGGAGGCCCTAGTCACATGACATTTACATTTACCTTTACCCATGTGCCTGCACGCAATAAATGGAGCCATATTTGAAAAAGGACACTAAACTCAACAGAGGGGGAGTGGGGTGTCATGTTGCAGTGCATGCCAATGTGATTGTATCTCTGTGACAATTTTTGGTTAAAGTTAGCTACATTCACTTTAATCTCCAGTCTAAAGCTCTCGCCTGAAAGTGGCTGAATGGTTGTCAGCTGAAATATTGTGTCAAGATGTCAGCATCATCTACCTGCTATCCAGAAACATCATTGAATACTCTTTACACTGGGAAAACTTCAAGAATCATGACAGATTCCTTACAGTGTGATATTCAGCATGGAATTTGTCCCTCAGTTTCTTAAAGTCATTTTAAAAATGAAAATACATTGGATGTGCTGTTTTTATAAAAAGTACTGTTTTAGAAGACCTGGGACTATCAGTTTATAGAAAAAGTACTGTCAGTTGTTTTGCATTTCTTACATGCAGGAAGTAAAACCTGAGTAAAAATTTTTTATTATGTACTTATGCCTCACTTCAGACAAAAGAACTTAGTCTGTTAATATTTTAATCTTATACTTGCAATTTAAAAGTGCCCATCTTTCTATTCCAACATAGTTAACTGTAGCCTTCAGTTCCAACAACCAGAGCAGAGATGTATTTACATTGCGAACATTTCTCTTGGGCTGTTGAGCTGTACTTTGTTCAGTTACTATGTGGTATATTCAGGTGTATAGGGATTAATTTGATTATGTAATTTTGTTTCCTAGCATTTTACTATTCTCTTTTTTCTTCATTTTTAAACAGACTGTATAATAACTTGTTAAGAAATTGAAACCATTTTGGTGATCTGAAATTGAAATTGAAATTTCTCAAGGATCATCTTCCAATATTGATATGGCTAACAATACAAAATTTTCCAACAGTTACTTTACTAACCACTTGTTTTAAATAATATGTCAACTAATAATATATTAATGCTGCTAATGTTCTATGTAATAGCTCCCATATTTAATTGTAGATGTATGGAGAGAATTCTAAATAATGAGATCATTATAATTGCGAGATGTGATTGTAAAATGTAATTGTGTGACTCACAAGTATTTATAATGAATGGGAAACACCACCTGGATCACTATTTCTTTTATTAAGGATAACCAATTTCAATTGGACCAGCTGACCATCTTTAGATCTGGTGCTACAAGGTTTGTAAGAAGGACTTTTATCACTACTGACAAACTACACTTTGCATACCAGATCTAAAGATGATCCACTAGTCAGATCAAAACTGGTCATTATTATCATATTAAAAGAAATAGTGTTCCAAACAGTTGTTTTTGTTCACTATAACAACTGCGATCACAGTTTACTGAGGCAGGGCATCAATTATGTCACACACATTTAATATTAGTTTTCTATAAAATACAAACAGACTCATATAAGAGCTCATGAAAGTTATATCTGGGCATATCTCTGCTAAAATGAACATTTGTATCTGTCTAAAAGAAACACATCACATATCAACTACAAAACAATGTGAAGACAAGTGAAAGAGTATACCTGGTGGAAATCTGTGTGGTTTGAAGGTATCAAAATATATTAAAACTGCTAATGCAATAACTATCCCCAAGTAAATTATGTACATTGCTGCTCCTTCTGAACAGAACTGAATTAGTTTCTTGAGTGAACAAACATATAAGAGGTCTCCACAAGTGAGGTGTAATGAAAAACACACTGTTCTTTGAGTTGACTTGTTATATCTGTCATGTGGAAATATGTAGTAAGTATTCCTGTCAGAACTCTTCTGTAAACAGAAAAGCATTTGCAGATGACCCCATATCTTAAAGGTCATCAGAGTTTCATGAATGCAGGGGTAACTATTTGTCATTCAGTAGATAAGACAGTCCATGAATTATTAAAAATAAGTGCTTCCTCTATACAGATTTCTTTTGAAGTAGTTAGCAAGCAACCTGTCACATACTGTGACATTCTAAGACACATTTTAAAAGGAACTATGTTATCTGGTAGTGAATGGTATCTTTGTATTACAGAGTGACTGATGGGTCAAATAATAAATAATTATAATACATGAGTGGTTCCATAATATTTATTTATCAAAATTTTTATAATTACATGTCTAGTTTCAGCACATCTTTGTATATTATTTGTGTCATTTAACATGGATATTTTTAGTATGTATTCATGTTTTCTAATATGACAAGCCAAACATATAAAAATTATTTATTCATTCATCTTCAAGTTTTTCCATGCCTCTGATATCATGAATAATTTCAATAAGTACCAGAAAATGAACAAAAAACTATCTGAAATTCTTACGTTCCTTACTGATGTAGTTAACTGGTATTAACTTTTAGTCTTGTTGTGAAACTAAAGTATATTTCCAAGTATGAGTAAGGACAGAATATTTTTTGCAGATTCTCAATAACTGAGTGTTGTCTCCAGGATGAGGCACATTTCTTGATCAGAAGCAAACAATGCCTAAATATTTCTGTTTTCCTCATAACAAATAAAAATTACTCTGGGGCACTGGTCTGAAAGAAAATATTTATTGTTTGTATATAAACATTCACCCAAGTCTGTAACTGAGATCACTATTGCATGCTTCTTAGATGGTGCTTGACTCAGAGATAACCCGGTTTGAATCCTGGTGATGGAAAATTTTCACCACCAATATTTGGCCAGCAAGAGGAGGACAAATAATGGTGTGTAAAGTTTCTGGTGTCCAGTCTTTGCACCAGTGCGCTGGATTAGATTCCAAACCTCTCAATAGTATCGCACGAAGTGACGGCATGTGATGCTATTGTTGGCAATCTGTCCATTGGATGGGGACATTATGCTTGATGACTCCCTTGGTGCTGTTTGATAGGAATAGGCTATGTAACAGCAGTGGGTTCCACCCTGCTCTTCTCTTCATCCACAACAGTACTCCAACACAACACTGTACAATCACTCATCACAGTCACGCTATTCAGCTTTTTGTTGCCACCCATACTTCCTTGGGCCCAGCACTGTTAACACCAGTGTGTGCTTTACAGGCCATGGAATATGGACACCACCGCCTTGCCCCAAATACCAGTTTCTCTCATTTGTGTAGATAGCAACAGATACACGCTTGACAATTCATAGCAGCCTGGAGGAAGGCAATGGCAAGCCACATCTGCTATGACATTTCCTTGACAGTGATGCAATGTTGCTAGATCTGATACCCTACATTCAAAGTCCCAGAGTATGGGATTATTTTGACTTTGATATAAACACACCATAAAAATTTGGTGAGAATTTTAAATATATCTACATCTGTACTCTGCAAGCCACCTTGCATTTTGTAGTAGAGATATTTTGTGTACCACTGTCACTTCCCTTCTTTCCTATTCCAGTCACAAATGGTTTGCAGGAATAATGATTGCCATGAAGCCTCTGTGAGAGTCTCAATCTCAAATTTCTCATGAAATAATGCTGGGACAAAATTTCCTATGAATAATCATACAACTTCTATTCAGCTTTTTGTTGCCACCCATACTTCCTTGGGCCCAGCACTGTTAACACCAGTGTGTGCTTTACAGGCCATGGAATATGGACACCACCGCCTTGCCCCAAATACCAGTTTCTCTCATTTGTGTAGATAGCAATTGTCCTTGCAGTACACCCTTTAATTCTATAATCTTTATTCTCTCAGTCTGCTATCCTGAAACAACCCCCCTCCTCCCCCTCCCCCAACACCTGCTCTTGCTCTTGCTCCTTCCACATCTAACTGGGTGGACAAATTCCAGTAGCACTTCTCTCCAGTATCATACTAAAATTTGAACATTCATTTCAGAACTTTTTATGTTGATCTTAAACATCAGTTTCATGGAACTGATAATTAAGTGCACTGAAACAATGCACTGATCGTTCGATTATACATTTCATCAATAAAGTTTAAAATATATGGCCATCTGACTTCTGACAGTGATTCAGAGGATCCCTAATGCTTATTACCATATACGGTTGAACTACAATTGAAGTGTGTCAGGAATGTTTTTCACCAGTTTCAGATTTTGGAGGTTTACAGTTGTTTATATGGTGGTACGCAAATCACTCATCAGCTTGGAAACAGTTGCACCCTGAAGGAACCAGCCAATATGATTGAAATTTGATAGATAATTTTTGTATCAAAAGAATAGCCAGTGATTGAATTTTTTACTCAACTATGTATATGATTAGATACACACATTTGAGAGGGGAAATATCACAGGGCTATCAGAAACTGGATGGATATTCTAACAGATTAAGTACCAGTAATAGTGTGCTCCCACATGTTCAGCCACATTGTTGTTTCCATTTTACACACAATATTTCAATGACTGAGACATTTGTCTCCTTCACGTGCTGTGGGTAGTGTTGTTGAATACATTCACTACTTGGACCACATGGGCAGCAAGTACACGTAACAGTACAACTCACAGCACCTTAAGGAGGTGACTGAGTAGTTTGTCAAAATACGTGCAGAAAATGGAAACAACAACTTCACTGAACACCTGGAAGCACAGCATTAATCAAACATACTGAGAAAATCTAATTGTGATAGATAAAATTATGTACCACATTGGTCACAGAAATATTACCATCACTAGCTCTTATTGTCAATAAATAAAACAAGCCATTACAGCAATAGACAAATTCATACACATAATACAATATAGTACATGCTATAAAAGAACAGAATTGTTAATAATGTTACAGTTTAATATCACATGTCATGAAATCCTTTATATTGTAGAATGGGTTTACAACTACCAGTCATAAAGTGTTTGTTTGTATTGCTGTTTTGGTAAATTTTGTATAGCTTGTGGAAGTTTGTTAAATAATTTGTGGCCCATAAGTTCATAACTGTTAACTGATTTTGACAGTCTGTGGTAGGGTGTATAGATACAGCTGTTTGTCCTAGTGTTGTAACAATGTATATTTGCCCTGCGTTTTACTATAGGTAAGTTCTTTTTTGTGTAGATTAAAACATAATAAATATATAGGTTTATTACTGTCATGATTTTTTGTTGAGTAAACAAAGGTTTACAATAAGCCTTGTATGGTGAGCCTGTAATTATCCTAATAGCTTTCTTTTGCAGCAATAGTATATCATGCACACAAGTGGAGTTTCCCCATAAAATAATACCATAGGATATGATGCTTTGGAAAAATGAGTAGTAAGATACTCTAACATAATTTTTAGGTACACAGTGCATTAATCGCCTTAACAAATAGATTACCCTAGACAATTTACCACTAATATATGTAATATGTGGATTCCAAGAAAGTTTATCATCCAAATATACCCCCAAAAATTTAACACAACTAGGATCATCTGATGGAAACTTGTCTTTTAAACTAAATACCACCTGCTGGGATTTGCTTTCATTAAGCAAGAACCCATTTGCTTTAAACCAGAGGGAAACTTGCTCACTTGACTCTGTAACACATGTTTTAAGGCTATTAAGATCATTACTGCTGTTCAGAAACATTGTATCATCAGCATAGAGTACTGTTCTGGATTTAATAAATGATGGCAGGTCATTTATCATTATTAGGAAAAGGAAACGGTCCAGCATGGAACCCTGCGGAAAACCTACATTAACTTGTTCTATACTGGACATTTCTTTCCCAACACAGACGGCTTGCTTACGGTTTTGTAAATATGATCTTAATAGCTTCCGGCTGTTACCTTTAACACCATAAAAGTCCATTTTTTTTTGAGTAGTAGTGTATGTTCTACACAGTCAAAGGCTTTGCTTAGGTCACAAAAAGTCACTTCAGCAAGGCATTTATCTTCAAATACTTGATGGATGTATTTAACAACATTGTCTATGGCATCAATGGTTGACAGATTTTTCCTAAAGCCATACTGTGATCTACTTATTAATCCTATGATATCAAAGTAAACAGATAATTGTTGGTAAATTATGCATTCTAGAACTTTTGAAAAAACTGGGACTATGGATATTGACCTGTAACTTGAGACAGAATTTTTATCTCCTTTTTTATGTACTGGAACTACCCTAGACAGTTTAAGCTCATCAGGGAAAAAACCCTCCAGTATACAGTTGTTTATACAATATGTTAGGGGGTACACTATACAGTCTATTACTTTCTTCAGCATGTTACAAGACATGTCATATATGTCTACACTGTCTGATGATTTTAACTGCTTCAATATTCTTAACACAAAACCTGGTGAGACCTCAGAAAAATTGAAGGTACTTGTGTTTGTTGATGACCTAGCAATGTTTTTTGACAGTAACTGTGATGAGCCGATTTCAGGTTTAATTATAGCACTTCCTACTTCCTCAACTGATTTAATAAAAAAATCATTAAATTCCTGGGGAGAGATACTAATTTTGTCACTTCTTTTATCTTTGGTGACACTATTTATTAGTGTCCATGCTGCTTTGCACTTATTGGTGGATTTCTCAATACTTCTGAGATTGTGTGCTTGTTTGGCTTCCACAATTGCTTTTTTTTATTCATTCCTAGATCTAACATAGGCTAATTTAGCATGGTTTGTTTTCAGATTTTTATAAATATTGTACAACAACATAACTTGATTTTTCATAGTAGACAGCTGTTTTGTATACAATGTATTTTGTCTATTTGGAACTTTTACTTTTAGGACTCTGTCAGTTACTTTGCATTTCTGTATTGGAATGCAGTCATTAAAGTGTCCCAAAAATTCTTTAAGAAACCTACCAAATAGTACATTCGCTGGCAGATAATTACTTAGAGTATAACGTGTCTCGTCATAACACAGGCCAAACCAATCTCTGTTAGAAAGGGATATACGAAACCTGTCAATTTTCTCATCTGTGACTGGTCTAGTGACCACAACTTCTGGGACAGGCTTATTTACATTACTCTTATCAAGAGGGAACCTACTTGTATAATTTAAAGATACTGAATCATGATCAGAATATGGAAATACTGTCACAAAACTGATTCTTCTGTTGTTTTAAAATTTACAAAAATATTGTCAAGACATGCATGTTCTCTTGTAGGCTTGTTATTGACTGAATGTAATTATGCTAATTTGGACTCTAACCTACATAAAATGAAACTACTTAGGTTTTTCTGCACTGTGAGTAGGTGTCTTAAAATACTTAGGAGAGACAAACATAGCTTGGCTTCTTTTGTAAAATGATAGCTATAAGTGCCTAGCTTTCACCATATACCAACAAGTAAGGAAATGTGTGATTGCCTTGGTATCTATGAAGGAGAGGCAGTTAGGTGTGGTGTCAGGAGAGGCAGTTAGGTGTGGTGTCAGGGGGAACTGGATGCAGGAAGAAACTGGGGAGTGAAGCAGGATTAATATGCTATGAGGCCATGGTATAACCTACATTATAAATAGGAACATAGGACAGAGTGAGTTTATTAAGAACAGTTCAGTGATAGAGTTGCTCTTGTCAGAATCTATGGTAAATCAATGAGAACAACAGTTGGTCAGGTGTACATGCTGATTTCACAAGCAGAATATGAAGAGACAGAGAAAGTGTATGAGGATATTGACAATGTATGAGGGGTGACTGAAAAGTTCTCAGCCCACCCAATAAAGTTTGTCAGTAGACCAAATGTTTATGGTTATTTTTCAACATAGTTCCCTTTTAGGGCCACACACTTTTGCCATCAGTTTTGCAGGCTTATTATACCTTTCTTGTAGAATGTTTCTTCTTACATGACAAAAAAGCCCTCCACTACAGTCATGATATAGTCTTGCCAAAATTTGGTTCCAGCTAGATGTCCCTTGAGCTTAGGGAGGAGATGAAAGTCAGAGGGGGCCAAATTGGATGAATAATGTGGGTTCTGAAGCAGTTTGAAGCCACAGGGGTCAATGGTAGCAAGTTGTATACGACCCGGGACAACCAGGAATCCAGGAAAAACCCAGAAACTTTTTCATCTGGGAGAAAACCCGGAAAACCTGGGAACTTTTCATTGTTTTAGTTTTCAGATAAATTTTTGTAATTTTGACTAGTAAGAATCGATACTCTAACAAAGGATATTACTGTAGCCCACTACTGCAGAATAATACTGCAACAATAAAATGTGAATGAGGAAAAAAAAGAAAAAAATTAAACATAAATTGCAAAGGAAATGTGCCATATACAACAACAAAACACAGTGCTCATACAAGTGTTTGCCAACAGCAAACATGTCAAAGGCTTTAGGAAGACTATGCAATGCTTCATAACAACAAATTGCCTCCAATAGCATGACGTCACAACTGTTTACATTAGATTCATTTTAGCAATTACAAGCGGGTTCATGTGCATGTGCATGTGCAGTTAAGTGGCATATGAGTAGTACTTTCTGCCATTTCTGGCTACAGAAATGTGGCTTTTGGCTGCGTAAACACTCGCAGCAAACAGCTAGATGCAACCAGGAAAAATTTTACTGCTGCGCCCAAGCTGCCAGATTCGTTCTTGGGCAGCGGCCCGGATCTATGAGGGTTGGGGATGTGGGGTGGGGTGCCAAATTCATATTCTTGAGGAGAAAAAAACTTGTTTTACAAAGTGCCTAGCATCCAGCGCGTGTTGATGTATCAATTACTCATATGATTTTGATGCGCATCCCTGTTGGTTTTTGGAACACACTCTGTAAGTTGATTTCTGAATGAGTAACCGTGTGGTCTTGTCACGGTTCGTGCGGCTTCCCCCGCTGGAGGTTCCAATGCTCCCTCAGGCATGGGTGTATGTGTTGTCCTTAGCGTAAGTTAGTTTAAGTTAGATTAAGTAGTGTGTAAGCCTAGGGACCGATGACTAAGTTGATTTTTGAATGCATGCATAGTGTACGTGATGTCTCTGTCAGGGGAATCCTCGTCGCATGTAGAAATAAACTTTCCTGCAGGCAGAAGGGGACTGGGCTATACAAGCTGAGTGGAGTAAAGCCGAACAAGTGAACACCAATCGCTGTCTGATTATGTTGTTGATTGGGTTTGCGAATGATCAGAGTTGTTGTAATTACTAGGGAAATCCATAGATTCAGATTACTAGAATGGAAATAAACGACTAACAGGAATAACAGGTAAGAAAGATTACTTATTTTCTTCTCAGTGCATCCAGCAAAATGAAATTTTGTCAGAAAATTTTTGGCCAGATTGTTACACTAGTAAGGGCCAGTTGCACAGTCCCCGTCTAGCAGCCGCTTAAGTTCTGTTCTGGAAGTATCACGGAAAATGGTTTGTATGAAAATAACAACACCTAAATGGAGAATAATCAGGGATAACTAAATTAGTGATTCTGGCAGGGTTAGTGAAGTTAACCAGCAAATAAGTTTTGACAAAGGCAGGAATAATTCCAGAATTAGTCATGAGAAGATTGTTTGTTAGAAAGAGGAATGAGATGAAATGGGGCCATCACACAAATTAGGGAAGAATATGATGACTCCAAATTTATATAAAAATCTCATACTACTACTTTTCAATCTCATACTCGAGAAACTGGAGGGTATGAATGAAACGTGAAACTATTTTCTAACACAAAGCTTTTTGCTTGTAGTAGGCGTAATAGGCATTTTGTGTTGGTCTTCATGAATTATATTCTGTCGTGTAATAAAAATGACCATTTGTGCCAAAACAGTCTCGTTTATTTTCTGTGTGTTACAATATCTGCAGTGTTAGAAAGGCCTATTTTGTTTTATCTAGCACACAGTGACAAAATAGACGAAATCAAATCCAGAAACCACACCAGTCTTGGGTACTATTTGTATTAACAGCTTACGCAGCATTAGACAACAATATTTCGATTTTTCATGTAGCAAAACATTTGACAAACTGCGATGAGGTAATAGATTCTTTCGCAAAAAGTAAAGCATGCCATGTAAAGCTGCAGCAAGATTAGAGAGAAAACAATGCTAGGAGGTAAGGATTGAATAAATGTGTACTGTATTGCTTGCCTTGTCTGGTTTTATGTATCCTATATTTAATTTTATGTCACCCAAAACAGAAAGTTATTAGCTAACATGGAATAAAGAGTGCAAATTTTCTGAAGAGTTCTTGTTCTCTCGATTACAAATAATCCCATCCAGTATTAACTGTATTTTTTTTAAAAAAAAAGGAGGTGCAGGATGACAAACCTGGTGACTGGGAGCAGGAGAGGCATCACAGGACACTTTAATTTCCACTGTCCTGAATATCGTTTGATGACATCCATTACAAAATGTACACATTTCAGTTCCATGGAGCGAAATACAGTGATTTGTGATAGAAGAATGGTGTGTGAAGAGGGGTGGCACTGCACTCTGGCACACTTAAGACCAAATAAAATGTCTTACATTTCCTTGAACATATATATGTTTTATGTATCAGACTCTTCAGAAAGATGTGCGCTACAAAATGAACATATTTTTGAAAATTCGATTTTTTTAAATTTTTGACGTCATGTCTCTAATGCTTGAGGGAGAGTGGCAGGAGGGGGGTGGGGAGGGGGGGGCTAGAGCGCTACTGTCTTAGTATTGCCCCGGTTCAGAAATATCATAATCTGGGGCTGAAGCACAGAGCAGTCTGAGTTATAGTGGGGAAATGTGTAGTGACCCATGTTTACACTTAGTGATTTTGCTGTTTCCTCTTCGTTTACTGCTCTCACATCAAATGAAAATAAAATGAATTTCTGTGACCCGGAGCTATCAAGTGAATTAAAATAAATTCACATAATTATGGAAGGCTAATATACATTATTAGTTTCAGATTTCATTTTATTTCCAATTTTCTGACAGCCATGCATTAATCGCCTTTCTAGAACAATTACGTTTTTTTGTCGGTTTGCTAAAGAAATTTGGTGTTTATTAATCTTTTACGCTGAGGCAGTCAATGTGTTTGAAACAAAGTGTTTAATTACACACTATTGGCTAATTTCAACTGCTCGCTGCATTTCAAGTGCACATTTTCATCTTCTAGCACGTATGGTATTATGCCATAATAAAGAATCAAAAATGAGTTAATACAGTACTGGTAGGCTACTGCAAGAAAATTTACATCCCAAAACCCATACTGAAATGCTTAATATCAAGTCCAGGCCTACTTCATTGGGAATCTGGACATACGAATGTGCTCTTTAAGTATGCACTTTAAATTTGCCATTGTAGTATGGTTCACGAAATTCTGATGCTCTTGGAGTATCATCTGATGTCTTTTTTCTTTTATGACATAATGTAAGATCTTGTAATGTTTTACATGTATGAACATATGGACTTCCTGTGTCATAGCAGCTGCCAAAGCGCGGTGTCGCCTATTATCTGGTGCTCTGATGACTGCTGAAACAAACCTATTTCTAACAGGTCACAGGAAAATATTGTGAATGGTGGTTTGAAAAGCGTTACTTTCAAAGAAAATTTCCTTTTACACAAGTTGAACAATGTGCGAGAATGTACGATGAATTTCTTAAATCACAGAGCGTTTGATGATGAGCCATTTAGAAGTATTTCGAGCCCAGAAGATCAGACGTTCATGTTGTTATCATGAGCAACTCTTCTGCAGTAGCTGATTTATTTGTGGAAAACTTTGAGGATAAGTCACTGGACTCGGCTAAAAAATGTACTGTCACTTGCATTCATGAATATATTCAAGTTAAATTTTGAGGAAACATTTCCTAAAGTAGTACTTTCTGTTGGGGGATCTAGTAGGAAGACTTGGATAACAAAAGGTATCAGAAAATTCTCTGAAACACTCAAATATCTGAGATCTATCAAAAATGATAAGAGTGACCCAGCCTTCTTACAGTTTTTTCTTAGGTACAAGAGGACATACAGAAAACTGTTGCAGGAAGCAAACAGAATCCAAAATGAAAAGACCATACAGAACTCAAACAATAAAAGCAGAGCCATTTGGAATATAGTAAAACAAGAAACTGGTAACTCAAAATCAAAGCAGTTGGACATAAAAATTAGAAATAAAGGTAGTTTAATAGATTATGCTAAGGGCCTGGCTAACTTTATAAACAACTAGTTTAGTAATATAGCAATTAAACTGCAAGAACAGCTTCCTAAAACACAACATACAATGGCAAAGAACTCTGTATCTCACACAATGCTACTACTACCCACCAATGGAGATGAAATCAGTAGCATTGTACATAAATTCAAGAGTAAATCATCCACAGGTTTAGATGAGGTTCCAATATGTATACTAAAAGACTGCATTAGCAGCATAAAAGAACCCTTAGCAGACATTATAAATGAGTCGCTCTCATCAGGTTGCTTCCCTAATTATCTAAACCATGCAAAAATTCTTCCCATACTCAAAAAAGGTGATACAGAAAATATAGAGAATTACAGACCAATTTCATTGCTGTCTTCTTTTTCAAAAATAATGGAAACTATTATGAAAAACAGACTTATGGACTACTTAAATAAATACCAACTTCTATGCAAAGAACAGTTTGGTTTCAGGACTGGAAAGGGAACAGAAGCAGCTATAGAAAAATTTACAAGAGTAGTTCTAGAAGCCCTAGATAAAGGAGAACAAGTAAGAGGCATTTTCCTAGATCTCAGCAAAGCATTTGATACAGTTGACCATGAAATACTACTAGGTAAACTTGAAGCACTAGGAATCAGGGGGGATGTAAATAAATGGTTTAGATCTTACCTTGCAGACAAAGTGCAGAGGGTGGAGATATCTCAAATTTCAAGTAGCTCAAATTATTTAGTGAAATATTTGAACATTGGAGTACCTCAAGGGAGTGTGTTAGGCCCAATACTATTTCTTATTTATATTAATGACTTCCCACAGTGGGTAACGCAAGGAGCAACAGTGTTGTTTGCTGATGACAGCAATATAATAATTACAGACAGGACACCAGAAATGTTAAATGTAAAAGCTGAAAAGGCACTTAAGGAAGTTCACAACTGGTCAAATAACAACAAAGTAACCCTTCATGTGAAGAAGACTAATAACATAAACTTCTATAAAAAGAAAAAAACCAAATATGACAAAACTTAAAGTTCAAAATGAAACTGTAGGGTGTGTAGCCAGCACAAATTTTTTGGGTATGTATGATGATCAACAATTAAAATGGGATGAACATATTAGGATGCTTGGGAAAAAAATTAGCAGAGCATGCTATGCCTTACGAATATTAGTCACTGTGTGCAATAGTTCATGCCAGAGAATGACATAGTTTGCACACATACATCCTATAATAAGTTACGGCATAACATTCTGGGGTGCAAATGCCCAAAATATGAAATATGTGTTCAGATTGCAAAAACGAGCTATCAGAATAATGAGCAAGAGTCACAAAAGAGCACACTGCAGCGAGCTATTTAAAAAGTGGGGTATTCTGACTATCCCAAGTGAATATATCTTGCAAACTACAGTTTTTATTCACAAAAATATTGAGCAATACTTAGCAAACAGCTGCATACATGATCACCAAACCAGAAACAGTAACTGCTTGCACCTAGACAAAATGAATAAAACTAAAACCCAAATCACTATGTTTTCCCAAGGTGTCAAGATATACAATAAATTGCCAAAAGAAATCAAAAGCATAAAGGAACTATGTAAATTTAAAGCATTCCTTAAAGAATATTTATTAAAAAATAGTTTTGACTCGATTAGAGAACTCATGCAGCATAAAATTGGCATAAATAAATAATCAGGTTAATCAATTATAAAGTGGACATTCTAGATTGTAATTTACCCATACAAGTATTACAGGAGACTTGTGATATATTTCTTTTGATTGAAGCAGGTTCTTCAGCATTATGTAATTCAATGATAAATTGTGTGTGTAATATACATATATATATATTACAAATTTATTATATATAGCTTGTATATCATTACCTTATATGACGAAATAATGTACAAATGTATGTATAATGATGACACCCATACAAAGAAATTTGCTTACGGATGAATAAATAAATGATGATGATGATGATGATGAGTCCCATACTTCTTTACAGAGCGTAGGGGAGAGACGCGGGAGACCCGCGCTGCCTTACTAGGCAGGGTCCTAGTGGAGGTGGTCTGCCATTGCCTTCCTCCGACCGTAATGGAGATGAATGATGATGATGAAGACGACACAACACCTAGTCATCTCGAGGCAGGAAAAATCCCTGACCCCGCCGGGAATCAAACCTGGGACCCCGTGCTCGGGAAGTGAGAACGCTACCGCAAGACCACGAGCTGCGGACAATAAATAAATAAATTTGTGTGATATATCTTAAAGTGTAACATGTGCAAAAAATATCAACATTATAAGTGAAAGCTTAGCTTCTCTCGCAGCTTATTAACCTTAGAGACCAATATTATATGTGAAAGCTTTGATTTTCTTGTAGCAACACCATGTATATTAATTTAAAACATTAACTTTTCCTGTTTGTGTATCCATGCTTCTTCACAGTGATGTTGCTATTAGCTGACTACGTCATGTGTCCTGTGGTCTGAATATTTGCAGTCACGAGCTGGCGCAATCACATGACATGAGCTATGACTGGCTTACAAAAGCGCATCACAATCTTGATTACAATGGTTTGAAAATTAACATGCGGGGTTTTGGTTCCATTCAAGTTTATACTTTCATAATACGAAAATATGCAGCATACATTTTGCTGCACATCAAAAATCTTTCCAAAAGGAGTTTTCTTCCCCGAGTTTTATTTTCTAAAGTGCCGGGAAATTCTAGGCCCGTGTATAAAAACATAACTGTGCAAAGGATTGATTACTTTTACGGTTCCGAGGGAAAATATACTGCCACTTAACAACACGGAAAAAGTGTGTTTTCATCTTGGAGAAAGTGTATTTTTAACCGGGAAATTGGGGAAAAATTCGGGAATTTTTTTCCCTTGTCCACGTATACACCCTGGGTAGACGTCGCAGTAGATGCATGGGCACATTGTCCTGATGAAAGTGCACTCGCTTTGTTAACATCCTGACAGGTTTCACCTTTTTTAAAGTATTCAGCCAAGATAACGCAACTGTCTTGAATTTCTTATTTCTTGGCAGTGGGTGATGAAGGGTGTTTCTGCTGTTTTGATTGAACTTTGAGAGAGTCAAGTTGAAAGTGGTGAACCAATGCTTCAGCCATTGTAACAAATCATTTGAGAACTGTCTCTAGATGAACAGTACCTCAGAAAGGTCAAGTTTTCGGCAGACATGATGTGTCTCTGGCATTTGTTTTCTGCTGTCAACATTCTTTGGAACCTCTGACTTGAGACCTTGTTTACATCAAGTACAACTCTTATAATGTGTCCAAAGCATTCTTTAGATGCACCCATGCTCTCAGCAATGTAGCATTCTGTCAGGCGCTGGTCTACCATGATGATATCCTGGATTGCAGTGATATTTTCCTCCATACTGGCTATCACTGTGAGTTGTATCTTGGACAGAGGTGTTGCCCCACTTGAATTCCGCCACTTTCTTTTCAAGTGAAATAGGAAGGGGACTCCTCCCCTAATGTTTTCATCAAACTCCTATGCATTCAAGCCCTTTTTTGGCAGACACTGGATGACCAAATGCTTGCTATCTTGTTTCAAAACTCATACATGTTTGACACTTCGAACTCCAATATATGAAACAAAAAGCAAGATAGTAATGAAGATTGTGGTATGTAATCTAGCAAAGGAATGTACTATTGGTTGCTGAACTGACATTTGGCTAGGACACATACTTCCTGGGTGAGCCAAGAACTTTTCAATAGCCCCTCATCATGATACCTAAAAATCTCGAGGGTTTCCAGTCAGTAGTAGGGGCAGAAACAGAAGACAGAGTTGTGGGAGAATATTGGTCTGATAGCAAAAATGTGAAAGCAGGAAGAGTGTTTGAGTTATGCAACCAATTTCAGCTAATAATAGTGGATATGCTTTCAAAAAATTACAAATGGGACAGAGACTTGAAAAGACTCCAGCTGGCTTACATAATGGTCAGATAGAGATTCAGAAATTGAGTGTTGGAGTGTGAGGCATACCCAAGAACAGATACAAACTCAGATCAGAATTAAGTACTGATTAAGTGTAGACTGAAGCCTAAAAGAATCTCCAGAAGAATAAATGTGGAGAGCAGTGGGATACTTAAGTACTGAGGAATAACAAGGTGTATTTGAAGTTCTCTGAGGCTGTGTATACTGTGATAATGAGTACCGCTGTAGAAGAGGAATGGATATCTCTAAAATGGACAGTCATAGAAGCAGGACAGAGAAATGTAGGTTAAAGAAAAGTAACTGTCAAGAAACCTTGTGTAAAAGAAGAAACACTTTAACTCATCAAAGAAAGAGGGAAGTACTAAACTATGCAGGGGAAGACAAGAATACGACTATATAAATCGCTTAGAAATAAAATAAATAGGAAATGTAGAGAAACCAGGGCAAAATACTCAGGCCTTAGTGTCCAGTAACAAGAGTGACCATGTGTGTGAGCTATGCTTGTGTGTTTGAGTTTTGTTGCCTATGTATGATGGACTTGATCTGATAGTTAAAGAATCTGTAGCTGTCTTTTTCATTGTGCCAGTCTGTCACTCAACATCTCCTCTATTGTTGTTATTCTGTACCAGATTTTAGATTGTTTGATTTAACCGAACAGCTTCTCTTCCTCCTTCAAGCCAGTTCTGCTTCCATTTGTTCCTATTCTCTATCACATTACATTACTCAGTGTTCATCCCTTTGATTCCCTACTTTCCTACATTTCCTTGTCATCTTAAAAACTGCACACCCTTTCCGTCAATTTATCACATACCCAGTGAAGCTCTGACTTCTGAGACAACCTGTATCATTAATGATCTTGTCCGCACATAACACATGGCTATGTGCCCATGCAAACTTTAGATGCAGTGAATCATATCCACATTCTCTCTGCTGATAAAATTATTGTCACATCTACACATTGATCCCATGGTTCCCTTCACCCACATAAATTTTCGAATGTTTTCCTGGTCCTGACTGATCCCAAAACAAAACAGTTTACTTTCCATATGATTTTGAAGCTAACTGGATTGTATAATTAACTGTTATGTCATTATGTAAAATCCATATAAGTAATTTCGCCTTCTGAGCTCTGTAACATAATTTTCAACAACTACGTGTCAAAATAGTCACTAATATTACTTCCATCAATTGGTAGGAACACGTACAGTCAATTAGTTTAATTGCAATTAGGGCTTTCCATTTATGAGCTATTGAGTAACAGAACAGATGCCATATATAATGTAATAATAATGTTTGAAAACTGGAACAACTCTGTTTATCGTATTGGCAGCTTGCTATGCTGTTGGCTAACATAGCAACATCTACTTACCTCATAATTACTGTAATCCATAAAATAAAACCAGATTAACAATGTAAACAAAGTGTTTATATGGGCTGCTGCATTGTCTATTGAAATTCTGTTCACATTAAAAAATAATGTATTCATATTTGAAAAAGGAAACTTGGTAGGAATACTTGAGATGAAGTAGTTTCAGTGCAACTAACAAAAATGTAATCAACATTCTTTATTCACATTGTTTCACTTATTTTTCCATGAAAACAAGAGATATGTAATTGTCATTGTATCACATTCCACGCATTTCAGTTTTAACCACTGGATTATAACATTTTTTGTAATTATCAACAGCTTCTGTAGTTGTTATTAGTGAATTTACTATACACAACAAAACAATGATTGCTACCGAGATTATATAAGACCTGTGAGAAATCTTGTAGGAGGCCCATTATGCATTATGATGTGAGCCCTTGAGCGTTCTCCGTGACATAATAAATTATGCATCTGGAATGTGTCATTTGAGAACCGTGGTAGTCTCTGGCCAATTTTCACTTAAGATACTCAACAGGAAACATTAGGTGCAATCATTAGATGCAATGAAACAATGAGATGAAAATAAGTTCTGGTCATCTTTTATTATTTTGAACAAACTGAGTTACACCCACCATATTTCAAGAACATTTGTTTCAGCTACCATTGACAAAATTAATATTTTATAAAGACATTTGTTTTGAATTATTTTCTGTTGATAACATCTATCTCCAGCAAGGCAGTTGCACCACAATATGGTGGAAAGGGCTCGGATAGTGATTTAATTTGCGTCAAAGTGCTAAAGTCGCTCATGATTTTTCAGGAGTACCATTTTCAGCATCAAGACTGAAAAGACCATTTTATTTGGAAGTAAAATTTTGGACAGGGCACTGAAACATTCTAAAACCAAAAAATATGAGGATAAAGAAATTGGACTGTGGAACTGTGAGTACCAGCGGCTACAATCAACTTGGACATTGTGAGGAAGCAAGCTGGGATATTTTTACTTCCCCTCTTGTTCTGCCACCTGCCTTCTTAAATTTGTCCCCCCCCCCCCCTCCCCCGATTTTAACAGATTACTATTAACATACTTGAGTATAATCTGCATTTTCATAAAAGAGGAAAGTTGACCCTTAGTTTTAAGGGAGGGAACACCAGGTCTAATTTTGTGCTTAGTTTTATGTGTGTAAGTGCTTTTATAATTTATTTTGACTATTCCTAGTTGGTATCTTTCATTATAGGGTGAAATCAGTAATTGTTTTGTAACTTAAATTCTATGGTTGATGTATAAACAAATATAAATTCTGTACTAATTATAAATATTTGGAGGAACAACTTAAAGGATCTCTTTGGCTCTATTTGAAAACATGTTAACGAAGCTGCCCTTAATTAATTCCAAAGTAATTTCCAATTTCATCAAAAGTATTGTTTGCATAACTATATATGTTAATTTCATCATTTAAACAAATAATTCAGCCTAAACCTTGTATTAGGAGAAACTGTTAGAGAGACAGAAATTTTTTGATGTATTCAGTTATTTTAATGAGTTAAGTTTTCATTTTAATTTCTGTAAATTAAACTTCAAACAATGTGTAGTTTCAGCACCTACTATTGTGAGGATATATAAGGGCCTGATTTTTGGTCTCAAGACAGTCAGTCCATGGCCAAGTTGCAGACGAGGAACCTATGATGGTTAGAATGACAACAATGCCTCAACTTAACAGTGAAATAAGTGTTACACCAATAGACCATGTGTTAAATCAATGACAGTGTCTGCTCCCTACATACGTTCCTATTCTTCAAGAACTGTGAACTTCGTGGTTAGGTTTTTATTGCTCATAGATGTTCAATAGCAAACTATTGCAGCAGTATGTGGTGTTAACCTGCAGCCTATTAATGAGGCTTATTGAAAGTTAAACAAAAGTGCACTGGCCATATAACTGTGTAATATTGGGGAGTTGTGAACAGTGAAGTAAAAGACTGTGAAACGCAACTGTGCATCTGTCAGCTACATCATTAACAGTAGACAGTACTTGCACTTCCACCCTCTATTTTTTCAGCCAGTACATTGACACCGAGGACAACAGATGAAGAAATAAAATCAGGTGAACCACCACAAAATCACAAAAAACACGGAACACCATCTACAATTATCTCATATTTTATACAATGTCATCAATTCAGTAGGCCATGTGAAGAACTTTCTATTTAGGGAGTGTTTTTCTTTTTTGTGTGTGTTTTGAATATAATATTTCCATGATGTGTGACAACAGTAGGGTTGGCAGTCAAGAGGTGGTGGGAGTAGAAAATTTGACACAAGATAATAAGGAGACAGCTGAAAATAATGTTAGTGATATGGAACCAGAAGGGGAAGAAGTAGGTGGAGATTCAGACAGTATTTGTTCACTGATTCAAAGTTTCAGTCATGAAGACATACTTGGAAATAGTGCCAATCTTTTTAATATGCTTGCAAAACTCATTGGGGAGAAATTAAATAAACAAACTCAGATACTAGACAGCAGGACTGAGAAAAAACTTAAAAAACAGAGTCAGAAATTAGACAGAAAGTTGGATCAACAGGTGAAAAAATTAGATCATTTGCATGAAAACTTGTAGAGACAAGGCAAAGACAAGCATTAAAATGATTCATGAAAGATTTAGATGATATCAAAATTTAGATAGAGAAAACTGCAGAGACAACTGAGGGTCTGGAAGTAGATTTGAATGATTTGAAAACACATGTAACCACAAAGCATTCCAATTTTGAAACACTTATTACTTCTGTTGAACACAAAATGAGAAGGTTGAAAGCAAATCGAACAGTGAGGCAGAGAGCAATGACCAGAGCTTAAAAATATTATATTCTATGATTAAAAATGAAGGTGATGGCATTAATTTGAAATTGAGTGAAACAAATAGCATATTTAACAAAGAGCTGTCAGATGTAAAAGGGGATGTTGGTACATGTGCTAGTAATGGCAAACGTAAACGAGTTTGAAGAAAATGCCAGTAGAAATTTTTGTAGTAACATGGTAGTACTTGGAATAGTATAAAAAAAAGAATTTTTGTGGGTAAACAAAATTCACCCAATGGACTTCGTTTACCAGCATGATGATAATTTTAGTAATGGTATGTCAGAAGAGTTGAAAATTAAATGTGTAAAGAAATTTGTAGGTAGGGAGGCACTGTCATGGGATAATCAGAATATATACAAATATGACTTTTGCAGAACTTGAAAATCATTTTTGATCAAATTTTTTGGTCTGATATCAAGAAAGCTAGGATCAAATCAAAATTTCTGAGTGGACTATGTTTTAGAGAAGGCAGCATTCTCATGAAAGACTTTTGTGAACAGTGACTTAAAACACTCATACAATTAGATAAACCATTAGATGAGACAACACAAATAAACTGCATTAATGAGATGATGCCAAATAAAGTACAGTACAGTGAGGTTAATGTATGGACGAGATGATTCTAGTGAACAATTTTAAAAACATGCTGATAAACTAGATATGGCATGGGAAGGAAATGAGAGAGAGAGAGGGATAAGCAAAGAGAAAATGAGTTTTGTCAGAATGGGAGTATGGTTCAGTGATAATCATGGAGACTGAGATAGAAGAAGAAAGAACAGGAAACATTAACATCATAATCGTAGTAGAAGAGATGATCACTGGAATGACAGATGCAGGGATGATGACAGGAGAAATAATAATTGGAATGATAGGCATAGGGATGATGAAAGGGGTCATGAGTAAAGAAGTAACCAATGGGAAGGTAGTAATAGAAGATTTGATGATATGATTTTTGAAGACAGAAGAAGTAGATACCACACTCAGGCTAATAGAAGAGGTAATTTCCAGAGGAGGTGCCACAGTAGAGATTACATTACTTCACATCAGGTAAACAGAATAGTTTAGCAGAGAATTTTGGGAAGACATGCTAAGAGAAATGAAAGGCAATGAAAATAAGAGACAGAGGGGTGAAGTTCATCTTGATGATAATGCCTTAACAAATGTATTTAATGAATCTTGTAACTAACAGAGTTTTCATTAAAGATGCTGATGATGAAAATTGTGATTAGTTTGGTCTTGTGAGGTTAATGAATAATGAAAGTGTAAAGAGGGACGATGAATCTATTTGAGCTGAGGTTAAATGTGTTGAGACTGAGAATCACGTACTTGAGGGAGAAAAGATAGGATAGATAGTAGTTGTGATGTTGATGGTGCTTATACTGTGAATGTTAGTGTTACTGATGATGATTTAGGTAATGGTTTTTTATTGTTTTTCAAAATAAATTATGTTCCCTTTGTGCAGGAATGTTTAGCAATTGAAGATCTGAGTGAAAGTTTAATACAGAGAATGAATTGGGTTGTCAAGGCTGTAATAGATCTTATTTTGGTTTAGCTATAAATTATATACCATTCAGTAAGTATCAGAACACTGTGAAGGGCAAAGATGCAGTATAAACATGCTCACACCAAAAAACGAGGTGTACAAAAAGAAAGATGAATGTATATCCGTATTCTAATGTTTCCTTAAGCTGATATCAAATTTTTCACTCTTCAACCATCTGTCTCTTTCCATCCATGATTCAAGGTCCAAGTATTGGGTGTATGTCAGACAATAACACATATTTGTGTAAAAGTGTTTACAATAGATCTTCTGGAAAGGGAGGCAGTTTCTTTCATTTCTAAATTGCTCATCCTGAAAATGATACTTTGATACACTGTAGCCTGCAAACTTAAAAAAAACATGGTGACATTAATTATGATTGTGTTATACTACATTCTTTATTACGAAGGAGGCTGGTGCACCCTTTTCTTTGAAAGAGAAGGGGTAAATATCACTCTGTTCAAAGGAGAGTTAATATATCAATCAATTCAGACTGTTATCTTGGTAATCATAGTGAGAGACTGTGGAGGTGTGAACGTAGACATGTGAATTGCTGCGAGTGAAAGTATCTGCCAGCCACACACCTCAAAATAATCAACATTATTTGCAAATCCTTACAGTGCCAGTAGTTAAATACCAGTATAAGGCAACAGTTATTTTTAATTGGAATGAGACAACATTGTCATTTACTGACTCTTAAGATGTGAATTTCTGGGGAGATAGATATTGTGATGATAAATAACAGTAATAGCAATCAGATCGGGAGGGGGGAAGGGGGCGGGGTAGAAGAATTAGATGGTAGAGGCTTTATGAGGAAGATGAAGGATTTAGTGATGGAGAAATAACTAATGATTCTTACAGTGAACTTATAGCAAAAAAGATAGGAAACCTGCAGAGGATAAAGAGGAGCTAGAAAAAACTTTAAGGGTATATAGTGATGCTTTGATGAGAGACCAGGTAAAGTGAAGAATTATCAGCTTCATCTAAAGTTGAAACATCGTGAGCCATTTTTCACTGAACCCTATGGTGTACCCACCAGTAAAAGAAGAAAGTTGAAAGGAAGTTACAGAAAATGCAAAAATGGAGGGTAGTGGAAATGATTTGTAGTCATTACACACTTTGTGGAGGGAAAATTTGTAAAAGAAAAGTGGAAGGAAAGAAACTACTATTGATGAAGAAGTGTAAAATCACTAGAATCATTCAAGAGGATTGTACTCATTTGTTCATCATGCATGTGGCAAATGCAAGGGCCCTAGCCACATGACATTTACTTCCACAGTAACACATTTCTGATTTCACATATTTTCTTAGACTGTCCTTTATCTCTAACTTACACACCTATGTCTGCATAGTTGAATGTTAGATTTAAGCACTTTGAATTTTGGATAGGCACATACCTTATAGAAGATGGCACTTTGATTATGAAAATGTACTTGGTTTTTCCCTACACACATATAATGATCTTATAACGTCACATATACCTGGACATCAAAGCATAAAAACATGTATGAGGAGTACAAAGAAAAGTCCACTAATGTCACAGTATCTAAATTTCAAAAAATAATTCATAATTGAACTGATGTAGGATGCAGTTGGTGCAGTGCTAAGCCAAGGAGGACTGGGAAAGAATCTTCCCATAGCATGTTCATCCAGGACACTTAATAAAGCACCCAGAAATTTTAACACCATTGAAAATGAAACATTCATTATTCATTATTGCTTGGTAGTGAAACGTTTTAGCCCATATGTGTTTGGTCACAAATTTATGATATGTACTAATCATGAACTTCTAACAGGGATTGGAAGTATTTTTGGTCCTTAATGAAGCTTAGACTGAAGCTAGAAGAATATGAATATGAAATTCTATATAAGAACAGGAAAGGCAATCATCACAGATCACTATCAGAAATTCGTGAAGTCAAAGTGGCAACTACAATGCCTAAGGTAATGAGGCCCCTTATCAAGATAGCCACAGACACACTGAAGTTGAGAGAGAGTCAACCTCTGCAGATGAGATTAACAGAGGCCCTTGACTCAAAGATAGAGGAAAGCAAAGGCCAAGTTTTGAAGAAGTGAAAAGGGTTCTATAACAAGAACATGATGTGCCTATTGGTAGAACCTTTGAATGGGCTAGAAAGTATCTCACCTAAGAAGGTATGAAAAAAGATGCAAGGATATATACAGGCATGTGAAAGTTAACAAAGAAACAAAATCATGCAAAATAAGATAAGGATGCTGCCAAGGATAATAAAAACTCTAGAAAGTGTTTTTGAGGAATGTGCCATCGACATTTTAGGTCCACCAGCCAAGACAGAAGAAAGGTATGAATACATATTAACATTTCAAGATTAATGACAAAATATATAGTGGCAGAGCCAATAGAGATGCAAGATGATGAGACAGTAGCAAGAGTATTTTAGAAAAAATGATTTTGAAGTCTGATATACTCTCAGTTGTCATCAGCAACATGGGAGGTAATCTTTTCAGTGACATGTTCCAACAGGTGTGCACATTACTGAGAACTGAGAAGAATCAAACAACCAGTACTATCCTCAAAGTAACTGTACATTAGACAGATTGTGCCAAACACTGACTGAGTTTCTGAGACACTTTGTGAATATGAGTCAAACAGATTGGGATTCATGGATAACCTATTCAGTATTTGTTTTTAATATGACACCATACATTGTAACAGGGAATATCCCACATTAATTGTTTTGTGACAGAAAGTGTAATATACTATTTTTTTGCAAAAAGACCCCATTGGATTAATGTACAATTGTAATGAGTACACACTGGATCCCAAGGAAAGACTATAATAAATGCATCAGTGCGCAAAAGAGTTCAATTATAGATGTAAAATAAATATAAGGAACACTACAATCAAACTAAAAATCTGAAAGTATTCAAGATGGGAAACAAAGTCTTGCTATATGATGTAAGCAGACAACAAGATAGTCAGTTCAGAGGTCCATTACATGTAGTCAGAACCAAAGGATCTAATGTAGTACTAATTTTAAGAAGAAACAACTTCCTGACCATTCATGCTAAGTGACTAAAGGAGTTGTCTTGAATTACAGATGATGCAGTGGCTCACTCTGGAAATATGAGCATGCACCTATGCAACAGCACATATTATCAGGAAACACCAGACTTCAAAGTGAAAAAATTTAAATAAAAGAATTGAAAGATAAATATGAAAAAAAGAAGAAGGAAAAAAAAAACCACAAAAACGGAACAAATATTGCAAGTATTGGTAGATGTCTGTACAAGAGGGCTGAGATAGAGTTTACTACAGTGGCAGCTAGTGCTAATCTTTGTTGGTGGTGCCTACATAAAAGTAAAACTTCTTAGTAAAATTTTTCCGAATTGTTTGTTATGGTAGTCTTCTTTTATGTCATACTGCTTAAAAATACTAGAAAATTGCAAGTATGTTAATTATACAGTTATAAATATAGGCTTAATACACAAAATGTTGTGGCTATAATAAAGAGTGTATAATAAGTGAACACGTGTGTGTGTGTGTGTGTGTGTGTGTGTGTGTGTGTGTCAGACAGAGAGAGAGAGAGAGAGAGAGAGAGTAATAAAGAGTGTATAATAAGTGAACACGTGTGTGTGTGTGTGTGTGTGTGTGTGTGTGTCAGACAGAGAGAGAGAGAGAGAGAGAGAGAGAGAGAGAGAGAGAGTAATAAAGAGTGTATAATAAGTGAACACGTGTGTGTGTGTGTGTGTGTGTGTGTGTGTGTGTGTGTGTGTGTGTGTGTGTGTGTCAGACAGAGAGAGAGAGAGAGAGAGAGAGAGATAGTATGTGTCAGTGTGTGTAATATTGTTGTAGTAGAAACAGCAAAGGACTTCAACAAACAGTTGAATAGAATAGACAGTGTCTTGAAAGGAGGATGTAAGATGAACACCAACAAAAACAAAACAAGGATAAGGGAACATAGCTGAAGTAAATTTGGTGATGCTGAGGGATAGAGATTAGGAAATGATACACTTAAAATCATAGATGAGTTTTGCTATTTGAGCAATAAAATAACTGATGATGGCTAAATTAAAGAGGATATAAAATGGATAATGTTAATGGTGAGAAAAGCATTTCTGAAGAAGAGAAATTTCTTAAGATCAATCATAGATTTAAGTGTCATGAAGTCTTTTCTGAAAGTATTTGTATGGCATGTAACTCTGTATGGAAATGAAACATGGACAATAAACAGTTTAGACAAGAAAAGAACAGAAGCTTTTGAAATATGGTGCTACAAAAGAATTCTGAAGATTAGATGTGTAGATCATCTAACTAATGAGAAGGTACCGAGTAGAACTGGGGTGAAAAGAAATATGTGACACAGCCTGACTAGAAGAAGTGATTGGTTGACAGGACACATTCTAAGGCATCAAGGTGTCACCAATTTAGTACTGGAGGGAATTGTGGGGTGGTAAAAATTGGAGAGGGAGACCAAGAGATGAATGCAGTAAGCAGATTCAGAAGGATGTAGGTTTTAGTAGTTATTCACAGATGAAGAGGTTTGCACAGAATATAGTAGCATGGACAGCTGCATGAAGCCAGTCTTTGGACTGAACTAACTATTTGATTTCTATCTTTTCTTTCATACTTAATAAATTTATCAAACAGTCTACTTGTTCATACTGAAATCACTGTATGAATACCTGAGTTCCAACCACGCAGCTCCAGGATATGGAAAGTGATTTGAGTTAAAGTTCAGGCTAGGGGGAGGTCTAGCTCCAATTTCTGCCAACTGAGGTCTGTAGTGAAACTATTTAAGCTAGGCTGCTTCAAAATATTTGAAAGAATAATAAGTTAAATTCTGGTAAAATAATAAATTAAATGGAAAACAGATATCACCTATAACACACAATTTCATCTCATTTTAATTTCTTTTTAGAGAGCTCTGTATCTTATTTTGAAAAATATGAAGATTTGGTGCCAAATATAAACTAAATATTGATACAGCAAAGCTAGTTAATGAAACAGCTGCTTTCAAATTCCGTTAAAAATAGTTGATGGAAATTGAAATGAGCGTTTGGCATCATTGGCTGAGAGGCTCCTTGCAGGGCAGGTCCGGCCACCTTGGTGCAGGTCTTATTACATTTGGCGCCACATTGGGCAACCTGCACACTGGATGGGGATGAAATGAAGATGAAGACAACACAACACCCAGTCCCTGAGTGGAGAAAATCTCCGACCCAGCTGGGAATCGAACCCGGGCCTGTAGGACGGGAATCTGTCATGCTGACCACTCAGCTATCAGGACGGACAAAAATAGCTGATGAAGTGCACTAACAGAGACTCCCACTGGGATATTCTGATTTTTGTTTTAAGTAGGGGTTACAAAGCTCTTAGCAAAAAACCAAAGTATATTTGAGGATATTTCAGACAATTTCAATGTAGTTTTAGAAAATGAAAGATAATAAAAGCTACTTAATATCAATTATAGGTGAAGCAGTTTATCAAATTCAGCTATCTTGTTGACAGGATATGACACAACTGCTAAATTTGACTTCAGTGATCTCATCAATATGTTTTCTGCAATCAGAGTAAACAAATGAAAAGTAAAGCTATAATCAGAACACAATTCTTGGAGAGGAATATGTTCTCAGTACTTAATTAGAGCCATTTTTCTTTTATTTCCTGTTGGTGGATCATAACTATAAATAATTTAATAGGAGCAAATAAAATCTGTTATTATACATAATGATAAAATCAATATGCAACAGCTGCCACAAACAATAACCCACAGATATTGTTTCATTTTCAGTTATTTCAGAAAATCTGTAGAATCTGAAATTTATTTACTATGATTTTGCCATGTGCAATAATTTTCATCTATGTAGTTCAAATGGCTCTGAGCACTATGGGACTCAACATCTTAGGTCATAAGTCCCCTAGAACTTAGAACTACTTAAACCAAACTAACCTAAGGACATCACACACACCCATGCCCGAGGCAGGATTCGAACCTGCGACCGTAGCAATCTATGTAGTCCATTTAAGTAATATTTTTCAATAATACTTCATCTATCTTAATCCTACCTTACAAATTTCAAAGTTTCCTTTATATGTGTTCAAAAAATTAAAGAAATGTAGTTTTGTCTGTATGTGGTGGAGGGGGGAGGGGGGGGAGGTGCACAGTATAGAGCACAGTTTTGGCAGTTCTGGCCCAGGTGCAGCTGTGGCTGTGGGTCCAGCCAGCTGGCTGCAAACATTTTGTAGATGCACACACAGGTGGGTGAGGAGGGGTGAGAGACGGCATGGTTTGCTAGAGTACAGGGAAATGGGGGTATACATGAGATGCAGCATCCAGTAGACCTTAGCTATGCTAAGGCGAAGAGCGGGGTGGAGAAAGGGAAACATCTTACTTATGCCAGTGTACCTGCAGTCCTGCAGTTTCGTAATTCAGGAGTGTGGAGGCAGTATTGGGAACCTGATGCTGCTCCTAGGTGTTTGATATGTGGGATGGGAAAAGGAAAATAGGTTCGTCACTGTGGAAGGATGTACAGATTCATCACTGTGGAAGGATGTACTGAGATGTGGAGGCATGAGAGAGGGGTAGCGGTAAGGCCTGGCCCAGTTTCTGGCAGTGTATCTGCAATGGAGCAGTGGAAACTATGCCTGATTACTTCTGGTCTCTGTCACTCATACTACTCCAAAATCGTGTTATACCTGCAAAGACTAGAATTATATCTATATTATATTCCTGGTGCAGCTGGACTCCTCTGGGCGTTAACAACAAACTGCCCCTAGTTTGCTAGGCTGTTGAGTAGTATAAAAAGTGATAGAATAGCACAAAATGAAGATAGAGACAGCTCAGAGTCTAATAGGACAAATGATGAAGCGGGAAACACAAAGCACATGAGGAATATTTCACTTTGTGGAAGAAGTTAGTAAGATATTATTTGGTACACTGGAGGAGAAATACCGGTATGCCTTATACTTTAAAGCAAAAATAGACTTGGTGGAAGGACAATAAAGACAATTTTTATGGCTTAGTAAGGAAAAAGTTAGCATAGTGAACCCACTTTAACTAGTTTCAACAAAACACTGTCCACAATAGATTACATGAAGAAATTATTGTTGATGGCACACAGGAGTTAAAGAAATACCATAAATAGGTACATTAACACTACTGATAAAAGACTGCAGCATTTCTCTGTAATAACTGCTGTAAACAAGTAGTTAATGCAGTTCTTGACTACATGTATTTAATAAATCAGAAAGAGAATATGATAAGAAAATTAATGCCATTGTTCATACGCAGAAAGCAGCTCTAGAGTCATGCATTTTAATCCAACATTTGGCGTAAAGTATCTAGAATTAATCAGGGATGACATTAAAGATAAGAAATTTCCAATAACACTAATGAAGGACAGTGGATATCTGCTGTTTCAAATAACAGCTTCAGGTAGCATGCCGAGCTATGTTTTAAATGTTCCACTAGTAGAGAAAAATGAGTTCACCCTATAAAAGGTGTTACTTTTACCAATGGAAAGAGATTCTACACAGAAAATACATACATATCGTGTTCCAAAGTAAGGCATACTTCTAACTGACAGTGCAAAAAGATAGTCTGCAAAACTGAGTAATGAACAACTTCAGTGTATGAATAAACCATAGGATTTGTAAACAGACTTTTATTCTTATGAGTACCCTATTAACGAAACTTGCAAGGCTAGGAAGCTACAACAAATTCATGGGACAGCTGATGATTATAACAAAAAGTGTTTATCTTAATGTTAGTATATGGGAAATCCACAAATGTTCTGATAAAAGGCATAGGTAAATTTACATTTCATGGATTATAGTGGCCAAATATTAATTCAATTGGAAAATGTAGTATCTATTAACATCATGAGTAATGACTTTATGGCAGCAGTCTAGATGGAGGCTGACTACTGCGCAATTAATAATGAAAATGAACTTAACAGAATTAAAATTAAATACATGCCTAGATTGTGCAATTAGGCAACTACACAATCTAAAATTGCTGGATATAAATTAAACAAGTAGAGGAAGAATTAGATTCCCAAGGGAGAAATTTCTTACCCCATTTACCTTAGATGCATGTATCAGTAGTAGGCTATTTAGGAACAGTGATGTTGTTAACAGTAATAACATGATGCATTTGTTGATACTGCAGATGTAGCAGAGAATTACCAGTTTATATCAGGAACAATAACAGATAACTATTGCTGAAAAGCCTGTGTCAATATTACAGTTGTGAACAGAGTTAATATGATATGACAACTGTCAGTCATCGTAAAGCATAGCATTATAAAATGTAACAGAAGTAGACAAAGTTGATACATTTTATTCAGACAGAAAGAGGACAAAATAGAAAAAGAGCCAGCAAAATATAAGAAAATATTGTAAATACATAATGGCTTACCAAACACAAATGTTGTATTCATGATAGCCAGTATATGTATATGTAAAAAGAAAAGTGCTTCTTTCCAGTGGACAGCTGAAACTGCTTATCAGGTGTAATGTGTGGCCTCTTTCAGCTTAAATGTTGTAATCGCTGGTAGGAGTGACATAATTCACTGTGAATTGTTTCTTTTTCAGGGATGAGAAAGATTATGTCATTTACTGCACGGAATTGTATAAACTGTGTTTTCTCAAAATTTTTTGAGAGTCCATTTGCAGAGAATCACTTAATAATTTTTTGAAGACATTGTTTGCAGTTTCATTAGCTAATTCTTGTTTGTTGGGTGTGATTACTACATTAGGAGGAGGAGGAGGAGAAGATTAGTGTTTAACGTCCCGTCGACAACGAGGTCATTAGAGATGGAGCGCAAGCTCGGGTAAGGAAAGGATGGGGAAGGAAATAGGCTGTGCCCTTTAAAAGGAACCATCCCGGCATTTGCCTGAAGTGATTTAGGGAAATCACAGAAAACCTAAATCTGGATGGCCAGAGACAGGATTGAACCGTCGTCCTCCCGAATGCGAGTCCAGTGTGCTAACCACCGCGCCACCTCGCTCGGTACACTATATTAATATCGTCAGCAAAAAGAACTAGCTTTGCACCTTCATGAATATAGAGTGGCAAGACATTAATATATACTAAGAACAATAAGGCACCCCGTGGGACACCATCCTTGATACCTCCCCAATTTGAGGACTCTGCTGATTTTTGCAGACTATCTGTACTATTAATTTCAACATTTCAACCTTCTACGTTCTTCCAGTTAAATATAATTAAGCCACTCGTGCATTGTCCCACTCATACCACAATACTTAAGATTATCTAGAATAATTTTATGATTCAAACAGTCAAAAGCCTTTGAGAGATCACAGTACATCCCAGAGGGCGATGTTCAGTTATTGAGAGCATTTAATATTTGACCAGCGAAAACATATATAACATTTCTGTTGAAAAGCCTTTCTGAAACCAATTGACATTTTGTTAGTACTTCATTTTTACAAATATGTGAAATTACTCTTGAATACATTACTTTTTCCAGAATTTTGGGTAAAGCTGTCAGAAGTGAGACTGGGCGGTAGTTGTTAGCTTCAGACCTATCCCCTTTTTTATGCAATGGTTTAACAATAGCGTATTTCAGTCTGTGAGTAAAAATGCCCTGTTTCAGTGAGCCGATACATATGTGGCTGAGAATTCTACTTATCTGTTGGGAGTAAGCTTTTAGTACGCTATTGGAAATGCCATGAATTCCATAAGAGCTTTTATTTTTGAGTGAATTTATTATTTTCCTAATTTCAGTAGGAAAGGTGGGTTAAATTTCAATTTTATCAAATTGCATAGGTATTGTCTCTTACATATACAACCTTGCATTTTCTAATGAATAGCTGGATCCTATTTTCTCTACAGCACTTACGAAATGATTATTAAAAATATTTTCTACTTCTGACTTATTATTAACAAACTTTTCATTGAATATGACAGAAATATAGTCTTCCTGTGCTCTTGGTTGCCCTGTTTACAGTTTAGCAATATTCCAAATTGTTTTAATTTTATTATCAGAGGTGCTGACCCCAGACTGCACATACTTCTGGACTTTTTACTAACTTTTCTTAATACAGTGCATGTAGTAGTTTTTATAATGTTTGACTGTTTCTGGATCATTACTCCTTCTAGTTATAAGACATATTTCCCTTTTCTGTTTACAAGATCCCTTTAGTTAGCCATAATTTTTAGATGGTTTCTTACAATTACGTTTCACTGTTCTCTTGGGGGGAACTGTTTTCAAATATACTCACAAATTGTTTCATGAAATAGGTTGAATTTTAAATTAGCATCAGGAACACCTCATCCCAGTCTAACTGTGTCTTTCCCTAAAATTTTCAATTGTTAAATCATTAATTGAATGCGCTATTTTGGAGGACTGTTTTGCATTACTGTATTGAGTTATGTCATATACTGTAATTAGCTATGCATCATGCATCATGATCAGGCAGACCATTCTTAACTGGGATGGTTTTTATTTGATTAAATTTATCTTGGTCTATAAAAACATTATCAGTGTGCTGCATTCCTGTATCATCTGAGTAGGAAAATCAATAACTGACATCAAATTGAAAGAACCGAGTAATACATCAAGGTCTAGCTTTCTATTGGACTCTTTCAGAAAATCTACATTGAAATCACTACAAACAATAATTTGCTTCCCTCTGTCTGACAGGTAGCACAACAAAAAATCCAATTTTTTTAAAAATAGCTGAAAATTTCCCAATGGGGACCTATACACAGCTACAATTATAAAAGTACCGTTATTTAGTTTAAGCTCACTCGCACATGCTTCTATATATTGCTGTACACAAATTTTTTAGTTTCCTAATTTTTCACACTATAATAAATTTTTTTCACACTATAATAAATTTTATCATATATGGCAATTGCCCCTCTGTCCATAGCGTCTCTGCTTGCATGGCCGAAAGCTTGTATTGACCTACATTTACCTTTTTCCATATCTGTGACTATATTATGTGCAAACAGGCATAGTACATCTGTTTCTCTCTTGTTTTCTAAATCTTCTATACAAACAAGAAGCTCATCTACTTTGTTTTTTAATCCCCTGATATTCTGATGCAATATACTAACATTATTTTTCACTGTGCTTTTATGACAATCTTGTGATATTTTAACATCTCTAGTACCTGCCTGTATGAGCTTCTCATTAAGCTGAATTTTGTTCAATGTTAAATCATTGCACACTGATCTTAGCCTAAAAAATGAGGTACTTCCATGAGTTTCAGTGTCCCCCCCCCCCCCCCTTTTAAAGATTTTGCTATTGTCCTGGTCAATTTACCCTTCTTTTTCCTGATGATATGCAGGCCATACCTTGTGAACTTCCACCTATCAATAGTATCAACAGGAACCAAACCTATGTCTGACTAAGTTTCCACCCAAAGCAGCTGATCTAGTTCCATACTGACCACCTTGACAGAGCTGCACAAATTGGGGCCGATCATATGGCATGAGAGCAGGAACCATCCAACATTTGTATGGTTCATTGCAGATGCCAATTCAAAAATAACAGTGAAGTGTATAGCTACAACCCTAGAAGAAAGGATAATCATGACTATTCTAGTTCATACTAGACTTTGGCACAGAAAGGGGTGAATTATGCTGCCACAAAAAATTTTGGTCATTTGCCAAATTGCGTTAAAAGTGTGACAGACAGCCAACCAACATTTAAAAACAAATTAAAAGAATTTATGAATGACAACTCTTTCCACTCAATAGATGAATTCTTAGATATGAAGTAGTAACTGTAAAAAATAAATAAAAAATAAAAAACTGTGTAATGAAAACTTATATTAAACTGACACTTTCCACATCATTATGAAATGTTATATTAATGATTTATGAACAAGTATTAATGTAATGTAATCATCATAGTGATAGGAAGTATCTTGTTCTCTTATTGGGTATGATAAGAGACTTTAATAATATTAAACTGTTACCTTGGAAAATATGCATTTTCTTGTAAGTGTCTATAAATGTTTTATAGGAAGAGGTGTGTACCATATGCAGAGTGTAATCATGTCTTTTAAATTTATAATGGTAAGCACTAGTTAGGAACAAACAAAGGCTCAGCTATGGCTGAGGGTGATGAGTGGCTTTTGCGTTCATTGAGATAACACTTCCACCAACAGGTTGTTTTGCCATACACTGAATGTTCCAGACTAAACTCTTGGATGATCTGTATTTCAAATACTGCCATTAACAGAAGTGCCACCTTGTGTCTCCTTAATTTGGAAATAAGATACTGTGTCCAGATGCAGATGCCACAGCAGCTACTTGACATAAACCAGGAACTTTCCAGAGAAGATTCTGGATGCCATGAGAAGGTCAGTGGAATATCAACTCTGAACATCTCATGATCTGGACAGGGTGGGTCTGATGTCAGAGAGAGTAGTCTATAAGCTGTGGACAGGTGGTCCGTGAGTTACTCAACAGCTGAGTATTGAGCTGAATCTAGTTATGAGTTAAAAGCCCTTGAGAGGCTGTGAGTCTGCCATGGTAAGCCCATAGCTGCATTGCCTGTCTGAGTCTTGCCAGTGTATTTCAGAACCCTACTGAGTGTAGATATTAGTAGTTCCAATCTTAAAGTAACCTCTTGTCATGGATCAAATGACTGTGTTACATATGTGAGTATATTCAGCCCTCATATCAGTTCCTAAATGCTGGCTCTGCCAAAGTCTTGGTGTCAGCTCTCCATCAAGATCACATGTATTTGCTTGTATGTGTTTGTTCCTCTGGTGTCATATTAAGCAGTTCCTGTACAAAACATCATTCCAAGCTATTCAAGACATACTGGAAGCTATAGTATGACCTCAGGTGTCAATATTGGATACCTACAACCACTATCTGAGTTTCAAAACAGCCAATCTACTCCATTTATACCTCCACTGATTACAAAAACTAATTTTTAAATGATAAAATGCCACCCTCTGGGGTCTAATGTGACTTACTGAAAGTATTTGATTGTGACAATCATAACATTGCATCAGAAACATTACATTTTTGTGTCATACAGAGTTCAGTACATGACTGATTTATTTTGTATTTATATTACAAGCTACCATACACTAGGCAATTCAAGTAATTCATAAAGGGATACAGCATCACCTACTCAGAGCATACCACAGGATTCAAACTTGCATCAAGTACTGCTAAAGCTCTGTGTCAATTATCTGATATTTTATTTGCCTAGGAACTAAGAATTGTACCTTTCTGCATATGATACAGTTACTGTTGTGAAGCTGACTATAGTATTAACAGAGTAACTAATTAATGATTTTGTGAATGTTACAAAGTGACTCTACACAAATAGGTTGGTTTCAGATTTTGAGAAATGCAGCTCCTCGAGTTCTGTGCTATCGAAATGCCCCACCCCAGCTCCAGATAAATAGACCCACAAAAACATTTAGTTTCATCTCCTTTAAGCACTACAACAATCGTCAACTTTAAGAGTCATGGGAACTTGTAAATGGGTATATTTTTCAAATGTCCATTTATCAATATTATGTGGAATATCACTTTGGGATACTCCCTACTCAGGCAAAAAGACATCCATTTTCCAAATGAAAGTAACTATAATTATGTGTAGTGCACACACATTTTGTAAGTATCTGTTCAAGTAGTTGAACATATCAATCACTGTCACCGTATCACAACACATTTATTCACCGGAGAAGATTTTTGTCAGCAAACCATTTGATTCTGAGAGTAATGCTGGGATTCCTGAATACAATACTAAGATGAAAAATGATCTGCAGTACCCTCTAGCAGATCTATAACTGACACATAAAGGAATGCAAAAAGTGACTATAATATTGTTTTGACAGTTTACTCATGAAATTAAAACTGTTTCTAACTAAAATTTTCTTAATACACATAAGTAGTCAATTACCAGTCTACAGATGGCTAACATCTAGCAACATAATTTTGTTTGATAAGTGTATGAAGCTTTTGTTCAATTGGCACATACCACATCTTACCATTTATCATGGGTATGATCTAAGAGACATGGAACTAACATTTGAGCACATTCTTTGAGTCCTATAACTGTTTTTATTGCATTAAATGATATTTCATGATATCTTTGTAAGTGCTCCTAGTATTAAAAGCTGATGTTGGAAATTGTATGTTCCTACTAAAAGAATGTATTTTTCATTCTCTGTCTCCCGTATTCATGTGAATGAATGGTTCTGCTTTACACAATATGACATAAGACATGAATGTAAATGTTTTATAAATGAACTACTCATTATCGTAATGGGTGCTATCAATATGATCTGTGCAACATCCAACAAGTATTAAAATAGTTCAACCCAAAGTCTCATGTAAGACAGTTAAGCAGACACTTTGTTAAATTACTTCAGTATAGTCTTGCATTATAGTCTTCACTTGTATTGGAGATCCATTATTCAAAATACTAGTCTGATGTAACACGTTCAGAACAATTTTGTTTTCAAGTTTGGTAAGAAAAGAATGGATTTTGTACATAAAAAATTTCCAGATGTTGCATAAAAATTGGAGTACAAACATAATGGTGTAATAATGGCACAACAGCAGCATTCACAGTCACCAGAAGAAAGAACATTATTAACCACTTTACAAGCTTCCATAACTTTCATAATTGATGTTTGTGTAGGAGGATAGGTGGGTGTTCTTTATCAACATGGATTAGTCATCTCTGTTTATTCTAGCTCAAAAAAGCATTACTCTGAAAGCTGGCAAGTTTTCCTTCTTTTTGTACGTACCTATTGACAACTCAGTGCTCTGCATTTGTGTGAGTGGTCTCCTTTAATTTGAAAGTATGTACACTCTGCTACAACTTTCCAGTACTCTATTAGAAGCATGGAATTGTAAATATGGCTCACACAGAGATAAAGCATGAGACAATACTTTGTTATCTGTAAGACCTTTAAAAACAATTAAGCTACAAAAAGCCAAAGCAAGAGACTTGCACACTTCCAATCTCTGAGGAAGTTTCAAACATTAACTTTATTTCCAAGCAGGAGCACAAATACTTTTGATGGTCAATTCACCAAGATGACATTTCTGTTGATTCATGTAATTGCGTCACAAAAGGTTTAATAAGATAAGGAATACTTGAGTGAAAAGTTGCAGTTGCCAAACAGTCAGTGTCTACAGTAATCAGATAATAGTTTGCAGTGCAATGATAGTGAAATATCATGTTAGTTTTTGATCTGAATTATCTAAATTGTTTCAGATTATTTCTTTTAGAAAATTTCATTAATATGAAACAAAGGAGCTCTCACGCCACATAACCTTTTGTAATATCTGCAAACTGCTACTGTGTGATTGGTGACAATAACTTATTATTATACCAGTTTTATTCCTTTGTGTTATCACATGTTGTGGGTGAAAAGAATATTCATATTCAGAATGAGATTTTCACTCTGCAGCAGAGTGTGCGCTGATATGAAACTTCCTGGCAGATTAAAACTGTGTGCCCGACCGAGACTCGAACTCGGGACCTTTGCCTTTCGCGGGCAAGTGCTCTACCATCTGAGCTACCGAAGCACGACTCACACCTGGTCCTCACAGCTTTACTTCTGCCAGTATCTTGTCTCCTACCTTCCAACAAATGGTAGAGCACTTGCCCGCGAAAGGCAAAGGTCCCGAGTTCGAGTCTCGGTCGGGCACACAGTTTTAATCTGGCAGGAAGTTTAATATTCATATTGCTTCAGATGTGCTATGTTAATTTCAGTTGTCTGTTTGTAAAATACATATGCAATCAGTTTGAGAATGTTTTGAAATTCTGAACAGAAAGGTGACTTAGCAAAACTGTTAAAATTATTTTTGAAGTACCATCTATTATTTTTGAATACTTCGCTAAACCTAGATTTAGTCATACAGTATGGAGACTTCACTCTCCAAGAGTCAGCTTGTTGTGAACAAACTCAGTGTGTAATTATCTTTGTCAGATATTTTTTGAATTTAGCAATATCTTTGGAGTGTTGCTTGGGGATTCAGTTTGTTCTTAGCTGTTTAATAATGTAAATGTCTTCTACATGTGCTTTGCAACTCAACCAACCCAAGTCTCATTGCCGCTACCCACATACCTGGAATCGATGACTGCATAAGGCTAGATAGCCACACAACATGAAAAAGGCAGGGTGTGCAACACAATTAACAGTCACAATGAAACAGAACTAGCTAAAACCTGCATATCATTATGCCAACAACAGAATGCCAAGTTTCACATCACATTTATTAAGTTTTAGAATTACTATTCATAAGAGAATTACTATAAATGCACTCACTACCTTGGGGCAGTGACAGATTGCCATCAAAATCTTACATTATAGTAAATAAATAAATAAAAGTTTCTGCTGAAGACAATATTAGAAAGCTAAATCTATAGAACTAATGCTGCAAGAAGAAAAAGAGTCTAATAAGAGAGTAAATGCTTTAATATCATTATTTTGCAACCAGTGAATTTCTTGAATATTGGATGTTCTGAACTGTCACCATGATAATTAATGACTTCCAAAAGAAATTTTAAAAAACAGCTCCAGAATCCATAAAGGCATTTGACAATCCAACAGCGAAAAGCTTTGGAAAACCATGACTATAAAGGTTTTCATTATTATTTGATAAAAGCACCAAAAAATTGACACAGAACATCCATTGTTGTATGAAATGATTGACAGCACCAGAAAAAGAATTACTCACTTAAATGTGGTTGTTGAGTCTCCAGTGCTTTTTAGTGCACATTCATATAATGACATTTAAAAAAAGGAAATGGAACTTTAACAGTGGTCCAACACTTTCAGTTTAGTGTAGATTTTGTAGTATTTTGTACATGGATAATATTGTGAGTTTTTGACACAGTGAAGGGAGCTTATGAAAAGAAATGTTCTTTTAAAAATGCAATAGAAGAGTGTGGTCAGTGCCAAGTCTGTATAAAGCAATAGTAATGGCCTCCACTGAAACTAAAACAGAGATAACTGGCAAATTATGAAACAGATACCCAATTTTAGGCGAAATATCTCCAACTCTAGACTGAGGCATCTAAAACACACTCAGTCGATGTAGAGCCAATGTAGAAATGAGAGAAATAAGTTTAGTTTTCTATGGTGGTGGTGGTGGTGGTGGTGGTGGGGGTGATATCAAAGGAACTGGAAAGGATCAATACTTTTAGCAAACAATAGAAGAAAAAATGTAACAGCTAAATGAAATTTGGAAGAGCTGAGAAGGACTGCAATCAAGATAATTAAGTGAAAATAAACACATTTTTGTGTACAAAACAAAGCTAAAGAATGTAAAAACTGAATGGTCAGGATTATAAGGAAAGTATGCATCAGACCACTTGTCTTGAAGTGAATTACAAGCCCTAATGACATTGCAATTTGTATCATCATAGGACAATATGGACTTCAAGAACAGGTTGCTTTACTTAATCCTTAAAGGGCAGAAATGATCTTTGCAGTATGGTAATAGTAGTAATTTAACTTGCCATTTCCGGCAATAAAATGTAGCTTAACATTTTCTGAAATAGGCTATACTGAGGAAAAGAAATGAACACAACTGGGATAGATCCAGTTCAAAAATGTTCAAATGTATGTGAATTCCTAAGGGACCAAACTGGTGAGGTCATCTGTCCTTAGACTGACACACTACTTAAACTAACTTATGCTAAGAACAGCACACATACCCATGCTCAAGGGAGGACTCAAACCTCCGGCACAGGAGGGGGGGGGGGTGCTATTCAGTCTGGGCCCAGTTCGTATTATAGATAAGGATAAATCATACACTGGAAACTCCAAGTTGGAATACCAACTACATTAGGAAAAGGATAGATTGCCACTCACTATAGAGGCAACATGTTGAGGTGCAGTCTGCCACAATGGAAATACGGTTGCAGATGTAGATTCTGGCCAAGCCCTTCTTCAGAAATGAAAGCCCACACTCATTCACACAAACAAGAACACTTAACACACCCATGACCACTATCTTTGACTGCTTGAGCCAGGATGCAAATGCCACATGAATGAAAGCAGCAATCTGGAAGGGGCCTAACTAGTACCCCCCCCCCCCCCCCCCTTCATCACTCAATACCATCCTGGATTGTAACAACTGAACCACATCTTTCGTCAGAGCTTTGAATATCTATCACCATGCTTTGAAATGAAGAACATTTTATCCAAAGTCCTTCCCAATTCCCCTCAATTTGTGTTCTGTCATCCACCCAACCTCCATATCATCACCGTCCTTCACTGTGACACTCCCAGTCCCAATCCCTTGCCACAGGGAGCTAATCCTGACCAAAAGACCTGCCCAGTCCACCCATCACAGCTTTTTATGTTGGTATGACTGCTAACTAACTGTCCAGCAGGATGAATGGCCACAACCAAACTGCCCCCAAGAACAAAGTAGACCATCCTGTTTGACAAAATGCACCAGAACATAAATTGCTTGATTTCAGTGGCTGCTTAACAACCAGGCCATCTGGATCCTCCCCTCCACTACCAGCTTTTCTAAACTGCAGAAATGGGAGTTATCCTTACAACACATTCTCCACTCTCGAAATTATCCTAGCCTCAACCTATGGTAACCTATTGTCCTCATATCCTCCAACCCAACAGTTTCTGCCCTCTCTGTCCTATTATCTCCTCCCTATTCATATCCCCTCACCTTCACTGCATGCCACTCTCTGCAAACGCAAATGCCTGTCTTTCTCCTTCCCTGCTCTTCTCCTTTTCTGTGTCCCGTTCCCCCTCCCCCTCCACCTTCCTGCCCCACAGCCTCCTGATGGTACACCTGGCAGTCTTGTCATACCTCCGTCTAGTCCCTGCACACCCTTCCAGAGAGCATTCTTCTCCCCCCCCCCCCCTAATCTGTACCCTACTATCCCTCTGCCTTTCCCACCTCACACCGGATTGTTGCCTTTATTTGATATGACAGTTGAATTCTGGTTCAATTTGCCAGAGATGGCAGTGTTGTGAGTGTAAGGTGTGCTTGCCTGTGTGAATTTGTGTTTTCTTTTCGGAAGAGTGCTTTTGCCAAAAGCTAAAATCTGTCTGCAACTCAATGAGTCATCTTTATAGTGAGTAGCAGTCTACCCTTTTCCTAATACTGTATATAAGAATAAATAATAGAAAAATACAGGTATCAGATAATTAAGAATTTAATATTTTTAATTTAAAAAATACCAATGAAATTGTTTTGTGCAGCTAAACCAATGACACTAAGTTGAAAACAAAACAAAATAAATTTTTTTCCCCATCATTTATGGTGCACCATTTGACTCATCATTACAGTTCCAAATATACAGTACTTTGGTCGAACCGTAGATGAAGGATGATCAGTGGAAGTGTAATCCCTGCCTGCACAGTACAGCCCAATTTCCCAACTGCTGTCATTATAGAAGCCAACAACATGGAGTGTGTTCATCAAGGACTGCACTGGATGATATGATTCCTGTGGAAAGCGGGTGTAAACACTGTAGATACTCACAGATGATTGGTGGCAGTTTGTGGAGAGAGTGCACCATGTTCTTGCAACATGACAATGCTTGACCCATTACGAACTGCTGTTGCTGAAACAGGATCCCTGGTACTGTCATACCCCTGTTCTCCTAGGCCCCTTTAACTTCTGTAGGCTATTCCTCAAACCATTTTTCTTGAGCCTCTTGCAACATCCACAGGGAAGCACCTCACAGTTCCTGGAAGTCTGCAAAATGATATCTGTCCAGAGTTTTCTTCATAGCCCTAAACTGATGGTAATCAGAAGGGGCCAAGCCAAGTCAGGAGAATATGGTGGGTGCAGTAGTACATAGAAAGCTTATTTCAGCAATAGCAGCTATGGTTTTCCAACTTGAATGAGGATGAGTGTTGTCGTGTTTCACGAGCATTTTCTGATGATGTGCACTCTCCACACACTGCCACCAATCACCTGTGAATATCTCCCATGTTACACCCTCCTTCCACAGGAACCATGTCATCCAGCACTGTCCTTTACGATCACACACCATGTTGTTTACCTCTGAATGTGTGTAACAACATACATGTGTTGTAATGAAAATACTCATGTTGCAAGTGTATGTCACTTGGTGTAACAGGACATACCAATTAGGCAATTGACTTAGCACCTTAAAAAGTAACCACAAAAAACATTTTATGTAGCTTGCTATACTGATGAGATAAACAGAGGAACTGGAACTTACGAGAAACAACTTTTCATACTAATAATATCACAATGGTATGACCCATGTAGGAGTCATCAGGTGCAAGGGGTTGTACAGATCCACACAACACAAAACTAGGCAAATAACTGATGGTGATTTGAGTGGAAAAGCAACAATGTTTCATATGACAGAAGTTATATTTGGGCACTGCAACCCTTTTTATCATCTTCCTTTCCTACTTACATTTATTTCTCTGTCCAAACTATGCCAAAAGATAGAACAACTACAGATTCTTCAATATCATTTTAATAAGTGAGACTATTTAACCAGTTTATGTTCTTGAATCAAGGGTCTCTCTTCACGATATATGAAATTAAATGACTTCTTGATTACTGTGCAGGGATGATGGGTGATGTGTAAATTTATAAATTTAAGGTATGGGACACTAGTCCAGAAATGACCGAGTCAAAAGTTATAAGCAAAAATCATTGTGATACCTCTGACAGTAGAATATGTGTACCATGATTGTTATTGGTAAGACTGTAGGGTAGGCAACTTTTAGAAGTGGTAGTATGGATCAAAACAAGAAAAAATATTCAGTAAATACGAGCTCTAAAATGCATACCTTAAGAGCTATGGGCCTTGCTCAGTAGAAGGGATGTGTTTCATAGGACTGAAGATGATCAAATGCACATAGCTCTTAAGGTATGCATTTTAGAGCCCATGTTTACTAGGCATTTTTTTTTAAGACTACCATCTCTGAAAGTTGCCTCCCCTACAATCTTAGCAACAACAACACCAGTACATGTATTCCACTGTCAGTGGTATCAGAATGATTTTCACTTATAACTTTTGACTCGATCATTTCCTTTATCTCAGACTGACACATTTACCCTTCTCCATTATACCTGAAAGTTTGTATCATAATCACAGAAACATCCTGTGTATCCTGTCATTTTCTTTAATCAGACTAGATAATGTCATATGCATTTTTCAGTTACAACCACAGAAAATAATTCTCCATTCTGTAGTAGTTAAATAATCCTAATGTCCAATCATCTTGTTTCTGACAGCATAAAACTAATATGTGACCAGAATCAAAGTAAAAGGGAGAAGAAAGCCAAGAACAGACAAGCACAACGTAAGGCAATCAATGGATGAACATACATTAATGGTCGGGAGACAGCAAACATGTCACACCTTGGCTCATATAAATATAATTTTTTACCTATGTTGCATTGTTATGTGTTTCCATATATCTCTTTTTACATGGTTATTATGATGATTCGATAACTTTTATGGCTGATAGGTAGTATCTTTGTGGTACATATCTTCTAATTATAAATTTTTAAAGATTAAACTAAATAGTTATAATTCATATCAGATGGCATTTAGGTTTCCTACAGTTTCTCCAAATCAGTTGAAGTGAACACTGGGATATTTCCATCAAGAAGCCCACAGCTGATTTCCGTGACAAATCTTTTCCTATACAACACTGTGTTCTGCCTTTAATGGTGTTGTTTATGGGATGTTAAAACCTGTTTTTTTCCTTCTTGAAACTAGGTGGGTTATCACCATATACTACTCAGACTACATTACTGTTGCAGTGTAAACACACCTCTTAATTAGTCCAGCCAATATGAAATAACATTTATGTGAAGATCTCAAATATGAAAGCATGCTTGTTTGGCGCAAATGTTGTGGCACATAGTAAGCAGTCAAATGCAGTATTTCAATGTGTGTCATTTAAGAAGGAAGAGAGAGAGAGAGAGAATATGGTCAACTACTTTTTCTCAGTTGCTTCACAATATTGTCAATGGTAACTGTTTAAACAACTATGGTATACTAACTTCAAGGGATCTGAATATGATTCATTTTGTCCCAGAGCTGTATTTCCCCCACTGGAGAAATTTCCATATTTCCTACATGGTATGATTCCGATCGCCAACTTGTAAGTTTTCTATGACTAAAAATAGGAGAAGTGGATTCCTATGTGATACCTTATAATTTAGTGTAAAACATGTATATCTGTTCTTCTGAAATGGCATTTCCCTCAGTTGCTAAGTTTGTGGTACATCTGCAAAATAATGCTCATCTGCATGCAGTGGAATCTGACTTTCTTTTTCCTCATCAAAAAGTCAAAATGTTATTTCAAACACAGTGAGAGCAGCTGATTTCTGAATGCAAGACATGGAATACCTTGTACATATTCACCACTAAATCAAAGTAGTTCACATAGATGACATTATTGGTTCATGAACTGTTTGACAGCTTCTACAACTTCACCAGAAAGTAAGTTGATGACGATGAATGAACCAGATGCCCATCAGTTACCATTCATGAACTGTTAAATTTGGTGTATCACACTGAAAGATTGAAAGAAGAAAATCACATAAATATGTCACCATTATTAAATAATTTATTACAAATCATCACATGAAGATATTTGCACAGTGGCTGCAATCCACGTTTGCAAATGGAGGAAACAATAAGTGCAGGGTGTGGTCAAGAATGTTTTTGGTGTTACATCAATAAAGGAACCAATCTTAACACTAACTAACTTTTCGTAGCATCAATCAGAAGAGGACTAACATATTAGTTTAAGACAGAAGAATTGCCTCAGTAACTGATGGTAATGATAGTATGGACAAAAATTATTTCTCTTTACTGACTTTATGCCGTGATGAGTCACTGTGAATGACAATGCATATTGTCAAACTCCAAAGAAACTTGGGGGGCAGGCACTTCAGGTTAGGTGTGGTGGTCTGTGGCTTGTTGACATTTTGCAGTTATTGATAAAATATGACAGCTGTTGTAACAGGTTCAGCATCAACAACTGAAAGTAACACTCAGTATTCTACTCAGTGGTTCTGTAGCAGAAGACTGTAAAATAACCATACAAAGATTTATCCCATGACATAACAAATGTCTGAATTTTCAAGAATATGTTGCAAAGTAAGTTCACTTATTTAGTTGAAAACCTGCAGTTTCTTTCGAAAGTTTCAGCATGTAGTGTTTTAATTTAATATATATTATGAAGACCTTCACACAAAGTTTTAAAAGCTTACCTAACAACCAAAATACTTGTTCCATTATCTTGACAATTGTTTTCATGGGAAAATCAAAAGAGCATGTTCTTCAATGGGATTATTAAGGCATAAGGAGTACATTATACTAACAGATACAAATAAAATGACACGTTTACTGAAAATGGTAGGGATTTTATTCTACATCCTGTTTGCCTACCTTTCACAGACACACTGTGGTAGGGGAACATTGGTCTAGCAGATGGCTCGATTCAACAGAAGTTCTGTCAAAAATATCACCTAAAATGAAGTCCATCATACATAACTTTCTGTACAAATTATAGTTTATCACTTAAGAAATTAAAATTTCATATGGTAACTAGTAACATGATCCAAGAGTCTACAAAAATAAAACTATATTAAGAGACAGAGATTAATCTTCTTTGAAGCAAACCATCTGTTCTTGAACAATACTCATTAAAATGTTAATAACATCCGTACAACGGACACAGCACATAATTTTTTTGTACAAACAATAGCATTACAGACAGGTCCATTTTTATATATATATATGTATATATGTACACACACACATCAGGCATGGTGACTTAACAATGTGGGCAAAAGTCTGAGGTAACAAAACTTTCTCCATCAGTTACAGAAACAGAAGTGATGAAAAAAATCTTATTTTAACATTATGCAGATAAAGAAAAGGAAGTCACGTGGAAATATCTTTCCCTTAAAGTGATACAAAATTAAATTAAAATAGGTTACTAGTTGTTCTCTAATACAGGACCTTCACGTAAATGATCAAAAATCAACTACTGCAATGCTCCGAGTTACCACTTTAAAACAAGCAACATCTCTTTGTATATTCCATGATAACAATATCAATAACAATGGCTTAAATTTTATAACACTTGCCACATTGCAAAGAGAAAATATAAAATTTTTATTATCATCATAAAACATAAGAGCAGTTAACAGTAAAATATCAACTGACAATTTTCTCAGATACACTTTTCCATCAATATAACAAATAAAATTCTGTATAAAATTGTTCTTGAAATAATTACACATTCAACAATTTTCTTGCCACACCCTGTGGCAGTACCTGAAGTCTGGACACTGCAAGGGATGCCTATAAAAAGACTAGATCCTTGCCTGTAGTTTAAAAATGGTACACTATGCAACATATTTTGATGTTCAACATATCCTGAATTTCTTTTCCTGTGCATGAAAGGAGACATGATTACATACAACAGTTTGCCATACTAAAGTAGTGATATCATAATCTCTACTGTAGTACATACGAATTAATGGATAACACAGTGCCACAAATGATTTACAGGCCTCTGCTCATGTACAGGAATAAAACAGGAAAATTATTAAATCGATAACCATTATGGTTCAACAACAACTGGTCAAAAAACAAATAAGTTGTCTCATCATAAAACATCACAAGAATATGTCATTCTTGAGAATAAGATATGTTTTTGGAATAGCAGAAATAGAAGAGTGACATAACGGAGAAATAATAACAAATATTGGTTGGCAAAACTGTATCTCAAGCATGGTATGAAGGGCTAGGTAACTACTGCATGTATCTGTGGAGATACCAGAGACAAGTGTTACCAACACGAAACTTGCACTTCACATAAGTTCACAGTAACAATGTTTAATATTTATAATATATATTTATATATTTATATATATATATATATATAATCTTTTCATAACAACTAGTATTTTACACATGTTAACGAGCTTACACATAACACACTGACCACGGCAGCCTTGCTCTTTGCTTTTAAATTAATAACAAATTACTGCTACACAAATAATAAACTAAAGTAGTGTCACAGTTAGTCCACCACCTGAACTCATCTTGAGCAGAGAAATGTTAAATAAATGAAAACAGAACAGAGTTTTGGGAATCATTAGTTAAATCTAGCACTCTGCCAGCGAATGTGTGCTGCATACTGTGACAAAGGTGCTGCACTTATACAGAAACCCAAAAATTTAAGAAGTCTGGTGAAGTGGAATGTTGAAATCATTGTTATATCCAGCTTATGGCCTAAACTTGCAAGAATGCAATGAAAGAAAAACTGAGCACTGCTAAAAGACCGAGGTTTACTACAAAATCAAATTACTCTGCAGTATGACAAGAACCAAAGCCCTTACCGTGCTAGCAGTTTGGCTACTGGTCACAAAAGCTAAAACTACAGTACGGTTGACGATGCCCTCATATCCCTTCCAGAACAAAGCAGTGCGCTTTTTATCTGGAATGTCAGAATGCACAAAAATTATAAAACATGCCACAAATAAAAAATGGTAATGAGCAAGGATACTGTGGTCACAATCAGGATGAAGAAGCATCAGTTTTTATTGATAAAAATAAAGACATATCTCTAAAAATGCAATAACTCAACACACAGTGAAGTGCCTCACTCACAGCAAACACTGAAGCCACCTGCAGTCAGTCTCTCTGGGGTCTTGTCTCCAGCAGAGGGTTAGCATCTCAACTACAGCACATTACAAATCCTGAGTCAACTTAGCTTCTTAACACAGTGTCTGACATTTTCTTTAGTTTCTGACTTTGTACTTTTTAAAGGCAAATGTACTTTATTAAAAAAGTCAACAAGACTATTAAAATATGACCTACTAGATTTCACTGTGCTTATGACAATTGTACAATAATTATTTGTCAAAAATTTGTGTTTCTTTTTTAAATATAAAATTAGAGAATAAAGCCTTGCCTTCAGCTGATGCATATCCCTCAATCTTCCACCAAGGACTCTCATTACAATTGTTATGTTATTGCACTTTGAACTATAAATTCACCACACACAAAATATATCCGCTACGATTTGCTTAGATCTGTTACCAACATAACAGTTTTATTCAATAACAAACATAATGCCCATCTCAAGCTAGGCACACCATTCAGCAACACTGTGGCCATTATCACGCAGCCCAGTAACACGTGTTAATTGCAAAAAATGACTGGTGGTCGCAAATCATGAATGGTGCACCAAAATCGACAGCAGGAACTTGTTGTCCATCCACTTGGCATAAAGCCCCAATACATTTGTCCATTCTTGTAAAGCAATAATCTACTGGCCTTGCGAACTCATTTACTGTCTTGAATATATTCACAGAACACACGGCTTAATACAACAACATTAAAATGCTACTGCTGCCTGATTCATTTCCACAAGCCTTTCAACATGCACATTTACTTCACACTGATCACCATACAGTTTGTTCTGCACTTTATAATTTAAGCTTTTCTTGCAGAAAATGCAAGTCACTGATACCTAAATTGGAAAAGATTTCATATGGAAATGAAAATATACATGTTTTAAAACATATAGTATAATAATTTCACAGGTAACCGGCAGTGGGAAATTGCAGGCAGTTCGGCAGGATTTCATCAGAGCTGGCGGCTTCAGTGGGTGAATAATGTGGACACTCTGACCATTTAGGACTCCTGAAACAGAAGACCAACAAACATAAGACTGCATGTCATCATCATTGTGACAGCTCCGAGTCCTTGAATAGCTTCTGACACACAACAGAAAGTAGTAGTTTAACAGAAGATGGGTTGCATATGGCACAAGGATATTAATTACTGGAATTACACTTCTCTAATTATAAATAAATTTAATGAAAACTTAATTATTGCTTTTTGAAACTTGTAATTTTACTAAAAAGATTTACACCAAAACATTGGAGTCTATTTAGACACTGAATGCTGATATTACTGGATGAGTGTAGAAAAAATTGAGCTTCCCATGATCAGTACATATGGAATGTAGTATGGTCTGTTTTTATTGTGTGTTTATGTGTGGTATTCACTGATACAAAAGGGTGTATATAATGGCCTGTAGGTGGCTATTGTTGGAACTTCTTTGAAGTAGTTTTGTAATAACTTACCACTTATCAGTTCAGTGCCATATTATGATAACTGACAAAGAATAAAAAATTTGTAGCAAAATGGAATATAAGGCAGACAACTAGCTACATCCAGAAAAATAAACAGAAACATAAACCACTGAACCTCCTGAAGATGGTAGTGTGAACCCTTAAACATCTCCTATAAGAAATTAAATGTAACAGACACAGTATAATTGTTTTAATTTGTCTTTTTGTAAAACTGAAGGTCTTATTATGTGTTTTCATGTCTGAAACAAGTAGGACCACAAAAATGATAGATGTCTGATGAGGGTTAAGCTGATATGAAGCTAGGTATTTACCAATAACATTAATACAACAGTTAATCTCTTGGGAAGTGTGAAACCAAGATGCCAATATGCCAAAACTGCAAATAGGTGATACAACAAAACCATAGTTTATTGTACCTACTGAAGAAATCTTACACTGATACAGCAATGAGAAATGCTAAAGGAGTTCAGTACTGAAAGATACCCAATAGAAGAAATAGTAAAAGTGCTCATCCAAGATGTTGATAATATCCATGCACTACACATTTAAATAAATGAAAATAAATTGTATTTTCAGTGTAAAATATTACTCAAGGCTAATAGAAAATAAAGAAAAAATTATCAAAACTGGACATATTTGTCACAGGGAGCAATCACAGTCCTTATTTACACAGAACTGGTTTTATTCTGCCTGTCTATCATTGTTCTTATTTCAAAATTGACAATTTTGGGCAACATCATCCATCTTCAGAGCCACTAAACAATAAAACTAAAATACACATGTTTCTCTTCATGGGACTTACACAACTGTTATTCATCATCAATGATAAAATCCTCTACAGTTGTAAAATTATTTATTACAAATAAATTACAACATTATAAATCTAAAAGAATGTACTACAATTATAACGCAAAAGTTGTAACAACATACCACATATCAAAATGACATAACAACCTGTCTTAACATAACTATAGCTCACTGTCATATAAGTGTGGTTTTAATACACATAACAGTGAACTGATAGTTTCATTAAGACAGGTTACCCTATAACTATGAGATATGGTACATTATACAGATTTATACAGATTTTGTATTTTATGATTAATTTTTTTGCTCTGTAATACTGTATTGTACACTGCCATTGGGAGGTACCATGGAAATCCCAGTCCCAATTCCAAGTCTGGATAAAGGAAGAGGAATGGGCATGGGGCTAACAACCCTATCCTGGAAAACGAGCTCATTATGGAACCAAAGGACAAGTGAAGCCAGATGAATGTAACAGATAAACAACCTTGGCAATGGAAATAGCATATGACTTGGTATTTAGCAACACGGAATGTGAGAACACTGAACAAGACTGGAGGACTACGGAATCTGAACAAGGAAATGAAGAAATATAATGTGATGATGGCTGCAATACAAGAGGTGAAATGGAAAGGAAGTGGAATATTACCATCTGGGACACACACACTGTTCTACAGCTGTGGAGGCAGAGGATATGGAGGCTCAGGTTTTCTAGTTGATAATGCTCATGAGACTGCCATATCGAAATTTAAGCCTGTCAGTGAAAAAATCTGCATATATGAAGGAAAGTCGACTTCAGTATACCCTTCATACATACGTATGCTCCAACAGAAGATGCACAGCTGGTGGAAAAAGATATATTCTACGAGCAACTGGGACAGTAGATAGCAAGGGTGGCAAAGCATGATATTAAGGTGGTTATGGGGGTCTTTAATGCTCTAGTAGGAAGAGAAATTGCATGTAGGAAAGCAGCTGATAAGGATCGTCTGTATGAAGCTTCTAATGACAATGGTATCAGACTAATTATTTTGCCATGGGCAATAACATGATTATTATAGCCACCTGGATGCAAAGGATGGATATAAGGAAAGTTACACGATGCTCCCCAGATGGGATCACAAAAATACCGAATCGGAAAATGAAGGAGTAGTAGATGTTGCTATGGTAGATGAGGTGTAGCAGGAAGTAAACAGATAGAGTACCAGGAAACTGTCGAGGAACCTACTCTGCAAGAAGTTAAAGCTAGTATCAAGACTCTTAAAAACAACAGAGCTCTGGGAGAAAACAATACTACAGCAAAAATGATAAAATACGATGGAGAAAAACTAATAAGGTTTTGCATGAGATTATAGTGGAAATATGGTGGGAAATATGGTGGAGAGAAAATATGACAGAACAATGGAATACAGCTATACTCTGCCCTGTATGTAAGAAACATGACAAAGCTGATTGTGCAAATTATAGAGGACTGGCACTGCTCAGGATAGTATATAAAGTGTCAGGAAAAATCGATTGTGCAAATTATAGAGGAATGGCACTGCTCAGGATAGTATATAAAGTGTCAGGAAAAATCAAGGCAAGTTGACTCAGTATATATGTAGAAGACGCTATTTTGTCGAAAGTTGACATGTTAAGAAACGTGGCTGTTGTACTTAAGGTTTATAATTTATATAAAAAACAGCTACCAGCCACATGTATGGTTTAAAAAGATTTATTATCTTCAGACCATGACCGGTTTCGGATTTATCTTTACAAATCCATCTTCAGTAGCAGATTACAAGCGTTCTTAGTTGGACCTAGTTTTGTTTATGTTATTCATTTGCTGCACTGGGAAATAAGTAAATCTTTCGTAAAAATACCATTACCGATATGACAACAAAAATATTTCTTTTCTTTCCCAGTGCAGCAAATGAATAACATAAACAAAACTAGGTCCAACTAAGAACACTTGTAATCTGCCATCTGAAGATGGATTTGTAAAGATAAATCCGAAACCGGTCATGGTCTGAAGATAATAAACCTTTTTAAACCATACATGTGGCTGGTAGCTGTTTTTTATATAAATTATAAACCATATGTAGAAGAGTATCTATGAGACTACCAGTGTGGTTTCAGAACTAACTGATCCTCTACAGATCAGATTTTTACGAACAGACAGATCCTTGAAAAAGGTTATGAGTATAGCATCAATTTCCACCAGCTGTTCATTGATTTCAAACAAGCTTATGATATTTCCAAAAGCGATCAACTCTGGAAGGCAATGCAAGATGTAGGAGCACCCAACAAACTAATAAGACTGGTCCAAATGACTGAGAAGAATACTATGTAAAGTTAAGGTTGAGGGCACTTTATCAAAGGCATCTGAAGTTAACCAAGGTTTGCAACAGGGTCATGTGCTCTCCACTAGTCTTCTTAATGTCACCTTGGAAAGGGTAATGCAAAAGATACAAAGCGGCAACCCTGGCAGGACACTGTTTAATAGAGTGACACAAGCTCTTGCATATGCAGATGATATTGATTTGTTATCCAGGAGGAAACAGGACTTTGAAGAAAAGCTTGAAAAATTAAATAGATATGGAGTGGAGATGGGGCTGACAATCAGTAGAAGTATATGTCAACATCTAGGAAAAAGTATAGTGAATGAGAAAGAAGCATCACTTTGAAAGGGGAAAAAATTTGAACGCTGTGAGAACTTTAAATATCTTGGGTCACTGGTAACAGAGAATAATGATATGAGAGGAGAAATACATGCAAGGATTACAGCTGGTAACAGGAGCTACTTCGCACTGATTAAAGTATTTAAAGCAAGAAGACTTAGTAGGAATCTCAAGCTGATCATACAGTAGAGAGACCTGTGGTGATGTACAGTTCGGAGGCTTGGACAATGACGGAAAATGATGAGGAGTTGTTGCAGAGATGGGAAAGGAAGATACTTAGGAAAATCTTCAGGCCAGTGAATGACAGGGGGTTTTGGCAAATCAGAAATAATAAGGAGATCAGAGAGTTGTACAACAAATGAGATACTGTGACAGAAATAAAGAGTAATAGACTATGTTGGTTGGGACATGTAGAAAGAATAGTGGAGAGCAGCACAGTCAAGAAAGTTTCGAAGGAAAACCAGGTGATGCCAAATAAGCAGTATACCAAGGACCAGATGGCTAGACAATGTGGAGGAGGACTTGAGAAGAATGGAAGTTAGAAGATGGAGAGCTAAGGTAGCCAGCAGAGTGGGAGGAGATTGTCCAGGAGGCCAAGGCCCTACATGGGCTATAGTGCCAAGGATTAATTAAGTAAGTAATACTGTATTGCAAGCACAGTATTAGAACCCAACTGTAATTCATTTTTATCTGTTAACAGATGGGAAACATTTCCAAAACTGGTAATTTTGAAATGGAAACAATGATCAACAGACAGAAAATAAGCCTATTTTGTGTAAAGAAAAATTATTAAAAACAACAAAGAATATAAATTATTAGTAGTAATTGTATCATCATGTAAAAATATGAATAAGTTGACATTCTAACAGTTTGAATGTAAAATGAAACACAACAGAGCAAAAAAATTGAAGTTATCAAAGTAAATTAGCAATAAAGAAATGTTTCCTTAAAGCAGGAACAGTCTGATGTAACGAGAAATTTCAGTTTCTTGTCTATAGCACAAGTCTGACCTGCCAATAAAAACTCTTGCAACAGGACAGACGAGAAAAAGACCCCGTAATGAATGGAAGCTTTTTTAGGAATAAAAAAACTCAAAATGAAAAACAAGCTTTAGAGAACACAGTGGCAAAATGTTCATGATTAACTAATGGAAACAACTTTTGGGTACAAAAATGGTACATATGGACAACATCTAGTGAAGTATTCAATCATCATTGTACATGGAGACAAATGATTTTTTAAAATATAATATTTTACACATGATCAATATTTTTAATGATGCTACCATTGTTGTTTGCAGAAAAAAGTGAACCAACATGCAAAATCAATCAATACTGAAAAAGATCAATGTATCAGTACAAAATAAAATTGGGAGAGTGGGAAGATTGTTACTCAAAATTCTGTACAAGATACATGGTTAAAATAAGTAAATGTGTACTGACTAATTATGGTATCATTTACACTAATTGACAGGTATATGCAGGCAAGAGAACCAAAACTTTCATGTCTAAGAATACCTTTCTCCTCTCTGTTGTCAAGAATTCAGATCTACTGCATACATTTGTTCTTTTGCAACATAGTGATAGTTATATCACCACTCCCCCAAAACTCATAAATATTTTTCCAAAACTACTACAAACAAGATGGCAGTGAAACCGTCATCATAAAGCAGTACATTTCCTGTTTACTCACTGGGAGAGCATGAGGCATTTGTCGCACAGCTGCTGTCCGCTGAAGCGGTGACTGATGATGCTATTTACGCTTGGCGTGCAACATTTCCATCAACAGAGTCTGCGTTGGAGCACCACCACTTCTGTGTTTTTGGTACAGGTGATCTTCACCACGACTTGCCATCTGATGGATCTCGGGCATCACTAGCAATAGCTTGGAAAACTTATCCTGTAACAACATGACACATGTGAAATTACTTATTACCACAACTTTATATTATATATAAAAAACACTTTCCTTATAAATACAGCATATGTTAACAGTTCTACTGTTCAGAAGTGTTATAGTTTTTATGTCTCCTACTAACTTATTACAAAAACCAGTGTTAGAACAATTTCAGATGTGAATTAACTACTAATATAAATGTCACATTCACATAATTATAGGTTCTCTTCTGGATACAGAAAAGAATAAACATGAGATTGTGGGAGGGCATAGTAAATGAAAAGACCTGTCTTCACATTCTAACCCACTGTGATAAATCAGAATATTCTCTTCTTTCTCATCAGTACATCTCCTTAGTTAGCATCGTTATATGAGAATATCAAGTTTCTACTGGCTTGTGTTCTGGAGTCAACAATTGTTGGGGCCTGGTAAGTACTTCTTCTATTTCCATTTTGGCTATTCATAAATGTTTATAGTTCATTAATCTGTTTTCAGGTGCCTTGATTTCTGCATCTATTTCACATTATATGTCACAGAAGGTTATAACAATGGATATGTTTCAATTTTCCAATGAGACATTGTCTGTTGTCAGGCAACAGTGATGGTCATCACATTTAATTTGAATTGTAGGAAAAATGTGTATTCTGAGTGAATTGCTGCCTCATGAAAAATTTATTACTTGGTGACCACTAAACTCTTAAACAGATCTCAATTTGTTAACTTAACTACTGTTTCTACACTCACTATTTCACTTGCAAATCGAACTGTCTTCCTTAAATGTGAATCCTAACAAAACATTCGAGAATGAATTTTAAGTTTCTATTATCAAATGGAAACATCTGACTGCACATATTGCTGTTTGCTGACATGTGCATTTACATTCTAATGAATGATTTTGATATTAGCTAGGAGTATTCAAGCTTTTATTTATTTATTTATTTATTTATTTATTTAAATTATGATTTTAAAATATCATTTCTGTTTCAGTCTGACAATAATACAGCACTGAGTAATGCCTTCTGAGAAAAAAATTAGTATTTAGCTATTAATAATATATACTCCCTGAAAGTTTCACTCTTCATTTCACTGAAATGTAGTATTAACACTGTGTAAGTTGTCATAAATCAATTTGTACTGAAGAGAAGGTTTCCAATATTTGACAGGTATGAGCTTGCAGCTAAGCAGACTGCTACACCAGCTAGTCCATGAGGGAATAAATGAGAATGGCCCTTATGCTGAAGGAGTGCAAACAAGCTAGATGGCTCTCCAGCTGCATCCTGCTAAGCTCAGCAAAATATGTCAGCCAGTCTGTAGCTCCACACTGTACTCCACACTGACATTGAATAATGCACTCTTCAAAGATTTAAATTTGAAATCTGCAATGGAAATAACTACACAGACAGTAACATCATCTTCAGTGTGTAAACGATCAATGTTCTATGGATGTAATTTGATGTGGAGATATTTAATGTTAGATGTTACACTTAAGCACCTTATTGGTTTGTGCTTAAAGCCAAAGCTCTTGCCTTTTAAAACAGAGCATACTAGTCTTATTATTGACTGTATTGTTTATCTCCATCTTGTGCCTCAAAATCCTTCTTAAAGGTTCTGCTTCAAATAACCCTATTATTTAATTTAATATGCTTCACAGTGAAATGTTCCTTTTAATAAAATAATCCTCTTGCATTTTTTTACGGCTTCCTGTCCAACTTTAGGAATGATCTTTGTGAGTGTTACAAAGTGATAATCAGAGTTTTCTTCATCCACACCATAATAGCAGCTGCAGTAACTTAACAAAAAATCCATCATTTCCAATCCCAGAGAATACTTGCTACATTTTTGTGAATATTTTTGCTTGCTTAGAGATTGCGCATTGCTTTATCCTCACCTGTATCTGAGGGTAGCACGTGAGCGTGTAGTCCAGTAGTGCCTGCTGAACCTGATCGTGGCCTTCTTGGACGTGTTTCCTGTTAGCCAATCCTCGTACATCTGAATAGAAATAGCACAAATATTACAAACAAGTTAGAAATTCCAGAACTATGTTTGCATTAAGAATCTAAGGTGCACAAAGCACAGAATATGTAAGAAATTGCCACAAACTTTTTTTTATGCTGCAGTGCCAAAGAAATTTCATAATTTTTTTTTAAGTACATTATCACATACGACCACTCACAGTCCAAGATAATAATTATTTTTTCTAAACTTGTTCCTAACAGAGACAGTGCACTGTATTTGTCAACAAAGAAGCTAGTATAATTTTCTTACATGATATTAGACAACACATACAGTAAGAAGAACATCTCATTACACTTAACTTCCTATCTGAGGTTTCATTCAGTAAAACAATAAGATAAGGTCTCTAATACCAAGAATGAAGGCTTTCATGTCAGTTAGTGCAATAGTGCCCCTAAATATTCAATAATGCATAAAAATCTGTGGCTATTTTGCATTTTTTAATGTAAAGTACTACCTAGAGTATGAAAATCACTAGTGTTTGTAAAGATTTTCCATAAACTTTATTCCATAAACTTCACCAATCATACTCAATTGTCCAACATCGCTCCAGTATCACCAAACAGTGAAATGGCTGTATACACAGTCGCTGTAGAATCTCACAGCTAATAATTAATATTTGCCCCTTTGAGAAAACAAATCACAAGGAGGCCTCATGGCAGATACTGTGTTGCACTAGTGAAACTTACATGTGTGCTATGCATATAAATGTGAAAAAGTAGCTACAAGTTACACAGTAAAAGGTGGCAGTGACATTTAAACTGCAGTCAGGAAGAATACGGTGCTGATGAAGGTATAAATACATTACATAAACTGAACATGACAGAAAACCCAAAATATTTCTTAGCATGTATGAGGTGTTTCAAAAATACTTCAAAGACAGGTTCCTTAACCAAGACAAGCAAAAAAGTTCACATAAACATTTATCTAAAAACCCTCCGTTTCCAAACTATCAATAAAAGTTTATGTTGTGCAGCTTTCCAAGTATAACCCAACAACTTCACTCATTTATGTGCCCATTTGACTCATTGTATCCTACATGGTGTTGTTCTGCCACTGAGACTTCTTTACATTCATCAGTCTTTACTGTGTCCATTGTGTTCATGTACTACAGGTAGTAGGTTAACTGAAAGTGCTTCGAGGCTGTAGAGCTGTGTCAGATGGGATTTCCAGACTGAAGACAGCTGAGTCATCCAACCTTTGATGACTGTGCTGCGTATTGTCACATTGCCGAGATAGCACCACAGATTGTTGACTGAGGAAGACCACACACTGCTTTTATACCCAATCAAAAACAGCACATTCTAAAAGCTGTCACAGAAGAGCCAGGTATCAGTGCACGACAAGTGGCCCTGTCACGTGGTGTATCTCCAAGTTCAACATAAATGACAATTCATGAACTGTTTGTATATCTGTATCTTCTTCAATGTGTGCAGGGCCTTATGCCTGCTTGTCACCCAGCAGGGGAGAACTTCTGAAAAAGATTTGTTGCACAAACTGCAAATCCGTTGTTTGCTTCTTCAGTTTTGTTTACAGATGAGGCAATGTATGGAAGCGATGGAATAAAAAATTTCTACCACCAGCTCATAAGGGCAAATTGCAATCCTTGTGTTACAGTACAGGCTAGATTTCAGTGTCTGTTTAAGATTAATGTGGGGGTTGGAACTGTAGGTGATTGTCCAGCAGGACCACACATTATTCCAGCATGTATTACAGTTGCTGTCTACAGAGACTTTATTCAGAACATTCTCCAAGGTCTACTAGAAGATGTGCCCCTGCAAATACAAAGGAACACATGGTTTATGTATAACGGACCTTCAGCACATTTCAGCCTCTGTGTTCAAGATGCACTGGCTAGTATCTTCCATGATAGATGAATAGGTAGAGGAGGAACAGTTCCATGCTTTCCATGCTCTTCATGTTTCCCTGACCTCAACCCTTTGGATTATTATCTCCGAAGGCACCTTAAGCAATTTCTCTGTCCAGCAGACCACCCAGATGCAGAAACTCTTCATCAGCATGTCTTGGAGGGCAGTGGAAACATATGAAACTGTCGGGATTATTTGAAAGGGTGTGACAGTCTATGATTTGATGAGTGCATGCATGCTTAGAAGCACGAGGAGGAGATTTTGAACATTTATTATGTGTTTATTTGTTGATGAGCTCCAATTTTATTTAATCGTATGGCTAGGGCCCCATTGGGCAGACCGTTCGCTGGGTGCCAGTGTTTCAATTTGATGCCACTTGGGCAACCTGCAGTCGGTGAGGATGAAAGGATGATGATGATGTGCAGAGAAAATTCCCTGACTCAGCTGGGAATCAAACCCAAACCCAGAGGATTGACAATCCATTACACAGACCATTCAGCTAACGGGGGAGGGGGAGGGGGGACGTTGAGCTCCAATCACGTAAAGTGTAACCTTTCATTAAAAACTATCAAATGAACCATTTTTGGACATATGTTTGTACACGCTTTCTTCTTGTAACTATCAAATGAACCATTTTTGGACATATGTTTATGCACACTTTCTTCTTGTTTTGAAATAAGGAACCTGTCTCCAAAATCTGTAAAAGTATCTCTGAAACACATCAATATAAATTGATTGGTGTTGTATTTTTGATTGTAATGAAAAAGATTTTGTTTTGCCTAAGTTCAGAAATTATAACCACCACGGAATCATGAAGAAGCCATTTAAATTTACAGCAAGTTTGCATGTCACTAGTTTCAGCTTTTGCATCATTCTCTTGAATGCTTTTCAGGTAAGCATAATAATTTCATTTATCCATTTAGATATTTATGTATATTCATGGCAAAACAAGATTTTTTGGCAATTCAGTACAATGCTGTACATTTTAACTGATGTTTCAATTAACTCTACCTCTTGTTACCTGAGATAATTTAACCTGACCGATTAAAAAACTTAAAATTTATTTCTGTTTCCCTACACTTGCCATAGAGTAACTTACAAAATTAGTAACAATGTATTTTAGAAACAGATTTTTGAAAAATCCATTTTCCATGCAAAGAAAATGCTATGTGGGACAGAATTATGTTGCACAGCACCTAAGAAAATAAGTATATTCTGTACCTCCCTATAGCACAAAATTAATACTGAAATGTCTACGTGAATGAAATAAAATCAGTTGCTCTGAGCAATTACTGAATCATTTTATAAATGCAACTACCAAAATATGCCTTACATTCAGAACAATTGAAACTATTAAAAGCGAACCTTGAACTATTTTTTACATAGCACTCTTTCCTTATCTGGCTGCAAGAACTGGTGTTATGAAATGAATCATAATTATTGAAACTTCCTGGCAGATTAAAACTGTGTGCCTGACTGAGACTCGAACTCGGGACCTTTGCCTTTCGTGGGCAAGTGCTCTACCATCTGAGCTACCGAAGCACGACTCACGCCCGGTACTCACAGCTTTACTTCTGCCAGTACCTCGTCTCCTACCTTCCAAACTTTACAGAAGCTCTCCTGCGAACCATGCAGAACTAGCACTCCTGAAAGAAAGGATATTGCGGAGACATGGCTTAGCCACAGCCTGAGGGATGTTTCCAGAATGAGAATCATTCTGGAATCATAATTATTGTTTATCTTTAATCTTCACAAATCTTTTTAAAATTGAAGCTATGTTCAGCCATAGGTCAGTTTGAACACCACAGTGCTTTAGTAGGCACTGTCTTCCTCTGACCTATCCAGTCAGTTATAGTGGGATCCATTATTTAACAAGGAATCTGAATTGCATTCAGTTTGAGTTTTTGACACACAAAACACTCTGACAATGATAGAATTAATTCTAGCTGCCCATAAAATTTCATTAGAAAGGAATTTTGAATCATTTTAGGAGTAAAGATAACAAAAAATTTTAATGGTTGATTGCATCGTTAATTTTGGAGCAATGTGGCAAAGGTAAAAGTCCAACAAAATTATTTACACAAAAAGTATGTTCATACTGTCTTAATAAACAGTTGATGGAAGTAATCACATTAGAAATCAGTTGTCCAGTTGGATCTCCTGAGTTCTGCAGCCGTTCTCTGGCAACTCACCTTTATTCTCTGGCAGCTTCACTTAATCTTCTCCAATTCATTATAAATGTTGTAACAAAGGCAAGGAACTACAGAGTTACTTTACAGAAAAAGGGAAACCTGGCTTTTACAGATGTAATAATATTTTCTCACATACTGCAGTGTATCAAAGATAATTTTTTAATGGGAGAGGAGGAGTGAGGCTCTTCACTCATACAATATTCTGGGACAACTGAAAGCATGTCTCATCGTGGTGATTTAAAGTAAATTCCATTAATGTTATGCTTTTGACAAATAGTAAAGTAAATGATAGGTATTCATCGAGAGAAAAGAGCAATGTAAAAACAGGAAGTTGTTTACCAGGATTGAGGAGCAGCAGGAACTTGACACAAATGTAATCGCTGAGGTCAAATTTGAGGTCCTGCAGCTTGGCAGTGAGGTCATTGAAGTGATCGGCTAGAGTAGGCACACCCAGCAGGCCGAGGCAGAGTAGATCGAACTTCTGCCCGTTGGGCAGCGTCGTCTCGTCCGGCAGGTTATTGTGCATGCGTTGATGCATGTGGTCCAGCACCAGCATGTCTGACCAGCTGTGCTGCAGCAGCTTCATCTGGTCATCCACCTACAACAACGACAACAATAATAATAATAATGAGCTCATGGCATGCCCAGTAATCAGCTTTAATTTGTATGTTCCTCTTTTGGTGCAAGGCATCCAGATACAAAAGTGAACTCCTTCACCTAGTCTTGATGGTTGAACAGGAATTTATAAGTGGCCAAATGGATTCTCAAATATTTATAGTTATTTGGCGTCCAGGGGTTAACTTTTAAGCTGCTTTTAATTTAGGCTGTTCAGTGTCTTCCCTTTCCACAAAGTAACGACAGAGCGGCTGTTTTTGTCGTCTGCAGTATCATCTGAGGAAGAGCCCAATCCAGCCTCAGTAAGTCTATATTATTTATTCGAGCAAATTCAACTCATCGTAATTACCATTAAAAACAAAGGAGAGAAAGAATTATTAACTTAAACCACTGTTGCTGCAAATCTTGCAACGTCAATTGCTCTCAGAATTGCAAACCAATCTGTGCAATATGCAGGGCACAGCTGACAGAGACAGTGTTCTCCGCCCTCACTGTTGGCGGTACAGAAAAGGTAGTGTAATTTCTGTAGGCTACTCCTGGATCCTCCGACTCCAGATCGAAAGTAGCTGAGTGAGCTCCAATTCTGTTACTGCTCTATAAAATCGGCTGTTATATTATAACAGAAATGACAACGATATCTGTTTTTCGTAATTTATGAAACGTCCACAGCCTTACCTCTTCAGTATACATACGGACTACTCTTACAAGCAACAGCTTCTCATTTTATTCGTTATCGCTACTACCGCCTCCACCCGTTGATATTTTATCTATTCTCCTTATTAGAGATGCACATTGTTACTTCTGGCTGAAAATAGACATAAAGGCCGAAATGAACTGATTGTGGAAGACTTATAAGCAGTCTTTTTTCTAATTATTACCGTCGAATAAATAAAATAAGAAACTTCAGTTAATAACACCTTCCATTATCAACTTTCGTTTCTCCTTCAATCTTAGATTTAAATTACTTTTAATTATGATCTTAATTTCTCGCTTTGACAGTATATAACGTAACTTGCCGCATTATATAATAACTTTTAAGTTATTGGGTCTCGTTCCTACTCCTTCCCATTCGAGAACTCTGGAGTGAGCGACCAGGCTATCGTGTCTAATGAGAACATTTGAGCAACAGAGCGAGATGACACCTACTAGAACGAACGAAACTGGCAACAGCGTATTTCCGAAATATTACGCTCTATATACAACGATCGTCCTTTTCACCCAAGATCTTTTACGCCAGAGCTGCATCTGAGGAATAAATATTTGTGACAAAACGGGTGACATCGTCGAACAAACAAAACCTATTACCTTACTTCTTCAATTCCTGCATAACTTAGCTGGCGGGAGCTACTTTAACGTGTACTGCAAGCTCGACAATATGTGGGGATAAACGGAGCCAAATGAATTCGCAAACAGTAACATTCTGTGTATAGAACAGCATGAAAATGGACAGTCGGGGCCTTCGGAGTGACCATTTTAACAAGCCTCTCATCCGACCAACGGCTGAGTAAAGTCGGGACAGTCGGCTAGGGATTGTAGAGGTGGCGAAAATGTAACGACGACACGACCGTGAAAGGGGGCGCCGCTAGACAGTGGAAAACAAGGCAGTTAAACGTTACGTAACAAATAAGAGGTGCACACAGCGGCCCGGCGCTTGCGCAGAGCGCACCGAACGACGCTCCATGTGTACGCAGCTGACCCACGACACCTGTAGCGCGCGCTTCCTCGCAAGAAGCGGCTCCACAAACTCGACCGTGGCTACACCGCAATCCTCTAAACTACCGGGCACTGGCGGAAAATACTCTAGGCAACGTTAACCGTTCTAAATCGTGCAGGAGCAAAATTTATGGCTTGCTCTAGGCATGATACACTCATAATACTAAACGTAGACGACTTGTGCGTAAAATATAAATGCGAACTATATTACACCAGATATAAGATACATGAGGAAACACGGTTCTTGGATCGGACAGTTTGCATTGCAAACCCTTTACTGCGGCTACATCTACTACATTCGTCGCTTTAGTAAAAAAAGACCTCGAGGAAACACATACGTCAATTAACGCTATTACCCTCTACTTATGTAGTACCTTCATCAGTTCAAAGCTGAACGTTTAAACTCTATTCACGAGTGCTTGTGGAGCAGTACATATGTAACTTAGTCTCACACTGCTTTCGCAGTGCAGCGTGCATCTTGGAGAGTGAGATAGCAGTGATGAGCGCTTGTGAAATCTAGTATTACGCTAAGTTGTCTTCCTCTTGTTTTATTCGGATCATTATGGATACGAATGGAAGCGACGGACTAAAAGTTGGTGCAAGCGAACTTCTCTCGGATAGCAGTAAGTTTGTCGCTAACCATCAAGGCTCCAGCCGATGGTCTGATCTCCAACGGTGACACACGACCTTACTTCATGAGACAATGCAAAGTAGTCTGGTGTATAATTCATGACATCAGCGTGCAGTACAGCTTACTCACCTGTCCTATCAAACAGAGACGACGAAAATTTGTGCCACCTTCCGGATTCAAAGGAGCTACCTGCAGATGGAACTTGGTGCAGCAGCGGGGAACAGCGCTGCTGTCGGAAATCGTGCAACCCAAAGCTCTCCTTGTCAGCGACAGTTGCTAAAGAGGTGCCTAGCATCCCATCTGTTTATTACGGTGAAAAAAAAAAATAGCGCCATTATCAAATGCGTACTCAGTTTAGTTCGTTAAGAGACAAGAGCTGCACATAAAAACATTCGAATAACCTGTGTATCAAGAACGAAATCTTCATGACGCTAAAGCTGATTTGGATTTCTGTGGTACGGCGGTTGTCGTGTGTACTTCTTACAGCTGACAGACAATAAACGTTCACACTTCTTGGTCGTCTTGGACACTACCGTCACAGGATTTGCTATATGCCCGAATACTGGTCTCACGGTGTACATCAAAAGGCCCTTTAACAAGTACTTACAAACTGCGGAGGACCAAGCATACGTGACTTAAACTCGACATTTGTAGGGTAAGTGATCTATTAGTTGAAACCACCACCCAATACGTCACACAACTTTTATACAGTTGATTTCGCTACCTTTTCTAATTACTACTGTACAGAGCATTCTGTTCTCTAACGTATGAAGAAACAGTATTTTTAGTTCCAATTAAATAGAGCAAAAAACAATAAACGAGAAAATTTAAAAAAAAAACATCTTCATGATATTCTAAACGTCCAGTATCGATATTGATGAAATTATTTCTAATCCTCGAAGCACAACAACAAAAAATACTATAGTCGGTGAACAGATCATAGCAACGAAACAACATGAAAGAGATTGAACAAAATGTTACAAGAAACTTATGAGATATTTCATGGGCGCCTATATTTCAGTATTGCTTCGTTACGCTATTGCTGATGGAACAGGGTGACGGCGTTTGCCAGTAAAAAAGTTTACTACATGCGCAGCGATTCATCATGGAACGACGAAATCAAATCTCGTTGTGCGAAAGGCCGATGTCAGACTCCGTGCCATTTGGAATACACCACGAAGGAAACCGCTTACGAACATCTCGTCGAATCATTTGATAAGTGCTGAAAAACGCTGTGTAGCTTACCTAGATGAAGCAATGGAGAAGTGAGAGAGGTTTCAGGAAAGAGCTGCCTGATTCGGCATTCTGAATGAGCACGAGAACGTCAGAGAAACTTTCAACACATTACAGTGAGGGTCGCTACTAGACTGACGTTGTCAACCACGGAGAATATTCCTTTTAATTGTGGCATGGGCGGAGGCCCTCTACTCGGAGGTAAGCCGGTTCGGGTCCTGGTGGTGGATGAAATTTTCGCTGAGCGTACTTGGCCGGCAAGGAGAGGCGAGGCGGTGGCGTAAGGTCCCTGATCAACAGTCTTTGCGCCAATGTCCTGGACTAGGTTCCAAACCTCTCCGCAGTGTCTCATGAAGTGACGACACGCGACACGGTTGATGGTGATCCGTCCGTTGGATGTTAAGTTCGGCGGCCTCGTCTGTGCTATTCGAGAGGAGTACGCTATGTGCCCCGGCGCCGGGTTTTGCCGCCTCCCTTCTTCATCACCATACAGAACATACACAACACTACACTATACAAACATCCATTACACTCACCTACACTCTACAAATACTCGTTCGATATAACTATCACACATCCGCACGCAGACGGGCCAACGTGGGTCTGGGCGGCTGAACCCACCACTTAGGGTTTCCGAACCATTAGTGTTATACGACGACAACTACTTTTAATTGGTCATAAAGACTGAAGGAAAATATCGCTTCCTCTCAGTACTGTATGGTCAAGCCGATAGTCTTTCTTCCTCACCCCCACATAGGAAAGATTAGGAGCGGCAAAGATACTGAAAAAGTACAGCACACGATGACATGAGGAATACTGTGTAGCTGTATACAGAAAAGTGAATCGCGATAACGGAAAACGGAAATAATTACCTATCGCGTTTGCTCACCATCCCTAAATCGAGGATGGTCAAAACAACATGTTAATAAACTCACCGGCCAACAAGATAGTCACCCAAGTGCGCATGCACAGATGAATCGTTAAGTCTTTCCACCGATCAAGTTACGTGATCAACTGTGGACGCACTGCCTCTACATAGACATAATGTAGCAACTAACAGTGAGACAGTTATGTTTCAGGCAGACGTTGTATGTGAACATGGGTAAACGCAAGGACGTGACAGAGTGGCAAAAAGAGGCAATCGGTTTGGTCGTGCACATGACCATATGGTGTGTGAAGTTGCTGGATTTATTGGTGTTTCGTGACGGACTATTTAACGTGTCTACTACCAGTAGTGTAAAACACGTGATCTTTAAACACGGCGTCAGAACTGCTGGCGGAAAAAGATCCTAAGAGGGACCAGAGACGCGTTTCACGACTCGCGGATCAAAATCGCTTCCAAGCCGACATTGCTGCAGGCAGAGAATGAAGGTCCACCCCAACCTGTTGGCGAGAGAACATTGCGATGGGAACTGCATACAATGAACATTTGGAATCGGTCACCTGACAAAATGCCATTGCTCATACAGGTACATAATAACGACAACGGCGAAGTTCATCGGGCTGGAAGAATATGTGACTGGTCCTCTGAACACTTCCACAACGTATTACATCTCGACTGGCCTGTCTCGACTGACTTGAACCTCACGAAAAATCTGTGGGACATGTAGGAACACTGACAAGGGAACCTCCCCATCGCACCCTCCTCAGATTTAGTTATAAGTTAGCACAGTGGATAGGCCTTGAAAAACTGAACACAGATCAATCAAGAAAACAGGAAGAAGTTTTGTGGAACTACGAAAGATAAGCAAAATTTACTAACTGAGTAGTCCATGCGCAAGATAGGCAACATCAAGGCTGATGTGAGCTCAGGAGCGCCGTGGTCCCGTGGTTAGCGTAAGTGGTGCGGAACGAGAGGTCCTTGGTTCAAGTCTTCCCTCCAGTGAAAAGTTTAATTTTTTATTTTCAGTTTGTGTGTCAAACTCTTATGTTTTCATCACTATTTTGGGAGTAATTATCACATCCACAAGAAAACCGAAATCGGGTAAGGTAGAAGAATCTTTTTACCCATTCGCCAAGTGTACAAGTTAAGTGGGTCGACAACATATTCCTGTCATGTGACGCACATTCCGTCACCAGTGTCGTATAGAATATATCAGACGCGTTTTCCTGTGGAGGAATCGGTTGACCTTTGACCTTGCGATCAAATGTTTCCGGCTCCCATTAGAGAGGCACGTCCTTTCGTCTACTAATCGCACGGTTTACCGGTGCGCTCGCAAAACACAGACACTAAACTTATTACAGTGTACAGAGACGTCAATGAACGAACGGACAGATCGTAACTTTGCGAAAATAAAGAAATTAAACTTTTCACCGGAGGGAAGACTTAAACCAAGGACCTCTCGCTCCGCAGCTGCTCACGCTAACCACGGGACCACGGCGCTCCTTAGCTCACGTTAGACTTGATGTCGCCTATCTTACGCATGGACTACTCAGTTTGTATATTTTGCTTATTTTTTCATAGTTCTACACAACTTCTTCCTGTTTTCTCGAATTGATCTGTGTTCAGTTTTTCAAGGCCTATCCAGTGTGCCAACTTATATCTAAATCTGAGGGGGGTGCGATAAGGAGGTTCCCTTGTGAGTAAGACGCATACATCAGCATCCCCACGATTTGGTGGAATTGCGCGATCAAATCCTCAGCGAGTACTTTAACCTGCATGCGACGTACCTGCACAACCTTGTGGACTCACTTCCTAACGGAATCCGGGAGAGGTCACACGGTATTAGGGGTAACGAATTTTGTGTCCGGTGAGCTCACTAAGCAGTAGAGCAGCCAAAATTTGACTGGTCTTTGGACCAGTGTGTGTGTGTGTGTGTGTGTGTGTGTGTGTGTGTGAGGGGGGGGGGGGGGGCTACATGAAGGCGGAACAGGTCTTACAGTTGAATCTTGAATCCTGTGATAACTGTCACGCTTAGATGAGACATCCGGACTTGACGACTACAGAAACAACTAATGGCAGCTATTAGAATTCAGAAAGGATTATAAGAAAATATGATGGTCATATTTCCTCGCTCGATACATGAATGGAACAGAACACAACATAGCCAATGATGGTAAGAAGATCTGTCCAGTGGTTTGCACAGTGTGTATGCAGATGCTTAGAACAGGAGGATACTTCCGCCTGTTGCTCAGGCGTGACATCGAGTCCGTGGCTGAATGGAACCGCGACTGCTGGCGGGCGGCATGGACGCGGCGATACGCGCTGCGGGCCAGCTCCGCCGCCGCCGCCGCCGCCGCCTCCGCCGCCGCCACGCCGACTGCCGCGAGCGCTGCCGCTGCGCCGTGTGAAAGTTGCGCTGGCCTTGGAATTGACGCATTACGCCACGCTCGCTCCCCTCCAGGCCGCGTCGGCACCGCGAGGGAAAAGAAAAACCGGCGCTCATTACCGCTCTAAATATAGCGTGCAGCACGCGGTCGCCGGAGCCCGGTGCGTCTCCTCTCGAAGCCACGCGCCCTCCGTGCATCGTGCCACTCTGGACACGACTTTCTCCACGGGCGGACCAGCACTAAGGGCCACTCTGGTTCCCTCCAACGCTGCTGACGGGTACTGCCAACTCCGCTCACCCCTCAGTTACGTTACTTGTTCTACTCCGCCGTTACTTAAAACTATTTCACGGCTTATGCATTTTTTGATTCCGTAACTACAAAGCATATAAAGACCGAACGTTGACGAGTGCTCTGGGAGTCAAAGACTAACTCGCCCTCGCGCAGAAATACGTCAACATCGCTGATGCTAGATATCTACATTTAGTATTTTGCGAAAGACCTCATTTTGTAACATTATTTGTCGCCGTCGCCTTACATACTACAGTGACTTGGCATCTACCTGTCCGCCTTCACAAAGTTTATAAACTAATAGGTGCAGAGTTCTCGTGGCAGATATTTCCCCCTATAATGCATTTATTATTTTGAAAATGGTACCATCATCGTCCCAATGGTGTAAAACCATTTAGTACAGCATCATTTCTAATGTTGTTCGGAACAATGTGTTGGATCCGAAATGTCAAACATAAAAGGCAAAATCTACCGTTTTTCCGAATCCTGCTAACACAGGGAGTCTTGAAACGTTGTCTATGACATTTATTTTGAAAACAGTGACGAGCCATAATGTGAAGATTCTTGTATCCTGAGTAGCGTTTAGTGTACTTTCCTCGAAACAAGTACTGAGAAGAATTGCAGAAGAGCGGTGGATGCTGTTGACAGAAAAGATTAGAAAGCTACAGTGGGCTACACTGGATAGGGCATAATTTGAAACGAGGTCGTCTTGTAGTAGAGGAATTGAAGATTTAATTGGAGAAGACGGGAAAGGGCAGAAGAAGAAACCAGTTTCTCGATGACGTCAGTAGATCACAAGGAGGGTACCAAAGAATGAAGAGGAAAGCAGAGGACCGAGAAGCATGGAGGTCTATGAGGTCTAAATCTGCCGCAAAGCAGACAACCAAATGATGAAGATAGACACTTGACGCTTGGAAGAAACATTATCTCCTTAAATTTATCCGATATGCGGTGACGCCGGACAAAACTATCAGTTGTGGTATATGCGTGTTGTGAAGTAGCTTTTTCTGGGAATGAAGTTTCTTGCGCCGAAATCCATGAATAAAATAATCTCACTCTACTTGTCTTGTAATACTTAAGCAAGATGACCGAAAAAATTTTATCTTTCATTTCTTTCTTGCACTGGTCATATACCTGTTTCTGATACATTACCTTATTGTAATCATTCGTGTTTTTCCTGAGGCTTACATTCTTTACGCGCCTATTCGGTCTTCAAGGAAATTGCTCCTGGAGCCCTTGGTATCTTTTAATAGAGGTTCAAGTCTATGAGTCGGAAACTTAATGCCTGCACGTATTTACAGTGATAATGTACGAGAGGTGTCATTATCCCAGCGCCTTCGTCACTACCGTCAGATGTGAAACACCTTATTTTGCAATAAATTCATTTTTTTACAGGTACGTCTGTTAATTCAAGAGCCGTTCCCCAGCAACAGAGGGACAGGTACTTCATATTACGTAACAGGTCGACTTTAATTAGACAAAATGTAGCAACTCATGTGGTATCGACTCAACAAGTGGGCAAGAGCCGTTGCGAGATTCAAATCTACATTTTCAACCAGTGCCCGCGTATGCTCGTTTTTGTTTATAGGTGGGGGACCCCAGACGCAACAAATTATCGATTGGATTCATATCGAGCGAATGTTGGCAATTATTATTTGAGAGTCTCCTAAATGCTCCTGATTTGCGCATTCGCTGACATATGGGCAGGTACTGTATCCTGCATGGATAGATCTTCGTTCACCGCAAACATACTGCATCAATAGATCAACAAGGCCTCTATGCAGCCTTTCACTGCAACTAATCAACCAATTTATGTGGGAAGGTAGGAGATCCAATCCCATGATACAATAAAACACTGTATGCACAAACTCCCTCGGCGCCTCCTTGACTGTTATGTCCTTACCGTGGTCAGTCATAAACCCAAGTCCAGCCATCTGCACACAAAAGCCGGCGTCGCCACTTATCCGAAGAATCAAAAATTTTCAGCTACTTTATGACGCAGTCAACAACTTCAAAAGCCTAAAACGAATCACAGGGGAATAGCGGCTTTCCTTCTACTTTCACCGCCACCACTCATTCGATATAAGCTGCCCAGTCAATTTCATTATTTGTATACGACCAACTCAAAAACACTTGCGCATTCACGAACTGATCGCAAATGTACATACGAAAGAAAAATGCATGACTTAACGTATGCAATTTTTTTTCCATACGGCAAGTACCCAATGTGGAATTCACACGACCGGCCCGAAGAAATAGTATTTTACTTATGAGGCATATACAGTAAAGCAGAAGAATTAGTTGGCGTTTTGGAAATATACAGGGTACAAAATTTAGTACACAGAGCTGCCACCACTGGCAGGTGGGCATCGAGTCGACTGAGCTTGGATGACATGTACGGGTAGATCATTCCATTCTGCCTCAGCTCTTAGGGAGGGCAGATCAAACGTGGCAGCTGGCGAGTGTTGGCGTGGCAATCTCTCGATGTCCTCAATGGATAGCAGAACTGAAGAACGTGCTATCCAGGGCAACAATCCTACACTCTCGTCTCGGAGTAGGTCCGGACGGCACAGGCAACATGAGGTCCGTTTCGTCTTATTGAAACATAACGTCACGGAGCCGTCGAAGATACGGCACAGTCACTGCCCTAAACACGTCAGAAATGCAACGCCTGCAGTCCAGAAGCGAACCGAAAATGAATGTGTTGTGTACACAGTGGCACTCCATACACGACTCCAGATGTTGAACCACTATGACGACAACGTATGCAGTTTGGCAACGTTCGTTCTCCTCGTAGCCGCTGCTGGCGGGTCTCTGTGCTGCCACTTCAATGTCGACGACAACGATGATCGCTATGCTGACAGTCTGTGGTGCTCCGGGCGCCGTAGCGCTATCCGTGTGTATGGGCGTCCTGTGGCAAAACAAGCTCATTTTATGACTCAGCGTACACGAGAAGTTGTAAGATCTCGCACGGCCTAGCGAAGAAATGTGTGTCCTCTCGGGCGCTAGTAACGTGGGGCGGTTGAAATCTCCGTGCAGTTTTACAGGGCCCTTCTGGACCCACCCATTACACATTTACGTGGTAGTCGTGGGATTCTGACCAACTAGAGTAGCAATATCGCGGAGAGTTAAACCAGTTTCGACAAGGCACGATCCTAGTGCTGTCGATTCCGATACGAGGGGGGGAAGAGATTCAGCACGATCGTCCCACAAACAAACAATATTAAAATACGATATCTGAATCAGGAAGGTGCTGCGTAATCTTCCCTCATACACGACACGTACATGTGCGATACTCTTACCCACTTTGTGCGGTTGCGCCGTAATGCTTAACAACTTTAAAATCAAAGCACGTAGTACAGTTCGTGCCAATCTGAAGTTTGTTGCATGCTGCGTTCATGCAGCTGCAATTTCAATGCAAACTGGAGGTCCAGTTCGAAAACTCTTGCGTATACTGCAGCATGCTCCAACAGACTAAATGAGGCGGGGGGCGAATAATCGTAACCAGAAGTGTGGATAGCCTGCTGCCAGCAATACGCGGCATGCTGCGGAGGGGCGCGGCACGAGAACAGCTGAGGCGCGGCGCGGCGCTGATTAAAGGCGAGCGCCAGGGCGGGCGGGCGGCGCGCCGGTCGATACGGCGAGCCTCCGCCGCGCCGCCCACCTTTGCGGCGCCTCCTGCGGGCCAGGCCCAAGGCCGCGCGCCGTGGCCGCGCGCTGGTCGCCCTGGCGACGCCGCCGCCGCCGCGGGTCGATATGGCGCGCGCCGCCCCCGCTTTCCCGTCGCCCGGCGGCCGGCGGCACGCTGCCAGTGACCTTGCCCAACACTCTCGTCCACAGCTGCTGCCGCCGCCGCACGTGCCGCCGCCTCTACGACTCGCGCTCACACGATCACCACGCGCGCTCCTACCGTTTAGCGCGTCTTCCCCTCGACACAGTAATGACGCCGAGGCTATTTGTGGAGGCCCGTCTACTCTCAAAACGCCCGATCTGGCAGCAGCCGTAATATAAACCGTATAGCGGCAATCGTGTTCTCTGCACACCACATTCAAGTCGCGCGTTAGAAATCATGTACGAGGGTTAGTTCAGCTTCCTTCTGCACGCATTAACGAATAGTAAAATAATCGACATACGGAACAAATATGAATCAATTTGTATAAATAACGCTACCGAACTTGTGGGGTTATCATTGGTGACTCCAGGAGGCAATTTGCGGACGATGCTGTTGTCTATAGAAGGTGGCAGCAATTACACTATTGGCGACAAACCCTTGTAAACAGTAACTACCGTAAAGTGGAAAGAGCACACAAAACTAACAATACGAAAAGCCCGCCTCAGACCGAGATGCGCAGGGAGAATCTTAGGGAAACACAATTCGTTCACGAAAGAACAGGCTTACAAACAACTTGCTCGACCAGTTCTTCGGCATTGCTCATCAGTGTAGGGCCCCTAGCACGTTGACTTAATCGAAGAGGTGGAAAAGATCCAACACTGCGCGTTTCGTCAAGGGTTAGCTCACGCGGCGCGAGCGCGTTACGAATATGCTGAACAAACTCCAATGGCAGATGCTACAAGAGAGGCGCTGTGCTTTGCGGAGAGGTTTGCTGTAGAAAATCCGGGAGCGTACGTTCTAGGAAGAGCTGGTCAACATATTACTCCATTCCACATACGTCTTGCGAAATTGCTAGACGAGAAAAATCAGAAAAATTAGAGTTCATACGGATCTTTATCGACAGTCATTTTTCCCACGCGTCATTTCGTAAATGCAACGAGGAGGAGGCGAGGGGACGATAGTGGTACCAGAAGTACTCTCCGCCATACACAGAAAGAGGGTTTGTGGAGTATAGATGTAGAATGTTTGAACATATTCAGAGTACACAGCACGACAACCGTGCCTGCAGTTCCGTATGCAGCCTACCAGTAACAACTGTAATATGCTAAATGATTCGATCCATCTTTATCGCCCAATCGACAACAGCACCAAAATTACCTGCTCCGCCTTCAGTGCTCGAGTCATACATAAAGTGTCCATCCAAATCAAATACAGTTATCTCGCCACGTTTCTCCTTTAGTTGGTCGTCGAATTCGTTTAAAATCCGCCCCTTTTAGCATAAGCTGTATCATGTGCTGCCATTTAGCAAACTGAACTGGCAACGCTCCTGTGTGCCTTTAATGCAAGCTTCACTAGGGTGATGTTCCGTCACCCATACAGCCCTGCATTACATACAATAACGTTAACTGCATTAAGGCAAGTACTGCAAGACACTTAACACACTTCATGAAATTCCTTTACCCAGAAGCGTGCACAAGGTAAACAGCTGACAAAGAAATTCTACAGGATTATATATAAGTTCCAGCCAGTCACCACGAGGAACACAGGCAGTGCAACTATGAACGATGCTGAGGCAAGATTCTTGCTGTCGCAATAGCCACGCAAGGCAACTTTCAGCCAGCTATTTCACTCCAAACGACAAGTTTCTCCTCCCCTTCTGAGGCAACACTGATGCTTCTCAAAATATGAGGTCATATTCTTCATAAGAAAAGGCCTGTATTATTGTAAGACATAAAAGTGTACCTGTGATGATATGTAAGATGTTCACAGTAATATTTCCAAGCACACAACTTAAGGTGTCATCCAAGATTATCTTTAAGGCGTATGTAGCAGAATCTGTAAAAACTTGAATTCATGCATCAGTGTGCTTGGATACGGAATTGATTCTCTGTGCCGACTTAGAATCCCGGGCACGAGAGAACATTACCCACTGTCCTCCTAGAATAAAGCTAGATCGAGGTCAGTAATGCCAACAGTGAATTGTTCACGGATGAGTGGATATTACAATATTGGTGAAGACATTCATTCGTAACGAACATATTACATGTGGCACCACTGAATACAAGTAGAAAATCAATAATATATTTTTTCAAGGCACAAGAAAACTATGTAACGAGTAAATCGTTATCGTCTGTATTTAGAGTTCCAGAGCCGCGCTATCAAGATGCGTATGGTAGCTCCGTTCTTTTAATTCTCTATGATGTACGCCAAGTAAATGCTCTAGGCCCGCTCAAGCAGAATACTGAACTATTCTCCGCGTGCGGCATCTTTTGTGTAGAACTGAAATTGCTGTGACATAAACGAGCATTCTAATGTTTTCTGATTTTAGGCCTGTAATAATTCGTGGCTGTTCATTCACGAGCCATATAAAAGCAGTTGTATTTAAACAATCTCGAACTTGCAAGACCCGACACCGATTTGAGTGTTTCGTCACAGCTGCCCCTCAGCAAATTGCAATCTAGGCTCTGGTTTCTTTCAAAAGAAATACATTCACCGGCTCTCCGTCGTTTAATTTCCTAGCCGCGGCCGTCTTTTGAAGAGTAGGGTCTACTCCGATAACGAGCACGTTGTGACTTAAGACTACCACCGTGACCTGTCAGTGATGTAAGATCAACGCGGCATGATTTGACTTCCAAATGTTAGTCACAGATGTCGCTCTTAGGCGGCCCGATTACATTACTGATTGCGTGACATTAGAGGAGCACGTCATCTCCTACGGGTGCTACGCACGCTATGATACTTCTGTATAATCCTGAAACCATTACGAATAACAGTGTTACAGTTCTAGAACAATTAGTATTCCTCAGACATCTGTGTCTTTATCCACAGTGTCAACTGTGTACTGTGTTTATGGACAATGGTAGCACCACTATCAGATCACAGTTCTCTCTATGCGAAATCGGATAAAACTTCTGATATGACCAACTAGTGTACCTGAATAGCGTCTTTAGTCAGGATTTCCATCATCTTCGCAAGTCATTGTATTTATACTTTCTACTTTCATAAACTTACAACCAGTTAGCCAGTAACAGGGTAAAAGCATCCTGCTGACATGTGATTTGGCTAATGTTCGCTATCCATACCGTTCTGGTGTCCTTGCATCTGCCAGACAGCAAGCCGGCATTTACTTCCAGAGCCATTTGATGCGCGAGTAGCGCTGTTAAAAAACAGAGTGAGGAATATTAGTGTCTAGCATCCCGTCGACGACGAGATCATCAGTGACTGAGAACAAGCTCGGACTGTCGGACTGGGGAACGAAACTGCCCGTGTCGTTCTTGGAGGAATCATTCGGCATCTCCCTTGAGACGTTTAGGAAACCCACGAAAATGTTAATCTAGACGGCCGGACGAGGAATTTGAGCAGCTGTCGTACCGAATACGAGCCTAGCGCGTTTACCGATATGTCACCTCCCTCGGTGTGTTATTAAAGGCGCGAGCTAATGTACACCTGTTCACGTTGACTGACAACTTTTACATTAAGATGTAGTCCACTTTTCTCGAAAACAGTTACTTGTTTGAGGTTCATAACAATTCCAATAGTAATTTATAGGTATCTGGCGTAAACAAATACTTGCCCTGTGATTTTAGAAGTCAGCACTACGCTTTACGAGTACGAAAAAGCTATAAATGACACAAAACTTATAAATCCTTGATTTTTGTTTCTTTTCTCCTTACGATATCAACAAGTGAATGGATGACTTTTCTAGACTATTTTACATCAGCTTTCTGGAAAATCTTATCATTTCGTGTGCACTATTCGCTTTATGAAATTTTCTCTCCATTTTTACTTCATTACAAACCGGAGGGTACATATTTTGCCAAACGAAAAGTACTACCGTAAGAAAGTAGAGCAAATGAGGCGACAGAAACAGAGTCGTGGCGGTGAGCTGATCGTTACTGTAAGGATGGCAGCACAGGCCCGGCGTTAATGCACACGGCCACTAGCAGATGGCAGGAGCTGCTTCCTGGCGGCCGCCAGCGCCCGAAGCACTTGCGCACTACCGTGTTACCATATCTGCCCAAAACAGAAGCGAGTCGCGGCGCCTAAACCAGGTGCCAACGTTTCCGCGTGCGCGCGAAAACGTCCAGTCAGCAGCCGCAGTAGTCACGGCGGCGGCTTGCTGTTTTGAAACAGCGCGGCCAGCCGTTTTGACACTGACGGTGACGAAACGATTCGCGTTTCGACAGGAGCCGCAGGCGCAGCCGCAAGCCCAGCGGACAGACAGACGAACAAACAAACAAGCGAGCACAAAGGCGTGTCGCGACAAGTCACCCCGTGCCGCGGCTTTCGGGCTCCGTACACACTTCCCCAATAGCTGCACTCGTAGAGGCCAGCACACTAAATGTCGCTCCATTTCGTTTCTGGGAATTACAGCTTTATTTTGAACAACATCAGTACAGTATTCAGATCAAAGTATTAATTAAAGCCTGGAAATGCACTCAGTGCGCAACATGTTCATTGCATCCGTCGTTTTGCCTCACATTTGCACTGAAGATGGCGGCGACGATGACCACGAAAAGAATTGTCAGAAGTTGTGTGGGATGGCCTATAGTGATCTAGGTTTGCGCTACATTTTTAGATTTCCTGTGGTACATGATTTCCTTGAAACAATAAAAACCAAAGCAATATTTCCTATGGCAGCCATTTTCAATCACTTTCATAATACTCTACAAACCTGTGCAAAAAAGAAAGTAGGAAGCTTAGGGCTTGTCCCGTCGACGACTACGCCAGTAGGAAATGAATACACGCCTGAATAGACGAAGGACGGAGAAAGCTGTGCCGTTTCAAAGAAACCATCCCGGCATTATCCATAAGCGATTTACGGAAACCACAGGACACCCAAATGTGGGTAGCTGGACAGGAATGTGTACCGCCGTCCTCCCGAATACCAGTCCAGTGCCTTTGCGACAGCGCCACCTCGCTCGGTGAACCTGTTCGACATCGCACGAAAGTCACTTCTATCACGTATGGAATCAAGCATAACGTTGGCAGCGTGTGCAAGAGCTCTAGACTGTACACTCCACTGGCTCTGCTGTGGTACACTTATTGCCATGAATATTGGTAAACATTGCTTCCGCAGAATTCAAAAAAAAAAAAAAAAAAAAAGAACCAGCGATTCCGTGACTCAGTTATCTCCCAAACGCCCATTTCGCGTGGATTATTCGCGAAAGTTGCTTCGCCCAGAACTTCTTTGCTGACAGCGCAGTTCACATGAAAATACGCGTGTTTTGTGTAACGCAATCTTTTTGAAATGCCCAATTTTCAAACTATAGTCTCCACTGTTCAACTGTCGCCACAGTCTTATGCGCTACTACATCATTGTACATAAAGGACTGAAATTAGGAATGGATGAATAATGTGTTGCACAGATCGGCATGCACTAATGAAAAGCTGTGTTTGGACGACGGACTAAACGGATGCAAAATATAAATAACGACAAAAAATAAAGAACATAGTGAGTCGAGGAAGTACATTCGTTATTGAAAATTGGACGTTGAAAGGATGGTGGAAGGAAATAATAGTGGGTACACGACCAGATAGAGTATATAGACCCTATATACTCTAAGACAGATCGTCGTCAATTTGGGATCTCTGAATGTACAGGTAGCAGGAAAGCGACAATAATGAAGATCTGCTTCAAACCAAACGTAGCGTTGATGACCATAATAAGAGATCGACATGGAATTTCCATCTCTTTCTGCTGATGTACTCAGACTTCGAGTTAGAGTCACTAGAGCTGCTTCAAGTTTTTCAGGTGTGAGAGCATTATTAGTATGCGGCCGCTTACTCTCCGAAACTGATGTACTACTTTCTGTTTCCGAGGACTTAACACAACCTCGCCGTTCCAACCAGGAATATTACTTCGTCTGCCATTATTACAAACTTGCACTTTTCACATTACTAGGAGTATTTTCTACGAACATATGACAAGGCACGAACAACTTCAGAAGTTATATCCCAATAGTAGAGTTTTTAATAAAATCACACTGGGCGAAACTGTGAGCGCTACACGGTTCTCGGTCCGGTAAGAACAATACTTCCGAGCAGAAAATAAGTATGCCCCGCCCTCAGAAAGCTAGAAAGCCTGAGAAGCCGCCTAAGAAGACAAATGCTACAACTTAACAGACGTTCCACTCCTTCCTACAAAACATTTATTAAAAGCATTAAGTAGTCCAACGTCACGGACAGAGCAATTCGCCTTACAATAATACTTCACTGAAAACAAAACGTGCCACTGAAGGAACCTGTGACGTGAGAGGAAGCAAGTCTGTTGAGTTGTGAGCGGTGCGCTGTGGCGGGCAGAGAGCCGCGTGTTTTAGTCCTGTCCAGCGCGCGGCGCGGCGTGTCTGGGCGCGGCGCGCCACGACGGGTGTTTCGCAACGCGCTTTCGCTATTCTTGACTTACTAACATTGACCCAGTGGCGCCAACTCATCGCGACGGGAGCCGCGCGTGGACGCCGACGCCACTACAAAACCTCACGCCGAACCATTCACTGCCAGCGGTTCGTGCTGCGCGCACTACACAGGAAACCCACATACCCGGTCATTACAATTTACTGTTCGCTGTGTTCATAAGCGCAGCACTCACAGTACCTAGATATTCATCTCACAACTGTATTAAGGGGCAGCACTGCACATAAAGCACACGCTAGTTTCACAGGCCATAAGCAATTAAACTGAAGTGAGAGATATGGTTTTGAAAATCAACGCAACAACATATTTGATTTAATCGATGTGCTCGCGAAGAGATAACCAGTTATGCAAGGGGTGGTCATAAAATTCTTCTTAATCAGAAGGGTGCAAAGTTAGCTCACGCCCACGCGGTGCACCCAGGGTAGCGCCAGGGAGCTGAAAATTTTGGCAGTCAGACAAAATGGTTCAAATGGCTCTGAGCACTATGGGACTTTTAACATCTGAGATCATCAGTCCCCTAGAGCTTAGAACTACTTAAACCTAAATAACCTTAGAGGCAGGATTCGAACCTGCGACCGTGGCGGTCGCGCGGTTCCAGACTGAAGAGCCTAGAACCGCTCGGCCACACCGGCCGGCAGTCAGACAATCATCAATCTTTGGTCGTTGGTCTTCTGGCTAGTTGTACATCGTCTGTTACTGCGACGGCTTGACTCTCAACACGCCTGTCCAGAGAACAGGTTATTTTCAGAACCAGCAGACAAGATCTCTAGGACCTATTACGAAGATTTGCCATATCAACATAAAAAGAATAAGACGAGTAAAATGCCAACGACCTAGTTGGTGCAACACACCATCGTTTCTGTGGAGTGGTCACATATGTTCAGTCAGCAACTAAATATGACCACTTATACTCAGCAACAGTGTACGACAACATACAAGAAGCTGTTGTCAAGACAGGACGACTCCTAGCGAGCAACGTGCGAAAGCCATTAGCCTCTACCAGCCCCAAGAAGTCCTGCTCCACTTGTCACATCCGGCTATCTACGTGGGTAATATTAATAGCGACTACACTCAATGGAAATACAAACAGTTGAGGAAAACGACGAGGACCTTCTTAATTGGGCAGACAATAACAACCTGTTCTTAGCATTTAACTCCAAGAACTGAGGAACATGTAGGTCGGTAGCTTTCAAAAACAAAACGATCCATGTCTTAGTTTCGTGACGAGTGATGAGAATCAGTTGCCACTGACTTCTTCAAGACTGGTACTGACAGATTTTCTACATGGCCAGTACTGCCCAATATTAATCTAAATCGGAACCAGTTTACCACTAGTAACTACCTTACAACTCTCAACTCCAAAGGCGAAGTGGAATATACACTAAGAGATCAAAAGTATCCGGACACCCCCAGAAACACACGTTTTTCATATTAGGTGCATTGTGTTGCCACCTGCTGCTAGGTACTCCATATCAGCGACCACAGTACTTATTAGGCATCGTGAGAGAGCAGAATGGGGTGCTCTGCGGAACTCATGGACTTCGAACGTGGTCACGTGATTGAGTGTAACTTGTGTCATACGTCTTTACGCAAGATTTCCTCACTCCTAAACATCCCTAGGTCCACTGTTTCCGATGGAAACGTGAAGGGAAACGTACAGCACAAAAGCGTACTGGCCGAACTCGTCTGTTGACTGACAATAGACCGCCGACAGTTGAAAATCACACAGAAATTCCAAACTGCATGAAGATACACTGCAAGTACTATAACAGTTAGGCGGGAGGTGAGAAAACTTGGATTTCATCGTCGAGTGGCTGCTAAGAAGCCACACATCACGCCGGTAAATGCCACTTACACTTGGTGTAAGGAGGGTAAACATTGGACGATTGAACAGTGGAAAAACGTTGTGTGGAGTGACGAATCACGGTACACAATGTGGCGATCCGATGGCAGGGTGTGGATACGGCGAATGCCCAGTCAACGTCAAGTGCCAGCGTGTGTCGTGCCAACAGTAAATTTCGGTGGTCGTGTTTTTCATGGAAGGGGATTGCTCCCCTTGTTGTTTTGCGTAGCACTATCACAGTACAGGCCTATATTGATGTTTTAAGCAACTTCTCGCTTCCCATTGTTTTAGAGCAATTCGGGGATGGCGATTGCATCTTTCAACCTGATCATAATGCACGGCCTGTGGTGGAATGGTTACAGGAAAGCAACATCCCTGTAATGGACTGGCCTGCACAGTGTCTTGACCTGAATCCTACAGAACACCTTTGGGATGTTTTGGAACGCCAGCTTCGTGCCAGGCCTCACCGACCGTCATCTCTACCTCTGCTCAGTGCAGCACTCCGTGAAGAATGCGCTGCCATTCCTCAAGAAACCTTCCAGTACCTGATTCAACGTACGCCTGCCAGAGTGGAGGCTGTCATCAAGTCTAAGGGTGGGTCAACACCATACTGAATTCCAGCATTACCTATGGAAGGTGCCAAGAACATGTCAGTCATTTTCAGCCAGGTGCCGGATACTTTTGATCACATAGTGTATATCTGGAGAAACTGCATAATTGCTTAGGACAGATGCCCCCGACAGCCAGTTGTTACGAGAGATTCACTAGTATCGTTTAAACGCAGCAAAGGCAACTATCTCAAGGGGATTCCGCAAACAATATGTATCGGGATTGGACGGAAAGTGCGAAATCCAGTATCACACATTTCTCGAGAGCGGAGACCCAGATATTGCAGACGCTTAATTTCAAGACATCTGGCAGAAAGGTCTGGGTAAACCTTCGAAAACTAGACAGAGGTAGTAAAATAAATCGTAACACCACAGATATCTCTGCAAATAATATCACAGCTCACATACAGGCGACATCCAGAACGCCGAGAGAGTGGACGTATGCAAGAACAATACGACATGATCTTTGTGTCCTCAAGAAAAACAGTAAGCCTTTATATCCGGAATTCCACAGAATTTTTCACTGTCAAAGGCAGACAAACCCGTAATAACGTTAAGGCAGGTGAGACACCCGGATCCGACTGAATACATCGGGAATTGCTTCTTCACTGCGGGAAGTACGCCAAAAAAATGGCTTGCGTAGTTTTACACAAATGTGATGGGAACGAGGGCATACCACAGAAAATGAAGGATTCAGAGATTAGCTTATTGTTTAAGCGGGAAACCCAACGGACAACCAAACAGCTACTGGCCAACTTCACTGCTCAGCACCAATACACATTGTTTGATAGGCTCCTATACAACAGACTGAGCCCAAAAATACTGGAAGTAGTCCCAGATGAGCGAGGAGGATTTCGACCTGCTATAAGCTGCACAGACAGGAACTCTCTTTGACAATTCGTATAGAGGCAGGTTAAAAAGAAAGAGAGAGAGAGAGAGAGAGAGAGAGAGAGAGAGAGAGATTCATCGATTGCGTGCACAGATTTAAGCGTAGCTTATGACATGCGGCCGTACCATCTGTTTCAGTGATAATAATTTTTAAAGTGGTTACCGGAGAAAGGAGAAGCTTCGCCAAAATACTCAACAGCGCGCCGCTACAGGATTCAGTCCTTGCATCGCTTTTCTTCAATCTTTATATTTACGACAGGACGAGCGTACAATCCAGTAAGTACAGCTACACGGATGACAGGGCTGTAGCCGCACAAAATGAATCATTAGAGGCCACCGAAGATATCTTGACCTCCGACTTGAAGCTACTGACTACTTTCAAGAAATAGAGACTGCAGACGATCCCAGTTAAGACAGAAGTATGAAGTTTCCACCTTTGTGACTGCTAAGTAAAAAGACAACTTAATGTCAGCTTTGAAGGGAAACGTCTCACCCTAAATATCTAAGAGTCACACTGGATAGGACACGCACTTATAAGGAGCAAACTGACAAAGATCGCAGGTAAAATGAGGACGAGGGCTAACATCACCTATATATAAACTGTACAGCACCTGTTGAGGCTACAAGTCAAATAGGCTTCGTACTTCATCAGTTTGGATAGTCTATTCGTTGGCGAAATACCGCACCCTGTACGAATTAACAGATTGCATACGAACAAGACCGATGTGGTGCTAAATGATACTACGCACTCAATTAGCGGCACAATAAAATCCACCCATACCGTATGGCTGCCCTCTGTGAACCATTTACCAGCACTAGAGATATGGCGTAAAAATGCGTTACCCAGAGAGTATCATAAGCTTAACAGTTACCCTCCAGCTATCCATAAAAGATGGCATATATGACCTGGACTTCAGAACACTGATGTCACGAAGATAAGCACTAGGCATTGTTATATAACTGCTAAACTCAGACTTCGATATTCAAAATGCCTAGAAACAACACTGACAAGAGCATTGCTACCATACTGTCAAAGTTTCAAGTCACAGATTCCTGGTTTTAGCCAATTACGCTAAGCGTGGACTACATGAAACCGAATACGCACTGGCCATGACAAAATTGTCGACGCCCTTTGTGAATGGGGGAACATCTTATCTCCGGCAAAATTACCGTCGCCCTACATGAATGGGGGAAGATACTATCTCCACAACGTGACTGCGCAGCCGAAAAGCAAACGACCCGAGACATAGTGGAAGGACGTCCGAATCGAATCTACAAGGGACCCTTCACCGATTGCCTTGCAGCGACAGATGAAGGCGAGGGCCATATCAGATGCTTTGATATTAATCTTTAACTAAGTTTGGAACACAATATGTACGTGCCTATATGAATATGTTAGCTCTATTATGTACCAAATACAATAAATTAAATAAATAAGTAATTTATCACAATGAAAAAGTAAAGGCAAGCAATTAATATTATGTCTGTTTGCAGGCATAGGTCTGCAGTCCAGTGCAGACAGAAATCCCCGCGCCATATTAACGTAGTTTGCCGTCAGAGGAACCAAAACAAAATGGCGCAGACCACATATAAAGCGGAGACACGTGCGGTATTTCACTGTCTGGATTTGAAAGGGGAAGAGCGCTGCTACATCCATGACTGGTTGGTGGAAGTGTACGGCAACAGTGACACACTGGTTAGGTGGCGCAGACACTCCCCGTGTGGTCGAATAAATCTAAATGGCGAAGAACAAAATGGCAGACAATCTCTCCATGAGAAATTGTGAATCGTTATAACGGCCTATCATAATCTAGACGCCGGCTGAAGTGGCCGTGCGGTTAAAGGCGCTGCAGTCTGGAACCGCAACACCGCTACGGTCGCAGGTTCGAATCCTGCCTCGGGCATGGATGTTTGTGATGCCCTTAGGTTAGTTAGGTTTAACTAGTTCTAAGTTCTAGGGGACTAATAACCTCAGCAGTTGAGTCCCATAGTGCTCAGAGCCATTTGAACCATTTTAATCTAGACAATAGTGGGAAAAGTGAAAATCGGTCATGGACCAGTTTTCAAAATCTTACAAGACAATAAATGACGAAGGTCTTTCGCCGCTGTGTTCCACAACTGTTCACAAATATTCAAAAATCCTGCCGCATCGAGAGAGCACCGATAATGTTACAGCTGTGTTAGGCCAATCCAGATAACTTTAGCCCTTTTATCACCATGGAAGAGAGCTGGGTGTATCGCTATGACCCCGAGACAAGGGAGCAAAGTAAGCAAGGGAAACATGTCGATTCCCGATCGCCGAAAAAGGCCAAGACCCAACTATAATTAGGCAAAGTGGTGCTAAGCGTTCTTTTGGGACTGCTATGATATGGAACTAAGAGATCATGCTCGTAAGGGGCAAACCGTCACAGAACGATACTATCAAATATTTCCAGACGAGTTTACGGGAGGGTGTTAAAGACTATGAGTCGCGGGAAGTTGTCCGTGGGGTGTTTTTGCTCCACGACAGCGCCTCACCTCCTGTAACTGACGTAACACCCAATGACTCCTTCGTGTTTCCTCGGCTGAATACACCACTGCGTGGCAGGCATTTACAGAATGAAGACGAGGTGGACTGAACAGATAAAATGCAGACTTCCACAGACAAGATCTCCGCTAAATCGTCCTTAGCTAGTAAGAATATGCCGCATTGAAGAAAGAATATGTACAGAAGGACTAACGAGATCACCAGATTCCATGGCCCGCCCTGATTTTTTCGAAATGGTAATTAAAACAATACGACTACCCTAATACAGTTAACAGCGACAGGAAAAACGAGAAAAATATTTCAGTAGTAATTTTATGAGTACAACTAATCTCCAGTTTTCACTAGGGAGAAAACGGTACCTTGCTCGACACAAGTTGCGCCTTGAAAGATCAGCTTCACAATACAATATCCAACAAACGAGAATCCGTGGTCGAGCGTTCGCAGCGACACTATTTCGCGTAACACCATTGCATCACATTCACTATCTACTAAGGAAACAACTCGGACTATCTACTTACTATCACTGTCGTGACTCGACTCGACTTCGTAGAGGCATATGGCCTCTTGTAATTAGTGAGCTAAAGGAAGAATGGTTTGAAATGTAGAGCGTGTTCCAACGATTTTTGTCAATTTGTATTAGTTTCAGGTTTTTATCTAAAAATGGCGAGTTGAACATGTTTCGAAAATTACCGTTCTTGTTAAAGTACGTCAAACAGAATGAAAACACGCTACACTGTTATATCATCACACTCAATCGTTGTTCTCCCAATATACCGAGACACGCTACCAACTTATGCGGAGGATTTTGTGTTACTACGACTCCTACATGTGACCGTAGAAGAAAAATATAAGTACTTTTAGGATTATAAGATTCAATATTTATTTCTGAATATTATCAGTAACTTGCACTCAGTACTTTGTGTATCGTTAACATTAACTGCGGAATGCGATGACAATTTTTATTGGGACTTAGTTATCTCCCGTTGACCTACACGTTAACAATTGTCTTCAAAATTCGAGAAAAGCACAAACTTCGGCTATCGGTCAACGAAAGCCACAAATACGAACGAAACGTTACACACTTGTGGGCAGAGTTTCCTGCACCCAAGCGCAATATTCTTTTTGACGAGCAAGGGAAAAGCATACAGAGGAGAAATTTGACGACGGCAATATGTAAAATAAACACAACCCTGAAATCATAATTTGTAAATAGGTGCTGAGTGTGTATATTAAATTCTCCTCAGTCAGGCAGCTAACCCAGAGCTATCGTAATTGTAAGACAGATCATTATTACGTTTACTTAGAGTCAGGTTCACTTTTTTCGCAATTGGTTGAGATTTAGCATCCAGTCTACAACAACGTCTGTAATCGCAGTATCAGCTCCGTCTTGAAACGACAGAGAAAGAATCGGGAGTAATCTTCTTGAAACAACCTGTTTACGCGACGCGTAGTAACGTTGTTGCAACTTCCCAATAGTTACGTCATTTGATTTGGAAAACATAAAATGGAAACTGTTAGATGTCAGGCTCGGGGAAGATAGGTTGGGCTCCGGAGAAATAGAGAAACACACGATGCAAAACTGACCCTACAAATTATCTCAGAAGATGGATTAAACAAAGGTAAAGCTACGTTTACAGCATTAGTAGATGTAGACACAGCTTTTGACAAAGTTAACTGGAAAACTTTCTTTGAAATTCTGAACGTATCAGGAATAAAATACAGATATCCGTAATTTTTACAGAAACCAGACTGCAGTTATAAGAATCGTAGGATACGGAGAGGAAGCAGAAGATGAGAAGGGATTAAAACAAGATGATAGTATATCCCCGATGTTATTCAACCTGTGCACTGAGAAAGCAGTAAAAGAAACCAAAAAAATTTGGAAGCAAATTACAGTTCAGGGAGAAGAAACAGAAACTTTGAGGTTTGCGGAACACATTGTAATTCTCTCAGACATTGCAAAGGATTCTGAACTGTAGTTGAACGGGATGGCCAGTGTCTTGAAAGAAGGGCAGAAGATGAACATCAACGAAAGTAAAACATGTAGAATGGGATGTAGATGAATTAAATCGGTCGAGGCTGAGCGAGTTAGATTAGGAAACGAGACACTAAAAGTAGCAGATGAGTTTTGCTATTTGGGCAATAAAATAACTGATGATGGCCAAAGTAGGGAGGGTATAAATTGTAGCCTGGCAATGGGAACAAAAGCGTTTCTGAAGTAGAGAAATTTGTCAACATCGAATGAAATTTTAGTGTTAGAAAGTCTTTTATGAAGACACTTGGCTGTAATGTGGCCTTGTACGGAAGTGAAACGTAGAAAATAAACAGCGCAGTCAAGAAGAGAACAGCAGCTTTTGAAATGTGATGCCACAGAGGATTGCGGTAGATGATATGGGTAGATTTGAATAACGAGAAAGGAGGCGCTGAATCGAATTGGGGAAAAAATAAATTTATGAAAAAGTCTGACTAAAAAGAAGGGATTGGTTGACAGGAGAAGCCCTGAGGCATCAAGGAATCATCAGTTTCGTAAAGCAGCGCAGGGCGAAGGTAAATATTGTAGAGGGAGACCCAGGTCTTAATATGGCAAGCAGATTCAAACAGATGCAGGTTGCAGTAGCTATGTGGAGATGAAGAGGTCTGTACAGGATAGATCAACATGGAGAGCTGCATCAACCAGTCTTCGGCGTGCATATCACAACACCAACAAGAACAACAAAATGGCAACTCAGTTGTTGCAAGGATGGTTATCAGGGGCAGTAAATGATAAATATCGAAGACGATGGACCCATGTAGGGACAGTATAAAATTCTGCTCTCTCTATCTCGTACATTTCAATCCTTTCATTACATCTTAGGTAATTTTCATGGATGGTATTTATGAACAGCAGTTGCTCTGGGGCCCATCGATGGTCATAATGTTCGTCGCTTGAGCCCACACTATATGATCTATGAACGAATGAGTACAGTATGAAGCAAAAGACGGGTATATTGTTCTGTTGTGTACACTTAGCACGCTGGCTCTCTTATGGGCTACTGGACATTTCACGTGGCACGGGACGGCCTTTTCACTGATATCGAAGTATCTGGTCGATTGTACCTTCACTTGTTCCCCTTACGTTCCCAGCAGTCACGCAACGGTATTAAATGTAAACTTCGCGTAATACTATTGACAGGAAATCGTCCGTGGACCCAGCCGCATAACTTCGTAAGATGATATTTACACGCAGTCACCTGGTAGATTGCAATGTGTGAGTACAGTGCAGTGTGTGCGTCAGTGGTGACAACGAGAGAAGTGGAAAGGTGTAATCCATTACCAGCATTTAGTCTAGTTCTCTCTAATGCCATCATTCGACGAAGACATTATTGTCGACAGTGTTACGTGTCATCAGTCCTCGAGTCACTGAGGAGAAGTTAGGATTTAACTAACAAAGCTGGGGCATGGTCTGGTGATAAGGAACTAAAAGTCATCTTCACTACTCGCCTTGACTAAGTATTGGTGATGAAACTCTATTCGACCACTGGCATTTGAAACTGGAATCTGTCCTGCAGTGCTACTAGTCAAGTGTGTGTGACCTCTCCGCTGGATAGGAGGAACGACATTTTAATGTGAAATTAGAAATGAATCAGCGCTAGATGTAAAGTGAATTTATTGTAGAATTTTTTGATATCAGAAGAAAACACAGTAAAAAAAAGGTACGATCGACTTGTCGGTTATTAGCGACGGAGCTCTAAGTCAGCCAGTGTAGCCTGAGGAAGCAAATGACTCTAAATTTACATCTGCACTCCGTAGATCATCGTATGGCGGAGAGTAGATACTGTACCAGAATCCGCTCTTCCAATCCGCTTTTTCTGTTCCATGCGTGGATGGTATAAATTACTCCCGAGTTTCTCTAGTTTTTCTCCCGTGGTCATTGCAAGATGTGAATTTTGGAGGAAAAAATGAGTTTCTCGGTTCCAAGTAAAAATGTGGACTCTCGGAATTTTACAAATAAGGTTCCCCGTGATGTACAGTGCCTTCCTCGCAGCGCTCCCCTTGTAGATTGTTGAGCGTTTTGCGACGTTGTAGAGAGAAATACGGAAATCGACTGATTGCAGCGGCTGACTACTGGTTGTGTAGCCAAACAAGATCGGGTCTTTTCGTTTATTTACGGTCATTGTGTTACATTTATTTATTTAGAGGATGAGGTGCGAGTGTTTTCATGTAGCGCTGCAGGTCTTGCACATCTACACACGTACACCGCAAGCCACTGTACAGATATGGCGAAAGGTGCTTCACATCAAAATTAGCACTTTTTCTCCAATTCTATTAGCGTAATGAGCGAGGGAAAATTACCGTCTATTATCTTAGTACATGCCATAATCTTTTACCTTTTTCTCACTCTATCGGAGCGTCTCTGTATTCATTCGATGTCTGCTGTCACGCTGGCTTATTAAGGATGTCAAAATCTGGACCACATTCTAGGATTGCTTGCTCTAGTGTCTTATTTAGCGTTTCTGTTCAGGTGCACTGTAAGACCCAAACAATTTTCTAGCAACGTAACATAGTTACAAACAGATACACAGAGGTGACTAAAGTAATGGGATACCTCCCAACATCGCATCGGACACCTTTTTCCCGGCGCAGTGTAGCAACTCGACGTGCCATGGGCTCAACAAGTCGTTGCAAGTACCCTGCAGAAGTACTGAGTCATGGTGCCTCTATAGACGTCCGTAATTGCGAAAGTGCTGCCGGTGCAGGATATTGTTAACAAACTGACCTCTAGATTACATCCCATAAATGTTCGATGGATGGTCAAATCATTTGCTCAAACTGTCCAGAATGTCCTTCAAACCAGTCGCGAACAATTGTGGCTCGATGACATGGTAAATTGTCATCCTTAAAAATTCTATCCTTTTTTGGGAACATGAAGTCCATGAATGGCTGCAAATGGTCTCCAAATATCAGAACGTGACCGTTCCCAATCAATGATAGTTCAGTTGGAACAGAGGACGCAGTTCATTCCATGCAAACACAGCCCGTGCCATTATGGTGCCACCACCAGATTTCACAATGCCTTATTGAAAACTTCGGTGCAGAGTTCCGTGGAGTCTGCGCCACACTCGAACCCTACCCCTACCGTCAGCGCTTACGGACTGAAATCGGACCAGACGACGGTTCTCCAGTCATCTAGGGCCCAACCGATACTGTCACGAGCCCACGAGAGGTGCTGCGGGCAATGTTGTGCTGTTAGCAAAGGCACTAGCGTCGGTCGTCTGCTACCAAAGCCTCGTTAACACGACATTTCGCCGCACTGTCCTAACGGATACGTTCGTTGTACATCCCACATTGATTCCTGCGATTATTTCATGCAGTGTTGCTTGTCTGTCAGCACGGATACCTCTACGCAAACGCTGCTGCTCTCGGTCGTCAAGTGAAAGCTGGTGGCAACTGCGTTGTCCATGATGAGAGGTAAAGCCCGAAATTTGGTATTCTCAGCACACCCTTGAGACTGTGGATCTCTGAATACTGAATTCTCTGACGATTTCCAAAATGTAATGTCCCATGCATCTAGCTCCAACTACCATTCCGCGTTCAACGTCTGTTAATTCCCGTCCTGCGGGCACAGCCTCACGAAGAGATGCAAATACTTTAATATGTTATTCTACATATACTAAAGAAAACAGTTCATATAAACATAGGTCTGCAAATGTTTAGTTACGGAGTTACGGCTAATAAAAGATTTTGCCTGAAATTTAGCAACTTCGCTAATATGAAGCGATCGCAAAACTGTAAGAGGTTAAGGTAAAGTACAATTTCCATTTATTTTGTTGCTATTGATCTGGCGAATCTAATAAAACATGTTCCAGACGTGTATCTGCACAGAAGCAAAGAAGTAATTTCATAAAATTTTTAATTTATTATCTACTTGGCACAATTTGTTTTTTAAATTTCAGACAATTGCACAAAGTTTTCAACAGAAGTTGTAGAAAATTTAATTTTGGAAAAATAATGGTAATGACGTTAACTGAAACTGTATGAATGTCAGACAACTGTTACTATGCGGTTTCACTTAAATAAACTGCTGTTGTAATGTTCTTTCACTGAACAATACAGAAAACTAACTCGTTTCAAGGTTAGGAAACGACTGAAACAACTCTTTAACGATTGCCAACAATGACATAAACGTTTCTACATTCTTAATGGAAAGTAAACAAATTTACTTGTATAATAATCTTTGCTTCTCTGAATGTTCGGGAAAACTACTGCAGATACACGTGTGGGACATGTTTTATTTCATTCACCAGACCAATAACAACAACATAAATGGGAATCGCGCTTTACTTTAACCTCGTCCAGTTTTGTGATGGCTTCATATTAGTGAAGTTGCTAAACTTTAGGCAAAACCTTTTACTAGCCGCAACTCCATAACTATACATTTGCGGACCTATGTTTATATGAACTTTTTTCTTTAGTTTTACTTATAGAATAACACATTGAAACATTTGCATATCTTCGTGCATCACCCGTGACTTTTGTCACCTCAGTGTAGGTCGAGTACTAGCAGTCTGGGAGAACAAAAAATGCCGTTGCACTTTAGAATTATTCAGCTCAGAGTTGCCCCAAACGGCAAACGTAAATCAAGCAAGATGAACGTGAGGAGAAGGGTGGAAATGGTGGTGCTGGGCGGGACTATTCTTTGCATCCTTCAATTCTCTCCCTTACAACACGACAGTTTGAACATTCATACTACATTGACCAATAGTATACTTAATTGTGGTACATCATTCCTTTCATAGGAAGACAATGATAAATTCACTCACTAGCATACGAATAAATGGTTATTGGGTTTAACGTATTTGTTCCACTGGATAAATTGCTCCTGATAATGTTCGTTTTGCACATAGCCAGAGGCATGTGCTCCTTTCCTGGAGGGCTAATGCTTCATCTGATGTTGCAGTTACTCACCACTGCATCATATCGACGAGCGTTTCACATTCGTCTTCCTGGAAGGATTGCATAAGAGCATTTCCCTGAGGTGTCTGATATCCTTTACTGTTTACAGTCAGTGTGCTGTTTGCAGTTTTTTCTATACTGATATAAAAACGAGATTAAATTTGTACAGAGCGTCTTAGTTTCTGACACAATCCACTATTGTCATCAACTTCTCTTTCACGGATAGGGTGCAACGCCTGTTCCGTTTCCGTGGATCAGCATTATTCATGTGATTTCTTCTTGGACCTTATATCAATTGTTTATCCAAGTGCACATATTTCACGATTTGTAGAGATTATCACCGCTCCGACATTCTTTCCGCGTGGTCCTCCCACGTAACTCTGTATTCGACTATCACATCTTTTACTGCTTTAGATTTTGACTCTTTTTTAGTATGTTTATACCTTTGATTACATCAATTTTGTGACGCCTTTCACAGCTGTTAGACGTCTCATTTCGGAGCCTGAATTTTATTTCTCTGTTGTTTGGTAAGTCTTCAGATTTCATTGCCATAGAGAAGGGTTGCTTCTCCAACGTTTGGGAACCCAGGGTCTCCCTGTCACAAGCAAGGGGCAAAAAGGATTTGGGGGAGGGGGCAACAGCTCTTTAAAAAACCCTGGTCCAGCTGACCTGGCTGGTGCACTTACTAGGTGTACGTTGTCAGAGTTACGGTGAAGATTTCGATGGCAGCTCGGAGGACAAAGAAACCTTCGGTTTAGTGAAGCTGACGAAAGAGGCACCCTTCCCTCCCCAGAGTTAAGCGACGAGGAAACCATTGTTTTTCTCTCCTTCTTTTCTTTTTCTGTTTCTTGTGCCTTTGACCCGCATCGGCGAGGGGTTGGTGGACTTGGATACCAGCTCGATATTTAGTGTGGGGAATCTGTGGAAATCACTACCTTGTATTGGAGATAACTCGTTTAAATGTTAGGAAAATGAACTCAAAAAAAAAAAAAAAAAAAAAAAATTGGCTAGTCATTAAGCCATAAGAGGGTAACCCCGCTAATGACTTACTCAGATACAAAGTGATTTCTTGTAATCATGACATATTAATAACTAAAAAGCTTCAAAAGGTACAGTCGGTCAGATTCCAAGGGCGACGACCTACGCACATTAGAGGCTTGCTACGGTTCACTTTGTGGTGTCCCTATTGGCAGAAATCTCATTCCTTATCACTGGTACCCGATTGATTTTATTTTGGGACAACTCAGTTCTCACATTCGTAGGTGCCGAGGTGGGACCTTGTCCTGGCACGCTAACATATATGGTGGGCGTGGGAGCCGGGCGGCGCGGCGGTCAGCGCAGGAGAAACGGAAACGGCGTCGGCTGGAGAGGGAAAGGGCGAAGCGTCTGTGATCGAACAGTCAAGGTCGCTTTCTCCGCGGTAACAACTGGGGCCGTAACTTGTGGGGAAACGACGCCGGCGGCGGGGGACGCGCGCGCCCGGGCGCCGCACCACGCCGCGGCAACATCGCCGCGCGGCCGGTCCGCCGGCCTTACGTAAGGCAGCACAGCGCCGCGCTGCGGCGGCAGCGGCGTCAGAGGAAAAACAGGCGGCGTTGCCGGCACACGCGCCGCGACGTCAGCTCTAGCAGCGTGCGTCAGCGCTCTCCTTCTACAATCGTCCCATCGACGACGACATCACTGCAGACGGAACACGAGCTCGCATTGAGGCAAGATGCGAAAGAAAAGCGGCCGTGTCCGTTTCGAAGGAACCATCCCGGCATTCGCCTTGAGCGATTTGAGAAAATTGCGGATAGCCTGGAAGCCCGCATGGGAATACGAACCGCCGTCCTCCAGTAAGCGAAGTCAGTGCCTATACTGCTGCGTCACCCCATGTGGTCGAATCATTCCTGACACATTGCAACCGCCGATAACTGTTGTCGTCTTCTCTCCCTTTTCTGCTGTAGCAGGGATCCACCAATCGTCTAGTGGCTAGCGTCCGGATACGGTGCTTAGCTCCCTGGTTCTGTTCCTCATAAACTTATTCAATTTCCCTGTGGTAGAAACGTATAGAACAGGGTTAATTCAGCCTCGTGATGTCAAAACAAAAGCAGATCGATTAAAAAAACAGCGTCAAATAGGCAGGTCTGCACCACACTAGGACACACACTACTTTTTCTTGTTTGTTACATTATTAACACATCTAAAACAATAACACTAATAGACACTTGAGTTATTAACGTCAATTTGGTTGTGACGTAAAGCATACGTTACTGAAAGTTTCCTGATTTTTCTGTATTTGAACTCGAGTGCAGATCTTTGCCACAAAAGGACATTATTGTGCATATGCAGACATGCGAATTCGCCTCACGACGGCACTCGCAGCTTTACTTCTGTCATCTCTCTTCTGTTTAAATATTTTTATGACTCAGACTTGAGATAATTATTAAAGAAACAATAATAATAATAATATAAATGAAAGCGTGTCAGTATTGACAGATGGCCGGTGGTCTCTGCATTTCTGAACAAAGACTCAAGTTTCTCTTGATGATTTTCTAGAAATCAAACGTCTTACCATTCATGTGAAATGTGAGTGCAAATTTCTAAAACTCTTATGCTTCGGTGTCAGCATAAACTATCTGTACTTCATGTCAAAAGAAAGGGAATTAGAAGCATGTTTAATAAACCGGGCTACCTGCTGTTCGTAAAATCGAGGCAATGATATGAATGGCAAACATCGTAATCAAGCCCGTCCCCTATCTTTCAATGTTGTATTTTTTGACGAAGAAACTGACTTATCAAAAATACAGTGGAGGGATTTTAAGTTTTTATTTTGTCCTCTACGATTTTAGATTCCAGGCATTGAAACATTTACGCCTCAGGGAAACAAATTAACTTAAATTACTATATGGCCAGCTGTATCAAAATATGACACTTACTCCCTAATACAGAAACACACAGGCAAGCAGGGCATTTCCGTCGCGCACGACATTAGCAACACAACTAAAACTGGAGAAAAAGTAATTTAGTGGGCTAGCCAGAGCCAGCGTAATGCGGTAGAGCAGGGCGCGATAGGTCGACGAATCGATGACCCTGTGAGAAGCAGGCCGCCAGGTCGTGTTACGACGCAGTCAGGGACGCTGGCACGTGGCGTCCTCTCGCTTCTTCGTTACGGTTAACGACGGAACTAGGTGCAGCAGGGGTCACTCTGCAGGAGCGGCTTTCAAATCACTATCCGGTCGTCTAGATTTACTTCGCCGTATTTTCATTACACCTTCCCATCCGAGCTTTTTCTGAAGCCCTGGTCATTGATGTGACGGTAATCCCCAAACTTCCTTCGTCCCATGAAAACGCAAAACTTTTAGTTCCTTCCCCGTTTTTGTAGTGAAACACTTAGGAATATCTGCTCCATTTTCGAGTACATCGTTTACATTACGGGTTATCGTTTTCCGTTATCCACTCGCTTCCATGTTATCTTATAGGTCTTCTAAGTGGAGTCAAATCTTTGTTCATTACTCTGGTAAAATTTTGTCCTTACAAGATTACGTACAAAACAGCAGGGTAAAAACATTTTTTACCCTAAAACGGAACAAAAATCTAACAATTTATTCTCAGAATGCACTGAGTTCAGTTAGTAAGTGATGTGGTTTGCAGTGAAAGTGGTTATTTTTTCTGATTATGACTACCTGCTTTCGCTTTCGCTGGCACTCGAAGGTAAAAGTGAGCTCTAGCCTATGGCCGTAGAGAGCCATCACTTCTAAATTATGAAATGCAGCAGACACCATCGTAAAGAAAAAAAGATCTAGAAGCTAAAACGGGAATTTGAAGTGTCGCTTGTTTGCAAACACAGCTGAAGAGTTAAGATGTCGAAGTTGTCTGTTTTAATTTTTTTCGGTGCGGTGCGGCTGTCTCTCTCGAAAGACGACGGGACCCCGTTGCGAGCCGATTTTGGACACCGTGTTGTGCGCCGCTTGCAGCGTGGCTGCCAGGCGCTGCTGGGGCTCGCTGGCCCCTAACAACGCCCCCACCGCTACCCGCAGCGCACAGCCGCCCCGCTAGGCAGTAGACCGAGTGGTAACAGGTGAGTCGCAATAGTCTCTCCAAACGCTGTCGAACGCCCCATTGCTGTCTCGATCATCAGAGACGTGTACTTGGATAAGAAATGGGGGCTAACACAACAAAGCGACACATTTATTTCTAGTGAAAGTCACACAAAATGTTTATTCTTTCGTTGCTCCTATGCAGTAAGGGTTTGGGGAGGTTGCTATCGATCACAGCTATACAAAATATGAAATGCAACAATTTTTCAGGCATTTTTAAGACTTAATATGAATAGTGTTAAGAATTTATAGATGTTTCTAAATTCCAGAGGCTCAAATTCTCCACCCTTCTTCTTCATTTGCTGATTCCAAACTAAACTTGTTATCTTCACCGAGATAATGCTCCGAGGTCAAATACAGTCATCGTTCAGATAGTTCCGGAGTTGTGGAGATCTTACAGTGGGTGTTTTACAGACATGCGACGACTATTTAAATCATGTATTTTGCCTATTGTCCCTGAACTCGAATTCTGTAAGGTATGCAAAACACTCATTTACAGCTGTCAATCTATTCACTGCACTCGAAACGTCTTCCACCCATTAATTTCTTTAGATCTAGTGATACAAATCATAGGGTGAATAAGGTAGATGATCCAACAAATTATACTACAAATTCCTCTGTTTTGGGAATAGCAGGTGAATTGTCTTTAGGAACAATGGAATTATTATTTTTCAAAGCGAACCTCTGTCACGAAATATTACAGACAGCTGGTATATATGAGACCAGTATAGTTTTCACCAGTTACCATTTGATCCTTTGCAAGGTAATCAATAACAGTAATCCGTTTTGCACCCCGTAACATTTCCGGCGGATTGTCCTCTTTCTGTGCAGTGCAACCGACATTCACTCAGCACTTTAGATACTTTGCTGGACACACGTATCATCTAAAGTACCAATTCGCTGTCACGAAGAACTTAATTATGTGTATTACTTGCAGCGATAAGAAGAGGCTACATGCAGCGCTAGTAAAAGTGGATACCAAGTGGGGATTGGGTTGTTGCTCCTAGTTCGGGTCGATAATGTTTCCTTTGGTAAAAATACCGTTACAGACAATAGTTGCGACAGCTAATGTTTCACAACCAGGAAATCGATAGTCTTGTTCTAGTTGGAGAAACTGCCAGCGAAAGCAACTACAGTCGTTCGACAAAATATAGAAACGTCATGAGAAATTCATACTTAAATATAAATGCAGATGCTAGCCAAACCTGCACTTTACGGTGTTGTATTTGACTACGAATGGCACCTGTTCAATATCCTCAACATGTAGCAAGTCTCAGTCGCGGTTAGACAGTGTTCTGTGTAGTTATGAGTACGTTACGCCGGAGATAAGAGTATTCCAACGTGGGCAAATTGCTGGTGCTCATATGATGGGTGCTTCCGTAATCAAGGGAGCCTCAGTGCTTGAAATTTCAAGAGGCACCATATCTAAGACTTATACCGCATACAGCGAAAGTGGAGACAGTTCATCCGCTAGGTCACGAGGTGGAGGAAAGTGTGTGTTGTGACAGATGGTCACTGAAGAGGATTGTGACGAAAAGTAGGACGACGATATCTGCAAAAGTCACTCAGGATCTGAATGTGGCACTCGCGAACCCTGTGAGCACCAAAAATAACGTGGAGGAAGCTCCATAACAAGGGAATTACGGGACGTGGTGGAATTCCAAAACCATTCATCAGTGATAGAAATGCCCGTGACAGAAAAAAACGTGATGCCAAACCTGTAAGTCATGGACTAGGGAACAATAGAAGAAAGTCATTTTGTCGGGTGAGTCTTTTCTCGCCGACATTACGTCCAATGGCGGGGGTTTAGTGACGATTTGGGCAGCCATATCTTGGTATGGCATGGGCCCTGTGGGTACTCTGCACGGTCGCATTAATATCAATGGTTATGTGTCCATTCTGGCTAATCAGGTCCATCCCATGGTACAATGTTCGTTTCCCAATGGTGATGCAATGTTCTAAGATGACAGAGCCCCCGTTATACAGTTCGCATCATCCAGGACTGCTTTTGTGAGCAATATGGTAATGTGTTGAGTTCTGGTGTTCCATACTTTTGTCCAACCCCTTTATACTGACATACTATATCATAGAGACCCATTATTAGCGATACTGAACAAATAGCGTAAGTGATGGACAAACTTCACGTTATGTGAAATGCTGACAAAAGAACTGGTAAAATGAAGCTGTGAAGTAACCAGATCAGTGTCTACCACAGCACTTAGGGAACGTCTGTTTTGTGTAAGAGGTTTAGAAGCAGATGTGAGAGGTTTAGAAGCAGACGGGTCGTGTCTGCATCTTCGTTAATTACACTGTGTCTACGGAAAAAATACTTTAATTTAACGGACGTTACTGACTCTACACTGCTGCGACATGGCTAAGCAGCGTCACCTACGATCAGTTACGTTTACTGCTTCATGGCACTGACAATGAAGAAAGTGTCGCGGTTGTCTACGGACTAATTTCGACGCATTCTCTGCGGTCATTAATGTCGAAGGCACTCAAGACGACATTGGTCAATCTTGAGCTATTCCCTTCCTCCGTTCACGAAAATTTTCTTCGGGTAGTATGAGGTCTTTCAGTAACATAGTGGGCATTTGAATACAACTGTAGAAGTACGAAGATCCTAGAAGAGCTGTATTCAGATTGCAAAGTAATTTCATATCCTCCAAATTTTGCGGATCTTAACCCAACTGATTATCTGCAGGGCCATCTCGACCGTCGTTTTAGCTGTGTGATGTGCTTATCAACAGCTGTGGAAAGCACAGCAGAAGGCAAGTCTCCAATACCACCGGCATCTGATCGAGTTACATTCAGTGAGTGCACTTAGCTGCTGTTAGCGCAGAGGGTTGTTACTCTGGATACTCACAAAAGTTAAAAAATAAATTGAATAAAAAATAAAAGTTCGAACTAAATACGATGATTTTCGACTATGTCAATTTGAATCTCTTTTAAATTTTAGCTTGACCTTTGGATACATCCGAAGCTATCCTCATACTCACATTTCATTACTTCTTGGCATTGTCTCATTGGACATTTTGGCTAAGTGTATTATCGAATTCTAGGTTTGTCGCACACGCAAATGTTTCAGCATATGCGAGTTTTAACCCATATTCTTGGACAGTCATCTTCAGTGAACACGAGAAATATCCTAAAATTGTCAGTTCAGCAACAACGAAAAGCTCAGCACGAACCAGCGCTGAGGGTTGTCTCGAGAAATGCACCGGTACGTACCTGGAGGTCCCTGAAGAAGACGGAGTTTCGCGCCCAGTCGACCTGCGAGAAGAGGTTCTGGTCCAGCACTTTGCACATAAGTTCAAAGAGGTCCACTTCACACTGGTTGTACGTCTGGTTCTGCAGGAGTCCGTACAGGGAGGTCTGCCACTCGCGGTCGTCGAGCGCCTGCATGAACTCGCGGATCATGGGCGGGATCTTGGGCTGGCCGCCGGGTCCCGCGGCCGCCGCGCCGCCCGCCCCCGCCGCTCCCGCGCCGCCCGCAGCGCTGCTGGCGCCGGAGCCGCCGTTGGCCAGGACGCCGTCGTAGTGGAAGGCCTTCGGCGACACCGAGTGTGGCGACGGTGTCGTCGAGTTGGCGGCGGCCGTCGCCCACAGCTTGTGGTCGGCGGCGGCACTCAGCACCAGCGCGCCCGCCGCTCCCGCCGCCCCTGTCGCCGCCGCCGCCCCCACGGCCGCGCCCACCGCGCCGCCGCCCGCCGCCCCCAGGCCGCCTCCGCCCCCGCCGCCGCCCGAGGCCGACCCTCCGCCGCCGGCCGTCGCGGCAGCCACTGTCGCCTGCTGGCCCAGCGCCACACCGATGGGCGAGGGAGACGAGTCGGGCGACGACGTCAGCGACGAAACCTGCGGACACACGGCCGCCTGACTTCACAGGGCTGCTTGTCTGTTCACTTTACAAACACCAGCTAAAAGTTAGAATGCACATCACCTAACACAGCAAGCAGCTGTTAAATGTGTTCCTTAATAAGTGACCGGCTTCGGTCAACGACCATACAATGCTGTCATAAAATGAGCACAATGCCATTAATTTTACCCCAAAACAATTGGGGGTACGGAAATATCGCTTACACACTGAATGTTTCATTCTACTTTTACTTTTGTATGTGTGTGATACACTATTTTAAGTACCTTTTCTTTCGGCATTTGGCTCTCAGTAACGCACAGATAATTACCAAATTAATAGAGCAATTTATAGAGATCTAATATCAGTTGATGTCACACACCTATTAAGCAAGATACACTGAATTTAAGTTTTTTAGTGTTTAGTCATTACAAAAATAGACGAAGAGCGACTACAGCATCTGTAACCCAAAATTCATTTGTTTTTGCTTAATAGGAATCATAAATCTCGATAAAAAGCGAATTTTCGTGCCTTTATTTTTGGTATAATAGAAACTTTAATATGGACTCCTAATAAGCACAGAAGGTAGTGTTAAACAGAAGAACACGAGCTCACGAGGCGCGACTGATGATATTGCAAGAGACGCCGCAACCTTGCGCCCGCGCGATCTGTAGTAGACCCTATAGCACCTTAGAGCGCGGCTGCTGATTAACACTGGCGAGCATTGAAAGTGGATTACCTAACGTTTGCTCGCGAAGCAAACACTGAGGCAGCCATTGAGTATCTGCAACTTGCCTCCAACACATCTTTTATTCAAGACTACGAACAGAAATCTGCAATACACATAACGCGATACAGACTACACTTTTGACGCATTGCAACTTATCCGAGACCGAGTCAGTGGCGGATGAGGTACGTGATTCTACAGGTAAACGCAATAGCTCTGTAACGACTCACGCCATCCAAACTCTTAGACTAGACGGGAACGTAAACAGCGGACGAACAACAGAAACTACCTTCATTTAACTGTACCTGAATTATTTTCTGTGTACGAAATTAATAACAGTTCACACGTGTGTCTATACTCATGTAATTGATACTTACTTCCTTGACCTGTGGACAACACAATGCTGAACAAGAAAAAACTTCTTATATCTCCCTCGTCTTGCGGGCTTGTCGCAATGTAGGGGACTAAAAGATAACATTTTTGGCCACAAGTAAAGGAAAGAACATATGCAGCCTGTTTCCAGACGAAAACGAAACACCAGTCTACACCCATACAGTTTTCCGTGAACATATTAAGAAACTTTTGTGGCTAAAACGTACAAAAACGAACTACGGATGCATTAAAATCAGTTAAAATCTCCCATTATTCACCTTGTTCTATCTTTTCCCCCAAATCACCACCCTACCCCATATTCTCTCTCTCTCTCTCTCTCTCTATCTCTCTCTCTCTCTCTCTCTCTCTCTCTAACATGTACGGCCAGAAAAGTGGCTTGATCAGCTCTCCACAGTGATCTATCCTGTAAAAGCCACTTCAACTTTACGTAACTGCTTCAGCCTACTCTATCTGAATCTTCTGACGATATTCAAAAGCAAGGATCTCATTCTGCACTCCACTCTGTCACCAAATTGACGATTCCTTGATGCCTTAGGGTAGTGTCGTATTAACCGATCCACTTCTTTTAGTCAAATTGTGCCATACATTTATTTTCTTTGTAATCCGATTCAGTATCTCCACACTAGGTATTTGACCTAACCAGCTAATCTTTCGAGTCTTCTGCAGCACCACATTTCAAAAGCTGCTTCTTCTCTGTACTGTTCATCATCCACGTTTCATTTTCCTTATCAGGCTACATTCCAAAGAAATATCTTTAAAAAACTTCAATTATTTAAATTTATAGTCGATGTCGATGTTAACGTATTCCTCTTTTTCAGAAATGTTTTCCTTGTTTCTAACTTTTACGCTCGTTCATCCTCTCTGCTCCGACCTTTGTCAGTTATTTCGCTGCCCCAGCTAGCGAAACTCACCTACTACTTTCAGTTTCTTTTTGCTAATCTATTTCCCTCAGAAGTGTCTGATTTAATGTGACTACATTCCATTACCCTTTTTACTTTTGTTGACGTTCTTGTTGTAACTTCGGTCTATTTCCTGCCTCGAAGTTTTGCTCACACTGTGCCACTCACCTGCGGGATCTGGATCTCCTGCTTGATGTGGACGTAGCCGGGCGATCCGGCGGCGGCGGCGCCCGACGCGGCTGCGGCGGCGCCGGCGGGCTGCGGGCTGTAGGAGAGCGTGACGCCGTCGCCCAGCGTGGCCGTCACGCCGCGGATCGCCTGGATCGCGATCTGCCGCTGGCGCATCATCTGCAGCTTGCGCGCGCGGTCGCGCTTGTACATCGGCCCGAACTTGTTGCGTCCGCCGCGCATCCGGTCGGCGCGCACCGCTGCAACACGACAAAGGCGGGGCGCCGCGTCAGCACCGCCGGAAGTGGCCGCCAGCGCTGCTCTCTGCTGCCCTCAAACCAGTCCCTGGTACCCATTCTGCCGATGCCAGCTGACTACATCAATCCACGTCATCATCAAAATGGCGTACATTAACAACTCATCTAAATAAAACGTGCGTAACATAGGCGCCACGGGAAGAATTACCGTTATTCTCGTGACACTGCATTTGTCGCCTTAGCTAGCCCTCAACCAGACTGTCACCTTTCATCGTAACCTATATCTCGGGCTACAATATTGATCAATCTGTAATCACAGCCTATACACTGAGGTAGCAAAGTCACAGGATAGCGATTCGCACATATAAAGATGACAGTAGTATCGCATACACAAGCTATAAAAGGGCAATGCGTTGGCGAAGATGTCATTTGTACTCAGGTGAATTCACGTGAAAAGATTTCCGGCATGATTATGGCCGTACGATGGAAATGAACAGACTTTGAACGGGGAATGGTAGTTGGAGCTAGACGCATGGGGCATTCCATTTCGGAAATCGTTAGGGAATTCAGAATTCCGAGATCCACAGTGTCAAGAGTGTCAAGAGTGTCCCGAGAATACCAAATTTCAGCCACTACCTTTCATCACGGACAATGCAGTAGCCGACTTAACGACCAAATGCAGTGGCGTTTGCATAGAGATGTCAGTGCTAACAGAAAAGCGACACTCCGTGAAAAAACCCGCAGAAATTAATGTGGGACGTATGACGAACGTATGTATTAGGATAGTGCAGTGCGGCGAAAATTATCGTAAATGGCGTTTGGTAGTAGTTTACCGACGCGAGCGCCTTTGCTAACAGCACCACATCGCCTGAAGCTCCTCTCCTAGACTCGTGACCATATCGTTTGGATCATAGAGCAATGGAAAACAGTGGCGTGGTCAAATGAGCTCCGATTTCGGTTAGTATGAGTTGACGGTAGGGTTAGAGTGTGACGCAGACCCACGGAGCCATGGACGCAAGTTGCCAACAAGGTGCTGTGCAACCTGAAGAGCGCTCCATAATGGCGTGGGCTGAGTTCACATAGAATGGACTGGGTCCTCTGGCCCAACGGAACTGGTTACTGACTGGAACTGGTTATGTTTGGCTACTTAGCATTTGCAGCCATTCATGGACTTAATGTTTCCATACAACGATGGATTTTTTATAGATGGCATGTGGCATGTCATCGGGTCAGAATTGTTTGCGATTGATTTGAAGAACATTTTGAACAGTTCAGGTGAATGATATGGCCATCCAGATCAACCGACACGAATCCCATCAAATATTTATGGGACTTTAAATGTTCAAATAAGTGTGAAATATTATGGGACTTAACTTCTAAGGTCATCAGTCCCTAAGCTTACACACTACTTAACCTAAATTATCCTAAGGACAAACACACACACGCATGCCCGAGGGAGGACTCGTAAACTCCGTCGGGACCTATAGAGTTTAATCGAGATGTCAGTTCGTGCACAAAATTCTGCACCGGTGACACTTTCGCAATTGACGGCTATAGAGGCACCATGGCTCCATATTTCTGCAGGGGACTTGCAATGACTTATTGAGTTCATGCCACATCGAGCTGCTGAAGTACGCCGGACGAGAGGAGGCTCGACACGATTTTAGGAGGTATCACATGACTTCTGTCACCACAGTGTACAAAAAAACGAAAAAATGTAGAAGTAACATAAATACTGTCAGGTACTCTGTTCTGCTTCGGTCTGCGTATCACACACCAAATACTCAGTTTGTCCGATGTTGGTAGGTTCATCTCAAACAATTTCTCGAGCTAAGAAAGAGATGATATCAGGTGACCTAAATACTATGACGGCGGAATACGAAGTTTTGAAGACTAATTTCGTTACTTGTTTGAGGGCTGTCTACTAACCAGAAGTTTAGGTTTTCGTGAAAAGTGAATGAAAGCGAGCGGCACGTGACAGAAGTACTTTGTACTATAAATTAGCCCCATCCAATAAAAAAGAGAGGCCCTTTTCGGTGGTTGAGAACCACGGCCACTTAATTTAAGTGTACAAACAAAATTTTAAATGATATTCCATCAAAATTTCACCTTGTCGTGCCCACTGGTATCTGATTCGAGACTCGCGAGCTCACTCAAACTGCAAACTTCTCGATACATAGGGTTTACAACATTTTACACGAAGTTCTAGGTATGGCAAAGCTTTCCCCTTGGTGGATACTACTTTTCTTAAAGATCAGCCGTAAACGCACTGGAATCAATAACCGTCTAGAGTCACTTATAATCAACCTCAGTGCGCGTGCATAACACTTAGCAACATAACAAACCAAAAATGTCATTGCTATGACCGCCATTTCTGAAGCATACTGACTGGTTCTCACCTTGTCCTTGCGATTAATGACAGTCTAGTAGGGAAGTGGGTAACTGGGCCGGCCGTGGTGGCGCTGCAGTCCTGAACTGCTGGACTGCTACGGTCGCAGGTTCGAATACTGCCTCGGGCATGGATGTGTGTGATGTCCTTAGGTTAGTTAGGTTTAAGTAGTTCTAAGTTCTAGGGGATTGACGACCTAAGATGTTAAGTCCCATAGTGCTCAGACCCATTTGAACCATTTTTTTGGGGAACTGGTGCCAGAGATGAGTTTGCAACGTTCCGCGAGACCGCAGGGCCATAATTACTTCCTCTGAAGACTGTGGAAGAGGGTGCAGCACCCGGCAGTCAGATCGCAGCAACAAGTCCCCGCGACCTGGTTGGGTAAGCCAGACGGCCACACGCGCACCTCGCTGCTGGCTGCCTGTCAACTGCCTGCCGTCTCTGCACGCCAACCGTGAGAAACACGGTCCAAGAGGAGACAGGACCACGAGGCGATCGTTTAGCGGATCGATGAGGCGCCGCTCCAACGGTCTGAATCGCCGTATGCGCTGTGGCCAGCTTTCATTCGTATGTTGACTCATGCTACAGCATCAAAGCACTGCTTTACCTGTCGAGGTCATCCTCTGAATTTATGCGAAATATTAAAAGGCAACAAGGCCGTGAAAAGATTTCGTTCCGTTCCGTTAATGCATTCAACAAAATTCAATAACAAAAACGTTTCCCGCAAGTCCAAAATTCGTTTACGTCGACAGGAAATGCCATTTCGTAAACTTTTCGTGTATCTTCTTCGAATCTGTTACCGCAAATAAAACTTAAAGGAAAACATATCATAGATCTTCCAGAAGACGCCGGCCGGCCGTAGTGGCCGTGCGGTTCTAGGCGCTACAGTCTGGAACCGAGCGACCGCTACGGTCGCAGGTTCGAATCCTGCCTCGGGCATGGATGTGTGTGATGTCCTTTGGTTAGGTTGGTTTAATTAGATCTAAGTTCTAGGCGACTGATGACCTCAGAAGTTAAGTCCCACAGTGCTCAGAGCCATTTGAACCATTTTGAACCAGAAGACGCCGATGCCACTTCCATCTTCATATGTTGAATATTTTGCAAGTTTGAGCGAGAAAAATGAACTGTAAGATAGCGTGTGTTCTGAGCGAAACGTAGCATATGGGCCACTTACCTCATGTTCCTTCAGAAGTGTCAATCGTAAACTAATTCTAAATAGGTCGCAATACGGCAGTTAGCATCCACTGCACGTTTTGTTTTTGTTCAAACTGATACCGTAGCGATACTTTTTCTGTGTTGCAATACATTTCTAGATGGGGATTTCTAGTGTGCACAATGGCTCCTCCGCCGACTACGCCCATGTACTAGACGAGGTTATTTGAATACAGTGGAGCAACAATGGTGTCTGATGGACAAGAGCTCTCAGAAACGGACGAGAGGTGTGAGCCGTCGCTTGAGACAGAGGGGTGGCCAGCGCGCGTGGGCAGGGGCGGAGGCAGCGTCGCCTGGCGGTGACGCAGCCGGCAGCACGTAGCGGCTATACGGCTGCGGCTGCGCGCGCCGTGAGCTGCAAGCAGAGGCCGCACACAATGACAGAATAGGGCCGCCGCGGTTTCGACACGCGGCCCCGCCACCATCGAAGCTGCAACACCGCTGCCAGCTTCAGTCCTCTCCAAAACTGTGCTTCTCCGCGCTGTTTCCTGGTCATCTTCAGCTGCTTAAGCACAATCGTGCACTTCAGTCGTTCTATTGCGCCTTCCCGATCTCCGACACGCCTGACGTAGAGCCCCCTCACTTTCTACCTCCACTTCGACTGGTATGCGACAGTGTGCGGTGTGGACTCATCCTGTACTGCTGAATAAAGTTAATGTCGAGGTCAGCGTGCTGCAGAACGATATACGAGCGTATCGATCGTGAATCTGTAAATGCAGCATCACTTTTTAAAAGCCTGTAAAGTTCGAATATCTTTCCGGATTAGGTGCCCTTTCTCACTTATTTCGGTTCCAGTTCTGTCTAATAATAATAAAATTTGGTTGTAAACTTGAAAATCTGTGCAAAAGAAGGAAGCCAAGTAGCAGCGGAAGTGGAGGCAGTGTACAGACGAGTACGGAACGTATCCCGCCATATTTTCCGGAAGCGCAGCGTCCTCACCCAAGTTATCAGTCGGCAAAAATTGGGAGTCTTCACGCAAATAGTTTTTTCTTTAGCAACAACCTTGTGAGATCGAGAATACCGTTGCAGTCTCGGCTTATTGTTCAACGTAAGCTCACAGTTTCGCGGCACCTACGGACATAAGCGATTTTGCTAATAAATTACGTCACTGGGAGGCTTTTGTTTGGTAATCGTTGTTTCTTAATGTCTCCAGCGGTGATTATATAAATTATGATCTGACTACAGCGCGCGTTTACTATCGCACGCCAAAGGACAGGTTCTCAATGGAAAGCTACAGAAACGAGAAATGAGTGGTGGGAGAGCTTCCCTCTCTCTCGGCCGTCACTTCGGTTTCTCGTCAGTGTAGTATGAGGTATTATTGCAACAAATTACATTTTCATGACTGGTTGCGCCATCTGTCATCCGAAAAATCAAATAAAGATTATATAGTAGACTCTGGCAGTTGTTATTTGACACTGTGGAACGTACCAACATGTACTTTTCAGTTATATTATTAGACACAAGTTAGTTACGCAAAACCGCTTCCAGTCTTAACGGTCGCTACTGAGGGATATACATACGCTACTAGCCATCAAAATTGCTACACCACGAAGATGACGTGCCACAGACGGGAAATTTAACCGACAGGAAGAAGACGCTGTGATATGCAAATGATTAGCTTTTCAGAGCATTCACACAAGGTTGGCGCCGGTGGCAACACCTACAACGTGCTGACATGAGGAAAGTTTCCAACCGATTTCTCATACACAAACAGCAGTTGACCGGCGCTGCCTGGTGAAACGTTGTTGTGATGCCTCGTGTAAGGAGGAGAAATGCGTACCATCACGTTTCCGACTTTGACAAAGGTCGGATTGTAGCCTATCGCGATTGCGGTTTATCGTATCGCGACATTGCTCGCATTGGTCGAGATCCAATGACTGTTAGCATAATATGGAATCGGTGGGTTCACGAGGGTAATACGGAACGCCGTGCTGGATCCCAACGGCCTCGTATCACTAGCAGTCGAGATGACAGGCATCTTATCCGCATGGCTAGTAACGGATCGTGCAGCCACGTCTCGATCCCTGAGTCAACAGATGGGGACGTCTGCAAGACAACAACCATCTGCACGAACAGTTCGACGACGTATGCAGCAGCATGGGCTATCAGCTCGGAGACCATGGCTGCGGTTACCCTTGACGCTGCATCACAGACAGGAGCGCCTGCGATGGTGTACTCAACGACGAACCTGGGTGCATGAATGGCAAAAAGTCATTTTTTCGGATGAAGCCATTTTCTGTTTACAGCATCATGATGGTCGCATCCGTGTTTGGCGACATCGCGGTGAACGCACATTGGAAGCGTGTACTCGTCATCGCCATACTGGCGTATCACCCGGCGTGATGGTATGGGGTGCCATTAGTTACACGTCTCGGTCACCTCTTGTTCGCATTGACGGCACTTAGAACAGTGGACGTTACATTTCAGACGTGTTACGACCCGTGGCTCTACCCTTCATTCGATTCCTGCGAAACCCTACATTTCAGCAGGATAACGCACGACCGCATGTTGCAGGTCCTGTACGGGCCTTTCTGGATACAGAAAATGTTCGACTGCTGCCCTGGCCAGCACATTTTCCAGATCTCTCACCAACTGAAAACGTTTGGCCAATGGTGGCCGAGCAACTGGCTCGTCACAATACGCCAGTCACTACTCTTGATGAACTGTGGTATCGTGTTGATGCTACATGGGCAGCTGTACCTGTACACGCCATCCAAGCTCTGTTTGACTCAATGCCCAGGCGTATCAAGGCCGTTATTACAGCCAGAGAGGTGGTTGTTCTGGGTACTGATTTCTCAGGATCTATGCACCCAAATTGCGTGAAAATATAATCATATGTCAGTTATAGTACAATATATTTGTCCAATGAATACCCGTTTATCATCTGGATTTCTTCTTGGTGTAGCAATTTTAATGGCCAGTAGTGTAAGTCAGTTCCTACACTCTTATGTTTGTACAGGCTTACAGGATTTCCACAGTTTCTTCTTACAGGGATATAGCTGAGGATAAACTGTCTACAAATATATTCTGTACGTTTTTGTTTATCATCATAAAAGGCATTTTGCATTTGTAACAATAATATCTTTCTGTTCGGTAGGCACAAAAAATCGTGAAGAAGTTCTCTATAGAAAATAAGTCCCAAAATTATATCAAAAACTTAAGCAACCTCATGGTCCTGCAAAATTAGAAGTCTGCAAGGTAAGACTCAGCGTACTTCAGTCTTGAAAATAACAATAGCATACCCAAGATCTCGATGTGGAGTGTGGGCGTGAAGCAACAACTCATCCCAGTTTCGCAGCGAATGACGAAATACCGGCTGGTTATAATTAACGTACAGCTACTCACAGAGAAAAGCGAAACTTCGTAAATATTCTAATGCGTTAATGCGCAACCGATTTACGCTGGAAAAAAATTAGTTCCAATTTCGGCCACCAGGTGCAAATCTGATGTTGTGCAGTGCATCGACGTCTTCGGTGGTCGTATTGAACTAACCGAATAAGCGGCGGTTAAAAATAACATCAACATTATGCCTTTCTCGTTGTTTGACCTTCTCTGCCCACGGTACATACGGAAACGTTTCTATACGTCTTTCTTGCATTCTAATTTTTTTCTGCGTATATCGGTTCGGCACTGATGCATTAGAATATCTACTAAGTTTCGTTGCCACACGATAATTACAGATCACACTAGACATCTGTGGTCGCTGCACTTCAGTTATAATCAACCGATAGTTTTTGAAATTTCACACAATGGGCTCTGAATACACACTTGCTAACAGTTAATATCTATTCCATAGTTTGGTTTGCGAAGATTTCTTTTTTCCGAGAGAAAAGAGCAGCAGCTTCCCTCCATGGCTCGCTTGGTACGGCCCTGCAGATACAGCCACTCAGTCAATACTTTTCAACATCTGTGAACGAGAAATAAAGACGTTTATTAAGTTATCGCATCACACAGACTGCCAGCAGTGAAACGGAGGGTGCAAAGTAACGGTCAGAGTGTTAGATAAGGGCTCGTGCCTCTGGCGTCTCTATAGGCGCAGCTGTCAGCGACAAGAGGCGGTCCGGGGCCATCGGCATGCATGTATACGCCGCGGGCTCACATCTGAGGCAAGCACTGCTAATGCACACGTTGGCCGGCCGTTGATGTAACATCGCCTGACCTGTCAAAAGCAAAGCTGCTATGTAACGCAACTTTGGGATCAAGTTCCTGAGAACTCGTTTCCAAACCGGTGACTTCAGTAAGAATCCTACACTGACTCCATGTAGGACAACAATTTTCGTCAAAAATATCAAGTCCAGAAGAGAAATAATGGCATCTAACAAAACTATTATCTAAGTTTTTTGAATTCAACAGATAATGATAGCGCCACCTGTCTGCTTCGGAGATTAATAAGCTCAGAGGTCATATGCCATATTGACGACGAGGCGCAGCGTTTGCGTGCAACACATTTGAGGAAAATATCAGATAAACATGAAGTTGTTTGCAAACGGAAATTAACTAACATGTTCTGTTGTCTCTGTAACAATAAAAAATGCTCGTTAAAATGAAGCAATTCTTTGCAGTCCTGTATTCGTTAACACTAACAACACACGATCTATGGCACAATTACAATGAAATTACACTGACGATGTATGGACGATTCAGTTGCCTGCAGTGCACTAATTTTTTAACATTTTTCTTGGCACCCATCAAAGACAAGCTACGCTGCTTACAGCAAGAATAACGAATTAAGGAATCTGATGGGACATGGGAGGAGTAGGCGCCTAGATGAAGCTCTCTGGGGTTGTCTTTATTCCGAGAAAACTACAATGCAGCTGTCTGTTCGTTTTACCATATACTGTGGTCAGGAAGCAATCGACAACGGCTCCTTAATGACCGCGATCAATACTCAGTAATGCCCGAAACACACTATAAACTCCATCCGACGGGCGGATCTCCAATTTTTCCAAACGCTCTCACCAAATTACTCTGTACAGATGTCTGAGATTAAACTCAAGACACTGTGTCACACACACACGCACATACACAAAACCGACCACCTGACGACCGTAAACTGTATATCGCGACCTGTCATCCACAAATGCTGATGATTAAAGCTTCTTTCACCGCCTCAGATTACATTTGCTACCTCCGGGTTAAATGACACCGTTTTAGCACGTATTAGCAACCGTACCGGGTGGTTTCAAAGACCGCTAGATCTACTTCCGCCTTCTTTTTGCAATAAGCAGTCGAAAAGATTTATGGTTCCTAGCAAGAAAAATATACCCACTCACAGAAAAAGGAATATCCAACTTGGTTTGAAAAGTATATGAAGTATATGAAACAGTATTATAGCCTCCAAATTCATCAGTAACGAATGCAGAAGAACAGAAGAGCATAAAGACATCTGTTTGTGCCCTATGTATGTAATGTCCAAATCATCTTCCTACTCGTCTCCTCTTCGACGATATACTCTGACGTCTGCATGTATTCTGTATCCTTTATTCTATCAATGGAGAGCAAGTCCTTCTACTCCCTCCAGAAAACGCTATACACGTACGCGGAGTTTATGGTTAACGGATGGAAGTGCCACTTCATTTACCGCCGAGCCTACAACGCACGCGAAGTGTGGTATGGTGTGAACTGAAATTTTGAGGGTTAGGCCAGTGGGAGAGGAAGCGCAGCACGGCCGACGTGGTCAGCTCGTGTCCCACAGTGAGGCCTCTTGTGTAATGAGGAGGAGACGTGCCGAGGTGGCGGTGAAATCGAACGGTGGAGGCCGCGGACGACCGGGCTGATAACGGGATCCCCGGTTTCTCCCCGCTATTACTATTATTTTTTGTACGCCGGCCGACAGCCGTACACGTGTAGATGAGCTGGCTTTCTCCGCTCCAGGTGGGTGGGGGCTGCTCCTCTTCCGCCGTGGCACACATACAGCACTGCACCCACACGTGTTCCCACCGTTGTCGCCACCACTCCGACTCCCGCCGGTCGGCATCTTCGTAGCGCAAAGAACTGGCGTCGACGCCAGTCCTTTTGGCGGATACTTCTGTTTAACCGTCCCTCTCAAGTCAAATAACTGATAGTTCTTTGAACACACCATCGACAAACCGGCAACGGAATTCCCCATCACTTTCCAATTTGGTGTTTTAGAACCCCACTTCCCAAGTTTGAATCCTGGTGGTGTGTCAAAAAAATGTTCATCTTTAATATCTCACCAGCATGAGGAGCGGGATTGATGTTGGTGTGCAGTTCCCGAATCATACGGTGCACCGATGCCCCAGGTTAAACAGATAAAACCGTACACAGTGTCTCGTGATGAGAGAGCATCGATTCCTCTCGACGCGCCCTTAGACCATCATCGTGCTTTTTAAAAACGATTTTCATTCTCTCAGTAGAGCGAGCTTTACGAGTAATGGCCCGTTGTAAACTCAGGTACTTTTCAGTCGAGTAAAACAGGAGCTGTAAATTGGGTAGAGGAAGTCGCAGTTACAAAGTTTTGTGAGGATATATCCAGTTCCGATATCTGCTTTACAAGAAAGGGATAGCTCCTAAAAAAATTGATCATACAGGGGGAGCAAACAAATTGATCATACAGGGGGAGCAGTAACTGTTTTTAATTTAATTTCGCAACTAGAACAAAGAATCCCAGAAAAAAATTGGATACCTAGTTAATATAAAGTCCATGACTTGTTCGTCATGGACAGTGTTCTTGCACCCTGCTAAGTAAGTGTCTTTAAAACAACAAAATAATCGGATAACAGCAACAAGAATACTGTTCGTCTCAGCAGAAAAATGGGACGAGTCTCATAATGAAATGGTTCCATGGTCAAAGAGCACATCTACAGTATTTCAGAAAGAAGTTACACACTGCATGAAAACATTTCCGCAAATGATGTTAAAGCAGATACCTCATAGTGAAAATCGGAGTCAAACGCCACAATCAGATAGCAGCAACTCTTATTCAACTTTCTGGTTATTAAGTGTTATTGTCCACAGACATGCCAATCTTACCAGGAGTACTTAGTTGCTTCTAAAAATACAAATATTGCACACCAATAAGCCTATTTAAATTAGACACCTCAGTCAAGATAACGTTCGGGAAGCAAAGAAAGTTATTTCAGGTATGAGAAGAGATACATTACTTCTCTGGAACTGAAATAGGCGACTACAGAGAAATCACACCATGAGCAATTTAAATATTATGTTATTAAAGCCGGGCAATATATCTGCAATAATCTATCAACTGCGACAAACGTAATCGGTACGAAGCAGGTTGCCTAAAACGGGAAGTTGTGTCAGGTGCGCACAGTAGTAGGAAAGAAAAATGAGGATAAACAACGCAGCTGAATTTTACAGAAACAGCGGATCTTACAATACGTGATTGACGACGAGACGGCGTGGCTCCTATTGCCTATACAACTTTCCGTCGATCGTATCGATTCACGGAACTCGTAATAAGTAGGAAGCATCGACGATGCTTCACCGCATTGCCACCACCGGCACACAGCCGTCAATTGCATCAATGGAATGAGTGCACAGTCGTCTATAGTAAGGAGTTTCCAACCTGCAGAAATTCTGACGCCCACGTAGTCCTGAGAGGAAGCTGAAATAGCGTTATTTGCTATTGTTTGTGATATGTCTTACATTGCTGTTACCGTTAAGAACTTCGTGCACAGCATATGCAGTGTCTCACACAGCTAAGTGCCGAAGATCATTGCTTCGTTTTCCGTAAGACAGTAAAACTCAACAATACAAAAGGAAAAACCAATGAATATACTTCAAAGACTGGTGACTTCGAACCTCTACCAACTTCTTACAGTCCTTGTTAGAAGCAGCTTATAAGCAATTACGAGACCTTTCCGTACAATAGTACAGAAAAAGTTTTGTTCTGTTTGTAATAAACAGGGAAAACGTCACCCACCAGACAGCTCGATGTGCGTATTTAACACACACGCAGATAAAATCATTCTGCGCTGTTAGGCCTTCAACGATAATTTCACTGCACATTACCGGAAAATTGAGGGCATGAAGAACATGCCTCGGCAGTGTAGCCTTTCGTTCTCTGTTTCTGGTATACGGCAGTATTGCTCACTGCGTTTCACGTAGTATCTGTTGTACGCAGATACCTAGGTTACGTCGTTGTACCTGTCTAACAAGCAGTGAATAAGAACACCTGGCCCATACGTTTTTCTCAAAAGTAAGGACTGCATACCGATTAAAACGACTGTAATACAAATACTTCATAACATATGTCGAATAAGTAAATGAAATATGTTTGTGAAAACTGCAATACACATCTTCATCCAGAAGGATATATGTGACGAATTACTTCGGACCCCAGTTCCGATACACGACACCAAAGAATAAAAAACGATACGGGTTACATAGCTGTGTATGATCTCTGACAACGAAAATTCAGTATGGTGCGAAAGCCCCCAATGCTGAAAGGAAAGCCTCTACATGTAACATAGATTCAGTAAAGTTCTGGCGTTATTCCCGGAGAAACTCCTAACACGTGGTTTGTATGTAAATCACCGAAACATTGACAATGGACAGAAAAATTAACAAGCTGCATACCCGAACGCACATGGCACCTAAGCAATCGTATCCGTAATTTATAACGAAGAAGGCTCACCTTGTGGAACGCGGTATTTTTGATTGCCTGAAGGACAGTTAGTACCTCGAGCCCTAAATGTCCTTGATGCAATGGTTGCTGTTTAGACTAACAGTTGCTGGGAGTCGAAATGGCATGTTGTATCTAAAGATGCCCCATGTTATCGTGCTTGGTATTTGAGCACTTAGGCACAATGCATGCTGTCACATTGGGGTAATTGTAATGGCTCTGATCACTATGGGACTTAACATCTATGGTCATCAGTCCCCTAGAACTTAGAACTACTTAAACCTAACTAACCTAAGGACATCACACAACACCCAGTCATCACGAGGCAGAGAAAATCCCTGACCCCGCCGGGAATCGAACCCGGGAGCGGTAATTGTAGGGCAGGACCGGAAGCACTACATTTTGTCCCTTGTACACCAGAAACGCTGTTCACATTGCCATTGCAGAACGCATAACAGCAGTGACTGAGAAAAACATTATGTCCAGAGCATAACTACTGTTACTTCCGTCAAAAATATGTAAAACAAATAAACAGACTATTTGGCTGCCGACGTGCTGTCAAGTCATAAAATGCCTACAATCAGGGAACAGTGTACAGCCCCCCTTAAAGTGAGCAATCCCAACAAAATAACTGAATATGCTACAGACTTTGTCCTAAAACAATAAAACAACAAAAGTTTGTGTAACAGTTGTACGGAAATAAAAGCGATACCCATAGGTAGAGACACATACATGTTCAAACAAGTATGAGTGTTATGCAGATACCACAACGTGGCAGTTTTGTGTGTGTGTGTGTGTGTGTGTGTGTGTGTGTGTGTGTGTGTGTGCGCGCGCGCGCGCGCTTGCGTGTGTTGCGGGGAGGGGGGGGGGGAGAGGCTGTTCTGAACTATTGTTGTCTAAGACAGCGCTATAGGCCTGGTATGCACGTTAACGACCATGCAGTACGCATGCAATTGCGCGGTAGCAGTTACCAAACACCGCTTTGCTTTGAGTTGTGCCTTGCTCTTTTTTTTCTCTTATTTTGAAATGAATGAAGAGACTAATCCGAAAGGGACCAGCGATCCATATGATCATGTGTCAGTTGTGCTTTCGCTGAAGCATAAATCACGGGTGTAGGTTGCCAGATTTCCAACGACAGGGAGGTGGGACTTGTTCGCTGCACCGCTCCTCTCACTTCGGGCTATCAAGTTGTCTGTTTACGCGCGCGGCCGAAGGTAAACGAAAAATGTTGTTTAACGGAACACGGAATCTTTTTTTAAAAAAAAAACATTTATTGCAAGTGCACTGTACTACATTTTTCCAGGATTGGAGTCATCTGGACCACTTTTCCTAGGAGATTCAATGAGCAGAAAAATCAATATAATTCTATATACGTTGTGTCTGTTCTTTCGGACATATCCTTTGTGTGTCAGCGTAATTGGCATTTCCATGACAAAGAAAGCATTTACTAGAGGTGACAGTCACGCAAATACCACAAAAATTCTAGGACCGACAGGAGATCTAACCACACTCGTAGATGTCCTAAGCGTCCTGACGTGAGTGCCACACACCCTGGTTGCTGTAGACAGCCCGCATTACGGGGAGACAAGGCCGGAGCGGCGCCCTTGGCCCATATCTGGCGACCGATAGTCGGGGTCGTCGGGTCGCGCCGCTCTGAGACGCGATAAGATAGCGCGCGGACAACGCCCGCGTTGGCGGCCGCGACAGCCGGACAGCTGAATGGGAGGGCGGCCGCGACCCCGCGCACCGTACAGGTCGTCGACTCGCTGATCCACTGGCCCCCCGCACTCGAGAGGCCGGTAGCGGCGCTGTTATCGGTCATCCTCGGAAGACATTGTCCGCCGTCTACAATTATCTACATTAATGCTCCCGCGTAACAGAATATTTCCACTGATATCAAGTCACGCTCCGCTTCGTGCGTAAATGAGTCACGGATGAGACGTGGAGATGAGTAGGTTCGCTCACCTTATGTGAACGCTACTATCTTCAAACCGTTGGCGTATATTTCTCCTATAATTTTCTCCCAAGGAAATATTTTGCGTGTTTATATTTTCGTACGCAATTTAAGAGCGTAACCAAGAACTGTCATGGGGGGAGGTTGGGGTGGGGTGTACGGCGGGGCGGAGGATGGGGGCGATAAATGAAACACTTTTGAGTTTTCATGATAAACAGCTCTAGGTACACTTGCTGCTAGTCAGTATCTGTTATATAATGTGGCTTTCCTCAAAGTGATACTGAAACAGTACGTCTGTCTAGTAAGCACGATGCCAGTTCGGTCTGGGAAATATTTTTTTCAGATGGGAGCGGGGTTCATGTTGTAGAGAGCAGCTGCCCCGTTGACTCTCACTGGGTATACCCTCGATATCATATCCTATGTCGCGCTACATCATTCTAACTGTATCTCAGCCCCATACTCAGACAATGAGCTTTGAGGACAGATGAGGGTATTTTCCATTGCTGTCCTACACACGATCCTAGTGGAGGTGGTATGCCGTTGCCTGCCTACAACTTGTTATGAAGCGTCAGATGGGTATCTGTGTTGTGTCGATGATTTTGATGGGTACTTGTACAGTGTAGTGTCGTGCAGTCTTGGTGTTATGAATGAAGGGGAGAGGGAAAAACAATGCCGGCACACAGCCCAATTCTCACGAACAGCACAAAAGGGACCGCCCACTGCCCTTGCGCAAGTCTGTGCAAGGAAAGAAGTTAGGTGTTCTCGACTGGTAATGGAAGGTACCGGTTAGATTTCTTGAATAAAACATCTTTTTAGTAGTCTACCATTGCAGATCCTCTAACATTTCTGGAGTTCTCTTGTGCTGATTAAACAAACCCGCGATGAATACCACAGGACGGAATCTTCTCTCTCTCTCTCTCTCTCTCTCTCTCTCTCTCTCTCTCTCTCTCTCCCTCCCACTAACCCAACTTTGTTATGGTATCGTACTGATGAACAAGATTTTGGCATCAGTCTGACTGATCTAAATAAATGGTTTCGTCTGTGGATAATATACTTTGTTAAACTTCTTCCACAGCATCCCTCTTGCCCTCCGGTAAGCTACATGTACTGAAGTTGTTCCACCTTGCCAACATCTCTTAACAGTTGCTTCACCACGCACTCTCACCACCTACAACTGCGCTATCTGCGACCAACGTCGAGTGGTTACCGACATCATACATCATTTTAATATTTCTCATTCACTACCAGCGAAGGCAACGGCCTTGCCGCAGTGGATACACCGATTCCCGTCAGATCACCGCAGTTAAGCGCTGTCGGGCGTGGCTGGCACTTGGATGAGTGACCATCCAGCCACCATGCGCTGTTGCCATTTTCCGGGGTGCACTCAGCCTCGTGATGCCAAGTGAGGAGCTACTCGACCGAATAGTAGCGGCTCCGGTCAAACAAAACCATCATAACGACCGGGAGAGCGGTGTGCTGACCACACGCCCCTCCTATCCGCATCCTCAACTGAGGATGACACGGCGGTCGGATGGTCCCGATGGGCTACTTGTGGCCTGAAGACGGAGTGCTTTTTTTACTACCAGAGAAGGTAGAGCGGGCTCTTCAGCTAATGACTAAGGGACTTGGCAGTCAAACACGAAGAGAGGTTGCTGTGGGGCTAAAGGAACCCCAGTTCTGAAAATCTGGGAGGGGATTACTAGTTCGAGCATTTGCCTTACAGCCAAGGGAAGCTTCCCTAAATCCTTGGTCAAACAGGGGGATGGGAATTATTTTTAATTTATTTCTGGGACTATTTCCCACACAAAAATATGCAAGCCTTGCATATGTACAAATGTAGCTGTTCATTTATAAGCAAATTAAAGTTGATACAGTAACTTGCTCGACGTGCGCAGTGTGCCCAGGCCTTGACTGACGTAATCTCTCGGATAATTTACAAATATATACAGTAACATTAACCAACGGTGGGATGTGAGTAATGAATTACACCAGCTTACTATAACACGAGATCTAACAGGTAATATTAGGACTCAAAGTACCGTCTCTAAAGAAATATCTTGTCAGTACCATAGGGGTTTCTGATTTATCCTTAATGTCGTAATGCGAAAGTTGCAACGATCGTTACAACGCGCAATCTTGTGTGTGTGTTTGTGTTGCTAAGTGGGGCAGTATGAGGGGGAGTGGCGGCTTTAAGTAGCAGGTACTTAGGGCGCGAGATGAACGCGCCGCTTCACGCTAAGTTAGCTGCGTACGGGCTGGCCGGCAGAGCCCGCGCCGTGGCCCTGAGAGTGGGCGGCGGCGCAACTGACAGCGCGACCACGCGGTCCGAACGTGCCGTGGAAGGCCTGCTAGCGGACAAAGTCTGCGACACCCCGCAGGCTATAGCGACTTTGTGCGCCAGGTGGCTGACTCTGTGCACCGCGTCGGGCTAACACGAAATTCACAAAATGCATTTACGAGTGTTTCATCGAGCACTTAAACAGTAACGTACTGAAGCCAACGTCGAACGATCCCGTGTCCTTACGCGAGGTACATCGTGTATTTGGATGATGGTTTTAGACGCTATGGGTTTGTTCCGCATTAGATATGAAAAATCCGCGTAGTAAAAAATGGTTTGACTCAGGAGTCATTACTAACACATGCAGAAGACAGTTTCGAAGACTGACCTCCTAATATGAAAGCAAATGAACATCAACAGGAACCAAACAAAGAGCAGCACGACAAGTACCGTTTTTATGAAGTTCTGAGGTTTAAACACTTAAGTTCAATGATAGCATGTACGGTGTTGCTGTGTGTATTTCTACAATAGATGGGCATGTAAATGAGATCAGATACCACAAAAATAACTGTTGCAAGCTACAGAATAATGAAAAGATTGTCTCACAGTACCTAATGTTCTAGAGACAAAGTACTGTGTAAAGGTTCCCACTGATGATGCCACAACGGTGCGAAAACTTAATGGGCATTAAAATTAATAACTGTGTTGCTTAACAAGAAGAAGTGGATGTCTTTATTTACGCATTCCGTGTTACTGGCGAAAAGCAGTAACAGCTTCAAACCGTAACAGTGATGGCCTGGAACGATGGCACCTACCGCCACTACAGTTACTTATCGGAGTGTTAAACCTTATTTTCCTCTGTGATTACACACAAAAGAGAGTTTGCTAATACCCTGAGTCGTTTCATAAATGCAAGGAAGAGTAATATTTATCACAGATATGCACTGTCGTATCTACACCTCTGTTCACGGTAAAAAGGCTTTCGCTCGTTGTTCCAGCAGTACTAATATTCACAGCTTGTTTAGAGTGTTCCAGTGACGTGGTATACCTGGTACTAATTCCTGCAAATCCATTTGTTCGTGTACGTACCATTCGCATGTGGATCTTGAAGATACTGTTTATACGAATACTGTACGTTCATCACTTGTTATTGACTTACGAGACTTATTTCTGTTTTTAGTCAGTGCTAAGTACGAGTACACGAAACCACGTCTTCATCTTGACCAAAATGCTCACATTTCTCACTGCAGTTTTTACCATTACCCATGCGTTTCTGTATTTTCTAATATGAGTAGTCTCTCTCAACAAGACGCAACCAAAATCAGAAAGAATCGGCATCTTTGTCGTAAACGTTCTATAGAGACTGATGAAAGCAACACTGTTTTCGAAACGTAAGGCTGATTTTACAATACGGTGTTTGTTTTCTCCATTTGCCAGCATATTTTTCACAGTCTTGCACATGCTTTCGAAGCATTGAGAAACTCCCACTGCTCAAAGACCAGAGCTCTCGTAACACGCTGTTTACCACTAACAGACACCACGCTTCACAATGTCTCAGGTAACGTCGTCCAACTCCCAAACAATACGTTGCATAAATTCGGAATCGGATAAGATTGTTGGCTGTCATCCACGTCACAGTCCACTTGAGACGACCAGTCTAGCTGCATTCTGAGAACTTAGATGTAAGGTCAAACTTAATTTCGCGAATCAACAACAGTCATACACTGAAGCGCCAAAGAGACCGGTATAGGCATGCGTACTCAAATACAGAGATATGTAAACAGGCAGAATACGGCGCTGCGCTCTACAAGACCTATGTAAGACGACAAGTGTTTGGCGTAGTTGTTAGATCGGTTACTTCTGCTAAAATGGTAGGTTGTCACCATTTAAGCAAGTTTCAACGTGGTGTTACAGTCGGTACACGAGCGATGGGACACAGCATATCCGAGGTAGCGATGAAACGGGGATTTTCCCGTACGTACCGTGAATATCAGGAATCCGGTAAAACATCAAATCTCCGACATCGCTGGGGCCGGAAAAAGATCCTGCAAGAACGGGACCAACGACGACTGAAGAGAATCGTTCAACGTGAAAGAATGGCAACCCTTCCGCAAATTACTGCAGATTTCAATGCTGGGTCATCAACGAGCGTCAGCGTGCGAACGCTATGGGCTTTCGGAGCCGAAGGCCCACTCGTGTACCCTTGATTGCACGACACAAAGCTTTACGCCTCGCCTGGGCTCGTCAACACCGACATTGGACTGTTGATGACTGGAAACATGTAGCCTGGTCGGACGAGTCTTGTTTCAAATTGTATCGAGCGGATGGACGTGTACAGGTATGCAGACAACCTCATGAATCCATGGACCCTGCATATCAGCAGGGGACTGTTCAAGCTGACGGAGGCTCTGTAATGGTGCCGGGTCTGTGCAGTTGGAGTGATATGGGGCCCCTGATACGTCTAGATACGACTCTGACAGATGACCCGTTCGTAAGCCCCCTGTCTGATCACCTGTATCCATTCATGTCCATTGTGCATTCCGACGGAGTTGGCCATTTCCGGTACGACAATGCGACACCTCACACGTCCAGAATTGCTACAGAGTGGCTCCAGAAACACGCTTCTGAGTTTAAACACTTCCGCTGGCCAACAAACTCCCCAGGCATGAACATTATTGAGTATATCTGGGATGCCTTGCAACGTGCTGTTCAGAAGAGATCTCCACCCCCTCGTACTCTTACGGATTTATGGACAGCCCTGCAGGTTTCATGTCGTCAGTTCCCTCCATCACTATTACAGACATTAGTCGAGTCCATGCCACGTCGTGTTGCGACACTTCTGCGTGCTCGCAGGGGCCCTACACTATATTATGCAGGTATACTAGTTTCTTTCACTCTTCAGTGTAGATACAAGTGTTACAGCAAAACTCGCAGTAAAAAAAGACAACGGGAACTTCTTCAAATGTATTAGGTCTCATAATGTCTGATGAATAGCTCCTTTCACATAATTCTGTTCAAATGTAATAATATATCACAGGAACTTATTAAAGTGCCTTATGTCAAAAGACTGAAATTTATTAAAATGTCATGAATCACTGCAAAACGAAATGCGAAATTGATGACTATCTACGCTGGTTGATGATGTTAATCTTGTACGAACGAAGAGATTGTGCACATACGATGTGTACTAGCAGAGGTGTACAACTTCCTCTTTTTTCATCTCGTCACTTGGAATAAAGGTGTTTGTAACGTAACATGATCTCCTAACATAGTTTCAACCGTTAAATGAAAAGAACACAGATTCTGATAATCTCTATACCAAGTGCGGGGACGGTTCCGTGTTTATGACCTGTTAACATAAGCTCCATGACGTCAAAGGAAAATCAAAACACTGCTACGAGTAAAGAAACACCAAAAGTGGTGTCGAAAGTCGGGGCTTTGCCCACACTGTCAAAAATTTTAGAGACAGGAGCAGTGGTTACGCACCCTTTCGAGCGGTCAGCAAACCTGGCCAACTCAGAAATGACTGTTAGTCCCTGCGCTCTCTCCCGTTTATTCCATGATACGCTACTGTGTTGCCCAAACTAATTCGTAAGGTTTCTACACCTCGAAATACACAAAACAAAAGGCGACAACCTACCTACGGCAACCCCCGTCTATAAGGAATATTTGCACGATGAAAAGAGGATGGATGAAAAGAAGATTCGCTGTATAAAGACTATCAGGTGTAACAGATATCAGGTGTAACATGTTTACAGCCTTTTAATAGAGAAATCTCAACGAGTTTCGTAATTTCATTGGGAAAAATGGTGTACATACCTGAACGTTAACGACCCATGTAGATGCAAGTAACTTAAGATTGACTTCTTTGTCGTTCAAATGGGTCTGAGCACTATGAGACTTAACACCTGAGGTCATCAGTCCCCAAGGCTTAGAACTACTTAAACCTAACCAACCTAAGGACATCACACACTTCCATGTCCGAGGCAGGATTCGAACCTGCGACCGTAGTAGCAGCGCGGTTCCGGACTGAAGCGCCTAGAACCGCACGGCCACAACGGCCGGCATCTTTGCTGTAGTTAATAAATGTCTTCACTGCGCTACTTATTTGGAAAATCAACGCTTATTATTTCGATTTGCGAAAAATATGTTAATAAATTTTGTGTATTTCACAAGCTTTTGCAGAGAATCGTGCACGCTATGGGGACCGATAAGTCCTATGGTGTGATGTTATTTTGAAGACAGAGATTGTTGCTATGAAGTTAGCTCATCTCGTGTTCCGCCTTCTTTCAATTTCTGAAACAGTATTTGACCAGAAAGAGGCAAGAATGTTTCGCTGTCAAATTATGGGGTTAACCTCGCCTTCCAACTCTTTCCTGCTCCAAGCTCTTGAACTCCGATCAGGAATGAGAGGTTTTTGGAAAGATGAAAGTCTTGTGTGGCTTCCACGCAAAATTCACCCCTAACTAACTTTTATAACCTCACTGGTTTTAGGAGCAAGTTAACTATCATTTCAAAAATGTTTCGTATTTCCAACAACTTTACATAATCGACATTTTTAAGTTCACTTAGTGAAAAATTGCACATGCTAGAAACATCTTCGAGGAAGTCGAGGATGATTAATTTGATCAACGTGTTTTGTAGTTATCTTCGTTGTTTAACATAATTTCGTCGTAAAATCTGCTTTCTATGTGATTTATATCATTCTGTGCTGAAGAGTGTGTGAACTTCGAAAACGAGACAAGCTTCCATTCGGTGACTCAGAAGAGAATTCAGAAGGTGGATAACTTACAACGGCTACGGATGCTCTAGATAATACGACAAATCCCTGAAATGCGGAAGCATCCACGCACGACACGAGAGCTAGACATCTGCCTCCGGCGGTCCCGGCCCTTCCCGCCCTTCCCACGGTTTGTATATGCAAAGCGGGGCCGGCAGAATCCAGACACGCAGCCCATGCGGTCGCCGCACTAAGTGGGACAAATTACCTCACCTCAGTGTATATTGCGCATTCTAAGTGGCCGCCAGACGCAAATGGGCAACAGAGGCACAGCAGATAGCTCGCAACCGTGCGTAACGAACGTCTGTTGCTGGAAGTTCACGCACTTGCTGCTTCAATGCAACCTTTGCATTTTCAGTGAAACAGCAACACATCAGCTCTGTTGTTGCTTGAAAGGCCAATGCCGCAAGCATCTTTTACCCTTTTTTGTATATAAACTGGATTTGAAAGCAAGATCTGACAGAATCTCAAGGCGGCGCCGATTCATTTCTTGGATCACGTTACGTTACATCGCCCTAAATGGGAGGACCTAGCAGAAACTTCAAATCGTCCGAACTTGAGGTACTGAGAAAAATTCCTCCGTATTTTACTCCTCGCTTATGGAAATAAGGCGGTGAAATACTTTGATCGTGAAAAGACATGCGCGTCGTGTTGGTATAACGAGACAGCAGTCTGTGGAATTTACGGGATTGGGAGTGGGATCCATGCCTCCCTCATTCACAAGCATTTTCTGTCGTTTCCTTCCTATAGCATTTCGCGGAAACTGCTTTCACTTTGGCGTCCATGCCTGAACTTAATTCGTGAATTCTCGTGACTTATTATGATATTTAGTTCCTCATTAAATATTATTGTTAAAAAATCAAGTTAGCCAAGATCGCTTGCAAATCTTTCTAGTGATTGCCTATTTTGACAAAGCTGCCATCATCGGATCTCGTAACATATTAACAAGTACACGATCTATACAAACTTGCAAACCACATGTGGTGTTAAGTGAACGAGTGGGCTAAGGTATCAGCACAACACGAGCTGTGTTTTATACTTGTGGTATTTTAAGTTTGAAATTTTGATGTTCCTTGCTACTCTTTATTGTTAAGTGACGCAACGTCATTATGTGGCTTACGAGTTTAAGATTATGAACTTCTCTTAATACGTCACAAGATTCGATGATGACAGCACCGATCTGTCGAAACTGATAATCAATAAAAAGATCTACAAGCGATCTTGACGAATCTGACTTTTTAATAATAATATAACACTTCAGGTCGTCCCGAACAGTTGACAAAATGTCAAACACTTATTCCCCACTAAGTCTTGATCTTATTCCGGGCTACAAAGTTAAATACATTTAAAAACAGACTTCAGTGTTGTCATACAGCAGTCTGCGGCATCTGAGGAAATTGTGCGACTATCCACCAAAATGTTGGACAGGTTTCTCCGTCACAAAGACCAGTCGGTATTGATATCGGGAGATTTCTTCCGCTCGACAGTCCCTGAATGGCCAGTTAGTTGAACAATAGATAGCGCTGAGTGCTGGAATATGGGATACAAGTCAGAACACAGGCAGAATCGAAACACTGCGATTCCTGCTGGTAGCAGCTGCTCTATTCTCGGCACAAACGAGTGCCCTCATTCGACAAGTGTTACTGGGGCGGACGAAGACGCGACTGCTGAAGGTGTGGACATCCGGCGACAGCTCGGCGGCCCGCGCCCGTGGCGCACTTTCGCTGTCCTTGGCGGGTTGCGCAACCGCCGATGTGCTCGCTTGTAGCTGCCGCCTGCAGGTGTCGCAGGGCTGCACAGTCGTGGCTGCGGGCTCAACTCTTCCTCTGCACGCCTCGCGGCCATTCATTTCTTCACACGTAAAACGTGAGATCTCCTAACCAGTTCTGCACAGCCAAACTCAGTAACTTGCCGCACATCTTTTTCGACACTATCAGTGCAAGACTTCCGTCACAATCATCTTTCGCTGATAATGAGAGGCTTAGGAGCTAGGTGACAAACCCTATTTTCTGACATCCGGGGATCGATACCTAGCTGCTCCTAAGATTATCCCTTTAATCGCTTGTTTCACTCATGGAAAGCTCTGTCGACGCGAAAAACGTCGTGTTGCAACACGGTTTGGTATCTACGTTAAACTGGGATTCCCCTGTAACTTACCAGCGTCCTACTATTTACCCACGTCGCTCGAAACTTCGGATGATCGCAGCTACCTCAACGTCTAACGAAGGAAGGAGGCTGACGGCAACGTCTTTAGAGGCTGATCACGTACTTGTATAGGCCAAGAGAAATACATACTCTTTATACGAACTATTCTGCCGTTCTCCTTCATCGATTTAGAGAGATTCAAGTTGGGTAGCAAAAGAAAGTATATACCACATTTATTTAAAGTAAATTATGAGACGAGTAATTACGTATTAACAAAAGGATCATAATATTTACTTTGAAATAGTTTTCGGTTATGCGCACACAACACAATAACATCAGTAGTCCCATAATGGTCGAAGTGCAATTATTTGAAAGAGCTCTACCGAAAATGAATCTTGGGCAGTTATTTCAATATTGTACCCTCTGAATTCCGCTCCCTTACAACAGCTGTAGAGCGTCAATAACTGACAAATGCAGAATTTCTGTATCGATCGTAAATATGTGTGACGTCACAAATCTTCTCCGACATGTGTAGCTCGAACTGCTTGTAATCCCACGAGAATGAACGGTTTTAGAAATAAATCTTACATCTCTGATGAGACAATGAGGTGTTTCCTTGAGGAAAATAGCGCATCTTGCCATTTACGTCAGTATAGGCTATACTGTGTCCCGAATTTGAACAGCTTTCAGCAAGACCGATCTATCGTGGAAATAACAGTAAATGAACATGAACATGTATGGCATTTACTGAAATAAAATGTCAACTTTTTTGTAACACTCGACACTTTTGAAATGTGGTACTGCAGAAGAATGCTGAAGATTAGATGGCTGGAGTGTATAACTAACGATGGGCTACTGAATCGAATTGCTGAGAAAGAGTCTTACGGCACAACTTGACTATAAGAAGTGATCGTTTGATAAGGCAGATTCTTAGGCAAAAGGGAATAGTCACTTTGTTATGGAGGCACGTGGGGACAGAGAGAGAGAGAGAGAGAGAGAGAGAGAGAGAGAGAGAGAGAGAGAGAGAGAGGGGGGGGGGGAGGGAGGGGGTAGTACAAATGGTGTAGCAACATCAAGGTCAGTAAGGAGGTTCAAATGGCTTTGGGTTGCAGTATTTATGCAGAAGAGGTTTGCTCAGGATAGAATTCGGAGAAAAAAAAAATGGTTCAAATGGCTCTGAGGACTATAGGACTTAACATCTGTGGTCATCAGTCCCCTAGAACTTAGAACTACTTAAACCTAACTAACCTAAGGACATCACACACATCCATGCCCGAGGCAGGATTCGAACCTGCGACCGTAGCGGTCATGCGGTTCTAGACTGAAGCGCCTAGAACCGCACGGCCACACTGCCCGGCGAAGACCAAAACGATAATGATAACAACATATCTCTGCCTCTGCGTTGTCCATATTTATCCAATAGTATCTGTCCCCCAAGCTCTGCGTCCACCGTTTACGTGGTTCATGACGCTATAATGAAACTTAGTTGCAAGAGGTGGCATTGTCTTTTTGATGACTAATGCAATCCACAGTAGACGCAGGGACATTAATTTATGTGTTCTTTAGCTCGAGTGATTAATTTCAATTCCACAAAATTAGTATCCGATTGTGTATAATGATTCTGTCTTGTGAAATTATGTATCCTTCTCTCCGCTCTCCCCTCCCTTTCCCGCCTTCTTGCCAGTGGTTTAACGCTATGTCATCTTTCCTTTCCTTACATTTTTGCTTCGTCGCCTAATACGCTTTCCTAAGTTACTCGGCGTCCAAGAAATAATAATGTAACTATGGTGTACAATGCAACTGCAAGAGACAGGGCAAAAATGTTCCCTCGATGCATGCGTGTTCCGCTGGTGGTTGCTCAGGACAATGGGCTACTCGAGATTCCCAGTGTTTGCAATAAGGAGTCGTAAAGGACGGAGCGAGGTAGCGGCGCCAAAGTTCGACATTCGTGCGCTGCATTTCGACGATGTTATGATGTAGCGGCAGGTGAGTCTGGGCACGGTGTGATGCAAGCCGCGGCTCTGTACACACAGCTTGTAATTAGCGCTGGCCGTAGAAAGCGCACGCTCTGTGCACGGAGCTCCCTACTCGCTACAAGAGGCCCTTATGTCACTGAAGATTTCGGACAGAGACACGAAAGGGCACGCTATCTTTATTTCTTTCGCTCCCAAACAAAATGAGGATTCAGTGCTGAATCAGGTTACGGTGGTTGCCAATTACACTAACACCTAGTCTTTTTGCGGGGGTATGGATCTATATTTAGCTGTCAAACTGGCTAAATTCTACTGGGAATCGACACATGCAATTCTGAAAGATAGTCGACGCTATGGCATACGCATTGCAACATTTCCTTGAGAGATGCTGGTTAGGTAATATTCAAACCAGACGAGCGAAGGCGCATATCATGTTCGTCAAACCAATTCTGTGCACTTCCAGTAGTATGATCAATGGCACCATCGTTTCACAAAACTAAATACCACACACCTGCATCATTGAATAACAATGCTGGTGCCTTTCTGTCTCCAGTCAACGACGATCAGTTTAATGCGTGAGAGCAGTGTTAAGTTCGGGACTATAGTTTTACAACAATATGACCCTTTAAAAGTTACTTCACTATCTCTTATACTACGTTTCGAACACAGAAGGAGTATTTTTATTCTAGCAGCTACACCTTAAAAGCGTCTTAATCGATTAATCGACTATTGGCCCAATCACCTTCCACGATTTCATTTCATGGCTCTTTTTCTCAAGCGTAGTATACATCTGCATGTACAAACATACCTTTCAAGCCACCGTTTGGTACAAGGGTATCACGTACCCCTACTAGCCATTATCTTTCCTGTTCCACTAGCAAAAAAGAGCACCCCGTATACAGAATCTGTACATGTTCATCAGAAATAGTTTCCTAGATAGATTCAATTTGTTGTCTGCGACCAGATGTATTAGCTACTAGTGACAGGTAGGCCACAGTAGAGTCGTCGTCATACAAATACGCTCAGGCCATCACCCTACTTGTGTGTTCCATCTGTACGAGCCCTAATTTCTCAAAATTTATCTTCGCGGTACTTACGCGAAATGGATTACAGCAGCAATAGAATCGTTCTGCAGTCAGCTTCAACTGCCGGTGCTGTAAATTTTCTCAACCGCAAAAAAAAGTCTTCCCTCCAGTAATTCCAAAAAAAGTCTTCCCTCTAGTAATTCCAATTTGTATTCGGGTAGCATCCCCGTAATACTCGCGCGTTGATCGAACATTTAGCAGCACGCTTCTGAATTTCTTCGATGTCTTCCTTTAATCCGACTTTGTGAGAAACCCGAACACTCGAGCAGCACTCAAGAATGGGTCACACTAGTGTTTTGCACGCGGTCTCCTTCAGGAATGAGCTATAATTTCCTGAAATTTTTCCAATAAACCGAAGTCGACCACTTGTCTTCCCTACTGCTATCCTTACTTGCCAGTTCCATTCGATACCGTTTTCCAAAGTTTCGCCTAGATATTTAATCAACGTGAATGTGTCGAGCAGCACACTACTAATGCTCTAGCCGAATGTTAGGGATTGGTTTTCCTGCTCAGATTTTTCTACATTTAGAGCTAGCTCCAGTTCATCACATCAATTTTGTCTAAGTCATCTTGCATCCTCCTACAGTCACTCAACGACATCTTTCCGTATAACACAGCGTCATCAGCAAACAGCGGCAGATTGCTGCTCAACCCTTTCTGCCAGGTAATTTATTTATTTATTTAAAATGATTTTGTAATACCTTGAGCTGACGTTTTCTTTATTTGATGTACGATTACACAATTTCGTCCTTTGGCCATTTTTGGGTATCTGAAACGGAGGCAGTATACATTGAATGCATTCGTATCACTTACGAATTTAACGTACCAAAAAGTCATACTCCAAGCTAAACAAGAAGATTTATAACTTCATTTACGTCTGGTGAGGGCATCAAAAAATCATTTAAGAGATGCATCTCAACTGCGGACCCGGTCACAATGATGATTATATTTGTATCTAGAGAATAATAGAGGTCTTATCACACTTCCGTGGGGCAATCCTGAGGATATTATTGTCTCTGATGAACACTCTCCATCGAGAACAACGTACTGAGTTCTTTTATCTACTTAAGAGGTCTTCGAGCCATTCACATCTTTGGGAACTTAATCCTTAAGCTCGGACCTTCGTTAACAGCTTGCATGGGGCACCGTTTTAAACGCTTCCCGGTCCTTCATCCATGGTTTGCAAAGCATCAGATGAGAAAAGGGCAAGCTGAGCTTTTGCATGAACGATGACTTCTAAATGCGCGCTGATTTGTGGACAGAAACTTTTTCGTTAAGGAACTATATTATATTCGAACTCGGGATATTCTGCAGCAAACCAGTGTTAGGGGTACTAGTCTGTAATTCTGCGTGTCGGTGTGCAGACAGGGTATATATAATTTTTTTTTTCAAATAATCAATAAAGTTCTCAGTAGACGTCACTTCAGTACTAATTCTTTTCTCAGACGTGGTCAGTCAGTCATTGTGGAATCAGAACCTGCTGAAACTGGTGTCTTGTATGTCACCGGACGCTCTCCATTATCGAGAGATTAAGAGTACTGGGGCTGAGCAGCCATGTGCTTTCCATATGTGTGCGGCCCAAACAGTTGCGTCACGTCCGCGGCTCGTTCCGAAGGTCGCCAGCCATACGCTCGCTCACACTGTAGTCACGCCATCACCTGGCTTTCGGCTGCCTAGTCGGCGAGTCTGCAGACGGACCTAACCTAACGCGGCCTGAGTTGGCGAGCAGCCAAACTGCAACACGCATGCGCCACCACCAGCTCCTCCCGCCACCTTCCCCAACCATTCTCTCCCTCCCCCCCTCACACACTCCCCCTCCCCCCCCCCCTCTCTCTCTCTCTCTCTCTCTCTCTCTCTCTCTCTCTCTCTCCCCCTCCAAGGCCAGTGCCGGCGGTGCCACAGCCGCTGTTCGCTACACGTATCGCTCGCGATCAATCATCCGCCGACAACTTCCTCCCGCAAGACTCTAAACGCATTTTTATGCACCCCACTAACCACCCAGACTTGTTTTAGGAGCAATTTTACCGTTACGTAAGGATTGTACATCATTATTTAACGGACAGTTGGCAGTATAGCTCAAATTTTCCTTAAAAGTCAGCGACTGAAGAACGAATGTATCTTATTCTATATTTTCACTACTACCAAAATCTCGAAACGAAACTTCACATGTGATAAATAGTGCAGATACATAGACAAATTTTAAAAAAATAACAATCCAAAACGACAACTAACCGTTTAACGTTATTTACTATGCATTTATTTCCCAATCTTCATTTCCTACGAAGCACATTCCTCCCCTTTTCTTTGACTGAGACATGTCAAATTTCGTAAACAGAAAAAGTGTCGTTTTCTATCAAATGGACGACTGCCTTACCTGTTCTGAGAGGCGCATATCTGACAGTTTACGAAATAGGTAACATAATATACGTCAACTGCACAACGAAAATTTGAAAACAGGTACCCCATTTTAATGTCGCAAGTAAACGGGGAACCACATACTGTTGAGTGCCCTATTACAGAGGTCAACCAGGACAGATCTTCATTAAACTGAACGCGTGACAATAACAGATATAAATTAGAGAGTGTGCAACAGTTTTCACAGTGATTCCAAGTATGTATTCGCACCACTGAGAAATTCAAAATCTCGGTAACGTACCTGTGATGAGTGTAACATGTTTTGACTTACAGCCAATTATTTTAAGTGGTTTTGGATGAAACTCAGGAGTACAAGAGAAACTCAATAAAAAACGATAAACGATATTTTAACGAACAGAAATTCTGGATTGAACTATACCTCTTTGTTTATCTCTATTGAGCGTCCACTGAAGCTAACAGGCGTGATCTGTAAATAAACAGAATTACAAACAAGCAGGGCATTCGGTAGATGATTTTGAGGGCGAATATTTTCTACGTAATTGACTATAGACTACGTGAACATTGAACGCCGTGTACCGTTGTCTACAAGCAGTAAATGTACAGTGGTTACTGCTCGTCGCTAATTCCGAATGCCTCCATCTCTGTGGCTAAATTTACCCAATTTGACGGAAGGGGCAGATCGGCTGTCGTGAATTTCATTTGACTAAATGAGACATGCTACTACTACAACAATGCGGATGCGTATTGCGTGGCCAGTTGATTACAAAGTTTGACGCCATCATAAATAACGAACAACTGATCCACACGGCAATGATTGAGCATGGATCATCATCTCCAATACAGCCAACGTCGCAGACAGCTCCGCCGTGGATCAATTACAAAATGTATTCGTGCAGAATGTGTCTCATGTGAAAGCAATAATGATTTGAGATGCCATGGAGGCCGTTAATATGTGCAGTAGCCTGCCTTTTCGCAAAAATAAAAATGTCGCTATTATCCGTACACCACGACTGCCACAAGTTGTGGCGTGTGATAGTTCGAGCGCGTTTGTACGACAACGACGCCACTGTGGCCTACCTGTTACCAATAGCTAATACATCTGATCTCAGGCTGAATCCATCTAGAAAACTATTTCTGTAGAACGCATTCAGATTCTCTATACAGTGTGATTCCATGATGTAACAAACTTTCAGGGAGAACGGAGAAGGGTAAACGGACGCTGTGGCCGAGCGGGTCTACGCGCTTCAGTCCGGAACCACGCGACTGCTACGGTCGCAGGTTCGAATCCTGCCTCGGGCATGGATGTGTGTGATGCCCTTAGGTTAGCTAGGTTTAAATAGTTCTAAGTTCTGGGGGACTGATGAGCTCAAATGTTAAGTCCCATAGTGCACAGAGCCATTGGAGCCATTTGAAGTAAGGGACCCCGTTCGTTTCCGACAGGGGTCCCTTACCTGAAACTGATACGTTTACCCTTCTCCGTCCTCCCTGAAAGTTTGTTAAATAATCATGGAATCACACTGTGTGTTGGATATCTTATCTCCGCATCACTGTAGGCGATTTGTGGATTAATTTCATTTGATTCTGATATTTCCATCACGGAGTAACAAGTATCACCAGCAGTGACGTATACAGTATGCGTAAGTTGTACTGTACGCGGAACAGCTCAACTTCATTGTTAAGTAAACTCTAATACGACCTTCGTGTTAATACGCTGAACTGTTCTCTTTCCCATTACGTAGTAACCAAACTGAAATCAAAATCAAATCAGTAACTATCATCTTAATTACTTGCAAAACACTGGTCCAGCGAGCGTTTTTTAAATTATTAAAATCTTGCTGTTGTATATCACAAACGTTCTGATTAAATCAGTGTTCCTAAATTTGACGACTGTGGTATGAGCGATATGGAAAATTTTATCAAGAAAAAAGAGCTGTAGGTACTTTCCTCTCTAAATACCAAATGAGGCACAACTGCAAGTGCGTCCATACGATATAGTTTGTAGGGGGAATGAGAAGGGGGGGAGGGCTAGACCTATTTCCGACTCTGTTAAAAACCGACTTCAAAATCATTTTCTTGAAAGAAATACACCACCATACAGTATCCCCCCCCCCCTCCCTCCGCAATGCCGCGGGTATGGGCGTTCTTGGGCACAAAGACAAGAGTGGAAAATCTGTCACCTCTCTCCTGCGGTCCATGTATCGAATTAGTTCCGTATGGCAAACCTTGATAGCGCCCTGAAGGTAACGAGAGTAGAGGATTACGATGAACCAGCCAACAGATAACTTCGGACCATCGCGCAACCTGTGTCTGCTACAGCGGAAGCCTGCCCCAGCGAGAAATGGGTCAGGCCGAATCGAATTACCGGCCACACTGTGTCCGGCCGTTGCGAAATGTCGCGATTCCGCAACAAGCTCCAACAACAGGCACCGAGCGAGAAAAACGAAACGGGGGGAAAAGCAGGACGCAGGCGCCCAGCGTCCATCAGGCGACAGCCGTCCAATTTCTCCCGGCCCAGTGTGCTCACTGATTAGCGCCTCGTTAAAACAGTCCGGCCAGCAAGCGAGCGCACTTTCTCCCGCAAGTGGTAACGACACTGACAGTCACCAAAAAGAGAAAAAAATAATACCCCAGAGTGTATACGCATACCCAAACCCCTTAACAGAACATAAGTACGAGCTGCTGCAAGATTTATTTCGAGGGTTGAAGGTATGTATCCTTTCCGAATGACGACGAAAATACATCACCAGTGCTGCACTTATCAAAGTCATCACAATCACAATTAAATCTAAAACTCGGCAGCGATGTAATTCCACAATTATATCCTCGCAGCTACACTGCATTAATAACTTTCTTTCTTATTTTCCCTTGCGTTTATCCCGTTCAGTAGGGGTCTGCTGTTTCAGCATTTGGCAAGTTATATTTTAGTATTTAACTTTGTGCAGATAGTCCGTCCTCACGCCACTGTCGTCAAGGTAATGTAAGGAAGGGAAATGGAGCGCGACATTTATGAATCGAGTAAACTTGGTTGTGTCTTACGATATTTTGAGTGTTTGAGTACTGAATTTTCTGTGGCTGTCTAGAAACGATACACAGGCTAGGCGGTGTACCAGCCGACGGTCGTCAATCCGCCGCGCCGATTCGATCGGCGCTTAGCTAACCCCCTTGTCTCACAAGTTAGTGGGCTGAGCGTTGTGATATGCGAACATGTATTGCATCAATAACAGTAAGAATAAGAACAATACGAGCCCATGTCAATCTATCGCCTAGGGAACAGCAATGATCCGCACGCCTCACTAGAGCAATCGAGTTCAAAAAATGGTTCAAATGGCTCTGAGCACTATGGGACTTAACGTCTGAGGTCATCAGTCCCCTAGAACTTAGAACTACTTAAACCTAACTAACCTAAGGACATCACACACATCCATGCCCGAGGCAGGATTCGAACCTGCGACCGTAGCGGTCGCGCGGTTCCAGACCGTAGCTCCTAGAACCGCTCGGCCACCACGGCCGGCGCAACCGAGTTGGTAGAATATTTTCAGGAAACAAAAATATGTCACTCAGCCAACAGAAATGTGGAACTGATCATAAATAACGGCAAAATAAAATGTAAGGAACTTAATATGTATAGTGGTAACGCAACTGAACCCACTAGTACGATAACAAGTAATTAGTACTCTAAGGAAGAGGACTGATACCAGTATACTGTTAACATTTGGTGTAAAAGTTATCATTATGATACTTTCTGAAAGAATATAAGATCTTGCTAGACCAGGACTTGAAGCCCTTCGTGAGGCCGGTTCGAAATATTACTGTCCCTACCTTACCATCTCTGCACTCCACTCCAGAGTTATGTACAATATCGTTATTATGTCCATCGCTGCGAACGAATAAATAAATATATAACACTGTTTACGTCTCAGATGTGGTATGCACCGCACGTAAAATCATAGTTTTACATTGTGTCATAATTAATATACCTCTCGCGAAACACAGGTTACATGCGGTACACATGTGGAAAGACGATGGTGCTGAGTGACGGGTCACAATATTACTTTCCTTACCGCTGGGTACCAAGAGCAATTGACTTGCCCTGTACGCTGAGTGTTGTTCCCATAAACATGCCGGAAGTGAGAGGCGAAGCGTTAAATTTTACAGAAGAGTACAACAGATACTATAAAATTATTTTACACGCTATAAAGACCCAAGACGTCGACGGAATGGAAAACCCCATCTTCCTTCCTTCTTCCACGGTCCAGTCCCCACGATATCGACGCTCAATGTCTCCGAAACAGAATATAGATATATATATTTTATCGATGTCTTTCATGAAGCCATTAAGGCGTTGTGAAATATGGTAATTGTTTACTGCGAATTAATGTAATATACGCGCGGCAGGCGAAGTCGCCGCAGCCTGTAGGCATGTTAGCTGGCGCCAATGCCTGAGCTATCAACATTGGCCACTTAACACACTAACAATGAGAAGGCACGTATTTGCCGTTAAACTTCTCTCGTCGCGTTGTGAACGCGCACAGGGCACTTTCCTCTTACCGTATCAGCAGCCCCTCACGGCGGATATCTCGTGGCGCGACCATAGTATTTTTATAGTTTTTGAAGTGGCAGCAATTGTGCTACCGACTGGAGCAGCAGTAGTAGTGGCGAATCAAATAATAATATTTCTTGAAAACAGCTGACTATAGCAACTACTAAAACTAAACACAGATTTTGTTTTCTTGCTGCTCTATGTGCATTAAATGTATACATCCTCACAAACTGGCAACTGACTCTAGGTTGACACGTTTTTATAGTGATATTCAGTTAAGAAATCACATAAGATTGGCTGCCAAAGGAGAGGAGTACGCACGAATCTGCGATGACTTCTTCACTGTTTATCCTTCATCCGTGCAGGCCTCATCGCTGTTCACGGCGCGTCGCCGCAGGCCGCAGAGTTGCGCTGAACAATCGGTCCAAGGTCCCGGGGCCGGGCCATAGCAAAGCGAGTTAGGTGCGCCACCACTCCACGATTTTCGGCTGCCAACCTTGCCGGCGGCGCTTGCACAACAGAACGGCGAGGCAGCGCTTGCGGTCCTGCGGTATCCCCCCCCCCCCCACCTGTCTCGCGGCGCAGCCCTCTGTTTAATTGCAACCGGAGTGGAACTCGGCGACACTCGCTATTGTCGACCCACTTGCCCAGTAGAGTGCGGACGCCAGCGCAGCCAGCACTGGTGCGGCCGTTTCGAAAGTTCTGATCCGACACACAACAGCGGCCGGCAGTGACAACAGCAGCGTACCTCGTTGTTGGCACAACGTCCGAGAACATGTCGACAAATCGGCAAGACAATTGCTGACTATATGCAGAGAAAGGAAAATCTATCGAGCTCATCGGATTTTATATTTTTAGCATTAATACAACATTCTCAGCACACCTGAGAAAGCTGATTAGACAATACTTTAACGAATTTTTGCAGTGGAAATGTCACAGAAGGGGTAATCAGTTTGATTTCTGATGCTGCCGTTCAGAAAAAGCGTTTCCATAGTTTCGCGGAATAAGGCCACAAAAATTTTAACCTATGGATTGCTTTTTCGAACTGTGTCATATTCCCGTAAAAAACCTGTCCCTAAAAAGTACGCTCTCGAAAAGACAAAATATTGAACTGTACGCTGAACAGCCTTGACGAGTACGCTTGTCTAACGTTCGCTTGCAATTCCCCTGCTAATAGGTCATACGATGTTGACGTTGTAAATAATCAAATCATATAAAAATGATACCAACAACAACAAGACTGTAGAATCAGACCACATTCGTCTTAATGAGACCTTCTATTACATTTCAACGAAGGAAAGAACGATCTTTTACTACTCATAAGTACTTCTTCTCGTCCGCCTGAAACAACTCTTTTCAGAAGAGCTCAGCATCGTTTCGCTAGGCGTGAGTCTTGTACGCCCTCACTGTAGTCTGGCCATTTACGAGATTTTCATAGCCACTTCAGATATGTGTTGCTATTCACGCAAAACGCTAACCATGACGCCACTTCGAATGAGGTGAAACAATCACATTCATCGTCGATAATAACCATATTGCCCGTATGAACTACATAGAAAGAAGGACTTACTGACCAGTTAACGAAGCCGATCTGTCTTACCTGTCTGATCCTTGAGGCCACATGTCACGTAAAGCGACAATTTCAGCGTCTTATAGAAATAAAGTTATGGCTAGTTCATTTATATGAATGACACAGGATACGCTGCAAATTTTACAACGGTAAACTGATCAGATGAATTTGGTCACAACTCCCATCTCCGATCCCGAATCTGATTTCCCTAAACCACGCTGAGCGGAAGACAATGTAATTCCGCCCACTTTTCTTGCGTTTCTAACAAGCTGGTTGTCAAAACGACGCCAAAAATTAACAAAACACACGTCTTGCCACCATATACAATAAATGTCGATTAAATACTGAGAGAGCACGAAAGAACTGAACCAACATATTCAATGAGAGTTTCGTTCTTAATATTGTTAAAATTGATTAGTTAAAGCAGCTGCATAAGTGTTACGTCAAAAGCGAATCTGTGTAAGACAAAGATCGTATAAAAACACTAACAGAACTTACAGCCTGTATCTAGCATCACATTCCCACACATAGGTGAAAGATGTAGAACGAATGCACTTTAACGAGTTTGTTTGAAACATAGGTCGACTAGACAATAAACTATCGTGCATTCGAAATAAGTCATTCACTAAAGTTGTATTCTCTAGCGGCGTATTGTGTTCCAACATAACACCGGATGCTCAACTTGTCCAAATGCTTTACTTATTCATTTGGAACGTGCATTTTAAGCTTTGATTTAGTTAACAGCTCGCGGGCTGCCATCGTGAGCAAAGAAGACCAAAGCGTGGACTGTGCCGAAGCAAAATGCCATAAAACTACCAAAGCAATCAAAGGTGCTAAATGAGGATGTGTGAAAAACGATAAAATTATGAGATGCTTACATCAGGCGGTAATGTAGCGAATAAGCCTAAGCTTTTTGTTTATTATTATTAAGAAGGTAAAGCTCTATAAAATTCCTACTGTGTTAATTCAAATTTAAAATATGCAAAAACCTGGATCAATCTTTATTGTTTACGTTGATGATAGCTGGAGTTACATACCTGACTTATCACATATTAGAGATATTTTATCATAAATGAAAATGGTTTACCCGGGATCAAACTATCCGCCTTCGGGCAAATTACACTGGTGTCCAAAACTTTAGGTCGAAAAGAACTTTCATATGATGCGTCACTGCCAAGTAACATAGCTCTGTGAAATTTGGATCATACATAGAAAGAACTGCTACAGTGTGGTACAGAAATAACACAGAAGTACGCAATGAGACAAACAGAAATCACATTTTTATTCATGGATAATAATTACACTGACGTCCCCGCGATTCATAGTCGTGACTTCGATATTACAAAAGTGGGACAGGGTTCTTAACGGCGTGCCTGTTCACCACGGACGGCAGTGCATCCTCTGCAACGCGCTTCCATGCTGGCCACCAGGTTGGTAAGGTGTTGTGGTAGAGCGTTCCATTCCTCCACCCTCATATGGCGAGAGGTGAGAACACGTAATGCACACGAGCATTGTCGAACATGACCGTTTGGGTGATACAGGTATTACTGCGTGGGAAAGCATAATGTTGCATGGACGTAATGGTCTCCGAATCTTTGAACACGGTACACTCAATGATCAACGTTATTTTGACACAGTATTCCTTCTCTGTACGCGTCTTTTTAGTGGTGTATTCGACCCTGCTTTCATTTATGTGGATGGCACTGCGCGACAGCACCGAACTGCGCAGATGGAGTTCTTCGAACGGGAGAATATTCGACGAATGTACGGGCCTGTCCATTCCTCCGATTTAAATCCCACCTATCACGTGTGGAATGCGTTGGGGAGGCGTATTTCAGCGCGGCCACATGCGCCAACGACCGTCCTTGCAGTTGTCACCGTGCTGGTGTAGGACTGGAAGGCCCTCAAGAAATCCGCACCAACCTTGTTAACACTGGCAAACTGACTGCGAATGATCATTATGTTCGTTTCCTTTTGTTCCTGTGTCAGCCAGGCTTCACTAATACCATAGTGATTAACAGCTGAATTGCATATATGTATATACGTCCATTCTTGCCTGACTCTCATATTCGATCCCGACCTAGCTCAGCTATCTTTTTCGCAAGCTAGCGCTCTACTCGTTACGCTACAACTACAGGTCACCTTTTTTCGTGTGTATATATATATATATATATATGACTCTGAGCACTATGGGACTTAACAGCTGAGATCACCAGACCCCTAGAACTTAGAACTACTTAAACCTAGGACATCACACACATCCATGCCCGAGGCAGTCTTCGAACCTGCGACCGTAGCGGTCGCGCGGTTCCAGAATGAAGCGCCTATAGCCGCTCGGTCTCAGCGGCCGACTGTATTAGCTAATGGAAAAAAACACCGTGTCGCTACACAGGAAGCGGATGGAAAAAAATTACAGGGAACGGTCCCTAAACCCTCCGATGGTCTGACGCTAAATGAAAATATGCCGCAGTTCAACGAAATATAATCATGGCGATTCGTCCACTGCATGGAGATATTTAGGTCCAAAAAAGCCGTGTTGCATTTGAAAGGATCAATACTCACGCTTACGTACCACCCACGGATGCTATTACATATAAGCGCTCGTTACTAATTGGCACTACACAGTCTCACTTTGTATACACGCATATGATATGACGGTTGGGAAACATCTCCAAAATTTATGGAGGCTATTACGAACCTAAAACAATACATGTAGCATGTATAAAACGTAGCACAATCAAACACAACGCACAACGTCAAGTCAGTACAGACCGCGAGCAGTATGCTGTAACGTCAGAAACTAAAATAAACAAGCAGCGTATCGCGAGAGGAAGTGTCGTTACTGCTTATCTTCGCACCACAAAGACTGAAGCTTTTCGTTTACTCGAGGAACTTCTCCATTGGCTGTCGCAGCTGGAAGGCGGACGCGAGTAGTTTGATTGGGTGCATTATTACTGCGTTGGACTTCCAGGCCTAAACTCTGCCACTGTCATGTTACGAAACACCCATAGCCACAGGCGTTCAGCAAGATCTTAATGTCTGCAATATTCAACGTAAATGTTATGCGGAGCCCTAGTCTTCTGTAATGAAGTTAGTCTGGCGTTTTTCATAGACGCAGTAACATACTTTTTACTATCTTATTTTTTGACGCCACAATATGAACTGTGCCATACAGGCTGATGCAAATAATTTTTTGCTACCTGATCATGTTTGGTTCATCAAAAGTGGGACTGAGTAAAGATTTATTTCATCAGCAGCCCTCGGTGGTTCCAAATACGACTTTCTTCAAATATTTACGAGCTGTGGTGCACCACCTATACAAAACAGTTCATCTGTCCATTATCCTTATTTTTGGAATTAGAAGACTGAAACGTTTTACGAGTTGGTAGAGCACTAGATGGCTTTCTCTGCATCAGGGAAGCTACATCAATCCCTTCGGATCCAAATTGCTCCACAAAAATATGAAGCACCTACAAGAGACGGTCGGATGTCAATGTAAATGTGCATAAGTACACATCACAGAGTACGTAAATGATTAAAGCTGCAAATCCTTGTGACGTGTAGAACAGCAACTAGAACGCATTAGTGTTGTTCGCGTCTAGCGTTTTTACAAGGCCTTGTAGGGAGTGAACAGCGTCAGATACTGAGTGATCACTGTGAAGGGCGCGGGAATGCTGCGTACTGGTGTAAGACAGCGCTATCAGCTCCTGACACCGTTTGAAAGCGTCCCCATTGTGGGTCTTCGTTTGGCTGGCTGGCTGGTCGAATCGTGCAGCATTCACATTTGTGACAGTGGCCCAGTGCTGCAATGCACAGAAACGTCAGGAAAGCCATACTCGTCGACCACATCCGACAACCACAAGGGATCGCCGAATTGTGTGCCAAGCACATCGTAACCCCTTCACATCTGCGCCTGCCACCCAAAAGCAAGTAATGGACGTCCTTCACCATTCTGTGTCGTACAACGACACTGGTCTATCGGTAGGAGACTAGTAGCAACCCGACTAGGAAACCAGTCATACGCGTACGATGCCGTTAACACTATAACGGAAAAAGGTGAGTCTGCAGTGGTACCGTGACTGCGAAGCATGGACTAACGATGAATAGTACCGCACTGTGTTCAGCGCCGAATCTCCGTTATTAACTAACCATGGTGACCATCGTCGGCGAGTACGGCGGCGACCTGGGGAGACGTCACATTCTTACAATGTTTCAAAGAGGCACATCAATGTTACTACTGGCGTTATGGAGTGCGGAGCATACGAATATGACTTCACGTCACGGCTAGTAGAGGTTGCAGAAACTCTGACGGCACAATAATACGTCACGGACATTCTGCATCATCATATGTTACCTCTCAGAGTATCGCGGTGCCATTTTTCAACAGGATAATGTTCTTCCATAAACGCAATAGTCTCTATGAACTATCTGCATAATGTTGAGATACTACCGTGGCCAGCAAGATTTCCAGGTCTGTCCCCGATAGGACATGTGTAGTACCAGCTCGGGCTTCAACTTCAGTTACCAATTACAATAGTTGTGAGCTCACTTGCCTCAGGAGAGGAGCCGTAAAAGTGCATGGCATCCAGATCAGAAGGGGTGCAACGTGATACTAGTAAGTGGCCTGCTACTGTCCGAGTCCTTCGTAACTTTGACTCGTTTTTGTAAGCAGTGAAATGCATCACATAGCCTCTCAACCCAAAGGTCTCACTTCACTTCCTGATGCCCTCTGGGTGCTCCACTTTTTTGTCCGGCATATTTGATAACTACGTGATAGGCAATCTAACTGCGCTCTTTTTACGGTTTCCACGCGCTTCTCTGCGAATAGTGGGTACTTCTTACAATGGATGAACATAGATACACACCATCTAGAAGGTAGACTTATGTCCCGCAAATGTAAGTAATATGAAAAATAAATCGCGGTTTACAACTGCAGCTAGCACTTACCATGTGTCAATGACTGACCGACATTCAGGCTTTTTACATTCTTCTGAGAACAACATAGAGAGATCGCGCTCCGCCAGCTGAACGGAACTCCCTGCTTAGCTGCTGTAAATAAATCGATGGAATATTGTTACACTCACAGACCAGATACCATACACTTGCAACAGCACTTGCTATGCAACGGTAACGAATCTGTCACAGTTTGATAGCGCGATTTAAAATTTTTTCTCGCACGTAACACTACTTCCACTCAAGCAACGCATAACTTACGTGAAAATACTAAGTCGCATTGTAGTTTGGAATCAATTTAAAATAGTAATGCCTCCCATAAATTGCTCAAAGAAACCGTTCCCGGATAGGCCGAAGGATACGAAGATGCCTACTAAATAAACGTCTTATTGAAATTATTCCATGGGTTGATAACAGCTTCGCACTTGAAGCGAAACTATTGGTTTGAACAACGGACACATCCAACTGAAGTGTTGGGTGCATAATCCTACCAAGTAAGTAATTAAGCAACCCATGTTTCACAAGTGTTCCGCTTTACGGCCATTACTGGCGTAACTGTCATGGGAAGTAAATACCTTACGTAACTGTAAGAGGATTTAGAATAAAAATTCTGAACAGGTTTTGTCACACTCACGAAAAAAACAATTACGTTGTAGTGCCGATAGAATATATTATTGTTCAACAAAATAATAGATAACTTTGTCCAGTGTTCGTTTTCACGTTGCTACTCTAACTCTTTGGCAACCATCAGGACATATGTGCCCCACAAAGGGTTATTTGTGAGTGTCCCATGGTAAAGGAAAGCCTGTTAATGGTTTACAGAATTCGTAGAATTTCAGATTGCGCCTGTAGGTCTTCAAGTTTCGTTGTTGACGCTATGTTATGTATCTTTCCTGCAGGTACGCAACCCACTGAACAGAATTGTAAAACGGGCTGCTGTCGCGCCTTCCCGAACAATACGTGTCTGTGAAATGCAAGCATGTATTGTCGTTTCCCGCGTCACAAAGGGTGGCCATACTGGGGACCTGTAGTGTGAGTTGAAAACTTGGAAAGTGGAAAGATGTTCTGTGTGTGTGTGTGTGTGTGTGTGTGTGTGTGTGTGTGTGCGCGCGCGCGCGCCTTGGAGCTCTGCGCAGTCGTCTTCCCAAACTCTGAAGGTATTTATGAATAACCCTGTACGTTCTAACTACTCCTACGTTATGATGTGAAATGGCGGGAAACAGTTTTTTTTATATTGTTACTTCTTATAACAGCAGTAATTAAAATGACTACACATTCACTCCGAAAGAAAGGGGTTATTATGGGGTTAATACCTGTCTCGTAAGTAATGTGATATATGCTCCCTCCAACAGCAGGGAAACCCAATCCAAGCGACAATACATTTAAAACTTAATGTCCATTAGTCTATACTACATCATACAGAAAGTGAGTAATGGGTGACATATAACTTATAAAATTAGGAAGGAAACCTGACTGAGACGGTCGAGGTAACGACTAAAACAAATGAACATAGGTAATTCGCACTTCTTTGTAACTAACTGGTGTCGTACTTCTTAACTTCACTTATTAAATACTAAATCTGAATCACTCTTCATTAATTTCACTATTCAACCGAAGAGAGATGAGAATCTCTTCCTCCTGACCTAATGCCTAAAGATGGTACTGCCTCAGGGTACTGAACATAATGTGTTAGTACCAGTCAATGGATATTCTGAAGTGATTACCATATTGTTAAAATTATGACGTAGTGACTGTGATGGACTACTGTCTTGAAGAACTGCAACCTTTTTATGGACTAATACCTTGCAAAATAGTCTGATCTACACCACATTTACACGAGCAATTGCGGAATGGACAACAGAAGTTTTACTTGAAAGCCACTCTACTGGGACAAACATGAGACACTACTCCAGTATGGGATATATATTCTCCTAGGTCTCTTCATACGCAAATCCATGTTGACACTGGGAACTAAATAGCTCATTACGAAAAATTACCGTATTTCAGCGTCTACCTCAACTACCTTTCTTGGTCATGTATAACAGTTTCCAAGGCCCTTTACTGAGAAAGTGTGCAGACTTCAGAAGCCTGCATCGGACGCTGAATGTACAATTCCTTCTGAGAACGATCTTTTGATACCAGTTTCTTCTCACGGTGACTGTGTCCTGCAGTCCTTTGCACTACGATAACGCATCGTTACTTTGAAACGTAAGTTTTCAATATTGGACAATTCGTTCGTTTACGACAGTTGCTTCTCCTGGCTGACGCAATTGTGCTTCGCTTTGCGAGAGACGTCGTAATCTCAGACAATAATTGCCACGATAACGCTAAGTAAAGTTGCAGGCGTTGGACGAGATGCACCAGCAATACGGATGCCAGTAGTGTGGCTCTTTGAACTGTCCCACGAATAAGACCTGTTGGCTGCGAAGTTTCGGACCGTATCGCGCACGCCACGGTGCCGTCGTCACTTCGCGGCGTTGCGTCAGCGCAGGCCATCCGCGACCACCAGCAGCCTCCTGGCCTATGCTGAGCTGCGCCGCTGCCTTTCCGGGTCAAGTTCGCCGGAGCTACGGCCGTTTCCGAGCCGCCACAAAATGTGGGCACAAAATGTGGGCACCTGGCTGGCTTTCTCTCTGCGGCGCCGGCCGGTTTCCCAATTCGAGTATTGTTCTAGCGGAAGTGGTGGGGGAGTCGCCCATTGTGCCGGCCATCTTCCTCCCTGCCGCCCCCCCCGACCCCATTCTGGCCGCCCAACATCAACACACTATTTGAGGTCAGCGGTTCCCATTCCGTTCCATATTACGGCAAGTGCCGCGTCGCGGAGCCGTCGAGCGTGCTTCCTTTGGTAATGCGAGGCAGTTGCGCAACGACCTGCCTCCAGTCACAATAATGGATGATTTTAGGAGCGCTAGTAAACATAACTATTTATATGCTCTGCCGATGGAATCATGAGGGGATCGTACAACACTAAGTTCAGAGGGAGCAGCCGCACTCCAACGATTCCCTACACAGGCACCAACTTAACGGGTGGAACGACGGTAACTGCCAATCATGACGTCTGGAGCATTACCCAGGATGGCTTCTACTTCCCGTCCTACACTTACAGTTGGATACGGAGTCACAGCGAAGATAATTATAATATACTATTTATTGTCATTTTACAATAATAATAATAATGATTATTATTATTATATTATTATTACTGTTGCTATTATTATTATTATTTGCATGACAGGAATTTTTAAATATTTAACTAGGTAAGATAAAATATTCTACGCATTACATTAGCACTCCACTGTCTTAAGACAATAGAAGCAACAGACAAGCCAACTGACAAAAATAAAAACTGGTAATGCTGGCCGGCCGGTGTGGCCGAGCGGTTCTAGGCGCGTCAGTCTGGAACCGCGTGACCGCTACGGTCGCAGGTTCGAATCCTGCCTCGGGCACGGATGTGTGTGATGTCCTTAGGTTAGTTAGGTTTAAGTAGTTCTAAGTTCTAGGGGACTGATGACCTCAGATGTTAAGTCCTATAATGCTCAGAGCCATCTGAACCACGGAGGAACTAAATGAGGATAGCCAGACAGAATTAGAATCCCGGCACAACCGCAGCGTCGCCTGCGTCTTACAGGTTGCAAATCGGGTGGTATTTCTAGGCAGCATGCGTGAGGTTATGACGAGAATGGGAAAGTAATTTAGACAAAATTCACACTTGCTCCTCTCATAAACCGCACTGCTCCACTGTAACTGATAGTTTTCATCTTCTGAATGCACCACACAATTTTCTTCCCGTATTTCTCTGGCATAACCTTCTTAACTCATATTCACGTGTCATTTACGAAGCCACGCTTGGTACGTGCCCGGAAATTAATTTTTACCTCTGTTTGTCAGTGCTACAGATCGAAAACCGCCGCTTTCATTATGTTACATTCATACAGACACTCCTGAAATTCTGACTTATTTGTAAGCTAAGTTTAATATTCTGTAGATAAGAAATCAACAATGTAGGAATAGATAGATTGTTACTTACCGTAAAGAATACTCGTTAAGTTACGGTCATGGACAATTACAACACACTTACATACAGCTTTTGGCCACAGCCTTCATCAGCAAAAGAGAAACACACACATCACGCACACATACGTCTTAGAAGTGTGGCTGTCTGCAACTTAACGCGTCTTCTGTACGGTAGGTAGCAATCTACCTTTTGCTACATTGTTGATATTCCTACCTAGAGTTTCCATTGTCTATAGAGAAGAAATCGTTAAACATGGAGCAGTGCCGATGTTTTGACCGGTACCACAGGAGAACTGAGGACTTCGTTTCTATAAGGAACTGTCGTGACATATGGAGGAAAGCATGGACGTGTCCAGTTCCTTCAGTAGAGACGCCAACCTTTCTATCCGGATTTCGGTGATCGTCCTAAATGTTAACCGCCAGCTAAGAGACTCGCTGTGTCATTTCGCTTGTAGGACAGAAAAGAAAAAGAAAAAAAACGAAATCGGCATGACGAAAGATGGCTAAACTGCGATCGGAATTCGTACTCAGGAAGAAAGACCTTCGACGCCGACCTTTTATTAGCCAGAAATTCTGCGTCGTAGTCATTACGCTACTATCATTCATTACGTGACAGCGAAACCTTATCACTAGTCCTACGCAGACGTACTTGTCTGTGCACTAGCTCTTCGAAGAGCATCGTCAGCGCGTTGCTGTTTCAAACTGGTATGTCAATGTGAAAGCGACGATGCTGCATCCTCTGGACTTCATCTCTCGATGAGGCTAGTTGGGAAAACGATAGCGAGAATGAGCTGCGAAGTTTATAATAGAATAAGCGCAGTGCCTCGACTAATTGCAAGAGAAGCGCCAGCGGAGGAATGCGGACGGCGGCTGGTCCCGGGTTCGGCTGCCGCCCACGACCGATTTGCCTGCCTTGCAAACCGCAGCCGACACAACGTCGCCTAGGTGCTCTGCCAACGCAGCGTTACGAAATTTGTTATGTCTGCCACAGACGTCACGGCCCGTACAGCGAGTAAACAGGGAAGTACAGGAGCTACATAGAGACGCACGCAGGAGCACGTGCCAGCGAGTAAACACACAATCACAGCAAAACTACTTGTATGTACATCTAGTCTAAATTTAGCTTTCCCCTACTTCTCTCAGTTTCGTTTCGGCTCTCGCTTTAGTAAATTGTAGCAACCCAAACCAGACGAAAATATCACTGCACTGTAAATTTGCCACATCATAAAAATATTTACCAAAACTGAGGACAAGCCAGGAGGAAATATACAACGGATGCCAATAGTTTCGGATTGCAGTATCATTTACTGTGTTTTATCTCAATAATACTCAGTGTCAGTGCCCACTTCGTTCCACACATATATTTCTTCTGGCAGCAGGGAGGCCTTCACCTGTGCAGGAAGGGGAAAATTACAGATCGTAATACTAGGATACAAAGAAGATCTCAAGATCAACTCTATCTTTTAGTTGCCTTGTTTTCTTCCTTTCTCAAAATTTTCCCTTTTTATTATCTTCACGGAATCTACTATTTTTATTTACTACACTAGCTGAGAAGCCGGCCAGTGTGGACGAGCGGTTCTAGGCGCTTCACGCTAGAACTGCACGACTGCTGCTGTCGCAGGTTCGAAACCTGCCTCGGGCGTGGATGTGTGTGACGTCCTTAGGTTAGTTAGGTTTAAGTAGTTCTAAGTTCTAGGGGACTGATGACCTCAGATGTTAAGTCCCATAGTGCTCAGAGCCATTTGAACTAGCTGAGAAACCAGTGTTTCTTGGGTATTTATTTATCCCAATCTTCTGTTAGCCCAACTCCTATTCCCTCCCTCCTCTCTGTCCATTTCCTCTTTCCCCTCTCTCTATCCACCTCCTCCTCTCCCCCTCTCTCTACCCCCCTCTCTTTTTATCCACCTCTCCTCCCTCCTCTCTCTATCCATCCCCCCCACCTGCTCCCCTGTGCTCACCTCCTCCTACCCCTCTGTCTGTCCATCTTTCCCTTCCTCCCCTCCTCTTAGTCAATGTCCTCCTCCCCCTCTCTCTGTCCATATCTTCCTGCTCCTCTCTCTGCCCATCTCCTCCTCTACCTCTCACCGTTCATTCCTCCTCCCCCTCTCCCCTTTCATCTCCCCCCTTCCCTTTCTGTGTCCATCTGCTCTTCTCACCTCTCTCTGTCCATCTCCTCCTCTTTTCTCTGCCTTTTCCTCCCCAACCTCTGTCTGTTCATCTCTTCCACTCCCTGTCTCCATCCATCTCCACCCCTTTCCTTTCTCTGTCCATGTCCTCCTCTCACCCCTCTCTGTCCATTTCCCCCCTCCCTTATCTTCGTCCATCTCCTCCTCCTCCTCCTACCACTGATTCTTCCTTCACCCTCGCTGTCTGTCCATCACCTTGTCCTCCCTTCTCTCTCAACATTATCGCACTCATACCAACAGGTTGTTTGTGTTCTTACCCCTACAGTACTTATTTCGAGATTGTAACTAATGTGTGTACAAATGTGATTAAAATCATTCCAGAGGTTCAGGATGAGCTTTTTACCCGTGGCTTTGCTTGCAGACGCACATATCAAATATATTTTATAGACAATTAACGTATTTCATCTTGATGTTTAAAGACTTTCACACTGCAGTTTCAGTTTAACACATCTTAGTGTTTATGACGTCGTATCTCCTGAACTATGTGCTGTACAATGAGATAATTTTGCAGGTGCATCCAGTGGTATATGAGTCTACTGTCTCCGAAATGTGTTGTGAATAGATTTAGTAGTAAAGAAGTAATAAATTAAAACGTCATACACGATGTGGCAGTTTCTCACCCATCTCAGGGTTTTTGAGTGGTATCTGATGAACTGTGTGTACTGTCGTTTTTCTAGTACAGCCAGTGGTATATGTGAAAACGGACTGTAAAATGTGTCACGAATATTAAGTGTGCCACTAAGACAGTTATTAGTAAAGAAATGATAATTTAAAAAGTCAAGCTTAATGTGATCGTTTTACTGCACGAACAGCGAAAATGTAGTTAACAACATAGATTTTTTCCTTTCATCGTTTTGTGGAGGTCGTCAGCGAGAAAAAGTTTCGTAAGGTTTGAAATTATGTGTAAAGTTTATTGCAAGTGTCTCAGTGCTCTCATGCTGCTGCTACTACTACTGTTGCTATTACTTTGGCAGCAGGAAAGTAGCTCCATCTAGTAGCAGGACACAAGAAAACAGACTCTTATGGAGCTGTATCTCAACACTGGCCAATCTGAATCTCCTCATTATTCCCTTTCGTACACCTCCACTTCCTTGCCATTTTAGTGCCATCCAGTGCTTTCCCTTTCACTACTTCTCTGTCATTTACTACTACTACTACTACTACTACTACTACTAACAGTAGTAGTAGTAGTAGTAGTAGTAGAAGAAGATGGAAAGGACTGGATGGCACTAAAATGGGAAGGAGGTGGAGGTGTACGAAAGGGAATAATGAGGAGATTCAGATTGGCCAGTATTGAGATACAGCTCCATAAGAGGCTGGTTTCTTATTTGCGGCTACTAGATAGAGCCATTTTCGTGCTGCCAAAGCAGCCAAAACAGCCAGTTTAACGTAGGCTCTTAATCACAGTGCGATTTGACATTTGTCATATATGTAAATCATTACCAAAGGCGGAAGAAGACACAAGCGACAGTAGAATATCTGAAGACAGAGTGAAGTAAGAATCACAAAACTACGGACTTCCAGTTCAACACTCAGCATACGTCATCGAAGCACTCAGCGTGAAAATTCTCCTTCGCACACAAGATTACTCACTCCCAGTCAGCAGTGGGCACTACGAAACCACTTCCTAACGGGGCCGCGCTTGAAGCGTAGCGTTTGCACCTGAGTGAAACAATTGTGATGAAAGCCAATAAGTGCAGCAGTGTACGGCCCAGTGGGTACTGCGACAGCGGCGGCGCGGCGGCTCGGCGCGGCCGTCACGCCGGGTGCAGCCGTTGCGACAGCCGGCCCGGCCAGCCCGGAGGCTTTTTTTCTCTCTCCTATCTCCTTCCTCAGGACAAGAAGTGTGCCAGGTGTATGGTAATTCGCCCACACTGCCGACGCGTTGCTCAATTCGTGTGAAATTCTCAGTGTGAGAGATTTCTTCTCGGCTGCGGCTGCTGCTGCAGTTGCGGCCGCCCACGACTGCAGCACCAAAGAAGGAATCTAACCTACCATATAACAATTGCCTTTCAGTCCCTCCATCGTCCTAGTGCTTCGGGCATACTACTCCACACGGAAACCTAACAGTACGACGCAAATGAAGATTAATCATTCCGCTTAAATTTATGGAAAGGAAGATAACAGGCGTAAGAACCTCTGTCCCGAAAGGAAATAAAATTTTGAAATGACTACGACAAAAGGAACGGGGATCATTTTTTTTTATAGAGTGCAGATTACAACAAAACTTTGGAATAAAGAAATGAAGCACGGAAAAAATACATCACCACTGCCGCCAGCAATCCTTCGAATGTGATAACAGCACACTACAGTAGTCAAAATTACCTATCATTACGGAATTTCCGCAATAATGAGATTCATCTGGCAGTGGAATTATGATCCTTTGACGTTTACTCTGTTGTCTGCGCATATTGACACAAACTTTAAGTGCCTGTAATTGTTTCCAGAATGATCGCGACCTTGTACAACTAATGTACTCTACGTACAGAGACATAACGGAACACTGGTAGCAGCAAAACGAGACAGTTTCAACGTTCGAAAGTTGTTCAATTTTTTTTATTTTTATTTTTTTTTATTTTATTTTTTTATTTTTTTTTTTTTTTTTTTGTGACCGTGTTGCCATCACGCCAGGTTGATTGTGGAAGCGCATCTACTTCATTCCGGGCGCAGAATAATCTAAATGATCTAATAAGGAGTCTAATAAGGAGATCTCAAAACACCTCAACGACTTTACAGTACCTTTTCTCAGTATACGCTACAGTAGCATATCGATCTTACTAGCTGATCAGCTGATCACCCAGCGTTGCATGGGTATGTATTTGTTCCAGTCTTCCATTGCTTCAACTCCTCTCTCTCTCTCTCTCTCTCTCTCTCTCTCTCTCTTTCTCTCTCTCTCTCTCTCTCTCTCTCCGCCTTCCCCCTCCCTCTCTCCATCACCTTTTCCCTCCCCTCTCTGTCCACCTCCCACTGCCCCTCCCTCTGTCCATTTCTTCCTCCCCTACCTCTGTCCATCTCTTCCAACCTACAGCCTCTGTCCATCTCTTCATCCCCCTGATCCCCCTGCCTCTCTCCATCTCTTCCGTTCCTTCTGCCTCTAACCCATTTCTACGTCTTTCCCTTCTCTGTCCGTCTCCTCCTATTTCTCTCTTCATCTCCTCCTTCCTCTCTCTCTCTCTCTGTCCATCTCTTTCTTTCCAGATAGTAAGTAATATGTGCACCAAATTTGGTTCAAACCGAACCAGAGACTTAAGAGGAGCTATTTACCTACGATATTGTTCGTGTATCACTGTCACATATATATTTTACATATTTCACACATCTTTTTATACTTATTTCACCTGAATTACCAGCGAATTACGCCTTGCAGTTTCGTTTTCACGCTGCTCAATGTTTATGACGTCATATCTTCTGAACAATATTTGCAACAATATTCAATTATCTATGTGAATACTGTCAGTAAAATGCATTGCAAATGGAGTTTCTTGTAAACTGTAATAAATTAAAAACTCAAGCTTGATGCTTAAGTTTTATTACATGAAGAGTGAAAATGAAGTAAGCGATGAAGTTTTTTCCTTTATTCAGTTTTGTGGGATGTTAGTGAGGAGAAATTTTCTTAAAGGTTTCTAATTACGTGTAAAATTGGATGCAAGCCATTAAGTGCTCTCATTCTCAAATCCTGGATGAATACAGTCTGGCCATTTGCGCGTCGTGAAATACGCTCCTTTTTCACCCCCATCCCATCCCCCTGAGACATAAGTGCTTCCTTCCCCCACAGTGGTTCTTTCCGCACGGTAGGTGATGTGTGTACCAAGTTTGGTTGAAATCTCCTACCGATGGGATTCCGCAACCAATGAGCGATTCATGTGCCAGTGTCAATACCATGACATCGGCAAATACGACTGAAATGGGCACCTGACCATTGGCAGCGGACGTTGGCGGAGTGACACACCGCTGCGTGGCCTGATGAATCCTGATATTTTCTTCACAATGCCGATGGGAGGACACGAATCCGTCGTCTTCCAGGGGAACAGGCCGGTGAAACCTGTACTGCGCGACGGAGACAACCTGGCGGCGGCTCCATTATGCTCTGGGGAAGATTCACATACGCATCCATGGGACGAGTGGAGCTCATGCAAGGTACCATGACGGCTAAGGAGTACCGTACACTGGTTGTAGACCACGCACACCCCTTCACGACAATCATGCTTCCCGACGGCAGTGGTATTTTTCAACACGATAATGCGCAATCTCACAAGGCCAGAACTGTGTCTGAGGAACACAGTGGCGTGTTTCAATTGACGTGCTGGCCCTTCAACTTTCCAGATTTGAACCCGATGGAACACATCTGGTGACAGAAATCGTCTCCTCCCCCCCCCCCCGGAATTTACGAAAATTAGGTGACTTGTGTGTGCAGATGTGGTGCCAACTCCCTCCAGCGACCCACCAAGGCCTCATTGCTTCCATGTCACGACGCGTCGCCGCTGTTATCCGTGCCAAAAGCGGACATATCGGCTATCAGGTAGGTTCTTATAATGTTGTGGCTGATCAGTATACATATATATATGGATATTGATAAGGGGGAAGAACCATTCTCCACGAATGAAACAGGAGAGGACGGAAAAAGCCAAAGTGCCAAAGCGCCTCATACAGCGCTGTTTACATTTCGCTTGCCCTTTGGATATACCTGTGAGGAAATTGAGTCTTACAACGAGGTCACTGCAGACTAGTTCAAGCTCGGTGAGAGCAAGAAAGAGGAATTAAATGTGACGGGGATATGAGCCTCGTTCCTCCCGACTACGAGTCCAATAAACCAAACAATACATTACCTTGCTAGGTCTTGTGAGCAGATTTTGCTCTAGTTTCATTTTCTGCATCTCACATCAAAAAATGTTTTCTCAGCATTAGGTGTGTCCCATGCACATTGTGACTAAGTACCCGGACACGTAATGTTTTGTTGGTGCCGTCACGTAACAAACCACGTGGGTCCCAAGGATAGGTTCGCAATTGCAGCAAGACAGCACGAAAATATGAGTGGATTGGTCTTTCAGCATGATTAAAACAATTCAGCACGAGTCGTTTAATCATTCTGAACATACTTAAGTCCGTGATTATCGATTTCACAGTGAATGCTCACAATTAATTGATAACAAGTCGATGGCACGTTTTGAATTCATAAAGACTGCAGAATTGTGAAAAAGTCATTCTGACGCACCAGTCTTATCGCTGCCTACAGAAAATAACTTTATCGCATGATAAACGTAAACTTTTTTTCCATTGGTGATCATCTGTCCATGAGGTACATATACCCGAAATGTTTCATGCTTCCTCAAGGTGAGTATGAAGTCGACATTAAAATGATATGAAACAATAGAAAACCGTCTTTGGAAGTGACTAATGGGACATTCTGATTGATAGGTGAGTTTGTAGAAAACATCTGATGTACAGGCCTATGTGATGGCTACAGCGAAATCTACGGGATTTGGAGGCTGTTTACTCGTGAAATATGTCAGTATTCTTATTTTATGAGGCAAGGTCACAGAAGAGAGGCAAGGTCACAGAAGCGGCGTACAAACTGAAACTGGCAAATTTATCACTCTCATAACTACTTGACTGTTCATCTGACCAGTACATGCCAACAGAAAAATAAAGTGGGGTTCGTGGGGTCCGCTTTGATACATTTCTAATTGTAAGTGAAAGCTAAAACAGCATGCCGGACCCGGATTCCAACCCGGATCCTTGCCTTTCGCGAGCAGAACGCTAATCGTACAGCAATAAGCGTTTCGTTCAGATTGCGAAATTGTATTTCTATTACGACAGCAATGGCATGTTTCGGCGGCCCTTAAAGCCTGTAAAAACTTTTTTTTAAGTGCTCGGTATCGATCTATAAAGTAAAATCTTCACAATCACTCATAGAAACAGTAATATAAACCCAAAATTACAACTGGAGTGGTTAGCTACACTTTCATCACGGTGATTAACATTTCAATGAGTTACAAGAGTTAAGTATCACCAATGGCGTGATTAACATTCAGCTGTCGTAAAATTCGTAGTATAAAACTAACTTAACGCCAACAGTAAATTGCAGTCACAACTAGCGCTCATGTTGGAACACACAGCTTGCAGTATGAGGAAACACCCTTTAACAGTTTGTTGCGGACTAAGGGAGAGAAAAAGGAAAGGGTATTTGAATACTGTACATCCGCATGCGTCTTGAAACAATAACCTTGATATAGAAGCTAATTTCATCCTGTATCTCTCCGTACTTCGCGAACAATACGAATGATGGTGAAATTCTTGCCGAAACTGGTATGAGTACAACAAAGTGTTTTGCATAAAGGCGCATCCACTAACCCATGTTGCTAGTTGTTGTCGACGGTTTAGCAACAGCACTGTAGCATATTAATAAATGAGAACTTTACTGTATCGTTAGCACAGGACTATTTTCGGTACAAAGTATTGGGTAGCGAATAGGTTTGCCGAGACTCTTGATTTCCTCGCAGTGCACTGATGACTGGCTTTTCAGAGACGGCAACTTTTTGGCAGACCAGAAACACGCTCACACATAACTGCACTACTATAAAAGCAATCAAAAACTGGTTATCATAATTTGTGTTACACTGGCTTAGTTCCTTTAGCTGGTGCCATAATTGTAAAAGAGAGAGCTGCTGACTGAGATGGGCTTGCGAGCAGAGCTGCAGCGCAATTTGAGGGACTGGTGTTTGGCGAGTCTCACAGATGTTAACGGGAGCCGTGTCTGGCATTCCAGACAGCCGACGTCAAGGCGCCGCCAAGGCAAACCGCGCGCCACCACGCGGCGCTTCCTGGAGGCGTCGACGCGCTCTGCTAACAAGCGCCCTCCTGCCGTTCCTCAGGGGCACGCTCCTTCTGGAGGTACTATACCTACATCTACATCTACATACATGCTCCGCAAGCTGTCGTATGGTGCGTGGCTGCGGGTACCCTGTACCACTATTAGTCATTTCCTTTACTTTTCCACTCGCGTACTGAGCGAGAGAAAAACGACTGCCTATGTGCCTCCGTACGAACCCTGTTGCGTCTAACCTTATTTCTTCATGGTCCTTACGCGAAATGTACCTTCGCGGCAGTAGAATCGTTCTGAAGTCAGCTTCAAATGCCGCTCCTCTAAATTTCTTCAGTAGTGCTCCTCGAAAAGAACGTCGCCTTCCCTCCAGTGATTTCCATTTGAGTTCTCGAAGCATCTCCGTAATATGTACGTGTTGTTAGTACATCCAGGTAACGCAACTAGCAGCCCGCCTCTGAATTGCTTCGATATCTAATCTAAATTCACAACACTAATCTCAGCTTCCTCTCTTTTATGTGATTCTTGTAACAATAGTGGCCCCAAATTATTGATATTTGCTGTGAAAGGATAATTTCTAAGCATAAATGACGGATGAAACAGCACTCTATGTCCATCCGTGTGATCATACTTACAAAGTTGGTTAGGTACGCCTGATTTCACCCTCCAGAATACGCTTTCAGGCAAACCATAAAAACAATTCCAATATTTCATTAAAAAAAAATGAAACTTAACTTTAACGAGGGCATCGCACACTGTAACCCATGCTGGTAAACGGCTACCAGGTACGCGGCCATCCCGTCCCACTTGCAGGTTGCCATTCTAACGGCTTTCAGGGGCAACAGTAATTTGATTTTCAATATTTGATATAATTATTGAAGAATTTCAAAACTGAAAATGTCAACTCATTAAGAGATATACTCTTACGTTACAGATTTAACACGGAAAGACAAATATTATATTTACAAACTTTGTATATGCTATGAGGCAGCCTAGCTCAAGACGCGCAGATTATCCAGACAGTATTCTTACAGTATTTGAGAATGAGACTACTCAGCGGTTTCGAATAAACTAGACACTTTACGAAACTTTTTCTCATTGACACCCCCAAAAGTAAAGAAAGGAAAGAAGTTTACAGCCTTACAACATCTTCGCTGTTCGTGCAGTACAATTTCAGCATCAGACACGACGTTCTAATTTACTACTTCTCTACTAAAAAAATGGTTCTGAGCACTATGGGACTTAACATCTGTGGTCATCAGTCCCCTAGAACTTAGAACTACTTAAACCTAACTAACCTAAGGACATCACACACATCCATGCCCGAGGCAGGATTCGAACCTGCGACCGGAGCGGTCTCGCGGTTCCAGACTGAAGCGCCTAGACCGCACGGCCACACCGGCCGGCTTCTCTACTACTAACGCTATTCTTAATACAATTTGCAGACGGTATCCATACCTACTACTGAATGTAACTGCAGAATTGTATCACTGTACGGCACAATGTTCAGAAGATATAACGTCATAAACCCTGAGCTCCGTAAGCAATTAGCTTTTTCTTAAAACACAGCACTAAATTCCCAGACAACACTGATCCAGCATTTGATAATGTGAGCGTTTAACGAGTTCCACCAAACTTTAAACGCAATTTCAAGTTTTTTCTAAAATTTCTATCGCTGCCATACTTAACGTCAAATATTTAACACACTAACTCATTTGTTTGAAATTGTTTAATACACAGGGGTTCGATTCAAAGAAACGAGGTTTTATTGATCCTTCATAAAAGGCAATCGCATTTGTAATTCTTACGGTTCAAAATAAACGTTCCAATGGAGTGATACTAAAATGATTAAAGCACCTTCACCAATCTACCGTATCCATATTTATGACAGAATATTCCAGAACAATGTAGTTATAAACAGAAACACATTTGAGTAGTTCCCAGCGCGCGTCATAAAGCAGTTACTACAGATTGTGACAAGCGTCGTCGTACTTGCATTCCATTCGCATCTACATCTGAATACACTGAATGTCCGCAGCTCGTGGTCGTGCGGTAGCGTTCTCGCTTCCCGCGCCCGGGTTCGATTCCCAGCGGGGTCAGGGATTTTCTCTGCCTCGTGATGACTGGGTGTTGTGTGATGTCCTTAGGTTAGTTAGGTTTAAGTAGTTCTAAGTTCTAGGGGACTGATGACCATAGATGTTAAGTCCCATAGTGCTCAGAGCCATTTGAACCATTTTACACTGAATGGCCAATACGTTATGACCACTGCCCACCGCCACGTTGGATGTCACCTGGTAGCGCTGCGCTGAGTGGCCGCGCGGTTTGAGGCACCATATCACAGATTGCGCGGCCCCCCCTCCGGAGGTTCGAGCCTTCCGTCGGGCATTTTAAGTTAGTTTAAGTAGTTTACGTAGTGTGTAAGTCCAGAGACCGATGTCCTCAGCAGTTTGGTCCCTTAGGAATTCACACACATTCGAACATCACCTGGTTGCGTTGCGGGCATATGACGCGGTAACTAAAGTATGTGAGCGGTGCAGACGGGCGGGGGATCACCCTACCGAAGATATGGGCTGCGAATGGGAAAATCCATCAGATAAGCGACTTTGAGAAAGGGCAGATAATTATTACGCAGAACCTGTGAACGGGTATCTTGAAAAGGGCGAAGCCGCTCGGCCACTGCAGCACTCCAAAAGAGGACCGACAAGCGTAGTGTGGGCAGTCTCTTCAGTAGATCTCTTGTCTCCTTTAGGCGTTCTGACAATAAAACGTTGTCTTTGGTTCGCCTTCCCCAGAACATTTTCTATGTGTTCTTTCCAATTTAAGTTGTTCGCAACTGTAATTTCGCAATTGTAATTTCTAGGTATTAGGTTGAATTTACGGCTTTTAAATTTGACTGATTTACTCGTATCGTGTAACCGAAGTTTAACGGATTCCTTTTAGCACCCATGTGGATCACCTCACACACTTCATTATTTAGGGTCAATTGTCATTTTTCACGACATGCAGATATTTTATCTAAATCTATGGCATTCTTCCCAACGGAAACAGTACCTGCAACGAGGACAGAAGGAGAGTGTCATCTTAGTGACAAGTTCTCATATTGCCAAGTTCTTTGTAAATTTGTGCCGATTTTGTAAACACCGATTAATACCAAATACCATCTTAACCCACGAAGTTTCTTTTCATTTCCTCCTCCTCCTCTTCTGAGTGCTTAACTTATTTTTTTTTTTTTTTTTTGTCTGGCAATTCACATTGACACGTGGCACTGTTAACGACTTGGAATCGTTATGTATCCGTTTTAAGTTACCAGACAGTTTTCCAGAAGATCATCACCGTTCAGGGTTTCATCGGGTTCACATCCGTAGTGAACACAAAGAGCAGCTGCGGCTGGGAAGCATACCTGGGGACACGCAGACGCGTTACCGAGAGCCACCGGCCAGACAGCGCGTTGAGTCAGCGCGTAGATCCGGCACGGGCGCACGCTGACATTTGGTCCAGACGGCCGCCCGGCCAGCCTCAATGGGCAGCCCGCAGGCCCGGCAAGGACGCCACGCCCACGCCTGCGCGCCGTGTCCGCCTGTTGCCGCTGCCCCGCCACCTCCAATATTTACAATTCGCTTCAGCGCAGGGGGGAGAACGCTGTCTACCAAACCCTACCGCTCCTTGGCGCCTACAATATACCGAACCACTGCAAAATGCTCTACAAGCGACGGGTGGTTAAGGTGAAACTGGAATTATTCGAAGAGCACATACGTTATAATCCTTCACACTGTGCTTCTGCGTAGATCGTTTACTTCCACAGAGGGCTAACAGCAACATCTGTACGAGCTTCTGCCACAATGTGGAAAGACGAGAATTTGTAGCAAAAATTTCACTTTCATCCTTAAATGCAGGAGGCACATCCGGGTGAAAGCTGTAAGAACACCGTAAGAGCATCCAGATCTGTGCTAAGGAGTTCGTGTCCACGATACTGAGAATCAAGCACGGCGGCTGGGCAATAACTGGAGTTGGGCAGGCTATGCGAAGCGATGCAGACTGACCCCACGAGGCGGCAGGCGGCGCTGACCCGTGACAGCGGCCAGGGCGCACTGCGCTCCCTGTTGACATTAAGCACGGGAGAAAGTCCCGGCAACAGCAACAGCGGCGCTCGCTACAACACAACGCCCCTGCTGCGGCGAACCTGCTCGTCTCCTCACACACACTTTATGTTATTAGTAGCATTTAACGACCACAACAGGTACTTGACAAAGCCACCTTTGAGACCCGGTCACAGCGAGGAATATAGTACCTTTAACTAAAGTCCGTACGACTAAAGAATAGCCCAAACAGTTGCAGTGGGCTCGGAGCGGCTGCTTCGCGGGCCTACCAAAAACAAACACCTAACACGATATTGTATACGTCTCTACGGCAACTCTACGGTGTTGTCACAACTCTGTAGGCAACTATTATTTTCAGTCGCGTAGCGTTGTTAAAATCAATAGCTTTCTGGGTTTCGAAGTTGAAAGACGACAACAGCGCTAGCATTGTCAGGGCTGTTCTTTAGCGATATGTAGTACAATGTGTTAACTTTAACTTGACTGATCAGCAGCCTCCTAGTAATCAGCTGTTGCAGCCAACGTCACCCAACTGACAGTACTGTGAGAGGTAACCATTGGTATCCGCTGTGTCACTGTGTTTTACGATTTCATTCTATTTCGTAGTGTTTTATTTCCTTGTGATTGGTGTACGTAACAGTTGATTTAGAATCTTTAATATGTTAACACAAGTGCGGCTGGTCCCGGCGGAGGTTCGAGTCCTCCCTCGCGCATGGGTGTGTGTGTTTGTCCTTAGGATAATTTAGGTTAAGTAGTGTGTAAGCTTAGGGACTGGTGACCTTAGCAGTTAAGTCCCATAAGATTTCACACACATTTGAACATTTTTTTGTTAACATATGACAAATTCAGTTTCGATTATGAACAACATTTAAACGCTTCTTACCTCAATGTGTGATTCTTCTTTCAGGGAAGCATAAAGGCCGGCCGGGTTGGCCGAGCGGTTCTAGGCGCTACAGTCTGGAACCGCGCGACCGCTACAGTCGCAGGTTCGAATCCTGCCTCGGGCATGGGTGTGTGTGATGTCCTGAAGTTAGTTAGGTTTAAGTAGTTCTAAGTTCCAGGGGACTGATGACTTCAGAAGTTATGTCCCATAGTGCTCAGAGCCATTTGAACAATTTTGAAGCATAAAGCACACGTTAAGGTTATTGGACTGCTGGAGATAGGCGTGGCTAGTTCCCTCCACTCGGCTCCTCAACCAGGGGCAGTCATGTGGGGGTCCGGTTTGCTTCCTTCGTTCTCCGTAGCCCACCCTCACAGTCAACCAACTTACTGTTAACACGCTGTAGAGGATCGCCTCATAGCAGTCTTTTTATGTGGCTTTTTTCAACGTTGCTATTCAGCAAGATCAACACGTAGTTCTTAAGACCACTAGTTCCAATATTTAGACGAGTTGTTTATCTGCACATAATCCACCCATATCCATCCATGCTCTCTCTCTCTCTCTCTCTCTCTCTCTCTCTATCTATCTATCTATCTATCTATCTGTCTAGTTATCTATCTATCGATCCATCTATTTATCTGGCGTTAACACGCCAAACCTGATTGTACCTTAGTAAATTGCTAATTTTATAAAATTGAACTGCAGCACTTCACTTTTGATACCTACAGCCCAAAAGGTGAACAACGATAAGTAGTTTTTGTAAATTCGAAAGATCGAGCCTTTGCAGATGCAGCTACCACTATTTTAAACAAAATTCGTGGATATAACAGCGGCAAGCTCTCTGCTTCATACAGAAACCTCCATTATCTAGCGGATGATAGGGTTTTGTTGGCAGTACTTTCCACTAAGGCGCTAGATCACGCCAACTCTCCAATTCGACAAGTTTAACAAGAAGTTCGTTTGTTTTTTTCTTAAATACTGTTGTTATATGAGCGACGGAACGGGCGAAAGCAGCTGTTACACTCTAACAGGGTTCAAGTCATCTTGCAAGGAACATACAGGGTGTAACGGGTGTACGAGCAGATATTTCTATTGTTGACTGAGGACGGTTTACTGAACAACATTACATCAGTATTTACATCATTTGCAGACTAATAATTATAGCCATTACAAGCCCTATGTTTTTAGGTTGGTTAGTACTTCCAAGTGCATGTGACAAGAGTAAGCCATTAATGTTCCCTCAACAAAGGTCGGGTGTTGAAGTATGGATGTGTGGCTGCAAAACGGTTACTCTATTCTGACAGGCGTAGTCCACTTAGTGGCGCAATGCCATCGGCAAGAAAACATCAGGTCGCAAAGTTTGCGATGTTATTGTGCTGTTCAGTACAAGGAAAACAACAAACACACTAATGTGTGTACATGTTAAAGTACCACACATAAAAATATATTCACTTGTACCTATTATACCCTGTATAACACACTTTAGTCTATTTGCTGTATTTGTTCTTCAGTCACTGCAGCTACGTAGGACATGGTCACTAGACGAGGTCTCCGCTTTTAATAGAACAGTGTCTCTCAACCATATCGCGCTATCTGACAACATACTCTCTGTCCGAACAAGAAACTAAGGAACTAATTTCCAATGTGTACTAAAGGCACTTAAAATAACTACGGTATTTTAGTGGTTGTGGCCATGAAGTCATCCAAACAAGACTGTCGATTAATAATAACGAAAAACTTGTTTGCCATAGCGAAACCGATATGGCATTAGTAAGCATTTGACATGTGTACACAAACACTGAAATACTACTGAAACATTTTTCTCTATCAACTATCATTTCGTCGAAAAAGGCAAAAATTGCTAATATGAAAGTACATATGAACTGATAGTAACCCCAGTCTCGCTGTTTGGTGGCAATTTAAACCGTATACCACATCAGAACTTCGTCGCATCTCTTTTCTATGATAACCGTAGGAATCACCTCGACTGATTACCCGAGTCGTTCTTCTAAACTTCACAGAAAATTTCTACATAAAATTTTCTCCTGCACTATCACCTCCTCCTCCTCCTCTTCCATTTTTCCTCGCCGCGAATAGACCAAACAAATAAAGATATTACCCTTATTTTTACAAGAGTAACAACTGCAGAATGGCAGATACGAGTATCGCGCGTCGCTGTTTCTTTGTAAACCGTGACAGTGCTGTCTGTGTGTGTTCATATTTTAGTTTTCGGTAATACATCAAAACGGGTATGCAAATTAATGACAAAAATATAGTTGTTCATCCAGAACACCAGGTCTGGCCATCAGTCGTTAAGCAGATACATCCAAATAGTCTGTAATCTGTCTTTTTGTTGAGGGGAGGAGAGAATGGGGTGGGAAGAGTAGGCGCAGCGCATTACGCTATTCGAGCTCACAGTAGTCAAAATAAATGTGACGTATGGCTTTGTTGTCAATGCTGGACATAATAGCAAACAAAATTGATTTTGTTCTGTCAGGTACAGTCATAGTAAAACAACAATTAAGATGAAAAATAAATTTTCACTTGACAAACACAAAAAAAACAGAAACAAAACCTTATAAAAGATTCCACTGCAAACACTACAGCTTCTTCTCTCTGGCATCTTGCGTAACATATTGCTTATAAGTCAATTTGCCCTCCTCGAAAATGAAGACAGTTCGAATACAGTTGAGCATATTCTTACCTAATTGTCCGGATAAGCCTGTGGGATATTGTTCCATTTCTTAATACCGGGCGCTACGATGCACTGTAACGGTTTTTGGTCGGACAGGGCGACTGCGAATCGCTCGTTTTAGCGTGGTCCGTGCATTCGCAATGCAGTTGAGACCTGGAAAATATGGAGGCCGTTCCGTCTCACTGGTTCTATGCTCCACTAGGAAGGCGTTTACAAAATTGTGACGACGTTCAACAAGTGGCGTCACAATGCGTGCAAGTACGTCGTCCCGGTGCTTTACACCAGTCATCCTCCCATGTACTGGCACAAGGGATGTCCTGCGACCATACGTTATTACACCCCAAAACGTGACTCAACCGCCTCGGTAAGGGTGGCGGCTGCAGTACAGTTAGGTCGTCAACTTTGTCCTCGTTGCCTACACACGCGAATGTCAGTATTGTCACGGCGGCGACTGATACGGGTCTCATTAGAAAACAGCGGTGAGTCCCACTGCTGCTTACTCCACAACGAGTTGTTTTGTGCCCAAGCGACACGAACCCCTCTCTGAACCCGATTTAGAGGAGGAGCTTTGAGAGGTCTTCTGGCACGTAATACCTGCTCACGGAGCCATTTCATATCACTTGCGTTGACACCTACACTCCTGTGGCTTTCTGGTACTGCCGCCGTAAACGCGTAACACTGTGTTGAGGATTTCTGCTTGCTGTTATACGCAGATATCGGACTTGCACACTTGATTTCCTTCCGCTGCCACTTCCGTGACAGGCCTGTCGCTAGAAACTTGTTCTAGATTCTAGAAACTTCACTGTTACACAGCGACGTTCTCTTCGATGTCCACCTTAGAGTGACTATTGGGAGCTTCTGATCGTACGTTATGGTTGTCCGAATGATCCTGAAGCAACACAACTCTTGTAACAACACAGCACAAGTACTGCAATGTTTACAGGTGACATGGTTGCCATAGACTGCACATGCTGCCCTCTCATGGTGGAAATATGGATTCTTTCTACTACAATTACATTACAAACAATCGAAGGTATTGACATCGAAACGTTTTTCTGGCTCAGAATGTTCAATATGCAACATGCAACAGTTATTTTGACCTTTGTATATACCGCAAAGAATGACTTAATGCAGATCACTACTGGTTCAGGAGTCAAGTCTACGAGTTTCAGAGATAAGGGAGAGAGATGAAGTTGATAAATTTGGATCCCATCTCGAGATCGTTAAAGATGGTCCGTAAGTCGCATCTGGCACACCGTATTAATCCGGCAGGGACGTTCAAGATTTGCTGCGGCTAGTGTAGATTACTTCAGTACCGCAGTCTCTGTAAGAAATGCGACAGCTTGTCGTTTTCTCAGCTGCAGGCAAGGAGTTTTAAAATATGCACTCTTCATCTAACTTGTGAGATGTCAATGAAAAATTTAACTGTCCATCGACACAACATGAAAGTCTTCGTCAGCCCTTATAACACAGAATTCTGTATTAATTCCCGGCATTTTCGAATAGGAGGTTTGCACATTGTGCACAGTAGTCCTTGTTTTTTATTGAAATATCATTAAATTATTGCTTAAATTACTGAAATTGTCAGTTTACATATATATCCGGAGAAACATTAACATCCAATTGCTATTAAAGAATGGCAAATGGTTTTACGTCAGATTGGAGTGACAGGTTGATATGCTAAACCAGATATACAGGGAGTAAATTTTAAGTTGAAACACCAAAATAACTCGACAAATAAGCTTCACACGAAAAAATATGTAGAATCCAAAGTTGATTATTCTCGAGCGGACAATCTACTGGTGCTAAAATTAGCGCTCCACCCCAGCCCTCTGGGGGTGGGGCGGGAGGCAACTTGGAAATTTCAAATGGGAACCCCCATTTTTTACTGCAGAATCAGACTCTACATAAAAAACTATGTAAATTTTGTCTTAAACATTTGTTATGATTCTTGGTAGTTGGCGCTGTGATTCAAGAAAATTCATGTTCTTATTTCTGCGTGGAAAATGGTTACGTTTAAATAAAAAATGTGTTCACTCGTTAGTTTGTAGGATGTCTGGTTAGTTAGTTAGCTAGTCAGATGATTTGTTTGTGAATTAAAAGTTGTGTGATCTTATGGCCACGAAAAAAACAAAACTTATCCGAATATGAGGAAACAATTAATACAGTATTTGGGTCAACATTTGTAAAACTCTAATTCCTCTCACTCAAACCCCACCCTATGGGGGGATACGGAGAGTTTTAGTTTTAGCGAATCAAAATTTACGAAGTAAATAAGTATTTTTTTATATATCCGTAACCATTTTCCCCGCAAAAATGATAACATGCATTTTCTTGAATTACAGCGCCAACTACAAATAATCAAAACAAATGTTTAAGACAAAATGTACGTAATTTTTTATGTAGTATCTGATTCTGCAGTAAAAAATGGGGGTTCCGATTTCAAATTTTAAAGTTGCCTCCCACCCCACCCCCAGGAGGCTGGGTGGCGGGCTAATTTTAGCACCAGTAGATGTCCCCATCGAAAATAATCAACTTTGGATTCTACACATTTTTTCGTGTGATGCTTATGTTTCGAGTTATTCCGGTTTGTCAACTTAAAATTTACACCCTGTATATTAATAAGACAGGTCACTATCTTAAGGCCACAGCTTATGGGAACAGGACACTGGCTCGCCAAACAACGGGAAAGGTCAAATTCCGGAATCGACTGTGAGCTTTAGGAAGTTGTGATACCCGAGGCTGAAGACGGCAGCGGCGTGTGACGTCCCAGTGACTCACTTTCGCCGGCCGGAGCCAGCCGAGAAATACCGAAGGCTGCCGAGTCAGGCGCGCATTGCGTCACCGGGGGCACCGTTTTTCTGGCGGCGCGGTTTGCTAACGTTTCGTTCTCCAGTCTGCTAGAAGGTTAGCGCCAATTGAGCGGAAACCGGCTCAAATCGTTGCGCCCGGGGAGAAGAGCGGGGCTAGCTCCCAAATAACGTGCCTACGGGTCCAACGGACGTGAAAGGGCAGCACTAGTGTGTGACATTCTTCCTGTGCAGTGCAGACAGCGAGCTGCAATCTCCCCAACGATTCCGTACGTCACGCGCACGCTTGCGGGTGTACCTCGGAAACTGAATTAAAGCGGCCATCAGGCGGATACGGCTGGGAATACGGAAGATTAAACGGCATGAGCAAGTAATTTGTCCACAAAAGCGGCGGCATTCGAGCGAATCATATCGGTATTCTGTCTGTGATTTGTTCGAAAGTGTGTAGACAGGGCTGGTTTCAGACCCAAAAATCAAAAGCCCGCGCCAAGCTCAGAGCGCGTCGGAGGCGCCACAACTTTAAGATTTTTACGCAGGACGTATCACAACTAGTAGCGGCCGCTTATGGCACCAAGATGAGACGGGCGCCACTGGCGTCTAGATTCAAGGTTTGTGTACAGTGTGTTACAGTTATTAGCGAAAACTGCCACGGAGAAAGTACACGAGGGAAAAGGGTAAGGGAGGAGGCGCCAATTATACGTCGCTTGTGAGACAACGGGCCCTGGATGGAAAAAAAGGACAAGAGCCTTTAAAATCATCAAATGTCAAGGCAGCTCCCAATCACGGAACCTTTACCAACGTACAGCAGCCTCAGTTAACAGTAGCTAGGAACTATTCCCTGCAAAGTCCCACTTTATCTGACAACGAACACTCGTCTGGTGTTGACACACGTCCTTATTTATGACTGCACTGCACGCTACAATAACTACGGCTGAAGTGTTCTTAATTGAAAAGATAAATTTTTATCCTCTATTCTGGCGTTCAGAGCACGTGTCACTCAAGTCTTGGTACCCGACAATCGTGAATAAAGCGCAATCACTCATTCACGTGAATACTGGACTGTTGTCACGCCAGACGTCTTCCTGTAACTCGTATGTCTTTTAAAAGCAATCTCTCTCTCTCTCTCTCTCTCTCTCTCTCTCCTCTCTCTCTCTCTCTCTCTCTCTCTCACACACACACACACACACACACACACACACACACACACACACACACACGTGTCATGATATCATTACCGTCAATAACGAAGAATAAAATAACATCCTTTGGCAGGTTATTAAATGAATAGCGATGAACCACGCACTCCGGAACATAGTAAGAACAAAAAACACAGACACATATTTAGCTGCAGAACTTTCTGTTCCCATCTCCCGGTGTAATATGGTGTAACAGAAGGTGTGTTCTATCTTCAGTCCAGAATTCACTGTCCTCAGGAAGCAATACTTGCTCTGTGAAACAGTTATTGGAACAGCTATGTACATTACGAACTCCCAGAATCTACCGAGTTCACACACCGCAATAAAAAGCCATTCTGATAAAGGCTATGCCTCGTACGATGTGGTTCCAATAACTCTCACACATCAAACTAACAAAAAAGGGTCTGTGACAGTGTTTTAGAATCCTGCTTAGTACACTTCAGAAGGAAGATTACAGATGGTGTACAAGCTTGAATTGGAGATAGGGTGAGGAATTCAGTAACCCGTGCACTTTTCGAAGGAACCATCCCGACAATTGCCTTTAGCAGTTTTGCGAAGCTGGGTGGCAGACTTAAAGTGTTTTTGTCTGCCTAAGGCTATATATCTGCAACCTTCAGCAATATTCGTACAGTTGGTTGTTCTGTCATCATTCTATTATATATTCTACACGTCTTTTCTGATTCACTACGTCTACGCAATACCATTTGGAATCCATTCTTCCACTGCCAATGTGCTCGAATTTGTATAGAAGGAACAATGTACTGCAGCAGCGCACGTAATATTCATGAACAAGGAACTAAAAATAAGGAAATTAAAGAAAAAATCGTAGCTAATAGGCGGTCTTGGGAACTACCCACGCAAAACTCAAGTATAAGGGGAGTTCATTCGGATACGCAACATTTATGGTTCATAACAGCGCTGTTACCTCAGCTAACATTTGTATCTATTCGTGCATCACGGGAAGGACCCCGAGACCAGTATAGGGAACACCCGCTCAGCTATAAAGACACACAGAGTGAAGCTCGTCCTCATTATGAGTGCAGGGCGGTAATCTTGGCGCCACCCGCGCCAGGTCCTCTCGTCGAACAGTCAGTCAAACAAGCCGTGTTTCTTCAAATGGTTCGAATGGCTCTGAGCACTATGGGACTCAACTTCTGAGGTCATTAGTCCCCTATAACTTAGAACTAGTGAAACCTAACTAACCTAAGGACATCACACACATCCATGCCCGAGGCAGGATTCGAACCTGCGACCGTAGCGGTCTCGCGGTTCCAGACATCAGCGCCTAGAACCGCACGGCCACTTCGGCCGGCCCGTGTTTGTTCACAACTTCTACAGTACACCTTTCGTATGCCCTACATTCTGATAATAATTTTAATGGAAGGGATATTTTTACGTCCCGCCTTCGCAACAAAAAAGTATAATGTGAATGCTGTTTAAACAAATGAAAAAAATAAACTACGTTTCCTGGATATGACGGGGTACGAAGAGAAGCTTCACCCAAGCAATACGTGGAAATAACATCCACAACCTGATCTGCACTACCATACTGAAACGGAAGTATTGGTGATCTCGATTCGAGACATCTATTGCAATAAGGATGACGCAACTGATGCGCGTCGTCCCAGTGGTGTGGGCAGCAGACAGTGGCAGCCCTCAGACGTAACTGGCAAGGCCGGTGCGGCTGAAGAAAAGAGCGAAACCACTTTCGCTGGCGCCGGTGGCGGTGGCGGTGGCGGAGCGACTGAGACTTCGCACGCTTTCCCTCGGAGGCCGGGGCAGCGCCGTATCAGGGTCAAGGCCGCCGTCACTCCCCTCCGCCAGCCACCACGTGCAACTCAGTACACGTGTCTCTCCACTTTGTCCGCCCTTCCCCTTTGCTCGAGCTAGCGGTGAGAGCGTGTCCTAGCGGGCTCACTGGTGCTTTGCGCTGGTGAACACCAGAGCTGTTACATACCACGTGTAAGTTATTGGTTAGGGAGTAACGAATATGTCACGAGACTCCAAGTACCGTTACGTTACAGCCCGAAGCTTTTCGTCACTCGTATATTTTCTTCCCCGCGTGCAGTTGTTCTGTTCAACTCAGGCCGAGTCGGTGCTTCCTCCAGTTGTTACCCTCAGCGGACTCTGAGTGACGGAAGCATTTCGTTAGTCGCCTGTCTGCTTTCCTGCACGTTTGTACCGTCCCGACAGTTTTCATAGTTCTCAACTTTTTTTACGCCCAGAGGAGCAAGTTCTTAGTAACACGGAGTACCGAACACATTTAGTCACTCGCCTAGTTTTCGTCTCCGCTTTCAATTCGTGTCAGACTCGGGTAGAGTCGGTGGTATTCACAATCCTCCAATTCCTTCTTTTCACACTCTATGGTTTCCGCCGTACGGCAATCGCCGTCTCTTCGTTGGGTCACAGCGTTAAACGGTGTTTTCAACAGGGATGTGTAGCTACTGGCATCCGGCAACCGCATGTCGCCGCCGAAGTCGGCCGCCGTTAAGGTATAAATGCCGCTCGTGCCAGCAGGGGGCTACGTAATGCAACGGCGAGGCGATTCAACTTGAAATTATTTCGATACTAGTTGTTACCCGCGGCTGCGCTCTCATATCAGTAAACTGAAATGTGTGTATGGCTTTATTGACAGGGACATCCCCCGTTCGGGAAGTTTGGGTGATTCGTGCAGGTCTTTATCTGACGCCATTTCAGTGACTTACGTTGATGATGGGAAAATTATGCCGAGAAAACAAGAAAAAAAAAACACACAGGCGCGAGCGAAAAAAAATTCGACACGGCCGGGAATCGAACACGCGAACACGCGACCCCACGGACTAAAACAAAAAACGCACGAACAGCTTCCGCATGTTAATGCGTGTCTTAGAAGCTATACGGGACGCGTGACGCCCATGAGGGTAAAATACAACGGGTTTGTGACTGATATAACTATGGAAGTACGGATTAAACACGTAGGATTGTATAAGCGTTGTGAACTGTATTATACAGAACATATCAAACAATAAAAGCATTTTCAAAAATATAATAAAGTTCAAAAGTCACAGATTACATAGCTCTTTCTAAGAGTAATTATTCCTCCACATTTTGCGTTTATTCTTCAAATCAATAAATATTCTACGAAGTTTCTAGAGTAGCCTACGCCTATGCTGTTCCTCAGCGTTCAAACTAGGTCCATACCAAATTTCGTCATAATCGGTTCAACGTTTTAGTCGTGAAAGTATAACAGACAGTTACTTTCGCATTTATAGTATTAGTATGGATAACAACAAACTTAAATCTTGCGACTTCAGCTGTTATCAACAACGCTAGTACAGCCATGGTGACTGTTCGTCACTACGGAAGAAAAAAATCTGTTCAGAAAAAGAGAACCCACCCAAATGGCGTACACACGAGCACATCAGTAATGACATCCAGTAAGGAGTCACGAATGCTTTGTAACGGTTATGTTTCTCCACAATAGCGAACGCATATGGCACAAAATTAACTCGTTACTTTTACAGCACTAGTGGCGACGCTTCAGGATATGACGTGTGTCTGAACTTATCAAATCGTTTCATTGTATGCACGACTAGGGGCCGCAGTCTTCCCTTCCACGGACGCTCTTGTGAACTGGGCCGTATACATTCTCCACACCACACACAGATTAACAACTATGAAAAGCTGTTACATTTAGAGAAATCTTGTTACCCACTATAGAAAATCTAAAGTTTAAATACTGGGGTGTAAAAATAAGAACGTTGGCTTTCGAGACTGGTGTCAATTATGTTAGCAAGCGAGAAAGTGGAAGAACATACGCCACTACACTCACTTGAGTTTCTGCCATAGGGACGTACAAACAGCGTTGGTGGTCGCATAGCAAAGATACTCCGATGTAAAAGCTTCAAGCCAAAAGCGAAATTCAAAGAAGAGATATTTAAAGGTCAACCAAATCGCTACAAACCAATAGTGAAATTGAAAGAAGAGATATTTAAAGGTCAACCAAAATCGCTACACACCAATGGAGTGTACGAAATGTCTCCAAACAACATCAAGTCAGCCATAGCTGAAAATAGTGAGAAATATTGTCAGGATGCACGCTTTGCTACTAATGTTTTCATTTCAGCAAAAGTCAGACATGCATTCGAAATTACTAAACGGCCGAACAGTTTTAAGCGTGACGACACAAGACATGAACTACCTGCCCTCAGTACCAAGTGGACGTTGTCGGTGTACACAAATATAAACCCAAACAAATCGCCCCTTACCCTCCGCCCTCCAGCCAGTAGTCCACCGGTGAATGTTTCCACTAGTCAGTCACGCACTGATACTCAGTAGCCACTCACCAATACCGAGGGTGACAAATGCAGGATATTCTGTCCCTTAATTAGTCCAAGATTGACATTTCCCCAGAGGATTAAATACCATTATCGCTATCAATATACAAAAACCCTCATGCGCACCATCCCTACAAGTCCCAGTTAGCTTGGACTTCTGCTACTCCCAATGTCCATCGTTCCCTCTAAATTCTGAAACGACATGCACTTCGCCTCGTCTTCCGTATGTTACTACCTTGTCTCAATCGTAACCTGTATCAGCTCACGAGTCCCTCATCTCTTCAAACCCCCTACAACACTCGCGCTCTCCAATATCCCTCGAAAACTTCTGTCCCAAAGCCTTATAGTCTCATCTTACCTGTTGCTGCACGTAGGCATTATACACATACAACAGGTCCCACCTTACATTCTTCCCCAAACTCTGTGCCCTTTCCCACTGTAATTTCAATCCACTTCCTTCCCGTTCCATGCACTCAATCTTGAAATCTTCCCTTTTAACCATAACCTACTCAGTCCCCCATAAGGTTCCAAACTACAGCCGGTCGAAATGGCCGAGCGGGTCTAGGCGCTTCAGTCCGGAGCCGCGCTGCTGCTACGGTCGCAGCCTCGAATCCTGCCTCGGGCATGGATGTGTGTGATGTCCTTAGGTTAGTTAGGTTTAAGTAGTTCTAAGTTCTAGGGGACTGATGACCTCAGAAGTTAAGTCCCATAGTGCTCAGAGCCATTTTTTTTTTTTTTTGAGGGGAAAAAAACCGTGCCCCACATTCATCCGATCAGAAGACTAAATGAATGATGCGACTGCTTCATCCAAGATCTACTTATTGTTAGAGATATAAATTATTTTATACTGGGAGATCCTAGCTATATCGGGAAACGTTACAAGGGTATGCGAAATCCAAGCTGTTCGAGGGAAACTTTTCCGGCAGTGAAATCACACAGCCTCGACACGATCGGTCTCATATCAAATGGTAAGTTTCTGTTGTGTCAATCCTATATCCCACAGCCATGAAAGTAAACAAATAGCGTTGTTGTCAGATCCTCCGTAGTTGTCAATTCCTCCGCTACATACAGACAGTCGGTCGGTCAGGCATAGGGCACCCCATAAATGTTACATAAGTCCACAACACGAGCGACAGACGTAGAAATCAAATCATCAGGTATATTCGAGTTGCAAGCCTTACAGTTTGACGACACCTACGTCTTAATTTCGCTGTTTACTTCATAAAGCAACTCATTCGGCCTCACGAGGACGAGTGAGCCCCGTTCCAGGCCTTTCCACCACAGAAATATCTGACGTGGTCACCGAGAATTTTACCCGGGACATCCGCGTCAGTAACCACCGACGCCAACCACGCGGCCGAAGTGTACGGGTGGATCATGTTGTCTGGGCCGGCTCGCCGCGGGAGAGAGCGTGTCTGCGTCGACGCTACTTTCGCTCTCGCTTTCAGGGCCGCGGCCGACCGGTCGCGAGTTCCCTGGGGCTCGAACGCCGGCCCCCTTGCCGCCGCATCGCAAGGTCAAGGGTGGCTGCCCTGCTCTCTAACCCTTCTGCAGTACCCCTGAAAAATTTCACGACACCTAACGTCGGTCGCCTTACGGGATGTCTGGCATCTACGCTCGTGTCACAATTCGCTGCAGCGAGACTTTTCGCACACATTTCAACTATTTGTGATTCAACAACCGCTTTACCAAAAGCACATATGTAAAAGTATAAATTCGCAGCAGTTTTTGCTTACGAATACCTTACATGTACTAATTCCGATGCCATTTAGTGATAAAAATAGAAATATTAAATCTCTCCTAGTAACTCGACACAATAAGATTCTTTTAGACTACCTAATAATTGAAACCACTAGTTGCGGCGCGGTCCGCATCCGAAAAATGGAGGGAAATACGGCCGACCAAGCGTTCGCGGCGCAAGGCGACGCGGTCCGCCATCTTGTCGACGCTGTCCGAGGCTCCGCCCATCGCGCTAGCCCATTGGCCGGGAGGCGTGCCCTTGCACGTGCGAGCGCTGCTCAGGGGTCGAAGCAGCGACCTTGAGAGCGCCGATTCGTCCAGAACTCGTCCATTCGCTGCCTCTCCTAGCGATGCACTGGCTGCGGATTTGCCGAGCAATGCGCCGTAGTAGTTCCTCGCGCTTTCATAGCATGCTCCCTCATTACTGGCAACTACATCTCACCTTTATGAATACAGAATTCCGCAATCTTCGAGCGGTTCTGCACCAACAGAACACGGGTGCCCACACCTCAGACAAATTCACATGACGGCAGTAATTGTCAGGTTTCTCTCACGATTCCTGCGGAAAAAATAGAATAATGCTCGCTGACACACGCGTAACAATCGCCTTCGGAAATTCTGCAGGCATTAGCTACAGCTACAAGACTTCTGTGCAACAAATGTACAGGTATCAAACCGAAAATGGATCACACTAATTCAGTTCTTTTGAGCAAGTACATAACTTGCCTTCTTCTGGATCCACTATTTTCGCTAAGCCACAAATTTTTTATTCGTAAGCCAACGTTATCTTCTTGCTTCGAAGAGAGAACACCGGTGAAGTATCAGACGATACACATAAGAAGTACTTTATACTTTTATTTTATAAATGTTTAAACAATGACGAAACATGCGCGTTGAAGAAAGCAGAAGGCAGTACAAGTAAGTACCCATTGAAAAGTACGAAAACCATTTTAAGGAGCAAAGCAGTGCAGACAGTAGCACATTCGACTCGTCTCAGCGGGAGATGGTTTCAAATCCCCGTCTACATTCCCCGTTTATATCTCGTAAGGTTTCCTGAAACCACTTAACATGACGTCGACTTGCCGAATTCCTTCAGCACTGAGTTAATGCTTACAGGTCGTTTACATCGATTTCCACGGACAATTAAATTCTAACCTTACTTCCTCTTTTCTGTCATAATCTTCGTGAATACAACAACGTAGCATGCAAAATGATTATAAAAGGAATGTCTCCGACTCTGGGAGATGCTAGTTGTAATCTTTATATCCTAGCCTCTTATACAAAATACAGGCCACGTAAAAAAGTATCTGTCTAAGCCTTTCACTACCACTGGGACGTATGTGTCTCACGATAGGTTATCAGGCAACCAGTGGGAATTTGCTTCATGTTACTGCTAAGTGTCAGCGTCCCCTGGTCTTTGAAAAAAGGCTCCTCTTAGTCACTTATACCATTGTCTACATTGCAGACGAGTCCACACTATGCCTACGTTCATACTAAACCTCGTATTACGGTTTCTTCCCGTTCCATTTGCTTTTGAGGCTCTTGAAGAATGGCTGCCATCGCTAGCGTTAATGGTAGAGTTTACGTTCGAGTGCATTTAAACTTACGCTGTAAACACCGTTAAGCACCGTGATATGTTAGTTCTTGTATATGTCCTATTCGCCATGTCTAAACAAAGACTGATGTTTAAAATTGGCTCCTCTGTTTGAGGTGGTAAAACGCCGAGTTAATTTTTCCTCGCCTATTCCGTGTAACATTCTTACATCAGTACACTAACTTTCAGGTCCAGAAACGGAATAATAAATGAAGCATAAAGCCAGGCGGCGTATACGTCACAATGGGACAATTGCTTCACTTCTAAAGGGAGTTCTTGTGGCAGTCTGCGTCAGCAGGTTGTTCTTCCGTTCCAGCAACAGTAAGACTGTGGAAAGCGAACTCATTCGTTCGTATGCTATTACTATGATCGTTTTATTGACTTCATAACAAAGTAGGCTACACACGGCTTTGCATCTGGATATTCAGCGGCGTAACTAGGGTGATGGGTCCTCAGGAAGTAGTATAATTTGATTTTGCGTACCCTCTCCCTGCCCCCAGCGATAGCTCTCTCTCTCTCTCTCTCTCTCTCTCTCTCTCTCTCTCTCTCTCTCTCAGTCCTCATCGCTTCTTCGCTCGTTCATTCGTTTATTGATATCAGCATTGTATCACCAAGTCCAATGCAACATTGCTTGCAACAATAACGCGATTGCTTTTCCGCCGTTTCAGTGACAACCAATGCAAAGCCCTTAGAAACAAAACAACAAGCGCAAAACATAATCTTTACATGCTCGTTGCCTTGGCTCAGTAGGCATAATGAATGGTTCCTTCTACAACAAGAAACAAGGGTCTCTGTACCACGAAAGGTAGGTCTTGCGGAACTGTTGCTCAATACACTGCAGTCCTAATCTCTTCATCATTCCCTTTCAATACATTTCCTATGGCATCCTGTTTCATAACCCTCCAATCCATGCCCATCTCCTCCTCCTCCCCTACTTCCCAATATCGTGCACGTTACTCTCTCTCTCCCTCTCTTTTCTGTATCTCTTTCGTCCTTCCTCAGTTTTTTCACTTGTCAAAAAAAAAAAAAAAAAAAAAAAAAAAACTGCGACTCTAAGGAAAGGGCACACCAAAGTTACATCTCTCATCACATGCCCTAGAAATGCCTATTTCTACTACCTGACCATGTAGTAAGTTGGCTGGAGGTAATCGTTAAGATAACTTCGACTACAAACTCCTTAATCCCACAAACGTGCAAGAAAATCTGCCATCCGCCTCCCTTTCGCGCGAAACAAAATAACGGTGATAGGTACTGTAGTTGTTATGCAGGGAGTTAGAATAATGCGGCGCGAGTGTGCAGAAGAGTGCGGATGGCGGGCAGCGGGAATAAAGCGACGCACGCTGTGATTGCGCAAATCGCAGTGTAGCCAAACGTCGCTGTGGCTCACGCTGCCGCCGCCGCTCCACGACACCCACTCGTCACCGCCGCCTTTCTGCTTCGCCGTATTCTCAGCTACAGGGCGGATGGGTGAGAATCTAGAGCACGTCACATCGAGGAAGTATGTAGCGATAATATCAATATAGGATACTAATTGGGGCGAACACGTTAATTAACTTCAGTGTTAGGGAGGCCGCATGGAAGATTTGAGTTGTTGGAAGGCGTCTGGGAAAATGGAAGACGCTAGTGCGAACTGTCATAGAGACCTGTCCCTGCGTTAACAGCCCCATCAAATACGCATGAAGAATGACACTGAAAGAACTCAGAGATGTGATACTAGGCTCGTAAGAGGCTGCCATAGCCAACACGAAAGTGTAACAAAAACACTCTGGTGGTACGTAAATGGGATTCCATGGAAGGAAGGCGGCGTGGCCCAATATCGCGAATTCCTTGCCGATAAATTTCGAGAACCTGCTTTCGAAGAAGACTTTAAGACCTTCATGCATCGTATACATCGTGTAGGGACCAACGCACTGGGCAGGAGCAGAAGCATACTGTCATTTGCCCTCACCCAATAAGCGAATGAAACATGCACAGCGCTCCCAAGGTTTAGGTTTTAGTTTTATAATGTTCTACCAGTGTTGGCGACGGGAAGGGCATCCGGCCACCCTCCGACACTAACATCGCCAAATCTATAGTAACAAGGCTGTCTCTTTCGGTTACTTGTGAATGATCACTAGGGTTAGTAATAATGCAAATAATAGGCGTCCTAGCAATTAGACCGTCCGTCTCTCCGTGGCTTAGGACAGATACTAGCAGTATTAAAAGAGAGGTAAGTGGCGGAATGTACTCCACTGTACGACACAAACTAACATAAACAACAAGTACCACTCTAAATTAGATTTAGAGCGACCCTTCTCAGGTTACAGAGACAGCGTCTCACTTTATAATTAAACACAAGTCTGTAAGTCTGTAAATGCCTTTACCGGAATTTAAAAGCTTTAATCTGAATCCTAAATGTTGCTAAATTTTGATCCTATTATCGATCTGAGAGCCATCCATTGTAGTTACAAGCAAGCAAGGGCAGTCCTGTGGTGCAATGACATCGAGTACGAGACGATAGACATGCAGACTTAATCTGTCCCACGCGTGGCGGCATTTCTTACCATCTTTCGAATTCTTTTTAGTGTAGTTACTGCACAGGGTAGTGCGGAATAACGCTAGTCAGGGAGGAGTAAAATATGAGGGCGTGCTGAAAAGTAATGCCTCCGAATTTTTTATGTGAAATCTCTTAATAGTTTTTAATAAAACAAACGTTATTAACTTTCTCCATCTTTATTCTTCAGGTCTACATATTTATTTCTCAACGTAGTCACCCTGGCGACGAACACATTTCTTCCAATGAGAGCCCGGTTTGTCGATATCGTCACCGTCGAATGGTTTGACTATGTTGACGGAGCAACAACTTCACCTCTGCTTGCACCGCTTCATTACTATCAAAGTGAAGTCCTCGAAGGTGTTCTTCAAGTTTTCGAGACAGTTGAAAATCGGGTGGGGCCGAGGTGGTACGGAGAACGATCGATGACAGTGAACCCAAGGCGTCGGGTTGTTGCAGATGTTGCAGCGCTCGTGTGTGGTCTGGCTCTGTCATGCCGGGAGAGAGGGTGCTCCATGTATGGACGAACCCTTCGAAGTCGGAACACGCTATTTCTCCCTCGCCGGCATAGTTACGTTACACGCCACCATGTTACACGCTACAGTTCGGAGCCCTCTAGCGGCAATGGGCTGCAAATATGTAGACAAGAAAAATAGAGTTGCAGAATGTTAATGAAGTTTGTTTTATTTGAAGAGCCTTACGAATTCACACATAAAAATTCGGAGGCATTACTTTTCAGCATGCCCATTCGAGACTGCGTAGCCTGGGTGAGTTTGAGCCACGTGTGAGCACACGGGGAGACGTGTCAGTCAAGCAAAGGGTAGCGACCGCGTGCCAGCGTCCCTCGGGGTGAGGGTGGCCCAGCTGAAACGAGAGTGCTGGTGCTGGTGGCGGCTATTAAAGCACGCAACAGCAACAGGTAAGGCTGGGTGCGCGCCGGCGTTGCCAGATGTGGCGACCTCGTCCCACTTTGCGCCCGCCGCGCTCGCCGCCCGACTGACTGACTGACTGACACTGCCGCCTGCCCCCACCCCTCGCGGGCCCGCTGCCGCAAACACACACAGCTTTACCCCGAAACATAGACAGGTAAATGCGCATCCATCCAACAGACAAACTCCTGACAAGATCACTGCAGCAATAATTGTCACATGCGCTTTCTCGTCATACGAGTACTCAGTAATTGGAGTCATCACATTCTTCCTGACGAGAACGTCCCCCTACCACTTGTATTTGTACTTTGCGCGCCGTATTACACTTACCAATATTACGTAACCCGCTTCCAACGGCAGTCGCGGGAGGCATGGCGTAGGGACGACTTTCGGTTTCCCGTCGCATTAGCCCTAATTTCTCTGACTTCGCTGTCGCCACTTTACGAAGGATGTTTCTCTCAGGAAGTTATGTGCTTCTTTGAACATCTCAGATGCGAAATCTTCGAAGTTTAATAGTACGCCTTTCCACGGTGTACATCGTAATGTCTCCTATCGGTGTTTGTGGAGCATTCATCAACTGACTAAATAGACCGGTATCACACACTGAAACTGCTTTCTCCTCTTTTCTATCTTTGCCATCAACCAGACTCCGCAGAAATCCCAGCCCGATGAGCAGTTTTCAAGTGTCAGTCAGGTGAGACATCTGTTTTTCTTAGAATTCTTCCAATGAATCCCAAAGTGCCACCTGACATCTCCTTCAGCTAGATTTATGTGCTCGTTCCATCTTCAGTCGCTCCGGATGGATATTTGTACACCACTGACTGTTGTGACTGATTCCCAGTGGGCGAACGGCGTGCTGTAACCATATGATACCGACTGCTTTTACATGCTCTGATTTCCTAGTAGGCGGTTCGTTCACGTAAACAGGGAAGGACCTACAGCTGTACTTAAACGTCTCTGGGTTGATGTTGCTGTTCCTGATTGTGATAGTACCAGAATCACTGGAAAGTCTTCTATGTATTTATTTCCAATTTTCAGATCATCTTCGAACTGTTCTTTTCTGACAACTATAAACTTTGTATCTTGAATTTTCACGAATTACTTTTTACCGTTTTACCTACAGAACAGACCCTACATAACGGGTATCCTCGTCATCATGCCGAAGGTTGCTGTTAACCCCGCATGATTTACTAGGCACGGAGGTGGTTTGCGCTTGCCTTCCTCCAACTTCTCAACTGACTTGCCCACCCAGTTACAGGGGAACCCACAGTTGAACGTGCAGACCTACTCCGAAACAAGTCACACACAATAATCAATTCACAGTATTTTCTTGCATTTATCCATCGATTCTCTAGCATCGATCTTCGTGGCTCTGCAAACATAGTTCCATTCAACACAGATCTTTTCTTGGATTGCTTTTTGGACGTAGTTTTCAGCAGTGAGTGCTCACATTTTACACCGTATGCACACACAATAAAGCGCATGCAGCACAAGTAACTAATCTAAATTCTTCTTGCGTTTACTTACTACAGCCCAGTTAGTCTCAAAAGAGATAGCAAAAGATGAATGGGGCAGAGATTCTTGCCAGATCTGAGCAAAGCTACAGGGCGACATAGTGAACTTCAAAAATCGAGACGAGTTGATCAATCGAATTTTGGTTTCAAATAATTTTCGTATATCATTTCCGGCGAGTTTTAGGAGGGTTCCTTGACGACGACGACGACAAGTGATTCCGTGTTTAAGTGATTCAGTGCGAAGATGTCCTTAGTCCCTGACGATATCGATATCTCTGTGAAGTTAAACTCGCCTTTCGTATTTTAGATTGAAGCCAGCCCGTAATTTTCGAACTGGGAACACGTGAAACCGCAGTCGCCTAATTGTGAAACATTTACAAGAGAACAACGACCATTTTGTGGTTCCAAAGTCCGAAGAAAACCTGTGATTATTCGCTGCCCCTAAAAGGAACACTTCGCAGTCATCATCATCCTAAGGAAGTCGTCGACATCAGACTAGTTTATGAAGGCTAGCTGTTAGTTTACAACTTCCACTTTCGTTATTTTTAACACGTGCTTGTGACCACATTAAGATCGTCTATATTAAGACGAATCCAGGGAGTATGTCAGTAAACACTTAGCTTCGGAATCTCAAACTAACACGCCGTAGCACCCGCAACAGAAAATCCCTCCTTGTTGTAGCCTTATTCATAACAATATCATTCTTTTTCTGTAAAAACAAACATAAAACGCACCACTTAGTCCGCAGCTCAGCACCTTCTCCTCCGGTATAATCTAAAACTTGGTTTTCGATGGCTTCATAATCCCACGCAGAGGTTTTTAATATGAACCTAGCGCACTTTTCTCTACATCACGGCATGTAGCGTATAGCTCCGCTAAAAGAAACTGAAGAGCATACTGTTAGATGTAAATAACTGGCTCCTGTGGCACGAGAGCATGCGACGGCTAGCTTTTCTGGTTTCTGAGACCAAAACTGAAATCGCGGCATCGGCAAGACACTTTTCTGTTCGCTAAAAGGGAAAGTGGCAAAAACGCCGCCCCACATACTCACACGAGGGACTTGCGAAATGACTGTCGGTGGAGCGGACTAGCGTCGCGAGGCGCAGGGAGAGCGCTCAGCGAGAAGCGAGCGACGAGGCAACACGATCCTGGAAACGTCACCTCAAGCTCCACTATTTTTGACCGAATGAAAAGAAAGACATACGTGAGAATTCACAGCTACCTGAGTTTCATTGTGAAGGTTTAATGATTGGCGTGAAAGCTCTCTAAATCGGCAAGAATGGATTTCCTTACTTAGCAAGTGGGTAACTTTTCAAAGGCACAAACTGAGAACGTGTATGAGTTCGCTCGGCGACTCAAAACTACGAACAAAGTAATTGAAAACAGACTGCCTAATAGAACTCATGCGAGGGCACAACAGAGAAGACACGTTTAACAGTTAATTTGTAGGAACAGATACTGGGCGTTTTCTGAGAGACAAAGATACTGACTGTCTCCTTGGGCAGAAATGAAATGATAGTGTGATACGAGCCACTCGAAGAAAAATGCTTAACGTTTGCAAACAGTGCAATATAAAACAGATCAGCAACATTATAGAAGTACAAACGTAACTGAGTAGCAACCGTTGATACTATTCGTAAAATTCATCGAATTGCCTAACACCACACGCACAACAGAATGAATGGGAATTCATATCAAGTCTCTCTGGAGAAACTGACATTATCACTACTTCCTCACTCGCCCTCACCGCAGTACCTCAGTAAGCACTCCCGACCGCCTGCAGTCTGGATACGAGATTCGCGTAGTGTACACAGGTGAGCTCTGGGGCGGGGGGAAGGCAAACCTTTCATCGGCCATTAACAATGCGTTGTCATTCGGCATAGTGGAAAATAAAGTAAGTACTTAAATTTACACTTTTCTAAATAACTTCTCTCGTACAATCTACCACTGGAACACCGGTGGTCCTCTATGTTTTCGTTTTCTGTGACTGAGCGAGGTAGTGAAGTGGACATTGCATCGCATTAGGCGCGGATTCAGACGGGTTCCACAGTTTTTCACTGTCACTCCTCCCCTCGTCCCCGTCAAAATGTACTTTGCCGTCAGACCCACATTTAATGTACCTCAGGAGTGCCTCTTTCCTTTACATTGTTGGCCACACCAACCGAAGTCGGTTCATTGCCTCAGTCTTCCACTGGGCCCTGTCGCTGGCCACCTTCTCGAGGGCTCCCAGGGTCTCTAAGTCTTTCTTGACTCCGGATATCCATCTCAGTTTTGGTCTGCCAAGGGGTCTCGTGCCTTGCTGCTCTTTATTGTAGCTATCGCATCTAATTCATTGAACAGCGTGTATATTTCTGTGTTTTTCCTTCTTCTAAAAATTCAATTTTGTGGCACAGATCGAATGATTTTTCTTAACACCTTGTGTTCTAAGGTCATAATTTTTCTCTCCATTTTCTTGATGGTACGTAGTTCAATAAAGTTCGTTATTCTCCTGGCAGCAGTTTTATATTGCCTGAAGAAGCACACGTCCTGAGATTGTATTTTGTCGTTTTAGGTGGAATGATTTTTAAAACTACATATTTGCATTCACGATGATGATGTGACTGGTGGAGATGGTTAAGCCATGAATGTATGGTAGACTACAGCACGTGAAGTGACAGCTACCGGGTAATTCCTGAGGCTCGAGAGCGAAGGTGCGGTCTCCACGGAAAGGAAGAGTTGCGAACAAGAGTGAGTTGTGGAAGGCGAAAGTGAAGCGCAGGCCGGCGCTGGCGGTGAATCAGCGGACCCGGCTACCCCACGGCCGCGCTACGCCAAGCCGCGCGCAGCCCAGCCGCCTGCCTGGCTGACCTGCATTTCGCAAGCGCTGTACTACTTACATTTCGAGCTACGTGTGCAAATGGCTGTCATGATTCACTCACCTGAAACAAATATCAGAAACGGATATCAGTATGCGCAAAACACATAGCTACACTATTATGACACAAACAGTAATGTGTGGGCGGTGCTCTGCTCACTCAGCTATCTGAACAGCTCTTGTCTACTGCTGCCACTATAACTCTCCGACGCTGGAAATTAACATACACACCGTACTTCCTCAACACAAAATCGGCCATGAGCATTTCGATAATCACGGTGGGCTGAGGAATACAAAATTTTCTGTGACAGATCTCATCACGGAATCTCCGGTACGATAAACACAAATGTATATATAAAAAGATGACTAACAATATATTATTTCTGAGAAGCTACAGTCCTCCATTTCACAATTCGTGACAGTGTCAGAAGAAACAACTGATCCCTCTTAGAGCCATCAATGACTTGTAGCCTTTTGTATGTAACTTAGTTTCGACATTCAAGTTCATCTTAAGCAGAAACAGCTGAACGCTAGATCAAGGCGAGTTTTACGCTACAACAAGCTTTCGACATCCAGACTTTAACTGACGCCACACAGACGCAGACAATTTATTACTCTATTTGCGGTTGTGGTAATTTTGTCTCCAGTTTAGTCTGCCCAAAACAGTTACAAACTTTGTGCTGGAGCTAATTCTGGAAGAAAACGGGATTGTTTAGTATGGACGAGAACGGCGTGCAGTACGAGCGGAGCGGTTGGTACGCCTGGCACTTTCCGCTCCCGTTGGCACGGCCCAGGTTAGGCAACGCGCCGCCGAGACAGTAATATCCACGGTCTGACAGCGTGCTTCTATCCCCGACATCGACTCCACTCACTTCCTTCCGACGGCTCAGTGGACTTCATCGCACGTCCACATCATGCGCATCTCGTCTGTCTTGACAACGAGCATTTCGCTTTTTATGTGATTATAGACTTTCCCGACGTATAGTACTGACGAAAAGTTGGTTGATCTCGACACATCGTCTCTGACGGGAGTAATACTCGACGGGAGTAATACTCAGTGTCTTCCGACGAGGTTAAGATGATGATGTCTATCCCAACATTGCGGCGAAGACCCGGCAGCTTGTCATCATTTGACTACGTAAATCCCAAATCCTCTTATTACGACACAATGCAGTATGCCCAGTCGTCTGTCAAACTTCTCACCCCTACCTGTATTTCTGCGATTTCTAAGCCTTATGACGTACTACTGTGCAGTAAAACCTGGTGTACTATGAAGATACAACAGGATGGCACAAAATAGCTGAATTCCGCAACATAATCTATCAACATTCTATAGCGCTACAAGCAGTAAGTCTCCTTTGCCCCACAAAAACTGTTAACAATACTCATACAACCATGTCAGTCGTTTCCTGGCTTTAAGCAATGATACTAAAGTTAGTTTTCTATGTAATGTTATGTAGATGTTGTCCGCAGCTCGAAGACAGTTTACACGCATCTTTCCACGTTAGTGCATCCTGTGCAGTCATCTTTATCTCTGACTTACCATAACCTACATCCGCGTGAACTTGCTTATAGTCAAACCTTGGTTTCCGTCAACAACCCCCCTCCCCTCCCCGCACACACACTTTCCTCCAGTGCCAAATTAATTATCCTTTCATGCGTCAGAATGTACCCAGTCAAATGCTCATTTCTCTTAATCAATTTGTGTGATAAATTTATTCTCCCCACAGTTCAATTCAGTACCTCTTCACTACGCGGGCATGCTGAAAAGTAATGCCTTCGACTTTTTATGTTAAAGCTCTTAAAGACTTAAAAAAACCAAACTTTTCTCACATCCGACATTTTTAGTATTTATGTCTACATAACTGCAGCCCACTGCCGCTAGACGGTTCCGAATTGTAGCGTCTAACATGGCGGTGTGTAACGTAACTATGTGCTGAAAAACGGCGTGCTGTAATCGAGTTTCAAATTCGGACAGTTCGTCCACACAATGGTGCACCCTCTCTATCAGCTATGTCAGGCGCTAACTTGTAGAAGTAGGGATGTCTGCACTGGGTATCTTGCGATAATAAAGATTACTGGCACTCGATTCATGTGAAGCGAGGATACAAATAGGTAGCTGAATAGCACAAGGACTGTACCGATCTTGGCAATACACTCTGTTACATTTCTCATACGAAGCAAAATACACTGTTAGGGTGAGTCATTGTAGAGAATTGGAAGATTGAACGTGCATCACTACAGGGATCCATGTTACTGGCATTCTATTAGACAGATTTCACATGAGCTGCACGTGCCCAATGATGCTGTTAGTGATACTACTGTGAAATCAAATATCCGGGAAAGTACTAAATCGAATGATCGCTCTGCTAGGCCAAAGAAATCAACGGAATAAGATCATAAGACCAGAAGACGCTACTGTAAGTCATTCGTGTACATTATACGAAAGGAATTCCGTTGGAGCTCTTGTACAGAGCTCACTGCCGTAATAGCCCGTCGTGGAAAGATTCTCCTTCACAGAGGTCACTAATCACAAATAAGAATACGTGATGTCTCTTAGAACTATGCTAACAACGCCGTCTTTGCCCTATTGAGGTACACTCGGGCGTTTAAGAACCTGACGGATATCTAGGGAACAGTACTGACCTGTTTGTACTGTGGTGATAATAAAATTTAGTGGAAGTGGAGGCAACTTTTCCTGGTTTGTGTCCGAATCATTTCATTTGGTCAGTGGCAAAATGAACTTAACCGTTTATGAAAACATTTTAGATATTAGCACGTTTTCGACTTGAGTCAACACTTGGAGTCTTATCTTTCCCGTATCAATAAGATATTAGTCCCATGCATAAAGAAAAACAGTTATATCGTGTTTCAACGAAAACTCGATAACTTTGCTGAACTGGTTAGTGTGTCTTATTCACAAAACGCGAACTTCCAAGATCCAAGCCACAAAGCCAACGAAAAACAAGTCTTGACAGTGACGAACACTACACTTGTAGCCTACATTACATGGCTGATTAAGTTCTTTTGGAACCGTGTCAAACTTCTCTGACATTTGTTGCCCAAACAACTACACAGCTACCACTCTAGCAAGCAGATACTCATACCTCCCCCCCCCCCCCCAATCAGCACATACGTGCACGCACACACACACACACACACACACACACACACACACACACACACACACACTCACACACACACAAACTGGAAAACATAGTGTCCAATCTAATGGACAGGAAACATGCTGAAATCTTCGATACTGTATGACGCTTAGTCACAACACAATCATATCCTTTCACAATTAGCAACAGAAACAGTTTTGTAAAATTCGGGCAGCACGCCGGCAAGGACCATAAGATACTGTTACTTATTCTGGCGGGACACAGCAGCTAAGGACTGCATCCTGGCCGCGGTGCGCCTGGCCTTCAATTTTTTGCTACCACCAAGTACTCTGCCTCGTTTGTTTAAGAGCACTATGCACACTATTCTCCACAATCTGTACTTAATATGAGCCACGTATAATATCCCTTTTAATTTAGCTTTTGTTGTATCGCATCTTCAGGCACTGTGTGGATAGATAATTTAGTTTTGTTATAAATCAGTCTATTTCTCGACAGCAAGTGGATCATTATGCACGTACAAAAATCGTCACGTAGCTTTCACCAGATAATAAAACGATGTTTCTCTTAGTTATATGACATATTATGAAGAAATAATTCTCCCTACAACATTAATTCTCCATGAGACGATTGCTTCCGTCAGAAATAAACGAGTACATTATAAATAAAACAGACAGTCACTTCCGTATAAAGGTGGCAAATTTCTGGAATGTCATTCACCGCTATCTTTGATATATGGAGACTGACATTCGCCACAGAATAGTCATTGTTCCGCTCCAGTTCTCACTTCAAAGCAACTTATTAAGTGACAAAAAGGATAATGCAGAATCAATGTGTTCGATGTCAGCAGCACAAACTGAGATTTTGGGAGAGATCCGGAAGTCGTAACGAGGCAGCAGATGCCTTCGCAAGCAAGCCAACGAAATCAGGTGATATTTCCGTAGGGTGCCTCTTAGTAACGGAGTCGTAACTCCACTAAAATGGTAAAAACGAGGAGAGAGAGTATGTAACGCCTATACGGTGGGATGGGGAGTGGATTGGAGGCAGCGGATATAACGGAAGTGACTTCATACAATGTCAACAAAGGGGTAATGGTGGCCTTATGTCAATTATGGTGTTTCAGAAAGAACTGCGACATACAGCAGATCGCCTTTTATCTAGCAGTATTTTGCTGCGTGCAAGATATTGAACTCCTATTATCCATCGAATTTCAGGTAAATTCTTATGGTTGCCATATTACTACACACATCTCAGAAGACAAAGCACATTTTCAGTTCCGTTACCGCTCTATATATAGCTATGTTGAAAGAAACAAACTGCACTCGTTAATTCTAAAAGAAAATTGGCTTCATTAACCCAGGTTAGGAAAACGAAACAAAAATGGTTCAAATGGCTCTAAGCACTATGGGACTTAACTTCTGAGGTCATCAGTCCCCCTAGAAGTTGCAACTACTTAAACCTAACTAACCTATGGACATCACACACATCCATGCCCGAGGCAGGATTCGAACCTGCGACCGCAGCGGTCGCGCGGTTCCATACTGTAGCGCCTAGAACCGCTCGGCCATCCAGGCCGGCAAAACGAAACATGTAGTTGCATTAAGAACTGTGCGATGAAAATCGAACTTTAATCATCTATTATAAGAGTCCAGCGGATTGCTACTGCGCCACATTTAATTCACATAATTGTGAATTAAATGGAGATTTCTATGCATTGCTTCAGATTTTATGCTTTACCATCGCTCTAATGACCCACAAATATTCCCTCACCTTCCATGTTTATCCACTAGGGCTTCCCAGCTTTACCGCATAAAAAGTTATTTGTGGTGGATGATCAGCTGACTGCACGGTTTCTGCGCTTGGCTACAACACGTTGTTTTACATCTACATCTATGTACATAAACCTACCGTACGATGCCACTACTGGTCATATCTTTTCCTATTCCGCTCGCAAATAGAACGGAGGAAAAAGGCTGTCTGAACGCCTGTTAGAACCCTAATTTCTTGCGCATTACCTTCGCGGTGCTCACGCTAAACGTATGTTGGCCGCAGTAGACTCGTTCTGGAGTCGGCCTCAAATGCGAGTTCTCTAAATTTCCGCAATAATGACTGGCGAAATGAACGTCGACTTCCCTCCGGCTCCTTAGCTGCTGTATATCTTCCATTATCCACAATGACACTATAATCCTTCATTAAATCACCGCAAATCGCAAAACAGCGTTTCCTTAAGAATAAATCAGATAACTAATTTCCAAAAATTTCCTGTTTATACAAGAACGGCCAAACTTGGAATAAACAGGTACTTTTCCAAACACGAGAAACAATTAAATTCAACTGCATCTCCCGTCATGTATTCAGAGATAGCCTGACTGTTCGGCAGTGAGCTGACGTTTGTACGTGCTGCTCTTCCTACCGCGCGTTGATATCTCCAGCGGCGGTGCAGTACGGCACACACAATGCGTCTGTACCAGAACAGCTTTCAAAGCGAATGTTGGTAAATATACAGCATAACACTCATTATCTCTTCTGTCAGATATGTTTATTTACTTTTGAACGTACTAGTGTCATTCAAGGATAGCACATATGCGTTAGGTAGGTAGCCAGCAACTTCATGGTTCCAAAATAAGCACTTGAACAGATCGTTAAATAAATGGTCTCGAGGAGTCACGCTATAAATAGCAAGACAAGACTTCCTTGCTTTGCATTATTAGTTAAACTCTTTTTCCTAATACGATGGAGTTTCCGTACAATGGTCGAAGCAGAAGGCCGGAGAAGATCAGTGCCAGCATTATATGGAGAAACAGGCAACTGCTATGCTGTGAGTGAAGATAGTGAAAATTAGTGCGGTTGGCCCGTTACGTGCTAGGACGGTCTCATCCCACACAGGCGGGCGCAAAGCGGGGGGCGGCCACGTGGCAACAGCGCACTACCTGTGTTGCCCGCTAGCGGCCGGCCGTGACGAAATAAAAGCGAGCCGAGCTGAACGAGCGCCTCCGGCCGCCCCGGCTCGCTGCCTCGCTGGCCTACAGCCGCTGCTGACGCGCTCCACGCAGGTGCGTTAGGAGAACTCTCACGCACGACGGTGCTGCACCCCGCGTCCCTACAACCCATCTACAAGCTCTCCTCCAGCAACAAGTATCGATAGCCCCCTGCGTTTATTTGCTGCTACAAAGGTAGTTCGCAACATGCATTTCGTAAAGCATTAGCGTTTTTAAAGAGTATTAGTGTCCTTCCTAACAGCTGCCCGTTTAATTCCAGGGATCACGCTAATACCACAGTAGAAACAGTTTGCTTCACTTATTTGTATTACTAGAAGTTTAAAACAGCAATATTTCTTACACTCTCGTGCCGACATTATAATTATTATGAAGAAGCAAAACGCAGAAAGGTCATAGTTCGGTCATAGTTCGGCAAAGTTCAAATAAGAAAGGAAAACACGCAGGGAGGTTCTAAAAACGGCTATCCTGTTACGATCGGATTATTCCTCCCACTGATTACTGCGTCCATCAACAATGTCTAAATCAACTACTAAATATACACTGATGTTTCAGCTTTGACTGTTCCACAAAAAAGGTCTGGACTGTCTCGAATAAGTCGAAAAATACCGGAAGCTTATATAATTTTATAAAATGACTTTTCAGACACGTGAGTAGTTTTAAATGTATATGGTCTAACATATCGCAATTCAATCGGTATCAGTTTTCCAAAACTATGTTTCCAGGGTGTACTTTTGGTCATAATTAGCACTCTCATGAAATGGAAAAATACATCTGCAATGGTTTACAGTTCTGAGTAAATTTTGCAAGCGTAACATGGGCAACTTCGCTAAGAAGGAATTTCCTGTTTTATATACAGTCTCATTCCTTCCAAAAAATGGGAACAGTAACAAGTCAGTTTAAAAGACGGTTCGTTCCGTCTACTCTTAACCATCTGCAATTTTTTTTTTTGGGGGGGGGGGGGGGGTACAATATTACCAAACAGTCTTGAAATAAACAAACACATGCACCACTCACGAGTTGAATAGTAAAGAGAGGAAGTGACAGTGGTGCCCTCCGCCACACACCTTAAGGTGGCTTGCGTAATATAGATGCAGATGGATGACAAATACGCCATGAAGCACAATACGCTGGTACACGAAAACGATCAAAGCACGTATTTCTTTCGCGTCAAGTGAAAAATATTGACTATTCATTCCGCAGCTATTTCATGTATTGTGGTAACTGCAACTCTTTAATTTGACTGAAAACATTAGCTTATACTGTATGCGACAGCAACAAAGTCATCAACAGAGAATTATAATTTTGAGGTTGTTGTTATTTGCATTTTTTCGGTTATTTCAGCAATATACCAAAAGTGGCAGCGATGAAAGGTATCAGTTCTGTTCAGTATTCGATGCACAATTTAAAAGGACATTAGACAGACCGACAACCTCGCTGGCCCTCATCGGTCTCACGTCCAGAAAATATTACGCTCTTATGTACGACCCACCAAAATCTGAAGTCGGTGACTTCCTTTTCACGGGCGACACTAACTGTGCTACTTCGCCAAGAGTCATGACTCTTTTCCGCCTATTCCCTGACAGTTCCAATCTTTCGGTAAGTCTTCCGCTTTGTAAAAGTATGAGCACTGCTTGCAAACGGTGAGGGTTCTGATTCACGTTTCAGCCGAGCACTCAATTTTAAGCTCTCATGAACTTTACTCCCGATGTGTGCGACAATCGAACAGAGCTGTTGAGCTGCTTTTTTTCTGTGAATCACTTTTCGGGGTACAGTACTGAAGCCTATGTTTTACTACCTGAAATAAACAGGTCTTCAGATTGACGAAACATCGTTCTGAGCAATGAAAACATGAACGACTGCGTAAGCTTGCAACCAGTGTAGCTACTGACACAGAAGTCCTTATGACTGTGCTACGGAAAGGGGACCTCTGATCGGCCACAGACGCATCAGATAGTCATTTCGGCGACTAGTGAAACCACAGCACTTTATTAGGCCGCAGCGTAGTTGTAAATTAAAACGAGTCTCCCACGTTCGTGCAACAAGATAACAGGTTTATTCTATGGTAATGCCTTTTTATGACTACGTAATCAACAGATACAATCTCTATTGTTCGGCATCGAGCGTGGTACCGATTTAGTCAACATACTAACCTGCAAATTATACTGACGACGAGTGAACAATCAGAGCCAATCATTTCTCACTCGTCAAGTACATTCTTGACACAAAAGAAGCGTTTTCTGTTATCAATCGGTGGCACTAAGAACGAAATTCAGACAACGAAGGCCTGCGGTGGAATCGGGTCACTTTCTCATCAACATTGTTTTAATTCGTGCAGTTTACGTAAGCGCAGCTGTTTACAGATATTTGAGATGCGTCAAGTGGACAACCTTAGATTCATTATCGGGGATAATCAATACCAATTCGTTCTGTTGCGGGCCCTCCGTAGTCTCGCGTACAGCGTATTTGCCAATGTTGTCTGAAGAGGATGGCCTCATGTGTGTGCGTCTTATCAAAGTACATAACTCTAAAGTATGCTCTCCTCAATCCTAAGAGACAGCAAAAAGCGCCGTTTCATATAGTTTTAAGAGAAGTGGTTATTGTTTTACACGGTTCGTAGTTAAGACTTCGCCTAAAAAAATTAAATAGCCAATATTGGTGTATAAATATTATTGTACCACCGGAAAGCTGCACATATAGGTTTATTCGTTTTAAGATTGAATATCCCACATAACTAACAAATGATACTCCCTCTACATTTCCACTCATCATCTTCTGACACTGAAGTAAATAATGTGCAGAAATATACAACTGCTCAGTGCACAAAGAAGAGACATTAGAAAGAGAGATAGTAATCTATGGTATGTTTTACTTCGCACTTACAATACAGTATAATAAGAGCCATCGTCGACCAAACATCGCTGGGCACTGCGAGTCTTTCATGCAAATAGTAGGTACATTGAGTCACCATAGTACATCAGCTGGAACAAACGATAGTCACCAGCGTCAATATTAGGCACGTTCGAAGCACAATACGTGCTTGAATCAATTTCACTGGGAGATGGAGACAGCATTTACGGTCTGGATTTCCCGCGTCGAATACTGTCCGACAAAAATGAAGACAGCAATGAGCTGGACAAAAGGGCGCTGTGGATTTTCTTCACTACAACCGTAAATATGGTTAGAATTAGTCTTCAAGAAAGTAGCACTGCAATGACAGACTCAGACTGAGGGCTATACTTTTCTCAGCTTCTCCAAAGAACCGAAGAGAAGCTCCGAAGATTGATTTGGTGACTGTCGTCCCATGCTACATCGCGTCCGAAGTACAAGCACTGTGTGTGAGCCCTCGAACTCATTCCCCATCTTTCTGAGTCATCAGTCTTCTGAGTGGTTTGATGCGGCCCGCCAGCAATTCCTCGCCTGCGCCAACCTCTTTCATTTCAGAGTAACATTTGCACCCTTCGTCCTCAACTATCTGCTGGATGTATTCCAATCTGTCTTCCCCTACAGCTTCTACCATCTACAGCTCCCTCTAGTACCGGGAAGGTTGTTTCCTGACGCCTTAACACGTGCTCCATCACTCTGTCCCTTCTTCTTGTGTTTTCCACATGTTATTTTCTTCACCGATTCTGTGCAGAACCTCATTCCTTATCTTAACAATCTTGCTGATTTTCAACATTCTTCTGCACCACCTAGTTCTTGTCCTATGTGAATTCTTTGACTTCAAAAAAACGAAAAGAACACTCCACGATTAATGTTTTATTGCACAGCCCTTCGGAAGCGTCCATGGTGGTTAGGAAGCGTTCGTTAGGGATTTCTGCTACCAGGCATGTCCTGGAGGATTCGTTGGGTGAGTTGGATGGGAGAATGTAGCAGTAAAAAAATGGTTCAAATGGTTCTGAGTACTATGGGACTTAACGCCTGAGGTCATCAGTCCCCTAGACTTAGAACTACTTAAACCTAACTAACCTAAGGTCATCACACACATCGATGCCCGAGGCAGGATTCGAACCTGCGACCGTAGCAGCAGCGCGGTTCCGGACTGAAGCGCCTAGAACCGCTCGGCCACAGAGGCCGGCAATGTAGCAACACACTCAACTTTTAGGTAATTACGTATATGAATGCCCGTTTCCCCAAATTCAGGAATTTTTTTATCTTCACCTGACTTTCTGTGGAAACTAATAATCGTCACACCTGTTAATTAGTTTGAGTATATTTACTAGGAAACACCAAAAATATGTTTGATGGAGCCTATCTGCAACGACAGTTACGTGGAAAATGAGGAATAGTATTTTTTGGGCTCCTCTTACCGTTTATTCTGTGATAGCCGGCGCTGCCTTCAGTGTTGTGAAGGGGGCAGCAGTGCTTCACCAACACTTCTATATGTTAAATACGACAGTAATAAAACCTACTATGCCTACGTTCGCAGGCAGAGATGAGCTAATTGACAGCCCGCGCAATGATTCTCGAGTACTTACTTTTGAACAGACGAATAACAAAATTCTGGCAACCTCACTGAGGAAACAATATTTCAGAGCCGCAGCACGCGTAGCGCCATTTTTAACGCCTTTTCCTTCGTTCTGTTGCTTGAAGAACAGTAGTGCAGATCGGTTATAAAACAATTCCTAGATAAACAGTGACGCTACAGAGCACTCTATCGAGGTGACATTTAGGCGTCCATCACACGAACCATCAAAACGCTTGTTATCTGGGCAAGTCGCTTTCCGTTCGCCAGATGGTTGATAGAAAGCACGTATCATTTCTCTCGCGGACAGCATCAGAGGTCGAGTTCACTCCTTCCACCCCATGCGAATCAATTAAGCGGCAGGTACTTTATTCCTCCACACATCGCTACGTTCCTCTACAAGCGAAGAATAAAAAGTATAATACTAGTACATACGCTACGATAGCGCGTCGCTTAGCGAATATCTTTCAAGATAGTATCTTTGTGATAAACTATAATGAGATCTGTAACAAGAAGTCGTTTCCGACTATAACATTTTATTGTACCAGTGAGCCCTTCCTAAGCATACGAAAGCATTCCATGCATTTTCCTTAATGTCCCTTACAACTTTGAAAGACATTTTCAGAACTGGTATACATGAGACTAGAACAGACATAAAGCTATGTGAAAATACTCGGACACACGTGAGTGGACGAGGTGTGTGCAGACAAAGGCGGGAGGGACCGTTAGGCGCGCTGGCGCAGGTTGGGATCCGCAGCCTACACGGCGCAGCGCGGGGGGCGGTGACGCAAGAAGCGCCGACTGACCTATACAGCGCTAGCCACCTGCCGGCGACGCAGGCGCGGTGCGGACGCTCCGCCGGCCAACCTGCGCCGCCTGCCGTGAGAACTTCTGCGACCTTTCACCACTCTACAATATCGCCACCTACACATGCCCACGTTCCACGTCACAAGAAATTTGAGGGAGCTATCAAACATGTTTATTTGTGCTTACATTCACGGAAATGGAAAGTGTTACACCGTGACTTGGTGACACCAGCGCGATATTTACCAAACTTTATGAAGATGTTAATCACATACAGGGTATTAAACTTTCATTCTATTCAAAACTGGTGTCTATCATCAACATCACTATGAGATGTGATGCCCATACTCTTGTATTCATCGTGACACGGGAGCGAATAGCCTCCGTATGTCGCCATGAAAAATTTTTTGTTATGCCTCAGACATACACTGTGTGATCAAAAATATCCCGACACCTCCAAAAACATTCGTTTTTTATATTAGGCCGATTGTGCTGCCACCTACTACCAGGATCTCCATATCAGTAGTCATTAGGCATCGTGAGAGAGCAGAATGGGGCGCTCCGCGGAACTCACGAACTTCGAACGTGGTCAAGTGATTGGGTGTCACTTGTGTCATACGTCTGTTGAAGAGGGTCGTAATGTGCAATAGACAGACATCTATCCAGACCATCACTCAGAAATTCCGAACTGCATCAAGATCCACTGCAAGTACTATGACAGTTAGGCGGGTGATGAGAAAACTTGGACTTCATGGTCGAGCGGCTGCTCATAAGCCACACATCACGCCGGTAAATGCCAAACGACGCCTCACTTGGTGTAAGGAGCGTAAACATTGGACGATTGAACTGTGAAAAAACGTTGTGAGGAGTGACGAATCACGGTACACAATGTGGCGATCCGATGGCAGGGTACAGCGAATACCCGGTGAACGTCATCTGCCAGCGCGTGAAGCGCCAATAGTAAAATTCTGAGGCGGCGGTGTTATGGTGTGGTCGTGTTTTTCATGGAGGAGGCTTGCACCACTTGTTGTTTTACGTGGCACTATCACAGCGCAGGCCTACACTGATGTTTAACCACCTTCTTGCATCCCACTGTTGAAGAGCAATTCGGGGACAGCGATTGCATCTTTCAACACGATCGACACCTGTTCATAATGCACGGCTTGTGGCGGAGTGGTTACACGAAAATAACATCCCTTAATGGACTGGCCTGCACAGTGTCCTGACCTGAACCCTACAGAACACCTTTGGGATATTTTGGAACGCCAACTTCGTGCCAGGCCCCACCGACCGACATCGATACCTCTCCTCAGTGCAGCACTCCATGAAGAATGGGCTGCCATTCCCCAAGAAATCTTCCAGCACCTGATTGAACGTATGCCTGCGAGAGTGGAAGCTGTCATCAAGTCTAAGGATGGGCCAGCACCATATTGAATTCCAGCATTACCGATGGAAGGCGCCACGAGCTTGCAAGTAATTTTCAGCCAGGTGTCCGGATATTTTTGATCACATAGTGTACGGTGTGTCAATTCATGAATTATGCTGGCTGGAGGCTGGTATGAAAGTATGCGTCTCTAAAAGGTATCCCATAGATGAGGTCGTATGAATAAAACAAGAACATCCTCCGGAGAAGATTCTCAGAGCAAAAAAGAACATTATCTGAGAAAGTTCTCAATTTCGTATGAATAAAAAATTCGAAGCATATTCTCTGACAAGGGAGTTCCTTCTGACTACCCACTTGCCTCCTTGAGAAGGTTCTTGGTGTGTGTCGTCTGCCGTGTCAGGCACAGAACGCACGTGTAATGTTACATTTCATTCAGCTTGCTTAAACAGGCAAATTATTCATTGAACAAATATGGAACTGGTACCAGTGTGATGGGAAGACCTGCACTACGTTTCGATTTTACTTTTATTTTCAGCAACAAATTATTAAGATGATTACGGACAGTTTACGAAAGTGCATTTTCTTGCGATGTTACCGAATTTTCGCAGTGTGGGAAACTTTTTTGCCATTGAAGTTAAGTGAACATATTATACGAACGAAATCTTAAGATTTCGTGACATTTTCATGTACTCCAAACGGGACCACTGTCAGAGTTTTCTAACACGAGATTATTTTGGTTAAATACGACGCATAATATTCTGCTCGCGCGTCAAGCACGTAAGAGATCGCCCGCGCGATTGGCTAGGAGAAGCAGATCGCTAGGTCTGTAATAAACCAGTTATTCATTTCTCTGATACACCTACTTACTTCTAACATAACAACATATCAGATTTATACCGCGAGAAGACATGATGATAAGCATCTGTAAATGTCAGTGAGACAGTTCTTTGGTGTATACCTAAGTCTTCTCGTACATCAATTTGAGAGCTTCGTCTGCTAGATAGCAACATTTTTTTTTTAATTTTCACTTTGTTTGAAAGGTAGCCCCCGTCTTCTTTCATGATTTTCTGGAAGGAAGCTCGCCAGGAAAGTAATGTTTTTATTGTTAAACCCGTATAAAATTCTACAGTTTGTCTCTCCAGTATTTCTTCGGGCTATGATGTCGTCTTTTGGCTTCCAAGTAACTTAAATTCTATCATTACAACCAAAAAGTCGGTAAAATTTAACCTCAGCAGAAGTTACTCAGCTCAAAGTACGCTACAGAGCTCACTTCGAAAAACAAAGAAAGTCATCTGTTTGTGAGAAGTTCCTCTAAGTTCATTCATGCTAAATCGGAGAATGTCCTTTGTTTTGAGGAACTTCCTCCACTCTTTTACTCACGCTGAGAACGATTTCGGTGGAAGTATATTCTTCGACTCGTTTTATTCATGCGAACCTGAGAACGTTCTCCGAAATTTCGAGTATGAAGTATATTCTCCGCTTTATTCATACGACCCATGATCTATGGGTGACAAACAAATCAGGGGACGTGGTTGGTCAGCCAGTCAAGGATTTGTTCATTGCTCAAGGCGTTTGTGGTGTCAACTGCACGGTGAAGTCTTGCATTAACCTATTGGAATATGTTGTTTGGTAGCCTGAATAATAGGGCTTACCATTCTTACTACACACTCAAGAGAATTCACCCCCCCCCCCCCTCCTTAACAATTACCAAAGCGGCCCTGTCGTCATATCCAATAAGAGCTCTCCACATCACGATTCCAGGAGTTGGACAGACATCTTCCTTCCTGGGACCTTGCACCAGGTCGTCTACGGGAATGTTGTCGTCGATATGTAAGCCACAGACAGAAGCGTGACTCATCGCTGAACACCACACAGTGCTACTCAATGTCCCTACAATGGCTCTACACTTTGCAAATCTCCGTTGTCTGTGGTACGGTGCCAATGGTAAACATTGAATACCAATCGAGATATCAACCCAATTTTCAGCAATTTGCTCCCGATGGTTCGTTGTGACATACTGTCTGAGCCTCTACCCAGATTTCAGCTGTTGTCATATGTCTATTCGTCACAGCCAGTCGAACAATCCTACGATCGTCTCGTAGTGCAGACCTTCTGGGAGGATCTGTGCCTACTCTTCATGCTTCACTGTTGCACTGAGTCCAGCTCGTCACCTCTCATTCAGCTCTTACGTCCCTCATGCCGACGATTCGACCTTTCTCAATGTCTGATAAATGGCCATCAGCTACTCGTGCACGTCCACTCTGCATGCTTGTTGCGATCTCCATCTGAAAAGTTCTGCTAACGTTAGACGTACTCAATAGTCGTCACGTACTCACAATTTTTTATCTACGATTTTTTTTTTTTGTCCTGAAAATAAGATCGCGTAAGGATGAAATTGCGATCAGCATATTCCCTAGGCGTGGAAATACTGAAGTATCTGCCTGGTAGCGTTCAATCAAGGTTTTCATGACTAAACACTTTCCATTTGCATCAGTGTAAAATCAGTAAAGTGGCGAACTGTTTTAATTTTATTAGGAGCGTGAGTGTAGAAAATCACGTGCTAGAAATAAAGTTTACTACTTGTAACAACGCAAGCAAATTTTATGGTCCAGCTTATCGATGTTTCCCTTACACCGATATAAGCACCCTAAATACTAAATTTCCGTTGTTATGCCTGAAGAGACTTATGACAAACGATTCAGGACCATGAACTCTCACCTCCATTCGATAGCATTCAGGACAATCACTGTCATATGAAAGACTAAATCCTTCAGTAACACCCATAATTTGCAATGTTACAACCTGTACAGTTACTATTGGGAACAATGAAAGACAGTATACAAGTTATTGACAGCCGATGACTTGTACGATTGCATACGCGCCGCGCCGTTCTGTGTCGAAACGTCAGTACCTTTCAGATATCACAACACTGTCCTGTTATTCCAACGTGGTGGTTCATTATACATACTGGTACGAAAATTCCACTAATATTTCATTCCATAAAGTAAAGAAATAGCAGCTGTGACTTTATCACATTATTGAATTTAAAATTATAAACTGAATTAAACGCGTCACGCAGTAGCGTGTAGCAGCATTTTTAACCCTGGTGACTGTAGTAGCAACAGCCTGTAGTGACACAGACTCCCCATGACGCCAGAAATGCTGGAGATCCCTGTCTTTCAATGGCAGCCACAGCTCACGAAGTCTACTGAACAATAACACAGCACGAATATTACTCTCGACAGCATCCCTCACGTGTTGAACAGGAATACGTTCAGTGATAACTAGCACTTGCAGAGTCTGTAGTTGGACTACCTACTCTGACACAAAGCTGTTGTCACTGGCTGATGCGTTGTCGTATCGAATGTCGAATACCTCAACCTGGCGCAGATGGAGAAAAAATTATGCAAGCGATCTACCAGCGGTATTATATCGTTTACACAGGAGTATTTGTTTTCGCAGATCTCGTTACATTCTTAGTAAATATTTTACGGGTGAAGATACCGCCATAAAGAATGGGTGAACTGTGCAGCGCCAGCAGGAATGGTCCGTTGTCCGTGCTTTCAAGGGAAATGCCATCTGTAGAGGAAGCCTCATCAGTCGACGCAAACTTCTTGTTCTCAGAGACTCCAACGAGGTACCGCACACATTTCGTAATGTTTAAGCTAGGAATGTGTTCTTGGATTCTATTACATATAGATGTGAGTTATAAATCGCGGTAGTCGTCCAGGTCTAACGTCGTGGTCACGTGATTCCTGTCACGTTCGTTCCGATGAGTATATCACGATGTTATCCTTTTCTTTGTAAAATTAGTACATCTTTCTTGGTGCTCTGTTTCAAAATACTACCCGAACTGGTTATTTTCGAACAAAAACTCTCCTAGTGTCAGACCCGCATATTGCTATTGGGTAGGCACCGAAGGGAGAGAGAAAAAGCTGTGTACTATTTACTAATCATTTTGTCAATTGGCCAGCATTACACAATAAAAGAACTTTGTCAAAATCGTTTCATAAAACTGCTGACAAAGTATTCTGATGATATTTTTTATAGTAACTGGAGCGTGGTCCTAGCTGTTAAACACATTTTTGTAATACCTGACTATACCTGGAGTTATTCAGAAAATAACAGAGTAGACAAGACTCGTCATCCGTCCAAGTCTCACTCCTTGGAAAGACGAGTTGGCTTCTCAGCCATAGTGTCACACCGACCATTCATACGAAATAAAAGTAATTCAGTTGTCTCGTGTAAGCGTTATTTTCGTCTAACAACAGGTTTCATCGCTGAGAATTTTGATATGGTTCAAATGGCTCTGAGCACTATGCGACTTAACTTCAGTCGCCTAGAACTTACAACTAATTAAACCTAACTAACCTAAGAACGTCACACACACCCATGCCCGAGGCAGGATTCGAACCTGCGACCGTAGCGGAATTCTGATATACTACTAAGCTCCAAGTACTTAATGGAAGTTGTGTAAGGAACCGGCGTTTCAGTTTCTACTAGCTCCTCGTAATTTATCGTTTTCTTAGGGAGAACAGCAGACATTTTATCAAGCTCGCGTGCTTTGCTAGCCTTACGACACAGCGTTTAAGTGCTAAATAATAATTTTAAACAAATAATAGTAGTATAAACAGTAGTGAGATAAAGATAATGTAGTTCTTTATGATTATGTTTATTTTTTCTGGTGCACTGCTTCTACTTTACAGTCATTCAGTGACAGAACTGTTTCATAGTTGATTGAATGGTGACGTGTTTCATGTGCTGGCTTGTGGAACAATCTAAAAACACGTTTTGGATCATATTTATGCCTCACTTAAAAAGCACCACTTTAGCATAGTTGCTTAAAAGTGTAGTGGCTGCACACTTTTGTTCTTATTATTGCGTCTACCAGAACGTAGTAACATCTACTCCGGTTGGCGACTTCAAATGCTGAACTAAGAAACGCGGACCAGCTAATTAGACAGTCGCAACACACCGCTAACCACACGCGGTTTCCACACACGACACAGGCTTCAGCAGCACAAGCACTGCCAAGTCTCGTGCAACAGCTCGAAACTTGCATTATAGATACACTCACATAGCTATAAAGATGAATGTTTGTCCGCTGTTTCCTACCTCTAATCGGTATTAACCAATGATAAGTCCGTTTATTGTGACTGATATTGACAAGAACTCACAATAAAAACGGAGAGCAAGTCATGGAGTCCGTTTATACCGTTTCCCGAATCTTGTTTGGGTCAGGCAGATCGACCTACCGGTCATTAGCGCCCACACACGTATGAAGAAGGAATTCTAACTGAAAATAAATTAGAATAGACATAAACATAATTATTCGACATAAATAAGTGAAGGACATTTCTTAAAAACCACAACTACGAATTCCTGATGCCCGCTTGCAATGACCTGTGTATTGAGTTTTCTCTTCTTGCAAGATGACTAGGAACCTAATGCTCAACCGTGTAGCCGTTTATTGGGAATCGTGTACTTCACAAAATGTTACAATAACTTTGAGGACTCATACATGTGCTAAACATGTGTGTAAGAGCTGGCTGGGCGCCCTGTGAGAACATGCTGGTCTCCCCATGTAGCCGGGACTGGAGCGTCCGCTGGAAACACGCGAGCGTTGCGCAACCGTGGAATGAGCTAGCTGCTAGCCAGACGTGCACTTCCGGCCGGAGTTCCGGCGGAGCCAACGCCGCCTAGACCGTGCCTCGTATTTGAATCCTACCCACTACAAACGGAGGCACGTAGCTGGTTGGTCATTATATCAGTCTGTGTAAAGGAGGCCTACAGTTCCATCAAAATATTCTTATCAGTATATGCTTAGCATTGTGCGGTTGTGTGTGGTAACTAACGGATGTACATAAACAACTGAACAAAATGCTAATCCAGCACCTCAAATCCGTCAGTGGCCTACCTACAGGAAAAAAAAATACTCCGAACAACATCCACAAATTCAGGAATCTATCAGACTACAAACCGATTTTACACCAGAAAAAGGGAGGGGGGGTGGTAAGTCACTATGGGACCAAACTGCTGAGGTCATTGGTCCCTAGACTTACACACTACTTAATTTAACTTAAGCTAACTTACGCTAAGGACAACAACCACACCCATGTCCGAGGGAGGACTCGAACCTCCGACGGGGGGAGCCGCGCGCACCGCGGCAAGACGCCGCAGACCGCCCGGCACCAGAATAGGGTATTGCTCGTTTATTAGCAGACCTGTTTGTGATACACAAAATATGCGTATTCTTCAACGACTTGAAATAACAAAAGCCATAGAAAATTAACGCTATGTACATTGCCGTTAGCAGATGTGGCTGTAACTCAGAGAAGAACAGTGAAAAAGAAATTCAAATCTGTCGTGTACGAGTACAATGGTAGGCCGGCCGTTGTGGCCGAGCGGTTCTAGACGCTTCAGTCCGGAACCGCGCGACCGCTACGGTCGCAGGTTCGAATCCTGCCTCGGGCATGGGTGCGTGTGATGTCCTTAGGATAGTTAGGTTTAAGTAGTTCTAAGTTCTAGGGGACTCATGACCTCAGATGTTAAGTCCCATACTGCTCAGAGCCATTTGAAGTACAATGGTAAAGCTCATGTCGACGAACGATAGCTGTAATGTCGTACAGCCACATAAGATGTGTGCAGGGTACCTGAAAGACAAAACGTGTGTCACAGAGGAATAAAACCTATTAATATATATATATATATATATATATATATATATATATTAGTCCGTCTGGACCGGCTGGTAGCAGTTGCCAGGATTACAGGTAAGGGTCGAAACCGTCTCTGCAGCGGAAGAGGAAGAAATTAGAAACGGTGGAGAGAGCGGAGGAGCCTACGAGAGTAAATCTGAAGGAAACGCCTACTGATTTGGAAGTAAGGAGGTGGCAGCCGTTCCACAAAACTTACTTAGCGCAGTGGTAAACGAACGAAAACGGCTTCCGCAGAGTGAGCAGACCAAACAGACGAACGAATGATCAAGTTTGAAGTTCGCAAAAGGTGGAAGTGCTTACTGCGTTATGATGATGGTGCAATGAGGCCGAAAGAAAAACTAAGTCTCTTTTCATTACTGTGTATTATGCAACCGTGCACATTATGTGAGGACTGTTAATTAGAATGCATACTGCAACGTACATTTACGTGTGACGTAAAAATGTCGATAGTCGCAAAAAGTCTCCACTTTCCTACAAACCTGCGAGTTAGTTATCTGTTTGCTGATTACTACGGTCACAAATTCGACGACAATGGCGTATTTTTCACAGAAATTGTGGTTATTAACCTGCCTGTGTATTGCGTAAACCAGCTACTAGACCGTCAGAACAATGTCATTTTCAACCCATTATCTGCGACAAAAATTTAAAAATAATTTTGTGAACAAACGATCTACTTCGTGAGTTACTGCACAGCTGAATTCTCAATGGAACTGACTTTCGGAACAGACTCGCCTCCCATACGCTTTAAAAAAATACGTTGCACTTCCCAAAATGCTGCGACAAGTGTATTTACGGGCTCGTACAGCAACAATGAGGCCCCCGCATGCGGCCCCGACTTTCACGCCGTGCCATAGCGCGAACGGCTGACTGACCCGTGCGGGGAAATAGGCGTTGGCCGGGACGCGTGTTCAGCAGGCGTAACCGATCACCGATACTGTTCCCTCCCTGCTGGAACTTTCCACCACCAGAGCGTCCGTTCAGCGTGACCCACCAATCACGCCTCTCACTCTTCTGTACGCCGCCGCGGGCCAACGAAAGTTGTAAATTAACTTTACAAAACTCTCGCGGTTTTTACACGAACAATGGACCACCAGCTGACGGAAACACTGCAATTTACAACGAACAATTCAAATCCAGGATTGAATGATGACAATATTATGAAAAGGAAAGATTGCTATTCACCATACAGCGGCGATGTTGAGTCGCAGACAGGCGCAAGAAAAGGCTACTAAACACGTAAGCTTTCGGCCAGAAGGCATTCTTTAGAAATAGGCAACATATCCCCACACATTCACGTTCTAGCAAACGCAGCTTACAAACATGTGACCACTGCCTCTGGCTGCCGAGGCCCTCGCCGAAAGGTTACGTGTTTAGTGTTTGTTGTGCCTGTCTGCGACTCAACATCTCCACTATATGGCGAATGGCAATCTTTTCTTTCCATAGTATTGTCAGCTTACAACAAAGGTATTTCTGCCACTGAGTGGTAAATGTACTTTTCCCGTAATCCAGGAATGATACCTTCTTCCTTGAATACGATAGGTAAAAAAAAAGATTCATTTTTGAATGTCTTTGTCTTCTTGACCCGTGTATGCTGATTAAAAGATGGAGCAATACCTATAGCGAAAAGTGATCACGGGGCATGGGGGATATTTCAGCGCGACTGATAAGAATTCTTACGTGAAACGCATTGTAATTTTCAGGAGCTGTGCGTGTGTTACAGTTGTAATAGCTGTTGGGTTACCTGCCATTGCGTCAGCCACTAGGATTATGCGGGTGCTAAGCGCCACTATGTTATCATTGACGTCGCGAGGCGGCAGGTCCCGTTTGTCATATATCTGCAGACCTGTTCAGAAGCCTATCTAGGACAATGAATGCAACTTCGTTGAGTTTTCAGTTAACCTATCGTGACGCAACAAGTTGGTAGTTTCCGAATAAAACAGGTATATAACAGAGAAAAACTATGGCGATAACGCTAAAAGAATACAAAATCATCCAGGCTCTGAGCACACCAAAGGAAGGCTACGTAACAGAGTCCTGAAAAAATGAAATTACAATGCACCCATTAAGTTTGTAAAAGTACATCTTACCCCTAGATTCTGAGAGGATAATAGCAGTAATGTATTTGCTCTGTCAGAGTCATGCAGTTCATTCTTATCATCACTCGTGAAGTTTGTGTCCACCAGCAGTGGAGGATGAAGCTTTGGCAATGCCAGTCACTAGTTCTGGTGAAACGTCAGAAAAATCATCAAACAGTCGTCGACCGAAGAACCCAAGACAGAAGTCAATAGGCTATTTGGAAAACACACAATGTTTATATAGTCTGCTCTCGTTGTTTCTGGTTGAGAATAAATAGTTGAAGTTTTATCACAGAATTTTGAACCTGCGAGATCTTCAGCAGCAAAGATTCCTATCAGCGTTCTATTAGTACTCATTTTTACGCATAGAACGTTCATACAACCATGAGAAACCTCCAGATATGTCCTTCTTTGGGGTGTTTTTCAATTCGTGCGTCTCATTCAAACGTCTTCGGTCTTGACGAATCATCAGCGACCCAGTCTGTGATAGATTTTTATGGATAACATCAAGTCTCCCCAACAATGATCATTTCTTTCAGAAAAGAACTGGCCACGTTTTTCACTTCTATCAAGTCGCATGTTTGTACGTGAAATGTAATCGACACAGAGGTCTTTTCTACCAAAAAAGTCAGAAAACGCTTCAAACTGAGTTCTCCTCGCACACATATAGGGGCGCAGGTGCAAGAATGGAAAGATAGAGACAATGACGCAGTAGTTCAGCAAGTGTGCTGGACAGCGCCACATAATTAACGCCTCCGAGTCAGCGCTTAAGCGACGTGGCGCTGGGGGCGTGAGTCACGGCGACCGTCATAAGGGCTGGCGGGGTGGCGTGCGGCGGGACAAGTGGATCCATTGTAGCGTAGATGGAGACTTTAACTGGCCAGCGGCGCGCTACCCGCATCTGCGCCCGCACACACACTTCTCAGCTCTCGACGCACCGCGTACCCGCCTCTGGACCTGGATACCAATTGTAATATCTCGTATTTCTCCGTGATACAGTACTACTTTCTCTGATCTTCTGCTTCTCGCTCTCTCTACAAAACTCTCCTAATTTTCATCTCAGTTTACCTCATATCTTCATCCAACGGAGCGCACAAAATTTTCGAAAATGGGTACTAACAGCCCGAAATAAATCTCAGATCTAACTAGTGGGAAACGAACTCCTAAGTGCAGTAAACAGCAGTTCTAAAACCAGACCATGTAAGGAATGATGAGATTTGTAAAGAATTAGGTATATTCTCTTAGCGAAAAAAAACCGGAATTAAAAGACGAAACACATAACAAAAATGGATGAAAACTGCACCCCATAATAGGCTTTGCAATATGTACCCTCAAGAAGACAGTGAGGGTCCTCTCAGAAACGGCGGCCTATAAAAGAGAAACAGGCCAGAGATGCTATGCCGTGAAACTGATGGCAATTATGATGCTATTGAAAAGCATAACTGATTACGCGAAGTAACGTCACTGGACTATTACATGTGAAGTAACTTTCGGTGAAGTACTAAATATCAGTAGCAACCGGCAGTATAAAATCAAATGGTTCAAATGGCTCTGAGCACTATGGGACTCAACATCTTAGGTCATAAGTCCCCTAGAACTTAGAACTACTTAAACCTAACTAACCTAAGGACATCACACACACCTATGCCCGAGGCAGGATTCGAACCTGCGACCGTAGCAGCCTCGAGGTTCCGGACTGCAGCGCCAGAACCGCACGGCCACCGCGGCCGGCCAGTATAAAATCAAAAGATCTTGTCAAAGATATCTGAATATGGAGATATGCTGATTAAATACGGCATACGCACATTCCCTTTTGACGTAAACGCTATGTGCAGTAATTCAAATGAGGATCTATTACAATTGCCGAAAGGTGGATTTTGTTTCCAAGGAATTATTTCGGCTTCATTGCTTCAAAAACTTCGACATTTTCTTGGGATTGCCTGGTTGGTGCTTCCTGGTCGCATTCTGACAGGGAATTTCGTTCTGTTATTGTCCGGCATTCAGTGTAGTTTGAAATTTTCCGCGGTTCGGAATTTAATACTGTATCTCGAAATTCTGTGATAAATCTCAGAGAGGAAGCTTTGACGATGCAGTTATATCCATATTAGACAAAAGTTTACACATTGCTCCGACACCAAGGCGTCTACTGGTCTCAAAAGGAAGAGGTTCCTTTTAAACTAGCACATTGGTGCTCCACAATATCGTGCAGCAAAATACCATGCTACTTTGTTGAGCCCACTAATAGATCGGTGGGTTCATCACATTACGAACTCAGTGGATTCCTTGCGTCGATTACAGGGAATGCGTTTGAATGACCGATATTTTAATAAATTTTGATGTGGTTCTCTCTCCTGGTTGCCGGCCAGAGTGGCCGAGCGGTTAAAGGCGCTACAGTCTGGAACCACACGACCGCTACGGTCGCAGGTTCGAATCCTGCCTCGGGCATGGATGTGTGTGATGTCCTTAGGTTTAGGTTTAAGTAGTTCTAAGTTCTAGGGGACTTATGACCACAGCAGTTGAGTCCCATAGTGCTCAGAGCCATTTGAACCATCTCTCCTGGTTAATAGCGGTTAGGTTTGGTGTTAAATTAGCGACACTATTTCGACATATGGTGAACATATGGTGACTTCCATCCACCAAAAATGACAATGACCATCACTATGAACAGACATATGGAGCTGCAATGAGGATCGAGTTGTCACCTGTTATTGCCAGTTTGTATATACATTTCGAGGAGCGTACCTTGGAGTCAGCGGCAATGAAACCTGTGTGTCCTTTTTTCAGTTACGTAGACGCTATTTTTGCTGTTTAACCTCACGAATGTGAGAATTTAAACAGATTTTTACAACATCTGAAATGCTACATCTTTTCCTTGATCGGTTGGTTAGGAGGAAGGTTGGCGGTAGGCTGAGACATGCCGTTTCTAGGAAACCAACTCACACTGACTTTTATCTACAGGCTGATAGTTGCCACTGTCCGGCTCAGTGTGATGGGTACTTCGTACCTTGGTTCACAAGGTCCAAGACATCTTAGACCCTGAACGTTTATCAGCTGAGTTGGCCCAATCGAAGTTACCTTTCCTCGTAACGGTTATAGTGAATGAGAGATCAGAACGCGCTTTGCGGTACTGACCGACCGAGAATTCTGTGAGTGACGACGACGACGAATACGACGACAACAAGGTGGCACCAATCTCTATGGCCTTTCCGTCTTACACTGGAGGCATTTCCAACAGGATTGGTTGTAACAGAGGTTGAAAATACCGCATCAGTTGTAAGGTTCTTTTTATTTTTCAATAGTTAGAACACGAGCCGTCTCGGGCTCTTACATGCCCATCATCAGGCCTTATAACTTTATGCTGCTATCCCGAACGCCGCGGTAGACGAGTACAGTGGTGATGCACCGCATCTTGCAAATCGTCCACCGCGGCGTTCGGGTTCACAGCACAAAGTTATAAGACCTGATGGTGGGCATGTAAGAGCCCGAAACCGGTCGCTTTTTAACTACTGAAAATAAAAAGAATTTTATGATACGACATATTCAACCTCTGCTATAATGCTGAGTGACAAATGTTCCTCGGGCAGGATTGATTGCATTCTGAGGAAATATTATGTGAAATGTGTTTTTCGGCCACCATCTAGGATTAGGGCCCTTTAAGGATTAGCAAAGGATCATCTTTGTGCAAGGGGGTGTCTGTCGTACACCTTTCAGTTGTCGTAGGTCATATATTGATCAGACCATCAGGACTGCGGAGGACCGGTGTACTGGGCGCAAGCGTCATACGCGCTTGTAACAGCAGAGCAAATCTGCCATTGCAGAACACTGTCCTGGTACCGGTCTTCCGACGTAAATAAACACACGGAGATCCTGGCACGCACTTCCAGCTGTTGGGATAGTGGTAATAGGACGCAGTTGAAATTAAATTAACTAATGACCTTCTAAACAGTAATGGAGACAAATGGGGGTTTCTGTCTAAATTCTGCGAGGAATCCTGCTCTCTCCCTGGTCAAACAACAGAGGGAGAGACTCAGCGCTACCTCACCCGTTGATTATTAATATTCACTATCGATAACGTGTGACGTTGGACGTCTTTGGTTGAGTGGTGGCGATGAGGATCTAAATTTCCTGGTACAGGCTTTCTCGTTGCATTTGTGCCTTGAAATGGGAGTGCACCTGTCGAAATATGGGCGGATGTCTAATATGTAACCCGGCTGAACTGCCGTAAGTTATCTGAACAATATAAGAAAGCATGATGCTAATTTAACAGACACACGTTGGCCATCTAAATTTAAATCTGTCCGTCGCTGAGGCGCATCTTTGTGACGGAAATTAAGTGTGTCATTCCATTTTCTAATATTCACCCTCATTATCAAAAAACAACCACACTGCCCGCAAGGAGAACATTTACTCTTTACCGACAGAATCAGTTCCTAATGTATGTTGTGTTCACGACTGCAATATGCGCACAGCATGTCAAGATACGTTGACGTTAATCGTGTTTTAATTCCTAATATCACTCTATGGCTCTAACTGGCACATTCCAGATTCATCATTCGTGAAATATTGCTTTACTCTAAAAGCCTTGAGACTTTCTGATCCGGTTAAATAAATAAATAAAGGATAATTTTTTAAAGGACATCATATTCGCTGTTGACTGTAAAGATCATTTATTCAACAACTGTAGTTTCGACACTGAGACCATTAAGAAGTGGTACTGCATAAAAATTTCGCTTCAATACATGTCGAAATTTAAAATCTTCTGACACGTATACATGTCATCGTCAGAACCGAGACGTTTTAAAGAAATAAGCACCACTGAACAAACGCCAAGCTCCGCACGTAGTGAAATGATGTAAATTACGTGAGCTACTGCCAATGTAAACATGTGAGCTGTGCGTAAGAACATCGGTTTATTGCGATTTGTGTTAAGGATTTTGACAATGGCAATAGTTCATGTAGTTTACATCATTTCACAATGTACAGAATTTCGTGCTCGTCCAATGCTGCCGTATTCTTGTAGTGAAAAGGTTCAATTCTGACTAAGATATTGTATACATGAATGAGGATTTAAAAGTATGACACGTGTTGAAGAAAAATCTTTTGCCGTACCACTTGATAATAACTTTACGGTCGAAATATCAACTGTGAAATAAATAAATCTCTATAGTCAACGGCGAATATGATGTCTCTTAAAAAATTTCAAGTGACTGTGAACCACAACCAGGAGAAGTTAGTCATAAGGATACAGCTCGACTCATTACCGATCGCGCTCTGATGCATGCATACACACTATTTATTTCATCTAATTAAACAGAAAAAAAAATCCACAATTTCATGGAAATTAGGAAAAGGTAAAGTGGTCATCAACCAGAACGGAGTTTTTAACTCTATAGAGCATTTCTGAACATAGCTCTATTAAACAGAGCATGCTCTTACCTTATTCCGACCTATGATCTGACTTATGCAATCAGTTACGTGTTGATGAAATTAAATCACGGAAACGTCACAGTTTCCAGCTACCAAAGAATTAGTTTTATCGTCGAACACGTAGCCACCCAGCCAAAAAGCCACACACTACAACATAAGAACTCTGTGAAGCTACAATGAACATTTTCCTTTAACGGTGTATGCTGCTGCTGATAACATACCAAGCGATCATGGGATACAAAGGAATCTAATCAACAACAAGTAAGACAGGAGACGATATGTCAGACATTTTACACGAATCTTAAAAAAGATATATACTGGAATAGTTTCTAACCACAGATCTTTGGTTATTGATAAGATTCGTACATGATGGTGGACCAAGAGAAGTGTGTGCCTGACTACGAGAGTAGGACTGCGCCGTGCTGAGCTTCTAAGGGAAAAATCTTAATTTTTCTACAGACTCAGGAGTTCCAGTTTTCATTTGTCTGAGTATAATGCTTTACATTCGTTATTACAAGGTGCAATAAGAATGACTAAGAGTATATGCAATATAGCGTGACTCAGATGTGGGTACATAAGCACCGACAGTAGGCAAGGAATTAGTGTGACATTCGTGTCTTCCCGACGTCGTGCGGTGAATGCGGAACCGTGAACCACGGCGACGTTATTTACCAACTGCGTCCAAACAGAACCAATGGTCTGTTATTCTTTTCTTGGCTGTCGAAGGACAGTCGCTGGTAGATATTAATCGGAGAATGAAGAATGTGTATGTCTGTCAAAAATCCCGTTGTAGAATGGTGCGCGAAGTTCTGTGCTGCTTCACGATAACGCACGTCCCCGTATCACAAACGTAGAAGTTACACTAACTTAAATTGGAGACACTGGAGCACCCGCCCTATAGTCGGGTTCTCACCCCATGCGATTACCACGCATTCGGTCACTTGAAAACGGCCTTGAAGGGTCGACGATTCCTACCGAAAAAGAATGTGCAGAAGACAGTTATGGACTTCCAATGGCTCTGAGCACTATGGGACTCAACTGCTGAGGTCATTAGTCCCCTAGAACTTAGAACTGGTTAAACCTAACTAACCTAAGGACATCACAAACATCCATGCCCGAGGCAGGATTCGAACCTGCGACCGTAGCGGTCTTGCGGTTCCAGACTGCAGCGCCTTTAACCGCACGGCCACTTCGGCCGGCACAGTTATGGACTTCTTCACGCAGCACCACGCCGTGCTTCAGCAAACAGGTATCTTTTCAGACTGAGATTTTCACTCTGCAGCGGAGTGTGTGCTGATATTAAACTTCCTGGCAGATTAAAACTGTGTGCCCGACCGAGACTCGGGACCCTTGCCTTTCGCGGGCAAGTGCTCTACCAACTGAGCTACCGAAGCACGACTCACGCCCGGTACTCACAGCTTTACTTCTGCCAGTTGGTAGAGCACTTGCCCGCGAAAGGCAAAGGTCCCGAGTTCGAGTCTCGGTCGGGCACACAGTTTTAATCTGCCAGGAAGTTTCAGATATCTTTTAACCAGGTGTGTCCGTGGGATGACTGCCTCAATGTTTGCGGCGATTTTGCCAGACTGGCATGGAGATTCTCGGCTCTACGGCCTTCGAATATGAACCGCCTCTTATACGCACCATTCCGGACAAGCAAAAGAAAAGAAAAAGGAGTAATGCCCAGAAGCTGACAACTGTACCGTTTCTCTTCCATCGCTTGGTCAGGGCATAAACGCTTGTACCCTGAAGACTTGCCTTGTTTAATTACCACATTACCTGATAAACAATTATGACTGACATAAGAAGGCATCGCTACACACAAAAAATAAGGCAAGAAAATCAATCGTTACCTGTTTCTCGAACGATCATGGTACTGATAGGCAGTAACTAGCAGGAGAAACTCCCCGTCGCAACACCATCAGATTTAGCAGTAAGAGGGCGCAGTGGACAACCCGTCAAAAACTGAATACAGATCAAGCATAAAAACAGGAAGAAGCTGTACTGGATCGTGGGAAGAAAAAGTAAAATAGAAACAGTGAACGGTCCAGGGTAAGAACTGCAATATACAGCAAGAGCAATGACGTTGAGTGGTTACAGTGTTGGCCTACCAAGCGGGCGAGCCATGTTCAAATCTCTCTCAGGTCAATTTTTTTATTTTTTCGCTGTTTGCTTCATTCAAATTTGTGTCTATGTAGTGATGTAACGCCCGTTTGCAATAGCGAGGTGTGAGGTAGGGGCCTCTAATGACAGCTGATTTTGCACAACTATTCAATTAGCAGTCGAAAGGAATTGGCTTTAGAATGGGAACTGCAAACATTTGATCATAAGAGTATACTTCAACCGAATCTTCCACCGGAAAACACGTCTGGTGTGTTATACATGTTATCAGTGACAGTACGTGAGTCGTATGATGGAAATCTCTTATCGACGTACCTAATTTGTACGAATGGTAAGTGAGTGATATATGCTTCCTTGCCCGATATAGGTGTTCGTATGAATGATAATGTGATCAATCCCAACGAAATGAAGAAAACATAATAGTTTGTCACATTAGCTACAACAAATGAACGCAAAAGTTTCACAATCACACAGTTTCTCTGCGCTCTGTCATAACATATGTTTCTAACGTTTCTGAAGTCGCGTTCCGTATTGGAAGTCTTCACTCTTGAATTCCTTTGTTGTAACACAGTTCACACCCGTTTATTTGTTATTTTCATTTCTGTGAGACGTCTATGTGGTGTCTTGCCTGCTCGCATTCGCTTGCAACGGTAACGTTTTCTTACCACATGACTCATATTCGATGACCAATGTATATATACTATGACAACTGCCAAAACTACAGAAAGAGAACAAACATTTCAATGACCGGACGGACAGTTCATAATATTGTAGAAAAAAAGTAAGTAAATAAACGGCATGAGGGAGTTTTGAATACTGCTCGCCCGCTTGGTTGTCTCACACCACGACCACTTATCCACGACGCCATTGCCGTTTGAGGCTGGTGTTTATTGCATTTCTTGTTCGTGGACCTTTCACTGTTTCTATTTTGCTTTTTTTCATAGTTCAGTACACTTCTGCCTGTTTTCATATTTGATCTGTGTTCAGTTTTGGTAAGCTATCCACTGGGCCATCTTATTACTAAATCTGAGTGGGCGGGGGGGGGGGGGGGGGGGGGGGTGCGATGGGGAGTTTCCCTTGTAAGGAAAATCTTAAGGCAAGACAACTTTATGTTTTGAACAAAATCTTTGTAAAAACTTATATCGGTGTTGGACAAAACACAGTTGTCTACGATCACTTCATTTTCTCGTACATAAAAGGTAATGTTATTAAGAAAGGTCGGTTATACGCAGCATGATGCTGTTTCACGTAACAGGTTGCCATTAATGTTATCAGTCGAACCTGTTGGCAAGACATTCTGCAATATTGCAAAACCAACGAAAAGAAAAACCATCATCTCACGCAGTCGTCGGGAATTTTTCCCGGCGGAGGCCGCCAATCTGTCTGGCTACCGCGCAGCACGCCGCGGCGCTGCTCAGACAGGAGCGGTTGCGCCCGCGTGCGCTCCGCACCCGTTATCTTATCGCAGCAAGACGGCTGCACAACACAACCACTCAGCTGTGCAAATTTCGGGAAGAGAGCATCTCTTTTTCCCCCCTGGCAATTTCTGCTGTCGCTGTTTATTCTTGCTATACAGAGGCGTGGCCCCAGCCGTAGCTAAGAGCCTGCGGTCACGCCACTGGTAAGTTTAGCAACCGAAGTGCGCAGGCTGAAAAGCGCAAGAAACACAGTTAAACGACAAACAGAGCACTTCTGCACTTACAGAAAAATGCAAACTACTTAAATAAAGTATTATTACGATGGTCTAACCGAAAATGTGGAGAGATTTGCAATGCGATATGTCTTCAGTGAGTCGCTTACGTTGAGTAATATCAGCAGTGAAGCAGCTTGGAATTCATGGGATCATATAGTTGTTTTCCTTTCCCTAACATTACCTGTAAAACGTGCTACAGAAATTGCAGAAAGCCGAAATAAGTAAGTTCATCAAACAAAACCTACCAAAACGACGCTGAACTATAAGGCCTCGAAACCAACTTTCGTGGCCGTTGAAATACTAGATAAGCAGCCTAATCCGTTGCTTCCATATCTTGAGCCGTCTAGTGAATGACGTAACAGAGCTGCGCCGACCAACACTAATTACACACTAGAAAGCAAATCGGTGTTTCGGGGACACGATACCCGTTAAAAATATACAGTATCCGATATGGAATTAGTCAACAGTTTAGGCTGCTGTGGGTTCCTTAAGTCCCTTTAGTCGAATGCCGTGATGTTCCTTCAATGAAACCACGAGCATTTCTTCGCCTCGTGTTTTTCCAACTGAACTTGCACTCTGCTTTTCAAATGTAGCGTTGACTTCGAAGTTATCGATGGAACTTCCCTTTGTTCACATCATCCGACCCGCTGTTTCCGTATCATTTAGTCGCTCGGCGTAACTGTAGTAAGCCCCCTAAATGTGATGAGAGACATACAGAAAAAGTGGAGAAACTTCGGTCATATTTTTTTTTTTTTAGTAATGATTGCACCATTCTCCTTAGATAGCGAAAGAAAAGCGCAGAAAATCTAAATTTCGGATTGTGAACCGTCTTTTCAAATCACATACGTCATAATACGCGACCAGTATTTTACAACATGGACATTTGTAGTCTTTCACAGTTGTAAAGTACTGTATTCATACAAAAAAGAAGATAATAATCAAAATTCAATAATAATAATAATATTAAACTCCATACTTTGAGGAAGATTTACGTGTGTTTACAAAAATTCATGCAATTTTATAGCTAAATCTGCTTCGAATGAAAAGCGAACCTCAGCGGCTTGCGTGGCTACATCTGGAACTCCTTATTCATACTAGGTGCTTTGACTACTGCTACAAGGTGATTTCATTATGAGGTTCGAAAATTTTGCAGTAATGATCTCAAGAATGATGTCCGAATGTCGTCCAGATATTTCCTTTAAATTCCCACACTTCTGAGGAAAGAAGTCATACAATATGCGCCCAAAATATCGTTAGCTTTCTCCTCTTAGTTACGTTATTACAGTGGAATAGAAATTGGTCTGGAATGTATATGCCAAACAGAAAAAATGGCAGAGTGTAAACCGTACTTTGAGAAAGTTACTATATGCAAAATTCACCTAGTGGTTCAGCACTACTGTCTGACATTGCTCGAAGTTTCACACTTACGTTGGGTTTGTAATTTTACTTGGATAAGGAACAAGTCGGTATAACAGCCTACTAGAGTTCATGAAGAACCTTATAAATGATTTTCATAATCATCTTATGACCTATCTCAAGTATGTGGGATTATGAAGAGTCCTGGCAGATTAAAACTGTGTGTCGGACCGAGACCGAACTCGAGACCTTTGCCTTGCGCGGGAAAGAGTTCTACTGACAGTGCTACCCAAGCACGACTCACGATCCATTCTCACAGCTTTACTTCCTTCCACCAATACCTTGTCTCCTACCTTCCAAATTTCACAGAGCTCTCCTGCGAAACTTGAAGGCTGGCACTCCTGGAGGAAAGCCTAAGCCGAGTCTCTCCAATATGCTCTTCTTCCAAGAGTGCTGTAGGTGGAGTCACGAACGATGGCGGTCGAGTTTAAGCTTGCTCTGCACACCTCGATCACGCGTTCTCCGACAGCCAATGAACGTTTAGTAATGTTCAGCGCGCACTGCTGTGGATGTTACATGCAATGCGAGCATTATTAGTGATCGTATCGAGTTATTTAATAAGTTTTTATTCCATTTTTTGCGAGTTACCAAGGCTGGTGGTGGCGGTGGTGAGCAAGAAATTCTACACAAGCAAGCGAGACACACAATTTTCGGGATACACGCTTTCACAAAGTGCACAGCACGCTATGCGCGTACCGTAACTGTCGCCTGGAACCGGCAACAATGCAGTTCTGTGAAGTTCTGGAAGTAGGAGACAACGTACTGAAGGATGTAAAACTGTGAGGACGGGGCGTAAATCGTGCTTCGGTAGCTCAGTCAGTAGAGAGCACTTGCCTGCGAAAAGCAAAGGTCCCGAGTTCGAGTCTCGGTCCAGCACTTACTTTTCATCTGCGAGGAAGTTTCATATATGCACACACTCCGTTGTAGAGTAACTGCACCCGCCTCATAACAGAGCGAGCGAACTTCCCATATCTCCCATATCCGCGCATCACCAAACCTAAGCGTCAAAAATTTCATTTTATGGAACCGTCGGAAAACACGTTCGTCTTCATTTCAAAGGGACTGTCATTAAGATAGTTTCCTGGTCCGAAAACATTTCATGTCTTCGGATGTGTCCCGGGGCCACAAGTCACTGTTTATCTGTCAAATAAGCAGTACGGGTGTAACAGCATGTGCAACCATTGTATTAACCACAAAGTCGACAGTTCCTTCTACGATGTAAACTGTTGAGTAGTGTAATTAAAAGAAAGGATTTTGCTTTAACTTCTGACATGACAAGGTCAAAGATGAAAAGACTAGAAGTAAGAAGTATAAAACCAACAGACTGCCGTATCATTACGGGAGCTTAGTGATATATTCGTAATAATGTCTGAAACTTCCTGGCAGATTACAAAAACTGCCTTTTCACAACCCTTAAATCTTACGTTAGCTAAGAGTATTCTCCGTGGAATTTTGCTACAATGAACTGACATCAATCTCACTCTATGGCTTTCGGTTGTTGTAAACGAATTCAGTACTAACTACACTGGCATGGATGTGTGTGATGTCCTTAGGTTAGTTAGGTTTAAGTAGTTCTAAGTTGTAGGGGACTGATGACCTCAGATGTTAAGTCGTAGTACTCAGAGCCATTTGAACCATTTTTGAACTAACGACACTGAACGGGCACAGTGCTTACTGAGACATAAATGTTTGTGTAAATTTGTTGATGCAACCCAGTCGATATACTTTCGATCTCTAAAACTGTTAAAACGTTTCGTCTGCAGTAATTACTCTCCTAGCACCAGTTGCTTTCTTGCGTCACTGGTGATGTTATTTTCGCGGATCCTCTATGGGAGGCACCATGAGCGTCTACCCATTCAGTAACTTTACTGAAATATGTTCAAATACAGCAAATTTCCAACACACGAAACATCACTAGCCTGGAGCCCTTTCACAGGACTCTGGGATAAGGTGCCCCTGCGAGGCACCGCTAGCAGATGGAAGACGGGCGAGCATGGCGAAAAGTGTTCCGGCGCGGCTAGGTCCGTGTGAGTGCAGGCCGATGTAGCTGTCACTTAGCGGCGCCGCATTTCGTCACGCCCATTGTGCAAGGCCCGAGCCGCTTACGTAACGCGCCTTCTGTGACGTAGCCGCACGACGCCGCTTCCCAGCCCTGACCGGATCATCTGCTGCTTCCAGCGGGCTACTCAAAGACAACCGTGGTGGTGTCCAGAGCACCGCGTCCACAGACTGCAACTACCAACCAACAGGAATATCGTTTCACGAGCGCTGTCGTCCTTGAGTAAGGAAATGCTAAACATCAACAGTACACTGTCGCACTTCTTAGTGGATGCACGATCGTATCCAAAACTCTCTCATTAAATTATGATCACGCGAGGAATTTCCCAGGAAAGTTCTTGGTATGTGATTTGAAGTGCTGGAACAGACAACGTAGTTTTGACACATTACCGAGATTATGTTTGTACGCTCTGACCTCGCATTCGATGTCAAACCAGTTACGTTACACACGACTAAAATTCGGCAAATTTAGGAGCTGTAACAACAACTGAAATTCACCGTCATACTGCACACGTTATTCTAGCATTAATGGAAAACACTACTGGTGGGAAACGCCGTGTCTCATGGGAGAGACTCCTACGGCGCAAGTGATCAGCAACGATACAAGCATGCTTTATCTAATGAGACGTCGACAGGACGCCCAGATGAACTTTCCCCACAGCCCAATATTGCCACATAGATAACATGAATCGTCAGACCAAGCATCTCGTTAACATTGTACCATGATCCGATGACGACGTCCTCGTGTCCGCTAAAATCGCATCTGACCCTCGTTGTCTGGCCTACAAGGGGACAAACGAGTGACTTCTTATGTAGAGCTAATTTTAAATAAAATGCGATGAGTATCGTTCTTAGGAAGCAGTCCCCCCCCCCCGACGTACTACGAATTAAGTTGATTGAAACACTAAGTAGGGAGAAAGAATTTTTGACGACAAGTGGGACGTATATGGAAAAGATAGATGCAACTTCCCAGGAGGAGGTGGAGGTGTGTTTGAAGTAGCAGGTAGAAGCGTTGGCTCCAAAATGAGTTCGACTGCGAACTAATACAAACAAGAATATTCGCGGTGGTGGGCTTGGATAAATGTTTCTAACGGCCTGCAGATGAACACACCGGTGGTGGTCATTCAAAGATAGTCTGAACACAACAGCAAGGGAAGATGAATTACCAGACTAATATAACATAGTACGTTGAATCAGACAGGGCAACCAGATACTACCAGCAACACCACCACACTGTATGCTGGCGATGCTGTTGTCTACAAGAAAGTAAGGAATTCCAGTAAAAGTTATAAAGAATTTTCGCTTGACGTAATATGCGGCAGCTACTAGCTCTCTTTAAGTGTGCCTCAATGTAAGTTAACGTCTGTAACAAAGAGAAAGAACATGACTATCCGATTATAAGATGCTGACGAATGTCTGGAAGATATTACATAGTTGAAATATTTAGGGGTAATACTCGTAAAATCTGCAACAGGTAAAGTGATGGAAGACTTACAGTTTTTGGAAGCGCTTTGGGAAAAAGCAGTGCGCCTGTAAGGAAAATCGTAAATAAGAATCTAGAGCGACCAATTCTAGAGTATTCTTGGTTATAAAGTAGGCATGACTGCAGACATCGAAAGAGGATAAGATGGTAACAGATCGGTATAGCCAATAAGAAAGCGTAACAGGGGTTTCGGGCAACTTAAATAGGAACCTTTAAAAGAAAGGTAATGTTCCCGCGAAACGCTGTTGGGTAAATTTAGAGGTTTAGTACTCAAAAAACACTGTGACGATTCTGTTGCCTCCATTACATATCACATGAGCAGGATGAGAAAGATTAGGGTACGTACAAAGCCATATAGATAGCCATTTTTCGCTTGCTCAGTCTGTGAATGGAGTAGGGCAGAAGTACGAAGTACGCACTGTACAGTGCCTTATGGAGTATATGCATACACATGCTTCCCATTCGTCGGGCCTGCCTTTTCTCCATGTCACTTACATCATCGCCTTTGTTCACGTCTGACCACCACAAGGGGGGATAGCCGTATTGTGCACCAAACACATCGTAACCCCAGCACATCTGCGCTTGCCATACGAGAACAGTTAATGAACTCCCTTCAACATTATGTTGTATCTTGCACCACTGGCCGGAGACTAGCAGTGGCCGTCCCGTGCGTAGGCTGCCGTTAACAGCACAACGCAAACGGCTGTGTTTGGAGTGGTGGTGTGACTGGGAAGCATGGACTGCTAATGAATTGCGCCGCGTTGCGTTCAGTTATGAATCACAGTTCTGCAGTACCTCGGATGACCATCGTCAGCACATATGCCGGCGACCTGGAGAGAGGTCCAGTACTCTAAAGTTTCGGAGATGCACTGGGGCTGTTACTCGTGACGTCATGGCATGGGGAGCCGTCGGGTATGACGTCAGCTCACTGCTGGTGTTGACTGAGGGAACACTGACGGCATAACGGTGTCACGAACATCCTATGCCCTCACGTATTACCTTCCACGCAACAGTATCCTGGTACAGTCTTTCGACAAGAAAGTGCTTGTCCACGCATGGAACGAGTCAATGTCTACATGATGTTGAGGTACTTCCGTAGCCAGCATGTTCCCCAGACCTGTCCCCGATACAGCATGTGTGGAGACAGCTCGGCAATCCCCGTGCCATTATCCAGGATACGAAATACCGGTTACAACACTTGTGAGCCAGCTTGCCTCAGGAGAGGCAACAAATGACTTCGACACTTCTCCCAACTGAAGGTCTTTGTAAATTTGACTCTAATTTACAATCACTAAATTAACATCCACGACCTGTAATATTTCGTTTCGTTTGCACCTCACCTTCTGGGTGCTTCAATTTCTTGTCAGGCAGTTTCGGAGATACAGAAAAGCAAATACTAGTTATCGTCTAAATAAAGTATGCAATTTATGGACGAAACGTTATACAACCTTTCTGGGGGCGGTGAGCAAAAGTCATAAGACAATTCTACTCGAATACGAGACCGAATGCCATTTAAAACGCGAAGATTATTGATGTGCGAGGAGTATTGACATCATAGAACACCTCGTAGTCCGCTGCAACTGCTGTTTAGGGTATGTTTACTCTTAAACTAACTGAACAGACATACAATTATATTAATGACGACCTTTGCACAACATTCATTGTATCACCGGCCAGTGTAGTGATTACGGCGGTAATGATGCTGCCGCTGGCAACACTAACGGTATCCACAATAGTGAGCATAGGCGATCCCATGGCAATAGCGTATTCTCTGACGCTCCTGTTTTTGCTTCGGAAACGGTGCTTCTGACGTCACTTGACGGATTCATCCGAAAACTGCCATGTTACGCTTTGGTCGCATTTACTGTTTATTTACTTTGCTACTTCGCTGATGGGCGTAATTTGCGCTTTACAAGGTTAGCTTTAGGAACTGACAGCTTTGGATGTGTTCCCTATTGATTCGAAGGCCTCAAAGCAGAAAATGAATTCCACTGGATGATAGCGAGCTTTCCATTTCATCTTTTTATAGGGAAATCTTCAACGAATTGTAAAAATAAAGTTGAGGAAACAACATGACCTTCATTTAACGAACAGCTAGTCTACAGAAGTTAGTGTTCGAATTCAGGTTGTAAAGCGGAGACAGGTGGTAGTGCGAAGCGAAAAGCCGCTGCCTGCTGGCTTCCTCAGGGCAGAGGTTTGCCAGTAGGGGCCCGGTACGCCTGGAAGACGCGGCGGCACGCTGAGTCAGCGCACTTTTGCGCCTCATCTGAGATAGCAACGCCCCTGCGAGTATGCATTCCTCGTCGTGCGGTGGTGTCCCGAGCACGCGGGCCGATGAATTATTTATTGCGGAGCACGGGCAAGCGCAGAGTCCGCGGCGCGAGGCGCGTGGCGCCGGGATTCGCGAGCACAGTCCGCGCTGTCAATCACAACCAGTATGGCCTGGGCCAGCCGTTGTGGCCGAGCGGTTCTAGGCGCTTCAGTTCGGAACAGCGCTGCTGCTACGGTCGCAGGGTCGAATCCTGCCTCGGGCTTGGATGTGTGTGACGTCCTTAGGTTTAAGTAGTTCTACGTCAAGGGGACTTATGACGTTAGATGTCCCATAGCGCTTAGAGCCATTTTTGAGTATGGCCTGTGTCTTACAGACAACAATGCGAGCCCTTCATGCATAAAGACACCTGCGCCACCACGCAACATACTACTGTATTAACATTGCAAATTTAAGACAACAACATTTGTGTCAGGTGAAGAAACACTGCAATCACATCACTAACACATTTTTTTTGGTTTTGTTTACAAAAGCGTTTAGGGAGATCACAGTAATTCTCATTGTTTAATTTGTTTAATTAAACATGAGGACTTTTAAACATGAGAACTGTTAATGGGCTCCCTAATCCGTTTTGTGAACAAAAGTATTTTAAAAAAGTTATACTGATCACTGAAGGTGCTTTAAATAAATCGTAAAGTATCTGGTACAAATAAGACCTTTTAATAGTCGCAAAAGACAGAATAACTCCCACATTACTTGTAAAACTGTGATTGCGAAAGTGAGGCATGTATATGGCTCAGGCCGGCCGGAGTGGCCGAGCGGTTCTAGGCGCTACAGTCCGGAACCGCGCGACCGCTACGGTCGCAGGTTCGAATCCTGCCTCGGGCATGGATGTGTGTGATGTCCTTAGGTTAGTTAGGTTTAAGTAGTTCTAAGTTCTAGGGGACTGATGACCACAGCAGTTAAGTCCCATAGTGCTCAGAGCCATTTGAATCATATATGGTTCAATTACACCGCAGTGCTTCAATTCGTGAGTGAAGCGGTGAATGTCTTTTCCATAACTTTGGTAAACAGTTTCAGCCAGGTTCAGTTTCTCAGCAAAGTCGTGAATTCTGTCAATCGTTGGCATTATTTTCACTTGAGAGCACATTCGTGCCATGTAGAGAAACAAAGGAATATACACTCCTGGAAATTGAAATAAGAACACCGTGAATTCATTGTCCCAGGAAGGGGAAACTTTATTGACACATTCCTGGGGTCAGATACATCACGTGATCACACTGACAGAACCACAGGCACATAGACACAGGCAACAGAGCATGCACAATGTCGGCACTAGTACAGTGTATATCCACCTTTCGCAGCAATGCAGGCTGCTATTCTCCCATGGAGACGATCGTAGAGATGCTGGATGTAGTCCTGTGGAACGGTTTGCCATGCCATTTCCCCCTGGCGCCTCAGTCGGACCAGCGTTCGTGCTGGACGTGCAGACCGCGTGAGACGACGCTTCATCCAGTCCCAAACATGCTCAATGGGGGACAGATCCGGAGATCTTGCTGGCCAGGGTAGTTGACTTACACCTTCTAGAGCACGTTGGGTGGCACGGGATACATGCGGACGTGCATTGTCCTGTTGGAACAGCAAGTTCCCTTGCCGGTCTAGGAATGGTAGAACGATGGGTTCGATGACGGTTTGGATGTACCGTGCACTATTCAGTGTCCCCTCGACGATCACCAGTGGTGTACGGCCAGTGTAGGAGATCGCTCCCCACACCATGATGCCGGGTGTTGGCCCTGTGTGCCTCGGTCGTATGCAGTCCTGATTGTGGCGCTCACCTGCACGGCGCGCGTGTGTGTGTGTGTGTGTGTGTGTGTGTGTGTGTGTTGGGGTTTATGGGCGCTCAACATCGAGGTCATCAGCGCCCTGACACACATTAAAAGGAACGAATGTGGAGAGACCTAATAAAACTGAAAAACACATTCAAAGAAAGCAGGAAAAGAGAGAAATTACTACATAAGAAAGTAAAAGCTAAGGGAAGGGAAAAACTAGCAACAAGAATGACACAGGAAAGTGTCATTGGCTGGCCAGTGACATAAAAGATGGGCGAGCTTGTCACACAGTGAGCAAATTAATATCCTCTCCCTAAAATCTTTGTAAAAACATTTGACAAGGCACAGAACTTTAAAACTTTAACCACATTCGTCCGAGTGTTGCCTAAAAGAGTTGGCAGGTCCGCTGGCAAATCAGCCGAGGCCCGCTGGTCAGAAAATAAAACACAATCCAGTAAAATGTGGCTCACAGTGACCTGGACACCGCAAGCACCACACAATGGAGGGTCTTCTCGCCGGAGCAGGAAGCCATGCGTCAAAGGGCTGTGGCCTATTCGAAGCCGAGTGAGGAGAACCTCGTCCCGTCGACGGGGCTGCAAGGAAGTACACCACACACGCGTTGTGGGCTTGACTAGACGGAGCTTATTGTCAGTCACTTCCAGCCACTCATCCTCCCACCGACACATGACTCGGGAGCTCAACAGCGAGGTGAGTGCGTGCAACGGGATAGCACACTGAGATACGTGTGGATCAAGACACGCCTCCTTGGCTGCGAGATCTGCCCTTTCATTCCCAGCAATGCCGACATGCCCCGGAACCCAGCAGAAAGCTACAACCTTCCCCAGTCGCTGTAGCCGGAGGAGGGCATCCTGGATGGTCTGGACTACTTTATCCGCCGGATACAAATGGTGCAATGATTGAAGGGCACTGAGTGAATCGGAACAGACAAGAAATTTAAGAGAGGAAGAAAGTCTCATCGGCTCCAGTGCCCGCAAGATCGCAGACAATTCTGCATCAAAGACAGTAAAAGTCTGAGGCAGGCGGACCTTGAGGACACGATCCGGAAAAACAACTGAGCAACCCACGGAATCCCCTTGTTTCGACCCATCCGTAAAAACAGCTACATAGTCGTGGTGCTCAGATAAAATAGCAGAAAATGCTGCAGTAAAAACGGTGGCAGGAGTGCAATCTCTCTTGTACTGCAATAAATCTAAAATCACACGTGGCCTCATTAGTAACCAGGGTGGCAGGCGGTTAAAACCCAGGATTTGGGGTTGGACAGACTCCACACCGAGGGACTCAAGCACACGGTGCACCCTGATCCCAAACGGCAACGTAGCCCGGGGACGGCGGGAAAAAAGGCGATCCAGAGGTGGAAGGGCAACAAGATGGTGAGCAGGCGAGCTGGGAGCTGCAAGAAACTTACAAGCTTGGCGCACCAGCAGGAGCTGCCGCCGGATGGTAAGTGGCGGTTCGCCAGCCTCAGCACAGAGGCTGGGTACGGGACTGGTCCGATAAGCACCCGTAGCCAGTCGAATCCCAGCATGGTGAACAGCGTCAAGGATCCGCAAATAAGACGGCCTCGCTCACCCATATACTGTGCAGCCATAGTCCAGCCGTGAGCGCACGAAAGCTCGATAAAACAGAAGGAGACGCGCCCTGTCCGCTCCCCAAGACCTGTGGCTGAGGCACTTGAGGATGTTCAGTGCCTTCAGCGTTCTGACTTTCAAGTCACGTAGGTATGGCAACCATGACAACCGGGAGTCAAAAATGAGGCCCAGAAACCGCACTGTGTCTCCAAACTGTAGGACAGTATCCCCCATATGCAAGGCAGGCAACGTAAAAAGACGACGAGAACGATTAAAATGAACACAAACACACTTATCGGCAGAAAACCTAAAACCCGTCTTTGCAGCCCACTCCTCTAACCGCCGCACCGTTAGTTGCAATTGACGGCTCGCGGATGCAACACTAGAGGAGGAACAGAAACAGCAAAGTCGTCCACAAATAGGAGCACTGTACTGGACTCCTCACTGTAGACGTTATACTGTTGATTGCTATGGCTTAAAACACTGCCCTGGGGGACACCGTTCTCTTGCTCAAAGCGATCAGTGTGTTACCAACGCGGGTCCGAAAAAACCGCTGAGACAGGAAAGACCGAATGAAAATAGGGAGGCGGCCACGAAAGCCCCATTGATGCAGTTGTGCAAGAATACAGTGTCTCCAAGTAGTATCATATGCCTTACTGATATCAAAGAAGATACCGATACAGTGATGCTGACGGAGGAAAGCCTGCTGACTAGCCGCCTCGAGGAGGGTCAGGTTGTCGACTGTGGATCGAAATTTTCGGAATCCACACTGAAAGCAGCTAAGGAGCTGTCTGGTCTCTAGCAGCCAGACCAGACCACGGTTAACCATCCGTTCCAGAGTCTTTCCGACACAGCTTGTCAAGGCGATACTACGATTACTACTGGGACATGTGCGGTCCTTTCCTGGTTTGAGGAGAGGGATGAGGATTGCCTCCCTCCACGAGGTTGGGAACACTCCTGTGTGCCATATGAGATTAAAACGTTCAAGGAGGATTTCCTGTGACGCCGCTGGCAGATGTCTAAGCATGGAGTACCGGATGCGGTCGCAACCTGGTGCAGTGTCAGAAGTCTCAGTAAGAGCCGACTCAAGTTCCCACATGGAGAAAGGGGAGTTGTAGGCCTCAGAACCGTTCGACCGAAAGTTCAAATTCGCTCTTTCGACAGTCGCACGGTAGCGACGAAACGCTGGATCCTGGGTTGCAGTGGCAGTACTTTGTGCAAAATGCTCTGCCAGCGACTGAGCTATGGCGCTGGGTGTCGTTTGGAGGCATCCCTGGTTCAGGACTGCAGCTATTGGTAAACGGCTGCGTTTACCGGAAATCCTCCGGATGGCTTCCCATACCTTTGTGGAACAAGTGGAACGGTTGATGGAGTCCAGAAACTCCTGCCATGACCTTTTCTTGCTATCTTTAATGACACGGCGTGCCCTGGCTCTCGCGATACGAAAGGCGGTAAGATTGACCGCTGTTGGGCGGCATTTAAATCGGCGAAGAGCCGCACGCCTGTCACGGATGGCTGAACGGCACTCTTCTGTCCACCAAGGCACAAGGCGCCGCTTACGAGTGCCAGAAGACTGTGGTATGGACAGGTCAGCAGCATGGTGGATCACAAGCGTGATGTGATCCACCCATTCCTGTACGCTGTTGTGGCGGTCAAAGACAGCCAACCGAGTGAACAGTGGCCAGTTAGCCCTGCCAATCATCCACGATGGTGGCCGCTGCTCCAGCAACACACCATCCAGGAGATGAATGCGGATAGGGAAGTGATCGCTGGAATGTAGATCGTCAATGACCTCCCAGTGAACGGAGTCAGTGAGGGTTGGAGAGCAGAAAGATAGGTCAATGGCTGAGAATGACCCTGTAGCACTAGAGAAATGAGTCGGAGTACCTGTGTTGAGGATGCACAACACTTGAGATGTTAGGAGGCTCTCCAAAATTCGACCTCGAGCGCAAATAGAAGCGGAGCCCCACAGGACATGATGGGCATTGAAGTCTCCCAGGAGGAGAAACGGGCGGGGGAGTTGGTCGATAAGGTTTGTGAGAGCCTCTAAGTTCACTGCATCCAGAGGGCGTAAATAAAGGGAGCAAACGGTAAGCCTCCGACCGGAATAAATTGCAACTGGAACTGCTTGCAGGTCAGTATCCAGGGGGAGAGCAGAGGAGTGGTGGTCATTATCGACAAACACGGCGACTCCGCCTTTGGCCCTGTCTCCAGTCAGGTCATCTTTGCGATACAACCTATAGCCCCTGAGTACAGGAGCATCAGATTGTTTTAGATGTGTTTCCTGTAAACACAAGCACAGGGGGCGTTGCCGTGCTAGGAGGTGCAGTTCCTCCACATGTGCCCGGAATCCATTCATGTTCCACTGAATAATGGAAGCCATCTATCGGGGCGGGAGTACCTTCAGTCGCACTTTCTGTCGGGGAGGAGAACCCACAACAGGTGGAGGCTCAGTTTGGGGGCGAGACGATTGCCCCAGTCTGGCATCTACCTCCATCGCCTCAGAAGAGGAGTCGAGAGAGACGTCAGAGAGAATGACATCCACATCAGCAGACTGTACAACTTCAGTCTCCTTTAGCGGGCAAGTCTTCACCTTTGGCTTGTGCTTCGATTTTCTGGCCTGAGGTGGCATTGGAGCCAAAACCTCAGAAGCAGTAGGGGGTGTAGAAGCGCTAGGCATGGCACAAGACTGGACCTGGGAAGGGGCAGGAAGTTCCATGACGTCAGCTACCACGGCCTGGTCAGAAAGCCGGGGAGGAGCAGCAGGCTTCACAGGAACAGCAGCAGCACATGTACATTGACAAACACAGGTGCTAGTGCTGACAGTAGCAACCTCTGTTTGTGTAGCGGCATCAGTTTTCAAGACTGGCTGTTTCAGAACGGAAGAAAAGGAAGCAGCGAACGTGGGCGGCTGCAGGGACTGGTAAATTTTCTTTGCCTCACCGTACGGGATGCGTTTGGTGGTTTTAAGTTCCTGGATCTTCCGTTCCTCAAGGAAAACTCTACATTCCCTACTCCACACAGGGTGATCCCCAGAGCAGTTGACACACTTGGGAGGAGAGGAGCAATCAACTCCCTCATGAGCGGCTTTACCACATTTCCCGCAAGTGGCTTCCCCTTTACAGCCGAGAGTAGTGTGGCCAAAGTGTTGGCATTTAAAACACCGCATGGGATTGGGGTAATAAGGCCGTACACTGAGACGTAGGAAACCTGCCTTCACATGCTCTGGCAATTTGGTGCTGTTAAACGTAAGAATAAATGAGTCAGTTTTTATGAGAGCACCATCCACCCGTTTCATAACGTGTTGCACGTCGACAATTCCTTCCCGGGACCATTCAGACTTCAGTTCGTCTTGGGGGATGTCGACAAGATCTCTGCAAGTCACAACACCCTTGCTGTAGTTCAAGGTGTTGTGAAATTCAGTCTCTATCGTAAACTCCCCAACAAACTGTGCCTTCTGAAGGTTCTGGACTTGCTGGAAGCTAGATGCTTCAACCAGCAAGGTGCCATTGCGCAAGCGCTTTACAGACTTTAACGTGCCAGCAATACCCTCTAAGCCCTTCTGTATATAAAATGGCGAAACTTTTTCAAAACTCCCATCTTTTCTTTTAATTATGAGAAACACATTCTGAGAAGCAGAATGCGTTCTGTTACTAGTACCTGAATTAGAAGGACTGGCTACACGAGCCCTCTTGTTAGATTGGGTGTTAGAACCTACCAGCGGCCCACCCATTCCGCTGGGTGGAAAAGAAGAAAAGTTCGAGGGTTCCATCTCGATCCCACGAGCAGCTAGGGAACTAAAGGTCCGCTCAGACAGAGCCCCGCATGCCTGAGTAAGCCCTATACAACTGGGGTGTGGCAGGTGCCCCAGAGGTTGCCCGCTTAAGACTGTTCCACCTCAACAGCCATGCATCTCATAGGCGCGGAGCACACCGGAAGATTGAGGTTTTTTTTATAGAGGTTTGTTCCATCCTCGCAATCCGGGCGGTCAAGCCAAGATCCCCATTCCCTGAGACACACAACGTTCCACCGCCGCGCGGTACGGTGGTCGCTGAAGTGTACTCAGAGCTTACGGTGACGGGGGACAGGTGGTGCTTACCAGTCCCCAGCTCAGGAACCCCGGGGTCGCCAAGCCCGTACCCAGCAAATGAATGCTGAGCCCCTGGGGGCTGCACGGCGCCAAACACGCATACGACCATCATTGGCACCAAGGCAGAAGCGACTCTCATCGCTGAAGACGACACGTCTCCATTCGTCCCTCCATTCACGCCTGTCGCGACACCACTGGAGGCGGGCTGCACGATGTTGGGGCGTGAGCGGAAGACGGCCTAACGGTGTGCGGGACCGTAGCCCAGCTTCATGGAGACGGTTGCGAATGGTCCTCGCCGATACCCCAGGAGCAACAGTCTCCCTAATTTGCTGGGAAGTGGCGGTGCGGTCCCCTACGGCACTGCGTAGGATCCTACGGTCTTGGCGTGCATCCGTGCGTCGCTGCGGTCCGGTCCCAGGTCGACGGGCACGTGCACCTTCCGCCGACCACTGGCGACAACATCGATGTACTGTGGAGACCTCACGCCCCACGTGTTGAGCAATTCGGCGGTACGTCCACCCGGCCTCCCGCATGCCCACTATACGCCCTCGCTCAAAGTCCGTCAACTGCACATACGGTTCACGTCCACGCTGTCGCGGCATGCTACCAGTGTTAAAGACTGCGATGGAGCTCCGTATGCCACGGCAAACTGGCTGACACTGACGGCGGCGGTGCACAAATGCTGCGCAGCTAGCGCCATTCGACGGCCAACACCGCGGTTCCTGGTGTGTCCGCTGTGCCGTGCGTGTGATCATTGCTTGTACAGCCCTCTCGCAGTGTCCGGAGCAAATATGGTGGGTCTTACACACCGGTGTCAATGTGTTCTTTTTTCCATTTCCAGGAGTGTATAAAAGCTGATAGTCTGAGAAAATTATCCGAAGTTGGGAAATATAGAATATGCATTGAATATGGTGCCAAACTCTAGAGCGTACTGCGATAATCGAGAATCATAATGGTATCAGCAAATGTTACCACGATTGCGCCTAGATCGTTCGCTTTATTTAATCCGTTGCTTAGTACTTTGACATCAAATTCGGTTGGCGTACTTCTATGCGATAACCGCGGCGACACATACCGTTGTTAGATCATACCAGCTAAATGAATTAACAGCACACTAATTTTATTAAATGAAATAACATTATGTGGCAAACACACCTATATGAAGCAACAAAATTACCTACCTTCAAACTGCACAATCAAATATGAACGCCCTGTTCCGAGGAAGGTCCGCAACATTTTCAGACACAATAAGCGGTTTGTGATCTAAGCATTCTAAAACGCACTGTCTGCATCAAAGTTTTTGGAAAGCAATTTTCTGCTGTAATCAGCTCTTAGAGTGAGGAAACTTCTCTTCTTGGATGGTTATCTCCTGATGCCCCAAGCCCTGTATGTGACTTCTACACAGGCAGGAGTAGTCTATGGCCACGTGGAAACTTTCTTATGCAGTGCCTAGACACCTAGCATATTGTATTCGACAGAGATGATTTTCGGAATGTAATATTGTTTTACTTTTCTGTCAATTTCCTCGTGCGTCTGTGTCACTGTAGCTCATAAGTTAATCGATTTCTGGTGGTCATCCGTTAATGAAGCTAAAATTGTTACGAAGACAAACAAATCTTCGTATAATGTTACAAGCCTCTGTTTTACAAACTACGTGTGAATATACAACTCAATCACATTAGTATTAACACAGCCTACATTCTACGTCAACGTACAGTAACCACTCACAGACGGCAGGTGGCAGCAATAACAGTGGAGGGTATATAAAGCATGTCAGGAGAATACGGGAAATGGTGCAGTCGTCGTAATAATGCGGAAACGGAGCAATTTATCTGACGTCCGAATGGGCATGACAATTGGCTTTCGTGCCAAGGATAGATGCATTTCCAAAACGCCTAAGTTTGTAGACTATTCACGTGCCGCCGTGGTTAAGATATACCATCAAGGCAAAATGACATCATCCACAACCGGTGTCGAGACAACTGTACAGCACCACGGGCTATAGATGAAAAGAATGAACGACGGCTGTGGAGATGTGTATAAGCGAATAAACGTGCAATTGTTAGGAACTGTTCGCTCACATAAATCAAGGGACTACAAACAGCGTCTTCTCAACGACTGTTTAGTGAACGTCGCTGAGTATGAGCCTCCGCAGCAGGCACCTGGTTCATACACCCACGTTGACTGCTGGACTGCTGCTTATCGGCGACGGAGGCTGGAATCTGCACTCCAATACCGCAACTGGACATCCAGTGATGGCGAAAGCAAATACCCTGCAACCGGGAGGGAGCGTTATGGTCTGGGAGATGTTTTCGTGGCATTGCCTGGGTGATCTCGTCATTCTGGATGAAACAACGGATCAACACAAGTATGCATGTATCTTTGGGGACCATGTCCAATCCTACACGCAGTTGGTTTTTCCTCGACAAGATGGCCTCTACCAGCAGGACGCTTCAACGCGTCATGTAGCTCGCAATGTACATGCGTGGTTCGAAGGGCGCAGGATGAGTTTACAGTACTCACCCGCCTATCAAACTTCCAGGATTTCACAATCGAGGATCTATGAGAGCACCTCAATCGGGCTGCTCGCGATATGGATCCTCAACCGAGAAACTTAGCGCAGCTGGCCACGGCACTGGAATCGGCATGGGTCCACATCCCTGTCGGTGCCTTTCAGAACCTCACTGACTCTCTCTTGACGTCTCCAGCTGTAGAAGGTGTGTTTTTAACAGGTGGACAGTGTGCCATTATGGTGAGCAGAAGTTGTATATTGCTCTTTATTCCGAAACCCACCACTTCAAAGGCCACCTCAGCTCAACGAAACTGCATTACTTTCACAGAAATGACCACCTTACACAACGGTCTCTCTGTAAACCAGTCTTTCTCATGAATTCAGAGGGTGTCTTCTAGACTCGCCGCAAATTATGATAAGACGAAAGTAATTACGGTTTTTTAATGTGTTCCGAAAGTAATTGCTATTATTGTTTCTGAGTTCGGAAAGTGATTAAACCGGCCGCGAGGTCAAAGCAATTATAGAGAAAATGTGTATTAAAAAACAGAAACAGTCAGAGAGTTTGAACTAAACTGAAAACTCTCAGATGGCGAGCAGCAATTCTGTCGCAAAGCAAGCAGCGAGCTGCGCACCGCGCCGGTACTGACTCACACGACCGCCCATTCCCAGCCAAGTGCGTAATGCTGGGAAACATTCCCACCGCATGGCTTAGGTCCCATACACAAAGTTTCATTTACTTGCAACAAAGTTTCTGTAGATCGACAACGAAGCCGGCAAATTTTGTGCCAGGATTGGTACCTGGGCACAGTCAGAAGGGAAAGGATAGCTACAGGTTAACTTTCCCTAAATATTCATGTCATTGCAAAATAGTCGCTAGATCTGTAGTAGAGGGTTTGCGAATGGAATCGGCAACTGTATTACAAGTAAGCAAGGCGGAATTCGTCTGACGAAAGTACTGACTGTGGTACCCATTCGACCAGGAGATTGGTGCGATTGTGTAAAACGGAAGAAAGATTTGGGTTCAGATCATCAGAGGTTGAGCATGAGCCCAGAGTCGTCAAGGATGGGGAAGAAAAGCGTCCGTGTATCAACTAAGGAACTATGGCGGCATTTGCCTTTATCAATTTAATGAAAAAATTTAAATCTGGATGCCAAGATGTGGTTACAAGTGATCCCTCCCGCCCCAGTGGCTTAAGCACTGTGTTTCTGTTTCTTGTGCCATGGACGGCTTACAAATTCGTTGGCACAAGCGATGAAATGAAATGAAATGTCGTGTGACGAGGGCCTCCCGTCGGATAGACCGTTCGCCTGGTGCAAGTCTTTCGATTTGACGCCACTTCGGCGACTTGCGCGTCGATGGGGATGAAATGATGATGATTAGGACAACACAACACCCAGTCCCTGAGCGGAGAAAATCTCCGACCCAGCCGGCCCTTTGGATTGACAGTCTGTCGTGCTGACCACTCAGCTACCGGGGGCGGACGGCACAAGCGATAGAAAATAGTTACATTAACAAAAATTACATAAAACAAAAAAGCATGATTATAAGAAAAGTAATTACCAAGTATGACAATTACAGGCATTGTAGAACATGTACATGAATTTGAAATAGCTAGAAAAGTTGTAGCAGAAAGCAGGAAAACTTGAACTCATCCTTGTAACGAGAACAAACTGCAGCAATTTCCACGAAGCAGTCAGGTTGCTACTTTCTCAAGCAGATAGCAGTTATACAATATGCTCGAAATTTTGTACCCTGCTACTTCAGTGCTATTCCTGATTGACAAAGAGGGATCACTCGATACAACAACAGCAAATGCAAAGGTAAAAACTGGTTACGCCGACTTGAAGCAGCCAGACTACCTAATTCCAATACAGCATGCCATGTTAATTTAACGGGACAACAGATGATCAGTAAGTGTTTTAGAGGCTAATATGACACATTGTCTATGAGAGGAGGTAAGAGCTGGAAGACGTGGAGGTGGGGCTACCAGAACAGGATTTAGGACTGGAATTGTAGGAGGTAGGAACAGTGGAAGGAGGAGGTGGGAGGGGTGGGGTGGGGGGGAGACGGCGCGCGCGTTCACACACACACACACACACACACACACACACACACACACAGAGTGAGAGAGAAAGAGAGAGAGGGGGGAGGGAGGGGGAGGGAGGGGGAGGGATGGAGGGAGAGGGGGAGGGAGGGATTTTACTGCTCATGCCATGTCAAATTACGGAATGAAGAGAAGGTAGTTATTTGAAGTAGTGGCTACTTGATTCTGTGTGAAGTTCGTCAATTTATTCTTCACTTGGCCTTAAAAATGCATGGAAACTCATAATTTAACGTCTGCAAGGCCGCAGGAAATAAGCAACGGTCTTCTTGGACAGAAGCATCCCATCACTTCCCTCAAGTTATTTAGCATCACTGGGGGAAAGCTTTGTCACACTGCCATAAAAACTGCACCACTTGGTTCTGTATGAACGGTCGAGCGCCAACAGCAAACAGGATTGTGCACAAGGCAGTCTGCATTAGAGTTTTAGAACACATTAATGAACTGAAGTTCATTTGGCTCATGCTTCATCTAGACGAACGAATCGTGTATTTTCAATGCAAAAAGATGCTGGTAAAGGAACAGTTTCTAAGCGTTAATGTCTAACGAATATGCTGATCATATTCTAGCTGTTGCAATAGGCGACAGCGCTCCACTTCCCTACGACTGGGAAATTCGCTGTTTCTCTCTTCGCTTTCTCGGGCGTAAGTACGTTCAACTACGAAGGTGTTGTCATTCTAGGCGGGACTTCAGTTAGCCTCATTGGGTGATACTTGATTCATCGTCCAGAGCTAATGAAAGTAATCGTTTTTAGCACGGCAGGCAAACATACACTGTACAGAGAAACTGTGTGCCGCGGTGGGCCCAGCGGCGAGGCAGATTTTGGTGCGGCGTCGACAGGGAGCGCGCGTTGGCGCGGCACGGCGCGGCTCTGCTCTTTCCGTGTCCTCAATTCGCGGCAGGCAGGCGGGCGGCTGGCAGTTTCGACACTGTGTGTGTGCTGAAGCGAAAACGCGCCGTTCCCTCGGCCGCTGGCTGCAGGCGGCGGCGGCGGCAGTCAGGTATGCGCCCGGTCGGTGGCGTCCCGCAGGTTCTTTTTGTCGGCCGCGTGTCGCACCCTGGGGTGCGCGCCCACTGCCCCACAGAATACCACACTTTCGCTATGCAACACGCCCACACTTTCCCACACCCTGTCTCGTTTTGCAGCCGTACTTTCTTCCCACGCACTTTCGGGGACAAAAGACAATTTACACAGCACACGCAACTCCTCCAATAACAGACATCTCTCTTTTGAAACACGGATGACAGCATATTTCCCCGCCCTGCTACATCCAATTGACACGTTTTCAAAGAAATCGTCTGTGTTGAATATACATACACTAACGGAAAAAACAGCAATAACTAATAGTAAGTACAGTAAAGTGCTGAAATTCCGGTAATACATTCGTTTAGGTAACATATTTCAGTGATTCAAATTGCAAGATCACAAGTTAATGAAAGCCCGAGATAAGCTATTGCAATTTTAAAATGCTGCTAAATTAATAACCAGTGTACAGCACGCCGAATGCAAGCATGCAAACGAGCGTGCATTGTGCTGTACAGGTGCCGGGATGGTGTTCCATGCCATTTGCACATGGACAGTCAATACAGGGGCGATTAATGCTGTTGGAGGATGAAGCTGGAGTTGTCGTCCAATAATGTCCCACATGTGCTCAACTGGAGACAGATCTGGCGATCGAGAAGACCAAGGCAACATGTCGACACCCTCTAGAGCACGTTGGTTCAACAGCGGTAGGTGGCCGAGCGTTATCCTGTATGAAAATACTCCCTGGAATGCCGTTCATGAATAGTAGTACAACAGGTCGAATCACCAGACTAACCTGCTGTCATATAGAATGCGCCCCATACCATAACTCCAGGTGTAGGTGTAGTGTGCCCAGCACGCAGACAGATTGGTTGCATGCCCTCAACTAACCTCCTCCTAACCAACACACGGCCATCACTGTCACCGAGACAAACCAGCTTTCATCAGAAAACACAACAGACCTTCACCTTGTCCTCCAATGAGCTCTCGCTTGACACCACTGAAATCGCAAATCGCGGTGATCTGAGGTCAGTGGCATGCCCGCTACAGGGCTTCTGGGTCGGAGCTGTCCTGTAACCAATTTGTAAAAGTTCTGGTGTCACTGTAGTGCCAACTGCTGCTCAAATTGCTCCTGCACATGTAGTGCGATGTGATCTGCAGTGCAATGCACCAGAGCCATACGCCGAACCCGATGGTATTCTGTCCCGGTAGTGCTACGTGGGAGTCCGAGCCCGGTCTTCTTCTGACCGCATATTCTCGTGACCACCGCTGCCAGTAGTCACATACAGTGGCTACATTCCTGTTAAGTCCTTCTGCAATATTGCAGGAGAAACATCCAGCTTCTCGTAGTCCTATTACACGATGTCGTTCAAACTTAACGACGCTTTGAAAGCATTCTTGACCAACACAACTCACCACGTCCAATCTCAAAGGTAAAAAACGCTCACAACCATTATAACATGTATTTAAAGCAGACCTGATTTGCATCCTCATAGTGGCGCTACTAGCGTCCGTCATGGTGCTGCGATTTTTTTCCGTCTGTGCATATTCTTATATGCTCAAGTCAGTTGCCCCATTTACTAGGATCAGCCCTCAAATAAAAATTTCTGCAACACACGTATCAATAAGATATCGTAATTAATGAAGGAAGGACTAAAGGTAAACTCATCGTATAGTTGAAAAGTTTGCTCCGCTTTCGGTCAAGTGTGTGTGTATGTTGTTACCTCTGAACAACGCCTCAACGATAAGTCAAGTTGTTACCTTTATTCCTTCCACTAATTATATTTCACCAAGACACTGCAGTCAAGTTAATTGTCGTGGCACGACCACGCAGGTGAACGGTAAATAAGAACCGAAATTATTATGAGTGAAGGAACGAAAATTAGAGACTTTAGCGTAGCGTCAACACCAAGCTTAAAGATTGAATCCAAGCCTGGATTCGGAAACGGTGGAGAAGGTGATCGGCTGTGACTTTCTCAAAGGAACCGTCTCGGCATTCCCACTGAATGGTTCAGGGAGATACCGGTGAAAATAAATTGCGAGGGCCGTTAGGGATTAGCGTAAGTATCCAGTGCCTTAACCGCAATTCCACATCGTTAGATTTATTCGGTAGACACCAATACACGATTGCACAAAGCGTCAGCGCGGTATCTCAGTATCATTTTGTAATCGGTTGTTGAAATGTGTAAAGTGACCTAATCGCCTAACCATGCAGATCATGTCGGCCCTCAAATAGCTCTTGAGCGACATCCACGAAGCTACCTACACGCATCATAGACTAATGGATCGGCGCATCGTAAATATGCAAACAGCATACACAAGTGTCTCGGCCAGTGAGATGCTACGTTTTATTGGATCTTTATTTCGTATGCTGCTATCAGTGAAATCCGTTTGTCACTGCCTGAATTAATCTAAAGCGTGAACACAACGACATTATCTGTTCTTGTGTGCCGATTCTCTGTTCCACATAGTTTGTCGGTTGCAGGATACGCGCATTTGTGTGCAGTAACAACATAGCACCTGATTTCTCCGAGAGACTCGCATCATCATTACTGCAAGAGACATTCCCATCTGTCTCAAACCGCAGCATCATGTGCAACACTCGAGCACTGATTTGGAGCATCACGCGTCTAATCACCATGAGTAACCATAGACGACTTCCAGTGTCTAAAAGACGAACAAAAGCATTGCAGTTATAACTCAGTAAGACAATGTTTGAGCTATTACAACCTGTACCACAACAGTAGAGGCTCTATGGGGCCCTTACACATTCTCAACCTCTTTATTAATTTGAATTTACGTTTTAAGAGTAATTCATTTCTGTTGTTAATATAGACATAAGTAGTCTTGACAGGAAAAGTGAGATCAGTGATAACACATCAATACAATAAAGAACTAATGTGACTCACAAACATCCTTCGTTTAGCCATATTTCAGGTTAGACCTACAAAGTTTCTCTGTCTTATCTTTCCAAGATATAATACTTCTGACATACCTATCGAGGTGGCGCAGTGGTTAGCACACTGGACTCTAATGAGGACGATGATTCAAATCCGCAATGGGTCATCCAGATATCCTTTTTCTGTGTTTTTCCTAAATCGCTCCAGGTAAATGCCGGGATAGCTCATTTAAAAGGGCACAGGAAATTTCCTTTTCCATTCTTGAAACAGTCCGGACTGATGCTCAGTCTCTAATAACTTCGATGTCGATGAGACGTTAAACTCTAATCTTCGTTTCGTCCTGATGTAGTATATTTTACAAAATAGAAGAAATTGATGTACAGCGCGTAACTGTACTTTTATTGCGTACCAACTGGGGCGTTTGGAGTATAAGAGCGAACAAGACTTATCAGTGTTTCGCTCCAGGTGGCTAACTGTTTTGTGCAAGCCGAACGTCGAGATCACTACCCACTACAGGCTTCCAAGATTAGCACGGCTGCCCTCCAACAATACGACGACTACAGTTACATAATATTTCTGAATTTCTAAGCTTATCGTTTTGCAATCTTAGCCATAGTAACTCCAAAACATTGTATTGGGATGGTGAAAAAGTCAGATACTACAAGAAAGCATTTATTTTATGCTACAAGTAGTGAAAAAACCGTACTAACTATATATCTTATACACCGATTAAGCAAGTCAAGCTAGCACTGAGGCGACGTCTACCTCCTTACTAGGCTCTGTCAAACAGTTAACCTCCTTCTCGGTTTGAACACACGGTTCACCGAAGTGTATGACTTTTATGAATTCAGAAGAGGAGAAATTATGAATCGAGTTGATTCAACTAAGCAATACTTCCCTGCAGGGAAACGGAGACTCCGACATCTGTGTTGTTCTAACATTTAAACAGTGCATAAAGATGTTCCCCATCGTAGAAATCAGAGTAAACATCGCAGAAAGGACTGGTATATCGAAACAAATGCTCTAATCCACCGACAGATCTGATTGATGTCTGCCAAATTATATGTTTTTACACTTAATTAAACAGTTACAGGCATTGAGGGCGACGCCCACGTGCTCAAACAATAAATCGATCCGTCGCCATTGTTAGTGAACTAGATGTGTAGTCTCGAGACACCGTGTCCGCATTAATTCATTTGATTGTTGTAGCTTCCCTACTGATACATGGCTTCCGGTAGTTGACCGCCGGAAGTGACGACACTGGAATATCACTACCAGTAGAACAATGCAGACTGGAAGACAATGATTACCATGTTTCTAAATCGATCTGGATGCTGCAATTCCGCAGCTGCGGACAGCAGCCTCGCGTGCCCCGCGCGGCCAAAGTGAAAGGACCCGTCGGACTGAGTATTTGATTTCCATGTCTGCGCACTCGTGGCGCTGCCAAAATTAAACAGGCCCTCTTGCTTGATAGGCACAATTTCAAGCACGCGACGCAATGTCCCGCTCACAGCTACAAATAAGCACTCATTTTCATTCTAGGAATCATCAATACTTACATTGTTCAAAAGATTAAACAAGACCTTCCTAAGGCGAATCATGCTGTCAAAGTGTCGCAACCGACTCATTTCACAAGTTTTCTGAAGTCTGGGGATCACCAGGGACGTCTTGCTTTGTTGGTTATTTCCACATTCACAACGTGCGCATATGAAATTAGTTTCACTACAGTATAAAGGTCGGTAAATAGCTGAGAAGGTGATGTTGTTGTCGTAACTGGCTTCTAATTGTGTTCACGCCCATCTCCTGGATTGTGGTGGGGCCAAGAAGGAAATAACATAACAGTGTACTAATTACGCTGTTTCACTGATTTAATTCGAATCATAAAGCAACTGGCTTCACTCTAGAGATAGGAACGCTTTGATGCTGATTAAGAAAAGTATCTCTTCTTAAATATCATGTCAGCGAATTTCTCAGCTGAAAACACTCTTTAGCACGAGAACAGATTAACAACGGCAGTCATGTGCCTGTCATTACTTCTTCCAGAGCTCCACAGAAGAACGACAGGAAGTTATTGCTGCTTCAAAGACAGAGTACATGTGTGGGTGTAATCGTTTGCTCCATCCCAATGGCAAATCTAGAAAAAATCGAGTACTGTAACGTTCTGTTATGGTTCTATTGCTGGAATTCAATTTTGTGCAGCTGCCCATCCAGCCACTAATTAGGGGTCATAATTTTTCTATGTAGTATATTTGAGAACCTAACAGATTTTTTTATCATCAGTTTACTGTGGTTCTACAGGAATGAAGATTCTATATAAGCATTCTTGGCATTTTCTCTTGACAATGAAAGCGCTCGCAGAGAACCGATGCCCTTAAATTCCTTAGTAAGATCTTGGGCGGGTTGCATGAATCTGTGGGCACCTCAGTAGCATACATTATGTAATCAAAAGTGTCCGGACACCTGACTGAAAATGACTTACATGTCCGTGGCACCCTCCATCGGTAATGCTGGAATTCAATATGGTGTTGGCCCCCCTTGGTCTTAACCACAGCTTCCACTTTCGCAGGCATACGTTCAGTCAGTGCTGGAAGGTTTCTTGGGGAATGGCAGCCCATTCTTCACGGAGTGCTGCATTGAGGAGAAGTATCGACGTCGGTCAGTGTGTCCTGGCACGAAGTCGGCGTTCCAAAACATTCCAAAGGTGTTCTATTGGATTCAGGTCAGGACTCTGTGCAGGCCAGTCCATTACAGGGATGTTATTGTCATGTAACCACTCCGCCACAGGCCGTGCATTACGAACAGATGCTCGATCGTGTTGAATGATGCAATCGCTATCCCCGAATTGCTCTTCAACAGTGGGAAGGAAGAAGGTGCTGTGATAGTGCCACGTAAAACAACAAGAGGTGCAAGCTTCTCCACGAAAAACATGACCACACCATAACACCACCGCCCCCGAATTTTACTGTTGGCACTACACACGCTGGCAGATGACTTCCACCGAGCATTCGCCATACCCACACCCTGCCGTCTGATCGCCGCACTGTGTACCGTAGTTAGTCACTCCATACTGATTCAGTCGAGAATTACTGTGTGATGGTCTGGATAGATGTCTGCCTATCACACATTACGAATCTCTTCAACTGTCGTCGGTGGTCTCTGTCAGTCAACAGACGAGGTCGGCCTGTACGCTTTTGTGCTGTACGTCTCCCTTCACTATCACATCGGAAACAGTGGACCTAGGGATGTTTAGAAGTGAGGAAATCTCGCGTACAGACGTCTCACACAAGTGTCACCAAATTACCTAACCACGTTCGAAGTCCTTGAGATCCGTGGAGCGCCCCATTCTGCTCTCTCACGATGTGTAATGACTACTGAGGTCGCTGATATGGAGTACCTGGCAGTAGGTTGCAGCACAATGCACCTAAAGTGAAAAACTTAAGTTTTTGGCGGTGTCCGGATACCTTTGTCACATAGTGTATGTTTATATAGCCACTCCAGAGATTGCAGGAAGTTATCAATCCAGAATACAATTTCGAAGGATACGAAGTAAACCACTACTCTTCCTATAGAAAGCTATGTTGATAAATAAGCGAAGGGGTGCAATTTCCAAATATCGAGGAAAGTTGTAATATATATTCGAAAAATTAAACATGTTTAATGTTCATAACATTACAGGTTTTTGTCAGTTTTTGATTTAGGAATCGCAGCACACCGAGTCTGAAGAAAGGGGCATTTACTACATACTGTACTTGCTGTGAAAGATAAGCAGGATGAGGTGAGATTTCGCAAAGGGAAAAATGTATGCTGTAGCGAGGGTGCGAGTTTAAAAGAGAAAGAGAAGGGGAAAGGATCAGTGGTCGTTGGACACCAGGAAGTAAAAACACAGAATGTAATAAATGTACGCATAACATAGAAAGTTTATACATTTTGCAACAGGAAGCTCGACGTATAAGTGCCAAATCTTTGAGACAAAGCTTCGATTTCCTCGAAGAACGTGAACAGATAGCGGCTTAGATTTAAGTAAACGTCGGCCAGCGAAAGTCTAGCAAGGACGAGGGAGTCTGACATTTCAAAGATAAGCCGTGAAAATAACACGGTTATCTGTATCTGGTACTCTACTGATGTTATCCAATGAAATCACCCTGATAATGGCGAATCAAACGAGCTCTCTATTAGGTAATTAGAACACCTATTACGAACACAATAATTAAACCAACCCTATAACAGACAGAGGATTACTTATTGTTCCCCTGGAGTCAAAATTCTATGCACGAAAATAGTCACAAAATCGATGCTGGAAATACTTTTACGTATTACTACTCCACATTCTTTCTGCGAAGTATGAAACCTGGAAGGCATTTGTCACTGTTGGTATGCGGAGGCGATGTTTTCATCTACAGTATTAGAGTCATCCAAGTGCAGCACTGTAACGTCTGTACCAAGAACTGATGCTTGTCGCATGACACTAGCTGATCGTCAACAATCGGTCCACAGAACCTCGCTCGCATTATTTTCATCGAATATTTGTATTTCCAGATAACGGCAAACCTTTAAAAAAATCGTCGTACTGTTGCGCTGTCTGACCAAACCACACTTATCATTGTCAGCATGTCACAGATACAGCGAAAGAGTTAAAATTCAACCGCACGACTCGTAAGCATCGGGACAGGTCATCAGAAGACAAAGGCAAATGTCAACAGATATTGCTCCAGTTCTACTAGCAAATCCTTTATTTGGATAAAATCATACACACAAACCGGGTTTCAGGTTGTAGGAAGGAATACTATATCAAATTAAGTAACATTAAAAGGGTCGATACAATCGTGAACATCAGGTCATACATTGATTGCGTACGAGAAAATCTTAGCATTCATGTAAAAAATTAAGCAAATTTGTCAAGTAGCATGCGATGTCCAGTGCAGGTGATGCATGAAAAGATTCTTTGAGTCAGCCATGTCGTGGACACCCAGCAAGACCGGGGAAGATGGGATTTACATCCTGAAACCCAGGTTGTGTGTAGGATTTTGTCCAAATGAAGTCTTTGTCAAATACGGTTGGAGCGCATTTACTCATCACGAAAAATTTTTGCGACAGTTGTGGATGTCCCACAAAGAGTATGTTTCAGTTTTAATGGATGTAAACATGACTAGCTCTCCATGCACCGCCAGGTAGGGAAGCTATGCAATTGATAATAAATAAATAAATCCCTAGCTGCCCTGCACGGCAGTGCTATAGATCCTTCGCCTGTTCCGAAATAAAATTTTCGGTTCGTCCTGAGACGAGCAGCGCTCGCTGAGCTTCACTACAGTGAATATGCGATTGCGCAGCGTTTCTTTCCAGACCACAACAATGCAAACTGCAGACAGTACGCCAGATTAGACGTAGTTTAGCGGTAGCACCACTTCGTATTAACATACCCCGTCGTTTGCGACGAAACTAGTGTTTAACTTACTTTACAAAATGTGAGGGGCGATCAATAGGTAATGGAACACATTTTTTCTGGAAACAGGTTGGTTTTATTCAGGATTCCAGTACACCATATTATTCTCCTCTCGTTTGGCTATAAAGCCCTATTTTTCTACATGATTTCCACTCAAGGCGGCGGCCTTACCGCACCTTACTGGGAGAGCCTGTATGCCTGCATGGTACCACTCTAGTGGTCGACGTTGGAGCCGAAGTCTTGCTGCATCAATACCCTCCCTCGCAACGCACAAGCAATTTCGCACAGATGGTCCTTCGTTGTTCTTTATGGTCTTCCGTTAGGCGTCGAGGAACCCCGCAGGCACACACTAGTGGATGAGTGTGTCAGCACTACCAACAGAGACGTCCAGATGGGTGTTTGATTGCGATCCGTCGTTTGCCTCGAATGAGTATCTCCGCAAGTCCCAACACTGCAGTAGTCACAGCTTTGTGCGGCCGGCCGACATGCGGGAGATCGGACAGGCTTGCACGACCTTATTATGTTGAAGACACGCCTCGCCCAAAGACTCGCCGTGCTTTTGTTCACTGCCACGTCTCCATATAAAGGGCTATTACAAATGATTGAAGCGATTTCATAAATTCACTGTAGCTCCATTCATTGACATATGGTCACGACACACTATAGATACGTGAAAAAACTCATAAAGTTTTGTTCGGCTGAAGCCGCACTTCAGGTTTCTGCCGCCAGAGCGCTCGAGAGCGCAGTGAGACAAAATGGCGACAGGAGCCGAGAAAGCGTATGTCGTGCTTGAAATGCACTCACATCAGTCAGTCATAACAGCGCAACGACACTTCAGGACGACGTTCAACAAAGATCCACCAACTGCTAACTCCATTCGGCGATGGTATGCGCAGTTTAAAGCTTCTGGATGCCTCTGTAAGGGGAAATCAACGGGTCGGCCTGCAGTGAGCGAAGAAACGGTTGAACGCGTGCGGGCAAGTTTCACGCGTAGCCCGCGGAAGTCGACGAATAAAGCAAGCAGGGAGCTAAACGTACCACAGCCGACGGTTTGGAAAATCCTACGGAAAAGGCTAAAGCAGAAGCCTTACCGTTTACAATTGCTACAAGCCCTGACACCCGATGACAAAGTCAAACGCTTTGAATTTTCGGCGCGGTTGCAACAGCTCATGGAAGAGGATGCGTTCAGTGCGAAACTTGTTTTCAGTGATGAAGCAACATTTTTCTTAATGGTGAAGTGAACAGACACAAAGTGCGAATCTGGGCGGTAGAGAATCCTCACGCATTCGTGCAGCAAATTCGCAATTCACCAAAAGTTAACGTGTTTTGTGCAATCTCACGGTTTAAAGTTTACGGCCCCTTTTTCTTCTGCGAAAAAAACGTTACAGGACACGTGTATCTGGACATGCTGGAAAATTGGCTCATGCCACAACTGGAGACCGACAGCGCCGACTTCATCTTTCAACAGGATGGTGCTCCACCGCACTTCCATCATGATGTTCGGCATTTCTTAAACAGGAGATTGGAAAACCGATGGATCGGTCGTGGTGGAGATCATGATCAGCAATTCATGTCATGGCCTCCACGCTCTCCCGACTTAACCCCATGCGATTTCTTTCAGTGGGGTTATGTGAAAGATTCAGTGTTTAAACCTCCTCTACCAAGAAACGTGCCAGAACTGCGAGCTCGCATCAACGATGCTTTCGAACTCATTGATGGGGACATGCTGCGCTGAGTGTGGGAGGAACTTGATTATCGGCTTGATGTCTGCCGAATCACTAAAGGGGCACATATCGAACATTTGTGAATGCCTAAAAAAACTTTTTGAGTTTTTGTATGTGTGTGCAAAGCATTGTGAAAATATCTCAAATAATAAAGTTATTGTAGAGTTGTGAAATCGCTTCAATCATTTGTAATAACCCTGTACATTCTAAAAGCGTCTATAAATATCTGTGATGCTCTGGTCTTCCACCAAAAGAATCTTAATGACAGCTCTCTGCTTGGAACGCACCTCCGTTACAGACACCATTTTGAAGGCCACGTATAGCGCCACAACCAATCGCAACTTCATGAAAGTATAGGGGCTGATGTGGGAATATTCCATTTTTTCGAAGGACGTTGGCCGACACAAAAAATGTATTGAATTACTCAGCGAATGCCCATGCCCTCGTAGTTCAACGCGTAGTAGCCATCGGTTTTACTGTCTTGGGAAGGCCTTCCAAATCGGAAACTCTAAAACAAAAAACTAACGGCGTTGATTTCTAAAAAGACAACTGCTGTGTAAAATTTCATGCGAACAGAAAACGATAGATATAATGCACATACTATGTCTCGTATCTTATGAACAATCGTATTGTTACCTATCATCTCTTCAATGCCAATGAATCCTCTGCAATGTTGAAGAATCCAATTCGCAACATCTACGCAATGATCTAAAACATCCACTATATACACGGTTGTTTTCAAGTGTCCCATACTTTTACACTTGGTAGGACTGGACAGCTGAAAAACAGACCTACACACGCATGATCGGAAAGCATACTTCTGGAGGCAAGGGCTATTCTTTCGTACGGTAGCCATAAAAGAAGGAAGAGTTCGTGCGAAGACACCCGGCTGCCCACGGGTTTAGTAACACGCGGTGGACACACAGGCTTTGGAACCGTGTGCACAATACAGCTATGTTTTTCACTGTCGCCACAGCCAGAAATGTAGGTTCAAATTGCTCTGAGCACTATGGGACTTAACATCTGAGGTCATCGGCCCCCTATAACTTAGAACTACTTAAACCTAACCAACCTAAGGACATCACACACATCCATGCCCGAGGCAGGATTCGAACCTGCTACCGCAGCGGTCGCGTGTTTCCAGACTGAAGCGCCTAGAACCGCTCGGCCACACCGGCCGGCAAGGATGAGGGACACAGTCAATTAGAAACGAGTAATGAAATTCAGCTGGAAGACAGTATGCACCACTTCACAACAGAACCGCGTTACTCATCATAGATTTCGACCAGATTCATGATGTACCCTAGACGTGACCAGAAACGAAAGTGACAGAAGCAACAACACCAAGAGTTCAGAAATATATATTGGCGCTGGTCGGAAGCGGTATCAGCCGTTTATATTACTGTAATCATCAGGCAGTGCTTGGAGCAGCGGTGAGAGTACAAAACCGTAATTCGAGGATAGTTCGGTCGAGTCACCTTGCGGAATTTTTGTTATTTTCAACTTTTACGCTACCTGCACTGCAAATAGACCGAAATAATGCTCAGTGTATAGTGTTGATTAATACTTTCATAAAAGGCATTAAAAAGACGGCAAAGGAGAATTCTGAATTGCAAACAAATCTGTAGAAGAGTATTGTAAGGCGTACACGGGAACTTCGTATGTAAAATTAGTTACTGTTATTATTTTATAGCTGATAATTTACAAGTGCTGGGGTGATGTTCATCGTAGAAACGGGGGAAACAGTAATTGTCTATCCATCTTGCACACGTTAAAAATTTTGCATTTTTAAAACTACACTGTTACTTTAATGTTTCGATAGAAAAACAAACGTGGTTTACTTTCATCAAAAGGTTCTTTCTTATCGCACAGTTTGGCAGAAAACCAAGAGTAACGCATCATTTCGCCAAATATTGGGGAGGACAGATGGTAACGTCCAGTCCAATATATTGAGATGCAGTGTTTTCGGGATGTGACATCTTTTTCTCTCTTGATGGGTCAGTTGTACCTGCACAAAGAACTTATTGCTCGTGTGCAGCTGTCGAGGACTGCTCGAAGATCAAAATGAAACTAACGCAATACGACATCCTGTGTGCTTTAATTACAGCCCCTTCTCGCAGCGTTATTCGCTGATGACGAGTAGGCGAGGACCCCTTGTGAGGACCGATCGTTGTCGGTACAAATGAAATGGCCCCTATCTCAAGCATTTTTCTTCATCAGTACTATGTCTTGTAATATTATGTGACCCTTTTTTTTAAAAAGTATCTTGAATATTTACGTGCAAGCTGTGGAACAACCTGTAGTGCACGCAGCTAGTGGCCCTATAGACACAAATCTAACGCTCATATAAGTAAACAGAAGTGCCGATGAGTGTTTAACATTCCGTTGACAACGAGATCATTGGTGACTGAGCACCCTCTAGGACTGGACTAGGATGCGGAAAGAAATCGCACCAGTTCGCTCGGCGCTCCTCAGCTTTAAAGTTGTTCACCAGTCTCCCCAAAACAAGACAGTAGCCTTTGGAGCTGTATTGCCAAGTACATTAAGGTGCTATACGATTTTCTTCCAACTCACTGTATTTATTCCAACTCACTGTTAAGTTTTTCCGTATTTACTTCCTCCTTGACTGAATTATTATACCCCACAATGCGTCATTCCATTATTGGTGCACCGTGCCGCAAAACTCAGTCAATAATGCAGTCGCTGAGTGGATCGCCTATACATCGCCCTTACGCTTGTACTGTATAATGGAATCCTATGTGCACTAAACCGTGTAACGTACTGGGGATAAGCAGGTAAACAGATCGATTGCTGTTCGACACGAACAGCAACAATAAAATACCTAGGAGTAAAGGTCTGGAGCAACCTGAAATGGAATGACTATTTAAAATTTGTTATAGGAAAAGTAGATGACAGACTGGACGAACTTTAAGGGAATGGAATTCCTCCACGGAAGAAAGGGGCTTAAAAGAACACTTTACTGACCGATTCTTGAGTTAATTAGTCTGGGGCCCTTATAAGATCGAACTGATTGAGAAGATCCAGCAAAGAGTAGCACGCTTCGTGACGGGATAATTTAGCAAGCGCGGGACCTTAACGAAGCAATTTACCATCAAAATCCCGAGAGAGTATGTTCCAAGAAGAATCTTAACAACATTATATTTCTTCCCAAAAACTTTTCGCGAAATGACCACGACGATGAAATCAAACTAGTTAAGAGCTGACACAGAAGCTAACCAACAGTCGTTTTACGAACCGTTCGCGAATGGTACGGGAAAATGGCGTGGAACTGAGCCGAGGGAGGGAGCGGGGCGGAGGCATGTGGACGATTTTATCGTCCCCCAGAAGCCGAACATAACCATTTCCAATCAATGATCGGTTCAGTTGGACCAGAGGACACAGTCCATTCCATGTAAACATGGCCCTTACCATTTTGGAACCACCATCAGCTTGCACAGTGCCTTGTTGACAACTTGAGTCCATGGCTTCATGGGGTCTGCGCCACGCACTATGCCTACCATCAGCTCTTACCAAATGAAATCGCACTCATCCGAACATGCAACGGTTTTTCAGTCGTCTGTATAAGATCCAACTGTTATGGTCAGAAGCCCAAGAGAGGAGGAGATGTAGGTGATGTCGTGCTGTTATGCTGTTAGCAAAGGCACTCTCGTCGGTCGTCTGCTGCCATAGCCAAATAACGCCAAATTTCGCGCATTGTCACAACGGATATGTTTGTCGTACGTCCCACATCCATTTCTGCGGTTATTTCATGCACTTTTGTTTGTCTCTTAGCAGTGACAACTCTACGTAAACGCCGCTGCTCTCGGTCGTTAAGTGAAGACCGTCGGCCATTGCGTTATCCGTGGTGAGAGGTAATACCTGAAATTTGGTATTCTCGGCACACCCTTGACACTGTGGATCTCGGAATACTGAATTTCCTGATCGTTCCCGAAATGGAATGTCCCATGCGTCTAGCTCCGACTACCACTCCTAGTTCAAAGTCGGTTAATTCCCATCGTGCGGCCATAGTAACCTCGAAAACCTCTCTACATGAATCACCTGAGTACAAATGACAGCTCCGCCAATACGCTACCCTTTTATACCTTGCCTTGTGTACGCGAAACTATCACCATCTGTTTACGTGCACGTTGTTATCTCATGACTTTCGTCACCTCGGTGTGGAATAGAACATCAAAATGATTTTTCAAAAAGATTTCATAAGCCACTAGTCTTTACTGACGGCTCCGTAAGTCATTTCAGTATGCTATATGAGGTCGCCTAATCGTCGGTCGCTGAAGCCCTCACTGCACACACTCAGATCCAGCGACAGCAACTGCCGTCCGCGATGCGGCGGGCCCGCACGTGCTAAACGCGGGCCACGCTCCACAGCGCGGCTCGCACGCAACCGGTTCCTAGTTATCAGCCAGTGCCTTACCCAACCTGTTGCCAATGCTCTCGCCTGGTCCGCTCCCATACTCGCCTGTTTCCGCCACCGTTTTAGCTTAAGGCGATGGCATTGAAAGATAACGGAGTGGTGCCGCCTTCTCAACAATGTAGATACTCGAAAACTACGTCATCATAGCAAATATTCGTAACCGAGTAGGTTTGTCTTCCGAATCATCGGAGGTGAATGTATAATCCGATGCGAGAGGTACACAGTTCGCCGCAGTGTTAACAGGTGGAGCAGATTCTGTCCATCCACTTCCTCCTAGCAACGCAGTTTGCTGACTGTTTTTCCCAAAACGTAGTGCCCCACAATGGACTAGTGATCACTAGAACGAACGGTACACGGTAGAGGCCTTCATTTGTTAACATTAATGTGACGTATCTTCGTGTTAGCTTTAATCACATCCTTAAATCGTTACCTCTGGCCTTTCATACATCGTTTTGCCCACTGTTAACTCACAGTAAAACATTTGTTGGGAACTCGATTATCGGGCATGTGGACTACATGCCGTCCCAATTGTACCTGGCGTCTTAAAGGCATCGCTTCTGTACTGGTTGCATATGCCTCTTCAATGATGCTATCATATGTGCGTCTGCCTCGCCACGTTGTATTCAGAATCCTCCTCAGGCATCGCAGACCATGTTGTTTCAGCTTTTTAAGGTGCCGTCTGTAACACGTCCACGATTCAGATCCATAAAGCAGGATGGGAATTACTACTGAATTGTATATGAGGATCTTTGTTGCAGCATTGAGATCGTTGTTGTCACATACCAGAGATCTTCGTCGGGCGAAGGGTACTCCATAATGGTTAATTCTGTTTGGAATTTGCGAATCTGTATTTGGACTGTATCGGAGGATGCTGCCAAGGTAAGTGAAGTTATGAACTACTTTGAAGGCTCACTTCGTCTATGGTGATACTGGTATTTCTTTGTTCTTCTCGCAGTGCTTGTTGGTGAAGGATTTGTGTTTTACTAGTACTCATTTTGCGACCTCTTATTTATCCTGTGGACAAATCATTCACGATTAACACCTGTTTTTCAACCTGAGCTGCAACTGCATCATCATCATCATCATCATCATCATCATCATCATCATCATACTATAACTCACCTAATGCTGCAGAAAATGTTAGGAATTTTTGCCTTTAGACGACTCAGATTAAATAGTTTCTCACCCATCCTGTTAGTTAACTGTATTCTTGCAAGATCATCTTTGACTAACTGAATGACAGCGGAACATTCCAGGAAAATGACTGACAATCACACACCCTTGCTTAACAACGGTATAGAAATGGAATGGCTCACCAACCGAGACGTTATCGACGACAGCTGCTGACGAATCTGTGTAATGCAATTTCAAGATGAACATTAATTTCTTTGGAAAACTACGCAGAAGTAAAATCTTTCCTAAAAATTCACAGTTTACTGAGTCAAATGCCTTAGTGAAATCAATAACGGCAATGTAAAAGTGTCCTTTTTTTTTAAGGCTGACGAGCTTTGAACATCACATGTGTTCCCTCTAGAGAGACTGAAGCCACATTGGCTCTCAGGTAGTAATTCCTCCACTAATGGCACAGAACGACTTGCAAAGACAGGAACGATAATGCGCCGCAGTTATTGCGATCTCAGTGATCTCCTTTCTTTTAAATACGGGAACCGTCAGACCTCTTCTGAAATCGGGAGGTATATCTTCAGTGTCACATATTTTTAACAGCCAGTTTGTGTATGTGTCTTATCAGTTTCTCACCACCTTCTTTAAGAGCTTCCGCTGGTATACTACCAGGATCAGTGGCTTTGTAATGCTTTGCTTCATTGACAACACACTTAACTTCATCTAATGCTGATGGTGAGCTAAATTCTTCCTTGTTGGGTGTTTGTTCTATTATTTCGAACACTTGTTAATCAATAACTGATTCTGATTCAGAAGGTCTTCAAACTATTCCATTCCTCTCACCTAGTCATGATGGAGCACTGATCTTTTAGAAGTGTCTTGTTGTCACTGGATCAAAGAGGATTTCTACGAAATGTGGTTGGACCATAGATTGTTTTTGTGGCATGGAAGAACTGTCTCTTATCTTTGTCTGCGAGATATTGTAATTCTTTAGTTCTTGTTATCCACCACGCATTTTTCAGCGCAAGGGTAGTTCTTTGTTTTTGCTTTGATAGGACGAAAGACTTCTACCTTCTTTTATGAGATCAATGCTTCAATTTTATTATTTTCATCAAAACATTTCTTATGTTTCCTGGTCTTATATAATGTTTCTAAGTACGCATCCAGAATAGTGCTCTTCAAGTTCGACCATTGTTGTGTTACAGTATGATGACATTCCTTAGACAGGGACTGATGAAGCTGTTTCCTGTACTGTGAGGTATATTCTGACATAACCAAACTTCTCAGTATCAGATGTGTGTCTACAGTTCTTTTGTTTACTCCTATGGGCAGGAAGTGACATACGCATGACGTATCTAGTAAGTCACTGATTTGTCCCATCTGCTTCTGTCATCGCTTTCGTGATGAAAACATCATTTTCTTGTGGGCAATTACACAGTCAACGAGATGCTACTGCTTCGATCTAGGGTGTTGCAATGATGATTTGAAGCGATCCTTTTGACGTCTTTATCGTCTCTAGCACTAGACTCACATAGTAAGATTATTTGTCGTAGCAACTAATGTTTGAAAGGATGTCATCCACATCTGAATACAACGTTTCTTTGATATACTCATCAGAATCTGGAGTGGGAACATATGCACTGTGTGATGCTGGTTATCATTCAGTCGAAGCCTTAATGTAATGAGGCGTTCATTATGCCCAGATGGAGGCTCTGACATATTCCTAAGAATGTCTTTGTTGATAGGAAAAGCCGACTCCGTATATTCGATGCTCAGTGGCAGGTTTCCCCTTCCAAATGAAGTTGTATCCTGCACCTAATGCATTCAATTGACCTTCATCGACGAAGTGGGTTTCCTGGAGTGCTGTTACTTGAATGTTATATCTTCTTAACACTCTGCTCTCAATACCTGTTCTCCTTTCGGGTCTCTCATTTACCGGTCATCAGTGACTTTTCTTACATTCCAAGACGCAAAATATAATTTATAATTTGTTCGGCTGCACTGATGTGATACCACTGGAGGCGAATATCCAATCGGCGGGGCACCTTTTCTAGCCGCTTTCATATATGGGATAAACAGAGTGGACCCTAAATAAGACTGCTCAGTCGTAGATGCAGCAGCCGAATTGCTCTACAGCCACAATCTCAAGCAAAAAATGGTTCAAATGGCTCTGAGCACTATGGGACTTAACATCTGAGGTCATCAGTCCCCTAGACCTTAGGACTACTTAAGCCTAACTAACCTAAGGACATCACATACATCCCTGCCCGAGGCGGTTCCAGACTGAAGCGCCTAGAACCGCTCGGCCACACAGTCCGGCAATCTCAACCAATACGACAGATCACACACCTAATATCTAAGAGTCAAGAGGCTTCCAGACATAATAATCCTGGCCCCGTCGTTATTTCTTGATTGTCGCAGGATTTTGGAAGATAGTCGGAATGTTCTTGGAAACTGCTGAGCATCACTTCTTTTGGGATGAGAGTGCTGCTGCATCTCAACAAACACACATTCTTGATCATCTAGGAACTACGTTCAACAACAAGCAGATGGAAGACAATTGAAAGTTTTCTAGTCACTGCAACCTTATCCGCCAATTCAGGCTAGATAAGACTCACCGTCCTAGAGCCTGATCCGCCTCTGGAGACTTTCTATGCCATTAACCACAGGTGGTTAATCCGCCTTTAGGAGAAATTTCTCGCACCAAGGGCAGGCTGTGTGTGTGTGTGTGTGTGTGTGTGTGTGTGTGTGTGTGTGTGAGAGAGAGAGAGAGAGAGAGAGAGAGAGAGAGAGAGAGAGAGAATATTATACTGAGCTTACTGTTTTAAGTATTAAGATTACAATGACATAAGACCACTCCAGGAAACCTGCCTTGCTGATGAAGGTTAATTGAATGCACTAGGTGCAGGATACAACTTCTTTTGGAAGGGGAAAGCTGCCACTGAGCACCGACCCCGAAGACTATTAAGGAGGCTGCAATGCCTAGCTACCATTTCCTACGCACCAGTCACATTCAGAAGCGATACACTCTCGCCATAACACGGAGCTAAAAAAGTAAATCAATAAACAGTACTGGAGAAAAGCTTACTGAAAAGACCTGCTCTCCGGTTCCTCCCTCCTGCACGAGTTAGAAGCGTGTTACAATGTCACTCTTAAGTTGCTGCTCCTCGTTATAAAGTAAAGAATCAGGACACGAGTGAACCGAGAAGTTTGTCTTGACACAGGCATATAGATTGCCAGTTTCATTTACTTGTCTTCCCCCATTCGACACGGAGATCGCGCCGTAGAAGGGGGGGGGGGCGGGGGGGAAAGAGAACACAAGGCGTCGACATGTCGCTGTACCGAAGAGTTAGTCCGAGACAAGAGAATATTAGACTTAGTCCGAGACAAGAGAATATTAGACTTCTCAGGTTTGGACCTTTCCCTTCAAACAGCACCCTGAAGACTTCCCTTTTCAGTGATGTGTTAAATGTGTGTCCTACACGTGATCATCCGTCGCATTTGGCACTGATATCAAACGCCGCCGCGCTGATCAGCCGAGCGTGGAATGGGCGCTAAACATCCGTATGCATTCTTCGATATGAATCGTTGGGATAGCGGGGAATAATGAAAGACATGTCGCCTTTTATGCTGATCGTGGCTCACTGTAAGAGATAGCACACTAACGGTTTTCACATGTGAAGCACCTTACACTAGTAAGACAGACAGTCTTTACTGCAGGCGGAATACAGATCGCTAGAACGGAAGTGTCACGAGGGGAATTTCTACTCCTGTACAGGAAAAAATTATCAAGAAAAATACGCATTACATAGCGTTGAACATCACAAGATACTAACGTATGAGACAAGGGGTTTATCTGGCGATGCAGTTGGGGAACAGGACAAGAGCAGAGTGAGTGGTCTTTCAAGAGGACCTAAAAGATAAGTTGGAAACCAATAATTTTAAACAGTGAAAGGCACTAACGTTGACACTGCATAGGGGAACTAACCAAATGGTTTGTAAACACAAGTTTTTTCCGTATTGCATAAACGAAATAGTATATGTTCTGGATTCGAATGGGATAATTTTGATGTGAAATAAGTGGAAATTACGACTGGATGATCCCAAACGGTAAGCTATTTGCTTTAAAATGCTATACTTTTGTGTAATGTGACTGGCACTTTAAAAAACATCGCTTTCCCGTAGTATACGAAATTCTTCGAAGCTACATTAAAAATTTCAAATTTTTTATTTTACTGGTTTATTTACCGACACCGCAAGAAAGAATCGAGTCAAATCAGCTCACTACGTATTATAGAAATAGCTTTCTTACGCAAGTAATTCAATGTGCTCGCGAAGGAGATGGAGGGGGGAGGGAGAGAGAGAGACAGGAGAGGAGAGGAGAGGAGAGGAGAGGAGAGAGAGAGAGAGAGAGAGAGAGAAGGAAGGAGGAAGAAGAAAAGACAACTGCAGCTCCTGCGTTTATTGGCACGTAGTGCTCAGCTATATGCTTGCACAGGGTGGTTATAATTAAACTTTCGCTGCTTGAGAGGGGCCCCATGAAAAATGATTGCCGCGCGGGATTAGCCGAGCGGTCTAGGGCGCTGCAGTCATGGACTGTGCGGCTGGTCCCGGCGGAGGTTCGAGTCCTCTCTCGTGCATGTGTGTGTGTGTGTGTGTGTGTGTGTGTGTGTGTGTGTGTGTTTGTCCTTAGGATAATTTAGGTTAAGTAGTGTGTAGGCTTAGAGACTGATGACCTTAGCATTTAAGTCCCATAAGATTTCACACACATTTGAACATTTTTTGAAAAACGATTGTTCGCACGACAACGAATCTTTGTGGAAACATTTGTAACGACACGAGGAAGAGAAATAACGAATAAAACACTGAACGAAATGCATTTTAGTTTCCACATGAGAGGGTAACATTTTTTAATTGCGTACCATGCTAGTTCGAGGTTACAAATGTCGTTCACTGTGACGACCATCTGGACCCATGACACCTTGGATTCGCACTGGGAATTGCTCTACTGCGTCCGGAACATCTCTAGTGAGATGTTGGCTACTCCCTCGCTGTGATCAATCTCAACCTCCACAATTAGTCTAGCATTCTCAGCCATGGCAATAGTAATTCAACAATCTGCGGCGCAAGTGGCCGTCGGCCTCTTCAAAGAGCAATTCCCAAATCGCCTGTTAATTCTAACTTCCCCCAAATCACGAACTGCAACCGCAGTGCGGAAAGAGGACCTCTCCATATTGTTTTAATGCGTCCATATTCGCGAAGAGCAGCAGGGCTACTGCTATTGTTGTGACGAAACAGCTTTACTGCTCAACTTGTCCAGACCAATGTTGACAGCCTGTAAGTGTTAAGCATACTGATACATGTGTTTCAACCCTCTGTCGTCGTACCAATAGCGGCGCCTAACGGCAAGTCATGACACCAGCACTCCTAACGACGCAAATCTTGCAGCACACAGTCTGAACATCATTCCTACTGTGTTGGATACCCATCAACGCTGGCGCATGTAGCGAAAGTTTAATTATAATCACCGTGTTTTATGAACTAAATACTGCTGTGTTTTCAAAACAGCAGCTTAAGACGCAACTAAGAGGGCTCTATGATTCTCAGATACATAAGGACTCTTAAATTATTAATTGTATAGCATATAAAAAATCACAACAGACTAAATAATAAATGTCCAAAGCTTCTGGGAAATATTTGTAATACGTCTTTTCCCACAAAAGGTGTTTTTTCGAGCTTTACCCCCCAGTGCACGCACATTAACTGAAGCAGCGACGAGGCAGATGCCGATGGCCTGCCCGCTGAGGCGACGACAGCCAGCGCCGGTCGGCAGGCGCAGCGATTCAGACCGGCTAGACCTTGACACAATTTCGAGAATTATCGAGAGTGAAACTGGTTCAAGGTGGAAGGGTGGCGCGCGATCTTCAGTATTCCACAACTCAGCTGCACTCAGCTGCTGGGATGCTGCATAACAACATGCAGCGTGACTACACTTGCAGCCATCATAGTTACGTTGTTGTTGTTATCGATGCGTATCTTCCATGCACATCCAGCTGTAAAGAGAGTAAACTGGTACATAAAATAACAATACTGCAATACCTGCCTGTTTTCTTCGCGTATCTATACTCAACAATTTAGTTCGATGTAATTTGTTACACAGTATGGCTACCATTGTCCCAGCCTCGTTGCCACGTAAGGCGAACATAGCGATACAAGGCTTATGATACGGTGCAGTTTGTAAGTGCACAAAATTTTCCTTTGTTGTTATTGGCTATATGTTTTTATCTACTGACATATTTGCGCATTAAAAAATAAAAAGGACTACGTACTGTACTATTTTCAATGACTTAATTTTTAACTGCAATCATTTCACTAACATACGTACAATATTTGCTAACAGTGAATCTTCCAAGTCTACAAATGGTGTTTTTCAGGGGTGACGCGGCTTACAGAGGCATCTATTTGGTCATACCGAAGAATGGGACTGAAGACAGCTGTCATGAAACGTGATGTAACATCCACTTCGCTGCAGCAATACGAATGACGAATATCATCTTATGCATGGAGGTCCACTACAGACTCAAGATAGACAGACGAACCGGTCCGGATACTAAAACTGTGTTTTTAATGTATATACTGAACGATTTTTCCGAACAAAATCAATACACTGATCAGAAACTGGAACATAGTCTCAAAATAATCTAAATAGTGTTTTCAGGATTGCGTCACTTTTTCTCAGTCGACAGACTGTTTCTGAGAGAAATGCCTGACCCGAGAACCTTTCCTAAAGCAATGTGCATAATGCGTATCTTTGTAGACGGTAGTGTGTCTTTAGGTCCAAACGCAAACCAAGAAGGCAGCTATCGAAGTAAATTTTGATTCGACAACATTACGTCATACGACATGGTGCTTACTAACTGATGCCTACAGGAGAAAATGTGAAGTTTGAAGACGAACCTGAACCGTGGAGTGAAATGTCAACATAAGGAAAAGTGTTGCCAGAAGAGACAGTCGTGTTAAGTTCAGGAAAAATTCTATGATCCATAGGATATCGAGGTGCAAAGCAATGAAAAACTGACCTATAAAAAAACCAGCCAGCCAGCAATACATAATGGCTACCCATCACCAGAATGAAGAGGAGAAGGAACGATAATTGCTTCATATTTATCTCACCCTGACGTAGACTGGGATGGTAATCGACATTAACTTTCGGTACAAGGCTTTTTTCTGTTCTGTGAACCTGTAAACGTGTCAGTGTTATAAGACTTCTTTTAGTGAGTAACGGCGAGTAGATCGCTGCTGAGCATCAGATCCTTGTTAAGCATGGATTAGGGAGAAAAGCAACCTCTCCGACAGAAAATCTAAGTCATTTCGGCACACTAACTCCAGCTCTTCTACCCTGCGTCACAGAATTGTTTGCAGGCATCTATTCAGTAAGGAAATTCTTCATTACGTGATATTTGCAGTGCCACAAGCAAGATGTAGAATAGTAGCTACTGATGTCGTTACATTTGAAAATGTCATAATTCCAATGAATTATTCAAGTCTTGCTATGTTCAACGTAGCCGCCGCCAAGTGATGGTATTAGACCTGTCCATAACTGCAGCGCCTCGACCGCTCGGCCAAACCCCCCGCGGCCAGGTGGCAGAGTACTGGACGCATCATCGGGCACATACACCACTGATCAAAAGTATCCAGACGTCTGTAAGTAGACATTAATATGGTATGTGTCTACCCTTCGCCTTTATGGTGGCTTGAGCTCTACTGGGGACGAGGTGCCTGAATGTCGGAGGAGGAATGGAAGGCCATTCTTCCTCAAGAGCCGAAACCAGAGAACGTAATGATGTTGGACGCTGGGGTCTACGACGAATTCGAAGTTCTACCTCATCCCAAAGTGTTCCATTGGCTTCATGTCAGAACACTGGGCAGGCCAGTACATTTCAGGAATGTTATGATCCACAAACCATTACCTGAAGATGCTGCCTCGACAGGGTGCATTGCCATTCTAACATAAACAATCATAATCTCCGAACTGTTCTTCTACTGTATGCAGTACCCAAGTCCGTAAAACGCATCCGTATCATACCGCAACCACATACTTACCACCAAAAACATCACCGTATCGTAACACCACCTCCACCGTACTTCACTGTTGGCACTTCCATCGAATTGCCACATGGCATAGCGTGGTTCATCACTCCATAGCACTCGGCTTCCAGTAATCCACTGTCCAGTGACGTAACTCCTTACACCACCTCGTGCTGCTTAACACTGGCTACGGAAATGTGCGGCTCACGAGGAGCTACTCGACCATTGTACCCCTTTCTTTTTAACTCGTTGCGCAAACTTATTGTGCTAGCACAATGCATATCACGTGTGATTCATCCCCTTTATTTCATGTGATTTCTTACAGCCACCCTCCGCAACGCTCGATGGTCCCTGTTCATCAGTACACGAGGTAGCCCTGGAACTGATTTAGTTGTAGTTGTTCCTCCGCCTTTCCACTTCACAATCACATCAACAGTCCACTTGGGCAGTTATAGAAGGATTGAAAGGTCCCTGGTGGATTTGTTACTCCAATGACTACTCCACTTTCGAAGTCAATGAGGTCTCCTGATCGACCCATACTGCCTTCACTGCTTGCCTACTAACAACACAATACTTTTTAATGGCGAGTCCGCCTCTCGTGACGTCTAATGGTTAATTCAGCGTTAGGCAGGGTTGTCCTGATACTTCTGATCAGTTAGTGTACTTTACTTGCTCGTGCTCGGATTTAAAAAAAAAAAGTTTTACAACCGAAGCTATGGTTCATTTTTGTAGTAGCGACGGCTCTCGATGCCATCGTATTACCATTTCTTCTTCAAAATTATGCTGGTCATGAGGAGAACAGGATCTACATTGTTCTTTAAAAAACGAAGTGTTCTTCGACATATAGGTTAATGGAACCATTTATAATGGATCAAATCAGGAAATAAAAACATAAACATGAAGAATGGTCTGGAAAAAACAATGTTTTACTAGGTATGGTCCAGCTGGAGCTGATATACACGTTGTACCCGTTGCCTCCCTCCAACCTTTTGAACTGACTTATCGAGCCAGTAATAGGGCCTATAGTTTAACCACAGCGCAACTTGGCGGACGTACATAAACATTATTTGTAATACACCTAAATTTCCGAATCCTTCATGGGAAAGAAAAGCTCTTTATTTTAAATGGGAGGAACAGACGAACTACACGCGACATATGCGTGAAAAGCAACGCAATTCCCCGTAACGGCCGAAAAGCTAGTGACACCAATTTCAGTCTTGGCATTTAATGCCAGTTCTCTTCACGTAGATTTTGCAACGTATTTATGCCCACGTAATTGTAGCGTGCTTTCGTATCTCGAGGTGTCGCACAGATAAAGCAAGATATAACGAAATTAGCTTCGTCGCTCTCTGCCGAGCAGATAACAATTATAAATACAGATAAAATGGAACGCGTGCGGAGCGATATGGACGCGACTGTACGCGCTGGCTCGCGAACTGTTCCACTTTCACTGTGGCGCGCTTGTACCCTGACCAGCAAGATACGGCCAGTAGAAATACTGCTACACGCGTCGTAAACACGTCGCCGTTCTCGCTCCAAAGACGGACGACCCCTTGGCGACGATCATTCTATCACAGACAACCAGGCGCGTCGCGGCCTAGGCTATTGCGCCGTATCGATTCGCAGACACAAACCAGAATGGAGGTCAAGTAATGCTAGCTCGTTATGAAACAGGTATGGGATTCAGGACGTGACGACCAATCCATTCAAATCTCAGTCTGTTGAGCTGTGGTTTTCAAGTCGCCATCAAAGAAAAAAGCCCCTGTTCCATTGTCTACTTCCTTGCGACACTGTTGTCAACGCATTCGAGCTCCACTTCTATATTATAAAGGCCTCTCAAAATTAATATCAGAGGGAAGCATGTTTTCACCTAGATAAGACTGTATATGTTTACTATTTGAAATTTTCGTCATGTCTTTTGTAAGCACTAAGGAGTGTCTCTTATGCAACATTGTGGTCCCGGCATACCTCACCTTTTCCCTGGTCTCGCCTACGCACTTGCTAATAAAAATTATGTTAGCGTAGGTATGGAAAAACTTATCACATCTTATTTGTGTTAATTCAGGTAGAAAATTGGTGATGATGATGATCATAGAAAATTGGTATCTTCTACAAAGAAGTCAACCAATGTATGACCATTGCATATTATTCGACGAAGAAGAAGAAGAAGAAGAAAAATAAGAAGAAGACAAGCTGAATACAACAGGTACAGCGATATTTCTGAATTGGTCTCTAGTGTTGTGCAGAATATTTTGTCATCAGTTCACTTGTCAATCAAAATGTAGAATGGGGAACAGTTAGTATATATATATATATATATATATATATATATATATATATATATATATATATATAACGTCTAGCATGTAGTTAATTTCGACGCTGAGTGAGTGGACTGTCTGTTAAGCAGCAAGACAACCCGAGCAATTATTGATTTGACAATCGTTACTCATAGTTCTTTTAAAAATAAAAAATTTTGAGTCCTGAAAGCATGTCCTGAGCAGACACGTGACTCAGATCAGGAGGGACCGGCTTCAACGTGAACTATCGAAACTGTGTAAAAGGTGAATTTGATAGCCCGGAAGGGGAACTGCTCCCCAGTAGGTGCCCGTACATAGAACACAACACCACCGAGTTCGGTATAAACGAGGTATACGCAACAAATATCCCCAAATTGCACAGAGATATAGTGTCAACTATCAGCACAAAACTTTACTATTCGCTAGCGTTAATTACTTCACACTTGAGGTCTAAGGAGCACCCGAAGCTTCAGAGATCATAATAATCGTATTCCTATAAACCTCAATATGGTTCAAATGGCTCTGAGTACTATGGGGCTTAACTTCTGAGGTCATCAGTCCCCTAGAACTTAGAACTACTTAAACCAAACTAACTTAAGGACATCACACACACCCATGCCCAAGGCAGGATTCGAACCTGCGACCGTAGCGGTCGCAAGGGGTCCAGACTGCAGCGCCTAGAACCGCTCGGCCACCTCGGCCGGCTAAACTTCAATATATTTACAAGTGTACTGTTAAACCATCTAATCTTTCGCGCGAAGTTACAATTCAACATATGCACTCCTGATCGCATCAGCTGCGTTTATTGATTTGTGTGTGTGTGTGTGTGGTTTTTTAATTTTTTTTTATTATTATTGTGTCACAGCGAAATACTGCAAGTGACTGGCCACTCGGTTTGATGCGCATAGCGCAAGGCGTGTAAACAGCCGCAGTGATTAGCACACTGGACTCGCATTTGAGAGGACGGCAGTTCAAACCCGCGTCCAGCCGTTCGGACTTAGGTTTTTCGTTATTTACCTGAATCGCTTCAGGCAAATGCCGGGATGGTTTCTTTGACAGGACACGGCCGATTTCCTTCCCCATCCTTTGCTAATTCAAGTTTGCGCTCCGTCTCTAATGACCTCGTCATCGACAGGACGTTGAACACTAATCTGCTCCTCCTTCTCTAATTTGATGTGATCCCATTTCATCTCGTAGACTCACCGTGTTTATAGATCGTAAAGGCATTGATGTATCTTTCAAGCAATATGATGGCTGGATCTTCTGGAGTTAAAGTGCCATGTGCAAGTGGCAGAAATGCTTTGTTCAAGACTTATTGCATTTAATGCAGTATAATCCTAACTTCATTCACGAGTTCTGTCTGCATAAAAAGAGCTAGTCATTTCGTTTGTAACAACTGAAGGACATGCTCTCGCTCTTAGGTTACTCATAAGACCATTTTCTTAACGGTTTGTATACGTTCTCCAAGCATGAATCAAGCTGTATAGTGTAACATCAAGCACCTTAAAGACACTGCTGCTCATACTTTGCTTTAAACAACGGTCACTCAAGGACAACAGAAAGTTAAGACAAAACAAGTTGTGCAGTATTTAATGGGGAGCTCGCTAACAGTAAACACTGCCACGTCCGCATCCACCACATCGGGAAACACACACATGTGGTGGCACGTGGCAAAAGCAGCAACAAGACGAACGCAGTACCTATTTGCGCCGTCTCAGTTTGCACGCCGTCCTCACGTGGCTTGCTGTCTGCTGGACTATCAAAACAACTATTCCCAAACACCTAGCACAGCAGCTGCCGCGTGGAATGAAGCAAGTTCCACTTCTGGCAACAGTCAAGGAATGTCTATGTGTCAACTCAAAACATATGCGATGTCTCCGCATACCTATCACTTTTCGGACCTTCACGACGTTTCAAGGACGCTTCGTATTGCCGTCCTCACGAACGATCGTTGTGCACTACTGATGCCCACAACGCAGCATTGTTACGCAAATTCAACGGATTCTTTACTTGTTACGCCAGCACTGTCTGCCCGTACAGGTAGGTGGTAAAAGATGCAGCACACTGGACAAGAACGTATCCCAGACGCTTGTAGTCCTGGCTCTGGGCCAATCTTCACATCGTAGCACGCAACTCACCAACGACTGCCCGTTTCCTATAGCTCACTTGTGTTTCTAGTGCTCGGCTACTGTTAAAAAAGTAACGACGAACCATCTTTCGTAAAGTGTAAGATGAACGACCAAGCATATGGCAAAATCATAAATGAGACACAAGTCACCCATGCAATATGAAGATTTGATATCTATGGAACGCCTTTTGAGTTTTTCTCGGCCTCTGGTACGTACAATAATGGTACGTAATCACGATAGCTTAATGGTTGTACATCAATTCATTTCAGAGTCAATCTTGCACTGTGCAACCGAAAGTGCTCTGCTTCGAAATTTCAGTGTATATTAAAACTTCGTTGCGGACCGTGTGTTGAACTATGTCTTTATGCGACATAATATTTTAGCAGGATGATCTTTAAAACAAATTAAGAGGAAACGCGGTGCCGAAAGATATCTTCGCGAAAACTGCTGCGCGGACGCATTCTATACGTGTCACAATGAAAAAAATACTGCAATCAGGCGAGTTATTGACTGGAGAGTCGTTTGAATTTCGTGCGATCTTTAAACTTGTGGCTTCAGGTGTTTGTCTATGCAACAGGAAAATCAGAACTTCATCGGTTAACTGAAGGAATTTGTTTCTGGCAGTTAACGTGACTTCCATCTTTGGCAATGCTTCCTTCGGATATGTGAAAGTACAGAGTTGTGCAGTTGTTCGGATTCTACGTTAAACGTAATTTATTCCCCTACAAATGGCTGAGACGCGATCCTCAGGTGGGGGAATTGACAAACCATCCCATCTCCAATACGACCGTATCTAGTAAAAACCCGTGTTTTAGAAAATAGCTTTACTTCTTGGTTAAGAACCAGCTGTCACGGTCAAACTATCTAAACACGGGGGTCCGCAGCTCGTGGTCGTGCGGTAGCGTTCTCGCTTCCCACGCCCGGGTTCCCGGGTTCGATTCCCGGCGGGGACGGGGATTTTCTCTGCCTCGTGACGACTGGGTGTTGTGTGCTGTCCTTAGGTTAGTTAGGTTTAAGTAGTTCTAAGTTCTAGGGGACTGATGATCATTGATGTTAAGTCCCATAGTGCTCAGAGCCATTTAAACACGGGGCTCGTTAGAAGTAATTTAATACCCACAATGAATCTTTCGCTCTGCAGCGGAGCGTGCGTTGCTTTGAAACTTCCTGGCAGACTGCTCGCGGAAGCATGCTACCCGTATTCGAGGCTCGATCCGGCACATAATTTTAAGCTAATTTAATATGCAATGCATTCCACGCGTCCAGGCAGAAATACCACTGTATATAACCCCCCCCCCCCAACTCCCTTAGCCGGCCGGTGTAGCCAAGCGGTTAAAGGCGCTACAGTCTGGAACCGCGTGACCGCTACGGTCGCAGGTTCGAATCCTGCCTCGGGCATGGATGTGTGTGATGTCCTTAGGTTAGTTAGGTTTAAGTAATTCTAAGTTCTAGGGGACTGATGACCTTAGACGTTAAGTCCCATAGTGCTCAGAGCCATTTGAACCTAACTTCCTTAACTTTGTTTCCTCTACGTGTTACCACATTTGAAATTTTTTAAAGATAACTGCGAATAAACAGATAGCTCTCCCAAAATTTTCGGCTGTCATATACTAGCAGTATCACTAATAAGTTATATGATCAGCACAGACTACACAGCGGCCGGATGCCTTGATTTGAATTTCTGGTTGACTAATATTCTACACACCCACATTTCGAAGGCTTCTACACACTGCTCTTCGTGTCTTTGTAGCGTCTATGTTCTGACACCATACATGGCTGCATTCCACACCTAACATTTCCGCGACATTTGTCTTAGCTTATTATTCGGGTGCCTACAGTAGATTTCACTTTTTCCTACAAATGTTTACACTGAGAACGTAAGCACGTTATTTATGAAATGCATGAGAAAAGGAGAGGACACTCACCTTCTAGCTTCATGCCGACTTCGAGGCACTTCTGGAAGCGGCAGTAGGGGCAGCGTTTCCGCTGAGTCTTGTCGATGTGACAGCTGCGGTCCGCGACGCACGTGTACACTTTCTTGTTCTGGACGGTGCGCTTGAAAAAGCCCTTGCAGCTCTCGCAGGTGAGCAGGCCGTAGTGGTAACCGGACACCTTGTCGCCGCAGACGGGGCACAGCTCCTCGATGACGTCCTTGGTGTCGGGCAGCTCGGCGACCACGGAGCCGGCCGCGCCGGCCACCGCCGCCGCCCCCGCAGCCGCGCCGCCGCCCACCGTCGCGCCGGACGCGCCGCCGTAGCCGCCGCCCACGTCCATGCCGGCTACGGCGACGCCGCCGCCTGCCAGCGAGAACAGATAGGACGCGTCCATGTTACTGAAGCAATGGCCCTGCTGTTGCTGGTGCTGCTGCGCCAGCGGCTGCTGCTGCTGTTGTTGTTGGTAGCCGCCGCCGTAGCTGGCAGAGCCGCCCCCGGCCGTGCTCCCCATGGGCGGCGGCGAACAGTACAGCGGAGGCGGCATGCTACTGCTGCCGGGCGCCGTCGACGCCACGCTCGTCGTCACTATCGCGCCCGAGTGGTGCGGGCTACCACTGGCGCTGCCCGTCGGACTTAAATTAAACGGCGACATGTTCATGTAGACCATAGCGGCAGAATGGTGCTCCATGTCCAATAGCATATTACACAAAGTTTTATATTCGCTTGCCTCTTTCTACACGGTGCGTATTGGTTACGTTACTAGGCTCCTGGCCGGGATGTCTTTATAGTACAACAATACTACACAGTGCACTGTGTATATCTTAATACGCGTTGCAAAACGTCTGGCAGTGTCAATGAGATCTGAGGGACAGTTAAGTTAAATTCGAGTTCTGGTTGTGTTCGAACCTATCACAGTCACCACACTAGTTGTAGAGGAAACCCCACCCCTCTAATTAGGGGAGGGACGCAAGGCGCCAATATAACAATGGCCAGCACAATCGTATTTTGAGCGCACTTCACGGTGCTCTTTCTCATAAGAGATATTTTTAAGTCCGGGGTCCGATAGTGAATCATTCATGCAGTTACACAAAACTGTGGCACAACCTCGAGGTTTCACTGTATTCAACTCCTCAGTCAAAATTGGAGATCAGTATCACAGTCACATACAACACGAAGTATGTAGTATTCACACATTTCCACTACGTGTCGAATTTCCAATTCCATTAATGAAATAAATGAAAAAAAAAATAGTAGGTCAATTCGCTCAGTCACACGAGTTCACAGTATCACACACGCGCAAAGTGACGGTAACCACGGCGAAGTAATAATCCAACAGGCGGTGGACAGCGTCACGATGGCGAGGCTGAACGATGCAACACAGTAGTGGTGCCACCAACACTTGTCCACGCTCGAGACTAACTGACAGCACGGCGCCGCCGGCCGAGCCAAACCCCCTAGCCCGCCCCTCCAAGCGCGCCTTTCCCCTCCGCGAGCTCCCCTCCCGCCGGTGATACAATGGATAATGATTAGGAACCTATGTAATAAGTGAAAGTGAGTGGCTGACCCACTTTCTACAGAACCAGGTCTATGTTACACACATGCAGCAGCAGGCGGCAAGCGAGAGTGGTCCAGGGGAAGGGGCGGCGGCAGCCGGAGTCGTGGAGGGGGGAAAGTGGAAGGGGCGCCTGGTAGGGGGGGTAGCCGCCGTGGTGGGGGCCCTGTCCCACTGACCTACTTGCTTCGCGTCGGCTACCAGCAAACTTCGACCCGCGAATGCCGCAAAAATTGCAGTTTCCAGCTGGGCCCGTTTTCACTTTCGATAGCTCCGAATGAAACCGAAAGTTAAGCTGCAGGATGAAGCGCAATGATTATGAGGAGCGCTTAGCGCCGACATTCCATTACAGTTTCTTTGTGCTGTTGCATCGGTAATTAGAGAGCTTTTCGGCGCCCCAGCGTGTACCCTTGACATCTTGACGCACTTCTGTACCTCAGATGCTAAATTTGCACATACATTTAAAGAAGTGTAATTTCTGAATGCAAGATTATCTCAAAAGTGACGAACCAAACAATGGCATGAAGAAACAATACATACTTGACTTTAACGAAAACTTGACTTCACCCAAGAGAAAAAAAAAACAACTTCTGTGTACCTGCACCATATAAGATGAATCCACCTGCTGAAATCTACTGAAGTGACACCAATCACTTCAATCAAAATAGTTTGCAAATGTGAATAAATGGAAATAGGGCAAACTAAATAGCATTTATAGATGTTACTGTGATGGTTAATACCACGCTAACAGTAGAAACAGTGGACACTACAGTGGAAGTTGCTCGTATAAAGTCAGCAGAAAATAAATACAACAGTAACGTTAACTGATTTGTTTGAACCTGTTTATCTTCAAGCTCTCAAGTGACTTATGGAACATCAGTAACTACACAGAAGTAAGTGGGAGAAACTTGCAATTCTACGAGTTCTCGAAATCTTGAACATCAGCGTTGAAACACTATAGCTTAAATGATACTAGTATTATGGAGCATGGGCCATCGCCGAATCAAGTTTATATTATTAATCAGTTACGGCTCGAGAATGAAGTAAGTTCAACAAAGAATTCTGTTTTCTGAGTTGACAGTTTACCGCAGCATATTTTGCGAGCCGCCCAGTGTGCCACCAATCTCGCATTAACAGCGGCAAGTAGGCTAGCTCAAAAACTGTGTAACCAAGGTGTGCTTGCGGTACATGTGTAACGGAAATGCTGAGCCGCAACGCGGCTAAAGGCCTCTTTCTTCAGTGGCTAAATATTGCTTCTATAAGTCATTAGCGTATTTTAATTGTAACGGCTTGCGCTCTGCAGGAGTGTGAATGGCTGAAGCTAATGACAAATACAGCTACAGCACTCCTATAAATCATAAGCTGTTTAAAACATCCACAAGACAACGTAACTTCGTCCGTCACTGATCATATAACAGACCTTTTAATTACAATACTACACTAATCAATTTGCAAAATGTTATGGAAACAAAATGACCTAAATTTTTTGAAGTTTGTGTCACTGAATACGAAACTAAAGCTAAAACTCGCATATTAACTCATGTTTTCAAACTGTTACTATTACCAGAACCTGTAGTTACTTTCATCTTATATTTCGACTTATAACAATCGGCAGCATTCCTGAGCATGTTTCAATTCTCACAGCACTGTCATTCCATAAGGGGTACATGCTCTACACGTGGTCATCGCGCCAACAATAACATTGTGGTCAGGTATGGGACTTCGGAGCACTTGAACTGTTGTAATAAAAGTGGACATGGCTCTCACAAGAATTTTATTGTGATGTACTTTCACAGCTGGTTATCTACTACAAAAAGGCAACAATGTCTCGAATTTATTAATTAATCATATAACTTCTGCTTTATTTGCGGTGAAGTGACATTATCTTCGATGAAGTTTTCAATTGCGCCTTCTGATGAAATGAATATTTAAAAAAAAAAAATATTTGTAACACAGAAGACCATGAAAAATAACTAAGGACCATCTGTGCGTCACAAGGCTGCTCGTGACAATTTGTAGACGCTAATGGTCAAAGGCGATGAAAAATGGGTTTATCACTTAGAACCGGAAACAAAACTGCAATTCACGGAGCGGCGCCACGCCACCTCTCCTCCTTACTCGGTAAAGTTATGGTGACGGTCTTCTTGGACGCTGAAGGGATTGTTCTGTTCGATGCATTCCCTCATTGTGCAACGATCAACACGGAAGGGTACTGAGCTGCCCTCAGGAAATTGAAGAAACGACTTCAGCTTGTTCCTTGCCAAAAAACTAACTTCTCCTTCTCCACGACAACACACGGCCTCATACAAGTCTGCGCACCCGTGAAGAGTTCGTAAACTCAAAAGTACACTGGACTGTTTTTCCCCATCCACCCTACAGCCCCTATGTCGCACCTCCCGACTTCCATCTGCTTGGCTCAATGAAGGATGCACTCCGCGGGAAGCAGTACGTCGACGATGGGTAGGTTATTAATGCACCAAGACGGGCTTCGAAGTCGACTAATAGAGTGGTACCATGCGGGCATACAGGCCATCCCAGTAACGATGCATAAGGGCATCGAACTTAACGGAGATTATGTTGAAAATGGGGTTTTATAGCCAAAAGACTGGGGAATAATATGGTCTAGTGGAATCCTGAGTAAAATCAATCTGCTATCAGAAAAAAATGTGTTGTATTAATTATTGAACGGCCCTTGTAGAAGTGTACGTTTCGCAGTATCATCTGGATTTCTTCCCACCAAACTGTGGTGACGTGAGAGATGAACATAGTGTGCGTTTTCACCTAAGTATTTCACTGAAGGAACAAAGATATAAAGGGAAATGCGAGTACTGTCATCTGATTATTGTTGTATTGCAAATAGGGACGCTTCTGCAACACGTTACCATAGCCACCCCGAAAAGAAACGTTCTAAAGGTATTTGACATTTTTCCATCTTTCTCATCTGTGATAAACTTTAGCTTTGGCCGATTCCGTGCTACGTATGCTGGTTCGGTCTGATATTTCAATGCATACCTATGCAGGTAGGCCTCCCGACATGCATTTTGGCTGCCGCAGCTTTAGTAAAGACAACGTTTTCATGCTTGTGTGTGACATTTATCTGGAAAAAAGATGTCTACATTTAGATAAAAAACATCCGCTTTAGAATGTCTTCTTACCCTGTATATACACGTTTCGTCACACGTATAATACCAGGCTGTTGGTCAGAGTTACTAAACACAGCCTTCCGAAACTCCTTCACCAAAGAAAACGAAGTAAATATTCCAGAATTCGAATCAAGAACAGATGTCAACATGAGTAACATAGAAGTAGATATCCTCGGAGTAGTGAAGCAACTTAAATCATGTGGTGTCACCGCCAGACACCACACTTGCTAGGTGGTAGCCTTCAAATCGGCCGCGGTCCGTTAGTATACGTCGGGCCCGCCTGTCGCCACTATCAGTGATTGCAGACCGAGCGCCGCCACACGGCAGGTCTAGTCTAGAGAGACTCCCTAGCACTCGCCCCAGTTGTACAGCCGACTTTGCTAGCGATGGTTCACTGACTACATACGCTCTCATTTGCAGAGACGACAGTTTAGCATAGCCTTCAGCTACGTCATTTGTTACGGCCTAGCAAGGCGCCATATTCAGTTACTGTCTTCTGAACAGATAATATTGTGAGTCATTATTGGATTAAAGTTAAGTATCAAAGTAATTACGTCCGCTTTCTGAATTCTAATTCCTTGTCATGTTCCAGACCTCACGTCAGTATAGTCCTTTCCCTCCTCACGCCAGCCTGCGTGAGCTAAAACGCGTGCATTTCGGCCTCCTCTAGTAACACGGTGTTGGCTCTTCTGCCAACACTACAAATCACTTAATAAAAGCAAGTCTTCTGGTCCAGACTGTATACCACTCAGGTTCCATTCTCAGCATGCTGATGCAATAGCTCCATACTTAACTATCATATACAATAGTTCGCTCGACGAAAGATCCGTACCCAATCACTGGAAAGCTGCACAGGTCACAGCAATATTCAAGAAAGGTAGTAGGAGTAATCCACTAAATTACAGGCCCATATCATTAACGTCGATATGCTGCAGGATATTGTATTCGACCATTATGAATTACCTCGAAGAATACGGTCTATTGATACACAGTTAACACGGATTTAGAAAATATCGTTCTTGTGAAACACAGCTAGCTCTTTACTCGCACAAAGTGTTGAGTGCTACTGACAAGGGATTTAAAATGGATTCCGTATTTCTGGATTTACGGAAGGCTTTTGGCACTGTACCACCAAGCGGCTTGTAGTGAAATTGCGTGATTATGGAATAGTGTCTCAGTTATGTGATTAGATTCGTGATTTCCTGTCAGAGAGGCCACAGTTCGTAGTAACTGACGGAAAGTCATTGAGTACAACAGAAGTGATTTCTGGAGTTCCCCAAAGTAGTCTTATAGGCCCTTTGTTGTTCCGTATCTATATAAACGATTTGGGAGACAATCTGAGCAGCCGTCTTACATTGTTTGCAGAAGACGCTGTCGTTTATCGACTAGTAAAGTCATCAGAAGATAAAAAAAAATTGCAAAACGATTTAGAAAAGACATCTGTATGGTGCGAAAATTGACAAATGACCCTAAATAACCAAAAGTGTGAGGTCATCCACGTGAGTGCTAAAAGGAATTCGTTAAACTTCCGTTACACGATAAATCAGTCAAATCTAAAGACCGTAAATTCAACTAAAGACCTAGCATTACAAGTATGAGCAACTTAAATTGCAAGGAACGTATAGAAAATGTTGTGGGGAAGGCTAACCAAAGACTGCGTTTTATTGGCAGGATACTTAGAAAATGTAACAGATCTACTAAAGAGACTGCCTACCCTACGCTTGTCCGTCCTATTTTAGAATACTGCTGCGCGGTATGGGATCCTTACCAAATAGCACTGACGGAGTACATCGAAAAAGTTGAAAGAATGGCAGCACGTTTTGTATTATTGCGAAATATGGGTGAGAGCGTCACTGAAATGATATAGGATCTGGGATGGACACCATTAAAACAAAGGCGCTTTTCGTTGCGGGGGAATCTTCTCGCGAAATTGCAATCACCAACTTCCTCCTCCGAATGCGAAAATATTTTGTTGACGCCGACCTACATAGGAAGAAACGATCACCATGATAAAATAAGGAAAATCAGAGATCGCACGGGAAGATACAGGTGTTCGTTCTTTCCTCGCGCTATACGAGATTGGAATAATGGCGAATTGTGAAGTTGGTTCGATGATCCTCCTGCCAGGCACTTAAATGTGATTTGCAGAATATCGATGTAGATGTAGGTCCTATGAGAGCAGTCATCGTAAATCGGGCTATATAGGGAGGAGAGAAACTTCTACCTTAGTAGAACTGTTCGATTTCCGCCTTTTTATGACGACTTTACAAAGCGTCTAAGAATAACCTCACTCAAAGTGCACAGAAAACCGAAGTAACATCTTTCATCCCAATTACCAGACTTCGTTTACATCAGTAGGTATACAATGAGATTAGATGTCACGTGACAAAGAAGCGATTTACTCGGATGCATAACTATACATCGTAGCGTTGAATCGATGGTAAATTGGATTAAGGCGATTCCTTACAAGACTACGTGTCAAACGTAGAAAAGGCTAAACAGGTAAAGTGTACATAATACAACAGTGTACATAACACAAACTGCAATTCCGATTATCCAGACTTTTTCTTAGTGACTTCTGGTTTCCGGCACTTTAGCCGTGGCCTAACGTACATTCTCGGGACTGGCGTTTCGTTTCCTGTGGCGGCAGACATCGCCAAAGGCTGATGAGACAATCTGACTGCAGATAATGTAGGAATTCCTAACAAGTGAGTAACTGGTGCAGGAATTGCAATTTGTAATGAATGAAACCGAATACAAACTACAGAAGATCAGAATCTGACAGTGATACGTGTGACTGTGACAGAAGAAGAAAAAACGTCTTATTTTTTGAGGGTCAGACACGAGCGATAAGTCAAGGGACTTGTATTCTGAAGGACGACGATTTAAATTCTCGTCCAGTCACTCATTTTTAGGTTTTTCGTGATTTTCCTACATCGCTTACGGCGAGGTGGTTTCTTTGAATAGGAACGGTCGACTACGTTTCCCATTCTTCTGCATAGCGATATTTTCCAGCGCCTCTAACGACCTCGTCCCCGACTCTAATGTTTCTTCCTTTCTTCCTTCCTCTGCAGTACATACAGAGCGGAAATGACGAGTTGGTATTTAAATACCTAATAAATGGGTTTAGTGAGACAGGAAAATTGCAGCATGTGGATAACTAGACCATGTATGGAAATTGCTGAGGGTGTATGTGTGTGTAATTTGCACACAATCTCATTGGAAATATTAAGAAACATATTAGTGGACAATAATATGGAGTTTGTCAACCCTTCGTCTTTATGACGCCTTGAAATATGCGGGGAAACTTTCACTGAGGTGTCTCAATATCTGTGGAGGAATGGCAGCCCATTTCCCCTCACGAGCCGAAAACAGAGAAGGTAGTGGTGTTGGACGCTGGATTCTAGAGTCAAGTCGGTCTTCTAATTCATCCAAAAGGTGTTCTGTTGGGTTCACGACGGGACTCTGGGTACGCCACCCGATTTCAGGAATGTTACTATACACGAACTATTGCCTAACGGATGTTGCTTCATGACAGGATGGATGTTGCTAAGCTGATACAACCAGTGTCTCCGAACTGTTCCCCTACTGTACACAGTGCACAATTCAATAAGAAGTGTTCATGTTCTTCCGCATTTAACGTTCTCTTAAGCACAATACGAGGATCACACTAACTACGAAAAAAATCCCCTTATCGTAACATCACATGAAGAATTTAAGATCACTGCAGTACTATAATATGACATTAAACAGAGGAAAAAACAATAGTTTCATTTCAGGCCTAACATTTTAGTGATATCTAGAATAGACAACAGAGATATTCAGATCAGCTGCAGATGAGAAACCGGAGAAAAATATCAGCTTTACTGCAAATGACATCAACAGAAACTTGACGATGTGATATTAATGTATATAGATTGCGCAGCACAATTAAAGGTTCATTTTTGTCCAACGCTACCGTGAATGTGTCACACATGGGAAGGACGTCATACTACTCCTTACCCACATTTCTTACAGACGTCTCGGCGATGACGGGCAGAAACTCTTGTTCATCGCACTGTGAACTGCAGTTTTCGACCGCAAAATATGTGGGAATCGACGCTGCAAGGGAACCGGTGCTTTCACTGACGTCCTTTAATGCCATCCCTTGAGACCTTTTCGTATCGATATTGGGCGGCGATGTGTCTGAAATGTTTTCCTCGGCCACCCGTGGCCCATGATATCAACGCTAGGCATGACTGCGGCGTCAAACAGGAGGGGTGAAGGGCGTGTGAGAGGTGGGGAAGGGGGGTGACGACCTTCGCAACGTGCGGCATGTCCACGGTGGCATTGGGCAGAATTATGGTGACATTTGGTGCCAATCTGACATCATTAACATACCGTAAACCTCACATGAACTTCTTCCCTAAATGTGCATGTCTTAAGCGTCGCCGGGCCCAAGGTGCGACGTCACAGGGCGCCAGGCTTCGCACCACTACAGAAGAAGACTGTTCGCACCTTTAAGCCTAATTTCAAACTTGTGCGTCGCAATGGGAGACGCCTATATGTTTTCGAAGAAAATGGTCCTTTAATTGTGTTGCACAGTGTGTATACGTTATCACGCAATATTTGTTTTGTTATTTTACAGAAAATATGATGAACCCACTGGTTATCGTGAAACTGCACCACAACACACACACACACACACACACACACACACTCAAGAACAAAAAAATCTCCAAAAATCTATGGGTACGGCGTGAACACTTGCTAAATGTTGGAACGCTAACAAAAGGGCAATTCAGTCAAAATACTGTATTTTTAATGCCTGTAATCTCCTCCTCAGTTTGTGGACTGTATAGAGTGACAGAATGTACGTTTACTTTCCCCAGTTGTTTCGAGTGTTTTCTGTTACGCTGGTTTTCTTGCATTTTTCTCACTTCAGTGTGAGACAGGTTCATACAGCACTACTATGGTGTGATATTGTTTGCTGACATTGTCTGATGTATAGTGAAGACAGCTATTTCACAAATACGTGACGTGAAAAAGGTGCATGGAAAACATTATTTTTAAAAATGTACTCGATACGCACGGGAAGATGATATTACCAAAACTACGTAAGACATGAGTCAATCTTTAGAGTCCGATTAAAGAAAATAAGACTCTCTTTGAATTAAGATACAAACAACATCTACTAAGAAAAAAAATACCCTAGTAAAATAATAAACAACTCAGCAACTCTTGTTTTTTCCTTTTTCATTCCCTACTCATGAATGGTGTTGTAAAACTTTGTTCTTTTGAGCAGGGCGGAGGGATTCCCAATCCGGAACCAGTGGATTAACGTAGTTCTGGGTCAATGTTGACCACCGTTCCAGTCCATACTGTGTGTGTGTGGGGGGGGGGGGGTATTTGGATCAGTGTACGGGTGTGGTTGTTGTCAACAATACCCCATCAGTACGCACTTCATGAAGCAAAGCAAAGCAAAGAAAACGTATTTCGCACAAGGCAAATTTTTCAGCTGCGGTAAAAAGATGTTGGCACACGTGAGGAGACAGCAGAAAACCGCTGCAGTAGGGCAGGAGAGGCGAAGATGGGCCGGCTGTCAGCGCGGCAGACTGCCGGGGTCCGCCCTCGCCGAAGTAGGCCAACACGAGGCACAAAGACGTTCGGGCACGGACACGCGCGCGCGGAGAAAGGGACGCGGGGCGAAAAGGGGAGGGGGGCCTCTGGAAGGAAGGCTTTGGGGCTCAAAAGGACGGGAAGCAGGGGAACAAAGGCGCCAAACCCTGCGGAGGACCCAACTGTGGGAAATCCGGGTAAGCACACGTCGAAGGCGTACCGATACTCAAACAACTGCAGATGTCCAGTTCTAATAGGTAAAGTACTGCTCACCGGTACTGTAGCCCGCTCACACTTACGGAGACAGAACGGTTTAAAAAGAGTAGGGGCTACGTCAATGCTGCCGTATTTAAGCTGGCTGCCTTGGTGTCAAGTACGAGGCGACTTTCGCTGGTAATATTTATCGACAGATAGAACCTCTTGGCAGTAAAAAGTTGCGGTTATTTCGTTAGCCACCCAAATACAATGAGAAAAAAGAATATATCTGAGAGCATTTTGTAACTTTCAAAATAGCAATTTCTTGGTACCCTCCATCGATACTCAATAAATTTGAAGAATACATTTACAATCTCATTCAAAGTGAATCCGAGACACTGTTATGCAGTAGCAAACTGAAAGCAGATTATATATTACTGGTATCAGGACCGAGTTGTACAGCTGTAAAATAGTTTTTTCACTGAGTAAAGAGCTGAAAGCCATCACGACTGTCACAAACTTAACTTGTCGACGACAAGGCGATTTCAGTGCAAACTTTATAGCCAATGCAAATGGTTATCAGCCATGGATGTGCCACAATGTGAATAATACCCAAATCAACAAAACCTTACGACGCGTGTATTATGTGTTAATTGAACCATAAGAATAATGTGGGGAAAAAAAATCGAGTAAATTTCAGGAAACCAGATAGGCGTATGACCTGCGTTATTACGAGGGCGTGCTGAAAAGTCATGACTCCGAATTTTTTATGCGAAAACTATTAAGGCTTTTTAAATAAAACAACGGTTACTGACGTTCTGCATCTTTATTCTTCATGTCTCCATATTTATTTCACAACATAGTAACCCTGACGACGAATACTTTTCTCCCAACGACAGACCAGTTTGTTGATATCGTCACTGTAGAATGTCTCACTTTGCTGACGAAGCCACAACCACACCTCTGGTGAAGGAATGGGTGCTACATGTGTGAATTCGAAACTCGATTACCGCAATCTGCTTCTCATGCACCGACATAGTTACGTTACATACCGCCATGTTACACGCTACAGTTCGGAGCCCTCTAGTGGCAGAGAGCTGCAAATATGCAGACACGGAGAATAAAGATGCAGAATGTTAATAACGTTTGTTTTATTTAAAAAGCTTTAGGAATTTCCACATAAAAAATTAGGAAGCACTCAAGACCGTAAGAAGAAAAACAAATAGGATTCTGAGAAGTGAAAAAAAAGTTCATGAACAATATGAGTGATGAAATCGAAAAGGGAAATACAATATCAGACAGCAGGAAAATGTTTCAGATGTTGAAACATGCGAGGAACGATCACAGAAACGAAGCTTTAGTTATTAATGATAAGGATGGAAATATGCTAACAGACAAGAAAAAAATTCTGAATAAGTGGAGAGAACATTTTGAAGAGTTATTAAATGCTGAAGATCCAGAGAGTGTCTTTCCAAATGAGAATAATAAAAGGATGAAGGAGAAACCGCAAACATTCAAGTGACTCAACAAGATGTAGAAAGATCAATGAGGAAATTAAAGAATAATAAGGCACCAGGATAGGATAGGATAACGGAAGAGATGTTGAAGGCAGGAGGAGAAACACTTCAGGAAGAGCTATACAATCTCATAAAAGAAATAGGGGAAAAAGAGAAAATCCCAAAGAGTGCAAATCAGCCGTCATTCTCTGCCTGCATAAAAAAAACAGTGATAGGAATTAGGACAACTACAGACGCATTTCTCTCCTAAGGGTACCTTATAAAGTTCTGTTTTTAATAATACTTGAAAAATTTAAGCCATTTGCAAAAGATATTGTAGGAGAGTACCAGGCAGGCTTCCAGGAAGGACGGTCGACAATCGATCAAATTTTCACCGTGGGGCAAATCTGGAAAAAGTGCTGGGAATTCAACTATCGGTTTCCGGTGACGTTCGTGGACTTCTCAAACGCTTATGACAGTATCCACAGATTAAGTGTGTACAACATCCTGAGAGAGCTTGGTACACCAATGGCCGGCCGGTGTGGCCGAGAGGTTTTAGGCGCTTCAGTCTGGAACCGTGAGACAGCAAAGGTCGCAGGTTCGAATCCTGTCTCGGGCAGGGATGTGTGTAATGTACTTAGGTTAGTTAGGTTTAAGTAGTTCTAAGTTCTAGGGGACTGATGACCGCAGATGTTAAGTCCCATAGTGCTCAGAGCCATTTGAACCATTTGGTACACCAATGAAGTTAATAAATATGATCAAGGTGTGCACAGCGGAGACAATAGCCAAATACCAAGAGAGCTGCCCGAGGAGTTCCATATCAGAATGGGTGTGAGACAAGGTGATGTTATTTCACCACTGTTATTTAATCTGGTCCTAGAGAAAGCAATCCGAGAAATGAAAAGAGAAAACAAAGGGGTGACGCTAAACGGCAGGACAGATTTATTGGGCTATGCAGAGGACATCGCAGTTCTAGCAGAATCGGAGGAAGAGATGGCAGAAACTGTAGAGGACCTAACGCAAAATGCAAGTAAGATCGGGTTACGGATTAATACCGAAAAGACCGAGGTAATGGACGTATCAAGAGAAGCCCCTAGTGACATCCCATTACAGGTAGGGATATGGAAATTTGATAAAGTGAGAATTCTAAATACCTTGGTACATGGTTCAACAGGAAAAATAATTTAAAATAGGAAATAAACCAACGTATTTTGAACGGATCTAAAACTCATTTCAGTTTAAAGACGGTAACGTTATCCAAGAATCTGTCAATTAAGACCAAACTTAAAGCATACATTGCCGTGATAGTGCCAATATTGCTGTATGGGACAGAAACCCTAAGCACAACAAAGAAGGATGAAGAAAACTTGTTGGTCTTCGAAAGAAAAATTATGAGAAGGATCTTTGGACCTGTCCACGAAGGGAGCTCGTGGAGACGTAGAAAAAACCAAGAACTGTATGAGCTGATGAGGCAACCGAACATCGTTCAAAAACTGAAAGCGCGGAGAATAAGCTTGTCAGGCCACATAGCTACGAGACCAGACACTTCTCGGGCAAAAGCCGTACTTATAGGAAAACCTGATGGTACCCGTCCAATCGGAAGACTCAGGAAGCGATGGGAGGATGAGCTACAGAAAGACCTCTGCCAACTAGTAGTCCGTGACAGCTGGATCCAAAGTGCATAAGATCGCTGGCTGTGGAGGAGGATTGTGAGGTCGGCGCATGACCTACAGAGTCTTCGATTCGCGATTTGAGTGACTGATCGAAAATGTAGAGTTTCCAGTTCCCTACGGCCGGCAGACAGTAAAAGTATGATTGCTCTCTCACATAGACATGTACGTCGATACAGCTGAAGCACTTAGGGATGAAGGGGGCAAAAGAAGCTGCGGCGAACTAATAGTAGTATCCTTCCACCATTCGCTTTAAATAATTTTAGGAAACCATTAAAATCTGGACTGGGATACGAACACCTTTCCTCCAGAATATGAGTCCAGTATCGAAACCTCTCGTCCGGGAGCAGCTGCAATGAAGGCAATACCTTGAAACCAGTATCATGGTGTAATATCGTAATGTTTTCCTACATATAAAGGGTGTTTCAAAAAGAATAAACTGATTTCAGAACTCCATATTTATTGATAAAAACATACTACCAACATGGGATGGATTGCAAAATACTCACAGAATAGCTATGCTATTACAAATGCACTGTGTGTCCACCAGCAGCAGCAGCAGCACGAACAACATCTACACGATACCTAAATTTGTAATAAACTTTAAATAATGTATCTGCTCCTTACAGAAGTTATGGCGACTTTTATTCTATTCTTCTTCTATGACACGAGGTAAAAGGGAGATGAACACACTATCCTTCACATGTCCCCACAAGAAAATACGCATGGGGTCATGTCAGGTGATATTGGAGGCCAAGAATGCAGGGCAGTGTCTCGGGGTCCCGTCCGCCCTATCCAGCGTTGAGCATCTGCAGAATTGGCTTTTTACAAAACTTCAGGAGGACTCCGATGGCTTCATCTTCCAACAGGATGGATTTGCACCGCACTGACACAACAACGTACGTCAGTTTCTCGATGAGACTCTTCCTCAACGGTGGGCACGGCGCACAGTTCCCCGAGACACTGCCCTGCACTCATGCCAAGTCTTTCTGCAGTATCGCAAAAGAACATCCAGCATCTCGCAATCCTTTAACAGGATCTCGTTCAAACCCAATGAGCTGCTGAAAACGGCGTCTTTCTCGCCTTCAAGGCGGGCCAATGGTCAACACCATTCCAGAACTAAGTTAGAAGATTTTCAGTTTACAGGTTCAAGCGCATTGGGATATTTGGCTCAAAACAAAGGTTTACAACAATATTCACGAGTAGGGAATGAAACTCTAAAAAAAGTCCTTACTTGTTTGCTATCTTACTAGGGTATAATTTTTTCTTAATGGATGTTGTTTATGTTGTTTGTATGTTACTCAAAGGTGCATTAATTTTTGTAGTCGGACTGTAAAGATTGACAGCATGTCTTACGTAGCAATAATGCCTCCCCTTACATGTCGAGTACATTTTTTTTAAATAATGTTCTTCTTGCGCCTTTTTCACTTCAGTTATTTGTGACATAGCTCTCTTCAGTATACAGCAGGAGATGTTAGTAAACAGTAGCACACTTAGCAGTGCTGTATAAACCTGTCTCACAATAAAGTGAGAAAAATGCAAGAAAAGCAAGAAAACTAGCGTAACAGAAAACGTGCGAAACAACTGGGAAAAATAAACATTACAGGCTGTCACTCCATACAGTCCAAGAACTGAGAAGGAGATTACAGGCATTAGCAAATACATAAAAATACCTACGCACAGAATACTGAGTATGGCAATCTTCATCCCTTTGTAAGGTACTTAAAAATACACAAAGGGTAAACTTAGACCAGACGTGTATTTGCTCCAACTATATATATTCCGTCTTTACCGGAGAGAAATGTAAGAGCATGAAGGATATTCACAGATCCCAAATTTAACATCAGTTCTTGGCATTTCTTGAGTAAGGTTCTACGGCAAATATTGCGTCTTTGTTCGACTGACTGGCGGTCTAAATTTTTTTGGCATTACTGACACTCTCTTCGGCGAGACATTTTGTGTGACCATTCTTCACATATACTCCATGTCCCCAATTAGAGCGACATAATATGAATTCCACACAACTACACAGTACAGCCCCACTCCCCCCACCCCAAGAATATTGGACCAAATAAAAATAATTTGCAAAAATCATTGTCAGAGGAAGTTTCACCCCAAACAAAATGTGACAATAAACTTTAGAGCACCAGTATAGTCTTCCTGTAAACTGAAGGAGAGTACGGTTAAAGTGTGGGAAGCGTCCATTCGCAGAAGAATGCTGCAGCTGCCATACTGGATGACTAATTGTAAGAATCAGTTCCCCTTTGTCAGTATAGTGCAGCGTGCCGTGATGTCCGTAGAGTCTGTTGACGTGTGTTTCTTGCATTTCATACATTAGATACTAATTTCTGTATATTGTTAACACGTTCAGTAGAAAAGTAAACATTCCCAGGAGCCTCTGAGCATTGGTTGCCACACATTTAAACGGAGCGCTGTAGAGGAACTGGTGTGACGTCTGGAAAAAGCCTGTAGTTGCTCCTTGTGGCGTAGTTGGATAGAGATTTTTGACTCAGAAACGGGCCCTCCGAGCAATGCCTCTTGTCGATTCCTTACTGTCATTTCTTGTTAAAAACATCAGCTTATTCACAAGAATAAGCAGCTTTCACTCAGTTAATAGTCGGTAGAAATCAAACCTGCATTTGAATCGGACTTCATTAACTATTGTGCAGAAAGGTGCGCAGTATACTGCTGCATCCATTTTCAATAAGCTACCACAAGAATTCAAAAATCTTAGCAGAAATATACGCGCATTAAAATTGAAACTGAAGGGTTTCCTCATGGGTCACTCATTTTATTCTGTCGAGGAGTTCCTTGAAAAATTAAGCCGATTCTTGTTGTATTGTTGTGTTTACTTAAACTTATGGTTTGACTTTTTTGGATTCATAAACATTTCATTTATCTCTGTTATTACTTTTACGTTGCAATTTCATGTACTGACACGTTCCATGACCTTGGAGATTTGCTCCTCAATTTGGTACTACGGAACTTAACGTGCAAATAAATAAATGAAAAAAAAAGAAAAGAGTGGCGTCTCGCGTGCTCCCTCTTCAGTTTTCCGACAGTCTATCGAATTTTACATGTGCTCTGCAACGACAGATTTCTCGTCGTTCAAACCCGGGGAGTCATTAAATAGTAGCGTAGCGTTATTTCAGATATGTTTTTCATCTTGGAACACGCTTTGGACAAGATATAGGACGAACGGAACATCTGCTGGTATTAATGGATGGAAAACAAAAGTTCAACAAAATGACACACACCATCATATGAAAAAAACTGAAATACTGACGGTGGCCGAGGGGTTCTAGGCGCGTCAGTCCGGAGCCACGCGGCTGCTACGGTCGCAGGTTCGAATCCTGCCTCGGGCATGAATGTGTGTGATGTCCTTAGGTTAGTTAGGTTTAAGTAGTTCTAAGTTCTAGGGGACTGGTGACCTCAGATGTTAAGTCCCATAGCGCTCAGAGCCATTTGAACCATTTTTTTTTTAAATACTGAGTAGTAAACTCTGAGAACAAGGATTCCATGTGCCATAAATGCCAACTAACAAACTTCAAACAGATACTAACCAGGGCACAAAATTACACAATGACATTAACAAAACGTATCTACTGACTCACTTGTGATAACTATGAAGCTCCTAACACATACCTCATCTCAAAATTTGTTCGTTATGCTTAAGTTTTCTAGGGAAAATTAAAGAGATTTTTGGAGAAAACAGAAGCAGCTGTATGAATATTAAGAGATCAGATGGAAAATCAGTACTAAACAAATTCGAGGAAAGATGAAACGTGGAAGGAGTATGTAGAGGAACTATACAGGGACCATGAATTTTAAGGCAGTATTATACAAATAGAAAATGACTTATTTGAAGTTGAGATGGAATATATGATACTGTGACTAGAATTTGACGGAGCACTGAATGTCCAAACAAAGCCCCTGGAGTAGACGTCAGAATTAATGATAGCCTTGGGAGAGACAGCCGTGACGAAACTCTTCCATCTAGTGTGCCAGCTGTACGAGACAACCGAAATACCCTCGGGCTTAAAGAAGAATATAATAATTCTAATCCCAAAGAAAGCAGTTGCTGACAGGTGTGACAATTACCGCAATACCAGTTTAATAAGTCATTGTTGCAAAATACTAACACAAATTCTTTACAGAAGAATGGAAAAACTGGTAGAAGCCGACCTAGGGGAAGATCAATTTGAATTTAGAAGAAATATAAGGAACACGCGAGGCAATACTGACCCTACGACTTATCTCGTAAGATAGGTTAAGGAAAGGCAAACCTACATTTATAGCATTTGTAGACTTAGAAAAAGCTTTTGACAATGCTGACTGCAGTTTTCTCTTTGAAATTCTGAAAGTAACCTGGGTAAAATACAGAGAACGAAAGGCTGTTAACAACTTGTACAGAAACCAAACGCCAGTTATAAGCGTCTGGGAGAGGGAGAAGATGCATGAAAGGGAAGTGGCAGTTGATAGTTGAGAAGGGAGTTACTGTGCAGTGACATCATGATCTGTTGTATTTAGTTTAGTGATTATCTGACTTATACACTCTGTACATTCAGCAAGCAGTAAAGGAAACAAAAGACAAATTTGGAATAGCAGTTAAAATTCAGAGAGAAAAATAAAAACATTGTAATTCTGTCAAAGTCAGCAAAGGACTTGGAAGAGCAGTTGACTGGAATGAACAGTGTCTTGAAAGGAGGATATCAGACGAACATCAACGAAAGCAAAACAAGGAAAATAGAATTTACTCGAATTAACTCAGATGATGCTGAGGCAGTTACACCAGGGAACGAGAAACCTAAAGCATTAGATAGGTTTTGCTATTTGGGCAGCAAAATAACTGATGATGGTAGAAGTAGAGAGGACATAAAATACTGACTGGCAATGGCAAGAAAAGCGTTTCTGAAGAAGAGAAATTTGTTAACATCGAATGCAGACTTAAGTGTTAGGAAATCTTTCTGAAGGTATTTATCTGAAGTGTAGCCATGTATGGAAGTGAAACAAGGACGATAAACAGTTTAGACAAAGAGAGGATAGGAGCTTTCGAAATGTGATGCTACACAAGAATGCTTAAGATTATATGAATAGATCACGCAACTAATGAGGAGGTATTGAATAGAACTGGGGAGCCAAGAAATCTGTTGTACACTTGACTAATAGAAGGGATTAGTTGATAGGACACATTCTGAGACATCAAGCGATCACCAATTCAGCAATGGAAGGAAATGTGATGGCTAAAAACTGTACAGCGAAACCAAGAAATGAATACAGTAAGCAGCTCCAGAAGGATGTAGGTTGCAGTAGTTAACCAGAAATGAAGAAGCTTGCACAGGATAAATCAGCACGGAGATCCGAACCAAACCAGTCTTTGGACTGAAGACCACAAAGAACACAGCGCTTAAAATCACTAATTACTCCATGTTTGCTCACTGCACTGGCAGTTACATCCCCAAACCAACAAACTTAAAAATGAGATGACTATCTCCAGAGTAACGTCAATAAAATATTGGTGAAATCTTGGAATATTTATGCATACGCAAAATTGCAATATAGGCATTTACTTAATGCTAAGAAATATTGTAAACCTTGTTGCTGTAGTCTTCAGTCCGAAGACTGGTTTGATGCAGTTCTTCATGCTTTTCTAACCTCTCTAAGCCTCTTAATCTCCTAGTAACTAATGCAACCTACATCCCTCTGAATCTGCTTACTGTATTCATCCCTTGGCCTCCCTCTATGATTTTTACCCCCCCCCCCCCCCCCCCACGCTTCCAAAAAAATGGTTCAAATGGCTCTGAGCACTATGGAACTCAACATCTTAGGTCATAAGTCCCCTAGAACTTAGAACTACTTAAACCTAACTAACCTAAGGATATCACACACACCCATGCCCGAGGCAGGATTCGAACCTGCGACCGTAGCAGTCCCGCGGTTCCGGACTGCAGCGCCAGAACCGCTAGACCACCGCGGCCGGCCCCACGCTTCCCTCCACTACTAAATTGGTGATCCCTTGATGCCTCAGAATGTGCCCTACCAACCGATTCCTTCTTTTATTCAGGTAGTACCACAAATATTTATTCTCCCTAATTCTGTTCAGTACCTCCTCATTAGTTGCGTGGTCGACCCATCTAATCTTCAGCATTCTTCTGTAGCAGCAAATTTCAAAAGCTTCTATTCTTTTCTTGACTAAACTGTTTATCCCCAATGTTTTACCTCCCTAAATGGCTACACCCCATACAAATACTTTCAAAAAGACTTCCTGACAGCTAAATCTACACTCGATCTTAACAAACTTCGCTTCCATAAATGCTTTTCTTCCCACTGCCAGTCTACGTTTTATACTCTCTCTACTTCAACCATCATTAGTTTTTTGTTACCCAAATATCAAAACTCATCTACTGCTTTAAATGTCTCATTTCCTAATCTAATCCCCATCTGATTATTTCGACTATGTTCCATTATCCGCGTTTTGCTTTTGTTGATGTTCATCTTCCATGTCCTTTGCTGCCTGTGACAGAATTACAATGTCATCGGCAAACCTCAAAGTTTGTATTTATTCTCTCTGGACTTTAATTACTACTCCAAATTTTTCTTTTGCTTCTTTCACTGCTTGCTTAATATAGAGATTGAATAACATCGGGGATAGGCTACAACCCTGTCTCACTCTCTTCACAACCGTTGCTTCCCTTTCGTGCCCCTCGACTCTTTACAACTGCCGTCTGGTTTCTGTACGAACTGAAAACATCCTTTCGCTCGCTGTATTACATCTATCCCTGCCACCTGTAGAATTTGAAAGAGAGTATTCCAGTCAATATTGTTAAAAGCTATCTCTAAGTCTACAAACGCTGTAAACATAGATTTGCCTTTCTTTAACCTATCTTCTACGACAAGTCGTAGTGTCACTACTGCCTCGTGTGTTCCTTCCATTTCTCAGAAATTTAAACTGATCCTCTCTGAGGGCGGCTTATACCAGTTTTTCCCTTCTTCTGTAAAGAAATCGTGTCAGTAATTTTCAACCGTGATACTTCGGTAATTTTCACACCTGTCAGCAACTGCTTTCTTTGGAATCGGGATTATTATATTCTTCTTGAAGTCTGAGGGTATTTCGCCTGTCTCAAACACCACATGGAAGAGCTTTCTCATTGCTGGCTCTCCCGTGGCTATCAGTAGTTCTGACGTAATGTTGCCTATTCACAGGGCCTTGTTTCGACTAAGGTCTCTCAGTTCTCTGTAAAATTCTTCACGCAGTATCACATCTCCTATCTCATCTTCATCTACGTCTTCTTCCATTTCCATAATACCGCCCTAAAGTACAACTCCCTTCCCCCATTCTATTTTCCCTTCTTTGCTTAGAACTGGTTTTCCATTTGAGCTCTTGATATTCATACAAGTGGTTCTCTTTTCCTCCAAAGGTCTCTTTAATTTTTCTGTAGGCGGCACCTATCTTTCCCCCATTGATATATGCTTCTAAATCCTCCCACTTATCATCTAGCCATTACTGATTAGCCATTTTGCACTTTCTGTCAGTCTTGTTTTTTAGACGTTTGTATTCCCTTTCACCTGCTTCATTTAGTGCATTTTTATATTTTCTCCTTCATCAGTTAAATTCATTATCTCTTGGGTTATGCAAGGATTTCTACTACCTCTCGTCTTTTCACCTACTTTATTCTTCTTAAATAACAAAATAGCCAACAGATGAATCATTCACAAGGAAATTACTCGGCACCCTACCACTAACAAAACAATAATACTTGTACCTATCACCAGAATAAAGAAAAATACGAATAACTCTTTGCATGATCCTCTGATTTCACATAAAAATCCGTAAATAGACAAAAATTTTGAGAAAAATATAATCGTATAGTGAAGATGTACACAAATTTATAAAAACATGTGTGATTTGAAACTGGATGCTTCCATGCATAACGGCGTGCAGCATATTTTAAATGACGTGGGAACGAACACAGGCGAACAAGACAGCCCACAAACCTGGAACTTCACTGTCCTTGTAAGAGACGGCCTCAGGTTTGCAGGACGAACGCCAATAAAACTACACGACCGCTGTCGATTCTTTGGTGCGGCAATGTGGAAAGTACCTTTTATATGCCCTTAGGATCATCTTATGGAAGGATTTATCATTCAATGTTTTCAAGCCGTAGAGTAATTTAATTTGCTTAAGATTTGGGGAAAAAACTGCGTAAGTTATTGAGGCGAGAACAAGCACCCGCTGGGGGCACTTTCTGGAAAGCACTGGAGATGGCATGCGACCCAAGTCGGCAGCCTCAGGCGGATCGGGAAAGAGTTTCCCCAAACCGGATATAGCGACTGTGGCATCAGAGAACATTTTCACTGTACCAATAATCAGAGAGTTTTTCTTGGCTGGCGTATTAGGCGGTATTTTGCTTTAGTTACTGGTGACAGGCAGTTGCAACGTTCAACGTAGCGTGTGTAATGACTTCTCCCAAACTAGTGTTGTTATTCGGCGACCGTATATGCTAACACGTGGAGCAACTATAGTTAGCTACAGGTGGTGTTCGTCATATACATGGACATTGGGAGATATATTAATGTTGCAACAAGCATAGTGTTTACGACGAATTAGAAGTGTTCGTTATAGTGTGGTGTTTTGTCTTTCTTGTCTTTGGAACCTCAATCCAAGACTTTTCTGTTTATCAAAATTGCCGAGGACGTTGAAGGAGCTAGCTAGAAGTTAGACAAAACTCTTAGCACTATATGTTTTCACTCCACTGGTCGGTTATTAATATTTACCTGAGTGTAATCGGGCTGCTGCAGGGCGGTGACAAGTAATGTCAGAATTGTAACATTTTAAAGTTTGCTCGTGGGTCGAAGTGAGGCTAGTGCACCAGTATCATCACGCATAGAGTTCATCCAGATTCACCGACTCAGTTTCTTAGCCGATAGAAGACCCAGCGCGCCACAAACGCCTGGAGTTCATGAACTGCAGCACGAATATTTTACCGTGATTTTTTGTGCCTACCGAACAGATAGGTATTATTGTTACAAATGCAAAACGCCTTTTATGGTGATAAACAAAAACGTACAGAATATATTTGTAGACAGTCTATCCTCAGCTATATCGCTGTAAGAAGAAACTGTGGAAATCCTGTAAGTCTATACAAACATAAGAGTATAGGAACTGACTTACAGTACTGGCCATTAAAATTGCTACACCAAGAAGAAATGCAGATCATAAACGGGTATTCATTGGACAAATATATTATACTAGAACTGACAAGTGATTACATTTTCATGCAATTTGGGTGCATAGATCCTGAGAAATCAGTACCCAGAACAACCACCTCTGGCCGTAATAACAGCCTCGATACGCCTGGGCATTGAGTCATACAGAGCTTGGATGGCGTGTACAGGTACACCTGCCCATGCAGCTTCAACACGATACCACAGTTCACCAACAGTAATGACTGGCGTATTGTGACGAGCCAGTTGCTCGGCCACCATTGACCAGACGTTTTCAACTGGTGAGAGAGCTGGAGAACGTGCTGGCCAGGGCAGCAGTCGAACATTTTCTGTATCCAGAAAGGCCCGTACAGGACCTGCAACATGCGGTCGTGCGTTATCCTGCTGAAATGTAGGGTTTCGCAGGAATCGAATGAAGGGTAGAGCCACGGGTCGTAACACATATGAAATGTAACGTCCACTGTTCAAAGTGCCGTCTACGCGAACAAGTGACGGAGACGTGTAACAAATGGCACCCCATACCATCACGCGGGGTGATATGCCAGTATGGCGATGACGGATACACGCTTCCAATGTGCGTTCACCGCGATGTCGCCAAACACGGATGCGACCATCATGATGCTGTAAACAGAACCTGGATTCATCCGAAAAAAAAAAATGACGTTTTGCCATTCGTGCACACAGGTTCGTCGATGAGTACACCATCGCAGGCGCTCCTGTCTGTGATGCAGCGTCAAGGGTGACCGCAGCCATGGTCTCCGAGCTGATAGTCCATGCTGCTGCAAACGTCGTCGAACTGTTTGTGCAGATGGTTGTTGCCTTGCAAACGTCCCCATCTGTTGACTCAGGGATCGAGACGTGGCTGCACGATCCGTTACAGCCGTGCGGATAAGATGCCTGTCATCTCGACTGCTAGTGAAACGAGGCAGCACGGCGTTCCGTATTACCTTCCTGAACCCACCGATTCCATACTCTGCTAAGTCATTGGTTCTCGACCAACGTGAGCAGCAATGTCGCGATACGATAAACTGCAAAAGCGATAGGCTACAATCCGACCTTTGTCAACGTCGGAAACGTAATGGTACACATTTCTCCTCCTTACACGAGGCATCACAACAACGTTTCATCAGGCAACGCCGGTCAACTGCTGTTTGTGTATGAGAAATCGGTTGGAAACTTTTCTCATGTCAGCACGTTGTAGGTGTCGCCACCGGCAGCAACTTTGTGTGAATGCTCTGAAAAACTAATCGTTTGCATATCACAGCATCTTCTTCCTGTCGGTTAAATTTCGCGTCTGTAGCACGTTATCTTCGTGGTGTAGCATTTTTAATGGCCAGTAGTGTACATACGGGGCGACTTAGAAAAGTAAATTACACATTATTATGGCAGTCTAATTAATTATTATTTAATGCTACACTGCACTTTATGGTGACGCCGCAAGCTAACCTTATAGTTGAACATAGTCGTGAACTCTACGTAAACAGTGATCTGAACGTTCTACTGGCACTACCTGAACTCACAGCCGAACTTGATTCTTACATCGGACCTGGTCTTAACGGTTGTCTCCAGCAGAATATGCAGCACCATTCTGACGAAACTCCACACTTGCCTGACAACTCATAAAGCACTGAATGAAACTGAACACAGTGTGGCTCGCTGCCTACGACTAACTCCTGTCACCAAAATTTAGCAAATTATCTGTATACCACCACCTGACATCCGCAGAAGCACATCCGCAGAACTAGAGAAAAAGAAGCAGGAAATCGATCCCGGACAACCCGTGTTCGGACGTGAAGCACAAAACCTACGCTGAGATCAAACAGGAGCTTCATGCGCACTACTTCAGCAATTCTATCAGTACCTGGATCTCGCGGAAGAGACCTATAGCGAAATTCATTAACCGGAAGGGTTGGTGAGAACGTCAAAGAGGCAACTGCCGCAAGATTTTATCTGGCATATGTGACACGGAAGGCACAAAACCGACTGAGTTCAGGAATGTCACGATGCAAGACGAACTGTAGGAAGCAACATTGAGAAGAAGTCACTACGACATGTTTGTAGCCTATTGCAACAGAAAATAAATGGAGAACGTCTTGCAGGTTGCGCCTCTCTACGCTGCAAAAATTTGTGTGACCTGTAACGGCGCACCTAATGTAAGACAGCGAGGGTGCCGAGAAACAGCACGGCTGACGACGTGTCACACATCGACGCCAACACGGTTGCCATTCGAGGGCAAAGCAGGAGAGATGTTCTGGTGGATTAAAATTTTATGCTGATCTCTGAGGCCACCTCAGCCGCTCATTTAGCGGAGCGTCGTTGACGAGATAGGAGGAGATTTAACATCTTTGTGGTATAGTAACGCATTACTGGGGCTGCACTGTTGCTTTAGGTATGTGAAGCTGCACACCGTTAATCACTCACGTGTCACAAATGTCTGATATACTCTCCTACACAATTGTCTTAAAATCTTTCTTTAGGTTAATGGTAACTAACGATTATGTAAAGATTGCGAGATCGTCATCGCTGTCACAGAACTTGCAGTCTAGTACAGCAGAATGTAGTGACTTGGAAGTGGTTGAAGAGTAATACTCTATGAGTAAAGAATACATGCAGCCTCAGTAATAGGTTCCAACCCAGGGAACGTATGTATTGCACCGGAAGCGATGTCAGGCAATTGGAGAAGCTGTGGATCCTCCGCGTGTACACCGTTTGCACCTTTCGTGACACGGACAGTGACAAATCGTTTGTGTTCTCAGGTGTTGGTGCCACTTGCTCTGCTGATGATTGTCAGTATTTCTGGAACACAACTTTGTAATGCCAAGAGCGTTTCATTTCTCGAACATCACAGCCATATCCACCAATGTGACATCTGTGTTAACCGAATATCGCCCGCATCTCGTGGTCGTGCGGTAGCGTTCTCGCTTCCCACGCCCGGGTGCCCGGGTTCCCGGGTTCGATTCCCGGCGGGGTAAGGGATTTTCTCTGCCTCGTGATGGCTGGGTGTTGTGTGCTGTCCTTAGGTTAGTTATGTTTAAGTAGTTCTAAGTTCTAGGGGACTGATGACCATAAATGTTAAGTCCCATAGTGCTCAGAGCCATTTGAACCGAATATCTTCCCAGTAATACGTGCTTTAATGACAACCAATATTTTAAATCAGTCCATCGCTTCCATAGGCAGGAACCTATTATTGAGGCTGCACGTATTCTTTACTCATAGAGGACTACTCAGCACTTCAACCACTTCCAAGACACTACATTCTGATGTACTAGACTGCAACGTTCCGAGACAGCGATGACAATCTCGCAACCTTTACATAATCGTTAGTTGCCATTAACATAAAGAAAGGTTTTAAGACAATTGTGTAGGAGAGTGTATCAGAAACTTGTGACAAGTGAGTGATTAACGGTGTGCAGCTTCACATACCTAAAGCAACAGCCCCAGCAGTGAGTTACTACCCCACAAAGACGTTAAATCTCCCCGAATCTCGGAAACGACGCTCCGCGAACTGAGCGGTTGAGGTGCGCCACAGAGATCAGCATAAAATTTTAATCCACCAGAACATCTCTCCTGCTTCGCCCTCGAATGGCAACCGTGTTGGCGTCGATGTGTGATAGCTTAAAGCTTGATACGTCGTCGGCCTTGCTGTTTGTCGGCACCCTCGCTGTTTCACGTAAGGTGGGCCGTTACAGGTCATACAAATTTTTGCAGCGTAGAGAGGTGGATCCTGCAAGATGTTTTCCATTTATTCTCTGTTGCAATGGGTTAAAAACATGTCACAGTGACGTCTCCTTAATGCTGCTTGTACTATTCGAAGACAAATCTTCTATATGTGAAAATCATTTTACTTGATTTATATTATAACCTGATCAAAGATGCTCATCGAAGAATACACGAGCAAACGAACTTATTACAACCCCTACCCATCATTCCTATGCCCAACTGCCACGCCCCGCAAACAGATACATATGAGAGGATTTCCGTCATATGCCAAATTACAACGGCAGTTTTCCTAGCCGAGCATCGCAAGCAAAGATTTGGGCAATAAATTAACGCCCAAACTTCACTGCAATACGCCGCCATTAGAAATCTACGCGAATGCGTAACAGATCAGAGAAGCGATTTTGTTTTCTCGCTGTACAGGATCTGTCTACTGACTACTGTAACAGCACCGAAGGCTGATGGAGGGTCACTTGGTGCAGAGTCGCAAGATTTTCATCCATTCATCCATTACACAAACTGGCGTTATACATTTTGTGATGCAAACTCAGTAGCTTTTACAAAACCTGATTCACAACTCGACTGTACACCCAAGGAATTATGATTAACCATACGTAATTATCGCTTAAGCAAGCTGACAGCCGAGCGACAATAACTCAACTCGTGGTATCGGTGTGCGTCCACAAGGTTTCCTGAGTAGGTATTTGGCGAAACCCCGTTTTTTTTATTTGTTTTCGTGAATAAGGCTTTTCGCGCGGACAATAGGCGAGTAGCGCAGAGGGGGACTCGACCCTTCTGGGGAAGGGGATAGGGCGGTAAGGGCCATCAGGTGGATGGGCGCGGAGAGCAGGGGGCTCGCAATTGCCGCACCTGTGATGGAGAGATCCACAAAAAACGACACAGGGCCCGACTTTCTCCGCTACCTGTGGGCAGGCCGACTGTAACTGGAGGAGCGCGTCCAGGTAGCCGTACATCTCTCCCGCGCGTTTTATGCCCTTTTTCCCGGTTCATTCAGCCCCCTGGAATCTGAGATCGACAGGCTTTCTACTTCCGCAGTACCGTCGCTGAAATTTTGCTATACTGGAAGGCTGTTCGTGCTGAGCATACACGATGTTGTTCCCACGCTGCTTGTTGGTCGCACATCAATGCAAAAGCGAACAGCGGTGGCGGCGCATACCGTGTTTCTGTAGTTACAAGAGAAGGGTCGACTTCTACAGGTATTTTCTAAGTTATACTCACTTGTTATAAGTAGTTTATTTTCGACACTGTCACACGAATTGTTATAAGCTGATTTCCAATGAGTAGCACTCTCCCCTAACCACTATTTTCGGCTATGATGAAGAGATTCGGATTGGTTGGTTTTGGTTTCGCAGTTACTTTTGTGGGTGGTGCAAAAGAAAATTCTTGGGACATGTGGAGAGATAAGATACGAGTAGATCTTCACATGAATCGATTGGCATTAACACTGAAGATACTTTAAATCCTCCTGTTTACAACGGTGGTAGATGTGACACCTATAGCCACGAAATGGACATTTTATCCTGTAAGAACTAATGTAAATAAAAATATATAACCAAGAGGAAATTTCCCTCTTGAAAGTCCTCAAGTTTGATTCAAACAGGGAATACGGCGTTCGGAAATTAAAGTCTTCACCCACTTTTTCAACATCCAATCAACTGAGATACTGCGAAAGTCAATGCTCAATTTGGACATGATAACATTTTGAGGCTATGGCCATCTTGTTGCTTGACTTGTGCTGCTCGTCACAAGCGTACAGTGTGATTAGTATCAATGGCCTTGCGCAGCGTTTGGGGGGTCCGTAACGCACAGCAAGATTACGAAGCTGTGTCTGCTCAAAGATTGTCATCGCTACAGGATCCGCGCAACATGTGATGAATATACGAAGAGGCTGAGCGTGAAATCCGGAGCAAATGCCGAGGCCGTTTAAAAATTCCAAATGGCAGAATCACGGCTGAACAGCAACATTCTTGCCCATCTAACAAAACAGATTTGCACATTAAAAAACGAATGTATAACTACAAGAAAAAAAGTCCGCGAAGAAAAGATATTCCTTTATCCAAACTCTTAAAGACGAATTTCAAGATTGGAAAGGAAAAGATATAGATTTCATCGAAAATATGCTAAATAATGACACCGAGACTGCATTGTGTATTGCAAGAAGAGAAGCTGTCGGGACGAGCCAAAACACTGTTTTTAGGTCGGAAATTCAACTGAGAGAATCCTTCGTGAAAATGGAACTGTTCTTATGCACGCAACATCTGACAGTTGTTCGAAGCAATCCCAACAACTGTGCAGAACACACGTCGACGTCGGAAGCAAGGGAGAGGAGACGAAGGTATTTGCTGTTTTGTTGGCTTTGCTCCCAGACAAAATTCAAAACACATATTAAAGACTTTTTCCGGACTGAAAAATAAGATGTATGGTAGGTCATCGAGAACTGCAGTTCTAGTCTGTGAAATGGTTACAATTAAAGCTACGAAAACAACGGTCCCCGAAGCATCCGTTTTCCGGTTGCAATTTTCATTTCAAACACTGTCTGTGGAACAAAATAAAAGAACTGGGATTAACGGAGAAATAAAGGGTAGAGAAAAAGTCCCATTGATTTGCACGCATGTATGCTGCAGTGTCATCTCTTCCACCAAAGTGTTGATTGAAGCGTGGATGGAGGAAATGTCTAGTGCAGAAAACAACACGAAATTGCCAGACTATGGATGGAAAGCCCTGGCGTCTCAATTGAAATATGGAATGTTTTTAAACAGCGGCGCAGGACCGCGAGTGCTGTCGAAGGTAGGCATAGGAAACTTAACTTTTAAATACATGAAAGGCAACGGCCTTGCTCCAGTGGATACACCGGTTCCCTTCAGATCACCGAAGTCAAGCGCTGTCGGGTGTGGCCGGCACTTGTATGGGTGACCATCCGGGCCACCATGCGTTTGTGCCATTTTTCGGGGTGCACTCAGCCTCGTGATGCCTACTGACGAGCTACTCGACCGAATAGTGGCGGCTCCGGTCAAAGAAAACCGTCATAACGACCGGGAGAGTGGTGTACTGACCACACGCTCGTCCTATCTGCATCCTCAACTGACGATGACACGTCGGTCGGATGGTCCCGATGGGCCACTTGTGTTCTGAAGACGGAGTGCTAAATACATAAAAAAACATCCAAACATATACTTCCTGATAAATAAGCTGAAGAAAAGATACGAAGATCTTGACAAAAGGTTAAAAACACTGTCAGAATATGTGACGACGCGAGGGATTTAACATGTTTAAAATAACTCGTTTTTTTTTTACAAAAAACCGAGAGAGAAATAAATATTCACAAAATAAGACAAAATGTTTAATTATGTGCTGAAATAATTTTATGGAAAGAAAAAACGTAAAAAGAAATAAAAATAAAAAAAACATTTATACATATCTTTGTACTACGTACATAGCCAGTCCTAATCCTAGATAACATACGAAGGGACATTCTTGTTACTGAAACGGTCGGAAAATCCATGGTTAAAATAACTATGGTCGGCAACACTTCGTTGACGTCACAGGTCACGAAGTCCACGATCGGAAAGTACACGAGGCCGGTGAATTGGAGCCAGTGTACCATCATTTTGGCGAACAGTCGATCAGAGGAGAAATGAATTTAGATCTTTTACCATTTTATGTGTGTAAACAGGAGTGTGTGTGGGAGTCGGGAGTCGCCTTTGTAGGTTTCAGATCTAGACCTCTCAGCCCTATGTCTTCGCGTCAGTAGGTGAGAAGTTCCAAAGTAAGTTCTATCATTGTTTGCATTACGCTAATTTGCTGGCACAGTTGGCAGTGTCCTTCGTTTTGAAAACAGAATGTTCGTTTTTGCAACGTGGTTAAATTGTAGTAGGATCAATACTATCAAGAAACTCACTGAATTGTATAAAGCCGAACCTTATTTATAGAAAATAAAATGGTAGGGACAAGAACAACGCCCGAGGAAGCGAAAAGCTACTTACACAAAACTGGTGAAAAAAGTTTCCATGTTCACAACTAACGTTCAAAACCTTTCAGATGAAACGCTGCGTGTGCGCGCACGGGCGCCACATCTATGCAAGTGCGGCAATTGGTGAGGCGGTATATACGGTTGGTGAGAAACTGTGTGCAACAAATGTTTTGGGGTGATACGTCGTATGCCAATAAAACCGTATGAATTGGAGAATGTTTGCTGAACGGCGTCTACCAGTTTTCACCTTGTCCATAGTAAAATTTGCAACTGTGGGTTTGCACTACTACCAGAAAATGGATAAATGCTGTCGTTGCTTTAAAGGACAACGTGGTAGTTGCTATTTATAAATGACCGTTCAATAAAAAAAAGTAAAAACCGGCCAGGTTGTTAGCCGCCAGCTTAAAGCTTCTGATTATTACATCCAATGGCATATTTATGGCATGCTTAGGAACGTCCTTGTTGCTTCACGCCATGAAGACTGGAGTCGATTGAAAAGTGCCCACATCAATGTGCCCTATGAAGAATCCGCTTTTCCCACGAGTACTTCCGAAACCATCTCGCTAGAATGTCTGTGAGAACTGAAGAGTGTAGTAAAGGCAACGACAGGACCAAGATTCTGTTATATGCAACTATATACAAGAATGAAAACAAGGTATGTATTTACCCCACACCATTGAGTTCATGTGAGATAGCGCATCGCAGCTGAACACGGGCGGGGCTAATGAATCGACCACAGTCTGTTTGATACATTGTCCTGACATACGCCTGAAGTTGTACAGGGAACCACACGGTAAATCTAAATCAGAATCGTCAAGTGGGGATTTGAGGAGCGCTTTTCCTTAATAACGTCAAATTCCTTGTCTACTTCACTTTGTCACAGTGCTTTAAACTGATCCATAAACAATTTCAGAGTTAATTCAAGCATTCTAGGGGAGAGAGTATAATTTTAGTCAAACATTTCCTATCCACGACTGCCGTCGATGTGTTAGATCTGAGCAACAACATTTTCGTTGTGCCGTTTTCATTGTCTGTATGAACCAAGAGTCGCAGGAGGTTTGTATTCCAATTTTTAACTAGCAAGAGAATTTGAATGACGACCACCAGCACGCTACGCATCAAGTGGCTCGGTCTCCAAAATACACATTCAAACTTCCCATTCTGCAATTCTGAATGCCGCATAACGGCCAAGAAAGATGAACTAATAGCATGAGTCATCATTGCTGCAGCCGTTACACGTTGATATGAATGTCTGCAGTGCTAGGTTTTGAGGCTTGTAGTGCTCGTGCGTTGGCGGCGTGCATTTACACCGACTCCGGGAGCAACACGGGGAGGCCGACAAAGGCACAGCGCCGAAAACACAGGCACTTGGGCGCCGGCGGGCACAGCCCGTGACGAAACCAGCGGCCGGGAGGAGCCGTGTAAGCAACCCAGGGACTTTCTACGGCCGATTGCTGCAGTTACGACAAACACAGCGGGCGCTTTCTCCACCACGACGTGACGCCTCTGCCCCTCGAAAACCCAAGTACACAAAGGTAAACGGCAGTACAGCTTGCGTCAGGTGGACAAGACGATGTCACGCTTTTTCACATATACTTTTTCAATGTATGGCAGCAAACCGCGAAATTCAGGGTGTACAAGAGTTAATTTAGTAGTACAAGATCTGATGTTACTTCGCAAACGAGATCGATCTATGAACACAGTCATTTGATTCCATTTGAGTGTTATATTGTTATCTCTTGCCTTACAATAATTAGCTTAGGGAGTTACACAGATCACAGACCAAACAACAGCGACATAATGTACAACATCCCGTGTGAATTAACACTAGTAGTATACCGGTCAGCAACCTTTCCAAACTAAAATAATTTCTCTATATAACAAATCATGAGGAAACGACAACATAACAAATAATCGTTACTGCAGAAAGACAATTGAGACAAATGCAGGTCGGGGTAGGATCATCAGAAGACGACAGAGACTGAGTCAAATATGTAGGCTGACACCTCGGAGCTCATGTACATATAAGGGACGTTGGGCGTCAAGGAACTATAGGCACCATACAGTAGCTACACACTTATATGCCAGAATACTCTGTACACTCACCTAACAGCATATTCCTTTGCATTGAGCACTCAAAATAGTTACTGTTCATCTTCGCACAGATTCTGTAAGACATTGTTTTTTGTTCGGAGATAGATGGCGGCAATTAACCACACACGGGTAACACATTTCTTGATAATTATGAAGTGGCGTTCTGTGAGTTCTCAGCTGGCTCTAGATTAATTACCCCATGTGATTCCTGGGAATAACATCCAACAAGTTTTGGGACTAGAACATTAACTCGAATTTATTAGAACTCTCCTCGAACTACATAGAACGATTATGGCCTTGTGATTATGATCGCAGTCCTATCCGAAATGTCTGCGCCGTTGGAAAAGACATAATCCAGAAATGATGCACGTGGTTTGTATAATATTAACTTTTTCGTAGTCTTCATTTATAATTGTGCCTTGAGTCGCAAGGATACATCCAGTGCCGGCCAGGGTGGCCGAGCGGTTCTAGGCGCGTCAGTCTGGAACCGCGCGACCACTACGGTCGCAGGTTCGAATCCTGCCTCGGGTATGGATGTGTGTGATGTCCTTAGGTTAGTTAGGTTTAAGTAGTTCCAAGTTCTAGGGGACTCATGACCTCAGATGTTAGGTCCCATAGTGCTCAGAGCCATTTGAACCATTTTATACATCCAGTGGGGATCCAGATGAGTATGCGTGGCTTGAGGATTGAGTGTCGAATTCATGTTTATAGCTGCATCTATTGTCTGGAGCATCTGACAGACGTACATCGCGTACAGTAATCATCCATCCCTTTCCTATGCTATTCTGTTATTGGAAGAATATTGGGAAAAATTACTGTCGACACTTGTCTGTATAAAACAGTGTTTCACAAACACAGGCGCTTCCGTCCGGAACCGAGCTGCTGCTACTTTCTTGACTTTTATTCGAATTTGACTCACTGCAATCCGTAGCACCTTCCCAGTAGTGCCTATCAATGGAATTTTGTTGAGCTTTGTCATAACATGCAAGGCGTACTCCTAATATACGTGTTTTTTCAACACTGCGCTCTGTTTCAAGTTGAGTTAGAGACTAAATCCTGCTTTGCTACGGGCAAGTCTTAGAATTTACGTACTTGGCTGAGGCGTTTACGTACCAGACCTTGTCGCATAGCACCACTGTTGTAGTCATGAATTGTATTAACACCAGTGCTACGGTCACAGGTTCTAATCCTGCCTCGGCCATGGATGTGTGTGATGTCCTTAGGTTAGTTAGGTTTAAGTAGTACTAAGTCTAATGGACTGATGACCTCAGATGTTAAAGTCCCATAGTGTTTAGAGCCATTTGAACCATAAACACCAGCAGCTCAAAAACAACCGACGATCCTCGTCAACGCGTGCTACCCGTAACAGCTATCGTGCCATTATTATCTAAATGCCACCAAATTCGCATTTGCCAGCAGATTTGGCCATTCTATTCACACTGTGTCGACCGAATGATTTCTCTCTCCTAGCACGTCACGAAAACGACGTGCACACGCTAAACACGTAATGACGTGCTTCTGACGTTCTTGTATACGAATGAAAGTAAACCATAGCGTTCGAACAAAGTTACAACTTGTTTGTATTTGCTATATGGCAAAAATCTATGACTACGTAGCCTGAGAGAAAGTAGCTTACATAGGGGAAAGAGCTAGACAGAAGTCGGACGCTGGGTGACAAAACGTACTGGTTTTCATGAGATGGATGATAGTTTACTCATCTAACATCTTCTCTTCGAGTACTGTAATAGAAATAGACGCATTTGCACCCATGATTTCATGTCGTTAGTACGCAAGCATCTAATGAGGGGAAACTCCCCTGTGCTGAAAAGCTGACGGCTCAGGCGACTATGAACTCTTGGCAAAGCATTTCTAGAAGTGTTCTGCTTTAACGTACATTGCACCGATGGTCTGAGTTTGTTTGCTTTTACGATTATCGTAAAGCAATCGTAAAGAAAGAAAAAGAAAGTAGCTGGCATGATGTAGAAAAGTAGGACTATCGTCCTTCGACGATAAGAACTATTACAAACTGACAATACAACCACTGGGAAGACGATTTGTAAAGATCTCCAACACTAACCTGGAGAGAGATTCCAACAAAGCAGCTATCAGACATATACAAACGCCGCTAAAAATTTCTAATCTTTTTCTTCGATGCCAAACGCGTTAACGACCGACTATTTGCAGGGAACGAGTTTCGACAAATGAGCCACAGCAGTTCTTCAGCAACTAATATCAGTGGACTATAAAAGAAGTAGCTTCTCGAATAGTATCTGAGTAACATTCCAACGTAATTTAATGTACTGCAAGAAGGCATGTTATTATTACAGCTGACATTACTCTTACAGAGTTTTGCATTCGTAGTGTTGGCACATTTAGCCACAGATGTTGTAAATTTTGTGTTTTCTGACCGTTCCTGCACGGTTTTGCAATTTTCATAAATATGCTAATGTTATCTGTTGCTGTCAGTGTTTCACAAATATGGCCGTAACTTGCATCATGTATGTACACAGGGGGTAGACAGTGGACAACAACTGTGAAAGATTGCACATGAAATACACTGAAGATTTCTTGGTTAGATTGCCGCACGCATCTGATTGCAGTAAAGGAACACGCACTTCACTTCCTGTCCCACCATTGTGACAGCCGAGGTTGATATCCTTCTTACGAAAAAAAGCAATGTAGGCTCTTTAATTTCATTACAAGCGAGGCACTTAGACGCTCGTGCTGGTTATGTGACTGCAAACAGAGAATCATCCTATTTCTGAAGGTCTGTATCTCGTTGCGGTATGAAAGAATCACCAGTAATAGCTGCAGCCTATCTTTTCTTATCGCGTACCTGCTAATATTGAAAAATCATATCTAATTACCCGACTAAGTTCTCCTAGCTTCTAACGAATACCGGTTGTATATCCTGAAAAATGATTTTCCACAAAAAGTTTCTCTAGCAATGCATCGTGCCTGCCGGAAATTTGCAGTTTTTAGAGTAATCTAAAACAGATTACTTCTGTTTGGAAGTACCACAATACTGTACAATTTTTCTCGTTATTTAAACATAATTTTACAAAACAGACTTTTCCCCTCGTCCAATAAGCTTCCATTCAAAGGCTCAACTTTTTGGGCGTTATAGTAAGTAGAAAATAAATTTTAGAAAGTACTGGCTCTGAGCACTATGGGACTCAACTGCTGAGGTCATTAGTCCCCTAGAACTTAGAACTAGTTAAACCTAACCAACCTAAGGACAACAGAAACATCCATGCCCGAGGCAGGATTCGAACCTGCGACCGTAGCGGTCCTGCGGTTCCAGACTGCAGCGCCTTTAACCGCACGGCCACTTCGGCCGGCTTAGAAAGTACTACGGTGCATAATAACGTGTGCTCAGCGCCACTAGTACTGAAGAAATTTTACTTGTCAAGATACTTTTTTATAGTGCGAATGATTTCTTTTTAATGGTAGTAGAAAATAATAGTAAAAACAAAGAACTATAAAAGGATTTCTGAAGTTCGATATGAAACTTTTTGTAAGGCTAATTTCACAGAACACCATTGTAGGAGGGAATGAATAGTAAACTGCTGCGTTAAATCTTCGCTGTTTTGCCGACCTACCATATTTAAATTTATGTAAATACTAATTTTACTTCCAGTTCTTTAATCAATTTTTGTAAACAAATATTTTTTAAGATAAAAGCACAACGTACGAAGAGAAGGCCGCAACGGGCATAATGAAAGAACAGTTTTTAAAACGCAAATAAGTAAGGTTAATCTGCAGACAAACGGCACGCCAACACGAATAAGATGAAAATAGTATAAAAAATCTGAGGACATTACTAATTTCGAGCGGTTTTTCTTTATTATTTACTTGACTCTTCTTACATCATTGCAATAAGGGAACATTGTAAATACACCATCCGATCAAAGTGTCCGAACACCTACTAGTGGACATTAATGTGGGTGTGTCCACAATTCACCTTTATAACTGCTAAACTCTGTTGTGAACACTTTCAGTGACATGTATGAGTGCGTGTGAGGGAATGGCAGCCCAATTTTCCTCCAGAGCTGAAACCAGAAGAGATAGAGATGTTTGACGCTGGGGTCTGGAGTGAAGTCGCCTTTCTAACTAATCCCAAAGGTACACGAAATGTATTCGTAGTTGCGAATATGAACAACTATCAGCTGTATAATGGAATGGCGACAATGAAGATTTGTGCTGGACAGGGTCTCGAACCCGGACTTCCCGATTGTTGCGAGCGGTGGCTTTACCATAAGTCATCCGAGCATAACTCGCGGCCAGACCCAAACTTCCATCTACCATCAAACATGTTTCTACAGCCTGTACTCGTACATTTATCATTTACACTCCTGGAAATTGAAATAAGAACACCGTGAATTCATTTCACCAGGAAGGGGAAACTTTATTGACACATTCCTGGGGTCAGATACATTACATGATCACACTGACAGAACCACAGGCACATAGACACAGGCAACAGAGCATGCACAATGTCGGCACTAGTACAGTGTATATCCACCTTTCGCAGCAATGCAGGCTGCTATTCTCCCATGGAGACGATCGTAGAGATGCTGGATGTAGTCCTGTGGAACGGCTTGCCATGCCATTTCCACCTGGCGCCTCAGTTGGACCAGCGTTCGTGCTGGACGTGCAGACCGCGTGAGACGACGCTTCATCCAGTCCCAAACATGCTCAATGGGGGACAGATCCGGAGATCTCGCTGGCCAGGGTAGTTGACTTACACCTTCTAGAGCACGTTGGGTGGCACGGGATACATGCGGACGTGCATTGTCCTGTTGGAACAGCAAGTTCCCTTGCCGGTCTAGGAATGGTAGAACGATGGGTTCGATGACGGTTTGGATGTACCGTGCACTATTCAGTGTCCACTCGACGATCACCAGTGGTGTACGGCCAGTGTAGGAGATCGCTCCCCACACGATGATGCCGGGTGTTGGCCCTGTGTGCCTCGGTCGTATGCAGTCCTGATTGTGGCGCTCACCTGCACGGCGCCAAACACGCATACGACCATCATTGGCACCAAGGCAGAAGCGACTCTCATCGCTGAAGACGACACGTCTCCATTCGTCCCTCCATTCACGCCTGTCGCGACACCACTGGAGGCGGGCTGCACGATGTTGGGGCGTGAGCGGAAGACGGCCTAACGGTGTGCGGGACCGTAGCCCAGCTTCATGGAGACGGTTGCGAATGGTCCTCGCCGATACCCCAGGAGCAACAGTGTCCCTAATTTGCTGGGAAGTGGCGGTGCGGTCCCCTACGGCACTGCGTAGGATCCTACGGTCTTGGCGTGCATCCGTGCGTCGCTGCGGTCCGGTCCCAGGTCGACGGGCACGTGCACCTTCCGCCGACCACTGGCGACAACATCGATGTACTGTGGAGACCTCACGCCCCACGTGTTGAGCAATTCGGCGGTACGTCCACCCGGCCTCCCGCATGCCCACTATACGCCCTCGCTCAAAGTCCGTCAACTGCACATACGGTTCACGTCCACGCTGTCGCGGCATGCTACCAGTGTTAAAGACTGCGATGGAGCTCCGTATGCCACGGCAAACTGGCTGACACTGACGGCGGCGGTGCACAAATGCTGCGCAGCTAGCGCCATTCGACGGCCAACACCGCGGTTCCTGGTGTGTCCGCTGTGCCGTGCGTGTGATCATTGCTTGTACAGCCCTCTCGCAGTGTCCGGAGCAAGTATGGTGGGTCTGACACACCGGTGTCAATGTGTTCTTTTTTCCATTTCCAGGAGTGTATATTCCTGTACAAGGGAGACGTTTGAACTGAAAGTTACATGCCCGGTTTCGGCGGATAAATACGATATTGTAGCGCCTATGTTATTGCGGCTTACGATACAATGTTCCTTCGGACATGCCCGAAAGAACAGGCACTGCGGTGACTACAGCCGGTATATCCGACGGAACATTGCATCATATTTCTGAACAACACAGGCACTGCAGTATCGTATTTATCCGCCGAAACCGTGCATGCAACTTTCAGTTCAAACGTCTCCCTTGTACAGGAAAATACGAATGATAAATGTACAAGTGCAGATTGTAGGCACATGGTTGACGACATGTAGAAGTCTGAACCTGGCTGTAAGTCGTGGGCAGGCCAGAATATCTCAGAAATGTTACTGTCTAAAACCACTGTCTCACAGAGGATGCTTTATGACAGGATGCACTATCATGCTACTACCATCACCGTCTCCGAACGGTTTCTCTGATGTAAGCAGAACACAATACTGTAAAATGTGTTCATATCCTTCCGCATGATCACTGGCTTTCGGGCTAACGGTGGAAGCATTTCCGAAACGGCTACGTTTGTAAACTGTTCGTGTGCCGCCGTGGTTAAAGCATACTGTGCGTAGTAAACTGGCACTGTCCAAAAACGGTCCCACGCAACTCTACAGCACTACGGTCTTTAGATGACAAGGGTGAACGACAGCTCCGGAAACGTATATGGGCGAATAAACATGCAACTGTTAAGCAACTGTCCGCTCGTATAAAGCAAGGGACTACCAACAGTGTCTTCTCAACGACCGTTCAGCGACAGTTGCTGAGTATAAGCCTCCGCAGCAGGTGCCTGGTTCTTACACCCAAGCTGACTGCTGCACATCGGCGACGAAGCTTGGAATTTGCACTCAAATACCGCAACTGGACGTCCACATAGTGGCGACAAGTGGCCATTCCGGATGCATCACTTTTTATGCTATAAGGGGCGTTCAGAAATAAACGAGCCTGGGTCTGGAATGCGCAAATCGGTGACAGGAGGGTAATATCGTGGCGTGTGGTTCCGACCAGAGCTTGGAAGTTCACAGCCCGTCGCTAGACGGCACTGCGTGCACGTTAGGTGACTACACAGAGCAATCAGCAACATGCATCAATCGTCCAACGCTGCCAGTCGCATTGCGAACAGTGACATGGAGGCGCCAAACGAAGAGGAAAGAGGTGCTGTTCGTTTTCTGACAGCGGAGGGAGTAGGAGGAACGGACATTCATCGACGAATGTCACAAGTGTAAGGCGAACACTGCATGTCCCTTGCCAGGGTTAAGACGTGGCTGAATGTGTCGTTAGCCGTAGTCGGATTGAGCGTCGGAACGATTGCACATCCGCAAAGTGTGTGCCCAATGGGTGCCTCACGATCTTCAACCACACCAGGAAGCATGTCGAATGGCCCACTGTCCTGCTCATCTGCAGCGCTATGCTCGGGAAGGGGATGCGTTCCTGGCACGAGTGGTGGCTGGAGATGAACCATGGTGTCATCACTTCGAACCAAAATCAAAACGACAAAGTCTCCAGTGGAAGCATCCAGGGTCACCACCACCAAAAATAGCCAAGGCCATCCACACGAGTGCATGAAAGGTTGTGCTGACCTTCTTTGACCAAGATGGCCCCCTTCTGATTTACTTCCTGCAGCACGGGACAACAGTGAATGCCCATCGTTACTCGCAAATACTGACCGCCCTTCACGAAGCGATCTAATCAAAACGACCAGGCAATCTCACCCGTGGGGACACTCTGCTCCATGATAATGCAAAGCCTCATACAGTCAACACAGTCGCGGCACTCCTGCAGAAATTCAAACGGAAGGTTCTCGGCCACCCTCCAAACAGTCCGGACCTCTCTCCCTGTGATTACGCCATTTTTGGTCCCCTTAAAAATGCTCTGAGGGGCAAACGATTCACCTCGGACGACGACGTCCAGCTGGACGCGCGGAACTGGTTAACATCGCAGCCCCGAGAATTTTATGAGACAGCCATTCACCGCCTTGTGTGTCGTGTCACAGTGGGACAAGAGTCTCAACAGCCAGAGTCAATACTTCTAACATACAGGTACTGGTTTCTGTAATTATGCCTCCGGCTCGTTTCTTTTTGAATGCCCCTTATACATCGGACAGATGGCCGTACCGCGTGAAACGTCTGAAACCAGGACATTTCAGCAATCGTCGGGAGAGTCCACAACGGAGGAGGGATCTTTGGTCTGGGGAATGTTTTTGTGGCATTTCCTCTGTTATCTCGTCATTCGGGATGTCACAATGACTCGACGCAAGTCTGCGTCTATCCTTGGGGACTATGTCCTCCCCTACATGCAGTTAGTTTTTCGTCGGTACGATGGCATCTACCGGGAGGGCACTGCAACGTGACACACAGCTCGCAATGTACGTAAGTGATTCGAAGAACACCAGGATGAGTTTACCGTACTCCCCTGGCCACCAAACTCCCCGGATTTACACCCCGTCAAGATCTATGTAACTATCTCGATGGGGCTGTACGCGCCAAGGATCCTCAATGGAGAAACCTAACGCAGCTCGCCACGGCACTGGAGTCGGCATGACTACCTCCACATCCCTGTCGACACCTTCCAGAAACTCAGACGTTGTCGCAGCGGTTCGAGCTGCAAAAGGTAGTTATTTGGGCTTTTAACAGCTGTTCACGTTAATGTAAATGGATATGGTAAATGTAACGAGTATAATGAACTACTGTGCTAGAAGGAAAGAGCTACGATAAAAGGTAGTCGAATAGTTGAACACAGTGCTCGTTCGTGTGAACGCAGAATAGTAGTGGGTCAGTGTCGTGTCGGAATGCCGAATAGTGTATGGTCTTAATATAGTAACGAGTCGTGCAACACTGTTTAAGAGACTATAAAACAGTTTTCCGTATAAACATAAATGTTCACCGCTGATATTCCACGTGTGGCAAAAATGGATGTATTTCATTTTCACGTTCTGCCTGTTGAAGTGATTCAGCACACTTTATTAAGCGTGTACCCAGTGGTAGCGATTGTTATCATGAGACGCAAATGTCATAGTAGTCTAAATGTGAGCATTAATGAATGACAAAAATAATTGGCTCTGACCATCCCATATCCAGCTGGAGTCGAAGGAGGAGTGTTGTCACGAATCCGCCAGACGGATTAGTGTCGAGGTCCGGTGTGCCGGCCAGCCTGTGGATGGTTTTTAAGGCGGTTTTCCATCTACCTCGGCGAATGCGTGCTGGTTCCCCTTACTCCGCCTCAGTTACACTATGCCGGCGATTGATGCGCAAACACTGTCTTCACGTACGTGTACACAATAATTACTCTACCACGCTACTCGGGGTTACACTCGTCTGGCATCAGACGTTCCCAGAGGAGTCCACCGGGGGCCGAACCGCACAATAACCCCTGGTTCGGTATGGGGCGGCGGTGGGGTGGGTGGACTGCTGTGTCCTGTTGTGGGGTTGTGAACCACTGACGGCTACGGCGGGACCAAGCCTCTCGTCGTTTCTAGGTCCCCGGTTTAATACACAATACAATTTGTCAGGTAATTTTATTTTCATTAACTTCATCAAAAGCGGTTTTTTAAAAATAAATATATTTTCTTAGAAACTAAAGTATCTCTGTTGCCCTTGTCAACCACGTCAGTTCCTTAACAGTCTATGTGTCTATTGTTTTGTGAAACGTGTGCGAGCTGTGAAGTCTGACATTATGATTCTGGCTCTAGCCAATCGAAATAAAGTACATTATTTCTCACTTGTGTAACGTCTAAATGAAGATAGGGAATTTTAAATGTGAGACCTATACTACGACAGGAAATTATGTTTACGTTCTGTTACGTTGCGTCATGTCGCAACATTATCAGAGTCGTGAGTGGATTCTTAGTTTTCATCTTTGGGCAGTATTATTATTTGCTTGATTTATTTAGAAAATTTTCGCAATTTACTTTTTTTAGGGTTTTGGTAACTATGAGTCAATATGACTGTTACAGAAACATAGGTGTTATCGTAACGGTTTTTCCAGCTCTCAGGTGACTAAATGTTATTACATAACAGATCTGCGTTAAAAATTTAGGCGCAGTCCCGGTGAAAACTTAAAACTAAATTCTTCATTTGTGTGGCCATAGTGTCCGTAGTTGCTTTATAATTCTTGCGGGTATTTTTTGTCTGTCGTTGCAACTACAAAAATGCGTGATTTTTTCACCAGACGCGTTTCGCTCTATTGAGGTAAAGCTTTACCTCAATAGAGCGAAACGCGTCTGGCGAAAAAAAAACACCCATTTTTGTAGTCGCAACAACACACAGGAAATAACCTCAAGGAAATTGAATAGTTTACCTATCATACAATTTTCTAGTCACGGAATCCTTCTCGGAGCATAGTCAAGGAATCGAAAAAGTAACAATTTCTTACATAAGGCTCTCAGATAACGCGGCTTGAAGTTTAATCTCATCATCATGGCCACTTTTGTAACATAAGCAGAGAACACGTTCACAAATTAGCATATAGATACAAGTGAACTGAAACTATACTATTACCATGTTCATATAGTATACTTCTCTTGGCAGTATGCGTGTGTGCGTGGACGCAACCAATACTATGCTGCACGCAGTTGTTTTCCGCTTGAGGAGCGGAATGCTAGAAATGATCGCCAGGGATAGTCAGAATAGTTATAGTTATAGCCACCGCGGCTATAACTGCTCGCTTGCACACGCTTCGCAAAGGGCTGGCGACACCACTGCCACGCACGCTGCCGTCACCTGGGCGCTTATGTCGTGTTCATTCTTCAGACTAGACACAAGTGCATAGAGAAAACGTACAATCTGATTTCCTCGAAATAAATGTTACGTCCCTGTAAATAAGAATGTAGTCTTACGATACCGTCTCTGGCATGAAAAATGTCAAAAATATCTCGTTTCTAATCTTTTCCCGGCTACACAAAACAATGACCTCAGATCATGTGCAGCTAACGCACACTTCATCCACGTTCAGAAGTTATACGATAGTAATTCCCAAACGAGCACAAGATAAAATGTGCATCACATAAATCCACTGAATGAAGAGCAGTGTCAGAGGAGAGGAAATTCGATAGTTAAAGAAAAAAAATTACGCTATTAAGATGTAGTTGTTTTTGTAACTATCTCGTAATGCGTCACGAGAAAACTGCGTAACTGTTCAGTTACACTTTTCGCAGCAAAACGAACACGGTTTACGCAGACTGTTTAACGCCTAGCAGTCATAACCGGTTCTGCGCTTACAGTAAAGAGCGATAAACAAGACAACTTTGAAAACGCTGTCTAGCAATGTTTACTCAAAATATAGAATGCAGCAATTAGTTTGTTTCTTCTCCTTTACAGAGCGACATAAGGTTTTTGTGCGGAAATTTAAAATCAGTCAAGTTACGTCGTTACGAGCAGACTCGGAAAAAAAAGGTACAACGCGGCGTGCCTGACGTAAATCGGAAAAAGAACTGCACGACAGACGTTGTCATCCGTTGATTACTCTTGCATAACAACTTGGCTTCGTAAATGTGACTCTATCGTGCCAAACATAAACGTCCCCTTACTCCGGCGTAAGAGACAAAGCTCTAAAGAAAATTCTCCTGAAGTAGTCTAAATGTTACATGACGAATGCTACCAGCTAGTCCTCGTCCGAAGTTCTTTCATTATAGTTCTTAATGCTATTTACGGGAGTATACTATTATTTCTCTGAGAAGAGTATTTGGTTTCAGCAGTGTGGTGACTGTGACGGTCACTTACGAATTTAATTGCAACTAAACGAGGACGAGAGAATACAATCATGGGCAACTCACTTTCAAAGCAACTGTTCAAACATGCGCTCAAGGGATCCTGTTCAACCAGGATGTATTGGCAGGGTTTTGAAAAACTGCAGATAGAAGGCTATTGAACTTATTTTCACAAATTGTTCAGCGATCGTATCGACATACACTCAAGTGACAAAAGTTAAGTGGCAGTGATATGCACACATACAGATGGAGAGGGTATCGCGTATACAAGGTATAAAAGGGGAGTGCAGTGGCGGAATTGTTATTTGTACTCAAGCGATTCGTGTGAAAAGATTTCCAACGTGATTATGGCCGCACGATGAGAATTAACAGATTTCGAACACGGAATGGTCGTTGGAATTAGACGTATGGAACATTCCATTTCAGATATAATTAGGAAATTCAATTTTCCTAGATCGACAGTGTCACGAGTGTGCCGAGAACACCAAATTTCAGGCATATCTAACACCAAGGACGACGCAGTGCCCGACGGCGTTCATTTCACGACCGAGAGCAGCGGCGTTTGCGTACAGTTGTCAGAGCTAACAGACAAGCAACACTGCGTCAAATAAAAGCAGAAATGAATGTGAGAAGTACGACGAGCGTATTCGTTAGAACAAGACGGTGAATTCTGGCGATCATATGCTATGACAGAAGACGAGCGACGCGAGTACCTTTGCTAATAGCACAACATCGCCTTCAGCGCCTCTCCTGGGCTCGTGGTCATATCAATTGGACCCTCGACGACTGGAAAACTGTCATCTCTTCAAATGAGTCCCGATTTCAGTCAGTGAGTGCTGATGGTAGGGTTCGAGTGTGCCGCAGGCCCCACGAAGCCATGGGCCCAAGCTCTCAACACGGCACTGTGCATACTGCTGATGGCTCCATAATGGTGTGGTCTGTGTTTCCATGGAATGGACTGAGTCCTCTAGTCCCACGAACCATCTGAGACCACTTGCAGCCATTCACGCTCCCAAATAACGATGGAATATTTATGGATGACAATGCGCTACGTCACCGGGCCACAGTCGTTCGTAATTGGTTTTAAAAACATTCTGGACAGTTCGAGCGAATGATTTGGCCACCTAGATACAACTTGAATCCTATCGAACATTTATGGGACATATCCGAGAGATAAGTTCGTGCACAAACCACGGCAGCGACAGCATTTTCGCAATTGTGGACGGCTATAGAGGCAGCGTGGTTCAATATTCCTGTATGGGACTTCCAACGACTTGCTGAGTTCATGCCATGGCGTGTTGCTGCACTATGCTGGGCCAAAGGAGATCCGACACGATAATGGGAGGTACCCCATAATTTTTGTCACCTCAATGTATGACTCCTCGCTTTACATAATAAAGACAAGGCTTTCTCGTCCACTCCATGCTCTAAGAGAACAGGATACAGAATGGATACAACTTGTAAAAAGTTCCTCCGCCAAAAACTGTACTGTGACTTGCGGAGTAGGTTACAGGTGCCTATGTACGCACAGACGTACCGAAAGTGTAAACAGAAACACAAATGGCTCTGAGCACTATGGGACTTAACATCTGAGGTCATCGGCCCCCTAGAACTTAGAACTACTTAAACCTAACTAACCTAAGGACATCACACACATCCATGCCCGAGGCAGGATTCGAACCTCCGACCGCAGCGGTCGCGCGGTTCCAACTTAAGCGCCTAGAACTGCTCCGCCACAGCGGCCGGCAGAAACACAAATATCTTTTTTATTTGGATATTACGACTGGTCGAGAACCAAGCTCTTTTCAATAGAGAACAAAGTTTACGTAGAGGACACATAAGTAACATGAAAGAATTCTTGCTCGGATAATTGACGTACTTGTGGTAAGCATTCGGCGCAGCAGTTATTCTTCCGCCGAGCCATAAAAACATGTGACATGATCACCGAGTTTTAATGAAAAGAAACGATTCACTCGCCTTCCAAGACAATTCACCTTCTAAAACTAGAGCTAAATACTGACCAGTACGCTGCCGAAAGACATATCTGTATCTGTCATTGTGTTTTCACGGTGAAACACAATGAAACAGTAGCCTTTAATGTGGCTTGAATGCAGACATCGTGCAATTACATTTAATATCTGAGGTATGTTCGTACCTGTATCCCACAAATCACTCATTTTTATTCGTCCTATGTGCCGATAGATGATGTGAAGTGGTCTGACGACAGATCGCTTTAGAATGAAGAACATCACTTTTCGCAAAGGTTAATTAGACTGTGCAACTTTCTATTTCAAGGCGATCTGGTTGTTCATTCATAAAACAGAGTTCTGGCGGTCGGTTACAAGTATACGCCTACTAGACCAATATTTCACTTTAATTTATTATGAAAGCAACCATACAAAGTGACTGTTTGCTATGGTACAGTAGAGTGTCTTTCTACAATGCCAAATATCAAGCGCTTAGACTCTCTTCCTGGACAGCTTTCGTAGGCGCTTACGGTTTCTACACAGTACCAAATTTCGAATTCCCTCACGAATAGAAGCCTTGTAGTGTCGATTAACGCTATATTGGGTGCTATTAAATTTGTCCCCAACACTGTTCAGCGAAATTATTGACATAATGCTCTATTGCACAACAACGCCCATTTCGAAAATCCAATGTCTAACGGTCTGTACGTTTTCCTTCTGTTTTTCAATTCTGTACACGCTTACGCTTTATGCTACTAACTACTTTCTATTAAGTACTGCTCAGAGAACACAGCGTTGTGAGGGCAAAATTCACCTTCGAAACGGGGCCAACGAGATGATATACAGGCCCTGCAACAAACTTGTGACGTCACAGTAGTCGGCTTGTCCGCCATACTTCGTGATTGCTCGGTTCCGTGCAGGGCCCACGGAAAATCAAAATCAATATTTAATTGAAAAGGTACCCATTGAACGTCTTAATTTTTAGTGTGCTATCGAGAACTTGCATGCATTTCAACAAGCAGTCAAGAAAGGTTAAATTCGTCTGAAATAGTTACTAGCTTCCCGGCGGAGACGGCTGGTGGCACTCGTAAGACCCGCAGTGTCACGTGCTGTGACGTACACGCCACGGCCTGTCTTTTATGAGGGGCTCTCTTCGGAAGACCAGACGTAGCCACGCACGTTGGGTCACGCATCACAGTCTGTCGCGAATTCGACATGGTGGTAGTCGCAAACGGGGGACGATACCTGTATGGTCTCTTCGATACAGCTAGGTCGACTTGGCAAACAATAAGACGGATAATAACTTTGTATTTAATTATGGAGGTTTACAGACACGATGCTATAAATCTAAGTTTAGTTTATTTGTACGTAATTTCTGAACAAATAAAACCAGCACAAGGAGAGAACAAATGCAACTACACACGAATTGCATCTTATTTAATACTCGCTATAGAATAGGAGGGCAATGCACTTCATTGGGGATACGATACAAACTGAAGTACGAGTAGTTACAGACCCACACATTTTAAAACATTTTGAGACATCTGCACAAAATCTAGGGACTTGACGACCAATGTACACAAAACATTTCTGTAAGCTGTCATATTGCCATAGGTCATTATCGATTGATGGTAAAGGAAAACGAATGCAGTCTGTATGATGAAATCTTTCAAGACGTAAAACGAGCGAGCGGCGTGTACGCTGAAGATCATATTAAAGAAAAATAGATCGTTGTGTTAGTCTTGCGACGTATACATCTGTCACCAGATCAAAAATTTTCTGGAACGATTGCAAAAACCTTCTGCATTGTAACAGAACAAGAGAGATATTATGGTGTGTATATAACAATCTTCCTCACTCTCTCTTTCTTTGACTCAAATCCAAAATAATGTTTGAACGACCATTCTTTTTAAATGTTAATAAGTTTCGTTTTCCATTATCAGTATTAAAAATTAAATGTGAATGTCAGAAACTGGTAATCATAAAATGTGCTTAGTGTTTGTCTGTACTACGTTTTTCATTCACATATGGTAAGCAGGCTCAGATGGAAACCCAGTTCTAAGCAAAGAGGGAAAGCAGAAAGGTGGAAGGAGTATATAGAGGGTCTATACAAGGGCGATGTACTTGAGGCCAATACTATGGAAATGGAAGAGGATATAGATGAAGATGAAATGGGAGATATGATACTGAGTAAAGCGTTTGACAGAGCACTGAAAGACCTGAGTCGATCAAGGCCCCCGGAGTAGACGACATTCCATTAGAACTACTGAGAGCCAGTCCTGACAAAACTCTACCATCTGGTGAGCAAGGCGAAATACCCTCAGACTTCAAGAAGAATATAATAATTCCAATCCCAAAGAAAGTAGGTGATGACAGATGTGAAAATTACCGAACTATCAGTTTAATAAGTCACAGCTGCAAAATACTAACGCGAATTCTTTACAGACGAATGGAAAACCTGATAGAAGCCGACCTCGGGGAAGATCAGGATTCCGTAGAAATGTCGGAACATGTGAGGCAATACTGACCCTACGACTTATCTTAGAAGAAAGATTAAGGAAGGGCAAACCTACGTTTCTAGCATTTGTAGACTTAGAGAAAGCTTTCGACAATGTTGACTGGAATACCCTCTTCCAAATTCTGAAGGTGGCAGGGGTAAAATACAGGGAGCGAAAGGCTGTTTACAATTTGTATAGAAAGCAGATTGCAGTTATAAGAGTCGAGGGGTATGACAGGGAAGCAGTGGTTGGGAATGGAGTGAGACAGGGTTGTAGCCTATCTCCGATGTTATTCAATCTGTATATGGAGCAAGCAATAAAGGAAACAAAAGAAAAGTCCGGAGTAGGTATTAAAATCCATGGAGAAGAAATAAAAACTTTGAGGTTCGCCGATGACATTGTAATTCTGTCAGAGACGGCAAGGGACTTGGAAGAGCAGTTGAACGGAATGGACAGTGTCTTGAAAGGAGAGTATAAGATGAACATCAACAAAAGCAAAAAGAGGATAATGGAATGTAGTCGAATTAAGTCGGGTGATGCTGAGGGAATTAGATTAGGAAATGAGACACTTAAAGTAGTAAAGGAGTTTTGCTATTTGGGGAGCAAAATAACTGATGATGGTCGAAGTAGAGAGAGAATAAAATGTAGACTGGCGATGGCAAGGAAAGCGTTTCTGAAGAAGAGAAATTTTTTAACATCGAGTATTGATTTAAGTGTCAGGAAGTCGTTTCTGAAAGTATTTGTATGGAGTGTAGCCATGTATGGAAGTGAAACGTGGACGATATATAGCTTAGACAAGAAGAGAATAGAAGCTTTCGAAATATGGTGCTACAGAAGAATGCTGAAGATTAGATGGGTAGATCACATAACTAATGAGGAGGTATTGAATAGAATTGGGGAGAAGAGGAGCTTGTGGCACAACTTGACTAGAAGAAGGGATCGGTTGGTAGGACATGTTCTGAGACATCGAGGGATCACCAGTTTAGCATTGGAGGGCAGCGTGGAGGGTAAAAATCATAGAGGGAGACCAAGAGACGAATACACTAAGCAGATTCAGACTGATGTAGGGTGCAGTAGGTACTGGGAGATGAAGAAGGTTGCACAGGATAGAGTAGCATGGAGAGCTGCATCAAACCAGTCTCAGGACTGAAGACCACAACAACAACATGGTAAGCAGCATCCGAAATACTGTCGGCCTACCAATAATGGCGAAGAATTATGTATAATGCCTTCACTGTGATAACTTTTTAGTATTTGTCTGAATATATCGAAAACGAATGTTCATTTCACCAAGATTACTTATTGAACCTCGACAATAGCTCGAGAGAATTTACCTCTACGATTATCATTATATTAATACTATTCGTTTCCGAATAAACATATATCGTTGTAGACATACAAGTATTTTATGAAATATTATAGAAAAAATATTGGGAAGCGAACTTAGTAGGGGCTGACGTCTCTTCTGTCGTCTTAGCCGGTTGTGAGCTCGCTCGTTTGGTACTCAAAACGTTCGTAAAAGTTTGAATTTAGATTACCTGAAAACATTTTCAGAAGCAGATCGTATTAGAGCACCTTTTGTTACATCTCAGTAAGTGCTACAATCTTGAGGAAGATGAGAATAATCATAGACCCGTTGGATATATGCTTCTCTTGTGAGATTTCTCGGAATAATCTTAAGGAAGAGTAATTCAAACAATCAGGAGTGAGGGTGCTTGGAAAGCTCTCGTTCAATCTATTCTCAAGTAACTTTTGCAGGTCTGGGAAGCATACAAAAATGGATTAACGAAAGGGAGAGAAAATTTCAAAGAAAGACTGCACGACTCGATCGGAGTCAGTACTCGATGCCAGAACGCCACAGATATGTTCAAAACCCTGCTAGAAAAAAAGGTACTGTACACAGCAAAAAACCTTGCTCCCAAAATGGCGAGAGGCACTATTTAGAAAAGTACGACTGTATGGCTGCGATCTTCCTTCCCGGGCTGCTTCTACAAACGCCACCGCCACACATAGCACGGTCGCTTATGTATTACATGACGTGTAAAAGAGCATTTTGACATTGTTACATAAAGAACGTCCGTAATCGAAGCAAATATCGCCAAGGCCTGCACAGTGGTTCAAATAATACTTGCTAGGATTTTCGAAACCCTACAGGAGTATCGCATCATTAAGGTGACAAAAATAAGATTTCGAAAAGGTAAGTAGGGTAGTTATGTCAGATCACCGATGATCACTAGTCGGCAGGAATCTACACATGGCCACCTCGCACCAAATTGCACATTAAAACACAAATAAGACTCAGAAACAGCGAAATTTATCACTAAGACTTTCAAATAACAGAAACAATGCCTGAATGTTTTCTGTTTTGTTACCGAATTTTCTCTTTTAAAGCGAGGCATACTAAAAAAAAAAATTAAAAGTCAGTCAGCTACAAACAACTAACCAAATACACGAAGAGCAGAAATTAGTCAACACTCCACAGTCAACAATATATTTCTTGAAGAGTAGAAAGTATTTACGAAGTACTTACGAGCATGCAATGAACAATTAACAGTTGCTTCTGATGTCCTACAACGTACCAAATGAAAGAGCAGGGTTTGTTGGTTTTGTCTGAGAGTGAGTCATATCCAAAGCGGGTGAAATTGTTATACAGAGTGATTCCGTGACGATGTTACAAACTTTCAGACGTCATGGAGAAGGGAAACGACCGAGCCAAAAGTTATAAGCGAAACTCGTTCTGATATCTCTGACAGTGGACATCTTCTACTGTAAGTTCTTTGCTTTTTCATTCCATATTTTGAGAGTTGGTAGTATGGACCAAAACCAGAAAAAAAAGTCCAGTAAAGACGGGTTCTAAAGCGCATTCCTTAACAGCTAAGAGCACTTTTTCATCTTCGCTACTGCAAAAAACATCTCTTCTACTGAACAAGCTGCTCATTGTTCTTAAGTCATGCATTTTAAAATTCACGTTTACTGCACTTTTTTCTTGTTTTGATCCATACTACATCCTTTCAAAATATGAGAACCAAAGACCCTGGAGTAGAAGTGGTCCACACTCAGAGGTATCAGAACGATTTTCGCTTACAACAATCGACTTGGTCGTTTCTGAATCAGGGTTCCTTACCTCAAACTGATACATTCAGCCTTCTCCATGACCCCTGAAAATTTGTCCCGTCATCATGGAATCATTCTGCATATATAGAATTCATCCGACGAGCGTAAGATTTCTTGACGCAATCTCTGACAGAGAAGAAACTACCACTACATACTGAAACATACTCGTCACGTATTCCAAGGACGCTGCACGAACTGTGTGTTCTGGTTCTGCGCTGCTAATGAATCCTCTGAGTTCTCTATTCAGAACACATGGAAGAGGTTTCTCCTCGCAGCCCATACAACAACAGAAGCGGCTGCCCCCGTCGGAGATTCGAGTCCTCCCTCGGGCATGGGTGTGTGTGTTGTCCTTAGGGACCGATGACCTCAGCAGTTTGGTTCCAAAGTCCATACCACAAACTTACAAATTTTTTCCCACACAACAAAAACGTACACGTAAAGTCGTTTTCTCTACATGGACAACTAGAAATAATATGGACCCTGAAGGTAACTCTCCACTGATCTCCTATATCAAGTCGTATAATTTCCAATAACATCTGCATGGAATTTAGACACGAACTCTTCATATAATACGAGGGGAAAGCGAAAATCGAGAACCACACACGAGACATACTGGGTCTAGCAGTAGCGAAAAATCTTATTTTAATGTTTTTAGAAAATGTGCAACTGTGCCAATAAGAATTTAAATGGTATGCTTACCAGCATACTCCAAATCTCCAAGAAATCTAACGAAGCGAGAAAAAGTTTCGGAAAGGTTTGAAATTATGTTTAAAGTTTGTTGTACGTCGCCAATTAACAAACACTAGATGAGTATAATCAGAGTAATTTGCACTCTATTTATTCAAAAGCTCGTGTTCCACGCATCTCAGTGTTTATGACTATGTGTCGTACAAGCTTACCATTTTGCAGGTAAATTCAGATGTATATGCGGAAACTATCTGCAGCATGTGTTGCGAATAAAATTAGTAGTAAAGAATCACTAAATGAAAGAGTCATGGCCGATGCTTCAGTTTTATTACATGGCTAGCGAAAATGCTAAGCCATAATTTTTTCTCCTTTCATAATTCTGTGTGTGTGTGGGAGGGGTGTGGAGGTTCAGCGAGGAAAAATTGATAGAGATTTGAAATTATGGGTTTGTTGAAAGTCACTAAGTGTTCCCATTCTCAAATACTGATATCTGCGCGCCGTCAGTTACGTTGCATCAGGACGTAGGCTATACACAGTTTCTGACTATAGTACTTGTCTTATGGTTAAATCTTTAACGTAAGATTATACCTATTAATGAGTACGTTATGCCAGCATTTTAAAATTTTAAATTCGGCCAATACTTATACGAAATACTGAAAACCAAATTTTTATATTACCCCTCGAAGCCGTTAGATAGGCAACATACAACAAGGGACTCAGAACCATGAACTGGAGTAGCCGTTACTAATGCGTTTTCACGAAATACATTTTCTCGTGTGCAGCACAACAAGTTCAAGAAAATATTCTAATTTAATGCTGTGAAAATTTACACCATTTTATATTATGATTTCTGTGTGTGTGTGTGTGTGTGTGTGTGTGTGTGTGTGTGTGTGTGTGGGTGGGTGGGTGGTTCTGCCTCCAACACGTCGCAGAAATTCACACACATGTAATTTGTCGTCCACAGTGTTTGTTTGAATACGTTAATACAAAACTGACGCAAACTTCCGCTGCACGAGATTAAATTCTTGCTACGTGGTGTACTGCGCGCGAAGAAACATAACTGGAGCAGTGCCTTTATTTCTCACATAATGGGTGAAACACTTGCTGTAAGATGTGTCTTATTCGAATCCGACAAGATATTCGTAATCAAACACAAGGCAGCATCCTTAAGTATGCCGTGTTTACGATTGAGAGGGTGGCGCAATGTTTGGTAACGGGGGGGGGGGGGGGGGGAGCACAAACAACAGCCCGCAGACGTCCACAGAGCTTGCGCCAGCATTTCCCCCGGCGTATTAGGCCACACTCCGCAACTCCGGCAGTTCCGCCGCGCCGAGCAGACAGCGAGAGCGATTTCGCCCACAGCGGCTGGAGAAAACCGAACGTCACATTACGCGAGGGCTGGCGGGCAGTGAGAGTTTGGCGAGTCGGCCGTCGCGGCGCTGCTCGCTGATAGCTGACGTCACGTTACGTAAGGTTGCGCGCGACTGCCATGTTGGCGGCGGCGGCGCGCGGCGCCGAAAGAGTTCAAGTGTAGTGGGTTTGTGGGTCAGCCGACGCCGACGCCGACGCCGTATAACGCGGCCGCCGTTGCGATTGGTCGCGGAACCCCGCCGACGCGATAGCGGACTCGGCTGACACACAAAGAGACCCAGTTTCACTTTCGATACACGTAATAACTAGCCAGAACCACTCTCCTGCTGACAAGCACGGATCGCGGCGCCGTGTGCTCGTTCCACTTGTCACGTAATGTCGCAAATATGGAAATGCAAGCTGGAGTCTAAAAAATACAGTATTCTCATTAAGTTTCACTAATTACATCCGATCATCAGCATCAGAACTAATCCACAATATGCGAAAAAATCAGTGCAAGGAGTCCTTTAACTTTTGATGTAAACTGACCAGATTAGTCTGAGGCACATATCTGTATGGTGCGATACGATTATTTTATTACAAAATCATTTGAACTATATAATTAGTGCAACCGGTAACTACAAGTACATATATCAGTACACTACATATAGCGGCTAAACTTTGACTTGCGTTGTTTGACTAACATTGATAGCCTTAATAATGTGACAAACAACTACTGTGTCAAATCACAATTTTTTAAATATTTATGGAGAACGCACCAACATTTGACCGAATTTTCTCTCCCGTCAGTGCGGCGAAGACAGTCGTAATGAAGAAGTAGTAAATGGTATACCTCTTTGCCAATGAAAGTATTACGAATCCTAGTACACAGAACACTTTTACAGCTACTTTATAAATGCTTAGCACCTACTGAGCATTATTCGGATGTTCGCTGTCACGATGTCATAAAAAATTTGATCTAGTTACAGAAGACCCACTTTCACACCATGTCGATCTGCTGCATACTCATTCTGTACTCTCACTAAGACGTAAATTTCTCCTCAGAAAACTAGTCAAGTCACGTATCAGAAAGGCGTTATTATCAGCTACATACGCGACCGTCAACGGAAAAGTTTCCCGCACGCCGTTGAAACGCTTTTGGGTAATATCTTATTACTCTGGAAGCAAATGAGTGACAGGAGAAAGGTCTTGGCCAAAATGTCGTCACCGCCATTACTCTATCTAGGCCAAGCGTTCTCTCGCAGCACTGTCGCTAGTAAAAATAATGCCAGCCTTATTTGCTGCGTGAATCACCGTCTGAATGGACACTCTCTCTCAATACTGCGAGCCGATTTCAAAATACCAGCATCACCACAGCATATTTACAAGAAAAGAAAAGCAGCAAGCTGACAGCTTAACATCACACCTGACCCACACGGCGGATGTTCGAAACGAATCTGTAGGTCAGCTGAACAGGTAATGAAAAAGGGGCGGTCCCTCACAAAAGATCGAAATTTTGTGAATTTTCGATATGTTGTTCCGTATATAGGTGGTGTGTAGTTAAGGACACAAATTTTCAGCCTCAGGAACCTTGTGCTAACTTGATAGGTGCCGAAATACAGCGAAATTTTGGCAATTTTTCCAGTTTTTTCACTACAAGCTCTTCCCCCTTCGTCCTACGACAAACAGCTCTCTAGCCTTTCTTGTAGAGCATTAAACGTGCTGCAATTTGCACTGGCACTGGTTAAAAGTTTTTTGTTTTTTTTACACCAGATGCTTATCAACATATAGAACTTAAAATGAACGAAAAATTACCCAAATTATCAAAAAACTGCAAAACAACAGTACCTTCTAGCATTATAACTTTGATTGTACTAATTTTTTTAAGAAAAAACCACAGTGGTACGTGCCATTACCGAATTGTTCCGCAAGTAATACAAGATGCCGTCGTGACTGATGATAATGAACACCGCTGATATTGGTGACTATCTTAATGTTATCATCACGGATAAAGACGCATGTATCCTGGTGCTTCTGACAGCATTAGCCTCCTGTCAAAATAACGTTTATGTATAGAAGAGTTGGAGGGTAATTTCCCTATAGTTCTGCACTCATTAACACCACTCCGATTCAAAAAATGGTTCAAATGGCTCTGAGCACTATGGGACTTAACTACTGTGGTCATCAGTCCCCTAGAACCTAGAACTACTTAAACCTAACTAACCTAAGGACATCACACACATCCATGCCCGAGGCAGGATTCGAACCTGCGACCGCAGCAGTCGCGCGGTTCCGGACTGCGCGCCTAGAACCGCTAGACCACCGCGGCCGGCACTCCGATTCAATCCATAGTATAACATTTCTCTTCATACAGCAGATGGGTGAAACACTACTTCAATCCCCTTTGCCGGCCGGAGTGGCCGAGCGTTTACAGGCGCTACAGTCTGGAACCGCACGACCGCTACGGTCGCAGGTTCAAATCCTGCCTCGGGCATGGATGTGTGTGATGTCCTTAGGTTAGTTAGGTTTAAGTAGTTCTAAGTTCTAGGGGACTTATGACCACAGCAGTTGAGTCCCATAGCGCTCAGAGCCACTTCAACCATTTTTGAATCCCCTTTGGATAAGATAAAAATAATGTCAGCACCATTTGCGAGAAAATCACTTCCCTGACTGGAGCAGTAATTTCAAACAGCCAGGCACAACAGCATGTCAAATTTCTAAAGCAGGGGAAACGTTTCTCCTCACACTGTACATATGAACAGAGCACACAAAACCATCTTTGACGGTGACAGCTGTATACATCTGCGGCAAAACCCAAATCCCAACTTGCGATTCTGCCGCCAACTCGAGACGCCGTCCAGTACCAATCTTTTCGTACCTACCTACAAGTACAGGGATGGCTTGGTGACGAACCCCGCATCAGTTCGGAGGTGGACGCTAATAAGAGGAGGGTTGATTCGCATAAAAACATCGAAAATGCAGCTGTAGGCTCCTTACTGAAAGTCATTTCTAGGAAATGTACGAAAGGAGGTCTGCAGCTCCAAAAAGCATTACTCCTGTACTATGCCATTGGCGAAAATTGTTGGTGCCATACATGCGAGAATTCCCCCGAGGCGGATTTCAACGAGGAGGATGTTACGGGTGAATTACGACGAAGGGTAAATTCAACGACGACATCATCGCCCAGGCGGAAGAAGCTGATACCCAAACTGAATCGCCATACGGAACTAAGAGAACAAAGCGTTGTCTGTTTTGTACGATTCTGTACTCCGTTACGCGTTCTTTTTATTCGTAGTAATTTTCATTTTTTTTTAAATACACATTACCTCCTAAGAAATGGCATTGTATTAGGAGAGGAGTGGGGTGGTGTTTTTGCGGTAATTGAACTCTAACAATTACAACACCCATCACGAAAAACCTGTGTTTTTGTTATTTTTACGCAACTTCGAAATGAGCATCCCATTATGGACAGTGGTAGTGGGTTCTTCGTGTTAAGCGTCGACCATTAGAGGTACCTGCCCTTTTTTTAAAATGCGAAGTTGTTCAATTAAAATTACTATGCTGAAACCTACCATTTTACAGTGTTTTTGATAATTTGAGAATATTGCCATTCCTTTGAAGCTTTCTATCTTGGTACGTTTGTGGTGTAGAAGTGCGTTTGACCAATGAAAACTGTAAAAAATTTAACGCTCTACAAGAAAGGTCCGAGAGCTTTTTGTCATAAGACGCTAGGGAAAAAATTGCTAGAGAAAAATCGAAAAAATGTCAAAATATTGCGACTTTTCGGCTCTCCTTGCGTTAGCACAGGATTCTAAGACGAAAACTTTTATTTGCACTATACACCACATGCATACAACATACTAAAAGTTTATGAAATTTACAACTTTTTTAGGGTGCAATGGCCGGCCGCGGTGGTCTCGCGGTTCTAGGCGCTCAGTCGGGAGCCGCGCGACTGCTACGGTCGCAGGTTCGAATCCTGCCTCGGGCATGGATGTGTGTGATGTCCTTAGGTTAGTTAGGTTTAAGTAGTTCTAAGTTCTAGGGGACTGATGACCACAGATGTTAAGTCCCATAGTGCTCAGAGCCATTTGAACCATTTTTAGGGTGCAATGTACCAGCGACTGGAGTAATAGGAAGACGAAACTGGTCACAGGAGGCGACATAAAATGATTTATCGAATCAAGGGAAGCCTGTCTAGGGAAGCCTGTCTCGTGTGGACAAATATCCAGTGATACGCAATATTTGTAACATCAGCTGAAGGAGATTCGTTTCGCTACGTGTAATTTTCATACGTGTAGCCGATGACGAGACACTGCGGAGACTACGGTTAACATTTCTATCGATACTATATGTTGTTCTTAAATGTAAAATCACCTTATGATCATAAAGCTTACGTTGAAACAGAGTAACCTGCTCCTTCACTATGGAAGAAATCTTTTTTTTTTCTTCTTCACCGTAGTCTTTGTGATATTGTCAAGATGAAATGTGCAATCCCATGCTCTGTAGTCTCTGCTCTTTCATGAGTTGGCATGCATCTGCGACGATTGCAGCTCCTCAGATAACGATTTCAGAATTTCTCTTGGCGTTTCACAGTTGGATAGCGCAATGTAAGTTATTTAAAGTGACCATAAACGTCACAGTACATCAGATTTTCTCACGTAAATTTCCTGTTTGTGCTATAGAAATAGGGGAGGGAGAGGAATTTAATTTGCCAGTAAGTGCCAAGCATTTAAACTGTTGCCAGGGGTATGGATTCGTTTGAGATTGTTCCGAACATTTCTTCCGTAAATTACGTCGAGCAACTAGTTAGACAAACGGTTCGCGAGGACAACGGTTTAGATCTCCTACTTACTAACAAGATCAAGCTTGTAGAACCTACATCTACATATAGGTGGGCGTACGGAGAAATTTATCCAAAAGGGAGCAAGATTCCAAAATTTCTATTTTTGATATAACTGAATCGGCGAATTTGATAACGTATATCCGAGAACTAAATATTAAGGAAAATACACCAAACTCTTGTATGTCAAAGGTTGATAGTTTCAACTCAATTTTTGAAGGCAGAGTTCCTTGTTTCTTAAAAGATAAGGATACTGCATTAATATACGCAAAGTAAATCTTTTTGTATTATCAGTATGAATGCAATATTCCAATTTTCCGATTTAACAATCTGAAATTATGCCACCCATAAGATTAAACCCAGCGCATTCAACGACTGACAAATTAAAGCTAAATATATGCACAAAACATATTTTTGTTCATATATCATATATCAATAACGTTGGTCTGACACGGAAAATTAAAAATCTGGATTACAAACAAAAGTCTGAAGGGTTGAAAAATTCTGTTAGTTATTAACAAAAAGATCCAGCAGAAATGTTACTAATTAGTACTCTCCAAAGTGGAGGAAAGTGATGTAAAATTTAAAAATAACTGTTGAATTTTGATACCATCAATATCACTTAAAAACTTCATATCACTTCACGTTAATGGATTATTGGGCTGTTTTGATGCTTTCTATTTTAGAAATTTGACTGACATAATTACAGTTTAATAAAATCTGTTTTGAAACTGTATTTTTTTGCCGTCTGGGTGAAGCGTAGCTCGGGTAAGCAACCGAAGAGATGAATGTGAGAAACCTCCCAAAACCAAAGTGACCGGTGCCACCGATTCTTAACAGCCTAGGACAGTTCTAAGATGATCATTAGTATCTCGGTTTCGCACATTATTGTGCAACCATGAAAACTGTATTGCTGAATTCGTGATTCTATAACTGTTATTGAATTATGCTGCATTTAATGGAGCATGAGAAAGTCCAACTTCCTGGCATGGAGAACTTTTCGGTCTTGAAACGCCTCATTTTTTCATTCTCTTCGAGCACAGAAAATGAGATTTTCTTTCTTCGACTGATATATCTGGATACATAGATGAAGTACATATGAACAGACCTAGGGTACTGCAAAACTTTGTTTTCGGCCTCTTCTACAATCGGTCAGTAGCTGTAAAACTCAATGTAGTATCATCAAACCGGTCTTCTATGACGACAGACAAATGGTAAACCATTGTTGTCAATAAATCGTGCAGTGGAATTAGGGGGTGCCCTTGTGGGAATGGGAACGGATGTTGGTCAGGTATAGTGCAGCCACGTTTATAAGCGTCTGAATCCGCGCTCCAGCATGTCGGATTTATTTCCTTCCTGCAGCTCGATAAGGGCTCTAACGAGGAAGTGACAGAGAAATCTTGACATTCGCCATGGCTGCAAGACTATGCCTAAACAATTGCCGGGCAAAGGAAAAGGAATAACTATTTCTCTTGACCAGCCTAATCAAACAAACCGCAGTAACACAGTCATTGGTAAATCTACAATATTTCCCGTCGCACTCAGCTAGGAGCTTCAGAATAGTACCAACACAGGTAATCACATCTAGAAAAGCATAAGAATTCTGTAGTAAATAAAAGGGCTGTACCACAGCTTCCAGCAGAGGCCATCTGCCACCTCTCGGGTCGCCGCTGGCGAACCCCCCCCCCCATCCCACCCCCCACCTCCATCCAAATCTTTGCGGATGCCTATACACATATAGGCCTATTGTCAGCAGCTCAACGTACACCGAGGAGGGTTCACCGTACCAGTACTAGCTATTCCTTGTTCTCTTCCACAGTGCACTGAGCGAGCGATAAACGACTATTTGTGTGGCTCTGTACGCATCCCAATCTCTCTCATCTTTTTTTTCACAATCCCTATGCGAGATACACGACGGTGGCAGCAGAATGCTCGCACAGTTTTCCTTGAATACAGGTTCTCCCAGCGGGAGTTCGCTAGTATTACGTTGTGCTTCTTCCAACGATTCCAAATTTTTCTGATATATTTTTATAATTATAAGGGCCATAACCCCTGTATCGATTCCAGCACAACGTCTCTGAATTCGTTCTACGTCTACTATCATCCCTATATGACAAAGACTACAAAAGCTAGAACAGTACTCTAACTGTTCAAGACACTTTCGACATATACACCGCCCGTCCATGAAGTTCCGAGACTGATTTGATTTCTGGCGTATATGCGACGTCAGCGCAGTAACTACGGTGGCTCCTTCAAGTAGCGACCGTAAACAACAGATTTGCATTCTAAAAGTCACTTGTGAGCAAGCAGTGTTAATTAGTGGGCGTGCGACCGTACAGTGTCAACAAGCAACATCTGTCAAACAAGTGTTCAAGACATTCTCTATACCATTTTGAAAAACAGAAAATTATGTGCAAAGACTGTCCTTGCACACCCTGAGTCCTGACAAAAACAACGACGCGTGGACGCCTGCCGCGGTTTGAATGAAATGCAATACGCCGAAAAGTCTTTTCTGGAAAAAGTCATTGTGGGTGACAAGATTTCTTGTTATCAAAACGAACCTGTCACAAAACGACAAAGTGCAGATATGCACATGAAGGGTCAACGATTTGATGTTCAAGCCAATTTGATCCTTCAGTCGGACAACATCCAAAAGAAGGACTTTTTTGAAGTTTCACATCGCTGAATGATCATTTTATGCGTTGTAATCAAGTTGGGGGAGGGCGGAGGGGAGACTATGCAGATCACCTAAATCATTAAAACAGCCATCTTAACTTTTCTCTATTTTTTTTTATTAATCCAGTCTCGAAACTTTTTGGACTGAAGAGGTATGTGCAAAGCAGCATTGTAAGGAACAGTAAAGAATAGCCGAAGTTTGGTAATCATGATACAAAGTTGATACGAAAGCAAAGAGAGTTTTACGTGAGATTCATTCAGAGTCAACATGGACGTAGCCAAAGCGAGTGCTATTGCTCCGCAGCTGTATACTGAATTAATTAACAGATGCTTCAGGTGTTAATATGTTCTTTATTCCACGACCAGTTTTGGCTTTCGTATTTAAAGCATTTGCAGAGGATCTGAAGCTGCCATGTAGGTGATTGATGTACTGAATATATAAATACTTTACATAACAGGACACGAAAAATTAAGTTTACACCACTATAGTATAAGTACAGAAAAAATATATAACTTACATTGTGCTGTAGCACGGAAACGTCAAGTTATTATGAAAGTAAAAGGCGGGTAGATTTAAAAGTGGGATATCCCATGATATCGTAGGGAAAATGAGCATGTCATGAATAAAAAAAGAATATAAATAAAAAAACATTTTGATACGCTAAAGGTGTGGCATGCTTTAACTTTAAAAACAGTTATACTTCTCACATGTTCCAAATTTTAAATTGCATGCTTTACCAGTGAAAAACTAAAAGCAGTTTTTTTTAGATCCAACAAAAATCCTAAAGCAGTTTCAGTAGACGGTGCGTTCAGGTCGAGTGTAAAATAATGTCCTTCAGCGTGAGCGGGCGGGCAATAGTTAAAAACTATGAACGCTAGCGCGTCGTGGACGCAACATGGACTGCTTACAAGAACATGTTTACCAACACGTGGACGCAGCTACGAGATGGTGTAGTATTAGTCGGCCACAATGTTACTGCACCTGTGAGTGAGAACGCTTCTGTCGACTCGTGTGTTTACCTGTGCGCTTGAAGTGCTTCAGAGTGTGCTTTGCTGTTCTAACGACCAGACAACTTGCTCGTGAAGCTGTTCGCACTTCCGCAGTGTGAACGACACTTCACAAAACTGATGCGGCTTTTGTTTACTAAATCGTCACCGCGTGTTTCCCAGAACGGCCACGGGAGGCCAAGTGCTATAATATCTTGGCCGGTTAGTACCTTCAAAGGTCTCCGATTTCCTTGATGATGGGAATGCGTGCAAGTCAGAGGGTCTCAACTGTAACAAGTCATACTTCAAATCGGCCAGTTTTCTGCTCACCAAAGCACCGCTATGTGAAAGCTGCATTTTCCTCGAAACAGAGGTTATTTTTCTAAGTAATGTGTTCCTTCCCTAACATTTTTTTTCACCCACCTGGTTATGGTTTTATCCACTCCAAGGTATTGTATAAGAAGGATCCATTTTGCACTTCGAAAAACACTCGCAACAACTTTTCTGGCTCGGATCTCGGAAGATAATGTTTTTATAGCATTCCAACGGTAGAATAGGCGGAAGGCATCTCTACGGGGCAGGCAGAGCTCAGAGCCTGGGAGAGGCAATCTGCCTAGGAAATGGTAATCCAAAATAACTCAGCGAGCTTGGAAGCTGTGAGGTGGCAGCCCCATCACCAAGCTTAACCTGCGCAGCGCTCTTAACGCGGCCAGAGGATTCTATACCTACTGGCTCAAATCAACGATTTGCCTCGGATAATGGATTCAAAGGAAACGGACATAGGCTATGGAAAAGGAATTCGCGAGGTAGAAACAAGAAACACTGCTTCACATTTGGGATATGGAACGTTCGTAGTCTTAATAAACCAGCTGCGGCAGCGACTTTGATATCTGAACTAAAAACATACAAGACAGACATTGTAGCTCTACAGGAAGTTAGGTGGCTTGGAGAAGGGATACACACGGAGGATAATTTGTCATTTTTTATGGGGGAGATGAAAAACATCATGAATTTGGTACCGGTTTTGTTGTTAAGAACAGGATTGTTAACCGGGTTACGGAATTCCATCCCATTAACAGAAGAATGTCTTACATAACAATCAAACACCATCGGTACGATATAACATTCATAAATATCCATGCACCAACTGAAGATTCAACTGAGGATGAAAAAGGTGAGTACTATGCAGAATTAGAGAGAGTAGTCGAAAGTATTCCAACAAGAAATATGAGAATTATCTTAGGGGACTTAAATGGAAAAATTGGTAAAGAGGATATGTTCATCCCCTCAATAGGAAAACATAGCAAGCACTCGACCACAAACGAAAATGGATCAAAAATGATCAACTTTGCTCTTTCAAAGAATATGAGAATTTGCTCAACGATGTTCCCTCACAAAGATATACACAAAGGTACATGTTGCTCTCCTGATGGCAAAACAGTAAATCAGATTGACCATGTTATGACAAATCAGCGTTTCACTTGATTTATAAGAGATATCAGAACGTACAGAGGAGCTGAAATTGGCACAGATCATTTCCTAGTGTTAGGAAAGATGAAAATCAAGATGATTTGGGATCAACAACCAAAAGCCACACTAAAACCTAATTTAGACATCGAACGACTGAAGGAACTGTCTGTTAAAGAAGCCTATGCAATTGAAATAAATAACCGATATACAGCATTGCAAGAAGCTGAGGAGGAAAATAGTGTCGAAAAGTCTTGGGAAAGAATAAAGACTGTAGTAACAGATGCAGCAGAAAAACACTGGGCAAGAAAAAGAAAACGAAGAACCAGAAATGGTTCAAAGAAAAGTGTCAGAAAGCAGTAGAAAGGAGGAAAGAGACCAGGATGCTGTGGCTGCATAATAAGGAGAGAAAGGGCAGGAGAGAGACCTTCAAGGGGGTTAGAAGAGAAATAGCAAAAGTTCTACGAACAGAGAAAAGTAAATATCTAACTGGAGTACTAGAATCTATAGAAGTGGAAAGCAGGAATGAAAGCGCAAAGAAGTTGTTTCAATATACAAAGAAAAGTAAGAGAGGTTATCAAAGTGAAAGCCTATTCATAGAAGATAAAAATCAAAATATGCCTACGCAGCTGGAAGGTATCTTAGAAAGATGGAAAGAGTATTACTCAGAAATGATAAATTGCACTGATCCGCACATAACCTACAATTACGCAATGTCTGAGAGTGGCAGCATTAATAATGACGAATGTAGAATCACAGAACAGGAAGTGATCCACACCATTATAAAGCTCAAAAACAACAAGCCAGCAGGCGAGGACCAGATATCAGCAGAGATGTTAAAAGAGGGCGGAAGAAAACTACACAAAGACATTTATAACCTTATCACAATGATCTGGAAAACTGAAACACTGCCGAAAGATTGGAAAACTGCAATAATTTGTCCAATACACAAGAAAAGAAACAGAATGGAATGTGAAAATTACAGAGGAATCAGTTTGCTGAACATAACATACAAAATCCTCTCAACGATCATTCTGGAAAAAACTTAAACCTTACGCAGAAAACATTATTCAAGATTACCAGGCTGGATTTCGAAAAAACCGTTCCACAACTGATAATTTGTTTACTATACTACAAATCTTTGAGAAATACTGGGAATTTAACAAAAACATCCACTGTCTCTTCATTGACTTCCAGCGAGCCTACGACAGTATCCACAGACGTAGCCTCTACAACACATTACGAGAATTTAGTATACCCAGTAAAATCATTAGGATGATGCAATTGTGCGTGGATGGCTCCCAGGCAGCAGCGAAGTTCAGAGGATCCATATCCCCCACCTTTCCAATTAAAACAGGCTTACGACAGGGAGACGCTCTTTCATGTGTCCTGTTCAACCTTGCGTTAGAGAAAGTGGTTCGGGAGAGTAATTCACATCTATAGAATGGTATCCGATTCGAACATAGTGAAGTAAAACTCCTGGCTTATGCAGATGATATAGTGTAGCTGAGTGAAACTGAAGAAGAACTGAAAGACATGTACAGATCTCTCAGGCACAGTGCCAGCAAAATGGGGCTTTTGATTAACCAAGAGAGAACCGAATATATGGAAGTAGTCATAAACCCAAATCCTTACTTTGAAATTGACCAGCATTCTAAATTCAGAAAATTTCTCCAGTTTAAATACCTTGGATCACGTTTCAACAGTAAAAATATCTTAACAGTGGATATAAATTAAAGAATAGAGGTCTGTACTCACCAAGCAATCCACTAAAAAGTAAGCTTTGTCAATCACCACAAAGATGAAGATATACAACACTGTCATCTGCCCTGTAGCACTGTACGGTTAATAAAGCTGGCCACTTACAAAGAATGAAAGAGAAGAACTGAATGTTTTCGAAAGAAAAGTAATGAGAAAAATTTGGGGACCTGTATTGGAGAAAGGTGTATGGAGAATTCGAAAGAACAACGAAATTTATCAGTTAATGAAGCAACCCACTATCATCCAGAAATTAAAAAGTAGGAGACTGCAATGGGCTGGACATATGGCTAGAATGGAAAACAACAGTATCACCAAGAACGCATTTGAAGGAACTCTCCAGTCAACAAGACCATTGGGCCAACCCCTACAAGGTGGAAAGATGACATAGAGAAGGACATCACAGCATTAGGAATTTGCACAGGGTGGAGAGAGGCTGCGAGAGATAAAAGGCGGTGGAAGCAGATCGCTGATGCAGCACGTGGTCTACAGGGCCTGTGATCGCCGAGAAGAAGAAGAAGAAGAAGAAGAAGAAAACTGACTTCGTCGCTTATCGTGCGGTACTCCGGCCTCCCACCCACAGTTTTGAGTTCTTTGTCTCTGGCGTCACCCACAGTAACAAATGGACAAACGCAATTAGAGCTTTTTAAAACTGCCCCAACATTGCTAAAAACTTGACTTCACACTTTCATTCAAATGATGCGACGTCCACTTTGCATATAACCCTTTCATGTAAAATATAGCGTATACATATGCCAGGAGCGTCACGTATTTCATAGAAATTTAACAGCCGCTGTCGAAAGCCATACTCGACATTTTCTTGTGTGGTTCCAGTTCGGAAAGGTCCTCTGCATTCTTCACCTTAAAGAGAGTTACGCTCACGTTTGAATTCTGTCAACCATTTGATAACTGATAACGGTGTAGCAGAGTCCTTTCAGTCTTCCCTTGGTATCAAGGAGCTGACGCTGGCGATAAACAGTCGAAATATCAGCGTGGCAGTCCATCTTATCTATTTGAACGAAAGACAGGCACCACGACTAATTAAAAAAAAATAGTTTATCGACAAAGCTAATACCATATATGAAGCTGAAATTTCGTTTACGTTAATGTGCAACGTTTTCCGAGATGAAAAACGCCAAACTTCACTGAAGTCATCGTCATTTTTTTACAGGTCGATAACGTTTTTCGCTGCCCCGTAGTATCTGGAACTACTCTGTGTCTGAATGGGTAGGCGGTGAATACATAGCAAGCCGTTGTGAGTCATCACCATCAAGTTTTATCACCTACACAATGTTCTAGAGTTAACTACATAGCTAGGATTAAAACTGCCATCACGATGAATTAGTTATGTAACAAACTTCAAACTGGCATGAAGTGTTCTACATGCTTGGATATGCAAACTGTTTACAAACGCGGAAGGTAGATAGAAGTAACGCCTACATTCTGTAGATCAGGGAAGACCATGTTACGGGTTCCTCCATCAGAAATCACATTTTAATTTTGCCTGTTTCTGGGAAGGTTGTGTTATGGCTTTTGAAAGAAGCAGAAACGTCTACCAGTGCATAGCAGTATTCGACAGTGACAGGATCATGGCTTACTGAGATGGATGCTCGCGTTGGTCGGGATCGCAAGACTGTCATGCGAATATGGAATCGATGCTTTCAGGAGCCACATATTCAATGCCATGCAGGCGGCCGACGGCCACACGTGTTTAGCGGACGAGTGGATGGACGTACCGTTCTGTCGGTAGTGCAGCACCACACAGCCACGTCGTGCACATTGAGTCAGGAAATGGGCTGGTATGCAGCGAAACAAGTACCCACACGGACAATGTGATGACGTCCGGCGCATCACGGACTGTCAGCACGGCGACCATTGTTGCGGCGGCAGAGGGGCGCGCCGACAGTGGTAGTCCCCTCGACAACACTGGACATCGAGAAACAAGAGTGGCGCCACGTAGTCTTTTCAAACGAGTCCCGATTCTGCGTACAGCATCAAGAAGGAATTCTCTCTGTGTGGACGGTCCGGGGAGAAAAAAAGTCGCCAGACTGCAATCGTCATCATCATATCAGCTTAGTGCCTGGCATGATCGTATTGGATGTCATTGAGAACCAAACATGATAACGTCTGTTGGCAATTTGGGCGGCAGGGGTTACATTTATGGCCTCTTAACATCGATGACAGTGTCCTACACAAATAAATAAAGAATGCGTAAAATTTCGTTGTTTGCTATCGTTTTTACTATCGACAAACTGAATGTTGGCTTCTGTCTCTGTTTCTTCGGACACCGTTTGTTTGGTGATTTGTCTGACGCTTCACCAGCACGAATGGCTGGCATTGTCAAATCTTCACCTTCCATTGCTGGTGGTGGAGGGTGAACCTTTGACAATGCCCGCTACTCGTGCTGGCGAAGCGTCAGAAAAAATCACCAAAAAAACGTCGGTCGAAAAAACCGGAGACAGAAACGAACATGCAGTTTGTCACAAGTGGCCCGAAAGCCTTAGCAAATTTATATTTTTTACTATGCTTCTTTCTGTCGCATTTTTAATGGCCGCCAGTGTACAAAAATCATCGCGTTAGGAACTGGCTGCATTTGCTCTCTACGGAACATAATTAATATGCAGTGAAAGAGATTCGAAACTGACTGACGATATACCTGCACATGTCGACCACATGTGTTGTGAATGAATCCTCCCGCAGGCCTACATTTTTACAGCAAGCGGCAACTGCCGGTCGTCGCGCTGGCCAGGATTTCGCGCAGCTATTTCGGCACGCGGCACGGCCCGGACCTCCATCAACTGCGTCACGCGTGTCGCTGGCTCCCCGACCGTGTAAACACGCCACACGCGCGCCGCCTCACAACACCGCACTGCGCCGCGCCGTTATTTTGGTCCAGTTTATCTACTAATTGACGCCGCCTTGCTTCTGGCGCAGTGTATCTCAGTGTCGGTTATTAGTATACGAAACAATTTTTTAAATAAATTCAGCCGCTGTTTCGAGCGAATGTCACAGTGTTAAAACAATTTTGCCACCTAACCATCTGCGCATATGGATACGTGAAAAGACTAACGAGGGCGCGCGGTAATTCACATGAAAAGTAACCAGAACAAACTACTCACTCGAAACTACAACGAACACAAGGATTCGAAATTGCGCGAAGATTGTGAAGACAGTTCGTTTCTAACAAACATTACAATACTTTTAAAAAGTTTCATCTCAAAAAACCTCAGCCCCCTATTTCATCGTACGTAAGGCATCTACCAGAACTGCACGGTAGACTTTATTTGTAATAACATATGCGTTTTAAAACATTTTAAATCAATTTTGTCCACATATCATGAATATTGCTATTTGTTGCTATTTGGGGAGCAAAATAACTGATGATGGTCGAAGTAGAGAGGATATAAAATGTAGACTGGCGATGGCAAGGAAAGCGTTTCTGAAGAAGAGAAATTTTTTAACATCGAGTATTGATTTAAGTGTCAGGAAGTCGTTTCTGAAAGTATTTGTATGGAGTGTAGCCATGTATGGAAGTGAAACGTGGACGATATATAGCTTAGACAAGAAGAGAATAGAAGCTTTCGAAATGTGGTGCTACAGAAGAATGCTGAAGATTAGATGGGTAGATCACGTAACTAATGAGGAGGTATTGAATAGAATTGGGGAGAAGAGGAGCTTGTGGCACAACTTGACTAGAAGAAGGGATCGGTTGGTAGGACATGTTCTGAGACATCGAGGGATCACCAATTTAGCATTGGAGGGCAGCGTGGAGGGTAAAAATCATAGAGGGAGACCAAGAGATGAATACACTAAGCAGATTCAGAAGGATGTAGGTTGCAGTAGGTACTGGGAGATGAAGAAGCTTGCACAGGATAGAGTAGCATGGAGAGCTGCATCAAACCAGTCTCAGGACTGAAGACCACAACAACAACAACATCAATACAAACTTTTGTGACTTAATCTCAACAAATTAGGAAGGCCACTGTCATAAACAACGTACCGTGTGGATACTTAGGAAGGGAAAGTTAAGACTGTAAGTGCTCTGAGCTCAAATGAACACCGATGAACAAAGCTAAAATGGTACTCAACAGCAACACATGACGAAACCTACATCAAGGTCCACATCCAGAAAAGCGAGGTGACTTTTGTACTCGTGAATCGGCGTAGGCTTCAAAGAGGAGATACGGACAACTTACCTACCCGTCAGGTCGAGTATTTATTTCCTTCAGAGGACCATCCCCAGGTGTCTGCGTATTTAAAAAGAATTTGGCTTCTATTTGCTTCACATACTATAGAGTCTATTTGTGACTGATCTTTCACAAGGCAGAGGGGGACGAAATGTAGTAGGTTACAATTTATCTGATACGATTTAAATATATTAAGATTCTGAGTACAGCCTTGGTCGTTAAGACAGTCTGCACGGATTATCCTACAATCTGTGTACTAGCTGAGTGTTTCTGCTTCATATCAACGTTAATCACGTGCCTTTGTAAAATTAAAACCCCGAGGAGTGAAAGCTCTTTCATACAAATTTCGGGCAAAGCATATGTGAATTCAATGAGAAACCACGTTCCTGAGATATACTGTGGTTTCCCCATTACGCGTACGTCTGCTTAGCCATTAGGGGTTCTTGTGACGACACTGGAAACTTGGGTACGTCGGAACTGGTCCCAGAAGTTTACTGTCCTTGGTGCCTGAGGGCATAGTATTTCAGAGGGACTACTTGCTCAGGTTGGAACAAACTCAGTAGCTTAATGTTTACTGTATAGTGAACTGTTCAGGTCTCGTGTGAGCTGATTTGCGGCTGTTGGTGATTTTCGCTATCAGCGAAAGAATGCTGGAAAATGAGGGTTAAGTGCGGAGCCTGCTACTACAGCAGTGGTAGTCAACCTGGTTCCTATCGCCCACTAGTGAGCATTCTATCTTTCATACAGGGCGGTATCCGTTTAGAATATTTTCGTTAGGATTCAAACATTTTTAAAAGCAACATATTTTACAAAATGCATGTCAATTTTGTTGTATTGAATTTTACACATTTATTTCGACTCGTGTCGGCTATCAACCATCATCAAGTAAAAAGGCAGAAAACAATACGTTTACGTGAAATTTGGATTTCCCTGGATGAATGTTGACAATTCAAGCCGGTCGGAATAAACGTGTAAGATTCGACACAGCAAAGGTAACACGAATTTTCTAAAATATTTTCATTAGGTTTCATAAAATTTTGACATTATATATTGTACGTATAGACCCGGCAGTAGGTGGAGCGGGATTCGGATATAGATAGAGATATATTGTACGTAATTATTGTTAAACGCTGTAACCATGTTTTATAAATTTTATAAAGTAAAATTACTTCCCTACTTTGTACCTCACCATTATTGTGGAATCTGTGGGCGGTTGGAAAGTTTTACTGCTAACAGAGACACAAAAGTGGGCGGCAGGTAGAAACGGTTGGCTACCCCTGTGCTTGGCGACAGAGCTGTAGGAAACGGATTCGGCAGGACGTGGAATGTTCAGAATGGACTTCGTGGGTGGTCAATGTTTAGTTAGAGTGCTGAACCAAACGGTTTTAGATCACCATTACATTGAAAAGAGTTTTATCAAATATATTTTAGAAAAGACATTCGATAAAATCTTCGATATTGTAACCGCGTACTTTTATCACAACATTTAAAAAAAGTTAGGATGTAGTCCCAGATCTTAAAAGAGACTTATTAAAGAACTTTCGCAGGCCGTAGTCTTCTGCTGATCCTAAAACCTTCGCCTGTTACTAACAAATTACTTACTGACGTAGGTTACGGGCTATTAAGAACACTGAACCTACGGTATTAAATCGCTGTAGACAGCTACCAAAAATGCAATTGTGATTTGCGTGGTCAGGTGCACATCAGGGCTGCGTGCGGTTGTGATCACGTTTTTAGTCGGGTGTCACTTGATAATAGCCTAAGGAGCTAAAACTGGTTCGTAAAGAAAACGCAGGCCGCTTGTTATTAACCTTAAATGCAATATTGTTGTATCAAGTTGCGACGAAGGAATGCATCAATATTATTAAAACAACCATTAAAACTATCTCTCGGATAACGGTGCAGACGGAGACCCTACGGATCTGTTAAAAGTAGTTCTAAGTTCTAGGGAACTGATGACCTAGAAGTTAAGTTCCATAGTGCTCAGAGCCATTTGAACCATATAATTAAATGAAAGGACACGATTCAAAGCTTCCCGCTATGTGTTTTTCCAAGCGGTCCTGTCATAACCGATCCGTTCAAGTGTGCGAAATGCACCTATTTAGTAAAAAAAATAAAAAAATAAAAAAAAAATTCTATAGCCAAGAGTGCATAAATTCTTCTTTATCTTAGAAAACTGGTTTCGACAGACTGTGCTGCCATCTTCTGCTTTTCCAGATTTTTTTTTTTACAAAATGTGTTCGTTGTGAGGTAGAATCACATGCCATGTTGTCGTGTTAGTGGATACAAAGTAGCACACTATCCATTTAATACCTATGTAAAATCAAGAAATTAATACTTTTGACTGAGAACCACTTAATAAGTTACGGATGCTTGGAGTCAACAGCGAAACATGACGCCGATATAAAATAGCTTCCGTACAGTTGCCGTTCTACATCAGGGAACTGAACCACCAAAGAGCTAAATTTTCCGAATATTAAGGCATGGGAAGGACTTGTCATATTTAACGCGATGCATTACACGAAGAGACAACGGCAATTACAATACAATAAACTATAACAGAAATAAGAAATGTAAATAATACATTTTTGTCTTGAGTCAGTAATTTATCACCAACTGTAATTTGCAATACAGACGGAACAGGCCGATGAGTGGACGTTACACTAGATCACATAATGTACATACATCGTAGAATTATTGAGACGTTCATTGACGGTCAATTTCAAGACGTTTCACATATTTTACACAATTTTTAACACTCTGTTAGTCTTAAAGTTCTAGAATAATTAAAGTGTATCATTTGCTCAAATAAGCAAAGAATGCGGCTTTCCGACCTTTTTTTTAAAAAAAAAAAACAGGTTTCAAAGACAGACAACACTTCGATTTCTATCAACATTAGGTTTCATCGAGAATGATTCGGGTAATTCACGAAAAAGTTAACAGAGAATGAACGGATCGCTACTACTATTACCACGGAAATGGACAGTTAATGTTTGGTATTACGCACTGCGGTGCCTAAACAAAATAAAGGCGGCTTGCAGTGGATGGGCAGCCAATGGTGGCTGGTGCGGCGGCGGGCTGCGGTTCTCTACATACGTCCGTGACCGACTTCGCCGCGGGCCGTTTTTATCTCGCGGCTGGCAGCCGATTACTTCAACAGCACGGCGCAATCGAGCGACAGCGTAGCAGTCCCCGTTGCTGCTACGCCAAACGAACTCAAGGAAACTATTTGCAGCTCACATCACGTGTATAATACCATCTTGTAAAACGTTAAAAGTTGTATTTGCAAGTGAAACGTAAAAATAAGAAAAATTCATAAAAAATCAACTCAAAGCAAATACATAAATTATTATTTATCAGGTTAAACACCCCTGATTCTACGAGATTTCTTCACGAAACGTTCTACAAATAACTGTTGACTTTATATTATCGAAGAAAAGGGCGGGCGAACTGCTTCAAAATATGACGGTAATAGTAAAATAGATGACTATAGAAGCAAAATAGCCTCACAGTTCTGCTGGAAATGTTTTATCGTTTTTTTCTTTTAAATCTGCAATACACGCCTCTCATTCTCGTGCCGCTAGATTTAAAACATGGTGACAATAGTAGAACTATATGAAAAAAAGACGTAAATTAGTTACAAACTAAGACCTGCACACACTTTATTCAACATCTAAACGTTACTACAGATACTCGGGTTTAGGTTATGATATGTTCGATATACCTGCCATCAATCGCGAAGATGTAGCACAGACGAATAGCGAAATTCTGCATGATCCGCTGAAGTGTCGGAAGATCGATGCTGTCGATGACCTCCTGAATGGCTGTTTTCAGTTCAGCAATGGTTTTGAGGTCATAGCTATACACCTTGTCTTTAATATAGCCCCACAAAAAGGAGTCGTATGTGTTCAGATCCGGAGAATATGGCGGCCAATCGAGGCTCATGCCAGTGACCTCTGGTACCCCAGAGCCAGAATGCGGTCCCCCTAAGTGCTGTCCACGACATCAAACAATCTCCTGCTTCGATGGGGCCGAGCTCCCTCTTGCATGAACCACATCTTGTCTAAATCAGGGTCACTTTGGATAATGGGGATGAAATCATCTTCCAAAACCTTCACGTACCATTCGGTAGTCACCGTGCCATCAAGGAATATCGCACCCATCATTCCGTGACTGGACATTGCACACCACACAGTCACCCACTGAGGGTGAAGAGACTTCTTGATCGCCAATTTTGGTTATTGACGAATCCATCCAAATAAACGTGGGTTTAGTCGCTAAACCAAACCATATTCACATCAAAGTCCCGTTCGTCAATTCTGTTGACAACAGTGCTGGCGAAAAACAACCGCTTTTCCATGGCCCTGGGGCTTAATTGTTGATGGGTTTGAATATTATATGGGAAGAGGTGCAGGTCTTCAACAACAATTCGTCGCAGTGTCTCCCGGTTGATTCCCGCCTGTTGTGCAGCTCGTCTGATCGATTTGCTGGGGCTGCTCTGAAAAACAGCGAGTGTCTTCTGGACGTTTCCAGGCGTTTTCACCCGTTTTGAACGACCTAAATTGCCAACACTGTCAGCACGAACACAACCCGTTCTCCGAACCTTGCGAATCAATGTTTTGATTGTTAGCACCCTTTGACAGGTTGTCTTCAGCTTGAACTCGGTCGCGTACTTCGTCTGAGCCGCAAATGGGCTGTTATAGCTCGCATATTAGGCCTTCACAAGCGCTATACGCTCACGCACGCTCTATCGTGACATTTTCACGTGCGAATGGTTGACAACAACAAGGCGCGTGCGCATGCGCATACTAATTCACGTCATGCCCCGCGGCCAACCGTGCTGTTTCAAGGTCCTGACGCAAACCGACCAGAAGTTATGACGATTTTATTTCATACAGGTCAATAATTGTCACCCTGTATTAATACACAGGCACGAGATAGACACCAGTCCTTATGTAGAGAATCAGTACGGTGTTTAATCCAGTACCTGGAGTGGCGAATTTAATCGTGTACAGTCCCCTTTTTCTTCACATGCCACTTCTGTGTGCAAAATAAACATTTTTATTCCTGGGAGCATAGAAAGGAACTTACTATTGCAAACATGTCGATGTCTACATTTCATCCTCTTGAACGTTGTATGTTCTTCTATTGTCAAAACACGTGGAGCAATGTACAGCCAATGTATTTACTAGTGCAAGGAGAAACTTCCTTGGCATGGCATAGGACTAGCATCATATAATTGAAATTTTATTTTTGCTATGTTGTTACACGTTGTTCATTGACGCAAATCATGTACGGGCAGTTACATTTTCCTGCTGTTTAATTTTATTCATAAGAGTTTGGTTGGTTGACTTGGGGGAGGGGAGCAAACACCGAGGTCATAGGTCCCGTCGGGTAAGTAAAGGATGGGGAAGGAAGCTGGCCGTGCCCTTGGAAAGGAACAATCCTGGCATTCTTCTGAAGCGATTTAGGGAAATCACGGAAATAACCGGGCGCAGGTTTGAACCGCTGTCCTCCCAAATTTGAGTCCAGTGTGCTAACCACTACTCCCCCTCGCTCAGTATATACGGCTTTCTACAACAGTCATGTGTGTATATTTCAAGCAGATGAATAAACAGGGATAGCATGTCATCATAAAATTCTTTATCCCTTTTACGTTGATGTAGGTTTATCAGTATGGTGACTCAGTTTCAACAGTCAAGAAGTGAGCGGCCAAATTTAAATGCGATTGTACTTCTCGTCTACATGAGGGCTTAAGAATATGCAGATTTTAAGCGTGAGCACTCGCGCCTGCTCACGAGAGCAGTGCAGTTGCGGCGCGGTGTGGAGAGAGGGAAATGCGTGCGCATCTTGTGGCCGTGACAACACGGAAGACGCGCTAACTGTGAAGTACGTGTGGGTCAATTTTGACAGTGGTGTCATGGTAGAACTGTATAACACCGACAATGTATTTGCACTTCAATCCGCAGTGCGAGGGATCTCATCATGTTATATAAGAAGATGGGTTCGAATATGTTTAGTGCATTGTAATACGCTGAACACTTTCATGAGGCTCAATTTATACAGGCATCGCATGTTTTATCACGATGAGGAATAGGAGGAGGAGAATAAGAAGAAGCTAATGATGAATAATGAAGTGAATGTGCTGTTCGGATGACCTGCAAAACTGCACTACTTTTATCGATGTCCTTGCGCCCTTTTAAGGATGGCGACTTAGGGGGGAAAATATTTAGCAGTTGCAGCTGAACATATATGTCCACTTTAGGTAGAACAGTTTCGAGTGATGCTGTTTATCAACCAAGAAAATCACGTATCCCACACAGGTTACTGCAGATGACGTTCAGAGACAGTTTGCAAAATCTTTCTACAGTGTCTGCTGCATATTCTTTGGCGCTTTACGGAAGTGTAGATATGGCAGGTACACAGCTGGATGCGACATTTCTAACACCGTTAAGCAAAGTGTACAAAGCGTAGATTGTAGTGTAATTTATTAGTTTATGTATCTACAAATAGAACACCATTCATACTGGGGAAAAATCAGGATTTTTAGCGCATCTAATTGGAAAATCGAAAAATCTTGCAGTAATGATCCGCAGCTTGACGCAACTGATCTATAACACGACAGGGATTATAAAAGTCTAGATTTCTCCAAGCATTTCCCCTCAGGATCGATTTCTTGTAGACACATCACCACACGGCTCCGTCCTCCCCATGCCCTTTTGTCGATGGAGGGGTACAGTACTCGCTGCTCGCAGGCCAGAGCTCACCGTCTGCTCGCGGAGCACGTTTGCTGTGAAGACGTACCCTAGATGACCCACTTGATGGTGCACTTATAGATGAAACCACCGATGAAGTGTACAGTACGGTACCCACCAACAGCAGATCACAGGTGTAAGGAGAGCTCACGGAATTCGAACGCAGAGTTTCACGTAGATAATTAACTGCGAGGCAGCTATGCCCAGTGTGCGTGCCACTTTTCCTGAATGCTGCCCAAAAGTAAAACGGGAAGCGAATTTCTCAGTAATTTTAAATCGTTTCTACAAGAATCCAGCTTGTCCGTCATTTCGCTTTGTTACTGTGGACATGAGATCACCATTTCACGCCAGAAACGGAACAACAGTCAAAACTGTGGGTTGTGGCCGGGGGAAATGCACGAAAGAGAGCGAATGGAACAGCAATCAAAGCGACGAGTTGTAGCCGGGGAAACGCACGAAAAATGGTTAATTCTCCTTCATCTGCAGAAAAGATAAAAGACAGAAATTTCTGGGACAGAAACGGGATGCTTATTATCGACCATGTTACAAATGCTATAAAATAGTTGGGCGCGTACTGCGCAAGCCGCCTGGACCAACTGGGCGATAAAATACGAGTACATGACAAAAGTCATGGACTGCATAGGCAAAAAGAGGAATAAACTTCTTTCAAAAAAAAACAACAGTGCTTGAGCAGTAGGAAAATTTAATGTTTTGAAGTCCATAATTTTTGAAATACATACCATTCACCGGATGTGTCATCTTGTAACTTACACTATTCCTAAAGTTAAGCAGTTAAGATTTTAAAACGTGTAGAGTCCAACGAAGACATTATAGCGACTATAGATGTATGTTCTACAAATCTTCCAGGTTGGTATACTTTATACGGGAAAAAGACAGGAAGTGTGCTGGGCGGGATTACATGTAAACAATTGCCGGCCTGTGTGGCCGAGCGGTTCTAGGCGCTATGGTCTGGAACCGCGCGACCGCTAGGGTCGCAGGTTCGAATCCTGCCTCGGGCATGGCAGTGTGATGTACTTAGGTTAGTTAGGTTTAAGTAGTTCTAAGTTGTAGGGGACTGATGATCTCAGATTTTAAGTCCCATAGTGCTGAGAACAATCTGAACCATTTGAACAAGTAAAATTAAATACAGTGTTGACGCAAAAATACAGTTTTTCACTGACAGCCCCAGATAATTTTTATTGTTCTCGTAATATGTACCAGTAACCATTATATCCTTACAGAACTGAAGAATTCTCATGTATAGAAAAGCTATTATTTCTCAGATAGTTTGTAAATTTGTTTAAAAATACATTTACGGACTACAGTGATACAGTACAGAGATGTGTATCGCAGCTGAAAGCAAATCTAACCTCAATCGGTAGTCCTCACTTTATTTTACACTTGCACAGATGTGCAGTACCTCAAGTATGATGTCATTTCCTCACGTTATCCAACATATACAATGAGAATAGAAGGACAACTAAAATGTTATCTTTACGGCTGAAGGTTATTTTCGTAAGGGAAGAGAGAGAAACTGCGTGCAACATGTCACCGTAACTAAAGACACCCTATAAGGAACACACTGTGCTCTAAATGGTTCAAATGGCTCTAAGCACTATGGGACTTAACATCTAAGGTCATCAGTCCCCTAGACTTAGAACTTCTGAAACCCAACTAACGTAAGGGCATCACACACATCCATGCCTGAGGCAGGATTCGAACCTGCGACCGTAGCAGCAGCGCGGTTCTGGACTGAAGCGCCTAGAACCGCTCGGCCACAACGCCCGGCTACTGTACACTCTCACAGCTGTTAATTCCAGAGATGCTAGCTAGCCACCAGTTTTTTTGATACTGATACAGCATTTAATATTAAGATAATGCTTTCCATTTCCCTCCGAAACACTAACACGGACTATGCTTTTCTTCATCTTTTTCTGAAGCCAGCGAATCTTGTTCTGATAAACAACACTATGTTTTATTCATAAACAATACTATGTTTCATTCTGGAGATATTGGATAGCGTCCATATCGGGGATATCAGAACGCCACTTCACCACATAGACGTATTTTCTTCGAAACACACAGCAATTTATTATGTTATGGGTACGAGAAGTGTCATTCTAGCTTAGGAAATTCAAACTGTGTAAGTAGTAACCTGCTATCTTCTATTGCAATCCAGAAATACACTTATTTGTTTTGCCATCAAACGAAACTAACAGTCCAAACTCAAACCAGGAAAAACAGCCCAAGTTCAGTGAACGAGCTGAGAGGAGAGGAAAGGTGGGTACTGCAAGAGAAAAGAGAAGTAAATTCTTTTCAGAGTAATGCACCTTTGTTTTGTTTTACTTCGGCAATGGAGAAAAGATGTTATCGGAATACTCATCCCATTTACCTAGTTTCGCAACCACTGAATATCAGCTAGTAGGACGTTTAAAGAAACTTATTACTGAAAGACTTTCGAATCCAAAGAAAAACATATAACAATCGTAGACTTCCGTAACAACATTTCACGGATAGAATCTGCTCAATTAAAAAAATGGTGGGCAAGGTATACTCACTTAAAACAGATCGACACGAAAAAGTATGGGCGTTTCTGACGTAAAATCTTTCGTCACTAGGTGGAAAATTTTTCTCGTTGTCCTCGTAAAATAGTCTCTCCTCGATATTCTGGCGATAAACACTGACAAGGAATCAGTCGCACGGGATAAAACGTCTGACAGTTGTGTGTGTTATGCTGACACTGCTGCGCTGCCTCCAGCTCCGCCGCTGGCTGGGGTGCGGGGCGGCGTCTGGCGGCCGCCTCCGCCACCACCCTATTATTTCCGCCCCAATTCGCAGAGGAGGGCCCGTCGCGATCGTCCGCTGTACATTCAGTTTTATGGGACATTCATGGCTACCGCTCCGGCCCGGAGTTACGAGCGCCACAACCACACTGTGCGAAAGTAAAACTGCGACTCAGTTTCAGAAACAGGGCCGCCAGCAAGCCGTCTCTCTTCAAAGAGACCTCGGATACGGCTCCGTCTTTCATTATACATTTTCATAGCAAGGGCAGCCATCAGAAACAGAGGGGTCATCTGCGCGAAGGAAAGTTTTGCAGCCCTTTCACAAGGCCACATCCAAACTAACTTTCTCCTTGAACTGAGACTTCAACACTTAGATTCCAGAACAGATACCATCACACATCAGGGGAATTGATAGATTTAAGGTACATTATGTTTAGATCTCTAATGCCTTACGTTACAGGATACTCTTCTGTTCCTGACCACCCCATTTCTCCCTCTCTCTCTCTCTCTCTCTCTCTCTCGCACACACACACACACACACACACACACACACACACACACTGGACGAAAAATTTTCGATTACACATAGTTACCATTAAAACTGCAGCACCGATAATATAACGATTTTTTTTTTTTGCTCATATTAAGAACAGTAGGAAAAATTCATAATTAAATTTTCACGTTATTAGTATTTGTATGGTTTACATGGTCATTTTACATACTTATTTGAAGACCACATATATAAATAGTTAAATGTAAATAAAAATAGAGAATATAAACAAATACCAAAAAATTTATGACTGAATATCTAGGTGTCTTTACTATACCACAAATCTTGGTATGACCAAATGCAGTTCACAGGGTATTTTCGTAATAAACACTCTTCAATCAGGTTCTGCGTAGTTTGTACAGCAAACCAGCAGTCCACATCCTCATTCGCACAAACAGGAACATCATCTTTCATTCCCTGTACGGAATCGTTGAGATCTCTCCATAGTTCCCTGGGAAGAACAAATCCATCTACACATTCGGTAGAATCAGTAACATGGCGAGAATTTGCTGGAGGAAACTTCTGCCAAACCCCTTTCCATTCTTGCCACACATCGTATACTAGGGGCGCATCTTTCACTGGCCAGTGTGTTTTTATGGATTTAAGTCTGCTACAATGTATACACTGTAGCTGGTTATACGGAAGCGAGTTCTGATGAGCAGCACACTTTTGGAACACTCTCACAGCTACTGCTGCCTCTTGTCCAATTGACAGTGGTGGATATTACACAATACAGACAGCCGTGGAAGTGGTGTTGATTTAGTAGTGCCAGAAACCGCAAAAAGGTGGGAATTTAAAGAGATGGGACCTGGATAAACTGAAAGAACCAGAGGTTGTAGAGAGTTTCAGGGAGATCATAAGGGAACAATTGACAGGAACGGGGGAAAGAAATACAGTAGAAGAAGAATGGGTAGCTTTGAGGGATGAAGTAGTGAAGGCAGCAGAGGATCAAGTAGGTAAAAAGACGAGGGCTAGTAGAAATCCTTGGGTAACAGAAGAAATATTGAATTTAATTGATGAAAGGAGAAAATATAAAAATGCAGTAAACGAAGCAGGCAAAAAAGGAATACAAACGTCTCAAAAATGAGATCGACAGGAAGTGCAAAATGGCTAAGCAGGGATGGTTAGAGGACAAATGTAAGGATGTAGAGGTTTATCTCACTAGGGGTCAGATAGATACTGCCAGGATACTACAGGAAATTTAAAGAGACCTTTGGAGATAAAAGAACCACTTGTATGAACATCAAGAATCCAGATGGAAACCCAGTTCTAAGCAAAGAAGGGAAAGCAGAAAGGTGGAAGGAGTATATAGAGCGTCTATACAAGGGCGATGTACTTGAAGACAATATTATGGAAATGGAAGAGGATGAAGATGAAATGGGAGATACGATACTGCGTGAAGAGTTTGTCAGAGCACTGAAAGACCTGAGTCGAAACAAGGCCCCCGGAGTAGACAACATTCCATTGGAACTACTGACGGCCTTGGGAGAGCCAGTCCTGACAAAACTCTACCATCTGGTGAGCAAGATGTATGAAACAGGCGAAATACCCTCAGACTTCAAGAAGAATATAATAATTCTAATCCCAAAGAAAGCAGGTGTTGACAGATGTGAAAATTACCGAACAATCAGTTTAATAAGTCACAGCTGCAAAATACTAACACGAATTCTTTACAGACGAATGGAAAAACTAGTAGAAGCCGACCTCGGGGAAGATCAGTTTGGATTCCGTAGAAATACTGGAACATGTGAGGCAATACTGACCTTACGACTTATCTTAGAAGAAAGATTAAGGAAAGGCAAACCTACGTTTCTAGCATTTGTAGACTTAGAGAAAGCTTTTGACAATGTTGATTGGAATACTCTCTTTCAAATTCTAAAGGTGGCAGGGGTAAAATACAGGGAGCGAAAGGCTATTTACAATTTGTACAGAAACCAGATGGCAGTTATAAGAGTCGAGGGACATGAAAGGGAAGCAGTGGTTGGGAGGGGAGTAAGACAGGGTTGTAGCCTCTCCCCGATGTTATTCAATCTGTATATTGAGCAAGCAGTAAAGGAAACAAAAGAAAAATTCGGAGTAGGTATTAAAATCCATGGAGCAGAAATAAAAACTTTGAGGTTCGCCGATGACATTGTAATTCTGCCAGAGACAGCAAAGGACTTGGAAGAGCAGTTGAACGGAATAGATGGTGTCTTGAAGGGAGGATATAAGATGAACATCAACAAAAGCAAAACGAGGATAATGGAATGTAGTCGAATAATGTCGGGTGGTGCTGAGGGAATTAGATTAGGAAATGAGACACTTAAAGTAGTAAACGATTTTTGCTATTTGGGGAGCAAAATAACTGATGATGGTCGAAGTAGAGAGGATATAAAATGTAGACTGGCAATGGCAAGGAAAGCGTTTCTGAAGAAGAGAAATTTGTTAACATCGAGTATAGATTTAAGTGTCAGGAAGTCATTTCTGAAAGTATTTGTATGGAGTGTATCCATGTATGGAAGTGAAACATGGATGGTAAATAGTTTGGACAAGAAGAGAATAGAAGCTTTCGAAATGTGGTGCTACAGAAAAATGCTGAAGATTAGATGGGTAGATCACATAACTAATGAGGAAGTATTGAATAGGATTGGGGAGAAGAGAAGTTTGTGGCACAACTTGACCAGAAGAAGGGATCGGTTGGTAGGACATGTTCTGAGGCATCAAGGGATCGCCAATTTAGTATTGGAGGGCAGCGTGGAGGGTAAAAATCGTAAGGGGAGACCAAGAGATGAATACACTAAGCAGATTGAGAAGGATGTATGTTGCAGTAGGTACTGGGAGATGAAGAAGCTTGCACAGGATAGAGTAGCATGGAGAGCTGCATCAAACCAGTCTCAGGACTGAAGACCACAACAACAACAACAACAACAAATTATTCCTATTGTTTGATTTAGTTTTCATCAACTTTGCGTACATATGCACGGTTTTTCCACGCTGAAGCACAGTACTCTGCCGCAGACTAAATCAGTGCCAATGAACAAGCACAAGAATATTTACGTTCGTAATCCACCAGGACCGGGCTAGTTATCTAATAATAATAATAATTATTATTATTATTATTATTATGGTGTCACTTAGCTTGCTATATTTTCTAGGTGGTTCTTACAGTGATGGCCTGGTTCAAAATTATCCTCAACTATTTTGGATATGGCTTATGTTCCAGAGGAGCATTTTCTGAGACCACAGTAAGATAGTAAGCATTCACCTGTGTTTTAGATGGATTTGGCTTCAATTTCCAGATCTTTTAGTTACCACCCATCGTGGTAAATCTGTGCTGAAAACTCCTTCACACTCCTCCATATTTGCTGCACTACAAGCTAGTGCTAGGTCGTCAACAAATTGGATCTTCCTTAGCATAAGTGTTGGGCAACGGTTGGTAACCGGGCAGAGCCCTGCTGTAGCCCGTCGTTCTGCCTTCTCCAGCCAGTACGTTATTTTCCAAGGAATGAACACTTGAAAACTCCTGTTGCTAAAGATGTTCTCCATTAGATTAATCAGTATTATGCATGACACGATTTCTACAAATTTAGATAACAGGCCATGGCGCCATACGATATCAGATGCGGCAGAAGAGCTACAAATGCTACTGCAGTCTTTAATTTACGTTGGTAGCCTGTTTCAATAAAAAGTGTTAATGTCAATACCTGATCACAGAAACTTCTGTTCTTACGAAAACCAGACTGTTGAAGAGGAGTTTCTTTGTCAATTAATCATTGGATTCGATTTTGCAATTTCTTTCCCGTACTTTATAAACTACATTTAGCAGTGACATAGGTCTGTAACGCGATGCTTCGTTATCACTGGCATCTATTACTTTTCCAGCCTCAAATTTTGTTGTCAGTTTTCTAGTAATCAAGATCATGTTGTACAGCTGTAACAAACACTGCTCAGTTTTGAGGCCTGTGTTTTTCAGGAACTCTGGATACATTTAATCGAAACAAGCCGCATTGTTTATAAGCTCATTTTCCAAAGCTTCTTCCATCTCATCACTTGTGAATTCGCGCAAGAGCTCTGAATGGGAAACTACGTTTCAGTCGTAACTGTGTCCTCAGAAGTCTAGTGCGGTTCTTGTTTACAGCTGCTTTAGAGTTCTGCAATAAGCGTTTCGGGATTTCGTTTGGAGTGATGATGCGTTGGCGTCTCTCAGGCTTAGAATCTGTACCCAATTTTCATCATCAGTTGCCAAGCCCGAATGGGTGAAATCGAAACACTCTTGTAGCTTCTTGCCATTTCCTTTTTCTGTGATCATTTAGAGCTTGAAGAAGTTCATGTAAGTTGATTGATTCGTGTAGCTCATCACACTGATCAGAACATCCTGAGATAAATGTTGGTCTTACTAACGTTATCTGAACGCCAGAGTCAATAAGACTGGGCCTATGTTGGCTGTGTGTAAAATAGTCTATTATCTTCCTATTTGCGAGTTCATAAGAATTAGCACAACTGGTATTGACAAAACATTAGTCCGGTGATGTGTCTTTCTGCCACTTCGCTGATCGGGATCCTTTGCGCTAAAAATTAGATATAGATTATTCAAGAAGAATGAAACCCGTAAGATGTTGACGTTTACACCAGCATCCTTATAGCTCCACGAACAGAGTTGGATATTGAAGTCTCCAACATAGATGGCTGGGTTAGTGAAAAATCAGACAAGCCCACTATGGGGGGTTTGTACACGTTGACGTTAGCAGTTCCACATGCCGTTACTGCCAAGATAAAAAGTATTGTCTGTAGAGTCTTTGAAAACCACTCTGTAATCGGCTACGTCTATACTAAAATACGTTGCTTTCCGTACATACGATGTTCATCGTGAAGAGCATGTACCAGCTTGTAGCGAGAGATTTTTCCTCTGTTTAGGAGATCTCTGTCACTTTTTGTGCGCATTTCTTGCACAATAATTACGTCCACATTGTTCTCATAACACAGACGTCAAAGATATTCTTTGCTTTTAGAGATTCGTTCGATATTGAGGTCACAGATCTTCAAGGTTGAATGTGTTGTCAAATCTTTGGGGTCCTGAGAAAGATCATTAGAATTTAATGTTGTAGTTACTATGTTTGCTGTGTTCCAGCACCAGTTTGAGAGATTAGGCAGTGATTCACTGTTCCCAAGGGACGCCCGCATCTGAACAGAACAAGAACACGTAAGGAGCATCCCAGAAGATTTGCAGGTGATATGGGGATATACATGGTGCGAAATTCAGTACATGTGACTCTCGTCTCTGTCAGCAAGAATGGCTTTCACCTACCGGGGCATACAATCGAACTGAGGTTGAATTGTAGATATGAGTATGTCATTTCATGTTGTTTCAAATCCGTGCCAGATTTCATTAGTTACAATGGGTGGCAAGTGGTGACATACCAGTCTGTTGGCAATCCATGGCTAGGTGCCTTTAATGGATGAGAGATGCGTAGAGCGTATAGGTCAGAGCAACAGTCGAACAGCCCCCTCTTCCAAGATAGGTGAGCCCTGTGGTAAGATAACGCCACCGAGACAACCATTGGCCTTAACGTACCAGAAATGCGACGAGCAGATCGTGCTATGTGCCCATCACACCAGGTTCTGCATCTCTATGACAATGACAAATGCAATATGGCAACATCCTTCCTCCTTAGAACCTCCACACGCGCATACGTCCTCCTTGATGACGCACGCAGAACCAGGACTCGTCAGGAAAGGCAAACGCCCAGTGTTGTCGCTGAGCGCACCACTGTGGGCGCGCCTCTCAGTTGCTGCACCAGTGAAGCCGCAAGAATGGCCACTAGTTTTGACAGTCCGTTGTACACAACGTTTCGTCGCACTGTCCGTGTGCATCCTCCTCTCGCCGCAAACTCCATTTTCTAATCAAGACACGATTCTTCATGGATAAGCAAATAATATGTCCTCTCAGGTGCCAGTAACATGCTGCCATTGAGATCAGACATGGGGTTGAGAACGAACCCATCGATCCCGTATTCCCACGACAGTCGTTGGATCCCGACCACTGTGGGCAGCAGTATCGCGGAACGATATGCGCAGTCGCAACAGGCCAAAACTCTACCGCTATCCATTTCCGACAAGTGCTGGTAGTATTGTCTCCTTCTTACACGCCTCATAGGACAATAATAATCGCACAATAACATCTGAATAGGATTTCTGACAGAAATCTGCTGCGTACTCTTTCCTTACATTCAAAATGTATTGGGGGAAGTAAAATGAAAACCTTAAATATTCTGCGTAATTGTTTTTGTTTTTACTGAACAAAAGTGGAAGACAAGTGCATCGTTTTTCGACATACTCTCCCTGCCGTTCAACATACATCTTCCAGGGCGTAGGAAGTGTACGGATTCCTCTGAGGGAAAAAAAATCAACTTTTGGTAGTGTGCGCAGCTATTCGCGCATCGCCAGCTGCACCTCTTCATTGGAACAAAATTTCTTTCCTTCCATCGCTCTTTTTTGAGTGGTCCAAGCATGTGGTAATCACTCGGTGCGTGGTCTGGTGAGTATGGTGGATGTGGTAGAGTATCAAAGTGCAGGTCACCGATGGTTGCAAGGGTTGGATGGGGAGTATGGGGCTAAGCATAATCATGCTGCAGAATGACACGCGTGGTCAGAAGTCCATTTCGCTTTGATCTTTGATTTTTTAACATATTTCAATACGACGCACAGGTGATGGTGTTTCCCCTAGTCTTGCAATGTTCAAAGACAACGCCTCATTCTTCCCTAAACAGAGTCAGCAAAATATTCCCTACAGATGGCTGCGTCAGGAACTACTTGGGTTTTGTTGAAGAGGGATGGTGCCATTCCCTACTTGTTGTCTTTGTTTCGGGTTGGTGCTACTGTATCCAGCTTATGTCTCTTCTAACAATTCTCGCGGAGAAACCATCATCTCCTGCTTCAAAGCGCCGCAAAAGTTCTACAAAGACAACAACGCGACGCTCTTTCAGTTTTGGAGTGAGCTGCCGTGGCATCCATCTTGCCAACAGTATGCGAAACTTCAGCACTTTATGAATGATGTGAAGTGCTGAGCCATGACTAATGTTCAGATCTGCGACTATTTCATCCACTGTCACACGGCGATTTTCCATGACTATGGCTTCAACTGCTGCAGTAGACTCTGGTGTCAAAGCGCGGTGTGCCTGACCCTGTAGCTGAGCGTCTGTTACAGAAATCACGCCATTTGCGAACTTTCTACGCCACTCACAAACTTTCACTAATGATGGAAATGAATCACCATACCGTCATTCGCCGATAGAGTTGAATAAGTTACGTACTTCCAATACTCAGAAAATGTATGACAGAACGCTGTTCTTCTTTGGTGCATGTCGCAAGAGTGGCAACTTCTTGTAACTGGTACTGCGGCCGCGTTTCGCTTGTCTGTACTACGCTGCTGTCTGTAGGGCATTCCTTAGATCATTGGTAACGGTACTGCCAGCTTATAGTCAATGGCTCGAAATGTCGATTTTTAACTACACTTTTACGGCGTTACTCCTAATTACTTTGTACGTTTGCGCCGAAATGCACACGTAATAAGCTACACTTCAAGCTAATCTGACGTTTGTTGTATGTTGTTGCAATATTAATGGCCAACAGTAAACGACGGTACGGAAATAAAGAAGAACTGCTGTATATTGTTTCTTAAATGGTTATAATCACAAGCTAGTCACACTCTCGCCGGTTTCAGCTGCCTTTCACGGTCGTCTTCATATATATAAATAAGAGAGAAATTTTATTCCATTTTAGTAAAGCTTACAAAATATTATTCTCTTATTTTTAAAGCTGAAGAAGGCAGCAGTGGACACTCGGAAACCGGTCATATTATGTGTCTAGATTGCTGCCGTTTAATGAACAAAGAAAAATATATTACTGCGGTCACGGCTCTTCCATTCCACAATTATATTTTACTACAAAACTTTCTCTCAGAATAATTCGAACTAGTAACACCATAGAAACGTCGCTTATGCATATTGAACAACAATAGCCTTGTTCATGAATGACTGGTTCGCATCTATGGGCGCGTCATCGAGCGATTCGTTAAGACGCTGGACTTGAATTTAGGAGCAAAGACTTCAAAATTTTCATCTGCCTATCCCGTTTGGCTTCCCGTGATATCACTGAACTAGTTCATAAAGATGTCGGGATGAGTCCTTACGGCAAGGAATGGGAGGTTAGGGCTCTGATAGTACGAAGATGGTGACGGAAATCGGCAATGTCCTTTCCAAAGGAATCGTCCTTGCATGCGCCTAACAAGTTTTAAGAAAGTTACGAAAAACGAAATCTCGACGAATGGAGGGGAATTTGGGAAGCGCTCATCCCACGTGCGAGTAGTGTGTAGTACTGGTTATCTGGCGAGATAAGTCGTAGTCCGAGTAGTGCGCCCCGTCCTGTTACCTCCGGTAATACTTTACACTTTGTCTAGCAGTGAAGTCGCCAACCATGCTAATGAGCAATACTTATTGATATAACCTGAAATTAGCAACAGTCCGACACCTTCTCCTCTCTTATTACTGTTTGGCACTAAGAATCTGTTACGTTCACGCAGGCAGTATTTAAATTTATCTGGTTATTTTTTCACGTGTTTCTTTATTCTTATTTATGTGCTTTCTGATCGCATGCGTCTATTTATAATTTGTTGTTATTCATTTAACAACTATCGTTACGGACTTAAAAAGCACGCATGCAGGCGCGCGCGCGTGGGAGCACACACACACACACACACACACACACACACACACACACACACACACACACGAAAAGCTTGGACAATTCAGGACAGTGTTACCACTGTCGATGTCTATCGCAAAAGGAGAATTTTTTGCAATATAGTAGTGGGAAAGATATTCTAACGGGACTGCGAAACGCCTCACAGCACTTCAATAACGTCACGTTCCCTCATCCACTAAATTCAGCCTCTGTATCACGATATGACGAGTTACTCGACAGACATGATCCTGAAGTTCCTAAATCAGATTGCTGTTATACATTAGGAAAGTTAAACTCGCCTAATCCATCCATTTCATTGTCACGAATCATCTCATCACATATGACAGTCTATTGGTATACAAGTTTCCATAACTGTACAAGTGTGAGTTTTGTAGCAATGTTAATCTCATTTGAGTCACTTTTCGTTCCCTTTTATGACTACGGAAATAATGCTGCTCTTTTACTATGCCATGTAACCATACATCTGGTAAATGCCACATCGAGTAAGCAACAGCCATTCAAAATGTGCTTGAGTTTTTGCTCTGCTACACCGTAAAGTCGGATGAGTATCCCATCACGAGAACTACCAAATTCGGTAGCTGTTCTGAATATAACTCATGTTAATACAGTCAATTAATTAGACTACCTTAATTATCCGAATGCACCGCTTCGTTTCTGAATCACTCTGCATGATGTACACACCCCATCTCGATGTTAATCAAATTTGATCATGTTCTAATCTTGACTTTCTTCCAGATGCAGTCAAAAGATGATTGCTATTTTACAATGGCTAAAAACAGCTCACATGCAATCTGCACGTGCAAATGAGGGCACGGCGCAACATGGAATAACGTGTAATGAATTGTGTGGATGGTGGGTTTAGTTGTTTAAAATTATCCATTCGATCAAAATAAAGAGCAGTCGTTCCAAAGCCAGGAAATCATCACCGCTTTGTATATAATATTCTAGGAAATAATTTTTAATAACAGTGTCAATACTGGAGGCGGAGAGTTCTGACTGCAGTTTCAGTATTGGATTCATTAAAATCTGAAGTAGTAAAATTAGAAACAGTCGTTATAGCAGTATGAGTAATTAGTGTCCACCATAAATATAACGCATTTAAAAACTTAAACAAATCTGTAAACAATTTTCGGAGGAAGTTTTGCTGGTTTTAAAAATGGATCTTGACACCGTCATAAGAAGCCAATCATTCATAACCCAAAATGATTTCAAAACCAGCCACTACAAAGTCCTCAATTTTGCCAAAATAAAATGTATTACCAATATCAATATCGCTCAGTGATGACAGGTGATAATTAAGTAGACATTTGTATTATCGTACTTCGTTGTGTGTGTGTAAAAAGAAAAGAAAAACGTAAAGAAATTTGGAGTTATGCACATGTAATGTTGGAGGAAGCAACATAACCTTCGGGGGGAACTGTGTGCACGAAAGGTTATGTAACCGGTCAGTTCTAATTGCAAAAAATTGTCAAGTAAACAAACAGAAACAATTGAAAACTCGATGCTAATAAGGACTGATGGAGCAATGTTTACGTTCAGTCTCAACAAATTTCTTCTTAATGTCATACTACATCTACATATACATACATACTCCGCAATCCACCACACGGTGCGTGGCGGAGGGTACCTCGTACCACAACTACCATCTTCTCTCCCTGTTCCACTCCTAAACAGAACGAGGGGAAAATGCCTCTGTACGAGCCCTAATCTCTCTTATCTTATCTTTGTGGTCTTTCCGCGAAATGTAAGTTGGCGGCAGTAAAATTGGAATGTAGTCAGCCTCAAATGCTGGTTCTCTAAATTTCCTCAGTAGCGATTCCCGAAAAGAACGCCTCCTTTCCTCTAGAGACTCCCACCCGAGTTCCTGAAGCATTTCCGTAACACTCGCCTGATGATCAAACCTACCAGTAACAAATCTAGCAGCCCGCTCCTGAATTGCTTCTATGTCCGCCCTCTATCCGACCTGATAGGGATCCCAAACGCTCGAGCAGTATTCAAGAATAGGTCGTATTAGTGTTTTATAAGCGGTCTCCTTTACAGATGAACCACATCTTTCCAAAATTCTTCCAATGAACCGAAGACGACTATCCGCCTACCCCACAACTGCCATTACATGCTTGTCCCACTTAATATCGCTCTACAATGTTACGCCCAAATATTTAATCGACGTGACTGTGTCAAGCGCTACGCTACTAATGGAGTATTCAAACATACAGGATTCTTTTTCCTATTCATCTGCATTAATTTACATTTATCTATATTTAGAGTCAGCTGCCATTCTCTACACCAATCACAAATCCTGTCCAAGTCATCTTGTATCCTCCTACAGTCACTCAACGACGACACCTTCCCGTACACCACAGCATCATCAGCAAACAGCCGCACATTGCTATCCACCCTATCCAAAAGATCATTTATGTAGGTAGAAAACAACAGCGGACCTACCACACATCCCTGGGGCACTCCAGATGATACCCTCACCTCCGATGAACACTCACCATCGAGGAAAACGCACTGCACTGCTAAAAAAAAAAAAAAAAAAAATGTGTGTTCCCTTTAATTCAGTAAGCGTAAAGCAAAACGTGTCACTGCAAAACAAAAAGCTCATTAATAACTGTCATTAATTATTTTATCATACATATGTATATCTTATGAAAGAGTTTTCTGTATGTCGAAATAAACTCTTTACCTCGTGCACTTGTTCTTATTGTGTAAGCGCTACACGCATACATTGAATTTATTTGCAATCTTAGGAGGATCTGTCCTCAAGTCAGCTTCAATCCCGTTGCGTTTCCAAACTATACCTTTACATCATTCTGCCATTTACGGATGCCTGAACAAAGACGACAGCTACTGCGCAAACACCTCGCACAGCTCAGCAATCAACTGCTGACATAGGGAAAAGCTTACTTTGTAATGTAGGACACAGCTTCAACAGATCACGAGTTTAAACATCAACTGCGCACATTCATGCGCCCTGTTCAGTATTCCAATAGAAACGACAGCGCTACAAGAGCGTGTCAACACATTAAAACATAGCGAGTAGCATTTAGCAAGCGCCTAGAAGCTGCGACCTTGGAGGGATAGAGTTGGCAATACTGGATATCCCCACCATGCGCCACGAACAGCGCGCCTTCTCTCTGTCTCTTTCTTCCTGATGGGTCGTTCTGGAAGAAGAGAACGATTAATATCGTGATTTAGTTTCTCTCATTAGTAACTACTCATAATCTACATACGAAAAGACTGAGCAACTTAAAAGCTTGTAGATGCCATTTAGTGAATGTTACTTACGTGTAACATTAGCGCCTCAATAAGCTGGCACAAACGTTTCTAAGAACTCCTATAATTTAAGTACCATATTTAGGCTACCATTTGAATCGCTGTAAAAATATTAAAGGCCGTAGCACCTTGTTAACAAGTAGCAGTCTCAAGGTATACTAATCTTAATAACCGTTACGTCACTACGAAGACGAGTATCGGCCTCGTGCTTGTTAGGAAGTTCAGAACATGTATTTATTATACAAAAGGAGTTCCCGAAGTTATACAGACCAGGTATATTTTTGGTTCAAATGGCTCTGAGCACTATGGGACTCAACATCTCCCTAGGACTAAGAACTACTTAAACCTAACTAACCTAAGGACATCACACACATCCATGCCCGAGGCAGGATTTGAACCTGCGACCGTAGCGGTCACGCGGTTCCAAACTGAAGCGCCTAGAACCGCTCGGCCACACCGGCCGGCCCAGGTATATTGTGTTATAGAAACACAGTGACCGCCTAGCGAAGCTTTTTTATTGTGTATTTCATCCTTAGGTCGCACAAACGTTATCATTACCTGTTTAGACTTATTACCACGACGTCTGATGATATGAATAGCATCGTGCTCGCGAAGTTAAGGGGCGTGAGCAGGCGCTCAGTTGACGAGTTACTATGTAACGTATTCGAATCATCTGATAATGACTTGGTAATAAGTTCAAACCGATAACTATAAACATTTGTGAGTCCTGTGGCCGAAATGTATAATAAAAAGGAAATACAGTTTTCGAAATATATCCTAGACGAATTATACTTATTTTCTAAACAGAAATTAAGAGAAACACATAACTGAATAATGATTACCGAGTTTGCCCCCCCCCCCCCCCCCTCCATGTTCACCCCGCCCTTTCCTCTCGCAAGCACAGAGCATGACATTTATGTAAGCGGCGTCCCTGGCGACGCCTGTGGTGTAGGCCGCCCTGCGGCACGCTACGCCAGCAGCGCGACCCACTTCGCCACTAACCCACTGCTCTTGGGCTACTTTACCATCTCCCTCCACCGGCTACGCGCTCTCGCTTTCGTCGCTCGCACACTGACAACAAACAAACGCATTGCGTCACTCTGCATTCGCTGCCTACTAAACGTCCGAAACAATGAGTCGAATGAAATCTCTTAGCCTATGACATGACCGTCGAGAAAGTAGGAAATCATTATTCACAGAATCTTCTGAGTTGTTTTCGTACATGAGCTAAAAGCTTCGTGTTAAACATGGTAACCGCAAAGAGCAATCGACTAGTATCCATGAGTCTTTCGGCCATTTTTTTTATTTTCTTTATGTTTTGACGGTTAACTTACAGAATACAAGGGGTATTCGGAAAGTAAGTTCCGATCGGCTGCGAAATGGAAACCACTGTGAAAACAACAGTTACCTACAACTTCCGGCTACTTATCAACACAGTCGCCGCTACGACTTATGCACGTGTCGTAGCGTTGTACCAACTTTCAAGTACTTTCTTTATAGAAGGCAGCTGCCGGTGCTTTCCGACAATTCTCCACGCTGGTCTACAGCTCGTTGTCCGTGCCAAGCCGGCCGCGGTGGCCGTGCGGTTCTGGCGCTGCAGTCCGGAACCGCGGGACTGCTACGGTCGCAGGTTCGAATCCTGCCTCGGGCATGGGTGTGTGTGATGTCCTTAGGTTAGTTAGGTTTAAGTAGTTCTAAGTTCTAGGGGACTTATGACCACAGCAGTTGAGTCCCATAGTGCTCAGAGCCATTTGAACCATTTGTCCGTGCCAAAATTGTTGTCTTCATAGCCAGCGGTTCATGTGAGCAGAGATGAAACTCAAAGGGAGCCATTTAAGGGCTATATTGTGGGTGAACAGACACGTCCCATCGAAAACGCTGCAGGAGCATCTTCATTACCCCTGCAGAATGCGGCTGAGAATTGTCCTGAAGAAGGAAACGCACGACAGTTACATTATGTGGACTACATAGCTTCAGGCGAAATTTTTCACCAGGAACTCGTATTTGGCGCGAGATAATATTTTCTTGGCATCTTTACGTGCTCACTGTGCGCTCAGAATTAAAAGAGCGACGTAACGCGATCGACAAGCGTACTAAATACACTACCCATCTCATCTGTGTAAAGCTTCATCGGATTTTCACAGTGGTTTCCGTTTTGCAAGCGATCGGAACTTACTCTCTGAATGGCCCTCGTAACTCTTCACGAGATACATCAAATAAAGATGAGTCAGTTTGGCGAAACGCTCAAAATTATGTTTATGATGATGATTTGTACTGTACTGCTGCGACTGCTTCACGGTGGGCGTGCTAAACGAGCACATACACATTCGGCTTCAAAATAAATGTTAATAATCTACGAGTTAACAATTCCTACGCACATGTGCTGTATAAGCTATACTCTTGTTTATTTATAGGCATTAAACAAAATAGGAAGGCCGTAAATTGTCAAAATAGGGGTAAGGCCGTAAGGTTTTTTGTTCAGGAACCTACGTTGTACATATAATGTTTTGAAGCAACAGGAGAAGGGAGTTGAAGTGGACGCATAAATAAAGTAAAAAAGAATAAAAGTCAGCTACAGAACAAGTAAGGAGAATTTACATAAACCACCACGGAAAAATGTATAACGATTATTAAGTACTAAAAATGGCGAATAAAAGAAACACCGCAAGAAATTAAAACGATTGTATAGTATGCACAATATGATTTAAGATCAAACTAGAAATTTAACTTGAGACATTAGAGAAAAAACAAAATAGAGGCTCAAACTGAATAAACATTTGACAAGAACTTACGGTGCTGAAACACCAATGACCCTGCTGCGCAAATACAAGAATAAAGAAAGCCAGGAGGGCTGAAAAATGATGATTTCGCTAACACTTTTGGGATAGAAACAAATCACAAAATGTTAAATTGTTGATATTGCGGCTATTTCTAATGAAGTCAACCGCCAATGGAACTTGGATTTACGCAGATAGATGGATACCTGCTCACCTTCTCTATGTGCGTTTTTATTTTTTTATTTCAGTGAGTTACAGGATGTGTCAGAATATCTCTGCTAAGTAATCAAAAAGAAAGGAAAGCACCTTACAGGAACGTCAAGAGTTTTGTGTCTACGAGATACGAAGGGAAAAACAGCCGTTTCGTTAACGATTGTAGTTTCGGCGGGAATGCCTAAGGCACAAATAAATACAAAATGTACACTACCAAGAAAACAAAGAATTTGAAAAAGTAAAGGAGATACGGAAGAATATTGCCTGGTGTAGCTAGACCAACCATTTTAAAGGCGAGTCGCTCTTTTTAGCCTCCGATCCGTCATGCAGCTAAGAGCGTTAGGGTGTTGAGTCTTTTAATGTTACAATCAGGAGCAATGACAGTGTACCAAATTTGCAAAGGTAAACCACAAGCTACTATTTTATCACGAAGAACAAATATTTCATCACTCCAGGAAATTCTTCGGGGTGACATTATGGATAAAACATGTGCATCGATAGTGCAAAAGTTTAAAATGGTTCAAAGGAAATTAGTCTGAGCATTCAGACGGTTATAGTAATTGCATTACGAGAGAAACGGGACAGGAAGGTAGATGGGCTCACTGAGTAGCTCACGATCTACCAGCAGCTTACATAACTGTCGGCATAGAAACAACTTGATCAATACCGGACGGCGTCGCCGAACTGGGAAAACAGTTATTGTTAGGAAGGTGTGCAGCACGGAAGAGAGTTGCAGCTACTGCGGAATCCAGGTCGAGTGCACAAGAAGCGGCACGGGCGTTATCGGCAGCGCGAGCGCCCCACAATGAGCCAGCGTGACGACAGTCCGATCAAATGCCAGGCGCCTTGATTACGCCAGCAGCCAGCCGCGATCCGCGCTCCGTTTCCCGCCAGTTTTCGTAAGCCCGGCCGCGCCGCCGCGCGAAAGGTCACAGCAGCGGAGCACCCGTATCGTGCCATCTCAGCCGGCACCTATTGGCGCCCGGCTCGCGCTTCCCACACTACACTTTCCACCGCTTACACTCCGAACTGTGGGAGAAAATCAACTGGAGTCGCTACCTCAGCCACATCCTCGCGATGAAATAACCGCCGCGAGGTCTTCACTTAACAGTAAGGGAGCGCAAAGGAGACAAAGATGTTGACGAGGAACCGGTACTCCAGCTCTTCATTTTTTTTATCGAATGCATCATGTACACACAATACAAACACAGCTACACAATTGTAAGTAGCCTGCTTGAAAGTTTATTTCACAAAATAAAAATTGAAAACAGAATCCTGGGAAACAGACAAACGCAACTCGAAGACATTCCGTATGCGAAACGATGGTGTCGAGAAAGTTAAGTGCCAGAGAAATGTGATCAGAAACATTACACAGTACACGTAGGATTCCTGGAATGGACTGTTACGCTAGTCCTCCCGATCTGCATGAAAGCCTGTTGGGTACAACATTCACATTGCTAGCCTTATCCGTGATCCTAACGCTGTTTTCCTCTCTTCATGAAACAGGTATCTCGAATGAGTGAGGTTACTTCATGTCGTGTATGTTACCAAAATATATGGTAACCTGTCTTTTACGTCTTCCACATCCATTCCACACGCTCTTGTAGCGCTGTCGTTTCTATTGGAACAGGGCGCATAAATGTGGGCAGTTGATGTTTAAACTCGTGATCTGTTGAAGCTGTGTCCTACATTACAAAGCAAGCTTTTCCCTATGTCAGCAGTTGATTGTTGAGCTGTGCGAGGTGTTTGCGCAGTAGCTGTTGTCTTTGTCCTATCCCTCGAACTATTCCTTTACTTTTGTTTGTTGACAAAGTCAATCATGCACAACTGTGCTGCTCGTCCATTGTCAGTGTACATATTCGTTGAAGCAACTACTGAAGGTACAATAATAAGAGAAATTTCTTGCCGAAATTAGGCAACGACATAGTTATAGCAGTTTGTAATTCAACAATTGTTCCCAACGGAACACTGAACTGCACGTCAACAGTACCTGTATAGATCAGATCGTTCCATTCCTAACCTGGAGGCAATTTCGAAACATATTACAACTGCAAAATTTGGAGCGTCACAATCATTATCTGATACAAACGTTATTCCATCTGCCATTATCGCAAATGCTAACGAGAGTGAGAATTGTTAGGTTAGTTAGGTTTAAGTAGTTCTAAGGTCTAGGGGACTGATGACCTCAGAAGTTAAGTCCCATAGTGCTCAGAGCCATTTGAACCATTTTTGAATTGATACATTCCGAAGTGAACAGAAAACGGAGACAGTGAAAAGGAACAATGCAAATGTCACAACAGACGAAAAACAACATTGACTTAATACAGATACAAGAACGATACAATCATTGAATTACAGTGACTACATACCACATAATGATTTGCCAGATATCTCCAGAAGACATTCTTATGAAATGGAACTGCTAGATACGAATCGTTGAAGTTCAGACTGGAAGAGCACTCTATAAACAACTTGTGCCTTTTCTTTCTTCTCCTCCTCCTCCTCCTCCTCCTCCTCCTTCTTCTTCTTCTTCTTCTTCTTCTTCAACCTTGTGCAGGCGGATACACAGAATTATTTCCGTAAAACGTAATGTGGAGCAATGAAATTCACAGAGGCGTCTCGTGCTGCTGCGACAGCAAGCATTAGAGACCGCAATTATCACAAAGAAAAGCATCTCTGCTGGCAGCTGATCGGCGACCAGCAAGGTTCTTCCGCATTTAAATTTAGGTACCGCTGAAGGCTACCGGCCACTGACTCAACGGTGCTCGTAGTGTGGGCGCGGGAAGCTGGTAGCTGTGACGCAGATGGCGGATAGCAGTTGCACAACTACTACTGAGACGGCAGAAATTCAGCTTACACCAAGATACCATCCCTACGCGTTGCTACGTTTTACGACGTACAGTTATGATGTTACGGGAACTTTATTGTGTTCTCAATAAAATCGTTTTCTGCGTTAGGCAGCATCATTATGATACTCTAAAACTAAAACAACTATGGAACCGAAGATACGAAAGTATTTGCAGCGGTCCTCTTCAGACTGACTTAACAGCAGTTAAGCGATCCTAAAGAGGACCGCTGCAAAGACAGCCGAAATTTCGGTTGTATACGACTTTATTCAAACTGCCAATGGCTGTGGAGCTTTCTTTTATTTTTTTGGAAAATTACTTCACAAGAGACTACTGTTTACTGTTTCCATTAGTAAACTCCCTAACTTCGCTTACGTTCATTCAAGTTTCACGCACATTAATTTTCTCTGGACACAGTTTCGCCTTTATAATGTGAAAGGCAACACGTAATATTTAAGAGTAAATGGTTCAAATGGCTCTGAGCACTATGTGACTTAACTTCTGAGGTCATCAGTCCCCTAGAACTTAGAACTACTTAAGCCTAACTAACCTAAGGACATCACACACATCCATGCCCGAGGCAGGATTCGAACCTGCAACCGTAGCTGTCGCGCGGATCCAGACTGCAGCGCCTAGAACCGCACGGTCACACCGGCCGGCCCCACATTGTGATGGGAGACTAAGAAGTTTGGACGGTACTGACAAGACCCACACCAAACACGAACCTTAGGTCAGCCAGTGGGGCAGAAACGGTGCGTCAATTGCGTGAACACTCTCACCAAAAGACATGTCGCTGCGTTGGAGCTTTGGCGCGACGCGTTCCCCTTTAAAATAGCTTTTACTGCTAAACACAGTAAAACCCAAACGGAATCGCTCATTTCCATTCATTTACGTACTCTGCTTCCTCGATATCTAACCGATCTCTTACTTCAATTAAACGTAGTTTACTTTTCTTTCTAAATATGATAATCGAGTGACACAGGCTCTTTGATGGAAACAAACGATGACACAATTAATACGAGAACATGGCAAACTGAGCATAAAAATCATTCGATTTAAGCCCTCAAGAATATGCAAGCCAGATTTTGCTCATTTCTACGATCTGATAACGACAATGTATTACAGAACTAAAATATGGAGGTGCGAATAAATTAATATGACGTCGAAACACAAAACCAGTTAGTTTGGCAGTTGTTGCTGTTGCATGTTTTTCTAACTTGCCTAATGATGCATCATTCATAGCTTGTTTCGAAATTAATAGAAGAACAGAATTACTTTCAACTGAAAACAGAGACTTTTTCGGCTATGTCAACGGTACTTGTTTCCTAGTGCCCTTTAAAAATTCCTTTACATGTCGTCCAGCGGCACTCTTTAAGACATAGTTGGAGCGATTTTTCATTTACTACGGAAGCGAATTGACCCTCGAACAATGAATAATGAAGAATTTAAGCCACTTCTCACCTGACGGTGAGCGATTATTTTAATATCAATGCATTCCTGTACCAAAAATCGCTTTTTACTTCCTATATATGAAATTAATGTAAAGTATTTATTAAATAAAAATGGGAACATAGGATGAGAATTCATGAATAGAGAAAAATGCATGATATCAAGATGCAAGTCGTCATTCAAGACTTCCCTATGAACAAAACTAATAAACTCATCTACATCAACATATTTAATTTCATCAGCAGTTGGAACTTCACAACCAACAATACAAAATTCCTGTTTATGAACATACAGTAAATTAAACCCACCATCGCGACCTCTTCCTTGGGAGGCCAGAATGTGCCTCTCACAAGACAGGAAACAGGAGTGATGGACGTATATAACATACCATTAACAAACCTTATCCCAATTGGCCCCTTGCCACAGCCTCTTACCAGGTCACCAATATGGCTCAAAGATCGGAAACGTCAGGCCCGTCATTTGGGGTTGGTACAAAAAGCTTCGTCCTGGAACAAGGCAGGAGTTCCTACAGTTGTCACATCTGCCGGAAATCGAAAAGAGTGGTGTGGTAAATGAGACGCTATCTGCAGGCGTCTTCGGGACTACTTTAACGGATTCCGTATTGCGATGCGGACGACGACGAGTAACAGTGTTTCCCTGGTACATGTAGGCAGAAATAAAGAGGCTTATAAAGGACAGACTAGCGTGGAGAGCTGCATCAAACAAATCTTACAACTGAAGACGAAAACAACAAACAACAATAAATGCAGTTCTCTGCTAAAAACATCATGATGGGTTCCGTTCGGATAAAATATTGCGAACGTAAAATAGTCCTCTATTCTGAGCTCTAGACGCGGACTACTCAGGAAGACAATACCACAAACTAATTACAGTGAACTCGTGGAATGTTTATTCAAATCAAGTATTTCACTATCCGTTAATGAAACTCAGAAACTTAGTGTGTTCGTGTGTCTCAGTTAAATATGGGCGAAATTGTAAAAGAATTTAAATTTTCAATGTGGACATTGAAGTTGTCTAAGATTCCTATGGGAGAGGGGCGACTGTGCCGCAAAAAAGGACCACTGTCCAGGAAGAACACTTTTAAGCGTTTGGTTTCCAGTAAGAACTATATATTTGTACATTAGTACGAAACGAAATTACTAGTTATGAAAATGTAACATTAGTAAGAAACTGTTTCTTCAATGACACTGTCATTGAATGACTTTACTTATTAACAGACGATAAAAAATTAAGGAATGCGGTATTCTTGACATAGTTATTTTTCCAAAGGTATATGCAAAAATTTCCAAGTACTACTACATATTTATGTAAACGATTATTTACAAATTCATAATTTCATCACCAAGAACAACAAAGTTGAATTAAATCTCTCTTCTACTTCTTCATGCCAACGGCCTTGCCGCAGTGGTAACGCCGGTTCCCGTCAGATCAGCGAAGTTAAGCGCTGTCGGGCTGGGCTAGCACTAGTGGATGGGTGACCATCCGGTCTGCTGAGCGCTGTTGGCAAGCGGGGTGCTCTCAGCCCTTGTGAGGCAAACTGAGGAGCTACTTGATTGAGAAGCAGCGGCTCCGGTCTCGGAAACTTACATACGGCGGGAAGAGCTGTGTGCTGACCACATGTCCCTCCATGTCCGCATCCAGTGACGCCTATGAGCTGACTATGACACGGCGGTCGGTCAGTACCGTTGGGCCTTCATGGCCTATTCGGGAGGAGTTTAGTTTCTACTTCTTCATACATGTATTTACGATCTAAAAAATCTTACACCACAAAGATATACGATAACGATAGAGGGATACATGGCTAATGAGTTGTTTGGATTCCTTGGACATAACCTCCATAGTCACTTCGTGTGTTACTTTCTCGGTTCCGAAAATACACAGGTGTGCAAAACTTACGGAAGGTAGTAACTTTCGCATGATGTGTCATTGTCAAGTAACATAGCTCGAAGAAGCTTGAACCATACATAGGAAAAAATGGTCCAGTGTGATCAGAAGCTAAATGAAAAAAATACGCAATGAGACAAACAGAACTGGCACTTTCATTCAAAGGCAATAATTACACTGCAGCTACCGCTACTCATGACGGTCTCGTAGACATTACAAAAGGAGTGACATATTTCTTAATACGTTGTGTGATCACCACGTAACGGCAACGCCTGTTCTGCATCGTGTTCCCATGCTGGCTGCAAGGCTGGTTAGGTGCTCTTGTGATACAGCGTTCCATTCCTCTACTAGGGGGGTTGTTTTGGGGAAGGAAACCAGACAGCGAGGTCATCGGTCTCGTCGGATTAGGGAAGGATGGGGAAGGAAGTCGGCTGTGCCCTTTCAAAGGAACCATCCCGGCATTTGCCTGGAGCGATTTAGGGAAATCACGGAAAACCTAAATCAGGATGGCCGGACGCGGGATTGAACCGTCGTCCTCCCGAATACGAGTCCAGTGTCGAACCACTGCGCCACTTCGCTCGGTCCTCTACTAGGGCAGTTGACATATGCTGCATCGTCATCGGTGCACGTGGACGTACTGCAGTATGTCTACTGGGAACGGGCAGGCCAGCACATTCGTCGAACATTTCTAGTTCCAAGAACGCCTCCGCGCACACTCCGCTGCAGAGTGAAAATCTCATCTGGAAACATCCCCCAGGCTGTGGCTAAGCCATGTCTCCGCAATATCGTTTTTTTAGGAGTGCTGGTTCTGCAACGTTCGCAGGAGAGCTTCTGTAAAGTTTGGAATGTAGGAGACGAGATACTGGCAGAAGTAAAGCTGTGAGGACGGGGCTTGAGTCGTGCCTGGGTAGCTCAGTTGGTAGAGCACTTGCCCGCGAAAGGCAAAGGTCCCGAGTTCGAGTCTCGGCCCGGCACACAGTTTTGATCTGCCAGGAACTTTCAGATCAGCGCACACTCCGCTGCAGAGTGAAAAATCTCATTCTGGCTTTCGCTACAAGCTGCTTGTGTGGTACACTATCAAAAGCCTTCCGGAAATCCAGAAATACGGAATCGATCTGAAATCCCTTGTCAATAGCACTCAACACTTCATGCGAATAAAGAGCTGTGTTTCACAAGAACTATGTTTTCTACACCCATGCTGACTGTGCGTCAACAGACCGTTTTCTTCGAGGTGATTCATAATACTCGAACACAATATATATTCCAGAATCCTAATGCTGATCGACGTTAATGATATGGGCCTGTAATTAAGTAGATTACTCGTGGCACCTTTCTTGAATATTGGCGCGACCTGTGCAACTTTGCAGGCTTTGGGTACGGATCTTTCGTCGAGCGAACGGTTGTATATGATTGTTAAGTATGTAGCTAATGTATGAGCATACTCTGAAAGGATCCTAATTGGTATACAGTCTGGACCAGAAGACTTGCTTTTATTAAGTGATTTCAGTTGCTTCACTATTCCGAGGATATTTACTTCTACTTTACTCATGTTGGCAGCTGTTCTTGATGCGAATTCTGGAATATTTACTTCGTCTTCTTTTGTGAAGGCATTTCGGAGTGTCACGTGCTGTGACGTACGCACCGCGGCGTTTCTTTCTCGTGGGCCTCGATGCGACGTCCAGCTTTCTGTGCACGGTGTGAGACCTCTGCCAACATGCTCCCGCTCTTTCATTCACTGGTTAATGCATTAAGTTACTTCACCTACCTCGCCTTTATGTTTTGCAGGGTGTATTTAATAAGATCATCCTATGGCTCAGTGGAAGGTTACTCGTGCGGACACAGTGAGAAAATTCTTGTGCGGGTTTAGCAAGCGACGATGATTCAGAAAACTTCACTCTGGGTCCAGGTTAATGAATCGATGGAGTATTCATCAGTAGAAGTTTTGTTCACAATACTAATAATGGAATAAGTTTACGCACGCTGAATTGCAGCAGCAGCTGGAATGTAGGGGGAGTACAATTAATACTTATCAGACAAAGCTCCAACGACCTACGTTAACCGCGGTTTCTCATCTAGTGAGAACATGTGACACAGACGCTAATGACTCGACCACCGAGAGTAGACTAAGTTTAGAGTACCATTTGCGTTCTGCAACAGAAGTTTCCTGAGTACCGAACACGGTTATCAATCTTGTCCTTTTCTTGTCATTATCAACAACACTGCATTCTGCATTCACTCATGACAACCGTCTACGGTAAACAGTTTAATGGCAGACACAACATTCTTTCTACACGATGAATACAGCTCAAACGCACGAATGAGGAAAGTCATCCTAGTTCGGCGGCTGAAGCTTTCATCGCGGTCTCTAAGTGGCTAAGGAAATGAGAGTTTACTTTCTTTATCTGTCTAGAACTTCTCCTGTCAACTGGTGTGTCTTAAACTCGTATCGACTCAGCTCACAACGAAATAAGGAATTATTGGAATTATTCGTGTCCTTTCATCTTCTGTAAGACGAAATATTCCCTTCACTCAGTGGCGTGGAAGGTTTCTAAAGCCTAACATTAAGAGCGCTATACTGCAAGACAATTAATTCAGAGAAACCTGGATCGAGTTCTAGCGCCAGATTTAATGCTGCTGCTGCCAATCTGAGCACCGTTTTTAAGTAATTTCTCAAAGCCATGCAAGCATTTCCGGGCTCGTTACACGTATCGTTTCATAAAAGTAAAACTAAATCAGTTAAAACACACAGAAAAGAGTTGCAAGAATCGCATTTTAGGATAAAAGACAAACGTGCAGCTGTAATTAAAGTATCAGGCTGTTAAACCTGGCCGGCCGAGGTGGCTGAGCGGTTCTAGGCGCTACAGTCTGAAGCCGCGCGACCGCTACGGTCGCAGGTTCGAATCCTGCCTCGGGCATGGATGTGTGTGATGTCGTTAGGTTAGTTAGGTTTAAGTAGTTCTAAGTTCTAGGAGACTGATGGCCTCAGCAGTTAAGTCCCATAGTGCTCAGAGCCATTTGAACCATTTTTTTGTTAAACCTGTTAAAATAAAATAAATAAATAAATAGAAGTTGAAGTCAGGAAGGATTCAGAAAAAGAAGAACAATCACTCAAGTCGGGAAACGATGATATATCTTTAGTTTTAGAACAAAGGAGTCGCGTCCATGTCCGGTAAGTTTACATCCTGCGGTGAGCAATATTCGAACATACGCTTTTAGGCGTCTTTCAAATATCGACTTAAATAAAGAAAAGCAACAGCATTTTCTTGAAACTTCATAAGAGCAAGAGAAAATTATGCCAGTAAACAAAGTGTAGAAAAGACTGTCAACAGGCAGTCGTTGGAGCAAATTCAGAAAATGGATTATTGTCGACACCTGATGATGAAATGACAACATGTTTTTAAAATAGCGACTGCTGGCGATTCATTCTATCTCCCATCATTACTACATTCGCGGAAGTTTGCCAACATTAATGATACACAATGATTCAAACAAGACAACAATATAATTAAGATATGTGTAATACGTTACTCCTACGATAATTGGTGGTTTGGTTTGAGGCGCGCTGTAGGAAGGTCCTTAGTGCCCTTACCTATGTTATTTTTAAACAAGTTTAACTAAAACACATTTACTGCAGGTATGTTATAATGAGCAGTGAACTACTAAATACACCACACGCAAAGACATGGAACCATGAAATGGAATCAATGGTTTGTTTTTCGGATACACATCACATCCACAACGGAGAACGGAGTAATGCGATGTAGAAATCACAGTCCTCAGGCCAGCAGGTGTCACAGCTCAGCCCGCATGCAGACTGCTGCAGGCGCCCACCTATCCGAGAGCAACTACGCAGCTTTCAGGGAACCCACGTGTCGATAGTACAGCGATAATCACTCTCTTTGGGCAGGTGGCCTTTCGGTTCCAATTTTATGGGCCACACGTCGGAAGGGTATTTAACGTAAGCTTCAGTCTTGCAAAGAATTTTGTTGTATCCGAAAATGCAGTTCGATGTTGTCATAGTCTGTCAGCAAACTGAACAGGCAACATGCGAGTCCCCACTCACTTTACGAACTTTGTCACACGTAGCAGGTGCAGTTTTCGATCTTATACCGGCCCTTTCGTAGAGAGCCGTTTAAATGAGTGACAACGCCGTGCTCAGATACACCTGGAGTATATTTTCCACTAAATGTGTTAAATTACAGAATACGGAAGTTAGTAACTACTGTAATTAAAGGGAGAAACACACGTCGACAGAATCAACGGTAATCACCGCACGCTGCACTGCACTGCTAGATGGGAAACTGACAATCACATTGTACGGCACTTGTACGGTTCTTTCGGGAAAGGGCACTTCCAACACCACAAGCGCTGCTCCCACTGCAATTTACAAATTATACAGTTGCTTTGTAGCTTCCTTTCACATCTTGTTCGGGTTGTTATTTAGCTAACAAAGATGTCGCTACAGAAAAAGCGCTAACTTCGTTAGATAAAACTTGCTAAAAAAAAAAGTCCAATTCTCAGAAAATAGTCAATCGCTCTTTAAGTATTGTACTACCGTACAGTATTATCCTCCCAATGCCTCCATTCGGAGTATGTGCATTACAAAAGAGATAGCAACTTTTAAATATGATGCTGCGTGTTTATAACTCTACTCGCTCTTCACCAAATTATCGCTTTCATGCGCCTGACTTTAGGAAACATTGGGACTCCACAAGGCATTAATCGGCTTCGGGAAAGAAGTCAACGTCATTTAACTACGCAGACTCAACGGTCTTCAAGGAGTTTGTGAGAGTTGGGTGGGGAGTAACTCTTATGCAGAGGTGGCCGCGCGGTTAGAGGCGGCCTGTCCTGATTGTCCTGATTGAGCGGCGTAACTTAGCGTAAGTTACTTTTAGATAACTTTTGTAGTCCTGTCTTCCTCAGTTGCGTGTAATATTATGGTATATTGATAATTTTTACTTATGGGCCGTCTGACGGTTTTATTCAGTTGCTGTCAGGCGTCGATATATATATATATATATATATATATATATATATATATATATAGGGTGGTCCATTGATCGTGACCGGGCCAAATATCTCACGAAAGAAGCGTCAAACGAAAAAACTACAAAGAACGAAACTTGTCTAGCTTGAAGGGGGAAACCAGATCACGCTATGGTTGGCCCGCTAGATGACGCTGCCATAGGTTAAACGGATATCAACTGCGTTTTTTAAAATAGGAACCCCCAATTTCTATTACATATTCGTGAAGTACGTACAGAAATGTGAATGTTTTAGTTGGACCACTTCTTTCGCTTTGTGATAGATGGCGCTGTACTAGTCACAAACATATGGCTCACAATTTTTGACGAACAGTTGGTAACAAGTAAGTTTTTTTTAAATTAAAATGCAGAACGTAGGTACGTTTGAACATTTTATTTCGGTTCTTCCAATGTGATACATGTACCTCCAGCTTATCAATCATTCTAAAGTTGCTCTCTTCTAAACTCTGCCACTTAAATTACGAGAGAATGGAAAAACTACAAATCCTAGCCGCCATGCAGAGAACCGGACACGAATCACTGTGAAAATCCGTTCAGTACATCATCTGCTGATTGCACAATGTCGTTCCGTTCTCTGAAAGAATCCGGAGTTCCACTGCGCCATCATTTAAATGAGTTGCCAGAATGTGTTGACAAACAAAAGGGACTCAGAGGAAGAACGGACTGTGTGTACTAGCGGCGTAAAGCAAACAAACAAGGCAGGTAGCGAGCGGCGCGAGTTGTGATTGCTGAGGTTGAGGCTGCTGCGGCGACTGCGGCAGGTGGTCGCTTTGCGGCCAGGGGCGAAGCGTGTCAAGGTCGCCAGCCATCACCGCCAAATACAGCTATATGGGACGCGCTCCCTTGCGACACACACCGAGATGCCCGACCAGCTTCACTGACTACGTGATACATCATCCACATAAGGCGCGCTCTGTTTACTGTATTTTTCGTTGCTAGATAGCAAATATAAAACTCCGCATATTAAGAACAGACACCAAAACATTCTAGCAGTTTAACAAAAAACACCACAAGATCTTTTACAACATAAGTAAACGGGACGACTTGCATCTTATTACCACGCAAATACTTTCTGCTAGAATATAGTTGCACGTTACACATTAGACGGATTTACCAAAAACGCCCACTACTGTTAATTAATAAGTTACATGTTCCATAAATCATCTGAACGATTCTTTTGTCGATATCATGTGATAAGAGTCAGTTTACAGGATATATATGCGTGATTTGTTTTAACATTAATGAAAATATATTTTTTTAGTTCTTCTAAAGCAACTATACTTAAAAACAAATTTTTCCACTGGCTAAGAGTTTTCAAAGAGAAATTCGTCAGTGGCATACAAGGAGTTGACCAGGAGAAATGATTTTAAGTTTGATTTAGAATTTTCTTTGAATTTAAAACTTGTTTCGCTATGTGTCAGACATTTTATGATATTGGGCAAGTGATCATAATTTTTGTTGCTACATAGTGAACATATTACTGAGCGACTGACAGCTTTAATAATGGGTAAAAGAGATCATTTTTCCCTTTTATGTTGTAGGTATGGACATCATTGTTTCTTTTCTAATTTTGATGGTTTATTTATGACTAATTTCACCAGCGAATACATGTATTGTGACTGCGCAGTTTAAATACCTCCGTCCTTGAAGAGGTACCTGCATGACGTCCATGGCTCGCTTTTGTGCAATCAATACTTTCCTTTAAAGTGAAGCATAGCTGCATAGAAAATAATTCCTTAAGACGTTGTTGACTGGAAATATGCAAATTATGTCGCGAGGTTGACACGTTTGTTTCCAAGATTAGCAATTATACGAAGAGCAAAGGTAACTGAAACTAATTGTTTGAGAATCATTGTAATACGCTTCTTTCAGTCCAAGTTTTCATAAATATGAACACCCAAAAATTTAGAGCATTCTACCCTATTTGCTGACTCCTACTCACATGCTACATCAGTTGTTGGTAAGACACTATTTGTTGTACAGCACTGAATATACTGAGGTTTTTCAAAATGTAGTGTAAGTCCATTTTCTGTAGGAGTGGGCCCAAAATTGAACCCTATTGGAATTCGTATGTGCTCTCTCTGCAGTCACTAAAATCTTGTACCCTGTCAACATTGTTTGAATTCTCGTCGGTTTTTCTGTTTTCCGTCGTTTCTCAATTACTTCAAAATTCATGGAGATATGTTCCGTCTATGCACCTAAATGAAAGGCAGGTTGTTGATTCCCATACGTGTTTCGCTTTGTTTCATTTGTGGAGCATCTTCAGTGGCCTGTAATAACATATTAATTTTTTTTACATTTAATAAATGTATTGTGTAGTAGTTAATATATATTACTACGTTACATTTTGTCATTTTTTTCTGTTTTTTTAGATTAGAATAAACTTTTGTAGCACAAATTTCGTGAGGTGAATTTATCGTTCAGTGTTATTTACGATTTCCAGTGCTGTTAACCCGTACGTGTGCTCCGTGTGTTCATTAGTCCCCAGGCTCCAGCTGGTCGATTTCCGACGTTTTTTCACCCACAAGTAAAAAAACCGAAACACGTATGGCAATTAACTAATTGCCTTTCATTTAGCTGCATAGTCGGAACATACCTCCATGAACTGTTTGAATTAATTACGCAGCATAATTTTTTGTATTTCGTTTGTTAAGTATGATTCAATCCAGTTGTGTGTAAAACCATCAGTTCCATAAAACTCGAGTTTTACTAAGAGAGCAACATGATCTGCACATTCAACGCCTTGGAAAGATCACAAAAAATTCCAGCCAGTATGTTTTATAATTTATGGCTTATACAGTTCGATAAATGAATGTACAAACTGCATTCTCAATCGAGCATCCGTTCTGGAATGCGTTGTGAGAGGTTCTAAATAAATTGTTTCTACTTAAGTGTGAGACTGCTCTAATACATTACTTTTCGAATATTTTGGAAAGAGATGTCAATAGTGAAACTGGGCAAAGTCCCCTGTGCCAGTGATGTATAACATGTATTATTAAGGACCTTACTAAGTTGGTACAGATTTTCGAAATCCTGTTTGAAATTCCAACAAACTCCACATGAGCTTTCGTTTTCTTAGAATTTTTAGAATTCTATTTCTTTCACTGCACGACATTGATAATGCTTCTAGTTGCTTAAACTTTCGCAGAATGAAACTTTAATATATTCTGTTGCTTCTTCAACTGAATCATTTAACCCTATTTTTGCATCTACATATGGAAAGTAATTGTTAAAAGTACACGCAACTTGCGAATTACCAGTCACAGCATTGTCATTAAGTTTAAATGTTATGGTATTCTGTACACTGACTAGCTATCCTGTCTCCTGTTCGACAATATCCCACACAGTATTAATCTTACTCCCAGCATTATTTATTTGTCAGGACGTGCATATTATTTGATATTTTAATGACTTTTCTTGAAATATTACAGTATTTTTAGTAGTATGCAACTGATGTCAGATCTTTGCTTTCTCTGGCCTTTATGTAAATTTTCCTCTTCCTCTTATGCGAGGTTTCAATCCCCTTAGTTATCCATGACACAGTTTTTCTTTTTTAATGATCTTCTGGACAACTGTTTACGAAAGCAACCTTTAAATACTGAAGCAAATTTACTATGTAATAAATTGAATCTGACGTTAGCATCTCTCTCTCTCTCTCTCTCTCTCTCTCTCACACACACACACACACACACACACACACACACACACACACACACACACTGCATCTTATTCTCACTAATAAGCCTCAATGCTTTGTATGCATCAGCCTCAGGACTGTAAGGTGCTATGTTGTTTATTTCAATTAATGGTGTGTCGTGATCATTCAGTCCATTAACAATTCACTACACAGTATTTGTTTCAGTCTGAGCACTGTCTATAAAAATGTTATCAATCGGGCTGCTACAGTCTTAGTGCTCACGAGTTGGAAAACTGACTACTGAAATTAGATGGAAACATCCATATAAAGATTCCAGTTCATTTTCCTGAACGTATCTTTTAATAAATCTGCACTGACATCTCCACAACTACTTTTTCTTCTTGTCCGTCAGGCAGCTCAATAATGCATCTAGACTTCTCACAAATAGCTGGAAGTTTCCTTGATGGGATCTGTAGACAGTTACAATTACGAGAGAAGTATCTGCAATAACAGTTCAAAAGCAAATGCTTCTAGATTCTGATCCAACTCAAAAACTATTTGTTTCAATATTTTTCACTTATAACTCTACACGAGAATGATGCTAGTCTATAAACCCTGATATTTGACTTCTCCAATCCTTTGGTTACGAGATGTGCAGGGAGACACAAAACATATACACTATGTGACCAAAAGCATCCGGACACCACCAAAAACACACGTTTTTCTTATTAAGTGCATTGTGCTGCCATCTATTGCAAGGTACTCCATATCAGCGACTTCAGTAGTCATTAGACATCGTGAGAACAGAATGGGGCGCTCCACGGAACTCACGGATCGAAAGTGGTCAGGTGATTGGGTGTCACATGTGTCATACGTCTGTATGCGAGATTTCCGCACTTCTAAACATCCCGAGGTCCACTGTGTCCGATGTGATAGGGAAGTGGAAACGTGAAAAAACGCGTACGGCACAAAAGGGTACAGGCCGACCTCGTCTGTTGACTGACAGAGACCGCCGACAATTGAAGAGCGTACTATGACAGTTAGGCGGGAGGTGAGAAAACTTGGATTTCATTGTTGAGCGGCTGCTCACAAGCCACACATCACGCCGGTAAATGCCAAACGACGCCTCGCTTGGTGTAAGGAGCGTAAACATTGGACGACTGAACAGTGGAAAAACGTTGTGTGGAGTGACGAATCACGGTACACTATGTGGCTATCCGATGGCAGGGTGTGGGCACGGTAATACCCGGTGAACGTCATCTGCCAGCATGGGAAGTACCAACATCAAACCGAGCGAGGTGGCGCAGTCATTAGCAGACTGGACACGCATTCGGGAGGACGACGGTTCAAACCCGCGTCCGGCCATCCTGATTTAGGTTTTCCGTGATTTCCAGGCAAATTCCGGGATGGTTCCTTTGAAAGGGCACGGCCGACTTCCTTCCCCGTCCTTCCCTAATCCGAAGAGACCGATGACCTCGCTGTTTGGTCTCCTCCCCCAATCAACCCAACCCCAAACCAATAGTAAAATTCGGAGGCATTGGTGTGGTTGTGTTTTTCATGGAGCGCGCTTGCACCCCTTGTTGTTTTTCGTGGCACTGCCACAGCACAGACCTACATTGATGTTTTAAGCACCGTCTTGCTTCCCACTGTTGAAGAGCAATTCGGGGATGGCGATTTAACCTTTCAACACGATCGAGCACCTGTTCTTAATGCACACCCTGTGCGGAGTGGTTACACAATAATAACATCCCTGTAATAGACTGGCCTGGACAGAGTCCTGACCTGAATGCTATAGAACACCTTTGGAACGTTTTGGAATGCCGACTTCGTGCCAGGCCTCACCGACCGACATCGGTACCTCTCCTCAGTGCACCACTCCGTGAAGAATGGGCTGCCATTCCCCAAGAAATCTTCCAGCACCTGATGGAACGTATGCCTACGAGAGTGGAAGCTGTCATCAAGGCTAAGAGGGGGCCAGCACCATACTGAATTCCAGCATTACCGATGGAGGGTGCCAGGAACTTTTAAGTCATTTTCAGCCAGGTGTCCGGATACTTTTGACCACATAGTGTATCACTTTCAAATTTACCACATCTTCTAGGCATACAAGAAGCTCACTTATCTTGTTTTTCAACTATCTAATGTTCTGATGAAATAAATAAATTTTATTTTTCTTGAAACTGTTACATATATTGTGCCCTCATTTGTTTCAATACTAGCTGTCTGCAACCTGACTCTAACCTAAAAAATTTGCCCCTTTGACTCCAGTTACCCCACGGGTTTTGTCGTGTGTGCTTGTAGGCCACCTTACATTTTCTGCAAGATGTTCAGCTAATCTTTCCTTCCCTCTCCTATTGACAAGCAGGCCATGATTTGTGTACCCCAACTCTCCCCATTGCTGCAACAGACGCAGCAAAGATATGAGACTTCGTTTCAGTCAAAAGCAATTCGCTCAGCTCTTTGCTAACATGGCTAACCTAGAGCTGGTTATGGCACTATAAAATCTCCACAAATCCCAAACGAGTGAGTGCTGCTGCTTCTATTTCCTCCAGGCCGCCCTTAACGCTATCTTGTAAGTTCCTGGCCAAACTGTTTCCTGCCCCTCTTACTATTAAGTGCCTTATCCTCTCCATCAAAATCCGTGAGTAAGGCCACTATGTCCTCTTGGCACTAGGTTTCACGATGCTTGTGATCTGGTATTCTACATCTAGCTTTTCCTGCAGCATGTGGCCCACACCTGTGACTGCAACCTAGCAGTAAGCCTCTTTTCTCTGAATGTGACTTTTGTAACGATCTTGCTTTAAAGTAGCTCCTCCGAGTCTGCTATACTCTACTTAGCTCAAAAAATGGTCGAGGCACTTCTCCCAGCTCAGGTAACTACAAATCAAACTGATGGATAACCAGAATTTGAAATGTGATTTCCAAGTTTTTCTACTTTTGCGTATTATGTCACCCTCTTTCAGCTCCCACTGTTTCTTTCCCCCTTCAACCTATGTAATCCAAAACAACAGCAGAAATCTCTCTCTCCTGCCCACGATTTTCTTGTCTACATAATCTACAAATACATGGAATAACCTAATCTCTCCCTTTATTGGCTTCCTCGCTGCGTTCACCCCTGTGCAACATCAACCCATAATCCTGACATGTTTCTCTCACACGGATTAATTTACAACAAAATCCACACTTGTCACACACGAGAAAATGATACGACATCTTTCTACAAGAAACTTCAGATTTTGGTAAGATGTAAACTACAAGAAAGCGTTGGGTACATGAACTAACAAGAGCAAGTTATCGGTGAATGCTTGAGCGCAGAATCATCGTAGCGATATGGGGCGTAATAAGTTAATAGGCCTACTAGTGTTTCGTTCGGTAGATTGGTACTTGGAGCAGCGGAAAAATATTCCATGTTGAGATGTGTCACACTGCAAGATGTGGAACAGACTCGTATGAACCTGAAGTATGCCATATAAACGAAGTTTACCAATGTGTAGCATGAACATTGAAATTCAGAAGAATTAGTGTGATCGTCTAGGGCTCAAACCACCGGATTCAGTCAACGCCGAAATGAATGCAGGTTCTACAAAAGCATCGTACAAAACATAATTATTCCAAAATATGGTAACCATCTGGAACTGAACCTTTCCTGGGTCAGTACGACACTCCAGCTTTCCACAAAACAAAGACAATCACATCGACATCCTAGAAACGTAATTTGGTACACTGATCTGCTCAAAGCCCGGACCTCAGCACCATGTAACATCTTTAAGATAAACTAGAGAGTTCTATTAGGTGACAGCAATACAATCAAAACACAGTAAACAACTACTTACTATGTTCCATGAAACAAATTACACCTCCACTGTGTTAAAAGTTAGCAGAGAGCCATTCCCAAAGATTAGATCAGGAGTTGTGTTAATAGTGAAAGACGGTCCAGTATGCTTTCAGCTACACAGAAGGCATCTTCTGATCGGACTGAAATGGGTGGTGGAGACTTTTGGTCACACAGTGTATTCAAGCAAACAAGCATCCGTCCAGTTGAAATACCAGCAGCATAAACACTGTTTGCGTCGATCCATATCACAGTACAATAATATTGTGGCAAATGAACATTCACTGCAGAGCAAGTTTTACACACAATGAGGAAAAATCTAACAAAATTCCTTACACTATAACAGTGTATACATCGGATATTTTAGTGAAAGGAAGTCTGAAGCAAACAGATAAATCTGGAAAAGTCAAACCTATTAAGATTCTTGATCATAGTAAAACTAGAAAAGACGTCGTAACTAATGAACTGCGGAACATGTATACTCATGCTGTAGTTTTTTTTTACCTTTTTAAAAAATACCGAACATCCAGGTTTAAGTGAATAGCACCAGAGTACAACCAACTGTTGAACAATCTCACTTTTTTTCATGTTCGAAGAGACAGATCCGTGCTGTCCCAAACGTGGCTCCCATACCACAGCATTTCAATTATGGAGTACTCAATTTAGTTACATTTGCTTTGAAATTCAGGCACATAAGTGCCTCACTCCTGACTCGCATTTACAAAATTGAAACTATCTTCAGATTAAATTGATCAAAATTACAAACAAACAATTATTAATTGCTACTCATTTGGTACAAGGTAAACGCATAATCCCACAATTTTGGAGTGCTCTTTCAAATGGAAGCATGGTATATTGATAACAGAATGAAGTCAATTTTTTTACATAAAAACGTAGTAAACACTATGTTGCTCCTTCACATACACATAAAAATATTACTTTTATCTGTCTTCTGTAAAACGACTTACAGGATGTAGTAGGCTTAAACAGCAGTTAGACACTTTTAACCTGTGCTTCTTTGGTGTGGCACGCAGCTGCTCCTAACAGGTTAATAATTGCAAGTTTAAAAGGTTTGCTAGCCGTTACAAACATTATGTTTTTCGTGCTCTCAAAGAGTTTTGAAATATAGCTGCTTTCACTTGACTGCAAGTTTTACAGTTGAGAAAGAGGGCAAATAGGGTTTATAGTCTCTTATCCGACAAGGTTACAGCAACCGCAGGCCAAGCTCAGACTGGAGAAAGATCGCAAAAGAAATCGGCCGTTTACACTTATAATGGAACCATCCTGGTATTTGTCGTAGGAAACCGAAATCAGGAGAGATGAATGCGGTTATGTGCCTTACTGCTACCAAAAGCAAGACCAGCAACTTAATCATGCGCCATCTCTCTCGGTTTTTGAGATTTTATGATTTTGGATATGTATTATAACTAACTTAACCAAACGACCCGCTTTGGGCGAGACAGTCCCGTTTTCAGGCTGTCCAACCCGTTGTCCCCAGCCAGAGCAAAAATGATCCTCTTTTGAAAACAGAGAAAACGATAATTGATTAGCTGTACCCCCTAAATGAATATATTCATCACATTCAAAACGTGCAGGATTTTAGATCGATTCCATATTTCTGGATTTCCGGAAGGCTTTTGGCACTATATCACACAAGCGGCTTGTAGTGAAATTGCATGCTTATGGAATATCGTCTCAGTTTTGTGACTGGATTCATAATTTCCTGTCAGAGAGGTCACAGTTCATAGTAATTGACGGAAAGTCATTGAATAAAACAGAAGTGATTTCTGGCGTTTCCAAGGTGATGTAATAGGCCCTTTGCTAATCCTTCTCTATAAAATGGATCAATTGGCTCTAAGCACTATGGGACTTAACATCTGAGGTCATCAGCCTCCCTAGACTTAGAACTACTTAAACCTAACTGACCTAAAGACATCACACACATCCATGCCCGAGGCAGGATTCGAACCTGCGACCGTAGCAGCAGCGCGGTTCCCGTGTAAAGCGCCTAGAACCACTCGGTCACAGCGGCCGGCCCTTCTCTATATAAACGATTTGGGAGACAATCTGAGCAGCCGTCTTAGGTTGCAAATGACGCTATCGTTTATCGACTAGTAAAGTCATCACAAGATCAAAACAAATAGCTAAACGATTTAGAAACGATATCTGTATGGTGCGAAAATTGGAAATTGTCCCAAAATAATTAAAATTGTCAGGTCATCCAAACGAGTGCTAAAAGAAATCCGTTAAAATTCATCTACACGATAAATCAGCCAAATCTAAAGGCCGTAAATTCAACTAAATACCTAGGAATTACAATTACGAACAACTTAAATTGGAAGGAACACATAGAAAATGTTGTGGGGAAGGCTAACCAAAGACTGTGTTTTATTGGCAGACTCTTAGTAAATATAACAGATCTACTAAGGAGACTGCCCACACTTCGCATGTCCGCCCTCTTTTAGAATACTGCTGTGCGTCGTGGGATCCTTACCAGGTTGGACTGACGGAGTACATCGAAAAAGTTCAAAGAAGGGCAGCACGTTTTGTATTATCATGAAATAGTAGAGAACGTGTCATTGAAATGATACTGGCATTGTGATGGATATCATTAAGTCAAAAGCGTTTTTCCTTGCGGAGGAAACATCTCACGAAATTCCAGTCATCTACTTTCTTCTCCGAATGCGAAAATATTATGTTGACACCGACCTACATAGGGAGAAACGATCACCATGATAAAAAAATAAGGGAAATAAGAGGTCGTACGGAAAGATATGGGTGTTCGTTATTTCCGCGTGCAAACGAGATTGGAATAGTAGAGAATTGTGAGGGTGATTCGATGAATCCTCTGTCATGCACTTAAATGTGATGTTCAGCGTATCGATGTAGACGTAGATGTAGAGGTATAGTGCATAAAAGATCAATCCTCTGAAGATAATTTAGGGTACAATTTTGTTGTTGAGATGTTATTTTATGTAGTGAGCAATCCGTTACGGCTATTCTGGAAGCTCATTACGTGGTGATGGATTTGCTACTGTGTCCAGTTTAAGCAGATTATTTATATTAGAGTATCTACTGGGTGACAGTTATTGAGCTATATGAAATAAAATCGTCATAACTTCTGAATGGTTTGCGTTAGGACATTCAAACTGTACGGCTGGCCGCGGGGCATGATGGGAATTAGCATGTGCATGCATTGTTTGGTTTACCGACGAAGCTCACTTTCACTTGGATGGGTTCGTCAATGAGCAAAACCGGCGCATCTGGGGGACTGAGAATCCGCATTTCGCAAACGAGAAGTCTCTTCACACTCAACGGGTGACTGTGTGGCGTGCAGTGTACAGTCACGGAATAATCGGTTCGATATTCCTTAATGGCACGGTGACTACCGAACGGTACGTGAAGGTTTTGGAAGATGATTTGTTCCCCATTATCCAAAGTGACCCTCATTTCGACTAGATGTGGTTCACGCAAATCGGAGCTCGACCCCATCCAAGCAGGAGAGTGTTTCATGTCCTGGAGGAGCACTTTTGGGACAGCACTCTGGCTATGGGGTACTCAGAGACCGCTGGTATGAGCCTGGATTGGCCGCCATGTTCTCTGGATCTGAACACATGCAACTTTATTTTGTGGGGCTATGTTAAAGACAAGGTGTACAGCAATAAACCCAAAACCATTGCTGAGCTGAGAACAGCCGTTCAGGAGGTCATCGACAGAATATATGTTCCAACATTTCAGCGGATCATGTAGAATTTCGCTATTCGTCTGCGCCACATCATCGCCAATGATGACAGGCATATCGAATATGTCATACCCTAAATTCTAGTATCTGTAGTGACGTTTACATGTTGAATAAGGTGTGTGCACTCCGCATTCTGCAACTAATTTACGTTTTTTTCATATAGTTCAATAATTGTCACCCTGTACATTTATTAAGAATTAAATTTCAGCTGAGTGCGAAATTTGCAAACAATAACAAATAAAAGGATTAGGTGCTTTAGATGCAGGTGTAATTCATGTAATCATTGTTTTTCATTTCCACAAAACATGTTTGTTTCGAACCAGGAATAGAATGACTGAAGCAATTTTTTGGGAAACGTATACAATACAAAAACAATCAGATTGGAAAGAAAACAGTAATATGTGCACCGTGTTAATTATCTCATATTCGCTTTCCTATGTGTTAGTTAATACACTAAGGCATATGGAACACCGACGGGAAGACTTTTAGTGGTGTGTTTTGGCGCACAGCACTATCAGAGGGCAATCGTTCTACAGGCAGCGTCGACCTCTATGTGATGTCCATACTCAGCCCTGAAGGAGCATTGGGGCTACGTGCGCTGCTACAGCCCAGACGGATCGTTCCAGGCATTTACCAACAATGACTGACTATCACTGTTGTACTCAGAACGAAAGCGAAGTCCGAGTACCTCACATCAGACAAAGCAACGAAGTCTCGTACTTCTGACTTGCTCTTCTGTCCTCCTACTCAATGCTAAAAGCACACATTTGCCAAGAACGTCTGTTTCTAAAAGCATTCCAATCCTAACTAACGTTTAGTTTGCGATATCTGCAAACTCCGTGTCCTGTTGAGATATAAATCTTGTCAGGTCGCTTCGACTCTCTCTTCCATTGTACTGGTATCGTCCGGGCCTACAGACGGAACACACGCTGGGTGCCAGTGTGGTCTCCGGGGCTACTACAATGCAGTCTGGGTCGCCTGGAGCGTTATTGTCTGGGGAAACACATTCTTCACTGTCTCCAAGAGGGATTTTGGTGTCCTGGGCATCTTACCACTTGAACTGTAGACATCCACAGAAATAACATCCTCCCACTTCTCAGAGCCGTCAATAACAAGCCATCGCTTGTTTTTTTTTCCCTTCTCTATCAAACCTTATCGCTCTGTTGACGTGACCAATATTCAAGTCTTTTCTTGATTCTGACGTATAACAGACATATTTGTAAGGAGCTCTACGTAACATTTGTTTTCATATATTCCACGGGAAATAGCAAATTCACCTGAACCATTTCTAATGAATAAATTTCATTCTTTAAGTATGAGTAGCGGAGTATCTGGATACAATTTGCGTATCTGACTTGCTTCGATTGGCACATGTATCTGAATTCGAGTAATGCTGACATCACTGGCATTGACTTAACTACCTTTTCGCCTAATTGTCTACGCACCACACACTTTCTTCCAAGAACATGCCTATGCGTGAGTTTTCAGGAGGAAAAGACAGATATGCCCGCAAATTCAAAAGATTTTGTAAACATAAATTTGTGTATGTATTCAAATATTTTTATCGCAGTATTTGCTCGTATAAATTATTACTTTCTTACTGTTGCTGAAGCCACCCGCATGTCAGTTCTGTTCAAGTTTAAAACAAACATGTGGTGAAATCCAAAGCTCTGTTTACTGAGCACTGTCAACACCGACATGCATTAAACCTAAGAACCCAATTACACAGAAGAAGATGATTGGAGTAAAATGGCTCAAATGGCTCTGAGCACTATGGGACTTAACATCTATGGTCATCAGTCCCCTAGAACTTAGAACTACTTAAACCTAACTAACCTAAGGAAATCACACAACACCCAGTCATAGATTGGAGTAAAAGTTGTCCTTTTCTGTAGTGTGCGTTAGCTGAGTTTCTGCTGAGGGTTGCAAAGATCTTACAGTGGAGACGTTCCTCTCTCATTCGAAGAAAATCAGCTATAACGTTAAGCATGCGGCCTTCTGTTACTTCAACAAATATAACAATACTTTTTCGGTGATTGATATAACATAAAGGGGCGATTATGGGTTACTTAAAAATTCCAGTGAATTTGTACCAGGCACGTAAACCCTAAAACCCTGTCCGCATTTTACGCCGCTCATGTCCAAATCCTGTTCCTTAATCGTTGCTTTACGGTGCTAATCTGTGTTATTTTAAGATAACTTGGACCTGGTAATCAACTCTTGGTTAACTACTACATTTTATTTAAAAACCAATATCTTTCTGCTACACAAAACCCTCATTTCTATGACAGTGTTTGAAAATAAAGGCTTTGTCTTAAAGCATGACAGACACCCGTCAATGATGCTCGTTTTCTCACGTGGAGTAAACTGTAATTTGAAATAGCCACAAACACTTAAAAGGACTTGACAGTATATTTAAGAAACCCTTCTTGTTAGTGTTATAAGATTATGGAGTAAAATTTCACCTTCCAATTATCACATTAGCGAATACTTAATGTTACACATTCCATTTTGATATTAATCCGTTCATTTTTACCGAATGAAAGATGTCAAATGAAAGTAAACTATTAAAAACTAAGTTTGTCGTAAACAGGTGACGAACACTACTACAAATATCATCTATTCTTGTTTTAAGACATGTTTTACATGCTTGTGGATCTCCTGACTATGAATCTATGGACAACATGCAGGTTGTCTGAAAAAACTATTCTGAGAAATAACACGCTGGGCCTCGAGCATATTCGCAAAAAGGTAGCATAGAGATGAAGTTTCCCTTCACTGAAGACGTAACATATTATTAGGAGAGTATCACAAAATAAGTTATTTGATGACTGTTGGCCTGACAGTTTGGAAATGAAGCCGTGCGTCTAGTGGTAATTAGGAACTAAAGGCTTTTCAACTGACAAGGACTAGAGGAAGATATGAGCGAGGCACTAGCTTCGGTAGTCATCGTCGTACATGTACTCCGTTCTAAGTATTTGGATAAAACAGAAGGCGGCAAACTCAACACTACATCTATAATCTGTTTTGAATCAGCTGGCATCTGACGTCTACGGTCCAGAGTTGCGACGGCGTCGCGGCAAGTACTGTCTTTAACCCTTTCAGACCTGGTGGTCACAATTGTGTACATAAAGTTTGTTCACTAATATTTCGCTGACAAGGAATGTCAGGTGCATCAAAACTCACTGTGCACATTTGTGTTGGTTTATTTTAGTCATGCTCCAGCAGCTGCTGCTCTCTTGTGAGCAGTCAGTGAACTACATAGTAAAATATACTCTCTGGTGTTGTCTCTCTGTGTAAAGCCATTACTCGTTGACTTTATTGCTGTAATAGTCACATTGTGGATTTTGTTAATGAATTTTTTGTGTGGTTTCCTTCTTTTGGAAACATTAGACTTTCTTTCAGTGGAATTTTCAGCAGTTTCATTCAGTTCATATTTGTGTTATGTATCAGGTAAATTTAACGTACACATTTGTGTACAACAGGTCCTTAATGGTGTAAAATAGGAAATGTAACCTAAAATTTGCCTCAGATGTATTTGCATGGCGATGGTAGTTATGTGTGGTATTTTTTTCAGTAATTTCAGTACCAGCAGCAAGGAGGAGAATAACTGACCACTACACATGATTTTATTTTATATTTCTGGCTTTTGACTTACAAATATGGATAAAGGAATATCTTTCTGTGGAGAAATATTGGGACTTGATTAGTGACATAATTGAAAATGACGAAGTTTCTGACATAAGTTTGAGTGGAGATGAGGATGACAGTGTACCACTTATTGAAAGGCATGCTCCACAAATAGTGAAACGTGTTGGAGCAGATAAAGTGGGCGTGAATGATGTGTGTAGAAACACCATATCTGAAGATGAAGGTGACAGAGACGTGGTGGATGATGAAATGAACTTTTTATGCAATGAAAACAACCCAGAATTGAATAACCTGTGTGACAACATAATGGTGACACCTAAAGAATCCATAAAATGGAAACGCAAGCCTCTAAGTACCATGGCAGAAACATACAAAGCTCCAAATTTTGAAGAATCTGTCTTGTGTTCTCCAATACAATACTTCAAAAGATATATACCAGATGATTTGTTCACTAGCATGACAGCACATACTAATATTTATGCATTACAACAAGGCAAATCCTCATTCAAGCAGACAACAACTCAAGAACTAGAGGTGCTATTTGGTTTGCATATACTGACTGGCGCTTTGAAATTTCCCAGGTTACGAATGTATTCGGATATAAGCCTGAAGGTAAATGTGTTTTGGGAAAACATGTCACGAGACAGATTTTTAGAATTACGAACAACTTTACACTTGGTGAACAACCTGGAGAAGCCACCTGAAAATAAAGATAAATTTTACAAAGTCAGGCCTGTTTACACAGCCATTCGAAAACGCAGCAGTGAACTCCCTATAGAAGAAAATGTTTGTGTGGACAAAGGAATTATTCCTTTCACTGGGAAGTTTTCTGCAAAGCAGTATGTCAAGGAGAAACCAAGTCCATGGGGAATCAAAGTCTTCATGTTGTATGGAAAGAGTGGAATAGTGCATGATTTCCTTTTGTATCAAGGTACTACAACTGAACTAAATACCACATGCTGTAAAAAATTTTGATTAGGTCCTGCTGTCGTTTTAGGATTTTCTGTTCCACTCTCAGAAGGTAAAGGTCATAAATTATACTTTGACAACTTCTTTTCATCTTATCATCTGTTTCAAGTTTTGAAATCTCAAGGCATCAATGCAGCAGGTACTGTCCATCAAAACAGATTTGGAAAGAACTTGCCTTTCTCAGATGATAAAACAATAATGAAACAAACCAGAGGTTACTGTGAATAAATCACTAGTGCTGATGACATTACCATGTGTAAGTGGTTAGACAATAGGCCAGTTGTATTGTGTTCAAGCTTTGTTGGTAAAGGCTCAGTGGATAAAGTCGAGCGTTGGGACAAAAAGCACCATAAATATGTGAAAGCAGAAAGACCTGAAATAGTGAGAAGATATAATCATGCAATGGGTGATGTGGATCTATTTGATCAATTGATAAGCTACTACAGAGTTTTCATCAGATCTAGAAAATGGCCTTTGCGTATGATTTTTCACGCTGTTGACTTTGTCATCGTGCAAAGTTGGTTGGAATACAGACGAGATGCATACAACCTGTCTATCGCAAAGAAGAAGCAAATGGACCTTCTTTTCTTTCGTATCAGGGGAGCAGATGGATTGATACTGTGCCAAAAGAATGTGACTGGAACGAAGAGGGGGCGACCTTATTATGAAGGACTGGCTTCAGACATGAGAGTCATACCAAGAAAAAGAAGAGAATTACGGCCAGCTACAGAGATGCATTTTGATTCCATTGACCATTTGCCTTTGCATGGTGTAGGAGGTCCAAGTCGGTGCAAATTTCCAAAATGTACAGGGCGTTGAAGAATTCAGTACATTTGTGTCTCCAAAATGACAGAAATTGTTTTTTGCAGTTTCATACTAAACCTTAAAATCAGGTGTTGATCATTGTTGTTTAAACAAGAATGTAATATGGAATTATTTTTATTGTTTTCTCTGTTTTAATGTGAAATAAAGAGTGGCATAATTGATCCATACTGTTAACCTCCTTAAAGTATGACATGAAGCTTGAGACCTGATGAACACATTTGTGTACATTAAATATCTAGAGAAGTAGAGATCATACGAAATTTTTTCTTACAAAAATGTTGTCAGGAGACTCACCGGAATGTAAAAATGACGTCAAACATTTTTTTTACAAGTAAATAAAAAATCAGGTCTGAAAGGGTTAAGCAACCACCATACCGATCCGCTCACCGGGGCGACAGAAAATCACTTTAAAGCCTCTACATTTAAATGTCAAAATCTGTTATTAATTTTAATTGTGCCCAGAGTTATATTAAGTACTTTAGAACGAGTGAAATTTTCCATTCTGGTAAACATCTTCAAACTAGTTGACTACCAAACAACCTCACTCGGCAACGGATCTTTCCAAAGTTGCGTATCGCAGTGCATTTGCTATGTACGCTGCCTGATGAAAACAGTGAAGCACCCGAAGAAATTGGCGTATGTCAAAGTAGCTTCGTAGACGTACACACCATCGGCGGGTATGGAAATAGAGTTGAAATTCTCTGTGACAGGTACAACGGCCAATAGAGTGTTTTAGTGTTGTTCTTGTTTAGTGTTGTTAGCACGCCTGCCAGGTTATATAAGGGGCGCGAACAGTGTTGTTCATATGCTGAGTGATCACTGAAAGGTACGGAAACGCCGCGCACTCGTCTGAGACAGCGTTATCCGCACCTGACTGAGTCTGAAATGGGCCTCATTGTAGCTCCGCAATTGCCATATGGTAGTGTAGGGCGGAAACTTAGGGAAAGTTCCAATTCTTCCCATTTTTTGGAGAGGCAACAGCTGTGTTACTCTGGCATCATGGTGTGGGGAGCCATTGGGTATGATTTCAAGTCGCGATCGGTAGTGATTGAAGGAACTCTGGCGGTACAACGGTACGTCGCGGACATCCTGCGCCCTCATACGTCACCTCTCAAGCGACAGAATAGTCGTTCCATTTTTCTACAAAGCAATGCTCGTCGACACATGGCATGTCTCCCTACGCACCGTCTGCGAGATGTTGAGCTACTCCCGTGGCCAGCGGGATCCCCAGATGCGTCGCCGATAGAAATTGTGTGGGGCCATTTCGGGCGTCAAGTCCATCTCAGTCCCAGTATCCAGGACATCAAGGACGAGTTACATTAGATGTGGGCCAGCTTGCCTAAGGAGAGGATATAATGGCTTTATGTTTCCTAATTTTGTCAGTATTTGACTGGTACCAAGTACGAAGTTCGAAGTTTCACTCTTTTAAAAAGTATGTAAAAATTCTGAAATTCACGTTTGGTAACGATCAATGTAGCATCTTCTCAGTGTCCCTCAGCCGACTACCCCGCAAGGCACGCGAAACTAAACATAACACCGATCTCCAACTGCGACGTCTCACTGAGAACTGGCAGGCACAATGTTTCGTGCAGCGGGCGGAAGTGATAACACAGCGGTGATCGACAATGCCAGGCTGCCAGTTGAGTGTTGCTGGCGGCACCAAGCCAGCACGCTGTCTGTCAGATGACAACTACTTTAAACCGAACTATAACAAGCATGAACACATGTTCATCCAGAAAAGGAATTAGAAGCAAACATTTATAGTGCGCTATGTTAAATAAAAATGGTATCAAAATAACACAAATAGACGCAAAACACAGTTAAACAATGAGAAGCAAGAGGTCTGAGGAGATGCAGGTTCCGTTAGGGTTCCTTGGCAAAAGCTAGTAACTTGCGGGTGGGGTCCGGTTTGATGAAAACCATCGGCGCGCGACAATAGCGCGCTTAACCTTTGGCTGGAGCGGTTGCGGGAAGCTGGGCTGCAGGTAGCGACCGCAAGGAACGCCGACCTCGGCAGGGCGTTCGCGGAACCCGGCCCCCACTTACGCCCACTCGTTTCCAGCCAACAGCCGGATCTCGCGCCCCAGCCTTGTTGCGGAAGACATAAATAGATCGCGAGAAATTCGATGGAAACTTTGAAGAACGAACCACTGAATTTGCTACTTAGAAAAAACGTGCCCGAATTTCAGTATAATACCAGAGACACTCAACTATAATTAGAAAGAACCATATTCTGACTCAAATCACCAACTGCCGAAGAGGTCGGGAGCATAACAAATATCTAAAAGACTAATAAAACTTCTGGGAAAGATGGGGTCATTGCAGAACTAATGAAGTGTGCTAACGAAAATACTATCTTCAAACTGACACATATGTATTACAAGAAAAATGCAAGGAGGAATCATCTTCGAGAAGGTTGGACGTCGGCATTAACACATGGATCAGTCCACGTGAAATCAACAACTAGTGTGGTTCTTGACTTCTCAGATTTTGGTCTTTCTTGTACATTTATATTAGTAGTTGTTTGCATGAAAAATCGCAAATTAAAACTTTTTTGGGCCTTTTATTTCTGAGTTTTTAATTTCTAAAACTTCCAAAATTAAGCGATTTTTGTTATTTTTTGAAACCTTAAAGACAACATATCTCAAACACTACTTTACTTACGGAACTAAGATTTGTACCATTTTATTCAACTTCTTATTTGCTTTAAAAGTATGTGCTGATTGCCGATATACATAACAAAACGGAATTTTCCCACAACAATTATTTTAAATTTGAAAATTTCAAAATCGCATTTTTTTTTTGTTTTGAAAAAAAAATGTATGTTTATAGTACATAATTTGCTAATGTCATGATGTTGTTCGAGTGGGAACAAGCATCTCATACACAAAAAAGAAGATAAATCGCACCCTGGGAACTAAGAGGATTATCGTTAATACCAGTGACTTATAAGCTATCCTCAAAGCACTACAGAAAAGAGAGGGAAAGCAAGTTGCAAATTTGTGATTTCCAGCGAGGCTTTAGAATGGACAGACATGCCTTAAGCAACATAATATCCAAGGTCGAATCAAAGGAAAGCTTTCGGAGTTCTTCAAGGTCAAACTCCGAGTCAGGCAGGGAGACGGACTATCCCCTTTGCTCTTTAACTGATTCTTTGATTACATGATCAGGGAACTGCGACGAGAAATGTAACGAATGGAAAGGGGATAGCTCTGGAATGAAATAAGCAAGAAATACTGGCAGACTTTTGTCAGAATCATTAGAAGAGGCGATTAAATAAACCACGCAGCTACAGAGACAAGCGGCAAAAAGCAGTTCTGCATACCTCTGTCTAGAAGAGACAGTATGACGAACATCAAGACAGCTCCCAGATGAATGACAATAGAAGCAGGGAAAATTCAGAAGCTGGAGAGATCAAATACCTAGGAGAATGGAGAGAAACAGATCTGACAGAAAAAGAAGCAATGGGAGCACGAATAAAGAAGATAAAATTAGCATAAACACTAACTGTGACCTTCTACAATAGGGGAATCTTTCGATCAGTGCAAAATTGAGACATTACCAGACAGAGGCCCGCTCTGAATCTTTATACAAAGCAGAGAGTCTGGAAGAACAAAATTACTTAAGAGGCTAGAACTTGTGGAACGAAGAATTCTAAGAAGATGTTGGAAGCTCAAAAAAATGGGAGATGGTTAATATAGGTGAGCCTGGAAAAAAAGGTACACGCTTTAAGGGGTGGAAGTATTAAAACGTTATACGAACATATGTCCTGTTCTTAACGTTTTCCCAGGAAACTAATGAAACCAGTGAGGAACAGGAAAAAATAAAGGTGGTAGGAAATGAAACACTGTGATCTAATGTTTTGCTTAAATGTCCACATTTCCTCACAAAAGATGTTCAAAAAGTCCGCCGTCATCTGCAACGCATTTCGCAGTTCTTGTAGATAGCTGCTGAGTTGCTGATATGAGCTCATTCGTACGGTACTTCACTTGAGCACACGAATGTAAAATACGAGTGAGAAGTTCCTCCTCTGTGTCCACTCTGCTCCTGAAGACTGCGCTCTTAAGACAACCCCAAAAACAGTAATCTAATGCGGCAAGATTGGGTGACACTGGTGGCCAAGAAGTGACTCCATGGCGACCGATCCAACGTCCAGGGTACGTTTCAGTGACATACTGTGTCACTGGCCGTACGTGATAGCAGGAGGACCTTAGTGCTGAAAGTACATATGATGTCGTGTTGCCACAGGAATATCCTTCAAGTATATTGGTAACACATTTTGAAGGAAATCAAGATACCTTACTCCATTAAGACGGTTATATATAACTGGATAGATGAGTTAGTCATCAATAATACCGCACTGAAATGGTCAGTAAAGACAATGTCGCTCTGATTGTTTACAATGTCGCTCTGATTGTTTCCGCATGTGGGTGCCGGTGAAACGTGCTACTAACGGCGGAGATTTTCAGACAGCTGTATGTCGGATACGGTTAAGGAAAGGGCATATGTTCATTTGAAGTGTTTTGTTCAGAATCACAACGCATGTACCTTCCCTCCCGATTTACCTTGTACAGAACATGCAGATCTCCATGACTACTCTGCAATTCACATGTAAGTGCCTGGGTGAGGGTTCATCGAACCACCTTCAAGCTATTTCTCTAACGTTCCACTCTAGAACAGCGCGGGGGAAAACGAACACTTAAATATTTCAGTGCATGCTCTGATTTCCTTTATTTTGTTAGATTGATCGTTCCTCCCAATGTAAGTGGGTATCAACAAATTTTTTTTCGCACTCGGAGGAGAGTGATGGAGATTGAACTTTCGCGAAAAGGTCTCGCCCTAGCCAAAAACGCCTTTGTTTTAATGATTGCCATCGCAACTCCCATATTATATTCGTGACACTCTCCCCCCCCCCCTCCCCCAACCAATTTTCGGGATAGTACAAAACGAAATGCCCTTCTTTGAACTTTTTCGATGTTCTCCGTCAGTCCCATCTAGTAAGGATTCCGTAGCGCACAGCAATACTCTAGCAGAAGACGAACAAGTGTAGTGTAGGCAGTCTCTTCAATAGACCTGTACCGAGCCAAGCGAACCAAGAACTGTACATCGAGAAAGAAAATCTCTGACAACATCAGAAAAAGTAGGAGCAGGTTCTTCGTACACATCTTTCAATAGACTAGGGGAGGTTGAGACATCAGATAAAACAGTTTCTTGTGATCTAGAAAATGGAAGTACACTGGATCCAAGGGGTACAACGAGACCTAGAAGAAATGTGAATACAGGAAACAAAGCCTGCAACAAGATAACTTTCATATTAAAATTTCAGGCTTTCGTAGGTTTCCAGGACAGAATTACACCCGGGGCAAAATCAGCTAAAACAGAAGGGCGAAGAAGGCTGTAAATTAGGAGGATGAAAGAATTTTAGACAAAGATAAAAATCAGAAGAAATGATGCTGACACGAATTTACGCGGTCCTCAGATGAAAAGAAGAAGTAGTAGGTAGTACCTGCATACTTCTATGCATCAGGAAAGTGCAGGACTAATGAGATACTGCCACCGCCAGAGAAGGGATCTCTGCGGTATATTTATGCGGCGTCGCTTGGCTCGATGAAAAAGGAGAACAAAGGAACAGCTCGGTCTAACGTCCCGTCGCCGGCTAGGTTGTTATATAGAAACATAAGCTCGGACTGGGGATGGAAGAAAAGGCTGTGACCTTTTCAAAAGAATCATCCAGGCACTATACTTAAGTGATTTGAAATGATGTCTTTCACCCCCCCCCCCCCCTGACCCTCCTCCCGTCGAATGTAAACTCACTACCTAAATCACCGAGTCACCTCGCACGGTCGAGACTCGTGGGACTGTCAGTTCGAATCCTGATGATGGAAGAATTTTCATCCTCAGTATCTGTAAGCCAGAAGAGGAGAGATCCTGCTCAGTCGTCTGTGCGCTAATAAAAAACTGCTCCACAGTTTTTCTTTAAGTGAGGACATGTTTGGCTGTTGAAGGTGATCTCTCTGTCGGCTATCGACATTAAGCTCGAAGGTCCTGAGTACACTATGTACCTTCTACAGGTTTCACCCTCTTGTTTTTCTCTCACCATCATAACATGCAGAAACACGACACTATACTACCTCGCAGAGGGACAGGTTCCAACGTGTACGAAGACAGAAAACCTGTTAAATTAGGTTGCTGGATTTTATTTTCACGATTTCCTTATCAATAAGGCTATTCCACTTTACTGTTTTACTTGTAAGCATTCAGGATACCTAACGTCTTAGTCGAAATAATTAGAAATAATTTACCAATGTGTTCCATCGACCAGTGACACGTGTCGGATGAAACAAAAGATCGTTTGCGTAATGTAGCGTTATTTCTGTTATATTATACCTAAACGAATGAAAGGAGGAGAGAGGATGAAATCCGTTTCTGGCATGTAGTCACGTGCTCCCGAAATGGGATCCACTGACCTTAACGTAGCCATCCAACGGACGGATTCTCAGTGACAGTCTTTTGTGTTCTAGAAATTGACAAACACATTGACAAAGGGGAATTTCAGAACACCACATGCTTTTCCTCTTTTCTCTTAATAGTTTATTACCTGAAATAAAAATTTCTTCTGCCGCAAGGATTCGAAGAGACAAGCAGAAAACCTTTGCGCTATCCAGAGGCTAATAAATATAAGTAAAAATTTAAAAAAAACTTTTTTAGCGCTATCGCGTTAGGGCTGGGATACACGTGACAGTTTTTTGGTCTCAGCTACTTTGGTATTCTCAGATAATACTGTTTACACTAGCGACAAATTTTCGCTAATAGTTACTGTCTGATAGTTCCTTGCGGGTGCTTTCTGTAAGTTTCTGAGAATCTCGAGAGAGCAGATGTTGAAAGTGTTTACACACAGTAGGGTGGGAGCGTCTATGAGAACTGAGAGATCATTCTCCACGATATTTTTCTGTAGTAGTTCTGTGCATAAATGAAAAGGTTGCTATGTAATAATGTTGAGCTGCAGCTGCACTTTTAATACTTTTAGTGGCAAAGAAAAGCCGTAACCTAACTTGTTCGTGTTGGATAAGAGATAGGATTTGGCGACGAGATAATTGTGGAGCATGTAAAAATCTCATTGTAGAGCTTGTGAAGGTAAATCCACAGCAGTATCGAAATTATATGAGATGGAATAAACACTCTTTATAACTGGACTCAAAATTGGCAATCTAGATACTATTGTGCGTAACTCCATTAGTGTTAAAGACAGACTGCTTATGACACTAATATTTCTAGCATCAGCTGCGGTAAAATAACAATTACGATGAAATAATATTACGACGATTCCCATAGACGTTCAAAACCCAAACAGGGCGGATATCTGATAAATGAAGCATCACTGGACGTACATTTATTTGAAGGTTTTTACTTGTGTTGGCTTATGGAACCACTCGTATATTCCTGGATGTCTGTCCTTCAACACCCAATACAACAATGAAAACACTAAAAATCAGGTCATATAAAATTGTAGGTACAGCTGTATTACTTGAGGTTTAATGACAATTTACCGAGTTCCAAAACCATTACATTCAACCATAACTTCACTCGTTTCTCTATTCTAATTAATCTACGTTATAAAATTACTTTACGTGATTCCTTGAATCATTAATATTCTAGGAAAAATCTTCTTTGGAGGTGCTAAAACCCAGCCACTTCAGCCAACAAACTTTGCTTCTTATCTCAGTTCCAATAGTCCAGTAACTGAACATTCCATAACATAGGCCTTTTCTCGTGCGAGATATGCATAACTTCGTCTAAGTCCACTTCCCGTTAGTTTTCTTCATTACTTTTTTGCCAACACATCGCTGGAATTCACTCACAATGGGTGTCCATCGCAGCAGTAGTCTCAACTGCCCCAGAAATTCTGGTACACGTTCAATGAGTGGTTCCTTGCAGTGTTATGACGCAATGGGTAGCGCACTCGACTTTCATTCACATTTCCATGTTAGCGTGAGATGGAGTCTCTTCAGCGATTTTTTAAAATTTTTGCTTGTTAATTTTACATAATATGTCTATGATTTTTGTATGGCATTTGCTGTGTAGCGTTGTTTAAGTCTAGAACTTTCGAAATCGACCAACTGTTCGTGCTGTTCATTTAGGAGATAAAACAGGCCATTCTTCGCTGAGAAACGTATCATGGACACACATTATGGTTCAAAACACGCAGGTCCGTGGGTACTTTTATTTAATGTGTATCAGTACGGCAAAACATAATAGCAAGATGTGGTAGCGTACAAACCATGAAATATGGCACAAATCTGGGACACACTATGGTCTCTCTGTCCTGGTACACTCACCTCTTTCTACAGTGACGGTATAGTTTTTCTTGTAGGAGAGCTACGGCTAGTAGCTCTCGATAGATGGAGGCTACCGTCTGCACTAGAGGTTAAACTCGCACAGAGCGGCTACCTGAGATCCTGCCCCACCCACGGACACTGCCGGTGAGCTCTCTCTCGGCGGTGTTTACACTACACGTATTACTCGCATTACTGCGACATGCACAAAGACTGTTAAATGCTTCTAAAATTTATGATCCTTAAGAGACGAAACTTTATTATTGCTGCGAAACAACAGAAAATTAAAAACTACACTCCATTTCTTGTGGCAAAAAATGTAAGCCTGAATGAATCCTGACAGTATATTTTATTAACGAGTCTGCATTTTTAAGTCTCACAATAGTCTGAGAAACCTAACCAGTAGCCGCTATATTCTTTACTTCCGATTTCATTCGTAATATCGGTATGGCAATGTGCCAGTTTCATCATTCTGATGTAGTAAGTTTCATACAGACAGTTCATTAATAGTAGCTAGAGGTTACGCCTATGAGCCATGGTTCACGATTTATTTCATTTACGTACTGGCGAATTAGGTGCATAAGTCGTGTACTTGGATTGGACTTATGACACCATTCTGAGTAATTATCGCAGCAACTAACTATAGGGCTCCAACATTCACAAGTCTCTTCACTTCTAGAGGCGCCCTCATCCATTACTGTAGACACTTCGCGGAATTATCTCACCCCTTTGTCCAAACATACCGCTGCCTTTTATCTAACCTATAACTACTACCCCAATAAAATTGAAATAAATCAATACACATTCCAAAAAAAAGAAGAAGAAAAACAGTGACTTCGTGAAACACTTGTTTCAATTTTCGTTACCACGTAACACCTGCATTCAATCCCATCCCATTTAGTAATATAAATGAAATACAAAATCTCCTCCCACCAAACTTGATACAAACATCCCAATCTACTCTATACATTCATCACTACACATTAAGAGTCCCTACGTACTGCTCTCACCACCGAATACATAATCCGATTTGTCACAACCGTCCTCCAAAATGTACACCCCCTTGTGCGATCACAGACTCTCCAACAAGACACACTGGCCGCCCGTTCCGTACTTTGTTCTAATGGAAAAGGGCCTAAACAACTACGTCTAACTCTTACGCCCGCCCCACCCAGCGCGGCATCTCTTATCCTACAGCAGTCACTCCCAGCCAAAAGCACAGCCAGTTCATATTCCAGAAAGAACATTTCTGTCAAACTGGAAATAACAGTGATTCATTGTTTTTAGAATATTTCTAACGAAGTAACATGTTTCGGCCGACATCAGCCATCCTCGGACCATGTGCGTGGTTCAAACTCACCACTGCACAAATCACGTTGCTATTCGACAGCAACTTGAGCGACAACGTGGTTTCCGCAATGGTGAGACTGAGCCACGGCCTGTATTTTACGGTCTGGAAATGCCCAATGCCGATCGAAACTAGGTATTTTGTAAGAAATAAATGTGATTGTCCCTATTAATCAAATTATTCTAAGACCGTATTCCATTAATCGAAACCGCGCAATATTTACTGGAAATTTCTCTTATCAAACACGCACTTCCACATCATCTTCCACCCACAAGTCATCTCTAATATTCGTCTCGCAGTTCCATTCCATCCAACTTTTTACCCAGAGCTCCTGCAAGGCACCTCCTGTAGAACAATAGCAGCTCCAACATCAGCAGCTTCAGCAGCATTACAACGCCAACTTCATCACCATCACACCCATTCGTCGACACTGAATAGTTACCAGTTTTACGGATTAAATCCTATCAGTCTTTTGTATTTGTTATTTTTGGTTTTGTAGTATTCAAACACAGTACGGCTAAAGAGCAGGACAGCCATAATAATAATAATAATAATAATAATAAAACAAAAATTGTCATAAACTGAAGAATTACTTAGCTGCCGGCAGTCCGATACGATAGCGGAACTGAAAAAGAAAAGCTTTATGTCACTGATTCCTGCTGTGAACGTGGATTACGAATAGGAGCTGCCAAATAGACGGCAAACAGATCCATGTCTACCAGTCAATTAATCAAACTGCGTATGAGGACTCCGAAGCAGACTGAATGTGTCTGCAATTATGCTAACGACTGTGCTTCTACAGGTAAGACCTGAACTCGGTCAATACTATATAGTCTGCTATTCATAGGCGAGGTGTAATCTTTTTCCACGAGACAAAATTCACAGGAGAGGTGGATTTTGGTGAGATGACGAGAAACACATGAATACAAACACTCAGAAACCTTTGTGGAATTTTATTGCCATTTTACAGGACTCTTAATCCTTGTACAACACATTCTTGACAGACAACGCCATGAATCCTATCTCAGAGATCGCATTCAACATCACGGTTGTCTTCTGTGAGTTTGGGATACTTTCAAAAATACATAAATGTCTGGTGAAATAGCTAAAAAGAACTGCAAAGGCCTGGACGAGGATGGTAAAAGTCTTCAATGTACCTTCACGGTCTCAAATTTACTTTCAAAAATATATAAATGTCTGGTGAAATAGCTAAAAAGAGCTGCAAAGGTCTGGACGAGGATGATAAAAGTCTTCAATGTACCTTCACGGTCTCAAATTTCTTGGGTGTGTTTCCCAGGTTGGGACCAGCTGTATCGTCATATTCGGCGTGTGATTCCGTCATGCACTGAGAAGCACTGTGTTCAGTAAGGGTATCGCTACAGGTATCCATAGACAACTGTCAGTATCTGACTGAGTTACTGTCGACTGGTGTAGTTGCTGTGCTTGCAAACGGTAGTTACTGAATAATGAAGTAGACAATGTACCCGGTGATCAAAAAGTCAGTATAAATTTGAAAACTGAATAAATCACGGAATAATGTGGATACAAATTGACACACACGCTTGGAATGACATCGGGTTTTATTAGAACAAAAAAATACAAAGTTCAAAAATTGTCTAACAGATGGAGCTTCATCTGATCAGAATAGCAATAATTAGCATAACAAAGTAAGACAAAGCAAAGATGATGTTATTTACAGTAAATGCTCAATATTTCCACCATCATTCCTCAACAATAGTTGTAGTCGAGGAATAATGTTGTGAACAACACTGTAAAGCATGTCCGGAGTTATGGTGAGGCATTGGCGTCGGATGTTGTCTTTCAGCATCCCTAGAAATGTCGGTCGATCACGATACACTTGCGACTTCAGGTAACCCCAAAGCCAATAATCGCACGGACTGAGGTCTGGGGACCTGGGAGGCCAAGCATGAAGAAAGTGGTGGCTGAGCACACGATCGTCACCAAACGACGCGCACAAGAGATCTTTCACGCGTCTAGTAATACTTTTTTTTTGTTCTAATAAAACCCCATGTCATTCCAAGCATGTGTGTCAATTTTTACCTCTCTATCTACATTATTCCGTAGTTTATTATGTTTTCAAATTTATACTGACTTTTTGATCACCCGGTATAATTAAGTTGTACCATAGCGTATAGACTAGGAGCGTTTATTCCTTTAACAATATTGTCGTCGCTTTTATCTTGGTCAGTTTCACTTTTTCCTTTACACTTGTGACCGAATTTTTACAGCCAGTGAAGATACTTTGGAAATAACTTACGTCGTTCAGAAGTATCACTATATTTCAACTTTGATCTACACACTCAGTACATGATAGCATAGTAAATCATTCCACCATCAAATGTGAAACTTCGCCATAGGGAATCGTCTATTACATGTAGTTTTTGACTGTATATCGTAATAAAAGTAGCTTATACATTCATCTAAATAGTATTGCTACACGATCGCCTCTTGGGTGATCCTATGAACTAATTATTTTGATCAAATTTCGAATTGTTGCGGACGCTTTCCTAGGCTACAGGAATTAGTTGTGCTTGGATGAAAAGTTGTGAAAAACCCTAATTCAAACGCCAATGGAAAAACCAAAAGCCTTTGAAGAAGCAGAACGGCAGAGGTTTTCCACCGGACTGTTTCGTGTCCAGCGCTGCCTGCTTTTCCCAGTCTAAATGGCTGCCTGCCACTTTCCGTTTGATGTACTGCGGTCACGTGTAACTGAAGGGATGGAAGCACAGACCGATGTTGCAAGATGACTCAGCGCGCATCCTTTGGTGTTTTTTGGTGTTCCGTGGTTTGTCAGTTTAAGTAACAATTAACGGAATTCCTTGAGTTACAGCCGGGGCCGATAATGTGCTACGATGGCTGCCGCTGCACACGTTTACTGAGTGTCCCAACAAATACGACTGCAACAGAAAACCAATTACGTGCGGTCGTCGCGGCCACAAATGAGTCCCTCAATCACTAATCACAGAGATGTGTTCACGAAGGAGGTTTGTTCATCACGATATCATTACGTATGTCACTAAAGCGGCGCGATAGTTGAGATTAGGTAGACGGATAGATTAGGCATCGATCCACGCACGTTAAGCTTTCGACTATCAGGAGAGTAATAGAAGCAGCTTACTAGTAACCCAACATCAATAAAAACGAATTGTAACGCTCCAACGAAACTGTAAAGATGCATATTGTCGGTTTTTTTTCCGCGGCATGGAAACGCAACGTGTCAATTACACAACAGAATTTACTTGAACGTAAAAATTAGTAATAGTTATCTTAGTCCACCTTCTATTATTTGTATAATTTATGTTGAAATTTACGTCAGAGGTATATGACAGGCTCATAGTCTCTGCTCAGCAGACAGGAGCAGACTGTCATCACCAGTTGCTTTCAAACAGTAATCAAAATGTTGTGCGCCGACTGCTCCGATGATTTCGAGTTCTTGATATGACAGCAGTAAGGACTATCAGTGCCCGTAAGGATCATAGGCACATGTAAATACTCCTACAATTTGAATCAGCCAGCCAGGTAGCGTCATAGAAAACCTTCCCAAAGAAATCTCCAGAACACCTTTGTGCCGAACCAGAGGGGAGACCATTGTAGTCGCCAAACGTTCGACATGACAGTAATGACCATCATCATCACCGTCATCGTTGTAGTCGTCGCCACTGAATGTGGGGAAACATAGTCATCAGATATGCTACGGTAAATACACTCTAAGGGATAAAAATGACGTAATACGAAGGAATTAGGCTAATGGAACGGAAATCGGTACATGTGATATACTTGTACGGAGAAGGATTACAATTTCAGAAATAGTAGCCGATTCAAGAGAAAGAACTTCACAACCTTAAGTAGACACTTACGCGTTTGTCCAACTCCGGCCCTTATGCAAGCAGTTATTGGGGTTGGCACTGACTGATAAAGAGTTTTTGGATGTTCTCCTGAAGAATGTCGTGCCAAATTTTGTCCAATTGACGTGTTAGATCGTCAAAATCCCGAGCTGGTTGGAGGGCCGTGCCCATAATGATCCAAACGTTCTCAATTGGGGAGAGACCTGGCAACCATGCTAACCAAGACAGGGTTTTCCAAGCACGAAAACAACCAGCAGAAACTCTCGCCGAGTGCAGGAGGGCATTATCTTGCCGAAATGTAACCGGAGGATGGTTTGCCATGAAAGGTAACAAAACGGTACGTATAATACAGTCGACATACCAATGTGCCATTTCTTTGGTAGTCATCCGAGGCACCCTTACAGCACAGCGGTACGTCGATGATTTTCTACGCCCCGTTTTGCTGCCCTTCATGGCAAGCTATTCTCGGTTTACATTTCAGCAAGATAATGCCCGCCCGCTCATGGCGCGAGTTTCTACTTCTTGCCAAACACTATCTTCGCCAGCAAGGTCGCCGGCTCTTTCCACAACTGAGAACGTTTGGAGCGTTATGGCAGAATCCTCCATCCAACTCGAAATTTTGACGACCTAACGGGCCAATTGGACAGAATTTGGCACCATATCCCCCAGTAGGACTTCCAAAAATTCTATCAATCACTGCCAAGCCGAATAACTGCTTGCAAAAGGGCCATAGGTGGACCAACGCGTTATTGAAATCCTTAATTTCTGAAGCACTTTCTCTTGAATAAATATCCAGTTTTTCTAAAATTGTAGTCATTTTTCTGTACATCTACCTCACATCTACGGATTTCCATCCCATTCGGATAATTCCTTCGAGGTGAGACCTATTTGTCTTAGAGTGTATGTGGCAGTCCCAGTGAAATTCTGCTTTTGTTCGAATAATATTTTTATTAGAAATGTGTGGGTGACAGTCTTGTCAGTGATGTAATTAGAATGTCGTATATTGGTTACGAGTAATTGTAAAACCATTCTAGCACATTTTTCGTTATTATTTTAATTCTATTGTGGTGGTTTGGTATGTTGATTCTAACGTTGTTCCGTTATTTTCGCTGAACTATTACTAACATTAACTTGAAAATAACTTCCAATTACTAACATTACTTTAAGCTATACACAATTAAGCAGACAAGCGTTAATGTTTTAGGACATGTTTAGAAGCAACAACATTTCGGATACTGTTATTGCAGGTAGGCTTCATCGCAGCACCAATACTTCTTCCGAAGCTATACTAAGCAAAGCGTCTATTCTGAAAACGAATCACTAAATTTTCTAACAGCAGATAAATTTTGCATTTTCGAACATCTACTGTTGTTAAGTTTCGTGGAGCATGTGTGCTTTCAGATTATGCAAGTTACTATTAAAGAAACACACTGGTCAAACACTAAAGCTATTCCAAGTGGATTGATAACAAGTTTGTCAAATTGATAATTTCTTCTCGACTCTTTGTTTCGTGTGCGTTTTCGACAGTTTAAATTTTCTTGCGGTGTACAGTAACGTCTACGTAATTTATCACTGAAATATCAGACTGCAGTCACAGACAAGATCAACGCGCGGAGTGACGTCTAGTGGAGTTCCTCTACGGATCTAGATTATGCCCATTCTACGAATATACAATATCTTCCCGAAATGCCCATTGTATCGTAACTTAGTACATTTTATAATCAGGTCACAGAGAAATTCTAGCGACATAGCAAAAACTTTTAAGGTTTCGTGAGCATTTGGCAATTTGTTCCCTTTTTTTTTAATATACTGATCACTGAAAATAAATCTTTAGTACTAGGTCATACTTTTTTTTTAAATCACACTGTACAAGTCCCGTAAATTTTAATAACGCTGAAGTCGTATATATTCTGCCGTGATATTCTGACATTAAATGTCATAGAAAGAAGGTTTTTAAAACATGTTCCCTAGTTGTTTCACTTCTGCAGTAACGATCTTCTAGCCTTTGCTATCGGAATACCGATCATAATTATGGCAGTCATTTGGCTACTACAGAATCTTAGAGACAATGTGAAAAGGCACTGGTGGCTGCGAAATGCGCGGGCTCAGATCCAGGGCAGGCCCCGTTTGTCAGGGCTGTTTTAAAATTCAAACTGCGGGGCAGCGGCGGTGGAGGAGACAGCGGCGTGTTGCTGCAGCACTGCCGCGATCGTCTGTCACGGCGCCAGCAACAGGTAGCGGGCGGCACTCGTGTCGTGTCCAGTCCAACGACAGCTTACAGCCACCGCCAGACAGACCAATCTCCGGGTGCCTCTCGGTGGGTTACAGCAGGCGGCGGGTCGCTGTCATGTCAAGGGCAGGTTGCTGCGAAAGAAGCCGTGAGGCCAGAAAAGCGCGACGCAGCTGACGTGTAAACGGTAAACATGTGAAAATGAGGAAAATGCGGATGAAGACCATAAAGGGACAATCTTCAGGTCTGATGATTATAGGCACGAAACTCATAGAAAGGTTGCGACAACACGATCCACCACTCGGCTGATCACCAGAGAACATTTTAACATTTTATCGTTATAATATGACGAGAAAACCTGCGATCACATGGTTATTTCAATGATAGATAGTGGCCTGGCATGTGTATTTCAGTTCCTGTATTCAATACCGCCAATTCACCGACACAGAAAAAAAGTGCAACTTCTGATTAAACTTTTGTTTCCTTGCAGTACCTATTTAGACAATTAAGTATTACTATATTCTGTCCGCAGCTCGTGGTCGTGCGGTAGCGTTCTCGCTTCTCACGCCCGGGTTCCCGAGTTCGATTCCCGGCGGGGTCAGGGATTTTCTCTGCCTCGTGATGACTGGGTGTTTTGTGATGTCCATAGGTTAGTTAGATTTAAGTAGTTCTAAGTTCTAGGGGACTGATGACCATAGATGTTAAGTCCCATAGTGCTCAGAGCCATTTGAACCATTACTATATTCATTTCGATGGAAGAGTTCATATTCTTTAGAATCTTATGTGTGTCCACAAGACCCACTGTTTGGTTATTTTACGAACCAATATAAACCGAAAAATCGATCTACGTTGATATAAACTGTTGAACAACGAACCCCAGCAGAGGCACCAGAAATGAACGGCTGAAGACAGAAAAACCCGTATTCCAGATACCGAAAGCAAAAATACTGGAGAGTATGTACAAATAAAGGACATTTATTTAATGTACTCATAGCTAATTAGTTCTTAAGAGAATTCGGACTAAATTAATTTAATAAAACCAGACTTTCTTTAAAATTTTACAAACGCTAAGAATCATTTTGGCTTTCGCTCATCTTCTTTGGTTTATTATAGTTACATATTTATCGTCATTTTTTAGACTGAAGTACGAATGCTGCAGCTATCACGCTCACAGTAACAGTTTCTTTAACCACTATTTTTCTCCTGAATTGCATATTAAAGCTGAAACAGCAATTAAGCTTCACTGATTTTCATTCTCCAATTACTAGCTCGTTTCTTTCGTATTGTTTGCATTTGTATATACTTCTACACACGTTTGAAGATAAATGCGAATTTCACCCAATTCTTAAGTTTCTGTGGTCGTATGGTCTAGCGGGTAGAGCACTGGACTCTGGCCGTGGAAATCCGGTTTCAATCCCGGATAGGGGCAGAGATTTTTCCTCGTCCCAATCCCTCCATGATAGCCTGCTGTAAAACTGGGTACCGGGGGATGATCTGCGCTGGTAGAGGACGGCCTGGATGAGGGACTCACCACCCTCCTCCTCTTAGTGCCGTGGCGGCTAGAAAGGCTGCAGTCAGGCCGGTAGTCCGGTCACGGGCTTCGCCGCAGACTTTACCTTTCATCTCTCAAGTGTTTAGATCGTATAAGATCACGCCATAGCCTTTAATAATGACAATGCAAAAATGCCAGTGTGACATCTGACGCCAACTTCACTGTTTCATTTAAACACATGGTTGTGCAAGGTCACAATGTCTACATTATTAAATTCCATAAAGCAAATGAATTCATGGGTACTTACCAACATGCACGAAAACTGTAATTTGACGATAGTTGTAGTTACCGGTCAATTCTGATGTACACAACGAATCTTGTCTTGCAGCTGTACTCAGCATTAACAATATGGTACATGCGACACTGGAATACTGAGTAACGAATGGAAACTGAAATTAAATGCACTTTAACAGTAATTCGTGTGTTTAGCGTGACAACGGAAGACATAGTGCATAAAGAAGTTATTGCGCCGGAAAACTGAAGTACACTAATGAACATTTGATAATATCAAGAAAAATATGTAACACTAAGCCAACTGAAGATAATGAAACAAATCTTGACATAATTAAAAAAAAAAAAAAGTAACTGCCCTACCTGTGCAAATGAGAAAGTGAAGTACGAAGGCCGATTTCATACCACCGCCTTTACATTTTCTAAAGCGACACCGGAGAAAAGAAGAATATACAAGGCTGAATCTTGCAGTGCGAAGATAATGCCAGAAACTATAACTCTGGTAAAAGGAGGCGTTTCTCCACTTGCACGTATTCCCCGTGGGCTACTGACTGTATCGGATTGACACGTAACCCACCGTGAAGCAAGGCGGCGCCGCCGGAAGGAATGGCCGGCAATAAAATTTTCCACCACCCCCAGAGGGACGCAACGCAGCAGTTCAGCGTATCGACAAGGGTACCACGCTGCCCGCCGGCCCGGGATACTCCATTCCTTCGTGTCACGCATTAATTTTAGGGTTTACGCCGGGGCAACTTTCTATTTTGGGTCTGACGCAAGGAGCGGAACAATAGAACGGGAGGAAGGCCCGATTCACTTTCTCTTCTCCGGACGGTCCCCAGCGCAGGCAGGTCGGGCGCGCTCGCTCGACACGTGCGCAGGGCCTGAGGCACGTGCAGCCGGCAGCGCCGCTGAAGCGCGCGGCACGAGGCAGTTGCCTCCAACGGAGCTGAGACTGTGGGGCAGCGCTAGATGGTGTGCTCTCTGTCATACTAGATCCTGATCAGCAGCTTGCGTTTCTCCTCTGGGGAGTTTACTTCTGCTAATCACTGTACAAGTGTCAATAAGAGACGCGTTTTTATGATTTTCATTCCTTGCAGTTTCTTTTTTTACTGCTGTAATTTTGCAGCACCAGAGCCTTGTAGCTTGTCGTAGCTGTCTCCCCGATATCTTCAGTTCGTCTCCGACTGCTTGGGTCAGAATGGTATCTCATATTGTTACACAGCTGCATCTACCGCAGGGTCGAAACGGATTGAGATTTCTGTGTAGAGATGCAAGGGAAATTCACCGTTATCCGATTAGATAATACATTGGCCTCGGCCCAAAGCCTTCACAACGCTGCCCGGTCCCCGTGATATCGGATGCTGTTTGCCTTCCGAGCTCCTGACCTGCAGGAGCAAAACAAGGGTGGCGAAGAAAACGAGCCTCACATCCAGGGTGGAGAAGCGCGGCTCGCAGTTGGCAGTATCTTCCCTAGAACCGATCGCGGTCCTCTGATTTGGAACCGAGTGGAGATGGTTCTGCGATAATATGATGTCCGTTATCGAGTGGAAAGTGACAGCACCCCCCGGGAGTTGGAAAAATGAAATTGGCCTGGAAAATATTTACTAGACTGATGAAGGATTGTCGTTGTTAAAGAACGTCACAGATGATGCTATAATGGTCAGCGTTGATATCGATGCAGCGGTGTGCGCGATTTATCAAACTGTGAGACACGCGTAGCAGCTTTGCCTGTGGGAGAGCAGCAACAGCGTTTACAATGTTCTGTTGTAGCTTTTCCAGTGTGTGGATTATTTGAGTACACCTAACACTTCGATCTGTCGCAAACACAAAAAAAAAAACAAAAAAAAATCGCAGCGAGACAGACCACGCGATCGCGGTGGAAAGTAGATTGAAGAGATTGCATTGCCTCTGCTGATTGTCCTCTCCTCGCCGAACACTTAATGGTAGTCAATACGGTGAGTGCTGTTGCTCCATCTTGTTGAAAATATCCATACAGTCGATCTTCTTCTGCAAGTTGATTCACATGTGGATTGAACATTTCTGGATGTAGTGGTTAGCATTAACAGTTTCGTGAAAGAATCGTGTTAAGATGAGGACATCTGACATTGCGCACCAAACGCCAATCTTGAGATTATGTAACGCCTATTCAGTGCATCGATGGCGATTTTCTGATGCATAATGGCGCATGTCTTGAGAGTTCACATGCCCTGACAGGTTGATCCAGGCTTTATCTGAGAAAATGGAAAACTGAGGAACCAGAAGCCTTGATTCCATTTCATTTGGAAACCACCAGTAGCAAACTCGCGGAAGTTCGTCTGGACGCTTCAACTCATCCACAACAGTAAATTCGTAAGGATACAGATGCAGAGGATTTCTGATAATCTTTCGACACGACTATCTCTTAATGTCGACTAGCACAGATAAACGGTGTTGATATTTCCTAGACTTTTTTCCATGATTTCCTTCACTCGGGCAACGTTTTGCAGTGTTCGAATGTTTTTCGCCTGGTTACTGTTTCTTGCTCCGCGGAGGCCTTTTGGCGTCATTTTGCCACTAAGTTTTGCATTGCAGACTTTGCTGGTGGTTTTTCCACAACACTTCGAGTCTTAAACGCTTGCGCAAACAGTTTCGTACAATTTTCCACTAACTGGGGTTCGCATGACACTCGACAATGAACACGCGCTGTTTTATCGTGAGCACTAATTTGTGTTTCAGTCAGCTGGTCACTAAACACGTCAGCTCCTTTCACTCATTCAATCAAAATTATACAGCGAAGTACTCGTCACGCAGCATGCGAGAGATGTGCATGCGCAGACATATGACAGCAACCGACTGGAGCATCGAAGTAACGGTTTCCAGCATTTTCTGTGATAAACAATTCTCCTGTTCATTAACAAATGTCAGTTCCGCTTCAGTCTTATGAAAATTTTCTGAGCTAATTTTATTTTGTACAACATGTAGATAAGGCGCGCAATACACACGGGAAGCAGCTACTTCGACGGCAAAGTACATGTGGCATGCACATATGGGGTTTTGGGTTTGGGAAACTACTGCATAGGCCCAGTAACCAACGATGCCCCATATGCGGAGAGATGACTAGATTAACCAGAAAGAAATATTCATCGCCGTATGACGAAAGCAGAACTTTTAAATATTATATCAGTATAATATAAAATAGTCAGTCGGTTATTTGGCGACGCATCCATGGTGAGGTCCCACAATTAGACTCAATCATGGAAAAAAGTCGACGAAATATCAACATCGTTTATCTGTGCTAGTCGACATTAAGAGATAGTCGTGTCGAAAGATTATCAGAAAGCCTCTGCATCTGTATCCTTACGAATTTACTGTTGTGAATGAGTTGAAGCGTCCAGACGAACTTCCGCGAGTTTGCTACTGGTGGTTTCCAAATGAAATGGAATCAAGACTTCTGGTTCCTCAGTTTTCCATTTTCTCAGATAAAGCCTGGATCAACCTGTCAGGGCATGTGAACTCTCAAGACTTGCGCCATTATGCATCAGAAAATCGCCATCGATGCACTGAATAGGCGTTACATAATCTCAAGATTGGCGTTTGGTGCGCAATGTCAAGCGGCTACACGGGTAGCAGGGGTTGTGTGGCGTGGACTGGGCGGTTTTTTAGGTTAGATGGTCTCGGGCAAGTACAGAAAGGGCAACAGCCTCAAAGGGTGCGGGGCAAAGTCAGGACATGCGGGGACCAAGCAGCAATCGGTATTGTAATTGTAAACTGTCGAAGCTGCATTGGTAAAGTACCGGAACTTCAAGCGCTGATAGAAAGCACCGAAGCTGAAATCGTTATAGGTACAGAAAGCTGGCTGAAGCCAGAGATAAATTCTGCCGAAATTTTTACAAAGGCACAGACGGTGTTTAGAAAGCATAGATTGCATGCAACCGGAGGTGGCGTGTTTGTCGCTGTTAGTAGTAGTTTATCCTGTAGTGAAGTAGAAGTGGATACTTCCTGTGAATTATTATGGGTGGAGGTTACACTCAACAACCGAGCTAGGTTAATAATTGGCACCTTTTACCGACCTCCCGACTCAGCAGCATTAGTCGCAGAACAACTGAGAGAAAATTTGGAATACATTTCACATAAATTTTCTCAGCATGTTATAGTCTTAGGTGGACATTTCAATTTACCAGATATAGACTGGGACACTCAGATGTTTAGGACGGGTGGCAGGGACAGAGCATCGAGTGACATTATACTGAGTGCACTATCCGAAAATTACCTCGAGCAATTAAACAGAGAACCGACTCGTCGAGATAACATCTTGGACCTACTGATAACAAACAGACCCGAACTTTTCGACTCTGTAAGTGCAGAACAGGGAATCAGTGATCATAAGGCCGTTGCAGAATCCCTGTATATGGAAGTTAATAGGAATATAAAAAAGGGAGGAAGGTTTATCTGTTTAGCAAGAGTAATAGAAGGCAGATTTCAGACTACCTAACAGATCAAAACGAAAATTTCTATTCCGACACTGATAATGTTGAGTGTTTATGGTAAAAGTTTAAGGCAATCGTAAAATGCGTTTTAGACTGGTACGTGCCGAGTAAAACTGTGAGGGACGGGAAAAACCCACCGTGGTTCAACAACAAAGTTAGGAAACTACTGCAAAAGCAAAGAGAGCTTCACTCCAAGTTCAAACGCAGCCAAAACCTCTCAGAAAAACAGAAGCTAAACGATGTCAAAGTTAGCGTAAGGAGGGCTATGCGTGAAGCGTTCAGTGAATTCGAAAGTAAAATTCTATGTACCGACTTGACAGAAAATCCTAGGAAGTTCTGGTCTTACGTTAAATCAGTAAGTGGCTCGAAACAGCATATCCAGACACTCCCGGATGATAATGGCATTGAAACAGAGGATGACACGCGTAAAGCTGAAATACTGAACACCTTTTTCCAAAGCTGTTTCACAGAGGAAGACCGCACTGCAGTTCCTTCTCTAAATCCTCGCACAAACGAAAAAATGGCTGACATCGAAATAAGTGTCCAAGGAATAGAAAAGCAACTGGAATCACTCAACAGAGGAAAGTCCACTGGACCTGACGGGATACCAATTCGATTCTACACAGAATACGCGAAAGAACTTGCCCCCCTTCTAATAGCCATGTACCGCAAGTCTCTAGAGGAACGGGAGGTTCCAAATGATTGGAAAAGAGCACAGGTAGTCCCAGTCTTCAAGAAGGGTCGTCGAGCAGATGCGCAAAACTATAGACCTATACCTCTGACGTCGATCTGTTGTAGAATTTTAGAACATGTTTTTTGCTCGAGTATCATGTCGTTTTTGGAAACCCAGAATCTACTCTGTAGGAATCAACATGGATTTCGGAAACAGCGATCGTGTGAGACCCAACTCGCTTTACTTGTTCATGAGACCCAGAAAATATTAGATACAGGCTCCCAGGTAGATGCTATTTTCCTTGACTTCCGGAAGGCGTTGGATACAGTTCCGCACTGTCGCCTGATAAACAAAGTAAGAGCCTACGGAATATCAGACCAGCTGTGTGGCTGGATTGAAGAGTTTTTAGCAAACAGAACACAGCATGTTGTTATCAATGGAGAGACGTCTACAAACCTTAATGTAACCTCTGGCGTGCCACAGGGGAGTGTTATGGGACCATTGCTTTTCACAATATATATAAATGACCTAGTAGATAGTGTCGGAAGTTCCATGTGGCTTTTCGCGGATGATGCTGTAGTATACAGAGAAGTTACAGCATTAGAAAATTGTAGCGAAATGCAGGAATATCTGCAGCGGATAGGCAATTGGTGCAGGGAGCGGCAACTGACCCTTAACATAGACAAATGTAATGTATTGCGAATACATCGAAAGAAGGATCCTTTATTGTATGATTATATGATAGCGCAACAAATACTGGTAGCAGTTACGTCTGTAAAATATCTGGGAGTATGCGTGCGGAACGATTTGAAGTGGAATGATCATATAAAATTAATTGTTGGTAAGGCGGGTACCATGTTGAGATTCATTGGGAGAGTCCTTAGAAAATGTAGTCCATCAACAAAGGAGGTGGCTTACAAAACACTCGTTCGACCTATACTTGAGTATTGTCCATCAGTGTGGGATCCGTACCAGATCGGGTTGACGGAAAAGATAGAGAAGATCCAAAGAAGAGCGGCGCGTTCCGTCACAGGGTTATTTGGTAACCGTGATAGCGTTACGGAGATGTTTAGCAAACTCAAGTGGCAGACCCTGCAAGAGAGGCGCTCTGCATCGCGGTGTAGCTTGCTCGCCAGGTTTCGAGAGGGTGCATTTCTGGATGAGGTATCGAATATATTGCTTCTCCCTACTTATACCTCCCGAGGAGATCACGAATGTAAAGTTAGAGAGATTAGAGCGCGCACGGAGGCTTTCAGACAGTCGTTCTTCCCGCGAACCATACGCGACTGGAACAGAAAAGGGAGGTAATGACAGTGGCACGTAAAGTGCCCTCCGCCACACACCGTTGGGTGGCTTGCTGAGTATAAATGTAGATGTAGATGTAGAATCATAAATGGTAACAATACCGGCATAGCACTAGTAATAGATAATTGTCTTAAGGTGAATTGAAAACGTAGGCTGAATAACGATGTTAGCAGTGTATTTTATAGCCATAAAGAACACGACGATATTTTCAGAAAATCTTTGAAAATTGTCTAGATAGCAAACAACATACAACTACTATTTGGTAACTAGTTTAGGTTGTTCATTCAATCACCCTCAGATCTGAAAGAACAAGCAGAAACAGAAAATTGCAGTCATGATAAAGACGTTATATCAACGTATACGGCAAGTTTAGACCACATCAGCTGCATAGGCATCTTGGTACATTCTCACACAAGAGACAACTTCAGTAAACTGCTGGTTACACCAACGAGATGAAAAAGAGTGATTTGGTACAGACAGCAATTTACTGAAGTTGTCTCTTATATTAGAGTGCACCAAGATATGCAAACGATGCGGTCTAACCTTACTGTATACTTTAACACAGTGTCTTGACCAACACTGCAATTTTGCACTTGTTCTTTCAAATCTGAGGATGACTATATGAACAACCAAAACTAGCCATCAAATTTAATTTTTTATACTGTCTCCGATTTTGACAATTAACAGATTTTGCATCAATTATTTTAAAACTCCCTGAAAAATGTTTAAGATCTCTTTCTCCAATTCCTGACAATGTCAGGCATTACTATCGATGATATTCGACGAAGTTTTTACAGACTGCGAATGTAAAATGATTTGGGTGCAAATAATTGGGGCAGGTATTCACTTGAGATTGTAATAACCGCCTTAAGCAAAAATTACATTGACCAGGTACTTACAAAAGCGACTTGAGAGGACAATATCTTGACATCCAGGTGACAAACAGAACCGATCTTTTCGATTTCGTTAACCCAGAGAAGGAAATCAGTTACCAGAAGACTGTTATACCACAATGACCGCAGTTGTTAAATATAACGTTAAGATGGGTAGGAAAACAGGATAATATACTTGCAATATCTAACACTAAAAATGAAATGTGATGAGAGTTTTTACTGCACACCAAATACAGAGGCGTTCGAAGTCCTGGGGAGCAATCTGTTTCGTATCTAAAACAATTCTAAGGAATTATTAATTCGAGTAATTGTCATGAACATTGCCGTCGCTTGAAAAATATGGTTTAAATGCTTGCACAAATCTTTAAGAGGGACTAGAAATGTTTTATGTGAAACAACTACGGTGACAGAGTACGTCTGTAATAAACAGTTAAGCAAGACAACTACCTCGTTCAAAAAGTCCATTAAAATTTTGGACAGATGCCTACCAGATTGAATGCAAAATAGTAATAAGTACGAAATTCATTTCGCTTTATATTACATGGCTATGAATACCCATATTTCAGTCACTGCATGGTGAAGTAGAAGAATAAATTTGCCATGTCGTGACCGGTGTGAGAAGGGAGGAAAGTTCTACGTAATGAACGGGAACAGCAATTTCCAGTAAATTAGTAGAATAATAATTCAAATGTTGGAAGTGCGACTGCTGAGCATTGTAACACCATCTAGTAAAATCCGCGCTTTAAGAAAAACTGCTTCATAGATGTGACTATTACCGTCTTCTTGCACGTAATACACAAAACTATGATGCAGGAGGGATGCTATTAGACAGTAATTTACATGGAAGGATTTTTCTAGACAATCAGTAACATCAAAGCAAGAGTCCTGCAAGCTACTCCAGAAGGCAATGGTACCGTCAGTATTACGAACAGCCTACCGCGCCGCCAACCCGTCACACTCTGATTCTTAGCCGGTTACATCAGGGACTGAAGGTGAAACGGCCATGAACGCCAAGAGAAAACTCACTGCTATTGACAGTTATTTCGGAAGCAGTGCAACTAGAATTTTCATCACCTTAACTTCTCTCTTCATCTAACGTCAAATGATTTTTTTTTTCTCTCTCGCCATGATACATACGTTCGGTGGAGTGAAATTTCTGTTAACACTAGGAGCTTTCAATTTTTTTCTAAATCTAACGCAGATTTAAGATTCAATTAATTTGCAGTTCTGTGAAAATTTCTTGGAGGGACTGGTGCAGCGGTAGGTACTAAAGACGTCGGGTCAGAAAAAACTGACTATGTAAAAGCTGAGTCCGTTGTGATTTCATAATTTTCTGTAATTTGTGAAAAAAAAGTTCGATTCGTCATGCAGAGGCAAAGAGTGAATTTTGTCATTGGTAAAACAGCTGCTTCTGAAGTAGTAAGCTGGCCGGTGTGGCCGAGCGGTTCTAGGCGCTTCAGTCTGGAACCGCGCGACCGCTACGGTCGCAGGTTCGAATCCTGCCTCAGGCATGGATATGTGTGATGTCTTTAGGTTAGTTAGGTTTATGTAGTTCTAAGTTCTAGGGGACTGATGACCTCAGATGTTAAGTCCCATAGTGCTCAGAGGCATTTGAACCCATTTTGTAGTAGTAAAGTAGGAATTATTAATCGCCCCAACAATCACCTGTATATACAAACGTTTGTGACAGATGATAAACGATACTAACTTTTCTCGGTTAATCTAAGTAGAGAAGTGTCGTCAAGTCGGCCGTAAATGCAATTACTCGGCTATATTCAGAAATATAAGCTGATGGAACTGTGCTAAACCATTTTTACGCCGCCATATATAGCATACAGGCTACGTTTATCGTAAGAAGTGAGCTGCAGGAAGATGTAGCTCAGATCTATGGGAATTCTCTTGTGGTTCATTCTCTTTGCAGGCGAAATAAGCTCTACAAAGCCACTCTTATGACCCTAACTAGTAACCATTGGGAGGATATGAGACAGTGTATGTTAACTCACTGAAGGAGATATGCTCCTCTACAGTTACTTTATAGTCAATTATATGACCGTATACTATTATTTCGTACGGTTTGCAATAGGTAATTAATTCAGAGCAACAGAAAGTACTAGACAGTGCGTCTGCATGTCACCAAGCATTGAAAGTAGGTGGAAGTGTCGCTGAAAATACTACACTACTCAGATAACGCAATAGTTAAGATAACGGGCGTCGATGAAAATACTACACTACTCAGGTGGCCGCAATAGTTAAGATAATGGACAGTGTATCGCAGCCATGTGCTACAAAAACCGTTGTCAGGCACATTTGCCCCTCCGTTTTTTTATCATTACTACACAAACAGGCTTTTCTTCCAATATCATAATTATCTTTATGAGTTCTAACTAAGTGTAATGAAGTAGCCTGTAATGTTCGTTTGTAATTTTAAATAACATTTGTGGATTCACCGTACTTTAATTTCACATTTTATCGAAACCTATAAATAAGATATAATTTTCTAAGTGATCGTGAAACTTTTCCTTCACGAGGAAAACGAAAAGCTAACGACCGCAAAATCCCAACAAAAATTTGGCGTTGACACAGTTGCCCAGAACTTTCTGTTTGCTGCTGTAGAGATTACTGCAATCGCCAATGTTTTCTCTAACATATCAGTAGATTTCAAAGTAAAAAATATATTAAAATCATAGGTGAAGGAGTAGGACAAGCAAACGGGCAGTGCGTATGTAGTGACATAGGTCACGACTGTGTTTTCTTTTATGGTCAAATTTCGTCGTTGCGCAAATTAATGAAACGTCGCTATGTCACTAATATGTTCCTTGTTGTTTTCTGTGTTCTAATTCATTGAACTGACCGCATTGAATTTCGATCATCTGTTTCATTCATTTTAACACATTGTAATTAATGCGAACGATCTAGCTCCAGAACAATTTCATGGTTTTATGGAACTGCAATCCAGTTTCCGAGTGGCGGTTATTATTATCTGACTCCGGCATAGGTATTCATAAGAGAATGACTAACAATGTGTGAAGACGGATATCTGGTGTCTTCCATTACGAAAACGTCTGATGCTAATTAGGGTTTACTTCCCTCAACCTGAAGTCCTACCGGACAGACTGAAAATGGATTGCATTTTTAGGTAAATAGACAAAGCATATCTCAGGAAACGTATTCGCACTTGCCACTATGGACAACTATCACTGTATAATGGTATGACGACAGTGAAAATTTGTAGCAGACCGGGACTCGAACGCGGATTTCCATCACATCGCAAGCGGTCGCCTTACAATTAGGGAATCCGAGCACGACTCACAGCCAAACGCAAACTTCCATATGACGTCAACCATGTGTCGACAACCTAGTACATTCATTGTGTGTATTCCTGTACAGGGGACACTTTTAACTGAAAGTCGCTTGCTCGGTGTCGGCATGTAAATAAGATACTGCAGTGCCCGCGTTGTTCAAAAGTACACACATCAAAAACAGTTTTGCATCATCTTGGTTCCCAGAACTCCTGAAGATAGAAGTTGACTGTGGATACTGTATCACAGACATAGACCCTTTGACTGTTCAGAGATGTCACTAAACCCGCCCAGAGATGTAAACAACCGTGCACGAGCAGCGCCTATTAGACTGATGGGGTCCGACAGCCGATCAATTCCAGTCATTCCACCAGCAAGGATGTACACGGCTCGTGTTGGCTGTAGGTCAACCACGCCTAGACGGTCAATACCGCGGTTCGATCGTGTCCGCATTGTTACTTTGTGCCAGGAAAAGCTCTCAGCAAGGGAAGTGTCCAGGCGTCTAGGAGTGAACAAAAGCCATGTTGTTCGGACATGGAGGAGATACAGAGAGACAGGAACTGTCGATGATGCGCCTCACTCAGGTCGCCCAAGGGCTACTAATGCATTGCATGACCTCTACCTACGGATTATGGCTCAGAGGAACCCTGACAGCAACACCACCACGTTGAATAATGTTTTTTCCTGCAGCTACAGGACGTCGTGCTACGACTCAAACCGTGCGCAATAGGCTGCATGATGCACAACTTCACTCCCGACGTCCATGGCGAGGTCCATCTTTGCAACCACGACATCATGCAGCGCGGTACAGATGGGCCCAACAACATGCCGAATGGGCCGCTCGGGATTGGCATCATGTTCTCTTCACCGATGAGTGTCGGGTTTGGCTTTAAACAGACAACTGTCGGAGACGTGTTTGGAGGCAACCCGGTGAGGCTGAACGCCATAGACACACTGTCCAGCGAGTGCAGCAAGTTGGAGGTTCCCTGCTGTTTTGGAGTGGCATTATGTGGGGCCGACGTACGCCGCTGGTGGTCATGGAAGGCACCATAACGGCTGCACGATACGTGAATGCCATCCTCTGACCGATAGTGCAACCATATCGGCAGCATATTGGCGAGGCATTCGTCTTCATGGACGACAATTCGCGCCCCATCGTGCACATCTTGTGAATGACTTCCTTCAGGATAACGACATCAGTCGACTAGAGTGCCAGCATGGACCCTATCGAATTTACCTGGGATAGATTGAAAAGGGCTGTTTATGGACGACGTGACCCACCAACCAATCTGAGGAACCTACGCCGAATCGCAGCTGAGGAGTGGGACAATCTGGACCAATAGTATTTTGCTAAACTTGTGGATAGTTTACCACGACGAATACAGGCATGCATCAACGAAAGAGAACGTGCTACTGGGTGTTAGAGGTACCAAATGGTTCAAATGGCTCTGAGCAGTATGGGGCTTAACTTCTGAGGTCATCAGTCCCCTAGAACTTAGAACTACTTAAACCTAACTAACCTAAGGGCATCACACACATCCATGCCCGAGGCAGGATTCGAACCTGCGACCGTAGCAGTCGAGCGGTTCCAGACTGAAGCGCGTAAAACCACTCGGCCACTCCGGCCGGCGCTTAGAGGTACCAGTGTGTACGGCAATCTGGACCACCACCTCTGAAGGTCTCGCTGTATGGTGGTACAACATGCAATGTGTAGTTTTCATGAGCAACCTGCTATGGAAAAATGGATGGGATGAGAAAAGCACAAAGACAAGTCAATACATTTATAAGACCCATCTTTCCCTGATAAAGAGAAGGCAGCATTCAGCAGTTTCAGATAGTTTAAATTACTTGGTTACATAACTGCATATAATTATGGGAAGTGGTGGTAATATGAAACAGGGTTGTAATATGAAATACCGTAGTATTTGAAGTCATCTGGCGTCAGTTTCAGTTATCACAAGCGCAATGTTCCGTTTTCACCACTAGAGGCCGCAGAGGTCAGTATCTCATTGTCTGTAGCCGTGAGTAGACGCACATTGTTTTCCAACCTCCAAAAGTTTTTGCAACTTAAGATTCAAATATTTTTCCTGCTACCTTTACGTAGAAGTTAGCATACTGTTTCTACATTACGATTTAGTAATGGAATTAAACCTACAAATGATAATTTTAGTTACATAAAATTGTTTATCGAAAGTGTAGTCTGTTTGGTTAGTTTAGAAAATCGCTTTGGGTGGAAATATGAAAAAGGTTGTTCCATATTACAACCCCTTCTTTGTTTTGTAGGTATCGCCACGCCAAGAAGCAGGTTATGGCCTGAAAAAAGGGGAATGCGACAGAAATGGCGCCCTGAAGACATGGTTCAAGCAACAATGGCTGTTAGGGACAAAACTAAAACTCTAAATGAAGCAGCAAGATGTTTCAATATACCAAAAGCTAAAGGTGGCTAGAAAGGATATAGATATAAATATTCTAACACATGAAAAATTAGGTAGAAAACGTATTCTTCCCCAAGAAATTGGAAAGGACCTTGTTGAGTATTGCCTATAGATGGAAAAGAAATTTTATGGACTCACTCGTAATGACGTGAGGCGAATGGCTTATCAGCTGGCAGTAAGAAATGGAATTAGCAATCCGTTCTCTGAGGATACGGCTGGAAGGGCATGGTTCGATCACTTCATGAACAGACACAAGAATCAGCTATCAGTACGAAAGCCTGAAGGAACATCAATTGCTCGAGCCACTGGCTTTAACCGAGAGAGTGTCAGGGAATTTTTTGATTTTCTGGAAGGCGAATACACTAAACATCGCTATCCTCCTGACCGGATCTTCAATGTTGACGAATCTGGTCTTAGTGTAGTGCAAACAAAAATTCCACATGTAATTGACATGAAGGGAAGAAAACAGATAGGAGCCCTCACTGCTGCAGAGAGGGGAAGTCTGATGACGATCATTGCATGCATGAGTGCAGGTGGCAACTTTGTGCCTCCGAAGATGATTTTTCCACGCACCAAGTGGGCAGACAGATTAATGAAAGATGCGCCTCCTGGAGAAATTGGAAAATGTCATCCGTCAGGCTGGGTACAGTCCTATCTATTCACTGAATGGTTTACCCACTTCGTTGAACATACGAAACCTACAGCTGAATCCCCACTCTTGCTCATACTGGATGGACATTATTCTCCACCAGGAATATAGATGTCATAATAAAAGCAAAAGATAATCATGTGACCATTCTCTGCTTGCCACCTCATACTACACATTGACTACAGCCCCTTGATAGGACTTTCATGCGCCCCCTAAAAACGTATTACAGTGAAGGATTAGGCAGGCACTAAGAACAGGCGGTATGGACACCTATGATAATGCGGAGAAGTTTGGAAAGACGTACCTCAGAGTCCAAAGTGGTCCAATAGCAGTCAATGGATTAAAATGTACCGGAATTTATCTACTAAACAGAGGTATTTTTACAGAAGCAGATTTCATTGCAGTTGAACATTAAGCAGAAAAGGTTGCTGACAGCGGTGAAGCACTTTGTGACGATGGAGATGCAGGAGGTGATTCAAAGCAAGGCGATGGGCGGGGAGCGAAGGGAAGAGCAGACAGCGGGTCCATCAACATCTGTAGGCTATGTAAAGCCACAACACATCTCTCCAGTTGCAAGTTCAAAAAAGAAGACATCAAACAGAGGTCGGAAAGCACTTTCGGCTACTGTCCTAACCGGTTCGTCCTCTAAAAACGCTTTGAAGTGCTTTATAGACAAGAAACAAAATACTGAACTGAATCTACAGAAGAAAAAGGCATCAATTCAGGTATCTTCCTTTTATAGCCCTATTGATCAACCAGGAACGGCCAAAATGTCAGACAGACCTACAAGAGCGAAGACTGTTGCATCGGTAAACGAACACTGTTCTCAACTACAAAAAGAAGTAAGGACGAAAGTTGTAGCGAGGAAGAGGAAATAGAACTATCTTCTGGTAGTTCAAACCTGATAGAATCTCCTGGGAAAGATGTTCCTGAAAACGATGATCCAGACTGTTTGTTTTGTGGTGAGGCATTTAAAAAGTCAAAACCTGGAGAACTTTGGGTTCAATGTCGCATGGGTCAGGTATGGGCTCATATGTTGTGCACTGCGTGTGAGACTCAAGCGTTCATTTGTGACTTTTGTTAATGAAGAACTTTAAATTGTGAACCGGAATTGTTATCTATAGCTCATAAAAACTATTTTACTACAGATTCACATTGTAATTTTTGATTTTTTCCATGTGAGGTCAAAATACCATTTTATAATTTCATTAATAAAAATCTATACTGAAAATTTATATTTTATTATTTATTTTAAATCTGTTTCATATCACCACCCCACTCTGAAATGCTCATAATTTACAGCAAGTTAAAAATCTATTGCAATTATTTATTATGTTCATTTTTCATCAAAATTATTATTCATCCTTTGTAATAGATAAATAAACTAACACAGGTGACATTTTTGACGAAACAGCCACATTTTAAATTCAGTACTTTGCATTAAACATAAAAGTGTTCCTTATTACCACCACTTCCCCTACTGTACATGACTTTGTACTTAAGTAAATAATGTAAGGTGTGCTTGTAACGTGAGTCCTTGGATTTGCTGGATACCTAATTATTGAAACAGAAGTCATGCGAAAACTAGCTCTTCCAAGTAGTTCGTAATTTAAATTTAAAGCACAGCAGCAGAAATAATATGTTGAGCTGGTATACTTGAATCAAAACGTTTCATAGCAGAATTACATTATAAAGATGTTTAGAACAACTGCAAAGTAAGTCATTATTTTATTATGAAGACATCATTCAGTTTCGAACTTTGTAGTGCCAGACAAGTATTTGTATGTCTCATATTTCGTGCAAAGACGTCATTAAATGAAGGGAGGGGGCGGGGGGGGGGGTAAAAGTGTGCCAAAACGTGGAGTTATTCCTATGTATATAAATCTGATAGCATGTCATAAATTAGTACCGATTTTAATTTTCCGTGCTTAAGTATAAAATTATGTATTAAATGAAGAGTGAAAACAGTGTAATGTAAAATGGACATGAAAGTACTTGTTTTGCGTTTTGATGAGCGTTCGTAGTTCTGTTGCATAAAGTTCTTTTTTTTTTTTAATTGCAACGAAATATAAATTTATATGGTGATAAATGTGTGTAAAATTCTATAATGTATTTAGGTTTATGTATTTAAATATTATAAAATTGTAAACGAATTTTGGCCATGTTTAGGAGTTATGTTGATTAATGTAGTATCAGTGACCCGGCTCAGGACTAAGGATATGAGCGTGAAAGTGGGACTTTTGGTCGTTGTCCGTTGTAATAAGTTCGGAGCGGCAAAATGCCGCGAGTGTAAGCATGGACGCTAGAGTATGCGAATAAACTGTGAAGGAACGACGTGAAAGTGTGTAGGTGCGAGACAATAAACCATGTGTACGAATTGCACCGATTATCAATTATCCAGATCGGATTTATTTGTGAACTTTAATATGCATGGCTAAAACGTTAGAAGTGATTTATTTTTAAATAAATAAGTTTTTCTGAATTTGTATAGTGTACCTCATTATGCGCAAGGTTGTGGTATAGACAACTTTGAATTCAATTCACTGCTGTTCATGGGCTAGGCAATATATGACTCAGTATTAGGGGCGCAAATGAAACCTTTGCAGATGAGCAACGTGTAAAATAGCTAGTGAATGAGCCCGAGAACAGTTGCAACATGCATGCATACATGTCCGAAGGAAGTTTGCATCGTACATCTGAACAACACAAGCACTGCAATATCGTATGTACAAAGCATATTTCTGTTTTATCAATTTTCGTACCATCGTGTCTCGTTCTTCGTGTAGTTTAGATTTCAGAACGTCTTACTACGTTGGGTAAAACGTTTTTAGGCAAATTAGGCGAGAGAAGATCCCTGGCAGTTGGTAGCGTTATTGTCAGCATTCAACTGCGAAATGGTGAAGGATGACGTCAGTACTGACTGAAGACCATAGTAGTCTAGAATTGTGGTAACAGTCACACGCTTCCACAGAAACGTATACAAAATTGTATTGCGTGATTGGTCGTTGTAGATGATAGAAGCAGTCACGCCAAGCCCACTCTGCCGATGATCTTCTCTGACCGCAAGCACTAAGGGACGCAGTATTTTTTCGCTCTGCTTAGGTCTTTTGCTCGTCTGGTGTTTCAGTATCACGTTGGCGGGAATACGTCGGCCGGCCGTTGTGGGCGAGCGGTTCTAGGTGCTACAGTCGGGAACCGCGCGACAGCTACGGTCGCAGGTTCGAATCCTGCCTCGGGCATGGATGTGTGTGATGTCCTTAGGTTAGTTCGGTTTAAGTAGTTCTAAGTTATAGGGAACTGATGACCTCGGATGTTGAGTCCCATAGTGCTCAGAGCCATTTGAGCCATTTTTTGGGATATGTCGGCAGCGAAGAAGAGCACTGAAAGACGTAAGTACATCTCACATTTGCCAGGGATTTATACACCGTTTTCCAAAAGGAATTATCTTATTTCACAAGATTACATCCTACATAAATGGGAATAGAATCTTGGGGTGAATTTTAACTTACGCTTAATATAACAAAAATTTTAGTTTCAAATCAAACATCCAATTATACAAGAAGATATACGCATCCACAAACGATCTTGCCGTACGTATGTATATAGACTGAAGCGGCGACTAAAAAACCAAGGCCGGGAAGCAAACCCGGGTCTCCTGCTTACTTGGCAGCCGCGTTAGCCACAAACCCACCTTTGCACAGCGGTCCACACAACTGCATGGATTACTCTGGCACGCCTCTCTCCTCGATCCCAAGCCTAACTGCCACCCCAGCCTATTTTTAATTCCCCCTCACATACGAACACAATTGACGTACTTTTTACACTTACGTTCTGAATCAAAGTTTGCATTTACCTCTCACAAAAGAATGAGCCCCCACCGGCTGCACGACAATCACCCAGACGATAGTCAAACTCGCCCCATAACTGAATGGCATCTGTTGAAACGGAGAAGTCAAAACTCTTTTCCTCGATGTGTTGTCGCCATCTGGTCTCGATGCACACTGGGTAATGAAGGAGTGTACGAGTTACCTACCGGCAACGAGTGGCTAAAAATAGGAAGTGCGCGTGGCACTAGGCTGAAACTTGACAACGGTCACGTGGCATCCACTCGCTCCCTAGTTTTGAGTTTATCATATTTTTGCTGATTCCGTATTACGACTTGCATGTGCCGTTTTAAGGAAAAGACGCAATGAAGATTTATAGCTCTACGTGTCATTTGTTATAATGAAACGTTAGTTAATGACATAATGTCTGTAGAAGTCTTACGAAAATTCACTATAAACATTTTTCAGCAGTATCTTGAATGGATACGAAGACGAGAGGCAATCGTGTTTATAGTCTTGCTTGTCACGAACGCTTTGTTCATTGTTCGGAATACGTTCAGATTTTCGAGGATGTGGTTAGGTAAGAACAAGAGCACAACGTAACTTTAACATAAGAACGCAACTTAACTTTCTGCAAACGAAACGAACAGCAGTCATATTTATAGTCTAGCTTGACACAAATATTTAGCTGCGAAGGAGTCCTGAACAACGCTTTCGTAAACAGTCGGTCAAGACAAAGATCACACCATACGCGCGAGGGTCATCAGGTAACCGCTACCCGATACCAGCCGAGTACCATACCAGCTTCCCATTTTTTGTCACTCGTCCGGCAACGACGTGAATTGGCGACTTGCAACTGGCGCTAAGGTAGACCTTTAGTTTCGTATGCTGAAATTTACCTCACTTTCTATCTTCCTTCATGTAGAAGATACAGTCTTGTGAAAAACTGATGAATCTTATTGAAGTACCCTCCATGACACTTTCGTACCGTGTTCAAGCAATCACCTACAACTCCCAAAGTAGAGACGACACAGTCAAAATTACTACCCTACATATTAAGAAACACTTGTGGGACGAGAAGTTCTCATCCCCATCCGGACCATCGCGATTAGGGTTTCCGAGGTTTCCCTGAATCTGGCAGGCGATCGCTAAGATCGTTCTTCGAACATAACTAGCAGCCGCTAGTAACGACCTTGACGCCTTGCTGTCTGCCGCTGCGATGTCGTGCGGCCAGTGACTTTCGCAAGGCGGGCACCCGGAAGCGGGGCGCCAGATCCGCCAGGGCCGCTCGCCGCTCGGCGCTTCCGGAGTGTCCGCAGCGGAGATGAGGGCGGGGGCCTTGGCCGGCTTGTCCAGTCGGCAAGTCGCCGCGAGGTCGCGCCGCCGAGGCCACGCCAAGGCCGCCGCCGCATCCTCAGGATCTGCGCGCATCTGCCGCTCACATCGAACCGTGTCATCAACCCGCAACACCTGCCGGCGTCCGCCCCCCGCCGCGCCGCAACACCGCCGAGAGCCACCTCTGCACCGGGCAGGGCTTGTCATATTGCGAGGGACCACAGAAAAGAATCATCACATTCTGCGGTAGCAGTAGTGCCTATTTACAATTTTCGAAAAACGTATGTTATTCCGCGGAATAATATGTAAAGAGTAAACATCTGACAAGTAGACAACAATATTATGGGGGAACTGGGTACCACCTCTTTGTGCATACGACATTAGCTTACCAAACATGTTTCGGTACATCTGTCATCATTAGTGGGTCTTATTTAACTGAAGTTTGAAAATATAAAGTAGTTAATGAACTAACCTTTCGCCTAAAACATTTTTACCTATTGTAATCCTTACGTCGGTTTCTGGAAGGTTAAGCTCTGTAACATAGCTTTTCATCCGCAACAACATGACGATTTTCTGAAAGAAAGTCGCAAGTTGATACCTTCCATATTGCATATTGCCCAGCAGATGACAAATTATTCACACAGATTTTTGTACGGTGATAGTCTACAATTACTTTACAAGCTAGACAAATTTTACGTTCCGGATTGTGTTCTGACGTTGTTCGTCTTTTTTTCACCGTACTGCTTGCTGAGGAGTGCCTGGCTTGGAGTTGAAATTGTCATCCTTCGGTTTTTGATCCTCACAATAAATAATAAATATTGTAAGCGTAATATCTCACTCATAAAATATTCCATTAAACCTGAATTTTCAGAACTCAGTAAAATATAACCCACAGATGGTACACAAACGTCTATGGGCAATAATAAGACTTTGTTTTTCGCAATAACAGGCGAAACGCAATTGTCATTGTTTAATAAATATTTTTGCGATTATGACAGTTCATATGACGGGCAGTGCATAATGCGATTCAGCATAACCGTGATGTATTCCCGCACCGATAAAATATCTACAGTAGGCCTACGTTTATTTCCTCCAAATTCGAGTACGCTCCAGCTGTAATTCGTGGTCTGGCAGATTATGCATCTATGTTGTGACATTCCTTGTTTCTTGGATTTTTGACCTCTCCAGTGTTCGAAATATTATTACTACGAATCGATATTTTACTTAACTGTCTCTCTGTTACGGATGGACTGAATCAGGGGCGTTGTAATTTAACCCGACCCAAAGAAACACAAGTTCCTTTACATTCTTTTAAAATAACACACCAAAAAACCAATAAAATCCAACTACATTTAATTATGAAAACTTAAATAGCATAAAACATGTTACATCTTGAGCACTACAGAAATTGAAAATAGACATCATATTTATTGGAGACAACTATTCGCTGTCACAGGAATTTATTTCATTAATATTGCGTTTTAACTTTTCTTGCAAACAAATTTAAACAACCTTTAGACTTCCATAGAAAGAACTTTACCTTAACGCAGGACAGTAGCGACTAAAATATAATTTAGACCTTTTTGGAAGCGTGCAGAAATGTATAGCTCTTCACTAATTTCTCGGCTTTTTTATCGAAATTATTCCTTAATTTTGATCAAAAAAGCTTTTTTTTTGTAGTTTTCAGCTCCATTAGTTCCCTCCATTTGTTTCGATGGAACTGTGTTATGGATACGCCAATGTTAGCAGGGAATTATTTTTACAACAGACACACGCTAGAAAAAAATATGAATTTTCGCAAATACGTGGTCTTTACAAAGATGTGCTCAGGAGGATATAAGATGAACATCAACAATAGCAAAACGAGGATAATGGAATGCAGTCGAATTAAATCAGGTGATGCTGGGGGAATTAGATTAGGAAATGAGACACTTAAAGTAGTAAAGGAGTTTTGCTATTTGGGGAGCAAAATAACTGATGATGATCGAAGTAGAGACGATATAAAATGTAGAATGGCAATGGCAAGGAAAGCGTTTCTGAAGAAGAGAAAGGACTGTAGTAACTGTGCAAGGCTCTGGGTGCCAACATGAATGGATTAGTGATCTGAGTAAATTAATCAAAAGAATTTAAATTGAACTACTTAACTGTCAAAACGAAAAAATCTCAAACTCAATAAAAAACTATAAACGCTATTCAACCTACTTTGTTGATTTTTTAAATGTCCGGGTTTTCCTCAACCCTAGACTGAACACTGGTCACATAGTGCTGACTGAAACAAACACCCCACGCTACCCGCCTACGCAGAAGGTTCAGGAATTTAAGAGAAACGCTAACACAACAGAGTTAACTGTTTTCAAGGAAATACAAAACTACCTTTTCCACTTAATCTGCAGTTTATAATTATGGGAGCTGGTCCTCAAATGACCTCTTGTACCTGATTGTACTGATAGGACCGTGAAGTGAGACATCGGACTGGGTTTACTCCACATCGAGTTCAGTATCCCATATGTTACAAGATACTCTGCATTTATATCAAAGAAAAACGCTGACTGGTTCCGAGAGTGGTGCATGTGACACAGAAAAGAATAAAAAAAGTATTATTTAGTGCTGTGCTCTGTAATTACTCTATCTTGAGACTGTTCGCGCATTGTCATTTTATGACGAGAACTGTCGACACGAGAAGCTACCGTAATGGCGTACATGGAAAAGATGTCGCTTTAAATTGAGAAAAAAAATGAAGACCCACTTCTTAGTGGCGAATAAAACCAGCTTATCAACGCTACCTTCAAGCTGCTACTCGTTGGCACCCTGAGGAGAATCCGACAAAACAACGCGTGCTACATTTTCTGGAGGCAATCGAGAGGGCTGTGTTGAGCCACACAGAACGCAACCATCTCCACACTATCCATTCGACCCAATAATACAAACCGCTAGAGCAGTGGTGTGCGAAGTAAGAGGGCATGGAAATACCTTGAATGGCGCAAGGTTATCTATCCCGGTGAGCTGAAGTTGTCTGACGCTTGATGATTGATGCAGAAGAGCAGAGGCGGCGATGCACGTCTCAGCGATGATCTCCTTCAATTTCAGCACAGTAGTGCATCAGTCATGTTTGTTCCGGTACCACGTACGGATGCTGGACGTCTCTCATCGATGTGGAGGGTAATTTTAGGGCTGTACAATACCTGGACAGTATCTTAATCCGTTGTCCAGGTCTACAGTAAATTTTCCGGTGACAGGTTCATCTTTCGGGACGACAGCCCACAAGCATGCCGCGACAGCCTCGTGAACACCTTCCTAGTAGCTACAGGAATTGCCAGATGGAAAGGTCTATAATATCTACTGACATTCATTCATTTAAAATTAAGTAAACAGAGGCACGTCTGCTGATGTTCAGAGCATGCTTGGGACATGTTGAAAGTTGCTGTGAGCCGTCGCACGAACACCGCTTACAAACATGATTATGTCAAGAGGGTTGCCGCCGATGAGTAAGACAGTCTTCATCAGCACTGTCTCAAAAGCGTACGAAGAACGATACAATGCACGAATCAGAACAGCAAGCTATTGAAGGTTTTCCAGCAGCATATTTTCATTTCATGGATATGCAAAGACGCGAAATTTCGAAGAGTCAGCTTTATTTTTGGCAGCGTTTTGATTTTATTTCACAGTATAGTTTATTATTTCAGGTTCATGAAGCACATTATTTCATTCCTTTATCTGCTTGAATCTAGTTCCGCACATATCGAGATATACAGGTGGGGGAGTTTAAAGCTCTATGACGAGCTAACTTGAAACGAGTCCGGCTTAATAACAATACACTGCAGTTTCAGCATAAATGCATAATGTATTTCTCAAGACTGGTTTTAGATAAGAGGAATTTTCAACACTGAGCTCTCTCTCTCTCTCTCTCTCTCTCTCTCTCTCTCTCTCTGTGCGGGTGCTATTCGCATTTTTGGGGCTTCCTCATGAGCCTCACTCACCCATCCCCCCGAAAAACTGTTATTTCTACCTGAAACCGAATCGTGCACATTTCGTCCTGCACGTTTTCGAGAGTAATCAGCCCCAAATAGACTAACATAGTAAGCCCTTAGGTTTCCCAGTGCGCTGATTCCTTGCGGATCAGGTTCATTTCTCCAACTCGTATACGCCTTGTGGGTTAGGCTATACGGTTTGATATTTAACGTTACGAGCTACCTGTAGCACATGTCCCTTTCTATCACTCCTTTATCATTAAAATTGTTCTGGGTGTCGTATCATGTCTTTGTTTAAATTTACAACGGTCTTTCTCAGGGCAAAACTGATTTTGGTGGAGGAAAGGTGTATCTATTTCTTGAAGACGATAGGTATCAATACATCATTATTTTTTAAACTTTATTGGCCCTAGAACATAATAGGCCAGTCACGACGGAAATGGGAGGACAGGAAAGAAGCTATTCGTGGGCTAGCCGGCTTGACAATGATTGGCGATAGTGTGCAAATCGGTGCTTGCCTACTGGTGGGCACGTTTTCTTTCTGGTATAGGCGAAAATGCACTGACAGTTCCCCCTATAGCTGTTTGTTTAGGCTGGCGCGTCCGTGTCCGCAACCTCTCGCGGGCCGTTGGATTAGACAGCTGGCAGCCACAACGCCGGTAATTTGTAGCCGTCTTCTCTATTGTATACTATGACACACCAAAAAGAATATTAACCATCCTGACACCGGCCGCGGATGACTACGTAGACATATCACTCCCTGGTTTACTGTAGTGTCTGATGTGTCCGTTTTAAATGTACTGCTACGTCGAAAAAAATGGATGAAACGGCTCTGAGCACTATGGGACTCACAACATCTGAGGTCATCAGTCCCCTAGAACTTAGAACTACTTAAACCTAACTAACCTAAGGACATCACACACATCCATGCCCGAGGCTGGATTCGAACCTGCGACCGTAGTGGTCGCGCGGTTCCAGACTGAAGCGCCTAGAACCGCTCGGCCACGCCGGCCGACGCTACGTCGAAATGTAGTAATATCAATCCCTGGTTCACTTCAGTGTACGATCCGTCAGTTCCAAATGCACTGCTACAGCGAAATGTAAAAATTCTAAGGGAGCACAACGTAATAAATTCACTAATGACACGGAAAGCATATGCGAAGCTTCTTCAGGAAGAGTTCGAAGACTGAGTAACATGATTACTAAGACAAAAGTGCTTGCTGAAACAAAAATTGCACATTAATGTGAAAAAATACCGCTGAAGATCCACGCAAAAGAACATGAAAGTACTTGTGCACGAAACAATCAACAATTACAAAATGGTTATAACTAATCAGCACAAGAGTTCACAACAGATATAACAGTTCAGACCCTTGCTGAGCAGTGAATTAAATATTAACGAAAATTGTTATCACGCAGTCATGACAAATGAAATATTTATTTGTGGTTCCTGACCTATGACCTAATATATTACAACATATATCGATCAATGTGATACAACCAAGGCATGTTCCAATTAGAAGGGGTAGTGAAATGAAAACAATACAGATGGAAAAAGTAAGTAAACTGTCTATTATTTCGAAAGTACTCGCCATAACCGTTAGAACATTTATCCCACTGTGAGACAAGACGGTCAGTGCCTTTCTGGAAAAAACGTTTGTGGTCGCCTACGGAACCACGATTGTGTCCAGGCGTGAACCTCTTCGTTCAAAGCAAATTGACAGCGACGAATCTCTTTCTACAGGGCCTCAAACATATGGAAATCGCATGGCGAGAAATCGCAGCTGTAAGGAGGATGTGTAAGGGCTTCCCAGCGAAACTTCTGCTGCTTTGTTGAAGCGACCTTGGCAAAATGCGGTCGTGGTCGTCGACTTGCTACGGACGAAGACGTGCACACCTGGGTAGAATCATGGTTCTCTACGCGGCCAGAAACATTTTTCCATGGAGGCATTGACCGTCTTGTCTCACAGTGGGATAAATTTATTAACTGTTCGGGCGATTTCTTTTGTAATAACACACAGTTTACTTACTTTTTCCGCATCAATCTCATTTTCATTTTACTTCCCGTTTGTACACACTAACGTTACGAAGAAGATCTACAGCTACTGCGACACAGTAAAAGAAAACGTAAACTAACTGATTACGTATAAGAAGAATTAATAATCTGACTTAGTGGACTCTGGTTGCTATGTATTACAGTCATGCAACGACTAAGAAAATCATTTTTCATCTTTTAGGTTATCAGTCTGTTCCGGGGATTAATTGCAGGTATGAACACAGTACAGCCAAAGCAGTTGTGGTGGAAAGACCTAAAGAAAACGGCGATGGTTGGACGAAGTCATTAAAGACCTACGATAGCTGAGGTTTGTGGCGGAGCGGTTGTAGGCGCTACAGTCTGGAGCCGCTCGAGCGCTAAAGTCGCAGGTTCGAATCCTGCCTCGGGCATGGATGTGTGTGATGTTCTTAGGTTAGTTAGGTTTAAGTAATTCTAAGTTCTAGGGGACTGATGACCTCTGCAGTTAAGTCCCATAGTGCTCAGGGCCATTTGAACCATAGCTGAGGCTTGAATCCAACTGGATGTAAATAGTTCAAGAACACTAGAAGGAGACTGTGAGGAAGGTACAAGATCCTCAATGCGCAACTGATAAAAAAGAGTAATCACTTTTTGTCACAAATTTTCCTTTTATATTCTATAGAACAAATTGCCTGGGGTCAAGTACGAAAAAAAAAAGATGGTTGTTTTGCTAAAAAGCACTACACGAGGGAAGAGACTGAGATGTGACTACGATGGCGGTTGAAGCTAAACGGGACTATACAGGTGCAGTCAGTCTGTGACAGGCAACTGTTGGTTGCCGGCAACCGATGTGCCTGACATGTTTTTCTGACACTTAAATGTGAAACACTAGCAGTTCAACTTACATTCCACGTCCCCCTTCCAGAAAGGACAACAGCTTCGTCATCCGGTATTCATTGTCCATTCGTCACACTCTGAGAAAAAGTGACTGTGAGCACCATACCTCATGCTGACCGGCCGACAGCCAAACGCAGGAACAAGTAAATGAGGACAACGGCTGCTCCAGGCGGAACGCAGCAGCCACAGGTTGTCTGCGGACCAACCGGCAGCAGGCAACGGATGCCTCCGCCGGCGGACCAAGCCAGTGTGTGACTCAGTCAACATGCTAATGGCCACGTCGGTGCATCTAACAAGATCTCACCAACAACTTAACAATAATATGCTAACCTCTTTCTATTACGACCAGTCTAAAGTGGGAAACGTATGAGTTTTCTGTTGCATCATTCAAGTTAAAATAGAAGCCAGTTAAATGTTTTACATCGCAAGAGCATCTATGAATGAAATGGGGTTGACACACTTCTCATGTCAACCGAAACTGCAGATGATTCAGGCGGATAGCTGTCGTTAGCCGATAAGTCGGCGTAAGAAAGCACGATCGTGCATACAAACACTGTAAACCTGACGAAAATGTCATATTGAGGGCGCTATACTGAAGTCTACGAATAGTAATCAATAATGTAACAGGGGATCGTGGGAGCTGGGACTAGGCGCATGTTGCGAGAGTCCACTGTATCCTAACGGAAATTTTGCGTGGAGAATTTGACTTCCTCGTATTTGAAACACCTGATCATGAAAACAGTGTGTGAGCAACGTGGCTGTGTCCTACAACAATGCAATGGCGATAACTGAAGCACGAGACGTACGGAGAACTAACACAGTGGACCATCTTCGGAAAGTTTCATATGTAAAGCGTCATCATTATTCCATGCTACTGGTTATTTACATTCTGTGCACCGGTGCCTTACAGATGTATTGTAAGAATCTATTTTCAGTCCCGAAATTTTAGTTCCGTAGCGTACACGGCCATTCGTCTACCGTAACACGACCGTCATTTCTGCTACCCTTAGCAAATACGCTGCATGTCCAACAAGGTTCGAGACTGAGTTGATTCTTGGCGTATAAGAGATTTCCGCGCAGTAGCTACGGTAGCAGCTTGAACTAATAACTGTAAACAGTGCATGTGCATTCGACCAGTCAATTGTGAGCAGGCAGTAAAAGAAACAAAAGAAAAATTTGGAGTAGGAATTAAAATCCCGGGAGAAGAAATAAAGACTTTGAGGTTTGCCAACGACATTGTAATTCTGTCAGAGACAGCAAAGGACCTGGAAGACCAGCTGAACGGGATGGACATTGTCTTGAAAGGAGGATATAAGATGAACATCAACAATAGCAAAACGAGGATAATGGAATGCAGTCGAATTAAATCAGGTGATGCTGAGGGAATTAGATTAGGAAATGAGACACTTAAAGTAGTCAAGGAGTTTTGCTATTTGGGGAGCAAAATAACTGATGATGGTCGAAGTAGAGACGATATAAAATGTAGAATGGCAATGGCAAGGAAAGCGTTTCTGAAGAAGAGAAATTTGTTAACACTGAGTATAGATGTAAGTATCAGGAAGTATTTTCTGAAAGTATTTGTATGGAGTGTAGCCATGTATGAAAGTGAAACATGGACGATAAATAGTTTAGACAAGAAGAGAATAGAAGCTTTCGAAATGTGGTGCTGAAGATGAGAGGGGTAGGTCAATAACTTACTAGGAGGTACGGAATAGAATTGGGTCGAAGAGGAATTTGTGGCACAACTTGACTAGAAGAAGGGATCGGTTGGTAGGTCACATTCTGAGGTATCAAGGGATCACCATTTTAGTAGTGGAGATAAGTGTGGGAGGGGGAGTGGGGGGGGGGGGGGGGTAAAAATCGTAGAGGGAGACCAAGAGATGAATACAGCAAGCAGATTCAAAAAGATGTAGGTTGCAGTAGTTACTCGGAGATGAAGAGGCTTGCACAGGATGGAGTATCATTGAGAGCTGCATCAAACCACTCTTTGCACTGGAGACAACAACAACATGCATTATGAGTTAAAACTGAATACCAATGTCTATATAATTTTGCTAAAACAGAAAGTCATTTTCCACTCCCGTAGCACAGGAGTTTCTTCGCAACTAGAAGAAAGGAAAGGGGCATAGTAACAAAAGACGAAAGTCATTCTAACATCGACTGGGAGCTAAACACCATAGTAATGATCTAACTTTGATTTTATAATTCCGCTTCAGCGATGAGGGGTATGCAGATGGGTGGATTAGGAGGAACCTCGGCTATAATCCACACGTCATCACCAATGTGTAAGTTGAATCTAGTTACTCAGCAGTTTGATAGATTCTCGGTTCCTTTAGAAATACTATCCAGTCTCGTGTTTTGAACTGTAGTGCACTTTCAGAACATGAAAACCTAATTTATGTAACGATAACGATTGTCATTCTTCCTTCGTGTTCATTGTCAGTGGGATCATGAAATATCCAGCTAACTCCAGGGTGAATTTGTTCAAAGAGTTCTGTATGTTACGATAACATTCTTCATGAAACTCTTTAAAGCGGATTCATGGTGAACAGTTAGTGACTGATAAGGTGCCTTACATTAAATTATCATTAATAGGAAAGGGAGACTATTACGGTTTAACGTCCTGTCGACGAGAAGGGTATTTGAGACGCAGGACAAGCCCAGATTAGACAAGTGTGAGGAACAACTGATTTTAGTTACTCCGTCGTTGATGACGATAGCATCTGCGAGGCACGCAGCCGCAGTGTATTTTAATATACATACGAAACACAAACTGACTGTGAAGCGTGACGGCTAGAACTAAACAATATATTACTGAATCGATATGAATGTGATTAGTTTCCCAGGTAGGTCTGATAAATGTGTATTGTCAAAACGTTACCCAGCTACATCTGATGAATGTGTATTCCCAAACTGATCATGTATGTTATGTGAATAATGAACATCAATAAAGAGAAGGCTGATGAAGACCGTAACGTTTCACATAGTAAAATGTAGGGAAATGACTTGGCTCTCGCTTCTGAAAGGAACCATCGCTAGTCCAGTGCGTCAACTACTACGCGGCCTCGCTCTGTGGTGATCACTGGAACCAGGATGTTTGGAAGTAATGCGACTCAAATATACTGTTCCATAGATTAAAGTATAATTACGCGGGTGACAAAAGAGCGTGCCGCCGGTACGTGGTTTTCTTTTCTACGAGCGGCTCAGTTTCCGGTGCGCTGGCCGCCCGCCCGCCGTGCAGATTATCACTGCTCACGATCTGTCCGCTTCCCCGCGCGGCGCTGCTCCCACCTTCCTCTCTGTTTTTGTCCGGCGCGCTGTCTCAGGTAATTCCCTGGGATGAGGTCATTTTCTCCTCTCTCAACAAGACTCGGCGCTTCATGAACGCAATTACATGGATACGGAACACGTGCTCAGGCCGTATAGAGGGAGCATCCCTTGCTTACGGAACAGATAGCCACTGCTGTATCCGTATTAATATTCTGTTTCTAGATTTTTGGCAGTAAATCTAGGCATGGACATAAATTGAAGTACAGAAACCTGCCGATATGCGGATGCGGCACTGCACGTATAACAGAAAAACACGGATATTCTAAAGTACACATTATCTTGCCGGAAACTGTTATATACTGTATGTACGAAACATGCTATGTCACTTCAACAGATTGAATTACGTGCGCATTACTCGCCGGAAACTGACGACTTATTCACGAAATTACACTTATTGCACACTGTAGTCTCTATCACGTACTTTCAGTTCACTTTCAGGAAAAAACTGTCCATTTCTTCAGTTCCTGCTTCTCATACACTTTTTTCCATGACGACGGTCCACGTTTTTCGGTACACTTAAAAGTATATTGTCCTGCACACTCCAATAACAGATAAACGCGTTTCAGGGCCTCGGTGTGCGTGCAAACGAGTTCTTCAATTGGCTCGTCTTCACTGTCTTCCTGTACTCAAAACACGGTGTTCACTATAATCGTATCACTTCCTTGCTCAAAATACCGATCATAGGCGTCGCTATTTAAGCAATCGCGAATTTTTTGTCATCTTTGTCTTCACAGCAGAAATTTAAATTAAAAAACGAAAATATTCGTTCAGTTGCCACAGAAAACATCAGGTTTTTTTTTATTTATCGCGAACTATGCACGGATAATTCGTAAGCCGAATGATCTGCACCCAGATAGCCGGTAGCTTGCTGTACTTTATCTCACACAATAGGAAGGTCTCAGACGCGCCCAACCCATTTGGCTCATATTTAGCAGGTCGCTTGTGAACAAACTAAAATGAAAGACTCTAAGATTTAATGGCTTAACACCCCTCCAGCTTTGAGAAGACTACCCCTAAAGTTCATGACGCGCAATCGACTCAAAACTGACAGGATCGATAGATAATTGAAAACTGAACAGTTTTAACCGTCTTGTATGGACGCTGCAAAAGCACATTTTCCACGACATCGAGGAAAGAAACTATTACGAGTGCCACTTGTGTACCCCCAACGTAGCCTGTGGAGGAGAGAACCTGTGTTCAGTTCTCATATCCAGTCTTCTTTTTTTTTCTTTTTTGTTCATGTATATCTTTTTGCCGTACTTAAATTATTAGGAATAGGAGGGCTAACAAGGTAATCAATAACGAATAATAACAAGGTAGGAAAATAAATTTCTCAAACTATTTGGATTAGTAAGGAATTAAATTTTTAAGCGTCGTTGTATGAAAACAAATCCCAGTGATACTTCTGCGAATTCGTCATGAGGGCCCACGGACAGCCAACCACGCGCTGCTTGTTTACAGTGAAGCGCGGTACGGAACTTACTTTTGGAGTTTCAGTATTGTAATGTGCTTCTGGAAACCAAGCGGAACTGCAGAACCGCGCGGATACAAGAACGATTCAAAGCACAATTCGCGATCAATTTTCAGCACTGATTTTTCGGGCAACGTTATCTGTATGCGAAGGAAACTGAGGACGTGTAACAGAGTGAGTGAAAGACCCTTTGCAAGGCAACCTGGATTAAAATTTTAATTCTTTGCCAATCCAGCTCGACTCATAAATGTACTTCTCTATCTTGTATTTATTCTTTATTGATTACCTAATTCCTATCAATTTAGACACGGGAAAATATACATGAAAAAAATTCAGAATGGATTTGAGAGTCAAAAACAGTTTATCTCTTTCCTCTTCGTCGCTCCGCCAGCGGCACTATCGTGGAATAGTGCTTACTCTATGGGTACATAAGCGATGGTCGAAATAGTTTCTTTTCTCAACTTCCTGGCAAGCATACGTTAGCTCAGTTTTCAGTTATCTATCGAACCTGTCAATTCTGAGTCAATTTCGCGTCATCAAATTTAGAGGTGCTGTTTTCAAAACTGGAGGTGTGTTGAGCTAAAATATCTCAGAGACTTTAATTTGTTTGTACACAAGCGACCTGCCAAATATGAGCCGAATCGGTTGGCCGTATCTCAGGCCTTCCCATATCCTCGCGCAATCCTTCGTAGTTTTCTTAATCCTGTTTACAAATATTTTCGTGGGTTGACACTTCAGTGCCTGGGATGCTGGGATATGTACGTTCAAAGTGATGTTGCGACAGTGACACATATCTTCATCACTAAACTCGTCATCTCTCCCAACTTCTTGAGTTCGTCTCAAATCATCCAAGGTGCTTGCCCAATAGGGAACTTAGTCCATGCTACCCCGTCTGTCAGGAAAGTTCCGGGGCTGTATTAATAAAAAGTAGAGGAACGTTAATATGGTGATCTTAATGCTTCAGGTATTCTACATAGTCTGCCCCCTCCCCCTCCGCCCCGCGGCCGGAGTGGCCGTGCGGTTCTAGGCGCTACAATCTGGAACCGAGCGACCGCTACGGTCGCAGGTTCCAATCCTGCCTCGGGCATGGATGTGTGTGCTGTCCTTAGGTTAGTTAGGTTTAATCATTTCTAAGTTCTAGGCGACTGATGACCTCAGAAGTTAAGTCGCATAGTGCTCAGAGCCATTTTTTTTTTTTTTGAACCCTCCCTCCCCCTTGAGAACAAAAGACAGAACGTTCATACAACCTTGTGAAAACGTCAGAAAAGTTTCTCATTGGTATGTTGTTCAACTAGCGTGTCATAAGCACCTTCTTCGGTCTTGGCGAACCATAAGAGGCCCGTTTTGTGGTAGGCTCCTGTTGATAAAATCGGGCTCATCATTCATAATAATTATTCGCAGAAGAGTAGCGTCCGAATTTTACATTTCAGTCAAGTCGCAGCAGGCGTCCACGCGTCGTTTTTTATGTTCAGGAGGCAACGCGTGCGGAACATATTTTGCATACACTTTTGTCTTCTTCATAATATTCTGGAGAATATCTTGACGACTTGATTTAGAGTTGTGGCTCCATTGCGATTTGCGACACAACAAATTTGGTAGACGACGGTCGCATGTCTACTGCATAATACTGCCTGCTCACAAAAAATGGTTCACATGGCTCTGAGCACTATGGGACTTAACTGCTGTGGTCATCAGTCCCCTAGAACTTAGAACTACTTAAACCTAACTAACCTAAGGACATCACACACATCCATGCCCGAGGCAGGATTCGAACCTGCGACCGTAGCGGTCACGCGGTTCCAGACTGTAGCGCCTAGAACCGCACGGCCACTCCGGCCGGCACCTGCTCGCAATCGACTGGTCGAAAGCACATGTACTGTTTACAGTTATTACTTCAACCTGCTACCGTAGCTACTGCGCGGACGTCTCTTATACGCCAGGAATCAACTCAGTCTCGAACCTTGTTGGACAAGCAGCGTATCTGCTAAAGGTAGCAGAAATCACGGTCGTGTTACGGTAAACAATTGGCCGTGTATGCTACGGAGCTATAATTTCGGGACTGAAAATAGATTCTTACACGACATCTCTAAGGCACCGGTGCACAGAATGTATATAATCAGTGGCAGTAGCATGGAATAATGATGACGCTTTACATATGAAACTTCCCTGTACGTCTCGTGCTTCAGTTATCGCCATTGCATTGTTGTAGGATACAGCCACGTTGCTCACACACTGTTTTCATGATCACTGTTTTACTGCTTAAACATACAAGCCAATAAGAATTCAGCGTTTCCAGCGCGTTTGAGTAGGGGTTTGTGCCTCAGATTTATGAGTCGTGACAGTCGCTTGGGAGCCGTCTTCTGGGTAATACCTACACTATGTGATCTAAAGTATACGGACACCCCCAAAAACAAATGTTTTTCTTATTAGGCGCATTGTGCTGCCACCTACTGCCTGGTACTCCATATCAGGGATCTCAGTAGTCATTAGACATCTGAGAGAGCAGAATGGGGCGCTCCGCGGAACCCACTTTCTATGAACGTGGTCAGGTGATTGCGTGTCACTTGTGTCATACGTCTGCATGCGAGATTTCCCTAGGTCCACTGTTTCTGATGTGATAGTGAAGTACAAGCGGGAAGGGACACGTACAGTACAAAAAAAAGCGTACAGATCGACCTCGTCTGTTGACTGACAGAGACCGCTAACAGTTGAAGAGGGTCGTAATGTGTAATAGGCATACATCTATCCAGACCATCACACAGGAATTCCGAAATGTATCAGGATCCACTGCAAGTACTATGACAGTTAGACGGGAAGTGAGAAAACTTGGATATCATCGCCGAGCGGCTGCTCAATAGCCACACATCACGCCGGTAAATGCCAAATGACGTCTTGCTTGGTGTAAGGAGCGTCAACATTGGACGATTGTACAGTGGACAAACGTTGTGTTGAGTGACGAATCACGATACACAATGTGGCAATCCAATGACAGGGTGTGGGTATGGCGAATGCCCAGTGAACGTCATCTGCCAGCGTGTGTAGTACCAACAGTAAAATTCGGAGGCGGTGGTGTTATGGTGTTGGTCGTGTTTTCCATGGAGGGGGCTTGCAACACTTGTTTTGCGTGGCACTATCACAGCACAGGCCTACATTGATGTTTTAAGCACCTTCTTGCTTCCCACTGTTGAAGAGCAATAGGGGGACGGCGACTGCATCTTTCAAAACGATCGAGCAACTGTTCATAATGCACGGCCTGCAGAGGAGTGGTTATAAGACAATATCATCCCGGTAATGGACTGGCCTGCACAGTGTCCTGACCTGAATCCTATAGATCACCTTTGGGATGTTTTGGAACGCCGACTTCGTGCCAGGCCTCACCGACCGACATCGATACCTCTCCTGAGTACAAGCACTCTGTGCAGAATGGGCTGTCATTCCCCAAGAAACCTCTCAGCACCTGACTGAATGTATGCCTGCGAGAGTAGAAGCTGTCATCAAGACTAAGGGTGGTCCAACACCATATTGAATTCCAGCATTACCGATGGAGGGCGCCACGAACTTGTAAGTCACTTTCAGCCAAGTGTCCGGATACATTGAATCACATAGTGTATGTTAAATCGCACTGATCAAATTTGCACCAAAATGAAGAAATCTGCGCGTTTGATTGGTTCTCCTGGAGCTGATGAAAAGCAACTACAGTGTTGAGTATTTTGGAAAAGTTTGAGTTTTTTGAGAGATCTATTTTAGGAGATTTCGCGTGTGAACATTTCAAGTTGTAAATGAACTCCGCGTGGTGTGTTTCGCGCAAATTACGAGACATTATGGTGAGCAATTCTGTACAAGAGGAGTATTTAACACTGACTGTATTAACTCGAAAGTAGTTGTGGGCCAGTGACTCTTTAGGACGTTGAAAATATCGGGTCGGACTAAATATCTTCTGGCTGCTTTTGGGTGTGAGCTTGTTGCAGACATTCAGTACCATTGCATAATTAGTGTCGGAATATTAAATAAGGAACTTGATAGCCATTTTCTGTGTTTTAAAGACAATAAACCAGCTTACAGGAAATTTTTGATATTTTTCAAACTAGTCATGTAAGAATTCCGAACGCCCGATAATTTAACTAACTTTCAGATTATGTCCATGGACTGGAAGTATGTGGCGTTTGCGTGATAGGTATTTAGTCGAATTTTGTCAACGCTGCTATTGTCGTCTGAATCAGTATCTACCGCTGCAGAGAACCTGAAGTCTATTCAGGTAGGTGGTCAGACTGTTTAAAGGATAGTGAGAGAGAGCAACCCGCCGCGCCGCGCACTGTCAGCAACTCTTTCCTTTGTAACTGGAATTATTATATTCTTCTTGAAGTCTGAGGGTATTTCGCCTGTCTCACACATCCTGCTCACCAGATGGAAGAGTTCTGTCATGTCTGGCTCTCCCAAGGCTATCAGTAGCTCTAACGAAAAGTTGTCTACTCCCGATGCCTTATTTCGACTTAGGTCTTTCAGTGCTCTGTCAAACTCTTCATCACGCAGTATGATATTTCCCATTTCATCTTCATCTACGTCCTTTTCCCTTTCCATAATTCTACCCTGTAGTTCAAATCCCTGGTATAGACCCTCTATACATTCCTGCCACTTTTCTGCTTTCCCTTCCTTGCTTAGTACTGGTTTTTCCTCTGAGCTCTTGATATTCATACAAGTGGTTCTCTTTTCTCCAAAATTTTCCAGTAGGTGAAATCTGTCTTATCCCTCGTGATATATGCTTCTACATCCTTATATTTGTCCTCTAGCCATTCCTATTTAGCCATTTTGCCCTTTCTGTCGATCACGTTTTTGAGACGTTTGTGTCCTCTTTCGCCTGCTTCATTTACTGCATTTTTATATTTTCTCCTTTCATCAATTAAATTCAATATCTCTCGTGTTACGCGAGGATATCTACTAACATTCGCCTTTTTACCTACTTGACCTCTGCTGCCTTCACTATTTCATCTCTCAAAGCTTCTCATTCTTTTTCTACTGTATTCCTTTCTCCCGTTCTTGCCAATCGTTTCCTAATGCTCCCTCTCAAACTTTCTTCAACCTCTGGTTCTTTCAGTTTATCCAGGTTCCGTCTCCTTAAATTCCTATCTTTTTGCAGTTTCTTCAGTTTTAATCTGCGGTTCCTAACCAATAGATTGTGGTCCGAGTCCATATCTGCCCCTGGAAATGTCTTACAATTTAAAACCTGGTTCTGAATTGGCTCTGAGCACTACAGGACTTAACATCTGAGGTCATCAGTCCCCTTGAAGTTAGAACTATTTAAAACTAACTAACCTAAGGACATCACACACATACATGCCCGAGGCAGGATTCGAACCTGCGACCGTAGCGGTCGCGCTATTCCAGACGGAAGCGCCTAGAACCGCTCGGCCACATCGGCCGGCCCTGGTTCCGAATTCTCTGTCTTACCATTAATCTAACTGAAACCTTCCAGTGTCTCCAGGCCCTTCCACGTATTCAGCCTTCGTGATGCATAAGGTTAAAAAAATTCGCAACCAGGCGTTTTTTTAAAGCGAACTGTTTAGATTTAATTATATTTCGCTATCCCGCATACGGGTGTAGTTTCTTGAGTATCATGACATATATTGATTGCCATTCCCCAGTAAAATTCTAAAGTAAGAGGTTTACGAATGAAAAACAAGCTTTATTCATGTGAAATAACCATCAGGAAGTCCGTAAATTCTACATTGACTATTGGTTGTCATAACGCACCTAAGTCCATATTGCAACAGGATACAGATCTACACCTACCAAAAGTAAGATTTATATAGTAATTTCCATGTGTGCTACGACGTACAACGAGAATCCTTAGTATTGACATGGCACAAAGATCATCGGTGATCATCAAGGAAACCAAGAGTTGAAAAAGTCATTGACTATTCTTACGCCTTAGTTAAGTACGTGAGCAACTGCTACACTTCACAATGTTTCACTGACCATGGAAAGCTGCATACAATCAGAAGCACGTCTCTTGCTTGGCGTAACTACTGGTTCGGTATGCGAAGTGGCATTAAAATCTATTATTACTCCAATAACTTTTGCGCACATTTCTGGTTATTTTTTCGATGTCTTGCGTGAAATATAGCATATGGCTGAAACGTCAGGGGTAGTTTGCTATGCTATATCAATTTCCATTTGCAGTCTATTTTTCTCCTGGAATCCTCTAAATCTCCTGCGTTTATCGGTGTACAGGTACAAAATAAACTGGAGATGGAAACCCATGTCCGAACCCTTCATCCACCTAGACAACAGAGCATCGCATTCACAGCAGACAAGGCCTGTCTACGCAGCAGCTAGCTCCATCTTCTCCGCTGGCGATCGTGGCAATCAGTCACAATCACTGAATAACAAACAATATTGCGAGACGTTCCGTCTACGGTCCGTCAACGTACGAAATCACGTTTGCTGCCTTAGGGATGGTCTAATGGCATGCGCCGGCGCCCATAACTCTGATGCTCAGGACACTGGTTTCCATGTGCGATTTCTTTCTCAACACATCCTCTACAGCCCCTCCAACTTTGAAGCAATATTTCTGGGACACTCTGTATATGGGTGTTAAAATTGTCACGTAATAAGTCTAAGTCAATATTTACTATAACAGAAAACTATTCAAACTATTCAAGTATATGTCGCTGGTTTGATCACTGACCAAAAAATTAGGAAACTGACTCTTATATAGATTACCCCGTAATTTGGGGAGGGGTCCGGAGAACTCATAATACTTTAAAATATTTTCTGTATTGTCTCGTTTGAAGCAGCGGACCAATCATTATAAACAAAACTGCTCCACCCTTATCACAATATAAAATTAAATAGATTAGAATGTGGCGCACCGGTAATGTTACGCCACAAACATCGCACACTTGGGAATTCGCCTACTGGAGAAGATGCCTGTATGTCAAAGAGGTTAGTGCCCTGTACTTCTAGCCACTCAGTCTTCTACTGACACTTGAGTCTCTTGCTAAATAACGAGGTAGAGCCAAGAATATAGCGTTTTACTGGTCCTTTACCTAGCAGAATCGTTCCTTCCTATGCCGTTATAATACATGAAGGACGTCATGCATGTTTTGTGCTACTTTGTTTGCAAGGCACTTCCCCCAATGAACACTTTGTCCAGGACGCTATTGAATAGCCAATGGTATGGCTGTATTTAGATTCAGCTGTGTAAATTACTCTAATGCGTCGAGAAAGCCCGATCACCAGACAGGTAGTAGCAGACGTCAGAGGTAATAGCCAAGGGAAAGACCACGGCTGAGATGGATTGACAGGGCCAGAGAGGACATGAGTAAGACGCGACTAGATGTAGAAGAATAGATAACTGAAGAAGATGGAAAGGATTGATTGGCGAGGCCAAAGCCCGATTGGGTTTTTTGTGGCTTAACTAGTAACTAAGAAAGTATATCTTTTGAAAATCTAATAGGCGCTAACTTGAGCACACTCATTTCCAATTGCCACCTACGAAAGAAGATAACTGAAAAACGTTTTTCTCACTATCATCTCTGGTAGCTGACCGCCCCTGGTAGCTGAGTGGCTCCGGCACGGTAGCTCAGCGTGTTATGTCAGAGGGCTGCTCGCCCTTTGTAATAAAAAAAACTGTGTAAAGGAATCAGCGATCAACTTGAACGTATATCTTGTGACCTCCGCCCAGACCAAAAGCAACGAGCAATACCGAAAAAAAAGAAATAAAAAATAAAATAAAATAAAATGCCGGCACGGTAGCTCAGTGTGTTCGGTCAGAGGGTTTAGCTACCCTCTGTAATTAAAAAAGTGAGTGAACGGATCAACGAACAACCTGGTCGGGTGTCATCGGACGTCCGCCACGAAGAAACTCAACGAACAGTATAGAACAAAATGACACAAAAAAGTGGTCAGCGCGACGGAATGTCATACCTAACGGCCCGCGTTCGATTCCCGGCTGGGTCGGAGATTTTCTCCGCTCAGGGACTGGGTGCTGTGTTGTCGTTATCATCATTTCATCCCCATTGACACACAAGTCGCCGAAGTGGCGTCAACTCGAAAGACCTGCACCAGGCGAACGGTCTACCCGACGGGAGGCCCTAGCCACACGGCATTTCCATTATCTCTAGTAGCTCTCGTGTCGAACGGACGCAAACTGAAATGTACGCTCGTACTTTTAAAAGCTTTTCATTAAGCATGTGACGAATGTTTAAAATATTTTTTACGTTGCCTACATTATTTTGAGGTTACCTTTTAACGCTCTATCTGTTAGAAGCACTTGAAGCGCAATCAGCCCGGAAAAAAAGGAAACCTGCAACCTGCTCCAACCCTGTGTTTTACCACTGTCTACAGTTTGTGCAGTGCAGATGGTGAGCCATCTTCTTTACAGGAGGGGCCGCAATGTATCTTCATCGCACAACTCCTAATAAGACCCTTATCATCCCATGTACCCTCTACGCCAGGGGCGGGCAAACGTTGCACGCGGCTCACGAGCGCACAGCGCTGCACGTGTGCTGCTCGCGTGCAGGCGTCGACCGGAGCTGTGGCGACAGCCGACAGGTTGCGGCAGTGTAGTGCCAGGCTAAGCTGCGGACGTTGATGCGAAGCGAGCACTATGTAGTGAACGTTGTATTTCCAGAAACGGAGAAGTGGAGATTTGCTATCTTTTAAAAATTAATGGGAGAATCATTTTTTCTTTGTGCAAAAACGTGAATATTCGAAATGTTTAATATGTGGCAGTATTCTCACTGGTCAACGGAAGTTTAGTATTGAAGGCCATTATAATAAATTTCACAAGGACGAGTACAATTTATTGTCGGATTCTGGGTGGATGGGGAATTGACTGAGCTTAAGAAGAGCGATCTGACGATACCAGATGAATCTGTCGTAGCTGGCCGGCCGGAGTAGCCGAGCGGTTCTAGGCACTACAGTCTGGAACCGCGCGACCGCTATGGTCGCAGGTTCGAATCCTGCCTCGGGCATGGCTGTATGTGATGTCCTTAGGTTAGTTAGGTTTAAGTAGTTCTAAGTTCTAGGGGACCGATGACCACAGCAGTTAAGTCACATAGTGCTCAGAGCCAATTGAATTTGTCGTAGTTGCTGTTGTCACGAGAGATCTGCGTCTTTCTCTCGTCATGTCTCTCATCTAACTGATTTAACATTTTATCGAGCACTGTTTTCAAGTTTTCAGGACGACAACAATAATAGCCCAGCGGTATGTGCAAGTTATAAGACTGCGCTTAATATAGCGAGAGCTGGAAAACCATTTGCTGAATTAATAAGTCTCGGTTAAGAGCAAACATCAGTGATGAAAATTCTGTTTGTGTTTGTCTGTATGTAGAAATTTTGTTCCAGATATTAAACGTATTGTAAACTCCACCTGTAATAAATAATAAAACGTATCGTAGGTAATAGGTACTCTTTCAAACCATGATTTCTTTCAAGCACTCCTACTAACCTTATTCATTCACTCAATAAAGCAAGCTAGGAAACAAAACGCATTACAGAGGAAGGAGCGGACAGAAGGTATGGTGGGGATGGGAGATAAGCGGGAGGCCAGCTTGCTCCTGTGTGCACGCGGAACACCTGTTAACTGCACGCGTGCAAGTGCACCGCACATGTGCAGGATTCCTGCCCGCCCCTGCTCTACGCCATCTCCTGGAATAGTGGTTGCTTTAACTATGTCGGCCTACCGACGCCTCAGCGCTGCCGCAGCCGGCGCACAACACAATGGCCGCCGCCTTCCGCCAAGCGTAAACCTTTCTCACACTGATGAATACACTCTACTTTCCCACGTAACAGGACACGGGCGGCTCGTACCGACACGCCATATGAGCACCCTGCTCACGCCAAGCCGTGATGCGTCGCACACACACTGCTCAGGAGATAGGCGCTGCCGCTCCTCAGAACCCATACATGCGGGCGCGAAGCACTTGCGACAGCAATACGTATGTAAGCCGAGTTGTTGTCGAACACACAGTGCTATAAGATCAGCACGCAGGTTATGCTTCGGTTTATTTTTCGTCTCACAGTAAAATTGCTTTGTAATTCTACTCGGAGCAGTTATGCGTTTTAAAGATCTCTCAAGACATAAAATCCTGCAGAAAAGCTAGGTAGGATGCAGTTTTAGCTTCGTAACGCCGACAGAGTCATCTGAGACGGAACAAATTCGTACAGAAAAGTAAGGGGGAGAAAAATGGGCTGTCTTCAAACCAACCGTCCTGAAATTTGCAACAGCAGAGTGTCAACTTATATTATTAACTGAATTATTACATGACACAAACACATTATCTCTATAAGCCACCTTTCGCTGCCAGGTCGAGGCTACTTAATAAACCACTGTCACTTCCGTCCCGTTCATCCTCCAGTCGCGAAAGGTTCGCGGGAAGAGCAACTGCTGGTAAGCCCCTGTGTGAGTTCGAATCCCTCTAATTTTATGTTCATGAACTTTTCGCAAGACACACGTGGAAGAATGTAATACATTGGTTGCCTAATCTAGGAATACACGCTCTCGGAATTTTAGCAGTAAAGCACACCGTGATGCAGAACACCTCTCATCAGCGTCTGACACTAGAGTTGGCTGAGCGTCTCCTTGAAGCTTTCTCGCTTACCAAGTGAACCTGTAACGAAACGCTCTGCCCTGGTATGTATCTTCCTCTTTCCTCTACTAATTCTATATCGTAAGGATTCCAAACTTGTGACCAACATTCAAGAACTGGTCGAAAGAGGGTTTTGTTAGCTGCCTCCGCTGCGGTTGAACTACATTTTCCGAGGATTCTTACATTAAATATCAGTCAGGGATCTGCCTTATCTACCGTTAGCTTCATATGATCGTTCTACTTTAAATCGCTCCGACTCTCGATATTTTATAAATGTCACTGCTTTAAGTCATCGTTTTGGAATCGCGTAATCATAGGTCTTTCTGCATATTTACGCGCAGTACGTTACGCTAGCTTATGTTAAGAGTCAGGTGCCAATACCTGCACAAGCGTCGATCCTCTGCAGGCCTTTCTTCTTTACGGTACAACTCTCTACTTTGGCGACTTCTCTGTTTTCAACACCATCATCTGCGAAAATCCTCATGGAATCTCCGATGGTGTCCATTACGTAACTTACATATACAGGGTGGTCCATTGATAGTGACCGGGCCAAATATCTCACAAAATAAGCGTCAAACGAAAAAACTATAAAGAACGAAACTTGTCTAGCTTGAAGGGGGAAACCAGATGGCGCTATGGTTGGCCCGCTAGATGGCGCTGCCATAGGTCAAACGGATATCAACTGCGTTTTTTAATAGGAACCCCCATTTTTTATTACATATTCGTGTAGTATGTAAAGAAATATGAATGTTTTAGTTGGACCACTTTTTTCGCTTTGTAATAGTGACAAACATATGGCTCACAATTTTAGACGAACAGTTGGTAACAGGTAGGTTTTTTAAATTAAAATACAGGACGTAGGTACGTTTGAACATTTTATTTTGGTTGTTCCAATGTGGTACATGTACCTTTGTGAACTTATCATTTCTGTCAGCATGCTGTTACAGCGTAATTACCTGTAAATACCACATTAATGCGTGCGGTAGCGTTCTCGCTTCCCGCGCCCGGGTTCCCGGGTTCGATTCCCGGCGGGGTCAGCGATTTTCTCTGCCTCGTGATGACTGGATGTTGTGTGATGTCCTTAGGTTAGTTAGGTTTAAGTAGTTCTAAGCTCTAGGGGACTGATGACCACAGATGTTAAGTCCCATAGTGCTCAGAGCTTTTGAACCACATTAATGCAATAAATGCTCAAAATGATGTCCGTGAGCCTCAATGCATTTGGCAATACGTGTAACGACATTCCTCTCGACAGCGAGTAGTTCGCCTTCCGTAATGTTAGCACATTCATTGACAATGCGCTGACGCATGTTGTCAGGCGTTATCGGTGGATCACGATAGCAAATACCTTTCAACTTTTCCCACAGAAAGAAATCCGGAGACGTCAGATCCGGTGAACGTGCAGACCATGGTATGGTGCTTCGACAACCAATCCACCTGTCATGAAATATGCTATTCAATACCGCTTCAACCGCACGCGAGCTATGTGCCGGACATCCATCATGTTGGAAGTACATCGCCATTCTGTCATGCAGTGAAACATCTTGTAGTAACATCGGTAGAATATTACGTAGGAAACCAGCATACATTGCACCATTTAGATTGCCATCGATAAAATGGGGGCCAATTACCCTTCCTCCCATAATGCCGCACCATACATTAACCCGCCAAGGTCGCTTATTTATTTATTCTCGAATCAGAAACATACAAATTTACAGTAGCCATACACATCAATAAGTATGTACATATATATATATATACAAATTGTATTTATATTACATGTGCCCAGTACTTTGCAACCTCCAAGGCGCTTGGAGTGGCTTGCAGGAGATCAATCTTCATGCAGGATGTACGGCACAAAAGGCACTGGAGCATGTGGCTTGTGGTTTGTTCTTGTCCACAATCACAGGACGTATCTTCTGTTATGAAGCCCCATCTCTTCAGGTTGTCTCTGGATCGTCCAACTCCTGATCGTAATCTGTTTAAAGATTTCCACACCAGCCAGCTCTCGTTGTGTCCAGGTGGTAGTTCCTCAGCTTCTGGCGTCTGCAGGTGAGGCGTCGACTTCTTCCATAACTCCAGCCTTGCCTTTTCTGGTGAAATGGTGAGCTTCTCGGATGTTCTCAGGAAGCTCTTTCGCGATCTCAGCCGTTGCTGTGGTGGATTATGTCCGTGCAGTGGATGGGCACTGTCCTGTTCCACTTTCAGTCTCTCCTTGTTGGCAGCCACTGTTCTGCGTATCCATGGTGGCGCTATTCAAGCCACCCAGGCAGTAGAGCTTATCAGTTGGGGTAGGTCTTAAGCAACCTGTGATCAACCTGCAGGTTTCGTTGAGAGCAATGTCTACTTGTCTGGCATGAGATGACCTATACCAGACTGGAGAAGCACATTCAGCAGTAGAAAAGCACAGTGCCATTGCAGAACAGCGAATAGTTTGTGGATGTGATCCCCACTGTGTCCCCGCTAGTTTGCGAATTAGGTTGTTTCGAGCGCATATTTTCATTTTGGTGTTCTTGCAGTGAGTTTTGAATGTCAGAGTTCTATCGAGAGTGACTCACATTCCCTGTTCCTTAAATGAAAGGCACACAGTTGTGTCTTCGAAGTGTTTGGTCTGAGTTGGTTCCGATTGTAGTAGCTTGACAGTGTTCCAAGTGCTGTTGTGAGGTTTCTTTCCACTCTTTCAAAGCATGAGCTCTGCGTAGCAAGGGCTAGGTCATCTGCATATAAGAATCTCCTTGTGCCTGGGGTCAATGGCTGGTCGTTGGTATAGATGTTGAAGAGAAGTGGAGCCAAGACGCTTCCCTGAGGTAGACCATTTTTCTGCGCTCTCCAGCGACTGCGTTGTCCTTGAAATTGAACAAAAAACCTGCGGTTTTGGAGGAGGGTGCTCAGTAGTCTAACGAGGTGGGCGTTGTTGATCATATTGTATAGTTTTGCATGGAGTAACCGATGATGGACAGTATCATACGCTGCTGTGAGATCCACGAAGACCACGTCCGTTACTTGACGGGTTTCAAAACCATCCTCTATGAACTGAGTGAGATTCAAAAGTTACCCTGTGCAGCTTCTGTTTGGTCGAAATCCTGCTTGTTCGGGTCGCTGATGTTCCACTTGTCGCAGCCATCGTGGATTTTCCGTTGCCCAACAGTGCATATTATGCCGGTTTACGTTACCGCTGTTGGTCAATTACGCTTCGTCGCTAAATAGAACGCGTACAAAAAATCTGTCATCGTCCCGTTATTTCTCTTGTGCCTAGTGGCAGAACTGTACACGACGTTCTAGGTGGTCGTTGTGCAATTCCTCATGCATAGAAATATGGTACGGGTGCAATCGACGTTGATGTAGCATTCTCAACACCGACGTTTTTGAGATTCCCGATTCTCACGCAATCTGTCTGCTACCGATGTGCGGATTAGCCGCGACAGCAGCTAAAACACCTACTTGGGCATCATCATTTGTTGCAGGTCGTGGTTGACGTTTCAAATGTGGCTGAACGCTTCCTGTTTCCTTAAACAACGTAACTATCCGGCGAACGGTCCAGACACTTGGATGATGTCGTTCAGGATACCGAGCAGCATACATAGCACACGCCCGTTAGGCACTTTGATCACAATAGCCATACATCAACACGAAATTGGTAAACGGTCCATTTTAACACGGGTAATGTATCACGAAGCACTGGCGGAATGTTACGTGATACCACGTTTGTGACTATTACAGAGCCATCTATCACAAAGGGAAAAAAGTGGTCCAATTAAAACATTCATATTTTTTTACGTACTACACGAATATGTAATAGAAATGGGGGTTCCTATTGAAAAAAACGCAGTTGATATCCGTTTGACTTTTGGCAGCGCCATCTAGCGAGCCAATCACAGCGCCATCTGTTCCCCCTTCAAGCTAGACGAGTTTCGTTCTTTGTAGTTTTTTCGTTTGATGCTGATTTCGTGAGATATTTGGCCCGTTCACAATCAATGGACCACCCTGTATATTGTAAAATAAAGGTCGTATTACACTCCGTTGTGGTACTCGCAAAGTTGCTTTTATGTCTTAAGATTTCTCCCTGTTGAGAATGACTTGCTGCGTTCTGTTTCTTGGAAACTCTTCAGTCGAGTCTTACAGCTGGTTTGATATTCCATAGGCTCGTATTTTATTCATTAGGCTGCAGTGCGGAACTGTATAGAACGCATTCCGGAAGTCAAGGAACGCGGTATGTACCTGGGCGCCGGTATCTACTGCTTCCTTAGTCTCGTGTACGAACAGAGCAAGCCGGGTACTACACTTTCGCTAGCACCTCCTTTTCTATCTTCCAAACAAGACTGGAAAACAATCACCTAAGCTGTGGCTAACCCATGTCTCCACAAGATCTTTTCTTCCAGGAACGCTGCTGCCGCAAAATATGCAGGAGAACTTCTGTGAAGTTTGGAAGGAACAAGAAGAGATGCTGGCGGCAGTAGAGCTCGGAGGGCGGCTTCTTAGTGGTGCTGAAGAGTGAACATTTTTTCGGGAGAAACAATAAACTCCAAAATAAAAACGTTTTTCTAATTACACTAATGTACGAATGTAAGCTGAGAAGGAAAGAAATTAACGTTGGGGATCAATCTCCTGAACATGATCATTAGAGATGAAGCATCAGCTCTGACAGTGGAAGGATGTTAAAGGACAGCGGCGATGCCCTTTTCAACGAAACCACTTAAGCTTTTGTCTTCATCGATTCAGGGAAACAATGGAAAAGCCTGAATGTGGATGGTCAGATGGAGATTTATACCACCGTCATCCAGAAAGGAGCCCAGAGACTTATCCACTGATCCACAATGTTTTTTTTTTTCTTATTTACCTAAGTTAGTGTCTCGTCTCCTGACGTTTCATTACAGCATCAGCCTACTTATTACAAAATCACAGCCGCATAAATGCGTCTGTCCGAGGACTTCTCCCCAACGTTTGTTAGGTCCTAAATAAACGAAAGTGTAAATATCAACAACAGTTTGCTTGCAGTTTAAAGTTAGTTCTGTAGCTTATTTATTATCATTATCACCATGGCCACTAACCCCTTTTTGCAGCGGTATATCAGGTTTATCTACCTTTTTCACTTTAATGTTGAGCCATGTCGTTACAGTAATCAAATAATTACTTCTTCATCACCAGAATAATTCAGAATTTACACGGTGCAGAGGTGGACTCTAAGGGGAAGGATAGACTACATCCAAATGAGGCTTTCAAGAAGCACTTCTGTTGTTGTGCCAATACAAGCTGGGTATTGTCGTGTAGTCGAACATCACCTTTCCGATCGTTTGGAATGGCGGGTCTCAATCTCCGCCTTGAAGAGTATGTAGTACTACTGATTGTTGTTCTCTGTTCCATTAAAACGACCACTTGGTTGTCAGAGAGGTTACAGAAATGTATTTGTGTGTGTGTGTGTGGGGGGGGGGGGGGGGGAAGACTACTTTCTCGGTTCGCTAATCTACACTTCATGTGCCCTTACCTCATGGTTCAACTGGTTCAACACGCATGCTACAGTCTCCTTTTCTGACGATACTAAAATGTTAGTTCGGCGCTAGAAAAGGCGCAAATGCCATGGTGATTATGTTGAGAGCATTTCCCACAACACTGCGCATAAACTTCGTTATATCAACAGTTCTTTTTATTTCTGCCCGTGATGTCGTTGTAATGAAAATACCTATCGTACATACTGAAAATCGCAGGCACTTTAGGAGGGACTGGAAAAAAGACCTGCCGGTACGCTACAGATCAGCAGTTCCGGAGCCCTTTAAGAAAGACAAACCTAATTACTTTCTTTCTCAAACTACACCAAGCAGGACTAAAAGACACTTCTCAGTCAAAAAAAGCGAATTCGGTAAAACTTACTAAAAATCGTAACGGATTCTCGTAATAGAAATGATATACACAGTAAGGTGGCTTGCGCAGTATGGATGTAGATAGTTAAACTAATATTACAGAGTTAGTTCCTGATAAGAGTAACAGAATGTAATGAATCTCGTCGAAAAAAAACTGTTATCCCTAGTAAATAAAACCGTCTAAGAATACTTGCGCGCATATTACAGATGAAAGAAACAAAGAGATAACTTTAAAGCTGAACGTTCGTCGGCAGAAACTCCTGTGTGTTATGTTGCCCGCAATCTTCTAAAGCTGCACTTGTTGCATACTTCGCGGTAGACAGTACAGGAAAAATGAGTGGATATCTTGTGGAAGACTAGTATAGGGCATAAGAAATTGTTTGTCATACAAGCAAATTCTGCATACGCTGTTGCAAAACAGGCCACAGAACTGAATATATCTCATGATGTAGTGCAGTCCTCGTAGACGCACCAGTTCATTAGGTACTTAGTGAATGTCCGTGGTCACGTTAGTAAACACCTTGCCTTTCTCCCTTTGGTGTGGTTTTCCTCTCTGAAAAAAACATTTCCCAGTGTACCGCCTGAACGAGAGACGGCGCCGAGACGCCGAGTCCAAGGGAATGGGTGGAGCGCTTCGTTTTGTTCCCTTTTAGGACCCGGCTGGACTTTCACTCGGCCTGCTCCCGCTGACCCAGAAACGGCAGGACTTCTTCCCGGGCTCGCGATCCCGAGAATCCCTGCTGTCCAGTCACAGAGGCAACGTTGCTTCGGAACATGCTAATTACAAAGACGAAAAGCCATCTTGTCTATTAGACTGCAACATATTTATGAAAAGGAACGCAAGCAAATCCTAGAAAAAAATTTTACTGTTTCATATTTTGAAACTTTATTACGAAACGTTTAAAGCGCCTTCTCTGCTGTTAATGTTCATTATTCTGCAATCGACATTCAGTTAATAATAATAACTATTATTATTATTATTATTATTGCTACTAGTAGAAAAAGACCCACTTCGCTTGATTTTTTTCGTTTTCTTACTGAAATAGGAAAACGTGCAATTAGTCATCACAACCGTAAGGCATATAACTTACTGCAAGTATGTTCTTATAAATTATACTCGGTGTTTGGGTTTCGGGAGCAAAGACGAATAGTTTTGTGGTTGCCCAATATGCGAACACAATACCTACGAGAACACGATTCTTTTAAATTCACCTCGCAGCAGTTGAATTTTTGCTCTTGTGCTTTATTGAGTCATACTGTACGCTAATCTTCCAGGAAATTGGATCCTCTTAAAACTTGAACGGCAAGTTAGCTGAAATGAGTGGAATTCGTAGTATGAATATTGACTTGCCTCTTTATTCTCCCGTTAATGTTTCTGCTTTTATGACGTTGTTCAGAAGCTTTTTTTGCGAAGGCATGCAGGGAACATTCAGCGAATTTAGGAATTCCGTTTGGAACTTTCAAGTTTTCGTCTTGATCCATCATTGTATCAACTGATTCAGGTATTTCTTCTTTCGAAGTTACAATATTCTGTAGTCGCTGATTCCTTCGCTGAAATACCGTCATTTTTTGTTGCTAAAATTATTTGCTCACACAACCATTTTTTGCTTACATAGTTTCTCTCTATAAGCGGAACACTTTTTTCGGTGAATTGTCCCTCTGTCTTTAGCAGTAGCCTATTGATAATGTTAAATTGGGTCAGAAAGTTGCACGAATATATATTATGCAGACGCTGTTAGCAGTATGTATTTCTGGCTGTATTACGCTTATGTAATGTGGTACTTTTGGACAACGAAAATTTCTTATAGAAGAAGCTAATAGATTCCGAATACAGTGAAACAACTCATTCTGTTCGTCCACAGCATCTAGAGAGCTGTAGATAATTTCGCCTAGATTGACGCCGTGTTCGTGACACGTTTCCGCACTTTAGCTTGGTGATCATAAAAACGAGTTTCTGGAACTGTGAGTGGATCCAGAACTTCTTATTAGATATAACCTGCAATCAAATGTAAAACTAACTTCGGAAATAACCCCTACTGTTCACTACATACACAAAAGACCTGGGGGATGACGAAGAACGCTTGGTGAGGCAGTATGTGGACGATGTTGCTCTTTGTAGAAAAGTCGAAACGTCAAAAAAAACTGTAGCGAAATGTTGGTGGATCTGCAGACAATCGGCGCTTGGTGCAGCGACTGGTAGTTGACCCAAAAGGTAAATAAATGTAACGTAAAGCTCATCCTAAGATATCTAGGAATATCCATTCGAAGCGATAAGGTGAAACGACCACATAAATTTGCAACGAAAGCAGATGCCAGGCCGAGAGTTGTTGGAAGAATACTACTTGAAAATGTAATTCATCTACAAAACAAGTTGCGTGTGAAATCTTATAGTCCAGTCAAATAATAGATATACCTTGCAAAAGGTTGGGTAGAAGAGTTTATTTTTTCAACTCGTTCATATGGTTGGGAAGATTAGAAAACCGAGTTTTGCCAACAAAATTTCGCTTGGGAAAACTTTCTGCAGTCAAAAAACTTCGAAAATTTCGGACTTTTTCAGTTTTTTCAAAATATCTCAGTTTCATTTGCTCCTATCGCTTTGACGTCTAGTTTCTTTTTTAAAGAGCACAAAATTCTCTACAAATTTGATTCTTACCATTTTTTTCTACTCCCAATATCTAAGGCGCTACAGCGCCTCAAAAAATACCAATTTTTCAAATTTTGAGCATAGTGGCAAGATACCTAATTCTTGAACACTATTTTTTCAGTTTCTTTATGTATAGTATAAATACATTATACATCATGTTATAAGTTGGAATTTACCACCTCACTTTCAGGTATTCAATTTCTCTGTATGCAACATGAGGATTGCTGGGCACCGAACTATTGTGATTCTTACATCACTAACTGAAGTTCACTATGGGCCACCTCAGCCCTGGTATTTGTAAACCTATAAATATAAAAATACATCATAAAGCGACATAAACACACACACACACACACACACACACACACACACACACACACACATACACATACACATACACACGCATACAAAATAAATTGTCTCAGGAAACTGAACTATTATTAGCTGCAATAGGCAACCTAATTCGGTAGGTAATTATTCTTGTGTATAAAAGCCACACAGTTGACATTAAAAATAAGTAGCTTTATTACAATTAAAATGCATTCTCAGTTACTAAAAAATATTGACAGTTCTGGGTGTGTAATACTTGTAATATTACACTTAAGCGCACTTGGGACAGATTTGAGCATCACTTCCAACGTTTTGATGGGCCAGGTTCCTCAGTGTCACCAGAAATACCTTGAGTTACGAATTCAGGGTCTGTACATAGAGTTGATCCCAGATTGACCTCGTCTTTAAACAGCGAGTCAGCCTCAGCAAGTTCGTTGGTTTCGTCAGCGGTTTCCTCAACATCCTCTGTTGTGGGTTGGCAGGAGAGCCAACACCGTGTTACTAGAGGAAGCCGAAAGGCACGCGTTTTCGCTCACGCAGGCTGGCGTGAGGTCTGGAACAGGTCAAGGAAATTAGAATTTAGAAAAAACGGACGTAGCTGGTGGAATACTTAACTTTAATCCATAAGTGGTGAACGTCGGTCTTGACGGTACATGATTCACAATATCAATAATAACTGATAATGGCGCCTTGCTAGGTCGTAGCAAATGACGTAGCTGAAGGCTATGCTAAACTATCGTCTCGGCAAATGAGAACGTAAGTAGGCTGTGAACCATCGCTAGCAAAGTCGGCTGTACAACTGGGGCGAGTGCTAGGAAGTCTCTCTAGACCTGCCGTGTGGCGGCGCTCGGTCTGCAATCACTGATAGTGGCGACACGCGGGTCCGACATATACTAACGGACCGCGGACGATTTAAAGGCTACCACCTAGCAAGTGTGGTGTCTGGCGGTGACACCACATCCTCCATAACATCTTCTTCACTGTCTTCACATAAAAATTTTGGCACGTTTTCACAGTTGACCCCAATACATTTCTTGCAAATTCAACAACATTTCAAACCCACTTTTCTGCAGGAGCACGCTCCGCCACAGTTCAGCTTGCATGAGCATGAAACAATGTGAAGAAGTGCTTCAGGTGCTGGATCTTGGTCTAGGGTGTGGGAACTGCTGATACCTCCACTACACAATGCGATACTAACCTGTTCTCCTGCAGTTATTGTTTCTTCACGGGTAGCATGTGGTTTATTGAACGTGCAAAGCGCTGAGGTTAGGTGTTCAATTTCGCAGCAATATTGCAGCACTTAATTTTTCCTTGACCAAAAAAAGCAGATGTTGTATCACGTCCGCTAAAGGCGTGAGTGAACAGAATGTATTCACTGTCAAACTTGTAAGATGCAGTGGAAAACCACTTGTCTTCTGCATTTCCTCTTCCTGGCTTTAAGAAAAATAAGTTTTCAATGCCTTGCCCCAAACCGGTCATGAGCACAAGCAGGTCAAACATCTTCTCCTACAATGACAACACTTCCAAAATCTTTGGTTCTTGAAATGGCAGATGTTACAATTATAACGTCAGCATCTTCTTGTGCCTGGTGCACTTCAATGCTACACTCCAGAAATTCCATTTTAAGAAGAGTGATCAAACGCATCTTGTTTCGTTCGTTGTACAAGAACTTGTCCTGAGGGACTTCGTTCACCATCTCTGATTCAACCACAACGTCAACCGAAGAATGTTGTTTGGACCTACGAATCCTCTCAGCACTCTTTGTGTTACATTTGTCTCCCTCACATGGATACCCATCAAATACAAAAGCAAATTGAGATCCAAAATGACGTTGCAGGTAAGAAACATAGCTTTGGGCTATTGACTTGAAGCAAACATTTCGAGTCCAAGTCATTTTGTGGATAAGGTAAACTCCATCAATGACAAAAAATTTACTCGGTCCACATCTTCCACTGGAACGAAGGCATTGTAGAATGAAGATTTTGTTCCTCTTCGCATGCCTTTTTCTGAGAATAGGGACATTGGGTAAGGAGCAAGTTCATATTTCAGAAAGGCTTTTAACTCTTCTTCACTTTGCTTCATTAAACAAATCCTTTGGAAAAGAGTTAAGGATCAACAGGAGTAATTTTAGTGGTCCCACCTTTTACAGAATTGAACGCAGAAAGGAGAGTCACAACTTTATCTTTTCTACGGAACTTTACATCGTGGAAATTGTCACTAACTATTCTTTGCTCGAAATATGAAAAATTGCTATTTTTTGACGCGCTGTAGCGCCTTAGATACTGGGAGTAGAAAAAAATGGTAAGAATCAAATTTGTAGAGAATTTTGTGCTCTTTAAAAAAGAAAATAGACGTCAAAGCGATAAGAGCAAATGAAACTGAGATATTTTGAAAAAACTGAAAAAAGTCCGAAATTTTCGAAGTTTTTTGACTGCAGAAAGTTTTCTCAAGAGAAATTTTGTCGGCAAAACTTGGTTTTCTAACCTTTCCAACAATATGAACGAGTTAAAAAAAATAAAATCTTCTACCCCACCTTTTGCAAGGTACAGGCTTTTTTTCTGACAGTTTCACTGGACCATTATGAGACTTAACTGCTAAGGTCATCAGTCCCTAAGCTTACATACTACTTAACATAAATTATCCTAAGGACAAACACACACACTCATGCCCAAGGGAGGACTCGAACCTCCGCCAGGACCAGCCACACAGTCCGTGACTGCAGCGCCCTAGACCGCTCGTCTAATCCCGCGCGGCGAAAGAAGTTGTTTACCACACACTAGCTGGGTAGATTCCTGAGTACCGCTCGTCACAGACCATTATCAAGTAGAACTAAAAGGAGATGAAGGAGATCCGAAGAAGAGTGGCGCGCTTCGTGACTCGTTCGTCTAGTACTGAGATACTGATCAATTCAAGTGGCCGTTGGTTCTAGGGCGTAAATGTGTGTCACGGAGAGTTTAATTAGTAAAATTCCAAGACAGCACGTTTCCAGAGGGGTCAGGCAACATTTTACTTCCTCCCACGTACACCTCACGAGATGATCATGGCGAAAATACAGAGAAATGACAGCTCATGCGGAGACTTACTGTCAGTCGTCCTTCACAGATACAATTCCAGAAATGAAGAGGAAAGGAGGTTAAATGATAGTGGTTCCTAGAGTACACACCAATCGGTACTGCATTATCCGGCTGCATTCACTTTAGTTATTTGAACACTCGATAAGCCAGGAGAAGTTCAAGTTTCATACCGGATGGTAGTTTGTGGCGTGTGCACTGTATGTAGAGCTTATTACATAACGTTTATACAGTCATAAGATTTTTAAATTATAGTGAATTACGCATCGAAATAAATTACTAACATAAATTTCTAAGTCCTACCTTTCGCTGTCACCAGCTTGCTTGACTGTGTTGACTCCCGAGCAAATGTGAGTGCGACATAATTTTGCCCTGCATTACCGCCAAGACGAGTAAAGCTTCCGTTACAGTCTGCTCTACGTTATCAGCGACGACGTTGTTAAACGAAGTGTCAAATCCTCAATATTAGAACTCATGAAAACTACAAAGTAAAAAAGTATAATTAGCAGATAACATCTAGACGAAAACTAATTATTTGTATTGGCGAAAATTAACGGCTGTAAAATCTCTGTAAAATTTCAGAAAGTATAGAGCAAGTTACCGTTTGGTAATGCGATAAAGTTTATTTATTACGCATTTATGTAGCGTCGCGATACAGCTTATATTCTGTAAAATGAAAAATTGCCGCATGACTAAGACTAGTGTCTGATTATAAATGTAGTGACACACGTATTGATCAAACAAATCTCACCGATAGAAAACGAATCTTCCTGAATTATCTCAAAAATGCAGCTGTGAACAGACTGTTTACTGGAAAGTATGAAGCTCCCAGTTCTGTACGAGGGCAATGTGGATACTTTTCGATCTGGCAAAGAGGTAATGTTGGTGTGAACGGTATGTTGTTTCCCGTGCTTTTGTACTGACTGCGTATTAACCGTGTCACGCTTGCTTTTAGATCAAGGAGTATTTTTGTTTGGATTGTTTCGTATAATGTTACTATGTTTAGTTCAAATGGATACTCTATAACATTGCGTGTATCATGTCTATTTTGGATGGTTTGTTGCCAACCGAAAATCATCCATGATCCCTGAACGTTTGAAGCAGTCTATTCCATCATTTTCAAGAGTTATGAAGTATAGGTCGAAAAATCCCAGAAATACAACCACGATTGAAAACATCGCGGAGCGCACAATATGATATTTGAGAGTGAAATAGAAAGTGCATGAAACAACTGTTGCCCCAGGCCTATGAGAGACAAAAGTGCGGTCCGTTTTAAATAGAGAATGAACTACCGCATTTCTTAACGCTGACCGATGTCAGAAAGCGAATATCCCAAGAAATATTTGGACAGCAAGAACACAGCACGTATTTCCTGTCAGATCGTTTCCATCGTGTTTCGCAAACTATTTTGCAGAAAGTGGTGCCAGAAAGATTAGACTATTCCAAATTTAGCTCTTCTTGATTTCCAAATTTGTTTACGACAATAAATCGGTGGCGGACAAACACCAGAGCGACTGCGGCGTAGATACAATTCGACAAGATACGCGTACTGGCCAAGCAGCCAAGCATGGTGAAGTGCACGATCAGAGGGGATATTCAAGTATTGAAGTTTGCGAACAATTTGAATGGAGAAGGTAGCTATATAGTTGCACATCCAGTGTGTGCCAACCATCTGAGCGAAACAGAGCGTTACCGGTGAGAAACTGCCGCTGCGCATCCGACGACTCGTATGAGAAACATGCGGGCACGATAAACTACATCTGTTTCGCCAATGATTGTCCATAACCGTTCATACTGAATGCGACGATAACCACTCCTTCAGCCACAGGAAAAACTCATGTGAACATTTTTTTTTTAATTTTAACGTTATTATTTGCCCATTAGTGGTGTCATGAGGCAATATAAGAGGACCCTCGCAAACGCAGAATCGTCAAAGGTACATGATATACACGGAGGTGTCAAAAACCATGGGATATCTCCTAATATCATGTCCCACCTACTTTTGCCCACCATTGTGCAGCAGCTCGACGTGGCATGGACTCAACAAGTCGCTGGAAGTATTCTGCAGAAATGTTGATTCATGCTATCTCTATATCCGTGCATAATTGCCAAGGTTGCCAGTGCAGGATTTTTTGCACGAATTCACCTCTCGATTATGTTCCATAAATTTTCAATAGGAATCATGTCTGGCTATCAAGATGACCAAATCATTCGCTCGAAATGTCCGGAATGTTCTCCAAACCAATCGCCAACAACTGTCCACAGATAACAAGGTGCATTGTCATCCATAAAAATTCCATCATTGTTTGGGAACATGAAGTCCATGAATGGTTGCAAATAGCCTCCAAGCAGCCGAATATAACCACTTCCGGTCAATCATCGTTTCAGTTAGACCAAAGAAACCGGCCCATTACAACTAAACACAGACCACATCTATACGGGGCGACCACCAGCTTGTACAGGGCCTTGTTGACAACTTGGGTCCATGGCTTTATTGGATCTGCGCCACAATCGAACCCTACAACCAGCTCTTACGAAATGAAATCGGGACTCATCTGAACAGGTCACCGTTTTCCAGTCGTCTAGGGTCCAAACGATACGGTAACAAGCCCAGGAGAGGTGCTGCAGACGATGTCGTGCTGCTCCCAAAGGCCCCCCCGTCCAGTCTGGTGTCATAGCCCATTAACGCCGCACTGTCCTAACGGATACGATCCTCGTACACCCCACATTGATTTCTGCGGTTATTTCACGCAGTGTTGCTTGTCTGTTAGCACTGACAACTCTACGCAAACGTCGCTGCTCTCGGTCGTTGAGTGAAGGCCGTCGGCCACTGCGTTGTCCATGGTGATAGATAATACCTCAAATTTGGTATCTTTTATACCTTGTGTACGCTATACTGCCTCCATCTGTATATGTGCGCATCTCTAGCCCATGACTTCTTGTCACCTCAGTGTATATGTATCAGTGCAAGTATTTTTGTTTATGTCTGTACGGAGTAAAGTCGATGGCTTGCTTGGCATGTGGAGTGCATATTTATCGCTACCGATCGCAGGCGATGCGAACATCGACAATTGCTGCTTTGTACTTATCATTCTCTTGGTAGAGTGGGCCGTTCGGCGAAATTCGGCGTTAAAGGCTATGGCAGCATATGGCCGACTCCAGTGCCTTTGCTAACAGCACATCTGCAGCGTCTGGCCTGCGCTCGTGATCACAGCGCTAGGACACTAAACGACTGGAAAACTGTGGTCTAGTCAGATGAGTCCTGAGTTCAGTTGGTAAGAGCTGCTGATAGGGTTCCAGTGTACGTAGACCCCACGAAGCCATGGACGCAAGTTGTCAACAAGTCACTGTGCAAGCTGATGGAGGCCCCATAATGGTGTGGGCGGTGTTTACATGGAATGGACTGGGTGCTGTGATCCAGCTGAACCGATCACTGACTGCTGGTTTTGTTCGACTATTAGGAGACCACTTGCAACCATCCATGGGCATCATGTTCTCATACAACGATGGACTTTTTGTGGAAGCCAACGAGCCATGTCACCGGGCCACAATTGTTTTGGGATGGTTTTAAGAACATTGTGGCAGATCGCCAGACATGAATCCCATCGGACATTTATAAGACATTATCGAGAGATCGGTTCGCGTACAAACCTCTACACGGCAACACTTTCGCAATTATGGACGACTATATATTGGTCAATATCTCTGCAGGTGACATCCGACAACTCGTTGAGCCCATGTCACATCGACTTGCTGCACTTCGCAGGGCAAAAGGAAGTTCGACACGATATTAGAAGTATACCATGACCTTTGACACCTCAGTGTATTAGGATATGATATTTTTTTCATCTGGCACAAATTGCTCCAGAAATAAACTAAAAAGAGTTTCATTACTGTCCCACCGTTAAATTCCACCCCCCCCCCCCCCCCAACTCGCCCCACCCCTTTCAACTCCCGATTCTAAGCACGTTTTCATGTCTCCGTTGGTCGTGAGGCAAATGCTGGAACTGGAAATCCTCTTCGAAATATGGGACTCCGTCCGCCACAGTACCAATCCGCTTGGTATTTGGATGAAAGCGCCCTGACTTAACAGCTCTTACAGTTTACCCTACTTCTGGCGTAGAGAATGAAAATCATATAAAAATGTATGCCAGTTTATTTATTAATAGGCCCGTCGAAAGATACCTACTACTGCGGCCGATACGTCAGTTTTACCCACCTAGTGACGATCCATCTCTACAACCAGAATGCTTTTACGTTATGTAGGTGGAAGGTACTTTTGGTTAATCATCCAGAACGATCATTTGGCCGTAGTTTTTACTCTGCAATATATGGTACAGAGTCACAGAATATACAAAAGCAGGAAACGGGAAGCGTCTATTTGTAGGCATGACCCAATATTTTGTCCAAAAACTTTCTTTACCGTTTTTGAACCGTGTTATCATAGTTGATGGACTGAGAGACAGGGTCTACAGAATATTAGGAAGCTAGGCCCTTGCTACTGTATCCACCATCTGTCAACAAGGCTGCACAGAGGAGCCTCGAGCCCGGCCGCCCACACTGGCCACGTGGGCAGCTACTGCCGAGCGCCGCCTGCGTCTCGCTTTCTCCGGCGAAGGTGAAGACGTCGCTCGTTGCGGCGCGCAGCAGCGGAAGGCTGCGGGCGACTATCGACCGGAGGCGGCGGCCGGGAATTGAGTGCGTCAGGTGTAATAAAAACGAACAGCCAGCCGGCCCGCGGCGCGGCGCGTACGTGCGGCCGCGGCCAGCGGCTGCCGTGCCGGACATTCTGGATGTTATTGGGGACGAACTCCAAGGACGCCCGGTACGCGGCGCACGCCGCAGCCAGCTCCCCGCCGCAGCGCTGCCCGCCGCGCCTCGCACCAGACGCCGCCGGCTCTTAAACGTCCACTACTATCACTTTCCTCCGCACATCAGTCTTCCGATATATCACGGACCGACAGCTATTATTCTATCTTTATGTAGTAGGGATGACACCTTCGGCGTTGTTTGCAGGTCTCATTTTACTTATAACCAATTTTGGTCTTAAATTACACTATCCTCAGACCTCTCTGTCGTACCAAGTGATCATGTGGATACCAGCTAATCATCATTACACATCTTATAGAGGCTTACAAAGACGATGTCCGTTGGGTTGAACCTTCTTTTCTGCTTACTGTTGTGAACGGCGGTAGCACGTCACCTAGACTCTTAGTCTAGTTGATTAACATTCAACACCGATTTTTGTACCCTCTACGAGATATACAATTATCACTACCTAGCATCCACATGATCACCTGGCATGATAGAGGGGAGTGAAACGTAAAACCGAAATCAATTACAAAAAAGATAAGACCTATAAATACTGATGAAGGTGTTATACTTATTACATGAAGAATGTTTCTTTCGTCGCTCGGCTACTTAGGCTACTTACTTTACAGCTACACTCGTTAATACAGTGGCCACCTTAATTCGAATTCGTCCTTCACAGTTTTTATGTAAGCTCAAAATATCACAGAAATTCTACACTTCCTCGAGTTATCACGAAATGCGACGGAAAACATACCACTTATTTTTGTCTGATCGACGATACCCTCGCCTCAGAGAACCCCTCCCCCCCTCCCCCCGTACAACCTCTGCGAAGTAGTGCTATAAAAATATCCTGGTAACCAACGTTTGTTTCTCCTACCTTATTCTTTGAACTGTAGGTAAATTGTTTCCTGTTTCAGATGAAATGGCCAGCTTGAGACAAGTTACTCAGAAAGGCCTACCGTCGCTGTTCCCGGTAAGAATAGCTTCGCAGTAACATCTGTTTGGGAGGGAGAGAACAAAACATACAGGGCGTATAAGACAACGAGTTCTTTCCCCGTAAATTGCAAAATAATATACGAAAGAATATTCGAATATTCATCTATACGATGTTTGAAGCCAACTGAAGTTAGTTTACTTAGATACGTTACTCAGATACGCAAATGTATGAAATGTCACTCTTCCAGCTGAGTTACGAACATAGGTCATGTCGTTGTTTTCCAGGAAGTTGCAGCAACGAGTTACGGTTTTTAAATAGAGCAATATTTTTTCTATCGTGTATCTGATGTATTTAAGACAACAGCTTACAAATCAATTTAAATGAAATTTCTATCAGTTTTAATTAGGGGACTAAAAACGTTCGATAATTCAGGGATAGATGCATCATGCTGTACATAATTCCCTGTGTTCAAATTCATGTTCTGGTGGCGAAATGTCTCTTTACGTGAGGTGTTCAAACGTGCGCCCATTTCCTGATGCGGAAAGCAGTGCATCTTCTAAATAACCACCGGACGAAATGTTGAGTTGCTGGTGTCATGATGCGACAGTCTTCCTCAATACCATGTTTGAAGTCAACGGAAACTGTGGGTTTGTTGGCATAAACACAATTCGTTAGATATTACCACAAAAAGAAATCTACTGGAGTTAAAACGGGGTTGTGACATCGGGCATCCGCTGAGCACGAGCAATATGTCAACGAACTCGTTGGATATGTATGCCATATTTAGACTACACTAACATCGCTGGCAGAGAGAACAATATTTTAGTACATTTCGATCTGCGTTGTATACGGCAGTGAAAGGATATATTCTACTATCTAACAAAACATGACTGCAAAGGGCGCATGGAGGAAGCTTGTGGCTCCGTGACCCCAACGAACCAGGTCGTTTAGAAGGCGCATTGACTTGTGAATGCCGGAAAATGGCCACTCGTTTGAACACTTCATTTAAATGAACATTCCGCTACCAAAACATACATCTGAACACAGCCAATTACGTACAGCATGTTACATATAACTCTAAAATTTAGAGCGTTTCTAAATTCCTAAATGAAATCGATTGAAATTTGATTTAAAATGATTTGTACACTGTTGGTGTAAATATAACAGTTACATGACAGAAAAAGTAACGTTATTCTCAGAAAAAATTATAACTCATTGCTCTAACTCACTTAAAATAACTCAATAAACTATGTTCATCACTCCGTTAAAAGATAACACCTCTTACGTTTACCTGTCTCAATAAATTTTCTTTGCCTGGAAACTCTGTCTAAGAACATTAAGACGAGCGTTCTGCAACCCATTTGGACAAGCTACGCCATACATGTAATTTCCGAAAACTAAAACGGTGAAGACAGTCACTGTAATTAATTTGAAACTAAAGCCAACGTCAGTCTTCCAAGGCCTGATCAACAAACGCTTCGAAATAAACCCACAGCCTCAGAACTGAATTATCCATCGTACATATAAGACAAGAGGGGTCCCGAATAGCGGTTGCCTCGCAACCATAATAGAGAAAAGGAACTGCTCACCCAGGTGGATCTACAGCTTGTTGGCCTTAGTCAGCCAGTCAGGCAGCAGCAACCGGCCGAGACAGAAGAAACAACACGGAAGTAACCGATTTTGTGACAGTTTACAAGTTCCTAAGCAGGAGTGAATCGTATAATTTCATCTGTGAGTTTTGATAGTTTAGTTTCTTGAGTTTCTGCGTGTTAATTTAATATCTATTCGACTGAGTTCTTGCGTTTTCGTTTGCGTCGGAGAGTAAATCGATTTTTTGACATATTACAAGTTCCAAATCAGGAGCGAATTATTTCCTCTCACCTGAGTGCTTCGGTAGTTCGGTTTTTGAATCTCTGTTTATTAATCTAATTTATTAGACTCAGTTCTTATATTTTCTCAGGGTCTACAGTTGAGTTACGCAGTACATGTCGTTAGTCCGTTTGTCTGAGTAGTGTCGTTTTTCACGGTCTTTAGTATGGGTAGGGACTGTGATTGTCGTGTGCAGATGCAAGCCGAGTTGGTGACACTTCACTCTCAGCTCCGGGCTCTGATGGCTCCCGTTACACAGTTTGAAGCTGCAGTGGATGGGCATCATTGTTGTGGGCCGGCCGTGGGGATCCAACGGACGTCCAGCACGTCTGAGTCTTCCGGTCGGTCCTCACCGGTGGCCAGCCCAGTTCCTGCTCGCAGCGAGGTTCACCCCTTTCCTGTGGTCAAGTGGGAGGTCGTCTCGGGCCGTGGCAGGCGGCGAAAGACTTCCCAGGGGGCCGCTCGTAAGGCCTCGCCGATTAGTTTAACGAACAGGTTCCAGTTACTGTCTGTGGCTGACACTGTCACTCAACCAGATGCAGTCACCTGCCCTGTTTCAGAGGAAACCTCTCCGTCTGCAAGATCTGGCAATCACCGAGGGTGCGATTATCGGTAGTTGGGTGCTCCATTGTTAGGCGCGTTATGGGGCGCCTTAGGGACATGGCTACCAAGGACGGGAAGAAAGCCAATGTGCACTTCGTGTGCATACTGGGTGGAGTCATTCCAAACGTGGAACGGGTCCTTCCGGATGCCATGAAGAGCACTGGGTGCAGCGAACTGTAGGTGGTGGCTCACGTCGGCACCAAAGACGTGTGTCGCTTTGGATCGGAAGAGATTCTCTCTGGTTTCGAGCGACTAACAGACATGATAAAGGCTGCCAGTCTTGCTTGCGAGATGAAAGCAGAGATCACCATTTGCAGCATATGCAGCATAGTCGACACGACTGGTTGCGGTCATCTGGTCCAGAGCCGAGTTGAGGGTATGAATCAGAGGATCAGACGGTTCTGCGACTGTGCAGGCTGCAGATTCCTCGACTTGCGCCATAGGATGGTTCGGTTTCGGTTTCCGCTGAATAGGTCAGGAGTCCACCACATGCAGGAGGTGGCTACACGGATAGCAGGGGCTGCGTGACGTGGAGTGTGCGTTTTCAAAAAGGACTTCAGTCTCAAAGATACAGGCCGAACACAGAAAGAAGGTAGATACAGGAACCATCGGTATAACAGTTATAAATTGTCGTAGCTATATTGGGAACGTACCAGAGCTCCAAGCGCTAATAGAAAGTACTGACGCTCAAATTCTAATAGGCACTGAAAGCTGGCTATAGCCGGAGAAAAGTTCAGCAGAAATTTTTGCGAAGAATGTTACGGTGTTCCGAAAGGATAAACTAAACACGGTTGGCGGTGGCGTGTTTGTTGCTGTTAGAAGTAGTTTATCTTGTCGCGAAATTGCAGCAGATCGTTCCTGTGAGTTAGTATAGGCAGATGTCATTCTTGACAACCAGAATAAAATAATACTTGGATTCTCTTACCGACCTCCCAACAATTGCTGAAAGGTTCAAAGAAAACTTGAGTTTAATCTCAAAGACGTACCCGACTCATACAGCTATAGTTGGTTGTGACTTCAATTTACCATCGATATATTGGAGAAAACACATGTTTAAATCCAGAGAAATGCATAAAACATCATTCGAAATTGTGCTGGACGCATTCTCTGAAAACTATTTCGAGTAGTTAGTTCATGAGCCCACGCGAATTGCAAACGGTTGTCAAAACACACTTGACCTCTTAGCAACAAATAATCCAGAGCTAATAACAAACCATAAAAACGGATACAGGGATTAGTGAACACAGGGTTGTAGCGAGATTCCATATCGTAACCCCCACATCCTCCAAAAATAAACAAAAAATATGTTTATTGAAAAAAAGGAGATAAAAATTGACATGACGCCTTACTGAGAGACAATCTCCACTCCTTCCAAATTTGTGATGTAAGTGTAGACCAGATGTGGCTTGCATTCAAAGAAATAGTATCGACAACAGTTGAGATATTTATACCAATTAAATTAACAAACGACGGAGCTGTTCCTCCTTGGTACACAAAACGGATCAGAACACCGTTACGAAAAAAAAGCCAAACTTTCGAGAATGTTTTAATTTTTAGTCTGAAGTCGGATAACAAATGATACAAGAAATATTTTATATGTTAGATAATTACAAATTAACAATTTCCTGATTTTTTCTATTACTTGAACTCTGAAACTTTGCTTCCTGCCAAATTTCATGATTCTATGTCAACGGAAAGTATTCAACAGTTTGCTAGTATCAAAATACGTGACATAAATCGCCGCATCTTTTCCTTGTTTTGACTTAGAAGTTTTAATTTCTTACACCGCCAAAGGACCGTAGACGTTAATATGTAGCATAAATTTCAACTTTATACGTCTACCCGTTCTTGACAAAAAGGATTGTTTACAGTCGTGCAGACAGCAGATGACGACAAAGTGATCGTGTAAGTGTTATGTTTTTACCGGTTTGGTGTGACTATTTACATCACACCAAGAACACTAACATAGCTTTGCGGGATGGCAAACGCCCTTTAAGAGGGAGCCCCTGCCCGAGTTGTAGGGCTTCTGAGCCCGAAAAAGGTGGCATCCGTGTTCTTAATGTTTGGTATCCTTGTCAGTTATCCCATCCATTAGCGATAAGTGTAAAGTGAGCGCACGAGCTGCACCTGTGCTGCACACCTGTGCAGTTTTGAACAGGGCGAGAAAGTGATCAGTTTTCAAGGCGGAATCCGTCACCAAAGATTTATGGATTAGGGCCTGTGGGGACGTCGATGTCCATGTTACAGTCTGGAACCGCGCGACCGCTACGGTCGCAGGTTCGAATCCTACCTCGAGCTTGGTTGTGTGTGGTGTCCTTAGGTTAGTTAGGTTTAAGTAGTTCTAAGTTCTAGGGGACTTATGACCTCAGCCGTTAAGTCCCATAGTGCTCAGAGCCATTTGAACCATTTGATGTCCATGTACATGCACATGCACAAGCAAATGCATCTACATCTATATTCATACTCCGCAAGCCATCTTACTGTGCCTGGCGCAGGGTACCCTGTACCACTACAAGTCGCGTTTACTTTCCTGTTCCACTCGTAGACGGAAAAACGGCTGTCTGTATGCCTCCGTATGAGCCCTAATTTCTCGTATCTTATATTCGTAGTCTTTAAGCGAAATTTATATTAGCGGCATTAGGATCGTTCTGCAGTCAGTTTCATATGCCTGTTCTCTAAATTTCGCAAGTGTTCCTCGAAAAAAACGCTGCCTTCTCTCCAGGATTTAATATTTGAGATCCCGAAGCAACTCTGTAACATTTGAGTGTTGTTCGAATCTACTGGTAACAAATCTGACGTCCAAATGGTCCAAATGGCTCTGAGCACTATGGGACTTAACTTCTAAGGTCATCAGTCCCCTAGAACTTAGAACTACTTAAACCTAACTAACCTAAGGGCATCACACACATCCATGCCCGAGGGAGGATTCGAACCTGCGACCGTAGCGGCCGCGCGGTTCCAGATTGTAGCGCCTTTAACCGCTTGGCCACCACGGCCGGCAATCTGACAGCCACCCTCTGAATTGCTTCGATATCTTCCTGTAATTTGATTGATGCGGATCCCAAACACTCGACCAATACTTGAGAATAGATCGCATTAGTGTCCTATATGCGTGCTCACTTACAGATGAACCACACTTTCCTAAAACTCTCCCAATAAACTGTTCACTAAACTGAATGGAAGGGCCGAGGAACAACATCTAAGGAGCGGTCGTTCACCATTCCCTTTCAATCAGTCCCTTTCAAATCGGCCGGTCTCGTGCTCTTCCGGATGGACAGTCGTTCCTCTGTTATCATTCAGTGTGTTCGCCTGTTGTTGTTCAGTTTCAAACCGTTCTCGAAATCTAGACTCCCTAGTTCTTCACGTACACTGTTCAGCGTCCACGACAGGTAATTTATCACTTTGTTATACTTTTGTATTAAAATTAAAACAAGAAGTCCCGAATCGATGGAACTCGTTTGTTAATATGATAGTCTGAGGTTTTTAAAAACATTGTACCTATAATTACCACTACAGCATTTACAAATAATATTTATTAGTGGGTTAAGTTACTGGATATAATTTTCTATAAGTTAATAAAAATGTGAAAATCTTAAAAGAAATTAAATAATTTATCAAAACGGATTCTTAGGCACAGCTGATTATTCGCCGAAGGTCTTAAAGGGCACTGCGGCTACATGGATCCGCTCTAATGTCTCGTTCTGCCAAGTCACTAACCTTCTTGTTTCTAAAATTTCTGATCCTATTTTAGTTTGACATGTATCGATACTTATCTAATAATAGGACCTTACAGACTGCTCGCCCCTCTTCAATTTTCATTGTATTTGTGAGATTTGGAGATCGGTGCTCGGACATCAATTCCTTAAGCAGTATGACGCAGTCTTGAAAGCAATCATATATTTATCTGCAATGGTTACAAATTTCGGTCAGAATATGACCATCTTCAGACCATTTATTATGGTAGACGGTGGCGGTGAATGCGGTTGACACTGCTCAGTTCACCGCCACCGCTACCACGATGGTATAAATGGTCTGAGGATGGTCATATTGTGACCGAAACTGGTAAGCATTGCAAATAAATATTTTATTACGGTCGAGGCTATTTTAATCCTTTTCTAGGTATCTATGGCTGGAGGATTTATTTATAGTATTTACTGAGGAACAAGATAATGCATGACACTCTCAACCAGAGTTACATCGCGCCACGGTTTCGATGTAGTTTCCAAATAGTGAGTTAAAAGCTGATGCTCTCGAGCCGCAGCAAGAGCCTCACAGCCTTCACTGGATTCCTGAGACCGCACAGAACTCAGCCTTTTAGCCATTCTAGTATACAGAGAGAGATTCCAACATTTTCTAGGCATTTTTATACGTAAACAAAACGAAATCACAATGTAATAAGTAGGCACCCAAATCCCAAAGGAAACTCAGCGAATTTGCTTTTCGTCGCTAAGAAGTCCAATGTACACAAAAGATATTAAAAAAAAAAAAAAAAGAAATTTCCTTAAGTGTCTAATACACAAAGCGAAATCAGCATATCCTTCTGTCCTAGCCAAGTAAATTCTATGTTAGTTTGTATTCGTAAAGATAACACTGCTGCGCGTAATTCTATCACTGACATAAACTTCTGAAAATCCTTGTCACTGAGGTAAAAAAAACTAACTGCACCATCTACTTGTTCTTTGCTGTACTACACCGTGATGAACATGTCACTGAGATAAACAATGGAAATACTAAGCTCAGCAGACCTCAAAGACGTTAAATTAGGATATACTTTTTGCTTGACACTATTTTGATGAAACAAAGCCTACTGTTGCCCCAAACTACATGCAAAAACCCCACGACAATTCGTCGAGCAGTTTTGGAGATTAGCGTGTTCAAACAGACACACAATTTTTTTAACCTTTAATTGTTAATATGCGGCCCGACAGAGCCCCAGCACATTTAGTTTCGCTAAATTTATATGAACAAAGTTGCCAACAACACTGTCTGCCATCTAGTAATCCTCTATCACATCTGTTTACTTCCGGTCATCAGTTTTTCATTCTTGTGTTGCTCATTTTCTTGTCTTGCTCCTTGTTGCTAGGGTTTGACAAGTATTTAGTGGTTGAGCAGTACCTAGACGTCCAGGTTAACACTTCTGTTACAAGACAGCGCTGGACAAGTAGGTATAGATTCGTATACTAATGCTTTCCTGTCAGTTTGAAGCTTTTGAATTTGGAACTCTCATTAAATGATTTTATTTTTGTAACAGATGATGGAGGAAGACGCTTCCACTGAGGTGGTTTCTGATGAAGATGCCTCTCTAGAAGGAGTGTCTTCTGATTCCGTGTCAGAATTCTCTATCGAGCCTGAGCATAATACCACTTGCAGTCTGGTGATTCAGATGGTGCAGATTCAGACCTGTCTAATTTTTTCATAGATAAAGAGAAGAGTACAAAATGGGGGAAGGTTCCTGCCAATGAGAGTGTCAAAGATAGAAGGGGAAATGTCATAACTCATCTTCCTGGAGTAAAGGGATCGGCAAAGACTTACAAATCTCCTAAAGTCCGTTTCTCTGGGTTACCACACTTATTAGTGCTATTATAGTCAGTACAAACATAAAAATTGATAAAGACAAGGAAAAGAAATATAATGACACCCCTGCCTATTTGACTCATGATGCTGAAGTAAAAGGCTTCAGTGGACTTCTGATTTTAGCAGGATCCATTCGCTCAGGTCATCGAAACTTGCCCGACTTGTGGAATACAGAGAGAATGGGATTTCAAGTTTTTTCAACAACAATCGCTTGGAACTGTTTCCAGTTTCTTCTGGGTTCCGTGCAGTTCGATGACATAATCACTCCTCCACAACGTAAACAACAAGACAAACTGCAACCGGTTCGGTTTATATTTGAACATTTCATACACAATATCAAATCCAAAAACTTACATTCTGAATATTTGACAGTTAATGAGCAATTTGTTCCATTCAGAGGTCGCTGTAGCTTTCCACAGTATTTGTCATGAAAACCGTCCATATATGGCCTCAAAGTGTTCTCTCTAAGAGATGCGAAAACTTGGTACACTATTTCCATGGAGATTTACTTGGTACATCAACATGATGGCCCATACAAATTGCCCCCTCTGCAGCTGATGTGTTTATGAGACTGGTAGAACCACTGAGTGGCAGAAGTAGGATTATAGCTGGAGATAACTGGTTTTCTAGTATTCCTCTTGTCCGTAACGGGCTTGCCGCAGTGGTAACACCTGTTCCCGTCAAATCACCGAAGTTAAGCGCTGTCAGGCTGGGCTAGCACTTATATGGGTGATCATCCAGTCGGCCGAGCGCTGTTGGCAAGCGGGGTGCACTCAGCCCTTGTGAGGCAAATTGAGGAGCTACTTGCTTGAGAAGTAGCGGCTCTGGTCTCGTAAACTGACATACGGCCGGGAGAGCGGTGTGCTGACCACATTCCCCTCCATATCCTCATCCAGTGACGCCTGTGGGCTGAAGATGACACGGCAGCCGGTCGGTACCGTTGGGCCTTCCGACGCCTGTTCGGACAGAGTTCTTGCCCAAAGATTGTTAGGGGAAAACCTGACGCTGAAGAAGAACAAGCCGGAGGTTCCTTCCCAATTTGTGGCTAAGAAGAGGGATGTGAAATCCACAATGTTTGGCTTTCACTTCACTCACCTGTGGGAATACAAATGTACTATTAATTTGTTCTGTGCACCTTGAAGATACGTCAATGGACCCTACCTTTGGTGAAAACAAGACACAAATAACCATATTATACAATAAAAAGATACAAAAGGGGTGCTGACGTAGTGGGTAAGTTGCGTGCCCCATACTCAACTGCAAGGAAGTGCAGTAGATGGCCTCTGACGACATTCTTTCGCATAACTGACCTAGCTTGAATCAATAGCCTTGCAGTTTTTAAAAGCAATAACCCTGCAAAGAAAATTGCAAGGAAGGATTTTCTTTGGGAAATTGAATTCGGCTTGGTACAAGACCTGCTAAATAAGACAACAATAATGGGTCGCTTACCCAGAGAAATTCGCCAAAGGAGAGGAAAAATGAGTGGATCAAAAGCTGCCGTCGATGACAAACCAACAAAACAAGAAGTTCCAGCTGCGAAAAGGAGGCGCATCATCTGTCCTGGGAATAACGGTGTAAAAACTCGATTTACAGTGGAAAACATATGTGAATGAAAAATTTGCTTACAGCCTGTGATCAGTGTCTGAATGAATGTTAATTGTAAAGAGCCATCAGAAGATAACTGTCGAATCACTGACTGTTCAGTTTATATTGTGTAAACATAACTATAGGTAGTATCTGTTTACTGACGTAATCAAATGCATTATTTCTTCAAATAAGTATTAACTGATTCAGTTTCATAATTTATAGGTTGCTTCTACAATATTTAGCATTAAATAACCTAGTTATTCAAATTATACGTATCTATCAAACATTAACACATCATACGGATTCACTGGATTCCAAGTTACCACTTGTGTAAAATAAGGCCACGTTAACAAAGGAAGATTAAAAACAGTCGTACTGTATTCTGCTACACTCCTCACATTATCCACAATCTGTTTTTGGCAAGTATTTTCAACATATAGACAGGACGGTTTTACTGTTTTATTACTGGTTTTGATGAATATGTTGATTAATTAATATTGAATTACATTTTTTAATAAAAAGGACGTCTTTTTATTTTTAGTGACTGGTCCTATGAAAAATATACCAAAATACGATCCAGGCAAACTTAATTATATAAAAAACACCGTGCGAACAAGCCTTGAACACCCAGCTGTACTGACCGGCCGCCGTGTCATCTTCTGCTCTAAGGCGCCACCGGATGCGGAGGGGCATCTGGTCAGTAGACCGCTCTCCCGGCCTTTGTCAGTTTTCGTGATCTGACCGGTGCCGCTACTTCTCAGTCAAGTAGCTCCTCAATTGGCCTCACAAGGGCTGAGTGCACCCCATTCGCTAACAGCACTCGGCACACCCGTACGGTGACCCATCCAAGTGCTAGCCAAGCCCGACAGCGCTTAACTTCGGTGGTCTGAGGGGAACCAGTGTTACCATTGCGGCAAGACCGTTGACTACACTATTACATCGTTACATAAATAAAGGAACGGCGAACGAGTAAAAATCGACAGGTCTCATAAAGGACCAGTTATTAGTGAACTAGTTACGAAAAATGAACGAGTTTGCTGAACACTTAAGACACATTTTCAGCTCGATGTGCAATTCACGCTCGCCCTCTGGCGGCGCGGTCCCTTACTGCGCCGGCAGTTTGGCAGCTGGCACATTTGCATATAATCTGGCAGACGGGCTGACGCACAGCAGTGTGTGTCTCTGGTGCACAGCGAGCCTTGATCCGCCGACCAAGGCCTACCGCGCCTCGCCCCGCCGCTACGGTACGGGAGAAAGGATAGACTAAGAGTCAGTGCGCTAAGCTGCTTTGTTCCTGCGGATGGCCACAATAGCGATAACTGTACAATACCGTGTACTCTTCGTTACTGTGTTTTTATTTAAATAAAGCACGAACTTTTTACAGGCTACAACGGGCGCGCGTCAAGTAATTCGTCTTCTGTACGTCTTAGTGCAAACATGCACACTTCTAAAGCACCTTAACTAACATGCAGTTGGAACGGATCAGAAGTTCCGTAACGATTGCGTTTCAAAGTTATACGATGACATTAATCAAATTACAAATGTATTTCTAGCAAATGAATACTACAGATAAAGAACATTGTATAAGATACTACACGTGCTTACGGACCATCTGAGATAATAGATTCGAGGGGAATAAAGTTTTTAAATCCGATCTAGCACACTGCAAAAGTGTATCAAGGTCTTATCGGGATTTTGTATTTTTTTTTTACATCATCACTTCTAACCCTATTTATCACTTTGATTTGAAAGGGCGAATACACCCAAAACAGGAACAAACAAGCATGATTGTCACATTCAAACATATAACTATTTTTAATTATTCATCAGCATTCATATTTCATTCATTTACCGTAATTTTATTTTGTATATTTTAGCTTGAAAAGAACAAGAAACAAGCTCTAATTTACTTTTATTGCGTACTTTGACACTTAGCACTTACGACTGAATAAATGAAATATTTCTTTCTTCGGCATTTTGAGTTAATGAAGAGGCAACCTCGAACTTACGACAGTCTCATAAGAGCTTATAAAATGTCGTTGATAATTACGGCAAGCAATTAGGTTATTTTACAAATGAGGCACTCGGGACTGCATAACGGTAAGCCGCTCACTGAGAAATATTGAGGTTTATATGCTTTTCGTATCTGCTGGAGAATGGCAACCCACTGGTGCAGTAGTGAAACTAAAAGATGACGGCATACAGATTTTTTTTAAAAAAAAAGAAAAAACAAGCTGAGTGTTCTGAGTCCTCGGGCGACGATGACGTTGTAATGTGAATTGTCAGCCAAATCCATATATTATTATACCATCATTACAGGTAAGCAGCAACAAAATTTATATCTGCGGTATGCCGTATTATGCAGTAACATGTGATTATGTGGCTTACAATGAAAATGCAGTGCATGTGGTACTCTTAAATAATACTAATATTTAATGGAACAATGAACTATGGGGCAATATCTGAGACATTAATCTGGATCCCATTAATCATAAACGATTGTTATACTTGCGATGCACATCATTAGGTGCCTGTTATAGGGGTCATTGTGGCTCTCCATTATACAGCTGTTGAGTTACCGCACTGTACAGTGTAGTTTCATAAGTTCATGCGTTAGTAATTTTTGAATCTTTTATCTCCTGTAAGGAGGAAGACTTACTCATTACACAACAAAGTTAAATTAGTAACGGTTGGACATTCTATTAACTTTTCAGAAGCTACAGCGTTCAAATTCTTGGCCCGAAATCTTGATTCAGTTTTCCTGAAGCATGATGTTCACGGAGTCTCTCTGAAATTAATGTCAAGAAGCGTGACTGGCCTACACATACATAATGGATTATGAGCTTAACGTGGCCTATTCCTGTACAGCATAAGAAGCTGCTTCACATCACTGATCTGCTTCCCTATATCAGCGGTGCATCATAGACATTACTTATCCCTTCCTCAGTACAAACCAGTACAGCAGGTTGATGAACCTGAATTAACTGATGACAGTATTGTAGATTACGCTGAGAGCGACGTGAACTGCGATCAGTGAAGGCAATTGTTGGCACTGAATTTTTGATGGTATACAATGACAAGCTACAAGATTACTTGTATTCTTTGTACATTATATTGTTTTTCGCTACGTGCAGTAGTTAAAAAGGTTTGATTTGAAGTTACACGAATACCTTAATATACGGAGTACTTTATAATATCTGTAATGTCTATCACCTGATTTATGAAATTTTTTGAACATTCATCTGTCTCTTCTGTAAAATTTACTTAATGTGGTTCACCATTATGTAGCCCCAAGCGCTTCAAATATATTACTCTAAATTTAGTTCATTTTAAAAGTCACGACTGACAAGCATCATAGCACTGTTTAAGTAATCTGGACACAGCAGCTTGGAGCCAGTCTGCCTTCAGCAAGTAAGTGACATGTAAGATCAAAAGATGACTAAATGCTCAATGGTAGTACTATAATTCACTAAGCAGCCATTTTTTACTGCCATGCCTAAAGATTGTTGAAGGCAGTGTCAAGTATACGCAATTAAAAACAGTAATAGTAAATTCGTCCTTGCTATTCCCACTGAAAACCCCCTTTAAACTAAAGAAGAAATATGTCCTGTTAAAAAAAAAAAAACAAAAAAAAAAAAACATCGAACTGCAGTCTTGCGCTGAACTTGAGACGTCTTGTGAAATTTCTTGAAAACTGTAAAGTACAAATTGTCGGTATTGTAAGCATGAACACTTCACATCGATAATCTTCGATAATCTCTTACCTTCAGCACACACTGTATTTTTATATTTTTGGATACGAGGGTGAATAAAAATGTAATGCGTCCTGTGCCATAAAAATTTTTATAATGGACTTATAACAGTGGAATTAGTATTCATGATTTCCTGAATTGTGCTCTACAGAACTTCAACTTAGTCCTCATGCATTTGTACTCCCTAAACGAGGAAATCATTTTCCCGCCGTGCTCTGTCCAATGGCAGTATCCCCATGCACGGAGCAAAGGTGTCAGAAGACTACATGTAAACTCTAATAGCAATAGCGAACCACAAATAAAAAATGACAATCGATAAATAAACACACAGCAATCGGAATACCAACATGCGAACCAAGAACGCTACGAACTTATGCACCAACCTAATTTATTGGTCAATAACAGTAACGCATCATACGCTCGCTATTCCATTACAATCACTGAACCTATTAGTAATTAACTAGTGTTTTCAATTAAAACTTAGTATTCACCGACACTGAAATATCTGAGATACAACAACACGGAGCATACGAAAATTCTAAAATGCTCTAACTTTCTCAAAATGTAACTTCTAAGCAGAAGAGTGCGGAAAAGTCACAAGACCACGCTTACCATCATCGACACGTTTGCGTTACAAAGAGTCCTTCAGAGTATAGCACTGCTCCAGACCAGAGTATAACAGCGGAACTTTCGGATATTTTCCTTCAGTTTGCACTACGAAATTTTGTTTCTTGTCAAATTTGATGATTCTAGATCAAAGGGTGTGGCCGAGCGGTTCTAGGCGCTTCAGTCTGGAACCGCGCGACCGCTACCGTCGCAGGTTCGAATCCTGCCTTGGGCATGGATGTGTGTGATGTCCTTAGGTTAGTTAGGTTTAAGTAGTTCTAAGTCCTAGGAGACTGATGACCTCAGATGTTAAGTCCCATAGTGCTCAGAGCCTTTTGAGCCATTTTTTTCTAGATCAACGGAAGGGCCCTATCGGTTTTGATGAGTAAGTTTGAGAGTATCAAAATATGTTACATAACTGCCCATGTCTTTGATAACATTGATTTAGCAGCTTACATTTATTATACCATCAAGCAACTGTAGACGTTAGTATGTGATTTGAATTTCAACCTGATACGTCTACCCGACGCTGAAAAGGGGGTTTTAAGTGTTTTTAACACTCGGACAGATAGATAGACGGACAACAAAATGACCCTATAAGGGTTCAGATTTTATTGACTGAGGCACAGAACCCTAAAAAATGGCTCTGATCACTACGGGACTTAACATATGTGGTCATCAGTCCCCTAGAACTTAGAACTACTTAAACCTAAGTAACCTAAGGACATCACACACATCCATGCCCGAGGCAGAATTCGAATCTGCGACCGTAGCGGTCACGCGGTTCCGGACTGAAGCGCCTAGAACCGCAAGGCCACACCAGCCGGCACAGAACCCTAAAAGGTATCAGAAAAAAACCACTGTTTTGAATACTTCATAATAACATCGTGTTACAAACCCGTAGCAGTACTGTCTCCCAGTCTCTTGTTTACAAGGTATTGGTTTACAGAAAATTTCTTTTACAACTCTTTCACCTGTTTCTTCGAATCTCTGTCGAACATTTTATTTCACGAGAACGCAGAGAATCCGTAATAACCTCAACAAGCATAAACCGAAGATACTGAATGAAATATCTTCCTGAAAATAACGAAAAAAAACATTACATTAAAGGAAAAGTCGGTTAACAGATCGTGTTCGAGGAAAATCGGTTTTATGTTCCGATGCTTGATAATTACGTAATTCGTATCACGCATGGAAACTGAAACTTGAGACTAGCTTGCCGCTGAATGTAATATTCGTCGTATAGTTGGATAGAGTACAAGGAGACCGGTGACAAAAGAGCACATTGCATGTGTCATGTGAGCTCGCGCCGATGATAATGAACGCGGTGCACTAGCAGCGGCAGGCGCGGTTTATTGGGTTTCTGGCTCACGAGCTGTAGAGCAGTAGGTGAAGGTCTGCGGGCACTGCGATCCGCCTGCAGATCCGTCGTCGCCCAGACCCACTTCGCCAACGACCGCCAACTCTGCACACATCCCCCCTCGCCACGCGGTTACATCACTCCGCGAATCAACGCTTGTCCAAGAAATAAGTATTAGCGGCTGTCGGCGTCGTAAATCGTAACGCGACGAGAAAAAACAAACAGCAGGAACCGCTAACAAAAATATTTGTGAAGTAGGCCTCCGGTAGCACCATTAATGGGTCGGAGAATGTACGGTTTACAAAATGAGAGCTGGTAGCCTCAGAGACATTAGGAGAAGGAAGAGTATAACTATCGGTTGCTGACTTCAAGAATACCATTTTAAAGGTCTGTGCAGAGAGAGAGAGAGAGAGAGAGAGAGAGAGAGAGAGAGAGAGAGAGAGCGAGAGTCCTCACATCTGCCTCTTCTGTGTCCATTCCATTCTGGTACTATTTTAACCCAGCGTGAATGAGGTGAGAAACTGTTACACCAGCTATGAGGTGGATATGAGATACGCGAAACTCTGATGACGAATTTTTGACACTATAATCGTGTATTAAATATTGTTTTTCTTGGGATATTAATAATGGTGCCTATTAAACAAGATGAGTGAGTAAAATAATATGTTTAAGATGTAAAACCTTTTTTTTCTTGTGAAATAATGAAGTGTCCATATTTTCTCAGAAAAAGTACAAGTTTCAGAAGTGTAATATATTTTCATACAAAATTCTAACACAATTAAAATTCCGTTGATTAATTAACATAATGATATTATCTTATAATACCTTTTACACCTGGAGAATTGGTAATAATATCCTCGGAACGAATACGAACACTTTGCCTAGAACAATCCTTCATCGATTTTGTACTATCTTTGGACGTATAAAACATCCCACGTACCTCAGGTGACTGACTAGGAGCTGATAACGCAGATTTTGGCTATTCCAAATCATACAAAATGCCCTCTTGCTCTGAATCACTTTCTTCACATTTTTTGAGAAACTTTGCAATCCCTTCTTCGCCCTCGGAGTCACAGGTTCTAACATTTGAACAGTTTTCTAAAACTACTTCTAGCAGTTCTTGTAGCCGACGCTCATTTTCTTCATAAGGCATCTTGAGAAATCTAAAATCTAAAAATATGTCAAAGAATACTATAAATAACTATATCTCATAAACTTGCTGAATGCTCAAAACTGTAACAGCGACTATGAGGTCGGGTGTGACGTAGCCTAGCCATCTGCCACCTTTGTACACGTGTATCTCCCTCTGGCGCTGGCGCAACAATAAACTCAACATTGCATCTTGCCCCTCTCTCCCTTACCTCCAGCTACCGTGACAGCAAGATTTGTGTGACAACAATGACACACAATAATCAGTGCTTCACAACACCTGGGGTATGACATACCCGACCTCACTCACATCGGGTTAAAACTGCTGCTATTCGCTGAGCCTTCTCGATTCTGACAAATATTGGTACATTCCTGTCTGTACATTCTCACTGTTTGTTGGAGACAGAAAAAAAAACACACAAATTCATAAAGCAGCCAGTTTACTGTAACTAAATATTTCTCTGCCACTGACAACCCTCGCTTAACGTCTAACGATGTTTTACATGTCCAATCTGACTTAAATCACATTTAGATTACGCTGTGGGAATTTCCTCCTCAGGGGACACTGCCTTACAATAGCACTGTCCGTGCAGGCGAGGTGGTTTGCGTGCTCTGGATCCTGAGGGCTATGCCGGCGGTAGCGTAGCTACCAGAAGGGTCACCCATGCCGGATTGGCCGAGGGGAAGGAGCCAAACGAAGTGTGTCCCACAAAGGCCAACTGGTCCTTTTCACCTATCCCAAGCCTGTCCTTACCCTGTCCTTTTCCTGCCATCTCAAATCATAATTAAGGGTAGGGGGGACTCTTAGGCGTAGGGAAGCCAGCCGCCCTAGGGGAGTAAACCCTTAAAAGAAAATCGGGCAAGTCTGGAGGCTCTTAGGTGGCAGGCCCACCATCAGATTAGGGAGCTGTGGACCAATCGCCGGCACTCCCAAAAACAAATGATTAAAGAAACAGCAGAAAAGAACAGCCGGACGGACTCAAATATGACGACCTTTGGAATGAAAAGGACAGCAAAAATAGGTTTATGGAATATTAGAACATTTAGAGAAGCCAGCAGACTGAAACAAGTTACAAAGGAGATGACGAGTTACAGGTTGGACATTCTCGGACTTAGTGAGGTGAGATGGCTAAATTTTGGAGAAATCCAAATACAAGTTTTACCTCTCCTTAAGTGACACCATTAAAAGTACCAGTAAGAGAGACATGTTGATTATTGTGGGAGACATAAATGCAGAAGTCGGAAAGAACAATGAAGGCCTAGAGCATATAAAGGGAGTCCATGGTATCGGAGAAATGAATGAAAATGAGGATCACGATTTGGTGATTGGAGGTACATTATTCCCACACAAGAATTGCCATAATGTTACATGGGTATCCCCTGGTCACAGAACGGAAAACCAAATTGATCATATAGCACTAAGCAAAAGATTTAGAAGGTCGCTGATGAACGTGAGAAATAAAGGTGGGGCTGATGTTGGCAGTGATCACAACATTATTGTTGCAAATTTTAGACTAAAAATCATGGTTACAAATAGAAAGTTCGAACAACGGAACAAAAAATATGATGTGGGAAAACTCAGAAATACAGCAAAACAAGACGCTTTCTGTATTGAGCAAAGGAACCGCTACGAGGCACTCCAAGAAGCACAGGAAAATTATGAAAATAGTGTTGATGACACATGGACTCAGATTAAGGACGTCTATTGCAATTTGAGCAAACAGGTCCTTAGCTTTAAAAACCATCTGAAGAAAGATTGGATGTCTGAGCGTACATGGAATTTGATCAGCTGTAGGAAGGAGATTAAGGCAAAAGTAAATATGAGTAAAACAAGACAGCTGAAAACTCTAATGCAAGCTGAGTATGCAGCTAATGACTCTCAAATGAAGAGGAGTGTGAGGAATGATAAGAGAAAGTGGATGGATGAGCAAGCTCTGAGAGCAGAGGCAGCTGCAGCAAGGGGTGATGCAAAAGAACTGTACCGCATCACTAGAATGTTGTCCAAAAAAGGTTTCAACAAGAACAGACCTGTGAAAAGCAAGGAGGGTCGACTGCTGACGATAGATGAAGACCAACTTAGGAGAAAGAGAAACATTTTTCTGAAGTCTTAAACAGAGAGCAACCTGAAGAGAGGGTGAGACAATGTAATTTTCCAGATGCCAATGACAGAATCAGTGTAAACACACCAACTAAGACTGAAATTAAAATAGCTCTCAAAATGCTCCAGGAAAGGATAATATTGCACCTGGGGTGCTAAGAGCAGACATTGACACCACCGTAAATCTATTGCATTCATTCTTTGAGAAGATATGGTCAGAAGAGAAAATACCCAAGGATTAGAAAGAAGGGCTGATTATTAAGTTGCCAAAGAAAGGGGATACTACCAACTGTAATAACTGGCGAGGCATCACCCTCCTATCGGTACCAAGTAAAGTACTCGGATCAAGGACTCAGTCGAGGCAAGACTGAGAAAAGAGCGAGCTGGGTTTAGAGAGCACAGAAGTTGTGTTGATCTCATCAACACACTGAGTATAATACTTGAGCAGAGTGCAGAATGGCAGAACATACTCTACCTTACATTTATTGATTTTGAAAAGGCATTTCACACTCTTAATAGGAGAGTTACGTGGCATACCTTTGAAGAATATGTACTACCATCAAAGATAATAAATATTATTAAAACCATCTATGATGGATATGAATGTAGGGTGCTACACAATGGGAAACGTACTGAATCTATCCAAACAAATGCTGGGGTGAAGCAGGGATGTATTCTGTCACCTAGCTTGTTCTTGTTGGTACTGGACCGCGTAATGAAAAGAGTTGTTGATGGTAGGAGAAGAGGTATTCAGTGGGGAATGCAAGACAGGCTTGAAGGCCTTGACTTTGCTGACAATATCTGTCTGCCCTCGCAAAGATTGCGTGACATGGAAGAAAAGTTGAAAGGACTGAAATAGGAAGCAGAAATTGCAGGACTTAAAATAAATGTTAAGAAAAGTAAAGAAATGAGAATGCGATCTGAAAAAGAAGCGAAGCTAACAGTATATGGAAAGAAATTGGAACAAGTAGACTCCTTTGCATATCTAGTAAGTACCGTCTGTAAAGATGGAGGGGCCGAGGAGGATGTAAAGAGTCGGATACGGAAGGCAAGTGGAGCCTTTGTACAACTGCACTTTGTCTGGCGTAATAAGAACATCTCGAGGCGAACCAAGCTGCGCTTGTTCAATAGCAACGTAAAGTCAGTCCTCACGTATAGCTGCGAAACATGGAAGGTAACAAACATGAATGTAAACCAGCTGCAAGTCATCGGAAAATTATAAATGAGAGGTGGCCAGATGTTATATCAAATGACGAAATGTGGGAGATGACAAACCAGCGACCAATCACTTGTGAACTGTCAAGCGACTTAAATTCACTTCTATATTTCGCAAGCCATCTTGTGTGTGGTGCAACTTCTTAGACCATCATCAGTTCCTTCGTTTCTTGCACCATTTCAGAACGGGGCGCGGGAAGAACGACTGTCTAAAAGTCTCACTGTATACTCGAATTTGTCTGACATGGCCCTACCTTGCAGATTTCGTTGCTAACTGACGATAGGTCGCAGTAGCGAAGGGTGACTAGATGAGCGGCAGGACGGACATACGGCCGGGCCTCGGGATTAACAGAGCCACGAAAGGTAGGGTCAAGTGCAGGGCTACTACAGACACGCCACACGGCCATGGTTCTCGCTTTGGTTTCCGACCAGGAGCTGTCTGCAGCGGCAGACGGACTCCATCAACGTGCGCAAGGGCGGTCACATCGGACAGCTGTCAGCGTGCGGTTACTTCGTTTTCAGCGACACGAGCAGAAGCGTTAAATCTCTTCGTTGTGGGTAGAAAAAGGCAACTGGGCAGGAAATTTTACCACAGTTCTCGTTCTTCGAAAAGCCGTTCTTACACTGACTAAAGCTCAGTAGTTATTGTGAAAAAGAAAATGACTACCTTTGAATTGAAGATGGCGTAGTGAGATACCAGCCTCAAAAGTTTCGACAGTCATAACCAAATTGTAGAAAAAAAAGTGCTACTAACAAGACAAATACAATAATGTGCTAACCAGGCTGTATCTGCCACGTATCAATAAATAGCTCTTTTTATCCGTTTTCGTTACCCCTAATGAATATAGCACATATGTTTCCTCCAACTCTAACAGCCAAAAGAGCTTCGCTCAAGAACTTCAATCACTACCGTCATACACCTATACCACAGTTCCATTGACACTTCGCGTTACGAATAATGACTAAATAAAGGAAACCTAAAACAGTTTATCTCTCTCCGATCACAAACATTGTGTCTTAGGACACAGCAGAAATCTCTGTATATAAAGGGAAATGTCCTGACTGACTGACTCATCATAGTCCAGACCAAACTGCTAAATACGGAAACTTTATATTTGGAGAGGATGTTGGTCTTATACTGCAGGCATCGTTTAAGAAGGAATTTTCCGAATCACACACCTAAAGTGGTGAAAATAGAGGATGAAAATTTTTAAGGAAGTATTTCGTTATGTAAAAACATTTTTAAAGCTATATGTATACAAATTGGTATTACATATCTTGATTAGAAACAAAGAAATGTGTTCGGGGGGCGAAAATTTCTACAGAAATATCACCATAACAACTCAAAAGGCAGGTTTAAGAAAAGCCTCCGACTATAGCTATCAGAATCGCTCTTTGGTCCGAAGTACATTCGGAAAAGACTATGCTTGTATGGCCTTCATGAAAGTGATTATTTTAGAAAGTGTTGCAGTTTGTGAACAACATAAAAATTCCATTAAAGGAAAAAATCTGTGCAGGCCACAAGAGTCTAAGCGATCGGAGCAGCGGGCGCAAGCTAGTATCTTCTAATGAAATCTGACGAATTGCGACATTAACTTAGCACTTACAACTTGGTTTCTGAGGACAGAGCAGCGTAACAGGTAAATAAGGGCAGCGGAAAAGCCAGAGAAGATGTCCTAACACTGCTCTAGCATGTAAGGAAGCAGTAAAACAGCTAAACTGTTGGGGACTGCAAAAGATGGAGTATGTGGCAAACGTTAACGCGTTAGTGACCTCGGCTATGGAGGCTGCTACATTTAAAAAGAGCAGTATTACGACGTTGCTGACTGTGGTCACCTACCACTCATGTTAAGAGTCTAGGCGTAATTTCCCATATATCAGTTTAAAGTAATTTTTCGGACTGCAGGAAAAAGGAATTTCTAAGAAGGGTCTACAGACAATTTTTTAATATGGTAAACTGATAATATTTCAGCTACCAGCACTGGCAACTTTGCGTCACACCAAAAGACGAAAAATCTCGTCACCGGCTATTTTCACAGACGGCAGAGAGTATTTTGACGCGTTCAGCGCGGATGATGATCGTTCTGGGATTTTGTGAAAAGGCTAACTTCGCGATAATTGTTAACTGCTACCTCCTGCACTGACTTCTTTAAGAGTACACATTCACGATTTTAACAATACCCGCGACATTATCCACCTTGAACTAGTCATAAAACACAAATAACGAGATGCCTTTAGAATAGTTCCGAAGAACCTTAAACATCGTACCACATAGTCGACAACTAGTCAAGAAGCGACCACACGAAGCACCTCGGCAGATACGTGGCTGGCTAGAGGAATATTTGACTAACGGAACACAGCGAGTAATACTAGGAGGCGAATGTTCCAGAGAAACGAAGGTAACATTGAGAGCGCCCCACGAAAACAGAATAGAACATAAACGGCTCATCCGATAGGTTGAATACCAGTTTAATACTGTTCGCTGACGATGTCGTTGTCTGCAGGAAAATATCGTAGCTGGGCGATAGTAAAGAAATGAAGAAAGACTTGGACAAAAATTTTAGTTCCTTTAATGAATGGCAGCTCTCTTTAACTGTCGATAAACGTAAGATAATGCTTACAATAAAGGGTAAGAACGGTGTAGTATCTGATTATAAGATTAGCATTGAACGCCTGACGTATGGCACATCGTAAAAGTATTTAAGAGAAATAACTAAAAAGCCATGTGGAATGCGAGCGACCAGCGCATAAAATCAGTATAAGAAAAAGCGAATGGAAGACTCAGTTATGTTGGAAGGGTTCTAAAAAAATTGAAGTAAATAAAACAAAAAAGGCTTTAAAGTAAATCGCACAAATTACACTAGTTTGATCAATTGTAGGATCTTGTTCAGGAGTTTCGACTACTCTTCAAGTAGCCATGACTATACACATCCAACTAATTCAGAGACGAGCTGTTCGGACACAAAAAGGTCGGTTTAGACTATACGAGAGTGTAACAGAGATGTGGGGGTGCTTTAGCGGGAACCCTTGTAAGAAAGGCGAAGCAGCGCTCGCGAAAGCCTGCAGCTACGTCTGTTCCTATTTCGACATCTATGCACCGCAAGCAACCGTACTTCTCCCCGTTCCTGTTCCAGTCGCGAATGGTTCCCGGTAAGAACGACTGCTGGTTCGCCTCTGTGTGAGCTCGACTCTGTCTAATTTTACGTTCATGGTCTTTTCACGATATTTACGTAGAAGGAAGCAGTATAGTGATTAGCTCTTCTAGGAATGTACGCTTTCCGAATCTTAACAGTAAACCGCTCCGCGATATATACAGCCTCTCTTGCAGCGTCTGCCACTTAGGTTGGTTGAGCATTTCCGTGACGCTTTCGCGCTTACTAAATGAACCTGTAACGAAATCTGCTACTCTTCTTTGGATTTCACTGTTTCCTCTATCAATCATATCTGGTATGGATCCGTGAATGGCAAATAATAAACAAGGGCTGGTCGAACGAGAGTTTTATAAGCCGATTTCTTCGTTGGTGTACTACACTTCCTAAGGATTCTCCGACTGAATCTCAGTCTGGCATCAGCGATTAATTTAATGTGATCGTTCTGCTTTATCCCTAGATTACTAAACACTCGTAATATTTATGATTGCAACTGGTACCAATACGCGGTTCCCATCAGTCTGTCAGTCTAGGACGTAAAATAGGAGATTTTATATTTATTTTGTATGTGACATATCACTGGAAATCTTACAAATGTAAATAAGTAGTACATAAAGTATAAACTATATCTTATTTTGAATAAAATATGATAGAAAAATTTAGGGTGGTTTAGTAACAAAGTAACATCCCCCTCCTCTTTTTTAGTGTTCTACGGTTAAATCGTTGTGTACGCCTACTCCCCGATATTTTATGGATATGATTGTTTCCAGTGATTTGCTCTGCAATCACGTAATCATACAATAATGGGTCTTTGTGCTTGTTTATGCAAAATACATTATATGTCTTTATGTTGAGGGTGAGGTCTTCCTGCATTTCGCCACAGTTTTTCTAGCATTGCGACTTCTGTGTACAACAGCATCATCCGCGAAAATCCTCATGGAACTTCTGTTGTTATCCACTAATCAAGGTGATTCTTACTAAAATTTAAGAACCCCCGAAGCGATGTAGATGACGATGAGGCAAGTAATTTAATATAAGACACGTGGGGACGCAAATGTCGGAAAGTATCCCAAAAGTGGATGACAAATGTCGAATATGTCACGTCCGCCGAAGACGCACCTCGCCGTACATACAGCGGTTGGGCTTGGGTGTGATGGGATAACTGAGCGACGCAACACTTCCATTCGAGAAAACGGTGCAAATTTCGAACACTTTTTGTAAATTTGGCCTGTTGCAAACGTACAAGCTACAAAATTATTGTCCTCGTTATAACCAAGTAAAAGCTGTCCTTATTTCGTGTTTCTTTCCTTTTGTGCACTCCTTTTTTGTTTACAGATTTTATTTAGTAAAGAAAACGTTTCGATGGAATGCGTCTCCATCGTCTTAGCCTGAAGCGTCTCCATCATCTTCGCCTGAAGATGATGGTAGGTTGTTTACTGTTAACGACTTGGTGCGGAAGCTTATGCTCATTTACTTGTGACGCAATACAGTAATTTTTGTTGTACTGTACTTTGCAATAAACCAGCGGATACCTTGAGACCGGCAAATAAAATAATAAATCTTACCTCAATGTAAACGCATAATTGTCACAAGTAATGAAAAAAAAAATGCTGCCTGCCAGATGCAAGACTAGAACACTGAGCTCCACGCGCTAAAGCCGCGCACGTAGTTGCGGATCCACACTGACGCCGATACTTGGGTTGTGATGATCAGGTGCGACATGCCGATAGGCTCAACCGCTGTACGTGCAGCGAGGTGCGTCATCTGGTGACTCCACATGTCCAACATTTGTCATCCACTTTTGAGGTATTTCCCGACAAAAAAAATGGCTCTGAGCACTATGGGACTTAACATCTGTGGTCATCAGTCCCCTAGAACTTAGAACTACTTAAACCTAACTAACCTAAGGACATCACACACATCGATGCCCGAGGCAGGATTCGAACCTGCGACCGTAGCGGTCACGAGGTTCCAGACTGAAGCGCCTAGAACCGCACGGCCACACCGGACGGCTATTTCCCGACATTTTCGACTCCGTGTGTCTTGCATTAAATTACTTGTCTCAGGGTCAGGTCACTTCAGAGGCTCTTAAACTTTGAATAACTACCACCCTGTATTAAAATTTAGATAATCTGTTTTCGAGGAAACTTTGCTTTCAGAACAATCTCGCGTAGGGACCACGAGAATAATATAAAATAGATTTCCCTCGTGCAGAGGCATGTGGTCACTTTCCCTCGGGCAATACGCGAATGGAATTAGGACGGAAAATCGATAATATTAGTACGATGTACCCTCCGCAATGTACTGCATGGAGATTAAATGGATAAATGTTCTTCTTTAGAATACTGTAGTCACTTTAGAGGAAAATTTGGCACACAGAAATACGGCAGTGTGTTCGGCCCTCGGCAGCATGTGGAGAGACTGCTGAGAGGAATCAGCCAGACGGCTGGCAGGCAGGCTGTCGGCGTAAGCGGCGAATGTTGGCGGCGGGCGTTGCGCAAGAGGCGGTGCGCGGCTGGGCACGCGAGCCGCAAGGCCGGCCGGCCTGCCTCCAGCGGCGCGCGGCACACTGCACTAGACCCACTGACACTCTTCCCGCCCCGCCCCGCTCCGCCCCGCCGCGGCACGGCACGACGCTGCTCACGTTCTGCTAAATTAATTGCGCCCTACATGTTTCTCAACCGCCTGCGTTAGTAGCGGGCGAGCAGGAAAATTAACAACACTTGCTCGCAAAGATTCGGTTCCCTACATACGAGAACTAATCTACAGTTAATCGTGATTGGCATCTAAGTAACGATTCAGGGGGATGAAAAAAGAAAGCTGTACGAATATTTAGTCAAATGGTTCAAATGGCTTTGAGCGCTATGGGACTTAACATCTGAGGTCATCAGTCCCCTAGACTTAGAACTACGTAAACCTAACTAACCTAAGGACATCACACACATCCATGACTGAGGCAGGATTCGAACCTGCGACCGTAGCAGCAGCGCGGTCTGGACTGAAGCGCCTAGAACCGCTCGGCCACAACGGCCGGCTATTTAGTCAAAACTTCATAATATTTCAAAGTGATGCAAAGATTGGCGACTTGCCTAAAATGTGAAAGACATAAAACAGTGTCTTCAAAAAACAAAAACAAAATAAATTGGCCAGGTGCTAGTAGACCTCGCGCACTGAGGGTTACTTAAAAACTTGATTATATACTGTACATAGGCAGTTTATCCATTCCGGCAATAGAGGATCTCCACGATTTTTTCCTGTTACCGACATTGATAGTGGTAAGATACCGGTCCCGGGGATTCCAAGACTTTCGAGAATGCTTTAATTTCAAGTTTCTAGTCGCATAACGAATGACAAAAGAAACATTCTTTTTGTCTGATTTAACTGAAAATTTTTATTTTTCTGATTCTGTTCCTGTACCTGTACTGTGAAAAAATTCTTCTTGCCACATTTCATGATTCTAGACAAACGGTAAATACCCTATTGGTTTCGATGAGGGAGACTGCAAGAATCAAAATCTGTGACATAAATGGTCGTACCTTTTTGTTTCATTGACTTAGAACTTGCATTTATTACACTGCGAAGTCACTATAAACCTAAGCATGTGCAATAAATTTCAACCTGATACACCCACCCGTTCCTGAGGAAAAGGGTTGTTAACAGACGGTTGGACAAACGAACGGACACGACAGTTATCCATTGAGGATTCCGTTTTTACACAGCGAGGCACCGAACCCTAAAACATGTGGTATTCTGTGATTACAACATCAATGAGTCAAAAACGGAATCAGTTAACTTATATGAATATTTGAGTGCAAGAATATGTAGTTGTATGAAATGGAGTTACCACATAGGCCGAATCGGAAGTACTGCAGGTGTCAGACTTCTGTCCGTTTATGGTGTATTAAGAAAATGCAATCAGTCTACATAGGATACAGCTTACAAAATATTCGTGCAATCCATTCTAGAATATTACTGAAGTGTGTTGGGCCCTTACCAGATACCAACAACAGGGATACCTAAACGTAGTCAAAGAAGGGCAGCACGAGTAGTCACTGGTTTCTTCGGCCCTTGGGAGAGCGTCACGGGGATGCTTAAAAACAGTCAGACGGATAAAAACAAACGCCAACTATACAGCGAAAACTTACTTACAGGTGTTCAAGAAGTATGTTTCAGTGAGGAATCTAGAAACATACTACATTCCGGTACTCTAGCATAGGTGTGTGTGTTTGTCCTCAGGATAATTTAGGTTAAGTAGTGTGTAAGCTTAGGGACTGATGACCTTAGCAGTCAAGTCCCATAAGATTTCACACACATTTGAACTTTTGAACATTCCGGTAGGTGTCGTTCGTGTAAGGGCGGGAAGACAAAATTAGACTGATTACAGCTCGCACAGAGGTGTTTAAGCAATCATTATTTCCGCGCTCCGTACGCCGATGGAACGGGAAGAAGCCCTAATAACTGGTAAAACGGGAAGTCTCCTCTGCCATTCACTGCACAGTCGTTTGTAATGTGCTGTTACAGATGCAGATGTACAACGCCAGGGGGTTGCTTTTAATAGGCCACAGCCGAGTTCCCTCTCAAAATCACTTTAGCGAATTGTCTCTAATGTGACTATCCGATAAAATCTTACTCGAACCTCTTTCCTTTCTATGACAAATGATTCAAGACGGCATCCTATATTCAAGGTATAAATTCTGACAATCAGTTGTCAATAAACATACAGATAATCATCGAAGATCATTAACAAATTGTTACTGGAACATTTCAGTAATATTGGGTTTTTCCCTTATATCGCTTGTAAATGCAATACATACAAAAGAAACATCTTTTGTGCAAGTAGGAGAATTAAATACACTTCGCAAGGTTATCAAAAGCGCAGATAATAAGTAACTACGACAACGAAGGCACAATAAATTATGTTGATCATTAATATTTCTCTAGAACTGCCAACATCGCGGTTATACGAGACCTCACAAAAATATTCCCAGACAAAGGTGATGAAATTTATCAGTAAAATCCTACTGAACGTTTCGTTTCCTCGCTGCCAGACTCCCTTACTCTCACATTCTTTTTCCTCAAGCGCACCATATTAACTAGTCACACAGTCTTCCTACATCATCTGCTATACGGAGATACACTACTAAGAAGAATATTGTAACAATGTAAGGCAGGAACAGCAGTCCTTAGGATTCAGTGTTGCGTAAGTTTTCAAGTATGAAGCAAATACCACCAACCCTACCCCCTTACAAAGTGTCTGCTTCGTAACATCTCACCACTATGCAGATACACGGTAACTAGAGCACCCGGTTTTCGTCATGCATCACCTCTCTGTGCAAAAACCAGAAAGCTCGCATCTTGGGATGTGCCACGAAAGCAATCTTAGAACTCATGCAAAAATTTTTTGCCCATCTTCTTCGTTTCCCGGGTTCTGGCAAAGTGCGAGAAAGTGAAAGATGCACCTGTAATACCACTGTTATGGTCGTAAAATATAACAAAGGTTCACTAATCACGTCACCGATCGGAATATTGTCAACCATCACAGAACATTTCGTTTATCCACTGTGTCAGGTAAGGAATATAAGTATATCGTTCGTCTTGATCTCAACTACATATGAGGTAGGTAACATAAAAAGCACACGTTCGTTATCGGAAAATTTAGGCATGGCGTTCTGGTCTCCGCCCATTGATCCAACTTCACTTGGGTCACTCGAGACGCATTTCAAATTGATTCATACAAACTACCACCTATTCTTTGCGTCCTCATACGGGAAAACCGCTACTCCGTTTTCAAAGAAACTGCTAAGGAGGCAAAATTGAAAACTGTAATAAAACGGAAAATAAAACCCTATTCTACAGGCGTATCCTTTACTATGGTTCAAGAACGCAATGCAATGATATTGGACATTCTCTAGCAATATCCGACACGCGATTGATCTAAGTTTTGCAAAACTCTTTCTGAAGTTACCTTACAAGTTTGCAGATTACAATGCGTACGTATGATGCATTTCGAGACAGGTTCAGTGTAGTTTAAGGAGATTTAGCCAGATATTACTGTCAAAATAACCGAATTGACATACACATGTTCTGACGCACAGATTCCATTCGAGACACCACGAATGTAACTTGCTTGTTTTCAGGATGTGTCTCTAAATATAGCCAATGTAATTTTGTGTTTCATTATTTACTGTTTTGATTAACGACCTTGCTGTTTCGATGACTTCATCTCTTATCGGACTTGGACATTCGATTTTCGTTTAATTTCTTGGTCCACGTGCTGTATCAGTGAAATTTGTGATCTATTCGTAAAATATTTCCGAATTATAACTATTTGCATATTGCGTATTTGAGTAAAAAGAGGGATAAAACATGCAGCCTAAAACACCAGACGTCTTGGCCAGTGAGTCACATTAATCTGATTGAGTTCCGTGGGAAGCGCTTGTACCAAGTGTATTTACTTTTATGCGAACGTTTTACATGTGCATCTTGAATTCTTTAAGGATTTTTGGAGGTAAAAGACACAGAAGTGATGTTAGACTAACCTTGCAGTAAGCCTGATGTGACCTCCGCCGCAGACGAAGATTCGCCATCCATGACGAAGAACCGGCCCCGTCCTGTGAATAAACCAGTAATTAATTCGTGGACAACACATCCCTGCTATTTATGGTATAGAGCACTATTTAAAAGTCTGGTGGATTAAAGCATGCCGTAGCAATAGTACTCACATTTACTATCACAATGTTCGAATTCATACCTGACATCACTCTATAAACTAGTATTGTGAGGAGATCGATACACATTTGCATCATTTCAGCTATAGTCATACACTGCCCTGATATGTTACAGCAAAAACACAATGTACCAAACTGCTTATGAAACAATAACACAAGAACTCTCTCCTTGTGATCGACAGTCTGTGGGATATGGTCTTCCTCCAGTACAGGCGACAAAACTTTACGAAGGTCCGTCAAAGTGACTTCGACCACTGGCCACCTGCTCCAATGGATCAATACATGTATATTTAATGGGATCATCACAAATGGTCGATGTCAACACGCAGACGGTATTTGTTTCCGATATATCAGAAGAGAGAGACAAGGGAAAATCTTATTGCGTTCTGACATTAGCGAAGTTTTTGTAGTTCATAGCTTTACTCCACTGGATGTAACAAAAATAATGAGAGACTGTGAGAGACTGCCGGCCGGAATGGCCGTGCGGTTCTAGGCGCTACAGTCTGGAACCGAGCGGCCGCTACGGTCGCAGGATCGAATCCTACCTCGGACATGGATGCGTGTGATGTCCTTAGGTTAGTTAGGTTTAATTGGTTCTAAGTTCTAGGCGACTGATGACCTCAGAAGTTAAGTCGCATAGTGCTCAGAGCCATTTTTGACTGTGAGAGACTGTGCTGTCAACAAAGACTCTGACACCATTACACTGTGGTATTTCTATCGTGGAAATCAGCAGTCCGATAAATGAGATTGGGCCATGTGCAGGGGGATATCATTCGGTGTCAATGAATCGTAGGTGTTATGCTTCTGAATTTATTTGTGCAGTCCGCGTGTATTCCGCATAGTTGAGAATTTCCTCCTGTAAGTTAAGTGTGGTACTTCGCTCGTTGTGATAGCTCTCTGTCAGTCAGTCTTGTAATTAATGGAACAGTGCCGTCGGAATGTGATGACCTGGCTTGGGGTATCAGTTCTTCCTGCTCTGGCAAACGCCGACTATCGTGCAAGAACATACGTCATATAAATAAAAGACGCGAAGGCTATTTAACTGTAATTATGCCGTTTATTCCTCGACGAATATGTGATAACGATGATGTTGTGTGAAGCAACTCTTTAGTAGTGTGAAGCAACTCTTTAGTAGCGTAGTAATTGAAATATTTATTTTTATATAATTTGAGTTATTTAGATGAGTTATTATGTCAATTTTTGTTTGCAATTTATAAGTTCAAAGAAAACAGCCCCCCCCCCAATCTGGTGCGTCCCCTGGTGGCGGATAGGGGAATGCCAGGCAGATATGCAGGGTAGGCGGGAAATAAAATACCACCCTTGGACCAAAATGCCAACCAAAATCCACGCTGCGTCTGACTTGGAGCAAGTGGCAGTACAGTCAGCATCTGTTCACCAAGAGGTGCGGCTGCAACGTGTGCTGCCGGCCGGGGTGGCCGAGCGGTTCTAGGCACTACAGTGTGGAACCGCGCGACCACTACGGTCGCAGGTTCGAATCCTGCCTCGGGCATGGATGTGTGTGATGTCCTTAGGTTAGTTAGGTTTAAGTAGTTCTAAGTTCTAGGGGACTGATGATCTCAGAAGTTAAGTCCCATAGTGCTCAGAGCCATTTTTTGCAACATGTGCTCCAGGAACTGGCAATCCCTGGTTCTAAAAACTTAGTGGACACCCGCTGGACACCATTGCTTACGAGCAACCATCGCTTGTGCAAGTAATAACAGCAATACCCCAGGTGGTAAACAATCCAACTGCCAATAGACGGCAACCGGGAATTCGGATTCAGGGGGACCAGGGCTTCCACGAATACAGAGAAAATCAGAGATCTCTGGAAAACTCCCAAATGGTTCAAATGGCTCTAAGCACTACGGGACTTAATATCTGAGGTCAGCAGTCCCCTAGAAAGAACTGCTTAAACCTAACGAACCTAAGGACATCACACACATCCTTGTCTGTGGCAGGATTCGAACCTGCGACCGTAGCAGCAGTGCGGTTCCGGACTGAAGCGCCTAGAACCGCTTGGCCACACCGGCCGGCGCAAACTCCCGCTCAAGACAACAACACACTTTGGGACTCTCAACATAAACACTCTCATACAGCCTGGATAGCTGCACGACCTAGTGACAAAACTCGATAGGCAGAAGATTCTAATCCTTGCGCTTCAGGAGACACGTATCACAGACGAAGACACTAGAACTACGGCAAATACCGCATCTGCAAAAGCAAAACTGACATGCGCGTTGCCAATGGCGCTCCACAACTGGGGATGGCCTTCATGCTGCACAAGACCATAGTCGAATCCATAAAAGAAGTTACACCAGTAAACAACCGACTGATGACTATGCGGGTTCAGTGCGCCAACAAAAAGTACACACTGATCAACGCACACAATCCAACTAACCATAGTAACAAGAAAGACCCATAGGCCACAGAAAAATTCTGGTCGACCATCGAGAAAGTGATGTCCTGGGAAACTTTAATGCACAGATCAGCAGAGAAAAACGAAACAGGAAAACAGTTGAAAAGTATCCAGCTGATAGATTTACTAACGAAAATGGCACACGGCTCATAGAACTCTGCTAATGCAACAACCTCAAGCTCATGTCGACATCCCTCAGAAAAGACCCCAGAAAACAGAAAATGTGGCGCTCACCAGTCCAGCAGTTAGATGAGTTCCAAATCGACTATGTGGCAATCTTGTACCCAGTACAGAAAGAGATCCACAATGTGAGGTACGCAGGGGAGCCAGCATCGACTCGGATCATTACCTGACACGTATCAAAATCAAAGTCATCCCAAAGAGAACTTTCAGCAAGAAAACCCTCTCACCAAAATTTGACACAGAGGAGATCGCAGAATCTTGAGTGAAGTAAGCCTGGGAAAAGAACATGTAAATGTCAGGCAAAATTTCCACCGAAAAATTACAGAAAAAGCACAAGCCCTCATTCCTCTGAAGAACACCAAACACCCTTGATGGGACACCGACTGCGAGAATGCATCCGTCTCTAGGAAAGTTGTATATCAGAAACACAACAGCAAAAAATCCCCAGAAGATTTACATGCTTTCAACGAAACACAATAAACAACCGCAAAATTATCAGACAAACCAAGAGAATATTCATGAAAGAACAGTTGGACTCCAAAGAGGACAACTTCTGTAACTATAACAAAAGAGATTTATACAAGACGTTTGCAGGACAAATCCAAGGATACACACCACCGAACCTCTGCTTCGGAAAAGTGATGGAAAATCGGCACTGAAAAATAAGGATAGCCGCAAGGTGCTGGCGCAGTATTTCTCAGAAATTCTGAATTGCCCAGAACTCACAGAGAGATTCCTAGAAGAAGAACCGACATAGAAGCACACAGACTCACTACCCCCGACATAAGAGGAGGTACACACACACATCCTCATACTCAAAAACAACAGAACACCTGGTGAAGACAGTATAGTGGCCGAACTACTGAAAAACCTCGGACCAAACTTACTTAGAGAACTCACATAGATTATCACAGACATCTGGACATCAGAAAAGCTGCCAGATTACTGGAAATGAGCACTGATTCACCCATTACATAAAAAAGGCGACCGCACAGATGTAAACATTTACAGGGGCATTTCCCTACTACAAATCACATACAAGATCCTTTCAGCATGCCTACTCAAAAGGACACAGGACCAGCTGGAACACAAAATCGGTGAGTACCAGGCCGGCTTCCGACCTCGACGCTCCCGCGCAGAGCAAATGTTCAATTTGAAGGCTACGCTACGCTGAAAATCAAAGCCCTGAGAATTATGCCAGTCATATGCACTTTCGTTGACTTTAAGAAAATTTATGACTCCGTTGATCGCCAGTCATTGTTCAACATCCTACACGAACAAGGTCTGGACAACAAGACACTGCGACTGATCAAACAGACACTGACAAACACGAAGTTAAAAGTTAAATTTAGGGGGGGGGGGGGGATTTCTGAACCCTTTTAGATCAGGACAGGCATGGGCCAAGGTAATCGTCTCTCACCATTCCTCTTCAACCTAGTGTTGGACAAAGTCATTGTGGAATGGGAGAAAGAGCTGAAATTACAAGGATACTGGAAGCCAGTGCAACTAGGACGGCCCAAGGATGAACTGGAAGTTCGCAGACGACCTGGTACTGCCCGCAGGCAACGAAACCACAGCAACTAGGCAGGTAGAAGTACACAAAGAGCAGAAAAGTACAGATATAGATCTCTTTCCTCGAAAGAGAGTTTTTTTGCACGAAATTCAACACACTGAATTTAAACACAAAATATGGAAAATTCGTCACTACAATACTATAATCAAACCTTAGGTGCTTTTCGCCTGCGAGACACTGACACTACACACCAAGGGCGACCTAGACAAGATCCTCACACAGGAAAGAAAAATTATCAGGAAAATTATTGGACCAAAACTCACAGACGAAGGATACAGGCTTCACGCCAGAGACGCCACAGAGAAGTTGCCCTACCTCGAGGTGGACATCAGAAAAAGGCGACCAAAATTTTACGTTCACATCAGCAGACTCCCACAGACCAGACTCACCAACAGATCACTCAGATACATACAGAGGTTCAAAACCAGAAGGTGTTTAATAATAATAATAATAATAATAATAATAATAATAATAATAATAATTTATCATATTAACAGAATCTTCCGTCGGTTCTTGGTAGAACAACATTATAATAATAAATGAAAAGCACCAGTTTGCTTTTGTTCTACAATATTGTAGAACAAAAGCAAACTGGTGCTTTTCATTTATTATTATAACAATTTATGTTATTTATTTACACGAATTGGCCAACTAAGGACCGCGTTACAAATTTTATTTCATGTTCACTTTTTTCTTTCTCTTTTCTTGGGCTGCTCTTCTGCCTGCTGCCATTTTTTCCAGATGTTCAGCTGTTAGTTTCCCGTTGGTCTTCGGTTTTGGAGCCTCCTGAAAAATTTCGAATTCAGTTATTGCCTTTCTGTATTTGTCCCTATTCACTGCGTCCATTTCTGTAAGTCGAAGTTCACCGAGGTCTTTCCTTATTCCTTGCAACCAAGAGTTGGGTGGTTTCCTCTGTTGAATTATATTGAAGATTTTTTTCTTTAATCTGCAATCATCCATTCTCACCAGATGACCAAAGAACATCTGCCTTCTCTGTCTCACTTCCGTTGTGACTGGTTTAATAAATTGGTAGATCATCTTATTGCTCATCTTTACCCATTTTTCACCAATTTTTTTGTGTCCACGAAGAATCTTACTCAGAGTTACTCTTTCCTCTTTGTTCTTGAGGGAGAGTGTTTCTGCTGCATATTGAACTTCTGTTCTCGTCACTGTATTGTAGTGTAATAACTTTGGATTTCGAGATAGGCATTTTTTGTTGTACAGCTCATGTATTAAAATGTGTGCCCTCCTAAGTTTAGCTACTCGAAGTTTGACAGATTCTTTTTCTATGCCGTATCCGTTATTGTTTCTCCCAAATATTTAAAATGTTTGACCCTTTCGATACACCCAATAATTGTGTGCAATTCTTTGATTTCCTTATATTTGTTACGCATGGATTTAGTTTTTTTTGTGATATCTGTAAACCAAATTTAGCTGCATGCTTTGCTAAGATTTCTATTTGTTTAATTGCATCTGCTATATTTATGGATAGGAGAGCAATATCATCTGCAGAAGCTAGTGCATGTATCGTAAGGCCTTTAACTGATCCTCCAAAAGAAATTCCCTTTACTTTTTGTTGCGTGTATTCTTCCAATATCTCCCTCATAATCTTTTCCAAAGTGATGTTTAATAGAACTGGGGAGAGTCCATCCCCTTGTCTCAAACCCGTTTGGATTTTAAAAGTTTCAGAAACCTTGCCTCGAAAATTGACTTTGGACTTGGTATCTGTCAGTGTTTGCTTTACTATTTCTCTAGTTTTTCTGTCAATTCCAAATTCCTACAGAGTTCTAATGAGGCTTTCTCTGTCTATGGAGTCATACGCTTTTCTAAAATCAATAAAAGTCGTAACATATGGTTGACCAGCACATGTTCTAATTATGTTTTTAAGGTTAATAATTTGCTCTGAACAGCTCCTCCCTTTTCTAAATCCACCTTGGTAGTCTCCTATCTGTGCATCGAGAACTGGTTCAATTCTAATTAGTAATATCTTCGAAAGGACCTTGTATGGAACGGACAGAGGGGTAATCCCCCTGTAATTTTCACATCTGATACGTTACCCTTTTTGTGAAGTGGATGCATAAGTGCCGTCCGCCAATCTTCTAGGATCTTCTCGGTTCTCCATATTTCCCTAATAATTGTACCGAGGTGTAGTGCTACTTTTTCCTCACCTATTTTCAAAAGTTCAGCTGTGATTCCATCTTCACCAGAAGATTTGTTGTTCTTGAGGGATTTTATAGCTTGCCGGACTTGATTTAGAGTTGGTGGATGTGATTCTGCAGGGATTTCTTCCGGATTTTTAAATTCCGGTTTCTCTGGAGGCTCTTTACAGTTGAGAAGGTCTCCGAAATAGTATGCGAAATTGTTGCAGTTTTCTTGGTCATTTGTACCTAATTTCCCTGAATTGTCACGAAATTTTAAACTGGGTAGCTCGTAAGCTTTCCGGCGTCTTTTGGAAGATTGGTAACAGTCTCTGGATTTGTTTTGAATGAAGTACACCTGTATTTTTGAAGGGATAGTCTTTCATAGTCTCTTTTCGTTTCTGATTGTGCAGGAGGCCATTTTTCTACCTTCTCTGAACCTTTCCATGTTTTGTGTCGGATTCGATTTAAATTTTTGTCATCCTTAGGGAATCATAAATCAACCATCAGGGTTCAAATGGTTCAAATGGCTTTGAGCACTATGGGACTTAACTGCTGATGTCATCAGTCCCCTAGAACTTAGAACTACTTAAACCTAACTAACCTAAGGACATCACACACATCCATGCCCAAGACAGGATTCGAACCTGCGACCGTAGCGGTCACGCGGTTCCAGACTCAAGCGCCTAGAACCGCTCGGCCACACTGGACGGCCAACCATCAGGGGTCATAAATCAATTACTGTAACAATAGGTTTGCGTGTGAATGTATGCAACCCACACTAACAAAACTCACCAGTATTGCCATTACCCTACTACTAATTACACGTATCACACAAAGTATATACTGTTTAAGAAGCGACAAAAAACCAATAGCTTAGCATATTAGCAGCAACTATGGTAATTTTCGTTCAGTAAAGGATGACACAAAATACTCTTCGCGCATAGTAGAGAACCTGACAGATCGTTCGCTGTCGTCACCAGCAGAGTGGCTTCCGCTGTTAAGCCTCTAAGTGTACCTTTGTATGCCAAAACATCCCCATTCAGCGAGCAAGCATTTTAAATATTGCACTCGTACTAGTCATACTTTTACAACTTACTTTTCGTTTATAATAGTATTTAGGGACATAAGAAAGTAAGTTACGCATGTCGTCCCATTGCGCCACTCTTGTTGCGCATTTTCAGAAGAGGGTACATGTTCCGATTCTCCTGCAGACAGTTCTGCGGCGGTACAGATAACAGATGAATCACAGTGTGCGAGTGAAACGGTGTGGCAAAATGGACGTAAGCGGGACAATATGATTCTTGTGAACAAAACGTCTTAATTCCGCGCAAATTCACCGTGAAATTATAGCGATGTATGGACCACCAACCACAGTGAAATGCTACCAACAATTTGACAAAGGCTCAGACGTGGATGAAGCTGATCGGGAAGTAAGATCTTGTACCATGCGATTTACATCTTATCGGTAACATGAAAGGAAGGGAAAGAGATTTTCCAGCGCTGAGGGTGCTCACACAGCGGCTCTCGAATGGCAGCGTGACCGAGGAGCGGGTTTCTATCATCGAGGAACTGAACTACTGATACGACGTTCTGAATATTTTTTACGAAGTCCTGGTGGCTCTCTTGATAAATATTGAAATGTATCCGTGTCACTTTGAAGAGTAGTCTAACGCTCAATGAAATTTACTTGGTCAGTCGTAATAATGTGTAACTTACTTTTCGAACACCCCTCATAATTCTAGACGGTACAACGGACAGTAGATGCTATCGAATGGCACTGAGGCATTACAATCTGCTTCTTCTCCGAATGTGTCTCTGTGCGGCAGCTCTTTATGAAAGGAGCGGAAATTGTTTCTCTCCTTAAAACTCCTGGTACATTTCGTAGTGCTCATTACAATAAAAAAAAAATGGGTAAATGAAAAGCTAGACTTCTGGCGTTATCATAATTGTCCAGAAACAAAAGCCCCTTTTGGTATGCCATACATCAATAACATATTTCGGTCCTTTCTTCACCAACCACTTTCCTAACGTCTTATTTCTCATGATACGAAACGCTTATCTCCTCTTAGCAAATACATTAGAGGAAAATTGCATGGGGAATACTCACTACAGTAACACAGGACTTCGATGATTTGTAGTGTACCAGCCTTTGAGCTCACTGAAGCAAAATTAACTCTGTGTTCTCTTCATACAAGTGCTGCAATCATATGGGTTCAGTTTAAGTAAAAAAATTGGCAAAGTTCGAATGATTCGTCGGATACTGATAAACTGCAGTTTGTCTATGAAACAGTCTGCTTACATATCGCTAGCACGGTTTGTACTGATATATTGTTAAGTTTGTGGGATCTATTCGCGTTGTCCAATAGGGGACATCGATTCCCTGTAAATAAAAACAGGATGAATGGTCACAGGATTGTCTATGCCGTGGAAATATATGTGAGAATTGCTGAAGAATCTTAAGAGACAGCCTGTCGAGGAACGACGCCATATTTCTCGAGTAAACCTATTTGTAAATTCAAGAATTGATTTACCGGAGTGAATCCTCGAATTCTCTACAGCCACTTAGGCATCGCTTTCACAATAATCCTTAATATAAAAATAGGGCTAATAATAGTTTACGCAGAGGCATGGAAGCAATCTCTGTTGTTCCACGCCCCATCTAACAATAGGACGGGGAAAAACTTGGGTATCCGGAACAATAAAACGTGACCTATATGACGTATTTTATTTTGGTATTTAAACGAGAAATATACGTGCAGACATGGTAATAAACAATGTTCAGACCCACATTTGATCTGTTTACTTTAATGCAGAGTGTAGCACATAAAAGCAGCAGCCCAACGATTTACAGATCTGCAGTAAGTGTCAGTACGAATATATTTATGTAAATTGTCAAAAATGACCCAAGCAATTATAAACTCCGCCTGTTTACCTCTCACTATCATCCTCCTTTCATGGGAAGACTTTGAGGAACTTGGTCGATTTGAACATTGGTGGAATGAACAATCCAGCAAGTTTTGGACCATAGAGCAGCAAAAAGGAACAGCGTTCGTGCGCCCGGCTCAGTTTGGACTGCGCCAATGTTTACCAGACGCTTCAGCCTTATGTGTGAAAATCAAATTGCCAGTTTTTACAAAGCAACCTATCACTGAGTCGTTACCCGCGCATATTTATGATATGGACTTGCCGTCAAGCGTCAGCACAGCCGAAGGCTTTGAGAGAGACCACCACTCCGTTTCGCCGAAACGGCCGGCACGGTGACGAAACGCAGCAGACGGCGGCGGCGGCGGCGGCGGCGGCGTACAACTCGCCCAGCGGCTCGCTCGCCGGCCTTGAACTGCTTTGCAGCCTGGCTTCGCGAAAGAAAAGAAAAGAAAAAAAATGGCGCTCTGCGAACTGAGCAAGGACGCCGTTGGTGCTGATACCCGTTGCTAAAATTTAAACAATGCCGCTCTTCTGGCCGAAAGGCCTGGCTATACACCACTCACGAACCAAACCGACCTGTATTTCCCTCCGTGGAAAGCCCAGCAGCTATTCCCTAAACTAGTAGCGGAAAATCCTCTAAATACAGCATCTTAAATCCATTAAATCCAATAATCTCACTCCGGAACACCACAACACCAGTGCCTCATTCTAGACCTAAATGTAGACCCACTTAAAATGGATGATTTGATAATCTTGCACCACAGAATCCACTTCAAACATACGCGAAACATAATTGGTAACAGCCTCACTGCCCTGTAGACTACCTGTTAAATTATTATTATTATTATTATTATTATTATTTGTAGCTACGTATGGTGTGACTGGACTGATTCGTCACAGATTTCACATTCAAACCACTGAGCAGTGTGATGCAATAGTTTAAAACACGACAGGACTAATCTGAGTGGGATATGATGAGACGACGTCACGTACAACGTACATTAAAGGAAACATTCCTTAACGAACAGCGACAAGTGGAAGCGGAGTGCAACTTTCCAGCATTACATGTGACACGTCTATCACCGTCTCTGTGCATTTCAACTGAGGAAAGCCACTGAAAATTTAACAAAAATATGTAAGCAACTCTAAATGACGTTCGAAAAGACTAGTTTCAGTGGTTAATCTAGTTGTTTAATTGTACGCAGCCACGCACACAAACACACTGTACCTGCTCCGCTTCACAACGTACTAAGGACAGAAACAGTCGTCTCCGAAACAAAAATCATACGTCACTTCCTTTTGTTATCAATATCAATAGATGTCTGTGATAACGTGATTATGGTTACATACAGAGTGCAATTTAAATATACCGGCATGTCTTTCAGATCTCCTTAGAAGGTGCTCTAATTCGACCTCACACAAAATTTTGTGCGAGATAACGGAGAACATGTAGTAGTACTCAGTTCCCAACTTCAATATTATCTACACTGGTGATCAAACTGCAGAACGCTTCTTTTTATACCATATGGCTTAAGTTTAACTGTTTGTGCTGCAATAGACAGACATGGTTTAGCATTTAATTTATGTCACATGCACTCACTTCCGTATTCACAGAAAGCTCTAACAATCAAATACATCGAGACGACAGTGTAGAACGTTCTCCATGCAAAGTATCCTCCTCCGTATATCAACAGAGGATTGTGGAGCCCTAGTACGAATGTACACTGTGCAGTCACATTAATGCGACCAACTGTGAAAAGTTTGAGTAGTCACATTTTGCTGCAAGTGTCGCTGCAAGATATGCAGGAAGAGAGTCAATGTGGTTCTGGAAGGTACCCACAGGGATGTGGAGCCATGCAGACTCGAGAGTCGCGGACAGCAGCGTTACGTTTTTCGGTTGAGGGTTCATGGAGCGAACAGCCCGATAGAGATAGCCCCGCAAATTCTCGATTGCGTTTAAATTCGGGGAGATTGCTTGCCAAGGGAGTATGGTCAACTCATTCATGTGCTCTTCGAACCACGCACGTACACTACGAGCTGTGTAACACGGGCACTGACCTGCTGGTGGATGCTATCGTGCCTTGGAGTGGACATGGTCCCCAAGGGTAGATGCACTGGGCTTCCAGAAAGACAAGATCACCCAGAGAATGCCACAAGAACATTCCCCAGATCATAACACTCCCACCTCAAGCCTGCGCAATTCTCAAAATTGTTGCAGGGAGTTTGCTTTCAGACGTTTCACGCCGTACACCTGTCCGATAATGCATAACACGTGATTCACCTGAAAAGGCCACCTGTCGCCACTCAGTGTACGTCCAGTTGCATTCGTCCTCGATGAACAGCTGTCATCATGGGGGGGGGGGGGGGTGAACCAGGCGCCTGCTGCCAAAGGCCCACACCCAATAAAGGTCGCTGAACGGTCGTTGAGTGGCATTGCTGGTAGCCCCTCAGTTAATCTGGGCGACACTTTGCTCACCAGCTGCACAACCACCCGAACCGTACGTATCTCTCCAGTCGTCGTTCACCTCTGTCATGTATGACCCTTGGTGCACCACTGCTGCCTCGGCATCGGTTGTCGACAGCGCCGTTTTGCCATGCACGGTATACACAGAGGTGTGAGATACCTCCTAATATCGTCACGGACATTCTTTTGCCCGGCGTAATGCAGCTACACGACGTAGCATGGACTCAAAAGTCGTTGGAAGTCCCTTGCATAAATAATGAGCCATGCTGCTCCTATAGCCGTTCGCAACCACGAAAATGTTGCCGCTGCAGGATTTTGTGCACGCACTGACCTCTCGATTATGCTCCATAAATGTTCGATGCATTCATGTCGGGTCATCTCGGTGGCCAAACCATTAATTCGAATTTCCCAGAATATTTTTCAAACAATCGCGAAAACTTGTGGCCCGCTGACAGGCGCATTGTCATCCATCGTTGTTTGGGAACGTGAAGTACATGAATAGCTGCAAATGATCTCCAAATAGCAGAACAGACCAGAGGACCCAGTGGTGGTGGTGGTTAGTGGTTAACGTCCCGTCGACAACGAGGTCATTAGAGACGGAGAGGACCCAGTCCATTCCTTGTAAACATAGCCCACACCATTATGGCGCCACCACCAGCTTGCACTGTGCATTGTTGACAACTTGGGTCCATGGTTTCGTGGGGTCTGCACCACACTCGATCCTTGACAACAGCTCTTATCAACCGAAACCTGGCTCATCTGAGCATCCCACGGTTTTCCAGTCACCCGGCATGGCCACGAGCCCAGGAAAGGCGCTGCAAGGGATGATGTGCTGTTAGCAAAGGCCCTCGCGTTGGTTGTCTGCAGCCATAGCCCAATAACGCCATATTTCGCCGTACTGCCCTAACGGATACGATCGTCGTACATTCCACACTGATTTGTGCGGTTATTTCACGCAATGTTGCTTTTCTGTTGGCACTGAGAACTCTACGCAACGACTGTAATTTGGTATTCTCGGCACACTCTGGACACTGTGGATCTCACAATTTTTAATTTCATAACGATTTCCGAAAATGAATGTGCCATGCGTCTAGCTTTAACTACTACGCCGCGTTCAATGTCTTAATTCCCTTTGTACGGCCATAATCACGTTGTAAACCTTTTCACATGAATCAAATATGTACAAATGACTGCTCCCTCAATGATCTGCCGTTTCATACCTTATGTACGCGATACTAGCGGCATCCGTGTGTGTGCACACGGTATCCCACGACTTTCGTCACCTCAGTGTACTTTAAACACGGCGACATGCGAAGCTTTACAACATTAGCGGTTTCGGAAATACACTCCTGGAAATTGAAATAAGAACACCGTGAATTCATTGTCCCAGGAAGGGGAAACTTTATTGACACATTCCTGGGGTCAGATACATCACATGATCACACTGACAGAACCACAGGCACATAGACACAGGCAACAGAGCAGGCACAATGTCGGCACTAGTACAGTGTATATCCACCTTTCGCAGCAATGCAGGCTGCTATTCTCCCATGGAGACGATCGTAGAGATGCTGGATGTAGTCCTGTGGAACGGCTTGCCATGCCATTTCCACCTGGCACCTCAGTTGGACCAGCGTTCGTGCTGGACGTGCAGACCGCGTGAGACGACGCTTCATCCAGTCCCAAACATGCTCAATGGGGGACAGATCCGGAGATCTTGCTGGCCAGGGTAGTTGACTTACACCTTCTAGAGCACGTTGGGTGGCACGGGATACATGCGGACGTGCATTGTCCTGTTGGAACAGCAAGTTCCCTTGCCGGTCTAGGAATGGTAGAACGATGGGTTCGATGACGGTTTGGATGTACCGTGCACTATTCAGTGTCCCCTCGACGATCACCAGTGGTGTACGGCCAGTGTAGGAGATCGCTCCCCACACCATGATGCCGGGTGTTGGCCCTGTGTGCCTCGGTCGTATGCAGTCCTGATTGTGGCGCTCACCTGCACGGCGCCAAATACGCATACGACCATCATTGGCACCAAGGCAGAAGCGACTCTCATCGCTGAAGACGACACGTCTCCATTCGTCCCTCCATTCACGCCTGTCGCGACACCACTGGAGGCGGGCTGCACGATGTTGGGGCGTGAGCGGAAGACGGCCTAACGGTGTGCGGGACCGTAGCCCAGCTTCATGGAGACGGTTGCGAATGGTCCTCGCCGATACCCCAGGAGCAACAGTGTCCCTAATTTGCTGGGAAGTGGCGGTGCGGTCCCCTACGGCACTGCGTAGGATCCTACGGTCTTGGCGTGCATCCGTGCGTCGCTGCGGTCCGGTCCCAGGTCGACGGGCACGTGCACCTTCCGCCGACCACTGGCGACAACATCGATGTACTGTGGAGACCTCACGCCCCACGTGTTGAGCAATTCGGCGGTACGTCCACCCGGTCTCCCGCATGCCCACTATACGCCCTCGCTCAAAGTCCGTCAACTGCACATACGGTTCACGTCCACGCTGTCGCGGCATGCTACCAGTGTTAAAGGCTGCGATGGAGCTCCGTATGCCACGGCAAACTGGCTGACACTGACGGCGGCGGTGCACAAATGCTGCGCAGCTAGCGCCATTCGACGGCCAACACCGCGGTTCCTGGTGTGTCCGCTGTGCCGTGCGTGTGATCATTGCTTGTACAGCCCTCTCGCAGTGTCCGGAGCAAGTATGGTGGGTCTGACACACCGGTGTCAATGTGTTCTTTTTTCCATTTCCAGGAGTGTATTTCCACCGTTGGTCCGAAAGCCAACGGTCATACTCTTTTGGACGTCAGATAAATCACTCCGTTTTCGCATTACGACAACAACTGCACTATTTTCCACGTTCCCCCGATACGATTTTTATACCCTTCACTGATAGTGCTGCCACCTGCCGTCTCTGTTATTGCACGTTGACGTCGGAACATAGGCGGTGGTCACATTAACGTGACTGGACTGTGTATATTTACACGCTAAATATGGAATTATCAAGTTTCTCATTTCGTACGAATGACCAAACACGTCGGTTTGAACAAATTTACATAAGGATGAGGCTACGTGAATTATTTTTGTCCTTCATTCCTTATTTACGTCTTATTCACAATGTATTATTTCTCAGTTTTATTCATTTCATCTTTCTTTGTTTCCAGTCTGCACGTGTACACTGCCTGATCAAAAGAATCCGAGCACCTATTAGAGGACATTAATACGGCGCGTGTACACTTTCGCTTTTATGATGGCTTCTACTCTGCTGGGGACACTTTCAGCGAGGTGTCTGAATGTCTGAGGAGGGTTGGCAGCCCATTGTTCCTCAAGAGCTGAAATCAGATAAGAATGATGTTGGGCGTAGGTGTCCGGAGCGAAGTCGACTTAACTCATCCCGAAGGCGTTCCATTCGGTTTGGGTCGGGACTCTTGGCAGGACAGTTCATCACGGGAATTTGGCTGTCCACAAACTATTGCCTCACACAGCCTGCTTTGCGACAGGATGAATTGCAAGCTGATACGATCAGTCACCACCTTCGAACATTTGCTCTACTGCATGTAGTACAAAATGGTGTAAAATGTGTTAATATCCTACTGCATTTCGCGTTTTCTTAACTACGAAAAACATCACCCTTCCGTACCATAACCTCCTCAGTACTTCACTGCTGGCACTATACATAATGGCAAGAAACGAATTTTTATATGTATCTTCCGCAATGCCCTATGGTTATCGTCAACGGACACAAAGTCCGCTTGCTCTTGGTTCAGCTTTGGTGGTTCCTTGCAGTTTCCACGTCACTATGAGACCACCAACAGTCGACTTGCCGCGCTGGATTAGCCGAGCGGTCTAGGGGCTGCAGTCACGGACTGTGTGGCTGGTCCCGGCGGGGGTTCGAGTCCTCTCTCGGGCATGAGTGTGTGTATTTGTTCTTAGGATAATTTAGGTTAAGTAGTGTGTAAGCTTAGGGACTGATGACCTTAACAGTTAAGTCCCATAAGATTTCACACACATTTTTGGACAGTTGACTTGGGCAGGGCTGAAACGTCCCTGATGAATTTTTCATTCAGGTGACATCCAGTGACTAGTCTACGTTCTAAGTCTCTGAGCTCTCCTGCCCGTCCTATTTTGCTGCTACTGGTTCTCTACTGACGACACAACACCCCCAGCTGCGGTTTGTACTGGCGCGAACACATGTTGTCACACCTGTTTCGAGAACACTGCAGAGGTTTCGCTGAGAAGCCCTTACACATCCTCCATGCAGTCCCGATCTCTCCCGATGCAGTTTCCATATTTTTGGACCCCCGAAGAAAGATATTCGTGGCGGTCGATTTGCTTCGAACGAAGTGTGTACGCTTGGGTACAATCATGGACACGCAGGTAACCGAAAATATTTTTCCACGAAGGCGACGACCGTCTTGCTACGCAGCACAAGGACATTACTGAAAGGGCTATTATCTGGTCATTGTAAATTTTCTACTAAACGTCCTTACTCACTCTGTGGTGTAAACTTTTGTGGTTAACGTCACTTGGTTGCACGAGTCACGCTGTTCAACAATCAGTTATAACCAACGCGAATAAGATACGAAGAATCTGGGGAAGTACAAAAAGTATTCATGCAGGAATAACTACTATGCCGCGTTCAATGTCTTAATTCCCTTTGTACGGCCATAATCACGTTGTAAACCTTTTCACATGAATCAAATATGTACAAATGAATGCTCCCTCAATGATCTGCCGTTTCATACCTTACGTACGCGATAGTAGCGGCATCTGTGTGTATGCACACGGTATCCCACGACTTTCGTCACCTCAGTGTACTTTAAATTATCTGTCTGCATCATTTTACTAGCCACAGAAAAATGAAACTAAAAGTAATAAATAAGCAAGCTCTTTTGCTCAAGAGATGCCGTAGCTGTGCGCACTGTGATAACTGTAGCGGTGGAATGGGGCGGTTGCAGGGCGAGGTTGCTAGAGTCAGACTCACTGCGGTACTGACCAACAAACGCAGATCTTCGACGGATGCTCTACTGATGTTAGATGAAGCTTGAAGCTATTCGAGGCAATTTGATGGTGATAAAATGAAGTGTAGTGTTTCCCAATCTACTTTCAACATTACAGACAAAATATATTTGGTAAGTTCTCCTATTATGATACTATTTCTGCCATACAAACAAACATTTTAACAATATTATGTCCTTCTTAACAATATGGAATCAGTCGGAAATTCCTCAAATTATGCTAGTTCTTTTCCTGAGAACATAAATGTACCCGTTCCTTTACCGCAGCAACGGAGCTGAGCGAGTGGGAGACGATTTTTTCGGCAATGTATTAGATTTACCGAAGAATGTCGAAGAAATAGGTAAGGTCGTTTATTGGGAGTTAACTACTGAAATAATTTGTAAATGACTGGCGAATCTCGCATGCTCACTGTGAGAAGCTGTAGCATCGCTTAGCTCGTTGAGGGAAAGGTACGGATTGTGCATTAGTGTACGGTACATACTGGTAGTTAACAACTAGTTGCATTATAATGTTAAATTGCCGATCAAGGATATTGTTCGAAACAGTGGGCGAATATAAAGCAATTACGGCTGTTGTTTTACGCATATTAAGAGCGGCTCGAGATGCCATCGCCACAAGGACGGAATTTCCTTGTCATGGAACTCAATAGGAGCCATTAGGAAGAATTCTACACGAGAAAAATTCATTCGTGTGTAAGTTGTGTACCTATCATTTGTCTGTATTCTTTATTATTCGGGATGGATTTTCTCTAACCCGAGCTCGCTTGCGGGAAGCTTCTCAGTGCATCTTGGATGCTTCTGTCAATTTTTCTGAACTGGACTAACTCTCATAAGATTTCACACTGTAGCAGTGTTGGAAAAGTATGTGACATGGCGCCTATCGGGAATCAGCACGATGTACAGATGTAAATTGGCAGAAGTTGTGCAGAACCATCATGAACGTTATTCAGTGGGGAAAAGACAGTTAGTCTGTAATCATTGCACGAACTGCTTCAAAATACTGCTGTTAAATAATTTTCTGGTTTTCTTCTGGACTGTTGCCATTGGAGAGTTTGTTGTGGACCCTCATGATCGACAGTAACTTCTGCCACACGATTCAGCACCATAAAATTTTACTTTTCAGTTCTCTGAGGTTCGCACGACTAACTCCCTCAAAGTTTCAATCCATGGCGATAACTCTCTTTCAATCACATAACGCCTGCTGTGAAATTTTTTCCTGTGCTTCAGATTTCCAGGTATGGCATCCTGCAGTACTGGACATTAAATGCATGTGTGCAAGTTCCTGTAACGAATAATTTTCCATCCCCGATAATCATCATGAATTGTGAAAAGTGATTAAGTTTATTTTGGACATCTCACAGACGGTCATGTTTTATTTATGAAGCTAGTTCCTCCAAACACAGATGCAGCACGTAGGTGTTTGTTAAGGAACTAAAATCATCTATTAACTTCTTGTAATATAAGTTTGCCGCTTGTAAGAATTATTTACAGAGTGTAATTTTCACCTTATGGCTGTAAAATCTTTTATTATTCTATTGCACTTCCAACATTAGGCCACTGCCTAGTAGATATAAACGTACAAGTAATAAATCAGGAAATTATAATGGGAAGACAACCATATGATGACGATGTTTGGAGCTTATGGGCGATCAACGGCGAGGTCATGAGCGCCCTTACACTTAATAAAACAAACGAATGTGGCTAAAACCGCGAAAATTGTTCCACATTCATGCACTCGAATGGAGCACGCAATCACTCTATCTTACATGATCTAAAAGAACGGAGAAAGAGTAAAAGAACCCATACATAAGATTAAAACAAAAGTAAAACTACAACGGAGCTAAAAGAAAGGCACAGTCAAATGTGACTGGCTGACCGCTTACAAAAAACATGAGTCGGCCAGTCACCCTGTTAACACATTAAAACAATGGCTTTAATATCTTGGGAAAATTTTAGAAAATTCACAAAACCTTAAAACTCGAACCACATTCGTTTGAACATTACTTAAAAGATAGGGCAGATCCGGAGGCAATTCCTCCGAGGCCCGCTGGTCGAAAAATAAAACACAGGCCAATAAAATGCAGCGCACAGTTACCCGTACGCCACAAGCACCACACACTGGAGGGTCCTCACGCCGGAGCAAGAACGGCTTTACTAGATGGAGTTTACTGTCTGTCACTTCCAGCCACTCGTCCTCCCACCAACGCAAGACACTGGAGCTCAAGGGCGGGGCTATAAAATGCAGGGGAGATGGCACACTGAAATACATGAGGATCACGACACTCCTCCTCGGCTGCTAGATCCGCCTTTTCGTTCCCCGCAAGTCCCATGTGCCCTGGTACCCAGCAGAAAGACACCTCCTTCCCCAGTCGTAGTTGGAGGCGGGCATCTTGGATATTCTGGACTACATTATCTGCTGGATACAAACGTTTCAGAGAGTGCAGGGCACTCAGAGAATCGGGACAAGAAATTTAGCACCGAAAAAATGTCTCATCTGCTCATCTGCCCGCAAGATCGCATATAGCTCTGCATCAAAGACGATAAATTCTTGAGGTAGTAGCACGTTGAGGACATGATCCGGGAACACGACAGAGCAACGAAATGAGGCCCACTGTTTAGACCCATCCGTAAAGACAGCTACATAGTTGCGGTGCTGATATAAAATGTAAGAAAAGATCGCGTTAAAAAACAGAAGCAGGAGTGTTGTCTCTTCTGTACTGCACCAAAACCAAAATTATCGTGGGCCTCTGCTGTAACCAGGGCGGCAGACGGATAAAACCCTCGAGTTGCGGCCGTACTTGATCCACACCGAGTGACTCCAGCACACAGCGCACACGGATCCCAAACGGCGTTTTGGCTCGTGGACTGTTGGAGAAAAGGCGTTCCAGAGGTGAACGGGCAACAAACTGGTATGCGGGTGGAGTAGGAGCTGCCAGGAACTTACATGCCTGACGCATCAAATGGTTCAAATGGCTCTAAGTACTATGGGACTTAATATCTGAGGTCATCAGTCCCTTAAACTTAGAGCTACTTAAACCTCTTAAGGCTCACCGGCCACTTAACCATTTTCTTCTTCTGTGCGAATGCACAAACAGTGCCCGAACTCTTACGGGAATCGGCAACGCGCCGCGAGTAATGAGTATAATGGGAGGGGGCACTACGAATGTAGTGCGGGACAATACGTTGAGAATGTGGATTTCGCGGGAGGCGTGCCTGAGATAAATCCCTGCAGTCGCGCTATCCTCTGTGTCCTCGGTGGCTCAGATGGACAGAGCGTCTGCCATGTAAGCAGGAGGTCCCGGGTTCGAGTCCCGGTCGGGGCACACATTTTCATCTGTCCCCGTTGACGTATGTCAACGCCTGTAAGCAGCTAAGGGTGTTCACTTCATTGTAATTTCATTCTAACGAGCTGCTTGGTCACCGATGGTATCTGTTCTTTCGGACATGTCCGAAAGAACAGATGCCATCTTAGGAAATATATAGAGTTGGTGACACTTTGCTCTCAGCTTCAGGCTGTGATGACTTCGGTTACATAGCCTGAGGCTGCAGTGGATGGGCACCACTGTTGTGGGCCGGCCGTGGGAATCCAACGTACGTCCAGCACGGCCGAGTCCTCCGAATGGTCCTCACCGGTGCACAGCCTAGTTACTGCTCGCACTGAGTTTGACCTCTAACCTGTGGTCCAGTGGGAGGTCGCCCCGGGGCGTAGCAGGCGGCGAAAGACTTCCCAGGCAGCCGCATGTAAGGCCTCTCCGGTTTGTCTGACAAACAGATTCAAGGCGCCGTCTGGCTGACGCTGTCGCTGAGCCAGATGCTGTCGCCTGTCCTGTTTCAGAGGAAACCTCTCAGCCTGCAAGGTCCGGACAATCACAAAGGGTGTGATTATTAATAGTTGGGAGCTTCAATGTTAGGCGCGTTATGGGGCCCCTTAGGGACATGGCTGCCAAGAAGGAATGAAAACCAATGTGCACCTCGTGTGCATACTGGGTGGAGTCATTCCAGATATGGAATGGGTCATCCCGGATGCCATAAATAGCACAGGATGCAGCCAACTGCAAGTGGTTGATCGCATCGGTACCAATGATGTGTGTCACTTTGGATCAGAAGACATTCTCTCTGGTTTCAAGCGGCTAACAGAAGTGGTAAAGGCTGCCAGTCTTGCTTGCAAGATGAAAGCAGAGCTGACCATTTGCAACATAGTCGACAGGACAGATTGCGGACCTCTGGTACAGAGCCGAGTGGAGGGTCTGAATCAGAGGCTCAGACGGTTCTGTGACCGTGTAGGCTGCAGATTCCTCGACCTGCGCCAAAGAGTGGTTGGGTTTCGAGTTCCACTGAATAGCTCAGGTGTCCACTATACTCAGGAGGCGGCTACACGGGTAGCAGAGTCTGTGTGGCGTGGACTGGTCGGTACTTCCGGGCTTCAGACACAAAGGATGCAAGCCGAACACAGGAAGAACGAGGATACAGTAACCATCGGTAAAACGGTTGTAAATTGTCATAGCTATGTTGGAAAAGTACCAGAGCTCCAAGTGCTAATAGAAAGCACTGATGCTCAAATCGTTATAGGCACTGAAAGCTGGCTAAAGCTGGAAATAAGCTCAGCCGAAATTTTTGTAAAGAACCTAACGGTGTTCCGAAAGGATACGCTAAACACAGTTGGCGGTGGCGTGTTTGTTGCTGCCTGTAGTAGTTTATCTTGTCGCGAAATTGAAGTAGATAGTTCCTGTGAGATAGTACGGGCAGAGGTCATCGTTGGCAACCGGAATAAAATAATAATTGGATCCTTTTACCGACCTCTCAGTTCAGATGATACAGTTGCTGAAAGGTTCAAAGAAAACTTGAGTTTGATTTCAAACACGTACTCGACTCATATGATTATAGCTGGTGGTGACCATAATTTAGCCTCGATATGTTTGGGAAAATAAATGTTTCATTCCAGAGGTACCCATAAAACATCATCCGAAATCGTGCTAAACGCATTCTCCGAAAATTATTTCGAGCAGTTAGTTCATGAGCCCACGCGAATAGTAAACGGTTGTGAAAACGCACTTGACCTCTTAGCAACAAATAATCCTGAGTTAATAACGAGCATCAGAACGGATACAGGGATTAGTGAACACAGGATTGTCGTATCGAGATTGAATATTCTAATCCCCAAATCCTCCAAAAATAAACGAAAAATATACCTATTCAACAAAACAGATAAAAGTTCACTTGACGCCTTCCTGAGAGACAATCTCAACTTCTTCCAAATTAATGATGTAAGTGTAGACCAGATCTGGCTTGAATTCTGAGAAATAATATCAGCAGCAACTGAAAGATTTATACCAAATAAATTAACAAACGACGGAGCTGATCCTCCTTGGTACACAAAACGGGTCAAAAAACTGTTGCAGAAACAACAAAACAAACATGCCAAATTTAAACAGACGCAAAATCCCCAAGACTGGGGATCTTTTACAGAAGCTCGAATTTACCGCGAACTTCAATGAAAGATATTCATAACAGATTCCACAACGAAACTTTCTCGAAACCTGGCAAAAAATCCAGAGAGATTCTTTTCGTTTGTGAAGTATGTTAGCGGCAAGAAAAATCAATGCCTTCTCTGCGCGATAGCAATGGAGATACTATCCAAGACAGTGCTGCCAAAGCTGAGTTACTAAACCAAGCCTTCCGAAATGCCTTCAAAAAAGAAGACGAAGTAAATATTCCAAAATTCGAATCAAGAACAGCTGCCAACATGAGTAACGTAGAAGTAAATATCCTCGGAGTAGTGAAGCAACTTAAATCACTTAATAAAAGCAAGTCTTCTGGTCCAGACTGTATACCAGTCAGGTTCCTTTCACACTGTGCTGATGCATTAGCTCCATACATGACAATCATATACAACCGTTCGTTCGACGAAAGACCCGTACCCAAAGACTGGAAAGTTGCACAGGTCACAGCAATATTCCATAAAGGTAGTAGGAGTAATCCACTTAATTACAGGCCCATATCATTAACGTCGATATATAGCAGGATTCTGGAACATATTTGTTGGAACATTACAAATTACCTCGAAGGAAACGGTCTATTGACCCACAGTCAACATGGGTTTGGAAAACATCGTTCTTGTGAAACACAATTAGCTCTTTATTCGTTTGTAATTTTGAGTGCTTTTGACAAGGGATTTTAGACTAATTCCGTATTTCTGGATTTCCAGAAGGCTTTTGACACTGTACCACACACAAGCGGCTTATAGCGAAATTGTGTGCTTTAGGAATATCGTCTGTTATGTGCCTGGATTTGCGACTTCCTGTAAGAGAGATCACATTAGTAGTAACTGACGGAAAGTCTTCGAGTAAAACAGTAGTAGTTTCTGGTGTTCCACGTGGTAGTGTTATGGGCCTTTTGTTGTTCCTTACCTACATAAACAATTTGAGAGACAATCTGAGTAGCCGTCTTAGATTGCTTGCAGATGACGCTGTTGTTTATCGACTAATAAAGTCATCAGAAGATCAAAACAAATTGCAAAACGATTTAAAAAGATATATGTATGGTGCGAAAGGTGGCAGTTGATCCCAAATGACGAAAAGTGAGAGCTCGTCCACATGAGTGCTAAAAGAAATCCGTTAAACCTCGGTTACACGATAAATCAGTCAAATATAAAATTCAATTAAATACCTAGGAATTACAATTACGAACAACTTAAGTTGGAAGGAACACACAGAAAATGTTGTGGGGAGGCTAACCAAAGACGGCGTTGTATTGGTATGACACTTAGAAAATGTAACATATCTACTAAGGAGACTGCCTACACTACGCTTGTCCGTCATCTTTTAGAATATTGCTGCGCGGTGTGGGATCCTTACCAGAAATACGAGGGGTATTCAATAAGTAATGCAACACATTTATTCTTCTCAGCCTATTTCGGTTGACAAAATGAGAAATTTGTTTTAGTACGTCGTGGAATACTCCTGCTTTCGCCCCTAAGATTTCATGAAGTTCCCATAGGTGGCGACGCTATACGTAGCCTTCAAAATGGCTTCTGTAGCGAGGAGGTAGGTTTCAAGCAGACTGTTGTCATTGACTTTCTTTTGGCGGAAAACCAGGGTATCGCAGATATTTACAGACGCTTGCAGAATTACTACGAAGACCTGGTAGTGAACAAAATCACGGTGAAACGTCGCGCGCGGCGTCTATCATCGTCGCAACAAGGTCGTGCTAGCCTGTCCGACCTCCCGTGTGCCGGGCAGCCGCACACAGGTGTGACTCCTGCAAGGATGGGATCTGCGGGCACTTTCATTCTACGTGATCAACGGCTCATCCTCAAGCAGCTCGCTGCAAAACTGTACATCTCTGTAGGTAGTGCTGACACATGCGTACACCAGTGGGGCTACTCAAAGGAGTGTGCCGGCTGGTTTCCTCGCCACCTAACAGAAGACCGTAAAGAACAACCTAGAACCATCTCTGCGGAATTAGTTTCGCGTTACGTGGCTGGTCGTGAAAAATTTTTGTCGAACATCGTCACAGGCGCTGAAGCATGGGTTCATCATTTCGATCCGCAAAGAAAGAGGCAATCCATGGAGAGGTGCCACACTACCTTCCCTCCGAAGAAAAAGCTCAAAGCCGCACCCTCAGCCGTTAAAATCATGGGGACAGTCTTCTGGCACTCTGAAGACCTTATACCGTTTGATTTCCTGCCCCATGGTACAACAATCATCTCCGAATTGCATTGTGATACCCTGAGGAAATTGAAGAAACGAGTTGAATGTGTTCGTCGCCACAAAAATGCAAACGTACTTCACCACCTCCATAACAACGCAAGGCCTAACAAGTCAGCGCACCAGAGAGGAACTCTCAAAATTTCATTGGACTGTTTTTCCCTATCTACCCTACAGCCCAGATCTCTCACCTTCTGACTTCCATATGTTTGGCCCAATGCGGATGCACTCCGCTGGAAGCAAAACGAGTGTGATGGGGACGTTATTAATGCAGCAAGACGTTGGCTCCGAAGTCGAACAGTAGAGAGGTACCATACGGGCATACGGCCCCCCCCCCCCCTCCCCAGTAACGTGTCTTAAGGCTGTATCATTGAACTGAGATTATATTGAAAAATAAGGTTTTGTTATCGCAAGAGTGAGAAATAATACGTTGAACTAGAAGCCTAAATAAAACTCACCTGCCTTCAGAATAAAAATGTGTTGTATTTTTACTGAGCACCCCTTGTATCTGAGCAGACTAAACATATCAGTCACACGTTTTGACTGAACTAAGACAGAAACGCACTGGATGCTCCGATAATAACATGTACAGCCAAGTCAACGTTCTCAAAAAAAAAAAATTCAAATGTGTGTGAAATCTTATGGGACTTAACTGCTAAGGTCATCAGTCCCTAAGCTTACGCACTACTTAACCTACATTATCCTAAGGACAAACACATAGACACACACACACACACACACACACACACACACACACACACACACACACACACACACATGCCCGAGGGAGGACTCGAACCGCCGGGAGCAGCCTCACAGTCCATCACTGCAGCGCCTTAGACCGTCAACGTTCTCCTACAACTACTGAAAGGACTAAAAACGGTAGCGTATCGCTTCTCATCAAGACTGGATTCGCTAGGGAGTGAGGTACTATTAATGTTCGATTGTACCACTAAACTAATATCAACAACTATAAGCCAATAACTCTGAGAATCAGAGAGACAACAGCGTACGTAGATACCTTTGTGTGTTTAGCAACTGCAATAGTTCTTGTTTATTGAAAAAGTTGTGTCTGATGGAGTGAATGTGGATTTTCGTGTGCTCTCTTTCTATAATGAATACTGTTACTTCAATTGAAGCCCTTTTTTACATTACGTAAACGATTCAGGACAGATATGAACACTCCATCTACGTGTGAGCGGCGAGATACCAATGAGAATGAAATGCTGATCTGCGTCAAATTTTTCCTTTGCCACTAGTGCATACGTGTAGTGATAAAGATTTCTAGAACTCTGACTTAATCGGCTTTATTGTAAGCACTTATTACATGTTTTATAGTTTTCGAAGCAACGCAGTTTTCAATCAATTTGTTTACTTAGTTTTAGATTTTTTTTTGTGTGTCAGTCACCGAATATTCACATTCGTCTTATTATCATGAAATTTACACCGTTTTACGATTTTATGAGTGTCAGTTTTTTACTTTAGAGAGTTTCCCTTACCGTGATTTATTTTTTTGTCTTTTAATATAATTGTTAAAATTTGGATTTGTTCTTAAGTTGATAGTTAGTCATGATAAGGTAACTGATATTTTCACTTTACCGCCTAGCTAGATATCCCTTACGAGCAACAAAATTTTTCATATCTTATTTGCCAGCAGCAAGCGTAATCTGTCCGTTATGCGAAGTAGTTGCTCATAACCTCAAATGGTTCGTCCAGTTGCCATACGGTCGTTCATTTTTTTTATTGAAAGAACTAGCTACTTGAACCCACTGTGGTTTTACTATGAACACAGGCGAATAGAAAATTTACTCTATTCCAAATAAGGTCAGTTGTACACACAAAACACACGCGGTGCTGCTTCCTGACGGCAAGACTGTCATTCTTGCAGCTTTCGGCCACGGGGAGATGGGGCGCGCCGTCCTTGGGAGGCGCAGTGCGCTGGGCGTGCCCGCGCCACAGATTCGCCGCAGCTGCAGGTAAACAAAGCCGCAAAGTGTGTCAAGGCCGCTCGGCGCGGCACGGCGCGAGCTATCTGCCGACCTCCAGAGCGGCGGCGCGGCTCGCACTTGCGCCACGCCACGCGAGTTTCCCACCCCGTCAGCGGCCTTGCCGTCTACTCGCTCTCTTCTTTGGCGCCTCTCTGGCACATGCTGCCCTTCCGGCGCCACGTCATTTCACTATAACCATCTCAAAAAGTGCGACTATTTCACGAGAATAACTCCACGGTCGAATGTTACCCGGCGAAAATACTGCACATCTAAACTAGCTGTTCTGCGAAACTGAAGTTGGGCGCAAGACATCTGTAACAGTACTAAATAGGTAGTAGACAAGCCGCTTTTTAAAAACTAAGAAAAATACTAAAATTGATTGCGAAAGCGTCCCGAAAATTCTACGAAACATATAATGACGGGAAAAAATCGTCGGATGTAAACTTTCACGACCAAAGTCGAATGGATTTCACATTTAAATCCTGTTTCGTCCCCATCGGGATTGCTTAAGAATGTTATTCTTCCGCCTACGTACACAGTGCAGAAATCACAGCGATGCAAAACCGTGTGTGAAATCCGAAGTTTCCCTGCCTTTCGTTAAGGACGTTGCTGGCCGCATAGGAAAACTCCTGAAAGAACAGAACATCGCTGTAATCTACAAACCCAGCCGGAAGATACCAGAACACCTCAAATTGGCCAAGGATGCTCGCAAACTGCTAGAAAAAGCAGGAATTTACAGGATTCCGTGTAGTTTATGTAGATGTACATGGGTACTACAATAAGAATGGTAAAAAACGATTAGAAGGGCACAAGAGAAATTTCAGAAAAGGGGAGACAGAAAGATCAGTTGTCGCGGTACATGCTTTGCAGCCACGAGACCATTACATGCATTTTTATAGGCTTCAAGTACTGGCAGCCACAAGCGGATGCAATGAAAGGCTATGCAGAAAGGCCGTAAAAATTGTAAAACATCACAGAAATTTCTATAGGAAGTAGGACGACGTGAAATTGAATGTTTGGATTCCGGTGCTCAGAAGATGTATACTAGTCTTCCACCACGGGGTGATAGCAACAGAGGACGACGGTAATCGACCAAGGTCAACTGCGGTCGGGTATTCCAAACACGTGACGTCACGCCTCTGCACGGATCCACGCTTAAACGGAATTTTGTTGCAGTCAATAGCGAGCTATGGTGTGAATCGGACGCCCACAGAAGTAACGATCCCCCCTGAAAATGTCATCCGCAGATGGAGACGAAACGTTTGGATTTAAATGTGACATCCGTCGATCACGGCATAATTACCCGGAACGTTTTATTAATTGTGGAAAAGGTCGCAGTGCCAAGAATGTTGTGCTCCGTAAACGAAAGATGGTAGGCATGTTTCTACATCTGAAAGATGATGTCTACTCAAATTTCGAGCCAGTCGCACAAGAGCGGCGCTATTAGCGCCACTATTGATCTCCAAACCAGGTTTGCTTTAAATACCGCTGTAGCGGTCGTCCTTTGAGACTGGACGGTAGTGAGTTGATGTTACTGAAGTACGCTTTTATGGCGACAAAGACTTTATTAACAACACCTTACGCACTTTGAACGAGGTCATGTAATAGGGCTACGAGGAGCTGGATGTTCTTCTGCGATAGTGCAGAAAGACTTGGCACAAATGTAGCGACCGTTCATAAGTGCTGGTAGCGGTGGCCACGAGAATGTACGGTCGCAAGATGACCGGACTGTGGACGGCCACGTGGATTTACCTAGATGGAAGACCACCGGATTCGGCTCATGGCTCTGGCGCATCGTACTTCATCTACAACAGCAATTTTTAGCATCAGTTGGCACAACAGTGCCACAACGAACTATTACAAAACAATTACTTCAAGGCAGCTCCGAGCCAGATGCCCTGTAGCGTGCAATCTGCTGGCCTCAAACGAGTTCTGATGAAAGCTGGTTCTGCCTCCGTGCCAGTGATGGCCGTGTGTTGGTTATGAGGAGACCAGTTGAGGGCCTACAAAAAAACCTGGCTCTATGCTACACACACTGGACCTAAAGTTTGCGTTATGGTCCGGGATGCGATTTTGTATGACAGCAGAAGCACTCTCGTGGTTGTCCCACGCACCCTGACTGCAAATTTCTTCGTCACCCTCGTGACTGGAGCTATTGTGCTGAACAGCATACCATGCAGTGTTTTCCAACAGGATAACACTCGCTCACACACCGCTGTTGTAAGCAAACATGCTCTACAGTGTGTTGATATGCTGCCTTGACCTGCTCGAACACCAGATCTGTCTCCAATCAGACACATGTGCGAAATAATCGGTTGAAACCTCCCGCGTTAACCACAATCAGAATTAACCGTCCCTGTATCGACCGATCAGTTGCAACAGGACTGAAACTCTATCCCACAAACTAACATTCGAGACCTGTACACCACAATGCATAAACGTTCGCATGTTTGCATTCAACATTCTGGTGGTTACTTTGCGCGAAATTCACCATTTGCAATGGCTAGTCTTGCTCTCATATGAACCTATGATCTTGGAATGTTAATCACTTAAATATGTTACCTAGAAAAATGTATTTCCGATATTTCATTACTCTAGATAAATTATTTTTGATGTTGAGATATTTTTTCTGTCCATGTACTTTAACGTATGCATGAAAAATCTGAATGGTGTGAAACAAGGAAATAAGAAAAATAGCCCACATTCCATACAATTCGGACAGCATCCGGTAGATGGTTCAACAATTTGCTTTTTGCCATAGTTTCCCAGAAGAAATTATTAAAAGGAAAAACTTCATCTTCTAAATATCAGTAGTCTACATAAATATTCCGTAAGACCCTCCAACTCTCGAGCAGGCATGTCTGTGTATCTCTAAAAATATTCTAATTCGTTTTCCCTTCTCTCCTAACACAGCATTCAAGTTGAGGGCCGTAGATTACTTTTCAGTCTGACTACAATACTTGTACCAAGTGAGGTGCTGTAGTAATTCAGACAATGAACTCGCATTTGGGAGGAACGGTGCTCAAATTCCCGTCTGGCAATCCATATTTAGAATTTAAAGAATTCATAATGGTTTCACACAGGGACATTCATAAATTTATATTTTATGAACAAATATCCGTCGATTCCCCCCCATGAACCATGGACCTTGCCGTTGGTGGGGAGGCTTGCGTGCCTCAGCGATACAGATAGCCGTACCGTAGGTACAACCACAACGGAGGGGTATCTGTTGAGAGGCCAGACAAACGTGTGGTTCCTGAAGAGGGGCAGCAGCCTTTTCAGTAGTTGCAGGGGCAACAGTCTGGATGATTGACTGATCTGGCCTTGTAACATTAACCAAAACGGCCTTGCTGTGCTGGTACTGCGAACGGCTGAAAGCAAGGGGAAACTACGGCCGTAATTTTTCCCGAGGGCATGCAGCTTTACTGTATGATTAAATGATGATGGCGTCTTCTTGGGTAAAATATTCCGGAGGTAAAATAGTCCCCCATTCGGATCTCCGGGCGGGGACTACTCAAGAGGATGTCGTTATCAGGAGAAAGAAAACTGGCGTTCTACGGATCGGAGCGTGGAATGTCAGATCCCTTAATCGGGCAGGTAGGTTAGAAAATTTAAAAATGGAAATGGATAGGTTAAAGTTAGATATAGTGGGAATTAGTGAAGTTCGGTGGCAGGAGGAACAAGACTTCTGGTCAGGTGACTACAGGGTTATAAACACAAAGTCAAATAGGGGTAATGCAGGAGTAGGTTTAATAATGAATAGGAAAATAGGAATGCGGGTAAGCTACTACAAACAGCATAGTGAACGCATTATTGTGGCCAAGATAGATACGAAGCCCACACCTACTACAGTAGTACAAGTTTATATGCCAACTAGCTCTGCAGATGACGAAGAAATTGAAGAAATGTATGATGAAATAAAAGAAATTATTCAGATAGTAAAGGGAGACGAAAATTTAATAGTCATGGGTGACTGGAATTCGAGTGTAGGAAAAGGGAGAGAAGGAAACGTAGTAGGTGAATATGGATTGGGGCTAAGAAATGAAAGAGGAAGCCGCCTGGTAGAATTTTGCACAGAGCACAACTTAATCATAGCTAACACTTGGTTTAAGAATCATGATAGAAGGTTGTATACATGGAAGAACCCTGGAGATACTAAAAGGTATCAGATAGATTATATAATGGTAAGACAGAGATTTAGGAACCAGGTTTTAAATTGTAAGACATTTCCAGGGGCAGATGTGGACTCTGACCACAATCTATTGGTTATGACCTGTAGATTAAAACTGAAGAAACTGCAAAAAGGCGGGAATTTAAGGAGATGGGACCTGGATAAACTGAAAGAACCAGAGGTTGTACAGAGTTTCAGGGAGAGCATAAGGGAACAATTGACAGGACTGGGGGAAAGAAATACAGTAGAAGAAGAATGGATAGCTTTGAGGGATGAAGTAGTGAAGGCAGCAGAGGATCAAGTAGGTAAAAAGACGAGGGCTAGTAGAAATCCTTGGGTAACAGAAGAAATATTGAATTTAATTGATGAAAGGAGAAAATATAAAAATGCAGTAAATGAAGCAGGCAAAAAGGAATACAAACGTCTCAAAAATGAGATCGACAGGAAGTGCAGAATGGCTAAGCAGGGATGGCTAGAGGACAAATGTAAGGATGTAGAGGCTTATCTCACTAGGGGTAAGATAGATACTGCCTACAGGAAAATTAGAGAGACCTTTGGAGATAAGACAACCACTTGTATGAACATCAAGAGCTCAGATGGAAACCCAGTTCTAAGCAAAGAAGGGAAAGCAGAAAGGTGGAAGGAGTATATAGAGGGTCTATACAAGGGCGATGCACTTGAGGACAATATTATGGAAATGGAAGAGAATTTAGATGAAGATGAAATGGGAGATACGATACTGCGTGAAGAGTTTGACAGAGCACTGAAAGACCTGAGTCGAAACAAGGCCCCCGGAGTAGACAACATTCCAGTAGAACTACTGACGGCCTTGGGAGAGCCAGTCCTGACAAAACTCTACCATCTGGTGAGCAAGATGTATGAAACAGGCGAAATACCCTCAGACTTCAAGAAGAATATAATAATTCCAATCCCAAAGAAAGCAGGTGTTGACAGATGTGAAAATTACCGAACAATCAGTTTAATAAGCCACAGCTGCAAAATACTAACACGAATTCTTTACAGACGAATGGAAAAACTAGTAGAAGCCGACCTCGGGGAAGATCAGTTTGGATTCCGTAGAAATGTTGGAACACGTGAGGCAATACTGACCTTACGACTTATCTTAGAAGAAAGATTAAGGAAAGGCAAACCTACGTTTATAGCATTTGTAGACTTAGAGAAAGCTTTTGACAATGTTGACTGGAATACTCTCTTTCAAATTCTAAAGGTTGCAGGGGTAAAATACAGGGAGCGAAAGGCTATTTACAATTTGTACAGAAACCAGATGGCAGTTATAAGAGTCGAGGGGCATGAGAGGGAAGCAGCGGTTGGGAAGGGAGTGAGACAGGGTTGTAGCCTCTCCCCAATGTTATTCAATCTGTATATTGAGCAAGCAGTAAAGGAAACAAAAGAAAAATTCGGAGTAGGTATTAAAATCCATGGAGAAGAAATAAAAACTTTGAGATTCGCCGATGACATTGTAATTCTGTCAGAGACAGCAAAGGACTTGGAAGAGCAGTTGAACGGAATGGATGGTGTCTTGAAGGGAGGATATAAGATGAACATCAACAAAAGCAAAACAAGGATAATGGAATGTAGTCGAATTAAGTCGGGTGATGCTGAGGGTATTAGATTAGGAAATGAGACACTTAAAGTAGTAAAGGAGTTTTGTTATTTGGGGAGCCAAATAACTGATGATGGTAGAAGTAGAGAGGATATAAAATGTAGACTGGCAATGGCAAGGAAAGCGTTTCTGAAGAAGAGAAATTTGTTAACATCGAGTATAGATTTAAGTGTCAGGAAGTCATTTCTGAAAGTATTTGTATGGAGTGTAGCCATGTATGGAAGTGAAACATGGACGGTAAATAGTTTGGACAAGAAGAGAATAGAAGCTTTTGAAATGTGGTGCTACAGAAGAATGCTGAAGATTAGATGGGTAGATCACATAACTAATGAGGAAGTATTGAATAGGATTGGGGAGAAGAGAAGTTTGTGGCACAACTTGACCAGAAGAAGGGATCGGTTGGTAGGACATGTTCTGAGGCATCAAGGGATCACCAGTTTAGTATTGGAGGGCAGCGTGGAGGGTAAAAATCGTAGGGGGAGACCAAGAGATGAATACACTAAGCAGATTCAGAAGGATGTAGGTTGCAGTAGGTACTGGGAGATGAAGAAGCTTGCACAGGATAGAGTAGCATGGAGAGCTGCATCAAACCAGTCTCAGGACTGAAGACAACAACAACAACAACATCCGTCGATTATCTCGATTACGGTTTCTTTACGTTTTTTATTTCTTGTAAGTATTTCGGAGCGAAAGCCCCAAAGTCAGTGCTTCCAAGATTTACACCTGGTGAAGCAGTTGCACCTGAGGGATGTTATACAAACAGAAAAAAGTATGAGCGCTAACAAAAAGAAACTACAGCGCTATAAAACACCCGCTTATAGGGAAAAATCTGCTCCATACTCTGGTCTAAGGCGCTGCAGTCATGGACTGTGCGGCTGATCCCGGCGGAGGTTAGAGTCCTCCCTCGGGCATGGGCATGGGTGTGTGTGTGTGTGTGTGTGTGTGTGTGTGTGTGTGTTTGTTCTTGTCCTTACGATAATTTAGGTTAAGTAGTGTGTAAGCTTAGGGACTGATGACCTTAGCAGTTAAGTCCCATAAGATTTCACATACATTTGAACATTTTGAAACATACTATGTGAGCAAAAATATTCGCTTAAAGCAGTTCTCCTCATACATACGATACAATGGAGAAACAAGACTGCTGTTAAATATTACAATTTTTTTACTACTACGAGAAATTACGTAAATTCTAATAAGTGAAGTGGTTTTGCAGAGCTGTCTGTGGCGATTTGATTTTTGAAGGAACGGGAGAGTCCTTTTTTCGTCTCATCTTCTTCCGTTCCTTCAGAAGTCTATTCATCAAAGTGTAAAAATACCATAAGATCATGATTTGGCTGTACCAACCGGTTAAAAAACTAGCAGAAATCTTCTGAAATACTACAGCATACACTTCCACTGAAAATAGCGAGGATCGCAAACACTCCAGCAATATTCAAGAATCGGTTGCAATCAAGTATTGTATGAGGTACCGCTTAGCAATGCACTGTACTTTCCCACGTGTGTTCCAATAAATCAAAGTCGTCCACCTACCTTGTGTGAAACAGCGTACTTTTTATTACGCAGAGCCTGTACGACAGTCGCCGACAATTAACGTACACATAGAGGCACCAAAGATAATATATGAAATCAGTGATACATATTCGTTCGCGGTAAGTTCGAGCCGAGGGTTTTGCATAAATGAAAACAAATAACGAAACATCAACACAAATATTACAATCTAGTTGGCCACCTGACGCACCGATATGTCACTTCATAGCGCAATATACGACAGCACAATGAACTCCACAAAAGCGATCAGTATTACACAACAACGTAAGCCTGTGATTTAAACAGCTTACAAAAAATTTTGCATCACACAAATTATTTACAAAGACTATGTTCTTTTGATCGGGAACCTCGTTCTCAATATGCTTTTCACCACAGAAAATAGCCGCATGCACCGTGTAATAAAAGGAAAAGTGAGCCTGAATTCTCAGTGTACTTCATGAGGGCGTGTTGTCTCCAAGTGTAAATGAGACACTGAGGCATGCGTGCAATGCTCAATCTGTCAACACGCCTAGAGGTTTCATTTCAAGTTTAGACCGAGCGAGCATCGTCACGTTTCGCAAAGAAGGATTTTCAGCACACGAATTCGCCAGCCTAACTGCTCTACACCTTAACGAAGCTACTTGAACATTCAATCGCTGTCATGATGATCCACAAAACACTGAAGATCTGCCTTGTAATCGTCGCTTGCACTCAACAACACTAGCTGATGACTGCTACCTACATGTTATTCCCAACAGGTACCCTGAGGAGAACGCAAAGGAAGTGTGCACTCCCTTTTTGGAGGGAAATGGGAGTGCTGTGTCGAAGCAGACAGAACGCATATGTCTCCACGAGATCAATTTGGCCTCGAGGCATTCATTGCAGATAGTGGTACCAAACACCAGGTCCGTGATGCGCGAAGTAATTGGAAACCATTGATTCTGATTTTTTTCCACTAATGATTATAAGTTTCATTTGACATCCGATGATCGTCACAGTGACGTTTTGGGCCAATATCGTGTACGGATGTCGAACGTTACTCACGGCTATAGAAGGTAATTTGAGGACCTCGCACTACCGGGATAGGATATTACAACTTATCGCCCATCCCTACAGTAAATATTTAAGCGATGGGTTAACGTTCAAGATGACAATGCACGAGCATATTTCGAGTGGCTCGTCAACACTTTCCTACAGGAGACAGGAATTAACTCAATCGAATGGGCTGCTATATCTGCTGAGATGAAACCGACTGAGCGCGCTTGGGGGGAGTTGAAATTCCTTCACACACAGCATGACCTGATGAGAGGCACTGTTGGAGAATGGGGCACACTGAGACAGCTACGTGCCAACCATCTTTTGGACAATATCTCAAAGAGTATGAATATGTTACAACGCACATGGTGGACCACCACTCTATTAAAAGTTACCCAGCAGCAGTTTTTAATTTGACAGAAGTGCATTTTAGAAAAGACTCTTTTTAATGTTTTGTCTTTATTTCACAGCAGAATTACTTTTTTAGTTTCATAAGACTTATTCCTTCATATTCTGCTCCCTTTGAATCTAAGCTCTCGCAAATTACTATAAAATACAGGGGTAGCAAACATTTTTGACAAGCTCATGGTTCCGCTTCAACTATAGCCATATACAATGCGGGAACGAAACGGCATTGTCAGGCTAATGTAATCTGAAACAAATGACTTACACAAAACATGTTTCTTGAAATTTGCTCCGTGGATTTTCTCCAATGCTCTCCAAAGATTTAACAGTTTTATATCAAAGTTCAAATACCAAATTACTTTGACACAGACCGTAAGATATTATTCTAGATCAGTCAAGGAAATCTAATCAAAGTAAAACACGAAGCGCAGCCAAATTTAAATATCTATCACCGCAGTAATTATATTGAAACTCAGAAGTATAAGCAATCATGAGTACTTTTTGAAAAAGTAATTAGTGACGTTCTATTCCCTTTTCTACATAAGTTGTCTATATTCCGAAAAAAATGGCCAGCATTATAATTTTTAAATACTACCACTTACCAAGTTTCGGTAAAATCTTATTGCGGATAAAGCAGAATTCAAATTCAGATGGCTCTAAGCACTATGGGACTTAAAACTACTTAAACCTAACTAACCTAAGGACATCACCCACAGCCATGCCCGAGGCAGGATTCGAACCTGCGACCGTAGCAGCAGCACGGTTCCGGACTGAAGCGCCTAGAATCACTCGGTCACAGCGGCCGGCTAAAGCAGAATTTTTTGCTAAATCAGGAGGCTCAACATGTAACAGTTTCGTAGGGATTCGAAACCGGCCGCGGTGGTCTAGCGGTTCTAGGCGTTCAGTCCGGAGCCGCGCGACTGCTACGGTCGCAGGTTCGAATCCTGCCTCGGGCATGGATGTGTGTGATGTCCTTAGGTTAGTTAGGTTTAAGTAGTTCTAAGTTCTAGGGGACTGATGACCATAAATGTTAAGTCCCATAGTGCTCAGAGCCATTTGAACAATTTTTTAGGGATTCGATATGTCAACATGAAACCAGCTGTGATATTACACTATGTGACAACATCATTTGAAGAATAGTGTGCTACTGTTCTGCTTATTTCTGTAGTTTTCGTTTCTTATATGAAACAAAATAATAATTTCGCCTAATTCAGTCTCTCAGAGTCGCAGGTTTCAGCGAGGTACTGAAAGTTTCAAAGCCATACCAAGAATCTAAGTCGTACTGCAGACGATACAAGAAAATGCACATTGGAGACAAAAACCAATGTTCAGAAACGTCATTAAACGACGCTGAGGAGGATCGAATATTTGGATACGCGACCTGGCCCCTCCGTTTCTCGCTAGAGAACTTATCTATTTATCTGTATTATCTTGCTGAGCTCGACTTCATCTAATGATTCGAGATACTGTCACAGCTGCTATGATAAATGCCGTTTACGCTCAGAGATACGTGTATGACAGCGACATTTCTCGATATTATTCTGAACACTTGGACGGGTATATGGCTAGAAAGACAAAAAAAAAATGGCTGCAAAGAATTTTCTGATGCTAATCCAAAATATTTTTATGTATTTCTTTATTTACTGATTTAACCTGGCAAGATTAGGGCTACCAGACCTCCTCTTACGCCTAACTAGGCGTTCTACATATTTTACATTGCATATATTACAGTAAGCACGTTACACTCAATTTGGAAAATAAAAAACCATGCTACAGATCAGAACAACATTCACACAGTTTATACTCGTGCATGGTAAATACAATAATAATTAGAGATATAAGGGGTCATCGATTCTGTGTCCTCGGCCGAGGGTCTCCCTTGCTATTTGTCAGGATTATGTAAGCACTGGGTCCGGGAGGTATTGAAATAAGCCAAGACAGAGTAATTAACGTTTACCACTACATTTCCACAAGAACAGTTATAATAACGTGCTTGCTACATCGACTCGTCATAACTGTATCTGACGTCCTAAATGGTTCAAATGGCTCTTAGCACTATGGGACTTAACATCTGAGGTCATCAGTCCCCTAGAACTTAGAACTACTTAAACCTAACTAACCTAAGGACGTCACACACATCCACGCCCGAGGCAGGATTCGAACCTGAGACCATAGCGGTCGCGCGGTACCAGACTGAAGCGCCTAGAACCGCTCGGCCACTCCAGACGGCTCTGACGTCCTAGACCCGGATAATAATATTTGTGAAGGCTCCATTTTGAGCTGAAAAAGACGTCTGTTCCGCATCGTAACCACGCGAGTGAAAAACAGTTCAGTGACACGACTCGGCTACGTGTCAGAAGTATACTGACGCCGTACCAGCCAGCAGTCTCCGTCCATGCCTGTAACCCTTACAGAGATTGCAATAAGGTAGGTTTTCAATTACGAGCGTGAAGAAAGGAACGGACGTGGAAGGGAAACATGACTGTGATAACACACAGTTAAAGAATGTAAGGGAGGAGATGATGGCGTGACTCATAGGGAAAGGAAAAGAGAAAGAAGCGCAACTGGGGAAGATAGGAGCATTAGCTTTGATTTTTGACAAAGCGTAAGTTGGCCATATATGTTAATTTTGAAGAAGCGCTATGAGCATGACAGGTGAAAGTTATTTCAACTTTTTCTTTAAAAGTAACATGACATCGAATTGCGCGGAGAGTGAGGGGCAACTTATTCCAGAGGTGGACAGCAGCAACCGTGAAGGAGGTTGCCATTGTTTTTGTTTTATCAGTCGGCGTAACTAGGATATTGGATGGGTCTGACTTTGTGTTAATATTGCACGAAAGAGGTTTATTCTCTGAGGCGAGTTACTGGGCTGCTTGAGACAATGGTGTCCTTGAACACTGAGGAGCCGGTAAAGTACACATAGTGTGTGGCAGTCTCGTAACCTATCTGGTCGCAACCACCCTAAATGAGTGTATGAAGCGCTGTTATGGTCATATCGACAAATGTTGCAAATTAACACACACAAGCATTCAGGGTTAGCTCTAACCGTCTTGTGTTTTCACTAATTTTACCATGTTGAATTACATCACAATACTACAGGTTGGGCAGAACGGATAATTGCACGAGTCTGCGTTTCACTTCCTGTGGAAATAACTTTTTGGAGGCATAGAGGCAAGCAAAAGGCAGCCGGCATCCGGCATACGGTGACAGTATCTCTGTCCAATTCCAATGTTCATCCAAAATTATATCCCAGTTCATAACTGCTTTCTGATATGTTATTGGGATGTCAAGTTGAAAAGGAGGCAACTGATCACGGAATTCTGATTTTATTAATTTCTGATTGGATAGTAAGATTACTTGTGACTGTTTTGCATGTAGTTTAAGCCGCAGGTTTTCGCCCATGTTACCACTGAAGACAGATCATCATTCATATGAGCAATCGCAGTATTTATATCTTCAGTTCTACCACTTAGGTAGCCTTGGATGTTGTCGGCATAGAAATGATATTTACAGAAAGACAGAACCGATGGCACCTCAATAATATGCAAGGAAAAACAAATGAGGGCCTAAGAGTGACCCTCGTGGCACTCCTTAAAGAACGTTTCCAGGACGGTTCTTCTTTCCCACATACAACACTCTGCTGTATCACGTAGCTTTCAAACCACTTCGGGACACTCCCTGACAAGTTAAGCTGTAGCACTTTTCTGAGCATTATGTCAAAGCTTACAGTGTCAAAAGCTATGCTGAAATCTAGCAGTCAGTACTGTGGCCTCAGGATTGCCCATTTCAGGTTACCTTCGTTAGTGTAGTGTTGTGCTATGGTGTTTATGAAAGCCTAAATGGTATATGTCAAACAAGTTGAATGCACACAGGTGTTCAGCAATTCTGTGGTGAACAATATATTCAGGGCTTTGGAAACCGCAGGCAAGATTTCGAGGTTAGAAAAGATAGGACTATGGTTCTTTTCCATGAAGCGCGATAGATTCCATTCACGAGAGAAAAATAAAATATGACTGTCAAGACAGGTATTAAGCTATCGGCTACGTTCTTGATCATTGTTATGCTAATACCGTCGTTGTCTATCGCTTCAGAAGAATTCTTACTATTATTGTTTTACTTATTGTTACGTGTTTTAGGAGGAAAGTGTTGCGTTTAGTTATGTAGTTAGAAGATTCTTGTGGGCGACAGTTCCTTGTCACATGGGACTTAAATGGCGCAGAGAAAAATCCGTTCAGTTCATGGGCTGAGACCTGAAAAGCTGCTCCTGATTTTGTTTCTGATTTTTACCTTTCTTCCATAGGGTCGCGGAGGTCGTATTGCTGCATACAATGAAACGAGCGTGCCTCATTTTGGCATTGCGAACGCATTGTCTTACCCGGTTTCGTAGTTTTCTGCATTCCTCGTAACGTTCAGTTTCGGTTTTACCTTGAAATGTCTGTGAGCAGCATCCCTGTTGTTCATCGTTTGATGTAATTCTGTTGTCAGCCCTGGAGCAGGGGCCTTTCTTAAACGGATTGTGCGTACAAGGGCATGTTCGTTGTACAGAGTAATGAATTTATTAGCAAGTTCATGATTTTACTAACAGTTGTGAGCTCTATGATTATTTGATGGCATGAGGTGTCTTAGCAATCGGCTGTTATAGCGCCACAATCCATATGTTTAACGCCAATATCAATGACATTCTCGAACAACCGTGTATCTGAAATGTTATTTTATTGTATTTTTAAGACTACCAGTTCCAGCATTCCACTATGTCATTTTCAGGCCCCGTATGCTTATCTCCAAATAAACGATAATGTCATGTAGTGCCATAAATCTCTGGATTCCGTGAATTCAATCGTTTCACTATTGCTTAATTTCGAAACAAGCACTAATGAAACGATTGAGTTCACGACACTGGGGGATTTATGGCACTATATGACATTATCGTTTATCTGAAGGGATGCATATGGGGTCTGAAGATGGCATAGTCGAATGCCGAAACTGGTAGCCTTAAAAATACAATAAGATAACATCTTAGTTACACGACTGTTGGAAAATTTCGTTGATACTGACAATTACTTAACCAGCCGATGTCCCCTGTCCATGATGGGTAAACAGAGATATGTTTAATGTTCCTACGCGTTATATAGCGCGATTTCAGCTTTGGAAGCTGCACAGAATAGGCCATGAATATTATATCGTGTGCTGAGAGGCCTGAAGCCGAGGTTTGACCTATATCTGTTACTGCGTCGATCTTTTTCTATGCGATCACATCTATATGTGTGAGTGTGCGTCGTATGGTGTGTTGGTTCTAATGGAAGAATATTCATGTTGCTGTAACTAAACAATCTTCTTAAATTAACTGTTGAAGGAATGTCTCTCAACAAGTCTCTGTTCATGTTTCGTGTTCGTAATGACAGTGTAGTGAATGTAATTCCGACTGAAACGAGGTCACTCAACTGGTTTTTGGCGCCTTGTAGACGACGCCAGTTAAACACTTGTGTCTCTGTACACGTATTTCAATAAATTTGAATTCGGCGTGTTTTTTTTTTCGGTAGAGTTTGATTTGCTTAGGGTTTGAGATCAGTTCGTACAAACGCCCCGACACCCCAGCCGCATTTGATTGATCTGCCAGTCCTAAGGAATGTATATCCTGGGAGATGAACAGAGGCAGAGGATATGTGTGGTTTTCGCCATGTTTCGGACAGGAGAATTACGTGTCAGTTAAGTTGGTGGAAGAGGAGACTCAGTTCTTTGTAATGTGAAGCTAAAAGATTGGATGTTGGAATGAGTTAGTAACAACTGTGCCGCATTTTGTTGGGCTGTTTAGAGAAGGCTGACTGACAGGTAATTGCTTAAGTACGCGCCTACTTGTGAGATGGAGTAGTGGTCTGCAATTCCGTGAAGCCACATACCTCGGCCAAGAGTGGTCAAGGTTTCTGCGCGGCGTAGCAATTCGTGAAGCAGCGAGGATCGCGAGGTCAAGATTTTCTGAGGTCATGGAGGAGTGGGAAACAGGAAATATGGATGATCTGACAATTGTGAAAGCAACTAACCCTCCGTATTAAAGGAATAAAATGTAGTTAATCAATTGGACAATTCACGGTGGGAAGATAGAGGGGGTGATTTACAAGACCGACGCTGTCAACAGAGAAACATATTTTCAATAAATACAAAATCAGCTCAGAAAACTACAATTAAACTTGAACTTACTACAATAGCACTGATTGTAATTTTTTTCGTGGCAGATTTCACATAGAAGGTGAGTGAGGAATTTTATGAAAAAAGTAATAGTTACAGTGCTATAATAACAAACGGATAACGAAATCTCAGACAATTAGTATTAGCAGTAACTAAAATTAAGTAATACTGCAATTAAGGGTAATATAAGGATTATAAGTGAAGGTACCAGACATAGATAATTACAAAATTAATACAACCGCAAGGACAATAGGGAAGGCACAGAAAAAGATAATTACAGAGTTAATACAATTTCAAGATAGCATTTAGGCAGCATAAGGAATGTTGCACTACGCTAGAATTAAACCAAAGTGAGATGTGTTAAGTTTCCACTTTTGCTCGCATAGTTTCACTCAATGGTATTCAGATCTGTCTTTTTTCCAGCTGAGGTCTTCATAATTACTCTGCCATCCTGAGTCTACACATTCTGAAGACCGAATGGGACATTGCATTGTTCAGAATCTTTAGTTGTTGTAGTGCAAGAACTTCTCTTTTGTACTTTATTCTTCTGTCTAAATATCTCTGCCCCTTTTCAGTATGAGACAAACTAGGTTTCGTAGTGCCTGACAGTCTTCGTCTCACCCGACGACTCCTGTTTCTGAGGTTCATCCAAATGAAACCTGGTTAGTGCGTCTACCTTTGCCTTACACGTAAGGTGGTACCACGTAACTGCGAGTATGGTGGCGTCATCTATTGGTAGAGAGACTGACGCGTGCGCACCGTTTGATGTTGCATAGCGCCAGTGTGGTTTCACCCCGAAGAGAAGGTGGTCACATACTACCGAACATGCAGACGAGTAAGCAGAAACAACGAGGAGTGATTCGATTTTTAGCGGCTGAGGGAGTTGGAGGACGTAAAATATACTGTGAGTACAGTCTGAGTCTTTCTAGTGTTGTAGAATGGCGCAAGCGATTCCTTGAGGGGCGCGAGTCCCTGGAAGTCGATGTTTGTCCTGGACAGGCTCATCGTGTCATCACACCGGAAATGGTTGCGGAAGTGAATGCTTTAGTCTTGGACAACCGCAGAATCACCGTGGACGAGGTCCATTGGTTACTGGGTACTAGCGGGGGCACCGCCCACACCGAAATGCATCAGCACTTGAACTTTGGAAAAATCTGTAAATCTGTGCCAGTGGGTTCCCCACGAACTGACCGCCGAACAGCGCAATACTCGAAGGGCGATGTCTTTGAGCCATCTGCAACGTTATCATGAGAAGGAATACGGCTTTCTGTCGCATACTGTCACAGGTGACGAAAAATGTTGTCACCATTTTGAACCAGAAAGCAAGCGTCCGAGCAGGCAGTGGAAACTTCACCACTTCCAAAGAAATCAAAGGCCATGCACACCAGTTCTGGTAAGGTCATGATGTCCTTTTTTTGACCACAAGAGCCCACTACTTGTCGAGTTCTTGGAACCACCATCAATGCACAGCGTTATCAAGCCACTTTACAGAAGCTTAGACGAGCCATCAAGTCGAAACCCCGAGGCATGTTGTCCAATGGCGTTACGCTCCTGCATGATAGTGCCCGCCCACACACGGCCAACGCAATGAAGACTACATTGCAGCAGTTTCGGTGGGAAACGCTGGAACATCAACCGTACAGTCCCGCCCTTCACCGTATGACTTTCATGTGTTTGGACCTCTAAAACAAGCTATTCGCGGACATCGATTTGCAACGGGCGACGAAATATGAATGCGTCCATGTCTGGATCCGACAGCAGCCTACTAGCTTCTTCGAGGATGGAATCGACTGGCTAGTGTTGCAAGGGGTAAATGTGCCAACAGTTTTGGCGACTATTTTTGAGTACGTGCACTGTGTATAACTACATTTTTGAGTTAATAAAATCGTTACCTCTATTTTACACTAGTGACCTGGTTTCATTTGAATGCCCCTTGTATGTCAGCCTTAATTACTTCAATGCCTAATTTTCACTTTCAACTTATATAAGCGGTTGTCCTCGTCTTCCGCTCATCTTCTTCTACGCCAAACAGCCGCAGATTATTTCGCCTTTGAGACTGCTCCAACTCGTTCGTCGCAGCAGATAGCTTTTCTTCCAATTCATGTCTTTTTCTCATACTGAGATATAGACATTTTTAAAGCATAATTTCAACAATACCGCTCTCAAGAGTTGCACGAGTTTTGCCTAAGACTGCTGCCGTTACTGCATCTGAAATAGTGCCACCAATCAGATCAAGATCATCTTTATTGTGAACTTGGGACTAACCTCAGACAGGACCAGTTTCGCTACACTGAGAACCCGGGCCTCACCTTCCGCCACAAAACGGATCGCCGCACCTGATACTACCTTCTTGCTGGACGTGCTGTCGTTTCCTTTTCTGATTACTAGTTTTCCATTGCAGATATTGATGAAGTACAGAAACTACAGCGCTACTGCGAAAAAAACTATTGTTTGCACGAGTGCCGTTTGTTCTGAACAACACCAGTGACAAGAATACCTTCAATTTCGACTAATATTTGCGAGCAAAACTTAAATCACGTTACGCTGCAGTCGCCATTTCACTCATATTATTGTATTATCTGAGACGGAAACACTAGAATTATGGTAAGCAGTCTTGCAGTTCGAAGCACAGAGAAAACAGCAATCTAAATCGATGTTTAAAAAGTAAAATAAATAAAGATATAAAAAAGACACCATCTGTGGATTAGCCAATAAATGCTCGAGCAGGATTTTAAAAAATGCATAATGTTAACAATTTCATTCTTGCTAGGAGTTAATAAATTTCTGTATCATTGTGTTACGTTCTGGGACACTGATAGGTTTAATTCACTCCATTCGCAATAACAAGAAATGGCGTCCTTCGAGTAAACAGTGCGAGTACTGGTAAGCTTTTGGATGGGTTGCAACAGGAAAATTGTCGAAGATAAAGAAACACTACAGAATTTCACTGTCAAACAGCGCTTACTTAGAGACGATTTAAGAGGGAAAATAATACCGGTAACTAGCTGACTATAAAGCTACAAAAACTATTTTCACTGCAATTGCACCTAATGACTAGAGCTCTTTGGACGCCGATTTAAGGTCTCAATAAAGTGCAATTTAAATTTATTTCGATATTTTAACGTTATTTAAGTTATCATATTTTTTAAGACTGCTGTTACGTTTTCAAAACAGGGTAGCTTTTATGTCCAATCATCGTTACGCATACAAAGTTTCAGAAACAAAGAAGTAGAAAAAAAGGAATGCTTTCAAAAGAATAGGTAATACGTACGTTCACAATTTCGTAGTCGCGAGTACTATGAATGGATATTTAAAAGTTTTACAGATAGCGCGAAAACGTGGACACCTGCGACAGAATTGATAACGTGAGACACAGACAATAAAGTGAATGGGCGTAGATAATGGGTTGTTGATGCCTTACACAACAGCATCTGTATTGGACTGAGTTTTAAGGGTCTGTATCGAGGATACACATGGGGCGTTTTACCCGAATCCGAATGTCGAGCTTGTCGGAAATACGAATGACATATAGGGTGTGTCAAGAACTAATTGGTATGTGAGGGTATTCATGTAAGAATTGCCGGTAGCTAAATCGGAACACGTCAAGGGATGATCACGGTAGTCCATGTCAGGCAATTTCAGGATATCTGCACCTGTCATCCGGACACAGATGACGGAATCCGTAATGCTACAACATTTCATGTCCGCACACACCATTCGTTGGCAACTCTCAACCAAGAAACTGCAATAGGCTGTCGTAAGATTTGGTGTGACTCTTTAATTACGTGGCATGGACTTTTGACGACAGACTCAGCAACGACTTCAGCCCCGAATTTCGGTTCAGAACTACCACAGATTATTATCATGTACAGCTTTCTTTATTCGTTTGAGTGGCTCCGCATCAAATTCAGCGCCGGATTTCTTTTCGACTTTACCATGTTGGTGTTTGTATCCTGAAAGAGATTATTGATAAATCCCGTCAAAACTGCAGAGTCGCATATTGGCATTCCGCAGAGAGACCAGGGAATGACTTCAGAGCATCTGCTGATGGCACAGCTGTACCCCAACCGGCCTTCTCTGACCTCATCCTTTACATTTTATGAGACAGCATTATGATACTAATGTCTTTTAGCAAGACGTGTTTACTGGCGCTATGAACTACAGCGTCACGAATACTTCCGCGGCCAGCTCTATCCTGAATTGCCGACAGAACATTTAACGAACCAGTTCATGCGTCGGCTCTGACCCACTGTTCGCCTCTATGACATCGACGACCAATGAAAAAACTATGACTGGACTCAACTCAAAAGGGTATATAACAACCGAGTAACTGATTTCCTCACCACAGCAAGGCTTATGCGCGGGCGCGACCTGACCAATCTCTCTCTGCCTTGTGCTAAGCTGTAATGGGTGCAAGACAGTGCGAGCAACTTCTTTCAGCCGCAGTACACGTTTTGGAATGGGGGGGGGGGGGGCTCTGAGCACTATGGGACTTAACATCTAAGGTCATCAGTCCCCTAGAACTTAGAACTAGTTAAACCTAACTAACCTAAGGACATCACACACATCCATGCCCGAGGCAGGATTCGAACCTGCGACCGTAATGGTCTCGCGGTTCCAGACTGAAGCGCCTAGAACCGCTCGGCCACACCGGCCGGCCTCACGTTTTGGATGCTATCTTACTATTTCAAAAAAAAAAACACAGGTTTAAAGTGTACCAGATTGGAACTCACTGACTCACACGGGTCTTGGCGTCGATTGCAAAGTTCTATCAACTTAAGTCATCCGATAACACCAAATAATCGACTCAGAGTTGTCCCTTTTCAATCGCCTCTCTAATGTAACCAAATCTGAGTGATAGGAATTCTCAAGTCGTGTATTACGGTATTCTGAACGTTACCGCATTTTAACTGTTGCTATACAGAATTTTTTTGGGGCGGGAATTGGGGGCCGGCCCAGCATTTACCTAAACAATCGAGAAACATTGCATAAACAGCATTCATACTGGCCAGTGCAGGAAACCTACGGTCTTTAGCCCGCCGCGCGAATTCGATCCAGGTCCGGTTCACCTCCCTACGTCGCAAGCTAGCGTGCTGTGCTTTACTTTATACGAGCAAGTGCAGGGGTATATCCAAGTAACTGCTTGAAAGTTAAAAGCGGATAAGCTGGTAAACTGCTCTTACTTGTACTTAGATCCCATTGTGAATCGACGTATTCTACGTGTGAATAAGAAGAGAGAAAAATGAAGTTTACGGTCGTTGTGTTGTTACGTATGAAAGAAGTAAGTAAATATGTAGTGAGATACTCAGCTAACTCCATGACATAATCGCGAGGAATTACTATGTCGAGCTTTTCTAACATCAAAGACAGTACAGTGATCCAACGAGATGTTTCCCAATGTTTAATTTCTCTGAGTCTCGAAATCGGTATAAATTAATTATTTCTAAGTGCAATGATTTGAGGAACGTCGATGATCGTGTGGAAGTACACTAACAAAGCTTTTTTTTACGCAATTCGAAGGTCTGCATGCAAGCACGAAAAAGAAAACCTCCTTTTGCATCGTTTTAAACCAGTAAAGGTAGCTACGGTGCTGGAACTACTGTTGACCGACGAAGAACTTTAAACTACAGTTGGAAAAGGGCTCTAACTCAGAACGTAGAGTAACAACATAGTACTGGTTGCGTTTTATTGTCAGGCGTTGTTCACGTTTTACAAAATAAATGCAATGAGCAGTTCATATTCCAGCAGCGGTACTTATATATAAAAAATGAAGTTTCCTGTAGAGTTTCTCGCAAGCCTGCCACAGCATGCTTTATTTACTCCACAGCTCACAGTTAACACACGAAGTTGCGTTCCTTTAGAGATAATATTTCTGATTGCAGCAAAGTCGGAAATGATTCACGAAGTAACAAATTAATTACTTCAATAAGTATTTAAGCCGCAACATATATTAAATTACTATTTCGTTGAGAAAAAGAAAAAAATGGTTCAAATGGCTCTGAGCACTATGGGACTTAACATCTATGGTCATCAGTCCCCTAGAACTTAGAACTACTTAAACCTAACTAACCTAAGGACAGCACACAACACCCAGCCATCACGAGGCAGAGAAAATCCCTGACCCCGCCGGGAATCGAACCCGGGAACCCGGGCGTGGGAAGCGAGAACGCTACCGCACGACCACGAGATGCGGGCTGAGAAAAAGAAAATGAGCCCGATTACTCAATAAATCGTGATACCAATGTAAAATTATTTTACAAAATTGTTAAGGCTTTCGTGGCCACTTGTTGACAAACTGCCTATTTTCAATCTCAGAATGTAAAGATTTCATACTGTGATATACCGAGATTACAAACACCTACATACCTGAAAAAAAGTGCAGCGATTCCATAGATTGTACGTCTACTCAACACCAGTTGTCGTCAGTCATCTCCTTAACTAATTCAGATGATTTGACATGGTTATCAAATATTTCCGGCACATTCTGATTTTAATAGCGTCATAACAAACTTGCAATGCCATTAAAATCTACACTGTTGTTTTTAAAATTATAACACACAGCAGCACAACAAGTGGACAGCTACGTTAATATTAGACAGAATTCGTTATGAGCGTGTAAAAATGTATTCTATAGCAAACAGATATTTTCAGCACCAGTGCACACTGAGCCCGAAACACGTATTGCAGTGCGAACTTAATGAATGAATACATATGAACATTTATATTTACGTCAATGGTTGTGGCCGCATATTTGTCGCAGTAACTGCCATCAAACTACAATAAAGCTGACGAAGTATTCCAAAGAAATCAAAGTAGAAAAAAACGTGTGTGCTCTTTCTACAGTGTTTCTATAAACGATCTATAGTTGCACTGCCACGTTTCTTTAAAGACGAACAGATGTCGTTAAAATTACTGCATACAGCCATTTCCAGTTTCGAATTTACAGCGTGACAAAAGGTCATAAGACTGTAAGATCAGTGGAATAACTACGGTAGAGCAAAGAAATAAAAAATAAAAGAAATGAAGTTCAGGGGTTCAGGTTTCTTCTCGATACAAAAGGCTGTGATACGATGCATAGAAGATCTAAAGACCAGATGCGAATGTTTGGCAAAATTTACAGCCGTGATGTGGTTTTTAACAACAGTATGCAGAAAATCTGGATGGTACGACGCTGTTTGTCAAGCCGCTATTCTATCGCAAAATCAAGACCAGCTGAACACTTTCAGTTCATTGTTATAAAGAGTGACAGAAATGTCTTCCCAAATTTAATAGCAGCCGTCCAACTCACGTTGATGGTCGCTGTCTCCATCGCCAGCTTCGAGAGACATTTTAGCAAGCGTATGCTCACACTTTCGTATCTCATATCATGTATGGCACAAATTTGGCTTAATGAACTTGCTTCGCGAAGTATTGAATAGGATGAAACAGAAAATTGTATTATGACAGACTAATTGCAGCAGCGAAATAACGAGAACCACTTTTTCCAATAAATTAATAAAATCTGCACAAATATACTGAAGACCTGATTATATTTATTTTATTTTGTTAAAACAAACGTAATTCAACCTTAAGTTGTGGGAAAATCACTTTCAGTGTTCCTTACGTTATTATACTGATTCCTGTTGAAAGAGTTGAAGACCGTTTCAGTTACAAAAATAGAGGATCACACTTTTTATGAGAGGAGGGCGGGAGGGAGGGAGAAGAAGGGAGGGTTGGTAGGGGGGTGGAGCAAGTAGAATTTTGTCTCCGTGCTCCAGCCACCGTATTTACAACACTAATCTAGATGCCTCAGAAATATAAGGGAACGGTGGCCTGCTATGTCCTGTTTTCCCCCACATCCTACTAATGTTTTAATCTCTCTAACAGAATGCTGACTGCCACTAGTTACAGCTGTAAAGCTCACACATATATTTTAATAAGTCACTACTCTACAGGTTTTTAATTTTTTACTCAAGCAACCCTATTTGGGATAAGGGAGAACACCACGAAAAATATATATTGCAATTGCTTGGTCCTGTTTTTATATATAGCTAAGCAGAATAGTTTTTTATGTACTTTCAATTAAAAAAAAAAAAAAGAATCTGAAAGTACACTCAAGTTACAAAACGAGAGTACAGGGAAGCCAGTATCTTCCATCTTGACGCAATACATGATTACGAATAAGAGATGTAAAATCGGACAGAAAATACGTCTACGTTGTTTTCTGATTCTCTGTGTCGATCTGCGAAGTTCATAAGCCTACCAGATATAGAAAGAAAAATTTTAAAAGTGGACTTCTTGGAGTATTTGGTCAAGAAATGTAGTCAGTTATACGAAGCAAAATTAGGTTCGATGGATGAATATCAGATTCCATAGCAATAAGCTGGAAGCTATGCAAACAGATAATAGCACTGCTGTGGCGGACACATCAAAGCGATGAAGTTACGTACCGGATATCGCATGCAGAATCTTCCTATCGGCGGAGTTGAATTTTAATGGGTCCTCATCCACATCAGCTGAAACAGAGAAATATCTACGTTAAAAACTCATTAAATTTTCGTCATCAACAAACTGCCATTCATTCATTATTACTTTTCTCGATCAGTACTCAAGAAGCTAAAAGCATTTTCAGCGAGATAGTCATATGACAGGTTACAGAAGGCCTACAGTATTAAATTGTCACGTTTTAATTTCAAATTTAAATTATATTGATCATGTAAACATTCAAACACAGTAAATCAGAATTCAAGAAATTATTCCTGAAGTGCGAAGCCCTGATATTCTCATCTTCGGATGAAGAGTCGCCTACAGCATATGCAGCAACACACGGTTTGCTGCTTGGCATGACGCATACACGTACAGGGGCAAGCGGAAAGCTATAAACGTGGCTTCTCACTTTCGCTGTCGCAGGACGATTGTATTGCTGCACACTGCATCTCGCTCTTCATTTCGTATTGACCACTGGCCTGACTGAACTGGTGATAAGAGCACCATATTTTCCACTTCATAAGAGAACGATTCAGTATTCGACATACAACTACGTTAACTACACAAGACATCATTCTGTGTTGCATACCTAGGCAGAAAAAGGAAACTATTAAATCACGTAACATATTAAACTGTCTTTGTATATTAATACTCTTTGTGCCAGTTCCCAACGTGGTTTCCGTTTGAGGAATACTCTGTAAGCTTCATTATGATTTGAATAATGTAGGTAAATGTAGGAGAAGATTGACGTGTCGTAGAAGAATCTGGAATACTTCGACCAAACAGCTTCGCATCGTAACGTAGTCACTAGTTAAAGAGAGTGCCATGTCCATTCTTGGTAAAAGTGAACAATTTTATGATGTAAAGCATGAGAAATAGATTTCGGGAAAATTTTATTGGGTGTCGCTATAGCTGAAGAGTATGAATACATTGCAACAAATTCAATTTTGCACGATGATAGGATCGTATTGTCATTATTATTTAATGCTCTTAGGCGGAAATATTCAGGTTTAACCGCAAATTACCCAGTAATGAATTTCAAAAAGTCTAGACCTCTACTAAGTTCAAGCAACACTAAACGATAGCTCCATTAAATCTTGTGTATTATCAGTTTTTTTTCTTTTTTACTTTTATAAGTAGAGGTGAGTATACGAGTCTTTCATTAGCCCTTATACAGGGTGAACTAGAACTACACTGACAAACTTTCAGACGTTATTCGGAGATACCTTCTAGCCCTCAGGGTATTTTTGTGTAGGAGACCTACAGTCGCCGGCGGCTAGTTACAAAGTAATAATGTAATTATGATTTTTTTCGGTTTCTTACTGCAGTTACCCTAGATTCTCTGATAACACCTTCAAAACAATGATAAAGCCTGTAATACGCAACCGTCAAGACGTACATCAGCATAGCGTCGTCATGCAGCTTCTCCACTGCATTCAGTGGGTCCATACACGAGGTGCACAGCAGCCAAATTTTCATCAGTTAACCTATCTTAGCCATGCTTCCGCTGTGTATCACTGTTAACGCACAAATAACACTGCCGGGAAACGAAACTCTAGACACACCCGAGCAGTACTGATTTGCAACGCGGTAAGGAGGCCAGCACAGTTGTCTACAGCAAGCGAATGGAAATACGACACAGCGCATACCATTGACGTTTCCACTCCTGTGACTATTTTTAATTCAACACAGATACAAAGCTAATTGGGCCAAGACTCCAAACTAAATTCAATAACTCTGTAACAACTTGTCAGCACCGTGGGCCCGCTATACAAAGTACTTATCCCTGAATAACGTATGAAAGTTTGTCGGTGGAATTCTGGTTTACACTGTATAAGAGCTGTAGGTACAACGGTTCGTAAACAAGCTCATGTATGCATCCGCTCCCTATATATTTTAACCTTCCTCCGTCGTATATGACGTGAAATGTGTTCTATCATTGTCCAGCTTTCATAATCTCAACAGCTTCCTTTATCATCAGTGATCGTCACAGTTTATACAACGAACAGAGCTACATCAGTCTCTTCATTTCCGTAGTTAACTTATTTATTCAATGTTCTGATTTATCTATGTACAATGTAACTTCATCATATTAATGCACTATATCTCCTGGTGTTACTAGCTGATATTTCATTCTACTGACTATCGAAGGACATGACACTGTAAAGTGTTGATCTTCAAAACAAGCGCAAATAACGTTTGAGATGATTAGCAGCTTTAAATGTCGTAATAAATACCTGTCTCGGTCCTAAAATTTCGCGTGATCGCGTAATGGTTAGAGTAGTGCCCTTTCACTAAGGTAAATTCTTCTGGTACACCTGAATAACAAATACACTTATGTGAGGCGACACAAGAGCGATTTCGTTTCCTGTCACTGTATGACGATAATTCAGCGATCGACTGTGGTTTAAGTCGTTCTTGAAATCGTTTTTTACTGTAGTCGGTCATCTCGTACACCGACTTAAACATTCGTTTGGAATCCAGAACGAATAATTCTATCAAAAATACTTCGCTAGAAGGCTCCCGCTGATAATGTTGGCAGTGGGGAAATTACGAGTGTGAAATGTTTTACTCTCCTAGAAAGAATTGTTGGACAGAGAGAAAAGCGATAGTAACGAAAATTTGTCAGAAAAAAACACTTTACTGAACAGGGGAGACCAATTTACGGATAGGACCCCGGAGACGATAAAGAAAAAGTTGTCGCTTCACGTCAGTCAGGAAATGTAAAAATTACATAGTGGTGGTAAGTTCCTATGGGACCAAACAGCTAAGGTCATCGGTCCCTAGTCTTACATAATACTTAATCAAACTTAAACTAACTTACCCTAAGGACCACACACACACACACACACACACACACACACACACACAAACGCGCGCGCGCCCGAGGAAGGACTCGAACCTCCAACGGGGGAAGCCGCGCGAAACATGGCAAGGCGCCCAGGACCACGCGGCTACCCCGCGTTAGTAACATTTTCTGCGAGTCATGCAGCACCCTGTGCAGCCCAGTCCGTTGCACGACTAATTGTGGTTCCTTGCTGAATGAGTAATGTCCCTCATGATGGTGGTGGTGCAATCCACCAACTTACATCAATGCAGTCCACAATCGATATTTTGTATTTTTCTAAGAAAGACAGAACCTACCTCTTCAGTCACGTTTAGTTTTGGAGATATCGTTTATAGAAAGGAGACTAAGCTGTGTTGCTCCTTTTCCTCTAAGAGTGTCATTATCTTTGAACCCAGAATACGCTCTAGGATTCTACAACAGACTTATATCTTCCAAGTTATAGTGTTACATAAGTGATGTTTTAGTTTTCTTTTTTGCAGCTCGATAGCTTTATCAATCACACTTGTGTACATAGTCTCGACATTGGACTTCACTGATAACGGAGCATCATATTTTGAAATAACTGAACAGCTGCCGTGAACACATCGAGTCGATAAATTTCAGAAGAAGCAATAGCACTGGGCTGATAGAGGAGATAGCGGGAAACTGGAAAGGAAAACCCCTGCTGTGGGATATTGCCTTTTAGAGCCGGCGTGGGTTCCCTGGCGGCCTGACTCATATGCCAGCGTAATTTGCTGGGTGGCGGCGGGGAATGTGGGTCAGCGGTTACGCGAATACCCGCGCCAAGTGGGTCGAGTGCGCTCGCAGGCGGCGCGCAATTCGCGAGCGCCGTGGCATTGAGCGGGAGGGGAGGGGGATTCGCACTCTCCCCGCGCCGCGCCACGCCGCCGCTCGCGAATCTGAAACGGAAAGTGGTGCCACTGTCAGTGGGTAAGTGTGTCAGTGGGACGGCACACTCTCGGTTTCAGTGCTTATCGGATCACCGCGCGGAGACATTCCGCGTGCGGGAAGTGGGTCACCAGCGCGGAGCGGCGTAATGAATCCGCACGTCAGGTGCCGCTCGATAACGCGGCCATCGAGCGGCCGCGATAAGCGTACCGCGCACTCCACTACTCTGCCACTTCCATCGTTCTCGTCACTAAAACTTGCCCTAGTCGTTTTCTTTAGAGATCCACGCGATAGCTATGTTTTGAAGACCATCTAATTTATTTGAGGAACTGCACTGTGTGCCCAACAGATGCACTTGTTTTTTTATTTATTATCAGCAATCCATGTCGGTCTATATCGGACTATCTTCAGGTTATCTGTATTACAAAGTAAATAACATTACAAAAAGTACACGTATGTGCTCATATATAAAGAAATGAAAACACGAAAACAAAGTTGTACTACCACATTGAAGATATATCTGTAAACTCTTTTGGTAATGTTACTTCAATGAGTGAGACTCCAGCGCTCGGGAGTTTGCTATCCCCACCAGAATGGATTAAAGGATCAGCCTTAAGAATATCAAAGACCTGCTGCTAGAATTGTAGCGGGATGATGATAGCATAAAGGAGATGCCCAGTGATCTTAAGGGTGAATATCTACTGGAAATAGCACGCCTTTTCCGCGGAAAGCTGCTCAGCAGTTCTAAAATCACGATTATTCTATATAGATTATAAAACTATTCTATTACCTTCACCGTAAATCCCAAATAAAAGGCACCATGACAGGATAAGGGAGATGGCGGCGCACTGACGGACTTTTTACCAACTACCATTTGCAAGTGAAACAGGAAATGAAATGTAGGGACAAAGAAAAGTAAAAAGTACCAACCGCTACGCACTACACAGTGGCATGAAGAGTACGTATGTGAACGCAGATATTGCCGTACTAGACTAGCCGTTTGCACATTGCATCGGCGAAACCGAGATGCTGACGCTGCCTAGACTTCGTGCTAGCAGAAACTTCGCAGCTTTATTGGGGTACATATCAAGAGCATATTTAATTTTTTTGCCACACGACAGACATAAAATAGGTGCCTTATTGGTAATCTTTACTTTTTCCATTAACAGTTGTTCACACGAAGAGGCATGTTTTTGTACACTAAAGTTCTTAATTAATCGATCTCCCTTTTCCTTCGTTCAGCTTCGTTTCTTAGTCTCCATTCCACTCCACCTCAGTCATTTAACTTTACTTACAAATGTATTGCCGCCCGTTGTAGCCGAGCGGTTCTAGGCGCTTCAGTCCGGAACCGCGCTGCTGCTACGGTCGCAGGTTCGAATCCTGCCTCGGGCATGGATGTGTGTGATGTCCTTAGGTTAGTTAGGTTTAATTAGTGCTAAGTCTAGGGGACTGATGACCTCAGATGTTAAGTCCCATAGTGCTTAGAGCCATTTGAACCATTTGAACAAATGTACACTCCTGGAAATTGAAATAAGAACACCGTGAATTCATTGTCCCAGGAAGGGGAAACTTTATTGACACATTCCTGGGGTCAGATACATCATATGATCACACTGACAGAACCACAGGCACATAGACACAGGCAACAGAGCATGCACAATGTCGGCACTAGTACAGTGTATGTCCACCTTTCGCAGCAATGCAGGCTGCTATTCTCCCATGGAGACGATCGTAGAGATGCTGGATGTAGTCCTGTGGAACGGCTTGCCATGCCATTTCCACCTGGCGCCTCAGTTGGACCAGCGTTCGTGCTGGACGTGCAGACCGCGTGAGACGACGCTTCATCCAATCCCAAACATGCTCAATGGGGGACAGATCCGGAGATCTTGCTGGCCAGGGTAGTTGACTTACACCTTCTAGAGCACGTTGGGTGGCACGGGATACATGCGGACGTGCATTGTCCTGTTGGAACAGCAAGTTCCCTTGCCGGTCTAGGAATGGTAGAACGATGGGTTCGATGACGGTTTGGATGTACTGTGCACTATTCAGTGTCCCCTCGACGATCTCCAGTGGTGTACGGCCAGTGTAGGAGATCGCTCCCCACACCATGATGCCGGGTGTTGGCCCTGTGTGCCTAGGTCGTATGCAGTCCTGATTGTGGCGCTCACCTGCACGGCGCCAAATACGCATACGACCATCATTGGCACCAAGGCAGAAGCGACTCTCATCGCTGAAGACGACACGTCTCCATTCGTCCCTCCATTCACGCCTGTCGCGACACCACTGGAGGCGGGCTGCACGATGTTGGGGCGTGAGCGGAAGACGGCCTAACGGTGTGCGGGACCGTAGCCCAGCTTCATGGAGACGGTTGCGAATGGTCCTCGCCGATACCCCAGGAGCAACAGTGTCCCTAATTTGCTGGGAAGTGGCGGTGCGGTCCCCTACGGCACTGCGTAGGATCCTACGGTCTTGGCGTGCATCCGTGCGTCGCTGCGGTCCGGTCCCAGGTCGACGGGCACGTGCACCTTCCGCCGACCACTGGCGACAACATCGATGTACTGTGGAGACCTCACGCCCCACGTGTTGAGCAATTCGGCGGTACGTCCACCCGGCCTCCCGCATGCCCACTATACGCCCTCGCTCAAAGTCCGTCAACTGCACATACGGTTCACGTCCACGCTGTCGCGGCATGCTACCAGTGTTAAAGACTGCGATGGAGCTCCGTATGCCACGGCAAACTGGCTGACACTGACGGCGGCGGTGCACAAATGCTGCGCAGCTAGCGCCATTCGACGGCCAACACCGCGGTTCCTGGTGTGTCCGCTGTGCCGTGCGTGTGATCATTGCTTGTATAGCCCTCTCGCAGTGTCCGGAGCAAGTATGGTGGGTCTGACACACCGGTGTCAATGTGTTCTTTTTTCCATTTCCAGGAGTGTATTTCGGAGGCATTCCACATGAACACCACAAAAACTTAACGCAATGCTTGGACACTGAAGCTTTCTTCAGATCCTGATGCTTTTATTCAACTCTGCGTTATGTAATACTACAAAATCTCTGTATTGTTGAGGTACTGTGAACAACAGAGCTGAACAGTCACAGCACACCAGCTACCTCTTCTTGCATAATGTTCTTTACTTTTATCGTTCCTCTGGCAGAATTCTTGTCTATTTTCAGGCTTTGGACTTAGATATGTGGAGGAAACATAATAATTTGATATAAGCCACTTCTTCAAAATGTTCAATAACACAAACGAAGTGTCTCAGTTCTGTTAAAGCTCTGCATTGTCACACGCGGCTTATAACAACACACATTTAGAATTTTTTGCGACTGGTTATGTATTCATGAGCAAAGAGGTCGTCTTTTCGATGTTATCTGTCAGATTCTCTTGGAAACTTGTCATTAATGGTGCAAATTACGATTCGAGACGTAATTCAGATATCTTGTGGTTTATAAAGAGAACAGTTCCAAACGTGTTTTGCGCATTAACTATAGTTTGAGGTCTGCGCGGATGCGGATTTCGCGCGGATATCCGCAGTACTATTGACTTTGAGAATAGAAGCGCGTTCCCACGATGCGTATGTCAACGGGTATATAGCGGTTCCTCTATAATAATTATTTCGCGGTTAAAGGTTGAAGGAGAGTGTTAATATTATGATATTCGTATATTTTGGCACTGTAATCGATCGATAATTATTATAACGGTTTCCCAAAATAACTGCAAGCAGTCGCCTAATTATTACCACCCAATGTAGGTGGAGAGTCACTATAGTGATTGGAATGCGAAATATCCTGGACGCGGTAGAGGCGTTGTTGAGATCTGCAAAAGGAACAGATAGTCACACAGCGACTTTCCTCTTGCTTCCATCCTGTCGGTATCTACCTTACGTCCAAGTCATTTGTTTCGTTTGCATTAACAGAGGTCACTCACATAATTAAAGAAAGCTACCGCATAGCGAAATGACAGTTGTTCTAGGACACAAACACTGCAATCTTCGCTCCGTGGTCTTATTTCTGTATTACATACGACAATTTTTTTGAGTCATACGTCTTCTGACTGGTTTGATGCGGCCCGCCACCGATTCCTCTCTAATGTCAACATCTTCATCTCAGAGTGGCACTTGAAGCCTACATCATCGATTATCTGTTATATGTATTCCAAATTCCGTCTTTCACCAAAGTTTTTATCTTCTGCAGCTCCCTCCAGTATCATGGAAGTTATTCCCTAATGTCTTAAGAGATGTCCTATCGTCCTGTACCTTCTTCTTCTTCTCAACGTTTTCTGTATGTTCCTTTCTTCGCTGATTCTGTGGAAAACCACCTCACCCCTTAACTTTACTCAATCAACATAATTTTCAACACCCTTCTATAGCACCACATCTCAAAAGTTTCAAATCTCCTCTGGTTTTCCGACAGACCATGACTCACTACCATACAATGCTGTGCTGCAAACTTAATTCTCAATACTTTCTTTCTCTAATTTGGGCCGATGTTTGATACTAGCAGACTTATCTTAGTAAGGAGTGTCCTCTTTTTCCTGCGCTAAGCTGCTTTTCATATCCTCGTTATTTCATCGGTAGTTTGTTTTTGCTTCCAGGAAAGCTGAATTCCGTAACTTTGTCTATTTCGTGGCCCCAATTGTTTTGTTAAATTTATCGCTAACCTCATTTCTGACACTCTTCGTTACTTCCGTCTTTCTTCGGTTTAATTTAAATCCATATTCTGTACTCATTCCATTGAACACTCAACATATATCTTCCTACCTTGCCATGAGAATTGCAATGTCGTCAGCGAACCCTACCATTGACATCCATTCACTCTGAATTTTAACTACAATCTTGAACTTTTGCTTTATTTCCACAACTGCTTCTTCGATGTATAGATTTAACAGTACGGGCGCAAGACTACATTTCCGTCTCCAGACTCACAGATACTACACACTGGCTTGAATAGTCGCCTGGCCACCAAGAGCTGTTGCAGGACGATTGATTCACGGATCCAGTTATATGGCTCCTTCCGTGTATTGCGATTTTACGACTATGACGAGTGGGGCCTGAAGATTGTATCAATGTAATGCCGAAACTGGCAGCACATAGAAGTTCATAAAATAAAATAAACTTCTACAAATCATACGGCTGTTGGTAAATTATTGCATCACGTAGTTTTCATTACTAGTCAGACACTAACCATAAACCATAGGTCAGATGAATAACATTCTATATAAAATCTGTAAGTCTACCAACGTTTCTCTTACAAACATATTTGTAAGTGCACAGTCCAATGCTTATTACATTGATACTGAGAACTGCAGGACACTACACTAATACGATTTAACATTTCGATGGATTAACGTACATCGGATAAACGAGCTATATGACTAACATTTAATAATATGCAAGATGTGATGAGAACTTTCAATACTTCATTTAACGAATCAGTAATATAACAGATGATATTCTATAAAAATTTGGTCAAGGTCGGCATCTACGTTCACAGTCTATGGAATGTAAATTACGAGATACAACATCAGGAGACGAACACTGCGACCGGGTGCAAGCCTATCGTCAGAGCTCAAGCGTACCGAACGGATTAAAACGGTTTTAGCAGATTCAATATCTGTGTGTGCGGATAAAAGACAAGCGATACAGATAACAATGTTATTATCCCCGCAGACCTATAACTAAAGTGAAATAGCTCGATTCGTGAATGGGTGAAAATGGAAATGCATATCAACTGAATGGACATTTAGAAACTGGTAACAAGTAACACATTCGTAAAGGTGTCGAAAGAAGAATAGTACGGTTCCACCTGCTGTCGACATCGCGGTCACTAGAAACACACCATTAACTCCAACTGGACAACGTTGGGAAAATGAATCATTGTGATGTGAGATGAAGAGAAAACTAGCATTTGCCTGAAGTGGTTAAGGGGAGCCAAAGAAAACCTAAATAGGGATGACTGGACACTTAAATGTGTCACATCGTTCTATTATATTGTCCCTTTCAGTGGGACCTCGTCGTAATGACATCGTCATATCTCATACGTAAAAACATTGAATATACGTCGATCTACAGAACATTGGGGAGTCTGCTGCGCTGCGCATTATCCACCGTTACACTAATCTACTCATGACGTAGCAAAAATAGTTTGGCAACATTACAAAATTCCTATGACCAAATGGCTAGTGCCCAAGCATCCACAGAGCTCCACCGAAAAACGGGGTGAATTTTTGTTTCCAACATCCCTGTCCAAATCGACTGTCCTCGGAGGAACAAACGCGAAAATCTTTGAGAGATACGCAGGCTTATGCAACGTGGGCCGAAGCCTTCAGAGCCGTGACGAAGTGCGCGCGGAATATTTTTCTGCAGGCTGACGCATGCGTGTGGCGCCATTCCGCACCCTGTCCTTCACCCACATGTCGGAAAAAATGTTCGGCCCAAGTCAGCCACCATGCGAACATCGGCCTTCGCACTATCGTACTACGATTAGCAGTAGCACACTCCCGCTGCTCACGAACCAGAGTAAAGCAACGTCTGGCTATACGGGACCGTCATTACTCGAACCATTAAGATTTCGTGCATTCTGAATAACAGAAAACTTGCACATCATTAAATGGTTAGGGAACTTCAGAAGGGTATTACAAATATTGATATGAACTAATAAGGTTTGCGGGTTGATTGATATTTTGGCGCCATATATTGAAAAATATTTTCTGTTCTTCAGTTAAGGAAAGCTGAATTTTTTTTGAAGTTCCTGTTCGATAAACTCTCTGTCCTTTCTTAAGCCGGCCAGTGTGGCCGAGCGGTTCTAGGCGCTTCAGTCTGGAATCGCGCGACCGCTACGGTCGCCTCAGGGATGAATGTATGTAATGTCCTTCGGTTAGTTAGGTTTAAGTAGTTCTAAGTTCTAGGGGACTGATGACCTCAGATGTTAAGTCCCATAGTGCTCAGAGCCATTTGAACCATTTTTTTTTCCTTTTTTAAAATTACTGTATAGGCGTGGCGGCACAGAGAATTAAGGAAATCTGAATTTGTAATTGGCAATTCTGCAGCGCCGACAATGTTTCGAGACTGATGCCATATGATAATAAAGCATGGAGAGAGTGAAACGTGAGTTCGCTGTGAAAGAATTTTACAAAAACGGAAGCAGTGTGGCTGTTGGACAGAGGGGAATGCTACGGTCGCAGGTTCGAATCCTGCCTCGGGCATGGATGTGTGTGATATCCTTAGGTTAGTTAGGTTTACGTAGTTCTAAGTTCAACGGGACTGATGACCTTAGATGTTAAGTCCCATAGTGCTCAGAGCCATTTGCACCATTTTTGAGACACCTGTTAAACCTGAATAGGATCTCCTGGCAAGAATTTTCGCTGCATGCGAAACTGTTCAAACGACACCTGGAATATTAGAAAGGGCACGACAGAATTTTGTGCGACGATGCCACGCTTGCACTGAAGCTGGGAGACGCCATTCTGGGCAGCTGCTGTAAATGTAGCAAATTGTGACACTTGTGCAGGTAAATGGAATTCATTATTAGTACATCGTAGATTTTTGGTGTTTCTGACATCATATAACGTGCGCCGTTATTAGCCCATCAATAGGGGAAATCATCTACGAGTTTTGGGGAGTATTAGGCGAAAATTCTGTACTTCATGCCAGAGTTCGAAGCTGGGGCCCTTAGTTTAAGCGCTGCGCGAGGCTAAGGCGGAACTTGAAGAGATTTTCGCTTATACCTCGGCAGTTTCTGGACTAGGGTCCCTTACCTCAAAATGATACATTAATTCTTCTCCATCATATCTGAAAGTCTGTAATATTATCACGGAATCACGCTGTACAACGTCTCAAACGTGCGATGAGAACATAGCACGACGTAGAGTGTTAAAATGTCTCTCTGTGACTATTGCAAACAATGTCTTACTCTTAGATGGAAAGGATTAGAAAAGAATCACACCAGCATTTGAACTGATGTAGTGGTAGCGCGGAGTAACTACATCAGGATGTTTAGATAGTGATTAAAAACTCCGTTCTCTTATAAAAGTTCTGTAAAATAAAAGGGAAGTTTATGGGTGAACACCACGTCGGTAACTACAATAAAGAAAAAAACCACAACATCAAGAAGGATTACATAAACGAGAACTGGTAGGCTTGTTTTGCCTCTGAAAGATGATACCTATTCAAATTTCGCGCCAGTCGTGTAAGAGTGGCGCTAGTAGCGCCACTATGACGATGCAAATTAGGTTTCCTTTAAATATACGCTGTAACAGTCGTGAGAGTTAGTTAACCTTTGAGACTAGTGTTGAGTAGATATAAGTCAAGAATGCCTTTAAAGCGACAAAGACGCCCTTGTCATTATTTCACTGAGGTTGAACGAGGTCGTGTAACAGGGCTACGAGAGGCTGGATGTTCCTTCTGAGATATTGCAGAGAGACTTGGTAGGAGTGTAGCCACTCTATATGACTGCTGGCAGCAGTGATCAACGGAATGTATGGTCCTAAGAAGACCGGGCTCCGGATGGTCACGTGGCACTGCCGAAAAGGAAGACCACTGTGCTCGGCGTATGGCTTTGGCGCATCGTACTGCATCTGCAGCAACAGCCTTAGCAGCAGTTGGCACCACAGAAACTCAACGAACTGTTACAAATCGGTTACTCAAGGACAGCTCCGACCAGACGCCCTGTAGCGTGCATTCCATTAACACCAAACCACCGCCATTTCCGACTTCAGTGGTGTCAAGCGAGAGCTCATTGGAGGGCAGTGTGGAGGTCTGTTGTGTTTTCCAATTAAAGCTGGTTCTGCCTCGGTGCCAGTGATGGCCGTGTGTTGGTTAGAAGGGGGTCAGTTGCGAGCCTGCAACCAACCTGTCTGGATGGTAGACACACAGAACGTACACCTGGAGTTATGGTGTCGGGTGCTATTTCGTTTGACAGCAGGACTACTCTCGTGGTTATTCCATGCACCCTGACTGAAAGATTGTACCTCAGTCTGGTGATTCGAATTCATGAACAACATTCCAAGGGATGTTTGCCACTAGGATAACGCTCGCCCACATAACGCTGTAGTAACCCAGCAAGATCTACAGTGTGGTGACAGGTTGCCTTGGCCTGGTCGATCACCAGATCTGTCTCCAATCGATCACATATGGGACATCATCCAACGACAACTCCAACATCATCCTCCAACAGCATTAACCGTCCCTGTATTGACCGATCAAGTGCAACAGGCATGGAACTCCATCCCACAAACTGACATCAGGCGCCTGTACAACATAATGCATGCTTCCATTAAGCATTTCGGCGGTTACACCGGTTATTAATGTACAAGCATTTCGCATTTGCAATGGCTTATCCTAGACAAATGTTTTTCCGAAGTTTCATTACTCTACATTAATTATCTTTTGGTGATGCGTTTTTTCCGGCAGTGTATATTATTAGAGGCGCACCACAAGTTAAGAATGGAGAACGATGCCGCAAGTAACCGGTTGTGTCGTTTTCAAAGGAGCGATCTAAGCATTAGGGTCAAATTCTTCAAAGTAAACACAGAGACCTAAATCGGGACAGGAGAACAGGGTTGACAAATGACAAACAAATGACATTCGCAATAGCGTATTCGGTGACATACTACGTATATGAACATCCATAGTTAAACACAGTTTGCCACCGTTTCATTAACGTATTTAACACTAGCGGGATTTTCATGTTTGATTGTATCGCTCTGAACTAGGGTGAACGAATATTTCTCCTCATTACCCCGAATGAGAAACGCTAATCACGAATTTTTAACAGGCTTATTGTGTTACTTACTACGATCAACAGGGACAACAAGGTTCTTGGGTAATTTATCACTTAAGTTTTCATCCAACAGCTATACACATGTGACGTGTCGTACACGAAAATTTGTTAACTTCACACAGTGTAATAGGATTGTATCACTTATGGGTTAAAGAAAGTGGTCTTTCAACTAAGATGAAAATCGCATATGAAAGGGTCATCCGAAAGACATGCATATGTAACAGCAATCTCCTCTAGAATGATAGGGACACTTTCCTATACAGATATCAACAAGGAGTAGACACATTCCTTGTGAAACCCAGCTCACTCGGTACTTTCAGAAGATCCAGAATATAGTACAAAATGACGCGCAATTTGACGCCGTGTTACCTGAGTCCCGGAGCTGAATCAGTATAATTCCGAACTTTCACGTAGCGTGCAAAACAAAGGTGTATGAAATATCGGCGCAGCTTTGTGATTGGGGTGAAGATTTCGTAGACGGCAGACCGAAGCGTATCACATTTGAAAGTAAATTAGGGGGTAGCCCATGGCATGGGGTGGAGTTATTGGTTGTTACTGCTCACGATATGTACAAATGATACGGTGGATGACGTCGGACTTCCTGTGAGGCTGTTCGCGTACGATACAACCCCCGAAAATTCTAGACAACGCTGGAAAAACCTCAGAGGATCGACGCTCTGTGAAGAAACTGGTAGTTGACACTTCGCATAAACAAAAGTAACTGTTACGCATAGAAAGGCCGATCTGGTATTGTTCAAATACACGACTGGCGACTTATCACTGAAATCATTCAGAACTGTTATTTATCTGTAAGGGCTATTCTTGAGATATTTAAAGTGGGACGAATGCATTGAGCTAGCTGAAGGAAAACAGATACCAAACTGATATTTATTGGGAGAATCAAGCACAGAGTCGCTTAACAAAACCCTCGTTCGACCGTTTTTTTAGTATTTATCATTAATGAATGAATACCAGGTAGCATTAATAGCGGAGGCAGAAATAATCAAACTAAAATTTTTGAGTAGCGTCACAGTTTCGTTTAGCAATACCATCTCAAATTACAGAAATTACAAAAAAAGTATTGAGCATCACGGAATAGTTTACGGCGTACGCTGCAATATGAGGCAAGACAAATATTACTTCCTCTCTCATATATCTTGCAAAATGACAATAACAGTAAAGTAGGCTAACAAACAGCAGTATTTCTACCTGCGTTTCGTTCACTAATGGAACAGAAAAGGGGTGGGGAATTATCACGGTACGCTAGGAACCCTCCGTCACTCACTGCAAAATTACTTTCAGCGTATAAATGTAGATAAGGATTTATTCTTATTGACTTACTCTACCGGTCTATCACTAAGGAACAAGTTCTGTGTATAAAGAATGGAAGAAGATTCTGTACTTAATTTACTACTGGTGCGTATGATAGTAATTCTCAAGCTGACAGTACGACCACTTACTGCATAGATCTCTGCTACTGCGAGAAACTGAAAGATGTCAGGCAGTAATCTTGGAAGGGGTTTGTGGCAGAACATCAATGCCTTCATACGAGACGGTGGCCTGAGTCGCTGTCGCTGTAAATTTTCTGGTTACGGAAATAAAGACAGTCTGAAAGACGATGAGTGAGTAATTACTTTTACTCGTTAAGGTCCCCATGCAGTATTCTGCGATACCGGCTTTGTTATACGTGTCACTAACATACTAACGGTGGTCCACAAAATTTCAGTTTCAGAAGTTGAAAGAATAAGGAAAGAAGATGACAGAACACTGAAAGCTATAGGAAAAGAAGGAGAAGACGATCTTGAAGCACTATTTTTCGTTGCAAATTATGACAAGACATTCTGTAAAATTCTAAAAACAGGAACTTTTCGGAATTATTACTGCAATAATAATAGAATGAAGTAACATAACTGTACTGCGACGGTGTACGCGACAATCGATGCTACATTTTGGAACGTGTCAATCAAGCAGAGCGCTTCCAAATTCAGCAAGATCACACGTACAAAAACTGTAACCAGACAACGGCAAAGGCCAACGTGAATTAAGAAATATCTAGGGCGGTCAGAAACAGTCTGAAAAGCTTGTAAGGGTATTGCAGATAAATCATTCTTAAGAAAAAAATTCGACATATTGCGTCGTTTCTGAGTTATTTAGCGTTTAAGTTAGCCTGTCAGGTCGTTGCGCGCACAAACTGAAGCACTTCCACGCGCTAAAATGTAGTAGTGCACAGACGTTTGTAGGTCCGTTCAATTACCGCTTGTTCAAATGCTCTTTACCAGTTAACATGTGCCTGTCTCAGAAGTGATAAATTTAAGCTAGGTGAGCATAAGTTACGTTCGTTCGGTTTGAGGAAACCAAACGAAGAACAGGTTTGGCAACACTGTCTCTGGCGGGCTGAGTGAACTGCGCGCGCGACGACTTGATTAGCTAACTTTAACACTAAATAATTCTCAAACATCCCAACATATCGAATTGTTTTCTTAGCACGACCTCCCCTGTAACATCCTTACAAGCTTTTCAGTCTATTTCTGACCAACCTGTATATTTCTTTACAGCACTGTGACGGGATCTACTATCTGAAAAGATATTACGGACACCGAAACTTTTTAGTGCTATGCTTAAAATTTATTTAATTTCAATTACAATTCGACCTGCTGGGGACCTCAGAAACTCGAGCAGTACTCAATAATGGGTCGCACCAGCGTTCTACACGATCCAGTCACACTAATGCTACCATCACCTATGTTCGATGTCGAGCGGCCGAGCGGTTCTAGGCGCTTCGATCAGGAACCGCGCGACCGCTGCGGTCGCAGGTTCGAATCCTGCCTCGGGCACGGATGTGTGTGATGTCCTTAGGTTAGTTAGGTTTAAGTAGTTCTAAGTTCTAGGGGACTGATGACCATAGATGTTCAGTGCCATAGTGCTCAGAGCCATTTGAACCATTTTTTGTTCGATGTCAACACGCAATAATCAGCACCGGGGAGAAGAAGAAATCAGAACTCAACCAAGAAGGCACAGTTAGCCCATAGTACCTACATATCTACCAAGTAAAATTAGCAGTCGATGCCACAAGGTAAACACTGCACAAAAATCTAATGAATAAATGCGAGAAGATTCAAGATCGCGGAAAGCAGTGCAGTTGTTGTCATAATGCGGAAATGGAGCGATTTATAGAACTTCCAGAAGAGTATGACCATTGCGTTTCAGGCCAAGCGTGAACGGTTACTTTTGTAAACAGTTCACATGCCGCCTTGGTTAAATTACACTGTACATGGCAAAATGGTGGTATCCAAAACGAGCACCGAGGTAACTGTCATGCACCACGGGCCATACATTATAGGGCTTAACAACGGCTGCGGAGATGTATAACAGCGAATAGACTATCAGCTGTAGAGCAACTGACCGCCCAGATAACCAAGGGGCTACCAACAGTCTCTACTCAAAGACCGTTCAACAAACGTTGCCGCATATGGGCCTCTGCAGCAGGCGGTTGGTTCATGCACTTACGCTGACTACAGTTCATCGACGACGAAACCTGGAATTTGCAACGCTAATACCGCAAATGGACGCCCACTGAGTGGCGACAGGCGGTCTTTTCAGATGAATCACGTTTTATGCTCCATCGGACATGGGGTCCTTGGCGTGTACGGTCCTGCAATAGTCGTCGGAAGGGTCCAGTTCGGAGGAAGGAGTGTTATGATCTGGGGAGTGTGTTCCTGGCATTGCCTGTGTGATCTCGTTATTCCGGAACGCACAATGAATTAACACAAGTATGCATCTGCATATATTTGGGGACTATGCGCAGTCCTACATGCAGTTTGTTTTTGCTCGGCACAATGGCATCTATCAGCAGGACAATGTAATGTGTCACATAGTCGCAGTGTACGTTAGTGGTTCAGAGAGCACCTGGATGAGTTGACGGAACTCCCCTGGACACCAAACCCGGTTTAAAACGCAGATGGGAATCTGTGGGACCATCTTAGTCAGTCTCTTCGCACCATGTACCATGAACTCTGAAACACAGCGCAGCTGACCACGGCACTTAAGTCGGCATGGCTCCAAATCCCTGTGGGTTCCTTCCAGAACCTCACTGAGTCTCTTCCTGTACGTCCGCGCTTCAAGAGGTGGTTCAAATGGCTCTGAGCACTATGTGGCTTAACATCTGAGGTCATCAGCCCCCTAGAACTTAGAACTACTTAAACCTAACAAATCTAAGGACATCACACACATACATGCCCGAGGCAGGATTCGAACCTGCGACCATAGCAGTCGCGCTGTTCCGGCCACAGCGGCCGGCCTCGAGAGGTGGTTTTTGACAGGTGGTTACATTACTCGCAATGTGTCTGGGCCGTGTATATGCTGCCTCCTTTATAGATGTACTGTACCCTCCTAAAATTCTGCCAATAAACCAAAGTCGACTAGCCTTCCCCAGTACAATTCTTATATGCTTGTACCATTTTTTTTTTTTCATATCGCTTTGCAACTTTACGCCTAGATATTTAATCGACTTTGTCAAGTAGCACATTAATAATGCTGTATTCGTACATTACGGGACTGTTTTTCCAACTCACCTGCATTAGCTTACATTTTTCTACGTTTAGAATTAGCTGCCATTCATCACACCAACTAGAAATTTTGTCATCTTGTACCTGGCTACAGTCACTCAGTGATGACACCTTCCCGTCCACGACAGCATTGTCAGCAAACGGCCGCAGAATGCTGTTCATCCTGTCCGTCAGATCATTTATGCACACAGAGAATAACAGCGGTCCTATCACTCTTCCCCGGGACACTCCTAACGATAACCTTACTTAAGAAGTCTTAAAGCCACTCACATACCAGGGAACATATTCCGTACGCTCGTACCTTCACCAACAGTCTGTAATTGGGCACGGTGTCAAACGCTATTAGGAAATCTAGGAATATGGAATCTGCCTGTTACCCTCCATGCATAGTTCGCAGGCTCTCAAGCGTAAAAAGGGTAACTTTCGCACGAGCGATGCTTTCTGAAAGAATGCTAACTAATGGGCCAATACTCCGGAATACTCTTTCTTAAACTGAATTGGGATCCCATCCGGACCTGGCGACTTACCTGTTTTCAACTTTTTCAATTGATTTTCCTACGAGAGAGATGCGTATTACCATGTCCTCCAAAGCTGAAACCAGAGAATGCAGTGATGTTGGACGCTGGGAGTAAAATCGACGTTCTCACTCATCCCAGAAGTATTATGTGACACATGGCCCGTCCATTTCAGGACTGTTACTGTCTGTAAACCATTGCTTAACAGATGCTGTTTTATGACAGGCTGCATTGTCACGCTGATTTTTACAGTCATCGTGTCTGAAGTATTCCTCTGCTGTACGTAGTGCACAACGCTGTAAAATGTTTTCGTATCCTTTGAAACCTAACTTTTCTTAAACGCAATAAGAGAATACACCATAACCACAAAAACGCCACTTCCTCTGAAGTTCATTGTTGTCACTACACATGATAGCACGTAACGTACCTGAGACACTCGCCAAACTGAAATCCTTCCACGAAATTACTTCAGCTGATGTTACCGCTTCTGTACTCGCAACACAAGACTCTCCAGGTTCTTTTATACTGGCAAGTTCAATTCTCGTGACAACTAGCAGTCAATTTCACATTACGTAGGCGTGTCCAGATACTTGTCATTAGACAGTGTATGCCTTAAACCAAACCATTTACCACTGGCACAATGATGCTATATTTTCGTGAAGTGATGGACAGCAACAACTTTTAATACACCCTTGTCCCATGATTTATGCAGTAGTGCAAATCATTCACTTTTTTCTTTTGTATAGGAAAGCAATCGAATTTTTCATGCTCTTAGTTATGAATGCGGTACATCCTCATTTGTTGTTTCAATGAGATGGATAATATACTTGTGCGTGATTCAGGATGCTGTTTGTCCGTGATACGTAAAGCAAACGCTTCAGAGTCATATGACAACAAAAAGGGTAAATAATATGGAAAGTGTTGTTAATCATCCTCCTTGATGAGTCTTGTTTGGGAAATGAAATCGTTAATCTCTCAGTTGTAGGAGAATCTTGTTTCGATCGGTTCCTCATTTCATTACTAATCGAGGACGTAAATTAATTCCAGCAGAAAATGATGATCGCTCAACGTCGACTGATAGTAACACACATAAAGATCCATTTATATCCCTAAAAAAAGAACAAAGCTCCTCGGTGAAATCCCAGGTTTGTTAATAAACGTAAAATGATTAAAGTGTACGATGTCAGTTTATGTCGAAAAGTTGTGATCTAAAAGTTACTCGTAATACTTACGATATCTTCTAAAACGAAGAAACTAGCATGAGCGATAATGATCCTGCACGTACGAAGGTACAAACTGGTTATCTAGGAAAAGAGAATAGAGGTCGGAGTGTCAAAAAATTCCTTTCGCAGTGTGAAAATGTTACGCAAATTGAACAGTCTACCGATATTACTGAATGACACATGTTACATGCAAATTTACCTGTTTAACAAGTCAGTCACGCAGAGTGTTTAAAGCTCACTATCAAAACTGGACAACGTTGTAATGCCGAGTTATGCATGAGTTATTAGTGCTGCAAGCTGTGCTAAAGTTGACACACAAGTTTCATCTTCTAGTGTGGCCATATAGACTTAATGTTGTCGAAAAAGAAGTGGCATGTCAAGCCGATGCTTGTGCAGAGTTCATTGTAGATCGTGTAATAAACAATTTTCGGTGCTTGTTATAGTTCAAATGGTTCAAATGACTCTGAGCACTATGGGACTCAACATCTTAGGTCATAAGTCCCCTAGAACTTAGAACTACTTAAACCTAACTAACCTAAGGACATCACACACACCCATGCCCGAGGCAGGATTCGAACCTGCGACCGTAGCAGTCCCGCGGGTCCGGACTGCAGCGCCAGAACCGCTAGACCACCGCGGCCGGCCGCTTGTTATAGGTGTGTAATCATGAAGAGTACTAGTTACGCGGAAGGATTAAAATACAGTTTATAGAATTGTACGCTCGGTACACCAGAGGAATATTTCGGAGATGATGACTGCTTAAATCAGCGTGACAGTGTAACCTGTCATAAAACAGTATCCTTAAAGCAATGGTTTGCGGAGTGTAACAATCCTGAAATGGGTAACCACGGAAGAGTCCCGAACTAAACCCAATGGAACACCTCTGGGATTTGATAGAATGCTGACTTCACTCCCAACGACCTAAACACTCTGGTTTCACCTCTGAAGGACATAGTAATAGGCACCCCTGGTATAGAGAAGCAACTGGGAGTTGAAAGCATAAGTCGCCAGGTCCGGATGGAATGCCAATTCTGTTTTCAAACAGTACTCTACAGCAGTGGTACGCAAACTTTTTTCCATCGTTCCCCCTTCTGAAACATAAATTATATCTCCGCCCCCCCCCCCGCCCTATTTCTCTTTCCTTCCTCAACACTCGTCAGCATAACATTGTTCTGCCCTCACCGGCCTGCATCTGTGACGCGGTGCATGTTTCGTGCAGCCATTCGCTAGGATGACGGCATGTAAGGACCCAAACATCGACGCGGTGTAACAAGAAAACTCAGTGATGCTGTACCCACTGCAGTCATAACCGACGATGCATGTCGTGGAGGTATGCTAGCCCATTCTATACCAGCAAGTACACAGATACTCCGCAGGCCACCGTACGGTGAAAGGGTCCCGTCCAGAGTTCAAGCCGTCATAAAAGCGGCAAGTACACCTTACATTAATGTACAGTAATAGGTGTCCGAATATTTTTGATCAAACATTGAATCTAATATTAGTGAGGGTCGGCGATTAATTAATCTCAGAGCAATATGCGATAACATGAAATTATTCGGCAAATTTTACGAATCGAGCGCGAGAAAATGCTTATCTATTACACAACGCACGTCTATCCAGATACAAAACACACCACCATCTTTACTTTGCTGTTTATTTTAGGTAAAGTAGGGCGTAACGCCCCTTCCAGGAAGATTTCACTAAAGACAGAGCATAAGCTTAAGAAGGGGAAGGAAAGAGGTCGCGTCCTTTGCGAAGGAAACGGCCTGGCACGTGCCTTAAGCAATTTACAAAAACTACGGAAAATCTAAATCTGGATTCACTAGATTCAACTCCTTAAATTCTCCGACAGTTGAAAAACCTTCTGCAATACAAACGCAATATATAGAACGGCCACCTGTAGGCTTATGCAGCTATATACAATAACTGAACTTGAGAGAACTACTTTGACAACTCCCTGCAGAATACATTTAACTCGACATCGACTGTTTCGTTTTCCTTTGTGTACTCGATGAGGCGGATTAAAGCCTACATTTTCGTCAATGTAATACGGAGCAGAGGCACTGCATGATAAAGGGATTGATTCTAAAATCGTTATAGGCACTGAAAGCTGACCGTCCGGTGTGGCCAAGCGGTTCTAGGCGCTTCAGTCTGGAACCGCGTGACCGCTACGGTCGTAGGTTCGAATCCTGCCTCGGGCATGGATGTGTGTGATGTCCTTAGGTTAGTTAGGTTTAAATAGTTCTAAGTTCTAGGGGACTGATGACCTCAGATGTTAAGTCCCATAGTGCTCAGAACCATTTGAACTGAAAGCTGGCTAAAGTCGGATATAACTTCAGCTGAAATTTTTGCGAAGATCCTAACGGTGTTCAGAAAGGATAGGCCACACACAGTTGGTGGTGGCGTATGTTTGTAGCTGTTAGAAGTAGTTTAGCTTGTATTGAAACTGAAGTAGATAGTTCCTGTGGATTAGTATGGGTAGAGGTCATTCTTGGTTGGAATAAAATAATCATTGTATCTTTTTTACCGATCTCCCAACTCAGATGATAAAATTGCTGCAAGGTTCAGAGAAAACTTGAGTCTAATTTCAAACATGTACTAGACTCATAGAATTATTGTTGGTGGTGACTCCAATTTACTGTCGACATATTGGCAAAAATACGTGTTTGAACCTGGAGGTATGCATAAAACGTCGTCCGAAATTGTGCTAAGCGAACACTCTGAAAATTATTTCGAGTAGTTGGTTCACAGCCCACTCGAATAGTAAAAGATTGCGAAAACACACTTGACCTTTAAGAAACAAATAATCCTGAGCTAATAACGAGCATCAAAACGGATACACGGATTAGTGAACACAGGGTGGTTGTAGCGAGACTGAATACTGAAACTCCAAAATCTTCCAAAAGGAAAAGAAACATGTAACTATTCGAAAAAGCAGATAAAAATGCACTTGACGGCTGCCTGAGAGACAATCTCCACTCCTTCCAAATTAAAAATGTAAGTGTAGACCAGATGTGGCCTGAATTCAGAGAAACAGAATCGACAGCAACTGAGAGAATATACCAAATAAATTAACAAACGACGGAGCTGATCCCCTTCGCTACACAAAATGGGTCAGAATACTGTTGCAGAAACAACAAAAAACGCATGCCAAATTTAAACAGACGTAAAATCCCCAAGATTGGCGGTCTTCTACAGAAGCGCGAAATCCAGCTCGGACTTCAATGCGAGTGATTATAATCGTTCCCACAACGAAACGTTGTCTCGAAACCTAGCAGAATATCCAGAGAGATTCTGGTCGTATGTAAAATATGCTAGTGGCAAGACACAGTCAATGCCTTCTCTGAGCGATAGCAAAGGAAATACTATCGATGACAGTGCTTCCAAAGCAGAGTTGCTGAACACAGCCTTCCGAAATTCCTTCACCGAAGAAGACGAAGTAAATATTCCAGAATTCGAATCAAGTACAGCTGCCAACATCAGTAACTTCGAAGTAGACAGAATCGGAGTAGTGAAGCAACTAAATTACTTAATAAAAGCAAGTCTTCCAGACTGCATAGTTGTATACCAATTAGGTTCCTTTCAGAGTATGCTGATGCAATAGCTCCACACTTAACAATCATATACACCCACTCGCTCGACAAAAGATCCGTACCCAAAGACTGAAAAGTTGCACAGGTCATACCGATATTCAAGAAAGGCACTAGGAGTAATCCACAAACACACTTAACACGGATTTAGAAAACATCGTTCTTGTGAAACACAACTAGCTCTTTACTCACACGAAGTGAATGCTATTGGCAAGGGATTTCAAATTGATTCCTTATTTCTAGATTTCCAAAAGGCTTTCGACAATGTACCTCAGAAGCGGCTTGTAGTGAAATTGCGTGCTTATGGAATATCGGCTCAGTTATTTAACTGGATTCGTGATTTCATGTCAGAGAGATAATAGTTCGTAGTAACTGATGGCAAGTCATCGAGTAAAACAGAAGTGATTTGTGGCGTTCCCCATGGTAGTGTTATGGGCCCTTTGCTGTTCCGTATCTATATAAACGATTTGGGAGACAATCTGAGTAGCCGTCTTAGGTTGTTTGCAGATGGCGCTGTCGTATATCGACTAGTAAAGTCATCAAAACAAATTGCAAAACGATTTACAAAAGGTATCTCAATGGTGCGAAAATTGGAAATTGATTATAAATAAAGAAAAGTGTGAGTGCTAAAAGGAATAAATTGAACTTCGGTTACAGGATAAATGAGTCTAATCTAATAGCAGTTAATTCAACTCAGTGCCAGGAGTTACAATTATGAACTACTTAAATTGGAAAGAACACATAGGGAATGTTGTGGGGAAAGCGAACACTTAGAGGATGCAACATATCTTAAAGAGACTTCCTACACTACGCTTGTCCTTTCTCTTTTGGAATATTACTGCGCAGTGTGGGATTCTTACCAGATAGGATTAACGGATCACATCGAGAAAGATTAAAGAAGAGCAGCACGTTTTGTGTTATCGAGAAATCGGGGAAAGAGTGTCGTAGACATGACAGGATTTGAAGAGGACATCATTAAAACAAAGGCGGAATCTTCTCACGAAATATCAACCACCAACTTCCTCCTCCTAATCAGAAAATATTTTGTTACGCCGACCTACATAGAAAGAAACGATCATCAAATAAAATAAGGGAAATCAGAGCTCGCAATTAATGATATGGGTGATCGGTTTTTTTCGCGCGCTGTTCAAAATTGGAATAACACACTCAAGTACCAAAGAAAATGGTAGAAGCATGCGTATTCAAATACAGAGTTATGTAAACAAACAGGCAGAATACGGCGCTGCGGTCGGCAATGTCTATATAAGACAACAAGTGCCTGGCGCATTTGTTAGATCGGTTACTGTTGCTACAATGGCAGGTTATCAAGATTTAAGCGAGTTTGAACATGGTGTTATAGTCGGCGCACGAGCGATGGGATACAGCATCCCCGAGGTAGTGATAAAGTGGACATTTACCCGTACGAGCCTTTGACGAGTGTACCGTGAGTATCAGAAATCCGGTAAAACGTCAAATCTCCGACGTCACTGTGGCCGGAAAAGGATCCTGCAAGAACTGGATCATCGACGATTGAGGAGAATCGTTCACCGTGACAGAAGTGCAACACTTTCGCAAACTGCTGCAGATTTCAATGCTTGGTCATCAACAAGTGTCAGCGTGCCAACCATTCAAAGGAAAATCGCCAATATGGGTTTTCGGAGACGAAGACCCATTCGTGCGCCCTTGATGATTGTACGACACAAAGCTTTACGCCTCGCCTGGGCCCGTCAACACCAAATTGGACTGTCGAGCGAAAACATATTGCCTGGTCGGACGAGATTTGCTTCACATTGTATCTAGCGGATGGATGTGTACAAATGTGGAGACAACCTCATGAATCCATGGACCCTGCATGTCAGCAGGGCCTGTTCAAGCTGGAGGCTCTGTAATGGTGTGGGGCGTGTGCAGTTGGAGTGATGCGGGACCGCCGACATCTAGATACGATTCTGACAGCTGACACGTACGTAAGCATCCTGGCTGATCAGCTGCATCCGTTCATGTCCATTGTGTATCCCGACGGATTTGGGAAATTCCAGCCGGGCAATGCGACACTCCACAGAATTGCTACAGAGTGGCTCCAGAAACACTCTTCTGAGTTTAAACACCAAACTCCCCAGACATGAACATCACTGAGCATATGTGGGATGCCTTGCAACGTGCTGTTCAGAAGCGACCTCCACCCTCTCGTACTCTTACGGATTTATGGATAGCCCTGCAGGATTCATGGTGTCAATTCCATTCAGCACTGCTTCAGACGTTAGTCGAGTCCATTCCACGTCGTGTTGCGGCACTTGAGCGTGCTCTTGGGGACTTTACACGATATTAAGGAGGTGTAAAAGTTTTTTTGGCTCTTCAGTGTAGATAATTGTTGTGAAGGTGGTTCGATGAACCCTCTGCCAGGGACTTAAGGATGATTTGTAGAATATCTGTGTAAATGTAGATGTAGCTGAAGGAGATCGACCACAGGAAGATGATGTTAGCATGTGGTTCATTCGTGTTCTTCATGAGGATACGGCTTTTTGCAGCATAAAAGTTTACTTTCTTTCTTTCTATCACACATAATTTAGCACTGTGTTACAGGTCACCAGTACTCGTAAAACGTGTTCTATATACCGCGAAAACAAATCTGGAACCTGCCAAGATATTCCCATCCGTAGGGGGAAACGTTTTATGCATGAGAGCTTCCAATACTACCACAAGGTGCACTAATCAGACAGAACATTATGATCATCTAACACCCGGTATGACCACCTTTGGTGCAGATAACAGCGGCGACGCGTCGCCATATGGAAGCAGTGAGGCCTTAGTAGGTCGCTGGAGGGAGTTGGCACCACACCTGCACACACAAGTCACATAATTCCCGTAAATTCCGGGGAAGGGGGCGATGAGCTCTGACGCCACGTTTAGTAGCATCACAGATGCATTCTATCGGATTCAAATTTGGTGAGTTGGGGGGCCAGCACATCAAATGGAGCTCACCACTGTGTTCCTCGAATCACCCCGTCACACTCATCAGAGCATGCAACGCTCTGCTACCCACATGCATGGGTCATCGGCTGCGGAAGTACGTCGTTAGGAGTGTTTGGTGCACTGTGTGTTCAGACACACTTGTACGCTGTGAAGCATTAAAGTCTGTTGATAGTTCCGCCCATTTCGCCACGTGTCCTATTTTACCTGTCTGCCCAGCCTAGTGCGTCCACCATCTATAATGAGGGGAATCCATCCAATCCTACGACGTCTGGACGTAGTTTCAATCCGGTTTCGCCACGTGTTGAAGACACTCACCAAAGTATTCCTCGAACATCCAAGTCGTGCAGTTTCCGAAATGCTCGCACCCAACCTCCAGGTCATCACAATCTGCCTCCGGATGAACTCAGAAAGAACGCACCCCCCGCCCCTTCTATACTAGGACAGCACGCTCTCTGTCACTATATACACCGTGTGTGTGTGTGTCTGACGCTGCTATCACCTGGACGGGTTTATACGGGTTTATATCGATAGTAGGTCGGTGGTCATAATGTCCTAGCTGAACTCTGTATTACTACATGAAGACAATGAAGTTCGTTCTGCTTGTCTTTGGCTACAGCAAGAGAAGCGTGCCATATTTCAAAATGGCGCTCAATACTCACCTAAGAGAGTACATGCATTTCACGGACGTCTAGTAATTTATGTTTCAACAAAACTTTTAGGAGCTAAAGATCAACGTACAAAGCAATAACCAAAATTTCTTGGAAATTAAAAATTGAATCATGATCATACGATGTTACCAAGAGCGCCCATACCCGGGTGCAGTGAGCGGGGCCACCGTCCCCATTATCTCTCAGTGAAAAGAAAAGATATAGTTTAGTCAGGCGTTTTCCTTTCAAGAAAATTATTTAAAAGTTAGTATAACGCTGTTACAAATACTCTTGACACCATGGCTAGGCTTCCTTCCTCCACCTCCCCCCTTCCCCTCCTTTCCCCCACAACCCATCGTAAGGGTGCCCTTGGATGTTACGCTGGGTGATCTTCGAGGATTCAGAACAAAAATGCTATTTGGATCTCAGTGTACATAAAAGATTATGTTAAAATTGGATAGGTTAAGGATTATTGCAGTTCATATCGAAATAATCAAACAGCAATTTTCGTAGTGCTGTGTGAGTGCTTTATTTGTAACATATACTACTGGTACTGGTTTTCAGCGTCTTGAAGACGTATCAGGCCTACGTCGACAGAAAGTTTACAGTTGAACTGATTGTTTTGATAGTTTAAAATAGAAATTACAAACAGATCACACTCGGAATTTTCCCAATGTTTCATTTCCCATATTAATTATAATTACTTTTTCGGTGACCCAAGAAGTTCAAAACGGTTCAAATGGGTCTGAGCACTATGGGACTTGAATTCTGAGGTCATCAGTCCCCTAGAATTCAGAACTACTTAAACCTAACTAACCTAAGGACATTACACACATCCATGCCCGAGGCAGGATTCGAACCTGCGATCGTAGAGGTCGCGCGGTTCAAGACAGTAGCGCCTAGAACAGATCGGCCACCCCGGCCGGCGGTCCAAGAAGATAAAAATGTACTTTACGAACGCTATTTCGCTGGGATGCATATTTTTACTGTGGTCTGTGCATAAAAACGTTTTCAGGGGACAAAAGATCAAGGATGCATAGTAATTGATGCATAAGAAGCAGATGACCCAGTCGAAAACATAAAAAACATGAAGTTCTGTTCCCTCGTTGCTGATGGTCTGCCCGTTTTCAGATTCATCTTTACAGTTAAGAAACGCGATAATGGTATTTAATATAAGTAAACTTCATGTGTTTCTATAAAGTGATTTTCCTTTTTTCATACTAAACCTACTACTACTGGCGAGAATCTATTTAAAACAAAATGGACTGCATCTACACAAAAATAAAATTTTATCCTACTTTGAAACTTTCTGGATGTCAGTGTTATATCCGAGAGCTTCAATACTGGAAGATACTTTTGACACGGAAACTTGTTGAGTTCGTATTCCACCCGCGAGTTTATACCACGTCCCAAGGAGAAATTAGCGTAAGTTCTGTAATGATGTTAACAGGAGACGGCAATTCACAACAGTTTTGCAGTATTTTGTAAGTTTCAACACGAGTTTAGTCTATTACTTTGTTTTCTCCGATGCGCATCGAACAGCTCAAGTAAGTCTTCAAAGATTTGCTTGTCTGAGGATCGTATTTACGCTCGGTTATGTGGACCCAATTGCGCCGCACATTGTAGACAGAACTGAGAGAGGACGCAGACCTATCTACCGTCAAACCCGCGAACTACGCGGAGCCACCTCGCGGGCAGCGGCGGCCAGCAACGCCTCCACTCAACAGCGATCGAGGTGGGAACTACGCGCCGGTTTGTGGGCGTGTGCGGCCTGCGTCGCCTGTCTTCCACAGATGCCTTCACGCTCCGATTGCGCACCTAATGTTTCTGTTTCAAAAAGTCCTGCAACCACTGGAGGCGATCGAGTATGTACATGTGGCGATAAACATGTATGGATCCATTCTGAATAAGCATGTTGCCTCAAATTTAACTAGCGTCCACGAATATGTAGCCATTGACGCATTTCAACCGATTCATTTAAGTCATTCTGCGCTAATTAGCTAAAGTAGATTTGCTCAAAGCAGTAAATGGTTTTTCTTGTGAGCATTGAGCCCGAAATAATTACAAATTTCGGCGCTACAGTAACACATGACTCCTCCAGAAATTTGGATATCTTTAAGAGCGGTGCAGGTAATTCTGTAAGAATTTGTAGGTAGACGAAGGGACGAAGAGAATGGGTACAAATTTTTGGTCTCAATACACTCAAAAATCAATATTTCACAGTAACTGTAAATCAATGTTAAAGTTTCGTCGATGTAGGGCAAAGACCATAGAGGCATAGAAAACGGCCAGGGCTTATCGCCTGACCTCTGTTGCGACGCGGGGATGACCGGTTTTACAACCATCCACTACACACTCCTAAAATAACAGCTTTTACTTAAACAGTTTTACTTCTCCTCTCGTCCATCTCTGGAGATTGCCCAAACTGCGAGAAATATGTTTCTTTATAAGCTAATTCATAGACAACATTTTTAAAATGAACAGCATTAGTGCAATACAGAGACGAATGTTCGGTAAACCGACTCAGGTGTGGCGGCACGATTAATCAGGCACAGTAGTGAAATACCACAAAATAAGCTCCTGACAACTGCACATAAATTAAGATATAAGAGTGAAAAAATGATAAGTACTTGTTCTGATCGAAGTGAAGATGATTTCCTATTCCTTGCAAAAGTACGGTCGAACAGTGGATAATTTGTTACACTCTTTGTTACATTTTCAGACTGACGCGAAGGCAGTGGCAAGAACAGGAGAGGAAACTGCTATCCCGCGACGATCACGCATTTCAGAGATCAGAACCCTCTAATGCTTCATTCAGAAGTACGACTGTTTTGGGGGCCAACGTAAGAGTTGAAACTTCCTGGCAGATTAAAACTGCCTGTCGGACCGAGACTCGAACTCGGGATCTTTCCCTTTTGCGGGCAAATGCTCTACATACACAGCAACCCAAGCACGACCCACGACCCGTGCTCACAGCTTTACTTCCGACCTCGTCTCCTACTTATGGTAGAGCACTTGTCCGTGATAGGCAAAGATCCCGAGTTCGAGTCTCGGCCCGGCATACAGTTTTAATCTGCCAGGAAGTTTCATATCAGCGCACACTCCATCGCAGAGTGAAAATTTCATAATGTAAGAGTTCCTGCTCGGATGCTATTTAATCCCCTAGAATATTTCAGCGCAGTTGGCAAAAATGATCCTATCACCGACAGATCAACCTAAGATCAATTTACTTCAACTATTAACACAATCGGTCCTTGCAAGACTGTGCATTGTACTAATTTGTTCCGAAAAGCCGCGCGCGAAAATGCAGTTTTTCAGGAAGTCACATCTCGGGCTCTATTGACCACACAGATGAAGGGTCAAGTGTCTTAGACAGCTCTTAGCCTAACGATCAATTGCACACTAATCGGAAGAACAAGCATACTGTGGCTATTCTACAGCACTGGGTCAAAATTTAAACATTACACTCTTCCTCCATTCCAGGTAAATTGAGGAAATCGGTTGGTCTTTTGCATTACGTGTGGACCAGGGTCGACCTTAGGCAGAATAAAAAAGCATCATTTGTTTACGGACAGTTCATGACTAAACACCCGAAAATAAACATTATTTTTGGCTACTAAAAGTACAAATTGTGGGGAAGGCCACTTCTGTAATTTCTATTAATGGCAAATCCACGAATTCTTTTACCTTTTGTTCTTAAGATGATATTCTCGGGGATCTTCGAAACATTTTTCGATATAATTATCCTTTACGGAGATCAAGAGGTTCAAACTTAACGTACGTATGGAGAACCCCGCAAAAACCGGTTTTTAGCCGTTTCTGCTTTGTGGGCCGCAATTATCTGCGTAACTAATCATAGCAGAATGGCTCAGTTTTTAACTGCACGTTCCTCAGTCAGTCATCTAGAAAGGCAGTTTTCCAGTTTTGGAAAATCTGTATCCGTTATAAAGATATACCTGGGAAAACCATGATTTTTGAATAAGATAAATACCAAATGCGGGGATGTCCACTCCTATAATTTCTATTCATGGCAGATTGTGAAAATTTTTATGATACGGTCTTATGATGACGTTCTCGGGAAACCTTGACTCTTCTTTCGATATCATTATCCGTTACCAAACCATATTTTTAGTCAGCATTTTTTCACAAATAAAAGCTTATGACGCTCTGTTTCTGTATGATGACCGCTTTAGACCTACACAAATATGCCGACAGTGGCACAGCAGTGACAGAAAAAAAGGGCTGAAAAGGGTCTTAATAGACATGAGAAACTTAGAATAACTACCAAAATTATATAAATCTGGAAAGATTGCGGGTTCAGTAAAATATTTCTAACAACATTTACAATCTTTTAAAATACAAATCACAAGCCGGTAGATCGATTTCGATGATGACTGATCGTAAGCGAAGTGTCCACAAAAAATGTAAAGCAAACGATTTTGTGTTAACCTTATATTATGTATAGCGCTACTTATTTGCTTATTTGTGTCATTATATAAAAGTTTCTAAATATTTAAATAAACTGTAAAAACTTTCTCACCTATAGAATTCGTTTTATATAAGCAGCGTGACAATGCTCTTACCGGAGCATAAAAAGGCGAATATGTACATCTTCAAAATAATCTGACCGAAAAGTGAGGAACCAGTTGCCCCAATTCTCATTCCGCCTTTTTCGCCAAAAATTTTGAGAGCTGCTGAGGCACTGTGGAGAGAGTGCCAGTGGGAAAGACACACAAACGGAGACAGTGTAAATGACGGCGGAGACACCGGCAGTGGAAGTTACTATAAATCAATCAGAGAAAAAGGAGATGCTGGGAGAGAGACATACACAGACAGTGGCGGTGAGAGGGGTCTGCTCAAATGAAGGGTTAGCTACAAAGCGAAACTGGGTATAGCGATATGAAATGTTTTCTGTTAAAAGAGGTCGAATATGCTCACACGCCAAAATGTTTAGTGAGGAAGCGGATGAGGGTTGAATGGCTCAAATGGCTCTGAGCACTATGGGACTCAACATCTGTGGTCATCAGTCCCCTAGAACTTAGAACTACTTAAACCTAACTAACCTAAGGACATCACACACATCCATGCCCGAGGCAGGATTCGAACCTGCGACCGCAGCAGTCGCGCGGTTCCGGACTGAGCGCCTAGAACCGCTAGACCACCGCGGCCGGCGATGAGGGTTGAGGCAGCTTGCTCCTCAACTTCTCTGTCAGAGTCTTTTAGACAGGAAAATATTTGCCTTTTTTGTGCTCGGACAGGAGCTGGTCATTACAAGCACAAATACCTCATAGTCTGCAGACTTTCAGAGGGTATTGTAAATGATGTAACGCTTAAATAAGCTATAACTGAATTTCAGTAAAATATACCAGGAAAGACTAACCACGTTCTTCATCGTTGACGAGTTGATGTTCGGTGCATCATTCTTCCATGGTGCGTGTAGTGTGGCCTATACAGGTACCCAGTTCAAATATTGTGGAGTGTTGTTGACGACAACCGGCTGCAAGCCAGAAATTTCTTCCAACAGTTCCGATATGATGTTTCATCCATAGAGGAGGGGGGAGGGGGTGAGGTGCTCCACAAAGACAGTGACGTGGCAATTTTATAGCAAGTTCCAGAAGATCAGATGATGGCAGCATAAAACTCCTGAAGCTGTTCATCTTGGGGCAGCAAAAGTATCTACACTGCGATGTGGCATATGAAGTGTGTTCATTTTCAATGATATATCAGTTTACCTCTTTAAAGCCTGGTTGATTTTCTATCAAACTTGGCACACTTGCCATTTGCTAACTGGAAAAGAAAAAAAATTCTTTGACGGTAACACACCCCTGGCTACCGTATTGCTGAGGAAGAGGGTGAAAAGGGGTGACATACAAGAGTGACTCAGGAATGTTTGAAGCTGTTTCCACCTAATTTGGTACATAAATTACCCACTATTTGAATAAAAAACTTATATTGTAAGACAGCCCTACTACTTCAAGGGTAATGAGTGGAGATAGTAAGAGGTGAACGTAAGACGTTCGTAAACGATCTGTTGGTACTTCTTTTCTGTATTTAGTTACTCTGGAATACTTTTAAAAAATGAAGCGTAATTTGCCTCTTATTTCTGTTGTTCAGTGTGACAACTAGGTCGTGACAATGAGTACTACAGCAAGCCAATTATTTTGATTGCGTGTTTCGGAGCCAAAGATCATGCCACACGGTTGAGTACCACACATATATTTGACGTCGTCTCTGGAGCCGCACGGTATAAAAGAGCAGGGTATCAGACAATTGGTAGCGATATTTGAAGAGAGAGAGAGAGAGAGAGAGAGAGAGAGAGAGAGACTGTTCGCGGACAAAGACGGGCAATAAACCAGTATTGAAAATGTGATTTACAGAAAGTCGCTAAAACTAAAGACTGGAAAAAAAAGGAAGGTCATCTGAGTCGATAACAATGGCCTCACAACTGATGCACGGAACTACGGAACTTTCTCACTGACGTCAATCCGTTGTATAATAATGGGTAATAATGGGATATACATTATTCCCCTCTAAAACATGATTCGCGTAGACCGAACAACTCCTTTGTCTGAATCATCACGGTTTCCGCAAGCATCCATTGTTTGAAACTTGTGCCGTGTTCGTTCACGAGATCCAGAAAGCAGCAGACAGCGTAGTCCACGTGCTGCTATGTTTACTTCCAGAAAGCCCTCTTTGAAGTTCTCTATTGTCGCCCACTAAACAGAATAACTACATAATGAATATCCGAATGATATGCGACTGGACTGAAGACTTCACAACTCAGGATATCGTTTTTAAACAGGAGGCATCGTAAGAAACTAAGGTAGCAAGATGCGCTTCCAGGTATTGTGACAGAGTCAGTGCTGTTTACGAAATACATAGAAATAATTTGCTGGTGAAAAAAAAAATGGTTCAAATGGCTCTGAGCACTATGGGACTCAACTGCTGTGGTCATAAGTCCCCTAGAACTTAGAACTACTTAAACCTAACTAACCTAAGGACATCACACACATCCATGCCCGAGCCAGGATTCGAACCTGCGACCGTAGCGTTCGCGCGGTTCCAGACTGTAGCGCCTTTAACCGCGCGGCCAATCCGGCCGGCTGCTGGTGGAGGTCTATAAGTTGTGTAGGACATAGTTTCAAAAACACAGAAAGACTCGTAGATAATCAGCATCTAGTGGTTAAATTGGCAGCTGATCATTACGATAAGTAAATTTAATACGTTGTCGGAAGTAAACGGTAAGATCTGATATCTTTTGAATATAAGACAGGAAATGAATCAGTGGTAGCACAGTCGTCAAATACAACGCTTGAAAACAAAGGGAAGCACCCAGATGACATGGTCGGTCGTCAGTTTAACTTCGTACACGAATACAGCACCGACGGCTGCGTAAATGATTTCGAGTTGCAATTCCCTGTGACTTTCTGCTAAGTGCATTACTGTTTTTCGCGTGTAGTTTTATCAGGCCTGTTGGGGTATATAAGGGGCGTGTACAGCGTAATATATTGAGTGGGCAGAGTGAAGGACACGTAGATAACGCTACTGGTGTGAGACGGCGTTGTCGGGACCTGAGAGAGTTTGAAAGGGACCTCATTATTGGTCTCCATTTGGCCAGCTGGTCGAACAGCGCAGTATCCAGATTTGTACGTCGTCAAGGTTTAGGTCGACCACGTCTAACGCCTTCACAACTGCGTCTGCCATCCAAGAAAATGCAATAGGCTCCCTGCAACGTTTTGTGTCATTCCGCATCACTGGTCGGAAACTAGCAGAATTACCGTCCTATGCATAGACTACCGTAAAACCAACAAACAAGCGGCTGCGTTTGGAGTAGCGTGGTGGCCGAGGAGCATGTGCAGCTGAAAGGTCTCTGTTCGATTCCTTTCCTGTCATTTACGGCATAAATTCCTCTTCTAAATTTAATGTGGTGTTTCCGACTATCTGGGAGGAGACTGAGCAGCGACACGTGTTACTTTTACACATAAACAAGAACGATCTGTCACACTACTACACTTTAAAACACAGTTTATATGTAATTCATGTCACACAGTCTCATACGGAACCTACACCCGCTTTCTTTTATATACTGTATATGATAAGATACTGTCATCCCCCTGCCCTTCTGTGTGAAAGAATGAATGAGCAAATGTATTTCTAGTTGCATGCTGGATGGTAGCAGACAAGCCTGTCTGCTAGAGAACAGTAGGACCAACGTCGGAACAGGTTGCTACGCTTTCTAAAAGCAAAGAGGTTTCTATCCGTAGTATGGTCCTGTCCGTCCCTTGGCATGTTGGTATAGGAAGCTGCCTCTCTGGTCACTTCCGTTTGTATTTGTGAGGCACCCTTGAGGAGGGACCCACTGCAGTCTGTCCGTGGCGAGCGTCTGAAGTGGTAAGATCTCCGGCTAAGCGCGTGTCTGCTAAGTCCGTAGGACAATGGATTTCTTAAGTTCAGCCTAACTGAAAATTTAATCACCTTTATTTCAGGTTTAGCTCTAAAATATCTAATGTTATCTTAAATTGCAACGCAGTGTAATTCGAGTGTGAAGTTCAGAATATATTCCGGTAGTTGCTTTGTCACTACTTTATGAGTAAAGTGGAACCACGTGTTGATCAGTAACTCTAACTAGCATCATCAATCTTCAATGCGAATGTGCGTGAGATTATAACGTCTCGTCTTGACAATATTTTTCAATATAGCAACTTTTCTTTATGTTCAACCCACATGGGGTGTACTTTGTGAGACCAGTACCACGTGCTTATACAATTGTTTGACCCATCAGGTTAATAGTAAGACGATAGTAACCAGTTCGAGGTTTTTCTTTTGTAAATTGCTTTTCGATCTAATTTATTTTAATTATCAAAATTATTGTGGAGTTACACTCTTTGTGTAAACCAAGTTGACCACGTGAAGCATGTGGTGTAATCATCAAAGTAGCCCTCAGCTATTCTTTTCGGGAAGATTTCACAGAGAGTTAGTATGAATTTAGTATACCAGTGTGTGGTAATTACATGACGGACAGAATTGTGCTACGAACGTAACTTCTTCGGGTGAAAATTGAACCGGTTGGTTGTGGTTAATTTCCTCTTGCATATGTTTCAACGTTCTTCGTGTGTTATTTTATGAATGCAGTGTTGTATGCAGTCTCCCAATCTTGGCTCCATATTTGATGTGTTCCGTAAGATAACAATCTCACATTTTCACAATCCTAAATAAGGCACCAGTTTAGTTATGAATCAAGTTTAATATGCTGAAATTTCAATGATCAATGTTAAAATAAATTTCCAAATATAAAAGAATACCACAACTTTAGGAATTTAAAACTCTGCAACGACAAAAGGCAGAGCTAAGCACTATCTGTCGGCGAATTAAGGGAGCTATAAAGTTTCATTTAGTTGTACATTTGTTCGCTTGAGGCGCTGTTGACTAGGCGTCAGCGTCAGTTGATGCTAAGATGGCGACCGCTCAACAGAAAGCTTTTTGTGTTATTGAGTACGGCAGAAGTGAATCGACGACAGTTGTTCAGCGTGCATTTCGAACGAAGTATGGTGTTAAACCTCCTGATAGGTGGCGTATTAAACGTTGGTATAAACAGTTTACAGAGAATGGGTGTTTGTGCAAAGGGAAAAGTTCTGGACGGCCGAGAACGAGTGATGAAAATGTAGCACGCATCCAGCAAGCATTTGTTCGCAGCCCATGGGGCTTATGGGGGTATTTTAAGGATATGGTGTTTCGGCCACCTCTCCCAGCCACCATTGATGATTTGAAACGAGAAATAACAGCAGCTATCCAAACTGTTACGCCTGATACGCTACAGAGAGTGTGGAACGAGTTGGAGTATCGGGTTGATATTGCTCGAGTGTCTGGAGGGGGCCATATTGAACATCTCTGAACTTGTTTTTGAGTGAAAAAAAACCTTTTTAAATACTCTTTGTAATGATGTATAACAGAAGGTTATATTATGTTTCTTTCATTAAATAAACATTTTTAAAGTTGTGGTATTCTTTTTGAATCACCCTATATATATATATATATATATATATATATATATATATATATATAAAATCACTGGTTTTCGTATGACTATTAAAAGATTATAATTAATGTTAGTCTGGTTGGGAATTTGGTGAGCTAGACTGGATACCTGGTGAAACAGTTGCGCACTAATGCAAAGTTAACTTCCCCAGACAGCTCACAGCTTTTAACCCGCTTTTATTGCCTATCAGCACCGCTTTCATAGCAAATTAAAGCAACAACGTTACACATGGCGACCCTGTTCTGTGATTCCGCTAGACTCTGGAATCTCTGAAACGTTAGATTGCCAGCGTTGTATAATCTTAATTTTTTTTCCCTACAGCGCTCATACAACTTCTGCGTTGTTTCTGAGCAGACTTTCAAAAGATTCACGGCGTTGTTGAGCGGCGTTGTGTTGTTTGTCTTGTTGTTTTGTTTTCTATATTGTGTGTTTTATATGTGTGTGTGTTTTTTTTTCTCGCTTGTAAATTGCACTGCCTCGATCAAAGTTAAAAATTTGTTTTGTGTGTGAAAAAGTGCGTACTAGGTTGGGTACCTTTCGTGTAACTGTCGTCATTTTTGGGGGATACATTTATTGTGATTAGTGTGTTGCGTACCGGGTATAAATTGAACTAATGCAGACACGTAACCAAGCTAAAAGTAGGCGGTCCAACAACTTAAGCAACATGGACCAAGGGGATAATTTGATTTCGAATATTAATGCGTCTGACGGTTCCGAAAATGCAATGGGGAATACTTCAGAGGAAATGCAAAACAGGACGAACGGACTCACAGCAGATCCAGAAATTAATTTGCCCCCTACTAACCAAATTGATTTGGCAGAACTCATGAAAGCCTTATTGCAAAAAAATAAAGAAAACGCAGAGAAATCAGAAAAATCGTCCGAGAACAAAAAGAATCATCTGAAAAATCGATTCGAGAGCTAGGCGAACAAATGACGCAGAAATCAGAAAAATCGTTCCGAGAACAAAAAGAATCATCTGAAAAATCGATCCGCGAGCTAGGCGAACAAATAGACGAAAAACTAATCCAGCAGACAAATAAAGTCGACAAGTCGATGCAGAGTGTGTCCGATGATATCTCACAAAAAATAAACAATCTGGCAAGTGAAATAAAAAGTGATATTATGAAAGAATTAGGCCGTACATTTGAACAAATCGATGACTGTCTGCAAGCCTTAGAACAGGGCAAGCGGAGTCGCGATGCGGAATCGAAAGAGAGCAAAGAACAGCTACTTAGGAATTTCGAAGCGCTGAGAGAAGAATGCCAAAGAGAACACCAGCAGGTACTCTCGAGGGTCCAGGAGGCGGAAACGCATTGTCCAGCGTCCGTTAGCAACACAGTAGCGGACAACAGTCAAGCGATTCACGCACTCGAACAGCAAGTAGAATAATTGAAGCAGACTGGGGCGGAGGACAACAGACAAATACATGATAAGATTGCGGCATTAGCGGACATCGTAGGCACGATGAAGGTGACGGAGAGCGATAACAATACTACACCGGTAGCGGTCGTAGAGACCGAAGAAGTGTGTTCGCTTCTTAGATTTCAGAAGGGACAGTTCGAAGTGAACAGGCGGCACAAAGCTGTAACAGGCGAATTACAAGAACGCGCGGCGCATCTGGAAAGCCGCATGGGGTGTGATTCCGAACTCGCCAATAGCACTAAAAATAGCCGTACGCACAGTGCAAAGAGGGACTCCGGCCACGAGGGAGATTTTGACGACAGGGAAGAATGTATTTTGAGGGGCAGATATGAGAAAAATAGAAACATTCAAGGGCCTCGCCGGGAGGAAATGCAGGGATTTGATTTCAAACATTTCCTTACGGTGAGAAAGTTTGAGATATTTCGAAATTCGCAAAAAGGAAAACATCCACGTGCATGGCTCGAGCAATTTGAGTTCTGTCTTCCCCCCGACTGGGCAAGTTCACATAAGATAGAATACATGTGTGGCTATTTGGAAGGCGAACCGGCGATTCGCATGAGGTCGGCAGCGCGTCACTGCAACTCCACTCGGGAGTTTCGACAAGCCTTTCAGTTCGCCTATTGGTCGGAAGCGGCACAAGATAGGGTCAAGCATGGCATAATTATGCTGCCAAATTTGAACCAGTCTGGTTTCGGCAGCCCAGCACGCCTATTCGACCACATGCTGCAGGCAAATCAATTTCTATACGACCCATACGGGCCTGCGGAACTAATTAGGATATGCATCACCAAATTGCCGATGCACTTGCGCCACGTCATTCTTGCGGGACGATACTAAGAGGACGTGGAAACGTTTAAGACACTTCTCCAAGATTTGGAATATAATACAGCAGAATGCCCGCCTAATCAGGCACAAAGTTATTACGGGGCACAGCAGCGCGATCGCAGTCGTGGCCGTAGTACTAATCAACGGCGTGACTGGTCGTCGCGACGCGAACGGAACAATAATCGGAACCGGCCGTATAGAAACTGGGGTAACAGTCGCGAACACAGGTGGAACAACGGAAATGATCGAGGACGTGGACAGGATCGTGAACGCAACAGTTACGGCAACCAGAATCGGTACTACGGTGAACACGGTGGGAATAGGACTGTAGGCGGAGCACCTCATGATGTTGAAATTCGGCCGGCTAACCCTAGACATAATCCAGCAAATGGAAATGAACAAAACCGGCAATGACAAACGATCAGCGCAGAAGGCGCCCAATCGGAACAAATGAGCGACATGGCAAATGAGTGCATACGGTATATAGAGAGGGAAGATATTAGAGAGGATTTGTTGCAAGAAACTACGAGTGCTAAAATTTCGGGAATAAATCCAGTCGTGACAGTTGCAGTAAACGAAATATGTTTTAAGTGTGTCATTGACACTGGAAGCCCTTTCTCCATAGTGAGCGAGGCAGCATTTCAAAAATGCGAAGGGACTGGGTCTTGGCCAGTTTTTCAAGTGCGAGGAATAAAGGTGAAGGGTGCAATCTACGGTAAGAGCATAGAAATCCGAAGGCAGACTCGGCTTAATTTTACCTGCCAGGGAAGAGAGTTTGAGTACAACTTCTTTGTGCTCTCAATGCTGAATGTGGCAATGATTTTAGGAAATGACTTCATGAATGCCCACCATGCAGTAATTGACATGGGTGGAGGAGTAATGACAGTTCAAGTTGGGGATCAGCCAATTAATTTAGTATTTGATGAATGCATATTACGTGACGAGTCAGAAATTAGTTCCCTAAAATTTCAAGCTCAAACCGAGTCGCAACCGAGACTGGAGCTACTCGTGAACTATGTAAGTGAGTCGTGCTCTACGTCTGGTGAGCAGCGGAAAGATGTTGTTTTTGCTGATGCACTGAGAAAGAGCATCGCGGGTGTCAGAACCACGGACAGGGAAAAGGATAAATTGTATTGCCTACTTAGGAATCATGAACGGGTATTTTCTGAGACTCCGGGGGCGATTAAGGGTTTTACTTGTCAATTCAGAGTACGTGACCATCCGAAGTTTTCTGTTAGACCATACCCTATTCCCGTGGCGTATAAAGCCCAGGTGGAGAAGGAAATAAACAAGATGTTAGAACAAGGAATAATTGAGCGGGCAGTAAGCTCGTACAACTCACCCTTGCTTGTCGTACCAAAACGCGACAACTCGGTTCGTTTGGTACTAGACTCGAGACAGATAAACACAATTATTATGTCGGAAACGGACAGGCCTGAGAGCCTTGAGGAACTCTTACAACGTTTCCACGGGGTAAAGGTACTATCATCTGTCGACCTCCGTTCGAGTTTTTGGCAAATCTTGCTACACCCATCTTGTAGATTATATACAGCGTTCCTGTGTTATGGAAATTGTTTCCAATTCCGGCGTCTCCCGTTCGGACTAAACGCCTCATCAGCTGCTTTTATAAGGGGATTTAATAGCATTTTGCCTGATGATTTGAAACAGCGAGTGACAATTTACGTGAATGACATATTAATTACGGAAAAGTCGTGGGAGGATCATAATGACGTTCTGAACAGACTACTGGATGTTTTTGAGAAGGCAGGTGTAACAGTCAACTTAGATAAGTCACAGTTCGGACGAGAGAACATAAAATTCTTAGGCCATATTGTCTCAGCAAATGGAATACAACTGACCCGAAGAAAATTGCGGCGATAGTGGAGTGTGCAATGCCGACAAATAAAAAACAGTTGCGAGCATTCTTAGGCCTGTGTAATTGTTATAAGCGATTTATAAATTTTAGTGTACTTGGTACACCCTGTCTATATGGACTAACAGGGAAGAACGCTTTGTGGGTCTGGGATCAAGAGGCACAGGATGAATTTTATAAATTGAAAAAGGCATTGGTAGAGGCTCCAACCCTCGTACATCCCGACCTGACACAAGAATTCTGTTTAATGACGGACAGTTTCTTGTCAGGATTAGGTGCGGTACTGTTTCAAACGGAAGGAAATTATGATATTACAATTTGGAAAACAATCTCGTTTGGGAGCAGGGTGCTCTCTCGATGTGAAAAAAATTATTCCCTGACAGAACTCGAAGCACTCGCGATAGTTTGGGCATTCTCAAAATTTAGGTATTTCTTAATTGGGAGGACCACCAGGATGTACACCGACCATCGTGCACTCCAATTTCTTATGAGCACAAAAATCACACATGGGAGACTAGGACGCTGGGCACTATACCTACAGGAATATAATTTCACTGTAGAATACATTCCGGGACAGAAAAATGTAATTGCTGACGCTTTATCGCGCATTCCTATAGGTTTGGTTCACACAGAAGAAGGGGAACTCGGTGAAAACAATTTTAGCATCCTATACTTACAGAATGTAGCGTTTGAGAACTTTGTTACCACCTCTTTAGGGAGTATAGCGGACGAACAGGATAAGGACGCAGTATTGAAAGATATAAAGAAGAAGTGGGAGGACAAGGAGAATGTAGGAATACGCCAGTACTCCTTAGTGCGCAATAGAATACTATTCAAGAAACGAGCCACGGACGACTCCAGATGGGTATTGGCGATTCCGGAGGAACTCGTAAACAAAATTATATGGTACATACATTTGAGTTATGGTCACTTCGGAGCACACAAATGTTGTGAAAAACTGAAGGAGACATGCTATTTTAATAACATGCTACGGCGTATTCGTTGTGTACTTAGAGTGTGCGGACCTTGTCAGCGAGCAAAAGGCGGCCACAGTGACGTATGCTGCATCATTGCACCCGATAATACCAAGCAAACTTTGTGACCTCGCGGCCGTGGATCTATTTGGGCCACTAATACGATCTAAAGCAGGTTTTGCATATGTTTTCGTAGCGGTCGAGCTAACCTCCAAGTTTGTGTGTCTGACTCCGTTGAGGCGAGCCACAGGAAGGGCAGTGGCAACTGCATTTGCAAAGCAGTTTCTGCATGAAGTTGGGCGTGTGAAAAGGGTTATCTCGGATAATGGACCACAATTTAGATCGCAATACTGGCAGCGTATGCTTCGAAGGCGAAGAATTAAACCTATACATATCTCTCTATTTCACCCCAGCTCGAACCCCAGTGCGCGTATTATGCGTGAATTAGGAAAATTATGTGGGTTATACTGCAGTCGTGATCACCGATCGCGGGACATACACCTAAAAGGATTTCAGAACATAATTAATGAGTTACCTAATACGTCAACAAAGCTTCCGCCAATCACTGTGCTTAAAAAAAAAAAAAAAAAAAAAAAAAACAACAAGGAGCCCCCGAGCAAAATCAAAGAGGTGGTGCCTTGGCCACTAGAGCCGAGACTACGCCGGAACGCAATTGTTGACTTAGCTTTACGCAACATTAAGCGTGCAGCAGAAGCCAGAGTCAAGGCGTATAAGAAAAACGTGAGAAAAACAGTGTTTCATGTAGGACAAAAAGTTCTTATCAGATCACTCAAGCTGTCTAACAAACGGTCAGGTGTCTGCAAGAAATTTTTTAATCTCTTTAACGGCCCGTATCGGATAAGGAAGATTCCCCATGAAAACGCCAAAGAAGTTGAAACTCTTCGATCGAAGAAATCAAAAGGGCTACACCATGTGTCAAACGTAAAACCATACATTGAGTAGAAAGTACAGTGAGGAGTAGAGAGGACGGTGAAGAGAAACAATTGATTAGTTTACATTTGTGATAAATGCATTTTGAATAATATGTTGGTAAAAATAATGATAAAGATGTTTCTATGTGATTGATTGAAGTGATGTTTTTGGTTTTTTGTGTGCAATTAGGATTTAGGTTGGTCCAAATGTGAAGATAAAAGGTTTCTTTGTGAACGAGTGAAATGCTGTTTATGGTTTTCTTTGTGTAAATTGAAAAGAGTCGCTCCTGAGAGAAGCAAGATCTGTGTCGAATTAATGCAAAACTCAGGGGAATATCCGATCTGTGGGTATTATGGGACTGGCAAACTCAGGTCCCCAGCTGTTAGTAGCCTTGTTTCCGATTTTCTGCTTTCAGTGCTGCTATCTATCTATTACTATTCTATATCTGTCAGTATAAATGAGGATCTCTTACTGTAGTATGCGTGCTGTATGAATATTTTAAGATAGGAGAACTCTGAGAAAGGAATAAGTAAGTTTAGAATCTTGAAAACAGGATGCAATAATACGATTGTTTAACCATTGGCTTCCCAATACGCGATGATATGTTAATATTGATGATATATGTCTTTTTTTTTTGTTCTTTATAGCTGAGTATGTAAAAGTGCTGTCTGTGGATTTCGTCAGTATATTGATTCCCTTCAAGGTGAAAGAAGAATTGTGGTTTGTGTAATTTACGTGGCCCTGAAATATTATTGTGGTAGTCAAATACGAGCAGTTTTTCAGCAAATGGAGAATGGAACAGAAATATGGATCCTTTCTGTAATCTTGATTGATGTTGAGCCAGAGCCTGAAAAATTATTCTGCGTTAATACTTGTCCCAGAAAAGCGACGTTTATGTGTTTTGCTGATGCTGTGAGCATCAAGATGCACTGCAGCCTATATGATTTGTGCTGAAGAAATTTCCCTCTTGATGGTAGAGGAAGATTAAATAATTTTGATTATGGGACCGAAGGAAAGCTTGGTTTAATGTAATAAGGATGAAGCAAAACTTTTGTCATATAAACTACAAGGGCATTCGGATCTTTTGTGTCTGTTGAAAGTTCAATATGTTAAGATGAAACTGTTTTACAGAATAGAGGTGACCACAATTTTGCCATTCATGAGAAATGAATCCAGAATGACCACCACAGGCGAAATAACTGATTTGGAAGCAAAAGGTAACTTAAAGAATGAACGAAATGGGAGCAAAATGGGTAAGAAAATGTAGTATAACCTGTATAATGATAATATTTTTACCCTTCTTAGAGTCATCTGTGTGATTAATTCTTGTGATAACGTAATTTTAGATGATATTGTCTTACTGTTTTATGTGTAAACATATGAGTATGATAAATGTATCACTGCGAACCTCTTATCAGGTGTGTCAACTGGTATAAATGTTTTGGCGTGCAATATGTTTAAGGAAAGTTTCTCCATATTTATCATGTGACAAGACATATGCCGCAAGCGTCAAGAAGAGGACGAATTAGAACAATGTTGTAGTGGTATAAACACTGTGTTGACGTAGCATTGAAGTAGCTTGTTGGATTTAGTAGTAGTGGATACGAGTAGAATTTTGAGTAATACATGTTTATGGGTAGTTAGTTTGTAGTATAGACAACAGGTGTGCATGAGTGTGTGTGTAAATAACATGTGAACCCTATGCTGTCCTGACCTATACTTGCACAAGGCATAATCCTATTCATTTTAGTGAATTAATAAGTAGCATTTGATTTATTAAAACGCAATTGAACCACATTAGTGATGTGGATTTAGATATTATATTGTCAGTTCATTTAATTTTTATTTTTTACATTGTCAAGTCATTTAACTTTTATTTTTATATAGTCGATTCATCTAACTTTTTTATTTAAAAATAATTCTCACTTTTGTTCTTAAAAATTGTGAAAGTCAATACTAAGTGGTATTATGTATGACATTTTGTAATCACATAACTATGATGAACAATTTCTGTGAATGCAGTTGAGAACGCTAAAGCGAACCGGCTAAACTCTTACGAGACAGCGGGAGCAGCCGGACTAGTTGTAAACAGGCGGGTTTCCCAGCAGGACACAGTGTCAACCGGGCCACTTCGGGAGCGCGGCCGACAACAAAAGAAGGGTACGGGACAAACACTTTCCCTTGCACCCGGAGCTAATGGCCGGTCGCACCAGTGCGACCCTTCGTGGAGGCGATGACCTGAGATGGCCGAGCGGTCCACCGCGCTCAAAATCCATCTGCTGGCAACGCACCACACGCACGCGACCTTGACGAGACGGCCGCGGTGAAACGACAGAAGACAGGGGATAAAGGGGCGTGGAGCCTTTTGACATGTACTGTCCAGAGAAACTTGCAGACGTCAACGACGACTATCAACATTTCCTGACGGATGCCCACTGTCAAGCGACAGTAAATCATGGTTCGATGTTCTGGGTGGCACAAAGAAGAGCCATTAAGTGTCATCCTTGCCCAGGAATATCAAACCGACGAACCAATTGAGGATAACTCAAGAATTTAACAACACAAGGGGCGTGGAGCCTTTTGACACGTACTGTCCAGAGAAACTGGCAGACTTCAACGACGCCTACCAACATTTCCTGGCGGATGCCCAGTGTCAAGCGACAGTAAATCATGGTTCGATGTTCTCTGGTAGGTAAGGGTGGCACAAAGAAGAGCCATTAAGTGTCATCCCTGCCCAGGAATATCAACCTGGCGTGTCAAACGAGGATACCGCACGAATTTGACAACACAAACATGGAACCAAATCGAGATGTACGTGACACGGACCACCAAGAGAAACTTCATGAGAGGGCAGAGACGGCGGGATTGCACCCAACAGATGGACATAAATCCCTACTGACAGCTGCGGCGACGAACCCCACCCCCCTCCCCTTATATTGTGCCTCGGAACAGTGGAACTACTGAGTGTGTCAGTGAACAGTGATTATACGGTTCTTAGTTCAATGCATATACGTGTGTTTCTGTCAGAGAAACTTTGACTCGTGTGTTTTGCAGGGGTTCGATTTATTGGTGTTTATTAGACTGACTCTTGTATTTTGCAGGTGTTTTATTTATCGGTGTTTTTCTTTTTTTTTTAGACGTTGACTATTGTACTTTCAGAGCTGTTTTATTGATTAATGTTTGTTCTTGTGTGATGTATTAGATTTGTGATATTTTGTTTGGTAAATTCATTCCTGTGGCATTGCTTCCTTTATCAGGCAGATAGCTATTCATTCTCATTGGACTCTTACCGATTAGCCTTTGCATGGGACATATTTATAGTGAGGAACCCCATAAGGGTAAGAATCACATAATTAATTGTAGTCTCAGTATAATGACACAGTGATCATTGTTTGTTAACTAACTGAAATATAGTAGAGTCATTGAATTAGTGCCACAAAGTTATTTTAATTCTACAAATTATTAGTTTTATAAGATATAGAATTTTTTTGTGATAACCACTTTGTAAAACATATTTTTCTCTTATTATCATTTTCTTTGGCTTTTGCGGATTATGCATTGTAATGTTCTGCTTTATAATACTGATGTTATTTTCATGTTTTTTTCTTAAATTGCTGTGGTACCTTTTTACTTGTAAAATTTTACTTGTTATTAAACAGTCATAAATTTTCCTGTGATCAGTTGGCTCTTGCAATGAGCAAATACTGGTGAACTCCATAAGGGTAACAACCAGAAATTGTTTTCATATTAATGACACAGGGACCATTGTTTTTACTTGCTGACCGAATTAGGTCTACACTATCTTTTAAATAGGCGTCCCAGATTGTTTTTTTTTCTCTCTCTCTTTGAAATTGGAAGATTCTAAAGATGTGTTGAAATTATTGTGTTTTAGCAAGTAGCTGGTGATCTTTTGCCTTTTCTTTACATTTTGGTTTAAGTTGGGTGTGAGAAGCCTGCTTGGGAATGTCCTAGCATGGCCAGAAAATTCCCTGCACAGTCTTTTCCCGGAGCGTTGGGGTTATCAAAGGTCTCTGTTGGATTCCTTTCATGTTAATTTCTTAAATATGTTGTCATTTGCGGCATAAATTCCTCTTCTAAATTTAATGTGGTGTTTCCGACTATCTGGGAGGAGACTGAGCAGCGAAACGTGTTACTTTTAAACATAAACAAGAACGATCTGTCACACTACTACACTTTAAAACACAGTTTATATGTAATTCATGTCACACAGTCTCATACGGAACCTACATCCGCTTTCTTTTATATACTGTATATGATAAGATACTGTCATCCCCCTTCCCTTCTGTGTGAAAGAATGAATGAGCAAATGTATTTCTAGTTGCATGCTGGATGGTAGCAGACAAGCCTGTCTGCTAGAGAACAGTAGGACCAACGTCGGAACAGGTTGCTACGCTTTCTAAAAGCAAAGAGGTTTCTATCCGTAGTATGGTCCTGTCCGTCCCTTGGCATGTTGGTATAGGAAGCTGCCTCTCTGGTCACTTCCGTTTGTATTTGTGAGGCACCCTTGAGGAGGGACCCACTGCAGTCTGTCCGTGGCGAGCGTCTGAAGTGGTAAGATCTCCGGCTAAGCGCGTGTCTGCTAAGTCCGTAGGACAATGGATTTCTTAAGTTCAGCCTAACTGAAAATTTAATCACCTTTATTTCAGGTTTAGCTCTAAAATATCTAATGTTATCTTAAATTGCAACGCAGTGTAATTCGAGTGTGAAGTTCAGAATATATTCCGGTAGTTGCTTTGTCACTACTTTATGAGTAAAGTGGAACCACGTGTTGATCAGTAACTCTAACTAGCATCATCAATCTTCAATGCGAATGTGCGTGAAATTATAACGTCTCGTCTTGACAATATTTTTCAATATAGCAACTTTTCTTTATGTTCAACACACGTGGGGTGTACTTTGTGAGACCAGTACCACGTGCTTATACAATTGTTTGACCCATCAGGTTAATAGTAAGACGATAGTAACCAGTTCGAGGTTTTTCTTTTGTAAATTGCTTTTCGATCTAATTTACTTTAATTATCAAAATTACTGTGGAGTTACACTCTTTGTGTAAACCAAGTTGACCACGTGAAGCATGTGGTGTAATCATCAAAGTAGCCCTCAGCTATTCTTTTCGGGAAGATTTCACAGAGAGTTAGTATGAATTTAGTATACCAGTGTGTGGTAATTACATGACGGACAGAATTGTGCTACGAACGTAACTTCTTCGGGTGAAAATTGAACCGGTTGGTTGTGGTTAATTTCCTCTTGCATATGTTTCAACGTTCTTCGTGTGTTATTTTATGAATGCAGTGTTGTATGCAGTCTCCCAATCTTGGCTCCATATTTGATGTGTTCCGTAAGATAACAATCTCACATTTTCACAATCCTAAATAAGGCACCAGTTTAGTTATGAATCAAGTTTAATATGCTGAAATTTCAATGATCAATGTTAAAATAAATTTCCAAATATAAACTGATTTATTTCTTTTTATTTAAATTCTCTTATATATATATCACCGGTTGTCGTATGACTATTAAAAGATTATAATTAATGTTAGTCTGGTTGGGAATTTGGTAAGCTAGACTGGATACCTGGTGAAACAGTTGCGCAGTAATGCAAGGTTAACTTCCCCAGACAGCTCACAGCTTTTAACCCGCTTTTATTGCCTATCAGCACCGCTTTCATAGCAAATTAAAGCAACAACGTTACACAGCTAATAAATGCTCTACCCCAGATGACCACCGTCCGCGAGTATGGCGGCAAACTGAGAAAGGTCTCATCCTTTCAGTGTTTTCAAGAGTCACAGCGGTGTTACTTCTGGCATCGTGATGGGGGGAGACATCGGGTATGGCTTCAGATCACGCCTGGTAGTGACCGAGGGAAATCTGACGGCACAGCAATACGTCACGGACATCCTGTGTAAGAATGTGTTGCCTCTCACGCGAAAGCATCGTGGTGCCACTTTCCAAAAGGACAATGAGAGTCCACATATGGCATGTTTCTGTCGTCTACGTTATGTTGAGATACTCCTGTGGCCAGGAAGATCCCCAGATCTGTCCCAGATACCGTACATCATATGTGGGACCAGTTCGGAAGTCAAATCCGTCCCAGTGCCAATATCCTGAATATCAAGGACCAGTCGCACTTAGGAGAGGATACGACGGTTTTATAATACCGATACCAAACTAATCAGTGCATGCATTCACACCAAAGGTGTCATAGTGGTAAGTAAGTCCACACTGCCACATTCTTTGTAAATTTTACTCAATCTTGTAATCATGGAAATAATATTATGCATCATCTCAAACCGCGAAGTTTACTCCTCGTGTTATAGGTGCTTCACTTTTTCACGTTTTTTGTCAGTGAGTGAGTCTAAAAATGGCTCTGAGCACTATGGGACTTAACATCTATGGTCATCAGTCCCCTAGAACTTAGAACTACTTAAACCTAACTAACCTAAGGACAGCACACAACACCCAGCCATCACGAGGCAGAGAAAATCCCTGACCCCGCCGGGAATCGAACCCGGGAACCCGGGCGTGGGAAGCGAGAACGCTACCGCACGACCACGAGATGCGGGCGAGTGAGTCTAGGAGTATGTGTCCGGAGTAATTCAAGGTGAAAAGATGACACAAATCTAGCCCTGAAAAAGAAAATATTAATGGATATTGTTGAGTATTATTCGTCAGTCTGGAACCATTGCTATGACGGATTTACCTGAGAGAGAGAGAGAGAGATAGAGAGAGAGAGAGAGAGAGAGAGAGAATGCATTACACATTCGTTTCTTTATGGTTGTCATAAAAGTGCTCAAGTAAGAGACATTACAAGAAAGGGTGTGAATCGCGAAGAGCCATTACTTACGAAATTCTTAAGGCTCGCATTCCGAACGAGTCAAGAAACCTTCACCATAAATCTCATGTAATGACCACGATGATAAAATTAAGATTTCTACAGATAGGTGTCGGCAACGTATTCCGCGCGGATCATCCGTGAAAGGAATGAGAAAATTGACCAATGATTCTGGTACACTACGTACCGTTCGCCACTTACCGCATGGTAACTTCCTGAGTATAGGTGTCACTGTAGATGAAAATGATGCATCTCCCAATGATGCACGGAGTGTAAATGGAGAAAGATCAAGGTTCTTTTACCATCGCTAGTGACATATTTAAACCCGTGGTGTCGAACAGAAAAAACTATTTGGAAGTTATGTTGCAGAAAATGTTGTGCTTCGACTACGAGAGACGGTTACGTGCAGGTGTGGAAGTCTGAGCCAAGAAAGTTCGTCATTCTCTTGACTACAGTCTAGTACAATGATGTACTGTTCGCTCAATTCGACTGTCAAAATTCTTGAGCTCAATGCTTACCGCTCCTGTTTTTATGCATTAGATACTTGCCCTTTAGTTACAAGACTCGGCAACGAGGACTGTCTTCACAATAACGAACAACTGCTAGAAAATAGCTGCAAGTCACTACTTAGAAATAAGACGAAATGTACCGAAATAAGCTAAAGTTAAGAAAGTAAAATTGTAGGCTATTCTTGAAAAATCTTCTATTAAATTTTATACACCACACAAAGAAGCGAACGAAGTTGTTAGACCTTTCCGAGTCTCCTACGGGTAAATGTAAACAGTTTATTCTTTTCGATATGCATACCAATCAGATATCGTATCACCTTCGACTTTCGGAAAGCGGTCGCAACTGCAGCTTACAGCTCCAGGATAACTTGCTGTTGGGCGCCAACCAGTAAACGCGTAACTAAAAAAAAAAAAAAACACCCACAAGCTAGTATTTGCATCCTTCTTTCTTCCTTTACGTTTACTCTACGAAGAAAAACATTGTACTACACTCAACTGCATGCACACACAGTTCACAAATTACTGCTACGTTTTCAAGAGTACGACTCCAATAACATCATAAATCGTTATAGGTACTAGCACGGTATGATGGTGTAAGTGAATTAAGTCAATGAAGTTTATTGCAGTTAGATACTTGCGTAAAACTTCAATGGCTACACCTGTTTCGACGGATAAATCATTTTCAATAACCCACGAAGAATTCATGGTATCAAGGCTGTATCGAGGTATGCGGGAGGACACCATTTGTGAGGCGCCAAGCAGAAGACTGTTCGTCCTCGAAAGAGGGAGAAGGAACTGATTACACGACAACAATTTGCATTTTCTTACGAGGCACTTCTCTTAAATATTTAGTTATTCATTCTTGTTGATGTCACATTCAGTCAGGAGACCGGTTTGATGCTGTTCTCCATGTTGGCCTATTCTGTACAACAGAATCATCTTCATCTCTGCAGATCTACTGCAACCTTTATAGAATCATTTTCAACCGCTAACTGCAGTCAAGGCTGGACCTCCCTATACAAATTTTATGTCTCGCACTTCTCTCCATTACCAAAATGAAGATTCCTTTATGTCTCCTGCCAGCTGATCCCTTCTTCTACTCAAGCAGAGCCATACATTTTTCTTATCCGCTATCTGATCCAGTCCCTTCTCATTAGTTACTCGATCTAAGCAACTAAATTTCATCATTCTTCTGTAACACCACGCTCCAAAAGCTTCTAGTCTCTTCTTGTCACAGCTGTTTATCGTCCACATCTCACTTCCGTACAAGGAAACAGTTTCTAACATTCACATTTATGTTCTAAGATAAAAAAAACTCTTCTTCCAGAATGCTTTTCTTGCTACTGTCACTCTGCTATTTATATTCTCTCTACTTTGGGGCATCGTCAGTTATCTGCTACCCAAATTCAAATACTTATTTACCACTTTTAGTGCCTCATTTCCTAATCTAATTTCGAAAGTGTGGCATCATTTAATTCGATAATACTTTACTACTCTTGTTTCATCACATAACTTCTTTTCAAACCACTATCCACTTCGCAACAATGGTCTTCCAAGTCCTTTGCCGTCTCTGGCAGTGCCATAATGTCATCGGTAAGCTTCAAACTTTTAAAATCATCTTCGTAAATTTTAATTTCTATTCAAAATGTCACCTTGGTTTCCTTCACGGCTTGCTCAATGTACAGATTAAATAACAAATGGGGTAGGCACCAATCCTTTCTCATTATGAACGTTGAACACTGGAGAAAGTACTGATGAAACACTGAGACACTGTACAACACAAGAGTCTCAGCTGTTGCATTGGTGCACTTTTCTAAGCGTTTTCATTCGCAACATAGAAGACGAGGAAGAATACAGCGGAACAATGAGGATAAATGCTCGTGCTAACGCTTGTTGACCCTTGCCTCCTGGAATGAGAAATGGCAGGCGAAGTGCACATCGCACTTTCGCGCCAGATAAGAGCTGCATAGTTGGCATTCTTTGCGGCGGTACTGCGCGGAGGCCGCGGGGTGTGCTCCAGACGCCACTTCCGCGGCCGAGCAAATCTTGGTGAGGCACGGCAAGGCGCTGCGCCGCGCTGCCGCCCGTCCAGAAGCGGGCCGCTTGCCGCGCCGACATTAAATTACATCCCACTTGCTCTCAATAAAGCGACGGCCGCAAAAAAGCGGCGCGGCCAACAACCCGGCCCTGGGTCACGCCACCTCCCGCCCTCCCCGTACGTGTTTTCGCGAGCCGGCCGCGTTCGCCTGCGGAAGTTCGCACCGTGACGACGCGTTATAATCCACGCCGTCACCTGGACCAAAGAAAGACCGCGCAAACCGACATCGGTGTGTGTCCCTTGATATACGAGGTTTATTCTAAAAGTAAATAACGTTTGTCTCTCGAGATATCATTATTCGAGATGGTGAAATAAAACTTATTTTACGAGATGGGTGTATTTTCTTATTTTAGCTTTTCTGGCGTAGGCACCGTTCAAATTTGTCTTAACGCTCCGCAAGCTTTCCTAAGCCTTCTACACACCCAGCTGGCCCCCAAGTCGTTAAACTAGTCGCAGACGTCTTCCTTCAGGTCGTCGTCATTTCCCGAGTGCTTTCCGTGCTAAAAGTCCTTCAGTTTGGGAGAAAGATGGCAATCACTCGGAGCCAAGTCCGGGTTACAGCGCGTATGTTCAAAACGTCCTACCTAAACACCGAAATAAATTCGTCAGCGCTGCAGAATGCGAGGCGGCGTTGTGATGCAGGGCTAAGCCATTGGATAATAATCCACGACGTAGTCAGTGAAAGTGTCTGACAGTATGCCGCTGCTTTAATGATCTCTCCTCTAGGCATACAATCCATGAACAGGACGCCCTTTAGATCCCAAAATAGCGTAGCCATAACCACCTTCGTGCTGAGAATTAATGTGACATTTTTTTATTTCGTTGGGGTTGGGAATGCCATTTCACTGACTGGCGGTTTGTTTCGGAGCTTTTATTTGAAACCCCGGCCTCGTCAGCAGTAACAATATGGTTCAAATACTCCTCACCATCTTTGACGTACCGAGCGACAAAAATTAGTGCACAGCTGTCTTCTTCTTTTTTTTTTTTTAATGTCTAGCGTCGATGAACACAGCTGGCACACACTTTTCTACAGCTCAAATCACCAATAGCAATATGATTAAGAACAGATCATGAAATTACAGGAAAGCACAAGCTCAATCCATCAAAAGTGAAACGTCTGTCCTGTTGAATGCTTACCTCAATCCTTGATTAGTGATCGTTAGTAACAAACCCAACTTGATCACTCTTCATTATAAGTTTTCGTTCGTCCGCCATTAAAGAAGATGCATCATTTTCCAGCTGAGGCTTCATTCATCACATTTCCATAAAGTTTGGTAATCTGTCTGCAAATTTCGAGAGGGCAGACTTCCTTTCCATTCAAATTGCACTACGAACCTCACGCTTCTCGGGTCATTAATTTTGTCACCCATTTAAAAATCTCACAAATAAAGAGTAAACGACCGTTCCTACTCACTGTTGGAGTTATAGTGGCACCAAGAATTTGGTAGTCTATTACATGGCGCGGGGTTGGGGAAAAGCGGGGGGCGCGGAGGGGGAGGGGGCAGCTGTGTGGTTCAACAGATCAAAATGCTCTTTAATTTTAGAATGACCTCATTAGTTTCACCTTCAGCGTAATCTTGTATATGTAGATCTTAGATCTTGACAACAGCGTTCCCCTGTGCAGTGTGGAAGCGGAATTTGCCAACCAACTCTGCCATGTGTAGAAAAATGATGGGTGGTCTATCGATAAGGAGTTCCTATTATAAGTTCGTGTTACATAGTAACTTGATGTCAAAGTGTTACGTACATATTACATCATTTAAATGCGTGGGACATTGTTGTTGTGGTCTTCAGTCCTGAGACTGGTTTGATGCAGCTCTCCATGCTACTCTATCCTGTGCAAGCTTCTTTATCTCCCAGTACCTACTGCAACATACATCCTTCTGAATCTGCTTAGTGTATTCATCTCTTGGTCTCCCTCTACGATTTTTACCCTCCAAGCTGCCCTCCAATACTAAATTGGTGATCCCTTGATGCCTCAGAACATGTCCTACCAAACGATCCCTTCTTCTGGTCAAGTTGTGCCACAAACTTCTCTTCTCCCCAATCCTATTAAATACTTCCTCATTAGTTATGTGATATACCCATCTAATCTTCAGCATTCTTCTGTAGCACCACATTTCGAAAGCTTCTATTCTCTTCTTGTCCAAACTATTTATCGTCCATGTTTCACTTCCATACATGGCTACACTCCATACAAATACCCAGATTGAATAACATCTGGGAGAGGCTACAACCCTGTCTTACTCCTTTCCCAACCACTGCTTCCCTTTCATGCCCCTCGACTCTTATAACTGCCATCTGGTTTCTGTACAAATTGTAAATAGCCTTTCGCTCCCTGTATTTTACCCATGTCACCTTCAGAATTTGAAAGAGAGTATTCCAGTCAACATTGTCAAAAGCTTTCTCTAAGTCTACAAATGCTAGAAACGTAGGTTTGCCTTTCCTTAATCTTTCTTCTAAGATAAGTTGTAATGTCAGTATTGTCTCACGTGTTCCAATATTTCTACGGAATCCAAACTGATCTTCCCCGAGGTCGGCTTCTACTAGTTTTTCAATTCGTCTGTAAAGAATTCGTGTTAGTATTTTGCAGCTGTGGCTTATTAAACTGACTGTTCGGTAATTTTCAAATCTGTCAACACCTGCTTTCTTTGGGATTGGAATTATTATATTCTTCTTGAAGTCTGAGGGTATTTCGCCTGTTTCATACATCTTGCTCACCAGATGGTAGAGTTTTGTCAGGACTGGCTCTCCCAAGGCCGTCAGTGGTTCCAATGGAATGTTGTCTACTCCGGGGGCCTTGTTTCGCTCAGGTCTTTCAATGCTCTGTCAAACTCTTCACGCAGTATCGTATCTCCCATTTCATCTTCATCTACATCCTCTTCCATTTCCATAATATTGTCCTCAAGTACATTGCCCTTGAATAGATCCTGTATATACTCCTTCCACCTTTCTGCTTTCCCTTCTTTGCTTAGAAAAATCAAAAATTAAATCACTAATCCAAGCCTGGTGGGACATGTAGAGTTATTGATCAGCCCCTACCTATGGGTTTTATGCAACCAACAACACCTTCAACTACCTTGCACACGATTTTCATACTGTCTTCCTCTTCTACTCCTACAGAAAAAAATGAACACAACATTATTGTAAGAAATGTAGCTTTGTTCAAATGTTTGTGAAATCTTATGCGACTTAACTGCTAAGGTCATCTACATTTACACTCCGCAAGCCACCCAACGGTGTGTGGAGGAGGTCACTTTACATGACACTGTCATTGCCTCCCTTTCCTGTTCCAGCCGCGTATGTTTCGTGGGAAGAACGACTGTCTGAAAGCCTCCGTGCGCGCTCGAATCTCTCTAATTTTACATTCGTGATCTCCTCCGGAGGTGTAAGTAGGGAGAAGCAATATATTCGATACCTCATCCAGAAATGCACCCTCTCGAAACCTGGCGAGCAAGCTACACCGCGATGCAGAGCGTCTCTCTTGCAGGGTCTGCCACTTGAGTTTGCTAAACATCTCCGTAACGCTATCACGGTTACCAAATAACCTTGTGACGGAACGCGCCGTTCTTCTTTGGATCTTCTCTATCTTTTCCGTCAACCCGATCTGGTACGGATCCCACACTGATGAGCAATACTCAAGTATAGGTCGAACGAGTGTTTTGTAAGCCACCTCCTTTGTTGATGGACTACATTTTCTAAGGACTCTCCCAATGAATCTCAACCTGGTACCCGCCTTACCAACAATTAATTTTATATGATCATTCCACCTCAAATCGTTCCGCACGCACACTCCCAGATATTTTACAGAAGTAACTGCTACCAGTGTTTGTTCCGCTATCATATAATCATACAATAAAGGATCCTTCTTTCTATGTATTCGCAATACATTACATTTGTCTATGTTAAGGGCCAGTTGCCACTCCCTGCACCAAGTGCCTATCCGCTGAAGATCCTCCTGCATTTTGCTACAATTTTCTAATGCTGGAACTTCTCTGTATACTACAGCATCATCCGCGAAAACCCGCATGGAACTTCCGACACTATCTACTAGGTCATTTATATATATTGTGAAAAGCAATGGTCCCATAACACTCCCCTGTGGCACGCCAGAGGTTACTTTAACGTCTGTAGACGTCTCTCCATTGATAACAACTTGCTGTTCTGTCATCAGTCCCTAAGCTTACACACTACTTAACCTAAATTATCCTAAGGACAAACACACACACCCAAGCCCGAGGGAGGACTCGAACCTCCGCCGGGACCAGCCGCACAGTCCATGACTGCAGCGCCTGAAACCGCTCGGCTAATCCTGTGCGGCGGCCGTAGCTTTCGAATTATTCAAGAAAAACGTAAAAAAGTTACCTTCAAACACGTTTTTCATGAATAACTCTAAGACTATGATCTCCAGCGTTAATGTATTAAATTTCCTAGAAACAGGTTCCGCTCATTTGTTCTGTAGCACTAAAAGTTTGTTTAGTGAGCGAGAGAGTATGAAAATCTCGAGCGTTGTTTTTGATGGTGTTGCGGGCTGCATAAAACGCACAGGCAGGGGCAGCTGAATCACCCTCTATACAGGTCTACACGAAGACAGAAAAAAATGTAAATGAGCGTATGGCATCGTTGGCCAGGAGGCCCCACCGGGGAAGTTCGGCCGCCACGTACAAGTCTTATTTCAGTCGACGCCACAATGGGCGATTTGCACGCCGATAAGGAGGATGAAATGATGATGAGGACAGCAAAACACCCAGTCCCCGAGCGGAGAAAATCTCCAACCAGGCTGGGAATCGAACCCAAGCCAGCTTGCATGGGAGGAGAGCACGTTACCACCCAGATAAGCAGGCGGACACGAAGATAGAATTTTAGGATACCTTCTAGCTAAAAGTCTACCATGGCGCCAGTTGTAAATTGCGATCCATGAGGTTAACGGCAGTGGTCTCTTTGGTATAACACATTATGACTTTTTCCTAATTGCAAGAACGTGCCGAAATTTCATTTTTCAACAAGACGGAGTCCCCTGCAGTGGCAGTTGCACGCAGGAGAAGTTCTTGACAGCGAGCTGCCCCAACAATAGATTGGTCGTGAGGTTGCCACATCTCACCTTCCAACAATGGGTGAACTGCAGTGCCGCAGAGCAATAGTAATGAATGCAGTATTCCAGACATGCTTGCAGAACTATGGGACGGGATGAGTTTTGACTAGCGTCTGTATGTTTGTCGTGTATCCCTTGGAGAGCACATTGAACATTTGTGAAAGGCAAATAAAAACAAAACGAAGTTTTAAAAAGCACACCAATTATGTTCGTGCATGCATGTAAAAGATATATTCTTCCAACATCGGGTGGCTGTTTTCAAATAAAAAAACTTCGTAGTCGTACATGAAAACTAAACTTCACCCTAAGTGTCTACCTTCAGTCATATAGGAGATGTAGTCCTCTGAAGTTGGATGAATCTTCGTGAAACACTCAGTACTGTACCAAAGAGAAAGAAAAAAATAGCTCTAGATAACATTTGCAGAAACGTAATAAATTCTGGAATCATGAAAAAATTCCTAAAACATAAATTGCAGTGAAAATACAGTCGAAACGACTTTTTCCTTTACAGAAACCATTCAATAATACATACGTTAGAACACCTTCAGCAGCATCCCATTAGAGTGTGGCATTTCAGCAGTTGTGATGATCCTATAAATCGTTGATTATGTGAGTACACTGCACGAACGATGAATCTTGGAAACGAATCCATCCTCATGGTCCCAGAAGGAAAACTCAGTTGGCGTCGTATTTGTGATTGAGTTAGAACGAGACAACAATCAAATTCGGTCGAAACCATTCATCAAATCTCCATAATGGCTCAAAAGTGTTGCGGTGCCCTAACATTTTCGTTACAGGGCAAATCTTTTCAGTCCGTCAGAAAGAGCATAAGGTCCAATCTCTAAATCTTGCACAATACCAGGACACACTATGACAACGACCAGGAGGAGTTGTACAGTGGTCAGCTCACTGGACTCGCATTCGGGAGGACGACGCTTCAAATTCGCGTCCGCCCATCCACGTTTAGGACTTCCGTGATTTTCCTAAATCGCTCCAGCTAAATGCCGGGATGATTCTTTGAAAGGGCACGACCGATTTCCTTCCGCACCCTTGTGCTTCGCCGTAATGACCTCGACGTCGACGTGAAGTTTAACTATGATATTTATTTTTTTCACTGAGAATATCAGCTGGAATGCTCTGCATACCATTGTGTTTCGTGAAACAGTAGTAGAAAATAAATTAAGTTTTGCTCCAACAGGCATTCGAAGTGTAGAGTACTCGTGTATGTCCTTACCGTCTTTGATTGCATGTTCCAACGTTGTTTACAGAAGACATGGGGAAACCGGCTGGTGACAGTATAGTGACTGGTTGCCATCATTGTCGCCCAATCCAGTGATCGGACTTAGAAGCTTTAGAAGGTAGTCAGATGGCTTCAGGACACTGAGTAATGGAATTGAGGAAGTTACTGCTTTAGCCCTGTCTCGCTGGTCGAAGCGAGGCTGGCGGCCCTGATTAAACGCGATACAAACACATACAAACGTTTCGGAAGGAGTCTACGGAGCAATACGACGCGCGATTAGCCTCGAGCTCAGCATGGCGCTAAGAGAGTGTGAGCTCTGGCCGTAGGCACGAGGAGACCTCAGAAAACGCTACAGAAACTCCGAGGTAACGGACGAGGAGGAAAGTTTCAAGTCTTACCAACATTCTATATCACTGCTTAAACGGCGCCAATAAAACGAAAGAAAGAATAGGGTTTAAGTTCCTGCCGACGACAAAGTCGTGAGATGCGGCGCACAAACCAGAATAGGATAAGAATGAGGAAGGAGATGGACCGAAGCCTACTTAATGAAACTATCCCGTCGTTTGCCTTAACCGATGCGGGGGAACCACGGAAAACCTGAATCTGGTTCGCTGCACTGAGATCCGAGTACTGCCTCTCCTGAACCAGTTCAAATGGCTTATATGGCTCTCAGCACAATGGGACTTAACATCTGAGGTCATCAGTCCCCTAGAACTTAGAACTATTTAAACCTAACTAACCTAAGGACATCACACAAATCCATGCCCGAGGCAGGATTCGAACCTGCGACCGTAGCGGTTGCGAGGTTCCAGACTGAAGCACCTAGAACCGCTCGGCCACAGGGGCCGGCTCCTGAACCAGTGTTCAGTGCATAAACCACTGCGCTACACTTTGCGGGCGTCAAAAAAGATCTATAATAAATTCTGACATTTTCCTTTGTTTTTACAACTAATGACACCTATGAGAACACGTCACAACAATAAGGATTTAATAGCTCAGTTTCAATGACTATGTATCACGATTCATTCAACGGTGTCAAACGTCATCTGTGTGTTTTGTCTTTCACACGTCGTTTTCACAACATTTCAGTATCAATGTCACTAAAGTAACTAGAACAGTCAGTGATGTGGAATATTATAACTGCAATTTATTTCATACAGTCAATCGGTGATTAAAGTTGAAATATTAGTTCTTTCCATGCAGGAAGAAAATCTGCGTGAACATGAACTCAAGCAATGAAGATGTAAATACAGTAATAGTCGAACTGTCAAGAATGGGGGGGATGGGGGGGGGGGGGGGGGGGGGAAGGAGCCACAATCTTATGATGGGTCATTAGCCTGTTCCGCTGACCCGCTAACGATCGACCTAAGGCGTTGCAGTGTGACTGTGCGGCTGATCCTGGCGGAGGTTCGAGTCCTCCCTCGGACAAGGGTGTGTGTGTTTGTCCTTGGAATAATTTAGGTTAAGTAGTGTGTAAGCTTAGGGACTGATAACCTTAGCAGTTAAGTCCCATAAGATTTCACACACATTTGAACATTTTGACCTGCTAAGCGGTGAAACTAGGGGCGAAAGAACAAACGTTTTATATAAAAAAAAAATTTCTTCGCGCTGTATCCGTTCAATACAGATGTCTTCTTTAGCCGTTTGGATTGGCCTCATGCAGCTAAAACATTTCCACTGCTGCCGGAAACAAATGACGTACGATGCTCGACTTTATCAATGTGCAACACCACTTTGTGTAGGCTCCTCTAATGGTGTGCTACGGTCTGTAGCGCGGGGATTTCAAGACATACCAGGACATGTATCTGGAAACCAATAAAACGTTAACTGCTACATTAACTTTTTGTTTTGTTTTGCAGGAGATATTTGAAACTTTATGACTATCCCCCACATCCAGTGTTGGGAAGAAACGCAAATAAACAACGTACTTAGGCAATGGCGATCACCAGAAGTCGTCACGCGCGCGGCTGCCTGGCGAGTGCCGTGCAGCTTTTCGCGCGCTGGCGTAGCGGCACTGACCACTGGCAAGAGCGCGCCTTATTGTGCTATCGCGTGACGTCAGCGCCGCAATGGTTAGCACCTGTTGGCTGCGCTTGCTCAACTCTTCAGACTGCCCCTACCTGCGCCAAACTATATCAATAACCACACACGTACTCTGAACCGTCAACGCACGTAAAGGGTAGTCGTAACGAGCCTCGTCACAGTTTGGGCCTCACCTGAACATACAACCCCAAAAACTTACAATTCTCTGTGCTGCAGCTCCGCCAGCCGCGATACGCAACGGTAGCATTACAGGGTGTCAAAAGGCAGTCTCATCGTGGTGACACAAATAGTGCGGTCAGCCGTTTTCTAGCTGGCGCTCATACCAGGAACTATTTTACGCTTCCGCACAATACGTTCACAAGTAGGTCAATCATCCACCAATAGCTACGTTTGCCATCACAGAGAGCTGTGAAAACCCGGGGCTATCTGATAAATCCGTCAAATAGTTCACAAGATGACGCTCATATGCCGAGCGCATGATTTAACCGACGCGCCGGTAATTGTTCAGTTATTGGCCACTTCCAGCAGTTCTTCAGTCGCGCACAACTTATCTACAGTGCCGACGAGCCTAGACGTCGGGCAGTTTACGTCGAGTGTCTAACATTGTTCACGGTGATAGTCGAAGTGTTTACTTTCTGGGAGACTGAACTTAAACTCTCTTAACTGTAGTCCATTCCAAACTGCAATTATATTAATCAGCAATCATCTACTTTGTTAGGCTACTAAAGGTGCAGAACTTTATTTCTGTGCCACGCCTTCTCTGGAAGGCAAAGCTGAGTATATTTTCATGTATGTCACTTATTTCAATAAAAGATAGTTATTGTTTTTCATGTGTTGCCCGATGGTTTAGTTTTAGATATAAAGTTCTGTGAGAAGTTTGTAGGTAGCGAGCAAGAAGGCCACTTCCATTTACCTACGGATATCTGTAGCATAGGGGGTTCGCTTGCTGCTACCTTTATGTTGGGCACCTACCTAAGTTGAACACAACACTCTTTTTTATACATGTTGGACCTTGTTGAGCTCTTTGGCTGTTATTCAGTTAAGGATTGTTACGGGAGACTGCAACAAGCCGCAGATACGTTTAAGAAACTTCATTTTACTGCCACAGCCGGTATCAGACCAATTTTCAATGGCTATACTTGTTTGTTTGCAGTATTAGAATCGTCATTTGCACGTCTTCTGCTTATGTGCAGTATAATACTATTTACGGAGTCAGCGCCATATTATGTGGGGTATGGATGACAGTAGAAAATGGGTTAACATTAATAAAATTTTTAATAAAAACGCATCCGGACTAAAAGAAACAAAAATGTACTAACATAAAATGTGTAACGCTTAGGAGAACTACAGTTTTTTTGTGGAAAAAAAATTACGGACATAATAGCATCCAACACAGCGACAAGACGATTTTCTGTAATATGTAAGAAACTCTACGTGCTGCTAAAAAGCAGAGTGAGGCGTTTAGCTTGAGACATTCTAATATACCGACAAATACTGAGCCTCCGAAAATGACGCTATACATCAAAGATTCGTAAAATTTATCCCCCCCCCCCCCCCACCCACCCAAAAAAAAATGGTTGAAATGGCTCTAAGCACTATGGGACTTAACATCTGAGGTCATCAGTCCCCTATAACTTACAACTACTGAAACCTAACTAACCTAGGAACATCACACACATCCATGCCCGAGGCAGGATTCGAACCTGCGACAGTAGCGGTCACGCGGTTCCAGACTCAAGAGCCTAGAACCGTTCGGCCACAGCGCCCAGCCGTCTACTTCCCCCTTCAATAGCGTTGCATAGGGCAGTTTCTAATTTTGACTACAGATCACAATTCGATTACCTTTCAAACCACTATCCAAATGTGAAGTACCAGTTACAAGCACTATCTAGAAATCTGTTAGTTCTCTGCAATGATAAATAATGAAAAACATTTCTAAGAAATCATTTTATGAATCGTTCTGATCACACCAGCAGTTTTCTCAGTAGAACGAATGAAACCAACATTAGTGGGCCAAGATTCCTGAAATTCACAGAAGCCAGTGACAAGTACATAGGTTATCCCTGACATTTCTTGCTGCACACGTACCCCGCAAGTAGCTGGCCAGACAAATAGTAGCTCTCTACATGGTTCCGCTCGTTTCAGCCAACACTGCATCATAAGTATTGCAAAAACGCTTCATACATACATTTGTATGTAAAGCCACACTTCCTTCCAGTGCCACATCAACTATTTGATGCCTCAAGATATAACCAGTCACCCGATACCTTCTTTTAGTCAGTGTGACGTAAATTTCTCTTTCCCCAGTTCGATTCGGTACCTTTCCCATCAGTTGCTCGATGTACCCTTCTAATTTTCAACATACTTCTATAGTACCACGTTTCAAAAACTACTTCTTGTCTGAACCATTTATCGTCTACGTTTCACTTACGTACAAGGCTGTACTCCACACAAATACCTTTAGAAAAGACTTCCTAAAAATGCATGACATTGCGCCGATAGTGTGATAATACCTCAGCAGTTTGTCACTTCAATGTCACTGCTAGAATATACAAAATCACATGAAATGTTTCCGCCGTATCTAACTTAATTACTACCAGGATTATTTTCTTATTTCCATTTTACTGGACTTCTACGGAATCACTTGAAACCACGGAGAATGTCTGGATTATCTAGCACAATATCAAGTAATTAACCAAGTAGTCTTTTAGCGAACGAAAACTAAAATACTTACGCTCGCACACATGTTCATGCAACTTACTCAGTTTCCATGTACTTGATCTTTGTTACAGAATCAAATATATTATGTTCTTTTTTATCACCACACTATCGGCGCAATGTCATGCATTTTTAGCAAGTCTTTTCTAAAGGTATTTGTACAGCCTTGTACGTAAGTGAAACGTAGACGATAAATGGTTCAGACAAGAAGTAGTTTTTGAAACGTGGTGCTATAGAAGTATGTTGAAAATTAGAAGGGTAGATCGAGCAACTGATGGGAAAGGTACCGAATCGAACTGGGGGAAGAGAAATTTACGTCACACTGACTAAAAGAAGGTATCGGGTGACTGGTTGTATCTTGAAGCATCAAATAGTTGATTTGGCACTGGAAGGAATTGTGGCGAAAAAACTGGGTTTGTGTACAGCATATGTAGACGGCAGCAGTTACGCAGATATGTAGAAGCATGCGCACGATAGAGTAGCGCGGATAACTGCATCAAACTAGGCGTCGGATTGAAGACGACAGCGACGACAACCACAGAAACAACGTTGGAGTCGCGTTTGAAAGAACTGAAGCTAAAATCCAGTTCCGGCTAGCAGGAGGAATTTACCATCGTTTTCCAACATCACTGTATGCAAATGATAGGAATGATTCTTTCAGTAAGGCAATGGGTGGAGGTCTGCGCCGTTGCGGATAACCGCGGGTGTACACATCCATACCCGCAATAATAATTACTTGTGGTTAAAACTTAAAAGAAGAATTTTCGTCTGTTTGCATTACATGTGATCAAAAATAACAATAATTATTGTTTTATGTCACTATTATTACACATATGGGACGGTGTGCACAGGGCTTACATTTGCAATGTCACGGAAAGAGTAGATATGTTTCTGACATCTGCAAGGCCCATCTTTCTACTTTCCCGTACAATTACAGGAGTTTCCTGTTTCCATTGTACTAGCCGTTGCCTTATGTTTCAGACAAGACGGTTTTGTCTGCAGAAACAGGTCGTATTCAGTTACAGAAAACGACCACGAAGCCACTTGAAGGTTCTTCTAGGGTACTCCATCCGTTGCAATCTTTGCTTCATGATCTTACTCTCATGTTTCTGTATCACATACCGCTCAATTAATGAACCGAATACAATCAGTGAATTTATCAACATTCCTCTTCAAATATATTTACAAATACTCAATGCTACATTTATTAAATTAGGAACTTTCGCGCGTTAACATGATTCAGTATTACAATGTAATATATGGCTAACATTAAATATAATGCAGCATCAATATATATAACAGTCCAATGTTGTGAAAATGTTATGTAAAAAATTTCGCAAAATCACTTTCCTTAAATACGACAGGCTATGTTATGTTAAAATGTGGTTATATCGAACTCTGTGTTCTTATTGAATGGAATGTCCGACTTATCTCGTCACAGTTCGAACGTACCGGGCAGGTTAAAACGGTTTATGATATTTTAATATCCACAGACGCGGATAAAAAGAGTTGCAGAGACGTTTGCTCATAGTGACTCGTAGATGCGGTGCGTATCTCATTTTCGTTATCCGCACAGCCATCGGCTTCCCCACTACTGTCCAGTCGGACTCAATGTTCCGGTTGTAACGACTGTCACAGCGGCGGAACATTCAATTGAAATTTTCCTTCCATACTGCCATGAAACTGATTCGATTTTACAGTGAGTACTCTACGGCATTGGCCCGTTACTCAGCCTGCATTTATCGCGAATCTCTTGCCCAGCGAGAAGTCCCAAGCGACTGCAAAAAAGCGCAGGTGACTCTTGTATGTAAGAATGGTACAAAAAAAAACTCATCCGCAAAATTACAGACCAATATCCTTACCATCAGTTCGCTGCAGAATTCTTGAACACATTCTGAATTCAAATATAATAGATTTCCATGAGATAGAAAAGCCTCTTTTCACAAATCAGCACGGATTCAGAAAGCAGCGCTCGTGCGAAACTCAGCTTGCCCTTTTCTCACACGGTATCCTCATTGCTCTCAATGAGAAAAATGTACGTTAATGCGGATGAGTAGGAGAAACAATCCTATAACGTTCGAAAACAGCATTAGCAGTGTGCAGATAGACGCAGACATATCAATTAAATATGTAGACGTAACGTTGCAAAGCGATACGGAATGAGCACATAAAGTTGGTAAAAGGGAAGGCGAATGCTTGACTCCCTTTTATTGGGAGAATTTCGGGGAAGCGCAGCTCAACCACAAAGAAGACGGCGTATAGAACGCTAGTGCTGCCAATTCTTGAGTACTGTTAAAGAGTATTTGGGATCCCTAACAGGTCAGATTAAAGAAAGTAAACAAAGCAATTCAGGGGAGGCAGTTTTGTTACCGGTAGATACGATCAACACGCAAGCATTATGGAGATGTTTCGCAAACTCAAATGGGAATCCCTCGAGGGATTGCTGAAATTTAAGAGAACCGGCATTTGAGCGCGACTGTAAAACGAGTCTGTTGCCGCCCCGTACATTTCACCTACGGACCATAAAACCAACATGGATTTCGAAAGCCACGGATGAAGGCAGTCAGGTAGTTTCAGTATTTCTCGATTTCCGAAAAGCATTTGACTCAGCAGCGCACTTACCCTTATTATCGCATGGGGCGCCAGACGAAATAGGTGACTGGAATGACGATTTCTTGTTTGGAAGGACACAGCATATTACCTTGCGTGGACAGTTATCAACAGATGTAGAAGTAACTTCGGGTTTAGGCTTCGGGTTTACCCCAGGGAAATGTGTTGGGTACACCTAGCTGTTCATCTTATATATTAATGATCTTGCGGACAATATTAATAGCAACTTCTGACATTTCGCAGATGGTGCAGTTGTCTACAACGAAATCTACAGTCTGAACGAACCTGTACAAATATTGAGTTAGACATTGATAAGATTTCAAAGTGGTGCAATGGCCAGCAGCTTGCTTTAAATGTTCAAATTTGCAAAAGTGTGCACTTCGCAAAACGAAAAAACTTTGTGTCCTAAGAATATAATATCACTGGGGTACAGTTGGAATCTGTAAACTCTTACAAATATTTGGACGTAAAACTTACTAGGCACGTGAAAAGGAACGATCACATAGGCCTAACCGTGGGTAAAGCTGGTAGCATACTTTGGTTTATTGGTAGAATACTATGGAAATGCGTTCGGTGTACAAAAGAAATTGCTTCCAAGTCACTCGTGCGACCCGTCCTAGAATATTGGTCAGGTTGTGCACAAATGGCCACAGGTTTGTTTGACCTGAGGGAGAGTGTCACTGAGATGTTAAAAGAACTGAATTGGCACATTTTGAAGACAGACGGAAACTATCCCGAGAAATATTTGTTTTGTAAATAAAAATTGCCTTTTCTTGCGACACTATTTTATTTCCCCCAAATCCGTTTCACCTTTTCCACTTTAAGGCATCATCAGTGGGCTGTAGAATGATACAGTTTTGTTTTGATATATGTTATTTGTAGCTTGTAAAACAATTCACGTCTCCTTTTTTACGTAAATAAGTGATTACTTATAGATCTTCGCGTTTTTTGTTGGCATCTGCGTTTCCTGTATTCTGGTCTCATGCTGGACGCCGCACTACAGCACTATTTATGAAACATACGCATGTTGTTACGTTTCGAAATTTTTGTTTCCACTTTTCACCTTGTTTGCCCTTACTGTTGTGATGCACTATCAGTCTTCTGTCACTATGTATACATAATTTGATTGAGAACTGAGATTTCAAGAGTAAGTACTGAGAGTTCTAGGTGTCTCATCCTGTTTAGTTTGTTGTTACTCTACTATTTTATCTGTTAATGTAAACAATGAGTTGTTTGCCAAGTGGTTCTTTTCAGGTTTGGTTTTCTGTATGGGATAATCTTCTTGCATGGTTATGAGGTGTTTTTTATTGTTGATTCTAATTACTTTCATGTCTTCTTCTCGAATGGTTGGTTTGTGCCTGTGTTTTATTAGTGTTCTGCGAATGTGGAGTGGCTTGCCCCATACTTTCAGAACCTCATAAGTTCTTTGTATCTGACATCAAATGTTCTGCCTTTTTGTCCTATGTATCTGTCATCACACATTCTACACGGTAATCTATATATACCTGCGTTTGGTTATCTCTCTCTCTCTCTCTCTCTCTCTCTCTCTCTCTCTCTCTCTCTCTCTTTCTTTTCATTTTTGGGGTGTATTCTTGGATAGAATTGTCTGCTGTGTATGTCACGTTTCTTCCTAGTCTTTTGAAAATGTTGGTGATTTTATGTAGAAGTTTGTGTTTGTACGTCACTGTGTACCATCTTGTGTTTTCTCTTACATTGTCCTGATTATTCTGTGTAGTTGTTATGGTGCTGGGTGTTTGTGATTGTGTTTGGTTCTGTTGTGATGTTGGCAATAGTTTTATGCTTTCTGCTTTTCTTTTACTTTTAATTTTGTTGTTTAGCTTTGTAATTATGATACTGCTGTAAACATTGTTTTGAGGTATCTTCATTATTATGTCAACATCTTTTTGGTAGTTTTCTTTGTTGCCAGGGTTGTTTCAACTACGCTGCAGAAGTTTCGCTGGGAAGCCTTTTCTCATCCTCCATACAGCCTCAATCTCTTCTCATGCGATTTCCATATTTTTGGAGCCCTGAAGAAGACATTCGCGGCCGTCGATTTGCTTCGGACGACGAGGTGCACGACTAGATACAATTATGGTTCCGTAGTCAACCGCAAGCAACTTTACATGAAGGCACGAATTTTTTTGTCTCACAATCTGATGAATGTATTACGAGTTATGTCGATTGTTTTTGAAATAATACACAGTTTACTTACCTTTTCCATCTGCCTCGCCGACCAGTGTGGCCCAGCGGTTCTAGGCGCTTCAGTCTGGAACCGCGCGACCGCTACGGTCGCAGGTTAGAATCCTGCCTCGGGCATGGATGTGTGTGATGTCCTTAGGTTAGTTAGGTTTAAGTAGTTCTAGGTTCTAGGGGATTGATGACCTCATATGTTAAGTCCCATAGTGCTCAGAGCCATTTGAACCATTTTGAACCATCTGCCTCGTTTTCATTTGACTGCCCACTATAATTAATAAAAAGAATTGCGCATTAAAACTCAAATAACATTTGCCGTACGAAAACAGGCTCAAAGTGTTCCTTCAAAATTTATCGCAGTAATATTCCACACGACTTTCATTTTTAGAAAATTACGTCTCATCAACATGATGAGATTATCTGTACGTTTTGTTACTGTTTTGTCGAGGCAAACAGAGCACGGTTAGAAATTCTTAAGCGGTTGATTCATTTTACCTGAACAATATTTAGTTATTACTTAAAACAGTATAGCAACTTATAACCCACATAGTTACTTATACTCGTCCTAGTTTCGAAGGGAATTATACTGATTACGATCGTCAATAAGAGATACTGTTACTCCATCTGTATGAATGTATACTCCCACTCTTCGTTAGCAGAATGCTTTAGTCTTAACCAACATTAAATCAAGTGATCCTGATATCTGGTTTTACACTTTGTGTTGTTCTGACCCATAGAGTGAATGTGTCTTGCTGCTACATGGTAGTGTGTCACTTTTGTACCATGAAGTCCGCGTGGTTTGATCTGTAACTAAATAGCAGACGATAAGAGACCACATTAGTAAGTTATTTTATGGTTCAGCCACAGCTGAAATTAATGCTAAACTTTTATTACTTAGTTTCAATAGGCAAATGCAATGCATAACTGTATTGCTTTCAATCCAGCCGCACTAGTCTCATTGCTTGTTAAAAGAACTTATCTTAAAGCAGGGTTAATTACTCCGTGTGTCTTGAATGTTCTTTGAAACATTATGTGACACACGTAGTGCGTTGAAGGCGACTTACTGTACGCCATCTACAATGAAGCGCCAATGAAACAGGTATGGTCCTGCGTATTCAAATACAGAGGTATGTAAACAGGTAGAATACAGCGCTGTGGTCGGCAACGCCTATATAAGACAAGTGACTGCCGCAGTTGTTACATCGGTTACTGCTGTTATAATGGCAGGTTATCAAGACTTAAGCGAGTCTGGTCGTAGTGTTACAATCGGCGCACGAGCGATGGGACACAGCATCTCCGAGATAGCGATGAATTGGGGATTTTCCCGTGCGACCATTTCACGAGTGTACCGTGAATATCAGGAATTCGCAAAACATCACATCTCCGACATCGCTGCGGCCGGGAAAAGATCCTGCAAGAACGAGAACAACGACGACTGAAGAGAATCGTTCAACGTAAGAGAAATGCAACCCTTCCGCAAATTGCTGCAGATTTCAATGATGAGCCATCAACAAGTGTCACCGTGCGAACCATTCAACGAAACATCATCAATATGGGTTTTCGGAACCGAAGGCCCACCCGTGTACCCTGGATGACTACGCGACACAAAGCTTTACGTCTCGCCTAGGCCCGTCAACACCGACATTGGACTGTTGATGACTGGAAATATGTTGCCTGGTCGGACGAGTCTCGTTTCAAACTGCATCCAGCGGATGGAAGTGTACGGATATGGAGACAGCTCCATGACTCAATGGACCCTGCATGTCAGCAGGGGACCGTTCAAGCTGGTAGAGGGTCTGTAATGGTGTGAGGCGTGTGCACGTGGAGTGATATGGAAACCCTGATAAGTCTAGATATGACTCCGACAGGTGACACGTACGTATGCGTTCAGTCTGATCATCTGCATCCATTCATGTCCATTGTGCATTCCAACGTACTTCAGCAATTCCAGCAAGACAATGCGACACCCCACACGTCCCGAGTTGCTACAGAGTGGCTCCAGGAGTGAGTTCAAACACTTCCGCTGGTCACCAGACTCCCCAGACAGGAACATTATTGCGCATACCTGGAATTCTTTGCAACGTGCTGTCCAGAAGAGATCTCCACCTACGGATGTATGGACAGCCTTGTAGGATTATGGTGTCAGTTCCCTCCAGCATTATTTCAGACATTTGTGGAGTCCATGCCACGTGGCGTTGCGCCAATTCTGCGTGCTCGCGCGGGTCCTATCAGCCAAGTGTACAGTTTTCTTGGCTCTTTAGTGTAAGTTACGACCCGTAAACGTTTAGAAAAATATTGCGCTAGTGTTGATAGACAATCGAGTGTAAGAAAAAGGTGACACAATACAGTCTCTGTTCCAGCATGGTCCCTTATCTATTTCGCCTCGTTCTATGAACCGTAAATTGTGTTTCTTGTTTTCGTTCTTGCGCAGTTACACTTCTCTCCAATGCAAACAAATAAAATTGTATTTACTACTTTGGATGTGTATCCAGATAATTTTAGGTAAGTACGAATATTCGTAACCCTTACCACAATAGTGTTATATGTACCACGTTACTCCTCCACAACTAACACGGCTCTCTTCAGACTTATAAACTTGACAGTAAGCTGTTCGTATTCGAAAAATCGCCGAACTGATGCGTGAACTTGTGTTTCTTGTATTTCTACAGCTGACTGAAAGTACTTGGTAACATGACGTGTCAGTGCTGTGTAACTGCGGTTTAATTGTAAGCTTATCATCTTAATTGAAAATTTTCTTAAATTACAGTACAGGATTTTGGGGAACTGTTTTCCAACACGGTTGTAATGGATTATTTCCCTAGTTCTTCGCCAAATGAATATATTATGTTGACAACTCCACGCTGATCCTTCGTGCTACGTAGCCTCCTGGAACTGAAGTCAAGTAAAAATGCTTTCAGCAACTGCAAAATCCTTTCTATTTGAAACTGTGTTTGTTGTGAGCTCATGCAAGAATCACGTGGCAAATCTTGGACTATAAGACACAGTTTAAGCGTTAAAAAAGTGGCATTGGTGAAGAATTTTGGGAATTTTGAATGTACACGTCTCAGAGGCGCACAGCTCCTATTACATTCAATCAAAAAGCAACGAGCTGGAGGCGGTAAAATGAAGAACGCTCAAAGGATCTTAATACCAGTGCCTATGGAAGAATGTGTGGTCTCTATGTGAGACTGAGGCCCCAAACTCGCCGCTAGAGGTACATGGGCCCACAACCACACGAATGCAGAGCGAGCACGTGCCCGCGCCGACTGTCCACTGCATTCAGTCATGCTGAAAACGGTGAAATGGAGGCTTCAGAAGAAGAGGAAAGGCGTGTGATGCGTTTCCTGATATCGGAAGGAGTGCGGGGAACGGAAATTTCTCGAATAATGACACAGGTGTACAAAGAGCACTGCATTTCCTTTGCAAATTTCAAGTCGTGGCAAAAGCGATCCAAGGGCGAACGGATGTTGTTGATCGATAACGTGCAATCTGGAACGCCACACAGCATTATCGATATCACTGTCCAGCAGGTAAATGCCCTCATTATTGAAGACGGGTGAATTGCGGTACAGTCATTGCCCAAGAAGTCGGACTGAACAGTTTTATACCTCTTTGCTCTACTTTTGAAGCCTCAATTTATTTATCTGTTTTCAGCAGCACTGAGTACAGTGGACGGCCGACACGTCCACGTGCTACCTCTCTCGTCAAGTCGGTGTGACCCATGACCCTCTAGAGGCGAGTTTTGAGCCTGAGCTCTCTTATAGCGACCACACCTACTTCCGTGTCCAATGACATTACAATCACTTCTGCGGTTTTCATTTAACAGCCTTTGACTTGTTTCTTTTAAATAATTATATCTCATAGTATGCTGGTTAATTATGTCTGTAAAATCTAACACTGACTAAAATAATCTATGTCTGCTGCCATCAAGAAGAATGCTGGTAGAGTCACGAAAGAAAAATCAGTCCTAACCAGCTAATAATGGAACACCAGGGTATTCGTATCACATCATTTGCATAAGGAGCGTTGATACACATATGCATAATTGGTGTGCTAGTAACATGAGATATATCTTCTTCATACAAACATTTTATTGCTATTTTGAAGCAACACGGAAATACTATATTTTATAAACGCTCCTACAAACAGAAAAACAGCTCAAAAATGTCAGCCAGTCGATGTTCCCTTCCTCTGCAGAGCAGACAGTTGCTCCTGGGAGTCGGCTACACGTGTTGGGAATAATTTAGATGGCCTCATATCTCTTCTTCCTTATCTCTCTGTCACAATCACTGTACTGTTACTGCGCTCTTGAACGGAGCAGTGCAGACAGATATTCCGAGCAAACAGTCCTGTTCAGCTGTTCGTCACTTGCATTTTGGTTCTCCACGAAAATACTTACACCAAACAAATAACTATTGTACTTTCCCAGACTTTAAGGTTTTTGGATGACATTTTAATTTTGCCAGACGGCGTAGGATTGGAAGATTAGTTAAAAGGAGTGGAAATTGTCTTGAAAACAGGTTATAAATGAAAATCAACAAAACGGAAAAGAAATGTGTTTAGCAGATTTAAATTGGGCGATAATGAGAGAATTAGATTCGATGATGAGATATTGTTTACGAAGCAAATTAACTGACGATGGTCGATGTAAATCACATATAAAATGTGAAACGGCAACAGCAAGAATATCGTTTCTGAAAAAGAGAAATATATTAATATCGGATACAGATTAAAGTGTTAGGAAGCATTTTTCTAAAGCGTACGCTTATTTGCAAGTGAAACGTGGGCCAAGACACAAGAGAAGCCTACGAAAGACGACGCTGCAGAGGAAGATTGAAGTTTAGATGGGTGTATTGGGACACCTGATGAAGAGATACTGAAAAGCAAAGAGCGCTATGATACAACTTCAATAAAACGAGGGATAGGCTGGCAGGACACAGCCTGCTGCATCCAGGAAAATTAGATTGGTTATGGAGGGAGTGTGGGGGAAATTGTTGAGGGAGACCATGAATTCAATACAGCAAGCGTGTTAGGAACGGTACAATAGTAACGCATATATGAAGAATCTAGTACCGAATAGTTTAGGTGGAAAGCTGTATCGAACGAGCCTTCTCAATGAAAAACGTAACAACAAACTGAACTTTGTTATTCCAAGGAATCTACGCATAATTCTGTTAGAATACTAGGTTATTTCATCGTAACTGAAATCAAAACTTGGCAGTCTGACATCAAAGACTATTATTGTCCTTTCTTCGTTTACACTTTTTCCTCCATGTTGGAATTCATATTCACTATACAGTGGTAATCAAGGTCCACGCAATATTTCAGAAGTTTACTTCGCGTAAAAAAAAAACGAAGTGCCAATAAGAAGCAAAATGCTACAATAATGTTACTAAGTTGATTAAACGCTCTGAACAGCCGTACTTTGTCTTCATGAAGAATCAGTCACAAATGTAGGATTCAGCAATAATAACAAACCACTTTTTCCATAATACGCTCTTACTCTATCCTTTGTGTGAATTGAGATGTTGTAAGAGGTTCATGATTAAGGAATTTGTTGCCAGCGCACTCGAGCAGCTGTAATTTCGATGGATTGCTCACGCGCTGCCTGCGATATGTAAGCTATAAGAGAATCTCAGACCAGAAAGCAGCGTTGTCAGCAGTAGGAGTAAATTGTAGCCAGCAGTCTGGTGTATGGAGTTGGCTGGGCCGGTCGTGGGGAGCGATGGCGGTGGTGCCTGAGCGATGTTTTATAAGGTAAAAGCAGCCTCGCGCATATGTACTATTGTTATATCAAGTCCCATGTTAATGTTTTTAAAAAATCTCTTCATAATAATCATTCTTATAAAAATTAACTTTTGACAATCATTCATCTCAATTTAAAGAATTTACTAATTTCTCCAATCCATGTTCATCCCAATTATTGTAAAGAAAAATCAGTTGTTTCTTTTTATACATGACAAATTATCGGCCAGCATTGCACTGGGCTGTGCCAGAAAAATTTCTTATAGAAGCAGATGTACGTTATCCGGCGACTTCATTGAGGGAAGATTTTTCAATTTATTCAGTATGATCTTACAGGGCCATGGCGCAGCACTGCTGACGCCCAAATTTACCAGTTTAGATTCACAGTCAGTTAATTATTGAAAGGTCATACGTATGAGTCACATTTTTTATTAGGAGACCAGTCACATTTTATTATTCCAAGGTTACGGAAGTAAACTGTTGGTAGGTTACGCTAAATGTAAATGCAATATACTTATTTTTACTGTTGGGAGGTTACAATGTAGTTTACGAAATTACGTGACGAAATTTTCTTGTGTATCGCTATTCGCGTGTGACGGCCAGAACCACCTGACGAAACCGTGGAGTACGCCTTAAAATTTCAAACATCACCATAATTGAAATATACAAATAACTATAGCCAGTCATTCTTAATTTATCCTTCGTTTACGTGTTTCGGAAGACCATTTCTCCACCATAATATGGATTCACTTAATTTAATACACGTGGTAAAAATGTACGACTTTCTGAAAACAGGTGGTACGGTCTGGCGAGAGACTGCGAAAAAAAAAAGTTAGTACACGCCTATAAAACTAAAGAGTCGTCTTCATAAAATACAAGAAATTCATTTAAACTTGTGCAAAAACAAATGATTATAGCTTCAGAAAAATTCTATGATTTTCTTTCAAAACAAGGAGCTTCACAAACTGAGCAAATCAGCAACGCGTTGGTCCACCTCTGGCTCTTATCCAAGCAGTTATTCGGCTTAGTACTGTTTAATAGAGTTGTTGGATGTCCTCCTGAGGGATATAGTGTCAGATTCTGTCAAGTGGGCGCATTAGATCGTGGAAATCCCGAGATGATTGGAGGGCTCTGCCCGTAATGCTCCACTAGGGAAAGAACCGGCGACATAGCTGGCCATTGTTGGGGTTCGACAAGCGCGAAGACAAGCAGCGGAATCTTTCGCCATGTGCGGGCGGGCATTATCGTGCAGAAATGTAAGCCCAGGATAGCTTGCCATGAAGGGCAACAAAAGGGGGCGTAGAATACCGTTGACTTACCGCTGTGTCGTCAGGCTGGCGCGGACGACAAACGAAGGGATCCTGCTGTGAAAAGAAATTGCTCTTAGACCATCACTCCTGCTTCTTGCGTCTTATGGCGGGCGACAGTCAGGTTGGAAAGCAATCTCTGCCAGGGGCGTCTACAGACACCTCTTCGCTGCTCATAGGGGGCAGTTCGAAGTGGGATTCATCGCTGAAGACAGCTGTATTCCAGTCAATGAGAATTCAGGCCAAATACATGTCTGGAGATACCCCGAACAGCGGTGGGATACCAACCTGACGGTCGCCCGTCATATGGCCCGAGAACTAGAAGTGATGATCTGAGCTAAGATTTCTTTTCATGTAAGGATCCCTTTGATTGTCATCCGCGGTACTCTTACAGCACAGTGGTACGTCGACGATATTCTACGTTCAGTTATGTTGCCCTTCATGGCAAGCTGCTCTGGGCTTACATTTCAGCAAGATAATGCCTGCCGGCATACGCGGAGAGTTTCTATTGATTGTCTTCCTACTTGCCAAATCATACCTTGGTCAGCAATATTGTCGGTTCTATCCCCAATTAAGAACGTTTGGAACATTATGGGCAGGGCCCTCCATCCAGCTCGGGATTCTGACGATCTAACGAGCAAATCGGACAGAATTTGGCACGATATCCCTCAGGAGAACATCCAACGACTCTTTCAACCAATGTCAAGCTGAATAAGCGGACCAGCGCATCTTTTTAAATTAATCATCCAATTCTTCTGACACTGTAATCACTTGTTTGCCCGTACATGTACAATACATTTACCCGTTTCCGTCCCACTCTGGTAATTCCGAAGTTGTGCGTCTTTTTTTGGTCTTAGAGTGTACAATCGAAAGTTATAATTCATGTTTTACGAAACCATTTATTAGTAGAATGAGATTCGCAGAAGAGCTTCTGTGAAGTTTGGAAGGTAGGAGACAATGTACTAGCAGAACTGAAGCTGCGAGGAAGGGTTGTTAGTCGTGCTTGGGTAGCTCAGATGGTAGAGCACTTGCACGCGAAAGGCAAGAGTCCCGAGTTCGAGTCTCGGTCCGGCACACAGTTTTAATCTGACAGGAAGTTTCATTTACTGGTATACTTTATCAAGAAGAACATGCCTCCATCTATTAATATCACCATGACTATTAAGTCTGCACATCCGAATCCCCATAACCAAGATCTACTTATATTTACAAGTCATATATATTGTATCTCACACCTTTCCCCACCCCTGGTTATCATGTATACCTACCTTCAGGTCCACCCCCGCCCCCTCCTCACCCAACTCCTATCAAAAAACACACACACACACACACACACACACACACACACAGTGCCAATAAAAAAAAAATACTGTGGGATACGTACACCGATGAGCGAAAATATTATGACCACCTGCTTAATAGCGTGTCCGTCCACGTTTGGAACGCAATACATCAACGATTCTGTGTGGCATAGATTCGATGGGTCGTTAGTATGTTCCCGGAGGGATGTGGCACTAGATGTCTACTCCCAGAGCACGGAATTCCCGTAAATATGGGCAAGATCATGACCTTGTGACAAGAACAGTCATCCTTTGGAAAAAGTCATCGCCATCGGGAAAGACATGAAGTAAAAAGAGAAGCAGGTGCCCCGCAATAGCGTTCAAGTACTCCATATCATGGTGCTTTAGATTACTATCACAGACCCCATGGAAGGGCAGGTGTATCTTCCCCACTACATAATACTGTGTCCACGGCCTGCAACAGATTTCGGGCCGCCGTTCGCCTGAAGGGCTGCGTATCCGTACTAGACCATCGACACGGAGTAACAAGAAATTTGTTTCATCCGATTAGGCGACACGCATCCATTAATCCACGATCCTATTCTACAATTGTAACTGGGTGCGATCCGAAATATTTGTCTGCACCAGCACTGTACTCTATGGTCAGACCTGTCACAGATCATCGCCTATCCAACTTTCCATAGCGGCCAAACCTCCGATGTCAGCGTTCTGTGATGAGGCATGGACGTTCAACACCTCGTCACGTGCTCGTGAGGTTTCACCATCCATCAACAATTTTCCACACATGCCCACGATGGTAGTACACCAACAGCAGATCAGATTCGCAGTTTCCGATATACTTGTTTCCAGGCGCCGGACCACAACAAACTATCCTTTGTCAAAGACACTTATGCCAGTGTATTTCCTCATTTGAGGATCGTATCGTGGTTGCAATATCTACATGACTAATCTGCAATCCACACATTAGTGCTCAGCAAAGCGTTCATAGAATCACTTTCAGAGAATTTCTGTCATTCCACTCTCAAGAAGCACGTAGGAAAAACCAGCACATACATCTTCCCGTGTGAGATTCTATTTCTCTTATTGTATTACGCTGGTCATTTCTCCTTACGTACATGGGAGTCAACGAAATATTTTACCATTCGGAGTGGTTGGTGATTGAAATTTCGTGAAAAGATCTTATTACATCGAGAAAAGGCTTGTTTTAAATGCTCTCACCCCAACTCTTGTATCATATCCGTGACGCTCCCCCCTCTTTTTCGCGATAATACAAAGCGAGCTGTGCCGGGCGTTGTGGCCGAGTGGTTCTGGGCGCTTCAGTCTGGAACCGCGGGACCGTTACGGTCGCAGGTTCGAATCCTGTCTCGGGCATGAATGTGTGTGATGTCCTTAGGTTAGTTAGGTTTAAGTAGTTCTAAGTTCTAGGGGACTGAAGACCTCAGATGATAAGTTCCATTGTGCTCAGAACCATTTGAACTATTTTGAACAAAGCGAGCTGCCCTTCTCTAAACTTTTTGATGTTCGCCGTCAGTTCTGTCTGGTAAGAATCCCATATCTCGCAGCAGTATTCAAAAAGGACGGATAAGCGAAACGTAGGCAGTTTCCTTAGTAGAGCACTTACATTTTCGAAGTGTTCTGCCAATAAAACACAGTGTTTGGTTCAACTCCTCCACACCTTTTTGTCTGTGATCGTTCCAGTTTAAGTTTTTCGTAATTGTGATCGCTAGATATTTAGTTGAATTGACAGTTACAGGGTTGTGTGATTTAATGTGTAATCGCAACTGACTGATCCTTTCAGTAGTCATGTGGATGACGTCATACTTCTCACTATTTAGTCAGTTGTTATTTACCGCACCACACGTTTATCTTGCCTAAATAATTGTACAATTGGTTTCGATCTTTTGATGTCAGCATCATCTGCAAACAAACTAAGAGGGCCGTTCAGATTGCCTCCTAAATCGTTTATATAGATTAGGAACAATAGAGGACCTATGACACTTCCTTGAGGAACGCTAGATATCACTTCCGTTGTACCGGATGATTATCCGTCAGTTACTACGAATTGTGTCCTTTCTACGGGAAATATTGAATCCAGTAGCACAACCGAGTCGATACTCCACAGGTGCGCAGTTTGATTAAAATTCATTCGTGAGGAACAGTGTCAAAATCCTTCTGGAAATCTAGAAATATGGACTCAATCTGAGATCCTCTGTCGAAAGCACGCATTACTTAATGTGAATAAAATAAATAGTCTTTTCAAGAACACGATATTTACTGAATCCTTGCTATGTATTAATAGATCGTTCTCTTCGAGGTAATTCATAATGGTTGAACACAGTATATGCTCCAAAACCCAACTGCAAATCGTCGTCGTGATATGGATCTACAATTCAGCGGATTACTATTTCCTTCCTTGTATATTCGTGTCCCTTGTGCTACTTTCCGGTCTTTATATGCGGATCTTTCGTCGAGCGAGCGGTTGTGTATGATTACACACTGATCCGCCAGAACATATGACCACCTACCTAACAGCCGGTATGCCGGTATGCCCACCTTTGGCACGGATAACAGCGACGACGCGTCGTGGCACGGAAGGAGCGAGGTCTTGCTAGATCACTGGAGGGAGCTGACACCACACCTACACAAGTCACCTAGTTCCCGTAATTTAATCCGGGGAGGGAAGTTATTATTTATTTATCATATGACATACCAGCAGCACATATACGAGTAGAAAAACTGCCAATACAATGCAAAGGAAGATATATATACAAAAATGTTTAAAATAATGACCTAGTGAATAAATATTTCTTATACATGCAAGTAGTCAATGTGATATGATATACAGAAATATGACTTGTATCATGCGAGACTGGAAGCTACTTGTTGTCCTGGTCTTGAATCCACTTCACTGCTCGAGGTGTGGCTTCTACGAAGTCCTCTTCTGATCCACTGAATTTCCTTGTAGGACACATTTTTGCGGTGTGGTCCAGAGTTTGTTCAGGTGCTCCACAATCACAGCTTGGGTTATCTACTACTCCCCATTTATAGAACGTGGCCTTGCATCTAGTGTGGCCACTTCGGATACGGTTGAGCTTAACCCAATCTTACCTAGCAAAGTCGAACCCTTTTAGTGCTTTTGAGAGTTCAGTTATGAGGTGATAATTACTGACGTGGGTTCTCCCATTCTTTTTTCCAAGTGTCCGTAAGGCTGAAGTTATGCTCTCCTCTTATGTAGCTGTTGATCCATATCGCGTTTCGTGACTTCAATCGGTGATTTGATAAAGTTCTAATGACGTCTTGAATAGGTAGGCATTTTGCGTCATCTATTTGTATTATTTTTTCCCATTCTTTAATAAATGTTTTTTGCTGCCTTAGTTTTGGCGGTTCTATGTTGGCGATGACGGAGTGCCAAGGTATTGGGGTACATATTAATGTCCCAGTGATAACACGCATGGTATCGTGGAACTGCACGACTACCATGTGGGTATGGTGACTTCTCTGCCAGACAGGAGCACAGTATTCAGCAGTGGTGTAGACTATTGATGTTGCTCCTGTTCGTAGAGTTGATGGATCTGTACCCCAGGAACTACCAGCCAATTTCCTAACAATATTACTCCGTGTTTTTTAAGGTGTTCTCTGTAGGTTAGTGTTCTGTCCGTGTTACGCCCAAATATTTAGGATGGAAGTTGTGTTTCACCCTCTCTAGGTCAAATAAAACGGTCAGCCTTTCATTCGTGGCTTTATTGTTGCGGTGAAAAGCGCAAACTTCTGTCTTAGAACGGTTTGGGAGCAGACGCCATCTTCTGCAGTATTTGTTAAGAACTTCGAGGTCATCCTAAGTCTTTGTCCCTTGTTAAAGAGATTTCCTTTGCACTGCTATGGGCAGGTCGTCAGCGTATCCGAATTGTTTGCTCACTATGTAAGGCATATCGCTGCTCCAGTAGAGGTTGAATAGTAGTCGTGTTACGACTGAGCCTTGAGGTAGTCCGTTCTTGATCTTAAAAGAGTTACAGACACCCATTCCACTTGTCACTTCAAAGTTGCGATTGGTGAGCATGTTCTTTAGGAGAGTCGTGACCCAAAGGCATGGGATCGCTTTCTTCAGTTTCAGCATGAGTCCATCCAGCCACACAGTATCGTAGGCAGCTATGAAGTCTACGATTGACACTGATGTTTTCAGTCCTCTTTGAAAGCCAGATTCTGTGTATGATGTCAAAGCCAGTACTTGCTCACAGCAGCTACGATTATTGCAGAATGATACGGCTGTATATGAGTCGTTCCAGCAATTTGTAGCTTACGCTCAGTAGCGATAGCTTGCTGGATCTTTGGGTGGTTTACCTGGTTAGAGTATTGCTATAGTGTGAGCTATTTTAAACTGTTGTGGGATCTTCCTGGTGCTGAGAATTTGTTGTAGAAATCTCTTAGCCAAGTTGCGCCGTTCTTTCCTAGGTGTTTGATGAATTCTGGGAAGAACGTGTCCGTGCCAGTGGCTTTCCTATTTTTGAGGCTCCTAATGGCTTCTTTTATTTCTGACACAGTGAAGGTGTTCGAGTGACAGGGGTGAGGTTGCAGATTTTTTGCCATTTCGTCTAACTCTCTTTACTTCAGCTGCTGCTGTTTGGTCCAGAGGAACATTTTCAGTTCTTTGTTTAATATGCTGTGCTATCTGTGACGCCTGTGAGGTTGGTTCACTAATGGGTTTAGAAGAAGTAGAGCCCAATTTCCTTAGTAGTGACCACGCCTTTCTGCTGAAGTGGGTAAAGTTCAGCTCTGATGTTAATGTTTTCCATCTTTGTATCCATTTTTGGTTAAATGAATCTGGTATTTGTTTTCCCTTTTCGTTATTTTATTTATTTTTATTTATTTATTTATTGTTCCGTGGGACCAAATTAAGGAGAAGTCTCCATGGTCATGGAACGAGTCAATACATGAGATTATAACACGATATTAGAAACAGGTAAAGTGAAATATAAAAAAAAAAACATATTCAGGTGACAAGTCGTACGTTTAAATGAAGACAATCAACAATGTAACACTGGAATTTGCTTAATTTTTTAGCTCTTCCAGGAGTTCCTCAACAAAATAGAAGGAGTGAGCCATGAGGAAACTCTTCAGTTTAGACTTAAAAGAGTTTGGGCTACTGCTAAGATTTTTGAGTTCTTGTGGTAGCTTATTGAAAATGGATGCAGCAGAATACTGCACTCCTTCCTGCACAAGAGTCAAGGAAATGCATTCTACATGCAGATTTGATTTCTGCCTAGTATTAACGGAGTGAAAGCTGCTAACTCTTGGGAATAGGCTAATATTGCTAACAACAAACGACATTAAAGAAAATATATACTGTGAGGGCAATGTCAGAATTCCCAGATTTTTGAATAGGGGTCGACAAGAGGTTCTCGAACTTACACCGCATATAGCTCGAACAGCCCGTTTTTGAGCCAAAAATACCCTTTTTGAATCAGAAGAATTACCCCAAAAAATAATACCATACGACATAAGCGTATGAAAATACGCGAAGTAGACTACATTTCGTGTCGAAGTGTCACTTATTTCAGATACTGTTCTAATGGTAAATAAAGCAGCATTTAGCTTCTGAACAAGATCCTGGACATGGGCTTTCCACAACAGCTTACTATCTATCCGAACGCCTAGGAATTCTGTCTGATCAAAATATCGGTTCTTGTTGAATTGTGAGTTAGAAACTGTAAAAACTGAGTCTTACTGTAGTTTAGCATCAAATTATTTTCCACAAGCCACGAACTTATTTCATGAACTACATTATTTGTTACTGTTTCAATATTACACACAAGATCCTTCACTATCAAGCTGGTGTCATCAGCAAACAGAAATATTTTTGAATCACCTGTAATACTAGAAGGCATATCATTTATATAAATAAGAAACAGCAGTGGCCCCAGCACCGATCCTTGGGGAAGGCCCCACTTAACAGTGCCCCACTGGGACTGAACATCACTACTACTCTCAATATTGCGGAGAATTACCCTCTGCTTTCTGTTCTTAAAGTAAGAGGCGAACCAATTGTAAGTTACTCCCCTTACTCCATAATGGTCCAACTTCTGCAGTAATATTTTGTGGTCAACACAGTCAAAAGCCTTCGTTAAATCAAAGAAAACACCTAGCGTTCGCAACCTTTTACTTAATCCGTCCAAAACCTCACAGAGAAAAGAGAATATGGCATTTTCAGTTGTTAAACCATTTCTAAAACCAAACTGAACATTTGGCAGCAAATTATGTGAATTTAAATGCTCCAGTAACCTTGTATATACAACCTTCTCGATAACTTTAGCAAACACCGATGACATAGAAATAGGTCTAAAATTGTCAACATTATCAATGTCTCCCTTTTTATAAAGTGGCTTCACTACCGAGTACTTTAATCGGTCAGGAAACCGACCACTCCTAAAGGAAAAGTTACAGATATGGCTAAGTACTGGGCTAACATACATAGAACAATACTTCAGTATTCTGCTAGATACCCCGTCATATCCATGAGAGTTCTTGGTCTTTAGTGATTTAATTATTAACTCAATCTCCCTCTTGTCAGTATCATGGAGGAGCATTTCAGGTATCAGTCTCGGAACACTTTTTTCTAAGAGCGCTATATGATTCCCTGTTGGGACTAGGTTTCTATTCAGTTCACCTGCTATATTCAGAAAGTGATTATTAAATACTGTACATATATGCGACTTATCAGTAACACGGACATTCCCACTACGCACTGATTCTATATCCTCGACCTGTCTCTGCATACCAGCAACTTCCTTTACGACTGACCATATGGTTTTAATTTTATCCTGAGACTTAGCTATTCTATCTGCATACCACATACTTTTTGCCTTCCTAATAACATTTTGAAGCACCTTACAATACTGTTTGTAATGGGCTGCTGCATTTAGATTTTGACTGTTTCTAACGTTTTGATATAATTGCCACTTTGTTCTACAAGATATTCTTATCCCTCCAGTCAGCCACCCAGGCTTCCTGTTTGTGCTAGTACCCTGTTATAAACGTTCTAACGGAAAGCAACATTCAAAGAGCACGAGAAAAGTCTTGAGAAAAGCATTATATTTATCGTCTACTGTATCAGCGCTATAAACATCTTGCCACTCTTGTTCCTTTATAAGGTTTACAAAGGTCTCTACAGCAACTGGATCAGCTTTCCTGAACAGCTGATGACTATATTTAACACGTGTTGCAGCATAAAAATCTTTTAAAGTTAAAATTTGCGCATCATGATCTGAAAGGCCATTCACCTTTTTTCTAACAGAATGCCCTTCTAATAATGAGGAATGAACAAAAATGTTGTCTATGGTTGTTCTACTGTTCCCTTGCACTCTCGCTGGAAAGAATACGGTTTGTATAAGATTATATGAATTAAAGAGGTCTACCAGCATCCTCTTCCTTGCACAGTCACTTATACAATTAATATTGAAGTCACCACATATAACTAACTTTTTGTATTTCCTATAAAGTGAACCAAGAACCTCCTCTAGCTTTAGCAAAAATGTTGTGAAATCGGAGTCTGGGGATCTATAAATAACAACAGTTACAAGTTTAGCTCCGTTAAATTTAACCACACCTGCACAACATTCAAACACCTTTTCAGTACTTTGTAACATCAATTGACTCAAATGCGATGCCGTTTTTCACATACAAGGCTACTCCCCCACACCGCAAAGAGCTCCTCAAAAAGCAGCCAGCCAACCTGTATCCTGGTAAAGGAAGCTTCTGAATTATCTCCTTATTTAAGAAGTGTTCAGATATACCAATAATTTCAGAGTCAACATCTATAAGCAGTTCACTAACTTTATCTCTAATACCTTGTATATTTTGATGAAATATACTAATTCCCTCATTACTCGGATACCTAAGCTTTGTCAAAAGTGATTCCCTTGTTAGAGAGACTTCCCTTAAGCAGGAATACCTATCAGCTGACTTCAATCTAAAAAAGGTGCAGCTCTAACACCCACTACTGCAGGAATTTTCCCATGAGTGATCCCACCAACCCCACGTATGCTGTCACCTATAAGCTTTGCCAACCTCCCCTTCCCATACCTGTTGAGGTGCAGGCCGTGTCTAGTGAAACCCGTCCTGCTGATAGACTCCACCGACACCACTGAAATATGACCCATGCTTTCTGTCATCAGCGCACCCCCAAGTCTCATGTTATTACGCCTGACGGCTGCATTAAGATGAGGCCGATCGTGACGCTGAAACAGTTCCACGAAATGCACATTCGTGTTGCCAGTCTGAGTGGCTATCTTTTCCAGGTCACCATCTATGTTATACTCCCCATCCCTATCAATACTATTACCAGCCCCACCCACAATCACTACCTGATCCTCTTTAGTAAAATCTCTACATAACCCCCCTATGTTAACAGTCACCTGAGCCAACCCTGCATTAGGCTTCACAATGCTGGTGACCTGGTACTCACTCCCCAGCACTTCCTGCAACTGCTGGCCTACACATCTGCCATGAGAGCTACCTAACAGCAGAACCTTCTTCTTCCTCTTCGACTTTGCAACTGTTCTAGGCAAAGTAACTACTGAGGTCCGCTGCATACTTCCTACATCTACAGCTACTAGAGATTCCTCTCCACTAGACTCTGACAGTTGGTCATATCTATTGTAAACACCAATAGTAAAACTATCTGAAAATCTTCTTCTCCTAGCAGATCTCTTGCCAACAGCCAGCTCCCATTCCCCAACCCCCTTCTCCCTCCTCATCCTATCTAGCTCCTCCTGTGCGTTTTTCAACTGCACCTGAAGGGCACAGATCTTACGCTCCTGCTCCTCTATCAATTTACTCTTGCTACATAAGCTGCAGTTCCAGGAGAGGATCTCACCAGAATGCCCACTGGCTTCCCCACTGCATTCCCCCCAGTGAAAATACTTCGAACAAGTCTCACACCGCAATCCACTACTCACGAACCTACGGCAAAGCCCACACTTCTCACTCATGGTAAAATTTTACTTTTTCTAAGTTCCGCTACTACAATAAGAAGATGTTAAAAACCTAACTACAATAATCACAAACTTACTCTACAAGGGAGGTAACTACTATTATTAACAGTATTAATAAACAACAAATGTGAATATAACAAAAGACTAATACAGAAAGAGAATCAAACGTCTAATGACACAGTAACGAAGCTGTAAACAGTTCCCAAAAGGTTCTTCTGAAATTATTTCACCAGAAAACACCAAGAACACCGGTAGAAGACTACTAAAGTTCCTAAATAAACCACTATACACAAACAATTAATTAGTACTTAGCTTTCGATGCGCCGCTACAGCTGCAACTGGTCAGCGCGGAATGTAAACACAGGCAAGAGGTTAAGATGCTCGATACGAAACACTCACAAATATCAGGTCACAACACAAGAAAGGCAGAGGTGAATGAAGAAACCACTAATACGTCACTTATATAGTAAATATTATCACAAAAACCGTTAAAATATGTATCTGAAACCTAAAAATATATGAAAACTTAGAGAGCGATCTCACACGCAGTCACTCGCTTATGACGTCACAGCTCTCGCTGTGCTCTTGATATAGTTTTCAGTGACTTCGTCCCAGCAAGGTATATATTCCTTACGATAGCCGCGGGGTATGTTTCTCTTAGCAGCACTGATTATCATCCCGATAAATAGGTTATAGTTTTCTATTTTACGTTTCATCCATCAAATGTTGTCATCGATTTCTTTGGTATACTGCGGCCCATTTGCTTTGTTCAAGTTCCATCGTGGCTTCCTGATGGGAGTTTACTAGGGGGAATTCTATACCCACGGTGACTAGCGTAGGCTTGTGTTGACTGTTTGGGAAGTTCTTTAATACTTTCTTCGTATGGGGTAGAGTGATGTTATTAGTGTCCTTCCTAACCATACACAAGTCTGGGAAGGTTTTGTGTTCCACCTTGCAGATCGTAAAGTTATCAGGTCCTTGGCATCGTAGCTCACATATAGATCTTTTTCTATCCACTGGGCTAGTTTTTCATCGTCTTAATCAGTGTTGCTGTAGCTCCAATTAGTGTGACGGCTGTTAATATCCTCTACACACACACACACACACACACACACACACACACACACACACAAGGATGAAGGAAGGAGGGAATTTACAGAATTTACCCAGGTTGTTTTGAGTGGTTTTTAAGTAGTCATGATAGTTACACCGTTAACTTCGATAGCTATTGTTTCAGCGTCATGTTGCTGGTCTTTTTTCACTACTCTATAGCGACTGAGAGCGTTCTTGATGTATACAGTTGTTCTTGATGTATACAGCTTACCCATCGTTAGTAGATGGTATGTACCATTTCATATCCTGTAATATTATTTCTTGCTTAAAGACCTTCTAGTGGCTGTCGATTTTCTTGAAGAGCTATTATGTCGTTGGTATTATCAGTTGCCAATATGTTCGAAACGCGTTGTATTATGATAAATTAAACATAAAACAAAAAATAAGTGACTGGTAACACAAATTACAAATAAATAAGTTGCTTAGGTATTCGCATTTGTCTCTAGAGATTCCTTCTACATTGATTTGCAAGATATTTAACTTTGGGCCAAAGTGCCTGACGTTGGCGTTTAAAAAGTCATTTTTTTTGTTTTCGCTCCTGCCGTTGGGACCGTGAGAGATCGCTGATCCAGTACCGTCATCGTTTGTATAGACTTTTCGCCGTCCTCTTCTTGAAGGACGTTATCCGGGGTGCACCATCTTGATGAGCTCTGTCGCCACGTTCAATCACATCCCAGATGTGTTCGATCATGTTCAGATGTGGCGAGTAGGGGGCCAGCACATCAACTGCTACTCGACACTGTGTTCCTTGAACCAATCCATCACACTCTTGGCCTTGAGACATGGCGCATTATCGTGATGAAATATGGAACTGCCGTCGGGATTCGTGATCATCATGAAGGGGTGTACGCGATCTGCAAACAGAGTACGACACTCCTTGGCAGTAATGGTGCCTTGCACGATCTCCACTGGATCCCTGGATGCCCAGGTGAATGTTGCCCAGAGCATGGTAGAGCCGCCGCAAAATCGTCTCCGTCCTGCCGTACAGGTGCCAAGGAGCTGTTCTCCTAGAGGACGACGGATTCACGCCCTCCCATTGGCATGATGAAGATGGTATCGGGATTTATCAGACCATGCAGCGCTCTGCCACTGCGCCAACGTCCAGTGCCGATGGTCAAGTGCCCATTTCAGTCGTAGTTGCCGATGTCGTGGTGTTAACATTGGCACGTACATGTGTCGTCGGCTGTGGAGGCCTATCACTAGGACTGTTCGGTGCACTGCGTGTTGACACTCGTACTCTCCCCAGCTACAAAGTCTGATGTTAGTTCCACCACAATTCGCTGCCTGTCCTGTTTTACCAGGCTATGACGTCCGACATCTGCAATGAGGGATGGCCGCCCAACCTCAAGACGTCTGGATGTGGTTTCCCTTGGTTTCGCCACGTGCTGAAGACATTAACCACAGCACTCCTCGAACACGCGACAAGTCGTGCAGTTTCTGAGATGCTCGAGCCGAGCCTCCGGACCATCACAATGTGCCCTCGGTCAAACTCAGAGAAATTGTGATCCTTCGTCATTCTGCACGTGGACATCACACTCAGTGATACTACATGCACCGTGCATGTATCTCACTAGCAGTCATTCCTCACAAGCTGACGCTGCTATCGCTTGGATGGGTTTATATCGATAGTAGGTCGTTGGTCATAATGTTCTGGCTGAAAAGTGTAGGTATGGATCCGTTATATCTCCATGCCCTGAAAGGAATCTGATTGGTATACAATCTAGACCGGAAGAGTTGCCTTTACTACTGATTTAAGCTATTCGCTACACTGAGGACATCTATTTCTTAGCACATGTTGGCAACTGTTCTTGGTGCCAGTTCTGGAATATTTAATTCGTCTTCTTGTGTGAAGGAATTTCGAAAAACGTATTTAATAACTCCGCTTCAGTGGCACTGCCATCGGTAATATTCCCATTGCTATCGCACAGTGAAAGTATTCACTATATCTTGCCGTTGGCGTACTCTGTATATGACCAGACTCTCTTTGGATTTTCTGTCAGGTTTCGAGAGAGAGATTCGGGGTAGGTAAAAAGAACAAATTATTAATTTATTTTAGTTGCAAACTCACAAAAACAACCCACTTCAATTTCGCTACATAGTAAGCTACTACTAGTAGCAACAAACACGCCATCACCAACTGAATTTAATCTAGCCTTTCTGGACACCGTTAGAACCTTGGTAAAAACTTTGAATGAACTCATCTCCGTTTTCAGTCTGCTTTTAGTACCTGTGAAGATTGAGTTTCAGTCCTTTCTACTTGCGGTTGGAGCTCTATTTCCCAAGACAGAAACGATAATACAACTATAATACCGATCGTTCCTATGTCTAAATAAGTCCTCATTCATGTCTGCTACTTATATACGACGGCGTTCAGTAAGTAATGCAACACGTTTTTCCTCGGCCGATTTCGGTTGAAAAAAATGCGAAATTTGCTGTGAAAATTCGTAGAATATCCCTGCTAGAGTCCCTATAGTTTCATGTGTGGTGGAGACGGTGTACGTACCGTTCAAAATGGCGTCAGCAGCGCACGCGCGTAACGACCAGGGAGCTGTCACTCAGTTTCTTTTGGCGGAAAATGAGATAATCGCAAATATTCACAGGCGCTTGCAGAATGTCTACGGAGACATGGTAGTGAACAAAAGTAACGTGAGTCGCTGTGCGTGGCGTCTGTCGTTATCGCATAAAGGTAGCGCAACCTGTTCGATCTCCAGCGTCCCGGTCGGCAGCACACAGCCGTGACTTCTGTAATGTTGGAACGAGCGGCCACTCCCTTTCGACCTGACCGACAGGACAGTCAAACATCACGTTGCTCAACTGGACGTCTCTGTTGATAACGCTGACACACTTGCTCACCAGTTGGCATAGTCAAAGGCGTGCGCCCGCTGGGTTCCTCGCCACCTAACAGAGGACATAAAGAGCAACGAAGGACTATCCGCGCTGAATTTCTTGCACGTTACGCAGCTGATTTTTCATTTACTGAGCACTATGGGACTTAACATCTATGGTCATCAGTCCCCTAGAACTTAGAACTACTTAAACCTAACTAACCTAAGGACAGCACACAACACCCAGTCATCACGAGGCAGAGAAAATCCCTGACCCCGCCGGGAATCGAACCCGGGAACCCGGGCGTGGGAATCGAGAACGCTACCGCACGACCACGTACGCAGCTGATCTTGAAATATTTTTGCAGAACTTCGTCACAGGCGATGCAACATGGATGCATCACTTCGAATAAGAAACAAAACAGCAATCCATGGAATGGCACCGCACCACGCCACCTCTTCTCCGAAAGAATAGTTCAGAGCCTCCATACTCACCGGTAAAGCCACGGCAGTGGTCTTCTGGGACTCTGAAGGGGTTATTCCGTTTGATGGCCTCCTTCATGGCGCAAAAGTCATCTCTAAAGCGTATTGTGCTACCCTCAGGAAATCGAAGGAACGACTTTAGAGTGTTCGTCACCACAAAAATGCAAACGAATTTCACCTTCACGATAACACAAGGCCTTACACAAGTCTGCGCACCCGAGAGGAATTCATACAACTTTTGGGCTGTTCTTCCTCATTCACCCTACAGCTCGGATCTCGCATCTTCCGACTTCCATCTGTTTGGCCCAGTGAACGAAGCACTCAGAAAGAAGCAGTACGTGGATGACCAGGAGGTTATTGATGCAGCAAAACGCTGGTACCAACGTCCACCAATAGAGTGGTACTACGGAAGCATATAAGCCCTCATAGTAAGGTGACGGAAGGTCCTCGCTTTGAACAGAAGAGATGACGGTGAAAAACAGGATTTTGTAGCCGAAAGAGTGGGGAATAATATGGTGTACAGGAATCCTGAATAAAACCTGGTTCCAGAAAAAAAATTATTTGAATTACTTACAGAGCGCCCCTCGTACTTTCCCTACCGCGTCACGTGCCTGGAACGCCACCAGGCGGCATTCAAACTCGCGGTGGGCAGTGGCCGTAATGTTTTGTGTCATCAGTGTAATTCAAAAGTTCAAATGTGTGCGAATTCCTACGGGACCAAACTGCTGAGGTCATCGGTCCCTAGTCTTACACACTACTTAATCTAACTTACGCTATGGAGAACACTCACACCCATGCCCGTGGGAGGACTCTAACCTCCGGCGGTAGGGGCCGCGCAATCCGAGTCATGGCGCCTCAAACCGCTCGGCCACACCGCGTGGCTCAGTGTAATTGGCAACATCGTCGTATGATGTGTATTATCGCGCTTGTTACATCTAGTATACAGTCTCTGTTTATATCGTCATATAAAAATTGAGCCTGCGTATGTGTGTGCTCGAAAAATTCGAAAAGTTGACGAGCGATTGGCTTGAAATTTTGAGACAATATTGCTTTCCAATAAGCGCGTATTTCTGCACCTATATTTAAATATATGTAATATGAAAATAAATATGGAATACATAAAGGAGGGACCTCATCTGAAATCTCGAAAGCTTCTTGACAGATTTGTTTCAAATTTTTACACGCTATTCTAATGAACATTTGGACAGACATAGTTTACGTATTTTAATATATAAATATACTCGTATATGTAAAAACGAGAAAACATTGTTACCAAAAATCTCTAATGTTCTTGATAGATTTCCTCAAATTTTTTAACGAAACTCTAATGAACATTCAGACGAACATAGGCTTTATATTTTTTATATATAATTGTATGTATGTAATATATATAGGGTAAAACAGTTATCAAAAATCTCAAAAAATACTCGAGCGATTTACTTTCAATTTTTATACGTTACTGTAGTAAAATTAACGATATATATATGAATTTGCAATTACAGTATACAAGGCTCTAAATCAGAGACAGGGGTGAGGAACAGATGGCCAGAGGAATGGGTAGAAATGGAAATAGAAAGCGGGAAGAAGGAGCTGGACAGAGACGTGGGACAGAGGAGATGGAGAGAGATGAGGGAGGAAGAGGTGGCAGACGCTGAGGGAGAACGATATCCAATTTCCAGATATTTAGCAATTTTCCATTTAACCCTAGATTAGTAAAGCCTCGTAAAATAAACTTTTGCTATAAGTTATGAAACAGGGCATTTGGCACTATTTTTGGTATACCGTTGCAGATCTAATAACTGTAATTAACTAATGCATAACCTATAGGCCTATATTATGACTTCATTTGAGTAAAATGTGTAGCAGTAAACTTTCCGATGGTTTAGTAGCAATGTAACATTCCCAACCACCTCCACCCCTCCACCTTTAGTGTTCTTGGGTTAACCGGACTGACCCTCAGCAACGCGTGGCTAGGTACAACTAATCAGTTCATAAAAGAATGAAGTAAAGTAAAAACAATCTGAAAAATGAGCCAGTGATCACTGAATGACAATTATATTGCCATCTGCATCTGCAACGAAAGAAACCAAACTAACATGAAGTTTCTGAGCCTTGTAATAGAACACTTTCTTTACGTCTTCTGTTGGCAGTCAGTATATCAGGGTGTGTAACAAATTTAAGTACACAGTATCTATAACACAATTTGTGTAAATTCAAATTCACTTGTGTTGATACAGGTCTCCGAAAAGTGTAGAAGCAAGATAAATTAAAAGTATCTGCTTACAGTTGTTTGTGTATTCAACTGATATTCATAAAACTCATAGTTAAGCTTCGCCTAAAATGTTAGTATCCTTCCATCAGAATCTTACATCGAAGAGAAAATAGGCGCTTTCTTACGTTCTGCATTGAAATGTAAGAGGTTTAACACTGCCCTGATAGTTAATTCATCTATAGCGACGAAATAACGTTTCTTCTGTCTCGAAAGATTAATCGACACAATTTGCACATCATTCCTAGAATATGTGCGACACCACCCCACGCCGCATCTAAAAAGAAGCTCTTTGAGCCTCTTTTTTTCACGAGTCTAAGATAAGAGGATTTATTTCGAAATACTGGATATATGACTAACACCACAGTAGAATTAAGATACTTGCTTTGTAAACATATGCAGACAAAATGAATATTTGTAAAATAAATTACACAGCTTTCGGTCAATTGCATTGTTTCTATCGTATTAATTGTTTAAGCTATTGACAGACTTGTGAGTAACTCAGCGTAACAAGTTCAATAGAAAAAGAAGTGGGACGAAAAGGGGAAGGTGAAGAAGATACGATAGCGACATATATATTCCCATGTGGTAAATATAGAACATACATACTCTCAGGTGGTAAATATAGCCTACAACAAAGCAGCATTTGCTTCCCGTGACGGTAATATTTGGCTGGTGACGTAGTGCCCGTTGACTAAGTGCCCGTCGGGACGGGACACCGGCCACTGGGTCATCGGGCCAGCGCCAAGGCCGAGTGGCTCCTGACATCACCTGCTGGGCGCACCGCGCATGCGCGCTTCTGCCTGCTTCCTCACCCACCAATTTCGTCCTTAATGTGCTGTTACTCATGGAAGAATTTCAAGTATTAAAATAGCACTGACATATGATAAATTCATGCATAATTCTGATTACCGTGCAGAGACCTGAGGTACTTTTATATCAAATCAATGTATAAAAGTATAACCCTCGGTTCAGAAGTGCCGATCACTGTTTTATCGGTCTTTATTTTCAAAAAATCTCATTCGTTATGAAATTTGGTTGGTGCCTTCAATTCATCCAATCCATCTATGTCCAGTTTTTATACCGACTTTCTCACGTTGCAGTGTATACCGCGGCTGTGGTTTACATTTCTTCACAACTATATCCGTTAGCATTCATAACAGAGAAAACAGCTGACACGGATCAAATGAAATATTTTGGTTAAAATATGATAAAAAGGTTCGTAAAAAGCTACGGTCAGTCGAGCAGGAATTTGAATAGTAGCTGAAAATGTTATACAATCAACACAAGGCCGGTACACTTTAAATGCGATTCAAGAATAGGTAGTTAAACAGCTCACCATAAACCACAAAGTAGGGTTTAATTGGAAAAGAATAATATAAAACGTATCTAACTGCAGATACAACTAATATCTGAATCTAGTATTGGCCACTAGTAGGATGAAACTCAAAAGCATGAAGAAAAGAGGGAAACGTACGAGGAATTGGAATTCTATTAAATTACGGAAGGATGGGACGAGGTACAAATTTTCTAAGGCACGGAGTTAACAATAAGAATTTTCGATAATTCATTAAGGAAGGAATGAAACATGATGAATAAATAATTAAAGAAGGAAAGCACAACCACAGTCGAAAATGTTATATATAACTGATTAACTGTTTCAGTCTATCGATGAGCGAAAGAAATTTAAGAATGTAAGGAATTAGACGGGGAATTAACAATATGAGAAACGGGCTTCTACAGAAAGAGACCAGAAACAAAATTAAAAAGCACGATAGATCACACTGATCAGCCAGAACATTATGATCACCTACCTAACAGCCGGTATGTCCACCTTTGGCATGGATATCAGCGGCGACGAATCGTGGCACGGGAGCAGTGAGGCCCTTGTAGATCGCTGGAGGGAGCTGGCACCGCATCTTCACACACAAGTCACTTAGTTCCCATAAATTTCGGGGAGGGGGCTGATGAACTCTGACGCCACGTTCAATAACACCCCAGATGTGTTCTATCTGGTTCAGATGCGACAAGTTGGGAGGCCAGCACGTCAATTTCAACCCGCCACTGTGTTCCTTGAACCACTCCATAATACTCCTGGCCATGTGGTATGGCGCATTATCTTGATGAAAATGCAACTGCCGTCGGGAATCGTGATAGTCATGAAGAGGTGTACGCGGTCTGCAACCAATGTACGATACTCATTGGGCATCATGATACCTTGCACGATCTATACTGGACCCATGGATGCCCAAGCGAATGTTGCCCAGAACATAATAGAGCGGCTGCAAAATCGTCTCCGTCCCGTCGTACAGGTGTAAAGGTGCCGTTCCCCTAGAGGACTACGGATTCACGCCCTCCCATCGGCATGATGAAGATAATATTGTGATTCATCAGACCATGCAACGCTCTGCCACTTCGACAACACCCAGTCCCAAAAGTCACATGCCCACTTCAGTCGTAGTTGCCGATGTCATGGTGTTAACATTGGCACACGCATGGGTCATCGGATGCGGAGGCCGATCGTTAAGGACTGTTCGGTGCACTGTGTGTTCAGACACACTTGTACTCTGTCCAGCTTTAAAGTCTGATGTTAGTTCCGCCACAGTTCGCCGCCGTCTTGTTTTACCAGTTTGCCCAGACTGTCATCCAACATCTGCAATGAGGAGTGGTCACCCAACCCAACGGCGTCTGGGGATGGTTTCACGTTGGATTCGCCACGTGTTGAAGAAACTCACCACAGCACTCCTCGAACACGCGACAAGTCGTGCAGGTTCTGAAAGGCTCGTACCGAGCCTCTGGTTCATCACAATGAGCCCCCAGTCAAACTCAGATCGCACGCCTTCCGCATTCTAGCACGGACAGCACGCTCACTGATATAACTTACACCGTGCGTATGTCTGACTAGCAGTCATCCCTCGCTGGTTATGCATCAGTATAAAGTGACATAGGTGCAACAAGCTATCGACAAGATTATAGGGCATTTGTGGAACTAAAATGAAAATGTGTTAATCTACGATGATGATGATGTTTGGTTTGTGGGGCGCTCAACTGCGTGGTTATCAGCGCCCGTACAATTTCCCAACCTTTGCTCAGTCCAATTTCGCCACTTTCCTGGATGATGATGAAATGATGAGGACAACACAAACACCCAGTCATCTCGAGGCAGGTGAAAATCCCTGACCCCGCCGGGAATCGAACCCGGGATCCCGTGCTCGGGAAGCGAGAACGCTACCGCGAGACCACGAGCGGCGGACTAATCTACGAAGTCCAGATGGAAAGCCACTGGTCAGCACAGAAGAAACGGTTGATTAACAGAGATAAGAAATACCTTTTACAGTAATTCTAACATAGAGAACGAAAAAACGATCAATCTGCGAATAAGTCACGAAGAATTTCACCATGAACATTGGTGTCGTTATAACACGCTTTCCGTTCATCGCCACCGCCTGCTATCATGGTATGAGGGTCTGAAGATGGTCAAAAACTGACCGAAACCGGTTACCACAAAATAAATGTTCTTTTGCGGTCGAGACAGTGTTCATTTTTAAAGTCACCAAGAATTAATCAGTTATGTTTGGGGTTACGAGAATTCACTGAACTTGAATGAAATGGAATAAAACATTCGAAGATTTGTTTGGGCACGTGACCAGTGAGTCCCAGAACAGGAAGCGTTCAGTTAATCGAAAACCAATAGCTTGTTGGGGTGTAGTTTAACAATAGAATCAACTGTCTCCTCATAATTGTGAGGTATTATCGGATATGAATTTCAGTCCACTTTGGAGAAGCGATAGGATAATTATGATTATTACGTCCGGGTTAGGGTAACATAGCAGCACAATCATTAGCGCCTTCGATAAATTAGTATCTAGTCACTGTAAAATAAAATTCACAGAAAAGAAAAAAGTGAAAATACTACATAAGTGGCTAAAAAGAAAAGGATTACTGGCTAAAACCAATTTGATGATGAACGTGCTTTTTCCCAACATACTTGATAAACGCTGGAAAGAAGAACAAACATTTACTTGACGTTTGATATTGTGCCTCTTCCATTAAAATATTAGTCAAGCCCGGTCTTAATTAAGGCCTGCGTCTTGTATTCAAATTGAGCAAAATCTTCAAAACAGAACGCATATAATCGTACTCAATATGAGTGGCAATGGCAGTCCAAAAACCTCTGCAAAAGTAAGTCAATCCTCAAATATTATTGTTATGTTCATGTGGTGGTCTCGACTGACAAATGGAAAACACCGATAACTGTTCCATGACAGACTGCTTTCGGGATATTAATATGCTGCTTTGGTCTAAACACTGTGTATGGAAGCTATCTGACGGTCATTTGCATGGTTTTCCAATTGAGCGCATCAGAAATCTCGACGCTTACCTCCATCGCCGCTGATCCCTTTACGAGGAGCAATGTGACGTCACATTAGTCCCATCATTAAACTGTAAGTAGATGTGGAATATATGATTGCTTAGTTTCATGCTGTAAAGGGTCACTGGCGTTATTACATTCAACAATGACAAAGAGCAGAGACGTATAACTTGATTCTACGACCGGCGACCAGAGGTAAGAACTTCGTCAATGTTCCTTGATGTCGTTAACACCAAAATATTCACATAAAAGTTATCAGGGTAAGTGGGTGAGATCACATAAGGAGTATAGGCATCCGCAGAAATTTATCTGGGAGCTCTCCCGCAACCCCTTCCCCTTGCGGACGCCTTTAATAGGAAGTGTGTGGAGACAGAATTTTTTTGCGTGTGAAGTAGTTCCAGCGGCACCGTAATATGGCAGTTATGATACTGACGGATGAAGGCTCTACTGGACCCTCGCAAAGCAAAGTAAAGTAAAGTTATTCTACTGGGACTTTCACGTTCTTCCAGAGCCTTACAAGTGGAAGAGGTTCTGAAAGATGGTTAACGCTGCCAACTGTCGACAAGGCGTAGATGGTCAGAAGAAACACTGACGAACGCTGCTAATTCCTCCAGGATGCAAAACCGCGGCCGAAGTAGCCGTGCGGTTCTAGGCGCTGCAGTCTGGAACCGTGAGACCGCTACGGCCGCAGGTTCGAATCCTGCCTCGGGCATGTATGTGTGTGATGTCCTTAGGTTAGTTAGGTTCAACTAGTTCTAAGCTCTAGGGGACTAATGACCTCAGAAGTTGAGTCCCATAGTGCTCAGAACCATATGAACCATTTCTTTGATGCAAAACCATATAACTTGGATGAAATGAGAAAGCAACAGTAATCTTTCTTCCGTTCGTCAGTCGAGACCAACACATGAACATAATAATACGACGTAAGACCCTAACAACTTTACAGTGTACCCTAACAACTTTACAGTGTTTCACACAGAGGGGGACAGTTCATTCCTGTCCTGGAGTCTATTAAAAGTATATCATATTCACAAAAGTGCAAATGTGTTAACAAATGCCTGTGTGTGCCTCTCTTCATTAATAGTTTCACACAATAACTTCAAAGGAGCAACAGCCAAAATTTGTTATCATACGTATGAAAACCAGTGTTTAAAAAGAACGAACTTATTCAACCGTCTTTCAAACTCCGCTTTAGCCGTTTCACAGGTGGTGATGATTGACGTACAACGCAAGAAATCAATGTCAATCAAAACATACGTTTCTGTTACGTGACGGTTTCTAACTTGTGCAGATGCCAGCGGATAAAGTTTCAGTTTCTCGTTATTGCAGTTAGAACACGTTTGCTGACTGGAGGTACATTTCGAAGGCGTGCTCTGTGCCTTCACGCTTAAACAGAAGCTCCGCCAAGTTCGAAATTCCCAAGAGCCGTGTGGTTTGAAGACAGCACGCGACATCGATAACACTGCGTGTGCAGCAGACGGCAAGGCAGGCGGCAGTTCCTGGCTCGTCCTATATCGGTAACGGGGCCAGGGTTGAGCTAAATGAGAAACTCATGCCGCAAGTCTGCACAACAAGGACGTCGTGCCAAAAATTTGCGCGCGTGTGTTTCGCGTTCCGTGTCGTGGAAATGAAATACATATATTGAGGCAAGCGGATTGATATAAATACAAACATCGATGAAGAGCTTAGCTTGGGTGTTAAAGCAACAGCTTTCACCCACTACTTAACATGGTGCAAAACCTGTCTGTCTTGCATTAGTTACAGACAGAATAAGGTCGACAGGACAGAACATGAGTTATTTAGTTTAGCATCCACGTTACTCACATTGTTTGGCACTGATCTTGCTACACAGAAAAGTTCTACGCTTCTAGTGTTAGTGACCAACAAGCAGGACAACCATGAACTGCCATAACATGCGAGAAGATTTTATTTAAGTCCATATTGGCAACGAGAACTTTCGAGCTTGTGTACCCTAACTGTTTCATTTACACTTCCAGCCACAAAATGTTGCGTAACCCAGCAACTTCAAAATATAATAGGGAGTTATTTTGTTCAACAATATTTTAATGATTACAAGTTAATGAATCCATACGTCGTAAAAAGTTCCTTGGTTTCGATCTTCATGGGAGTGTATCATCTTATACTTCCATGGCAGAGACCATATCGCATGTGGCAACAGCTGCTTAATGCTGATCACGATGAATGACAATGCACGTTCCACTAATTAAATATACAACGGCGAATCATTACATGAGGATAGAAAACCCAGCTGTTACTCGAGCATCTCGCAGAACCCGCCTCATGCACCCTTATGAGGTAGCGCTCTAAGCGTAGCCATTAAGTCCCAAATCTCGGTGCGGTAGAAATTTCGATTATCCATATTTGACCGAAAATAGAAGTCAAGGCACTGATGTTCGATATATGGTGCTGATGCTCGATGCGCAACAGTGAAACTGTGCGCCAGTGACCTGCTCCATGTATTACTACTCTACGTGGTGTCACGTGGAGTGATCGGAGGCGACATTGTTGATGGTGTTTCGTCCATTGAACAGGAGTTTAGATGTACGGCCGTTTTGTAGGAAATCCTGCCTTTTTCCTTGCTACTTGTGCTAAAATCGAATCTCTGTTGACATTCACTTTAACATACTCTGGAATTGCATTATTAAACTGACAGAATCCGTTAAACCTAATGTTGCGGGTGCAACTGTACAACTGCAGTTTTTTCTTAATGATTACAGAGATTCGTGGGGAATGCTCGAAATGACGAGTAGCAAAAAAGAAAGGCAGAAATTTCAAAAAAAAAATAGTAAAAGTGAATAACAGTAGGCCACCTTGTAAAACCCACGCTTCAAATGTTGCACTTCCAAGTGAGCGGACACGTCACAGCAGATGCACGTATTTAAGATTAACCCAAAACCAGAATACTAATTTAAGATAAAGCGATATTTTTGCTGAAATAATAACGACTCTCAAGACACAGAGGTGTTGAAATGTGTATTGGTAAACATGGTAGACAATAAGATAAACAAAAACTGCGTTTTGCAGAAGATGTGAGTTTTTTAAAAGCCATATTTAAAGTATAGCACTGATGACTGAACTATTTTTCTGTAGCGGGTGCGACCACCTGATGGAATTTATTAACTATTAACTACACTGAAAGTGGAAGATCAAAAACACAATCAGCCCTATTGAATCTGTTATGCGTTTAAAATATTCAACGAAAGTTGAGAATGTTACAATGGAGCAAGCGATGAATTTTAAATACATTCGTTTTATTCACAAATGTCTTTATTGCATTTGATGAAGATATTGCAATTACCCAGTTTATAATCTAATGATCCATCATCAGAAATAAATATCTAGAAATTGCGCGGCCTCTCCCGCCGGAGGTTCGAGTCCTCCCTCGGGCAAGGGTGTGTATGGGTGTTGTCCTGAGCATAAGTAAGTTTAAGTAGTGTGTAAGTCTAGGGACCGATGACCTCAGAAGATTGGTCCCTTAGGTTCAAATGGCCCTGAGCACTATGGGGCTTAACTGCTTAGGTCTTCAGTCCCCTAGAACTTAGAACTATTTAAACCTAACTAACCTAAGGACATGACACACATCCATGCCCGAGGCAGGATTCGAACCTGCGACCGTAGCGGTCGCGCGGTTCCAGACTGTAGCGCCTAGAACCCTTAGGAATTCACACTTAAAATCTAGAAACAGACAGACATGGTAAATTATGAAAATATAAAAGTATAAAAATATTAAAAGTCCTTGTTGAACTCAAAAAAATTCTACCCAGTATCGTTAAATCATCAACAAGCACACATTGTGGCCTGTTCAAATCAATCGCCGCACCTGCTCGTGTGTCGCATTTCAAAACTAGAACCGTTATATTCGTAGAGGGAGCTCGAGCATTTTTGGCTTACATCTTCCAAAAATATAAAACAAAAGCTATTTACAGTTAAAGAAACTGTAATATAATTATTTTTCCTTGAAATATTAACACCCATAACTCAGAGCACTGAAAGCAGATAAACGAGGACCACGTGTCTGACAAAACGAAACGAACCTATTATTTCGTTTCCGTAATTAGCTAGAACACTGAGGTGACAAAAGTCATGGGATAGCGACACGCACATATACAGATAGCGATAGCACCGCCTACAAAAGTTACAAAAGGGCAGTGCATTGGTCGAGCTGTCATTTGTGCTCAGGTGATTCATGTGAAATGATTTGCGAAGTGAATGAGGTCGCACCGCCGGAATCAACAGATTTTGAACGCGGAATGGTAGTTAGAGCTTGACGTATGGGACGTTCCAATTCGGAAATCGTTAGGGAATTCAAAATTCCAAGATTCTCAGTGTCAAGAATGTGCCGAGAACAGCACATTTCAGGCATAAGCTCTCACCACGGATAACACAGTAGTCGACTGCCTTCCTATAACGACTGAGTGTAGCGGCGTGTGCGTAGAGTAGTCAGTCCTAACATGCAAGCAACACTGCGTGGAATAACTGCAGAAATCAATGTGGTACGTAAGACGAACTCAATTAGAGCAGTGCGGCGAAATTTGGCTTTAACGCCTGACGCGAGTGCCTTTGCTAACAGCACAACATCGCTTTCAGCGCCTCTCCCGGGCTCGTGACCATACCGGTTGGGCGCTAGACCTGGAAAACTGTGGCCTTGTCAGAAGAGTCCCGATTTCAGTTGGTAAGAGCTGATGGTAGGAGGAGGAGGAGGAGATTACTGGTTAACTTCTGGCCGGACGCGGGTTCGAACCGTCGTCCACCCGAATGAGTCCAGTGCGCGCTGCTTTGCTTGGTCTGATGGTAGTTCTCGAGTGTGGCGCAGATTCCACATAGCCGTGGGCCCATGTTGTCAACAAGGCACTGTGCAAACTGCTGGTGGCTCCATTATGGTGTTGGCTGTGTTTACATGGAATGGACTGGGTTCTCCGGTCCAACTGAACTTATAATTGACTGGAAATGGTTATGTTCGTCTACGTGAAGACCATTTGCAGCCATTCATGGCTTCATGTTCCCAAAAAACTATGGAATTCTTATGGATGACAACGCGCCATTTCACCAGGCCACAATTGTTTACGACTGGGTTGAAAAACATTCTACACAAGTCGAGCGAACGATTTGGCCACCCAGATCGCCCAATGTGAATCCCATCGAACATGAATGGGACATAACCGAGAGGTCGGTTCATGCAAAATCCTGCACCGGTAACACTTTCGCAATTATGGGGCTACAGAGGCACCGGCAAGGCTCAGTATCTCTGCAGTGGACTTCCAACGACCTGCTGAGTCCATGCCACGTCGAGTTGCTGCACTACGCCGGGAAAAAGGAGGCTCGACACCGTATCACCTCATGATATAATTAAAAGAAAAGGAACCTAATTTAAGTAAAAGCGTAATTGTTAAAGACATAGAATTTTTCAGGAAAGGACTGTAGAATAAAAATGTGAATCAAATGACATATTTTCATTGTAGCCAGCAGTCTTAGCTATCTGCAGTTAGGACTGTTGTTAGCTAGTTACTGCTTGCAGTTGATGTGCATCAGTTAAAATCAACTCTAAATACAATAATGCTTTTCGATATTTCTTACATATTTTAAAGTTCGTGCACGCATCGTCAATACTTCTCTTATAAATGAGTAGTGTAATATGTTTTTCGATAATCTGTGCGCCGTTTCTCATCGGTAGATGAATTATTCTGAAAACTAAGTCATTCGTTTCTAGCATTTGTAGACTTAGAGAAAGCTTTTGACAATGTTAACTGGAATACTCTCTTTCAAATTCTGAAGGTGGCAGGGGTAAAATACAGGGAGCGAAAGGCTATTTACAATTTGTACAGAAACCAGATGGCAGTTATAAGAGTCGAGGGGCATGAAAGGGAAGCAGTGGTTGGGAAAGGAGTAAGACAGGGTTGTAGCCTCTCCCCGATGTTATTCAATCTGTATATTGAGCAAGCAGTAAAGGAAACAAAAGAAAAATTCGGAGTAGGTATTAAAATTCATGGAGAAGAAGTAAAAACTTTGAGGTTCGCCGATGACATTGTAATTCTGTCAGAGACAGCAAAGGACTTGGAAGAGCTGTTGAACGGAATGGACAGTGTCTTGAAAGGAGGATATAAGATGAACATCAACAAAAGCAAAACGAGGATAATGGAATGTAGTCAAATTAAGTCGGGTGATGCTGAGGGAATTAGATTAGGAAATGAGACACTTAAAGTAGTAAAGGAGTTTTGCTATTTAGGGAGTAAAATAACCGATGATGGTCGAAGTAGAGAGGATATAAAATGTAGACTGGCAATGGCAAGGAAAGCGTTTCTCAAGAAGAGGAATTTGTTAACATCGAGTATAGATTTAAGTGTCAGGAAGTCGTTTCTGAAAGTATTTGTATGGAGTGTAGCCATGTATGGAAGTGAAACATGGACAATAACTAGTTTGGACAAGAAGAGAATAGAAGCTTTCGAAATGTGGTGCTACAGAAGAATGCTGAAGATAAGGTGGGTAGATCACGTAACTAATGAGGAGGTATTGAATAGGATTGGGGAGAAGAAAAGTTTGTGGCACAACTTGACTAGAAGAAGGGATCGGTTGGTAGGACATGTTTTGAGGCATCAAGGGATCACAAATTTAGCATTGGAGGGCAGTGTGGAGGGAAAAAATCGTAGAGGGAGACCAAGAGATGAATACACTAAGCAGATTCAGAAGGATGTAGGTTGCAGTAGATACTGGGAGATGAAGAAGCTTGCACAGGATAGAGTAGCATGGAGAGCTGCATCAAACCAGTCTCAGGACTGAAGACCACAACAACAAAGTCATTCATCGTCAAATGTTCGTTAACGGTCAATTGTGTCACATGTGGAGCGACAGCGCCCTGGTTATGAAATGTGAGTGCCATCAGGTCTGACCGCATAAAACACTTTCCTGCAATGTGTAAAAAAGGAGGTCTATACGAATTTGTCGGCAGTATTTCTGATGTAGCTTAGTGTGATAAACATTTGGGAGCTGTAGGTCCAGTGGACTAAGCTGTAAACTCGATTATGCCCATTTTGCCGAAATAACGGCCAACCCGAACTGCGAGGTCCAGCAGCTTGCAGCCCATTCATATCCGCTAGTTTCACGCATGCATCACTCGCATAACAGCACGCCCCGTACGTGTCTAATTGCATGGTATGATAAAGCACTTTTCCAGAAAGCGAATATTCTACAACATTCCAACCTATATATTCATTTTAAATGTGAAATGTTCGAGTTTCTACAAATAGTTCATAAAGGGTGTATGTTATATAAATACAACTGGAAAAGTAGCCTGTGATCAATGACAGACAGTGTAACAGGTTTCCCAGAGAAGAGCAAATCACTAGTACAGCAGGTTAGGGATAGGCAACCCGCTCGTCGGTAATCTGATAACGCTCTAACTGATAAGCAGTAAGCTACCAGTGGTGCTTCCACCCGAGATTACAATCTTATCTCAACGTCATTGATAAGGTCTTCCAGTGTCAGGTTAAACAATTGAGTGGCTTATATTTAAATTTACTACCACCCCCCCGCTCCCCCCCAGGGAATAACAGTTAAGTCATCAAGGTCATCCAGCTGAACCCCAACCCTCCTTCTACCACTCCTCACACAACCTCCTGGACCAATGAATGAGATCCAAATAGCCCCTCTCCATCTTCATCTTTTATAACTGGACACAAGAGAGGGTAGCTTCACTACGGAGCTGGGCAGGATCAAGCTATGTTTATTTTTTATAACAAATTATTATAATTACATTAAGTCATGTCACATGAGGCCTGTTTGTTAATAATAATTTAATATTTCGTCATCCAAGACAACAGCAGAGACCACACTCAGGCAGATACGTAGTTTCTCTTATTCTTCTATTTTTCTCACATTTCTCCATATTTCTCCGTTTTTCTTACAATTTTACGTATTTTTCGACGTTTTTCATATTTTTTCGTATTGTCCCCATTCTACATATTTTCCACAATTTATCCAACTATTTGTTTCCGTTCCACTAACCCCGACATCACGTCAACACTGCATCGCGTAGACGTCATGATGCTCTCAGTCAACCACAATGCAGCATATGCATGACTTATTTATCACTGTTAAGCCACAACTTCATTACTACTGTCTGTCTGTGTGTGTGTGTGTGTGTGTGTGTGTGTGTGTGTGTGTGTGTGTGCGTGCGTTAAAACAAGCTCGTTCTCATATTGGTAGAAATAATGATGTCACGGCATATTTCGGTAACTATTAACAAAACTAGTGTGTGAAATCATAGCAAAATTCTGGAAGAACCTCATTTTCACAGATATCCAACACCGACAATTAAAGACATGTATAAATACCGTATATGTAACAATTAGAACACAGCTGAAAATACATACCTGAATTATGGCGAACTCCTCCAGGCATTCATTATATAACGCTGATTGAATGAGCCAAGTACGATGCCTGCAGGATGTGGAACTCTTCAAGCACAGCGCCGCCACCAAATCCATGGCCGAGAACGAGACAGCTCCAAATGACTCTCTAACACTACATCAAACCATATCCCCAGAAATGGTAAAGATACCTGCATTATTTAATCAATATGTATGTGCAATCAACTCCGACACAACCCACCTGCCGGCTTTACACAAAAGGCACTGCAGCGAAATCAGGTATTGTGGGATAGCGCATCCCGCCACAGGAAACCAGTCGGAACTCGCCGATGTCTACAAGTTCACCAACAGAAATCAGTGGGCGACTTTACAGGTAAATGTTGCTACAAGTGTAAGCGCCAAGCACTAATCTCCCCCACCCCCTCCCTCCCCTTTGTCTATGCGTCAATAAAAACAAGGTCTTCCTCCTCCAACTATCATGTTTTTAATAGTAGAGCCTATATGCGGATGTCATCTTTATTGTTCTCTTCACCGTAGGGAGCGGATCATTATGAAATGCCAAGAACAGCAGGGAACAGCCAGACCTCCCAGGAGGAATTAAGACACATAACAGGATATAAACTATTGCATTAATATTAGAGAATGTGTGACATTGCTAGAAGACATGTAAAAATGTTTGTAGGCGAGCTAACATCCTTCTCTGTCCATCCATCACATTGCTAAGATGTGTTCCCTCCACAAGTCGGCAGGAGTGTCGCAATACGACGAAACTACTATGTTCCCTCATACACGTGATCCATACTATGCATATTGGGAAAAAGTTAGGGACAAAATACAATCCTGCAAGCACACTAACAGTGAGCAAGATCTGACATTGCTCCCAGGTAGAATAAAAAGACAATTAACACTAAATAAACTCTCGCAATATGAGTGAGCAACGTGACTACAAGACTCGTAAATAGATATAGAGTAGATTGACAGATAGGATCCAAAATGAGAATATGATTGATCAACATGCTAGTATTAGCTGAAATCAAATTGGACAATGGTCTTTTAGCGAAAACCCTATTGAGAACTTACATTCACAGCCAACTTACTCGTACAGTTCATGTAAGATAATAGAAATTCTGACTCATACGGACAAACGTTCTCTATGGCATAATATACAATATGGAGTGTGTGTTTGTGTTTTCCAAAAAAAAAAAAAATTAGGAAGAGGCTTCACCACAATTGCGTGTTCATCTAATAAGCACTAAGTGACCTAGAATTTGGACAAGCATTAAAAACACCATGAACCTGCGTGCAAGTGTAAGTAACATTTGTTCGACAATATTTGCATATAAACACTGCACTGGCGGTAAACTAGGCTTCTATGCAAGAACTACAACATTGTTTTCCTGATAATTATAGCACTCCAACTTCTTGTGGGTCACAGACTGACGAGAAAATCTCGTAGTGTGGGTTATACGGTTGTTGACACTAGGTGTCTCTGACTGACGAGCAAATTCTATATTTTGTAGTAACACACCACGAATATCCTAAACATTGTATGTTCATGATAAATAATTATAGATTCGACGGGTAATCGTAGATATTTATTTACAACACAAAATTGGCATTAGCGCTGTGTGGTGAAACCGTAACAAACTTCTAAATATGCAACTATCTGTTGTAAGTTAGAAGGTGATGTTTATGCTAGCCATAGCTGTAAGTACGTAATAAAGCGTGATTCTATAGGAGGTAGCTGACTCCAGTGACGTGGGAGACGAATTGATTTCAGTCATCCGGTAGCGTAACTTTGAACTGCACCATTAGATCACCTGCAAAACAACTGTCAGCATCGCTTTTTTTTGTGTAATCGACTTCCATGTTACAGAATTAAAACTATAGACATACAGTGCATAGTTTTATAACCCATTATGGATCCTGATTTATTAGAGTATCGTATGGTACTACATTCTGCCATTACCGAATAATCCATTAAAACTACAGTCTTCCACAACATGTATACATCCAATTAAAATATAACGTTTACGTATTCCAATTTCTGGAATCATAGCCAGAAAAGACTTCTCCAAACGATCAGTAACATACAAGCTCGTATTGCTTCCCAGAAGACAAACCACACAACAACATCAGAATTACATTTCTGAAAACTTTGATGGTTCAAGTCTACTCGACTTATTTCCTCCTTTACTTATCAGGAAGGTATAATTTGTTTCAGATTTCCGCTAGCAAGACAGTCAGGCTTATAGCTGTCCCAGTAAGAGCATTTAAACACTTTCACATTTAGAAACAAAATATGAAAAATATGGAAAACAAGGAAAAATATGGAAAACACGGAAAACGTATAAAATTCGGAAAAAACGGTAAAAATGTCAAAAAATGCGGTAAAATATGGATACGACACAGTCGTACTTGACATCTGTATTCATACATATCAAGTAGCCGAATTTTTTTGTGACGTAAGCACTTGATCAGATCTGTTGGACACTTTCCTAGAAAGCTAGAAGATTGGTACCAAAGAAGAGAAATATTAGAATCATATTACCATCTGGTTCCAAATTGACTGAGAGGTCTGCGTTGTAGGTTGAGAGACAGCTTGCAGACCCTTTGGAAAAAATATATATATATGGAGTTGGTTATTTATACAAAGGGAGGGAGGGAGGTAGACACATGCCACCACACAAACACTTGCGAATAAAAAGGCATTATACAGTTGGAGTAATCAGTACAGAGAGGGGCTGTAACGACATATAAGAGAGGGAATGACACCATATATGTTTTAATACTGGATGGACACTGCATTTCATTCGGCTTTTCTACACCATTTTACATGACAACAATATGGTGTATGCATCTTATTGTCGACACTCGCAAATAATGCGAGATTCATAACCTTCTCAAGAAGGGTACTAACCGATTAAGGAATTAAAATTTCTTTTATGCAACTTGTCGCTGATTATTTCGGTATATACAACTACAGTTGCCGAAGATGGATAAAATATTAAATTCTAGAAAGGCGTGGTGAGAAGACGAAACTGTCTTACTCCCACTAGTTCTGTGCGCGTGAGAATACAGTAATGTTATTTTATTCTGAATGTTGCGGTATTTTCTCCCAATATATGTGAACTGCATGTCGTATGTATTTGGAGTCACACAAAACATTTAGATGAAATGTGAAGTGACGTGATTCCAAAAGCGATACACATGGATTGCGTACTGACTTTCCTGTAAGTGAAATCATGAGGCGTTTTCTGATAGAGAATAAAAGGGGCTCTGTGCGCAACATGGATATGACTTTGATTAAAACCCAATACTACTGCTCGAAGTTTGCCTAATTTTTAAAATCGTTTATCCTACATTTACCCATTTTTTCGATTTTTCCCTCTGGTAGTACCAGTTGTGGGAAATTTAATGCTTTCGACACATACACAACTGAGTCTTTTAGAGGAGAGTACATGCATGTCGAAGAGAGAAAGTCGAATATGCAGTTGGCGTATATACTGCTCATATCTCATCGTCATGGTATGGTAGGTTACGTCTCTCTGCAGCTGAATCACCAGGGTCGCCAACCTTTACCATCATACATTATTATTCTTTAACATAAGCAATTACTCTCTTCATAAGAAATGGTTCTAGGTGACTTTAAAGTGAACTTCCCCCAACAGTATGCATTTTGAGTAAAACCATGCATACAGCAAAATACATCCACCCTACATCCACCCTACCCTATCCACATTACAGCACCTACATACACGAAATAGTTAGTCATTACGTCCACAGTTAGAGGGTATAACTGACAGCACTGTATTCTTGAGTCTTTATCTAATTTTTTCTACCTAAATGAATAATCAACTAAACTGTAACTGGCATGTCGGGATCTACTGTAAAATATTCTATATTTATCTATAAATTTAATAGTTTAACGTGGAAGTTGTTGCACAAATCCATGCTGTTGGTGTGTGCTCATATAAAATAATGTATTCTAAGACGTTTGCTACTACTACAAAGGGTGTACAAGAGCTGCACTGAGGATCTAAGTCTAGATTACTCATATTAGTTTATCAAAACATATTTCATAGCTCTACTTAAAAAGATATCAAAGTGCTGCTTTTAGTTGCTGGAGCCACGTCAGACTCCATGGTCCTGGGGTATCCACATCTCAGCACACACAAAGTAATGTAATTGCATTGCAAGTCCAATCACATTTAGAAGGTATGGCCAGAGGATCATGTGACTGGAAGTATTGTCATTATGATATTTACCTGAAGGTTTTTGCTACTAGTATCAATTATCATCACCATAAGTAAAAAAAGCATTTGCTGTTGATGATCATTCTGATCTGAATTAAAGTACTATAGACTGTTGACTTGTTTGGATGTCTATACATTCCAGTTAATCAAGGCTGATAACTAGTTGTGGAACCCATTCTATATGTCTACAGTTTTAATTGTTTAACGTGGAAATCGAGTACATGAAGTACCAAACAGCGATGCTGACAGTTCTACTGTGGATTATCTCTTGGTGGATGAATGTCTATTTGTCGTAAGCAGATCAGTATGGGATACAATATCTTTTTGCTAGAGTTAAGACCGTGGAAAATTCTAAAGACAGTAAATCCACCGAATGCAAAGAACAGCTGTATATCTCTAGAGGCTGATTGTCTTGCTGGCAGAGATCAACAACAAATTATACTCTCCTGATATGTAAAGGACGTAATACGTCGAACAGACTTGGAACATTACCCGTTAGGGTTTTCGAATATGTAGTACCAACGTCGTTCTGCAATTATCTACTGGGAAATAACACAAGCTTATATGCTGCTAATCTCATGATCATCACATCTTTTCTGGTCACGACTCCCGAAATTAGAATATACAAACTTTATATTTTAGCTGGTTGTGTAAATGTTGTGGAAGACTGTAATTTTATTGGAATATTCGGTAATGGCAGGATGCAGTACAACACATTGATACTATCAGAAATCAGAACCTATAATAGGTTATAAAACTATTCACTGTACGTCTATAGTTGTAATTATTTAACATGGAAATCGACTACATAAAACAGCGTTGCTGACAGTTGTTTTGTATGTGATCTATTGGTACAATTAAAAGTTACTCTACCGGATGACTGAAATAAGTTCGTCTGCCACGTTACTGGAGTAGGCTACCTCCTACAGAACCAAGAATGTGAAACACGCTTTATTAGGCACTCGCAGCTATAGCTGGTAGAAACATCACATTGGTTCAAATGGTTCAAACGGCTCTGAGGACTACGGGACTTAACCTCTGAGGTCATCAGTCCCCTAGAACTTAGAACTACTTAAACCTAACTAACCTAAGGACATCACACACATCTATGCCCGAGGCAGGATTCGAACCTGCGACCGTAGCGGTTGCGCGGTTCCAGACTGTAGCGCCTAGAACCACTCGGCCACTCCGGCCGGCAAACATCACATTCCCCGATGTGTTGCTCCACCGCTATAACAGATAGTTGCATATGTTACAATTTGTTACGGTTTCATCGCGCAGGGCTAATGTCAGTATGGTGTTGTAAATAAATACTTGCAATTAGCCTTCGAATGTATAATTTTTGTCTGGATGAGCAAACGTTATTGATGACTGGCAGCCATCCGAAATTAGCTCGAAATTAATTCACTGAATGAAAATATCTTTGCATCACCTGTGATAGGTATGTATTGACTATTAGTAACATATGAAAATTTGTGCCGGACTAAAGCCGGATTTCTCTTTTATCGCTAGAGGTCGCCTTAATCCCTTCGACTAGTACGTGTATATCGTACACAACTGATACAAAGATATTTGCATTCAGCTAATTTATTGCGAATTAATTTCAGACGACTGTCAGTAGTCATTAATGGTTGTTCATCTGGAAACGCAAATAATACTACATGCTGAGGTGGGTACAAGATGGGCCTCGATTCCCAATAGTCTCGTTCTTACTGGCGCTGGAAGACAAGAGTAAAGCTGTGAGCATTAAGTGATGATTGTAGGGGACTATGGTATAGGGATGTACTCAGTGTGACATGGAAGTTTGGGTCAGTTCGGCAGACATGCACCGCTAGCTTAGGTGGTTAAGGCCCTTCTCGCGATAAACGGGAAATCACAGTTACAATCCTGGTCCGGTACGAAGTTTTATGTTACTAGTAGGTAGTACATCTATAGCTTTGACAGCTGATGCCAAGATATTCGCATTCAGAAAATTTATTTACAATGAATCTATATTTACTTTCCAAACACATGTTTACAATTTTTGTGATGTATTACTTCAATATACGATATCTGATCATCATGTTAAGACACTAACCAGGTGATTCATTGCTACGAAGTGTGATCAGCAACCTTATTAACTACACTATGGGACTTTCTCTTCCACAACATGTTAGATTAGTAGTGTCGGCTATAATTATCGCGAGAACTATATTGTAGCTCTTCCATAGAAGCCTATTTTACTGCCAGTCCAGTGTTAACATATATATTTATATTTGCGGACGAATATTGGACATACGCTTGCGCACAGATTTATCGTGGTTTTTAATACTTGTCCCAACTTTAGGTTGCTTATTGTTTATAAGAGGACCACGCGATCATGACGTATCTCCCTAATTTTTCTTAGAAAACACACACACACACACACACACACACACACACACACAGAGAGACACACACACACCGTATGGTAGCATGCATCACTCACAAAAATGGAGCCACAGAGAAAAATATCTATCTGTACTACACAGAACGTACGTGGACTGTGGCCGTCAGTTCTCAATTATGTTTTCGCAGAAAGGAGGTTGTCCAATTTTTCGTTCACACAATACTAGCATGCTGATCGCTCCTCCTGTGACAAGTCAACTATTAAGCCATACACGTTGGTCATAACTTTTTTTAAATCTCGATCATCATTTTTCTTCTTCTTCCTGGGAAACAATGTGTGAACTTGTCTTGTGAAATATCGATCATTGTTTACTATTGCATAAGTAACCAAAATGTATATTTAATGACACCATCACGAAGGCCAACATGATGTAAGCTACAGTATATTTGTCTCAGCACGTTTTTTCTTAGTAAAATCAACTTAATAAATTCCTACAGCAAGGAATAACTCTGCTACCGTCAGTAGTATGTCATTAAGGATTTGTTCTCGGTATTTAGAGAGATGTATAATACGAAAAAGTTTCAGAACGCTTTACGGGTTCCTGTGCCCGCTGGCACGTCTTCGGCAGGTGGCGCGTACTGTCCGCCTTATCCAAGCACTGGCTTCCTACAGTAGAGACGCCACCACTAGTGCGTGGGCACTCCTGAGCTGCTGTTTCTTTACTGGTCGCGTAGCAGCCTCTCCGGGATGGGCAGTGCAATTGAGATTCGTGGGCTGGAAGGAAGGAATTCGGCCGTTACCTCGAACGGCACACACGGTGGGTATTCTCTAACGCATGGAGTAACTTCTCGTGGTTACTTGGAGCCAGTGACCTGGCACTACTCTCCTGGACTAGCGGCTGCATGTGTTTGTTCAAAGTACAGACACGTTCTCCTTTTCAGAAAGATGGTAGCGTTCCACAAGACATGATGGTGGTTCTACTGATATCAGGTACGTGCAGACCGTTTTTCCAGCAGTCAATGAGCGTGTATTGTTCGCAATTTTTTTCGTGTTTGTGGAAGATTAATTGTACTTACGTGTGTGTCTTTGGACAATTGGCTTATCAAAAGACGGTGTACAAAATCTGCAGCTCTCTAGAGTCAAATTGTATCGCAGAGTGAGAGAGGTACCCCGTCCTCTGTGTGTTGGTGACTTCAGATGCAGAAATAGTTTATTTTTGCTGCACTGTGGCCATTGCTCAGTCTCATTTTGAATGGTGGAGACATTTTACTTAGTATTTATTTCTGAGTCTTTTACAGACGTAGTACACTCATATTGCGAGAGTTTATTTCGTGTTTCTTGTCTTTTTATTCTATCTGGGAGCATTGGCAGATCTCGCCCATCGTCAGAGCGCTTGCAGAGTTGTAATTTTTCGCTACATTTTTCACGATATGCATAGTATGGTTCACGTTATGGCGGAATATAGCAGTTTTGACTTTGCATTTATTTCGTTGTATTTTACCTGTGTGAAAAATTTCAGGGTAGGATTCGATATGTCGAAGATTGGACCGTTCCCTTGTAAGTGACGCTATGGTGTCCTTTCTAGCCGGCCACAAAAATTCCCAAGTCTGAGAACAACGGAAGCCGTCTGAAAAGCTGTCTGACAACGCATATTCCCCAAACAAGTGAACAACGCCAGAGAATGAGCGAAAACATAGGACCTGATTTCTCCCCTGAATAGCCAGAAAAGCGAAATGTCGTCTGTACTGGTCTCCGTAGCCGCACACGTCAATACGATCATTAGCGTTTACTCAGCCTTAAGCATGAAACCAGCAGAACCTATCCCTGAGTATGAATGCACTGTTTGCTATTTCCAAACATGAACCTATAGAGTAAGTAAGTATTATACTTCGACGCAAAGCGCCCGGTTGAGCCTCTTGTTTCTTAAAAAAAAAAAGTGTGCTTCGCTTTCTTCAAGCAATCATTTAATGTGGCTCTCTCTTAGGCAACGAATTCCTGGACGCAAAGCATTTCCCATTACTAAGATACACTTCTGTCACATTTACTTTACTTTAGTTTGAGTTTTGGTTTCACCTGTTCTCGGTCCGCTCATTGAAACGTCTTGAGCAAAATGTCTCTCTCTACTGTAGTTATTCCTTAATTGCTTCCCTAGGGAAGCTTAATAGCCACATCTTGCATCGTATTTTTTAACCAGCGTGTCTCGGATTAGTTCCAGAGTGTTCTCTCCGTGGACCATTGCTTTGAGATCATTACCCTGTTAACACAGCATTCAAAATCACGAGGACTACGAAAAAACGTGCTTCGATTATATAAAAAATATGACCCCATTGAAAACAACACGTAATGTTGTGGAACATCCGCATTGACAACAGTGTGACGAATACGTAGTCGCGGGTTGTGACTCATTGGAAGCATGCTGTCGTCACTTGTTTGGAGACGAAAACACAGATGGAAGTAATGAGTCATGGAAACAGTAGTAAAGCAACAGCACCGAAAATACTTATGAAACACCAGGTATAGCACTACACAAAAAGTAACAACAGCGAATGAAAGAGTGATAAGTATGGGACGATGTGGGAAACAAGATTTAGCAAATCATAACCACGTACAATATCGCAAAACCCAAGTGGTTAATACAGCTGTATCGTACTGTATCCAATACTGTGTGCTTAGAATTAGCCCGACTAATAAGTAGAGTGTGGATTTTTGTGTAAGTGTATATACGTGATGTACCACTTTTGAATGTTTAATCTTTCTTAAATATGTATAAACTGCTTAATCCACCAAACCTGTCTCATTTTCAGGATGAAAAAGAGGCGTAGTTTATTAACAATACGGTTGACGTGATCGTATATTTACGTCTAAAGCACTTGAAGTCTCGCACTTTTATAGGACTTAATGTGGTCCTTTTGAGAACAACCCTTCCGTACTGTGGAACTGAAGAAGAGGTTGGCGGAGCAGAGAGATAACTCTTATAGCCTGAGTTGGATGCTACATTATCACTGTCATGGATACGTGACATTTATTCAGTAGATGAGTGAATACCGTGGTGCAGGGTAATGCTAGCAGCTACAGTCGTAGATTCTCTTTAGTATGATTACAGTTTTTAGGGATACTGAAAGCACTGCAGAAAACAGTATGTACAGTAAGAGCCTGTGCAGTGCTCCTGTGTCGGCAAACATAGTCTAGAAGGAGCTGATCAATTCGGTACTGACAGGAAAACAGGAAAATTCCCACCACCGAGCCGACATTTAAAAAACAACAACTTTGAGTCATTTTATTTAGAGATGAGTCCAAAAATATAGTAGAAATACAGGGTGAGACAAAGAGGACTTTACAACTTTGGAACGATACAGTAATTTATTGAGATAACTTACAGAATTGGTAGACGTGTCACTTTGTAGTTAACCACCTGAAGTTTGATTCGCTACCAGCACGACGGTGCACCACCTCATTTCCTCACGGAAGTTCGAGATTTCCTCGATAATCGCTTCCTAGGTCGGTGGTTTGGTCGTTAAGAGCCGGTCACTTGGCCACATCTATCGCCAACTGACACCACGGAGATTTTTTTCTGGGGTTTCATTAATAACCGTGTTTATGTTCCTCCCCTATCGGACAATTTAGTCGACCTGAAAAATCGAATCTGCGGTGACGTTGCACAAGTTACGCCCGATTTGCCGTAACGAGTGTGGTAAGAAATTGATTACCGGTGGGGTGCTTGCCGCATCACAAACGTCAGTCACATCGGACCAAAATGACACATCTACCGAGCCTTTAAGTTATCTCAGATAATTTCTATGTCATTCCGAAGGTGGAATGTTCTTTTCGATTATTACTGTATATAAACAACATGCTGACTGCATGTGCATCTGGGATGCCACCGAAGAACTCCCATTTCGCTTTCTTTTGACAAGACTAGCGGTTCTTTAGAAAACATATTGACGGGAAAAAATCGCAACACCAAAAAGGAGTTGTGCGCCATAAACGATAGTTGGTAGGCGCGATTCTACGTCAGAAAGATGATGTCTATTCAAATTTCGCGCCAGTCGCGTATGAGTGTTTTCTGATGAAAGCTGGTTCTACCTCTGTGTCAGTGATGGCCTTGCGTTGGTTAGAAGGAAACCAGCTGAGAGCTTCCAAACAACGTGTCTGCATGCTAGACACACTGCACTTACCCCCGGAATTATGGCCTGGGGTGTGATTTTATATGACAGCAGGAGCACTCTCGAGTTTATCCCACCCTGAATGCAAATTTGTTTAACATTCTGGTGGTTTGAATTGTTGTGCTGCCATTCATGAACAGCATTCCAGGGGGTGTTTCCTAACAGGATAACGCTCGCCCACATACTCCTGATTTAACCCAACATGCCCTACCGAGTGTCGACATGTTGCCTTGACCTGCTCGATCACTAAATCTATCTCCAATCGAGCACATATAAGAGATAATCGGATGACAACTCCACGCCATCAAAAGTCAGCATAAACCGTCACTGTATCAACCGACCAACTGCAACGGGCACGAAACTCTTTCCCACAAACTGACACCAGCACCTGTACAACAGAATTCATGCACGTTTACATTCAATATTCTGGCGATTACACCGGTTATTGAAGTACCAGCATTTCAATTTTGCAATGGCTTATCTCGCGCTTACATTAACCTGCGATCCAGCAGCGTTAATCACTTACATATGTTACCTAGACAAATGTATTCCCAAAATTTCGTTATTCTATATGTATTATTTTTTGGTATTGAAGTACGTAACTTATGTGGAGGAACTGAGATTCCTGCATCCTGGTGTGAACGCTTTAAAGAATTTATCAGCTGAAACTACTTTGAGACCACAACAGTTCAAGATGTTACCGGAAACACCGCTGACCATGTGAACCTGACATAATGAAATGCTGCAAGTGGTCTCAATCTGCTTTATACTATTGTGATTATTTGGAACGTGTTAACAAGACACGTTTCTCGTGTTGCGGTGGAATATTTAAGCATCCGACTTAGATTGTTCAAGCCTAATGTCTTCCAAAATCCACACTATAAAATCAGAATTTACATTAGAGATAGAACTCAAATCAGTCCACAGCTGAGGAAAATTAAGAAAAAGCCTTTCATGTTCGTCGATGTGAAAAGCGAACAAACCTGTGCCTAATCAAAAATGCGAAATTATCTTGAAACTAACCAACCTCGCACACAGTGGTTTCCGTTAACTTTGACGCATTTTGATGGCAGTATAGATAAGTATTATTTTATAATTTTAGACGCGTTTTTGTTGATCTCAACCAGTCATCATGCAGCGTCCAAGTTACTATTAAAGCAAACAGGAAACAAGAAATCTGAACCAGGTAGCACACATCAAACCACAGTTCACTACCGTCGGCAGCAATTAAACAGCTGGAGGGAAAAGAACTTCCTGCTGCCCCTAAAAGATTTCCTTCCAACAAGCATCGATCTGGTGAAGTCAGGCTCAATTTGTGTTAGAATAAATAATATGCTGCCAAGGAATGAGGGGTTACGTTTCATTAGTGACGTCAGTTCGGTATCAGCCCGGAACCATTTGGTGGGCAATTCTCGTACTAGCCTCTCTACACTGAAGTAGTGCCCTTTAGCGTAGTGAGAAATTTTCAAACTTAAAAAAAAAAGAAAAAAACGTTTTCACGGATTAAAGGAATGCACTTTGTCTAGAAAATACAGAAAAATGTTCAGTCACGAAACAACTTACTTGTGATGTGAGAAATTGCAAGCAAAGCATCTGAGTCTGTAAGAAGTTTTTATTTGCTATTGGGTCAAACGTCTTAAGTGCCTGGTTGAAGTTACTTACTGCATATATTCCATATTGTAGCGTGTATTTCTGAAAATTTAGTTTACTTTCCTTCAATTTTAATGCAAAATAACAGGCATATCAATCCACCAACTACTAGTAAGTCTATCTCCTAAGATGGATTTCGAATTCATCGGCTGAGTCGACAGATATCAATGAGATGGTAACACTGGAACCAGTTAAACCTGTCACTGAATGAAAAAATTTGAGGCTTGGGCAAGAAACATAGGCTGCTGTCTGAAGATGCGATTACGCCTGAAAGTAGTTACGGAAAAAAACATCTCGCTCATTCAATGAAAAATGACTGGTTGCAGTGGTTTTTTTCCCCTTACTAAAGACTGTCATGATGTGTAATGAGCAGATGCATGAGTTTTCAAATTTTTCAAACTTCACAGTTATAGAACTTCATTGTCGTTCCTCATGCATATATCAGTGAGCTTGATAAGTTGGTTTTTTTGTGTGTATAATTTTCATTCCTTAGGTAGAGCGGTCTGTTCAAGTAATGACATTCTGCAGTCAGGGGCTCTTCGACCAAATATAAGACGAGCTAGTGAAGTTTGGAAAGGAAAAATATGGAAATTTCCCGTAAACCTTTGTCACAATCGGGGAATGTGAACTATTTTTAATTTAATTCTCGACAATATGTCCCACACTCAAAAGTTTTAAATCTTGGTGTATGTGAACGTGTGTGTTGTTCTGCGTATGTAAAGTAGATAATTTCTTCGACTTTCAAAAAACCCATGCTGATACTTTATTCATCTATCCGAACGTAGACATTTCATGTACTATCACTTACACGAGATAATTCCTGACAATGCAAATTTACCTGCCTCACTGAAGAGATACTGTTGGCAACGAAACAGCTTTTGCCATCTACTTCAATTGCGAATGCCTGAATTGGATTTACTAGAGGAACGTAGTTCCATACACTATTCTAAACAACAAAGCAAAATGTGTGTGTACGTAATACCATACAAATTATGTGAAACAGGATTGCTTCAGATGGTCTACTCTGATTTACACTACACTGTTTCCTACAAAATACGTAAAAATCGCAAAAAAACTAGTGAGAAATTATGTGTCGCATGTGATGAAACTTGTGCAAACTATAGAAAAACTACGCAGCATAACTATACATGGAAGCACAGCTCAACAAAGAATTTTTGTTCGAACTTAGACCCCATCTGCAATAAAGGAAATATATGTGTTAGTTTGATACAGTAAATGTATCGTGAATATGGAGTGCTATTATCCTGAGTAGCAACACATAGTCGTTTATGAGTGATGCAGTTAATCATGGCATGTACGAGCTCTACAGAAGGTGAATTACTCTCAGCGTGTAAGGATCTGGCGAGGAGTATTACAAGTAAAATCGGCGGACAGCTTTCCATGTACAGGAGTTGGACAAAATTATCGAGACGCAGCAAGAAATGCATGCTTGAATATAAATGCAGATGCTAGCCAAACCTGCAGGTTGCGCTCTTGTATTTGACTACGAACGACACCGGTGCATTGTCCTCAATGCGGTGAGTGTCAGTTGCGGTCAAGAAAGGAATCTGTGTAGTTGTGTGTGCATTATATCGGAGATAAGTGAATTCGAGCGAGAGCAAATAATTTTTGGTGCTCTAATGGTGGGTGCTTCCATAATCAAGGCAGACGAAGTGTTTGGCGTTTCAAGAGGCACCGCACTGAAGTTTTGTACCGCTTACAGGGAAAGCGGGAAAACATCATCCGCCAAGTCACAACGAGTACAAAAGTGTATGTTGAATGATTGTGACGGACGGTCACTGAAGAAGAATCTGATAATAATAAGAAGACGACAGCTGCAAAAGTCACTGCAGTTTGAATGCCGCATTCACGAATCCTATCAGTATGAAAATAACACGGAAGGAGCTCCATAAGCAGGGAATTTCAGGGTGAGCTGGAATTTCAAAACCACTCATCAGCAATGCAAATGCTCGTAACAGGAAAACTTGGAGTCTGAGCCATAAAACTTGGCAATGGAAGGAAGCCATTTCGTCGGATATGTCATGTCCAACTTCTGGCTGAGTTTAGGTCGTAAGACTGAAACATCCTGGGGACTCGGTGGTGATTAAGGCAGCCATATCGTGGTATTCCAAGGGCCCCATGGTTACTATGCAAGGTCGTATTTCTACCATAGTTTATGTGACCATTTTGGCTAATCAGGTCGATCCCGTGGTCAACGTTTGTTTTGTTCTCCAGTGCTGATGCTGCGTCCCAAGACGACAGGGCCCTGTTCATACAGCTCGCATCCTCTAGGACTCATTTTGTGCGCGCGAGGATGAATTGTCGCATTAGACTTGGTCCTAAGAACAAAGGGTTGTACATTGACTGCTTGGCCTTTGCGGATGGGCGGATGGCCGGCCAGAGTGACCGAGCGGTTCTAGGCGCTTCAGTCCGGAACCGCGTACTGCTACGGTTGCAGGTTCGAATCCTGCCTCGGGCACGGATGTGTGTGATGTCCTTAGGTTAGTTAGGTTTAAGTAGTTCTAAGTTCTAGGGGACGGATGACCTCAGATGTTAAGTCCCATAGTGCTCAGAGCCATTTAGAAAAGCGAGAGCGTAGGATATTAAGGAAAATCCTACGTAATAGATGGGTTGATGGACAATGGCGAATGAGAGCAAATGAGGACTTGTACAGCAAGACAGAACCTATCACAGCGACCATTAAGAATAGACGATTGTTATTTTACCGTCATCTCATAAGGATGGACGGTGACCGACTAACTAAAAGAATATGGAGTTTCATCCAATCTAAGTAAACAAGGTCAAGATGGTTCGAAGAATGTGAAAAAGATCTTAGGCAGATTGGTATCTCAGAAAGATAAATTTCTGACAGGAACAAATTTAGAAGATTGGTGAACAACTACCAAGATTTTAAAGTGGCATCACCGTCCAAAAGACAGAGACGACTATTATCGGAAGAGCATAAACAGGCAATTCTTGGTGGTCTCAGAAGATACTGGCAGGAAGTCAAAGCTTGAACAAGAGGAAGACCTAGACACTAAAATGAATTTGGTTGTTACCACGCAGTCCATAGAGGCTCAACTCGATAATAATAATATTATACACTGTACAAATACGAGCTCGATGAAATTATTTTCTCTACTCACGAAGAGAACTGGACAGCAAATGCTTTGGGGTATAGTCTGTCTGTAAACTTAAATTCGAGCAGCGCTCGCTACAGAAGTTGCCTCTCCCGGAAGAATACTGCAGTTGTACAGGGTGACAATGAATTTACCCTCTAGCAGTGTAGAACAGTCTGCAGAGATTTGCCAAGAATCTGACCATATATATATGTTAACGCACTTTCAGGACAATAAGTATCCCCTATGCATGTCTGCGCACTGCATAGCCAGTGATTCATTAGACGGTCTGCAGAAGGGTTGGCACAATTTTGTGAAATACTTCTTTCTTGTGATGTAGTGGTGTAGAAAAAATGGGGAATCACATTCTCGTTCCTCAGTTTTCTGACTTACGTAGGAGGAAATTGTACGAACAAAACTGGCGACCTGCTTACTCTCCCCTCCACCCTGTTACAACCCAGAAACCTAATTTTCCTTCACTATGGTTCTACTGCATTTATTGTTAGATGTGTACACACGTTTAATATTTCTTCTTCACCAATTTTGGTTAACTGTAAACATTAATTTTATAAAATTAGACACTATTTTTGATAACTGCGATTTCTCCATCCCCTGCAACGCGGAAACTGTTAGTCCTAAAGAAAAAAATAAATGGACAATTTTTTTAGGAAATCTAACGTAGTTTAATTTTGCGACGAGAAAGATTTAAACTGGAAGCCGAGTTATTTGAGTTATTTACGAGAAAAGAAAAAAATAATCTTTTTTACGCCCCCCAACGCCAATCACAACCCCTCGCCACCCCACCCAACACGCTTACATCCCACCGGTCAGGATTTTTAGTGTTGTTCGCGGCACTAGCTCCTACCACTGTACAAAAACCTGCGACTACACGAATTTTTCCCGCATTCGTTCGTTTGGTCTTTGTTGACTGGGCTATAATAACAGATATGTCGTCGGTGTGCATCAAAGACCTTTAGCATTGAATCATAGAGTTGAAAATTTTTCGTCGATTTTTACAGTTTGCGTTCCATCTGTCCAGAAAACGGGGGACACTTCTATGAGCAAGAAAGAATATGTAAGGTTTTTACATCCCATTTTTATAAACAATATTTCTATATTGTGACATCTCATGGATCTGAAATAGAGATCTGGTGAAACGTTAAACACCTTAAAGTAAGTTAGCCGTAGTTTTTAGGAAGCCGACATGAGACCACCGCAACTATTTTAAAACGCTTTCGTGCGGGCCAAGCCTGAGTGCGGGTGTCGGGTACCAGGATAGGAAAAGACAACATTTAAGTATCATAGACGCTATTCACGACGAGAGATTTCGTCCGACCACGAGCGTCAATAAGACCAGTCCCACACACAGGCACGATCCTGAGGCTGGTGCCTCGCTGTGAACAATACTGTCGTAGCTGCTCTAGTGCGTCAGGCGAACAAATTCTTCTCTCGTGCGCTAGCATTGTTATTCTACTTCGAACAGTACGTTCCTATGAAAAATGATATTAAAAAATCCTTCATAGGCAACATATTTATTTGGACTGCAGATGGATGCAAAATCAACCACTTTGCTATCTGTACACGTACATTTATAGTCCGCTGGCCTCCTTCCGGAGACGTCGCAGAGGATACTTCTGGTTGCGTTACCTTTATGGAACTTGGGGAACACAACTGGCACGTCTCCGTGTGTCATCTGGCTGCGGGGTGAGTGATTTGGTCAGTTGTTGCTGAGAATTGAAGTTTTGCTTTAAACGTGGGAAAATAGCTGCAGAAACGTACCAAACGTTGAAACAAGATTCGGAGACGAAGCTTTCGGTAAGACACAGACTTGCGTCAGGTATATGCTTCTCAAACACGAATGAACATCGACTGGAATTGACATCACGCCGCAAAACGTTGAAGAAGTGAGGGATCTGTTTCTGCAGGTAATTAGTGTCCATTCAAGACCTCTGCAGCATCTTGGGAATAAGTTAAAGAACACGAAAGCTATCGAATTGAACATGAGGACTGCGGCGAAGTTTGTGCCACGTCTGCTCCATAACGACGAGAAGCAATCTTGCGCGGAAGTCTGCAGAGATAGCTAGTTAATTAGTTAACTGTTTATTAATTAGTTAATTATTTATCCAGTCACTGATCATTTACAAAATGATGTCGGATACATTATGTTAAATGAAAAAGGATACTTTTTTTGAAGGAATTAACTAATTCATGCATGCAGTAATATTATCTTACCAGTACTCAAACAACTACTTCAAGGCAAACTAAATGCACTTTCAGAGATTGACACTGATGACGGAAGTTGGGTTGATGGCCATGAATCTGAAGTTAAGCAACAATTGCTGTAACGAAAAAGCCCGTCAACTCGGCGAAAGTAAGCTCGCCTAGTAAAGACTAACATTAAGTCCTTGTTGATCTCCATCTAAATAGATACTCTTTATATATCTCCGCATGAGCCCTAATTTTTCGTATCTTATCTTTGTGGTCCTAACGCGCAAAGTACGTTGGCGGCAGTAGGATCGTTCGTCAGTCAGCTTCAAATGCCGGTTCTCTAAATTTTCTCCTTAGTGGTTCTCGAAAAGAATGTCGCCTTTCCTCCAGGGATTCCCATTTGAGTTCCTGGAGCACCTACGTAATACTTACACGTTGTTCGAACGCACCCGGTAACAAATGAAGCAGCCCGCCTCTAAATTGCTTCGATGCCCTGGTACGGACCTCAAACACTCGAACAGTACTTAAGAATAGGTGGCGCCAGCGTCCTATAAGCAGTCTCCTTTACAGGTGAACCACTCTTTCCTAAAATTCTTCCAATAAACCAAGTGGACCATTCGCCTCCCCCACCACAGTTCTCATAATCTGGTTCCATTTCATACCGCTCTGCAACATTACGACCAGACATTTAAACGACTTGATTGTGTCAAGCAGGACACTAGTAATGCTGTATCCGAACAATTCACGTTTGATCTTACTACTCATCCGCAATAACTTACATTTTCACACATTTAGGTCTAGCTGCCATTCAACTGAAAATTTTGTCTAAGTCGTCTTTTACCTTCCTACAGTCACTCAACCTCGACACCTTAACGTATACCACGGCATCATGAGCAAACAACCGCAGATTGCTGCCCATCCTGTCCGCCACATCCTTTATGTACGGGTATATAGAGACCAACAGCGGTCTTATCACACTTCCCGTAGCACTCCTGATCTCTGACGACCACTCGCCGTCGATTATATACACTTGTGTGCAAAACGTAAGAACGAAAGTAACTTTCGCATCATGTGTCACTGCTAAGTAACACAGCTCGCTCAAAGTTGGACCATACACGGAAAGAACTGCTACAAAATAGTACAGAAGGTAACTGAAAGAAATACATGATGAGACAAACGGAAGTGATATCTTTATTCAAAGCCAGTACTTCCACAGAAGCCGCCGCGATTTGTGATGGTCCGCTGGACATTACGAAATGCGGGACATGGTTCTTAATAAAGTGTGCCATCACGAGGGTCGGCAGTGCATGCCCTGCAACGTGCTCCCATGGTGACCACCTGGTCGGTAAGGAATTCTTGGGGCAGCGCGTTACATTCCGCCCCCAGCACGGCTGATAAATGATACGTCTCCTCACCTCCTCACCACAGCTGACTCTCGCTCGATGGGATTTAAGTTGGGAGAATGGGTAGGCAGTTCATTCGTCAAATGTCCTCTCGTTCCAAGGGCTCCTCATCTGCGCTGTTCGATGCAGTCACGCACTTTCATCCATAAAAATGAAGTTAGGACCAAAAACATCCCTGAAAAGACGCAAATGTCGAAGGTCCTCAGTACCACAATAACGTTGATTGGCGAACACACCACATTCTTAGATTTGGAGGTCAGTACGCCCATCCAACATTATGGACCCCACACCGTAACACATGACCCACCAAAACGATCATGTTTGATAAAGTTCCTGGGTGCCTTAAGTGTTCCCATCTTTCGCCATATGAGGGCACGTCCAACATTGACGAGCATGATCATTTTGGAGTCCAGCTGTTATAATGAGGGGAGGCATAATATTGCATGGCCGTGCTGACCTCCAGATCTTTCAACAAGGTACAATCACCGGCCAGCTTTATTGTAACACGGTACTCCTTCTCCAGGTGCGTCCTTTAAAAGATTTAATTTGTGTGTATGAGAATGCACGACTGCATCGAACAGCGCGGGTGGAGGAACTAACGGAAAGAGTGGATATTCGGCGAGTGGACTGGCCTGCCAATTTCTCCGATTTAAATCCAATCGAAAACATGAGGAATGTGTTGGGGAGACGTACCGCAGGAAGTCCAAATGCACTAACTACCACCTAGCAGTTGTCACCCGCGCTGGTGAAGGGATGGAACGCCCTTATTTACCAACTTTATGGCGAGCATGAGAGCACGTTGCAAGAATATGCATACTGACCGTGGTGACCGCACACCCTATTAACAACCGTGTCCCACGTTTTTTATGTCCAAGGGACTGTTGGGACCCGGAGGCTGGCCACAGATTGTATATGAGGGGCCCAGTTCAAACTCGGAGGCATCAGTGTCAGAGTAGTATCTGCAATAACGTTTATTTTTCGTGTTGAGTATACAGAGTGTCTTTACAGAGCCGGCCGGTGTGGCCGTGCGGTTCTAGGCGCTCAAGTCTGGAACCGCGTGACCGCTACGGTCGCAGGTTCGAATCCTGCCTCGGGCATGGATGCGTGTCATGTCCTTAGGCTAGTTAGGTTTAAGGAGTTCTCAGTTCTAGGGGACTGATGACCACAGATGTTAAGTCCCATAGTGCTCAGAGCCATTTGAACCATTTGTCTTTACAGAGGTGGTCGGCGGCCGGGCATAAGTGTGTGCCGCAGCCTCATCAAAGAGACGCAACAGAACCATCATAAATCGCGATGACTTAATTGTAATTATTGTCTCTGAATGAAAGTGTCACTTCTATTGGTCTCATTGCGTGAATCCTTGAGTTATCTTACGTACTGTACTGTAGCAGCACTTTCTATGTACATGATTCAAGTTTCATCGAGATATGTTACTTGCCAGTGACACATCACGCAAAAGCTACTTTCATCCTTAAGTTTTGCATACCAGTGTATAATACGTGCATACTAAGGGACACTAGAGTTAATGATTCACTTCTCACGGTCGTCGGCGATCAGAAGGCATTCAAGATCCCTTTCTGTGCACACTATGTTTTGACTTTGCAGCCAACAAGTGTGCTGAATCGGGAGGTGAACGGTGTTTGCAGCACACAAGCTGAGTATGTACCCCGCTATCCAACAGTTACGCCAGTTGAAGGGCGTCGCATTGTGGGCCTGTGGGAAGCTGGATGAACGTACCGACGGTTTGCTGCGCATGTCGACCACAAAATAGCGTCCCGCCGGCAACGAGGTCATTAGACACGGAGCACAAGTTCGGATTAGGGAAGGATGGGGAAGGAAATCGGCAGTGCCCTTTCAAAGAAACCATCCCGGCATTTACCTGTAGCGATTTAGGGAAATCACGGGAAACCTAAATCAGGATGGCCTGACGCGAGTTTGAACCGTCGTCTTCACGAATGAGAGTCCAGTGTGCTGACCACTTCGCCACATCGCTCGGTATTTCTCACTAGTACCATTGAGAACTGTCTTCTTGCAACAAGACTACGATCGAATGCACCTCTGCCCAGACTACTACTGACACCACGACACCGCCAAGCTTGGCTGCTCTCGTGTCGTGAAATAGTGCACTAGAGAAAGGAATGGCACTCTGATGTCTTCGTGACAAAAATATTTTGTCTGCATGTGAGGGATGGACGTACACGTATACAGAATAGAACTGGTGAGTGGCATATTCTGAAATGAATTCACCCATAGCGCAAAGGTTTGATAGCAGGCTTCATGGTGTGGGTTACGACTCGTGGTCTCACAGGTGTCACTGCCATTTTTTCGACGGGAAGACGATGTGCTTCTTTAACAGGGTAACTAAGGTCCACACACGGCTGCTGCGAGGCAACTTGCTGTTCACCTTGTACTGCCCTGGTCAACAAATCACCATATCTCTCTTCAGTTGCACACATACTGGACATGATGCAGCAGGGACTTAACTCGTTCTCCAGAGCTTGCAAGAACCATTGGTGAATTTCTACAAAAGGTGCAAGACGCTTTGGCCAATCTATTGCAAGATGGCACTTGGCACGTTTATGAACGTTGGCATGCAAGAATACACGCCTGCGCCCGCATCTCGTGGTCGTGCGGTAGCGTTCTCGCTTCCCACGCCCGGGTTCCCGGGTTCGATTCCCGGCGGGGTCAGGGATTTTCTCTGCCTCGTGATGGCTGGGTGTTGTGTGATTTCCTTCGGTTAGTTAGGTTTAAGTAGTTCTAAGTTCTAGGGGACTGATGACCATAGATGTTAAGTCCCATAGTGCTCAGAGCCATTTGAACCATTTTTTTTACCCGCCTGCGTTGCAACCACAGGGGGGGGGGGTTACACTGTGTACTGATGTGACAGTTCCCCCCCCCCCTTCTTATTATGACATCTGTCTTTCATTCGATCTGAACTTATCATATACTTCTACAATGATGAATTACCTGTGACATCACTTGTCAATTAAATGACATTTTCCTTGAAAGTATTGCATTTTTTGCCAGTAGTTTATATTGAGGGGACTGTTCATAAAGAGTTATATCGTGATGTTCTAATATGTTTGAGGAAGTAAACGAGAAGAAAACTTCCACAGAAGAGGGGAGGATGGAGGGGGGAAGTAAGACTGACTGGGTACGCACCATGACAATGAAAAACTGCATACGGCCTTCATGATTCACGAAATATTCACTAAAAACAAGATAGCAGCTGTTTTCTCAATCCTCGCACTCAACAGACTTAGTTCTATGTGATTCATAAGGGGATTTCTCTTAAGATGAGGTGGAAAATAAGGTCAAGTTAAGATGTAATTTATTATTATTATTATTATTCGTTACAGTCAACTTTGGACTACGCTAAGCATCAGTCATTTCTTGTGCTTTTTCTTGCGTTCTTCCCAGTACTTCTTCATTTTTTCTGAGTGGGCTTCTTTACGTTCTTGCGACCAGGTTGTTCCCGTCTTCTTTGATTGCGTTCGGTCTTTGAATCCCTGTATTTTGTTGATGGCATTCCTATATTCCATTCTGTTGTAAACTGTCTCTGGTATAATGTTCATTTCTGCAATGTCTTCTTTTACTTCTTTCAGCCAGTTAATTTGTGTCTTTCTGCTTTCCATGTATTCCAGGATTTTCTTTGCCGTTCTTTCTGGTGCCATTCTTTTGACATGCCCATAGAAACTCAGTCTTCTCTTTTTAAAGGATGTTGTCAGTTTTTCAATTTTCTCGTATAACTCTTTATTGGATCGCAATTTATATTCTTGTCCATCCTTTTTAGGTCCTAAGATCTTTCTCAGTATTTTTCTCTCTTTTATTTCCAATTTCTCCAACAGACGTTTTCTGTTCAGTGGGATGCATTCAATCGCATACAAACTTTCTGGTTTTATTACCGCATTGTAGTGCCTGAGCTTGGCATTGATGGAGATCGACTTTTTATTGTATACATTTCGGCATAGCTGGTATGCCGTTTCCATCTTTATTGCTCTTTCCTGTAGTGAAACATTTGGTAACCCTGTCGGTGTAATCCATTCCCCTAGATACTTAAATTTATGAACTCTCTTAATTATTCCATATTTAGTTTGCAATGTCTGTGTTGGGTCTGTTTTGTCCTGTATCATCAGTTCTGTCTTTTCATACGATATTTGTAGACCTGTCTTCTCAGCGATCTCATGCAGCATTTCTATCTGAATCTTTGCTGTTTCGATGTCATCTGCCAATATTGCCATGTCATCAGCAAATGCCAGACATTCAATTTTTGTTTTATTTCTTCCTAACGTTATCCCATTTTTCACTCCAGCTTCTGCCATCTTCTTTCTCCATTCCCTGACCACTTTTTCAAGGACAATGTTAAACAACAGTGGGGAGAGCCCATCCCCTTGTCTAACACCTGTTCCAATTACAAACGGTTGTGACAATCTACCCAAAAACTTCACTTGCGATTTTGTTCCCGTAAGGGTTTCCTGGATTAGACTTCTGCTTTTATCATCAATCCCAAATTCTTCTAATGTGTTAATCAGAGTTGGTCTATCAATAGAATCATATGCTTTTTTGAAGTCTATGAATGTAATTACTAGATTTTTCGATGTGCGTGCGCGAAGTTGTATTATGGAGAGTAGACTGAATATCTGTTCACTGCATGATCTTCCTTTTCTAAACCCAGCCTGATATTCACCCAGTTCTTTCTCTACCTGATTTTCAATCCTGTTTTGTAGTGCCTTGGATAGGATCTTATAGGCCACTGATAACAATGAGATACCTCTGTAGTTATTTGCATTTGTCTTGGCACCCTTCTTATGTAATGGATGAATCAATGCTGTCTTCCATTCCTCCGGAATCTTCTCTGTATTCCAAATCTCTTCAAACAGTGCCTCGAAATTATTTATTAAGTTTTCTCCTGCGTATTTCAGTAGTTCCGCGACTAACGAATCTTTACCAGATGCTTTATTGTTTTTCAATCCTTTCAAGATCTCTTTAATTTCTTCTTTATTAGGTGGTTCAGAGTCTGGTAGCTTATTCTTAGGCTTCTCAAATGTCAAGGTTCCATCAGGTCTTTTGCAGCTTAGCAGCGTTTCAAAGTAGTTCGCTAGGTGTTGGCAATTTTGTTCCACGCTGGTGATCAGATTTCCTTTTTCATCTTTGAAGCAGAGTGTCGGTGGTTTATATCTTGTTATTGTAGTTCTGAATGTTTGAAAGAAATTGCGTGTATTGTTCTTAGAAAATTCATCTTGTATTTTCTGTATTTGTTGTGTGTCATATTTCCTTCGTTCACTTTTAATGATTTTCGTCGTTTCACGTCTTTGCGTTTTGAACTGCTCCCAGTCAGTTGGCCTTTTGGTTGAGTTGTATTTCTCCCAAGTTCTGGCTCTTTTCTGTAGTGCTTTCTCACAGACCTCATTCCACCAGGGATGCTTTTTCTTTTTGGTTAGTAAAATTGTTTGTTCTGCTGCGTCTCGTATTGAGGTTGCAATTTCTTCCCATTTGTGACTTTTGATTTTATCTGTCTTTTCCTTGTAGTCGTCTAAGACTTGCTGATTGAGCATTAAATCCTGTACTCTGTATTTGGCTATTTTTGTTTCGTCACTCTTGTGACTTCTTTCTGGTGTTAATTTCATCTTAATTTTGGTCAGATAATGGTCAGAATCAAAGTTGGCCCCTTTCACCACCTGTACATCTTGAATGTCCCTTGAATTATCATAACTTATTGCCACGTGATCAATCTGGAACTCGCCAAGTAATTTGTTCGGTGATTTCCATGTTGTTTGTTTTTTGGGATTCTTCTGGAATTTAGTTGTCATAATGTTCAATTTGAATTTCTCACAAAACTCTACTAATCTCTGGCCATTCATGTTAGTTTTAGTGTGTAATAATTTTAATTAATATATTTTGGCAATAGTTGAATGCCACCGCCTATAATTTGGGAAACAGCCAACGACTGAAATTAATGCTGCAAGCAGTGTGTGGCGGCGCTGTACGGAACGGCCACTGTATTTTTTAGTGCGCGAGGCAGAGCAGGGCGGTGGGCTGGGAGCCCCACAGAGGCCTGAGTTAAGCAGGTCGGCTGCCAGGGCGGTCGATGTGGCGTGGCGTGCGAGGGTGGCGGCGGCCTACTGACCCACAGCCAGGCCCGCCCCCACCTACCCCAGCCGGCGGGGCCTTGTGCACCGGGCAGCCAAGCCCGCCCGCTGGGAGCACCGCTTTAAGGCCTACCACTGTCGGAAACTGGATAACCCATGCGCATTACCAATGACGGGCGTAGACGCTGAAGTAAGCGACAGTAGGCAACTAGGACAACTTATTATTATTGTTACTCTTTATGGGAGGTATGTGTGTGTGTGTGTGTGTGTGTGTGTGTGTGTGCGCGCGCGCACGCGCTCGCGTTTGCGTGTGTGTGTCCGTGAATCATTACTAAGCATAAAAGCGAGTTCCGTTTAGCGTACTAAGTGATACTTACTGACGTCTTCAAGTCCAAAACTCACGCACGGTCTCGTCTTGATAGTGAGTAGCTTTTCAGTCCGAATATCGTAATGATGAAGTAAAGATGTTCCGCACGCACGCCCCAAAAATGATGGAATTTTCCATGCGCGGTGAAATTCAAATACACGTATTTGTTTCGGACACCGAGGACGAACTGTGGGAAACTATCCCTCAAAGAATAAGGAAGAAACAAGGTCAAACTGGTCGTCGTGCAGTGCCAAAAAGCCGTGTGCGAAGATGCGATGTCCGGAACCATGGGACTGCTACGATTGCAGGTTCGAATCCTGCCTCGGGCATAGATGTGTGTGATGTCCTTAGGTTAGTTAGGTTTAAGTAGTTCTAAGTTCGAGGGGACTGATGACCTCAGATGTTAAGTCCCTTAGTGCTCAGAGCCATTTGAACCATTTGAAGATGCGATTTTTCAAGGGGTCTTATCGCGGATTCTACTGACCACACATATAAGACGTCAAGTGTTTGGATAGCCCTTAGCCTAAGACCACTTCGACACCTGTCGGAAGAATGGGCATACTGTAGCTATCCTTCAAAAATGGTTCAAATGGTTCTGAGCACTATGGGACTTAACATCATCCCATAGAACTTAGAACTACTTAAACCTAACTAACCTAAGGACATCACACACATCCATTCCCGAGGCAGGATTCGAACCTGCGACCGTAGCAGTCCCGCGGTTCCGGACTGCAGCGCCTAGAACCGCACGGCCACCGCGGCCGGCTAGCTATCCTAAAGCACAGGGTCAAAACTGAAACTTTACATACTTTCTCCAGCTCAGGCGAATTTCCTTTACGTGTGGTCTAGGGAGTACCATAGGTGACTTATAAAAGGACCATTTGTTAATTGGGATACCTCGGGAAACGCCGGCCGCGGTGCCCGTGCGGTTCTAGGCGCTCCAGTCCGGAGCCGCGCTGCTGCTACGGTCGCAGGTTCGAATCCTGCCTCGGGCATGGGTGTGTGTGAAAGATTTAAGTAGTTCTAAGTTCTAGGGGACTGATGACCACAGCAGTTGAGTCCCATAGTGCTCAGAGCCATTTGAACCATTTTTGAACCTCTGGAAACCCCGAAAAACCACAATTTTTGGGTACGAAAAATATCAACTGTCGGGATGGCCGCATCTATAATTTCTATTCATGGTAGATTGTCAAAATTTTTACCATATGTTCCTAAGATGAAGTTCTCGGGGGAACTTGAAACTTTATTCCACATCTTATCCGTTATACAGATCCAGCGGTTCAAAGTTACCATAGTGATGCACGTAAAACACCAACGTAGTACTCGGTCTGAGGCGTAACTGTAGTTTTAACTGACGTAGTGAACATGTGACAAGAGTTCTAGGGTCATTGCAGGAGCTCTGAGGGTTACAGACTATGTTTTTCGTTAGCAATTTTTCACCAACGAAACTTTATGGTGCACTTTCGCTGCATAATGGGCACTTCACGTCTATACTAATAAACCCAAAGTGGTACTGCAGTGACAAAATTGGACTAAAAAGTGCCTAAGAAGAACTTATAATTATTATAAAAAATGATGTAGAACTGGAAAGACAGCAAATTCAGTAAAATATTTCTAATAACACGTTTACTCTTTTACGATACAAATCATAAGCCGCGAGTTTTCGACAAACTGCGATCGATGATGGCATGGGAACATATTCGCTCTTTTTGTGCACAAAGACAGTGGCAGAGAAACAGTGACGGTGGAATACAGAGGAGACAGTGCCAGTAACTGAGTAAGAGAGAGGTGACAGTGATGGTGGAAGAAAGCAAGTGGCAGTGAAAGGGAAAGAGAGATGCATGAACACAATAGCAGTGCGAACCGAAGAGAGAGGAGACATTGATGGTCAGTGACAGACAGTGGCAGTAAAAGAGAAAGAGACACGAGTGGAAATAGAAACAATGGAACCAAAAAAGGAGACAGTGGAAATGAAAAAATAGATGAGTGGGGACCATGCACAGGCTTAAGGCTTCCGGACCTTTCCAGAACGGCAAACTTTAACTCGTAGATGCAGCAAATGGCGCATTTTCGACCGAAATTTTAAACAAGTTTGTACGGGAGAAAACGTAAGTTGGACCCCCCCCCCCCCCAGAAATTTTGAGCTGTCGAGGTATCGTGGAGACGGTGGCCGTGGGAAAGGTAGACAAAAGGAGACAGCGTCAGTGAGAGAGGAGATAATGGTAGCGGGATATATTGTAAATCAGTGGGAGAAAAAGGAGAGAGTGAAGGGGGGCATATATTCGACACTGGCAGTGAGAGGAATGTGAAGACTTAACTACAAAGAGGAACTCGGTAAAAGGATTTGGAATGTTCTGTGTTAAAAGAGCTCATGCCAAAATTTTTGGTGAGGAATTCGGAATGAGGACTGGGCCAGCTTGCTGCCCCCCCCCCCCCCCCCCCCCCAAAGCAACGGCTTCGTGTGTCCAATCGCCTTTCCATCTCACAGGTATCTCTAATTTCACTTTTTGTGAGATGTACAGGGACGTGAAAAAAGTATTCTGTATGTTGGCAGGTGTAGTACGGATCAGAACAAGAAAAAATCCAGTAAACATGGACTGACAGTACTGACATTGTGGGGCGGTACTTCGCACCGCATACGTACTGCTCTTATTATCAATTGGCAACATACATAAATGAGTATGTTATGAGCTCCCAATAAACCAGCTATACTAAGGGCGGGGTTGGTGGTGATCGGACCCCAAGTACTGATCGTTAAAAGTCGGCACCATATGGAACATTTATTGTTGATTGTGCTCCGTTTCAGAGTGCTGTCAACCCCAGCGATCTAACAGTTGTGACACTAAAGTAGCGTGGTAAAGTGTTGTTGGTTTTACTTGGAGCGTGAATGACTCTGATTAATAATAATATTTGCATTTTAAATGCACTATTGAATATGAGACACCATAGCAAAAGTTTCACAAATACTTAAATACCAGGTTTCCTCCACTCCCTGCGTGGTTTTACAACATAATTATTGTACCTTGATAGATTTAAGTACCGCATTTGAATAATACATTAAAAGTACCAGTTTGCTTTTGTTCTACAATATTACTTTTATTGTTACCGGTTTTCGGCTTACAAGGCCATCTTGACATTTACTGAGTCTGAAGATGGCCTTCAGACATTTATGAGTCTGAAGATGGCCTTGTAAGCCGAAAACCGGTTAACAATAAAAGTAATATTGTTCAACAAAAGCAAACTGTTGCTTTTCATTAATATAATTATTATAATGTTGTTCTACCAAGAATCGACGGAAGATTCTGTTAACCGCATTTGAAGATGACCGTCTTTGTAAGGCGCACTCACGAATCCACTTCACTGCTGTGTAGCTATAACCAGACATAAAAAGTGCTTCACGTCACTGAGTCGTCTTTAAATTTGTCTAATCGTACGGCTACTTAAAGTACATGGCAACAAAATTTTCGCCTTTTTTTCCTCTCGTCTCCAATAACCATTAGGATCATGTGTTTCGACCTCGTCTAAACAAGGAACACGATCCTCCTCCGATACTTATTGGAACACCTACGCCAAGTGAAAAGAAAATTACTCCGTCTGATAACAGATTAACTGATGCGGAATACGCATATCGCCAAACGGTAGTACAATAGTACTGGAAGAACAGTGGAAACCTCATTCGCGCCGCCCGCAACCTGGCCGAATCAGGACCATCGATCCGAACCCTTATTTACGTCACAGTTCTTCCACGCCACGAAAAGAACACGTTGCACGTTCCGCTTGTATACTGGCTCGTTAATAACGGAGCATCTGCAAGTGTCTTATGTTGTCCTAGAACCTGATCCAAGAGCTTTGAGTGCCCAGCTTCGACCGCTACGGTCGCAGGTTCGAATCCTGCCTCGGGCATGGATGTGTGTGATGTCCTTAGGTTAGTTAGTTATAAGTAGTTCTACGGTCTAGGGGCTGGTGACCTCAGAAGTTAAGTCCCTTAGTGTTCAGAGCCATTTGAACCGTTTTTGCCCAGCTTCCTTAAACATTTGTCATTTATGAAGATCTTGCCGCCTTACGAGTATTGTGTGTGTGTGTGTGTGTGTGTGTGTGTGTGTGTGTGTGTGTGCGTGTGGCCATTACACTCATTTGGTAGTCCATTTAATACTGTCTCACCACAGGTACACTAATATATTTGAAGTCTATGGCTGTGTATCTAATTTACAGGGAAACTATCACGTTATTTATCTACACGCCAATTCAACATTTGCCTTGGCTATATGAACAGAAGATCAAATACCAACTAAATATTCGTTGGCATGTTCGGTTGTTGTTTTCTCCACGTGATGGGTTTGAGAGATAAGAATTAGCGAGATGGGGCAGTGATCAAGGCTCATTCTGAATTAGCGGTGCTCAGTTCCGCGCCTATCATCCAGATTTAGGTTTTAATCAATAGAATAAGACGAGCGGCTCATGATTCCAATGAAGGCGACTAACGGCATCTCCGATGGAACTTCAAATCCTTCAATTCCTTCCACCCTTCCTTCTTCACGAGTTATTGAACAAGTAGTACTAAATAGACGTGACATCAATATTCACTATGTGCGACAGGGACGACTGATAGATGATACTGTTTTATTAAAATAATAATAATAGCATTGTCAGATGTTTATAGGCCATAAGCTACCTTATCAGTTTTGAGTCTGTCCTCTTCTAGGTACGCGTCGCACATAAACGCTGCGCATTCATTGGTTACTAAATTAGATACACATAATTAGTAGCGTGTAGCACTCCACTTCACCTTGATGACAGTGGCGTCACATCATGAAGTCGAAAATATAGATCCATGAACCCTCGATCGCCGTCCATAACTCACTGGAAACTGGATGGAAAAGGGCCTAAGGCACGTACATCTCACTAAAAGGCGTTCCTGACTTACAAGATCGTCAGGTGACCCGCGCGGAGTACAAGCAGCAGCTTGTCTGGAGTGTTTCTCAGTGTGGAAGTGACAAACGGCTGCCGAGTCTTCTTTCATAGTACATCAGCCTGTGTCGCGCTATAGGTGAACAAGCGGAAGCACTTGATCGGACAATAAGTTCCTCTTATGTTCGCTGGTGAGAGACGAGGAAAGATCTATCAAAGCTATGTAAGCGTCCGCCATACGTGAATACCTCCACGACCTGCGTAAACAATGCCCTGCTGGTAAACGTGATACATTGGCTCTTGTGACCTTCTACGTACTCTGTCGGCGAATACTGAGTGTATTGCCACTCATCGATTCAGGCGACTTGTTTCTGTGCTTCTAACAGCCAATGACGAAGTATCTTTGCTTAAGAATATCTCTGTTGCGATTAGTGAGAGGGGTCTTGGCTTGCGTGTCCCAAGTGATGAGGCAGCTGTGGATGGTAGGGCTGCACATCGGTTATTATTGTCCAGCGGTGTATTAGCGATTGATTTGCTGCACTGTAGTTCCTAGATTAGCTGTCAGAACCCGCGACAGTATAAAGTGATCTCTATCGTCAAGATGTTCTTACCGGTGGAAGCTGACTGTGATAGTGGAAGTTTTCCTCTAATACACATAGACACATAGATTGCCCACTGTCCCAAGCGTCGGGCATTCGAGATACTGCACTGATGCCGCACGCCTTGCGCAACCTGCGCTCTATTAATGATCATTACAAGGTATGATGACATACCAGTCACGTGACAATTTAGCAACTCCGTTCGTCATAGGCACAGGAGCACACTCTCTGCAACACGGCACTTACCTAAAATTCTGCATGATTGTATTTATTCGCTGCAGAGGATTTACTGTGTTAAATTTCCAAACATGTAATTTCATGCCTCCGCAATTCTGTCTTGTGTTTCTATACATATACATGATAAATACAGTAACGGCACACTGAAAAATTCACACCGAAACTCGAGGCGCGTAACATACCCACAACCTATTGCCTACGATGTCCACAACGTTACACCGAGACCTTGGAAGCCAGTTTCCACGGCTTTAGTACACAGGTGAAGCGTAAAGCTGAACTGCACAGTAGAACAGAGATTCGAAGTGGAACTAATAATAAAACGATTTACGTAAGAAAAATTCCTAGCATATTTAGGATAGCATCAGTGTCGGAAACCATGCATACGTACACAATTTCAGTGCTTTTACTCACTGTAGAGCTACTAATATCAGTGCACCGCAAAAATATTAATGAAATATTTTATAAACCAGCAACTCATGATCCCCTCACAACTAGTAATTTTTTGGGAAAGAAAGGCCATGTCTATTTAAACTTACATAACTTACCAGCAACCATTCAACATATTATAAATTACAGTGTGGTTCCACAATTATGACGTCCATTTTCGTAATTTGTAATATCTGTAATCTATATGTGTAATATCTCTGCACTTGTTTGATCTAGCTCTTTGGCTATAACTTCTGTTTTCGAATGTAAACACGTTGAGTGTTGTGAGTGAATGTGCTTCTGAAGTTACTAACAAAGCAAAGTGCCACTACTTCTTCAAAGAAATAATATAGGAGCAATAATAATTAGCGTCGTGACTAATATACAGTTGACCCCCAAAAAACGAAATGTTTTTGTAAAAAATATTGATAAATGTACATAATGTGAAAACGATATGGATACATCAGCTATATGTAAGTACCATATTATTTTAGACGACAAATCGCTTAGCCATTTACAAATGTTTCATTCGCGCTTATTTAGTCATCACCACATTACCTGCTTTTGAATTAAACTGCGATCTCCACCGCTGAGAATGGAAACATGTTCATGAATCTAAACCATCTTTAAAAAAAACACTGCACTATTTGAAACAGAGCCAGTGTTGCACACAACATCCTTTACTACCAAGCAAGTGTCATCAGCAAACATAAATATTTTAGAACTACCCGTAATACTGGAGGGCATATCATTTGTATAAATAAGGAACAGGAGTGACCCCAACACTGATCCCTGGGGCACCTCACATTTGACCGTACTCCACTCAGACCCCACATCACAGCCATTCTTAACACTGTGAATAATGACCTTTTGCTGCGTATGTGCAAGTCGATTCTATGCTATCAGCGCAGTAAGACTGATCGAAGTGGAGGCGTGACAGAACGGAAGAAAGGAATGATCGTGTTTAGACGTATCCATGACTACATAACAAATGAAATTTCCTGATTTGTTAATTTATAAATTCGGATGGTTCAACGTGTCTATAAGGAGTGGTCCACCAATCCCAAGAATGTAACATGGAGTAAGAACATTGGCCACTTTACAAAAAGGGAGAAAGGGATAATGTAGACAATTTTAGACCTATTTCTATACCATCAGTGTCGCTAAAGTTATTGAAAAGGCTGTGTATGTAAGGATAATTGATCATTTTACATCACATAATTTGCTGTCAAATGTACAGTTCGGCTATATTCTCTTTTTCCCTGTGAGGCACTGGATGGATTAAACAAAAGGTTTCGAACGCTAGGCATATTTTTTTTATTTAACTAAGGCGTTTGATTGTGTTGATCACAATATGTTGCTCCAGAAGTTGAACCATGACGGAATTCGGGGAGTAGCTCACACTCGGTTCACCTCTTACTTTAACAACAGGCAGCAAAAGTTCATTATTCACAGTGTTGAGAATGGCTGTGATGTGGGGTCTGAGTGGAGTACGGTCAAATGAGAGGCGCCCCAGGGATCAGTGTTGGGGCCACTCCTGTTCCTTATTTATACAAATGATATGCCCTCCAGTATTACAGGTAGTTCTAAAATATTTCTGTTTGCTGATGACACTTGCTTGGTAGTAAAGGATGTTGTGTGCAACACTGGCTCTGTTTCAAATAGTGCAGTTCATGACATAAGTTCATGGCTTGTAGAAAACAAACTAACGCGAAAACATAGTAAGACACAGTTTTTACAGCTTCTACAACACAATTCAACAAAACCCGACATTTTAATTTCACAGAATGGGCATATGATTAGTGAAACTGAACAGTACAACTTTCTAGGTGTTCAGATAGACAGTAAACTGTCGTGGAAAACCCACGTTCAGGATCTTGTTCAAAGACTTAATGCTGCAATTTTCACTTTTCGAACGGTATCTGAAGTACGTTATCGTTCGACACGAAAATTAGTCTACTCTGCTTATTTTCATTCGGTTATGTCGTATGGTATTATATTTTGAGGTAACTCTTCCCATTCTAAAAGGATATTTTTGGCTCAGAAACAGGCAGTTCAAGCAATAAGTGATGTAAATTCGCGAACCACTTGTCGACCCCTGCTGGTACTTTGACATTGGCCTCTCAATATATATATTCTCTAGTGTTAATGTTATAAAATATGCAGATAGATATACATTTGTGCCAGTAGTTGATGTACCTACAGTTTTAAGCTGACAAGGGGTACAAGCTGTTGGTGTGATGAATTATCTGTGAATGAGGTCAATCTCTTGTACTCTTGGCGGCTGTCAATATTTATGGTAAATATTAGCATGTGTGCACATGTGTGTGTGTGTGTGTGTGTGTGTGTGTGTGTGTGTGTGTATTTTTAAGAGTGTAGGCAGTTGCTGGAAACAGAGATGATACTATTGTAAATATTGTCATTTTTGCCATTTAATATGGATTCTGGTTGTTTCATTTGGTGTTTGTATATTTGGAGTGTTTCAAGGATGTCTAGTTTTCTGCCTTTTGGTTGGATGTGTAGGATGCTAATACTTGTGTTGTTAACATGGTGTTTTGTTTCATGTAGGCGGGTAGCTATTGCTGATGTGTGGTATTTTTTTTTTAAGAGATTAGGTTCAAGGAACACATGGCAGCACTAAAAAACAAAAAATACCACACATCAGCAATAGCTACCCACCTACATGAAACAAAACATCATGTTAACAACCCAAGTATTAGCATCCTACACATCCAACCAAAAGGCAGAAAACTAGACATTCTTGAAACACTCCAAATATACAAACACCAAATGAAACAACCAGAATCCATCTTAAATGACAAAAATGACAATATTTACAATAGTATCATCTCTGTGACTTTTCATGCTTTCCCGACGGATCTGTTGCAAATACGCTTCTCGGGTTTGCCGCCGGATCGTATTGTGTAAATCGTACAATATTTCTTCGATGCGACTGCCTACACTCTTAAAAATACACACACACACATACACACACACACACACACACACACACACACACACACACACATGTGCACACATGCTAATATTTACCATAAATATTGACAGCCGCCAAGAGTACAAGAGATTGACCTCATTCACAGATAATTCATCACACCAACAGCTTGTACCCCTTGTCAGCTTAAAACTGTAGGTACATCAACTACTGGCACAAATGTATATCTATCTGCATATTTTATAACATTAACCAGTGTATTACCCCAACCTTTAGGCAGCTAATATATGCAACATGTAATCTTAAGACTCCTTGCCATGTAAATGTTTGCTCTCATATAATCACTCCTTCCTCTCTCTCTCTCTCTCTCTCTCTCTCTCTCTCTCTTTCTTCAAAGAGTGTCATCTATTTATGATTTTACTGCTGTATCCAATATGATCATTGTAATTCAAGCCTGTAACATTTCACCTAATTGTTATTAGCAAATATGAAGTTTAAGCCATTTTAACATTTCACCTGATTGCATAAACGAGTACGAATGTTTAGCTGTTTTAACCTTTCAAAATTGGATTTATATACCACCTGAAGTACACACACATATATTCGACATCTCAAAACAAACACCCCCAAATGGTTTAAACGATTATTCTGTAATAATGTTGTTACGATCTATATTCTTTGCACTTTGCGATTATGTCTTCTCTTCTGCTGTACGAACCTTGCACCCAGCTGATTCCAGCCGCCATATTTGTTTACAAATGTGGCAGTACACATGTGAAGTGTTACGACAGAAAAAGGAACCTGTGACCATTGGAGGTACTCTAGTTTACTTATTAAAGTTTACCATTAGATAGCAGTTTATTTTTTGTCAAAAGTTATCCAAAACCATATTCTGAAATAGTGTCTTGTTTCCCCACTAGGCAGTGCCACAAGTTCCTCCAAAATCGTAACACAACATACACACATATGTAATACTAACTAATGTAAATCCACCCGATGATGGAGGTTTAAACCTTCGAAACGCGTCGTGGAAAAAATAAAATAAAACGGTGACTGGTAACGGTAAACTTGTTGTTTCATTTAATGTCCTTAGGTTAGTTAGGTTTAAGTAGTTCTAAGTTCCAGGGGACTGATGACCTCAGATGTTAAGTCCCATAGTGCTCAGAGCCATTTGAACCAAATGGCATAACACCATTGGTCAATATAGACTAAGAACAGAAGTCTGTTGCTAAGACAGAATCTTCAAAATTTCTGGGTGTGTGCACTGATGACAAATTGAATTGGAAGAAACACATTGATGATCTGCTGAAACTGCTAGGTTCAGCTACTTAATCTATTAAGGTTATTGCAAATTTTGGTGATAAACATATCAGTAAATTAGCCTACAATGGCTATTTTCATTCAATGCCGTCATATGGCATCATATTTTGGGGTAATTCGTCATTATAAAAGAAAAAGTATTCATTGCACAAAGGCGTGTAATCAGAATAACGGCTGGAGCCCACCCAAGATCACCTTGCAGACATTTATTTAAGGAATTCAGGGTATTCACATTACCTACACAATACATAAATTCACTTATGAAATTTGTAATTAATACCCCATCCCAATTCAAAAATAACATCGTAGTGCTTAGCTACAATACTAGAAAGAAGGATGATCTTCACTATTCTGGGTTAAACCTGACTTTGACACAGAAAGGGATGAATTACGGTGTCACAAAAATCATTGGTCTTTTGCCAAATAACTTTAAAAGTCTGACACGTAGCCAACCTTAAACCCTTAAAAACAAATTAAAAGAATTTCTGAAAGATAACTACTTCTACACAATAGACGAATTTTTAGATATGAAGTAGTATCAGTTTAAAGAAATATTTTTTTGGGTAAAGAAAACTTATGTTGAAGTGCCACATTCCACATCTTTACTAAATATCGTATTCATGATCTATGAAACAAGTATTAATGTATGTATATGTTTGTACAGTGTAGTTCAGGGCAGAGGTGATACTGAGATGTTCTAGAAGTATTTTCCGTATCATGACATGGCCCAATTCATTCTGGTTACCGTGAACATGAACCAGGGTGCTCATTTCACATTTCTCGGTGACCAAGCGTTGCCTTTCTTCCACACCCTTACAATGAGTATCAACATGTCTTCTAAAACAACAGGCATATTCACCGAGTTATTCGCCTTTTTTTCTGATTCAAAACCCACTCTAGCACACTATCATCTCGACAAGCCCCTCAAATCACCATATCTTAATCCCATGCTAAATGTCTGGAACTTATGGAATAGCGGATGAAACTGGGCAAACAACGTCCGCGCAAACTGGTAGCACGGGACCTAATCATCAATGAGTGGTTTCGGGAGACTGTCTTCCTCATGGAGTTAAGGCCATTATCAAGGTCGGAGTCGGTGCTACACGGAATTGGCGTGGTGTCTCCTGTCAGCCCCTCCCCCTTAAGCTGAGGCCGGCGCGATGTTGAAGCAGCGTGACCCTGCAGGCTGCGGGCTGGCGGACCGCGGCACGCGATGCCACGCCACGCCACACCGCGTCGCTCCCATCGATCGGTCCGGGCTGTGCCGGCCGACCTGCCCCAGCCTACACGCCTACCAGTGCCGAACTCTTGACTCCTCCCAAATCTTGCGTCGCACCTCGGCTGTAGCGCCAGCGTTCAGTTTCACCTCGCATCGCTAACCCTGCCGGTGTTGACGCCGCACTGATTTCTTTCACAAATAACAGCAGTTGTAATCTCAAGTGTAACCTAAGAAACCCTTAACGTTCGATCGCTTATTGTGCATAAAACTGCCTGCTAGAATGGAAAATGGCATCGATAACGATACGGATAAAAAACTACTTTGATTCGGAAAGTGCGAAACAAAATTAGCAAATTTAAATCAGCTACTGGAATTACACCTGTACTATGACAGAAAGCGATGTTTCGGAAATTGAATAACGACACAAAAATTAACACTGTATGCACTATCGCTAGTCCATATACTGACAACATGTGAGCAACTCGGAGGATATCATCGAGCGACTGAATAATGGTCCCGATACGGTCCACAAAATGGTTAAATTTAATCTGAAATAGTTCAGCAAAGCAGCACAAATAAAAAACTAAACACCTCCCGAACAGGCCCTGAAAGCCCAAAGGTACCGACCGGCCGCCGTGTCATCCTCAACCACAGGCGTCACTGGATGCGAATATGGAGGGGCATGTGGTCAGCATACAGCTCTGCCGGCCGTATGTCAGTTTCCGAGACCGGAATCGCTACTTGTCAATCAAATACCTCCTCAGTTTGCCTCACAAGGGCTGAGAGCACCCCGCTTGCCAACTGCGCTCGGCAGACCGGATGGTCAGCCATCCAAGTGCTAGCCCAGCCCGACAGAGCGTAACTTCGGTGATCTGACGGGAACCGGTGTTACCACTGCAGCGAGGCCGTTGGCGAAGCAGCACAAATACTAAGTACTAAATAAGTACCAAATCTTGACGACCTCATGTCTGTGTAAGGCTGCTTCCCTCAGTGTAACCCTTACTTCAATCAGATGTTACATATTCCGCTGCCGAAAATGGCGACACCGCTTTCTGTAAACAATGTACACAAACAGAGGAATTCTGGTAAGACACTGGAACACGACGATCGCGGAAAATAAAAACATACATATGAATAAATAAATACGTATAGAGTACGAGGAACGCGAACTTGACTAGTTGTTGTCAACTGCTGGTGCCGTCTGAATTCCAATTTTTCTTCATGTTAATTTGAAATTTGGTGCATAAGAATAACGCACAGACAAAAGAAAGAACAAAAATTACAGTTACCTGACCCTGTTATTTTCTTTACAACACTGACTTCCATTATATGGAAACAAAATAAACGTGTATTGACACCGTATTTTCTTAAAAAATAAAGGGATATCATTATGGTTTACACATGCCTACTGATTACACCCATAGCAAAATCTGCATTGTTAATATGTTGTGCCTAGTGAAAATTTGTATCAGCCCAGGACTCCATCCCACAATTCTTTGTTTTTTTAGACCTATCGCCTTAACCATTAGGTTATCTGAACAGGCTTCCAGTCATGATTCAAACTTTCAGTGTCACTCCTCCTTCCACCATTCAGAATTCTCTTCCTGTTCAAGAATAAGTTGTCTTTTTCACAAGGGCACTTATGTATAACACATCAAAGAATCTCAAACAGAACATTCTGCTTATACGTAGCGTTCCATAGAGGATGCACCATTTCCCCCCATGACAATGGTAGCAGGAACCGCTTGACCTGGCTGTCGTAAAAGGTGGGCGCCTTACAATACACAGGGGTCAGCCAGACTCCAGATCATAGATAAAGTCTTTTTCCGGAAAGCAACACAGAGGCTCTTTCAGACTACTGCGAATCCTCTCAAAGACTCTAAGTGCTTTCATGAAATAAAAATTCTCTCCCCAATGGGAAGTGTCCTTAGGAGTATTGTAGTTTAAGTAGGCGTTTACAGGTAAATGAATAAATTCTGAAACAACTGACCGAAATGGTGCTGTAAGTCTAAGCCGAATTACAGTTTCTTATAAAAAAAATCCTAACGGCATCCGAAGAACGGCACACACTACAGAAGAATTTATTTCAGAATCAAATACAAGACATAAGTAGTAGGGCAATGGGGGTGTGGGCTATTTTATTAGTGCACGTTGCCTACACCAGGGGCAAGCATACATTCTGGCGCAAACCTATTCTTCTGCTCCATGTCACCCTTAACCTATTGTTCTCTTTTGATTGACTGGTCTTACTGTTCTACCCAACTTATGATTTCAAATTAATTAAATTGTGACAGCTGATTGATTTATGGCCCACTCCCTTTCACCTATTCTTCTGCTAAGCGGTTTGTGACCCTCTGGTGGTAATCCATCCTTCCAAGGAACCCTCCCCTCCCATCCTGCTCCCCCGCCAATACAAGTACAGTTTCAGGCCTCAGTGACTCGAATGGCCCCAATCCACTCTATCAATTTGATCGATTAATTAATTGAATCGAAAAGTTAATTAACCCCTCCCTATCTGGGTAACCCCCAGCTGATCCCCTACCCTCCCCAACCTGGAAATTGGCGGGAAAAAGACTCAACTGAATGGCTATTTGGTGGGGGAGTCGATTGAAGTGTGTGGAATATTTGTAAATAATTTCTAGTAGACAAGGCAATGTGTGGAATATTGTTTGTTAAACAGTTTATGGGATACAAGGCAGTGTTTGGAATATAGTTTATTTGTTTATTTAAAGAATTTGTCAGGAAATTGGTTGCAGTGTATGGAATACTTTTCTTTAAACATTTTGGGAATGACACGCCAGTACGGAATATTTAAACAGTTGCAGCGCTTTTTTATTCCGAATGTGCAAGGGATTTATCGACATAACTGACTGCATACAATTACACTGTTAAAAATCATTCACACCGTCTGCAGGTGACTGGGCTCCCACACCCCGACTGCTTTGCCGATCCACCACTTTGCATATTCCCACACTTGCAGGCTGCACTATACCTGCTCGGACGCCTTGACTGCTGTCATGTTGGCTACTGCGATGCCAAACACCTTGTACAACATTCATGTTGGAAGTCACGCTTATCACTGAACAAAGTATCAGGTGGCGGGAACCCTTTGATATTTGATATATGACAAGTTCCTGTCAATCTCTCTCTCTCTCTCTCTCTCTCTCTCTCTCTCTCTCTCTCTCTCTCTCTCTCAGGTGGCCACATCATGTCGCATGCCACTGCCGGATCTGCTTGCACCATAAGCTGCGGTCAGATAAAACCGCAAACAAAGCAGTGCTTTCCTGGTAAACTGCCAGATGTGCATGTCTTGGAAATATTCATTCACTCTGTCAGACTGATTGACTAATTAAATCGACACCCTTTGTGTGTAACAGTTTTTCCTTGCTTCCTATTGGTGGACACTAGAACTGAAATATTGGCAGGATTCAATCCTGCAACTACCCAGTTTAAAAACCCTACTGGACTCTTTTCTTTCTCTTGCCTCTTATCAGTGGATACTGATACAGTTAGGTCATTTGGTAGGGAGTCAGTTACGTTGAGGTAAATGAAAATTTCAAATTTCAGCTCAGTGGCATGCTATGTCCTAAAACATTCTGCAGGAGGGCTGGACTGGTGTGTGTGTACTGACAATACCATTATCTGAAACAATAAGTTGATCAATTGGGAATTTGATGTTGTGAATGGGTTTTTAAAGCACTGGTTCTCTCAGCTACACCAGGATGAAGAATGATGGTGATGAGGGGGAAGAGGAAGGTCTACCACGTGATGGGAAAGTAACAACAAGTACCACTGCAGGACAGAATCCACTGTGATGTATTGAGAAGGAGTAAACAGCATACACTTAAACCTGGATCCAATCCATAGTAGTAGTTGTGATGGTTAGATGTTGGAGGTCGCACATCTCGCATGCTCATGTCTTGACGTACGAGCGCAGTGCCCCAGGCCAGAGAGTCACACAGTGCCAGTTGCCGTAGTGTACACAAACCTCGGTCTCGACCCACCAAAGAGGACCTCCTGTGCGTGGAGGGCGTCTGGGGATGACAGGAGTGGCAGGAATTCAGGCATTGTCAATATGTCCAGTGCCAGCACTTACCAGTGATAGAGACTGAATCGTCTGAAATTTCCACATAAAAATCGGAGAATAGTCGCAACACACGTGATCACGACAGTTGCTCAACACAACACACACTGAGTATTAGTTCGCTATTCACCCAACCAGAGGGCGACAAAGTTATTCCCCACCTTACTGGTTCAGGAGACTCAGCAACGGCTCGTGCTTTAAGCCGGAAATGTACATTTGTTCCGAGCACTGGATATCACCATCACCCACCCGCTTGCCATGCAGAATCCTAGAAAACTAGCCAGATATTTATCACTGTAATTATAATTAAATATTATAACTGTAGCGCCAATCTGGTGGGACTCGACAATGACCAAGGATCAGAAATACCACCTACAGATGACTGTGGCTCTGGAAATATCAACATCTATATCCTTCTTGGGAGTGGATATAATTTTCCCTGTAAAATCTTTCATCCCCCTTATAGCTACTGAAGTGTTAAAATTGCAGTTTTCCAAGTCAAATCCATACTCGCCTTATGGCCAGACATAATCATTTTCTTTGCACATGCTGGAACAATGACTGCAGTAAGTTTACACCCAAACACTACTTTATGAGCCTGCCGATCACAGGGAATCTATCGCACATCTCCTGTTACGATGGTAGGAACTTTAATAGTGGCAACTATTTATTTACAGCTTGTACAAAATAGATACGTGCTTCAAAGTTTTACTTAGCTTCAAAGTAGTCACCAGCATTGTGTATAACCAGTTGCCAACGATGTGGAAGTCGTAGGATACTCTTAGCAGTGCCAGTTGTGTTGACAGTTCGAGCGGCGCGGTCTATTGCCTGATGAATTTGTAGCAGTTCTGAAGCGAATGCCGTGAAGTGTTTCCTTCAGTTTAGAAATCGAGCTGAACTGACGAGGGCTTAAATCAGGGGAGTGCAGTAGGTGGTATAGCACTTAGCAGCCCCATCAGTCAAACAAATCAGTAACAGCTTGCACTGTATATGCTTGAGCATTGTCCGGCAAAATGATGGTCAGGTCTTGCAGAAAGTGCCATCACTTTTGTCTCTAAGCTGGTCGTAGGTTGTGTTCCAAAAATGAACAGTATAGAAACAGAAGTGATGACATTTTCTGCTGGACCTGGCCATCATTTTGCCGGACAATGCTCAAGCATGTACAGTGCAAGCTGTTACTGATTTGTTTGACTGATGGGACTGCTAAGTGCTATACAACCTACTGCACTCCCCTGATTTAAGCCCTCGTCAGTTCAGCTCGATTTCTAAACTGAAGGAAACATATCACGACATTCGTTTCAGAGCTGCTACAAATTCATCAGGCAATAGGCCGCACCGCTCGAACAGTCAACACAACTGGCACTGCTAAGAGTATCCTACGAATTCCACATCGCTGGCAATGAGTTATACACGATGCTGGTGACTACTTTGAAGGTCGGTAAAACTTTGAGACAAATATCTATTTTGTATGAGCTGTAAATAAATAGTTGCCACTATTAAAGTTCCAACCCCCGTATGTACAATACTTCACCAATAAAAGAATGCTGGTGGCACAAAACAATACTGAACGAAAATCCGCGATGGATGGACATGGCTCATTTGTTTTTCTTGTGATTGGTACCAGTGTGTCTTAGGAAGAGAGACGTAATCGTCTTGTAACTGACGATATCACAACGACCATGTTACTGTCACCCTGCATAAAAACCGGTCTTGCGTATTGCTAACATATCCATGTTAAAAACTAGACGTTATTTATAAATTAACGTATGGTATTGCTTCCAAATGAAGTGGTCTTCCAAACAAATACTGCTACACTGAATATAAACGGTGTTCGCAGGATGTGTATCAACAGACGAAAATAAATAATATTTGTAGCACATTCTATCTCAATACCATGTAGACAGTGTACCAGAGGTTCTGTGATATATCCACAGGGTTACATGTGAGGGAGGATGATTGTTGATTGAGAATGATCACATACAGTAGATGGTGTGCAATGTGAGGAATCACTTAAAAAATACAAAACTAGACTGAAGTCATATGAAATTTACAAAATCCTATCATCAATTCACTAGCTTTTCAGATCTATAGTGTAACGCTTTCTGGTAGAAATGCTATCTGCAATTTGGAATCAAGTCTACCCATTCAACCACATGCTTGCGTTTGATCCTTTGGAGATGTATTTTAATGATTACAGTCACTGATGAATCATACCTGTGGCACTCTCACATCTCGAAACAAGTCATTTTTCCGAACCTATCTGCTAAGGACCCCATACATCAAAACTCCACTGTCTTTTTAGACAGCCTCTCTGCATTTTGTAACTGTTCCTTAATCTTTGTCCCACCCTCCCTGCAGCTTTGACAATGTGATCAGTCCAATTTAAGTCGAAACCGAGTAGAAGTGGGAGCACGCTGTAACTAAGATATTCTGCACCCCATGGAGAAACAGGGTGAGCTGAGTTAATGCGACAGGACTGTGTTTTGACCACTCACTGGAAATGAGAACATGTTGTCATAGCTCTGCCAACCATGTACAATTTGTAAGGCGAGTGTCAAATGAAGCTTTCTCCTGCAACAAGATGTAGCAGAAAGAGAGTACAGGCAATTACAGTGGTGTTTCTTACTGGAAAAACCAGGAACATTCCACGTCACATTGGAACTGGATGGAGGATGAAGATTTTGCTACTGCACTACGATGCGTTTCCAAACCGGATACAGGTACTGCAGTCCAAAGGAGATCGGCATCCCTCAGGGTGCATTCATATCTGTCACCCAAACACTTTCTCTATCCTCATTATTTTGTACCATCCAACAGAGAAAAGCTACAAACTATAAAAACTCCTCTAACATCATCTGATAGAGAACTCGATGAGATATTACCACACCCTTCTCTCCTGATATATCGAAAACAAATACCGTCTGTATGTTGACATCAATCATATGTGACAATCCTATTAAAAATACAGGTACACGTCCACTGGAGCAGGGGACCAGTAATCGTAGTAGCTTGCACAGACCTCTGTAAAGTTTCGTAACCTGCACTGTAGGAGGACCACATCCCACAGACTATCAATCGCAAGAGAGGGTCCCTGTGTTGTTCTTTCATAGGCAGTTTGATACATTGTTTTTTTTTCTGCTGTAACACATCCAGGCAACAAATGACTACAGCTTTGTACACCGCCACACTTTTTTTTTTTTTCACCACGACTTCGAGGTCTGTGTTAGGTGCTAAACTAACATTAACATGTTTTGATCGATTGGCTCTCACAGAAAGCTGGACATCACATGGTGTAAACTATGCTGCTCCCACAATATACAGGACGCTTTAAACACAAGACAGAGGAGGCATCTCTTATTGGCAAAAATGTGGAAGACATCACAATGTATGGAAACTGGAAAAATTTGCAGCATTGTGGAGCATTTTCAAACAGCTGCCAGAAGATGATTACCTCTACATTTAATCTCATCTTTCATTGTGATAGGTACAAGATATCTAGGTGTTCCATCTCGAGGAGGCCAAGAGCATTGATCCCTTATACTGCAGCCATAAATACGATCACTGTTTCAGTGCTGGCCATCCCTGGAAGATGTTGCTCCCACCAAGACTCTCTTGATCTCAAACATGTGGTGTCACTCAATCGTTACGTGGTAATCACCATCATACCAGTTGATGGATGGGATGGAAAGGACACGGTCGATGTGCTGTAGTAAGAACCACAGTTGACAGTGTGATCAATTTTACCAGTTTTTCCATAATTTCACTGCCAACCAATGACACAACAGCATGCCTCCCAATTTCTGCATCATCGCTAAACCTCCCCTCCACTATTTTGCACGTACCATATACTAGATTCTGAAAGTAGATAGATGACTGTGCAGTACATCCATTCATGGTTAATTCTCCAAAAATATACCAGACAGCATCCTACACTGATGCAGTTAGGTTACCTACATATTTCTAGCACTTCGATCATAGTGTGTAATTTATCATTACGATTGCACATCTTTCTCTATATTGCTGGGAATCACAGAGAATTCTGCAGTCTCAGGATAAATTTGCAGATCCAATGATCTCCTCACATTGTCTTTGACCGACCCTCCCTACAACACTGTCACTGATTTACTATGCAGCTGACCAGAAATAGGAAGGTACTATACCTGCTACATGCCACATCTCGTGAAGGAACAGAGCGAGCCGAGTTCACAATTATTGTTCATCAAGGATTGTTCCGCACCAATCTTACTCACAGCACCCATCCAAGTGCACAAGATCTCTACAGACGTACACATGTCAAGGATGTTAGCACCCCTTATTTGTGTATAGCAGATTGACAGTGTTGTGGTGATATAAGAGATAGTTACGAAGAAACGCGTGGTTTATGCATGATGGACCTCCAGATGGATGGAGTTTGATGCATTTTACAAAACTTAACTGTGCTATTAATGCAAAAGTATTGTTCTTAAGTCTGGGGTCAGTACCAAGAAGGTATTGGCAAGAGCAAAATGATTACAGAACATAAACACATGCACTCCTAAGGCTGCACAGTTCTGCACTAAAACATGCTATTATGGTAAAGAAAGGTGGTTACCAAAATATTAGCAATACGGAGTGCAATGCTCTGAATACTCTAATGCAGGACACACATGTCCAACACCTGACGTACATCCACTCTGTAAGTTTTCTATCCCACTCACTACGCTGACAAACTTTAAGACGATAACACTACTTCCTTCTACACCAAAGAAAAACATAAGAGGCTTGCGGAAGGCTGTCATGACCCCGAGTAGAGCCGAGCTAGTGCTCGATAATACGTCTGGAGTGGGATCTCAATGGCGGCATGTCGTGACTTCTCAGTATGAGATTCTTGTTTTCCTGCCGGGGAACTTATAATAGACAATCGAATTTTTAATTTTCAATTAATACACACTGTTTTGTTATAGTAATTGATCTGTCAAGCAGGAACCGAGATAACCGCTATTTATCTCACTATTAATGTCTCTGACTCTTTTACAATGATTAAAATGTACATGAAGCACATGGACTTCAAGGAGTAACAAATTTATTTACTACTGAACAACACTGAAACAGACCTCAGATTGTTTTTTACTCACGTTCCAAGAATGATGGAAAGACGTCTTGCCGCACGTACCTGAAATGAAAGTTATGTACTTAGTGAGACACACATCACACAAATTTCTATGAACACACATTAAAAATAGATCTGTATCTCAGTTCTGTGAGAATTTACGAGAAATGAAGATAGTGGCAAAAAGAAGCAGCAACATACGTGTTGTTGCTGAAGGAATGAAGAGAAAAAGTAGTTTTTCCTTGCCGAAGCAAACATCCATAAACGGAGGAAAGAAATTCCGTCACTACGTTTACAAGTCAGATTATTCTAATAATGTCGGTCAACAACAGAATTTACTTCAAGTATGAAACAAACATGTCAACAACAGAACAAAACTGGAACAGTGTATGGAATTCACACACTTCAAAGAAATACCTAATACTCTTACTTCTTACGAAACAAATTCGTGTCGATGAGAGACGCTTGTCACAAATATTATGCGATCTAATGGCAGGTTGACAGATACTGAAATAAATATCCTGCTGCCGCTAAACTAATTTGACATCATTCAAGTTTTAGAATCTCAAGGTAGTAGTTACCCACAGCTCAACTTGGTGGTCATTCTGAATTACAAGTAACGATGATTTATCGTGTTACACTGCTTCAACGTCCATAGAAAGAATTTGTCTCCACTCAGTAGTTGAGGAACAAACTACTTATTGAAGCAACACGACGAAAGTGTTATTTTAACTGCTGTAACGCGATTGAGTATAGTAAAATCAAGTATCTATTATTATATCTCCATGACACTATTTAAAGACACCAATCGTGAATGATGATAACAGTTTACTTTTATACCAGAAGAGATTAATCGTTTTCTCCCATCGTCGAGAGAAAGAGCGACGTTTTCCAGTCCATTACATAATGAATGTTTCATTTCACTTGGTGATAAGTGAGTATCATCTTCCAATGCACAATAATGAAGAGCCTTGGAAGTGGTATGCGGATTTCACGTTACTGCTTTAACTTGTAATTTATAATTGGGGACGTAATGAAGCGTTATTGGTAGACCATCTTCTGGGACTGCTAAGCAAAATTTTGGTGTCATGGAATCTCCACTGACTGGCTCTTGTCCGATTCTAAATGTTCCATAATCATGATTACGCCTATTGGAAGCTGTACCACTGACGCATATCGCCAACATTATACTAACAAACACTGCCCTATTTTTCAGCGGTTCTTAGAACGAATGTTTTTGAAACTGATTCAGATCCTTTCTCAAACTCTAGGAGTCCCAACTAAAGTGGTAATTCCACCTCAATAATCCATTGTACACTTTAATTTAGTTCACGAATTGTAAATGGTTGAATGTACTTCAAATGGCTCTGAGCACTATGGGACTTAACATCTATGGTCATCAGTCCCCTAGAACTTAGGACTACTTAAACCTAACTAACATAAGGACAGCACACAACACCCAGCCATCACGAGGCAGAGAAAATCCCTGACCCCGCCGGGAATCGTACCCGGGAACCCGGGCGTGGGAAGCGAGAACGCTACCGCACGACCACGAGCTGCGGGCGTCGAATGTACTCTAGCTGCTTCTAAGAGTAGCTTTTTCCTTTGCTTGGTAAAAATACAATTTTCCTTCTGTTTGGTTCGGAACGATTTTACTGAATATTTCTTATATTATGGAGAGGTGGCAAAAATATTTACAGATTTTTATGTTGTGTCGTCCTCCACTGTTACGAATCGGTACAGTTTTGGGGAAGATTGCCTTTTGTATTATATCTGATACTGCAATCAATTTTACTGAAACAAGATCATCCCCTGGTGATTCTCCTTTCTTCGCTCCACCAATGGCTTCAGACACGTCATCTGGCATTATTATTAAATCAGGATATCACTATTGTCACTATTAAGCATTTGTTTTCTAAGCTAACTACACAAACAAATACGGAAAGCTTCGATTATCGTACAATTTCCAGTTGTCAAAGTCTGTTCCATCTGCTGTTTAAGGTGATGAAGTGTGATGTCCGCGTAGCTTTAATTCAGCAGCGCACTGCTTTACTTTCCCTAGATCTACTGGAGTTGGTGAGATCCATCTGCCTCCAACTTTTGACCTTGTAACGTAGCAAGTTATTACGAGGTAACATTCGTTGCAGTAAGGCACGCAGCCTTATAGCAAGGTGGCTTCAAGATGGCTAAGTTTTTTCTTCGCTCTGACTCACGGCGCAGCTGACGCTACCGGCCGTGTGAACAGTCCAAGTAACATTCAGTCGGTACCCAATTTCATACCCCCTACGAATCTAAATAAATAGTAGTAATTATCATCCGATTTTGTTCAAACTTGGTACGCAATCTTTTGTTATAAAGGAAGAGATCCTATCGAAATTTCTGATATTTATCTATTATAGTTACAGAAATTGACAAAATTATTTAAATATCCTAAAGCCGACACTCATGTTTCAAAACTCAGTTAGGAACAATAATCAAATGTCTTATTATCATATGAAGTCATAAAAAAACTCACAGTATATAAAATCACTTAATTGGAATTTCCTTTCAAAACTTTAATTACTTTACATTATGTGATATAAAAATCATTCAGAATTATAATTTGCTTATTTTTTGGTGTGTATACATTGGAATGAATGAGAGAGAGAGAGAGAGAGAGAGAGAGAGAGAGAGTGGACGCGCGCGCGCTGGCGGGTCATACGTTAAAACTTAATGTCATTTTATGTCAACCTTATAACATTGGACTGTGGGGAAAATGTGTTGCAACCACGATGCTGATGACGTATGTCGATGTGTGCTTGCAGCCAGAATAAAAGTCAGAAGCGGAAAAAGTGTATATAGTAATTTAAAGAATATTTTGCATTTCTTTCTATTTTATTAATCAATATATTAGAAATTGAAATTATCATGACTTAAGATGACTATCTGATTAGTGGTTGGCTAAGGCAAGTTTTGCCGCGAGAATGATCTGGAAGGATCATTCTGATTGGTCGTTCAGATCAATAGCCAACCAGAATTAAGCCGTTCCTGCGAGCAGATAATTAGATATGCACAGAGAAGAGGAGCATCGAGATAGTCGCTCGCTAACCTGCTTCCGAGTAACACCATGTTAGATGTCTCCGTGAAAATAATATGTAAAATGAAGACCTAGTGAGTTCATTGCGTTTAAAAAGTGTCGTGACTACTGTGGCTTAAGTTACGAACATTTTGAGGAAAGTTTGATGTTTCTGAATAAGTTAGTTGAAGTTTTATAAGCGTGTGATCGTTTCGTCGTAGAAACAATTCCGCGTAGCATATTCCGTGTTCTTGATGGAATACTTTGGCGATCACTTCTGACATAGAAGGCCACTGAAACGACCGAAAGTCAAACTCGCTAATAGTTGTGGGTCAGTGACTGTTAGATCGAAACATTAATTGGGTCGGACTTGCAGAAATTCTGGCAGCTTTTTCGTGTGAAATACACTCCTGGAAATGGAAAAAAGAACACATTGACACCGGTGTGTCAGACCCACCATACTTGCTCCGGACACTGCGAGGCGGCTGTACAAGCAATGATCACACGCACGGCACAGCGGACACACCAGGAACCGCGGTGTTGGCCGTCGAATGGCGCTAGCTGCGCAGCATTTGTGCACCGCCGCCGTCAGTGTCAGCCAGTTTGCCGTGGCATACGGAGCTCCATCGCAGTCTTTAACACTGGTAGCATGCCGCGACAGCGTGGACGTGAACCTATGTGCAGTTGACGGACTTTGAGCGAGGCGTATAGTGGGCATGCGGGAGGCCGGGTGGACGTACCGCCGAATTGCTCAACACGTGGGGCGTGAGGTCTCCACAGTACATCGATGTTGTCGCCAGTGGTCGGCGGAAGGTGCACGTGCCCGTCGACCTGGGACCGGACCGCAGCGACGCACGGATGCACGCCAAGACCGTAGGATCCTACGCAGTGCCGTAGGGGACCGCACCGCCACTTCCCAGCAAATTAGGGACACTGTTGCTCCTGGGGTATCGGCGAGGACCATTCGCAACCGTCTCCATGAAGCTGGGCTACGGTCCCGCACACCGTTAGGCCGTCTTCCGCTCACGCCCCAACATCGTGCAGCCCGCCTCCAGTGGTGTCGCGACAGGCGTGAATGGAGGGATGAATGGAGACGTGTCGTCTTCAGCGATGAGAGTCGCTTCTGCCTTGGTGCCAATGATGGTCGTATGCGTGTTTGGCGCCGTGCAGGTGAGCGCCACAATCAGGACTGCATACGACCGAGGCACACAGGGCCAACACCCGGATCTGTCCCCCATTGAGCATGTTTGGGACTGGATGAAGCGTCGTCTCACGCGGTCTGCACGTCCAGCACGAACGCTGGTCCAACTGAGGCGCCAGGTGGAAATGGCATGGCAAGCCGTTCCACAGGACTACATCCAGCATCTCTACGATCGTTTGCATGGGAGAATAGCAGCCTGCATTGCTGCGAAAGGTGGATATACACTGTACTAGTGCCGACATTGTGCATGCTCTGTTGCCTGTGTCTATGTGCCTGTGGTTCTGTCAGTGTGATCATGTGATGTATCTGACCCCAGGAATGTGTCAATAAAGTTTCCCCTTCCTGGGACAATGAATTCACGGTGTTCTTATTTCAATTTCCAGGAGTGTATGTTGTATAGACAGGGAACTTCGAATGATAGCGCATTTGCCTTATTAAATACGGATTTGATAGCCATTTCATGTGCTTCTTTATGAATAAAAGGACGTTAATATAATTTTCAGGTGCTTACTGCAATTAAACTGCATTCTCCTACCGCCCAAAATTTGTGAAATTGAACTTACAGGAACTGATTTGCAACTTGAGTTACGCGGCCTCTGTGTGATAGGTATTACACTACTGGTCATTAAAATTGCTACACCAAGAGGAAATGCAGAGCTTGGATGGCGTGTACAGGTACAGACACAGTTCATCAAGAGTAGTGACTGGCGTATTGTGATGAGCCAGTTGCTAGGCCACCATTGACCAGACGTTTTCTATTGGTGAGAGATCTGGAGAATGTGCTGGCCCGGGCAGTAGTCGAACATTTTCAGTATCCAGAAAGGACCGTACAGGACCTGCAACATGCGGTCGTGCATTATCCTGCTGAATTGTAGGGTTTCGCAGGGATCTAATGAAGGGTAGAGCCACGGGTAGTAACACATCTGAATTGTAACGTCCACTGTTCAAAGTGCCGTCAATGCGAACAAGAGGTGAACGAGACGTGTAACCAAGGCACCCCATACCATCACGCCGGGTAATACGGCAGTATGGCGATGACGAATACACGCTTTCAATGTCCGTTCACCGCGATGTCGCCAAACACGGATGCGACCATCATGATGGTGTAAACAGAACATGGTTTCATCCGAAAAAATGTCGTTTTGCCATTCGTGCACCCAGGTTCGTCGTTGAATCGCAGGCGCTCCTGTCTGTGATGCAGCGTCACGGGTAACCGCAGCCATGGTCTCCGAGCTGATAGTCCACGCTGCTGCAAACGCCGTCGAACTGTTCTTGCAGATTGTTGTTGTCTTGCAAACGTCCTCATCTGCTGACTCAGGGATCGAGACGTGGCTGCACGATCCGTTACAGCCATGCGGATAAGATGCCTGTCATCTCGACTGCTAGTGATACAAGGCCGTTGGGATCCAGCACGGATCCCTCCTGAACCCACCGATTCCATATTCTGCTAACAGTCATTGGATCTCGACCAACGCGAGCAGCAATGTCGCGATACGATAAATCGTAATCGCGATAGGCTACAATCCGACCTTTATCAAAGTCGGAAACGTGATGGTGCGCATTTCTCCTCCTTACACGAGGCATCACAACAACGTTTCACCAGGCAACGCTGGTGAACTGCTGTTTGCGTATGAGAAATCGGTTGGAAACTTTCCTCATGTCAGAACGTTGTAGGTGTCGCCACGGGCGCCAACCTTGTGTGAATGCTCTGAAAAGCTAATCGTTTGCATATCACACCATCTTCTTCTGTCGGTTAAATTTCGCGTCTGTAGCACGTCATCTTCGTCGTGTAGCAATTTTAACGGTCAGTAGTGTAGGTAGTGATTTCATCAACGCTGCTTTACACTGCCTAGCGTGTATCTACTACTGCAGGGTGAAGGGACGTCGGAAGGAAGAAATATAGAGGTAGGTGAAATGTTCGATGAAAGTGACAGGGAGAGAGTAAGGAGACGAAGGAGAACGACAGAACGACCCCGCCCCACCGCAACCTGCCTTTCCAACCATTTAGCTATAAGGGGACCAACAGATGAACTTGGACTCCAGTACAGCTACGCATTTTTCGCATTTCAAAACCGTACCCAGTTTTTTAACAAGCAGCCGATAACTCAAAATCTTAGCATCAGTTGAGGATGGACTCCAGGATGTTTGGACTTGTAGGGTGGTAATCACCCACACCATCATATCTTATTACGCTGCTATTAGAATTTGTTTGAAATTCTCCCCCCCCCCCCCCCCTCCCCCTCCTCTTCAATAGCTGCCTTGTTTCATTTGAGATTTTCTTTACTGTTGCCTTCTTGACACCTGGAACAATTGTTGTTGTTTGCCTAAGAATCACTGTTCACTGTTCAGAAATTAATCTCATCATCTACGTACGTGTAAACTTCATTTTCCAAGATGTTGAACATATTTTTGAATTTCTTTCGGCATACCACTCTATTCTTAAAAAAATCTCATTCTCTACAGTTCTGCTTTTAGCTAATGCGTCATGGTTTAATTTTATCCTTACGCTGCATCTTAGTAGCCTATGATTATTTCAAATTCTAAACTGGTTCAGCAAGATCACAGCCTGTATAATTACTCGATTGTAGGAAGAAATACAGTAAGTTCTCTTTGTAGTTCCATTTGTTCCTAGGCATGGCTTCTTACGAATGCGTAGATCTAAAAGTGAAGTGTGTATACCTAAAAGGACAGCGATGCACTTTAGAGAAAAGTGTTAGTTTATTCACCCCAGCCTTGTTCCCCATTTATTTGAAATGCTTCTCCAGAGACAAGCATGCCAAGGACTGAATAACGCCACAGTAAGGATTCCATTTTTCACTAGCCCCAATAACATGAACAGGTTCATCTGTCTCGGCATTACGCTATCCCTAGACCCACAAGAAAATTTCTCTTGCTTATAGCGGGGAGGATGATTATAAACAATGAGGTCACACTCTGGAGACGATCCTTGCGATCATGAAGAACATACAAAATTGGTATATTCATACCACACAGCATCGCGTACATTACAATGCAGGATGGTAAGCTAGGCAGAATTCCCGTGGCAAAGCGGCACGAGTCAGCCGTGACCGTTCATATTGGCGACTGCTTTGTGGAGCCGATCACACACGAAGCGTATATGCACTTCTCGCAGGACAATCTGCCTCCCCTGCGGGAAGAGCTACTTTGCTAGTACAAAGAGTCACTAATTCCTGCGGCCTCATCTGTAACATATTACGTTCATTATATTTGCAGACTGCAGCTCTCCGTGAAATCAGTCAACAATCAGGGGTTTACTTGACACAATGTAATAATTTTGAACAGGGAAAAGTCTGTCCCAGCAACAATGCACTGAGCGATGTGGTGCAGTGGTCAAGAGACTGAACATGTGTCGGGAAAGAGCAGGGCTCAAACCCTCGTCACAGATCCAGATTTATGATTTCCGTGCTTTCGCTAAAACAATTAAGGTGAATGACGGTATGGTTCCTGTGATTTGGACACTGCTCATTTCTTTCCCAACATTATCCAATCCTGTACTGTATCCCCTAACTGATGGGCTCTTTGTCCACGGAACTTTATACTATCAATTTCTGTCTTCCTCTCTCCTACTTTTCCCTCCAAGAGCTGTCTTCTTTCAAGGCGCCAGGAGCTTGTTTTCGTGGGCTGTAGCAGCTGCGTCCGGACGGGCTTATCGTAAAGCAGAAGTAGGCCGCGAGCAATGGGAGTACGCAATGAAGCGCTGTGCTTCCCGCTTCCGCTGACGACCGCCAGGCACCCGATAGCCCAGGCAATGCCTCTTTCGGTGGTCTAAAACTAAGAGCCAACTATTTCCATACGTCACATGTACCTTATGTGCGAGCGTTTAGGAATTCAGTGTTTGCTGTATTTCCTTAGACGACCTATTTTGTCAGAAACAGACGTCATAAATCATGATTAAGGGTTTCAGATTTGGATTCTTTATTCAGGTCTATCCTTCTTGTCTTTTAGAGGTAAGAAGCAATGAGTACGTTCCTGAGCGAAGCAGTCGTGTTATCTTACGGATACAGCTTTTCAGAATAAAGAATGACACACGTTCACTAAATGTGTTTTTGGATTTAACGTAAAAATGATAAAACTAAACTCCGTCCAAAAAGGCCTTGAAAGGCCCAACGTAAAAATTATGCAAGAGAAAAATTCTTATTTCTAGGGCCCAACTTCACATACCAAACGAAAAAAATGATCATCTTTAACACCTGCGCATCAAAATACATTCTGAAGAGCAGTACAACTGACACACAAAAAAAAAAAAAAACGAAAAGTTAAATCTTGGTCGTGTTCAATGTATCCTTGATGATAATAATTCAACAACCACCTTTATCGGACAGTTTTCAAATAAGAAAGAGACAAAACTAAAATACAGCAATAGTTCTTCATTATTACGTATTTGACAAGCACCGATGGAGGAGGATATAGGCTTTCTTCGCACTTTTCGATGCATTGCAAGTGTTGTACATTTCCAACGTCTTCTGTCTTCCTTCACCTTTTGGAGCCCTGCAAAGAATCTTCTTCGTCAGTTTACTATCCATTCGCCTGGCTACACGTTTTATCGACCTACAGTTTATATGAATTACAGTTTCCTGATGCATTTGTTAGTTTTCCTCCGTATTCGAGTAATACCCAACACGCATCTTTCCGTTACTCACCGCTGGGAGAACCGTAGTGTTTAAACAGTTTTCGCATTAGAAACCCACTTTTAAAAATTTATTCAATTAAATTTATATGGCATAAATGCAAATAGCATTAATCACTATAGTGACCATTGTTAATGCTACGTACAATTAAGGGAATAGTCCTCTTTGAAAATTTCAAAAAATCGGTTTTTTCCTTAAAATGTTCTTCCGGATGTCTACGTCACTGTAATGTTCATCCCAACTTCTCCAGAAACTCCGTTATCGAGTTACAAGTCGATTTGTGAAAAAGTTTTTCCGAAACCCACACACCGGGAAAATAACGGTCGACATCGTGGCCAGTATAGTAGCATGTAATTTCAACGGCAATCTAACAGCCACTATGGAAATTATGAATGTGGTCGAACTGGAGATCGGATCAGCTTGTTACAATTTATGCAGGAAAACGGAAGAAAAGCATATAGAGCGAGCAGAGCGGCGGACGACAGAAGCTACCAAAGACGCTTGCAGGACCACCATGGCCACGAAAAAGATGGAGAACGGCCTTCTTTTGGATCTGGAAAGAATGATGTATGGTCCAGGTACACCTGATTAGAGGTATCCTTATCTTAACTACAAGAAATGTAAGCCAAAACATAAAACGCGTTATTCTCGAAACCGTATTTTTCAAATTGGCGGAAAACTTAACTTGGGAATGGTACCTACGATATTCATCGGAGTTTGATTTCGGCATTCTAAATTGGATTCTCTATCATAGTACGTAGCCGTTTTGCGGTATAAAGTCTATTTTCGGTATATGCTTTTGTCTCGAATTTTTGGGCGAAGGAAATTACATTTATTTTAACACGTCACCATTTTGTTACAACTTAATATTTTGTAATTATCGTTAGTCTGCTGATAAAATAATTTTGTATTAAGTCATTTCACTATGTTTTCTGTTACAGGCCCAGTAGTCCCTCCGACGAAAATCAACCGTGGTCCTTCTACCTAGTGCAGCGGTTACAGGAGTCTCAGATGGGCATATAAAATGATTTCTTGAAGACAATATTTTTATTTCTTAAACTATACCATCAGATTTAGCATTACGTTTTCTTTTACTTGAAAAAAATGACGAAAATTAGCTATTTTTCATACCACCTTAATTTCTATGAGGTTTTTGTCTTATGATGATGTGTACATTTACTCATTCCATATATCTGAATGTTTTCCGACTTAATGGGATCTACGGAACACAATGAATTAGTTAATGACTTACTGCCACAAGATGAAACTTGTACAAGAAATTAACCGTGTATTGTTCGTTTCACACAAATCGGTAGCTGAATTTTAAAAAGCCTATTTATTTAGCAAAAGCACTTCAGCCCATATTTTATCTATTTTGTCTCTTTTGCTGTCCATCCACTTGTTGTCTTCTATTGTCGAAATACAAGAATGCATCGACTACTTCCGTCGCTAATTTGTTCTATTTTCTTTTCGAATGTTAACTGCATAATATATTAATCTCATTATAAACGTTTAGACGGTTGCCTGAATTCATGACATGGGATTTCTTTCGGCGTCTGTTTGTGAAACACTCCATCCGTGTGCCATCACTTAGAACAACTACGGGTGACGTGCGACGTCACACAGCAACAGCGGTGAATGCAGGAACTCCAGACATGCTCGCAAAAATAAGGCACGAGTTTCGTGCGTCCGGTGGACTGCACACCGCACGTTTGCCAAAGATAAATGAAAACTACGATTCTAAACGTAATTATAAAAGGTATCCTTGTGTTATATGTACGTGCATGTAAAATCAGATGGTCCTTTTGAAAATAAAAACTTTGTAGTTCTACATGTAAGTTAAAATTTACTCAAAGTTTCTGTTTTCATTAATGTAGAAATCGGATGAATCTTTTCGAAATACCCTTTATTTCTTCGTACACTGTCATGACTGAATCATTCCACTGTTTCTCATGAGCTATTAGAAAAAAATGTTACTGAATGCGGTTCAAATCTTCCTTATAATTATGAACTCTGTCAAAGTTGTAATTCGTATTTATTGGTTCATTTTACAATTGCATTCACGATATGTACAAGATTCATCGTCCTACATGAAAGGGCACACCAGATTTAGAAATCAGTACATAATTTAAACTATCTAATACATTTACACATACAGCTGTCAAACTGTGATTATTGTATGACAAAAACTGTGTACATGTTGGTATGAGTATTACTATCATGAAAAGATTCATACAATTCAGTCCTAGCGAACTAGTTCTGTAATAAACACAATAGTAGTTACTGTAAAATTTCATGGTTGTCTATAAATAACTGGAACTATTATTACACCCATGGCACCAAAGCAAAGTTGTCCTTAAGCTAGAGACTAATTTGCAACTGCTGTGCTTCACTAGATACGGACTTAAGGAGGTGTTATTTCTTTGCCTTCCTCCGAGCTTTGAATAGACCTACCCAGCCAAATATAGCGGAACCCACGGTTTAAACAAGACGCCGAACAACGGTGTAACACGGTATATCTGACATTAACAAATTACTGTTAAAGATGAAAGAAGTGCAAAATGACAGAAAAATCGGAAATCGAACCCTGAACCTTTTGCATTTATAGTCTGCCAGTTATCCACTAAGCCACCGAGTCACACAAGCGGGCATATAATGCAAAATGTCGAAAGCATCGCTGTGGGTCGCGAACACCAGCTTCTCTACAGCAGCATACTTTCAGAATGTTTCGCGTCTCCACTGACGCGCGTACTTACTGACAGTAACTTTTTCCCTTCTACATTGGCAGCCCTTCGCCGTCCACCGAAAAGGACTACGAGCTATGGCATCGTCACTTTACCCTACGGACAACGCCATCACTGTCGACAGTATACGATATCGCGCATTCCATTAGCTCATTTTCTGAGAGTATGTCTTTTTACACTCTACGAAAGCGCTGCTCCATTTAGGAAGAGTAGTAGCTGTAACGTAGTATTGCCGCTGCCCTCAAACTTCATTGTTCCTAATTTTATGCAAAGATTGGCAGCTCTACGGTAGTGACGTGCTATAAACACGTTAGGTGACGGAGATGATGTTCCGTAACTCACGTACTTCGCACACAGATACACTTGTTGTTAAGCCTGCCGTAATCACTGGTAGTCAACAGAGCGCATACGAAAGAGACGAGTGGAGCTCTGATGCTACTAACATCACTTCTGGTAAACTGAGACGTTTAGCTGCTTTTTGGTGTGATGGTTGCTCTTCCGTAGCGGGTGTAGTGACGTCATGCCGCTTCGGTTACTTCAGCTTTCCGCGGTGGCCGAGCGGTTCTAGGCGTTTCAGTCCGGAACCGCGCGACTACTACGGTCGCAGGTTCGAATCCTGCCTCGGCCATGGATGTGTGTGATGTCCTTAGGTTAGTTAGGTTTAAGTAGTTCTAAATTCTAGGGGACTGATGACCTCAGATGTTAAGTCCCATAGTGCTCAGAGCCATTTTTTTACTTCAGCTTTGGTGCAAAATGCGAACTTACTCTCGTGTCTAGAGTCAATGCTGCTGAACAGACATCTTAACTCTGACGACCTGTAATAGACGCTTTAGAATGAGTCATTATTCCACCAGCAGATTTCACACGTTGTGTATAAAAGAACTGTTAAATGATCATTGGAAGGAATTGAGAAACAGAAGCGATTTTTAAACCTTCATCATTTCGCGGTATTCTCGTGATGTCATGAAAATGGATATTTGTACTTACGTTGTAGTATATACTCTTACTGGTACTTGCACATACAGTTACAAAAATGTTGAACTTTGCATTTCTACTTACTCATTTTGCAGTTATTATTTTATTGTGTTGGTTTTCTAAATTTTAAATTACTTTAATTTATTTCAAAAAATGCATATACAAAATAGCTATTGTGGTTTCTTTCTGGACGATTGTGGTAAATATTTTTATCTTTTTGATTGCTTCCTCATTTTACAGAATTATTCAAATTAGAAATCATGTTGTTGTTGTCTTCAGTCCTGAGACTGGTTTGATGCAGCTCCCCATGCTACTGTACCCTGTGCAAGCTTCATCATCTCCCAGTACTTATTGCAACATACATCCTTCTGAATCTGCTTAGTGTATTCATCTCTTGGTCTCCCTCTACGATTTTTACCCTCCAGCTGCCTTCCAATGCTAAATTTGTGATCCCTTGATGCCTCAGAACATGTCCTACCAACAGGTCTCTTTTTCTTGTCAAGTTTTGCCACAAACTCCTCTTCTCCCCAATTCTATTCAGTACCTCCTCATTAGTTATGTGATCTACCCATTTAATCTTCAGCATTCTTCTGTAGCACCACATTTCGAAAGCTTCTATTCTCTTCTTGTCCAAAATATTTATCGTCCATGTTTCACTTCCATACATGGCTACACTCCATACAAATACATTCAGAAGAGACTTCCTGGCATTAAATCTATTCTCGGTGTTAACACATTTCTCTTCTTCAGAAACGCTTTCCTTGCCATTGCCAGTCTACATTTTATATCCTCTCTACTTCGACCATCATCAGTTATTTTGCTCCCCAGATAGCAAAACTCCTTTACTACTTTAAGTGTCTCATTTCCTAATCTAATTCCCTTAGCATCACCCGACTTAATTCGACTACATTCCATTATTCTCGTTTTGCTTTTGTTGATGTTCATCTTATATCTTCCTTTCAAGACATTGTCCATTCCGTTCAACTGCTCTTCCAAGTCCTTTGCTGTCTCTGACAGAATTACAATGTCATCGGCGAACCTCAACGTATTTATTTTTTCTCCATGGACTTTAATACCTACTCCGAATTTTTCTTTTGTTTCCTTTACTGCTTGCTCAATATACAGATTGGATAACATCGGGGACAGGCTACAACCCTGTCTCTCTCCTTTCCCAACCGCTGCTTCCCTTTCATGCCCCTCGACTCTTATAACTGCCATCTGCTTTCTGTACAAATTGTAAATAGCCTTTCGCTCCCTGTATTTTACCCCTGCCACCTTTAGAATTTGAAAGAAAGTATACTAGTCAACATTGTCAAAAGCTTTCTCTAAGTCCACAAATGCTAGAAGTGTAGGTTTGCCTTTCCTTAATCTATTTTCTAAGATAAGTCGTAGGGTCAGTATTGCCTCACATGTTCCAACATTTTTGCGGAATCCAAACTGATCTTTGCCGAGGTCGGCTTCTACCAGTTTTTCCATTCGTCTGTAAAGAATTCGCGTTAGTATTTTGCAGCTGTGACTTATTAAACTGATAGTTCGGTAATTTTCACATCTGTCAACACCTGCTTTCTTTGGGATTGGAATTATTAGAAATCATAGTAATTGTAAAGCACGGTAGGGTCTGGCATGTCGGCCTTTGATAATTTTTTCATGCATTTACGGAAGTACATTTTCATTTTCGAGTTTCGGAAAGGGAGAGAAACTTTTCTCCATTTCTTTCTTTTTCCCGCCTTTCTTTCTCCAAATGACACAGTACTTGTTTCCACGGAAGTGTGTGGTCGTGAGTGACATTCCTGCTCACGCGATGTTCAGTTGTTTGAAGTGACTGATTCCTTGCAATTTCATAACAATTCTTTTTTAACACTTTGTCACGGCGACTTCATCAGAGATGGAGCACCAGGTCGGATTAGGAAGGATGGAGAATGAAATAGTGTTCTGTAAACTGTGGCGCGTGCGATACACGCTTAGAAAAAGTCGAAGAAAGGTCCACTAATTCATCTGTCCGAACTTCGCAAGTTACCCGGCATGTAAAAGATCCGACGGTTCTTCAATGGTGTTTTACTTTATAATTACTGACGAAAAGAACTGGAGACGTTCGCGTAAGTACAGCAACGCTAAAATTTTTCCATTCAGAAATTATCATAACTTATTTTGTTGGATCACCTAACTTTTCGGAATAAATTTTGGAATAAGTCTCTTCCCCCTGTGCCCTCTTTTTTGCCTGATTATGTACGTTTAAGCAAGTATTTTTAGGAGATCCCCATTGATACTAGTTTGAACAAAGTACCTTACAAAATTTTGTCATAGGCATTCCTCGGTAATAAGTCGATTTCTGTAAAAGTCCCGTGTACCTTTGGTTCTCCTTATGATACACCAGTAACTTATAATGACCACATGGCTAACCACACGTGGTCGCAGACACTTGCATATCGAATTACAAGCGCACACACACAAGGCGCACGAACTGAACACCGGGGAAATCACAATCGTATTAAAGACGACTGTCAAGGGATGATCCACTGGGGTGAAAGAGAAGTCTCGCAGTGCAAGTAGACCGTGACTTAACGAGCAGGTAGTTTCCAAGAATACTGGGCTCAAATTTCAGACTTCTGCGTGGGTGCGAATTTCAGTGGGCGCAATTTTCATATAGGTCTATACAAAGGAAACAGCAGTGCGTTTTCGGAGCTATCATCCGCGACTCTAGCTTTATGACCCATGAACTACAAAGCTTTATGTGTAAGATCACTGATAATGGAGAAAAGTAGTTGGAATAAATGTGTGGTAGGCCCAGAGTACGTGCTTTGGCAAATATTATCGAGCGATGTGGTTCAGGAGGACGACAGCGACGCATATCATGGTCTGGCCATGCAGATTCACATCTTCTGCGATTCCCCTAATTCGCTTAAGGTAAACTGTTCCTTTCAAAACGCACTGTCGTTTTCCTTCACAATCCTTGCACACTCCGAGCCTCTGCTCCTTCTTTAACGACCTCGTCATTGATGGGACATTAATTCTGACCTTCCTTCCTTTTTTAGCACACCTGAATGAAAAATAAAAGGAGTTATTTTCCCGATAATACAACGTACATCCTGGAATCGTTTATACGACACGTGGGTTGGTACGACTGTAAAACTGTGGGCCAGCCTTGTCGCAATATTACAAATTAGGCAAATCGCTTGCTGTGACGGGGTGGAGTAGCACGGTGCGAGGGAGTCTGGGCAACTGGACGTTTTGCCGGTGGTCAGTTGACGTCAATTGTGGCGCGCGTCCGGGGACGTGGTCCCGCTGACCCAGACCTCGTCTCGCTGCCTTCCAGCTCAGCACGCCGGCCGACTCTTTTGAGTCGCTCTGTGCCCCAGCACGGATTTTAGCTCCACATCACTTGGAGCGGTACACAGAGATTGCACAATACTTGAATTACTATATTATAAATGTGCTTTGAAGGCATTTTCTTCGCCGACATGTTTGAAGCAGAATGCACTAAAATGTTTCTTAGTCTTTTGCTCGCACTATATGAACTCGACTATTGTTCAGTTCAGGTCAGCAGCACGTGCCATCGTGAGTCCAATAGTGAATTATCAAGTACCACCTACGTCTACACTATGCAATCCACTGTGAACTACATGGCAGAGGGTACGTCCCATTCTACCAGTTATTAGGACTTTCACCCGTTCCATTCAAGTATGGATCGGGGGAAAAATGACTGTTTAAATATCTCTGTGCGTGATATAATTAATTTAAACATGTCTTCGTGATCGCTATGAGAGCGATAAGGAGAGGGTTTTAAATTAATCCTAGATTCATAACTTAAAGTTCGTTCTAGAAACTATCTAGGTAGGTTATCACTGTTTAGTTTCCATCTCGCCCACATGTTGCCACTGTTGTTTCAAGTACTCTACAGAAGTTTAGCTGGGAAGTCCTTACACATCCTTCATACAGTTCCGATCTCTTCAAATTCAACTTCCATATTTCACGAGAACAAAGACATTTGTGGCCTCCGATTTGCTTCGGACGAAGAGGTGCACGTCTCGATACAACGATGGTTCCGTAGACAACCGCAAACATTTTTCCATGAAGGTATCTACATCTACATGATTATTCTGCAATTCACAATTAAGTGCTTGGCAGAGGGTTCACCGAACCACCTTCAAACTATTTCTTTACCGTTCCACTCTCGAACAGCGCCCGGGAAAAACGAACACTTAAATATTTCTGTTCGAGCTCTGATTTGGGCGCCAATAAAATATTTTCACGGTCTGAGGAGAAAAATGCTGACTGAAATTTCATGAGAAGATCCTGCCGCGACGAAAACCGGATTTGTTTTAATCACTGCCACCCCAATTCAATCATCATATTCGTGTCGCTCTCTACCCTATTTCGCGATAATACAAAACGAGATGCCCTTCTTTGAACTTTTCGACGTCCTCCGACGATTCTATCTGATGCGGATCCCACACCGCACAGCAACACCTCAGAAGAGGACGCACAAGCGCAGTGTAGGCGGTCTCTCTAGCAGACCTGTTGCATTTTCTCTGTGTTCTACCAATAAATCGTAGTCTTTGGATTTGCTTCACACACAACGTTATCTGTGTAGTCGCTGTAACTTAAGTCTTTCGTAATTGTAATCCCTCAGTATTTAGTTGAATTTACAGCTTTTATATTTGTGTGATTTATAATGCAACCCAAATTTCACGTATTCTTTTTGTTACTCATGTGGATGACTTAACATTTTTCATTATTTAGAGTCAACTGTCACTTTTCGCACAATATGGACATCTTAGCTAAATCCTTTTGCAGTTTGTTCTGATTATCTAATGACTTTATAAGGCAGTAAATGACAGCATCATCTGCAAACAATCTAAGTGCTGCTCAGTCTCCTAAATCGCTTGTGTAGATCAGGAACAGCAGACGGCCTGCAACACTTCCTAGGGGAACGCCAGATATTACTTCTATTTCACTCGATGATTTTTCCGACAGTTATTACAAACGGTGACATTTCTGACAGGAAATCACGATACGAGTTGCACAACTAAGACGAAAGTCGACAGGCATGCAATTTGATTAGAAGTCACTTGTCAGGTACGGTGTCAAAAGCCTTCTGGAAATCTACAAATATGGAATCAATTTAACATCCTCAGTCGATAGCACTTACCACTTCGCGAGAATAAAGAGCTAGTTGTTTTTCACAATAACGGTATTTTCGGAATCCGTTTTGGCTATTTGTCAATAAATCGTTTTGTTCGAGATAACTCATAATGTTCGAACACAGTATATGTTCCAAAATCCGGAAACACATCGACGTTAATGATATGGTCCGGTAATTTAGTGGATTACTCGTACTACCTTTCTTGAATATTGGTGTGACCTGTCTTTAGGTACGGGCTTTCAACGAGCGATCGGTTGTACATGATTTCTAAATATGGAGCTATCGTATCGGCATACTCTGAGAGATACCTGACTGGTACACAGTCAGGACCGGAGGCCTTGCCTTCATGAAGTGGTTTAAGCTGCTTTGATACCCCGAGGATATCTACTTCTAAGAAAGGAAACTCCCCATCACACCCCCCTCAGATCTAGTGGTAAGATGGCCCCGTAGATGGCCTGTCACAAACTGAACACAGATCAAGCAAGAAAACAGGAAAAAGGTGTACTGAACTGTGAAAAAAAAAAAAGCAAAATAGAAACAGTAAAACGTCCAATCTTAACAAATGCAATACTGAGCAACGATGTATAGCCGTGGCGCCATGTTTAAGCGGTCGCGGTATCGGACTGTAAAGCAAACGAGCCATGTTCGAAACTCCCCCGGCCCTCCCCCCCCCCCCCCCAAACAAAAACAAAACATTATGAACTGCTCGTCCCGTCATTGAAATGTTTGAAGTCTTGGCAGTTGTCACACAATACATTTATTATAGAATATGAGTCATGCGGTAAGAATACGTTACCGTCGCAAGTAGTAAACGTGATGAATAGTGAGAGCAGGCGAGATACCACATAGACGTCTCACAGAAATGGAAACAACAAATCAGCGGTTGTGAACAATGTTACAACAGAGGAATTCAAAAGTCAAAACTTCCAAAACGGAACACAACTTCAAAAACGCGAAACGTGATTGTGAAACAGTCGCATTCATTTCTTGCAGCTTATGTGACAAACAATTACGTTTTGATCATTTCCTTGGGAATGATCACATTCACATTTATACGAAGATCTAAATCAGGCAAGGAGGCAACATCACTCACTTACCAGCCATACAAATTAGGTGCGTCGATAGGACACACATACTGTTACTATTGCCGTGTATGACATTAGACGAGTTTCCCCGGTGGGGGATTCATCCGACTTGTCGCCTTATCATCACACGTTTGCTGTTCCCACTTCATTTCGACTGCTAATAGAGTAGTTGTGCGGAATCAACTGTCATTATAGGTCCCTTCCTTACACCTCGCTGTTGCAAATGGACGTTACACGACGACACAGACTCAAATTTGAATACATCGAAAAAAAAAAAATTGACAAGTGGGAGGTTTGAACACGACTCGCCTGGGTGGCAGTTTAACATCATGACCACTTAACCATGACGCCATTGTTCTTACAAGTAGCTCTGTATTGCACTTCTTGTACTTGGACCTTTAACTGCTTCTTTTTTGCTTTTTTTAACAGTCCAGTACACCTTTTCCCTCTTTTCCTACTTGATCTGTGTTCAGTTTTTGACGGGCTGTCCACTGGTTCGAATTCTGGAATATTTACTTATTTACTTCTTCTTTGGTGAAGGAATTTCGGAACCCGTATTTAGTAACTGCGCTTTAGTGGCACTAATATCAGCAACATCATCATTGTCATCGCGCAGTAATGATACTGATCGTGTTTTTCCGCTGGTGTACTTTACATACGACTAGCATCTCTTTGGATTTTCTGCCAGATTTCAAGACAAAGTTTCGTTGTGGAAAGTATTAAAAGCATCTCGCATTGAAGTTCGTGCTCCTTTTCGAACTTACGTAAAACTTCGCCAATCTTCAGGGTTTTGCTTTCTTTTAAATTTGGGATCCTTTTTTTCTTTGCTTCTACAACAGCATTCTGATCTGTTTTGTGAACCATGGGGGATCATTACCGGCTCTTATTAATTTATTTCGTATACGTGTCTCAATAGCCATCGATGCTATTTCTTTGAATTACAACCTCACCTGCTCTACGTTTATACAGGACTATTCATAAACAAGCAACAGATTTCAAACATTCATCGCTTCCAAACTACAAAAGACAGAGGCATTCAACGTTACTGAAAAGAGAAAAGTTCAAATTTCTATGCATTCAACGTGAACACCATGTGGTACACGACAAATATCAAAACCGTGGCTCATTTTCTTCCACACACGAAGCAGCTGGTCTCTCGTTATCGAATCACAGTTTCAACAATGCAATGCCACAGACTTTCAAGAGTGTCGGGCTTTTTTTTTCTGCCCGCATCTCGTGGTCGTGCGGTAGCGTTCTCGCTTCCCACGCCCGGGTTCCCGGGTTCGATTCCCGGCGGGGTCAGGGATTTTCTCTGCCTCGTGATAGCTGGGTGTTGTGTGCTGTCCTTAGGTTAGTTAGGTTTAAGTAGTTCTAAGTTCTAGGGGACTGATGACCGTAGCAGTTAAGTCCCATAGTGCTCAGAGCCATTGGCCATTGGCTTTTTTTTCCATCAGTATTCTGACTGGTTTGATGTGGCCCGCCACGAATTCCTCTCCTGTGCTAACCTCTTCATCTCAGAGTAGCACTTGCTGCCTATGTCCTGTATTATTTGCTGGATGTATTTCAGTCTCTGTCTTCCTCTACAGCTTTTGCCTTCTACAGCTCCCTCGAGTACCATGGAAGTCATTCCCTCACGTCTTAACAGATGTCCTATCATCCTGGCCGTTCTCCTTATCAATGTTTTTCACATATTCCTTTCCTCTCCGATTCTGCACAGAACCTCCTCATTCCTTACCTTATCAGGCATAGCGGCGATAAAAACGCGGTCTTTTACGTATCCCCACAGATAAAAGACACAAAGTGTGAGGTCTGCAGACCTGGAAGGCCACCTGCTCCTTCTTTTCCAATCCAATATCCTTGAATTGTATCATTCAGGTAATGTCCGACATGCTCAGAGAAAATTGGCCTCTAGGCGTCCGTTACGAGCAACAGTACGAAACCCCAGGCACTGCTGTGCGCTAGTAAGTGCGTAAGCCTGCACTGCACTGAGAAACCGACGTTACTAAGTTCCATTCCACGAATTCAAGATCCTCCAGCCTATAGTTCAGCCCTATAATAGACATTTCAGTGACAGGTTCGTCATTCAAGTCGATACTGCACAGGTATATCAGGCCCAATTCGTCAACACATTCCTCGAGGAGGCAGGAATCAACCGCACTGAACAGCCTGAAGTATATGCTGACATGAACCCGATTGAGTTATCTTGGTACCAGTTGAAATTTGCAGTGTATCCCCGTAGGAACCCTCCTCAAACATCGGAACACCTCAGGAGGAACTCAGCGAAGAGTGCAACAGGACTCAGCGACGAAGTCGTGACCACCTAATTAAGAGTATTCCAAGGATAATCCAAGCATGTTACAATGCTTTGAGCATAACAACATGCTACTGAACGTTACTAACAAACTGATTTTGATTTCAAAATGTGCAGTTTCGACCAGAATACCCTTAACTTGGCTACTGGTTTATTTTTATTTCACAGGATAGTTTTTTTTCTGCGTTTTTTTTACTTCCTGCTACCGTTGAGTCAATGTCCACACAAGTTTGCAGATATGCAGTTAGTGAAAACCGTTTTTGACAATTTAATAGCCACGCGGAGTGGTCGCGTGGTTAGAGGCGTCATGTCACGGATTGCACAGCCTCTCCCTCCGGAGGTTCGAGTCCTCCCTCGGGCATATGTGTGTGTGTGTGTGTGTGTGTGTGTGTGTGTGTGTGTGTGTGTGTGTTATTCTTAGCATAAGTTTAAGTAGTGTGTAAGTCTAGGGAGCGATGACCTCAGCAGTTTGGTCCCTTAGAAATTCATACACATTTGAACACACACAATTTAATATAGACGCTAAACAGTTTTCTCCAAGCACTAATTGCATATTTCTATCTAGTCCGTGCCTTGACATTCACAGTGACTGAATGAATTACACACCGTAGAGATCATTTTCTCATTCTAGTTGATGTAAACAGCACGTGCATACAGAGTCAGAAAGAATCCAAAAAGCTTGTAAGGGTGTTGCAAGGTAGGTTGTGGCTCAAAACTGGCTCTGAGCACTACGGGACTTAACATCTGAGGTCATCAGTCGCCTAGAACTTAGAACTAATTAAACCTAACCAATCTAAGGACATCACACACATCCATGCCCGAGGCAGGATTCGAACCTGCGACCGTAGCGGTCGCTCGGTTCCAGACTGCAGCGCCTAGAACCGCACGGCTACTCCGGCCGGCGGTAGGTTGTGCTGAGAAGTAATTGTTAATAAAAACATTCGATACGTTGCGCCGTTTAACCGTCAGTTAGAATTGAAGTTAGCCAATCACGCCGTTGTGCGCAAAAATTCAAGCGGCCCTCAAATACAGTGTGACTCAGGAGGAAAGGTACATGCTTTGAAGGTTGATAGTATTAGTGAGTCTGAACAATAAACTTTGTATGGACGTATGCCCTATTCGAATGGTTTCCGAGATAGGACACATTTAATATCACTTTTGGCCAATTTGAGGTTTACTCTGTACCACAGTAGTGTAGAGCAAGTTGAGACGAACAGTTTGATATGGGACACTTGCAATCTATCAGGTCGGGAAACTACCTCAAATTGGCGTACAAAAACTGCAAAAGCTGCAGCGCAAGCGCGTCGAGCGAGTTTTTCAACATTCTCGCACTCTCTTCGCACAAACCATTAGTTCTAAAGAAAAAATTAATAGGATCTTTTTTGTACTAAATTTAATATAGTTTAATTTTGTAGTGCGGCACGTTTTCGCTGGAACGTGCGGTTTTCGATTTACTCAAGAAAAACATACAAAAGTGATATTTAATATGTTCTACCTCGGAAATCATTCGGAATAGGGCATACGACCTTAGGAAGTTTTTTGTTCAGAATCACTAATACTATCACCCCTCAAAGTATGTACCTTTCCTCCTGATTGACCCTGTATAAATTCTCATAGCGTAGATGATAGCGGACCAATTTTCTTAGCTTTTGGCATGGGTTTGGTCCTTACTATCGTCTCATGTCCAGTTTTTTTATCGCTCTCTTGTTCGGTTTTTGGAAACCAAACGAAGAATACGTTCGGTGACACAATCTCTGGCGGGCGGCCTGAATTCGCGCGCGCGACGGAATGATTAGCTACCTTCAACGCTAATTAACTCGGAAACGGCAAAACTTATCGAATTTTTTTCCTAATTGTTATTTCTCAGCACAATTTATCCATCAGACCTAGTATCGGGAGTTTTTATGAGTCCCACCTAATACCCGTAAGATACACGATGTAACCTATTCTGGGCCATGAAGGATGCATGGGAAAACCATCGGTTATTAAAAATGAACTATCAAAAAAAAAAAAAAATCGGATTGCATCTCTCATGTGGCAACGTACAATCATTCCTTCATAAATCTCTTACATTTATGATAAACGTAAACAGCAGCCACAGTAATTAAGCATGGGGTTAATCCACTATCTTTATATTAAAGAATAGTAGAAAAGCAAAACATTATGAAAACAGAGAAGGCAGTATTTACAATATCCTTCTACGTTCGGTTTCACATACCGTTGGATTTTCATTTTGCACAAAAATCGTAAAATTCTCCACCCCTATTACCGTACAGAACGGGTTACTTAAAGCTTTCCAAGTTAGCTGATTAGGTTTCTAACAAAGAGGTTCTCCACTCGCTTATTTCATCCACTTTAGTAAGAACTCAGTACAGACAGACTATTAACATGAGTCACCATAATACGAACTCTTGAGCTTAAGTGTTGCGCAATTACTGTAATTGAACAGTGAACCTAAAATTTCAGTGTCATTTTACACAGATTACGAAATAAATACCGCACTCTATGACAATAATCAATGTTGGGTAAATCTAATCGTAATATAATTAAATTGAAAGTCGGTAAAGAAACACCGTCGTAAACTGTCAGTCTTTCTCCGTTTGGACGAATATGGCAAAAGAGGTCATACTCGTACACCGGAGGCTCACTTAGCAGATGTGAAACAGGAGGGTTGCACGTTACCTGGCACCAAAGTACGCAGGCTTTATCTGATACTGTAGTCTGTCTTCATCGTTAATGAGAACAAACGACATGCGAATAATAGCTGAGGTGCTCTAGCGGCGCCAATTATGTATTGTGATAGAAGTCTTATGATACCGCAGATGCCTGCTGGGATGACAGTGCCTAGTGTGGTTTTCAAAGTAAGCAGGAGTCAGCAGAGGACTGTAAAAATTCTCAAAAATTAAAATGTACAGTAGGGCGTCCATCCTCGAGGATTACGTGTTTGGAATCTTTAACTGTGTTTAACGTGAAACACTAATGGCAATGATGCATATAGAACTCATTCATCGTCTCCACGTGACGCCATTGGTCGCGAAGTGCTCTCAGTATACGAGGAATGGGAGTAATGCTGTGTACCGTGGAAACTATGCAGCAGCTACGTAACTGAGCGAGGAAGCCACAGAAGCGACGGTAGCGAGAATGTCACGGCTGTCAAGAGAAGAGTGGCCAACCGCACTTGTGCCTTGGAAACTTGTACAGCACGCAATACGATGTGTCTAATAGACCCTTTGTTCAGTGATTACTTGTTCTTAGCAGTTACTTCAAAATGTTCAAATGTGTGTGAAATCTTATGGGACTTAACTGCTAAGGTCATCAGTCCCCTAAGCTTATACACTACTTAACCTAAATTATCCTAAGGACAAACACACACACACACACACACTCATGTCCGAGGAAGGACTCGAACCTCCGCCGGAACCAGCCGCACAGTCCATGACTGCAGCGCCCCAGACCGCTCGGCTAAGCCCGCGCGGCGATTATGTATCGATCCCACACTAACTTGTAAGTGAGATTTGCTTCATTAAATAATTTTACAAACCGAGCAAACGGCGTTATGTCGCACTCGTTGGACGATAATTTCATACGTCGTGGTATTATTAGATTGATGTTCACGTACAGATTTCTGTTCTCTCTAAAATCCTTGTTTAGGGCCCCATACTATTTTTCATCAAATTCAAGACCGTTTCAAATAACGCACGAAAATTCAGGACAAATGAGTAAGAATCAGGAAACCATAGAATTACCGTCAATATAGGATCAATAACAATTTATTTTCACACAATCTACCATACCACTTATTAGACGTGACCAACAGTATTGCATAAACAAAACTGGATTTAAATATAGACACAAATTTCAAACATCTTATATTGAAAATGGTGCTGCAGACACAATTGTATATGAGTAATACTTCTTAGTGGTGTGTATCCGCTGTAGAAGTTTATTTCCATTAATTATCAAATTTTAGAAGCCCAGACAAGAGAGGCTAACAAATTCGGTTTTATCATTACCCGAGCTTTTACTGTTTCTAACCCGATTCTGTTTTTTTTTTTTTTTCACCTGCCCACAAAGCTTTAATTACTGAAAACACACTTTCAATAGACGCATTATGGATAGCTAGTGAAAATTCAATCAAGCCTGTAATATGTTTCAAACAGTCATTCATTGCGAAAAGAGCCAGTTTTCACTGGCACTAACATTCGATTTCATATCCCAGTCCAGCTGTTTACCTTATCAGTGTTTACTTACACAGCTGTACTCGACAAACAGTTGTTCATCATTCACAATGAAGTTCATGATCCTAGATTTTCCAAAACTATAAAAATTCTTGAACACTAAGTCCGCTGATGGTTTTATCTATGGCAATTCACTACATTGGCTGTAGAGTTTCCAGAAATGGTTCACAACATTCTCGAATACACCCAATGCAGGTATCCTAGAAAGATGTGGTGATACCGTCAAACTGATATTGTCACTAGTTCCTCTTGTTGCAACTCATGTAATGCTGTTTAACAACATATTTCAAAAATCTTCCGGATTTTCTGGTTTCCAATTTGTTAAGCAAAATATTTATCTTTCCCCCAACTTCAATTATACTTATATTTTCGTTTTCAGTGGACAGAATACTGTTGGAGAAAATACCTAACTGGACTGAACGGAATTGAAGGGTTGTGAAGGCGAACGGATTTCCATGGACTTTAAACTCTAGTTATGTATCATTGTGTGGTATGCAAACGTGGCTTCTGCGCCGCACGTTGATTATTTATGTCTGAAACCACCTTCATCGTTAATAAGTTATCACTTTTTTATCTTAACTTGAAGCACGCCTCTCTGTTCGTTGCAATTTATGTGAGTTGCTATGTCGTTGTGTCCCCTTGTCCAATGCTAAATTTCGCACCATAAACTGTACACACAGCATTCTCACAACATTTTCAATAAACGGACATTCTTGCGGCGTCTTACTTTTTAGCTTGCAGTTGTGTCTTCCCGTGAAAGTACTCACCTTATCAAAGTCACTGCCGCAATCACTAGAATCGTTATACTACCGTAGAACACACCGAAGTCGTAACACATGAAATTGTTTACAAGATCGCACTGGTAGCGGAAGTCGCCAAGGGAGGAACTTGGCCGCGTAGCAAGGGGTGTTGTAAGTTGGCTGCTAGAGACGAGAGTTAGCCGCAACAGGACCGAAGAGTCCACAGGCTAAGACCGTTTTCATGATCCCGTTCCATCCTAATGCCAGCGCCCGACCTCTGCACGGAAGCTTAAGGGACAAGCGTCGTAAAGATGTTGCTGCTTGTCCGAGTAATCATCGCCTCCGTCTGCAAATCGTCGGCAGTGGTCGCCATCTAGTCTGCGTTTGACGTTTAGAGTTCTCCTTTATATAAGTGATTCCACAACTCCAAATGAGTACAAACAACTTAGGTTTTTTGTGAACCAATTTTCCCACTGTACTATTAAGTAAGCAAAAGAAGAGCTAATTTTGATATTATTTTAATTTGGTTATTGTGAACTGCCCATGTTCAAAACAAGGTACCAGTCAGATTACAAAAAGTCGAACTGGACGAATTCCCAGGTAAATCGTAAATCTTTATACATATACAACTAGTGTCAAATTACTCTTTACGGGAATGGACAATATTGTATCACATGAAAGCACCAAATTTCAAATTGGTGTTCACTGGAGAAACTGCTGGTATTAATCCAGAAAAGAACAATAATCATACAGGTGCCACTGCACCATTTTTATCACTAAATATTTGGCACTGCATGAGTGTTCATTTTGAAAATGTTCTATTAGAAAAAAATTCGTTTCCATGTATTCGTGAAAAGACCGTTGAAATTGTGTAACAGTCCTACAAAGAAATATGCATAATGTACCAAATGTAAGTTTATCACCCAAGTTAGGGATCATGATCTCAAACAGTTTCTGTACGTTGGGCACAGCTGCTTCGCCTGTGTACAACGCGATTTTGTAAACGTCTCTATGGCAATGCCTCTTCATAGCTCTGAAGGGGGCTACTGTTTTCAGCTACAGTCGTTTGAGCTTCGCAATTGAAAGCTATGAAAAGCGCTGCAACGTGTCAAAGATCTACTTCGTTTGACTCGACTGTACGAGTGTCTTAGTAGCAAGGAATAATGTATTAGAACTTCATATACGATGCGGGAATTTTTCACGCATCTCAGTGTTCATGACGTTATATCCACCTGAGTTACCTTATGTATCGAAAACTGCACATTGGTCACACCAATTTACCAAGGATATATATATTACACTCATTAGTAGATGAACACCATGTATTCGTTATCGCAAAATTAACATGCGCTATTTACATAGTCTATCACACTAAGAGTTTGAAATAACACCAATAATTATAGTATTAGAAATTACATCTGATGTGTTCAGTTTTGCTTAATACACATTGATTATTGACCATGATTGTTTCGTTTAATGATACTGTTGAGCTATACGGTGTGTGTGTGTGTGTGTGTGTGTGTGTGTGTGTGTGTGTGTGTGTGTGTGTGCGTGCGTTTTCGTACTGTGTATATACCGTCGAAAAAACACTTTTTCAAGGTTATAGATCCTTTAAAACTCTGAAGGAAGTGGTTACTTGATAAATCAACTTGCTCATTTAAGATGGTGTCGGGTGACTGATTTATAGTTATGGGTGAAAACCTCTAATTGCTCCAGAAATTCCATCTTCATTCCCTTCTTACACTGTGTAGAATATGTAGGTCGATTTTTATGTCTGTACGTAAATGACTTTTTTTGCTAGGTGTACATATATAAGTTAGGGTGTAATGTGTGTAACTGCAGATATAAACATTATTGTGTTGCTGGTTTTTTCTCTGTGTCAAACGATCTTCCAACAAACACGCTACATAATTTACTGGCGTTCTGTGGACGGTAGTAACTCCAACACTAAGTGGATTACGGCTGTCAGAAAAGACTAACCGTTTTGTGTCCACAATTCCACGCCACACCTGACCCGCTGCCCAGGGGAAAGTAAACATTAATGGCTTACTCTTGTTACATACTCATAAATCTGAAAACATACTACTCCTAATAACTATAATAATTAGTCTGCAAATGAACTAAATACTGATGTAATGTTGTTCAGTACATTGTTGTCTGTCACCTGTCACCAATAAAAATATCTGCACTTCATGTACATACTGCTCAAAACAATTAGAGGGACAAGAATTTTCTCGAGTGTACCATGTATGTAGTCTGTTATTAAGATATATACTATGCCTCTTAGTATTCCGACAAGTTTTAATAATGAGAACATCCTTCACAATACGTTTGAAACCCATGGCAGTATTCAAATGCATCGCGCTATGCGAAAGAGCAAAGTCGAAGAGCAATGTCTCACTCTGCCAATGAGTGTAAGTAACGAGAGCACCTCCATACTCTCTGTGTACAGTTCTACAGCCAACATGATGCGTACGACAGGCAGAACGTGTTCGGGCAGTAACATTACCGCAGGGAAGCTGGACTATTCGTGCAGTATCTACAGAGCTTAAAATGGCTTCTGAAAATGATTTCGTAAAACTGGTACATACATAAGAATAGAAGGGCAATGCAGAAAGCGGAAAACATCAGCCACAGACTAAGGATTAGAATTGACTATTCTCTCCACTGGTTCACTGAGACTGCCCGCGACGTACAAAGTGGTTGCTGCGTCAATAACCAAACAATATGCAACAGTCTTCGAGAGGCCTGTTTAACACCAAAAAGACATCATCACGTCAATCGATTAATTACTCGGCACGTGAGAGATAGACTTCGATTTGCTGAGGAACACAAGAGCAGGGACTAGACTTCGATTTGCTCAGGAACACAAGAGCAGGGACGGCAAAGCCAATATGAGCACAGTTCGCATATTTGCCAAATTCTTTCCTCCTCCTCCTCCTCCAGTGTGTTGTAGTGTTCTAGTGGTAGATGTGGCAACACTGCAATTTAATTATACAAATTAACAAATTTAATTATGGGAATTAGCCATACCCCCTTACCCATCCCCACCCCTCACCCTCCAACATTTGCCCTATTGCCTATCGTTGACATTTCTAATTTTGGCGGGAAATTCAAAAAATGGTTGGATTTACTTTGTCCCAAGGCTATGCTAATGCCCCACCCCCACCCAAGACTTGGCAGGAAAACAGCGGGTGCCCTTTCCGGAACGCGAACCCCGATCGTTCTGGGCAGAAAATCCAAGTGCAACCCCTTACACAGCGGAAATGGTCAGTCTCTGTCAAGCTGTGGGAAAGGAAGATTAGGTTAGAGTACTTTATTTATTTCATGTGGTAAACTGATGTAAAGATCGGTCCTAATTACATAATTAATCATAAAGATCAGTCCTAAATTCACATCTATATGCATAATGCTACACAAGGAGCGCCTAAAATCCCAATACAGTTGAAAAATTGACGATGTTATACAACTGGTGTTATCCTGCTGGAAAAAATCACAATACTAGTAACAGACGTACTCACAATAAAAAGTAAGTCAACATAGTAAGACACCTTTACGTACAAGTCGACATAAATAGTCTGCCCCACTTGCAAATTTACAGGGAAAAGGCTGGAGTGGGAGGTACAATCATTTTTTGGCGGGAAATGTGTTCGAAAAAATGGTTCAAATGGCTCTGAGCACTATGGGACTTAACATCTGAGGTCATCAGTCCCCTAGAACTTAGAACTACTTAAACCTAACTAACCTAAGGACATCACACATACCCATGCCCGAGGCAGGATTCGAACCTGCGACCGTAGCGGTCGCTCAGTTCCAGACTGTAGCGCCTAGAACCGCACCGGCCACCCCGGCCGGCGAAATGTGTTCAGCTGATCTTAATAAGTTTAATAAGTGCATTACCTGTAAGCATACAGCTGAGGAATGTGTCTATAGCCTCCTACATGAGCAATGGAAGAATCTGATAATGGATGAGTGTAGGTGGAATACTTTTCAGCAAATAATGGCGATGCAGTCAGATGAACTGAAGATACATTTCACAACTCACAGAGTTTTTACTATGTTGGAGCTATTCATGTTTCTGAAATGGCCGGCCATACCACTTTGCAGGAGACAACTTAGCGCTCAAACCGCCATCCCTTTATACCGCTCCACGTGTGTCTCGCTGTTTGGCGTTAGAGTTTGCTACAGACACCGCCCGCTTCATTGCTTGACAAGCACACTGCTGCCCATAGTCTCAAAATTCAAATAAATGGTGCTCTCTTTATTTCTCGACAACTTTGTACTATTCCACTGCCCCGAGAGGTCATGTTGGTATAGCTGCTGAGTAACTTGTACACTTATAAGTAGTAAGAAGGGGTAGGGTAGAAAACCATCACTGAAGTGTAGAAAGGCCAACTGATGGAAAACCACCACACCAATTACCACAACTGATGGAAAATAGTTCACTGTTCCAATTACACATCGAAACTGTTGTAAAAAAAAAAACAGCGCTCGTAAACAATGGGTCATAATGAAACACATCTTCTGGGAACTGAGAAAATTTTTTTGCAATAACACAAATACTGCATAAACCAATACGATAAGTTTGCACCGGGAGAGAGGGATGGCAGCTGTACGTGTGTTCTTCTTAATGTGCGGTCATGTACTAACCAGCATAGAGCCAGTCTTACCACCCTCCCTACCACCCCCTCAGCCGGCCGCTGTAACCGAGCGGTTCTAGGCACTTCAGTCCGGAATCGCGCTGCTGCTACAGTCGCAGGTTCGAATCCTGCCTCGGGCATGCATGTGTGTGATGTCCTTAGGTTAGTTAGGTTTAAGTAGTTCTAAGTTCTAGGGGACTGATGACCTCAGATGTTAAGTCCCATTTGAACCATTTTTTGAACTACCCCATCATCGCTCCCGCTCATCGCCGTACATAGGGATACAGGCCTGTTCTAACCTATCGCTGATGGTCCGCAAAGAGATCTATCGGCGGCACTGATATACTGACTCCCGTCTGTGGAAATCAGTCGGAGATGGACAAAAGACTCAAGAACTGGGCACTTCCAGAACATATTTCTCAGAAAGAATTACCCACCTGTAACAAAAAAGAAATTCATGAGAGCTCTCCAGAACACTATAACGCCACCTGCCACCACCATCCAGCTCTGCCGCCAAATGCCGTAGCTGAGAGCACAGTCTTAGCCAGCCTTAGCCAGAGGCATCGTCTGCAACTGAGCACATGGCAGACGACGGCCAGCATGTTGACACTGACAAATGCTACACATACACAACAGGCCGCAACTCCAGTGGGCGACAGAACAAAGCAAGATGACAGCTATCCCAACACCCCATGTTTGCACGGGCCATTCTGAGAGACAAAAAATTTCAGTGCAACAATTGTATTTAACATCAACACATCTCTCACAAGCGGGCACCTATAAAAAAAATCGTGATGATAATAAACGTCCTGTTTCCACGAAAATAGGTGAAGTCAATTTTCTATCAATTTTCCGAGCAAAATCAGTATAGTTTCTTTATGTGCGACTGCAGCATACAATTTGCATCCCCTTCTTTCTCTGTGCCTGCCTACCGTTTTTTGTGTCATCCAACGAAATGAAAAAAAAAGTTACAGCACTGCTGCAGATTACAGATGAGCAAACCGCAGAGGTCAGAGCTCTATAGTGATACATCTGACATGTGCAATAACTTTCTCACACCCTCTGTACATGTCCATCTCACATAAAATCGAAAAAACATCCACTATTTTGCAACGAAAACTACTGATCACCACAGAACGTCCTCGTTATTGTGCGAGAATTAAAACTCTAAATTAAAAAAAAAAAATACAATCTAGCGAAACATCTATGTTAAGCGATTTCTTTCAGTTTGATGGACAAAATTACATGGTTTGAGAGCGTCCCTGGCGTTAATCAGTGCCTGGAAATAAATTAACATGCATGTGTGTATTACACACCTTTCATACACATGAAATAACACTGCAGAATACACACTTTCACACTATCTGTTTGCATGTCCGACAACACAATCAGTTTACGTTCCGCAAAAACAAGCTGTAATACAAAAAGACTTTGTCGTTTTGTATGATGCGGCACATCCCGTTTTACCAATGCAATGGTATACCGTTCCGGCGTTTATAAAATGTATAAAAAAAAACAGGTCGTGAGAGCATGGCTTGTAATGGAACCTCCTAACGTCACGTAGTAGAGAACCATATAAGATTCCGCTGATACATCGAAAACAAATACTGTCTGCATATTGACGTCTGACATTCTTGCTCCATAACTGGCCTCTACCAACCTCTGTGTAAAGCTTCTGTCACCTATACTTGATGAAGGAGACCGCATGCAGCACACCATCATTGACAATAGCAGGAAATTCTTGTTTCGTAAACAATTTGGTCATCACAGAACAGCCTATTTCATGGAACCTACTTATGTGTCGGAAAAAACACTATCATTTCTAGTTATAACTCAATTGGTGGTTATTTTATAACAACAGGTTATGAAGTATGCGATAACACACGACTCACCCTAAATATATTGTTAGACACACGATTGTGACAACAGTACTAAAAACAGTTATGATTCTACGACAATAGATAAAGTCCATTTCTATTAGTTTTATCAGCAAAATCGGTATATTTCTGAAATTTTCCTGCCGTATTTCTTCTTCCAGTAATTTTCGGGTATGCAGCCGGATCCCATCAACATTCTGCCACGATATTTTGACCCAGAGACGTCCGGCCATCATCAGGTGAGTAGACGAAGTACTGAAGAGACCTGATGCAGTCATGGTATTTATAGTGAATTCCGCGCATGCGAATCGTACTGGCGGTTTCGGCATATGTATGGTTCAAATGGCTCTGAGCACTATGGGACTTAACTTCTGAGGTCATCAGTCGCCTAGAACTTAGAACTACTTAAACCTAACTAACGTTAGGACATCACACACATCAATCCCCGAGGCAGGATTCGAACCTGCGACCGTAGCGGTCACGCGGTTCCAGACTGTAGCGCCTAGAACCGCACGGCCACTTCGGCCGGCTTAGCAGTTAAGTCCCATAAGATTTCACACACATTTGAACATTTTTGTTCAGAATTTCAATTCTCGCTTTTTCTTCACTCACGTGAAATTTTCGAAATATTAAGGGCTTTCAGCAGTGAGCAGTAGTTTTCGCATCAAAACAGGGGACTGTTTTCAATTTTCCCACAGTGGACATGTATAGCAGATGTGAGATAAAACTACAACACTGCCGCCGATTACAGATAAGGAAACTGCAGAGGTCGGAGGTTAATAGCGATATATCTGTCAGATGTATCGCTATAAAACTCGGACCTCAGCAGTTTGCCCATCTGTAATCGGCGGCAGTGCTGTAGTTTTTTTTTTTTTTTTGTTTTTTTCGCATTGGACATTGGTGGATGTAACAAAATAATGTGAGGCGGGCAGACGAGAGAGAGTGAGAGAGAGATACGTAAGTTGTTAATTGCAGTTGAACTTACAAGAACTATACCCATATTGGTCATGAAACTACAAGGAAATAGACTGCACCCATTTTTGTGGGAACAGACATTTTTTTTATCATCACGGCTGAGTTTTTTATTTAATAGATGCTCACTTATAACAGATGCATTGACGTTAAATACAACTGTTACCGACATGTTTTGTCTCTCAGCAAGGTGTCCACTTGCGGGGGCTGCTACTAGCGGCGTGGGGCATGCCTCATAAGAAGCAGCAGCTGCATTTTAGACAAAAAACACACGGTCGTCTTTGTTCGGTGTAGCCATCATTTACACTACTGGCCATTAAAATTGCTACACCAAGAAGAAATGCAGATGATAAACGGGTATTCATTGGACAAATATATTATACTAGAACTGACATGTGATTACATTTTCACGCAATTTGGGTGCATAGATCCTGAGAAATCAGTATCCAGAACAACCACCTCTGGCCGTAATAACGGCCTTGACACGCCTGGGCATTGAGTCAAACAGAGCTTGGATGGCGTGTACAGGTACAGCTGCCCATGCAGCTTTAACACGATACCACAGTTCATCAAGAGTAGTGACTCGCGTCTTGTGACGAGCCAGTTGCTCGGCCATCATAGACCAGACGTTTTCATTTGCTGAGAGATCTGGAAAATGTGCTGGCCAGGGCAGCAGTCGAAGATCTTCTGCATCCAGAAAGGCCCGTACAGGAACTGCAACATGCGGTCGTCCATTATTCTGCTGAAATATAGGGTTTCGCAGGGATCGAATGAAGGGTACAGCCACGGGTCGTAACACATCTGAAATGTAACGTCTACTGTTCAAAGTGCCATCAATGCGAACAAGAGGTGACCGAGACGTGTAACCAATGGCACCCCATACCATCACGCCGGGTGAACGCCAGTATGGCGATGACGAATACACGCTTCCAATGTGCGTTCACCGCGATGTCGCCAAACACGGATTCGACCATCATGCTGCTGTAAATAGAACGTGGATTCATCAGAAAAAATGACATTTTGTCATTCGTGCTCCTCTCTGTGATGCAGCGTCAAGAGTAACCGCAGCGATGGTCTCCGAGCTGATAGTCCGTGCTTCTGCAACCGTCGTCGAACTGTTCGTACAGATGGTTCTTGTCTTGCAAAAGTCCCCATCTGTTGACTCAGGGATCGAGACGTGGCTGTACGATCCGTTACAGCCATGCGGATAAGATGCCTGTCATATTGACTGCTAGTGGTACGAGGCCGTTGGGATCCTGCACGGCGTTCCGTATTACCCTCCTGAACCCACGATTCCATATTCTGCTAACAGTCATTGGATCTCGACCAACGCGAGCGGCAATGTCGCGATACGATAAACCGCTGTCGCAATAGACTACAATCCAACCTTTATCAAAGTCGGAAACGTGATGGTACACTTTTCTCCTCCTTACAAGAGGCATCACAACAACGTTTCACCAGGCAACGCCGGTCAACTGCTGTTTGTGTATGAGAAATCGGTTGGAAACTTTCCTCATGTCAGCACGTTGTAGGTGTCACCTCCGGCACCACCAAACTTGTGTGAATGCTCTGAAAAGCTAATCATTTGCATATCACAGCATCTTCTTCCTGTCTGCTAAATTTCGCGTCTGTAGCACGTCATCTTTGTGGTGTAGCAATTTTATTGGCCAGTAGTGTATCTCGCTTTGTTCTGTTGCCCACTGGAGTCGTGGCCTATTCTTGTGTATGTATAGCATTCGTCGGCATCGATACTGCTGGTTGCCACCAACCATGTGCTCGGCCGGAGACATTGCCCTTGGCTATGGCTGGCCGAAGACTGTGCTCAAAGCTACGGTTTTCGGCGGTGGATGGTGGCGGTTGGCGGTGCGATCTTTTGCAGTCCGTTTTTTGGTAGTTGCGTTATTAGAATATTTTTCTTTTCCCCTGTGTAGGGAGGTGCACTTGGGCTTCTGCTCAGAACGGCTGGGGTACTAGTTCCGGAAATGGCACCTGCCATTTTCAGTTTTCCATCAGCTCCCCAGTGGGGAGATGGGATGGGACGTCAGCACAGCCTTCGGACAAAGAAATTCCAGCCATTTTCAAAATTCCCACAATTTTTTTGAATTTACCACCAAAATTCGAAATTCCCTCCAAAATTCGAAATTCCTAAAAATGGCAATAGGGCAGGTGAGGAGACATTGCCACATCTACCACTACAACCCTGTACCAGTCTGGGGGAGGGGGAGGAAATTTGCAACAACGCAAACTGTGCTGGTATCGGATTATGTTTCCTGCTCATAGGCACTGGCAGCCGCTTCAGTGGTGCAGTGTATGGTTTACAGACAAGGACCGTTTTCGTCTAACACAGTGCGACGGACGTATATGCGTATGTCGTCGTCATGTGATGAACGTTACAGTGAAGCAACAGTCCAGGAAATGGACATATTTGGCTGCAGCTCAGTCAAGGTATGGGATGGCATCACAATTTGTGGCAAATTGGACCTTCACATACACAAGATGCCGACCTAATATTCGGAGTTACAAAAGGCGTTCGAAAAGTTTTGCACAGTCGTCTCTAATTTTTTTATTTTTTGCGGGAGGAGAATGAAATTTTTTGTGAACATACTTGGAACATTTAGCTATAAGTAGGTATGTAGAAGTACAGGGTGTCCTTAAAGTCCCTTTACAACTTCAAAATTGTATTACAACTACAGTTGTTGAAATATTTTAACAACATTTCTTTTATTGTAATCAGTGTTTATAAAAGTTTTTTTGACAGTGATTAATAGACCTCTATATGGACGCCTTTAGTTGCACGAAGCACATCAAATGAAAAGTTGCCTCGTCACTGAAACAAACTCACTTGAGGAATGCTTCATCCTCCGAAAGGCGTTCCAGCATGTTGGGTGCAAACTCTGTCCGTTTTGGCTTGTCATTTGGCTAAAGTGTCTGTAACAGTTGCACGTTAAGCTTACAACCTTAAGTTCTTGTCGAGGACCTTACGCACAGTTGAAAACGGTAGTTGCAACTGTCTGGAAGCAGTGGGGATGGACTTCGTAGGTGAACGAGTGAAGACGCTTAAAACGCGATCGATATTTAAAACGCGATCGATATTTTCCTCGGATGTTCTTGGTCACCCGCTCCTCCCTTTATCCAGCACTGTCCCTGTCTACATAAATTTTTTGTGTCACGCACGGATTGAAGGGTGCGATGGTGGATCTCTTCCATATTTCGTTCTGAAGTTCCGTTGAGTCTGAACATCCGGTTTTGTCTCAATAAACCAGGACACGCATTGTGCCTTCTCTAGTTGCCATTTTATAGAGGTTCAGTTCCTTCCATCAACAGAGTATCTGAAACACAAAATTTTAGTATATATATAAACTTAACTAAACAGTTATTACAATAAAAGAAATTTTGTTAAAATATTTCAACAACTGACGTTGTAATAAAATTTTGAAGTTGTAAAGGTACTTTATGGACACCCTGTATTATATTTTATTTGCAGGTGAGCCGTAATGGACCGTGAAGTAGATGTCAGGTTGCGACGAAGGTCGGTGACGGATTTCCTCTTCAAGAGCGGCGATGACTCTGCCACAGCGACTCACAGGAAGTTGCTCCCTGTTTATGGGAAGGATACAGTGGATCGCAGCAGTATCCAGCGGTGGTTGCAGAGGTTTAAAGAAGGTGATTTATCTCTACTGGACAATCCACGATGCGGTAGGCCATCGACGGCAGTGAGTGATGTCAATAAGGCGACCATTGATAAAATCATCCAAAATGACAGATGTGTGACGACACGACAGCTTGCTAAAATGACTCATTTGTCATTGGGTAGTGTGGTATCACTGGTACAGTCACTAGGGTACAGAAAAATCTGTGCATGCTGGGTGTCTAGATTATTGACAAGAAAAATGAAAATGATGAGGAAGAATGCATGCGAGGTTCTCATGAAGACCTTTACTGAAGAGTGGAAACACTGTTTTGACGGCGTCATTATCCAGGATAAGACATGGTTGTTTTTGTCCGAACATGAGAGCAAAATCCAATATATCGAGAGGCATCAGCCGGGTTCCCCTCGGAAGAAGAAACCAAGACTTTCACGAACATCAGACCGAAAGGTGATGGCCTCCTTCTTCTGGGATCAGTGCGGTGTCATTTTCATTGACTTTCTGGAATCTGGCTCCACAATTAACCGGGACCGTTACTGTTTGACACTGGACAAACTGCGACGTTCCATCAAGACCCACAAACCACAGCTTCAGTGTCAGCTCATCAGATTACACCATGACAATGCGAAATCCCATACAGCCCTTATGACGCAGGAGAAAATCAGGAAAATGGGTTGGGAAATTGTTCTTCATCCTCTCTACAGTCCGGACTCGGTTCTTCTGATTTTTACCACTTTGGTCGTCTGAAGGCCCACCTGCGCTGTAAAACATTTGATAGTGAGAAAGACATTATTTCCTGTGTCAAGCGATGGTGTAAAAGTCAATCCCCAAATTTTACCAAAATGCATTTACATCATGGAAAGAACGTTGGGCCAGATGCGTCACAGCTGATGGAGACTACAATGAGTAGGCTCAATATATAGCTAAATGTTCCAAGTATCTTCACAAAAAATTCCATTCTCCTCCAGCAAAAATAAAAAATTAGAGATGACTGTGCAAAACTTTTTGAACTCCCTTTGCACATCGACGAGAAGCTACTGGGTCCCCAGTATGGCCTGCATCAAGACAATGCAAGACCGTAATCAGCAGCAGTCACCATTGAAATGATACAGGACCTCCGATTCAAACATCAGGATGGAATGTTCTGAGTCCTGATCTCATTCCTAATGAGCATTTATGAGATGGAAAGGACAGAAAACTTCCGAGGCTGCCCTGTAGCACATCAGACTCTTGAACAACTTGCAGAGTTCCGTACTGAGGAATGGGAAAAAAATTCAGATATTCGCAGAATTGTCAGGGACATGACTCATAGATGTGAGGCAGCAATAGAGACACATGGAGGGCGTACTAGTTTTTAAAATGTTTCTTATTGCGCCTCATGTGATTTAAGTGAAAAAGTTTCCACTTTGGTTTACGACGCGGTGTTGAATTTCTCGTCATATCATCAACATGTGTGATGAGAAGAGAACAAGATACGTACATTTCTGTTAAATGAAGGATTGATTTTCAGAACAAGAGGCCGATTCACTCCAAAAATTCCTGAAATATAATGCACCTGTTTAAAATATTGTCTCTCTAATTTTATCGCACAGGTGATTCCAACTAAATATATAGGTTTTAAGGCAACTTGCAATTATAAATAATGCATCAAATGGATGTAGCAACTCAAACAGATTTTCTTACACGTGTTCAACGTGAGTGCTTTTCGTCAAAGTCGATAGGCAATTTCTTCCGAAACATTTATCATTGTGTCTGGGATACTTGTTGCAACAATGCTGTTTCTAAAGTCAGGTAAATCAGCTGGTTGCAGAGGCTCATACACACAACATTTTATGAATGTCCAAGATAAAAATCACATGGCATCAGATCGTGCATGAACTTGGAGGTCATCAAAATACAGATGGGCAGTCCACTCCTGAATTGATTCAAAGAGCCTTCAAAGAGCCAGATCCTTCTCCGGAGAGAGTGATGAGTGATTCGGAAAAAATAAATGGTAGCTCATCTAATTTCAAAATGCATCTCTGGTGGCTGCAATGAGAAGAATGAAAAATTCTCCGGTAGGTTGCTGCAAAGGCACCCCATGCCACATCCTTAGGAAAACGTTTCCCAAGCTACAAAAAATGTGTTATAGACCATGTCAGTAAGTGGAGCTTTTCTCGTCCATGAAAGCAACACAGAATAAAGCAAGCTCCTTTTTTTTAAGTTACTGTCAGCCCATTCCAATTCAACCATCTCAATAGTAATGCCAATTATGATGGTACGAAAGTAAGCGCAACACAGCACCCAGTCCCCGAGCGGAAAAAAATTTTGATCCATCCCAGAATCGAACATGGGTCCCTTCATTGGGTAACCCACCGCCCTGACAGCGCAGCCATCGAGGCTAACGACGGAAAGGCTCTTCAGAACAGTACATTAACGTAGAAAACACTTGCAGCATCATGTTTCCGTACTTTATTCTAAAAGAAAACCGCAAATTACGTAAGTTCAATAAGCGTTTACATACTTTTGAGTGGGCTGTTACTTCTTATCTTTTGGCTTAGCATCGCACTCGGAATGTCTTCAGCCACCATGTGAAAGGAGCGTTTCGGAAGCGGTCCAGCCATCACTCCCCTCCCAATAGCTTGGCGCTCCCACTTTTCCCACCAATCGGACCATAATCTCTACACTAGCGCACTGCACCCCACCACTCTCAGCGATCACATCATAAGGTAGCTCACTAGCTCACTTCTCCCCACCACTCTTAAGGATCGGACTGTAAGGATGAGTTCGCAGGGAGCAATTCATACGGTGACTTGAGGCATCACTTTGTTCTCTGCGCCCTTGGCACAGTGATACAGCTTGCAAATCACATTCCTGATTGAACATTTCTCCATAAAAATAACATATGTGTAACACACAATTATTTTAACATATATGATACTCCATGTATACCGGTTGTATCAGGAGGAATGCTTAATAATCAGGGATATGACAGGAACACTCATTTGAAGCATAAAACTAAATGTGGACATCTCTATTCCAAAGTGTTTCTGAGATGGAACACGTTTAAAATCACTGTTGTATGTAGTTCTTAAATAACTTGAAATCCACAGCCTGTAGCGAAAACACGTCACAGTAAAAAATTAAACTACATTAAATGTCCTATAAAGAAGGTCCTTGTTTATTCTTACTCTAGGACTTATGGTTTGTGTGAAGAGACCGAAAAAGTAATATAAATCTCACATGGCGTGCATGCACTGAGCTGTAGGTAGGTTTTGTAAGCCAATCTAAGGTAGTTTCCCAACTTGATAGCCCACATGAACTATATCAAATTATTCTTCTTGATTTCGTCTACACTACTGTTGTAACTGTAAACAATGACAATCAACTGAATCATTAAAATAACCGTTACTTAAAAAGATCATAAAACACACACCAAAAGAAGTTTTGCATCACCTCGGTTCCGAGAGTTCCGGAACCTGTACAGAAAATTGCAATACAGATCAAGATAAACAACATTTCCGCCCTCTTTATTGCTCCTGAAAACCACACATTGCATTTTGTACCACCATACAGCGAGGCAATTGTCGACTTGGACAAATATTTAGCGGAGGGATATTTGTCTAGAAACAACGATCCCTTAAACTGGTGGGAAACAAGAAAATTGCTGTGACTAACGCTGTATCAAATGGTTCTAAAAGTGTTACGTATCACAGCTCTGTAAACAAATATTTTCAAAAGTGGGACAAATATGCACTAGACGAGAAACAGACTCACATCGGCTAAAATGAATCAGATATTATTTATAAATGACAATGTTGATTAATTTTTTCCATTTTGGGTAGACAGATGGTATTACAGACTGACTGGTAACTGCAAAAACACACTGATTAAAGTTATGTTACAATTGTCATATTGTACTTTTTCCAATGCAAGTATCAAAATTTAGCAAGAATCAGTCTTCATTCCACTTGATAAATCATTTACGATTTTGTTGTATTATTTATAATTTTTACAGCAGCCAGCCGAGACAGACGCAGCAGCAGGGAAGTAACTGATTTTCCTATCCAGGAATTAATTTTATAATATCACCTGTGTGATTTAATAGTTCAGTTTCTTGAGTTTATGCGTGTTAATTTAATATCCAATAGATACAGTTCTCGCGTTTTCGTCTGCATCAAAAAGTAAACCGACTTTGTGGCATATTACAGGTTCCTCATCAGAGGTGAATTATTTAGTTTCACCTGAGAGCTTCGGCAGTTAAGTTTTTGAATCTCTGCTTATTAATCTAATTTATTAGACACAGTTCTTGCGTTTTTGACAGTGTCTACAGCAGAGTTCCGCAGCACGTACCGATAGTCCGTTTCTCTGGGTAGTTTAGTTTTCCACAGCATGTATAGGGACTGTGATTGTTGTGTGTCACCGAGTTGGTGACACTTTGCTCTCAGCTCCAGGCTGTGATAGTTTCGGTTACACAGCTTGAGGCTGCAGTCGATGGGCTCCACTGTTGTGGGCCAGCTGTGGGGATCCAACGGAGTCCTCCAATCGCTCCTTACTGGTGACCAGCCCAGTTGCTGCTCGCACCGAGGTTGACCCCTCACCTGCGATTTTCTCTGGTTTCGAGGGCTAACGGCGGTGGTAAAGGCTGCCAGGCTTGCTTGCGAGATGAAAGCAGAGCTGACCATGTGCAGCATAGTCAACAGGACCGACTGCGGACCTCTAGCACAAAGCCGAGTGGAGGGTCTGAATCAGAGAATCAGACGGTTCTGCGACAGTGTAGGCTGCAGATTCCTCGACTTGCGCCAAAGGGTGGTTGAGTTTCGGGTTACACTGATTAGGTCAGGAGTCCACTAACTACACGCAGGAGGCGGCTACACAAATAACAGGGGCTGTGTGGGGTTGAATGGGTGGTATTTTAGGTTACAGGGTCTCGGGAACACACAAAAAGGGCTTCAGTCACAAAAGGTGCAGGCCGAACACAGGAAGAACATAGACACAGGAGCCATTGGTACAACAATTCTAAATTGTCGTATCTGTGTTAGGAAAGAACCAGAGCACCAGGTACTAATAGAAAGCTTTGACGCTGAAATCGTTACAGGCACTGAAAGCTGGCAGAAACCGGAGATAATCTATGCCGAAATTTTTGCGAAGAACCTAACGGTGTTCCGAAAGGATAGGCTAAACACCGTTGGCGGTGGACTGTTTGTTGCTGTTTGAGGTAGTTTATCTTGTCGTTAAATTGAAGTAGATAGTTCGTGTGAGTTAGTATGGGTAGAGGTCATTGTTGGCAATCGGAATAAATAATAATAATATCCTTTTACCGACCTCACAATTCAGAAGAAACAATTGCCAAAAGGTTCAAAGAAAACTAGAGATTGATTTCAAACACGTACCCAACTCTTACAATTATAATTGGTGGTGACTTTAATTTAATCCCAATATGTTGGCGAAAATACATGTTCAGTTCCGGAGGTACGCATAAAACATCATCCGAAATTGTGCTAAACGCATTCTCCACAAATTATTTTGACCATTGATTCATGAGCCCACGTGAATAGTAAACGGTTGTGGAAACACACCTGACTTCCTAGCAACAAATATTCCTGAGTTAAGAACGAGCATCAAACGGGATACCAGGATTAGTGAACGCAGGGCTGTCGTAGCGAAATTGAATATTGTAACCCCAAATACTCCAAAAATAAACGAAAAATATAAGTACTCAAAAACCAGATAAAAATTCACTTGACCCCTTCCTGAGAGACAATCTCAACTCCATCCACAATGCTCAAGCACGTACAGTGCAAGCTGTTACTGATTTGTTTGACTGATGGGGCTGCTAAGTGCTATGCCACCTACTGCAGTCCCCTGACTTAAGCCCTCGTCAGTTCAACTCGATTTCTAAACTGAAGAAAACACTTCACGGCAACTGCTACAAATTCATCAGGCAATAGTCCGCGCCGCTCGAACTGTCAACACAACTGGCACTGCTAAGAGTATTCTACGACTTCCACATCGCTGGCAACGGGTTGTACACAATGTTGGTGACTACTTTGAAGGTCAGTAAAGCTTTGAGACACATATCTATTTTGTATGAGCTGTAAATAAATAGTTGTCACTATTTAAGTTCCAACCCCCGTACTGGAACAGATATTTAGGAACCAGGTTTTAAATTCTAAGACACTGACCACAATTTATTGATTATGAATTGTACATTAAAACCTAAGAAACTGCAAAAAGGTAGGAATTTAAGTAGATGGAACCTGAAAGAACCAGAGGTTGTAGAGAGTTTGAGAGGGAGTATTTGGGAACGATTGACAAGAACAGGGGAAAGGAATCCACAAGAAGAAGAATGGGTAGCTTAGAGAGATGAAATAGTGAAGGCAGCAGAGGATCATGTAGACAGAAAGAAGAAAGCTAGTAGATACGGAATTTTATTGATGAAAGGAGAACATATAAAAATGCAGTAAATGAGGCAGGCGAAAAGCAATACAAACGCCTAAAAATGAGATAGACAGGAAGTGCAAAATGGCTAAGCAAGAATGGCTAGAGGACAAATGTGATGATTTACAAGCTTATATGACTAGGTGTAATATAGATGTCGCCTACAGGAAAATTAAAGATACCTTTGAAGAAATTACCTTTAAGAATATAACGAGCTCAATCGGAAAAACAGTCCCAAGCTAAGAATGGAAAGCAGAAAGATACAAGGAGTATATAGCGGGTCTATGCAAGGGCGATGTACTTGAGGGCAATATTATGGAAATGGAAGAGGACATAGATGAAGAAGAGATGCGAGATATGATACTGTGTTAGGAATTTGAAGTCGAAACGAATAACATTCCATTAGAATTACTGACAGCCTTCAGAGTGTCAGCCATGACAAAATTCTTCCATCTGGTGAGCAAGATGTATGAGACAGGTGAAATACCCTCAGACTTCAAGAAGATTATAATAATTAAAATTCGAAAGAAAGCAGGTGCTAACAGGTGCGAAAATTACTGAACTACAGTTTAATGAGTCACAGTTGCATAATACTAACACGTAATCTTTACAGAGGAATGGAGAAACTAGTAGAAGCCGACCTCAGGGAAGATCAGTTTGAATTACGTAGAAGTGTAGGAACACGCAAGGTAATACTGGCCCTACGACTTATCTTAGAAGATAGGGTAAGGAAAGGCAAACCTACGTCTATAGCATATGTAGACTTAGAGAAAGCTTTTGACAATGTTGACTGGAATACTCTCAAATTCTGAAGGTGGCACGAGTAAAATACAGAGAGCCAAAGGCTATTTACAATTTGTACAGAAAGCAGATGGCAGATGGCAGTTATAAGAGTCGAGGGGCATGAAAGGGAAGCAGTGGTTGGGAAGGGAGTGAGGCAGGGTTGTAGCCTCTCCCTGATGTTATTCAATCTGTATATTGAGCAAGCAGTAAAGAAAACAAGAGAAAAATTCGGAGTAGGAATTGAAATCAATGGAGAAGAAATAAAAACTTTGAGGTTCGCCGATGACATTGTAATTCTGTCAGAGACAACAAAGGACTTGGAAGAGCAGTTGAACGGAATGGACAGTGTCTTGAAAGGAGGATATGAGATGAACATCAACAAAAGCAAAACGAAGATAATGGAATGTAGTCGAATTAAGTCGGGTGATGCTGAGGGAACTAGATTAGGAAATGAGACACTTAAAGTAGTAAAGGAGTTTTGCTATTTGAGCAACAAAATAACTTATGATTGTCTAAGTAGAGACGATATAAAATGTAGTCTGAAGTAGAGACGATATAAAATGTAGTCTGGCAATGGCTAGGAAAGCGTTTCTGAAGAAGAGAAATTTGTTAACATCGATTATAGATTTAAGTGTCACGAAGTCTTTTCTGAAAGTATCTGTATGGAGTGTAGCCGTGTATGGAAGTGAGACATGGACGACAAACAGAAGGGATCGGTTGCTAGGACATGTTCTGAGGCATCAAGGAATCACGAATTTAGTTTTCGAGGGGAGCGTGGAGGGTAAAAATCGTAGAAATGAATGCACTAAGCAGGTTCAGAAGAATAAAGGTTGCAGTAGTTACTCAGAGATGAAGAGGCTTGCACAGGATAGAGGTAGCATGGAGAGCTGCATCAAACCACTCTTTGGAGTGAACTACAACAATAACAAAACTTTTGTGTGGAAAACTGTGTTGATTGCTCTTCCGTCAACGTCATCATTATCGCCTAGAGTCAGTATCACCTTGTCGCTTCAGTCTCTTTCGCCTGTTGTCGGCTAAAAATTTACTTTCTTCCTAGTAGTGGAACACGAAAGGAAACGGCTAGTAATGGTACTGGGTACCCTCCGACACGCACGGTACGGTGGTTTGAGGAGTATGTATGTAGATGTAGATGTGGTGTTCATCATCCCCATTTTCTGAGTGTCAGCGACCTAGCCCCTAGAAAGTCATCACCCATTCCACTGATGGGAACCACAAGCAAAACTCTCACCTACACACCGCCTTGCCTGCTGTAACTACGATCACTGGGTCATATAGTGGTTAGGGAGGTAGATAATGTGAACTGTTCAAAGCTGACATAATTATGCTAATTCACATTTAGCTGTATTCGAAATTGTAAGGGCACAAACACAGGCAGGTATGGATGTGTGTGGGTTAAGAAACGTTGTGGAATTTCTGGAACACTGATTCAAGGTTAATTCCTTTGAGTTTTGGTGTACAGCTCGATATTTGCCTCGTCTCTCCAACAATGTACAACAGTGCCAGCGTGGCTGCATCAGCTATTCTCTCTTTGTGTTCACTTCTACGCATGTGCTCATCACAATGGAATGTGCAGATTAGGACATAGCTCAGTAGGAGAAGGAAAACGTGCGACTTCCACAGTAGTTGGACAAAGACAGCATCGCCCCACGTTGCACTGTTGCCAAATTTATTCAACATCGCGGATCCAAGATGGCAGCCTCAGATGTGGCAACATCGCAGTGACGTGACTGCAGGAACTTTCAATTTTGGCAGGAAATTAGTTCAATTGGGCTACCTACACTTACCTAACCCCTCCCCTCCCCTCTCCCCCCTCTCTCATCTGGAAATTGGTGGGGAAAGGACTCAGTCTGTGCTGGGCTGCCGTGTTGGATGGATTTAACTCTTTTTTTGTATGCTTTGTTTATTTAAACAATTTGAATTGTCATAGACAGTAGCTCCATCCAGTATGTTCACCAACTGACTTAGTTCACAACACCACCACAGGAGGGCACTGTTTGCCCTCCCCCTCCCACCTCCCATGACATGCTCCAAGATGGCAGCCTGGAAAAAAATTTCAGGAAAAGGACTAAGTCTCTGTCTAGCTGCTGGATTGAGAAGACAAATGCATTGTTTACTGTATTCAACGGATGAGATGTTTGTGCTGGAGGAATTTTAACGGGTATAGTCTATTAACTGTAATCATGCAGCTGAGGACTGTGTCGATAGCAATGATATTTGGTGAAGATGAATACGCTTGATCAAATAATGAAGATGCAGCAGGATGGGGCTAAGTTACACTTCGCAAATCATGCTTATAAATGTGTGTAACTGTAGATCATTCGATAAAAGTCCGGTCAGTCTTCCGAAGTGTAAGAGGCAAGACATTCAATCCGGTGCGTGTGCTCCCTGCCCCCAGAGGCCACACGGTAGCCGCAGGAGTGGCCGTGTGGTTCCTGTCGCGTTGGAAATCCCCGCAGCCTTTGTCCTTCCCAGCAGTTACACTCGACTCATATTTGTGAGGATCGTGATATAAATCCACACAAAGCCGTTCCAAATACAAACAGGGAAATGCCAGGATGGTTCTTTTGAAACGGATGCAGCAGATTGCTTTCACCATCTGAGCTCGTTTACTATTTTTAATAAACAGTATTGTGAAGGACACTAAACTAATAACATTCCTTCTTTTCAAACAGTGCCAGCGACTTCTCCAATACCCTAACCAATCATCTAGTACCACAAGAAACTTCTCCTGCACGTCACAACCAGCCACCATCTCCGGCATGCCACAACCGGCCAACCTCTTCAGCCATCCCTCAAACGAAGAACAATTCTGTCAGCACCGCCAGCGCCACTAACAAGCTCTCCAGCACTTCCCATTGAACGAACAATTCAGTCAGTACCACCTACAGCTTCATTCAACGAGATGAGGTTGCACAGCATAAGTCATTGCTTCGACAGCAGCTATCTTCATCATCTCACAAACACTCTCTCTCAGCCAGAAAAGTAAGTAAAAGAGTAAGGAAGGTCAAAAAGTTTCAAAACAGGACGAACAATAGAGGACTCTGCACCCGTCCCCCGCATAAAAAGTATTCTGCAATAAAACTTGTCCTTACTAAGCATTCATAATTCCTCACTTTTCATTCCAAACAGAAATAATAGTTCCCATCAACCAGCATTTAACTGCGAGACACTTGTCCGAATTATTACTTGATGCCCTGTAGACCACGGAGTGTAATACTGCACTCCAATATAACTGTTGGCATCTTAGTAGCTTGTTTTAATTTTGTTTTTATTGTTTTTGCGGTCCTAAAGACATCGATGTGATGTCATAAATAGGTGAATGAAGTATACTGATAATAGGTAGTGTCACATAAACAGGTCTTTGTGCATTCGTTGTGAAGCACACAATATGTTTTCTATCCATTCTAGATACTTCCGATATATTACGAGCCATTTGTTAGCTTTTTATACGACTTGTGTTTTAGAACTCAAACGAAGTAACTAGGCCATAATCCTTATCGTCTCGCTTATCGACACTTAACAACTCAGTTGTTAAGCCACTATACCTCCTGCGTCTGAAAATAGGCGATTACTGAGCTTATTTGATACACTAAATTACTAGAGTTTTGTTGCTAGCAAAAGACAATTTTCTACCTCGTGTTCATATCAGAAGAAAGATTTTTCATGCATTAGATTAAAAGCTAAAAAAATGCAATTTGCAATATTGTGAAGCCATTTCGTTCTCGAAGGCTTATTAACTTATCCCAGAAACATCCATACACCCAAAAAATTCCAGACGACCTAATATTTTCTTTGTGCGTGTCTGAATAGCGTCTTCCTCGCCAGAGAAAATGAAAAGTTATAATTTTATTTGATGCAACGTGTACAGTAGTTTCAGCAGATGATACTTACGGTATGATTGTATAGCGTTATTGGCCGGGAGAAAACATCTAGGGTTGTTCGGCTGCCTCGTGCAAATATCTCTATTTGGTGCCACTTCGGCGACTTGTGTGTCTATGAAGATGAGACGAAATGAAATGATTAGCACAACACAAAAACGCAGTTCCCGAGCGAAGAAAATATTCGACTCGACAGGGAATCGAAACCGGGATCCACGGATCTAGGGTCAGTGACAAATTAGTACATACGCAAGTGCCTGAAATGATTAACCAATGCGTGTGTTAACACAAAGATTTATTTCCAGGTAATTTTCATACCCAAAAAATCAAATCAAGAAGTTCGAATGCTTTTTAGGTGCAACCTTTCTTTCGGTAACTGTCTTTAGATATTAACACTATGTAATATGAATTTCGCATTAGTTCAACAAACTCGACAATATTTTGCATGTTGGATGGTACTACAAAGGAGCACCTTCCGTAGAACTACCCACCATCAACAGCCGCTACAACATAAGAGAAGAATTATTCCGTACAGTTTTATAGAACATTCTACTTGAACGTCTAACGTTATATTACATCCTTATTAATTTATTACATTAACAACAACAAATATGTGATAAAAGACAAATTTTCTCGATGTCCAACCAGGCAATTGATCCCATTTGTCAAGCAATTTTTCGAAGATTGGTCTAGTCGAATTCTTCAGGTGCGGGGAACAATGACTTCAGTGAGCTCGCTGTATCGATCCACACCAAATTGTGAGAACTAAAGACAACTTACGGCTCTTTATAGTCCAGTTAGATTGTCCTCTTTTTTTATACGCAAATTTGTTACTTGTAGCGGCATTCCGTAATACTCCCATTGTCAGAAAAACTTCGGGGCATGTTTTTTTTTTTTTTAAAATAGGAAACTGCACTTCCAAATAATGATCCTAACTCCCATCGAAGTAGTCCCCTGGGCTATCTATACACAGTTACCAACCTTTTCGGAAGTCTTGGAAGCAAGCAGAGAAATTTTCACCTGCGATGCCTGTCAGTCCATTCGTCACAGTCCGTCGGATGTCTGCAATATCTTGAAGAAGCTTTCCTTTCAGTCGCATTTTCACTAACGGAAAAAAGAAAAAATCGCAAGGCGAGAGGCCGGGCGAATATGGCGAATGTGGGATGGCAATAACAGAATGTCTGGTCATGCAGTAAGAACCAGTCCTGAGAATGCCATAAATCAGGCCGGCGACTTCGAATTGCTTGTCGCAAACGTTTCAAGACTTCGATTTAAAGAAATTAGTTCACTGTTCGACCTGGAGAAACATATTCATGGTGTACTAATCCTTTACTATCAAAGAACGCGATCAGCATTACCTCTGACCTCGAAGGTTGTCGTTTTGACTTGTTTCGAGGCTGGTAATCCAGGACTCCGCCATTCAGCACTTCGACGCTTCGTGTGTCATACTGGTAGCACCAACTTTCATCCCCAGCCAAAATCTTTGACAGAAATGTGAGATCACGTCTGGCTCTCTCAGCAGAAATTCTTCGCATTTCCACTTTCTGTTCGTCTGTTAGTGTGTGACAGTCGAGTTTTGCATTAGGCTTCTGTTTCCCTAAATCTTCGCGTAAAATCTTATGACACACATCAGGATTCCAATGAAGTTCTTCTGATATCACATGCACAACTACATGATGGTCTTCTTGCAATAACTGTCTCACACGCTTCATGTTTGCATCGGCATGTGCTGTAGACGGGCGACCAGCTCGTACTGAATCTCAGCCTTAACGAAACCTTTTCAGCCACTCTAAAACACTACTTCTTGAAAGTGCTTCGCCTGCATACGCTATCTTAATCACTGTCCACGTTTCACTAGAGGTTTTCCTGAGATTAGCACAGAACTAAATGTCACTCACTGCTCATCATAATCAGCTTCCATTGTGTCACCGTAACTAATGCGCTAAGAACCATGACACCTAGTGAGTTTGAACGGAACATGGCCAAGGTCATTTCAAGGAAGCACAAATACAATGTAACATAAAATCAACATGTTCATTTTTAAGTATTGCAGGCTCAGAGAATAAAAAATCTGTCCTGGAGCTTTACTGACAAAGGGAGTATTTCCGTTTCCTTGATATCAACCCTGAAGTATACATCATTTACTAGATTTTCAGAAGTTCTGGCATTGGGAGAGTCCTTATTTTCGTTGAGCCAGACACTTGAGTCTGAACGACAACAATATTGATCTTTCGTACTCATTTAATAATCAGACACTGCAGAGGCATCCACGGCAAGGTCCAAGAATTAGTATCGCTTATTACAGGTAATAATGTCAGATAGCATTAGGAACAGAAAGTTGATCGAAACCGAAAGTAAACATCAGGCCGGCGCGTAAGTTCGTAGCGTTTTTATTTTGCATGTAGGTATTCCAGTTACTATGGGTTTATTTATCGATTGTCATTTTTATTTGTAGTTCACTGTTGCTATTTCAGTTTACATACTGTCATTTTGTCATTTGGAGATAGTGAGTGGATCTGTGGACGTTAGAAAATGGAGTGCCAAACGGAGAAATTGGAGCAGTCCAGACATATTCAGTAGAGGGGTGACAACAGCGGAGGCAGCCAAAAACATTTGCACGTGTACAGGGATAATGCCATCGGACAGAGCACGGCAAGAGAATGGTTAGAAAGTTACGTTGTTGCTATATAGGAAAAATAATGGTGGCCCTGACACCCGTGAGGGAATGCATTGTCCCATTGTGTGTGGATTACAAGTAATCTGCAGAAGAAATGAAAACTATGTAATGAGGATTTGCAGAGTTGTATGAACACCCAAGACGTGGAGTGAGCGAGATCTATCTCAAATCTTTGCATTGTTTTGAATGCTCTAACGTATGCAAGTCGCTGAAGTTTCCTATCGAATATTCTTTTCTCAGATGGACTGCAGCGTTGTGGTTGTCATTCAGTGTTCATGATCCAGATAAGCTGATTAACGCCATGGGTTAAACTGTCTTTTATTCCACGTCATTGTTTACGTTATTTACACGGTTCATAATCGCTAATGTCGTTGTGAAAGCAGTACAACCTCAATACGGGACATACTGAACGTCTTACGTATCTGACAATTGCAGCTGGTATCACTGCAACAGCACAACCGTCAATGGCTACATTCTGTACCTAGACAAACGCAACAAATGACAAATGAGCAATGAATTTCAACAAACAAATGTATTCCGCACCGCTGAGTGCTGAACGTATTCAACACTATTCATACTGCCCATTTCTGAAGAGGTGCTCTTTTATATATTTCTTTTCTCTAGTTTTTATACTGTATGAGAATAGGACACTTACATTAAACACAATCTAGCTGTCAAAATAATGCTCTGTGAAATAATTAATATTCCTGGACGAAGCAGTTTTTATTTTAAACCTTACATTAATATAGATAAACCGTAAATCTGTGGAATCCCACACAAAACTGCGTTTGTGTAAAACTTTTAGTAGTACAAGAGTTTAGATGTACATAGAAATCTATACCTAAACAAATATAGTTCAAATAGCACAATTTCACTCAATACGCTGTTAACGAATTCCATTCACGTGATAAGGAGGGCACAAACTACCATCTCAACCTAATACGCGTGAGGGCACGAAGTGGGGCTACATGTAATCAGGTACGTAACAGGAACCGGCAGTCACACGACAAGAAAACGATTTTAGATGTAAGTAGAAAGGAGACATATTTTATTCTCGTTATTGTGCACGATGCAGTTGTTTGTATCGACTTCTAGTGTAGAATAAACCTGCTGTAAATAGTGACTATGCACACAATGTGCGAAGTTTTACGGTGGTTCTGAGGTTAAAGTTGAACTATGCGGCATCCCGTAATGACTAGAGGCTCCGCAAACAGCGGAGAAAGGACCTTACCGACCAAACCGCTACGGATTTGAACAAACGCTCAAGCAGATTACTAGCCGACTCGTTACTGTGTATCGATGAAGTAATGAAGTTGATTTTAATTTCAAGAAATACCGACGAGACATAGTTTTAACTACGATATATTTTAGTGTTGGCATGAGAAAGTAGGTAGCTCCACATCTATATAGGCAGAGAGAGAAACCGGAAAATATGAAAATCGTTGATCCCATGTTTAAACCTTGATGATCCCAGACTGCAAAACATGGGATTGTTTAAGTAGTTATTATAATATGCTATATATACTACAGTCACTCCTGTCAAGTGACACTCATTCTGCAGAGATTCATCAAAATTGGAGAGGATGCCGCAATTGTATGAGTTGTCATTGGCAGCATTAGAAAAAAATGGTTCAAATGGCTTTAAGCACTATGGGACTTAACATCTGAGATCATCAGTCCCCTAGAACTTAGAACTACTTAAACCTAACTAACCTAAGGACATCACACACATCCATGCCCGAGGCAGGATTCGAACCTGCGACCGTAGCAGCCGCGCGGTTCCGGACTGAAGCGCCTAGAACCGCTCGGCCACAGCAGCCGGCAACATTAGAAACAAATTACAAACTAGAAAATCTCAATATTTTCAGACTGTTCACAAACTATATAATAGGCAATTTGTTCGGAGCATAGCCACAAAAGTGGTAAACACGACATCTTAAGCCGATGCACTCGTTATAAAAATCCAACGCATGCGAGCATTTTAAAGAACGTGACAAGTTCTAAACAATCTCGCAGGCATAAAATGGTAGTTATTCACTCTCTTTAAATGCTCTGTAATAGTATCGTCGCATTATACCGCATATGGCAGAATGAAAACGCTAGCAACGTATTCTTGCTTCTAAATAATAGACTTGCTTCGAATTTACAAAAGAACCAGCAGAATGTAAGTAAAAGATACTGAACAAGTCAGTGCTTGTAACTTTAACAGCGTTCACGTCACCTGCCAAACATTTACGTCTCTTCACCAGAAGTACTGGATTATTCATCACGAAATACAACAATTAACAATGTAGCTAAACAAAAATCCCTTATCATATGCAAACAATGATCCAGAGATAAATGGAGTTATTTGATTTAATTGCCAAATACTTAAACCATCAACAGTTTTCGTGGTCTGACAGATAAGATATCCTTTTCTCCGTTATAGGAAGTGCAGGCATTTTGCCTGCAGTAATTGCTCAGTTCTGACAAGGATGCGTGAAGCAGCCCGCTATCGTCTTGTGTAAAGAATCTCGTTGAATGTGAACTTCCGTTATTCAGGGGAATCAGAGAATACATAAATCGGCATTCCAAACCAGGATTTGAAAACACTTATCCGAATGCGAGGCTTTAACGGTAACACTGCAACGTCTCGCTAGTTACGCTCAAGTTTACTTACTGTCAAATTGCTGTCCAGTATCCGATGCGCTGGCTGCCTCATTTTTCCCTCTCTCTCTCTCTCTCTCTCTCTCTCTCTCTCTCTCTCACACACACACACACAATCACACACACACACACACACACACAAACTCGGTAAAAATCAAGAGAGACAGCACTCACCGTTTCACAGCCATTGCTGGCGACTTTACAAGTTTCGAGGTCGCCCGAACCGGCGAGCTTGAAGTTCCTAAGGCAGCGCACACCATAAACAAAGAAGTGTCGAGCGGCCTAGTTAAGCAGTGGCCGCCCACTCGCCACACACTACACGCAGCACATACGCAAAGCGACTGGTTTTGCGTATGTGCGTGACCGGAGCGCGCCGGCAGTCAGCAGCGCGCCTTTGTTGTGTCTAACGCACGTGCACGCCACGCGAGAAGTGGGTCAGGCGGGAACCGTCTCCAAGGCGGCGTGCGGCAAGCGCCCACTTCCCATTGTGTCGGCACACAGGAAACCTAACTGCCAGGTGCGCACCCAAATTAAAGTTGGGCAGACGGTGCGGAAAACATGGACGCGATTGACATCACGTGACTGCACGTGAGTGACAATAGCCAACTGTTGCACCAGAGAACAGGGAGAGCATAAAATTTCATTCTGTATGAATTTCAGTGCTTACTGCACTTCACTGTCCTAACGACAGTTTGTGGTGCAATAGCAACATGTAATTTATCGCCGAAGCTTGCAGCCCCCGACTCCACACACTAAAATTCCACAGGTGAGAATGACGGTTTTCTGAAAGGAAGAAGGAATGGTTGTCGGCGAAGGTATTATGTGTTGTCATCAAACATCCTCAGTTGTCTTCGTTGCCGCCACGGCTCAACAGATTGTCTACGAAGCGGCGCATCAATATCTGTGCATCACTCGTCGACAGGCTGCAGCTCCGATATCAAACGTGCAGCTGACATAAAACACTGTACAAGAAGACAATATTTATCACTGCATGCCGGCTATTCAGTTGTGAAAGCTAGTGTAGAAACCGCCAATCTTCTTCTACGAAGGCTGAAGAACGATCCAATTTCATGAGTGAACCATGGAATAACTTACAGTGCTATACACAGAAGTCGTTGATGTTGGACAAAAATTATACTACACTCTATTCTTCTCCTATACATCGTAAGAGATCAGGCAAGCAATCGAAGTCCTTCCCTTTATCTGTACAAGCAGGAGTGCGCAAAGCAGTATTTACTAAAAGTATTCTGTTTCTTTCTATTTTTGTCAGAGGACATATGTAAGTACATACTACTCCATAGATAATATCTGTATAAATACCGTGAAAATAATCAGAAAAGACACCGAAACCATCTTATTAATTTCATGTGTATACAAAGATAATTCAGCTGCCACGGCCGCGCGGGGTAGCCGAGCGGTCTAGGGAGTCTTGCTACGGTTCGAGCGGCTCCCCCCTTCGGAGGTTCGAGTCCTCCCTCGGGCAAGGGTGTGTGTGTGTTGTCGTTAGTTTAAGTTAGATTAAATAGTGCGTAAGCCTAGGGATCGATGATCTCAGCAAATTCGTCCTACAGGAACTTACCACCACCAGCTGCCACGGGTTTTACGCAAACTGCAACGCCTTGAAATACCACGAGGAAAATATTCATGTTGTCTCCCTCTCCACGTGTAAATCGTTAGTCCTACAGAAAAAATGAACAGGATCTTTTTGTAGAGCATTTAATGTAGTTAAATTCTGTACTAGTATACGTTTTGATTAGAGTTTGTACTTTAAGAATTATTTAAGAAAAACGTACAAAGGTGATCTTCAGACACGTTGTTCTTGAATATCTCCAAAACCATTGCCTCCACAGCGAAAACCTATCCCAGTACAAAATTCAACTTTTTTAAGTTTCCTTTTTTTCTGGAACTAATGGTTTGCACGTAGCGAGTGAGAGAGTATGAAAATCTCACGCATGGGTTTTGAAGGCATTGTGGATTGCATAAAAATCATAACTAGCGGCAGCTGAATAACCCTGTACAAAACCAAGGAGTTATGGAAGAGTCTTGTATACTCCAAATACTGTTCACCACCTATGTAGAAGATATAAGAAACTAAGAGCAATAAAACATTCTTACAGGTTTAGCAATTAGGAACCTGAGACATTGAAACATTCTCATGTATGCTCATGATAAAGTAATAAAATAAAGCTCCAATTTAGAAATTTTAACGAATGAAGGTTCTTAGCAACTAGTTGAGTAAGGGTATAAAAATGTCATAAAAGTGACTGGTAGGGTAGGGGGTGGGGGGGGGGGGAGGAGGAGGGGTTATACTCAAATCGTGGAGATGTGGAAAGTGCTTAAGCATTTAGTTGCTGGTTAGTGATAGTGATAATGTCATGGCACAGTGTTACTGAAATATTCCTGTAAGTTACTAACTGCCTTTCACTGAAGGAAAACACTGCTGTGAGCATTTGTCTTTTCAATATGAAAATATATTTGTTCGTACTGCATCATTTTCGACAGAAGTAGCACCACTAAATAGAACTTGACCATTTTGGGCTGGACTGCCAATAATTGTGGCACGTAAGTAAATACATGGTCAAGTGCAAAAGGTGATTTAGAGATAATCGACAAAATGTGTGAAGTGACAATTATACAAAAGCAGCAGCAAAGTTAGGGATCACGACACAAGCACAAAAACTGAACAGGTTTCTTGTGATATATGTGACTTTATTCTACTTTAGTAGATTTGAGAAAATAATGATACAAAATCTGAAGAAAATGAAACGTTCTGTTTACAATGGTTTTAATATAAATCAGGACACAGGTATCACCATGCTCATTTTCAATCATTTCACAAGGTTCCCACAAACCCACTTATTCTCCTCTTTACAAATGGAATCATTAGCTAAATCCCTTGTCTTTTCCTTCAAACGATCTAGGTTCACAGTGTCGTGTTTCGAGCTGCACCTGTTGAAGATCAGAAATCTTCACTTTCGTCTTCAAGATGTAAAATCCTTGAACTCTTCAATTTCTTTGATAGCTGATCAAACTTGCAGTACCTGTAGCTGTTCAGCAATCAGTCTGAGTCACTGTGCTTTGAAATACGCACATTGCTGAAATTTTATATTACTCAACATCTGAATTAAAGTCGTAAAAATCTGTTTGTTGCCTAACACACTCTGTGAATGGTGGTGTATGCGTAGCTTAAGTGACGAGGCGAACTGAAGCTTTCGAAACTTCACACACAGTTAGCCTCTTTTGGTTCTCAATTTGTGCAAAATCATAATCGCAAGTTCAATCCCGTCTCCGGCCATTCTGATTTAGGTTTTCCGTGATTTCCCTAAATCGCTTCAGGCAAATGCCGGGATGGTTCCTTTGAAAGGGCACGGCCGATTTCCTTCCCCATCCTTCCCTCACCCGAGCTTGCGCTCCGTCTCTAATGACCTCGTTGTCGACGGGACGTTAAACACTAATCTCCTCCTCCTCCATAATCGCAAGACACAAAAGAGTGTCCTTTTACCAAAAACTTGTGTATTGTTTCCGTAAGGTAACCCTTTACAGTTAAGTAAAGCCACAGAAACATCATCATCTTATTTTTGTTCTGCCCACAGCAGTTGTCATTCCACATTATCAGTTTCTTTTTACAGATAAGTTTCGGTGTAAAGGTTTAGTGCGCACAGGAAGCAATTTCATTCTCATCAGTGCTACATACAGCCTCTTTCCAGAGAAATACGTGACCGATTTGATTATCACCAACATGAACGCAAAAACTGTAATTTGACGGTTGTCATAAGCAGCCTTAACGAAGGAAGAGTATATTTCTTTGCTTCGCTGCGTAATTTCTTCTTTTCACTTTGAGCACTACCTTCCCCTCTCTTCCTCCGTTTTGGCGCAGTTTTTTCTTTCCGTTTTGCAATGTTGTGTATTATTTATCTGTAATAATTACTTAGCAATGCTCTCTTGTTGCAAAAAAATCACAGAGCTACTACAATTGTTAACAACTCACACAAGTGCACGACAATACATTAACAGAGACTTGGTGCGTGACTCACTATTTGAGCATCGGTATTGGTGTTACACACGAGTGTCATTTTGTGACACCTATAAACACTGTTTCCCACTGATCTGGCGCTTGTATCAGAATATGTTATTGGCCTTGGCGTTTACATTTTACCATTAACTAATTTTCATTTTTTGGCCCTTGACCCTTATTTACTAACATGTCACAATTATGGTTTACAATCTGCTGAATATTGACAGTATGTTACCGAATACCAGCCTCATGGCAGATTACGAAAAACTGTGTTGAATCATGTCTTCATTGTAATTCTCCACGAAGAATGGGGGCATTCATTCTCCGCAAAATATTACCCAGCATTCTTGCGGGGCTGGAGACAATCAGAAAATTAAACGACGGAAACCTGAGTGCTACACATCGCAACTCAGACTGCCGTTTCATTACTGTCGTGACTCAGCAGAGGTGTAAAGCAGCGAAAGGCCGGACCCACGGCGCCGGCCGTAGCCCAGGCAGCCCGAGGCCCACGCCGCCGATTGCCGGCACTTTCTCTGGCCGAGCCGCCACCCTCCCGACGACACCGGACGCCCACCGCCCACTCCTCGCCCGGCGCGCCTTCCCACGCAACTCACGTCCCTTGGCTGCCCTGCTTTCTGGAGACTACTCTACCTTTACACCAAAGTACGCTCTACAGCTCTCAGCTACCAACACAGGCTACTCAGAATATAACCATGAGTCCTACTTATACCCACAGCAATCCACCGTTTTCTTTCCTCCAATTGTCTGCCTGTTCATTTTCGAACCACGTTGTCCAGTTCAAGAACCTTCTCTTTCACTTCATTCATTTACAGTCCAAACACTGCTGTGTTACATTTCTTCAGTATCTTATTGCCCACTAATTGCTACAAGTTTGTTTTTTGTAAAGTATTTTTCTAGGCATAAAACCAACACTAATCACAGTCGCACGAGTTTATACGCCTACTAGCTCCTCAGATAATGAATACACTGAAATATTGTACGACGAAATAAAAGAAATGATTCATATCGTTAAGCGAGACGAAAATTTTGTGATGGAGACTCGAATTCGGTGGTAGGAAAAAATAGCAGCAGAATACAGGAACAAATGGAAGAAGAAACGAATGTAAGAGGAAGTCGCATGGCTGAATTTTGCACCAAGCATAATTGAATCACCGCTAACACTTGGTTTAATAATCATGAAAGAAGGTTGTGTACACAGAAGAGATTTGGAGGCACAGAAATATCTCAGACAGACTGCACAGGGTGATGCAGCTGACTCTACCGATGTCGTTTTATGCAACCCACAAGCTATGCGTGAGATTTTCATATTCTCTCGCTCCCTTTGCGGAAACTATTAGCAAAATTAAACCAAACCCCGACCGAACAGGCCACGGTAGGCCCAACGGCACCGACCGATTGCCGTGCCGAACTCAGCCGACAAGCGTCATTGGATGTGGATGAGGAGTGTCACATCGTCAGCACACCGCTCTCCCGGCCGTTGTCAGTTTTCGGGCCGGAGCCGCTACTTCTGAATAAGTAGCTACTAACTGGCCTCACAAGGGCTGAGTTCACCCTGTAGTTACATTTTGTACTGGGGTAAGTTTTCGCTAGAGGCCATAGTTTTCGAGACAATCACGAAAAACGTACAAAAGTGACCTTCAAACGTACGCCCGCTCCCATTCTTAGCCCCCACACGTCAGGATTTCCAGTATGTTGTTCATAACTCTCCCTCTCACCACTCCAAAAAAAAAATTGCGACTGCACGAATTATTTCTCACATTCTGCGTTACTTTGTCTCCATTGACAGGCCTTATTACGCCACCGGCTTAGTTGAACACTTAGCGAATTCTAAAATTGACGTTTGCGTAAATTTTACGTAAATTTTTTAAAATTTTAACAGCATAAAATAAACAATCAAATCGTTGTATTCGTCATGCCTACTCACATCGGACCTACTATTCTTGTAAGAGTTTAGTTTGGCTCGAACTGTCAATGTAAACAGTTTTGGTGCAACGGTACGGAAGTCGGTATTTGCTCATTACCCTCACGGGCACGTTTAAATCAATAATGTTAATGAAATCGGACCAGTCTTTTGACTGAAAATCACAACAACATATCTTTCATTCTAGAGCGACGTCTACATCTACAACTACATGGACACTCTGCAAATCACATTTAAGAGGCTGGCAGAGGGTTATTTCCCTTATTTTATCGTGGTGATCGTTTCTCCCTATGCAGGTCGGTGTCAAGAAAATATTTTCGCATTCGGAGGAGGAAGTTGGTGATTGGAATTTCGTGAGAATATTTCGTCGCAACGAAAAACGCCTTTGTTTTAATGATGTTCAGCCTAAATCCTGCATCATTTCAGTGACACAAAACGTGCTGCCCATCTGTGAATTTTTTCGATGCACTCCGTCAGACCTATCTGGTAAGGATTCCATACAGCGCAGCAGTATTCTAAAAGAGGATGGACAAGTGTAGTGTAAGCAGTCTCCTTAGTAGATCTGTTACATTTTCTAAGTGTCCTGCCAATAAAACGCAATCTTTGGTTAGCCATCCCCACAACATTTTCTGTGTGTTCTTTCCAATTTAAGTTGTTCGTAATTGTAATTCATAGTCATTTATTTGAATTTACGGCCTTTAGAGGACGAGGGATTTCAGATCGATTCTTATGGAGAATACATCTCGTATAGCTTGGACTGAAATCTTTTACGATTGCTCGTACTACAGGAATATGGAAAAACACTTCTGTTCACACAGATGTGCTAATTAGACACTTACCTCGTAAGTCATGGGCCGGCCGGCGTGGCCGAGCGGTTCTAGGCGCTTCAGTCTGGAACCGCGCGACCGCTATGGGCGCAGGTTCGAATCCTGCCTCGGGCATGGAAGTGTGTGATGTCCTTAGGTTAGTTAGGTTTAAGTAGTTCTAAGTTCTAGGGGACTGATGACCTTAGAAGTTAAGTCCCATAGTGCTCAGAGCCATTTGAACCATTTCGTAAGTCATGGACTTCTCAAATACTGAATTTCTAGGAGTCTTCGGCGTTTGATGATAGTATTTACTTCGATCACTGTCTTATCTCTCAAACGGTGAGGCGTTCGTATGATTGTCACAGCGAGAGGCAGTGAATGTGTTTAGAGATTACCAAAGAGTACTTTCACGACTGTTGAAGCTCAGTCAAACATGGGGAGATATTCAGAGAAGAACGAAGTAGAGTCGTTAACGAGAAATTACACCCATAGAAGATGGTTATCTCCTGTTCACAGGTCACTGATAAAGGAGGTAGAAGCCCAACTAGATGCCGCGTATCTTGAAATCAGCAACAGGACAGCGTCTTCGATATCTCTGCAAAAGACTAGCTCACAATGTTTGCTTCACTAACACCATAATATCGTAGTGACTGATCACAATGGGTGGAATAACATAAGTATAGGATAGGAATGTACCTATACGATAAGGACGGAAGATACTACCTTCTCTACTGCCATACGGTGGTATAGTGACTACAACTGACTGCATTCGCGATTATAGACAACCAATTCCTCTTGTTCATACGTGCCAACAGACAAGCGTGCCGCGCTTTCACTACTACCAGCATAGCAACAAGAGGTTACCCAAATATTACGTGTGAGTTGCGTCAACAGTTGCACAACGAAGAAGAAATCGAAAACGAAGAGGAGTTCTTTTCGAGCTATGCACATTTACGAAAACGCAAAACTATAAACATACACCAAAAGGAGGACATGTTCGAGCAAAATATAAGCTTTATTGGATAACATTTTAAAACTTGCCGAGGGTTTATTTTACTGGTATCAGTGCGTAAATGATTCTCGTATATTCCAGAATGTCTATATTTAAAATATTCGTTATGAGTGAATATCGCACAAATTTCAGATAAAATCCAGAGTGTGTTCCAGACGGATCAACAACTATTCTAAACTTACGTATTATCGTTATAAGAGGGGGCTTCAAAAAGTACGTAACACACTATTACGGCGGCCAAGTAACTTTTGTTGAATGCTACAGCACACTTCAAAGTGACGCAGATACATGACAATATTTTTTCAAATTTAGCTACAAAGTCTCTGTAAACATCGGTCAGAACGTTCTACAAATTGCTGACGATCGTCGGAAAACGTATAACTGCTGCGAATCAGTTCCTCGATTGCCTGGACTTATCGCCTGTGGTCGAGGTCGATGGCTTTTCTTCCTGATCAGCATCACCCACGTCTGTGCGGCCATGGTCAAATTGTTGGCAGCATTCCACAAAGGCTATAGGCGACATTGCATTTGATCCAAATACCGCCAGAATTTCACGATGAATCTGTCTGGAATTTAGACGTTTTTCCACAAGAGTAGTATTGCCCGTCTACATTTCCAGTTGCCGCGCCACTTCAGCCGCACCTGTTATCTGTACCGCAACAGTACTATCTCAGCAGGAAGCCCGCCACATATACTCTCTTCTGACAACGTTCCACTTCGTTGTGCAAGCGGAATTGGATGGGATGACATATGTAACTTTCTTTCCTAATAATAGTAATTAAAGCCGCGTTTATGTGTCGTCTTTACCAGCCGATCTTGGTACATTGTATTTCGGCTATCTCGATGCCAACTGCACAGGGACACATCATTAAATTTGGCTGAAGAAGGAATGAGTTTAAACAGCTTTTATCCAAACCACCTTCGATTTGCAGAGATCGATTTGTTTGCTTCGGACCCAGCAGAACTTCAGTAAAGAGTGAACGCACTGGACAGAGAAAGTATTACAGCACCCGTGATGATTAATTACCGTCAGATAAAGATAATATAAAATCAATACGTCGACAGGAAACTTATGAAGTTAAACAGCTGACGAAACTGTATGTTTGGATCAACTTACAACACGTGGGTGGACATTTAAAGAAATAAACCGGAGGGTAAAAACGGCTTTCGAACCTATTTGGGAAACTGACTGCCGTTTTCTGACGTAAATTCCCAATATGCCTCAAAAGGAAAGTCTGCAACGGGTGTTTACTGCCAGCGCTAACTTACGGAAGTGAGACATGGACGTTAAACGCGCCAACAGTTAAAAAACTGCGGACTGCCCAACGACCAGTGAAAAGATGCGTGATGGGCATAACAAGAAAGCACACAAAAACAAATAAATCGATAGTAAAAACACAGGAATACTCATAACGAATGTTACGGAACTAAAATGGGCTATGTGTAAGTGAGACGAAATTTTGGGAAATAGCCTAGGAGATTCTCTGTTGGATTTCTCATTATCAGAAAAGACCTAGAGGACTAGAGGACAACCTAATGAAAGATGGACTGCCAACGTAAAGAAACAAACAGCACTCACTTGAAACCCAAGGGATTGTCTGTACACTGCGTATCTTTCTGTCAAATATATTTTCTTCTCGCATATTAGCAGACGTAACGCCTTGACAAAGAAAAATGAGTATACCTAAGATTCTGTAAACAACGTAAGGACAAGTACACGCGCAGTAGAGTCTTGAGGAGCAGCAAGCCCAGTAATCGAGCGGCGGGTTTCCACTATCGCTGCCCGACGCACCGATATCGCACGACCTTCCGCCTGGCCGGATGTTTGCTGCTGTTCACGCTAACACTTCTCTCAGCAGAGCCACCCACTCCCAATACAAGACAACTGTCTTGCTGGCGACCAGTGACTTCAGCATCACGCAAATCTGCCTTCGTCAAGGTAGCATCCTACATATTTAACAGTCGTGGTTCTCCAAACGACGATAACATGTCAACATCAAAACGCTCTACACATAGAACCTGGTCATTATGTAAAGATCTAATGTCACTGATATTTCGGCCACGTTTATGGTGGTCTTCCCATGTGTCTTTTAAAAAATGGTTCAAATGGCTCTGAGCACTATGGGACTCAACTGCTGTGGTCATAAGTCCCCTAGAACTTAGAACTACTTAAACCTAACTAACCTAAGGACATCACACACATCCATGCCCGAGGCAGGATTCGAACCTGCGACCGTAGCGGTCGTGCGGTTCCAGACTGTAGCGCCTTTAACCGCTCGGCCACCTCGGCCGGCTCATGTGTCTTTTATTTAAACTGTCTATGACCACGGACGACTACGCACTTGTAGACGAAAAAATGTGTTTCATTAAATTCTCCACCTTACTGCATTTAAAAGCAATAAAAAAGTTAATTTCAGCACAGCAGCCTTGAGAGACCTAGTCCTACTGGAGAGATATGGTTTCTTATCCTGAGAACTGATTCACCCAGTCAGTTATACCTGGACGTTGTGACATAATTGCAATTCTCCTCTGGCTTTCGTTCGTAACAGATGGACTGCATGTATTAGGTCGAGGACTGACTGACTGGAATGCTTCTAGCTCATAACGGAACTGTGCATAATAATCTCAGTTAGATTGTGATTGCGTCCAACATAACTCTGAAACCACCTTAATTTTCCCAGCAATTTTCCAATTTATTTGATACTAGACACGCATCATACTTGATGTCTGATGATGCGCATCAGTACTACTGCATTATTTTCAAATACCAGTGCGTTTGAGCTCTTGCAGACAAGGCAATGTGTCAGAGTACCTCAGTACAGACAATTAAGTGCAAGTAAAAGGCTACATTATAAACATTATATCCACATCAAATCTTGAATACTTCATGAACATTCATCACTGGCATATTTTAATGCCGGAGGTGACATCATACTGTTTGAACCTAGTCTTTAGTCAACAATGATATTAATAAAATTGTCTTTTAATTTGTAAATGATAAAAAAGCATATTTTAAAAAGAACATCTTCACAAGGAAAAGTGAGGCTGATACTAAGTTCTCAGCAGAATCAGACGTGTGTTTGCTATTGCTGTTTGCTGGATAATATATCCCGATAGATTGGCATTCCAGTAATTTTCGTTCGGCGAACCAGTGGACTTTCAGCCATGGTCTGTGTAATCGAGCATCAGGGAAGTATCGTCATCTTGTACAGGTGGACAATCCTGCATATGTGGCGTGTATTACATACGAGTATTTCAATATGTACCTAAATACGTGTCAGAATGCCCAAGAACTTGAGAACCTACATTTCAACATCGAATATTAACTCCGCTGGACGCTGACATTTTTCACGTACACAGTGCACTGACAAAGATGAGAGGTACTTAAAGTACTAGTAAAATCATACAACAGAGATCAAAGCTCGAAATGTAGCGACTAAGGTGGTGCAATAGTTAATGCACTGAAGTAGAATCCGGGATGACTGAGATTTAGGTCACCCTAAGACAACCCACGCTTAGGTTTTCCGTGGTTTCTCTCCGCTGATTAAGATTAATACCAGGATGGTTCCTTTGAACAGGCCTCGGCTGATTTTTCTCAATCGTTTTCCAATCCGAGCTACAGCTTGATGTCTTACGACCCCGTTGTCAGTAGGATATTAACCCCCCAATTTTTTTCTTTCACTCGAACCTTGGATTTGTAATTATACCTTTTAATCATTTGAGACACTTCTAGCAAATTCATAAGATTCGAGGAACTCTAACAAGAGCATAAAGACACTACCAATTTTCAACGCCACTGTAATCAAATACATGATGCAGAATATCCGTCCCAACTGGATGCTGAACGAACAACGAACTATTATATTATTTAGTTGCCACTTAACTGGTTTTAGGCGCAGTTGACACTCACACGGTGCTATATGCGACACGACACGTTGCAATATAGATCGCCAGACACGAGGGTTGTCGGTGCGGCACTAGCGTTCCCACAGCAAAACGATACGCGATGCGACTCGCAATATTACATGCAATGAGACAGCACGAACCACGTTTCTGTTTCAGTTTCAGCTGCGATTATGAACTATTCTGAAGAGGACTTAATACTGACTTATCATTATTTAAATCTCTAAAAACTGGAAAAGCAAAATAAGTACTACGTGCACCCTTACAACTATTAAACACAATCGGACGTGGTTTCTCATGAGATTGCTCAACACGAAAAATTCAACAAATTGCTCAGAATGAGACCAGATAGTTTCCCAATTTTGGAGAAATGAGTATCAGATGCTCTGACAGAAAGGACACAAATTGTCGGCTTGGCATTTCTCCTGCTGAAAAGGTACTCATTTACAATAATGTAAGTTGGTGAAAGTGTGTGAAGTTAAAAATGCCACTATGAAAAGTTTATTTCTTGTAAGACCACCTAGTATAGCACTTTATTCTATATGGTGCATATGCAAATGATGGTTACAAATTAATAAACCTAGGATAGAATTTCTACAACTGCCCAATTTCGCAAAGTAGTACGTGATTCGTCTTAAGAGGTATTCAGAAGACACGTTGCTGGATTTGAAGTGAGATCAGTCACCACCGACTGTGTAGCCGTGGGTGGTGAACTCTGTGTTGGGGGAGACATTGCGTTTGAATCAATGGAAGAAGCCCATGGTGATAAGAAAAATCCCGTCGTGTCCTTCTTGGCTTCATCCAGCTGCTCATGCAGGAGTAACAGGAATTGGCTTTCAGATCTCTTTCACGAACATCGCAATGTTTCCTAAAATCAGGGAGCACAGACTGAAGAAACATGTAGCCACTATCATCAGCTGATGACTCCCAGTGTCCTTTTACTTCAATAAGTTTATCGTTTCCAGCTTCGACTTGCATAGGGAGCATACGAAAAAGAAACCACGAGGCAGCTCTGCACACCGCACAGTGGGCCATAGCCTCACATGCGATGCACAGCTGCCAACCTCGTCGCATACAGCCGCCAAAATATCTCACGCTTTTTCTCGAGAATAGAAAATGGTGTCGCTGACGTTCCATCGGTAATAACAACATCGCTATGTTAGCTACACTTTGTACACAGCAATATGCAATGAGGTCACAAAAGTTATGGCATAGCGATATGCAAATACACAGTTGGCAGTAGTATCATGTACACAAGATATGAAAGGGCAGTGCATTGGCGAAGCTGTCATTTGTACTCAGGTGATCCTTGTGAAAAGGTTTCCGACGTTGTTATGGCTGCACGACGGGAATTAACAGACTCTGATCGCGGAATGTGAGTTGAAACTGGAGGCATGGCACATTCCACTACGGGAATCGTTAGTGAATTCAATATTCCGAGATCCACAGTATCAAGAGTGTGTCGGCAATACTAAATTTCACGCATTACCTCTCACCACGGACAACGCGATGAGTGACGGCCTTCAATTAACGACAGAGAGCAGCGGCGTTTGCGTAGAGTTGTCAGTGCCAACAGATAAGCAACACTGCGTGAAATAACGGCAGGAATCAATGTGGGCCGTACGACGAACTTATCCGTTACGAGAGTGCAGCGAAATTTGGCATTAACGAGCTATGGCAGCAGACGCCCGACGCGGGTGCCTTTGGTAACAGCACGACATTGTCTGCAGCGGCTCTCCTGGGATCGTGGGCATATCGCTTGGACCCTGGACGCTTGGAAAACCGCGGTCTGATCAGATGAGTCTCAGTTTCAGTTGGTGAGAGCTAATAGTAGGCTTCGAGTGTGTCGCAGACCCCACCAAGCCATGGCTCATGTTGTCAACAAGGCACTGTGCAAGCTGGTGGTGGCATCGTAATGGTTGTGTTTACATGGAATGGACTTGGCCCTCTGGTCCAACTGAACCTATCACTGACTCGAAACGATTATGTTCGGCTACTTGGAGACCATTTATAGGACATAATCGAGAGGTCAGATCATGCACAAAATCCTGCACTGGCAACACTTTCGCAATTATGGACGGCTATGGAGGCACTATGGTCAATATTTCTGCAGAGGACCTCCAACGACTTGTTGAGTCCATACCACATCGAGGTGTTTCACTACGCCAGGCAAAAGGAGGTATCTCATGACTTTTGTCACCTCCGTGTATGGACTGAAATCAACCCTATGTAAACTGTCCAGTGACTACATTCTTTACTGTGAATTACTCAAAATATGCGGAATGGTATATTTATTTGCGACGTGTCACAATAACTATGGGCAATAATGAAATAAAAACCAGTTCACTATTATTGTATGATGTCAGACTATAGGATGCGGAATAATCAATTTTTTTTACCGAATATTTTCCTCAAAATCGAATGTAAAAGGCTGTATGGTGAGAAACACGCGCAAATGCCAAAACTGTAGTTCTTAATTTTTTACGCAAAAAGTGAACGTCTTACTACGAAATTAACTACAGATACGGGTGTAGCTTTGCTTTATCTACATAAAACAATTTTTTTGGTCACGTCGGATTCTTGAACTTTCCCTCGCTGGGCGATACGACAGAGGTATTTGTCGGTGTCGCATCACTGTCGTTACTGTGTGAACCAGTCAAGTCTCTTCAACTGTTTCTATGCACTCCGGCGAAGCGAGTTGCTTCTGCGTCGTTTCGCGGGTCGCAACGCATATAATCGCCTCAGTGTAAACCGCGCCATAACGATTCGCGGAACATGACACAATATCCTGCGTAAACCCTCACTCGGACTGCTCCCCACAACAAACGTACACGCCCTCGAGCTGGGAAGTACAGACTATAATGGTAACGTGTGTGGTATGGATTGGCTTATGTCCACTATGAGAAGCTCTCGTGTAAATTAGAGATGTAATATAGACCGAGCACCAAGAATTAATAAGTTGATAGAAATGGCAGATCTGCTGGTCGCCAGCAGCACCAAACTTTTAGGTTCAGCGTAGACAGGGAATCAATGACCACGAGGCTGTTACCGCATCACTGGACACCAATGTAAATAGGAATACGACACGACTATTCGAGCTGTCAACAGGAAAAATTCATCTCCATGACCGAAAATGGGAATCCATGGACAGAGTTCGAGGATATTATACAATACGCCTTAGAGCGGCATGTGTCGAGCAAAATTGTGAGGGATGGGAAAGATCCGCCATGTTCCGCAGCCGTGTTAGAAAGCCCCTTCATAAGCAAGGAGAACTTCACTGCAAATTTAAACGTAGCCAGACTAACACACAACACTGAGCGAAACCAGAATTAGCGTAAGGAGAGCAATGCGTGAAGCGTTCAACCAATTTGAATGTAAAATTCTGTCTAATGCTCTAACATAAAATCCTGATGAATTTGTCTTCTGCAAAATCAGTAAATGGATCGAAGCCGTCTGTCCAGACTCACGGCAATCATAACGGCATCCAAACGGGAGATGAAAGAGAGAAGGACGTCCTACTGAACGCCTTTATCCGAAACTGTTTCACTGAGGAAGATCGTACAGTGGTTTCCCCTTAACGTCGTCGCACGAATGTCAAAATGACAGGTACTGAAATAAGTGATCACAGCACAGAAAAACCACTAAAAACGCTCACGCGAAGAAAGACCACTGGACTTACTGATATACAAATAGGATTCCACATATAGAACCCGAAAAAAAACTTCCTCCTCTTTTGGCAGTATGCACCGCTGGAGAAACGAAGCGGTCTGGTGATTGGAAAAACGCATAGATCATCCAGGTTTCAAGAAAAGTCGTTGAACAGACGCAAAAAAGTAAAGTCTCTGACGCCGGTTTATTGTAGAATTTTAGACTTTATATTATGTTCGCATATTGTGACATTTGTGGAGACCAAAAACCTCCTCCTTAAGAATCAACATGGGTTCCGAAAAAAGCGATTGTTTGAAACCCATCTCGCTCTGTTTGTCCAAAAACCCAGAAAGCATTACATACGGGCGCCGAAGTTGATGCATTGTTCCTTGGCTTTCAGCATGCGTTGGATACAGATAAAATACGAGTCTGCCGAATATTAGACCAGCTGTGTGACTTCACTGAAGATTTTCTAGCCAACAGAACACAGCATTTCATTCTCAACGGAGAGAAATCTCTAGACGTAAAATTAACATAGGGCGTACGCCAATGGGGTGTTATAGGAGCATTACTTTCAAAATATATGTAAATGACCTAGTGGATCACGTCGGAAGTCCCATTAGGCTTTTCGCACATAATGCTGTTCTACACAGAGAAGTCGCAACGCTAGGAAATTGTAATAAAATGCAGAAAGACTTTCAAAGGACCCTTGCTTGGTGCAGGGAATGGTAACTGACCCTAAACATAAAAAAATATAATGTACTGCGCATAAACAGGTAAACAGACCCAGTATTGCATGATCACAGAATTACACAACTGCTGTGAGCAGTCACCTAGAATTATGCGAACGGAGCGGTTTGAAGTGGAACGAAAACATCAAGTAATCGAAGAAAAGGTAGATGCCAGACAGAGATTCATAGGAAGAACACTCAGGAAATGCAGTCCACTCGCAAAGGAGACTACTTACAAAATCCTCGTTCGACCAATATTTGAATACTGTTCGTCAGTCTGCACCAAACAGGACTGATAGACGAAATAGAGACGATACAAAGAAGAGTAGCACGTTTCGTCACAGGTTCATTTAGTAGGAGCGGAAGTGTCACAGAGGTACTCAGCCAACTCCAGAGGCAGATGTTGCAAGTGAGGCGGACTGCATCACGACGTGTTAAAATTCCGAGTTCGTGTGCTCCTAGAAGAGTCAGACAATATATTGTTTCCTCCTACGTATATCTCGCGAAAAGACCATGAACGTAAAAGTACAGACTCAAGCTCACAAAGAGGCTTACCAACAATCTTTGTTCCCGCGAACCATTCGCGACTGGAACAGAAGAAGAAGGGACGATTGACAGCGATACACTAACTACCCTCCGACACACACCGATGGGTGACTTGCGAAATACAAACGTAGATGTAAATGAAGATATTTACAACTGAGTAACACAACTGACAGTATAAAAATTGACCAAAGTTGAAATCTGAACCTCTCACAAAGTGACATAGGGATAAATGACATAGCAGCAAGCACATTATTGCTCATAAATGTAATGAGCACTTGCAACAGAATGATCGAAAGAGTTATTCCTTTATCATTTTCAGTATAAGGACGCGCTTTCCAAATGCACACTCGAAAACTTGCGTCGTTTAGCTTTTAGAATTAAAAATATAAAAATGGCAATTGCTGTGATGAGCTGAACTCGAACACTGAACAGTGATAAGAAATGTCTCGAAATTGAATCAACCAGCATGATGTTTAAGTACGCCAGGGGATATGTCGAAATGCGGCGTGTGGTTCGATTCGCATCCCCTCCTGGATCTTTTTCTTTTGTAGCAATGGTCACGTTTGAGAATTTTTCTTGGGTTGTCGTTCTGGTGTCGGGCCAGTTGTCTCGAATCGTTCGTTTCGTTACTGCACTGACATTCTCGGTTGGGTTGGGAGCTGGTGCAGAAGGGGACATTCGTCATGAATTATCTCGTTCTAAGACAAGAGGAAGTGCAGCATCGAACTTAAATTTTTTAACATGTTTTTTGCAGATCGATTTCAGCTACGGTGTAACTATCTTCAGTGCTGCATGAATAAAAGAACATAATGAGAATCAGGCATTAAAACCAGATCACAAATACATCCCTTGTAAACCGTAAATTTACATACCAATTATTTCCAAGCCATGATGACTCATCACAAATAAAATCACACACGGTACCACATTGACATTACGGATATTTGTCATGTCAATGTGCCATCATGTGTGATTTTATTTACAGTGATTCATCATGACTTGGATATGCTTTTAAAACGGAATTTTGTTTCGTAATTCTAGCCGGTGTTGAAACAAACCAAATTCCAGCTGCCCACTGATTTCTCGAGTTTCGCGCTATTGTTGTGTTCACCGTCGCGCAGAGTTTTTAGATACACCAGAATGTGGCTCGGTCTCCGACACTAACAAATTCCTTTCCTCGGCAAGAGCTAGCCTGCTGACGATGAGATATAGCTCATGAATAAAGAGGTTAGACACGGTGCGAGGAGATCCAGGTATCTGATTTCCAATCCTGTACTGTCACTGGCTATCACAGAAGGACTGATACGCTTACAGATACATACGTAATTCATCGTGTTACCTTGTCGACGTAGGGCCAGAACACGTGGAATAAAGTCAGTGTCACGCTATTCACCAGAAAAACCTCTCCTGAATGATATTTCATGGGAGTGAGGTGGCCCTATAAAGAATTCAAGCACTTTCATATCTCCACATCTATTCGAGAAAGACCACTTTCGCAAAAGCAAAAATTCTGAATGCATACACAACATTGGCGTTCTGCTTCAGTGACTTGTAACGTTCCTTAGACGTTTCAAAAGCAATGGCACATGATTTAAATAGGTTGCAGAGCATGGCAAACCGTCGACTATCGATAACTAAATACTGCATAGGCAGTAGGCTGACACGCTCTGCATCTCATGCCCGAGAGTGAGGGAGCTTTATAGCCTCCCAAGGGAATCTTGTGTAATGCTTTACATTCCTTTACGACTGTTACATTTTATAATTCTCTAATCAAGCCATAGATGTATATTGTATGGGATTAGTATTAATAAGAATCACTAATCACAACATTATATTCTACATCTACATCCATGCTCCAGAAACAACTGTGAGTGCACGGCAAAGGATAATGCCACTGTACCGCAGATTAGGGTTCCCTCTCGTTCCATTCGCGTACTGAGTGCGGGAAAAAATGATTGCTCAAATGCCTCTATGCGCGCTGCAATCAGTCTAACCTTATTTTCGTGGCTATTATAGAGGCGACAGTTATGGGCTTGTATACTTCCAAATTCCTCACTTAATACCGAGTTTAGCTATCGCGGAATAACCGAATTTTGTCTCGAAGCACGTTCCATTTCAGATTTATCAGCAGTTCTGTAGTGCTTTCTCGTGGGCCAAACAAACCTGTACCCCTTGAAGTTGCCCTTCTTTGTATACGCAAATCAGTGAAATTTCGTGTTGTCATTTTTCCTACCCGTTCCATATCCCCTGTTTAGTATAGGTCCCATATACTTGATTAATATTCTAGGATGGGTAGCACAAGTGCGTTTTAAGCAATCTCCTTTTGCGGACCAGTCAGCCTTAGTTTCTCACCATATGTACCTACGACTGAACCTAAATGATCATTCCGATTCATATCCTCACAAATTTTTACACGGTTACACCCAGATATTTATATGAACTGACTGATTCAATTGTGACTCACTGATTTGTAGTCAAATAATACTACGTTTCTTTGTTTTATTAAGTGTATAAGTTGACCTTTCTAAAAATTATAACCCTAGCAGCTAAGCTTTAATTCACTTCGAAACTATACCAAGATCTGGCTGAATATTTGCGGAGTATTTTTTGACATTACGTCATTATGGACACATGAAGCATATGCAAAAGGTCTGAGGTACTATCAGTATTGTCTACCACATCATTAAAATACAGCGTATACAGCAAGGGTCCCAAAACATTTCCCCCAGCAGAACCCGAGGTTACTTCTACATCTGTCAATGACTCTCCTTCCTACTTTCTGCATCCTCCCTAGAAAGAAATCATTAATCCAGTCACAGATATAATTTGATAACCCGTATGATAGGGATGAGGAAGAGACCGAAGAAATGTATGATGAGATAGACGAAATATAGATTCAGGTAGTTAAAGGAGACGAACAATTGTAGGTGAATATGGATTTGAAGGAAAGGAATGGAAGAGGAAGCCGCCTGGTAGAATTTTGCACAGAACACAGTTTAATTATCGATAACACCTGGTTCAAGGTCTATATACACGTGGAAGAGACCTGGAGACACCGGAATGTTTCAGATTGATTATATTATGGTCAGTCATTTAGCAGGCAGATTCTAAATTTTAAGACATTTCCAAGATCAGATGTGGATTCTGAGAAAAGTTTATTGTTTATGAACTGTAGATTAAAACTGAAGAAAACTGCAAAGAAACAGGATATTAAGGAGAGGTGCCTGGATAAGTTGAAAGAGCCAGTGGTTGTTGAGAGCTTCAGAGGGAGTATTAGGCAACGATTGACAAGAACAGGTGAAAGGAATACAGTCGAAGATGAATATGTACCTTTGAGACATGAAATAGTGAAGACAGCAGAGGATCAAACAGGTAAAAAGACAAGGCTTAGTAGAAGTCCTTGGATATCACAGGAGATACTGAATTTAATTGATGAAAGGAGAAAATATACAAATGTAGCACATAAAGAAGACGAAATGGAATACAAACGCTTAAAAACTGAAATTGACAGCAAGTGCAAAATAGCTAAGCAGGAATGTCTGAAGGATAGATGTAAGGATTGAGAAGCATATACCACTAGGGAAAAAATAGATACTGTCTAGAGACCTTTGGAGAAAAGAGAAGCAGTTGTATGAATATCAAGAGCTCAGATGGAAAACCAGTCCTAAGCAAAGAAGGGAAAGCTGAAAGGTGGAAGGAGTTTACCGAGGGATCTGTACAACGGAAATGAACTTGTAGCCAATATTATAGAAAAAAAAGAGGACGTAGATGAAGGTGAGATGGGGGAGACGATACTGTGAGAAGAATTTGACAGAGCACTGACAGACCTAACAGGCGAAATACCCTAAGACTTCAAGAAGAATACAGTAATTCTAATTCCAAAGAAAGCAATGCTGACAGGTGTATCAGTTTAATAAATCATGGGTGCAAAATACTAACACGAATTATCTACAGAAGAATGGAAGAACTGGTACAAGCCGACCATGGGGATGATTAGTCTGAATTCCGCTGAAATGTAAGAACACACGACGCAACACCGGCCCTACAACGTCTCTTAGAACATAGGTTACGAAAAGTGAAACCTACGTTTATAGCGTTTGTACATTTAGAAAAAGCTTTAGACAATGCTGATTGGTATACTCTCTCTGAAATTCTAAAGATAACAGGGGTAAAATACAGGGGAAAAAAGGAGCTATTTACAACTTGTACAGAAACCAGATAGCAGTTATAAGAATAGAGGGGCATGAAAGGAAAGCAAGGATTCAGGAGGGAGTCAGCAGGATTGAAATCTACCCCCGATGTTACCCAATCTGTACACTGAACAAGCAGTACAGAAACCAAAGAAAAATTTGGAGTAGGAATTAAAGTCCAGGGAGAACAAATAGCATTTGAGATTTGCCAGTGACATAGCAATTCTGTCAGAGACAGCAATGGACTTGGAAGTGCCGTCGAGAGGAGTGGACATCGTCTTGAAAGGAGGTTATAATATGAACGTCAACAAAATCAAAACAAGGATAACGGAACGTTGTCGAAATTAAATCAGGTGACGCTAAGGGAATTAGGATTAGGAAATGAGACACTTAAAGTAGTAGATGAGTTTTGGTATTCGTGCAGAAAAATAACTAATAATGGCCGAAACAGAGAGGATATAAAATGTAGACTGGCAAAGGCAAGAAAAGCAATTCTGAAGGAAAGAAATTTGTTAACGTGGAATATACACTGAAGATCCAAAGAAACTGGTACACCTGCCTAATATCGTGTACGGTCCTGGCGATCACGCCAAGTATCGCAACACGACGTGACATGGACTCGATTAGTGTCTGAAGTAGTACTGCAGGGTATTGACACCATGATTGACACCATGAATCCTGCAGGGCTGTCCATAAATCCGTAAGAGTACGAGGCGGTGGAGATCTCCTCTGAACAGCACTTTGCAAGGCATCCGAGATACGCTCGATAATGTTCATATCTGGGGAGTTTGGTGGCCAGCGGAAGTGTTTAAACTCAGAAGCGTGTTCTTGGAGCCACTTTGTAGCAATTCTGGACGTGTGGAGTGTCGCACTGCCCTGCTAGAATTGCACAAGTCTGTTGGAATGTACAGTAGACGGGGATCGATGCAGGTGATATGACAGGACGCTTACGTACGTGTCACCTGTCTGAGTCGTATATAGACGTAACAGGTGTCGCATATCACTTCAACTACACACGCCCCACACCGTTACAGAGTCTCCATCAGTGTTTCCGCTCATCAACAGTCCAATGTCGGTGCTGTCGGGCCGAGGCGAGACGTAAAGCTTTGTCTCGTGCAGTCATCAAGGGTACACGAATGGGTCTTCGGCTCCGAAAAACCATACTGACGATGTTTCGTTGAATGGTTCTCGCGCTAACACTTGTTGATGGCCCAGCATTGAAATCTGCAGCAATTTGCGAAAGGGTTGCACTTCTGTTGCACTTCTGTCACGTTCAATGATTCTCGTCAGTTATCGTTTGTCCCGTTCCTGCAGGATGTTTTTCCAGCCACAGCGATGTCGGAGATTTGATGTTTTACCGGATTCCTGATATTCACGGTACACTCGTGAAAAGGTCGTGCGGGAAAATCCCGACTTCATCGCTACCTCGGAGATGCTGTGTCCCATCGCTCGTGCTCCGACTATAGCACCACGTTCAAACTCGCTTAAATCTTGATTACCTGCCACTGCAACAGCAGTAACCGATCCAACAACTGCGCCAGACACTTACTGTCTTATACAGGCGTTGCCGACGCTGCGCCATATTCTGCCTGCATGCCTATACCAGTTTCTTTGGCGCTTCAGTGTAGATTTGAGCGTTAGGAAGTGTTTTATGAAAGTATTTACCTGAAGTGTAGCTATTTATGGAGGTGAATATGGATGATAAACAATTCAGAGACGTAGAGAAGAGAAGCCTTTGAAATGTGGTGCAACAGCAGAATGCTGAAGCTTAGGTGGGTAGATCATGTAACTAATGAGCAGGTACTGAATAGAATTGGGGAGAAAAGAAATTGGTGGCCAATTTGACTCAAAGAAGGGATCCAGTTGATAGGACACATTCTGAGAGATCAAATGATCGCCAGTTTAGTATTTAAGAGAAATGTGGAGGGTAAAGGTTGTAGAAAGACACCAAGAGATGAACACAGTAAGCAGATTCCACAGGACGTATGTCATTTGCAGTAACTATTTGGAGATGAAGAGGCTTGCACAAGATAGGGATGCATGGAGAACTGCATCCAGTCTGCGGACACAAGACCACCACAACAACGACGAGGACAAAAACATAAACATCAACAACAACCACCCATATGATCGTATAAGGAGCAATCAAGTGAAAACGTAATAGAGGGATAAAAGTAAATAAAAAAGTAATCGTCGTAATTGTTGATACATTTACCCACTGTGTACCTTCAAGGAAAAATGTCTGTGGTTGTCTCCCGAACCATTTTTGTACCTAGGCGTGCATCTCCTCGGCCGAAGCAAATCGACGGTCACAATGTCTTTCTTAAGCACTCTAAATAGATGTAAATCGAATGGCGAGAGACCGGACTCTATGGAGGATGAGCAAGGGCTTCTAAGCGAAACATCTGCAGCGTAGTCAAAACAACCTTGGCAATATGTGGGCGTACATTATCCTGCAACAGAATGATGCCATCCGTCGCATTCCTGGGCGTCTGGACTCGATGGCGCGCTTCAGTTTTTTTCAAAGGGTTCATGTAGCACTATCCGTTAATAGTGGCACGGTGTTCCAGAAAGTGAATGAGCAGCAGGCGATCCGCGTCAAAAAAAAGATCAAAGATCATCATGACTTTTCCGGAGCTGGTGTGTACGGCTTTGTATCTTCCCGGCGAGGGTGAACCCTTTGTTAGCTCTGACGCTCGCTCTGCGTTTCAAACTGATGACACCAGGCTTCATCTACCGCGACAATACGGGACAAGAAACGATACTTTTCCCCGTTATACTGTTACACGTGCTGCAGTGATGTTGACATTCTGTTAAGACTTCTAACGCTCCGTCAGGCTGTGGGAAATCTATTGGGCACAGATATTCCATAAATTCAGATGCTCTCATGATGGCGTGAGTGACGCCGTAACTGATGCCCAACGTGAGCCAAATGTCATCCGCTGTCCAACGTCTGTCATTTCTGACAGCAGCATCCACCGCAGCAACGGAAGAAGGGGTTGCGGCACGATGAGCATATCCTGGCCAACTGCTGTCTTAATGACACCCGACTTTCTCGAAATTGTTTATTCTACGCAAACTCACGCACACGTGACATACTTTGTTCGCCATACGCAGAAGATATTCTAACATGAACTTCACTTCCTAGCATTCTTTCCACAGTCAAAAACCGCACTACACCTCGCCGTTCCTCTTTGATATGTGAAGTTGGACGCACACACGACTCGCTAACCTCAAGTCGAGTACGTTAACAGACAAACGGCACAGCGGTGACCGGTCGCCCTGTTCCTCCCTCATTTCCCATTAACCCTTTCGCTATGGTGAACTTCTGTAGAAGTCGGGAGCGAATGTGCCGTTCTGCCGGTGGACTGTTGCAGCAGTCGAGTGCGGCCCGTGCCGCCCCGCCGGTGGAGTGCTGTAGTAGTTCTCAAAATGTTCAAATGTGTGTGAAATCTTATGGGACTTAACTGCTAACATCATCAAAAATGGCTCTGAGCACTATGGGACTCAACATCTTAAGTCATAAGTCCCCTAGAACTTAGAACTACTTAAACCTAACTAACCTAAGGACACCACACACATCCATGCCCGAGGCAGGATTCGAACCTGCGACCGTAGCAGTCCCGCGGTTCTGGACTGCAGCGCCAGAACCGCTAGACCTAACATCATCAGTCCCTAGGCTTACACACTACTTAACCTAAACCATCCTCAGGACAAACACATACACCCATGCCCGAGGGAGGACTCGAACCTCCGCCGGGACAGCCGCACAGTCCATGACTGCAGAGCCTGAGATCGCTCGGCTAATCCCGCGCGGCTGTAGCAGTTCTGCCTTGAGTCTTACTTCTCCGCTGTACTACGCTCGACTTGTGTGGAAGCTTGACCTATGCACCAACAGTTGTTAACTGTAGTTAATAACAGTCACTAGGTGCAGTTGCGCCGGCCGGAGTGGCCGAGCGGTTAAAGGCGCTCCAGTCTGGAACCGCACGACCGCTACGGTCGCAGGTTCGAATCCTGCCTCGGGCATGGATGTGTGTGGTGTCCTTAGGTTAGTTAGGTTTAAGTAGTTCTAAGTTCTAGGGGACTTATGACCACAGCAGTTGAGTCCCATAGTGCTCAGAGCCATTTGAACCATTTTGAGGTGCAGTTGCATTCAATGTCAAAGTGCTTATTTCGCTCATTTCCCGCCTTGTTTACAATCTGAAGTGACGTTTTGTTAACCTTACTTTCTACTAGAAGTGATATGGCAGATAAGCGATATATTGTGGACGAACCTTTTTCTCTCATACTGGGTAGTGACACTGAAGATGAATGGAAATCATCGTCCGAATCTGACGATGAATATGAATCACTTATTGCAGCTGCTTCTACATCAGGTACACGTGCCACTCCAGCTGTTTCATTTGACATCCTCAGACTTGGATTTGTACACAGACACAGACAATATCAAAAACATGTGTGATTTGTATAAATATTTTCCCTAATAAATATACAGTAAGAAGTTCAGCAATTGCGATAACACTACGAGTGTGAAAGCAGGACATAGTAGCGCCGCGGGGAGCGCGAAAACTGCGCCGTACAGCGGACACGACCGGGCGGGATTGGCGCTCGTCCACAGCGCACGACGCAACAACCACGGCGCCGGAGTGAAAGGGTTAAGTGCACGTCTATATACACACTACCTGAGTTACCAGCGTCCGCGCCATGCTAGTTACACTTTCCAATCATATTAATGTGACCACCTATCAAAAGCCTCAATAACTATCTTTTTGGAAGGTAGCGACAGGGATGTGGACCTTTGCGACTCCAGTGCCGTGGCCATCTGAGCTAAATTTCTCGGTTGAGGATCCATGGTACGAACAGCCCGATCGAGGTGGTCGCATAAATTCTCGATTGGGTTTAAATCCGGGGAATTTGATGGGCAGCGGAGAACGGTAAACTCCTCACGGTGCTCTTCGAACCATGCACGCACATTGCGAGCTGTGTGACACGTTACATTGCCCTGCTGGTAGATGTCATAGTGCCGAGGAAGAACAAATTTGATGTAGGGATGGACATGGTCCCCAACGATAGATGCAGACTATTGTTGATCCATTGCGCGTTTCAGAATGACGAGATCACCCATGGAGTGCCACGAAAACATTCCCCATACTATATCGTTCTCTCCTCCGGCCTGGGTCCTTCGGACTACTGTTGCAGAGCGTACACGCCAACTGCCATCTGTCCGATGTAGCACAAAACATGATTCATCTGAAAATGCCATCGGCTACCAATCAGTAAATGTTCATTTGCTGTATTGGAGTGCAAAGTCCAGCCTTCGTCGCCGATGAACAGCAGTCAGCATGCGTGCAAGAAGCAAGCGCCTGTTACGGTGGTCCAAACACAGCGAAGTTCGCATAACAGTCATTAAGGAGACACTGCTGGTACCAACTTGGTTCATGTGGGCGGTTAGTTGCTCAACTGTTGCTCCTCTATTCACCCATACACATCTCCGTTGCCGTCGTTGACCCCCTTCACCTAAGCTCCGTGGTGCACCACAGTTGCCTCGGCACCGGATTTAGACAGCGCCATTTTGACACGTAAGGTATACTTTAACCACCGCGGTACACGAACAGTTTGCAAACTTAGCCATTTGGGAAATGTTTCCACCTTTGACCCGAAACGCAATGATCATGCCTGTTTCTGACTTCAGATAAATCGCCCCGTTTGCGCATTACAACAAGGACTGCACTGTTTTCCACGTCCCCCCGACACGTTTTATATGCCCTCCACTGCTAGTGCTGCCATCGGCCGACTGTAAGGTTAATGCACGTTGAAGTGCAATATAGGTCGCGTTCACATTAAAGTGACTGGATAACGAATATAGTTTGTCTAGTTTTCGTTTGACTGCCGCTTATACAGGGTGCGGCAGCGTTCATAGCGTAATTTGACTTGCGTAGTACAATGACGTACTGCAGGAATGCACGCCAGTTCGTGCCGCATTCGTGTACTAATGAGCTGCCATTTCGAGTGTGACAGTGATATGGAATGGTGGACTGCACAGCATAGTGCCTTTGGTTCGTGCATTTCGAACAACAGGTTCTGTTTGCAATGACAAACCGGGAAGAAGTGAAAGAACTGTGAGGACACCAGAAACCGTGGAAAATGTTCGTGTTGCACTGTTGCATAGCCCAAAAAGATCTGCTCGTTGTCATGTGCACACTGTACATATATCCGATCGCTCATTCAGTAGAATATTGCACAAAGATCTCTCTTTCCACCCATATAAGCTGCAGATTGTTCAGGAAATTAGGCCTTGCGACTGGGTTTCACGCGAAACATTCTGCTCAATCATGCGTGATCTCCTTCGCGAAAATCCACAAATGTTGCACACCATCCTGATGTTAGATGAAGCTCATTTCGAGTTATGTGGTTCAGTGAATAAACAGAATATGCGTTATTGGAATGATGTAAACCCGCATGAACTGCACTTCAAGCCCTTGTACAGTTCTCGTCTCACAGTGTGGTGTGGAGTTGCTTCCTTTGGAATTATTGGCCCTCACTTCTTTGAAATGACAGCGGTGTGTCTGTAACTGTCACCAGTGAACGCTACCTAAAGATGCTGCAAGACTTCGTTCTTCCCCAATTAGGTATGGTCGATGTGGATGTGGAACAGTTATGGTTTCAACAAGACGGAGTGACCTCGCATACAGCCAGAATTTGCATGGATTTCTTGCGACAGACATTTCCCGGTAGTGTAATTTCCCATTTTGGTGACATTTCCTGGCCGCCTCGATCACCTGACCTTCCATGTGCAGACTTTTTCCTTTGTGGTTACCTGAAGCAAGAAGTGTTCCGAAAACGTTGTGCCACCATTCCTGAGTTGAAGGTTCGCATCAGAGCTGCCGTCGCCAATGTCCCAGGGAATACGTTACGCCGAGTTATGGAAAGCTTCCAACGCCGCGTAGATGAATGTGTTGTGCAGAGGGGGCATCATTTTACAGGAATCATATTCAAAAAGTAATTCACGCAATGGACAACGACTCACACATTAGTAAATGGCATACCTTTAATTATTAATTGACATAAGAGGTAATAAATAATTTACAGTTACTGTCTGATGGTATGTTTTTAATATCCTACCATGAACGCCACCGCACCCTGTAGTTTCGTTAGTAATCGTTTCTAACGTACTGAGTTAGATGCTTTTTAGAAGTCAAGAAATACTGCAGCTACTTGACTGCCTTATTCCACGGCTTTCAGAAAGTGACGTGACACAGGCGCGAGTTCAGTTTCGCGCGATCTCTTCGCCACTGACATTAATACTTACGTCACTACACTCTCGAGTGGTGCGAGAATTAAAGTGAGGCTGTTGACTTAGATCCTCCTTTGTGAAAGAAAATTTGAAAAAGGAGTCTGTCAGCTGCCAGACACTATTAGTTCCTTCTCGAGCGTCACTTGCTCATGTTTTCTGCTTTGTAACTATATATACAAATGAATACAACAGTGAGCTGAATATTAAACTGGAAAGACTACTCCATGATGCCAAGCCGTGAAGTAATATGTCACAGTCGTCATGATAGCTTTGGGCAAGCTGTCAAATCGTTCAACTAAACAGGAGAAATTACTGTTTACTGATACTACGTTACGCTATCTAGGTTTAGTTAGTACTTGAATGAAAGAATCCCTGGAAAGTCGCAAACACACGCAGTACTAACAACCCCGAATGTCCTCGCCAACCGCCGACCGCCGTCATGGTTTCCTATGCCAATACGCCTTTGAATAGTCTCTCCAAAAAAATGTTCAAATGTGTATGAAAGCTTATGGGACTTAACTGCTAAGGTCATCAGTCCCTAAGCTTACACACTACTTAACCTAAATTATCCTAAGGACAAACACACACACACCCATGCCCGAGGGAGGATTCGAACCTCCGCCGGGACCAGCCGTACAGTCCATGACTGCAGCGCCTCAGACCGCATGGCTAATCCCGCGCGGCAATAGTCTCTCCAGTTTAGTCTGATCTCCCTGCCACGCACAGCATTTTAGGCGCAACTGGCTGCACGTCAGTGACACTATACCCGCAAATGAAATCTGTCAGTTACAAAGTTATTTAATTCGAGCTGTAATAACATAGTTATTTCAAACGATACTTCATCATCATTATTATTATTATTATTATTAATTATTAAACAGTGACATGCAAACTACAATGAAAAGTTATCAGTAAATTATGTTCCTATACCTTGCAGAAATCAGAAGCGCACTGAAAAAGATTCTGATGCCGAAGATGAGAAATAACTGGATGAGGGATAACAGTATATGGTTCGGGCCAGTATGCAGGCCAGAGAGCAGACGAGGGTCCGCATAGGGCTCAGCATGCGGTGAATATCAGTTGCCCCATATCTGAAACCCTGCCGACCCGCTGCAAGAGCAAGACCCGAACAGAATAAACAACAAATAAATAATTTCTTCTAGTCAGGTGGACAGGAGATGCAGATTAGTAATGACGAAATGGCTGAAAGAGTAATGAACACTAATAGGACTGGCTACAGCAAAGTAAAGTGAGAGTAACAATCAGATACGTAGGTCGATGGGCGCAGTCGAGCGCCCCCCAGGGCTCATCATGCGCCATGTGGCGTCCTTACCACAACCACCTAACCGAAAGTGTCATTAATGTCAAAGTGTTAAGGATGAGAATAGAATACACCCTCTCAAAGGAAGCATAAACATCTGTTCAACTGTTCATTCTTTACCCTCTAGTGACAAGGAAAAGGAATCCTTTAGGTCTTGCCTTCAGTAGAGTGCTATATGAAGGAACACTCCCAAAAAATCAAAAATGGATGCGCTAGAAAAAAGGGCTACACGCAGTTAGTGGTGATTAAAAACAGTAAAAAGGTGGCAAGGGCGGCTTGCGAAGGAAGCAGGGTCCCAATTTGCGGCGGGAGACACCTTACTACCAACTAACCCTACCCTGACCCAACAACAGTTTAAAAGATTAGGTCTGAGAATAAAAACCACTTCCTCGGAGGAAACAAAGAGCCATTTCAACTGTTCATAGCTCGTCCACCAATATTAAATGTCAAGAATCTGGAAGGCTATGCTTGGTGTGGAAATCCAAGAACGGGAGGGGGAGGGGTTATTCCACTAGGAAGTGAACTGCTGTCTGTAAGGCTCTCAACATGACAGTGGCTCATTACTTATGACAATACTACGAGTTAGTTCGGTATAACCGATGCTTAGGCGACAAGGGAAGATGGGTTCCTTCTGGGAGGAACGTTATGCAGACATCGTCTGCTTGATAGTGTGGAATTTACTAGAGTGGGTGGTAATCCATCAGATGTTGTTGCGTCTCCAAGTGAGATCTCCAAGTTCATCTGAAATTTCGAGATTGAGATCGTCAAAGCAAAGACTGGGCTAATAAGTGCTTCTTTAGCCAAACGCTCCTCCAGTTCATTCCTCAGGATATACAAGTGTCTTGGGATCCAGAGGAAAACAACTGAGCAGGTAGTATAGTTAAGCTCAGAGCGAAGATCGTGAATAGCAGATATCACAGTGTGACAGGAGCAACTTCGACCAGTATCCTGGAGTCACTACAAATTAAAAATTGGTCGAGTGCGATCTGATTAATAAAGCGTAGGGCTCTGTTACTGGCTATCCGCACCGCCGTAAAAACAATACAAGTTCCTGAGAACGAATGTTGTTCCTGACTGCTGGGAGAAGTAAAGCATATTTCGTCCTATTCATGGTCTTACAGCCGTTGATGAAATAGATGGTAGCACCGTGAAGCACTCTCTGAAGATTTGAGAGGAACAGATGCCAAAAATCCGTAGACACTTGAAATAGAGTGGTCCTAATTCGTGGTCTGGATACTAACTGGCCGGCCGGAGTGGCAGAGCGGTTCTAGGCGCTACAGTCTGGAACCGTGCGACCGCTACGGTCGCAGGTTCGAATCCTGCCTCGGGCATGGATGTATGTGACGTCCTTAGGTTAGTTAGGTTTAAGTAGTTCTAAGTTCTTGGGGACTGATGACCTCAGAAGTTAAGTCCCATAGTGCTCAGAGCCATTTGAACCATTTTTTTGATACTAACTAAGGAGGAGTGCACGGAATTACTCGGGAATACACTCTAAGGGGGATAGGAAGAGATCCCAGCAAAAGGTCTCGAGGTACTTTCCAACTGGGAGATCTACCATACGGCGAGCGGCAGGAGTCGACACTCCAAATAAAAAAATAAATAAAAAAAAAATCGATAAGTTGGATGATTAGGAAACGGTCGCATGGTAGCCATGTCATCTTCTTACGAAAGATGGATCATCGTCTACACACTGGGTACCTGAGGAGTGTTAGGACAGGATGAACCATGGTATACCGCCAGAAATGCACGATTCTCATTTTCGTAGGAGAAAACTGGGTGCCACTGGAAAGGGTCCAAGAGGAGGCCCTTCAGAAGGCTCTTAGAAGCTGGAGTTCAACCAAGACTACAGATTGGGAGCTATACTAAAGTCATAGTCATACAATGCGGAGGTGACCAGTGGTCTGATGGAAGTCACTACCCCATTCATGGCGATGAGGAAGAGTGTAACACACAGCACAGAACCCTGCTGGATGCCAAGTGATGTATCAAATCTAACCTGAAAGAACTGAGGGATAAAAACTGACGAATAAATATTGGTACGGAGCATCAAAAACCCCGGTCATGAAGAGTATGTTAAATTTGATGATGCCAAGCGGTGTCGTCTGCCCTATACAAGTCTGAAGCAGTAAGATGTCAGTAACGCCGCCGCCCCCCCCCCCCCCCCCCACACACACACACACACACGAACCTCTGTCGGAAAGCTGTTTTTAGTCTAACCAAATCGTTGGTTATGTATCGTTTAGCCTGAAAACCACAGACGAAAGGTCCCCAGATTCGTGAACCCGACACAATAATCAAGCTAACATCCTCTTTCAACCATTTTTTTAGAGGCTAATTGATTGGAAGCTATCGATGTACGTTGGGTTTGTTCCTGGCTGGATTGGGATGATGATACTCTCTGCTGCAAAGGACAAACCCCTTCTAGCCAAATATGGTTAAGACCCTGAGTGAAATGTTAACCATCTGGTTATGAATCTCATCAGCGCCTAGGCCATACAATGCGGCGAGACAAGATCATGAAGCAGTTTTCAGTCAGTGAAAGGTTCATTATGTACTTAATGGTTACAGAGGGCAAAGGATAGGCGATGTCTTCAACTTGCTTTTTATGCAATCAGAAGGTAGCTGAATAAGCAGAGTATGCAAACACTGTCGCGAAGTGGCTCATAGGAAGTGAGCCTTTGCACAGAGCCGCATAAAAGTGACGCAGGGGGTCTGTGAAGGATGTTTTTGAATCGTTGTAGCAATGTGTTTGGTCCATCACGGTACCTGACACTGATGGAAGGCCACATAGAAAGGGCGAAAGCAATTCTAATGGCACGGACGATACGGACAGTACCATTTCCTACAACCTCATCTATGCAATTTGACGGAGAGGAAACGAAGGTGCAGAAAGGGTATGCAACTGCCAGTTGGCCTTTTTCAGAGCCCAACGTGACAATTAGTCCATCAGGCAGTGACAAGGAAGTGGCAGGAAAGTGACCACCGACACAGAGTTTGTTGCACAATGACCATTGTAGAAAAGCCACGAGACTGGGGGGGGGGGGGGGAGTAGATCAAGACGTTTATAGTTTAAAACATGCCATGAGTGGCATTAAAGTGAGTGGGAGTACCGACACATAGGAGAGACAGGTCAAAATAAGAAAAAAATTATTCAGTCGTTCGGTCCATAACAGGTGACACGATACTTTGCTCATAGAGAGTGGCGTGCATTGAATTCTGCAAGTAGGAGAAAAGGGGGAGAGTTCTTGAATTAAGGAGCCATCCCAAAGTAAGTAACTGCCCTGCCTGGCCTGGAAAGGGAGGGGGGGGGGAGCAGAACAGACATTGTAGATAGTGATCGCTGGGGAATTTTTGCACTCGCGCTGTTATCGATTCCAATGTGGCATGGGGGGGGAATTCGCCAACAGAAGACATCCGTGTGAAGCTACGAACAAACCCATCCAGATATGCTCTTAGGCCCAGTATGGTAACCTCATAGAATTGTAGAATGCTCATGCATTTCTTGGAGAGCAATGCAAGTCACGGAACAGTATGATATTAGTTGTTGCATATCAGCATTGACGGTAATATCCATTGCACATCCACTGAATTATCATGTTAAGGGTGTTACGGAGTGAAGTCAGCGGCGGCACGCCAGTCAGGAACGACAGAGAAGAGAAGGCTGTGAGAATAGGTCAGCCAATCGCACGCTAAACGACCTCCCTCCAGGACGATAACGCGACAGCTGCGGCCCATAGATGAAGACGACATGCAGTAAGCGCTGCGCCCGACTGGTGGGAGCCCACTTCAATAGCAGCTTCAACGTTAGCTACTTCGTTAGCTGAAGCATTGTAGCCTCTATCATTAGCAATCTCTACGTAGCACAGTTAGAGATCAGCAATCAGTACAGTTCAGTTGACAGACTTTTGTTAGTAGCAGTCGCTAGGATCAGAAGTGTTACATGTGTTTGTCTGTTCTGAAGAAGATTGATTATTTTTTATGTCGCCCTTTGCTTGTGACACATCTGTGTCATTGAACTTGTGGATGGTCATGTATAAAGAACTACAAGAATTCTCAGATCAAAGTTAAGTACTTGTTGTAATAAAACTCATTAATACGAGTTGTTTGATTGGTTGTCTAGCGAACCGAGTATGCAGGGTTCCTAGACGCAACAAAGGGCATCCTGGTTAAGTGTGAAGGTGCCAAGAGGAAAGGCCGCGCCTTTGGATCACTGACTATCATCAGTGGAGGTGGAACATTGACAAACATAGGTTGAGAGTCCGATGGCGTGGTAGGATCTGGCACCTCTTCAGTCGCTGGAGTAGACTTCTCCTGAGATATCTTCTTTTCCCTTTAACTGCCTAGATGGCCTATTCTCTGTTGGAATGGGAACCAGAGTAGGCTGCTATGGGGCGCACAGTCTATGGCTCCTTCAGCCACTGGCTCGTGTTTGATCACTGGCCTGCATGACGATTTCTGGAGATAGGGAACTGTAAAGGAAGCACTGCCATGTAGATACCAGAAGAGCAAGCTGCTTCTCTGGTTGTGTGCACCACAAGAGGGAAGGTCCTCTCTCTGCCACAGGTTAATTAACTTGCACGACTACAGAAGAGGGGAGGCCCTCTCTCTGCCAAAGTAGTTGATGACCTGGAGAGATAGTGGCAAAGTTTGATACCAATGGACTGATATAAGCGATGGTACTTTTTCCAGGCTTCACAATAGACACGTCATCAAAGACCCTGTATTATGTGTTGCTTAACTAAGGTATCAGACATCAGGAACAGGAGAGGGTTATGGTCTCCACAACAGTCACGGAACAGTGGTTGCTTTTTTGGCGAGTTTTCATGAAGAAGCTGACCATTAGCCTTCACAAACTGGGTTGTTTGTACAACAGAAAGACATATGCCCAACGTGTAGAAATACAGCTCCACGTCACATCAATGACAGTCCCAGAGTTTTCACGTAATTCCTCATCCATTTACAGCGTTAAGTCCCAGAGAAAAAACAACACTGTCCCACGATCAGGCTCTTACGGGGTTTTAAGGTGGGAAGTGAACTTCCAAATTTGTTGCAAAAGAATCATTATCAGGACTTGGTAGGATTTGCTGTTTTAATTATGACAAAACAACTTCACAGTTTGCTGAGGAAAAGATTTCTCCAAATATAGTTTTGCTGTTATTTACAAAGAACCGTTTAGAAGTTTGTGTGCAAACCAGGAACTGAGGGGAAAGTTTTTGCAGTTCGTTTGAACTTACTTTCCTCCCACGGCGTAGCCAAGGTAGAAAAGTTCTTGAGGTCATAACGACCTGCACTAAAGCATTTAAGTCTGTCTGAGGGGATCGCCGTAGCCTTCTCTGCCTAGATATCCATCATGATGCTGCCTCCTCCGACGACGCGGGCACTACCTAAGGGTGCCATCCAGCCAGAGCTATGTCACATGGCTTGATGGCCAATAACCAGAGTTTGAGTTGCCAAACGGACAGGCACCTATATCTCGGCATGTGTAGGGAGGCAATGACTCCGGCATCAATAGTGCGATCCCTTCGTAGGCGGAAGGTGAACCTCACCGTGGACTGGCGTTGGGTGCTGGGCGACCTTCCCCATACAACTGAAAAGTGGAGATCAAACCCGGACGTGGGGGCCAAATATGAGTAACCAGAAACAAGAGTTGTAAAATAAATCAACAAAGCGGGAAAAGCTGTAATTGAAGTCCCACAGAGAAGCTAGGTTATCACCAAGACATCTGTCCTACAGATGAAATGTGTCCCACAGACAAAGTCTGAGAAAGATATAGTCAGAAAGTAAGACTGAAGCACAGGAAAGGAAGAGGTACTGCAGTGGCTCAGGGGCCCATCCAGTCAACGCATGTTCCCAATAAAGAGTTGTGAGCCGCCGAAGATTAGCTGCATAAAACAGTTATTGATCACCGTGACCCTGATGTATATTTTGTTTGTCGGTTTCAGAGGTGTACGGTACAAAGCTTAAGACAGCAGAATTAACGTAGGTCCAGATATGTTCTAAATAACACAAGAGGTTGAGAGTTTATACAGACGTTCTGTAAAGTGACACATTTAGCAGTTTCACTGAATAGACTGTACAACCCCAACGTTATCTGTAATATAACGGGCTATAAAAGAGTTTCCGTTTGAGGACGTTGCTGTAACGTAATGCAACATAGCACGAGCTCGATGCGCGTACCGGGCGTCCACATGTAGACAAGGGATTAGTGTGACGTTCGAACGGAAACTTTTTGATCGTCCCTTATATATGTGTGTTCACTCATAAGCAGATGAAAGCATATTTCCTTATTTGGACAGTACGTAGGCTAAAAATGTGAGAATCAGTATCGTAAAACAACCGGAAAGTTACGTTCGTCGTGCAGTACAGGAAGGGAGAATGCAGGGGTTAGACAAAGGAGGAAACAGCTCTAGAGCCTTGACACGGTTACTAATGAATGCGGAGGAACTGAACGAAAGCTGTCTCAAGTGCGCCCAACAGGGAAGACCAGCGCAGGCCGCCGCGTGAGGGTATGCGTGCCAGGCGGAGGTGCATCGAGTCAGTTGGCAACACTGCGCAGCAGACAAAAAGTGCAACAGGCGGGCGAGCAGGTAGCTGGGCTGTGGCTAGGGCCTGAGTGGGCGCCGCCACAAAGAGTGAGACGGGCGGAGGGGAGGGGACGCCGCAGGAACAGAACCGGACCCGCCTCACCCTGCCGCAGGAAATTCCACGCCGCCGCCTCCCCGCATCTGCATAGCGCGTCTGCGGCAGGCGGCTAATTTGGCACGAGGAAGCTGGCGGCCTGGCCTGCAGTCTGCTCTGTCGTGCCGGGCGTTTCACTGCCGCGCGCCGCAAGCGGAAAGAACAATACACCTAGCGAAAGAAACGTCAAGGCACACACACTCCTGCCATCCAAACTGACGACTGACAATATTTCGACGCATCTTATTCCGTTGTGAGCATATTTCTTCTGAGCGTACATACACTGGGTGACAAAAGTCACTGTATGCGGTCACACCTCTTGAAGCCATACTGCTCCTTACATATTACCTATACACCCAGTTATGAGTGCTAACAGAAAAATAATGAAATAGAAGACGAAAGAATGGAAACGGAGTAGCTGGTGACCTTCGTTAGAAAAATGTTGGACGTTAAGCACAGCAAGCTTCTAAACGATAGTAAAACACAAACCGAAAAATGAATTTGTTGCTCTGTCAATTTGTTGTTGGATAGTAAATGATAACTGAGTAGCAGTTACAGCTGCTTAGATTACGAAATTTAGTAAAAGTATGCTGCCACTGTTTGTTGTTACGATCATATCCGAAGTTTTCTGTGACCAACTCCATTATCTTTTCCTACATGTATATTTCGCAAGATTACAACTCACGTTTCCAGTTTAGTTCTACAATAGCTTTCCATATGTTATAAGCAGATGGTAATAGTTGTCTATTTTAAGAGAATAACATCTTGAACGAATAATAAATGTGAATATGTATTTACGGTATGTACCTTTATTGGTTCAAATGGCTCTGAGCACTATGGGACTTAACATCTGAGGTCATCAGTCCCCTTGACTTCGAACTACTTTAACCTAACTAACCTAAGGACATCGCACACATCCATGCCCAAGGCAGGATCCGAACCTGAGACCGTAGCAGCAGCGTGGTTCCGGACTGAAGCGCCTAGAGCCGCTCGGCCACAACGGCCGGCTATGTAATTTTATTATGTCATTGAATAATAGTATCCTGAAACTGAAAAGTACACAACTGCATTCACGCTTCATGAAAGTTACCGTTTTCATTAGGTACTGGCCAAACTCAAGCGCCAGGTCACAAACCGTTCTTTCTAATTCCACTTTTTTTATGGACGATGTTAAGAAATAAATGTCAAATTATTTCATTTACGCATAGAGATGAAACAGGGATGGAGTGTTAGGCTGCGTTGTGAGGAGAGTTTGTGAATCCGTGCTCACACACACGAGAAAATGGCTTAAAGTCTTCCACTTATTTGCGTACAATACAACTTTGAATCGTGATGGCGGTGGCAGCGGGTCATGCTACTAATAAGACAGCGAAAGAAGTATTCAGACATTATCATCCATGAGTACACAGGCGCTACTCAAAATTGAAGGAAATTGATCGGTGAAGGATACAACGCACGCAAATCTCGTTCGCTGGCGTCCCTGAGATGCCCAACATAACTGGGAGACAGGTGACCTGGTTTCGGAACTAGGGTGGGGGGCGGGGGCGACTTGATGAAACCAATCCCCTTCGCTGTTACTGAGTGTTCTGCTAACAATTCTCACACAAAATGTGAGCGGTGAATTACTGAACTGTCTTGCTGACGGTACAGATTACTTGCGGAGTGATGCAGGCCAAGAGCGGCCAATATTTCACTCGCAGGCCATGCCCTTGCACGAGTGCCATAGCGCTCACGCTCAGCCTCGCTTCACACTTCCCTCACCGCCGTGCCACTCTGTTCTGTGCGTGTGGAGGGGGCCCAGGGGAAAACTGCAAACGCGTCGCATTTAGACTGTTGTGCAGTCGCACTGCATGCGACTTGGTTTTGTATTCCACATTTCTCAACAACACAGATCACAAACAAAACAAATTTGCAGTAATTTGGCTCGCTGAAGACATTTTTTATCTGGTACAGATGTCGGCATACGGGCAGATGCTGACATACACTCCCGGAAATTGAAATAAGAACACCGTGAATTCATTGTCCCAGGAAGGGGAAACTTTATTGACACATTCCTGGGGTCAGATACATCACATGATCACACTGACAGAACCACAGGCACATAGACACAGGCAACAGAGCATGCACAATGTCGGCACTAGTACACTGTATATCCACCTTTCGCAGCAATGCAGGCTGCTATTCTCCCATGGAGACGATCGTAGAGATGCTGGATGTAGTCCTGTGGAACGGCTTGCCATGCCATTTCCACCTGGCGCCTCAGTTGGACCAGCGTTCGTGCTGGACGTGCAGACCGCGTGAGACGACGCTTCATCCAGTCCCAAACATGCTCAATGGGGGACAGATCCGGAGATCTTGCTGGCCAGGGTAGTTGACTTACACCTTCTAGAGCACGTTGGGTGGCACGGGATACATGCGGACGTGCATTGTCCTGTTGGAACAGCAAGTTCCCTTGCCGGTCTAGGAATGGTAGAACGATGGGTTCGATGACGGTTTGGATGTACCGTGCACTATTCAGTGTCCCCTCGACGATCACCAGTGATGTACGGCCAGTGTAGGAGATCGCTCCCCACACCATGATGCCGGGTGTTGGCCCTGTGTGCCTCGGTCGTATGCAGTCCTGATTGTGGCGCTCACCTGCACGGCGCCAAACACGCATACGACCATCATTGGCACCAAGGCAGAAGCGACTCTCATCGCTGAAGACGACACGTCTCCATTCGTCCCTCCATTCACGCCTGTCGCGACACCACTGGAGGCGGGCTGCACGATGTTGGGGCGTGAGCGGAAGACGGCCTAACGGTGTGCGGGACCGTAGCCCAGCTTCATGGAGACGGTTGCGAATGGTCCTCGCCGATACCCCAGGAGCAACAGTGTCCCTAATTTGCTGGGAAGTGGCGGTGCGGTCCCCTACGGCACTGCGTAGGATCCTACGGTCTTGGCGTGCATCCGTGCGACGCTGCGGTCCGGTCCCAGGTCGACGGGCACGTGCACCTTCCGCCGACCACTGGCGACAACATCGATGTACTGAGGAAACCTCACGCCCCACGTGTTGAGCAATTCGGCGGTACGTCCACCCGGCCTCCCGCATGCCCACTATACGCCCTCGCTCAAAGTCCGTCAACTGCACATACGGTTCACGTCCACGCTGTCGCGGCATGCTACCAGTGTTAAAGACTGCGATGGAGCTCCGTATGCCACGGCAAACTGGCTGACACTGACGGCGGCGGTGCACAAATGCTGCGCAGCTAGTGCCATTCGACGGCCAACACCGCGGTTCCTGGTGTGTCCGCTGTGCCGTGCGTGTGATCATTGCTTGTACAGCCCTCTCGCAGTGTCCGGAGCAAGTATGGTGGGTCTGACACACCGGTGTCAATGTGTTCTTTTTTCCATTTCCAGGAGTGTATTTTCGAATTACGTTGCCACGTAATCGTGACTTATTTAGTTTCATCGTCGAAAAACGCTCTTTCACACAAACGTGTCGATGGAGATATTGTAGCAGTTTTCCAAACTCATTTTGGGAACGTAAAAACTCTACCTGAGGAAGCAATGTAGACGTCCTTGACAGTTTTAATATAAAAGAATTTGTCATTAAAACAGGTATTACCTTGCAAGTCAATCAGTTACGTCTGCACATGCACAGGGGCGCTTTCATCAGAAACAACAAACGGTACCGAAAACAAGCTCGAAAATGAATGTCAGATTTATAATGTCCTCAAAACGTTAGGAAACTATCCTTGTAATTCTTGCAAGAGCACAATCTTCAATCTTCATATCTCTCGTTTTCTTTACCGGTAGAGAACTTAGGGAACTGGACTGTGTCGGAATGTGTCCCTTCCATAACGCGATTTTCTTATTAAATGTTTCCCCTTCCAATCAGAAAGAAGTTGTTTCTGATCTTCCACTGTCTTAGTGTGGGCAGTGCGCAGTCAAGTCCAACTAAAATACGAGGTCTGCATTCCATTCCGAATCTTCTAATTTTTGTTCCCGCACTCATTTTGCCTTCATAAATCAACAATAGTAAATTTTAAACCGAAAAATCCTTTCAGGCATGCCCCTTGACTTGACGAAAGTACTTTGCAGCAAAATACAGTCTCTATAATACATCTCGTTCAATTCCACCAAGAACTGTTGCAACTGACAGTCGAATAATGCGTGCGACATAAGATATTTTGCTACTCGTACCACCAATTTCTTCACGTGATCCGCGCTACAAATTTAGCAGAAAGTGCTTCTTGATTTACAGAAAAATGAATTCCGTCTGTCGATCGTTGCAACTTTTTGCTGTTTCATTGTCAACGAAATCTTTAAACTCGTTCTGCATGGTATTGTAAAATCGCTTCATAGTAACTTTGCAGTACCTGTCTCTTATGCGACTACATAATAGATACTGTAAATTCTCGTCCCCCTCTTCTGTCTTTCCCATTCATTTTTAAAGGCTTTTTACCGCTAGACTGCCTCTTTTCGTGCAAACATCCAGTGGAGCTGTGAACGTCCTTCAGACCAAGAACAAATAGCGAAATGTACAGAATGAGTTTTGTGCCGGTCGAAAAATTTCAAACCGCAATACCAAATGAAATATTACGCTCTATCGAGTACTTCCGAGAAGGAACGAGCACAGCGCAGACAGGCAGAGCCGTGGCCCGCGTGTAGTTTGGTACGTCGTGACCGGCCTGCTCTACAGTGTACCCGAACAAACGCATGCACATGATCGGAAAGTAGCTTCCTGTATCATTCGCCGTTGGAAGGCGACGGTTGACATATCAGAGACTCCGTTTCATCCCAAGTAAACACCTTCCACTCGATAATACTTCCAAGACCCACCTGAACGGTGCCCTACTGTGAGGCGGAATGTTTCTCCTCATGTGGTCTCCATCGTACTCGTTCCCAGTCATCGGTATGTACCAACGGGTACCGCGACTCATAAATCCATGCAACCATTTTTCAAGCTTCGAGTACCACTGATGGCGTTCCTAGAGCCATTCTGATTGCTGTACACTGTAACGTGCGTTGGTTCCAGGTACACGTGTGAGACGACAGCTTCTGTGCCCCTCAACGAGGAGGCGGTTATGGCTGTCGACTCACAGGTTGCTGTTGCCGAAGCCGAAGTGGCGAGCTGTATGCTGCACTAGGGTTCGGCTATGCGCTATTAGAATACGCAAAGGTCAACCGTGATCTCTACCATCAGCACCCTGTCCCACGCGGCGGATGATTACACTAAATCGAGACACTAAAAATTATACCCTCAACATCGTGGTGTACCTATAGAGTCCAGTGCCCGCCCGATCTCGAATACAGCGCATCCTGTGCATCGCATACTATGACCGTAGCATCACTCGTTCTTGTATCCTGCATCTTGCCTATCTTGAGTCAACTGTCGTGCAGACAAACGGTCAAAGGTCCGAACTATTAATATCGCCATGCGACTGCAGTGCCCACTCTAATAGATTGATTGCAAATAAATAGATTTATAAACAACCAAATAACCACACCAGTTACACTTATATTTTTATTTTTATTATCACGACTGACTTCGATTCCCAAGGCCATTTTCCATTGACTATTTGAACAATTTAGAAAAAGTACAATGCAAACACTGAAACGCAAAAGCAACTGATTTAGGCATGCGTATTCAAATACAGATATACGTAAACAGGCAGAATACGGCGCTGAGGTCGGCAATGTCTATATAAGACAACAAGCGTCTGGCGCAGTTGTAAGATCGCCCACTGTTGCTACAATGGCAGGTTATCAAGATTGAAGCGAGTCTGAAGACATTTTCATTTTTTACACTTTACTTCTTTTCTCCCTATTACGAAACTGATGTAATATTAACATTGTCTTCTTTATAATTGATCTTCCTTAACCGAATTCCCAACTTATGGTTAGTATCATGACTTAATGTAAAGACAGTCATCAATGGTTTTGGTTTTCTGCTCATTAATGCTGATCAACTTCTGTACATTGGCATCTGTATTTATTTTTATTTACTTTTTAATACGAAATACCTTTTATGTTAGACTGGGTCTGTTCTCATTTCCGTAACTTCGTGGGGGCAATGTCCCTTAGTTCTGAACTTTTGTATTTTTTATTACTATATTAATTTTTGACATCTTGATAGTGTAAGTTTTGTCATACATTAAATTCTTTTCCCTTAACCCCCTCCTATAAACGCCCCCACAGCCCCACAATATTTTATTATTTCGACGGATATATTACTTTTACAATTTGTTTAAAGTCAGGCTTAAAAACCCTATCTTATTTTCACAATGTATCCCTGGTTTTGTCAATTAAAATATTGTAATACGATATGATTATTTCCCTGTATTTTGGTTTTATAATTGAGTATTGTTCTTCCTTTACTAATTTTTGTTTGTATCCTAATTGATCTCTTTAATTTCGTCTTATGACTATGTAGTAATGTTGATGAAATATTTTTAACCAATGTGTTAAAGTGTAGGTTCATACCATATCTCTATATTAATTGTTATCTGTATGATAAATGGAATTTCAATTACATTTTGTGACTGTGTAGACATTGGATGACATATTCTTCTAATCAATGTGTAACAGTTTAGATGCATACCATGTTTCCTCATATACAAAAAAAAAAAAAAAGAAATTGGTATGATTGTGGCACAGGCATGGCATGGGCAAAAATTTTTAGATGTTTTACATCTATATATTCCTTACTCCTTTTGTATTTTCCTTCACTCCTGATAATCTTATTTTCTTTGTATTAATTTATTTTAATGAGTGTTTTTGTCAGATATGGCTTGACTGATTTTAATTTCATGGATTGCTCTGTAGCTAGTATTTTACATGCTTACATTTTTGACTGGACTGTAAAATATTGAATACTATTACATTTATTACACCTGTTACTTTATTACTTTATATTTTATTTTACTGATGTTTTTATGCAATAGCAATCAAATGTAGGACTATTAATATTTCAATTTGTAACCTGATTACCACAAAAGTATTTAATGGCAACGTCTTCGGATTTGGTCAAGATCTTTGACTTTGAAGCTCTTTGACTTGTATCGCTGTACATAACATGTTGGCCTTTTGCAATATGCCATCACATTTTAACCTTGTCACAATTTTTTATTTTTGTTGGCACTTATGGTTTTCAGTGGTAACCTATGTCGAAGCATGTATGTCTTGTGATACATCTTTCATAATTTTTCTGAGTATTTCGATCGATTTAATGGTTTTTCCTGTTTTTTGTATTTCGTTTTGCATTGTCAGATTGTCCTTTTTTGTGTGTGTATATACAGCTGCCGTTGACGATGGTTTAGAACCGAAACTGGTAGCAGAATAAATAACATTATCATGAACAGCACAGTGTTACGCATTTTGTATAATATTGTGTAGCAACTCGTTCACAATTTAAAATACATTACTAGAATCTGCACGTATACCGTCGCGAGAGTACTCACACACAGTTTAGTGACACATTTGAAATGACGCTGCTTAAATGAGGGAGTGAAAATTTATAGGTAGGACCTGAAGAGGACAGAGAAGATACACAGGGAGAAGCAAATAATTATGACATAAGTATAATACTTTAAAGATAAACAAAACACAGAAATATATGGCATATAAAAGTTTTAAACGGATACATAACAGAAAGACATCTAGAAAGCAGTAATGTGAAAAAAGAGTAAAGACAGCAGGACAACGCTCGGAGAGACGAAAGAAAAGTCGAGGTTAGACAGTCAGCTGCAGTACACAAGTAAAAACAGCAACTGCATCTCTGCACGCAATCTCGTTGTTTAGAGAACACAAAGCCTGAGGTACAGAGAGTGGCTTGTTGTGTGAGTCACACATGCTGTTCCATGATAACTGATTGCACTAGAATTTCAAAACATCGAACACATTCTGTAAAGCATCAAGGAGAAAAAAGTTTTTCTGTTCATTAAGAATTCTAGTCTACCTGTGGTGCACACAGTTGAAATTTACCTCTCTTCCAGGACGTCTATGAGAGTGTCCTTCTCTTTTTTGAGCAAACTCGAAACGTTTTTGCCAATAATACTAATGCAGTGTCATTTGGAATTATCTGCGAAGTGAAAATAGATTTATCTTATGCGTTTTTTCTTGTTTCCGTATTCTCTGTGTATTCTGGTAAAGAGCTATCAGCCAGTTTGGCCGATATAAAAAGCTTCATAGTCGGTACAGCAAATTTTAAATATACCTGCAGTCGCAGTACCGGGGACCCGCGCGATCTCAGGCGCCTTGCCACGGTTCACGCGGCTTCCCCCGTCGGAGGTTCCGAGTCCTCCCTCGGGCATGAGTGTGTGTGTTGTCCTTAGCGTAAGTTAGTCTAAGTTAGATTAAGTAGTGTGTAACCCTACGGACCGATGACCTCAGCAGTTTGGTCCCACAGGAATTTACCACCATTATGCAGTCGCAAATTTGTTGTTATTTTTGCTATTACCCACAAGCAACTTACCTAGAGTGTTAGCAGTCTTGAAAGTAATTCTAACATTTAACCTGTGGAGCAATGGACTGTGGTTGTATGAAATATTACCACGAAAGAGAAACGAGAGAAATTTTAAACTTTCTGCAAGATCATCAGTGGGTTTGTTGGTTGTATTCTAAAGAACTTACAATTTAGAATTATATACCTCATCAAATGTAGAAAACGTTTGGGCTTTATATGACGAACGCAGACTGTTTAAAGTTTTATCATGCCTTGTTGATCATATATACGTATTGTTAGTTTATCTAAATTGTGTTGAACCAATTAACTGTGGACGCATTTCTAATTTAGAACTATCGTAATGCTGCATATGGAGGCAGTCCTTGTCGAATACCAAGAGTAGTTCGTTACATTCACATTCTCTCTGATCACTTTGGTGGGATGTGTCACTTGCCTATATATCTTCTGGCAGCTGTTCAGGGTATTTTCCTTGGTTGGCAGGCTATGTTTACTTTCAGAAACGTGAGCTGGGTTCGGTAAACCCGAAACCAAAAACATATGAAGTTATGAATAGTGCAATTACAGCCCCAGTAAGAACATACTTCTGTAGCAATTAGCTCTATGGTACCTATATATTCACTTTTCGAACTGAGAAGACTGGCAATGTTTACTGCTTCTTCTTGTTAGCGTTAGGGACAGGTGCAGATCTTGGGCAAAAGTCGTCTGGTGTCAGCAACGGATACCCAGCGGTAACTGAACTAATGTCGCATCAGCGGCGGAAACACGAAGGGCGCGACATGTGGATCGCCTCTGTTGGCTGATAAACAGATGGTGCAAGCCTGCCGGCTAACCGGCAGCGTGTGTGGTCGTTATGCAGGCCACCGGCCGCGTACAAGCACGCCGACGGCTGCCTGTCATGCAGCCGGTAAGAACTGCATATGGCTGCTGCTGTCTGACAAGTGCATCTCCAAGTACCTGAGTTATATTCACTGCCGTTAAACAAACAAGAAACGGCCTGGTTCACTGAATAAAGAGTAGTGTATTTCAGTCGATTGCTAGGTAAAAAGTAGAAGAACCATTTACACGGAAGAACACAAACAATTGCTATTTTACACAAATTCTTGTGAAACGATTTTTTATGAAAACTGTCGAACTTAAATTACCTTTTTTACTATACAGGGCAGACCGGAACACCACCGACAAAATTTCCGATGTTGTTCAAGGGTACCTTCTGACCATTTTGGTATAGGGGATTCACGATCTCCGGCGATTCGTTGTAGAGTTATTGTTTTTCGTTTTGTTTTTTGTCATAATTAGTTTTGTAACTGTACTGTAACGAAAATAGTGCACAACAGTGCAAATACAGACCGTATGCGGTGTGTGTCTTGTTTACTTTCGTTGATGGCACCTAACGTTGACAACATTAATGGCCTCCGTAACTCGTTGGCCGTAAGTTTGCTTACAGTATTGCTCGGTTCTGACTATGCTTTCGTTTTCCGGCAGCATTAGTTGTACGTTGGCCGGTATGGCCCTAGAATCCGGATTCACTGAATGCAATTGAAGAGCAGCTAAATGGTGCTAAGCTAACCTGTTCCCGCACCGACGGCAACTTCATCAAACCACTTGTGTAGACGGCGATACTTGTTTTGCGTACTGCATATTAGAGGCTTCTTCACTTTTGTTTATGTAGTTTCACAGCAACAAACTGATTGCAGTAACAAACTCAATAAATCATAATTACATAATTACTCTGTAACTAGTGCCGGCCGCGGTGGCCGTGCGGTTCTGGCGCTGCAGTCCGGAACCGCGGGACTGCTACGGTCGCAGGTTCGAATCCTGCCTCGGGCATGGGTGTGTGTGATGTCCTTAGGTTGGTTAGGTTTAAGTAGTTCTAAGTTCTAGGGGACTTATGACCTAAGATGTTGAGTCCCATAGTGCTCAGAGCCATTTGAACCATCTGTAACTAGCCCCCGGAGACGGTGGGCCCAGTTCACCAAAATACTCGAAAGGTACCCCTGAACAACCTCTGAAAGTTTGTCGGTTGAGTTCTGGTTCACCATGTATATTTCAGCCCCAGGTAGCTTAAAATGGTATTGTACCTGTTGTGGGCTTATTAACAAGTCCTCGTCAGATCTGTTCCAACAGAAAGATAGAGGGGATGGCAAAACACTGAGGAACTGACTTACAAATCAAATTAACTTTTATACACAACGGTACGTACTTTAATACGCTACACAGTATCTCGTCAACCGAACAGACCCGAAGAGGCACTCACAACGTAAACATACTTGCGCTCTGACTGTCGGAACTGAAGGCTACAGCCTACTACTATACAGCGTTAAGTTGGCAACTCTTAAATCTCAAATACAAAATCAAAAATATTCACGACACAAAACTGGCTGTAACAGAAAGCCTTCTCAGAGTCAAAATTACTAAAAAAAATGCTCATTTAGCTATATATTAATCAGAATACTCGGAATGATTGTAAATGTTATGCAAACACCCCAAACACACTGAAAACCTTTCAGTCTGTCAGCCACTTTCAGTGGCAGAAGGCGAATGAGGAATGAAATTGTAATTATTATTCTTAATGAAATTTTATTAACTTAAAAAATAAATGCCTATTATCGAAAGTACATCATAAAATTCTGATTTCTGCAAATAAAGTAAAGAAACCTGTCGTTTTAACATGCATAAATAAATTTTAAAAACTGTTTTTTTTCTCTTGAGGACCCCATCTAGGCGCAATAATCTCCCTCAGTTTTCTCGGCTATCTTATGCATAGCGCATAATATGTGCAGAGAGTTCCCACAATTTGCCTCAAGATGTCTGACCCTAGTGGTCGTCATCTATCTCTCTGTTTCTACTAAATCTATGTCATCCTGATCATTTACCTATAATGGTCTATGTTGGTAACATTTACCGACCAGCTCAATTTTGGACCATATTTCTTCTCTTTTTTTTCCTACTTTAATCTTCCGATTTTCGAGTTTGCAGTCGAGTTAATGGTACCAATTACACGAAGTATTTCGATAGATTTTCTACTTTTCTTCGTGTAAGTGGAACGCAGGCCTTATTTGTTTGCTGTTGGATTCCCGTTACAAAATATAGCAAGAGGGCCTATCGAAATACTGTGACAAAATGATGCTGTAGGAGGGTCTCACTAAAGGTGAAAGAGGATATCATAAAGATATCGAAAGAGTGGATGGCAGATCAAAAAAAATTGTCGTTCGTACCTTTACAATCATCCGAGGACACAGAGCCACCTGCATAGTCGATAGCTCCCGTCAAGAGACAGGAATCTGGAACAAAAAAGTAGCATATTATCCTTTTCTGAATATTAGAATGCTAATTATGGTACGTAAGAAAGTCAGAAAAATGATTTGCATTATCAACGATTACAAGGACAGAGTAAGGAGCTGTCATAAATCTTGTTTTCAACAAGCTACCGGTCGATGCACATAAAAAATTCACCGATGCTGCTCTTTTAAGAATGTCACTGTACTCACGACGATGACATGTCACTGCGCGGTTTTCAAAACACGTAAACGAACGGCCCAACTAAATTATTTCGGAAAGGTGCATTTAATTCCCTTTCGATTCCTTTTTTATTTTTATCGCTTTGGTTCTGACAATGATTCTGACAAACTATTTGATTTTGACGAATTTTTATTCTATAGTTAGATATCTGTGCGTTATTAATGTGAGTAAGCGGCCGTGATTTGAAAGCAATCCGGCCGCCCTACGCCACTAAAACATCCAAATCCAGATTAACATGCCGACTTCGTGATGATACGGGACGAAGGCCAGGAAAAGGAAAAAATATGGCACAGATAAAACCGGCGTACCATCTGTTTATTGTCAGGCACAGCATTGACGATTAGAGTCAAATGGACGTTGTCGCTCTACTACAAAAGCTTGATTACACCACTGCGGAGGCATTCCAAAGCTTCCGAGATTAAAATATGTCTTTGCATAACAGTCGTAACTTCAACATTACATTTAAAGCGACCTCCTTTGGAGCAAAGCCAAATATGGAAAATCAATTTATACTAACCGCTACCAGCTCGAATAGCTATGCGTGCTAAAGCGCCGCTCCCGTGACGGGAATGTGTGCCAGCCGGGGATCGAATCCAGCCGCCAGATTAACGACGTGAATCGGTGTGCAGGCCAGCTTGGGTATAGTTTATAGTAGTTCCCCCACATCCCACCAGGTGAATGCCGGACTGGTACCCAAGTCCTACCTCAGTTACACGATTCGCGAACATTTAGAAAACTTCGCTCTCTTTCACATGAATAACACTACACACAGACAGGTGGCTACACATAATCCGTCCAGGCAAACTACAAAGAAACCCTGTGATCAAACTAGATATAATTTCCATAACACGTAACAGAAAGAAACGATGCTTTTGCAAACACACTGACGAACGACCAAACTTTCATAAGAAAATACAAAGAGATTCCTAAAAGGCCGAACGACTACTAAACAAATTAGCCATGGTAAACACCGAACACTTTAGATTATCATTTGCCACACTTCGTAGAAACCACTGCGCGATTTTGAGTCGATTGTATCCCTTGCGATCACTACATGGGCACACCGACTTAGCTTTGTTTGTAACTGAACAGCTTTAGGTGGAGGCAAAGATGTGCTGCTCCGGCTATTGGGGGCTTTCCGGACCGCATCACTTGAAGCTCTGTGTACGGTCTTGGGAATCTACCCGACAGGCTACACCATCAGATATCGGGCCGCAGCGTATTGGGGCAAGATGGGAAGACTTGACAAGATAATTGCCATAACAGGGAAATAAATAAGAGACAAACGCCACTTACAGAGGTGGCATTCAGGTAGATGGCAACGGGAATAGGACAGCAGTAATAAGGGCCGGAGGGTTTATACCTTTCTCCGCAACGAGTTTGTGACACTTGCACGGAGAGGGAGTATGTTGACCTTTTTACGGAGCCCAGGACACTGTAGGTAGTGAATAGTGCATTTCAAAAGTAGAATACACTGGCCTTTTCGCAGGCACCTGCGACGTATTCTGGAAAAGGCCAAAACCCATTTCCTGCGCAGAGATCCCTGTCTCCGCACCAGTTCGTAGTGTGCGTGACTCTCTCCCACCACTGACTGGCAAGTAGTGATCCGTGTTTTAGTGCTGAGATAATGGAGTTCACCGAGACCAACAAAGGAAAGCCTTTACTGATTTACAACGGGCTATACAAACAAACGAGAACTGACTTACTAGCATGGTGTAAACTTTAAAAAAAGAAATGCAAAGGAAGACTACACAAAAATAACAATTTCAGGGTAAGGTAGACATGCTTATATTCCACATGTAGCAGCAAATGAAGTGCGAAAACATTTTGTCAGCGGAAAAAAGCGAACAATAGAAACAGACGCTACAGTTTCATCATTTTACGTTGAAGTAGGGCAGCTCTTCTGTCGAGGCTACGACTTACAAGAGAAACTCTCCATTGAGCCTTCCTCAGGTTTTGTGGTAAGATAGCCCAGTGGACAGCCCGTCAAAAACTGAACACAGATCAAGCATGAAAAAAGAAGAACATGCACTGAACTGTGAAAAAACAGGCAAATTAGAAACGGTGATCGGTCCACGCTTAAGATGTGCAACATCGAGGGAAGTTCAGTAGCCATGGTGTCGTCGTTATGTCGTCACGGTGTCGGACTACGAAGAGGAAGATCTGTGTTCACGTCACCGTCGTGGCCAACACTTCTTTTTCTTCCACAAAATTATGAACTTTCCGTCCGGTCATTGACGTGTCTGTTCGCTGTATTCAAATTTGTGTCTGTGTCGTGGTATAACGACCATTTGCAACAGCGAAGTATAAGAAAGAGACATCCCGACATACGTACATCCTATTTGTTCTACACAAGTACCCCTTGTTATGACTCCTACGTTCCGTTCTGGAATTTTCGTCTCTTGCATTCCTTTGTTGCAACATAGTTCACAACCGTGTATTTGCTGTTTTCATTTCTGTGAAAGGTCTATGCAACATTTCAACTGATCTCACTATTATTTTATAGCATTTATTTGCGAAGGTAATCTATCTTTACCACATGACTCACATTCTATAACCTAAGTATAGTATGACAGTTGTGAAGACTACAGAAGGAGAACAGACACGTCAAATAACTGGAGGGGAAGTTCATAATTCTGTGAAAAAAAGGGGGGGGCGCATGAGGGAGGTTTGAAGATGGATCTCCCGCTCTGTAGTCAAATGCCTTGACCACAACCACGACACCGTGGTTCTTGCAATTCGCTCGGTGTTGCACATTTGGAGCTTGGACCATTCGCTGTTTATATTTTGCTTCTTTTTTCACACTTCAGTACATCTCCTTCCTGGTTTCGTGCCTGATCTGTTTTTAGTTGTTGATGAGCTATGCACTGGCCATCTTACCACAAAATCAGATGGGGGTGCGATGCGGACTTTCCCTTGTTAGTAACATTGTTACCACCACAAAGAAATGAGAAACAATAGTTACATCGCCTTAAGTGAAAATACATGGGAACTACACAAGATCCCACGGATCCTGGAGGAATATTCTTCCAAGAAACTAATTTGCTGATGAATTATGGTAGCAATTTTTTACTTGCAGATGATAACGCGCGACCGAATTACAGAATACTGGTGTCTGCCAGCGAAAAGGGGGAAGCTTGTTTATCAAACTGCGAAGTATTCTTTGTGGGAGGAATACTCGAGTTCCAGCAAGCAGTTTGAACAGTTGTTTATACTGCACATCTACCTTAATAGTTGTTGGAGAAGGCAAACACAATTACAGTTGATTACGTTTTGCTGCCAAAAAGTAAGCAAGAAAATTATGAATAATTCTTAAAACAATTAAAACTAACGTGCCGGAATGGAACAGTGCATCTCTGATGATGGACATCGAAATTGCCATCGTCCAAGCAGCTAACAGTTTGTTTCCTAGAACACATATTACTGGTTGCAGTTGTTATTTTAATCAAAGTTTGTTGAAACAAGTTCAGTGCTGTGACCACGGTCCAGCCCGTAAGGAAAACGAAGAAATACACTGTCACATGAGAAGGTGTTCTGCCCTAGTACATCCACCCCTGGAAATTTTTGGATGATGGTTGCCTGTGTATCCAGGAAAGCACGCCTGAAAACCGAAAGCTTCAGAACTTTTATGAGTATTTTGTGGACTAGTGGCTCGATGACGAACATATGCTAAGAGAGATGTGTAACTGCAGTGGAAGGCGCCGTCGCACGATTAACATCTCGGAAGGATGGGACCGAAGAATAAATATATTAATATCAGAAGTTCATCCGAATGTTTACTCATTAGTGAAAAATCTTCGAGAAGATGCAGAGCGCCATGGCCACCAGTTTGATCGACTTATTTTAAACTTTGATGGGAAAACAAGAAAAAAGTGAGCAATGAAGACTGACGAAACGACTGCAAAGGCTTTAAAGAAACTGCAAAATGATTGAAATTTAAAATCATTTCTGACTTGTGTGACCTAAGCACAGAATTAAGGACGACGAAGGAAACGTCTGCACCATTGAAAAATTTGTAAATATTGAAAAGTAGTTTAATGTAATCAGTGGCAATCTAGTAAATACCGAAATACTCATGATGGGGAACGAAAAGAGACTACATCTTCGTGATGTTCCCTGGAAACGACGTATACTCGGCTAAATGTCTCTTAAAATTTGAAAAATATTCTCTGATGAAGACTGACAAGACTATCTCAAAAGCCAAGCCTTTTCTGGGGAATAATCGCAGTATTCGTCTTGAGAGGGTCTTAGAATCAAAATCTGTATGGACGGACACCGAATACATAAACTTTGCAGTGGAAACGCAGGCTAATGATATTCAATTAAGTCCATACTTCCTCCCTCCATTTTACGATGAGTGAACCAACATGAAACCGGTAAAGACAAAATAAATTATCATAAAAAAGTGATTGGTCGTAGTTTTGCAACCTCCCAACATATGTTAAAACCGGGCGCGGATCGTGGTTTCGATACTAGTGAAGGCTTCGACATTTACCAATCATAACTGACCTAGACCTTGGGCTACGCTACAGATCAGTCTGTCATCACAACCAAGATTTCAGAAGGGAGAGTGGCGGTAGGGTAATATCACACTCTAGCTAAACGTTTAAATGCTGCATCTTCTTTCCCTTTGATAATCAACATCTAAAAAACAACAAAAGCTAACTCAATGGTAAAATCTATCCTCAACGTCACATTTCCCGACAGCTTACCACAAAATATCGTACTAAAAGACGCGTTTTGGGGAAGTCTTTAATGCAGTGTATGTTAACTCCACAGTATGTTCAATGTATTTGGTATTTTCATGTTTCGTGCGCTCATATCGCGGCGTTTATCAGATCGCTTGACAAAACAGTGATGTTTCCATGAAGTCACGAATCTTGTGCTGTGACTGGCTGACGTGAGCAACCGGAGCAACAGCCGTGGTAATTTACACATAGTATTTGTCGTATTTATATTTGTGTGTTACAAAAATATAAAAATATGCATCTTACGTGATATAGCGCATTCACCTCCCCCTCCCCCCATGAACAATGGACCTTGTCGTTAGGGAGGGGGGGGGGGGGGAGGCTTGCGTGCCTCAGCGATATAGATAGCCGTATAGCCGTATCGTAGGTGCAGCCACAACGGAGGGATATCTGTTCAGAGGCCAGGCAACAGTGTGGTTCCTGAAGAAGAGTAACAGCCTTTTTCTAGTTGCAGGGGCAACAGTCTGGTTGATTGACTGATCTGGCCTTGAGACATTAACCAAAACGGCCTTGTTGTGTTGGTACTGCGAACGGCTGAAAGCTAGCGTCATTTTTCGAGAGGGCATGCAACTTCACTGTATGGTTAAATGATGATGACGTCTCTCTTGGGTAAAATTTTCCGGAGGTAAAATAGTCCCACATTCGGATCTCTGGGAGGGGAACTACATAGGGCAGATGGGTTAGAAAATTTAAAGAGGGAAATGGATAGGCTAAAGTTAGATATAGCGGGAACTAGTGAAGTTCGGTGGCAGGAGGCGCAAGACTTCTGATCAGGTGAGTACAGGGTTCTAAATGCAACATCAAATAAGGGTAATGCAGGAATAGGCTTCATAACGAATAACAAAAATAGGAGCGCGGAGAAGCTACTACGAACAGCATAGTGAACGCATTATTGTAGCCAAGACAGACGCAAAGCCCACGCCTATCACAGTAGTACAAGTCTGTGTACCAACTAGTTCTGCCGATGAATAGATTGAAGAAATCTATGATGCAATAAAAGAAATTATTCGGATAGTTAAGGAAGACGAAAATTTAATAGTCGTCGGGGACTGGAATTCGATTGTAGGAAAAGGAAGAGAAGGAAAAGTAGTGGGTGAATATGGACTGAGGGGGATAAGGAATGAAAGAGGAAGCCGTCTGGTAGAATTTTGCACAGGGCAGGCATACCTTAATCAAAGTTAACACTTGGTTTAAGAACCATGAAAGAAGGTTGCATATGTGGGAGAGGCCTGGAAACAATGAAATGTTTCAGATTAATTACATAATGATAAGACAGAGATATAGGAACCAGGTTTTAAATTGTAAGTCATTTCCAAGGGCAGATGTGGACTCTGACCTCATTTTATTGGTTATGAACTGTAGATTAAAACTTAAAAAACTGCAAAAAAGGTAGGAATTTAAGGAGATGGGATCAGGATAAACCGAAATAACCAGAGGTTGTAGAGAGTTTCAGAGAGAGCACTATAGAACGACTGACAAAAGAAAAGGGGAAAGGAATATAGTAGAAGAAGAATGGGTAGTTTTGAGAGGTGAAATAGTGAAGGTAGCAGAGGATCAAGTAGATAAAAAAACGAGGGCTAGTAGAAATCCTTGGGTAACAGAAGAGATATTGAATTTAACTGATGAAAGGAGAAAATATAAAAATGCAGTAAATAAAGTAGACGATAAGGAGTACAAACATCTCAAAAATGAGAAAGTTCGGAAGCGCAAAATGGCAAAGCAGGGATGGCTAGACGAAGAATGTAAGGATGTATAGGCATATATCACTAGGGATAAGACAGCTACCGCCTAAAGGAAAATTAAAGAGACCTTTGGAGAAAAAAGATCCAACCGCATGAATATCAAGAGCTCAGATGGAAAACCAGTTCTAAACCAAGAAGGGAAACAAGAAAGGTGGAAGGAGTATACAGAAGGTCCATAAAGGGGCAATGTACTTGAGGGCATATTCTGGAAATGGAAGAGGACGTAGCTGAGGATGAGATAGGAGATGTGATACTGCGTGAAGAATTTTACAGAGCACTGAAAGACCTAAGTCGAAACAAGGCCCTGGGAATAGACGACATTCCGTTAGAACTACTAATAGTCTTGGGAGAGCCAGCCGTGAGAAAACTCTTCCATCTGGTGAATAAGATGTATGAGACTGGCGAAATACCTTCAGACTTCAAGAAGAATATAATATTTCCAATTCCAAAGAAAGCAGGTGCTGACAAGTGTGAAAATTACCGAACTATTAGTTTAATAAATCACGGTTGCAGATTATTGATACGAATTCACTATCGAAGAATGGAAAAACTGGTAGAAGCCGACCTTAGGGAAGATCAGTTTGGATTTCGGAATAATATACGGAACACGCGAGGCAGTACTGACCCTACGACTTCTCGTAGAAGATAGGTTAAGAAAAGGCAAACCTACTTTTATAGCGTTTGTCGACTTAGAGAAAGCTTATGACAATGTTGACTGGAGTACTATCTTTAAAATTCTATTGGTGGCAGGGATAAAATACAGGAAGTGAAAGGCTCTTTTCAATTCGTACAGAAACCAGATGGCAGTTATAAGAGTCGAGGGGCACGGAAGGGAAGGAATGATTGATAAGGGAGTGAGACTCGGTTGTAGCCTATCCCCAATGTTATTCAGTCTGTATATTGAGCAAGCAGTAAAGGAAACAAAAGAAAAATTTGGACTAGGAATTGAAATCCAAGGAGAAGAAATAAAAACTTTGAAATTTGCCGAGGACATTGTAATTCTATCAGAGACAGCAAAGGACATGGAAGAGCAATTGAACGGAATGAACAGTGTCTTGAAAGAATATAAGATTAACATCAACAAAAGCAAAACTAGAATAATGGAATATAGTCGAATTAAATCAGGTGATGCTGAGGGAATTAGATTAGGAAATGAGACATTTAAAGTAGTAGATGAGTTTTGCTATTAGGGGAAGCAAAACAACAGATGATGGTCAAAGTAGAGAGGACATAAAATGTAGACTGACTATGGCAAGGAAAGCGTTTCTGAAGAAGAGAAATGTGTTAACACCGAGAATAGATTTAATGCCAGGAAGTCTCTTCTGAAAGTATTTGTATGGAGTGTAGCCATGTATGGAAGTGAAGCACGGACGATAAATAATTTAGATAGGAAGAGAATAGAAGCTTTCGAAATGTGGTGCTACAGAAGAATGCTGAAGATTAAAAGGGTAGGTCAGTAACTAACGAGGACGTACTGAATAGAATTGGGGGAAGAGGAATTAGTGGTACAACATGACTGTAAGAAGGCATCGGTTAGTAGGACACATTCTGAGGCATCAAGGGATCACATATTTAGTACTGGAGGGAAGAGTGGAGGATAAAAATCATGGAGGGAGATCAAGATATGAAAACACTAACCACATTCAGAAGGATGTAGGTTGCAGTAGTTACTCTGAGATGAAGAAGCTTGCACAGGATACAGTAGCATGGAGAGCTGCATCATACCCGTCTCTGAACTGAATACTACAACAACAACAACAACAACAACAACGGCGCACCAAACCACTTATTTTCTTTCTACAAAAAATGGTTCAAATGGCTCTGAGCACTATGGGACTTAACATCTGAGGTCATCAGTCGCCTAGAACTTAGAACTACTTAGACCTAACTAACCTAAGGACATCACACACATCCATGCCCGAGGAAGGATTCGAACCTGCGACCGTAGTGGTCTCTCGGTTTCAGACTGTAGCGCCTAGAACCGCTCGGCCACACAGGCCGGATTCTTTGTACATTTCTGTGTTGAAATTGCGTGTATATGCTTGCCTGGATTTACACAGTTTTTAATCTTGATTCGTGTTTACATCGCGTATAGGCGAATCAAGTTCCTGTACTTTCATCGTAACGACGTGCTCCAAAATTTTGCCTGTTGAATTGTACACTGAATTTATATTGTGTTGTTTTCGAACTCCTGGTATGCTGCTATTATTCGCAAGGAAGTAAAACTCACTAAAATGGGTATGTATCGGATGTATTCGAAAGAACAGACACCATAAAATTAAAGTTTTACCGTGGAGTCTCCTCTTAAAATAAAGAGCAACTGTTTTTAAAAGGATGAAATCCATCAATCGAGTTAGGAACTTCCAAGCAGTCATACCGAGCGAGGTGGCGCAGTGGTTAGCACACTGGACTCGCATTCGGGAGGACGACGGTTCAATCCCGTCTCCAGCCATCCTGATTTAGGTTTTCCGTGATTTCCCTAAATCGTTTCAGGCAAATGCCGGGATGGTTCCTTTGAAAAGGCACGGCCGATTTCCTTCCCAATCCTTCCCTAACCCGAGCTTGCGCTCCGTCTCTAATGACCTCGTTGTCGACGGGACGTTAAACGCTAACCACCACCACCATCAAGCAGTCAGACCCATCAACATTAATGTATCGGTGCAGGATGCCTAGTCTATATGTTTATTGTATGTGATCGTGTCTTTAAACGCTTTGTATTGTATTAATATGCTTCAAAATTTTGAACACAAGAAAAAATTCAGTTTACAACACCGTAATAACAGACTCGGTTGGAGAAGGTATGGGGGGCATAAAAATAAACTTCTCAATATTCTTCTCAAAATTTTCACGATGCAAATACATTTTTGTTTTCAAGAGGAACACTCAACGAATGCATCTGCAGTTAGATCAAGTTACCATACTGCTTGCTGCACGGGGCGCCTTGCCACGGTTCGCGCGGCTCACCCCGACGGACGCTCGAGTCCTCCCTCTGGCATGGATGTATGTGTTGTCCTTAGTGTAAGATAAGTTAGATTAAGTAGTGTGTAAGCCTAGGGACCGATGGCCTCAGCAGTTTGGTCCCACAGGAACTTACCACCACCATACTGCTTTTCAGCTTGCAAAGAGTTGCGCAGTTTCACTCATTTTCGGGTTATGTTAACAGTGTGGAAACTTGGCTACAACTACAACTTATACACCTACAGTGTGAGATTAGCGTGATTAGTTTCACAGCAAAATTATTCTCGTAGACTTCTGTTTACCCAACCTAAATTTTCACGACTTTTCAAGTCTGTCGCTATGATTATGTCGATATTTAAACTTACACGTGCATGCTACTTCTTCACGTAACGAGGAAACGAAATCCACCCACAAAAGTTCACTGGGGGAATTCATCTTAAGGGCTTGTCTTCGAATTAGTACTACTCGAAAAGTGGTACCAGACACTGATCCTTTAGTGAAAAGCAAAATACGTAATATTCATTGACATTCTGTGTTTTTATGCTTAACTTTTAAATAAAATGGGTACGAAATATTAATTTGCCAATTTAAATTTCGTCCTGAAAAGTCATTCACTATAAGACTGCAACTGTCATAAGAAATACCGTGTTTCTTACTTAGCTGTCCTCGTTCTTTGCATCATGTAGAATTTCATTGTCATTTCTCATTATGTTGAACTTCATTATCAATACTCATTAACACAAAAGTCTTAAAAATAAATTTGCCACGAATTGAGTCACTCTGAAGTAATACATGGTTGCTCACTACTGCAGTGTGAGCGCGAACCAGCTCGCACGAGCAGTTGTGGTAAACTGCTAAACTTCTTAGTGTGCCTGTACTTGCGAAAAGCCCCGCAAGAGCCCCAAACACAGTGCAAGTGTCACTCCATGCAAGTGTTCCGACCCCTCCGCAACATTGGAGAATGGTTAGGAATGGGATACATTGAACTAAGCAGACGCGTGGTCCACTGCCTGGCTGGACATGGCCCTTATCCATTACATTTGCACTGCATGCATCTGAGGGGAACGGAAGAACGTTCTTGTGAGAAAAAGATGTTCCCCAGAGCACGCCGCAACACACTACACACTTCTCACACGGGCCAGACGACTAAAGCACATATACGAAGACTTGAAACAGCATGGGAAGAAATCAACTGTACGGCAGACTCGATCTCAAAGGCCCTGCAACTTCAGTTTTTGGACAAACAACAAAGTAGACCTGACATGAGACCCAAGACACAGCGAACAATTAACGTGATGGACACTTGAGAAGAAGATGTCGAAACTGACCCAAGAAAGAACACAGACAATGATGACAACAACTTCTCTGAACAAATCACTTGGTATATAAGCCGTGCAAGGTTATTGTACGTAGAGTTACGTAAAACCTGTACAATATATATTGGCACTTAGCCTAGTAACAGCAACAAGGAACAGCAGTCGGTATATGGCTCGATGCCTTTCCGAGGTATCACCCACCCCCACCCCTCCTGCAGGGTTATGGTGGCGAGAATCTACAACTCAGCTCTAATCTTTCCTATCATCTTTAAACTCTCTTCAGTTTCACCAATTTACTAACCATCTTATCTAACACCGTCTGTTTCCGTTAGTTACTTTAATTTTGTTTCTTTGTAACTCATTGTTATTATTCAGTTTGTATTGCTGAATACAGTATATGCTTGCAATAATGAAATACTTGTGTTAAATGAAAAATGTACAATCTGTTTTAAAATACTAGGCAAAAGGTCTCTAAATGTACACTACATTAAATTAAATGAATCCGTCCCAGAGGGGGGTGGGAATAAGGGGGTGGCGACAAGAAGGGAATCCTACCACCCCTTAAATTAACCACCTCAAATCCGTTCCTAACCATGCCAATACTGCGCTGATCCAGGACAAAGGCACGCGAAAAAGACGAGGACATAGAAGACGAATCTATACCACCAGCTAAGGTCCAAAGAGAAGTTTAATATGAATAATAATTTCTTAACATTTCATTTAATACATGGAACAAGCCAATACAAGACTTCAAAATGTTCTGTAACTTAACAATAATCTGAAATACTGAATTTCACGTCCGCTTAATAGACAAAAAACTGTTTTCAAATGAACCCAAACATGTTGCAGCACCTTTGTGCCATCATCAGCGGGATTTTTATTCAGTTCTGTAAAATGTAACCATATTTTAAGTTATAATTATTTTAGCAAAATTAAGACTACACTCGAATTTGGCAAGGTTAATTAGAAGGGGTGGCTGGATGCCCTTCCTGCCACCTCTCCGTACCCCCCCCCCCCCCCAGGACAGAAGCAGTGTCTGCATCTAGTGTAAATCAGGAAAAAGTGTGAACGTGTGACAAATGTCTGCGAGTCGTGTAACTGAGGCGGGACGTGGGGACCAGCCCAGTATTCATCTAGCGGGATGTGGAAAACCACCTAAAAACCACATCCAGGCTGGCTGGCTGGCTCACCGGCCCTCGTCGTTAAGCAGCCAGGCGGGTTCGTTCCGGTGCCGTCGCGCCTACCCGAGTCCAGGAAGCAGCGCATTAGTGCTCTCGGCTAACCTGGCAGGTTCTGTATGACCTTACTCATTACTATAAATTGTTGTCTGCGTATTGGGCGGAACAGAAATCCAGTCATTTTTATCTGCAAACACAACTACTGCCAGAGCTTCAAAACTAAATGATGAATAAAGACCTGAATATTCATTCCAAATTACAGAATTCACCTCAGATATTTCCTGAACCTTTCAATATATACTAATTCTGTTTTCATCCAGATGGATTGTGGAAAAGTCCTTACTACATGACGTATAGTCTCTTTTCATAGCTACTTCGCTTTCTTCAAATGGAAATATAGGAATCTCTGCTGCTAGTGTTATAGTTCTAAAAGAGACGAATTGAACGGCGTTTCACTCTTCAAAATCTGACCACGAGTTTAGGAATTAGGATTTGTTTTAAACACTAACTCAATCGTATCTTTAGCGGAAGTTCCTGATTTCGTAGCCAAATAAGGAAATACGTCACGTCGGATAAGGAAGAAGTCATGGGGTAGAGATCTGCACATATACAGATGGCGGCAGTATCGTGTACACAAGTATAAAACTTCAATTCATTGTCGGAACTGACATTCGGACTCGGGCGGTTCATGTGAAAAGATTTCCGAAGTGATTGTGGCCGCACGACACGAATTAACAGAGATGGAGCGTGGAATAGTAGTTGGAGCTAGACACATGGAACATTCTACTTCGGAAATCGTTAAGACATTCAGTATTCCGAGATCTACAATGTCAAGAGTGTGCCGACAATGCCACATTTCTAACAGACGAACAACAGTGCGTGAAATAACGACATAAATCAATGTGGGACGTATGATGAACGTATCCTTTAGGACAGTGCGGCGAAACTTGCCGTTCACGGGGCAATGGCAGCACACGACCGGCGGGAGTGTCTTTGCTAACAGCACGGCAGCACCTCTCCTCGGCTCGTGACCGTATCAGTTGGGCCCTAGCCTAATGGAAAACTGTGGCCTCGTCAGATGAGATCAGATTTCAATTGATAAGAGGCGTTGTCTTTCAGAAACCAAGTGAAACTAGATATGATACATCCTTTTGGAAAATGTAGAAAGAACCTGAAGGAAACAAATGAGTTGCAGGCACAAAAACGCTTTGACAGACGGTGCCCAGCAAGTATGACAAGTCAGTGAATGTGAAAAAATAAAGAGCTGTAGAATACGAGTAGTGCGTAGAGGTAAGGAGCAAGCCTGTAATGACCACAGTGAACGAAGTAGTTGTCCTTGCAGCTGTTGCTCATTAGCTCCCGAGAAAATGCGAGAGCCTCTGGAGTATGTCAGCCCACCGTTCTTCGCATTTTGCGCGCATACATCAGAACAGTGTCTTGAAAGGAGGATATAAGAGAATGTAGTCAAATTAAGTCGGGTGATGCTGAGGGAATTAGATTAGGAAATGAGACACTTAAAGTAGTAAAGGAGTTTTGCTATTTAGGGAGTAAAATAACCGATGATGGTCGAAGTAGAGAGGATATAAAACGTAGACTGGCAATGGCAAGGAAAGCGTTTCTCAAGAAGAGGAATTTGTTAACATCGAGTATAGATTTAAGTGTCAGGAAGTCGTTTCTGAAAGTATTTGTATGGAGTGTAGCCATGTATGGAAGTGAAACATGGACGATAACTACACTCCTGGAAATGGAAAAAAGAACACATTGACACCGGTGTGTCAGACCCACCATACTTGCTCCGGACACTGCGAGAGGGCTGTACAAGCAATGATCACACGCACGGCACAGCGAACACACCAGGAACCGCTGTGTTGGCCGTCGAATGGCGCTAGCTGCGCAGCATTTGTGCACCGCCGCCGTCAGTGTCAGCCAGTTTGCCGTGGCATACGGAGCTCCATCTCAGTCTTTAACACTGGTAGCATGCCGCGACAGCGTGGACGTGAACCGTATGTGCAGTTGACGGACTTTGAGCGAGGTCGTATAGTGGGCATGCAGGAGGCCGGGTGGACGTACCGCCGAATTGCTCAACACGTGGGGCGTGAGGTCTCCACAGTACATCGATGTTGTCGCCAGTGGTCGGCGGAAGGTGCACGTGCCCGTCGACCTGGGACCGGACCGCAGCAACGCACGGATGCACGCCAAGACCGTAGGATCCTACGCAGTGCCGTAGGGGACCGCACCGCCACTTCCCAGCAAATTTGGGACACTGTTGCTCCTGGGGTATCGGCGAGGACCATTCGCAACCGTCTCCATGAAGCTGGGCTACGGTCCCGCACACCGTTAGGCCGTCTTCCGCTCACGCCCCAACATCGTGCAGCCCGCCTCCAGTGGTGTCGCGACAGGCGTGAATGGAGGGACGAATGGAGACGTGTCGTCTTCAGCGATGAGAGTCGCTTCTGCCTTGGTGCCAATGATGGTCGTATGCGTGTTTGGCGCCGTGCAGGTGAGCACCACAATCAGGACTGCATACGACCGAGGCACACAGGGCCAACACCCGGCATCATGGTGTGGGGAGCGATCTCCTACACTGGCCGTACACCACTGGTGATCGTCGAGGGGACACTGAATAGTGCACGGTACATCCAAACCGTCATCGAACCCATCGTTCTACCATTCCTAGACCGGCAAGGGAACTTGCTGTTCCAACAGGACAATGCACGTCTGCATGTATCCCGTGCCACCCAACGTGCTCTAGAAGGTGTAAGTCAACTACCCTGGCCAGCAAGATCTCCGGATCTGTCCCCCATTGAGCATGTTTGGGACTGGATGAAGCGTCGTCTCACGCGGTCTGTACGTCCAGCACGAACGCTGGTCCAACTGAGGCGCCAGGTGGAAATGGCATGGCAAGCCGTTCCACAGGACTACATCCAGCATCTCTACGATCGTCTCCATGGGAGAATAGCAGCCTGCATTGCTGCGAAAGGTGGATATACACTGTACTAGTGCCGACATTGTGCATGCTCTGTTGCCTGTGTCTATGTGCCTGTGGTTCTGTCAGTGTGATCATGTGATGTATCTGACCCCAGGAATGTGTCAATGAAGTTTCCCCTTCCTGGGACAATGAATTCACGGTGTTCTTATTTCAATTTCCAGGAGTGTAGTTTGGACAAGAAGAGAATAGAAGCTTTCGAAATGTGGTGCTACAGAAGAATGCTGAAGATAAGGTGGGTAGATCACGTAACTAATGAGGAGGTATTGAATAGGATTGGGGAGAAGAGAAGTTTGTGGCACAACTTGACTAGAAGAAGGGATCGGTTGGTAGGACATGTTTTGAGGCATCAAGGGATCACAAATTTAGCATTGGGGGGCAGTGTGGAGGGTAAAAATCGTAGAGGGAGACCAAGAGATGAATACACTAAGCAGATTCAGAAGGATGTAGGTTGCAGTAGATACTGGGAGATGAAGAAGCTTGCACAGGATAGAGTAGCATGGAGAGCTGCATCAAACCAGTCTCAGGACTGAAGACCACAACAACAACAACAACATCAGAACAATAACTTTTTTTGTTAAAGAATTCATTTTAACGGCGAAGCTACCTTTACAAATCATGGATAGCATAATGTAATAAATATGAATTATTGGCCCGCTGAGTATCCGCATCGGCAAGTTGAACTGCAGAGGCAGTGGAGTGTGGACGTTTAGTGTGGGGTTATTGTACACTACGTAATTAGTCCTCATTTCACTGAAAAATGTTAATGGATACAGTGGCTTGTGGACGTTTCGTATGGGGTTATCGCACACTACGTGACTGGTCCTTATTTCACTGGAAGAAATATTAATGGATACAGCGTAGTCTGAACGTTTGGTGTAGCGTTATTCGACACGATGTGACTGGTCGTTACTTTACTGAAGAAACGTTAACTGATATAATACAGCTACAAGTTCTTACCCAAGTGTTACCAGGGCTCCCAGAAGTAATACTACTTGAAATACGTAGATGCAGGCGGTACCAGCACGATAGGTACCCAGCTCACAATTCGCTTACGGCTCGGAAAGCGCTCATCCAGGTCTTTCCTGGTTACTGGACATGACGTGAAGACGTTATCAGTTGATCAGCACATTCGTCTGATCTGGCTTCGCTGGACTTTTTTTGCAAACGTAAACTGAAAGATGAAGTCTGCCCACAGTTCTGACGATGCAAGAGGATTGAAAACAACACATTATTGCAACATGTGCAACGACATCGAAGGAATCTCTTCAGTCTGTCCATAGTCCTTGCACCGCGACTACAAACGTGTACCGCAGTAGACAGAGGACACTTCTTCATGATATTTCCTGACATAAATTAAATTTTATGGAATTGTTTATGGGCACATTCTTTTGTACTTTCCTTTTTGTTGTTGTCGCTGACAATTTTGCAGCGTAAAGGCGTATCTTGACATTACACTGAAGACGTGTAGTTATTATTTAACAATTTTTATACCTTAGTTCCCTAATTTACAGATCCATTTAATTTTTGACGTGTACCTCCCTTCAAAGCTGCCAACTTTGCCTTCAGGTTGGTGTGTCGGTCTAACCACATGTAGTCAAATGTGAGAACTTCCGCATAAGGCAGAAATCGGTTTCATGTTCAGAACAAATAACATCTGTGTTCGAAATATTGTAATGTCTACGGAACTACTTATTGTATTTTGAAGAGTGAAATGTCGTGAATTCGCCTTCTTTGGAACTACAATAATATTTTGAGGTTCAATATGGTTCAAATGGCTCTGAGCACTATGCGACTTAACTTCTGAGGTCATTAGTCGCCTAGAACTTAGAACTAATTAAACCTAACTAACTTAAGGACATCACACACATCCCTGGCCGAGGCAGGATTCGAACCTGCGACCGTAGCGGTCGCTCGGTTCCAGACTGTAGCGCCTAGAACCGCACGGCCACTCCGGCCGGCTAATATGTTGAGGGCTTTTTCACAATTCATTTTGGTGAAAACAAAATAAAGATATTTTAAACGATTCAGGTAATATCTGAGGCGAACAGCTTAGCTGAGTCACCTTGGTTATTGCGCCTGGAGAACCTGCGCATGCGCAGGTTCAGAATTGTGCTGGGATCTCTTTCACATGAGGAAACCAATGATAGTAGCCGGCCATCAGAACAGATAAACACCCAAACCGCTGCTGAATATTGTGGTGGCAGAGAGCTGCATTGAGGTGATAAATTAAACGATAGTATGTGGCCTTCATTTTGGTTGTGATATGAAATATCTGATTTCCACATTTCAATTGTATGGCATCTCTTACCGAGCATCCACACGAACGGAAAGGAGATTTGCGGAAGATACGAATTATTTTAGACGCGGAGCAAACTTAAGCACACCACTAACAGCAAAGATAAAGGCGACCAGGAGAGTCATCGAAATATTACGCATAAAAGTGGAAAAGTGGCGACGAGTGGCGTTAACTGCAGACAGTGGCGGTGGCGCGTGGTCGGCGGGGAAGGCGCGTCCACGGAGCGCAGCTAGCGGTGTTCGCGGCCTTGGGGCGGCGCCTCGTCACTCGGCCGCCACCGCTAGGTCGTTACCACTTTCTTCGCTGCGGACGCGGGCGACTGCCACCACTGCTGCACTCTCACCTTCAATGCCATCGCCAAGCGCGCGCTACGTTTTTCTTGTCGCTTCTGACAGTTCCAATCAGCATTTCTGCTCTTTATTGTTATCTACATAAACACCCCACAAACCACCATACGATGTGTGGCGGGGTAGAATGATTGTCGATAAGCCTCCATATTCGCTCTAATTTCTCGAATTTTCTCGTTGTGGTCATTTCGCGAGACATATGTGGGAAGAACTGATATATTGTCCGACTCTCCCCGAAAAGTGTTCTCCGAAATTTCAATAGTAAACCTCTCCATGATGCAAAACAACATCTGCCACCGGAATTTGTTGAGCATCTCTGTTACACCCTCGCGCCGATTACAGGATCCCGTGACGAAACTCCACGTCTTCATTGGACCGTTTCTATCTCTTCTACATCTACATCTACATCTACACAGATACTCTGCAAATCACACTTAAGTGCCTGGCAGAGGGTTCATCGAATCACCTTCACAATAATTCTCTATTATTCCACTCTCGAACAGCACGCGGAAAAAACGAACACCTTTATCTTTCCGTGCGAACTCTGATTTCCCTTTTTCTATGATGATCGTTCTCCCTAAGTACGTCACCGTCAAAAAATAATTTTGCATTCGGAGGAGAAAGTTGGTGAGTGAAATTTCGTGAGAAGATTCCGCCGCAACGAAAAACGCCTTTGTTTCAATGGTGTCCATCTCAAACCCTGTATCACATCAGTGACACTCTCTCAACTATTACGCGGTAATACAAAACGTGCTGCTCTTCTTTGAACTTTCTCGGTATACTCCGTTAATGCTATCTCGTAAGGATCCCACAATGCGCACCAGAACTCCAAAAGAGAACGGACAAGCGTAGTGTAGGCAGTCTCTTTAATAGATCTGTTACATTTTCTACGTGTCCTACCAATTAAATTCAGTCTTTGGTTTACCTATCCCACAACATTTTCTGTGCGTTCTTTCCAACTGAAATCGTTCGTAATTGTAATTCCTAGGTATTTAGTTGAATTTGCGGCCTTTAGATAAGACTAATTTATCGTGTAACCGAAGTTTAGCGGATTCTTTTTAGCACTCATGTGGATGACCTCACACTTTTCATTATTTAAGGTCAATTACCAATTTTCGCACCATTCAGATATCTGTTCTAAATTGTTTTGCAATTTGTTTTTGTCTTGTGATAGTAGATAGTAGATTTCTTCTTCTATGGATGCGCAATGTGTTACATTTATTTACGTTCAGGATCAACTGCCAGTCCCTGTACGAATCATTAATCCTCTGCAAGTCCTTTTGCAAATCGTTACAGTCGGCTGGCTTTGCTACGTTCTTGTAAACAACCATATTATCCGCAGGCAGTCTTAAGGACCTTCCGACGCTTTCTACTACATCATTTATATCTTTGTAAACAGTAACGGTTGTATCACATTTCGTTGAGGTATTCTGGAAACTACCTTTACATCTGTCGGTTTTGCTCCGCTGAGGGCGACTTGTTGAGTTCTGCCTGCAAGGAGGTCTTGAATGCAGTCGCAAATCTGGTCCAATACTCGGTAAGATCGTATTTTTTTCACTAAAAGGCAGTGGGAGACGGTGTCTAACGCTTTCCTGAAGTCAAGAAACACGGCTTCAACCTGAGCGCCGTTGTCTACAGCATATGGATCTCACTGAGGAACAGCGCGAGTTGAGTTTCGCAAGATGTGCATTTTACGTTCACTAATGGCCTCGTTTATTTTATTCGGTAGTAAAAACAGCCGTGGACTGTACGTGGTGATTTAATAAAGTAAGTTACATATTCTGTCGAACGCTAAAACCATTGTGCAACAGGAGCGGCGCATCGTTCAAAGAGAGGAAATGTTCGGGGTTTGCGGCAGAGGCAGTTGTACTGGTGAACGGGTAACAGGTGGGAGTGTAACGGTGCGGAAACTGGAAACACTCTCCAAAGTTGAATAACGTGGGGCAGTACGATTCTTTTGGTCAAAACGACTAACCTACACTCGGATTCGCCGTGAAATTCAGATAGTATATGGACCAAATGCAATGTCTCGTTCAGCCGTACTGAAATACTGGTAACAATTTGACCAACACCGGACTGACGTGAGTGACGCTGATCAGGAAGGAAAGTCATCGACATCGACCACAGACGGTAAGTCCTGGCAATCAAGGAATTCGCAGCAATTACAGATTTTCCGATGACGAGGACGTTCACACTGCGGTTCTCGAATGGCTCCGGATTTCTACCGTCGACGAACTGTACGACTGGCAGAACGTTCCGGCCGCTTTTTTCACAGACCTGGTGACTGAGTTGAAAACTAGTGTCATATATGTCTATTACTTTCAAGCTTAGTGCACCATCCTATAAAAGTTACTTAGTTTGCCATAGTAATGAGCAATTTACTTCCTGAAGTCCCCTCGTATATGTACAAGATAGCAGACAAAGACAGAACCTCTTCTGTATGTCAAGCACACTCTATCACACTAACAACTAAGGTTCTAGTTTGAATCTAAGATTGAAATGGCAGCTTAAATTGGATTCCTTGGACCGACTGCAGCGGTGTGGCTAGTCTATGAAACCAGAATTTTACTTATGCTCATGTGTTACTACAAGCTTTTGAAGTGATTAACATTATCTTGCTGCACTGGCTAGTAATATCTGTCCGCCCTTGATGATCTAGTCTCCAGCTATGGTATTTTGTTTACGATGTCTCCTATTAGAAGAGCACGCCAATAACGCTATTTGGTCTTCAGTGTTACGGATGGTTAAAATAATGCCAATAAACAGACGAAGAAGGATTAGTTCAACCCACCGATAGTCAGAATAAGATTCTAGTGCAGTCTGCACTAGCAGAACGGCGTAATGTCTGTAAGAAAAGTGGCCGGCAGGGAAACAGCTGGGCGCGGTGCCGTTGCTCCCGCGTCCTTGGCTGGTGCGAGTAACGGCCGACCGTCGCGGCCCGGAGGACTCCTGGCCCTCTCAGCGGCCGCTCAAGGACAGCCCATCTGGCCGAGCTCTCAGTGGCCCCACCCAGACATATACTCTGTATATTCTGAATGTGGCCTGGAAATGAGAATAATTTTTCTGAATTAGCCCTATTCCAAATCCCTCATCAGTTCACAATGAGTCTGTGACTGAACGTTTATCTATGACTCAGCCAGGATCCTACGGCAGGAGGACAAATCTACTTTGTTGCAGAAAGTCCGAAATATAGTCAGTAAATTTCTTGCAAATTATCGCAATTTCCTCACTCACTGTATTGTAGTAGTCCCACCACGATACAACAAAGCATACTTTCTTTTGTCTGTCCCGCTGCTGTCGTTAATGATCACGAACGTCTGGAAGCAACACACGCCTCCCCTCCCCTCCCCAAAAAATCCCTATCCGACCCAGTAAAATTATTGTTTTGAGAAGAACTTCACAACAGCGAAGCATTGCTCATCTGCCATCAGAGCTACGGTACAAACAACAAAGCGCCAGGTAAGAGCCTATTTATTGAATATTACAACTACAAACTAAACAAATCCACAGATGTCAGATAAACCGTTTGATATAAGAAGTCATTCTTTGACGAAGCACTAACTCCAAACAAAACTCAGAATTACTTACTCTTGTAGTTGCCGCATAGTTCCGACCAATGCTAGAGTACTAGTCAGGTGTTTGGAATCCTTTTACCAAGTAGGTATGACGAGAGACATAGAACAAATTTAAAGCCGCCCTGTTAGTATCGTAACAGGTCGGTAAAGGCCTTACGAAAGTGTAACACAAATGCTCGGAAAACGTACATGAGAGTTCTTAGAAAAAAGGCGGTCAAGTTCTTGCAAAAAACTATCGGGTAAATTTAGAAAAATTGTATTCAAAGACTGCGCGGCAGTTCTAGTACCATAACCTCCGAATAAGGTAACAGATATTAGGGAACATACGAAGGTTTACTCAGCTCCAGAATGGAATAGAACAGCAGAAAGATAATACTGATACGATGTACCCTCTGTCACACTCTATTCAGCAGTTTGCGGAGTAAAGATGTAGAAACATATTACGTATTATTCACAGAGGTAGAACGTTCCCTACGTTGAATGTACAATATCAAGTAAAAGCGCGACAAGTTGTCCTACAAACCACTCAAACACATTGTCCAATCGGTTCAGTGGTTATAGTAGTTTTGAGTGCCACCATGACGCTGGTTCGCTGTCGGTCTTCATTACACGTGGATAAAGGCTGTCCCTCTGGCATGCAGCTCTCTACCCCAGGTTCTCAGCTAAATAATGTACTGGATATATTACTAGACGAAAAGCAGGAGACGTTCAAAGACGTAACATATAGCATCCGGTACTGTATTGTCGAAAAGAAGCGTTTGGGATGCCTGATAATTAGGAGTTCCAAACGGCGTACTATGCGATAAACACAATATCTTGTGATGAAGTTTTAATGTAACAGTCGGTCATCGACATGCTCGTGATTTGTAGCAAAGTTAAAGGGCTGGCTAGGATTGAATGCATCTGAAATTGGCATCTGCATAGCCTTGAAAGCAGCAGGGGAATTGGCCCGACAGCCGTACTTCAATCCACAGAGGCACACAGCTAGAGCGTTTGACAGTGACAGCTAAAACATCGCATAAACGATAGTAAAATACATACTGCACAGTAGTCCAAAACTACAATCCGGCTGCTCTGGTTACCAATCCACTCACCCCAGTGGCAATTATCCCATTCAAGCAAACAAATCAGCAAGTGCCTAACTTCAAATAATTAAAGCAGACGGGAGGAGAAAATAGAAAAGAAGGTAACACTTTTCCCTATAGTAGAGAGATGAATGATATCTACTTCAAGTTGTTCGTCACGCATAACTTCTGCAAGTTTCAACACAAGCTGCAAATAATCTTTGATTTATGTTATATAAATTAAATACAACAACCGAATCAAAAAGCGACAGTTGTGTAGGGCCTGTCATTGCCGTTCTCCACTACGAATAATTTCTGTCGCTAACACATCATTTATTCAGCTTAATAATACAAAAATAATTAAGGTTCATAATACAGAACGTATTCTATCGCGGAAATGGCAGTAGCATGCTGGTTTTATTTTCTATATTCTTCACGAAATGGCTGTAATAATCATCTATATTGTAAAAAGAAGTCAGTTGCAATAATGTTCCTAAATCTTTCCCATCAAATCTACTGTAGGTTTTCTGTTTATGCCACGAATAACAAATCATGCCGCTGAGGGGAAAGGAGTTCTAAACTGAAAATGTTTCGGATCCCGCGTAGATCAGCTATGTCACAAGAGATGTGTTGTTACGAGGGGGTTCTGAATAGTAATGACTCCAAATTTATGTGAAAACTCGTGAAGTTTTTTAAATAAAATAAACGTTATTGACATTCTACATCTTTATTCTTCATGTAGACATATTTGCAATCGTCTGCCGCTAGAAGAGTCCCAAGTCTGGCGTGTTAACTAGGCGGCGTTTAAGGTAACTATTCGATAACAGCGTGCTGTAATCTACTTTCGAAGAGTTCGTCTACACATGGAGCACCCTCTCCTTCAGTATAATAATGACAGACCACAACGAGTGCTGCGACGTCTGCAATAATCTGATTCCTTGGTCTCATTGTCATCGCATGATCATCCTCCACATAGTCCGAATTTGGCCTCGTTCGATTTTCATCTGTTTCCAAAACTTAAGGAACATCTTCGATGACATGGAAACACCATCCGACGGTTTCGCAATACAACACTAATAGGAACGGTAAGACTAGTATCGTCGAATCAAGCGAATGTGAATGATCGATATTCAGAGAGAGCTAGAGACTTATACGCTGAAAAATATCCTCAACGTACTCTCCCTAAACGCCGTAAATTTAAATATGTGTATGATAAATTGAGAACAACTGGATCTTTAACGCATCGGAAACATATCCGGCAAAGGAAAGTTACTAACGAGGAAACGGAAATTGGCACTCTTGCCACTGTGGTTCGCGATCCGTGTGTTAGTTCGCGTCAAATCGCAAGGGAATCTTGCACGAGCCAGGGTAGTGTTTTTCGTGTTCTGCATTGCCATAAAAATATCATCCTTAACATATCAGACTCCATCCAAGAATTAACTGGTACGGATTGTATGCGTCGCATTGAATTCTGCCGATGGGCTCAAGTTCAGATTAAGAGGGATGACACATTTATTAATTTGATTTCCTTTACTGACGAGGCTACGTTCACGAAGCATGGGAATGTTAATATGCATAACACGTATTATTGGGCAACTGAAAATCCACGTTGGCTGCGGCACCAAAAACCGTGGTCGGTAAATGTATGGTGTGGGTTTCTGGAGTACAGAATTATGGGCCCCTATTTCATGAAAGGAAATCTTAATGGTACGAAGTACACCACATACCTGCAAGAAACGTTAAGTCTGTTATTGGAAGAAATACCTTTAGGAACAAGGAACAGAACGTGGTATCAACACGATGGGTGTCCGGCACATTTTTCGCTGATGGCTAGAAATGAGCTGCAGAGATAACTCCCTAATCGTTGGATTGGACGCGGAGGAGATGTGTCGTGGCCGGCTCGTTCGCCAGACTTGACGCCTCTGAATTTTTTCTTGTAGGGATTCGTAAAAGACATTGTTTATAAAGATGTTCCAACTACACCTGAGGATATGCGACAGAGGATTGTCAGAGCATGTGCTTCGATGAATGCCAAAGTGATAAGGAATACCACTCAATCCATGATAAGAAGATTGCAGCACTGCATTGATACCAATGGCCATTACTTCGAAGGCCTTCTGTAAATGAACGGTCATGCCACCTTTGTGACCTTCATTGAGCTTCAAAGACCTTACTGTTACACATCAATGGATTCGTCTCGATAGTCGCTGTCAGAAAATAAGTATCAAACTATAGCATCCCATTAAACAAAAAACAAAGTTGATCTTCATATCTCTGAAGCAACCCCACCTAGCAACAAAAAAACCAACGTCACATTATGGCCCCCGTTGTTCCATAGAACTTTTGTCCCACAAACTTTTCAGCTCCTACCATACTTTGGGAGTTATTCTTGGTGGCAATAGTTTGTAACCCTTCCTGTATATACGCACATACGACCAGTAGTAGAAGGCGCATCAGGTGGCAGCATGGTCCGTTGCGCAATATTGTCGAGCTACGCGTAGTTTTTTTTTACACAAAATGTTCAAATGTATGTGAAATCTTATGGGACTTAACTGCTAAGGTCATCAGTCCCTAAGCTTACACACTACTTAACCTAAATTATCCTAAGGACAAACACACACACCCATGGCCGAGGGAGGACTCGAACCTCCGCCGGGACCAGCCGCACAGTCCGTGGCTGCAGCGCCCGAGACCGCTCGGCTAATCCCGCGCGGCCTTTTTTACACAAAGGCTCTGTCACGGTAACGTGTCATCCATACCTACAACAAGAATTGAGAAATGTGAGCCTTTAATTCCTCCGCAATGCATGTGCTCAGAGCAACGTGTCTTACCAAACAGCGGTCCTCAAGACTGGCCACACGCAGCGAGCGCCCGCAGCACGAACTCGCTGGGCGGCCGCCCAAATACGCCAGTGATTCATTCCCGCACACTAAACATAACCTACGGCGCAGTATTCGTGTGACATGACGAAGTACTAACTACGATTGACGGTTGCAGCTTGGGTGCTCATTCTTACCACGTAAATGTGTGCAAGAAATCTTGTCGACGAGTCGATTTTACAAAATTATTTTAAATACCAAACTTGACATAACCGTAGACACTTTGAAAACTGAATAATGGAAACAACGTTTATACTGTCATCGTCACTACACCGTAGTTGTATTCTCAAGAAGTAATGATACATTCTAAAAAGTGAAACTTGAAGAGTCTTCATTCTAGGTGTTCTCTGGAACATAACTATATAAAAATTTGCTGGAAGCAAATACAGAGCATTAAAAAAAGTGTCTCTAGTTACACAAATATAAGCACGTCGAGCAAAAGATTCTCCACCCCCAGGATCCATCGCGTTAATAAAAAGCAACATCGCATCTGGTTTCGATAGTGCACTCAATTCGGCAAGGAACAGGGTCCGTAAGTTTCTCCAGATATGCCAGATCTAGCTGACGCCACTCATTTATCATTAGGTCTCGTAGAACTACCAAGTTTCAGGGATGCTGAGTGCCACGTTTCACATGCTGTTCCAAACATTGTCTACGGATTACTGTCCGCTGATTTAGCGGGCCATTCTCGGTGCGACTGGTTGCCAGAGTATTCGTCAAACGAATAACGTAAGCGCGTAGCCCCGTGAACGCGACTGTTGTCACCTTGGAAGACGGGAATGTTCACAAGAAGACGGGAATGTTCACAACATATTAACCATGAAGATGTAGCAGAAAGGACGAAGACGGGAATGTTCACAACATATTAACCATGAAGATGTAGCAGAAAGGACAACATCTCGTCACCGTGAATGTTGAAATTAACAGGTGACAACTGTTTAATAGACACGCACCAAGACTGGCGTTACTGAAAATACGTGTTTCACAGACATTAAGATATCTGAGAAAACAAATATTACTTAACGTTTAACCATCACCGTCAACAATGACACACACAACAGGAATGACAAAGAAATTGTACGAAGCTACAGAGGCATTTCCGCCAATAGCACTAACAGTATTAGCCGCGCGGACACATCGTATGCATTTTTTAAATATATCGTACAGGTGGGAAAAATGCTGCAGGTTTGCATCTACGCCACGAAAAAAAGACGAACCGAAGTATTGACAAGATATAATCTAAATTTTGAAAAGAATCGTGATACGGGACTGTTACATACGCTGTCTCTCTCCTTTAGAGTACCTGAAGTGGTGTAGCTGTCTCATAAGATGGCATCATATACCGTAGATGATTAGGTATAATACTACCGCTACAGAATGAATTGGGACTATTCGTTCCTCACTGAGAAGTAGAAAGAGGGCTTTCTTCTTCCACCGTCCCCTTAACGGTATTCGTGTTTCTGCCGACTTTAAGTGTGGTGTCAGCACCGCGGTGTGTATCTGCATCCACTACGAATGTATCGAACACCTTTTAACTGTGCAAGCAGTAGGAAGGCAAAGGGGTCGTCCCAAGGTAGCGGCCGAACGACGGAAATTTGAAATTTCCTTTGTTTCTCTAATGTCAATACCTAGGCTTCTACGATACATTACACACGTAGCAACTTCATCTGTTTAAATTTATACTATTTTTTAAGAAACCGTTATGGCTGCTCCTGTAAAATTTAACAAAATGGAATTAAGAGGTTTTCATTACCTACCATCGATATTTCGTTTCAAATTTAATGGTGGGTCCACGACACAAAACAGGTTTCGACACAGTATTCCATTCTCCACTGCAAATCACCCAATCGTACTGTTTTCGTTCATTTTAACAAAACATTTGTTATTTTACTTTCCATTCAACTAATTTAAGTTTCAGTGTCCTGCCGCCAGCTATATTTGCTCAAACACAGTCAGTTTTGGTGTCCTGTAAAAATTCACATATAAGAACAACCTTCATTCATCTGTCCGTACTCACACACTTGTTTTATGTTGCATTTCGCCACAAAAGAGTTATCAGTATCCTATGGCGTCGTCGGCAGTCTGCAATGGATAATACGACCCACAAATTATATTATCTTCTCTTTTATACGCAACGCAGTAGGTGACCCATTTATTTGTTTTAAAACAGCCAATAAAGACTAAAATCCAGTAACAATCTACATAAAGTTTCACTTTTATTTTTCTTGTATTTTTACCTTTCTATCTTCTAACGAAAGCTCTTATCGCAATGACTGTGTAGCTGGTAAACATAATTACGCTGTCAAGTCAGCTTACGAACATATCGTTGTCACCACTGAAAATAAATGCGGTAACGTACATTCCTCTAACTATTTGCAGCAGTCGCCAGAACAAAATGAATAAACATTCCATACATGCCGCCTGTATCTACTAGTCGAGATCTACAGCAGTGACACCCAAACCTTAGATAACATGACGGTGAAAGTCGGAAATGTAGCCAGCAACGGAAGGATCATTATCGTCTCCTGCAGAAATTCCATCGACTGTACACGCATCTGGTACATAATGTCACAGCGGGCGTACGACATCGTGTTGATTGTAACAGATTTTATCGAGCGAAACTAAGGCTGTATTGAGACATTAGACCAGAATTCTAGAGGAGTACATGCCGAACTATTGTGATCTTGCTTTTCCGTTGTTTTTCTTCAATCCTTATGGCGATTTAGAGAATGATTCCTTTAAGCTGGTCAAGTTGAATCCCTTCCCAAAGCTCCGTATCTAATGAGCTCTAAGTCAACAAGAGATTAAACTTTTAATCTTCTTTTTCTCGCTTATGGGAGTACAAAATCACGTACTTAGTTTCTCCATAGAAGTGAATGATGCGCGCGTGTGATTCTGAGGATAGTATAATATCGGTAACTAACTGTATTTCATAATACCTGTACCTGAATTACCGTGTACCACCACATTCAGAAACAGGTCCAAAATACGGATACTGAATATAATCCAATACAGTGACTGCACCTGATACAATAACAACAATAATAATAACAATCCTTACTTTTCCTAGTTGTTGATTACTTAGTTGACTGTAACATGTTCCGTGGATCACAATTATTGCAACTCGCTGTCAACTGATCATGTGAGAAGTTCTGTAACTACGAAATTTAACTCTCTGGAAATATGGTCATTGCATGTCATTTACAAATTGCACATTTAATTTTAGTCTACAATCCAATTTCTAAATGTAACTCAAAACATAAACAGATACTATATACTCAGAATTTGATATATGGACTACATTTACACTCCGGAAACCACCTTACAGTGTGTGGCGGACTGTATTTTTGCTACTACTGAAATTTCCTCCTTGTTCCATTCGGTATGGGGCGTGGTTGTAAAGACAGTGGCTACGCCAACGCATGAGTTCGATTTTCTCTGAGTTTCTCATCGTTGTTAGTTCACGAGACGTACTTGGGAGGCTGTAATATGTCGCTTTACAAATATTCTTACGAGAAGTAGGCTTCCTTATTTGTTTCAAGAGTAAATCTCTCCGTGACACACAGTGCTTCTCTGGAGCGTCTGCCACCGCAATTTGTTGAGCAACTCTGTAACGCTCTCACACTTACTACAGGATCCCGTGGCGAAATGCGCCGGCCATAGTTGGATTTTCTCTTTAACTGCCATTAAACCAACCAGTTAACGTTCCCAGACTGACGAGCAACTTCCACGAAATGGTGTCAGAAGCGTTTTGTAATCTACTTCTTTCGTGGTTGAGTTATATTTCCTTAATATTCTTCCAATGAATCTTAACCTGACTCCTGTCTTCTTGCAATTAAATTTATGTGGTCATTTCATTTTAAGTCACTCGGATGGTTACTTCTAGATAATTTACGATTGTTCCTGTTTCTAGTCTTTTATCGCCAATAATTTAATCGAACAGTAACAGATCTCTTTGCCTATTTATGCGCAATATGTTACTTTTTTAACGTTCAGCGTCAATTGTCATTTCATGAACGAATCGTGCACTTGCCGTTGGTGTTCCTGCATTTCGGTGGTCTTTCAGTATTGCAACCTTCCTACAGACAACAGCATTGTCCGCCAAAATTCACACGAAGCTATATTATTCGCTACATTGTTTATACGTATGGTAACAGAAACGGCCCACAACACTTGCTTGGGGTATCCCAAATATCTTTAAGAACAACTTCTTGACCTAGTAGATAGTGTCGGAAGTTCCATGCGGCTTTTCGCGGATGATGCTGTAGTATACAGAGAAGTTGCAGCATTAGAAAATTGTAGCGAAATGCAGGAAGATCTGCAGCGGATAGGCACTTGGTGCAGGGAGTGGCAACTGACCCTTAACATAGACAAATGTAATGTATTGCGAATACATAGAAAGAAGGATCCTTTATTGTATGATTATATGATAGCGGAACAAACACTGGTAGCAGCTACTTCTGTAAAATATCTGGGAGTATGCGTGCGGAACGATTTGAAGTGGAATGATCATATAAAATTAATTGTTGGTAAGGCGGGTACCAGGTTGAGATTCATTGGGAGAGTCCTTAGAAAATGTAGTCCATCAACAAAGGAGGTGGCTTACAAAACACTCGTTCGACCTATACTTGAGTACTGCTCATCAGTGTGGGATCCGTACCAGATCGGGTTGACGGAGGAGATAGAGAAGATCCAAAGAAGAGCGGCGCGTTTCGTCACAAGGTTATTTGGTAACCGTGATAGCGTTACGGAGATGGTTAACAAACTCAAGTGGCAGACTCTGCAAGAGAGGCGCTCTGCATCGCGGTGTAGCTTGCTCGCCAGGTTTCGAGAGGGTGCGTTTCTGGATGAGGTATCGAATATATTGCTTCCCCCTACTTATACCTCCCGAGGAGATCACGAATGTAAAATTAGAGAGATTAGAGCGCGCACTGACGCTTTCAGACAGTCGTTCTTCCCGCGAACCATACGCGACTGGAACAGGAAAGGGAGGTAATGACAGTGGCACGTAGAGTGCCCTCCGCCACACACCGTTGGGTGGCTTGCGGAGTATAAATGTAAATGTAGATGTAGATGTAGAGGTCTGTCTGTGAGGAAGTCTTGAATCCTTCCACAAATTTGGTCCGATACACGGAAAGCTCTGATTTTGTTCACAAAACTGCAGCGTGGAATTGTATCGAATGTCTTACGGACGTCAAGGAACACGCTTCAACATGGATGTCGTTGCCAAAGGGTCTAGGAATCTCTTGGATGCACAAAGCGAGGCGATTTTCCCAAGATCTTATTTCGTGAAATCTCTTTTCACTTTTACAGGGATTTTCGTTGTCCAAATAGGTCATAGGGCATGAGTCTAAAAGGTGTTCCATAATTCTACAACAGATTGCTTTCAGTGACATAAAGCTTTAATGATGTGTATCCGTCCAACGACTCTTTTTGTACGTTCTTTCGCAGAACCTCTGTACATCATTAATGGTATCTCATCCCACTCAGATGCCATTTCACCTCTGGGCGATTGCACATGATTTTCTACACTCAGACGACAAAAAGTCATGGGACACCTCCTAATACCGAGTCGGACATCTTGCCCTGCGCAGAGCAGCAGCTCGAAGGCCCCTAATTGCGGATGTGTTGCCGGTGCAGGATTTCTTGCACGATCTGACCTCTCGATCAGGTCCCGTAAACATGTAATGGGATTCATGTAATGCGATTTGGACGGCCAAATCATTCGCTCGAACTGTCTAGAATGTTCTGATGTGGCACATTGCCATCCATAGAAATTCCATCGTTGTTTGGGAACATGAAGTCCATGAACGGCTGCAAATGGTCTCCAAGTAGCCGAACATAACTATTTCCAATCAATGATCGGTTCAGTTGGAACGGAGAACCCAGTCCATTCTATGTAAACATAGCTCACACCATTACAGAGCCACTGCCAGCTTGCATAGTGACTTGTTGACAACTTGGGTCCATGGCTTCTTTAGGTCTGCGATACACACGATCCCTACCATCAGTCTTACCAACCGAAATCGAAACTCACTTGATCAGGCGACGATCTTCCACTCGTCTAGAGGCCAACCGATATGATTACGAGCCCAGGAGAGGTACTTGCAGGCGATGCCGTGCTGTTAGCGAAGACAATCGCGTGGGTTGCCTGCTGCCATAGCCCATTAACGCCAAATTTCGGCGCACTCTCCTAACGGTACATTTGTCGTTCGTCCCAGATTGATTTCTGCGGTTCTTCCAAGCAGTATTGCTTGTATGTTAGCATGCGTCTAGCTCCAACAACTATTCTACGTTCCAGGTCTGTTAATCCCCGACGTGCGTCCATAATCACGTCGGAAACATATTCATGTGAACCATCTGAGTACAAATGATAGCTCTGCCAATGCACTGCCCTTTTGTATCTTGCGCACGCGATGCTACCGGCATCTGTATACGTACATATCGCTATTCCACGACTTTTGTCACCTCAATGTATTCTGTGATCACTTACCTCAACATCTGCCATTTCGACGTTCGTCTGAGGACTGAAAGGAGGAACCGGGAACCAAATTACAATCTCCGGCAATGAAACAATTTCGGAAGACATAATTCAGTATTTCGGCCTCCTAATCATCTTCCGTTACGATCCCACTATGGTCACTGAGCGACTGGATAGATGATTTCGATCCGTTTACTGATCTGCGTAAGACAAAAACTTCTTTGGGATTTTGGTCAGATCGGTTGGCAAATTTTAAATCTCGAATTCACTAAACTCCTCCCGCACTGCTTTTCTTGCGCTCATTTTGGATTGTTAAGCTTTTGTTTGTCAAAAAGGTTTTTATTTCGCTTACATTTGTTTCTTTGTGACTTAGTACTAAAAAGAAAAAGGACTTGCCCAGTCGTAATAAACTTCGAGAACATGAAGGGTAGCATTCGTTGATGGTGTCAGCCACTGATATGACGAGAAGATACCCATTCGCTTGCATATTCTTACATAACAACGCAAATACAGTACTGCTAAAATTCAGAGGTAAGCCACTTAAACCGCCTCCCCTATGACGCAGCGACGACAACAGTTCGTGAACATAACACGACTCCCAAGTGATGTGACTGGTGTGATGCATGAATAAATTAAAGAAAACTCGGGCTGTCACTAATGCCGAAGAAACTCATCTTCGTCTTACGTATGAAATGTCACTACAGACGGCTCATAAGCTCGGATTAGGGAAACGAATCGGCAATGTCCTTTTCTTTAACAAAAAAACACCTGGGATTTGCTTTAAGGAATTTAGAGAAACTATGAAAAAACTAAACCTGCGTCACTAGACAGGGATCTCAAGCGCTGATCTCCCGAATGCGAGTCCTCGAGCCCTCGCTGGACGACTCCCCGCCGCGCGGTATTTAGCCGAGCGGTCTCGGGCGCTGCAGTCATGGACTGTACAGCTGGTCCCGGCGGAGGTTCGAGTCCTTCCTCGGGCATGGGTGTGTGTGTGTTTGTCCTTAGGATAGTTTAGGTTAAGTAGAGTGTAAGCTTAGGGACTGATGACCTTAGCAATTAAGTCCCATAAGATTTCACACACATTTGAACATTTTTTTGACGACTCCCCGAGCGTTAGTTTATGTCCCAAACGACACAAGCATTTTAAAGGTCTTACCAAAAGATAACGTTACCAACAGATAAACTACATTCAGAGTTTTTAAAATCGTTGGGGGAAGTGACATGCAGAGGATAATTCAAGTTGGTCTGCGATTCTTAGTATGAGACATACCATCAGACTTTCGCGAAAATATACACACAATTCGGAGTATAGCAAGTGAAAGTAAGAGCGAGAACTATCGCACCGTCAACTTAACAGCTAACTATCAAAGTTGCTGACAGAATCAAATATACAGAGGAAAGGAAAAGAAAACTGAGGGTCTGTCAGATAACGATCAGTCTGGCTTTCGGAAAAGTGAGGCACCAGAGGCAGTTGTATCGTTGCGCTTTATAATGGAAGCAGGGACACATTCATAGAAAAAAGCCGTCGGAAATATAAAATGGTCCAAGATGTTCGATATCCTGAGAAAAATAGTTGTAAGCTATAGTGAAAGGTGGGTAACATATTACATAGCGAAAAATAAGAATGGATGGCCGTAAACGAAGTTCTCGTATTACGAAGGGTGTAAAACAGGGATGTAATCTTTAGAATGAATATCTTTTATTTCCGCCAATAATCACACAACTTTTGGTTGTCAGACTACCGGTTTCGGCCAGAAATGACCATCTTCAGATCTGTTTTATAACATGTCCTAAAATAATAAAGCCGTAGTGGCATATTTTAGGACATGTTATAAAACAGATCAGAAGATGGTCACTGCTGACTGAAACCCGTGGTCTAAGGACCAAAAGTTTTGTGATCATCGGCGGAAATAAAAAAAATTCATTCCACACTTCCTGCATCACTATTTTAATCTGCGACCATGTCGCAGCTTGTGAATGCAGTCTTTCGCACTACTGTTCAATGTATATATCTAAGAAGCAAATACGGAAATAAGAGGAAGGTCCCGGAGTGGCATTAAAATTCAGGGTGAAAGGATATCAATGATCAATGATCCGAAACGAAAATGAAAGAACTGCGGGATGTTTTAAAAGGAATGAATGGTCTAAAGAGCGCACACTATGTACTGAAAGTAAACTGAGAAAAGACGAAAGTAATGAGGAATAGCAGAATTGAGATCAGCGATAAATGTAGCAACAAAAGTTGGGACGGTGAGGCAGACAAAATGAAGGAATTCTGGTACCTCAGAGACAAAATAAAACATGACGGACGAAGCAAGGAAGATATAAAAAACAACGCAGGCAAAGAGGGTATTCCTGTGGTAGCATAGACGGATGTCGAAAATTAGGTGGCCTCCTAAAAAGGAAGATGTTCTTCGTAGAATCGGCGAAGAGAGGAATATGTGGTAAAGATTGTCGAAAAGAAGGGACAGGATTATAGGACGTGCCTTGATATGGTTATCAAGAAATAACTTCCAGGGTACCTGAGGGAGAGTACTGAGCAAAACTACATGGAAAGACATAGATTATAATGTATCAAATAAATAATTAAGGACGTTGGATCCAGATGCTACTCTGAGTTAAAGAGGCTGGCAAGGGTCAGGACAGGACAGGTCTTTGTGGGGGGCGCATCTAATGAGTCAGAAGACTGCTGGAGAAAACAACAAATCCAGCTAATAATGACGGATTGGGGGTTGGGAGGCAGGGATAGAGCGGGTGACTAATTATATGTCACTTACGTGGAAAAAATGTGAGCCGCATTCAAAGGAAGACAGCCATAGTGGCAAACTGCAAATTCCGCTATAAGAAACGAGGCGTTATCTTCGCGAGATAGCTTTGTTCTGCCCTTAATAACAAAAACGGTATCACGAAGTGGTGAAAGTATTCACAGGTTTGGGAGCACAGTTCACGGTTCCTACGTCCGCAGACTGCTTAATGCAGTTGTTCACAACCTGGGGGTAATTACCCCCGGGGTAAAATGTAATTTTCTGAGGGGTGAAAACGATCGGTTACGAAACAAATTATTTGTAAAATATCATTACTACTATAACTATTTAGTAAGACTACAACACTGATTACGTAAGTTAGCAATAATTACGTTTTTAATACTAGCGTTAACACATGACACAATATAGTGGAGTTACACCTTGTGAAACGAATACAAAAACACCTACTTATTCACATGATCCATTCACTACACACATGCTTTGTACTTCATACTTTGCACATATGACAGTAAAATTGGGACTTCACACCACATACGCTTAAACATCTCTTGAAAATGCTTTCTCCGAGTTGTAGGTAGTTCCTGCAACGGACTTACTATTATTTTCACTGGCAGTGGTCGCACACACGCAGCACTGGCAACCAGTTTCCTTCAGTTCAGAATTAAAGAGTCCTGCAATCAAATTATTTACAAATATTAAGTACGGTGCACATATTTAACTAGGTTAATTCTAAACGCGGGTGCAGGGTGTGGGTAAAGTAAGTGCCGCTAGAGATAGTAGTGTAGTGGATACATGTATTTAACAATTCTCATTGTGGCTGGTTAACTTTCTTTCATGAGGAGGAGTCTTGATACACTGAGAATTGCTTCAGTATTCTGTTTAAAAGAACGTTGTTGGAAGTAAGGAGTTCCAACTGTCTCATTGACTCATTAGTTCGTGGTATAGTAAAACACCCAAAAAACTAAATCTTTCGTCATTTTAAAAATGAAATTGTTCAAAGAAAATTATTTTTCATTTCAAACTTGGCGTAACGTTGAGGACGGGGAGCGGGGGAGGGGGGAGGGGGGGGGGGGAATGGTGGTAGGGGTGATGGCAGACGTACTAATTAGGGGTTGGGCGACTTACTACCTAGCAGGGGAAGATGTACTATCTAGTATCTTATTGCACTCAGCGCTAATGGTCTAAGAAAGGTTGGGAACCGCTGGCCTAGTGCCAAACAAGCATGATTGGCTGGAACTGCCACCTGTGACAATCGCAAAACAGCCAGAAAGGTTTCTGCTGTTTAGTTATCGCGAATTTTTCCAGTGAGCCAGATCAGGGTTCTGCGTTAATTGCGTATCCATGTCCGAAGATCAGCAGCGAAACAGCGTTTTCTGGCGGTGGTGTTAAATAATGATGGGATTTCAGCGCTACTCAACATACTGAGCAGCAGTGAAAGTGTCCCCGCGCCGTCGTTTGTCTGTGCACATACATCTTTGAGGCACCTTTTACCGAAGACAGATACTTTCGCGTGCTTCTGCGCTGTACAGTATGACTTCGTTCTAGCGTATTTCGCAAAAAATAAAGGTGCTTCTCTGACAGTATTCCAATTAACATTTCTTATGGTGGATATATTTTATTCATACCACGAATATGTTTCACCGCAATCAAAATGATAGGAAATTAATTCTAGAATTCGGTTCTGCCTGTTCTTGCGATACACAAATCGCAAAAGAAAACTAATGTTATGTATAAGTTGCGTTTTGAGAAACAGGGGGAACCCAAATCAATACTTTGTTTCCCAAACACGGCTGCAGTTATAGGGCCTGAAAAGGTATCCTTTCTCGAAGCTATAAATAAAATACTGGAATAGTAAAAACAAATTTAGTAGAATAACATAAAACTACACCTTTGTATCACTTCTCTTTCTCTTAGTCAAAGCATTGGGAGTCAGTCCATTTCTATATGTGCACCAGTAGCTGGATATTTCTTGGAACCAAGCCTGAGCTGAAGGGAGAAATTTCAAAAACGTCCCATTTGAAATTACGTTATGCTTCTTACGCCCGCCAGGAAGTGCGGTCGAGTTTAATCATGAACATTCCACTCTTAATCAAACGAAACATTTAACGCATACCTTCATCACTTATCAAATTCAGTTCGTATATGGCACAAAATTCGTGACGAATGTTGACAGTTTTGAATTTTTTCACAGCAAAAAACGTATTAGAACGAGGATTTCATATTGGGTGGGATTTTAAATTGCTACGCTCATTTTGGACGGATCTGTAGGTAAATGAGAAGCAACGGGACTTGCTCATTATCGAACTCCAAGCAAAGCGACCAACTGAATGACTTAAGTTCTCATTGCTGTATCTCATGTTACATGAAAGCAACATTCGGAGCAGCCTACGTAAAATAGGATATCGTCAGAAAAATTTGCCGCCAGGCAGTTGTTCCAGGAGAATTGCCTGTAAACAGAATTAATTACTGTAACGAACCACTGGAGGGAAAGGGTTCTTCATATCAAAACATTCAGCAAAGAACGCTGAAAGTTTGCCTATAGAGTTCTGTCTCATCCTATACATAGGATATCCTAAAATTCTCGTTATAAACTTCTAGACTTGTAGAGGGGAGTGATCAGATAATATCTGAAATGGAACCCATGTCCAGAAACGCACTGTTTCCGTGCTGCAACCATTTGAAACATGTTGGTAACGCGACCACTTTTACAAGTAATTGATTAGGCATGACCCAATACATCATCACTTCTTTTATAATTCTACTCACTAACAGCCAACGAAATTGTTCGTGTACTCGATGACGGCTTCTCTTCAACGTGTTGCAGTACGGCCTATTCCAATTCGGTTGTGCGGCGTCTCCTTGGAGCACCACACTCAAGCCTACTGACGGTGAAGGTATCCTTTCTCGAAACCGTTGATTGTAGAGAAAAGAGCTTGCCATGGAGTCAGACGTTGCGGAGAACGACCCTGATAAAGGCGAGGAGCAGTTCTTCCATTACCGTGAGCTTCGCCATACGGATCATGTCTGTGTATTCTGCAACCGTGTCCTCAATCAGGTTACTCTAACATTCACGGACACGTTAATGAGGTTCGAACCAGGCCAGAGACGTAGGACAGACGTCAAACGACATCAGCCGATCCGACGTAACAACTCCTCCCCTGCTCCTCCAGTGACTACACTGTTGCGTACCTACCTAACAAACATGTTTTCAAACGACTGTAGCTTGGAAACGGTATGTTTCTGGATTTGAGTTCTTGTTTAAAATGTTATGTGCTCACTCCTCTCAACAAAAAGTTTGTAACGGGAATTTCCGGACACCCTGTATGTGAAGCTACCATAAGTAGATCTATTTTCTTCTTAATTTCTAAACAACAACCGTAGTAGGATCAGGCGACAGTTTATTGCTCATGGCTCGGTGGCTCAGTCCTTAACTGTCGGAATACGGATTATCAAACGTTCAATACTTTGTCGATCCAAGAAACAATACGGGAAAATCGTCTACGACAGTTTGGACAGTTTCTGTGTGCATATAATGTTACAGTGAGAGGGATAGAAGGGTTCGGCTGCTTAATATCCAACCTGTCCAGCTTGTTTCCGAGCTGTAGTATCAAGCAATGGCTCGTAGCTCCCGGCATGCACGCAGAGCGACATCCGCGCCTTGCGTCACAGCGGCGGTGCGCTGCGCGGCGCATGTCGCAACGGGCGTCCCGCCAGCAGGCGGCGGCTGCCGCGTCACTCGGTTAATTGCGAACGGCGCGTGCCGGCTAGCGCCGCACCTGCGCCTCTTCCGCAAGCCGCTCTGAGGAGTCAGCGGGCTGTCCTGCCAGCTCACCCTCCACAAGTCAGCGTCTTCCCCTAACCCCCACTCGAGCACACGGCTCAACAAACGACGCTGCCGTCGAAACCTTCGTCGGGCAATTTTTGTCACACCGACTAAACCAAAACTAATCTAAATGATCAGGCACAAAGGACCGCGCGATGGCCACCGACCGCCATATCAGCCTCTGCCATTCGCAGTACCGTACCGAGGGGGTGGCGACATAGGCCTTCACGAGACCGCCAGCACAGAGGGGCAGAATGTCAAACCTGCGCCTCCCCCGCATAACATTATGTTTCTACAGTTTACTCATGCGGATGTATGAAATTTTATAGTTTTGTAACTATGTTATGTTATGTTATGTTAACCGGGGACCTAGAAACGACAGAGAGGCTCCGTCCCCGCCGCAGGCGCAGTAGTCCGCAACCCCACGACGACTACCGCAGTCCACTTCACCCCTCCGCCGCATCACACCGAAGCCAGGGTTATTGTGCGGTTCGGCCCCCCGGTGGATCTCCCCAGGGAACGTCTCACACCAGACGAGTGTAACCCCTATGTTCGCGTGATGTACGCGTACGTGGAGAATTTGTTTGCGCAGCAATCGCCGACATAGTGTAGCTGAGGCAGAATAAGGGGAAACAGCCCGCATTTGCCGAGGCAGATGGGAAACCGCCTAAAAACCATCCACAGACTGGCCGGCTCACCGGGGACCGGCGCTCCTTCCCGCCCGGAAAGCCGTGCGTTAGACTGCACGGCCAACCGGGCGGGCGTTTTGTAACAAAGTTTAATAAAAACGAAGCGTTATTCAAAAACATTATTTAAATTAACTTAACTGATAAAATATAATGCATACAACAAATTACATATATCTTTGTAATAAACAAACTGAAAACTGCATAAACTTTATAAAAGTCTGTCTTACTCTTTATGACAGCTTTTGTACATTAGTTTTTTGTCTGGTGTATAATAAAGAACACATTTTATTTCCTCTTCATAACTCATTAAAACTGCATGAATAATTAATAGTCCGCCTCCATGGCTGAGTGGTCAGCGTGGCTGACTTACATGCAGAGGCGGCTTAGATTCCCTGTACTGCCATGGATTTTTCCTTGGTGGTAAGACTGGTACGGGACGCACTCAGACTTGTGAGGCCATTTGAGGAGCTACCTGACCAGGTAGTAGCGGCTACACATCACGGAAACTGACAACGGCCATGAGAGCGGTGCGCTGACCCCACGCCTCTCCATACCGCATCCGATGGTCGGTTGATACCTTCGACTCTTCGGGTCCTATGGGACTAAATTTAATTTTAGAATAATTAATTAGAAATAAAAGAAAAGGGCTTTAATTAAGAGTTGAAAAATATCCTATTCAGAACGTGTGTTTTTATTATAATTTTACTTCGCATTTCCACGCACAGAACGCTGCCCCATTGACTGTGTGAGCGTATCGCTGTATCGTATGCTATGGACAAGAAACTACAGCAGGCGGTTTATTTTCGCCCACCTCGACCTTAAGAAGTTTTTTATATCATCTTTACTTTGCTAAAACTACGTCCACAAAATGAAGCAATCAATGAGACTGTCATAAATATTCTCAGAACTATTATATGTCTCTCGATAAACGAGTCTCAACCCATACTTCGAAAAAAACCTTCAACATATTCAAATGAGAAGCCGCGTCAACACTCTTCATGAGCTCTTTCGCTTCGAACTTCAAAGCAACTATTTCTTTATCTACATACGCTGTATCGATAGCTTTGCTATGTTTGATGCCAAAATCAGCTACACATCTTACATGGTAAGATACAGGCCTTCCATTTAAAGCTTTTCCTGACAGCAAAATTAAATCATATGAATGGTGTGGAATCTGTTTCCCATTTCACTTATTATACTATCAAATTGTATCAACATTTCACAGCGGACGTAGGTATAGATCATTTTGCTCTGATAACCGCTATTTCACTTCCCATCTCATCCGTGAAAACACTAAATATGGTGCCACTAAGAGACTTTACATACAATCACAATTTCTTTGGGTTTTTGAAAGGTCTTCCGATTACATTCTGCTATGGCAGTCAATGAAAGCTTCACGTATTGCTCTCTCGGCAGCCAAACGCGTTTGATTAAGTATCTCCCCCCTATAGTCTTATGCTTTGTTGTACACCCATTATACAGCGGTATCTCTGGGTTTCGTTACAGTGACTGAGTACCATAGATGACCTCTAACCCATGAACTGTCCTGCTGAGTACATATCTATCATAGTTCCTTTACTCCTGCCTGAGCTGAAATTTTCAAGTTCCTCATTGAGGTATGACACTACTGCTTCTTCAACTATTTTACCGAAGTATGAATATTTCTACTTGTTTTAGTCGATCTTTGTATTTTGCTATGGTCACTGATACTAACTCAAATGCTGACATCGTTAGAGAGGTCCGGTCTATTTTTTGCAATTAGATTTGCTATTCAAGCATTTCCCTCATGAGTGGCGTTCCGAACCATCGGTGTGATGTCACGTTTAATGGAATACGTCACTCAAATTATGGCTCTCATCAGGGGAAGCGAAGCCGTTTGCTGCATACGCTGAGCAACTGGGCAAAAAATTACATCTGCACATTTCTAGAACAAAACATGCATCACTATGTTTCCTTCGCAACGTGTCCATAAAAATAAAAGGCTTTACTCTTGTATGATCTACACAAACTTATCTTCGTAACCATATTATGTGATCTCTAACATAAGGAAGATACGCGTAAAAAGCTACCTATTCGGTCCTGTTACCATAAAAATTAATAAATTTTCTTGTAAATGTGTCGATTTACGTTCGAAACAGAGAAGGACGGAAGTATAAACCAGGTAAAAGGTAAGGCTGTTGTCAACCAGAAGACTGGTACGATACGTACACCACAGTGCTTTACTAGGTCTGATCCCTTTGCTGGTGGTACACCCGTGCCTTCCTCCGATGTTTGAAGTTTCAGTAGTCTTAAAATTGAAATGTTATCACAAGCTACCAGAGTTAGTAATTACCAAAGTGTTACCAAAGTGCGTTTAGTAGCTGCAAGATCAGACACAGATTTTTTCCTACACTGTCCAGCTCGCAATATTCGTACCAGTTATTTATACGGCTACATCATGTTCCCCAATCAGTCGTGAAAGTCTTTTTCCGACTGCGTTACGTAGTATATGACTGACTCTCTACTTACGAACGTGCATCAGATGTTGCTGTAGTTTCACTTCAGCCGAACGTTAAATTTGTGTCTTCTAGGATTGATTACGCACTTTTCTCTAATTATCACTACTCTGACGCAAGACGGCAGGAACAACAGAGGTTATTTTTTCAACTCTCAAAATAAGATTGGAAAAATTAAAAAACCTATGAGTTTGTCACACTTCTATTCGGCCACATATACAACATATTGCACAAGCGGAGTACGTTTTCTCGCAGTTTCTTTCCTATTAGTTAAGTTCAACACAATGTGACAAAATCTATGAGGTATATGTGCTCATATTACCCTTTCAACTTTTTTATGCTCATCTGATCTGTCGAAATATTCACAGAGCGTTGAGAACACAAGGCGCCATTGAGGGAATCAGTCGATCCCACGTATATCAGAACGTCAGGAAATGTTAGACTCGAAGTACATCAGCAAAGCGCATCTTCAATCCTATTATGGTATGTTAAAGTAACACTAGAGTTAAAATCACGCAGTCCGATTTTGGTCTCATGTGCAGATGATGGAGAGATTGAAAAAATGTATGAGATAAAAGAAATTATTCAGATAGTTAAAGGAGACGAAAGCTTTATCGTGAATGGGGAGACTGGAATTCGAAAGCAAGAAAAGGAATAGAAGGAAAAATAGTAGGTGAATATGGACTGGGCGGAAAGCAGTGAAAGAGGAAGCCACCTGGTAGAATTTTTCACAGGGATCATTTAACCATCGCTAACACATGGTTTAAGAATCATGAAAGAAAGCTGTATACGTGGAAGAGACCTGGAGACACCAGAAGGTTTCAGATTCATTATACTCGTATAAAGGTAAGACATAGATTAACAAACCAGTATTTAGATTGTACGTCATTTCCAGGTGCAGATGTGGACTCTGACAACTATTTATTGGTTATGAAGTGTAGATTAAAACTGAAGAAACTGGAAAAAGGTAGGGAATTAGGGAGATGGGATCTGAATAAGGTGAAAGAACCAGAGGTTGCAGAGTGTTTCAGAGGGAGCATTAGACAACGGTTGATTAGAACAGGGCAAAGGAATGCAATAGCAGACGAAGGGGAAGCTTAAAGACACGAAATAGTGAAGGCGCCAGAGGATCGAATAGGTAATAAGGCAAGGCCTAGTAGAAGTGCTTGGATATCGCAGGAGATACTGAATTCAATTGATGAAAGGAGAAAATATAAAAATGTACCAAATGAAGCAGGCGAAATGAAATACAAACGTTTAAAAACTGAAATTGGCAGCAAGTGCAAAATTGCTAAGCAGAAACAGCTGAGAACAAATGTAAAAATTCAGAAGCATATTTCACTAGGGGAAAGATAGATAACGTCTACAGGAAAATTAAAGAGGCCTTTGGAGGAAAGAGAAGCAGCTTTACGAATATCAGGAGCTCAGGTGAAAAACCAATCTTAAGCAAAGAAGGGAAAGCTGAAATGTTGAAGGAGTATACAGAGGGGTCTACACAAATGAGATGAACTTACAGGCAATGTTATACAAACAGAAGAGGACGTAGATAACGATGAGATGGGAGAGACGATACTGCGAGAAGAATTTGACAGAACACTGAAAGAACGCCCTGGGAGTAGAAGACATTCCGTCAGAAGCACTAATAGCCTTGGGAGAGACTGCCATGACAAAACTCTGCCACCTGGCGTGCAAGATGACTAGACAGGCAAAGTACTCTCAGACTTCAAGAAGAATATAGTAATACCAATTCCAAAGAAAGCAGGCACTGACAGGTGTGAATATTACCGAACTAATCATTGTTGCAAAACATTAACACGAATTCTTTCCAGAAGAATGGAGAAATTGACAGAAGCCGAACTCGGGGAAGGTCAGTTTGGATTTCAGAGAAATGTAGGAACACAAGACACGGTACCGACCCTACGACTTATCTCAGAAGATAGGTTAAGGAAAGGCAAATCTAGTTTTATAGCATTTGCAGACTTCCAGAGAAAGCCTTTCAGAACGTTGACTGAAATACTCCCTATGAAATTCTGAACGCTGTAAGCGTAAAATACAGGTATCGGAAGGGTATTTATAACTTGTACAGAAACCAGAGAGCAGTCATACGAGCCAAGGGAGGCATGAAAGGGTGGCAGCAGTTAAGAAGGAAGTGAGAAAGAGTTGTAGCCTATCCCCGATGTTATTCAGTCTGTACATTGAGCAAGCTGCGAAGGAAAGAAAAGAGAAATTTGGAGAAGGAATTACAGTTTATGGATAAGAAATAAAAACTTTGAGGTTTGCAGATGACGTTGTAATTCTGTCAGAGACTGCTAAGAACTTGGAACTGCAGTTGAACGGAATGGCCATTATCTTGAAAGGAGGATATATGATGAACAGCGACGAAAGATAACAAAGCTAATGTAAAGTAGTCAAATTAAATCAGGCGATGATTAGGGAATTAGATTACAAGACAAGATACTAGAAATAGTAGATGAGTTTTCCCATTTGGCAGTAAAATAACTGAAACTTCCTGGCAGATTAAAACTGTGTGCCGGACCGAGACTCGAACTCGGGACCTTTGCCTTTCGCGGGCTAGTGCTCTACCATCTGAGCTACTGAAGCGCGACTCACGCCCCGTCCTCACAGCTTTACTTCTGCCAGTATCTCGTCTCCTACCTTCCAAACATCACAAAAGCTCTCCTGCGAACCTTGCAGAAATAGCACTCCCGGAAGAAAGGATACTGCGGAGATATGGCTTAGCTGGAAGGTAGGAGACGAGATACTGGTAGAAGTAAAGCTGTGAGGACGGGGCGTGAGTCGTGCTTGGGTAGTTCAGATGGTAGAGCACTTGCCCGCGAAAGGCAAAGGTCCCGAGTTCGAGTCTCGGTCCGGCAAACAGTTTCATATCAGCGCACGCTCCGCTGCTAAGTGAAAATCTCATTCTAGTAAAATAACTGATAACGGCCGTAGTAGTGATCGGACTAAATGTAGCCTGGCAACGGCAAGAAAAGCGTTTCTGAAGAAGAGCAATTTGTTTGACATCTTTAAGTGTTAGGAAATCTTTTCTGGCGTTGCCTGGGGTTGCTTTGTACGCAAGTGAAACGTGGACGATAAACAGTGCAGACAAGAAGAGAATAGAAGCTTTTCAAACGTGGTGCTACAGAAGAATGTTAAACATTAGATGGGTAGGGCACGTAACTAATAAGGATATACTAAATAGAATTGGGGAGAAAAGAAATTTGCGGTACAACTTGTCTAAAAAAAAAAGAGACTGGTTGATAGGATATCTTCTGACACATCAAGGGATTACTAACTTAGTACTGGAGGAAAGTACGGCGTGTAAAACTTGTAGGACACCAAGAGATGAATGCAGTAAGCAGGTTCAAAAGGATGCAGTTTGCAGTAATAATTCGGAGATGAAGAGGCTTGCACAGGATACAGATGCACAGAGAGCTGCATCGAACTAGTGTTCGGACAGAAGACCACAACGACAACAAATTTATAGTTTCTGGGGTACAATCAGTTAAATGCACCCCACTATCATAGTGTCAGGATTGTAGCCGGTGACCTTATAACAGTTTCGTTGACCACACCAGGGCACTGGGTCCACCTTACACTCAAAATATAGCGTACATAATCCGGAAAATTAAGATTCTTACTGACAGTATGTTTGCGCCGTGTAGAAATGTAAACGCGTTTACAAACCATCCATACTGATTTCTTGTCGTGTCACTCTTTTCAACTGCAGTTTTCTCCAAAAGCTACATGATTTACTGGGTAATCCATAAACCAGTGGCTAGCTAGGAGCGAAATAAATGCCTTTCCAGAAAGCCAATTTCGAGCGAAGAAGAAACTTATTAACGTCACTCAAAATTCACTTAAATTAAAAGAGAGCAAACTAAAATAAAAACTTTCCCATCGCTCTCTGATAGGATACCCGTCCTTCGCATCCTATGCACCAGTGCTGAAATTGACGAAAGCTGACAGCCTGATTACCATCAGAAAGAAAGACAGATTGCCTGATGCTTGATTAGCACAGGTACTGTATATAAGATAAACAATACTTACATTCTGCAAAATGGTTCAAATGGCTCTGATCACTATGGGACTTACCATCTGAGGTCATCAGTCCCCAGAACTTAGAACTACTTAAACCTAACTAACCTAAGGACATCACACACATCCATGCCCGAGGTAGGATTCGAACCTGCTACCGTAGCGGTCGCGTTTCCACATTGAAGCGCCTAGAACCGCTCGGCCACAGTACATTCTGCAGTTATGCAATGTTTCCACAGCACTACGTGATACTACTTGGTTTCGTTGGTCACCGGCAAGTGCTACAGATCGGGTTAGTTTCAATGGCAATTTAAACATATTTTTGCGGCGTTATTCACTACATTCAAAAATATTTACACCCCGCACTTATGGGTTATACGACCTTAGACTCTCCTCTGACAGACGAGACAAAACAACAACCATGATTACACAGAGGCAGTAAATACTCGATTTAATTTCATAGCGGCTGTGTAACCTGATGTACAGAAATTAATAGGTTAAGTACGCTTCCTAATCTATAATGACTCAATGTTCATATGACAATCTGCAAACATTCCAGTTTAAGTTCGAGTACATATATCTGACACGAGTAGGACTTAAGTATTCGTTCTACTGTAGACTTGCACTGATATTTATTTTCTGATAAGTCATCTCCTCCATCTCGGATACAGTGCGAAAACTCTGGAGAATTTTAGAATGAAGGGACTTGTTCTCCTTTCGAATACAGAAGTGAGACTGACCACCTGTGAACAGAAGTTGCGAGAACCTCACGCACGAACGAATGTGAGAGTACAAGGGGGGCGACAAAGTGCTTGCCGCAGGATCGTGTAACTGAGCACGCGGCGACTGACTAAGCACAGCACCCCACTGATAGCACAGCCACCTCGCGCTTCCGCCTAGCCATCAGTGAACCTTAGTACACTCCCACTATGGTACACCACACGGCAAGCGTTGCCAGTTGAAAACTTCCAGCGTTAACAGGTAACATGGGCAGAATGGGACCTAATATCTTAACATTACGGTTGAATCTCAAGCGCTTCCAATTTCTCGACCACACCTGAAATTTATACTTTACCGGCAACGACTGCGCTTATGACGGTCTTACATTAAGATATTTACGACAGTACTCGAACAAGTGCAAAAACAATTCTGCGAGTATTGTGAGCTATCCGTTTAGGCACTGCACTAACAGGACTTATAATCGATCTACTTTATCAGAGACTTCACATATACTATAAGTAACAACTCTGAAACGCCGGTAGGACTACGGCGATTGATTCTCTTTCAGAGATTAACAAATATAAGAAGACGTTCAGAAAAGTGAAACCTCCACGACGCTCCATGAGATGTTGAGCGGAAACGCTGCACGAATCATGACCGCCATCGTAGTTCTGTCGACAATCACTCTATATGTGTGCTAGAATGGAAAAACGAACTAAAGATACCTGTAAGTTATATTTCTAATGCTTCAAACTACATTCAATCTCTATTCCTCATCATCCCAATTCGTTCTCACATTACATCGTTCCTTGATCGGCGTCGTAGGCAATGCAAATTGCCACAGGGTGTAGAGTGATTCATCCGTCCAAATCTCTCGTTTCCAGTCATCCACTGTCCAACGGTCTTCGCTCTTCACACCTCCTCAAGCGTCGCTTAGAACTGACTGCAGAAATGTGTGGCTTATGAGGAGCTGTTCACCCACTGTAGCCCATTCTTTTTAATTCTCTACGCACGGCACATGTACTTGATGGGATACTAGTACCACATTGTAACGCACGAGTGATTCCTTCCACAGATTTCATGTGATCTTTTACAATCGACTTCCGCAATGCTCGACAATTTTTGTCCTTCGTTGTATGTAGTCTAACTCGTCTTTGTCTAGCTGTGGTTGTTGCTTCACGTTTCCACTTCGCAACATCATCACAAACAGCCGAATTGCGCAGCTTTAGAGGGGTTGAAATGTCCTTGGATGGATTTGTTCCTCAGGTAACATCCAATGACTAGCTTACGTTCGAAATCACTAACTCTCCTGACCAACTCATTCTGCTGTTATTGCTTTCTAATGACTACACAATGCTGCCCGCCTCGTTTCTATACTGGTGGGTCTCCCTCTCGGGTCATCTAGTGCTCATTTCCGCATAACATAAGGGTATCCGTCTACTTTTGATTAGATAGTGTAGTACTTTACGATTCGTTTGTAATTTGCAGAATGTTCAGTTATAACGGAAATTCAGTACACCCACTCCACCCCAAGCGCTCCCCCCCCCCCCCCTCCCAGCCCCACCCGTGTGTCGCAGCCATATTAAATTGGTCTGAAGGATATTCCTTTTGCAATTCTTCGTTGCCTTTGCGTCACACATGCCCTCTTCCATTTGATTTGATGACAAGTATACTTCCGCCAACAAAAACCCACCTTTCAGACTCGTAGCCAATTTAGGTCTCTGCTTCGTCTAATATTTTTCTACGGTAGATTTCGTTATGTGCTGCTTATTTCTTGATATCCTTCCGTTGTGCCTTAACTACGTGGCTCTCTCTGAATCATTACGAGTTCGTCTATCTTCGAACATTCTTCAAAATGTTCAACTGCTGTTGTTTTTCATTCAGCAAAGCATTTTCTTTTACCCGACGCACGGCGAAAGGCACCTTACTAATGTTTGATTACTGTCTCTCACGTGCAATGAGTCGGTTCCATTTTCATTTTTGTATCGGAGTATCACATCGCCAGAAGGTAGTGAGGAGTATGTTGACAAACGCGAGATTTCACTGTTATGATCATCCTTCTGACGACTTACACCACCAGTTATACACCTGATTTAAGGTGGTGTTGAAATCCCTTCTCGACTCGTATCACGTCTGCTTTTACAGTGGTGACGTGCTGACAACTAACGTACTACTGGGCGAAAAACGATTTGCGGACATGACATTTATAATTCTTTCATCCCTGGAAGAGAGGTTTTCACAGTGAAACAATTTGCTGATAGCTAAACTACAAGAGAAAAAAAATTAGCTGTAATTGTAGGTCAGATATTGTGAAAAATATTTGGTAATTATAGCATTAGGTACATTTTACGTATTTGTTTTCTCAAATACACTAAAAAGACAGACACGGTAAGATGACACTGCATGTTGAGAAATGAACTCTGCGGCACATTCTGTGTGGAGCCTACTGGAAACTAAATCGTTCTCTCCATTCTTGAATGCACTGAAGCAAATGAGACACATCTGAAAACAAGTGTTCTGAATTCATAAGTGCCCCTTAATCTATTAGGAACTTGTACCCAGGGGCAAGCAAGCACAGATCAATCAGGATTCCCTTCTCTACGGCGGAGACTTCATCCAAAGAGGCAGGAGACGGAGATGACATTCCCTGGGTACCAGGGCAAACGGGAACTCAGGAAAATAATCCTCGGCATAAATCATCTTCATTTTTGGTGTTCTGCCCTAGCGCAGATCTTCAGATATAGCTCTCCATGCAGTCTTGACTTTTGCTACCCTCTTCGTCTTCTCATACTTGTTTTCTATCCTTATACTATCCATCATCTGGTATCATCTGCGTTCTGTTCTTCTTCTTCTCCCACACACCGTTCTTTCCACGTCATTCATCGGTAAACAATCTCTTCTCACCCAAGGTTCAAGCCAATTTTGTTTCCTCTTCCTGATTACATTTAAAATTTCTCTCCCTTTCCCCACTGTTCTCATCACCTCCTCATTTTTCACTTGCTCTACACATTTTATCCCTTCCATCCTCCTCCACATCCCCATCGCAAATTCTTCTGTTATTGTTTCTTCCTCTTTCCGCAGTGTCCATGTTTCAGCTCCGTATAATGCCAAGCTCCAAGAAAAGAAGTTCGCCAGTCTCTTCCTCAGGTCCCTGATTATACACCCATATAGAAGCCTCCTCTTCTTATTAAATGCCTCCTCGACAATCGCTATACGCGTTTTCACCTCCTACTGCATTTCACGTCTTCCGTAATTATGCTCCCCAGATATCTGAAAGCACTGACTTGTTATCTTCCTGTCTTAACTTTATACTCATTCTTACTTTTCTAGCACTTTTCACCAAACGATTTGTCTTTTTCTTATTAATCTTCATTCAGAATTCCTCACAGGTCTTACTTAATTCTTTTAACATTCCAATCATAATTCTTTCGCTCTCTGCCAATGGCATCATATCACCCGCAAATCGAATACATTCTATCGTCCTACCACCACCCCGGACTCCTCTTTTTCGTTTTGAAACATTTCTGTATAATATGCCCCGAACATATACTAAACAGCATTGGGGAGAGGCAGCAGCCTTGCCTCACTCTCCTTCCAATTGTGCTTTACTCTATCATCTCATCCCCAACCTGTTCTCGTATTTTCAGGAAAACGAGGCCACAGAATAACTCCACGGGAGACACTGGGGCAGAACGTGCCATCACCTCACTGATAAGAGACAACATAGTGTTTAAATGAGAGGAAATGTGGCTAGAAAAATGGGAGAACAAGTTGCAGCCGGTTAAGCCAACAATCCAGCTGCGGCATTCTTACTTGCTTATGAGGCGATAGGAGGGAATAAGCGCGCATCCGGATAGAGCATTGCCCTTAGATCCAAGAGTTCTTTATCCAGTGACCTGTCCATTCTGTGTGTAGTATTTGTGTAGAATATGTATGAGTTGGCCGTGCGGTTCTAGGCGCGTCAGTCTGGAACCGCGTGACTGCTACGGTCGCAGGTTCGAACCCTGCCTCGGGCATGGATGTGTGTGATGTCCTTAGGTTAGTTAGGTTTAAGTAGTTCTAAGTTCTAGGGGACTGATGACCACAGATGTTGAGTCGCATAGTGCTCAGAGCCATTTGAACCATTTTATGTATGAGTGCGCTACATTTTAACCGAATGACTTTTATGTCATGACGAGACAGTAACTGGTTTACCAAATGTCTGTCCCTATTTTAGGCATCGGTCAAATGAATGAGGTACATAGTTCCACATTCAGTAATTTATCTGACCTTACATAAAAATTTTTAAGTAGGCGGCCGACGCACGTTTTTCCTGCAAGTTACTAGTCAGCCACAATACCCTGACTTATGCTTCAGACTGCTGTGAGTGTATACTTGTTTCTTAACAATTTGCTTTAAAAGAAGGATAATAAAATTAAGTAAAACTTTCATCAATCGAAGGTGGAGGTGATACGGCCTTGCGTTTCTCCAAACTTTGAAGTGACTTAACAGGTCAGTTATATGGATACGTACAGAGTAACGCGGACTCCCAATCACAGTGCAAATCGGCATTATTATGCTAGTGAACATTGCCAGAGGGAATGTTACAAATTTTAAGTTTTTTATGAAAGAAGGTAACTTTGTGCGTCTGTGGGAGTGGAAACTAATAGTGAATAAAGGAAGCTTTTAAGAAAGTTATTATGCCTTCCATTTTCAAGTTTTCAATTTTTTATCCACATTCGTCACACAACACTTCTGTAAATAAAAAAACATAGAAAATACTGCTGCGTCATTCAATAAGTAAACACGTGCGAGAACTAACATGCTAAGGTCAATCCCGGGCTATGCCGTGTTTGACTGCAGGTGGATGGCACGAGGACGCCCCTCCGCGGTACGGAGAGCTCAGTCGAGGGCACAGGTGGGCGCGCACTCAGGCCCCACTTCCGGCCTGCCTGCTGAGCCAACGGCCGCTTCCCTCTGCCCTAGGCCCTTGCCGACTGGTCACACGTCCGTAACCAGGAAGTCAACTGTTGCAGTTGCCGACCAGTCACTAATCCTTGCTCATACAAAGCACGTCTCCACAAAAGTTTCTCGCCTTCTTCACTGCATACATTCCGCTCTATATTTTCCATACAGGCTTTTTCTTTGTAATATCAAAACTGTGAACCACAAAAATAGAGGATGTAGTAAGTTATTTTGTTGGAAGTCCCGCGATTTATCTCTAAAACCAGATGAACCGTGTTTTATATTGGCGCATTTCTGGTATAATTTCAATGCATATTTCTTGAATGTCAAGAATGACAATAAAGACTTTTCTTTAAATCAGCAAAAAACAAGCTGACTATTTAAGTTCTACGGCAAAATTGAAATAAAAGGCCACAAATAAGGAAATCGTAACGTTCGATTTAAACATTACCATTCAGTGTCGCAGAAATACGACTGCGTTACACAATAATCAAACAGGTACAAGAACTAGCATGTTACGGTCAATCCCTGGTTATGCCGTGTTCTCACTGACTGCACTTACTCCACAGCTGTCTGTACAAATTTTGCTGACTTTAGCAATCTTCCAGTCAATCATTGTTCGGTGATATCTTCATGTTGATTAAGATTTTTACTGGGGGTCCCACAGGCTTTTCCCACTTAAATAAAAAATAAGAATGAAAGAAATACGACTGCGTTACACAACAATCAAACAGGTACAAGAACTAGCATGTTACGGTCAATCCCTGGTTATGCCGTGTTCTCACTAACTGCACTTACTCCACTGTCTGTATTTACGTCCCATATAAGCACATCGTTCAAACATTTGGTAACGTCCTGGAGAAATCACGCAAATGCAATGAATCAGCCTTAACAATGGCCTCAATACGACGAGAAAGAGTATCTCATATCCAGCTGAGGCCACTCATTCACGATTACATCCCGCAGAGCAACCATACAGTGGCGATGTTCATTGCTACGTTTCATCCGCTGCTCCAAATAATCCCAGGCACTTTGTATGATATAAAGTTCGGGTGATTCTATATCCCAGTCAAGGTGTAATAGGCTGGCTGAATGTTCGTCAAATCAAGAGCGCATTCTTGCAACCTTGTGAACACGGCTATTGTCACCTTGGAAGACGAAGTGACGCTCCTTTAACACAAATTGATCTCGCGCCGTACTACATGGCTTCGAGCTGTACACCGTTTCTTGCAGATTAGTGGAACAGTCCACGTTGATACACCAACAGATCGGGTAACTTCGTTCACGATAGCTCCTTTCTGCCACTGTCACGTAGATTCATTATATTGCTCTCATTTCACAATATATATAAATGACCTAGTAGATAGTGTCGGAAGTTCCATGCGGCTTTTCGCGGATGATGCTGTAATATACAGAGAAGTTGCAGCATTAGAAAATTGTAACGAAATGCAGAAAGATCTGCAGCGGATAGGCACTTGGTGCAGAGAGTGGCAACTGACCCTTAACATAGACAAATGTAGTGTATTTCGAATAAATAGAAAGAAAGATCCTTTATTGTATGATTATATGATAGCGGAACAAACACTGGTAGCAGTTAATTCTGTAAAATATCTGGGAGTATGCGTACGGAACGATTTGAAGTGGAATGATCATATAAAATTAACTGTTGGTAAGGCGGGTACCAGGTTGAAATTCATTGGGAGAGTCCTTAGAAAATGTAGTCCATCAACAAAGGAGGTGGCTTACAAAACACTCGTTCGACCTATACTTGAGTATTGCGCATCAGTGTGGGATCCGTACCAGATCGGGTTGACGGAGGAGATAGAGAAGATCCAAAGAAGAGCGGCGCGTTTCGTCACAAGGTTATTTGGTAACCGTGATAGCGTTACGGAGATGTTTAGCAAACTCAAGTGGCAGACTCTGCAAGAGAGGCGCTCTGCATCGCGGTGTAGCTTGCTCGCTAGGTTTCGAGAGGGTGCGTTTCTGGATGAGGTATCGAATATATTGCTTCCCCCTACTTATACCTCCCGAAGAGATCACGAATGTAAAATTATAGAGATTAGAGCGCGCACGGAGGCTTTCAGACAGTCGTTCTTCCCGCGAACCATACGCGACTGGAACAGGAAAGGGAGGTAATGACATTGGCACGTAAAGTGCCCTTCGCCACACACCGTTGGGTGGCTTGCGGAGTATAAATGTAGATGTAGATGTAGAATCGACTGGCACATACGGGGACTGATGAAAAAACACGTTGAACAATGTCATATGAAACAAGGTAATAAGCTCACATGGGATTCGATTTAATCTCCTTCAAAGTACTGTAGTTGGCTAGACATGCACTCATCCCAGCGTGAATCCATGACAGGAAACATTTCCGTCGCCGGCCGAAGTGGCCGTGCGGTTAAAGGCGCTGCAGTCTGGAACCGCAAGACCGCTACGGTCGCAGGTTCGAATCCTGCCTCGGGCATGGATGTTTGTGATGTCCTTAGGTTAGTTAGGTTTAACTAGTTCTAAGTTCTAGGGGACTAATGACCTCAGCAGTTGAGTCCCATAGTGCTCAGAGCCATTTGAACCAAACATTTCCGCAAGGCTTCTTTTGGAAGGGCATTCAGCTGCTCTTCGTGGCCCTGTCAATCAGGAATGGTGTCAACGTATCGCTTTAAGCACGGTATTAATTTTTCGGAAGAGCCTAAATCTGATGAGTATCGCGGATGTGGACAGACAGGAACACTTTTTCTGGCCAAAATGTAACGAATCAAAAGCGAGGAATGGCACGGCGTGTTGTCGTGATGAAGAAGAAAGCCAGAGGGACATTTTTCTGGCATTCTTCTTCGAACATCGTTTCGAAAACGTTATAGTATGCCTCTGTAATATTCAGTGTTACAGTTGTTCACCGTGAGAAACAAATTCTGATCGCACTATGCCCTCAATACCGAAAAAAACAATAAGCAAGACTTTGATATTTGATTTTGACTGACTTGCCTTTTTCGGGAGAGGAGATTCACTGGTTTTCCACTGGGGACTCTGAAATTTCGTCTCAGGGTCATACCCATAGATCCAAATTTCATCTCCAGTCACTATTTTCGACATGACGTCCGGATCTGAATGAAGACGATCCTTCCAACTCTGTGGAAAGTGACACACGATTTTCTTTCTGTTCATCTCTCAAACGTCTGGTAGCAAATTTTGCACTCACTCGTCTCATTTGCAAATTATCGGTTAAAGTGCTTCGCACGGACCCGCACGAGGTGTTAAGTTCTTTGGTAAGGTCTGGAATAGTTATTCGCCTTGTAGACCACAATTTTTGCAACTTTTTGCACGTTTTCTTCTGTTTTCGAGGTTAATGGACGTACCGAACGTCGCTCGTCTTCTACCGACCCATTTCCGATTTTAAAGCGCTAATGCCACTTGTAAACAGTCTTAAAAGTTACAGCATTATTGTCATAAACCAAGTTCAATACTTCATGAGTGTCGTTGGTTCCTTTTTCAACTTGAAACATAACTTAAGGTCCATGTGTTGTTCTAAATCTATGATGCGTGACAGACACGGTAAACATAATCTCACTCTAGCGTCTCTGGACGCTGACAGACAACTTAAGAGTGTGTTCAAACTTGACGCTGGATCAAGCTACCGGACAAATTACACCAAATTGTTGAAGCGTCAGCAGATGCTGCTGAAAAAATTCATTCACCTTATATTTTGATCACACTTGGTACACACTACTTCACTGTCATGATTTACGTCAGCAGCTACACCATCTACAGAGCTCAAAAACGACCAGCGTGCTGTTTTTAGTGAATAACATTTTGTCCGGCGAGTGTTTATGTTCATTTCTCCCAACTGTTTGTTGTGTGACTGCTTACACAATGCAATGCTATTTCGACTGTGTCTTACTAAGCCGACCAAACTTGATTTGTTTTTGATAACTGTACTTCGTATTTTCTGAGTTCGACTTTTTATCATACTAGAGTTATCTGCGAAACTATAACATGTATATTACTGTCTGTTTAATGATCCAGGTTCCTCTTTGTGTAATATGTTATGAGGATGCTCGAGTTCGCAGACTGTTTTGTTGAATATCTCAATTTACTTCCGACAAGCTTTCATTATCGATTCGAAATACAGAACCTACACTTTTTTTTGCAACCTTGTGAATTTTTCATGACTTTGAGATACATGAATGATCGGCTAATAAACTTACTTCGCTTTTTACGTAAGAATAACCAAAATTTAACTTTAACGGGAATGGCAGGTCATGGCTTCCAGAAAACCGAACCCATATCATATCATAAACATATTAAGTATGGAAGTATTTCATACAACAATAAATAATGTATACATTGGTGAAGGATCTTCCATGTTCTTCACAGTTAGAACAGCCGATGTCAACTTTATTTAATGTAACACTGGAATTCCATTGGTTATATGGCTTTGACCTGTCACTGTTTATTCTTCGATTTCAGCTTGTCATTGATTAATCTCTGACAAACATTGTAACGGTGAATATTGTGAAAATATATTTTTGTTGAGAGAAAGATGTACTGCAGAGGTCAGCAGACCTTTAAGCAAACAATGTGTACGTAAAAAATTTAAATTTTTTGTGAGGAAAATTGTGTGCCGTGCGTTAGATTATTCTCAAAATCTGTTTATTATTTCAGTTCAGTTTTACTAAATTTTTGATATCTGGTTTGAAAATGACTTCTGGTTAAAATGGCGCTGATTTTACTAGCGATGGTTTCTATAAACATTCCACACCTGAAACTACCACTAATGAGATGTCTACACCCTCTACGTCTAAAAACGCCTCTACTAATTTAATAAAAGGAAAGGAATTGAACTGTGTATCAAATGCCAAAGATCTGAATGGTATAAATGCACCTGAAACAGCTAGTTCTGCTGTTTCATTGTTTCAGACATTGCGTCTGAATATAGCCCTGAAGCATGTTCCGATTCTTCTCATATTGCGACTTTAGCAGGCAACATTAAATATACTACGACAGAACGACGTGGCAGCGCTGAGGATAAGTTACCAGTTAATGGAACCACAGGGTAAAATTTTCAAGGGAAGAAGTACATAGTGAAGCGTGCATCTGACATAGCAAAATGGGTTCGTAATACTCGAGAAACAGTCAAAGAAAGCCGGGTAAGAGCTGTAACAACTGTGTAAATGTCGAAGAAAGTGCTTTGAGAAACTTAATGAACGAGAACGGGAAAACATTTTTACGGAATTTTATAAACTATCGAATGAGGCACAAAATCAACGGATAGCGTACTCTGTGTACGAATACCATAACAAAACTGTTCGTTAAGAGAAGGGAACCAGTAGGTACCAGTAGAATCCACATTTCAAGAAAATACTTCTTCCAAAAGTCTACCGTAGAAACAATCCTGGTTTGTCAGACACACTAGCTTTGACCTTAATGAAAATCGTCCTATTTTTTACAAGTAATGCATCTCTTTTGTTTAAAAAAAAGTGCTAGTGATTGTGACATTTCTCAATAAGACGGGACAGAAAGACATGGAAAACAAAAACATACACCAAAATAAGTAAAACAGAGAATTATGAATAAAATAGTCATGTTTCGAGCATTTCAACAAGTGGTAACTCAAGAACCCACAGATGTCCGTGCATTACTGCATTTCAGCGTGTAAAAGTGCTTGAATTCTCGCGCGCAACGAGCTGACCGGCTAACTTCATTGCTAAATAACTAGGAAACAGCGCAACGTATCGAATTTTTTTCGTAACACTTATTGCTCAGCACAACCTCCCCTGCGACACCCTACAAGATTTTCTGATTGTTTCTGACTATCCTTCGGAATGGTTCAAATGGCTCTGAGCACTATTGGACTTAACATCTACGGTCATCAGTCCCGTAGAACTTAGAACTACTTAAACCTAACTAAACTAAGGACATCACACAACATCCAGTCATCATGAGGCAGAGAAAATCCCTGACCCCGCCGGGAATCAAACCCGGGAACCCGGGCGCGGGAAGCGAGAACGCTACCGCACGACCACGAGCTGCGCACTATCCTTCGGAATATGGTGTCCAGAAATTAAGTAACGATTCTGTAGAAAACGGTGATGTATGGGTAAGATGTATGTGCTAATGCACTGTAGATGTAAAAGCTGTAGTTATTGCTGAAAACGATGGACTGACTTCATGGCACCGCTAAACATGTGTTCTATTGTTACAGGTACCTGAATAAGCGTGATGTTAACTGTACAGGAGAGGATAGCCATTGTGACGTGGAGGTTGTAGAGATTGTCGTAAGGTGAAATTGGGACAAGATCTGATTGCCGATTCCATAAACCTGGACGTACTAATAAAACAATCCAACAATTAGTGAACAAGATTCATCGCACTACCGAGCCCGGTCAAGGCTGTCCATCAATCTCTGCTGACCGAATTGAAGAGATTAGAACATGTATCGAACGAAGGCCAAAATCGTTAAGGCGGTTGTCGGCGGAACTAGACATTCCACGCTCGACGATACACAAAATGTTGCGACACACACTGAATAAAATGGCACCGTACCATTTGCACGTTCTCCACCAATTACATGACGAGGATTTCGCACAGCGTATGAAAACGAGTCAGGATTTGCTTGAAGCAGATGCAAATCGCACCATTCTCAACCAGATCCTATTCAGCGACGAGGCAACGTTCCACACTTGTGAATGGGTTAACAGATATAACTGCATCATCTGAGCTGACGCACCACCAGTGGAACACCTGGAATTCCAGCGAGACTCCCCCAAAGTTAATGTATAGATGAGAACATTCACTGACAAAATCTGTGGCCCGTCCTTCTTTCGCCGAAAACTCAATCAATGGGGCAATGTACCTGTATATGCTGCAAAAGTTTCTTTTACCACTGTTTGTGCAGGATCAACGCGTGCAAAATGTTTACTTCCAACAGGAGGGGACACCATGTCATTATGCCACAGATGTGCGCGGGTTTTCGAATGATGCGTTTCCTGGAAAACGGACTGGGCGTGCAGGACCCATAATCTGGGCGGCGCGATTCTCGACTTCACACCCATGGACTTCTTCGTCTGGGGATTTATCAAGATATGTGTATTTCGCCGACACTGTATCAACTCAATGGCGAAGCTGCGAGACCAAACCAGACAAGCTGCTGCAGCTATAACACTACAAATGGTCCGAAATGTCTTTCGTGACGCAACCGCAGATGGTAGTTGTGTCGGGATGTTAATGGTGTTCGTGTCGAATACAGCATACTGTACATGTATGATATACATATGCCACTATAAGACTGCAATAATAAATTAAACAAAATCGTGAGTGTGTGCGTGTGTGTGTGTGTGTGTGTACTGCGGGCGCTCAGTGCTATGTTATCAAGAGCCATAATTCTGTTATCAGATTATTCGTTACTTTCACTTGACTCGCAAAACAAAGTGATTTGCAGGCAAGAGAGCAGTAATATCCACGAGCGAGTGCACAACAACTCGGCAAGGCTCGGCAAGCCAAGTGTGTCCTACAGCGTGGCAGCCCCACCGCGGTACGGTGAGATGCGGCGTGGCGAGGCTGAGACGCGCGTGGCCGGCATACGGAGTACGGCGAGCATTCCTCGTGACGCCAGATCCCGCTACGCAGACTTCCCCTCAATGACAGCTTGGAAGGTCCAAGCACATTCCCTCTCTGTACCATTCTCTGTACCTAAGTAGCTAACGGCATCTGTATATTCATCTGATGCTTGCTATTACGTTTTTATGAGAAATATGCAGCTAAATTAGTGTTACATTTAGAGATTTCTCGTTTCGTTCATGTTCGGAAATTAGTACATCAACAGAAAACTCCACTATCATGCCCAACTAACAACACCTACACGTAACCATACATACAAAACAAAAATTAATAAATTCCTTCTACAGAAGGCTTCCAGTTAGGCAGCCCCAGTATATACAGACAGATTTCTTCTATTCTGAGATTTAAAGAATCAAAAAGATTCCCAGGATTCGTATTTGTCGTGAAACTTAGCTGGTTACCATAGCCGAAGCATATCAGATTAATATATTTACATTATCTCAGAGAAAGAACTTTACGATCAAGAAGTTATTTCCTCTAATTGTTTTATAACGTTTTATATCGATCATAGTTGGAATGGAGAAACAGTCTACGAGTCGACAAGAACGTTAGACTGAAAACACCATGAAGCATTTGGACAGTGACATAAGCCTTTGGATCAATTAACATTTATTGTTGGTACGCACATAAGATCAAGTCGTTCTCAGAGTTCCCAATTTTTAACTTCCTTGCTCAAATATCAGCTGAACAGCAGTTCGCATTTCGTAGAGCAACAACGAGACCTGGAATCTTGGCAAAACAAAGTGTGTTGTGCATGACTGCTCTAATCCAGGGCTGGAATAAATATTCGCTGTTCCTATTAGTGATTCCCGAATATTTCTTTCAAAACTTTTTTCGTGTAAAGCAAAGTCTGAAACTACAGATTATGCTGTTAGACAACATATTACGCGCTTTTAAAGGAATACCCAAACTCATTTACACTTATTCCTCTAATTAATCAATGACAGGAGGCTGCCTGACATTTTCCCAGACTTTTTAGGGCCCACCTGGGAAATGAATGTACAACCTTCGATGCACAACCATTTGGTGCTGAAAACACTAATGCGTATGAGGAGTGATCGAGAGAGGAACTTCCTCAAATGCTCCGATTCTCTTAAAACCCTTCGGATACAGGAATGTAGCTCTATGTTTAACTCCGTCCCTTCAACAGCGATGTCATCAGAGAAGGAACAAAGGCTTGGGCTGGAGAAGGATGGACAAACAAAGCGGCCAAGTCCTTTTCAAAGCAACCACAATACATTGGCTTTCAGCAATTTATGAAAACAACAGGAAATACATGCTACACCTAAAGACATCAGCGAGGAACGTGTGGTTATGGTAGTTCGTTAAACTCTTATCACCTCACAGATAAGGAGAAGTGTCATGTGTCAACGAAAATGGCTGGAACTACAAAGCAAAAAGTTACCAAGGATTTTGTTCATTGATTCCCCCCTCCCCCTCTCCCGCCACCAGTAATTAGTCATCAGCCGATATTTATTGTGACACTGATGCCTAGGATCTTAATAATAACGACAATAAAATCCACAAAATTTTTCAACATAATCATAATAATTTGTTTGGTTAGTATACGCCATTTGTCCTTTAAGATCCACACCTGGACCACAGCGTGGTAGTTTCGGTGCGCCATATGTTCACTGACTGTCCAGTGATTTTCCTAGATAATGACTTTCTATTTTAAAAATTACTTTTATATGTAAAAAGTTTTCAAAATTTTGCATGTTGTCTGGACTCGTGCCCACATTATTTAGTAGACAATTTAATGGTCTCATAGAGGCTGTTTCATCACTCCTTGTTAGTTATAAATCAACCACGTTTATTATAACCATTGTTTTGCACTTTTGACTGTTTAGGTATTCACTTCCTTTCGCATAGGATTTAACACGGAGTCGCCGTCTTTTTCTTGGTCTTTATCCCTTATCCGCACGCGGTCGACACTCATAATTATTGGATTTGGCAACGTTAGTGGCAGACTGTGGCCTGATGCCCTTCTTATCACCATCCCATACTCCCCCGGGGCAAAATTTGTGTCTCTCAACTGCCTGCATCTAATGTTATCCCATGTGAAACCGTGCTAACGTTTTCTAAATGTTTACAAATCGTTTAACTCACTGGCCGACTCGTCTTAATTATATACATATATGGTGTCTGTTCTTTCGAATACGTCCGAAAGAACAGACACTTCATGTATATACAGGGCTATTACAAATGATTGAAGCGATTTCATAAATTCACTGTAGCTCATTCATTGACATATGGTCACGACACACTACAGATACGTAGAAAAACTCATAAAGTTTTGTTCGGCTGAAAGCCGCACTTCAGGTTTCTGCCGCCAGAGCGCTCGACAGCGCAGTGAGACAAAATGGCGACAGGAGCCGAGAAAGCGTATGTCGTGCTTGAAATGCACTCACATCAGTCAGTCATAACAGTGCAACGACACTTCAGGACGAAGTTCAACAAAGATCCACCAACTGCTAACTCCATTCGGCGATGGTATGCGCAGTTTAAAGCTTCTGGATGCCTCTGTAAGGGGAAATCAACGGGTCGGCCTGCAGTGAGCGAAGAAACGGTTGAACGCGTGCGGGCAAGTTTCATGCGTAGCCCGCGGAAAATTGGCTCATGCCAGAACTGGAGACCGACAGCGCCGACTTCATCTTTCAACAGGAAGGTGCTCCACCGCACTTCCATCATGATGTTCGGCATTTCTTAAACAGGAGATTGGAAAACCGATGGATCGGTCGTGGTGGAGATCATGATCAGCAATTCATGTCATGGCCTCCACGCTCTCCCGATTTAACCCCATGCGATTTCTTTCTGTGGGGTTATGTGAAAGATTCAATGTTTAAACCTCCTCTACCAAGAAACGTGACAGAACTGCGAGCTCGCATCAACGATGCTTTCGAACTCATTGATGGGGACATGCTGCGCCGAGTGTGGGAGGAACTTGATTATCGGCTTGATGTCTGCCGAATCACTAAAGGGACACATATCGAAAATTTGTGAATGCCTAAAAAACTTTTTGAGTTTTTATATGTGTGTGCAAAGCATTGTGAAAATATCTCAAATAATAAAGTTATTGTAGAGCTGTGAAATAGTTTCAATCATTATAATAACCCTGTATGAGTACTAGAGATCAGAAACGGAGCGAGTACGAGTCTGATGTTGCGGGTTGCATACTTTACAAATCAAGGCGTTGCCGTTACATCATCAATGTTACACCGCCCTCCTTCCTTCCCGCTGTAGTTCTGCCTGTGTGACGAGTCAGAACGGTGTCGCTGCGATCGCTTCCTGCTCGTCGACTCGTTGTCTGTTACTGTAGCGTGGACGAGTCTAAGACAAGTCGTGACAGTACAGAAGTTGAGCAGAGCACGATTCTGCTGTTGTACAGTAGCAATGACAAGGCGAAATGACCAGGTGTCTGGATGAGATGGAGTGTGACACTGTGGCGGAGTGTATGCCACCGCCTTGTCAATGCGTAACATTCTCCGATGTTTCGGCCACTGTTGCAAATGGCCTTCGTCAGGGTGTTTTCCTTTTATTGACAGTGACAACGGTCACGGAAGCTTATGCTTACATTTAACCTGATCTGATTACGGCCTTATTCAATCCGCCTTCACTATGAGAAAACATACGTGTTCCGTCGAATGAAAACTTGGGACAGAGCAATGTCATGTTATGTTCCTGCGGCCAAAAAGCACGGTATCTCTATATTCTTTTCGGTATGGCAACTTGAATTTGGGGGTTAATGGCGAGATGTGTAGCTTATAACTTTTTCGAAGACTGCAGTAAATTTATTTTAATTATTAATCACTATTTAGAGAGTGCAGTTGATCCTTGTGTCGTGTTTTCTTGTTCTATCGTCACAGACTCTAACGTGTCCATAATAGTCCTCGAAAAATGTCATACCCAACGGTTGTGTAGGTAGCGTTAGTACCGCGAATTAGGGGTTATACCCGAGAACTCGTGTACTTGGTCTCCTTTCTATACGGAACGAGTCACTAGTACCCACCAACAGACTCAAGCGACGAGTTTTCGAGTAAATTGTGGTGTCTCGAGTCTTTGAGCACACAGAGGAATGGTGAGTTCGGAGATGACATCGTAGGACTCACTGGCGAATTTAAAGCGGGTATACAGAAGTCAACACTGACCTCTGATGGTGACCAGTGGAGAAAGACAGACCAAGAAGCCCACGGTAAAACACTAGGGATGAACCACCAATTAGCTAGCACGCGTACAGGATGTCGCCAGCTGAACGAAACGACAGATAATTCGGGAAAAAGTGGAGCAGATGCTGCAAGATTAGATCAGTGAACATTCAAAGAGACGTTAGTTCTCTCCTGTTGTTCTTGCAAAGGAGAAGGATAGTACATGGCGTTTTCGTGTCGACCACCGATAACAATACAAAAGCACTGATGACACCCTTGATTGCTTGAGAGGGGCAAAGTATTTCTCAACTATGAACATGCAGATAGGCTACCGGCAAATCGAGGGTGACAAGGCTGACCGATGAAAGAAACACTGCCTTCATAACTCCAGGCGGCTCCTTGAGTTCAAAATTACACAATTTGGACTATGCCACATTCCACCTACTTTCGATGTATGTTGGACACCCAGCCTCGACCCCTTAAACGCATGTATCCGCTCAACCCGAAAAAGTGCCTTTTCGTTACCCAGGAAATAAAAATCTTAGAGAACACAGTGAATGGCGATGGAGTCCCTCACAATCTAGAGAAAATAAGACCAGTCACAGACTTCGGTTCCTCTGCACATTTGTGAGGTGAGAAGTTTTCTCGGAATGTGCTCGTACTACTGGGGATTCATAAGGAGAAAACATACGTGTTCCGTCGAACGAAAACTTGGGACAGAGCAATGTCATGTTATGTTCCTGCGGCCAAAAAGCGCGGTATCTCTATATTCTTTTCGGTATGGCAACTTGAATTTGGGGGTTAATGGCGAGATGTGTAGCTTATAACTTTTTCGAAGACTGCAGTAAATTTATTTTAATTATTAATCACTATTTAGAGAGTGGAGACACGAAAACGCCATGTACGTCTATACTAAGGCTTGTCCTTACAAGAAATAACTCAGGGAGACGTCAAATTTTCCTGGAACGAAGTACAAGAAAGACCTTCCCTTGTCTTTAAGGAGGCGCTAACATTTTCTCCAGCTCTAGCATTGTTTGACGTGAATGTCGAGACAGAACTTCACACCTACACTGTCTTGGAATAGGGGTAGATCTAGTAAAAATTCAGGAAAATGCTGAAAAGGTGATAGAGTATGCTTGCAGAGTACCCTCCAAGTCCGAGATGGAACTACTCTAGGAGCGAGAAAGAGTGCTTCGCAGTTCTTTGGGCTAGCAACAAGTTCCGGCCGTATTTATTTGACAAAGCATTCGCCGTTGTGATGGACCACAATTTTCTGATGGCTGATTACCCTGAAGGATTCGTCGGGCTGATTGTTGACTGGAGAGATGGGCACTGACGCTTTAGGAGTACGACGTCACAGTCGTATACAAAAGAGAACGCAAACACATGGACGCCGGCTGTCTTTCAAGGACTCCTGTGGCTGGACACAGCAGCGTGGATGAAGTCTCAGTTATTGCTGCATTAAATATCATTGCTGCTGAACACAGGAGGAATCCAGCAATGCTGAAAACTATAGAAGCCTTGAAGGAGGAGGAACCGACCAAAAGATAATTCCAATTAACGAACGGTGCATTCTATAAGAGGAACAGTGTTCCATTGGGGCGAAAATGATTGTTCATCATCCCAGACCACATACAGCCAATGGTCCTGAAGTTTTTCGAGACGTTCTAAGATCTGTCACCTGAGATTCCTGAAGACTCTAGACCAAATCAGAAACATGTATCACCGACCAGGTCTCTTTCGATCCGTTAGATATTATATGACCTTCCGCAAGTAATTCCAACGACAGAAGCACGTCCCATGATTACCTCCGGCATTTGGTACTATTCTAGCCTGTAGCAGAACTATTACATCGAAACTGAATCGAGCTCCTTGGGGAGGCCGAAACGACAATGGATGCACGTTCCAGTTTCAACCGGACGATCCTCAGGTTGACCACATGAAACACTTCATCACCAGTACCGAAGGGCAAGGCTGCTGGCTCGCATACTGACCCTGGACGCCCAGCAGAAAACCGAGAGCGTTACGAAGTTAAACAACAGACAGTGAGATACAGCCCAGGAGAGTTGATATAAATCTTTACGTCTTTGTGGAAAATGGAACTATCGAAAAAGTCACTTTATGTCGTATCGTATACTTCGTCGCTTGTCGGACGTCGAATATGAAGTCGACGATTATAACCCCTCATCAAGGAAACAAAAGGCCAGAGACGTCGCCCATGCCCTCACTGTAAAGCCGTATTACAATCCAGAGGCTCAGACTGATGATGTGAGGTTCAAGGAGAACTGAAGCTCCACTCGACGATCATGAAGCTTCGAAGCGAGGGCTACCTTCGAGGCTCATCATAGTGAATAGAATGTAACAACATGACCACAACAAGAGGATCCGACAACGCCACCACACAGAGGACCACCGACAAGATCTAGATGCAGAGCGCCGTAGTCTGCTCGAATGAGAATTTCTGAAACAGCAGGTCGCTGCTCACCAGGAGAGGAAGCAACGCCGCGAGTTCTTGCGTACGCTTTGTGGCGTAGTGGTTAGCATCGGTTGTTGGCGCGCTTCGGAAAGTCAGTTCAAATCCGACCACCCGTAATTATTTCTTATTTGGTATTTATCGTTCCTGGAATGTTCTTGGAGTTTCTCATGTTTGAAATTTTTGTATACTCTGAAATATTCAATGTTTGTATAAATACCAGCAGTGTGGAATATTCGATATAGCTGCACTCTCCGTCCAGCATTTCAGTTCTGTTCTGTCTATACATGGGCGTCTAAACGTGCTTTCAGTTCTACAAGCTGTAGTTCACTGACGACCCTGTCTTCGGATATGGACTTGGTTTCGAAGTGACAGTAACACAACGTGCCCATCGAAGATTCAATGCAATTCCGGAAAGTACTTTGATGCAAGATATATTACCGTACTGTTTTGCCTTTTCTTCGTACTTCGCCAAAATGCAGTATCACTATCGAATACGATTGTACTTAAAAAATTTGTCATTAAACTGAAAACAAGGAAACCTAACGCAGGTAGTAGAGAGCATAGTTTAGCCCGGTCATCTAGTACCAGAGTCAGATGTGCCAAGTAGCCCCTTAATAATGAAGCGGCTGTTCAGATAATAACCAGTGATACTTTCTAATACTTTCATTTATCAAGTTGCGTTTCAGAGTTCGTGATATATCTTCAGTTAATGCATAGAGATTTTCTGTTACTGATTGCTTTTATTTGGTTTGTTTTATGTATGGAATAAATCTGGTTATATTGTCGCTGCACGTTTGAAACAAAAAAGCTCACACAAAAGAAGGGAAAGGAAAAGTAATAGTGCATTTGCTACCACATTCATCACATAGGAGAGATGTTAAATTATGTTGGCGTAAACTAAAAAAAGGAAATTTCGGAACATACTGGCGAACCACCTGAAGCTGCAGTAAATGCTCTGCCGTAAGTAAGAGTAATGACTTGCTGCCCATAGAGCGTATGTATTGAAGATGGATCGAGTGTCGCTCATGTATGGCTTCCTTAGCTTTGGTGTTTCGCATATAAGCGCTGTTGCGCTCTTTCTGGCTGCCCTCTGTTGGTTTCTGCTGTTTGTACCTGTACTTTATGGCTTGTCCTATTTGTTGAGCTTCCTGTTTCGTTTTCAGTCTAGCGCTGCGCGCTAGATGCTACTCTACAGCGCGTCAAGCCGTCGTTTAGTCGTGCGTGGATGAGCTTGTTGGCCCATGTTCGAGGGCAGTCTGTTAGCTGACTGTTGGGTATTATTGTAAAACATGCGAGCAGTCAGCTTGAAACGATCCGAAGTATCGGGAGTTCACACATCTCGTGACTTTCCCATGTAGTGCATGTACTGCATGTAGTGAAGTCACAAGGAAGGTGTAGCGCGAACCTTAGTGTCGTGTTTCTCTGGAACAGACCAATATGAGTGTCTGCTCCACACTGACCCAAACTATGGGCGCGTGTTCCAGCGCCGGCCTTATCAATGCTAGATATACCGTAATGCCACATTGTAAGGACGGTGTCGTCGATGGGTCGAGAACAGGGCAGAGAGTACAGTGATGATACAGCGCCTTCCTCCTGATGTCACAAAATGTCGTCTCCACGTAGGGCGCCTATCCAGTGTCAGCCCCACATATTTGGCGATCCGTGACGAAGGGATGGTGCCCACATGATCCATACCGGCTAAAGCTCTCCGAGCAGGCTTCTTCCGGTGAAAATCAACACCTCGCTTCGTGGGGTTGGATTGCAAACGCCGCGTAACACAGTTCCCTCAACAAGGATATCTTGGGTAAGCTGGAGATAGGAGACAGCTGCTATAATTCTACGAGCGAACAGAGGGATATCTTTTGCATACTTCACCAACTGTACATGGGCTGTCCTTGGTATGTTGGAGATAAATCGCGAGTACAACTGGGTACCGAGAACCGACCTTTGTGGTACCCCAGCTCTAATCGGCCATCCTGTGAACCTCCATTCCGGAGCGGACGTTAAATGTCCTGTTGTGGAAATAAGATTGCTTCATCTATGAAGCGGAGACCGTACACACTGCACAAAAAAATCTGTAGAGAAGAGTCTCGTGCCAGATACACCTGAAGACGTAAAATAAGGTCAAAAGCATCGCCGCAAGCAATCTGTAAAGCTCTAGGGCAGTCATCACTTTCATCACTCTGCTCACACGGGGTATAGTCAAGTAGTCTACAGCAGGCGAGGACGAGCCCTAACCGGCCTAGATTGTTTTTGGCCTCTTGACGTCATAAGAGGGGAGTTATTAAAGCGATCAGGCGTTCAATGGAGCCTCTGCTAAAAGTGGAAACAATGAAAAAAATTAAAGCTTATCGATTTCCCACAGCGAACCTGTTGAAAGAGAAGTTGCCGATGATGATGATAACGATCTGGGAAGTGTGTGAAAGGGTGAGCCTGGAAACGAAAGGAGAGATAAGCGGTGAAGTGTACGATTTTATTGAACTTTTGGGGAAAAAAAAAACGTAATAAACACATCTCGAGCTGCGGTAACATCTAACCAGTGAAAAAGTGTGGGTCAAGAAAATGTCAAGGAAATCATCAGCTTTACAAACGACAGGCAGTTTGTTGAAAATACGGAACTTCTAACTGCAACGGAAACATGTGATGCAGATATTACATATGCAGCGGCGACAATCTGACGCACCGAAACAGAGGCAGAGTGTTCCAACTCACTACAAATAAGCGAAGTTGAGCCCGAAAAACATTCGTTCCGTACGACTCGAAGGTAAACTGGAAACAACATACTTCTAAATATAAAAACATTAAAATCATCATATATTTTACAAAAAGACATAAATTTTTTCCCACCTATGTCGTTCATGTCGCGTGGAAATATACTAGGAGTTTTGTTTTTGATGCAGATAAAAGTGGTAAGCCGCGCGGGATTAACCGAGCGGTCTAAGGTGCTGCATCCATGGACTGTGCGGCTCTCCCCGGCGGAGGTTCGAGTCCTGCCTCGGGCATGGGTGGGTGTGTTTGTCCTTAGGATAATTTAGGTTAAGTAGTGTGTAAGCTTAGGGACTGATGACCTTAGCAGTTAAGTCCCATGAGATTTCACCCACAATTGAACATTTTTTTTTGAAAAGTGGTAAGACGAATTCCATTCAAAATGGTTAATGAAATAGTTGACAAAGAAGAGTACGAGTAAACTCACAAGTACAAAACAGCTATCACGGTAGAGGAGAAACACGGAATTTGGCAGTATCATGTCACCAAATAACGTCAGCACCCCAAAGACAAGCGGGCTTTTGATGAATTAAAGGAAACGGTATGACTGTTTCAACTTCGGACTTCCACTACAATTTCAGAATTCAATCCCGATTTCGTTATAAGTACGGATCAATCCGGGTGCCTGTATCACATCTCTAGAAAGAGAACGTTATCGCTTCGAGATGAGAAGGTTACGGTAATAGCTTTCGGCCAGCTGAATCACTTGACGCAGTCGTACACTGACCAGTACCGATTAACCAACAGTTCATGTTGGTCTCCAAGAGGTCAGTGGCAAATTTGGTCCTAGAGTCCAACAAGACGTAAACCAATTAATGGGACGACATCAGAATGTGTATGCAACACTCACAAAATCTGGAATATTCACAAAAGAAATCTATCAGATGTTGCTGGATAAGTACTGCGACCACAGTATATTACCGACTGGTGGAGTGGGCAAAGCGACCCCTCCTTAAACGACGAGCTATTTGTCGATGTAGTCGGAATACCGGCGTATTCATGAAAAGTAATTCCGCCAAAGTGTACACCGTTCTGTCGACCCTCCGACGTAAGCTTTTGGCAGGTGATGAATTACATTCGTCAATTACGCAAGTGCTCTATTCTCATCACACAGTATTGGGAAATTATATGCACATATGATGCAATCACAATACACGCCTTGATTCATCGTTAATTACAGGCTCCAGCGTTCCATAAAATGTTTCGATGTGTCTGGTTTGACGCGACATAAGCAAGATATTTAGCAGTGTTAATGGGGTTGTTGTTTCTAATGATATTCACACTAGAAATGTGACTGTGGCATATGTGGCCTCGCCCGCCGCGCAGGATTAGCCGAGCAGTCTGAGACGCAGTAGTCGTGGACTGTGCGGCTGGTCCCGGCGGAGGTTCAAGTCCTCCCTCGGGCATGGGTGTGTGTGTTTGTCCTTAGGATAATTTAGGTTAAGTAGTGTGTAAGCTTAGGGGCTGATGACCTTAGCAGTTAAGTCCCATAAGATTTCACATACATTTGAACACTTGTCCTCGCCCGTTGCTCTTGGTGCTCCGAGTTTTTGTGCTTTGTATGTTTTTATGGTAGGTATTACCCAGGGACAAGCACTGGTGGTCTTGAAGTAGAAAAGGAAAAATCAAAGAAAAAATGGGAATACAAGAATTTATGTTTTTCCGTTTCAGTGTCTGTTAATTATGTAAGAATAGCGATTGTAAAATCTATGTTTAATAAGATCTGAAATGCTTATTTCATTTGCCTACAATCCATTGTATTCACATACTTCCGCGAAGCAAAAGATAAAAAGTACGTACGACAGGATTTGAAGACGGGGCACAAAATCTCGGGCCTGTGCATTTAGCCACTGCGCTACCGACTCCCTTAGTCTTACGCAGCTTGAGCTGTCTGGTGAAGCTCTACCGAACTTGGACAGTTACTTTATCGGTAACTGCTGAGTGCTGGCACCTAAGCGAAATTAGATGTCTCTTTACTTTCATTTTTATTTCACCCGACGAAGTTTTGAGTGTATCAGAGAGCGATCTATGGTAGTTAGTTCCTATGGGGCCACATTGCTGAGGTCATCGGTCCCTAGGCTTACACACTACTTAATCTAACTTAAACTAACTTACGCTACGGACAACAAACACACCCTTGTCCGAGGGAGGACTTGAACTTCCGACGGGGGGAATCTTCGCGAACCGTGGAAAGGTGCCCTAGTCCGCGCGGCCACCCCGCGCGGCAGCAATCTATGGTAGGTTCTCCGTGTAAACCAACGTGGTGTCCTTCCTGCTCTTGGGTATGGCTGCCACTTGCGCATGTTCCCGCACGAATGAGTAAGTTTGTTGCCGCCTTAAGCTGCAGGTTGCCCGATAACTACGAAAGCTGATTTCAGATTGAAGGAAGAAAAGGCCATACAACTTGCTTTAGTATCGCACCTAGTAAGGCACAAAAGTAAAGCTAATAAGTACTTCCCAGAATGTTGTCGTGTTCAGTAGTTTTATCGAACAAGCAACTGAGGTTTCAAAAAGCATGAAATGCCAAAATTGAGGAAAACCATATCCCCAGGACACATTTCTGGATGACATTGCTCTAGCGGCTTATGGCGATGATATACAGTATGTAACACATATTAATGAAATCTGCCTCTTCCATTCAGAAACAAACTTAAGATGGCCACTGAAAACAAACATGTTCAGATGTGTGTGAAATCTTATGGGACTGAACTGCTAAGGTCGTAAAAAATAAAAAAATAAAAAAAAATATGTGTGTGAAATCTTATGGGACTTAACTGCTAAGGTCATCAGTCCCTAAGCTTACACACTACTTAACCTAAATTATCCTAAGGCCAAACACACACACCCATGCCCGAGGAATGACTCGAACCTCCGCCGGGACCAGCCACACAGTCCATGACTGCAGCGCCTGAGACCGCTCGGCTAATCCCGCGCGCCACTGAAAACTCCAAGGGTCAAGATATAAAACACATACAAAATAATAGCTAAAATGAACAATATTTTGGATACATTCGTAAATCAGGGCATAGAACGTTGCTGATCACTATTTCCGGTACAAAGCCAATGACAGGCAAACAACTTGTTCTTAAAAGATATCTAGCGATCGCAGTATCTGTTCATTGCTCGTAGTAGTCGCCGTAAGGACGCTCGTTTCGTCAATAATTTGGTAATTATCTTCGCTGTTAATTAATCAGCGTTCATGTAGTAAGTCTTTCGGACATATATCTGTTTCGTTAGCAATAGCCGCCGAAGAAGACTTCACCTCATCCCACGCTACTCCACGCGAGAACACTTCTACAACCTTTGTTAGCACCAAAATCAAAGTAAGTAGTCATGCCATCACTTCTTTCAAAATATTTCATTAAAGTTCTTCAGATACAATTAATCATATACGCGCGAGCATGTACATACCAAACTGCTCACAACCGCAGGATCCGATTAAATGGAAGAACATACCTGAAAACAAAGAAATAGGGCTCAATACAAGTATAACATATGTCTTTACAAACGAAGCTTTTTACAGTTGTCAACACCTTTCACTCACACTGAGACAGATTCCGATTAATTTATTTTACGATTTTAATAAATATTAACGTGATCTCTCTTTTGAGTAATTTCTGATCGTGTACTGTCCACTGGTGTTATTCTACATGAAAACTCTTAAGGTCATCTTATAGACAGTACTCTGACTCGCTGCTCTGATTGTTTTAATTGAATAACAAGGTCATTTCAGAAGCTACGAAATGTTATTTCGCTAACTGGCAGGGCTTGCACGAATCGCTTGTTTTAATATTCAATGATCCCTTTTAGTTGTTAAACGCATTTTAAGAAGTTCCTTTTTTCTCTTCTAAAAAAATGACTTCATGTTTAAATTTCAGAAATGCACTATATGACTGTCGACTAGAACACTTCGACGGCCGCTGACGTTTTTGTGACTGATTTCATACTTATGTAGCCCCTTTCATAGTTACTGGTGTACGCCAACCTGTACCCCTAGCTAGACGACGTTCGTTTGAGCAGTTGCCAGCGTGCTCCTGCGCAGGCGCAGAGCTGTATTCGCGTATGATCAGTGCCTTCTCCCGCTTCTGGCTACTTGACATGCGGGGTTAGCCATATGAGCAGTAGCGGCAAGCATTCAGATGCTACCCGGAACAATTTTTCTGCCGCACCCAAGCTGCCAGATTCTCGCATGCGCAGAGCAGTCTGAGTTGTAGTAGAGTATGGTTAGTCTCCACGTGACCCATGTATCGTTTCGCGATACTGCTTTCTTCTCTCTGTTACAGCTCCTACGTCAAATGGGAAAAAAATTTCTGTGGCCGGAAGCCATCAAGTGAATCAATACATATTCCCATAATCACAGAAGGGTAAAATAGGTTTGTGGTTTCAGTTTTCTGATTTTATAGTATTTTCATAGTATTAGCAACCAACCATTAATCATCTTGCAGACTAATGAAGTTATTTTTGTCGATTTGCTAAAGAAATTTGCTTCTATTAATATTTTATGCCGACGCAGTCAAATTATTTGAAACGGAGTGTTTCATTCCACACTATTGGGTAGTTTCAACAGTTCGCTCAATTTCAAGCGCACATTTTCATTTCCAGCACTTATGGCATTATACCATAATTAAGAACCGAAGATGAGATAATACAGTAGTGGTACTCCAAAAAATTGACATCCAGTAAACCACACAGAAAAGCCTAATGTCAGGTACTTCAATGTGAATCTGGACTTACAAACGTGCACTTTAAGCAAAATTGTGTGTTTTAGTACAGTTTACGAAATTACAATGTTCTTGGAGTAGTCTCTGATGCCCTGTTTCTTTTATGACGCTGTAAGATCTCTTAATGCTATATACATATCAACATACGTAAATACTCACTTGAAGCTGACTAAGCAGGCAAATATGGTCAGTAGTATTGAAATAAATATTTTGTTTCAAATGTATTGACGACTTTGGCAGAACTGCCTTCCTTGAAACACATTGTTTTTCGATCACAAGGTAATTGTCTAGTAATTCCTCTAGACTTGACGTTATTTCTTAATTTCTGTTGTTTACATCTTAAATTTATGAATGCTATTCTTTGGTGAATTGTAGACTGGCAGCACACGGTGTTTTATCATTTTAACTCCTCACATGGCTTTATATTTATTCCTCGAGAGAATATAAACTGCCAGTTGTACAGTTTCTTTGTCTCACAGATAGCCTTCTTAATTTTTTACACGTTTTGAAATAGTCACGAAATAACTTACTGTCCTTTGTTCTGGTGTAGGCTACACAAGGTATTGTTTTTCCTTTTTATTTTTGTAAGACATTTGTATTCCTTTTTGCAGTGCTCTGTAGATGTAAACCCAATTGAAAATGCTACAAACAATATTGCAGAGTACGAATTTAAAAAATATCTATGTTTAAGTTGCCACATAACAAAACAGTAGAGCACTTTGAACTGTAGAGTCTAGTTTTGAAATGAATATTATGCCAAAACTGCTTCCTTATTTTGCGTTCCTTATTCGGATAGTTTAATAAGTTTAAGTTTCATAAGTCACGACTGCAAAATACTAACACGAATTCTTTACAGACGAATGGAAAAACTGGTAGAAGTCGACTTCGGGGAAGATCAGTGTGGATTCCGTAGAAATGTTGGAACACGTGAGGCAATACTGACCCTACGACTTATCTTAGAAGATACATTAAGGAAAGGCAAATCTACGTTTCTGGCAATTGTAGACTTAGAGAAATCTTTCGACAATGTTGGCTGGAATACTCTCTTTCGATTTCTGAAGTTGGCACGGGTAAAACACAGGGAGCGAAAGGATATTTACAATTTGTACAGAAACCATATGGCAATTATACGAGTCAAGGGTCACGAAAGGGAATCAGTGGTTGGGAAGAGAGTGAGACACGGTTGTAGCCTATCCCCAATGTTATTCAATCTGTACATTGAGCAAGCAGTAAAGAAAACAAAAGAAAAATTTGTAGGAGGAATTAAAACCCATGGAGAAGAAATAAAAACTTTGAGGTTTGCCGATGACATTGAGATTCTGTCAGAGATGGCAAAGGACCTGGAGGAGCAGCTGAACGGAATGGACAGGGTCTTGAAAGGAGAATATAAGAGGAACATTAACAAAGCAAAACGAGGATAATGGATTACATCCGAATTAAATCAGGTGATGCTGAGGGAATTAGATTAGGAAATGGGACATTTAATGTAGTAGATGATTTTTGCTATTTGGGAAGCAAAGTAACTGATGATGGTGGAAGTAGAGAGGATATAAGATGTAAAATGATTATGGCAAGGAAAGTTTTTCTGGAAAAAGTTGTTAACATCGAGTATAGATTTAATGTCAGAAAGTCTTTTCTGAAAGTATTTGTATGGGGTGTAGCCATGTGTGGAAGTGAAGCATGGACGTTAAATAATCTAGACAAGAAAAGAATACAAACTTTTGAAAAGTGGTGCTTTGCTACAGAAGAATGTTGAAGATTAGATGGATAAATCGCGTAACTAGTGAGGAGGTACTGAATAGAACTGAGGAGAAGAGGAATTTGTGACACCAATTGACTAGAAGAAGGGATCGGTTGGTAGGACATGTTCTGAGGCATCAGGGGATTACCAATTTGGTAATGGAGGGCAGCGTGGAAGACCAAGAGATGAATACACTAAGCAGATTCACAAGGATGTAGATTGCAGTATGTACTTGGAGATGAAGAAGCTCGCACAGGATAGAGTAGCATGGATAGCTGCATCAAACCAGTCTCTGGACTGAAGACCACAACAACATCTGGACAGGATATGATAAAACAATTGCTCCAAGTACAGCTCCGTATGTCTTCTCAACAACATGGCATCACATAGCCATGTGATGCCCCATCACGCACGAAATTCCACACAGAAATGCGACGAAAAGCGTATCAGCAGAGCAATCACCAAGCGCAGGCTTCCTACGTCATAGCAGCCATGCATGCGCAGTAACGTTTGTTTTCTGGCGCTCTCTGGCAACTGCTTACACGAACCTTAGCACGCTAAATCATTGACAGTAAATCCAAGTAATACACTTAATACCAGCAACTGTGGCTTCGGCGACATGTAACTCTTCTGTTTACAAATTACTTAGTGTAATCAGAAACTTGCAATAGATTTTCGTTGGTCCACATCATTATGTAACAATATCTCAGGACCACATTCACAACATCTGCTACCAAATTAGATTTTGATTCGGCAATCTGGGATGAAAGGCAGTTCAACCACTCGAATAAATCAATGGGATTTAAAAGATAACTGGGCACACCGCAAATAACGGATAATTCCTGATCCATCGTCTTCTACATCAGGATCCGGCGCTTAAAGAGACGTAATTTCGTGTATCCTGTCAGCAATTCGAGTCAATACATGACGTAATTGTTAAACGGTAAATTTTTCATAAAATACTTAATCGAAAGCAAAAAGTAGTTTCACTTACTTACGGAGCATAACTCAAAAATGAAATCTACAACACAAGAGGACGAATGTGTAAATATTGTTACGATATACAAGTACAGAAGCCCGCTCCCCACAAGCAGAAAACCAGAATAGGTTCCTCCCATTTCGTTTTTCATCGGTGAAGATGAATGCACAAGAAGAACAATGCAGCACATGCAACCATAACGGAAGGAACTGGATCACAAATAAAATGGCTCGTGATTCAGCAACATGTCTGACGTATGTCTTGGACTAGGTTGGCAGCTGTCGCCGTGACATCTTTGTCTTCCAAATTGGAAGCTAATGTCAATGGGATGAGGGAGCGCTCTTTCCCAGTAAATTTGTTAGAAAGACAGTGCGTAAGTGGCGGCTTGGAGAACAAACGCAGTTTTTGGTGCACGAATTCTTTCGCCCTGAAAGCGCTGCAGAGTACACACACACACACACACACACACACACACACACACACACACACGCACGCACACCGAAGCGCCAAAGAAACTGGTATAGGAATACGTATTCAAATACATAGATATGTAAAGAGGAAGAATACGCGGCGCTGCGGTGCGCTTGGCAACGCATATGTAAGACAAGTGTCTCCCGCAGCTGTGATAGATCGGTTACTGCTGCTGCAAAGGTAGGTTATCAAGATGTAAGTTGAGTTTGAAAGTGGTGTTATAGTCGGCACACGAGCGATGAGACACAGCATACCCGAGGTAGCGATGAAGTGGGGATTTTCCCGTACGACCATTTCACGAGTGTAGAGTGAATATCAGGAATCCGATAAAACATCAAATGTCCGACATCGCCGCGGCAGGAAAAAGATCCTGCAAGAACGGAACCAACGACGACTGAAGAGAATCATTCAGCGTGACAGAAGTGCAATCCTTCCGCAAACTGCTGCAGATTTCACTGCTGAGCCATCAACAAGTGTCACCGTGCGAACCATTCAATGAAACATCATCGATGTGGGCTTTCTAAGCCGAAGACCCACTTGTGTACCCTTCATGACTGCACGCCTCGCCTGGGTCCGATCTGTCAACACCGACTTTGGACGGCTGATTACCGGAAACATGTTGCCTGGCCGGACGAGTCTCGTTTCAAATTGTATCGAGCGGATGGAAGTGTACGGGTATGGAGACAATCTCTTGAATCTGTGGACCCTGCATGTCAGCACGGGACTGGAAGCTGGTCGAGGCTCTGTAATGGTGTGGGTGTGTGTGCAATTGGAGCGATATGGGACTCCTGATACGCCCAGATACGACTCTGACTGGTGACACATACGTAAGCATCCTGTCTGATCATCTGCATCGATTCCTATCAATTGTGCATTCCGAAGGACTTGGGCAATTCCAGCAGGACAATGCGACACCCCACACGTCCGGAACCGCTACAGAATGGCTGCAGAAACACTCTTCTGAGTTTAAACACTTCGCTGGCCATCAGACTCCCCAGACACGAACATTATTGAGCTTAACCATGATGCCTTGCAGCGTGCTGTTCAGAAGAGACCTCCAACCCCTCGTACTCTTATGGATTTATGGAAAGCCCTGCAGAATTAATGGTGTCAGTTCCCTCCAGCACTACTTCAGACATTAGTCGAATCCATGCCCCGTCGTGTTGCGGCACTTCTGCGCGCTCGTGGGGGCCCTACATGGTTTAAGGTAGGTGTGACAGTTTCTTTTGCTCTTATATTGTTGGGCGCAGTCTCTAAAGCTCTACAGAGCTTACATTTCGTAGCAAAGATGAAAAGAACACAACTTAGCCAATTTACGGGGCATACATGTTCAAACAGGAATTTTAAGCTAGTTTTGCATTCGATACAAATGCCATTATTTTATCGAACGTAAATTAATTACATTTTATAGCTTCTAACTTATTCTGTTTTAGACTCGCATGTAAAGAATCTTTGGTTTCTCATCTACATGTATACTCTGGAAGGCACTTTATGATGCATGGCGGAGGGTACTTTTTGTATCACTGTCACTTCCTCCCTTCGGTTTTCAAGTCGCAAATTGTCTGCGGGAAGAACGATTGTTAGTACGCCCCCGTGTGAGCACGAATATGGGTTCTCTTTATTTTTCTGTCGAATAAATGGGAAATATTCCACTATAATACATATAGATCTGGGATTGTGGTCCCAATGCTTAAAAACATTTTAACAAAGTATATACCTTAACAGTACATGCTGTTGTTCATGAAGCTGTCAGTCATCTGTAGTACAGCTGATATTGGTTGGTTCGAGGGGAGGGGACCAAAGAGCGAGGTCATCGGTTTCATCTGATTAGGAAATAATGTGGAAGGAAGTCTGCCGTGCCCTTTCAAAGGAATCATGCCGGCATTTGCCTGAAGCGATTTACGGAAATCGCTGGCCGGACGAGGGTTTGGCCGCCTTCCTCCCGAATGGGAGTCCAGTGTGCTAAACATTGCGCCACCTCGGTCGGTCAGCTGATATTCCGGTACAGTTTTTCATCTGCTACTAATAAGGATTTCTCTACAGTACATTGCTTATATGGAACTGCGTGCTAGCCCTGCATAACGTGTAGCGTGCAAAAGGTGGTGATCCGGACTCGGATCGAATCCGCGTGTACGGTTGATGACCGTGAACTGTGGATTGGTACACCGTCCAGTCTGAGTGTGGTTTTTAGGCGTTTCCCCTCACTCGTTTAAACAAATACTGGATTTGTCCCATAATTCCGCCTCAGAAAATGGGATACACAAAACTGTTACATGATATACAGACAGATAGCACATATGACTTCCCTCCCTTAGCTTAACTTCACGAGTGTGGCGTCAGGAAGAACAGCCGGCCAAAGAGTTAAATAATAAAATGAAATTTGCCACATCCTGCAAAAACGTTACCTTAATAGAACTCTATGAAAAAGGAAAAAATGGAACAAAAAAGGTCTACAATGAAACCATTGGTTCTTTTGCGCTTTGGTAATGCTATTTATCTTACTGCGACTGATTATTTCTGATTTTCTGTGTTGACAGCAGTTCATATTTGCAATGCACTATAGGAAAATCCTTAGTAGTTGCAGATGATAAATTATTCCGAAATACCAGCTGTATCACAGGTAGATAGCTAGATGAACAACATTACGTACCTTTAAGGTATATACTTCTTAGAATGCCTTTAATATATGATCACAGTCCCAAAACTGCATATACTATGATGCAACATTTTACCTGTTATACGACAGGAAAATAGAGGAAACTCACTGACAGTGAAACCTACGTGAAACATGTATGGATGTAGAAATAAAACAAATGTGTTTGCTCAAGCAGAACCATTCGAAAACATATTTCCCCGCCATATTTTTATAGTTGAAACGTTTAGCATTATTTGATAATAACATCGCTATGGATATGGTGTTCAAACGCACTTTCTCACGTAACTGCTCACAAACTGTGGTATAATTTGGTAAGAAAATGAATAGGGAAGAAAAAATGTTGTCTATGTCTCAGATCGGTGAATTCTGTGTGTTGTACTACTGACAGAGAGAGGATGCAGATGGATACCTATCTTAAATACCAGAGTCAAAGAGTTTATAATGTAAATCGACAAAAAATGGCAAGCAAAGCCGCGATGCGGGGTAGGGCGGTAGCGCGTGGAGGAGGGCAGGGACGGGTCGGCTGCGCAGCGGCGTGCGTGGCGTGGCGTAGCGATCAATGCGCAGCTGTGGCCGCGCCGGACTGGGTCACTGGCCAGCGCAGCCGAATCCATGCAGCTATCTCCGGACACATTTCCTTTCGTCTTTTCCTAATAGCGAACACTTGCACCGTTTAAAACTGTTCTGACTGCTCCTTTGGATCCTCAAATATATGTAGTACCTCAAACATATGTAGTACGTAACCTAAATCACGTTTAGAATGTATGGCGGGTGATGGTACGCATCTTGCCTATTACTAAGCTGGTTGAGATTACTATCATGAATAGAGTGCGTCTAGAAAGTTTTTCGTGCTAATACGTTACGCTATCCGCATGGACAGCCGAATGTCTTGCTCTACATCTGGATGTAACTGTAGCGGAGGTTCATCCAAATAAACAGAAGTACTAGTAATCAAACACTTGGAAGAACTCTGCTGAGTAAGTAATGTTGTACTTAAAAGTCTGAAGTCATACAGATGGATAATATTCATTCTGACTGCAGCGAAAGGAGACGGCCGCACGGATTCCAGCGAAGCCGTAAAGAAATGTTCACAACAGTGTTCAGAGGTGCTTGATGGCGAACGTCACGAAGACGCTTCGTCATGTTGCAAAGACGGTATGTAGAGCAGTATAGTGTCAACGGCGTCTTATGTAATGTCCTGAATGAAAACGCGAATCTTTGTGCAAAAATTACAGCACTGAACAACGCTCCGCAAAAAAGAGCATCCTTTGCGCATTATTTATCTCTACAACAACGATTTCATTAAACAATTAGCAGTCGTAACTACTAACTTCATGCTTGCTGACACATTATGTTCTACAACACATCATCCCTTGTCGACGTAACAGGAAACATATAAGCCGCATGGTTCCTTCACCACGAACACGAATCCAGCGAACAGTAACAAAGTAGTGCTACGATAGACGGTCGTGTCGCTGTGGGAACCCTGAGCTGAAACATACGTGACCACTCCCTGTTTGACCCCGCGCCACGCCCACGTTACACATATCCCTTACTAGCTCTCCGTATGCACAAAACTGAAAAAAGTCAATCTCATTGTAAACCATTATCAGTTATGCCCCTTTTTGATCAACGCCCTTCAGGTTCATTAGGCGTATGCTACATTTAGTCGGAGTACTGTATTTCTGAGCGCCTCGTTAGATAGCCAGAGCCTTCCGGCGTGCCGGCAGTACTGGGACGCCACGGACTGCGGGCAATTAAGGCGGGGCGGCAGCGGCGCTCGTCTGCGCTCCCCCAGACTGCGACAGTGGGCCAACCCTGCAGCGGCTGAGCGGGGCCAGGCCCGGCGCGTATCGATTGCCAGACACTCTCACTCTCGCTGCCCCGGACGCCGGGGGGCGCCGGCGGCGCTCAGCTGGCCGCCAACTCTCCTCACCACGTCCATACCACGAGTTTACTGGTGTCCGTGACAAAATTTTTCAAATGGCTCTGAGCGTTATGGGACTTAACTTCTGAGGTCATCAATCCCCTAGAATTTAGAACTAATTAAACCTAACTAAACTAAGGACATCACACACATCCGTGCCCGAGGCAGGATTCGAACCTGCGACCGTAGCGGTCGCGCGGTTACAGACTGTAGCGCCTAGAACCGCTCGGCCACTGTCCGTGACAGATTAGTCATTAGGATCCAGACATGCTTCTACACAGTCTATAAGCTATGAATTGTGATGACAGGCTTTCCCAGCGTAGCTGCCACTTCCAGGGTTGTCGGGTGTACTGCTGGATCTGATCGTCTAAAGTCCTGATATTTCGGCGGGCACCCGTTCCACCTTCATCAACTGCTGCTCATTCCATCAGCAAAACCTGAATCTCTCGGCCTAAATATCATGGACTTTCGACGATCGGACCCGGCAGTACACCCGACAACCCTGGAAGAAGCTTCATATTAATTGCTAAAAAAACACCCTCCCGTCTTGAATAATAGATGACGTTGTTTTTGAAATCTCTCTCTCAAATTACATTATATATCCTTTTAGTTCCACTCATCCACATACATTGTGAGGAGATCCGCAAGAATGTAGACCATGTCATAAAACAACAATTCATATTAAAAAGTGTCGCTAATGTACTTCCACAGATCTCAGGTGTATTAGTCCTCACGAATTCAGAACAAGTGAAAAAATCTGAATCTTACCTTCATTCAAACGTCTGCAAAAACAATTGCAAATGTACGAAGCACTGAGGTGCATATGACAGTTCTTAGGCAACTGTAGTCATGCATCATCAAAGAAAGGATCAGTTTACAACACTTATTTAGATTGCTCACATTACTGCACTGAAGATGTACTTGAATCAGATTTTACGTCATACATTATTTGATAGACCCTATTATTAATAACACATACACACATCAGCCATTCCACCAAGAAATTCGTCAATGGAGTAGACGGAGTTGGCCACTAATAAATCATTTTATGCTACTCTTTAACTCAGCTGAATTTTATTAATAGGTCTGACTTTTTATGACCGTTGGCGTATTACTGAATATGTGTGTTACTCTATATTCGACACGTTTCTGGACCAAAGAAACTGACTTCATTTCTTTGTGAAGCCTAATATGCCTCAGGTAGAATACGCCGGAAAACCACAAGCAATTCGCTCCCACTTAGTTGGCGCCTGATGGCTTTTGACCATAAGAAATCGCTACGAATAATGGAGGTACAGTAGGCCTGCAGTATCAGTGCAGTTTAGTAGACCGCAGTGTGTCTCCAATCGATAACACGACACTGCGGCATATGACTCTGTTCAGTCTATAAACATGCCTCGACAGGACCTTTAAGCTATGGTCTGGTGCGGACTGTTACTTTATACAAGAAAAGTTGTCAGCGGGGGTGTACATCCCAGCTATGTAATTCTAATTGAGAGAGAAAACATTGAAGATCTGTCTCGTAGCGGTCGCCTGCGGTCATTTACATCAGCCTATGAACACTGCTTATAAATTATGGCACGTAGGCATACCGAGGAGAATGTAACGGAATTGTGGAGGCAACTGGGACGACTGTTGCGACTCGCACAGTACGCAAACTTCTCCACACCATCCATTTGGCCTCTAAGAGTCGACTACGGCTAACAGCCCCCATCAAATGAGCACCGTGAGGGCGAAGAAAGTGGGCAAGGCATCAGTTGGAATGGATCTTTTATCAATAGGTTCGGGTTCTTTCACTGAACAGTGCAGTCATTTTATGTCGCCTGATCATCGTCGTACAAGAAAGTGGAGGCAGGCAGGTACTCACGTACGTTTAAGCATTCAGTCCCACGAGTTCAGCAAGCAGTTGTCATATTTTGGGCTATCGTCATGTACGAAAGTATGTCGTTCCTCACTGCTATCGAGGGTAATTTGAGGGCTGTGCTGTATCGGGAGAAGATTCTCCAACCTTTTAAGCAGATGGGTTCGACATTCAAGGCGATGCGGCACAAGCACAGCGCCCATCTATTGAATTCAATCCCGATGAGGTGCAACAGCCTTTGCTGACACTTTTCCGTATGTTGCTCCAGTGTCTACTAATGTCTGTGCAAGGTCCAAAAAACATTCACCTCATATAGTCTGTACGATATTAAGTCTTACGTACTCAACCATGCGCTTATCATTAACCATCTCCCGAGCAGGTTTAGGAAGGCGTTTTTTGTTAACACAAGATGCTTGTTTATTAGACACGTGGAGAAGGCGAGAAATGTGCTAAATGCCACTTGACCCTTTAGCATGAACGTAAATTTCACAGCAGCGAACAGCAAATAAAATTTCCATTCTCCCGTCGCTATCCGCTGTAATCTTAAATACCGTCTAAATTGAACTTGCAAACCACGTTTAGTTTCCACGCACTTCTTTTGCGGTAAAAAAAAATGAAAAAGTCGTAGGTAACGAAAATTAGCTTACACACTCCGAAACACCGCTCGACTAAGTATTGCTCTACTGGCCGGCCGTTTAGGATAGTAGCTCGCAACTGCGATCAGTGCTACCATCAGACCGTAACACACCTGTGTTACCACGCAGCTTTGTCCGGCCCGGGCCGCTGCGTCCTCGCGACCTAGACCGTAGCAACCCAGTGCGGGGCAATGCGGCCGCAACGCAAGAGCAGCCTCTGTGCAGCACTGGATGTATATAATTAACCTAAGAAAACCACGTTTCTCGGTATGCAATACTGGACTGCTGCTTAATCTTCTCATTTTGACAGTTGAGAAATCATTAACATTTGTATCGATCCCAGAGTGTCTTTTTCTTCAAAGGAACATTAAAATCCGCGCGGTAGCCGACTGGAGTTGTTGGCATTAAGTCACACTACGTTTCGACGGGTATTCGTCAACTCATATTGAGAAAATGCTAGAGTGACCTTTGATCCACAGGATTTAGACTCGTTTATGACGGCAGTCGCATTGATCTGCTGTTGTATTTAACACAAACTATAATGGTCACTGGCCAACGGGCTTGCCGCAGTGTTAACACCGGTTCCCGTCAGATCACCGAAGTTAAGCGCTGTCAGGCTGGGCTAGCACTTGTATGGGTGAACATCCGGCCCGTCGAGCGCTGTTGGCAAGCGGCGTGCACTCAGCCCTTGTGAGGCAAATTGAGGAGCTACTTGACTAGCGGCTCCGGTCTCGTAAACTGACATACGGCCGGGAGAGCACTGCTCTCAACACATGCCCCTCCAAATCCGCATCCAGTGACGCCTCTGGGCTGAGCATGACACTACGGGCGGTCGGTACCGTTGGGCCTTCCAAGGCCTGTTCGGAGGCAGTTTAGTTTTTTATTATGGCCATTCGTTGTGAAGTCCAATTTCTTTTGCTTCAAGTCTTTCAAAGAACTGCACTAGGTTGTGACGGTTAGGATATAGTCTAATCGCTTTGCTACATATCGAGGGGTTTCCTTGATCGCCAGATCTTCATCAGTGGAAAAGCTGACTTCGACTGAAAGCTCGAACAATCACGTGATTGCCTAATACCGCAACAGTAAGTGAAGCCAAAGCTGTCCCTTGTTCTGGATTATCTGTGAATATTGTGATTAAATATCTACCACGCTGACACAAGAAAATGCGCGTCACTCATCGAACCATAACGCCATAAAACCATCACATCGGTGCCGCTATTCACGAGAGCCTGAGGTATTTAACGGACCTCGGCTATCAATTATCCAACATGACACGACCATGTCAACATGCTGCCGACCAACAGACTACGTTATTTGACTCAGTTTCTTAGCGAAGTGGTAAAATGTTCCGGTTGGAGCGTTGGTAGCATTACAACTTGCTGAATGGACGTAAAAACAACGACCAAAGATTTGACACCTGCTTTATTACGTCCGCTTCCGCACGCCCAAACAAACAACACCTTCGCCGCACCATCAGTCAGAATTAGTGTTGTCCTCAGGCTTAGGGAAAAGTAAAGCTATAGACTTCATCACACAACATTAGGACTTTAATGAAGATCCAAATATGTTCGTAAGTTCCGATGCATACTACTGCCGTTTAGAAAATTACTCAAGATGCGGTAATGTGGCATTCCTCTCTAGGTCAGATACGTGGATCATTGGGCTTTTAGTCCGGTTGTCTAACATACACAACACGTTTTCACATAATGATGTAAAGGATGCAAATAATGAAATCTGGAACGCTCATCAACCGTAATGTCTGTATCAAGGTTGTGCGTCCATGCTTTCGTTACAAGCACCAAATACGTCGAAGAAAGTCCTATTAGGTAATTATCATACGCTTAAGTATATTGTGCGTCTGTAGCTCATAAACACATGATACAAGTGGTACTCTTACGTGAAACCCATACTATATTGCGCTCAAGCCACCATTGTAATCGACGCTTCAACGTTCTTTCTAATATTTTAGGACTATGGACAGAGAGGCACCGCCGAATATCAATTTCTGCTGTGTATTAGACACACTTCCTAAATGCGCCAGTCGTCTTCTAATTTGGCTTTTCTACATAAATAACTGAAATGTCACACAAATTATGCGACCGCTCCTCTGGTACAATGGCTAACACACTGTGTACGTCTTCGTAGCGAAGGGCAGCGCAACTGGTACATTCGTGTTTTTTTTCTAGATGGCTTCAGCATCGTACACGTCGAATTCTGAGACGATAAAGTTGTTCTAGCCACCCCTGTAAACCTTTGCCGGACTGAGACGTACATTTATCATTCGCGCGACGGAACACACACAAAAAAAAGTCCAGCGACTTAACATGAAAGATGCTGGGTTCGCTAGAGTACTATAATTCCTCTCATCTTCAGGACAGATTTGAAGCGACGTTTAGAAAAGCTGGATGACTTATTAATTAGATATATCAACCGATAATGATGCGCAAGGGCTAATCCTTGTGTCTAAGTTGAATGGAAATGTGCCTCTGCGTGTTTTTTGTGCCTCCCAATCTCCCTTCCGCCTCTTCCATCTCCATGATGGTATGAACAGGTCAATACTGCGCAATGTAGGACTCAAAGGACACGGGCAACTCTCCAACTAACTACTGTCAAGAGGAGATCGAAGACATGTGTAACTCTTCGATCAAGCGTATGGTAGCATGCAGCACAATGTGTGCTTACCACGGCCGGTTCGAGAATACTTTTCCACATAAACGACTTATCATTTAGCGCACTCCAAGCGGCTCCTCTTTTCCCTCGTAAACTTTCGCCCGTGTCAGATTTCGCTAGCAATTGTGATGCCCACTGTCTGCAAATCCTGCACCTGGGCAGCGGCAGCGTGTGTCGCGTGGGCCTTAAAAACCGGCCGTGTTGTTTACTGACTGTGGAAAGACTATTGGGTCTAAGAGATTATATACTTTCAAGTACAACACAAAGTGAGCTGTACACCACGCGCCAATTCGTGAAGGAAATCTGCGATTAGCGTTAGCTAGTGTATTCTTCTACACACTCGAAATTCCAAATGGCCTGGAAGAGCAATTGTGTTCTCTAAGATAATTACTTTCGTATTCCTGTGCGGCACTATATAATTGTGAGGCATCCTTGCTAGAATTACTACTCTCAACATCTACTGCTTTTCTTTATTTTTCACAAGACGTAAAGGGGATGGTTACAGTTTTATAACTTTCAATAAGAAGAATTTTTAACCCAAATATGAGTCGTGGGTAAGTTATTATAGGATTGGAAACATTTGTTTTTATACTTTATCAACATCTGCCATATGTTTCTTACGTTACCGAACACAGGCACAGTGGGACAGTGGTAAGACAATGGGGTCGCATTCGAGAGGAAGGAGTGGCCGAGCTGTTCTAGGCGCAACAGTCTGGAACCGCGCGACCGCTACGGTCGCAGGTTCGAATCCTGCCTAGGGCATGGATGTGTGTGCTGTCCTTAGGTTGGTTAGGTTTAAGTAGTTCTAAGTTGTAGGGGACTGATGACCTCAGAAGTTAAGTCCCATAGTGCTCAGAGCCATTTGAATTCGAGAGAAAGGCGGTTCAAATCCAGATTTGGGTTTATCCATAATTTCCTTACATTGTCCTTTCAAAAGGACACGGCCTATTTCTTCCCTCAGTCTTCCGAAACCCGAGTTTTTATTTTGACTCCAGTGACCCAATCGTCGACGTGACGTTAAACCCTAATCTTTCTTCTTTGTACACTATTTTCGTTATTCATTTTGGCTGTATCCTTAACAGTAGAGATACATGTTTCAATTATACTTACTGTGTATTACATTTTATTGTAAGGCCATTACAAGCGCCGGCCTGGGTGGCCGAGCGGTTCTAGGCGCTACAGTCTGGAACCGAGCGACCTCTACGGTCGCAGGTTCGAATCCTGCCTTGGGCATGGATGTGTGTGATGTCCTTAGGTTAGTTAGGTTTAAGTAGTTCTAAGTTCTAGGGGACTGATGAGCTCAGATGTTAAGTCTCATAGTGCTCAGAGCCATTACAAGCATTTATATGCTGTTGATCTCATCCTAAAATTGATCCTCTGCTTGCTCATTCTGTTGCCAGAAGACAACATTGCCCCACGCGACGGCGCCGACCCACTACTGATCAAAATATATTACTGCATGCCGTTTCTGAGGCACATACAGCAACATCAGGTGACCATCTGAAGATCCAACCATGTTTACAACCGCGCCTTAATACGGGAATAATAAAGCTGATAAGAGACAAGAAGAAACTTAATCAGCTCCAATAGGATTACAACTCACCATTCAAAGAAAAAAATCTGCTGCTTTGAAAGAGTCTTATCGTTTGCGAATTATTTTAAATCTCTTTTTATCGAAGATGAATGAAATTTTTCGAATCGTTATCAGTGTACGTAACAGTAACGAAAAAGAATCATAATGAATATCCAGCCTTTAATTGCCATTCTTAGTGATCAAGAGACAGTTCGTAATGTCAGATTATTTGCCCTCTTAACAGCTATGTATCTCAGTTGCAGTCACATAACAATTACGTGCCAAGTTTTTATCCTTTGTACCGTGTGGTTACACCCATATAACTAATTGTGTATTATAGTTGCGTCTAACAGCACAATGAAGTCAGTCAGTTGCGTAGTTGTAGCCGGAACTATGACGTCATTACGCTTCTAGGAGCTGTGAATAATTCAGTCGACAAATACGTTTATCTTACTTTAAAGCGTGTAAACTTGTTTTTCCGTTTTATACCAGATTAACGAAGAAAGAGCTGTTATTTGTGCGACACAGTGGAGGAGGATTTAATGCTATTTACATATTATTGCATGGTGATACTTTTAGCATTAACCTGGCAGCTCTCGCTATTGACTAACGGTTACTTTAGGATGTCTCCTCTGACTTAAATCATTCGAGAAATATTCCTTGTGTTAAATAATGAAGCAGAAAGTAAGAATCATCGAATAACTGCGTATATCTGTAATTAGACGCGCCGGCCGGGGTGACCGAGCGGTTCTAGGCGCTACAGTCTGGAACCGCGCGACCGCTACGATCGCAGGTTCGAATCCTGCCTGAGGCATGGATGTGTGTGATGTCCTTAGGTTAGTTAGGTTTAAGTAATTCTAAGTTCAACGGGACTGATGACCTCAGAAGCTAAGTCCCATAGTGCTCAGAGCCATTTGAGCCATTTTTAATTAGGCGCGTTGTAGCAGCTTGGCAGGTCAGATTTAAATCGATATTTTGAGTGTCGACAATTATCTATTCACTTTGTCATTTTGTTGACTTTTTATGTTTATTACCAGTGCCCGAGTGAGAATCGGGTGCCATCACTTAACGGTTAACATTATGAAAAAACGGACCATTCACAAGAACAGAATCACCTTCACCGTCATTGTCGGAATCACCTGAAAATACTGTCACTTTTACGCTTCTTTACATGTCTAATGATGTCACTGTCACTTGTATCATTCTCACAACCTTAAAAACATTCATTCGCACATCCATCCGGATCTTCATTCTCACTAGGAAGATATGAATAATCATTGTCAAAACTCCGAAAGTATTTCAGATTCATTCATTTCCTTCCGTTTTCTGAATAGGGCGAACTCTAAAAGCACGAGGAGTACCAGGATAAAAATATCAACTTATGAAATACCAAAATACAACAAGCAATACATGAAGGCAATCACGTTTGCTGCGTTGATTACGGGTGTAAACAGCTAAGCAGACGAAGTAGTTTATATGTATCACAGCAGACGGCATTACAGACAGAGTGTAGAAAACGTGAGTTGTGTCGAGATCCGTCCGTAACAGTTAGCGCGCGAAACACGAGTAAACTCGTGATCCGTACGCAGTGTGTTACGACGAATGACCAAATGTAGTTAACACATTTCCTTATGGAAGAAGAGGGCGCTTTTCTTATTAAGATCATATTTTGCGTACAAGTATCTCAATTCTGCAGAAAAGTGTTTGATACTGGAGAACCGGTATTTTTTAAGACAACTTGCAGATGCACACTAAAAGAAGTCAGCTTTGTGTTTAGGACTGCGTAAGCTGTGGCTTTTCCTCTGAAAAGTTAAGTACCTTGAAGAATGTTTAGGCAGAGATTATTGATGTTACACGAAACTGACTTCCGGCGTCTCAAGTACTCACCTTTGTATGCTGTTGTATTTTCCAAAATGAGCAACTGAAGAGCTAATGAGAAATTACATCATAAATCGAGTGAATTGTGCCACGAAGTGCAATCGTGGAATGTTTGCCTCATTTAGTAGCTGTGCCATAGATTCGTTTGAGCAGTCAAAATATGCCCCATACCAAAGAGTCCTATGACTTTGGTAGTCTGTCAACGCATATTTGTACTGCAACCAAGATATCGAGTTCACTGAACACGTTTTGCTGCAGCTTTTAATTAACTTACATCAAGACACGTCACATTTGAAAATGAGGAGCGATAAACACTTGTGCGGCATAATAGTCTTTGAATGCAGTCACCACCTCACTGCTTACAGAAAATATATCCAGTGCTTGAAAAAAATGCCGCTATTCGCTTAACAGATGATTAAAGGTAATTCATTATAGAGGATATTTAAATACATATTTCTACTGTATGTAACTGGGTGATGGGAGAGGGAAGTGCATCTATTTCTTGAATTCCTGCCATTCTATGACACGATCTTGTGGCGCGAGGGACCTTGTTTTTTCTTAGTGTGACGGTCTTTTGACAGTTTGACAGAAGGGCACATGCTACATCGTGTATCGTTGTGTCAAAAGAAGTAAAAGAATCGGAATCTTGCATACCTAGCTAAGCCCATAGCGTAGTCACAGTCGTCAAACCTTGTATTACATGGGCATTCCAATCAAGTCCGCAAATGGGTAGCATCTACCGCAGTCCAAATTACCCCAGTCTGTCAAAATACGAACGGGGCCGCTTACTTCACCACAGGAGTGCCGATGCGCGTAGCTCTCAGGTGTAACATATAAGTGACGCGCTTAAAACCACCGATACACTACACTTAGCCCTTTCATCACGAGTACGCTACACCACATCGAACAAAAATATTCGCTGACTACACAGCTCAGAGTTTCTTGAGCACATTTCATATATTCTTAATCTTGGTCTCTGTTAAATAGTCTTCTTTCGACAAATGAAAACTCAAATTAAATGACGGCAAATTCCTTCCAGTGACCAACTCTTTTGCGAATTCAAAGAATGTTATACCCTTGGAAGACGCGTTTTCAAAATTGACGTTGAAGTAAGAATTATAAACGTTTATATTTAATTGGGTGTTATAACAGAAGTTTCTGGTTTTCAATTAAATCTGAACTTTTCGACGTCTTTCGCAAATGTTGAACATATCAGACTATTCTTTTCACTGATTTTTGACCAGTAATGAGCATCTCCAGATGCTGGACCTTGTTAATGATCCACAATGAAAAAAATTCAAATTCACTCATCTCATTCATTGTCATATTCTAAAATCTGAATGTCTTCACGTGAGTGTTTCTATCTGATTCCTCTACGCATTAACCGAACTACTACGAGCACGTTCGACGATGAGTTTGGTTATGATTATTTGTTCAGTACGTCTGTGATTTTTGTTGAGGTCAGTCCCAGAAGAGACGATAGTCTATACAAGTTAACTGGTGACAGAAAACGAACTGTCATGAAACAGTCGGAATAGTAGTACTCTTTTAAAGAATAATATACTCCGGAGTCGAATAAATGCAGTAACAGTAGTAACGACACATATGACCACAACACGAAGAAAACTCGGCAACACTCAAAACAAATATCCACTGGAACGATAAGGCAGCACAGAAGTGATCTACTTCACCGATGCCATATTACTCATGTCAAATAGCAGTTTTCAAAAGTTGCAGACCCTTGCGTTTACGTTTACTATGCTCTGATGCTATAAGCAGCTCTGCTAAACAACGTTACTATAATGTACCTACGAAGCTAAAGTTAATGAATAATCATAAAAATCCCATACCAAGCGCTGTCGTCCACGTACTACCTAGTGCGTTATGACATGTGGTTACCACGCCAGTAATGTTGGACTGACCAATTCGGAGCTGCTATTTGTCACTCAAGCAGCTCCTCAAGGCCATCATGAGAATACGCACACTTAGTCCTCCCACCAGGCAGAAAACTTTGGGATTCGAACCTCGATCGTCAGCGTGACAGTCATTCTCGCTCACCGCTCAGCACCGACATTGAACAATTTACACAATTATAATTATGGATAACAGTCTGAGAGTAATTATAGAAGACTGTCAGCGAATAATTATTTGTAACACAAATTATAACACAATTTTGAGTGTGAGGACCTTCCTCTCAAGCAAAATCATATTTTACGACATTCCCTAGGCTATTTTGTCAAAGATGTAGCCTTATGTCTCGTTAGTTTTTCAGAACTGAAATGCCCTATGATTAGTCATTCAGATATTTCACACTCCGAAGTCATATATTGTGTGTAAGAAGGATTCCTGAGACGACGCACAAGTTCCAACTGGCCCCAAGCATTCTCAACCGGGTTCATGTTAGTTTCTCGTCTCACGGTAGTCTTCTTCTTTTTCCCGCCCTTCATTTCGTGTCTACGCGTGGTCAGCATGTTAATTACAGGACTTGGCAGTGTTTGTGGTAGAGGGTGGACGGATGCCCTTTCTGTCGCCACTGCTCCTACCCCGCAACTCACTCCACCCAATCCCAATCCGAACGGAATTTATTGAGAATCGTTTAACTAAGGCGGGACGAGGGTGCCAGCCGCGTATTCATCTTGCAGGATGTGAGAAACCGCCTAAAAACCTCATCCAGGCTGACCGGCACAGCGGTCCTCGTCGTTAACCCGCCGGACGGATTCCACCCGGGGCCAGTGCGGGTCCCCAAATCTCGGAAGCAGCTATTGGGGAAGGGCTCTTCCATGTATGTTATTCCATTAATGTAATTCTGGTACGTTAGATTTTAATTTGTGCTCATCCTTTTAAAACATGCGGGTTCCAGCAGCCCCCCCCCCCCCCCCCCCCGAGGCGTCCAAGAAATTACAATCGGAGAACTCACCTACACTACACCCAGGGCTTAATTTCGGTCGGAAGGGACAGGAACGGCGTACCAGCACCTCCCAGGGGCACAGGAGATTTAAAATAGTACACATGTATTAAATCGCAAAACAACTACAATTTGTCGCTGCGCAGGCGCCAGTGTTTTCTTTTTCGTAACTCTTCAGGAAGCCGGAATTGCACGTGGGCCAGGCATATTTTCATCGCCATTCATCGCTAAATGCTGTTTTTTTATTAATACTGGACGCATGTTCACCGAGCAGCTACAATGTAACAGTTTGAACGTTGCGTTGGCTGCAGATAAAAACACGAGGTCACAGTCACGAAGACTACCGACTTGTACCGACATGTGTCGAGCAGAACTAGGGAACAAAGTGACACTGCTGCAGGGACAGACGATAGCGTTTGTTGATTACATTAAATCTTGTGGTTTTATTGTTTTAACTACAAGAAATTAGGTTTCAAAAACTTGAAAGTCAGAAAAGTGTATTGTAAAAAATTATATCTCACTGCAAGTATTCAAAACCGAAACTTGTGATTATTATGGCGGTGGGCGGGGCGAGGGGAGGTGGAGGGGGCGGCGTATGATTGAAGAGGTGCGTTTCGTCACCTAAAAGTTTTGAAATTAAGCATCTGCAGCTTCTGCTGACGTCGAAGATGACATCGTTACGGTATTCTGAGTCGGGCGCCTCACGAGAGAGTACCCTCTGGAACAGGTCTTTCTCATAAACAGAAGTGCAAGACCTCGAACGTTCAAAACCGCATGAAAACGTGCTTAGAATATAAGTCGCTCGTCCCAAAAACAATAGTACACGAGTCACTGGCACGCAAAACTGTGCGTCTTACCACGAGAGACATCTGAATTATCACCTATTCAAAGCCCAAGAGAGGAACTTTGGTAACATGACGGCAAACAAAGTATTGACATAACAGGATCAAAAACACACTGAAGTCGACAAAATATTTTCAGCCACTTGATGTGTACTTATTTAGGAAATATAAGCTCTACATGAGAAGTAGCGTTGATTTTGTAAGACTAAAATCTGAAGAAACACAAGTGATACGATCATCATTTCATAATCAGACTTCATTGTGTGCTATACAATCAACTTACTACACGGAAGTACAAGCCTATGTTACAATATGCTTGACAAAACTCAGGTTATGACACTGATAGGCTATATAAATATAATCGTTTGAAAATTTTATTAGTGTGGCGTTTGATTTTGGTCTACTTGAATCCAGAAGAGATGTCGAGTGTGAATGTTCAAATGTGTGTGAGTTCCTAAGGGACCAAACTGCTGAGGTCATCGATCCGTAGACTTACACACTACTTAAACTAACTTGTGCTAAGAACAACACACACACCCATGCCCGAGGGAGGACTCGAAACTCCGCCGGGAGGGGCCGCGCACTTTGTTTTGACAGCTTTTAGAAAATGCATGTTAACTTTCCTGTTTTGGATTTTAAAACATTTATTCCGACCGGTTTCTGTCTTCAACCATCATCCAGGGAAAAGCGAAAAACAGTATAACTGTTACATTTCGTATATCATGCTGCACACGAATGCCATACTACAGGACATATTATGATACACAGTGACAGTTATGTTTTCAGTGAAATATTGCCATCATTTCACTCACGACGGTTGATGTATATCATAATACGCCGTGTAGTATGGCATTCGTCTGTAATATGATATACGAAATGTAAAAGTCGCATTGTTTTTTGCATTAGTCGTAGCACAGTTGAGGCGTACAATCCATTTATTGCTATATTATTAGCCCCCAATCGTCAGTAACACAGGGAGCTGTTGACTGTCAACTGAAACCAAGAACAGTCAAAGATAGCTGCCAACCTTGAGAAGTAACCTTTAATAATCAAATGACAAATATGGAAGCGGGTTTGCGGGCTCTCCCTCGGAAAGTTTTAGCGGAGAGGGGGGGAACTTAGAGTTTAACGTTCCATCGACGTCGAGGTCAATGTGTCAAGGAAGGGGAAGGAAATCGGCCGTGCTCTTTCAAAAGAACCATCCCGGGATTTGCCTGGAGCGATTGAATCGAAAAATTTTAAAAATTTAGAATTGTGTTTTTGGCCTTTAAACACTGTATTTCAGACATTTTCTGGCCCTAAATAAAGAAGATTTTCCAGAAATGAAAAAATCAGGTTAATGAAAAAATCAGGTTAAGTGGAAAATGCTAAAAATCAGTTTAGTAAACATAAAGGTGCTTTAGGAACATTTCTGTAATTTACAAGTATTGCAAATTATTAATTAAAAGGAAAGCAAAACAGGTAAACAAAATTCACTTATATCATGAAATGAGAGGCATGTCTTCGGAGTTTCATACAAAATATTTACAGGTTTTTCTCATCCACTGCCTCTTCTTCTTGGATTTGCCTCTGCTTGTATAATACAGAATCTTCACTGATGTCAGACGATAATTTTCTCTTGAGTGATAATCTTGTCGCACTCTTCGCAGCCTGAACCTGATCCTTTGAAAATTTATTTTAGTAACATTCTCTTCCTGACGATAAATGGTTCATTTTACTGATGATCAAAGCACCAAGGTTCCTGTATTCCTGGTAGATCGAAATTCAGTACTGTTTTTCCTAACAATACTAAAAACTCTCTCACAGGCAGCATTAGAATAAGGAATAAGCAGTAATGCACGCATAAGCTTGCTCAGTGATGGATACTTTTTAATGCCTGAAGCAACACATAGCAGGTATTTTGTACCAAGCAGTATCAGCTCTTTCTTCTTTCACCATTCCAAAATCATCAAACTGGTATCTTGAACTCTCATTTTAACATTTTTTTTTCGCAATCACTTGGAACATCAGGAAATAGCTCACTCAGCTTTACAACTGACAATAAAGATTTTCTTTTTCTAGATCCATAACATATGACTCGAAATTTTTTTTAAGAATCATCATTTACTGGAAATTTTTCTTTGACGTAACTACATGAGTTGATGAAAAATCTTCTGACATCTTCATAAAATTTTGTAACTACTAATTTTTCGGCTTGGTATGCCGAATGTAGCTACTGGTGTCTACACCAATCACAATATCTTTATCCCCTTTGTGACATTTATTTATTTTTTGAAATTTCAATTCAAGAAGACTACCAGAAGTAGGTACTGCAGAAGGATTGATAAATCTCACAGTCAAATCTGTAAACAAGTTATTTAGGATGATAAGAAGTCTGTGAATTACTGGCTTTTCTTTCTAAAGGAATACATTTGCCTTGGTAAAGAACAAGAGGGTATTACACAAGAAAAGAAGATATATCTTAATTACTGGATCATTTGGAATGGGGCGCACTCTTAGATAAGTGAGAGCTATTTACGTTTGTTGAAGCTTCCTCACTGAAGAACTTTACAAGAGGTTCCCACTTTTCAATTATTCTCTCTACTGATTGAAGCAGTACAAACATACTTCAGTATTTTATGGGGTTCAGTGCCACATATATTTTGACGACGTTTAACAGTAGACTGTCTTTTGGAACTCTTTTGGGGGCTTTTCGCACCTTTCTGTGCAGCTAAATGAAGCAAGTGGCACGAACAGCAGGTGGCATGAACAAGACTAAATTCTTATGTGTGGTCGAACTTTCTTCAAAACAGCGTCAACTCCTTTTGCATATCCCAACATTGTATTTGCATTATCACATGCAAATTAAATGCAATTTTCCGGGGAATTCCTTTTCCTGGCAGTTCGCCACTCAAGAGATTAAAAATTCCTTCGCCAGTATTTAAACTTTATTCCAGCAACGAAAGTATTGTAGTGCACATCTTTCCCTGTTTATCTTTAACGTAAGTAACGACAACTGGATATAGTTTCATGTTTTTAACGTCTGTGCTACTATCAGTTGTACGAGAAAAGTGGTTTTCTTTTACGTGTTCTACTACAGCATTCTGTGTTTCAGCTGATAAAGAATTTATAGCCGGAGTTAGTTGAGTTCTTCCACAACCGTATTTTTTAGCAATTTTTTTGAACAGCTGTGATGTATGATCCGCACAAGAAACTGGCACGTCGTATTCAACAATAAATGAACTAAAAAACATTTCAGCATTGGTGACAGAGTCTTCTTCATGAGGTTTTATTCCAAATGATAAATGGTACATTTGAAGACTTACTGTTTGTTAGCTCTGCATATCCTTCGGAAAGAACATGACGACGTCAATAATCACGACCAGCATACTTTATGAAATCTCTCGTGAACACACTGTACGAAACACATGTTGGTCTGATTTATTTGATTTTACCGAACATGATCATTATTTATGATATTGTTTCCGAAATTTCTGTCCAGTTTTACATTTGTTCTTTACACTGCCATCCACTGCATTAACTCATTGGTGTTCCACAATATTACTGTCTGAATCTGGCACAGTATTTTTTCTCACTTTCACTCAGGATATATTTCGTACTGTTTAATTTCGTATTATCATTTTTATCAGGCTTCCTTTTACGGACGCTATTAACAGTTGCAAAAGAAACAAAATAATTCATAATTCCTGGCATTTTTTAAGAAACAACTACAACTTCCCTTAGTAGCTAACACAGTGTTATCGAATTTTAAATGGACGAGTACTACCACAGAACGGTCCGCCCCTAGTAGCTGAATGGTCAGCGTGACGGATAGTCAATCCTCTGGGCCCGGGTTCGATTCCTGGCTGGGTCGGGGAATTTTCTCCGCCCAAGGACTGGGTGTTGTGCTGTCCTCATCATCATCCTATCATCCTCATCGACCGCAGGTCGCCGAAGTGGCGTCAAATTGAAAGACCGGCACCCGGCGAACGGCCTGGCCGACGAGGGGCCCTAGCCATACGATTAAATAAAATACCACAGAACACAAAGTAGCTGTTAACGAAAATATCAGCGAACTACACACAGTGCACGCGATATAATCCTGGCGTATTTCCGCGCTTGCGCACTAGAGGAAATACCCTGATCACAGCTGTTTACAACTTCCGCGCGAGAATGACGTGTCTACGAATTTTTTTAGTTCCACCGGTAGATGGCTGTCGCGCTAGACTTGTACATCGAAATCATTCGCAGACACATTTATTACGTACTCTGCAAAAAAATCATTACGATCTGTCAAACATTTAGTAGCATATGACCGGCGGAAGGCAAACAGTATCTTTTCCGTATTTTTCTAAACATGAAGTCGATAATGTCCATTTCGGTAATTTTTTAGCATTTCTCCGTAACCTAGTAACGAATGTTATAAATCCCTAATAAGTACGGACAATAGATGTCAGCTATGGTCAGATATGGGAATATAGGCTCCATATCCCCGATTCGGCGATGCCTCACCTACATAATAGGCGAATAGATCGTTATACTCTATCCCATCGCCCGGTCGGCTTCGTGAGCGCAGTTGGTGAAGCCCTGAAATTCAATGAAATAGTTGTCGTAGTTTCAGCAACAGAACATTTGGTTCTGTTTTCAACAGACTTTTATATTCACATTAGCGCTGTTTTCCAAAACGATATATGACACAGCTTTTGTATTTTTCTAATCAGGTCCATGAAGAGGTAGTTGTATCATCAATTCCGGAAAAACTTCACTGCCAGGGAAAGTAAACAAGTTTTCTTCGTGAGCATATTTCGGTGATATCCCTACTCCAACAGACTTGAAGAGATTTTTAAATCAAAACAGCAAAATGGAAGAAAATGTGGCTGTTTACTGAGAAATGAACGGACAAAATTTTCCGACTCTTCAGGAGATCGCCAGAAAAATATTATCTGTATAAACATCCAGCTAGGCTTCTGAAGGAAATTTTAGTACCACCGGTTCCATTCTCAACCGAAGCGGTCACTTTTAAAGTGGAAAATGTTGATTCCCTTCTTTTCTACTCATAGAAACTCTATCAGAGACAAATGAGTGAAAAAGTATGTTCAAACTCTATCTGCATATTAAGTTTAGTTGCAGTCATGGACTGTGCGGCTGGTCCCGGCGGAGGTTCGAGTCCTCCCTCGGGCATGGGTGTGTGTGTTTGTCCTTAGGATAATTTAGGTTAAGTAGTGTGTAAGCTTAGGGGCTGATGACCTTAGCAGTTAAGTCCCATAAGATTTCACACACATCTGAATATTTTTTTAAAGTTTAGTTTTCCGTTGTTTATACTTCTGAAAATGTATTCGCTTATTGCAAATTTTGTTGCGTTTGTTTGATTTACCTACACTGCTTTTCAGATTACTTTTTATTTATTGAAGTGAAATAAAGCTCAATTTGATTCTAAATTATCACTGGAGAACACAGGCGATATCGGCAGCTTTATTTCAATCTCAAGTTATCCCATTTTAATGACCGCATTTAAATAAGCATCTCATTTCATTCAAAATGTCTTGATGGCACTTGTTGCACACGTTAGTGTCAACCAGTTTCGACTGTAACAACGCAAGGGTCGGCCTGAGACGACAAACAAGAAGACAACCAAGAAAATGGTCGTCAACAGAGCGGCGCAGACGACACCAGTCGTCGAGCACGATCGACAACCAGAGCGGCTCGATCAAAGTGTGCAGACCATATTAGTCACCTACGGAAGTAGGCCGGTGACCATCTACGAGAGGTCCATACGAGAGCAGTCCGAATGGACAGCGAGACAGCAGGACCTACTGCAGATAGCGAGAAGACGTCCAAAAGGTGGAAACACCAACAGTTCTGGCCAGGCTTTTCGGAGGTTTCCCCAAGGCTATAAGTCAAATGACAGAACTGCCCCTTGCAACAGCTGCTACGGTCCCAACTGGGTGGCAGTAGTAAATATTCGCTCCTCCAAATACCCCTTCCAGGCATCACTGCTGTCATAATGAAAACGCAAAACAGAATAAACTTAGCTTACGACATAGGCCGATAAAGTGTGAACATGCATGCACTAGAGAGGCCCGTCTTTTTCCATAAGAGGGAGGAACGAAATGTGCCAAACAAAGACTGTAATGGGTCATCGTCAGAAGTAAAAATTCAGTTCTTGTTACGAAAATAACATGTGGAGTCTTCCTCAAACACTCACTGTGGTCACCAAAACACAGCTAGCATTTGCGGTCCTGACATTTGTGAATAAAAGAATAAAATGGCTCAAATGGCTCTGAGCACTATGGGACTCAACATCTTAGGTCATAAGTCCCCTAGAACTTAGAACTACTTAAACCTAACCAACCTAAGGACATCACACACACCCATGCCCGAGGCAGGATTCGAACCTGCGACCGTAGCAGTCCCGCGGTTCCGGACTGCAGCGCCAGAACCGCTAGACCACCGCGGCCGGCAATAAAAGAATATTTCAAACAGATCGAGTGCTCCAGTTTAGCAATGTCAAATTTTATGAAATATGTATCAGTGCGAGCAGGTGACAGTGGACACGCATGCCGCCTAGCAATGTTCGTCGTGATGCGTGTGGCCCGCGACAGAGTGCGGGATGTCTGTGCTAGAGGCACGTGGTTGGCAATGCCCACGAGGCAGCCCACCCTTTGCGGTGGATCACTCTGCACTGCTCTAGACGCCACACACTCACTATAAAACTACACACTGAGTTGTGGCTTCTTTCCAAAAGTGGCTAAAATGATGAACTAGATGCTAGAATATTACGCTATCATAAGCCACAAATGACCAGTAGCGACGCAACTTTCTGGACAGTATTACGCGAAAGTGCAGTTAATGTTCACTTATCACTAATCGGTAGTTCACGTCGTCTGTGCGATGAACACTGTTGGCCATTTAAATTGCAACACGATGAGGGAGGCGTGCATCAAACGTCAAATTGGCAATAATTATACTACGTTCTTGGATATGAACACAATTAGCATTCTGGGTGTTTGTGTTGTCCTCATCATTTCATCATCATCCAGGAAAGTGGCGAAATTGGACTGAGCAAAGGTTGGGAAATTGTACGGGCGCTGATAACCACGCAGTTGAGCGCCCCACAAACCAAACATCATCATCATCATCATCATCATCATCATCATCACAATTAGCATTGCAGTACAAGCGCACCTATTAGGTAACGCCATCTACAGTCTATAAATAAGAAAAGATTACACATCGGGATTCTCAATCAAATATCACATTGAATGCTGACCTACTGGACGATCGTCTTATGATTCTTGTAAGGTGAAACGTGAGCCAGCACTTGCCGGAATTTGACAGCAATAGGATTATGGCTTACCGATAATGCTGCTCGTGTTGATCGGGTTCCCACGAGTGTCATGCGAATATGGACTCGGTGGATTCAAAAGGGGCAGTCTAACTTCTTGATCTCAATAGTCCCAACGCGACTATCGCCCAACAGGACACAGGACAGACATACTGTTCGTTCAGCCGCGCAGAATCGTACAGGAACGTCACGAATCGTGAGTGGTGGATCGTGCTTATTGCAGCAAGGCAAGTATTCACGAGAATAGTACGACGACGTATGGAGCACCACGGACTATCAGCATGGTGACCAGTACAGATTTCCTCGACGCAGCAGCAGATTGGCCCGGCGACAGTGGTGCAGCCAGCTACAACGCTACACAAGAGTAGTATCAGTTAAGTCTCGGTTCTGCGTACAGCACCACGATAGGCGTACCTGTGTGTGGAGACTCCGAGGAGAATAAACATTGCCACTTTGCACTGTCACAGTCATTTGGTCCAACATCTGGCGTGATGATATTGGGTGCCACAGGATAAATAGCACATCTGACTCACATAGCGGGTAATTTGGACAGCAGACGTTATGTTAAGACCGGTAGCTGTGCCCTATCTTTGTGTTCTCCGTTACCTTATTTTCCAACAGGATACCGCAAGACCGCATGCTGCTCGTGCAGCCCCGACCTACCTGTATACATAAGGTACGCGACTGTTACTAGACTAGAACGTTCTCTAGATCTCACACTTAACGGAAATATATGCCTAGAGACTGCCAGACCACCACTCCTCAGCCACAAAAATTTATAAAAACAGTGTTAAAGCAGGATGGAATGTCGTACCAATATCTTTCAGCTAAGCTCAATTCTACTCTATATACTGCTAGGTTAGATACGTTGTTGATGCCAGAGATGTCTGATCCAAGTGCTGATTTTCACATTCCGTATATCCCTAAATCTCCAACAAAGTTATTCGTATATTTTTCTCACTGTACTGCATACGCACAATAAGTAAAATTTCGTTATTTACAATCCTTCTTTGTTTTTCGATTAGAGTGGCCAGCAATGTACAACACGCACAACAGCGAAAAATTCGGTTAATCGGGGCATCAGATCATCCTCAGTGAAGTGTCATATGACGGAGGAACTTAATGAAATGAGACAAAGGCTTCAGCATGGACAATTCCTGGTATCAGCCCTTTGTTTAGGTAAGCACTCAAAGAAGTGCAGCGTCGCCTCCATGAACTTTTCTACCTCTCAGGATGGTTCGAGTTTCTGGGCACGAATTCCACGATTTACAGATTCATGAACAATGAACCATGAGCGTCTGAAGCCACAAGGTCCGTGATGCAGTCCAGAAATTTGAATAGTTGAACACAAATACTGCTGACATAAGTCGATGGACTCACTCGAAAGATAAGCCGGAATGTATACACCAAACATCGGTGAAGAAACTGGAATTATTACAGCTACCAAATCCTAATGAAGCTATCAGCACGGTAAGGGAAAAAAAGTGTTACGGATATTGGAATGGAGTAGGCGATTCACAATTTTACTTTTCCTTTGACATGTGCTTCGGCTACCACCGAATGTAACGTGGAATCTTGGAGCAAACTAAGCAATGATCACATGCTGCCAAACTGTTGGACCCCATCGAAAAGGACCCCTTTAGAGGAGTAGCGCCGATGCGATTGCGCAAGGATGAGAGAAAGAGTTGCTCGAAGAGCTATTGCAGAATTCACGCTAGGCGAGTTTTGGAAGAAAGGTCCCAGTTTTGTGTCTTGTTGAGATCAAAGTCATAACACGCGAAACACAATCTTACACTGAATAAGAATGAAGGTTGAGGCCTTGTTTGAAAACCTTTCCTGCCTTTTACCTCATGTCGTTCAGAAAAGCCATGAAAAATCTACACCCTGAAGCTGCAAATGCAGTCCATGCAACCCTCTTTCATTTGTGGCTATTATACTGCGTATGTAATTAGGACAATAAAAACACTACGAAGAAACTTTCAAACCAGAAAAGCGGTGCGCTGATCACACGACCTTCTACACCGCATCCAATGATGTCATTGGCAGAGGATGACACGGAGGTAGGTTGGTCTTGATCGGTCCATCACGGCCAGAACACGAAGCTTTGTGCTGCCCCGCACAGCATAAGTGATACGGTATTTTTTTCCCCTTTACGTACATCCTGCATACGATCAACGATTCAAATTAATACAGCCCTAGCATAAAATGCATACTTTTGTGGTGCAACGTCTAGCTGCAAGGATACCTTGTTTACGTCGAGGCTTCAAATCAGAGTATCAGGTCTCGTTTCTGCAAATGGTATGTGACACTGAATGGTTCGGTGTGGTATGAAGCTTTAATGGCTTCTTCGTATCATTGTCGGTTAAACAAGGCATCAGTTTGATACTCTACCCATAATTCTGTCATGCTGTTGCAATTTGTTGTCTATAATTTAGAGACCTGAACGGACGAGAGCAACGTGGCTGAAATTTGTAACCGGAACATATAAAGAACATGATTATACTAAACGACTATTTAGTTGGCTGAGCATGGTGCTTCGAAAAAAGAATAGTTTTTGGAATATTCTTCGTAATCCAAAAAGGTCTGACGATAAGAATAACTGGAAGCTTTGTACATGATAGGATTACTGAAATATTACCAATTTTATTACCTTATCGTACTGTGAACGATAAACGTTTCCCTCTGTACAGATTGTTGGGATGGATTCTGGGGATACATCTGTATAAAGCTGTCGAAAACATCCCATATTTCATTAGGTAGCCAACTGGCCGTTCTCATGGAATGGACTACAGCATGACCTGTTCCGTTTTCTTTGTTGTTGTTTCATTCCTTTATGGCTCAAAAGTAAGGACGCGTTGGCAGCGACACAGCATTCCACTCTTCAGTAAAAAGAATTTGAAAACGAACTGGAAATATTTCAATGAGTTTTAATATGTGTAAAAAGGTGGTTTTTATTTGCATATTAAAAGTACACATAATTGCGGTTTCATAAAGCCTTCAAAGGTCGTAAGTTTTTTTTTTTTTTTTTTTTTTTTTTTTTAATGGGGACGAGAATGTCCAGCGTCTCTCCGCAAGACGTGATAGGGAACGCCACCGATATCATGTTTAACTTTTCTATTGGTGAAACTATCACATACAGACTATAACTATTAGCAGTAACTTACACTTACTTTATCGCACAAATATTTTCAGTAATGTTACATTCGCAGTTAAAGGCGCAGGGCCAATACAAAAAAGTGGATTACGGACACTCTGAAACAACCTTTCATATGTCTGAAGCGTGCTTATATAGCGAACTGCAGCTGTCAGCTACAGAGATTTTGTGCTACTGGGTACGTGATTTTTTGAAAAAATACTGACTGTGAGCAGCAAACAATATTTCCAGAATACAATGTGAACACGAGTCAACTATTGCATGAACTTCTTTATTCATTCAGCAATACAGGAACTTACAGCACATACTCTCAACAATGTCAGGACGTAGTCTGTACCCTGTTTATTTGAAAAATACAGATCTGAATTACGAGAGGGTGATACACGCGAAAACACCGTGTTTTAATGTCCTACGCAATGACATTAGAATCAATAAAATTTTAGATCCGGATCTTGTCAATACACTAATAGGGCCAGATTCGGGAACATCTGTATAAAATATCAACAACAAAATTTCTCCTACTTAAATAGCAAAATTAACGACGTAGTAATAAGTAAACAATCATGCAAAATGCTGATGATGTTGACGCACCGATGTTTTTACCTATCTTTCAAAAGTATTATTTCTAACAACTATAGAATTTTATTAGCAACAGGAAAATAAACTAGCGTTTTCCGACCTCACATTATTTCTATGTCAGTTCATATGTATGAGTATGTATCGATCATCAATACTTTGCACTTCAGAATGTAAGTTGTGGTTGTATACTGCATGAGAAAGCGGGTGCATAGAGATATATACTGCAAGCCACTTTTGAAGTTTGGATATATGCACTGGGTAGTCAGAGAGGAGATACCGCTTTGCAACGGCTACATGTCTCGCCAACTGAGAATAGCGAGGTGGAATTCATTTACTGTGTGCGGAAAAGAAAAACATTTCGCAGACATTCGCCGTGCAATATGTGCAGTTCACGGAGACAATGTTCTGGATGACCTTGCTGTGAGACAACAGTGTCACAAGTTTCGAAGCGAAGTTACATACAAGGAATAGAAGATTGCAGTCCGTAGACAACAACGAACTTGAGCAAACGGTGGGCGGTAAACTTACTATATGCAATATCCACGTGAAGTCATCAATAATTATTATCCACAGAGCTACCAAATTTCGATGTTGACTGCTGCATTTCAATAAGTTCCAAATAGCTCCAAACATTTTCTATGGGATGAACATCGGGTCGTTTAGTGTGCCATTCGAAGTGTGATAGCGTGCCTGAGAGTTCGCTAAACCAGGAACATATGCATAAAGCCATGTGAATACGACTGTTGTCATCTTCGAAGACGGGAGTGTCCGTAACATATTCATCATGAAGACGTAGAAGAAAATACAACACTCGCTCAAAGAAAATAATGAAATAAACATCCTGCTTCATATTCACGGCAATCTGAACTCGTATGTCCAAGTCATGGCACGAAAAACGCTCCAAAAACATCAGAGAACCACCTACGGTCCGTTGGTGTACTCGACGACTTTCATCATATGAAAAGGGGCAGAGTGTGAGTCGTCGAACCACACTACATGTCTGTCCAGTTCCTATTTGGCCCACTAAGACGCACAGCTTTATGCCTCATAAGCGTTATACTCAGATACCATACTACAAATTCTCTTCGGAATGTTCAGTCAGAAACAGGTTGTGATGGACCTGAATTCATTGACAGTGGTAATTCCTGTCGGGTTTTGAATCGACTTTCATTGAAAAGATGTGACACTCGTTTCTAGTACCTGTCGGTTAGGATCTTTTTACTGCCAATGTTGGTATGCCTTGTCATGCTTTCGACTGGTAGACCATTCCTTGGATACAGTCTGCTTTAATTGATCAAAATATCGGAAAATTTCAGTTTGGCTTGTTACTAGTAAGAATATACACGATCGGTCCTTTCTGTCACTCTGTTAGATCTCCACGTTGGTACATCTTACTGTACTGATTCCACACAAGCAGGTGACACATACCACTCCACTGTCATCCCTTAGTTCAGCAGTGGACAGTCATGTAGCCGTTTGGTGCCAGTTCTACACTATCTACAGCGCTCCAAAATGAACAGTGTGGCCTTTTAAGGGGATGAATAGTATTTTGCCACTTGAGCGTGTATATATAGTAAAGCTCGCTATACGCATAACTAAAGTGAAGTTCTTTCGTGAATAATGTTTGTTACGGACGCGCGTACATTAATAGAACTCTAGGTCCAAGTTTCGCAAAGCAATTGAGCACAATGTATGTAGTAGAATAATAGGAGGCAGTAGTACAGTAGGAACTCCAAAGGTGTGCAGAGGCATTACACTATTGGAGGGCAGTAGTGTTAAAACGTTTTCAGATTTGCACTGTTGGTGAAGGCTTTTATAGTCTTATCCAAAATATTTGAAGTTTTCTTAGTTTGCATCTTGTGAATACGATCCATGTGATGCATGGCCTGCAGTTGGTACATAAATTGCATGTTATTAAAATGAAAAAGTTTTATATCGATGGTAGGCAATGGAGACCTCGTAACACCATTTTGGTAAATTTTAGAAGAGAAGCAAAAACTGCTTCTTAGAAAATATACAAAGCGATACAGATAATATTGCCACATGTGTTAACTGTGTGGTAGCAGCCTAGTTATTGACAGATTAGAGAAAGTCATGCACTTTGAAATCTCGCTTTGATAATGGAGTTACTGGTTGCTGGAATTACGAGGTTTTCACAGACAGATGGAGTTACGAGGTTATCACTCTCTAACATCGACATATTTTAATAAGATGTTTGTGGCAGTCTCTCTCTCTCTCTCTCTCTCTCTTTCTTTTTTTTCTCCGTGCGACAGCTTCCCTGAGCACGCAACCTGTAGGACAAAATAGGTTCAGTGCGGGTACAGTGATTGTACATATTGGCTTATGACTGAAAATTCTAACTTTGGTATTGTCTAATGCGCTCTTGCAAGATGAATGGAACGCTGGAACTTCGGTCACGTATCTAGAAAGGCAATCAGGCAAAGGACATATAACGACCGAAGTTGTTTACACAGCCTCGAAATAAAGCTGCAGACTCAATAAGAAGTCACGAGGCAGTACTTGTAGCTGCAGCAGACGCCGCGGAAGAAGCTGCGGAGCGCTCTGGGGCAGAGTGGATCGGCGTCCCGCGCCACCTGGGTCGTCTCGGTTGATCGCGGCGGATGACGGCTGAGGAGAGCGCAGAGCAGGCGTAGCCGGGCTGCCCGCCGCGCCGCAACCGGTTCCCTGCCAGACACGCGCTCAGGGCTGTCCACGCCGTCGCCGCCGAGCGCGGCGCGTCTGCCGCCCGCCTACTCCGTGGGAAAAGCTAGCCAGCGTCGCTTCGTTCAAGGCTGCGGCAAGTAAGCATCTGCCAGCCAGACGGCAGAGCGATGGAACACAGTCATCTTGCTTATCTGTACTATTATCATTTCGCTTTCCCGTATATCTCCCATACGTTTTTACCAACTGCACAATAACTTGTAACGCATTTGGAGTCTCATAATGCAGTACATTAACAACGCGAAAGGAAATGTACACGGCTAAGAAATGATACTGACAGAAAATTCATAATAGATAAGCAGGACTGGCTACTGGACAGATAGATGCTGACCATACGAAAATTAAAGAGACCTTTGGAGAAAAGAAAAGCAACTTATGAATATCAAGACCTCAGATGGAAAGCCAGTACTAAGCAAACGACGGAAAGCTGAAAGGAGGAAGGAACATATACAGGATTTCTATAAAGCAAACATCCTTGAGGACAATATAACGCAAAGAGAGGAGGAAATAGGAGAAGATGAAAGTAGGTACGAGACTACGTGAAGCATTTAACAGAGCACTGAAACACCTAAGCAGAAACAAGGCCCCCGAAGTAGACGACATTCCCACAGAATTATTGAGATCCTTGGAAGTGGCTGTAAAACGGAACGGTTCTACTGCTTTGCAAGATGTTTGGCAGGTGAAATACCCTCAGACTTCAAGCAGAATGTAATAATCCCAATTTCAAAGAAGCCAAGTGACGACAGCTGTGAATAATACGTAACCTTCAGCTTCATAAGTCATGTTTGCAAAATATTGACACGAATTATTTACAGAAAATAGAAAATATGATTGAAGCTGACCTCAATGAACATCAGAGTGGTTTCCGGAAAAATGTAGGCACACGCGAGACAATACTGACCACACGTCTTATCTTACAAGACAGGCTGAAAAAAGTAAAACCTAAGTTTGTAGATTTAGAAAAATCTTTTGACAACGTTGGCTGGAATAGAGTCTGAAATTTTGAAGGCAGCATGTGTACTCGTATCATACAGGTACCGAAAGGTTGTATACAACTTGTAAGAAACCAAGCAGCAATTACTAGGGGCGCTAATAAGTACCGCAACACATTTTCCCCCACCAGTTTCAGTTGAAAAAATGCGGAATTTGATGTGAGACATGGTGGAATATTCCCGATTCAGCCCTTACAGTTTCATGGAGTTCCGATATGCGGCAGCGCAATATGTAGCCTTCAAAATGGTGTCCGTAACCGAGGCGCGTTCCAAGCAGAGTACAGTCATTGAGCTCCTTTTGGCGGAAAACCAGAGCATCGTAGATATTCCTAGGCGCTTGCAGAATATCTACGGAGCCATGGCAGGGAACAAAAGCACAGTGAGTCTTTGGGCGTGGCGTCTATCATCACTGCAACAAGGTCGTGCAAACCGGTCCGATCTCCTGCGTGCCGGTCGGCCGCACACAGTCGCTCCTGCAATGTTGAAACGTGCGGACACTCTTACTCGACGTGATCGAAGGATCACAATCAAATACCTCGCTGCACAACTGGACGTCTCTGTTGGTAGTGCTGACACGCTAGTCCACCAGTTGGGGTACTCAAATGTGTGTGTCCGCTGGCTTCCTCGCCGTCTAACAGAGGATCATAAAGGGCAAGGAAGCACCATCTGCGCTGATTGTGACAATTTTTTGTCTGAAATCGTCACAGGTGATGAACCATAGGTTTATCATTTCGAAATGGAAACAAACCGGCAATGCACGGAGTGGCGCCACAGCACCTCTCGCCCGAAGAAAAACTTCAAAGCCGCATTCTCAGCCGGCAATTTCATAGCGACGGTCTTCTGGGACTCTTAAAGGATTATTCTGTTTTATGTCCTCCCTCACTATGCAACGATCAGTTTACTGATGCAGCAAGACGTTGGCTCCAACGTCGACCAGTAGAGTGCTACCAAGCAGGCATACAGGCCCTCCCAGTAAGGTAGCGTAAGGCCGTCACATCGAACGATGATTATGTGGAAAAACAGGGTTTTGTAGTCAAAAAAGAGGGGAATAATACGGTGTATAGGAACCCTGAAAAAAACCAACCTGATTTCACAAAAAAATGTGTTGCACTACTTATTGAACACCTCTCGTATAAGGGTCGAAGAAAATGAAAAGGTAAACTAACAGACTTCTATTATGGTTCCGCATCAGCTTTAGAATACAGGGTGTATCAAAATGGATCATCCGCTTTGGCACGTCTATATTTCTGAAACTAATAAACAGATACAATGAATTTTGTTTTTTGATGAACGGGAAACTAGGAAAATTCTTTTTTTTCACACCTTTTCATAGGTGTTCAATATGCCCCCTTGAGATGCACGGGATATGTGAATGCGGCATTAAGACTGTTCCCACACTGCAGCGAGTATGTTTTGAGTTACAGCTTCCACAGCTGGTGTTAAGCGATGCCTCAGTATATTCACTGTTGTTGGTAACGGAGGCACAGTAATACTTTGATTTAAAAATTCCCGCTCTTCCAGATGCCAGTGTGGCGGTGTCCCATGCTGTTGTTAAATGAAGTCGTTCAGATCAGTCTCATACTGTGGGGATAGAAAGTTCTCAAGCATATCGGAGGTTCGAGCCCCCCTCGGGCATGCGTGCGTATGTTGCCCTTAGCGTAAGTTAAAGTTAGGTTAAGTAGTGTGTAAGCCTAGGGACCTATGAACTCAGCAGTCTGGCCTCATACGAACTTACCACAAATTTCCGTTAACGATCAACACAAATATTCAATTAAGAAAGCTCAGCTTTCAGAAGTAAAATTTTAGGTACTTTTGAATGAGTTGTTACTTTTTATACATCGACTTAGCACCGCGGTCGGAAAATGTTGCCAGCGTTTATAGCAGCTGTGGTCTTCAGCTATCGTGCGGTCAGAGCGTGTCGCAAACCTGTTATACATTTTAGAAGAAATGAAAATTTGCGCTGAACCAGGACAAGCGGGAAAACCGGATTCGTGTCCCTGTCCGGTACAAATTTTCATTTGTTCTGAAATATTCAACAGCTGATACGGAACCATAACCGCAATTCGCGAGTTCATTCTTAATTGAAACGGCTGTTCATCATCAACACAGTGGCTCACACTGCACGACAGTACAAGGTGAAGGGGAACCACTAACTGAGATAGAAGTGAGACAAGGATGTAATATATCAGCGATGTTACTCAATCTGTACACTGAGCAAACAGTAACGGAAAAGTTGGAGGAATCTGGAAAGTAATTTAAGGTTTACGGAGACGAAATAGACACTTTCAGACAATGTAATTCTGTTACAGCAGATGAACGGAATGGGTGGTGACTTCAAAAGGGATGGTGATTTGAAACGAAATTGTAAGATAAACATCAGCAAGAGTATAACAATGGTAATGGGAAGCACTCGAATTAAATCAGATGACGGGAATTAGATTAGGAAATGAAACATTAGAAGTAGTAGACAAATCCTGCTATTTGGGCGGTAAGCTAAATGAAGATGGCCGACGTAAGAAGTATATAAAAGACAAACTGGAAACAGCAATGAAAGCATTTCTGAAAAAGATGAATTCGACAACGATAAAAATTAAGTAACTGAAATATTTTCAGAAGGTATCTAACTGGAATGTAGCTTTGTATGTAAATGAGACGTGGATGGTAAGCAGTTCAGACAAGAAGCGATTAGAAGCTTTTGAAATGTGGTATTACAGATGAATGCTGAAAATGAGATAGGTAGATAACTGATGAATAGGCACTAAAATCAAACTGCAAAAAGAAGAAATTAATGACGCAACTTGTCTAAAAGAATGGATCATTTTGATGGTAGAGAGAAGTGTGTGTGTGTGTGTGTGTGTGTGTGTGTGTGTGTGTGTGTGGAGGGGGGGATGATAGGAATTTTAGAGGGAGACTAAGGTATGAATACAGTAAGTAGGTTCAAATGCATGTAGGCTGCAGAAGTTATCCAGACATAAAGAGGCTTGCACAGAATACAAGAGCTTGGAGAGTTGCAAAAACCAGTCTTCAGACTAAAAACCACAATAACAAACTGACTGTCCAACGTATTTCTTAGTTTCATTTTCTCCATTAGTACTGGTTGATGAAAGCCAACGACTGTTAAAGCTATCAAAACAACTTTTGCAGCTGTCTGTCGCAATTTCCTTTTAATTACTTCTTACAGATCCCGTTTCACGAAATTATTCCGATTCTCAAACGTGTTTTGCCATGTATTATGAGAACTATGTGTGATGTTGTGGATGTATGAGCTGCTGCATTATTCTGCTTGTAATACAGACGTGCGCAATTTTGTAATTAATGCTGGATCTTTATTTATAGTTAATGGCAAATTTGGAAAAAAACATTTACATACGATTTTCTTGTGCTGCTCTTTTGCAAACTCTTCCACGCATTAAATATCACTAACGCAATTTACCGCGCACAGTATGCTTTAAAAAAAAAAAAACGTGCAAACACAAACTTTACAAAGATATTTTACACAGTCAACACAGATGACACTACAGATAGACTACACAGTATGTGTACTATTCTTCGGCGCAGAGAATATTTTTCGTATGTAATCCGAATCGTTATCTGCTTAAATATTAGTTGCAAAGGCACTTAATTATACGTATCACTTGCTTATATAAGAATACCACTGAAGCATCTAAACAATTTCACTATCACTTTCCAGGTTCTCATTCCATATTTTGTCTTGCCATCAATTATATATAAAGATCCATCTACACGTACAAAACTTTGCTTGTTTATGCGAGTCGTTTAAAGGTTCCCACGCCGCCACTTGTACAAAACATGTGGTAGCATACACTAAAGAACAACACAAGTGCATACACTAGTTATTTGGATTCTAACCAGTGACGAGACAATTGACGATCACAGGTTGTATTCAAAATGACCACCGGCGGAGTGGCAATACACGCTTCCAGTCTGGTATGGAAAGACCGCTGCACATGTGCTAGCATTTCAGCGAAGATATCCAAGCGTGCTGCAGTAATACGTCGTTGCATATCATCAGGTGTAGTTGGTATATCCTTATAGATAGCGTCTTTCAGCTTTTCCCACAGAAAAAGGTCTGCAGGTTTTATATTCGGGGAATGGGCTGGCCAAGATACAGGTTCCGTGCGTCCAATCCACAAACTGGGAACAATTCATGAAGACACGCTTCAGTACTTCGTGCATCATGGGTTGGGCAGCCATCATGTTGTTACCACAGATTCCTCCTAGTCTGCAAAGCAACGTTTTCTAGCATCCGCGGAAGATCGTCTGTTAGGAGGCTCTGATACTAACGCGCGTTCACTATTCCATCTGTAAAAAACAGGCCTATGAACTGATGGTTAACCATCCCTCACCACACGTTTACATTCCATGGACAATGACGTTTCACCTAAGAAGTCAATGGTGACTGTCAAAATACCAACAGTGCATGTTTCATGACCATCATCGACAAATGTGGCTTCATCACTAAACAAGATACATGATAAATCTGAGTATCTTGTCTTAATGCCCATATACCGAAGTTAACACGATTCTCATAATCGTTTCCATGCAGCTCCTGATGGAGAGAGATGTTCTATGTCGATGGAAAATGCGTAGGACACTTACCCGACTCATGCCACTTCCTTGTGCGATTGTGCGGTGGTTAACCTGCGGATCAACTGCAACAGCAGCAAGAACATTAATTTCCCCCTCTTCTGTCGTCACTTGTTTCCTTCTGTTACGTTGTCTAGGTGTTACACTACTACTTTCACGTAACTGGTTGAAGAGGTTGTAAATAACTGCAGAGGTGGTTGACGTCTATTGTGATATCTTGCCGCCTGCACCGTACAAGAAAGAAATGCATTCTTCCTACACTCTCGATACACCATGAGCACGTCGGCTTTTTCTGCATTGGCAAAACCCACCTTCCACTCGCGACCTATTGCTTGGATTGTCACACACTGACTAGTAAGTCGCAATGCACTTAAGGAACACACAAGCACACTGTAAGCAAACACAACATCGAGGCTAGCAATAAGGCAGGTTGAATGGCACAACAACTGTCGGTGTGGAAACTTTTCAAAATACGATATCTCGTAAACGATTCGCACTAGAATCCTGCAACAAACATCGCTGAAATTCTAATTTATCCTACTTTTAGTTTGTTAATGTCAACAGACCTTACTCCATTTAAAAATAGTATGTTTGCTCAAAAAATACACTTCCTAAGTATTATTACAATATGTTTACTGGCTGACAATACGAGCCCTTGATCACCAATCCCTTCTGTGCAAACCGCACATAAATAGCACTTTACATTTCCGCAATATCTGCAGTCCAAGTTTTAGGTGATTCACCTGTATATTACAGTGAAGGCAACAGAATAATGTAGCAGCTCAAACATCGAAAACATCACACACAAACGCCATTATACATAAAACGCATTTGAGAATGGGAATCATTTCTAGAAATTTGTTGTGCAAGAAGTAGAAGAAAATAGAGGCTGTCAGCAGAAAACGTTACTTTAATAAGAGACAAAGACCTTCAGCATTTCAAGTACTTAGCCTGCATGTGACCATGTTAAGAAAACGAACTCAGCCATACATCGTTCCGTCAAACCAGATCACATATTTACCCCAGATTTCAGTTTTATGTATTTTCTTTTCGTCTCCTGGTCGCTTTACATATCTCACCCGATCGGACGTGTAATCTCGAACAGCTTCCTTACTTTGTGATTAGCACTATTGTTTACCGATGCAGAAATTCCGACTTCGTTTCCCAGCGAACAGATAAGCCCCTCTATGGGATAGGAAGGTCTGAAACGAGGGTCCGCTCATCCTTGCGAAATAAAATTGTTCAGTTGATACTGATCCATACTGATTTGGCACCCGAAAATTTTGCGTCAAATCGAAAGGCTTGCATCAAGTTGTGAAACATACGATAATTATTTTACAGTTGTCTCATTTTCAGTGCGCTTCTCGGAATAATTGCATGGTTTTACGCTACGTCCTGGCCTTGCACTTCACCTGCACAAGTCTTCGATGTATGCATTTTCTCAACAGCAAAGACTTCGATGCAGTACACGAATAATATTCCAGGGCGCAGTTCCATTTCTCACATCACTTGAGGCATTTAGTATCACACAACGCATATGCAAGACGACGTGCCGAGGAAGTTGTGTCTAAATCAGTTCTCAAAAAATGAATTTGTTAACATATCATACAAATTTAAATGTAGGGTAATCCCTTCTAAAGGTATTTGCCTGAAGTGTAGCCTTGTAGGGAATCTAAATGTCGACAATAAGCACTTGTAGGTTGTAGGAATATAAGTTTTTGAAATATGGTGCTATAGACGAATACTGAACACTGCAAAGATAGATAGAATAACTAATTTGGATGTACTGAATCGAATTAGGGAAAAATAAATGTATGGAATAATTTGACTGAAAGAAGGGATCGGTTGAGATGACACATTCTGAAGCATGAAGCACAATTCATTTGATAAGGGTGAGAAGTATTTGCGCCTATGTACGGTGGGGCAGGGGGAGGGGGAAGGAGGAGGAAAACTAGTTGACATTCCCCAAGGCTTGATTGCAGTTCAAGTAGTTGTAGGTTGTAGTAATCATCCAGAGATGGAGAGACTTGTATCAGATAGACTAGCGCTGAGAGAAGCATCAAACCAGTTTTTGTGATAAGGACCCTACTAATAATCGATGTAGGAGTTACAAAAACGTATTTAGTCGACGACCTAATGTATGAATTATGGTTTAAAAGTGTGGTCTCGTTTTGCACGAGCGGTAGTGTTCTGGCTGCAAATGTTAATTCATTAGTGAAGAGTTCCAGATTTTACGGAGCTGTGGAGATGATAGTAATCTACGAGTATTTCAGTTTATTGTCGCTGTGACTGACGACAGTGAACCACAGAAAATCTACTACCATTAAGCCAGTTGAGCTGTTCAGAAAACTCTCGTTCCCGCTAAATTGCCTTAATTCCGTTGGAAGTCTTAGGTACGAATATCTGTTCATTTAATATCTAGTTGTGTCTCTTTCAGAGTATACCCGCTGTAGCAACCTAAAGGTCTAATGATCTAACTGTAATGGTAGGATAACTCACCGTTTGGTATATTAAAACGCACGAGAAATGAGGTGACCGATATACATCCTCGTTAATAATCAGACAAGACCGACAACTATTCACTCGGCTACTTCCGGAGCTTCAGACGAAGGCAGCAGCGCAAAATACGCCTGACAGGTTGTAACGCTGGAAATGCATATCCTCTTATTTCCATCTATTGTGCTATTATTTTTTTCCTTGTTTTGTTACCTCAAGATATGACATTTCTGTCTCTTTGTATATTGTAATTGTTTTACTGTTTGTATATATATATATATATATATATATATATATATTTATACATTTATGTCGATGTATAATTGGTTTGTTTCGTAAATATTATTTGTATTTTTACGCTGGGTCTTGCCTAGGGAAGACTGCTATCGAACGATTACGTCGATAGGTCGTGTGAAGAATCAAAGTGTGTAGGATCTTTGGTAGTGTTAACTCTGCCGCGTGGAGCGCGGGCTGAGCAAAAGGGGTGTGGCGGGAGTAGCGAGTGGAGCAGGTGCGTTGTGTGACGCTCCCGCGAGTTGCCGCGCTTTCGGGGTTTGGCAGCATGTAATTGCGCTCGAATTGCGATGATAGTTTCTGACATGGTGTCGCGGACGGGAAACATTAACTAGCGCACATCAAGAGCCCGTTTCGTCTGGTGACCGTGTCGAGAAGAAGGCGCGCCAACATCCAGCTTCTGCAACAGCGACGGCCGACAATGAGTGACTGTCGCCACCTCCTCGACCGACGGCTTCAAACCTTCAATCAACCGACAAGGAAGACTGGACGCACGTAAAGTTTTAGAACTGTATGGCAGACCTCAGCTTTTCAAACTGTTCCATTTTCGTCACTATAATTACAGCAACTTAGCATGAACGTTTGTTGCTCATTGTCCCAATTGCATTACCAAGCAGAGTCCCTTCCTTTTCCGAAATGAACCCGAGTGTCGTTGAAATTCAAACGCCAGCATTAAAGTAATATAGCTAACTCGTTTTCACTGCTTTAATTTCAAAATTCGGTTAAAGTATTTATAGCTGGCTACACTATTTAGATTACACAAGCACAAATTAAGAGTGCGAGTTTTGTTACCATATTTTAGCTTACCTGTGACTGCAGCTCAGCTTGGTACGTACTAAATTTTACTATTGTTAATTGTTCAGAATCATTTAATTCAAGTTCAAAGTTAAATCTCTTATTTCTAAATTGCGTAGATTCAAGTAGTTTTTGAAATGATTGTTGAGGTAGTCCAAGACTAACCGTATTTTACTGAATTTCGATGTGCTTCAGAAAGAAAGCTCACTATTAACTTCAGTCACTAAATTAACTTTCGATTTTCCGGTTTTATTAATTCTTTTGCTAAATTAAGTCAGGGTGTAGCGAAATTTATTACTTCTGACAAACTTTCAGTTTTCACACTACACGTGTCAACCTTCAGTTGCCACGCTTCTAGTGCTAATTATATGTGTAATAACCTTTCTTTTTCAGTTACTATAGTAATTGTCCTTAGGACTGGCGACCGTGATTTCCCCCAAATCTCAAATACCTAATTACCGCTAGTTAATTGTTAACGTAACGGCTGCACATTTACTTTCTTTATTAACTTTACCCCTTTTCAAAATTAATTTCCACCAGTTTCATTAGCACATTTCCTTTCATTAAGATGTAACCCTTTCCTCCCTCTTTACCGACAGATTAACTTCGGTGACGATTGCTTTTCCCAAATTTCCATTAGGTACACGCGGTTTAATTTTTCACTGTCATTAAGGTCGGTAAGCGAGGGGGAGGTGACAAGGTACGCAGGAGAGAAACAAATGTCACTGTAGAGCGCCACAGGAATTTTCTGCATACATTTTGTTTTGTGTGATTAAAGGCTGTGTTGGCTAAGATTTACCCTCAGAAGGACGGCAAGCACTCTGTTGATAGTCAAGCAAACACGTATATTCATAACGAAAGCGGGAAGGAAAAAAGTATACGAAAAGAGGAGCCGAATAGGATAGCACCAAGCACTCACGTGATAACTCTACTATCAGAGAAATTATATACGGCTACGAATAACAAACTGTTAATGAATCAGTCACGGCGGTGAAAATCTTTCTTGTGCAACGCCGAAGGACAGCGACTACTCCTACCACAGAACTTCCCTCGGGAGTTTACAGTTCGTCAGTTCATTCTTTCGTGTGCTTGGAGATGCCTGTACTCTCTGCTCAACCATATTCTGATGGTTCAGAGCGCTTAGGAGGTTAAATTTCAACACCAATGGCGCTCCCCATCCTTCAGCGGTCACTGAGGAGAATGGTGGCCATTTTCCTCACTGCGTCAAAAGTAATGTAAGGTGCAGTGTCTGAATTTCAAAAATAGGTCACAAGGATGTAGAATGCAGGGGGGTGAGGCGTTTAAAATCACATATCGAAATACGATAGGAAGTGGAATGCAAGGTTTTGAGGCGTTTACAATCACGAATTTGAAATCCAAGTCCTCTCGCCTCAACACCCCGGTATATAGATCAGATATTTATACAGACTTTCTAAGTGCAGTCTGTTCCAAAAATCTTGGGCGCCATCACTGGAGTTCTCGTCTTACCACAAGTATCTGTGTCTTGCGTCCTGAAATGAAGCGATTTAGGAAAGAATAACACATATAATTTAAAGAAAACTAATGTGATCGTGGTCATGGCCCACTGGCAAGAACCATTTGGGATGAAAAAAAAAAAAAAAAAAAAAAAAAAAAAAAAAAAAACATTGTTCGATAAATAGTTTCGACGACTCAGACGATGCGTTGAGTTAGGCAAAGATTTTTGAAAAGGCTAAATAAACAGGAGCAAACTACGGAACTTTCCGAGCATATTTTGGATGCTACAAAATAATAATATTTTTATTGATTATCCGATATTATCACAGTAATTTTTGTATACACATATACGGAAGCAAAGTATGTTGTGCGTGTTCCCTCACTCTGTGTAGCTACATATTTTCCCCTCTGGTGGAGGAGGAAATACACTCTTGGTTTTTAGCACATAATATACACCAGGAAAGTTTTGATAGTGTACGTAGTGTGCACATTTGTGCGTATGGTCAACAATTGTGAGTGGATTTTACCACGCGTCTACCCGTGTCGGTATCTAAGGCAGGGCGCTGTAACATTCCACCTTTGTCTCATAATACCTAATGTTTAATTCATTACATACACCCACGATGAACGATTTCTGTACTTTACGTAACCGAGTAAGTGCGCCTTTATCGTCTTCGCTTATTGGGAACGCACACAATCGATGTTTCACAAGTACTTTCATGTGAAACTACATCAAAGAGATTGTAAGCCTTTCACTCCTTGTTCTGTTGGTTACGTAATATATACGACTGTGCAGTTTTAACGTTAAAATAAATTGCAATTATATTAAGATGTTTACATAAATTTACTGTTACGTTAATGAAACAGGGAAAGTCGTCTACCGACACTGCTCAGGGAAACGCATCTGGTAGCTTTGGATTACCAGAAGATAATTCCGTGACGTAATTCAGAAAATACTTCTAAGATTCAAACTGACGTCAAACATGTTGACAACGGAAAGGGATGTGGAGGACGGCGGGAAACTTTCTGCGAATACACAAGTAGAAAGAACTTCAGACGAGGCGAAGGCGAAACTGTATAGTACAATTGAGCGTAAGTTATAAAAAGGCTCGAACAGTCACAAGATAACGAATGAATATGATTGCTGTCAACTTCAGGAGGAAAGAAATAAGATGTTTTGAAGGCTCCTAAAGATGCTGGCAAATGGCTCGTCACTCTTGCACGTCCTGTTCAGTATTCGTCAGACTGAACATTCACAAGAGATAAGCTGCGTGCAAAACCAACTCAGTGCGCAGGAGGAAGGATGAAAGGTGGCGAGTGTTGAAGCTTTGATTTGGCTCCTTATTGATGTTCAGATAGCTGAAAATATTTCGCGAAAGAACGAAATACGGGCTCGTGTCACGGTCAGTCAGTAAATTTTAATCTATCGTCACTCTTAATTGCTACAAACTTTTAATTAACTTTTCCCTCGTGGACAACGAGCAGCTTCCAGTCCACACTGCATTCAGATTCTATCTACTCTCCTACAAATCTCTTTCTATCTAAAAATGTCTCAGTGCGCGTTATTTCCTCACCAGGTGTTCTCTGTAGAATACCTACGTTTATTTAACGCTATGATTTATGTCAGCGAGTAAGGTCAGACAGTGGTAAATCACGGAGTTAAACAGCTCACTGGACAAGACATAACTATCACCTGAGTACACACGGATAAAAGTAAGTCGGCATCCGGCTTGGAAAGAAGTTTAGAACAGTGCTCAGAACACACCTTAACGTAGTACAGGGCAAGGCCCGTCTCAGTATGCGTAATATGGGCGAAACGGATTGGCAAAAGACGGTGACTGACTTCGAGATTCCTAAAGGTCAAGTAAGTGGCACAGCTCCTGTTCTTCACGTAAAAGTCGGACGAGAGAGCAAGAGGAGACACCAACAGAGGATCGCAGTGGACTGATAAGGTGTAATACGCCAGGCGAGTCGTGTTTCTATTTGCACGTGGAAAAATAAATGTGTCATGTGATATGGAGGCGATGTGTGATTTTTCACGGATGATATACCTACCTTGGGTAGTAGCCACACACAAAAACATTGAAAAATCAAGATTTGCATTTACCTTTATTCGTAATGCAGGCCGTAGCATTATGAGCCCCGTCCAGCATGAAATATATTCAGGAATAACGACGTAACTTCACAAGATCATAGAGCACCGTAATTTGAACCAAAATTAAAACAAAAATTGGAATCACCGAAGACAAGCAGTCTAACGTTAGCGACGGTATACATAAAATTTGTCCTACCTGCACTAGGACGGATCGGGGATTGCGCGATTCGTTTCTTGTCAGCTGAGTTCATCTGGACCTCTAATAGTGATCCAGTCTCATGATTTAGATTTCTCGTAGTTCCACTAACACACTTCTTGCGAAATCAGGATAGTCCCTTCCCTGAAGTCCAAACCGAATCTTTCTCTCAACCTTTAGTGTTTACAAAAACTTTTCGCCAATAAGCCGCTGAAATAGTTCACCAAACATTAGGGCAGCAGAACCAGTTAATGGAAGACTTACCACCATACTACATATGCAATCTCAAAATTTATTGTTACTGTAGCATACTAACTGTTAAGACAATCCAGTGCAACTGCCAGCCATAGCAATTATCAATAAAGCCAGCATGTCATCTTTCTCAAAGACGTCGCTATAGCCAATACCCACAATATGGAAACCTTCTGCAAAGAGGTTACAGCCAAATCCAGGAATCTGTCAGATGAGGTAAAAGCCATGTGACAACACAAGTCTGGGCACATCATCCCTCTGGTAATATCGCACAACGGTGTTATCTCAAAGCGATCTCTGAGGATTATACGAGAAAAAACGTCCAGTAACTGCAGAACGTTCAAATGGTTCAAATGGCTCCGAGCACCATGGGACTCAACATCGTAGGTCATAAGTCCCCTAGAACTTAGAACTACTTAAACCTAACTAACCTAAGGACATCACACACACCCATGCCCGAGGCAGGATTCGAACCTGCGACCGTAGCAGTCCCGCGGTTCCGGACTGCAGCGCCAGAACCGCTAGACCACCGCGGCCGGCTACTGCAGAACGACTGACGAATATTTTGTCAGGTTCTCGGAGAACAAATTAAATTTACTGATAACTTATTCATATCATTTCAGTACATCGATATCATGTAAAAATGAGTCAGCTAATACTAATAACAATAATATGCTTAATCTAGGACGATGAGAAAATTATTGCAATATATACCTTATGTAACTGCACAACACCAAGAACTTTATATAAATGCTAAGTAATTTTGATCACGCAGCTGTAAGAATGGTCTTTTATTCCAAGTAGTTTAGGTCGATCGGCTTCACGGTATTTAAAGGATCATTCATTAAATGCGTTTCATGTGTCTTTTGTGGTAGCTGAGATTTTGGGTGTTCCTCAGTTAAAGACTATCCTTTCGGCGCTTCATGAATGTCCTAGGTAGGTGATAAATTTCAAGATACTTGAATAAACTAAAAGCCTGAACAACGAACCACATATATGAGTTGTTAATCCGAAGAAGTGGAATGCGCTTCCTATGATACTGTTACTGTTACTTTATCGGCTGTTTGTCACTGTCTGTTGAAAATGTGAAGTTGGTATCACGTTATAAATTTACACATATTTAATCAGAAGCGCTTCGTTTCGCTTCATAATGGAGCCTCGAAAATGATTATCATTATAGAAAACAGCGACCACACATTCTGTTCTCGCAATCACTAAACGTTTGACTATTCATACGACACAAAAACACAAAGCCTGCGTAACAGAAAAATATCGTGAATTATTCTAAAATTAAAAGAATGCCTTTCAACTGTTCAAGATTCGTTGACTGTTTCCCAATAAAATACGTAACACTATTGATTATATAACGAAACAGCCTTCCTTTCAAGGGTGAAAATATAGATTAACTTGCTATATATTTAAGTGGAACATTAAAACCTCCTTTTGATACTTATCATGTTATAACTATATTTCGAAACACTCGTGTCGGAAGTGAAAATGCACCGCAAGATAGTATTTTAATCGAACCCAGGTGCTCTAAACCAACGGTAGGAGAGAAAGAGTATCATGAGCCTGTGTAGACGGTGCACTATCACACTTCTTTCTATGTAACACTGCTGTTTACTTTCATTTCATCGAATGATGTCACACATCACTTTCAAATTCTGGTAATGCTACTGCCTGGGCTTTCATTATTAGTATACCATAGGTAACCACACCAGGAAAGCCTGTGAAAGAGTGTGATATCCATGTTTCCAATGCCAATATTCTTCGCAGTGGAGACCCGGCCTGTTTCCTTAAAAACATGCAGTACTTTCAGAGTACAGAATGCAGCGTAGATGCTTTACACGTGTCATTTCGACATTGTGTTCGTTTCCTTCCTGGTACCAAGTAGTTGTAACGCATTACTGAACATAGCTTTCCTGAAATTTAAGTCACTTTATTCCGTCTTTAGCTTGTTTTTGCACTTCTACTTAGTTTCAGATATTATAACTCAGTTTTGGAAACAGTGATGTCACTTAATGTTCCTGTATTCTAATTCTTTCACAAGCATATTCAGTTCGCGAAATTGTTCAATAGCAACCTCGCATTCATCAGAAGAAGATAGGACTCACTCTCCTTTTACATCAGACACAACATCCAGCCATTCAAGTAAACTTTTCTGTGCCCCACCTGTCTGCAACCTGCCAGCTCGACTTTGAGACATGGTGTTTATAATGGCAACTCAGTCATCTGCACTACCATTATCACTGGCACTGGGTCATGTTCTATCACATTACACCCGACACAGCGCCCGACCACAGAATTTTTCCGCAGTCAATAAGGCAGTACTGCTTGCAACGAACGAACATAATCTTTGGACATGAAGTGTAACAAACATATATGGATATTGAAACACTGTGGTGATCTTGTCTGTGACTCTTTGTAACCCAAACGTTCTGTAGTTGAACGTCTTTCAGCATCAGACTGTGGATAAAATCCTCGCCTTTCGTCGTAGTTTACCATAGCCATCTCGCTAGGACACAGTTGGCCATTTTACAAGAAAACTTAAAACTGAACAGCAGGATAACAACTAGCCTGTCAAGTGCCTCTATTGCACTGCAGCCGCGTGTTCGTACGACGACGTCATATGCAGGACGACAAATAGCTGACCATGATGCCCAGGCCAAAGAGCTCCCACTAAACACCACGCTGAAACCCAGTTTCCAAAAATTTCATAATAGTGAAGTAAGTCGACGTGCATTAGCGCTGCCTGTCTTTGTATGTGCTTACTTACCGTTTTAGTTCAACTTAATATGTATCCCATATATCTGAACAGTACTCCACTAAGCTTATACTGGATCGGTACTGTTTTTCTTACTCAGTCAACTAATATTTGACAGACCGGTATTTTGTAGAGCTCTGAATAAATTCGTGGAGTTACGCAGGGCGTCTGTGCAACTGATTGAAGGCAATTTGATTATCGTCATACGCGTTTCGCTTCTTTTATTTGGGAAGCATCATCAGTGGCCTGTAATACATGTTTCCTTTTATACCTTTATTGTATGTATAAAAGGAAATATGTGTTACAGGTCACTGATGATGCTTCCCAAATAAAATAAGCGAAACGCGTATGGCAATAAACAAACTGCCTTCAATTAGTTGCATTGATGGTACATACCTCACGAATTCAAAGCAAGTAAGGGAAAGGCGGAAAAAACAAAAATGACGACTCTGTTGAAGTATTTGCACAGTCATACGCTGATGGTGGATTGCGCTGCAATGTTGCGATGATAACAGAAGCACCCTGCTTTCGACATTGCCAGCTACGAGTTCCCCGTCCCACGTAAAAGAGAGCTTTAAGCAGTTCCCAGAGGCTCAAACAACAGCACGCCAATTCATGGCCTCTCGACAAAAGGCTTCGTAAACACACATAAGCTGCATACGTCGATACCGGCAAGTATTCTACCTTCCCCAGTTAGTGGACAAACGCGAAAGAGTTTATCACGCTGCTTATTCCCAAAGAAAATAACACTCACATAAAAACTGCTCAGTTTTACTGCAGCGCTGGCGTCTCTGTCCCTGTACCCGCTGCCTGTCTAGACATCTTTGGTTGCTCCGACTGCGGAATATGTGACCTGGCGTTGCAGTTAGTCATTTCGAAACGCAGTTACATTTAGCTAAGAGGTTCCAGAATAACAGCTTAGTTTCTGAATAAAGAAAATGCATGTGGTGGTTCCCGGAGCGTCGTTCGTGGAATGAGGAAGATATTCATCATTATCGTCACCATCAGCATCATCATCATCATCATTACTAGTAGTTTTCTGCCTGCTGCCAGGTCCAAAGATGATAGTCCGTTGACTCTTCTTCAGGTTCCGAGGAAACATTTACGGTAACAAGGCAGAGAAATCCCATATAACGTAGACAACAGGACGGATCTTTTTCTTAAATTACACTGAGCGAGATGGCGCAGTCGTTACCACACTGGACTCGCATTCGGGAGAACGACGGTTCAAATCCGCGGCCAGCCATCCTTATCTAAGTTTTCCGTTAGTTCCCTAAATCGCTTTAGGCAAATTCTGGGATGGATGCTTTGAAGGGGCACAGTCCACTTCCTTCCCCATCTTTCCCTAATCCAATAGGATCGATGACCTCGCTGTTTTGTCCCCTCCCGCGAATCAACCAACCATCTTAAATTACGGAATAGAATTAATTGGTACCTCGCTAACAGAAACATGTAATCTTTACTGAAAATTTAATAATGTTGTGGTCGTCCCTGAATAGAATATGCGGGGCAGGGAGCGGAAGCCTTCTTCTGAAAGATTCTGCAAAATGGTTTAAAATTTGCACTTTATCATGTGGCACAGATATCACCTGTGGAACGGAGTGTGGTAATAACAATGGCCTGATAGTGTACAAGTAATTTCTTCGTAATTATAATCAAGGGAAAGTACTGAATACCTTTACGAATTTCAGGTGAAGCTGTAGATCTCCATGTAACTGGCTGAGTCAACTGCTTCTCATGTCAGTGGAGTGGAAAGGCATAACTCTCCAATAGGACAGTCTGAGTAAAATTTATTTGTTCTCTCATCATGATAATTTTATAAACATTTATTTTCCCACATGTATGTTGTTCTGTAGTACTTTCGTGGTTTTATACAAATTTGAATGGTTCTGACAGAGAAGCGGATGGAACATTGTGTATTTTCGTACAAAAATAATAAAAGAGTTAAAAAAAACTGTGTAGTTTCCATGACTCATAGTGTTGACGCACGCCACGTAGCCTTCTTACTACTATGACCAAATGGGAGGGCAAATAACAAGTAAGTCACGATGAAGCTGTCCAAAACGTTCTTTCTATAGCTAAGAGAATGGAGGACACTTTGAGTAATTTTTGCGGTTTTAGAAGACATCATCATTGTGGTCCTCCAGAATAACACTTCAAAACAAGTGATAAAGCACTATGACAAACTACACTCATGCTCATAAATTAAGGATAACTGCAGAATGTGGTGCCACGCAACGTGGCACTACACAAAACTGGTCTTAATAGCATAGGCACATAAGGAACACACACGACACAGATCTGTTAAATCCACGGTACTGGTGATAAGTTGACAAAACCGTCCCGAAAGACATGTGGTACAAGACGCCACTGTTTCCTGCGCATGTACTCCAACATCAATATGGGATATGATCATCATGCACACGTAGGCCTACTCAGGCCGCACAACGGGTTGGCATACTCTGGATCAGGTGGTGGAGCAGCTGCTGCGGTATAGCCTCCCATTCTTGCACCAGTGCCTGTCGGGGCTCCTAAAGTGTCCTAGGGGTTTGAAGACGTGCAGCGATACGTCGACCGAGAGCATCCTAGACGTGCTCGATGGGGTTTAGGTCTAGAGAACAGGCAGGCCACTCCATTCGCCTGATATCTTCTGTTTCAAGGTACTCCTCCACGATGGCAGCTCGGTGGGGACGTGCGTTATCATCAATCAGGAGGAAAGGGGGACGCACTACACCTCTCAAAAGGCGGACATACTGGTGCAAAATGACGTCCCAATACATCTGACATCTTACATTTCCCCGGGTTCGATTCCCGGCGGGGTCAGGGATTTTCTCTGTCTCGTGATGACTGGGTGTTGTGTGATGTCCTTAGGTTAGTTAGGTTTAAGTAATTCTAAGTTCTAGGGGACTGATGACCATAGATGTTAAGTCCCATAGTGCTCAGAGCCATTTGAACCATCTTACATTTCCTCTGTCAAAACCATGCAGGGGTGTACGTGCACCAATCATAATCCCACTCCACACCATCAAACCACGACCTCCATACAGGTCCCTTTCAACGACATTAAGGGGTTGGTATCCGGTTTCTGGTTCACGCCAGATGAAAACCCGGCGAGAATCACTGTTCAGACCATACCTGGACTCGTTCGTGAACATAACCTGGGACCACTGTTCCAATGACCATGTACTGTGTTCTTGACACCAGGCTTTGCGGGCTCTCCTGTGACCAGGGGTCAGTGAAATGCACCTTGCAGGTCTGTGGGCGAATAAACCATGTTTTTTCAGTCGTCTGTAGACTGTGTGTCTGGATACAATTGTTCCAGTGGCTGCGGTAAGGTCCCGAGCAAGGCTACCTGCAGTACTCCGTAGCCGTCTACGGGCACTGATGGTGAGATAACGGTCTTCTTGTGGTGTTGTACACCGTGGACGTCCCGTACTGTAGCACCTGGACACGTTTCCTGTCTACTGGAATCGTTGCCATAATCTTGAGATCCCACTTTGTGGCACACGGAGGGCCCGTGCTACGACCTGCTAAGTTTGACCTGCCTACCCCTCATAACTTCATCCCGGAGCCATTTTCAACACACACTCACCATTGGCACGTCTGAAAACGTCTGCACACTTACTCGCTGCATCGTACTCTGACATGCACCAACATATCTCTGCGTATGTGGACTGCTGCCAGCGCCACCGTGCGACGACCGCAGGTCAAATGCACCGTATAGTCATACCCTGAGGTGATTTTAACCCGCAAACCGCCCACCAGAATGTTGTTTCACCATGTATCAGCATTATCCTTAATTTATGAGCATGAATGTACAATTAGCGGACGAATGCAATGCAATAATATGTTTCTGTTACAGCAAGAAATTTATATCAGACGAAACTGAACGAGGTGGATTGATATTCAAGAGAATCCAAATTTTGATTTTTGTGATTTTTCTAACTCCCTTAAGAAGTATGCTCGGTGGTCTCTCTGACAGGGCATGGTCGATTTCCATCCCTATCCCTCTCCAGCCAGAGATCGTGTTTCGTCCCCAACGACCACATCGTCGAAGGAACCAAAACCTAATATTCGTTCCTTATTTCATACCAGAGGAATGGCGAGGGTTTGAAGGTGCGATATGGCGTGGGGCATCCTCCACAGTTTCGCCTACTGCTAACTGACAGCAACAAATGCTACGGTTAGGAGCGCACGACCGTACACTTCCTACAATATATTCGTACACAGATAGACAGAACACTAGCCTTCCTCCTGACCAAAAGATACCGCTGCATCTCACAGCTTGCCAGATGCACAAACATGACGTCAACTACGAAATGTGATGCATACCGTCACCTGGCAAATGATTTAAAAGTACTCGGGAAAATTCAGTGTTAGTGACTCGACCGTGTAAAACAAAACCTTGAAAACATACCAAAAGACCTCTCTGGTTTGATTCTATGATATAATGTTCTGCTGGGAGCCTCTTGGTGGCAACTTAATTTTATTAAGCTGAAATTATGTTTATTTCTAGCAGGACGCAGTTTTATGCTTTTCGACGATTCCCTCAGACTTCTGCAGTTTATTCGCCTTTTATTGTTCCTGCAGAATGCGGATAAGAGCTTACCGAAAAAGTCATGCCCAAACTGAACACTTTTTTATCAACGGAGGCTCTGTGATATGGGAAAACTACGTACAGAAAACTGGTTGCTCCATCATTACAAATGATACAGATACAGTCTGGCAGCTGGAGAAGCGTCATGGCAGTGTACCAAGTATTTACATCATAAGACTGACGTAGTTCGCCTTTGTATATAGGAAGAGTCCGCAGGAAAATTTGCTACGAAATACACAAATTCTTTCACAATATCACAGCGCTTAATGCAGAGAGCGACTGCTGACTCCCAACATACGTTAATACTATGTAACGCTTAGAAATATACAAAAAGACACGAAACCGTTTGACTATATGAACGGCGACCAGTCTTTGTAATCCGTTACCCGTTGGCAGACAATTAACTTTGAACTGCAGAGAACTGACGCAGATGTAGCGTTCATGGATTCCCGAGCGACTTTAAGATGGTACGATCGATCACAAATCTAGTCGCGGGAATGCAGAAGTTAGAGAATAAAATTCATCAGGCGAATGCTAAGGAAATGTAATTCGCACATAATGCAAATCGCTTATGAAACCCCATTTTGAGCAATTCCTCTGAAGTTTTAAACGCATTGCCAGGTTGGATTAACGGAATTCTCAACTGGTTTATTTACTTAACGCGAGAAAGCATGGAAAACGTTCAACAAACGTCCGTGGGAGACCCTGCAAGAACGGCGATTTGGATGGCGAAGAACCTGGCTTTGAAACTTCCAGAAATCCTCGTTTCCCATACGACGGAAGGAACAAATTATTTACCCCAACATTCAATCCCACGAAATGACCAAAACAGTAGAAATTCGGAGTTAACACCGAGGGATTTCAATAATCTTTCTTCCCGCGTACCATCTGTCAATGGAATAGGAAGGGAGAAAAACTACAGTAATATACTCCACCATATACAGGGTGGTCCATTGATAGTGACCGGGCCAAATATCTCACGAAATAAGCATCATACGAAAAAACTACAAAGAACGAAACTTGTCTAGCGTGAAGGGGGAAACCAGATGGCGCTATGGTTGGCCCGCTAGATGGCGCTGCCATAGGTCAAACGGATATCAACTGGGTTTAAAAAAAAATAGGAATCCCCCTTTTTATTACATATTCGTGTAGTACGTAAAGAAATATGAATGTTTTAGCTGGACCACTTTTTTCGCTTTGTGATAGATGGCGCTGTAACAGTCACAAACGTATAAATACGTGGTATCACGTAACATTCCGTCAGTGCGGACGGTATTTGCTTCGTGATACATTACCCTGTTAAAATGGACCGTTTACCAATTTCGGAAAAGGTCGATATCGTGATGTATGGCTATTGTGATCAAAATGCCCACTGGGCGTGTGCTATATATGCTGTTCGGTATCCTGGACGACATCATCCAAGTGTCCGGACCGTTCGCCGGATAGTTACGTTATTTAAGGAAACAGGAAGAGTTCAGCCACATGTGAAACATCAACCAAGACCTGCAACAAATGATGATGCCCAAGCAGATGTTTTAGCTGCTGTCGCGGCTAATCCGCACATCAGTAGCAGACAAATTGGGCGACAATCAGAAATCTCAAAAACGTCAGTGTTGAGAATGCTACATCAACATCGACTGCAACCGTACCATATTTCTAAGCACCAGGAATTGCATGGCGACGACTTTGAACGTCGTGTACAGTTCTGCCACTGGGCACAAGAGAAATTACGGGACGATGACAGATTTTTTGCACGCGTTCTATTTAGCGACGAAGCATCATTCACCAACAGCGGTAACGTAAACCGGCATAATATGCACTATTGGGCAACAGAAAATCCACGATGGCTGCGACAAGTGGAACATCAGCGACCTTGGCGGATTAATGTATGGTACGGCATTATGGGAGGAAGGATAATTGGCCCCCATTTTATCGATGGCAATCTAAATGGTGCAATGTATGCTGATATCCTACATAATGTTCTAATGTTACTGCAACATGTTTCACTGCATGACAGAATGGCGATGTACTTCCATCATGATGGATGTCGGCACATAGCTCCCGTGAGGTTGAAGCGGTATTGAAAAGCGTATTTCATGACAGGTGAATTGGTCGTCGAGACACCATACCATGGCCCACACGTTCACCGGACCTGACGTCCCCGGATGTCTTTCTGTGGGGAAAGTTGAAGGATATTTGCTATCGTGATCCACCGACAACGCCTGACAACATGCGTCAGCGCATTGTCAATGCATGTGCGAACATTACGGAAGGCGGACTACTCGCTGTTGAGAGGAATGTCGCTACACGTACTGGAAAATGCATTGAGGTTGACGGACATCATATTGAGCATTTATTGCATTAATCTGGTATTTACAGGTAATCACGCTGTAACAGCATGCGTTCTCAGAAATGATAAGTTCACAAAGGTATATGTATCACATTGGAACAACCGAAATAAAGTGTTCAAACGTACCTGCGTTCTGTATTTTAATTTAAAAAACCTACCTGTTACCAACTGTTCGCCTAAAATTGTAAGCCATATGTTTGTGACTATTATAGCGCCATCTATCACAAAGCGAAAAAAGTGGTCCAACTAAAACATTCATATTTCTTTACGTTCTACACGAATATGTAATAAAAATGGGGGTCCCTATTTTAAAAAACGCAATTGATATCCGTTTGACCTATGGCAGCGCCATCTAGCGGGCCAACCATAGCGCCATCTGGTTTCCCCCTTCAAGCTAGACAAGTTTCGTTATTTGTAGTTTTTTCGTTTGACGCTTATTTCGTGAGATATTTGGCCCGGTCACGATCAATGGACCACCCAGTATATAATCCAGCGGCTTGGGGAGCACAGACGCTGACGGTTAGTGTGCGTATTGAGTTAGTACTACTTCTTATATATTTGTACCAAACTGAGACATGCAATGTGAAGAATGTAAAAATAAAAGGCTTTTTTAACGTGACGCTGACACATTGAAGGTACTGTGCCTTTATTTCCCTTTGCACAGTGACAGCTATTTTTCCTTGTACGTTAGTCAATTGATTGGGACTGGCAAATAATGTATCAGCACGCTTCTGTTCAACACAAACACCGTTTACTGGAGCACAATTTCAATATAGTTTGGACACAAGGGCCTCGGCAGCGCGTTGAGAAGCAAGTCATCATAAAAGTACACTGGAAATTTATAAGCGGATGTTGTTCTAAATGTGTGCAGTGGATCACAGTTGATTTCGATTTCAAGATAGTTTGGACACAGGGGCCTCGACAGCGCGTTGTGAAGCAAGTCATCATAAAGTACACCGGAAATTCATAAGCGGATGTTGTTCTAAACATGTGCAGTGCGTCACAGTTGATTTCGATTTCGAAGAGAGGTAACAATTAGGAATGTGGAGTTACTTCGTACAGAGGAGCTGTCTTGTTTGTGCTATATATGGCGAACGAACAGAGAAGCAGCAACGTGACCGGCGTACTGTTGTCGCCACGAGAGGCGTGGCTCTGGAGGAAACTGCGGAGGAGGAAGGTCGCTCGGCGTCCCCAGCATTAACTTTCACTGGTAGTATGACAGGCACGGGTATCCGATGACGCGCGAAACGAGGCAGAAATCCAGGTCAGCGTGAGCGCCAGGAGGCGGTATGACATTGGCACTATTGGCCGCGTGACCCCGATTCCGGCGGCTAGCGGCGGCGGCGGCGGCGAGCGCCTGCAGCAGCTCGGCGTCAGCGCCTGCCCCCTCCAGCGGGCCGGCAGCCGCCCCTCCCCCTGCGGCGCCCCCTCCCACTGCCAGAGGCCGGACGCCGCTGCGCCTGGCGACAGCGCCGCGTCGTGACCTACTTACTGCCTGCGCCTGTGCCTGCCGTCCGCACCAGACACCCAGCCAGCGTGCCAGCCAAGCGCTTTCGCTGGACGCTCACTCTCGTTGGGAACTTAGCTGGCTTGCGGAAACACTGTCGCTCTGGCGTCAGCTTGCTGGGCGAATCATCGTGCTGTCAGCTCTTTATTCAGACCAGCTAATAACGCTGGCCTGCTTTTCAGCAGAAGTCTAACTCGTCACACACCACTCCTCGTTTTAGACGAAGAGAAAGAGGGAAGATTACAAATTTAACGTCTCGTTCGCTACTTCAACCCTACTTCTCTCGATTTTGATTCCACACTCAAAAAACAGCTTACCCAAATCGCTCGTTTTACGCGACTCAGAAACGAGTGAAAGAAATGAACAGACCGCGTAACCATCTACTACACACACTGTTTGTAAAATGGGCAATACGATTGGCAGTTTATAAGCACTGTACAACACACGCGAGATAGTTGCAAAGTTTTAATTATTACGCCGAAAAAATGTAGTTACGTAACTAATTTTTTGTTTGATTGCACGTGCGTATAGGCCTAATCACTCTTTCCTGCGTCACTAGCACCAGTTTCAAGGTATGTTGACTACATCAACACATTTTGCATATTTTTACTGATCTACGAGCTTTATTCATTTTTTTTTTTTTTGCATTACAAACGTTAACTGTATGCGGAAAATATGTGAACAGTTTTAAAACAGAATGATCTTCTGTATTACAATACACCGAAATACTGAAGTTACTAGTACGAAGGCCACGACATAAAGTGAGAAGCCATTACGTATCGCCTCTAAAATCAGTACTTATTACCTTTCCATCGCTACCGATCATACACTTTTTTAATAGGCTTAACTGCCAAATAAATTATACCGCAAATGTAGATAACAAATAAGGTACACGCTGTCCGGTCCATCGACCTACGGCAGCATGTCTGCATTTATAGTGTTGCATGAATGTCTAGACGGGAACCAGCACTGAGAGATGAACGACACTGCATGTCATTCGAAACACTCATTTGAAGTTTATAAGGTACGAATAACCACCGAATCTTTAAGGAATCGAACTACCATGTGTAAAACAGCTTCAACCTTCTGATTAGTCTACGAATCAGTTAAGGTGTTAAACATGCTTAAAGTATAAGCATGCAAGCGAGAAAACGCTTAGAAAAGGTTTGAAATTATGTGTAAAGCTTGTGGCAAATCACTAAGTACGCTGACTCAAATACTGGATGAATATAGTATGTATATTTGCGCGCCGTGAAGTCCATTTTCTCAACTTAACATTACACCTATTAATGTGTAGATCTTGAGAAAGCATTTTAAATTTTTACATTCGGACAATTTTTATGTGACATACTGAAAATCAAATTTTTGTTGCTCTTGGAAGTAGTCAGATAGGCAACCAGCAACTGAAACCGTGTACCATGAACGGTTTAGCCTTTAAGTAATATAGATAGCGACGAGATACAGCAACCTTGTATTTTGCTGCATGATGCACAGAACATAATGCTCGTTAGAGGAGAATCCACGTAGCGGGCGAGGTGCTACGTCTACGTCTATATGACTATTCTGCATTGCACACAGAAGTGCCGGGCACAGGATTCATCGAACCACCTTCAGACTATTTCTCAACCGTACCAAACAGGAACAGCGCGCGGGGAAAGCTAGCACTTCACTCCTTCCGTGTGAATTCTGATCTCCCTTACTTTATTATGATGATCATTTCTGCCTAGGTAGGTGAGCGTCAACAAGTTATTTTCGCATTCGGAGGAAAAAGATGGTGAGTGAAATTTTGTCAAAAAATCTCGCGCAACGAAAAATGCCTTTCTTGTAATGATTCACAACACATCTCGCGCACCATGCCCGTGACAATCTCTCCCGTTTCCCGTTAACACAAAACTATCTGCCGTTCTTTCAACTTCTTCGATCTGCTCTGTCAATCATATCCAGTAGCGACAAAGAGAACTGTCTCGGTCAGGATGCTCTCCGACTCGAATCCTATTGAACGTGTCTGGTATTAGGTAGGAAGACGTACTTTAGCTGCGTCGGCACCTCTCGTCATTGTTGAGAACTGGAGAGCTTTTTTTCCATTGAGGAGTGGCTAACCATTACACAATAACATACCGGAAGTCTGAATTCACGCTTTGCATATGCGCAGTAGTGTCGCCCATTCGTGTTGCAGTATTGCTCCCGATTCGATACTACTAACAAGTATCCGTATTCGTGCGATCAATCCGCCCTAACGACACGGTGGTTGTACCCTAAGCGATCATTATCCTTTTTCTTTAGCTGTCTATCAGTCCGTCAAGAGAAGGTTGAAAACGTTTCTGTAACAGTTTACAACGTCAAACAGTATAAAGAACATTAGGGTCGGTTAGTACGCACTGAGGCGCGCGGAATGATAATGACGTGACGCGTGGCAAGAAATAAAAACTACAGCTCAGTGCTTTCGGCTACGACGAGGCGAACAAACAGCACGGCTCATTAATAACGGCGCGGCAGACGGCTGACAGTTTCCGGCTGTATCGAGTAACGCGGGACGTAAGCCAGCGGCTTGTCCTGCCTTGTTTTGCAATGACGGCTTCATTTTACTTTATGTACGCCCACTGGAGTGGGCATCAGCACCGCAAACGCGCGCGCGCAAGACGGGGAGGGGGAGAGAGAAGAGTAGCCGATCTACCAACATAATTACTACTAGTATGCCATGTACGATATTTTGATCTAGGATGGCAACAGCCGAACTAGGATGGCGAGACCTCCTTACCCCGGTGTAGCGTAGCCTCTCTGCTGAAAATTGGTTTATCTTGGCAGATGAGTGAGCTTCGGGGGAGGAAGGAAGTTGGCGGCAGAGCATGTATAAGTTTCACTGGTGGACACTGGGGAACGGTACACTGGTTGTAAGATTAGGTTTGAGGGGCCGCTGTTTGTTCACTGGAGGCAACGCCAGACAAAACGGTTAGCGGCTCGCACGCTGTGTACAGGAGACAGTGGCTTGTACTAGGCGGCCTGCATATTACGTGTCTCTGGAGGACAGATTCGTGAATTGTAATGCAGCTGTTGCGTTGATGGAGTATTTCCTACATACAGACTCTGCAATATTACTGTCGTCAGTCTTTAGCACTACAGTATAGGATGGTGCATCCATTTCTTGTTACTGATCTTTGTGATCAAAATTGGTGTTCTGTAATTGTGCAGCTCTGTTTTAGAGATTAGACAGCTGCTCTGAACATAATTACTAAATGCTATTGTGTAATGAGGATGGTACTATATTATCAACTAGCTCAGATCGACTTGCTGAAACAGTAATTAATATGCTAGCATTTGGCCGAGGCAGTGGCTAGAATGATTAAATTTGAAACAATAACTGTGCATTTGTAGACTTAGAGAAAGCTTTTGACAATGTTGACTGGAATACTCTCTTTCAAATTCCAAAGGTGGCAGGGGTAAAATACAGGGAGCGAAAGGCTATTTACAATTTGTATAGAAACCAGATGGCAGTTATAAGAGTCGAGGGGCATGAAAGAGAAGCAGTGGTTGGGAAGGGAGTAAGACAGGGTTGTAGCCTCTCCCCGATGCTATTCAATCTGTATATTGAGCAAGCAGTAAAGGAAACAAAAGAAAAATTCGGAGTAGGTATTAAAATCCATGGAGAAGAAATAAAAACGTTGAGGTTCGCCGATGACATTGTAATTCTGTCAGAGACAGCAAAGGACTTGGAAGAGCAGTTGAACGGAATGGATAGTGTCTTGAAGGGAGGATATAAGATGAACATCACAAAAGCAAAACGAGGATAATGGAATGTAGTCGAATTAAGTCGGGTGATGTTGAGGATATTAGATTAGGAAATGAGACACTGAAAGTAGTAAAGGAGTTTTGCTATTTGGGGAGCAAAATAACTGATGATGGTCGAAGTAGAGAGGATATAAAATGTAGACTGGCAATGGCAAGGAAAGCGTTTCTGAAGAAGAGAAATTTATTAACATCGAGTATAGATTTAAGTGTCAGGAAGTCATTTCTGAAAGTATTTGTATGGAGTGTAGCCATGTATGGAAGTGAAACATGGACGGTAAATAGTTTGGACAAGAAGAGAATAGAAGCTTTCGAAATGTGGTGCTACAGAAGAATGCTGAAGATTAGATGGGTGGATCACATAACTAATGAGGAAGTATTGAATAGGATTGAGGAGAAGAGAAGTTTGTGGCACAACTTGACCAGAAGAAGGGATCGGTTGGTAGGACATGTTCTGAGGCATCAAGGGATCACCAATTTAGTATTGGAGGGCAGCGTGGAGGGTAAAAATCGTAGGGGGAGACCAAGAGATGAATACACTAAGCAGATTCAGAAGGATGTAGGTTACAGTAGGTACTGGGAGATGAAGAAGCTTGCACAGGATAGAGTAGCATGGAGAGCTGCATCAAACCAGTCTCAGGACTGAAGACCACAACAACAACAACTGTGCTAGTGGGTTTAAGGAGATCGTTTATGCAAATGACTAATACTGAGCTGTTCCAGGTGTAAGAGCCGATATTGTATTTCTATGGACTGACATAGAGTAATGCTGGATTTTAATGGACCCCTTATTGATGAAGCAGTGACCGGGAACGACCAGCTGTTTATGTATAAAAAACGGAAGCTTTGTTCCATCTCAGATTATGTGCTACTGAGCGAGCATTAACACTGAGCGCATTTGATCTTTTTCGTAAAACTGTTAATTGGTTACTGATTTGTATTTGTATCAGTTGCTATGTTTATGTGGGCCTCGTGAGTCAGTGTGAGAGAGACAGTTCTTTACAATTTACGTGAATACCGTTGAAATTTACTGTAGGATAAAGTTTTGGTTGCTTTGTTTGATTGCGAAGTTTACTGACTTAAGAGGTTGTTGGTTCCTTACTAAAGATGGTTCCAGAACTAAAGTATTGTGTTAAAATATTTACTTCTGAGAGTAATTGTTGTTTCAATGTTACAGTAATAGTGGACCTTTCTAAAAAGAAATTTTTGTGCAGTAATCACAGACCGAAGTCTGTGCTTGCACCACTATACAGCGTCTATTCTAAGTGCCGCCAGTCGCATTTTCTCTGGTATTTCGGCACGTATTTGCAATTTTTCGTTTTTGCAAAGTGTAGGTGGAGTCAGATGAATCAAATATTGTTCTTCATGTCTTCCGTCGATGGAAAGCGTCAGTTCGTTTCCCGTTACAAATAAAATAATTTGTACAGAGGAATTTTACGTGCCTATTCGATAGAGCGGCTCCACATTAGCCTAGTGCGATATTCGTTCTATCAATATGTATGAACAGGAATAGTACAACAAGAAGAACAACCAGAACTCCAGCAGTGACAGGACTGCCCCGGCCCGGGCTGGCTGCTAGCGCCATGCCGCAGCTGTGATGATGATACAGTATTTGTGGGACGCTCAACTGCGTGGTTATCAGCGCCCGTACAAATTCCCAATCTTTCCACTTTCCTGAATGATGATGAAATGACGAGGACAACACGAACACCCAATCCCCGGGCGGAGAAAATAGCATACCAGGCCGGGAATCGAACCCGGGACCCCATGATTCAAAGACAGCAATGCTGGCCACTAGCCCATGAGCTGCAGACTGCAGCAGCTATGCTCAGTCACTGCTGGGGTACTGACTATTCTACGTGTTTTATTGTCCCTGTTAATGCATATCGGTAAAAGAAATGTTGCATCAGACTAATATGGAACCGCCTTGTCGAACGGGCACGTAAAATTCCGCTTAAAAACTGTTTGTAACGGGAAACAAAGAGACGCCTTCTTTCGACGCTGGGCGTCCCATGAAAGACGTGATGAGCAGTATATGTTTGGGCTAACTCCCGCTACATGCTGCAAAAACGAAATTGCAAAAATATGCCGAAACACCAGAGAAAATGCGCCTGCCGACCCACAGGAGAGAGAGCCGGTATTTGCAATATAGTCTCCTCAAAGTTACATACAGATTCGGTACGACAGGATAAAAGTCGTTGCTCGAACTAGTCCTGGAGCGCGTCGTCTTGGTATCAGTGAATGAAACGACTTCAGACATCCAGTTCATGCAGCTAGTACAGAATCGTGAAATGCAACTGTATCATTATCTGCCAAGAGACTTCCCTAGAGCTCAAGGAAACGTTTTCGGAAGACCGCACGATTCTTTTAAGAGAATATGGGCAATCCCAGAATGACCATATCCAGGCGCTTGAATACAAAATCCACTGTAGTGCCTATACAAAATGACCAGATCTATTGAAACCATAACCAGTACCTTATAAATGAAGGAGTTAATGGAAGCACAGAAGAAGACAATAAAATCGCAGACTAAATAAAACTCAAGAAAGACGCTGAAAGGTTGCGGGCTTCAACATAAACAGGGCGTACTGCAGAAGACCTTAAAAGAATGCACATTCGGTACTACCCGTATCACAAACACTTCAATTTTATGAGGTCATAGTCACGCTCAGAAAAATTTTCCAGGTGAAAGAGGAGATGAAATGAATTCAAATGCTTAAGAGTTTGCTAGTATGTAATAATGCTTAAGCTTCGTTCATGTAATATTCTGTAAAACATTCTTTGTTGTTCCCGTATTTCGAATTTTGTGAACAACATTTCAAATACCTCACTTTTGTAACATGGATACTTAAAGTGGACGCTTATGATGTACTGTGTTGGAGGATGGACGACATATTCAGAGAGAATGGAAACCCGTGTTGGCTCTCTTTCTGCCACTGACGGATAACAGCATCGAAGTCCCCAAATGACGAACTAATATCAGCAAGTAACGCCCTACGCCCTGTCTCCATTGGTGAATGCATGTAAACTTTAAAAAGTTTATCCAGGAGAAAGACGGACAATCAACCGACCAGCTGTAGAGAACGACGTGGCGCGCCTCTCTCCGATGATGAAAACTTTTTAGACCAACCAAGATTCGTGTCACCTATCACGAGAAAGGCCGTCATCGTTTCACCAACATTTATCTATGCTGGCGACAGTGACAAGTAAGCAATGATTCGCAGCAATCACAAAACAGAGTTGAATTTCATTTATTAACGCTCGATAACAGAATACGACATATTTTCAAAAGACGATGTTCGTACTGTAGTTCAACGATACGGCATCGACTTATCGTTTTAAATTCATTTCTGTGTTATCCGTATAAGCTTGCGTGTGTGTATGTGTAGGGTGGGTGGGGGGGGGGGGGAGATATTTGTCATAGACAGTTGCCTGTCTTCAGCATTCGGTTCACCAAAATAAGTTTGATACAAGGACAAATTTAATACGATGAAAAGCGATGAATTCGTGACATAAAGATGGCAAGTGAGTTGACAGTGGTGATTCCTGGTAACTGTATGTAGGGATTTTGGAAGAGGAATCTACTAGAGAAGATGTGTGAAAGAGGCTGGGCAGGGGGAGGGAGGTTACTGTAGATGGCTTGTGGAAATTAAAAGGTAAATAGAATATCAATTTGCAAGGAAGAATGGGGGGGGGGGGGGGGGAGTGCTTGGCGACGTGGGGTAGATCTCCGGGATTTTGCCACAGTCTACCAATGTAAGTAAAATTCTTTGTGAACAGGCTTTAAGGCAGGAAAAAAAAACACTCAATACAACTTTTAACAACGTAGAACCTAAACAGGAATGAAAAGTATAGAGCCACATGCATAAATAAAAATCAGTTTCCACATGCATGTAAGATAATCACCTGAGAATTTTTCTTTGTTGTCTTCGTTATTGTCAGGACAAGGTATGTATGAAAGAGAATTTTTGGTGAAACCGCCAGAAAAGTCGGAAATTAAAATCAATTGTAGAATCATCACTTGAGAACGGCTCGACTTAATTGACTGATTTTTGTTTGTGTGTGCACGTTCGTATTTGTGGATGGTAATGGTATTATTGTTATGAAAAAGAAAGTTAAGGAAATTGTGTTCAGTGTTGTCACGTGTTTTCAGAGCAAAAGAAAAAATAGTTTGAAAGTTATATAAAGGGGAAACGTTGTTACCAAAAATGAACGTTCGGACGAACATAGACACTTATTTTTGTGATATGTATAGTACGTACATATATATGTAATGTATAAAGGGAAACATAGTTACCACAAATCTCGAAAAGTTCTTGACCGACGTACTTCCAATTTTTACACGATATTCTAATGAACATTTGGGCAGACATAGGCTACATATTCTGCACCTGGGCTCTTCAGTAGTTGTGTACTCACCTGATGATGGCCGGACGTCTCTGGGCCGAAATATCGTGGCAGAATGTCGACGGGATCCGGCTGCATACCCGGAAATTATTAGAAGAAGAAATACGCCGGGAAAACTTCAGAAGTCACATAGGCTACATATGTTTGAAATATATTACATATATAAATATATTTTAATATATAATGGGTAAACGTTGTTATCAAAAATTTCGAACATATCTGCGACTTTACTTCAAATTTTTATGCGTTACTCTACTGTACATTCCGACGGAAGCAAACAAAGAAGGGGGAGGAGGAGATGGACAGAGAGATGGGGGGGGGGGGGGGGGAGAAGTGAGGACCTACTGAACATTCAGACGGAAATGAACACAGAGAGGGGGAAGGAGGGACAGACAGAGAGGGCGGAGGAGGTTATGCACAGAGAAATGGGGGAAGGAAAAGACGTACGGAGACAGAGGGGGAAAGAAATGACGGGCAGAGAGAAGGGGGTGTTGGTGGGGGCACGAAATTTAGGTTTTATACGGAATTTAGCAATTGTGAAGCATTTCCAGGTCGCTAATTTATTGAAAAACTTTATTTCGCTACTACTTAATTATATAACAGTATTAGAAAACTAGACAGAATAGTTACAGTAGTGCATGCAGCATCATTCGTCACATTCAACTAAAACAGGTATTTTTCTTTCTTTTTGGTACAGTGCTGCGCCCTCCCATGTGAGGTAAGAATAAACGGGAAATTAAACTATTCCCTCTATTTCACTTGCAGCTTGGATTGATATTCGCTAACTGAGCGTGAAACGAATACAACGAACTCTCATGACTGGAACATAAATACGCCGAGGTAGGTGCCGGGAAATCCCCAGCGCCTGAAACCTTGAATCACGAGAGGTACGGACAAGACGCTTTTGTTTCCCGTCCGAACAGCAGCTGGCTTTTCTAGGAACAACTCTCTCTCTCTCTCTCTCTCTCTCTCTCTCTCTCTCTCTCTCTGCCTCTCCCGTCGTCATACATGCAGCCGAACGAGATGGCGCAGTGGCCTAAGGCACTGGACTCGTATTTGGGAGTACCGTGGTTTCCCGAAATTGATTAAGACAAATGCTGGAATGGTTATATTGAGGACACGACCGATTTCTTTCAAAATGGTTCAAATGGCTCTGAGCACTATGGGACTCAACATCTTAGGTCATAAGTCCCCTAGAACTTAGAACTACTTAAACCTAACTAACCTACGGACATCACACACACCCATGCCTGAGGCAGGATTCGAACCTGCGACCGTAGCAGTCCCGCGGTTCCGGACTGCAGCGCCAGAACCGCACGGCCACCGCGGCCGGCACCGATTTCTTTCCCGATCTTCCTCCTTGCCGTGTTTGTGCTTCGTCTCTAATAACCTTGTCGTCGATAGGACGTTAAACGATCTTCCTTCATACTCCCACAGATTACCTAGAGTGCCTGTGAAAAGAGAGTCCGCCGCTCGTGGTCTCGCGGTAGCGTTCTCGCTTCCCGAGCACGGGGTCCCGGGTTCGATTCCCGGCGGGGTCAGGGATTTTCACCTGCCTCGAGATGACTGGGTGTTTGTGTTGTCCTCATCATTTCATCATCATCCAGGAAAGTGGCGAAATTGGACTGAGCAAAGATTGGGTAATTGTACGGGCGCTGATAACCACGCAGTTGAGCGCCCCACAAACCAAACATCATCATCATCATCATCACCACCCTGTGAAAAGAGAACGATCTAAGTTTGTTAACAAACCCTTCGTCATGGTCAGTTAGCACAACTCGTAGAAACAGCTGCGCTTGACTACTTATTGTCTACCGTAACTGCGCATTTTATACCTACAATATCTCATTTTTCTCTGTTTTTTTTTCGCTGTTTGTTTTCTTCTAATTTTCTACTAAATATATCTTATTTTTTGTTGCCGCTATTACTTTCCAAATTCTTCCCTAAGTTTTATTTCTCCATATCCGGATCAAGATTATCTTTTTTGGTTTTTAATAATACAGCCTCAGGTTTCCTGTAATGTTCCTTGCCAGCACTAGCAACATACCTTTTGATCTTTGGTTAGCTTTTAGTGCAAACAACGAAAATTATCGACACGCTGGTGATAAATGCTCTCTCGGCAAAATCAAGAAAAGTACATCTGAAGAGAGAGACTGGAAAATGCTGTTACTGCTTCTACAACAAAGTCACTGCCAACTTTTTTTTTCTCATTTGATCTCCAGAGTGTGTACTCTATTTAGCCATCCAAAACACTTGGTTATGGTGTAAAATGAATTGTATGAAGAAAAATACATAAATGCTTATTTACAGATATACACAAATCAACAAAAGTTTTACATTACCCCTTTCCTTCGAAATTAATGGCACATACAACAAAAATTGACACTGAGACATGTGTATGTATTAATTTACGATGCATCCAGATCACCAAATTTTAGCGATACGATCCCACTATTGGCTGCAGAATCTTATCCTGTACCATAGGGCAGTGAGATTGCCCTCAACAATAACGAGAGGTGCAAAACGGTTACATGTTATGCAACTGCAGTACATCACTCCACCACCACCTTGTTTCACGTGTGGAACACAGTGTTTCGAGGCTTTCGATATTACAGAGTTCTCTCCAAACACGATGTCTACGATTATCAGCCTACAAACAGATCCGAGTTTCGTCCGTGAATAACATCCGACGTCAATCCTGGGGCGTGCATTCTGCATGATATGTTGCCCATCTATAACGGAGTCCATGGTGATGTTGAGTACGATATCATGCTCGCCATAGTTATCGGGAATACGGATTCGCATCACGCAATCGTCTCCTAACGGTTTGATACAATACATGACGTCCTGTAGCCTCTTCGAAAGCTGTATTCGGTTCTGGAGCACTCATCACACGGTTCCTGTAGCTCAAGTCGCTGATTTTCATCACTCTGTGCACCTGTCTAGCGTGGGCAGCCTGTGCAGTGAAAGTCCTCAAAACTACTTGTCACCTGGAACCGATTCCATGTCCGCACCACGTCAAATTGGCTCCGATGCACAAGTCGAAGAACTTCAGTGTTTGACAAGCCCTCTGCACGCAGCCGAATGATGGAGGGAATCTTAGATCGATCCAGATGTGTCTTAGTAAACCACGGCCTTGTAGGAATTAGATGTTGTAACACCACACAATAACCAGCTTTCGTTTGTTGGGACACGCTGCATATCTCTTGGCACTGATGTTTTCCTTGGCTCTTGACCCCACGTAAGTAGTTTGCATATGGTAATTGCAAATCAAAGGCAGTACCTATAGATGCAGCTAATTCGCTAATACGTCCATTTCCTCATTGTAGTGGATGTCAGCGTGATAATGCACCCACAGCAACTTGACTATCTGCACCATCCGTTAAATGCGAACATATGCCAATACTACATCAAATATATTACAGTTAACAGTTTTATTCCATCTTCGGTGTTGAATATTTTAAAGGTCACAGTGGGAGTCAGAATCAATTAGCATCTTTAAGTAGGGAGCTTCCGAAAGTGCCACTATTTCCTTAGTAAAGGCAGAGCGCTTTGAGTCAGTTTGCTTTCCTGGCTTGGATCTGAGGGCACAGAAAAGCAAATCCACTATTCTCCTCTTGCAGAATTTGGATCCACTGCAGATATATGCACATAAAACCAGGCCACTGAGATGCAACGAGACGATTATAGCTGCAGTTTACATAACATCTTCCGAAATGGTTCAAATGGCTCTGAGCACTATGGGACTTAACTTCTCAGGTCATCAGTCCCCTAGAACTTAGAACTATGTAAACCTATCTAACTTAAGGACATCACACACATCCATGCCCGAGGCAGGATTCGAACCTGCGACCGTAGTGGTCGCGCGGTTCCAGACTGTAGCGCCTAGAACCGCTCGGCCACCCCGGCCGGCAAACATCTTCCGAGCTGATCGTGTTAAAATAATAGAGTGGAAACTTGGAGCTGTCAATATCATATTCCAATAAAAGCAAATGGGAAGAACATCGCCGGCCGCGGTGGTCTAGCGGTTCTGGCGCTGCAGTCCGGAACCGCGGGACTGCTACGGTCGCAGGTTCGAATCCTGCCTCGGGCATGGGTGTGTGTGATGTCCTTAGGTTAGTTAGGTTTAAGTAGTTCTAAGTTCTAGGGGACTTATGACCTAAGATGTTGAGTCCCATAGTGCTCAGAGCCATTTGAACCATTTGATTTTTGAAGAACATCGTATAGAATGTGTGATAGGAGACCACGTGTCAAATCTGGTACAGATGGCAGGAATTTTATTTCTTGCGTAGGAGGCAGTCCATAATAAGTAAATACAGTCTCTCACTTTTATAGACAGAACTGTCCATGAAGACAATCCCCTGAATGTAAAATTCATCTAACAATATTTCACGTCTAATGCTCAACGGCATTTCCCCTACCTCCACTACTACGACGTTTTTGGGCGTCGAAAGCATGGCTCCATGACAAGTACGAATGGCACTGTATTGACGACATTCTAATTTGGAGAGATAAACTTTAGGCGCATTGTGGTACAGCAGACAGCCATAATATAGACGAGATCGAATAAACCCCAAGTACATGGTTAGTGACAACGGCTTGTCGCAGTGGTAACACCGGTTCCCGTCAGATCACCGAAGTCAAGCACTGTCGGGCTGGGCTAGCACTTAGATGGGTGGCCATCCGGTCTCCCGAGCGCTGTTGGCAAGCGGGGTGCACTCACCCCTTGTGAGGCAAACTGAGGAGCTACTTGACTGAGCCGGTCGTTGTGGCTGAGCGATTCTAGGCGCTTCAGTCCGGAAACGCGCTGCTGCTACGGTCGCAGGTTCGAACCCTGCCTGGGGCATGGCTGTGTGTGATGTCCTTAGGTTTAAGTAGTTCTAGGTCTAGGGGACTGATGACCTCAGATGTTAAGTCCCACAGTGCTCAGAGCCATTTGAGAAGTAGCGACTCCGGTCTCGTTAACTGACATACGGTCGGGAAAGCGGTATGTTGACCACATGCCCCTCCCACCATATCCGCATCCAGTGACGCCTGTAGGCTGAGGATGTCAGGGCGGCCGGTCAGTACCGTTGGGCCTTCCTGGCATGTTCGGACGGAGTTTAGTTTTAGTTTTACGTGGCGAGTACAATACCCCGCTGCGCTCCCAATCTTACACGTGTGAGTGAGTGAATTACGAGTGACTTACACTTAACAATGATTTACACAATGTTTATGTCTGTACAGTGTCCGTATATTACATTATAACGTCCTCCGGACATGCATGCATGTCTCAAAAAATAAACACCGCGTTTACGATTTACAGTTGTTATAAATATTACGAAATGGATTCGCGAATTGCGAATACGTATTGACGTCAGCTGCTTATTTTATTAATGACGCTTGAAAATTTGTGTCGGGCCGAGACTCGAATTTATTTCCTGCTTATCGCTAAGCTGGAAATCCAAATGCGAGTCCCGGTCTGGCATAATTTCTCAAGCGTCATTAATAAAATATGCAGCTGATGTCAATACGTATTAGCAATATGCGAATCAATTTCGTAATAAGTGCACTTAAACCTTCTTCGCACTTAGAAAGGAAGACAGCGAGGTCATTAGAGAGAGAGCACAAGCTTGAATCATTTTCAGGATGGGAAAGCAAATCGGCCGTGCTCTTTCACAGGAACCATCCCGGCATTTGCCTGAAGCGATTTAAGGGAATCACAGAAAATCTAAATCACGATGGTCGGATGCGAATTTGAACCGTCGTCCACCCGGATGCGAGTCCAATATCGTAGCCATATTGGCATTCAGTAACAGTAGATCGAATGTGAGGTGCCTAGCTTAGCTGAGAGTTAAATATAGTTCCTAGGAATCCAACGTGAGATTTTACCTGGAATGCATACTTTCTATAAATGGCGATTTGTAAAAAGAGGCGATCATCGATTTCTCAGCCGAGATAGCCCGTTAGTATACAGTCGTTCATCGACAGGTGCTACGATAGTGAGTAATACCGTTTCTGGTTTGGAGACACGAATCTGCATTGGAATAAACACATATTTAGTCTGCATATTGTAGCCCCCAGGGGCTCAGCATTCATTTGCTGGGTACGGGCTTGGCGACCCCGGGGTTCCTGAGATGGGAACTGGTAAGCGCCGCCAGTCCTCTGTCACCGTAAGCTCTGAGCATACTTCAACGACCACCGTGCGGCGCGGCGGTGGAATGTTGTGTGTCTCAGGAAATGGGGATCTTGGCTTGACCGCCTGTATCGCGAGGATGGAATAAACCTCTATAAACAACCCCTCAATCTCAAGGTGTGCTGCGTGCTGATGAGATGCATGGCTGTTGAGGTGGAACAGTCGTTAGCGGGCAGCCTCTGGGGAACCTGCCGCACCTCAGTTGTATAAGGCTTACCTAGGCACGCGGGGCTCTGTCTAGGTGGACTCCTAGTTCCCTAGCTGCTCGTGGGACCGAGATGGAACCCTCGAACTTTTCTTCTTCTCCTCCCAGCGGAAAGGGTGGGCCGCTGGTAGGTTCTAACACCCAATCTCACAAGAGGGCTCGTGTAGCCAGTCCTCCTGATTCATTTAATAGTAACAGAACGCATGCTGCTTCGCAGAATGTGTTTCTCATAATTAGAAGAAAAGATGGGAGTTTTGAAAAAGCTTCGCCATTTTATATACAGAAGGGCTTAGAAGGTATTGCTGGTACATTAAAATCTGTAAAGCGCTTGCGAAATGGCACCTTGTTGGTTGAAACATCTAGCTTCCAGCAAGTCCAGAACCCTCAGAAGGCACAATTTCTTGGGGAGTTTGCGATTGAGACTGAATTTCACAACACCTTGAACTACAGCAAGGGTGTTGTGACTTGCAGAGATCTCGTTGACATTCCCCAAGACGAACTGAAGGCTGAATGGTCCCGGGAAGGAATTGTCGACGTGCAACACGTTATGAAACGGGTGGATGGTGCTCTCATGAAATCTGACTCGTTTATCCTTACGTTTAACAGCACCAAATTGCCCGAGCATGTGAAGGCAGGTTTCCTACGTCTCAGTGTACGGCCTTATTACCCCAAACCCATGCGGTGTTTTAAATGCCAACACTTTGGACACACTACTCTCGGCTGTAAAGGGGAAGCCACTTGCGGGAAATGTGGTAAAGCCGCCCATGAGGGAGTTGGTTGCTCCTCTCCTCCCAAGTGTGTCAACTGCTCTGGGGATCACCCTGTGTGGAGTAGGGAATGTAGAGTTTTCCTTGAGGAACGGAAGATCCAGGAACTTAAAACCACCAAACGCATCCCGTACGGTGAGACAAAGAAAATTTACAAGTCCCTGCAGCCGCCCACGTTCGCTGCTTCCGTTCTGAAACAGTCAGTCTTGAAAACTGATGCCGCTACACAAACGGAGGTTGCTACTGTCAGCACTAGCACCTGCGTTTGTCAATGTACGTGTGCTGCTGCTGTTCCTGTGAAGCCTGCTGCTCCTCCCCGGCTTTCTGACCAGGCCGTGGTAGCTGACGTCATGGAACTTCCTGCCCCTTCCCAGGTCCAGTCTTGTGCCATGCCTAGCGCTTCTACACCCCCTACTGCTTCTGAGGTTTTGGCTCCAATGCCACCTCAGGCCAGAAAATCGAAGCCCAAGCCAAAGGTGAAGACTCGCCCGCTAAAGGAGACTGAAGTTCTACAGTCTGCTGATGTTGATGTCATTCTCTCCGACGTCTCTCTAGACTCCTCTTCAGAGGCGATGGAGGTTGATGTCAGACTGGGGCAATCATCTCGCCCCAAAACTGAGCCTCCACCTGTTGTGGGCTCTCCTCCCCGACAGAAAGTGAGACTGAAGGTACTCCCACCCTGATAGATGGCTCCCATTATACAGTGGAACACGAATGGATTCCGGGCACATGTGGAGGAACTGCACCTCCTAGCACGGCAACGCCCCCTGTGCTTGTGTTTACAGGAAACACATCTAAAACCATCTGATGCTCCTGTACTCATGGGCTATACGTTGTATCGCAAAGATGACCTGACTGGAGACAGAGCCAAAGGCGGAGTCGCCGTGTTTGTCAATTATGACCACCATTCCTCTGCTCTCCCCCTGGATACTGACCTACAAGCAGTTGCAGATGAAATTCATTCCCGTCGGAGGCTTACCGTTTGCTCCCTTTATTTACCCCCTCTGGATGCAATGACCTTAGACGCTCTCACAGATCTTATCGACCAACTCCCCCGCCCATTTCTCCTCCTGGGAGACTTCAATGCCCATCATGTCCTGTGGGGCTCCACTTCTCTTTGCACTCGAGGTCGAATTTTGGAGAGCCTCCTAACATCTCAAGTGTTGTGCATCCTCAACACAGGTACTCCAACTCATTTCTCTACTGCTACTGGGTCATTCTCAGCCATTGACCTATCTTTCTGCTCTCCAGCCCTCGCCGACTCTGTTCACTGGGAGGTCATTGACGAACTTCATTCCAGCGATCACTTCCCCATCCGCATTCATCTCCTGGATGGTGTATTGCTGGAGCAGAGGCCGCCATCGTGGATGATTGGCAGGGCTAACTGGCCTCTGTTCACTCGGTTGGCTGTCTTTGAACGCCACAACAGCGTACAGAAATGGGTGGATCACATCACACTTGTGATCTATCATGCTGCTGACCTGTCCATACCACAGTCTTCTGGCCCTCCTAAGCGGCGCCTTGTGCCTTGGTAGACGGAAGAGTGCCGTTCAGCCATCCGGGACAGGCGTGTGGCTCTTCGCCGATTTAAATGCCGCCCAACAGCGGTCAATCTTACCGCCTTTCCCATCGCGAGAGCCAGGGCACGCCGTGTCATTAGAGAGAGCAAGAAAAGGTCATGGCAGGAGTTCCTGGACTCCATCAACCGTTCCACTTGTTCCACAAAAGAATGGGAAGCCATCCGGAGGATTTCCGGTAAACGCAGCCGTCTACCAATAGCTGCAGTCCTGAACCAGGGATGCCTCCAAACAAAACCCAGAGCCATTGCTCAGACGCTGGCAGAGCATTTTGCACAAAGTACTGCCACTGCAACCCAGGATCCAGCATTTCGTCGCTACCGTGCGACTGTCGAACGAGCGAAGTTGGACTTTCGGTCGAACAGTTCTGAGGCCTACAACTCCCCTTTCTCCATGTGGGAAATTGAATCGGCACTTACTGCGACTTCTGACACTGCACCAGGTTACGACCGCATCCGGTACTCCATGCTTCAACATCTGCCAGCGGCGTCAAAGGAAATCCTCCTCGAATGTTTTAATCTGATATGGCAGACAGGAGTGTTCCCCACTTCGTGGAGGGAGGCAATCCTCATCCCTCTCTTCAAACCAGGAAAGGACCGCACATGTCCCAGTAGTTATCGTAGTATCGCCTTGACAAGCTGTGTCGGAAAGACCCTGGAACGGATGGTTAACCGTCGTCTGGTCTGGCTGTTGGAGACTAGACAGCTCCTTAGCCGCTTTCAGTGTGGATTCCGAAAATTTCGGTCCACGGTCGACAACCTGACCCTTCTAGAGGCGGCTATTCAGCAGGCTTTCCTCCGTCAGCATCACTGTATTGGTATCTTCTGTGATATGAGTAAGGCGTATGATACTACTTGGAGACACTGTAATCTTGGACAACTGCCTCCCCATTTTCATTCGGTTTTTCCTGTCTCAGCGATTTTTTCGGACCCGCGTTGGTAACACACTGTCTGATCGCTTTGAGCAAGAGAACGGTGTCCCCCAGGGCAGTGTTTTAAGCGTTACCCTCTTTGCCATAGCCATCAACAGTATAACGTCTACAGTGAGGAGTCCAGTACAGTGCTCCTTGTTTGTGGACGACTTTGCTGTTTTCTGTTCCTCCTCCAGTGTTGCAACCGTGAGCCGTCAGTTGCAGCTAACAGTGCGGCGGTTAGAGGAGTGGGCTGCAAAGACAGGTTTTCGGTTTTCTGCCGATAAGTGTGTTTGTGTTCACTTTAATCGTTCTCGTCGTCTTTTTACTTTGCCTGCCTTGCATATGGGGGATGCTGTCCTACATTTTAGAGACACAATGCGGTTTCTGGGCCTAATTTTTGACTCCAGGTTGTCATGGCTGCCACACCTACGTGACTTGAAAGCCAGAACCCTGAAGGCACTGAACATCCTCAAGTGCCTCAGCCACAGGTCTTGGGGAGCGGACAGGGCGCGTCTCCTTCAGTTTTATCGGGCTTTTGTGCGTTCACGGCTGGACTATGGGTGCACAGTATATGGGTCAGCAAGGCCGTCTTATTTGCAGATCCTTGACGCTGTCCACCATGCTGGGATTCGACTGGCCACGGGTGCTTATCGGACCAGTCCCATACCCAGCCTCTGTGCTGAGGCTGGCGACTCGCCACTTACCATCCGGCGGCAGCTCCTGCTGGTGCGCCAGGCTTGTAAGTTTCTTGCAGCTCCCAGCTCGCCTGCTCACCGCCTTGTTGCCCATCCACCTCTGGACCGCCTTTTTTCCCACTGTCCCCGGGCTACGTTGCCATTTGGGATCCGTGTGCAACGTGTGCTAGAGTCGCTCGGTGTGGAGTCTGTACAACCCCAAATCCAGGGTTTTAACCGCCTGCCACCCTGGTTACTGAAGAGGCCCGGAGTGATTTTGGATTTGTTGCAGTACAAGAGAGATTGCACTCCTGCCACCGTTTTTAATGCAGCATTTTCTACTATTTTATATGAGCACCACGACTATGTAGCTGTTTTTACGGATGGGTCGAAACAAGGGGATTCCGTTGGTTGCTCAGTTGTTTTTCCGGATCGTGTCCTGCGTCAGCTCAAGGTCCGACTGCCTCAGACTTTTACTGTCTTTGATGCGGAATTGTCTGCGATCTTGCGGGCGCTGGAGCAGATGAGACATTCTTCCTCTCCTAAATTTCTTGTCTGTTCCGATTCACTCAGTGCCCTTCAATCATTGCACCATTTGTATCCGGCAGATACAGTAGTCCAGACCATCCAGGATGCCCTCCTCCGACTACAGCGACTGGGGAAGGTTGTAGCTTTCTGCTGGGTTCCGGGGCATGTCGGCATGGCTGGGAATGAAAGGGCAGATCTCGCAGCCAAGGAGGCGTGTCTCGATCCACACGTATCTCAGCGTGCTATCCCCTTGCACGCACTCACCTCGCTGTTGAGCTCACGAGTCATGTGTCGGTGGGAGGATGAGTGGCTGGAAGTGACTGACAATAAGCTCCATCTAGTCAAACCCACAACGCGTGTGTGGTGTACTTCCTTTCAGCCCCATCGACGGGACGAGGTCTCCTCACTCGGCTTCGAATAGGCCACAGCCCTATGACGCATGGCTTCCTGCTCCGGCGAGAAGACCCTCCAATGTGTGGTGCTTGCGGCGTCCAGGTCACTGTGCGCCACGTTTTATTGGATTGCGTTTTATTTTCTGACCAGCGGGCCGCGGCTGACTTGCCAGCGGACCTGTCAACTCTTTTAGGCAACACTCGGACGAATGTGGTTAAAGTTTTAAAGTTCTGTACCATGTCAAATGTTTTTATTTGCTCACTGTGTGACAAGCTCGCCCATATTTTATGTAAGTAGCCAGCCAGTGACAATTTCAGTGGCATTCTTGTTGCTATGTTTTCCCTTTCCTTCGGTTTTACTTTCTTATATAGCATTTTCTTTCTTTTCCTGCTTTCTTTGCGTGTGTGCTTCAGTTTTCTTAGGTCTGTCCACATTCGTTCCTTTTAATGTGTGTCAGGGCGCTGATGACCTCGATGTTGAGCGCCCATAAACCCCAACACACACACACACACACACACACACACACACACACACACACACACGCATATTGCAGAATAGTGAATAAAATCAGTTCCAGAACGGCTATCACTCAATGACTGAAAAGCTTAATTTAGTTCTTCTTTAGAGTAGGGACTAAGTAGGATATAACAACAATCATCTTCAACAGGAGACGGGTGACTAAGGACTGGGACGGTGGGAGGAGCGAGCTTATCGATAAATGCCTCTAACCAGGCAATAGTAGTATGAAGGGGGGAATGGAAGTTGGATGTTTCTGAAAGTCTTTGTTTTATACCAAACGCATGTCACAATAGTCGCTTTACTGAGTGTAGAGAAAAATTTAGTCCAATTACCTTTTTTCAGGATTTGTTAACAATAAACTCTGTCATCCGCTGCGAATCTCACAGCGCTGATTAAAGCTTGATAAGCATCTTATTCTCGAAATTCATATCCCATGTTTAAGAGTTTTCGTCGAACTGTACCCTTATATTTGTCCTGACTGGCTTTCGCGATTTTCCACTCACTGTTAGCGGAACATACAGGGTGGCTATAATTAAAATGGTTAGTTGAGAGGGCCCCATGAAAAACGAGTGACCTCAGAACATCGAAATTTTGTCGAAACATTTGTAACGACATGCGGAAGAGAAATAACGAATAAATCATTGAAAGAAACACATTTTAATTTCAACATCATAAGGTAACATTTGTTAGCTGCGTACCATGTTTACTTTCCCGATAACAAACGTTGCTCAATGTGAGGACGATTTGGATCCAGGACACGTTGTAGCCGCATTACAAATACCATTTCACAATTGTTCACCCATGGAATGTTCAGCTGTCGTGAAACAGCTCGTTCCTTGTATGAAAATCGCACACTGGGTCCAGCATTCTCAGCAATGGCAACAGTAACTTCTTCAGAAATTTGTGGCGGAATTGGCTGTCGGCTTCTCCCAGGAGAAATTCCCAAATCAATGATTAATTCGAACTTCCGAATCATGTTTTTCAAAGCCGGTACGGAAAGAGAACCTGTCTGCACTCCTTTAACGCGTCGATACTCCCAAAGAGCAGCAGATTACTGCCGTTATTTTGATAAAATAGCTATACGAACTCATCTCATTCAGAACCATGTTGACTGTCTGCAACCGTAATGCACACTGATAGTTGTGTTTCAACCCTACGCCACCATACCAGTAGCCGCTTCTAACGGCTTCATGACACTAACATTAGTAACAACGCAAATCCTACAGCGCAGAGTCTGAAAATCATTCCTACAAAAGCTGGGTATCCAAACGATTAATAGCTTTCCATGTACACAGGCTCGAGTAGGAAAGTTTAATTATAACCACCATGTATTTGTGTAGTATCAACGTCTATGTTAATGCAGAACTTTACTCGGAGGTGATCGGGCCCCATCGAATCCGTTTTAACGTGTCAATTGGAAAGTTCAATAAAACAGTGTGAGCATAGCATACATTTTATGCAGGACTTTTACAGAAAGATCAATATACCACTGTAGGTAGTCCCTCGTTACTATCACTACATTACTGTCTTCAAAAACATTCATCAGAGCCTTACCGTTTCTGTCACCCCTCCACCCCATAACACATGAAAATTCAGGTTTTCAACTATTGTAAAGGGAGGTCGAAGCTGGTTTATTAAGTGCCACCCTTCATCTTCCGCGATAATATAGTGGGGAGCTTTACACAGCGAGACAACTGTAAAGGCCTTTCATTTGCACAGAAAGCAATTCGATGTCGTTGGTTCTTATATTGAGCGGGCATGGTTGATGCGGCAGCGAATTTCTTACCAATATAGCAACACCACCCTTCTCACCGAGGCGGTCCCTCATTATGAAGTAATTTTTCAAGCTTCAAGTCTGCTGAGATTTGAATGGCTCAAATGGCTCTGAGCACTATGGGACTCAACATCTTAGGTCATAAGTCCCCTAGAACTTAGAACTACTTAAACCTAACTAACCTTAGGACATCACACACACCCATGCCCGAGGCAGGATCCGAACCTGCGACCGTAGCAGTCCCGCGGTTCCGGACTGCAGCGCCAGAACCGCTAGACCACCGCGGCCGGCTGAGATTTGAACATATTTCGCTAAAAGAGCTGTATCAGGATGAATAATGAATAATTCTCTTTGCAATCTTTCTCTTTTGGAGTTAGTTGATCTTGCGTTCCACTGCAAAACTTTATAAGCTTTATGATTTAAGCGGGAAGGGAATGAAGTATGCCCGTTACGAGATACCGTGTATCGGTGTCGCTCATAATACTGTTTTGTCGCGTTTCGCTACTTGAGAAAGTGTAGACTGAAAACTATTTGCCTTATGGGTAACAAACTTTATTGGAATGATGTTCAGACTGTGCGCTGCAGGATTTGCGTTGTTAGTAACGTTAGCGTCACGACTGGTGGTTATGCGCAGGTACTTGTAGGCGACGAGGGTTGAAACAGAAGCATCAGTGACCATAACAGTTGCAGACAGTCGATATTGATCTGGACAGGTTGAGCAGGACTTTACTCGCAAAGCTGTTTCATCAAAACGATATCACTGCTTGCAGTTTCCACATATAGATCCACCGGACATCTAGTTCCATGGATAAACACAGCTTCTCGAAAAGTTTTAGAGTAGAAGGGTAACAAGCAGGACTGCAGAATAACATTTTTTTCTTACCATCCCTTCTAACACCTATAATGGGGAAGACAGTTAGCACGACTTGCAAAACCTCCGCTTCTTTCTTTTTGTATCAACTTTTCTTATTGCTCCCAATTTGTAGACATTGAAGAAGGAATGTAAGATTCTATGTTTTAAGACTTCAAGACTTCGCTGTTGATTTAAAAAAAAAAGACTTTTGTGGAATCTTCAATTCACCCTTCATTTTTATTTTTCCAACAGAAAAAAATCGTAATTATAGCATTCTTCGGTTCCTGTAAGGAGAGACGCAAGTCTCCCTAAAGTAGTAGGATGCAGACAGCCTATGCTTATATCCATACCTTCCGTATAAACAACGTAAGGCCTCCGTAGAAGTCACGACACCGTTCAGAAGTTACAGTTTCCACTGGAGGGGTGTTGATAACATTTTGTCTGTTGTAGCTACATTTGAAACTTTAGTAGCAAATGATGCTTGGTTAGTTCCTGCAATGAAGGTTTTTGATCCCTTAAATCTAGAATAACCTCATTCTGCCGCTTATTGCCCGTGCCGAATACGATGGAGACATCCTCTTTTGATAACTCTACCTTCTCATCTTCAGGGCGTATTTCAGATGCACCTCCCGAACGACCGCCGACGAGTGGCTCGTAGCGTTCATCGTGCTGTTCGATGTAGTTCCTGGAGATGCTGGAAAGGGAAATGCACCTTGATGTAGCAGGTGGGCAGCAGGTTGTTCGCGATGTTGTCCACCGGGTTGTGGAAATCACCACCCTCCCTTCACTATATATCACAACATAAGTAGCGTGGTTATCACCGAGAGGAAATCCAAATATTATAGTATGTTGCAGATAAGGGTACCAACGTAAAACCAGTGTTCGTACACTACAAGGAAAGCTCTGGCATCACACGGAAGAGCGACCTCTGAGCACTTCTAAACACTTCCGCGAGCTAACTGAGCTGCACCGCCAACTTCTTTATCCTTCCCCTCCCAGTTGAGTTAGTGCTCCTCGATGTTGACGTGACGCTAAACCTTAATCGGCAGTCCCCCATTCTACACAAGTATTATGTGAAAAACTGTAAAGAGCTTGGCAGACGACGGAAACCAGCCACTTTAGAATAGCTGCAGAATCAAAAAGCTGGAGATCTGTATCAAAATACACTAATGAGCGAAAACGTTATGATCACTTTGTTTGTCCGGTTTTGGAACGAAATACATAATTGATTCTGCATATCAGGGATCCGAAAGTTTGTTGGTAGGTTTGTGGATGAATGTGGTATTATATGACTACGGGCAGGTCATGTAGCTCGCGTAAATAACGGGCTGTTGATTGGCGTAGACGGTGATGGAGCTCGATAGCATTTACATCACGCGAATCTGGTCGCCGTGGCATCAAAGTGAGTTCATTATAATGCTCCTCAAACCACTGTAGTACGGTTCTGGCTCCTAGACATCGACAGTTATACTGCTGAAAGATGACAACGCCGTCAGGGAAGACATCAAGCTTGAAGGTATGCAGGTGGTTCGCAGCTGTCAGCGTGACTTCGATTACTACCACAGGTCCCATGCAAACGCAGAAGAATGTCTCCCGAAACATAATACTGCTCCCACTAGCCTGCGTCCGTGGCACACTGTACGTTTCGAGCCACCGCTCACCTCGATGACGGCGTTTGTGGAGACGACCATCGAGCTTGTGTAGTAAAAAAGTGATTCACCCGAAGAGCCGACATGTTTCCATTGATCGATGGTCCCGTGCCCACTGCAGTCGTAATTGATGTCGTTGTGTCAGCACATGAACACTGATGCGATAAGCGTTGTACTCCGAAACACTTGTGCCTGCACCAGCACTGTGCTCTTTCGGCCGAGATGCCACTACTTACAGAGCAGACACACCTCCGAACCCCACATCCTGTGCAGAGTCGTAGACGTCCAACCATTTAGCGCCTAGTGGTAGTTTCACTGTTCTGTCTCTTTCCGTACACGCTAACGACAGTAGCACGTGACCATTCGACCAGCTTCGCCGTTTTTGAGATACTCATTCACAAGCTCTGCGTAATAATAATCTGCCGTTTGTCAGAGTCGGTTATCTCAATGCATTTCCCAATTTGCAGCCAATATCTTTGCTAGGGTGATCCCCCATCCGTGTCTGCTCCGCTTACGGACTATTGTTACTGCGTCACGTGCCACGCGGTATTCAACGTCGCGATGGCCAGTGGTAATAATGTTCTGGCTTATCAGTGTATAAAAACAATGTATCGTACGATACTTGTTTCACCACTTGATATATGTTGGTATATTGATTTACTAACTCAACATTTTCAGGCACGCAAGAAGTTTATTAAGAACGGGACCTGCAGAGAGCGAACACCTTTCCGCACAGTATTAATGAGGTGTTATCAAAGTGTAACATTTTTCATGGCGGGAGTTCACATAGTGAATGCTGCAGTTTCTTTTAAATGAGCGCATATTACGAACTTCCATATGGACTGTAAGTGCACATATGGTGGAGTTACAACACCAAGACGTTTGAATAAGGAGCGGCATGAAGCTCGCCAACTGATATCGCAGCTCGGTTTGACTACAGTTTTCTGGACTAGAAATATCCATTTTTCATGTTGAGAATGGGATATTGGTGAAATGCTATGACTCTGACATACGTTTGAGCATCAGTAAATCAACAAATACTGCAACCAGTAGCATCTATCGATCTGTAATTCACGCAAGACGCTTATCATTGAAGATCTCATTCTCAAGTGGACGTTCAGCTTACGACGTCAGTGTGTCGTCGCAGATCATCTTGTTTCAGGCTGCTTACATTCATATCCGTCAAATAACTGAGACGAGAAACGACGTGTACACTATGTGATCAAAAGTATCCGGACACCTGGCTGAAAATGACTTACAAGTTCGTGGCGCCCTCCATCGGTAACTGGATTCAATATGGTGTTGGACCACCCTTAGTGTTGATGACAGCTTCCACTCTCTCGCAGGCATACGTTGAATCAGGTGCTGGAAGGTTTCTTGGGTAATGGCAGCCCATTCTTCACAGAGTGCTGCACTGAAGAGAGGTATCGATGTCGGTCGGTGAGGCCTGACACGAAGTCGGCGTTACAAAACATCCCAAAGGTGTTCTATAGGATTCAGGTCAGGACTCTGTGCAGGCCAGTCCATTACAGGGATGTTACTGTCATGTAATCACTCCACCATAGGGCGTGTATTATGAACAGGTGTTCGATCGTGTTGAAAGATGCAATCCCCATCCCCAAATTGCTCTTCAACAGTGAGAAGCAAAAAGATGCTTAAGACATCAATGTAGGTCTGTGCTGTGATAATGTCACGCAAAACAAGGGGTGCAAGTCCCCTCCATGAAAAACACGACCACACCATAACACCACCGCCCCCTAATTTTACTGTTGGCACTAAACACGCTGGCAGATGACGTTAACCGGGCATTCGCCAAACCCACACCCTGCCATCGGATCGCCACATTGTGTACCGTGATTCGTCACTCCACACAACGTTTTTAAACTTCAATCGTCCAATGTTTACGCTCCTTACACCAAGCAAGGCGTCGTTTGGCACTTATGGGCGTGATGTGTGACTTATGAGCAGCCGCTCGACCAAGAAATCCAAGTATTCTCACCTCCCGCCTAACTGTCATAGTACTTGCAGTGGATCCTGATGCAGTTTGGAATTTCTGTGTGATGGTCTGGATAGATGTCTGCGTTTTACCCATTATGACCCACTTCAATTGTCGGCGGTCTCTGTCAGTCAACAGACGAGGTCGGCCTGTACGCTTTTGTGCTGTACGTGTCCCTTCACGTTTCCACTTCACTATCACATTGGAAACAGTGGACTTACGGATGTTTAGGAGGGTGGAAATCTCGCTTACAGACGTATGACACAAGACACCCCATCACCTGAGCATGTTCGAAGTCACGAGTTGCGCGGAGCGTCCCGTTCTGCTCTCTCACGATGTCTTATGACTACTGAGGTCGCTGATATGGAGTACCTGGCAGTAGGTGGCAGTACAATGCACCTAATATGAAAAACGTATGTTTTGGGGGGGTGTACGGATACTTTGGATCACATAGTGTATGTAGACGTCGTAAATAAAGTTTTTCTATCTGAAGACAAAAATATTTCTTCTCGGCAGGAATCATTAATGAATACAGATAAAATGCGAGTAGCTGCGGTATTCAGTTCAAGTTGTCAACAAAGAATACTATATTGACTGAGTGATACATTTTGATCAAGTGTTTTACACACGGGTTCATGATACTAGACGCCATGTTACTAAGCAGACAGCATTGTATTACTGAGGTTTGCACTAAACGGACGAATGCTAGTAGATATCGCAGTTGTGGAGACGGAATCTACATTTGAACAGAAAGTTGGCATTTATATTATCAAATGGATAGGAGAGTTAGACTGGTTTGCAAAAATAAGGATCTTACACGTTTCGTCGTATACGCATATCGCCGACTGCGAACGATTAAGAGAAGTCTCGAGAGACATACCCCGCGAACTTTTTCTCTTTCCTACTGTAACTACCGCTAGTTCTTAAGCACTATCCGCCTCTGTAACCGAACTCGCTAACGCAAGCCCTTGCGGTGGCGCTTGACACAGAAATTGTCGTTTGAATCCTGGAGGTGGTAGAAACTTTCGTCATCAATATTCGGCCGGTAAATGGCGTAAAGTTACTGACCTTTCGATTTTGCACCACTTTCCTGTATTAAATTCCAGATCTCTCGGCAGTGCATCATCCAGTGAGGGCATGTGAGACTGTGTCGATGATGATCCGCCCGTCGAATGGAGACGTTCAGCTCGACGGCTCCCTTGGTGTTGTTCAAGAGAAGTAGGCACGGGGATTCTCTCTTCTCTCATCGTCAAGTAAGACTAATATGACACCACGCTATACACACACCACTCACAGTTACCTACACTGAACAAACTTACTTTTAAGCCTGAGTTCTCATACATCGTGTAAAGAGGGGCCTTTAATAAAATACTTTTCGATTATGTAGCTTATCACACCCTCGGAGTATCATAGTCAACAATACCGTACCATTTTTTCTCAATAGTTCCCCATTGAACAAGAAAAACACTGGAATCGACGACAAAAACTGGCATATATTTTCAGGAAAAATCCACAATCATTTAAATGACCTGTTAGTAAAACCATAGTTGTAAAAGCGATCAACCTGTGACCAGTCTAATAACATTTGACGACAAGCCCATTAAAGCTTCATGGTTCGCGCGGGATTAGCCGAGCGGTCTGGGCGCTGCAGTCATGGACGGTGTGGCTGGTCCCGGCGGAGGCTCGAGTCCTCCCTGGGGCATGGGTTTATGTGTGTTTGTTCATAGGATAATTTAGGTTAAGTAGTGTGTAAGCTTAGGGACTGATAACCTTAGCAGTTAAGTCCCATAAGATTTCACACACATTTGAACATTTTTTGAACGCTTCATGGTTCACTGATCAAATAAAACTCGTATTGTATCAAGCAAGTACCATCTAATGTGATACACCTCTGAATAATAGACTAATATTTGTGAAAGCACTGCAGGCTGTCATTTGCCATGACGGAAAATGAGAAGAAAGTTGGAATATCACACAAAAGCCCGCAAGAAAACTACGTAGGGAAAATACCGATTTTCCTGAATGAAATACTAACTGGTACAAACAGAAAACCAACATTCGAATATGCACCAGCAGTTACGTGAGAATGTAGAGGTCGCACGACTGTAACTCTGTCCACAGAAAGACTACGCATGTAAATCAATCGCACACTTTCAGAGGTATATCGATGCAGACTCTTATCGCGTACTATTCGAAAGCCGTAATACATGTTTCATGACGGCAACGTAATACATGAATAAATTACAGGAATATGACTTCCAAAGCGGACTCTGTATGGCATACACGTCGAACATTTGTGTGGCAGCTGAGTTGGTCTCGGTATGGTCACTAGTTTGCCCCATTTAAAGGTCCTGGATGTTTAAACATGTACGAAGTGGATAATTGTTCATTTTGTATGAAAAGAGGAAACGTAAACGTGTCATTATCTCGCCACAAACGACAAAGATAATGGAATTTAGCGTACACAGTGACACGGTCGTTTTCCAACAGAGCGCTGCAGAGCTGCACGCGGCAGTAGAGGCCGTTTTCCACGTCGTCAAGGATGCACGTGGAATTCAGTTCCCATCTGAAGCGGCAGCAGCTAATGGTAACGAATGAGAGACACAGAGAACGGAGCTCTGGGAGGGAAACAAATAAAATGCGCTTAATACCTGGAACTTCAGGCAGAAGTAAACATACCAGTATGGCTCGGAATGACGAGTTGGAATATGCGCCTGCGGTGGTTTTCAATTATTTCATGTTGTTCGGAATTGTATGTTAATGACTGCTGCAAGTATGGCAATGTATGTGATTAATTTGACGATGGAACTATTCTCGAGAAGACGAAGTTGCTTGAAGACATGCCTATTTTTATTTTATTTATAATATATTCTTTCACAAATTTCATTATTCATGTTTTCTTATTTCACTATCAACAGATTCGATGAATTATCATTCATGATTGTCCTCCATCTCATTACGTAGTCGACAACATTCAGAAAACTAATCGCTCCAGAACAATAATTTCCTACACTCTCAAAACTGCTTTCAATAGTGTAATTTGCTGTACCTAAATGGAGCAAGTTATAGTAATTTGCTTTTTATTCAGCAGGCACATATTTTAAAAACCTCAGCAAGTGCGTTACTGAAACAATCAAGTAAGCAGTACTCGAATAGAAGAGAAAGCTGCGTGGTCGATTTTTATACAGAGTACAATTTAATCATTACTAACACTTGTATAAGACACATGAATCAAAATTGCCTATGCGGAATGGACCTGGAGACACCGAAAGGTTCCAGACTGATCGTTATAATTATAATACAAAAAAAATGAAAAGAAATAAAAAGGTACGATGCGCTGCGAAGGAATTATCCGAATGGGACGGCAATCGTTGAATGTGATGTTCATGTACATACGTATGACTAATGCTTCAGAAAAACTGGATAATTTGTTCAAGAGAAAGAGCTACACAAACTGAGCAAGTCATTAATGCGTCAGATCATCACTCATGGACGCCGGGTCTTATAGTGGGCAACAGACAGGGTGATATCCTACCGCTGACCAATGCGTCTACAGACACGTCTTCCCTGGTCATCTGCGATCAATTCGACCCCGTCGCTGAAATAACTTGCCTGTCGCCAACCATGCGGTCCGACTACCAGGAGTGACGGTCTAGTGTGCCATTTCTTTTCACAGCAGGACTCCTTTGGTTGTCATTCGCGTCATCTTTACATCACAGCAGTGTTTCGACGATATTCTACTCCCTGTTTTGTTGCCCCTCATCACAAACTATCCTGGGCTTATTTCAGCTAGATAATACCCGCACGCACACGGCAAGAAAGTCTACTGTTTGTCTTGGTGTTTACCAAACCCTATCTTGGCCAGAATGGTCACCGAATCTCTCACCAATTGAGAACCTTTTTGACGATCTAACGAGCCAACTGGACAGAATTTGATATCTCTCAGGTGAACATCCAACAACTCTATCAATCAATGCCAAGCCGAATAACTGCTTGTAAAAGGGCCAAAGGTGGAACAACGCGTTATTGACTTGCTGAAATTGTAAAGCCCTTTCTGTTGAATAAATCATCCATTTTTTTCTGAAATTGTAATGAATTGTTTGTCTGTATATGTACTTCACATCTACCGATTTCCGTCTCATTTGGATGATTCCTTCTTGGTGCGTGAATTTTTATTCATTTATTTATTTATTTTTCTCTTAGAGTGTGAAATGGTACGACAGGTTTTCAGTACCAGATTTTAAACTGCAAAACATTGTAAGGGGCATATGTGGACGGCAGTCATAATTTATTGATTGGGAAGTGCAGATTAAGACTAATAAAATTGCAACAAAAAGATAAGAAATTAAGGAGCCGGGACTTGGATAAGTTAAAACAACCAGTGCTTGTCCATGGTCCAAGGGAGCATTAGGCAACAATTGGATGAAACAGGAGAAAGGAACACACTACACACAATAAAACACCAATTGGTATCTTTAAGAAATGGTATAGTGAAGACAGCGGGTGGATCTAATACACAAGATTTGAGTTGAATTTAATTGACAAAAGGAGAAAATGTACAAAAGGTAAAAAATTAGGTAGCAAAAGGGAATGAAGAGGTCTCAAAATGAATGACGAAGTGCAAAAGAAAGACTGGGTAGAGAAAAAATGTAAGGCTGCAGAAGCATGCTTGACTATGGATAAAAACAGATACTGTTTAAGGGGGAGAAAAAAAACTTTGGAGAGAGAAAAGAAGCAGCTGTGTCAATATCAAGAGTTGAGATGGTAAGCCACAACCAAGCAAAAGGGACAACTGAAAGGCGGAAGGAATACATATAACTGGTACTCAAAATTAGATTTCGAAGAAGTGTCTGCACACGCGAGGCAATTCTAATCCTACAATTCAGCTTCGAAGATAGCCTGAAGGAGGATTACCGACGTTTAAGGCATCTATGGATTCAGATTAAGCTTTTGACAATTTTGAGTGGAATACACTCTTTAAAATTCTGAAGGTAGCAGGGACAAAATAGAGACACAAGATTATCTACAACTGGTACATAAAACCAAGACTCCAGTTTTACGAGTTGAAGGACATGAAATGAAAGCATTAGTTGAGAAGGCGAAATTAGGAATGACATTAGTTGAGAAGGCAGAAGTAGATACGACATAAAATGCAAAATATTAATAGGAAGGAAAGCATTTCTCAAACAGAGTAATTTTTTGAGGTCGAATATAATTTTAATGCGTTAAATATTCAATATGCGCAGTGCAGGAGCGGTTGGCATCCTGCTGACGAAAACATTAATGTAATCGGAAACGTTATCCATCTGGAGACGGGCATCACAGCCCGAAACCAGTTGTGGTATTGACATAGAGTATTTTTTAAAAGTATTTGTCACTCGCTGCTTTACCACCTATAATGCTTAACGGTCGCAGAGGTAGAAAGATCCAGCATGGAATAAATTACATAAATTTAAACGTTAGGAAGCTGTTTCTAAAAGTATTTGTCTAGAATGTAGCCTTGTACGGAAGTGAAATGTGGACGACAAGCAGTTCATTCAAGCAGAGAATAGAAGCTTTGGAAATGTGATGCTACAGAAGAATGCTGAAGATCAGATGGGTAGATCGTATAAGTAATGAATAAGTACTGAATCGCACTGGGAAAAAAGAAGTTTATGCAAAACTTGACTAAAAGAAGGGATCGGTTGAAGGAAATCCTAAAGCATCAAGGCATCGTCAATGTGAAAGTAGATGGAAGGATGAGAGTTAAACATTGTGGAAGGAGACTAATGCTTGACTAAAGCAAGCACGTTGAAATGGATGTAGGCAGTAGTAGTTTTAAAGAGATGAGGCGGCTTGCACTGGATAGGAGCGTGGAGTGCTCCATCGAACAACTCTTCGGACCCAAAATCGCAACAAACCAAAAGTTAAACGAATTATCGTTCTGACTGTCGTAACGTAGCATAAACTAGAAATATCGCTGGTTACTTAGACCGCTTGATAGTATTTAATTGCACTAAAAACACATTTCTTATGATGTATACAATGTATACATTCCTGTTACTGTAAACAACATAATGCTGCGATAAAATTGCTGTTAATGGTAATGTTTGGTCTACCACTGAAGACATGATGTGTAATTTGCTTGTTCCCTTCATCCAAATCGCTGTTACATGACAGTTTTCTTGATCTGTGGTATATTATGATAGTCAACAGTGTACAAAGGTTGCCTTTGTCAACTTGTAATTTGTTTATTGTCACCAATGACCGCGTCGAATTACTGTGTTGGTCACTCTACAATCTTAGCATATGTTCTCCATCAGAAATTCCTTCCTGAGCCAATAACCGATAACTAACTGTGTATTCTAGTAATTAGTTTTTCATCGGTGGAAACGATCGTGTAGTACGCTGTCATAAGAGATGTATGATCTTTTGGTGAAAGGCACGGTAGTAAAGTATTGGCTGCCTATTTGTAAAGATCATTTCAATAGCAATGGTTCGAAGATTAGTTGCCAAGCTCATGTCGTTACATGCAGCTATAAAAATTTGTTTTTATTTCATTTGTTAGATATAAGTATTAACTTCTTTATGCTTTAGGGGAAAAAATTCTAAAAGTTACAAATGTTCAAATGTGTGTGAATTTCTAAGGGACCAAACTGCTGAGGTCATCGGTCCCTAGACTTACACACTAATTAAACTAACATGCTATGAACAACACACACACACACACACACACACACACACACACACACACACACACACACACACACATGACCGAGGGAGGATTCGAACCTCCAGCGGGAGGGACCGCGCAGTCCGTGACATGGCGCCTCTATCCGCGCGGCCAACTGAACAAAACGGAAGTATCATATCTTGTGACTTAACAAGAAGCTGGTTCCGATTAAGGCTCTGCAGCCCACATAGAATTCGTGAATGCACTGCCTGACAAAAAACGAAGCACCCGGAAGAAGTTATTAGATGAAAACGTAACTTTGTACACGTACACAAACACATACACACAATTGGTGGGTATTTGAATGATTAAAGAGTTGCAATTCTCTGTGACAAGTAGAACGGTTACGAGAGCGCATTAGAATTGCTTGTGTTTAGTGATACTGTGAAGGACACCGAGATGCCGCGTACTTACTTATGGGGTATTCCGATGTGACAGTGGCCCAGTGTTGGGCTACATGGCAGGCTTACGAATCGTCAAGGTTTCGGTCAACTACATCTGATCCCCACAAGGAAGAATTCAAACAGCGCGCCAAGCAAATTTTAACACCTGCATATTCACGCATGCCAGCCGAGAACAAGTGATAGACTCAAGATTCCCTGCAACATTCTGTGTCATCCTGCACTATTGATCAGAGACTAGCACACTCGGCCTAGAGAGTTACCGTCTCATGTGTAGGCTACCGTTAACACCACACCACAAACAGCTGCGTTTGAAGTGGTGCTGTGACCGGGAAGCATGGACTCATGATGAATAGCGTCACACTGTGCTCAGCAATGAATCGTGGTTCAGCACTATCCCAGATGACCAGTATTGGCGAGTATGGCAGCGACCTGTGGAGTGGCCACATATATTTCAATGTTTTAGAGAGAGACAGCGGTGTTACCCATGGCGTCGTAGTGTGGGGAGCCATCGGGTTCGACTTTACGACTCGTAATAATTGAGGGAACTCCGACAGCGCAATGATGCATCACAGCTATCCTACGTCCCCAGGTGTTACTTCTACTGCAACAGTATGACGGTGCCATTTTTCAACAGGGCAATGCTCCATCACACACGGCACTTGTCTCTATGAACTGTCTGGGTTATGCTGAGATCCTCCCATTGCCGGCACGATTCCCAGATCTGTCCCCGGTAAAACGTATGGTATCAGCTCTAATGTCAACTCCCCAGCAGTGCCAATTCCATGATAATGAAGAACCAATTGTCTCATGACAGAATCCAACAGCTTTATGATAATTTCCCAACCGAATTAGTACATGCATTCAGGCAGTGGTGGTGAAACATTATACTGATAAGAGGTCATCGGTCCATAGATTTACGCACTTCAGTCCGGAACTGCGCGACTGCTACGGTTGCAGGTTCGAATCCTGGCTCGGGCATGGATGTGTATGATGTCCTTAGGTTAGTTACGTTTAAGTAGTTCTAAATTCTAGGGGACTGATGACCTCAGATGTTAAGTCCCATATTGCTCAGAGGCATTTGAACCATTTTTTTTTACGCATTAATTACACTAACTTTAACTTACGCTAAGGGCAACACACATACCCATGCCTGAGGGAGGACTCCAACCTCCAGCAGGAGTTCGTGACATTGCGCCTCTAACCACGCGGTAATTTGTTTCGATTTTGTATTCACTGAAATATCATCACATGCCTTCTCAAATTGTGAAGTTTCATTTAGTTTCCTCCTCCCCTTCTGACTGCTTCACTTTTTTTCTGTCAGTCTGCTTATTCATGTGTGCCATACCACTGTATTCTCGTTTCACGAGATGTTAAATGCTTTAAAAGAACAGTACATCAATCCATAAAAAACTATAGTTACTTCCATATCTCGATAAACAAAAATGTTGTGATTATTAACCATGCGAAGAAATACATGTCTTTTTTTGTGCTATTATTTGAAAAAAAAAATTTGATACCCTGAACCGTTTATGAAATACGGCTTGTATTAACGCCACGTGATTCACGATGTGCATGGACGAAACTGGGCACACTTCGCGCAATTCTGCCGCAGATATAAAACGAATATTTGCTTTCAGCTTTAAATAAAACGTCGATAGGATAGCGACATTTCATGTCAGCAATGTATGACCTAAAGTGAATCACATGCAGAGTCTACACAATGTATTTTATCATGCATACTCTTAAAATTTCGTCAATAGCTATAGCAAATAACGAAAAGAAATCCAGTCCATCAGAAAGCGAAGATGCGAGGCTATAAAATAAGTTTCCTTCACTGAATATCTTTTTAAAAAATTGTATAAGAATTATTTCACAGCAGCTGGCACGTCTGCCACAGCGCAGTCATCACATACGTAACTCTTCCAGGAGATAGGCATTATGACTGCACCTTGTCAACTGAAGAGGACAGGTACGTCCATACCCACAAGACTAGCGAAAAGAGTGACCTTTGTTATCCATTATTAAAGCTGTCAGTGGCTCACAAAGGAGTTCAAGACGCAGCAACAAAAATTTTTGATCATTTGCGCAATATGTATCAAATGTCCGACACGTAGGATAACAAGTTTTAAATCTAACCTAAAATCATTTCTCCTGAATAAACTACTCCTATTCTGTTGACGAGTTCCTATTTAAAAACTAGCAGGCAGTAAAAAAATAAAACCTAGTTTTTTTAAGAGTAGCTGCATGAGTAGGACAATAAAATACACTCCTGGAAATTGAAATAAGAACACCGTGAATTCATTGTCCCAGGAAGGGGAAACTTTATTGACACATTCCTGGGGTCAGATACATCACATGATCACACTGACAGAACCACAGGCACATAGACACAGGCAACAGAGCATGCACAATGTCGGCACTAGTACAGTGCATATCCACCTTTCGCAGCAATGCAGGCTGCTATTCTCCCATGGAGACGATCGTAGAGATGCTGGATGTAGTCCTGTGGAACGGCTTGCCATGCCATTTCCACCTGGTGCCTCAGTTGGACCAGCGTTCGTGCTGGACGTGCAGACCGCGTGAGACGACGCTTCATCCAGTCTCAAACATGCTCAATGGGGGACAGATCCGGAGATCTTGCTGGCCAGGGTAGTTGACTTACACCTTCTAGAGCACGTTGGGTGGCACGGGATACATGCGGACGTGCATTGTCCTGTTGGAACAGCAAGTTCCCTTGCCGGTCTAGGAATGGTAGAACGATGGGTTCGATGACGGTTTGGATGTACCGTGCACTATTCAGTGTCCCCTCGACGATCACCTGTGATGTACGGCCAGTGTAGGAGATCGCTCCCCACACCATGATGCCGGGTGTTGGCCCTGTGTGCCTCGGTCGTATGCAGTCCTGATTGTGGCGCTCACCTGCACGGCGCCAAACACGCATACGACCATCATTGGCACCAAGGCAGAAGCGACTCTCATCGCTGAAGACGACACGTCTCCATTCGTCCCTCCATTCACGCCTGTCGCGACACCACTGGAGGCGGGCTGCACGATGTTGGGGTGTGAGCGGAAGACGGCCTAACGGTGTGCGGGACCGTAGCCCAGCTTCATGGAGACGGTTGCGAATGGTCCTCGCCAATACTCCAGGAGCAACAGTGTCCCTAATTTGCTGGGAAGTGGTGGTGCGGTCCCCTACGGCACTGCGTAGGATCCTACGGTCTTGGCGTGCATCCGTGCATCGCTGCGGTCCGGTCCCAGGTCGACGGGCACGTGCACCTTCCGCCGACCACTGGCGACAACATCGATGTACTGTGGAGACCTCACGCCCCACGTGTTGAGCAATTTGGCGGTACGTCCACCCGGCCTCCCGCATGCCCACTATACAGTCCGTCAAATGCACATACGGTTCACGTCCACGCTGTCGCGGCATGCTACCAGTGTTAAAGACTGCGATGGAGCTCCGTATGCCACGGCAAACTGGCTGACACTGACGGCGGCGGTGCACAAATGCTGCGCAGCTAGCGCCATTCGACGGCCAACACCGCGGTTCCTGGTGTGTCCGCTGTGCCATGCGTGTGATCATTGCTTGTACAGCCCTCTCGCAGTGTCCGGAGCAAGTATGGTGGGTCTGACACACCGGTGTCAATGTGTTCTTTTTTCCATTTCCAGGAGTGTATATACACTAATCACGTATACATATTACGTAAACTAACTCTTTCCACATCATTTCCATAAAAGAATCGTTCAAATAATCTATGGAACACGCAACTAACTAACTACCTAATTTACATCCGGCTTAAAGCGGAACTATTCGACGATGGCATACCAAGATGCCCTGACGCAGCCTCCATGACAACCGTGCCGATGCTGCTAACTTTTCCGCGCAGAATGTCCTAGTGGAAACCGGTCTATACGTAATGGCCACGTTGTGACGTACGGACCCGTGTTATTAGTATTACACCCGTTACAGAATGAAGTATTTGCAAATTGAAAGGATGTCGGTTGCACAATGTACGGTCACTGTGATTTACTGTAGAATTACACATAAAAGGGTTCTGTAAAACTACACATTTTTATGTTGCGGAGTATACACTTACATGTGCGGGACTCCGTGTTGTTTTACTCTTTCTTTGGATTCTATACAGCCGTAAGCAAGCACACACGCCCAAAAATAAACTTTGTTACTGCACAAATTCACACGCAACATGAATCCACAGTGACTCTACACAAATACCACTTCTGAAGCTAGTCTCTCTAAACGACTGATGTTACTACGTATAATATGTCCTTCAGTGTAGCTTATCAATGTAACCCTTCTCTTTTCTCCTCCAAGGATAGAAAACAAGGCAGAAAGAATCGACACAATTGTGAAAAATTGCTGCAAACAAGCATTACAACTACAAGAAAAAGCAGATTTCAATAGATGTGGCGAGCGACTATGAAGCTTTGCACGCTTGAAACTCGAGAAGACAGGTGAGCACAGCACAAGAAGAATCATCGAACTATTAGCATCGCATTTAAAATCAAGATGCATGTGAGAGTGACAGGACTGCGTGTCACGCGATGAAACGCCACGCAAGTGCTGTGAGACTGAAGGCAGCGAAGAGCTTTCAGAAAATTTGGAGGCAGACAGAGAACGATAAGATAGCAGGAGATTACGGTCGAAGTCCGTGTTTTCCTTTGGCTTTTTATGGGTAAAAAATATCAGCTCCCGCGCGCTTCGGCGTCGTCCCCGCTGGCTGTGTTCCTCTGTTATGCACACTAGCTGATTCCTGGGGGTAGACGACAATGATGCATCTCTTTCCACCTTATTTGGGGGGAGGGGGGAGAGGCGGACGGGGGGGGGGGAGGTGGAAGTGGACGTGGAGGGGGACACAGCTGGGTTGGTAAACACCATGACGCAAGAAACCTACAGGCAATTCCCTGGACGTACGTCCAAAATCTGAACAATCACTTTGAAGGCCAAAACTGTCTTAAAAACCAAAAGACGTGTTTCAAGTATACAATATCCATCCGCAGGTGTACAATTTCATATAGTAACTACTGTATCCTGAAATATGAAACACTCGTGTGTTGTTATTTTTTTCTTTTTTGTGGCTGAAGCGATTGTATTAAATATTGGCACAGTCAGAGATGGCCCTCATACACAATCTCTGTTACAGGTAGCAGACGGTGTAGAAGGCTGTATTTATTACTTTGCGACCCCTCTGTGACAAGAACATTGGACTTAATTGCATTATTTGAAATGTTCAATTTGTAGTGAGCTTCTAGTCGCTGTATCCACAGCGCAAGGATATAGCCAGGATTTTGTTAAATAGAACCTTAAACAGACTCGTATTTTTTCATTTTATTCGGAAAAAGAATTATTTATTTATTCTACGTACATAATGTGCCTTTGAAAGGCCTTCGGACAAATAGTATTTGGTCTGTACTATTAAGCAAGAAAGGCTTTTCTTAAAAAAAAAAAGTACAACATATATTCACAACTGAACATATATATACCTTTTTAGCAAAGAAATCTTATATATACAGGGTGTTACAAAATGGTACGGCCAAACTTTCAGGAAACATTCCTCACACGCAAATAAAGAAAAGATGTTATGTGGACATGTGTCCGGAAACGCTTAATTTCCATGTTAGAGCTCATTTTAGTTTCGTCAGTATGTACTGCACTTCCTCGATTCACCGCCATGATTTCATACGGGATACTCTACCTGTGCTGCTAGAACATGTGCCTTTACAAGTACGACACAACATGTGGTTCATGCACGATGGAGCTCCTGCACATTTCAGTCGAAGTGCAAGTACGCTTCTCAACAACAGATTCAGTGACCGATGGATTGGTAGAGGCGGACCAATTCCATGGCCTCCACGCTCTCCTGACCTCAACCCTCTTGACTTTCATTTATGGGGGCATTTGAAAGCTCTTGTCTACGCAACCCCGGTACCAAATGTACAGACTCTTCATGCTCGTATTGTGGACGGCTGTGATACAATACGCCATTCTCCAGGGCTGCATCAGCGCATCAGGGATTCCATGCGACGGAGGGTGGATGCATGTATCCTCGCTAACGGAGGATATTTTGAACATTTCCTGTAACAAAGTGTTTGAAGTCACGCTGGTACATTCTGTTGCTGTGTGTTTCCATTCCACGATTAATGTGATTTGAAGAGAAGTAATAAAATGAGCTCTAACATGGAAAGTAAGCGTTTCCGGACACATGTCCACATAACATATTTTCTTTCTTTGTGTGTGAGAAATGTTTCCTGAAAGTTTGGCCGTACCTTTTTGTAACACCCTGTAGATATATGATAATTCTTATAAGAATTTTGACTGATGACCATAGATTTTAAGTCCCATAGTGCTCAGAGCCATTTGATATAAGAATTTTTTGCTAAGAGAACACAACTCAATCTTCTAATACAAGTTTCACTGTTGCAGAGAAGAAGAATCTTAACTTTGGGTTGAGTAGCTTATAAAGTTAAATGGATTCAAATCTCTTTTTGCAACACTTTCTACAATCTTATATTTAAATTTACGACTTATGTGAAACCAAGTCAGAATTTCTTCAGCACACAAAAGCATCAATAGCTCTTCAAGTCACATTCACATTTTATTAATCCTTCATTACATTAAATTTTTCAATTTCCTTAAGTGATCAAGGGCTGTTTAAAACATTATTATTTCAACCGTCAACTTGAAACCATAGCAACTAAACTGATTTATAAAATAAAACGGAATACACAAATACTATGAGTTACAGTTCTGAGATCTTAAGACTGATTCACGCATTAATTTCAGCTAGACTTCTAACGTATCCGACCTCATAAAAGGGTTTGTGTCTATCCTTGATAATATGGTTATACAGTCTTTGATGCCAACAGACTCCTGTAAAAAACATACACTGTCGTTTATATGACGTTTATTTACAAATACGTTATAGTTGTAACAGTAGGACTCACTGTTTTAGGCATATTACGAATAAGACATTTCACAGCAGAACATCGTTCTTGTAGTAAAACTTGATGACACGATATATACCGACGTTCCACAGGTGAGCCATCTCTACGCACAGTTTCAGAGTTGAAAATGACGATCGCTTGTCGTCTTTCCATGTAAACATAGCTTTTAATGCCGTGAGTCTCGGAGGATATGTTCGACTCGCTTTCGATGCAGCTATTTTCACTTAAGCAAAGAGGCTACATCCTTAAGGGAATTGGAATCTGCCAGGAAAGAAAGAAATGCGGAAGGAATTGACTGTGGCTTATAGTAAGAGACCAACCCCGGCATTCGCCTAAACTGAAAATGGGAAACCACATAGAACCATTTTCAAGGTTGCCGGCGAATGGATTTGAACTACCTCGCTTCCTGAATCCAGGGATTGCTTGCTCAGCGACTCAAGGGACAGAGCTATCCTGGTCGGAGGGGAAATCCGAAAAACTTTTTGTTGTACATTTTTTCAAATAAAATAAAATGCATCACAAGTTGAAATTCTGATACTACACGTTTTTCCTTTAATTGTTCATGTTTCGTCGTTTAATAGTGCATGAATGCACGCATATTTAAAGTTTTAATTGTGCTGGGAATTCGTGGCTCCAGTTATTATCGATTATTACAGCGTAAATACACTAATAAGCCAAAACATTATGCCCACTGCCCATCGCAAGGTTGGATACCGCCTGGTGACGTTGCGCGCACGTTACGAGCTATGAAAAGAATGTAAGCGGAGCAGACGGATGGGGTCACGCTAGCGAAGATATGGGCTGTAAATGGGGAAATCCACTACAAAAACCGACTTTGTCAAAGGACAGATTATTATTACGCAGAGCCTGTGAACGAGTCTCTCCAAAACGGCGAAGCTGGTTGAACGTTCACGTGCTACTGTTGTGAGCATCTACAAAAAGAGGTAAAGGACAGTGAAGCTACCACTAGGCGCTAAATGGTCGGACATCCACGACTTTCCACAGAACGTAGGGTTCGGAGGCTTGTCTGCTCTGTAACGTAGGATAGATGGTGATGTGTGGCATCTCTGCTGAAAGAGCACAATGCTGGTGCACGCACAAGTGTTTCGGAACACCCCGTGTACTTCACGTGTTGAGCCAAAGACATCATAAATTATGATTTCAGTGGGCATGGGTCCATCGATCAATGGAAACGTGCCAGTTCTTCGGGTGAATCACATTTTTGCTACACTAGGTCGATAGTCGTCTTCACAAACGCCGTCAACGAGGTGAACGGCGGCTCGAAACGTGCAACGCGCCACGGACGCAGGCTGTGATAGTAATCAAAGACGCGTTGCACTGCGAACCACCTGCATCCCTTTATGCTTTATGTGTTCTCCGTCGGCGTTGTCATCTTTCAGCAGTATAATTGTCGATGTCTCGAAGCCAGAACCGTGCAACAGTGGTCTGAGGAGGATTGTAGTGGACTGACGTTGATGTCTCGGCGACCAAATTTGCGCGATGTAAATGCTATGGAACCCATCTGGGTCGCTATCGGGGTCCATCACCACGTACGCAAATCAGCAGCCCGTTATTTACACGAACTACACGACCTGTGCGAAGTCATCTAATGCCACATACCTCAATTAAGCTACCAACCGACTGTCCGGTTCGTGGTACGCAGAATCAGAGATATATTTCGTTCCAAAAAGGGACAAACAAGTTATTAAGCAGGTGGTCATAATATTTTGGCATGGTGTTCATTTTGGACAAAAAAACGGGAGGAGGAGGGGGGGGGGCGCCGGCGAGGGATGCACAGCTCAGTCGGCTCTGACAAATCCAAGCAGCCCGCAGAAAAAAATATTTTAGAAACGGGAGAGCTACAGAATGTGCTGTCATCATGCCCGTGTGACTAGATAGGGTGATATGTTGCCGTTTGGGCTAATAAGGATAGAATTTTGAGAATTTTTTTCAAGAAATGCAGACATCGTCGTTTGGGGATATTTATGTTGATCAACGCGATTTTTGGTCGACACCGGCAAATTGGAGTGTATTTTTATGCACTGATTTTAATTTAATATTGTCTGAATAGATCTTTACTGCTTCGTTGCCTTTCTACCAGTCTCCAAACAGCGACCGCAGTGCTAAAATTAAATTGCTATAAATAGATAATTAGGCTATTATAATAGTGCGTACATATTTGTAACTTATCCTAAAGCTAATGGACGAATCAAAATCGGTTTTTTACTTCTTCCTTGTTACGAACGTACCTAAAATTCTATACCGTCAGAATAGCAGACAGAATAAAAACAATAAACGGAAGCACTTACATTAAATTCGACTGCAAGTAAGAACTGAACAGGTTAACAAAACAACAACTGATCTTAATGAAGGCCAACAGTGTACAATAGTTGGTCTTGGTTAAAGAAAGTTTAGCCAACAGCTGATAGTGCTATCGATATATCGATAGTTTAAATATACCGATGGTCTTGTTGGTTGTCGATAGCACATATCCCTTTTTCATTGTATGACTGAAAATCAGAGTATAAGGGGTGATCAAAAGGTTTCCGTTCGAAGGTCCTGCTGCGTAAAGAAGTCTGTGACTGCCTGCTGCATACCCTCATCCGACAAGAATCGTTTACCCTTCAAGCATTTTTAAAGGGACCAAAGACGTGATAATCGCATGAGGAAAGATCAGGACTATAGGCAGGAGACGAGGTACTGGCAAAAGTGAAGCTTTGAGGACGGGACGTGAGCCGTGCTTGGGGGGCTCAGATGGTAGCCGACACGGTAGCTCAGCGTGTTCGGTCAGAGGGTTAGTTGCCCTCTGTAATGAAAAAACTGAGTTAATAGATCAACAACGAACTTAAAACGGATGTCACGACGTCCGCCCCGGGCAGATGCAACGAACGAAAGCGAACAAAATGAGATAAAAAAAAAAGGTGGTAGAGCACTTGCCCGCGAAAGGCAAAGGTCTCGAGTTCGAGTCTCGGTCCGGCACACAGTTTTAATTTGCCAGGAAGTTTCATATCAACGCACACTCTGCTGCAGAGTGAAAGTCTCAGTCTGGATTCACCATTCTGATTGTGGTCCTACGTCTTCTATATTTGAAGCATTGTAGTACTAGAAAGTAAGTAAAGCTTTCTTTGAGGTAAAGGCGCCAAATTTCGTCCCTCTGAGGTTCTCTGTTCTGCAGGTAGGGGCGCCATCGGTGATATTTTTCGTTAGTTGCGCTCATGGTCACCAGTTAGTTGTGAATGTTTCATGCGTCCAGTGCTCTGCGTGGCCGGTTGAGAACACGTATTCTAATTTGTCAAAAGGTGAGTTGTCGAAATACTATTTGCAAATGCTCTTTTCGAATTCTTATAAAATGTTTATTTGGTTGTATTTGACATTTTTGTTTAGGGTAAGCTATAAAGTGAATGATCTGAGCGTTTTGCCGTGTTTGTTTTACTTCACGTAGTGTAGGACGCCGCCATATTGGCAAGTAGGATGTTCCTATTTTCGTACCCCCATCTGTTCCGAAATTCGTCCAGGGGACGAAATTTAGAACAAACTTTTTCATTTAGTTTCAGATGCCGCCTAGGAAGAAGTAGGACAGAGAGGCGCCAGTTGTCAAGAAAGTTACACGTGTGCTCAAGTCTGACGATTATTGATTTGTTTTAAAAATGGATCTGAGATTCGTATTACATTTTGCTACAAAAATATGAATAAAATGTAGGAATAGTGGCTGGTTGCTGTTTTCTTCTTTGTACGAATTAACCTACATTAATTGTACACAGCCACGGTCTCACCACGTCAGTTTTAGACAAAATAGCAAATGTAGAAAAGTTTTAGAAACGTTGAAATCTGCCATGAGTAAAACAATGGGCTTCCAAGACGACCGTGAAGAAGTTGAATAAGACGAACGTTCTGAACGCACATCAACGACCGATGAAAACACGGAAAAGTTGAAAAAATGATTACGAACGATCGCCGAATCACAATCAGAGAAGTTGCTGGTGATGCTAGCTTATCAACTGGCTCACGTCATAATATCTTGTTGGATGTGTTGGGCATGAAACGCGTGACAGAAAAATTTGTGCCAAAGGTCTTGAATTTAGAGCAAAAACCGCTGCGAATGGAAGTTGCTGAGCAATCGCTATATGAAGTCAACAACGATGATGAACTACTGAAACAGGTCATAACAGGCGACGAAACATGGGTCTAAGTGTACGACGTCGAAACTAAGGCTCAGTCGTACCACTGGAGGCATTCTCGATTTAAAAAAAGTTCTACTCAATGTTTTCCTCGATTTTAACGATATAGTGCATTATGAGACCATACCAAAGATCAAACAAATAATAAGGAGTACTACATAGAAGTTCAGTGCCTTTGCGGAAGCAGTCGAAAAAAAAGCCCGGATTTATGGCGAAACAATTCATGGCTTTTGCACCACGACAATGCACCTGCTCATAATTCAACGTTTGTTCGTGAATTTTTGACGAGAAACAACACTCTAATGATGCTCCACCCTCCCTACTCACCAGACATGGCCCAATATGATTTTTCTCCGTTTCCAAAAATACGGAGGAACTCAAAGCGCCGTCGTTTTACAAGCGTAGATGAGGTTAAAAGCGAATCGTTGAAGGAGGCAAGTGCTATCCCAAAGATCGAGTTCCAGAAGTGTTTCGGCTATTGGAAGAAGTGCTGGCAAAAGCGTATAAGATCTAATGGGGGCTCCTTTGAAGGAGATAAAATTAATGTAGACGAATAAATACCATCATTTCCAAAAACGAAAATTCCCTATACTTTTTAAACACACCTCATATACAGGGTGTTACAGAACTTCGAGGGGTTGTAGAAGATGTTCTGAGGAACAAACTGAGGAATGGAACCCGTGTTCGGAAACGTTATCCAACGACGTTACAAAGCGTCGAAGTTATAGGCGCCGGCGCCTGCCACTAGGCCAACCCTTTGGCAGCAAACGTGACTTTGTACGCTGGCGAATCGCAGGCGGACGTCTCGCAATGTTGTGTATTATTCAATGATCGCGGCTGATTGCCAGAATCGCTGGTGGAGAACATGAAGCTAGTTGTTACGTAAACACTTGTCTCCTATAAATGCGATGGTCCCTTGCCTCGGTGGATGACTTTTTTGGACATGTGTTTTCATACTCAGTTTACTTTTCTCCAGGAACCCTCTAAAATCTCTTTTCGGTATACAGAAGGACAGAAACCTGTGTCCGAAACTGTCATTCGCCAAGGCAACATAGCATCACATGCATACCAGACAAGGTCTGTGTACGCAGCAGCTAGCTCCATCTTCTCCACAGGCGATCGAAGCAATCAATCGCGATCACTGAATAACAAGCAACAATGCGAGACATTTCGCCTACGGTCCGTCAGCGTTCAAAGTCATGTTAGCCACCAAAGGCCTGGCATAATGGCGGAGCCTATAACTTCAACGCTCTGTAGCGTCGCTGGATGACATATCCGGACACGGGTTCCAATCCTCTATTTGTTCCTCAAGACACCCTCTACAACCCTTCGAAGTTTGTCGGTATCATTTTGTAACAGCCTGATATGGTGCGTTGCCAATCAAACCCACAGCGGTCGTGTCCTGTAAATTGGTTATAGTCTTACAATTTTTAGATATTTCGTTGTTCTGTAAATTCTGTTCACTCTGAAATTTCTTGCTCTCATGGAAGTGGACAGTGAATGGTCATGGAACATTCTGTGGACAGACGAGGCCCATTTCCCCTTCCAAGGACTTGCCAACACGCAGAATTGCAGATTATGAAGAACGGAAAATCCGCATTCACATCAACCAGTACCACTTTATTCTGCATAGCTGGCTGAGTGGTGCGGGTTGACTGCATCGTTTATCATAGGCCGCATTTTTTCGAGGGGATGGACCATGCGGGTCCTGACTGGTATACGATATGAATGTATTTTGCGCACCAACTTCATTCCAACCCTTCCACATCACGGATGTGTGGGTATGATCATTTGTAAGCAAGATGGCGCTCCTCCGCACATTGCACAGACAGTGAAGCGGCTACTGCAGAGGCGTTTCGGAAATGATAGAAGTCATTTCCCTATAGCCTGTCCGGCCATATCACATGATATTAATCCGTGTGACTTCTGGCTGTGGGGTTATCTGAAACATGTTGTATTTATTGCTCCAGTTACGAACGTAGCTGAGTTGAAGGCACGCACTGCGCAACGCTTTCTGAACGGTATCCCAAGACACTCCGACATGTGAAACATACGGTTTCACGATTTCAACTTTTGGCAGAAAACGGTGGACAGCACACTGAACATGTCTTGCGCCAGTCTAACAATTAAAAACCGATGTCATTTTGCTATTTATGTAGTTTTTGCTCCCAAGACAATTAGCAACCGATGTGATTTTGCTTTTTATGCGGTTTTTGGCCGAATGACAACTGAAAACCGATTTTTCCCATCCGGTGTCGTACGACCTTGTCGAAGTAGATGGGATTATCTACCTAACAGTGCCACAACTGTTGACTGCCGAACTCGTGCAGTCATGCACCCTCAATAGTACGGATGGTGTTTCGTGCAACTCAAAGCATTGTCGCCGTATTGCGATTCATCTGTCATTTGTAGCCGACCCCATTTACGTTAGGGCATATACAGCGCCATTTATTTTCGTTAAATTTTTTTGTTCCATGATGTTTCCCCCTGCGACAATAACATGCTGTTGAAATCTGACTTCATTCTGAGCAGCGTTCTCTTTCTATAGCGATTTGATACTATGGACACCCTGTAGATCGAGCTCTCCTTAAGCGGTCTTGCTGTCGCTTTGAATTACTGTATTATTGTCTTGTACCTAGATTTTTTTTATTCTTGAATAAATTTTACAGGCAGAATTTTGCGAACCTATCTCTCGACAGTTTTTGCATTTTTGTCGGCTCCCTTTTCAAACAGCTTTCACGGATGGCATTCCATTTTTTTAATAGCTCTGCGCACAGACACTCTGTTCTACTAGCCGCGCGGTCTATGGCGCCTGGCTGGGTTCGCGCGGCTCCCCCCGTTGGAGGTTCGAGTCCTCCCTCGGGCATGGGTGTGTGTGTGTTGTTCTTAGCGTTAGTTAGTTTATCGTAGACTAAATAGTATGTAATCCTAGGGACTGATAACACCACCAATTTGTTCTACTAGCTTCCCAGTTTTTTAGACTACATCGGTGCTTGTTTCAACTCTGGTAAGAGGTGCTGGATCTACAGTATTATGATTTGATTTCATTTATTCATCCTCTCCAGCTGCAGCTTTGCTGCAACATTATTATTCAATCTATGTCCTGATCTCTTCGGAGATTAGCTGTATAAATTCGTTTCCTCATAAAATTCATTTGATCTCGTTCGTGAATGCAGTTTCATTCAGTTACAAATAAAAAACCTTCTGTTTTTGTACACTCTGATTTGTCTGTTCCTTAATTAACAGTAGATAATATATTTAGTGGTCGAAAGTAATGGGAAGGCAAGTAGACACGAGTCGGCGACAGCTGCTGAAGCCTCTGCCGTGCAAGGGTGTCCATACAGTCCCAGGTTTCTGTGTCAATCGCTCTATGTGGTCCTGCGGAGGCAATGAGACGTCTGTTCGTCGAACATTTGTGTTCGTTGAGGTTTACGCGTGTGGAGAAACTGTCTCTGCGATATTGAACATTAACCCTATACATTGTTGAGCTTGTAATACTGAATTCTTCTGTAATCCTCTGGTATGCTGTGCCTCACGTTCGAAGTCGGTATCTCGCGCCATGCTGCCACATTCAGTACACCCTAGTCTGCAACAGACTGCTCAGATATCGTGTTCTGTATACGCCGCATCCAGTCAGTGGCGAATACAGAAAAATCTCAAGGAGGGGGCGCTAAAGACATCTTGGGCTACCTTTACTTTCACCGTAATAAAAAATAATCAAGTCACATGCAAAGTTTTACTTAAACTGATTAAACACATGTACAAGACAATGCCATTTTATGATATAAAAAAGTTAAAACTGTGGTTGCCTTCCTTAAATGATGAATTCTATGCGCCTATTCTTGCCCGCATAGAGGCGGGGGGGGGGGGGGGGGGGGGGGAAAGGTGCTCGCGCGCCCGCCATTTGTATACGCCACAGCATCTAGTACGTATCTAGTTGGTGTGACGAATGATAGCTTGGTCTAAATATCGAATAATGTAAGTTAACGCACATGAGGAAAAGCAATTCCGTTAATCCCAGTACAACGTAGTAGTTTGCTGCTTGACATAATCACATCGATTAAATATCTAGACGTAACGTTCCAAAACGATATGTAATGGAACGAGGACGTAAGGACAGTACTAGGGAAGGCGAATAGTCCACTTAGATTTATTGGGCTAATTTTAGGAAAGTGTGGTTTATCTGTAAGGAGACCGTTTACAGAACACTAGTGCGACCCGTTATTGAGTACTGCGCCTGGACTTGGGATTCCCGAGAGATCGGATTAAAGGAACACATCGAAACAATACAGAAGCGCGCTGCTAGATTTAAGATCGGTAGATTCAATCACCAGGCGTGTGTTACAGAGCTGCTCAAATGGGATCCTTGGAGGGAAGACGACATTCCTTTCGTGGAACGCTATTGAGAAAATTTCGAGAACCGGCATTTGAAGCTGACTGCTGAACGATTCTACTACCGCCGACATATATTCCGCGTAAGGACCACGAAGATAAAAGAAGTTGGGGTTCGTAGGGAGGCTTATAGACAGTCGTTTGTCCCTCGCTCTATTTGCGAGAGGAACAGGAAAAGCAATGACTAGTTGTGATACATGCTAGCCTCTACCGTGAACCATGCATATTTGATCTAACCACATCTGTCAGCGTTATACACAGCACGACTCTTATCGGGACTTTTGGCCACTCAGTGTATATTCCTTCAGCGAAAAGGAATTATTTAATCAAGAACGGAACGAAACAATGCGTATTACTAAATACACTTCCATACCCTCCAGTCCCCCCCCCCCTCTCTCTCTCTCGTTCAGCTCGAAGGGGAAAAACGCTGCACATGTAGTTCTGGTTTCTTGCCCATGTACATTTTAAACGGTTGCGACTAGCAGTTTACGCATTACCGCTCGGGCAAATACTGCTGTTAATTGGCCGTGCTCAACAAGAAATGTGTCTAGACTCCGAACTGGCGGCAGCTGCACACTCGCCGCAGCCGAGATGAGAACGTGTATGCGGCTAGCGGACTGCGACGTGCAAATCGCTGGAATATCTTATGCAGATCGGCTGCCCGCATTTACGACGACCAGTGGGCATGTGTGTCAAGGCGGCGGCTGCGAGAAGTGACGTGACGTGACGTGTCGTGACGAGGGCTGGCGAGCCGCCGCCGGCGCCGACGCCCCGTATTTACATCACATCCAGCAGCGCGTGCGCCACAACTCTTGAGTTTCACTTCGGCATCTCAGAAACCATGCTCCAATAAAATCAAGTTGGCTGTTTCAGGAAACACTAGAGTAACACGCACTTATTGACTCTTCGAACGACAAGTACTTACATACTGTTGAATCCTCTTAAGCCAGCCATTGCTATCTTTCACGCCGGTAGCGTATGTCTCGTACATCGTAAACCTACGCAAATGAAGATACACGAGGATCTAGAGCAACACTTCTACGAGAAAAGGGTGGAAAGAGTGGCTTTTAATGAAATCCCCCTTTAGGTCAGTTCCCTTTTCCCGAGACCCTTTTTTTAAAGTTCAGTAAATCCGAACCTGATGTGTGTCTTATAATTTGACCTTGCCATTGAAGTCATTTTCCAATCAAAAATTTCTTTACTTGTGGGGAATAGTTGGGAATCAGTGGAAGACATCTCCAAGCATATGTGCGCACGTTTCAAAAACTGGTATTTCAAAACCCCATTTTCCATTAACAAAGCTCCGTTGTCGACAGATGCATTGTCATTTTTCTAGACCTCTCTGTAAATATTTTTAATCCATTTGTACAGAAGATTAATTTCTAACGTGGCAGTCATTGTTTACCCTGTGACAAAATAATCTGTAAGACGAATCCCTTTGCAGACTACAAAATGCTGGCTAAAAACTTTGCGGCACATGACATTCTTAACTTTTTCGTTTTGCGTTACTGGCTACCACCAACAGCTTGGATAGCTGTACCTGTTTCGGCGTGAAGGGATGCACCCACATCACATACACAGTAGCAATTCAGCGCACAAAATCAGATGTATCGTTTTCGCTTTGACTCATCAGTTAACAAACGCAGTTCCAATCTTGCAGTAAACTTTCTCGCAAGTAAGTGTTAGTAGAAAATGTACTGCTCTCTTCATTATGTCATGACTATGGCGTCAGCTATTTCAGAGATTTTTATTCAACGATCGTTCAACACCATATCGTACTCTCTCTCATCCACGCTTGCAATTTTGGGGCGACTTTCGCATCGATGATACCATGAGAAATATGGCTACTGTTTAATTTTATCGCTCAGCTCTTAACATTTGGAATTTAACCAGCAAACTCTCTATAAATCATTATCAATATCGAAATAATTTCATCTGTCGATCAACCGACAGGAAAGTATGACGGGGACGGTATTTCAGTTTACGCATTTGAACGAAAGAGACACGATATGACTTAAATATTCGTGCAAGCAAAACCATTCGGTTGATCAAGCCGACACTTGAATTACGTTGTTTTGCAACACACAGAGACAAAAACAGAATGTTTAACTGATAACAATACCATCTCCGTGCCAGGCTTGTCCGTATTTCGCATAAAATATGCAGCCTATCACAGTTATAGCACGAATGGCTATTGATTTTTAAGATTCATGCTCATCAGTTGCATAAATATACTTCTCCAACACAAGAGTACGCAGTTGACGACAGGAATCAAGAGAAAAACTATGCAAGCTATATAATCATGTAAATAAGGTTCTGCAAAACCTAACATTCTAAAGAATAAAGACACAATCAAAGTACCCAATTATGATAGCACAAAGATGTCGAAATATGTTCGGACAGTAAAAATATTACTTTTTAGCATAACAGACAAAGTTGTTGGGGGAACAAATTTTCGCTACGAGTACTTGGCCGGCAAGAGAGGAAGAGGTTGCTTACGTTCTTGACTACAAGTCATTCCGCCAGCGTCCTGATTTAGGTTCTAAGTCTTCACGTAGTATAATTTAAGGTTTGGGGCAGGTAAAATCGTTGATTGCCATATGTCAGTTGTGCGGAGTCGAAAGCTCAGCAGAATGATGACCTTACATTTAAAGTGTCGTCGACATAGGTCGTACTTACACTACTGGCCATTGAAATTGCTACACCAAGAAGAAATTCAGATGATACACGGGTGTTCATTGGACAAATATATTATACTAGAACTGACATGTGATTACATTTTCACGCAATTCGGGTGCATAGATCCTGAGAAATCAGTACCCAGAACAACCACCTCTGGCCGTAATAACGGCCTTGATACGCCTGGGCATTGAGTCAAACAGAGCTTGGATGGCGTGTACAGGTACAGCTGCCCATGCAGCTTCAACACGATACCACAGTTCATCAAGAGTACTGACTGGCGTATTGTGACGAGCCATTTGCTCGGCCACCATTGACCAGACGTTTTCAATTGGTGAGAGATCTGGAGAATGTGATGGCAAGGGCAGCAGTCGAACATTTTCTGTATCCAGGAAGGCCCGTACAGGACCTGCAACATTTTGTTGTGACTTGGCAAGACAGCCAAGTCACTATGCGAGGATGCCGAAAGGCACGCGTTAAGCTCACGCAGACTGGCGTGAGGTCTGGAACATTACAATGTTATTAATATAGCAAATAAAGTACGTAGTTGAAGTAATACTTAACTTTATTCCATAACTGGTGAACATCGGTCTTGATGATACATAAGTGCAATCTCAATATACTGGTAATGGCGCCTTGCTAGGTCGTAGCAAATGACGTAGCTGAAGGCTATGCTATCGTCTCGGCAAATGAGAGCGTATTTGTCAGTGTAGCATCGCTAGCAAAGTCGGCTGTACAACTGGGGCGAGTGCTAGGACGTGTCTCTAGACCTGCCATGTGGCGGCGCTCGGTCTGCAATCACTGACAGTGGCGACACGCGGGTCCGACGTATACTAACGGACCGCGGCCGATTTAAAGGCTACCACCTAGCAAGTGTGGTGTCTGGCGGTGACACCACACAATTGGTCGTGCATTATCCTGCTGAAATGTAGGGTTTCGCAGGGATCGAATGAAGGGTAGAGCCACGGACCGTAACACATCTGAAATCTAACGTCCACTGTTCAAAGTGCCGTCAGTGCGAACACGAGGTGACCAAGACGTGTAACCAATGGCACCCATACCATCACGCCGGGTGATACGCCAGTATGGCGATGACGAATACACGCTTCCATTGTGCGTTCACCGCGATGTCGCCAAACACGGATGCAACCATCATGATGCTGCAAACAGAACCTGGATTCATCGGAAAAAATGACGTTTTGCCATTCGTGCACCCAGGTTCATCGTTGAGTACACCTTCGCAGGCGCTCCTGTCTATGATGCAGCCATGGTCTCCGAGCTGATAGTCCATGCTGCTGCAAACGTCGTCGAACTGTTCGTGCAGATGGTTGTTGTCTTGCAAACGTCCCCATCTGTTGACGCAGGAATCGAGACGTGGCTGTACGATCCGTTACAGCCATGCGGATAAGATGCCTGTTATCTCGACTGCTAGTGATACGAGGCCGTCGAGATCCAGCACTGATCCATCCTGAACCCACCGATCCCATATTCTGCTAACAGTCATTGGATCTCGACCAACGCGAACAGCAATCTCGCGATACGATGAACGGCAATCGCGATAGGCTACAATCAGACCTTTATCAAAGTCGGAAACGTGATGGTACGCATTTCTCCTCCTTACACGAGGCATCACAACAACGTTTCACCAGGCAACGCCGGTCAACTACTGTTTGTGTATGAGGAATCGGTTGGAAACTTTCCGCATGTCAGCACGTTGTATGTGTCGCCACCGGCGCCAACCTTGTGGGAATGCACTGAAAAGCTAATCATTTGCATATCACAGCATCTTCTTCCTGTCGGTTAAAATTCGCGTCTGTAGCACGTCATCTTCGTGGTGTAGCAATTTTAATGGCCAGTAGTGTATTAAGTTATATTTGTTTTAGGATTTTATTGTTTTATAATTACAACGTGGCATACGAAGTGTGTCACCACTTGTTTCGTACATAATTTATGAATCGCACTTGATATTCAGTTGAGCATCTCAACAGCAGTAGCAGCAAAACAGCTTGTAGAAACAAATGAGTTACGAAATTAAGCGTAATTCACAATACCTTCCCTAGGAGACTAATGTTTAGAACGTGGCCAACAATGGACGACTAATAATGCAACAGCGATTGGCACCTGCATTACTATTCACGAAACGAAAAGTCCTGTTGTGACTCAGAGGCGGTTTCGACAACAATTTAAAACACGGTGAACCCCTTGCAAGAGCACTATTCACAGTGTGTATCATCAATCTGTATGGAAGGATCAACATTGCAAGTGAAGCGACATCGGTCGATGTCCAGCGGAGAATATTCAAGTAGAACGAGCTGCTCCGCAGAGAAGCCCCAGAAAATCGTACAGCACTCATCAGTCAAACTGGGCATATCCAGAAGCTCCGTTCAACGAGTTCTTGTAGGTGACCTCCTGATGTATCCGTACAAGATGACCTCTGCTCAGAAGCTGCTGAACACAAGCGAGAGAGATTACTGTTCGCACGCTGGGCGGAGGATAGATAACAATATCTCAGCAACGTTCGGCTTTCAGACAAGGCGCATTTTCATTTGGACGGTGTGGTTAACGAACAAAATGTACGCTTTTGGGCCACTAAAAATGCACAGACGCTTTATGAACGACATCATGCTCCGAGGATTACAGTGTGGGTCGCAATTTCCAGTCATGGATTTCTTCGACGTTTTTTCTTTTACGAAACTTTGAGCAGTGCGCGTTCTTTGAACTTGCTCCGCAATAACTTCGTTCCACAGGTTCTTGCTACTACGTTGTTCTTCAACGCGCAGTGTTTTATACAAGATGGAGCAAGGTCACGTACTGCAAATACTGTGCTAGATTTCTCACACGGGCGTTTTGACATGCGGGTCGTTTCACTTAGACAATTTTGGCCTCCTAGTTGTCCAGACCTCAACCCATGTGACTTATTCCTTTTAACAATTTTCTCTAAAGATCTACATGATTTAATGGGGCTCAGACGCCTTATTCTTCAAGCTTGCTTTGAAATCACGGAGGCCCGCATCTCGTGGTCGTGCGGTAGCGTTCTCGCTTCCCACGCCCGGGTTCCCGGGTTCGATTCCCGGCGGGGTCAGGGATTTTCTCTGCCTCGTGATGGCTGGGTGTTGTGTGCTGTCCTTAGGTTAGTTAGGTTTAAGTAGTTCTAAGTTCTAGGGGACTGATGACCATCGATGTTAAGTCCCATAGTGCTCAGAGCCATTTGAACCATTTTTTTTTTTTTAAATCACGGAGGACATGTGCCGTAGAATTATCGCTAACATCAGTACTCCTATGTAGGAATCAAAAATGGTTCAAATGGCTCTGAGCAGTCCCCTAGAACTTAGAAATACTTAAACCTAACTAACCTAAGAACATCACACACATCCATGCCCGAGGCAGGATACGAACCTGCGACCGTAGCGGTCACGCGGTTCCAGACTGAAGCGCCTAGAACCGCACGGCCACACCGGCCGGCCCTATGTAGGAAATTAGGTATCAAAATGGAGGACATATTGAACATGTGCTGAGTTAGATTAATTCTCCACAGAGTGTTTTCCATGGTAGTGTTGTATATTCCTTTGAGTTCGTCTTGACAGTAAAGTGTTTACTCAAAAACAAAATGGTGACACATTTCGTGCGCCAGCGAATATTATTTGGGAAAGGCATGCATATAAAATATGAAGATGTTTCATAAAATCACACTTGTTTTGTTTCATTCATAGACATACTAGAAGTATCATAAAAATATTTGAGCAATATAAATTTACAAATACGAATTTACTGGACTTGTAAACAGGGTAAAATAAACCAGCTAGACGTATTTTTTAACTGACGATCAGGCAGCAGTTGGAAAGTTGTTTGGAGTAACAGTATTCAGTGTAACCGGCTTGGCGTTCATTTGAGGCAACTGTCGCCATTTACTCAAAACCGATAAGAATAACTTAGAAAAGTTAGAACAAAGAGCTTGTGAACACTCTTACTGAAGAATGGTTTTAAATACTCTGATTCTGAAACAAACTGTCATCACTAAATTCGCTCTTTGAGTAGGGTAATCTTACCGTCAGAAATTTTATCCTTGGTCATGGCACTAAGATGTCGATTGCTTCATGGAGAAACGCACTGTAGATAGAGTGCAACAGATGTGATCGTTCCGTTTCGCCACTTACACATGCTCTCTGTGCAGAATGACGATCACTTTCACAGGGCCATTAGGCGGTTTTCAACCCAATGATCCAGGACCCTAGAGCTTTTCTAGTGATAATCAGCGCTGACTATTTGAAGGATGTGTTAAGATTAGCAACAATCTCAAATCATCTCCATAACGAGAGCAGGCAGTGCCATAGTGCTGCAGCACTAAATTTTGCAGTTAGCTTTCAATCCACACACAACCTGTCCTACAAATCATGTCAACCGCTTTTTGAAATGACAATGAGAAAAGAAATTGCGTGTTGCGTATGTAGGTAGATTTCATCGAATATTCCTTTACAATTTGTCAATAGATGGGACCTACTAAATGGGCTACACAGGATAAAACCCCATGGCAGAGTACTGGTAATGTAGCAAAAGGTCAGGTGATTCTTGGGTTTTTTATGATATACGAACGCGGCATTCAAACGTACGACATTAAGAGGATGCGTTGCAGAGCCTCAAACTGCGGAGAACTATATAACGGTCGGTCACGCCGGCTTCAGGTCAACTGTCGCTCTTTCAAGAAAGGTATGCGAGTGCAGCATTCAGTATAATCTGTTGTTTTAAATTTCAATTATACAGTACGGTACTTTTACAGAGAATTAGAAGGGGAAGGGGATCTCCACCGTCGTCCTCCGAATAATATTCACTTGCCGTCAACAACGAAGCTGAAAAGTGGACATATTCATGCGACGATTTTTTTTATGATATAAAAGCCAATCTGAGTATCAATCAGAGCCATATCTGACAGCAGATAGTACTAGTTGAAAATCAAAGTTTTTCGCAGAGGATACTGTTATACATAAGGAGGTTCTGATCCATTAGAACTGTAATAATAGCTACTTGCCCGCCTCTGTAGCTAGGTGGTGAGCGTGGCTGACTGCCATGCAGAGGCTCCGGGTTCGATTCCCGATAGCGCCAAGGATTTTTGCCTAGTGGGAGGACTGGAACGACATCCACTCAGTCTCGTGAAGCCAGATGAGGAGCTAACTGACCAAGAAGTAGCCACTCGACCAAGTCTGCTAACCCGAGAACGGACGAGGGAGCGGTGTGCTGACCCCAAGCCCTCCATACTGCATCAACATGACACCATTAGTTGATGGGTGACACGGCAGTCGGTAGAGCCCGACTGGTCCATGTGTGGCAAAAAGGCATTACTTATCTTTTATCTGTGGTGACACACATATCAGGTCGGACGAACAGAGGCATCGAGCATACGCGAAGAAGGCTAGCACCAGTGGTCGTAATCTGGTTTGCTTGTGGGGAAAATGTAATCTTAAATAGCAGATACTCTACAAAAGGTGCTGCACATCTCGTAAAAGACACTTCAGTTAGCAACGTATCGATCGCATACAGAACGTGAAAAAAATAACACTAATAACAAGCTATAATTCTTGATTCACTAAGTATAGATATAGATCCCTCATAGGATTTAGAGATGATCAGTCTCGATCTCTTGCTCGTTCAACGAAATCAGACACAACAGATACTCTCTTCAAGACTGAAGTCACTTTGGCTGCCGAACACAGACGTTCCGTGATCAGAAAATATTGAAAACTGTTGAGGTTGCCCGCTGCATCTAACAGCACACTCAGCGTATCCATGCAACTGGCCTGCAGTCATTCCAAAGATATTACACGGTCAATATCAGGAATATTTTCAGCAGGATGTCACACAACTCATAATCCAGGAACAGCAAGCTCAGTTCTTGACGTGCTACCAACTGCATGATGGGTTTAATTCTGTCACATCAAATCAGTATTTAACTTCTTAATTGCTCACTCCATGTCTCATTCTGACACAGATGCCAACCAATTATTTCGCGATGATGTCAGTTTTGAAACTGTCGCTTTTTCTCCTGGCCCTAATGGGCCATTCAGTTCCGACCGGCCGCCGTGTCATCCTCTACCAGTGTATCATTCGGATGCGGTACATTTTGATAACCGCCGATGTGAAGTGAAAGTGTAAGTTAGGCATTTTACGTGGTGTTACATTAGGCTCGTGTCGGCATTGCACGCAGGGCCATTCTCTTCAAGTTTCAGTTCGTCGAATCATTGATCAGCTTTTAATGTAAAGTCCGTTGTCTACTAACGCCTTATGCCGCCATTCCACTCTCTTGGTAATTACAGCACGCCTATGATAAAAGCGCCTAATGTTGTCGAGAATGCATGTTAGTATAATCCGGGGAAAAATAAAATCTATACATGGTTCATAAACTATTCCTTCGAAAACCACACCAATATTTTCAACCTTTCGCGACGAATTTTCTGCCACCGCGCGAGGTCGAGTAGTGGTGAAAATACGACTGTTAAATCGCTGTCTCAGCATTAGGATTTAGTTACATCATCGTGCTTTCTCTAAATCAATTAATGCAGATGCCGGGATGGTGGCTTTGAAAAGGACACAGCCAAACTGCTTCTCCGATCCGAGCTTGTGCTCTGCCTCTTAAACACTGTCGTCGGACGGGATGAATTTCTTAATGGACCTCTGAAGCACTTAGGGTGATGTGAACACAATCCAATATGGAGATTATGGTGAAAAGTGAAAGTTTGTTGTAAGATATTTGTTAATTTTAACAAACAGTGGAGGTCGTAATATCGTCAATATAGATAACTTGTTCCGACTTTATTGTCCAAACGATATCTGGCGTGGTATTCTGTTCTCCTCATGGTGGATACATTGCCCAGTACACAGCTTGATAGATTGCCGTAGCCATGTTCGACAGCTGCCAGAGCACCGTTTCGAGAGGTTATTAATTTTACCGTTATTGTTTATGAATATGTGCAATAACGTTTCCTCTTCCTGGAGACATCTGGTGTTTGCTTCTCGTATGTATGACGCTAGAGTGGCGATATGGGCGACATACATCTGCGGACACTCACGCCACATAAATTTAGTATTCTCTCGTACATTCATGGAGACACTATGGTGGAATATTTAATTATTACTTGACCAAGAAGTAGACTCCCGCGTAACCGCTGCGCCATGCCGAGAGTAGATTATGTATTACTAGTAGTTTCAAAAATGGACAAAATCTAGCAGTTGAACGCTTTATCCTTGTAGAATGTAGTTATATACATCACAAACATATACAGCCCAATACACTAGAAAATAAAACCTTGTTTCCATAAGCGATAGTTGTTGCGCCAGCTTGTTTCTTTCTATGTGTGTGCAGGACCAGCGGGAGTGTGGCAGCAGACAGCTATTTACTGTTTATGTTTGGGAGTTTATGCAACATGAGCTTCTGTTCGCGGGGCAGCCCGTGTTGGGCTTCGGTATATATGGCGTTGTTGATAACCAGCAGTTCCTAGCCAAGCAAGCGCAGCGCACAGAACGTGCAGAATGCGTGCTGTATGTAAAACGTAACGACATGCTTCCTCTTTATTCATACGTTTGGTTATTAAGTACTTCTGTACATGGGAATTTTCATGATGTGTAGTGATACATAATAACGATGGCAAGAAAACAATCTTCATGTACCTGTTAATGTTAAATCCCAGCAGATGATCTCGTTGCTGAGTTAGGGACGTGACCATAAACGAACGGAATAAATCAAGCGAGACCGAAGACCTGCACAAGGGCACCTGCTAAAAACAAATGCACCCTTTGTATTATTCGTCAAGGAACTGCAGCTTTTTTTAACTTTTTAAAACATTATATGTTTGGATTAGCTGTATGGGTGCAAAACGTTAATAAACAAATGAAAAGTTTCACAACTCGATGCTGCTACACAAGAAGATTTCCGTAAACACGCTCACCGGACTAAATATTATTCGCCGGACGACCCCTAAAATGTCTTTAAAATTCTGTGCGCGCGACTCGTTTTTTGTTTATCGCTCTTTACATTTCCCCGTTCGGTCTTGTTTTTCCGTTTATGTTTCCTCCTGTAGCGTAAAAGACACAGCACCTGCTAGTTTGTCTGCTGTGTCTCAGACCGTCTACAATGTAGAACTTACTGCGAATCTTTTTTTTTTCTGATGAGCTCGTATTTTATGTTCTGTGTGTTTGTTGCTTCTCGTGTTTGTTCAAAAAAATGGCTCTGAGCACTATGGGACTTAACTTCTGAGGTCGTCAGTCCCCTAGAACTTAGAACTACTTAAACCTAACTAACCTAACGGCATCACACACATCCATGCCCGAGGCAGGATTCGAACCTGCGACCCTAGCGGTCACGCGGTTCCAGACTGTAGCGCCTAGAACCGCACGGCCTCTCGTGTTTGTCTTTCTCTTTGTATGTATTTGTCTACATGCGGTTGGTATGCTGGTTTTCTAATAGTCCAAACAGAAACTGACTATACAAATGAACTCATTATCTACGTGTGATTCGATCCACGGTACAACTTTGTATTTTTCTCATACACACATCATTTCAATTGGCAAAAATAGCGTTTTGTTTAAAAAATTCTCTGCCAGTACAGTTCGAGCTGACACAGGTACAATGTGGTTTAATAACATTAAAACGCTGTAACGAAGAAAGCTGCGTTTAAAACTTGGCATAAGACTGCGAACAAGCGGAAGCTAAATGAAATCAAAATTATTCCAAGGAGTATTTTGCAAAAACTTCCGAAGCATTCTGTATACAGAGTAACAAAGAAAGCCAAGGGTGAAATCAGTGAGTTGGCGGTCGATAAAACCATTAACGATCATTCGACAGAGAAATAGAGGTTGAAATTCTGAACAATGTTTTTGCGATTATTACTCCGATGCATACTGTCCTTGTCGTATACCGTAGTACGTACACTTATAAGGAAGATGTGGAAGTAACTGGCTGCGGTGCTTAATAGACATAAAACTTTTTCCAGGCAGGACCGCTACGAAGACTGACAACTGTCACGCCAGAATGTACAGGGTGTCGGAACACATTTTACCTAAAGCAACATGGATTTCGAATCCGCGGGTGGATGCACTCGGTTCTTTCTGTATACATGGTCGTCGGTGTGACTGTACATTTAGGGTGTTATCTTAATGCTGTGTTCCTTTTTCTTTAATTTTCGGAGGGCTTTTGATGTAATTCCGCATTATTTTTTACCCAGTGAGGTATACACGCTTGCGAAATATTCGATCAGATATTTGAAATATGGCTACTTAATCGAACTAATGAGATTAATTGTTAAACATACTGAATATCATTGTGTGTCATATCTGAAGAAAGCAACTGTTTTGTCAAAAATGATGAAGATAATTAACCCCATCTCGTTATTTTGTAATCAACCTCTTAGTCGCAACAACTCAAGATGTTGACAATACACAAACGTAGCATGGTCTCGAAATAACGTTGCTGTCACATAAAGCAGAGATATCGTGTTCGATTCCCATCTGGGGCATCCGTATGTGTCTTTTAATGCACTGTATCTTTGTGTCCTATATAGCTAATGTGTATGAAATGACAATATGGGAATCATTCATGATGAGCAAAAATGCACATATAATGTGATGATTATGTTATCAGATAGATGGGCGGCAACGAAGAGTTAATGACTGTCAGGCTACAAGACATTACCCAATATATTTAAAAATACTGATGCACTCCCATTTGATAGACAAATTTACGTTCCGTCTTCTGTCGGCACATAGGTGGCAGGGCGCAAGGTTTTAATCACATTGTTTGCCGTGAACATTGCCTCAACGACAGAACAGTGATCGATTTCCACAGCAGGTGGTCGTGTACGAAATGCAGATGAGTACATGACACCAAATGAAAGATAAAACATTTTACATACAACGGTAAATCGTCCATTCTTTCAGCACTAAAAATAGCCACGTTAGTATCGTACACTCGTTAACATCGAAGTCTGACAGATCTCTGATAAATCTTACATAAAATCCAGCTTTCATAAAAGATATCACAAAAGTATCCCAGCAAACGAGAAATGATTTTATAAAAAAATTTAATAGGATATTTGAAACAGTTCTTTTACAGTGTAGTACTATCCTAAGCCAATGAGCAAAGGGAAAGCCGAACGCAATTATACTCCGAGCCTACTTAGCGTATAATAGGTTAATTCCAAAACATATACTATCCCCAACAACACATCCACATCGAAGTTGAACCATCACAGAACGAAGAGGTAATGCTCGAAAGGGGTCACAGATTTAAGGAAATAAAACTACTCCAACTTACGTGACTGTCTGCCATCTGTCCAATATAATCTGTAATTCACTGCTGTTCTTGCAGTATATGTGGCTGATTGCTCTCATTCCAATACGACCTTTATTTCAAAACAGTTGCGGAATTCCTTTGTCTAAAATGGACAACATATTGAAATTGGATCATATTAGCCAAAATTTCTTCGAATCAATTACATAGTTTCTAATCCTTCACAAAGACGCGCGGAACATCCAGACTTCCAGAAAAATTTAATAATTCCAAATACAAAGAATGCAAATGGTGACAGTTGCTAACTTTACCGGACGATCAGTTTAATATACTGGTGTCAAAACTTACGGACGAAAGTAATTTTCGCATAATGTGTCATTGCGAAGCTTGATAAACTGGGACCATACACAGAAAGAGCTGCTACAGTACAGTACAGATGGTAAATGAAATAATTAGGCAATGAAACGAACAGAAATGAAACTTTTATTCAAAAATAACAGTTACGCTGAACTCACCGCGATTTATGATGGTCATGTGGACACTACAAAAGGCGTGACATAGTTCTTAACGGGGTGCGTGATCACCACGGACGGCAATACGTGTCTTGCAAAGTGTTCCCATGCTGACCATAAGGTTAGTAAGGAGTTCTTGTGGTAGGGCGTTCCATTCCTCCACCAACGAGACTGACAACTGCTGGATAATGATAATCGTTGGTGCATGTGGACGTGCTCCAGTACACCTCCCCTTGTATCCCACCTACGCGTAATCGATGAGATTTCAGTCGAGGGAACGGGCAGGCCAGTCCATATTCGCCGAATATCCTCTTGTTCTAAGAACGCAATTCGATGCGGTCGCGTACTTTCATCCATAAAAATGAAGTCAGAGCCGAATGAACCTGAAATGATGCACATGGGGAAGGAGTACAGAGTCAAAATAACATTGACCGCTGAGTGCACTGTGTTTAAGTAAGGTCAGTACACCTATGCAATATTATCCTTTCAACACTATAACACCTGGACAACCAAAACGTACATGCTCGACTTGTTCCCTCGTATGGCGAGAGGTGGGAACACGTAATGCACCCAGAAACATCGTCGAACATGATCGTTTTGGTGGGCTAGGTGTTATGCCGTTGGGAGACACAATGTTGCATGAGCATACTGACCACCGAATCTTTGAACACGGCACACTTACCGGCCAACGTTGTAGTGACACTGCACTCGTTACCAATGTGCGCCTTTTCAAGGACGCGTTCGGCCCTGATTTCATTTTTATAGATGTCAATGCGCAACTGCATCCAAATGCGTATGTACAGGAGTTCTTGGAACGAAAATATATTAGGCGAATAGACTGGCCTGTCCCCCCCTCGCCGGCCAGTGTGGCCGAGCGGTTCTAGACGCTTTAGTCTGGAACCGCGCGACCACTAGGGTCGCAGGTTCGAATCCTGCCTCGGGCATGGATGTGTGTGATGTCCTTAGGTTAGTTAGGTTTAAGTAGTTCTAAGTTCTAGGGAACTGATGGCCTCAGATGTTAAGTCCCATAGTGCTCAGAGCCATTTGAACCATTTTTTTGTCCCCCCCTCACCGATTTAAATCGCATCGAGCATGTGTGGGATACGGTGTGGAACGTACTACACATGCCCACATGCACCGATGGCCATCTAGCAACTTTGTGACCAGCATGGGAGCATGTTGCAGAGCATGTACTGGCGACCATGGTGATCACACACTCTATTAAGAACCATGTCCTGCCTCTTGTAAATATCCAGCGACTCATCACAAATTGCGGATACTTCACAACAAGTATTGTCTTTGAACAAAAGTATCATTTCTATTCTTCTCACCGCGTATTTCTTTCAGTTGCCTTCTTTATCATACGGTGCCACTTCTTTCTACATAGGGTTTCAAAATACTGATAGGAATTATTTACTGAAGAAAGGAGAAACTGCTAGAAGCTGATCTCTGGGAATATTAGTTGGGGTTTCGAAGAAATGTAGGAACACGTAAGGCAATACTGACTCTTTGACCTACCTTGGAAGAGATGCTGAAGACAGGCAAACCTTAATTTACAGCATTTGTAGACTTGGAAAAGGTTTCTGTCAATGCTGGCCGGAACACAGTAATTGAAATTCTGAAGATAGTATGGATAAAATACAGGGAGCGAAATATCATCTATAGCCTCTACAGACACCAAACTGCGTCGGGAATTAACAGACTTTGAACGCGGAATGGTAGTTGGAGCTAGGCGCGTGGCACATTCCATATGGAATCATTATGGAATTCCATAATCCGAGACCCACAGTGTCAAGAGTGTGCGAGATTATCAAATTTCAGGCATTACCTCTCACGACGGACAACGCAGTGACTGACAGCCTTCGCTTAACGACCGAGAGCAGCGGCGTTTTCGTAGAGTTGTCAGTACTAACAGACAAGTAACACTGTATGAAATAACCGCAGAATCAATGTGGGACGTACGATGAACGCATCCGTTAGACAGTGCGGCGAAATTCGGCGTTAATGGGGTATGGCAGCAGACGGCCAGCGCTAGTGCCTTTGCTAATAGCACGACTTCGTCTGCAGCGCCTCTCCTGGACTCGTGACCATATCGCTTGGACTCTAGATGACTGGAAAACCGTGGTCTGGTCAGCTAAGTCCCGACCCAGTTGGTAATAGCTGATGATACGGTTGAGTGTGTCGCAGACCCCACGAACCCAGGTTGTCAACACGGCATTGTGCAATCTGGTGGTGGCTCAGCAATGGAGTGACCTGTGTTTACATGAAACGGATTGGGTCTTCTGATCCAACTGAACGGATGATTGACTGGAAATGGTTACGTTCGGCTACTTGTTCCCAAACAACGATGGAATTTTTATGGATGACAATGTGCCATATTATTGGGCCACAATTATTCGCGATTGGTTTGAAGTACATTGTGGGCAATTTGATGGAATTATTTGCCACTCAGATCGCCCCACGTGAGTCTCGTCAAACATGTATGGGACATAATCGAGAGGTCAGTTCGTGCACAAAATCCTGCACCAGCAACACTTTTGCAATTATGGGCAGCTGTAGAGGCAGCATGTTTCAATATTACTCCAGCGGACTTTCAACGACTAACTGAGTCCATCCCATGTCGAGTTGCTGTAGAACGTCGGGCAAAAGGAGGTCCGACGCGATATGAGGAGGTAACCCATGACTTCTATCACCTCAGTGGAAAGTTCACAGGAAAAGGTTAAAACACTTAAGTGAATTTGTAATTCTACCCGAGATCGGTTCAATGGAATGAATAGAGCCTTGTTAATATCAACGAAGGTCAAAGATGGGTAATGGAATATAGTCGAATTATATCAAGTGATACTGAACGAATTAGATTAAGAAATGAAACATCAAAAGTAATACGCGAGTTTTGCTATTTGGGCAGCAACATAACTGACTATGGCTGAGTGCAGGGAGTGAAAACTATACACTGGCAGGAGCAAGAAAAGGTTCTGTGAGAAAGAGAAATTTGTTAACATGAAACATAAATTTTATGTTAGGAAGTGTTTTCGAAAAGTATTTGTCTAGGCAGTAGCTTTGTACGGAAGTGAAAGGTGGATGACAAACAGTTCAGGCAAGAAGAGAATAGCAGTTTTTGAGATGTGGCATTAAAAAATGCTGAAGATAAGACAGGTGTATCGGATAACTAATGAGGATCGTCTTGGGGAGAAAAGAAATTTATGATACATCTTGTGTAAAATAAGGGAACGATTCATAGAACACATCCCGAGGCATCAAGGAATGGCCAGTGTGGTAATGGAGAAATGTGTGTGTGGGGGGTGGAGGAGAGGGCTGGGGAATGGCAGAGGGAGACCAAGACTTCACTACAGCACGCAGATTCAAATGGATGAAGGCTGCAGTAGTTACGCAGATATGAAGAAGCTTGCATAGGATAGACTAACTTCGACAGTTGCATCAAACCAGTCTTCAGATTGAAGACCACAATAACTCCGTACATTTATACGTTTGTCAGTTGACAGTGTAGTTACTTTGTCGTCCACAATTCGGAACACATCTCTAGTGGACTGGTACGGAAAAAAACACGTTGCCCGTGCCTAAATACGTGCCGGCGACGGCGGGGTGTTACCGCCGAGCGCCGCCTCTGCCCGCCTCGCCTGCCGGCGGCCGCTTCCGCGAGCCGCGGACCCCGGCGGTGGCGGCGTTGCCTCGTCTTCTGCTTCTCCTCCTCCCGCTCCCGCGCCTCAGCCACAGGTACGCCGCAGACACCCACGCGCCAAACCAGCCCGCTCAGCGTACATCCCGCCCCACTCGCCACGAGGACTCTTAACTGCAGCAGTACAGTCCGACACATCCCTCTCTTCCTATATACATGATGCTATCTTTATCAGACTCCACTTCTTCTGCAATCATCATATGACTTGTTATGCTATTCAGTAAACTCAGACTTTAGCGGATGATGCAGGTTTCTATAACGACGTACGTTCTGTTCAAAACTGCATAAATATCGCCACTTCTCGATAAAATTTCACGATAGTGCACAAAAACTGGCAATTTGCTTTAAATGTTTAGAAATGTAAAATTGTGCACTTCACAATATCAAATAATCACAACTGGAACCAGTCAAATTATACAAATATCTACATGTTCAAATTTTGGAGAAATGAAAAGGAATGATAACGTACGTTGGATCGCCGGTGAAGCAGATGGCTCACCTGGATTCATTGGTAAAATACTGGAAAAATGCAGTCAGTATACAAAAAAGACTTCTTAGAAAATACTTGCGAGGTCTATCCTAGAAAGTGTGTGCGACCCATACCAAATGTGACTAGCAGTGGATATTAAATGCATACCAAGACAGGCAGCACAAACTGCCACAATTTAGACTCACGGGGGGAATGTCTCCGAAATGCTGAAAAACCTGAAACGACAGACGCTTGAAAATATATTCTCAACTACGATTTCACTGCAGGCCTACTAACTAGAGGCAATTAAACACTCGAGCGGTCTAAGGCGCTGCAGTCGTGGACTGTGCGGCTGGTCCCGGCGGAGGTTCGAGTCCTCCCTCGGGCATGGGTGTGTGTGTTCGTCCTTAGGATAATTTAGGTTAAGTAGTGTGATGGGGATGAAATGATGATTAGGACAACACAACACCCAGTCCCTGAGCGGAGAAAATCTCCGACACAGCCTGGAATCGAACCCGGGCCCTTGGGATTGGCGTTCGGTCGCGCTGACCGCTCAGCTACCGGGGGCGGACGACATGCTAATGTAATTGGGTTTCTTCTGAAATGTAACGTTCTTTAAAGAAATTATTTCATCATCATTGCAAAGACTGCAATGGGTGAGACAAAGCAACGAGCACTTACTGTAGCGTATTAACAAACGACCAATCTAGAAAGGGAGGAACAGTTATGAGATTACTACTGATAAGACCGCTATGTATGCGCTGCTGCTGTTTGGAGGAATCCGTGCAACTTTCTAAAATGGGGTAAGGTAAGGACTTTGATAGTGTAGTGAAAGATGTGTCTGCAGATACTAATTTAGACGTACCAATGGAACGCCACGATTCTCCTTGAGAGACGCTGATTTTCCAGTTACTGCAGCTCTAAACTTTAGGACTGAGGTAGTTTCAGAGGGAGGATCTGTTAACTTTACTACATAATAAATCACTAGTGGCCCAAGTGAAGGTAAGCCCTTGATGTGGACATCAAATTAAATAAAAAAGAGCAGAGTAGCTTATATTATTACAAAAACAATTTACGTAATGGTACCAACTTGTCGCTTTATATCACTACTACTACTAGTAGTAGTAGTATTACTACCACTATTATTATTTTGTTTGTAATCTGCGTAGAAAACAGCCGTATCAAGTTTGTTTCTGAAAGGACAGAATCCATTTTGAAACTAAATACGTGCAATACTTCCATGGAGTACTTTCCCCTGTACCGATTAAGATCTCTTTTCGCGATGTAAAACACAATTAGGACGACCGTTAGAGCAGACTAACGGTATGCATACACGCAACAGCCATGTGATATAGTTTCTCCGTTCCAGCAGCCAACTGCTTACTGTTTCTGCCTGATAAATTACGACTACTTCTTTCGATTCTTTTTAATTACATCCTTCGTGAGCATCATGCTTCAGAACCTTGTGTCCAGCACCCGTTTTTTTTAATAAAAGTAATAAGCGATTCCCAAATGATTCAAAAGTTTCTGGTAAGTTTAAAGATACATTTGGTTCTTCATGTAATATTCGTAACATCAATGTCTACTTTGTTTCGGTGATAGAAGGATGAAAAACAAAGACACGCTATTAAAAGATACTGTAGTCCTTCAAATGCATAAGCATTTTTGTAAGTGTGTCGGAAACAATTTGAAAATTAAGACTAGTCACTTTACAAATCTGTGCTGGACGGAAACTTGCTTCAGTCTGCCACAGGCGTCTATCCATTTCTCCCTGATTCGACAGAACGTTGCACATTATACAAGTATCAAGCAAAGCCATTTCTTCCAAATTTCACAGAACATGTGCACATTATATACGTAAAAAGAAAAAACTGAAGAACATAAGCTTACTTCGTACGACGACATCTACAGCGCTTCGTTATAAACGTGATAAATCAGCGATACGAAGCAGACAGCCGAAGAAGAAAAACTCATAGATCATAGCGTATTTCATGAGAGTAGTCTGTAATCTATATGGTTAGTTGATCATGTAAGACTGTCACGTAGGTGGATAGGGGAGCTATATCACAATGCGATGATACTGTAAGATACTGGAGCACTGCACTGAAAAAATACAAAAGCAATCGTTTTGCACATACAGGTACTATATGACGCCTTGTGAAGTAATCATAAAGACAGGAAGTTCAGGTTCTACACAGGAAGCCATTTTTTTGTCGTTGAATTTTACGAACTCTGACGCACACATACGCGAAAGATATTCAGTGAAGATCTAATGTCGTTAGTAAAATAAAAATTAAATAAAAAATAAAAAAAGTAAAACAAATGGCTCTGAGCACTACGGGCCTTAACTTCTGAGGTCATCAGTCCCCTAGAACTTAGAACTACTTAAACCTAACCAACCTAAGGACATCACTTACACCCATGCCCGAGGCAGGATTCGAACCTGCGACCGTAGCTGTCGCGCGGTTCCAGGCTTTAGCGCCTAGAACCTACCGGCCACCACGGCCGGCGTTAGTAAACAAGTAACGTAAAATTTCTGTTGGCAAAGCCAAACACATAAACTGGTTTTCTATTGATTTTTCAGACGACGTATGCAGAGAGGAAATTGCTTTAAGTCCAAATTAGTTATTAAGGCTTTAAAGATCAAACATGGACCACCAGCACAAAATATCAAATGCGAACAAATTTGTGTGTGTGAGTGATATATATATATATATATATATATATATATATATATATATTACGTAAGTGTCTTAACTACGAAAATCCTCAAAGATATTTTTATGTTTTCTACAAAAGAGTAACTGTGTATTTCACCAGGTATTCGGAAATTCCCGTAACAAACTTCTACAACATGTAGAGATGAATTAGTACATAATATTCTGGAAAGGGGCCCAAATCTGATTCCGTATACAGTTGCTTGAAAACATGTTTGCTAGATAGGTAAGGGCAGTCATGGTGGGAGGTGGTTACGTCAGATCGGCTGATGGCATTTGACGTCCATCCTACCTCTGACGTAGTTCCAGCCTCATTCACGTGTCCGTCACATGGTTGAATATACGTTTGCAGAATAAACCGACTTAATCCTTCTGAACGGCGAAGCACATGGTAATAGAAGAGCTGCTAGTCGCCTTTACCAACATTGTTCTCCACAACATCCGACTCCATCGCATACGGCTTCGAGAAAGGGGAACTTCACCGTCAGCAGACGCGACTGTGGTGCTCCAAGGAGACGCCACACACCTGAATTTGAAGAGGCCGTACTGCATCACGTTGAAGAGAAACCATCAATGAGTACGCGAGCAATTTCTTTGGCCGTTAGTGAGCGAAAATGTAAAACAAGTGCCGCGCGGGATTAGCCGAGCTGTCTCCTGGCGCTGCAGTCATGGACTGTGCGTCTGGTCCTGGCGGAGGTTCGAGTCCTCTCTCGGGCATGGGTGAGTGTGTGTGTTTGTCCTTAGGATAATTTAGGTTAAGTAGTGTGTAAGCTTAGGGAGTGATGATCTGAGCAGTTAAGTCCCATAAGATTTCACACACATTTGAACATTTTGTAAAACAAGTTATGTACTGGGTCACGTCCAATCAATTATTTGTAAAAGTGGTCGCGTTACCAAAATGTTTTCAAATGGTTGTAGCACAGAAACGGTACGTTTCCGGAATGGGTTCAAATTTAAAACATTATCTACTCACTCCCCTCTATATTTCCGAGAAGCTTGTAACTGGAATTTCCGAACATACTGTATATTACAAATGCGAAAGTTTATATGAGCCTTTACGCTGAAACGTCTGGACGAATTTGGATGAAATTTAGAATGGAGATGGCTTATATCCTTAATTAAAACACAGGCCACCTGATGCATATCTACCAATCAAAGGGGTGGGGATGGAGGTGAAAAAGAAGTGTAGCCCACGACGAGCGAATACCCATAATTCATTCACCCAGTATTTGAGAAGGAGCGTACTTCGTGACTTGCAACAAATTTTACACATAATATCAAAAATTTACAAAACGTTTTCTCCCTGACAACCGCCACAAAATGATGAAAGGAAAAAAATTTAACACTTATTATATTTTCGCCGTTCACACTGTAAAAATGCCACTTCCAGCATGGCCGTTTCTTTACTATTAACTGTATTTACGACACATTTTGCAAGCAGTTTTCAGAAATACCACTGATTGTACCAGCATACGTATATCATTGTACGTTGTATAGTTCAGGAAATACAGCGTCATAAAAATTGAGCTGCGTGAAAATGAAACTGCAAGGTGAATTTCGCTACAGATAAAAGTGAAATATGTGTACAAATACGTGTGAAACATTTTACACAGATACGAAATATATCTGACTTGTGCGTATGGGCGCGAAGCCACGGGTACCTCATCCTAACCCCCGGAACGATTTCTACGAAATTTGGTATAGATAATACTTAAGATCTGGAAAGAAATACTGCGTGGGTAAGAACCACCAGCCTTCTCTTGGGGTTAGGGTAATAATGTGGGAAAGAAGGGAGGGGAAAGCGATGAACAGACAAAGAGATAAGGAGGAGATGGGAACGGATAAGGGGAGGGGGAGATGGACGGTGATAGGGGGAGGGGGAGGACGACAGTGAAAGGGGGGGGGGTGGAGATAAATTGAGAGTGGAGGCTGGACAGGTACATGGAGAAGGGGCTGGAGGAGATGGACGAAGAGGGGGAGGAGCAAGGAGGAAATGGACTAATAGAAGATTGGAATAAATACGTACCGGGCATTTAACCACGGATAACACCGCGGGTCGCAGCAAGTTGTTTATAATTTACTAACACAGACAATTTAGTTTCGTGAACAAGCCGTCAACTGACAATCTTTGAATCAAGTGGCCCTGCCTCGCGATGTGGCGCAGTGGTTAAGGCGCTGGACTCTTATTTGGTAAGATCCTGATTGCTTTACCTAAATTCACACTGATGCCAAGATGAATTCTCCTCACCTGAAATTCTTCTGTGTCTATGTCCATCTGAGCTATTGTCCAGTCTTTGTTATCGATGCTTCATTAAATTCTAATATTCCTACAAACTGTCCAGGGAAATAATTGTAGAAGAAAGGGAAATAGGGTAGTGACAAGTTTCTATAACGAAAATTCATAATGAAAGCTGAAAACCAGAGAAAGCGAAACTAAATCTGAGACGATTATTCAGAGTGTGTCGTAATTGATAGCGAAAACGGCTACGGGTGAAAGTGTGAGGTGATGGAAGCAAAAATCTTCCAGTAACCAAGAATCGACATACAAGCGGTTGGCGAGGTAACTGTGAATTCACCATTAACTTCAGAACGAAATATTCTCCTGAATAAAATGAACATATTTGAAATGGGAACTTTTGGATTATGTCCCTATCTAACCGGGCTCAAATTTCACCCATTATCCGCGACTGGGAATCTAGTAGATACATGATGGGGCACCGGCACATTTTGTCGCTGCTCTAAGATGGATAGATCGAGTAGGACCTGTACCGTGACCTCCATGATCGCTTCACATCAGTCCTATTGATTTTTCTGTCTGGTGCCATCTCAAAAGTGAAGTGTACAATATCCTCGTCAGGATGGTACATGAAAAGTAAAAGCGTACTGTATAGTCTTGTCAAGATATACGAGATGGTTCCGGGGTGTTTGTAAAATTACAAGTTCTTAACCGACCCCAGAGAAGAGTGCAACAGTACATCCAAATCCGAGGGCACACACGTGGAACACTTCATGTGACACGAACGGAGTACGGGTGTATAGTAATTACAACATATAGCTTTATGGAAAAGTGCTGTATTTCTTGTTAAGGTAGACCATCGCTGAAATTTGAGTTCAATTAGATGGGGGCATAAACGAAAAGTTACCCTTTCAAATACATTTGTAGCAACTGGGGCAGTATTTCATACTGAATTCAGTGATGGCTCATAACCACGCATTCGGAATCATCTCGCGAATAGCTCGTATTCGGACTCATATTTATTGCAACGCTTTTCCTACTATCGTTGTATAGCCGTGTCAGTTGTCACTTTAATGACGAATACCCTCCATGACGTTCTCGAACTTATCATATAAGGTTAAATACGGTGCGCGCGCTTGAGTGTAATTTCGATATGGGGCCAGTAACTGTTACGAATGCTACTGTTATAGCATTCTGCCTATGGTTCTGCTATAGTCCTTTCTTTGCGTTCCTAATCAAACACAAACGTCTACCGCATGAACTGGCGGGTAATTTTTCAACAAGTATCACTAACATTTATGGTTTCGCCAATGCAATTCCTAGCATCCACCCGCACCTGTAGAGGGAATACGGAAGTAGGATAAATCTCGAGGGCACGACTATAAAACTGCCGGAATACGTATTAGAGCACGCTACGCGTCTACGCATGTAGTCGGCGACCGCCAGCGCGCGTCACTTGCTCACAGCAAGAAATTACGTTACGTAAATGGCGGGCAAACACGGCGCGACGGCGATAACTGCAGGCGACGTGCGCATCGCGCGAGGCGGGCCGCTGCGCCTCGCGTGCTTCTGCTATGTGCGCCGAGCTAAGGCTCCTACCTATCTCAAGCACGCCCAACACATGGCGCAAAATGGCTTGGAACTCACAGAGATGATTTCGAATTTTGCGAAATGGATCGTATAATTAGAGCATCAAGTTAACAATATAAGATTCAACATTCTTTTCCATTCAGACACGGTCACTGACTATGCAAATAATAAAATGGATTTCGTCGGTTACAGTATGCGTTCCGTTTTATACAGTACAAACGTCACCACCACTGCAAATCACACATGTTTTAGAACTCTGGTTTACTATATCCAAAACATTTCGCTTACTTCTACACTGAAGAGAGGTACTTCGGAATGTTCCGTACTTTTGTGAAGGTTTCTTTTGTCCTGAGTACAGGAGAAATTCTTAATATTTCACTTCGAGGCACAACATGACACAGTGATGCTCTGAGTCATGTCACACGCTCCATTTTGTTCGATTTCACCGTAAAATTAGAATTAGTTGTATGAGGCCTATATTCCTTTCCAAATTCGTGATTCTGAAAGTGGATTTGCATGCACGTACATCCGAATAAACTTCGCATCGTACTTCTGAACAACAAAAACACTACAATATCGTGTTTATCCACCGAAAGCGGGCAAGAGTCTTTCAATTAAAATGTTTCCCCTGTACGGAAATATACACAGTGTATGTACGAGTGCAGGTTGTAGAGGCACTGTTGACGACAGATGGAAGTTCGGGTCAGGCCGTGAGCCGTGCTTGGATAGCCTAATGACAAGGCGACCGCCCGCGATAAGCGGGAAATCTGGGTTCGAGTCCCGGCCCGCCACTAATTTTCACTGTCGTCATTCCATGATACAGCTGATGGTTGTCCATATTTACAACTAGGAATAGATTTCATGTACTCTTAATTCTATATAAAATTATTGAACATACGTAATTTCCACATCCAAATAAACGAACTCATTTTGTATCTACAGCAAAACTAAATTGTACATATGGTGTAATTTTTCTACTACCGATGACTTGCTATTGAATTTTGCTTATTGCCAAACGCACTGAAATAGAGTCACCATTTATAATTCAAACATTGATGCCGATGAGATGAAAATAAAGAAATTAATTAAATTAATCAAAAATTTAAGGTTGAGCAAAATTTTTGTCTATATATGTAACAGTTTTACCACGTTAATGAAAAGTTTCTTCTCCAAATAGAGAAAAATTGGATAGTAAATCAAAGTGTCTTACGGATACAAACGTGCAAGGGGGCGAGTGTGTCTTTAAGGAAAGTACTTAATAAAAATTTACAAGAGCTTTCTGTCTATTATTACCGAGTAGCGTGCTACCGATAACAACGCAACGACGTACCCATTTGATGGAGAAATTGAATCAGTATAGATTAGTTACGCTTAGCGTCTAAAAGCTTTCCAATACCCGCACTTTATTTTGGAATGAGCAATACGTAAGGAGGATTAGTTCAACGTCCTGTCGACAACGAGGTCAGAAACGGAATACAAGCTCGGATTACGTAAGGATAGCGAGGAAATAGGGCTGCGCCCTTTCAAAGGAATCATCGCGGCCTTTTCTGGAGCGATTTAGGGAGATTACGGAAAAACTAAATCTCGATGGCTTCACGCGGATTGGAAGTGCATTTCAACCGTCGTCCTCCCGAATGCGAGCGCAGTGGCCCACACGAAGTAAATTTATGTTAAAATTAAGTGAAGTCTAATGGTTCCTTAAATTTTTTATGACTGTTTTCTCGCACACTAGACAATCTAGAAACATTTTCTCGTGATTAAAAAAATGGAAGGATATGACGGTTTATGTTTCATCGACGACGAGGTTAATAGAGATTAGGTCATTAGGACTGGGGGAGGACGGAGAAGGAAATTGGCCGCGCCCTTTCAAACGGAATCATCCTGGCATTTGTCCAAAGCGCTTTAGGGAAACAATGGAAAATCGAATTCTGTATGGCCGGACGGGGTATGAATCGCTGTTCTACCGAATACGTGTCCTGTGCTTCAACACCTAGCCTCTTCGCGAAGTCCTCTCTCTGCGGCATCAAGTGCGGCATCTACAGAGCGAAAGAGTGTTGTTCTGGATAGTAAACCGAAACTGCCGTACTAGTTCATTCACAACCTTTGCAGTAGTTCCAACAATACACTAAAACCAAAAATTATGCCTGTTCTGGCATTATGAAACTCCTAGCTGTCACTGGAAGTGATCTTCAACGTGAAAGTTCCCGAAACCAGTCAAGAATCCACAGACATTCCACAGTTATTTTGACAATCGTGTTGCTTTCAATTCAATATTTACTTCAAAATCGAAAGTACGTACAACGACAGCAGTAAAGCAGTGCCTGAAAAAATAATAATGGTTCACGTTTCAGAAACTCTCAAGACCAGCAGTATTTAGACATGTGTAATTTCTTGGATTCTTTGCTCCAAGTAGCGCAATGACCCTCGTGATACAGTTTAAATAAAATATATCAGAGTATATCATCGGATTTTGCGTACACCTTTCTGACTCTCACGTAAGTCAACAAAAATGGCGAACACACATGCAACCACAGCGATGTCAGAAAGTTTCCTCAGGCAATACCAAAAAAATATTACTGCGAAAGAATCGGTGACCTCATTCATCTATGTGAAGTACTCTGCAACACAGATTTTCAAAGAAGTCCTTAGGCTTTGGCCCTATAAACATTCATATCATATAACCGCACAAAGATAAGGACGCCTCCAACAATAGTGAGTCCAGAAAACATAAACATTCCTTTCTCGTCTCAGCGGTGTTTTCGTTATGAGTTTTGATTAAATTACCAAATGTCACTGAACTACGAAAGTTAATCGTAGCAGACTAACAAGACTCAGGACTGACGTCTCTCTCTCTCTCTCTCTCTCTCTCTCTCTCTCTCTGTGTGTGTGAGTGTGTGTGTGTGTGTGTGTGTGTGTGTGTGTGTGTGTGAGAGAGAGAGAGAGAGAGAGAGAGAGAGAGAGAGAGAGAGAGCGTCTTTTAGTCACATTTCTTTTCGATGGGCTATTAACGGCCATAGAGACTAATTTCGAATCTCTTAGTTAAAAAAAAAATCACGTATCACAACCAGGTGGAATTAGTTTTCTTTGCATGTTTGCTTATATAGTAAAAGTGTATCACTTGTAACTATTGGCGAGTGTAGAAAAAACCTCGTAGTGTGCAGCCACAGTATATCAATTGTGCTGCTAAATGAGTATGAACACACACTGACAGATAGTGCTTCCCGAATAACGGTAGAGTGTTCGCATATCTATCGGCCGATTCTTCCAATCCCGAAGCATCTATGAAAATATCAAAGTATGCCATTCTTTTCAGAACCCAAATTTACAGTCACGCTCTTCCACATCGAATGCAAAGCTTCCGGTAAGGAAGAGTTGCTGAAACGACACTGTAGAGAGCACAATGTTGACGATGCGTGCATCCAAGAGACCCACAGACACACCAACCAAGCACTTCCAGAATTCATGCGACTCGCGGCTGAAAGACCTCATAGTACACGTTGCATTAGAGAACAAGATCGAAAATATAATAATCAGACTTTGCAACTCCACAATTACGTTAGTCTATAAGCTACCAATCTCCGTTTTCTCCTTCAATATACAACTGAACTTCAAGAACAAGATAGTAAAATATGTGATTAGAGATTTTAATTGCCATGGTACGGAATGGGGATATGAACACAGTGAAGATAATGGCGACCTACTACAATAATGGGCAGATGCTAGCGAACTATATCTTATTCATGACAGTAAACTGCCACTTTCCTCCAACAGAGGCAGTTAACGAAGGGCATATAATCTAGATCTAATTTTCATCTCTTAACAGCCTAATAAAACAATACAGCCCTATTCTTAAGTCTCAACCCAGATCAATGCTGTGTCAGTTTCATTTGGTTATCCGACCACAATGTGTTCCCTTTCGCAGTAGACGTAACTTCAAAAAAGCATATTGGCCAAAATTCTCTTCTCTACTGGATAAAGTCGTCCAAAACATCAAACCAGCCCCAGAAACATTCTACCAGTTCACCGAGGCTGTTTAGTAGAGTTCCAGTAAGTCTAATCTCTGCAGATGTCGTACAAATTACATCAAGTTTCTCAATGCAGGTGTGATGTAGCAACTACAAGATTACTATAATCTGTTCGAACTGAACACAATTGGAAAGGAAATAAAGGACGTAGCACATGCCCTAATTTCTCTAAAAGAGAATTCAAAGAGAGAGAGCTGGTCAAAATTGACGGAAGAACTAAGTATGTCGCGGAGTAGTCAGCTGGCCTAAAGACTGTTAAAGAAGTTCAATAGAGACCTGACTATGAGTTATACCACTTAGATGTAACAGCCAATCGAACTGCCCTTTAACTTCTCATGAATGGCAAAATAAAATAAGAATCTAAACCAGGGCAACCTATGTGGAAGATATCTGCAGATAAAAATGGAGAAACATCTGAACTCATCCAAAAGTTTAACATGACTGAATTGGAAAACGCAATAATCCAGTGCAAACAAGGTAAATTTGCTGGTTTGGATTAACAAAGAAATTCGGAACGTCTACGAACGAATGGTTGCTCCAGCTTTACAATAACTGCCTAAAGACATCCAAGATTAGAAAATAATGGAGGAAATCTCTCGTAATTACCGTTCTTACGCCTGGAAAGGATTGTAGAGACCCGAGGGACTACAGCCCAGTATCTCTCCAGTGCCACCTACATAAGATTTTCGAAAGCTTGCTACTCAAGAGACTCATCCAGGCTATTCACCAGCACCTCATTCCACATAAAAAGTTCTCAACCTTACTCAGCACACGGAGGACGAATTTGCAGACTGCCAAATCACAGGATTAGCTTTCATTGGCCTAGTGTTGCCTATGACACAAACAACCACAGTATACTGTTACGTAAGATGTTTTCGCTCACGAAGGACACCATACTTACCAGACTGATGACAACTATCCTGCAGAACCGCAGGTTTTTCGTTGACTTTCAAGAACAAGAAAGTAAATGTAGAATACAGAAAAATGGATTGCTCCAAGGAGGTGTACTGTCTCCATTACTATTCGATATTTATACTAATGACCAACCACTCCCCAACAACACAAGGACGAAGTGGCATTAGCTTGCTAGGGTGCAACCTTCGAAGAGGTAGCGCTCTGGATAGCGTTCTGAAGAAACTTGGTACATGCTATGTAGCTAACGACCTAAAGCCCAATCCATCAAAATCCCAACTTTGTGCTTTCCACCTTACGAACAGAGAGGCTTTATCAAAATTACATTTCTCCTGGAATGGAACCCTTTTGGAACACTCTTCCACACCAAAGGACCTAGGGGTAATATTAGACCACTCCCTCACTTTCAGAACACACTGCTCCAACATCAAGCACAAATTCAGTGCCAAAAATAACGTCCTGAGGAAATTAAAGAGGCGCTAACTAGGGCGAAGGAGAGATGTTATAAGAATGTACATTTGGTCAATTCCTTTCTCTTGTTAATTTATTTGCTTTTGTAAGTTATGTACATATAACTATGATTGTTATGCAGCCATGTATATATTTAACTGTATTTACACTGTGTAGTCACGTTAATGTGACAACCTGTCCAAAACCTGAATAATCACCTTTTGCAGCGCGGACCGCTGCGATCGTGCAGCGAGAGAGTCAAAAATGGTTCAATTGGCTCTGAGCACTATGGGACTCAACTGCTGAGGTCATTAGTCCCCTAGAACTTAGAACTAGTTAAACCTAACTAACCTAAGGACATCACAAACATCCATGCCCGAGGCAGGATTCGAACCTGCGACCGTAGCGGTCTTGCGGTTCCAGACTGCAGCGCCTTTAACCGCACGGCCACTTCGGCCGGCACGAGAGAGTCAATGTGGTTCTGGAAGGTACTGACAGGGATGTGGAGCCATGTCGACTCCAGTGTCGTGGCCAGTTGTGCTAAGTTTCTCGGTTGAGGTTTCATGGCGTGAACAGTCCGATCGAGATTGTCCCACAGATTCTCGATTGCGTTTGAATCCGAGAAATTTTGGAAATTTATGGTAAGGTCTTATGGGACCAGACTACTTAGGTCATCGGTCCCTAAGCCTACACGCTACTTAATCTAACTTAAACTAACTTACGCTATGGACAACACACATACCCATGCCCGAGGGAGGACTCGAACCTCCGACGGGGGAAGCCGCACGGACCGTGACAAGGCGCCTGAGACCGCGCGGCTACCTCGCGCGGCGAATCCGAGAAGTTTGGTGGGCAGGGGAGTACGGTAAAGGCATCCTGGTGTTCTTCGAACTACACACGTATACTGCAAGCTGTGTGACAGGTTGTACTGGTAGATGTCATCGTGAAGAGAAAAAACAATCAAGGGTGGACGTATACTTGTGTTGATCCGTTTGCCTTCCATTATGACGAGATCACCCAGGGAATGCTCTCCGGCCTGGACCCTTCCGACGATTATTGCAGAGCGTTTGGTTTCATACGTTTCACACGTACATCCTGTCCATCTGACCAAAGGAGATTCTTCTGTAAAAGCTACCTGTCTTCACTCAGTGAATGTCTAGCTGCGGTACTGGTGTGCAAATCCTAGCTTCTTCACTGATGAACAGCAGTTGGCATGGGTGCATGAACCAGACTCCTGCTGTGCAGGCCCATACGCAGCAAATGTTCACTGAACGTTCGTACACTGTTGGTAGCACCTTGGATCATCCGGGTAGTCAGCTGCTCAACAGTTGCACATCTATCCGCCCGGACATATATCCGCAGATGTCGTTCACCTCTGTCAGCTACGGCCCGTGGTGCATCACAGTTGCCTAGGCGCTGGACTTGGATAGTGCCATTTTGCCATGGACGGTTTACTTTAAGGACAGCGGCACGCCAACAGTTTACAAACTTGTCCGTTTCGAAAACTCTTCCACACCCTTGGCAGGAGAGCCAATGATAACTCCCTTTTTTTGGACGTCAGATAAATGGCTCCGTTTCCGCATTATGATAACAGTTGCAGTGTTTTTTCTGCCCCCCCCCCCCCCCCTCCGACTTGCTTCAGATACCCTCCACTTCTAGTGCTACCAACTGCCGTCTGTGAGCGGTTATCGCCAATTTGGCCTCGATCATGGGCGGTGGTCGTATTAATGTGATTGGACCATGTATTTAGCTTGCTTCTGACGAAAGTAAATAAACAAATTTGAACTACATAGTAATCTTTGTTACGTCAATCAACAATGACAGCTTCAATGTGCAATGTAGCTATCTCGTAACAAGTCTACAACGATTGTGAAGTACACTGCAGTAAATATACTTAGTGTGACATTTCATCTAATTATTTCATTTTTTTTCTGTTCCTTCTTTTTACTGTGCAGCCATTCACAAGTATTTTAGCTTTTACATACACTGTTGCGAATATTTGCGGTAAGATAAACCAACGAATACCATGTCAAGGCACGTTGTTTCATCTGTTACAGCGAGAGACCTAGCCTATTGGGACCACTTGCCACAGAGACGTGTCGCCTACCTCGTCGTCTGCTCTGGAGCCTACGCACTCCAGACTCTGTCCAGACGCCGCTTTCGGTTCCACAACACTAGTGAGGCCAAAAACGATGTCGTTGGCATTTTAGGAGCATTCATCCTAGTGTGGCACACATGCGTTGACAACTTCTCCACACTTATCCGTTCCTTAATTTTATTAATTTTTTTTTTTAAATTGCTATGGTACTTGCATCTCCAAAGACTTTGATATATCGCATGATCTTACGTCCCTTCTCCCATATGAAGTACTTTCTTCTTCCTTCAGTTTTACAGTAGTATGTTGAAATGTTAGGATAAAGCACTAAACGATATCTTCTTCTTAAAAAAAATAAAAAAGGTGTGTGTGTGTGTGTGTGTGTGTGTGTGTGTGTGTGTCAGAGAGGGGGAGTGGGGGGGGGGGAATAAGGAAGGGTGGAAATATAGCTATCCTCAATTCTAAAGTAGGTTTGAATATTACGGACATAATCCTACTGACGTGCAATACCTTTGTCTTCCTCTGTCCTGTGACTGAATTACCAAGATAATTACAGACATACATACTGTTTAACGTGGACTTACCATCATTATGCAACTTGGCATTTTTCACGTGTACAGCCTATTTCCAGACATGAAAAGGCGATACGTCTTCTTTCTAAAGATTTTTAAAGAGGGCTGAAACTAACTGCTTTCACTCCTTTTTGTATCAGGACTCATAGAGAGTTCTCAATGTTCATCTCAAAGAGAACGCCGCCAGTTTCACAATAATGTGTCCTTCGTTTCCGTCTTATTGAAATACATCGCGAAAGAACGAGTGCCATTGAAATGCTGTTGTGAAATGTGACTGGCTGAAGAAGTCTCAGTGGACTGCGATTCGTGACGTCATGCTCATCTTGCTATCGCTACAGAACAACTCCCGATCCTTCCCTTATCCCATACTTCTAACAAACGATTGACTCAGTGAATCCCTAACATCTCAAACAGGCAGTAATGTAGTTCTATACACTGTTATTCTTCTAAACAACTCACAATGAAAGAGTTTTGTCGCTGTCTCCCTCAAATTTAAGTGTTTCCTCAGATGATACTGGGGCATGTTACTAGTTTAATGCGTAATAAGAAACAAAGCACACTTGGCATTCGTCATACATTTGGAAATTTTCTCGAAATTACAGGTAGTTTGAAATTTGCACGAGGCTCAAACGGGAAGCCCGAAACCCAACTGAATGCCTTAACAACTGATACCAGAACACGCCCGCAAATGCGTAAGTTACTAGTTAAACTGAACTAATTTGTCTTAAAATATAATTAAAGAACCTGAGAAACTACGGAGATTAAATTATTGGATAGCTTTCAGAAAATCACTGTAAGCAAGCGGACAGCGTTGCGTGATCGTCTCCTTCTGTGTTCTGAAACAACCACATTCGGTTGTCTTCATAGCACGCAGGCTAACAGTACACACACCGAGCTTTTTTCCGTGACACATCACCCGTCTCCAACCGGCGGCGAAGCTCGACACTTCTCGCGCTGGCCCCAATATCTTATCTTCCCCCACCCTGATGGTGTCAAGTGTGGTAATATTCAGAGCGAGCTCAGTATATGGCTCCTGTCAACTTCCGTTACAAACTGCACTGGAAAACGAGAAAACTTACTGTTGATTTTAACTCCGACGTTTTCAGTTTTCAAACGCAGTTCGTGTCTCGATAGGCTACAAAATTCTTATATTAACGAAGGGCTCTCCAAATCAACTGAAAATTACACTTTCACCAGTAGTGAAAGAAATGCCTTAAAATTATGATCGTGTAGCGTTACTAACAGCTCCTGAATCGTCGTTTCATTAGTTTCGCTGAAGTAAAATTACGTCAAAACGCCATCCTTCCTTTAATAGAACAGGTCCAAACTATTCCTGTCACAAAAGGCAGCTACAAGAACGTAGGGACCCGTTAGCATTAGCTACATAGTTCTCTGCATCTTTTCTTGATATGAATATTGACTGGGAGAGGAATTAAAGATCGCCAGCCAATTTTACACATCTTTAAGCCATACCTCTTCCGGCAATTATTGCCATCTCTTTCCTACAGACGTTAATGCACATCCTTATGATTCGGATGACTTACCTGTCATTGGGCATTGATTTAAATCAATGGAAAAAGTTGAAAATTTGTCCCGCATCGGGATTTGAAGCTGGGTCTCCTCCTGCACCATTCGCACACAGTGGCCGTCGCAACTGCACGGACTAAGTACCGTGCCAATGCTAACCTAGAAGTACTCTCAGTTCGAGTCCTGGCAGTGTAAAATATTCTATCAACAGCACTTGGTTGCTATGGGGAGGGGGGAGGGGGAGGGGGGCAGGGGGGGTGCAGCATGCAGTTTCTGATCAGTGATCACTATGTTGGTGATACGTACGTCGGAAATATTACACTCAACAGCGTGTTTCGTGCAATAGTACTCATCAGTCATCCATATTATTCAACACAATTTAAGATACAATAACGACACTTCTCACAGGGAAGACGTCAGTGTCCTCAAAAAAAGAACATGTTTTCAACTACGCATCTGCATCTATCCCCTAGCGTCTCCAACCTAACAATAGCATATTACCTGACCAGCCGGAAATGCTTCACAATATTTAAGAATTAGTCTGCGGCACATAATTAAAAAGACAGATTCGTATTCTGGAGCACGGTATCAGACTCTAGCACTGTCTGCAGATTAAGTTCATCGTGCGTTCCTTCACTGTGCCTAGCCACGTTCTCGGATATTTTGTTTTCCCAGTCCATACGCGATATCTCCCACTCCTCTTGTCAAAAGTGAACAAGTGCAGCATCTCTGATGGACACTCTTCCACAGGAGGGAATCAAATTCTGCCTAAAAGGGGATTATTTGCTTACTTAATTCCTTCGATGTCTCACTCTCATAACTACTATTAGAGACAGAGCATTTTCTCACGGTGCACAAAAACTGAGAAAAGGGGTAGCGTTCACTATAATGATCTCAGCTCACTATGGAATAACCAAATAAAAAGTATCCAATCGGGTTTCGAATGGGTTTTTCCAATCATTGCTAATTTGCAGCACTGTGGAAACTATACAAAGGAAAGTTATCGACAGTGAGTCCCTGAAGAAGTAACTGTCTGATTACGCTTTTCAGGTATCAAACTTTTGGTAAAAGCACAGCAGTCTTCAACCAGAATGTTGGCATGTACACCACATTTATTTACTAGGGACGGTCCTATCGAATTTGGTATGCCTCCGACCTGTGAATTAATTTTCTCAGCCAGTTATGTGTTTAGTTACACACTGGCTCGGATTCCACGCTAAACTGTATGTCTTCTTATAACAGAAGACACTCGTACAGTTTAGCGTGGAATCCGAGTCACGGTGCAACCAAACATTCTCCACATACGACAAAATTTTCCAGAAGTGATAAAAACGGTAGTGAAAGAAACGATCCTTGAACCGATAAGGGATCGAATCCCCAACCTTGGTATTAGTAGTCAGGCACTTACTCAATTTCAGACTAGTTTAGTGAAAATGACATGCAAGACTGTTATGATGTTTTATAGAAAGGGTACACAATGGTAAAAAAAAGACCTTAATTTGCAACGAAAAAGCGCCCTACCACAAGGATTTATAGTGATTCATACGTTCCCGGACCGAAATTTTAAAGTCTTCTCATTAACTCATCCTTCGGGCTTCTACTGTGTAATGTAGTTTGAAGCCTTTCGAGCAACCATGTTGAGAGACATTAGCCTAGCCGTTACTACCGGAGTGTGTGGATGCCTGATGTAACCTGGTGTTGTCGAAATGTTTCTAAATCTACATACACATTTATACTCCGCAAGCCAACCAACGGTGTGTGGCGGAGGGCACTTTACATGCCACCGTCATTACCTCCCTTTCCTGTTCCAGTCACGTATGGTTCGCGGTAAGAACGACTGCCGGAAAGCCTCCGTGCGTGCTCGAATCTCTCTAATTTTACATTCGTGATATCCTCTGGAGGTATAAGTAGGGGGAAGCAATATATTCCATATCTCATCCAGAAACGTACCCTCTCGAAACTAGGACAGCAAGTTACACTGCGATGCAGAGCGCCTCTCCTGCAGAGTCTGCCACTTGAGTTTGCTAAACGTCTCCGTAACGCTACCACGCTTACCAAATAACCCTGTGACAAAACGCGCCGCTATTCTTTGGATCTTCTCCATCTCCTCTGTCAACCCGACCGGGTACGGATCCCACACTGATGAGCAATACTTAAATATAGGTCGAGCGAGTGTTTTGTAAGCCACCTCCTTTGTTGATGGACTACATTTTCTAAGGACTCTCCCAATGAATCTCAACCTGGCACCCGCCTTACCAACAATTAATTTTATATGATCATTCCACTTCAAATCGTTCCGTACGCATACTCCCACATATTTTACAGTAGTAACTGCTACCAGTGTTTGTTCCGCTATCATATAATCATACAATAAAGGATCCTTCTTTCTATGTATTCGAAATACACTACATTTGTCTATGTTAAGGGTCAGTTGCCACTCCATGCACCAAGTGCCCAAACGCTGCAGATCTTCCTGCATTTCGCTGCAATTTTCTAATGCTGCAACTTCTCTGTATACTACAGCATCATCAGCGAAAAGCCGCATGGAACTTCCGACACTGTCTACTAGGTCATTTATATATATTGTGAAAAGCAATGGTCCCATAACACTCCCCTGTGGCACGCCAGAGGTTACTTTAACGTCTGTAGACGTCTCTCCATTGAGAACAACATGCTGTGTTCTGTTTGCTACAAACTCTTCAATTCAGCCACACAGCTGGTCTGATATTCCGTAGGCTCTTACTTTGTTAATCAGGCGACAGTGTGGAACTGTATCGAACGCCTTCCGGAAGTCAAGGAAAATGGCATCTACCTGGGAGCCTGTATCTAATATTTTCTGGGTTTCATGAACAAATAAAGCGAGTTGGGTCTCACACGATCGCTGTTTACGGAATCCATGTCGATTTCTACAGATTCTTCCTTCGACCTATGTAAGGCTGAGACACCACGCGGTATTGATGAAATGCTACGCGTGAAACGACGTATTGTAACATTGACTCTGTATGGAAACGTTCATCACCGGACTGGCATCAATTCTTGCCACTACTGCACTTGTAAAACAGTCTTAATAAGAGGCACAGTTCACGCTTTGACCTTCGACTCAGCGTTATAACAGTCACTAGTTCAACAGCATTCAGAAGGACTAACAGATCTGATCAGTGGACTGAGAAACGCTAACCGCTCACAAATAACACACTTTCTGGAAGTTGTTCCTTGCAATTTACGCAGAAATACCAACAAAGATAAAACAGGACAGCAGTTCACAACAGCACAGATCTCTTGTACACCATGAAAGAACGTAAAATATTCACGGGAACATACATAATTTATTTACCTTCATTATACCTCGCCAAACCCGTCTCTTACGTCAACACTATCTCCAGCTAGCTAATAGTTCCATAGTCTTATAAAAGGCCTCCGCCGACTGCAAACATCTGAAATGACTGGTCAGAACTCAACACCCGAACTTCACCTCCATCCCAGAGAGCACACAACTCACTTCTCATACACAAGAGCTGTCAAAGGTACCCAAGCTTCAAGCGACTCACGAAATTCTTTAACCATTCAGGCTTCCGGCCCATCAGCTCAAGATGCATAATGATTGCCATTTGAGTCAAACGCGGGTCTCCTCATTCGTCAGCCAGTTTCTTCCGAAACTTTGTCCCATTGCAGGAATTTTCTAATTTCTAATTATTATTTGTCACCTAATGGACTGGGGTACAGCAGATGAATGCCATAAAGATATTAATTCGGAGGCCTAACCTTCACTGTCTGAGTCTCCATGACGATACACTTTTCGTGTGTTAGGTAGCACCATTCTATAACTTCCTGATTGCAGACAAAAGTGAACAGCCCTAACCCAAGGGCCTTAATTATTTCGTGAAAGGTCCACCATATTGGGAGAGAAGGAACACCATGTGCACTCAGTTTGTGTGCCTGGGAGAGTAGCTCATTCAATATGTTGAAGAGGCTATTATGGCAACCACCGAGAGAACATGGTGCAACCAAGTCCAGATTGTGGGCTCCGACTTCATACTTGGACCACACTGACAGCGACTAGCCGATAAGTTGGTAAAATCAGCCTTGCTCATGAAGTTCCAACGAACCTCACTATCTGCAGCACTGTCCTCAAAACTGATCGTGGCCACCTGGTCGTGAGTCGAGTGGGATACCTGAACCAGAAATTACGAATGTTCTGTGTGCGCCACAGGGTTGAGAACTATAGGGTCTCCCTAAATGTGCCAGGTGTGCACTAAACGTAAGAGACTGACACGCAGTATAGGCGACTCTCCATCCAATCCAGATAACGATAACTGTAGGAGACCCGAACATAGTGTTAAGATTCAATGAAATGCCCCCCAAAGGGGAGAGTATTAAAACGCAGTGTTGAAGCGTTCGCAACAAAGTGCCAGAGTTTGAAGAGCTCCTAAAATGCTGGGATGCTCACATAATACTAGGTATAGGAATCTGGTTAAAATCAGAAATTGATAGCAGTGATATTTTGGGGGAAAATTGAAGCATATTTCGAAAGGATAGGCTAATGGGGAATGGAGTTGGTGCATTTGTCGCAGTAGACAAGAAACTCTCTTTCATGGCGACAGAAACTGAAGTTGCATGCAACATTGTTTGGAAAAGAATCAGACTTGGGGGAGGGCATAAAATTACAACTGAATTCTTCTATCACACCATCCTGAAGTAACCGAAAATTTTAGAAAAAAAAACATTTCGCTACTACGTAATCAGTAATACTGTAACCATCGGCGGAAACTTCAATCATCCAGCAGGCGATTGGGATGATTATAATTTTGTTAATTATAGTTGTGCTACGACATCTGCGAAACATCCCTGCAAATCCTGAACAGACTGCTCGCAAGCCCACTCGTGATGAAAGTATACTTGATCAGATGGCAACAAACAGATCTGACCTCTTTGAGAACGTCCGCACTGAAAATGGTACCAGTGATCACGAGGCAGTTCTAGCAACAACGATTATCGAAGTTCAAAGAGCAGCAAAATGTATATGTTAGTAGACTACATAAAGAAGCAGCAGTGCCGTATCTCAATGAAGAACTTGGAACTTTCAGCTCAGGACAGGGGCGTGCAGAGGAATTATTAATCAAGTTCAAAGCAGTTGATCACGAACTAGACAGATACCTAGATAGTACAACAGTTCATAACAGGACGTACTCCCCCATGGTATAGAGTCATTATAAAGTAACTTCCACATAAACAGGCCGCTGGATAATAGGTGTAAAACAAAGGACCGGGCTATTGAGAAAAAGATGCTGAATGAAAAACATTTGGCTGTCGAGAGGTCAATCCGTGAAGCCTTCAGTGACTACCATAGCAGAATATTATCGAAAGATCTTTCACAGAACCAGAAGAAATTCTAGTCGTAGGTAGCGTCCAATCACTCACGAACGAGACAGCAACTGAAATGCTTTTACAAAGCAAAACCCTAGCGTAATGCCCCAGTTTAATTCTCGTACCACTGTAAAGATAAATGAAAAAGATATTAATATCACTGGAGTTGAGAAGCAGCTTAAATCGTTAAAACAGATCAAAGTTCCAGGGCCTGATGGAATCTTATCAAATTCTACACCGAACGTGCGGCTGAGTAAGTCCCTCTTTTGACCATAACTTACTGAACATACTGAAAGTCGTGGATCAAGGCAGTCAGGTTGATGCAGGTTTCTTGAGTTCCGAACGGCATCTGACTCAGGACCACACGTACGCTTATTATCGAAAATACCATCACATGGGGTATCAAGTGAGATTTGTGGCTTGGTAGGGAGGATATAACATGCTGACTTGGATGGAGACTCATCGGCGCATGTAGAAGTAACTTCAGGAGTGCCCCAGTTAGGTATGTTGGGACCCTTGCTGATCATGTTGTATATTAATGACCTTGTAGATATACACTCCTGGAAATTGAAATAAGAACACCGTGAATTCATTGTCCCAGGAAGGGGAAACTTTATTGACACATTCCTGGGGTCAGATACATCACATGATCACACTGACAGAACCACAGGCACATAGACACAGGCAACAGAGCATGCACAATGTCGGCACTAGTACAGTGTATATCCACCTTTCGCAGCAATGCAGGCTGCTATTCTCCCATGGAGACGATCGTAGAGATGCTGGATGTAGTCCTGTGGAACGGCTTGCCATGCCATTTCCACCTGGTGCCTCAGTTGGACCAGCGTTCGTGCTGGACGTGCAGACCGCGTGAGACGACGCTTCATCCAGTCCCAAACGACCATCATTGGCACCAAGGCAGAAGCGACTCTCATCGCTGAAGACGACACGTCTCCATTCGTCCCTCCATTCACGCCTGTCGCGACACCACTGGAGGCGGGCTGCACGATGTTGGGGCGTGAGCGGAAGACGGCCTAACGGTGTGCGGGACCTTAGCCCAGCTTCATGGAGACGGTTGCGAATGGTCCTCGCCGATACCCCAGGAGCAACAGTGTCCCTAATTTGCTGGGAAGTGGCGGTGCGGTCCCCTACGGCACTGCGTAGGATCCTACGGTCTTGGCGTGCATCCGCGCGTCGCTGCGGTCCGGTCCCAAGTCAACGGGCACGTGCACCTTCCGCCGACCACTGGCGACAACATCGATGTACTGTGGAGACCTCACGCCCCAAGTGTTGAGCAATTCGGCGGTACGTCCACCCGGCCTCCCGCATGCCCACTATACGCCCTCGCTCAAAGTCCGTCAACTGCACATACGGTTCACGTCCACGCTGTCGCGGCATGCTACCAGTGTTAAAGACTGCGATGGAGCTCCGTACGCCACGGCAAACTGGTTGACACTGACGGCGGCGGTGCACAAATGCTGCGCAGCTAGCGCCATTCGACGGCCAACACCGCGGTTCCTGGTGTGTCCGCTGTGCCGTGCGTGTGATCATTGCTTGTACAGCCCTCTCGCAGTGTCCGGAGCAAGTATGGTGGGTCTGACACACCGGTGTCAATGTGTTCTTTTTTCCATTTCCAGGAGTGTAATTAATACAAGCCCCGGATTTTCCGCAGATGACATAGTTATTTAAATGACGTACGGTTTGAGAAAAGCTGCACAAATATACAGTTAGTTCTTGATAAGATTTCAGCGCGGTGCAAAGATTGGTAACTCGCTTTGACTGTTCAAAAAGATAAAATTGTGCACTTCATAAAGCGAAAAGAAGAAGTATCCTCTGGGTACATTACCAATGAGTCACAACTCGCGACAACTTATTAAAATAGCTGGGTGTGACCATTTGTAGGGATGTGAAAAGAGGCGTTCGCATAGTCCAAGTCATAGGTAAAACAGGTGGCAGACTGCAGATCACTGGTGGACTGATAGGGAAATGCAATCAGTCTACAAAGTAGATTGCTTACAAAAGGCTCGTGCAGCCCATTCTAGAATATTGCTCAAATTGGAGACACAGAGATGTTGAAAAATCTGAACTGGCAGACACCTGAAGAAAGATGCAAAGTACCCGATGAAAGCCTACTTACAAAGTGTTTGGAACCACCTTTAAGTGATGAATATTATGTCGTGTACCAAGCAAGATGTACACGTGAGAGACCACAATCACACACGCACACCCATTCGCCTGGTGTCTCTCGGTTCCGGGCAGCAACCTCCAGATGACTCCCACAAACCTGAAACGCTTCCTGCTTCCGCACACTTCCTCCAGCGCGTTGTATGTGTCAGCCGATAGTGTGGACAGCCGTCATAGGGTGCGCTGTCAACCACGGATTATATTGTATCTGCCTTGTACGGGCGAACATGGGACTTCTTCCATCCACATACACCAAAATACGACGCGCCGCAGATACTCAGACAATTACGAACCAGCAGTTACACGGTTCAGTTTAGTGTCTGCAGTCAGCACAATGCGTACAGTACTCTGAACTACCTTCCGACTTAGCAGTCCCTGTTTATGGAGAACTAGAACCAGTAACAGAGCACCTGCACAGTTAAATTCAGTTAAAATGACAAATCCCCCCTCCTTTTCTGTGTCCTCTCCCTCCATCACTCCCCCCCCCTTTTTGCTTTTCCCCCTCATGTGTCCTGGTCCCCCACCCCTCCCTCACCTCGTCTGCCTTAGGCCGTCGGGTGTTATCTTCGCATCTAATCTCTGTGCAGTGTTTGGGTGTTCAGTGTTGTGCACCCCATGTTTAAAGTATTGCCAACAGAATCCACACTGTCGCCGTGTTTTTTCAATTGTGCCTGCCTACTTCCTGTGTGTCTTCATTAGCATCGTCAACCCCGTGTTTTTTTCAATTTTAACTTCCACAACTTTCTACCATTTTACTGTTTTAACAGTCACCGTTTTATCACCTTTTTCATATTGTTTGTTATCTTCTCATTATTTTTTAACTCTTCTATCGGCTGTGGAGTGGCGTATTAAGCTGCTGTCAGCCCCCCCCCCCTACCCCCTCTGAGGGGGGGGGGGCAATCGAAATTCAACAAAGAAAAAAAAATGACAAAACATAGACTGCCAAGAAACAACATAGTTATTTAGATGCCACTGTATTAGGTTTAGAACATCAAGTGCCACGTATCAGATTGTACGAAAGTACCATTTCGTAACACTCTCTTCTTAAATGTTATTTGTTATTTCTTGTTGTGTTGCCACATTTCTGTTTTACTGTGCCATGTCAAACAAGGGCTTAATAATCATAGCATGCAAGGGCTGGCATTAAGGACCCATAGCAGGGAAACATTTTTCTGCAACCATGGATGTTTGAGCTGAATTAAGAGTAGCATTCAGTTACTACATTCCAACAGAATATACTACAACCCCCTACGTATTGCTCCCATAGGATTCGCGAAGACAAGATTAGGCTAATTACAGAGCGCACAGATATCTTTACGCAATCATTCGTCCCGTGCAGGAATGGGAAGAGCCCTAATAACTTGTACAATGTGACGTGCCCTCTGCCACGCTCTGCACTGTGGTTTGCAGAGTATGGACGTAGATGTAGACGCCTGATCTTGCCTCTCTGAGAGTTAAGATCACGTAGAAAAGCGGGACCGTCAATCGATCAACTAAAAAAAATGTAAAATCACTGTTTCAATTACGATCAAAAGCGGATAATTATCCCTCAGAATAACCGTCTCTATAGGTTCGGACATGATAAATTACACTATTTGTTTGTTTGTTTGTTTGTGTGTGTGTGTGTGTGTGTGTGTGTGTGTGTGTGTGTTTTAATAGCATGTTATTCAACCTTTAGAACCCAATAAAGCAGCGATTCTGTATAACACTGATTCGACAAGTCCTTGTTGGGTTTCTGGATAAATGTGGCATCGGATGTCTAAAAGGTCACGCAGATCCCGAAATTGCGGGTCGGCGGCTTTTGAACGCGGAGTTGCCACCCGATTGCGTCCCTTACATGTTCCAACGAATTTGCTTGCCAAGACATCAATAAGAGTTTATTAAGATTTTCAATTTACTACAGCACGATTCTGGCTTTTTGAGGTCGGGGAAGACATCAAGCACGAAGGGATGTAGGTGGCCTGCAATAATGTTCATGTAGCCCACTTCTGTCAACGCCTTCGATTACTATCACAGATCCCTTGGAAACCCAAGATAATGTCCTTCACAGCATAATACTGCTTCACTAGCCGGCGTCCACGGTGCAGCGCCTGTTTCGAGCAGCCGTTCTTCGGGTTGGCGGCACATCCGGACACGACCATCCATTCAATGGGACAAGAAACCTGATTCATTCGACCAGGCGATATGTTTCCGTTATCCGCCGTCCAATCTCCATCACACAGTGCACACTACAATCGCAATTGACGACGTCGTTGAATCAACATGGAAACACGTTGGCGTCGTCTTTTGTGAAGACCTATGTTCAGTAATGTACGCTGAGTGGTAAGCACCGAAGCACTGCATTAGCATCGTATTCTGCCGTCAAATCTGCTACAGATCACTGCCTATCCTGCTTTACACAGCAGAAAAAACCTTTCTACCTCCGCGTTTCATGATGGGGTCTACACATCCAACTTGGCGCCTGCTCGTGATTTCGCTGTCCTTTCAACCACTTCCCAGATATGCACACGGCAATAACACGCTAACAGTTCGCCGTTTGCGAGATGCTCGTTCACAGGTGCCAGGCCATAGTAATGTGCCCTATCCCCTACTGCGGCCCATACCATTTCTACAATGAGTCTATGCTCCGTTAATATACTTTCCTGCAACGTCGCCAGGCGGCATTCAGTCTCGCGGTGGGCAGTGGTCATAATGCTTTGACTCATCAGTGTGTATACACTGCCTGGCAAAAAAACTTAAAAAAAGGCAGACGTGGTCGGGTGTCAATGAAAATTCGTACACGTACACACTGTCGGCGAGTATGTAAATATTAGAGTTGTAATTATCTGTGACAGGTAGAACGGACACGAGAGTGCATTAGTGTTGTTCGTGTTTAGTGTTGTTACCGGCCTCGTAAGGTATGTCAAGTGTGTGACCAGCGTCAACTGTTGAGTGATCACTGTGGAGGACACGAAGATACCGCACGCTCACGTGAGACAGTGTGATGGGCACCTGACAGTTTCAAATGGGCCTCACTGTGGTCTCCATTTGGCATTCTGGTAGAACTGTGCAGTATCCAGATTTCTTGGTCATTCGGATGTGACAGGGCCCGGATATTGGACTTCACTAGAGCGCGAGGGCAGGTTTACTCGTCTTCAAAATCCCGGCTGACCACCACGAGGGAGGATCTTCATACTGTGCACCAAGTACATCCTCCTTCACATCTCACCTGCCGATCTAGAACAAATAATGGGCTCTCTGAAAGACTGGTCAGACAGCATCGACAGCTGGATAAGGAATTATCATCCCACGCTTAGGCTGCCGCTAACACAAACGGCTACGCTTGGAAGGGTTCCGTGACCGAGAAGCATTGACTGCTGATGAATGGTATTGTGTTGTTTTGAGCGACGAATTCCGATTATGCACTACCACCGTCGTCGAGTAAGGCGGCGATCTGGGAAAAGGCCCCTATCTTCCAATGTTTTGGAGAGACACAGCGGTGAGGGGAGCCAACGGGTATGACGTCAGGTCACAACTGGTAGTGATTGAACTATGACAGCACAACGACATGTAACAGACATCCAACGTCATCATGTGTTATCTCTCATGCGACAGTATCGTGGTGCCATTTTTCAACAGGATAATGGTCTTCCACAATTGGAACTGTCTCTATGAACTGTCTGCTCGAGGTTGCGGTATTCTTTTGACGAGCGATGTCCTCAGATTTGCAACCGACAGAAGATGTGGGGGACCGGCTCGGACGTGAACTCCGTCCCAGTGCCAGTATCCAGGTTATCAAGCAACGGGTCTACGACATCCTTCCCAACCGAGTTAGTGCACGCAACCAAGCAAAGGAGGGGGGGGAGGAGGGGGGGAGGTGCAACGTCATACTAACAAGAGAACTCATACTGCCAAATTATTTGTAAATTTGACTCGATTTATTATTTGTGTCAGGCAGTTTATATCTGAGGTGGACGAAGAGATAAACAGGTTTTAGTTGAATTCATTGCAAACGAAACTTTCTAGTGATCTAGACATTTAGACTAATTCAGAACGCCTATAGTGTGTCGAAACGAAGTCGGACAACTAGTTCTGAGTCACACAAACGTTTTGCAAGGGCCTGGAGGCAATGTAGGACGACTAAAGCGCTGGCCGGCAGATACCAACGTGAACATTGGATTTTTTTCTAAATTCGTTAAAGGGAAATGGAAATTCCAAGTACCCTCTGTGATTAACGACGGTCGACGAGACAATTCAAAATAATCCTGTGATGTTAAATTCAAATCTTTACTTTGTTAATGCAACAAAAAGCATTTTCATCCAAGTCATAAGAAGAACTGTTACGCCTGTAACAATGACTGATTTTGTTCAGTCTTCTGTCTCATAATAAAGAAAGGAATGTTAGGTTTTCACGTTCTGCCGTTGAGGTGCTCATTAAAATAAAAGCACAAGCTTCGATTAGCGATGGAAACCGGTCGTTATCATTTTCCAAGTAATCATCCTGGTGTTGGTTTTCACGTTCTGCCGTTGAGGTGCTCATTAAAATAAAAGCACAAGCTTCGATTAGCGATGGAAACCGGTCGTTATCATTTTCCAAGTAATCATCCTGGTGTTTGCCTCGGCGATTTAGGGAAACCACTTACAATCTAAATCCATCCCTTGTGAATGCGTTCAATCACTACGCTGCCTCACTCGCCACATAACAAACGTTTTGTCTTTATTATTTCACAATGCATTTCAAACCATGAATGTTCATCTTTACACGCTGCTGACAGTCGTAGCATTCTCTTACGTTAGTTTCTTTGTTTATTGTGGTGCTGCGAAGATTTACAGGTATATTTTTGCACATATTGCTTCTTCAATCGCGCCCACGTGTAACGTAGACAACAAATCAAGCCACTGCAAAGATTTTCTGATTTTTTTTCAGCCGAGTGCCTAGTAGGCATGTAAATTGTGTGCATAAGTTTACTGATAACCAGTCTATATCTAAGAAACAATCGCGTGGGAATCACTTATCTCGGATTAACCTAGAATAGTACTGAAAAAGTGTTCTTTAGAGAGTAACGTTTTCGCCACAGTTAAATAATGTTTTGGTTTAGACTGGTGAATTTATCTGCGGTGAATAGTTTTTGTTACTGTGAGAACGTTGGTGAACTTGTTGTAGGAACTCAGTTCCCAAACGTAAACTGCTATTGTGGATTAATAACGCCGCAATTAACCCAATTGCACCTCGATATAAAATTTCATTTTTAGTTCCTGTTAGCTCCAAATGTTTTTATATTTTAGCAAACGAGTACGAAAGAATCACGTGGAGAGAAGCAGGTGCATCGTCACTCTATCTGACAGACAGATCCTTGGGTAAGAAGTAAAGGATTAACTGAAAAATAAAGCAACGACCATCGACCCCAAGCACGTTTCTGTACAATATTCCTATGTCCACGAATTAAGGATCTTCGTGGTCCACAACATGGGGCGCGGCAATAATGCAACGAAAGACGCGCTGACAACGTTGTGACATGTGACATACGATATGTTATGATACCGAAAACTGGCCAAGAGAGGCACTAAACATGTATGATCTCCCTCGGCTATTGGGATACACACAACAATACGGAGTGTGATGGCTAAATAGGCTGCCACCTCAACCCTCCCTACCTCCGTTCCGTACCGGTGGAGGCAAGGAGTGAAGCGTAGTGGCAGTGTTACAACTGCAATCCTTCGGCCAAGCACGTCTTATTGACACTCAGACAAATACTTGGATGTTGCACGTTTCTCATGAACGAGGTCAGCCCAATGTGATTTTGCATTGTTATCCACCCCAGACCCCTAGTTCCACCATAAAAAAGATACACATACAGTAGCAGGATGTCATCCCCGTTGCCTGCAGCTGAAGAAATGTGCGTGCCTAAGGGAACGCTTAGAGAGGCCTATGTTCTAACGAGATGCCGCCACAGACGATAAAACAAGAGCAATGAACAGACGGCGAGAATTACTCTGCAGGCTAAAGGGAAGATCATCCGTGAAGAGGATACTACAGTCCATTTCCAGAGGATAGAATACCATATTGGGCGATCCTGTGGCTTTGTGTAACGGGAACGCAAGGGACGGGTCCATGTGCTTGCAAAGTACTCGTAATCTCTCGAAGTTGATGGTAAATATACAAACAACAAAGAAATCTAATCTGACGACACACTGTCTGTAGGGAGATGTGTGACTAGACAGATGCTACGCAGGGTCGTCATCTTCGGGCACTTAAGGTTAGATATGGAACCTGGCATGGGCTGTTTAATGAGGTCCTCTTTGCCGCTGAATGTTTTCTCTCTACAGGAATGTTCAGTCACATCCCAGGTGTGTTCGACCGGACTCAGATCTGGAGAGGTGGGGGGCCAGTACATCAACTGGAACTCGCCACTGTGTTCCTCGAAGCATTGTGTACGATACCCCTTGGCCGTCATCCTTGCAAGAGCTCCACTGCATCCACGTATAGCTCAAAAATGGTTCAAATGGCTCTGAGCACTATGCGACTGAACTTCTGAGGTCATCAGTCGCCTAGAACTTAGAACTAATTAAACCTAACTAACCTAAGGACATCACACACATCCATGCCCGAGGTAGGATTCGAACCTGTGACCGTAGCGGTCGCTCGGTTCCAGACTGTAGCGCCTAGGACCGCTCGGCCACTCCGGCCGGCCCACGTATGGCCACGTGAATGTTTCCCAGAGCATAACGGAGCCGCCGCCAGCTTGTTTCCGTCCCGCAGTACGGGTGTCACGGAGCTGTTCCCCTGGAAGAAGGCGAATTCTCGCCCTCCCATTGGCGTGATAAAGAAGGTATCGGGATTCATCAGACCATGCAACGCTCTGCCATTGCTCTAAAATCCAGTGCCGAAGGTCATGTGTCGATTTAAGTCGTACTTGCTGATGTCGTGGTGATAACATTGGCACATGCACGGATCGTCGGCTGCGGAAGCCCTTTGTTAGGAGTGTTCGGTAGACTGTGTGCTCAGACACACTTGCACTCTGCCCAGCATTGAAGTCTACTGTTAGTTCCACGACAGTTCGCCGCCTGTCCTGTGTGTCAGTCTGCCCATCCTACGACGTCCGACATTTGTAATGAGCAGTGGCCGCCCAATCCCACGTCGTCTGGATGTGATTTCGCCACGTGTTGAAGACACTCTCCGTGTCATCACAATCTGCCCTCGATCAAACGCAGAAAGATCTCGCGCTTCACCCATACTATACACGTACAACACGCTCACTGATACTATAAGCACCGTACGTGTCTCTGACCAGCAGTCATTCCTCTCCAGATGACGCTACTATCGCCTGGACGGGTTTACAAATATAGTAAATCGGTGGTCATAATGTTCCGGCTGAACAGTGTACATGTTCGTTGTTCGATCCTGTTTTGCGACGGTTCTGATACAATGAGACAAACGTATCCAACACTCCGTGAGAAGCACTACACCAAGACATCTGCCGGCAAGGACTGTACCAGGCACACTAAGAAATAGCACACAGTCTTGTCACGTATTTCAGGTGTCTCCTTATTGTCCTGCCACAGTGTAGTCTAACAATTTTTGACGTCATTTGGGAACAACAGCGATCATACATTACAGATTTAACACACAAAAATTGGAAACGTGCGAGAAGGACTCTGAAGGCTTCAAACAAACTAAATTATGTAAACAGACAGTTCATCCAGCCCGTGAATCAATGGTCGCGACGATTTTTGCCTTTTATCGACATTGATACTGGCAAGATACCGGTTATGTGGAATCTCAAGAATTTTGAGAATGTTTTAATTTTAAGTTTGGAATCAAATAACAAACAACAAATATTTTTGTGTGATATACTAACAAATTAACAATTTTCTGATTTTTCCCTTTAATTGTACTATGAAACCTTACTTCCTGAAAAATTTCATCATTCTAGGTCAACGGGAAGTACCCTGTAAGTTTTAACGAGTGAGTTTGCGATTATCAAAATAAGTGACATAAATAGACGTATCCTCTGATTGCGTTTATTTAAAAGCTTTAACTTTTCTATACTACCAAAGGAACATAGACCTTAGCATCTTACACAACATTCAACTTGTTACGTTTACCAATTCCTGAGAAAAAGTGGTCTTAACAGACGGACAGACAGACTGTCAGATAGGAGATTACAATTTCTTTTTCGTGTGATATAATTTCAAAACAACAATTTTCGGATTTTTTCCTTTAGTTGTAATGTGAAACCTTGTTTCTTGCAACATTGCACTGTCATAGAAGCTTCAATTTTTTACCTTAGTATGTGGCACAAATTTCAAATTGATACGACTACCTGTTCCTAAGAGAAAGGGGTCTTAACAGTCGGAGGGAGAGACTGACAGACAGACGGACGGACGGACGGACAACAAAATGATGCAATAAGGATTCCGTTCTTACCAGTTGAGGTACGGAATCCTAAAAAGGCAGTCCATATCGCAATAAATTGTTTATTTTTAATTCCGGTAACCGGCTTCGGTCTATATTAACATCTTCGGACCACAGGCTCTGAAATGTATAACGTAATGGGCCATATAAGACAAAAATTGTTCGCCTTAAAAACTAACATAAAAACAACATAGCAATAAAATAAAATCATGCATTACGTCATCTGGTAATACAGCATTTTATTTTATAGGTATGTTGCTTTTATGTTAGCTTTTAAGGTACACAAGTTTCGTCATACATCGCTAATTACGTTATAAATTTCAGAACTTCTGGTCTGAAGATGACCATACAGACCGAAACCGTTACCGGTATTAAAAATGAATAGTTTATTGCAATCTGGACTGTTTTTTATTACAACAGTATATTCTGCACAGGGCCGAAACGACAGGTATTTTGTCGTGGATTTCTGCAATTCTTTATCATATATCCAAGAGAGCAGCACACGAATACCATCGTTAATTATTAGGCAGCAATAAACATTTCACGAGTGGTGAATAAATAAATAAAACACTTCCCATAGGACAAGCGGTCTAATGACGCCACTTACTTGTTCCCTGTTCCATGGAGAACAATATTTTTCATTCTACACGAACAAACACAACTGAGGGATTCCCTCGGATGAGCAACTGGCGCTGCGGTAGCCATTGTCGGTTGCCCAGGCAGCGAGTGAAGCATTCGAGGGCGAGCAGAAAGCGAGCGCACGGGCGTCGAACTGGGTCACGCGATCAATTCCGGCGCTGACCCTGCTCCCAGGCCGCCGCTAGCGCAGGCCTTGAACGCCGCTACGGGCGTAGGCGCCGCCTTCCAAGCGCCCTCATACACTTACATTCCTCACTGCGGGCATCGTAACAGGAATACCATAGGCGTTCTAATAGTCCTCAGCCTAAGACACCGGGTGTCTCAGATAAGTTGTTTTTCTCCCTAACTATCCAATAATAGTGAAAGGGAGTTTTATTTAGATAGGTAAACGTAAGAAATGTTGTTCTTTCTGCGGTTTGATTGTAGAATGTACAAACAAACGAGGCACGGTCTGTCACATACAGTGACATGGAATAAACTCTAAGGAGTACGCTGAGATGTTGCTGATGCTCGGCGAATGGCGACACGATGCCAGTTATGCAGTCCTGAGATACCCTGACTTTTCGTTGCGTGACACCAACAACTTTACATCTCGTCCGCGGTCGTTCACAAAGCGCACTAATGAACATTCCGCCACCGGAGGATCAATCTGAACACAGCCAATTATTTACAGAATGTTGCATTCATCCCTAAAACTTTGAACTTTCCGAGCTCCCAAATTAAAATTAACAGATGGTTGATTTAAACCGATCTGCACGACGTTAGGTTAATACCATGACCCACGTAATAGAAAAAAATAGTGTTCAATTTAAAAAATCGTAAGTCGTTGCTTTAACTTCCTGGAAAATAACTGAATAAACTACGTTCATAGTTGAGAGAGTTCTTGCGTTTACCAATTTAAATAAATTTTCCTTTCACGTATTATTTTGTAAGTTAGGGAGAAAAACGCCTTACCTGAAACATCTTGCACATGACATGACTGTGGTCGAAATAACGTCATCTTAGGAAATAATGACTCTTTAGATGATGCATTGTGAGGCTGCACAGGCGTACGTTTACGAGAGAAAGTTGAAACTACTCGGCTTCACAGTGAAAGGTTAAAACTTTGAGGAATTTGCAAAACATCCGTCTATGGGCACCATAACATAACCATTGAATCGCAAATGTTTCTCAGCTGCAAATTTCTTCATATGCCACAAAAGGCTGAAGCCTGAAAGTTTAAGGGTGGGCGCACAGCCATAAAACTGTGCGTGTGAGCGTTAGTTTTACAGGAATTTAAGTGTGCATTATTATTTGTAATACTTATATTTAGGGGTTTTACGGGAAAAAATGTGTTACACGTTTTACATAATGCCAGAAACACGAAACACGACAAATAAATTCACATTCAACAACATCATTCTACGTTTATGACGAATTATGCTATAATAGAACCAATGTTTCGGTCGCTACCACCAACATCCCAATTTTGGAATCAGGTGGTTTTCTTTTGAAGACACCACCGTGTAATAATCAGTTTCGTGAACAACGATAAAGTGAAATTAAAACTGTTGGCCTCTCCCAGTTTATTTAATGGAAATTTATCATGAAACTACGATTTTACGGACAAGTGCGGCAATGATTTAGAAACATTTGACTACTTCAGAATATCGTAAAGCAGGTTAAGCGGGAGTAACATAACTGCATTGCGTTATATTGTTTTTATGACGTTCCCGACTAGATAAAATTTAATTGTACATTTTAAAGGTCCGACTCACATGCAAAACGAGAGGAATAACGCGACATCGCATGTACGTTGAAAATTGTCCATTAATATTCTTTGTATAATAAGCGAACAGATAATTCCAAACTAGAATTTAAATACGCCACTATTTTTTCAAACAAAATACCGCATCTAACTACATCTGGTATGTTCCACAGTATTAAAATAAGAACCGTTATTCGCACCTTTATCCCACATTCAGCGTCAGTAAACTCTCGTGATAATGCAGCCTCATTTCACGTGTCTGTTGATGCCATCCAAACAGTTTGAAATTCGAACATCTTTCTAACACATTTCATACCCCTGCACTCTATCACAGAGAGGAACAGTTGCCACTCAACAGCGCTTTATCAGCGATATTACTTAAATAGAGCAACAGTCAAATGCAGCCTGCGGATGTCAATCTTGTAGAGATGATGGTCACTGAAACAGCTCCAGCCATATTTCACCACGCACAAGACTCTTTGACAAGCTCTCGACTTGCAGCTTGTCCTAACAAATAAATGACCAAGAGTGGTGCATTAAATATGGTTTCTAATTGATAAAAAGTTCAAATGAATATTTTATTAAAGTGGCAAGCATTATTATATAAAGATTAGCAGATCACTGTGTGAATTCACTGTGTCGAGTAGTTTACTTAAGAGTATATAAAGAGAAAGGATGGAAAAAAGAAATATTAGGGTTTCACATCCCGTCGACGACGCCTTCACTAGAGATAAAGTACACATTAGAACTCAGGAAGGATGGCAAGGAGATTCGGCGTGTTCTTTAAAGGGTACAATCTCGGCATTTGCGTTAAGCGATTTGGGAAAATGACACAACCCCTAAATCGAAAATAATCGTCTTAACCATTACGCTGCCTCGCACGCTGCGAATACTGACACAGTGAAGTTATTGCACTGCCACAGTAAGTTTGACTCTATCTTTGTTAATTCTTCGCACGATGTAGATACAATGTATCTCCGACTTTCACACCGAAACCCCCTTTTCCAAGGCAAGTTGTCCTTTTTAACTCGACACCTGTGGCCTTAGAAAAATCAATATTTTCTCTTTACTACCTCACGTGTTTATCTGATGAAAACATCAGCAAAAACGTTGTTTGCAGGTGAAGTTAGTCTACGCCAAAAAGCAACCAGAACAATTAGTAAAAGCTGTCTGTAGGAGGCGACGTTAGTACTCTGCTAATACTTCTATAACTGGTAACATGTTATCGGCTTTTACTCAGAATCATTGTACATTAAAGAGAGTACTCACTTCTTTCTGCGCCACAAAAATGAAAACATTCGAAGGCTGGTGACGTGCATGTGTTAAAATTTTTCTAATAAGAAAGAGTTGAGTTCAAATCCTTCTCCAGCCATCAGGATTTTCAATTACTTTCGCAACAAACTCATCCGAATGCAGTTATAAAAGAAGGTAAATTATTCTACATCTTGTGATATAGTTTTATTAAATTCTTTTTTCGTAAATTAGAGGTCTGTTGTGGGGACTCGACCTATTCCTAATGGATTATTTCAGAAATAAAGCTCGGTGTTCATCACCGCCTTTGTCGATGATCTACTTTTATTGAGGATTCTTCTAATGAATCTCAGTTTAGCATCGCTCCACTTCGAATCGCTCCGGACGCATGGTCCTAGATACTTTGTTGAAAGAACTGCTTCCGGTGATCGTTCTACACTCGTGTAATCATACAATAACGGATCTTTCTTTCCGTCTATGTATACGCAATACATTACAGTTGTTGATGTTGAGGGTCACCTGCCGCTCCCTGTACCAAGCGTCAAACCTCTGGAGGTCTTCCCGTATTTCGTCACAGCGTTGCGATTTCTCTGTACACAAAAGCATCATCCGCGAAAACCCTCATGGAACTTCCAACGTTATATACATCACAGCTCAACGTATTTTGAGAAGCTTTTTCTGAAGCAACTGAAGCATCAGTCGATGGACAAGGTCGAACTGCATTGTTTTATTCAAACTAAAATGCCCTAATTAATGTTACTGAATTGAGACATCATCAAACATACGAGACGCTTTGCCGTATCCGAGTCCAGATTTGTAATATACATGTAAAACGCAGTCTTATTTATACGTACATTGTTTAGATTCGATACTGAAATTTTTGTAGTGAATTTCGTTTAAGTTTTTGCATGTTTAAGCCCTGTATCCCCACGTCAACGCGAAACAGTTAATTTCATAAAGATGATTCGCATGCATGTAGACCCAGCGAATTGTGACGGTCCGTGAATACTACTCTCATCCATTGCCTGTAACATTTTCTTGTACATTTTACTGACCTGTTACGATAGTAGCAGCACCCCGTTGAGTTCTTTTTACGTCTGCTTTTACGGCCTCTTCGTTAACATCCCCAAACACTGGAAGAATATTCTAGAATAGGACGCACTATAGACACTGTACATCGTTTCCTTAGGAAATGCGCTGTACTTTTCTTGGGTTCTCATGACTAATCCAAGTCTTTCAGTGAGCCTCGAGAAGCTTAAATCGGATACTATCCGGTTCTTTCCCGTTTGACGATCCAGTCAGGTCTTCCTATACTGATAAACGCGAATACCGGAATGATGAATTGAAAACGAAACTGCTGTTTTCCTTCCTCGTTTTTGCTCAGTTAGATTTTTTGCCTCCGTCTCTAACAACCACCTTAATCACTAATCTGCTTCCATTTATTCTTCATTTTGATCGTCCAAAATTTCACATCCAAGGTGAGGAACCTATGTTTATTAAAATGACGGTGCCAACGGCCTTGTCACATTGGTAACAACGGTTCCCACCCAATCACCGCAGTTAAGCAACATTAATCCCGGGTAGTACTTGCATAGGTGGCCTTTGTTTTAAGGACACGCAAGTCGCCGAAGTGACATCCAACTCCAAGACTTGCACCAAGCCGTGGTGCCACACGATATTTCATTTGGTTTCAAGGTGACGGTTTGTTTATTACGGTGATGACGATCGTAAAGAGGAAAAGGTTGTCGATCGTACTAGAAAGAATGAGGAAGTTTGGTTAGTTATAGTGTAACATCGATAAGATTTCGAAGTAAAACACAGACTGACAACTTACTTTACATGTTAAGAAGTGTAAAATTTTGCATTTTACAAAGCGCAAAAAACATGGTATCCTATGACTATAGTATCAATGAGTCATAACTGGAATCATCCAACTTATACGAATACTGTGGTGTAAAAATTTGTAGGGATATGGAACGGAATTATCACATAGTCTCAGTCGTCGGGAAAGCAGGTAGTAGACTCCTGTCTACAAAGGAAACTGAAGACGAAACACTCGTGTTACGTATTCTAGAATATTGCTCAAATGAGTGGCAACCGTACCACATAGGTGTAACAGAGGATATTGAAAGTATACAGAGGACAGCACGAATGGGCTGGGTTTGTCCCACTCACGAGGAATGTCGTGGGGATGCCGAAGAACCTGATGTGTGGATATAGATGTAGACATTTCGTCGATATCAAAGTTATCTGAGATGGAACACGCTCAGGAGGATGGACGAAAAAAGTAGTCGTGGTTTTATTACAGAAACCATCCCGGTATTCGCGCGACCGCTACGGTAGCAGGTTCGAATCCTGCCTCGGGCATGGATGTGTGTGATGTCCTTAGATTAGTTAGGTTTAAGTAGTTCTAAGTTCTAGGGGACTGATGACCTAGTGGGAGAAGTTAATAAAGATGGAGGTTTATGGGAAACCCAACCCTCCCAGAATACAAGTGCCGAGACGTATCCACCAAACACCTCAATCGTTAATTACCGTTGACTACGCTATTTGTGCTGTTGCTGACCGACGTAATGGGTGGATCCGACCTCCACAGAGAAAACTGTGGATAGCTTCCGAGTGTTTTGGTATAACGGATCCTTGGTCTCTGGTGACTCGTTAGAGAGTAACAATATAATTACTATGTATTTTGCTTGTTAAGCCAGTTAATGTAGTTTCTCTGCAAATATCTCACCGACGGTGGAAAAGTCTGTAATACGCTATCATTAAGACGTACAACGCTAAAACAGAGTAATGCAACAACCCCAGACGAAATAAGTTCATTTTTATCACGGTATTCAATATGTCCTGTCAGGATACTTTACAAAAGCAGTACTGTTTCCGTACTGTTATTGTGAAAAATGTTGACGGTCATGATTGCAATAGTGTGTTACTGAATCCTGTCGAAACAAACGTAGATCAATATGAGAAGACGCTTTGCCCCATTGCAAGCTTCGGAAATTTTACATTCAAGTAACTATATTTACTTGATCCATTTTGTTATCGAAACTTACCCCAACCCCCTTACAATTAACTCGCTTCTTTTATTTATTTAATTTCGTTTGACATGGTCACAGGAAATGTGGACTAATTTACATGTGTAAATGTCCAACTGTTGCCAGTCATTAGATTACAGTCGTTTTCAACGAAAGGAATTCTAAACAGGAAACAAAATAGCTTCATACATCGAAAGTACTGCTGAGCTTAAACTTTTTTAAACATGCACATTAGAAAAGATAAATATTCCCCTCTTGCAACTGAAAAAAACTTTATAAGATTAAAAAAAAAATTATTTGATAAAACAAGTATCTCTCTTTTGCCTCTTCTTCTGTCCCCCACCCCCTCCCCCAACGTGTACAATCGCAAGATATTTCATTAACATTCAGTGCTCCTCACCCCATAGTCAACCAAGATACCTAAAGAAGAGCACCAATATGTTTACAGTTTCTTTGAAAAGCAACCCAGTACAAACGTAACTTCCTCAGATTTACAAATAAGGTAAAGAAGCACGAATTCTGTTGCTGCTGGACCATGAAGTTGGTTTTGTATGTCAATCCTTAAAACAGGTGGAAATTTAAGTTCACGAGTACACTATTTGTTAAGAAGTGTAATGAATTGCACAATTAATTGATTGCAGAAATCTCTCAGAACAATGTGTGTTGGTCAACTACCGCCAATAGTTTCACATTTTCCTTTGTCAGAGAGGGAGACACCACCATTATGAGTACGCCTGCAACAGACCTGTCGTTCGCCGTGCCTAGCTGATGTGAGGTCACGAACAAGCGCCGAGGCCTTCCTTTGAGTCGGTGTTGGTGAATCTCGTAAACTTATATCCTGCAGTATATCACTGATATACAAAGTAACAATTCCGGAAAAACAAACCCAAGACCAAACAGGGCAATACTGAATACAAACTTGAGGGCACTGCTGTTGTCAACAACAAATATCGTGAGTGCATTAGTTTGTATCAAAACAAAACACACAGCGCACACCGTCGGCAGTCTTACTGTTGTGCAATGCAGTGAACATACGTGAATAAACAGTGCTAAGAAATCAAACGAAATGCAATTACTCTGTAACGAGTCCCTTACACAAAAATACTCGGAAAAATCCCCGAACGACCTTCAAAATAGTCGTCGGCTGAGTGGAGGTTTAGCCTGTGTACTGAACCCCACACACTGCTTGCACGCTTGAATGTTGCGGCCAGTTCGTGCCCGCAGCTCCACAACAAGGTGGAAGTGACCCCCCTCCCCTCCAACCGACGGGAGGACGGGGCCCGCGCCCGCTGGCAGCGTCAACTCGGGGGCCACGAGCGGAAGTGCATCGTAAAGCCGGCGCGTGTGTACCTGCCGCCTCGCCTCGCCTCGCCCGCCGCTGTGACACAGCCGACAGACCCGACACGTGCGATAGCCCTTCCCCCCGCTCCGACCTCTCGTGGCGCCCCGTGGCTCCTGCCTTCCATTGTTCCATCGCTTCCTTTTACCTCGATGTCGCCGTCCTCGGAAGCAGTAATAACCCCAGGAGCGAAAATACGCCGACGGAAATGGAAAGTGTTGGGCAATGAACACCTTCACCGATAGCATCGGCCGACGACTCGGCTACAGTGCGTCCGATCTCCTACGTCAGTTTTTGGCGGGATCAAGGTGATTAGGTTAGGATAGAACCTATTTTAACCTCCTCGGGCGGGAAGGATGTCACCACGCCTCAGTGCTTCCAAACGAGCGCTGTATTGCGGCTTTTCCTATAACAAAAGACGCCGAATGCATGTGAATGAGCCATATCTGTTTCGAAAAGAAAACGTGACGAGCACCATACACTCTTTCCTCAGTTACCGGAACAATCAGACAAGTTTTACGAATACCTGAGATGAAGAAAAGAACTTTCTATTTGATAGTCGAGATGATTCGTGATTACACTGAAAAGCAAGATTACAAATTCTGTTCCAAAAAAATTCAGAAAAACAGGCATGTCAGTTAGTAAACAGAAATTCAGACACATCGTTCGTAGACAGTACGTTTACTCGAAGAAGAAACAGGGTTTCGAAAAGGTAGGTCTTCCTCCAAATACAGGAATACACGTAAATATAAAGCTAGAAGTTGGAAATATCGCCCAAGGAAATAATACGGCGCTCAGACAAGGGTATCGTATTTCACCGATACTTTTTAATTTACACAGGGTGAAGATGAACGTCGGCAAAAGCGAAACAAGGATAATGGAATGTAGTCGAATTAAATCAGGTGAAGCTAAGGGAATCGGATTAGGAAACGAGACACTTAAAGTACTAGCTGAGTTTTGCTATTTGGGCAGCACAATAACTGACGATTGCCAAAGTAGAGAACATATAAAATGTGGGCCGGCAACGGCAAGAAAAGCATTTCTGAAGAAGAGAAATTTGTTAATATCGAATATAGAATTAAATGTTCGGAAGCGTTTTCTGAAGGTATTTGTCTGGAGTGTAGCCATGTATGGAATTGAAATATGAACAATAAACAGTTTAGATAAAAAGTGAATAGAAGCTTTCGAAATATGGTGTTACAGAAGAATGCTGAAGATTGGGTGGATCACGTAACTAATGAGGAAGTACTGAATGCAATTGGGGAGGCAAGAAATTTGCGGCCCACTTTGACCAAAAGAAGGGATCAGTTGATAGGACACATGCTGAGACAACAAGGTATCATTGGAGCGAAGTGTGGGTGGTAAAAATCGTACAGGAAGACCACAAGAGATGAATACAGTCCGCAGATTTTGAACGTACTGTTTCCGTTTCCGAGAGCTGCTAGCACGAATTCTGGCCATTGTACTAGAAACTGAAGAGACACCACAGGGGATGGAGAGTGTGTACCACAACACGCTTCGTAGGTCCAAGACTGTAACAATGTCGGTGGTCGCCCATTGAGCCGCTGTTGTAATCCATGAGTACTGTTCCCTACATACAGTATAATGCGTTCTTTTTTGCTTTGGAATTCTGTAAACGCATAATGTTTAAGTGTTGTTACAAACAAATGCGCTTTGGTAATAAATGGATGTTTCGCCGTGTTTCCTTTCGAATTGTTACCTAATAATTGTACAGTGTCACACCTAATTTAGTTACTCATGAGTTAAACATCTGAACAGTAACCGTGGTAGAACGGAAACGGTACATTTCCAGGAATGGGTTGCTATTCAAAATATTATGTACTCACTCCCCTCTACAAGTCCTAGAACTTTGTAACGGAAATTACCGAACACACTGTGTTTTGACGTCGTTGAGAGCCAATGGAAATAACGGGTTATGACATTTAATATAGAGGAAAGCTTCAAAGGAGGAAACACTCCGTTATGTTTGCTGACTAGCCGATTCTAGTTGCGGATAAAGTAGCGAATCAACATAATTTAAGTAATTCGATAAGTAAAACTCAGTCTATAACATTCTTAGGCTCACAAACCTTTGAGATGTAAAAACGTAGAAAGTAAAACTATTGAACGAGTTAACACCGTTTGATTCTTGGATTGTGACGTATCGTGTCTCAGCGAAGTGGAGACTGAAAAAAAGATTAAGAGATTCAGTATAAAGTGTGGCACCATCAAAAGAACGATTAGTGGAAAAGCACGAAAGAACACCACGCTAAAATTTAATAAAGTTATGGTAGTTACCTGTGGACTATATGGAAGCGAAAAGTGGCTATGAACTCTAGAAGATATAACAGCCGAGATGAGATTTTTGAGAGCAGTCCAGGGAATAAGAAGGAGAAAAAGATTAAAAAATGAGGCCATCCAGAGGAATGTACGAATTTATAACTTAAATGAAAAGGGTAAGGCATACAGAAAAGAATGGAAAAAGGGCATGTAGAAAGAGTGGGCTATGAACGTGTTCCAAGAAAGCTGCTACAGCACACCCCTACAGATAGAAGGAACATTGATAGACCCAAGAGAAGATGGATGAATCAAGAAGTCGCAAAGGACCAAATGGTCTAATGTTTGACGGAGGAGAAGAAGAAGAAAAAAGGCAATCCTACAGAAGAAGAATAGTTAAGAGTTCAAGATGGCTGTTAGGTTTGTCTAACGACACCTAAACTTTTGCGGCGGTCGTCGCAATAAAGCAGGCCCACAGAACGTGCGTGTGCAGCTTATCGCCATCTTTCGGAGACTAGCAAAAGTCGAATCACTGGCACACGCAACACGTTAGCAAAATGTCGACAGGTTGCAAAGACTTTGGCTGCAGAACGAGCGGCGACAATGCTGACTTAGGACGCTAGCGTGGCAACAAGGGTACACATCGGTCTTTCAGGAAAATAACACACCGAGAATGTCATAGAGCTCTTCGACTGGCTCTAACGAATAAACAGATGGCAACAGCTGAAATCCGGGCAGCAATTACAGGGTGAATGTCACCACCAATAGTTTACTACTAGCTGGGTTGATGTCTCAGGTTTTTATGAGTCGTTTAGCGATAACACCATACCACAGATAACGAAGACGTGCGTGTTATAGAACTTGATTCAACTGGCACATGGAGTGGCATTCTATGGTGTTCAGAGATGTGTCTCACCTCTGCTCGTGGAGGTCAGATGGATGCCAACATGTCTGTAGACGCCCTGGTCAATGATCACTGGAAGCAGCTATTTCTGAAGACCCCTACCTGTCTGACTCCGGGAATCAAAGTGTGGGGAGCTACTGGATTTGACAACAGGACTGATATGATAATAGTTGAAGGAAGGCTGAATGCTCGCCAGTATGTGGCAGGAATGTTAAAGTCTGTTGCCATACCTTTCACGACCAGTGTATCAAATGACATAATCCAGCAGGATACTGCAAGACTGTACACTGCAGTTAACGCCACAAACGCCTTGGGGGATGTAAAGATCCTTAACTGGTCTGCCGGTCCCCTGGTTTGTCACCCATAAAGCGTGTTTAGGATGTGATGGGAAGACGTATACTTTCATATCAGCCTCGACCCAGTAACCCTAATGGACTGCCACTGTACGAGTTTCAGTCAAGGCACGAAATTGCTCAAGACAACATTAGGTCGCTGTTCGCTTCCAAGCTACAACGAATGCAAGTGTGTATACTTGCCTGTGGTGGCCACACCTCGTACTCATGTTGATGACGAACGCTAGTTCTGAATGGAACGAAAGTTTAATCATTTACCACGCGTTGCGTGATGAACAGACCCACAATGTTTGATAAATATCGAGCTGCTGCTTCTTCACGGTGTGGCTATTTCCATTTTCGTCAGTGCATTAACGATTCTTCAGTAACCAAGTTTTTTTTAACAACAACTTATTTCCAAACACGGTTCGGAGACTTGTACCTAGCTCTTCATTCGCTATAACGTATTCTGTTACGTCCGCAAGAATAGAATTCACTGCGGCTCAGCTATTTCACCAGGGAGTTAGTTATTTTTTCATGAATGTGGTCTCGCCATAACGAGGTGCTCGCTTGTTTTGTCGCAGTCGTAGCAAAAAAGAAAGCAGTATATATATATATATATAACGTATTGTTTGCGTTGACTGCATCAACCATGTTCTGGAAACAGATAGAAGCTTGTTTATGTGAAACAGCACATATTTTATCTACAGTCACAGGTTTTTAAGAATAGAACACAGAAAATGATAGTGAAGTGAAATCCCAGAAACTAGAGCAGTGGGGACATAAAAGGATTGCTGGAAACTTGTCTGTTCAGATTTATTACAAATTACCCGCTACCTGTCACTTGCATATAACTTTATTAGGTACATATCATCAACATCATCAGCCATTTGTCGAGTGTTGGGCAAAGGTCTTTTCCAGACCTCTCCATACATAACGATCTTCAGAATTTAGCATCCAAGCTTTCCTCCCTTGTTTCTTTACGTCCTCAAGCCATCTTCCATTAGGCCGTCCTCTAGGTCTTTTCCTGCAAAGAGGCATCCAACAAGGACTTTCCTTAGTTCAACTGGCATCATTTCGTCTCACTTATGCCCAGCATATCTCCAATTTTCCCCCTTTGCACCTTCTCCTGCACCTAAGTGCAGTTTGCTACCGCTAGTTGGGCAACCCTTAATTTTTACGCTATTTGTGCATTTAACTTTCATGTTTCAATTTGCTTGCTGATCTTGTGTATATCTGCATGCTGTAGCATCGTTAAAACTGACGCGTTTTGTGAGGGACGACGAACACACAAACGAAAGGTGTATATACAGTACATGCAGCATCCGACAATGGATTTGCACCCAATATCGTTCAGTGTCAAAGCTATTCAAGTAGAAACCTATCATCTAAATCAAAATCTATACCCCACACGCCATCTTACGGTGTGTGGCAGAGGGTGCTTTGTGCTCCACTGTCAACACTTACCCCGTTTAACATGCCGGTTGCGAATGGTTTGAGGGAAGAACGACTGTAGTTACGAATCTGTATGAGCTCGAATAGATATAATTTTTACCTTACGGTCTTTTAGCGTGACACATATGTAGAAAACAACTTGTTGGTTGGCCCTTTTAGGAACGCATGCTCTTGGAACTGTAATAATAAACCACACTGATATTCATACCGCTTCTATCATCTGAAGAAAGTATCAAACAAAACATGGGTGTCAGCGCAAGTGACAAAATTGTGTGTATATGAATAAAATATTTTGATGGTAACTGACATGGTTACTGAAAGGAGGAAACAATCGTCGTCATGACTTTATCGATGCACGTTCAGCTTTCAGAGGATTAAAAACGCCGAAACAACAGTTGCTCTTGATATGCACTATTTGTGTGTGGAACAGGAAAGGGAGGACAATGGCAGTGACACCAGAAGGACCCACTACCACATACTATACGCATATTGCGGAATATAGAAGTAGATATGCTCATCGCCACAGTGTAATTGTTCAAGAAAAACTGTACCTACCACCATTCCTTCTTTCAAAGGCTAAATATCCCGAATCACTAAGTTATATTCTGAGCAATGTGATGCTTCATAACTCAGTCGCTGGCTTTTATAATCTTCTATTGACGAGACCAATAAAGAGGAAAACTTCGATAATCTTAACGCACAGGGACGAGTGTGCGTAACAGCGACGCGGCTACTCAACAGGTGGCAACCGCACTACGTAGCTTTGTTCAACACGTGGCTGCCTTGCTGCTCCCGTCGTAGTCTCACGTGGAATCCACGTGCGATCTGAGCATAATGTTTACTTATCTATTGTTCTGCTTTAATTTGTGCTACCTCTTTCACGGGCCGTCTCGTCAATAAAACCATAATACACGTCACTGGTCAATGTACATTAAAATAATTTCCGCTGATCTCTTTGAGTGTGAAGGTTTATTTAGATTAACCACTTAGCGGTAAGAAAATAAAAACACTGGTAAAGCATTTTTATCCATTTATTTTTGATGAAACTTGCTGGTTATGGCATTTACTACAATGGCGGATGATCCAAAACAGTGGCTTCAACTTTTCCATTGCACATCCACTTGACCTAATAAAATATCTGGGCAGAAGCTCCTTTTTGGAAATAATCTCAATCATTCGTCTTCGTATGCCTTCGAATGAACAAATTTTCCAGTAAAACAAACTTAATCGGCATTAACGCGGCGAAGGAATCAGTACCTGAAATAAAAAGCAAGACTGCATCGCTGTTGATGACTCATGGGCCATCAGTAAAACTTAACATTTGTATCTTTGCTACAGCCAAAATAACACACAACAAAGTCATGGAAAGCTCTACCAACACGCTGTAATCATTTGGCTTAACACATCTCAAACAAATTAAACGTTGTAAATATATATGATAATTCGTGGGTGTGATGTTCCTAAATGTTTCTACCTACATTTGGCTCGTTTACGGCACGCTCCATGCAACATTACTGTATTTCAAACAGTTTTTATTTCGTATTCTTCGACAAAGATTTCCAACTACTTCTGTAATCCCACTAACTGCAGACGCCTTCTGTAGTTTTAAATACTTATCAACTGTAAATAGATTCTATAACTTCAAATGTTTGGAGACTGTCTTCAAATTAACATAGTCTTAAAAGCGTTATATATAGTTCTCCTGAACACGCCAATCATTCATCTAAGAGGAATACCACATCCGCACGTTAAGTACTGAGTACATTTGACGGTAATCTACATGTGATTTATAGTGAGTGACCTTTAGATTTCAGACACATTTATACGCTCGACGACGTGCCAAGTAGCATGACGGCACGAAGGAATGGAAACTATTTTTTATTGCCCGTCTAAAACAAAACACCACCAAGGAGGTACGATAAAGCACAACAAGCTTAGCAAATTAAAACAGGCAGCTCGATGTTTTTATTACCAATAATACTGAAATAATTACAGTCGTCACATCTCGATGATTATTCTGACGTTCTGGACGATACAATCGTCAAGGCGAAATTGGATTTGTACCGTATATCATGTGACACAATTCTTCTGTTTGCACACTAATATAATTGTATGTTTACTTCATTCCAATAATACAAATTCCATGCATTCTAATACAGCTGAAATGTTACGATAAATTTCTGCTGCAAAGCAAATTCCAAGACCTATACACTTGCTCACTTCTGATTTTCTTTTGGCGTTTTACACGACGAGTTTACTAAGCATCTTCATTTCCACGCCCACTTGGAATGGCAAATGTATGTATATCGATATCAATATTATTCTTGTGTGGACTAACGTAAAGCTTTGGTATCCTTATTATATCATTTCATATTCAGTGTGATTTCGTGACATATGTGGAATGCACGAAGAAAATTAATAAGCAACGCATGCGCAGATGACTTCTACTAGTTCGACACTTGAGAAAATCGCACTATTTCTTTCCACAAATGCAAAGCTGATGTGTGTTAAGCATTGTCCTTTCTATCTACAGTTTATTTTTGTGATGATACTGTTAAAATCAAGAGGGATACCTCAAACTTCAGCAACATATTATCAGTACAGCTGCATGATGTAGAGTTGTTTGCACCTATAATTGATCGCATGCTACTAACACAATGGCACAGTTTTATACTGTGCCACATTTGCGCTCTGCAGATAAAACGTTCACTGATAAGACTTAAGCATATGCTTGTAGCTGACAGCGCTCTGATTATGCAGTTCGCAAGCTGTTTTTAATGTCTACGATCCGTGACAATGAAAGTAACTGATGTAATATCGAAGGACATGAACGTTTTACTTTCGCTGAAAGAAACCACTTTCGCGCAGTCACATAACCTGCCTCAACTCTTCCTTTCGCACGGCATGTCCTACTAACACGCTCAAATGGCCAGTTCCGGCTTCGCTTTTCGTTAGCGTTTGTACGCACTAAGAAGTACAACACATAGTACGTGCAAATGTTTTGCTTTACAGGACTTCGTTTCAAAATGTGGTGGCGGAAATTAAGAAACTATTTCAGGCGTTATACATTTGTTTTTCTGCTGGAAATGTGATATCCTAGAAAGCTGTTATAAGTCTCGGTTTATCTGTGTGCAAGATACCCAAATATCCACAAAAGTACTCACACTTGTTAATTAGACATTTTATGAACAGGTCACTTTGTAAACAATTTCACAACGGTGTCACGACACAGAACCGCCAAATTAAATAGGACGGACTACTGTGAAACACGGCGTCAAGGTTTACGAGAGATCTTGAAATTACCTGCAGAGCTTGAAGAATATGACACTTGTAGCTCGGCTGAATTGTGGTCCGTAGCTGTGGACTGTGTAGTCGTAGCGGCAACGGAGCTCGGAACGCTCATAGGCCTAGTAGCAGTCTCCTCATGCATGTTTTGACCAGTAACTGCACTATGTTGAACAACGTTCTCTTGTTCTTGAGCTTCAGGAAGCTCTCAAAAATGTCTCCGACGCAAAATTTTCACTAAAATATTCTTCGTTACGTAATATTTAAAAAAGTGGAGAGAGGATAAATGTAGGTCTCTAGGACACTTCACTTACACTTTGCATTCAGACATGGTTCCGAAGTCAAGTGAGCTCCTTTATTATAACGCAGTTAATTTGTGTTGACATTCCTTTTTGAAGATTGTATGTCTTTCCTACAGTTATCTGTGTTTTCCAGAATTAATTAGTGTTCCATAACGGTCCCCATTAAGCCTATACGTAAAGTAAATTTTGAATTCTGAGCGAAGTTAATGCTCGTCCGGAGATGCCCAACAAAAACTTAAGTAAGAGGAAAAGTGAAATTACAGCACCAGATACAAGACATAACGGCATAGGAGAATTACTTTCAACGAAGACTTCGCTCAGATACTCTCTTGATTAAGGAATTTTAATTGGTATTGTTAAATAGGTCACTGAATGACTAGAATAGTAATATTTTACCGAAAAGCATTTGCAGAGCTATCTGTTGGTGCACTTCGTAACTCGGCGCATTTCTCTAGTGAGAAGAAACCAGGTTTGGTTAGGAAGGATTGTGTGGGTAGCTTAAAATACGATTTTCTTGAATTTTGAATCGAAACTAATCATCATATCGTTTAATACAGGATATCAAATCGAATAATTTTTCTACAAGAAATTACAGCAGCAGTGTTTCCAACAGATAGATGAACTACACAATTTTCCGAAGTTTTCTGACGTAAATCCAGGTCTTCATTGTTTACGTGATTACAATGTTAAAGTTGTGAGTGCCTGCAGTTGTGAAACTGGTTGAAACATGTAGAACAGCCTGCAAAGACATTCGTTCCCAATGCAAAACGTCCAGCGCTCTAATTAGTACCCGCCTTTCAATATATCAGGTTAGATTTGTATATACTAAACGAACATAACTGACCAAAAAGTAGGGTTAAAGGCTACACTTTTATTATTTTGATACTCAGGTATGTTTAATTTTAATGGTACACTGTGTAATTATACACTGCGAAGAGTTTTGAGACAACCATTGCAATTATGTATATTTATCTAGTTTTGATTAATGGCTTTGAAGTTTCTATGTCATTTCCTTATTGGAAGATCAGTTATGTACAGCTCATTAACTATACAGCAGATGCTTTTTTTTTTTTTTTGTATAGTGGGCCTATAGGCATACCTCATCTTAAAACTGAAAGATGTAACACATCATACAAAAACAGCATTCATTTACCAAGAAACAAGTGTTTAGTGTCTCCCTTTGCTGCATCCTAAATTACTGAATATAAAAAAAATAAATCTTACTTTTTTTTATTCCTGAATAAATACAATACACCATTTCCCCTGTATGTGCATCCTGTACTTACAAGTGATTAAGTTGCACAGAACTTTGCAATGTTCTGTGGATACTGTTATGTGCACTGCTTATTACATTCATTGGTGGAACAGGAAAAATCTGTTTTTCACATACTTCTGTATGCAGTGTACTTTCGTTGTGAATGTGTGATCAGCACAGTTGACTGACTGACATTCAATTAATATTGAGCAAACAAATCCGTTACAATATATAGTGCTTAATTCATTGTATTTTCTTTTGTCAACTCAGTTAAGTGATTATCTGTTTAAGCACCACTTAAGCGATGATACTGTAGGATATCTCTCCCTCCCTCCCCCTCTCTCCCTCCCCCCCCCCCCCCCCCCCGAAGAACTACTAGTTCTTTTGTAATTGTCATTGTACCATATTGTGTCGTGTACTTTAGATATTGAGACAGTTTAGATTTGAACTTTTTTCTTTCTTTTTGTAGAATGCAGAACTCAGCATGTAATGGAGCTACATGAATATGTCATGTAATGAAGCTGTGCTTAAAAACTTCTTTCACACACTTTTATGACTTGAAGTATAAGAACATGGAAGCCTACATGGCAAGCAAGTGGTGAGAAGAGCAAAATGTAGCATTACTTGGCTCTCTGCTTTTGGTGCCAGACTTTAGAGTATTTATCACTTACTATAGGGTATGCATTAGGCCTATATATCACCATACGCTGTTGAAATGAACTCTTGTTATGTCTTAAACCATTAGTTTGGTTAGTAGTAGTTTGCCATCCATTTCTGTCTTTGTTCCCCAGAGCGGTATAGGTGGTGCACCTGCTCTCCTCCATGATCTGATTTATTAATTTTCATATTATAGGACGATCTAAGTTTGGTTTCCATATGAACCAGCATCACTTCTAGTTGTTCTGCATCTTCACTTTACACTGTGATGCCATCAGCAAATCTGAGCATGTCTGTTTTCTTGCCATGAATTCTAACTCCTCCTACAGCCATTAGTTTCTCCCTAGCTTCGTCTGTTGCCCTCTCAGTGTTGTTGTTGTGCTCTTCAGTCAAAGAATAGTTTAATGCAGCTCTCCACATTAATCTGTCCTGTGCAAGCCTCTTAATTTCCAATTAACTACTGCAACCTATTTCCCTCTGAAACTGCTTACTGTGTTCATCTCTTGGTCTCCCTCTACGATTTTAACACCCCCCCCCCCCCCCCCCACTTACCTCCAGTATTAAACCGGTAATCCCCTGATGCTTCAGGATGTGTCCTACCAACCAATCCCTTCTTTTAGTCAGGTTATAACATAAGTTCTCTCCCCCCAATTCTATTCAGTACCTCCTCATTAGTTATTTGATTTACCCATCTGATTTTCAGCATACTTCTGTAGCACCACATTTCAAAAGCTTCTATTCTCTTCTTGTCTAAACTGTTTATCGTCCTTGTTTCACTTCCATATTTGGCTACACTCCCTACAAATACTTTCAGAAAGGGCTTCCTGACACTTAACTCTATACTTGATGTTAACAAATTCCACTTCTTCAGAAACACTTTTTTTGCTATTGCCAGGCTACATTTTATATGCTCCCTACTTTGACCATAATCAGTTGTTTTACTTCCCAAATAGTAAAATTCATTTACTATTTGAAGTGCCTCATTTCTTAATCTAATGCCCTCAGCATCACCTGATTTAATTCAATTACATCCATTATCCTCATTTTGCTTTTTTTTATGGTCATCTTATATCCTCCTGTCAAGATGCTGTTCATTCCGTTCAACTGTTTTTCCAAGTCCTTTGCTGTCACGTACAGAATTCGAATGTCATCAGCAAACTTCATAGTTTTTACTTCTCCTCCCTGGACTTCAATTCCTACTCCAAATTTTTCTATTATTTCCTTTAATGCGTGCTCAATATACAGATTGAATGACATCGGGGATAGGCTACAACCCCATTTCACTCCCTTCTCAACGACTGCTTCCCTTTCATGCCCCTTGACTCTTGTAACTACATTCTGGTTTGTGTACAAATTGTAAATAGCCTTTCACTCCCTGTATTTTACCCCTGCCACCTTTATAAATTGAAAAAGAGTATTCCAGTCAACATTATGAAAGTTTCCTCTGAGTCTACAAATGCTATAAACATAGATTTGTTTTTCCTTAACCTATCTTCTGTAAGAAGTCATAGTAACAGCACTGCCTTGTGTGATCCTACATTTCTCCTGAATCCAAACTGATCTGCCCCAAGGTCTGCTTCTACCAGTTTTTCATTTCCTCTGTAAAGGACTTGTGTTAGTATTTTGTATCTGTGACTTACTATTCTGATAGTTCAGTACTTTTCACACTTGTCAGCACTTGCTTTCTTTGGAATTGGAATTATTATATTCTTCTTGAAGTCTAAGGGTGTTTCGCACATCTCGTACATCTTGCTCACAAAATGGAAGAATTTTGTCATGGCTGGCTCTCTTACAGCTGTAACAGAATGTTGTCTACACCTGAGGCCTTCTTTTGACTTGAATCTTTCAGTGCTTTGTCAAATTCTTCACATAGTTATCATATCTCCCTCTTCATCTTTCTCTTCCATTTCCATAATATTTCCCTCAAGTACATCGTCCGTGTATAGGCCCTCTGTATACTGCTTCCACCTTTCTGCTTTCTCTTCTTTGTGTTGAACTGGTTTTCTATCTGAGCTCTTGATATTCGTACAGGTGGTTCTCTTTTCTCCAAAGGTCTCTTTAATTTTCCTGTATGCAGTATCTATCTTACCCCTAGCGATATTTGCTTCAGCATCCTTACATTTGTCCTCTGCCCATTCCTGCTTAGCCATTTTGCACTTCCTGTCGATCTCATTTTTTAGACATTTGTATTCCCTTTTGCCTGCTTCATTTATTGCATGTTTATATTTTCCCCTTTCATCGACTAAATTCAATATCTCTTGTGTTACCCAAGGATTTCTACTAGCCCTCATCTTTTCACCTACTTGGTCCTCTGCTGCCTTCACTATTTCATCCCTCGAAGTTATGCATTCTTCTTCTACTGTATTCCTCTCCCCCATTCTTGTCAACCGTTCCCTAATGCTCCCTCTGAAACTCTCTCCAATCTTTTGTTCTTTCAGCTTATCCAGGTACCATCTCCTTAAATTCCTGTCTTTTTCCAATTTCTTCAGTTTTAATTTGCAGTTCATAAGCAATAAATTGTGGTCAGAGTCCAAATCTGCCCCTGCAAATGACCTGCAATTTAAAATCATGTTCCTAAATCTCTGTCTAATCATTATATAACCAATTTGAAACCTTCCAGTGTCTCTAGGTCTCTTCCACGTATACAGCCTTCTCTTATGATTCTTAAACAAAGTCTTAGCTTTGATTAAATTATGCTCTGTGCAAAATTCTACCAGGCGGCTTTTTCTTTCATTCCTTTCATGCAGTCTATATTCACCTACTACTTTTCCTGTTCTTCCTTTTCCTACTATTGAATTCCAGTCCCCATGAATATTAAATTTTTAGCTCCCCTAACTATCTGAATAATCTATTCTATCTCATCATACATTTTGTCGATCTCCTCAAAAAGGTGGGAGACAGTGAGTAGCTCTGTCATACCTCCTAGCTAGTAGTAGCTTCTTCTTGATGTTCACCACATCTTATGACAGTCAGCTCTTCTCTATACAGTCTCTGCATCTTCTGTCCTCGTAGTTTATGCCAATGTCTCTCAGGTTCTTAAAACGCTGCTACCAGTCTATCCTGTCAGATGCTTTTTCTACATCAACGAAGGCAATATATGTGTCTTGACCATTCTTTAGTATTTCCTCCTGAATCAATCATAAGCCGAGTAGGTGTATTGCTTCTCATGTTCATACACCTCTTCTAAAACCAAACTGGTCATCCACGAGCGCTGTATCTATCCTCCCATCTATCCACCTTAGAATGATAGGCTAAGATCTTACGCATGTGTTACCAAAATGAGGGTCCTATATTGTTCACATCTCTTTGCAGATGGTTTGTTTGGTATTGGCACTGTGATACATTTTTTGAAGTCTGTTGGGAGCTCCCCATTTTTGTATAGAACAGTTGTTTACACAGCTGTTCTCCAGCAGCCTTGAGTTCCGCTGGTATACCATCAACTTCAGTGGCTTTTACAGGTTTTAGCAGCCTGATTGCAAGATCGAACACATTGTGCAAGATATAGTCTTCCTCCTCTTCCAGATTGATTTCCTCAGTGTTCTCCAGTTCCAGGTCTCCAGTATTTCCTGCAAAACGTTTTTAAAATTGTTGTTTCCACCTAAGTCTTTCAAATTTCAGATAATATTTTCTAATCACTATCAGTGTCTGGGCCAGGGTAGCTTCTACAGTGTCTTATTTGATTCCCAAACCTTTTTGTAACCACACTGAAGTCAATCTGATGACTCTTCCTACCTCCAGGGGCTTTCAGGTATACCTTCTCTGTGGATGGTGTTGCAACCATGTGCTTTTATCTCACTGTGCACTCTTTCCACTTTTCCTTCATCCTTGTAAGTTGATGTCAGTGGGTCATGTCGAAAGAATTTAGGAAACCGAATGTCAAGTTCTGAACAGTGTAGCACCCACATTAGGTAGCTTACTCCTAAGACACAAGGACGAAGAAAATTTAATGTTTTTTGCAAATTGTCAGTATGTTACAACATCCTCTCCCCCTTTTTTCCCCTATCCTTTCAATTTTATATAGTAAATAGGCTGCTTGATTTCTGAAAGAACATTTCTGCTACTTGTATAATCTTATGTACAAATTTGAAAGTGATTAACCATAGTTTGATGGCAGCCTAAGTAACATGTGTCTTAAGTACACTGTGAGTACTGTAGATGCTGTGGGTTCAGTAGTACATTGGAATAATACTTCTGTCATCCATCCTATTCAGCGATGAGGCTACCTTTACAAGGGACAATATCGTCAACCTTCACAGAAGCTACCTGTGGGCTGTGCAAAATCCCTATGGTAGAGTGATAGGAGGCCATCAGCACTGGTTCAGCCTCAATCTGTGGATGGGTGATATTGGGAAGCACCTCTTAGGACCAGTCACCCTTTCAAAACACCTCACAGGCGAGGCACTTCTGCACTTCCTGCAGGTGACCCTACCTTCCCTGCTGAAGACATACCTTCGGTGGTACAAAGGGTAATGTGGCTACTATATGATGGTGCTCCAGCTCACTTCCGCATTTACATGGGAGGCATCTTGGCATCTGTAAGTGCCGATGGATTGGACGATGTGGTGCAGTCACATGACCCACCCAGTAGCTGGATGTGAACCCTTTAGATTTCTACCTGTGGGGGCACATGAAAGAAGTCATGTATGCAGAGCCCATCCTAGACATGCAAATACTGGAACAGTGCATTCATCAGCCTCTGACACCATCCAGTTGCAAGGTGGCACATATGAAAATTTACATCAGTCGGTAAAAATCTAAAAACAATATACTCATAAACATGGCCAAGAACTGTGGGGCTAGAAAAAAAAATTTCTTAAGCATTTGTAAGTTACGGTACTCTGTAAATGAAAGGGTGGAAATAGTGAAAGGTAGATCTGTCCTCCAAAGTGTGTTATTCACTTGTTTACATTTTTCCTCAGTTTTCAGCATAAGCAGTCGTAAGACTTTGATAATGGACAACACACGTGATGATTGTTCAAATTAAAAAGCTAAAACACATGCAAAAACACTGTACTTGTTTGAAATTTCAGGAGATTTTCATAGGTTTAATTTAATAACAAAACCTTTAATATATAGCTTTGAGTATTGGATTGTTAGAACAGATATTTAACTAGTGTCGGCTGTAGTCACCTCATTTTGATGGATGCATGCCTTTTTTTTCAGTGTATACTAGAATAGTTTGCATACAGGGTGTTACAAAAAGGTACGGCCAAACTTTCAGGACACATTCCTCACACACAAAGAAAGAAAATATGTTATGTGGACATGTGTCCGGAAACGCTTACTTTCCATGTTAGAGCTCGTTTTATTACTTCTCGTCAAATCACATTAATCATGGAATGGAAACACACAGCAACAGAACGTACCAGCGTGACTTCGAACACTTTGTTACAGGAAATGTTCAAAATGTCCTCCGTTAGCGAGGATACATGCATCCACCCTCCGTCGCATGAAATCTCTGATGCACTGATGCAGCCCTGGAGAATAGCGTATTGTATCACAGCCATCCACAATACAAGCACGAAGAGTCTCTAAATTTGGTACCGGGGTTGCGTAGAGAAGAGCTTTCAAATGCCCCCATAAATGAAAGTCAAGAGGGTTGAGGTCAGGAGAGTGTGAAGGCCATGGAATTGGTCCGCCTCTACCAATCCATTGGTCACCGAATCTGTTGTTGAGAAGCGTACGAACACTTCGACTGAAATGTGCAGGAGCTCCATCGTGCATGAACCACATGTTGTGTCGTACTTGTAAAGGCACATGTTCTAGCAGCACAGGTAGAGTATCCCATATGAAATCATAATAATGTGCTCCATTGAGTGTAGGTGGAAGAACATGGGGCCCAATCAACAATGCCTGCCCAAACGTTCACAGAAAATCTGTGTTGATGACATGATTGCACAATTGCGTGCGGATTCTCGTCAGCCCACACATGTTGATTGTGAAAATTTACAATTTGATCACGTTGGAATGAAGCCTCATCCGTAAAGAGAACATTTGCACTGAAATGAGGTTTGACACATTGTTGGATGAACCATTCGCAGAAGTGTACTTGTGGAGGCCAATCAGCTGCTGATAGTGCCTGCATACACTGTACATGGTACGGAAACAACTGGTTCTCCCGTAGCACTCTCCATACAGTGACGTGGTCAACGTTACCTTGTACAGCAGCAACTTCTCTGATGCTGACATTAGGGTTATTGTCAACTGCACGAAGAATTGCCTCGTCCATTGCAGGTGTCCTCGTCGTTATAGGTCTTCCCCAGTCGCGAGTCATAGGCTGGAATGTTCCGTGCTCCCTAAGACGCCGATCAATTGCTTCGAACGTCTTCCTGTCGGGACACCTTCGTTCTGGAAATCTGTCTCGATACAAACGTACCGTGCCACGGCTATTGCCCCGTGCTAATCCATACATCAAATGGGCATCTGCCAAATCCACATTTGTAAACATTGCACTGACTGCAAAACCATGTTCGTGATGAACACTAACCTATTGTTGCTACGTACTGATGTGCTTGATGCTAGTATTGTAGAGCAATGAGTCACATGTCAACACAAGCACCAAAGTCAACATTACCTTCCTTCAATTGGGCCAACTGGCGGGGAATCGAGGAAGTACAGTACATACTGACGAAACTAAAATTAGCTCTAACATGGAAATTAAGTGTTCCGGACACATGTCCACATAACATCTTTTCTTTATTTGTGTGTGAGGAATGTTTCCTGGAAGTTTGGCCGTACCTTTTTGTAACACTCTGTATATAGTGGGGGTTTGATGTAATGTTGTGCAGAGGGAAAAAGCATAGTTTGTGACCGGACCTTGCCCAGGACATCTATGCAGGATGTGCCCAACGGTTTTGAATGTGGGACATTTGTATGTCTTACACTTCTGGAGAAGACAAGTAAAATTTATTATTTTCTTTTGAACACTTGTCGTCGGTGGGGGAGGGGGCATATTTTTCTGCTGTCAGCGAAGGATACACTTCTACAATTTCAGCCTTCAGTATTCATCTTAAACTAGTAGATTGAATAAATCTGCCCAATTGTCAGTATTTGTTTTGTAACAACCCAAAATGATGAAAAATTCATCATGACAATAGGTTACTAAGTGATGACTCACAAATGTCACCAAGCAGTCATTCAGGCTCTTACCTTATCTGAATGTTATTGTATAGAACTTAACATACATCAGATTATAATTAAAGTAATAGTTTGCCTCAGAATTCATAATACAACTGCCTTGTTCCCACAATAAATACAAGAACAAATATGGCTGTAATTGGTTTTTGTAGAGTGTGGCATTTTAAAATTTCCCTGTTATATCTAGTCATGATTGGACTGATGATCATTGCTAAATCTGTAAAACGCTTTTGCTTATTGGTGCATAACAGTGTTCCACATTTCGTTTAAATTTGCAGAAGAGATAATATGTACGAAAAGTTTCTGTAAGGAAATATATATTTAAAAAGAAAGATGATGAGACTTACCAAACAAAAGCGCTGGCAGGTCGATAGACACACAAACAAACACAAACATACACACAAAATTCTAGCTTTCGCAACCAACGGTTGCCTCGTCAGGAAAGAGGGAAGGAGAAGGAAAGACAAAAGGATATGGGTTTTAAGGGAGAGGGTAAGGAGTCATTCCAATCCCGGGAATCCTCCCCACTCCACCAAGAGTGTCTTTCCGCCGTCCACCTAACCTTCGTAACCTCTTAGTTCATCCCTATGAAATCCCCAAACCACCTTCCCTACCCTCTGGCTCCTACCCCTGTAACCGCCCCCGGTGTAAAACCTGTCCCATGCACCCTCCCACCACCACCTACTCCAGTCCTGTAACCCAGAAGGTGTACACGATCAAAGGCAGAGCCACGTGTGAAAGCACCGACGTGATTTACCAACTGACCTGCCTACACTGTGACGCTTTCTATGTGGGAATGACCAGCAACAAACTGTCCATTCGCATGAATGGACACAGGCAGACAGTGTTTGTTGGTAATGAGGATCACCCTGTGGCTAAACATGCCTTGGTGCACAGCCAGCACATCTTGGCACAGTGTTACACCGTCCGGGTTATCTGGATACTTCCCACTAACACCAACCTGTCAGAACTCCGGAGATGGGAACTTGCCCTTCAGCATATCCTCTCTTCTCGCTATCCGCCAGGCCTCAATCTCCGCTAATTTCTAATTTCAATCTGCCGCCGCTCATACCTCACCTGTCTTTCAACATCATCCTTGCCTCTGTACTTCCGTCCCGACTGACATCTCTGCCCAAACTCTTTGCCTTTACAAATGTCTGCTTGTGTCTGTGTATATGCGGATGGATATGTGTGTGTGTGCGAGTGTATACCTGTCCTCCCTAAGGTAAGTCTTTCCGCTCCCGGGATTGGAATGACTCCTTACCCTCTCCCTTAAAACCCATATCCTTTTGTCTTTCCTTCTCCTTCCCTCTTTCCTGACGAGGCAACCGTTGGTTGCGAAAGCTAGAATTTTGTGTGTATGTTTGTGTGTCTATCGACCTGCCAGCACTTTTGTTTGGTAAGTCTCATCATCTTTCTTTTTAAATATATTTTTCCCACGTGGAATGTTTCCCTCTATTATATATATATATATATATATATATATATATATATATATATATATATATATATATATATATATATATATTAGAACAACTGTAAGTACTTTGGACTGCTTCCCGTTTAAATTTTTCTGGACGGGCTGAAAAAAAGTGTGTAAGAGAACATTAAAAATGCATTGTCAGGTTTGCAGTACATACTATATTACCTTTTTAAACAGAATTATGTCCCTTCACCTGTTGTTGTGGTGGGCTTCAGTCTGATTGTCAAGTTGAGCCATAAATTTCCCCAATTCAGTTCAGTTCCTGCTCACTGGTTATTTGATTTATCCACCTAATCTTTGGAATTCTTCTATAGCACCACATTTCAAAAGTTTCTATCACTATCTTGTCTGAATTGCTTGGTGTTCGCATTTCACTTACACACAAGGCTACACTGCAGACAAATACCTTTAGAAAATCCTTCCTACATTCCATTGTTCTTGTTTTACTTTAATTGATGTTCATATTATCTCTTTTCAAGTCACTATCCAGTCTTTTCAACTGCTTTTCTAAGTTCTTAGCCACCTCTGACAGAATTACCATGTCATCAGCGAACTGCAAAGTTCTTATTTATTCTCCCTGATACGTAATTTCGTATCTTAACTGATTATCACACTTTTCATTCAGAATCTTAATTTCATTTGAAAAACTATAAACAAATGAAGTCAAAACCTGATACAAATCTTTGTGAAGTCATGGTCTATTTGACAATTATATAAGTGGCAGTACATTCAAGATATGGATATGTGTTGTGATGAAGTAAGAGGAATGCAATGGGTCTGAGTGTCACCTGATACATCATATTAAAGCATATATGAAGATTCTAAAGCATCAAATACAAGAAAAATAAGGGGTACAGATACTTCACAACATAATTTTTTAAGGGCACTTTTTTTAGTTTAAAAATAAAATTTCATATAACACTGCATATAACTGACCAATTACTATACATTGGAGGCAAGAACTTGTTGTTCAGGCAGAAATCCATGTAGTGATCATAAAGTTTTGAGTAAGATTTTTATTACTAGTATTCACGTGCTTGATTTTTGTGTCCCGTTCATGGTTACAGAATTAAATAAGTAGTACTACTGGCAAAAGTGGGATGAAGAACTGATTACGATTGAGTTGAATGAGTGATACACCATTATAAACCAGTGAGAAATATTTGCTTGAAATCAGGTGGTTTGATAGTTGTACTATATTATGACAGATGCTGTTATTATATGCCTAACTACCTAGTTTAAGCCATTCTTGTGGATAGCACTGAAAGTGTAGGAAAGGAACTAGGTTATATATATGTTTTTGTGGTAAACTTCAAACAAACTGTGGAGATTTATTCCAATTTGTTCAAGCATCTGATACAATACATCCACAGTCAATCATCTCTCAGTAAGTGAGCTGGCAAAGTAAAGACACATCAACAATAATACATAAGGCTTTGATATTCCGCCAACTGATAAGATGGACATCAGGCTGTCAGCACAACAAACCAGCTTTTTATGTCTGGTTGTGCATTTTACATATTACTACCAGAACTGCTGTATTATCTGCAAGAATGAAAAAAGGAAACTATTCATTACATACATGGTTAATAATTAATTAATCAAACACTGGAAACATCAGGTAGGAATATCAACATTGTAGGAAAAGACAGATTGATAGTTGTATTCCAACCCAAGATGCTGGAGTTGGCAGTCATGTGTGTGTCTATTTTATTGATGACGGCTGTATCCAAACACTTTAAGTAAGTGTCTTTTAACTGTGCCTGTCTGCAACTTGACATGTCTTCTTTATGATAAGTAGCAGTCTGTCTTTTCCTACATTGTTAATAATTAAGTCAGACTTTAAAATTTGGTTTCATTCTTGTATGTGCGGCACAGTCATTTAATGGTTAACTCAGCTTTTCAACAATCATTCTCCCACCTCTTCCTTCTCAGCAATAACAACCTATTGTGTGAGGCCCGTGTCATATTCTTAATGTACACTATACAGACTGATAAAAGTAAGTCTCAACTACAAATACATTTTATGACAAACATCTTTCTCGGCATTCAGTCAAATTAGAGAGAGCCCCTGCTCATTGGCTGGCCGTGGAACAACAGGTGATGAATAAGCAAGACTCTGAACCTTATGAGGTATAAAATAAGCTGTGGAAAAAGTGAAGGAAACTGTGCTCAGTAGCATCCTGTTGTACTGAGTCAAATCCAGCATAAATGTGGAATAAACTCTGCAACTTTGGCTTAGGGAAGGCAGACCGGTTTCACTGCTTTCAACACTCCAGGCAAATATCAAGCTGTAGTAAGGAGTCTGCCATAAGGAGTGACCTTTGCGACAGGTATGTTTCTGTTAAAACATTTTTCAGTACACACAGTAGTGAAAGATGTATTGGAAGTCTCGGTTGATGCAGTAGGTAATTTAGGAGAGCATGGGTATGATTAACAACAGTTTTGACATAATTATTCTGATTCTTACATACATCTACAATTAGCATTATATGCTCTACTGATTTGAAACAGCTTAATTCAACCAGTACCCAAGAATGAAAAACCAAATGATCATGTGACTAGACTCATCGTACCTGCAGTACCTAAGGCCGTAGAGTACGTCATTCATGAACAGCTGATGGACAACCTAAAAAAAATATAATATTTATGATAAATACAAGTCAGTCTTGTGTAACTACCACACACGCCATTTACATTAATCAAAATGTCATATGGCATCAAACAAGCTATGGCCAGACATCTAGTGACTGTTTCAAGTGTTGGATCCCAACAAGTATTTTTATAGTGTTAATTTAGATGTATTATTAATGAAAATAAAAATGCTGAATTTCCCATTGTAATACATTTGGGCAACTGCCAGAAATTATGTATCAATGAATTATCTGCAGGCCAGAGAAGTCATCACTGAAACCTGCTCTCAGAAATCCCTCAATGTTTAGTGTGTGTGCTGCTTTTCTCTGTGTATATCAGTTTCGTTTCATCTGGGTTACATTTTGTAACTGTCATTTATAAGCCGATGACAATGCCACTACTAAAAACATTGCTTCTACCACTTTTTTTTTTTTTTTAATACAGTGATCAATAGATTATTATATTTTAACTAAAGTTCAGTCTTGATCACACCATTTATGTTTCAATGACATAGGTAACCAGTTTCGGTTGCTTTTACATAATCATCATCAGACCTATGGCTCCCTTCGGATGGTAGGCGGAGCTCTCCTCAGCTGCTACGAAGTCAACTGCTGCTGATGATTATGTAAAAATAACTGAAACCGGTTACTTATGTCATTGAAACATAAATGGTGTGATCAAGACTGAACTTTAGTCAAAATATTACAATTAGTCTGTTGAAAGTTTCCAAGTGGTCTCATTACGACACTGGATGAATATAGTGTGGATGATTTGCACTTCATTTTAAGCAAAAGTTGGTTTTCCAGGCATCTAAATGTTTATGATGTCATATCTCAAGAACTGTGTGCTGTACAATGATATAATTTTGCGTGTACATTAAGTGATATATTTAGAAACTGCTGGCAAAGTTTGTTGCAAATAGAGTTTATAGTAAAAAAAAGTAATGAATTGAAACATTGTGCATGCATGATGAAGTTGGATGGCATGAACAGTGAAAATGTAGTAAGCAATAAACCTTTTTTCCTTTCATCATTTTGTGGTGGGGTGTCAGTGAGAAAGAGTTTCATAAAGGTTTAAGATTCTCTGTAAAAAGTCTGAGTATCTGCATGACATCAGCTGCACTGCCTCAAAACACACCCAGACAAAATTTCAAACTGTACTATTTTTCTTATTGTGTTAAAAGTTTAAATTCGGTCAATAATTACGTGAAATACTGAAAATAATAATTTTTTTTTCTTTCTCTCTGGAAGCCATTAGATATGCAAGCTGCAATTAGTACCAGTTTCTGGGACAGTCACTTAGTAATACAGATGATCATTCTTCATCATCCCAAGAGTGGAAAAACTTCACTTTTTAATTTAAGCCCAAAAGTTTCACAGATGATTCCAATACAGTAATGGAAGATGATCAGCAAATTTTTCATGAAACCATTGCTCCCTTATTCCTTGATAGCCATCTAGCAGCAACTGTAAACAAAGTAAAATAAGTTGGCATCATCTCACCTAAAGTGGAAAGAAGAAATTGTTGTAGCGTGCAGGATATCTCACTCTTGCATATATGTGATGTAAATATTTTTCTGAATTTATTGCCACCTAAAATAAAAACTCTAGTCCAGTCTTTAGTCCTCAGTCTTTACTTCTATGATGTAAATAAGATACTGGGAAGCACAGGGTGGAATACCCTGTAGTTGAAGTGCCACACAGTCAACAGGCACAGAAATGAGATATAAAATAGTAATAATAGTAATAGTAATAATAATAATAATAATAATAATAATAATAATAATAGCTCCATTGTCCAAGATGACTACAAGAACACTTGGTGAAAATTGGAGACTCGAGATTAAGAATGAATTCTTGCATAAAATATGTGTAATACTGGATTTTATTATCATATGAGTCTTTCATAAGCTAAGTTGTGAATGGATGTTACTAGGCTGACAACATGATTTCAACACACCTTGATTTATTCATTGAATTCTTGATCATTGGTGTCCTTCGGAGGAGTACTATAACCTGTCCTCATTCTGTAACTGCACTGCAAGATCTGATAACTTTAGCTCTTTATTTCATATGTCTAAAACAATCTCATACACCACCTTTTCCACTCCAGCCATATAAAAAACTGTATAGTAACCTGCTTTTGATTTAAATTGGGCTTCATTTAAAATGGGATTGACAGTTTCTCTGTTTTCACTTGTATATCATTGCCCTTTGTATAACCTAGCTGCTTTCATTCCGTCCAAAAGCATGGCTGTACTTTTGTTTCATTATATAGTATGTATGATGTCTGTTCTTTCAGACATGCATGTCTGACTGTGTGTGGGAGGGGTGCCACATGGTGGCATGTGGATGCACAACAGTATCTGAGCCCTTGTGAGAATACAGTTAGGCTGCGAGAAAGTAGATTAACGGTTGGGGGCAGTACTCTGTAGTGTGTAGCATATGAAGATTTGGATCACATGTGGGATGCACTTGGATACCCGAGACATTAAAGGTGACCATTTCCAAGAAGTAGGAAACCCGAGTTTGATTTCTGGTCCAACATTAATTTTCATCTGTTGTCATTGTGTTTGCTCAATGCCCTTCTGCAGCTAAATTTCAGATATTTCTTTCGTCTTCTGTTACATTGTCAGCTTTTCTAATTCCCATCTCATTTGGTAACTTCATTATTTCTCAGTCTTCTTCAGACCAGTCAACTGTTTCTCTAGATCTGATCCCTCTTGTACAGTGGACAAGTTTTCTGTCATTATAGTTTGCACCCATTGACAGAAATGTTATGCCTTGAAAAAACTACTTAATTGAATGTGATTAATGTTTGACACATCATTATTATTATTATTATTATTATTATTATTATTAACATTAAAAGTTTCTGTCATTAGAAGTAACGGTTTTAAATTAACAATTGAAACCAAGACACTTGTATATTGTGCTGTTATGTAGTGGCAGATCACACTACTTCATCCGGTGTGCATCTCAGAAACAGAGTCACGAAATTTATTAGAACATTTGATAGGTTGGTAATTATTGAGACAAATATGTACAGAAACTGGATATTTAGATAATTTTGTTAAGGTCTCGCCTACATTTTCTGTAATTAGTGGCAAGCTTAATGTAAACTGAAACACACTCAAGTCATTCTCAAATTAATTTGAAATATTCAAAATAGTTTATAAATTTGTTCTTGTGGCGCAACATAAAACATACTTATAGGAAAATACAGTGAGAAGGATTCGTTTTTATTAGCAGTGTAGCAATTGCGTAGAAGTAATTCTGTAAATCTCAAACATGAAAAACCTGTTTTTTATTTATTAACTCTGTCTCGTCTACATTGTTGTATCATTTAGAACATGAAAGATCTAAATCATTTCACCCAAAATTTTGCATTTTTTAACACATATGCTGCTGAAAAGTGAGTTTGCAAGAAAATTAAAAATCAGTGTGCCAACATTACAAGCCAAGGAAACTAAATTTGTAATGGAGACAAAAATTTTTATGCACTCGCATAACAAACTAACTGAACGAAATTTGAAACTTATCATTTTATAGGAAAATATTACATGAACGCACGGTGTCTGTTCTTTCGGACATGTCTGAAAGAACAGACATCATGTGAAATCTGCAGCTGTGATACAATTATGTAAATTGAAGGTGGAGGGGAGAGAAAGGAAAGGAAATGCCAGCTGCTTCGGAATGTTGTGCAGAATCAGCGGCGACAAGTGAAAATGTGTGTCGAACGAGGAGTTGAATCCAGGATCTCCTGCATATTAGGCTGTTGCATCAACCACTGCACCACCCAGACACAGTGTTTATCACAACTGTGCGGATTATCTCAGCACGCCTCTCAGCCGACTCACATTCCCACCCAACGTCATCTATCTGCAGTCCCCATCCATGTCCTCCATGCATGTTACTTTGAGATTCCTGCAGGCGGTCAGACATAATTGTACATCCACACTGAAGTCGGTGGATTCATTGCACATCGAGGCAAATAAATTATGTAACTAATTCACCTCTATGGGCAATGAATCCACCACTACAGTGCGGATGCATAATTATGTCAGACATCCTGTGGAAATATCAAAGCAGTGAGCACGGAGGGCATGGATGGGGCTGCGGATAGACGGCATTAGGTGAGAACATGGGTCAGCTGAGAGATGTATGCAAGGAGCAGTGGGGAAATGACTGCTTAAATTACTCTGTAAACAAAATTAGACTAATTACAACACACACACACACACACACACACACACACACACACACACAGTCCCTAAGAGAGCAATATGTATGCAGCTGAAATATCTTCCTTGATTTTTCACTTAATACTGTTTCTTGGAACATTTTAAGTAAGCTTTTACGGGATAATTTGCATCTACACTCCTGGAAATGGAAAAAAGAACACATTGACACCGGTGTGTCAGACCCACCATACTTGCTCCGGACACTGCGAGAGGGCTGTAGAAGCAATGATCACACGCACGGCACAGCGGACACACCAGGAACCGCGGTGTTGGCCGTCGAATGGCGCTAGCTGCGCAGCATTTGTGCACCGCCACCGTCAGTGTCAGCCAGTTTGCCGTGGCATACGGAGCTCCATCGCAGTCTTTAACACTGGTAGCATGCCGCGACAGCGTGGACGTGAACCGTATGTGCAGTTGACGGACTTTGAGCGAGGGCGTATAGTGGGCATGCGGGAGGCCGGGTGGACGTACCGCCGAATTGCTCAACACGTGGGGCGTGAGGTCTCCACAGTACATCGATGTTGTCGCCAGTGGTCGGCGGAAGGTGCACGTGCCCGTCGACCTGGGACCGGACCGCAGCGTCGCACGGATGCACGCCAAGACCGTAGGATCCTACGCAGTGCCGTAGGGGACCGCACCGCCACTTCCCAGCAAATTAGGGACACTGTTGCTCCTTGGGTATCGGCGAGGACCATTCGCAACCGTCTCCATGAAGCTGGGCTACGGTCCCGCACACCGTTAGGCCGTCTTCCGCTCACGCCCCAACATCGTGCAGCCCACCTCCAGTGGTGTCGCGACAGGCGTGAATGGAGGGACGAATGGAGACGTGTCATCTTCAGCGATGAGAGTCGCTTCTGCCTTGGTGCCAATGATGGTCGTATGCGTGTTTGGCGCCGTGCAGGTGAGCGCCACAATCAGGACTGCATACGACCGAGGCACACAGGGCCAACACCCGGCATCATGGTGTGGGGAGCGATCCCCTACACTGGCCGTACACCACTGGTGATCGTCGAGGGGACACTGAATAGTGCACGGTACATCCAAACCGTCATCGAACCCATCGTTCTACCATTCCTAGACCGGCAAGGGAACTTGCTGTTCCAACAGGACAATGCACGTCCGCATGTATCACATGCTCTAGAAGGTGTAAGTCAACTACCCTGGCCAGCAAGATCTCCGGATCTGTCCCCCATTGAGCATGTTTGGGACTGGATGAAGTGTCGTCTCACGCGGTCTGCACGTCCAGCACGAACGCTGGTCCAACTGAGGCGCCAGGTGGAAATGGCATGGCAAGCCGTTCCACAGGACTACATCCAGCATCTCTACGATCGTCTCCATGGGAGAATAGCAGCCTGCATTGCTGCGAAAGGTGGATATACACTGTACTAGTGCCGACATTGTGCATGCTCTGTTGCCTGTGTCTATGTGCCTGTGGTTCTGTCAGTGTGATCATGTGATGTATCTGACCCCAGGAATGTGTCAATAAAGTTTCCCCTTCCTGGGACAATGAATTCACGGTGTTCTTATTTCAATTTCCAGGAGTGTATTTTAAAGTAACAATGAATTCAAGGTTTTCAGAATTTCTGTTATACTTTTCCTTGCGTCAAGCAAACCTGCAGCCATTTGTTTAGCCCTTGAATGAAATTTTCACTCTGCAGCGGAATGTGTGCTGATATGATACTTCCTGGCAGATTACAACTGTGTGCTGGACCGAAACTTGAACTCAGGACCTATGCCTTTAGTAGACAAGTGCTCTGCTGACAGCTACCCAAGCACAACTCATGACTAATCCTACAGCTTCAATTCTACCAGTACTTCGTCTCCTACTTTCCAAACTTCACAGAATAACCCCTGCGAACTAGCACTCCTGGAAGAAAAGATATTGTAGAATCAGCCACAGCCTGGGGGATGTTTCCAGAATGAAATTTTCACTCTGCAGTGGAGTGCACACTGATATGAAACTTACTAGCAGATTAAAACTGTACCAGGCTGAGACTCAAACTCGGGACCTTAGTTTGAGTCTTGATCCTGCACGCAGTTTTAATCTGCCAGGAAGTTCTGTGTAGCCCTTCTTTGTACACATTCAGTACTCTCATCAGTCCTATTTGGTATGGGTCCCACTTACTTGAGCAACATTCTAAGGCAGGATGTCTTAAATTATTTACATTCTGTCAGAACTTTCCATGACCTAGACAGACTGTTAGATTACATCACTAGTAGATTCTGCTCTTATATCAACATATGTCATTATTGTATCACTCAACCCATTGTGTGATTTAGTTCACAAATCATGCTGATTGTTTTTTCTCCATTTAAATTAAGTAACGTTCCAGTGGACATAATATCTATTTTCCGTAATATATTGCCAAATCAAGACTTTCATTTTTCTCAGCTCAGAGGGATGATAATTAATGAATTTCAGTGAGCCCAAAATACTTTTATTTATGTGACTATGCGTGGAAACACTGAAATATTATTCATCTATCACAACAGTTTAAAATTTGTGTGAGATGGTATGTGGTTTCTCACCACCAAAATATTTTCCTTCACTGGTGCTACTCTGAGTATACCCATGGAGAACCTCTGATTGTAATGTTCAGGGAAACATTTGTGATACTGAAAGTTTGAGTTCGAACCTTTATAACAACAATGAAAGGTAAAAGTAAAGGTAAATACTACTCACAAATTAGTCCTTAGACTTGTTCCGAGTGACTGATTGTTTCCTGCAAGACAGTACAAAGAATGATATTGCCAATCTCTCCAGCCATTGTTTGCTGGTAGATTAATTCTGATGATGCTGCTGCTTCTTTATTAAAGCAGCTCCTTATTTGGCCAGACAAGGCTGAGTGGACCCCTTCCAGATCTCCGTAGCTCAGAAAAAGTGGAGGTACTGGGAATCAGATCCAGATCCTACACATCACTATTCATAAAAAGTGATCCATGTTTGTACTCCAATCTTGCACAAATTTTCAATTGTTGCAATGGATAAACTTTTATTTATCCTCAGTAATAATGAAAGTAAGAGTTGCTTCTTAATATACTGGGTGGAGGAGGGAAAAACCATGAAATTCCATGTTCAAGATTAATTCAGTTTAGTGATGAAAGCAATCCTCTGTGTAATAGCCAATTACAAAGTCCTACAGCTCAGTCAATGCAGTGATGTGATCCCTGTAGAATTTTGAATATGATGCAAAAGAAAGTTTCAAATTGTTAGGACTAACAGTTAGGTATGAAGTAAAACATGAAAGGAACTAACTCTAAAGAAACTTTTCCAATTGGAAAAACAATAATGAACTTAACTGTTTAGAACTAGTTTATTGGTGGGAGGTGCAGAGAGAGAGAGAGAGAGAGAGAGAGAGAGAGAGAGAGAGAGAGAGAGGAACAGGTAGAAACTGTAAGACAATAAAAATGCACTACAGTGCAGTTTTTGAAAGCACTGGCGACACAGAGCAAAGATAGAGGTGGTTGGTTGAACCGGAGAAGAACAGATGGAAGAGTACATCAAAGAGTTTAATTCATTAACCATTTTCAAGGCACTTACCTCTTCCAACAAACTGCCAGATTTCCGTCAGTTCTTACATTTCCATTGCAGTTCAGTTGCTTGCCTTAAAATTAATGTTTGTGTTTGATTATCTGAAGTGACTTATGGTAGAAGTTTGAACATTCAACATTATGAAGCTGTATTACTTTAATGTTATATATTTCATATTGATATAACAATCATTACAGAAACAATACCATGTAACCAACTTTTCCAGATGTAAGTCAGTTGCCATATTTGACTTTTCAAACTTGCTGTTGGTGAACACTCAATTCTTTACTGGGATAATGAGGCTGAAAGGATACTATATTAAGTCACATAAGATGAAAAAGGTGTAAATTCTTTGTAAGGGGGGGGGGGGGGGGGGAGGGGGGGCGGTGGAGAGGAGAAATACAACATAACTAGAACACCAGGAGCTCCACAAGACTGTTTACGGATAATGCTGTTATCTTTTGGGATGTTGCAACAGCAGAAGACTGTAGTGAAATGCAGGAAAACCTACAAGTGTCGACAATTAGTGCAGTGGCAGTCAGCTGACACTCACTGTCAATAATAATTTCCAGTTCCATAAGCTACTTTCAAGTCCACAATAATTTATTTCTTGATGAAAAAGATCGACTTTTGAAATGCTGTCCATTTCCATCAACTGAAACCTTGACTCCAGCACGGAGATATAGGTAACAAGCAAAACAATGTACTGAGACTGCATGTAGTTTTGCATTTGTTCAGCAAAGACACAGAGTTAAATGGTATTGCTTCTTTAGAAACTGTATAATCTTCTAAACCTATTTGCTGTTCCCTTTGCATACTGCAAGTGTTTTATCTATTTGGTCAGCATTTTAATTTTGACTAATTTAAGAAGGGTAATGTATTAGAATCTCATATACAACACAGAAGTATAAAAATATAAATTTTCTTTAATGACAAGTGTGTTTCAAATACATGCAACAATGCTGAGAAAGAGATTCGGGTTACTGCAACCACCAAAATTGTTGTTAAAGTTAAGTGAAGTTTGAAGGTGTAGGCACCATACTGATTGCAAGTGATCACAGAACAGAGGCAAGAAACAATGTATCACATTTTTCATTAGCATCTAGTTACACTTATGACTGTAATTTTAAGCTCTCTGAAAGACAATGTTTCACATTTTTTTACATGTGATTTCACTTTTAATACTTCTCAGATTCACATACAGTCTCAGGCAGATGTTTTTGCCTTCTCAAAAATATTTCTGGAAACAATCAGGCGCTGAATTTGTGCTGTACCTTCATAAATTTGATATATCTTTGCATCACGCATTAATTTTTCAACAGGATATTCACTGTTGAAGCCATTACCACCAAATATCTGCAAAAAAAATAAAAAAAAGACTGTTTAAAGTCAGACAAAGGAGCCACCATTATTTTAGAATATTTCTTTAGAAAAATTGTGTCCCTTAACCCCTCTTTTGCTATCTTGGCAGGTTTGATACAGATTATGCTGATCTTCTTTTAGTGTAAGGATACAAACTACAGATTTAATTTTCATTGAACAACCTGACCGACAAAACATGCTGCTGTATGATACTGTTAGTATTTTGGTTTTTGAAATGGACAAGATTGTTACACACAGCCTTCCTGTAATTTATGTGCTGTGTTGCCTATCTACCCAAGCTGAGATGACTACTAAGACAGGCAAAATGTACTCTTCAAATTATGCTATCTAATTTTTGGTTCATCAAGAACAATTGCACCTCCAGATAAAATAGAAATTATTAACACAAAGTCTTCCCATGTCAATGTACAAAACCCAGCGAACTTTAAAAATTTTTCTTTTTCCCTCTTAATCGTGAGACTGCAGTTGGCTTTCTGAATCACCTCAAAATAAAAACCTTCCATCCATGAGGCAAATTAGAGATTTTGAATCCACCAGTACCTTAGTTTGCAGCATCCTTTTTCCTCAAGATTTGTCTCTCTTTGTGAGCTTGCTGTCACTAGCATCTAGTTGACTTCAGACAATGATTTTAAATTAAATGAATGGTCCATGTGACAGAGAAAACACTATGCAATCCAGTAGAGTAAGGGTTGTGCTGGTTCTCTGAATATTTGTTGTGGCTAAAAGTAATATACCTAGAATGCAATTGATCATTCCTCCAAAATTTTATGGAACAAATATGAGAATGGCTTGCAAAAAATTCAGGCCTATGTGCAAATCCAGATTTAATACACAGTCCTAATCATTCATGGATGTTCATTCCCATAAATTTGAATGACCACTGCCCTAACATGATATAAAATGCTGAATACTCAGTCACCAGAATACTGATGTATTAATAAACCTGCATATTCAACTCAGTCAATACTTTGTTATGTCAGAAATGTACCTAGTTTCACACCTCTTTGAAATAAAGAGAATGTTGATATGCTGTTAGCAACAAAACTGAAGTTGTCAAGCTGTGACTCTTTGTAAGAACCTTTGGTTATACACAAAGTAAGAAAACAGCCAAGGCAATAGAACTGTCACTCAACATCCACATGGACTAAAACAAAGGGTGATACTGAAGACTAAAATATAGGATGTTTTAGGAGAAATAGTACATATTTTAGGTGGTGGTAGATAGATTGAGTCAGATAAAACACTCATGTGACCAGTTTTTGTAGGTTATAGAGAAGAATTGTCCCTCCAGCTGCTAACGGGTTTATTTATTAATTCTCTTTCTTGTTTTGAGGTTAAAGTTGTGAAGTTGTACATGAGTTTATGTAACTGCATTTTCAACAGTGATTGTGATTTGTGGGCTTATTCTACTGTATATTTACATGTACTGAGTATATTGATATGGTATTTATGTGTGGGTTTTGAAATGGAAGTGCTGCTTGTAGAGAATACAGTAGATTCCTAACTTTAGAGTACTTGTGTTTTCATTCAACTGCACGAGACTGTGGCAGTGCCCATCAGTCATATTTCATCTGAACGTGCAAATCAACAGTGTGTGGACGAAGTGAAAGTAAAGCTGTTATTGGTCCGAAGATTGTTTTGAGCACCACAGTGCTTGACTAAACATGGTCCAGCTGGTATGCCGTTGCCTTCCTACGACCTTCGAACTGACTTAACCCAGCCAGTGACATAGGGACCTACAGTTTAATGCAATTCTGAACTTGGGTGTTACTCTTGCACTTTCCACATCAACAAACACTGCCAGATGTGAAAGAAGTATTAAGTGACAAATATAAAGCCTAGGATTGAATGGTGATTGTATCAGAGATCTTTGGATTTACAGTTGGGCACTTTACCAACTGAGCCATCAAGATCATCTTAAAAGACATTATTCAGCTGGTAGAACATAATCCTTCAACAAGAACATGCAGAATTTCCACTTGTATCATGGTTCCATGAACAAGAATAAGGCTGACACTTTGTATTCACAGGCTCTATCCTTAACATTTATGGTGGAATCAACACTTGTAATATACATCAGTGGTACGACTAACAATTCTCTGAATGTGTCATACATTATTACAATCAGTTGAAGTTATTGCAGCACTATGTTACCTCGACTTTCTTGAAAAATGAGTTTCCAGCATTATTGGAAAAGGTTCCTTTAGCTAAAGGATGGAAATCAGGTGACATCATCTAAACCTAGCATTCCTTGAAAGATGGCTTAGCAGAAACAATCACATTTCTTGACTATCAAGGTCCCCCCCAGATTCTACCCCTCATGCATTTTTACCAGTGGTGACAGTTGAAAGATGAAGTTTACAAAGAAAAAGTAAACACAAGAGGAGCATTGATATGAATAATGCTACGCCCATAAGACGTTGCCAAGATAACCTCAGACAAACTAGGAGGGCGAGTCAAATGAAAACCTTAAATTTGTAGTAACAAATCGAAATTTCGCGCTGTTATCCTGGAAGTCTGTAAGCGTGCTACAAACAGCGTGCAGAATGGCCTGTAGGTGGCAGCATAGTATAGATGCACACATACTGTTCGCAGTATCAGTATAAAGATGGCTGCCCCACGTGTGACTTGCACCGGCGAAGAACAGTGTTCTGTTATTCGCTTTTTGCATAGTGAAGGTGTGAAATCTATTGAAATTCATCGAAGAATGAAGGTTCAGTATGGTGATGCACGTTTGTCACAGCAGCAAGTCTACGAATGGAGTATGAAGTTCACAAATGGTGTGACTTCAGTGGAAGATGCTCCTCGTCCAGATCAGGCACAACGAGTTATGACTCCACAGAACATTGCAGCAGTTGAAGCCATAGTGAAGGAAAACCGCCGAGTGACACTGAATGACATTGCAGCATGTTTACAGATTAGTCATGGGTCAGCACATCACATTGTGCACGATGTGCTCCAGTTTCACAAAGTGTCTGCAAGATGGGTGCCATGACACCTGACTCATGAAATGAGGGAACGACATGTTGATGCTTGTGAAGAACTTCTTCGGCACTTTGAATGAAAAGATGATGGCTTCCTTGCAAGAATCGTTACTGAGGATGAAACCTGGGTTCACTTCCACCAACCGGAAACAAAGATAGCGAGCAAGGAATGGCGCCTTTCCTCATCCAAAGAAGTTTCGAACAGAACCATCAGCAGGGAAGGTTATGCTGACACGCTTTTGGGACGAAAAATGCATCATTTTGGAGCATTCCATGCCTAGAGGGACCACTGTCACCAATGCATCTACACAGATCTCCTAAAAAATCATCTGCGGCCTGCAATCAAATCAAAGCGATGTGGATTGCTGTCAGCACGTGTCATTTTGCAACATGATAATGCAAGGTCCCACACTGCCCGACAACAGTCGCAACAATCACAGACCTGCATTTTGAGTGTCTTCCTCATCTACCATACTCACCAGACCTTGCCCCAAGTGATTTCCATATGTTTGGACCACTCAAAGACGCAATGGGAGGAAAGAAATTCCTTCCTGATGAAGAGGTATGCCATGCAGTGCATGAGTGGTTGCGCGGACTACCGATAGAATTTTTTTCTAAAAGAATTTATGCACTTTGTAAGCACTGGAGGAGATTATGTTGAAAAGTGATACCGCTTTGTACCACTTCTGCACAATAAATACTATTTTAAAAAATAGTGAAGGTTTTCATTTGACTCACCCTCGTACAAGTGGTATTTCCAAGAGAATTCAAATGTGCATTCAACTCTGAAGTGGAATTCATGAAAAGGAGCTCTGAACTTAATCACTTGCGTTTGTTTAATAGTGTATGCGAGTATGTATTTGGGTTACATCCTAACACCTGTATCTGGGTAACCATTAAAAACTGGATGCATGTTATACAGAATGCTTCATTCGTATTATTCTATACTACTACCCCCCCCCCCCCCCCCAAATATTTACTATTTCTCCCGGAGCACCCTGTATATTGAATTCTGACAGTGTTTTCCAGAGGAAGTGACTCTGAAGAAACTGAAGTCTTTTACTGCAAAGACTGACAAACTGCCTGAGTTGATTACTGCTAGAAAGCACTGTAATGTTGTTTAAAGAAGGTACAGTAGCAAGTCAAGTGCTAAGAAAAGAATCACATCTTGAATTGATTCAAGAAGTATCCACTAAATAGAACTTGATGTTCTATATGATTGAAAAAGTTTTAGAACTGTGTCCAGTGAATACTAATGTTAGTGCACCACCCATGCTAATAGCCACAGGTACTGTATATGTCGAATGGTTGTGATGTTCTGTGGCCTACAGAAGTGGCTACTTGTGAAACTTGTATAAGAAAAGTACATTGCAAGCAGTAAAGTAAGACCAATAACTACAGCAGTTATGTTGAATATCATAGTATCTAGCATGCAACCATTACAGACTATTGGAGAGAACTTCAAGAGCAACGTCAGAACAGAAATTACAAAGTTATAGCTATCAACTGAAAACATTAATCCAGTAGTCATGTCAGTGCAGTTCAATTCTTTCAAGATGATTTAGCATATCTGAAAGCATAAATAACCATCAGGGATTTGCTTGCAGCTGTTGAAATGACTGTCAGTGAAGATGGGCAACATACTGAAACCTCAGAGGAAAACAGAGAAACCAAATTTGATTTATGGAATGAATAATTTGCAAACTAGAACAGGAACAGACCTATCATTGCAGTTCAGATTGTTTCATTGTGACCTGAAAAACCATCTTCTGGATTTTACACTGGATCCAATCACATCATCTGTATTACCTATCCCCTGCCACAAAAAAAGAACTTAAATATCTGAGATGTATAGCCACATCAGCTTCTGAAAGATTGTTCTTAAGAGTAGGATGTACTCTGTAAACAACACAATGGACTGAGGGGGAATTTTTTCTCAGAAATGTTATTTTTATAGTCTGCAGACAAAAAATGTGGGATTTGTGTTAATTATTACTGTATTTATTGATTATTAATAAATACGTTAGATGTATTTGTATATAACTTTTTACACCATTCTACAAATTTATTGTTTAACACTGATGTTTTGAGACTTATTAGCTGTCAGATGTTAAGATGTCAGTCATGACATTGAAATCAACAGTGATGATTTGCCATCCCTAGTACAGATGCAAATCTAGTTTCTGTCCTTTTGTCAATTTTGAAAGATTTGCTGATATCTACAGGTGGCTTGTATTATTGGAGGGCGAAGTACTTTGATCAATGGTACCACAAGCATAGGTAAATACGTAACTGGTGGTGGAAGGTTCCACCGAGAGAGAGAGAGAGAGAGAGCAAATTTGAATCTTGGTGGGAGGGGTGCAGTTTCATTGCCAGTATTTGACCAAAAACAAAAGAGAGTCACAGGCAATTAATGTTTGACTGACTACACTGACATTACAGGTTAAACTCCAAACCATGACAATTCTCTCATGGAAGGAATACTACTGACACTCATGACACAACTTTATGAGGATAACAGTAAGCTCTACATACATCTTGCTACTATTCTAGAGCAACACCATGAAGATGCCTGGTTTTAACCTCAATTCGTTTCCTTTAACATTCATAACTACACTACACAAGCATAGTGACATTGATTTCACATCCAACATACCATGCTAAAAAAAGGAAGAGATCCATGACGAATCACAAGTCAGGTAGCAGTCTGTTGAGTGTAAACTGACAATTTAGTTACTGGTACCTAAGTGTGCATGGAAGAGAGAACTGTGATGAACACACCAACACTCAGTCTAGTTCGATTTTTACTCATGGCTGTATGGTACATTTTCTGGGCAGAGCTGACACTGAATTGCAGTGAAGTATAATGGGTGAGCCGCTACAGGCCAAATTACGGCACACCAAGCCTTATTTGTCATTAACTGTAGCACACTTGTGTTAACCACTAGTCCATCAAACAACAAGCCTTTTTATAAGAGGAGAGCTGATATCTGTCACGAATAGTCCAGCTTACTAGCTTACTGATCCCTGATATTCCACTATTGAGAAGTGCTGCTGTGCCATGGATCAATAGCAAATCCAGAGGCTTTGCTCCCATGTAACACACGTCAGATTTTGGATGATGTTATTCATGACACAGACAGTCTTTTTTTCTTTTTTAAGCTATATCATAATTTTGTTAACAATATTTGGAGTTTTTACAGTGAATCATATGTTTATCACAACAAATTATGAATATTTCCCTCTAATATCCTTCCTTGTCCAAATGGATGGCATGTAATTAAATGGGGTTTTGCTATCAAATAAATCATCATTATTTTCAACCTTTACCTGTAGTTGATTGATTTTTGCTGAAATCAGTAATCCACAACCTTTAAAATTTGTCTTTTAGGAAATTAAACAAATAAGAAACATTACATAAAACATGATGCCGCAGGGTGGAAAATGGACCCATGTACACAACGAAACTATCAATGCAGCTATCTCAGTTACAATCTACAATAATTTTGTAAATCATCAAGTAAATGGGAGCATGGAATCTTCAATATAGCTACATGTAATTACTAGACACAGCGAAGAAAAAAGTTTGCACTTTTTGTTGATTTTGATGTTATTTGGCAATTCGATGCTATTTTTTGGCAATTTTTGTATTAATGCAATGGTTTATTTTTGAAGTACCGTAACTTCCTTTCATTTTTCTAATTTTTTCAGCAGTTTGTTGAAAACAACAATATGCCAATAAATTACATTATGCTTATTCACACCACAGATCACATTTATTTACATTATTAAAAAAGAAACAAATTATACCCATTAAATCTACTCAGTTAAAGAGTCAATCAAAGAACAGGACATGTGACACCATGCAAATGGCTTCCTGCTATTTTTTCTTTTTTAAACAGATCTCTGAGAACTTTTATTTCAATTACAATATTATTTTTACTGTTTTATGAATAATGTTAGTGATTACATCATGATCTGTTGCATAGACTGGGGCCTAGGTTAGGCTGAAAGGTGACCAGACACAATGTTGAGAGAATTGGAGTGACTTCCGTATTTGATGCTTTTCACATTTTCACTTTTGTACTATGAAAACATGTAGTTTAACTCATGCACCACATTAAGTCTCTCAAAAACATGTAATTTTTTATGATAGTTTATGCAAACTGGGAAATGTGACTAAAACTGTTACTGAAATGGAGGTCGCTGGAAGTAGAATATTTTCGTCTAACTTCACATCTAGAGTTGTTGGGTCCAATGACAATATCCTGTGGACCACAAAAAGCCATAGTTCATAATGCAGGAAATAAACATCCATTTTAACATTATGCTCAGTGATGGAAAAAATGGAGTCAAAATTCAATTTTAGCATTCAATAATTTATCAGATACACATATTAGCAAACAGTCACTCTCGGAATTACACCATTTTTACATGGGAACAGGGAAAATGCCCAAGTCCACAGTGTTTCATAAAAACAGCTAATTTCATGTTATTACAACATTTTTACACGGCAACAGGGAAAAGGGCAGTGTTCACAGCATTTCACAAAAACAGCTACTTTCATGTTACATCTCTAAAAATTTCAGATTTTGCAGTATTATTCTTTATCATTCATGCAAAATTTCTTGTCCCTAATAATTAAGCGAACAACAACTCTCATCCTCATAACCAAGTTGGTTTCCAACCCCAGTAACTGAATATCTCGAAACATTGATTCCCCAAAAAGCCCAAGTCTAAAACGTACCTGAACAGCATCAGTGGCACACTTGTTTGCAACATCAGCAGCATAAGCTTTGGCAATGGAAGCATGGTAAGAATTTCGACGCCCTTGATCAGCTTCCCAAGCAGAACGCATCCATGCCAGACGAGCAGTTTCTACTCCAATGGCCATATCAGCCAACATGAATGCTACAGCCTACAACAAAAAGAACTGACACTACAAATACTGAATTACCACTAAAGAATGAAACCACTAAAGTTTAGAGAAATATCAGACATACAGATACTTTGAGAATCATTCTGAACTTTGCTGTACATGAGAACTTTTTTGAATCTTTTTAATAATTGTCAGAAATTCAAATCTTGGGCAATGAGAGAGATATACAATGTTTATATGAATAACAGTGCATGGATATCTAAACAGAACAATGCTCAATATCTTTTCTGAGTTCTCTTCTTACCTGGTGTTGTGCTATGGGTACACCAAATGTTTTCCTTTCCATTGCATATTTTGTAGCTTCATCTAGTGCTCTCTGTGCCAATCCAACTGCACCTGCTGCAACCTAGAACACAATAATAAGTGCCTTTTATTAGCCACAGGAAATAGTCAAGGTGAGGTGGTTCTAGTTGGCCACTTAGTCACAAATTAATATCTTCAACCATATGTATTTCTGCATTCTTAGACAGTCAAAATGGAATTTTTCAATAAAATCCCTCCACTATGATTGTGTTCTTGGCATCCTCTCACTGCATGCATACTCTGCACCACTTAACAACATTACAGGACTACATTTCCAATAGACTAAGTGTCTCCATATATCAAATTTGGAGAAGAAAGAGTGTATTCTGAGTAGTATGTTGTCTTTAATGAGAGAGCATATTTTCACAGCTTTCATCTTCCATACAATCTGAAGGAAGAAAAAGAGGAATGACCTAAGATTACATTCAAAGTTCATACAACATAAAATATTAACAAAATTCAAGTTAGTTTGCAGAGACTGAGAAAGATTTGAGAAGATAAGTGGACGGCAAAAAATGTGTATTTATGTTGGGGTTTGCCTGGGATAGGGGCAGTGGCGGGGGGGGGGGGGGGGGGGGGGGGGGGGGGGAAGACTGACTCTGGATTAGGGATCTGTCTTTATCAAACAACTGTGTTAATAAAATATTTTTTGTCTGCACTAGTTCCATTACATAATATTCCTGGAATGAAACACATATTTTAATTCAGAGAACACAGCACTCACAGCACTCAAACTGTGTTTTTCCAACCAGTGTATGTTCCCTCAGTTAATAATATCCGTCGTACATTTCAGGCCACTATGTTTAGACACAAATTTCAAAACGCTGGCTTTTTTCAGAAAGAAGTTTTTGGGAATGTCTTTGTAGAACTGAAGCTAATTTATAGCTGGTTCCATAAGAAATGTGTAGCATCTAGTGGAACCTCTATATATAAAGACTGTATTTAAGTAGGAAACAACTATACTTGCTGTTTCCAGATGTCAAAGGAGTTTGATCACCATTAGTGACCTGCCATCTAACAATAGGAATTTAATGGAAATTGACGTATGGTGCATATCATCTACAGTAATGAGGGACACCTAATGAGCACTGTGAGCAGCAGAGCAAATGGCCACAGGTTTGTTTGATGTCAGTGAGAGCATAAAGGAAGTGCTGAAGTATCTGAAGAGGCAAAGTCATCCAAAATAGTGTTTACTATCTTCCAAATACGTACTCCAGAAAATATAAGAAATGTCTTTTATGATGGAAAGTGTTTCGGAAGGCACTGACGATAAAATGACCCAGTACCTTGTCACAAACAGCCCAGATCCAAAAGGGAATATTAAAGGAAAAAATTAACTCACAATATGGTACAGTAGTAGGTGATTGGCAGAGCAGAGATTCATGTAGATTACATTTTACCAGGTAGTATTACATTACTCAGAATATTGGACATTTATTATGCTAATTTCAGAAACTACTACTTATGGCACTTACATATTAAAACACACAAGCAAGTTTTTGTTGCATAAAAGTGTGTAATAAGGATAATATATGTTAGCTAGCTCTAAATAGTTGGTGATACTGACAACAGTCTCAATATATTTACTCCCTTATTTGTGTTGTCAACAATCACCATTCAAGAAAAACAGTAACATTTAGAAATATAATGCCAGAAGGAGCAATGAGTTATACTATCTGTCATTCAGCCTTAGTGTGGCACAGAAAGGGATAAGATATTCAGCCATTAAAATTGTTACTCCATGGAAGTATTTCTGAATGGTGTGTGTGTGTGTGTGTGTGTGTGTGTGTGTGTGTGTGTGTGTGTGTGTGTGTAGGATGAGAGAATGAGTGAAGGAGGGAGAGGGCGGGAGGGGCAGGGAAAGGGGGAGGGGACAGAGAGAGAAAACAGAAATGACACAGAGAAACTTACTGGTGGGCGTGTCTTGTCAAATGCTCCCATAGCAATTTTAAATCCAGCACCCTCAGCAATAAGGACATTCTCCTTCGGTACTCTGACATCTTCAAATGTGATTCCTCTCGTATCAGAACATCTCTGACCCATATTTATTTCCTGTAAAAGCAAAATTAAAAAAAAAAAAATATTTTGTACTGTCATTTAAACCAGCTCAAAGTACAAGAATTATTATTAAAGTGAAATAAAATTAAAAAATCTCAGTTTGCTATCAGTAAATGAGTTCTGTTTTCTGTGTTACTTTTGTAACTTGAATGTCCATCTTATTTCAAGAACTAGAAATTACATTATTTCCATCAGCTGCTATGCTCAACTGTTATTTTCTTTATCCATGAGATCAGTTTTTAAAATGAATAAAATACTTAAATTTTAGTTTCATTTATTTTTAATTGTGTTTCACAATCAGTGGCCTCATTTAGAGGAATGAATATAGTATGAACCAAAACGAGACAAAAATGTTCAGCAAATATGGACTCTAAAATCTGTACCATACATTATGAGCTATGAGCACTTGTTCATCATCACTATTATAAAACACATTTCTTCTACTGTCAGCTCTTTGCTTTACAAACTACCCACAGAATTGAGAAAACAAATGACGACACATTCTTCTGTTAGGCTGGTATTACACTATCAAATTTCTTTGTCAAAGATTTGATCAAAGATGTGATCAAATATTCCGTCAAATATATTTGAAAAAAAGATCTTTGAGGTAGTGCTAGAAGGGGTCATCATATTTTTTGTCAAAGTTCAAGATGGCTGATAACAACAACTTGTTATTAACCGCAGCAGTTGCATGTACCACAATTGCACTGTGTGCACATGCGGAAGAGAAGCGGGGGAAAAAAGGAAACATACCTGGGTGAAGCCGTGGGTTTTACGACAACACAATAAAAGCACTCAACAAAACTTGTTATGTGAGCTTATAGTGGAGGACGTCAAGTCATACATTAATTACTTAAGAATGGATGAGCATACATTTCTGTATGTGCTCAGTGAAGTGTATCCTCATATCACAAAACACAATATTCACTTAAGAACTGCTACATATGCAGAAGACAGGCTCACTGTAACACTCCAATTCCTTGCTACAGGAGAGGGTTGGGTTGGGTTGGGTTAGGTCTCCAATCTTCTTAATCTATTTTTGTATTCATGGTGCCTCACATTGTAAAGCGCCTCATCAGCTTCATACATCTTTATTAATTTTGTAGTTGTCGGCACACACCAATTGTATTTACCATCAACATTTATAAAAACACTACAGTTGACAGAACGCTGCAGCGATGCTAGCGCTCCATGTGGTAACATGTCAGATTGCAGTGAACAGAAGACAAGCAACTTCTTTGATCAAATATACAGCGAGGTCCTAGATTTGATCAAATATTGGACGATATTTCACAAAGTTCCCTGTTACACCATCAAATAGCTTGGACAAAGATTTTTGACAAAGAAATTTGATAGTGTAGTACCAGCCTTACTGTCCAAGGATACTGCTATAACTGAATCTGACAGCGATAAGGAATAGTCACAGCTGTCAGAGATTTACCATTACTCAAGGCCCTCACCCACCGCTGTGCTGCGATCAATGACAGTTCACAGCAAGTGGTGCTGTTAGCAGACACTATTCCCGTAAAACACACACCATGTCACATGATGGGACCCCCAATTGCTGGCTGCTTTTAATGGCACTCCCCAGACTGGAGCAGTCACTTCTACTGGGAAAACCCCTATGGAAACATTCATACACTAGCTTGTTATATTACGACAGTTGGCTATGTTTTTGGGCTTCCATGGACTTTGTCCTGGATGGTTGTATTAAAAAAGTGCCAAGTCAGTCCTCCATGTACTTGGTTTAATCATATGCATATGTTTTGTGTGTGAGAGAAATTCAATGAATTGTGTTTGTGACTGCAACATACTACAGGTACAGCATGCAGAGAGAGTACAGTTCCAATAATTGCTGGAGATGTGATTCATGCATTATGGAGCTACCAGCCCATTTTATCCAGAATGTCCAAGAACACCTCACAAAGACATTTAATGGGAAATGGACTTATTAGGGAGGTCTAATACAATGACCAGCTTGTTCATACAATCTTAACCCCTTGGATCTTTGATTGTGGGGACACTTTAAATCTTTGGTGTATGAAAGCCCCATTAATGATTTAGTACAAATGCTACAGGTACACATCAGCAATGCCTGCCAGTGTATCCATGACCGACCTGGAGTCTTTCAGGGAGTATGCAATAACATGTTGGACAGAAGTATGCCTAACTACGAATGGACACCATACTGCACATCTCCTTTCATGACGGGTCATAAGTGCAGACTGTACGTAATAGTAAGCAGATTACATAAGAAGCTCTGCTGTTTCACAGTAACAGAGCAATGTGCTCTCATTTGTTTACTGCATTCTTTGCACTGTTTGTTACGGCAAAGAGCATTCAGTAAAAGAAATGTTTCACAGTACATGAACAAGTGCTCACATCTCCTAAGGTAGTCATTTCAGAGCTTATGTTTACTGGATATTTCTTTGTTTTTTTGGTCCATATTATCACCTCTCAAATATTGGAATAGTTTGTGAAAGCCATGTATTTTGGAAGTTTTTATAATTTTCCATACTTTTAAACCTTATTTCATTTACTATTTTTCGTTATCGTCATTTAATATATACTGTGTTGGATAGGTTCCTGAGTCTGTAACACTTCATTACATCAGTGCACCTTTTGTATGCACAACTGAATGTTTATAATGCCTTGAGAGACCACCAGGTATACAAATATTTCTATTCTGCCATGTGACCTTATGAACAGCAAAATACATGACAAATGGTACACAAAAAGAATGAAATATATCACAGGGAATAGATCCAATATAGCATGTATTGAACACTGATAACTGAAACCGTACATGACATTGCTTAGGCTTAAGAAAAAGAAAAAAGAAAAAAAAAATGGAGAAAGTTGCTAACTGTGATGAACTGGGAGAAATGCAAAAAGACTAACAGTTTGCTGGCAATTTAAAATGTCCCATCTCTCTTTATATTTTATTAGGAGCAGGAAATGGTAAAAAAATAATGATTACCTGAACTCACCAGGAGAACGTATAATTTTATAACCAATATGATATGTAATCTTTAGTTCATGTTCTATACAGCATTAATCATCACTTATATTTCAACAAAATATGGCCTCTATTGCAAAAGATTAAGCAAGTGTTTATCCTCCATATGCCAATACTCAAATTTTCTGGCCTTGAGAAACAAGTACAAGTAGAATTTGTTTAAAATAATGTATAATTTACAAAAAACCATAATGTCTACTCATGTTTGAGAGTCAAGAGAAGATAATTCTCTCCCATGAAAATTAAAATAATTGCTTTACCTGTGCCATAGAAACATTTGAGAAGTCACATCTCATCTGTTTTGCCAACCCTATGAATGTGTCACATTCATTAATATTTTTTGTGTACAGAGTGTTTCAAAAAGATTCATACAGTTTCACAAGACCATCTTTCACTCAAATGGATAAATTTTAAATTATGCATTGAAATAAAGATTGCCAAGAGGTCATTAGTAAATTGCAAATCCCATTGGGGGGCGGGGGGGGGGGGGGGGGGGGGTGCTGCGACTAACCTGCTTGCTAATTCATTACATCATGTGCAATTAGTAGAGATTGCAACTAAAGGTAATTTGCATTCTCGGTTTTAACACATGCAGTTCAAGTTACTGTTATTCAGTACAGTTTTCACCAAGAGTATGGCGTTGCACATTCTACAGCTCAAAGCTTTCAAAGAAAGCACCAGCACTTTCAAGACAATGGCTGTTTATGTAACGTGAAATCCAAAATCTCCACACATTCTCACTCAAGAAGTATAGTGCATTTAACAGATTTGCATATAATCTGCAAATGCCAACTTGCTGTGCAAGCCAAGGGTTGGCCATCCCTCATGTGTGCATGACTAGTGTGCTTTTTGGTGATAATTGTAATTCAGACTATGATGGCAATAAACAACAATGTGTGAAGTGCCTTCTGAATTCATCTTAGGTATGCTGGAAGATAACAGTTTACTTTCACATTCTTTGTTCAATGACGAGGCTATGTTCCATTTAAGTCAAAAAGTGAACCACCATCACAGTGTAACAATATGAGAAAAACAACAATCACCTATGATTGCTGAGACTGACAGAGACTCTCCAAAGCTTCATTTATTCTGAGCTGACACAAGATTTACAGTCTTGTCTTTTGTGGAAACAATGGTTACAGGGATACTTGATTATGTTGTAGATCTGGCTTTTCTGCAATTGTAAAAACAGGCTGAACATTTCATTTTTCCACAGGATGGAGCACCACTGCACTGGCACCATCTTGTAAGAGTATTTCATCGTCCTACATGCTTCCCCTTCCAACATCTTTGGGTGAACTGCGACGCCACATAGCAGAATCAGTGAATGCAGTAAATCGAGACATATACACCAAGTAAAGAATTTGTTTATCGGCTGGATGCTTTTCATGCATCAGGTGGAGGGCACACTGGAATTTGTGAAAAATAAATGAAAACTTCAATTCTAAATATAATTTTGAGAAAGTAACAAGTATGTATATGAAGGTATATGAAAGAAGTAACAAGTATGTATATGAAGGTATATGAAAGAGGTACCTACGTACATTGGATGGTTATTTTGAAAATAAAAACTTAAGTTCAACGTGTAAGTTAAAATTTTCCCCATATTTCTGTCTTCATCTGTGTAGAAAATTAATGCTTGTGGATGAATCCTTTTGAAACACCATGTACTATATAAAACACAGCTTGCTAATTGTATCATATTCATTCACAGCTGCTGATGTGAGAGGGATGGAAAATGTTTCTAAAAGAAAAATATGGGAGTTATTGCTGGGATCTGCACACCATTTTACACAGAACTTTATTTACCATGACTGTAATTAAGGTGTTTACAATATCAAACAGTTACAGTAAATTCCTTGCCTTTTCTCTTAGTAACATGTTTCTGTGTCAACTTTCTCCATAAATAATTTAAATATAGAATTAGACCTTGTGTGCTTGTTACCTTTGTGAAATTGCAATTTTATATGTGGTATTTGTTCTTTATAACATGTCCAAAAGAACAGACACTAAAAATATAATGGTACTATATATAACTTGATGATATCTTCAGTGTGGATGTACCTTTTAATGGAATCGTGCGAGATGCTATGAGCAATGAGGATTGTGGACAAAGGGCACTACGAAGTAGTGTGAAGTTGAGAATATGGGTTGGACGGGAAGCATTTCCAGATAGCCGAAGCGGGTCAGGTGACTGCTTGCATAAAGCAAGAAATCTAACTTCAATCCTGGTCCGGCACAAATTTGCACTGAATTATTTCAATGTGCTCGTCTGGCTGACATCAGTATCTCTCTTTCATCATGTAATTATATAACTGCTATTTTATCATTTTTCACAAGCTGAAAGACTGAGGATGCGCACCATTCCTTATACACATGCCTTTAACGTTTTTAACAACTATCTAGGAACTCAGTGTTTTTCTTTTTTTTATATATATTTCAGATCAGTTCAGTTCAATTAGAATTTGAATCTTTAATAAAGGTGATAAATGAGAACATGCCTTCAGCAGCTGGAGAAAGTCTGATGCTCTTTTCACAATGCAAGGCATGTACATCTCTCGAAAATATAAGCAAGCCTTTTAAACCACAATTACAAAGTATAACAAAAAACAACAAATTTCTACTTTCTGCCAGTAAGATTTTGCTTTTTAGTCACATGCAATGTCAGCCTGAAAACATTACATAATGCACAATCTTATTTCTTTATATCATCATCATTTTATTGGCAATTAACAAGGAAGATCGACATAGGTTAACAAGTGCCTCTGCAGAGATTAGTGTCACTACTTGCTGATGTGAGAGTCAAAAGATTCAATTCCTAGTAACTGAACTACATTTTCCTGCTATGGGAAAGTGTGGATTGGGATCTGCCATCTTTGAAAGAGCAAAAGAGAAGCTGCTTGAGAAATGCAAGAAATGTAACTGTTGTGCAAGCTGTTTAAGATGTGTCAAATAAAAGGATTGGAAGCAACATACTTTTATTGCATACTGATGGCTACCAATAAGAACCCATAGACGGGCGTACGTCTCAAACTGTAATGTTGCAGTGAGGTACTCATAATTTAATCTTCATATTACAGAGTAAAGTTGAAATATTAATGCAGACTTTTTGCAATATCTGAGTTTGCAGTGTAAACTATACATTGCTTATCTTTTTATTGACTACAATGTGACAAACAATGTTTAAAATTATTGAAAAATAAAAATAAAATATTTCAATGAGTTGAAGACCACCTGCATTAGGCTTGGTTTTATGGCACGAATTATCTAGCCAAGCAGTTTCATTCTTGAAAAGTTAACAAAGGAAAGAAAATGCCTCATGTATGCCTCAGTAGATCTAGAAAAACTATGGTTGTTTGTAACAATTTAATGGCTACACTCCAAGGAGCATTCGTAATACTATGTTATAATTTGCTTACATGCTTGTATTCCAATTAAATTATTTTGTGACTGATAAGATCGCATTGGTGGAGAGCCGAGTTGCTGGCTTGTATACATCATGCCAAGTACTCATGTGATTGATAGTTGCATGTGCACAAAAAAAAGAAACAACCATCTACTTACTGACTGTTGCTAACTTCTCTATAGGTAGTGGGGAGGGCAGTGGTGGGGGCCACTGTTACTGTAGGGGAGGGAATGCATTATGATACTGCTTGACAGAGATTGTGAATCTGACAGATCACGCAAAAATCACTGTGCATTTGCTGGTTCTTCCACTCCCCTCCCATTCTTGTGGCCTGACCTGCCTGCCCCTTCCCAAACGCTACAGGCCACACCACACGGGCAAGCTTGTGCCCGTAGAATATACAACACAACGAGCACATAGAACCTGAGACACATAGTGACTGGCTGATGCCTGGCCCCTATTACTCAACTCACTGAAACATCTGTCACAAAATAATTTTGATCTAAGTATAAAAATGTGCTTAAATTTCTGTTCAGATTCTAGATCATTTATCAATTTCTACCAAGTGAGGTAGAAAATTTTTGGTCATAATTATTGTGTAATGGAAATGCTAAATTAATAACAGCCTTTATTTGCCAGTACTACACTGTGTTAACAGAAGTCTTGGGGTACCTTCTAATATTGTGACAGGCCTCCCTTTTGCCTGGAGTAGTTCAGAAACTCCACACGGCATGGATTCAACAAGCCGTAGGAAGTGCCCTGCAGAAATAATGAGCCATATTGCCTCTACAATCATCCATAATTGTGGAACTGTTGCCAGTGCAGGATTTTGTGCACAAACTGACCTCTTGATTATATCCATGAATGTTTGATGTGTTTCATGTCAGCAAATCTGAGTGGCCAAATCAATCACTTGAATTGTCCAGAATGTTCTTCAAACAAATCTTGAACAACAGTGGCCTGGTGGCATGGCACATTGTTATGGGAACATTAAGACCATGAATGGCTGCAGATGGTCTCCAAGTAGCATTTCTAGTCTATGAATGGGTCACTTAGACCAGAGGATGCAAACCATTCCGCATAAATGCAGCCCACACCATCACAGAGCAACCACCAGCTTGCACAGTGACTTGCTGACAACTTGGGTCATGGCTTCACAGGTCTGTGCCACACTCGAACCCTACCACCAGCTTTTACCAATTGAAATCAAGACTCATCTGACCAGGCCACAGTTTTCCAGTCAACAAGGGACCAACCAATATGGTCACGAGTCCACGTGAGGCGCTGCAAGAAATGTCAGGCTGTTAGCAGATTAACTCCTGTCAGTCGTCTGTCGCCATAGCCCATTAACGCCAAATTTTGCTGCACTTTCCAAATGGATATGTTTGTCGTATGTCCTACACTGATTTCTGCAGTTGTTTCACTCAGTATTGATTACTAGTTAGCACTGACAACTCTACGCAAGCACCACTGCTCTTAGTCATTAAGCGAAGGCCGCTGGCCACTATGTTGGCCAAGGTGAGAGGTAATGCCTGAAATTTGGTATTCTCAGCACACCATTATCACTGTGGATATCTGAATACTGAATTCCATTACAATTTTCAACATGGAATGTGCTATGTCTCTAGCTCTAACTACCATTCTGCATTCAAAAACTGTTAATTCCTATCATGAGGCCATAATCACATCGGGAACCTTTTGACATGAATCACTTGCATACAAATGACAGCTCCTCCAATGCACTGCCATTTTGTACCTTGTGTACACAATACTGCTGCCATTTGTAAACGCGCATATTGCTATCACATGAGTTTTGTCACCTCAGTATAATTTCCCAGGAATTAATTGTTTTTGTACATTTGTTCACATCAGTATCAAACAAACAACAAAAATAACAAACAGATACAAAAATTTTACCTAATACTTTAGATAATTTTAAGGGGACATTGTATGTCCTGTGCTGCTAATGTTAAATTATCGAATTTTGTGACCCATTAGCTTGGAAACTTTTTAAGACACAAACTTACAATTTTCCATAATTATTGAGTGCACCTTTCTAGATGCATTGAACAAGAATTATTACTAAAATTGTATTGAGGGGCATGCTCTATGGTTTTTTTTTTCAAACTCAATTTTTTGACAGAATTTTGTAAATAAATGAACATAAAAAAAAACAACTAAGGATATTTTAATTATTCTAGTTCTGTGTGTGTTGAATTTCACACTTTGCATGCTGTGAAAATTTCATGTCTCTACCATCAGTATTTTTTTTAGAAAACAGGTAACTTATTGCAAAAAATGTGGTTATACTGAAGTTTAAAACTTTTTTCATCACAAATTCTTATACGGACTTACATTTCTGCGTCTTTTATGCACTAGAATTGCCCTTGCCCATAGTCTGAGTCTTCTTCAGTGTCATAACAGCCCAGTGCTTGCTTCCTCCTTTTCTTTCTTGCTTCTTTTGTCATTTGCTCAGCAGCTAACTCTGCTTCACGTACATGAAGTGCTTTAGCTGTGTTCTGTCCAAATCTTACCCCTAACTTCTCCATAACTGTAAGTCTTTCATAGTTCCACCATTAAAAGTTATTACAGCATCAGACACTGCTAACTTTAGAGTCATAAGGCCAACAAATACATTTTATCAAAACTAGACATAGTTGTCTCACTGGGAATTCCGCGATCGTTCATTAAGTAAAATATGGAGTTTCAGTCTTCGATCGCTATTCTTTATTTTCAATTACCGGTTTCGGGCTAGCTGCCCATCTTCAGATCATATGTTGTAGTTACAGAGTAACTTGTCCGTACAGAACACACAGTTCACTGTCACTTGTCCGTACAGAACACACAGTTCACTGTCATAATGACAGTGAACTGTGTGTTCTGTATGGACAAGTTACTCTGTAACTACAACATATGATCTGAAGATGGGCAGCTAGCCCGAAACCGGTAATTGAAAATAAAGAATAGCAATCGAAGACTGAAACTCCATATTTTATTTAAATACATTTTAGGCACACCACACAACATTATTGAGGGACTCATTCACATTCTGGGTCTTCCCATGTAAACACTTCTTTAGTAGCTCAGGGTCTGCCAAATCTCTGTAAATAGGTTTGATTGCCTGCATTACTGCCAAAGGAAGAGAATTTTTATGTGTAAATTCATGCAGGGTGCCAGAAATTTCAGCTTGCCTATATTTATACCAAGTGTTTGGTGGAGGTGGACACAAAGCATGACATGGCTTTTCATCGGTTGATATTCGATGAAAGGAACTGCTCACATATCTGTTACCCGCAAATTTGCATTTCTTGAAGTTTCTTTGATGCTTAGTCATTTTATTTACGTATAAAAAGCAATAGGAATTAGCTTATTACAACAATAGCTGATAATCACACTACTTTCAACAAAAACTACTATCAGAAACAAAGGACTGATTTGTTTATTCGTAATGCCAACTTCTGAGACATAGCAGTAGGCACAAAAAGCAATTCACAGCCTTCCAGGCTGTGTAGTTCCCAAGATATGACTGCTCAACTGTGGCAGTATATGCGTAGCTGTGAAATTTGACAGTCACACGTCAACAATCAAAATATTATTTGAAGGTCTCACAACTGTCTGATTTTAATGTATTATATACCAAAATGTTCAGGAAAGTTCAAAGTACATTATGGAGTAGAAAACAGAAAATGTCAAATTTCAACAAATTTCACATACAATGTACCCTTAAATAATTATTTACTACATCCAATATACTGAAAGCGGATAGGTAACAAAGAGTTCAGATCTCCTGTAGAACAATGGAATTTCAGTTTATCATTTGGAAACCTGTTAAATGTTTTGTGACAGCAAGTGGGCTGTGATCTTCAGCTCTTGTTACTCAGTATCATTTGTATCTCTATCTCTGTTTTATGTACTTGAATGATGAATGTCTCTTTCTACTCGCACTCTTTTCTATATTCTCTTATGTAGATCATTAACTTAAGAACATACACAGAATTAATCGATAGTAAATTATATTTCATGAAACAGTTCCTGCAGAACTGATATTTATTTACACAGGTAACTATTCTACCTAATCTCTTCTGGAGTCTGGATTCCCTATAAACCAAGTTGAGTGCATGTGACCCAGCTCAAATCTCAATTCCATACGGTGGATGTGAGTAGATTAATCTGTAGTAGATTTGTTTTACAACAGGTGTTATTAAAACTTTTAGTAAGTAAATAAAGCAGATGATAAGTTTAAATATGTACTTGTTACGTTCTTTAAGATACTCATCCATCATGATGCCTCCTAAAAAGAGTGGTGTGTGTGTGTGTGTGTGTGTGTGTGTGTGTGTGTGTGTGTGTGTGTGTCAGATTTTCCACTTAAAACAGTAGTACAGCATTTACGTGTGGCTGGGATGGATTACAATTAAACAAAGCTTTGTAACAGTTGTTGTTGTTGTGGTCTTCAGTCCTGAGACTGGTTTGCTGCAGCTCTCCATGCTACTCTATCCTGTGCAAGATTCTTTATCTCCCAGTACCTACTGCAGCCTACATCCTTCTGAATCTGCTTAGTGTATTCATCTCTTGGTCTCCCTCTATGATTTTTACCCTCCACGCTGCCCTCCAATACTAAATTGGTGATCCCTTGATGCCTCAGAACATGTCCTACCAACCGATCCCTTCTTCTGGTCAAGTTGTGCCACAAGCTCCTCTTCTCCCCAATTCTATTCAATACCTGATCATTAGTTATGTGATCTACCCATCTAATCTTCAGCATTCTTCTGTAGCACCACATTTCGAAAGCTTCTACTCTCTTCTTGTCCAAACTATTTATCGTCCATGTTTCATTTCCATACATGGCTACACTCCATACAAATACTTTCAGAAACGACTTCCTGACACTTAAACCTATACTCGATGTTAACAAATTTTTCTTCTTCAGAAACGCTTTCCTTGCCACTGCCAGTCTACATTTTATATCTTCTCTACTTCGACCATCATCAGTTATTTTGCTCCCCAAATAGCAAAACTTCTTTACTACTTTAAGTGTCTCATTTCCTAATCTAATTCCCTCAGCATCACCCGACTTAATTCGACTACATTCCATTATCCTCGTTTTGCTTTTGTTGATGTTCATCTTATATACTCCTTTCAAGACACTGTCCATTCCATTCAACTGCTCTTCCAAGTCCTTTGCTGTCTCTGACAGAATTACAATGTCATCGGCGAACCTCAAAGTTTTTATTTCTTCTCCATGGATTTTAATACCTACTCTGAATTTTTCTTTTGTTTCCTTTACTGCTTGCTCAATATACAGATTGAATAACATCGGGGAGATGCTACAACCCTGTCTTACTCCCTTCCCAACCACTGCTTCCCTTTCATGTCCCTCGACTCTTATAACTGCCATCTGGTTTCTGTACAAATTGTAAATAGCCTTTCGCTCCCCGTATTTTACCCCTGCCGCCTTTAGAATTTGAAAGAGAGTATTCCAGTCAATATTGTCAAAAGCTTTCTCTAAGTCTACAAATGCTATAAACGTACATTTGCCTTTCCTTAATCTTTCTTCTAAGGTAAGTCGTAAGGTCAGTATTGCCTCAAGTGTTCCAGTATTTCTACGGAATCCTAACTGATCTTCCCCGAGGTCGGCTTCTACTAGTTTTTCAATTCGTCTGTAAAGAATTCGTGTTAGTATTTTGCAGCTGTGGCTTATTTAACTGATTGTTCGGTAATTTTCACATCTGTCAACACCTGCTTTCTTTGGGATTGGAATTATTATATTCTTCTTGAAGTCTGATGGTATTCCGCCTGTTTCATACATCTTGCTCACCAGATGGTAGAGTTTAGTCAGGACTGGATCTCCCAAGGCCATCAGTAGTTCCAATGGAATGTTGTCTACTCCGGGGGCCTTGTTTCGACTCAGGTCTTTCAGTGCTCTGTCAAACTCTTCACGCAGTATCATATCTCCCATTTCAACATCATCTACATTCTCTTCCATTTCCATAATATTATCCTCAAGTACATCGCCCTTGTAGAGACCCTCTATATACTCCTTCCACCTTTCTGCTTTCCCTTCTTTGCTTAGAACTGGGTTCCCATCTGAGCTCCTGATATTCATACAAGTGGTTATCTTTTCTCCAAAGGTCTCTTTAATTTTCCTGTAGGCAGTATCTATCTTACCCCTAGTGAGATAAGCCTCTACATCCTTACATTTGTGCTATAGCCATCCCTGATTAGCCATTTTGCACTTCCTGTCGATCTCATTTTTGAGACATTTGTATTCCTTTTTGCCTGCTTCATTTACTGCATTTTTATATTTTCTCCTTTCATCAATTAAATTCAATATTTCTTCTGTTACCCAAGGATTTCTACTATCCCTCGTCTTTTTACCTACTTGATTGTCTGCTGCCCTCACTACTTCATCCCTCAAAGCTACCCATTCTTCTTCTACTGTATTTCTTTCCCCCATTCCTGTCAATTGTTCCCTTATGCTCTCCCTGAAACTCTGTACAACCTCTGGTTGATTCAGTTTATCCAGGTCCCATCTCCTTAAATTCCCACCTTTTTGCAGTTTCTTCATTTTTAATCTACAGGTCATAACCAATAGATTGTGGTCAGAGTCCACATCTGCCCCTGGGAATGTCTTACAATTTAAAACCTGGTTCCTAAATCTCTGTCTTACCATTATATAATCTATCTGATACCTTTTAGTATCTCCAGGGTTCTTCCACGTATACAACCTTCTTTCATGATTCTTAAACCAAGTGTTAGCTATGATTAAGTTGTGCTCTGTGCAAAATTCTACGAGGCGACTTCCTCTTTCATTTCTTAGCCCCAATCCATATTCACATACTACGTTTCCTTCTCTCCCTTTTCCTACACTCGAATTCCAGTCACCCATGACTATTAAATTTTCATCTCCCTTCACTATCTGAGTAATTTCTTTTATTTCATCATACATTTCTTCAATTTCTTCGTCATCTGCAGAGCTAGTTGGCATATAAACTTGTACTACTGTAGTAGGTGTGGGCTTCGTACCTATCTTGGCCACAATAATGCGTTCACTATGCTTTTTGTAGTAGCTTACCCGCATTCCTATTTTCCTATTCATTATTAAACCTACTCCTGCATTACCCCTATTTGATTTTGTGTTTATAACCCTGTATTCGCCTGACCAGAAGTCTTGTTCCTCCTGCCACCGAACTTCACTAATTCCCACTATATATAACTTTAACCTATCCATTTCTCTTTTTAAATTTTCTAACCTACCTGCCCGATTAAGGGATCTTACATTCCAAGCTCAGATCCGTAGAACGCCAGTTTTCTTTCTCCTGATAACGACATCCTCTTGAGTAGTCCCCACCCGGAGATCCAAATGGGGGACACTATTTTACCTCCGGAATATTTTACCCAAGAGGACGCCATCATCATTTAATCATACAGTAAAGCTGCATGCCCTCGGGAAAAATTACGGCACCAGCACAGCAAGGCCGTTTTGGTTATTGTTACAAGGCCAGATCAGTCAATCATCCAGACTGTTTCCCTTGCAACTACTGAAAAGGCTGCTGCCCCTCTTCAGGAACCACACGTTTGTCTGGCCTCTTAACCCCTCCATAGTGGTTGTACCTACGGTACGGCTATCTGTATCGCCGAGGCACGCAAGCCTCCCCACCAACGGCAAGGTCCATGGTTCATGGGGGGGACAGTTATTTTGTCATTATTCAGTACAGGTCTACGTACGCCCAGGTCTTCTATAACAAGACCGAAATTCTCCTCATTATTTTACACTGCTAACTGTTCTGTACAGCGCCAGCTAGTATCAACAGCAATATTCACTCCTTCAAGATTTGTAGCTACATTACTTCATTAATATATACAAAGAAAATTGCCAATGACTGCCTCATTCTATGAGATCTACTGGGGATTTGACATGATGATTTCAGTTTTAGGATCTGCCTTTCATTTTTATAACGTAGTTTGGCACATTGCATTCTTCTATTGCAAAGATAAGAATTTAAGAAATCAAGTGCACTCCTCTCATAAAACAAATTTCTAATTTGTATCAGAGTACTGTTATTCATAGAACAGAAGGCTTAGATGAATTGAGAGAAATCTCTACGACAATTTTCTTTGTCCAGACTATGCTACATTTCATATAATGGAAGTCGCCCACTTCTGCACAAAACTAGTCCAGTTAACATGTCTATTTCATAACAGCTGATTTTCCTAGAACAGTTATATTCCAGTAACTTGTACTTCCTTTTTCTTTTCTTAACTTGAATTTGATGCTTCTGAAATGAGTTAAAAATTCTACGTCTCCCTCAGCACAGTCCATTTCTGAGGGAAATAAATTATAGAAGAGCTCCATTTTATTAGGATTGAAAACTTTTATGGATTCACATCCTATTATCAGCCATAGCAATATATTGTTCTTTCAAAATTCAACTCTCAGTGTTCAAAGAATCACTTTTTCAATTTAAATTTTGGTAAGTGAGGGATACTTCGTAAATCTCTGAATAATGAAACACAAATTCATTTTCAAAACATGACAACTTCATGCAAACAAAATTCAGTGGTTTGGTAAACAAGACAATGGGATGTGGTTTACATACATCGATTTCAAGGCGACACATGTGACATAAAATCTGCTATTTCACATGCCAGACTTATAAATTTGCACAGCAATTTTCACCTCAATACCTGCATTTTTATTGGTTTGCCATCTTAACTCGAACCTGTTCTCTCTTAATTACAAGTTTTTTATCTAAAGAAAAATGTAAATATTTTACAATTTTCTCAGCACTTCATCTCAGTTCTATTACTTAGACTTTACATTTGATGGTTATGCAGCTCATTCATGTGATGAAATTGCTAGAATGTAAACCAGTAGTTCCCAAACTAATTTGGTTCCTGGAACAAACACAGCTGCTGCAGTTAGGATAGTTTGAAAATATAATGATAAATTGAACATTTATAATCTTAGAGGTATCCTCGATGTGACTGATTCATGGTGCACTTTCAGGTGTCCAGCTGAGTTGTTTGTTCCATTTTATGCACTACAATATTTTGACAATGAACCTAGTCATCATTTTCAGGTGCTGCAAGCTGTGCTGTTATGTGTACTCACTCAAGCCATTGTTGGAGCTTTGCTGCTATATGTATTCAAGTTAGACTCCCTGTTCCCAATACACAGTTTGATTCTCATTTTTCAAGTGTTTGCACTATTGTTCCATGAAACACACATTTTCTCAGAGTTTTCCAGTTCTGATGGATCAGATGACCAGCAAGATCTTTAAAAAAAAAAAAAAATGAGTGCTTGATCCCAAGCCTTCTTTAAATTGGAAATTCCCGATTTATTAATTTTCTGTTATCTTTATTTCAATAGATTCCTTAATTACACTGGCCCAGAAACTTAGTATTTCCACCACAATATTTGCCTCACATCAATTCATTTCCTATTATATTCAAGGCAATGCTCTCCAAAACTGATTTGCATAATTGCTTCAGTTAGGCACGTCCCTCATGTTCATTGCACACCTCCATGACTGTTCTAATAGTCTGCCCCATACAACACATGCCACACCTACATGGAATGTAGTACATACTCAGATTAAGAAGACCCAGATTATCTTTAAAATTACAAAGAAAAGTAGCAAAATAACTGCACGCCATATTTCCATAGAAGTCTACAGATCTTTCCAAAGACTGGGTCAGCATAAGGCAGACAAGTAATACCTGGCTTCTCTTTCTCGGTCTCAGCCTCAGTCTCAACCACTTTCTCAGCATTGTTAAATTTACTGAAGCTTTTCAAAAATTTGTGAATCTGATTGCCCATTCCTTTGGAAAGCTATTTGTGGGTATTCTGATTCTTCTGGAAGGCACTGTTTGTCTGACAGCATTGAAGTTTTCAGCACCAAATTGGGTGACTGCTCGAGGTTCAGAGTTAGAGGTCAGCATTTGTGGGTTGTCCATATACACGATGATCCATTGATGTATCTAAGATGTTGATGAAAGGTAACTGGTCCCCTTTATATAGTTCAGTGTGAATTTTATATTTTTCAATGTTCCATGAAATTTTTTCCATTCCATGTAACCACATTATAAACACATTGTTCATGTATTGATAAAACAACATTGTGCATAGATTTGTCTAAACAGAAAATAGTGGACTATGCCCCCAGCGTTATGGCATCAGTCTGTTCATAATACAGAAGGGAAAAAGCTTATGTGGTGGCATGCCTAATAAGTTCAGTCAACCAACTGTCAAACATTTTCACCAGTATTCCCATGGATACAGGATGTGGGACTCTAGTACAAAGACACACTCCATTGAAACTGACTATAATATCTGCACCCTGCAGCCACAATTATAAAATGGAATCAACAAGTTTGCTGATCACCTGTGACAGTGTCAGAATCATTCAAAGATAAGTCTGTGCTCAGTAGCACGAAAATTGTGCAATCGTAACCCACATTGCAGATCGTACAGACAGACAGTCTAGTGAAGTAGTTCTGAACACATGTTCCAAAAACATCTTGAGCATCTACTTCAACAGCCCACACACAATGAAAGTATTTTAAAGCTTTTAGATACAAACGGTCTGACCTTGCGACAGTGTCAGAACAGAGGTGGGAATTTGTGATCATGATATCACAGTTGCAGAAGTTACTAATGTTTAATAGATCAATCAACAGGGATAGGAGAATAATCTTGCTAGAAAGAATAGATAACCAGTTGCTAGTATCCCACTTAGACAATGAATGGACATCATTTAATTCCAACATGATGGTTGTGGACAAAGTTTAAACAGTTTGTAATTTGTGCAGTTGAGAAGAATGTGCTGAGTCGATGGATTAAGAAAAGAAAAGACCCACAGTGTTTTAGTAACAGAATTCAGAAAATGCTGAGCAACCAAAGACTGCTGCACTCTCAGTTTAAAAAAGAACATGCAAATTACAACAGCAAAAGTTAGTAGAAATTTGTGCATCTGTAAAAGATGCGGCAATGCATACAACAATTACCACTGCCTTACATTACCAAAAGATACTGCCGAGAACATGAGAAAACTCTGGTCTACATAAAATCGCTAAGCAGATAGAAGGCTTCCACTTGTTGACCAGTCTGGTGTGGAAATAGAAGAAAGGAAGGGGAAAGCTAAAGTTTTGAATTATTTGTTTAAGAAATCATTCAAGCAGGAGGATCATACAAACATATCATTGTTTGACCATCACAAAAACCTGTGCCTGACACAGTAAAAGGTATCGCTGGCATAGATGAGCAGCTGAAGGAGTTGGAAACAAATAAGTTGCTAACTTCAGACAGAATTCCAATTCAGTTTTACAGAGATTACTCTATGGCATTGGCCTCTTACTTAGCTTGCATTTATCATGAATCACTCGTCCAACACAAAGTCCCAAGCAATTGAAAAAAAAAGTGCAGGTGACTCCTGCATATAAGAAAGGTAACAGAACATCGGTTTGTTGCAGAATTCTTTAATACATTCTCAGTAAATTTCCTTGAGATGGAAAAGCTTCTGTCCACAAATCTGCACAGATTTAGGAAGTACCGCTTGTGCGAAATTCTGATTGCCCTTTCTGTGCACAATATCCTGTAAGTCATGGACAAAGGGCAACAGCCAGGTTCCACATTCCTAGATTTCTGAAAAGTTTTTGACACAGTGCCCCACTGCAGACTGTTGTCTAAAGTACAAGCATACAAAATCAGTCCCCAGATAATTGAGTGGCTCTGAGATTTCTTGAGTAATAGAACCCAAATGTTGTCTTCGATGGTGACTGTTCATCAGAGACAAGGATATCATCAGAAGTGCTCCAGCAGTGTGATAGGACCACTCTTATTCACTGTGTACATAAGCAATCTGCTGGACAAGGTAAGCACCAGTCTGCAGCTGTTTGCTGATGATTTTGTGGTGTATGGAAAGGTGTCAAAGTTGAGTGACTGTAGGAAGATGCAAAATGAAAGCCAAAATTTCTAGCTGCTGTGTTGAATGGCAGCTATATCTAAATTTAGAGAAATGTAGGATGATGCAGATGAGTAGAAAAAACAAAGAAACAAATTCGAATACACAAGTAGTAGTGTGCTGCCTGACAGCCGCAACAGTTAAATATCTAGATGTAATGCTGCAAAGCAATATGAAATGGAATGAGCATGTACAGATGGTAGTAGGGAAGACAAATGATCAACTTTGCCTTACTGGGAGCATTTTAGGAAAGTGTGGTTCACCTCTGTAAAGGCGACTGCATACAGAACACCAGTGCGATCCATTCTTGAATATTGCTCGAGTGTTTGGGATCCCCACAATGTTGGATAGAAGGAAGGCAGCAAAGCAATTCAGATGAGTGCTACTGGATTTGTTACCAGCAGGTGGGCGAGTATTACGGAGCTGCTTCATGAACTCAAATGGGAATCCCAGTGGGTGAATGTTCTTTTCGCTAAACGAACCAGCATTTGAAATTGACTGCAGAGCGACTCTACTACAGACAACATAAATTTCACCTAAGGATCATGAAGACAGGACAAATTAGGGCTAATACAGAGGCATACAGCCAGCCAATTTTTCATTGCTCTGTAGTGGAACAGGAAAGGAAATGAGTAGTAGTAATACAAGATACCCTTCGCCATGCACTATACAATGGCTTGAGGAGTCTGTACATACATGTAGATGAAGGTGCACCATTAATGAAACACATATTTTAAATTCACACACAATTTACTGAACAGCGTTATCAGTAATATAATCGGCACATGCACATTAATGTATGTTCCAAAAAGATGTGCACGAAAATGTTATTTTTCATGGGGTCATATCTTTGATTCAACTGATTATGGAGATTTGAATACCTGTCGAAAGGACAGGTATACTGTAGCTATCCTACTGCACATGGTGAAAATTTAAAAAGTACATGCTTCCTTCAGCCCAGAAAAACTGAGCAAATTGGTTGTTTCTTTCACATTAAGTGTGGCCTTGTTTGTACCTTTGATGGCTAATAAATGCACCATTTGTTCAAGGGCAGTTCCTGAGAAAACTCTACAAGCCATGATTTTGAAAGTACCAACTGGCATTGCCACTTCTGTAAATGTCTAAATTTTTATCATATGTTCTTAAGATGATGGTCTCAGGAAATTTTGAAACTTTTTTTGGCATTGTTATCTGTTACAAAGATCCAAGGGTTAAAGCTAACGCACTTATGCACATAACATCCTGACAGAAGCATTAAGAGTTTGAACTAGCGTGGTGAACATGTGGCAAGGTTTCTGGGATCATTGCAAGTGTTCTGAGGTCATCGAACTATGTTTTTAGTTGCCATTTTTCACGAATAAAACTTCATGAGAAACTGCCTCTGTATAATGGCCACTTCACACATATACAAGCTGTCTAGGCCTAGAAATTATTTGATGGTGCCACCTTACAAAAAATATGTTGTCATATGAAATCTTTTGTAGTTGCAAATCAAACACAACATTTTTTGGTACACTGCAGATATAGACTAAAAATGAGGTCCATTTTTATGTAAAGTAGCATAAAGTGAACTTGGGTTGGATGTGTTAAGCTTATATTATGCGCATTTATTTGTCGTTTAAATGTATCAAAGTATGTAAATGTGTCTAAGTATGTAAATAAACTGCCAAAACTTTACTCACATACACAATTCATTCAACATAAACAGCATACCTCATGTAACAGGTAAAAGAATAGAACCAGCTGAAAAATGCTCCTGTTGGAGCACAAAAAAGGTGAATATGCACCTCTTTAGAAGACTGACAGAAAAATGGGGAACAAGCTGCCACAATCCTCACTCTGCTTTCCTCACTAAAAATTTGTCATGCGAACAGATTCACGCTTTTTTGTGCTGGAAATGAGTAGCTGAGAGACAGTGATGGTGGACGAGAGAGGAGACAGTGATGGTGGAAGAGAGAAACTGGCAGCGATAGAGAGACAGAGCTGGAGGAAGACAGTAACAGTGGAAGTCAGAGAGAGAGCAGACAGTGATGATCGGTGAGAGATAGTGGCGGTAAAAGAGATGGATGGATATAGTAGCAGTGGGAGCGGAACAGAGAGGAGACAGTGGAAATGAAGGGGAGAGACGAGTGGAGACTATACATAGGCTTGAGGGTGTCCAGACCCCCCCCCCCCCCCAAATCGCAAAAATTAGTAAACTTTAGTGTGATATGACAAAATCAGTAGTACATTAAATGTATCTGCAGTGGCAAATATGGACAACCATCAGCTGTATAATGGAATGATGACAATGAAAATTTGTGCCGGACTGGGACTCAAACCCGATTTCACACTTATAATGAGCGGTTGCCTTAACATTTGGCTATCCAAGCACACCTCACGGCCAAACCTGAACTTCCATACGTTATCAACCATGTGTCTACAACCTTTACTTGTCTATCCATTATGTATATTCCCGTACAGCAGAGACATTTTACTTGAAAGTCGTTTGCCCAGTGTCAGCAGATAAATAGAACATTGCAGTGCCTGTGTCAATCCAAATTACGATGCACTGTTCCTTCGGACACACATGCATGTCCAAAGGAACACTGCATTATAATTTAGAATAACACAAGCACTGCAATATCGCATGAAAATCAATAAGTTCCATACAGCTGAATATTGTTTTTAGTGTGCTGTTGCATGACAGCTTGATAAAATTTTGTTCTAAACGAGAAAATTTAGATGCAGCTGCAAATCTACAGGAGTCTTCAATTCCATAGAAATTTGTACATATTATCTGCTTGACAGTATTTTTTGAACGACTTGGCAAGTTGCGATGTTAAAAAAATACAGATTTCATATCGTACGAAGACTACTTTAGTGGAGATAACTAGTGCAACAATGGCAAGCAATTATCTATACTATTTACAATAATTTTACCCACAGTTTTAATTTTTCCTCTCTGCTGAAGCCTTCCTAGTTAATTTTGAAATATATTTACTTGGACCTCAGAAAAAGGGTTTTGCTACATTTATTTTTTCAAAGCTATCACAAAGTATACTATGTTATCCAAAAGATTCATCTTTTCTGCTATTCTCTATATGTACGAAACAGTACATTTAAAGCACTCTTGTTGCTTTTGACATCACACCCTTTAAGACAAAAGCAGTGATATGTGTAACTAAGTCCATTAATGCAACCAGCATTTATGTTACACACGTATCTATGTTTATTTATGAGAACTGTACTGCATGCAACTTTGAATAGATAGTGTACATAAGTTGATGGTTGTTACCTGTTCTCTCTGCATCCATTACTGTTTTAGAACGTGCCTAATATTGAAATATTTTTGCAATATCCCTGTAGCACTGCTGTTTTGTTTCCGGGTCTTATGGTGCACAGTTTGGGAACAAACCACACAACAGAGGCAATGGCAGACAAACTGACAATACTGAAGATGTTACTAGCTTTCCATCAAACCCATCTTTATAATCAATAACCCCCCCCCCCCCCCCCACACACACACAGTTGTGAAGACCCCATTGCTGTCTCTATCAGTATGAGAATAAATATAGCCTCTGTGAGCTGCAGAAAGGTTCAGTTAAGCTTTTCCGGTCACAGCAGTGAGATATTCCGTTGCCTGCTTTTGGTTGCACAGAGTAGTAATGGTTGTTTTTCACAGTGGGCCAGACCCATTAGGCAGAACAGGTAGCAGAAAGTCATTAAGAGCCATCGTTAAAGTGGTGCCATAGTGTGTGTTCGGCCGTGTGCACATGAAGAATATTTATCTTTGGCTCAAGTGTACGGAATGTCATCCAGAATTGAATCGTTTTCACTATTCCAATTCCATAACTGTCTTTGACAAATAAATCACTAGTTGTATCTTAGTCTGATGCACTTACTGAACTTCACCCATCCATCCATCCATCATCAAACCCTGTTAATTAACACTTGATTTATCATCAACAAGAAGAGATATAATTCTCAACACAGTAAGGCAAAAGGAAGAGGGTGCCTTACAACTGGCAATGCGTAGTGGGACTAGAATTTCATTGCAATCTTCTGAGATGGCCGATGCAGCAGAACTACAATAAATGGTGAGTGTGCAGAATTCCAGCACAGCGTTACTTTATTTTAGTAAAGACAGTGTTGAAAAGGACTGATATTTTGTGAACTATATACTGCCAATACATTGACTTTAGAAATAACAGACCCATGCTACCATTAATAGTGGATGCTAACCAGTGATGAAACCACAGTGATATCAATATGCAGGCCAGTTCAACCATAAATGTTAATTCTGTAAATGAATTGGGAATTTTGTTAAATAACAGTAATTTAATTTTGAGAACAACCAACTTGGTGTACCAGTAGCCACCTAAACAATGGACGCTGCTGCATCAACAGTTAGCCATGTACCAGTAATGGTGGAATTAAGCTAACTGATCGTCAACACAATAAATAATGATCCCAGGCAGAAAAATTATGACCTCAAATGGCTCTGAGCACTATGGGACTTAACATCTGTGGTCATCAGTCCCCTAGAACTTAGAACTAATTAAACCTAACTAACCTAAGGACATCACACACATCCATGCCCGAGGCAGGATTCGAACCTGCGACCGTAGCAGTCGCGCGGTTCTGGACTGAGCGCAAATTATGACCTCAAACAGTAAACTGCTGAAATTGAATAGTACACTAATCGCATGGAGAATGAAGTCAGAAAGAGTGCACTAGAATTTCGAGAAACATTACAAAACTCACGAAATGTACTCATTGGTATATTCATGAGAAAGCACTATGAATTGTGTAATAAAGTTATGAGGGAACAATCCAAACTCAGATTAGAAGTTGAAGAATTAAAATTGAGTACGGTGAAGATAATGCACCTCTTTAAGCTGCTCTTGATTAGGTGGAAAGTAAAATCAATATGGAGATCATAACAATAAAAAATGATAGTTAACAGTGCGGACAGTCAATCTTTGTAATGGTAATTGGCATTGAAACAATGCATGGCCCAAGCCACAAAAGCTGAAGGCTTGCAAACTCACTTTAGATGACCATATGCTGGGGAGGGGGTTACAAATAAAGGTCAGTTTAAGATTAGGGCAACACAAAGCTTGGTTGTTGATATCCCTATTGGTACACTCAAGTGTAACAAGTTCAAACTGAACAGAAGATTACATCAGTTCACACATGCTTTCTCAATACTGTATTCTGAGAAACAAAAAATTGGTATATGAGTGAGCAGTTTGAAAGACAATGCACATATGTGTGGCATGTGACTTGCTGACAGTTAAAATAATTTCAGTGAATGTCAGAATAAATTTTGGACTGTCGAAGAACAGTGTACGGTGAAGTCAAAATTACTGATGCTGCCATCATACAGTTGCATTCACAGTATCATTTGTGAATTTTTGCAGAGGTACTGTGACTGTAACTGGTATTTAGATGAGCCTGTCAAAGACACAATACTTACTGACATTCTTATACAGTGATTACCATTGCATGCCTGTGTGAGATTAGCTTTCACAAGATACAAACACATCAACAAAGTATATTTGAAGGCAGATCAAACCGAAGCTCGACACTGAAAAAAGGCAGCATGAGAACAATCATTCTGACATGAGAAAAATGGACAATGAGGCACCACAAAATGGATATGGTAGTGAAGGGAACTTTAAAGCATTGAATTGGTGGAATGATTGTAACTAACCACAAAGATATGATAACCACAGGCTACCATGTGACAGACAACTGGGATATTGTGAATTCCAGAGGAATGACGATCACGAGACTTACAATCAATCGTAACAAGACAGAAGAAATGATGATACAATTCCAGCTCAGGATTTGCAGGAAAAATGAATTTAGTTTCTGGTGGGAATCATGCTGAAACCGAATGTATGGACATCAGGTCATCTACAATTAAATGGATGATACACACAGACAATGGATGCAGCATTATGGAAGACTTATTAAGCAGAGACAAACAACGTTCTAAAGGTGTGTCCACATGATGCCTTTTTTGTGTTCAACTTTGTGCATGCACATAAATTTCCAATAGCGCAACTACGCGTACACATTTGTGCATGTGTAATTTCCTGGAAAAGGAGGCCATGTGTTAAGCACATTTCTACCTGCCTTCAGTGGGAATCTTTGCGTCCTTTGGTTGGAATCTTTGCATTTTTTACCAGATGATGAGCAGTGAGGGTCCATATGTGTTTGATTGTGTATTATGCTGAGGTTAGCTATAAAGCGATTTATGTGCAATAATGTCTGTTGACATCAAAGGAAGCACACTTAAGTTTGTACATTACAGACAAAGAAAAAAGGTTGTGTCTAATGCCGCTGCTGAAGATTATTTGAATAAAAATTCAAGATATGTTGCCCAGAGCATCACATATTAGATTGTTTCTGATCATATTTCTGCAAACAATAAGATACCATAAGTTTCAAAGTAGGAAAACTGAGAAGAATAACCCAAAAGTTTAATGAAAGTGTATATGAAAACTGTGGCTGAATATATGTGCTATGGTGACTTACAGCACAACAACTGAGGAGTCTGACGTCTGAACAATAGAAGTGATGGGGGACGTGTAGCTCCTCAACAAATTACTAAAAATAGAAATGAAGCACACTGATGAGCAAAAAATATGAAACTGAAAAACACAACCTCCATTCTAGTGGATTCCGGCATCTATGCAATTCAAAAATTTGTCGAATATGATTATGCTAATCTATATATCATATTTCATGATTAAAAGTAAATTAACCTTCACAAAATGACTAAGAACCTCCCTGGTTCTCAGTTTCAGGAACCATCACTTTTTTTTATTTATTTATTCGTGTTCTTTTATTCCAGTAGTCAAAGGAACTGCATGGATATGGAATGACTCATAATTGTACATTAGAGCAGTACTTACAAATGCTAATAGATACAAATTGTAATATTGTATATGAATGAAATATGCTAAGAATTACAGGCTTAGGCATTTCCTACAGTGGAAGGAGGTATAAAAACAAACAAATGATAAATTACAATGATTCCACATTACAAGGCAAACTTGATAGAATTGAAATGCTTTGTTTCAAAATAGAGAATAAATAATTCAAACTAGTTTATAAGTTGCCAGTTAGTGGCTAACAAAATTTTATTGTCAGCCTTATCGCTGCAGTTTCCCAAGCAGAAAATCTAAAATCTTGTCATGACCACCTTCCAAAATTTGCAGAAAAAACATTGTCATCACTTTGTACTTCTCATCCCTCTGTTGTTTATATATTTCTGTACCTACAGGCACTTTTGTGTTTCCCTTTATTGTTGCCCTTATATCACAATAAATGCAGTATAAGCTCCCAAGCAATAAAGAACATTTGTTGCAGACTGTTTGCACAATGAGACAAAGTGTGGATACGAGAATGCCCATGTGTACGTGCATTCTTTCCACAAATTTCTGTGCATGCCCTTTTATTCCCATGCATCTGCAATTGTACATGATGAAAGAGGCATTGTGCGCACATACATTATGGATGTTATCAAATAGATTGTTACAGCCGAAGTATGTGGAATTGATATCAGTATCTTACTAGATTCTAGCTTGGAGATGAGGACAGTAACTGAACTCAATAACCGCATAAATTTCCTGATATTTTCAGTAAATCAACTCAGAACTGTAATAGCAGTTGGAAATTAAAGCAGGCCAATCACAGAAAAAATTCTGGTAAAATATTGAATACTGCAAGGACATTCTGAGCAGTTTTTGTTGTTCTTTTTTTGAGCATTGGAATTATCTTTGGTACAGACTGCATGACACAAAGATGTTGCTGAGTAGGTTATGTAGGACGACATGCTTACATGAATAACCAGGAACAAGAGATGTATATTTGCTTGCAAGGAACTGTAGATGATGACTGTGAAGGCAATGCAGGCATGAACCTTGATTTCGTTAGCATGAAAGAAGAAGAGAGAGCTGTGATTCCACAGTTTTGAGGGGAAGATAATTACGTGAAGATGTGGGATGACACTACTGATGCTGTAGCAGATGTTTAATGAAACGCAATAAATTAACGGATCTTGTCGAGCATCGAAGGAAAAGTTGAGTGAGGTATTGGGATGGCACTCTATCAAGCATTAACTGGAAATACTTAATTTGATTACCACATCTGTTTAAGATATTTTAATTGTTTCAGCACCGTCGGAGGAACATTGACTCTTATGTCATGTCCTTAGTGCATTTAAGAGAGATTGGCAGTGTCACAGTTTGGAAGGAAGTAAAGAAGATTTCTCTGACATGTAACTACAAAAGAAGGGACTGAGTCCCATCCATAGAAGATAAAAGACCTTTGAAAACTTCTCTGTATTGATGTGTGAAAAATGGTTGAAAAGAATATTTGGGATTCACTGGGTACTGCTATTGCTCCTTTGCTGTACACTACTTTGTCATCTCATTTATTAAAACTACTAAACAAAGGACACCTTACAGACCTGCGGAGAGGAGCAGCCAAAAGTTTTTGAAGATATTTGTTCAGGCTTGTTACTAGCACAAATTATGCATCACCCGAATTTGACAACCATCTTCTTAGGCTTGGATAGTACTGAATACGGTATCAGATCCCATCTGTTTCACCTGTATGAGGTCCATGATCGAAGTGGCATGGCACAACTGCCTTTGCCAGCAAAGCATTAACGGTGTGGGAAAGGAAATACTGAGTGAGAAGCATTGGCCATCACATGGATTTTGATTAAGTTCAGATTCCATTTGCTTCGAAGACACATCATTGTGTGGAGAGCCTACAAAGTTTTATTGTTTTTAATGAAATGTAAACTCATGCAGGACTGCCTGACAAGATGGGCACTTGCACTTCAGCAGCATGACTTGGATGTTGAACATATACCATGAAAAGAGATTATTATTCTCAATGTGTTATCATGGTTACCTGAAAATCCAGGAGAAATTAATACAGCACAACCAACGGTTTACAAAATTTGTGTGAACTCCATAAAGACATTAAAAAGCTATCCAGGAACACTAAGAGTCAAACAGGACACAGATGAGACCTTGAGATGAACTAAGACAAATGTGACAATCCGTTAGAAGTGAAGATCCACACCTATTATTGCAAAACATCAGAATGTATTATACCTGAGGGGACAGGCACAATCTGATCAATGGTGATTGTGTACACCCATAAATGCAGAGGATGACTAATTAAATATACAGATGTCAGCTACGCACATTTTAGACCCAAGAAATGTACAATGAAATTGGAAAAACACTATTCACAACTACACAACACAAGGAATTCATATCATTTGATACCTGATAAACCAGGGCAGTTGAGAGTGCTGGATGCTTTCATCCTACTATTGAAAGCTAAAGTAAACTTGTAATCTAAGGGGTTTCCTCGAAATATGTCAAGCTACGCCCACTGCGAAAAGCTACCAGCATGATAATGATCAAGGAATTACGAGATGATTATTTTGTGCATAATGTTAAACTAGTCTCTATTTTGACAAACAATGCCTCACAGTTCCGATCATCTGAATGGAAAACATTTTTAAAAGAAAACTGTGGCAAACAAATTCTAATCTCTGCTTATCATCCTAGGTACAATACAATGAAGTGTACGATTCATGGGTTTCTATGACTGTGTAGGGCATATTGTGGAAAGAAAACCATAAAAATTGTGTCTGTATATGTGCGGATGGATGTGTGTGTGTGTGTGTGCGCGCGCGTGCGAGTGTATACCTGTCCTTTTCCCCCCCTAAGGTAAGTCTTTCCGCTCCCGGGATTGGAATGACTCCTTACCCTCTCCCTTAAAACCACATCCTTCCCTCTTTCCTGACGAAGCAACTGTTGGTTGCGAAAGCTTGAATTTTGTGTGTGTGTGTGTGTGTGTGTGTGTGTGTGTGTGTGTGTGTTTGTGTGCGTGTGTCTATCAACGTGCCAACGCTTTCGTTTGGTAAGTTACATCATCTTTGTTTTTAGATATATTTTTCCCACGTGGAATGTTTCCCTCTATTATATTTCTACATTGTTTAACAGATTAGTAGAGGTGTTGTCTTACCCTGATAGACAAAGCTTCAGCTTTTGAGATCATGTGCAGATTCACTGTGAAGAATTCTGAAGGATAGGCCTGGGCGAACAATACTTGTGTTTGAACAGGCTCAAAATTTCCCAATATGCCGAAGTGCTTGGTATAATGTCAAGCTTACTTGAACAATCACATTACATTTGACTCTTGCAGTGCTAGTGCAAAAGATCCACGAGAGAATAGGAACTACCCACTAAAACATTCTATTGTCCTGCTTAACATTTGGCAGTTTTGTGAAACACAAGAGGAAACAATATTAAATTTTATCATCTTACAAACTCATTCGAAGTACCCGGTAAAAATGTAACCAGCTTTTAAATAAGCTTTCAAACAATATGTTAACCATTCAAGAGAAACAAGGAAAAAAATTAATCCAGAATTAAGTGCCTGACAAACAAAATAAATCATATTAAACAGATTATAACTTTTTCCACGAGAATAAATTACAGTGGCAAGCCCCGCCACGGAGACATTACCAACGGATGTCACTAGACTGCGACATGAGAAAAAGTTCAAGAAATGGACTGAACCAAGATTGCGATCATTTATCTTTGTATTAGTTGCTGTTGTTACTTGCAGCCTGCACCCCATAAAATATTGTCACAATTGCTCAAGCACACACCTGCCGAAGGGTTGGAACATTGGTACTGGTTTGACTGAAAACTAGGATGAATGCGGGGTGGGGAGTGATGAGCAGACAGTAAATTTCATCGTGCTGCTGACCACAGAAATCTACACTGTGTACTTTGGCTTTCTATGAACATTTGCAGTTTGTCTGGATCCATTTTTAGTCAGAACTAAACTGACTTTAAAACCGAACAAATAATAACAGTATATATTTCTGCAGGAGATGGGTAGGTCTACACTAGGGCCAGTGGTGCAATTTTGTTTCATGCACTAGTGTTGTCGACACTCACTGTGAGGTACAACAGGAGCGAAAGGGAGTGTGAGGGCTGCTGGTTGCTGGTTCTAGGCAGCCAACGAGGGGGCAGTGGGCAGATAACATGTTTGGAAGCATGAGATATTGTAACATTCTCATGTCAGTAAAGAAATGAAAAATCTGCTGTGTATTCAGAAGAAAACAACTGCACCGTATGTCCAACCTCAAGGAATCGCAGCATATTTGGAAGGAACAACCAAAATTTGTAATAAATTTCGCAGCTGTGCAACTAGGATGATGATGATGTGATGGTGGTGATTTCACAATGACAGGCTTAGTAAGCAGAACAGGTACTGGAGACAAAAAATGATATACTGGTGACCTATTTCTTTTTGTTTATTTTATTTCTCTTTATGAGCTATATCTTTTTGTTTATTTTATTTCTCTTTATATCATCAAAATTTAGATACATAATAAATGATATAATTTCAGAATTGGCATAACATTAACTTTTTAGGCAGATATTTTGTCAATAAAACTGTTTCTAATTTTGACTAATCAGAGTAGGTTAAAAATAAATTTTTCTCAAGGAGTCTCTTGAAGAAAAGGTGTCACCTTATATTCAGGGTTGTTTATACTGAGGTAAATACGGATGTCATTTTCTGAGCCTTCATTGCATTAGATGTTTAGCAATATTTAAATCCTTGTATTATGGATTTACTCGAGATTCTGTTCCAAGTAGTAAGGACCCATTGTCCCAGCATGGACCTTCACTCATCCTTTCAAATTTCTCCTGGAGTGAGGGTATGGTCTGCTTGTAGTCGCACTCTGTTCAGCGGTCACAAAAGAGCTTTGAAATGACTGTTCACAAAAACATCATGCAGGTAACATCTCTTTTAGTGGTTGTTTCCTGCAAAGAACCAAATTGGGGGCAACTTTCTACCTTCTGCCAGAACACACACAACGATTTCTTTTGGCCTTTTCATCGGCATACCTTCTTGTAACAAGACGTAACACCACTCATGTAGAATATGCTATCTGACAGCATATCAAAATAAACAAGTGTCTCATCAACACTGCCCACCACCATAGGTTGATTATATAATGCCAAACTGCAAATAGTTTTCCATCAAATGCTGTGGGAAGTCGCTGAGCTAGAATATTTCTTCACCGTATATAAGCCCAGTCCTCTTGATCACACACCAGGTAGTACTCACTTTGAATTCTGCATCGCCTGCTATTGCACAATTCTCTATTTCTGACACCTTCATTCTGTTAACTTAAAGTAATGAAGAAGCCTTCATTCAATCTCTCCTGCACTTACTGCGTAACATGCTGTGGCAATTCATGAAACCCTCCTTACATCAGTACCACGAAAGCTAGGCATGTAAAATTGGTGTTCTTTAATTTATTCTTCATCCGATACCACCTATGAAGGTTTTCTGCTGTGAAACAAATTTTTTTTCCTGTCACATAATTTTTGTGGCCTCTGCTCCATTATTGACCAATAACTTAAAATTAGTTTCATACTGTCTACATGAAAAGACAATTCTTAAGTTCAACTATCCCAGCGTTCAACTATCCCAGCAAAGTCAAGGCTGTAATTTGCATCCATCATTGTTCAATTTACTGTTTTTAAATCTTTCACCAAGAAAGCAAACTGAATACTCCTGTTACTTTTAACATGATAATCATCATAAAATTCAAATGCTAATGTAACGGTGTGAAAAATGTAACAACGTTTAAAACCAAGACAAGAATGTATTGGCCTCTTGTCTCCCTAGAGCTAAACTGGAAGAAATTACAACATTTTGGGCATGCAATGTGCTTTCTTCATCATTTATTTCCAATATTAAAGGTAAACTGGTTGTGGTGTAGCAGCATCAGCTGTAACGCCATTACTGAACTCCATGTTTCATTTATTGTACCACATATCAAGTGCTCTGTATATTATTCAAGCAGACTGAGCTTTTTGCTGCCCCTTCACTGTTCAGCTGCTCTTGTTCATCATAGCCCAGTAAAGCTGCTCCCTTTACACCCCTGCTTGCCCCTCTGAAATCATCCAATTAAACCTGCGTGTGATGTCAACTGCCAAACTATCTATGAATACAAGATAACCTTGTATTTGTCCAATGATGAATTTATGGAAAAATCTTGTCTTATAATCTCATAAATGGGGCAGTTCAGGAACATATAGTACAGAGAAAACAACTTGAGTTTTAACTTTTAGAGACAGAACAAAGATTAATGCGTGCAAACAGTCTTATATAATTTTGTTTCATCTACACTCAATTTATTAGAAACATTATCTGGAAACTACTGACACATTAACAAGCAGCAAATTACTTCTTACTAAAGGAAGATTGGTACCAAATTTGCATACAGTGTTACCTTTCTGCCTGGAGTCAAGCCAGGAGTATCCCTCTCCACAATGAATCCAGTGAATGCTTTACCTGCAGATGCCTTAGGATTGGGATCCGTACGAGCCAAAACAAAGTACCTGAACATAAAGATGGACTATGTAATTGCATGTGCACTTTTCAGACATATTGCAGTAAATCAATAAAAATGTATTTTTTGTCATACAAAACATAAATAATTCCAAGATTCAATTACTTTTGACAAGCTACTTTCACTGAACCATATTCAAAAGAGTAATTTCCATTCTCTTACAAGTACAAAGGATTAGCTCATTGTAAGTAATGGTGGTATTTATGTATAAAAATATTAATTTCACCTGATTCTCTATACTGTGTATCCTTGCATAAAGAAATCCTTGTGACAGAAATGCTTCTATTAGAAAATGTAACTTTAAAGAGAGTTACTGCAATTACATCTAGCTCTCCTTTAGGATATTACATTTCTCCCATGGCCACTCCTTTCAGGGTTAAGGAGCTGCCACTCAAAAAATTCATTGTAAGTACAATAAAATCTGCTATTACGTTATGATTTAAAATTAATATTTCTCTTTGAATTTCCTATTATTTCCCATTTTCTACACTGTAAAGACATGTGACACACAGACAGGCTCAGGGAGTCTAGTACACATTTTGGCAAAACTCAGTTAAATGCAGTAATGTCTAATCAAAGCACACACAGTTTGTGGCCAAAGGATCTAAATGACAGTTTGACATGTACTGAGACTAGTGATGATGAGGTGAGATATGGGAAAAAGGACCTTTTGTTTCTTTTCCAGGTTAACAGACACAATTCTCCGTGTAAAGGCCAAGAAGGATGTCTTGTTTCCTCTTCACTCATCCCTAATCAAACAACTGTGTTGTCTGTGAACTATGTGATTGTAGCATGTGGAACTGCTCTTTTCAGTTAATTTCAATTATGGAAAGTGTGGTAAGATATAATAATAGGGAAATAATTAAAAAATACTCCAGAGTTCAAATATATATTAAAATTTGTTAAGGTGAATAAATGTGTTATATTTATATACCTAACCCAAGGAAGACATAATTATTTGATTACGTTCTTTAGGCAAGCTGAATTAAACTGAAGGGTATTTGCACATTAACTAAACATTTGTTATTTTTATATAGTGTGAATGATAAGTATGTACGCATTGACATACTGAATGGATAAAATAGGGGAAAAATGTTAGTGGATCATCAGAAGCATACTGGATTTTGACTTAACTCCTCTGACTATTTTGGACGATAGAAACGACACAAAACAACATTAGACAGTCTAAGAGATGTATCACTTACCAAACTTCACCAATTCAGTTCATAGGCCTATGAATATCAAACCTGGAGAAGCGAGAATTTTTTCCTGATTTATAGAGGTTTCCCAATACACATGTAGTTTCTGTATTTCTCTGTCATGGAGGTTCAAGGAAAGAGGGAAACAGGATAAGAAATGTATACAGATTCAGAAGGATGTAGGTTGCAGTAGGTACTGGGAGATGAAGAAGCTTGCACAGGATAGAGTAGCATGGAGAGCTGCATCAAACCAGTCTCAGGACTGAAGGCCACAACAACAACAACATGGAATTACAGTATCTAAAAGAACATTATTTACAAAGATACACTTAAAAACAGAAGTAATTTCAATGGTTTCCAAGGGAAAGTTATAGGTCCTCTGCTGTTCCTAATCTATGTAAACAATTTAGCAGATAGTATGAGCAGCCCTCCTAGAGTGTTTGCATATGATGCTGTCAGCTAAAGTCCACATTAAGGCCAGCAGGAGCCATGGTGGTGTTTCTCTACTGCTCATAGGTTGACAACACATCATTTTCATGTAGCCAGTGGGCTTACACTTTCATGTAAACAATGAGAGATGAGAAAAAGAGGTCATTTATTTCTAGTGACAAAACTGAAACCCTTGTCTTGTTTGCTGTTTATTATTGTCTATTTGCGAGATTTTTAAGTCATTATGGCAATGCATTCTATGCACTGGAATGATCTAAGCAATTTGGATCACCATGGTGGCATTGTCTGCTGCTTTTATTATCAACAAATAAAAATGAATTAAAGTGATGGAGAAATGACTCTGAAAGAGTCAAAGGTTTCTGTCGATGGCACCGAAAGCCACCATTTTTTTGAAATGTTCTATGCAGAATTCCTGATTTTCTGGGAGCAAGTTAGAAGTTGGCACCATTCTACTATTTATTAACTTGTGGCTTTATGAGTGTATATCCAAAATGTATATGTCAAGAACTCGATTTGACTAAGAAAACTGTGGTTGACTGGAGACAGTTTTGTGGTAAACTTTATATTGAAGTGTGCACGAGAAACTTGGTGTTGAAGGAAAAGTTGTCAAGACTGACGAGTCTCAATTCAGCAAAAAGGAGTTTGGAAGAGGGGCAAGATGAAAGGGAGACAGATGTTTGTGGGTTACCCAAGAGGAATGCACAAATGTGTTCTTTTTTTCTTTTTTTCCATGTTGTGCTTCACCATTCAAAAGCTGTTCTGTTGGAAAATATTTAAGGTCAATATCTTGTCAGGTGCAACAATAATTTCAGATTGTTTGTGACTCAGAGACAAAGATTTTAACCAAGTTACCATTAATCACAAATCGGTTTTTAAGGATGCGAAAACAGGTGCTCATACAATCACCACTGAGGAGACATGGGCTGCTGTTAAACAGTACCTGCAAGGCACAATCAAGTGCAAGACTTTTTTTTAGGTACTTGTTCAAATGTGTGCGGACGAAATGGAACAAGAATGCATCTAATTATTTTCATGTTCTCCCCCCCCCCCCTCCCCCCAGGCTGCTAGTTTAGTCTACAATCCAAATGAATATTTTTTTTCCCCCGTTCAAAAGATTGTTACTCCTACCACAAGCAGAAATTCTATTAATATTATTGGTTGTCACAAATATTATACTATTTTTCTCACTTATGTCACTACTTATGGGGTTGCACTCAGTTTTAGATGTCAAAGTTTGCTTTTCAGTTGGCGAAGTTCTTGTGCAACTGACTTACTATTAGCTTAGTCCGAGGTCTAGATGTGTCAGGCTGGTTGTGAGTTGGCAAAGCCAAGAATCTGAAAGCTAAAACACCTGTCAGTGCTAACAGTCTGATCTATAGCTTACACTGAGGTCTAGATTATGTTGCTCATGAAAATTAGTTGTTACTATTACCTGTCAGAAATGTCTTTTTTCCAAACTTGTCATGAATTTTGAAGTTGTGGTAATACTGGGACCTAGTAATACAGCTTTCATTGTTGCAAGTAAATGAGCAGCAATTACATTCATAATGTTCATTGTCATAAATATTTCATTAGTATTTCTGAGCAGATTACGAATCAGCAGATTGTGATTAGGTTGGGATCTTGTAGCACAGCATGAATTAGTGCCATTAAAAGCAAGAGCAATTACCTTAAAAACCTTCTTTGTCACAAACATTCCATGGCCTTTTTCGAAACATGTTACCAATTATGATGATGATGTGGTTAGATTTGGACCTAAACACAATGCTTAAACTGCTGCAAGTGAAATGAGCAGGAGCTAAGTTTAAAATCTTCAATGACACAAATATTTCACTCTCCCTTCTGACTGTATTGTGATTTCAGATGTTGTGGTACATTCATGTATAACTGTCTCTTGCTTGCAGACATACCGTGTCTCCTGCTCTCTTATTGGCTGTGTAGAGTGAGATGCTTACACACACTTTTGTTCCTGTGATATCACATTGAGTGCTGACAACACTGCTGCATGAAACTCTCGAGTACACCATAGGCCCTGTTCTAGACCTACCTGGTAGTCATCACCAGATCAAAATTATTTAGACAAATATCTGTATGTTACGATAAGTGACATTTTACCCTAAACAATAGTAACAGTGATGTCCTCCGCAAGAGAAATGAAAATAAATATGTTACATTTCACATACACAATAAATCATCCAAATTTAAAGTTGCTGATTCAGCTAAATCACACACAGACTGGAACCATCACATGTAAAATTTTGTGGCAGAGATGAATAAAAGACTTTTTGCTGACATAATAAAATCTACTAAAGAGACTGCCTACATTACACTTGTCCATCATCTTCTGCAGTACTGCTGCAGAGTATGAAATGCTTAACAGATAGGATTGACAGGAGACATGGAAAAAGTTCAATGGAGGACAGCTAATTTTGTATTATTGTGAAAAAGGGGTAGAGCGACAGATATATGAGAAGAGAGTTGGAATATAAATCATTAAAACAAAGGCAATCTTTCCTGCAGCAAGATATTTTCACTGCATTACAATCTCCAACTTTCTATTCCAAATATTTTGTTGACTCCCACTACATCATAATACAAGACAAATGAGAATGCTCTGGAAGTGGTTCTATAAACTCTATGTGAATCACTTCGGTGAGAATTGTAGAGTAGTCATGTAGATTTGGATGAAAGATGTACCCCAGCTTCCTTTGCTTTTCTGTTTTGGTATTCTGAATATGTTTTTCAAGTTCACATCACATCAAAAAATTGATCTGTTTCATTAAGAAAATATGTAGCTTATCAACTAACTCATCTTTGTTTCCTAAGCGTGTGTTTGTCTGGTCTAGTAAATAAAGTGTTGGCAACTGCTCACCTATAACTGACTAATGCGTGGCACGTAGAAACACACAACAGAAAACAGAGTTTTCTGTGTGCCACATGTTAGTCGACTCAAGGTGAATGGTTGCCTTTCCTTTATTTTATGAATCATTCCATCCAAAAATTTCAATTCTTTTTCTTGTTGTTTTTGTTGTGGTCTTCTGTCCTGAGACTGGTTTGATGCAGCTCTCCATGCTACTCTATCCAGTGCAAGCTTCTTCATCTCCCAGTACCTACTGCAACCTACATCCTTCTGAATCTGCTTGGTGTATTCATCTCTTGGTCTCCCTCTATGATTTTTACCCTCCACGCCGCCCTCCAATACTAAATTGATGATCCCTTGATGCCTCAGAACTTGTCCTACCAATCGATCCCTCCTTCTAGTCAAGTTGTGCCACAAACTTCTCCCCAATCCTATTCAATACCTCCTCATTAGTTATGTGATCTACCAATTTAATCTTCAGCATTCCTCTGTAGCACCACATTTTGAAAGCTTCTATTCTCTTCTAGTCTAAACTATTTATTGTCCATGTTTCACTTCCATACATGGCTACACTCCTTACAAATACTTTCAGAAACGACTTCCTGACACTTAAATCTATATTCGATGTTAACAAATTTCTCTTCTTCAGAAACGCTTTCCTTTCCATTGCCTGTCTACATTTTATATCCTCTCTACTTCAACCATCATCAGTTATTTTGCTCCCCAAATAGAAAAACTCCAAGCGTCTCATTTCCTAATGTAATACCCTCAGCATCACCGGACTTAATTCGACTACATTCCATTACCCTAGTTTTGCTTTTGTTGACGTTCAACTTATCTCCTCCTTTCAAAACACTATCCATTCCATTCAATTGCTCTTCCAAGTCCTTTGCTGTCTCTGACAGAATTACAATGTCATCGGCAAACCTCAAAGTTTTTATTTCTTCTCCATGGATTTTAATACCTACTCTGAATTTTTCTTTTGTTTCCTTCACTGCTTGCTCAATATACAGAATGAATATTGGGGAGAGGCTACAACCCTGTCTCACGCCCTTCCCAACCACTACTTCCCTTTCATGCCCCTCGACTCTTATAACTGCCATTTGGTTTCTGTACAAATTGTAAATAGTCTTTCGTTCCCTGTATTTTACCCCTGCCACCTTCAGAATCTGAAAGAGAGTATTCCAGTCAACATTGTCAAAAGCTTTCTCTAAGTCTACAAAGGCTAGATATGTAAGTTTGCCTTTCCTTAATCTAGCTTCCAAGATAAGTCGTAGGGTCAGTATTGCCTCATGTGTTCCAATATTTCTACGGAATCCAAACTGATCTTCCCCGAGGTCGGCTTCTACTAGTTTTTCCATTCGTCTATAAAGAATTCGCGTTAGTATTTTGCAGCCGTGACTTATTAAACTGATAGTTCCGTAATTTTCACATCTGTCAACACCTGCTTTCTTTGGGATGGGAATTATTACATTCTTCTTGAAGTCTGAGGGTATTCCGCCTGTCTCATACATCTTGCTCACCAGATGGTAGAGTTTTGTCAAGACTGGCTCTCCCAAAGCTGTCAGTAGTTCTAATGGAATGTTATCTACTCCAGGGGCCTTTTTTCGACTCAGGTCTTTCAGTGCTCTATCAAACTCTTCACGCAGTATCATATCTCCCATTTCAACATCATCTACATTCTCTTCCATTTCCATAATATTATCCTCAAGTACATCGCCCTTGTATAGACCCTCTATATACTCCTTCCACCTTTCTGCTTTCCCTTCTTTGCTTAGAACTGGGTTCCCATCTGAGCTCCCGATATTCATACAAGTGGTTCTCTTTTCTCCAAAGGTCTCTTTAATTTTCCTGTAGGCAGTATCTATCTTACCCCTAGTGAGATAAGCCTCTACATCCTTACATTTGTCCTCTAGCCATCCCTGATTAGCCATGTTGCACTTCCTGTGATCTCATTTTTGAGACGTTTGTATTCCTTTTTGCCTGCTTCATTTACTGCATTTTTATATTTTCTCTTTTCATCAATTAAATTCAATATTTCTTCTGTCACCCAAGGATTTCTACTAGCCCTCGTCTTTTTACTTACTTTATCCTCTGCTGCCTTCACTACTTCATCCCTCAAAGCTATCCTTTCTTCTTCTACTGTATTTCTTTCCCCCATTCCTGTCAATTGTTCCCTTATGCTCTCCCTGAAACTCTGTACAACCTCTGGTTTAGTCAGTTTATCCAGGTCCCATCTCCTTAAATTCCCACCTTTTTGCAGTTTCTTCAGGTTTAATCTACAGCTCATAACCAATAGATTGTGGTCAGAGTCCACACCTACCCCTGGAAATGTCTTACAATTTAAAACCTGGTTCCTAAATCTCTGTCTTACCATTATATAATCTATCTGAAACCTGTCAGTATCTCCAGGCTTCTTCCATGTATACAACCTTCTTTCATGATTCTTGAACCAAGTGTTAGCTATGACTAAGTTATGCTCTGTGCAGATTTTTCTACCAGGCGGCTTCCTCTTTCATTTCTTACCCCCTATGTTTTCCTCTCTCCCTTTTCCTACTACCGAATTCCAGTCAACCATGACTATTAAATTTTCATCTCCCTTCACTATATGAATAATTTCTTTTATTTCATCATACATTTCTTCAATTTCTTCATCATCTGCAGAGCTAGTTGGCATATAAACTTGTACTACTGTAGTAGGTGTGGGCTTCGTATCTATCTTGGCCACAATAATGCGTTCACTATGCTGTTTGTAGTAGCTTACCCACATTCCTATTTTTTTATTCATTATTAAACCTACTCCTGCATTACCCCTATTTGACTTTGTATTTATAACCCTGTATTCGCCTGACCAGAAGTCTTGTTCCTCCTGCCACCGAACTTCACTAATTCCCACTATATATAACTTTAACCTATCCATTTCTCTTTTTAAATTTTCTAACCTACCTACCAAAGAGACCTTTGGAGATAAGGGAACCACTTGTATGAACATCAAGAGCTCAGATGGAAACCCAGTTCTAAGCAAAGAAGGGAAAGCAGGAAGGTGGAAGGAGTATATAGAGGGTCTATACAAGGGCGATGCACTTGAGGACAATATTATGGAAATGGAAGAGGATGTAGATGAAGATGAAATGGGAGATACGATACTGCGTGAAGAGTTTGACAGAGCACTGAAAGACCTGAGTCGAAACAAGGCCCCCGGAGTAGACAACATTCCATTGGAACTTCTGACGGCCTTGGGAGAGCCAGTCCTGACAAAACTCTACCATCTGGTGAGCAAGATGTATGAAACAGGCGAAATACCCTCAGACTTCAAGAAGAATATAATAATTCCAATCCCAAAGAAAGCAGGTGTGGACAGATGTGAAAATTACCGAACAATCAGTTTAATAAGCCACAGCTGCAAAATACTAACACGAATTCTTTACAGACGAATGGAAAAACTAGTAGAAGCCAAACTCGGGGAAGATCAGTTTGGATTCCGTAGAAATGTTGGAACACGTGAGGCAATACTGACCTTACGACTTATCTTAGAAGAAAGATTAAGGAAAGGCAAACCTACGTTCCTAGCATTTGTAGACTTAGAGAAAGCTTTTGACAATGTTGACTGGAATACTCTCTTTCAAATTCTAAAGGTGGCAGGGGTAAAATACAGGGAGCGAAAGGCTATTTACAATTTGTATAGAAACCAGATGGCAGTTATAAGAGTCGAGGGGCATGAAAGAGAAGCAGTGGTTGGGAAGGGAGTAAGACAGGGTTGTAGCCTCTCCCCGATGTTATTCAATCTGTATATTGAGCAAGCAGTAAAGGAAACAAAAGAAAAATTCGGAGTAGGTATTAAAATCCATGGTGAAGAAATAAAAACGTTGAGGTACGCCGATGACATTGTAATTCTGTCAGAGACAGCAAAGGACTTGGAAGAGCAGTTGAACGGAATGGATAGTGTCTTGAAGGGAGGATATAAGATGAACATCAACAAAAGCAAAACGAGGATAATGGAATGTAGTCGAATTAAGTCGGGTGATGTTGAGGGTATTAGATTAGGAAATGAGACACTTAAAGTAGTAAAGGAGTTTTGCTATTTGGGGAGCAAAATAACTGATGATGGTCGAAGTAGAGAGGATATAAAATGTAGACTGGCAATGGCAAGGAAAGCGTTTCTGAAGAAGAGAAATTTGTTAACATCGAGTATAGATTTAAGTGTCAGGAAGTCATTTCTGAAAGTATTTGTATGGAGTGTAGCCATGTATGGAAGTGAAACATGGACAATAAATAGTTTGGATAAGAAGAGAATAGAAGCTTTCGAAATGTGGTGCTACAGAAGAATGCTGAAGATTAGATGGGTAGATCACATAACTAATGAGGAAGTATTGAATAGGATTGGGGAGAAGAGAAGTTTGTGGCACAACTTGATCAGAAGAAGGGATCGGTTGGTAGGACATGTTCTGAGGCATCAAGGGATCACCAATTTAGTATTGGAGGGCAGCGTGGAGGGTAAAAATCGTAGGGGGAGACCAAGAGATGAATACACTAAGCAGATTCAGAAAGATGTAGGTTGCAGTAGGTACTGGGAGATGAAGAAGCTTGCACAGGATAGAGTAGCATGGAGAGCTGCATCAAACCAGTCTCAGGACTGAAGACCACAACAACAACAACCTACCTGCCCGATTAATGGATCTAACATTCCACGCTCCAATCCGTAGAACGCCAGTTTTCTTTCTCCTGATAACGACGTCCTCTTGAGTAGTCCCCACCCGGAGATCCAAATGGGGGACACTATTTTACCTCCGGAATATTTTACCCAAGAGGACACCATCATCATTAGCCATACAGTAAAGCTGCATGCCCTCGGGAAAAATTATGGCTGTAGTTTCCCCTTGCTTTCAACCGTTTGCAGTACCAGCACAGCAAGGCCGTTTTGGTTAGTGTTACAAGGCAAGATCAGTCAATCATCCAGACTGTTGCCCCTGCAACTACTGAAAAGGCTGCTGCCCCTCTTCAAGAACCACACGTTTGTCTGGCATCTCAACAGATACCCCTCCATTGTGGTTGCACCTATGGTACGGCTATCTGTATCACTGAGGCACGCAAGCCTCCCCACCAATGGCACGGTCCATGATTCAGGGGGGGCAATTCTTGTTATAACATGTATAACACACTTTTACAAATATTCAATTTACTGAAATTCACATGTGTGTAACTATGCACAAACTATGTGTAAACAGTGTTTCCCTTTGATTCCCGAAAGCTGCTTTAGCTTAAAGTAGTGTTTCTGTATCTTCTCATTTACAGTGGTTGCGGTAGATGAAAATAACAAAACCTGGTGATTAGCCTCATTTGTCCTGTTTTCTCATTTATCCATGTTTGACTGTATTTCACACCAGATCTCCAGTTGCTTTCTAGTTCACCTTTATCTCTCCCCATATATTTTTATTTTCATGTCAGCCTCATGTTACACTTTCCACCTTCTAATACCATGTCACCCTCACAACATCCCCACAATGACCCCATTAAGTTTTATTTAGCTTCCCTCCACAAACATGCCTTCACCCTAGCCAGATTATGCTCCCATATTTTATTTACTCAGGCTTGTCTGACATTTGGCATTACCCCCAAAGGCTTCACACTTAAAGTTCCCATCTCTGGCTGTAACCCTTCTTTGCATCAGTCCCTATACCAGTTCCAAACTGAACAATCCATAGCCCTCATCCACCTAATCCTTCACCTGCACATCAACTCAGCCAATGAACACACCCATCAACTCCCATCCTTAATAAAAGTCCTCAATCTTTCCTCTCCCACATCCACACCGGCCGTTCAGAGCATCCTCCTACAGGCCAACCGCAAATTAGAACAGCATGCCACCCTCCACCTCAAAAAACTATCCAATCTCCTGGTTTCCCACCTCCGGAAAGGCAACTCACTCACCCTCCACAACATTTCCAGCATACCTCAACCTCCTCTCATTGCACACAGACCCAGTCTCTCCCATCTACCCAAGCTCCCACTTCCAGCTCCACTCCCCCCAAAACCTCAAAATTCTAATCAATATAATCTGGAACCACAACACCCTAATTCAGTAGTTAACCTTTCCTCCAAACCTCTCTCCCAATCCGAAACCTCTGTCCTATCCAAAGGCCTCACCTCCAGCCCTACTCCCAGATTCAACCAAACAGCCCTCGTCAAAGATTTACTGTCCTACACTCGTACTCTCTACTGGAAATATCACTTTGCCACGAAGAAAAAAAATCCTAATCCTACTCCTAATGATCCAACTCCCCAAGACACTATCCAAACTGAACCCTGCCTGGAACAGTTCCGTCCTCCGTCACAGCGGGACCCACCTCCTCTTCCTCAAAATCACTCTCTCGAAACCTTCCAGGAAATTCTCACTTCCCGCCTTGCCTCTCAATCCTTCTTGAAAAACCTTAATCCTACTCCCAGCATCACCACTGCTGAAACCCAGGCTATTCGTGATCTGAAGGCTGACCAATCCATTGTCATTCTTCCGGTGGACAAGTGTTCCATGACCTTGGTACTTCATCGTCAGGAGTACGTGGCTGAGGGACTGCGTCAGCTTTCAGACAACACTACATACAAAGTTTGCCAAGGTAATCCCATTCCTGATGTCCAGGCGGAGCTTCAAGGAATCCTCAGAACCTTAGGCCCCCTACAAAACCTTTCACCTGGCTCCATCAACCTCCTGACCCCACCGACAACCCACACCTCTATCTTCTACCTACTTCCTAAAATTCACAAACCCAATCATCCCGGCCACCCCATTGTAGCTGGTTACCAAGACCCCACAGAACGTATCTCTGCCTACGTAGATCAACACCTTCAACCCATTACATGCAGTCTCCCATCCTTCATCAAAGACACCAACCACTTTCTCGAAAGCCTGGAATCCTTACCCAATCTGTTACCCCCAGAAACCATCCTTGTAACCATTGATGCCACTTCCTTATACACAAATATTCCACACGTCCAGGGCCTCGCTGCGATGGAGCACTTCCTTTCACGCCGATCACCTGCCGCCCTACCTAAAACCTCTTTCGTCATTACCTTAGCCAGCTTCATCCTGACTCACAACTTCTTCACTTTCGAAGGCCAGACATACCAACAATTAAAGGGAACAGCCATGGGTACCAGGATGGCCCCCTCGTACGCCAACCTATTTATGGGTCGCTTAGAGGAAGCCTTCTTGGTTACCTAGGCCTGCCAACCCAAAGTTTGGTACAGATTTATTGATGACATCTTCATGATCTGGACTCACAGTGAAGAAGAACTCCAGAATTTCCTCTCCAACCTCAACTCCTTTGGTTCCATCAGATTCACCTGGTCCTACTCCAAATCCCAACCACTTTCCTTGATGTTGACCCCCATCTGTCCAATGGCCAGCTTCACACATCCTTCCACATCAAACCCACCAACAAGCAAAAGTACCTCCATTATGACAGCTGCCACCCATTCCACATCAAACGGTCCCTTCCCTACAGCCTAGGTCTTCGTGGCAAATGAATCTGCTGCAGTCCGGAATCCCTGAACCATTACACCAACAACCTGACAACAGCTTTCGCATCCCACAACTACCCTTCCGACCTGGTACAGAAGCAAATAACCAGAGCCACTTCCTCATCCCCTCAAACCCAGAACCTCCCACAGAAGAACCCCGAAAGTGCCCCACTTGTGACAGGATACTTTCCGGGACAGGATCAGACTCTGAATGTGGCTCTCCAGCAGGGATATGACTTCCTCAAATCCTGCCCTGAAATGAGATCCATCCTTCATGAAATCCTCCCCACTCCACCAAGAGTGTCTTTCTGCCGTCCACCTAACCTTCATAACCTCTTGCTTCATCCCTGTGAAATCCCCGATCCACCTTCCCTACCCTCTGGCTCCTACCCTTGTAACCACCCCCGGTGGAAAACCTGTCCCATGCACCCTCCCACCACCACCTACTCCAGTCCTGTAACCCAAAAGGTGCACACGATCACAGGCAGAGCCACGTGTGAAAGCACCCATGTGATTTACCAACTGACCTGCCTCCACTGTGAAGCTTTCTATGTGGGAATGACCAGCAACAAACTGTCCATTCGCATGAATGGACACAGGCAGACAGTGTTTGTTGGTAATGACGATCACCCTGTGGCTAAACATGCCTTGGTGCACGGCCAGCACATCTTGGCACAGTGTTACATCGTCCAGGTTATCTGGATACTTCCCACTAACACCAGCCTATCAGAACTCTGGAGATGGGAACTTGCCCTTCAATATATCCTCTCTTCCCGTTACCCACCAGGCCTCAACGTCTGCTAATTTCAAGTTGCCGCCGCTCATACTTCACCTGTCATTCAACAACATCTTTGCCTCTGTACTTCCGCCTCGACTGACATCTCTGCCCAAACTCTTTGCCTTTACATATGCCTGCTTGTGTCTGTATATGTGCGGATGGATGTGTGTGTGTGTGTGTGTGTGTGTGTGTGTGTGTGTGTCCTTTTTCCCCCCTAAGGTAAGTCTTTCCGCTCCCGGGATTGGAATGACTCCTTACCATCTCCCTTAAAACCCACATCCTTTCGTCTTTCCCTCTCCTTCCCTCTTTCCTGACGAAGCAACTGTGGGTTGCGAAAGCTTGAATTTTGTGTGTGTGTTTGTTTATGTGTGTCTATCAACATACCAACGTTTTTGTTTGGTAAGTTACATCATCTTCGTTCTTAGTTATAAGTTATGTAGTGACTGTAACAAATTTAATTTTCAAGCATGATGAATGGTTCATCAGTGAGGTTTTGATAATTATATAAAATTGGGACACCGTAATTTTCAAATGTGCTTTTCTCAGCCAAAAATGAATAAAAAAAGTATAAAAGTAAAACAGATAACTAAGTGCAGAGTATAATCTATTCAGAGGGAATGCACCAATGGTTCCAGGACATAGAACACAACCAGTTACTACTTAGCTACACCTTCCTACACAGTGCTTGACTAAATAAACAATAACATCCACCTGAAATCCTACTTCTTCTACTACTTTTTGTTTAGGGGCAATAAATGGCAAAACCCAGAATCAATACGTCAAATGGTATATGGTAGGTATTTCTCTTTGAGGGTAACAGCATGGTGGAAATTTGGGTGTGGACTGTGTTGGGTATGAGAAAAAAATTAATACAGTTCTTGAAGGTACCTCAAATCACAGACTTGTTTCAGTAATAAACAAATGGTATTATATGGAAATCATTCTATTATATTCACTAATGCATTCACACTCTGATAAAGAAGCGGAGAACCACTATGAAAAGTAACTAAAAAACAGTTCTGTGTGGGAAATTTCAATGAGTATGGATTGTAAGTGTTTGCTCAAATCTTCTTTTGTGTAAAACGTGCGAAGAGAAAAATACATGAGAGTGAAATATAAAAAGGGGTAAGGAAAACAGTGAACAAAATAGAAAGAGAGAGAGAGAGAGAGAGAGAGAGAGAGAGAGAGAGAGAGAGAGAGAGTACGACGGAAAACGTGACATGCTGTCAGATTGATAAGAAGTGCACAAAAAAAACTGAACTGTACAAACCTATTTTCATTAGCAATGTAATTTTCAGAAATAACTTTGACTCACAAAAAGTAGGTGTCAAAACATGTCTGGTAAATAAAGAAGAAATATATTGTGTTTTGCATCAGGCAGGGTTTAAAAAAACCTAAAATTCAGAAATGATGCCAACAACGAAAAATTCAGTACATTAATACAGTTTGCTGAGGACAATATGTTTGATCTTGATACATCTAGAATCTGGTAAGGAACAAATGAAAACAAAGCTGGATGAAAGCAGTCTCGCCGGGATGGATGTCAGAAATATAGATTTTGAGAATTTATGTAAGAATAAGAAGGTACACCAGGTTCCATTAAGCAATAAGCTCAGTATCATAGAAAACAAAGATCATACAGATGCTGATGAAGGGACAGAAATATTTAAGAAAAAAAAACTCATGTAAAGAGAAAAAGATATTGTACTAGAAAGAATGCAAAAGAAAATGAAACATAAAAAATGGGACAAAACAGCTATTATCAAAAAGACTGGAGTTTTAAGCAAATGCTCACAGTATGAAAATTACTGACACATTTATTACACAAAGCTGTTTAGAAATGTCTTCAAGCAGATGTTAGTAGATACAATGAAAAATCTTGTAAAATGAGCAAGTGAATACAATAGGGGTATGGAGAAAGCTAAATGCAACCTTATGTTGGGTAGACAACTGATGAAGTGGGATGTCTACCACTTAATCAAGATGGAAGGTGACACAGTAACTAACAACACAGAGGAAATTGCACAAGCACTGAAAGATTTCTTTGAAAGTTTATATATTTCAAGAGGTGAACCAGAAACAAATCCTGAGAGTAATGCTGATGAGATATATAAAGCCATTCAGGATGTGAACAAAAGAAAATATAGTTTGGGTGATTATTTTTCAACGTGAGTGACTGAAGCTGGTGGAAAACTTCAAAAATTATTTAGAGAATGTCTGCTAAAGAAAAGGAAGTTCCCCAAAATTGGAATAGTGCTGTAAATTGCCTACTTAATAACAAAAGCTACAGACAAGACGAACAGTAGACTTATCAGCCTCTCATCAGAGTACTAAAAATTCATTAAAACCATTGCCAATTGCATAAAAAATGGATTTTAATCAAGCAAAGGAACAGGTTGGTTTTGAAAGTGAAATGCTGAAGAATATGTACATCACTCTCATAGCTTCCATTAGATTATCATACTGAGATACTCAGAACTGCATAAATCTGGCAAGACAATTGCGTATCATCAAAATCATTCTCAGCAGCTCTAAATATCTCAAGATTGGGAAATAATTAATTAAAGTTAAGTTATTTTCCCATTTCAAGGGTCGATAAATCATAACGATGTGGCACGACTCATTTTATATTCACATCACAAATAATTTTATAAGTATGTCTACATGCTGATCACTTACAAGGTTTGGCATTTTTTAAGTATTTATTTATTGTAAGACATACAGATGTGAGTTAGTAATTCCTACCCACGACTTTTTACACATTACAATAATTGTAATTGTTCTAAGTAATTTGCATATGGAACACACATGAATGATCTACATGATGTTGATGACATTTTATCTTTGCCTCTAATGCTGATAACTTCTATAATAAATGGTAAAACGTATTGCAGGAAGTTTTAAAGTAGGCCAGAAAATAAATCACAGTGAGAGTAAAATAATGTATACTGTATTTACTCGAATCTAAGCCGCACTTGAATCTAAGCCGCACCTGAAAAATGAGACTCGAAATAAAGGAAAAAAAAATTTCCCGAATCTAAGCCGCACCTGAAATTGGATCTCGAAATTCAAGGGGAGAGAAAAGTTTTAGGCCGCACCTCCAAATCGAAACAAAATTGGTCCATTGTAATATGAGACACAATTTAGGTCGAATGAATGACGATACAGCTACAGTAGTTTGGTTCGAGTCGTAAGCTTAGCAGTTAAGCTTTACCACGTAGCCATTGCTATGCGTCAGGCGCTCCATCCGTATTTATACGGGTATCCTTCCTTTTTCACGTGCTTCGTCTGGTTTGAATCGATTGCTTATTTTGCTTTGATCTGATAAGTGCCGTTTTCTTTGTTATAGGTGTTTGCGTCACTCTTAAGCTGAAAATGCATTACTGCACTGTGTCATGCATTGTTTGTCGCATTCTGATAGCGCGTGTTTACGGCCTGTTGCGGCTCGCGGCATGGCTTGCTTTTGTGCGCGCTACCGCCACGTACAATTAAAAAAAAAGAGAGGAATCGTCTCATTAGCGAAACAATGGCAAGAGACTGCTATTTGTTGTTACTTACACTGCTGCTTTCTTTGATAATGATCAACAAGAATAAAATAATAGACTGCGTATGATAGAACATGTTCTGAACGAGAGTTAGGCGAAAATTTTTCTCCGTTTGAAAATCTTTGCGGCCGCTTCTTTATTACATCAAATTCTGCACAGAAATTAGACATCTTAGATTTAAAAATCTAGTCACTTGCCGTGCTTCATTTCTGACTGCATCACTATTAGGCATAAGAATAATACGAATATAAACATGACACGATACGTATATTCTTCCGCGTTTGCTGTTGTCTCACTCTAGTTTCGTAGTTTATTAGGCAGACAGGGTTTTAATGAGATAGCAGCAAACACGAAACAATACATGGCAAAATGTTTATATTCGTATTATTCTTATGGTGAAGAGAATACTGTATGTGATTCAAATTTCATCAGGTTCCTATTAGCAACCATCTCTTCTCACAGATAGGAAAAAATTCACAACGTAGAGTTGGCCATATTGACAAACATCCCAAACACTCTTGCCAGTCAGACTTTCGTAGTACACTGAAATTGTGCTACATTCGAAGATGAACAATACGGAATTTGTATTTACTTCGTTGGATAATGTATGAAAATACAGTGGTCGAAACTCTCGGCGGAGAAAAAAAGCTCGTCTTCCACTTTTTTTTTTTTTTAAATTTATTTACTGACGCAGAGGTTTTGGCGCCAGTATTTATCTTTGTGCCTACAAAGCATGCCTGCGTAGGGCTACATATATTCGACGGCAGAACTTAGTTGTGGCGGCACGTACCAACATTTTTCATAACTTCCGCTTGCTTTGCACTCGATTCTAAGCCGCAGGCGGTTTTTTGGATTACGAAAACCGGAAAAAAAGTGCGGCTTAGATTCGAGTAAATACGGTAACCATTACATCAGAAAGAAAGTGATACATATTAACAAAGAGCTTCGAGAATCAGTTATGAGTCATATTTGGGGTAGTTGTAGATGAGTACATGTGGCTCGGAGGGATCCAAAGGAAGGGCTGTAACATAGCCATTGAAGTGAAGCATGTTGATCTCTGACTTGCTCTGCTAATAGGTGATCACTTATGCTCTTATTTACAGTTTGGCAGTGACCATTCAATTTGATGGGCAGATGATTAGGGTGACACGACTACTTTCATGGGTGTGGCCCTCCCTGTCTCTGATTCGGTAGGATATGCCTGTGACAAGAGTGAAATAGGAAATGCTAGATGGGTGCTTGGGACAAGGGGTGGAGAATCCCTAACCCTGTATGTTGCAGGTCTTGTTAAGGCCTTTGCAGATACGTATTAAACTCCAAACTAGTGCACAATCAGCTCCCTCACACTATGTTCACATTTGCTCCTAACACTCCCGCTACTACTACTAACCAGCTGAGACAGGAGTATCTCTTCCTTTTTGCCCAATACAATCCAGTTCTGAAGCGAATACTTATGCCAGCACTCTGACAACCTTTTATCAAGTCAATAAATAAGGAATATTCTACTAAAAAAATCTTCCCATCTCACCTACAGTGATACTCTGCCACTCACTCAACCTTTGAAACACAGTGGTCCATCCTTATGTGATGACTACTCCCAACCCCTTCGTTTCATTAGGCTTATCAGAGTGAATGACTCAGGTGCAAGGCCTGTCTTATGTGTCCACCTAGAATATCTTATTCCAATCTCCCAACAATTGGGGTCACCTGTGAAAGCAATCAACTCTGCTTCAACCTCAATTCCACTTTTTGTGCCTGCTTTTATTCCAACCAGCTGTGAACAAAACACTTGAATTCAACAGTTATGTCACAACCCATGTCATCTGTGAGCTCTCCAACAACATTGGCTTTCTCCAAAAGCTAAGCAATTTTCCCATCTTTTCTAGATCCCTGTTTATTCTTTGATATTGCAATTGTTTGTCGCAACATTTTTTTTCCTCTGCCCACAAACACCTCCCACGCCTTCTGTATCTCTTCCCTCTCAAAATAGTTCCCATCTCTTCACTTCAGTTTACTGTATATGTCTGTTTAAGATGAGCTCTCATTCTCTCCACATTACTACTATTACTCTGTTCTATCCTCTTAATTTCCACCCCCACCCCCCTACTTCATGGCATATTACAATATCTTCTTCTGCCTGCACCAGTTAGTTCACTGATGCCACTTTCCTATCTCCTTCTCCCTCCATCTTCCTCTCACATGCTCCACCAGGTAAAGCCCCTCACAGGAGTCACATTCATACAAAATGTACACTATATATTATTTTATACAATGATCATAGTATGGCATTGGTCATAGAGGAAACTAACCAATTAGCAACTCCTCCATTTGTTATCCACATTTTCTGGCCGTTGATGATGTATTCATCACCTTTCTTCTCAGCACGTGTTTTAACACCACTGACATCGGAACCAGCACCTGGTTCAGTAACACAGTATGCCTGTAAAGTAATGAATTCAGATAGTTTAATTACAAGAGAATGAAAAGCAGCTAACAGGACTACAGATTGATGGAAAATCCATGACAGAATAAAATATGTACTTCAAGCTACATCACCACTCATCAAATTCATGTAGAAAAGAAAATTGCTTAGCATTTTACAATGTCCTTTATCAGAGCACTCCCCTTCCCCATACACACAAAACAAAATATTAGTTGTGTGTAAGTTACTCCCCAACTAAGAACTTTCTCCAAAAGCTAAGCAATTTTCCATCTTTCCTAGATTCCTGTTTATTCGTCAGCGTCTCCAATTTAGTGAACCAGAAAATGCCTCATATAATTCTTTTTTAAATAACCATTTTATTTCTGTCTTTTGCATGAATATTTTTCATTCACATAGGTGCAATAAGCGGAGTGTTATAACTGCTGGACATTGTAGTGTAAGTAAGGAAGACAGTTTTTTTGTAAGAAGCAAGTCACGTAAGATCTCTTACACATACAACACTGTAAAATATAATTAAAAATATATACAATTAAAAAACTGAATGTGAAGAATAACTATCTACTTTCAATGCAAAGCTTCACATGCTGAAATAAATGATAACAATTTAGATTATTAATTACTGGAATTCTAACATTCAATTATTGTAATACTTCTTCAAATATTTGGTTTTCATTATATACTTTCAGAAATTGGATGTTTGTACAACTGGCATATCAGATCATCAAAGTCCCAAGGTGGTAGGAGGTCCCAGCCCATAATGCTAAAAATGTTCTCATCTGGAGAGATATCCGATGACCTTCCTGGCCAAGATAGAGTTTTGCAAGCACGAAGACAAACAGTAGAAACTTTCACTGTGTGCAGGAGGCATTATCTTGCTGAAATGTAAGCCCTGGATGGCTTGTCATGAAGGGCAACAAAAATGGGGCAGAGAGTATCACTGACATGTTGCTGTACTGTATGAGTGTCATGAATGATGACCAAAGAGATCTTGCTATGAAAAGAAATGGCACCCCAGACCATCACTCCTGGTTGTCAGGCCGTACAGTGGGCAACAGTCAGGTTGGTATTCTACCTTTGTCCAGGGCATCTCCAGATACGTCTTTGACCTGGAGTCTCATTCACTGGAGCAGAATTGTCTTCAGTGACGAGTCCTGTTTCGAACTGAGCCCTGACAACCAGCAAAGTGCTGGATCTAGGCCATTTACAACTGCCTCTGCCTGATAGATTAGCCTGCTTTGATCTGGTGTCTTCTTAGGCACAATGGCAACAGGTGTTTATTACTCTATTATATGATCCCACCACAAAGTTATTGATCTATAAAGTCTTCCGTTACAGGCAGCTAATTTCTATTGAACATTTATTTCAAATGTCACAGAAATTGCAAGATCCCTCACATATTTACTAAAGAAAGGAGTAAAATTTTCAATGATCTCCAGATTTCAAAACATTTGTAAGGCTGAAATATTTAGTGACAACTAGTCCAGTTCTTGATTTTCCATACTGTCAGAAGCAATTTATGATGTCTTTTGATGCTAGCAATTTTGTCTTGGATTGCATTTTAAGCTGGGAGGTACACAGACAAAAAATGCCAAATAGCATGTGCATCCAGATACCGCAAGAAGGCAGAGAAAACGTATTCTAGGTGGTGATGCGAGCACTTATACTAATTTCCAATGTTATTTGTATTGATTGTGCTTCAAAGTAATAACTGACCACTCGGCCCTGAAATGACAAATGGGATTTAATAATCTGACAAGTCATCTTACTAGATCAGCATTACAACTGTGTGAATTCAGTTTTGCAGTAGTATGTCAACCACATAAATCACATGGTTATAATAGAAGGAAACATTCCATGAAGGAAAAATATACCTAAAAACAAAGATGATGTGACTTACCAAATGAAAGTGCTGGCAGGTCGACAGACACACAAACGAACACAAACATACACACAAAATTCAAGCTTTCGCAACAAACTGTTGCCTCATCAGGAAAGAGGGAAGGAGAGGGAAAGACGAAAGAATGTGGGTTTTAAGGGAGAGGGTAAGGAGTCATTCCAGTCCCGGGAGCGGAAAGACTTACCTTATGGGGAAAAAAGGACGGGTATACACTCGCACACACACACATATCCATCCACACATATAAAGTCACAAGCAGACATATTTAAAGACAAAGAGTTTGGGCAGAGATGTCAGTCAAGTCGAGTCGACTGACATCTCTGCCCAAACTCTTTGTCTTTAAATATGTCTGCTCGTGTCTGTATATGTGTGGATGGATATGTGTGTGTGTGCGCGAGTGTATACCCGTCCTTTTTTCCCCATAAGGTAAGTCTTTCCGCTCCCGGGACTGGAATGACTCCTTACCCTCTCCCTTAAAACCCACATCCTTTCGTCTTTCCCTCTCCTTCCCTCTTTCCTGATGAGGCAACAGTTTGTTGCGAAAGCTTGAATTTTGTGTGTATGTTTGTGTTCGTTTGTGTGTCTGTCGACCTGCCAGCACTTTCTTTTGGTAAGTCACATCATCTTTGTTTTTAGGTACATAAATCATATGGAACTACACATGGGATTAGTCACAAAATATGCACCATAGAATGCACAGGAGGTTGATGCAAAAGAATGGCAAGAAGCACAAGGTGGTGATGACCCAGAACGTCGACAGTTCATGAGGCAACCACAACTGAGCACAGAAAGACGGAAGGGGGGGGGGGGGGGGGGCATATGCGACGACAAGATGTATGTGCATAGTTCAAATGGCTCTGAGCACTATGGGACTTGACATCTGTGGTCATCAGTCCCCTAGAATTTAGAACTACTTAAACCTAACCAACCTAAGGACATCACTCACATCCATGCCCGAGGCAGGATTCGAACCTGCGACCGTAGCGGTCACGCGGTTCCAAACTGAAGCGCCTAGAACCGCACAGCCACACCGGCCAGCTATGTGCATAGTGGTACCACCCAAATTACGAAATGACATATTGAGGCAGGGTCACAATTCAGTTTTAGCCAGACACAGTTATCAATAAGCTACGGAACACAAAGTTGCACAAAATTACTGGTGGATTACATGCAAACAAGATGGCAACCATTATGTCAAAAACTGTGTTCCATGTGCACAAGAAGTGGGGCTCATCCATCAAGAAGTGGGGCTCATCCATCAAAAGGTTACATAACGGAGGTTACCAGAGGCAGATTAACAATTTCAGATGACTGGCATTGACATACTCTGTTTTCTTAAATATCTGTATGAAAACTTTATGTTCTAACAGTAGCTGATCCTTTTTTGCATTCTGTGTCCACCAGCTATTCCTGACCAGCAGGCAGAAACAGTGACACAAGCAATGATTAATCTAGGAACACTAAAGTTTGGAACATCTGAAACAGTGATAAAGGACCAAGGGATGAATTTTATGTCAGATTTAATAAAGCAGTTGTGTCGATTATTATTCATTAATAAATTCAGGATCAGTGCGTTACACTCACAGGCAAACAGATGAACTGAAAGAAAAAAATGTTGAGTTACTATGTTAACAGCCATCACAATGATCACGTGCTCCACATTCTTATGCAATGGCAGTGTATAACTCAAAAATACACAAGAGTACAGACTTATCTTTATACAAGGTTATTTCCGGTCAAAAGATGCCATCTGCTTTTGAGCTGCATAAACCCCCTCTAGCAAAGTGGCCAGACACAATGTGTGTGTGTGTGTGTGTGTGTGTGTGTGGGCGTGCGCACGCTACTTTATAAGAAGGCGTTTTGATCAAAAGCTTAAATGCATATCAGTCTTTTTGTTGTGCCCATCCGCAAGTCAATGTCTCCTGTATATTATGAGTAGCATTCTATTCTTTTATTACATTGTCATTATTCCATCCTGGCTTTTCCACTATTTGAAATACTTAATTTGTTTGTTGCCCCTATTCAAAATTCAAGATTTTGTTACAAGTCCCATAAAACTGTAATTTAAAGTTAGTTTCATGTTCCGTGAATCATTTGTATGCTTGATTCTAATGATGTGGAATGAGTCATTTTACATTCATACTGCAGATTTATATGTAAATATGGCTACAGGCTGACCATTTACCAGTTTCTTTATTTCTTTTTTCATTAAAAAAGAAGAAAATACAGATGTGAGTACATAATTTCTACCCATGACCTTTTACATATCATGAAAATATAAATCCTGCTGTGGAACAGAAGGAGTTGTCAAAGAAACTCTATTCAGTTTGTTTTGAATCTTTCTTTGTCGTCAGACATTTTATACTCTTGACTACGTAATCAAACTTTTGGTTGTCACACAGTGCACCCCTTAAACTTAATATGGAATACCGAACAACATTTTTCCTTCCGGTACTGTAATTACATACATCATAGTCCCCTACGGACTGTAGCAAGTTATTTACAACAAGCTTCATGAGGGAATAAATATACTGTGAAACAGTAGTCAAAATGTCTAACGCTGTAAACAGATGTGGTTGAGCAGGTATTAGTGTCATCTGTGTAAAGAACACTTTCTGGTTGTTGTACAAGGGCGATTCAAATAAAAACCTTAAAAGTGCTATAATATTTTTAATTGTAACAATGAACAAAAAACACTTGTGTGTTATTCTTCAATGTACTCTCCCTGATGTTTAATTCACATATTCCACTGCTTTGGAAGTGCACAGATACCATGACGAAAGAATTCTTTTTATCATGCATGTAGCAAGCCATGCATCGCGGTTTCCAGTTCTTCATCACTTTGAAATGCCTGCCTCCCATTGCTTCTTTGAGTGCACCGAACAGATGAAAGTCACTACAAGCAAGGTCTGGTGAATGAGGATGTACCAGACATTCGAATTTAATTTCATCAATAGTCTCAGTTGTGTTGCCATGCTGTAGCAATCCTCCTGAAGCCCGAAGTCCTCGTTTACTCCTGATTGCAGAGCGAAGTTGATTTTTCAGCTCGTCTGAGTGAGAAGTACTGGTTACTTTCACTCAATCCATGTAATGCTCCAAGATTATTCTATTTTAATTCCGAAAGAGAATGATCATTACTTTTCCAGCGGATGGTTGAGCATGGAATTTTTTTGGTTTCAGCGATGAGCTGTGATGCCATTCTTTGCCTGGCCTTTTCACTTCTGGTTGGTGATAGTGGACACAAGTCTCATCGCTTGTAACAGTTTTTCACAGAAATGTATCACCTATGATGTAGAAATGATTAAGACGTTCTTAACAGGCATCAACGGAATGGTTTTTCAATTCAGCAATCAGCTGACGTGGCACCCATCTTGCAAGATCTTACATTGTGAACAACACTCTGCACTGAACCACTATTAATCTTCAAACTTGTGGCTGTTTTGTTCAGTGTTACAAGTCTGTTGTCCTTAACATGATCCTCTGCTAACGCAATGTTCTTGTCTATCATTACACAGTGAGCCTGCTCTGGTCTTCGGGCATTCTCCACAGAAGTCACACTGCTTTTAAACTTCCTACAACACTCTTACATTTGCTACAACGACAAACACGAATCACCATACTGTATGGTCATTCTGCGATAAATTTCGATTCGTATCACATCTTCATGACACAAAAAATGCATCACAGATTGCTGCTCAATGGTGGTGCATGTTGATGGTGGGATGCCATCTTGTTGTGGATGTTGCTGCCTTCTCCTGCATTGTAGCATCACTCTGCCACCTGTCTATCACTTTCTGATACTCAAGGAATACTACTGCCATATACCAAGTCAGTCACACAACTTTTCAAAATTTCACAGAACTTTTAAGATTTTCATTTGAGTCACCTTTGTATATTACATATACTAGAAACAATACTGCACCTAAGACTGAGCCTTGTGGAACCTCATACGTGATTTCCTCTGGTTATTGGTTGAAAGTAGTACAACAGTAATAACTGCAGCATTATTAAGAGCTGTGAAACATAATTTCAGAATCCAAGCACCTTCCATGCCTGAACCATGGAAAGTCCTGGTGGATGCTTACTTCAAATTTGTGTCTTCTTTGAAACAAGCCTAACACTTATTTATAGAGGTGTGGAAAACTACCTTAAAAGCAACTATCAAAGCTGGCTTGTGTTCCAGAGCAATGGTCACTAATTCACTACACTGATGCTACTTGGTTCTGGCTCACCTGCCTGCCTTATCTTGCCATCTAGTGTGCTACACATTGAAATACATGAAAAGGTTGTGTCAACCTAAGATCTACTTCAGTAATAAATAGGCTAGTAAACGTATCAGAAACATGTTACAATGCAATTATTTCTTCTTGGTTATATTTGAGTTTTGTAGGAAAAATGAAGATCAATAAAAACAGGACATTGCCTGTTTTCCAACAAACCAGTTCAACCAGTCAGTTACGAGAATTTGAAGTTAAAGTGAAGTTATCTAGAACAGACTTACAGCAAGAAGTGGTTCTTCAACCAGGCGCCCCAAGTACTTCTTCTGCTGTTCTTTGTTTCCAGCCAAAATCACAGGCATTTGCTGTGAACAGAATAAACAATCAGTAAAGCACATGCAAGGAGCAGCTAAAAATACACGAAGACACCTAACTAAATATACCCAGACATTTGTCAAACAGCCCCGGGTAAGTTGTTCATGCACAAGGCACCCTTTCTTCAATTTTACTGTGGGGCATTCAAGCTACACCTGGAGTTGTTATTATAAATAACATTCTGATTTAAACTTCACTTTACAGAACAGCTCCCAAGCAACTTTTCTTTTGTGTTGTTTAAAGCTTTCCTGATGTATTGACTGTGAACCCACTTCCCTGTGTATCTCTACCTTGCTCATCGTGTGTAACTATAAATATTTACAAGACTGCAACAAACATCAAAACAAAGCTGCACAAAAATCGGACCATGAATTGTACTCTCTTTTTTAACAGGAGACTACACACAAGGCGGGTGCAGAACTTAATCACTTCTGTCGTTTTTTTAAATGACACATTTGATACAGTAAATGTATTTTTATCCAACAAACTAGGGATGTCATTTAAGTAGCATGTTGTATGAAATACCACATGAAGCGTTTGCTTGTTCTGCAACATTATGGTGTTAGGTGGTCTTACCAAGGCTTTAAGAAAAGTGATATTAAGGTGCATTCATCAACAGAACTTGAAAAATTGGAATGGGTTTCTACAAAAATATTCTTGACTACAAAATGGCCCATTTTTACAAACTATATTCAATATGAATCAATAACATTTTAAACATTCATATTATATATTATTACAGCTTCTACTTTTTATTCTGAAGTTTACTGTGAAATTATTTTAATATTAAATATATCCAGAAAAATAATAAAAATGAGCCTTTTGAGAATCACCTAAAAAGCAATCATAACTTTAATTCAGTTATGAAAACAAAATACACAGAGCTTGCATTATAGTTTACAAAGTTTCAAATTTTACTGCTCACAGTCCGAGAGTGATACAGTCTTAAACTAAAAATCTGCAACACTACTAAAATGGGCTTTAAAAGCTCCCCCTTAAGCACTGCTCAATTGACTATAATATTGTGAGCAAAAAAGCAGCCACATCCATGAAAATACAAAAGCAAACAACAGGATGGATAAAAGAAAGGAAGAAAGCCCCCCTACACACACACACACACACACACACACACACACACACACACACACACACACACAGAGAGAGAGAGAGAGAGAGAGAGAGAGAGAGAGAGAGAGAGAACTGGCAGGCAGTTACATTGTTCCAGCATTGTGACTGACTGAGCTGAATTGTTATATTGTGTGTGCAGTTGAATGGCTGGGATGAACATGTAAGAGGAGACAGAAAGGGAGGTTCAACAGCTTCTTAGGATAGCAAGTGACAGCACAGGAGAAGGGTGAGAATGGAAATATGTACCAGAGAAAGTTCTCCCTGCAGTGGGAAGGAATGGTTACTGCAATGTAATAGCCCACATATATACAATTTTGAACACTCTGCAATTGTTTACTATTACAGAGGCGGAAGCAACAATAGGTAATTCAAACAATACCCACAACAAAGAAATATATTTAAATGTAAAAAAATGAAGTCTCTCAATCTTTTGTCAGAGAAGTATATTTATTTTCAATCCATGTTTGAATTTAAACACGTAAGAGTGTGAAAGAACATCCCCAAGGATTAATACCACCAATTCGTATTGTAAGAATGCAGTGTCAAGTTATCGGTTTGTGTTTGCATTAAAATTAAAAGTGATGAATGTTCAAAACTTGTTGTGGCTAAAAATGAGGATAAAATAACATTTAGAATCCAAGCATGGGGCATGTTTAATCCTAATGTGTTGTAATTTCAGGGATATAAGTACATGAAAAATTTTGAGACAAAACTTTTAATATCATAAGTTGTTTCAGATACACTTCTCAAATAATTTCATTCAGCCAGGTGGACAACCTACACGAAAATCAAATTGATGAACAGTATAAATCCATAATACTTATTACAATATATTTATTTTTTGTAAAAAAACATGTGAAGGGCATTTCTTAAGATAACACTTGTCAAACTGATTATGCACTCTATAAAAAGAATGAAGATATACTCTACGTACACCAAGTCCACTGGCTTCCAAGGCTGTCATAATTCCCGTACAGCCATAGGCAAGTTCTTCAGCCATCATACAGCCATCAAAAACTCCTAATCCCAGTCCACCTGAAATTACATTATGCATTATTCTGGTAGACTCATACCAATTTACAAGTTAGTAAGGCCAAGTATGCTTTTATAATCATAAGCATTAACCTGATGAGAAGAGCTGTCAAATGTTGCTAATTTCTTCTACAGTGGAATCTTAATTTGTCAAAAGGCATAATGCAGCTGTACTGGGAAGACAAAAATTGCTACACACGTCAGCACATGCAGGTACAGTAGAAAGAATAAGATGGTTTCAGCATCTGTTTAGTACCCAAAACAACATTTACCAGTACGTTAATTCCAATGTAAGCAAATTACGGAAAATAATATGACTTGCAGTTTTCAAAGTTTCAAACAGAATAAACAGCATACGAGTTGAAACTTCCTGGCAGATTAAAACTGCCTGACAGATCGAGAGTTGAATGTGGGACCTATGCCTTTTGCAAGCAAATGCTCTATCAACTGAGCTGCTAAAACACAATTCACAATCCACGCTCTCTGCCTTACTTCTATCATTACCTCATCTCCTACCATCCAGACTTCACGGAAGTTCTACCTTGAACTTTGCAGGACTAGAACTCTGGGAAGAAAGGATACTGCAGAGAGATGTTGTAGCCACAACCTGGGGGATTGGTCCAGAAGGAATTTTTAACTCTGCAGCAGAGTGTACACCCATGTGCAGCTTCTTAGCAAATTAAAACTGTGTGCTGGACAGACTAATTCAGCTTCAGTCTGGCACACAGTTTTAATTTGCCAGGAAGTCTCATATCGGTGCACATTATGCTGCAGAGTGAAAAATTAATTCCAGTAAAAGAGTTTGCTCTGAATTTCGTGAAGTCTCATGGCAGAATTTTTTCTTTAATTACTTCCAGGATATTTCAAACCCACAATATTAATGATGACCATAAGTACAAAATACAGCTCGCACTCAAAATCTGTCAGGAAAGTTCAAAATTATCAAGCCTGGCAATGGGAACTGTTAAACATTTTTGGAAGGGCAGGCCATATATTTGAGTAATTACAAGTAAGGACCATTACTTTTTACAACGTGTGTAACTGACCAAATAGATGTCAGATGACTACGGAGAACTTCCAACACCAGAAAAGGTTGGAAATATAGGACGGGAAATATAGGACGACCTGCAATGTATGGTGCTGGGACTGGCAACTGACCCTCAACATAAACAAATGTAACATACTGCACATAAATAGGCTAAAATACTCATTACTGTATTGATTACATGATTGCAGAAAATCACTGGAAGCAGTCACATTCACAAAATACAGGGTTTGGGCAAAAAATATAGAAGCATCTGAGAAATGCATACTTGACCATAAATGTAGATGCTAGTCAAGCCTGCAGGTTAGGCGATGTCATATTTAACCATGAATGGCACCTGTATAGTGAACTCAATACACTGTCAATGTCAAATGTATCCAGAACAATGTTCTGTGTAGTTGTGAGTGCTTTATGTAAGAGTTACATGAATTCAAATGTAGGCAAGTTGTTAGTGCTCATGGATGCTTCCATAAGATAGTCGAAGTGTTTGGTGTTTCAAAAGACACTGTACCTAAGATTTATACTGCATACAGAGTAGACAGAAAAACATCAGCTGCTAAGTAACAATGCAGATGAAAGAGTGTGTGGACCAGTCGGTGACAGACAGTTGGTAACAGACAGTTGGTGGCAAGGACTGTGACAAAAAATAAGAGGATGATACCTGAAAAAGTCATGCCAGTACTGAATGTTGCATACCAGAACCCTGTAAATGTGGTTCCCAAGCCATAAATCCAAGCCAAGTTTGCATTAGCCAGGTTTAAAACCGATGAGTGAAACATGGGGGGGAGGGGGGGGGGGTGTTCGGTGATGATTTGTGTAGCCATATCATGGTATTCAATGGTGCCATTTTTACTCTGCAAGGTTGTGTTAATGCCAAAGGTTATGTGACCATTTTGGCTGATCATGACCATCACAAGGTACAGTGTTTGTTCACAATGGTGATGCTGTGTTTCAAGACGACAGGGCCTCTGTCCACAAAGCTTGCATTGTCAAGGACTGGTTTTGTGAGCACAAGGATGGAATGTCGCAGTTCTCTGACTACCACAGTCACTAGATCTCATTATTATTGAGCCTTTGTGGTCTGCTTTGGAGACAAGGATGAGTAAGCACCACCCACCTCCATCATCGTTACCTGAACTTGGCATGATTTTGCAGAAAGAATGGTATAAGATTCCCCTAAAAACTGCTCAGCACACCTTTATCCATTCTGAGATAACTCAAAGCTGTTTTAAAAGCTAACAGTTTTCCTACACCATATTTAGGCACGAGAATAAGTTGTATTTGTTATGTTTCCATATTTTTGTATAACCCCTTTATCTAAGAATATACACACGCAGTGATTTGAAGTGGCACAGCCACATAAAACTAATCACAGATAAGGTAGATGGCAGACCGAGATTCACTGAAAGAATCCTCAGGAAACATAGTCCACCCACAGGAAGAACGTAGTTTACAAAACGCTCATTCAACCAATACTCTAATACTGCTCTTCAGTCTGTGATCTGTACAAGACAGGAGTAACAGAGAAACTAGAGAAGATTGACAGAAGAAAAGCACATTTCATTACAGGTGAATTTAGAAAGCAAAAGTGTCACTGAAACGCTCAGACAACTCCAGTGGCAGGATCCTGCAAGAGGGGCATTCTATTTCACAGTGTGCTTCACTAAAGTTCTGAGAGCATATATTCTCAAAAGGAAGAAAGGTGGATTAGAGTTTAATGTCCCCTCCACATCAAGGTCATTAGTGACAAGATGCTACCTCAGAATGTTTCAAAGAGGGGAACGAAGTTGGCCATGCTCTTTCAAAGTGACTATCCCAGCATTTTCATGGAGAGATTTAGGGAAACCATGAAAAACCTAAATCCAGATGGCCAGACACCTATTAGAACCATCATCCCCCTGAATTTAAGTCCAGTGTGCTAACCAGTGCCACGTCTCGCTCGATACATTCCTGAAAGAGTCAACCAATATACTGCTTTGTCCTATGTGTATCTCACAAAAAGACAGATTCGAAGTCATGTGGAGGCTTACCAGCAGTCTTTCTTCCTTTGGAGAAGGAAAAGGCAGCAGTGTCAATGGTACACAAAGCACCCTCCACCACATACCACAAGGTGGCTTGCAGAGTATAGATACAGATGTAGAACAGTGTAACACTTCTCCAATTGTGTGACTTGTTATTAGAAGAAAAAATATCTTTAAATATACAATGGTATGAAAAAATAAACAGAACAATCCAGCTTTCACAAACATACACAGTTAAGACTCTCAAATAGTTCAAGGAAAGAAGTTCCTGAATTTTTCCTGTATTTTAAAATGTACAGTCAGGAAACTGTGTTGCGTAATGTCATAGATGAATAAAAATGACTGCACAAAGTCTCATGCGGACTGGAACTAGAAAAAGTGAACAAAGCATACAATATGTGAAAAATGTGTGAGCATAGGGACATGGCTCAAAATAAAGGAAACGTTACAGACACAAAAATTACATAAGCCTATGTGCTAAAGCAAAACATATTTCCCATACTGCATGCATGCAAAACTTTGAAACTAACAGGGATACAATGATTACTGCTTGCACATAAAACTGTAGAGGTGTGCACGTAAGAAGACTTAAACGTGAAGCATTCTTTGCAGAAAGATGACAATATTTTACCGACAGTGAACTCCGTGTGTGCTAAGTAACCTCACCATGCCTAAACTAACAGGAAAATTAATATTAAATGTTCTACACTGAAGCACCAGAGAAACTCGTATAGGCATGCATATTCAAATACGGAGATATGTAAGGAGGCAGTACATGGCACTGTGGTCGGCAATGACTACATAAGACACCAAATGTCTGGTGCAGTTGTCAGATTGGTTACTGCTGCCACAATGGCATGTTATCACGATTTAAACGAGTTTGAACGTGGTGTTATAGTCAGCGGACGAGCGATGGGACACAGCATCACCGAGGTAGTGACAAAGTAGGGACTTCCCCCTACAACCATTTCATAAGCGTACCATGAATATCAGGAATCAGGTAAAACATCAAATCTCCAACACTGCTGTGGCAAGAAAAAGATCCTGCAAGAATGGGACCAACGACAACTGAAGAGAATCGTTCAAAGTGACGGAAGTGTAACCCTTCCGCAAATTGCCACAGGTTTCAATGCTGGGCCATAAACAAGTGTCAGTATGCAGAGCCACTCAACGAAACATGATCTATATTGGCTTTTGGAGCTGAAGGCCCACTCATGTACCCTCGATGACTGCACGACACAAAGATTTATGCCTTGTCTGGGCCCGTCAACACCGACATTGGACTGTTGATGACTGGAAACATGTTGCCTTGTCGGGCGAGTCTTTTTTTTAATGGGACCAATCTGCTGAGGTTATCGGTCCCCCAAATTGTATTGACTGGGTGTATGTGTATGGGTATGGAGACAACCCATGAATCGATGGACTCTGCATGTCAGTAGGGGACTGATTCAAGCTGGTTGTTGTTGTTGTGGTCTTCAGTCCTGAGACTGGTTTGATGCAGCTCTCCATGCTACCCTATCCCGTGCAAGCTTCTTCATCTCCCAGTACGTACTGCAGCCTACATCCTTCTGAATCTGCTTAGTGTATTCATCTCTTGGTCTCCCCCTACGATTTTTACCCTCCACACTACCCTCCAATACTAAATTGGTGATCCCTTGATGCCTCAGAACATGTCCTACCAACCGATCCCTTCTTCTGGTCAAGTTGTGCCACAAACTTCTCTTCTCCCCAATCCTATTCAATACTTCCTCATTAGTTATGTGATGTACCCATCTAATCTTCAGCATCCTTCTGTAGCACCACATTTCGAAAGCTTCTATTCTCTTCTTGTCCAAACTATTTACCGTCCATGTTTCACTTCAAGAGGCTCTATAATGGTGTGGGGCATGTGCAGTTTGAGTGATATGGGACCCCTGATACATCTTGATATGACGCTGAAAGGTGACATGTACATAAGCACGTTTTCTGATCACCTGCATCCATTCATAACCATTGTACATTCTGATGCACTCTGGCAATTCCAGCAGGATAATGCAACACTCCGCAGTCCAGAATTGCTACGGAGTGGCTCCAGGAACACTCTTCTGGGTTTGAACACTTCTGCTGGCCACCAAACTCCCCAGACATGAAAATTATTGAACACATCTGGGATGCCTTACAAAGTTATGTTCAGAAAAGATCTCCACCCCCCTTATACTCTTATGGATTTATGGACCACTCTGCAAGATTTAGGGTGTCAGTTCCCTCCAGCTCTACTTCAGACCTTAATTGATTCCGTGCTATGTTGTGTTGCGGCACTTCTGCATGCCCGCGGGGGTCCTACACAATATTAGGCAAGTGTACCAGTTTCTTTGGCTCTTCACTCCCTACAGACTGCTGTAACAGAATGACACTGCTGGCTGAAATGTCATGTGGCACGGTGGTCATCACCATTGTGCATTGTGCATCACCTCACCGCCCACCATCTTATGTGCACACCACTATGACTAAGGGTTTCAAATTTGGAATATCCCAATATAACATACACTTTTAACATCAAAGAGATCACATGCAACAATGTAAATTAAGTTGAATTAGATAATTAATTAGTAAAAATTCTTATTATATTCAAGGACTCACCACAATGTGTTGGAATATGACCATTCATCAGTCCTAAGGACCACGCTTTTTTAACAATATCCCATGGAAATTTCATTGTTCGATCATATTCAGCGGCAACAGGTATCACTTCTTCTCTTGCAAATTTTCGAGCAAGTTCTTGAAATTCTTTTTGTGTTTCATTTAACTCTAAAGCAGAAACAAAGGTTAGCTTCTTGTTGTGTAAGGCTCAAATAGTTGACTGCATTTATTAAAAAGAGGGAAACTAAAGATTACTATTTCATGTGTTCGTACAATCAGGAATGACTGGCTTCTAAGCAATATTTTTACTACTTTTTGAAAATGGAAGAAAAGAGTTTACAAACATCTACAGAAGTCTCTTTCATTTGAGAACACGCACCCATATATGCATACATAACTATACGTACCTCTCGAACGCACGCCCTGTATTGTTATATAAATAAATAAAAGTTTTCCTAAGATGCAACAGCTATGGTTAAATACTCTTCAAACTCAAAGAAACTTCACATAAATTAATGTCAATAGCTAAAATAGTATTACTATGCTTTTCAGTTTTTAAGTCATGAAAAAATGGATAGAAATTGGCAAGACACAATGAGAATTATTTTATAAAAATATTACTTGGTTTACTTGGTTCTTCAAAATACATGAGAATTATACTCCCGTAAGCCATGGACTTCGCCAAGGTAGGTGCTCTGTGTGCGTAAACAACACATATAGCTGTACTGTAGGTGCAACTGCAGTAACAGGGTGTGTGTGTGTGTGTGTGTGTGTGTGTGTGTGTGTGTGTGTGTGTAGAGGCCAGACAAATGTGTGGTTCCTGAAGAGGGGCAGCAGCCTTTTCAGTAGTTGCAGGGGCAATATTTTGAATGACTGACTGATCAGACTTTTGTAGCATTTAGTCAACATGGCTTTGTTACGGTTTTGTGAAGGGCTGAACCCAAGAGGAAGCAAAACCTGTTACTATTTCTGAGGGTACGAAGCTCTACCGCATGGCTTACTGATGATGGCACCCTCTTGGTTAAAATAGCTACAATTCAGATCTCCAGTTGGAGCCTGCTCAAGAAAATGTAGTCATCAAGAGACAGAAAACTGATGTTTTAGGATCAGATCATGGAAAGTTAAGTAGGTTAGACAATTTAAAAAGGGAAATGCATAGATTGAAGATAGATATAGTGGGAATTAGTGAAGTGTGGCACCAGGAATAATATTATAAACAGAATATCAAACAGGGGTAATGCAAGAGCAGGTCTAACAATTACTAAGAAAATAGGAATGTGGGTAAGCTACTATGAACAATATAGTGAATGTTTTAACATGGTTGAGGTAGACATGAAGCCAACACCCACCACAATAGTATATGCCTACCAGCTCCACAGACGAAGAGAAAAACAATAACGAGCTAAAAAAATTATTCCAAAAGTTAAGGAATATAAAATTATGATGGGTGACTGGAATTCAATAGCAGGAAAAGGATGAGACGAAAAACCAATGAGAGTAAGTGGACTGGGGGGGGGGGGGGGGGGGGGAGGGGGGGAAATGAGGAATGAATACGGAAAGAAGCGTGGCAGAATTTTCCAAAGAGCACTAATCAATTATTGCACACACTTGATTTAAGAATCATGAAAGAAAGCTGTGTATGTGAGAGAGACCTGGAGACAGTGGAAGGTTCCATATCTAATGTATAAAAATAAATATTTGTTTGTGCATTTTCTATGCTTTCCTATGCCATTCATTCACCTGTGAAGAAACATTGGTGAGTTGTTGTGCATACAACTGAATTAAGAATACAGGGTGATTCAAAAAGGACTTTACAATTTTGGAATTATACAGGAATTTATTGAGTTAACTTACAGAATCAGCAGATGTGTCATTTTGTAGCAAAAATTCCCCAGTTTCACATAAAAAGAGTCGCTTTGGTACACTGTGGCTACCATTTTTGGTGAGGCAAACATCCCACTGGTAATCAATTTTTTCCCACACTTGTTGCAGCATATCAGGTGTGACGTGCAACGGAAGCGTAGATTCAATTTTTTAGGCTGGATAAATTGTTTGGTAGGGGAAGAACATACACATGGCTTTAATGAAACCCCAGAGATAGCAATCCAGTGGTGTCAAGTCTGGGGAGCGAGGTGGCCATGCGATTGGCCCTTCACAGCCAATTCACCAACCTGGGATGTGAATATTGAGGAAACCTCCAACTTCCGTGAGGAAATGAGGTGGTGTATGGTGTACCATCTTGCTGGTAGTATACCATCCCCATCCCTGGCATCTTCAATTGATCAATGGAATTAAAAAGTTTTCTAGCATATCCAGATACACAATACCAGTGACAGTTTTCTCCATGAAGAAAGGGTCATACACTTTCAGTCTACTAATGGCATGTAACACATTAACTTTGGAGCTGTCATGAATGTGTTCCAGCACCGCATCTGAATTTTCACTACCCCGTTTTCTGCAGTTGTGGGAGTTCACATGCCACTGATATGAAATGTTGACTCATCATTGAAGATTTTTGTGTTCAGGGATGTCTCGTTGTCCTCCTCTGACGCAACATTTCCGAACGGAATTCTCACTGGCAACCTTACCTGCATCACTAATATGCTGTGCCATTGTGAATCTGTATAGTTTCAAGTGTAAATGCGCACATAGTACTTGTCAAACAGTCTTTTGTCGATTGCCAGTGTTGTCAGATGCAGGTCGTGTTCACTTTTGTGGAAAAATGAAAACCTGTTTGACATAATCATCAACAAGTGGGTGAGATGGTGATTTATCCTGTCGCAGTGAACAACCATCTCAACAAAGCTCTAATGTCAAGAGTAAATTATAGGCCTGCTTGGAGGTATTCAGTGCAAAATTTATGCCAAACAGTTGTTGCAGAGTTCATTTCATGAAAATAAAACACACAGTGAGCACTCCCCACACCACTGTAAGTAGCCATTGTAACTGAGAACTAGTCTGGCACTCCTGGTGGAGAAACCAGCTACTGATGCACTACATGAACCAAACTTGAGGTTGTTTGTGGCAAAATGACAAATCTACCAATACTGTAAGTTAAAAATCAAACAATGGAAAATCCATGATGGAGTGTAACAATATTATGAAAAGGAAGTTGCTACTCACCTTATAGCACAGATGCTGAGTCGCAGACAGTAATGCCTTCATCAAAAATAGAACACACACACACACACACACACACACACACACACACACACGACTGCAGTCTCAGGAAACTGAGACCACACTGTGAGCAGCAACACCTGTGGGGTGGCAGACAGTGAAGTGCTGCAGGTTAGACGGAGGGCAGGGGAGATGTGTGGAGGGGGGGGGGCAGAAAAAGAGAGAAGTAAAAAATCTGGGTGCGATGGTGAAATGAGGGCAGTGTAGTGCTGGAATGGGAACAGGGAAGGGGCTGGATAAATGAGGACAGAGACTATTGAAGGTTAAGGCCAGGAGGGTTATACGAACTTAGGATGTGCAGGGGAAGTTCCCACCTGCGCAATTCGAAAAAGCTGGTGTTGGTGAGGAGGATCCATCTAGCACAGGCTGTGAAGCAGTCATTGAAATGAAGGATGTCATGTTCGGCAGCATGCTCAGCAAGAGGGTGGTCCACTTGTTTCTTTGTCACAGTTTGTCGGTGGCCATTCACGAAGACAAACAGCTTGTTGGTTGCCATGCCCACATGAATGCAGTACAGTGGTTGCAGCTTAGCTCGTAGATCCAATGACTGGTTTCACAAGTAGCTCTGCCTTGATGGGACAGGTGATGTCTGTGACCAGACTGGAGCAGGTGGTGGAGGGAGGATGTGAGGGAAAGGGTATGAGGCATGAGACATTACAGGGGTATGAGACATGAGGTAAGGGGTTGGGAACAGGGGTTGTGTAGGGATGGACAAGTATATTATGTAGGTTCGGTGGATGGTGGAATACCAGAGTGAGAGGGGTGGGAAGAATAGCAGGCAGGACATTTCTCATTTCAGACCATGAGGAGGGCTAGTTGAAATCCCGGTGGAGAATGTAATTCAGTTGCTCCAGTACTGGGTGGTAATGAGTTAAGAGGAGAATGCTCTTCTGTGGCCAGACAGTGGGACTTCGGGAGTTGCTGGGAGACTGGAAAGATAAGGCAAGGAAGATTTGTTTTTGTACAAGGTTGGGAGGATAGTTATGGTCTGTGAAGGCTTCGGTGAGACACTTGGTATATTTCAAGAGGGACCACTCATCACTGCAGATGCGACGACCATGACTGGCTCAGCTGTATGGAAGGGACTTCCATACAGCTGGAACAGGTGGCAGCTGTGGAAGTGGAGGTATTGCTGGTGGTTTTGATACAGACGGAGGTACTGATGTAGCCATCTCTGAGGTAGAGGTCGACATCCAGCAAGATGGCTTGTTGGGTTGAGTAGGATCAGGTGAAGCAAATGGGGGAGAAGTTGTTCTGGAGGAATGTGGATAGGACATTCTCACCCTCAGCCCAGATTGCAAAGATGTCATCAATGAATTGGAATCAGGTGAGGGGTTTAGGATTCTGGAAGATTAGGAAGGATTCCTCTAGATGGCCCATGAACAGGTTGGCATAAGATGGTGCCATGCGGGTGCTCATAGCCTTATCCCAGATTTGTTTGTAGGTAATTCCTTCAAAGGAACAGTAATTGTGGGCGAGCACACAGTTGTTCATGGAAACTAGGAAAGAGGGTGTTGGTTTGGAATCTGTCAGGCATTGGGAAAGGTAGTGTTCAATAGTAAAGGGAAGTGGCATAAATAGTGACAAGCCGGGCTGTCAGTAACCTTAATAAATTTCTACATCATTCCAAAGGTGTATAGCCCTTTCTGACTCGCCCTGTATACCCCTACCACCTCTGGAGGTGGGGGTGAGAAAGCACGATTTATCAAATTATATGTGATAACAACTTATATTAACATGAACCAATTGTTTTTATGGTCACTAAACTCATTGGTGACAGCACCAATTACGTTTTATCCATAGGGATGGGAAGGAGATGGGAAAGAGAGGACAAAAGGCAATGACATATCAGTATATCTGTAAAACCTGAAGCAATTTCTACCAAATTTTCCACACATCATTCACTGCCAGGGAAAAAAAACCACCACCACTGTGACATTCTTTGCAATCCTATGGCTTGGGATGGGCATGAAAAGGGGTGATGAAAGAAAAACTCAGGAACACCTGAAGCAATTTTGACCAAATCTGGTATATATATGATTCATTAGTTTTATAAAAATACTGTGAGATACTCTTATTACACCGAAGAGTGAGGACGGGGACATGAAGCTAATTTGTTTTTGGAGTACTGTTTTTAAGTTGAAATAAGTATTGCTTTCAAAACTCCTCAATTTTTCATTTAAACCCAGATTCTTTTGACAAACCAAATCATGGGAAAACATAAGGAATTTGAGTCAACCTGAACAAATTAAATGAAATACATACACTACTTATTTATTTCATCTTCAAGCATTTTTAATACTACTGATGTTAATAGTTTGCACAAATTGAGTAATACATAATAGCACATAAAATAATAAAAGAAAACAGCTAAATCACGTAGGTTTGCATACAAACACACAGTGAGTATAAATTAAAATTTTATATGTTCTTTCACACACTCAAAAAAATTCCCCTATGGCATAGAATGCTGCTTTAGAAGCCAATTCTAGAGAACATTTCTGAAGGTTTTTAATGAGGTAGTGTGTGCCTCGGTGACAGCGAATTGAACAGTTTTATTCCAAGGTATATATAGCTATTGTGGGTCTTGCTTAAGTCTAGTAAAAGGGTGGTCAATCTTTTCTTTTTGATGGGTATTGTGACAGTGAAATGATTAGCACAATCTGTAGCTCTCTTGGTTTTCTTTTGTGTAGACTAGGCATCCAAGTATGAATAATTATTAGACTGTCACGACACAGTTTCTTGACAAGTGGCCTTCAAGATACACTGTTTTTGAAAATATGCATTAGACACCTGATAATTTTTTTCTTCCACATAAATACTCTCTTTGTCCCAGTGGAGCTGTCCCAAAGCAGTATGCAGTATGTTATATGGCTATGAAAAAATTCATAATCAAAAACTGAGCATACATGTTTCCACCCTCAAATGCTTTAAGCTTATGTAATAGGTATATGACTCTTAGTTATTTAGTGCATACCGAATCTGTGTGGAGATACCAAGTTAATTTGGAATAAAGTGTACACCAAGAATTTAACTGACATACAGTCATTGATATTGCATAAATTAAAAATTATATGTTTGGTTTTATTTTCGTTTACAGTTAATTCATTGTCTTTAAACCAGGTCCTGGAAATTCTTATGCTGGCCTTGCTTTGTTCCTTTAGATCCTCTGTCATTTCCAGTTCTAGTGAAAGTGATGTCATCAGTACACAGAACAGATTTATATGGCATTATACTAAGTAGGTCACCAATACAGATATTTTACAATAAGAATCAGAGTTAGAAACCTTGAGGCATGCCTCTTGAAACATACAGGAATCCAGAGGGCATATTATTAAAGTGTGCCCTCTGCTTCCTATTGTCAAGATACAGTTCTATACGGGGGAGTTCTGTATCCTGAATGCCTTAGCACCTCAATTTATCTATTAGAATCCGACAACTCACAGAGTCAAATGCCTTGCCTTGCTTAAGTTAATCAGTAGGGCATCAACAGATGATTATGCTTCAAAGGCACCTGAGTATTGCCGAAACAACATTTTCAACAGCTTTTGGTGTTGATGAATTTTCCCTAAAGCCATACTGAGTATCAGTCTTCCACTGCAGGTGAAATGTTTGTATATTTGTTGGTATATGTAACAATCTATTTTTGAAAGTATTAGTACAAGAGAAATATGACGGTAGTTATCAACACATGATTTTTCCTCCTTTTTATGTAGAAGGATAACTACTGCTATCTTTAAGCAGGCTGGAATAGAAGAACTCCAAAATGGGTGTAGTCTGATGTCTACTATCCTTTTAGTAACAAAATCTGTTAGACCAAACAAGTCATCTGATTTCGAGTTGCTGAATTTTTCTACATCTACCTTACTGTTTCATGATCAGATACTGACATGCAAAAATACCATCGACTTACTACAAGATAGGGGGGAAGTTTGTCCTGCCTAAATGTAGTTCACTTTGTACACTGTCAACACAGTCAATCTCCACATTATCAAAAAATAATAAACATAAATAAAAATGTTGTGACATTGTTGATGTGATTCTAGCATTATTTTCTGTGCATTTAGAATATAAGGCTCATTTACTATCATACAAAGAACTTTCTTGGTTACTACAAGCTTACTCAATCCATTTAAACGTGAACCACAGCTACTGTGAAATCTGCAGCCAATTTAATTTCCATTTATCATACAAACATTTTTGTAGTGTTTACATATATTTTCAGACTGTTACAGATGTAAGGAGTGTTTGTTCCATTTTCACACTGTTGTTGTTGTTGTGGTCTTCAGTCCTGAGACTGGTTTGATGCAGCTCTCCATGCTACCCTATCCTGTGCAAGTCTCTTCATCTCCCAGTACTTACTGCAACCTACATCCTTCTGAATCTGCTTAGTGTATTTATCTCTTGGTCTCCCTCTACAATTTTTACCCTCCGCGTTGCCCTCCAATGCTAAAACTGTGATCCCTTGATGTCTCAGAATATGTCCTACCAACTGGTCCCTTCTTCTTGTCAAGTTGTACCACAAACTCCTCTTCTCCCAAATTCTAGTCAATATCTCCTCATAAGTTACGTGATCTACCCATCTAATCTTCAGCATTCTTCTGTAGCACCACATTTCGAAAGCTTCTATTCTCTTCTTGTCCAAACTATTTATCGTCCATGTTTCACTTCCATACATGGCTACACTCCATACAAATACTTTCTCAAACGACCTCCTGGCACTTAAATCTATACTCGATGTTAACAAATTTCTCTTCTTCAGAAACGCTTTCCTTGCCATTGCCAGATGGTCTACTTCGACCATCATCAGTTATGTTGCTCCCCAAATAGCAAAACTCCTTTACTACTTCTAGTGTCTCATTTCCTAATCTAATTCCCTCAGCATCACCCGACTTAATTCAACTACATTCCATTATCCTTGTTTTGCTTTTGTTGATGTTCATCTTGTATCCTCCTTTCAAGACACTGTCCATTCCGTTCAGCTGCTCTTCCAAGTCCTTTGCTGTCTCTGACAATTACAATGTCATCGGCAAACCTCAAAGTTTTTATTTCTTCTCCATGGACTTTAATACCTACTCTGGATTTTTCTTTTGTTTCCTTTACTGCTTGCTCAATATACAGATTGAATGACATGGGGAGAGGCTACAACCCTGTCTCACTCCCTTCCCAACCACTGCTTCCCTATCATACCCCTCGATTCTTGTAACTGCCATCTGGTTTCCGTACAAATTGTAAATAGCCTTTCTCTCCCTGTATTTTACCCCTGCCACCTTTAGAATTCGAAAGAGAGTACTCCAGTCAACATTGTCAAAAGCTTTCTCTAAGTCTACAAATGCTAGAAACGTAGGTTTGGCTTTCCTTAATCTTTCTCCTATGATAAGTCGTAAGGTCAGTATTGCCTCACGTGTTCCAATATTTCTAAGGAATCCAAACTGATCTTCCCCCGAGGTCGGCTTCTACCAGTTTTTCCATTCGTCTGTAAAGAATTCATGTTAGTATTTTGCAGCTGTGACTTATTAAACTGATAGTTCGGTCATTTCCACATGTCAACACCTGCTTTCTTTGGGATTGGAATTATTATATTCTTCTTGAAGTCTGAGGGTATTTCGCCTGTCTCATACATCGCTCACCAGATGGTAGAGTTTTGTCACGAATGGCTCTGCCAAGGCCATCAGTAGTTCTAATGGAATGTTGTCTACTCCCGGGGCCTTGTTTCGACTCAGGTCTTTCAGTGCTCTGTCAAACTCTTCACGCAGTATCATATCTCCCATTTCATCTTCATCTACATCCTCTTCCATTTCCATTATATTGTCCTCAAGTACATCGCCCTTGTATAGACCCTCTATATACTCCTTCCACCTCTCTGCTTTCCCTTCTTTGCTTAGAACTGGGTTTCCATCTGAGCTCTTGATATTCATACAAGTGGTTCTCTTTTCTCCAAAGGTCTCTTTAATTTTCCTGTAGGCAGTATCTATTTTACCCCCTAGTGAGATAAGCCTCTACATCTTTACATTTGTGCTCTAGCCATCCCTGCTTAGCCATTTTGCACTTCCTGTCGATCTCATTTTTGAGAATTTTGTATTCCTTTTTCACACTAACAGAGTTAAACTATTGTTCACAAATTTTTTTCTGGCCTAAGCTGCCAAGCTGGCAGTCTTGTGCGTGAGGTGTGCTTGCTTGTGTGCACCAATGGTGTGTGTTTCTCTGTTTCTCTTTTGCTGATAAAGGCTGTGGCTGAAAGCTTTGTGTAAATGTCTTAAATGTGACTGTCTGCAACTTAGTGTCTCTTCCCTACGCTACACAGCAATCTACTATCTTTTTCTACATTGTTAAATACATGTGACATATGCGGACACGGGTCAAGAGCTAGTTTATTATTTAATGATGAGATACAGATTTCAAAACCAGACTTTAAACTGCAAAACACTTTGAGGTACAGGTGTACCTTCTGACCATAATTTATTGGTCATGACCTGAAAAGGTTGCAGAAAAGTAGGAAATGAAAGAGAGACCTGGATAAACAGAAATAACCAAAGACTGGCTGGAGTTTCACACACAGCCTTGGGCAGTGACTGATGGGAACACGAGAAAAAAATACCATGAAAGCAGTAAGTGCAGCAGAGGATAAGATAGGCATCATAATGAATGTTACTGATGAAAGATGAAAATATAAAAATTCAGCAAATTAAGTGGGCAAAAATGAACACAGATGCTTAAAAAATGAGAAACAACATTAAAAAAGTTAAGGCAAGTATAGCTAGAGTACAATTCTAGTGATGCAGAAGCATGCATGACTAGGTGAAAGATAGATAACTCTTTAGGGAGACTGAAGAGACCTTTCAAGTAAGGAGAACAGCCGTATGAACATCAAGAGCTCAAAAGGCAAGCCACTACTCCCCAAAGAAGAGAAAGCTGAAAAGTGGAGTTGAATGAAGAAGGGCTCTACAAGAGATATGAACTTGAAGGCAATATTACAGAGAGGGAAGAGGAAGTATATTTACACGAGATGGGAGCCATGACAGATCTATTCCACCTGTTGTGCAAGATATAGGAGACTGGAGAGAGGGAAAAAAAACATATTTCAAGAAAATAATTCCAGTTTGACAAAAGCAGGTGCTCACAGGCATATTACTGAACTATCATTTTGATAAGTCATGGCTGCAAAATACTGACACAAATTGTTTAAAGAAAAATGGGAATACTACTGTAGATGAACGTACAGAAAGATCAGTTTGGGTTCCACAGAAATGTAGGCCATTATCCTAAAAGACAGGTTGAAGAGATGCAAATCTACATTTACAACACTTGTAGACAGAGAGAAATGCTATTGACAATGTAAATTAGACTACAGTCTTTGAAATTTTGAAGGTAGGCCTAGCAGGGATAAAATACAGGAAGCAAATGTACAACTTGCAGATGAAACCAAACTGCAGAAATACGGGTCAAAGGACATTAAAGGGAAGCAGTAGCTGAGAATGGATTGAGAAATGGTTGCAACCTATCCCCGATACGTAAAGTCTGTACACTGAGTAGGGTGTGAAAGATATGAGAGAGAAATTTAAAGAGGGAATTTAAGTTCACAGAGAAGAAATAACAACTTTGAAGATTGCCAATTGCACTGCAATTGTCAGACAGAAAAGGGCCTGGAAGAGCAGTTTAATGTAATGTCTTTAAAAAAGTTATAAGATGAACAAAAATAACAGTAAAACAAGGGTAATGGAACGTAAGCAAATTAAATCAGGCAGTTCTAATAGAATAGGAGGCACTAAATGTAGCAGATGAGTTTTGCTATTTGGGCAGCAAAGGAACTGATGGCGTGTAGCCTTGCACTGAAGTGAAATGCGAGCAATAAGTGGTTCAGACAAAAATAATAGAACCTTCTAAAATGTTGTGCTACAGATACATGCTGAAGACTACAGAGGTAGGTCTAGACTGAATAACTAAAGAGTGTGAATGGAATCAAATTGTAGAAAAATAAACCTGTGGCACAACTTGACTAAAATAAGGGATTGGTTTGTAGACAACACCCCGAGGCATCAGGTAATTTTCAATTTCAACTGGAGGGAAAGGTACAGGGCATAAAATTGTAGAGGGAGACCAAGGGATGAACACAGTAAGGTGGTTCAAATGGCTGTACATTGTAGCACTTATGTAGAGATGAAGGGAGATCGCACAGGATAGGCTAGCACACGACCTGCAAGGAACCAGTCTTCAGCCTGAAAACCACAACATTCTTCTCGTTCTGTTTCCTGAACTTCATAACAGACGATTTTATTGTCTTCTAGAAACTTACTGCCATACTTTTAGAATGAATACTTCATTCTGATACCACAGAATAATAATTAATGAACGTCACTAGAAAGCACTGCACAAACTACTTAACACGAAGAGCTTTTGAGGGCTACAGTAACATTTTAGCCTGTACTTATCTTCTGCCAGTAAGCATCAAGAAAATTCAACAGTAGCTGCTTGAGAAAAGACAGTTTCGCCCCCTCGTGATGTATATCCTTAAACATTTGTGAGGTTGCTAAAAAGCAAATTATATATTACGCCTAGTAAAGGAAACATCAGTAGCAGGAATTCATGCGGTTTCGTAACCCAAGCACTGTTCCACATTTGCATAACCCATTAAAAACTCTTTCCAGTGCGTAAAAAGCGTTAAAGGTGCTCACCAAACGCATATCCATTTGGATGGTGTCCTTCTGCTGCAGCTGGTTTTGCAGCAGCACTAGACAATGTCCTCAGGCCAGGTCGTAAAGGAATTCCGGCAATCTAAATAAAGATGGGGCAGATATGGTGAGACGTCACGTAAAAATTCACATTAAGGGTTCTATTCTGCAGCATTCTCAGGATAATGTTTTGGAAACCTTATGCTAGCATAAACTTGCTGACAAAACTGTAAACAAACAGATGATTACTAGGCATTAAAGACGTATAAATACTGATAAGATAGTAACTGCGTACTTTTCTTAGCGCGGACATCGTGCTGTCGGTTAATTTGTCGATTCGACGGTAGAAACTATTCAGCCAATTACCCACTGTCCGACCTTTGTACACATTACACAGCGAACTTTCCCCTCTACAGTCCACATTCCACTTGCCTGAGAAATGTCTACAAAGATACTCAATACCGCATCAGCTGTGCTTAGACTGCCCCATAGCCAGCTGAAACTAGTTTCCTTTATTGTATTAATTCAGTTTTTAGGCAGTGGAAAACTATCGGAGTTCTAAATTAACACCATATCATAAAGCACACTGAAATAGGCATAAAGCCGCGTTGGCGCGTTTACACATGCAATGATTTACGGCGCCACACGTACTGTGCCGTAGGGTTCGCATTGTGTAAACATTAGTGGTGGGAAGGAAATAGCGTATCTGTTAGAAATCACAGTGACTGAGAAGTCACAGATATCACAGTAGCAACTTTAAGGCCCGTCCACACTCAACGATCTGTCTGCGCAAATGTCTGCCCACATCACTTCTGCGCAGACAGATCGTTGCGTGTGGACAGAAGATTTGCACCAACCTGAGGTGTGTGCAAACCTGGAAGTTGGAGGTTTGAGCGAAACCTCTCAAATCTGTGGGTTCAAACCACATCTGCGCAGACAAGTTGGAGCGTGTGGACAGAAGATCGCCGCAAATCTGGCGCGAAACAGCTGTTTGCTCAGTCTAGTGTTTGTATTTGTGCGCACAGGGCATTAAAATGGCTGATACTCGTCAGTTTTCCCGAGAGTTTGTAAGTGAATTCACTGAAATATGTAGAAACCACCCATGTTTGTGGAAGATTAAAAGTAAAGAATATAGTGACCGGCGACCGAGACAAAAAGACAGCAGCACACAATGCTCTAATTGAAAAAATTGCGTGCAGTTGACGCCTCGGCAAACAGAGAAGCAGTAATAAAAAAAAAAAATCCTTGCGAACTGTTTACCGAAAAGAGTTATCCAAAGTTCAGAAATCTAGAAGATCTGGTGTAGGAGTAGATCAAGTATACCAGCCAATGTTATGGTATTTTGATCTGCTTAGCTTTCTTAGTGATCAAGAAACGCCAAGACCAAGCAGGAGTACAATTGAAGATGAAATTGGAGTGTCAATGTTACCGCCAGCCGTTCATGAGGGGAAATTGCCCTTCTCATACAAGTATTTTTTCTCATAATATGAAGGGTTACAAGCATTAAGAGATAATTATAAGTTTCGACATCCATCCGCAAATAATTTCGCCAGTCGTTAGGTTCGCCCTGCAACTCTCGCAGTAAATTTACGTGAGAAAACTGCTTTCGCTTTAGCAGCCACTGTCCACACCATTTTGCCAGCTTTCTCTGTTTCCTGCGTTTGGTCTGAATGTTTTTTGCAACACAAGTTGCGAACACAGACCACAACAGAACTTCCTCCATTTCTATATTTCAAAATAACTGAATTAAATTTTTGACGTTTACGGGGAGCGTAGTCCCTTGCCACTGATATTTCTTTTCTACACCGGCAGATGGCGGGCGAGTAGTAGATTGGGGTTTGTGTCGTGTGAACACACCACATTTGCAGCGATCTTTTGCATGTACAGACATCTGCGCCGATGTCTGCGCAGACAGATCGTTGCGTGTGGACCGGGCTTTACAGAATCTAACTGCGATTTCAGTCACAGTTAGCAGTCGCAAGTAGTATTTCATATTCAAAGACGTGAGCCATCTATTGGTCGAATTTAGCACTGCTTTCTGCGATGTCAGTGACAAGTCGAAACTAATGCTCGGTTTACACTAGCAAGTTATTGCAGCAATTTACTTGCGTGGAGGAACTTGCCGCGCGATTTGCGAGTGTAAACATATCGCCAAGTCGACTTGCGACTGTAGCAATTTATTGCGGAAGTGACTTGTTGCACGTTTTCCGCTTCCAGTGTGAACACCACGCACGAAGTAGCTGCAAGTAACTTGCAGCTTTTAGGATTTATTTCTATTTCCTGCAAGTAGGAAGCGCAAGTTATAGTAAGTATGTTGTCTGCATAACATTCATATTTAAAATTTTACTTAATGTGGTGACTTAATTTTATGCAATCATCTTACGTATTATACGCAAACAAATTTCAGAAATGGAGGAGAGACGGGAATGGATGAAGCAGGATACAGAACATTTTATTGAAGCAGTGGAGAGTTACCCCAAAATACGGAACGTGCATAACCGAGACTTTAAGGATAGAGTGAAGAAGATGAGAGGTTTAAATGAAATCTCGTCGATATTCGACACATCTATAAAAGAAGTACATAGGAAGTAGCATAACTTGAAGACACAACCCCTTTGCCACCTGCATCCACTCTCTTGTTGTTTTAGGAGTCTAAGACGATGTGTAATTATTACATGTTCTATTTACTTAGCTTTTCACTTCCCATTTTATGAGCATTAGAAAAAAAACATTTTTATAAGCATATAATTCTGTAAAATGCAGTTTATTTCAATAAAAATTTTATTTCATTGTTGTGTTTTCACATACCTTCAAATAATTTTCCCTTTTCAAGACGTTAAAAAAGGCTCTACATACATCGGGTACGATCAGAGAAATCGTGCAGACGGTAATATGAAACAAGTACATTAGGGACTTGTATGAGTCTCCTACAAAGAAAAGATTTCAAAATTCAAACATTTTTGGTTGTATGTTTCACATAAATAAATGAAATGCCTATTTTATTCGTAGCTCACCGGTAGCTATAAATCATATAGAGTGATGAGCAAACGTTCCTTTGCTAAAACAGCAGTACCGAAGTTTGTGTCTCGTTTTGATATGACGGGCACTATTAACATCAACAAATACTGAGGATCATTTGAGGACATTCTGCAAAAGTTTTCAAAAGTATCCATGCTCTCGATACTAAGTTCTTGCAAAAGGTTATTACAGGCACCATTTTGCGATCTTCTTATTATCTACTCTCTAACCCAAATACTTCTCTTTTTCTTTTTCACGTTTTGCATTACAATTACAAGAGCTGCAGCATATCTCAACCGCCCACTTGTCATTTTACACTTTGGCTGACACTCGTAGTGGTACTGAAAGCATATGTAAACAGTATCAGCAAGTTGTTGACGCAAGTTTCTTGCCAAAGAACTTGCAGAAGAATCTTGCTTAATTCTTGCGCTGCTATGTAAACACAGCTGCAAGCGGCTAGCAATAACTTCCAGCAATAACTTCTGCAAGCGACTTGCTAGTGTAAACCCAGCTTAAGAGTCGCAAGTAGCAACTAAAAAGCGCGGTTAACAGTGGCATCTGTTGGCCAAAGTTCGTACTACGTTCATCTCTGCGGTACGCTATGGAGTCCAACTGCGATTTCCGTGACAAGTCGCAACTAAGAGTCGCAAGTAGCAACTAAAACGCGCAGTTAACAGTGCCATCTGTTGGCCAAAGTTCGTACTACCTCCATCTCTGCGATACGGTATCGTGTGTAACTGTGATTTCCGTGACAAGTCGCATCTAAGAGTCGCAAGTAGCAACTAGAAAGCGCGGTTAACAGTGCCATCTGTTGGCCAAAGTTCGTACTACGTCCATCTCTTCGATACACTATTGAGTCCAAGTGCGATAGAAGCGTCTCGCGGGCCCCGAGGAATCATGACGTCACATCATGACATGACGTCGTCTCTCACGCTAGCCAATATCGCTGGTAGTTTTCGAAACGCGGATATTCTTTGAACATGGCATGTTAATGCATTGTGTGTGTGTGTGTTAGAGGTGGGCCAAACGGTTATTCTGGAGTAACCGTTATCACAGTTCCAGTTATTCTTTGATAACCGTTATCGTTAACCGTTATTAATAACTGCCAAGTTATTTTTCGCTAGCGAATACCGATAACTCCGACAGTTAAATAACGACAAAGTTGGAATCCATCAGCCCCCCACCTGCTCTCGACTGTGGTGTCACCTTTGCCGACTTTTTCGTGCTGTGTTCTAGTGACTATTCAGTGTTGTGTTGCGAACAGAAACCATGCTGTCGCTGGGTGTGCATTTTATATACTTTGCGAACAGAATCCAGACTGTCGCCGTGTTTTTTTTTTAATTGTCTATTGTTTCCCCTGTCTGCTCCGTATGTATTTTTATTCGCTTCATCATCCCTCTGTTGTTTGTTTTAATTTCCCCATTTTCTTTTCACCTTGTTACTCACTAAGTCCCCGATTTTATCGCCTGTTTTTTATTATTATTTATTCTCCTGCTCTTTGTCAGAAAATCTGTAGGCTGCAGAGCGGCGTCCTAAGCTGCTGCCAGCCCGCCCCCTTCGGGGGGAATTGAAATTCAATAAAGGAAAAAAAAAAAAAAAAAAGAATCCAGCAGTTTAGTTATCAGTATAACTGCGAGTAGTGTGAAATAGCAGGAATGTCGTATGAATCGTGTCATAACCTTAGCTTATTAACTCCGGGTACATTTTAGTTGATGTTAGAACGATTATTAGTGTTTCATATTATATGTTTGTAGGTTATCGATCGCTATTAGAAATATTATCTTCGCAGCTGCGACAGAAAGTACGCGGAACTTCGCCAAAGCTCTGTTTAAGTAAAATGTTAACAACGTGCGTTTTTAAGTATGAAGTAATATGTAAACTGAGTACTGTAGGTTAAATTCGAAGCTTAATTTCTTGTGCTGCTCACATAATAGAATAAAGTGTACAGCCTTATAATACAACAAAAAATATACGTAATGTGACAGATTCGTTTACTCCTGTGCTGTAAAAGCTAGTCCTACTGGGGAAAGTGTGAGTATGCTAATCCAAGTTTTATGTCAGATTTGCAAACTGCTCGATTTCTCCAGCGACAGCATGTTTATAACATATGAAGACATGCAGATCGGAAAGATTGACAGTGTTACATTTCTGGGACTACAACTCGATAATAAATTCAGTTGGGAAGGGCATACCACATTTTTTCATTCTGTTATTTCATAAGGGAGCATATTCTGTGGGAACTTATCAAACATAGCAAAAGTTTTTCGCATGTAAAAGTGTGTAATAAAAATCGTTTGTGGTATCAATTCAAGAACATCATGTAGGAACCTGTTCAAGGAACTTTGTATTCTAACCACTGCTTCCTAGTATATTTATTCCTTTATGAGATTTGTTACAAGTATTTCCACCCAATAGCTTAATACATAATATCAGTACTAGAAATGGGAACAGCAATCTACATAAAGACCTAAAATTACTTACCTTGGTCCAAAAGGGGTCCAATATTCAGGAACATGCATTTTCAATAAACTGCCAGCAAGTGAGCAACCATTAAAAACTTGGTTTCAGATAAGGCACGGTTTACAGTGTGTTTGAAAGACTATTTGATACAGAAGTGTCTGATTCCACCCGTCATCAATATGCCGGAAATGGCTATTTTAAGTGTGTCTATGACGTCACTACATACACATGACAACAAACACGAAGATACATATAAATAATACAATAACATTTCCCACCAAAAATACAATCAAGCCAATGGGACAACTGCAGGAAGTTGGGGGTTTTAGGGTGAGGACAAGCTAGTAAAAAAACACACCATGATCCCAAAAAACAAAATGAAGAACAAAAAGAAAAAAAAATTACAGCATTCTGCTACACCAACAAAAATCTGCAGGAATCGGACACTTCCCTTGAACAATATAGGTCAACTATAGGTGACCATACCAAAACACCAATACCCACGACTAAAAGTACGAAAATTGGAATCAGACATTTCCCTTGACCTATATAGGTCAACCTCAGATGACGATACTAAAACATCAACACACACAACTATGAAAATGGGAATCGGTCATTTCCGGTGACCTATATAGGTCCACCACAGCTACTGACGCCAAAAAACCAACACATACAACTGCGAAAAATAAAACCACAATCCCAAAAGTCCACAAATCAATCATCCCTACATAAATTAAATCACATTCAATACATCATAAATACACAAAACATCACAGCTAGAAAAAAAAATTAATTACCACCAGCAAATTCCGGCAGTGCAACCTAGATCGACAGGCCCCCCCTCCCCCCCCCCCCACACACACACACAAACCAACTCATAAACACCGTGCCGTAATGACATTCACACACCACAACACCTTTACGTCGAAGCAGACGGGTGGAATCAGACGCTTCCATTGACCCCTCCTTCTACTCTGTAGATGAATATCGTAACAGAGACTGATAGACCAGCTTAGGTAAAAATTCTGCTATATTTCAGCTTTGACAGCACTTGGTTGCAACAGTCAAGATCGGGTATTCTGTGTATGATAAATTTATTAAAAGTACATAACTGTGTTTTATTCTGTCAGTGTACCAAGTCTGTAAATATTAGCAGTTACTGTGATATATTCACATATTTTGACAATCTCCTGACAAATGATGAGGATAATAATTATTATATTCCACTGTATTATGTTATACTTTCTGACATGTCATTTGTCATTCGCGATGGCCAGCGGCTATTTCCGTAGCAGTACGAAAATATTTGTTCGCTCCAGTTACTATCCTCTCTGGAAGTATCACCTGGAACTACGACCTTTAACTGGAGTCACCGAGTCAGGAACGTCTAGACACACAGTTATTCCGTTACCAGCTTCCAGGTTATCTGTGGTGGTAGCCCGATAACTACCAGAGAACTAGAACTACGAGCCAATAACGATAACTGCCAGAGGAGAATACCGGTCTCTGACAGTTATTTCCATAGTCGCTCGAATTCCTAAGTAACTTCCCTTCTACTACCCGTCCAAGCTAAATTAACACGTAAGGCGGTGGCTTAAGGGAACGACCGTACTTGTTAATGCCTGTACTGCAGCTCCTATCAGCCACGGCTCGGACATTAACTTTATTTAATTGTTAATGCTAAAAGTAACGAAGGCCCACGAAATAGTACACAGTTCTTATCAACAGATGGCGCGCAGTCTCACAGTTATTCCCATGGTCTATAGAACGCCTTCCAAATGCGCAGTACGATCTTCGGTCAACAGATGGCGCGAGGCACTGTTGACACTCAACAGTTATTGAAATAACTGCCAGAATCAGAGGAACGGTTATCGCAGTAACCGTTACTTCGCAGTAACCGGTTATTTCTATCAGTTACGTTATTTTTTGACACCTCTAGTGTGTGTGTGTGTGTGTGTGTGTGTGTGTGTGTGTGTGTGTGTGTGTGTGTGTTAGTGATGGGCTAAACTGCGATTTTCCGATATCAGTGATTTCTGTGAATGCTACTTTTGAGTATCTGTTATTCTTAAATGTGATTTGTCGCAGTTACGAGTCGCAGTTAAGGAACATAGGTCGTGTATCCCTCCGCCACTGCTATTTCTGCGATTTCTGCTACTTCCGCGATTTCTGCTACTTCTGCGATTTCTGTGACTTCTGCTACTTCTGCGATTTCTGTGATTCCTGCGATTTCTGCGACTTACCACCGTATGAAAAAGTTACATCTGTCAACACAGAAAATTGCATCTCAACAAACCTGTCTTTGGCAAGTATGTTTTACGTTTTTTCTTCCGTTGGCTTTAATTTTGTATTAAAGAAACAACTGTGAAAATATTAATAGTGTAATTAATATGTAAGTAGCCGTACAGTACCGTAATAGTTCGTATTTAGAAAATGAATTCTAACATATTGTTATGTTCACAGGTACCTGAACTACATTTCAGTCACTCAGTAAAGTGATAACTCAAAATATCATTGTCAACAGATCTGAAGAAATTGCCACTGCGTCTTTAGACCGTTTACGTCAGACGAGAGGTTAGTTTCTAAGCGTTTCAATAGACTTAATTACTTCAGTGTGATCGTTCTTGCAAATGTGATATTCATTATAGCAAATATTAGCAATCTACTCTGTCAATTATATTGCTAGTAATTAATGACAGCAAAAATTGTTTAATAATCCTTGTGTTTTTGCAGACACAGTTCTGACTCTGATTACTGGTTGCTGTACGTATCTTTCCACATCAAGGCTGTTTTTGAGAGAGACTCGTGAAGATTCAAGACAGCTGTTAGAGGATTTGCAGTTTAAAAGTGAAATAATTGTGAAATAAGTGTGTGAATGATTAAACTGTGTTTTATTGAAGTTGTTGTGCGATTTTAAAGGAATAATAAATGTCAAATACAGTGAGTGAATAATAAAAATCTCATTTTCCACATGTTTAAGCCGCCCTATACCCATAATTTTCCGCCACTTACTTATTGGTAAACACTTGGTGGAGAGTGACATGCCGCCCCCCCCCCCCCTTTCTCCACAATCTTGGTGTGACAGTGATCTGTAACTTATCCCGAAGTCTGCAATATGCATTTTGAGGCTGTTGATATGAAAGTGGGAAGTACAGATCTTCCAGTTAAATCAGGAATAGCTTAAGTGCATTACTTGAAAGTAACACAGGAAAAGCTTACTTATGTAGGTGGTAGTAGTGTCGGCAAAAAGTTCTTGTGTGTGAAGTTGCCATGTAGAACACCAGGTGTAAAACTTTTCTCCCGAGTCTTGAACTGTGTCGGAACAAAAGTGAGGCATTCATATGACTGTTTTCATTTCTCTACACTTATACAGATGTCTGAGTTCTGCTGTGTTAACACTGCAAAGTCCTGCAGGCATGTGGAGTATTAACCAAAACTGTCATATTGGAAGCAGAATCAAACACATTTGTTACGTTACTTGATATTTTCAGGAGAAAAAGGCAATGTTGTTTCTTATTAATATAATACATTCAGAGTCACAGCAGTATTTGACCAACCATAACTGATGCTGAATGTGCATGTCGTCATATATTATGAAGGGCTTATTTCAATAGTGGTAAAAGTCCATTACCTCCACTTTTCTGTCTATAATGCTTCTGAAATTAGTGATCCAAACAAACATAAATAAAGGTTCATCTCTAGCAAGAAGCCATATGCTTGAATATTTCTGGTATCTCAAATGCAGATTTGTCAGTGCTCATTTAACTTTAAGACTCTGTATCTCAAAATGAACAAAAATGGACTTGTACTACTATTGAAATAAGCCCTTCATATGCACACACAGCACGTCGATCTCGTGAGGCACAAGGCTCTCATAACAAAGTACGTACGTCGGTCAACAGATGACACTAGGAAAAGTATGTTAACTGCGCTTTTCAGTTGCTACTTGCGACTCTTACTTGCGATTTGTCACAGAAATCGCAGTTTGACTCGGTAGCGAATAGCGTAGTATGAACTTTGCTCAACAGATGGCAGTGCTAACTGCGCTTTTTAGTTGCTACTTGCGACTCTTAGTTGCGACTTGTCACGGAAATCGCAGTTAGACTTGATACCGCATAGCGGAGATGGACGTAGTACGAACTTTGGCCAAAAGATGGCACTGTTAACCGCGCTTTCTAGTTGCTACTTGCGACTCTTAGTTGCGACTTGTCACGGAAATCGCAGTTAGACTCGATACCGTATCGCAGAGATGGACGTAGCACGAAGTTTGGCCAACAGATGGCACTGTTAACCGCGCTTTCTAGTTGCTACTTGCGACTCTTAGTTGCGACTTGTCACTGACATCGCAGAAAGCAGTGCTAAATTCGAGCAATAGATGGCTCACGTCTTTGAATATGAAATACCACTTGCGACTGCTAACTGTGACTGAAATCGCAGTTAGATTCTGTAAAGTTGCTACTGTGATATCTGTGACTTCTCAGTCACTGTGATTTCTAACAGATACGCGATTTCCTGCCCACCACTAGTGTGTGTGTAAGTAATGGCGGGTTTTGTGATTTGTGTGCGTTAAAGCTTTTCAATCATGGGAAAAAATTGATAATACTTGCTGCAAAAGCAGATGTTTGCAGAGGAGAAAGCATAGTTTATATTCCAGATAATGGACGGTAAGTAACTTACGTTAGTAATCTTATAATGCTCAAGAAAAGTAAAGTGTATGGTAAATCTACAGAAATTTCGTTCTTTGTGCCTATAGTATTCTGATGCATTATGTTACCCAGTAAAGTTTCTTTCAATGCATCTATGTGGATTATTTGTGGTAATGGCGTATTCTCATAACAAATGGCTTCGGTATTTAAGTTGCAATCATCGTAACTTTTTCCTGATCAAAAATTGTGTAGTAACTGTATTCTAACGTCAGTAACCTGCACATTTGAAAACTTTTGAATGTTCAAAATTACATCATTCATCATAGTCAGTATTTTTTTACAGTAAAATAGGTATGAATAGCAATGACTGAATCCAGATTTGTGAGTGATGTAATCTGTTTTTGTAATGGATGTTTCAGTTTCTGAAGTGAAAATCCAAAGAAGAGAAGACAGCGAGAAGTAGCTTTTTGTCTGTTTCATGGTTTATAGGCCTACTGGGGAAACTCGCCATGTAAAAAAACGAGTAACGCATCAAGCTTGGTACCTCTATGGTGATGTGGAAATCCGAGCGTTGTTAATAAATAAATTAATTCAGTGTGTGTGTGTTTCTTTTGATTCCTTTATCATGTTGCTTATAGTAGACCAAATTTAATTCAAGTACCCAGGTGATAATTTCAACATAAATTGGACTATGTGCATAGCTGTTTCTAATGGCTTTGCTGCTTCTCAGAGGCAAAGTATGAATATTTACCATCCTCTGGCATGTGCATTCACTAGTCATTTATGGCAAAAGAAATCACTGGCTGAAAGCATAATTTGCTTGGTAGACATAATTGGAAATGGCCTTTTTAGTTATAATTTTACGTTTTTAGATTATAGTACTCCCTGAGAGATTATCTTCTGCATTTCTTGACCCTGACATGACTAGTAATGGATGTTTCACCACCAGGTTAGGCATACAGCATTAAGTGCCCTGCTATGCTGTGAGCAGCATGGTAGTCAATGTGTTAAGCAGGCATTTAGGAACTTTGAATGTGAAGTATATGCATCTGTACAGTCGTGGCTAAAAAAGAACAGCTAGAATGCTAATTACTGTTTCAGGAATTATCCTTTACCCAGTTAAATATGTATCTAAAAATGAATTCATGAATAACTTTGTAGTCATTTAATCGTTTGGTTTTGTAAGACATTTAAATAAAAATACTGCAGACCCAAAAATAGTCTGGAAATGGCAAGGAATATCAAATATATGTAAATATTTTTCCTCAGTAAGATAAAAGTGTAAAATTGCTGATACTTGGTTGTTACCATATCACTGCTGGCCCCAGCAGAGCAGTCTGCTGTGACCACCGGCACATTCATGCCAGCCAACAGGTTAATACACAAAACAGGGCAGTGCAAGACTTGGTCCGTAATTCTCATTGGTTGAAGCAACTAAAATCAAATTTCTGAGGTGTGCTGGAACTGTGTTGTTGGTATATTCCCTAGCATGATTTAAAATTTTTGCATTGAAATGGCACTGACAGCGCGTAACATATTTTGCAACAGAGAATAGATACTAAAAAATTTATGTGGGAATATATTTCAAGAAACCCTTTCATACCTAACCTGACAATTATATTGACACACAAGTAAACCCACCTGAATGGCACACTGGGTTATACAAGCATTAGCTGTAGGTGTAGAATAGGTAATTTACACAGAAAACTTTTCATACAAATTTTATTGTAAAGCACACTAAAGTTAAGGGAAAGGTGCAATGCCTAGATGAGATAAACGTGGACACGCAAGAACTGGTTTTGCTCAGATATATGGAAAATTAACTGTAGTATTATATGACATACAACACATCTGAGGTGCAAATTTGTGGAGAGGAGAAATTGCATTGAACCTGTTGTGTATGGTGCACATTTTGTTACAGTGCTGGGATGATGTCATCCAGATTTCAAAATTAGTGGTCTAGTAATGAAACTCTCATCAGTTTAATATTTAAAAATAAACATGCCTGAAAAAGGAAGCTGAATTAGGACTTTCAATTAAATTGCAAAAATGTTCTTGTTTTGCACATTCACTGCGGATGACACTTAAAAGCACGGTGTTAGTAGCTCTTATTGACCTTTGTGTCAGCCACAGTGAACATGTTGAAGGTTTTAAAGTAACAAAGTAGTTGTTGACATTGAGGTATTAATAGATGACAGCAGGAAACAGCAATGAAATAATGTGAATTACTTAAACCAGGAATTAAACCAGTCTACATAGCTTTGAACACAGCCAAAAAATGGTTGGTTGAAATGGCTCTGAGTACTATGGGATTTAACTTCTGAGGTCATCAGTCCCCTAGAACTTAGAACTACGTAAACCTAACTAACCTAAGGACATCACACACATCCATGCCCAAGGCGGGATTCGAACCTACGACCGTAGTGGTTGCGCGATTCCAGACTGTAGCACCTAGAACCGCTCGGCCACCCTGGCCAGCGAACACAGTCATTTCACACTTCTTATTCACTGCATATTTGTGTGCTATAACTAATACAGCAACCTTTTATTTTCTCATCTTTGATCTGGAACACGTGTCACATCTTACTAGTTTTCCTAGAGCAACTCTAGGTTTACAAGATCCACATTTCAGAATTCTGGTAATTGCTAGTCCTACCTCATGCTGAAAGCGTGGGTTGATAGCTGTCTCTTCAGATATGATCTCATCAACTGCCATTTCAGAAACTTGAAGCAAAAATGTGATTATTCAATTTTCTGTCAGTGATGAATATATCGCTAATGTATAGGTATATTCATGATGGTATAGAACAGTGCAGGGCCATCACACCTGCTGGGTGGACTAAACTGTGCACTTCACATCCAGTGCATCAATTTCTTCAAAGGTAGTATCATAGTACACTACTATCTCAGACTTGATTCTTGCGATGCTCAATGAAACAGCATTATGCCTTGAAGACACTAAACTAACAGCCTTCTTAAGTTTTTGAATGAAGGATATAAGAAGTAATATATCCAAAAACAATTAAGTTTTACATTTTGCTGTCAGGAACTCTTTTGGAATCTTTGCTTTTATTATTGTTTTGTACATGTGTGGCCTTTTTGTTTCCTCTTCCCAGTTTGACAAGCACATCTGATTTGCTTAATGGGGATATTTATGCTTACAAAAATAAATAAATAAATATGTGTGGGTTCCTGTAGTCATGTCCTAGTTGTTGAACCACGGGCAACGTATGAGTGGCCAAGTAAGTGGTCCCGACAGTCGGGATACCAGTTACTTTGGAATAAGGCTGGGCATCTCGGACATATTCTGAGTCGTGGTCACCTTTTGTGCTCATACGGCAAAGACTACCAAATCCACCGGTTAGTCCCTCAGCCGTTAGGGGTAAAACCCAATGGGACTCGGGGCAAGTAAGGCTAGCAACCTGCTTCCCTGGTACTCTAAATATGATGCTGGCAATAATCAGAGCAAAATGCCTCGGACCTTTGGAGGTGGCGGAGTCCCACCTCTAATTGACAAACCAGGGACTCCTAAGATACGACTCAGCAAGCGAATGGTAAGGAGATGGAGAGCTATTAATATCAATGGGGGCTACTATGGGAAGAAGGTAGAGCTGGTAGAGGCTGCAAGTAAGATGGGGTTGGGCATTTTAGCTGTTAGTGACATTCGGGTAAGGGGTGAGAAAGAAGAGGAAGTGGGAGAATACAAGGTCTACCTGTCAGAAGTCACAGTAGGAATAGCACAATGGGGTGTAGGGCTTTACATCAGGAAAGAAATGGAACCCAGCGTAGTTGCAATAAGGTATGTAAACGAACGACTGATGTGGATAGATTTGACAGTGTCTAGCAAGAAAATTAGGATTGTGTCAGTATATTCGCATTGTGAAGGGACAGATCAAGATAAGATGGATAGTTTTTATGAGGCACTCAGTGATGTAGTTGTTAGAGTAAAGGACAAGGACAGTGTTCTGCTCATGGGTGATTTTAACGCCAGGATTGGAAATCGAACAGAAAGGTATGAAAAGGTTATGGGTAAATTTGGAGAGGATATGGAGGCCAACAGGAACGGGAAACAACTCTTGGATTTCTGTGCCAGTATGGGCTTAGTAATCACAAACTCCTTTTTTAAACATAAGAACATTCACCGGTATACTTGGGAAGGCAGGGGAACCAGATCTGTCATTGACTATATAATAACAGATCAGGCATTCAGGAAGGCTGTGAGGGACACACTTGTATTCAGGGGATTCTTTGATGACACTGATCATTATTTAATCTCTAGTGAAATTGGGATTGTGAGGCCGAAAGTGCAGGAGGTCAGGTCCATATGTAGGAGGATAAGAGTGGAGAAACTTCAGGATAAGGAAATCAGGCACAAGTACATAACAGCGATCTCAGAAAGGTACCAGTTAGTTGAATGTAGTCAATTACAGTCATTGGAAAAGGAATGGACAAGGTACAGGGACACAGTACTAGAAGTGGCTAAAGAATGTCTTGGAACAGTAGTGTGTAAAAGTAGGATGAAGCAAACAGCTTGGTGGAATGATACAGTCAAGGCAGCCTGTAAAAGGAAAAAGAAGGCGTATCAAAAATGGCTACATACCAGAACCCAGGTAGACAGAGAAAGTTATGTTGAAGAAAGAAACAAAGCCAAACAGATAATTGCAGCATCCAAGAAGAAATCGTGGGAAGACTTTGGAAACAGGTTGGAGACTATGGGTCAAGCTGCTGGAAAACCATTCTGGAGTGTAATTAGCAGTCTTCGAAAGGGAGGTAAGAAGGAAATGACAAGTATTTTGGACAGGTCAGGAAAACTGCTGGTGAATCCTGTGGATGCCTTGGGCAGATGGAGGGAATATTTTGAAGAGTTGCTCAATGTAGGTGAAAATGCGATCAGTAATGTTTCAGATTTCGAGGTAGAATGGGATAGGAATGATGATGGAAATAGGATCACATTTGAGGAAGTGGAAAAAATGGTCAATAGATTGCAGTGCAATAAAGCGGCTGGGGTGGATGAAATTAAGTCTGAACTCATCAAATACAGTGAAATGTCAGGTCTTAAATGGCTACACAGGATAATTGAAATGGCGTGGGAGTCGGGACAGGTTCCATCAGACTGGACAAAAGCAGTAATCACACCAATCTTTAAACATGGAAACAGAAAAGATTGTAACAACTACAGAGGTATCTCTTTAATCAGCGTTGTGGGTAAAATCTTCGCAGGTATTGTTGAAAGGAAAGTGCGAGTATTAGTTGAGGACCAACTGGATGAAAATCAGTGTGGGTTTAGGCCTCTTAGAGGTTGTCAGGACCAGATCTTTAGCTTACGGCAAATAATGGAGAAGTGTTATGAGTGGAACAGGGAATTGTATCTATGCTTTATAGATCTAGAAAAGGCATATGACCGGGTTCCTAGGAGGAAGTTATTGTCTGTTCTACAAGATTATGGAATAGGAGGCAAACTTTTGCAAGCAATTAAAGGTCTTTACATGGATAGTCAGGCAGCAGTTAGAGTTGACGGTAAATTGAGTTTATGGTTCAGAGTAGTTTCAGGGGTAAGACAAGGCTGCAACCTGTCTCCACTGTTGTTCATATTATTTATGGATCATATGTTGAAAACAATAGACTGGCTGGGTGAGATTAAGATATGTGAACACAAAATAAGCAGTCTTGCATATGCGGATGACTTAGTTGTGATGGCAGATTCGATTGAAAGTTTGAAAAGTAATATTTCAGAGCTAGATCAGAAATGTAAGGACTATGGTATGAAGATTAGCATCTCCAAAACGAAAGTAATGTCAGTGGGAAAGAAATATAAACGGATTGAGTGCCAAATAGGAGGAACAAAGTTAGAACAGGTGGACGGTTTCAAGTACTTAGGATGCATATTCTCACAGGATGGCAACATAGTGAAAGAACTGGAAGCGAGGTGTAGCAAAGCTAATGCAGTGAGCGCTCAGCTACGATCTACTCTCTTCTGCAAGAAGGAAGTCAGTACCAAGACTAAGTTATCTGTGCACCGTTCAATCTTTCGACCAACTTTGTTGTATGGGAGCGAAAGCTGGGTGGATTCAGGTTACCTTATCAACAAGGTTGAGGTTACGGATATGAAAGTAGCTAGGATGATTGCAGGTACTAGTAGATAGGAACAATGGCAGGAGGGTGTCCACAATGAGGAAATCAAAGAAAAACTGGGAATGAACTCTATAGATGTAGCAGTCAGGGCGAACAGGCTTAGATGGTGGGGTCATGTTACATGCATGGGAGAAGCAAGGTTACCCAAGAGACTCATGGATTCAGCAGTAGAGGGTAGGAGGAGTCGGGGCAGACCGAGGAGAAGGTACCTGGATTCGGTTAAGAATGATTTTGAAGTAATAGGTTTAACATCAGAAGAGACACCAATGTTAGCACTGAATAGGGGATCATGGAGGAACTGTATAAGGGGGCTATGCTCCAGACTGAACGCTGAAAGGCATAATCAGTCTTAAATGATGATGATGATGATGATGATGATATGTGGATACAATGCAACCTGCAAACCAAGATCATCCTCCAAAACTTTACGAGCCTAGGAAATAAGCACAATGATTTGGACGTAGTAGCATGTTTTAATAAACCAGATGTTTCAGTTATTACTGATCATTGGTATACCAAAAAAGAATCTTATTATGCACCCATTAACAAAGAATTTCTGCTCATCTTTTAGTAGGGATATCAAACCTTATGGTGATGTTGCAAAAAGTGGCAATAATTGGTGCTCAAAGATGTAATTCCTACGTGTTGAAGGTGTTACTCAACTTTCTGCGATAAACTATAGATGGGAAAGGAAACATAATTTTAGATATAGACAGACCTACATCTGAAATTACTGATTTGTTTTAGCTAATCGCTATCAGTTGCTTGTAGAGAGAGATAGTAAATACTACGGGAAAACGGCTGGTAATTATGCTGATAATGTTCACAGTTTAATAAAACCTTATCTAACACAAATCAGTTTTCACTCATAAGGATGGTGAGTGGCACACACAGATCTAACATTACTGATAGGTAATACAGGATCCCCAGGACTTTGTACTGGGATACTTTCTTTTGTTGATTTGTGTAAATGACAAAATACTGCTCCTCAAATTCAAGGATAGTTCTGTGTACTGATGCTACACCCATTGCATGCAAGTGTAAAGATTATGAGCAACTAAAAAAACTATGAAACTGTATTACAAATGAAATAACTCAGTATTTCTATGAAAGTCATCTCATTGTCAGCACAAGATAGCAGCAGTAACGGATTTTCACCCCACAAGACAGATTTTTAAATTCAGTTGTGCACTGGAACTGATATTGTCATGAAAGAAAACTACTGCTTGGTTACAGTTAAACTTTCTATATTTAACATGTTATAACCTGGAAAATAATTACCGTACAAGAACATAACTTGGTAGCATTAATGTCAAGGACATGGGGAAGAGAAATAATGCAGAATCAATTCAACTGAAACACTTGTAATGTGCTGCTACAGTACACCATACCATTACATACCAGTACCATTACTGGTGACGGTGATGGAGGCTGTTATGAAAAGCTTGTGATATTATTCAAATCTGATATGGCAAGTTAACAGAACTTTTGATCCATGTGAGTAAAATTATTGTGTAAAATCGATAGTGCAGCTTCTTAAAGAAGTCTCTTCAGGGCCTTCGAAGTCTTTCACTTACATGTCAACATATTTACTCCCTAATAGTATTTGTTGTTCATAATAGGGGTAATTTTACTCTGTTCAGTGAAATGAACTTGCAAAATACTGGAAGGAAAAACAATGTCCATGTAGACTATACATCCTTGCCTACGATTCAGAATGGAATTTCACATTTTGATCGAAAGTCTGTAACAGGTTGCTGCTAGACATTAGGCAGAAAACTGAAAATCCTAAGATATTAAAAAAATACAAAGTGAAAACATTATTTTCTTAGCCTCTCCTTCTATAATTATAATTAAACGTAATGTTTCGACTCAAGGATGCACATGCTAGTTAACACTGAGGTTCAAATTAACAGAGTTTTAATGTTACCATTATATGTAGGGCTGCCAGTACTCATTGTAAAATTCTGAAATGCTTTGTACGAAGTATGAGAGAAAAACAGCACTTGAATAAAAAAACCATTTCTAGCTTTCAGAGTCATTACTTCCTTCCTCTGGGAAGATGAATACGTTTTGTGACTGGAAATGAGGGGAAGATCACTTAGACCACCCGTATAGAACACTTATGTGACACATTCATGAGTACTTCTCCAAAGTTTGAGATCCAGGTCAGATTTAAGCAACACATTGAAGCAACTCAGAGGCTGGATGCTAGATAGGTTACCAGTAGTTTCAAACTATGTGCGAGTATTATTTTGTATAACACTATTGAGAAAATTTAGAAGGCATGAGAAATCAGGGCTCGGACAGCCTTTCTTCCCTCTCTCTATTTGCGAGTGGAACGGTACCATTTTGTTGCTTGTGTAATATGTATATACATAAAAATACGGAAGAAAATTGTTACTGCCTACTACATTAAGAAGTAATAGTTAAACTAACCTAAAGCTTCGTGATTTAGTTCAAATGTTTTGTCCCACTGACACACTCTTGACAATCAGTGCATCTATAGCAGTCTTACAATTTGGAGATGTCAGTATTGCTTCGATCTACACTCCTGGAAATGGAAAAAAGAACACATTGACACCGGTGTGTCAGACCCACCATACTTGCTCCGGACACTGCAAGAGGGCTGTACAAGCAATGATCACACGCACGGCACAGCGGACACACCAGGAACCGCGGTGTTGGCCATCGAATGGCGCTAGCTGCGCAGCATTTGTGCACCGCTGCCGTCAGTGTCAGCCAGTTTGCCGTGGCATACGGAGCTCCATCGCAGTCTTTAACACTGGTAGCATGCCGCGACAGCGTGGACGTGAACTGTATGTGCAGTTGACGGACTTTGAGCGAGGGCGTATAGTGGGCATGCGGGAGGCCGGGTGGACGTACCACCGAATTGCTCAACACGTGGGGCGTGAGGTCTCCACAGTACATCGATGTTGTCGCCAGTGGTCGGCGGAAGCTGTACGTGCCCGTCGACCTGGGACCGGACCGCAGCGACGCACGGATGCACGCCAAGACCGTAGGATCCTACGCAGTGCCGTAGGGGACCGCACCGCCACTTCCCAGCAAATTAGGGACACTGTTGCTCCTGGGGTATCGGCGAGGACCATTCGCAACCGTCTCCATGAAGCTGGGCTACGGTCCCGCACACCGTTAGGCCGTCTTCCGCTCACGCCCCAACATCGTGCAGCCCGCCTCCAGTGGTGTCGCGACAGGCGTGAATGGAGGCACGAATGGAGACGTGTCGTCTTCAGCGATGAGAGTCGCTTCTGCCTTGGTGCCAATGATGGTCATATGCGTGTTTGGCGCCGTGCAGGTGAGCGCCACAATCAGGACTGCATACGACCGAGGCACACAGGGCCAACACCCGGCATCATGGTGTGGGGAGCGATCTCCTACACTGGCCGTACACCACTGGTGATCGTCGAGGGGCACTGAATAGTGCACGGTACATCCAAACCGTCATCGAACCCATCGTTCTACCATTCCTAGACCGGCAAGTGAACTTGCTGTTCCAACAGGACAATGCACGTCCGCATGTATCCCGTGCCACCCAACGTGCTCTAGAAGGTGTAAGTCAACTACCCCGGCCAGCAAGATCTCCGGATCTGTCCCCCATTGAGCATGTTTGGGACTGGATGAAGCGTCGTCTCACGCGGTCTGCACGTCCAGCACGAACGCTGGTCCAACTGAGGCGCCAGGTGGAAATGGCATGGCAAGCCGTTCCACAGGACTACATCCAGCATCTCTACGATCGTCTCCATGGGAGAATAGCAGCCTGCATTGCTGCGAAAGGTGGATATACACTGTACTAGTGCCGACATTGTGCATGCTCTGTTGCCTGTGTCTATGTGCCTGTGGTTCTGTCAGTGTGATCATGTGATGTATCTGACCCCAGGAATGTGTCAATAAAGTTTCCCCTTCCTGGGACAATGAATTCACGGTGTTCTTATTTCAATTTCCAGGAGTGTATTAATATTCCCTCATTGAGCTCTTTTTATCTTAAGATAACATAAACTGGATTTTTGAGAAACTACATACAGGAAGATGTGATTGGCATATAGCTGTTTGTTTACAGAAAAACAACGATCAAAATTTAAGCATATCGGTAACACACACTGGGCAAAAGCACATATCTGGGCAAGCACACTATACTGGATTTCGCCCCATTTTCCCTAGAAACCTTGACTGGAGTAATAACTTTATTTGCAGCATAGTCTGAGGTCTACATTAGGTTGAAAAGCGATAATTTCGTTGACAGTTGTGGAACACAGCGAATGAGAAATAAAGGTTGTGGTAACAGACAGACGTGTGTCTTTGCCTAATATTTGTTTGCGGCATATTTAAATGCACTTTCCCACATTTAACGCATTTCTCATAATAAAAAAAAATAAAACTACTAGGTCATCCCCAAAAAACATATATTAAAAAATGAACAAGCATCCGACGTGTTTTGACGCATGTTAGGTACTGATATCGTACACAAACAGGAAAAATGCAATGGGCGTTCCACTACGCATCCTTTACCATATTTGATTCGTTTTTCCGCATTTGCTACTGCTGGTATGGGTTCAAAGACAAATTCGTGCTGCAAACGTCTCAGTGGTAGTTAGCCTACATTAGTAAGATGCAGTTAATGCGTTAAAAGCATTTAGACACATTTTCCGCAATGCGTAATACGTGTTATGCTATAAATCACTCTGCCTTTCGCGCCAGTAATTTTTAATCAGTTGGCTTCAATCAATCACGTACGACTCTAATATGTAACCTTGACTACGCTGCGGATTTATCATGTCACTATAATCCAGATTATTCGCATTTAAACCTTCTTTCTGCATTTTATTCTGTTAACGGAAGCTTCATTCAAACAATCTGGATTGATTTGACATTCCAAAACAACAGCTGAAGGCACGTCTGTATAAACACTGTAGCCAACGTGTGACGTCACTTGAGTCAACAGAGTTGTTTACAGGTCTAGTCACCAGGCAGCGCTGTCACGCTTTCAGCCTTACTGATGACGTCATGAAGCGATTCCTCGGGGCCCGCGAGACGCACGTACTGCGATTTCCGTGACAAGTCGCAACTAAGAGACTTGCGTCTAGGGGACGCCAAAGAATTGGCTTTGCTGATTGGCCACGTCGTGCCATGACGTCGTCTCCCACACCAGCCAATCCAGATCGTTGCTACTTTCTGAAACGCGCTGTTCTTTAAACGAGGCCATTCCTCTGTCGATACATTGTGTGGCTAACTCGTTATAGTACTTCACTGTTGTGTGTTCTAGGCCTATGTTTATAATGGCAGATTCCAGCTTCGAAAAACTTTATACGCACACATCAGGAAAATGCACGATGGAGAGCCCACAAGACGACTGCAGCTATTCCTTCAATACATTGGCTAGTTTGAGAGCACATGTGGAGGAAAAAGCACGTGTTTCGAACTGCGGATGAAAAGATTGTATTCCAGTCAATGGACGGTAAGAAACACCGCATAATAATAAGTTTTTACTATTCAGTAGTAGGATCGTTTCTGGTAAACCTGTAGAATTTCGGTCTTTGTGCATTCAGTAATGTGGTGCAATGTTGTACTGCAAAGTTTCTTTCAGTTCGCATGAAAGGATTATTTGTATTAACGGCCTAGTCTTAGAAGACATTTAAGTCACAATCATTGTGATCCATAATGGGTAATTAACAAACCTTATTTTTACTGTCCATAAATTGTGAAGAAACTGTTCTTTTTTTCGTATCGCTCAACGCATGGAACCCAGATTGGAATCCAGTTTCATGTGTAACAGATTTCTCTTAGCAAAAGGAACAATTTAGACATACCGGGAGATAGTGAGCAAATTCTGAAACTGTGGGAAGAAATCGCTGTCACTTGTTAACTCTCGCTCCAAGAAAGAAGGTCAACACTGTGCCAGCAATGTTCAACGAACATCTAACAAGCAGAACTTCAGTACAAAAAGTGTCTTTGGTAAACCAACCCTGGCTGAAAAGTCAAATGTTGCTAGTGCTTTGGTGCAACCTGACAGTGAAGTGTTGAGTGTACATGTTGGCTTTGATCACACATACTCTAAGAATTAAATTTATCTGTCCTACAGTTGTGTGTGCATGTTAGGGTGTCATGGTATATAGGCCTACTGGGGAAACTCGCCATGTAAAAAAAAATGAGTAACGCATCATACTCAGTACCTCAGGGTGATGTGGAAATCCGAGTGTACTAAATAAAGAAAATGTCACTGTTTGTGTGTTTCTTTTGACTCATTTATCCTATTGCATATAGTTAACAAAATGTAACTGAAATATCTACTAAACTGTAACATTAATTTCAAAAGGTTTTGCTATTTTTCACAGGTAAAGTATGAGTATTCACCAGAATCCTACAGTACAAATGTTTTCCAGTTGACAACTGAATGAAGTCAAAAAGCAAAATTAGCTTGGGAAAGCTGAAAATTGTTTATTCAGTTCGTTATTTTTTATATTAAAACAATTCCCGAAAATCTATTTTGCTGACTTTCTTGGTCTAATTTTCTATATTTAACATGTCGGTTATGACATGCTTGGTGATGGATGTTTTGTCACCAGGCATATGGCATCAGGTGTGTGGCTTTTAGTGACAATACTGCAGTCGATGTGTTAACAGCTTTTCGGGACCTTGAGCAGGAAGCATATGCATCTAGAAGTCTTGTTTAAAAAGTGCAGCCAAAATTCTAATGTCTGTCTGAGGAATTTTCCTTTAATGGAAAGTTTTTGCCCAATAATTCAGTTAATGTCTGGTAATTACTTAATGTGGTAAGTGCTATGAGGCCAACACCAGCCACAGCAGAGCCGTCTGCCATGGCTGCTGGCAACTTTGTGACATTGAAGGGATAATATACAAAAGTGGGCTGTGCAAGAAATTCAAACTAGTTTCCTTTGGTTAAAGCAATTAAAATCAAACTTGTGAAGCATGTTGAAAATCACATACTCCTCGCCATAATTTAGTGCATAATATATGGAAATGTTATATTTTCTTGAAACCTTAAGAACCAAACCAGTTGGTTGAATTAACATATGAGTAAACCCATCACAATAGCACTATGTTACGCATTAATTAGCTGCAGTTACAGGATAAGTAAACAAGGACAGTAAACTTTTCATACAAATTTTATTATAACGCTTGCAAAGGTTATAGAAAAGATGGACAACAAGATAAACTTGTGTAGGCATCATTGTAAATACATTTTTACTTCAAGAAAGCTGAATCGGATAATAATCTCAAGATGCCTTAAATTGCATGACACATCACCAATCAGGTATTTTCTGTTGGAGAAATAGTCTGGTTTTTCAGAACTTTTTCATTTGTTCTTGTGAAAAACCTTGTATCAAACAGCTGTTTTTCTACGATCAATCCATTATTACATGCATGTAGTTTTGGTGACCCAATGGCAGCCATCTTAAGGCTGTATGCAAACCACCAGATAAACATATCTACATAGTTGGTCTGCATTGTGCAGGTCCCAGCAGTTTTTTATTAGATTCTGTGAATGTCTCCTTCAGTTCCATGTGGATGCCTCTGACATAAAAGTATTATGATAATTTTATTAAATGCTTTCTTGCTGTGTTGACCTATGTCAATGGTGACAAGAAAATTTTTACTGGATCGGGATTTGACACCCGCCGTATCCATGAGATATTCCTGCAAATGGCTCTGAGTGTATGAGTGCATCAGAACTGAAGAAAGTTCCCCAATGCCAAGCTAGGCTATGTATAGATACAATTGTATGCATGGTGACTGTTCTTTCGGCTGTCTGAAAGAATGGATACCATGCATATAATTGCAGAAATATAACTAGTTGTCTTATGACTGAGGTGTCCACGTCAGTCTGAAGAAGTCCGTGGAATCTAGTAAAAAACCTGGTGGCACCTGCATAATGCAGACCGACTATGTGATATATTTATCTGGTGGTTTATGTATAGCCTTAAGATTAATGGGATGCCAAAACTAGTTGCATATAGTAAAGGATTTATATAAAGTAAAACAGCTGTTTGGTACAATGTTTTTCACAAGAATTTGAAGCCAGCTGCAGTCTTATATCCCATATCCTATATCTGATGGATTCACAAAAAGAAGAAAAAATCATTCACTGCCCTAAGAATTTCTCCAAAAATATTACCCATTACATGGAATGACCAGATGCTGCATTCAGAACAAGAATTTAGGAGACCTATGCCGGACCAATGCCTGGTAAGTGCTAGATCAAAATATGACCTCTTTCAACACCTCTTCATTTTCTACCTCGTTTTCATGTTCTTCTTCACCTAACTCTGAATTACTGTCATGGCTGCTATATAATCCGGATAAAGGCCCAACTCAGCGTTGTAGCTGGTTACTTTCTGTAGAAATGGGCAAAATGAAGACAGAAGTCTTACATTTTGCATTTAAGAACTCATTCACACAGGGTGAACATGCAGACACACTGGATTTTGCCCATCACACAGACTGGCATGTGATTGAACTTGAACATGGCATCAGAGCTCACTCCCCAAAATTTACAAGAATTAGGGGACTTGTGTGCATAGATGTGGTGCCAACTCCCTCCAGCGACCTATCAAGGCTTCGTTGATTCCGTGCAAATACGCATCGTCACTGTTATCCGTGCCGAAGATAGACATACTGGCTATTAGGTAGATGGTCAAAAGGTTCTGGTTAATCTTATTTTCATTTCTTTACGAGAATATAACATCGTTTCAATCTATAGGAACAGGAAACAGTTCGCTAGAGAAATCCCACAAGGAGTATGGTGGGGTCAGTCTGGCTCCAAACTTACCTGCTCTGAACACAACCACTTGGTTTTACAGTTCAGAGTGCAAAGTATGCACACCTAAAGCACTACAATTTTACAAGCATTCAATCTAAACATAAACAAAATTCCCTGGCATCCGTATTAACCCACCACACTGGTTATCGGTTAGATAGGCTACGCCAGATGACTTGGCAGACATTTGTAAAAGAAAGAAATGAAGGTAGTTAACTGAGGTGATGGAAAAAAAAGAGGCAAGTGAAAGTAAAGAGTAAGTATCATTGAAGTAAAGATGCACTAGAAAATTGCATAAAGGAACTAATTGGAAAATATTTCAAAATCTTGCAGCGTACAGAAACAACTAACTTTCACTTTATTTAAATATTACTATTTGCCTAAATAAACACTTGCATAATATTGTACATACATTTTCAATAAAAAAAGTTTTGGTTGCCAGCAGCTTTTCAAGAAGTAATGTATCTTATACAAATTCATCCTACCAAATACAGTAATAAATTGTAAAGTGAAAGAGTTAAAATGATTGTTTCGATAGTTTTCTGTAAAGTGATGGGAATAATGGTGTTAACCCATTCTACAGAAATTCTGGAAGTGCTTCTTAGTATTTCAGCAGGTTATATGGTTTAATGTTTTATGTACTTTTAAATTATTCATAATTTAAGTGAACACACTGAAAACAGAAAAAATCTAATAATTCAATTAAAAATAAATACAAGCTGAAACACTAGCAGGACCATTGAAAAAAAATTATGAATACCATGTACAATGTACCATTATATCTGTATAGGAAGTTGAATTTTGTGTGTATGTTTGTGTTTGTTTGTGTGTCTATCGACCTGCCAGCACTTTTGTTTGGTAAGTCTCATCATCTTTCTTTTTGGATATATTTTTCCCACGTGGATTGTTTCCCTCTATTATATTTGTAAAGGAAGTTACTTTTATTTTTAAAATAAATGCAAAAGGAAATAGTGTGTAAGGATTAAATAATTATGGGTAAATCACCAGAAAATGTTAAGCAAACAACAGTATGTTTTAGCCACTTTTGATGATTAATTAGTAATGCATTTCAGACATTGCCCATCATCAGAATATCTGTCCAGAAACATCACAAAATATGTATGACACATTAAGCGTACTTAGATTCATAGGCAAATAAGTTAACATACCAGAGAAAAAAAACTTTACTTCAGAGTATCATGCCAAGTGTTATCTATCATAACTTCGGAGCTCTCAACTCACAGCATTCTGCCGTCACATAATTAGCTGTTATAACATACCACTAATTGACTTGGTTGTAGAAGTGCTGAGTTCATTTGTCATATTTTGACAGATAATTAACAAAAATCAACTGAAAACCATAAAAACAGTACATCGTGCTAAATGATTTTTTATTCCTTTAGGAAAACTAATAATCACAATTGAGAGTACAAAGATCACATTGGAACAAAAGTTCAGTATTAATACAGGTGGTATGGGCAAAAGACGGAGGGAAGGGAAGGGACAAGGGGGATGTGGTGAGAGGCTTCCAAATTAATCTCAGCTTATGTAAATGAGAACCAGCAATCTCTGGTATTAATAAACTTAAAATAGGGAATAGAGGCTTACTGTAAGTCTATTAGGTATTGCGCATACACATAATAAGTTAAAGGTGAAATTTCTTTAAAGTGCATAAACAGGTTATTAAATTATTCCAGCACTTAGATAAGAACACACAATATATTCAATATAATGTTATTCAAGTGGGGAGAAGCCATCTGCCTCTGTCAAACAGTAGTAAGTCACATATTTAGCTTTTTTTGTTTGTTTTCGTAGTTTAATTCTTAAGTTAGAAATGGTAGGACGGATAGTGTGTGTTGGACACAATAGGAGCTGGCTGCAGTTCATGATTGGCTGAAGGTGCTTTTAACTATGGTCAGCTGTCTTCAGGCTGCTGCATTCAGGTGTAATGGTGGCGGAGAAAGTGGTGCATTGCTTGGAACAGCTCAGGTACTATTTGTTTCACCATAGGCTCTGCTGTTGAGGCACCTTCTAGTGTATCTGATGTGGTGGGTCTGCCCTGACCATAGGGTGAGTGGCAGTCTGTAATACATTTGCATCACTCGAGGCAAGAGGTCAACATTGAGACAGATCATTGGGACGGGCGGAGTGGACGGCACATGGTAAAGTGAGGATTCATGATCAAGGAAAGATGTAAGCAGAACACGGATTAAAGGGTCAGTGGAAGGAGGGTTGAGGCATGGAGGTGTACAAAATGAGAGCAGAAGAGAGGAATATCTTTGTTTGATTGTGGAACTACACTCCAGAAAGTACCCTCTATGTTTTGATGGCTATCAATGTCAACACTAATAGGTAAATTTGGATATCATCTTATAATGATTGATATTGGCAGGCATTAGGTGTAGTATGATGGTCTTTGTGATGTTTGAATTCTTTGCAGTATTAGGCATGTAATATATGTATTGGCTATCTATGCAAATTCCCAGTTGGAAGTAAATTTGCTATTAATTCGGATAGAACACTACTGTATAAATTGGGATCGTGCTTATGACATGTAGTCCGTAGTCTTGTCATAATGCTGTGACATAATCTCTTCTAGATTTGTATTTATTACGACTCAAAACCACCCCCCCTGCCACCACCATTTAGTCACTATTTATTTTACTTATATCCTTGACCATACCTCCTCATCTTCCCACTGCTCTTTCACAATCCCCCCTCCCTCCAAACAAACATTCTGTATATGAAATTAGGTCAATTCTGTTGAAGAAATCATCAGCCAAGTCATGAGGGCAAAGACACAGCATGGCTTCCAATGTGTGGTGCAATGGGTAAGTTAGAGTGTAAACAGGCAAGGAATCAGATGAGTCTTTCTGTCACCAAGGAAAATTAAAGAAAGGTTGTGACCTGACAAACATACTCTCAGGCTCAGTGTACCAGGGATTTATAATATTCCGTATGAGTATGGTATCAGTTATGTGGGACAGCCTCTACAAACTACTGCTAATTGCTGTGTTGATCATCATCTCAAGCATGAAAAAATGAAAATCAGCAGTTTCCGAGAACTGTTTAGAGAGTAAATGCAAGAAAGCCTTTAAGCAGATGAGGATCTGTCACATATTTCTAGCTGTTGGGTCTCTGTAATTACGGAAGTAGCTGAAATTAGACTGTATGATCACAACAATATACACACTGGCTATGTAATTATCAGTTTATTTATTTTCTATCTTCTAATACAAGAACAGACCACATGTTGCACATGAGGTAGTATATATGAATATAACACAATAGTTTCACACAATTTCAAGTTAATTAGTATAATTAAGCAATGCATGGAAGCACACACGTCGGAAAGAAAAATTACAGAGAAAAACTTCACATAGTTCACCACCTATTACAAGTGATGGCACTGCAAGCTATGCTGGACAGCTTGCAAAAAATGTGACGTATGGATGCAGAGGGTGTTGCTTTAGCATATGCTTTCTCCATGATGTAATTTAGCCAACTGCATTGTGTCCACTGGGCATAAGTGTGAACCTCATTAATTTTATGACAGTCAGACTTGGCCCCTGACAATAGTGATGGAAGCAGTAATCAAAAGCATGGGATTCTATTCAGATTTAATGTGGAATCTTATGAGAAAACTTTTTATCCACGTGAGTAAGATTATTGTGTAAAAGTGATAGTTTGACATCTTACAGAAGCCTCCTCATTGTCCTTGAGTTTTACACTCTCATGTCAATACATTAACCCCCTGATTTTATTTGGTGTTCATAAGAAGTGTGAATTTAGGATTATTTGTGAAATTAAATGTCATAATACTTGCATAGTCTGTTTCTCTGCCTGGGATTAAGAATAGAAATTTACATTCTGGAGCAAAATCATACTTTTATCCGTGATGGATGGTGCTGATCCCCATGACTGTTCCTTTATTTAACACCCTCTACTCTAACAGGTTGCTGGCAGGCATCAGACAGAAAACTGGAAACCCCAGCTATTAAATAAATGTAATTTTTTTCTGAAACAGTGATTTGCTGCCATATGGAGTTCTGCTCCACAAACAGCCACTGCCAATGGGTCTGAAGATGACCACATAAGTGGCTGAAACCAATGACCAAAAAATATTCAAATTGTGATCGAGAATGATTTAAAGTAAATTATCCAAAATAAATATAAAGTAAAAGAGTATCTCATTAGCCTCCCCTCCTATAATTAATCAAAAGGTTTGGACTTAAGGATGCATGTACTGGATAACACTAATGTTCATATTAAAGTTATTTAACTTTACAGTTATATGAACAGCTGATGGTGCTCTCTAAAAATTATAAATTGGTTTGTATGAACTATTAGAGGAAACACAAGTTGAGTAAAAAAACTATTTCTAGCTTTCTGTACTCGTAGTTCCTTCCCCTGGGAAGATGAATACATTTGGGAAGACTGGGAATGAGGGGTGTGTCGCTCAGACGACAAGTAGAGAGAAGCCCACCTGTATTGAACACTGATGCAATTCATTCTGGAGTACCACTTGAATTTTTGGGATCCCCACCAGGTCAGTTTAAGGAAGAAACCAAGCAGTTCAGAAGTGGGCTTCTAGATTTCTTACTGGTAGGCTCAATCAACATGGAAGTATTATGGAGATGCTTCATGAACTCAAATGAGAAAACCCTGGACAAACATGCTCATTACATGGAAGACTATTGAGAAAATTTAGAGAAATGTCATACAAGGTACCCATCACCACATACTGTATTGTAGCTAGCAGACTAGGCCCTATGTTTGTAATAGAGAATACAGAAAAGAACTATGAGTGAATGTCTAATACATAAAAACATATGGTATTACTCTGAAAATTTGTGATTTATTTCAAATGTTTTGTTACACATTTCAGTGTAAATGATGAACTGTGATTACCAGTGACCTACATCTATAACAGTCTCACAATTTAGAGATGTGAGTATTGTCTAGACCTATTAATCTATTAACTATACAAACTACTGCTAATTGCTGTGTTGATCATCATCTCAAGCATGAAAAAATGAAAATCAGCAGTTTCCGAGAACTGTTTAGTGAGTAAATGCAAGAAAGCCCTTAAGCAGATGAGGATCTGACCCATATTTCTAGCTGTTGGGTCTCTGTAATTATGGAAGTAGCTGAAATTAGACTGTATGATCACAACAATATACACACTGGCTATGTAATTATCAGTTTATTTATTTGCTATTTTCTAATACAAGAACAGACCACATGTTCCACATGAGGCAGTATATATGAATATAACACAATATTTTCACACAATTTCAAGTTAATTAGTATAATTAAGCAATGCATGGAAGCATGCACATCAAAAAGAAAATTAAGCTAATTCCTCATTCAGCATTGTTTATCACAATGCCGTATGAACATAACCCGGATTCTGAAAAACTAGACAAGGTGTAGGAAGATGCAGTTCGAGCATAACACTGACATATACTTCCTTGTTTACATAACAACGACCAAAATTGAAGCATAACACATACTTTGCCAGGAGCACAATATTGGGACACCCCCCTGGAAATCTATTCTATGGACTTCTCTATAATGTTGTCTGATGTCTGGGTGATAATTTCGTTAGTTGTGGAACTCGTAAAGATTGAGTGCGGGATAATTATTGTGGTGACAAACGGACATATGGCATTGCGTAATATTTACGTTTGCGTTATATTTGAAGGTACCATATTTATCGCAGTTCTCGCAATACAACCTAAAAGAACAAGGTAAAATCGGAAAATATAGTTAATGAATGAGCATTCACAGAATATTTTCATACATATTATGATGGTCCGCTTTTCCGCATTTGCCACAGCTGCAACCGGGTTAGTCTGTCACCACATTATCGATTATTCGCATTTGATCCAGGTTTTTAAATTTATTCCCATAGTTTAAGCTCCATTGAATAATCTGGTCTTATTTGACGTTCCAAAATGACAGCTGTGGGCAATCTATATGTAATTTTTAAACAACAGGTGAGCGACGTCGCTAATCTGGTCTTATTTGACGTTCTAAAATGACAGCTGTGGGCAATCTATATGTAATTTTTAAACAACAGGTGAGCGATGTCGCTTAATGTCAATAGAGCTCATTATACGTCTTGTCACCAGGCGGCACTGCTACACACGTTGTCTCCCTGATGACGTCATGAGCCTCAGCCAATCAGCAGACCCAATTCCCTGGCGTCCCCTAGACGCAAGTAACTAAGAGTCGCAAGTAGCAACTAAAAAGCGCAGTTAGCACTGCCATCTGTTGAGCAAAGTTCATACTACGCTATTCGCTACCGAGTCAAACTGCGATTTCTGTGACAAATCGCAACTAAGAGTCGCAAGTAGCAACTAAAAAGCGCAGTTAACATACTTTTTCTAGTGTCATCTGTTGACCGACGTACGTACTTCGTTATGAGAGCCTTGTGCCTCACGAGATCGATGTGCTGTGTGTGCATGTGAAGGGCTTCTTTCAATAGTGGTACAAGTCCATTTTTGTTCATTTTGAGATACAGAGTCTTAAAGTTAAATGAGCACTGACAAATCTGCATTTGAGATACCAGAAATATTCAAGCATATGGCTTCTTGCTAGAGATGAACCTTTATTTATGTTTGTTTGGATCACTAATTTCAGAAGCATTATAGACAGAAAAGTGGAGGTAATGGACTTTTACCACTATTGAAATAAGCCTTTCATATTATATGACGACATGCACATTCAGCATCAGTTATGGTTGGTCAAATACTGCTGTGACTCTGAATGTATTATATTAATAAGAAGCAACATTGCCTTTTTCTCCTGAAAATATCAAGTAACGTAACAAATGTGTTTGATTCTGCTTCCAATATGGCAGTTTTGGTTAATACTCCACATGCCTACAGGACTTTGCAATGTTAACACAGCAGAACTCAGACATCTGTATAAGTGTAGAGAAATGAAAACAGTCATATGAATGCCTCACTTTTGTTCCAACATAGTCCAAGACTCGGGAGAAAAGTTTTACACCTAGTGTTCTACATGGCAACTTCACACACAAGAACTTTTTGCCGACACTACTACCACCTACATAAGTAAGCTTTTCCTGTGTTACTTTCAAGTAATGCACTTAAGCTATTCCTGATTTAACTGGAAGATCTGTACTTCCCACTTTCATATCAACAGCCTCAAAATGCATATTGTAGACTTCGGGATAAGTTACAGGTCACTGTCACACCAAGATAGTGGAGAAAGGGGGGGGAGGGTGGCATGTCACTCTCCAATAAGTGTTTACCAATAAGTAAGCGGCGGAAAATTATGGGTATAGGACGGCTTAAACATGTGGAAAATGAGATTTTTATTATTCACTCACTGTATTTGACATTTATTATTCCTTTAAAATCGCACAACAACTTCAATAAAACACAGTTTAATCATTCACACACTTATTTCACAATTATTTCACTTTTAAACTGCAAATCCTCTAACAGCTGTCTTGAATCTTCACGAGTCTCTCTCAAAAACAGCCTTGATGTGGATAGATACGTACAGCAACCAGTAATCAGAGTCAGAACTGTGTCTGCAAAAACACAAGGATTATTAAACAATTTTTGCTGTCATTAATTACTAGCAATATAATTGACAGAGTAGATTACTAATATTTGCTATAATGAATATCACATTTGCAAGAACGATCTCACTGAAGTAATTAAGTCCATCGGAACGCTTAGAAACTAACCTCTCGTCTGACGAAAACGGTCTAAAGATGCAGTGGCAATTTCTTCAGATCTGTTGACAATGATATTTTGAGTTATCACTTTACTGAGTGACTGAAATGTAGTTCAGGTACCTGTGAACATAACAATATGTTAGAATTCATTTTCTAAATACGAACTATTACGGTACTGTACGGCTACTTACATATTAATTACACTATTAATATTTTCACAGTTGTTTCTTTAATACAAAATTAAAGCCAACGGAAGAAAAAACGTAAAACATACTTGCCAATGACAGGTTTGTTGAGATGCAATTTTCTGTGTTGACAGATGTAACTTTTTCATACGGTGGTAAGTCGCAGAAATCGCAGGAATCACAGAAATCGCAGAAGTAGCAGAAGTCACAGAAATCGCAGAAGTAGCAGAAATCGCAGAAGTAGCAGAAGTCACAGAAATCGCAGAAGTAGCAGAAATCGCGGAAGTAGCAGAAATCGCAGAAATAGCAGTGGCGGAGGGATACACGACCTATGTTCCTTAACTGCGACTCGTAACTGCGACAAATCACAGTTAAGAATAACAGATACTGAAAAGTAGCATTCACAGAAATCACTGATATCGGAAAATCGCAGTTTAGCCCATCACTAGTAAACATACCACGTAAATACTGTAGAAAGGCCCAGCAACTGCAAGAATTCGAAGTTGTGACGTCATCGAGAAGCGGCACAGTCAACAGCTGTCTCATATTGGATCACAAATATGTTGGAATAAAAAATCCGGTGTGGTATATAACCATACGAGATATTATTTAAGTACGGTACACACCACTCCTATTGTGCGTTAGTAGTTGTGTTTGTGTGAGTTTAAAGCAGCATAATGCACGTTTATTCTGTTTTATCTTTGTTACGAATAGGTAATGGAAGTTACACGGCAGTAAACACGATTCATAGGTTCAAATTTCATAAAGACGATGTAATGACACAGAAACGACTCCACTCAATTAAATATACGATTTCGCAATTACAATAATTCAGTCGTAAGTTCTGTTTTGAATGTAATTTAGTAAAGCATGTCTTAGATCATGGAATGTAATTTAGTAAAGCATGTCTTAGATCATGGTTTATTATTGTTTTCCGGATCACTTGGCTTAAATGTCTTACAATTAACGTACTTTACTGCTCATTTTCCAGGTGTGTCACAGACATTTAAATGCCGGCCGGTGTGGCCAAGCGGTTAAAGGCGCTACAGTCTGGAACCGCGTGACCGCTACGGTCGCAGGTTCGATTCCTGCCTCGGGCATGGATGTGTGTGATGTCCTTAGGTTAGTTAGGTTTAAGTAGTTCTAAGTTCTAGGGGACTGATAACCTTAGAAGTAAAGTCCCATAGTGCTCAGAGCCATTTGAACCAGACATTTAAAATATAAACACATTATCTGAGGAGTACCTGCCACAGACGGAAAAATCATAACTGCTCCACTTTCAAAACAACGATTTGATTCAGATATCGTGAGAGACACGGTGCCGATCCGAAGATTAATGAAACTAACCGGTTTGAGTATTTAAAAAGATTTCATATACCAGCCTTCAGGTACTGAAAGATAAAGTTAATGTAATGAAATGAAATGATCATATTGCATAGTTGGCCGGGAGGCCCCATTCGGGGGAGTCCCTTGTTGGTTGACGCCATTTCGGCGACTTGCGAGTCAATGGTGATGAAAATGATGATGATGGACACACAAAACCCAGGCCCCCTGCGTGGTAGGCGGTAAAGCTACCGCTACGCTACGGAGGCGTAAAGTAATATTTCTACAGAAGAATTGGGTCCCATTACTTAGTGTGTATTATGATAGATAATGATTTGAAAGTGGAAGTCTATTCAAAATGAGTTTCATTGAAAAAATTCTAGACACTGAATTTGTTTTTTAAATTACGCTGGTAACAGAGAATTGTGTGAATGGAACTGACTGTGATGTGCATGCCTCAATGTTTTTGTATAACATATTAGTTGGAAATGTGTGAGCTTTTTACTAAACAACTACTATACGTGCAAAAATGTCCCAGGAAATAACACATTTTTTAAAGACATCATCAACTTTGTTTACAAATGTGACACCACTGGAGCCCGCATCTCGTGGTCGTGCGGTAGCGTTCTCGCTTCCCACGCCCGGGTTCCCGGGTTCGATTCCCGGCGGGGTCAGGGATTTTCTCTGCCTCGTGATGGCTGGGTGTTGTGTGCTGTCCTTAGGTTAGTTAGGTTTAAGTAGTTCTAAGTTCTAGGGGACTGATGACCGTAGCAGTTAAGTCCCATAGTGCTCAGAGCCATTTGAACCATTTGACACCGTTGGAAATTTATGATTCCTCTTCAGTTTAATGAGGTACATTGGCTCTGAATGTCCTGTGCATTTTATTTTCACAGTCAATACACATTAACTGAGCAACATCAGCCCTATCCCTCTCACGTCTTTGTTTTGAAGGGTGGAGTTCGGAAAAAAAAATTTTCTCCAATTTGAATTGAGGCATTACACATTACTCAGCTGAGATCTGTGAGAAAAACCAAGAGCCGTCTGAATGTGTGGAAAGCGACAAGAAATCTGCGCTATGTCCCACGAAAAAACGACTGGCGGATTTGCAAGAGGGGAAGGAGGAGTGAGTGAGCTGACTGAGGTACTTGTGGCACCCGTAGAACACAATACTCCTCTGTATAAGTTGGCTTCAGTTGGTCAATCAACACAGCTCTCTGCTTCTGTTTACATCCAGGACAAAGGTCTTGTCAAATACTGTAATACCTTAAAGAGGCCCCCATATAATGGGGGGAGTGGAGGCCTGAAGCCCCCTCCCTTAGCCAGACCAGAAGGCATGTACATAAACCATTGCAACAGAAAACAGGTTTTGTACCATGATGCGCAGGGTTCTGTGGAAAAAAAGAATTGCATGTGCGATAGCAGCTTCTGTAAGAAGAGTTCAAAGTCTCCAATAGAAGATAAGGAAGAGGGATGGAGGAAAAATTCACCTGGGGCCCTCAACGGTTCTCTGTAAATGAGCTGGACGTAGAGCAGTCGATATCCTCTTTTACAGTGGTTCAAAGGCCCAGAAGAACTTTAGATAAGGTGAACAGGCCAAGAGACAGAATGGCATGCCAGGCTCACTTTCGAAGTATGGGGTAGGTGCTCTACCATCCCATTAGCGGTGGGATGGTAGCTCGTAATATCAATATGACTACACCCACATAGACGATTAATCTCAGCAAACAAATGGCACTCAAATTGCCTACATCTGTCGGTAGTAATAATCTGAGGGATGCAAAATAATGAAAACCAAGAATTAATCAGAGCCTGGACATGCAGGGAGCAGGAACGACTGTGACCAGGACAGCCTCAGGCCACCTTGTGAATCTGTCTGTTGTTGTCACTAGCTAGCAGAATCACAAGAGGTGGGAAGGGTCTCAACAATATCCAAGTGGATGCGTGGAAATCTCCCTGAAGCAGAGATAGGCAGAGAAACATGGAGAGCAGTTTTTGAAGATTTACTGTGTGACAATACCTCGTTCACTACCGATAATCCCTCTGCAGCACCATCCAGATTACCTTATTAGCTACTAATTTAGCGCAAGCGTTGATACCCAGGTGAAAGAATTGTGAAAAAAGTAAAAAATGGGGTGGAGCCATTTAGCAGGAATAAGGGGCGAAACTTACAAGACATTTTTCACACCATACATTTGGGTGATAACCTCGCAGAGGAAGGAGTTAAAGATGGAGATTTATTGATGATAGATCTGCTGATGACGGAATGGATCTGAATCTTGAACAACCAGGACATCCCAATCAATGGCTGCAATCGACGCAGAATCCTGAGACAAACTGTTGACAACGACACTGTCCTGGCCGGAGATGTGTCACATGCCGGTTGTAAAATTTGCAGTGAAATCTGCCTACCGACATTAACAGTGGGAGTTTAGTTCTGTGATTCTGTGAAACACTGATGTAAGGAGCTAGTGATCTGTGGAAACACTAAAAGAGTGCCCCTCAAGCCACAGCTGGAAATGCTTGTACAAGGCAAAGTACAAGGCCAACACCTCCCTGTCAAAGGCGTTCCAACATTGCTGTTACAGGGACAGATCTTTTGAGAAAAATACCAGCCGGTGTGGCCGAGCGGTTCTAGGCACTTCAGTATGGAACCGCACGACCGCTACAGTCGCAGGTTCGAATCCTGCCTCGGGCATGGATGTGTGTGATGTCCTTAGGTGAGTTAGGTTTAAGTAATTCTAAGTTCTGGGGGACTGATGACCTCAGATGTTAAGTCCCGCAGTGCTCAGGGCCATTTGAACCATTTTGAAAAATGCCAGAGGTTGCCTGGAAGTGGATACAAGTTGCTGCAAAACAGAGCTGACGCTCGTCTGGGGTGCTTCAATCATTAATAGCGCTGGGTGCCATCACAACTGGATGTGCACGTGGTGCAGCTTTAGCAAGCACAATCTTTATGGGGTTGAAAGCAGTTATGCATGCGAAAATCCATGGGACACGCCAGTTGCCCAGTCTGTTTTTGCCATTTGATAAGAGTTTAATCGGTTTATGCAACAACATAATGGCAAACTGTTCCTCCTTGCAGAGAGCGTGGATCTCCAAGATTTGTACAGTCATTAACTGACAACTCTGCTGCCACCCAGCAACAGCAGCATCTACATCCATACTCCGCAAGCCACTGTGTGTGGTGGAGGGTATTTTGAGTACCTCTATCGGTTCTCCCTTCTATTCCAGTTTCGTATTGTTCGTGGAAAGAAAGATTGTCGGTGTGCCTCTGTGTGGGCTCTAATCTCTCTGATTTTATCCTCATGGTCTCTTCGCGAGATATACGTAGGAGGGAGCAACATACTGCTTGACTCCTCGGTGAAGGTATGTTCTCCAAACTTCAACAAAAGCCCGTACCGAGCTACTGAGCGTCTCTCCTACAGAGTCTTCCACTGGAGTTTATCTATCATCTCCGTAACGCTTTCGCGATCACTAAATGATCCTGTACCAAAGCGCGCTGCTCTCCGTTGGATCTTCTCTATTTCTACGGATCCCACACTGGTGAGCAATATTCAGGCAGTGGGCGAACAAGTGTAGAGTTTGTTTTCGGATTGCGTTTCCTTAGGATTCTTTCAATGAATCTCAGTCTGGCATCTGCTTTACCGACGATGAAGTTTATATGATCATTCCATTTTAAATCACTCCTAATGCCTACTCCCAGATAATTTATGGAATTAACTGCTTCCAGTTGCTGACCTGCTGTATTGTAGCTAAATGATAAAGGATCTTTCTTTCTATGTATTCGCAGAACATTACACTTGTCTACAATGAGATTCAATTGCCATTCGCTGCACCATGCGTCAATTCGTTGCAGATCCTCCTGCATTTCAGTACAATTTTCCATTGTTACAACCTCTCGATATACTTCAGCATCATCCGCAAAAATCCTCAGTGAACTTCTGATGTTATCCACAAGGTCATTTATGTATATTGTGAATAGCAACGGTCCTACGACGCTGAAATCACTCTTACTTCAGAAGACTTCTCTCCATTGAGAATGACATGCTGCGTTCTGTTATCTAGGAACTCTTCAGTCCAATCACACAACTGGTCTGATATTCCATATGCTCTTACTTTGTTCATTAAACGACTGTGGGGAACTGTATCGATCGCCTTCCGGAAGACAAGAAACACGACATCTACCTGGGAACCCGTGTCTATGGCCCTCACAGTCTCGTGGACGAATAGCGCGAGCTGGGTTTCACACGACCGTCTTTTTCGAAACCCATGCTGATTCCTACAGAGTAGATTTCTAGTCTCCAGAAATGTCATTATACTCGAACATAATATGTGTCCAAAAATTCTACAACTGATCGCCATTAGAGAAACAGGTCTATACTTCTGCACATCTGTTCAAAGTCCCTTCTTGAAAACGGGGATGACCTGTGCCCTTTTCCAGTCTTTTGGAACGCTACGCTCTTCTAGAGACCTACGGTACACCGCTGCAAGAAGTGGGGCAAGTTCCTTAGCGTACTCTGTGTAAAATCGAATTGGTATCCCAGCGGCCTTTCCTCTTTTGAGCGATTTTAGTTGTTTTTTATATCCCTCTGTCATCTATTTCGATATCTACCATTTATTCATCTGTGCGGGAATATAGAGAAGGAACTACAGTGCAGTCTTCCTCTGTGAAACAGCTTTGGAAAAAGACATTTAGTATTTGGGCTTTTAGTCTGTCATCCTCTGTTTCAGTACAATTTTGGTCACAGAGTGTCTGGACATTTTGTTTTGATCCACCTACCGCTTTGACATAAGACCAAAAGCAGGAAAGCGTGTTAGATTCTTCTTGTGTAGCACACTTGTGTGCATTCGACAGGGAGGTGATGCGATAGCAAACACTGTTGCCTTGATGCAGAAGGTGTGGTCGATACGGAAATCTTCAGTGATTTGACCTGCTGACATCACAAAACACACGACCTGGCGCAGTAGAGTGAAGATGAGAGTGTGGCTTCTAACTAGACATTGCTTCACTAAGTCAGACATTACAGAGTAATAATATAAGAAGTAGCAACCAAGACAGCGTCCCTAACATCCGTCACAATGAAGGCCCATCTTCGGCAGAAATTATCATCCATGTTCAGAGTCAAATTTATCCTTCCAAATCCAGCAGTTGGCAAATTATTGGGCATTGTGAAAATAGGTGCTGGTCTGGTGCAAGGGTACACAGCTTGTGAATTTGGATAAAAGCTTATCTCTGATCTGGTATCAATTAGGGAGAGGCCACCAATTAGTCTCTCTTTCACAAAAAGCCTAGCCCAACCTGTCACTGCAGACACTGTGTCATTTTGCATTGGTTAGGCGCTTCAACTGGTAGAGACAAGTATGCATACAATTTGGCGCTTGTCTTCAGAGTTTGAACAGCCACATGGCTTGGAACACCTTCTTGCAGCCTTACCAAAACGTCAGTGAAACGAACACCATTTGCAGCCTTGATTTTCGTGGGTGGGTGCACCCACTGCCTCTTCCTGCCTCTTCTTGCTTCTGCAGTCTAGCGTTGAGGCGAGTTAATTCATTAACTAAGAAGCTCATAGATGACTCCGGCGTCGAACTGTGAGATGACGGAGTAGTAAGGCATGATGCAAGGCCATCCAATACAACTGTCACTGCTGTGCATGTTTCGAGGCCGCCTGCCATTATCTCTGATGCACTGACCTCACATTAATGTCTGTATGAGCAATGGCAATAGCATTAGCTTGTGTATGATTTCGTCTCTAGGCAGATCTGTTAAGGCTGATAGAATAGCCCAAACTTGCTGAGGTAAACGACAGAGTTAAAACAGTTCGAGGGATTTTTCTGACAGTAGGCCCTGTCCAGCCAGTGCGAGCAGTGAACAGAGCGCTTGGGAAGAGAAACCATTTGCACTCCCTTCACTATCAGTGATTTTATGCAACTATGATTCTGCTGGCAGCACCAAATGTTGCAAAATTGTTTCTATTAGAACTGTAGGAGACTGTTGATGGAACACGTCTGCTAATTGCTCATGAACACTTAAATCCAATAGTGCAATAACTACCATGAGTTGTTCTATGTCTGACATAATACTGTGGAAATGGAAAATGGCTTCTACCTGTGTTAACCAAAAGTGAACATTTGTAGGCCAAAAGGAGGGAATCTTGATGTTGCTGTTGTCCATGTGATTGCTGTTCCTTGCAGTCGCCACAGATTTTGTGATAGAATTTTGCTGTTGAGCTTGAGGTTCCTCTTATATAGAAGTGAAGTTACTGTAAGCGATATTGTGACAGGTTTGTAGCAATACATTTGTAGATAATAATTGTTCAATTAGGCGTCATCACTGTGTGAAATTTATTCTTTCCTCTTCAATTAAAGGATGAATGCTGCATGTGAATGCATCATACACTTTATTTTCACAATTAATGCACATTAACTGAACTCATGTATAAACTCCGCAGTACAACGCAAGACATAGAACCAAACTTGACTATCGAAGAATACAAGATACAAAGATTACATACACTTTTACAAAAGATCCTTACACTTTAATGCTTACACTTTTTCGGCTTGTGTGATGTTGCACAGTAGTCATGTTATATATGCTATGCGCGAAATTAATCAGTTATGCGTTCTTCATTGTTTTTGTTTTAGTTCCACATACACGACTATTGAGTGTTTCCTAATCTCATTCCAGCATCAGCTCAAAAATTGCTGATTTTACGAACCACTCAATTCTTTCGGTGTTGCCTGCTTCATATTACGATCGCCACTTGGCTATGACATCAAGATGCAGTTGTTTGACTTGTCCCTAGGTGATGTTGGGAAACCCAAAATCGCAAGGCGCCAGTTATATTGCCGTAAGTCATTGCAGAAGGTAATGTAGGATGCCAGTCTACTTTTGGCTCCGGATTTTACCCCCATCACTGTCCCACAAGTCCCCCATCATAGCCACAAGGTTCACACATTTACTTAATTTCTTTTCAGCTTCGAGTTTGTGAATGACTATAGTAGTGTCAAAAAACGGTCGTCAACCCTTGTTTAGCTCTTTCTAGAGCTGTATCAGGAACATCCTTAGTTGTACAACCACAAATGTGTGTCATACAAAGACAGAAATCAGAGAGGTGCAGCACTATCTGGAACAGTGCATACCATGAGAGAGTTCGTGGGTCTGGCATCACAGATAGATCTCAAGTGGAGAGACATCATCCTCCACAATAACAGTTTTCATTGGGGGTGCTTAAGTTTCGTCCTTAAATTTGAGCTGTAAAGCGAGATCATGAAAATACTTCACCATCAGACTACCTCCCAGCAGCATCTGAGTCTATAAATGGCATCTTGGCAAGAAAAGTGACACAAGTCGAAAAATGGCAATTTTTAGTTTGTCACTGATAAATACATGTGAAGTGCCGCAATATGTACAAAAAATATAAGGAAATTTAATGCCAACAATACTTACTTAAAATTTAAAGGAAACTTATACTATTTCAGTATATTTTTTATAGAATTAATTCTTTAATTCAAGTTGTTTCAGGCATTACATTTTTGAGTTGTGTCACTTTTCTTTCTACAGCTAGCAAAATGATACTGAAAGCTCCTTTCTAGTTATAAAACGTGGAAACAGTGTTTTGTGGGCAGCAGGTCGTTATGTGCTTCGCATTATCTGCACAAACACAGCCAGGGAAACTCCATCTTATGGCAAAACAGAGCTGTTTTCCTCCATTAATTTTCCATGTGAGCCATCTGAAAAGAAAGTAAGAGGCACATATATATTTTTATTGTACTTTGAATGAACCAAATGTAGCACCAATATATGTTGATAATAGCTGTAAAACGTACTTTTATTTTCATGATAAATGTGATGTGCAGTGTTCTGTACTGAGTACAACAGTAATAGTCAGCAGTAACAGTTACTTCCATATACAATGTGTTTAGCTGTGACTGTAACAAGTAAAATCTGTCTATGGTAATTTATTATCTTCCTGTGTTATCAATGTTTAACTTTTTTATTTTTAGGACCTGCAGAACCAGGCTGCAGACAAAAACTAGGATAAAGATGACATTGACGGATTTGAGGCCTGGGTACATGATAGCAGTGCACTTTCATCACCAATTAATCTAAGTGAGGCTCCAGCACATCAGAAAATGTATAGTGAAAGGTGGGGACCCACACAAAAAGAGAAGCAGAACCACAAATCTGTTTCAGTGAGAGAAGTTCTCTTGTCTTTGCAACAGTTAACTGCACAAAACAACCAAGTCAGTGTATTCCAGATTTGGGCAGACAGTGAGTGCTCACTTACAGGGAATACCAGAATATACTACCCTGGAATGCCAGGCAGACATAATGACTGTTTGATGAAACAAAAGAGTAGGGTATTACAAGAAAAAGCAAAATGTATCCACGCCCTCAACATCTTCTACTGTATAGACAGAAACAGCTGAGGTTGTTCACATTGGCACATCTTCTACTGTATAGACAGAAACAGCTGAGCTTGTTCACATTGGTGAGCCACCAGTTATGTTCAATGGAAGTGGCAAAATAGTGAATAATTTGTTACTGAGTCCATACAATATGAGAAATGAATAATTTTAAGAAAATTTTAATATTTGTTCTTTCACATTCTTTGGTGCGCACTTACCCCCTATTGACATACAGTACACTGAATTTATAACTGAAAAGAGTAACTGTTTCTGCCAGACAGGTTAGTGAATGAATGCTTTAACTTGTACCGTGGCCATTGAGTAGCGCACAGTGCAAAATGATAGTTCTGGTACATTATGTGTGATGTACCCTAGCGTCTTGGAACTAAATGTAAAGCATTACAAGGAAAAAGCATCTTGAGAGTAAATTATCTTTACCTGTATCTTTAGTGCCTAGTATAACGTGTCAAGTAGTTCACAAGGAAACAGTTGTTTCCGTTTCCAGGATGAGGTAAGTATATTGCAGTGACAGAAACGAGTCTTCTGTTGAAAGGTATTGTAGCGTCACCTGCAGTTTGATATGCGCAGGAACTGCATTAAGCATGTGCATATCAGCCCTTTGAACTGAGCTGACTAAGGAACTCACTTACCTGTCCAACAGCTATGCTTTCTTTTCCTTTGCTTCAAGCATTCGATAAGTTGCCGTATGACAATTTGTGCTACAAGGTGTACACCTGCACAAGCAATTTCCATTGATACTATTTCGAAAACTATGCACAGCAGAATCTGTTCCCTGCAACTGTAAACGGCTACTGACATTGAAGCTTTAAGGCACCAGACAAATCGTGCCTCAAATCATAGCATGTGTAAACACCACTTAATGTTCACAATTACAATTTCCAATACTGGAATCTATACGTTTTCAACCACTCATAACTTCATGTCAACTTCTACATATATTCTATGCCAAACACTATCAACTGCATAGGAAAGGGCTCTTCTCATTTCATTCACTTTGGTAGCCTCTGAAACACCCTTACAGCACAGTGGCATGTCAATGATTTTCTGTGCCCTGTTTCGATGCTCTTCATCACAAGTCATCCTAGGCTTCCATTTCAGCAAAATAATGCCCACCCACACGTGGAGAGAATTTGTCTTTGTGTTTCCCAAACACTACCTTGGCCAGGGAAGTCGCCAAATTTCTTGCCAATTGAGAATGGAGCATTATGGGCAGCTGTGTCGAATACCTCTGATAAGTCCACGAAAATTCTGTTCACATGATCACTTTGTCCAGTGCCTCAAGAAGGCCTTTTGTAAACTGTTCAGTAGCAGATTCTGTACTTCTTCTGGACCTGAAATAGTGCTGTTCATTGCAAAGAAGGTTAACTTTACTTAGGTACTTCATCAGTCTATTTTTTCGGTAGGTTTTCAGTAATTTTGGAAACGATGAACAGTGAAGAGATTGGCCTACAGTTTTCAACATTTTTTATGACTATTTTCAAGTGTAGGTGTTACTTTAGCTTGCTTTAGGTACTCAGAAAACAAACATATTTCAATCAATCATTGACTATGTTTGTCAATGAAGTTTTTACGGTCTATGCACATTCTTTCAGAACACAAGCTGGGATTTCGTCTAGACCTGTTAATATTTTGCTTTTTGATTGGCATATAACTTGTGCCACATCTCTCTCTCTCTCTCGTTACTATATAGAGTACTGTTGAGTTTAGTGGCTGGTCCTGGCTGGAAATTTCTGTTGTAATTTCTTAACAATGTTGCTAAAGTAAATTTTCACGATGTTTGCTATTTTTTGAGTGCCTTCTTTGACTGTCTCCATTTTTAATTTGTGAATTCAAATGTTTTTTCCCAGCATTTTTACCACCAATTTCATGATATTCCAAGCTACTTTGCTTTTGTTTTCTGCCTGCAGCAGTATTTAACAGTTAGTAAACTTTTTACCACCTAGCAATACCTTCCTGTGAATTCTCCTATAGTTTTTACAAAATTGTAGAAAGGCTTTGTCACTCTGTCTATTTTTTTATGTTAGCGACATACCAAAGAGTTCCAGAGGATTTTTTGATACTTCTTGTCACTAGTATATTTCTTTCTAAAGTTTCCATGGAATGCAATGTTTTTGGAATGCTTCTTCAAATTTTAGTTGAAATATGGATATGAAATTATTAAACATATTTTTCACCTACACTTCCTGCCACCCTTCATCATGTGTCTTGAATGAAACTTCATGCAGGTTTTACTTTGAGAAAACCCTTTCTACACTTTTAATTCCAGAGACTTTTCTTCACAAATATTTGCTCTTAATATCTGAAACAGATGATCTGATAGGCGTATAAATTGCACATGTGTGTAGGATTTTTTCATATTTATATTTGTTGTTACATGGTCTAGCAATGTAGAAGATTTCTTGAGTACTCTAGTAAGGCAATGTAAAAGTGTAGATATCCTAGAACTATACAGAATATTAAAGTATGCATTGCTGACATCAACTGATTTCATCATATTGATATTTAAATCTCCATACATGATCATGTTTATTTTTGAACAAAATACCTTAGCTAATGTCGGAGTTAGTTTTGAGATGAAAATGTCCATACCACCTCTGGGGTGCTGGTAAACACAGAATAAAATTAAGCTTTTCGACATGCTATGTTCTTTTCCTTCAACAGAGGATAGTTCAAAATGTCTGTCAATGCAGACTTAATGCAGTAAGATCATTTCTGTTTTTAAATGAAGTACCCTTTTTCACGTAAATATATTAACCCCACCTTTCATGGAGAGAAAACAATAGAAACAAGGAAGACCATATGAGGTTAGAGCTAATTACAGTGTTCAGTAAGGCATACAACTGAGCTGTCTAGCGTTAGCAAATTTGCTTCTAGTTGAGGAACGTTGTTTTTAATGGATTGTATGTTTTGGTGGAAGATTGTTAAACATTTAGGTGTACATATCGTGGTGGCCTCCCCCTCCTTGTTCTTGAGGTTATAAAAATCCTTCAGATAGAATGGAGGCACTCTTTTTCACCTGCTTTCTACATTGCACCTTTCACATGGTGTTGTGTCCTCTTGTTCTTGTAGTGTTGCTCCTGTGTCATCTAATGCTACTGTTGTTGTTATGTAGATGTGCAAGTTGTGACCATATCCTTTTCATCGTCAGGAATGGTTCTAGGTCTTTTACTTGTATTGCTTCTGCAGCAGCTATTGTTACAGCTGTTTTTCCTTTGACACTTACTTCTGTAGCTGATGTTTCTTCATGTTCTATTACTGTTGCACCTGGATTCATTAGTAGGGATGGGTTTTCCAGGATTTTGTGGGCCTTCGTTGTTCAAGATACTTTGTAGGTCTGCTTTGCTGTCATATTTCTCACTTATGGCGAAAATACTTGTCACAAACATTTTGATCAGCTGGTTGAGTAATGATTTGCCCATTTAGGGCAGCTAGTTTCATGTTCCACATATCATTTGCACAATAGACCATAATGCTACAAGTATGAGCCATTTTACACAAATGTTAATAGAGTCCACAACAAAACTCTGTCTCGAAATCTGGCAGGAAATCCAAAGAGATTCTGGTCATATATAAAGTACATCAGTGGTGAGATACAAACAATACCTTTGTAAGAAGCTGTTTAGGTTCTTGTATTGGTAACGCCACCGCCACATAGCGCTCTGTATGAAAATCACTGGCTGTGCTGTGTGAAGGCTGTGGTTGGTTTGCATTGTTGGAGTATATGCTATTGTAGTGTTGGGCAGTTGGCTGTTAACAGCGCGTAGCGTTGTGCAGTTGGAAATGAGCCGCCAGCAGTGGTGGATGTGGGGAGAGAGATGGCGGAATTTTGAGAGCGGATGATCTGGACGTGTGTCCATCAGAGACAGCAAATTTGTAAGACTGGATGTCATGAACTTATATATATATATATATATATATATATATATATATATATATATATATATATATATATATATAATGACCTTTGAACACTATTAAGGTAAATACATTGTTTGCTCTTTATCAAAATCTTTCATTTGCTAACTACGCCTATCATTAGTTAGTGCCTTCAGTAGTTTGAATCTTTTATTTAGCTAGCAGTAGTGCCGCTCGCTGTATTGCAGTAGTTAGAGTAACGAAGATTTTTTTGAGGTAAGTGATTTGTGAAACGTATAGGTTAATGTTAGTCAGGGCCATTCTTTTGTGGGTTTTTTTGAAAGTCAGATTGCGTTGCGCCAAAAATATTGTGTGTCAGTTTAGTGTTGATCAGAATAAGTAAAGAGAGAAATGTCCGAGTACGTTCAGTTCTGCTCAGCTGTTTGAAAATCAAATAACGTAGGGGCTTACCAGCACAGTAATTCATTAAGTTTTCTAAGGTGACGTCGCATATGTCGACCCTCAGCCGAGAATACCTCACTGGAATCTTCTGATTTTTTCTTGTAGTTTGTGTAATTAGTGTAGCTATTGTTTATTGCTAGCGCGTAGTTATAGAGAGAATTTCCTTTGTAGTTGTAGTTTTTCATTGTTGTACAGTAAAACAGTTGTGGCATGCATGTAAATTTGTACCAAGTATTTCGCAGCTGCGCTTGCAATTAACTAGATATTATTTTCAGTGCTATGTTAATGCGTTTTCTTATTTTACTCTTCCAATTGTGATTTTCTGTGTTATCGTGTGAAACATTGTGACCATTATGGCGTGTGAAAAACGAAATACTAGGCTCCAAAGAAAACTGAGAAATGACAGTGAAGACGAAAGCAGCATGTTAGCGCCACCGAGTAATGAATTAACTAATGTTCAAAGTAGTAATTTGGTAATTGTGCATAGGAAAATGGAGCGGGCGGCAAATAAAGGTGTAGACAGAGAAACAAATAGTGAACAGGGAAGCATTATCGATCGATCGGTCGGCAACAATTCGCCTCAGGAATCCGAAATGACAGGACACAATCTTGCAAATACTGTAGATTCAGGTTTTGCGTCCTCTCCGTTTTCTCAAATAAGTCAAGACACATTTTCTGCTCGTCAAAATGTGAATGTTGCTGGTGCAAATGCAGTGCTGAAAAGTATAGAGGAACAGATTCCAGGCACTAATGCATTATTATTGCAATTAGTGCAACAAATGAAACAAAATCAGAGACAAACACAGCAACAGCTTCAAAAGTTAGACACCACGCTTGAACAAACACATGAAGATTTAACTGCTGAGTTACATAACATCGAATCGAAATGTCAAAACGTCTGTAATGACGTAAAAACACAAATTTGTGAACATTTCCAACCTATTTTTTCGCGTCATGAAAATGCATTAAAGAATCACGAAGCAGCCATAAAGGAACTGCAAACTATTGTTCATCAAAATCACGACACCTTGCAAGCTAAAATTGACTCAGTTGCATCTACCGATTCGGTTACGCAACTTGCAAAAACTCAGGAAAACTTACAGGACACAGTAGATACGATTTCAACACAAATGGACACTCTGAAACTTGGTTCAGAAAAACACACTGAGGAAATGAGTTCACTATCGGAGAAAGTAGCCGAACTTTCGGATCAGTTCACTAACTTATCTACAAAGGTAGATGATGATCTGAATGACACAAGACCTGTAGCCATCACTGACACAGAAGAGTATGAACAAATTAAAAATTTCAAACAAAATCAGAATCAAATTAATACGCAACAGAAAAGAGAAATCCGGGAAGTACAAGATCAGTTGGCACAAGTAATACAAAAATTACATATTTCAGAGGACACGCGTGCTCCAACACAGGAAGAGGGACTTAGAAATATGGAAAAGCCACAAAATAATAACACAGGGCATTTCGGAAATTAGGAAAGAAATTGGCAAGGTGCACCAAATTTTGAGATGGAACCGCCGACACGACGTAACAATGACCAATATGCGACTCGCCGACATGATGATTTTGACTATAAGTTGTTCATTACTACACGTAAATTCAAAACATTTAAGAATTCTAGCAACGACATTGATCCACAAGCATGGTTCCATCAATTCTCTCATTGTTTTCCTCCCAACTGGTCATTAGAGCACAGATTAGAATTTATGTGTGGCTATTTAGAGAATGAACCAGCTGTAAGAATGCGATCGGTCATTCACGATTGTCACAGTGAAGGAGAATTTTATCATGCCTTCCTCTCGGCATAATGGTCTCAAGCTACACAAGACAGAGTAAAACATGGTATCATAATATGAAACATTTTGAACAATCTGAATTTTCCAGTCTTGTGAAATATTTTGAAGACATGTTGCACAAGAATCAGTACCTGTCAAACCCACACAGCCCCTCAGAACTCATCTGCATTTGCTTAATCAAATTGCCTGAACATTTACGACATATTATTTTGACAGGACGTTGCAAAGACGACATTGAAGCTTTTCAGGGACTGTTACAAGAACTGGAAATTGACACTGACAATCGCGAGACGAGAAAACAAGAACACAACCATTACAGGTCACATCCATCACAATTCTGCGATGAAAGAAATAATAACTGGACACGATAAGGCTATTCTCACAACGCAAATCGTGACCAAAACAGCCACCACCCATATGACAACCGTTGGCAGAATAATAGTTACAGAGAAAGATCGCACTTCCGTAGTAATGAATATGACAGAGACAATCGGAGAAACAGGCAATATGGGAAACAAAATAATTATTATCAAGGGAGACAGAATAACTTCAGATGCAACGGTCCACTGCGCAGTTACGATTGCGGGAGAAATTCTCCACCACATGACCGACAAAAAAGAAACTATGTAAACTACCGACATAACGACAGACGTAATTCGTAACGACAGACATGAATTGCATCAGAATTGGCGGGATTCAAACAGGGCAGGGCCCTCTCGACAAGGTGAATTTGTTGAAGTTAGATCTCCTAGTTTCAATAACGATGCACGCCAACAAAGAAACAGACAATAACTGGCACTGCCGGCTGGGCTTGAGAAAAATAACATAAGCTAACCTTGATAAAAATTCCAGTATTTCTTACCGACGTATACAACATGATAATTGCTTTGAAGTTGAAACTCTGCACACTAGAAAGGGTAAAAGATTGCACCACATTTCACTTGTAAAACCGTTTATTGAGAGATAATCTGCTTTTTAACTTAGTCTTTGCCATATAAATTTTCAATTCATGTTACTAGTATGCTTTGTCAGACTTAGAAACTGTTAACATGCAACAATGTTTGAAAATAAATATCCAGTCAAGAACCAAGAGAACTTATTTAAACAGTATTTACAAGTGCATTCTTATAGTGAACAGACGACACAGTGTTATTGTGTGTGTACATTCTTGCATGTTAGTTGTATGATTACGTAACGACTATAAGGCTCACATACTTAGAGCATATACCAGTACTGCTGACGACATTTTAATGCAACATTTTGGTTTACTTGAAAAGACATTCTTTATTTGAAGTACTTTCTGTGAGATTAAAGATGACTTAGTATTTGGTTTCTTTGACAGCTACACGACTTTATCACGATGCTACTAATGTGTGACACAATTTACATTGTTGCTTTTGTGCTGTATCTGTTTTATATCTGCGCAGTTTTCTGAATTCTTCTGGAAAGTAAAACATGATTTAGTAGTAGCTTTTGTGGAATAGCTACAATGAAACAGCCTTTTTCGAAGCTCAACAATACGTTACAATATAGTACTTTCTTGATCACGGTAATGTACAGCCGTGCTCAAAAGTATCCGAACGACATGAACAGCATTTCGACTGATTTGCATGCAACCAGCATAACCCGGCTGTCTAGCAGGTCCTCTAATCGCTCCTTGGTACACACTAGAAAACACTGACTGTATCGCAGTAACTCAAGATGTAAAGTAATACCACGATGCTACAAATATCAGGGAACATCCTATCACAGATAAGACTGTCCTTAAGGCTTGTAAGCTCATATTTATTACAATAAATGACATACCTGAAATGTTACCACTCTCATTATTACGTCAGATAGGTAATGCATGTAGTAAGTTCGCCGTATTCATGATTTCCTCTTCAAAGTAATATACAGTACTTATTATTTAACACAAAATGGCATTAAAATTTAAGTTATCCACGAGCAGCTAGTTGAGAATATGTATGAACTTCAAATGAACCATCTCGTTCTGCATATGGATTCAAACTCAGGTCAGGCAGACTAAGCAAAGATTTCGTGACTGATGCAAACTAACAGTCATTCCTGATTAGGCATACAGAGAGTGATATACCTCGATTTTAGACAGTATCAGTTAGAAAATATCAACTTTAAATTACATAACGCAAACATTTTTAACGGACGCGAATTCCTCGCCAACATCTCTTGTCCCTGTTAAAGAACTACGAGAGATGTTAAATATTGCTTCTTCACAATCTACGAGTAACCTCTGATGTTTGATATTAACATGAAAAGGATTCCATAGATAGGGAAAGAACCTGTTCTTGGGAAACTACTTCTATATTGACCAAAAGGCATTAAATGATCTTCAAGCATGTGTGTTCCAGCAGCGGTTTGAATAAAATGATAGTAATAATGACGGTAATAATCGAATTATCTGGTAACTTCACACTTCACAGTGGATTTTCTCGCACTAAGAAATTTGCTCAATTTGTGAAAATTCAAAATGGCTTTACTTCGAGCCTATGATGCATAGAAGAGTATTTACATCGTACTGACATCAGAATAGCATAGTCTCCGCGTCTGAAGCTTGCTTCTACTTAACCATTTAATTGACCCCCACTTTTTCCACCATGACTAGTTTTGTAAGCTAAGCACATCATCCGTTTCAGCACACTCTTGAGGCTGGGAAATGTGGCCACAGTGGTCTGGTGGAACGAATTAACGTAGGTGCACTGCGTGGGTTCAGGAATTTACTTTTAAGAGGCACAAACAGATTTATTTTACCTCTGCTAACCTCAAGAGAAAGTCATTATAACCCACAATCCGCATTAAACATCACGTTCCTTCATTACCAACTGGGCAGAGCCGGTTTACGTTGGGAAATGACATAGAGGAAGTCATGGCAAACAGAAATACAGTCGCCAGGAAACTTACTTTCATTAGAAAATTTTATTTTATTTTTTGAATCGATAGCCCATTACAGGAACAGGTCTCTTATTTTACTTGTACTTGATTGAACTAGAGACGTTGAAAAATTTGGTGCTGGACTGTGATTCGAATTCGTATCTCCTCTTTCGAGGATCTGAATCTCTCAGACCAGTATAGTTCAATCATTCCGTTCCTTTTCCCAAGACCATTCTTCTCTAGGTCTACTCCAAAGGATCCAGTACAAAAATATTCATAATTTCATTTCAAGCCATATCGAGTACGCACCCACCTGCTAGTAAAAATTAACGTGCGATTTTAATGTCTGTTCATGTGTTGCCAACAATCGCAATAGGTGTCGTTATTTCTGGTCAAACACGCACTCATCCTACTGTTGGTGAGAAAGCAACTGATACTTAAGCTATATTCGTGGATGCACGGTAGGTGTGCAGTTCGATTGTCGCTTAGGCACAAAAGTTTGTATCCTTATTTTAGATTCAAACACCTAGCAGCTCGTAAGAAAAACCGATATGTAACATTTGATTTTCTTAGTTAACAATCCGTTTACGTGTTGGGTTCGTATCTCCGTCACAGAACTTCACATCATGCACTTCATCTTTAAATGCATGCACAGTTTGTTACTTCAGAATGGAGGTATATCAGACCAGACATCTTCCATGGTTAGCTAACAGGGACGAAAGGATCTTGATAGGAGTCCCGGTTTATTACAAAAATTGTCGTCTTTTATTTTCAAGTTTAGAATTTGTTACTGGTATTGGCAAAAATGTCGGTAATTCCTGACTCTTTATGGCTAGTCATCAATATGATGTGATTACATTAGATTAGATTAATTATTGTTCCATAGATTATGAATACGACATTTCGTAATGATGTGGAACATGTCATTTTAAATGAAGGATTTCTTTACATACCATGATTCAATTTCTTTGCAACAATTTTTTACACACTCTCTCTGTCTCGCATTCTTTTTTATTTCTCTCTCTCTCCTCTCTCCCTCTCTCTCTCTCTATCTCTCTCTTACACACACACACACACACACACACACACACACACACACACACATTCTTTTTTTTTTTTTATTTGTTTGTTGTCCTCGACTATCGGCGGGGCACGAAAACCCCTATGAATGAGTTTCTTAGTTTTGAGTACACTTATGAAAGAAAAGTAAAAACATCTATGAGAGTTACTGATTTATGATGCTGAGTTTGCAGTCATTTCTGAGTTTTTTTAGTACCTACGCTCCAGTCCCTAAACCTAGTTACAGAAATGGGAATCAGATGCATCACGTATTCCAAGCCGTAGCAGCTGCGACTTGGAGACACCAGCTATGGTCACTTCGCAGCCCGCTGTAGGATCACGTCGGTTCGTCTTCTTCCTGCTGGTACTGTAACTGAGATTTGGCAACAAGACAACGTATGTTTGGCAACTCGGTGATCGACGAGTTACTCCCTTGTGTGCACGGAATTAAGCCTCAAAGTTCACTTGATTTTACCTGTCATTTCCATTGAATAATCTCAGTTATTATCGCTTGAGGTGTAACAAAAGATTGTAAACTTACGGTTTTCAGACCAGGAAAGTCGTTGCAGGTGGAAATCGCAACTAATCTCGTCCTTTAAATAGCGGTTTATGAATTCTAGCCACTATTGGCCTCGTAAGATGAAGCTGAGACACATTCCTCTTCGCCAGCTCTGTAGTAACGTTTCTGAACTGTGAAAAAGCGTCTGTTATGGTTCGCAGTTCCAGTCTCACCGATTTTATGGTTTTTACCCCTTCTGTGAAAGAGCTACAAGCAGCCAGATCAAACATCAGTAAGGAAATCGCAAGGAAATTCATTCGGCTCATAGTGTAATGGTGAAAACCTTACAATGCTGCACAACAGGTAACGCCTCTTTCCGCTGCTGACAAGCAAATTTTGCGTTTCTAGAAATACATAACTATATTTATGAAATGCCACATTTGCATACCTGTTGAGCATGACACAGCATACCAATTAAACACAGACCCAATCACAATCTAAGTGAGTAGTATTTTACTAACTCGTGTCGATAGAGGCATACTTCTGTACAGATATTCAGTTTTATTAAAACAGACTTTCGTTGTAAGGTTATCGTGGGTAGTTTTATTTCATTTCTTAGAATTAAGAGCACAAATGGAAATTAATCATCAATGATATATGCGAATTCTCTGATGTTATCTATAACAGTCTGACGATGCACATGTAGTTTATTGATTACATGCATGTAGAAAACTTGTTCTGAGTTAAAGCTGCCAAACAGTGTTTGAAGAAAAATAAAATGCCACTACCACACGACAGCTAAAGGAAAATACTTTTCTGACGTATTTGGGCACGATGCGCTCTCCCCATACATAATACAAAAGCTTCTAGATGAATCTGCTCCCTGGCTGTCTATTAAACCTGAAAAGAACAAAATGTCACAAAAGTTAGCCCTTTCCCCACATGCGACTATTTTGGGTTGAGAAGTGGAGGGAATTATGTTCAAAGTTCCATTAGATTGGTAACTTCAGCAGACAGGAGAATTGCGTTTTAAATAAATCTAGCAGTAAATGTATGCACTAGGTAGCCGAGGCAGATAGTTTGTGGTGATTCGGTCAACCAAGTAACTGAATTTACTGAACATGCTGCAATTTACTACTGGGAGCCTGTGTGTCAGAATTCTCATCCAGTGTGGCGCAACAGTGTTATGAGAGAAAAACGAATCACAGAAAAGAGCGTTTGGTGGTCTGTTGGACTGATGGTAGGTACTTATATCTATGGTCTGGGTTCGATTCCCACTTCTATCAATGATTTTAGATAGGGAGAGAAAGATTCCATTCCCTTCCTACTACACCAAGTGAAGAAGATATAATGGCAGCGTCTTCTGAAGTTCACATTAAATATGATATTCCTTCTCTGCCAAGTAGACGTTAGGTTGAACCGCAATAAAGTCTGGAGTGGCGACATGTAGAAACTCTATCACCAGTAACCTTTCTTAGACTAGTTATTTATTTCTAGTGACGAAACAAACGTTATGTAGGGTCACAGGACACTTATTCCATCTTTTATCTGAGCTTCTGTATGTCGATAAAATTGGTTCTAAACTGAGAATGCAACTCAGACCGCCCTTAACGCGGAATATGATTCCTTCGTGACAATACAGCTCGGCTACAATTCGTTGTTTGTTCAGAAGTGCAGATTCCTCAACGTCTCCACATATTATGTGTGAATGGTCTCGAATCCTGGCCCGGCACAAAAGATTTCATTATGTATTATCAAGCTCTAGCATGAGAACACCTACCTGCTGGTGGATAATAAATTTGATTTTTAATGTTTTTTCATTCTTTGTCAACACTAACGATATCTGACGTTTTTGACTCCCAATGGGACACAGAACTATTATTGCGAGATCACTGTAATTTCAAGATGTTATTCCGAGCTTCTGGTGGAGAGAAATTCGGTAGCTGACGTCTCTTTGTGTGTAGTCAACAACGATATGTGTGGGGCTCTATTCCCAGTGAACACTGAACTCTTCGTCATATTACTTCTAGTTCAAACACGTTCACATGTCGCTGCTGGTGCAACAAACCCATATTTAACGTTCGTTTTCTCTAGAATATAACAGCCATAGGTTCCGGGTTGGAGTCGTGGGAAGGAAAAAATTAATATTTCGTCTCGTCATTTCAGTTAAGACATCTAGCTGCTGCCAAGGAAATCCGATATGTCACAGTTGGTTGTGTTTCGATATCAATCCGATTATGTTCTGGGTTCGAATCCCTGTCCAACACAAAGCTCTACCTCACGGCATTTCAAGTAAATTACTTGTGAAGAAGCAATATTTAACATCTCTCGTAGCTCGTTAACAGGGACAAGAGTTGCTGGCGAGGATTTGACGTCCGTTAAAAATGTTTGCGTTATGTAATTTAAAGTTGATATTTTCTAACTGATACTGTCTAAAATCGAGGTATATCACTCTCTGTATGCCTAATCAGGAATGACTGTTAGTTTGCATCAGTCACGAAATCTTTGCTTAGTCTGCTTGACCTGGGTTTGAATCCATATGCAAAACGAGACGGTTCGTCGTGTCATTTGAAGTTCATACATATTCTCAACTATCTGCTCGTGGATAACTTAAATTTTTAATGCCATTTTGTGTTAAATATTAAGTACTGTATATTACTTTGAAGAGGAAATCATGAATACGACGAACTGACTACGTGCATTACCTGTCTGACGTAATAATGAGAGTATGTCATTTATTGTAATAAATATGAGCTTACAAGCCTTAAGGACAGTCTTATCTGTGATAGGATGTTCCCTGATATTTGTAGCATCGTGGTATTACTTTACACCTTGAGTTACTGCGATACAGAGCAGTGTTTTCTAGTGGTGACATGTTGGAACCATTTTCAATAGTCAAACGACTGTACCAAGGAGCGATTAGAGGACTTGCTAGACAGCCGCGTTATGCCGATTGGATGCGAATCAGGCGAAATGCAATTCAGGTCGTTCGGACACTGTACATAATAACTACGTTATCTATACGCATAGCATTTCACTTTTGTTTATGATGAGGTAAGTAGATTGACTTCTGCAGAACTTAGCTTTCTGAGGACGATAACTACGACACTTCCACAGAATTATCTTACAACAAGACGCACATTTAGCGCTGAAGGACATGTATTTGAGTGATTAATTTTGTACTTAAAACATTTATTTTTAAAGATTTTTGAATCACAAAGATACAAAGAAAGTTTTCGGTGATACATTTCATTCAATTGCTGTAATCGGTAACACCTGAGGGTGTAATTACATTAATCCTCAGGGGGGTACACGCTTACTTTGAGTACCATGTGTTTCGCAAGCACAAGGAGCCGTAGCTTATATGGTACAACTTTACACATCGGTACTATATTTCTCTAACATATAAATTACACAGCTATCTGATAATTTAACTGAGAGGGACAAACATTTTTTTTACTACATCAGTGACAGATGTTTACGTAATTATGCAGTTGGATAACTTCACACTTACGAAATTGTTGTTTGTCTGTACTTTGTGAACTGTTCATATATTTTTCGGAACCATTGTGATACTATGAAAGCTTTGAATGATGTATTTGGTACGGGATCATGATTTTTGAAGTACTTTTGATGTAGGTGACATTATTGAAATGAGTAGAGAATTTTTTTTTAGGTTTTGAAATTAATGCAGAAAGCTACGACGTTTTTGAAATTTGGCTGAGGTTTTATGATGTTATTTTTACGACGACGATGTGTATTATGCTGTTGAGGTATGTTTATGATCAATAAGCTGATGCTATATGAGGAATTTGATTATGCTACATATTTATTATGATGAAATATTCAAGAAGTGTCGACGAATATATATATGTGTAATAAGGTAAGCAATAATGAGTAATGGTTAGGGACTCTGGTTTGTGAAAAAGGATGTTGGAAACCAAGAATCGTAGTTTTAAGAGTTATGAAATGTGTGTATATGCGTGAATGTATCACAATGCCGGCGAAAATTTTTTTGGACACTGTTATATTTATAGGATTTTGTTCCTACACATTTGCAACGCAAATTCTCGACCTGTGAAATTTTTATATGAGACTGTCACTGTAGTGCAAACTGGTGTCGTAAATATTTCGGTAAGAAAGCTAAGTGACCTTGACGTAATGCGCTGTAGGCGCCAAGCTATGCGACAGTCACCTGAAAAAAAATCTGTGCCTTTCAGATACACAACAAAAAAGGAGAGGCCATTAATTTGCTATTGACATTCCTTTCTAGAAAGCATCACAAATACGATAAGCCCAAACTTGAAAACATATGATTACACTGTGGAGCTCTTAATTTATGATATTTACTAAATTGCCTAATGAAATGATGAGAAACATTTTTACATCTATTGTCTTTCTAGTTGAGAGATTTTTTTACTGCCTTTGGAGACGCCATTTGCCTAGTGAATGACGTTTCACACATTGCTTTGTATGTATTTGCTCATTTCGTTTAATATCTAGTTTCTAGCTGCACTGCAGCATTGGTTAAAATAAAATTTAATAGATGTACTAATATAGATATTTTATGCCTACAGATCCAGTAAATAATAATTTTATGATCTACTTCCAAAAAAACGAGGAAGCACAAAAAGACATTTCCACTTCACAGGAATTGCATACATAATTTTTGTCAGTGACTTGGTAAACTTGTCTGCTAGAGTAAGTTATAGTGATGCATCACTCTAGTGTTAAGATGTGACATAGGTATTAAACATGGCCATTTTTACTGTAATATTTTTTCTGCTTGAGCTTTGTCATGATTAGATATAAGTAATTGCATTTGCTGCTGCTGCTTGCCAGGTATAGTGCTATTAAATTTCACTTCGTATTACTTTGTTAAGCCAGTTTTAGTACTGATTTATTTTTCTTTTTGCTGCACATTGGCTCATATTAGTGATAATGTTGCATTTGCTTTGCTAACTTATATATATTGCTGCTTGCTTTGCCGATTTGAATTTTTTGTCATTGCTGTTTGTATTAATTGTTTTGTGCTGCTGCATTGCCTCGTCCCTTAGTTGAGCATCTGAGCTCAGTAGATTTAAGTTAGTTTAAGATGGGGTAGGCTATATGAGAGAACGAGTTGTGATGAATTGGAAGAAATGCACTGAGAAGCTATAAGAAAATGGTTTGGCCAAAAAAGTATTTTGAAAGAGGATATGAACAAAAAAGTATGGTTTAGGAACAACAGGTTTAGGTAGGATTTTCTTAGAAATAAATGATGAGGTAAGATAATGGAAAATAAATAATGAGGTAAGGAATATGTGAACATATAAAAACAGAAAGCATGCTTGGATTGGATTTTTTTGGTGGAAACAAATGTTGAAATAAGACGAAAGATCTATGGAATGAAGTGTTGGGTTGGACTGTAGTACCAAATATTACAATGATGACAAACCCTGCCCTTTCCTGTTGTGTTGTTCTGCTATGTGTTTGTGTACCCTTGTGTATTTGTGTTTTTTCCTATGTTTATGTGTTTAGCTGATGAGAGTTATGCTGTAGAATTTTTCTAATACTATGTTATTTACTTTGTAAAGATGTTTAGACATTATTTATCTGTTCTGTTTTGTTGCTCATGTCTGAAGTTGATGTTTCAAAAGTTATTCTGATCTTTTTGTATGTACTTATGTCATAATTCATGTAACACTGATGTATATGTTAATTCGATTCTTTTGTAAAGCCCGTATTACTACAAATGTTATCTGTATTGTTATGTTCTTTAATGATGTATTTTGTACCTTTGTTATTGTATTCTCATGTTATAAAATTGTAATTGGCACCAGTTCATCAAATTAAGTAACTTTTAAGCATTCATTTCTCTGCACATATTTCTGTTGGTCATAGTATATGCACAATAAGTGAAAAAAAAGAGGATTGTTAGTGTTTGGATGTGTGTTAATAATTCAGCAAGGGACTGATTAACAGAATTGCTGGTTCTAAGGACAATTCCAAAAACTTTGTGCGTGCACAAGTGGTGGTTTATGGACTTGCTATATTCTCCGCAAGACTCTTCGATGGTGATTGTACACCTGCACAGTCGCAACAGATGGCTGCTGGTCGTCTCTACAAGGACTACAGTGGGTCTGCATCTTTGATGGCCCACCAATACCATTATTTCTACAATGACTGCACTGGGTCTGCACCTCTGGTGGCCCACCAATACCGTAATCTCTACCAGGACTACAGTCGGTCTACTCTGTGATGACCTACCTACCAATAATCTTCAAAAATTCGACTCACTCTGCAGTGGGTTTGCTCTGTTGTGGCCCATTACCTGTCTGCATGTCAAGAGTCAGCACTGTCTTTCCGTTGGAAGGACAACACTACTTCTTCAAGACTGCATGGAAATCCACTACTTTCGTGTGAATTTTCTTTTACTGCTCAGACTTTGAGAAAAACAGTGCTATTTTACTGTGATGAACGATCAGGACTGTCTTTATGGACTGTGAGAAAATTTTAGCTTTTGACCAACATTGTACCAATGAGTGTGTGCATTTGACATCTTTGTTATTGTAATTATGAAAAATTTTTTCAAACCTGTATTGGCCACTGCCCAAAACAATTTGTAAAAATTTTTGTGGGGAGCATGGGGGCTATGTAAGTAGACTGTTTAGGTTCTTATATTGGTAACGCCACCGCCACATAACGCTCTGTATGAAAATCACTGGCTGTGCTGTGTGAAGGCTGTGGTTGGTTCGCATTGTTGGAGTATATGCTATTGTAGTGTTGGGCAGTTGGCTGTTAACAGCGCGTAGCGTTGTGCAGTTGGAGGTGAGCCGCCAGCAGTGGTGGATGTGGGGAGAGAGATGGCGGAGTTTTGAGAGCGGATGATCTGGACGTGTGTCCATCACATCAGAGACAGGAAATTTTTAAGACTGGATGTATATATATATATATATATATATATATATATATATATATATATATATATATGACTTTTGAACACTATTAAGGTACATACATTGTTTGCTCTTTATCAAAATCTTTCATTTGCTAACTATGCCTATCATTAGTTAGTGCCTTCAGTAGTTCGAATCTTTTATTTAGCTGGTAGTAGTGCCGCTCGCTGTATTGCAGTAGTTCGAGTAATGAAGATTTTTGTGAGGTAAGTGATTTGTGAAACGTATAGGTTAATGTTAGTCAGGGCCATTCTTTTGTAGGGAGTTTTGAAAGTCAGATTGCGTTGCACCAAAAATATTGTGTGTCAGTTTAGTGTTGATCAGAATAAGTAAAGAGAGAAATGTCTGAGTACGTTCAGTTCTGCTCAGCTGTTTGAAAATCAAATAACGTAGGGGCTTACCATCACAGTAATTCATTAATTTTTCTAAGGGGACGTTGCACCTTCACTGCACAATAACAACGGTGATGTTATTCATGACAGTGCCACTAAAGCAGAGTTACTAAACACGCTTTTTTCCGAAATTCCTTTACAAAAGAAGACAATGTAAATATTCTAGAATACGAAACAAGAACAATTGCTAACATGAGTAAATTACAAGTACATATTCTACGTGTAGTGAAGCAGCTTAAAATATTTAAGGAAGCAAGGCAAGGCCCCTTGTATACCAATCAGATTCCTTTCAGGGTATGCTGAAGCAGTACTCCATACTTAGCAATCATAAACTACTGTCTACTTATAGAAAGCTCTATAACCGAAAACTGTAAAGTCGCACAACTCACACCAATACCCAAGAAACATTTGCAGTTTGTCACGAAAACGAAGAAAAATCATGAAATCATCAATGTAAACATGAGTTCATGTTGCGCGAATTGCTTAACTTACGATTATAACAGACGTAGACACAATTCCTCCCACCTTCATCAATGTCGAAGCTTTTTCTCTCAAAGCTTGATGATGGCTTGATGTCATGTGATGTTGTTCTGTGTGGTTCACAGTCTGTGTAAATGCCACGATTTGAAATGGATTGTTGAATGTTTGGATTGACATGTCAATGTGATGTTTTGTTCCATTTCATCAAGTGTGAATCAGACTGTGTGTAGTAGTCTCTCTCTCTTTAGCAGTTCCTTAACAATGATTTTATACTGTGGAGGGTCCTCCCATCACGAACTGTTCTACTAGATACATATCTACCCAGTACACAATCCACTATTCTTTTAATCTTGAGTCATATTTTCTCCTCATGTCCCTGTTCTGAGCTAGACGATTCAAGTTCTACACCATGAAATAACACAACTGCTTCTTTATGTAATTTACTGAAAACGAAAGTTTTTCTACCTGTTTTAGTTGCCCTGTGTGCTTTGGTAATCACTGTTGCTGCAACTGCTTCATGATCACTAATACGAAGTGGACATCCTCTATTTATTGGCATTATATGAAATATATTTACATCATGAATGAGATTCTGAACCATCTGTTCTAGGTATTTTTCAGAGAAGGCATTTAGTAATGTTTCACAGGAGTCTTGTCTTACCCTCCACTAACAAAACTGTAATTACACCAATTGTTTCTTGGATGATTGAAGTCGCCTCTGATGATTACAGTGTGACTGGGTAACTTACATACTAGTGTATGGACAATTTCTTTAAAGTTGTAGATTACATTAGGAGATGGCCCTGGTGGTTCATAGACGGATTCAGTTATAATTTTATGCCCACCCCTTATACTAGTCTTGCCCAAACAGTCTCATGTGCAGCTTTGATTTTACCTTGGTAGATTTGAGTTTCTTGTCTGCAACAAACGTACCATCTTCATTTTCCACTAGCCTATCCTTTAGAGAAACACTTAAATTTTCCACAGTAATCTCGCTGCTGTCATCTTCAGCTCTGAAACTGTTTTTGCGCCTTGCTAGTCGGTATTTTATTATTTTCCTTCGTCTTTATGACAAATTGCAAATGTTCCACAACAACATGGAAATTTTTTCCCTTGGCTCTATGTAAGAGAGACAGTATGTTTGAAAATGAAAACTTATTTTGGTTTTAAAATGCTGAATGGACCTGATGCCAACACTGTGTACAAGTAGAAATTTGTAGATAAGTTTTTATTAATAGCCTGTTATTAAGTGAAATCGTTAGCTCTATTGAGGGACAAAAGTACGTTTGTTAGCACTGTTCGATACATAGGGGAAAGACGTAATGGATAAGACAACAGGCTCTATGTTTTCCTTATGAATATTGTGATATATGTTTATGTGTACTTCTACTAGCAATAGATAGGGGAAAGACATAATGGATAAGACAACAGGCTCTATGTTTTCCTTATGAATATTGTGATATATGTTTGTGCGTACTTCTACTAGCAAATAAATGTTGATATTTCGAAATATTTTTTGCTTTTCAGAAATTTACCATACAAAATTCATGAAGAAAATTCGTTATGAAGTTGGTTTGACTATTAATAAAGTTTATCGTTGTTAGTTCCTCAATTCCAATACTATACTCTAACTTTTTAAAATCACAGATGGTACCTGAAAACGTCACCTTAAGCATTCAGTATTTCTAGTATGAGCCCTCAACATTTGACAGTGACATAGCCTGATGGCCTATCTCGTTCTGTTGATGTCTATCATGAACTGGTCTTTAGTCAGATTTGGTGTAGAGCTCACATTCTTAAACAGTGTTCAAGATGGTGTCACACCAATGTTTTCGAAGCGAGCTCCTTTGTAGGTTCATTGCTAGTGAACTGAAGTCTACCATTTACTTTACCTGTGACTGAGCCTATGTGATCATTCCATTTCATATACCTACAAGCTGTTATGCCCAGATATTGCTTTGAGTTGACTAATGCCAATTGTGATTTATGACTACTTCAGTCACAGAGTACTAGGTTTTAGCGTTTTTTGAAGTGAAAATTTTACGTTTCCGAACATGTAAAGCAGGTTGCAATTCATTGCACCAGTTTAAATTTTTATAAAATATATCTGAATATTTATACAGTCCTTATAACTGCATGATATGTAAAAATCCTAAGTTTAGTATCAAAGTCATCGACCAGGTTACTCATCTATACCTTGAACAGCAGCAATCCTTACACAGTTCCCTGGGGCATGCCTAAAGCTACTTCTGTATCTGTCAATGACACTCCATTCAAATCTGTCAATGAGGCTCCAATCAAGATGATATGCTACATGCTGCCTACCAGGGATCTTCAAACCAGTCACAAATTTACTATGATGCCCATACTGACCTTACGACTTATGTTAGGAGCTAGATTAAGCAAAGGCAAACTTACGTTTCTAGGATTTGTAGACTTAGAGAAAGCTTTTGACAATGTTGAGTGGAATACTCTCTTTCAAATTCTGAAGGTGGCAGGGGTAAAATACAGGGAGCGAAAGGCTATTTACAATTTGTACAGAAACGAGATGGCAGTTAAAAGAGTTGAGGGACATGAAAGGGAAGCAGTGGTTGGGAAGGGAGTGAGATGGGGTTGTAGCCTCTCACCAATGTTATTCAATCTGTATATTGAGCAAGCAGTAAAGGAACAAAAGAAAAATTCGGAGTAGGTATTAAAGTCCATGGACAGCAAAGGACTTGGAAGGGCAGTTGAACGGAATGGACAGTGTCTTGAGAGGAGGATATAAGATGAACATCAACAAAATCAATACAAGGATAATGCAATGTAGTCGAATGAAGTCATGTGATGCTGAGGGAATTAGATAGGAAATGAGACACTTAAAGTTGTAAACGAGTTTTGCTATTCGGGGAGCAAAATAACTGATGATGGTCGGAGTAGGGAGGATATAAAATGTAGACTGGCAATGGCAAGGAAAGCGTTTCTGAAGAAGAGAAATTTGTTAACATCGAGTACATATTTAAGTGACAGGAAGTCGTTTCTGAAAGTATTTGTATGGAGTGTAGCAACGTATGGAAGTGAAATATGGACGATAAATAGTTTGGACAAGAAGAGAACAGAAGCTTTCGAAATGTGGTGCTACAGAAGAATGCTGAAGATTAGATGGGTAGATCACATAACTAATGAGGAGGTATTGAATAGGATTGAGGAGAAGAGAAGTCAGTGGCACTACTTGACTAGAAGAAGTGAACGGTTGGTAGCACATGTTCTGAGGTATCAAGGGATCACCAATTTAGTGTTGGAGGGCAGTGTGGAGGGTAAAAATCGTAGAGGGAAACCAAGAGTTGAATACACTAAGCAGATTCAGAAGGATGTAGGTTGCAGCAGGTACTGGGAGATGAAGAAGCTTGCACAGGATAGAGTAACATGGAAAGCTGCATGAAACCAGTCTCAGGACTGAAGACCACAACATCAGCCCATATGGTAGAACTTCCTTAGTAACAGATGGTGTGGTGCTGAGTCAAATGGGTTTCACAAGTCAAGAAACTGTATCTACCTGACTGCCATGATCCATGGCTTTCAAAATGACACATGATCTAATGGTGAGTTAGTTTGCATCTGATCGATATTCTTGTAATCCGTGCTTGTTGGCATGTATGTGTCACTCAATTCGAGGTGTGTAATTACATTTGTGCTTAAATTATATTTTAATATTTTACAACAGATAGAGGTAACATGTACTGGACGATAGTTTTATGGGTCTCTTCTGCTACCATTCTTGTAGACAGGTTTCACTTGCACTTTCTTACAACTACTGAAGAATGTTGTTTGTCTGACAAAGCTGTTGTATACCATGGATGAATGAGAGGCTAACTGAAGTGTTAATTTTATGTAGAATCAATAGCAATACCGTAGGTTCAGGGGCATACCATGGGGTTTCAGTACTCATGTAAATTTAAAATATTCCACCTCCTCATAAGCTCTTAAAATCCCTATTTTTTAAAGTATTTATTTGTTAAAGATGCAGTCATAATCATAGAACCAAGCTACCTGTCTAAAATCATTAATCTTTGCTTCAAACCTGTAACATTTTATAAGTACCAATATAATGTGCATTAAAACAAGGAAACAGAAAACATTAAATGTTACAAATTTCAGTACATAAATTGCATTTATTTCAAATCTTCTGGATTTTGTTATTGCAGGCTGTTCAGTTACTTTGTTAAAAATTTACATTTATTTTTCCTCCAATTGATAAATTTGGTAGGTTACAGCCTTTCCTGGCTGTTAGTCGCTGTCTGATAGGCCTTTATTAGCTTTCATTTCTCAAAATTTCTTTCACAAGTAACATTTGACACAGTGATCGTTTAAAAAATTCTTAGTGCCACAGCAAAGTTAATTATTAAAGTGTTTTCATAATACAATCTGACAGCCAAATCCAGAGACACAAATCCTTACTAAGACAATGTAAATAAATTTCTTTAGTCAACTCTCTGGTCATTCGTTCCTCTACTAATAAATGTTTAGTATAATCTTGTACATATACATACATACATAAACATACACACACAGACACACACACACACACACACACACACACACACACACACACACACACACACACACACACACACACACACACATATATATATATATATATATATATATATATATATATATATATATATATATATATATATCTTTTACAAATATTCTTGTCAATTATAGTATTTAATTATGAAATTACTTTAATGTCTTAAGCTATTATTCAATAGTCAAATGGTTCAAATGACTCTGAGTATTATGAAACTTAACATCTGAGGTCATCAGTCCCCTAGAACTTAGAACTACTTAAACCTAACGAACCTAAGGACATCACAAACATCCATGCCCAAGGCAGGGTTCGAACCTGTGACCGTAGCGGTCGTGTGGTTCCAGACTTAAGCACCTATAACCATTCGGCCACATCGGCCAGCATGCAGTAGTCTTTGAAGATGATCATACCCATAACCGTTCGGCCACATCAGCCAGCATGCAGTAGTGTTTGAAGATGATCATCTTTGGTCTTAACTCTTCTTAATTCAAGTGTCTATATCTTATCATGCTTATGCTACTTGCTACATGTCAGAACAATAACTTTTATTTTCTTTTTTAAATTCTTCCTTTTTTTTACAATTGGGTTCTGAAAGTTCATTGTGGATAAATGTTAACTCAGGGACTGACATAAGTTTTTAATGCATGAAGATTTATTTCTATTTCTTTTTAAATTTAAATGCTGTACAATGGCCAAACGTTGATTGTGAGTGAGTGACTTCAAAAAACTAATATCCCCACATTAAATGAAATGTATAATAAAAAAACTCGAAATACTAGTATATCCTAGGTACTACCACCACTTTATATCTCGACTTTAAGTTCAGATTTTCAAAATATCAGCTCCTTCAGGTGTTGGACTCTCGTGTACCCACCAGCAAATCCTAAATGTAATTGTCACTCATCACTTTTACTATAGAAATAATGGTAGCAGCTGGAATTTCCGCTTTGAAATGATTCACCTAGGTGAATGTGGTCTCAATGGTTACATCGTTAACAATATACATGTGCAAAATAGGGTATCTATAATAGTTCACTTCGGATCCATGTTACTGTGCGTGATTTGCTGATCAAGAAAATCTTCAGGAATTCTGCTTGATAAGCAATTACTCATACAGAATAATGTTACTGCCTCTTAGTATGACTTTGTACTCAACTATTTCAGAGTGTGCCTCCAAAAATCTTCATTACCCATTTGCAACACCCAAATCCACAACACAGACCATTCAAACAAAATTACTGAAGTCAAAACTTCAGTGTCATCATATTTTAAAGACTCACAAATTCTACTATCAAATACTGACACTGTGTACAAACCAGTCTTGACTAATCCTGTACCAACTTAAAATCAATTGACATTTTGTCAACAGGCACACAAAGTACGAGGAGCTTGACTCCGACAAGATTCAGAAAATGATTGTACTCATAATGCCATAAATAAGTTACAGCGTTCCTCAAACCTTGCGTTTCAAACGCAGCTCAGTCCAAGAACGACTTCTTACACTTTTTCAACAAAGTCGTAGAAAATTCCACACTGACAAAAGAATCGATAGAATTTGCTGACTATCTCTGCAGCTTCTCAGTAGTGATTGACTCAAAACACATTCAGTACCATAGCTGAACCACTAATTCAGACATATGCAGCGCACTACCATTATTTGATAACAGTTAAAATAGAGAATCTAATGGACATCAGTTGCTCTTACAGCAGCCAGCTCGCCGGCATGATCTCTGACTGGCACTAGCTGTGCTGTCAGCCAACATTGCACAGAGAATCTTTGCCATCTCTGTACAAATAATTGCGTGATTGGACACAGTAGGGATTTTTAGTCTAGGACATATTCATCAACATAGACTTTAGTTACAATTATATGTAAATATCACATCCTTTTCTTTAACTTGTCTTACTTTTTGACTGCTAAGACAATTCCTTGAAATGATAAAATTAAAGTGTGATAACACGAAAACCGATACAATAATTTTTATCCATTAGAAGTATAAAGTATATTGCATATTTCCACAGGTCTTTCAGTAGCCTTTGTAGATTTCCTAAAAAATAAGATTCAGTGCTTTCAGCTTTTGAACTCATTAATCAAGTTTGAGTTCTCTTTGTTGCAAGTATATATAAGCGTCATTCACTTTAGTAAGCACAGGGCTACAGAAATGAAGGAATGCAAAGAAAGGATGGGCAATAACACAAACCAACAAACTGCCTGCATCTCCTTCGGTTCTTGTGGTTGCTTCTGATCCATTCCTCAAGACTTATTAAACTTCTATTTTGATTTCAATGTGCTCAGCAAGCACATATACAGATTCTTGCCTTGAACTCTATCTTGTGTAACAGGTTCACTTCGCATTACTTCAAATATGTTGTTGAAGAACATGCCACCCATGTATGGAGCTTGAGTAAAGTGTGTACACATTTTGCACAGAGCCAAGAGAAGTCGCTGATTTTGTTGTAACAGTAGCTGCATGTACTCCAGCATTATTAAGCGAGTGATTGTTACATGTCACAAACATTGCTTTGGGATTTATATTCAAAATACATCTCTGAGCTCCACTAATGTGTCCAGCCATGGTCGCACCATTATCATGTCCTTATCCATAGCAGTACTCATTTTAAAGACCATTTACATGCAGCTTGTCACAAATTTGTTCTGCAATTTCATTAGCTGATTTCAAATGTAACAGAATGAAGTCAGTAAATGATTTCTCTACTGTGACTTCTGAACATTTAACATCTACATAATAAATTACTTCAGATATTTGGTTAGTATGCGATATACCTGATATACTATCAAACATGATGCAGAAGTACTTAGTCTTAGAAATTGTCTTAAATATCTCTATTATGAGATGATTACCAAATTGTTTGATGAATTCATTTTGGCTTCATGGAGAAGGATGCAGCGCAACATCGCCATCTGTTTGCTGAATTTTGTGAAGATGATGAGTTGCAACTGGATCATATTTGGCAAGTAGCTTGAAAGTTTCAATCAAATTTCCAAAGTTTTCACTTCCACAAAGGTCTTCTGAGTTACCAAACAAGGGCAAGGATTGTCTCACTAAATACAATACACAATCAAGAATTCTTGTTAACCGATCTTTCCATTTCTCAAATAAGTTATATTGTTCCAACCGAACAGCATCATAGATTGTTCCACATTTGTGTAGCTGCATTTCAGGTTCTTTCCAGTTTTCAAATGCTTCATCATGACAACAACATTTTCATGATCTAATCCTCTGGGATTAAGCTCTTCCCTTGTGTGAAAACCCTGTGTCTGTACAAAGGAACTCCTCCCTTTGCCTCTCTTAAAAAGCATGCAAGGAAAGCAGATTTCTAAGGAGAATACAACAACCATATCCTTAAAACTCTGTCGCTGTTTTCTAACTTCATACAAAACCAATCCTTAGAAAATGATCTGAGAATATCCATTGACAAAAATGCATATTTATTGTGTAGTCCACACGTCCATCTCTTAAAATGTTTCGTTTTTCAAATTCTTTCTTACATTTTCTGGCCAATACCTTACAGCGGAAACTTTCAAATCTATCTTCTCTGAGTGTGTGGTTTTCTGTGTGGATGTTGAAGCATTTTCAGACAGAGTTGCCTTTGCTTCTGTTGTAGAGAGTGGGCAGCTTACAGACTCTGGATTAATTGAACATTTAAATTATGGTGTGCTTACAGAGCTGGTGCTATCAATAGTTTTTGTACTAAATGTGTCAAGACTCCAAACTGGTTTAGCAAGCTGTTTTCCTTCTGTTTTTTGCTTTTCCTGCATTGATCATTTGATTCCTTTCTTAAGCATATTATGGATGATATAAACTCTGAAAAAATATTAAATAATTGTAAAAATGCATATAAAAGATTAATAAATAAACATAACTAATAGGTAACTGGTGTAGAACGTTTTAGTCAGTCCATGCTATCAGAATTATTTCTTTACATAATTTATTTTTCTAGTTTACATTATATTACAATTTCGTATTTCTTAACAGACATTTCAATGGACAAATCCAAAGAAATAGTCCATTATTTGCAAAAATTAATAAATTATGAACGAAAATACTTGCCTGTTGTACCTTGGATAATTCTCTCAGGTATGCAAGGGTTAAGATCAATCTCAATAGCTACTGTTTCCTTTGGAAAACTAGCTAAAACTATTTTGTAAACAGCAGATTTTATATTTCCAAGGATTGGCAATGAAAAAGCTAACATTCCCGTAATCCACAAACAAATTTATGTATAAATAAACTTCCTTACACACCATTCTATAACATAGAAATATTATTTATCCGTGTTTTGTATCTAAAGTGTACTTCTTTCTGCTGTCTTTTCAGTCATCATGTAGGCAACTACTTTTATTTCCAAGCAAAAACATGGAGTCATGATGCAAGAGAGAGCACTTGTCTTGTGCATGTACCACATGCAAAAGCAGGTCGGTCCAATTAACAGATTTCCTAACCTGCCTTTCCAAGGGTAAGGATTACCCTCACCACCATGACAGAAGATGTAAAATATTAATTCTTGAAAAAAAATTAATATAGGACATAAATTACGATGCAGACTATACACAACCCCTGAAATATCGTATATTATTTTATCATAAAAATTGATCCTTACAGTGTTTTGCACCTCTAAAATTTTGTCCCTGGAGCATTTGACTCATTGCTCCCTCCTCCCTCCCCCTCCCAGTATGCCATCACTACTTCTTATATGTTGTATGTAGAATATTAATTTTATTCTTAACGTCTTCCCAAGTAATATATGACCATGAATATGCAACATCACCACAATTTTGGTAATTTTCAGCACCAGCCCCAGCACCAAAACCAAAGATGCCAAAACAGCTCTCCGAAGAGCCTCAAAAAAGGCCTAGTGACAACTTCCTGCAATATTGAAGGCTTATATGTAAATAAATAAATTTTATTATCTGACATGTGCAAACGAAACAACTGTGATGTTTTAGTGTTACAAGAAACACACAGAGCACCAACTAGCCATAGACAAAAAATACAGTGCATGAAATTAGTTCTTGAGAGACCACACGAACGGTACGGAAGTGCTATATTTGTGAAACCAACCTTAGACGTATGCTCCTGTGCTTTGACCTGTGAAGAAAATATAGAAATTTTAACTATTGAGCTACATTTGTGTACTGTAACATCCGTGTACAAACCACCCAGTGCGAGGTTCAAATTTACGGAGCCTGGAAATTACCATTCAAAAAACATTAAAGTTGTACTAGGAGATTTTAACTGTCAGGGTCTCGCATGGTGCTATAAAGAGACAAATGACGATGGCGAAATGCTGGAGATCTGGGCAGACCAGGCTAAACTGAAATCGATACATGACCCAAAGATGCCTGCATCATTTAACAGCAGAAGATGGAAACGAGTATATAATCCAGATAACATCTTTGTCTCCGAGAAGGAATCCCTGCAAACTGTAATGCAAATCGAGGACCCAATTCCAAGATTGCAACACAGAGCAATAACTTGCTGCATTACGGCAGTAACCAAATCAGATGTAATGCCCTTCAAGAGACGCTTCAACTTCAAAAAAGCTCATTGGGAACTCTTCACAGAAGACCTTGATAAGGAGATCTTGGAAATTAAACCAGAAGTACAATCATATGAAACTTTTATAGACCTCGTCAAGAAAATCTCTCGACGGCGCATACCTAGAGTGTGCCGCACTCAGTATATTGATGGACTCAATGGTAGCAGCACGGAAGATCTGAAAAAGTATGAAGAACTTTACAATAAGGACCCCTTCTCAGAGGAAACGATCCAGGCAGGTGAGGTACTGATGTCTGGTATCTCTCAAGCGAGAAAGGAAAAGTGGTGCAACCTCCTACAAGAGAAGCACAGCAGTAGGAAGGCATGGAAACTGCTCAAAAGTCTCAGCAACGACCCAACAGAACCACAACCAATTTACAGTGAAGTTACACCTGATCAGATAGCTCACCAACTGCTCATGAACAGAAAAACTAAAAGGAAGATCAGGAATGGGAAAATCAAAAGAAAATTGAACGGGGAGATTAGCTTCCTAGCTCGCCCGTTCTTCATTCAGGAGCTACAAGACGCCATCAACGATTTGAAAAACAATAAGGCCGCTGGCCTCGACGATCTGAGATCTGAGCAAATTAAACATTTTGGACCGAGAGTGCAAGCATGGATCCTAGAGCTAATGAATAACTGTATTATAACAATGCAATTTCCTAAACTGTGGAGGAAAGCTCGGGTTGTTGCGTTACTAAAACCAGGGAAAGGCCCAGCTGAAGCTAAAAATTTCTGGCTTGTCTCACTGCTTTGTCATCTATTTAAAGTGCTGGAGCGAATGATCCTCAAACACATAGCTGGTTATGTGGACAAAGCCCTCATTAACGAAAAAGCTGGATTTCGACCAGGATGATCATGCTGTGGCTAAATCCTTAATCTCACACAGTACATCGAAGATGGCTATCAGAGAGGAGAAGTAACTGGGGTCGCATTCCTGTATCTCAGTGCCACATATGACGCAGTTAACCGTAAGTTGCTTACCCAGAAAGTGTATAATGTCACTAAGGACTACACGCTTTCTATGTTCCTGCAATGCATGCTACAGAACAGATGCTACTATGTAACCTTACAATCTAAAAACAGCCGATGGAGGACACAGAAAAATGGACTTTGAAAGGTGGCTACACTGAGTCACAGCACCAGAGATTGCGCCAAAGATTTTTATTCCGCCGCCTCCACTGGTGCAGTGTCACACTACCACACACAGAACAGTTACACTTGTGCTTTGTTGTTTCGTAGCTTTTATAGTTGCAGGGGACTTAATTAATCAATTGTGTTAATGGACATTCCTTGTCATTCTTTATTTTTATTTTATGCAGTGAGATTGCATGCTAATACTAGTCAGGGCCAACCGGTTACGGGACTTTGTAACCGGACACACAGCTACTAAAGTTATTGCATTTATTCATTATTCTTTTTATTAAGCCCCCATGCACGTGGCGACCGCTGCTTCAGATCGTCCCTTGAAATTCTTCTGATAGTAAAAATAGTAGACAGTAGTGTTGTTGTAGTAATTTGTAGTTTAGTGATTGTAGTGTACATAGCACATCTAGATTTTGTAATTGAACATTTGTAGTTGTCTTGTCATTCTTCTGATGGTATACTTGTAGAATTTAATTTTTGATGAGTCGTATACAGGTTTGACAATTTTGTGCAATTGTGAAGGTTTTAATTGTTTGTTAATCGTGTTTGTAAGGAAGCATTTCGTGTGGATGGTATTGTTGGTGATGAAGTGTTATACTGTGTGTAATTTTCGTATAGTGTCGAGTTTGGTATGTTTTGTAAATGATTACGCGATCGATGAAAAAGGCAAAAACGATGGATAGTCGGAGTGACGAAATTGTTAACATGGTGAACTCGCCAACACAGGAGAACAGTATAATGAATAATGAAGTAGAAAACAATTTAATAAGCCGGGAAAATAGTCTGGAACCACTTCAAAATTTTTGGCAATCAAAAAATTTTCAGAATACAAGATTAACGACAGAAGATTCTGGAATAGTATCGACCACAGACAGCTTTTCAGCTACGACGAAGGAAGTTAGTTTTATGGGAAATGTTAGGGGCGAAAAGAATTTCGAACCAGTCAATATGGAGCAGTTGATGAGTGCAATATTAAATTTGGGATCACAGTTAGGATCTGAATTAAAAACAGAGATGGGAACATTGGCAACACGGTTAAAATCACAAATAGGAACAATAGACTCACGCATAGGAACAATTAAAACTGATATGGGAGCAATGGAAACATGGTTAGACTTACGAATAGGGACATTTTTTAAAAACATGAAAGAATTAAAGAAAGAAATTAGAGAAGAAATACAACCGATTTTGAATGCTCACAATAATAGATTAATTTCAATAGAAATTAGACAAAAGGAACAGGATAGAGAACAGGAAGAAAGAGATCGCCTGATGTACAAAAATTTTCAGAGTTAAATTTACAACGTGCACATACCAAATGACAGAATAAATAACCTAACACAACAATATGAACAGTTAACTACTAAATGTGTCAATACTGAAACCCGAGTCGCGACACTTACGGAAGACGTAAATAAACAGAAAGAACAAATAGGTGACTTATCGGAAAGAGTTGAGGAGATTTCAAATAAACTGACAAGTCTCAGTTTAAATGGGGACAGAAGTTCAGATGATACAGCTCCATTGCCATTTGCAGAAACAGAAGAGTACCAGAATATAAATATACATGTTGAAAATCAGGAAAAATTTAATGAACGCGTTAAAAGGGAATTTGAGGCGTTACGAAAGCAAGTTAAACAAATTGAAAGCGAAATCGTAGGAAAAGGCAGTAGAAGAAATTTAGAATCACCAATAGCAGCGGGTTTTGAAGAAAATAATTTATTTCATTTACGAGATGCAACAAGAGAGCGCCAGGCGCGCGAACTTGACAATAATCGACATTCGGACTGGGACAGACCACCACCACCTAAAGAGAAGGCCGCGGCGCGCTCTTGTGACGTCACGCAGAGCGGGCCAGGGTTGGCTCGGCGCTGCGCTGACAGAATCGAGGCGCACGGCCTGCAAATCTTTGTCAAACGGTTTTACAGAACCTATTCCGTAAAAAATAATTAATTTCTGAAATACTTTTAGCCTTATATGGCAGCTTCATGATGAATTGCCAATTATTTCGATAATGGTCATAACTATTGTGGTATTTCACAGATGAGTATCAAATTTGAGAACGTTGCCATCAAAAACAGAGGTCGCTATGAATTTGTGTTTGATGCATATTACACATTATATTGCTGAGTATGAAATACAGATGAGGTTTTGAAATTTTCGTAATACTTTGGATCAATATCTGCTTCCAATCTCGAAAAAATTGAGCATCTGCAGCAACTTCACTTCCGATCGCAACGCGCGGGAATGAAATATTCATAACGCCTGTCATATCTCGTAAACCGCTGGAGATAACGAAACGAGATCTTGGCAAATGATACCACGCAAAGAGGAGAGTACTTTGCCGAATGGTTAAAATAAGTAACTTTATCAATCGTGATATAGCAGAAACTATAGTTTATAATTCTTTTTTACCGGTAATGTAATTGCATAAGACTTATCAATAGCCAGTGAAAACGTACGAGTGCGGGATGTAAATAATATTGCGATATACATGATAAAACAAGGTACATTTGTGAAAGATGCACTGTAATAAAGTACATTCTTTCTGGACCAGACAACTATTATTTACACTCAGATGAAAAATTCTGCACTAATACAGTGTATAATATTAAATTCCTCTGCCTTCAGTATCCTAAATAAATATTGTGTAGCTGTTTATAGAGCTCCCTCAGGAAAGCTGAGTACATTCCCCAAGCAAACAATCACTTCTAACTCACCTCACAAAAACAATTATGCGTTGTTATTGTAATGTAAATTTTCTTTCCTGTAAAAATATGGCAGATTTTGAGCATAAGTCAACAGTGAAAATCTACAAACCTTCAGCAGACATTTGCAGCAGTTGGAATGAGACAATGTGTCAAGCTAAAAACGTCAATAATAAATTTAACCTATTTCTAGATTAATTTGTTCCATTGTTTGACACATCGAAAAATATCACAGATATGCTTCATACAGAGAGATCGCTTTTTAAACATGAAAACAGCAGTTTCAACATTCGTTAGCACTCATGCTAACTAATGCGAGAGTGAAAAACAACACCCACTCACAAATAGAGAATAAAACGTATCGGTAATGCGTAACAAAATACGAACTGCAGAGAAATTTAAACACGAATAAAAAGTAACACGAGCCACAGATTTATATTTCGTTTTCAAAATCAAAATAAAGCCACTTGATACCGAATACTAGGCCTACTTACTGCGAACTTTTGCTCACAATTTTAGTCAAATGTATCCAAAATACAAGATATTCCACCAGAAAAAATAACAATTGTACTAGGTATATAGTTTTTACATACCTTCGTGTGCTCAGTGGGTTGGAAATGAATCGCTGAAAGACATTTCCAACGCAGATTCGCATCTTTCGGAAAGGAAAACATTACTTTCGGTCGAGTTCCGTAATTCACACGACACCATGGCACACAGCACTTTTAAACCATGTTCACAGTAGCTTCACTACAACCAAACACTGTAATCGCTAGTTTTAAACACGAATATAGCACTCGATCCAACAAACGTGTAAATAAACAAACGCTTCGAAACCAACATGGTGGCCCGCTTGGAGTGACGTCACGACCTGCTATGAATTTCGCGCCGCGGCCTTGTCTCTAGGTGGTGGTGGACAGACGCGGTAGGTCTTTGTCGCCACGAGGCGAAAACTTTGACTATAAACACTTTTTAACTGTTCGGAAATTTAAGATCTTTCGCAATTCTAATAATGACATACATCCATGTTCATGGTTAGATCAATTTATGTACGCACTTCCGCCAAATTGGCCACTAAGTCACGAACTGGAATTTATGTGTGGCTATTTAGGTCCTCAGGGGATCCACTACACTAAGTGAAAATGTGCCATAACGTGCACAGGGCCCCGAGCTGTGGTGGTGCTATTTCCCTTTCAGTTTTCTGCACTGCTGCCTACTCTTTTACTATTCTTTGTATCTATCAAAACAGCTCTTCAAGAAAAGGAGTCAGTAAAGAATAACCCGATATGACTATTTTAACCCGAAGTGACAGTTTTAAGGATATTGATGAAAAACGACCCGGCGAAGCGCATGCGCACTTATTAGAGACTGTAATAATTTAAATGATTTTTATCATGCATTTCTATCGGCATATTGGTCCGGAAACATGCCAAGACAGTCATAGTCTTATTATGCAGCGTAATTTTAAACAGTCTGAGTTCCGTACGCCGGCAGAATACTTTGAAGATATGATTCGAAAGAATCAATTCCTTTCCAACCCTTATAGCCCGACTGAATTAATTCGCATTTGTTTAACTAAGCTGCCACAATCGGCAAGACACATTGCTTTAGCCGGAAGATGTAAAGACGACATTGAAAATTTTAAGACTTTGCTACAAGAACTTGAGTATGACAACGCCGACGGAACTTCTTGTAATTTTTTCAGTAACGGTAATCACAATAGATTTTCAGAGAAAAGGAATAATGATCGGAACGGACGTTATAGCAGTAATTTTGAAAATGACAGACGAAACAGACAGGACAATAGATACCAGCCTTATGACAATAACAGACGTTCTAACAGAAATTACACAGACAATTATAATAACAGAAATTCTTACCGGAATGATCAATAATACGGAAACAGTAATCGGTATCATCAAGACAGAAATTATTCGTACAATAATAGAAATTCTTACTACAGAAATAACCAGGGTAGTAGATCTAACAATAATTTCAGAAGTAACAGTCGAAATTACACAAGAAGTAGTCATACAGATAGCCAGGAAAATAGAAATTTTAATAACAGACACAACCAAGAATTTACATGTAACAGACAGGAGAGACCTAATTAGCATCCTCCACGTGACAGAAATTCAGAGAGACAAGTGCAAATCGTAGAAATTGATGCGCGAAATGACGCGAATAATCAAAGACGTGACGCAAACAATCGACAATGACTTGTAGCTTCGGCTTCTGGCAGCAATATAGACGGTTCAGAAAGTGATGACACTACGACTTTACACTACGTACGCTTGGAAGACATGAGAGATCTTTTGCTAGACGAAAAAGAAAATAATGTAGACGCATTTTTACACCCTGTTATTGAAGTATGTGTGAGTAAGCATAAGTTGAGCACCGTTGTTTCCTACCATTCCAGCGAAATCAAAGGAGACGGCTGCAGTCGATTTGTTCGGTCCAGTGGTTCGTTCTACTAATGGTTTTGCGTACATTTTGGTAGTAAGGAATTGACATCAAAATATGTGTGTTTTACACCTTTGCGCAAAGCAACAGCTCGTTCAGTATCTAATGCTTTCATCAAACATTTTCTTAAAGAAGTGGGTCATGTTGATGAAGTTATATCAGATAATGGATCACAGTTTCGCTCTAAAATTTGTTTCGTACTCTACGGCGTCGTAAGATTAAACCAATTTTCATTTCACTTTTTCATCCTCAATCTAACGCTTCAGAGAGATGGATGAAGGAAATCAATCAGAATCACAGAACGTGGGATCAGTATCTTCATATTTTTCAAAACATTCTGAATGAACTCCCTAATGATTCAACTTCTTTACCGTCTATACTGATATTAAAAAATAAAGCACCGACAAATCGCATTTCTGAAATCGTTCCTTTTCCGCCTGCACGGAAACTGCTGCATTCTGAAGTTGTCAACCTGGCTCTACAAAATATTGCATCTGCGGATGCTAGAAGAGAGAAATCAGCTATACGTCCTTGTCGTTTAAAAACTTTGTTAGTTGTTCAAAAGGTGTTAATTAAGTGTCGTCGTCTGTCTCACAAAGGAAAAGGCTTGTGTCGCAAATTTTTTCTGCTTTATAACGGTCCATATAGAGTTCGCAAAATTATTCATGATAACACTGTTGAAGTAGAAACTCTTAAATCACGGCACTCTAAGGGAATACATCATATATCGAACGTGTAAATTTTTGTGGAATGACATACTTTTGAGAAATTAACAGTTACACGTAAACACGCAGAGAATACAGGGATACCGCGCCGTGTTCTAGCGGCAGCACATACACAAAGCGACAGTGAGTCCGCGCGCCGCACAAGGTAGCCGTTGACCGCAAACAATTACTTCATACGTCACGCTTACCTACAGCTGATCGAGCGCTCAATGCGAATGCACTGACAGCCGTAGACAATTAAACAGTCTAATTTCTCCGATTACATTCAGTATAAAGCTATAGTGACTTGATAACATATGTTATTGACGTTCAGTTTTTTCCAGGATACAGTTGTATAAAATACATGCTAATGACCTATTTATTATACAAGATTTTTACTTGCTGCTTTGCGTATGGAAACGCATATTTACACATTTCTGTTTTGTAGTCATAACTACTCTGTAATTTAGTATAGAGAAATACTTACAGGGTGTTTCAAAAATGACCGGTATATTTGAAACGGCAATAAAAACTAAACGAGCAGCGATAGAAATACACCGTTCGTTGCAATATGCTTGGGACAACAGTACATTTTCAGGCAGACAAACTTTCGAAATTACAGTAGTTACAATTTTCAACAACAGATGGCGCTGCGGTCTGGGAAACTCTATAGTACGATATTTTCCACATATCCACCATGCGTAGCAATAATATGGCGTAGTCTCTGAATGAAATTACCCGAAACCTTTGACAACGTGTCTGGCGGAATGGCTTCACATGCAGATGAGATGTACTGCTTCAGCTGTTCAATTGTTTCTGGATTCTGGCTGTACACCTGGTCTTTCAAGTGTCCCCACAGAAAGAAGTCACAGGGGTTCATGTCTGGCGAATAGGGAGGCCAATCCACGCCGCCTCCTGTATGTTTCAGATAGTCCAAAGCAATCACACGATCATCGAAATATTCATTCAGGAAATTAAAGACGTCGGCCGTGCGATGTGGCCGGGCACCATCTTGCATAAACCACGAGGTGTTCGCAGTGTCGTCTAAGGCAGTTTGTACCGCCACAAATTCACGAAGAATGTCCAGATAGCGTGATGCAGTAATCGTTTCGGATCTGAAAAATGGGCCAATGATTCCTTTGGAAGAAATGGGGGCCCAGACCAGTACTTTTTGAGGATGCAGGGACGACGGGACTGCAACATGGGGCTTTTCGGTTCCCCATATGCGCCAGTTCTGTTTATTGACGAAGCCGTCCAGGTAAAAATAAGCTTCGTCAGTAAACCAAATGCTGCCCACATGCATATCGCCGTCATCAATCCTGTGGACTATATCATTAGCGAATGTCTCTCGTGCAGCAATGGTAGCGGCGCTGAGGGGTTGCCGTGTTTGAATTTTGTATGGATAGAGGTGTAAACTCTTGCGCATGAGACGATACATGGACGTTGACGTCACTTGGACCGCAGCTGCAACATGGCTAACGGAAACCCGAGGCCACTGTTGGATCACCTGCTGCACTAGCTGCGCGTTGCCCTCTGTGGTTGCCGTACGCGGTCGCCCTACCTTTCCAGCACGTTCATCCGTCACATTCCCAGTCCGTTGAAATTTTTCAAACAGATCCTTTATTGTATCGCTTTTCGGTCCTTTGGTTACATTAAACCTCCGTTGAAAACTTCGTCTTGTTGCAACAACACTGTGTTCTAGGCGGTGGAATTCCAACACCAGAAAAATCCTCTGTTCTAAGGAATAAACCATGTTGTCTACAGCACACTTGCACGTTGTGAACAGCACACGCTTACAGCAGAAAGACGACGTACAGAATGGCGCACCCACAGACTGCGTTGTCTTCTATATCGTTCACATCACTTGCAGCGCCATCTGTTGTTGAAAATTGTAACTACTGTAATTTCGAAAGTTTGTCCGCCAGAAAATGTACTGTTGTCCCAAGCATATTGCAACAAACGGTGTATTTCTATCGCTGCTCGTTTAGTTTTTATTGCCGTTTCAAATATACCGGTCATTTTTGAAACACCCTGTATATACTGTGTACGAACATAGAGTTTAGGTTACACTATGGTATTAATTATAGATTTTTCACTTGGCAGAGTCTCGTTGTAGGGATTGTGCTGCATCCACTTGTCGACATTCTGTTCTCTACTGGTATCTTTACTCGGTATTGTATGTTTTGTTTACGCTCAGTGCTTTACATTTTAAGATAAGAAAATGAACTGCTATAATTCTACGAACTACATGGGTACAAGAAACTTCATTGAAGCCACATGAATGGTAGGTTCTATGGAAGCTGTATTAATTCATTATAATAGAAAGGAAGCTGACGACATGAAATACCAACACTAGCTTTAGCCCATTGACAGTTATTACAGTGCATTTACGTGAGCAATTGAAATAGCAAGTGACACTTGACACAAAAAATACTCCACATGTTTGCTTCTGTTTTGCCATGATTCTTGAAGTGGTGTACACACTGTTAAATATTACGGTTTATTCATTCAAATTCTTATGTGATCATTAATACTGTGTACTCGCACCTACTTACTGAAAGTTATTCAAACTGAAGGCTGTTAGAGGTCATGTATGCATTTCTTCTATTTTATGATGGACAAGGTAACCAAAATGTATTTTATAATTCATAATGAGTAGAAGATTTGGCTCAGGTGGATTACACAGAGGTTGTGTTTTGACACTGTGTCTTCGGATTGTATGGGATGATGAATTGAAGTTTGCACTAGGATTTTATCTGTACTTGTTCGAGGAGACTGACTAGAGGAAAGAGTTGTGATGGAAGTAAAATGATATTGGTGATAAGGTTTATATGTATTGACATATTGAAGAGATGTTATTGAAGTATTGAGATTCTGTGATGTTGATGATTATTGGAGTTTTGGTGGATAGGAGGTAAGGTAAATGATATTGGTGATAAGGTTTACATGTATCGACATATTGACGAGGTATTATTGAAGTATTGAGATTATGTGATGCTGATGATTATTGGAGTTTTGGTGGATAAGAGGTAAAGTAAGTGAGGAGCATTTTTTTTTGTTGGTTTATATGGAACAAGAAGGATGAAGATGGCCGACTAGAACACTCCAGTGGAAGGAAGATTGTCTACACACACACTTGTTAAATTAATAAGCAGTATATACTTTTTTTTTTTGAGAGAGGGAGTATTTGCTTATCTTGGCACACTGACAGTTGTTCAGCAACCGTACATTTTGAGTTGGTTTGGCAAACATTGGTCTTGACAAGATGACTATGATGTTGAGTAACTATTATTGACTATTATACACTGCTGCCACTACTATTTGATACACATGTTGAACATCAAATTTTGACAGAATTGCATTTACACAGTTAACACTTTTCAATTACACAATAGTACTTAATACGTGGATGAAAGATGAGTGAGTGTGTTTTGTGTGTTTTCCTTTCCTAATCCCAAATAATTGGTACTGACCTACCTCCTAAATATTATTTTACTTGTTTGTTGTGGCTTGCACTGACACCCATAAATATTATAGGTTTACTGATATTTGTAATAGTTAATATGACAATTATCTGATATTATTTGTGTGTTTATTATAATTTGTATGTTTAGTGTTAGAGCATTGATAATAATTTTGTAAAAGCAATTGTGTGTGCATTCAAACTGTTGTTCGTGCTTACACCTATTATCATTGATGGGTGCCACTTGGAAATGTTTAATTTCTGCTGATGAACTCTGATGAACCTTTTAATTATTGCTGCTGAATATTATGGACTGTTACCTGCACTTGTTCAACATTGCTGAGTGCCACTGTTGGAACTGCTCAACCACTGATGAAATGCCACTTGTTGGTGCCTGCACCTGCTCGCCATTGATGGATGCCACTGATGGAACTGCTGCTACTGAAATGATGTCACTTGTTGCTGTCTGCACTTGTTCAACATTGCTGGATGCCACTGATGGGATACTGCTACTGAAATGATGTCACTTGTTGCTGTCTGCACCTGTTCAGCATTGCTGGGTACCACTGTTGGAACTGCTCAACCACTGATGAGATGTCACTTGTTGGTGTCTGCACCTGTTCAACATTGATGGGTGCCACTGTTGGAACTGCTACTATTGATGTGATGACACTCATTCCTGCCTGCACATGCTCGCCCTTCCTGGGTGCCACTTTTGGAACTGCTGCTACTGAAATGATGTCACTTGTTGGTGTTTGCACCTGTTGACCACTGCTGGGTGCTACTGTTGGAACTGTCAACTACTCTAAGGAGTGCTACTTGTTTATTGAACTATTGAAAAGGTTTTATGTGAATATTAGTGTAAACTGATTTATTGTGTATATACTGTTTATGAAATGTTATGAGACTCTTAACTGCACCTATTCGTCATTGCTGGTGCTATTGATTGAACTGTTTAACTACTCTGAGAAATAATACTTGCGTAAACTATTATGTAAAATCGCATCCCAGATAGCACAGTAAGCTGGTTTCAAACTTGTTTCCAGATGTAAAGTTCTAGTATATAGGCTTGATCAAAGCTGGAATATTCAGACCTGTTAGTTGGATTCAAGCTTGAAACAAACATCAAAGTTGGCAGAGTTCAAGCTATATTTCAAGCCTGACTTATCAAGTTTGGCTCCAGCTGTATCTACATGCGTTGAATACAGCCTGGTATTTACAGCTTGTTTTATGCTATATAATTATTAATCTGAATTTATTGAACCGAATTAATTAAATAAATATCAGCATGGAAATGGTGTGAAAAAATTATCAAGACATGTATGTTTAAAATTTTTTATTTTCAAAGTGTTTAAAATTGTTTTATTTTAAAATTTAATTATTCTGAAGCCCCTCCGGCCCCAGCACACAGGCCAGAGCAGGATCAAATATCGCTGACTTCTGCCGGTATAATGATCCGGTAACAGGTAAAAGAAAATGTTAGCCATACCTACACGTAAAAAATGTTAAAAGTTGAAATTGATCTTGTGCTCAGCTACTGGATAGCTAGTTTAAAATGACCTCTTTTTGCTGAACAACTTGTAATATGTATTCTTAGCTGGTAATTCATTTAACTTTCATCCAGGTTCAATTTTTCTACATGAAAGAATATGATATTTGTTTATGTTACGTAATAATATTTAACATTTGTAATATTAACGTACCACTAGAGAAAAATGCACCAACATACCTGTAATACACTATATTTCCTCTTCAGACCCGGTGTAGCAGCGAGGCAGGAGATGCCACACACTTACCGTACTATTTTCCAGTATAAAACAAACTGCACAACAGTCAACAATCATTAACGCGCATCGCAAAGGTAAAATGGCTGTAAACGTAGCACAGTCAGTGTGTAACAACACTAACATTATCCTACTGTGTATGTAATAAATTTTTATCTTCTGAATTTCGATAAATTAGTATAATCGATATTCTGGTTTCATTTCTTTTTTGTTTCATGACATTATGTTGAAAAAGCTATAAACAAATTTCGATGTAATTTTTAGTATTTATGTCAAATTTCAAGTAATGTTGTAATCGAAGGGAAGTGTACCTAATGTTGAAACTATTGTAAGATGTGAAAGTTGTATTTGTACGCCTGGTCCATACATAGGCAATGTATTAGAATATGTGGAATGTAAAACCTTTGGTGAATACCCTGTCTGTAGGGGAGCAGGAAAGGGTGGAGGTAGGCGAGTGAGGGAAAATGCACACGGGCACGGTACGGCATAACGGGCTCAGCCGTAGTAGTCGGAGTTGGGCATCGATCTGAGAAACACGTGCTGGGTCGAGGAGGCTCTCCTGGAAAAAGTGGTTTCGTTGAGCCTCGGATGCGCTGTTTCCGACGTCTATACAGCATGACAATATTCCATAGGCACTAAATGGAAAAGCATTGCGACGCCATGAAGAAGTAAAGTGCCGATATTTCATGAGCCATTGCTGTAATTGCCTGTGTGCTTCGTGCCTCGCCATCTCGCCGCCTGCCGACCGCCTCATCTATACGAACAGGTTGAAACTTTCAGTACTGTATTCGTGTGGACCAGTGTCACTTTTGCTACATACTGTTCAATAATAACTTAAATTTGGCCAGAACTGTCCTATCAATTAATTATCCTCACAACTAACCTAGACAGAGTCCTTTCCACATGTTGTGCAATCCGAGTATCCCAAGATGAAGATTTAAAGTTTATGTTAATAATAATTATCTGCAGACCTATCTATGTTAGAATGATGTTTAAAGAACTTTGTTGTTAATGAAATACTGGACGAATAATATAGGTCTGACCAAGTTGGAAGATAATATTGAAATTGGTTTAGTAATGACGTTTATTTAAATTGAGACCAAAATAACGGTAGTTAAATGAGCATGAAATAAGACAAAAAGAGTGGTAAATCATATATTGGAAATCTAGAATGCTTAAGGCTCTCAATGATCAAACTTTCACTACAGTGATCATAATAGTTCCAGGCTCCCCCCCCCCTTTTTCCTTTCTTTCTTTTCTATTCATTTTAATCCTGAAGTGTACTGAACTGCTTTGACCAGCAAAGTTAAAGTCAATATAAAACCTAAATTTATCAGTGTTTTACCCTTCTTAAAATTGACATTGTATGTGTGTTTCAAAAGTGCTGTTTCTAGGGTAACCTATGCTTGATGTCTGTCGGATCAATAGACAAAACGCAGATTGTAGTAATCGTTATAGTGTAATGTTGTGTATTAACAGCTTGTCCAAATTAGTACAGAAAGTGAAAATATTAGCTCAGTAGATTTTTCTGGTTCTAAAATTTACCATTTAATGCAGTATAACTACGTGTTGTTATGCTTGTACGTACATCCACTTGTACAAGGAAAAAACTCACTTAATGCCTAATTAGGCTGGCGACCATATTATTAACAATAGGTAGCATCTGCTGTGTATGTTTCTTGCCCGTCCTAACATGTAGTTGCACTTTAGACTTGCTTGACGTATCTTTGTTGTTACTGAGTGGGTGTAAGTCTGATTTTGCTTCCATTCAGGTACACGCGGTCAACATATTTACTATAATCCTTTCTTATAAGGTGAAGCCCGTCAACTTACCATAGTACAGGCTTTAAAGAGTTAACGTACGCCCGAGCGTAGACGTTACAAGTGGCTTCCCGGTGACAGGACATGCAGTTGTTATCGGTCACAAATTAATGTGAATACCAAGCAGTGGATGTTCAGTGGCACGAATTGTAATAATATTCAGTAAAATAAATAGCAGTGAACGTCAAGTACGGCAGGGTGGTGTAGCTCGCATTCAGTATGGATAGGAAAGTAGACAGGGTAGATGTGCCGAGCGTAATGGAAGATACGCATGGCAATAGCAGGAATTTAAGCGGCCAGATAACAGATGGCGTTAGCGGAAGACAGTTGGCGTACATACAATATCATGAACATGTTAATGATCAGATTGAAATGTCGAGACTGCCTCGAACACAGCAAGGGATAAAACGAGAAGTAGGGGATGACTTTGTAGATGATAGTGGGTACGTGAACAAATCCACTGACATGTTTGATTCACCACAGATAAAGAAAGAACCGAAAGAAACTTTTGATGTAGGATCGGAACACACCGATTCCGTAGAGCAAAGCAGTGTGAAAATTTTAAGCATGAACGATTTATTTGAACAATTAACCAAACAAATTGCAGGACAGAATGATCAGCTTAAAACAGACGTTGCCGAGCAGCTCAAAACACAGAATGATCAGCTTAGAACACACGTTGATCAGCTCAAAGTACAGGTCGAAGAACAAGGAATTAAAATTAGTAAACAAATAGAACAGGTAGAACAAAAAGTGGGTAGTTTAAGCTCTGTGGTAAATACTATGAAATTTGAAATTGACATAATTAACAAAAATATGGATACTATGCAGGGGGAAATTGACAACATTAACAGTAGATTTGATGTTGAAATTCTTAACATACAAGAGAATGTAGAGCCTCTGGTTGAAACAAAAGTAGACGAAAAAGTTTTCGGTCTTAAATCTGAGCTCGTAAACGAATGTCAACACGGAATATCACAGTTGAAAAAGGTAGTTTCAGACACTGAAAGAAATTTAGGCGAAAAATTTACCGGACATGTACAAAAGTGTGAACAAAATACATCGAAAATTCAAGGCAAAATTTTCGATCTTGAGAATAAAATCAAAGATAGGCCTGGTGTCGTCTGTAATGGCACACCACTTACGAAGCTATTTGAAGGTGAGGAACGCTTCGATCCCGCCAAGAAACATAACGGATGGCATCCGTTAGATTTCATCAAAAATTGCGAGAGAATATTTCCTGAACACTTGTCTGATCAGGAAAAGATAAACGTAGTAATTAGCGCCTTAGCAGGTGACGCTAAGCGCTGGGGAATTAATTTGAATACCGAACGAATGACGTTTGAAGAATTTAAGCAAAAGTTTACGGAAGAATATTGGTCCGAACAAAAACAGAATCATTTGTGGCGCGAGTTTATCATGGCCAGACTTCATGATAACAGGGGCAGGAATTCTTTGAAAGATTTCTGCAAATATTGGTACCGAAAGTTGACACATTTAAGAGGGAGAAGATCTGATTCAGAAATCATATGGGAGCTATATAAAAAGCTTCCAGAAGATTCAAAGAGATATGTGGGAAGCAATCATAGTAGCTTCCAAGCATTTCTCGAAAGGGTCGAAGACGAAGACCACTGGCGCGAAAGTCGTGCCAATTATCAAAATTTTGGTAACAGGAATAATCGCAATAATGACGAGAGAAATGACGGCGAAGGGTTTCGCGTCAACGTGATACAGAGAGAAAGAGGCAGAGGCAGAGGAAGAGGAAGTTATCTAGGTCGCGGTAGAGGGTATACCATGCAAGATAATAATGACGCGGGAAACTGATCTCCGCGAACGTTGCGGGCCAAACGGAAGCGGACAATACATACCGGCCCCGATTTAAGAAATATTACCGGACTGACAGTAAAGTAATGAGACAGGTTAGAGACAGGCGTGGAACGACCCAACGCGAAGTTGCGGGCCAAGCGCCAGGTGCGAGCGCTAGTGAGTCATATGCGCCGCGCAGAACGCTACATGTTAACAGGCGAGTGGAGCATCAGAGGGCAACGGCCCAGCCTAGCAGAACAGCTGTTCAGAGAGAAGCCGCTAGCAATGCGGCAGCATTAGATACGAACACTGCCGTAAGAACTGGTGCATACATTACGGGTGGTAATTCCGTGGCGAAGGAAATAGTAGATGAAACGGTGGAGACACAGAGAGGCGCGGTTAGCAGTGTTAGCAAAAAATTAAATGGCGAGAATGATCTAGCAGAAGTACCTGATTGGTGTGTGCAGATCGACGATCTGTACAAGGGCCTAAAGCAATGTGAGTGGGAGGATTTTAAGAAGGAGTATGAGGTGAGGAGGTTAATTAGTGAAAAGGGAGATAATAGGGATGTCGATAAGGTGACGTGGCCCAAATTTGAAGAGGAGAGAGTAAACAGCGCCGCGCTAAGTACGCGTGCTGCCGATAGGACAATGATTAAAGATAGGAAGGAATTGGAGGATGAAATCCTAAGCATTGACGAGGAAGTAACTTCTGTTAATGATCCGCCAACAGTACGAACTGCTACCGAAAGGCACCGTGAGGAAGAGGCAGGTAATTACCTACAAGTAATTGAAGTCCATGAGGATTACACTAAATATGAAGTAACAGTAGATGTGAGTAAAGCTGATAATGAGGACGTTTTGCCGAAAGAGGATACTGAGTTAAAATCTAAACCTGACGAAAACGCAGAGGGAGAACTTAGTGCCTGTCTCAGAAAAGCTTTTATGTTAGAACCTGAAAGCGATCCAGAGTGGTCGGATTCTGACGATAGTTCAGATGACGAATATTTCGGTACTAGTGAAAATAATGGGGATATAGCTAATTGCGATATTATACCTAATGATGACGAAGTTTCAAAACAAAATCCAAATGTTGAGACTGAACAAAGAAAGAAAGAGCCACCTGACGACTCAGGGTCTATTTTACAAAGAGTTCAAGTAATTAATGACTTTGAACTCCCGGAACCAAAGAAACCGCCAAATATAGGTGGGGTGAATGTTAAAAGCATATCTTGGGACGATGTTATAGTCGACCCAGATTTGCTTAGGGAAGACCACAACAATGAAAAACATTCGACGATGAAACAAACTGTCATACCAGTTGAAATTTATAATGTGAAATTGCAGGTACTTCTTGATACTGGATCTCAGATAAGCGCAATCTCCCAGTCGTTTTTCGAACACATTTGTGATAAGCCTGGACTAGTAATTATGTCAGTGACGGGTGTAAAAATTGTTGGTGCTACTGGCAAGACTAGCAAGCCGGTAAAGAACCAGATTTTGGTAGAATTTAATATAAAAGGACAAAGATTTGAACACGATTTTTTGGTTGTGCCAGACTTGAGTACTGAAATGATTCTGGGAATAGATTGGTTAGATAAAGAAAAGGTTATTATCGATTGTAGTCAAGAAGTGATCAAAATTAATAGTGCATCTACGAATTTAGAATTAAAATTTGAGGAATATGGGAAGGTGTTCGATTCAGAAATTGATTCTTTATTGTTAGAGATTGACCAAGGGAATGATGGTTTGACAAACAAGTATGAGGTGTACCATGTCCAGAGGTTAATAAATGAGCGTGACAAGCAGGGACATGATTTTAAAGAAATGGTGGAAAATTTGAAAGAAATATCTCCCGAACAGAAAACAGAATTGCTTGATATTTTAGAAAGTAATAGCACCGTATTTTCGGACAAACCTGGCCTAGTTAAGAACTCTGAATACCAGATTGAGACAACAGAGCATAAACCTTTCTTTGTAAGACCGTTTTCGGTACCCATATCAAAGAGGCAGGCTGTGCAAATGGAAATAGATAAAATGATGGAATGGGGCGTGATCGAAAGGAGTAGCAGCGAATATAATAGTCCCCTTATCATCGTGAACAAAAGGGATGGGGGAGTAAGAGTAGTTATTGAGGCCAGGACTTTGAACAAAATTATAAAAAAGGAAATAGACAGACCTGAAAATCTGGACGAAATGCTTCAAAAATTTTATAATGTGAAGTATTTAACCAGTCTGGACATGACCGCTGGATACTGGCAAATTCCTTTGAGCAAAGAATCCCGTAAATATACCGCTTTTCTATTTGCCGGGAAATGCTATCAGTATAAAGTAGTACCATTTGGGCTTAGCACTTCGGTGGCAGTATTTATTAGGGCACTGGACTTTGTATTAGGAGAGAATTGAGTTCCCGGCTAACCATTTATGTAGATGATTTACTGATTGCCACAGAAGAATGGCAGGAGCGTTGTGAATTATTGCAGAAAGTTTTTGTTGCTCTACAAGCAGGTGGCATGACGCTTAAGTGGAAGAAATGTGAATTTGTGAAGTCGGAAATAAAGTTTCTGGGGCACATTATTACTACTACCGGTATTGGCAAGGACCCAGAAAAGTTAAATGCAATAGCAGGGTGTCCAGCTCCTAGAAATAGAAAACAGTTGAAAGCCTTTTTGGGTTTATGTGGGTTCTATAGAAAATTCGTCAAGGGGCAAGTTTTTAATAGTTCTCATTTGAATAATCTACTTAAGAAAAATAGTGCTTTTGTGTGGACCGAAGGGTGCATGAGAGATTTTGAAAATTTAAAAAGTGAACTTTTGAATGACAATATTTTGCATCACCCCATACTGTCAAAACGTTTCCATATGAGTACTGACAGCAGTGCTTATGGAATTGGTATAGAAGTTTTCCAGGAAATCTGTGATGGCAAAGGAATCGAACACAGGACTATCGCGCTTGCAAGCAGAACTCTGACAAAATATGAGAGAAACTACACTATATCAGAAAAGGGAGCTTTAGCCATTATATGGGGGTTAAAGAAATTCAGAAATTATCTGTGTGGCCATAAGCTCATCATACATACTGACCACAAAGCTTTAACTTTTCTTAAGGATTGTCGTTTACTTAATGGCAGGCTAACTCGTTGGGCTTTGTACCTGCAACAATTTGATTACGAGATTTGCTATGTTAAGGGTACTGAGAATTATGTGGCAGATGCTTTATCTCGATTGCCTAATGGTATGAGGGAAGTGCCCAATGAAAATGGTGAAGAGGGTACTTTTCAGATAAGGTATATGAAAGAGTTTTCAGGAAAAAGGAAAATTGAACAAATATGTAAAAATATGAGATACCATCAGAATGAGGATCCGACATGGAAATCTGTGAAGGTAAATTTTGACAGTGTGCAGTATCCTCAAATTAAGAAGTATTACAAAATCTTTAAAGGCATTTTATATAGGAGGAAAGATTTAGCCACTGAGGAATGGAGAGTATGTTGGCCACACCAGTTCGATACCGAGGTCATAGACTATTTTCATTTAGCATTGGGGCATAGTGGTCCAAAGAAATGTTTGGATAAATTGAACACTGTAGTAGTGATTGCTGGTAGTGTCAGTAAGAGGGTAAAGGAACGAATTAAGTCGTGTGATGTCTGTCAAAGGGCCAAAGTACCGAACAGAACTAATAGAGGTCCAATGCAAAGTACATTACCTGAAGACACCCTAGAATTATTATCAGTAGATTTATATGGTCCCCACCCAAAGACTTCGGGAAATTGTGCATATATTTTAGTAATTTTGGAAGTATTCACAAAGTTTGTGAAATTATACCCCTTGAAAAGAGCAACAGCAAAAGCTGTATTTAGTAGGATGGTCGAATACTTCAGAACCATCGGGAAACCCAAGGCAGTACTATCTGACAATGGACCCCAATTCATATCCAAAATTTGGAAAGAAGGAATGGAGCAAAATGGTATGGAGGTTAAATACATCTCAGCTTATCATCCAGCTAGCAACCCGGTTGAAAGGTACATGCGAGAAATCGGAAGATTGTGTAGAACATACTGCAGTCATAACCATAGGGCCTGGGGCAAGTTTATATCGGACTTTGAGACTGTCATGAACACCTTACATCATGAATCTACTGGGTTCCCACTGGAAGAAATTTTGTTAGGCAGCAGAAGTAAAAGTTTAATTGAGGAAAAACTAGAGTTTCCGCCTTGTACAAGCTTGGGGTTGAGTCAAAAGAAAGAATTAGTGAGAAAAAGGGCAAAGCAAAAAGCTGAATCGAGATCTAAAAGACATGATAAAAATCTGAAAGTTTCAAAATTTAAAATTGGGGATTATGTTCTTTTAAAAACCCACGAGAAATCTAGTGAACTGAACCATGAAATTTCCAAATTTAAATATATTTATAATGGACCGTATATAATACAGAACATTCCACATGATAATGCTTACTACCTGATCTACCCAAAATCCAAAAGACCTTTAGGTGTAAGAAATGTTGTGGACCTGAAACTGTATGTTCCTAGAAGTGAGTGAACTAAGTATAATCAGAAAACAATTTACAGTAATTATGCTGTATATTATGCTGAAGCTAATTTATGCCAAATGTAACAAACCTTTGTAACATAGGTAGACCAATATCAGTGTACTAATGTAATTATGTGAGATTCAGATTAACAATTGTACTATAAATGTAAACAGGTATGGAGAAAAAGGGCTGAAAAGAAAGGATAAATGCTGTCAGCCAGATAAAAGATGGGACTGTCAAAAGTGAAAATGGGCAGTGTATGAGCCTTAATATAAAGGACTGCCAAACACCAAAGAGGGCAGATAAATAGTCAAAGGAGAATTGTAAGTGTGATACAGGAGATGTGACAATATGAGGTGAAAAGGACTGCCCAAATCTGAATAATAGGCAGCAAATGTGTGTAGTAATTTTCTATGTATTATTGTGTTTTTTTAGTAAATAAGCAAATGGACTGCCATTCAATGCAAGCAGCAACAAATTGTTTTATAGTGTATATAGATATTTGTATTTGCTTTTGTAAATAAGTGTTTGTGTTCCAAATTTGGGTTTTATTTGTCTAAAAAATTGAACAATGATGAATCATTTGCTACTTAAATAATGTTGTGATAGGAGGTTGGACTGTGCCAAAGGCACTTAAGCAAACGATAGGTAAATGTTCTTGATATGTTAAAAATTTATAGACTTATGTAAAGTGAGTGAAAGGAAGTTTGTGGTATAAAAATTTTTTTTTTGATGGGACAATCACACAAAGATTCAGAACCACTGTATAAATATAAAGTTCAGTGTTCCCATCAAATTTGCACTTAGTGAAATTTAATGGAAACAGGGGCATGTGTAACAACACTAACGTTATCCTACTGTATATGTAATAAATTTTTGTCTTCTGAATTTCGATAAATTAGTATAATCGATATTCTGGTTTCATTTCTTTTTTGTTTCATGACATTATGTTGAAAAAGCTATAAACAAATTTCGATGTAAGTTTTAATATTTATGTCAAATTTCAAGTAATGTTGTAATCGAAGGGAAGTGTACCTAATGTTGAAACTATTGTAAGATGTGAAAGTTGTATTTGTATGCCTGGTCCATACGTAGGCAATGTATTTTAATATGTGGAATGTAAAACCTTTGGTGAATACCCTGTCTGTAGGGGAGCAGGAAAAGGTGGAGGTAGGCGAGCGCGGGAAAATGCACACGGGCGCGGTACGGCATAACGGGCTCAGCCGTAGTAGTTGGAGTTGGGCATCGATCTGAGAAACACGTGCTGGGTTGAGGAGGCTCTCCTGGAAAAAGTGGTTTCGTTGAGCCTCGGATGCGCTGTTTCCGACGTCTATACAGCATGACAATATTCCATAGGCACTAAATGGAAAAGCATTGCGACGCCATGAAGAAGTAAAGTGCCGATATTTCATGAGCCATTGCTGTAATTGCCTGTGTGCTTCGTGCCTCGCCATCTCGCCGCCTGCCGACCGCCTCATCGATACGAACAGGTTGAAACTTTCAGTACTGTATTCGTGTGGACCAGTGTCACTTTTGCTACATACTGTTCAATAATAACTTAAATTTTGCCAGAACTGTCCTATCAATTAATTATCCTCACAACTAACCTAGACAGGGTCCTTTCCACATGTTGTGCAATCCGAGTATCCCAAGATGAAGATTTAAAGTTTATGTTAATAATAATTATCTGCAGACCTATCTATGTTAGAATGATGTTTAAAGAACTTTGTTGTTAATGAAATACTGGACGAATAATATAGGTCTGACCAAGTTGGAAGATAATATTGAAATTGGTTTAGTAATGAAGTTTATTTAAATTGAGACCAAAATAATGGTAGTTAAATGAGCATGAAATAAGACAAAAAGAGTGGTAAATCATATATTGGAAATCTAGAATGCTTAAGGCTCTCAATGATCAAACTTTCACTACAGTGATCATAATAGTTTCAGGCTCCCCCCCTTTTTCCTTTCTTTCTTTTCTATTCATTTTAATCCTGAAGTGTACTGAACTGCTTTGACCAGCAAAGTTAAAGTCAATATAAAACCTAAATTTATCAGTGTTTTACCCTTCTTAAAATTGACATTGTATGTGTGTTTCAAAAGTGCTGTTTCTAGGGTAACCTATGCCCGATGTCTGTCGGATCAATAGACAAAACGCAGATTGTAGTACTCGTTATAATGTAATGTTGTGTATTAACAGCTTGTCCAAATTAGTACAGAAAGTGAAAATATTAGCTCAGTAGATTTTTCTGGTTCTAAAATTTACCATTTAATGCAGTATTACTACGTGTTGTTATGCTTGTACGTACATCCACTTGTACAAGGAAAAAACTCACTTAATGCCTAATTAGGCTGGCGACCGTATTATTAGCAATAGGTAGCATCTGCTGTGTATGTTTCTTGCCCGTCCTAACATGTAGTTGCACTTTAGACTTGCTTGACGTATCTTTGTTGTTACTGAGTGGGTGTAAGTCTGATTTTGCTTCCATTCAGGTACACGCGGTCAACATATTTACTAAAATCCTTTCTTATAAGGTGAAGCCCGTCAACTTACCATAGTACAGGCTTTAAAGAGTTAACATACGCCCGAGAGTAGACGTTACAAGTGCAAGGCTTATAAACGCTTGTGGCACTTCCCGTGGACGTCTATGGAAGCTATGCTGCACGCACATCTGCTGTACAGCCTTCCAGAGAAATTACAGTTTATTTCAAGCTTGGGAAAATTATTTTAATTCAAGCTAAATTTTTTCAGCTTGATGCAAACTGTGTTACAAGTTGATTTTTCAATCTTGAATTCTCAGCTGAACCTAAACTCAATATCCACCTTGAAATAAGCTGTGTAACAGGTTGATTTTTCAATCTTGAATTTTCAACTGAACCTAAACTCAATATCCACCTAGAAATAAGCTTGAGTGCTAGCTGGGATGTATGCAACCATTTGTATTCCTTACTGTATTTTTATATATTAGGTTATTGAAGGGTCAGTGCAAAGCCAAAATTTATTTAGTTATGTAATATTTACTCATTAATATCATCTTTTATTTTTGTCTGTGTTTTTTGGACGAATTTGGTGGTATTTTCATGATCAATGCTGGCAAAAATACCACCAAATTCTAGCCCGTGGAGGAGGGGCATATGAAAGGTGGCTACACTGAGTCAGAGCGCGAGAGATTGCGCCAAAGATTATTATTCCGCCGCCTCCACTGGTGCAGTAGTAGTTCAGAGGATGTCGAGGGCAGTTGTTCTGTTGGGCGAGAGAGTAGATGGTGTTCAGTTGGTGTAATGTATAGATGGAAGGTGTTGCAATTATCACAGTGTATTTTTCGACAATATATATTGAGATAAAAAAAGTATTACAGATTTCTTTAATGACAATGCCTCTTGGTCACAGGTTCAGTCAACAAAGCATCTGGCTCATGTACATGTATTAGACTTGTAATTCTGGTTTTTCAATTAGTTCATTGTAAATGGTGTTTAAAATATCTTGTCGTATTGAGGAAGAACCGAGCCAGATACATGTACGTTGAGTCACACTACCACACACAGAACAGTTACACTTGTGCTTTGTTGTTTCGTAGCTTTTATAGTTGCAGGGGACTTAATTAATCAATTGCGTTAATGGAAATTCCTTGTCATTCTTTATTTTTATTTTATGCAGTCAGATTGCGTGCTAATACTAGTCAGGGCCAACTGGTTATGAGACTTCGTAACCAGCCACACAGCTACTAAAGTTATTGCATTTATTCATTATTCTTTTTAATTAAGCCCCCATGCAACTTGCACAGGTTAGTGTCTTGGCTCCAATATTATTTAACATCTATACGAATGACCTTCCCATCAGCCACCAGACACGAATGTTCATTTATGTCGATGATGCAGCAGTGGCCACACAGGACAAAACCTTTGAACAAGTGGAGGAGAATCTCAGAGGAGCCTTAACAGAACTTGCTACCTGTTACGAAGGCAATAATCTCAAACCAAACCCTAGTAAACCTCAAGTATCCGCCTTCCATCTTAGGAACAAACAAGCCAAACGGCAACTCCGAGTCATGTGGCAAGGGGAAGAGGTGAAGCATACAAACAGCCCAAAATACCAGGGAGTAACATTGGACAGAGCACTGCAACCACACTAAAAAAAGGTCTGTGCCAGGAACAACATATTGCGGAAGCTAACGGGTTCATCGTGGGGAGCTCAACCACACGTTTTGCACACCACGGGTCTGGTGCTAAGTATCTCAGCAGCGGAATACGTGGCGCCAGTTTGGAGGAACTCTGTTCAGACTAAGCAAGTTGACGTCGCCGTACACGAAACTGTACGTATTGCCACAGGATTCCTCAAATCAACTCCCAAAGACAAAATTTATCCCATCATAGGCATAGCACCACCCACTATCCGCTGACAAGTAGCCGCCGAGATCGAAAGATCAAAACAAAAGAATGATCCTCAACACCTGATGCATATGCACCGAAAACAACGTGTCTGGCTGAAATCCCGCAGGAGTTTCATTGAAACTACTGAAGAGCTCGCCACCAAGCCCGTCGCAAGGTGGCTATCTATTTGGGAAGAAACTGGTGACACACACCACAGTGGAACTACTTGAGGAGGGATTTGCAGGATTTGTAGTGGAATGATCATATAAAAATCCACAAATTTCATCTACCTTTTACAGCTTGGAGGTCATTAAACTGGCTACACACTGGAGTAACTGGGTGCAAATCAAACCTATTTAAATGTGGCTACAGTGATACCGATAGGTGTGAATGCGGAGCAATACAGAACTTGGACCACCTATTGATTTGCCCAGCTATGTCTATAACACGCATTAAAGACGATATTTTGAAAGTCAATGACAAAGCAACCTACGTTGCTAGTTACTGGGAAGGGAAGATATAATTGTTGCATCTGGATATGGAAGAAGAAGGAAGAAGAAGAAGTGATCTTTTGTTTTGTGGGTGTGAGGTAATCCTTACCCATGGAAAGGCGGGTCATGAGATACAATGGCATAAATTGTAATAAATACTCTTTTTCGTTACACATGTGTGGTCAGACATCAACAAAACAATGTCCACCATTTTTTTCAAATGGCCTTTCAATCAAATCTTCTCTCAAACACAGTCTATATTTGCAAACACTTAAAGACTCACAGGAGAGCTTCTGTAAAGTTTGGAAGGTAGGAGACGAGGTACTGGCAGAAGTAAAGCTGTGAGTACCGGGCGTGAGTCGTGCTTCGGTAGCTCAGATGGTAGAGCACTTGCCCGCAAAAGGCAAAGGTCCTGAGTTCGAGTCTCAGTCGGGCACACAGTTTTCATCTGCCAGGCAGTTTAATATCAGCGCACACTCCGCTGCAGAGTGAAAATCTCATTCTGGAAAATGCAAAACAAAACAATACCTAGGTGTCTAGGATTTGCCTACAGAGTGTGAGGTGATTATGGATGGTGTGGGGTAATCATAAACATCGTTTAATCACCACATAAGTCACAGATAAATCCTCCTAAAGTACCTTCATCACTTTTGCAGTTTTTGTGGGCCCATACATTACATTCATAGTATTTTAACCAATATTCAATGGGAAGATCTTCATGCTTTTCTTCACGAATAGGCAGTAATACTCATTCCCCATTACAGCTGCTTCACTGACCTTCTCTTTCTTGTGTGGTATGTCTCTTTCTTGAATGTTCATCTTAATGTTATCATCTGCAAATGCTTGAAGGTTCTTTACACCTTTCCTACCTTTAGTGTAATGTATACTCTTTTCACCTTCTTTCTTCTGCTCCTTATCTTTTTTATTTCTTATTTTTTCCTAAAATATCTTTCATAGAAGAACTGGTTTTTATGGTCGAATGCCGTTTTCTCACATTTTCTTTATGTTTCGTATGTGACAGTTTGGGAACATTATTCCTAACAGTACCTTCAAGTGGAACTAATTTGTCAAAAACAGTTACAGGGTGTACTGGCCTCTGGTGCTCATTGAATGTCGATACTAGCCCTGTTTGTGTATCAAGTGTGAATTATCATTGCACATTGGACATCAATGCCACCTGTGCATCAGGTATCACTAATGTCACATCTCTGAAATGTTCATCAAATTTAGTCATATCTATTGGCCAAATACCAGCTTGCTGGAAACCATTTGGTGCTTTCTGTGTATTGCTGATGTGACTGAAGGCTTTTGTGAAAAATTCAACAACTTCATACTGTCTTATTCGCTGACCTATATTTGAAGCCATGTACAAGTCGCATTCTCTGTTGCATAAAGCCTTGAATGGTCCAAAATGTGTCAGGCCCAGTGGTTGCATATGATATGATGTATACAGTGGAAGAGACAACAATATTATTCCATTGTAACGACAAAGCAGATATCAGGCAAGACCTACATGACTTTCATGATTGCCTAAGATGAGTAGAATTGGTTCTGCAGCAGTTGGATTAGTATAGGAGATGAACTGATGTAGCCAATCTACAATTAGGTTTTCATTGATCCAACCTAAATCAATAACTGCTGCTACCATTTCAGCACTGCCTCCATGGAGTAACTGAGCATTTATGCACTACCTCTTAAAATTGAAAAAATGAAGGAACATGTTTTCCTGAAGCACTAAATGTGAAAAAACTGTTGTTATAGTGCCTCTTTCACCATTTGTTGCCATGCCCACTTGTTTCTGTCCCTCTGGTGCTGAAATTCTTGAATTTCTTTGGAAATTAGAATTCCTGTACTCATCGACATCGCAACTACAATTAACATCAAAGTGATATGCAAAGCTTGCAAGTTGTTGAAAAATATTTCCACTTCCATTTAATTAAAATCTGTAGTTCTGTTGATTTTCTCTAGCAAAATATTAGGACGCTTTTTTTAAAATCTGTAGAACCAGTCTTTTCTTGGCATTTGGTATGTTTTGTCAAAATGATGCTTCACATGATTTACTTTGGCAAATTTGAAAGCTATTTCCTGCACCATCTCGATGGCTGACCCATTAAATAGTTTACTGGATTTTAGGATATGTTTGTCTAATTTCCTTTCCTGTTCATCCGGGAATATGGCCTTATGTCCAAGTTTTGGTTGCTGTATAACTTCTTTCTTGAGATTGTCATGTATAGTATTTTTTTGGAACAGAGTAAGGGGCAGCTGCTTTTCCTAGTAAACATATTTTGTTCTTGACTTGGCATCTGAAAAGGATGTGATTAAGTGTGTAGGGGTAATTACAGACAGTTGGGATTACACCATCAAAACATCTTGCATTACCCAACACACTGACGAAAAACAATGTTTTTATTTAAGGTTAGAATCGCATGATCCACAAGGCAAGTAAAAACGTTGTTTAATCAGACGTTAATTCTGTAAAACGATACCACATATCTATGTTATACTTAAAATATTATACACATATTCAAGTTTACTTATACATTTATGAAGTTGTTGAAAAACTATGAAGTAAACATATCTTGTATAGAAGTAAACATATCTTGTATAGCGAGTTGGTGTCAACTCACAGCTGTTTGTTTGGAACTGCATTCAGGTTTGCCTCACGATTGCACCTTCTCTAAGACAGCCAAACATACGTGTCCGCCATTACCCAATGTCTGTAATTCCCCCACTTCCCCTACTTCGTAGCCTCTTCATCCTCGTTATAAGAAGAACCATGCTTCTGGAATATTCTTGGAAAGCACACTTTCTCTTTGAAAACTTCCTCTTTGGCATTTTAAGTTCACTTGAATCAGTCAACCAATTTAGTAACAAATTAATCGCCATAAGACTCAGACAGAGAAACAGAACGACGTTGCTGCAAAACTTAATCTGAAATAGGATAAGGGACAAAAATGGAAACTCAGCAGCGCCAGTGCACAATAAAGCTTGGTTCACACACACATGTAATGTAGTGCCACAGCTTGTGGCTTGTTATAGTCGCACCGTGAGCCACCGTTCACACAGGATGCCACAAATTCTACGTAGCAGAACAGCTTTCAATGTGGTGTCAAGTGAAAGCATATTGGTGAGGGGTGGGGAGGGGGGCAAGAGTTAAATACAAGAAAGACGAAACTCAAATGCTGGATCCAGAAATAGATTTCGCACAGGGATAAAGCAAGGGAAACAAGCACATCTATAAAAGGAATAACACTCGGAGATGAAAATGCTGTCTGCAATGGCATACTAACCACCAGCTGGTATGTAAATACCATCTCCTGACATGCCGCACTTTCAAAATTGTAGAATCTTATTCTATTCTTTCATATAGGCAGTTTGAGTAACTAATTTTTAGTTTAACAGTTGCCACATCACACTCTGGAGCTATTTCCTGAACATACTCCACAATTCATACCATGATTGCTCCCCCAAATCACACGGTTCTTTGGTTACATATATTAAGTTTATTTATTTCTTCTTTCGTGGTATATCTATCACAAACAAACACAGAGCTGCAGAAAATCAAACATGGTTGCGCTTCCCGTAGTTGTAGAAGCTGAGAAAATTTATCTGACGACCATTGTTTTAATTTTTTTCAGAAATAAAATAAAAACACACTAATAACGAATGGAGTACAGCAGTAATTACAGCACGATAACGGCGACAGAATGCTTGTTTTTCACTTAATGAATGTTGATTCGTACAAAGCAGAAGACAGCAAGCAGCCAATATTAATACTGCTATTTATTTAAGTAAATAGAGCTGTAACCGGTTTCGAACTGACAAGTTCATCACCAGACGGCTGTTCACAAGATTTACAAGATGCTCTTTACATAATCGTTTCACAATACTGACGCCAGGGGGCAGTGGTGATAGGCAAGTGGCGCAACAAAGCACAACCAAGCTGAACTTTTTGTAGCGTGACGAAAGTTGCGTCTCTTATATTGCGCCACCATAAACAAAAACATGCAACTGTAATGCTACTGCAGTGTGTCACTATACTCTGTTCATCATAAGAATAAACTTTATGTAAACATTACGCCATGTGTTCTTCTGCATTTGCTTGAATCTCATTGGATTTCGTTTCCCGAGGAGCGGAAGCCAAGTTGTGACCAGTACAGTCAAGTACAGTCATAAGGATACGTTTTAGGCTGTGTTACACACATATAGATTGAGCGATAATGTGCGGGACAACAGCTTTATCTGTGCATTAAACTTAGACAGCACTGGCCAACCAGCGGTCCAACTAGCCTGCAATGATGTGAGCAGCTGCAGTTCAGACGTAAAGAGAGACGGGCAAAGAAACAATGTAGCTTCGAATGTCATTCAATTTTTAAAGAGAATGAAATAATATTCGGCAAAACTCCAGCACTACCGCGCACTTCTTAGGTGACCACACGGAAAGCATAAAATGCTCTCTTTCTCAACTGACTTAATATTATAATCACAAATAAGGGTGATGAAAATTTCTAATTTAAACACGGCGTAACTTTTCTGAGAGAGCCATGTGTGACGCAAAAGTATACTCTAGGGATTTCACCGTACTGTTGAATACTGAAGCCAGTGAAGGTATTATTAATTACAGTCAGTCGTCTGGTAATCTCGTAGCTCCTTCTTTACCTGGATCTGAGACATCCATTTCAGTACTGGAACTGTTATCTGCTACGTTGATAACGAATCGATCAATACCAGAATCCACGAAGCCACCCAGGTGCCGCATTTTCTCCTCTTCTTTTATGACGTGTCATTCTTAATCTCGCCAACGTTCGGCAGTGCTATGAAAAGGCTGCATGCATTAGATCCAGTACGTCTGACAGCTTAACAGTCTTGTTATTTCTCGGGCCAAATTACTTAATTTAGCTCCAGATCAGTTCTGCTGGGTTCATATTGTAGTGGTACATTGGCAAAGGTAAAGACGCAGCATTTGTATGGTGTGCTCGATGCTGTGAAAATGATTGTTTTTCACGTTTCTACGACACATCTGTTGATATAAAATAATGAACTTAGTCCAAATAAAGAGTATTTAGTTTTTTATTTTTGCCTTGAAAAATTAAATTATTATGTTTTCTTAATTTAAGCAATCTTTGTTAACAGTCTTTCATAAATTATCGGTAATTGAAAACTTATATTTGAAATGAAAACAGGAATTTCGAGTGCAATATGTAATTAAAAGCAATAAGACGTGCATTATTCATAAAAAATGATGATGAATTTTACAGTTATGAGATGTAGGTAATTCAAATTGAACGAGAAAAAAAACCTGACTCACACTCGACTTGTAACAAACGAACCATGTGTAAGTCAACAGGCTATTACGCTACCGGTACCGATTCTGCTGTGCACTAACTCGCACATTCGCTACAACTATATCTAATACAGGGCCTCGGAAAAGTTCAAAGCCGGTTATCTCTGTAAATTTACGACAAACATTAAGAACAACCCATTTCTCATCACTTTCTAACCGTGTTCCACACACGTGTTTCACTACGGAACAGAAAGCAGCCTCAGCCATTTTCATACTGCGTATTAACAGCGCGACAATCAAGAGAACACAATAGAGCAGAGGCTGTGACTATAAAAGCTTTTTGAAATAGAAACTACGTAACCCAAGCGCATTTAAGAAAAACGTTGATAGTTATTAATATACACTCCTGGAAATGGAAAAAAGAACACATTGACACCGGTGTGTCAGACCCACCATACTTGCTCCGGACACTGCGAGAGGGCTGTGCAAGCAATGATCACACGCACGGCACAGCGGACACACCAGGAACCGCGGTGTTGACCGTCGAATGGCGCTAGCTGTGCAGCATTTGTGCACCGCCGCCGTCAGTGTCAGCCAGTTTGCCGAGGCATTCGGAGCTCCATCGCAGTCTTTAACACTGGTAGCATGCCGCGACAGCGTGGACGTGAACCGTATGTGCAGTTGACGAACTTTGAGCGAGGACGTATAGTGGGCATGCGGGAGGCCGGGTGGACGTACCGCCGAATTGCTCAACACGTGGGGCGTGAGGTCTCCACAGTACATCGATGTTGACGCCAGTGGTCGGCGGAAGGTGCACATGCCCGTCGACCTGGGACCGGACCGCAGCGACGCACGGATGCACGCCAAGACCGTAGGATCCTACGCAGTGCCGTAGGGGACCGCACCGCCACTTCCCAGCAAATTAGGGACACTGTTGCTCCTGGGGTATCGGCGAGGACCATTCGCAACCGTCTCCATGAAGCTATGAAGCTGGGCTACGGTCCCGCACACCGTTAGGCCGTCTTCCGCTCACGCCCCAACATCATGCAGCCCGCCTCCAGTGGTGTCGCGACAGGCGTGAATGGAGGGACGAATGGAGACGTGTCGTCTTCAGCGATGAGAGTCACTTCTGCCTTGGTGCCAATGATGGTCGTATGCGTGTTTGGCGCCGTGCAGGTGAGCGCCACAATCAGGACTGCATACAACTGAGGCACACAGGGCCAACACCCGGCATCATGGTGTGGGGAGCGATCTCCTACACTAGCCGTACACCACTGGTGATCGTCGAGGGGACACTGAATAGTGCACGGTACATCCAAACCGTCATCGAACCCATCGTTCTACCATTCCTAGTCCGGCAAGGGAACTTGCTGTTCCAACAGGACAATGCACGTCCGCATGTATCCCGTGCCACCCAACGTGCTCTAGAAGGTGTAAGTCAACTATCCTGGCCAGCAAGATCTCCGGATCTGTCCCCCATTGAGCATGTTTGGGACTGGATGAAGCGTCGTCTCACGCGGTCTGCACGTCCAGCACGAACGCTGGTCCAACTGAGGCGCCAGGTGGAAATGGCATGGCAAGCCGTTCCACAGGACTACATCCAGCATCTCTACGATCGTCTCGATGGGACAATAGCAGCCTGCATTGCTGCGAAAGGTGGATATACACTGTACTAGTGCCGACATTGTGCATGCTCTGTTGCCTGTGTCTATGTGCCTGTGGTTCTGTCAGTGTGATCATGTGATGTATCTGACCCCAGGAATGTGTCAATAAAGTTTCCCCTTCCTGGGACAATGAATTCACGGTGTTCTTATTTCAATTTCCAGGAGTATATTTAATTTAACATAACTTAGTAATAATATATCTAATACATAAATAAGATCTACTTTCGCCGGACTCCGTGACCGAGAGGTTCTAGGCGCCTCAGTACGGAACGACGCGGCTGCTACGGTCGCAGGTTCGAATCCTCCTTCGGGCATGGATGTGTGCGATGTCCTTAGGTTAGTTAGGTTTACTTAGTTCTGAATCTATGGGACTGATGACCTCAGATATTAAGTCCCATAGTGCTTAGAGCCATGTGAACCATTAAGACCTACTTCCAAGAGCGTAACAACACCAGTATATGTGTGCTATGGCTTCTGAGCAATCATCGCGTTTGTGTTTGTTTACATCAGGTTTGTTCTTAGACGAACAGAGTGACAATAAAATGTATCGTTATTTAGTTTAACAGCTGTAACTGAAATATGGAGCCACGCAAGAATTTGGAGAAGAAATCCGAAATCTGGGATAAATTGCCATCCATAAAGTGTTTTTCGGGACACAGATTTCTTTCTTCTGAAATCGGAACTGTACTGGAAAACCGGGACCTCTGGCAGTCCTATCATTGACATGTACGTCGAATAAGCCTTTACACTGGAACGAACGGAAGTAAAGGCATACGATGTGCTTGTTTTCTCGCTCTAAAATGTCGTGGGAAAGTTGAAGACTTGCATTCCATACAGGGCGAAATGAGAGGGACATAACGTCAATAAAAATGAGTAATGTAATGTAAAAATATTGTGCTTCACAGTTTCTTGGATAAGGAACATCATTAGGAGTGAAAACGATTTCCACTTATTTTGTTTCTGTATTTCAATTTCGTTAAATAGTAGCAAAACTGTGACATTAAGACAGATACCTAGAATGTAAGTCAGGAGAATGAACAGACCTTTCGTATATTTTTATTTTACATTAATCTACATTATCTGTTTATTTTGATGACTTTTTTATAGCAATTACATGAAACAAGCCAAAAGCAAACGAAAAACTGAGACAAGAGTGAAACGAGAAAGACTATGCACCACATAATGTGTTAGTTAGGCAGTATCTATTGATGTGGGGGTTGGGGGGGGGGTGTTGGGGGGAGGGACTGGGGTAGGGACGATGGGTATATTAGGCCTACGTCACTAGACAATACTCCTTCAGAAGAGCAGGTGAAACTGCTCATATCTGCCAGGAACAAGATTTTCTATATAAGTAATAAATGAATTTTCACAATAGTTTAAAGACAGGATAAACATTTTAAGCTTAGTAAATACTCTGTTTGTACAGCTCTCATTAAATTAAATAAATGCAAAATACTGTTACTACATGCTTATGACTTTAGTAATCTCTGAACATCTGCTTCTCCTCACTTCATATTACCAAGACGAAATGACAGCGATTTGAAGGCAAAGCTCTTGGAGTTATACTTTTCCAATGCCCCAATGCCCCAATTCCCAAGATTGTACAGTTTTTGCATTGTTCTCGCCTAAAAAAGGATAGTAGGGAGTTAATTTTCTTCACTTCCTTTGTTGGCATTTTCAGCACTTCGGGAGTTTTTTGCCAAGTATAATTTTTTTTGCGAAGTATTGTACACTGTAGATCCTTAGGATCCCACAAACAGTGGTATAATCTGTGCTCCTCTACAGGGTGCGGCGAGTAGAGGGGCTAGGAGAGTGTCACCCCACTCTGCATTGTTGCCAGATCTAGCAAAGATGGCAGCGATGACGTCATCCAAGATGGCGGCCGTCACATCACTGTCATAAGTGCCACACCCCCCCTGCCACGCCCCCCAGACAGGAAATTTGAATTTTGGCGGGAAGATAGGTCAGTTGGGCTACGTCCAGTAACCCAACCCTTCTCCCAGAAAATGGTGGGAAGTTCAAATTCCATCAGGATAATGCAACACACGACGAAAATGGTGGGAAGATTTGGCAATTGGACTAACCCTCCCCTCACCCATCCTCTCCACCAGAAAATGGCGCGAAGTTCAAATTCCATCAGGACAATGCAGCACACCTAAGAAAATCTCACGAGAGAAAGGGCACTTGGACTACCTCCACTAACTCAAGTCACCCCATCCTAGGAGCTAGTGGGAACTTTGAATTTTTGTTGTATCTCTACTACTACTAAGAAAATGGTGGGAAAGAAAGGGCACTTGAACTAACATAACTCATTTCTTCCTAGGAACTGGAGGGGAGAAAAGGAGTCAGCCTGAAGTCTTTATTTCATGTAGTACAGCCATCCAGTGTTATGTGCTTACCGTGAGCTCCATACTCCAACTGACTTAATACACACTTCCACCAGTAGAGGGCACTGTCGTCCCTGACGTCATCTGATTACGTGACTACCGTTATTCAAGATGGCGGCATTGACTGTGTTCACCATGTAGCCTAGTACCCAGTACTATCTTCAGAGGGCGCTGTTGTCCGTGACGTCATCTAATGATGCGAGTACTGTTATTCAAGATGGGGGCATGCATTTTGTTCACCACGTGGTTTGGTGCGCAGTACTGGCACCAAAGGGCGCTGTCGTCCCTGACATCATCTGTTCGGCCGCTTGCTCTCTATTGCCATTCTAACGGGACACGTCTGCCGCGCGCTATTGATGTCACAGCGTCAAGTCCGCGCGCTCATACTGACATTACAGGTCGTCCTGTTCCACTGCTTGTGACGTGTGTGTGTGTGACATGCATATCGATGTCACAGATCGTGCTATAGAGAAACTGTTCCACCGCGTGTGTATACTGACGTCCTCTATAACAAATATGCCCGCGATTCAAACGGGGTACACGTGACTAATCACGCAGTCATAGCTACGTACCGCCGCAAGCTGATCTAACAAAGATCTCAATTCACATCGCTATCTAAAGATAATAAGAACCAAGTCGAACTCTCTTAAATTCTATAGTGTCCCACAAATACCTAACGTTCACTTTCTTCATCTCTCCATCGAAGAATTCCTGCCCTAACATAAGCTGTCTACCAAAATTGCCCAGAATTTCATCTTTTCTGCTGTACACCATTCCTAAATACTAAAAAAAAATTCAGCATTTTATAATCTCAACGCTTTCTAAATGATTTGCTTCAGCGTTTACGAAACTAAGCTAAATCTAACAAACACTTGTCTTAATACCAGCAACCTAGACTTACATCTATATAGCAATCACATTCGAAAAAAATCATTAAGCTCACAGACTTTGAGCAAGATGCAATAAACCCTTGATCAAGAATATACCTAATTGCATCCTTCTCCTCAGACAAGTTCGTAATATACACACATAATGACTTCACATTCAAAGGCTGAATTCAATATCATACATTGTGTATTCCAAATATCTTCTTCACTCATAGTATGAATTATTTCGCTGTAAATTGATAAATTATCATAGGCTCAGGGCTCCTCGATGTACTGGAAGCATCTCACTAGTTCTGCTTTCAGTCAATAGGAGTGCTAGTGAACTCACCCGCACGCCCAAAATGTTCAACTCCCATTGGCTCACGCTGGGATCAAGTGATACTACGTCATCACATCTACGTAAGGAACTGCTCACCAACAGACTTTCTCACTCGTCAGTTGTTCCTTCCTGCGTTCGTTCATGTGTGTCTTTGTGCATGTGCTATCTCGTTTAGCAGTTCAAAGATGAAGAGAAGTGGAAACGGTCTTTTGCGCGGCTCGGACGAGGTCAAGCGCGTCAGCTCATCCGAGACACAGCGTAAGTTATCATTATCTTCTACATCTACATTTATACTCCGCAAGCCACCAAACGGTGTGTGGCGGAGGGCACTTTACGTGCCACTGTCATTACCTCCCTTTCCTGTTCCAGTCGCGTATGGTTCGCGGGAAGAACGACTGTCTGAAAGCCTCTGTGCGCGCTCTAATCTCTCTAATTTTACATTCGTGATCTCCTCGGGAGGTATAAGTAGGGGGAAGCAATATATTCGATACCTCATCCAGAAACGCACCCTCTCGAAACCTGGCGAGCAAGCTACACCGCGATGCAGAGCGCCTCTCTTGCAGAGTCCGCCACTTGAGTTTGTTAAACATCTCCGTAACGCTATCACGGTTACCAAATAACCCTGTGACGAAACGCGCCGCTCTTCTTTGAATCTTCTCTATCTCCTCCGTCAACCCGATCTGGTACGGATCCCACACTGATGAGCAATACTCAAGTATAGGTCGAACGAGTGTTTTGTAAGCCACCTCCTTTGTTGATGGACTACATTTTCTAAGGACTCTCCCAATGAATCTCAACCTGGTACCCGCCTTACCAACAATTAATTTTATATGATCATTCCACTTCAAATCGTTCCGCACGCATACTCCCAGATATTTTACAGAAGTAACTGCTACCAGTGTTTGTTCCACTATCATATAATCATACAATAAAGGATCCTTCTTTCTATGTATTCGCAATACATTACATTTGTCTATGTTAAGGGTCAGTTGCCACTCCCTGCACCAAGTGCCTATCCGCTGCAGATCTTCCTGCATTTCGCTACAATTTTCTAATGCTGCAACTTCCCTGTATACTACAGCATCATCCGCGAAAAGCCTCATGGAGCTTCTGGCACTATCTACTAGGTCATTTATATATATTGTGAAAAGCAATGGTCCCATAACACTCCCCTGTGGCACACCAGAGGTTACTTTAACGTCTGTAGACGTCTCTCCGTTGATAACAACATGCTGTGTTCTGTTTGCTAAAAACTCTTCAATCCAGCCACACAGCTGGTCTGATATTCCGTAGGCTCTTACTTTGTTTATCAGGCGACAGTGCGGAACTGTATCGAACGCCTTCCGGAAGTCAAGAAAAATAGCATCTACCTGGGAGCCTGTATCTAATATTTTCTGGGTCTCATGAACAAATAAAGCGAGTTGGGTCTCACACGATCGCCGTTTCCGGAATCCATGTTGATTCCTACATAGTAGATTCTGAGTTTCCAAAAACGACATGATATTCGAGCAAAAAACATGTTCTAAAATTCTACAACAGATCGACGTCAGAGAGATAGGTCTATAGTTTTGCGCATCTGCTCGACGACCCTTCTTGAAGACTGGGACTACCTGTGCTCTTTTCCAATCATTTGGAACCTTCCGTTCCTCTAGAGACTTGCGGTACACGGCTGTTAGAAGGGGGGCAAGTTCTTTCGCGTACTCTGTGTAGAATCGAATTGGTATCCCGTCAGGTCCAGTGGAATTTCCTCTGTTGAGTGATTCCAGTTGCTTTTCTATTCCTTGGACACTTATTTCGATGTCAGCCATTTTTTCGTTTGTGCGAGGATTTAGAGAAGGAACTGCAGTGCGGTCCTCCTCCGTGAAACAGCTTTGGAAAAAGGTGTTTAGTATTTCAGCTTTACGCTTGTCATCCTCTGTTTCAATGCCATCATCATCCCGGAGTGTCTGGATATGCTGTTTCGAGCCACTTACTGATTTAACGTAAGACCAGAACTTCCTAGGATTTTCTGTCAAGTCGGTACATAGAATTTTACTTTCGAATTCACTGAACGCTTCACGCATAGCCCTCCTTACGCTAACTTTGACATCGTTTAGCTTCTGTTTGTCTGAGAGGTTTTGGCTGCGTTTAAACTTGCAGTGAAGCTCTCTTTGCTTTCGCAGTAGTTTCCTAACTTTGTTGTTGTACCACGGTGGATTTTTCCCGTCCCTCACAGTTTTACTCGGCACGTACCTGTCTAAAACGCATTTTACGATTGCCTTGAACTTTTTCCATAAACACTCAACATTGTCAGTGTCGGAACAGAAATTTTCGTTTTGATCTGTTAGGTAGTCTGAAATCTGCCTTCTATTACTCTTGCTAAACAGATAAACCCTCCGCCCTTTTTTTATATTCCTATTAACTTCCAAATTCAGGGATGCTGCAACGGCCTTATGATCACTGATTCCCTGTTCTGCACTTACAGAGTCGAAAAGTTCGGGTCTGTTTGTTACCAGTAGGTCCAAGATGTTATCTCCACGAGTCGGTTCTCTGTTTAATTGCTCGAGGTAATTTTCGGATAGTGCACTCAGTATAATGTCTTCTTTTTATATGTGATCAATCTTCCACACCTCGAACTTCAGTTCTTGTGTGTTTGTCCCCTTGAAATTTTATTTCTCTCCTTTCGTTTGAGCAGAAATAAATCTGAAAGTTATCAACGAGATGAGCGAACAGCAACAGCTGTCTTCATCATCATCATTTCAAAACCGTGAGTTTCAATTTATTTATCTTGTTATATTCTTATTCTGTCACTCCATCCTATTTTATATTACATGTATACACATCTGACGCAGACAGCAGTTAACCTTTATAGCACGTTTGTTTAATCAAATTCCTTCACTTAATTCATGCACTTTATGTTACAGAGTCTGTATATCCATGTACATCCTCATCCCCATTGCCTGAGTGGGTGCGTGAAATGGCCGAGGAGCGGGGGTATATAACACCCAGCTGCGTCCCAGATGTACTTTTTGATGTAGATATTTGTGAGGAGATTCAGTCCTGGCAGCAGGATGAATTAGATAATTACCATTATTATTTTTTATTATTATTACTATTATATCAACAAGTGTTCTATTTCTAATATAATATCGATCCCACTAATTATTGCCTCTGTCCTATCTTTACAGAACCACTTTCTCAGCGCTTGGTGTGCACTCCTGTAGCCCCTCCAGATGCACGTGGGGTTGCGAGAGCAACAGGACCCTGCTGTCATGCATCGCCCTCTCACACACTGTTGGTCGCTGTGTGTCAGAGGCTGCAGGCAGCTGCAGACACAGTGCAAGTGACCGCGGGATAATTGCTCCACCTGCATCAAGCCCGGGTCGCTCTCAGCGGGAAGTGCCTCCCGCCGCCCAACCGGAGCCTGTCCCGGGTTATTCTCACTGGGGAAGGCCGCTGCTGCACCGGCTGCCACCGCCTCCTCCCTGTCGCTCAGGCCTCAACAGGCTGCCGCCGCTGCCCCCACCGCCACTCCCATCACCCCTACCGCCGCCCCCGCCACAGCTGCCACTACCCCATCGCTCTGGCATATGTGGGCCGCCGCTCTGTTGCAAGCGTCCTCTCCTGCACCATCACATGAGGTATGGCGCGCACGCCTATCCACCTCATCAACTCCGTCGAATAGTTCTAGTTACAATAGTATTAGTGAAGACCTGTGGCTACTACCAGTTCTCTCCCCCTCCTTTCAGTGAAGAACGTCAAGTCAGTGACACCATACCGCAGTTGCAGTACTTAGTGATTGACGGCGCCTTTGAGAAGCGAATCTCGTTCACCAGGATCGAAAACCCGACAGGCGAGTACTGTGATCCTGTCGGATTTCTAAGGCATGCCTTCCTGTTGTGGAAACAGCTCCTCATTGTAGTTAATCATCCGTGGTATCCCGCCATTAAATGCGGTGCAGTGATTTGAGTCTGGCGTTGGAGAGACAGGTATTCGTTATCTTTGCAGGGTTAATGGCTTGATAACGTGGAGCACATCAATCACCAAGTGGTTTCGTAAATCCACCTTGAGTGCTTTATTGGGTCGGTTTTCAGAGATGCAATTGAAAGGCTCAGCTAATTCACTCAGCAGATTTCTACACCTGGATATCCATATACATGTCTATGATCTGGTAAATGGTGTGTCTAGCTATATCAAGCTCCCTAATGATATAGCTAACAAGAGGACATGCATTAAGGTCGAAATTACAAAAGATCACACTTGTTTTGCATGGTCAGTCCTGGCTTGCGAGAGAAAGTACAATTACAGAGATCATCCTGAGTGTCCCTGTACATACCACGTAGGTAATAATATTAATTTGTATTATAACTTTAATGGTATAGAGTTCCCCGTCAAGATACAGGGCATACCTAAATTTGAGGCCCAGAATACTGGCATATCGGTTCATGTTTATGGCCTGGAGAAGAATAGTAAGTCAGATGAGCAAGACAAGCATATAGTTGATGGCCCCTTCCATTTCTCAAAATTTGCCGGTGAGCGTGAGCTGCATGTAAACCTGCTGCTCTTCTCTGAAGGTGATAATTATCACTATGTTTGGATCAAAGACATGTCCCGACTCCTTTCCACCCAACTAAGTAATCGTAATGGTAAGCAGAATATTTGCTTAAGGTGCCTCCATTATTTCTCCTCAGACAAGTTATTAGCTATGCATCTAGTAGGATCCCATAAGTGTTATTATGCCAACTGAGGAAAACAAATTCATAAAGTTTAAGAATGCTCACCACCAGAAGCGATGCGTTTGTAGTATGTGCCGACATTGAATGCCTCCTCGCTCCTGTGACCTGCTATGAAGGAGACCCTACAACCTCACACACCACCTTTACAGAGAAACACATACCATATGCGGCAGCGTACCAAATTGTATCATCATATGACTCCAACCTTAACCGATACAAATCTTACGTTGGGGCTAATCCATCGATTTGGTTGCTCTCTGAGCTTGAAAAATTTTCACACGAAGTTGATACGCTGTATAGTGGCAACGTTCCCATGACCAAATAGAAGGAGAATGAAGATTTGTATATTAGCGCCATTGACTGTCATGTTTGTAGGCTGCTTTTAGACAGAAAAGCGGAAAGTCCTCGCTGGGACCACTGTCATCTTACAGGTAAGTTCCTTGGTGCAGCTCACAACGCATGCAATTTGAAGTATCAGTTACCTAGACACATATCCATTTTCTTCCCCAATTTAAGTTGGTATGACGCTCACTTTCTAGTTGAGCACTTGGCTGATTTCGGTTTGGAGAAAGATCAGGTGAATGTCCTACCTGAGAGTGTCGAGAAGTATATTTCATTCTTCAAACAAATGACGCCAAGAATTACGCTCTGATTCCTTGATACGCTATGTTTTATGCAGGTACCACACCAGAAACTTGTTGAAACTCTACCTCGGAGGGATATGCATATCACTCGAGCCGCATTTCCCGACGAGGAAAAGTTGTGACTAGCAAGGGGGTTTTCCCATATGAGTATGTGGATAGTATGGCGAAACTCAACAAAACCAGACTACCCAATATAACTGCATTCTTCAGCAACCTCACAGGCGACGCCATAACGAATGCAAAGTATGAGCATGCCATGAATGTCTGGCTGGAATTCATTATTTCCACTTTAGGCGAGTATGCACAGCTTTACATGGACACAGACGTGCACTTTCTTGTGGACGTTTTCGAGAAGTTGCGGAGTCTGTGTTTGACCACATATTCTCTGGACCCCGCCTTTTATTACACGGCACCTGGGTTGTCTTGGGACGCAATGCTCAAGAAAACGAAGTGTAACATCGAATTATTGAGTGATTCTGACATGCTTCTTTTCTTTGAGCAAAGGATCCGTGGGGGTCTTTGCCAATGTGTCCATAGGCACGTGAAAGCAGATAACCCACGGATGGGTGACAGGTTCAATGCATCCCTTGGTTCAAGTTATATAATGTATCTCAACGTGAATAACTAATACAGGCACACCATGCAGCAATCACTGTCTATTGGTGAGTTTCAATTGCTGCCTGAAGAGGAATGCAAGGGATTTGGTGAAGAAATCATGGGGGGGGGGGGGGGTAAGGCAGCTGATTCTGATGTAGGGTATGTGGTAGAGGCAGAACTCCATACCATATTAGTTTGCATGATGCGCTTACCGATTTGCCGCTGTGTCCAGAGCAACTAGTTCCGCAAGGAGGGTCCACACCAAAACTGATGACAATGCTGTGGGATAAGCAGAGGTATATTATTCATTATCGTAACCTCCAGCAATGCCTCAGCTTGGGTATGGAGCTCGTTAGAATCAACTGGGCGATCTCCTTCAAGCAATCCCCCTGGTTGAAGAAGTATATTGATTTGAATACGAGAAAGAGAGCTTCCGTGACATATGACTTTGAGAAATATTTTTATAAATTAATGAATAATTCAATTTTAGTTAAAACTATGAAGAATTTGAAGGGACAATGTGAAATTTTTATTAGAACCGAATGGGATGGGCGTTATGGAGTAAGAAAATGCATTGCCAGACCAAATTTTAAGCGGGTCACCATGTTCAATAAGAACTTTGTTGCTGTGGAGATGGCTAAGACTGTAGTAGAGTTTACGAAACCTGTCTATGTGGGGATGTGCATACTAGACCTATCCAAACTCCACATGTACCACTTTCATTATGAGTTTGTGAAAACTCATTTTGTAGATCCTAAATTACTTTATATGGATGCAGATAGCTTCATCTTGTAACGGAACTGAAATGATGGTGGGCTGACAGTAATTTGGAGCCCGCGCGTCGGAAACGGGCGCGCTTGTGTGAGACTGCCAGGGAGTGCACCCTGATGCCATCTATTGGCGAAACTGGGAATTAGCGCTGTCTGTCAGACAATGCACTAAGCTCTCGGAGTCAAATGTATTCTTTTTCTTGGTAATTATAAGTTATTACTGTATAATTTAATATTGTAAAGCGCTAGTAGTAAATTATTATGACTGGTATGGGCTCCAGGGTAGTAAATATAAATATTCTTAATACTAAATGATTTCGGTAAAAAGGTGGTAGGGGAACGCCCCCACTCTTGGTGATACGAGCGTAGCTAGGGGTAGCTGGAGACACAGGGACTGAACAATGGAATGGCCTGGGGAGTGTTGACGTGATCGGATGTGCGTAACTGTGCTCACGCAAAAGTGATTGTGCAACAGCGAAGAGGCGAATATCGTCGCCGTTTTTGGAGTAAAACGCGACGAATGGTTGTTGAAGCCGCCTCTATGCCACTGGGGCTGATTGTAAGAGTTCCTGTGCCCAGATTTTATGGCGGACGTGCAGTAGCTTATACGAGTGCTACAGCTCATAGTTCCAGCCGCCATTAAGGGCATGAGGCGTGAAGAGCTGCGTTAGCCACATGCATCTCACCACCAGCACCGACACGTCTACCCAAGGCAAGACTGCTTGCAATTGTTAAGTCGAACTTTGTATACATGTAAAAGGAGAATACCAGTTTTCTTTTATGCAAGTGCAGAGGACAGAATATAGTAATGAGTAAAATTACGACGCATGTTGTTCATTGTAAAGTGTAGTAACCTCAAACATAGTATAGTGAAATCAGACTGAGGCCACCATCGCCTCTTTCATTTACGATTCTTTTGGTTGTAGAATACTTTAGCGTATAAGAATGTTGAAAAGAGCAATGGTCACACCAGAATGAGTCGCCTATTTACAGTTACTTAAATTTTTCTGAGCAACCTTTCAAGTAAAGTCTCTTAACTGATTCTGCATCAATGGTCCAAAGAGTAATATCCAAAATCATTAAATAAGTTGAAGGATAGAATTTTGTTAACCGAAGTTGCATAACCTGTCTTGGTAGTAATTACCAAGCCACCTCACAGAAATTGAGAGAGTATTTGCTTTGTAGAATCATCTAGAATGATCAGAAATAGTAATATTCAGAATTAAGTTTAAATTCAACTCAAGCCATTTCACTTTGAAACGAGCCCAAAAATTGATTTATTCTTTTGCTCCTTCAGAGCTGGCGACCGTAGTTATAAGTATTTTCAGGAGGATTCGACGGTAAGTCTGCTGCTCTCGTCGTGCTGATAGGATTATCCACTGCTGCTAGCAGTGGTGATTGGATACATAAGCTCACTACCAAGTTAAGTGGGTCAGGTAGGCAGTGTTACCGTGTGAACTGTAGGGCACTGTAGGCCGTGGATCGAACCCGTTCAATCATCACAGCTCTTAGGGAAATAGTCCGGTTAGGAGTGTACTATTCATTAGGTAAATACTGGCGAGTAACGGTCAAAAATGTATACGCAAGTGAATTTAGCAAGGTCCACGTAGCACCTAGTTAATTTGGTGCAATGGCGAGGGTAGGAGTGGAGTAAAAGTGAGCTGAGCTTGTGGCAGCTGTGCTGGATTCAAATATTAACTACGTGAATTCACTACTGCCTCTTACCATTGGGACTGAGCTATTTACAGTTAAAATACGTAGCAGTAAGCGCAAAGGCGTGACAGCTACAAGTCCGTATTGGTTTTATACATACGGAATTGGGAAGTGGGTCATTCCGTCAGTGGAGGGGGTTAAAACAACCGAGTCAGTGGAGAACATACCCCATTTACTGATGGAAAGATTCAGCGGTTCGGTCGCATGTGGCGACCGTGACAGGACTAACCAAGTTTGTAGAATAATGGCTGCAATAAAAGTGTTTTATATAAACTTGTAGTTTCAAGAAAATTTTAAATTTAAAATTCTGTTGTAGACAAATATACCACAATTGGTAAGTTCAAGACGACAACCTGCAAAGCAGCAAAAGAAAGTCCAATAGTAGGAGTTAAACAAGTAATACTTGGTTTAATAAACATTTCTATTAGGCACGAAATACAGCAGCATAAGATGGAGTCGAATAGTAACAAGCAAGACGAAAACATTACAGGGTCAGACCCAGAATTAGGGACCACAGATACTGTTGTAGGGTTGGAAAATCTTATAGATGAATCCACACCCATAAGACAGGAGGAACGGGAAGTGAAACCAAAGGTAGTGAAAAGTGATCCCAATGTATCTGTGGATGCAAGTCACAAGGGAGAGGATATGGAATTAACAAGTTTGTTAAATAGGATGATGGCGCAAATTCAAGAAGGGAATGCTAGTTTGAAAGCAGAAATGGCTAGTCATATATCCCAATTGGATGAAAACCTATCTGGTAAAATAAAAGCCAATTTAGATATTTTGAATACGCAAAGCCAACGTATCACAGAGGTAAACAAATCAGTAAATAGCATTAGGGCTGAAATAACAAATGTTCAGAGAAAAGTCACAGAAATAGAGAAAAGATTTGATACCGAAATTCAGAGAATAGAGAAATCAGTGGAACCTTTGGTTAGTGAAAAATTAGAACCGATAATTGAAAGTAAATTACAGGTGATAGTACCAGTTCTAAAGAAAGAGATTGTTAAAGAAACGGCAGCTGATATTGAAACACTGCGCAATACCATGTTGAGTTTTGATGCATGTGTGCAGGAGCAGGAAAATACACTGCGTAATGAGATAAAATTATTAAGTCAGCAAGTTCAGAATCAGACGTTTCTTAACTGTAGTGGTATCCCATTGGTAATGCAAAAATCGGAAATACTGAGTAGGGAGGAAAAATACGATCCTCAAAAGAAACAAGGTGGATGGCATCCAATGGATTTTATAAAAAATTGTGAACGTGTCTTACCAACAGACATGTCGGATAAAGAAAAAATTAATTTAGTAACAGACGCTTTAGCAGGTCATGCTAAACGTTGGGGATTGAATTTGGATATCGACAATTTGAAGTTTACAGACTTCAAAGAAAAGTTCCTTGAGGAATTCTGGAGCACACAACAGAGAGATAGGTTGTGGAGAGAATTCGTTGTCGCCAGAATGCCAGAACATGGGCGTGGGCTCATGAAAGAATACTGTGAAGGATGGTTCAAGCGTTTGGAGTATCTTAAAGATCGTAGATCAGAATCGGAGATAGTGTGGGAGTTGTGGAAAAAGCTACCTGACGATTCAAAGCGTTATGTAGGAGGCACTCATCGAACATTCGATGAATTTTTAGAAAAAATCGAGAATGAAGATAGGTGGCGTGAAACTAGAGAGTTTCGAGGTTTCAGAAATCAGAATGGAATAGTAAAAGGTGGTAGGAATGAACCGCAAATTAACATGATGAGAGGAAGAGGTCAAGAAGGTAACTCTCAGCGAGGGAGAGGACACTATCAGGGAAACAGGATGCATTATCAAAATCAGGAAAACTAAATACCGCGCAGGTCAAGGGCCTAACGCGCGCGGAAAGAAAGAAATGGCCCAAATATAGGGAAGATCGGAGTAGGCAGTACTATAGTAGGATAGTGCGTCGTTCGCCTGAAGAGCAGTTACATAAACGAAACTTTGCGAAGTATAATGCAGGGATACAAACAGAGGAGAGAGAGCAGGGAGGAATTATTAAGGGAAATGAAGTAGGAAAAGAATATCGGTCGGATGTGAAGGCTCACGTGAATGAAATAAGTACAATTCGCGGTCAGAGTGACGAATTGATGAAGGAAGAGTCAGAGGAGGCGTTGTTTGTCGGTAGGGATGGCAACTGTGCAGAGAGGCAGTGGCAAGGGAGGAGTGATGTGACTTACGGTAAAGGGTTCGTACGAATAGTCGACAAATCGCATCGAGAAGTAATTAAAGAGGAAAGTGTGGATAAGAAAAAGGGGCATAGTGCAGAGACGCATGCCGATTCAGAAATTGCCTCGTATGCAGAATATATACATCAGCTCAAAAGCCAGCCAGCACAATTAGAAAGATCTTCCACTCAAGTGATTAATTTGGACCCGAATATGACAGTGTTAGAGAGCCATACCGATTATGATGTGTACCTAGTGACAGCAAGAGTACATGACTGTGATGAAGATTCTTTTAAAGAAATTAGAGAAAGTGTATCTAACCAAGGGAAAGAGTGTTGTGATCCCTGTAGTACTGAAGCAAATGAGTTGAGTGAGACTGGAATTCCATTAGTAGGGGAAAATAATGAAAGTAAGAGTGGCGAATGCACTATCCAACAAAGGGAAAGTATTGAAATGGATTATAATTTGCGAGAATTATTTGAACCCGAAGAAGGTCATATTTCTAAGGAGGAGGAATTATCGTCAGAATCATCAGAAAGCATCCAGGGAGAAAAAGAAATAGAGGAAGTTTCCGATTCCGCAACCGAGAGTTCAGGCATGACAGATTCGAATGAGAACGCGATGGCATTAAAGAGCCTAGACGAAGGACTATTGGAAAAAGTGGTGAAAGAATTTAGGATGAAAAGGAGAAAGAAACCTCCGGATGGAATGGTCAGTATAAAAACCGGAAAAATAATATGGCAAGACTTGGCGGTGGAAAAGGATTTATTATGGGAAGATAAAGAAAGTATGAAAGAGGACAATAGGATGCAAACAATCCTACCTATTAATGTATGTGGGTATGATTTATATGTATTGTTGGATACGGGTGCTCAAATAAGTGCTATTTCGCACGCATTTTTTGAGATGATCAAAGAGCAACGAGGAGTAGTCATGATGCCAGTAACAGGTGTTAAAGTGATAGGGGCGACAGGGAAATGTAGTAAACCTGTTAAACATCAAGTGATGATGGAATTTAAGATAAAAAACAAGCTATTTTCTAATGCATTTTTGGTAGTTCCAGAGCTCAGTGCCGAGATCATTTTAGGCATTGACTGGTTAATAAAACAAAAAGTAATTATAGATTGTGACAAAGGGATAATAGTTTGTAAAGTTGATAGTGCGGTATTAGAAATACCATTTGAATCATCTAGAGTAATGGAAGAGAACCAGCTGAGATGGGTAGAATTTAGAGATGATCATGATTCAGGAATAGGTCAAAAATTCGATTGGTTTCTGGTGAGGCAGATAGTTGAAGATGGAAATAAGGAGACACTCCTTCGAAATGTAGTGGATAAAACGGAAGGGCTATCTGATGCCCAAAGGGAGGATCTATGGCAAATTCTGAAAGAAAATCAGGAGGTATTTTCGGACAAACCGGGACGAGTGATAAATTATGAGTACTGCATGGAGGTAGAGGAGCATGAACCTTTCTTTAAACCACCATATAATGTACTCTTGTCTAAGAAAGAAGCAGTTCAAAAAGAAATAGATAAAATGGTTTCATGTGGGGTCATTGAACGGAGTTCTAGCCCATATAATAACCCATTGGTGATAGTAGGTAAGAAGGATGGAAGTGTACGAATAGTGATAGATGCTCGTACTCTGAATAAAGTAGTGAAGAGGGAGTTGGATCGTCCAGAGAACATAGATAATTTATTGCAGAAGTTTAATGGTGTAAAGTACATGACTAGTTTAGACCTAACGGCAGGATACTGGCAAATCCCATTAAGTGAGGAGTCTAGGAAGTACACGGCATTTTTATTTAATGGCAAATGCTACCATTACACAGTGGTACCATTTGGCCTAAATACTTACGTTTCAGTGTTCATTTGGGCTTTAGACAAAATTTTAGGGAGTGAACTTAGTTCGCTAATCACGGTTTATGTAGATGATTTGTTAATTGCTACAAGGACATGGGAAGAGCACATGGAGTTATGCGACAGGGTGTTCAAAGCTTTAATTAAAAGAGGAATGACCCTGAACCTGAAAAAATGCGAGTTTGTGAAGAAAGAAATAAAGTTTTTAGGTCACATAGTAACACCAGAGGGAATTGAAAAGGATCCCAACAAAGTCAAAGCAATAAGAAATTGTCCGGCTCCCAAGAATAAAAAACAACTAAAGTCGTTTATAGGACTTTGTTCCTTTTATCGTAAGTATGTGGATGATCAGGTGTTCAATAGCCCACATCTGAACAACCTACTTAAGAAGAACAGTGTGTATATATGGACTGAGGAATGTGAAACAGCATTCAACCGGCTAAAAGACAATTTGGCTAAAAACATAAAGTTATGGCACCCTGACCGGTGTGAACCATTCCACATGGCAACAGATAGTTCAGATTATGGATTGGGAGTATCCATATTTCAGGAGGTAATGATAGATGGGGAAAAAACTCATAGACAAATAGCATTTGCGAGTAGAACCATGTCTAAGTACGAAAGAAACTATACAGTTTCAGAGAAGGAGGCTTTAGCTATAGTATGGGGTTTTAGGAAATTTCAACTTTTCTTATGGGGACATAAGACTGTGGTCCATACAGACCACAAAGCTTTAATATTTTTGAAGGACTGCAGATTGTTACATAACAGGTTGACCAGATGGGCGCTGTTTTTACAACAATTTGACATAGAGATCAAGTATGTTAAAGGGAAAGAACATGCAGTACCGGATGCTTTGTCGAGATTACCGGAAGGATGTGAGACACTAGAAAGTGAAAAGAATAGGGAAGATGTTTTTGAGGTGAATTACTTCAAAAAAGCGGAAGGAAGAGAAAAAATTAGGGAAATATGTCGGAATATGCGAAGATATCAAAGTGATGATGATGCACTCAAGTCGGTAAAGGTCAAGTTTGACAATCCGGACGCAACTAACATAAGGGCTTCATATAAAATACATAAAGGTGTATTGTATCTTCAAAGATTAAATAATCCAGAGAAGTGGAGAGTATGTTGGCCGGAACAACACACTGAAGTGCTGATAGATTATGTTCACTTGGCATATGGCCATTGTGGTGCACGGAAGTGTACCGATAAGTTAGATGAATGCATTACCTTTAACAACATGGCACGAAGGGTAGCACAGAGGATAAGATCTTGTGATCTATGCCAAAAGGCGAAAGTAACAAATGCAACTAATCAAGGGCCCATGCAATCAATAAAACCTGATGAAGTATTAGAAATAGTAGCAGTAGATATCTTTGGACCATTACCGAAAACCATGGGGGGTTTTGTGTACATATTTGTAGCAGTTGAACTTTTCTCAAAGTATATAAAGCTTTATCCCTTGAGAAAAGCTACTGCCAGAGCTGTGTATGATAAAATGGTGTGTGATTATTTTGTGAAAGTAGGGAAGCCAAAGAGAATACTATCAGATAATGGTGTTCAGTTTTGCTCAAAAATGTGGAAGGATGGGATAACTGAGAAACAGGTAGAAGTGGTACATATCTCAGCTAATCACCCATCAAGCAATCCAGCAGAAAGATATATGCGTGAGATAGGTCGGTTATTTAGGACGTACTGCCATAGTAACCACAAGAAGTGGGGCATGTATGTGAGTGAATTCGAAGAAATCATGAATTCATTAACAAACGAGAGCACTGGATTTACTCCAGAAGAAATCCTGAAAAAGACAAGAAGTAAAAGTCTAGTAGAAGACCTACTAGAATTTCCAGATAGAGTTGAATTAGATTATGATAATAAAAAGAACTTAGTAAAAGACAAGATGAGAAAACAAGCAGATGCGAGAATTCGTCGTCACGACGAAAAAGTAAGGAATCCCAAATTCAAAATAGGTGATCTCGTTCTTGTAAAAACACATGAAAAGTCAAGTGAAATTAATTACGAGATCAGCAAATTTAAATATATATATAATGGACCATTTAAAATAGTGTCCATACCCAATGTGAATGCTTATTATTTATAGTACCCATTAACAGGCAAACGCCTGGGAGTAAGAAACATAGTGGATCTCAAAAGGTGTGAACCACGAATTCTACCAGATTGAAAATAAATATATAAATAAATATTAAAGTAAACCAATATGTAAATAGTTGTGTTTCTTTTGTTCCATGTGAAAGGTAAATGCTCACTAAAATATATTGCAGTATTCTAATGAAACTTCTAGTTTAAGCAGAGACTAAACGGACTGGGAAAGACTGAGCTTCTAAGAAAGCCTTAATAGATGTGTAAATAAGTGTTGTGGAAGAGGTAGAAAAGTGAGGAGGTAAAGTGAAAAGGACGGGCTACAAAGTAATAGGCGCATAACGTGTGTTTTACTTGCCTGAGATAAAAGAAGTGTATTTAAAACTTTGTAAAAAAAAAAAAAAAAAAAAATATGTTTAAAGTGTACTGTGTTTAGAAGTAAGAAAATTGGAAAGAATATATGTAAATCATTTATGTAATGTTTAGCAGGAAAGAGAGAAAGAATTGGTGTTTCATTTTAAATATGTAATATAAGTATCGAGGTGTATCAGTAAGAAAGGGAAAACCCTTGGTAAAAAGCTTATCGAACATTTCAGATTCATTATAGGAGAGACTTCTTATTGAATTATCACTGTAAGATACTTCAATAAGAAGTGGGGCATGTGTAACGGAACTGAAATGATGGTGGGCTGTCAGTAATTTGGAGCCCGCGCGTCGGAAACGGGCGCGCTTGTGTGAGACTGCCAGGGAGTGCACCCTGATGCCATCTATTGGCGAAACTGGGAATTAGCGCTGTCTGTCAGACAATGCACTAAGCTCTCGGAGTCAAATGTATTCTTTTTCTTGGTAATTATAAGTTATTACTGTATAATTTAATATTGTAAAGCGCTAGTAGTAAATTATTATGACTGGTATGGACTCCAGGGTAGTAAATATAAATATTCTTAAATACTAAATGATTTCGGTAAAAAGGTGGTAGGGGAACGCCCCCACTCTTGGTGATACGAGCGTAGCTAGGGGTAGCTGGAGACACAGGGACTGAACAATGGAATGGCCTGGGGAGTGTTGACGTGATCGGACGTGCGTAACTGTGCTCACGCAAAAGTGATTGTGCAACAGCGAAGAGGCGAATATCGTCGCCGTTTTTGGAGTAAAACGCGACGAATGGTTGTTGAAGCCGCCTCTATGCCACTGGGGCTGATTGTAAGAGTTCCTGTGCCCAGATTTTATGGCGGACGTGCAGTAGCTTATACGAGTGCTACAGCTCATAGTTCCAGCCGCCATTAAGGGCATGAGGCGTGAAGAGCTGCGTTAGCCACATGCATCTCACCACCAGCACCGACACGTCTACCCAAGGCAAGACTGCTTGCAATTGTTAAGTCGAACTTTGTATACATGTAAAAGGAGAATACCAGTTTTCTTTTATGCAAGTGCAGAGGACAGAATATAGTAATGAGTAAAATTACGACGCATGTTGTTCATTGTAAAGTGTAGTAACCTCAAACATAGTATAGTGAAATCAGACTGAGGCCACCATCACCTCTTTCATTTACGATTCTTTTGGTTGTAGAATACTTTAGCGTATAAGAATGTTGAAAAGAGCAATGGTCACACCAGAATGAGTCGCCTATTTACAGTTACTTAAATTTTTCTGAGCAACCTTTCAAGTAAAGTCACTTAACTGATTCTGTATCAATGGTCCAAAGAGTAATATCCAAAATCATTAAATAAGTTGAAGGATAGAATTTTGTTAACCGAAGTTGCATAACCTGTCTTGGTAGTAATTACCAAGCCACCTCACAGAAATTGAGAGAGTATTTGCTTTGTAGAATCATCTAGAATGATCAGAAATAGTAATATTCAGAATTAAGTTTAAATTCAACTCAAGCCATTTCACTTTGAAACGAGCCCAAAAATTGATTTATTCTTTTGCTCCTTCAGAGCTGGCGACTGTAGTTATAAGTATTTTCAGGAGGATTCGACGGTAAGTCTGCTGCTCTCGTCATGCTGATAGGATTATCCACTGCTGCTAGCAGTGGTGATTGGATACATAAGCTCACTACCAAGTTAAGTGGGTCAGGTAGGCAGTGTTACCGTGTGAACTGTAGGGCACTGTAGGCCGTGGATCGAACCCGTTCAATCATCACAGCTCTTAGGGAAATAGTCCGGTTAGGAGTGTACTATTCATTAGGTAAATATTGGCGAGTAACGGTCAAAAATGTATACGCAAGTGAATTTAGCAAGGTCCACGTAGCACCTAGTTAATTTGGTGCAATGGCGAGGGTAGGAGTGGAGTAAAAGTGAGCTGAGCTTGTGGCAGCTGTGCTGGATTCAAATATTAACTACGTGAATTCACTACTGCCTCTTACCATTGGGACTGAGCTATTTACAGTTAAAATACGTAGCAGTAAGCGCAAAGGCGTGACAGCTACAAGTCCGTATTGGTTTTATACATACGGAACTGGGAAGTGGGTCATTCCGTCAGTGGAGGGGGTTAAAACAACCGAGTCAGTGGAGAACATACCCCATTTACTGATGGAAAGATTCAGCGGTTCGGTCGCAATCTGTTGGGTGAAGAACTGCAATCCATATGAAGTAATTAGGTGCCATGGTAATGAATTCGACACGTACTCATATGCGGCCTATAATCCTTATGCTATTATTCCGCAGAACAAGAAGGTTATCGGTCTTATAAAGGACGAGTCGAATGGATTGCCTATTGTGGAGTTTGTAGGTCTACGGTCAAAAATGTATGCATATCGCACATCGGAAGGTGCCACCCAGAGGAGCGCTATGGGTGTGCATTGCATGGTATCGAGAGCCCTATCTATCAAAGACTATTTGCAATGCCTGGGCGGTGGTGTTCATGGTGCTGCACTGCAGCTACTGCATATGGTATGGCAGACCAGTATTCGATCAATAGGACACGAGGTGTACACTGTACTACAGTCTAAAATCGGTCTGTCGCCTCATGACGATACAAGGGTCATTTGTGATGACGGGACTGAAACTCACCCGTACTCATACTACTCACTTGTAGCGAGAGAGGTGGTGGGGGTCTCTGATTGAGAGAGAGAGAGAGAGAGAGAGAGAGAGAGAGAGAGAGAGAATGTGTGTAATATATTTGTGTACTATGTACACGTGTATCATAGAGAGAGACAATGTGTGGAAGAGAAAGGCTAAAATGGAAAGAAAAGAATAAAATTTTATGTTTATATATGCACACGATTTGTGTGAAAACGAAAAAGAAAATATTGAAAAAACAGAAAAAATATGTTTATTTGTTGATATAAACGTATTTCTATGCTCTAAATATATCTACGCACCATGTGCATGTTTCTTTTAAATAGAATAGCTTTTATGTTGTTCACCTGCCACTAGCCATCCAGTGAAAGTAGTTTTATCACCATCCAAATAATTCTTTTTCTTTAGTACAGCTGTTTGGGTTGGATGCTTTAGAGCCACCCAATTAATTTTTATTATTAAAGTATTTCAGCTGTCTGTGTTGGAAAATGTCTAGAGCTACCTAGTTCAAAAAATGTTTACAGCTGTTCAGTTAAGTTGGAACCATCCAATTAAATGTTCTTGTTATTAAAGTATTTCATTGATAAATGAATATTTCAAATATATATAACTGGTCTCGTTAAGTTAGGAAAATGTCTACTTCAAAACAAACACAAAAAAAAAAAAAAAAAAAAAAAAAATTGGAACCATCAAGTTAAGTAGGAGAACGTTAGTTCATAGAGCAGCTCGGCTCAATATAGTTTGATTGGATGGAATTTCTTTAGTGATAGTATTTAGCTTGTAAGTTAAGTTAGTCAATACCTATTCTTTAATTTTAAGTATGGTTCTATAACTGACATTCCCTTCGAGCAATCTCCAACATGTGTTGGATTCTAGTAATAATAATAAGTTAAGAGTATCACTGCATTGAACTGAAATGCATCTCAAGAGCTATATATATATATATATATATATATATATATATATATATATATATATATATATATATCCCACATCACAAACTAAATTGTAAACTCAAGAACTGAATTGAAATCAATAAAGGAAAAGAATTAATTACCCTACATCACGGTTGTTATTTAAAAAAAACCCTAATCATTATGTTTTTGCTAAAATACATCTGTGAACATTCTGCAGTTACGTGTGCATTGCATGCGCAGCTACATGACATAGCACCTTTAACACAAACATTTTCAGAGACTTCCCTGCAGGCGAGGGTCGAGGAATGTGAAAGCACACCTATTTATAGCACAGGTACCACTACTCCCGCAATGACAGCGCGCAAAGGCTGTGGTAAGTGAGTCGGACAGTCCCAGTGGAATGCATGTATAGATGGAGGCAGGTATAGTATCCAGGATAAACTTACTTGCTAAGGATGTAGGTGTCAAAAAAGAAAAACTATACAAGGATTGTTAGGGGAAAAAATCATTTATTTCTCAACCAACTTAAAAGTAATTTTACATTTTCATAAGCAGATACAACAGGACTTTTTTGATACATATTCTAGGCACTTGAGTCTGGAACCGCGGTGCTGCCACAATCGCAGGTTCGAATCCTACCTCAGACATGGATGTGTGTGATGTCCTTAGGTTAGTTAGTTTTAAGTACTTCTAAGTCTAGGGGACTGATGACCTCAGGTGTTAAGTCCCATAGTGCTTAGAGCCATTTGAACCATTTGATACATGTTCTTGAGTCGATGGATAGCAAGGTAGCCAGAGAATTCCAGGTCTTGAATAGAAGCAAATTTAAATATTCGATGCATCCATGAGATCTTCTCCATCCGCTTCGAGTAGACGATGGTGTCCATGTGATCAAATCATTTAAGTGCAGTCACCTTATCTTTATAGGGTATGCCAGGATCATCGCAGTGAATTCCGTGGTAGAAATGTGTTAACCACTTTGTGCTCTTCCTTCTCTTAGCACACCTCGCATGCTTGAAGGATCTTGCTGATGCAATGTTTGCTGAGAATGTCTCTATTATTCCAGAATCCTGTGTGTACACTACAACCACAACATCTTTAAATACGAACTGTCTACGCTCACCGTCACAGAAACCCTGAGCATCCACAATGATGTTCACAGCATGACACGTCACCGTGAAATGCTCTAGGTATGGAGCAGTACCTATTCATTTGTACAGCTCGCTGCATAACACCTGTGAGTGGGCAGTACTTGATCACATGATCATGTAGAACTGGAGCATAGGTGGCAGTGTGTTCTGGGAAATTTGTCAATGATTCAAATTCAATTCGCACATCTATAGGTCCAAACTTAATTATCTCATTCTGTTTCGAGCAGTCTATTATGATGATCGGTGAAAGCTCTTTGAACTTACGCGGACCGAGTGCACACCCTCCTCCCTCTACTTCAGCAATTTCATAGAAAGATGTGTGAAACCTTGCATTCATTTTGATTCCACTGCAGATGTAGATTGCCATATGGGTAGAATTCTGAATTAAGGTAGACTTTGGCATTAGTTAACTTGCAGTTATCGAATACGGTGGAATAATTTGCTATATTACCTCTTCTATCAGTCTGAAATGCAAGTATGATGAATCTAGGTGCCTGTAGATGGCTGGAGGTTTTAATAGCCCATGTTTGTCTGCTTGCAGTTAGTAACACTGGGTACTGGAAAATGTCCCTCAAGCGAAATGTGAGTGACAGAAATGTACCTGAATTCAGAACTTTTAAAAGCTTCAAACGCTCCTTGTCTGATACACTGATGTGAGGCATTTTCCATATTATCCTGCTGATTGTGATCATATTCTTCTCTTGAGCTCCTTGAATGTATTAGTTATTCTCCGTCACACTCTGTACCATATTGAGTTCCTGTTTAGCATTCATAATAATCTGTCTCATGTTCTCAAAGTACACCATAAGCATTTTTAGAGGTATGCATGCTGTAAATCGTTTGTACTCTGCAACTGTTCTATCCTCTGGATCGTCTATGAACCATCCTGCATTTTCTAAACTATGTAAATCTGCTGGTGATGCTGAGACATATGTTTTAAGGGTTGATGTCATGCCGACATTGCGTGTATGGTCGATCTCAGTCCCATTGAGTTCATAGGGTATCTCTTGGAACAGGAATGCTAAAGCGTTATATGTCAGCTTGGATCCCACTGTATCACTGCCATTGGTTTTCTTGAATGACCCCTCTAGATATATGAAACTCTTGCATGGAAGCATGAGTGCGTCTTGGTGCTGGATGACAATCCTGATTTCATCGTTCTTGTTAAACGTGGTTGAAGTGTAAGGTTTATGAGAGAAGTATTCCTGACATATAATTCTCTCATCATGCTCTACTGGACTGGTTATATAGAGTGAGGACGTCATTGCACGGCTTCAGGCCAACTGATTTAAGAAAATTGTAGTTTGCACGTGTTATCACTTTGCTGTTCGGTAGCGAAGTGGCATGCTGTGGATTGTGTGCACTTGTTTTATACCGTACGCCCATCCTACCTTAGATGTAATCGTTCAATGATTTCCTCACCACAAAAGTCGACAAGTTGATTATTCTGGTCCACAATAAGCAGCTCCAAATAGTCCAATGTCTGAGCTGTCACTGGAAGGTATATTGCATTGGCAGGAGTCTCAACAATCTTATACCCCGTTGCACCCGAGGGGAAGAATCCGTAAATAGTATGAATCAGTCTATCATTGAGATAGTTCGTTGCAATGTTACACTCAACACGGATTGTGCTGACAGGGAGTATGTCCACACTCTGATTCAACTCGTAAAATTTACTTGGATCCTTGTCCAAAACCTGTCCTTTTGTGAAACCCAGAAGGTACAATCTTGAACCTTTCTGGTTAAAATCAATTGTTGCATTTACAGTCCTTATTTCAGATTTAAGTGTATTGATGTTTGCACTTAGTTCAGTACCTTTCCCAGACTGTTTTAAGACTTCATTTAAATCGTTGATATCGTATGCACCTGGTTCTATTTCCACAATATCTTTTTCACCATTAATATCCAGATGCAGTTTATTGTTAGCCGCCAGCCGGAGTGGCCGAGTGGTTCTAGGCGCTACAGTCTGGAACCGGGCGACCACTACGGTTGCAAGTTCGAATCCTGCCTCGGGAATGGATGTTTGTGATGTCCTTAGGTTAGTTAGGTTTAAGTAGTTCTAAGTTCTAGGGGACTGATGACCTCAGAAGTTAAGTCCCATAGTGCTCAGATCCATTTGAACCATTTATTTGACAAACTTAAGAAGATCTGTATTTGTGAGTGGTTGATCTAGTAGGACCCCTAAAGCTTTTTTTTTTTTAAATTATGAATAGGCCAAGTCCTTTCCTGTACGGTTTCAAGTATAGTCCTTCTCCAATGGCTGCAGCTTCGATCATGCGGTTATGTCTTCTTGCCTCTTCTAACTGTTCTTGGGAGTTTTGCGCATTCCTGACCATTCGAGCAATAGCTGCAGCATAACCAGCAAGGGAACCTATCGCCGAGAGCGTGCAGAGGGCCGAGATGAGAAAAGGAATAGAACCGCCGGATGTCTTGGGTATTGGTAGAACTTGAAGTGCTTTCACCGATCCTCTTCTTCTTCTTCCCACATCTTTCTGCTTCAGTGCGTTTTTAGCTGCATACATCGCTGTCAGGATACAGTTCTTCAAACAGCCCTCTTCCCCCCCTCCCCCCCCTTTTCATGTTTTTCTCCTTCTTGTTTAGTGCACAATGTGCTGCATTAATAGTTCTCTTGAAATTCGTCACTCCTAGACCCAACTTAATTTTTCCACACATGGTTTTATCATCTGCAGTGTAGAATACCACCACCTCCTCTAATGTGTCTCCTAGCATGCATGTTATGCTACTCTGATGGTTGTGGACTATGCACGCCCATTATATAGCAAATCGTCAGCCATTTTTTCGTTTGTGTGAGGATTTAGAGAAGGAACTTCAGTGCTGTCTTCCTCTGTGAAACAGCTTTAGAAAAAGGTGTTTAGTATTTCAGCTTTACACACGTCATCCTCTGTTTCAATGTCATTATCATCCCAGAGTGTCTGAATATGCTGTTTTGATCCACTTACTGATTTAACGTGAGACCAGAACTTTCTAGGATTTTCTGTCAGGTCGGTACATAGAATTGTACTTTCGAATCACATATGGAATGTATGATATTTGAAATGTTAAAATCTGTCTTGTGAGTGATTATTTCAGTATTTTTTAAACCGATGGAGATATTCATTAGGCAGGGAAACCTGTTGTCTGGATTTATCCTAAAAAGACCTACTTTTCCTACCTATGACAACAGGTATTTGACCATGTGTGGCCTGAGATCCACCTCCTATACTTTCATGAATCAGGTGTACCAATCTTCCCTTCCTAGTCCTGTTTAGGTGTAGGCCATGCCTACGTAAAGCTGTGCTCAACTCAGATTTGCTCACACGCCACATCGCTAAGTAGACTTGATAAAATTAGTGTGATATACCCTTGCCTTCCTCTGACCTTTGAACTGTGTTACCCAGCCAGTTATAGGGGCAACTATAACTGGCTGGGTCCAAACCATAGTGTAATTTGGAATTTTTCACATTTATACACCAATGGCAGAGGTGAAAGAGGCAATAAGTGAGAAGAAAATCCAAATGATTACAGATTACATTTCAGACCTTTGGATTTGTAGCGATGCACTTATAAAATAAGACAACTGCTGTTATTACTAATTCATGTACACTACATAGGTCATGGTACAAACATTGTATAATGTACATGGTCACGACACTCACTACTGTGAAAATAGTTACTGGCTGACAGCTGAAATAACACTAACGCCACAAGTTTCAAAGAAGCCAGCCGTTAAGACTGATTGTTTTTATTTCTTTTCCTACCTAATTAATGAAACAAATGTTACATTTTTGTGTTCTAAGTGTTTATAAATTATCAAGAGACATGAATTATTGTGAAATAAATGTAAAAATAGCAGCATTTCACTCACTGATTCAGGCACATAACCACACCTTATTCATGAACAAATACCTTCAAATAAGTGTATTATTGCAGGTTACTCAGCTGAAAGTGAGAGAATATAAACATATATTTCATGCATAAGAAGTATGTATTACTGTTTTTATTTGTTCTTATTATGATAGACCCTTCCTTGCCACTTAAGTTTTATATCGAGTCTAATAATTCACAGATACTTACAGTTCTCTCGACTTTCTAATGCATGAAAGTGAATGTTTGCCATTTGCAGCTCAGATGTGGTAGCAACTGTGGAGTTGGTTTCTTCTGTGTTGGAAAACAGTATTTTTTTTTCCTTATTCTCGTGTATGCTTGGTTTTCCCTTCAGCTACAGCTGTAGTGGTGGATTGTTTGACATGTTAAATAACATAGATATTGTATTCCATACAAGCTTCCTCGATTCCACATCCACGGATTTGGCTGGAAATGTAGCAAAGGAAACTGTTCTTCACTAGATGTACAATGTCCCTCTGTATAAGATCAGGTTTTCTGCTATTTGCTAGCCATTTTTTGTTCTTGAAAGCAACTGACAATCTTCAGTAAATATCCACGAATAACAAGAGAGTTGTAAATAAATTTTCCTGTTGTGTATCGTTTCATATCTCCCAGAGTCTTTAGGAAACTAAAGAAAAATAAATTTTGTGTCATTTTTTACTTAGTGCCAATTTTTATGGCAGTGCATATGCTCTGTATTGTAAAAACAAAGTTACTAATAAATACAAATGATACTATTCGCACTCATCTAATGTCATATTGAGAAGTGTAACTTCCTGCCTGCTTGGAGTGCTGCTGTCACAGTGTATAACAAAAATGAGAGGGAGTGTTATAACTGTGTGTGAGATAAACTGTGGTGCAACAAATAGCAGAATACTTGGTACTTTTATCTGTCAATCCCTTTCCTCTTCTAGTCTCAAATGGAGTGCACAAAATGTATATCTCTTTATCCATCCCATTCTTTTTATGGTTGTCACAGAAGATAACATAAAGGCATCTGTAGAACCAGTTACCATCTGTCTTGAATATTTCCCCTATAAATTTGGGAAAGGGGATAAATGAAATCCTTTTGGGCATCAGGACACATAACTCAGTAAAATAAAATAAGATTTTGACTGACTTGCAGCAGCCCTCTTTATAGTGATGAAACTTAAACAGTTTTCATCAGATAACTTGTTAAGGATCTGATGTGAGTACAGTATGTCCTCTCAGGATCAATAATGTGGTCATTGCATGTGGACAGCAGGTTGTTACCTCAGATCAAAACAGCTGATAACTGGGCCACAGGATAGCTAGCTAATTCAGTATGTCAACAGCATGTCACTAACCAGGGCTACCATCATACATAAGCATCACTGATAACTGCTCACCACAAGCAGAGAGATTTGTATGAGTGCAAACCTTTGGTATTGCATGCTAAAACACTGGAAAGTTTGCTTCACTTTTAAGTTCTGGTACTGAGTGGTAGACACTGATGAGAGAGAATAAGTGAATGAATTTGATGGAGATGTCACTGTATAAGAAAAGTAAATACAAAATAAAAAGGACTCCTGGTTAAGGTGATTCTCACAGAGGCTAGCTGATATATTATGATCCATTGTTTCATTACCTACAGAACTGCACTGGTGACTTGAACTCCACTGCTCATGAACTGTATCAAAGTTGTTTTGTCACTACTTCACTGTTATAGGGGTAACCCTTGTTTGAACAGTATATAATGTAAATTCTATTCCACACATCTACTATGTTTTTACCTTGGCACCTTCTCTGAGCCAATATGGCCCCCAAAGTACCAAATTTTGTGTGTACTTGATGCTGTGACAAGTGACTGCCATTTTCAGAGCTAGGAGTAATACATACTATCAAGACATTGTTTGTAATTCAGTTGCTAATGGTTTAGAGAACTGAAAGCTTCAATTGAGCAACTTAACACTGAGATATTTAATTACAAGAATGAAGCAGCAACACAATGTAAAATTAAAGAGAACTAAAATTACTGAAAGTCAAGACACAATAATATTAACAATTATTGCCAGCGTGGCTGATGATCATGTGCAAATGTGATAGAGCACACTGTAAATATCACATTAAAATTATACAGGGTGATTCAAAAAGAATACCACAACTTTAAAAATGTGTATTTAATGAAAGAAACATAATATAACCTTCTGTTATACATCATTACAAAGAGTATTTAAAAAGGTTTTTTTTTTTCACTCAAAAACAAGTTCAGAGATGTTCAATATGGCCCCCTCCAGACACTCGAGCAATATCAACCCAATACTCCAACTCGTTCCACACTCTCTGTAGCATATCAGGCGTAACAGTTTGGATAGCTGGTGTTATTTCTCGTTTCAAATCATCAATGGTGGCTGGGAGAGGTGGCCGAAACACCATATCCTTAACATACCCCCATAAGAAAAAATCGCAGGGGGTAAGATCAGGGCTTCTTGGAGGCCAGTGATGAAGTGCTCTGTCACGGGCTGCCTGGTGGCCGATCCATCGCCTCGGGTAGTTGACGTTCAGGTAGTTACGGACAGATAAGTGGCAATGTGGTGGCGCTCCATCCTGCTGAAATATGAATTGTTGTGCTTCTTGTTCGAGCTGAGGGAACAGCCAATTCTCTAACATCTCCAGATACTGTAGTCCAGTTACAGTAGCACCTTCGAAGAAAAAGGGACCAAAAACTTTATTGTATGAAATGGCACAGAAAACGTTCACCTTACGCGAGTCACGTTCATACTGAGTTGTTTCCCGCGGATTCTCAGTGCCCCATATACAGACATTGTGACGGTTGACTTTCCCGTTAGTGTGGAAAGTTGCTTCATCACTAAACAAAATCTTTGAAATGAAAGATTCATCTGTTTCCATTTGAGCAAGGATAAAATCACAGAAATCGATTCTTTTAATCTTATCAGCTGCAGACAGTGCTTGAACCAATTTCAGACGATAAGGTTTCATAACTAACCTTTTTCGTAGGACTCTCCATACAGTTGATTGTGGAATTTGCAGCTCTCTGCTAGCTCTGTGAGTCGATTTTCCTGGGCTGCGAACAAATGCTTGCTGGATGCGTGCTACATTATCATCACTCGTTCTCGGCCGTCCAGAACTTTTCCCTTTGCACAAACACCCATTCTCTGTAAACTGTTTATACCAACGAAACTTCCTGGCAGATTAAAACTGTGTGCCCGACCGAGACTCGAACTCGGGACCTTTGCCTTTCGCGGGCAAGTGCTCTACCAACTGAGCTACCAAAGCACGACTCACGCCCGGTACTCACAGCTTTACTTCTGCCAGTACCTCGTCTCCTACCTTCCAAACTTTACAGAAGCTCTCCTGCGAACCTTGCAGAACTAGCACTCCTGAAAGAAAGGATATTGCGGAGACATGGCTTAGCCACAGCCTAGGGGATGTTTCCAGAATGAGATTTTCACTCTGCAGCGGAGTGTGCGCTGATATGAAACTTAATGGCAGATTAAAACTGTGTGCCCGACCGAGACTCGAACTCGGGACCTTTGCCTTTCGCGGGCAAGTGCTCTACCAACTGAGCTACCGAAGCACGACTCACGCCCGGTACTCACAGCTTTACTTCTGCCAGTACCTCGTCTCCTACCTTCCAAACTTTACAGAAGCTCTCCTGCGAACCTTGCAGAACTAGCACTCCTGAAAGAAAGGATATTGCAGAGACATGGCTTAGCCACAGCTTAGGGGATGTTTCCAGAATGAGATTTTCACTCTGCAGCGGAGTGTGCGCTGATATGAAACTTCCTGGCAGATATCAGCGCACACTCCGCTGCAGAGTGAAAATCTCATTCTGGAAACATCCCCTAGGCTGTGGCTAAGCCATGTCTCCGCAATATCCTTTCTTTCAGGAGTGCTAGTTCTGCAAGGTTCGCAGGAGAGCTTCTGTAAAGTTTGGAAGGTAGGAGACGAGGTACTGGCAGAAGTAAAGCTGTGAGTACCGGGCGTGAGTCGTGCTTCGGTAGCTCAGTTGGTAGAGCACTTGCCCGCGAAAGGCAAAGGTCCCGAGTTCGAGTCTCGGTCGGGTACACAGTTTTAATCTGCCAGGAAGTTTCATATCAGCGCACACTCCGCTGCAGAGTGAAAATCTCATTCTGGAAACATCCCCTAGGCTGTGGCTAAGCCATGTCTCCGCAATATCCTTTCTTTCAGGAGTGCTAGTTCTGCAAGGTTCGCAGGAGAGCTTCTGTAAAGTTTGGAAGGTAGGAGACGAGGTACTGGCAGAAGTAAAGCTGTGAGTACCGGGCGTGAGTCGTGCTTCGGTAGCTCAGTTGGTAGAGCACTTGCCCGCGAAAGGCAAAGGTCCCGAGTTCGAGTCTCGGTCGGGCACACAGTTTTAATCTGCCAGGAAGTTTCATATCAGCGCACACTCCGCTGCAGAGTGAAAATCTCATTCTGGAAACATCCCCTAGGCTGTGGCTAAGCCATGTCTCCGCAATATCCTTTCTTTCAGGAGTGCTAGTTCTGCAAGGTTCGCAGGAGAGCTTCTGTAAAGTTTGGAAGGTAGGAGACGAGGTACTGGCAGAGGTAAAGCTGTGAGTACCGGGCGTGAGTCGTGCTTCGGTAGCTCAGTTGGTAGAGCACTTGCCCGCGAAAGGCAAAGGTCCCGAGTTCGAGTCTCGGTCGGGCACACAGTTTTAATCTGCCAGGAAGTTTCATATCAGCGCACACTCCGCTGCAGAGTGAAAATCTCATTCTGGAAACATCCCCTAGGCTGTGGCTAAGCCATGTCTCCGCAATATCCTTTCTTTCAGGAGTGCTAGTTCTGCAAGGTTCGCAGGAGAGCTTCTGTAAAGTTTGGAAGGTAGGAGACGAGGTACTGGCAGAAGTAAAGCTGTGAGTACCGGGCGTGAGTCGTGCTTCGGTAGCTCAGTTGGTAGAGCACTTGCCCGCGAAAGGCAAAGGTCCCGAGTTCGAGTCTCGGTCGGGCACACAGTTTTAATCTGCCAGGAAGTTTCATATCAGCGCACACTCCGCTGCAGAGTGAAAATCTCATTCTGGAAACATACCCTAGGCTGTGGCTAAGCCATGTCTCCGCAATATCCTTTCTTTCAGGAGTGCTAGTTCTGCAAGGTTCGCAGGAGAGCTTCTGTAAAGTTTGGAAGGTAGGAGACGAGGTACTGGCAGAAGTAAAGCTGTGAGTACCGGGCGTGAGTCGTGCTTCGGTAGCTCAGTTGGTAGAGCACTTGCCCGCAAAAGGCAAAGGTCCCGAGTTCGAGTCTCGGTCGGGCACACAGTTTTAATCTGCCAGGAAGTTTCATATCAGCGCACACTCCGCTGCAGAGTGAAAATCTCATTCTGGAAACATCCCCTAGGCTGTGGCTAAGCCATGTCTCCGCAATATCCTTTCTTTCAGGAGTGCTAGTTCTGCAAGGTTCGCAGGAGAGCTTCTGTAAAGTTTGGAAGGTAGGAGACGAGGTACTGGCAGAGGTAAAGCTGTGAGTACCGGGCGTGAGTCGTGCTTCGGTAGCTCAGTTGGTAGAGCACTTGCCCGCGAAAGGCAAAGGTCCCGAGTTCGAGTCTCGGTCGGGCACACAGTTTTAATCTGCCAGGAAGTTTCATATCAGCGCACACTCCGCTGCAGAGTGAAAATCTCATTCTGGAAACATCCCCTAGGCTGTGGCTAAGCCATGTCTCCGCAATATCCTTTCTTTCAGGAGTGCTAGTTCTGCAAGGTTCGCAGGAGAGCTTCTGTAAAGTTTGGAAGGTAGGAGACGAGGTACTGGCAGAAGTAAAGCTGTGAGTACCGGGCGTGAGTCGTGCTTCGGTAGCTCAGTTGGTAGAGCACTTGCCCGCAAAAGGCAAAGGTCCCGAGTTCGAGTCTCGGTCGGGCACACAGTTTTAATCTGCCAGGAAGTTTCATATCAGCGCACACTCCGCTGCAGAGTGAAAATCTCATTCTGGAAACATCCCCTAGGCTGTGGCTAAGCCATGTCTCCGCAATATCCTTTCTTTCAGGAGTGCTAGTTCTGCAAGGTTCGCAGGAGAGCTTCTGTAAAGTTTGGAAGGTAGGAGACGAGGTACTGGCAGAAGTAAAGCTGTGAGTACCGGGCGTGAGTCGTGCTTCGGTAGCTCAGTTGGTAGAGCACTTGCCCGCAAAAGGCAAAGGTCCCGAGTTCGAGTCTCGGTCGGGCACACAGTTTTAATCTGCCAGGAAGTTTCATATCAGCGCACACTCCGCTGCAGAGTGAAAATCTCATTCTGGAAACATCCCCTAGGCTGTGGCTAAGCCATGTCTCCGCAATATCCTTTCTTTCAGGAGTGCTAGTTCTGCAAGGTTCGCAGGAGAGCTTCTGTAAAGTTTGGAAGGTAGGAGACGAGGTACTGGCAGAAGTAAAGCTGTGAGTACCGGGCGTGAGTCGTGCTTCGGTAGCTCAGTTGGTAGAGCACTTGCCCGCGAAAGGCAAAGGTCCCGAGTTAGAGTCTCGGTCGGGCACACAGTTTTAATCTGCCAGGAAGTTTCATATCAGCGCACACTCTGCTGCAGAGTGAAAATCTCATTCTGTTTATACCAACGTTTAATACACCACCTATCAGGAGGTTTAACACCATACTTCGTTCGAAATGCATGCTGAACAACTGTCGTCGATTCACTTCTGCCGTACTCAATAACACAAAAAGCTTTCTGTTGAGCGGTCGCCATCTTAGCATCAACTGACGCTGACGCCTAGTCAACAGCGCCTCAAGCGGAGAAATGTACAACTAAATGAAACTTTATAGCTCCCTTAATTCGCCGACAGATAGTGCTTAGTTCTGTCTTTTGTCGTTGCAGAGTTTTAAATTCCTAAAGTTGTGGTATTCTTTTTGAATCACCCTGTACAATAGAAAATCCAAGACGAAATATTGACAATGTTGTGAAAAGGGTAAATTACTATTCGCCATATAGTGGAGATGCTGAGTTGCAGATAGGCACAACAAAAAGCCTGCACTGGAATCAGACAACATTTGAGGTCTGTTCTAAAAATTCCGGAACATTTGTAATTTCATGACAATGACATGTTGGAGCAAAAAGCGGTTGGCATCCCTGCAGATGTCTGTATTTAATATGTAATTACTGGAAGTTTCTTTGTTGTACATCTGTTAGTTACTGTTCAGTGCTGTATTGAGTAGTACATTGTGTCACAGTTTGCGAATTTTGAGGTGGCAGAATTAGTGGAGTAACATGCCTGCATTAAATGTTGCAAGAAACTCAAGAAAACCTTTACAGAGACACAGCATATGATGCAACAAGCCTATGGTGATGAGTGCTTAAGTTATATTCAATGTTATGAATGGTTTACAAGGTTAAAAAATGGCCAGACAGAAGTAAAAGATGACTTTTGTTCAGGATGCCCTTCGATGTTTACCGATAACACTCATGTCAGGTATGTCAATGAAGTTGTGCAAGCTAATCGAAGACTGACTGTCTGAGAGATTGCAGAGGAATGTAACATTTCAGTTGGATCATGTCTGAAATCCTGACACAGCATCTTGAAATGCATCATGTTGCTGCCATGTTCATCCCAGGGCTCATGAGCCAAGACCAGAAAGATCTGCACCTCACAATCTGTGAAGAGCTTTTGGATCACGCAAATGAGAATCAGAAATTCCTTAAGAGAATCGTACATGGTGATGAGATGTGCATCTATGGTTATGATGTTGAAACCAAGGTTCAATCTCCACAATGGGTCAGGAAAGGTACGACAAGACTAAAAAACGCTTGTCAGGTCAGTTCAGATCAAATGTCAAAGCCATGCTGATAGTTTTCGTTGCCTGTTAAGGATTAATTCATCATGAATTTGTGCCACAGGAACAAACTGTTAATCGATGGTACTATTGGGACATGTTGCAATGCCTGTGAGAAAATGAGAAGGAAATGGCCTGAAATGTGGCAAAACAACTCATGGCCTTTGCATCATGATAATGCACCTGTAAATTCATCCCTGTTGATGTGTGACCATCCTCTCATCCTTCATACTTTCCAGACCTGGCCCCTCTGGATTTTTTTTTTAATATCCAAAGTAAAAAACCCCATTGAACGGATGAAGATTTGCAACGATAGACATGATAAAAGAAAATCTGCAGACAGTGCTTTGTGTGATCCAGCAAGAGGCATACCAATGCTGCTACGACAGGTGGAAATGGCATTGGGAGCGGTGTATCAACTGTGGAGGAGAGTATTTTGATGGAGACCATGCACAATAAGAAATAGGTAAGTGCAGCAAAATTTTGTGGACAATGTTCCAGAATTTTTTGCACACACACACACACACACACACACACACACACACACACACAATGACCACAGTCTCTAGCTGCCAAGGCCAGACTGCAAGCAGCAGTGCATGACCTGGGCGGTGGGGCTAAATAGGAGGCTGGGGAGAAAGGAGGAGGGATAGCAGGGTAGGGGTGGGGGATAGTGGTGCTCCCAGAAGCAACAATTTACTACCCTCCCCTCCTACCCTGTCATCCCTCCATCTCGCTGCCCCAGTCTCCTACTTACCCCAACACCCAGATTGCTTCTCTCAGCAGGCACTGCTGATCACAGTCCGGCCTCTGGAGCCAGACACTGTGGCCATGTGTGAGTTCCATTTGTCTCTCTCTCTCTCTCTCTCTGTGTGTGTGTGTGTGTGTGTGAGTGAGAGAGTCCAATGAAGGCCTTTTTGGCCGAAAGCTCAGTAGTTTGACAGTCTTTTTGTTGAGCCTATCTGTGGCTCAGCACCATGGTGAGTAGTAATCTACCCTTTTCATAAAATTGACACTAAAATTATGCAAATTCGCTTCAACTGTAAGCAGAAAATGACACTAATATTATGCCATTTTGTTTGAATGCTTCCTGGTATACAAATACAACAAACAAAAACATGTTTTGTGGCACTTTCTCCACGATGACTAGAAATCAATATTGGGTGCTGAAATGATGGTCAGCCGCACTAATTTCACCTATCCGTGTACTGATGTGATGTCTTCCCCTCCGGCACTAAGGCTGCTATGTTACTCATACCACCATTTTAGTATTTTTCTTTTGAAGTGCATGTCAAGTACTGTGCAAGCAACATGGCAAATTCTTTAGATAATTTGCTAAAGAGGCCCCTTTCCAGTAGATCTTTGGAGGAGCCCTACTCCAAATGTAAATCTAACAAAGGGAAGGCATGGCTCACCAATTTAGCTCAAAACTGTGAGTAGAAGCAGGTAGATGCTCCTTTCAAGTTCTTAGTATATTCCACCTGAGTCTCCACCTGCTTAGCTGGGTGGTAACGCACTCACCTCCCATGCAAGTGGGCCCGGGTTCGATTCTCGGCTGGGTTAGAGATTTTCTCCGCTCGGGGACTGGGTGTTGTGTTGTCCTCATCATCATTTCATCCTCATCACCAGTGCGCAAGTTGCCCAATGTTGCGTCAAATGGAATAAGACTTGCACTTAGTGGTCGAACTTCCCCAAATAGCGGCCTCCCGGTCAACGATGCCATACTCTCATTTCATTTCCTACCTGAGTAGACCTTAGAAAAGGGTAAAACGCTCTCTAAAGATCTACGAGTTGAGTATGACAGATTTTTGAGCGATAGTATACATATTGGTACAGTGGTGCAGTGGTCAAGCATGCCGACAGGCAATTCATCGGCTAGGATTCAATTCTTGCTGTTACAATTTTTTTTCAATTTATTTTATTCTTTGCTATGTTAAGCTGTTAATCACAAAATTTAAATATACTTAAACACTTCAGTTTACACATATAAAATTAATGTATTCAATTTCGTTATGATTACTACCCTTGTAAGTCAAAAGGCTGTAGATGGTGGTAAAAAAAGGGAGTATTTGAAGAAATTTAGTATGAAAGTGTGTGAAAAGAGGTGGATCTATGGGTACAATGTTCACAATGCACTTTCTTGCTTTCCATGTTTGTTATTCAGGAACAGCGATGTGTGGGGTAAAGGGGGAGTTAAAGTTCTAGGACACAGTAATATGATAAAAAGAAAAAATCCTAAAATATAAACACCACAAATGATCATAGTGTATAAAGCTAATATTGTAACAAAATTATGTTGTACCTATCATGATGACGTACTGAAACACAAGCTGTTTATTTTTGCAATATTAAGGACATTGGTAAAGTTTCACTTGAGCCACCATTGATTATTGTCATTCAGACACTACACTGAGGGACAAAAATCATGGGATAGCAATATGCACATATATAGATGGCAGTAACATCATGTACACATGGTAAAAAAAGGGCAGTGCTTTGGCTGAGCTGTCAGCTGTACTCATGTGATGAGGTTTCTGACGTGATAATGGCTGCACAATGGGAATTAATACACTTTCAACTCGGAATGGTAGTTGAAGCTAGAAGCATGGGACATTCCACTTTGGAAATCATAAGGGGATTCAACATTCTGAGATCCAAAGTGTCAAGAGTGTGACAACAATACGATTTCAGGTGTAACCTCTCCCCATAGACAATGCAGTGGCTGATGCCCTACACTTTAACAACCTAGAGTGGAGGCGTTTGTTACAAGTTTTCAGTGCTAACAGAGAAGAAACACTGTGTGAAATAACGTCAGAAATCAATGTGAGACAGATGACGAATCTATCTGTTAGGACAGTGTGGCAAAATTTGGTGTTTATGGGCTATGGCAACAGATGACCAAGAAGAGTACCTTTGCTAATAGCACGACATCATCTGCAGTTCAGCTGGTAGGAGCTGATGGTAGGGTTCCAGTGTCGTGTAGACCACACGAAATCATGGGCTCAAGTTGTCAACAAAGCACTGTTAAGTTGGTGGTGGCTCCATAATGGCGTGAACTACTTTCACATGGAATGGACTGGGTCCTTTGGTCCATCTGAACCAATCATTGACTGTAAATGGTTATGTGCATCTACGTGGAGACTATCTGCAGCCATTCATGAACTTCATGTTTCCAAACAATAATGTGTCATGTCACCGGGCCACAATTGTTCATGATTGGTTTGAAGGACATTCTGGACAATTTGAGCGAATCGTTTGGCAAGCCAGATTGCCCAGCATGAATGCCAATGCACATTTACTGGACATAATTGAGAGGTCACTTAGTGCACAAAATCCTGCAACAGCAACACTTTCACAATTGTGGATGGTTAGAGTCAGCATACTTCAATATTTCTCCAGTGGACTTCCAAAGACCTGTTGAGTCCATGCCACATTGAGCTGCTGCACTACACCGGGCGAAAGGAGGTCTGACACAATATTAGGAGGTACCCCATGACTTCTGTCACCTAAGCGTATATCGAAGTACAGTGCATTCCCACCAGTTTTATTTGTGTGTCTACAACATTATGCAAAATGAAAGCAGTTGTCAAAAGGTCAATGAGAGATTCTTTTGACGAATTTGAAAGCAATATTTTATCTGTAGATTCTAAAAATAACCCCAAAAAATTTTGGTCATACGTAAAATCTATGAACGCTACAAATTATTCAATACCTTCTCTTGCTGACTGTATGGGTAATGTAACAGATAATGATAAACAGAAGGCTTAAATTCTAAACCTAGCTTTCAAAAACTTGTTTATGGTACAGGACTGCAGCACCATTCCCCTTTCAATTATTGAACAAACTCAAGGGTGGCTGACATAGTGTTTAGTGTATATGGGATTATAAAACAGTTAAGATCCTTCGACGTCAGGAAGGCATCTGGCCCAGACGGTATCCCCGTAAGATTATATGTTGACTATGCTACAAATATAGCACCATACTAATCCATCATTTATCAGAGATCACTGGAACAGTGGAAAGTTCCATGGGACAGGAAGAAGGCCCAGGTCATAGGAATCTATAAAAAGGGGAGGAAATCAGATGCACATAATTACCGGCCAATTTCACTGACATCGATTTGTTGTAGAACCATGGAACATATTTTGTGTTCATGACATAATGATCTTTCTAGACTCTGAGAAGCTCATCTGCAGAAACCAGCACAGTTTTAGGAAACAGCGGTCATGCGAGACACAGCTGGCCCTCTTTGTGCATGATATACAACAGGCTCTAGATACCGGTTCCCAGGCTGATGCCATATTTCTCGACTTTCAAAAGGCGTTCCACTCAGTTCCGCACTGTCACTTGCTCCAAAAGGTGTGCACTTATGGTCTATCTGATGACATGTGTGGTTGGATAGAAAGTTTTCTAACAGACAGAGAGCAGTATGTCGTCTTGAATGGGGTGACTTCAATAGAACCAAGTGTAACTTCAAGTGTGCTCCAGGGCAGTGTAATAGGTCTGCTGCTTTTTATGATGTACATAAACGATCTGGTTGATGGTATTGACAGCGGCATTAGACTGTTTGCCGATGATGCTGCAGTCTACAGGAAAGTAGTATCACATGAAAGTTGTGAACAAATCAATGAGAATTTGCAGAAAATAAATGCGTGGTGTAATGACTGGCAGTTATCTCTCAATATTAGTGAGTGTAACCTACTGCATATAACAAGGCGAAAATCCCCAGTGAAGTACGAGTACAAAATAAAGGCCCAGTCTTTGGAAGTGGTAACATCCGTCAAGTATCTGGGTGTGACTGTTCGAAATGATCTTAAATGGAATGATCAGATTACACAAGTAACAGACAAGGCGAACTCTAAATTGCAGTTCATAGGTAGAATCCTGAAGTGATGCAATCCTTCAACAAAGGAAATTACTTAAAATATGTTAGTTCATCCAGCCTTAGAGTATTGTTCATGTGTATGGGACCCTTACCAGTTGGGTCTGATTCAAGAGATTGAGAAGGTCCGAAGAAGAGCAGCAAGATTCATGACTGGTACATTTAGCCATCGCGAGAGTGTTACAAATCTTATAGATAGTTTGCAGATAGATGATGGGCTAAACGGAAAGGGCTGCTCACTAAATTCCAAAATCCGGTCTTCGCCGAGGATGTAGAGCATATGTGATTAACACCAACTTTCAAACCGCACAATGATCACCATTCAAAGATAAGGGAAATTAGAGCTCAGTCGTTTTTCCCTCGCGCGATCTGCGAGTGGAACAGAGGGGGGAGTATGACTTTGGCGTTAATTGTGCCCTCCGCCACACACCATTTGGTGGCTAGCGGAGTATATATGTATATTTAAAAAGAAAGATGATGAGACTTACCAAACAAAAGCGCTGGCAGGTCGACAGACACACAAACAAACACAAACATACACACAAAATCTAGCTTTCGCAACCAATGGTTGCCTCGTCAGGAAAGAGGGAAGGAGAGGGAAAGACAAAAGGATTTGGGTTTTAAGGGAGAGGGTAAGGAGTCATTCCAATCCCGGGAGCGGAAAGACTTACCTTAGGGGGAAAAAAGGACAGGTATACACTCGCACACACACACATATCCATCCTCATATACACAGACACAAGCAGACATTTGTAGAACCCATATTATTAAAAATGATGTGAAATTCAGTGACTGTATTTTGCTTCTAGGACACTATAGATACCCGAAGTGTCTTGTATTGGCTTAATGCAACAAAATATACAGTTGATTTTTGAAAAAGAGGGGGGGGGGGGGGAGCAGGGGAGAGAGGAACAACAGCAATGACTTTAATCAAGTGAGTCTGAACCCATCACAAGAATGTGTGTGTGTTAATTAACAGACTAGCCACTAATCTGCCATAAATGGAAATATAGCAATATAAATACTAATAATAATTATTATTACATGCTCAAGTTACTAAGTAATCTTACAGGAATAAATGACTAAACAGATTTTCAGGGGAAAGATGAATATTTAGAAATGAGAAAAAATAAAATGTTATTTTAATATGTCATAGTGCTTGCAAACATTTACAGTTGTGTTACAATTTTAGAGTTCAATGTGCTATTTAAAAGATTTGAGGCGGTTTTCTTGCTCTTATCCTACCAAAGTCCTTAAAACTTGGCTGGTAGGTCACAAATCAGATAGACTGGTGAAAGTCTTAACTTTTCTTACTCACTGAGCTTTAGAGTTAATTTTTAATTAATAGTAAATTCAGTAAGTTTCTCTCTGCATGTACAATTGATACACGAACAGTTAAATGAGGGTGGAGAAAGCAATTTCCCCAGCTATTTTGGCATATATAGAACTCCTCACATCAGTGGTTTACTATTCTGTTGTAGAGTCTCCTTATTCATAGAGATACACTCTTTTTAGTGCAGGGCAGACCAGAAATTTGAGTGGTGAGCAAAGGTCAAGCATTCAGGCACTTATGTGAGTGCTTTTAATTTATAGCATCATTTAGGAGTAGGATAATATGTGGTTGATATTTGCGAGGCCACAAAAGTAATGGTTTCATATTACATTTGTATAAAGAAAAAAAATCTCTTAAAATGTAAGCAGACATAAAAATGCAATTTACTCAAATTAATGCATTTCCACTTTGGTGCCTCTGGCAACTACCTAGTTCACCCGCATGGAAGCTTAAGCCCTGAAACTTTCTACAACCAGCATTACCAAGCATTGATTTACGGGTATAAATCATAGTTTTCTCCCACCTTCCATGCCTCCTCTTCTCCACCCAATGTACCTTACAAGTAGTGTATGCAAGCAAACTTAGGGGGTTTCATATCTCAAAAGTAGACCCTCATTTTGAATATTATGTATTGGGTGTACCCAAGGATATGTGATATGACTGCTCAAGTCTGAAGTGGATTTCATTGACTTATTGCACACAGTGAGCAGCACACTCAGATTTTGAGAAACCAGACAAAAATTGCACATTGTGTGGTGAATGGAAGCTCATCTCTAACACTGATGAGAGCAGCCTGAAGGGAAAATCCCACAGTATTAATGATACTATTTGACATGTCTTTGGACTGATACATTGATTAAGTATACAAGATAACTTATACAAGATGGAATAAAGAATCTCTGTGCATTCCTAATGAGTCACTTTATAACCTAAGTTTGTTTCTCATGTATGTAAATGAACTTCCGTAGAATATACAACAAACACAATTAGTTCTTCTTGCAAATGACATTAGAATTGTAACAAATCCAAACATACACAGAGCGACAGAAGAAATGGCAAACAATGTTCTTAAAAGTATTATTGAGTGGTCTTCTGTGAATGGTCTCACTCTGTTTCAACATATTCAGTTCTGCACATTTATAGTTACTCCACCAATGAGGAAATAACAACTCTGGTGGAAACTTAAATTTTTTTTGTCTATACTGGTGAAAATTTAAATTGGAAAAATCACATGTTGGATCTCTTAAAACAACTTGGTTCAGCCACTTTTGAACTCTGAATCATTGCAAATCTTGGGGAGAGAGACATTTTGTGTATTTTAGTTTAATAATGTCATACGAAATAATGTTCTGGAGTAATGAATCTTTAAGAAAGAAAGTCTTAATCACTCAAATAGGCACTTTAAGAACATTATATGGTGCTCACCCACAACCATTCAATAAACTACTTCTTCTTCTTCTTTTTTTTTTTCCACGGAGTTAGACATTTTGACTACAGCTTCATTGTATATTTACTCTCTCATGAAGTGCACTGCAGTTCAAAAGCAACACTGATGCACATAATTACAATATCAGAAGAAAAGATGACATTAATACCCCACACTAAGGTTGTTCTTAGCACAAAAAGGGGTGCACAATGCTCCCACCATAATTTTTGACCACTTACGCAGTGATATACAATGTCTGTTTTCAGATTTAATTTTGCTGTCTGTCAAACCAAAAAAGTTTCTCCTTGACAGCTCATTTCAGTCCACAGAATAATTTTGGTTTTTATAATATGTAAAAGGTGGTGGGTAGGAGTCACTAACACTTGTATAATAAAGGTACTTATAAATGGTCAGCATGCAGCCATGAATGTACAATGTGAAAGACAAACAACTTGTTTCACATCATTATCATTAATCATTCAAATGATCCATGGAATATGACACCAACTTTGGGTGCAGAGTTAGGGTTCATTTCTGGCCATTAGCACTATGTTCTATATATTCTATACCCTGTGCAAACATGAGGATGTTGGAAAGTAGATTTCCAGGGCTGCCTTTACACCACAGTTAGCTTTTTGAACATAACTACTTGAAAAGCATTATTCACTGTCAGTAACTTCAGCGTGATGACACAAATTTTGTGGTGATTTGGAGGCAGATGCCATGCTTTACAGATGTATTCGTGTGCTGACCCTTTAGTGTGCAATCATAACATAACAGAGACTAAACACTGCTTTTTTAAAAATTTGTATGGGATATGTAGCCACCTTCCTTGTAACAAAATATAGGTGATCAGAACCAGTCTCAAATGCTTGTACACACGTTGCAGGATAGGTTGTGCTGAAAAACAAATGTTAAGAAAAAAGTTCGATACACTGCACTGTTTCAGAGTTAATTAGCATCGAAGTCAGTCAATGAAGCCATTGTGTGTGCAAATTCAAGCAGCCTACCAGAGACGGTGTTGTCAAATGTGTTCTTCATTTGGTTTCCTAAAACAGAACAAGAGACCGATAAAAAAATTGGAATGGAATGGTAGTACGAATGAAACCTGAACAGAAGGCTGAGCAATCTCCTGCACTACCGTGTATGCTATTAGGTCAACTGACAATAATTGTATTTGCCAAGCCTCCTGAATTTGCACACACAATGGTCCGATTGACTAATTTCAATGCTGATTAACTCAGAAAGGGCACAGTGTACTAAATTTTATCTTAACAAATATTTCTCACCACACTCTATCCTACAACTAAGCTACAATCTTCTGCAAGTGCTATAGTTTCTTATTATGAGACTCCAAATATTAAAGAGCATTAAAATTTTGTACTTCACATCAAGTTTATTTATCCACTTACACAAGATGATCACAATCTTGACAGTTCCAGTTGTACTGTGGATTGCAGTATAGTTAGTCAAGGATTTATCTTTGAATGAAGTAAATAATGATAAGTGATAGACATCATATGTAGTTCTCTATTTCAAAATGAAAATAAGAAAGGAGATGCAGTGTCTGATATAGTCTCTGTAAGTGGAAGCTTTGCATTTAGTATAACAATATATTTAATAGAGCCATCCAGGATTCCAAAATAAAAGTACAATGTATCTGAATGTGTTTAATGGAAGCCCCATGATATACTCACTACAATCACGTTTAATGCCTGCAATGGCTATGACACTGACATTCACAGCAGGGTGCTGAGAACATTACTGACTGCTCGTTGGTTGTCAAAGAATGCATGGCACAGGTGCGCAGAACAAGTCTAAATTCGACCACCATCAGTCGTGACTCAACCTGTAATTGTTATATTTTTTAATCACCTATTAGCAGAATATAAAAAACATCTGTTACAACTGATACCAAACAAATATAAAAAATAATCATTATTCAGAACTAAAATAGTAGTATTGGTTTTAACTGGTCAATTTTTCCCACCCCTAAAGAAGAGTAGTGTGTTTCATGTGTTATCACAGGGGAATCTTTGAACTTTACAGTATGAAAACCCCTGTTCCTCAAAAAGACAAAAAATCAGTTTTCTACTTCATAAGTGAAGAGGATTCAATCTCTCAAAAATGGGAAGTGGTATGAGGAACAATGCCTGCTCCAAATTAAACAGGTCCTTACAACCGTCCATCCATGACTGAGATCCAATAGCGTGTTCTTTTCTAGCAATAATTTCTTGGCACACTGTCACTAGTGAACTACAACAAGATACTACCCTATATCTATGATTTTGGCCCATATGATTTTGCTTTGTTGCCACAACTTAGAATTATGCTCAAACTGCACCAATTTTCCACAGATGAACAGCTCCTGCTGGTGTAGAGGCAATGACCTACCCAGCTGCCATAAAGCACTTAGAAAAAATGTTTAAGAAATGAATCTGACAGATGCACTGATTATAATAGAAATTATTCTGAAATGTCATGCAATAAAGAACAGAACGGTAACCAACAACTTACCATCTTATCAGTCAACAAGATGAAAGCTTTCATTTATTTAAAAAGGGAAAGGGTTTTTATTTTATATAAACAAAGTTATTTTACAAAATTAAACATATATTCCTGGATTCTGTGTGAACTACTCAGTGTGTCCGCTGCTGTTATAATAGTTTTAATCTCCTTTCGTCACACATGGTCGTAGTGCTATCGTTTTAAATATTTTAACAAGTCAAAACTTACTTCAAGAGAATATTAAATCAGCTAGAGGTTCTCAATACACATACTAATAACGCCTAAATTGTTTTTTAAATCGTTCATAATGATAATCATCTGTTGCCTTTTCAGCATTGTCCCGTTGTCGTTTGCCCCTCTCTTCTGGGTTTAATCCCACAACAACAGCCTTCTTCTTTTCTTCTACATGTTTATCTCTTCTCCTAGGTGGTTCTGGATCTTCAATATTAACTGAAACATTGATGAGAATGAGATTATTTACTAACTTGTTGTGCTTTAAACATTAAATTAAAAATTGTATGCTTGACTAATTTGAGACTGTGCAGTATGACAAACTTGTTTATTATGAAAAATATATATATACTGCCTCTTACATCTGTTATGCTGAACAAAGTTAACAGCCATATTGGTTGGAACAAACTGTGAGGGAGCATCCTTCTTGCTGTGGCGTTCCCAAAGTAGCTTTAGCTTTGCTTCTTCAGTAGCTTCAATGTTACGTATTTTTGCACTGTGAGAAAGAATACACAGAATTGTTTTACTGATATCATTTTAAACCGCTTATCCAGATAAAAGACCTCAAATCTTTGCTAAATACATTATTACCGAACAAAATGTTAGAGAGATGAAGAGAGAAGGCATAAAATAAGGAGAAAAAATATAAATTGTAATCAGTGAAACAAGAAAAGGAAATGGAGAAAGTAAACAGGATCATAACAGATACAACAAAACACTGGTTGAAATAAGTGCCTGATTGGAGTTACTATTGCTTAAGTGTGAGATATTAAGCACTTTTTGTCTTAATTGATCATGTGTAGCAATAAACAAATGGGCAGTAAGATGAAGACACTGAGTAGGTCAAAACCGTAGGAAGGGAATAACTGTGGAATGTACAATAACAGAGAAAGGTAACTCCTGGTCAGTAGGAGTGAATTTGTATTAAAGAGTGCAAATTTGGACACAATGAAACCAGAAACTAAGGGAAATTATTATTATTATTATTACTTCTTTCCTTTCTCAGACATTATGTCTGGTTAAAAATAGAAAGTGACGCGGACCTCAATCAAGCGTGACTTCCTTTTAACTGTACGGTATACGTTACATTGCAATTAGGAACTTTCGGGTAATTGAACAAGTATAAATAATTACAGATTTCTGTAGTTGTATATATAAGTTTGGATGTAGCTGTATTGCGTTGATGTACTGGTGGATATTGTGTGGTATGACTCCTGTAGTTGATAGTATAATCGGTATAATGTCAACTTTATCCTGATGCCACGTATGCTTGACTTCCTCAGCCAGTTGGACGTATTTTTCAATTTTGTCTCCTGTTTTCTTCTGTATATTTGTTGTATTGGGTATGGAGATTTCGATTAGTTGTGTTAATTTCTTCTTTTTATTGGTGAATATGATGTCAGGTTTGTTATGTGGTGTTGTTTTATCTGTTATAATGGTTCTGTTCCAGTATAATTTGTATTCATCATTCTCCAGTACATTTTGTGGTGCATACTTGTATGTGGGAACGTGTTGTTTTATTAGTTTATGCTGTATGGCAAGTTGTTGATGTATTATTTTTGCTACATTGTCCTGTCTTCTGGGGTATTCTGTATTTGCTAGTATTGTACATCTGCTTGTGATGTGATCTACTGTTTCTATTTGTTGTTTGCAAAGTCTGCATTTATCTGTTGTGGTATTGGGATCTTTAATAATATGCTTGCTGTAATATCTGGTGTTTATTGTTTGATCCTGCATTGCAATCATGAATCCTTCCGTCTCTGTATATATTGCCTTTTCTTAGCCATGTGTTGGATGCGTCTTGATCTATGTGTGGCTGTGTTAGATGATAAGGGTGCTTGCCATGTAGTGTTTTCTTTTTCCAATTTACTTTCTTCATATCTGTTGATGTTATGTGATCTAAAGGGTTGTAGAGGTGGTTATACAATTGTAGTGGTGTAGCCGATGTATTTATATGAGTGACTGCTTTGTGTATTTTGCTAGTTTCTGCTCGTTCTATAAAGAATTTTCTTAAATTGTCTACCTGTCCATAATGTAGGTTTTTTATGTTGATAAATCCCCCTCCTCCTTCCTTTCTGCTTAATGTGAATCTTTCTGTTGCTGAATGTATGTGATGTATTCTATATTTGTGGCATTGTGATTATGTAAGTGTATTGAGCGCTTCTAGGTCTGTGTTACTCCATTTCACTACTCCAAATGAGTAGGTCAATATCAGTATAGCATAAGTATTTATAGCTTTTGTCTTGTTTCTTGCTGTCAATTCTGTTTTCAGTATTTTTGTTAGTCTTGTCTATATTTTTCTTTTAGTTCTTATTTAATATTTGTATTATCTATTCCTATTTTTTGTCTGTATCCTAGGTATTTATAGGCATCTGTTTTTTCCATCGCTTATATGCAGTCGCTGTGGTTATCCAATATGTAATCTTCTTGTTTAGTGTGTTTTCCCTTGACTATGCTATTTTTCTTACATTTGTCTGTTCCAAAAGCCATATTTATATCATTGCTGAATACTTCTGTTATCTTTAGTAATTGGTTGAATTGTTGATTTGTTGCTGCCAGTAGTTTTAGATCATCCATGTATAGCAAATGTGTGATTTAGTGTGGGTATGTTCCAGTAATATTGTATCCATAATTGGTATTGTTTAGCATGTTGGATAATGGGTTCAGAGCAAGGCAGAACTAGAAAGGACTTAATGAGTCTCCTTGGTATATTCCACGCTTAGTCTGTATTGGCTGTGATGTGATATTATTTGAATTTGTTTGGATATTAAGTGTGGTTTTCCAATTTTTTATTACGTTTAGGAACTGTATCAATTTAGGATCTACTTTGTATATTTCCAATATTTGTAGTAACCATGAATGGGGTACACTATCAAAAGCTTTTTGGTAATCAATGTACGCGTAGTGTAGCGACCTTTGTTTAGTTTTAGCTTGATATGTCACTTCTGTATCTATTATCAGTTGTTCTTTACATCCTCGTGCTCCTTTGCAACAGCCTTTTTGTTCTTCATTTATAATTTTGTTCTGTGTTGTATGTGTCATTAATTTCTGTGTAATGACTGAAGTTAATATTTTGTATATTGTTGGTAGGCATGTTATAGGGTGATATTTTGCTGGGTTTGTTGTGTCTGCTTGATCTTTAGGTTTCAGATAAGTTATTCCATGTGTAAGTGTATCAGGGAATGTGTATGGGTCTGCAATGTAACTGTTAAATAATTTAGTTAGATGTGAATGTGTTGAGGTGAACTTCTTTAGCCAGAAATTTGCTATCTTATCTTTTACAGGGGCTTTCCAATTGTGCGTAGAATTAATTGCTTGGGTGACTTCATGTTGCAAAATTACCACTTCAGGCATTTGTGGTATCATCTCGTATGTGTCTGTTTCTGCTTGTATCTACCATGCATGTCTGTTATGTTGTACCGGGTTTGACCATATGTTGCTCCAGAAGTGTTCCATGTCTGTTATGTTTGGTGGAGTGTCTATTTTAATGTGTGTGTTATCTATTGTCTGGTAAAATCTCTTTTGGTTTGTGTTGAATGTTTAGTTTTGTTTCCTTCTATTTTCACTTTTTTTGTATCTTCTAAGTCGTTTGTCCAATGCTTGTAATTTTTGCTTCTTTTCATCTATTTGCTCTATCGCTTCTTGTTGTGAGATTTTACCTAACATTTTTCATTTTTTGTCTGATATTTCATTTCTTATAAATTGTATTAGCTGTCCGATGTCTTTTCTCAGTTTTTTTATTCTGATCTGTAGCCTGTGTTGCCATGCTGGTTTTGTGGGTTTCTTCTGTGTGTTGGTTGGTTCTGGTCTCTGCCTAGTGTCTATATTTAGTGTAGTGAGTGCTCCTATATAAACCAGTAGTTGTAACTCTTCCATAGTTGTATTTTCATTTATTTTGTTGTGTATGATTGTGTTTATCGTTGTTATTGTTGTTTCGACTTGTAGGTTATTTGGGGGTCTATGCAAGAATGGTCTAATGTCTGTATTTGTGTCTTTGTATTCTATATATGTCAGCTGAAATTTTTCTTCTATATCTAACATGTGTGTCACTTCGTGTTCTATTAATGCTTGTTCAGGTGGCTGTCTTAAGATTTCGTTTTCCTCTGACTGCTTAATTGATGCGTGTTGTTCTTGGATTGTTTGCTCTGGGATGTTTGAGTCCATTACTGTATTTTCTTCTTCTTCCGACTGTACATTATTTTGTTCCAGTACTTGTTGTACTTGTTGTTTGATGTTTTCTAATTCTGACTGGGGTATCCTGTTATTTTTGATTATTACACAGATCTGATTATCATCATCATCATCATTATTATTATTATTATTTGTTTTTGCAGTTCACCCGAGCTAACTAAGAAATGCGATAAAACAACTGACATCAAAAGTGATTGTTAATTTGCATACGGTATCTATTTCCACATTTTTCATAAATGCCTAATATTAACATATAGACTGAATCACCTATAATTTGCATTGCAAATATTGCGGAAATGGAAAGTGCTATTGATGCTCAATTTTTGCAGAATGTATTGATAGTTAGGGGCTCACACTGTAAGCCAGCAAACAGATTGTAATAATTCTTAGAAAGTGTAATTTTTGTGAAAAATTAAGGGTGACCCAAAATAATGTATACGCACTTTGAAACAGAATATCTATTTTAATAAAGGAGACAGAAATACAATTCTTCTGAGTAATAATTTAGAAGGCGGTGAAAAACATAACAATGCTTTCTTTTGTTTCAGGATTGTCAGCAAACATAGTGTTATTGTTTGAACAATGGAAATGGGTGCTAAAGTGTTACTGGAAAACAGAGAATGTGAGTGTGGTATGCCGACGTTGGAGAGTTGAATTTGGAAGACAAGATTAACAATTACAATAATCAGAGATAAGTTTGAAGTCAAAGGAATGGTGCACGGTATGGAGAAGGGACATAGCGAATGAAAGAGAAATTCAACAGACAATGAGAGTGTTGATGCAGTAATCTAGGCATATACATGATCCCTGAAGAAATCTGTGAGGTAATTCTCTCATGGGACTGAGATCTGCAGAAGCAGTGTTCATAAAATTTTGCGGTCTCAGAACTTTAAGCCTTGCATTCCAGGACTTCTCCAAGCTCTTAACGAGGATGATCCTGATAGGTGAAGTGCATTTTGTGAAAGGTTCATTAACAGATGTGAAGAAGAGCAATGTTTCCAAGATCGAATTCTTTGGTCAGATGAAGCGACATTTAAACTTGACGGAATAATTAACTGCCATAATTGCGTGTACTGGGCCAGGGAGAATCCATACGTAACCGAGCAAAGGCACGTTAATCTATCAGGAGTAACAGTCTGGTGTGGTCTGTCTTCTAGAGAGTTAATCAGGCCCTACTTCTTTGACAACACTATCACAGACGACTCGTACTTGGAAATGTTGGAAATGATAACTCCTGGTCTTAGCGTTGTGTTTGGAAATGAAGATTATTACTTTCAACAGAATGGGGCGCCACCTCACTTTCACCTGGATGTAAGAGCATTTCTCAATTGTTCATTCCCTGCCAGACGGATTGGACGAAGAGGGGCTGTGGAGTATTCGCTCGATCTCCAGATTTAACTCTTCTAGACTTCTTTCTGTGGGGTACTCTCAAGAATGCAGTTTACACTGTGAGACCACACACACTGGATGATCTTAGAGAGCAAATTGAGCAAGCCTGTGATGCTATTTCATTGGAAACAAAACAGTTGGCATGTCGCTCAGTTGTATGTTGTCGCTCAGTTGTATGTTATTGTCAACGGTGTATTGCAATGGACGGACACCAGTTTGTACATTTACCACCTTAAATCAGACAATGAGGCACTATCACACGTTCACACTTCATGGATGATGTTCCACATGAAAAAGCCAATGGCGATTGTCCACAGACCAACAGTCCACATTTCGGCAGTTTACATGGCCATGGTTGGTAAATGTGGCCTCATTACTAAACAAGATACATGATACATCTGGAGTATCCTGTCTTAATGCCCATGTACAGGGGGTAACGTGAATCTCATAATCGTTTCCATGTAGCTCTTGATGAAGAGAGATATGTGATAGGGATCGAGAATGCGTAGGACACATGCCTGATTCATGCCACTTCTTTGTGCAATTGCTTGGGAGCTAATGTGCAATTGAACTGTGTTAACAGAAAGGACATTAACTTCCCGCTCTTCTGTTGTTGCTTGTTTCCTTCTGTTACATTGGCTATGTGTTACACTACCACTTTCATGTAACTGATTGAAAAGGTTGATAAATAACTGCCAAGATGGTTGATGTCTACTGGGATATCGTACTGCATACACTGTACAAGAATGAACTGTGTTCTCCCTACACTCTCCATACAACATGAGCATGTCAGCTTTTCAGCACTGGAAAATCACATAGTTCAATCATGATCTACTGCTTGGACTGTCACACACTAACTGACTGGCTAGTCACAATGCACTTAAGGAACACATAAGCACACTGTAAGTATAACAGCATCGGACTAAGCAACTACACAGGTTGAATGTCACAAACAAGTGTCGGTCTGCAAACTTTGCGCAATACGATATCTTGTAAACAACTCACACGAGAATCCTGCAACAAACACCACTGACATTCTAATTTACCCTACTTTTAGTTTGTTAATGTCAACAGGCACTATTCCACTTAAAAAGTGTATGTTTGCACAAAAAAACGCTTTATAAGAATTATTACAATCTGTTTATTGGCTAACAATATGAGCCCTCGACTACCGATCCATTCTGTGAAAACCATGCATCAACAGCACTTTTCATTTTCACAATATGTGTGATGTAAGTTTTAGGAGATTCACCATGTATAGTTAAAACCATGTGTGGTGAAGTTTCCTAGTGTGAAGAATACAATGTTCCTCTGCACCCTCAAATTTAGCACATCTCTAGGGATTCAACAATTTGTGTCAGTACTGTTCACAACTGCAACAAAGCTGAAATAGTTGCAGAGAACAAGAGGGTTGAAAGGTGAAGGGTAGCTTTGAATTACCCACTGATTGGTGGCTGGCAGAAACACACTATTATTAATTCATGTCCGCAAATACTACTTACCATAAGAGTTCACAGCCAGATTTAATTTTATCTTGTTAGACCCAATATTTCCAGTTAAGCTGTATACACCCCATGTCTATTTTCAGTTATGAATTACATGTTCTGTTAGAAGTTATATTACTTACTGTTTCATTATTCAACCAGATTTCAACTTCTAGTATTATGTGAAGGCAAAAGGCTTTCATGGACAGGGGTGAGTTCTGAAATTTTCTTAAAAACACTTCAGCAATTAACTAGTATTTTATATATGATGTCCAATAATTGGCTTCTAGGATGCCAGAATTTGGGTGGGGATATCGTAGCCTACAGGGTCAATAATTTCAGATTAATGGAGTAAAGATGTGTACACATTTGCAAGCAGAGTGATAAATGAGCCATTTGCAAGGACATTACTGCTTTACATATTTTGTGGGTGACCCATAAGCCACTGAGTGTGCAGCTGATTCTTCCAGCGAGCACAAAAAGGAACTCTGATACAATGGGGATGACATTGCTGAGTGCTCGCAAATGTGGTTACAATCAGGAGAAATGAGACTCACAGAACACTAAGGGGAAGCTTGCTGCATCAGTTTTGACACTGAGTGGTTTATGAATCACTTGCAAGCATGTTGCTCACAACTATATATGCACCTGAATATTTGTGTCACATAGAAACTGGCAGTTAGTGTCAAAGACTTAGCATCGTAAGTATCACTACCCTGAATATACACTTTCTATCTTGTTGATAATTTATTTTCTGACTGAAACAAAGGAAGTTTATTCATAAATTAAAATGACAAAATTTGGTCTAATAATAAAGGAGTCTTCAGTTGGAGGATTTGCTAAATTTCAAAAAGACAACTGAAGGACTGAAAATGGGGGGAAGGGTGCAGAATTGTTTTGAATACTTTGAAATCTGTATAGTTACTGCTACAATGATAAAAAGAAGTCCCACTGATATAGTGTATTTCAAGAGACTGCAAATGCAAGCTTCAAAATTGAGCATCTAGAAATTAAGGGAAAACCAACAGACTACATCCTGTGATCAACAGTGCCATTTGGAAACAGCAGCACACAGCATATTTCTGTCTTACAGTTTTTGAATGACTGCAACTAGAAAGTAAACTGTAAACATCACAAAAGTGAAATATTGTTGTTGTTGTTGTGGTCTTCAGTCCTGAGACTGGTTTGATGCAGCTCTCCATGCTACTCTATCCTGTGCAAGCTTCTTCATCTCCCAGTACCTACTGCAACCTACATCCTTCTGAATCTGCTTAGTGTATTCATCTCTTGGTCTCCCCCTACGATTGTTACCCTCCACGCTGCCCTCCAATACTAAATTGGTGATCACTTGATGCCTCAGAACATGTCCTACCAACCGATCCCTTCTTCTGGTCAAGTTGTGCCACAAACTTCTCTTCTCCCCAATCCTATTTAATACTTCCTCATTAGTTACGTGATCTACCCATCTAATCTTCAGCATTCTTCTGTAGCACCACATTTTGAAAGCTTCTATTCTCATCTTGTCCAAACTATTTACCGTCCATGTTTCGCTTCCATACATGGCTACACTCCATACAAATACTTTCAGAAATGACTTCCTGACACTTAAATCTATACTCGATGTTAACAAATTTCTCTTCTTCAGAAACGCTTTCCTTGCCATTGCCAGTCTACATTTTATATCCTCTCTACTTCGACCACCATCAGTTATTTTGCTCCCCAAATAGCAAAACTCCTTTACTACTTTAAGTGTCTCATTTCCTAATCTAATACCCTCAACATCACCCGACTTAATTCGACTACATTCCATTATCCTCATTTTGCTTTTGTTGATGTTCATCTTATATCCTCCTTTCAAGACACTGTCCATTCCGTTCAACTGCTCTTCCAAGTCCTTTGCTGTCTCTGACAGAATTACAATGTCATCGGCGAACCTCAAAGTTTTTATTTCTTCTCCATGGATTTTAATACCTACTCCAAATTTTTCTTTTGTTTCCTTTACTGCTTGCTCAATATACAGATTGAATAACATCAGGGAGAGGCTACAACCCTGTCTTACTCCCTTCCCAACCACTGCTTCCCTTTCATGTCCCTCGACTCTTATAACTGCCATCTGGTTTCTGTACAAATTGTAAATAGCCTTTCGCTCCCTGTATTTTACCCCTGTATTTGAAAGAGAATATTCCAGTCAACATTGTCAAAAGCTTTCTCTAAGTCTACAAATGCTAGAAACGTAGGTTTGCCGTTCCTTAATCTTTCTTCTAAGATAAGTCGTAAGGTCAGTATTGCCTCACGTGTTCCAGTATTTCTACGGAATCCAAACTGATCTTCCCCGAGGTCAGCTTCTACTAGTTTTTCCATTCGTCTGTAAAGAATTCGTGTTAGTATTTTGCAGCTGTGGCTTATTAAACTGATTGTTCGGTAATTTTCACATCTGTCAACACCTGCTTTCTTTGGGATTGGAATTATTATATTCTTCTTGAAGTCTGAGGGTATTTCGCCTGTTTCATACATCTTGCTCACCAGATGGTAGAGTTTTGTCAGGACTGGCTCTCCCAAGGCCGTCAGTAGTTCCAATGGAATGTTATCTACTCCGGGGGCCTTGTTTCGACTCAGGTCTTTCAGTACTCTGTCAAACTCTTCACGCAGTATCGTATCTCCCATTTCATCTTCATCTACATCCTCTACCATTTCCATAATATTGTCCTCAAGTACATCGCCCATGTATAGACCATCTATATACTCCTTCCACCTTTCTGCCTTCCCTTCTTTGCTTAGAACTGGGTTTCCATCTGAGCTCTTGATGTTCATACAAGTGGTTCTCTTATCTCCAAAGGTCTCTTTAATTTTCCTGTAGGCAGTATCTATCTTACCCCTATTGAGATAAGCCTCTACATCCTTACATTTGTCCTCTAGCCATCCCTGCTTAGCCATTTTGCACTTCCTGTCGATCTCATTTTTGAGACGTTTGTATTCCTTTTTGCCTGCTTCATTTACTGCATTTTTATATTTTCTCCTTTCATCAATTAAATTCAATATTTCTTCTGTTACCCAAGGATTTCTACTAGCCCTCATCTTTTTACCTACTTGATTCTCTGCTGCCTTCACTACTGAAAGTTTGAAATATAACAGTGCTGAAAGTTTGAAATATAACAGTGCTGAAAGTTGTTCATAAATATGGAAAACTAATAGGCTATGATACATTTCAAAGCTTTTCTAAAATAGTAAAATGATGAGTAAATTCCTACTCACTCAATGCCTAGGTCCACTTCAGGAATGCCACTAAGCATTTGATTGGAAAGCATTTCTTCTGACCGATGTGTTGATGAGGCTCGGAGATGTTCTGGCACAGCAAGGAGTGCAGATTCTTCTGGAGAACAATACTTTTGATCAGAAGACTCTCCACCTCCTTCTTCTGTCTTTACTTTCCCTTTCCTCTTAGATAACTGTTCTTCAATATATTTCATCCTAGAAAACACAAATGTTGGTGTTAACAGAATTTCAGATTTCCTATCTTTAAATGACATGCTGACTGAAATATAGGAGTGTTGTACAATGTAATGCAAACAATGTCTCATTAAGGAAATTAAACTGAATTAAAGCGACAGTATACTGTCTTTGATACATTTTTTGTTTTGTATTTAATTTTCTGTATCTTAGGTGGAAGGCTGTCAAAAATAAGAATTAATACAAAATACCCTACTTGTTATGTTAATTAGATGTGAAAAAAATAGAAGGATTCTTAGTGAATGAAACAGAAGACTGTACTGATAAAATGAGGGAGGGAACTTGTGGATGGAAACAACAGATAAAAATGAGGAAACCTGATAATTCACCTGCAGATAAATGATATGGTGCAGAGGTACAAGTATGAGCATAAAATCACACTATTCTTTAAAGCAATGAAAAGTAACAACTGTAGTGCTAGTAAGGAAGTCATCCCCTATTCCCTTTAGTCACTAACATATTCACTTCGGTACCCCTGTCAACTGATGTGACACAACACACTTCAGCTATCCCATACTAGTGGTAACTGTCTAAATTATTTCAGTGTTGCCACATACATCGCATCACTGATAAGCTGCTGTGTGGATCTGTTGTTTCCTTGTTATATTACTTGAACAACAGTCACGAGAACTATGACACAGCAGCAAAAGTATGCACTTATAGTCTATCAAGGGTAAAAGAGCAACTGACAATTATGGAAAGGGATAACACATTGAAAAAATGGCCGATGTTTGCCTCCCCACAGCCACTTTGACAATATTTGGTGAAGTTTTCAATCTTTCTTCAGTACAAACATTCCCTCTCATAAACACAGATATTAAATAACCAATTAATATTAAATAATAAAAAGCATACATGAGATCACTTGAAAAAGCAATCAAAACTGCAGTTTCTGTCTGTGACTTATTTCTGGCATTGTTCTACCATATTAATGCATAGTGTAGCCCGAGTCTTACATTCATTGTTGCAACATTTGCTCCATATTTACTACAAGTAATTACAATAAGATGTGAACCTGTTTTGTTTACTCATTTATAATTTCAGAATGAATCCACCATTACCAACTATCAGTCCATATCTAACACAAGCTTTACAAAAAACTAAAATTTCCAGGTAAATTCAGAAAAGTTGTATTACACAACGGAGAAAATTCTCGAGTATTTTGGGGCATAATATGTTCATAAACAGAACACTAACTATGAAAAATACAAAGGTTGGAGAAGAGAGAGCATAATGATCACTTATTAGATTACAGTAGATGTGAGACAATCATGTCATGGAGGAAAGACCATATAACAGAAAGGAAACCACACAGTAAACGTACTGGGTAATTTGGGTCTTGAACATCAGAGAAACCTCACAAAGGCATTTACATAGTCTATTATGCTCTGCCCTCACATGGATACGTAAAATCCATGTACGTCAACCAAAGACAGAGTGAAGCACAGGAATTAAAGGCTTGTTATTCCACACATTCCACATGAAATTCAGCCTACTGAATACAAATGGATCAGTGTAAGAGTTGCTATCATTTGTCCACTGAAACACAAATATATCTTCTCCACCTCATTAGTGAGCATGCTGCCCAAGTGCATACCTCTCACATAGGGCTATTCAGATATCTTGGCACATATACATTTCATCGAATATACATTTACATGATGGTAAGTCTGATCCCAATAACTAATAGAATTCAATGGAAAGTAGTTTTTATAAACATATCAACGCTATGTGCATACTTTTTTTGGCTGATTTCAGAGGGTATTTGGGGACGGGATGACCAACCAATGCCCCACACATAACCGACTCCATGGGGATAGGTGCAGTGTAAAGAAATCTGCCCCCCTTCCCTTCATCCAGTCCAGTCACTATACTCAAGTTTCATGCCTTGCACCAACCATCTACACTTATTCTCGATAGTGAGCTTTCTTTTGGTTAAGGGGAGTTGTATTCATACACAGTCTTAACATACTCATTTCTCTTCAACTTACATTTCTTCATCCTCATCCCTTTTATTTGTCTCTGCTGAGAACTGCGTTCCAATTCCTGTGTCGTAGGCATCATCAACACGTTTCACTTTTCCACTTTTAAGGGCTTGCATATCCACCATGCCACCAGTCTTCACTTTAAATGGATCCGTCTGGAAATGTAAGGGTCCTTACTTAACTTCTAATGGTTGACTATAGTAATCAAAAATTAAACCTCATAACCACAAGGTTACAGAAGTTAAATATAAAAATCACACTCTAACATCTAACTCATGTAGAACTAATATGGGAAAGGAGGAGCTGTTACACATATATTAACACAGAAGTTCAAGAATGTAGAAACAGGTAGATTTTGTGCGCTTGTGAATTAATAATGAACAACAATTCACTTTTAATTGTAACTGTTTATAAATTCCCAAAGGGAAATTTTGAACTGTTAATGAGGCATATGGTTTCCTTACTACTTGACCCGTCACACAGCAGAAGTCTATGGTGTTTTTAGTAGTTTCTCTAAAAGATTCTGACAGGAAAAAGGATATGGAAACCTCATATGGACCCTACAATTTGATCCCAGTAATTAACTTTTCAACACGGATTCCTAAAGACAGAATGACCCTAACCCCTTATTGATAACGTTTTCTTGGACGATACTGTTTTAAGTGTACAAGGTACCAAATATTCTCTCTGATCACGATGAACAGTCAGTTATGATAAATAAGATAGTAACTTATAGGACAGATACTCTTTGGTGGAAATCAGTTAGAATAATTAATGGTTACAGGACAATCATTTTTAAAAACAGTTTGTGAGACACTACCTGGGATGAAATTTATAATGAACCAAATGATGACATAAAATTTAATCTATCGCATGATAAATTCATATCATATTCGACAACAGCTTTCCACATAAGCTAATCAGAAATGAGATTAAACACTCATGTAGAAAACCATGGATCACTAGAGGGATTAAAGTATCTTGTGAGACAAAAAAGGGAAATGTATCTGTTGGCAAAAACAAGCACAGATCCGGCAGCTGCACACCACAGAAACTACTCAAAATTTCTCAGAAGGTATTGAAAAATCAAGTAATTTGGTGTGATAGAAATATGCCATTTCTGAACTTCTCTATAAGAAAGGTGACAGGAGAGATGTTAATAACTATTGACCTCTCTTGCTACCGACATTTCCAAAAGTTTTGAGAGTATATTGTATTCTAGAATAATATCTCACCTGAGCAACAATAACATCCTCAGTAAATCACAGTTTGGATTTCAGAAGAGTTGCTCAACTGAGAATGCCATTTACACATTCACTCACCAAATTTTACTAGCACAAAATAACAATATAGCACCAGACGGTTTTTCTGTGACTTATACAAGAGATTTGATTGTGTGAATCACAATATTTTTTTTTTGTAAACTGATGTTTTATGGAATTGGTATCACCAATGAATGGATGTCACAACTAACAAAAAGAATGCAAAAGTTGTATTTAATAACTCAATCAATGGAACAAGAGAGATTCTTCTGAGGGGGGGGAGGGGGGAGTTACTTATGTGGGACCACAAGATTCAGTCTTAGGTCTACTATAGTTTCTCCTATATGTAAATGAACTTCCATATAATATACAACAAACACAGTTAGTTCTTTCTGCGATGACACTAGTATTTTCATCAGTCCAAAACATACAGCAACAGAACAATGGTAAATAATGTTTTAAACGTATTTATTACTGTGACTCTCAGTTTCAAAAGGACACAATACATTCAGTTCTCCACATGTAGGGGTAGCTACTTCAGCAGTGATAAAGTATAACAGATGCCGAGGAATAATGAAAAGGGCGGTGACTTCAAAAGTTTTAGATGACGATACTGATGAGAATTTAAACTGGAGAAAACATATTTTGGAACTCCTAAAACAGCTTTTCAACTTTGAATCACTGCAAATCTTGGGCAGTGACAAATCAGTAAGCTGACAAGTTTTGCATATCTTTCATTTAATAATGTGATACAGAATCATGTTCTAGGGTAAGAAAGAACATCTTAATTGCTCAGAACATGCTGTAAATATGTGGTGATCATCCAAGATCATCTTGCAGACATATGCTTAAGTAGTCACACATTTCAAACAGTCAGCATGTAGCCGTATTTACGTACGAAAGTGTAATTTCAATGTATAATGACTCGTACCAAATCATTATGATTAATCGTACAAATGATCTATGGAACATGAAACTAATTAACTTCAAGGAACAAACTTCGTAGGTAATTTACCACAGACGTCTCTTCTTGTAATGTAACCTTCTTTCCAAGGGCTAAGCTGACCAAGCTGACACCATTTTGCCTCTGACGAAGCTTTTGGAGTGTCTTCATTTCTTCTAATTTTTTCCTATTGCATTGAAACATCAATTAAATAAGGCTGTGTTGAAACAAACATCTGAGGAAATGTTAAGTCGTTACCTTGTATCTTCCTCTTCCTCACTTTCATTGGATTCCATTTCTTCATCGTTGCGTTTTCTTAAAGGTTTTCTACGCTTACGTTTAAAAATTACCGCATCAGCAGAATTTGATTCATCTGTGTCTGCACTCATTTCACTACCCTTTATTTACAAACTCACAATCATAAACACCACATAAACACAGATATACATGCACAAAGTTGAAAACAGTCAAAGACCTCAGTGCAAAGTTATTATTTTAACGAAAACCGGGTGTGTTTCGCGCCAGTAAAACATCTTGTTGCGCCATAGTCTAAAAGTGTCTCTGGAGTGACCATTCGGATGCGCATAATGAGAATTCTATACACAACATTTTCGGTAGTTCAAGAAAAGTGATTTTGGGCAGCTCATTTTAGCCCGTATAGCGCATAGCGTATTTTGAGTATTGTTGCTTCGCTGCTACAGGTAGTCCACCTTCAGAAGTATTGTGAAATTATCTTTACGCGTTTTACATGCGTCCTAATATTTTGATACCAGGAACTAAATAGGCTTAAAGATGTGAAGCGCAATGGTATTGTGCTTTTTCGCCACAGTATCATAGCTCAGAGTCCACTTTATTTACTTTTTTCGGTAAAGTAGTATTATTATTAGTCGTAGTAGTAGTTTATTCATCCAGAGACAATGTACATTGCATGGACAAGAAGTGACAGCAAAAAATACCTTTTTATATTGTCGAATCTCTAGTCTAATTAATTACTTTACAAATGGTACTGTAGACGGTACCGAAGTGTCACTAAAAAAACAACGCATTTGGAACTATGAAGTAGTTGTAGTAAATACAGTGAGCGATTTTCGGCACCCGCTTGTCCATTATTATTTTCAGTTTTTCTCTGTTTACCCTTATGCTTTTATAGGTAAGTAAAATGTCTATAACACCTTCTTCGCCATGTCATCATAAAAATAATACCATACAATATGAACAAAAAAATACAAGATCAGTGCTCGAATTTTGAAGTAATTAAAGAAGTGACAGCCAAATTTTTTTTCTAGGTTTTCTGTTGCACTGATTCTTATTGTTGAATCAGTTCAAATGAATTACGTTGCGATGACACTGCATAGCAGGCAGTCTCATCTAGAAATACTTAGATACAAGTAAGGTTCTCAAAACCTGCATAAACTGGAGGAAATTAATCAGTATTTCATGTATAAATTTTATTTGTATATGACCATAGCGCCAATAAGTACGCACTGACTGGCAGTTAACTGAAACACTTTCAAATTACATGGCCATAAAATCGCGAAATTATCTTTGCACCATAGAATATGCTTCTCTAGGGAGTATGCATAGAATATCATCTCTACAACATACCCGGCTAGTCACAAAGATGCTTGTCTACAATTTACAGTAACAGTGAAACTCGAATGTTACACACGTTTGCCTTGTTTCATATATGTTGCTGCACAATTGAGTTTTAGCAACAGCTGTGGTGTAATATCGTTGCTACTAAAAGTGTAAAGAGAGGTATGTGAAAGTTGGACCAGTTTCTTTTCGTAGCAACAGCTGTGGTGTAATATCGTTGCTACTAAAAGTGTAAAGAGAGGTATGTGAAAGTTGGACCAGTTTCTTTTCGTAGCTATATACAACAAATATGGTATCGTAACTGTCATACTGATATCAGGCACTTTTATGTTGAAAAATATTGAGACACATTATTAAAATTCTTGTATTATAGAGATAACTTCTCTGATTTGATGGCCATGCATTTATTAGACAAGTGCTAGATAAATTTCCCCATGTGTTTGAGTAAATTACCAGGCAGTGTATACTTATTCTTGCTACATTCATATGCATACAAAATTTATTCATGATAGTCTGGTTAATTTCCTTTCATTTATGGAAGTTCTCAAACCCTTGTATCAAAGTTTTTCTACGTGAGACAGTTTACTATGCAGTGTCACTATAACGTAATGTGTTAGAACAGATTCGACACTATGAATCATCACAATAGAAAAAGTAAAACAATTGTTGGCTGTCACTTGTTTTACCACTCCAAAATTCGAGTATTTATATTGTATTTTTAATTTTTTTGTAAATAGTGTGTGGTTTACTTTTCTGATTATGTGGCGAATTGTTACAGATATTTTAACTGTGCACAAAAAACAGAAGGGTAAAAAAAATGGAAAATTGTAGTGGACAAGCAGATGGTGCAAACCGCTTACTGTATTTACTATAAGAAATACTTGGTTCCAAAGGCGTTATTTTTTTCGTGCCACTTTAGCGCCGTCTACAGTAACACTGTAACACAATTAATTGGAACAGAGATTTGACAGTATGAATAAGTGCAATGGAAACTGTAAAAAAATATTTTTGGCTGTCACTTCTTATCCCATTACCGAAAAAACGTAAATAAAGTTGAATCCAAGCTATGATACTGTGCCAAAAAAGCACCATACCTTTGCCCTTCGCATCTTTAAACCAACCTCAGTTCCTGGTATCAAATTGCTAAAATGTCTGTGAAACGTGTATACGAAGTTTCATAGAACTTCTGAATTACCTGCAGCACCGAAGAAATAACACTCAAAATACGTTAAGCACTATATGGGGCAAAATGCGCCATCCTGGGCTGTGCTGGCGTTTCAGATTGGAAATTGACGTCATGCGACCATACTCAGCTAGGATTAGGGAAAGATGGAGAAGGAAAGTGGCTGTGCCCTTCCAAAGGAAGCATCCCAGCATTTGCTGTAAGTGACTTAGGGAAATCATGGAAAACCTGAATCGAGGTGGTCAGTTGTGGGTTTGAACTGTTATCCTTTTGAATGTGAACCCAGTATGCTAACAACTGCACTACACCACTTGGTTTGAAGGTGAGGAAATTTGCATAGGACAGAGTAGCATGGAGACGTGCATCAAGCTAGGCTTTGAACTGAAGGTCACACAAACAGCAAGAAAAGAACAACAACAGCAACATTGTTATGGTGATGATTGTCACTGTTTAAATAATCTGCTATTCCTTGCCCATTACATTCTTAAAAATGTGTGCTTCCATGAATGTAGAATACCTAAACTCTTAAATAAGGGCTTACAGGAGTTTCCGGTTTACATCTTTCATGATTTTAATGCCCTTTTTATTTTATTTTGAAAACTCACTTAGCTGCTGCCAAATTACCTCCAAATATGATCCCATATATAAATCTGAGGAACATAGTAAGTGTAATACGAACTCTTCATTTTTTTTTTCAAATGACATACTTATTTTAAATAATATTGAAGCTGATGCTATTTACATTTTCCATCAAAAACTCAGTGACAAAGCTAATAAGTGTGCTCTGTATGGACAACACTGTAGTGGCACCTCTTTAGGCGGTGGTGAGCGTTTAGTGATGCATATGTGATGGAGAACCAGCGGAAACACTGTGGACAATTTAACAACATAATTTTATTATATCTTCAATTCTACATGAGGCAGGCATCCCTCTACTCATGAGCTCTGGATGATGCAGCTGGTGTTGGCTGCTAGGATGGTGCCCAGGAGTGCTGTTCAGGACTTTGGCCTTCTGACAAAGGCAAGGCCATGGCCAGTTGTGACAGCAGCACTTCCCAACAGAGTGACATACCAGACAGTGACCCCATTGCGTTCCACGATGGCGGAGGTGGCTGTGCATGGGTCTCGATCCACTCCCATTGGCTGGGCCACAGACAGCAGCAATGTGACACTAAGTCCCTCTCTGGGCCTCAGTGTTGGCAGCAGCAGGCACAGACGGCAGACCAACTTCGGCAACAAGTCTCATGAAGGACCCAGTGCAGTAACAGATGCAAGCTGGTATCGAACCAGAGGCTGCTTTTGGTGCTGCCCAGTCTTCTCGAGAACCAGCAGGTCTCAAGCGCTATGGCCAGGCTACTCAGCAATGACCAATTCCCCAAATCAAATGACCTTCGGTCCTCAAATTCGACCTCGTTTATACTCCATTACTGCCCATTTGTGTCTCTAAAACCTGATGTATACTTGCGTCTCCCATAACGAAGAGACTCATTCAAGTCAATGACCTGCTTACTAGATCGTTCTTTGGTGTGTGGGGCAGTTTAGTGTTGCACTCAGATATCCTCGTTTTGCAACTCACTTGTGCGTCTGTTATTGTGCCCTACAAGACAACACAGTATGGCTGATGCCCAGTGCTATTACCACAATACTCCATGGTAGCCTCATGCTACTTTCAGTTGCACACAGTGAAGATTTAATACTTTTGCCTAAAATTTTGGGTCATGCACTACACTTCTTCCCTTGATGGAGAAGACCCAGTCCCTCGGGTCTTACTCTGACCCATTACTCTACTCTGATTACAACACTTCTGGATGGTGCTGCATCCTGCAAAGATTCTCTCAAACATTATGAATGACTGGCATCTGGCATTGTGTGTGATAATGAATACCGCACCTGCCGACATAATGCTTGGAAAGACATCACTAACACGGGATGGAGTACTGAAATCAACATCACTCTCGATAGAACAACAAGGAAAATGCGAGGATACGCTTGGGGGTGCCAATGAGGTGATGTATTGTTACAGTCGATTTGCCTGACACTATAGCAGGTCCAGTTGAACATTGCATTGCTATATTGTGCAGCCATTTACGAAATTAATCTATCACCACTTATGTTCAGATGTACTCCTCAGTGCGTTGAAATCACAATTCACCATGTCCAATCTACCCTTCCATTATGACTAGATATACGTAATTTTTGTTGTTCTTACATGAATAGTAGGTTGATTACTTCTCACAAATGTATGTTGGAAAATAAGCCACGGTACCTTTACGTTCAAGCAGGATGTCCACTTGCAATTATACTATGCAAACTGGCCTACAGATCGTCAAATACAGAAAGACTCTTACTCAGTTACACTGCTCTGCCACTGAGGATAGGAACATGAATATCAGAGCGTGAAACTGATCTCCAATCCAGCAATATATCACCGCGTTCCGTGTCGATGTAGTAAACATACAATTCGTTTCCTGGTCCATATAAAAATCGCTCCTTTTACATCATTCATATAGTTATCAGCCACCAGACACTCGTACATATACTGCGAAGACAGACAGCACTGTATATACTTCTTGCAGCACTAGATATTTTCCTGTAACCGACGGTCACAAGTCATTCACTCCTCATGTGTGACACGAGCGCCCTCAGCAGACCGAAGTCACTCTTAGAAATGTTCTAAAAATTTGGGCTAGAAACTTATCCCGTCTGCGAAGATCTTTACACAAGAACTCGAAAAACATAGGGAAAACTGATTTTTCCACTCACAAATACCGTTGTCGATGATGTAACAGATTCCAAATCATCCCTATAATTTACAAAGTCAACTCAGGTGTTTCTCATGTCTAGAGAACCAGCAAACGTGTCTTCCACTTGTCTTTCATCTGCTAGATGCACACACCACAATCGGTGTTCCCTAAACTAAATAAAAGCGTGAAATGTGCAGAAGCAGTCACCCAAACAATTTACATGATAGGGAATAATGGCAAGCCACAACAAACGTCTATGTTGAATCTTTGCAAATTTCCACGTGATCACGAAAGCTATCCAACACATACTAAGTATTAGTTCGCTATTCAGCCGTCTAGAGGGCAACACGGTTAAGTCAGTTACATTCCTACACTCCGACAGCCCTCTCCTTTCGGATGGCTACTACTGTTAATGGGAAACGTGAATCATTCACGCCATAGGTCACTGGCGCTGCATGCCAAGCACACATAGACAGAGTCGTCCTAGGAATAAAAACCGGTCTCATATATATTTGATCCCTGTACTTACAACTAAACGTTACGATTGAGATCTCAGTTGAACGACATTCGACAATGAGTGATGTATCAGAAATACACCCTGCTGACGGCTGTTTCTCTGGAAATAGAAATATCGGTACCATTCTTATGACTTGACATGCTCTCCCCTTTGCTATCACAGTACTCCACATCAAAACCATACCTTCCTTACAACTGGACACAGTCATTTTCTTTGCACATGTCAGAGCACAAACACATACTTTATAAGCCTGATGCTCAAGGTGAACCTATCCTGCACGCCCTACTACTGACTATAATACTTCGTCAGTAACTGACTGCTGGTGATATGAAATTAGACAGACAAAAAATCAACAATGGGTGGACATGTATCATAAGTTTTTCTTGCGAGTGCAACCACCGTGTCTTAGAGAGAGAGGCATAATCGTCTTACAAACCGCTGTATGTTAAAAAAATCACAACCATATTACCATCACAAGTGGTCTTGGCTCTACAGCTGCACACAAGTATCCATGTTAAAAGCTATACCGGCTTTATAAATCCAAGTATGGCATTACCTACAAATGACGTATTTTTTTCCAGACAAATATCGTGAAACTGAATATAGACAGTGATCGCCGGAGTGTATATTATCAGACCAGACCAGCGTAGCTGACAGTGCACCCTCGTACTAAAGTTACCGAATTCTGAAAATGATTTGGCTAAGGAGCGTGGTATGAAACCAGTATTTACAACTCCCTCACGCCGCCGCCACTAGTTATTTCTCCAGTATTTGTAATGTATTCTGTCTCAATGCCACGTCAGAGGTTCTGCAATATATCTACAGAGTTATAGGCGATGATTGATTGAGGAGGATCACAAACAGTAGTAGGTGGTGTGATGATTGTGGTTGTAATAAATGTACACTAGCTTTTCAGATCTCTAGTGCTACGCTTTCGGTAGAAATGATGTCTATGATTTGGAATCAAGTCTTTCCATTCAACCACATACCTGCGTTGGATCCTAGGAGAAGTCCTTCAATGATTACAGCCACTAGTGGATCATATTTCTGGCACTCTCATATGTCGAATCGAGCCACCTTTCTCGAACCTATTCGCTACAGTAAAATTCCAGCATGGTTTTAGGTAGCCCATAAGCATCTTGCAACTACCCCTCAGACTCTTTGCTACTGTCCCTGCAGCTTTGCGCATGTGATCGTCCCAATGTAAGTCGGAACTGAGTAGAAGTTGGAGAAAACTATACCTACCACCTTCTGCAACCAGTGTAGAAATAGCTGAAACTGAGTTACTGCGACAGAACTATGTTTTGACCTTTTGATGGAAACAAAGCCTCCTGCAACACAAGGCACTATAAAAGACAGTACAGAAACTGGGGAGGGATGTGGATTTTGCTATTGCATTGTGCTGCTTCTCCAAATTACAAACACCAGAGTAAAACTACAAACAATAAAAGCTCCACTAACTTCATCCAATAGAGAACTCGATAAGATTTTTGCCGCATCTCCCTCCTCCCATACATCGAAAACAAATACTGCATGCATGCCAGAATTGTGATGATCCTATTAAATATGCAGGTACTGATCCACTGCACAAAAGTTTCATCACCTGTACTGTATGAGGATGACCATATCCCACAGACTGTACTGTAAGCCGCAAGAGACGCTCCGTGTGACCTTGTGTCGTTGTTTGAAACATTGTTTTTTTTTCTGCTGTAACACGTTTTGCACACTGCCATACATTTTGTTTTTCCCCCGCAACTTCGAGGTCTGTGTCAGGTTCTAAACTGACATTAACACGTTCAGATCCATTGTCTCTCACAGAAAACTAGGCTTCGCACAGTGTAAATCATGTTGTTGCTGCAGCTACCATAACACACCAACCACACTGGATGATTTTAAATAAAAGACGGTTACAACATAAGGAAACTAGAAGAGTCTGGCGGCGTTGTGAAAAGTTTCCAAAGTGCTGTCCAAAAGTGATTGACGACCTCTACATCTAAACTCATCTGTCACAGTGACGGAATTGCTGATGACTCTGCATTCCATTTCGACTGATTCCTCATATTGCAGTCATGTACGTGATCACTGCTTCGGTGCTATCCATCCCCAGAAGGTGTTATCCCGCCACCAGAACTCTTTCTCCAACTCAAACAAGCGATGCCAGTCAATCATTATGTGGTAACCAACAGCATACCAGTGGATGGATGGGGTGGAAAAGACACCATCGATGTACTCTACTAACAAGGGAACCTCCCCATCGCACCCCCCTCAGATTTAGTCATAAGTTGGCACAATGCATAGGCCTTGAAAAACTGAACACAGATCAATCGAGAAAACAGGAAGAAGTTGTGTGGAACTATGAAAAAAATAAGCAAAATATACAAACTGAGTAGTCAATGCGCAAGATAGGCAACATCAAGGAAACTGTGATCGCAGGAGAGCCGTGGTCCCGTGGTTAGCGTGAGCACCTGCGGAACGAGAGGTACTTGGTTCAAATCTTCCCTCGACTGAGAAATTTACTTTTTCATTTTCGCAAAGTTATGATCTGTCCGTTCGTTCATTGACGTCTCTGTTCACCGTAATAAGTTTAGTGTCTGTGTTTTGCGACCGCACCGCAAAACCGTGCGATTAGTAGACGAAAGGACGTGCCTCTCCAATGGGAACCGAAAACATTTGATCACAAGGTCATAGGTCCACCGATTCCTCCACAGGAAAACACGTCTGATACATTCTATACGACACTGGTGACGCCATGTGCGTCACGTAACAGGAATATGTTGTCGACCCACCTAACTTGTACACTTGGCGAATGGGTAAAAAGATTCTTCTACCTTGCCCGATTGAGGTTTTCTTGTGGATGTGATAATCACTCCCAAAGAAGTGATGAAAACATAAGAGTTTGTCACATAAACTACAACAAATGAATGCAACAGTTTCACAGTCGCACAGTTTTCCCTGTGCTCTGTCAAAACATATGTTTTTAACGTTTTCAAATTTTTCCATTTAGGTGTAGCGTCCCCATACTACGGCGCAATTACCTCGCATCGGACGGACGGACGGACAGATAATAATTGTCTGAAAATAAAAAATAAAACTTTCCACTCGAGGGAAGCTACTCGCGCTAACCACGCGACCACGGCGCTCCTGGATGCAAAGTTGCCGTGATGTTGCTTATCTGCACATGGACTACTCAGTTTGTATATTTTGCTTATTTTTTTCATAGTTCCACACAACTTCTTTCCGTTTTCTCGATTGATGTATGTTTAGCTTTTCAAGGCCTATCCACTGTGCCAACTTATAATAACTAAATCTGAGGGGGTTGCGATGGGGAGGTTCCCTTGTAAGAAGCATCACGGTTGATAGTGAAAACAATTTTAGCAACTTGACAGTAATTTTAACACCGAGCAATGATGCAACAGCATGTTTCCCAGTTTCAGTATCATAGCTAAACCACCCCCTCTCTACTTTTTGAGTATCATTGCGAATGTAGTTAGATGACTGCAGTGCTTCCATTCATTGTTAATTTTCAAACACATATGTTATCAAAATATACCAGCCAGCGTTCTACATATTTCTAGCACCTCGAGCATAGTGCATAGTTTACGATCTATCTCTATGCAGATGGGAGTCACAGAGCATTCTCGTAGGCTTAGGATAAAATTAGAGACTGAAATGCCCCATGCACTGTCTTTGATCTGCCCGCCCTGTAGCACCATTACCAATTTATTCTGCAGCTGACCAAAAGTAGACAGACATTCTGCACCTTGTGAATGAATGGAGCAAACTGAGTCCTAGGCCATCCAAGTACATGAGATTTCTCCAGATGCACCCATACCATGGAGGTTAGCACCTCTTATCGCTGTATAGTAACAGATTTCCCAACATTTTGGTGTATATTCCATCAATATATGCATATTTTCCGCAATTCTATCGATTTTTTTATGTCAGTTCTACCCATGTGATCATGACATAACCTCCCGTTCCGTGTTCTAAAATTGCTTGTAAATGTAGTACTGCTGCCAACACCCAGCGCAAATGCGCAGTTTTTCTGATCGGGAGGCAAAGTATAGCACTGTACTTGATTGCATCCAGGCTCCTCCACCTACATATTCCACATTTGCAGTGCGTTTGCTCTGTTTTGCTTATGTCTGTGTATACAGACATACAGAAAACAGCAAACGCATGGCAAATGTGGAATATGTGGGGTGGAGGCTACTGGACGCAATCGAGTACAGTGCTATACTTTGCCTCCCGTTCAGAAAAACTGCGCATTTGCGCTGGGTGTTGGCAGCTGTACTACATTTACAAGCAATTTTCGTTTGGCGCTGACCTTACACGTCGTACATTGTTGGCGGAGCTACGACAACTTGTTCCAATTTCCACTGAATGGTCAAAACAAGGTCCTGTCGTACAAACTCAGGTCTTTCTGTTTCTACACGGTTGCAGAAGGTGGTAGACACAATTCTCTTCGACTTCTGCTCAGTTCCTACTTAAATTGGAACTATCACATGCCCAAAACTGCATAAATGGCAGCAATTGCAAGAGACGTAGGGACTATCTAAAATTTTACTGTAGCTGATAGGTTCGAAAAAGGTGAGTCGTATCAGGATATGAGAGTTCCAAAAATATGATTCACTAGTGGCTGTAATCATTAAAGGACTTCTCCATAGCATACAACGCAGGTACATGGTTGAATGGAACGACTTGACTCCAAATCACAGACAGCATTTCTACCGCAGAGCGTAACACTAGAGATCTGAAAAGCTAGTGTACAATTCTTACGACCTCAATCAGAACACCATCTACTGTTTGTGATCCTTCTCAATCAACCTTCGCCTACAACCCAATGGATATATCACAGAACCTCTGACATGGCATTGAGACAGAGTGCGTTACAAATACTGGAGAAATATCTGGAAGCAGCATGAGTGATTTGGAAATATCGGTTTCATACCACGTTCCTTAGCCAAATCACTTTCTAAATTCGGTAATTTTATTACGAGGTTGCACCGTCGGCGACGTGTACCGCACTGTTGGCGTGATAATAAACACTCCGGCGATCACTGTCTATACTCAGTGTCGCAGTATTTGTCTGGAAAAACTACGTGATTGGTAGGTAATGCCATACGTGGATTTATAAAGCCAGTATAGCTTTTAACATGGATAATTGCGTGCACCTGCAGAACCAAGACCGCTTGTGATAGAAATATGGTCACTGCGATCGTGTTTTTTTTAAACATCTGGCGGTTTGTAAGACGATTACGTCTCTCTTTCCAAAACACAGTGGTACCACTCGCAAGAAAAACTTACGAGACATGATCACCCATCGCTGATTTTCGGTCAGGATTATTTTGTATCGCCAGCAATCAGTTACTGGCGAAGTATTATATTTAGTAGTAGGGGACGCCTGATAGGTTCGCCTTGAGCATCAGGCTTATAAAGTATGTGTGTGTGTGTTCCGACCTGTGCAAAGGAAATGACTATGTCCAATCGTAAGGAAGGTAGGGATTTGACGTGGAGTACTGTGACAGCAAAGGGAAGAGTATGTCAAGTCCTAAGAATGGTACAGATATTTCTATTTCCAGAGCTACAGCCATCAGCAGGGTGTATTTCCGATACTTCGCTCATTGTCGAATGTCGTCCAATTGAGACCGCGATAGTAACATTTGATTGTAAGTACACAGATAAAATATATACGTGGCATGTTTCCTAGAATGATTCTGTCTGCGCGAGTTTCCTGCTGTGGGAATGATTCAGTTTCCGGCTAACGGTAGGAGCTGTCCGAATGAAGAGGCCTTTTGGGATGCACAAATGTATCTGACTTAACCATGTCGTCCTCTCGACGGCCGAATAGCGAACTGATACTTAGTATGTGTTGGCTAGCCTTCGTTGTCGTGTGGAAATTTGAGAAGATTCAATATGGACCTGTGTTTATGCTGGACCATTCACTTCCATGTGAATTGTCCGACTGAGTGGTTCAGCACATTTACCGCCTTTATTTGGTTGAGAGAACATCGATTGTGCTGTGTCGATCTAGCAGGTGAAAGACAGATGGAAGTAACGTTTGCTGGTTCTCTAGACGTGAGGCACACCTTAGTTTACTTTGTAAATTATAAGGATGATTTGGAATCTGCTGTATCACCGACATTGGTATTCGCAAGTTGAAGTATGAGTTTCTTCCGTTTTTTTCGAGTTTTCACGTAAAGATATTAGTAGGGGGAATAAGTTTCTAGTTACTCAGTGGTTTACAGCACGCTCCACCTTGCTAAAGTTTTGGGTTCCTTGAGAAATAATTTCCAGTCTGTATCTTCGGAATTATGCTGTGTAAGCAATCGGTAGCATACTGCTACATGCTTGATATCGAAAAGTATCGCGAGAATGGTATGATATTCTGACAAAACATGTGAAATTATATATATTCTTGCAATCCTAGAGTCTGGACATTTGTGTAGAAAGCAAGCAACCAAGCGGGTCGGGACCTGAAATGGTGACATCTTTGTGCCGAAGTGAACCGTCCCAGCTTTTGCACAACAGTCTTTGCGGTATATGTACCAGTGTCTCGAGGTCGATAGTTATTTGGATGATGCAAAAGGGGTGATTTGGTATTGGTGCGGGATACGAATTGTATGTTTACCACATCGACACAGTATGTGGTGACATATTGTTGGGTTGGGGCTCGATTTCACCCTCTAATATTCAAGCTTCCATCCTCAGTGGCAGAGCTGTGCAATTGAGTAACAGTCTTTCTGTATTTGACGATCTGTAGGTCACTTTGCAGGGTATAATTACCAGCGCGATATGGCGATCTGTACAAAACAGTTTTTTTCTGCTGAAAGCCACGTCTGCAGAAATAAAAAAAGGTGTACGGCGCTTCCACACCGACGGCATCAGTAATTTGGCGGGTAAATTCAGTGAAAGCCAATCATAATGTTCCATTCATTCACAAGACATCCCTTGTGCTGGGACATAGGAGCCTCTGCATACAGGAGATGTTTGTAGAAAGCAGGGCTTAACGATTTCCAGAAAGGGTAGCACGTGATGAATGGGTTGCCATGTTAAGACCATCACGAGGAATGCATTTGGCCTTATTCTGCACTGTTTTCATAAACATGTAATGTCAGGACAAGAATTTTGATGCAGACAAACTGAGACATCACGAAAACTCCTACAAAAGCGACAGTTAACTATGTCTGGGACACTATACAGTTTCCGAGACGCCATGTGACGTCAGTATAGCATTGAGAACCTTTTAGATGCCCTTGCGTTGGTGAGTCTCTAATCGAACATTTTGCGGCGATGCATCAGTCACGCTGGGCAGGTAGACATGCGTGCATGGCTAGACACAGCTCGCATGTCCCATTAGGATCGCTAGGAACAATGCAGCCCGTGCTATTCTGTGAAGCATTGGTGCAGATTTCTGCTGTGTCTGCTAGGGTGCGTCACTCGACAATTAGGTCTTTGCTGGACTCTAGGTAGAGAGGCATCGCGCCAGCAACAGTGAACACGTGCACGTCCAGAGGGTGACTTGGCTCTTATTTACATAGACATGTGACATCGGTATAGCACTTGAAGAACTATAACTGTAGATGCGACTTTCACCTGCTGGCTGCCGTCAGCATAGCAATGGCTAGCGCCCTGTGCGTTCTTGCGTTTGCCTATCTGGAAATGGCTTGCGGTGGCATCGACCTATGCATGCGCTGGAGCGTCTGATACTTCGCGGTTGCCAATAGTTCGAAAGCGGTTTTTTTTTTACGCGCAATGAGTGTTTGTGCGCTTCATTCTTTTCGGCCGTTTAAGCATTGTGAGTGTGTTTGCATATAATTAAACATGCATTATCTTTTGACAATTTACGAGTTGTTTTCGTGTCTGTAGCATTATTTTATGAACAGGTGTGCAGGCTGTGTAATACACGATTTCGAGAGTTGACGATTAGCAAGTGTGTTTGCAGAGTCTTTTACATACATTATTCTGACAATTTACGAGTCTGTGCACACCAGTGTAATGCATTATTTCGGTGATTTAAGATCAGTTTGCAGGTCTGTAGAGTGTTTATCGCGACCTCGAGCCTGCCAGGGTGAGTGTTTTGTATGAGTGTAATAAATAAACTATGTGAAATCCGTGCCTGAATAAATTGTATGCATTATTTCGACAGTTTATAATTAGTGAGCGTGTCTGCACATCAGTGAACTGCATTATTTCGGTGATTTACAAGTAGTTTGTGGTTCTGTATACTGTGTACTGCATTATTTCGGTAATTTAGGAGTTGTTTGCGTTTCTGTACATCAGTGTACTGCATTGTTTCGATAATTTATGAGTAGTTTGCATGTCTGTGGGCTGTATATGTGACTACAAGCACGTCAGAGTGAGTGTTTTGTATCAGTGTAGTAAGTAAACTATGTGAAATCCATCCCTAAATAAACTGTCGCAAAATAATTAAAGTACAGTCCTTCCTCTCTTTAGCAGCCCAGCACAGGCTCAGTCCTTTTCCGGCCATTCCCCCCCCCCCCCAGACCGCCATCTTGGATTACGTCATGGAAGAGACGACTGTGCCTTCTGGTGGCAGCACTGTGCACTAGGTCAGTTGCACTCCAGACCTCATGGTGAACACACTGGATGGAGCTACTGCCTCAAATTGTTTATATAGAGACTTAAATTTTTTCAACATTTCGCTGCCCTGTCAACAACTGTACAAATATTAATTTTAATTTTAATAACCAACAGTGTCAGTTGCAATGATTACCTATATTTACCTAGGTTTCAGTTGGGATAACCCAACCTTCTTCAGAATGAAAGTAACTACCGTTTGTCCATAGTGGACATCGTCAAGCTAAAACTACAAATCCATAAATTATCGTCAGACTGTAAAAACTTACCAGAAACTGCCTTGGCTCCACTTCGCGACCGTAATGCACCAGCCACGAGTGCTGTACTGGAGCTCACCGTAGTGTCGTGGGGCCTGCCTAGGTGGACACAATATCTTGCACCTGCACATAAACTGTGTGATAGTTACTTGTTGGGACAAGACGCGAGCCTAACACCTAACCCTGAATTTACAGCTGAGGAAAAGGGCATATATGTTATCCAGTGCAGAACGTACTTGGATCGACTGTCTTAACATATATGAAGTATTCGTTGGTCATGATATGAGGAAGACATCACGTGCTTACAAAGTATGGCCTGTCTAGGAAACTTTTGTGCTTAAGCACGAATTTTAATCAGCTAAAGAACTTAGGAGTGGGAAGGATAGTATAAAGCAAACATCATCAATATTATGACTAGGTCTAAAAGTTTTTGAGACATAAATGTTAAGCACGTGCTTAGTTATGGTTACAACACATGAACATCCTATTGACATAGCACACAAATGGTCATGATTGAACTTATGAACAAGTCTGTATCTAATCTGTAACATCCGGCAATACAGGCCACACAAAATAGATGGTCATTATTCACGATTAGTATATTCGACCTGAAATGGTCCAGAATCAAGTCAAAAACTAATGCACGTGCCTGATTGAGCTTCATGACGAAGTTATCGTTATGAGTTACAGAAAACACTAAAATAGGGGATATTGTGGTGGCAATGGGGTACTGAATTTGCCTTCATGGAGGTGATCCACATGCATACTGTAAAGACTGTATGTGGAACACTGCCATCATAATTTGGGCCTGGTGACCACTGCCATTGAAATTGGGGAATGACAGCGGAATTATGTTTAAAGCTAAAGTGAGACTTGGAGAACATCGCTCCAGTCAACACACTAAAACTGTTGACCGACAGAGGTCAATTATGCTCAAAGCTAAAGTGTGACTTGGTGGACATCACTCCAGTCAACACACTTAAAATAATTGATCTACAAAGGTCAATATGTACTTAAAGAACTAGTCTAAACTATGGGAGGATGACGAGAAATGGTTAAATTATGATGTGATTTGGCGAGAAACGCCCCAAGGACACCTTTAAACGTCATTAAGTAAGAGCAATTCAAACTGATCCGACTAGTCTGAACCAAAACTTCATATCCAGTAGATTTAGGCATAGGTGACGTTATCCTCCTGTGATACGTATAGGAATATGACTGCCATTAATTATGTATAAAAAGTTATGTGACTAGGTGATGGCATCACTGCTATCATATACACATAGTATTGACCACAATCGGTCATATTGAAGGGTTACGTGGTAGCACCTATATTCTGTAATGGGTTAGTGACTTGGTGATCGTCTTTCCTGTTACTACACATACATGCTATTGACCAACAAAGTTATTATCCACTAATTAAAACAAGTGTTGAAACCCTTCTTAACTCTAGAACGTGTATACCGAAATATCGGTTGACCATCTGTGTGCATGTTCAACATGTTCAATACATCAGATATTAACCATTTACGCTGCTACCCTATATAATGAAATATTAATTAGGTAACTAAAAATTCCTATATAACTAATAGAGACCTTCATAGATGGGAACAAAATTTTATTTTATTTTATTTTACGGTGTCAAACTAATATACCTAGTTATTCAACCTGTGGGAGTACAGACATATGTTGGCAGGGGTAAAGCATACCCTGCATTAACATTACAGTGGATGAAATAACGGCTGTAAACCTTCAAAGAAGCTTCTATTTCGCAGCTGCAGTCGGTCATTAAGAAGGTGGCTTTTGTCATGTAATAAATATTTAAAAATTTTCATTTCCTCTAAAATGTCTAACTGTGCACCTTTTACTTCACAATGCAATAGTTGAGTGTTGTGGGGGGGGGGGGGGGGGGAGAGGGTAGGGTGCATGAGCCCATTCCACTAAATGTTCAGCAAATGTCGAACTGCGCGTGCAATCTCCAGTTTTAGTCAGAATATGCTCCTTGTACCTTGTTAATAAGGCTCTTCCTGTTTGGCCAATATAAAATTTCGAACAGTCGCCACACGTTATCTTGTATACTCTGGATAATGACAATTTATGTTTAGGCTGTTTTAAAGTATGAATCAGTTTCCTGTGAAGACTATAATTAGTGGAAAAAACTGTCTTAAATCCCTGACTTTCCAAAAGACTCCCGATTTTATTCGAAACTTTGCCTATAAAAGGACTAGGTACTATGGCATACGGAGTAACATATAGCACGGTAGAAGCTGTGATCGTTCTGTTATTGTTTACTTTCTTGTTATAGAGGCGTCTCACAATTTCGGGCTCATATCCATTATTTTGGGCTATTGTTTCAAGAGTTACCAGTTCGTGTTCCAAGGCTTCCACGGATAAAGGAACCGACATCGCTCTATGTAAACTAGAACGAAAAAAATGCCATTTTATGCGCTAGCGGGTGCGCCGAATCAGCAGGTATAATATTATCCGAAAACGTACATTTCCTAAAGATGTCATATTCTATGTGATTATCTACTATAGATACCGTCAGATCTAAGTAGTTCAGTGTCCTACTGGGCGATTCCTTCTCAGGAGTAAAATTAATTTTCTCGTGGAGATCATTAAAGGCTAAAAGTATCTGACTTACATCTTCTTGGGACCTGTCAATTATTAAGAGAATATCATCTAAGTATCTGGCATAGAACTGTATTTTCTTAGCTACTTCTACATTACTTGCAAAAAATTGAGATTCCATTGCGTCATAAAAACTTTGGAAAGAATGCCTGCTATCAGGCTACCCATTGCTAACCCGTATGGCTAGCAATATAAATTATCATTGAAAGAAAAATAGTTATACTTCAGAACAATGTGCAGGAGATTCATGAGCTTGTCAATTTCAACATCTGGTAACTTCTTACAAAAACGTAAATTGTGCTGTAAAATATTTAAAGACTGGTTTACAGGTATATTGGCGTAGAGGCTGGTAATGTCTAAGGAAGCCAGCTTTGATGTGGCATGGCATATTACATTATTTCATTTATTAACCAACTCGGCAGAATTTTTGATCGAATAATTTTTCTCGAAGATAAAATTGTCTTTGATTTTATAATGTAGACAGCGGGCCAGTTTATGGTACGCACTATTCGTGCTGTCCACAAAAGGACGGAATGGGTGGAAGTTTTTATGAACCTTAAACTTGCTCCTTATTATCGGTGGCTCCGGGTTCATAGTCAGGAGTCATTTCTTTTGAAACGTTCCTATCAATTTATTGGTATTCTGTAAACCTGTTCTTATCTCCTCCTGTAATGCTTGAGTAGGATCTGAAGCCATGAGAGTTATGCCATTTTGATCGAAAAATGCCTCTGTTTTCTCTATGTATTCCGCTTTGGATTCTATGACTAATGACTTCCCCTTATCAGCTTTTGAAATTAGAGCGCTATTCTTCTGCAGTTAACGGTTAATGCTTTCTATTGTTCTATATATGTATGGTTTTGATTGAGTAACTCATAGTTAGTTTTCCAAGAATGTACAGGATTCATCGGCTAGTCGTATTTGAACATTCTTCGGTGCTTTCGCACGTTCTAAACCTAATAACCTAATTTAAGGTCTGCTGTAAAATTGTCTACCACGTACGGTTTTGTAATCGCAGGTACAACATTGAATTTCAGCTCCATAGAAAGTAACTGGGTTTCAGCTGGTGAAAACACGATGTCAGTTTTATTAATAACATGTTTTTAGAATGTGGGTGTCAATCCTGTATTACTGCCCTTTCCTTGTTGTCTACCTGTAATAACCCCCTTTGACAAATTTCTTCTTTCTGTTTAGCAGCACGACAAGCAAAAAACTGTCAAATTTGTCTTCCACAATGGAGAGTGGGGTGACGCACAGGTTGTGCTACTACTATGGAGGCTATCAGATGTTGTTAAAGACGTCTTTTCCCGGTGAGATTTGAAACGGTCAGTCTGCCAGTACCCTGTCTGCAGGTTCATAGCAGGTTCAAATACTTAGCTCCTTTCAAATAGTCTAAGATGTGATGAGTGTGTGGCAATGGATAGGCATGTTTCTTTGTGCTTTGTTCAGTCATCAGTAGTTCACACAGAAATGTCATGAGCCATTTTTCTTCTTTACAAGGACCACAGGAGAGCACCAAGGACTCTGAAGATTCAAAGAGGACAGCTTGGAGCATCTTCTCCACTTCCTTGCGAATTATCTGTTGTTCAAACATCAACACTCTATATGAGTGCTGGCTAATTGGTGAATGGCGTGATTCAAATGGCTATGAGCACTATGCGACTTAACTACTGAGGTCATGAGTCACCTAGAACTTAGAACTAATTAAACCTAAGTAACCTAAGGACATCACACACATCCATGCCCGAGGCAGGATTCGAATGTGCGACTGTAGCGGTCTCCCGGTTCCAGACTGTAGCGCCTAGAACCGCACGGTCACTCCGGCCAGCAATAGGTGAATGATCCTGAAAGTTGACACAATGTTTTGCCACAGGCCGATCTTTTTTCCACTTTTGATCTGAAAGCATTTGAAAGGAATAATTTATACAGAATGGTTATCATTCGCCAATGTTGTTCCTCAGTTAGGTCAGATCCTGCTAGCAGTTCGACAATAGCTCCTTCCCCAGCATTGTCTGTAGTGGTTCATACAGTAAGCGCGAAAGCTCACCCAACTATGGTGGCTCACACTGCAAGAGAGGCAATCTGCTTCAGTGTATAGTTTTTGTTAAAGTTCCATTACACAACGTCAGTTGGCTTGTGGAGTGTGGTTGTAGTTGTAAATGTAGATGTAGGTAGCAGAACACGATCCTTTGTGAATGACAGTAAGCTGCCCTTCCTGTGCTGATTCAGTTGTTGTGGCAGGTCAAAAGATTTGATGGTATCTGGAGTCATGGTAGTTTTATCACCTTAACGTGTTGGCTCTGCACCTGGGAGTATATTGTCATTGAAAATGTGTTTATGATGTGTCATTATAAATGTTTGCTTATATGCTGTTTTTCAAACGCTTGTGTAGAGCGCCATTGCAAAATTGCATATTGATTGCCTACAGGGCAACAGCAGCTTGAGCTGCAAAGATGTTACTGAACGTGGCAGATGGCCACTAGAAGATGAACTAGCAGCCGTCCTTAAGAATATTGTGACTGTTAAAAGTAATGGTAGCACTGAACAACTGTTTGCTTTCATGGTTCCAGAAAGGTTTCACATGGACCTTATGGACAGTTGTGATCGGACTTCAAACAGTTGCAAGAGAGCTTTGGGTGCCCATGGGGTCAGAATAAGCACTGAATATATATATCTGGGAATCTAGACCTAGTCAGAAGCAAGTCGGGTGGTGTGGTAAGTCTACTATAAAAAAATTTTTGTGACTACTCATGTTTCTAATGGTAAAATAAAGTAGAGTGGGTTCCAGCTATAATGGTCAGAATTGGTTTTACTTGCAATATAGCACTGCAAGTATGGGGATACCTTTTGAAATAATGGTACATGGAACAGGTGTATATGAATTGTTAGATTATTGCAACATTTGGCTCATAGAGCTGTAGCTTGACCAGCCAATTATTATTGGTAGTTTGGTGTAAAGATTTGTTGCAACTGGAAAGTGATCCGATTTGTTTCGTATCTTGTGGTTAGTGACCTCTTTCTGCACTTTCTAACGTAATTGAGTGGTTGATGTATTTGTGTAGAAATATGGCACACTCTGAGGTAACTGAATTGTTGCTGCATTTATGTAGAGGTTTGACATCCTCTAAGGCAACTGAATGGTTGGTGTATTTGTGTAGAGATTTAGCACTTTCTAAGGTAATTGAGTGGTTACAGTATAGTAGCTGCAGTATTTATGTTGGGAATTGGCACCCACTAAGGTAGCGACCATTCATTAAGAAAACGTTACTGGGTCATGTTGGCTAGTAACTGAGGAGGTAAAATTTTGATTCAGTTGTGCAACTTCAGGCTTTAAAGTGATGGTGGCACTTAGGTTTTTAGTTTGTATTTGTTTATTTTCTATCGTTGTTGTTTCGAGAAACTAGCTTTTTTGGCACTCATCCAGGCAACGATAACCTGTTATATAAAAATGTAGATCGAATAAAACTTTGATTAATGAAAAATTAAAACATAGCCTCTGTCTTCTTATCTGAAGCAAGTAAAATCTACCATTAATTAACCCTGAGTCCAAACAAGGAAGAATAAAACAGAAGATTTTTCAAAATATGTAAAAAAGAAGGTAAAGGTAGCAGTAATTTTCTGTTAGCAATGTCAGAGAATAACAGTTCAGAGATACAGTTTACGTGTATTATGTCCATCTAGAGGATAATAATATTTTCACCACTATTTGATAAAAAGAAAAAAGATGGATAGTAATTAATTAGTACTGGTGATAAAGACAAAGTAAGTATTTGATAGTAATCTTCATAATATGAAAAGAAACTAAGAAAATTATTGTGTTTGAAAGGTAAAAGAGAAGGAGATGACTATAATTATACCTCTGACTTGGCAGTTAATTTGATCTTAAACGACAAAAGAAGGAAGGTGTACAGTTAGCACACATATAAGTAAAGTAAATTTTATTATTGCTAGGTTTACCCAAACAGTTAACATTTTCTCTATAGGGACACAGAATCTACCTGAGCATTAACAAAAGTTAATAATGTTATATACAAAAAAAAATGGCTCTGAGCACTATGGGACTTAACATCGGTGGTCATCAGTCCCCTAGAACTTAGAACTACTTAAACCTAACTAACCTAAGGACATCACACACATCCATGCCTGAGGCAGGATTCGAACCTGCGACCGTAGCAGTCGCGTGGTTCCGGACTGAGCACCTAGAACCGCTAGACCACCACGGCTGGCCTGTTATATACACACATCAGTGATATAGCAGATCTCCAACTGCCCATAGTTTACGGTGTATAAATAATAGCAACCACATACCACTTAATGTGCAACTTTATGATGAAGTAATTGAACTAAGTATCAGTAAAAACCTAATTAGGAGTTAGAAAATTAAAATGTCGCTAGCTCATTATAAACTAGGTATTTACATGTTGAAGGAAAACACTGAGCTATATTAATTTTTCAAAATCATTTTAGAGGAAGATGAAGCTATTTGAATAGTTTTGTTTCTATATTAATTGAAAGACATATCAAAAATTTATTGGATGCTAGTACTTGAGTCTGTATTGAAGGGAATTCTCGATTTAATATTAGAAATCCCATCTCTTACACACACCATTCTAACACTATGGATCTTTTTACTATGGATCTTTTTACTATGGATCTTTTTACTACGTAGATGTACGTCAGTCAGATGTAAAGTTGCCTAACATTGGATGTACTTACATAATTAAAATGTATGCTGGAAAGGAGTGTTATAGAATTGATTCTAATAGTGCTTCTACTCACCATTCATGTGTGTCAGAGTTGATTGCTTACATAAGTGCTTCAGACAGTATTATATACGGAAGGTTTTCAGTACATGAAGTGCTGACCACGTTCAGGATTTGTTTTAACCATAGTCAATGACTTATTATTGTATTCTGCAGGCTAATTATTACTTTGTATAAAGAATTTTGACCACTACAGTAGTTCATAATAGAAGTACACATATTCACATACTGTTAACATTATTAGGAGTTACGTAAATTGAAGGGGGAGGGGGAAGAAAGGAAAGAAAAGGCAAGAACTCATGACGTCAGCTGCATTGGAACTGTGATCAGCAGCACAGAGTGAAAATATGTGGCAGACCAGGATGTGAAGCTGGGATCTCTGTTTACTATACAGTTGCATTAACAACTGGATCACTGGGATACAGTGTTTATTAAATTTGCATGTACTATCTCAGTATGCTCCTTGGCTGACCCACATTTCCACTTAGTGCCACCTGTCTGCAGTCTCTGTCTATGTCCTCCATGCTGGCTACTTTGAGATTCCCTTTAGGGGTTCAAACATGATTGTGCATTTGCACCGAAGGCCGTGGATTCATAGAGCAACACGATGGTACTAGTTGGGAATGTGGGTTGGCCGAGGGGCATACTGAGATAGTCCACCCAACTGCGATAAACAGTATGTCCAGATGGTGCAGTGGTTAATGCAATGCCTAGTAAGCATAAGATCCTGGTTTCGCATCCCGCTCTGGCGCACATTTTCACTTGCTGCTGCTGACCTCGTATAAAGTCTCGATGCAGCCGACATCACGAGGTCCTTTCCTGTCCTTTCCTTTCTCCCCACCTCGACATTCAGTTTACATAAAATGTATCACAGCTGCAGATTCTTCTCATGTCTGCTTATGTCTGAAAGAATAGGCACGATAATTGTCAGGAGTATTTTTGGACACGAATTACATGTACAAATATCATTCATATTACTTTGCTACAGTAAACTGTCCCTAAGCACATATCTTTATGGATGAGTATTCGCTGCTCATGACAGTTATTCATCAAAGTTCTCCTTGACCACTTTCAATACTTATGATCATCGCTGGTATGCGGATTTCTTTTGGGAGCCTAAGTATCTTTTTGCAATCGACAAACGGTTCACACTCTGTCTGACTGTTTCAAGCGACGACTAGTACCCATCTTGTTGATGATAGTGGAATAACAATGTCTTCAATGGAAAATAAATCTCCAGAGAAATCTTGTTCCGCGTGCTTGTTGGAACATTTCCATCAATTTCGACCTCTGATTTTCCACAGTCTATGACTAGTTGAGATGCTTGCAAAAGTCCCATTCAAGAATACAGTTATGACTACATTCTGAAAAAATTTCAAGTTCGAAGGACTGTGTTCTGTCAGTGATAGTTAGTCTTGCAATACATGTTCCTGGCAGCTGGATGCATTTCCCATTTGCGACTTTTAGCACAACCACGTTCGTATCATGGAACATAGCTTTCTTAAGCTGATGAAGGTAAGCATCTGACATTACAGAGAAAGTAGACCCTGAGTCGAATGAGACCTGGATGTGTTGGCCATGGAGGATGCTGTCATGAGATTTCTTGACGTACTGATGAGTGTCGTCCATGGAGGATTTTCATCTGTGGCGATCTCACCTCCACAGATGGTTGACTCGCTTCGTTTTCCTGAAGTCGTTGGCTAACAGAAAACGCTTCGTTTTCCTGAAGTCGTTGGCTAACAGGTACCTCTATACAGCGATGAGGAACAGCTACAGCGTCTTTGGAGGAAACCTTTTCTAAGAAATGGCAATGGGTTTCGTTTCAAAAGTCGACTATAATCGTCTGCAGCTGACTGGCGTGAACAACGGCAGTGTAGTAGTAGTCGAAAACTCGCCTTCTTCTTCTGTACTAACGTACAATGTGTCCCGAGCGTCCACAGTGGAAACACAATGGCTCATTGTCCTCTGTCCTCCACGCGTCTGTTCTTTTGCAGGGCGTTCTACTTGGCGTAGGAGTTGGATGCAACTGCATTAATTGGGTGCTGTTTTGTCATTTGATGGTTGTATCATAAGCCTGAATTGTCGAGTCTGTTCTTCCAGACGAGTCTGGTTGGTGGTGGAGATTGGTGTTAAAGACCAATATACCTCTTCTTCTGTATTACCTCCCACTGTATTGGTTCGACATTCAAGGCTGCTATCTCCTGTGTACTCGCTCCGACATTTCTGACAGCTAACTACTGTTGAATCTCTTTATCTCTGCTCTTACTATCTGCCACGTAAGACAAGATAGTTCACAGTGGTCTTCCACAACTGCCATGGGAATTACATTTGACAGTCATACCTCTTTCGTCTGACTCTTTTTCTGTTACATTTCCTTGATTCGTTGGCATCACTTGATAAATTCGTCTGTCGTTGTGGTATCCAGAAGAGCGTGGTACACATCTTCCACAAATCCTTCCATCAAATACTTTCATCAAGTGTAACATTTTGTTGGCTTTTTGTCATATCAGCATTTGTGGGCCAAGATTGTGTCATTTCCCCATAACGATTCAGATTCTTTATTAGTCATTCAGCATTATTACATGTAACAGATTTTGTCAGATCACTTAGCCTATTAACTTTATAAAATATATTTGTACATATTTACTTTGATATAGGGCACTTCTAAAAATTCTTCTAATGAATAGAATGGGTCAGTTAACATGAAGTTGTGTAATGTTTCCTTATAAACTTTGATTGGTATGCTTGAGGCATGTTTAGACAATTTTTATATATTTTAATTGCTATATATTTATGACTATTATTAGTTTTTGGTAATCTATTTGGTGGTAAGAGCATAGAAGTGCTGATCCTTGTATTGTAGATGTGCCTTTGGTTCTTTACATCTATATTTGGTAGTTCAGCAAGTACATAGTTAACATTATCAAGAATATATGGATTAATAACTGTTAACATTTTATATTTAATGAACAATGCTTTACAATGTGTCCTATTATCTACCTTTGCCTTCATTCTGATTGCTTTCTTATGGATCAACAGAATTTCACTATTTTTTTTGCTATTTCCCCAGAGTATTAACCTCTACCTTAAAACAGATTGACAAAAAAGCAAAGTAGGCTGTCCTTACACATCCAGATGCCACACAGAACATGTCTTTTCAGCGGATGTATAACCATTAACAGCCTAACCACATTGTGTTCAACATGAGAGTTACATGTTAATTTATTGAGAAGTGTGATACCTAAAAATTTTGCATTTTGTTTTTCTATTTTTACAGTCTTTCATAGACTGAACCACATATTCTGAGTCGTTTCCTCATTTAATGTTGACCATTTACATTAAACCGTAATATTGCATTTTCTTATGTTAAATTCATGCTGCTGACAAAGTTATCAAATACTTGGCTTACAGAGAGAGAAGTTACTTCATCTGCATACATATGTCACTTAATGTCTATGTTTCCCAGTAAGTCATTTATACGTACAAGGAAAAGATCTGGTCATAATTTAGATCCTTATGGCACTCCATGTTGAACCTCAAGTCTGTTTGACAGATGATTTCCTGAACTCACCACTTGATTTCGTTTATTAAGGTATGATTTGACGAGTTTTAAGCTTTTGTCCTATATTTCATAGTATTCGAGCTTTGAGAGAAAAACAGAGTGGTAAATACAGTCAAAGTCCTTGCTCAGATCATTCAGATCATATAATGTTACCTGTGTGTGAGCACATTCCTTGAATGCTGCTAAAATCTCTCTCACTAAGAGTTCTATGGCATGTATAGTTGACTTTTCTGTAAACGAAGTGTAATGTGCTTAACATATCATTTAGTTCTAGGTACTCACACATTTGTTGATACATTATGCCTTCACAGACTTCGGCTAGTACTGGAATTTGTAAAACAGGCCTGTAGTTTACTTTATCAGATTTGCTCCCCTTCTTAAAGGCTGGAGTCACCTTGGATAGTTTGAGAGAATCAGGAAAAATCTTTTATGAGACACAAGTTTATGGAATATGTTAATGGTGCTGCAATGTAATGTATTATTTCTATCAGTAGATCGTTTGACATATTAAAAATATCTGTACTATATGAATTATTCATTTCTTTGACAATTTTTAGAACTTCATCTTGGGATACCTCTTTGAAGTGTTTCAGTGAAGGTCTGTCCTGATTATGATATAGCTTTGTGCTCTTAAGATAATCTTTATATGTTACACTGCATTTACTGATCAGCTTCTTGATTTCATCAGCACAGCTTACAAAATATTTGTTGAATATATCTGCTGGTATTTGGTCTGTCTTATCAAAATTTCTGATTTCACCTTTAACAGTGTTAATTACTAGGCAGGCTGTTTTGCACTGATTTTTTTTCTATTTTTTATGAGCATAGTGTTATATCTTTGTTTAGCCAATTGTAGCTCTTTCTTACACAGTTTCTTTTATTTTGAGGTCCTTAATTTCATTAGAAATATTTACTTTGCCAAGTCGCTTTAACAGCAGTAGCTTATTTTTTTAAATTCTCCAATTGTCCAGTGTGCCACAATTTACCCTGTCTTGCTTTATGATATTTCCTTGAAACAAGATGAGTTTTTAACGTACCTATTAAGTAGTTGTGGAATGTTTCATAAACTGTTTGGCCACTGGAATCACATCTTTGAAATAATTTGTCCCAGTTAGCCCTGTTATTCAATTGTTCTTCTGCTAAGATTGTCACTAAACTTTTCTTCATTTCTGCCCGGAATTAGTCCCAGCTATTGAGCTTCTCTTTGTTGTTCTTGGAACATCGTTGGGCTGTGTTGCGCAAATAAAAGATCATATTTTCGAAACACATCATGTCATTCCACCTGTTGTATTTGGTGACTCAGTCGAATTAATTCAGCTATTACGTCGGATCATGATCCATGTCTCCAGATAATATTGATGGATTCCTGATGTGCAGCTCAGTTACTGCTGTTTTGGAATCAATATGTCTCCTGAATATACAGATATTGTAAAAGATATACTACTTGTGTTCAGGTTCCTGTCTGTTTAGGCGACGGCTTTTACATTTCATAATTACAGCCACAGTGATGAAGATATTTTAAAGTACTCAGAATCTCCACCAAACAGTGACATGTCTGAACCACAGTCAAGCCCAAATACGAAAACAGGGTGATCAATGAAATTCAATAGACAGTACAGGAAGAGCGTTTATTACTAACAGCATCATACAGCCAGAACAGAACTCATCTCCTTGACAGAATGTGAAGCTGTTTATACTGATATAGAATATTCCAGAATGCTGTTATTTATACAGACATTGCAAATTCCAGAACATACAAAAATTACAAATATAAGGCATTTCAAAGTAATTGCTGGTGGTCAGGTCTGAAGTGGTGACCAACAACATCACAGCTCATGCCAATATTTTTTCACCATAATTCCTATAAGATTCTGAGACTTACTTATAGAAGTATGATCTGCAATGCTCCAGGTTATTTATTATAAGCAACAGCGTTCTCCACGCAGGAGAAAGTTTGTTCGATTTTGTGAATGTGCTGGGGAACATGGGGTCATGAATAGCAAGACTGTGTTGTGCGTCACTAGGTGATTCCCTCTTTCTGTGACGATTGCTAATAGATTTAATGCAAATATTTTATACGCATCCATTTTCATAAATAAGCTTGTGATTTGCCAGCCAGATGCAGTTGACAGCTACTTTTGGAGTGCACTGTGGTCGCAAATCACTTTGACTGGGACGTTCCATGGAATGTAGCAGGTCGTTTCATAGCTTGCAGCATCCACGGCGGATACTATGCCTGGCGCGCTACGCGACGAGAAATATATTCCATGTACAGACGTCTAGAGGCTCTTGACAGGCACACCCTGTCCACGTGCACATCGCTCACATTTCAGCCTGCATCTTGCTTACCAAGATTCTTCTCACAGCATTTAGCTGTAGAACGTTAATTACAGGCTTTTGGTGTATATAATATTCACATCTACATCATCATACACACTCCACAAGCCACCATACGATGATTGGCGGAGGGTAATCTGTACCACTACTAGCCACTTCCTTTCCTGTTCCATTCGCATATATAGCGAGAGAAACACAGCTCTCTATATGCCTATGTATGAACCATAATTTGTGTTGGGTTATCTTTGTGGTCCTCACTCGAACATACGTTGGCTGCTGTAGAACCGTTCTGCTGTCAGCTTCAGATCCGGTCCACTAAATTTTCTCAAAAACATTCCTCGAAAAGAAAGTCGTGTGCCCTTCAGGGACTCTCATTTGAGTTGGTGAAGCATCTGCTTAACACATGCTTGTTGTTTGAACCTACTGGTAACAAACCTAGTAGCCCTCCTCTGAATGACTTAGATATCTTCCTTTAATCTGATCTGGTGTGGATGCCAAATACTCGAGCAGTATTCAAGAATGGGTTGCGCTGGTGTCCTATATGCTGTCTCCTTTAGAGATGGACCACACTTTCTTAAAATTCTCCCAATAAACCGAAGTCGATCATCCACCTTTCCTATAGTCGTTACATCTGTGTGTCTTTTCGTATCACTTTGCAACGTTAGGCCTAGATTTTTAATCGAATTGACCGTATCAAGCACCACACTACTAACTCTGTATTCGAACATTGTGCGTTTATTTTTCCTACTCATCTTCATCAGCTTACACGTTTCGAGGTTTAGAACTAGCTGCCATTCATCACATCAACTAGAAATTCTGTCTAAGTCATCTTGTATCCTTATACAGTTACTCGGCGACGACACCTTCATGTAGAACACAGCGTCACCAGCAAGCAGCCACACATCGCTGCTCACCCTGTCCGCCAGATGGTATGTGCATGTAAAATAACGACCATCCTTTCACACTTCCATTCACACCCCGCTTTTTGTGTGGTCGAAGAACAGATGGTCGCATACCCTCACAAGATTACAACAAATGTTATTTGAGTCTTTCCACGTGGCTCATGTAGACCTTCATTAGGAGATCACACAATCACATGGATTAAGGGAGAAGTTTTTTACATAGTAGCATTCAGTTCATCCACTAAGCAGTGGTAAAATGGGTTGTGTCTCCATCACTATGCTTACGTGCGATACATCTTCCCAAAGACGAAAACCGAATTTCGGAAATTGTTTTCCACTGTCGTATTACAAGTTAAGATCTTAAGCGGACTTGCTATATGACGCCTTGAAAACAGCTGTTACAATTCCTGATTTAGCCAGCACAGTCACTATTTCTGTTCAACTAGACGAGGTGTAAACAGCTTCAGGCTGATATTTCTACTTATCCTTCACTGTACAAAAAGCCACTCCGTCCATATTAGCGGAAAACTTTTAAAAGCAAGACGAAATCTGACAGCCTAAGCACGTTTCAATACCGGTTGTGTTCATATGGAAGCGAAAATAGATTTCTGAATTGGAAAACCGGCAACTAGCAGCGGATTTGCAGAATCGATTTTGTTTAAATGACCACCTTGAAGCGGTATTCGGAAGTCGATTTCCGAACTCTGATTTTGGGAGCCCCCATGTAATTGGGGCGAATTAGGTTGCTTCAGTCGTTTTATGAATCATTGGGTAGTTTGGCATACGTCCTTTGTGTCTGGCTTAGTAGGTCTCATGTCCGATTCTACAAAGTCTGGTCGCAAAGCTTTAATGGTCACAGTGTAAGGTTAAGCGGACATTGAGACTCGTATAGCACGTGTGACGTGACGTGACTGCGCTGACAGAATCGAACAGGTTCGTGGCGAGGTGCCCATCACCTTGACAATCGTCGTACTTATTGTGATATACCCATTTAAGTAAGACGCTGCGCAAAATTCGGAAACTTTGCAGCAAAAAATAGCGGCCGCTATGATTTTGCATTTGGTGCGTATTACACTATATGTTGATGCATATGAAATTTAGATAACAGATTGAATTTTCCGTTAGACTTGGGAGGAGGTCTCAATTTCCCTCCGATCTCGAGAAAATGGATTGTACGTAGCACGTTCATTCCCGATCGCACGCCCGCGAGAATGAAGTATTCACAGCATCCCCCATATCTCTTAAACAGCTCGAGACTCGAAACGAGATTTTGGTGAATGATGGCATAGAAGGAGGAGAGCGTTTTGGCAAATAGTTACCTCACGGAACATTCTTGTCTATGGCTATAATTCAGAAGCTGTAGTTCCACTCCAGTGACCGTAATTTTTTAAGAGTCATCGATAGCTAGTGAAATGAGAATTTCCTAGTGTAAAAACAATCATGAAATTTTTTCTCTTTTGTTACTGCAAACCGACACAATGAGCCACTTGTTTAATGAGACACTCTGTTTCAGAATTCTGTCGCAGTAGCTGCTGCAATGTGAGTTTGTGGAAATTATAATGCGTTTTGGCAAAAAGAAGCACAATTAAACCTGTCAAGAAGAGAAATGTAACCGTTACTGGTAAATGGTGATGCTTATTCGAATGAAGAAAGGTTAACAATTCATACAAAAATAAATCGCCAATTCTGCCCCAATTTTGGTTGAATCCATCTAACACTTCACATTTTTAAACACTGAACAACTGGAATGGAAGCTTACCAAAGGGTTTAATTCCTGTTCTTCATCTGAATAGTATTAAAATTATGACGAGCTTATCCTTCAGATGGAGAGACGCGCTCAAGCCACATGCTGGTTACTCACCTATGGTTTGCCAAACTGATGATGTGTGATTCGCGAATAAAATAGTTGTTATTGAGAAAAGTAACCAATTGATCTGTCGCACAATATGATAGTCTGTGTACTGTCGGCAGCTGAGAATAATGTCTACATCAGGAATGCGGAAGCTATCCAGGTGTGCCTTGTATGGGTAAGATATCACGTCGACCGGGAGGCAGGGCACTGCGGTTGCATGTACAGTGTGCGAGGTGAGCTCAGATGGCAGGACACGGGCGCCCTGCGGTCATAGGTGGCCACCAGGTCTTCCCTACTGCGGAAGATCGCGTTGTTCCAGTGGCATGGCGATGGCAGTGCCCAGAGTCACAAAAAAAAAAAGTTCAAATATGTGTGAAATCTTAGGGGACTTAACTGCTAAGGTCATCAGTCCCTAAGCTTACACACTACTTAACCTAAATTATCCTAAGGACAAACACACCCACCCATGCCCGAAGGAGGACTCGAACTTCCATCGGGACCAGCCACACAGTCCATGACTGCAGCGCCCGAGACCGCTCGGCTAATCCTGCGTGGCCCAGAGTCACAGTCTGGACCAACGGGGAGGAGCAGGGAGGGTTGATTGGGCGGTGTTGCCTGGCTGGGCTGCACAGACATCAGAGGGCCCTCCTTAGCGGTCGGTGGCGGCAGAGTTCATAGTGAGGATCTTCAGCTGACACACGGCAGGCGCCGGGTACAGCCCTGCCGTGCCCAAACGCGAAGTACTCAGCTGAATCAGCTTTTAAATACTGGTTCCTGGTACTGCATTTGCAGAAGGGCTGTGTTTGTGGGCCATTGTGAACCATCTGGAACAGGGCAATGACCAGCTTAATCATCGATGACGCGGAAGACAGTCGTGCTGGTGTGGCTTCTCAGAGGAGGTGACATGAAAGTCTTTCTGTTGCTGAGATGGGCTGATCACGCAGGAGCGACGGCCTGCTGCCTTCAGTGTCCATGACTTGGGGCCTTTTTCTCTGCCTCGTGATGACTGGGTGTTGTGTGATGTCCTTAGGTTAGTTAGGTTTAAGTAGTTCTAAGTTCTAGGGGACTGATGACCATAGCTGTTAAGCCCATAGTGCTCAGAGCCATTTTTGAACTTGGGGCCTGATTTCGGCGCTCATAGTCCAAGGACATGGGAGCCAACTGCGGAGTTCAATGACCGGCATCTGCTGTCTGGCTGTGGCCTCGTTGCTGTTCTGAGCTGTGACTTCTGCCACAAGTTCCGCTATAGTTTCGCCCTTTTACAGTTCCTCCCCTATGCAAACCAAATTCGCCCTCGAATTTAACTGAAACAAAACCACCAGATAATTTGCACTTCCACGCTTTATATTTGTTCGTCCACTCATGTTATCACATGGTACATTATTTGTCTGCTTCAACAGCTACTGCCTACACTTTCTCACAGCCACTGAGTCTATGTGTTCTCATTTGTACGTTGGTTACATTAGTTCACTTTCAGTCCTGTTAGCAGCTACGTCATTCCTGTCGTGGAGGGGTAATGGGAATCAGGAAGGTCCTGTAACATTATTTTCTGCATGCTAAATTCGTGTCTCCTACATTCACCTATTAGTTACATCACATTCAACTATAAGACCCACTATCAAGTGCTAACATTAAAAAAACCACACCCTTCATGACTAGTACACTTCTCTTTCCATTAAGCTACATATACTGTTATTTTACTGCTGTGACCTAGCAAATAATGAAATCTAACCTAGATAGAACAGAAGTGATCTATGCAAACGGTGTGATTTGTGTACTTGTTCAAATGTGTGTGAAATCTTATGGGACTTAACGGATAAGGCCATCAGTCCCTAAGCTTACACACTACTTAACCAAAATTATCCTAAGGACAAACACACACACCCATGCCCGAGGGAGGACTCGAACCTCCGCCGGGACCAGCCGCACAGTCCATGACTGCAGCGCCCCAGACCGCTCGGCTAATCCCGCGCGGCGATTTGTGTACCGCCCTACTGCTTAGATCGCAAAGGCCTTGTTGCAGTAGTGTAGATTCGCTTAGAAACCGTAAGTTTTGAACGTATAGAAACTGAGGGATGGTGTATAAAGTGCCGCTTAACCTACGGATGGCAACGGCCTTGCCGCAGTGGATACTCTGGTTCCCGTCAGATCACCGAAGTTAAGCACTGTCGAGTGTGGCAGGTACTTGGATGGGTGACCATCTGGGCTGCCATGCGCTGTTGGCATTTTTCGAGGTGCACTCAGCCTCATGATGCCAATTGAGGACCTACTTGTTCGAATAGTAGCTGTTCCGCTCAAAGAAAACCATCATCACGACTGGGAGAGCAGTGTGTTGACTGCATGCCCCCCTATCTGCATACTCAGCTGAGGATAACACGGTGGTCGGATGGTCCCGATGAGCCACTTGTGGCCTGAAGACGGAGTGCTATTATTTAGTATTACTGGACTGTGTGAACTCGTTGGTTTGCACACTGTCCTTTTGCTCCACAATTTTATACCCTAGCAGTATGAAAAAGTTTATTTACATCAGTAGGAGATCCAAGCTAACGTTGCTTTGGTTGCAACTTCAAGTCATTGTGACTTGGGAATCTATCTGAACTTGCTTCCTCACAATACATCAATAAACATACGTAATACTCCATGATACTTATAACTTTAACTTCTCATTTTTACAATAATTCTCCAGTATTTCACAATAAATCTCAATAGCTCAATAAACAGATACCTCTCATTCAGAGAGAAAACAAGTAATCCAGTGGCCTCACTTTAAGAGCTCTCGAATACCGCTTACCGAGCTACAGGCGGTATAACAGGTGCATCCATACTGCACATAAACTTAACATTATCCCAGCCACACGTGCTATAACATCTCTTCCAATATCTGATAGATTCACCGGCTATGTAACTTCTTTTGCTTGGTCGGCTTTTGTTCATGCTTTTACCGCTATCATGAACATAGTTTCTTGAGGGACAAGGAACAGATTAACTGACGACGTCATGGCCAGTGATGTTTCATGCATCCATGTGGTATCTCTGTGCTCTTGCTGTTTTGAGACAATGCCACTTAATGTGAAAACAGTGATACCTAACCAAACAATACTGTTATGACTCTGTAATCTAGTTGTAATCCATCGGCGCTGTACTACAGCTAAAATCTACCTTAACGATCTAAGTTGTACCGTACCTGCTAAATGTTTTCCTTGGGTATCGCATTCTCCAGATTTCATCTCCTAATACTCCTGGTTTAGCCATGATCTTGAATCCTACTTTATGCCTTTCTCTAATTACTAGTAAACATATTATTCCTATCTCCCTTTCTCATCCTAAAACATTTATTCCACACAATTCTTTATTTACAGCAAAAATCCTTATGTCTCTTCCGGATTAACGTTAAGAAATCACCAAAGTTTATTGAGTACCGAAGGTTTTCCTCAAGTCAGCCAGCCTCACTGTTTGCACTGGCTGGTGTAACGCCCTTATTATGGCAAACCCAGCATACTATGGGATGTGAGTCAGTGCATGGGCAGGGTGCCCAGGTAAACTGCATTGGTTGCATATTACTGTAGTTAACGGTTCGGCCCTCTGTCCCTTACCAAACACCATAGCGTATCTAACTCCAGCATTATGAAAAAAAAGTAGGTGAAGGTCAAACCAAACGATGTAGGGAATCCCACAAGTGAAAGTAAAAGGTATCGTGCTGCTACTTACATATCTTACTATCACACATTCTTGAGATCTTTGTCCTTTGTCTGTTGACTTCCCTTCCCATTTCGGGAAGGCTGCTGCTATGGAACCATAGTGCTGACTGCTGTCTTCTAGACTGTCTACCTTCATGTCCATCTTCATCAGTCGATCTGACACCAAAGTAAAAGTGAGAGAGGTAGGCTGTCTGGGTGTGGGCTGGTGTTATGTCGAAGATGGAGGATGTGGATGGCAGCAGAGGTAGGTCCTGGTGCAGATACAGCAACTCTTTATATTAGTTGTTTACTAATTCATACAGTTCGGACACTCTTCTGATTTTGCTCCATTCTCTGACATGCTCCAGAGTTCCCTCGTAATATTCCGGCGTCGTAGCTGCAGATGTTGACTTATAGTAAGAGGCATGCATGCGCTGCTTGGCAGACAAGAGTGCTGCGCTGGCGTCTCCGGTATATGAGGCGAGGTGAGATGGCAGTACGCAGCCGCGCTGCAGTCGCAGGCGGCAACTGTGTCTTCTCTACTGCAGAAGGTCGCGTATTTCCTGTGGCATGGTGATGGTGGTGCCGTGAGTCGAAGTCTGCACCGATGGAGGGGAGCAGGGAAGGTGGCGCTGCTTGCTCTGTCTGGGCAGACAGGCAGAGGTCCCTTCTTCATGGTTCAGTAGTGGCACAGTTCACAGAGAGGATTCCTGGTTGCCACATGACATTCATCAAACGTTGCCCTGCTGTGCCTGAACTTGATGTACTTGGCTGGGCCAGCGTTTAAATGCTGGTTTCCAGCGCTGAATTCGCAGAAGGGCTGCTTTTGTAAAGTAAAATTGAGAAGGTGTTAAGGAAGTCAAAGAAGAATTGGAGGGAAAGATCCTAGAAGATGAGACTCATTTTGGCCAACAGATCAAAGAGCTGACACAGAAGCAATGGCAATGTGATGACACTATTCAGGGACTAGGGGCTAAGCAAACTGACTTGGCTATAAATGTAAAAATGATATATCAGTGTAAAGTAGAGAAGATAGTCAAAAGATTTCACAGGATGTGCAGTACTTGCAGGCAGAAATCCAACAATTAGAAACAAAAACTGATGAAATTGATAAGAAGAATGGTAGTGCAAAGTAAGCAGTGGGGAGGATCATGTTATTACAGTGGTGAACGGGGATTACAAGGCCACTCAGGCTCATGTAGGATAACGATATAAACCTAAGGGAATCTTGTGTCCTATGACATTTATGAAATGGTTAATGGGCATTTACTCTGAACATTTTAAAGGTAAAGATAAGATTCAATTTACTATATGTAGAATGGAGGGTGAAGCTTTGACATGGGGGATGACGAAGAAAGAGGAAGTTAGCTGTTATGGTCAATTTGAAGGAGAATTTCTAAAGAAGTGCTAGTCGAGGGGTAATTAGTGTGCAATGGTGGAAAACTTACTGCAATACAGATCACTTAACAATTGGAGAGGTACCCTGAGGGAGTTTGATGAACATTTGTGGGAATTGAACGGAACTTTAGAGCAACCTTTAAATAATGATATAACGATATTTGCCATTAAGAGAAAATTGAGTAGAAAAATGCAAGAAAACTTATCAGTAAGCCTGATCAAGGAGGTAGTTGAACAATTAGAATCAACATATGCACAGGAAGGTTGTTGGACGAATAAGCAAAACTGAGGAGACGATAATTGCCAATGAAATCACTCTTGTAACCAACCAACCCAGCTAAGAAGAGGAGGTAGCCATGGGCGCAAGAACCAAGGAAATGGTCGTCAATTTTACAATGATTCCAGAAGAGATGACGATTTGAGGTATTATGAGAAGGTAGATGGTGGAGAGAGTGAAGTACAAATTCAGCTGGTATGGAGTTAGGTAAACTATGAAAGGTATGACCAAGACAGTTAAAGCACAGAGAACAGGTAACTCTTTTGTCTGTATAGTAACTGGCGATTGGTACACTCCCATCTGAGTGAGACTTTTCTTCCTTTTCCAAGACTCACTCCTTTTCAATCTTTGCTGTCCACAGATATAGGAGATCTTTAGGTATTAATTCATTGGATGATTAGCAAATCCTGTCAAACACTAAGGAGCAATTAAGAAATTAGTAGGATGTATTCATTACATCAACAAATAGATTGAATAGAGGTTATTCAGACAACATCTAGAATATAGTAGAAGCTATTGTGTTGTTATAGTCGTTGTGATTGCCCAGGCAGTCCAATCGAAACCAATTAGTAATATCTATGGTATGTTTCATTATAATAATAGGAGATAAATATGAAGTACCAAAGAAGTATTGTATTATGTAACTGTTTAGAAGTTAGATTACAACAATGATAGTGTAAAACTGAAGGTAAACATCTGATTAAATATGGAAAGAGCTAATTAGTGTCAGTAAGGAGTTTTATGTAACCTTGTAGTTTTTGTCTCATACGTAATGAAAGAGTAAGCAAACTATAAGGAACTGGGAATTGTACTTGAATAACAGCTGATGGGGATGGGCAATGCAAGAATATGTAGTGTGGCATATAATTGATAAGTAACGGTATATACAAAGAATATTGAGATGTATAGAGAAATGGTGTCATGATGTTATGAAGTTAATGTGGTTTATCATATGTAGAAAGCTAATGGATCCTTGTGGAGTTTTTGTGTATTTATGGAGATCAATAAAAGTGATTAGTGGACTATGAAGGAATATATATCTGAAGAAAACGTGATACTGACTTGAGATATTGAGCTGAGATAGATATAAATGTTCATGGAGGTTTATGTATGATGTGAGATATATGGAGTATAAAGGCCGTCAGTTGCACATACCATCAACTGAGCGTGTCTTCAATGCTGTAGGTTGACCCTTGGCAATTTACCAATCGTCACAAAAGAGTTTATTTTGAAATGCTTTATTAAGTTTCTACATAGTACCACGAGTATGCATGTTGCAACAACTGCACTGGCCACCTACAATTGAATTGCACTGAGGATTATAGTGTGTTTGTGCTAATTAATGCTATAGCATATTAAGATATGAAATAGAGACTCGTAATGAGTATAACCATCACGAAATTGTAAGTCGAAGGGACTAACTGCCTCACATTTGTGTAAAATCAAGAATATAACAATTACAGCAGAACACCATAGTGATTATTGTTACAATAGATCCTTCTTGATTGAGTTGCATTATTCAGCAGTTGAAACACTGATACTAAACAACTTTCCCAGCAGTGTTAGTCGATCAGCCCCTTATCCTTAGGACATGGTCAATATAACTCATTTATTAGGCTAATACTCGGTGATTAATAATATTGGAACCAGTGTTTAAACTGCAAAAAGTCAGGTCATGTAGTTAACTTTTGTTTGTTTGTAAACTAATTTCTTTGGTTCTTTCACACATCGATATATATATGCACTACAGTGCCCTAGCATCCGTTATAAGATCTAAAACACAACGATGCAAACTATTTATAAAATAGAGATGAACTGTACCGTTTCTTTTTGGCTCCTCTAATGGCTTTCCGCAATACTGTGGTGTGATAATTTTATTGTGAATCAGAACTTCTGATATATACTTACATCGCATGAGGAGCGTTCAGTAAGTAATGCAACATTTTTCTTCTAAAAGAGGGTGGATTTATTCAGAATTCCAATGCACCATTTTATTCCCTACTCTTTTGGCTACAAAACCCTATTTCTCAACATAATATCCATTCAGTGTCTAACATTCTGCGTGGTGTCTGTTTGTTCTATATCGTGTCTCCCTACCACTTTCGCGCAATGGCGCTCTGAGAGTGTTTTTTAGGGAATTGACTAGTTTGAACCTGGGACCTGTTACTGGTAAGGAGACGCCAGACCACACATGACATGTAGAATTCAGAAGAGTTCAGTGAGACTAGCGATGATGTAACCAAATACTTAATGATTTCAGCATCAGCTCCACTGCACTCCCTGTGAAAGAATTTTAATACTAACTAAATTTAGTGGAAGGGGTTCAAGGGTTTCCTATTTTTAGTTAGCTGGTAAAATAACGTCGAAAAAGCAGTTAAGTTTACCATTGGAAATTTTATTCTACTCACAAAACATTGTTTATAAATTGCACTATTGATAAAAGGAAATGTTTTAATCCAGGATGGTAAAAACCAACTGCGTTCAACAAAAATGTGAACGAATATTCCCTGAATGGGTTTCCAAGTTCTACAATGGATCGAAGGATGACCTATGCCATATCACATCTATAATCTAGGTTTAAATTAAGTTTCACAAAAGAGAAAACTATCAAAACGGTCTACAGTGACCCTCAAATATCTTTAATTACTTATCTAACTTGTCGTAAATTACAGTGGCTGATGTGGCTTCTCAATAATTATATAACAGAAAAATCATCGCGTTTCAGATTTTTACTTCAAGTGGCAAATGTGAACACCATGAGCTTTAATTGACGATCGACACTAGTATTACGCAAAAAGGTGGTGTAACAGATGAGACTTCTGCAGTTCTGAGTGAAGCTTTATGCGCTGTTATGCAGCATCGCGTGCGTTCATTACCTTGTCGGTGTTCGTCAGGTTGCGGCGGGCAGCACAGCTCCGCTCACCTCGCCCTCTCGGAAGCAACTCTCCTCTAACTTCTCCTTACTACAGTTTACCGAAGTTGGTTTAAAAAAACTATCTGACTGTGTTTTCATCTGACCAATCAGGGTCTCAATGTTAACCTTAAGCCCCGCCTACAAAAATTCTGTCTATCCAATGAGAAACGTTATACTGTTCGTGGTGGGGCAATGTTTTTAAAGTTTGCAACGTAACAGAGACGCGAAAAAGTCTCATGCTAAAACTTGCAGTTGGTGTGGCCCTTTTTGTGTTATCGTAAGTTACATACTGTTCTTCTGGAGGGCTCTAGCTTTTAACATGGGCTGGGGGGTGGTCCTGACGTAACAGAGACGCGAAAAAGTCTCACGCAACTTGCAGCTGGGATGGTTCTAGTGGTTAGCTGGCGACGTGGGTGCCAAGTCCGTCCCTTATCGTAGGGCCTTCTAGCTTAACACGGTTCTGCTCTCGGCTTCTGTTCTCGTTTCTCCCCTCAGAACTGTGTCTGTCTCACGGTGGGAAGGTATGACATGCATTTAGGCATTCTTGTGTTAGTCTGTGGTATTCCATTTGCTCACTCGTTACTCGTATTACTTTGGTTAATTTAATGTCACGATTTATTTGGAGCTATGTGACATACTACTGGATTTGCTTATCATGTCAGGGTTTTCATGGAAGGTGTTGGATTTGCCTGACACCTTACAAGTGCGATGTCCTTACACTACCTTACTGAGATGATCTCTATGTACACATAATACCCTTCTACTGGTCGATGTCAGAGCCAATGTCTTGTTGCATCAATTGCCTCACCATCCTCCACATACTCGTTCCTGTGGACTGCATCCTTCACTGGGATGGTCTTTCATTGCTCTTTATGGGCTTTTATTAGGCAGCGAGAAACCCAGTGGGCACACATCATTGAGTTCCCCAACTGGTGGATGAATGTGAGCGTACCCAGCGTCTCCACCAGACAATGTTGCGTAGTAACCACATTCAAGTCCAAATCGGAAAGCCGGGTTGTCAATGAAATAGAACTCTTAGCACTGAAAGCTCTTTAATTGCAAACACCAACATACAGCCAGAACAGAACTGACCTCCAGGATGAGAGTGCAGCTATTTACACCAACATAGAATATTTCCAGATGTTTGTATTTACACAAACAGTGTATACATTAGAATAAGATAATATTACATACATAAGACATTGAAACAACCTTCCAGAACAGAGAAATGCTAAGTAACAAAGAATTGTTTGTCATCAGGTTTGGACAACCTGCAGCATGGCAGCAAGAAAATTTTGTGTTTGCCTACAATAACTTCCTGTGGTGCAATAATATTTGTATGTATGTACATATTGTTGCACCACAGAAAGATATGGGAAAATGCAAGACGTAGTTGAAATTTTTCTCCAGCCAGCACTAAGCCAAGTCAAACCAGGCCAGTCTACCATGTCGGAATGTCAAACAGTGAGAGAGCTGATATGGCAAATAATATGATACCTCACTCAAATGAGAAGTCTAAATTGTTAATTCAGCTACAGGACCTCACTGACGAGGAATCGTAATGTCTTTCTGACAGCACAGCATGATCCTGCAAGAATGAGTAAATGTTCCATAAGAACATCTATCAGCCTGCTGACATAGCAGAAAAGCAACAAGCTAAAGCCTGGAAGCTTGTGACACTGAGGTGCGACAAAGTATGCTGATGAACCCAGGAAATGAGGACATATGCTGTCATACTTGAGGAGACATAACATCTTTGTCTCAGATGGATATAAAAAATACTCAGGTTTCTAAGCCCACATGCTATTCAGTTACAGTGAGCCAGCTACAATGCAGACACCGTGATGTGCTGCCTACCATTCTCTAGATGAATTCTACCTTAGAGACTGCTGCTCGTCTGATCTGCCAATGCTGGTCACTGTGAGATGCCAACATCTTATCTGTTAATGTGAAGTCTTGGGGCTTCCACCTCGGGAATGTTGAGCTCCAAACTGATGGTGTTTGGCACCCCATCAACCTGTAGCTATATCGAGGAGGTACATTAAAGGCTGCTGCCCCTGACTTGCATCTCTGAGCAGACACTAGCATTCATGTCCTAGCTCTTGTGGAGAGGCCAAGCTATGACTCTGCACTACCATCTAAATTCCACGCAGGGCTGCTGGTGTTTACTTGGGCACATCATTTCAGTATCCATGAGAGTGCTATAGTAAAAAGCAGTCGACAATCTGGTGGTGGAATTAGTCGATTCCACTGTACGAACTATACTAGCCGCCCACTGCCGTGCATGGCTCTGTGGTGTTATGTAAGCAGCCTCAAAGGATATAGTGGCCTCGAGAATCTGCTGAGGTGGATGACGCAATATGTTCCAAGGCTGCATGCAGCACCCACTCCCCTCATCAGGGCGATGGTGAGGGTGGTTCAGTTGTAACACTTAAATTGACTAAACGTCTTGCTAATGTAATTTTGTCAGTGCACAGAGTGCCAACTTTTCGTCACACTTCGCCACTCTACAACCATAAGTGTCTCAGCCAAGGCACTTACAAATTGGTGTCAGAAGCAGCATCACTGTCATTGGCATTTGGACTTCTGTCCTGTCATAATGCACGGTGGTAAGTGAGCACTTTCCTCTTGGCGTTTCTGGTCGTGTTTATTGTGTGTGGACATAACGAATCATAGGGACATTAATGGCACTCTCAAAGTGCTATTTCTTAAAGTGCAGAACCTGCAGATTTGTAACTGTTTGTGGAAAATACCAGGGAACTGTACGTAACGCCAGTAATTATGTAATTTGTCAGGGCATGCGCTAATTCAGTACCATCTATGTGTGACATTTTTAGACGGTTTGTTCATTTAGCACTAGACTGTTCTGAATCACACTGAGCCAAGATATGGCAGTGAAAGTAATTTATTTAATTGTGGTGCATAATGTAAGTGTAGTTTTTCCCATATCTCTGTTACTGAAATGAGAGGTATAGAATAGGCAAAATGGTAGATGCACAGTCCAAATCCGAAAGTAGGGTTGTCAGTGAAATAGAACTCTTGGCACTGAAAGCACTTTAATTGCAAACACCAACATACAGCCAGAACAGAACTGACCTCCAGGATGAGAGTGCAGCTAATTACACCAACATAGAATATTTCCAGATGCTGGTATTCATACGAATAGTGTATACATTAGAATAAGCTAATATTAAGTACATAAGACATTGGAAGAATCTTACAGAACAGAGAAATACTACGTAACAAAGAATTGTTTGTCATCAGGTTTGGACAACCTGCAGCATGGCAGCAAGAAAATTTTGTGTTTGCCTACAATAACTTCCTGTGGTGCAATAATATTTGTATGTATGTACATATTGTTGCACCACAGAAAGATATGGGAAAATGCAAGACGTTGTTGAAATTTTTTTCCAGCCAGCACTAAGCCAAGTCAAACCAGGCCAGCATGCCATGTCGGAATGTCAAACAGTGAGAGAGCTGATATGGTAAATAATATGATATCTCACTCAAATCAGAAATCTAAATTTTTAATTCAGCTACAGGACCTCACTGAGGAGGAATCATTATGTCTTTCTGACAGCACAGCATGGTCCTGCAAGAAAGAGTAGTTGTTCCATAAGAACATCTATCAGCCTGGTGACATAGCAGAAAAGCAACAAGCTAAAGCCTGGAAGCTTGTGACACTGAGGTGCGACAAAGATTGCTGACGAACCCAGGGAATGAGGACATATGCTGTCATACTTGAGAAAACATAATATTTTTGCCTCGGATGGACATAAAAAATATTCAGGTTTCTAAGCCCATATGCTATTCAGTTACAGTGAGTCAGCTACAATGCAGACACCGTGATGTGCTGCCTACCATTCTCTAGATGAATTCTACCTTAGAGACTGCTGCTCGCCTGATCTGCCAATGCTGGTCACTGTGAGCTGCCAACATCTTATCTGTTGATGTGAAGTCTTGGGGCCTCCACCTCTGGATTGTTGAGAGCCAAACGGATGGTGTTTGGCACACCATCAACCTGTAGCAGACACCAGAGTTCATGGCATAGCTTTGTTGGAGAGGCCAAGCTGTGACTCTGCACTACCATCTACATCCCATGCAGCGCTGCTGGCGTTTACTTGGGCACATCATTACAATATTCATGAGAGTGTCATAGTAAAAAGCAGTCGACAATCTGATGGTAGTCGATTCCACTGTACGAACTACACAAGCCAGCCACTGCCGTGCATGGCTCTGTGGTGTTACGTAAGCAGTCTCAACGGATATAGGCAATATGTTCCAATGCTGCATCAGCATCCACTCCCCTCATCATGGCGATGGCGAGGATGATTCAGTTGTAACACTTAAATTGACTAAACGTCTTGCTAATGTTATTTTGTTAGTGCACAAAGTGGCAACTTCTCGTCGCACTTCGCCACTCTACAACCATACGTGTCGCAGCCAAGGCACTTACAATTTGGTGTCTGAAGCAGCATCACTGTAATTGGAATTTGGACTACTGTCCTGTCATAATACACTGTGGTGAATGAGCACTTTCCTCTTGGCGTTTCTGGTCGTGTTTGTTGTGTGTGGACATGTCGAATCATAGAGACATTAATGGCACTCTCAAAGTGCTATTTCTTACAATTTGGTGTCAGAAGCAGCATCACTGTAATTGGAATTTGGACTATTGCCCTGTCATAATACACTATGGTGAGTGAGCACTTTCCTCTTGGCGTTTCTGGTCGTGTTTATTGTGTGTGGACATGTCGAATCATAGAGATTTGTAACTGTTTGTGGAAAATACCAGGGAATTTTACTTAACGCCAGTAATTTTGTATTTTGTCAGGGCGTGCGCTAATTCAGTACCAGCTATGTGTGACATTTGTAGACGATTTGGTCATTTGGCACTAGACCGTTCTGAATCACATTGGACCAAGATCTGGCAGTGAAAGTAATTTATTTAATTGTGGTGCATAATGTTAGTGTAGTTTTCCCCATATCTCTGTTACTGAAATGAGAGGTGTTGAATAGGCACAATAGTAGAAACACATACTGGTACTAGTGGAGCTAGTGCTTACTAAGTGTGTAGTGCTTACTAGTGCTTACTAAGTGTGTAAGTTGGCTAGCCGTCGGTCCACATAAAAGCTCTGCACACATATGCAACACAAGAATTTTATTTAATGCACAAGGGAATTTTATAAATCGATTTCAGACTCTGACAACCTCTGAAACCTCTATTACATCAGAGAAGGCTTGCGTGTGTTTGACCCTTAATAGACATCATAGGCCATTTTGAGACTCTGAGATACTAAAAAATGTACATTGGAAGTGGCCGTGACACTTTTTAGAGAGAAAAAGGATGTTATTGCTGCAATTCAAAAGTAGTTTGCTCTAACTTCGGCAGAAGGTGCCTCGCTAGGTCATAGCTCTAGATGAATCATGCGACCTCGTTGATGAAGAACAAAAGTCCATTTTCGTGCGAATTTTGGGTATCAAAAGTAAAGAATTTAGGGAAGAATTGCTAACAATATTGCCGTTGAAAGGCCTAACCCGCAGAGAAGATTTATTTGATAATTTTGATGACTTCATGACCAAATCAAACATTAGTTATGATAAAATGGTGTCTCTCTCAACTGACGGAATCGCAGCAATGAGTGGCAAAGAAAAAGGACTAGTAAAGAGAATGATGAGAATGCTGGACTACTTTCCTATCGCTGCGTAATTCACCAGGCAGCCTTTCGTGGAAAACTTTGTGTGATTGTGGAAGAAATAATCTACATGTTGATCAAGTTGATTAGTTTTATGAGGTTTCGTTCTGTTCTTCCGCACAGACAGTTCAAAGAGTTTGTTACTGAGTGTGATTCGGCGCATTCTGACTTTAGCTGTACAACACTGTTCATTGGCTAAATAAAGATCAAGTTATTGAACGTTTTTAGCTAATACAAGGACAGTAACGTCCTTCTTAGAGAACTTGGGTTCCCAAGAAGCAAGAAACCATTTGGAGTTTCTATAAAAAAAAAAAGCACACGTTAGCTATGGCTTTCATGAATGATGTTTTGAAACATTTAAATGCGCTCACCACCGAGTTACAGGCAAATGGAAAATTAATATGTGGTCTGATACAAAGTGTGTCTTCTTTCCATCACAAGAAGATATCTTTGAAAAAGACATTTCACGTCAGAGTTTTTTTTACATTCCAACAATTTTTGAATATAAAAATAAATCTGAAGTAGACATTTCAGTATTGTCAAATTTTATGTCAGATATTCAGAAGGAATTTGCAGGAAGATTCCAAGATTTTTCAGAGATAGAGAAGCTGTGACGATTCTTGAAATCGCCTTTTGAATTTCCTCCAGCGGTAAAATGGACGGATGTGAGCGCGAAGTCATTCTCTCTTTCAAAGCATTTACTCCAAATGGAGATAACAGACTTGCAGGAAGACATATCCTTACAAACGTCTAAAACTGCATCCGCTGCAAAAATTTTGGTGTGAACATGTCCCAGAAAAATATGAAAATTGCAAAAAATTAGCTATATACTTGTTTACTATGTTTGGCTCCACAAATATTGAGAGCTTCCTTGCCTTTTTTTGCATGTCGTCCCTCATTTTCATCTATTTTATTAATTTCATTTCACGGTTAGTCTGATATCAGTATCTGCACTGAGACCTCAAATTACTTTTCACTTGATTGCTATGCCTGTTGGGAACTGTATGTGGTCTTGCTTATAGTTCTCTCTGTTACTTCTCTGTGTGGCCTGTTGTGAGGGGAGCACCGGAGGACGCCACACACTACGTTTTCGTGGGGGGTCTTCACTTCCGCTGATACGGACAGGGGCGTACTCAATGGGCTTGAGTGCCTGGCAGGGCGACTGTCCTTGGTCGAGTTTCGCCTATTGTATGGAGGGCGAAACGACCTGCGAGCCGCCTGAGTGTCGCCACAGGTCATGTGTTTACCGTTCTGGTGCGTCTGGAACGAAGACTGCTGGCTCTTACTGACCGTATTGTTTTCATGATTCTTTGTGGACGGTGCCCTGCCGAGTGCGACTGTTTGGCGCCACATGGCCGGTGGTCTCTGCATGCTGTTTTGGTAGCCAGTCAAATGGCAAGTTCAGTGCCCCCAGCTTCAGTGCCCCCAGCTAAATAGCAGAGGCATGATTGGTCAACTTAAACTGAGGCCAGTTGACGTCATATAGCCCTACATGAAACTGGAGAGAATGGCCGCTATTGGCGCAAATGATGATCTGAGATAGTGTGGGGGAATTTTGGAATCAGCTCTGAATGCTGATTCGTGGCTTTTCGAGGATATTGGGGAGTTGAATAACGTTGGCTCTGCTCTTGCACTGCGCGGCCGCAGAGGATTCGGGGTCTGATCTTTGTCAGAGCCGAACGATCTTGCGACTTTTTCGGAATCGTTGTGGAGCATGACTATGATCATACTCCAGTTTCATTCTGCGACTTAAAACCCAGATTCTTACTTTGCGTTTAGACACCTTTACCGACAGTGCGAATTTAGGCGGTTTTTCTCTGTCTCTTCCTGGAGACACATCCTCGTGCATCCAGGAGTTTCTCTGCTTCGTCCACGCGAGTAGAACTTAGGATTCTCGGACAGCATTTGAGGCCACGGGTTGAAACAGAGTTGCTGCAAAGCAGGAGTCAGCGCCTACATCATCAGAACGCTGCCTACCGACGACGAGCTGCAGGTTGCAGGTTTCAGGACTGATAAACGATTTTGCGGCTCCGGCACTGTAGGACTAATCATTTTTATTCTAAAGTCCTCAGTGGCACGTGCACTCGCTTTGCTACAAGTGTTTGTTTCCTCATGTGTTCTCATTTGGAGCTCTCACTGCTAATCGCGATACTGGGTTATAGTCGGGGGAGTAAGATTTGATTCATTAGGATCTCCAGTCATTATCGTCAATCTATTGCATCACAGAGAGTAGGAGCCCCTTGTTCTTGAGCCAACTCTTATTCTCATAATAGTTCAGTATACCCTATCCTTTAGCCTACTGCTTTTATCGACAATGAAGTACCTTTGTGTTCTGATTTATAATAAATGTCATTGTAATATTTAATCTGCATATCATTTCGTACATAGGTGCAGAATCTCATTTCCTGTCGTTTATTATGAAACCTTCCCGTCTCCTCTATATCTCTTTTGTTACGCACCTTCCCTTCTACAATAACCTATGAAACCTTCCCTTAGGATTTCTATCTCTTGCTTAGTAATAAAAATTGAAATCTTACCTTTGAAATTAATTCTCTTTCTCAATCTTCGCATACAAGCTTAAATGCTGCTTATTAAAAGTGATTTTCTGATTATTTCGACGAAACATAGAAAATGGCTCTGAGCACTATGGGACTCAACATCTTAGGTCATAAGTCCCCTAGAACTTAGAACTACTTAAACCTAACTAACCTAAGGACATCACACACACCCATGCCCGAGGCAGGATTCGAACCTGCGACCGTAGCAGTCCCGCGGTTCCGGACTGCAGCGCCAGAACCGCACGGCCACCACGGCCGGCGACGAAACATAGAATGTGTCGTCGTCGTGGCCCACAGTCGTTACCTGCAATAACCCAAAACTGTTCCTTACCTTTTTTACTGTTACTGGATTGCCATCAGACTGCTACATCGAACTGGGACATGAATATACTTACTCTGTTTTACTATACTCTATCAGCTGCTGGTGGGCTATCACAATAAGTGGCTGTATTTATTACCAAAGCTGACGTTATTCTTTAATAGCAAAGCTGACGTTATTCTTTAATTAATTTGACTGAAGTTACGTAATTCATAGTTAAACTTTTTCTTGACAACACTAAAATTTTGCAAAGTTTTACGTTGATGGTTTTTGGGATGGATTATAATCAGAAATGCAATATTGCGCGAAAAAATTAATCATATTTTGAATGAAATGATTTTACAAACGTTCAAATGGGACTTACTTTTTACAATAATCTTACAGCTAACATTGCGCAAACATACCTTCAGTAGTCTTGAGTTTATCAAAAAAATAATTCAATAATATTAGTTCCTCTTATGATAATAGTTAGCTGATGTCTCTGTACACCCGTTTATAACCTCTTGTAAATCATATCTGGTGGCTGGCAGGCACACCGCTCCTCTCAACCTCTTGCTTCAGACCTGCTACCGACTCTCTTCACACCTCCCTTACTACTGACTTCCTACGAACGCTAAAGTGCGGTCTCTCCCGCCAACAATGCTTTCTGGTGCAGACAATCCCTGCTACCATTACAAAATGTATCATTGCGCTTTCTTTCCCGCTCTTTTCTTAAAATGTATCCATACGCGGTCTATCCCGCCCTTTTTAAAATTATATCAATGTTCGGTCTCCCCTGCCAACAATACTTTGGTGCAGACATTCCCTGCTACCACAATTATTTCCAACATGACAAACATTAATTATTCCTACTTAATCCTATTTATAAAATATAAACATCTTTCATAAATTATGGTTTGACAATAGACAATAGAAATATACACGTCTTACAATTATGATAAAATTCCCTTTTATCACTGAGTAGATTACGATTTTTATTACATTATTGTGAGTGTGTACTCCTTATGTTACCAAATATCAGGGTCCACCGTCAATTCCTCTCGTTACCGTTGTGCACATAATAATTAATAAGGTGGTAGGCAAGGAGGGGGTCGAGTGCATGTCTAGTTCTCATGCAATATTCGTCACAATTAAAGAGGTACAAACTCTTCTCGACCCCTGCACCTCGCAATATTTGTGATATATTATTTTCAAAAAGAAATTTTTGAAGAACTAGTATCGCTCAGGATTAACGGCCGCCCACCTTGAAGGCACTATTCGCACAAAATGCTCCCCATGTGTACCTAGCTTTAAGAAACTGCCTAAGACCGCAAAAGTAATTTCTCCCATTGACATATTAATAAAAATATGCCTATCTATTGCATTTCTTATTTCGTGAATGAAAATTAAAATAAAAAATAATACTCAATAACCGTTTTTCCTGGAGTTTTCAATACAGATATGCCTATCTACTGTATTTCATATTTTTTGTAAGTGGAAATAAATATAAAGAATGGTGAAGAATATAAATATTTTCTGGATTTTTTAAATACAAATATGACCATCTATTGCATTTCATACCAGTTTGAGAGTGAAAACTGAAAAAAAATTAGCAAGGAATATGAGCTTTTATCTGGATTTTTTGACTACAAATATGCTTACCTACTGTATTTAATATTATTTTTTGAGTGAAAATTAGTAAGTAATATGAGGTTTTCTTCTAGATCTCGATAAGAATTTTCAGAAGTATCTAAAATTACTTGCCAACTCCTGGTCTAGGCCAATGAAGGTATTTTGCAACAATGGATCTAAGAAGTGGATATCTCCAGCTAGAAGTAATGCCGGAACATAGGCTAAAAATGTCCTGACAACACAGTCAGATCATTATCAGCATCACAGAATGCCATTTGAGCTCAAAAACATGCAAACTACATCTCAGCAGCTGTTAGATGGGGCATTTCAGGGATTAAAATTCAAGAAACGCGTGGCATACTTGCATGACACCATAGCATTTTGTAAAGATAAAAGAAGAACACATAAAACGTTTGGGAAGAAGTATTCAGCAGGCTGTGAACAACACGTCTGATCACTCAGTGCAAATAAATGCCGTATTGCACATATAGAACTGAACTGTCTTCGGCATGCAACTAGTGGAAAAGGTGTAATGACTGATTCCCATTTAATATCGGTAGTCTGTGTCATTGCAACAGGCCAAATAACCAAAGAACTTCAATCATTCCTGGACTTACGCAGTCATTATAGAAAATTCGACAAGTATTTTGTGAAAACTGCTGAATCATTAAAGTAATTATTAAGAAAACGTGTAGAATCCCAAACAACATTTGAGGTGTTGAAAAAATGTTGGTAGCCAATCAAGTACTGATATTCCCTGATTTAGAAAAAGAATTCATCCTGTCTTGTGATTTAATTAATACTGTGCTCAGTTACATTCTTACTTCAGTGAAAATTGAGATGATAAAAAACATCCAATGGATTATGCATTTAGATAACTCAATAATTAGCGAAAAGGAAATGCTAGCAGTCATTTATGGAATTATTTACTTCTACTGTTATTTATATGGTCAGAAATGTAAAGTGGTAAACAACACATCTGTAAAATGGTTTTTGGGACTAAGTGATCCTTCTAGTGGAATGACAAGATGGGCACTCAAAATGAGTGAATCTAGTTAAGAAGTAGTCCCTAAACCAAGAAAGGAGCATAGAAGTGTGGATAAGTTGTGCAGAAACATTGGAGTACTTGAAACATCAGGTAAGAGTATGGACCAGTAGCAGAAGACACAAGCAGTTGATCTGGATTTTCAGGTATTCAGACTACAGTCACAGTATGTGATACATGATGGTCTACCCCGCAGATCGACAAAGTGTGGACCATGCATAGCGATCCTGGCAGCATTCATGACCGAAGTTTTGCAACAAGGGCGTGACTACATGTTAGCAGGTCATAGTAGTTGCAGAATTAGGGAGAGAATAGTCGTTGGAAAAACTAATAGAAAATTCGGAGCCATGAAGCGCAACAGAATTTAGAAATCTGTAGATCTTATACGCAGAAAACTGATCATAGTTACCGAAAAGTCCCATTACACAGACTGCCAGAAGTGAATAAACCTTTGAGATGACTGGACTGTATGTTTTAGGACTGTTCAATAGTACCCTTGCTGGAAATAATCATATATTAACAATAACTTATCATTTTTCTTGACACACTGATTGGTAGCAATTCCAGACCAACAAACTAACACAGCAACACAAGGTATGATAAGTAATTGGATCCTCAAAATTCGGAGTACTGGATACCATAATATCAGATCAGGTGCATACTGAATGCAATGAAACTGTTGTGTTATTCGCTTCAAAAGTCAAGAACAAGCCCTTTCCATCCATAAGCAAACAGCACAGGTAGAGTGTGGATATGACTGTTTCCAGAATGTTAAGCCACTATGTCAATAGCCAACACAGCTACCTAGTATGCATAATTTCAGCATATATCTCTTAAGTCCACATCAGCATCAGTCTTTTGACATATGATGTGACTTATGGCATAAAGACACCACATCCTTTTGACATGGTAAAATTGAAGCTAGGAGCGGGTAAGTAGATTAGATTAGATTAGATTAATACTTGTTCCATAGATCATGAGTACGACACTTCATACTGATGTGGAACATGTCTGGTTAGTAAAAGGTGTCTATACAAGATATTGCATTAGACAAAATATTACATGACACTCAATTTTTTTTGTGGGGTTGGGAAATTATCCACTTAATCCAAAAATTCATCTAATGAGTAGAAGGAGTTGCCATTAAGAAATTCTCTTAATTTCCTTTTAAATGCTGTATGGCTATCTGTCAGATTTTCGATGCTATTAGGTAAGTGACCAAAGACTTTTGTGGCAGCATAATTTACCCCCTTCTGAGCCAAAGTTAGATTTAACCTTGAGTAGTGAAGATCATCCTTTCTTCTAGTGTTGTATCCATGTACACTGCTATTACTTTTGAATTCGTTCGGATTGTTAATAACAAATTTCATAAGTGAATATATATATTGTGAGGCTACAGTGAAGATTTCTAGCTCTTTAAATAAGTGTCTGCAGGATGATCTTGGAGGAGCTCCAGCAATTATTCTGATTACACGCTTTTGTGCAATGAACATTCTTTTACTCAATGATGAGTTACCCCAGAATATGATGCCATACAAAAGCAGAGAATGAAAATAGGCGTGGTAAGCTAATTTACTCAGATGTATATCGCCAAAATTTGCAATGACCCTAATAGCATAAGTAGGTGAACTCAAACGTTTCAGCAGATCCTCAGTGTGTTTTTTCCAGTTCATCCCCTCATCAATGCATACACCTAGAAATTTTGAATATTCTACCTTATCTACCGATTTCTGATTGAAGTCTATATTTATTAATGGGGTCATTCCATTTAATGTGTGGAACTGTATATACTGTGTTTTTTCAAAGTTTAATGAGAGCCCATTTGCAGAGAACCACATAATGATTTTCTGAAAAACATCGTTTACAATTTCACCAGTTAATTATTGTCTGTCGAGTGTGATAGCAATACTTGTATCATCGGCAAAAAGTAACAGTTTTGCATCTTCGTGAATATAGAATGGCAAGTCATTAATATATATTAAGAACAGCAGAGGACTGAAGACCGAACCTCGCGGCACCCATTCTTGATTGTTACCCATTTTGAGAAATCACCAGTTTTTTGCATATTATGTGAACTGTTTATTTCAAATTTCTGCACTCTTCCAGTTAGATATGATTTAAACCATTTGAGCACTGTCCCACTCATACCACAGTACTTGAGCTTATCTAGAAGTATTCCATGATTTACACAATCAAAAGCCTTTGATAGTTCACAAAAAAATCCCAACATGTGACTTCCGGTTACTCATAGCATTTAATATTTCATTAGTGAAAGTATATATAGCACTTTCCATTGAAAAACCCTTCTGGAAACGAAACTGACATTTTGTTGGTTGGTTGGTTAGTTAGGGAGATTAAAGGGACCAACATTTTGTTAAAACTTTATTTTTACAAAGGTGTGAAGCTACTCCACAATACATTACTTTTTCAAGAATTTTGGATAAGGCAGTCAGAAGAGAGATTGGGCAGTAGTTGTTGACATCAGACGTATCCCATTTTTTAAGCAGTGGTTTAACAATAGCATACTTCAGTCTATCTGAGAAAATACCCTGCTTCAGAGAGCTATTACATATGTGGCTAAGAATCCCACTTATTTCTTGGGAACAAGCTTTTATTATCCTGCTGGAAATGCCATCAATTCCATGTCAGCTTTTATTCTTGAGAGAGTTTATCATCTTCCTAATTTCAGAAGGAGAGGTGGGTGGAATTTCAATTGTGTCAAATGGTGTGGGTAAGGCCTCTTCCATTAACTGCCTTGCTTCTTCTAATGAACATTTAGATCCTATTTTCTCTACAACATTTGAAAATGATTATTCAAAATGTTTTCGACTTCCGGCTTGTTGTTTATCAAGTTTCCATTCGCTTTGATGGTGGCTCCATCATCCTGTACTCTTTTTGTCCTGTCTCCCTCGTAATAATATTCCAAACTGTTTTGATTTTGTTATCAGAGGTATTAATCTCAGACATGATGCACATGCTTCTGGACTTTTTAATAACCTTTCTTGATGTAGCACAGTAGTTTTTATAATATTTGGCTGTTTCTGGGTCATTACTCTTTCTTGTTCTTAGATACAGTTCCCTCTTGTAGTTAGAAGGTATTTTTGTTCCTTTAGTAAGCCAAGGTTTTTTGCATGGTTTCTTATAATCATATTTAACTACTTTCTTGGGGAATCAGTTTTCAAATTTTCTTACAAGTGTATCATGAAATAAGTTATATATTAAATTAGCATCAGGTTCCTTGTACACCTCATCCCAGTCTAACTGCTGAAGATTTTCCCTGAAATTTCTAATTGTTGAGTCATTAATTGAATGCACAGCTTTGGAGGGTAGTTTTGAATTACTGAATGGAGCTATGTCATATACTGTAACTGGCTGAGCATCAAGATCAGAAAGCCCATTCTCAACAGCGCAAGAATTTATGTTTTTAACCTTTCTTGGTCTATAAAAGTGTTATCTATCAATGTGCTGCTGTGCTTTACTACCAGAGTAGGAAAATTAATGACAGATGTCAAATTGAAAGAACCGAGCAAGACTTCCAGGTCATTCTTCCTATTACACTCTTTCAGTGAATCAACACTGAAGTCCCCACAAATAATAATTTGCTTGTCCCTATCTGACAGATAGCACAACAAGGCATCCAAGCTTTCCAGGAATAAATGAAAGTTTTCTGAAGAGGACCTGTATAATGTTACAATTATAAAAGAGCCCTCCTTCAGTTTACATTGACAGGCACATGCTTCTATATGTTGCTCTAGACAAAACTTTTTTGTATCTAAGCTTTCTACACAGTGATAACTTTTGACATATATGGCAACTCCTCCTCCCACCTTATTCTCTCTACTCATAAGTGCAGCTAGTTTATAACCACTGATATTTACCTTTTCCATATCAGACACAATGTGATGCTCAGACAGGCATAGTTTATCTATTACATTATCAGATTCAATGTCATCTAAACAAAGCAGGAGCTCATCTACTTTATTCTTCAATCCCGGAATATTTTGGTGAAAAATGGTAACATTATTTTTTACTTTACTTTTGTGAGATCTACTTTTTTCTTTAATCCACCAAGTGAATCAGCAAAAGTTGGTTCAAATGGCTCCGAGCACTATGGGACTTAACATCTGAGGTCATCTGTCTCCTAGAACTTAGAACGACTTAAACCTAACTAACCTAAGGACATCACACACATCCATGCCCGATGCAGGATTCGAACCTGCGACCGTAGCAGTCGCGCGGTTCCGGACTGATAGCATAGAACCGCACGGCCACCGCGTCCGGCTCAGCAAAAGAATTTGTGAAATGTTTATGGACGATTTCGCAAAGAGAAAAATGAGCCAACGTTAAGCACTACTACATCAGGAACAGATGGGACAATGCACATGGAAACTGCCACAATACAAAGTCGGTCAGCGAGTATTGTTAACAAACCCATATACACCTAAGGGTAAAACCAAGAAGTCTCTAACCAGGTACCAAGGCCCGTACCACATCATTGAATTGACTTTGGGAGTCAATGTTAAAGCGCGTTTTCCGACAGGAACATCTGTTGTTCATGTGAATAGGAGCTGTCAATGCGTTACCACAAGTCCCATCAGCTACACCTGCACCGAAAAAAGCATCTAAAAGAATTTGAAAACTAACAATCGATGATCGCAAATCTGGTCCATCTTACTAAACTCGTGGCGTAAACACAGAAGACGGCGGCAGCAGCAGCTGGAAATTCTGAGTTCAGGTCTTCCTCTGCAGTCAATGCTCAGGGCTCATCTGATCAGTTGTCCTTACTCTTCTGGTGTCCAGTAGCAGCTGCCCTCCTCAAATTCTCAACTCCTAGCCATAAGTGTGCTCTTTGACCTCCTATCAGCAAGTGTTTACTCCACGAATTCCTAGTACACTACTGGCCATTAAAACTGCTGCACCACGAAGATGACGTGCTATAGACGCAGAAATTTAACCAACGGGAAGAAGATGCTGTGATATGCAAATGATTAGCTTTTCAGAGCATTCACACAAGGTTGGCGCCAGTGGTGACACCTACAACGTGCTGACATGAGGAAAGTTTCCAACCGATTTCTCATACACAAACAGCAGTTGACCGGCGTTGCCTGGTGAAACGTTGTTGTGATGCCTCGTGTAAGGACGAGAAATGGTACCATCACGTTTCCGGCTTTGATAAAGGTCAGATTGTAGCCTATCGCGATTGCGGTTTATCGTATCGCGACATTGCTGCTCGCGTTGGTCGAGATCCAATGACTGTTAGCAGAATATGAAATCGGTGGGTTCAGGATGGTAATACGGAACGCCGTGCTGGGTCCCAACGGCCTCGTATCACTAGCAGTCGAGATGACAGGCATCTTATCCGCACGGCTGTAACGGATCGTGCAGCCACGTCTCGATCCCTGAGTCAACAGATGGGGACGTTTGCAAGACAACAACCATCTGCACGAACAGTTCGACGACGTTTGCAGCAGCATGGACTATCAGCTCCGAGACCAAGGTTGCGGTTACCCTTGACGCTGCATCGCAGACAGGAGCGCCGCGATGGTGTACTCAACGACGAACCTGGGTGCACGAGTGGCAAAACGTCATTTTTTCGGATGAATCCAGGTTCTTTTTACAGCATCATGATGGTCGCATCCGTGTTTGGCGACATTGGAAGCGTGTATTCGTCATCGCCATACTGGCTTATCACCCGGCGTGATGTTATGGGGAGCCATTGGTTACACGTCTCGGACACCTCTTGTTCGCATTGACGGCACTTTGAACAGTGGACGCTGCATTTCAGATGTGTTACGACCCGTGGCTCTACCCTTCATTCTATCCCTGCGAAACCCTACATTTCAGCAGGATAATGCACGACCGCATATAGCAGGTCCTGTACGGGCCTTTCTGGATACAAAAAATTTTCGACTGGCGCCCTGGCCAGCACATTCTCCAGATCTCTCACCAATTGAAAAAGTCTGGTCAATGGTGGCCGAGCAACTGGCTCGTCACAATACGCCAGTCACTACTCTTGATGAACTGTGGTATCGTGATGAAGTTGCATGGGCAGCTGTACCTGTACACGCCATTCAAGCTCTGTTTGACTCAATGCCCAGGCGTATCAAGGCCGTTATTACAGCCAGAGGTGGTTGTTCTGGGTACTGATTTATCAAGATCTATGCACTCAAATTGCGTGAAAATGTAATCACATGTCAATTCTAGTATAATATATTTGTCCAATGAATACCCGTTTATCATCTGAATTTCTTCTTGGTGTTTCAATTTTAATGGCCAGTAGTGTAATAAGTGGTTTCAAAGTAAACGCTCTGAAACTTGGATGTTTCTGTCAGAGCAGGGACCTTGCCAGCCAATAGTGACAGACATTGCGAGTTACGCCCAGTGAAATTTAAGCAGAAAGGTTAAAAAGTCTCCTACTCTTTCAGGCTTTCGCTATATCTCACCAACAGTGCTCTGGAGTGGGAAGGAAGGAAGAAAATCTCTCCCACTTAATGACAAAATTTTGAAACAGATTTACGAGGTGCTCAGCCCATACGCACATATGACAAAGTGTTTGCCCTATGCAAAATGTAAGAAACAATAAGAATGCTAGATTCTGAAATTAAAGCGAATGTTATTTTGTGGCGTCATTCCTTAGGTAATGGAGATTCACACGCTCGCCTCTGGAGAGTGACACCTGACTATAGATTTCTTGTCTTTCTAAAGAGTTCTACACACAATAATGATGTTCTTTCGGCAGAGAAGGCTGCTCTGTCCACCGCTTGGAGTGATGGTGGGAAAAAGGGGGGGGGGGCGGGGGTGACTGAGTGCCTTGCCCATTATCTGAGATGAGACCCAGCCTTGGACTCTTTTATGGTCTAGTCCAGTGTGTTCTTACGCGCTCACTACTATTCAGGCTGTAGTGGTTTCATGGAGCTAACGTCATGTATTCCAGTACTCTACAGGCACACGTAAACAAATGCTCCTCCACCTGTGCAATTCTCGTGGATGTCTAGTTGTGATATCAAGAAAAATCTCTAGTTGCGAAAGTCAACTGCCTGCTAAATCATAAGAAATATATCTCTTCAGTGTGTCATAAAACTCTTGTTTTCGGAAGGAAATACAATTTACAACGTCATTACTATCACCTTCACACAGTAGACTACGATTGAATAGAAGGGGGTGCTCTCAAGGAACTGGTTTTCAAGTGAAGAATAACATACAGGAAGATATAAGTAAAAATGATGATTTTTCTAGAACAGTAAAAAAAGTCTTGTGTACTGTAATATGTTTATTCAATACAGATGAAAGCTGCTGAAGAAAACCTAAGCGAAGTTGTAATTCGTGTGACTTACTAAGAAGCACAAACATTCTATTTGGGACCTCTCTAATTGAATCATGTCTAGGAGCAGTAGCAGAATGCGTAGTTCCTAGGGAATTGGCAACTTTTGATGGCATTTATCTCTCAAAGGAAACGGCACCCCGTCGGATTCTCGACGTGGGAGCTGATTTGGAGGCACAACTCAGAAATGATCGCCAGAGTTTCACGGCCTTTTTCCTCGCACTTGATTAGGCCACAAACGCATCCGACTGTGCTCAACTTGCTGTTTTTAAACATGGACATATGAGTACAATTACAAGTTACGGAAGAGCTGCTAGTTTTGGTGCCACTGGGTTACATAACAGGGCTAAATGTTTTTGAAGCCGCTTGTGAGTCTCTGGAGAACATGAACTTGCTGTGGGAAAACCTTCATTCTGTGAGCACAGAAAGTGTGTCAGCAAGGTTTCGTTTATCGCTTAAAAAAATAAAGAGTGATTTTGGAAGAGGGATCTGTGGTAGACACTGTTTCATTCATCAGGAGACATTGTGTGCTGAAACTGTGGAAATTCGTCATGTTGTGGACATTGTGGCGAAGTGCGTGAATCTTATATGAAGGCATGGTGTCAATCATCAGTTCAAACGATTTATTCAAATTCTTGAAGCTGAATATGGAGATAAACCCTCCATGCTGTTCGGCTGATCAGCAGAAGTAAATTTCTTGAATTTTATTTTTTTTTTGCAATTCATGCGGAAATTGCTTTATTTCAGGACATGAGAAGAGGAGAAATTCTTTGTTTCAGAGGACCAAAGTGGATATTAGACCTTGTGTTTCTGGCTAATATAACGTTTAATCTCTAGATTTACCTGCTCGCATCTTCATTATAAAGTATAAATGTGTGATTAATCAACTAATAAATAGTGTCGAGACGTGTTTCCAAGAAGTAAAATTATTACAGAAGGAATTGCAGTTGCTCAGTACTCCGTTCTCAGTTGTACCTCTGATATGCCACATACAATGCTATTACAACTGACTTACAAAACTCAACGTTTTTAAAGGACAGGTACTGCAATTGTCTAAATCTACCTCTGTGGTATCAAAATGTAAAGTCGGGAACATTCCCCAGGCTTCATAGGAACGCATCTGTAATTATGTCTATGTTCAGGTCATCATACTGTTGCGAAGAGCAGTGAAGAAGATAAAAAACGAAGAAAGGTCATTACTTCAGGACCCTACAATGAAAAGTATGCTGTGCATCATTGCAGTGAACAAGATATCATCTGATGTAAATGCATTTGTCTCGCAAAAAGTCTGTATAAAACAAAAACGTCAATAATATTGTGCAAAGCTTACTCGTTAATTTATTCTGATCGCCATTCCCACACAGCCAGTTCATCCCTTACCAGCTGTTACATTTTTATGGAGTTCAATTCTGATAAAATTAGGATTAGAATGATCTCGGAATGCAGCTGCAGTTCCTCGTGACATCACGCTCTGGCCATCCCCAGCACTTGTACGCAGCTCACCACATCCACGTGCCTATACAACCACAGGCCGAGAGGCTGTGCCCCACACGCAAGTAACCACTCTGCAGCTACAGGCGAGCGCACGAGTTGGAACAGTCCGGTCTAGCCTGTTCCTCTTAAGAAGATTCTCTTATCTTTTGCTAGCCATCTCGTAGGCTCCCAATTCTTCAGTCTCTTCACTGTATCTAGAAGGAGAAAACAATGAGACGGACAGCCACCTGTGCTACTATGTATTGATTGCAATTCCCATATAGCGCCAGAGATCGACTACGTTAATCAAGAGCATGAGCATAAAGCAGTCTGAAATATGTTGCTTGGCAGTTTCAGGGGAAATTGGCCACATAACATCTACACAAATAGAAAGTGAGCAGACTTTGTAATAAAATATAGTAAAGCAGTTTATTACTTTTATTCTCTAAATTGATGAAAACGTCGCCATTTTTCTACATAAATGTGGCTTTAGAAAATGTTGTGTACTGTTTACAACAATATTACAGAAAGTGCTTAGCTTTGTTATCCTCAGGACTCCTATTACTATTCTCGCTGTTTGACACCTGAATCCTGTAAATGCCTATATAATAACGCTTCTGCAGCTAACACTTCTTACAGCAGGTCCTTAGTCACTGACATATTCAAAATTAGTGGCACTCGCAAGTTTGAACAAAGTTTATAGCATCAGTGTTGGTCACATGTCACTTCAGTGATAAGATAATTGGGTTGGAGTTGAATGAGTTACACATGGAAAGAGACGATTCAGTGAAATTCAATGTACTCCATGACGAAATTTGTGTGGAAATTTGATATTAGCTGCCCTAAAGAATGAATTCAAAAACTGCAGTGAAAACGAGGTAGCTAAGAGTAGCTAAATATGTTGCAGTATCATGCAAAAGGATATGCGAAATTTATGTAATTTCTAGAAGTATTAAAATTTATGTAGTACTTGCAGTCTATAGAAATTGAAGCAATCAACATCTGGAAGCTTTATTATAAGGTGCAGTAGTAAGAATGTCTTGACAAAAATTAAACTTACTGATAATGGAATACTGTTAAGTTCTTCATTCCACACCATTTAAATAAAAATAGTGTAAATCATCAATAGAATATGTAGCTAATTAGGTAACTATTTAACTAACTATCGACTTTTGTATCACAATTACACTGAATAACTAGACTATAATTAATAATCCACAAGTTTCTAGTATTCTGAACGATATTTTCTAAATGTAGCAAAAATAATGCTGAAGAAGTTAGAAGAGTATTGAAAATATCATTCCACAAAATTTAACAAATTTGAAGTAGTGCCAGAATCCTTCACTAAGATTAATGTGATTGTAAAAAATCTCAAAAACACAACAATTAATGCAATTTTGAACAGAAGAGTTATTCTAACTTAATATGTCATATTCATTGTTATAAGTAATGCAATAAAGCTAAAAGATTTTTCCAGGCAAGTTAAAACGAATCACTGTCGAACCTCTTTATAAGGAAGATTACAGAAAAGGTATTTAGTTTTTGTGCAATTTTGTTACTGACATCTTTTTCTAAAATATTTGAGAAAGTTATGTAGTCAAGAGTAGTGTCATGGTTAACCAAAATAATTAAATTCGTATATTGCTATTTTGGTCCTTGAAGGTTTCCTTAACTGAGAATGGCATTTGTACATTTGCTCATCAAATTTTGCAATGTTTATAGAATAAAGAAACTGCTTTTTGTGATCTTTCCATGCCATTTTGTTGTGTTGATCATGTCATGGTTTCAGGTTTTATGGATTTAATAGCATTATAAACATTTTTTTTGTGAAAAAAGAATACAAATATTGTTATTTATTATTGTAGAATGGGAAGAACTTTAAGTTACAGGAAATTCATGACAAATAGTGCCACAGAGTACGGGAAGCAAAGAATATGTTGATAATGTTTTTCAAATGATTCATAACTGCAGCTCTGAAAACTTTCAAAAAGAAGCACAGTATATTCAGTTCTGTACAACAAACAGAGTAACACCAACAACGAATATACCATATGCATATAAGTCTGTGGATTATAAGTCTGTGGATGTGAAGGAAAACTTCACAATTTTGGGTGAATATACAGATAAAGAATTGAGTGAATGAAACTTGCAATTGAGCCTCTCTAGTTCAGCAACTTCTGTTTTTCACGTATGTGCTGGTTTGGCGAATGAACTACTCCATGTATTAATACAGTGTGCATATTGACTCTCTTTAATGTTTTCTGATATAGTTTCTGGTGTAGGTTGCCACTTCAGAAGAACAGAACAACAGTGAACAATGCAAATAATATGTACTGTTCACCCATAGACATCATGTAGGTGTAGGTGTCGCTTCAAGAGGCTGAACATTCCGTATGTGTAAATTTACTAATGAAATTCATCGTAAACAGTCCACACGATTTCGAAAGAATAATACTGTCTGTGGCTATAAAGTGGGAGAAAACATCACATTGTTTACTTCTTACTGGGAGCAGCTCAGAGTAGAGTTCATAAGTACTCACAGAAGTCTTTGAACATTTGCATAACAGTATAGAATGCCTGGGATATGAAAAAGAAATATAATATGAAATCATTTCTTCTGGCTGTCTCTCTTTGTTCTATGGATGAATTTATAATTGTACAACTGTGGCATATGTTACATAGCTTAATAAAAGAAATCCTTATTCTTTTGTTAAATCTGTGTTTCAGTGGGTGATATGAAGGTTTGAAAAGATGTAAATGTGCAGTAAATTTTTCAGTCTTAAGAAACTGAAACCTCTGTATTATTTGGTATTCTGTACATAATCATCATGCAGCCATACACGCAAATCATATGAACATAGTATGTACAGAGACTTGGTACATATAATTTCAGTGGAATCATAATAATGATCTATGAAATGTATGATTAGCCAAGCAATTGTAGCCACTAAGTTAGGTTCAGTTGATGTATGTCTTGAATTCAAAATTAATTGACTGTACCACATAGGCACTTCTACTATGTGGGAAAAGGTTTAATTATATGCTGCTGATGTGGCTAGTATAAATGTTCCATCACTCAAAGATGTCAATGATAGTTCTTGATAGACATTTATTGTAAGAAAATCATTGTTAATCCTCAGTAGTTTAGTGACAAAAAATTAGTTCCATGTTTAAGGATATTGCTTTAGTTGCATTCAAAGTACATGTGAAAAACAAGAACATTTTTGACTTTTACCTCACAAAAAATGTTGACCCTGTAACGAAACCACTACATTTGTATAGCAGCTTGGGCGTAATTACGAGCAGTACTTTGCCAGCGACATGATTTAGTACATCTATGTTATAAAAAGCCATGGGGACTTCCTCAGTGTTTCTGTAACGAGACCAAGGCAAAGCTTTTGTGAGTGTCCTGTGATTAGACGTTAATATTAATGTTTTTGTTCTGCTAAATAGTGATTTGTTTTATATCGAAATATCAGCTGATAGAGGATTGAGGAAAGTAGCCATCAATGTACGCAAGTATGAGAAAAATTTCTTATTTTGTCCGCTGACTTCTGGATTGTGACGAAATCCTAAAGAAAGATCTGTAAATATTATGTGGTTGTGGTTTGTGGGATTAAAGGGACCAGGCCGCTACGGTCATCGGTCTAATATTATGTGAAAAGTGTCATGATTAATATAAAGGTGAAATCAATGAGCGTCCCATCAAACTGTAGTTTGAGTAGCAGAACCGACACATTGCAATAAATTTATGTGGCCTGAGAAAAACGCAAGTCCAAAGAAAAGGAAGAATATGTAACTGTGGGCCTCCTCCATCCGACTTCCTTGCTGGTCACTGATAAAAAGCAATCCTCATGCAGCTACTTCTACATAGAATATGGTGTAACTCGTATTCCCCAAATTGTGAATGTTAAACATTGCTTCAACACCCTTAGATGCATAGCTTGATCTAATTCACATCCTATTTAAGTGGGTGTCTGGAACAATGATTCATACATTGTGTGCCCTGATTTTCAGTATAGGTACACTAGCTGAGAACTCCAGGCGATGTAGCTTTTTGATTTCCAACTGTGCAAATTATTATCTAAATATTCTCTAGATGACAGTTAATAGTTGTCTTAAAGCTTTATTGTTCAGATACAAGATACAAATTACCTATATACACGTTTTTTAAACAAAGATTAGCTTTTTGCTTTGCATGTGTTGCTTATATATATGGCACAGTAATTTTGTCTGAGAATGCTTTGTTACAAATTGAATATTTTTATCCAAGAAATAACAATTTCACATAGTTATTCAATAAAAGAACACTTATATTTATAACGAAACCCAAAATTGTTCATACACAATTGCAATGCTAAAAAGAATAATGAACATAGTTTTTGAGGAATAATAAAGTAAGTTCTTTTACATAAAAAGCATTGGAGAGTTTTATCTTCATTGGTTTACAAATGACTCTCTCTAAGAAATATTTGGGCTACACACATAAAAATACCACAAACCAAAAACTTAATGAACTATTTCTTACGAAGGCATGGCCGACACCGACAGTAACGACGTTTTCACCAGCAAAGTTCTGCTAGATAATATTTCGTGAGGCAAACCATTTAACTTTGGAAGTGACAGTCATTGGTGCTTCGTTTAAGCTTGTGTTTCAACGCTCTTTGATGCTGTAATTGAACAATAATAGTTGATGAATATTAAATTTCACATGTAGAAGCTCGGCCACTTCCTCCACCATCCCTCCACTCTCTTCATTCTATCCAACATATTTCGATAGAAGTGTGCGGGAGATTTTCATCCGTGTCTTGTTCACAGGACTGGAGGAGACACGTTGTTTATGAAAACAGTTGTTGACCTGATTTCTCGGATCGTAGCGTTTCTTAATCTGAGGTTTCCTTAAAGGTTATTCACTATTCCTGTTCACAAGTCACTGCAGAAGACATGCATAGCAAAACTGTTGCAGTAGATGTGGTACATTAGGTACGAGTTTGGTTAGCGTTTAGATGCATGTTGCGTATTGCTAGTTGCGAAGGACACAGGTTCCCATCTGGTTTGCCGCTATTTGCGACGCGAGATGTATCAGTCTAAAGTGAGATACATGTAATTAAGTTTTGGAGTGATCGTGGAATTCTTTCGCGTGTGCTTTGACGAATGATGTTGCAGTACCAACTTCGTTTTTCGCGCAGAATCCTCAGAAATGGTGTTTAGGGTAGTGAGATTTAATGGTGAGTTCGCAATGAGAAAAGAAAGCTACTGGCTATCAGAAGGGGCAACAGTTGCCGAAGGGTTCTTGAAGCGTGAAGCACGTGTCGCTGCCGACGCAGTAGCGACCACTAGCTGCCAGCTGCATCATCTGCTGGAAGGTTGGGTCCGTAGACTTTTTCACCCAGCCATACATTTTGATGTCGAAGTCACTGGGGGCCGGCAACTTCTGCAGGAAAAAAAAACAGCATCCAGGTGATTAGAGGCGTTTTGTGTAACAAGCAATTGAACAGAAGCCTTAACTGGGGCAATGGTGTAAAGTGCAACGAATGTGGTTTTATCGAAGACAAAGCATAGACTTTCATACAACTGGAAGTCACGTAGTAAAACATTTACATCTTAGTACAAAATTTTCGAATAAATTAACAACATTTATGAAGTGTATTTTCAGTTCCGAATACGAACATCCGTCAGCCGTATAAGGGAATAACGAACAATGAAAATTTGTCGGATTGTGACTCGAATAGGGATTTCCTGTTTCACGTGAGTGGTCGTCTAAAGCTCTTTGGCTTTCCGGACCAGACCGAGACTTCCATATGTCGTTGTTCCTGGTTCACAACCTGTACTCGTACACACAGTATTTCAGTACCGCACGGGGGAGGACATTTTAGTTGAAGGTAACTGCCTGGTATCGGCGGATGTATACGATACTGCAGTACCTGTGTTGTTAAGAAGAATGACGCAACATTGCTTGTCCGAAGGAATGGCACTGGGTAACTATAACCATTATGAAATACCTGAAATGTATTCACAGTTGTATAAGGGAATGGCGACAGCGCAAATTTGTGCCGGATCGGGTCTGGAACCCGTAATTACGTAATGTGTGTACGAGTACAGCTTGTAAAGCAGGTACGATGACATATGGAAGTTTGAGTGCTGCCGTGAGTCGTCCACGGATAGCCAAAGTGGTTAAGGGGACCAAACCCTGCCTATCTGACCCATGTTAGTTTAGGCAAGTATTTGACCCACTTCTGAAAAAAAAACTATTTGATGCAGGACCTTAATATTTTTACTCTACGTTACATGATGCTAATAGAGTCAACTGTACGAAGATTTACTTTATCCATTTTATAATTTTTAAGAAATACTTTTTTAAATTTATTAACCAAAAATATTAAGTTTTTTCTGCAGAAAATATATTTTTTGTGAACTTCCTAATGGGGGGATATTAATGAATGTAGTACCAGAGGTGGCTTTTTATGTTATGCGGAGTCTCTGAAAATTTCATTCATTATCTATGATGGCTTCTGATATAATGGGGCATATGTACTGAAAATTTTAGTTTGCGGGAAATTGACTTAACTGTTGAAATTTGTTACTTACAGTTAATTAAAACTGTCCTGCTCCACATGATGGCCCTTCTTGGGCCTCTAGCAGGTCTTCCAGCTTCTTTTTCACCTTCCTGAATGTTTGTCTTGCTTTCTTGGCCATTTTATCGCAATGTTGTAGACCAGTGATGATATTTTCAACAGGATTAATTCCCAGCTTTTTCAATACCCAACACTTTCCAGTATTACCACAATTGAGTGTAATAACATAATGAACTCCTACTTTCATTATATGCATGCCTACAAATACAGTTTTAGGAACGCGGTTCCAAATTATGCTGTTGAAACATTCATTTGGGTTCTTTGTCTGTCCATGCAGACATTTCCTTAGAAGGTCAGGATGAGCCAAGTCTCTGAAAATAGGTTTAATTGCAGTAATAACAGTAGCAGGAAGAGAATGCTAGTGAGAATAATATTCTCCAGTTGCCTGAGCCCTGTTATACACTCCTGGAAATGGAAAAAAGAACACACTGACACCGGTGTGTCAGACCCACCATACTTGCTCCGGACACTGCGAGAGGGCTGTACAAGCAATGATCACACGCACGGCACAGCGGACACACCAGGAACCGCGGTGTTGGCCGTAGAATGGCGCTAGCTGCGCAGCATTTGTACACCGCCGCCGTCAGTGTCAGCCAGTTTGCCGTGGCATACGGAGCCCCATCGCAGTCTTTAACACTGGTAGCATGCCGCGACAGCGTGGACGTGAACCGTATGTGCAGTTGACGGACTTTGAGCGAGGGCGTATAGTGGGCATGCGGGAGGCCGGGTGGACGTACCGCCGAATTGCTCAACACGTGGGGCGTGAGGTCTCCACAGTACATCGATGTTGTCGCCAGTGGTCGGCGGAAGGTGCACGTGCCCGTCGACCTGGGACCGGACCGCAGCGACGCACGGATGCACGCCAAGACCGTAGGATCCTACGCAGTGCCGTAGGGGACCGCACCGCCACTTCCCAGCAAATTAGGGACACTGTTGCTCCTGGGGTATCGGCGAGGACCATTCGCAACCGTCTCCATGAAGCTGGGCTACGGTCCCGCACACCGTTAGGCCGTCTTCCGCTCACGCCCCAACATCGTGCAGCCCGCCTCCAGTGGTGTCGCGACAGGCGTGAATGGAGGGACGAATGGAGACGTGTCGTCTTCAGCGATGAGAGTCGCTTCTGCCTTGGTGCCAATGATGGTCGTATGCGTGTTTGGCGCCGTGCAGGTGAGCGCCACAATCAGGACTGCATACGACCGAGGCACACAGGGCCAACACCCGGCATCATGGTGTGGGGAGCGATCTCCTACACTGGCCGTACACCACTGGTGATCGTCGAGGGGACACTGAATAGTGCACCGTGCATCCAAACCGTCATCGAACCCATCGTTCTACCATTCCTAGACCGGCAAGGGAACTTGCTGTTCCAACAGGACAATGCACGTCCGCATGTATCCCGTGCCACCCAACGTGCTCTAGAAGGTGTAAGTCAACTACCCTGGCCAGCAAGATCTCCGGATCTGTCCCCCATTGAGCATGTTTGGGACTGGATGAAGCGTCGTCTCACGCGGTCTGCACGTCCAGCACGAACGCTGGTCCAACTGCGGCGCCAGGTGGAAATGGCATGGCAAGCCGTTCCACAGGACTACATCCAGCATCTCTACGATCGTCTCCATGGGAGAATAGCAGCCTGCATTGCTGCGAAAGGTGGATATACACTGTACTAGTGCCGACATTGTGCATGCTCTGTTGCCTGTGTCTATGTGCCTGTGGTTCTGTCAGTGTGATCATGTGATGTATCTGACCCCAGGAATGTGTCAATAAAGTTTCCCCTTCCTGGGACAATGAATTCACGGTGTTCTTATTTCAATTTCCAGGAGTGTATTTGCATCACCAATTTCCTCCTGATGGACACAATCCATCACATCGCTTATCATCAGTAGAGGACTTATGGTAGAATATGGCCCAAACACCTCTCTTCATTGCCTCCAGATTTTCTTTATTTCTCCTTATTGCCTGCCCGTAGTATACCTGCAAGTTTTCCACAACAGCTACTCGCAATCACACTTCAACAAAACTAAACGCGTGTTTTAAAGCGTGTTGTTTACAAACAGCAGAAACAAAAGAATACCGACCGTTGCATTCTAAGGATAGCCAGCACACTCGGGAGTAAAAAAAATCCCTAACGTGCGATATAGGGGATATAAAGATCTAAAATATATCCATAAAAGTGGGTGACAGAAAAGAGGGCATGGCACATAAACACACGTGGTAGGAAAATGCTCTTTAATGCTCGAAAAAAATTTTTTTCAGCAAAATCCTTTTCAGAGTACTTAAATAAAACCTTAATCTATCGAAATATGATGAAATCCGAAAATCGATTTTTTTCAACCTGAACCCCTTAAGGTGACCACTCACGTAAGGCGTGAAATCCGGGTTCGGATCCCGGTCTCCAGCACAAATTTTCATTTTTGTCATTCCTTATAAAACTGATGGTTGTTCGTATTCACAACTGTGAATTAATTCCATGTGTTTCATAACAGCTGTAGTCACCGCAGTGCCTGTTCCTGCGGACGTGCTTGCATTTCCGAAGGAACATTGCATCATTTTTCTTAACAACGCAAGGGACTCCACTATCGTATCAAATTTACAACAGGTGTTTAGCCTCCCTCAAGTTTCATTCCATGTTGGATATATTCCCACCAATTATTTTGCAGCTCTAGCGAGCATCGCAGATTCTGTTCCTTGTCGAAAAGATAACTGATTCGGGCATTGAGGTCATTCTGGCATAAGACATGCCACGTTGTTGAGCTGCTCCAGATAAAAGCATCGAATGACGAAGGTGCTGACTATACGAAAGGTTTTGCTCAGCCTTTCGAATTTTCACCAAAGTCTGTAGCTGGCAGTGCTCGTGTAACAATGAAATGTGCTGTTAGTTTACCACTGTGGAACCATGCGTTGCAGTACACAAAGAATAATACTGCGTTCTTGGGTTTCGTAAGAATGGTTTGCAGTAAATGATACTGTGCTGCTGTAGTTATGCTTATGGGAGAAGTTCATGTCCTACAAGTTCACTACGAACGTTTGCAGCTCAAAAGAAAATTTTGGTTGACGCGATCTCACAGAAAGCACATGTGGGTGTTCAGAGTTTCAACATTACTCTTCAGACTGCTAAAACAACCAGTATGCTAAAAGCAGGTGTATGTATGGGAGACAGCACCACTCATCTCACACATCGACTTCAGATACTTGAAGCGAGTAAACTTATAAAATAAACGTCCAGTAGCAGCCATTGTAGTCTGCTTCTGTGAAGTATGTTAACAGGCAGTTACAACGAGTGCTAATCTACACACATCTTTTATCACAGGAATTATTAAAACAATTATTAATGATTAGGCAGCTACGCTTTTTAAATAAAACAAACGTTACAAACATTCTACATTTTTATTCTTCATGTCTACATATATGCAGCCCTCTGCAGATAGAAGGCTCCGAACTGTAGCATGTAACATAGCGGTGTGTAACGTAACTATGTCGGTGCGTGAGGAACAACGTGCAGTAATCGAGTTTCGAATTTGAGGAGTTCGTCCACACGTGGAGCACACTCTCCTGCAGCATGGCTGTGTGAGATAACACTCGAGCGCTGCGATACCTGCCGCAGTACGACACTTTGGATTCACTGTCATCGATCATCCTCCAGACAATCCGAACTTGGCCGCATCCGATTTTCACCTGATTTCAGAACTTAAAGAACACCGTGGAGGAGTTCACTTTGATAGTGATGAAGCGATGCAAGCAGAGGTGAGGTTGTGGCTCCGTAAACAAAGTCAGACATTCTCGGTGAGAGTATCAAGCAACTGGTCTCTCGCTGGGAGAAATGTGTTCGTCTTCGCGGTGACTATGTTCAGAAATAAACAGGTAGAAGTCAGGAACAAAGATGTAGAATGTTAATAACATTTGTTTGATCTGAAAAGCTATAAGAGTTATCATATAAAAATTTGGAGGTGTTACTTTTTAGCACGCCCTCGCATTTTGAAAACAGACGCTTCACTTCTTCTTGCTATTCAGCTGCTGTTTTCAACTTAAACATTTACGTAACTTTACTGGTTTCAGTGGCCATATAAATTGTCAGTACAATGAATCTGTTTGATATGAATGTTAGTGTTACCCGTAATGTGCACAAATTGTGGAAAGAGCGGCTAATAAAGTACTCTTCTAGACTGTTCCTTTTTATCTTTATTTCTTTTTTTTTTTAACATCAGAGAACTTTCAGCTATCTTAGACAACCTGCTAATGACTTTTGCAATAAAATATAAAAGTCCATTTGGAATCCGAAATAGGGAAACAAACCTTACAGGGAAATGATTTTTACTTACAGTATTATGATCGCAATTTTAACCGTTCAGCCGGCCTTAGTCGCCGAGCGGTTCTAGGCGCTACAGTCTGGAACCGCGCGGCCGCTACGGTTGCAGGTTCGAATCCTGCCTCGGGCATGGATGTGTGTGATGTCCTTAGGTTAGCTAGGTTTAAGTAGTTCTAAGTTCTAGGGGACTGATGACCTTAGAAGTTAAGTCCCGCAGTGCTCAGAGCCATTTGAACCATTTAACTGTTCATTCGAAATTCACTCTTATTACACCTAAAATACATTAGGACTTAAATCTGTTGGCACTTGAGTGTAAGAATCCATTCTGCTGGATGTTAGTTCATCGATTTTACACAACATTTTTACTGCACCCTGCTGTAGAATAAATGCTTGTTTGACTTTAGTTCCATTGCCACAAAAGATTATGCCATAGGTTAGTGTCGAGTGAAAGCATGCAAAGTTAATAATTGGCAACCAATACTATACAATCGCAATAAAGTCATGAGGTGTTCAATTGACTCTTTTATTAGAACATGTTACGCGTTTCGGGATTAAACCCATCTTCAGACATCACAAACTTACACTCCTTCCTAACCAACCAGGCGTACAGCCTTGACAACTCAAAGAAAGTGTCGAAGAACATATGACTGCGGCACAAGTCAATTGAAGATCTCATGACTTTATTGCGATTGTGCAACATTGGTTGCCAATTATTAACATAAAAATGATCGCAGGCCTCAGACGGGATTTTATGTCCTGTATATCAGAATGCAAAGTACGGGATTTTATGTCCTGTATATCAGAATGCAAAGTACTTAAATAGCAATCCCAGTTGCAGACCAACGAATCGAAACGGATTTTCTTGTGCACGGCGGGCTGAATTGAACTTCTTGCTTAGCCTATTCACGTGTGAATTTTGCCTTGGAACTTCACATACGGAGATTCGTTCAGTGCATACCAACTGAAACTGTATGTCATTAGTAGGAGCATTTTGATGAACAAATCACTTGCCTCAATCCTTACAAGATGTGATATCGATCGTTATTAGTGCCTGCTTCTGAAGATTATGTACCCAAAGGTTGTATTCCTTCACGTTCAAAAGGTTAGCTGAGCTGTCTCCTCAACACGCCCATGGCACGAGTGCTGCCTGAAGGTAATTTACTAAACCTTTCTGTCACGGTATCCTCAAAGTACGGTTTTCATACATCACACCTTCTATTGTCACCATTCTTAGGTTGATTATTTCCTGTTTCTAGAAGGTCTCTACACATTGCACGAAAGATACTGAGTTGTGGATGGTTACTGTTTGGGAACAGATGTTCGTAAATACGACTAGCCTCTCAAACATTGCCCCTCGCCTCATCCTAACTCTATCATGTTATGGAGCTCAATAGCTGGTGGTTCACTCTACACCCAGAAGGAACAATTGGTGAAGAGTACTAAAGCATTAGAAACAGACAGCATATATTTACGAGTTGGTTACGTTGCGGTTTATGTCCTGACTGTAATGCGTCATTCATGAGCTTAAACCAATAATGACGTGTCTGAAAGGATGCCTCTCTTAAGAAATATGAACGTTTATGTGTGTATGACCTTTCGTCCACCAAGGTTTGTCGACGTGGCATTGGAACAATGCAGAGGAGTGGGCTTCCCGACGAAGTAATGCTATGAGATGCACAGGGACTCGTACCGGATCCTAGTCTTACCGGCATTAGATCGTACAGAGGTTGGGCAAAAGTATGGGAACACCGCGTGAAATGCATGCTTGTATATAAATGCAGATGCTAGCCAATCCTGCAACTGGCTCCGTTGTGCTTCACTACTAATGGCACATTGCAATGTCCTCAATACGTTGCTAGCGTAAGTCGTAGTCAGAACAGTGTCATGTATAGTTGTGAATTCAAAGTGGGCAAATTGCTTGTGGTCATATGATGGGAGCTTTCATACCCAAGCGAGCCGAAGTTCAATATGGTTCAAATGGCTCTGAGCACTACGGGACTTAACACCTGAGGTCGTCAGTCCACTAGAACTTAGAACTGCTGAAACCTAACTAACCTAAGGACATTACACACATCCATGCCCGAAGCAGGATTCGAACCTGCGGCAGTAGCAAAAGCGTGGTTCCAGACTGAAGCGTCTAGAGCCGCTCGGCCACCGCGACCGGCAGCGAGCCGAAGTGTTTGGTGTTTCAAGACGTATAATACTGAAGATTTATATTGCATACGTCAGACGAGAAAAAAAAAAAACATCACATACTGAGTCACAATATGGACCAGAGCGTGTGTTGAGTCATAGTGACAGACAGTCATTGAAGAGGATTGTGACTCACAGTGTGAGAACGACAGCTGCAAAAGCTGTTAAGTTAAGACAAGCGGCCATTGACCTACTTCTGTGCTGGATGCACACACATTGCCCGAACTCTTACGGGACTCGGTAAGATGGTCTGTCGCGAGTAATGAGTGTAATGGGCAGGGGCACTACGAATGTAGTGTGTGGACATTAAGTTGGGAATGTGGGTCTCACGGGGAGCTTGCAAGGGATAAATCCCTGCAGTCGCAGTATCCTCTGCGCCCTCGGTGGCTCAGATGGACAGCCGGCACGGTAACTCAGCGTGTTCGGTCAGAGGGTTAGTTGCCCTCTGTAATAACAAAACTGAGTTAATGGATCAACGACGAACTGAAACGGGTGTCTTGGGACGCCCGCACCGAGCAGATACAACGAACGAAAACGAACAAAATGAGACTAAAAAAAAAAAAAAAGATGGATAGAGCGCCTGCCATGTAAGCAAGAGATCCCAGGTTCGAGTCCCGGTCGCGACACACGTTTTTAACTGTCCCCGTTGATGTATATCAACGTCTGTCGACAGCTTAGGGTCTTGATGTAATTATCATTTAAGCTGCAAAAGTGTTTGCAGGAGCCTGTCAGCACCAAAAAAACGCGAAGGGAGCGCCGTAACAGGAAAACCTCGACTATGGAGCAGTGGAAGAAAGTAATTTGGTCGGATGAGTCTTGTATCACACTCTCTCCAATTTCTACGTGAGTTTACAATCGAAGAGTGAAACAAAGCGTGCGTTCGATGATACTTTGGGCAGTCATATCTTGGTATTCCATGAGCTCCCTGATTACTCTACAAGGCAGGATCACTGCTAAGGATTACGCAGCAATTATAACTCATTAGCTTCATCCCAACGCATAATTTTTGTGCCCCAGTGGTGATGTTACACTCCAAGGCGGCCCCTGATTACACATCCTGCATCGTACAGGATCAGTTTTGTGAGCAAGAGTATGCCATATCGCATCTTCCTGGCCACCACAGTAACCAGATCCCAATAGTAGTGAGACTTTTTGTTCTGCTTTGGAGAGAAGAGTGAGTGATCGCTGTTCACTTCCACTATTTTGCAGGAAGAATGGTGTAAGATTCGCTTGGAAACCGTACAGGATCTGTATTTACCCATTCCGAGACGACAGGAAGCTCTTTTCAGTCGCTTTGGGTTTCCTGCACAGTATGTTTTTTGGTGTCTCCATACTTTTGTCCAAGGGACTCAGAACTGGATCCATGTTTTACCGACATTTGATCGTAAGTGATATAGGGGATTAACATTTCTCTTTGTTTTTCTTTCATCCATTTTTTTCCAGTTTGTTTGATTTTACTCTTGTACAAGAAAAACCAAACTGTAATTAGGAAACAGTATTGGCAGCTGTCTGTAATCTTTGCACATGTGCAAAGTATGGCCGTGACTGCCTCAGGCAGTGCAGACTTAGTGGTAACCTGCCCGTCCGCTCCCACGCTGTCGATTAGCTTGAGTAGCTGACTAATTGACGAGTCCAAGGTGCCTCGTGTTTGTAACTGTAAATCGTGAAATAAACTGACGAAGAAAGCCTTATACCATCCTCACCGCGTGCTGTGTGTGTGTTTTGTGTGTTCTGAGAGAAAACCTCTTTTCTCAATATAGGTACGTACAGTCAGTTGTGTGGGGAAGGTATATCGTTTATTCTTCTTTGATTTCAAGTGAACCCGCTATGTCAGCAATCGTGAACGGTTAAATGCTGTTTGTGTACACTGTTCATTCAGTCAGTACGCTTAGAAACGCCATTTCAAGCTTGGACCGTACGCGCATTGTCACATTATTGCGATAACGTTTATCAACACTGGAAATTATTACATTTATTTAATGAATTTTGACAAGGGTGCAAAATGCCAAACTCTTCAAAAATGTTGAAGAGTGACATCAATTTTTAAAAAAAGGTCAATGAAAAAGTTTTGAAAATTATAGAGGAACTAGCTTCGTAAACTCAGCCTATAACATTTGCAAAAGTAATCAATAATCGTTTGAGAACCGTAACACAGATTCCCCTATTAGAAGAACAATGACGATTCCGGAAAATCCGTTCATGCAGTGGTAATACATTTACCATAAAAATTATTTTAGAAAAAGGACGAGCATTTAGTTTAGTGACAAATATAGCTTTTATTGACTTCGAAAAACCTTTTGACACTGTGAACAGAAAGAAACTATGAGACATAATGATTAAAGCTGGATATGCTAGACATCTTATCGAAGCTATAAAAATCTTATACACGGACACAAAAATAATAATAAAAGTTGTTAATAATAAGTGAATATTAATAAAGTAAATAATAAGAAGTCGCTACCAATAAGGGACTCAAACAAGGCTATAGCCAGTCACCAATCCTATTTAACGTATATATAAATGATCTGATCAAAACTTTATGTAGGTAACTGGCTACAGCCGTGAGGTATTTATAGAAAACTGTTTTTATTTACCAGTCAGCTGTCTGAATTACAGCTATTCGACCGGTTTTGGTTTCTTCAATCATCATCAACTGGAAGAAGCAATTACAACATCTGTTGGTTAAAAACTACATATTTCTCGTAGAAGACACTTTCTCATACCAAATGCAGCAATAGAAAAACGTAAAATGTCACATAATCAGATTTTGACAACAAATTACGTATGTGTCACGACAGTTAACAGTCGCCTGTTTTGTTATTTGGCAGTGAGTCATGGATCCCTAAAAAAAGCGATAAGTCAACTACAAGCAGCACCAATGAGATTTCTTAACAAACTGAGAGGTGTTACCAGGGGAGACTGTATAAGAAATTAGGAATAAGCTAAATATTTATAATACTAATGAAAATATTGAACAGAACACATTATGGAAACATCACCTATAAAGAACGAGTGCAGAAAAAATTCCACGTCTGGCCGTGTTGTACCAGCCAAGAGAAAGAAGGGACCTTGGAAGACCCAGAATAAGACGGCAGTGAAACGGAACAGGCACAAGTGCCTGAGCCTTCAAGTTCAGAGATAAAAAATAGTTGGCGCAAGTGTTAATGATTTCACAAGTCTCTCTTCAAAATACTTCACAAGAGCACTCCCGAAACGTTAACGGTATTAAATGTTACTCCCCAGCATATTTTGGTTTCACAGATGTGCCAAGACACTGCTCTTATTTTGGTTACTGCTTTAATAAGTTTATTCATATCTGGGCGACAGGCACAAATTTATTACAAGACACTTAGATTTTCGATCTTGGCCGTAATATTATCACAATTTTTTCACGCGATCATCTAATTTCGGCGATGTGCCACTTTCTGCTGCGGACGCACGTGGTATAAGCTGAAATCAGCTGATCATGTGAAATAAATGACTGTGGTCACATACAGCCAAGGTGAAAAGTCAAATTGTCTTTTAAGGTAATTATTTTGTTTTTATTAAGTATTTTTCTTTATTTCAAGAGGCTTATTCTTTCATTTCCTTCTCCCTTTGAAACTATGACCACACACATAGATGCAGGTGGTGTAAAGCACTTTGTGACAGTTCGCATTGTTATGTAGTTTATAGAATGAACTATCTAATCAAAAGTATATGGAGATCCTTACGTAACACGGAACTGACCCCTGTATAAAAGGAGGTGGGCAGTATTGTGTTGTCAGTGGAGAAGTACCTGGTGGTTATAGTTAAACTTACCCTATTTAACACGTTATAACACGGAAACTAATTACCGTACGAGTACCAAACTTGGTAGCATTAATGTCAACGACATGGGGAAGAGAAATAATGCAGAATCAGTTCAGCTGAAATACTTTTAATGTACTGCTACGGTACATCATACCACTACATACTGATACCATTACTGCTACTAAAAGGGCTCAAGATGGCACCCATTAGTGTCCATAAGAGCCTGAAAGCACAGAATTGCATTGTGCACACCAGAACGAACCATGTCTGTAGGTATGCTAGCTACCTCTCTTGATATGCTGCGCTTCAGATCATCAAATGTGTGAATGTTCCCCTGGTAAACCCTGTCCTTCCGGTAGCCCTACAACCAGAAATCACAGGGGGTGAGATTAGGTGATCGTGCCGGCCAAGCATTTGGAAGCGATCGGCTGATAATTCGATCGTTTCCAAATGTGTTTCGGAGAAGCGATGTGTGATGGGGCCCCATCTTGCACGAAAACTGTTGAGTTCAATGCGTCTCTCTCCTGTAGGGCGGTTATGACATGCTGGCAAAGCATATCACAGTAACACTGGCCAGTCTTTGGTCCTTGGTGCCAACGTGTTAAAAAAAGAATGGACCAATGATGTATGTAGCCGTGACACCATACAGTGATACGTTCACCATACAGGGGAACTTCATGCACAGTGACTGGAGGTGATAATCCCCAAAAGTGGCAATTCTATGTGTTCACCTCAGCCATCAGAGGAAAATAAGCTTCCGTATGTCCATAGGATGGTCCAGGGCCAGTCCTTCTCAACTTCAGTCCTTGCGAGAAAGTGGAGAGCGAAGTCAAAAACTCGTAGTGCAAGCTGCTGTGTGATACGGATCTTGTACGGATACCATTTGAGAACGGTTCGAAGCACCTTCCATGCAGTGGACCACGGGATGATCAACTGTTGTGGCAGCACACGTGCACTCTTTGACGATCGGGAATTACGCGCAGCGTTGTTTGCCTTAGCAACAGCGATTTCGTCAACCGCCTGTGGCGCAACCGGTCGTCGGTCTCTTCCCGCAGCGACGCCCAGTTCTCCAGTTGATTCGAACTTCTTCATCATGCTACGCAGAGCAGATGGAGAAAGATGACCCTTCCATAATCCTTTCAGTAGGCAATATTCTCGAAATGCAGCTGCAGCATTACTGTCGTTTTGATTATAGAGCTTCACCAGTAATGCCCTGCTCCTTTTGACCAATCTTATGCTGACACGTCAACAAGTGCACTGCGATTGGTCAGGTGTGTGAGACTAAGAATCACAATGACTGGTCACGGCACCTGGAGGCCATAGTTGGAACTGAAGTGGGGCTGTAACGAATGGAAATCACGCACCCCATATCATAAGATGAACATCAACAAAAGCTAAACGAGGGTAATGGAATATAGTCGAATTAAGTCAGGTGATGCTGAGGGAATTAGATTAGGAAATGAGACACTTAAAGTAGTAAAGGAGTTTTGCTGTTTGGGGAGCAAAATAACTGATGATGGTGGAAGTAGAGAGGATATAAAATGTAGACTGGCAATGGCAAGGAAAGCGTTTCTGAAGAAGAGAAATTTGTTAACATCGAGTATAGATTTAAGTGTCAGGAAGTCGTTTCTGAAAGTATTTGTATGGAGTGTAGCCATGTATGGAAGTGAAACATGGACGATAAATAGTTTAGACAAGAAAAGGATAGAAGCTTGCGAAATGTGGTGCTACAGAAGAATGCTGAAGATTGGATGGGTAGATCACATAACTAATGAGGAGGTGTTGCATAGGATTGGGGAGAAGAGGAGTTTGTGGCACAACTTGACAAGAAGAAGGGATCGGTTGGTAGGACATGTTCTGAGGCATCAAGGGATCACCAATTTAGTATTGGAGGGCAGCGTAGAGGGTAAAAATCGTAGATGGAGACCAAGAGATGAATACACCAAGCAGATTCAGAAGGATGTAGGTTTCAGTAGGTACTGGGAGATGAAGAAGCTTGCACAGGATAGAGTAGCATGGAGAGCTGCATCAAACCAGTCTCAGGACTGAAGACAACAACAACAACAACAACAACAACAATAACATATCCTCGACATTAATGCTACCAAGTTTGGTGCTCGTACGGTAATTAGTTTTCGTGTTGTAACGTGTTAAATAGGGAAATTTTAATTGTAACCACCTGGCAGTAACAACTGAATGGGTCGATCAAGACACAGACTAGTCATTGGATATCACCTGAGTAACAAATCCATAAGGGACATTTCAGCCCTTCAAAAGTTGTCCAAGTCGACTGTTGGTGATGTGGTTGTGAAGTGAAAATGCTAAGTAACAAGAACAGCTAAACCAAGACCAAGCAAATCTCATACACTGATAGACAGGGACCGTCGAACATTACAGTAAAAGGTTGTAAAAATCGTTTGCTGTCAGTGGAAAATCACTCGTGAGTTCCAAAGTGCTACCAACACCCAGCTAGCGCAATGACTATGCGTAAGGAGTTCAAAAGAATGATATACAACGGTCGAGCAGCTTCTAATATGTCACATATTTTTGAAATCAGTGTTAAGCGGTGTTTAAGGCGGTGTGAAGGGCAACGTCAGTGGACAATGGGTGACTGGCAACGAGTGATGAATTACGCTATATCCTGTGGCAATCCGATGAATGGCTTTAAGTTTGACAAATGCCTGAAGGACGTTAGTTTCTATCACGAATGGTGCCAAGAATGGAGAACGGAGAAGGTGTTGTTACGGTATGGGGATGTTTTTCGAGGATAGATTGTAGTCCAATTTTTGCTCTTAGGAAAATGCTAAGTGCGGAAGGATGTGAACTCAGTGTATAGCAAACAATGATATTGTCCCCTTCAAAGTAGTTCCCTTCGTGAGCCATACACCGTCGTAGTCGTTGTTCACAGCAGTACTGAAAAGCTTCAATTGGTAGGGCCTTTAACATGTCGCTTACATTCTCTTTATTGTTCTTCAGAGTTCCAAAATGACGTCCTTCTAAGATATTTTTCAAGTTCGAGAAAATGAAAGACTGAGATCAGGTGAATAGATGGACTGTGGAACAGCAGGAATGCCTTTTGAGGTAAAAATTCTGTGATGGAAGTGGTCGGGTGCCATGGAGCTTTGTCATGATGCCACATCCATTTGTTTGCAATGTGCAAATATTCGGCCAAAATTAGATTTATGGTGAAAGTGATTAAGTTTAACAGTGTTGGCACACGTTCGACGTTTTCGTCGGTTTTTGAAGCCGAAGGTCTCCCTGAGCGAGGTTCATTTTCAACATGTTCTCGCCTTCCAAAAATGATTTGTGACAGCGAAGGTCACATTCGCGGATTCGCCAAATTTAATACAAAACTTGATTGCATAACGATGCCGTAAATTCCGCTCTTACATTTTTGTAACACACAGCAAAAACAAAGCTTTACTTGTAGCGCTCACAGAAATCACTTGATGGCTCTATGGAGCTGAAGCTCTGCTGAGCATCGAGAAGGGATGAACACACTGGTCTACACATGTAGAGCAACACAGCGTTGCCAGATCGCTCGCTGTGTTGTCAGTCTCATTATTTTTCTCACATGCCTCGTAAAGCAGCATCTGTGAAGCAATGGTTTGGACTGGTCTGTCCAGAGTCCCGACCTGAATCCAATGGAACGCTTTTCGGGTTAACTTACTATACGGACTTCATTTCAGATCCCAGCGTCGAACATCCCTAACTTTTCTGGTTTCGGCTGTTGAGGAAGAATGGGCTGATATTCCTCCACAGATATGCAAACAGCTCATTGAAAGTGTCCCCAGCAGAATTGAAGCCGCCATAGAGGTGAAGGGTGGACACACACCATCTTTATTTCCACTAGTAGGTGTCTGGATAGTTTTGGTCACCAGATACATTTGACCAGATAATGTGGATACTATGTACAAATAAGAAGCGTAGTGTGTCCGTTGTTAGGGGCGTAAAAAGAAAGGCGGAACTACCTACCTTGAACTTGAGGCGAAGGTTGTAGGGGATGCCGTAGGCGTCGTGCAGCTGGTCGGCCAGTGAGCGGGAGTCATCGCCGATGTTGGCCAGCGCGCTCCGCCTCGCCACCTGGTCCAGACCCAGAGCCAGCTCGTACGCCAGGAATGGCTCGCGCTCTGCAACACGCAGCACTCGTCGCCTCAGCAAGTTTCTGTCTCTCCACTGCTCATTGTGGCTAGCGGGGAGGAGCTGACAGTCGGCCAATTAGTTCAAACTATACCAAACTGCTGGCCGTTAAATTTACACCGTGAAGATGACAAGCAACAAAAGGGATGGAAGTGGAACACCACAGTTGTGTTTTCAAAACATTTAGTATTCAGACGACTAGTTTCAATGTTAAATTTCCGTCATCTTCAGGTCCTGCTATATACCAAATAAGAACTTCCAGTCATTGGCTCATACAACCCAGACAAAAATCCATGACACATGAACCAATGACTGGAAATATTTATTTGGTTTGTGGTCGGACCCGCAGATGACGCGAATGCAGCGTTGAAACTAGTCGTCTTAATAACAAATACTTTGAAAATGTGGCTATGGTATTTCCCTTCCATTAGATATATTGTCAGATGGTGGTTCCTACTCCACAGGAATTCATAAACTGAACATGGAAGAAAAGTCGAATTGATTGGCGCCAAGTGTACACGCTGATATGTAAATGATTAGCATTTCAACACAACTGCACAAAGGTCCTGTTATCATACCCATGATATCAGTGTATCAAATTGCATGTACCAGCAGCATAATGCGAGACCCTACACTGCAGTTCACACCACGAATGCTTTGAGGACTGTGCGGATTCTTGACTGGCTTGTCTAGTCCACTGGGAAGGTGTTAAGATCCTATATCGTCACACGTCGACTTATGCGAGTTTTGATATTTTTTGTTTAACTTTTCGGTTATTTGCATCTCCAGTCAGTGGCGTGTCGTATCCGGCAGATGGCTACAAATAGAGTTGTAAAATTACCGTAGACTGTAGACTGCCGAAGACAATGGTAAATGAGAGTAGACTACGATAGTTTTCCTAGTAGCCTTGTTCAGTTACAATCGTAACTGCTTTACCTGTAAGTTAGGTGTGTTGCATACCTAATCGGCTTAATCTCATTTAGATCGCTTTGTTTGCATTTGCGACCAGTATCTTACTAGATTCGCTTACAAACCGGAAGCTGTGAACGTCTAGAAACTGAGGGAAGGTATATAAAGAGCCGCTTAACCTAAGGGTCATTTTCGATGTACATAGTTATCCTCCAGTCCCTTAGTTAAAAATAGACAGTATTTATAGAAAAACTGCCATTGTCAATGTTTAATTGAAGTTTTATTTGAAAATTGTTGCTTTATAATGCGAAACAGAGGGATGTTGTAGTAAGAAAAAAAACGACAACATATGTTTATCAGATAGCTCTAGAAAACGCGATTTCCTCGAAAACAGGTAAAATAAAAACGCAAACAAAAAACATATCAGACATCATTTCAGTGCTTCCTCTAGGTTATACGAAACATGTTTCTGTTATTGATAAACAACCCCCGCACTTATCAGTACTCCAGGGAAACTCCTACCTTTGATCATGATGAAAAAACTTCGTATTGAGTACAAAATAACAACAATAATAATTATATATATATTTGTATATTAATGCATACAAATTGCACTTCCATCAAAGGTAATTGCTTTAGTTCCATAAGAGCCCAGAAGTAACGTGGTCACTTAAGTTCTGTTACTTATAAAATGCAACTTATATTATGAAAGGATTTAAAATGCACACGGGACTAACTCTGAACGACGTACGGTAGTATTTATGTCCAAAACAAACGACCAGAAAACAAAGACGTCATTTCCCAGTTTCTTTCTCACACATTCATTTATGTATCTTTCCTAACAGTGGTACCAAGACATCTGTGACTCTATCATTTAATACTTCATTTATGAACTGTTCCACAAGTACCGAAACGAAGTTTTGATAGAACGAAACTCTACCAATAATACTACAGTGTGTGGGTTGACAGTCCTGCACTTGGCTGGAGAGAGAGCTGCAGCGGCTCATGGTAAAGGATATTACGAGTCTGTTCGTGGAAGTTACTGGTTTCAGAGTGGAATGAAGTGACGATGATTACTGATGTATGTCCTAAGCTGCTACGCCCTTCGTGTCGAAAATATTTAGGTGTATCAATTTTAAATTCAAAGAAAATAAATCCTACTCATGTCCCGCACTAAATAAGAAGAGTCACAATAAAAAATAATGAATGGAGTCACAATCCTTAAACGTGATGGGAAAAGGACCAATATGGTGTTATCAGCTTGTAATATAGGCGGGTAGCGTCATAAAGACGTAAACTTTCGTACCAGCGCCCAGTTAGCAATCTCCTTCAGTGACACTATATGTGTTTTTGCTTCCAATATACAATGAATATCAGAGTGTTTTCGTTCTTGTGAGGATCATACCTCACACTGATGTCTATGAGGGACATCAGTTCCGAAAGGAAAGAAAGCTAATCGTTTAATAACAGTTCCGAAGGGAAAGAAAGCTAACGTTTAATACCAGTTATACGGTGAACATATCCACAAAGTCAGATAAATATCGGGTTATCGCTTCATTCTGTAACACTTTCCATTTCCGTCACTGTACTTTCAAGTCTGACAATGATACCGAAGTCGCTGGCGGAGTGGTGTAACCCGCTCTAGATCATAGATAACTACACAACCTGAAAAAAGTCTGAGATTGCTATTAATATGGTCTACAACGTCATTAATATGCAACGTGAACAACGAGGGTCGCAACACACTTCTCAGACGCACGCTTGAAGTAATTTCTACATTTTTCAATGACGCTCCATCTAAGATAACGTTGTCCTCCCTATCAATAAATTCTCAGTCCAGTCACAAACTTCGCTTGTTACCCTACAAGATCGCAATTTCTATGGTAAGTATATGTGGTAGTGAGCCAGATTCTGTTTGGAAGTCAAGAAATAATGCATCTACCTGATTGCTCTGACTGATATTTGTCAGGATGTTATGTGAAAGAAGTGTGAATTGGGTTTCACATAATCGATGTTTTCTGAATCTATGCTGGTTGACATAGTGGATGTCTTTATGTTCGAGACACCTCATTATATTTGAGCTCAAAGTTCTAGTTTTATGGATCACGGGTATGACGTGCGATATCTTCCAGCTACTAGGCAAGCTTTCTTTTCGAGGTTTCTAAGGTATATTATGGTAAAAGAGGGGCTTATTCAGCTGAAAATTCGGCATGTAATCTGATAGAGATTCCTTCGCCAATTCGCCACTGCTCCCATTGAGACAGGCGGTAATGGTAGGTTACGAGATGAAGATTACAGTAGAAACAGCCGGTGACTGGAAGCTATGCTTTCGTTAATAAAGAAGGAGAACTACGTGAGTGAAGATGAAGTGACAGTAATCTTTCAGGAAGAGCCTGAAATTACTTGACGAAAGCCACTGAACAGGAGCGACTGCCAGTCGAAGGCTGGTGTGTCACCTGCTATGCTGCCAACTGACAGTCTGTCACTCACCTGGCGAGGATCGGCGTATCTCGCGCGCCGATATCGCGGCAGTGATTGACACAATCTTCAAAGCGAGGTTTCAACACAGACTAAGATGTGAACGTGTACAAATGCGCACAACAAAAAGGTCAAAGGTGCTCCCTCGCCGCATTTTCCCACATCAAGCGTCACGCAAATATCGTTAAGATCCGGTATCCCGCGGACGCTCTGGACGATTTCGCAGCAGAGGCGGCGAGGTCGCTCTCCAGTCAGAATTAAATTTGTTTCTGTGAAACGAGACATGCACCTCTTCATCCCAGGGGTACTCTTTCCAACATATAAAGAAGCTGAAAAAACTCGAATATGTCAGTAAAGAGAGCATATTTCAGTCGACGTTAAGAAATATCCCGAGAAAAAATAATAATGGTATGAAACGTGAACGAGATTAACGATAAAAGATAACAGCTGAAATTAGTTTCATGTGAAGAAAAGTTTTCAGATTCATGTGAATAAAACTCGAAGGCTCAAATATTTACAGAAATAAATTCAAGTTAAACGGTTTTCCTTTGTTTCCGTCTGTAGGCAGGTCAAAATATTGTATATGAAGCATGTTGTTTGTTTGTTCCCCAGTTGTAATACAACGTCATGACAAATATCATCGTAACAATAATCTGTGGATGAATAAAACTACTACTGCTACTACTACTATTACTACTAGTAAAAAACTGGTTAACTTAAGTGGTAGTTTACAAGTTAATATATTCTTTACTTTTGTGTGCTTGTGCTTCTCGATTATTTTGACATACGAAACTTTATTTCCTTTGAACAATACCGAATGGGAGCTATAAATATTATAGGTATGGTATTTGGTATTTAGGACGAGTTATCTACAAATTATTGGGAAGTGAAATAATCGCTACAACTTCATTCAACAGTTCCTCATCGGAAAATTTCCATCAACGTCAGTAAGTTTTCTCGATCGTACGTTTTTTTCTAATCAGATCTACATTTATGCACGCCATTCCAGTGATATGGGAAAGAATTTGGCTGCTTCTGTTTGTACTTTCTAGCATATTTCCACTATAACAGTGCCCGTCGAATCCAGGAACACAATTTTTCCCAACTTGTGTCATTTAAGTGAAGTGCAACATTTTACGTATATCAGTCTAACTTGTTTGTTTAGTAATGGTCCGTAATGTGTTCTGCTGCCAGACTGAACTTTCTCTGTGAATTATTTTTTGATGGAGAAGTTGTTTGAGACTATTGCTAGAGAACAATCCCTACAAACTACAGTCAACTAATTCAAATGCAACGGTTTATACGTATCACACTTTTTCGGTAGTTTGTTCCGGTTTGTTTATTTAGGCGTAAACAATAATAAACGCTGTTGCTAAACTGAGCTTTCATCGGTAACTGTTCTTCACTAGAGATTTCTTCTGAGAGCGTTCTCATGTGACATTCCTGTCAGTCAACGTCAATAAACCATGTTTGCGATAAGGAATCTGCCTTATGCCAGTGGATGTTTTTTCGGGCACAACACACGGTGTATATGACAACCGAGTACGCAGAGCATGCTTTGGAAAATTTTCAGTTTTCAGTTGTGATATCCGATGCGTTCACAGGATTACTTCGTGCCGCCCAACATACACAGAAGTCTAAGTTTTTGTATTTAATGAAGATATCTTACAGTGTACCAAATATCACAAAACCAGAGAAGCTTATGGTAGGTTATGCCATCAAAACCTGATTTGATTTGTTTAACTGTGAGAAGTCAACCAGATTTTTAACAAATTCACTAATTATCGTAAGCCATGTGTACATCAAACTACTCGCTTTTTAATCATAAGGTGCAATGGCCACGTATTTTACCATCGATGCATAAATATTTTTACAATACTGCATGTTGTTTAGCGTGGAAGAGATATAATTTTCCAGGTGTTGGAAAGCTTTCAAGCTGTTATACCAACAGCCACGAATACTTTACCAAGTGATTTTCATTTAGTTTTTAGAGAAATTATTAAGAAAGCAGAGACAATGAGCGAAAATCAACATACAAACACACATACTCAAATACACTCTATCTCTCTCTGTCTCCTTCTCTCTCTCTCTCTCTCTCTCTCTCTCTCTCTCTCTCTCTCTCTCTCTCTCTCACACACACACACACACACACACACACACACACACACACACACACATAGCCTAGAACGCCACTGAGGTATGCAAAACCTTCAGATTCATGAGGACAGATTAAAGTACTTTTTTTTTTAAATTTTAGCTCCTAGTACCGAACTACAAATTTACGGTACCCAAGGTGCTTTCAGCAAAGGAACATAATGTTCAGGTTCCATTTTAAAGTTACACAAATAGCTGAATCATCATCATCATCGTGTAACTTCGACCGCGTGAACATCAAATTTGAACAAATACAAGGTTAAGAAAGAAATTAATAACTGATTATTTACTTGGCACCGATGCGAGTAGACATAAGTCTTAATGAGCGATTTACATCATGTAAATACATCTTTAAAGTGTGGTTAATATGAAAATTTTAATGGACAGCGCTGACATTCAAGGTGAAGAATATGACGTGTTATGTTGTAACCAAGCAGTCGATATCTGAAGGTGGCCTCTAACAACCGAAATGAGTCGTTATCACTTACATCTCCCCGTAAGACTGACTGAGAAAAATAAATATTTATAATTCATTAACATAGTTGTCACTAGTGAAGACAACAGTCTGCCCTTACTAAAAAAAATCAATTTATTTACGTAATTTTGGTCTATGGCGTACAAAAAAGTATATGACAAGGCCAGCCAACAAGTGATACACAAATCATTGAGGTCCTTAATTACCCAGTCTTTTCCTCACTATAGTTCCTATCATTAACTCAGTATCATTAAATAATGTAGGTAGAATTATGAAAGAACTCTACTTTCGTTTGAGTTTTGAAATAATTACCTTAGCACTCTTTAATATTTATTCTGAAAATGTTATGAAAATATGCATTTTCAACTTCTCGTGGCATAATGAATAATCCACTAAATTTCGGGCATGCAGCCGCGCAAATGAAATTTCCTCTACTGATATTTCGGCCGCGTATCGTCCGGCCATCTTCAGAGCGAGTCACAAGACTGACGACAAGGTTTTTTTTTCTTTATTGTGATTTCATTCCCCTGCCCCATATGGGCAGGGGAGAGCTGTCAGCGGCACAATCCGCCGCTCTTCAGCCGAGTGACACGACAACTAAAACAAGAATAAAATGATACATACATAAGGAGATAAAAAAGGGGAACATAAAACAGAGTAAGGGGAGAAAATGGAGGTAAAAACACACTGACATGTAGACGTTCATGGGGGACAGTTAAAAAAGTCACCAGAAAGTTAAAAAACACAGTTGGTGATTCTTAAAACACAGAGAAGAAACTGAATGCGCATGCACAGGTTAAAAGTTGGCCACAGTATTAAAAACACTCCGAAACAACACACTTAAAACCCACTTGGAGCACACACGATGAAGAATAAAACTACCAGGTGGGACCTGCCGAGGGAAAGGTCAGAGAGGATGGAAAAGGAGGGGAGAGCATGGGGCAGCTAGGGACGACAAGGTGCCAAACATGGCCTTATATGTTCCACTGCGGCGGTACTGCGCATGCGGGTCACAGATGCTGGTCGGCGGGAGAGACATACGCTTACACATGCGCCGCCTGTGGCGAAGGCGTACAGACATTCGATGAATCACAGTGATGTGAAGATTTTAACATCCACCTCTTATTTTTGGGAATCTGTATTCAAGGAAGCTATAGAAATTCGATTAGCCAACAATTTAATAAACAGAGATAATGGTTTTAATTTGGACAAAGCATGGAATCCGGCTCTTGGAGTAATTAAATTCCAGAGAAGTCGTCATCGTGTCACCGCCGCCGATCAAACATCGATAAGCAAATCGAATGTCTGTACGCCTTCGCCACAGGCGGCGCATGTGTAAGCGTATGTCTCTGCCGCCGACCAGCATCTGTGACCCGCATGCGCAGTACCGCCGCGGTGGAGCATATAAGGCCGCGTTTGGCACCTTGTCGTCTTCTCCCCCTTTATAAGTCCTCTTCCTCCTTGGTTTCCCCCCCCCCTTTTCGTTTTTTCCTCTCCTCCCTCCTTGTTTTTCCCCCTACTCCAGGTCCCCCCCCCCCCCCATCTGCCTTGGGTCGGGAGTGCCATCTTTGTTCCGCCTTTTCGTGCAGTGTTTTACAGTGTGTTTTTCCAGTGTGTGCTCCATGTTGTGTCTTTTGGGAAGTGTAGCGAACAGCCATCATACTGTCGCTGGGTGTGCTTTTTATTACTTGCGAACAGCAACCAGACTGTCGCCATGTTTTTTAATTGTGTGTCTACTGTGTTACTTGTCTGATTCCTGTTTCTTTTATCTACATTGCCAACCCCCTTTGCTTTCTGTTTTAACTTTCCGCAATTTTACGCCATTTTTCACTTTAAATCGCCATTTTATCGCCTGTTTTTCCTTGTTTCTTTCTTCTTCCTTTATTTACAAAAAGTCTGTAGGCTGTAGAGCAGCGTAGTAAGCTGCTGCCGGCCCGCCCCCTTCGGGGGGAATTGAAAATCAATAAAGAAAAAAAAACAAAAAAAACTTGTCGTCAGTCTTGTGACTCGCTCTGAAGATGGCCGGACGATACGCGGCCGAAATATCAGTAGAGGAAATTTTATTTGCGCTGCTGCATGCCCGAAATTTAGTGGGTTATGAAAATAGTTACAAGAAATAAACGATACATTTACAGAGCGCGGATTGCGAGATGCTGCATTACTCAAGGATCTTACAACCCAAAGTACGTTGAGCTGGAGGTGAGGCAAACTGCTTCTCAGTTTGGAATACTCGGGAATGGATACCGAGGTATGACATTAGCCTTATGATTTTCATATGTTACTCTGTTTCGATCATCTAATCGGCATAATCTTCCTGTCACTGACAGATTCTAAAGCGCTTAAGGAGTCAAACATAAGTTTGTTTAGGATTATTGATGTGTTTAAAAACTGTAGTGTCTACCGTATATTGTCACTTCGCCTTTTACATAAATACGCTAGTTTAACTAAAACGGAAAAAAGTTTTTGTTTCGAAATGATTACAATATGACGTATTTGCGCGGTTAGGTCACACTAGGCTCGGCTAATGTATCGTTGATAGCCAGGGGGAGCTTGAATAAAAATTTTCCTGGTTGGTGGATCGAGGCTCGTCTTGATTAAGATAAAAGGGACGCGTGAGGAATAAAGTGTATTTGCAGAGACGAAATGAAGGTCGAATTCGGGAGAATTCTAATCGCTGCCACCTGCAAAGCTACATCGTGGTGACTCAATGAAAATGAGGCATGCATAAATTGAATCAAGACGCAAAGTATTTTGAACATTTATCACAGTACACGAAAAATAAGCAGACGTATTCCTCTGTAGTAAATCTACAAAAATATTATTTACGACGTAAAAATCATAGTGCTGTACTTTTAAGATGTCAAATAATTCGTTTATTTAGGATAGGAAGAAAATCAAAGATTGTTTTACCATTCTGTAATGTCAAAAAATATGTTGAAGGGAATCCATTCAGTTTCTTTCCTTAAGCGTCAGCATCAAGAAGGCTTTTGTGGGTATCACCAAAGTGGTGCAACAGATAAAAAAATTACCGAGAGAAAATTTTTAGTTTTTTGAGATCAACTTTCACTCGTACTACCTTTGCACTGTCTTGTCAATAGAAATTCTGAAGCTGGCTTAGTTTCCTCGAATTACCAGTAGGTTCGAGGCAATGTGAAATTCCTCATTCAATCTTTGTAAGGTGAAAAAAAATGTGTGTGTGAAATCTTATGGGACTTAACTGCTAAGGTCATCAGTCCCTAAGCTTAAACACTACTTAACCTAAATTATCCTAAGGACAAACCCACACACCCATGCCCGAGGGAAGACTCGAACCTCAGCCGGGACCAGCCGCACAGTCCATGAGTGCAGCGCCAGACACCGGTCGGTTAATCCCGCGCGGCTTGTAAGGTCAAAGCCCCCTGTCCGCCCTAGACTGTTGGAACAACATTTCATCTCCTTTACTAGCTACTTTCGGTCCATGTCCATTTTCAAATGCAGGTGTGCATCGATGAAGTGTGCGTTGTGTGTCGTCATATTTAAAAGACAAACATGTTACATGGGAACAGGAATATGTTCGTATATACAAGACATATTTCCCAGAACATAAATATGATCATAAACCAAAAGCAGCACTTGCAAGTTACGTCCTACATCATTTGCTGGCGGTGTTCCGATCTTTGTCTCCTCTACATGTTTTAACCTCTAAAGTTCCCTCTTGTACCAAAGAAGGTATTCACTACCGTCTTAACAGATGTGCTATCATCCTGTCCCTTCTTCTTCTACGTGTTTTCCATAATTATACGAGTATTCCTTTCCTCGCCGATTCTGCGGAGAACCTCATTTCTTACCTTATCAGTTCACCTAATTTTCAACTTTTTTTGTAGCACCACATCTCAAATGCTTCTATTCTCTTCTGTTCCGGTTTACCCGCAGTCCATGTTTCACTACCATACAATGCTGTGCTCCAAACGTACATTCTCAGAAATTTATTCCTCAAATTAAGTCCTATGTTTGATACTATAAGACTTCTCTTTGCCAGGAACGCACGTTATGACAGTAAATTTGTTATGATTGGACTTCTACAGGTTTTTGAACATTTTTAGCACCAAATGCACCCGCTCACCCGAATCGATCCTCTCAACTTGTCCACAACGGAGTAAATTGCGTTTTACAACGGAAAAGTCGGGCATGTCGTTTTCGAGAAAAAGGTTTAGTGTTATGTTCTGAATACTATGAAGATAAACTAAGGGATCAGTTTAACGTATTACAGATAAAATAAGATTCCAGTATCTACAACAAAATGGATTGTCCGACTTTGACAAGATAGTTTTATGAGCTTGGAAGAAAAAACTTGTGTGGAGATTGTTCATGCGTAACATATGGTTGGCATTCAACAAAATATTGGTTATTTTAGCTACAGTCAGAGAGAGATGTCCTTATGTAGCTACAGAGAGTGTAGTTCATGCGCTGGCGCCAGCACTTACTCTAGCAGAAGATCAAGCTCATGAAGATACATTACTCAGTATATAGTTTTTCTCAGTTCCGTTAGGACTGCTTATGTGAAATTCCAAAGTGCAATGCTATCTCGTGCCGAGTTGCGGCGTTACCATCCTTGAAGTTTCAGAAACAGCCGTCTAGAAAGTTAAAGTCTGCTGCAGCAGACAGCCTGGCTGTAAATATAACAGTACGTGTCTGACACTCCTCGGAAAATGGTAGTGGAACAACGAGAAAACATCAAGGTTTTTATAGTCCTCCAGCGTTTGTGGGCTATAATTCGCCGAATTCGACCCAAATACCGAGAGGCAGGTTTCTGATTGCTCCTCCATGGCGACACGCCAGTCCACAGAGCAAAGACTGTGCTAGAGTTTTTGGACAGTAAATGGATCACAGTCCTGGATCATCCACGGTATTCGCCGGATTTTGTCCTAGTCATCTTCCGGTTGTTCCCAAATAGAAGTTAGTAATGGGCACCGTTATGACGCAATTAAGAACATCCAAGAAAATTGTGCTGCCGCACTAAATGCAGTTCCAAAACATGACTGTTTCAAAACACTTTTCAAACGATTTCAGCTATATTGTGTGTTTTGTTTCAAGGGAGACAATTTTGAATAAATACAGTGATTCTGTGAATATAATCCATGACTTTTATTTTTCATAACACAGTTCAAACGGAACTGGAACACACTTTGTATTACTTTCGTAGTCAGCTCCCTGGTTTGGAGTAAGTCGGCCGTAAGTATGTGGAAAAAATTACCAATGAAATAATAAGTACACCGCACAAATAGTGATCCCCTGAAAATATCACGCTAATACCGTGTAACACAGACTCTAGCGTTAAAAGTGGCCTCCATCTAACGAGGAAGACAGCGACGAGTTTCTTCACCTGAAGGCACTCGTTGCTGATTAGATCCCAATTGTGAGAATATTGATTGCTAATTTTCACCCGCTGTTCCAAGAATCCACAGACATTTTCTGTGGACTTAAGATTGGGTGATTTAATGTGAGTGTCGATTTGTGGTAGGGTGCCTGAGTGTTGGTGACACCACAAACGTTTACGTGCAGCACTGTGAGCACGGCTGTTGTCAGCTTGCAAAACGGGAGTCTCCACAGCGTACGTATCACGAAGATGTAGAAGAAAGGGTGATGAGTAGACACCGAAAATGCTCAAATTCCTGGTTCAGGTTCACGTAACTGGAATGAGTTCTTGTCCGAAAGCACCACCAAAACATCACAAAACTACTTCTCACCTGGGCTGCACCCTCTGCGCACTGTGAGCGAAATGCCCAATTGGGCCGTCTGTTCCCTTGGCTCTCTCATCATTTAAAAACAGGCAAAATGTCGGCTCGCTGGACCACACTACGCGCCTCCAGTCAACTACGGCCCAGTTCCTCCTTTTTTTGGTGGTTGAAGACGTTTACGGTTATGTGCCACCATCCACAACGACCTTTAACGAGATATCCGACTCCAAATGGTTGAGATGGAGCTGCATTCACTGGCTACGGCAATTCCTCTCGGGTTTGAAACCGTCTGTCATTGTGAAGGCGTGACACTCGTCTCCCATCTCTGACGATTAAGGTCTTTTTGTGACCTCTGTTCTTACGCTCTGTTACATGGCTGCGAGTGGTACAGGGTGTTTCAAAAATGACCGGTATATTTGAAACGGCAATAAAAACTAAACGAGCAGCGATAGAAATACACCGTTTGTTGCAATATGCTTGGGACAACAGTACATTTTCAGGCAGACAAACTTTCGAAATTACAGTAGTTACAATTTTCAACAACAGATGGCGCTGCGGTCTGGGAAACTCTATAGTACGATATTTTCCACATATCCACCATGCGTAGCAATAATATGACGTAGTCTCTGAATGAAATTACCCGAAACCTTTGACAACGTGTCTGGCGGAATGGCTTCACATGCAGATGAGATGTACTGCTTCAGCTGTTCAATTGTTTCTGGATTCTGGCGGTACACCTGGTCTTTCAAGAGTCCCCACAGAAAGAAGTCAGAGGGGTTCATGTCTGGCGAATAGGGAGGCCAATCCACGCCGCCTCCTGTATGTTTCGGATAGCCCAAAGCAATCACACGATCATCGAAATATTCATTCAGGAAATTAAAGACGTCGGCCATGCGATGTGGCCCGGCACCATCTTGCATAAACCACGAGGTGTTCGCAGTGTCGTCTAAGGCAGTTTGTACCGCCACAAATTCACGAAGAATGTCCAGATAGCGTGATGCAGTAATCGTTTCGGATCTGAAAAATGGGCCAATGATTCCTTTGGAAGAAATGGCGGCTCAGACCAGTACTTTTTGAGGATGCAGGGACGATGGGACTGCAACATGGGGCTTTTCGGTTCCCCATATGCGCCAGTTCTGTTTATTAACGAAGCCGTCCAGGTAAAAATAAGCTTCGTCAGCAAACCAAATGCTGCCCACATGCATATCGCCGTCATCAATCCTGTGCACTATATCGTTAGCGAATGTCTCTCGTGCAGCAATGGTAGCTGCGCTGAGGGGTTGCCACGTTTGAATTTTGTATGGATAGAGGTGTAAACTCTGGCGCATGAGACGATACGTGGACGTTGGCGTCATTTGGACCGCAGCTGCAACACGGCGAACGGAAACCCGAGGCCGCTGTTGGATCACCTGCTGCACTAACTGCGCGTTGCCCTCTGTGGTTGCCGTACGCGGTCGCCCTACCTTTCCAGCACGTTCATCCGTCATGTTCCCAGTCCGTTGAAAATTTTCAAACAGATCCTTTATTGTATCGCTTTTCGGTCATTTGGTTACATTAAACCTCCGTTGAAAACTTCGTCTTGTTGCAACAACACTGTGTTCTAGGCGGTGGAATTCCAACACCGGAAAAATCCTCTGTTCTAAGGAATAAACCATGTTGTCTACAGCACACTTGCACGTTGTGAACAGCACACGCTTACAGCAGAAAGACGACGTACAGAATGGCGCACACACAGACTGCGTTGTCTTCTATATCTTTCACATCACTTGCAGCGCCATCTGTTGTTGAAAATTGTAACTACTGTAATTTCGAAAGTTTGTCCGCCTGAAAATGTACTGTTGTCCCAAGCATATTGCAACAAACGGTGTATTTCTATCGCTGCTCGTTTAGTTTTTATTGCCGTTTCAAATATACCGGTCATTTTTGAAACACCCTGTACGTCATTATTTGTAAACACGTCGAACGGTCCGAATGCGTATGCCGACAGTCCGCACAATTTCATGAACGGTCCGAGTACATACACCGACAATCCCACTGTTTCATTCACAGTCTGGTCATGAGGCCGTCCAGACATGGTAGCTCTTAATTTCATATATCCTTCTTCAGGTCGACTGGTGTTCGTCTAATTTTGTTTGAGCACGAATGAATCCTTATGTATTTGAAGGTTTGGTGTTATTTGTCATTGGTTTTGGTGCTACTATGCAGCTTCTTCAGGCACACCAGACCACTTGGTATTACATAGTGTGGCTTGAAGATGGTGCATTGCACTACTGAGGTCGATGGCAAATAAAGCAAGAGTTGTAAACTAAGATGAAGGATTCAGTCGCACTCTAGATCTTAGACTCAAGTTTTTGCCTGGTAGATGCCCGTAAACACTCACGTATTGCTCGTTAGCATCTCTACGTATTACGGAAGAATGAGACAGCGCCAGTGGTGAGCTCGCACGCAAAGAGGCAGGAGCTCGCATTTCTCCATGCTCACCGCTCACCTTCCTCGGGCAGCGAGTCGTACACCTCTTGCGCACTGGCCGTCGTCGACGTACTGGCCGTCACTGTCTGCGGAGGCGCAGCGCCGGCAGCAGCCAACAGCATCACCAGCACCAGCATGTAGCCGTACATCATGCGATCCTGCAAAAAACAACCGATTTCCCAGAACGCCTCTCTAGGATACTCTAGCACTGATTTACATTTTCAGATCCAAGTTCTGCATCTATCTCCATTAGTCCCAAGTTTCATCATTCCCTACTCCATCTCGAATTCACTTTCCGTTTTGATTTGCCTCACCTGTATATTGTACGCACCTCTTCAAACGTCATATGGTCTCCGGACACCCCACAGCATCTGCTATTATTGAGACCTTTGGCTTGCAGGGATGCCTTCTTCACCTCTCCATACAATATCCTTTTCCTGGGGAATTTCTACCTCTTTCCCTTCCAAGACCATGAATTTTTTTCCCGAAATATACCATCCTATCAACACAGCCTTTCTCTACACAACTCCTGGCTCCTGTATCCTGTCTCTTGCCTCTTACCAGTACTCATAGGTATCCTTTCCAGCCCCTTGTGAAATATTACCAGCAGCCCCCAGCACCATCATTCTTATTGTCTCAAGCGACCCACGTCACCACCTCATCAAGCATACAAAACATTGTTATTCTTTTCAGTTTATGTCATTCAAAGGCTGAAAAGCGAGAACAAGGCAGGAAACCCTCCATCCCAGATTCCTAAAAGAATCGCACTCCCATGAAAAGAAAATAGCTTCAAAAATCTGATTTTTTTTACAGAGTAGTTAATGTGTTAAGTATTTGACATTAATTATGTAGCCTTTACGGCTGTAGATGCAAAATCCTGGGCGCCCGGTGTAAGTAGTGTGTAAGCTCAGGGAACGATGCCCTAAGCAGTTTTGGTCCCATAAGATCATACCACAAACTACAAATTTTTTTTGCAAAATCTTAATTACGTTGGTTCTACTAGTTCCGGACGACGCCTGACGTTCACGTTTTACTGCATGAAAAGCAAAAATGTAGTAAACAATCAACTTTTTTTGTTTAAATTATTATTTTGTAAGAAATGTCAGCGAGAAAAAGGTTGAAGTTACGTGTCAAGTTTGTTGGAAGTCGCTAAGTACTCTCATACCCATACACTGGATGAAAAGACAAACGCAGTTTCTGACTTAAATACTCGTAACTTCAGTTATGTTTTATCAAAAAGATAAGAAAATCTTCGTCTTTTGGAACTTAAATTTATTCTTGAGTAACAGACATGTTTCGCCTATTCATGTTAAGCATCTTCAGTGGTCTAATATATATAAAATTATTTTATTATACATATTTTGATATGAGATTTGTGGTGATCCTTTGGCATGACAGTTTGTTTAGATCTAGCTATTTCGTTTTTCAGTTATGCTATACCATGTGCATTTAGCCTAACAGAACAAAAAATGGCTGGATGAATAGGTCACAAAAAGACAAAGCTTGTGGAATGCATTGACTGACTTTGGTTTCCCAATTAAATTGATCAATCCCTGCAGATTGCATGGATGAAAATACAAGCAAGGATTTACTAAATGGATTTAAGTCTGACCATTTTAAAAATAAAACTGGGTTAATACAAGATGATGCTTTGTCCCCCCCCTTCTCTTCAATACGGCTTTAAAAAGAGTTGTGAGGAAACTCAAACTGGTACCTACTGGGAAACTCCAAGAAAGCAAAGTTAACGTGTTAGCATACACAGGTGACATAGTGCTCATTGGATACAGTGAAATAGAGATTAGGCAATTATTTGTGGAGCTTGCAACAGAAGCATCAAGACTTGGCCTGAAAGTAAATGACGAGAAAACGAAATACATGATAGGTCAAAGATATAGAGATCAAAGGGATAACCAATCACATCTAATAGTTGGTGAACACAAATTCGAGCGTGTTGAACAGTTCAAATTTCTGGGATCAGTGATAGATGATCAAAATAAGAGATAACTAGAAATAAAAGCGAGACTGCAAAATGCTAACCGAGTCCATTATGCGATACAAAATCTCTTAGGGCCCCAACTGCTGACTAGGAAAACTAAAATAAAGTTATATAATACAATCATCAGATCAGTTCTAATCTTTTGGGGTAGAAACATGGAGCCTAACGAAAACAGAACACCACCATTTACAAGTGTTTGAGAATAAAGATTATAGAAAAATCTTTGGTCCATATTATGACAATGAATCACAATGGTTGATGAGAAGCGAAGATACAACATAGAAGTCCACTAGCTATCACATCAACCAACTATAGTAAACATAATAAATGCTAGAAGACTGCAATGGGTTGGACATCTGATGAGAATGAAAGAAGACCAAATTATGTTAAGAATATTCAGGGAGAAGCCATATGGCAAAAGACCAAGGGGGAGACCCAGGAGTACTTGGCGCAATGAAATTGATTGCATATGCTAAAGATTGGGAATAAATAAATGGCAAGAGGCAGCACTAGACAGGAGCATCTGAAGGAATCATGTGAGATCGGCACGGGAGCTTCGAGCGCTTAGAAGATACTACTGCTAAAAATCACAAATATATAGTTGTAAATAGAAATAGCTGGGTCTAAGCAAACTTCCAAAGAATTACTACAAATCTCACATCCAAATACGTATAATTAAATAATTACATAAATTATTAACTAATTATATAAATATGTATTACAGATTTCTGAAAATGCCTAACAAGAATAACCGAACGTATGCGGTATTCAATAATAAACTGCAGTTGCAAAACACTTCAGTTTTCTTATCTTTATGATAAAACATAACTAAAGTTACTATTAGGAACTGAGGAAAATGGTTGCAGATATCAAAAATATTTAATGCTTGTGTTAAACTGTCGATGTAAGTTTATACCACTTGTAGAGTAAAATATGAGAGCATTACAGTTTCTTAAATTCGGTCAGTGATTATACGAACGTCTGAAAATAAAATTTTTACTGTCCCTGGAAGCCGCTAGACAGACGACCTGCAGCTGTGATGTGTGACCATTTCATCCATTTAGAGATGTAGATACCCCTTTCCTTACCACTGTTTTTTGGTGATTCTCAGTTATCATATAAATGCCAGAAATGCTTATCCTCTCAAAAATCGCAAGCCCTTTGCGTACCTCCCAACTCAATGCGATATTGAGATTTGGATGAAAAGAATCGACAGTCTTGAATCGGCCAACCCTACCCAGATGGATACGAAATGAAAGACGCAGAAGGTAGAAAGTGCTATAGTCTTGACTGGAAAAGAAAGCATAACATTTTGTCATATAATTAGTCGCATTAAAATGTTGTCTTCTCTGATTTCAGACCAGGACAGGGCGTTTCCATTCAGTACTTTTAATGATTTCGAATTTACTGGTATTAAAACAGAAGGAGTAAAACACGACTTTAACAAAAAGGAGAACCTTTTTTCACCTTTTTTTCTTCGCAGTGCAAACGGAGAGAGTCGTTGACGTCTACAACTACAGAAACGTCCAGGCGGGTGGTGTGTTGAACTGCTCACACGTCCAGCTCAGTTTAGGTTTCCTGTAGTTTATTGGATCGCTTCTGGCAAAAACCGACATATTTCTTCCGAAGAGGCAACAGCTGTTTCTTTCTCCCACGTTTGGTCGTACATCTTGGTCTGGTCGTGGACACCAGACGAAAATACTGTATAATTAGTAAACTGTCACTATTTCTGTGGAGAGATTTCGAGATTTTCGAACAGATCGAAGATGTATGAAAGCCGCCAGGCTGGTCGCTTTTCGTGCCTCACTCGGTTAGAGCACTGCCTGCTGGAGTCCCAACCCGTCACACAAGTTTAGTTTCTCAGAAAATTTCACAACAGCATATCATCCGCCATCCGGCGCAGAGTGAAAGAACATCAACATATTTGATAAATATCCTTAACTGAAAATAAAGCTGCATTTTTTAGGGGGGATCCACTGGATGAAGTTTTGATAAGGAACCCATTTCTGGAAATGTGCAGAGTGTATATAATAAAACAAGTTTGCAAATCCGATCACTTCCAAATCTCTAGCTGCACTGTGCACACTGAAACTGAAAAGAGAGCGCCGTCGCCAGATTATTTTGTAATTATGACTTCACATAGGCGTACACTTTTCGACCTACTACAACAACAGCTGCGAGAAACTGGTATGTTAGTAGTTACTAGGGTTGACTGTGGTGCTCCAACGACGAGCCGCATTATCGACTTTGAAGAGGACTTTCACAGTTGCATAGAAGAGAAACTGAATACGAGCACTTGTAACATTGTCCAAGCCATGGGCTACTGTAAAGCATACAGGTCAGAGTTCATTGTATTCGCTGTGTGCGTACCGTGAAGCGGGAGGTTTTAAAGTGATCCGACCTTCAAACTTACATCGATACGGTACATTTCCGGACATGATTTCCCTATCAGAACTTTATTTACTGAATTCATTTCGCAGCCTATAGAAGACTGTATCAATAATTGTGAGACACACTGTATAGCAACTCTATTGAGTTTGCTTGTCGCGTTGTATAAAGGGCAACCAAATTCCTTGTAATACAGATATTTATCCTCTCTCCCATCTTCTTCTTAATTGACAATTGGTGTTTTGGATTAATAGTTTGGTCGCCAGATCGTTTCACATTCAGTTAGCATAATGCCGTTCTTAGCTCAATTTATGTCCATAATATGCAATTTACAAGAATTTATAATAAGAAGGCACGAAGAATAGCATTTTCGTGGTGTATAGCTAGATTTCGTGTTCCTCATATACCTGCTAGTCTGAACAACCAATTCCAGATTTGATTTACGGGAAGCGATGGATAGTTTCAACAATTGTAGAGCCCGTAGTTGTATTTTCTGGTTGTAGCTTCGCGCTGTCATGTCAAACAATCGAAAGAACTTCATTACGTGGTTTCAGCAGCCGCAGATGGCGGACAAAACGCCTACTCTACGAAAAAATCCCGCTACATATTGAGGGACCGCTTATAAAATTTCAACAGAACTTTCGTATCGTTCTGAGAAATTCTACATACTGCTACTTTTTGCAAGAGTAAGTATCAAACAAGTTTTGGAAGAGTAAGTTTCAAACATGGCAGCTGTCAATAGTAGCAGGTGGAAATTCGTGTAACAGTTTCACAGCACTTACCTGTTTCAGAAAAACTGATTTAAGAATCCTGATGCAAAGCTGTTGAAGGTCGCCTCTCTCGAGGTAGCAGCAATGCAAGTTCCGTGTCTGCTCTCGGTTACTTTAGTCACAGCAGTAATATCTGTCCGCTATTTATACCATTGTCTAACTCTAATCAGCAAGTTAACCACTATTTGCTTCGCTAACCTTCAGCTGTGGTGGGGATAACCAGTGGCAGCAGATATGCGATTGCGCGGTAGCTCTTTGACGTGTTGCCAATGAAACTACTGACAGATCTTCGTAGGGCTCATCGTCCACACTGAGGACGTTTAGCTGCAACACTTTCTCCGTGTAAAGAGCACAGTTTGTTATCCGAGTAGAAGATAGCGCTTATGAAATTGCTGTTTCGCACCTTGAATCAGAATGTGTGTAATTGTTTCGAGATGGGGCGGTGCCCTGCAACAGTAAAGAAGAGGCAGGCCATGAATTTCTCAGTGGCGCTGATAAACTCAAAAACAGGGTTAGTCACATCGTTAATGGCGATAGATTAGGAAGGTAGTGTTGTGTATTGGTACACAGAATAAGTTTCCAGAGGAAAAGAGAGAGGGAGAGAGCGTGTTAGCAGCTGAACATATTGTTCTAACTTGTTCTGTTTTCAGATCTTACAGGTCTTTCGTTCTTCTCATATCTGAATGATTTTTTTTTTTGTTGCAGAATTCTTTACTTTTCGTGTGAATTTTATTTAATTATTCTCGCATTTTTCTCCCACCCAAGTGTATATTCCTGTCCCTCTCTGAAATATGATCAACATTATTTTCTGTCATCTGATTATTTGATCCTCAGCCGACTGGCCGCGTTTCAGAGAACTGATTTCTTGCCTCACTTCAGTTGTTGTATGTTGTCGTTTGCTGATAGAAAGATCACATATGCAGTCTGTGCTTTCTATTCAGAATCTCAGTAAGTTCAACCTTCCATCGAATATTTCCGTAAAGGTTATTAGAATTCGAATTCTACATCAGAACAGTGATCTCATTCGCTTTAGTTAAGTTTCTAACTATATATCTTTCTGTGACGCTGACCTAGAACTGCAGTCGTCCTGTGTGTATGCTAAGCAATGTTTTCACAGGAGACGTGTAAGAAATTACATTCCTAGATAGCTTCACACACTCGAAGCTAGTGTGTGCGTATGTGTGTATGTGTGTGTGTGATTTTGTGAAAGCGGTTAAGGAAGGAGACAAAATTCTGATTGATCCTAGAAATTTATTAAGAGATTTGTCAGTCAAATACATTTGGGAAAGCTGCCACAACATGGAAGAACTGTTTCAGAGGCTTGAATGAGACAGACTTAGCATGTAAATATAGAAATCTCCTTTATATTATAGCTTTTCAACAGCGACTGTTAGAAAGGAGATAACGATAGACTGATATCATTATAAGATGTAGTTTCTAGAACGTTTGTACATAGAATCTGATGTTTTCCATGAAGACTTAGATTTAGGTATTACAATGGTTGCTCAAAACGTTGTGTAACATCTGGCTAAAGATACTTTCGTACTCGATCAAAAAGATTGTCTGTGGAGATGGGTACCTTTCTGTCCAAGCAAGAATGATTACCTATGTGCCCCGCGGGATTAGCCGAGCGGTCTACCTCGCTGCAGTCGTGGGCTGTGCGGCTAGTCCCGGCGGAGGTTCGAATCCTCCCTCGGTCATGGGTGTGTCTGTTTGCCCTTAGGATAATTTAGGTTAAGTAGTGTGTAAGCTTAGGGACTGATGACCTTAGCACTTAAGTCCCATAAGATTTCACACACATTTGAACATTTTTTACCTCTGCGCAGTATAAGTCATCAGGCACATTCAAAGACGACTGGATATAGTACCTAATGATATTTTACATGTTAACATCTATCTGCTCTGACGGCGTGGGAAATTTCAATAAAGATTTTTTTAGGCCAATCACTCTTGGAAATGGATAAGTGATCCGTGTTCACATAGGACGTGTTTTCAGCGCCGGTCTTACACACTGTTTTTCAGGCAGTGGTTTTAAATAAACACCAAAGAAGCTGCAAGGGAATAATCCTTGCTGACGACCAATGACGGGTGATATTAGGAGCGCTGTGAAGACCAAAAGCTGTCCTGCGTAATGTAGTGATATCACGCAGGCTGCCTCAGGACTACTGACCGATAATGCGAAGTGTCTGACGATCCACAGCTCTTCCTGAAGCGTTCTCTGCTTTCCAGCTGTCCCCAGTTCTGTTTACACAATACCATACTATTTACAATATATCTCTTGGATACATTTTCTCTTACAAAGGCTGCTCGGAGTATTTCCACGTAAGACACTCAAACAGAAAGTCTTTATGCTTTACACCATTCGATTATTCTATACTCTAATTTTCAGCAAATATATTTCTGCTTATAATATCTTGTCATAGGTAATGTATTAAAATAGCATGTGATATGATAGGGGCGAGATGAAGGGGCATTACAGAGGAAGGACTTGTCAATGCTAGAGTAGATACGGACAGTATGACATTTCTGAAAAAGGTATCTGCTCAGAAACATTATGCAGATTACTGTATTGTGTGATAGCTTTTAAAATAATGATGCTTCAAGAAAAAAGATTTAAAAAACAAGCATTAAATGTAGGACACCTATGGGTAATGTCGATAGGTGTGAATGATTCAGTTTAGGAACAGATAGGCGTACTACTGACATAAATCAATAATTCTACAACCTGGGCTATAAATTCTGTCAGGGTAGCTGTAAAAAAATCAGGATTGATGAAACTTCGACAAAGTGTTAACTTTGCCATATAATAGAGCAGGGCTTCACAACGTACATGCTCGCGCAGCAAGCTGTGAGCAGCAAGGCGCGAGCACGGAGCAGCGCGAGCACGCTACCCCCACTACCGGACCAGAGCAGAGAGTGGGGAGAGTCACGTGGGGCACACAACAGCTGCCGCCAGTCAATGTAAATCCGCGGCCACCTGCAGGGATATCACTCACGAATTATTACTGCCACAAATGAAACAAATAAAGGAGCATGTACACGTGCCACATAATTTTATTAGCTTAGTGTATGACTCTACATTCGTATTAATTTGTGAACTGTTACACAATAAAAGGTGTCACTGAAGTGTGGGATTCTCGGTTATCTTGTACTTTTTGCCCTTTATAATTGCGTCTATGTTCGGAGTAATTGTTCTTGTGCATTGTAGGCGCAGTGTGCAGTTTAAATTTCGATCAGACAATGCGTTTCTCAGGCGCGTCTTGTTATATTTCATTGCAGAGAACAGTTGTTCACAAACATACGTGGAACCGAACATTGATATTATTGTAGCCGCCAGTTCGTGCAAACGAGGAAATCTATCCTGAGGGAAGTGTCTGTAGAATTCCAAAATGTTTTTCTTGTTCTGAAATTTGTCTCTGTATTCTCTGTCACACTGCAGGTCAATAATTTCTAGTTGCAGCTCAGGACAAATTTCTTCAATATTCGCTGAATATGGACAGGAGAACAGATCAAAATCACTGTCTAGTGATGTGAGATCTTGAAAGCGTTGATCAAATTCTTCCTTAAGGGCAACTAAACTATGTGAATAACGTTCACAGTCTTTGTGAACATCTTGATGGATGATAATTTAGGAAAATGAGCTAGATTTCCTGTTGCCAGTCGACGCATCCAAAGTGTCAATTTCATTTTAAAAGCTCGTAATCGATCTATGAAATGAGTAATTAGCAGATCTTTACCTTGTAGTGAAATGTTCAAACCATTCAGATGGCTGGTTAAATCTGCTAAGAACGCGAGATCACATTTCCATGAAGGCTCTTTCAATTCAGGAACACACATGTTATTTATTTCCATGAACATATTTATCTCATCTAATAGGCAAAAAAATCGATTTAATAATTCGCCACGACTAAGCCAGCGGACCTCGCTGTAATAAGGCAGGCTACCATACTGGCTTTCTACATCCTCAAGAAAGCTTTCAAATAGTCTGTGTTGTAGCCCATGCTTCCTTATATAATTGGTTGTACGAACAACAACACTCATCACATTTTTTAGAGTGATACTCTTTGCACATAAGTTTTCCTGGTGGATCACACAGTAAACGCCCGTTATTTCATTCGGCACGGTCAGTTTTTGCATTTTCTCCTTCAACAGCGCAATGAAACCTGATTTTTTTCCCTGTCATCGCTGGTGCACCGTCTGTAGACACTGAAACTAAAGAATTCCACGACAATCCTATATTTTCAATACTTTCTGCAACACTACTTAAAATATCACCTCCGGTTGTAGTGTTCTTCACGGCTACTACGTCGAGGAGCTCCTCCCTCACCTGAAGATCTCTAATAACACCTCTAATACATATGGCAAGCTACGCTGTTCCAGTGATATCAACACTTTCGTCCAGAGCTAGAGAATACGCCATAAATCTTTACAGATATTTGCAAGCTGGCTCTGGACGTCGTCTGCCATGTCCTGTATGCGAAGCATAATGGTCATGTTAGATAATGGCACAATCCGAAACTGTTCAACTTGAGATGGACACAAATGTTCCGCTGCAACTACCACACATTCTTTTATTAAATCGCCATCAGTGAATGGGCGCAGGGATTTTGCTAAAAGCAAAGCAATTTTGTAACTCACTCTGAGAGCTGCCTCAGTTGATTTTTCTTCGTCGTGTCTTCTTCGGATAGCTTCCTTTTAAGTTTAATAGCTTCCTGTGCACGATCTGGTCCATCACATTTTCCACTTCCGTAGTCTTTCGCGTGGTACGACATATAATGTCGCTGCAAATTAAATTTCCTAAAAGAATTCAGCGTTTTGTGACATACTAAACATTTTGCAACACCATCTTTTTCTGTAAACAGATACAATTCCTCCCAATGAGGGTTGAAGTGCGAAAGCATGGCTGGGGCTACAGAACGGCGACTTGACATGATTCTTAACCAGCGAAGTGACTGTTAGAGCTGATCGTAGTACTTTAAACGTTACACAGTCGACGCGAATTCAATAGGCACGCTGCGGCCCTATTCAAACTTGCGCGCGCATTTCCCCTCCCTCCCCTCCCTCCCTACTCCGCAACGTTGCACCTGCTCGCGAGCACGTGCCTGAGCAGACGCGAGTACTCGCGCTCAAATCCGGCCAGTTGTTAAGCCCTATGATAGAGTAACCAACCTTTGACAGTAAATCCAAACACTTCAAAGCTGTCTTAATGGAGCACTTGACAGCAGAACTTAACGATTCCGAGCACATCCATGGTGTCGATCTGCTGAGGACGAAACGTTAAACTATTTGGGCCGACAGCTGGTGACGGAAAGCTTAACCCTAACACACTATTTCTCTTGAGTATTATGTGGATGAATAATGGACGTTAACCACAGGCGTCTTCGAGGGAAACAAGAGCGACACTTGCCTCCTCCTGGAATCTATGGTAGACTTTTATTAATTTCCAGATTCTCGCATATTTCTAGAAACGATTATTTCTGATAGTGCTCAAATACACGCAAAGGGTAATAAAGTGGGTTTAGTAAATATTACATTGTATGGTTACCAAGTGACTCACGGGAAATTATGCCGTTTCCTTGTCGTGGCAGCAGATTTGTCATTGGTTTTCAATCTTTCTTAACAAGCTACGGAATTGGTCAGTTCAGACACCTTGCACACTATAAAAATGACGCCATTACTCGTACACCTGCCCGACACCCGCCCCAGATTCCCACAAGAACAGGCCCTTGGCTTGCAAACGTGTTGAACTCAACAATAAGTTTGAATTTGACCCGTGAAGGCTTGCTAGGACTTCATTCAATTTTAGACTGTAGAGCGATTGTAGTAGTAGGAATTGTCGGACGATAGTCCAGGTATTATGATGCGGGGAGGCATAATGTTGCGTGGGGGTATTGACCTCCAAATCTTTGAACACGGTACAGTCACCGGTCAACGTTGTTGTGATTCTGTACTCCTTCCACATGTGTGTGTTTTAAGGGTGCAGTCGGCCCTGGTTTCATTTTTATTGATGACAATATGTGACAAGATCGAATTGCACAAGTGGAGGATCTCTTGGAACGAGAGAATATTCAGCGAATGGACCGACCTGCCCCGTTCCCACATGCAATCGACCACGTAGGGGATGCGTGAGGAGATATGTAGTAGCATGTCCACATGCACTAACGACCATCCAGCATTTGTGAACCGCGCTGGTGGAGAAGTGGAACGCCCAATCACAAGAACTCCTGACCAGCCTTTAGGTCAGCGCAGGGGCACATTGCAGAGCATGTACTGGCGTCTGTGGTGATCACACAGCCTATACCTCCCTTTGTAATGTCCAGTGAACCATCATGAATCGCGATGACTTCAGTGTAATTGTCGTGTTTGAATGAAATCGTCATTTCTGTTTCATCTATGGTCCATTTTCATTGAGCTATGTTATTTGTCAGTGACAAATCACGCGAAAGTTACTTTCGTCGTTACGTTTTGCCCACCAGTATATGTAGCGGGGTTCTTGCGTTTACCGTTATATACACGCAAACCGTAGCTTTACATCCTCCGAAAGGTCACATTATGGTGTTCTATTATACATGGTACACGTTTCTTTTTCTCTCCTCGCTGGCTAGTGACCAGAATCGCTGTATCTAGATCCTTCTGAGAACATGCCAGGGAACCACTGTGTTAGTCAAAGCCAGACAAGATGGTGAATATTTGTATCGTAAACGTGTGCGGCAGAATCACCAGCAAGGCCTCAAGCAATTTCTGAAGAAGTAGTGGACCTATTCCTTTCCTTAAATTGCACTACGTACCATTTTATGAGTATTTAGTCAAAGATGGGCAGGAAGTCATACACCCCACTTGTCTTGAATTGCGTAAACTCTGTTCACTGTATTTACGTGTTTTAAACTTCTTTGCTTTAGGGCGCATGACAGCTTAGGACACAAGCACCCAAGCTGATTTATGTGAATTATGGAATAAAGAACTAGCTAGCCCAGATGAGTGTGAGAATCCTGCTAGACACGACTCCCAGTCTGGCGGCTGTACCACCCTGTTGAAGGTTGATCTAGCGTGTGGATTTGATCTGGTGTGGCTTGCCTCCCAGTACAGTAGGTTAGTGCCTGCGTGTCGAGCTATTCTGGGTGGTTCTTGAGAAAAGCGAGGAACTTCATTTATGTGTCAGTTGTCACAAAACTTGAAAGACAAATGATAAGGATGGGAAATACCCAGTGTCATCTGTGGAATATGCTTCTTACGCTCTCTGTCGAAGCTGTGTTACGTGATACAATATTTATTTTTAGGTAGCCCAACGATACCGCCAAATATTTTCCCATCTCCGTGGGCGAGCATAGGACTCTAACAAGGAACCCCTTGAGTGCGAGGCCGCAAAAAGCCAATAATGTTTGCGGCATTCGATGCCCCACATATTGCCTAAAATACAACCACAATATTGACTGCCAGTGGCAACAGGGCGCCAGACTGGAGATGAGCACAGCATGAGGCTACGTACAGTAGTCGACGAGTAACTCACAACAGCACTACAGTGCTAATGGTGTTGATACAAAGCAGAACAGTCGTAACGACAAAGCAGACTTTGCATTATAGCTACAGCAACAGTTGGCGATGTTGACATTTCGTCAGAAAGGAACCCTAGGAATTTCGCAACGTGAGAAAAAAGTGACAAGTAAAATATAAGCGATTCTGCAAGATGAGTCAGCGGAATGTGAGGTGTCGTATATGCTCGAATGTGCGGACAATGTACATGAGGAGTACAACGATGATGATACTTGTTTAACTAGTCAAAGTGATATTGAAACAGTTGTCGAGCCATGTAGTTCATCACCTTTGTTGGACAGGGAGCCACAAATATCATCTCCAGTGAAGCGTAGTTTAGGATGATCGTTGTCCAAGGAGCGGGTAATAAGAGTAATCCACTTCATAGTAAAAAATCAGTTATGAAACGAGTTCGAAAAACTCTGCAACAATATGACCGCGCAGTGCGTGAGAAAAACTACGGATATTCAAGACAGGAGAATGCGCATTTGTTACAAAAACGCCTTTGCGAGTTTCGAGGATGCTCCATACAATTTACAGGATATGCTTCATAGTGACTTACTACATTATGCACATCAAATTGCGCGCGTCATACTTTAAAGTGATTTCAAGGGAAACAGTGAATGGTTGCATAACTTCAAACAATGCTACAGAACTGGAAGACGTAAGATAACGAAATTTCAAACAAAGCGTCAGCTTGGAGGTGCGCAGCAAACTGCAGAATCTGTCCGAAAGTTTGTAGATGAGATAAGTAAACTTATCCAATCGTTCCGTAAGGAATTTGTTTTTTTACTCTGACCAATCGGGATACGAAGAGGAAATGCATGTAAAAGGAATCCTGGAAATTAAAGACAGCAAGAGAGTTGTATCACGATCAACTAGCATCAGTGCCTTAACTCATTCGTATACAATTATGTCGACTGTTAATCTGAATTGCAAATTGGCTGGAAAGTTATTTATTGTGCTGCGAGAAGTTGGAGGTGTTCTGCCCCCTACGATTCTTTCTCGTGCGCGTGATATTGCCAGGGCAGTAAGGAATATTTACGTAACAGCAAGCAACAGTGGAAAAATGAGAGTAAGAGAATTACAGCTATGGTACGGGCACTGCTTTTGGCTTATAAGAATCATACTCCTTTAGATCAGACTACCCCTCCTGAAAAGTGTGTGACATTGCAGTCCATCCTGCCTGGAAACATTGGGCAAATTCAATTTCTTGGTGTTTGTTTCTTCCCGTGCCTATAAAACATGCTACCGCACTATCTGCAGCTATGCTTTAAAGGACTGCCAGTTTCACGATAAGCTCGACTGCAGACTGTTTCGCATTCGGTTGCATGCTATCACACTCCAGCAGTTCTCATCATCCCGTTACCCTAATACGATTCTACACTCCTGGAAATTGAAATAAGAACACCGTGAATTCATTGTCCCAGGAAGGGGAAACTTTATTGACACATTCCTGGGGTCAGATACATCACATGATCACACTGACAGAACCACAGGCACATAGACACAGGCAACAGAGCATGCACAATGTCGGCAATAGTACAGTGTATATCCACCTTTCGCAGCAATGCAGGCTGCTATTCTCCCATGGAGACGATCGTAGAGATGCTGGATGTAGTCCTGTGGAACGGCTTGCCATGCCATTTCCACCTGGCGCCTCAGTTGGACCAGCGTTCGTGCTGGACGTGCAGACCGCGTGAGACGACGCTTCATCCAGTCCCAAACATGCTCAATGGAGGACAGATCCGGAGATCTTGCTGGCCAGGGTAGTTGACTTACACCTTCTAGAGCACGTTGGGTGGCACGGGATACAAGCGGACGTGCATTGTCCTGTTGGAACAGCAAGTTCCCTTGCCGGTCTAGGAATGGAGAACGATGGGTTCGATGATGGTTTGGATGTACCGTGCACTATTCAGTGTCCCCTCGACGATCACCAGTGGTGTACGGCCAGTGTAGGAGATCGCTCCCCACACCATGATGCCGGGTGTTGGCCCTGTGTGCCTCGGTCGTATGCAGTCCTGATTGTGGCGCTCACCTGCACGGCGCCAAACACGCATACGACCATCATTGGCACCAAGGCAGAAGCGACTCTCATCGCTGAAGACGACACGTCTCCATTCGTCCCTCCATTCACGCCTGTCGCGACACCACTGGAGGCGGGCTGCACGATGTTGGGGCGTGAGCGGAAGACGGCCTAACGGTGTGCGGGACCGTAGCCCAGCTTCATGGAGACGGTTGCGAATGGTCCTCGCCGATACCCCAGGAGCAACAGTGTCCCTAATTTGCTGGGAAGTGGCGGTGCGGTCCCCTACGGCACTGCGTAGGATCCTACGGTCTTGGCGTGCATCCGTGCGTCGCTGCGGTCCGGTCCCAGGTCGGCGGGCACGTGCACCTTCCGCCGACCACTGGCGACAACATCGATGTACTGTGGAGACCTCACGCCCCACGTGTTGAGCAATTCGGCGGTACGTCCACCCGGCCTCCCGCATGCCCACTATACGCCCTCGCTCAAAGTCCGTCAACTGCACATACGGTTCACGTCCACGCTGTCGCGGCATGCTACCAGTGTTAAAGACTGCGATGGAGCTCCGTATGCCACGGCAAACTGGCTGACACTGACGGCGGCGGTGCACAAATGCTGCGCAGCTAGCGCCATTCGACGGCCAACACCGCGGTTCCTGGTGTGTCCGCTGTGCCGTGCGTGTGATCATTGCTTGTACAGCCCTCTCGCAGTGTCCGGAGCAAGTATGGTGGGTCTGACACACCGGTGTCAATGTGTTCTTTTTTCCATTTCCAGGAGTGTATATGAATTCTTTAAGAGCGGATACATAGCTGAACGTCCTGCATGGTTTGTAACTTTCAAGGAGTTCGCCTTCGATCTTGATGGTACGAACCTCTGTGACCACGCTTTTCATTCGCTGTTCATGGAGTAAGTCAATGATTTGTTTTGAACCTTGCTTGAATGTCGCCGATGTCCATTTTGCGAAGCGTTATACGTACGTCCCATAGAAGGTTGCACCTCACCGATACTCCTTTTTGTGATCCTACAGATGAATATGGTGAGAAGTAGCAATTAATGTTTTTCTTGTAATTGTTAACGCAACACTTTCAAATGAGCGTTACTAAAGACTGAACTTGTGACCCCGCACTCAAGAGTTTCCTTGTAAGTTCCTTTCGTGCAATAAACGTGATTATTCGAAAGCAGTGGACGCAATATTCAAGGGTATCATGGCTTCTTAACGCCAAGTAACACTGTTCTTCTAACATAATTCTTCTCTCATAAGTGATGTAGGCCGTGTTGCGTATTCAATATTGAAAATGATATTACTGTGAAAGTTCTGATCGGTTTGTTGAAATTTCGAACCACATCTCGTCTCAGATCGTCGTCGTCAGACTTTTCAAAATACACAACAGAATATTGTCCAGTGACTTTTAGACTTGTGGTATTACAATAAAAATGTGATGCTTGTATATATAAAAAATGAAGAAAAAATTTAAACAGCAACATTAAAAACGGCCGAACATCGCTTCTACGTATTGTATTAAAAATGACGAAATCCTGTGAGATGTGTCGAGTCAGACTCTACGAGGAGGATGTTAACATTATCTCAACTGTTTTGCCAGAACATAATCTATTAATAAGAAGTTTCAGTTGTTTTTACTACCATGCTTTGCAGGAATACATATAGAATAAATAACAGACATTTGCTATTACAGACAAACGAAATGTGAACTGGAATCACACGCAGTCAGTACTGTACCAACAGGGTATAACAGTTAATGCATGATTTGCAACTCTGGAACTACAGGGTGTTTCAAAAATGACCGGTATATTTGAAACGGCAATAAAAACTAAACGAGCAGCGATAGAAATACACCGTTTGTTGCAATATGCTTGGGACAACAGTACATTTTCAGGCAGACAAACTTTAGAAATTACAGTAGTTACAATTTTCAACAACAGATGGCGCTGCGGTCTGGGAAACTCTATAGTACGATATTTTCCACATATCCACCACGCGTAGCAATAATATGGCGTAGTCTCTGAATGAAATTACCCGAAACCTTTGACAACGTGTCTGGCGGAATGGCTTCACATGCAGATGAGATGTACTGCTTCAGCTGTTCAATTGTTTCTGGATTCTGGCGGTACACCTGGTCTTTCAAGTGTCCCCACAGAAAGAAGTCACAGGGGTTCATGTCTGGCGAATAGGGAGGCCAATCCACGCCGCCTCCTATATGTTTCGGATAGCCCAAAGCAATCACACGATCATCGAAATATTCATTCAGGAAATTAAAGACGTCGGCCGTGCGATGTGGCTGGGCACCATCTTGCATAAACCACGAGGTGTTCGCAGTGTCGTCTAAGGCAGTTTGTACCGCCACAAATGCACGAAGAATGTCCAGATAGCGAGATGCAGTAATCGTTTCAGATCTGAAAAATGGGCCAATGATTCCTTTGGAAGAAATGGCGGCCCAGACCAGTACTTTTTGAGGATGCAGGGACGATGGGACTGCAACATGGGGCTTTTCGGTTTCCCATATGCGCCAGTTCTGTTTATTGACAGAGCGGTCCAGGTAAAAATAAGCTTCGTCAGTAAACCAAATGCTGCCCACATGCATATCGCCGTCATCAATCCTGTGCACTATATCGTTAGCGAATGTCTCTCGTGCAGCAATGGTAGCGGCGCTGAGAGGTTGCCGCGTTTGAATTTTGTATGGATAGAGGTGTAAACTCTGGCGCATGAGACGATACGTGGACGTTGGCGTCATTTGGACCGCAGCTGCAACACGGCGAACGGAAACCCGAGGCCGCTGTTGGATCACCTGCTGCACTAGCTGCGCGTTGCCCTCTGTGGTTGCCGTACGTGGTCGCCCTACCTTTCCAGCACGTTCATCCGTGACGTTCCCAGTCCGTTGAAATTTTTCAAACAGATCCTTTATTGTATCGCTTTTCGGTCCTTTGGTTACATTAAACCTCCGTTGAAAACTTCGTCTTGTTGCAACAACACTGTGTTCTAGGCGGTGGAATTCCAACACCAGAAAAATCCTCTGTTCTAAGGAATAAACCATGTTGTCTACAGCACACTTGCACGTTGTGAACAGCACACGCTTACAGCAGAAAGACGACGTACAGAATGGCGCACCCTCAGACTGCGTTGTCTTCTATATCTTTTACATCACTTGCAGCGCCATCTGCTGTTGAAAATTGTAACTACTGTAATTTCGAAAGTTTGTCTGCCTGAAAATGTACTGTTGTCCCAAGCATATTGCAACAAACGGTGTATTTCTATCGCTGCTCGTTTAGTTTTTATTGCCGTTTCAAATATACCGGTCATTTTTGAAACACCCTGTACATTTACGTTAGGACCTACATAGAGTTAGCAAAAATTATTTATGTAGGAAATAAGACAAAGGTCATAATAGTCGGCCAGCATTAAATATAACACATATGACAAAACAGTAACGTTTCAAGGGAGTAGCAAGATTTTCCTTTCTTCCTGGGAAGATAGAACCTACTAAAACCCAACTTAAAAATATCGCTTTCAATTTTTCAACATGAATCTTTAAATTCACCTGGAAATGGTTTTTAACATGATTTAGCAGAAGAAGTATAACAAAACGCGAAATATTATGTAATAGGAAGGACACGTTGAAGTACAAACTCCTGGCAAAATTTAACTGTAACTTACAATATTAAGAAATTACACATTGTTACACAACTAATGTAAGTGTGAAATATACAAAAATACTGTATCTTTTAAGGAAAACAATAAATTCTGAACCTAACCCGCCAGTGTAGCCAAGAGCGCTAATGCTATGCTTCCTGGACTCGGGTTAGCGCGCCGGCCCAGGACCGAATCCGCCCAGCGGATTAACGACGAGGGGCAGTATGCCGACTAGCCTGGATGTGGTTTTTAGGCGGTTTTACACATCCGGCTAGGTGAATACCAGGCTGGCCCCAACGTTCCACCTCGCTTACACGACTTGTAGACATTTGAAACACGTTCGCACTCTTTCATGTCTTACTCTAGACACAGACAGCTGGGGTACACTACTTACTTCCCGGGGGGTTCAGGGTGGCAGCAGGAAGGGCACCTGGCGCCCCTCTGCAACTAACACTGCCAGATGCATAATAACACTGGCGCCCCCGAGTTGGAGAGGGACAAGGCCCAAAGAAAGAAAGAATAAAGTCTGAACCTTGCAGAACCGTTTAGAAAGTGGGCAAAGAGATATAAATTCAGGAGACTACTAACAGATGTTTAGGTTTAGGATGTACAGGAAGAGTATACGTCGGAAGTTGTACAATGGAACTAAAACAGTCTCCCGTCTTACATCTTCCCCTGTGCCCGACAAGCGGCCGCATGGCATCTGATGTAGGATGCATAACGTACCAATGCTATCGTTATGATTCAAGCCTGAAGTATTTTTATTCTGGTCTGATGACCACTACGTTTGATGTGTCGTACGTCAACTGCAACTTCTTGATTCGACTTGGAATGTTTACACTCAGAATATAAGGCGTAACCTTGTACATGGTGGGCTCATGTGTTGCCACATTTCCTGAGTCATAGTCATTTGTACATTAGCCAGCAGTATGCTTCGCACTGTAATAAGGACAGATTTTGCTCCTCAACTATTGTATTTACTATAAAAATCTATTTCATTTCTGCCTCGGACATGGATGTGTGTGATGTCCTTAGGTTAGTTAGGCTTAAGTAGTTCTAAGTTCTAGGTGACTGATGGCCTCAGAAATTAAGTCCCATAGTGCTCAGAGCCTATTTCATTCCGTAATTCATTAGGCAATATTTCGGTTCTTGTATTATCAATAAGGCGTTACAATCCTTTCCGCTCTTCTTCGTTACTTCTGTCTTAGCTTCCTTTATCCTTCAGCTGACTGCTACGCTGAGTAGCTGGTGTATCTGACTGGTACATTTTCGGCTGTGCAGGCGGGTTGACGGTCTTGCGCACAGTATTTCGATGACTGAATTAGCTGTCTTCGGAACGTGTTGCGAGCGATGCTTTTACGTATGCTCGGTGCTGCGTCTTCAAACAAACCTCGAGGCCGCCATACGCAGCGAAACGACTGGCTCAGTCGCCTAAATATTGGCAAAGGAATATCGTTGGTCCCTGTGAAAACCAGAAAATTTTCGGTCCATGATTAACGCTTGGAAAAATGTATGAAATCCTGTATTGTCCTCTGTGTAATACTCTTTCTCCGTTTCAGCGGGGTAGGCTTTGATGCTCAGAAATACAGGTTTCCATGTATTATTCTTAGTCTGAACTGTAATTTCAGTTCTTTCATCTGTGTTTTGGCATAGTCGGGATGGATCTCATACAGCAGGCGAGCCCTATGTTCACTGGGCTAGAAAGCGTACGATATTGATAGGCCATCAACGTTTAATTGTAGTTTTGAATGTTTTAAATTTCAGAGAAGGAATAATTCTTATATTCATGTTTGTAACGCATTTTTAGATGTAAAGTTCGCAACACGTCTGAAGTTAAGTTTTCGCAACATAGGTGTAAGTACGTGTTGGCAACACTTTCAGGAATTTCATTTTCGCAACTTCCCTGCGGGGGGACGCGGTTGCGAAGTGAGTCGAGCTTCCTGGAAGGGGCCGGGCGCGGGGCCGATCCATCACGGCGGCTGTCACGGCTATCGGCGCCGCGGTCCGAAGGTCGCGGCCGGACAGGTGGAAGGAACGTCGCCAGCGCCACTACGCTGCTGCGGCCGCAGCCACAGGGCGACACTTCCCTGCGTTTTGGTCGCGCGTATAAACGGCTTTGTGACTGTTCACTGCAAACACAATTACACTGGACAAAAAATTTGGTCCCCGCAGGAAACAACACGCCAATGCTGAGTCACACAGTATGTGTGCCATTTGGTGTTTAAAATCTATCTTGTGAGTGCTTATTGCAGAATTTTTTAACTGCTGAAGGTTCTCTTAAAGCAGGAGAACACGCTGTCTGGATTTGTCCTAAAAACACCTACTTCTCCCATTTATTATATAACGATGATGAAGTCCCATACTCCGTGACAGAGCGTAGGGGAACAATGCGGGAGACCCGCACTGCCGTACTAGGCAAGGTCCTAGTGGAGGTGGTTTGCCATTGCCTTCCTCCGACCGTAATGGGGATGAATGGTGAGGATGAAGACCACACAACAACATCCAGTCACCTCGAGGCAGGTGAAAATCCCTGACCCCACCTGGAATCGAACCCTGGACCCATGCTCAGGAAGCGAGAACCCTACTACGAGATCACGAGCTGCGGACTATCTATGATAACAAGTCTTTGTACAAGCATGGGTTGAAATGCACCACCTATAATTTCATAAATCAGCTGTGCCAATCTTCCCCTCCCAGTTCTGCGTAGGTGCAGGCCATGCCTAGTGAAACCCCATCTAGAATTGGTGAGTAGTCGACTGCTCTATATGGACTTACTACCTGTTACCGCGGCTGCTCTTGCTTATCAGTAAAATGAAATGAAATATGCGTACGGCTTTATCGCCCTCCACACTCCGCTCAGAATGTGATTGGCTCAAAAACTTCTTTAATAATAGAACTCAGTATGTTGTTCTCGTCAACTATTGTTCTCACAGACAGGGGAATCGTCAAGAGAGCCCCAAGGGAGTATGAGAGGACCGTTCTCTATATACATAAATGATTTGGAGCACAGGGTGGGCAGCAAACTGCGTTTGTTTGCTGAAGATGCCATGATTTACAGTAACATATCGAAGTTGAGTAACTGAAGGAAGATACAAGACTACTTTGACAAAATTTCCAGACGGTGTGATAACTGGGAGCTAGCCCTAAATGTGGAAAAATTTAAGTTAATGCTGCCGGCCGCTGTTGCCGAGCGGTTCTAGGCGCTTCAGTCCGCAACCACGCTGCTGTTACGGTCGCACGTTCAAATCCTGCCTCCGGCATGGATGTGTGTGATGTCCTTACGTTAGTTACGTTTAAGTAGTTCCAAGTCTAGGCGACTGATGACCTCAGATGTTAAGTCCAATAGTGCTCAGAGCCATTTGAACCATTTTTAAGTTAATGAGGATGAGTAGGAAGATAAAACCTGTAATGTTCGGCTCCAGTATTACCAATCAAGTTGTTTAAATATTTGGTCGTAATGTTCCAAAGCGGTATGAAATGGAACGATCATATGAGGATTGTGGTAAACGAATAGTCGACCGTGGTTTATTAGGAAAATTTTAGGAGAGAGTGCTTCATCTGTAAAGGAAATCGCATACAGGACGCTGATGCGACCTTTTCTTGAGTACTGCTCGAGTATTTTGGATCCATAGAAGGTGGGGTTGAAGGAAGACAGGGAAGCAATTCAAAGGCGGGTTGCTAGATTTGTTACCTGTAGATTCGAACAAGACGTAAGTGTTATGCAGGTCCTCCGTAAACTCAAATGGGAATCCCTGGAGGGAAGGCGACGCTCTTTTCGAGAAAATTTAGAGAACCGGCATTTCATGCTGACTGCCAAACTATTCTGCTGTCGTCAACGCATATTACACGTAAGGCCCACGAAAATAAGATACGAGAAATTAGAGCTCATACGGAGGCACATGGACAGTCGTTTCTCCCTCGCTCTATTTGCGGGTGGAACAGGAAAGGAAATGACAAGTAGTGGTACAGGGTACCCTCCGCCACGCGCCGCACTGTGGCTTGCGGAGTTTCTGTGTAGACGTAGACGTAGAATGTTGGGGCGCTTGGTACAAGGTTTTTTTTATTTTTTTAAATTGACACCACTTCGGTGAGCTGCTAGTAGATGATAAAATGGTGATGTGTAAAACACACACGCGCAGCCACAAAGAGAGAAAATTCCAACTTGAGCAGGTTTGGAATACGCGAGGGCATCGATCAGAGTCAGCAACGTTAACCTGATGACCAATACGAACCGTTAATGCAAATCAGTACGCACCTGATAAGCTAGAGTTAAGTGACGCGTGACGCTGAGTGGTTAAGCCTTTCAGATCCTCTGGTTACAATTGTGTACATTAATATTAGATGTGTATTAGCTGCAACGGAATATTTTTCCTCAATTGAAACTCATGCACACATCTGCGAATATTCAATGTTTTTATCAAGCACAGGTACTCCCACCTGTTGAGCCTCACTGTAAATATATCAACAAGTGAATCAAGCAGTGTGCGGCAGCTTGTGACCGACAGATTTCGCGGAAGATGTTGGTGAGCTATGTTCCACTGTATATCTGAATATTATTATTGTTATTTTGCTTGGTAATTATTCGATTATCAGACTATTTATTACAACTGTAAATCTTTCAAAATTATTTGTTTTTGACCATAAATAGACGCTAAATTTTCGAAGTATGTATTGGAAACGGGTATAAATACTTTTATAGATAATACCAGTTGAAAACCACATAAGAGCATTACAGCACATAGAATAATTTTCCTCCCTGCAGAAAAAAATTTATTTCTGAACGTGTTAAAATGCGCCGGGCCTCTGTCTGCTATTAATATTGTAGTGTCACGGAATAGTAAAGAGTTCGAAACGTGGAATATTGTCAAAGTTTCGTTGCCTATGCGGAGAGTCAGAGGCAGTAGGTTAGCCAAGAGGTAAGAGGACTGCACATCATGTAGCGGAATGTGTCGTCACGCAGGGACAATGGCCTGGTTACACACAGCAGGCGAGAAAGAATTGCTTAGCACGCGGGTTTGTGTTAGATGGAGACTTTCGTAGAGTGCAAGACAGAGGTATAGCGTCAGCTGTACTGCATTTCACAACTTCACGTAAGTCTGCCGTAGCAACAAGTAACTCTGTGGCAAGAACACCTAAGGGGCGAATACGACAGATGAATCAGCACTGAATCTGTGTCACGTCTGCTGTCCAGCGAGCTACGTTACTTTAAGTATTAACTGTATTTTTCTTACTTGTCACTTCTTCTTCCGTGTGTTTTTGCTTTTAGGAAGCTTTAATTGTCGAGTGTTAGTAATAGTGTTCCATAGATTTCGTGTTTGTTTTGAACACAGTCAGAGAGAGTCCCTTTAGTCAGCCATAGAGCCAGCAGTGTCAGTGTTTGTTTTGAATACAGTCCAGAGACAGGTAGTGCTATTTTCATTGTTTTCTACAAGAAGTGTCTAGTAACCGCAGTTTAGTCTATTATCAGACACCTTTAGTGAATTAGCAGTCTAGTTAAAAGTTGATTAACTCTCCACAGTAAATTGATTTCTTAGGATGGATAGGATGTGTGACTGCTGTGTACGGACGCAGGAGGAGCTGGCCACTGTTCGCGAACACTTGAACGTGTTGATGGCCGCGGTCAGCCGTCTTCAGGCTGCTGCCTCGGAGTGTAGCGGCAGTGGGGAGTCTGGTGCGTCGCATGGTACACCTCAGGTGTTACATGCTTCACCCACTGTCCCTGCTGTCGAGACATTTTCGCGGGTACCGGGCGCGGTTGGGCCACACTCTCCCCAAGGGGAGTGGCAGGTTCAGCGGAGTTCGCGGCGCACGAGGCGGAGGGTCAGTGTGGAGGCTGGCCGTGTGGCATCGCCCGCTCTGCCTGTGAGTGGACATGTGGTCGCTCCTTCAGCAAGGTCCGGGCAGGCACACGGGGTGAGGTGTTTATTAGTGATTGGGAGCTCCAACGTTCGGCGAGTGAGGGAGCTCCTTAGGGAGATAGCGGATATGTCGGGGAAGAAGGCCAGTGTTCACTCTGTCTACTTGCCAGGGGGGTCTCATCCGAGATGTGGAGGAGGCCCTGCCGGCGGCGATAGAGAGCACTGGGCGCACCTGACTGCAAATTGTTGCTCATGTCGGCACCAATGACTCCTGCCGTCTGGGTTCAGAGGTCATCCTCAGTTCATACAGGCAGTTGGCGGAGTTGGTGAAGGCGGAAAGCCTCGCTCGCGGGGTGGAATCTGAGCTAACTATTTGTAGTATCGTTCCCAGAACCGATCGCGGTCCTCTGGTTTGGAGCCGAGTGGAAGGCTTAAACCAGAGGCTCAGACGATTCTGTGGAGATCTGGGGTGCAAATTTTTCGTCCTCCGCTATCGGGTGGAGAAGTGTAGGGTCCCCCTGAATAGGTCAGGCGTGCACTACGCGCAGGAAGCGGCTACAAGGGTAGAGGAGTACGTGTGGAGTGCACATGTAGGTTTTTTAGATTAGAGAATTGCCTCCCAGGGCCGGCAAGACGCCTCCTGAGACGCGGCAAGATAGGAGTAGGCAAAATGCAACAGGGAATAACAATATTAATCTGCGAATAGTAAACTGTAGGAGCGTCTATAGAAAGGTCGCAGAACTGCTCTCGTTAATAAACGGTCACAATGCCCACATAGTACTAGGGACAGAAAGTTGGCTGAAACCAGATGTAAACAGTAATGAAATCCTAAACTCAGATTGGAATGTATACCGCAGAGACAGGCTGGACAGTGAAGGGGGAGGCGTGTTTATAGCGATAAGAAGTGCAATAGTATCGAAGGAAATTGACGGAGATCCGAAATGTGAAATAATTTGGGTGAAGGTCGCGGTTAAAGCAGGCTCAGACATGGTAATTGGATGTCTCTATAGGCCCCCTGGCTCAGCAGCTGTTGTGGCTGAGCACCTGAAGGATAATTTGGAGAATATTTCGAGTAGATTTCCCCACCATGTTATAGTTCTGGGTGGAGATTTTAATTTGCCGGACATAGACTGGGAGACTCAAACGTTCATAGCGGGTGGCAGGGACAAAGAATCCAGTGCAATTTTTTTAAGTGCTTTATCTGAAAACTACCTTGAGCAGTTAAACAGAGAACCGACTCGTGGCGATAACATATTAGACCTTCTGGTGACAAACAGACCCGAACTATTTGAAGGCTCTGAGCACTATGGGACTGAACATCTGAGGTCATAAGTCCCCTAGAACTTAGAACTACTTAAACCTAACTAACCTAAGGACATCACACACACACCCATGCCCGAGGCAGGATTCGAACCTGCGACCGTAGCAGTCCCGCCGAACTATTTGAAACAGTTAACGCAGAACAGGGAATCGGCGATAATAAAGCGGTTACTGCATCGATGATTTCAGCCGTAAATAGAAATATTAAAAAAGATAGGAAGACTTTTCTGTTTAGCAAAAGTGACAAAAAGCAAATTTCAGAGTACCTGATGGCTCAACACAAAAGTTTTGTCTCAAGTACAGATAGTGTTGAGGATCAGTGGACAAAGTTCAAAACCATTGTACAATATGTGTTAGATGAGTATGTGCCAAGCAAGATCGTAAGAGATGGAAAAGAGCCACCGTGGTACAACAACCGAGTTAGAATACTGCTGCGGAAGCAAAGGGAACTTCACAGCAAACATAAACATAGCCAAAGCCTTACAACAAACAAAAATTACGCGAAGCGAAATGTAGTGTGAGGAGGGCTATGCGAGAGGTGTTCAATGAATTCGAAAGTAAAGTTCTGTGTACTGACTTGGCAGAAAATCCTAAGAAATTTTGGTCTTACGTCAAAGCAGTAGGTGGATCAAAACAAAATGTCCAGACACTCTGTGACCAAAATGGTACTGAAACAGAGGATGACAGACTAAAGGCCGAAATACTAAATGTAGTTTTCCAAAGCTGTTTCACAGATGAAGTAGGTTACAGTACGTTTGTTCGCCCACTGCTTGAATACTGCTCAGCAGTGTGGGATCCGTACCAGATAGGATTGATAGAAGAGATAGAGAAGATCCAATGGAGAGCAGCGCGCTTCGTCACAGGATCATTTAGTAATCGTGAAAGCGTTACGGAGATGATAGATAAACTCCAGTTGAAGACTCTGCAGGAGAGACGCTTAGTAGCTTGGTACGGGTTTTTGTTGATGTTTCGAGAACATACCTTCACCGAGGAGTCAAGCAGTATATTGCTCCGCCGGCCGAAGTGGCCGTGCGGTTAAAGGCGCTGCAGTCTGGAACCGCAAGACCGCTACGGTCGCAGGTTCGAATCCTGCCTCGGGCATGGATGTTTGTGATGTCCTTAGGTTAGTTAGGTTTAACTAGTTCTAAGTTCTAGGGGACTAATGACCTCAGCAGTTGAGTCCCATAGTGCTCAGAGCCATTTTTTTTTAGTATATTGCTCCCTCCCACGTATATCTCGCGAAGAGACCATGAGGATAAAATCAGAGAGATTAGAGCCCACACAGAGGCTTACCGACAATCCTTCTTTCCACGAACAATACAAGACTCGAATAGAAGGGAGAACCGATAGAGCTACTCAATGTACCCTCCGCCACACACCATGGCTTGCGGAGTATGGATGTAGATGTAGATGTAGATAGATAAGTGGAACGAATGTGTTCATTACAAACGAGCATGACGTCAGGACGTCGCTCGTGCTTCCTTCAAATACGCCAGCTTTGATAGCAACAAGGCACTCGCAGTTAGACTTGCAGTTAGATGTGTACTGGGTCGGTGCATAGCGCTCAGCTCGGTGATCGACATGTTTATCTTCATTAAGTAGATGTTGCAGTAAGGGCAGCCCATCAAGCAGCAGACGTGAGGGGACAGTACCAGCTCTGGTCCTCTCTGCTGCCGCCGTCAATCATCAACCCAGGATTAGCAGACATCGCGGTAGACTCGCTCGCCGCCAATGCTAACCACATCAGTAAGCCGTCGTCGAGATCGTGTGGGGTCTAGGCCGTGTGCATCCGCTGTCACAACCGGGTGAGCCGACGACGCTGGGGGACTGCAGCCCGTTCCGCCCGTCCACCGCGGATGAGCCACCAGGAGGAACAGGGAAGAAGACGGGGTGGGATAGAGTACACTCCGCACTACGAGAACGCCTCTCGTGCCGACAGCGCCGGCGAGCCGACCGGCCAGCCGGGCGCCAGCAGCCACGCGCGGCCTACGTACAGGGTGTTTCAAAAATGACCGGTATATTTGAAACGGCAATAAAAACTTAACTAGCAGCCATAGAAATACACCGTTTGTTGCAATATGCTTGGGACAACAGTACATTTTCAGGCGGACAAACTTTCGAAATTACAGTAGTTACAATTTTCAACAACAGATGGCGCTTCAAGTGATGTGAAAGATATAGAAGACAACGCAGTCTGTGGGTGCACCATTCTGTACGTCGTCTTTCTGCTGTAAGCGTGTGCTGTTCACAACGTGCAAGTGTGCTGTAGACAATATGGTTTATTCCTTAGAACAGAGGATTTTTCTGGTGTTGGAATTCCACCGCCTAGAACACAGTGTTGTTGCAACAAAACGGAGTTTTCAACGGAGGTTTAATGTAACCAAAGGACCGAAAAGCGATACAATAAAGGATCTGTTTGAAAAATTTCAACGGACTGGGAACGTGACGGATGAACGTGCTGGAAAGGTAGGGCGACCGCGTACGGCAACCACAGAGGGCAACGCGCAGCTAGTGCAGCAGGTGATCCAACAGCGGCCTCGGGTTTCCGTTCGCCGTGTTGCAGCTGCGGTCCAAATGACGCCAACGTCCACGTATCGTCTCATGCGCCAGAGTTTACACCTCTATCCATACAAAATTCAAACGCGGCAACCCCTCAGCGCCGCTACCATTGCTGCACGAGAGACATTCGCTAACGATATAGTGCACAGGATTGATGACGGCGATATGCATGTGGGCAGCATTTGGTTTACTGACGAAGCTTATTTTTACCTGGACGGCTTCGTCAATAAACAGAACTGGCGCATATGGGGAACCGAAAAGCCCCATGTTGCAGTCCCATCGTCCGTGCATCCTCAAAAAGTACTGGTCTGGGCTGCCATTTCTTCCAAAGGAATCATTGGCCCATTTTTCAGATCCGAAACGATTACTGCATCACGCTATCTGGACATTCTTCGTGCATTTGTGGCGGTACAAACTGCCCTAGACGACACTGCGAACACCTCGTGGTTTATGCAAGATGGTGCCTGGCCACATCGCACGGCCGACGTCTTTAATTTCCTGAATGAATATTTCGATGATCGTGTGATTGCTTTGGGCTATCCGAAACATACGGCGTGGCGTGGATTGGCCTCCCTATTCGCCAGACATGAACCCCTGTGACTTCTTTCTGTGGGGACATTTGAAAGACCAGGTGTACCGTCAGAATCCAGAAACAATTGAACAGCTGAAGCAGTACATCTCATCTGCATGTGAAGCCATTCCGCCTGACACGTTGTCAAAGGTTTCGGGTAATTTCATTCAGAGACTACGCCATATTATTGCTACGCATGGTGGATATGTGGAAAATATCGTACTATAGAGTTTCCCAGACCGCAGCGCCATCTGTTGTTGAAAATTGTAACTACTGTAATGTCGAAAGTTTGTCTGCCTGAAAATGTACTGTTGTCCCAAGCATATTGCAACAAACGGTGTATTTCTATCGCTGCTCGTTTAGTTTTTATTGCCGTTTCAAATATACCGGTCATTTTTGAAACTCGCTGTATGAAGTAAGGACATTCCTTCGCTACGTCACAGCACGCGGCGCTGCGCTGGCAAGACTGTGCGACCTGGAGCTGGTGTCATCGCTACGAGTCAGCGAGGACTCGGGGAAGTTCGTTGATATCACCAAGCCACATTGTACTCGGCAGGAATAAAGGTGTTATGAATTAATAACGTTTCTTTGGCGTTTCTGACGTGTCCACAGTCATTTCCTAGCATCCTGACAACTGGAGAGGTCACCGCTCGGCCATCCAGTCCACCGTAGACGACATGGACCACCGGGGCGCCTACAGTATGAAGGTATGGATTAAACACGTAGAGCATTGTATGAGCATTATATTCACCATGCTGAATCGTATTATGTAGAACATATCCAACTATAAAAACATTTTCACAGATATAGTAAAGATCAAAAGTCAAAGAGTAAATACCTTTTTCAAAGAGTAATTATTGTTCAATAATTCGCGTTATCCTCTTTAAATCAATAAATATGTTTACTACACGCTTCCTAAAGTAGCCTATGTTGTCTCTCAGTGTTCAAGCAGTCTCCATACCGAATTTCATGAAAATAGGTTCAGCGGTTTAGTCATGAAAGCTTAACAGACGGAGTTACTTTAGCATTTATAGTACTGCATTAGTATGGACTACCCATCATAGTACATGTTAAGATGCTCGTACTACACCTCTTCAGAGACTGATGCCCCATGTGTCTGGGCTGATAATACGGTTGACGTCAATTGCCCGAAGGTTTCTTGTCTTCTCAGACTCTGTACAACTGTTACTCAGACGGTAAGTAGAAAGTCTAGATTAAGTTCACATACAAGCAGAACGATTCCAGTTAAAGACATTGTAGAACTTTTTATTTATTTCGTAAGTCTCTTGTCATTTCATTATCTTGTCTTTAGATTTCTCCTCATCCACAGCGATACATATCCTGTGCGTAGCATTATCGCTATGATTTATGATAATATTTTCTGTTTGATTCTTCGTTACCTGTTAACGGCAACATCGTTAATTTCTTGTAGAACGTAATATCTTTTCATGTTACTCCCTTTTTTACGGTATTTATAGCAACAACACTAAGCATGCAGGACAAATATTAGTTCCCCCCCCCCCCCCACCCCTGGCAGCAGACATCATTCTATCGCTGTGTAACACCGCATTTACAGTCGACGGCGTAGGAGGAAAGACGGACCCTTACAGAGATGGCAGCGCTGTTGACAGCTTTCAATTGCGAAGCACGAACGGCTGGAGGTGAAAATAAGAGCCGTCTACAGAGCAGTGAAAACACAGGGCCTTTGCCATAGAGACATTTACAAAATCGCGTTGCGTTACCGATTGATGTAGGCCCCCCGAAGCTGCCATATTCAGCCCGCTGCATCCGTCAGGGATGAACTTACTCCGATTCAGCTATAGTCTTGATAATGGCCTCAGTGCGGCGAGAAAGAGAGGCCATATGTTTTCTTCAGATACGCTGCAACCACATGAAGCAACTAATTGATGATTACATCCTTTAGACGTAAAAAGACGATGGGGATGCTAATAGCTACGTTTCATACGCTCTTCCAGACAGTCCCAGATATCTTCTAAGAACTTAAGACTGAGTAATTTAGAGACGAAAGCAGGAAAGTATTCGTGGAACCCTGCGAAAGCGTCTGTTGTCATCTTGGAAAATGGGAGTAACTACAGCGAGGGCTTAATTTCGGCTGATATACGCCGGAAGGACGTTCTAACACCTCCCTGGCATTTTTTTTGAGCTCACTGTAACAAGTCGGCATCGGAAATGTTACAAGGTCTACGTGCATTAAACAGCAACGAACACACAATTTGCCACTGTCCCAGCACTACTGCACATGACTACTGGTGTCAACGTGATGCAATGGGCAGCGCACGAGGCGAGGTACTGTGTGTGTGTGTGTGTGTGAGTGTGAGTGTGTGTGTGTGTGTGTGTGTGTGTGTGTGTGTGTGTGTGTGCAGAATATCAAGATTTTTGTAGCTGCGGGGAGGGGGGGTAGGGGGAGGCAGGGGGCTGTATTATTGAAGAGATGCGTTCCGCCACTGCGTACAGCATTGTGATGACGTAAAAGAAAGGGCAACACTTGGTCCCTGGTCACTGAAAATGTTGAAATATACATCCGGAATGATGTTTACGATAACTTGAATGAGCGGATCCAAATTAGTGTGCGAAAAACAGAGAACCTCCGGTCTAAACTACTCCCCTCAAATGCCGCGGATTACCGCTGAAGCTGGCGGCTGCTGCACTCGATGCCTTGCAACATTTGAAAAGAAGCATATTCTCGACTCAGCGGACCACATTACTCGCCTGTAATCGTCTCCGTTTCTGTTTTGTTTGACTCACTGAAGACGTGCAGATTTAAATACAATTGTAAGAAAATGGCATTTTGAGAGATAGCCGACTTCAAATGTCCACAGCACGCGTTTTATAGCTCATGTTTACTAGATTCATGTTCACCCGGAACCTGCTTCAAACAGGTCCGCAATCGTGGACAGAGAGAATTTCCGTCGGATTCCAAATTGACTGTCGTTGACAAACTGATGACAAGTTCGTTATCTGGCACTGCAGGCGTGAAAAACATGACGAGTTCCTGGAACACATCAGCAGCCTTAGAAACCACATCCAACGCCCTTGTCTGCACCAAAGGCAAACAGAGGCCTTAGCCACACCCTTACAGCAAACCAACGCAGACGCTAAAGACCTGCCCCATGCACTGATCCACTCACGCAATTTCTTCCGAAGCAATGATCGCAGCGACCATCAAACAAACGGAGTGCTCTCAAGGAAGAAGCGTAGTACGTATATCGACGAGGAACAGAAAAATGAGCTGATGTTTCCACCGTTCTGTGGCTACATATCGGGTAAGGTACGCCGCCTTTTGGAGAGACATAATTAAATCGATCTTCAGGCATGTCAAAAACCCACCGATACTGGGGCCAGTAAAAGACGAGACATGCGTCAAAACTCCTGCCAGTGCCTATAATCATACGTCGGAAAAACATTATGCATAAACTCGGCAAGAGCAAGAATGATATCTAATTACTAATGCAACAGTAACTACACACCTGGAAATTGAAATAAGAACACCGTGAATTCATTGTCCCAGGAAGGGGAAACTTTATTAACACATTCCTGGGGTCAGATACATCACTTGATCACACTGACAGAACCACAGGCACATAGACACAGGCAACAGAGCACGCACAATGTCGGCACTAGTACAGTGTATATCCACCTTTCGCAGCAATGCAGGCTGCTATTCTCCCATGGAGACGATCGTAGAGATGCTGGATGTAGTCCTGTGGAACGGCTTGCCATGCCATTTCCACCTGGCGCCTCAGTTGGACCAGCGTTCGTGCTGGACGTGCAGACCGCGTGAGACGACGCTTCATCCAGTCCCAAACATGCTCAATGGGGGACAGATCCGGAGATCTTGCTGGCCAGGGTAGTTGACTTACACCTTCTAGAGCACGTTGGGTAACACGGGATACATGCGGACGTGCATTGTCCTGTTGGAACAGCAAGTTCCCTTGCCGGTCTAGGAATGGTAGAACGATGGGTTCGATGACGGTTTGGATGTACCGTGCACTATTCAGTGTCCCCTCGACGATCACCAGTGGTGTACGGCCAGTGTAGGAGATCGCTCCCCACACCATGAAGCCGGGTGTTGGCTCTGTGTGTCTCGGTCGTATGCAGTCCTGATTGTGGCGCTCACCTGCACGGCGCCAAACACGCATACGACCATCATTGGCACCAAGGCAGAAGCGACTCTCATCGCTGAAGACGACACGTCTCCATTCACGCCTGTCGCGACACCACTGGAGGCGGGCTGCACGATGTTGGGGCGTGAGCGGAAGACGGCCTAACGGTGTGCGGGACCGTAGCCCAGCTTCATGGAGACGGTTGCGAATGGTCCTCGCCGATACCCCAGGAGCAACAGTGTCCCTAATTTGCTGGGAAGTGGCGGTGCGGTCCCCTACGGCACTGCGTAGGATCCTACGGTCTTGGCGTGCATCCGTAGGTCGCTGCGGTCCGGTCCCAGGTCGACGGGCACGTGCACCTTCCGCCGACCACTGGCGACAACATCGATGTACTGTGGGGACCTCACGCCCCACGTGTTGAGCAATTCGGCGGTACGTCCACCCGGCCTCCCGCATGCCCACTATACGCCCTCGCTCAAAGTCCGTCAACTGCACATACGGTTCACGTCCACGCTGTCGCGGCATGCTACTAGTGTTAAAGACTGCGATGGAGCTCCGTATGCCACGGCAAACTGGCTGACACTGACGGCGGCGGTGCACAAATGCTGCGCAGCTAGCGCCATTCGACGGCCAACACCGCGGTTCCTGGTGTGTCCGCTGTGCCGTGCGTGTGATCATTGCTTGTACAGCCCTCTCGCAGTGTCCGGAGCAAGTATGGTGGGTATGACACACCGGTGTCAACGTGTTCTTTTTTCCATTTCCAGGAGTGTATTTATGCTAGGAAAGGGTGTCGGATGGCGCCAGATGTAAGCAATGAAATGAAATGGTCAGTTACAAGGAAAAGGTAGCTGTATTTATATCCAAAATAACAAAATCACTCCAAGACTTACGTGTTTTTTTTTTTTTAAAGTACGTTGCATTTCTGGACGTTTTTCGTATGTCAAGTCCTACCTGAATATGAATTATGCATTTATGTTGTTCTGATCCTGCTGTCTAATACATAAACATATATGAATAAAAAAGTAACAAATTACTTGGTTCAGTTACTTTTTTGTGATAAGCACGTGCCGTTAATACACATTGTGAAAGCTGGGTGATTTAGATAAGTATCACTTCTGGGTTTTTATGCACATAGTGTGTTAAGGGTACAAGTGGAAGTATAGTAATCACTGGTTCCTTAATACTCGTATGTTTTTCTCTGCCACCACTTCCCAAAAACAAGTCACATAATTTACTACCCGGAGTTTTCTGCACCACTAAATGGACTACACCTGTCAGTATAGACTAATCGTTTTGCGTCCACAGTTCAACACCTGGCCTGCGGTTCAGGAGCTCTCTTGCCATAGACTTGGGAGTATTAACCAACCTAAAATCATACAACTCCTAATAGATATAATTATTAGTCTGCAAATGAAGTAAATACTGATATGTTGTTCAGCACATTGTCTCAGTCACCAATAAAAATATCTGCGCTTATATCCCTAACATCCTGTGTAAACGTAGTGTAACTAAATTCCCTTTACAGACTTCGAGGAAACGTTCCTTACATCAAAAAAGAAAAAAAAAGTCCAGCAAACATGAGCTCTAAAAGCATACTTTAAGAGCTTTCAGCACTTGCTCATCTTTGCTCCTGTGACACACATCTCTTCTGTTCAACAAGTCCTAATTCCTCTTAAGGATACATTTTATAGCCAACGTTTACTAGACATTTTGTTCTAGTTTTGGTCCTCTGTACTACCTCCTCCCAAAACATGGAAATTAAAGAACTAGCTGTAGACGAGACGCATTTCACAGTATCGAAGATGGACAAGTGTTCACAGTCCTTAGGTTATGTGTTTCAGAGCCCTTTTTGTTTATGGAACCTGTCCTCAAAGCACCTAAAGGGAATTTAGTTACACCCTGTGTATATACAGGGTGTCGCTCCTAACAGTAGTCAGGCGCATTTTCTCTGGTGTTTCGGTAATTAACAATTTGAAATTTAGTTTTTGCAATGTGTATCTGGATTCAGCCCGAACAAATACTGCTTATCGCGTCTTTCGGGCAAAGTCCGGTGTCGATGGAAAGCGTCGGTTTGTTTCCCGCTACAAATAAAATGATTTTTAAAGTGGAATTTTTCGTGCCAATTCTACAGTGCTGTCCCAAGTTATTCTATTGCGAGTTTTCTTTTATAGTTGTGTATTAACAGGGACGGTAAAACAAACAAAAAATAACAAGTACTTCAGCAGCAACAGGGCCATGCTGGCCAACGCCGAGTGCTATTGCCACGCAGAAGCGCTGCTCAGTCGCTGCAGGAGTACTCCATCGATAAGCTTTCAGAGGTTGTTCGTGTTAAATCCAGCCTAGTCATCACATTTTGGGTGTCCAGGAACCTGCTTTCTCAGATAATTAGACAACATTCAAACAAATCGTATTAATGAGTTTTATTACAAAAGGAATAGGTTACAATACTTAACTGTGACTACTACACAGAAGTGTCGTAAGCAAAGGGCGACATACGAAATCAACAAGCTTCTGCAATATAAACGATCCCTAAGTCGCTGCAGTACAAGTGCCTAATCTTGAAGCTGCTCTTCGACTCGGCAGCGACCAGTCGGGCGCGTCGCTTATGTGCTCTTCACCTAAGGGCTACTGCTGTCGTGTTGTCATCCTGGAGAAGGAACGGTCAGTGTGCGATTGGCTGACGTCGTCTCACAGCCATCTCTTCTCTCTGGTTCCCAACTGGCGTGCCGGTGCTTGACTTTATCCCGTAACAATCCTCCCCCCCCCCCGCCCCCCCAAAGCAGCCAACCGTCGTCGCATATGGAGCACGACAACAGGAGTTGAGGCAGGAGCGTGGACGCTGCGATGGACACTGGAAGCTGCGGCTGCAGGGGACGTCAGACTTCCAGTCGTACCCCGCCATCGGGCCTTCGGTCTGGTGGAAACGTCTCCCAGAAAAGGCCCAGAAGTGTGCGCGTCCACCTACTGAGGCCCATACCACGATATAGAAGGCGTCGGCCGCTGCGGGGTGGGCACGTCCAACTCCATCGGTAGGAGGCGGAGAAGGCGAAGGCTCCGTCTCAATGGGGTCGTCCCGCGATGTGATGACACACACAGTGGCGGCTGCTGTGGCCACGCTGTCCTCGGGATCCGTGAATCTGGCGCCAGAGATACAGAAGGATCACCGTGCACATGACAGTGGCGAATTTGATTGTGATGGTGGCGCTGCAACCCGTCTGGGCCTGAAATGAGATACATGCGAGCGCCAAGTCGACGAAGGACCTCACCTCGCGCCCATCATCTGCTGCCGCTAAAAACCCTGTAAAACACAATGTCATGCGGAGCGAAGCAATACTTGCGGCCTCCCTTCGAAGCTGGATGCTGAGGAGGGTGGGTTAAGCACAGCAGCGTCCGATGGAGGCGACCCTGAAGCAATTCCGCCGGCGATGGTCCATCTCGTGGATGCGAACGGTAGGAGGCGAGAAACAATTGCAATAACTGATACCTGGTGTGTGCGGTGCGCAGTTTGACTATCTGTTCCACTTTGTCGTTTTACTGTGGCTGGAACGGTGCACTAGTTAGATGATGTATGCCATTGCGTTCACAGAATGTTTCAAATGCATTTGACGTGAACTGAGGACCGTTATCTGACACTTTGACGTCAGGAAAACCTTCGAGGCAAAGTAGAGGACAACGCCTGAACTGTGCTACGCGTGTTCATTGACACAGCAAAAGGCAACTTGCTATAAAAGTCCACCACAATCAACCAAGAAGTGTTCCAAAAAGGTCCCGCAAAGTCTATGTGCACACGTTGCCATGGTGACTGTGACTTAGGCCAAGCAGAGAAATTTTTTGGCGGAGCGGACTGTCAAGTACAGGTGTCGACACGCTAACTGTTTAGTACGAACAATCCCATTGTGTTCTTGGTGAAGTAACTGCAACACAGGTTTAAAAAAAATCACACTTGTCCAGTCTACTCTTTACTCCTGCAACAGATAACACACGAAACAAAGTACGCTAATTTGCAGTATGTTCTTCAGGTGTACGACATGCTACGACAGTATCATCCAAAGAGTTTGAACAGTTTGGTACCTGAGCAGTCAGATGTTCCAAATATTTAAAGGAGTGTGCGGAAGCATTGCCAAAAGAAAAACGCAAATATTTAAACAAGCCCAAATGAGTGTTCACAACACACACTAATTTGAGATTCTTCATCTAATGGTATTTGAAGATATGCATCGCATAAATCAGTTTGTGAAAAGTATCGACCACCCACCTAACCTCTTCATGAGATCTGTACGTTGTAATGAGTAAGTATCAAGCACAGTTTGTGGGTTGACTGTAGACTTAGAATCAGAGGTGAATGCGATCTAAAGGTTTGTGGAGCAAAATCAGTGGACTTGCCCACTGACTAGCTTGAATGGGCGCAATTGCTCCGCTGTCTTGCAATTCTTTAAGTTTAGCAGCGACTTTGTCCCGTAATGCAATGGGAACAGTTTTAGCCCAGGAAAAGTTTGGCTTAACGTTGTCTTCCATAGTAATACAGGCAACAAAATGTTTAGCATTGCCTAAACCATCATCAAAGAGTTCAGGGAATTCTTTTAGCAAACAAGCTACACTGCCTTTAGCGTTGAATGCAGTCGCTGACAACACATTGTCCCGAATATGAAAGCCAAACAAATCAAACGAATCTCGGTCAAATATGTTCTCACAATCGCGTGATTGTAGCACAGTGAAAGTCACAGTTCGCATATGGGAGTGATACATGGCAGGCAAAGTACATTTTCCGAAGACTGAAATGTCTTGTCCATTATAAGCTGTCAGGTGCATGCTAGTTATAGACAGGTGTTAGGAGCCTAACAGATCATATTTGTTACGATTCAGCAATGTAACAGACGCACCAATATCCCACTGAAATTTCACGCGTTTTCCACTAATATTCAAATGAACAACGAGTTTGTTGGACTGGTGTAGCACTGAAAAACTGTTTGCTTGCCAGTTTTGCTAATGCCTGCAGCAGGGCTTCAATACATTGCGTGACTAGATTTTTGCGAGTGGGCTGAATTCTTTTGTTTGTCCCTTTGCAAACATACGGATTGTATGTGACCTGTCTTGCCACAATTGTATCACTGTGCTTGTCTGGACGGGCACTCTTGGCGTTTGTGCTATGAATAGCACCGAGGACATGACTTAATTCTTTTTGCCAGTTTAGAAAGCTGTTTACACGGTACGGGGCGCGCGGGCTTTACTGCCTACTGTGCCTGTTGTAAGCAAGGTACGACTCAACCCGACAAATTGGTGGCTGCTCAGATTTATCGGACGACACGGCACCTGAATTGTGCTGATCTAATATTTGCACTACAAATTGAAATGATGGACCAGACTGTTCCAGAATCTGTTCTCTAAGTTTGACATCAGTTGCATTGTATATGATCACACCACGCAACATAACATCGGAATATAAAGCACCACAAGCACATCTGAATTTGCATTTCCGCATCATACACTGCAAATCTGTTACTTACTCGCGATAAGTCTGTTCTGATTGTTTCTTGCAATTAAAGAATTAGTACCTAGCTGCCACCACATTCACTTGTTGGTCATAATAGTTTTTTTTTTTGCCATCAGTCTACTGACTGGTTTGATGCGGCCCGCCACGAATTCCTTTCCTGTGCTAACCTCTTCATCTCAGAGTAGCACTTGCAACCTACGTCCTCAATTATTTGCTTGACGTATTCCAATCTCTGTCTTCCTCTACAGTTTTTGCCCTGTACAGCTCCCTCTGGTACCATGGAAGTCATTCCCTCATGTCTTAGCAGACGTCCTATCATCCTGTCCCTTCTCCTTATCAATGTTTTCCACATATTCCTTTCCTCTCCGATTCTGCGTAGAACCTCCTCATTCCTTACCTTATCAGTCCACCTAATTTTCAACATTCGTCTATAGCAACACATCTCAAGTGCTTCGATTCTCTTCTGTTCCGGTTTTCCCACAGTCCATGTTTCACTACCATACAATGCTGTACTCCAGACGTACATCCTCAGAAATTCCTTCCTCAAATTAAGGCCGGTATTTGATATTAGTAGACTTCCCTTGGCCAGAAATGCCTTTTTTGCCATAGCGAGTCTGCTTTTGATGTCCTCCTTGCTCCGTCCGTCATTGGTTATTTCACTGCCTAGGTAGCAGAATTCCTTAACTTCATTGACTTCGTGCCCATCAATCCTGATGTTAAGTTTCTCGCTGTTCTCATTTCTACTACTTTTCATTACCTTCGTCTTTCCCCGATTTACGCTCAAACCATACTGTGTACTCATTAGACTGTTCATTCCGTTCAGCAGATCATTTAATTCTTCTTCGCTTTCACTTAGGACAGCAATGTCATAAGCGAATCGTATCATTGATATCCTTCCACCTTGTATTTTAATTCCACTCCTGAACCTTTCTTTTTTTTCCATCATTGCTTCCTCGATGTACAGATTGAAGAGTAGGGGCGAAAGGCTACAGCCTTGTCTTACACCCTTCTTAATACGAGCACTTCGTTCTTGATCGTGCACTCTTATTATTCCCTCTTGGTTGTTGTACATATTGTATGTGACCCGTCTCTCCTTATAGCTTACCCCTACTTTTTTCAGAATCTCGAACAGCTTGCACCATTTTATACTGTTGAACGCTTTTTCCAGGTCGACAAATCCTATGAAAGTGTCTTGATTTTTCTTTAGCCTTGCTTCCATTATTAGCTGTATCGTCAGAATTGCCTCTCTCGTCCCTTTACTGTTCCTAAAGCCAAACTGATCGTCACCTAGCGCATTCTCAATTTTCTTTTCCATTCTTCTGTATATTATTCTTGTAAGCAGCTTCGATGCATGAGCTGTTAAGCTGATTGTGCGATAATTCTCGCACTTGTCATCTCTTGCCGTCTTCGGAATTGTGTGGATGATGCTTTTCCGAAAGTCAGATGGTATATCGCCAGACTCATATATTGTACACACCAACGTGAATAGTCGTTTTGTTGCCACTTCCCCCAATGATTTTAGAAATTCTGATGGAATGTTATCTATCCCTCCTGCCTTATTTGACCGTAAGTCCTCCAAAGCTCTTTTAAATTCCGATTCTAATACTGGATCCCCTATCTCTTCTAAATCGACTCCTGTTTCTTCTTCTATCACATCAGACAAATCTTCACCCTCATAGAGGCTTTCAATGTATTCTTTCCAGCTATCTGCTCTCTCCTCTGCATGTAACAGTGGAATTCCCGTTGCACTCTTAATGTTACCACCGTTGCTTTTAATGTCACCAAAGGTTGTTTTGACTTTCTTGTATGCTGAGTCTGTCCTTCGGACAATCATATCTTTTTCGATGTCTTCGCATTTTTCCTGCAGCCATTTCGTCTTAGCTTCCCTGCACTTCCTATTTATTTCATTCCTCAGCGACTTATATTTCTGTATTCCTGATTTTCCCGGAACATGTTTGTACATACTTCCTCCTTTCATCAATCAACTGAAGTATTTCTTCTGTTACCCATGGTTTCTTCGCAGCTACCTTCTTTGTACCTATGTTTTCCTTACCATCTTCTGTGATGGCCCATTTTAGAGATGTCCATTCCTCTTCAACTGTACTGCCTACTGCGCTGTATCTATAGCGTTAGAGAACTTCAAACGTATCTCGTCATTCCTTAGTACTTCCGTATCCCACTTCTTTGCGTATTGATTCTTCCTGACTAATGTCTTGAACTTCAGCCTACTCTTCATCACTACTATATTGTGATCTGAGTCTATATCTGCTCCTGGGTACGCCTTACAATCCAGTATCTGATTTCGGAATCTCTGTCTGACCATGATGTAATCTAATTGAAATGTTCCCGCATCTCCCGGCTTTTTCCAAGTATACCTCCTCCTCTTGTGATTCTTGAACAGGGTATTCGCTAATACTAGCTGAAACTTGTTACAGAACTCAATTAGTCTTTATCCTCTTTCATTCCTTGTCCCAAGCCCATATTCTCCTGTAACCTTTTCTTCTACTCCTACCCCTACAACTGCATTCCAGTCGCCCATGACTATTAGATTTTCGTCCCCCTTTACATACTGCATTACCCTTTCAATATCCTCATACACTTTCTCTATCTGTTCATCTTCAGCTTGCATGTATACCTGAACTATCGTTGTCGGTGTTGGTCTGCTGTCGATTTTGATTAGAACAACCCGGTCACTGAACTGTTCACAGTAACACACCCTCTGCCCTACCTTCCTATTCATAACGAATCCTACACCTGTTATACCATTTTCTGCTGCTGTTGATATTACCCGATACTCATCTGACCAGAAATCCTTATCTTCCTTCCACTAGTTAGTTAGAGAACCTATAACCTGAGCCGTACAGGGTAGCCGCGCATTCAGAGGTGCCTTGCCACGGTTTGCGCAGCTTCTCCCGTCAGATGTTCAAGTCCTCCCTAGTGCATTGGTGTGAGTGTTGTCCTTAGCGTAAGTTAGTTTAAGTTAGATTAAGTAATGTGTAAGCCTAAGGACTGACGACCTCAGTAGTCTGGTCCCATAGGAACTTACCACAAATTGTCAATTTTATACAACCTGATTATAGGAAAGTTCGCTCAGAGTGGCGTTAGGGAACAATTTCTGAATGAGGTGAAAAACTGCGCTTCTTGCCGTTGACACAAAGTAATATAGTTTCACGTACCTGGTACATTGTGAGCCATTACTTGGGCGTCAAACTGTTGCTACCACTCGAGCCATTTGTTTCGTTTTTCATTAAACTGGCGAAAAGGCGGTACTGCACTCGGAGCTACAGGCTACAGGCATGTTGCACTGTATTTGAGGTTTGATTCGTCAGGAGCTGCTGCACCGTGTTTAGCAGTGTGGAGATTTGTTGTGTCCGAAACTGAAGCATCTGTATTAGCTGTGTTGTATCTATAGCTTGCAGCTGTGGCGCCTGAGCAGGGAGTGGGAGAGGTGGGTTGTTCATATGGACGAGAGAAGTGCAATAAACAGATAATGCAAGCAATAAAAATGAGCACACAAGCAAAGAAAAAAATGGTTGAAATGGCTCTGAGTACTATGGGACTTAACTTCTGAGGTCATCAGTCCCCTAGAACTTAGAAGTACTTAAACTTAACTAACCATGCACGGCTCAGGTTGTAGAGTCTCTAACTAACTGTTATGACCAACAAGTGAATGTGGTGGCAGCTAGGAACTAATTCTTTAATTGGAAGAAACTGTCAGAACAGACTTACCGAGAGTAGGTAACAGATTTGGTGGGTACGACTAGGAAAAGGAAATTCAAATGTGCTTGTGGTGCTTTATATTCCGATGTTATGTTGCGTGGTGCAATCGTGTACAGTGTAACTGATGTCAAACTTAGAGAACAGAGTACTAGTAGTGAAAATACTAGATCAGTACAATTCCAGTGCCGTGTCGACCGATAAATTTGTGCAGCCACCAATTTGTCGGGTTGAGTCGTACCTTGCTTACAACCGGCCCAGTAGGCAGCAAAGCCCGCGCGTCCCGTGCCGTGTAAACAGTTCTCTAAACAGGCAAAAAAAAGAAAAAAAGAAAAAGAATATATATATATAAATATATATATATAATAATAAATATATGATTAATAAATATATATATAATAATAAAAAAATGGCTCTGAGCACTATGGGACTCAACTTCTGAGGTCATTAGTCCCCTAGAACTTAGAAGTAGTTAAACCTAACTAACCTAAGGACATCACACACATCCATGCCCGAGGCAGGATTGGAACTTGCGACTGTAGCAGTCTCGCGGATCCAGACTGCAGCGCCTTGAACCGCACGGCCACTGCGGCCGGCTCTAAACAGGCAAACAGAATTAAGTCATGCCCTCGATGGTACTCGTGGCACAAACGCCAAGAGTGCCCGTCCAGGCAAGCACAGTGATACACTTGTGGCAAGACAGGTCACATACAATCCGTATGTTTGCAAAGGGACAAACATAAGAATTCAGCCCACTCGTAAAAATCTAGTCACGCACTGTATTGAAACCCTGCTGCAGGCATTAGCAAAACTGGCAAGCAAACAGTTTTTCTGTGCTACACCAGTCCAGCAAACGTTTTGTTCATTTGCATATTAGTGGAAAACGTGTGAAATTTCAGTTAGACATGGGTGCGTCTATTTCATTGCTGAATCTTAACACATGTGAGCTGTTAGGATCCCCACACTTTGAAGTGTAACCCTAAATGTAAGTTATCTGGCCTGTTACAATAAAGTGCAACTTAACTCTTCGAAGCCCCTCGTATACATATATCTATTGAGAGGTAGCCTGTATAGGTACTACCGCTGGAAGAAAGTTTCCGCTCCCAGAGTAATTGAAGTTAGCTTGCCATCTTAACTGGTCCATTAGTCGCGCAGCTACATTTGGGCTTTTGGCTGAACAGTGATATGTTGTGGCAGCGGCCGGTAGGATGCTCTCAGTTGCTTTGCAGACTGGGATAGGGTCGTGCGTGGGCGGGCGTGGAAGGGCAATGGATGTGTGCGCGGCTAGTGGACGAGATTGCCTCTGCCAGACACTTAAATGTGATTTTCAGAGTATCCATGTAGATGTAGATGTATATTGTTCGGCAGGGTTCATATCTGGTGGAGGGCCAGATGAAGAAAAAAAGGGTCCACAACGAGCGGCAGTGACTATTGCTGAACGTGCCTGTGCGTGCGTGTTTCATGCGACGCCCAGCTTTGCGACGATGACAGGGAATGCTTATAGTGCGACGATCTGAACGGTCGCTACGCACACCGTCCGTCCAAAAGGTTTCTAGACATGCGACCGTTGTTATTGTCACAAATTTCAATGGAGCAACGAATTGTTCGGCACTAAATCAAGTGCTCAATACATTCTCCGGAATGTTTTGAAGGAGAGAAAAGGGTGTGTAAAGTTTGTCCCATACAACTTGACCATCGAGCGAAAAACAACGACGCGTGGACGCCTGCAGTGACTTGACTGAAATGAAGGAGGAGGACAATTCTTTTCTGCACGAGTCCTCACTAGTGACTAGACTTGATGGTGTCGACACGAATCTAAGACTGAAGAAAGTGCGAGGTGACGCGCGACATCCCAAAGGACTTTTCTGATGCTTTGACGTGCGTTTTACTCAACTGAGGAAAAGCTGTGCAAGTCACTTGGAGTATTAAACCCACAATCTTAACTTTTCTATGTTTTTTATTTATCCAGTCTCGAAAGTTTTAGGACTGTATTTCACTGAGCTGAGGTATGATTCCAATACAGCTGGAGAGCTTCTGCAATGCTGTTCGATTTTAGGGGGAATACCGAATGGCCTAAACGTGAAAATGGTTCAAATGGCTCTGAGCACTATGGGACTTAACATCTATGGTCATCAGTCCCCTAGAACTTGGAACTACTTAAACCTAACTAACCTAAGGACAGCACACAACACCCAGTCATCACGAGGCAGAGAAAATCTCTGACCCCGCAGGGTATCGAACCCGGGAACCCGGGCGTGGGAAGCGAGAACGCTACCGCACGACCACGAGCTGCGGACGCCTAAACGTGAATGTGAGTTTGGATTGAGGAGGGAGACGTGGCAGGGTATTCTGAGCGTTGTGGAAAGCCACTGTGGCAGGGTGGAGTAGAGGTTAGCGCATGTGACTAGGGAGCAGCAGACACAGGTTCGAATACTGGCCTTGGTAAAAACTTTCATTGGTCGATTCAGTCTGCATACATACATCATACATCTTTGACACTTAAAAAGGTCTCTGGAGATGTATAGTTTCATTTCATTAAAGCACTTATGCCTGGTTTTAAGGCAGAATCCCCACTTTCGTTGGAAGATCAGGTGTTATTCCGATACAGTTGGAGAGCCTCCGAAATGTTTTTCAAGTTTAGAGGGAATAAAAAGTGAGCTGAGGCGTGAATGGGAATTAAGATTGAAGAGCGAGGCCTGCTAGGATAGTCTGTGCAGTTGCACAAAACCACTGTGTCAGGGTGCCGTAGTGGTTAGCGCGTCTGCGTACTGATCAGGAGACCCGGGTTCGAATCCCAACCTCGTTACAGATTTTCATACGTCGTTTCAGTCTGCATATAGGTCAATGGCCACGCCGATGCCGATTAACCAGTTTTCATCAGATCACCAAATTTAAGCACCGTCGGGCGTGGCCAATAGTTGGATGGGTGACCGTCCAGGCACAGGAGAGGTGGTGACTTGGAGACCTTTATCACCAGTCTTTGCACTAAATGTCTTGGATTTAATTCCAAATCACCCGACAGTATCTCATGAAGGGAGGGTATGCGACAGTTTTAATGGTGATCCATCCCTCGGATGGGGACGCTAAAGTCGATGGACCCTTTGGTGCCTTTCGAGAGAAGTGGGCTATGTGCCGGCGCCGGGTTTCACCACCTCTCTTATCATCTCCAGCACGAACATGACACTACACTACCCACGTACACCCATCACAGTGACCTACACTTAACAGATACACTTTCTGACAATTCGAGAAGGAAAAGAGCTTATGGGCTAGTAGGATAGGTAAAACCATTTCAGTTACGCGGCTGAACCTGTACTTCGAGGCCTCCCAGCCTTTCATGCCGTCTGCAAATATACATTATTTCAGTAGGCCTGAACATTTCTTCTCAGAGCATTATATTTCCTAAATTAAGATTTACTTTTGATTTGTGAAACTTTTACCTGTTATCTGAGGTTCCGTAGCGTCGCGGGAAATCCTAAGAGTGGCCTCGGCTGGAACCCCACCCATGGAGTGCTGGAGGAATAACCATCGTAATAACACTGTCTTAAACAGGACGCTGTTTAAGACAGTGTTATTACTCAGGGAACATACACGTTGAAAGCACCTATGATGGCTGTTAATCAGTTGAAATCGATATGCAAAATTAAATAGAGAAAACATGATATTGCGACTAGTTGCTGCTTAATTGGTAATTTTATGGTTTACGGTCGCTGCACAACATGGGAACCATATGGAGGCCCCCATTCATTCTCTAGTTTATATTAATTGCCTCTTAATGTCGATTGTCTTGTGTTTGCTTGTTTACCGTCACAAGTTGCAAAATGGCTACTTCGCAGCAGAACTAATTTTGTTTTCTCGAGTTTGCGAAGAGTAATTCTATGATTACAGCACAAAAACGTTTCAGGTTGAGGTACCAAACTAATCCTTCGAATGGAAGGAACACTTGGAGACCGTATCGTCAATTTGTAGACACAAGATGAGTATGTGAAGACCTCGTGTTTCCGACGAAACGTAGCAAGAATTAAAACTGCTCTCCAACGCAGTCTTACAAAATCAACTCGTCGTGCCAGTCGGAAGTTATAACTGCCTACAACAACAATTTGTTGTGTTCTGAGACGTCGATAGATTATGACGCCGTACAAGTTACAACTGTTACAGTCTTTACGTCCTGACAACAAACGTAAACGTGAGACATTGTCTGACGAGCTTCAGATTAGAGTTGACACAGCTTACACTTTCCAAAAACGCATAGTCTTCAGTGATGAATCGACTTTCCACCTCAGTGGGAAAGTAAACAGGCACAGTGTTCGAATTTTGAGCTGACAGGACCCACATGCGCAGACTGAACACATATGCGATTCACACAAAGTCGATGTATCTTGTGCGAGATCACACTCATCTGTTTACAGCCCATTCCTGTTTGATAGAAACACGGTTAACGGTCAGCAGTATCTTGCTGCGTTACAAAATTGGCTGTTTACGAGGCTGAACGAGAAGTTCATTTTTCAACAAAACTGGGTGTCTTGTCACTCGAGTCGCCAAGTCCGTAATTATCTGAATGAAACTTTACCGAGCCGTTGGATTGGTCATCAAACAGCCGGCGACTTAGCAGTTCTCAGTTGGCCCGCACGTTCAACGGATTTGGCGGCCTGTGTGTTCTTCCTGCAGGGTTTTATTAAGAGCAAGATCTTTGCACCAACACTACCACAGAATATAGAAGAGTAACCGGCTTGATGTGATTTGATTTTATCAGGGAAGCATAGACAGCATTGGTCAAGCCCGCTGCTGCCGGCACCGAAACAGGGTTTATTGTGCGGTATCGTTCCCTATGTCTCTAGTAAAGCCAACCAATGTCGTTGAACAGTGCAAGAAGATCCTTTACCAGTGCTTTGCTAGACACAATTTCTTCAGTTCTGGTTGATCCGAATGTTCTGTATCTTTTAATCTCCAATGCCTCGCATTCGAAGATCAAATGTGAAGAGGTTTCCTCGCCCACATCACACATCCTACGTTTGTTGTCTTCTTCTATTATCCCCATTATATGTAGGTGTTTTTTGAAATTCCCGTGGCCTGTCAATAGTCCAACCATGAGTTTCATTTCTTTCCTGTTAAAGACCAGGATTGAGAGACTTCTCTTGGAACATGGCTTCAGCATCAATACCTTTCCGTGTTCTTGGTTTTGCACCTTAGCCCAATATTCTACATGCTGTCTCCTTGTCCAGTCTCGTAGTTTTATTTTGATCATCGCCTTGAGGATTGTCAGGACAGGTTCCGGTCCAATAAATGGTGTCATCGCCCCTATCTTGGTCAACTTATCACCTTGCTCATTACCACTAATCCCTGAGTGACAAGGGACCCACAATAGGTTTACCCTATTGTTTTCCTCTAGCTCCACAAGGACTTTGTGGCATTCTGCGACAATCTTTGATCTTGTTGCAGAGGCTGCCAGTGCTTTCACGGCTGCTTGGTTGTCTGAATAAATGAAAATGCTACGACCTCTGTGGCACCTCCGCAAATTCTCCTCCACGCACGCCCTGATAGCAGATATTTCTACTTGAAACGCAATGACCATCTTCCCTAGAGAAACTGCACTCTCCAGCCTTGGCTGCACCCCGTATACCCTGGCCCCAACATCCTGGTCCGTTTTCGAACCGCCAGTGAACCAGACTATGTCCCCAGTACAGTGTCGAAATTTGTTCTCCCAGAGCTCTCTACTTCCACTTACTACATTGAAAGGCTTGTTAAAGCAACTGGGAGCTGTTATATAGTCGGCCGGCATTTCCCCTACCATACCTACGTCTACCTCACGCAGTATTTTAGTGTGAGATCCTGGATACCCCAATGAGTTCCAGCTTTTGCCAGTCTTTAACCTGTGTGCTCCAGCTGCTGCCTCCATCTCTACCCACAGCTGTAATGGGGGATGTCCAGCATGGTTTCCATCCCAGCAGTGGGTGTGCTGCTAATTCCGCCTGTAATGGTTACACAGGCCAGTCTCTGCACCTTAGCAAGCTCCTTAGCAGCTACCAGCTGTTCTACATTTTTCCACCACACTGTAGCTCCATAAGTGATCATAGGTCTTACTACCGTGTTGTATATCCAGCACATACTCTTGGGGTTTAAGCGCCAGTTTTTACCACAAGCTCTCCTGGCACTCATTAGAGTACCTTGCGCCTTGGAACAGGCGCTCCTAACGTGAGGGGTCCACGATACCCCTAGATATTTCACTTTCCCCTTCACTGGCAGAGTTTCATCGAGAAGTTTGAGATTCCATTATGTGTGTTGGATGTACTTTCTCGTAAATGGTATTGCAACAGTCTTCGTACATCCTGTTTCGTGCACCAATTTTGCACAATGTCCAATGCTCTTTGTGCCATAGCTCTGACTGTGCTTGAAAAGTTGCCAAGTATTACTATGACAAGATCGTCTGCGTACCCCCTGACAAAAGTACTGTCTAGAGTTTAATTATGCAATGAGATCATTCACCATAAGGTTCCACAGTAGAGGGGACGGGACCCCTCCTTGTGGACAGCCTCTGGTGGTGTTGATTACCTTTTCTTATTGCATCATGATGGCTTTTATCTTTCTACAACTAAGCATGGCTCTAATCCACCTGCAAATGGTGCTCTCCAAGCCATGCACCTCTGCTGCCTTAACCATGGATTCGAAGGTCGTGTTGCTGAAAGCCCCTTCGTTGTCCAAAAAGATGTAGAGGGCTATTTCGTGAAAGTGTAGTGCTTTCTCCACCTTCCCAACAAGCTGGTGGATTGCAGTTTCACACGATTTTCCTGGTTGATATGCATGTTGTTTTATGTGTAGAGGGACATAATCTTAGTGGAGCGTGAAATCCAGCTCCCAACGGTAAGGGGAAACAGAGAAATTTTCATCATTATTTACACTCCTACGGGCTCGGTAGCGCCAGTAGCGCAGACAGATACTGTCTACGTCAGCAAGACGAATCAGAAGCCATCCACGTGCTATATAAGGTCACCACAGCAGCAGCCAGGACGTTTAGTTGCGACTGAGGATGATAATGGTGGTAAAGCTCGATATTCTACCCAGAACTAGCGCAGAGCGAATCCGCCTCCTTAGCTGAGTGGTTAGCGCATCTGATAGCCACGCATTAGGTCCAGGTTCGATTCCCAGCCGGATCGGTGATGTTCTCTGCTCGAGGACTGAGTGAAGTGTTCCCTTCATCATCATCATCATCGACAAGCAGTTCGCTCAATGTGGCGTCAACGGAAAAGACTTGCAACTCGGCGACCGAAGTTCCCAGGTGGCGACTCCCTGCCACCAGTGCCATACGATCATTTAATTTCACTCAACGCAGCAAGAAGTCCGAAAATATTTTATACTGGAGTGTTGTCGCAAAAAGAACTTTGCTCTCATACGCAGATATGTTGCTACACTTCTGTGCCAACTAATATGACATCCACTTTGTTTCTACAAAAATACCAGACAACTTTAAACGCTTTAGGCTGAAACTGCAATACTTGCATCTCGAGTTACAGGTGTTCACTTTAATTTAATCCATTTAAGTTTTTCGTCTAATAGGGTCGCATTCTTGAGTGTAGTATATATCTTGATAGCATCTAGCCTCAAAGTAGAGATAAAGTAATCCGTTTCTGTGGTCGAGATGAAATTGTGCTTGCTGAAAGTTCTGGGAGACGCATGCTGTGTACACAAGCGAGAGGTAGACAACGAACACAGCTAGGGACCACCGCCACGCAGGCACAGCCAATCGTCTGTCGTCTGTCAGTTCCGTGCGGCAGCCTCCAGATGGCGATCACAAACCTGAAACTCTCCCTTCTTCCACGCCGCTTCCTTCAGCGTATCGTGTTTGTCTGCTAGAATTCCGCTTCACCAAAATTGTGGTTCGGTAGTTTTGGTAAACTGCATAAAAACGACTTTCGTTGTACTTTTGTTGGTTTGTTTGTTTGTCTTGCACATAATTTCCGCACCTCGTTCATTATTAGTCCATTGTGTATTTAATATCCTTACAGAATATAAACCGTATTTTATAACTAATAAAATTTATTGACAACTTCTGTGCTTTCATGTAACGAAAGCAAGTACTTTTGATGCAACTGCAGTTTACATGCACAAAAATTATTGTTGTTTTGTACTGAATAGAGTGCACTTCATCATAAAGAAAGGCAAGAGTTTTCTATTCTTATGATAAACGCGAAATATGTTTGTGAATAATAAAAACAAGTTTATGTAAAGTACTGAAGCGATGTTTGATATATTTTTGTTTTGCTTTTCTTTTTAATTTTGTCTTTTTGTTGGGGTATTATATTTCCTAGTGCTGAATGAGATATCTGTATTATTTTCTTTATTTTTACTACAACATCCCTCTGTTTCGCATTAGAAATCAACCATTTTTGAATAAAACTTGAATTAAATATCGACAGATTCAATTTTGATACAAATACCGTTTGCTTTTAAGTAACAGACAAGAAGATAACTAACTAGAGCAAAAACATTCCATAGAGCATCCGGCGCTTCATGTATCTTCACTTAGTTTCTAGATTGTCCACTGCTTCCAGTTTTCAGAGGAATCTAGTAAGACAGTGATCGCATACATAAAGAAAGTGATCGTATTGAGGTAGTGCCCCATAGGTATGCAACACACCTAACACACAGGTAATGCGGGTACGACCTTAACTGGGCACAGCAACTAGAAGAACTACAGTAGTCTGTGGTTACTTATGATAGACTGTGCTTGCCTACAGCAGTTTTACAATTGTAATGGACACCTGCTGTTTGGACAGGCAATAGGGAGCGCTGTGAGCCGTGAACTACTTCACTTCCACTTTGTGTTGACAGACACGCAAAACCTTCTGCTGACACGCTCAAAGTATGACACGGCACGGACCCTCCCATAGTTCCGCACCAGCTATCAGACTGTATCGTTCAGCGCCTGGAGTCAGCTCATTACAGTACTGTGAAGACCTCCTTCCGACCTAGCGGTCTCTGTTTATGGAGTGACTGGACTAGATAGCGTCTGGTCAATTACAATCAGCTATAGTAACAATATACAGACTGCCCAGAGACAGTTATTTAGATATCATTGCATTAGGTTTAGGACATCAAGTGACATATGTCAGACTGTTCCAAAGTTAAGTACCATTTCGCAACATACTTATAATAAATGTTATCTGCTAATCCTTTTTGTATTGTCATAAGTTTGTTACAGTGACGACCTATCAAACAAATGTTTATTTGCAACTGCGCAGTTCGGCCACCGTTAAAGAACTATAGTAGGTAAACACGTTTTTTGCTACCGTGGATGTTTGGGCTGAATTAACAGTAGCATTCAGTTACTACATACATAACGACGAGAAAAAATAATCAAAACGATTTTCAGAGTGAAAGGAAATTATAAAAACAAAATTTATTTTGCAGACATAGGTTAAGGCAAGATTATCAACATTCATCAAGATGATGACCGTCACATAGATGATATTTAACTGAAATTCCTAGAAGACGAGAAAGAAGATATTTCGTTTTACAGATGGGTATTGTAGAAACAAAACTTATTTCACAGACTCTGGTTAAAAAAAAGTACTCAAAAACTCGGTCTTATTACTTGACATTAATTATCGTACTGTTTCATCTGATTGTTTACCCTCGTATTCTGCTGCGCTAGTACAAACACATCCCTCCCTACCTTACACCTACACATTCTGTCCAGAGATCTACCCTTCCTTCCACGTTTAACAGTCTCTTGGTCTTCGTCCTTCTGCACTTTCCTGACTTCCTTTCCATCGCTTGGTACGTTGATCCCTCTCCCCCCCCCCCACCTCCTACACACAACTCTGCCTTCTTACATACTTCCCCTTCGTCAACAACACTTTTCAACCAATGCTCAGTCCCAGCGAACCGGTGCAGTGGGGTGAACTGTTCAATTTTTTACGAAGACTGCCTCCAGTTAACTATTTTAAACAATACAACTGTATTTTACTTTAAACCTGTAATATAAAACCGATAGTTTTAATACTATTTTAGAAACATATATTATTTTAATTTTGTTTTGTTTTTGAAACTTTGTAGATTTATAGCATTCTCGGCTGAAGAGTATCAACGAACCGCTGCCAGCCCACTGAAATAACAACAAAGGAAAAAAAACCATTGCCTACTAGGAGTACACAGTAGATTACTATCAGTAAGTCTGTACGTATATTACTGGCTCTTTTGTATTTTATGACAGAAGTCAGTGTTGCAGAATTTGCTATTCTCGATGGTTTCTGTGCGTTTGAATCAGTACAATGATTCTCCGCACAAATTTTCTAGCGAAAAAGTCTGATTGCTAAAACTTTTCGTTTCAGCTTAACTAATTACTGTGACATTGAAACAATAATTTCTAGAAATTATTAAAACACTTTTTCAGAATATTCTGCACACCACAAACGACGATAACTAACACATTTTGAATGAAGTGAACCGCACTGGCTGTAAAATACATTTTATTAAAAGTCATAATCGGTTTCTACATCTACATCTACATCTACATCTACATCCATACTCCGCAAGCCACCTGACGGTGTGTGGCGGAGGGTACCTTCAGTACCTCTATCGGTTCTCCCTTCTATTCCAGTCTCGTATTGTTCGTGGAAAGAAGGATTGTCGGTATGCCTCTGTGTGGGCTCTAATCTCTCTGATTTTATCCTCATGGTCTCTTCGCGAGATATACGTAGGAGGGAGCAATATACTGCTTGACTCTTCGGTGAATGTATGTTCTCGAAACTTTGACAAAAGCCCGTACCGAGCTACTGAGCGTCTCTCCTGCAGAGTCTTCCACTGGAGTTTATCTATCATTTCCGTAACGCTTTCGCGATTACTAAATGATCCTGTAACGAAGCGCGCTGCTCTCCATTGGATCTTCTCTGTCTTGTATCAACCCTATCTGGTACGGATCCCACACTGCTGAGCAGTATTCAAGCAGTGGGCGAACAAGCGTACTGTAACCTACTTCCTTTGTTTTCGGATTGCATTTCCTTAGGATTCTTCCAATGAATCTCAGTCTGGCATCTGCTTTACCGACAATCAACATTATATGATCATTCCATTTTAAATCACTCCTAATGCGTACTCCCAGATAATTTATGGTATTAACTGCTTCCAGTTGCTGACCTGCTATTTTGTAGCTAAATGATAAAGGATCTATCTTTCTGTGTATTCGCAGCACATTACACTTGTCGACATTGAGATTCAGTTGCCATTCCCTGCACCATGCGTCAATTCGCTGCAGATCCTCCTGCATTTCAGTACAATTTTCCATTGTTACAACCTCTCGATACACCACACGATCATCTGCAAAAAACCTCAGTGAACTTCCGATGTCATCCACCAGGTCATTTATGTATATTGTGAATAGCAACGGTCCTATGACACTCCCCTGCGGCACACCTGAAATTACTCTTACTTCGGAAGACTTCTCTCCATTGAGAATAACATGCTGCGTCCTGTTATCTAGGAACTCCTCAATCCAATAACACAATTGGTCTGATAGTCCATATGCTCTTACTTTGTTCAATAAACGACTGTGGGGAACTGTATCGAACGCCTTGCGGAAGTCAAGAAACACGGCATCTACCTGTGAACCCGTGTCTATGGCCCTCTGAGTCTCGTGGACGAATAGCGCGAGCTGGGTTTCACATGACCGTCTTTTTCGAAATCCATGCTGATTCCTACAGAGTAGATTACTAGTCTCCAGAAAAGTCATTATACTCGAACACAATACGTGTTCCAAAATTCTACAACTGATCGACGTTAGAGATATAGGTCTATAGTTCTGCACATCTGTTCGACGTCCCTTCTTGAAAACGGGGATGACCTGTGCCCTTTTCCAATCCTTTGGAACGCTACGCTCTTCTAGAGACCTACGGTACACCGCTGCAAGAAGGGGGGCAAGTTCCTTCGCGTACTCTGTGTAAAATTGAACTGGTATCCCATCAGGTCCAGCGGCCTTTCCTCTTTTGAGCGATTTTAATTGTTTCTCTATCCCTCTGTCGTCTATTTCGATATCTACCATTTTGTCATCTGTGCGACAGTCTAGAGAAGGAACTACAGTGCAATCTTCCTCTGTGAAACAACTTTGGAAAAAGACATTTAGTATTTCGGCCTTTAGTCTGTCATCCTCTGTTTCAGTACCATTTTGGTCACAGAGTGTCTGGACATTTTGTTTTGATCCACCTACCGCTTTGACATAAGACCAAAATATCTTAGGATTTTCTGCCAAGTCAGTACATGGAACTTTACTTTCGAATTCATTGAACGCCTCTCGCATAGCTCTCTTCACACTACATTTCGCTTCGCGTAATTTTTGTTTGTCTGCAAGGCTTTGGCTATGTTTATGTTTGCTGAGAAGTTCCCTTTGCTTCCGCAGCAGTTTTCTAACTCGGTTGTTGAACCACGGTGGCTCTTTTCCATCTCTTACGATCTTGCTTGGCACATACTCATCTAACGCATATTGTACGATGGTTTTGAACTTTGTCCACTGATCCTCAACACTATCAGTACTTGAGACAAAACTTTTGTGTTGAGCCAACAGGTACTCTGAAATCTGCTTTTTGTCACTTTTTCTAAACAGAAAAATCTTCCTACCCTTTTTAATATTCCTATTTACGGCTGAAATCATCGATGCCGTAACCGCTTTATGATCGCTGATTCCCTGTTCTGCGTTAACTTTTTCAAATAGTTCGGGTCTGTTTGTCACCAGAAGGTCTAATATGTTATCGCCACGAGTCTGTTTAACTGCTCAAGGTAGTTTTCAGATAAAGCACTTAAAAAATTTCACTGGATTCTTTGTCCCTGCCACCCGTTATGAACGTCTGAGTCTCCCAGTCTATATCCGGCAAATTAAAATCTCCACCCAGAACTATAACATGGTGGGGAAATCTACTCGAAATATTTTCCAAATTATCCTTCAGGTGCTCAGCCACAACAGCTGCTGAGCCATGGGGCCTATAGAGACATCCAATTACCATGTCTGAGCCTGCTTTAACCGCGACCTTCACCCAAATCATTTCACATTTCGGATCTCCGTCAATTTCCTTCTATACTATTGCACTTCTTACCGCTATAAACACGCCTCCCCCTTCACTGTTCAGCCTGTCTCTGCGGTATACATTCCAATCTGAGTTTAGGATTTCGTTACTGTTTACGTCTGGTTTCAGCCAACTTTCTGTCCCTAGTACTATATGGGCGTTGTGATCTTTTATTAATGAGAGCAGTTCTGGGACCTTTCTATAGACGCTCCTGCAGTTTACTATTAGCACATTAATATTGTTATTCCCTGTTGCATTTTGCCTACTCATATCTTTCCGCGTCTCAGGAGGCGTCTTGTCGGGCCTAGAGAGGGGATTCTCTAACCTAAAAAACCCCCATGTGCACTCCACACGTACTCCGCTACCCTTGTAGCCGCTTCCGGCGTGTAGTGCACGCCTGACCTATTCAGGGGGACCCTACATTTCTCCACCCGATAGCGGAGGTCGAGTAATTTGCACCCCAGATCTCCGCAGAATCGTCTGAGCCTCTGGTTTAAGCCTTCCACTCGGCTCCAAACCAGAGGACCGCGATCGGTTCTGGGAACGATACTACAAATAGTTAGCTCTGATTCCACCCCGCGAGCGAGGCTTTCCGTCTTCACCAATTCCGCCAACCGCCTGTACAAACTGAGGATGACCTCTGAACCCAGACGGCAGGAGTCATTGGTGCCGACATGAGCAACAATTTGCAGTCGGGTGCACCCAGTGCTCTCTATCGCCGCCGGTAGGGCCTCCTCCACATCTCGGATGAGACCCCCCGGCAAGCAGACAGAGTGAACACTGGCCATCTTCCCCGACCTTCTCGCTATTTCCCTAAGGGGTTCCATCACCCGCCTAACGTTGGAGCTCCCAATAACTAATAAACCCCTCCCCCCGTGTGCCTGCTCGGACCTTGCTGAAGGAGCAGCCACATGTCCCCTCACAGGCAGAGCGGGCGATGCCACACGGCCAGCCTCCACATTGACCTTCCGCCTCGTGCGCCGCGAACGCCACTGAACCCGCCACTCCCCTTGGGGAGAGGGTGGCCCAACCGCGCCCGGTACCCGCGAAAATGTCTCGACAGCAGGGACAGTGGGTGAAGCATGTAACACCTGGGGTGTACCTTGCGACGCACCAGACTCCCCACTGCCGCTACACTCCGAGGCAGCAGCCTGAAGACGGCTGACCGCGGCCATCAACACGCTCAGCTGTTCGCGAACAGTGGCCAGCTCCTCCTGCGTCCGTACACAGCAGTCACACATCCTATCCAGCCTAAGGAAACAATTTACTGAAGAGAGTTAATCAACCTTTAACTAGACTGCTAATTCACTAAATGCGGCTGCTTATTCACTAAACTGTGGTTGCTAGCCACTTCTTGTAGAATTCAATGAAAATAGCACTACCTGTCTCTGGACTGTATTGAAAACAAACTCTAGCACTACTGGCACTATGGTTGACTACAGGGACTCTCTCTGACTGTATTCAAAACAAACACGAAATCTATGGAACACTATTAAGAGCACTCGAAAAATAAAGCTTCCTAAAAGCAAATACACACGGAAGAAGTGACAAGTAAGAAAAATACAGTTAATACTTAAATTAAGGTAGCTCGCTGCACAGCAGACGTGAAGCAGACAGCAGTTACGACGACACTGACACTGACTATAGCTGACTTCTCGTCAGTTGAAGTCGCATCCTCAGGTGATCTGTACAAAGTTAGTAAGGAGAGTCGTTTTTTCGTCCCCTCTGACGCCACCTGTAAACACCTTCGGCGTTGCAGAGCGGTCAGTACTGCCTTGCCTGCTGCTGCTCAAAAACATTCCTGCATGTGGCGTGGTAAGGCTCTTATATTGGGTCCATACATTGAAATTGTTTGTGTGCGTTAGTAATCTATTGCTTTGTTTGGCGCGTTTGGATTGTATCCAGGTTTTATTTTTATAGGTTCTGCCACCCCCTTCATTTTGACGATGTACTGCCATTTTTAGAGCTTTTTGTTTACAGCTTGACGTGAATGGTGGGGAGTGGCTCTAAGGCAGTTACCATTCCGCTATGACTTGTAACAAAGAATCTCTGCGAGTACTCTTCAAGTACTGCTATATAATATTACTTTCCATTATCCCATTTCTTGTCTCACAGATACAAACTGCCAAACGGAAAGTCGAGATTAATTACAACTTAGAGGATTTATTCTGAAAACAAGCTGAAACATAACTCAGCGTAATCAGTCGTGTTCAGGTCCGTAGTCAAAGTTCATCTCCCGTAAACACTATCACAGTAACATCGCGACTGAGAGGAGACCTGCCCCGTACTGCAGAAGGCCCACCAGACGACTCCCCTTCCGGGCCGCGACGACGCGACTTAATCACGTGGGGCTTCAACTGTCTCCGTCGACTCCAGCGGCGTGACTGCTGTTATCTCTTGCGGCGCCCCCACTGTGAGCACTTTGAAGCGTGCCGCGCTGTAGCCACTGGAGCGTTGGCACAGGGTGGCCGCGTCTTACGTGCGGCGACCCCACTGTATGAACGCAAGGCACAACACCTTTATTCTTCAGACAGTTGTTAAGGACTTCCTTGTTTATTTTGTTCAGATCACCTTAGAATGAGCCTTCAATTGCTGCGGAACCGGCCGTGAGTTTTAATAAAAGGTATTTTACAGCCAGTGAGGTTCATTTCTTCAAAATGTGGAAACCTGGCTGCGGTTGTCCCCAATTTAAAATCCGAGTAACTTATAATTGAGTTCTTTGCTACATGGTATGATGTGTTGTGTTCCTTCTTCGCGGCGGATATAAATAAACTGGATTCTAATTAGCGGAATACTTAACCTCTAGACGTTTTTTAAACCCAGTAGTCTAGATTTTACATTACTTTTTGCTCTTTTTGTAAATTATGTCATGGACAATGCATCTCACTGCCGACAGCTGCTCACTGTAAGATGCAGAATTAAAGAATTATGCGAAGAACGAATGAAAAAAACATTTGGTCAAATATGACCCAAAATTTCATTGATGCGGTAACGAATAAAACTGAGTTACCCTAACGATTCATTCCATACTGAGAAGCCAAAGAAACTTATTTGGTAAGAAAGTATATATCCGTAAGTCCTTTCTTCTTATTCTTCTTTTTCCTAGTGTGTATCCCGTCTCTTCACGGGGGGCGAAGTATTAATTATTCTGGGTGTAGGGCTGTAAATGGTAGAGGGCGGCCCTGCCTGTTGTGCCTCCTAACCGCCTCCCTCGTCTCCCTCCGGGTCTGCACTTGCCTACCGCAGCTGTTTGCGTCTAGTGTTACACGATATGAAGCTACGCGATGGTTTTTCTAAATGTTTTGTTCACCGTGTAACTAAAGCGCGACGTGGATATCAGTACGGTATTCACCTACTCGCATGTCGGAAACAGCCTAAAAATCACATTTAGGCTGGCCGACGCACCGGCCTTCGTCGTTAATCCGCCTGGAGCAGGGGCGGGCAGGAATCCTGCACGTGTGTGGTGCACTTGCACGCGTGCAGTTAACAGGTGTTCCGCGTGCACACAGGGGCAAGCTGGCTACCCGCTTATCTCCCATCCCCACCATACCTTCTGTCCGCTCCTTCCTCTGTAATGCGATTTGTTTCCTAGCTTGCTTTATTGAGTGAATGAATAAGGTTAGTAGGAGTGCTTGAAAGAAATCATGGTTTGAAAGAGTACCTATTACCTAAGATACGTTTTATTTAATTATCACAGGTGGAGTTTACAATACGTTTAATATCTGGAACAAAATTTCTACATACAGACAAACACAAACAGTTACGTCAATTTTCATCACTGATGTTTGCTCTTAACCGAGACTTATTAATTCAGCAAATGGTTTTCCAGCTCTCGCTATATTAAGCGCAGTCTTATAACTTGCACATACCGCTGGGCTATTATTGTTGTCGTCCTGAAAACTTGAAAACAGTGCTCCACAAAATGTTAAATCAGTTAGATGAGAGACATGACGAGAGAAAGTCGCAGATCTCTCGTGACAACAGCAACTACGACAAATTCAAATGGCTCTGAGCACTATGGGACTTAACTGCTGTGGTCATCGGTCCCCTATAACTTAGAACTACTTAAACCTAACTAACCTAAGGCCATCACACACATCCATGGCCAAGGCAGGATTCGAACCTGCGACCATAGCGGTCGCGCGGTTCCAGACTGTAGTGCCTAGAACCGCTCGGCCACTCTGGCCGGCCAACTACGACAGATTCATCTGGTATCGTCAGATCGCCCTTCTTAAGCTCAGTCAATTCCCCATCCGCTCAGAATCCGACAATAAATTGTACTCGTCCTTGTGAAATTTATTATAATGGCCCTCAATACTAAACTTCCGTTGACCAGCGAGAATACTGCCACATATTCAACATTTCGAATTTTCACGTTTTTGCACAAAGAAAAAATGATTCTCCCATTACTTTTTAAAAGATAGCAAATCTCCACTTCTCCGTTTCTTGAAATACAACGTTCACTACATAGTGCTCGCTTCGCATCAACGTTCGCAGCTTAGCCTGGCACTACACTGCCGCAACCTGCCGGCTGTCGCCACAGCCCCGGTCGACGCCTGCACGCGAGCAGCACACGTGCAGCGCTGTGCGCTCATGTGCCGCGTGCAACGTTTGCCCGCCCCTGGCCTAGAGGATAACTATCCAGGGACGGCGCGCCTCCCTGTAGCCCGAAGCGGCGTGCTAACGCACAGGGCTATTCGGGCGGGTCAAAATGCGTGTCCGTATGCACTTTATTAATACGATTTGCATCAATACCTCGTATACATCACCAAAATGATTTCCATCAGATGCTTTAAACCTATGGACTTGTATTTAATAAAATTTGAATATTTTGTCACTTTAGGCAGTGAAAAAAATTACGTTTTTATTTTTTATAGTGGCAGATAGCAAATGGTCAGATTTTCTCTCACCAATAATCTCAATGCAAGGTTAATTTTTGTACCTTCATCAAAGTATTTGCTACGGTGATTGTATGTGAGAAGTTGCAACTGTGAGATGGGTTAGGTTTTGAACCCAGACTTCTTTCGTTGGGATGTTCTACCAAATGCACAACCTGCGCACACATGGCAGACCTACTTCCACACCAGCTTGCTGCCGGATAATTCCCTTCCATTCCATAACGTAGAATCAGCGTCATCAGACTTCCGCACTCTCGATTCCGCATTTGTTAAAGGGCTTGTCAGTCTCGTTCTATCATAAAGATTTCTTAAGTTCAGATTTTAGACCGCAATATTATTTATGCTTCAATTGAGGAAAGCAGTTTTTGGCTGCGTTTAGACAGCTTTAATACTGACTTCAAGCCCTCCATGCCCGCAGTTGCAAGTCTGAAGCTTTTAATTATTTCCAGATTAGTCGCTCGGTAATTACCGAGTGTAGAGAAGTTTCGCAATATCATGTTTCTGCTGCTTGTTTAAGCAGAACTTGCACGGCTGTTGCCTCTGCTCTCATACCAGAAAATTGATGCTACGTAATGAATTTACTGTAAGTGTGCTAAATTAGATGAGATAGGTATATTACGTTATTTCAGTCTGCTGCATCACTTTACGGCTGTGTTTCCGATTTAATGTCCTTCTTTATGTAAAATGATGTGGTACAGAGCCTCAAATAATATCCAAGTAAGGAGCTGCAATGTAATAAAACGCCAGGAATTGGGTTTCTTCAAGCTCATTTGGAGTAGGATTTGCCGTCCAAATGTTGTACATACTTCCGTACTCGGTATTTTTATTATCATTGGGGGATTGTCAAACTGAGCTTTTATAGATCAAAGTCTCTAATTAACACTGCGACTTGTAGAAAGGTATGAAACAATAAAATTTTAGTCACTGTGCACATGCAGTAGGAAGAATAAATCATTAAATTTGTGATTCTGATGTGCGATGTTAAATTCATAGAGCTGCCACCTCTGGTAAAAACAGTGGTTCTATACTCCCGATCGCCGAGCGGAGTGGCCTTGCGGTTTAAGGCGCCATGCCACGGATTGCGCGGCCCCTCGCGCCGGAGGTTCGAGTCCTCCCTCGGGCATGGGTGTGTGTGTTGTTCTTAGCATACGTTAGCTTAAGTAGTGAGTAAGTCTAGGACTGCTGACCTCAGCAATTTGGTCCCTTAGAAATTGACACATTCTATACTCCGATTAAAAATCTTTGTGGCTGACAGAATTCAGTGGCGAGGAGTGGAAGGGGGCGGGCGGCGTTAGTGGTGAGCAGCCAGTCTCGCTAGATAACACTCTGCATGTAATTCCAAAACAGGCAACAGAGCGAGAACCTGGCGCTCGAGAAACACCTACGACTGACTGTTGGCTGGCACCTACCAGCCGACTCGCTTGGACGTGTAATGTTTCTAGCTTATTTTTGCTATACAAGAAAAGTGACGTGAGCTCTGTACTTTCATTCAGTGTCATATTTCATGTCTGTACTTTAGACGTTTCTCAAACAGTAGTTTCCAATAGTCGAAATGTTGCAGCACAGAGATTCTGAGGGCAAGTTCTGTGATCTTCAGTTGCTTGTAGTATTTCCGTTGTCCGCAGCTCGTGGTCGTGCGGTAGCGTTCTCGCTTCCCACGCCCGGGTTCCCGGGTTCGATTCCCGGCGGAGTCAGGGATTTTCTCTGCCTCGTGATGACTGGGTGTTGTGTAATGTCCTTAGGTTAGTTAGGTTTAATTAGTTCTAAGTTCTAGGGGACTGATGACCATAGATGTTAAGTCCCATAGTGCTCAGAGCCATTTTATTTCCGTTGCTGCAGCATTCTAATAAAAACTAGTAAGAGACTCGGGTGTTGGCTGTGCTACTGCGAGGTCTGAAATATGTTGCAGAGAACAGAGGATGATGAATTATGGAATATAATTTGGTGAAGATTAATCTGACAAGTGAAGATTTGAGGTAAAGTTGTTGCTGCACTGTTTGCTTGCGCGTAGTTAGGGCGTGTTTGAACAACGGAAGGTTTTAATGGGACTTTTCTTCATTGGTTTGATTTAGTGAGAATCATTGCTGAGCCGTAATTAAAGGAAGTTATCTGTTCACATAGCTTGCACTCAGAGGTTATAGATTTACCACTCCTTAACCAACTCAATTTCGTTGCAGAATGATACTTGTTATAAAAAGTAGTTTTTGTAAAGATCATAGTAATCGCCAAAAGATGGGTTTTCGTTTTCGTAATACAGTTTTTTTTAAAAAAGATCGATTCTTTTCAGTCGTTTAGCAAGTTCAAATTACGCCACCATCTCCTCACGAAAATTTGGATTTCTTTTATTGTTTGTCGCCCCACTGCAGTTTTGCTTAGCACAGCTGCACGTCCTCGCCTCGCACTGCTCAAGGCTTTCCTCTCTCTTGTTTCACATAGCTGGTTTGTCATTGCGCTGTATTTTTGTGTTCATTACTTCCGAGCAGTACCATGTTTCCGTTGTAACACGTAAGCCATGGGAGTTATTAGGGCCAGTTTTGCATTAGTCATGAAAGTTGAAAGTTCATTCACAGTCAGCTTTGCCTCTCCAAATTAACAGATTCAACATAGGTAAAGTTCAGATTACGTTTCTTATGCAAACGGTTTTATTCTTACAGTGTAGTGCTATATTTGCATGTGTATCAGTCGCTGTTTAGAATTTTGTTAAGAAAGTTTTGAGTACTTAAATTTACAGGACATTTTATTATTGGTTATTTATTTTTCAAAATTGGAATGATAATTTTATGTAGCACTGTTATTCTGTCAGTCTTTGTGTCGAAATGTGAAGTCAGTAGTGTGACGTCACGCATTGTAGCACAGCTCACTGCACTGTACAATACAGAATTTCACAGTAAAGTTTTTTAAGCATACATTTTAAGTTTTCTTATAATTATGGTAAAGGTCTATTCAAATACAGTTATAAAATATCAGAGTTTTGGCGACTCATTTAATTAGATCGCGTTTCCATAATTACACCATTTGTATCGTTCCATCTTTCAGGATACTACACAGATACACGAAGTTAAAGATGGAGAACCAGTCCAGGTTTAGCTCACAACAAATAAACATTTATTTGTCCAGAAAAGTTGCAATCGTCACCCACAGAGTTATATATCTGGCGTGTGTTCTTTTGGACATGTCCGCAGGAACAGACACAATCTTGACACTGCAGCCACTGTGAATCAAGACACAGCAAAAATAAAGATATTAGCTGCCAGAGGACACTAAAATGTAAATGTCGTGTGACTAGGGCCTCCCGTCGGGTAGGCCGTTCGCCGGGTGCAAGTCTTGCGATTTGACGCCACTTCGGCGACTTATGTGTCGATGGGGATGAAATGATGATGATGAGGACAACAAAACACCCAGTCCCTAAGTGGAGAAAATCTCCGACCCAGCCGGGAATCGAACCCAGGCCATTAGGATTGACATTCTGTCGCTCTGACTACTGGTTTTTTCCATTTTTTTCGGTATTGTTCGTTGCGTTTGGTCTGGGCGGACGTCACAAGACATACGTTCAAGTTGATCGTTGATTCCTTTACTCAGTTTTTTTTTTATTAAGGAGGGGGAGCAGCTCTCTGACCGAACACGGTGAGCTACCGTGCCGGCGCTCAGCTACCGGAGGCGACGCCAGGGGCACTGAATTATATCAACGGGGGAAAACTCGTACCAGACCAGGTACTGAACCTAGGTCTCCTGCTTAGTAAGCAGACGCGCTGACCACCGTGCTCTCCGGACACAGTGGTGAGCACACTGCACAGAGTGCCTTAGCGCGCCTCTAGTCATACCCAATATATAATTCAGGCGAGGACGGCCAATGATCCCTTCAGTGCGGGTGCAGACCAAGCTCGAACTCTTACGGGAATCGACGAGATGATGCGAGTAATGAGGATGATGGCCAAGAGGCACTACAGCAGTAATGTGTGGGTAAGTTGAGAATTTGGGCCTGATGGGAGGCTTGTTGGGTAGTCTGTGCAGTTGTGAGGGCCGTCGTCTCCAGCTGGAGCAGTTGCCAGTGCATCCGCCTAGTAAGCAGGAGATCTGGGTTTGAATCTGGGCCTGATACAAATTTTCAACTCTCCCCATTGAATCACGTCAATGGCCACTGGCGGCTAATGTCCTTAATTACTCTGTGTCTTAAGTTATTTTAATCAGAGTATATACCGAGTCCAACCCAGCTTGATGATATATACGGATACGTTACTCCGTGCTTCTGCAACCGAGTTCATGAATTGTTACGGCTGGCGCGTGATGGCGTACCCGTATGCGAGCAACCCCTGAGCAGATGTTTTCAATGTGTGAGAGATCTGGAGAACGTTCGGGCCAAGTCAACCGTTGAATACCAGATCAGTATAGCATGTGCAACACACAGTGCTGAGTTGCCTTGTTGACACGTATTACCACGTAGATATCGGGGATACTGCACAGCAGTCGCCCTTGAAACGTGAGAAATGTATCGCCTGCTGTTGAAATTACCTGCTACTTGAACCAGAGAAGATCAAATTGTGTACCCAACGGTATCCCACAGCATCACGTTAGGCGATGGATCCGTATGATAACGAAAGCAGCATGGTAATGTTTGTTTTCCTCGGAGCCTTTACACTCGGCTACAGCCACTGAGTTTCTGTACGTAGCGCCTGGACTGAAAAAGCGTGAAGTGCCATTCTAGTGCCTAGAGTTGTCGCTGGGTATACTACTGTCAGAACACCTCTTTCTTTGCTGTGTCAATGTAACTCGCAACAATGCGGTTGCAGTGCAGAGCGACCGTTGTGCTCCAGATGTCGTACTATCCATGTGGATATTTCTTTTGTTTCAAGAAAGCCATTTCCTTAGTACTAGTCGTGATATACAGTATGATCCTGCACGGCCGAGTGAACGATACTCTCTGGCGCTAGTCGTGGGGCCGTCGAGATCCTGCGTGGTGTTGACTATGTCGCTCCTGAATCAATCCGTTCCATAATTGCATGACAATCGTGGGATCCTGACAGCGCGAGCAGCTACATGGCGGAACGATAAATTGCAGTCTCGACAGGCCACGAATAAGCGTAACACGATCTTCTCACAAACAATCAACACTGAAACGCCATTTCTGAACGTGAAACTCGACATGTAATATGTCAGGGTGATTCTGCCCCTACCGAAGTCGTTTTATGCAACCCGCTGTGTTATAACTGGCCTTCAAAAACCATGCACAATATTGTCATATTCTCTCACTCGTTAAACAAAAAATTAAAAATACCTTTTCATAGGAAGTTTAATGAAGTTAAATTTTGCACTGGGATACGTTTTCACTGGAGGCCATGGTTTTCGATTTACTCAAGAAAAACGCACAAAAATGACGCTCCCCACGCTCATCAGTCAGGGCTCCTAGTATGTTGTTCGTGCCACTCTCCCTCCCACCACTGTACAAAAATTTCAGATTACACGAACTATTCCCGATCTACGACCTTTTTTGGTCTCTGTCGATTGGGCTATTACGCAATGAGCATAACCGGTTATATCGTCAGCACTATTAATTTAAACGTGCCCTTGACGATAATGAAAAAAACTGACTTCTTTAAACGTTATGCTAAACCTAATTTAGTTGACTATTGGATACAAACTTAACACTTCCAAGCATGGTTGTTTCGTAATCAGAATGCCTGACGAATACAACGACGTAACTTTATTTTATGCTGGAAAATTCACAAAATTATTAGGTAAAATTTACACTTTCGTCAGTTCTACAATTATAAATGCTCGACTAAACCAGTGGTATATAAGTCCAGTCAATGAATACGAAAAAGTCGAATGTGACAAATACACTCCTGGAAATTGAAATAAGAACACCGTGAATTCATTGTCCCAGGAAGGGGAAACTTTATTGACACATTCCTGGGGTCAGATACATCACATGATCACACTGACAGAACCACAGGCACATAGACACAGGCAACAGAGCATGCACAATGTCGGCACTAGTACAGTGTATATCCACCTTTCGCAGCAATGCAGGCTGCTATTCTCCCATGGAGACGATCGTAGAGATGCTGGATGTAGTCCTGTGGAACGGCTTGCCATGCCATTTCCACCTGGCGCCTCAGTTGGACCAGCGTTCGTGCTGGACGTGCAGACCGCGTGAGACGACGCTTCATCCAGTCCCAAACATGCTCAATGGGGGACAGATCCGGAGATATTGCTGGCCAGGGTAGTTGACTTACACCTTCTAGAGCACGTTGGGTGGCACGGGATACATGCGGACGTGCATTGTCCTGTTGGAACAGCAAGTTCCCTAGCCGGTCTAGGAATGGTAGAACGATGGGTTCGATGACGGTTTGGATGTACCGTGCACTATTCAGTGTCCCCTCGACGATCACCAGTGGTGTACGGCCAGTGTAGGAGATCGCTCCCCACACCATGATGCCGGGTGTTGGCCCTGTGTGCCTCGGTCGTATGCAGTCCTGATTGTGGCGCTCACCTGCACGGCGCCAAACACGCATACGACCATCACTGGCACCAAGGCAGAAGCGACTCTCATCGCTGAAGACGACACGTCTCCATTCGTCCCTCCATTCACGCCTGTCGCGACACCACTGGAGGCGGGCTGCACGATGTTGGGGCGTGAGCGGAAGACGGCCTAACGGTGTGCGGGACCGTAGCCCAGCTCCATGGAGACGGTTGCGAATGGTCCTCGCCGATACCCCAGGAGCAACAGTGTCCCTAATTTGCTGGGAAGTGGCGGTGCGGTCCCCTACGGCACTGTGTAGGATCCTACGGTCTTGGCGTGCATCCGTGCGTCGCTGCGGTCCGGTCCCAGGTCGACGGGCACGTGCACCTTCCGCCGACCACTGGCGACAACATCGATGTACTGTGGAGACCTCACGCCCCACGTGTTGAGCAATTCGGCGGTACGTCCACCCGGCCTCCCGCATGCCCACTATACGCCCTCGCTCAAAGTCCGTCAACTGCACATACGGTTCACGTCCACGCTGTCGCGGCATGCTACCAGTGTTAAAGACTGCGATGGAGCTCCGTATGCCACGGCAAACTGGCTGACACTGACGGCGGCGGTGCACAAATGCTGCGCAGCTAGCGCCATTCGACGGCCAACACCGCGGTTCCTGGTGTGTCCGCTGTGCCGTGCGTGTGATCATTGCTTGTACAGCCCTCTCGCAGTGTCCGGAGCAAGTATGGTGGGTCTGACACACCGGTGTCAATGTGTTCTTTTTTCCATTTCCAGGAGTGTAATTCGTGCAGCCGCCAATTTTTGTACGGTGGTAGGAAGGAATGCCATCAACAACTTACTAGAATTCTTGAACAGTGCGAGCTGAGTTTGGAAGTGGAGGTGCGTTTTACGGTCGCTTTTCAACGTATTTTTTGAAATAACTCAAAAACTCCGGCTTCCAGCGAAAACGGATTCCGGTTCAAAATTTTACTACATTAAATTTCCTACAAAGTGCTCCTGTTTGTTTTTTCAGCAGGACTAATATTTTGCGCGTACTGAGTGAAGAGAATGTGAAAATTTCGTGCGTGACCTTTGAAGGCCAGATATAGAATTGCAGGTTGCATAAAACGACAACGGTAGTGACAGGTGCATGACCCTGTATAAGGAACGTAGATGGCTTTATTCCACATACTGGGGTTGAGCTGAAATGCTAGTCTTTTGCATATCGAAGCCGAATAGCACACTTGATGCAAATTTGACGTTTGCTGCGTGCTTTCTGTATGGTGCTGCTATTTCAATGGCTAGGTGCGTAGAAACAAACGGAATCCATTCTAGAGTCGCTTATTCTATTTATTTAAGACCGTTGCTTTATAACTGTAACATTTGGAATGGTTATGACTCACGTAAGAAATCTGCGACTAGATATATAATAGTGAGATCTGTAGGTGAAACTCGCTTAGCTGGACGGCAGTAGAACGTCACCTGTCCGATCACAGTAGCAGACCACTGGGGAACTAGCAACCAGCGGAACGTTAACAGTTAGTGCAGATTAACATTTAGTGCAGATGGTCCTTCTTAACTCGTTTCACAAGTTCTTACTCTAACAGAGTTTGTTACTAATTATGATGGTACTTTAATGTGGCATGGCGCAACATCACAGACGAGAAAGCTTTCACATGCTAGTGCTGCGTGGCATCATGTTTGATCAGCAGTACTATCTTCCTGGTTCGTCTTGATCACTGCTCTTAAATTGAGACTTACCATTCAGCCATCCCAAAACACTTCAGACTTCATTTCTTTGTTATGTCATGTGACGACCGTGAACGTCATTTGCACATTAATTCTGCATCCAGCTTCAGTGAGCTGAAGTGTTTGACTCCGGTGTAATTTAAATAAATACCTAGCCGCCTCCTGGGCCACTGTGAAAATACTGTTCCATCTTAAGCGATTCAAAATATCGAAACTAAGTTTCTGATAAGCAATAGTCGAAGAGCGAGCGTTTCGCTGTATTGTTAATATGTGCTAGGATGCTGAAGCAGTTGCAAATTTTTAATGGACTGTCGTAGTTTCTTTAACAAAGTACAGAGTCAACATAAGTGTCACCCGTAATAGTGAAATATGTTCCACTCGAGAAGGCCGAGATTATCGGCATAAAGAGGGCCCCGCTGTGGCATAGCAGCAGAAAAAGAAGGTTCAAATGGCTCTGAGCACAATGGGACTTAACATCTATGGTCATCAGTCCCCTAGAACTTAGAACAACTTAAACCTAACTAACCTAAGGACAGCACACAACACCCAGCCATCACGAGGCAGAGAAAATCCCTGACCCCGCCGGGAATCGAACCCGGGAACCCGGGCGTGGGAAGCGAGAACGCTACCGCACGACCACGAGATGCGGGCGGCACAGCAGCAGAAACTGAGCTGTGATGGCTGTCTTTGCCTTCACATTCAGATATTTGTTGGAAAAAGCACCATACCACTACAGCTCGTCCCGTGAGTGAAATCTTCTTTTACTCCATTAATATGGGGTGCTTCCACCTTTCGCCTTTACGACAGCTTGAACTGTGCCGGGGACGCTTACTATGAGGTGTTTGAATGTCTTTGGCCGAATGACAATTCATTCTTCCTCAACAGCCGAAACAAGATTAGGTAGTGATGTGAGACACTGGGGTCTGGAGCGGAGCCGAAGTTGTAACTCATCCCAAAGCTGTGCCTTTGGCTCGTGTCGGGACTCTTGGCAGGCCAGCCCATTATCCACAAATGGTTCAAATTGCTTAAGCACTGTGGGACTTAACATCTAAGGTCATCAGTCCCCTAGACTTAGAACTACTTAAACCTAACCAACCTAAGGACCTCACACACATACATGCCTGAGGCAGGATTCGAACCTGCGACCGTAGCCGCAGCGTGGTTCCGTACTGAAGCGCCTAGAACCGCTCGGCCACAGCGGACGGCTATCCACAAATCATTGCCTCACAGATTCTGCTTTATGACAGGGTGCATTCTCCTGCCAATACATAAATCGTCTGTTCTTCTACGGTACCCACTACACAGTGCTGTAAAATGTGTTCATATCCTTCCGCATTTAGCATTTTCTGTAGCACAATAAGGGGATCAGATCCTAACGACGAAAAACATCCCAGTGCCTTAATACTATTTCCTCTGCACTTCACTGTTGGAACTACACGTCGGCCACTGTGAGCGAATGGTTCCAGGCGCTTCAGTCCGGAACCGCGCTGCTGCTACGGTCGCAGGTTCGAATCCTGCCTCGGGCATGGATGTGTCTGACGTCCTTAGGTTAGTTAGGTTTAAGTAGTTCTAAGTCTAGGGGACTGATGACCTCAGATGTTAAGTCCCACAGTGCTTGGAGCCATTTGATTTGAGTTACACATGATGACACGTAAAGTTTTCGAGGGGTTCGCCGAACTCAAACCCTTCAATCGGATTCGCCACAGGGCGTACCATAGTTCATAGCCCCAAATCATTCGTTTTCTGGCACCAGATGTCCAATAACGTTGCTCCTTACAGCACCTCAAGCGTTGCATAGCGTTGAGTAGACAAATGTGTGTTTTATGAGGAGCTGGTCGGCCTTTATATCCCTCCCGTTCTCTTAACTCCCTACGCCCTGTCAGAGGACTTTGGAACTCACGAGTGATTTCTTCCGCTGATTTCATGCGATTCCTTACGACCACCTTCCTCAATGGTCAGTAGTCCCTCTGTCCGTTTGCACATGAGGTGTGCCTGGTCGTGGTTTGATTGTTCCTTTACTTTTCCACTTCAGTCACATCATCTGCAGTCGACTTGGGCGCTTTAACAACGGTTACATGTCCCCGACGGACTTGTTATTCAGGTGACATCCAGTGAGTAGTTTGCGTTCCAAGTCACCGATCTCTTCCGATGGACACTTCGTGCCGTTACTGCTTATCTGCTGACAGCACACTCTCCCCGCCACCTTTTATATTCGCGAATGCACCGTTCGTGGCCTCCCCATGAACCGTGAACCTTGCCGTTGGTGGGGAGGCTTGCATGTCTCAGCGATACAGATAGCCGTACCGTAGGTACAACCACAACGGAGGGGTATCTGTTGAGAGGCCAGACAAACGTGTCGCTCCTGAAGAGGGGCAGCAGCCTTTTCAGTAGTTGTAAGGGCAACAGTCTCGATGATTGACTGATCTGGCCTTGTAACAATAACCAAAACGGCCTTACTGTGCTGGTACTGCGAACGGCTGAAAGCAAGGGGAAACTACGGCCGTAATTTTTCTCGAGGGTATGCAGCTTTACTGTATGATTAAATGATGATGGCATCCTCTTGGGTAAAATATTCCGGAGGTAAAATAGTCCCCCATTCGGATCTCCGGGCGGGGACTACTCAAGAGGATGTCGTTATCAGGAGAAAGAAAACTGGCGTTCTACGGATCGGAGCGTGGAATGTCAGATCCGTTAATCGGGCAGGTAGGTTAGAAAATTTAAAAAGGGAAATGAATAGGTTAAAGTTAGATATAGTGGGAATTAGTGAAGTTCGGTGGCAGGAGGAACAAGACTTCTGGTCAGGTGACTACAGGGTTATAAACACAAAGTCAAATAGGGGTAATGCAGGAGTAGCTTTAATAATGAATAGGAAAATAGGAATGCGGGTAAGCTACTACAAACAGCATAGTGAACGCATTATTGTGGCCAAGATAGATACGAAGCCCACACCTACTACAGTAGTACAAGTTTATATGCCAACTAGCTCAGCAGATGACGAAGAAATTGAAGAAATGTATGATGAAATAAAAGAAATTATTCAGATAGTGAAGGGAGACGAAAATTTAGTAGTGATGGGAGACTGGAATTCGAGTGTAGGAAAAGGGAGAGAAGGAAACGTAGTAGGTAAATATGGATTGGGGCTAAGAAATGAAAGAGGAAGCCGCCTGGTAGAATTTTGCACAGAGCACAACTTAATCATAGCTAACACTTGGTTTAAGAATCATGATAGAAGGTTGTATACATGGAAGAACCCTGGAGATACTAAAAGGTGAAGGGAGACGAAAATTTAGTAGTGATGGGTGACTGGAATTCGAGTGTAGGAAAAGGGAGAGAAGGAAACGTAGTAGGTAAATATGGATTGGGGCTAAGAAATGAAAGAGGAAGCCGCCTGGTAGAATTTTGCACGGAGCACAACTTAATCATAGCTAACACTTGGTTTAAGAATCATGATAGAAGGTTGTATACATGGAAGAACCCTGGAGATACTAAAAGGTATCAGATAGATTATATAATGGTAAGACAGAGATTTAGGAACCAGGTTTTAAATTGTAAGACATTTCCAGGGGCAGATGTGGACTCTGACGACAATCTATTGGTTATGACCTGTAGATTAAAACTGAAGAAACTGCAAAAAGGTGGGAATTTAAGGAGATGGGACCTGGATAAATTGAAAGAACCAGAGGTTGTAGAGAGTTTCAGGGAGAGCATAAGGGAACAATTGACAGGAATGGGGGAAAGAAATACAGTAGAAGAAGAATGGGTAGCTTTGAGGGATGAAGTAGTGAAGGCAGCAGAGGATAAAGTAGGTAAAAGGACGAGGGCTAGTAGAAATCCTTGGGTAGCAGAAGAAATATTGTATTTAATTGATGAAAGGAGAAAATATAAAAATACAGTAAATGAAGCAGGCAAAAAGGAATACAAACGTCTCAAAAATGATATCGACAGGAAGTGCAAAATGGCTAAGCAGGGATGGCTAGAGGACAAATGTAAGGATGTAGAGGCTTATCTCACTTGGGATAAGTTAGATTCTGCCTACAGGAAAATTAAAGAGACCTTTGGAGATAAGAGAACCACTTGTATGAACATCAAGAGCTCAGATGGAAAGCCAGTTCTAAGCAAAGAAGGGAAAGCAGAAAGGTGGAAGGAGTATATAGAGTGTCTATACAAGGGCGAAGTATTTGAGGACAATATTATGGAAATGGAAGAGGATGTAGATGAAGATGAAATGGGAGATACGATACTGCGTGAAGAGTTTGTCAGAGCACTGAAAGACCTGAGTCGAAACAAGGCCCCCGGAGTAGACAACATTCTATTGGAACTACTGACGGCCTTGGGAGAGTCAGTCCTGACAAAACTCTACCATCTGGTGAGCAAGATGTATGAAACAGGTGAAATACCCTCAGACTTCAAAAAGAATATAATAGTTCCAATCCCAAAGAAAGCAGATGTTGACAGATGTGAAAATTACCAAACAATCAGTTTAATAAGCCACAGCTGCAAGATACTAACACGAATTCTTTACAGACGAATGGAAAAACTAGTAGAAGCTGACCTCGGGGAAGATCAGTTTGGATTCCGTAGAAATACTGGAACACGTGAGGCAATACTGACCTTACGACTTATCTTAGAAGAAAGATTAAGGAAAGGCAAACCTACGTTTCTAGTATTTGTAGACTTAGAGAAAGCTTTTGACAATGTTGACTGGAATACTCTCTTTCAAATTCTAAAGGTGGCAGGGGTAAAATACAGGGAGCGAAAGGCTATTTACAATTTGTATAGAAACCAGATGGCAGTTATAAGAGTCGAGGGACATGAAAGGGAAGCAATGGTTGGGAAGGGAGTAAGACAGGGTTGTAGCCTCTCCACAATGTTATTCAATCTGTATATTGAGCAAGCAGTAAAGGAAACAAAAGAAAAATTCGGAGTAGGTATTAAAATCCATGGTGAAGAAATTAAAACTTTGAGGTTCGCCGATGACATTGTAATTCTGTCAGAAACAGCAAAGGACTTGGAAGAGCAGTTGAACGGAATGGATGGTGTCTTGAAGGGAGGATGTAAGATGAACATCAACAAAAGCAAAACGAGGATAATGGAATGTAGTCGAATTAAGTCGGGTGACGTTGAGGGTATTAGATTAGGAAATGAGACACTTAAAGTAGTAAAAGAGTTTTCCTATTTGGGGAGCAAAATAACTGATGATGGCCGAAGTAGGGAGGATATAAAATGTAGACTGGCAATAGCAATGATAGCGTTTCTGAAGAGGAGAAATTTGTTAACATCGAGTATAGATTTAAGTGTCAGGAAGTCATTTCTGAAAGTATTTGTATGGAGTGTAGCCATGTATGGAAGTGAAACATGGACGGTAAATAGTTTTGACAAGAAGAGAATAGAAGCTTTCGAAATGTGGTGCTACAGAAGAATGCTGAAGATTAGATGGGTAGATCACATAACTAATGAGGAAGTATTGAATAGGATTGGGGAAAAGAGAAGTTTGTGGCACAACTTGACCAGAAGAAGGGATCGGTTGGTAGGACATGTTCTGAGGCATCAAGGGATCACCAATTTAGTATTGGAGGGCAACGTGGAGGGTAAAAATCGTAGGGGGAGACCAAGAGATGAATACACTAAGCAGATTGAGAAGGATGTAGGTTGCAGTAGGTACTGGGAGATGAAGCAGCTTGCACAGGGTAGAGTAGCATGGAGAGCTGCATCAAACCAGTCTCAGGACTGAAGACCACAACAACAACAACAACCGTTCGTGGCATCTAGTGGTCAACTCCGCATTACATAGGGATGTCCGCATACCTTTTATGAGATGTTGTATTAGCGGACACCTTGTGTAACGACAGGGATAAAAAGTAACACGATGTTTAGCAGTTGACCTCATTAACTCCTTAGCACGTTCATCGGGTTTATCACATACTACTCAATGTAATTAGTGCTGTTATAATATTTTAAGAGATACAAGTTTCTCAAGTAAGATGAACAGCTGTGTGACCTAAACTGTTTGTAAGCTTTGAGAGAAAATGGTAAAAATGATATCTTTTCTTAGCAGATGTGAAATAAAATCAGGTTTGAAGTACTGTTATGAAAATTAATTTAATCGTCGGTCTGTCTACGAGCTCCTTCTATGATAACTACCGTTTGGAAATTTGATATTACTGAAACGAAAAGTGTCAGGTACATAAAAGAACGCATTACTAACTGCACGTGAATGAAGAAAGCACGAATTTTAACGTCCCGAAGCCGTCTTGGTCATAAGGAACATAGTAACAACACAGCTAGACAACAATGGAGAAGAAAATCGGTTGTGGCCTTTTCAAAGAAATCGTCCCGGCTACATCTGGATTCCCGAAAGAGATTTTCAATCCCGCTACTGGCGATTGCGAGGTCAGTATCGTAATCACGGAATCACTTCATCCCTTAATAATACAGGGGTTTTAGAAATGCTTAATTGACACTAATAAGGAATGTATAGGTTCTCCTCAGAATCAATGGAGATATGAAAAATAAGCAGAACGCTAACTGTAAGAAGCGATAGTATCATAAGACATGTGTGAAAACGTCAGGGAATAACTTTTAGGGTATTAGAGGAATCTCGTCAAAAATTACGAGGGATTGCAGTGAATGGAATATATTAGGGAACAAATAATACGGAAAATTCGGTGTGCGGGTAAAAGATACTCTGAGATGAAACAAGACGGGAAATCGTGGCGGATAAAACATCAGACATGATCAAATTAGCTGTTCAACATGCAGTATACTGAGAAATTCTAAATGTTTGTCTTCTTACAGCTGTTCACAAAACATAGCAGTGCAGAGTTAAAGCAAACGGCGACGGGCGCTAAGAAAGCTTAAGTCTCGCTCGAATTTCATTCGCATCACTCTGTTACAACACTGAAATATGAGTTCAGAATTAGGTTTCACAAAAACGCACTGAGTGTCATCTCCATTGAGAAATGATATGCGAAGTTTACAACCTCAGAATGGAAGGACAAGTGAAATAGTCGGTTATTAATGCTGCGGGCGAGTAGCTTACGTGGCCCACAGAAGTCACATGAGAGAGCATTAAACAGAAAGCTGAATACTCCAAAGACGACAGTTTGGATCATCTTACGCAAGCAACCAAAAGCAGGAATCTTACCGCTTGCTGTTAATACAAGCTTAGACACCCAAGGACAAAGAGAACAGGTTTCACTTGCTACACGAAAGCAGAGGCTTGTTGAAGCTGGGTTCGTCAGAAAGTTGTCTTTAGTAATGAACGGACGTTTCTATAACGGGGATGACGAATAAACAAAATCTGCGAGTTTGAGACAGAGAACATCTACATACTCCGCAATCCACTTAACGGTATATGGCGTATATAGCGGAGGATACTTAGGGCACCATTAATAGATCACTCGCGGATAGCGCGTGTGAAGAATGATTGTCGGTAGACCTTTGTATTAGCTTTAATTTCTCGAATAGTCTTCCCACGGTCATTTCGCGAGACGTGTGTGTGTGTGTGTGTGGGGGGGGGGGGGGGGGTTGGTGGAGAGGGAGGGGGGAGGGAGGGGGGGGAGAGGAAGCAAAATGTTGTTCCACTTTTCCCGGAAAGTGTTCTCTTGATATATCAATAGTAAATCTATCCTTGATGCACAACGCCTCTCTAACGTCTACCACTGGAGTTTATTGAGGATGCTGCGACGAAATGAACCGCCCTTTATTCGATCTTCTCTATCGCTTCTATCAGTTCTGCCTGGTAAGGATTCCAGATGGCAGAACAGTACTCAAGAGTCGGTCGAACAAGCGCCTTATAAGCCACTTCCTTCGTGGCTGCCGGCTATAGTAATTGGCAGGGGACTACACCTATCACGGACATAAGTCGGACCTCTGTGGTATGCATTGTGCGCGCCAGATATCGAACGACGCGCTGCACAACGACCGAGGCGGCCGACAGGGACGGTCCCATCGACGACGGCACACACCTGTTCGACTGGCGCGGGCAGCGCGACTCCAGCGGCGCCTGGCGGGAATTGTATCTTTTTCGTAAATATTCGAGTCTCTGAAATCTCAGCTGTCAAATGTGTTTCAGTCTTGTTCTTACTCTCTGTGTACTCACAGTCTCGTTGTCACTCCATGACCTAATAAAAGTTGTGTAAGACTGTGTTTCAAGATTGAACGCAAGTGGCAACTAGCAATGGTAGGATTTTCGTGTGTTCCGAATCCTAAGGATTTCCTGCCGTTCGGCTCTGGTTCAAATGGCTCTGAGCACTATGGGACTTATCTTCTGAGGTCATTAGTCCCCCAGAACGTAGAACTACTTAAACCTAACTAGCCTAAGGACATCACACACATCCATGCCCGAGGCAGGATTCGAACCTGCGACCGTAGCGGTCGCGCGGTTCCACACTGTAGCGCATAGAACCGCTCGCCCACTCCGGCCGGCCGTTCGGCTCTACCATGGAAGCTCTGTTCCAGTCGCTCACTTAACAACAGCAATATAATGGGGTCGTGCTGGATAGTGATTGCGTTGAACCGGGATCCGCCACCGGTTGCACAGCCGCCGGTTGCTCAGCGGCCAATTGCTCACCTACCGTCGTTCTGCCTCTTTGATGAACCCGCGGCTGGAGATCTGTAAGACTTTTTCATATCCTGGAAACCCCTCGTATTTATCACTTACTTTGGCAGTTAGCTCCTCTGCACGAACCAGCCTCGCTTTCCTTTGGTGATATGTGACATTTGCTGTCCTCCTATCAGCAAAAGCATACACACGTGGTCGCTGCGCCTGTTGAAGTCTACCAATGTCGCAAGCAGCCGCAGCAACTGTGTCGAGATTGAGCAGTCAAGTTTAACTGGCTGAGCTGTAAACGTAGCTTTGCCGTGGCTGAGTCTCATGAGTCATATGTGGACACCTTGATCCGAGACACAATCACTCAATCACAAAAGGTTTTGAATATTAAATAGTAATTCGAGGTCTCCCACGCCATGAACCTCTGATTGGATTGGAGGCTTGAAGTGATGACATTGTTGAAAGCGTACAATTCCGACTTATGGAGCCTAGCGCTCTAGAGAAAGAGGAGGTGGCTGCAGTTCAAACACGCTCGCTAGGACGCCGCCTTTGAAACACGTCGTCGGCGGCAGGAACAGCGAACGCTTCTTCCTTCGTGTGACTGCTGTTTCGTACATCACAAGTGGAATGTGAGAAGATAGGTCGTATAGCAGGGGTATTTCAATCTCTAAACCTTCAGGAGCCCTTTTAGGAATCAACAGCCGAGGATATTCACGCTGCTTCATCGTAGTGTTCGCCATTGTCTGAAGGCCAGAACAAACTTTTCGTTAAAGTGTGCGTCTACAGGTTCACATGGGCGCAACCGTATTCCTACTTAACTCACAGACATACACCTGGCTTGGGTCCCACCGTTGTGTCATACCAGCTGGTACGCTCTAACCAATAACAGATTCCTATTCCTGTTCGTTTCACAACGACACAGTTTTTAAGTAAGTTGTGCATTCTGTTACATCTGGTGATCAGTGAGGCGAGTACTGAAGATTTATTTGTGTTGGATCTCTTTGCTACAATTGCTTTCTCAGTCATGGATGCAGTGCATCTGCTGTCAGATCATGTACCTTTTTTTGGGTGCGGCCTGTGGCAGTTCCTTCACGCGACCAGGTCAGGGTGGACCGTATTGATGTGTTGGCAGAAGAGCCAACACCGTGTTGCTAGAGGAGGCCGAAATGCACGCGTTAAGCTCACGGAGGCTGGCGTGAGGTCTGGAACAGGACAATGTAATTTAATGTAGCAAATAAAGTACGTTGCTGCTGGAATACTTAACTTTAATCCATAATTGGTGCACATTGGTCTGATAGTACATGCTTCACAAGATACATCGCAAAGGATAAATGGCGCCTTGCTAGGTCGTAGCAAATGACGTAGCTGAAGGCTATGCTAACTATCGTCTTGGCAAATGAGAGCGTATTTGTCAGTGTAGCTTCGCTAGCAAATTCGGCTGTACAACTGGGGCGAGTGCTAGGACGGCTCTCTAGACCTGCCGTGTGGGGGCGCTCGGTCTGCAATTACTGACAGTGGCGACACGCGGGTCCGACGTATACTAGCGGACCGCGGCCGATTTAAAGGCTACCACCTAGCAAGTGTGGTGTCTGGCGGTGACACCACACGTATCACTCAATATCGTTTGTAGTGATTCAGCTGATTTCCTCAAGTGAATGGGCCATGGTCTTGATGATCCTAAAGAAGCCGTATAGTCAGCTTCGGCTCTGTGGCGATATCAAGGTCGCTATAAATGTGCAAGCAATCATAGACACTTACCCCCCTACCTTAGCCAGAGGGGTTTCTCACTAAGTTGAGTTCTTTCAGAAAACAGACTTAGCGGAAGCCTACCTACATATTCCGCTGGATGAGGCAGCAAACATTTTCTTGTGGTCAGTGTACGTTTTGGTCTCTTTCCGTATCTGTAGCTATCTTTTAACATTTTCTAGAACAGGTGACACTGGTTTTCCTTGATGGTATTCTCTGACAGGCGCTATAATTGAGGATCACATAACCTTCATTCTTTGTTTACTGTTCTGCAGACTACAGACCTCGAATATAACTTCAAGTCTCAGTTTTCCACCCTTCCGTTGTTTATTTGGATTACAAAATTTCCCATCAGGGCCTGCGTCCCACGGAACAGCACATCACTGCCATTGCAACTTTCCCTCGTCCGTCTCATCTATAAGAACTTCAGGCATTCCTTGGCATTCTATCACAAGTTCATTCCCAGAGGGACTACTACTGCCCACCCCTTGCATCTGTTGCTTCAGAAAAATACTCCTTTCATTTGGTCTACAAACTGTGAGCGTGCTTTTGTGCAGCTCAAGGATAGTGTTTGCTCTTGCAATGGTCCTGGCTGTGGATGTGTCTGAGTGCAGGGTGAGGGCGGTCCTGGCTCAATGCCATTCTGACAGCTCCAACCAGCCTATTGCCTTTGCATAAAAAACACTTAACTTGGCGCAACATTACTCTCAGTTGAGAAAGAGAGCCCTTGCTATAATCTGTACTACAAAAAAAACTTAATGTGTTCTTGTAGGGTGCAAATTTTCATTTAATTACCAACCATAAGCCCTCAGTTTCCCTTTTTAGCCCGCCATCGTCCTTACTGAACAAAGCCTCCCATCAACTTCAGGGCCCAGTACAACTATCAGATGTCGTTTCGTCTCACGACGCAACTTGCGAACGTGGATCTACATCTACATCTACATCTACATCCATACTCCGCAAGCCACCTGACGGTGTGTGCCGGAGGGTACCTTGAGTACCTCTATCGGTTCTCCCTTCTATTCCAGTCTCGTATTGTTCGTGGAAAGAAGGATTGTCGGTATGCCTCTGTGTGGGCTCTAATCTCTCTGATTTTATCCTCATGGTCTCTTAGCGAGATATACGTAGGAGGGAGCAATATACTGCTTGACTCTTCGGTGAAGGTATGTTCTCGAAACTTTGACAAAAGCCCGTACCGAGCTACTGGGCGTCTCTCTTGCAGAGTCTTCCACTGGAGTTTATCTATCATCTCCGTAACGCTTTCGCGATTACTAAATGATCCTGTAACGAAGCGCGCTGCTCTCCGTTAGATCTTCTCTATATCTTCTATCAACCCTATCTGGTACGGATCCCACACTGCTGAGCAGTATTCAAGCAGTGGGCGAACAAGCGTACTGTAACCTACTTCCTTTGTTTTCGGATTGCATTTCCTTAGGATTCTTCCAATGAATCTCAGTCTGGCATCTGCTTTACCGACGATCAACATTATATGATCATTCCATTTTAAATCACTTCTAATGCGTACTCCCAGATAATTTATGGTATTAACTGCTTCCAGTTGCTGACCTGCTATTTTGTAGCTAAATGATAAAGGATCTATCTTTCTGTGTATTCGCAGCACATTACACTTGTCTACACTGAGATTCAATTGCCATCCCCTGCACCATGCGTCAATTCGCTGCAGATCCTCCTGCATTTCAGTACAATTTTCCATTGTTACAACCTCTCGATACACCACAGCATCACCTGCAAAAAGCCTCAGTGAACTTCCGATGTCATCCACCAGGTCATTTACGTATATTGTGAATAGCAACGGTCCTATGACACTCCCCTGCGGCACACCTGAAATCACTCTTACTTCGGAAGACTTCTCTCCATTGAGAATGACATGCTGCGTCCAGTTATCTAGGAACTCTGTCCTGGCTCCCCATGGCCCTGGTCCCTCATTTGATCAAGAGCAGCTGCTTTGTTTTCAACTGGATTTGGAGGTGGGGCACGTGGTGAATGGTTTTCCCATCACCAGTTCCTGTACTACCTCTGCTGCGGCGGAATCCAGTGCTTTGGTAGGTTGTGTGCATACTAACAGGGTTATGCTGACTGTTCGAAAGGCTGGGTGTGAGACCCGCTTCAGAATTATTACGCATTGCGCCATCATCTCTCCCTCTTGGATAGTATTCTTCTCTTATCAGCAGACGAGTTTACTCCCTATCTCATGATTTCTGTGGCTCTGTGGCAAGAAGTCCTCTGGTCACTACGTCAGGTTCACTGGAGGGTCTCTCGCAGGAACCTGTTGGCACATTGCCAAGTGTTTTAGTCAGGCATCAATCAAAAGGTGGAACACTTTGTTGTGGCCTGTCACAAGATTACAGGTCAGCAGGCGGCACCGTGCACAGTTTCATCGTTCAGTGGCGAGGGCTTTGTTTTGTTATAGCATGAGCGAGTACGTGGTGCACTTTGTACACGTGTAAAGAACAGCTGTCTTTATGTTGCCAGGGTAAACATGCACGAGCAAAATCATATTTAAATCTTAGTTTAATTACTCAAAGATAAAATAAATTTACATTATGTGATCTAAATCACTGTTTCATTAAATAATAATAACCGTTCACTACATCACTCTGTGGTCGCATACAAGTGCCACCCCACAGTAATGACACACCGGAAGCATTAAACAGCACAATTTCATCAGATCACAGCCAACGGCTTATTCGATTACTAATTACCTCGTAGAAAACTGCCTAGTTGTGGGACTGCGTTGCTAGCTTGGAATGTGGGTCATTATTTTGCACGGATTGTAAATTTTCTCTCACCTAGCTCGCTGTATATTTTATATTACTAATACTCATTTTGACGTACGACAGCACAACTTAGTACAGTGTTAGCTAAAGCAATAATGAAGGAATAGGTACAGGCTAGCAACTGTAAATCAACAGTGGAACGCTACAAGAAAATGTTATTTGTGGTTGATGCATTGTATACATAGGCACGCCTGCTCGAGTGTTAAATGAGAATCTGTGGATTTTAGAGTTTTTTTTAAGGGTTATGTAGTTTCTTGATGTTGCATTTATAAATTTTAAAGAAAAATTCCTTCAGAATAGCTTTGATATAATCTAATCTTTTCATATTCATCTCATTTGTTGCCTGTGATATTCCGAGGGTGTTAACGCTGAACGTGGCCCGTTGTTCCTACGCTGATCTCACTTACAGAAAGGCATCTGTGGCCATTACTGGCGGATCGGTGGTGCCTGAAGTCACCTTGCAAACTGTTGGTCCCACAGCCGCGATGGAATCTCCACTGTAGCCTCCGAAATTATTGGCCTGGAGCAAATGAGTTATTCAGTGAAAGTCATTCAGTTCATCCTCTTCAGTTACTAAAATCTCAGCCATCCACTCCCAACTACTAAAACATCAGCTCACTGTAAACAAGATGACTGATGTTACCACAATCTGATTGGTGAGCAATCGAAGATGACGATCCTGAGAGTACAAGCTCAGTCGGCATGGTTACAAGTTTTGAATTCAAAATGGCGATCCAATATGGCGATCCATGACTTCAGTGATGACATTACGGTCCAAAATGGCGGACTAAGATGGTGGACAGTCTGCAACGTTGCCAGCCTGAAATAGTCGTTTCAGTATCTGCATTGCTGCAGTCATCTACGTCACCACTCATACAAACCGTCCAATCTCGGTCGCCATTATCACTCGCGCTCTGTACACTAGAGTGAAGGGGTGATCATCATCATGAAGCATCGTCAGAGATCCACGACCCCCAAACAGAAGAAAAACTGACTTTCACGGTTAGATGTAAGTACTAACCCATTACTCTCCCTCTCAGTGTTTGTTATTGTTATTATTATTCATTACGTATACATGTGCTCCCTGACGTAGAAAATGCAGTGCCTGATACATTTGAGCAACAATAACAGAAATCAGGTCAGCACCTAGACACACCCCCTGACTGAGCTCTCAACACATCAGAGTGGAAATGAACTCAGCACGCATAAATGTTTATAGACGTCGAATTTCCACTACACCCAGCATCCCGTCGAGTCACCTGCATTACAAAGCGCATCGAGGAAGAATGTGGAGAAATTCTGGTAACAACACACTTGGCGGCAGAACCTGCACTGTCTACTTGATGAGAGTGAAAGTCAGTGTTAGCATGTACTATAACCAAGTGGCTTTTAAGCTTAAACTTTCCAACTGATTGACAGTGTTCATACCTATACTGCCGTAGACTTTTCAGAGAGGTTTGAGATTTAATTTGGGGTACTAATTCACGATTTAGTGAAAAAAAATGAACGCCATCACCTTTTCCCTTCCCGCTACCGTCTGTTCCCTAAATACACTCCTGGAAATGGAAAGAAGAACGCATTGACACCGGTGTGTCAGACCCACCATACTTGCTCCGGACACTGCGAGAGGGCTGTACAAGCAATGATCACACGCACGGCACAGCGGACACACCAGGAACCGCGGTGTTGGCCGTCGAATGGCGCTAGCTGCGCAGCATTTGTGCACCGCCGCCGTCAGTGTCAGCCAGTTTGCCGTGGCATACGGAGCTCCATCGCAGTCTTTAACACTGGTAGCATGCCGCGACAGCGTGGACGGGAACCGTATGTGCAGTTGACGGACTTTGAGCGAGGGCGTATAGTGGGCATGCGGGAGGCCGGGTGGACGTACCGCCGAATTGCTCAACACGTGGGGCGTGAGGTCTCCACAGTACATCGATGTTGTCGCCACTGGTCGGCGGAAGGTGCACGTGCCCGTCGACCTGGGACCGGACCGCAGCGACGCACGGATGCACGCCAAGACCGTAGGATCCTACGCAGTGCCGTAGGGGACCGCACCGCCACTTCCCAGCAAATTAGGGACACTGTTGCTCCTGGGGTATCGGCGAGGACCATTCGCAACCGTCTCCATGAAGCTGGGCTACGGTCCCGCACACCGTTAGGCCGTCTTCCGCTCACGCCCCAACATCGTGCAGCCCGCCTCCAGTGGTGTCGCGACAGGCGTGAATGGAGGGACGAATGGAGACGTGTCGTCCTCAGCGATGAGAGTCGCTTCTGCCTTGGTGCCAATGATGGTCGTATGCGTGTTTGGCGCCGTGCAGGTGAGCGCCACAATCAGGACTGCATACGACCGAGGCACACAGGGCCAACACCCGGCATCATGGTGTGGGGAGCGATCTCCTACACTGGCCGTACACCACTGGTGATCGTCGAGGGGACACTGAATAGTGCACGGTACATCCAAACCGTCATCGAACCCATCGTTCTACCATTCCTAGACCGGCAAGGGAACTTGCTGTTCCAACAGGACAATGCACGTCCGCATGTATCCCGTGCCACCCAACGTGCTCTAGAAGGTGTAAGTCAACTACCCTGGCCAGCAAGATCTCCGGTTCTGCCCCCATTGAGCATGTTTGGGACTGGATGAAGCGTCGTCTCACGCGGTCTGCACGTCCAGCACGAACGCTGGTCCAACTGAGGCGCCAGGTGGAAATGGCATGGCAAGCCGTTCCACAGGACTACATCCAGCATCTCTACGATCGTCTCCATGGGAGAATAGCAGCCTGCATTGCTGCGAAAGGTGGATATACACTGTACTAGTGCCGACATTGTGCATGCTCTGTTGCCTGTGTCTATGTGCCTGTGGTTCTGTCAGTGTGATCATGTGATGTATCTGACCCCAGGAATGTGTCAATAAAGTTTCCCCTTCCTGGGACAATGAATTCACAGTGTTCTTATTTCAATTTCCAGGAGTGTAGATTGATATGAGAACAGTTTTTCTATCATCTTAATTGAACTACTTACAGCCGAATCGAGCCCAGCGTGTCATCAAGAAAGTTTATAGTGCATCCACCGAGCAGTCTAGTTGCAGAATGACGGTAGTTTGAAGCTTTTACAACTAGTGGCTGGTGTTTAAGTGAGAAAACCCTACTAGCGGCAGTTTTAAGTTTAGCATAACTTGGTGGAGTAGGAAACTTCGCCATGGCAAAGGTTGCTGCACTCTGCAGTTGGCCAGTGTGTTGTATTATGCGTTCTCTGTTAGCTTTTCCTGCATGTGGTAGTTCATATCAAGATGAGTCACACCAAAATGAGTGCATCTGGCCACAAAATAATATAACAGCACAAATCAGTTTATAACGATGTAGATTTAATAGATATATGGATATCGAGAAAATGTTGTTAAACGGATTAGAACTTTGGCAGTACAGTTTAAGTGACTTAGAGTGCATAAATTATTGTTCGATGCAGTATGTTGCTGTAGAGGTGGAAGAACAAACAATGGACCAGTTAAAAAAAAGTATTGATTAGTATAGCAGTTTTGTCGCGTTGTCTCTAAGGATTCCAATATTCTTCACAGGTGAAAGAACAATGCCGTTCCATGAAACCAGACATTTAAGATATCATAACATTTTTCTAAATGGGAAGAGATAAACGTTCCTTAAAATAACGCACATTATGCTTGTCATTATCGCGTTTTTCCAAAGTCGTCGAGTAGCTTGGTATGATAAACCTATGATCTCTACTGAGCATTTTAATGTAAATGTGCTAGGTGTTGATCGTTACTCATACTGTACAGGTAGCAGAGCAGATTCAGAAGGATGTAGGTTGCAGTAGGTACTGGGAGATGAAGAAGCTTGCACAGGATAGAGTAGCATGGAGAGCTGCATCAAACCAGTCTCAGGACTGAAGACCACAACAACAACAACAACTGTACAGGTAGAAATTTGATTTTAAATAAAGTAGATCAACAGTTCTACTGATTTAAAATTTTACTAACCTCTACTGGGACATCTTCAGCTTTAAAAGAAGGTATTCCCGGAAAATGTCAAGGAAAGCGATATTGTTTAAGAAAGTATAATTGGTTTATTACAAATATGACCTTGGTCACAATGATGAGTTTTTTTTACTGCAAGTATTACTTATCATTATTACTAACATATCGATCTCTCTAACAGCGAATAAACACATAATGCTCATGACTGTTACAAAAAGTTTATGATGCTTCGTGAAACAAATAAATAAGTTAAATGGATTATATAGGAACACAATGTACAAATACAATGCGATTTTCTTTATCAGTGTTTTCAGAAGCAATGAGGATGAATGGTGCAGTGTGAGAAAGGAGACGGAGAGCTCAGAATGGGCAGCAGTTTCCCCACGGCTCCTGCAGGCTGTAACAGTTGACGCCCACGCAATACTGTCCCGTGGCCGCCAGCTGCACCATCTGCTGGAATGTTGGGTTCGTCGAGAGCTTCACCCAGATGTACATGTTGATATCGAAATCACTCGGTGTTGGCAGGTTCTGTGAACACAAGAGTTCAACCACAGTTGATGTCAACGGAAAGTAAACACCATGAATATCCGCTACGTGACACGAAATTTTGAGATGCGTAAATACACGTGAAATACACTCCTGGAAATTGAAATAAGAACACCGTGAATTCATTGTCCCAGGAAGGGGAAACTTTATTGACACATTCCTGGGGTCAGATACATCACATGATCACAATGACAGAACCACAGGCACATAGACACAGGCAACAGAGCATGCACAATGTCGGCACTAGTACAGTGTATATCCACCTTTCGCAGCAATGCAGGCTGCTATTCTCCCATGGAGACGATCGTAGAGATGCTGGATGTAGTCCTGTGGAACGGCTTGCCATGCCATTTCCACCTGGCGCCTCAGTTGGACCAGCGTTCGTGCTGGACGTGCAGACCGCGTGAGACGACGCTTCATCCAGTCCCAAACATGCTCAATGGGGGACAGATCCGGAGATCTTGCTGGCCAGGGTAGTTGACTTACACCTTCTAGAGCACGTTGGGTGGCACGGGATACATGCGGACGTGCATTGTCCTGTTGGAACAGCAAGTTCCCTTGCCGGTCTAGGAATGGTAGAACGATGGGTTCGATGACGGTTTGGATGTACCGTGCACTATTCAGTGTCCCCTCGACGATCACCAGTGGTGTACGGCCAGTGTAGGAGATCGCTCCCCACACCATGATGCCGGGTGTTGGCCCTGTGTGCCTCGGTCGTATGCAGTCCTGATTGTGGCGCTCACCTGCACGGCGCCAAACACGCATACGACCATCATTGGCACCAAGGCAGAAGCGACTCTCATCGCTGAGGACGACACGTCTCCATTCGTCCCTCCATTCACGCCTGTCGCGACACCACTGGAGGCGGGCTGCACGATGTTGGGGCGTGAGCGGAAGACGGCCTAACGGTGTGCGGGACCGTAGCCCAGCTTCATGGAGACGGTTGCGAATGGTCCTCGCCGATACCCCAGGAGCAACAGTGTCCCTAATTTGCTGGGAAGTGGCGGTGCGGTCCCCTACGGCACTGCGTAGGATCCTACGGTCTTGGCGTGCATCCCTGCGTCGCTGCGGTCCGGTCCCAGGTCGACGGGCACGTGCACCTTCCGCCGACCAGTGGCGACAACATCGATGTACTGTGGAGACCTCACGCCCCACGTGTTGAGCAATTCGGCGGTACGTCCACCCGGCCTCCCGCATGCCCACTATACGCCCTCGCTCAAAGTCCGTCAACTGCACATACGGTTCACGTCCACGCTGTCGCGGCATGCTACCAGTGTTAAAGACTGCGATGGAGCTCCGTATGCCACGGCAAACTGGCTGACACTGACGGAGGCGGTGCACAAATGCTGCGCAGCTAGCGCCATTCGACGGCCAACACCGCGGTTCCTGGTGTGTCCGCTGTGCCGTGCGTGTGATCATTGCTTGTACAGCCCTCTCGCAGTGTCCGGAGCAAGTATGGTGGGTCTGACACACCGGTGTCAATGTGTTCTTTTTTCCATTTCCAGGAGTGTATAACGACTATTGTTTGAGCACAAAATTTTAGTTAGTTACCTATTTCATGGGGTCTCTTGCATCATATGTGGCAATGATGTGAAACGAGTGAATTTAGAGTTTGTTATGTTAATTTACATTTGTTTATGACTACATGTTAATAATTTGCAAATGAGCTCACATAAGAGAAAAATATCCATTTTAATAACAATAGTGTATCAAAATACTGTGCTAAATCAAGTACAAATTTCTGAATGGAAATCACCTTTCAAGCAGAAGTTGCTCAGAAGGAACTTTTACACCTTACATAAAAATTTAGTACGAAGTCCTTCTGTCTTTTCAATAGCGTTTGTGCTTCATGAAAGTACATTTCAAAGTAAAACTTCATCGGCAGTGCTTCAGCTGGTTATCAGAGTCCTTGCACTGTGACATTAACAAGTGAAAAACATGCATCTTTGAATTTTCCTGATTTCTGTTATTTATAAAATAGTGTGGAAGTAACTTCTGCAAGTTGTTTACACTAACAGCTGCACACACCAGGCTATCTTAGACATTCTATTACATTATGCAGACACAACGAAGTCATTCGTTTACCAATTGAAGACCTGATAATGAAGATGTGCTTCGAAATCTACTTCTGCGAATTAAATACACCAGTCAAAAGACAGTGAACGAGAGTTATTATTAAATATTCTATTCATTTCAGTGCTTCAGTATTGCCAAGAGTAGCTGCACTGGCTACCATGAAATAATGTACATTACTTTCTAATTAAGTGTTTCTCTCTGTCAGGTATTTAATGTCATTGGTCACTGAGTAAATAGTCAAAATTTATGGTTCCAGCATTATTTACTCCATTCTGAGCCAAGGACAGTTTTAGTGAATACAAACAAAGTTAATTTTTATGTCCACTATTATAATTATGTATATCATTATTAGTTCTGAACTCTTTCTTGACAAGAGAAAATTTGCAAGCTAATACTGTTGATGAGACACTAAATATCTTAAACAACTGACTGCTGGACAACTTTGGATGAAAAAACACGTATTATTCTTGCTGCGCACCTTTATCAAATGGTAACTTAATTTCTTAAGGATGAGTTTCTTCAGAATGTAGTAACATTTGACATTCAAAATGATATTACACAAAATAGGTACATTAGCTTACAAATAAATGTGATTTACACAGAAAATGTCTCACATAGACTACAAAAATATCTAATATTGATTATTTATTATTTAATCCTTTGATGACAAAATTTGTAAACAGTGGTATTGGTGGATAATCAAAATTGTTTTCTACTGGGTATACCGTTATTAGCGTAGTTGTTCAATATTGCAGAGTCATAACTCACACGAAGTTTGTTAAGTGTCAGCAGTGAGTAGAAGTGAACTTCAGACAGTGGGAAAACGCTATAAGAAGGAACTGTAGGCATCTGAAGTGCGGTACTCCAACAGGACGTAAAAATTTCAGTGAGCAGATGAAGAACGAAATAGAAAGCTGTTAGAAAGAAAAGGGGGGAGGGGGAGGGGAAAGAAATATGTGGAAAAAATACACTGGAAGAAGCGACAGGTTAGTCAAACATGGCTATCTGGAATAGAGCTGCTGAAAGAAGCAATTGAAGAGAGACATTTTAGAGAAGGAATTACGTATGTGGAACAAATTATTGAGGGCGTTGTGTGTAGTAGGTATGCGGAGATGAAAGTATTCATTTCTTTATTTACCATGGCAAAATTAAGGCCATGACGCTTTCTCTTAAATCTAATTGGGCCTTCTCCTTACTATTGTACGTTACATTCATTACAACGAGCATGTTAAAAGTTACATCTAATACAGACTCGCACATTTAGAAATTACTGTGACATAAATTGTGCAGAAAAAAACCTCTTTATATACGTTATTAATGAATACAACAAGAAAGACAAATTACAGAGAAGGTAGATTTAATCTCTGAGTGTTAGCAGCAATGAATGTGACAAAATGGATGGAAATGCTAGAGAGAGAGAGAGAGAGAGAGAGAGAGAGAGAGAGAGAGGGCGAGAGGACGAGGAAGATCGAGACGAAAACATGTAATGAAGTTGGGAAAAAGGAAGAGGGATGACTGAATGAGAAATGAGAAAAGAAACCAGAGTAACTGAGAGGAGATGGGAGTATTTGCTTTACTGTTTGAAAGAAAGGACTGGTCACATAGTTTAATTTTGGGAGAAATTTTTGAGGCGGACGTAAGGAAGTGCTTCAGTTTTGTCTCAATAACACAACGTAGAATTGTGCGGATAGTGCAAGGCAGCCTGTTTCAGAGGCGGAGAATGGCATCAGTGAAGGTGATCACGATTGATTTGTTTTATGGATGGGTACAGCCGGAATGCTAGATAAGCGTGACCTTGTGTTGTGATTGTTACAGGATGACAGGTCATTATCTTTGAAATGAGGTAGGCCTACTGAGGTGCATGCAGACTGAGGAGGCGATGAAGTAGAAATTGGCTTCTGGTAGTCAGATAATTCGTGTGGCCTCAGTTATCGTGACAGAACGTGTGAAGCACTGATATGGTCAACTAAACGGTTGCTGCAGATATAATGCATGCAAGCATTCACGGTTAGTTCTAACCGTCTGGAGTTTTCACTACTAATGCCGTCTTGGATGATATAGTAATAACTGAGGTTCGGCAGACCGAGTGACTGCACAAGGTTACGTTCCACATCTTATAGAAACACGTGCCTAAACTTCTGAGAGGGATGGAAGCTAATGGAAGTCTGCCTGGATTCAGCGATGGTATTTTCTTGCTCAGACGAGATGCTCATCAGATGTTACACCCAAGCTGTTCTTTGTTTGCTGGTATGGTACTCGGACACCGTCGAATATTGGCACATGATAGGAAACGAAAATATGGTAACAGCAACGCATACAAAAGACATGAATATCCATTCAAGATAAGGCGAAAGACTACTCCTTAGACTGCCTGACAAAAAAATTGGAGCTTCCAGAAGGGGAGGAGGAAACGAAATGACATCTCATGAGTTGAGAGGGTATGTGATGTTTCTTAATTGATTACAAAATCGATCCAAATTTGTGGAGAACTGGGAGGTAAGAGCTCACCTAGCGATATGGTGATCCAGCTCCTGTGGCCTAGATGATTGCAGTGTTTCGGTTGGGAAGGGTGTCGTAATGCTGTTGTATCCTCTTCTGAGGCCAGCCAGCCAATATTTGTCATAACTGGTCCTTGATATCTTGCACACTACCACTGGAACTGTGTTGTCGTTCAAGCCGGTCCCTCATATGTGCTACAAGGGCAGATCTGGGGATTTTGCTGGCTGTGAGAGTACCTCAACATATACAGATAGTTCATAGAGACTCGTGCCATTTGTGGACAAGCACTGTATTGTCGAAAAACTGCACCAATATACTGCTCCATGAGGGGTAATACATGAGGGTGCAGGATACCCATGACATACAGTTGTTCCATCAGAATTCCCTCAGTCAGCACCAGCTATGAGGTAGCGTCATACCCAGTGGCTTCTGGGGTAGTGCAGAACTGCAATTCATCACTGAACACAATGCAAAGCCATTCATAAACAGCTCATGGCTCCCAGTATTGGCACCACCCGAAACACACGCGATAGTAATTCCCTAGTTGGGCCGCTGTTAGTCTCCGGTCAGTGCCAAGTGATGACTCAGAATGTCTAAGGAGGTTCAAGGGTCTGCGACAAGATTGGCGACCCTCTATCGTGGTCGTCACATGCAGTCTAACATAGGCCACTGCACATCGAAACGCCTCACATCTCCGGATAGAGCACGACTGGACTAGCGCCCAAATGAAGACGCACAATGAGACAACATTCCAATTCTGCCAGGTTCCTATAATACTGTTTCACACGAGTATGTGGCACGTCCGTGTCATTCATAGTGATCACTCAGCATCTGACGCTGCTGGCGCCTCTTGTATACCCCAAGAGACCTGGTAACAACACTAAGGAGAACACACATAGAATTACTGCACCAATTATTGACGTACCTACAGAATGTATCCGAATATGAGGATATATTAACGTCCGACATTGTCTACTGAGTACTTCACTTTTTTTGTCAGGCATTGTGTTCAGGGTTGGTCTGGTAAATAAGCTCAATAAATCCGTAAAAAAAAGTCTATTTGAAAAGAAAAGTACAAATGTTCATTATTCTTCAAAGTGGCATCCTTGGGCGTCAATAAACTTTTTCCAGCGAGTCTGCCAGGTGTGATAGACTTCCTGGAACACTCTGACAGGAACCTCCTTCAGACATGTCGTCTCGGCGGCTTTCACGGCGTCTACCACCCAAAAATGATGGTCGTTTATGTTTCTCTTTATTCGAGAAAACAGAAAGAAGTCCTCTGATTCTAGAGCGGAACAGCATAGTGGCTGGGGCAGCGTTTCCACATCGTGCCTGGCCAGGAAGTCGCTAACAACAAAGGCTGTATGAGACGGCACGTTGTCGTGATGGAGTCACCAGTTTCCACTGATCTCTCTGCTGAAGCGAAGCACCCCGTCTCGAAAAATCGACGACAGTTTGTCCCTGTGGCACAAACTCGGAGCGGACAATGCCTTTGAAATCAAAAAAGACGATGAGCATCGCCTTCTGCCAGGATTTCGTCATCCTGGCCTTTTTCGGCTTTGGGGAAGCTTTCGTCTTTTTGATTCAGGGTCGTATTCTAAAATCCATGTTTCGTTCCCCGTTGTTGCATTACCAAAAATATTTGGCTCATTTTCTCAACACTCCAAAAGATCACGCGCGATTGTTCAACGACCAGCCATTTTTTCATCCGATAGCACCTTCGGAACAATCTTCGTGCAGGTCTTCCACATGGTCCAGCGTTGAGTAAGAATTTCATGCACTAAAGTTTTCGGTGTCCTACACTGCTCTGCCATCAATTGGACGATGAAGCGTCGGTCTGAGTCCAAAACTTTCTCCACTTCGCGCACATCCTTGACAACATGAGAGAGATGGACGGGCGTTCAGGCCACTGTTCATCATTGATATCCTCTCTCCCTCCCGGAACATCTTGTTCCATAGGTAAGTCATGTTTTGGGACATCACTTCCATCTCGGCTAAGCGTTGTGACGGTCTGTGAGCCTGATTTCGCAAACCTAACACGAACTTCAGTGACACGCCTCTGCTATTCAGTGAATCGTCGCACTTTGATCTGCCGGTGCGTCACTGGAACATAGGTACGCACTACGAGCAGTCCGCACTGGGCAACTACCGGCGCGCAACTGACGAGGAACGCGTTGCCTTCCCAAAACCTCCCACCGAATTTTCCCCCGCCAGTCACAACAATCCAGCCTTCCTGGTTGGCAGGAAATAATCATTTCACTTACATTCCGGACACACCCTGTATGTACCAGGTGATCGAAAAGCCAGTATAAATTTGAAAAGTTAATAAACCACGGAATACTGTAGATAGGTAAAAATTGACACACATGCTTGGAATGACATGGGGTTTTACTAGAAAAAAAACCACCCCATATTGCTAGACGCATGAAAGATCTCTTGCGCGCGTCGTTTGGTGATTATCGTGTGTTCAGCCGCCACTTTCGTCATTCTTGGCCTGCCAGGTCCCCAGACCTTAGTCCGTGCGATTATTGGCTTTGAGATTACCTGAAGTCGCAAGTGTATCGTGAGCGACCGACATATCTAGGGATGCTGAAAGACAACATCCGACGCCAATGCCTCACCATAACTCCGGACATGCTTTACAGTGCTATTCAAAACATTATCCATCGACTACAGCAATTATTGAGGAATGATGGTGGACATATTGAGCATTTCCTGTAAAGAACATCATCTTTGCTTTGTCTTTCATTGTTATGCTAATCATTGCTATTGTGATCAGATGAAGCTCCATCTGTTGGACATTTTTTGAACGTTTGTATTTTTTTGGTTCTAATATGTGGTGTCACCGCCAGACACCACACTTGCTAGGTGGTAGCTTTAAATCGGCCGCGGTCCATTAGTACATGTCGGACCCGCGTGTCGCCACTGTCAGTAATTGCAGACCGAGCGCCACCACACGGCAGGTCTAGAGAGACGTACTAGCACTCACCCCAGTTGTACGACGACTTTGCTAGCGACTACACTGACGAAGCCTTTCTCTCATTTGCCGAGAGACAGTTAGAATAGCCTTCAGCTAAGTCCATGGCTACGACCTAGCAAGGCGCCATTAACCATTTCTATAGAGAGTCTCACTTGTATCATCAAGAATGCTGTATACAAATGATGGATTAAAGTTAAGTATAACCGCAGCTACGTACTTTTCTTTATAGCATTCATTAAGTATCCTGTTCCAGACTTCACGCCAGTCGGCGTGAGTTGACGCGTGCCCTTTCGGTTTCCTCGCCTTGTGTCTAGACTGTCTTGTCTAGACACAACATAATAAAACCCCATGTCATTCCAAGCATGTGTGTCAAATTGTACCTCTCTATCTACATTATTCCTTGATTTATTCAGTTTTCAAATTTATACTGACTTTTTGATCACCTGGTATAAGAAAAGGCGAAAGCTGGAGAGGTATAACTCACCTGGAACTTGATGAGCAGATCGTTGGGGATGCCGTAGAGGTGGTGGAGCTTGTCGGCCAGCGACCCGCTTTGGGCCTGCACGTGGCCGGTGGACGGGGCGAGGCGGCCGAGAGCCTCCGCAGCCGCGCCGGCCAGCGACGCGTTTCTGCTCGCCACCTGCTCCAGGCCCAGCGCCAGCTCGTAGGCCAGGAACGGCTCGCGCTCTGCAACGAGCGGCGGCGCTTTACCCGAGGGAAGGAAACACTTCTCGGTGTTCGAGCGAGGGAGGGGTTGGCTGGCGATGAGGGAAGCGTATGCTGTCTTGGGTTTGGAGGAAAACAGGCAGAGCTTTTAGCGCAAATACAGCAAAGCAGAAATGGAACTGTAAGGCGTTTTACTGCCGTTACTGCGTTTCTATTCCGAGAAGGTACATAGGAACTTTGACAATATCTGAAAAGAACAAACAAGCTTCACTTGATCGGGCTAACAACGTACCTCATTACATGCACGACTTCCTTCTGGCTGGTCTGTGATGACTACAATTCTTCTGGTGTGGAAAGAAGATGGACCCTGGTTCGAAATAGCTAAACAAGGTTTTCCGCAAGTGACTGGACTCAGAGTGTGATTTTAAGAATATAGTGAATGATCTTTTCGCAGTCACTCTTAATTACAACCAGTCGCCAGGGTATTTTCATCTACACGACCTTGTCCATAATTTCAGATTTCATTCTCATACGCTTCGTAGGCGGTAGTGAGTCGGTAGCTGGAACCTCGTAATGGGATAGGAGTAGAGCCGCTCACCTGGCTCTGGCAGCGAGTCGTACAGCTGCTGCGCGGTGGGCGTCCCGCGCGCCTCCCCGGCCTCTCCCGTGCCGGCGGGCAGCAGCAGCGCCGGCGGCAGCGCGGCCAGCAGCACCAGCGGCGGCAGGCGGGACACCATGTCGGCCCTGCGCAGGCACACGCTAGTGCTCGTAACCTCGTGTCACTATTTAGACGACTGTTATAAAAAATTACCTCAGGTTACCTTCCATTCAGAAGGCTGTTGCACGCGGCGACTGTTATATTGACTTGTAAATAATAGACTTCAGCTATCAGTCGTGTTTTTGAAATTTTATTGCCACATCTAGATTTCAGCTAGAAACTTTCCATTCTCAATGCACTATCATTTTTGATCAATGCATGTAATGCCTGTTGCTCGGGCATCGTCCACAGTTCATTGAATACTATTCAGTTCATCAAAAATGATAGTGCCTTGAGAATGGCTAGTTTCTAGCTGCAATCTAGATCTGCCAATAAAATTTCAAAAGGACTACTGATAGCTGAAATCTATTATTTACAAAAAAAACCACATGTCTTTCGTCGTAATAGTCTCATGCAATAATATACTTGCCCAAGTCTCTGTTTGGTTTATTATCGACCTAGAGCATAGGTTCGCAAACTTTTGTGAGACCATTACCCAGGAGCGCAATCATGTATTAACTGGTACTACCCTTGTCCCCCTTTACCCCACCATTCTCAGCATCAGCACCTCACCAAACTTTAGAATGTAAAACAATTTTCTTTGAACACTTTCATTTACAAAATGATGGAAGATAAATGTCATTTATTGTAGGTGTTTCATTAAACAATGAGACAATGTGACTTACTTGTACCATTCTTTTTTTTCAGAATGGTGAAGTAATTCTGAGTGCATGGTATGTGTTTCCTAAATCCCTTCTCCGAAAGGAAAGCTAACTGTCCACATCGAGTGTAGACACTTATAAGAAAACGTCTTTCCACTGCGTCACTCTTCTTCCTAGCGACACTTGCTTCACCCACATCCTGCATCACCATTTAAAACCGAACAAATTAAAACATGTGCCCTATATTTAGGCCGAATGTTTGTGATTGCTTGACCTCTTACTTCTGAACTGGGGCCGGCCGGGGTGGCCGAGCGGTTCTAGGCGCTACAGTCCGGAACCGCGCGACCGCTACGGTCGCAGCTTCGAATCCTGCCTCGGGCATGGATGTGTGTGATGTCCTTAGGTTAGTTAGATTTAAGTAGTTCTAAGTTCTAGGGCACTGATGACCTCAGAAGTTAAGTCCCATAGTGCTCAGAGCCATTTGAACCATTTTTTTCTGAACTGGCAGGTTTCAAAGATTTCAAACTGTAAGTGCTTTTTCCCTCACCAATGTCAGAAATGATAGTAATAATGAAGAAGAATAGCCCATACGGCAGTGTAGCACCTACTTTCATTGTTGAGAAGTGAATAATGAAGCAATTTCTGGTCTACCGCAGCAACCTACAACTGGGGAACGTATTTTCAGGAGATATTTAAGCATATGTGATGTACATGTCATAGGTGCATGGAACAAAGTACAATGCATGTGTGTAGAGAGGAAAATACTGTTCATACATTCGTTTCAAAACTATGATTCCCACTACCATGTGTTACCGCTGATTTGAGAAAAAGGGCAATTATTCATAACTTATCTACTCAATATTACAGTCTTAGTAAGTAGTGATCATAGAAACGACGTTTTAAAAATAAATTAGTTCCGTGACCGAAACATAAAATGACCCATTTTGCAAACACTTTAGTGAATCGCAACACGTCGTGGACAATGACGTGTGCTGAACCAGCAGCAATGTCCAGAATAGCGGCCATCTCCTTTACATCTACATCTACATCTACATTTATACTCCGCAAGCCACCCAACGGTGTGTGGCGGAGGGCACTTTACGTACCACTGTCATTACCTCCCTTTCCAGTTCCCGTCGCGTATGGTTCGCGGGAAGAACGAGTGTCTGAAAGCCTCCGTTCGCGCTCTAATCTCTCTAATTTTACATTCGTGATCTCCTCGGGAGGTATAAGTAGGGGGAAGCAATATATTCGATACCTCATCCAGAAACGCACCCTCTCGAAACCTGGTGAGCAAGCTACACCGCGATGCAGAGTGCCTCTCTTGCAGAGTCTGCCACTTGAGTTTGTTAAACATCTCCGTAACGCTATCACGGTTACCAAATAACCCTGTGACGAAACGCGCCGCTCTTCTTTGGATCTTCTCTATCTCCTCCGTCAACCCGATCTGGTACGGATCCCACACTGATGAGCAGTACTCAAGTATAGGTCGAACGAGTGTTTTGTAAGCCACCTCCTTTGTTGATGGACTACATTTTCTAAGGACTCTCCCAATGAATCTCAACCTGGTACCCGCCTAACCAACAATGAATTTTATATGATCATTCCACTTCAAATCGTTCCGCACGCATACTCCCAGATATTTTACAGAAGTAACTGCTACCAGTGTTTGTTCCGCTATCATATAATCATACAATAAAGGATCCTTCTTTCTATGTATTCGCAATACATTACATTTGTCTATGTTAACGGTCAGTTGCGACTTCCTGCACCAAGTGCCTATCCGCTGCAGATCTTCCTGCATTTCGCTACAATTTTCTAATGCTGCAACTTCTCTGTATACTACAGCATCATCCGCGAAAAGCCGCATGGAACTTCCGACACTATCTACTAGGTCATTTATATATCTTGTGGAAAGCAATGGTCCCAAAATACTCCCCTGTGGCACGCCAGAGGTTACTTTAACGTCTGTAGACGTCTCTCCATTGATAACAACATGCTGTGTTCTGTTTGCTAAAAACTCTTCAATCCAGCCACACAGCTGGTCTGATATTCCGAAGGCTCTCACTTTATTTATCAGGCGACAGTGCGGAACTGAATCGAACGCCTTCCGGAAGACAAGAAAAATAGCATCTACCTGGGAGCCTGTATCTAATATTTTCTGGGTCTCATGAACAAATGAAGCGAGTTGGGTGTCACACGATCGCTGTTTCCGGAATCCATGTTGATTCCTACATAGTAGATTCTGGGTTTCCAAAAACGACATGATACTCGAGCAAAAAACATGTTCTAAAATTCTACAACAGATCGACGTCAGAGATATAGGTCTATAGTTTTGCGCATCTGCTCGATGACCCTTCTTGAAGACTGGGACTACCTGTGCTCTTTTCCAATCATTTGGAACCTTCCGTTCCTCTAGAGACTTGCGGTACACGGCTGTTAGAAGGGGAGCAAGTTCTTTCGCGTACTCTGTGTAGAATCGTATTGGTATCCCGTCAGGTCCAGTGGACTTTCCTCTGTTGAGTGATTCCAGTTGCTTTTCTATTCCTTGGACACTTATTTCGATGTCAGCCATTTTTTCGTTTGTGCGAGGATTTAGAGAAGGAACGGCAGTGCGGTCTTCCTCTGTGAAACAGCTTTGGAAAAAGGTGTTTAGTATTTCAACTTTACGCATGTCATCCTCCGTTTCAATGCCTTCATCATCCCGGAGTGTCTGGATATGCTGTTTCTACCACTTACTGATTTAACGTAAGACCAGAACTTCCTAGGATTTTCTGTCAAGTCGGTACATAGAATTTTACTTTCGAATTCACTGAACGCTTCACGCATAGCCCTCCTTACGCTAGCTTTGACATCGTTTAGCTTCTGTTTGTCTGAGAGGTTTTGGCTGCGTTTAAACTTGGAGTGAAGCTCTCTTTGCTTTCGCAGTAGTTTCCTAACTTTGTTGTTGTACCACGGTGGGTTTTTCCCGTGCCTCACAGTTTTACTCGGCACGTACCTGTCTAAAACGCATTTTACGATTGCCTTGAACTTTTTCCATAAACACTCACCATTGTGTGTCGGAACAGAAATTTTCGTTTTGATCTGTTAGGTAGTCTGAAATCTGCCTTCTATTACTCTTGCTAAACAGATAAACCTTCCTCCCTTTTTTATATTCCTATTAACTTCCATATTCAGGGATGCTGCAACGGCCTTATGATCACTGATTCCCTGTTCTGCACATACAGAGTCGAAAAGTTCGGGTCTGTTTGTTATCAGTAAGTCCAAGATGTTATCTCCACGAGTCGGTTCTCTGCTTAATTGCTCGAGGTAATTTTCGGATAGTGCACTCAGTATAATGTCACTCGATGCTCTGTCCCTACCACCCGTCCTAAACATCTGAGTGTCCCAGTCTATATCTGGTAAATTGAAATCTCCACCTAAGACTATAACATGCTGAGAAAATTTATGTGAAATGTATTCCAAATTTTCTCTCAGTTGTTCTGCCACTAATGCTGCTGAGTCGGGGGGTCGGTAAAAGGAGCCAATTATTAACCTAGCTCGGATGTAGAGTGTAACCTCCACCCATAATAATTCACAGGAACTATCCACTTCTACTTCACTACAGGATAAACTACTACTAACAGCGACGAACACTCCACCACCGGTTGCATGTAATCTATCCTTTCTAAACACCGTCTGTACCTTTGTAAAAATTTCGGCAGAATTTATCTCTGGCTTCAGTCAGCTTTCTGTACCTATAACGATTTCAGCTTCGGTGCTTTCTATCAGCGCTTGAAGTTCCGGTACTTTACCAACGCAGCTTCGACAGTTTACAATTGCAATACCGATTGCTGCTTGGTCCCCGCATGTCCTGAATTTGCCCCGCACCCGTTGAGGCTGTTGCCCTTTCTGCACTTGCCCGAGCCATCTAACCTAAAAAACCGCCCAGCCCACGCCACACAACCCCTGCTACCCGTGTAGCCGCTTGTTGCGTGTAGTGGACTCCTGACCTATCCAGCGGAACCTGAAACCCCACCACCCTATGGCGCAAGTCGAGGAATCTGCAGCCCACACGGTCGTAGAACCGTCTCAGCCTCTGATTCAGACTCTCCACTCGGCTCTGTACTAAACGTCCGCAGTCAGTCCTGTCGACGATGCTGCAGATGGTGAGCTCTGCTTTCATCCCGCTAGCGAGACTGGCAGTCTTCACCAAATCAGATAGCCGCCGGAAGCCAGAGAGGATTTCCTCCGATCCATAGCGACACACATCATTGGTGCCGACATGAGCGACCACCTGCAGATGGGTGCATCCTGTACCCTTCATGGCATCCGGAAGGACCCTTTCCACATCTGGAATGACTCCCCACGATATGCACACGGAGTGGACATTGGTTTTCTTCCCCTCTCTTGCTGCCATATCCCTAAGGGGCCCCATTACGCGCCTGACGCTCCCGACTACCAGTAAGCCCACCATCTGCGTCCGCCCGGATCTTGCAGACTGAGGGGCAACCTCTGGAACAGGACAAGCAGCCATGTCAGGCAGAAGATCAGTATCAGCCCGAGACAGAGCCTGAAACTGGTTCGTCAGACAAACTGGAGAGGCCTTCCGTTCAGCCCTCCGGAATGTCTTTCGCCCCCTGCCAAACCTTGAGACGACCTCCCACTCTACCACAGGTGAGGGATCAGCCTCAATGCGGGCAGTATCCCGGGCAACCACAGTCTTAGTTCGATCGGGGGATGCGTGGGCCGAGCTGCCCGTCCCCGACAAACCCCCATCCGAACCCCCACAGTGATGCCCATTGGCAACAGCCTCAAGCTGTGTGACCGAAGCCAACACTGCCTGAAGCTGGGAGCGAAGGGATGCTAACTCAGCCTGCATCCGAACACAGCAGTTGCAGTCCCTATCCATGCTAAAAACTGTTGTGCAAAGAACGTCTGAACTAATCTACAGAGAGCGCAAACAAATCGACACAAAATTTAAACGGTTATTAAAATACAAGATTGCCTAGTAAATGCAGTAATGCTGCTACTTGCACACTGCTGACAACTGCTCGGCGGCGGAAGGAGACTACGCGATTTTACACTATTCAGGTACTATAACGCGATGCTACAACTATCAAATACTATAATACGCCCGAAATTTATGAATTAAACAATGCAAGTACCAAAAACACGCAAAGAAATTAAGAATTAAACTATGTAACAAATGCGTGTGCTAGGAGTATACGACTTGCTGCTGCAGCTGCTTATCCAACGGCGGCAGGGAGCACACAGTCCCTGTTTTACTCCAGAAGCTCTTCCACTACCGCAATGTCTTCGTTCGTTCTACGCGGTGTGCCTGGGTAGGGCGTAGAGCCTCTTTCACTGAAGTTCGGCCTCTTATAACCTTACTTCACCACTAGCACACCAATCACCCTATCTCAGTTTCATCCTAAGACTCATTTACAGTAATTTAATACCACGGTTTCATTGCGCTGGAGGTCGAAAATGCAGCGGTCATCTTTGCACTGACACAGCTTCCTCTCCTGTGAAACGACAACTGCAAACTGTTGGTCATTCGTTGAAAACCAATGATAAATCCTGAATCGACAGCACAACTTTCAGGAATGTTATTGCACTTTTATGATTTACATATTAGGTGTGGCTCGATGGCCGGGTTTGTGGATGATGTGGCTTACAACTATCTGACACGTACAACTGCCACCAGAGTGCATTACTGTTGCTCGTGTTTAGTATTGTTACCAGGCTTGGTAGGATAAATAAAGGCGTGAACAGCGTTAGATGTTGATGCCAGTTCGGTGACTTGCGTCTCCATAACCTATCCCAGTTATCCAACCGCGACAAGACGTCCTACAGTTTAACGTGGACTCCGAACCACTGTAATTTCTGGTGACTTCTCACAATACTGAGAGAAGAATGATAAATACAGGCTGAAAATTTCAGTGTCCCGACCGGGATTCGATCCTGCAATCTCTCGATTTCCAGACTCGCACTTTGCACCTAGACCAACGTCAGGACCGACAGGCTTTCATATGAATCAGGAATTAAATCTTAAGCCCTTCCATGGGGTCTCGTGACTGCTACCAAAAAGGGGCACGGAACTGCTATACACTGAAATTTTGGTTCGCATTTCTACTTTTAAAGTAATTGCTTTTCGTGTATTGTTATTAGTTTCTTTTACACTTTTGAGCTAAGTGAGATTCGCCTTAAGACATTTAACTTGTATGTATAAAGAGCAAACCTGAGATCTCCGTTCGGCCTTCCGGTTTTAGTTTTCTTGTGGTGTTGCTGAACTGATCAAGTCGAATTTCTAAAAGGTCTTCAAACGAGGGCGATAACCCTTCGTATTATACAGTAGGTGTTCTCTATATTTCAGTACCGAATTCCAATCTCTCCACTCCTATTACGTCCATAGGGTTCTATTAAAACACAAATACAACACTGCACTTTGCAAGCTTTCATCGTCATCCACACAGCACAGACACACATATAAGACACTGATTTGAGGAAACAACCATTCACTCAGTCGAAGGTCGACGCATATAAATGAGAGGCCAATGACTTACTCACAACGACGTCAAGGGAAATTTAATTCTGGACTATATAATACAAATTGACATTTTTGCTTCTTTATTTTCTGTGTGGCACACGAACTAAATGAACTGAACCTTTTGTCTGTGAACATTATCCTTAGCGTCTGGGATGTACTAACTTGTAATGAATAATATTCTTGCATTCCTTGTATAAAAGATAAGCCGACTTTTGATAGTGGAAGATGATTTTTGCTCCGAAGTGTTTGTGGGAGCTGTGTTAACGCCTGTAGATATGTGGTACGTCGGAAAACGTTAAACATCGAATTCACTTTACGGCACTATTGATGTCTTGAAATTTAGCCTTACAGCTCTCGTATATAGTCATGAAATGAAACACCAAAAATTTCTTAACTGCAACATCAAGGTGCTGCATGTATCCGCTACTGTGCTTGGTTGGTGACGTTACGGAGAGCTTCAGTTTACTTGACATTGTTTTTAATCAGGAAAGACATTAATTAAAAGTTTGTCTATCGTTTGTCAGGTAGCTTCTGGGGTTACAGTAGGTGTTCATTAAAGTCTTGCACAACGTTGGAACTAAGGCACTTTATTTATAAACAGGGTAACCCGGATACGAGGTGGCAAATGAATAGTTGTGACATGTTGTTTTCCATTTGTGGGAACAACTGCAGCAAATAATGTTTGTTTATTAACGTTTTTTGGTGATGAGTTGGCAATGCTTTGCATGGAAAAGGAAGGCGCTCGACAATGAAAAAACAAAGGATCGAGTTTAAAATAAGACCTTTCCACATTAGACAAAAAGCATCTGAGTAAATCTGCGATCATATTGGTACTAAATGGTAAACCACTATTCTTGATCGCCAAAAACATTTGTTTATCATCTCAAAAAGCATTCAGGGATATAGTGGCAAGACACTGTACCGATTTTAATCGATCTGGTGGTGGGGTACTTTCGAAACGCATCGCGAGATGATAAATAAAATTATTTCGGCATTCAAGATGAGTGTTTTTCAATTTAGTGTTAAAATATGATCAATGTGGAGGTCATTTGAGAAGAAATAGTACTTGAATTTTGGAAGGTGAGGAAGGAAATTGGCTGTGGCCATACTGTTGGACTCATCCCCTCTTGGTCCTGAAGTAATTTAGGAAACTCACGTGATTGCAGTTTTCTCAAATACTAATTATTCTTTTCAACGAATGCTCGAAATTTTTGCTTTGAAAATTTAACGTGCCCAATGGAATGATTGACCCAACCAATTTCCCGGAGTATTGTGAATGGCTGTCGCGCCCTCAACAATTCACCAGTGTCGTCTTGCGCGCATTCGTCAGTGAATAGCAGCCATTTTGTGATCTTGAATTCAGACGTACAATTTTTATTCGTTCCTCCGTCCCCCACCCTGTCTTTTGGATCCTTTCGCGTTTTCAAATTTTTCTAGTTTAAATTATGTACGTTTAGAAACAACGTAAAGACTGTGATCTTTCGTTGGGGATCCTGCCAAAACAACAGTTTCCACGGAATACTCATCCAGAACTGTCAGTATAAAAAGCGTTAGTCTTACTGAGTTTTAAAATAAACTGAACACAATAGTTGTCTATGACAAAGACAGGTACTTCAGATGTTAATTCGGAATCTCAAGGAAATCTAGACATACAATGCATTAATATTCCAGAAAAGCTAATCATCTCCTTAATCTGTTTGAAATCAGCAGCGATATCTTCGGGCGGCAGAGTTGACACGACACCATGATAAAACTAATTCTGCTGAAATGACATTATTGTCAGCTTGTAAAGCTGATGAAACTACTGTCGTCGGCTCACCTCAATCAGCGGCGTTCAGTAAGGATCTGCGAGCTTGTCAGTGCAGGCAACACCTGTGCAGACTGGAGTGGTCCCCTTGGCGTGGTGCGGCTTCTGTGTGCCTCAGTACGTACACACAAGCATCGTCGCTATTTATAATAACGCTCTGTAATCAGCTCGTGTACGACGCGAGGATTAGGTTGCCACCTTGATACGCGTAGTGGGGATCAACAATCACAGGGCCGAGATTAGTCGGTAATCCTTCGACAAAAAGTGATTGCGGCTACAGATACGTGAAACAGGTTATCGGCTGGAGTAAACTCTGCGAAAAGCGATTTGATAACTATACGATTTCGCAATACCGCAGCCATATGCATACGCTGACGATGTTCAGCGTCTACTATGACCCCAAAATTTGCAGTTTTAGGGTGCTTAATCGATAGTGTCTTTCACTGGCGTCGTGAAGAGCGTTTCTGTACTGTTGCACTGTGACTGAACTTTTAGTGCAGTGATATAAATTAATGAACTAATTTTCTGTTAACGTCAACAGAAACACGATATAAAAAATTGTTTTTTTTTTATTTTCATTTTATTTTTTATTCGAAAACTTTCGGTTACGCTTTACCTTCACTGTTATTGACATCGAGTCAAACAACAAGTTTGCTGTTACCTGTCACTTTTTACTTATATCCACATTGCGTTTCAAAGTTTAATATTATGTGTTAATATATTAATATTAAAGTAAATAATGTTACATTATAAATTAAGTTAAATTGTATTCATATATTAATTTATATGTTAATATGACATAGCTGTGTTGTGTTACGACATTGGGGTAAGCTGTGACACTATCTACAGTGGTCACAGGCTTTGTTTACAATGTGGCAGTTTATATGTGATGGCAGGGAAAGCAGCCAGTGACCACTGGAAACAGTGCCACAGGTTATCCCAAGGCCGTAACACAACACATTTGTGTCATATTAACACATACAAATACGCCTGATGAAGGTTTAAACCTTTACATTTGTAAATGGTAGTTTGACCTTTTACTGAAAGTGGCATGTTACATCGTTAAAGCGCAGTCTTCTTCCCTTCCTGTCTCATTTGTCCGCACTAACTGTGCAACATTCTTGTAGTGGCAGGCATTCAAGTTTTCTGCCATCGTCGCACATCGTTCTCCTCGGTACACGACTCTGCACAGCTTGCACTGAGGCGTACTTGCAGTTTGGTGTGTGACTAACGTCTACAAGAAATCGCAACGTTTCACGTGCCATTCAGGAGTGCTGGATTTTGTAACGGGACATTCAGCTGATAACCTATCTGCAGCGTTCAAAACCGCTACTGCGAAGAAGACTGGCATATTCCGAGGTTCCAGTGTCACTGCACACATTTGTTGTTTACTTTACTCTGAATTATGTTCAACTTAGCGACTTGCTCAGCTCCACACGGGTAACACTATGTATTTCTCGCTCTACGACTTATTTGTCGTGACAATAATAAAGTAAGTACCGAGGAATATTTGTTGTAGTATTAACTACTGCATAGGGAATTGTGACACACTTTACAACTGTATTTGGAAAGCATTACTGCCTTCATCTAGACCTTTCTTTTTTCAGTTATCACTCCTTCCACTGGATTAACTCCTCCTCCATTTCTTTCTTTTCTTTGTCTGTTGTTTCATCTCTATGTGCGTTATACAATTTATATTCTCAGTTATCCTCTGTTTTGATGTGTTCTCTTAACGCTCCTACCAGGACTCATTGCTTATTATTACAAACGAATTTAATGAGGACAATTTTTCAGACACATTATTAACTCATCTCTTATTCCATGAGCCTCTTCAAGCACAGAAACAGTGTCACTATAGTCACTTTGCGTAACATCGTACATGAGCATGTCAGGTGTGCACCAGGTGGACCTACTGAAAGGCAAATCGCTCGTTGAAATCCAGATGCTTAGTGAAGTTATTGATCGGAATTAATTTAATACAATTTGATAGTAAAGTGCCCCTTGCAGTGAATTCCATGTATCGACATTTCGATAATTTTTATGCTAATATATCTCATGAGAGGGATCTACTAATTAAGAAATTAAACATAGGGCGCTGGTGAATCCCAATTTTATTACAAGTTATTGTGCGTGCACAGACTAGCAGAAAACATTACAACATTTCACATAGGAATCACACAGCCAACCGGTTGCAAATAACTGCTTGGTAGATTGACCTAGGTTTCAACACATCTAAGAAACACGGAATGTAGGATCCACGACCGGATGACATAGCTGCTGGTAAACCTTTCGGCAAGACTCAGCGGAAGAGCGCCTCTGAGGACGTCCAGCGCAGTTCTGGACGAAACGTCAGGAACAGAAAAGTTTCTTGGACCACAACCTCACATCCCGAAAGGTTTACCAGCAGATACCTCTAAGAATGTCTTCATCAGAATGAAATTTTGAGAAACTCTGTGTTTAACAATTTTTTTGTTATGTCTTTGTACTTTGACACAGCCTTAAATTCCTGGGCTGGTAGATTTTCGTACAGTTTTAAACAAGGCTGTATCTCAGCAACCGTATATTAGTTTTAACATAGGAATCACACACCCAACCGGTTGCAACCGGTTGGCTGTGTGATTCCTATATTGAAACTATGATACCGTTTCTGAGAAACAGCCATGTTTAAAACTGCATAATTACAACATTTAATTATTCGCACTTCAAGAACATTTAACTGATACATGAAATCGATTGCAAGAGAAAGAACAGTAAGGGTCTGGGAAGGCTGTCTGGTGCGGGTATGTACGACAATGATAAACAGCTTCTTAACTGATTCAATAAGCGTAATGGAGCTGCGTGAATATAGTGAGTGAATAATCGAAAGAAAGAAGAATTACACGTGCGCCACGCATGTGAATTCAGTCACGGCCAGCCTTCGTCAATTTACTTGAGTCTAGCGAAGCCCTAACTTTCTTGCGACCTTATCTGCCGAAGCTGCTGTACGATTTAGCCATAAACGTGAGTAGACATGATGACTGCAGACGTGTAAGTGGAGATCACCAGACTTCCTACTGTTACTAGTGTGACTGTAGATATCGTCTTCGCCTTTCTCCATCTTCAAGTCAAAGATCGTCCTATGATATCAGGAAGAGAATCAAACTGACACTGCATAAGCTGCATTAGAAAGTCAAAAGAAATTGCGCAGGGGTAAGATAACATCCGAACGCTTTCAGTTCATGTACGTCTGTAAATTTCTCGACGACAGTCTCCTTCAGTCTGAGTTGTAGATACTGGTTTAGCCGACGAAACAGAGTTGAAGCAAACTAGGCTAAATAACTAAGCAAAGGACGCATAACTCAAGCTTGGAGGCAGAGACTGCAAGTTCATAAAACTTTCGGGCATGCGGGATTTTAAATAACTTACTTGAAAATGTTTTAAAGTTTAACGAATTAGGCTTTATTGCCTCCAAACATGTTCTAAATGGGTAGCAAGTTCACATTTATTGTTAACTAATTTTAATGATTGTGTTGTATTGTATGGAACTGGGGACATAGAAACGACGAAGAGGCTTCGTCCCCGCCGCAGAGTGGTTCACAACCCCACAACAGGCTACACCAGTCCACTCACCCCACCGCCGCCCCACACCGAACCCAGGGTTATTGTGCTTCTTTAGATTTATAGGGAGTGTGCATAACGGGCTGTACACACACGGTAAGCAAATACCTTGACCCAGCGGCCAGTGAAAGTTGCGCTGACGTAAAGAAAAAAGGACTGCTCTCCTCCCGGTTATACGGTAAGAAACAATCTAAGATCGCTTACTTCTCTGCACGGTGTAAAAAGTCGGAATAATTTGCTACATTAGAAAGTGAACACTCTCTCAGAAAGTGAAGTTTGCATCGCACTTCTAGCATCTGACATGCACAGGATTTTACACTAGAAACATGGTCCAACAGTGGGAAGGCCCTCTGTAATAAAAAACTGAGTAAAGGAATCAAAGACCAGCTTGAACGGATGTCTTGTGACGTCCGCCCAGACCAAACGCAAGCAACAATACCGACCAAAAAATGCAAAAAAAAGGGGTAGCGTCTTTGATTCAACGTCTTCGGTCCCGGGTTAGAATGCTACCGCTGCTTAAATTTTGATTAATAATCAGCATTGGCGGCCAAAGACTTCCGGCATAATAAGTCACCCCTCAATCTGACAACGGCCTTGTCTAAGAGGGCGGAGCAGTGGATAGAGGTTCAGGGCATTCTCTTGTCCTAGGGGTGGGAAACTGCCCTTAAAGACGGAAGAATCAGAAATGATCAACGGCATGAGGATGCAGAAGGCAATAGAAACCACTGCATTAAAGGCACGTAATGTGTATCCTCAGGACATGTGGACGATAACTGAAGAAGTGTCATGATGATCTCTCCATTGGCGAAAGATTCCGGAATAGTCCCCCATTCGGATCTGCGGGAGGGGACTGCCAAGAGGGAGGTAACCATGCGAAAAAGATTGAATAATTAACGGAAGGGTAACGTTCTACGAGTCGGAGCGTGGAATGTCAGAAGCGTGGACGGGGTAGGGAAACTAGAAAACCTGAAAAGGGAAATGCAAAGGCTCAATCTAAATATAGAAGGGGTCAGTGAAGTGAAGTGGAAGGAAGATAAGGATTTCTGGTCAGATGAGTATAGGGTAATATCAACCGCAGCAGAAAATGATATAACCCCGGGAGTAGGATTAGTTCTGAATAGGAAGGTAGGGCAGAGAGTGTGTAACGCCGGAAAGGCATATCCTCCTACTTCCATCTATTGTACTATAAATTTTTTTCCTTATTTTGTTACCTGAAGATATGACGTTTCTGTGTCTTTGTATATTGTAATTGTTTTACTATTTGTATATACATGCATTTATGTCGATGTATAATTGGTTTGTTTTGTAAATACTATTGTTTTTTTTACGCTGGGTCTTGCCTAGGGAAAACTATGTTATCGAACGAATACATCGATAAGTCGTGTGGAGAACCAAAGTGTTTAGGATCTTTGGTAGTGTGAACTCGGCCGCGTGGAGCGCGGGCAGAGAGAGAGAGAGACAGAGAGAGAGAGAGAGAGAGTCTGGCTGGAGGAGGGCAGTGGAGCAGGTGTGTTGTGTGACGCTCCCGCTAGTTGCCGCGCTTTCGGGGTTTGGCACCATGTAATTGCGCTCGACTTGCTATGTTAGTTTCTGACATGGTGTCGCGGACGGGAAGCGTTAGCTGGCACACATCAAGAGCCCGTTTCAGCTGGAGACCGTGTCGAGAAGAAGGCGCCAACATCCAGCTTCTGCAACAGCGACGGCCGACAATGAGTGACTGTCGCCACCTCCTCAATCGACGACTTCAAACCTTCAATCAACCAACAAGGAATACTGGTAGCACGTAAAGTTTTAGAACTGTATGGCAGACCTCAGCTTTTCAAACTATTAAATTTTTCTCACTAAATTACAGCAACGTAGCATGAACCTTCATTGCTCATTGTCCCAATTGTATTACCAAGCAGGGTCCCTTCCTTTTCCGGAATGAACCCGAGTGTCGTTGAAATTCAAACGCCAGCATTAAAATAATATCATTCGATTTCTCTGCTTTAATTTCAAAGTTCAGTTAAGGTATTTATAGCTGGCTACAATATTTAGATTACACAAGCACAAATTAAGAGTGCGAGTTTTGTTATCGTATTTTAGCTTACCTGTGACTGCAGCTCAGCTTGGTACGTACTAAATTTTACTATTGTTAATTGTTTAGAATCATTTAATACAAGTTCAAAGTTAAATCTCTTATTTCTAAATTGCGTAGATTCAAGTAGCTTTTGAATGATTGTTGAGGTAGCCCAAGACTAACCGTATTTTACTGAATTTCGATGTGCTTCAGAAACAAAGCTCACTATTAATTTCAGTCACTAAATTAACTTTCAGTTTTCCGGTTTTATTAATTCTTTTGCTAAATTAAGTCAGAGTGTAACGAAGTTTATTACTTCTGACAAACTTTCAGTTTTCACATTACACGTGTCAACCTTCAGTTGCCACGCTTCTAGTGCTAATTATATGTGTAATAGCCTTTCTTTTTCAGTTACTATAGTAGTTGTCCGTAGGACTGGCGACCGTAATTTCCCCCAAATCTCAAACTCTAATTACCGCTAGTTAATTTTTAACGTAACGGCCGCACATTTACTTTCTTTATTAACTTCACCCCTTTTCAAAATTAATTTCCACCAGTTTCATTTGCATTTTTCCTTTCATATAGATGTAACCCTTTCCTCTCTCTTTACCGACAGATTAACTTCGGTGACGATTGCTTTTCCCAAATTTCCATTAGGGACACGCGGCTATATTTTTCACTGTCATTAAGGTCGATAAGTGAGGAGGAGGTTACAAGTGGATGCACAAGGCAATGGAAACCACTGCATTAAAGACACGTAATGTGTATTCTCAGGACATGTGGTCGATAACTGAAGAAGTGTCATGATGATCTCTCCATTGGCGAAAGATTCCGGAATAGTCCCCCATTCGGGTCTCCGGGAGGGGACTGCCAAGAGGAAGGTTACCATGAGAAAAAGATTGAATAATCAACGGAAGGGTAACGTTCTACGAGTCGGAACGTGGAATGTCAGAAGCGTGGACGGGGTAGGGAAAATAGAAAACCTGAAAAGGGAAATGCAAAAGCTCAATCTAAATATAGGAGGGGTCAGTGAAGTAAAGTGGAAGGAAGATAAGGATTTCTGCTCGGATGAGTATAGGGTAATATCAACCGCAGAAGAAAATGATATAATCCCGGGAGTAGGAATAGTTCTGAAGAGGAAGGTAGGGCAGAGAGTGTGTTACTGTGGACAGTTCAGTGATAGGGTTCTTCTTATTAGAACCGACTGCAAATCAACAGCGACAACGATTGTTCAGGTATACATGCCCACGTCGCAAGCTGAAGATCAAGATATAGAGAAAGTGTATGAGGATATTGAAAGGGTAATACAGTATGTAGTAGTCACGGGGGGACTGGACTGCAGTTGTAGGGGAAGGAGAAGAAAAGGTTACAGGAGAGTATGGGTTTGGGACAAGGAATGACAGAGGAGAAAGATTAATTGAGTTCTGTAACAAGTTGCAGCTAGTAATAGCGAATACTCTGTTCAGGAATCGCGCGAGGAGGAGGTATACTTGGAAGAGGCCGGGAGATACGGGAAGATTTCAATTAGATTACATCATGGTCAGACAGAGATTCCGAAATCAGATACTGGATTGTAAGGCGTACCCAGGAGCAGATACAGACTCAGATCACAACATAGTAGTGATGAAGAGTAGGCTGAAGTTCAATACATTAGTTAGCAAGAATCAATACGCAGTGAAGTGGGATAAGGAAGTACTAAGGAATGATGAGATACACTTGAAGTTCTCTAAGGCTATAGTAACAGCAATAAGTAATAGCTCAGTAAGCAGTACAGTTGAAGAGGAATGGACATCCCTAAAAAGGGCGATAACAGAAGTTAGGAAAGAAAACATAGGTACAAAGAAGGTAACTGCGAAGAAACCATGGGTAACAGAAGAAATACTTCAGTTAATCGATGAAAAGAAGAAATTCAAAAATGTTCCGGGAAACTCAGGAATACAGAAACACAAATCGCTGAGGAATGAAATAAATAGGAAGTGCAGGAAAGCTAAGACGAAATGGCTGCAGGAAAAATGTGCAGACATCGGAAAAGAAATGATTTCCGGAAGGACAAATTCAGCATACAGGAAAGTTTAAACAACCTTCGGTGATATTAAAAGCAAGGGTGATAACATTAAGAGTGCAACGGGAATTCCACTGTTAAATGCAGAGGAGAGAGCGGATAGGTGGAAAGAATACATTGAAAGCCTCTATGAGGGGGAAGATTTGTCTGATGCAATAGAAGAAGAAACAGGAGTCGATTTAGAAGAGATAGGGGAGCCAGTGTTATAATCAAAATTTAAAACAGCTTTGGAGAACTTAAGATCAAATAAGGCAGAAGGAATAGATAACATTCCATCAGAATTTCTAAAATCATTGGGGAAGTGGCAACAAAACGACTATTCACGTTGGTGTGTAGAATGTATGAGTCTGGTGACATACCATCTGACTTTCGGGAAAGCATCATCCACACAGTTCCGAAGACTGCAAGAGCTGACAGGTGCGAGAATAACCGCACAATCAGCTTAACAGCTCATGCATCCAAGTTACTTACAAGAATAATATACAGAAGAATAGGAAAGAAAATTGAGGATGCGCTTGCCGGCCGGAGTGGCCGAGCGGTTCTAGGAGCTACAGTCTGGAACCGCGCGACCGCTACGGTAGCAGGTTCGAATCCTGCCTCGGGCATGGATGTGTGTGATGTACTTAGGTTAGTTAGGTTTAAGTAGTTCTAAGTTCTAGGGGACTGACGACCACAGCTGTTAAGTCCCATAGTGCTCAGAGCCATTTTTTTGAGGATGCGCTTGTTGACGATTAGTTTGGCTTTAGGTAAGGTAAAGGCACAAGAGTGGGAATTCTGACGTTGCGGTTAGTAATGGAAGCAAGAGTAAAGAAAAATAAAGACACATCATAGGATTTGTCGACCTGGAAAAAGCGTTCGACAATGTAAAATGGTGCAAGATGTTCGAAATTTTGAGAAAAGCAGGGGTAAGCTACTTGGAGAGAAGGGTCATATACAATATGTACAACAACCAAGTAGGAATAATAAGAGTGGACGACCAAGAACGAAGTGCTCGTATTAAAAAGGGTGTAAGACAAGGATGTAGCCTTTCGCCCCTATTGTTCAATCTGTACATCGAGGAAGCAATGATGGAAATAAAAGAAAGATTCTGGAGTGGAATTAAAATTCAAGGTGACGGGATATCAGTGATACTATTCGCTGATGACATTGCTATCCTGAGTGAAAGTGAAGAATTACAGGTTCTGCTGAATTGAATGAATATTCAAAAGAGTCCAGAGTATGGACTGAGAGTAAAACGAAGCAATACAAAGGTAATGAGAAGTATTAGAAATGAGAACAGCGAGGAACTTAGCATCAGAATTGATAGTCACAAAGTAGATGAAGCTAAGGAATTCTGCTACCTAGGCAGCAAAATAACCAATGACGGATGGAGCAGGAGGACACCAAAAGCAGACTAGCACTTGCAAAAAGGGTATTCCTGGCCAAGTGGAGTCTACTAATATCAAATATCAGCCTTAATTTGAGGAAGAAATTCTGCTGGAGTACAGCATTATATGGTAGTGAAACTTGGACTGTGGAAAAACCAGAACAGAAGAGAATCGAAGCATTTGAGATGTGGTGCTACAGACGAATGTTGAAAATAAGGTGGGTTGATAAGGTAAGGAATGAGGAGGTTCTGCGCAGAATCGGAGAGGAAAGGAATACGTGGAAAACGCTGATAAGGAGAAGGGACAGGATGATAGGATATCTGTTAAGACATGAGGGAATGACTTCCATGAAACTAGAGGGAGCTGCAGAGGACAAAGTCCCTAAGCTTACGCACTACTTAACCTAAATTATCCTAAGGATAAACACACACCCATGCTCGAGGAAGGACTCGAACCTCTGCCGGGACCAGCCGCACAGTCCATGACTGCAGCGAGTTAGACCGCTCGGCTAATCCCGCGCGGCAAAGACAGAGATTGGAATACGTCCAGCAAATAATTGAGGATGTAGGTTGCAAGTGATACTCTGAGATGAAGAGATTAGCACAGGAGAGGAATTCGTGGTCGGCCGCATCAAACCAGTCAGCTGGTTTGCCAGTTTACTCCCACTATGGACTGCACAAACATATGTTCCAATCCGGTGTCTGTCAGCCCGCTCTGTTCCGAGAATTCTGGGCCATGGGCCTCCGTCATGAACGCAAATTTTTGGACGGCCAGTGATTGGTCGTTTTACAAAATGACACTTCGTTTTTCAAGAGTTTTCAGGGAGTTTCTTTCTGTCGGAGCGTGATGAAATTCGTCACATCCCTGCAACAGACAGTGAAAACGACATATTGATAATCCGTCGGAATGTTTCATTTGCTTTCATATCGGGAGAAAAGACATCTTTAAAAATAGGCCCCTCTACTCCCACCTTCCCTGAATTCGCCGAACACACAACAAAGCTCAAAAGAAAGGCCGTGGTTTCGCAGAAGAGCCGAGCAGTAAATATGATCGCTCCGTTAGTGGGATGAATCGCTACGGCACCGTTATAATGGGGGCGAGTCTGCTCAATTGTTATTTAGTTGGCAAAAGTTGTTCCATACCGCACACCAGAATACGTTCGTTGGCCGCGTACCTGCGGCCTTTGGCGTGGCCCTCGGCCTCTGTCCTTCACCCCTCCGCAGTCCTGTGCGGTGCGCCCACAGCACCGTATGTCCATACGCCGCTCCGGTTTTTTTTTCGGTCAGCTATTCATGTTACGCTCACCATTTGACAAACACTGGGTTTCACGAGCGAAATACAACATCTACGTAAGCCAATATTGTTAATTAGAGAAGAAAGTGATCTTTTCTTACAATCAGTGCTATTACTGTCTCATTAAATCAAAGAAAGATTCTCCCGAATGAGCATGATTTGTCATATTATTAATTGAATTAGCGTATAGAAAGAAAAATAGAAGAGGCAGGACAGGGAAGGCCTCACGCTTCTGAACTTCTTGGCATCAACAGCGCTAAAATTTATTGTAATGGACTAGAGCGGGGTCTGGCTGCTCATTCAACTCAACATAAAGCCTAATGAAAGGACGATAGAGGCCTGAGACACGGTCAAACCCATCCAGAACAAGATCATGACGCAGGCGAAACATTAACGCATCTGGACACACTGAAACAACATAAAAGTAAATTAATTCTTCCCTCATTAAATGAAACAACAATTTCACTGTTACCAGTCACCGTTTTATTTATTTCCATGACGCGTTTCGAAGGTTTAAACCTCCATCATCGGGTGGATTTACATTAGTAAGTATTATATTTGTGTATGTGTTGTGTTACGATTTTTGGAGGAACTTGTGGCACTGCCTTCAGTGGTCACAGTTTCCTTTTGCTGTCGTAACAAATGGTTCAAATGGCTCTGAGCACTATGGGACTCAACATCTGTGGTCATCAGTCCCCTAGAACTTAGAACTACTTAAACCTAACTAACCTAAGGACATCACACACATCCATGCCCGAGGCAGGATTCGAACCTGCGACCGTAGCGGTCACGCGGTTCCAGACTGACGCGCCTAGAACCACACGGCCACACCGGCCGGCACTGTCGTAACACATCACATGTATACCGCCACATTTGTAAACAAATATGGCGTCTGGAATCAGCTAGGTGCAAGGTTCGTATAGCAGAAGAGAAGACATAATCGCAAAGTGCAAAGAATATACATCGTAACAACATTATTATCGAATAATTGCTTTAAGCATTTGGCGGTGTTTGTTTTGAGGTGTCAAATATATGTGAGTGTACTTCAGGTGGTATATAAATCCAATTCTGACAAGTTAAAACAGCTAAACATTCGTACTTGTTTATACAATTAGGTGAAATGTTAAAATGGCTTAAACTTCATACTTGTTGATAACAATTAGGTGAAATGTTACAGACTCTAATTACAATGATCATATTGGCTACAACAGTAAAATCATATATACATTACACTCTTTGATTGGGATTAATAAACAGATGTGAAGTGAGGGGCTGGAGGCAGAAGGAGAGATAGAGAGAGAGAAAAAGTGTGTGTGTGTGTGTGTGTGTGAGTGAAAGGGAGAGGGAGAGGGAGGGAGAGAGAGAGAGAGAGTGAGAGGAAAGACTGATTATATGAGAGCAAACATTTACATGGCAAGGAGTCTTAATATTGCATGTTGCATATATTAGCTTGCCTAAAGGTTGGGGTAATACATTGGTTAATGCTATAAAATATGCAGATAGATATACATTTGTGCCAGTAGTTGATGTACATAGTTTTAAGCTGACAAGGGGTACAAGCTGTTGGTGTGATGAGTTATCTGTGAATGAGGTTAATCTGTTGTACTCTTGGCAGCTGTCAATATTTATGGTAAATATTAGGTGTGTGTGTGTGTGTGTGTGTGTGTGTGTGTGTGTGTGTGTGAGAGAGAGAGAGAGAGAGAGAGAGAGAGAGAGAGAGAGAGAGAGAGCATTTTTAAGAGTGTAGGCAGTTGCTGAAAATGGAGATGATACTATTGTAAATATTGTCATTTTTGTCATTTAAGATGGATTCTGGTTTTTTCACTTGATGTTTGTATATTTGGAGTGTTTCAAGGATGTCTAGTTTTCTGCCTTTTGGTTGGATGTGTAGGATGCTAATACTTGTGTTGTTAACATGGTGTTTTGTTTCATGTAGGTGGGTAGCTATTGCTGATGTGTGATATTTTTTTGTTTTTTAGTGCTGCCATGTGTTCCTTGAACCTAATCTCAAATGATCTGCCTGTCTGGCCTATGTAGAAGCAGTCACAGTCCAAACATTCAATTTTGTACACACCTGTGTGATGAAGTGGGTTTCGTGTGCCGATGTTGTGGGGTAACTTCTGTCCAATCTTGTTGTCTGTTGTAAAGGATATGCTTATGCCTTTCCGTTCGAAGACAATGGCAATCTGGTATGAAATGTTACCCAGAAAGGGGATTGTATGGAAGATGTTATTTTCTTTTTGTTTTTTGTGTTGTGATTCCTTTGCCATTATTGAGTGTTTTAGGGTGTCTACTATGGAGCTGTTATAACCATTTTCAATAGCGATTTGTTTTATTATTTCAATTTCTTGATCCAATTTATCTTCTGAGAGTGGTAGTTGGACAGCTCTATTAATCATCTACCGGTATGCTGCCATTTTGTGTGCTGCGGGGTGGCAAGAGGAGTTGTGGATTGTGGTATGTGTTATGGTAGGCTTCCGATAAATTTCAAACTGATGTATGTTATTCTTTATTCTAATGGTAAGGTCTAGGAAATTTATACTGTCATCTTTTTGGTGTTCAACTGTGAATTTTATGTTTTCATGGGAGTTGTTGAAAAACTGATTCAACTCACTGATGCCATCTTTAGTGCCTTTGATTAAAATGATGGTATCATCTACATATCTGTAGTAGTAGATGATTTAACACACATTCTACACACCTTTCCTCAACAACACGAACATAACATTCACTGCAGAAGAACAGGCACTACTCTGCAAAGGCTTAAAACACATTGTTCAAGCTCCGCTGGATCAAAAGAACCAAGAAAAGCTCATCACTTGTGCAACACAGATCTCGACCATCGCCTTTAAGAAGCAAACTGACAGAATATCAGACTGGATTTATATACCACCTGAAGTACACACACATATATTTGACACCTCAAAACAAACACCGCCAAATGCTTAAAGCAATTATTCTGTAATAATGTTGTTACGATGTATATTCTTTGCACTTTGCGATTATGTCTTCTCTTCTGCTATACGAATCTTGCACCCAGCTGATTCCAGACGCCATATTTGTTTACAAATGTGGCAGTATACATGGGATGTGTTACGACAGCAAAAGGAACCTGTGACCACTGAAGGCAGTGCCACAAGTTCCTCCAAAAATCGTAACACAACACACACACAAATGTAATACTTACTAATGTAAATCCACCCGATGATGGAGGTTTAAACCTTCGAAACGCGTCATGGAAATAAATAAAACGGTGACTGGTAACAGTGAACTTGTTGTTTCATTTAATGTCAGTAACAGTCACGGTAAAGCCTAACCTAAAAATGTTCGCATTTAAAAAATATTCTTCCCTCACCAGAGGAAAACTAACGTCTAATGAAAAAACAACTTCGGAAAAATATGAATATGACATATCAAAATGTAACCCACACACGCAAACTCTACGTTTCATTATTGTAGCAAAACGTACGAAAGGACAACTCAGCTGCAAGAAACAATTATCAATGAGAAACAAATCCAGGCAGAAAACTTCAATCAACAGTAACTGACCACACACCATATGGGTACTAGAAACAATATGAACACACAAAAGGTCACACTGAAAAATTACAACAGTCTTCAACTCACGATAGACCGCATCATCCAAAACCGAAACTACGTTAAGAGACAAATACTACGACCCAGTACCTGAAACAGAATTACAAAGCCATGAAGTAAGAAACAAAATAGACTACGATGATACTGAACAGAACTTGCGCCTCAGTCGACTGGAAAAGAAAGGGGTTTTTCAAACTGCGCTAAAACTGGTAACCAGAGTAAATCACCCATGGGGCGGGTCTACATGCTACCCAACGAGTGAACAAATAGAGAGAATGATTCTACGAACCGAAAATCCACCAATAGATAAACTCGAGCTCTGTAATCCTTTGCGAAAATCACGTGATCGAATAAATGAAGATATTAACCTTGACAGTGACTACAAGAACCTGGTAAGGGCGCATGGACGCGCGTGCTTCGATTACACCCAGAGAGGCCCGAAGTTCTTGGTTTTTAATAAGTTTCCATTGTGAAAGTCTTGCAGCTAAACTGTGTGGGTAGTACGACGGTGGACGCAGAGCATGGTGGGTTGGTGAACGAGGTATGCCTGGACATATTGTGTCTTTCAAGAACCGTCCACACGAGGTGGACGAATTCCAGGCCTTCCGAGGCAGTACGTGCAAGCCACAGGCACAAACAAGGCCAAGGCCGCAAACCTTTATAGTAAACACTAACTTTACAGGAACACAAGAAACGCAACTGTGCACGGAACATACGGTTACAGTAACTTCAGGAAGGGATCCGTGGATCATCTTGTCGATCTAGGTTCAAATGGCTCTGAGCACTATGGGACTTAACTCCTAAGGTCATCAGTCGCCTAGAACTTAGAACTAATTAAACCTAACTAACCTAAGGACATTACACACATCTATGCCCGAGGCAGGATTCGAACCTGCGACTGTAGCGGTCGCTCGGTTCCAGACTGTAGCGCCCAGAACCGCACGGCCACTCCAGCCGGCGTCGATCTGGGCCCATTACTTATTTGATGTAGATCCTTTTACTGACGCAATAAAAGAAATTGTTCGATTTACAAATGGCAGACCACTAGTTATCTTAACAGACATAAATGCTAGGTCAACCCTCTGGCACTCTGACAGAACGGACGCTAGAGAACAAATAATAGGGGACGCTATATACGAATGTAATCTTTTTGTTTTAAACAAATCAGGCCACCGCCATCTTACCACGAAAATAGTGGAGTAGGCAGCAACGTAGACATTTCTCTGGAAAACAGCGCATCGTTAATACAGGTAGCGAACTAACAGGTGCTCGATAAGAGAATACTCAGTGATCATAATTCAATAATTATATACACTAAAGCAAACACAGAAACAGATACAAAGACGTATGTATCACCGTCCCCTTTCCTCTCGAGCAAGTTGCATTGGCAATACACGAAGTAAAGAACAAAAAGGCGCTGCAGTTTTGGACTGTGCGGCTGGTCCCGGCGGAGGTTCGAGTCCTCCCTCGGCCATGGGTGTGTGTGTGTGTCCTTAGGATAATTTAGGTTAAGTAGTGTGAAGCTTAGGGACTGATGACCTTAGCAGTTAAGTCCCATAAGATTTCAGAGACATTTGAACATTTTTTTGGAACAAAAAGGCCCTAATGGAATCCACTCCGAAACGATCAAGCGAGCTGCCCCACTTATCGTACGATACCTGATAGACTTACTGAATGATTTTCTACTAGAAGAACGTATACTGAATATAGGGAAGATAGAAAATGAAGTTATAATCAAGAAAGCAGAAGACAAAGACCCGACTGACCCTAAGACCTACAGACCATATGCCTCATTGACATTCTGGCGAAGGTACAGGAGAGACTGCTGTGCGGCAGACTTCAGTCGCACAGGCAGCTCTTCGGCCTTAGCTCACATCAGTTTGGTTTTCGACCACATAAATCCATCGACGACGTAGTAAACAGGGCCATAGAAATGAAAAGGACAATACATGGCAAATACGTAGCAGCAATTCTAAGCGACGTAGCTGTTGATTTCGACAACCTTTGGAGACTGGCGCTGTTTGCAAGACTTAGAGATGAATATCCCGCTGGCTCTATACAACAGCCTCAGAGATTATTGTAAAAACAGGATAGTTGAAGACAGTTCGCCGAAAGGTTATACAGAGGGGTTGCTCGCAATGTTGTGTGTGCATATCGATTTTCTGGGACATAGCCATAGAACCACTACTGAATGCACTAGAAGACAAAGACATTGCAGACGAAGTGGTTGCGTACTCAGATGACCTTGTGGTCAAAGTATCCGCAAACTCCAGGTTCCAATTACAGAGTAAAGCTACGAGGCTCCACGCGTTCATTGGTGAGTGGTTCTCGAATAACAAGCCCATAATAGCAACTAACGAAATTGTTTACCTTCTTCTAAGAGGAACACTGAAAAGAAATCCAGTTATGAAGTTAAACAACTATAAAAAGGAAAGCTATGACAAGGTACCTCGGCATTTATGTTGACGGCCATTTACACTTTGACGAACACGCTGGACTGACAATTAACAAAGCGACGAAACTCATGCATACACCTGCAAGACTGAATACTACATAGTACAGACTGCCGCCTGCAGACAATGAGGACATATTACACAGAGCTCTTAGAGTCAATAACTTTTTTTGCGGCTAGTGCTTGGGCACTATTGTGAGGCGCAGCCGGAAACGTGTTCTCTCTCGATTGAGGTAATGTGTGTGGTACTGGGAATCTTCCCTACTGATGTTACAATTCGCCATAGAGCAGCAGCCTACTGGCTGGAGAGGGGAAGACATGACAAAATAACAGAAACATCTGGGCAAGATATAACCGACAAATGGAAATCAAACAAGTACAGGATTGGTACATGACAGACAGAATGGGACTCAAGGCAAGACGAGTCTAGTCTTTATTCCCCAGTATCCGAGAGACGATGAATTTGAGGTACATAAATCCAACACGCAGCATGATGCACTTTCTCACGAGCCACGGCCCGTATCCTGTGCATCTCCACAGATTTGGCCTATTTGGTTCTTCTTATAAAATAGTGACAAACTCAGGTAACGATGATGGGAGTGCGTCGCGATTATCCACCCTTGTGTCCAAAGTGGACCACAAAGGCTCAACAGTATTGATATCTGATGATCACGGTGGCCAGCGAAAATCTGACAACTCATCCCCGTGCTCCCAGAGCAGTCTTGGATGATACGAGCTGTGCGAACAGGGACGCTGTCGTCTTGGAATGCGGCATTAGCTTTGGATTTGGGGAGCAAACATTGAACCATCGGACCGAAGTTATCAGTCATAATGCTCACATAATCCTTCGCAGTAATTCTGCCTTGTATAGTACCCATGGGGCCCAGGGAATCGTCCTCGAACTCCACCCATGTATCACTCTTGGGATGTAAACTCGGCCTGAAGTTGGAAACAGTGTGAAACGAGACTCATCCCACCCCAAATTGCTCCATGGTCCAGGTATTATGCCTTCGTCACCCTGTTTTCCTGTTACGAACATTGGCATCATGATGAGTGGTTTTGAAATACCAGCTCTCCATGCAATTCCCTGCTTACGGAGCTCCTTTCGTGCCGTTTGGGTGCTGAAGGGATTCGCGAGTGCGACATTCAGTTCTGCAGTGACTTTTGCAGCTGTCGTCCTCTAATTTTTCGTCAAAATCTTCTTCGGTGATCGTTTCTCACAATCACTTAACACACACTTTCGTCCGCGTTGTGATTAGCGGACGATGTTTTTCCGCTTTTCCTGTATGTGGTGTAATTTTTCATTGTGGCGCATCTTGAAAAATCAAACACTTCGGCTGTTTTGGTTACGGAAGCAACCACCACACGAACACTAAAAAATTGCCCACGTTTGTATTTACTTAGCTTCTACGTAATGCATTCACAACTACACAGAACATCGTTCTGACCACGACTGGCACTGGTAAATAATTGAGGACATTGATCGGATGACGTTCGTGACCGAAAACAACAGCGCAACTTGCAGGCTTCACTAGCGTCTGAATTTGTGTTCAAGCGTGTACTCCTCGCGACGTTTCTTTGTGTCCAGCCTCTGTATCAGTGCACCGTAATTGTTCTGGTGCGATGTTCAGTATCATATAAAAATTAAAGTCAGTTCGTACATACTTGGTATACTATTCGCATAGTATCATATATTTCTTTACGTAGGTAATCTCTTTTTATTAGCTTCTAGTTCTATTCAGTTCCTTTTCCTCTATTTTACGTAATTACTTTACACACAGTGAAAGCCGATGTGACAGTTGAATGATTGTAGTCGCAGTCAGAAACCTTAAAAAATAAGAGTGATTCAACTGTGAGTTGATTTTAGCACAAAAACACAAAGCTACTTCCGTACTCTTATCGCGCTAATGATAAGATGGTTAAAAAAGCATGTAACAGTTTTGATATATTTTGACATCATATTTTTCCTCAAAGATGTCAAATACGGTGCAATACCGACGAAGGGTACAAAGATGGAGTATTCGAGTCTTTTGCACAGGCAGTTGTATTAAGGTTAGACAAGAAACCTGTCTTTGGCGGAAAAAGTGAGAGGAAGGTTCAAACAGAAACCTTCTATGTTATTAGATAAACTATTATAGTGTTATATTTCTTACTAAATAAGTTCGAAATATTTTATTTCAGAGGAAGAAAGTAAATAATATTTTTGTACTGTTCTGAACTACGTGAGGATCTAAAGTATTAACCAAACTACTGCCAGGTTTAAAGAACTCACTGAGAACATTTCTTGATGGGGGCAGCGAGTGGTGGAAGAGTCGCAAGAGCGGGTGCTTCGGGAAACACGAGCAGGCAGCAGGTTGCCAGACGCGAAGCATCGCCACTGTGTGTGGGCAACGACGGGGATGCAGTTTCAGACAGAAGGAGTTCGTCAGCGTGATCCGGTGAAGGAGGACACGGCACCCGGCTCCACCTGACGTAGCCATCGTAGTCGACGATACTTACTGCATGGATCAGATGAGTTAGAAAAGGAGGTTGCGTTAAGGTTTGTCAGTTCATTTTGAATTAGCTGGCAGCTGTCACTTTAAACAGTTGCTCTGAACTTAGGTTATTGCTGTGAAATGTAAGTTCTCTATCTCAATAAGAAGCTAAATACCTGTTCCTTTCATTAACTGCCTATCTAAAAGTACTCAGCAGAGCATCCTCTAATGTCTAAATAATTCTTACCCTAATGGTTATGGAGGGGCAACGGCCTTGCCGCAGTGGATGCGCCGGTTCCCGTGAGATCACCGAGGTTAAGCGCTGCCGGGCGTGGTCGGCACTTGGATTTGCAACCATCCAGGCCGCCATGCGCTGTTGCCATTTTTCGGGTTGCACTCAGCCTCATGGTGCCAATTGAGAAGCTACTCGACCGAACAGTAGCGGCTTCGGTCAAGAATACCGCAGGGGAGTGTCGCAGGACCGTTGCTATTCACAATATACATAAATGACCTTGTGGATGACATCGGAAGTTCACTGAGGCTTTTTGCGGATGACGCTGTGGTATATCGAGAGGTTGTAACAATGGAAAATTGTACTGAAATGCAGGAGGATCTGCAGCGAATTGACGCATGGTACAGGGAATGGCAATTGAATCTCAATGTAGACAAGTGTAATGTGCTGCGAATACATAGAAAGAAAGATCCCTTATCATTTAGTTACAATGTAGCAGGCCAGCAACTGGAAGCAGGTAATTCCATAAATTATCTGGGAGTACGCATTAGGAGTGATTTAAAATAGAATGATCATATAAAGTTGATCGTTGATGCCAGACTGAGATTAACTGGAAGAATCCTAAGGAAATGCAATCCGAAAACAAAGGAAGTAGGTTACAGTACTCTTGTTCGCCCACTGCTTGAATACTGTTCAGCAGTGTGGGATCCGTACCAGATAGGCTTGATAGAAGAGATAGAGAAGATCTAACGGAGAGCAGCGCGCTTCCTTACAGGATCATTTAGTAATCGCGAAAGCGTTACGGAGATGGTAGATAAACTCCTGCAGGAGAGACGCTCAGTAGCTCGGTACGGACTTTTGTTAAAGTTTGGAGAACATACCTTCACCGAGCAGTCAAGCAGTATATTGATCCCTCCTACGTATATCTCGCGAAGAGACCATGAGGATAAAACCAGTGAGATTAGAGCCCACACAGAAGCACACCGACAGTCCTTCTTTCCACGAACAATACGAGACTGGAATAGAAGGGAGAACCGATAGAGGTACTCAAGGTACCCTCCGCCACACACCGTCAGGTGGCTTGCGGAGTATGGATGTAGATGTAGGTGTAGATAACGACCGGGAGAGCGGTGTGCTGACTCCACGCCCCTCCTATCCGCATCCTCCACTGAGGATGACACGGCGGTAGGATTGTCCCGGTAGGCCACTCGTGGCCTGAAGACGGAGTGCTAATGGTTTCGGACAAATTAGAAAAGAGCTGTATCAACAGGTACTCATTAACTTGTAAAGAAGGCGTATACTCTGATCATCCAGAACATTATAACCGACGACCTACTACCATGTAAACCCGTCGAGGCGATAGCAGCGTCACCTGGCGAGGAGTGACTGCTAGTCAGACACGCGCACGCGCACGGTGCATGTAGCATCAGTGAGTGTGCTGTCCGTGTGTAGAATGGGGAAGGCGCGCGATCAATGCGAGTTTCACCGAGCACAGATTGCGATGGCCTGGAGACTCGGCACGAGCATTTCGGAAACTGCAGGGCTTGATGTGTGCTTGAGTAGTGCTATGGTGAGTGTTTTCAACACGTGGCGAAACTAAGGTGAAACCACATCCAGACGTCATGAGATTGGACGGGCACCCTTCATTATAGATGTCGGATGCCGTAGACTGGGCAGACTGTTAAAACAGAACAGGCTGCCAACTGTGGCAGAACTAACATCAGAATTTAATGTTAGTCAGATTATAAGTGTGTCTGAACACACGGTGCACCGAACACTCCTAACGATGGGCCTCTGCAGCCGACGATCCTAGCACGTGCCAGTGTTAACACCACGACATCGGCAACTACGACTGAAATGAGCACGTGACCATCGGCACTGAACGTTGGCGCAGTGACACAGCGTTACATGGTCTGATGAATCCCGATACCTTCTTCACCATGCCGATGGGAGGGCGCGAATCCTTAATCCTCCGGGGGAACATCTCCTTGACACCTATACTGTGGTTCAAATGGTTCAAATGGCTCTGAGCACTATGGGACTCAACATCTTAGGTCATAAGTCCCCCAGAACTTAGAACTACTTAAACCTAACTAAACTAAGGACATCACACACACCCATGCCCGAGGCAGGATTCGAACCTGCGACCGTAGCAGTCCCGCGGTTCCGGACTGCAGCGCCAGAACCGCTAAACCACTGCGGCCGGCCCTATACTGTGGGACAGAGGCAAGCTGGTGGCGACTCTTTTATCCTCTGGGGAACATCCCATTGCGTATATAGGGTGCACTGGAGCTCGTGTAAGGCACCATGGCGGCAATGGAATATCGTACACTGGTTGCAGACCACGTACGTCCCTTCATGACATTCATGCTCCCTGACGGCAGTGGCATTTTGCAACAAGATAATGCACCGTACCTCAAGTCCAGGAGTGTGATGGAGTGGTTCAAGGAACGCAGTGGCGAGTTCCAGTGGATGTGAAGACACTTCCCTCCCCCTAACTCGCTAGATAGGAACCCACTGAACACATCTGAGATGTTACTGAACGTGGCGTCAGAGATCATTGTCCCCATTCCCGGAAAGTATGGGAATTAGGTAACTAGAGTGTTCAGATGTGGTGTCAAATCCCTCCAGCGACCTACCTAGGCCTCATTGCTTTCATGCCACGATGCGTAGCCGTTGTAATCCGTGCCAAATGTGAACGTACCGGCTGTTAGATAGGTGGTCATAATGTTCTGTCTGATCAGTGTATATTGATGATCGGAAACAGTATGACCACCTGCTAAATAGGGTGTTAATTCACCTCTCGAACGTAATACAACAGCAATTCTGTGTGGCATGGATTCGACAAATCTTGTTTCCAGATGAGCACGCATAGAGCTTGCAATTCTTGTAAATTATAGCACAGTGATTTGGGGGCTCGAATCTGGGCCTGACTGGATCTAAGATGTCTTCTGGTATTTCACATGGTTCATGTTTGGCGAATTTGGTGTCCAAGATATCCCTTATCCTGTTGGGAGGTGGAATTACCGTCAGGGGAAACATCGAGCTTGAAGAGATGGAAGTGGTCCTCTATAATTTCCATGTAGCCCACCATTGTCAGGGTACATTCTATTACAACGACAGCTCCCATGGACGCCCAGGTGAATACTCCCCACAGCAAAGTACTTTGCCCACAATTTGTGCTCGTGGCGTCGTCTATATTTTGAGCAACCGTCCGTCTCGATGAGGGGCATATGGATAGAACAATCGATCTGAAGTAACAAAAAACGTAATTCAAACAGCCAGGCGAAATGTTTCCACTGACTGACGGCCCATCCTCAATAATCCTGTGCCTACTGCAACTGTAACTGGCGTCGTTGGGACAACGTGAGAACACGCAGAGTCCCAACCGCGGAACTCCGTGTTCAACGATGTGCGCTGAACAGTGTGCTCTGAAACACTCGAGCCTGTACCATCAAGGTACTCTGTCCTCAGGTTTGCTGTAGATCAGAGAGCGGGCAAGCCTCCGAGCTCCATGTCTGTGATGAGGAACATATGTCTAACACCTTGTAGCCTACTTGTGGATTCACCATCCTTCAACGAATTTCCATAAATGCTCATGAAACTAACACATGAATAGTTGACTAGCTTCGCTATTGTTCTCTGCTCCGCTTACAGACGTGCCTACAACGCCACCAGGCGGCCTTGAATCTCGCTTGGGGCGGTGGCCGTAATGTCGTGGTACATCAGTATAGTTGCTTTACACGAAAAAATAGCGCTATTGATGAATTTAACAATTTAATTTCTGTATAAACAAAATGCGGAATACTGAGTACGTTAGTGGAGTTTTGATGACATTAATAATGAATCCATAGAAATGCAAAATGTAGAGCTCACAGAAGTACTGAAAGATGAAGAACTCTTTGCTTCAATGTCCCCCGAATGTGCAGCAACAAACCTTCATAATATAACACCTACAATCTAAAGTTAATTTTGGATATGTGTGTTAAACAGATAACTGAATGTATTGGAACTCTGTAGTCTAGATAGAGGAAGGGAGGAAGAATGAAGCCAGGACAGGATTGACAAGGAGAAGGGGAAGGCGAGATGGCCAGGAAGGGACAGCAGGAAATGGGAAGAGAGAGGGAGTAAGTGATGGGCAGAGAGGAGAAGAGACAAAGAGGAGTGGATGATTAACTAAGCAGGGAGTGGGACGAGGAGGAGGGCAGATAGTGAGACTGGGGGAGATGAACAGAGGTGTGAGATTGAGTAGAAAGTGATACGAGGGGAAAGAGGGGATGGACAGAGAGAGGAGGCAGGAGGGGATGGACAGAGGAGAGGCTCAAGAGGATGGATAGCCTGAGAGAGGGAATGAGGCAATGGCCAAATGATGATAGGGACAGGCAGAGAATGGGGGGAGGAGATGAAGAGAGACAGTGAGGAGGAGGAGGAGATGGATCGAGTCATGGGGGAGGAGAAGGTGGAAAATGAGAGATGGAGCTGAGCAAACAGATAGGGAGAGGGAGAAGATTAGATATTTAGGGAGAGGGGGCAGTAAGAGTTGGACCAGGAGAGCTAGGTGGAGGAGATGAGTAGAGAGGGGGGAGTAGAAGGTGGAGAGAGAGGGGAGCAGGAGATATGTAGAGTGGGAGGCGAGGAGACGGGCAGAGAGTGATGGACAAATAGCTAGAAGGTGGGAGGCGATAGGCAGAAAGGCAGAAGGGCTGTAGGAAGAGATTGATAGAGAGAGAGTGTGCAGGTGCAGATGAATACAAGGAGGGGGACAGAGAGAGGGAAGTAGGAATCGATGAATAGAGAGAAGGGGGGAGGAGGCGATGGGCAGAGAGAGGAGGAAGGAGAGGGATGTGCAGGAGGCATGCAGAGGATGGAAGTAGTGGTCTACAGGGGAAAAAGAAAGCGACCATGAGAAAACAGCCAGAAGAGAGAGAGGATACGGGAGATGGAGAGTGTGTGAGGATACAGGTGGAAGGAGGACAAGTTGTAAGGAGGCATATGCAATATGAAGTACATAAATACTCAGGCAAATGTGTAGTATTCAGCAAATATATATACAGGGTTACACAGAATAACGGGAATGTTGGAAATCAGTAGTGGTAGCAATGGGCAGGTGGCAGCACTGCAGGTTCGTGATAGCGAGTAAACAGTCCGCCATTTTATTAATCATGCATCAGTGGAACGTACAACACCGTGCGATAGCCATAAAATATTTTATAAAAACAATGATACTTTGGTAGCGGCGCAGAGGGAGCTTAAACCTTTTTTATAATTTAGGACGTCATGATGCCGTACCGTCGAAACACGCGATAAAATGTTGGATTAATAACTTTGAAGAGACCGGATCTTCCCTCAAGAAAAAACCAAAACGACGACTAAGAAGTGTGCGTTTTACAGCAAACATTAATGTTGTACGCGGGTCTGTCTTACGGAGCCCACGATGTTCAATTCGTAGGCAAGAAGCAGTGATTGGAATGTCCCGGGAGAGTCTTCGCAGAATTCTTCATCTTGATTTAAAATTTCACCCATACAAACTACAGATGGAGCAACAATTGAAGGACAACGATTATCTGTTATGATTAGGATTCTGTCCACAAATGATAACAAAAATAAACAATGACGATGAATTTCTGAACACGTTGTGAATGTCAGATGAGGCACATTTTCATCTCACAGGTTATGTGAATAAACAGAAATACCGTTACTGGCAAACACAAATCCTAATGACGTTCATGAGCGCCATTTACACGATAGTAAAGTGACAGTATGGTGTAGTGTTCCATGACATGGGATTATCGGACCACATTTTTTCACATAAAATGTCAATGCTGATCGTTACGTGGGTTCACCGAATGCAATGGAAAAGCGGCAAGAGGACACTATGCTTAGCTGTTGACGCAGCGACGACAACCACATCATAGCAGTTTTGGATCTCTACACAGGCGTCCACTATAAACCGGATCCTTTCATATTACTACGTTTTGGTGATTGCGTACTATTGGCGTTTTCACTGCCCACGAATAACAGTATATTTCCGTGTTACTGCAATTTGATGTTAAGTGTTTTCACGGAAACAAAGATAATTCTGTTAACAAGTGTACGTTACTACTCTTCAAAGATCCACCTGAGATCACAGGTTCCTTATACCAAATTACTCAGAAAGTATCCCTGAACAAACTATGATTTTTTTGGCGAAGTTCTGTTTCGCACTGTATACTATATAACTGGGGAAGACACAATCTGAAGATTTAATTACGGCTAACATGAAGAAGTGTCATTTTAATGTTAAGAACTGGGAGAGTTCTGTTCTCTACTGTTCATCCTAGAGATCACTAATCCATCACGGGGTACCTGTTTTTGAAGGAAACACCCGACAAACAGTTACTGAAAAGAGGCAACGTAGAAAAGAAAAGGAGCTGGTGACACGAAATGATGGGAGCCGCTCCACTTGGGGTCACCTGCCGTCAGTAAGGCAAACTGTGGAACTCTCGCATCGGACTGTACAGTCGCCTCCGTACCCACACAGATGACCGCAAGACAAACCTGTGCTATGAAGATATATGTTATTAATCATATCAAATTACGTGTCCCGCGTCCGGTCATCCTGATTTAGGTTTTCCGTGATTTTTCCTAAATCGCTGCAGGCAAATGCCGGGATGGTTCCTTTGAAAGGACACGACCGACTTCCTTCCCCATCCTTCCCTAATCCGATGAGACCGATGACCTCGCTGTTTGGTCTTTCCTCAAACAACCCAACCCAAATAACGTGACTTACAAGTAAAATCTGACTTATGCACATCTTGAGCGAAGAAATGCGTTGGAAACCAATTTTCTATTTGGTGATGCAATGCTGCAACAGCCTAAGAATTATTACACGCACCAAGTGTATTGTACCTTTACATATTTTGTGACAAGCGGTTATTACCTCATAAATGAAAATGTATTTACGGCTTTAAAGATTTCGCTTGGAGTCTCTGGAAGGGACATCATCCTTTTTTTTTTTTTTTGTTAATATGTGTTTTATGGTTTTACCACATGTTCTACATGCTTCAGGGTCACCTCGCTGTAACTTTATTGAACAAAAGTGTATCTACTCTAAACACTTTGATAGTTGCCCTCTTTGAGAATATTGTTTCACCTCAAGCCATCACACATTTTGGTTAAGAAGTACCTAATCGCTCTGTTTGCGTAATATGCAGCATGAAAATGAGGTTGTAAATCACCTCGTGCATTTTTCCCAAGAACGGTTTGTTATTCGGCAAAGTTTAGAATGCTACAACATATGTCAAATCGAAATTCATGCTGCAACGCAATGTGCCATATGTCTGTGTTTCTACTAATGTATTCATAAAAACTAATTTGTGCACTTGGTTTTTATGACAGGATGAATCATTCCTACACAGCAGTGGTCGTCAAACGTTTTTGTTCAAGAATCTATAGTGAAATCACTATGAGCCTCCAATAGACCATCTGAAGTAAGGGCGTGATAAGTTGACCTCCTGCCTCCAAGTTCAAATCGTTAAAAGTCGGTACCGTTCGGAACATTTCGTACCGATTCTTTTGTTTCAGATTCCTACCAATATCAGGGAGACAAAATTTATGACACAACAAAGGCCTCACGAAATGTTGTCTAAATGTCTGGAATGTCATTCTTCTTCCACGTTATACGAGTATTACACCAATCTTAACTTCATTTTATATTCCTTGCCGCTAATTCAGAGTGATTCCGTGATGATGTTACGAACTTTCAAGGATGATGGAGAAGAGTAAATTTAGAAATTAGAGTTAAGGGACCCTGGTCCGGAAACGATCGAGTCGAAAATTATCAGCGAAAGTCGTTCTGATACCTCTGGCAGTGGAACACATGTACTGGTCACGTTGTTGCTAAGATTGTAGCGTAGGCAAGTTTCAGAGGTGGCAGTATGGACCAAGAGCACTTGTTCATCTTAGCTAAATTGAAACACATCTCTTCAACTGAACAGTTGCAATAATTCTTAAGGTATGCATTTTAGAGCCCATGTGCATACTACCTCTTCCAACTACTATGGAAAATATAGAGCCACACTGTTAAGAAGCTCTTGACGTTAGTCAACGTATTTGGATTTGACTGTTAGTTGCTAGATGCATATTATTAGGAAATATGGCTGAGAACGGTGGGCCGCACAAATACTCGATTCGGACCGCGTGCGACAGGCTGACCACAGTATGACGACCACTGTTCTACGGTGTGCACAGTGCCTGTGATGCTGGCACCTGACACAAATATTTCCATCAGTCTGGCGAAAGTCGAGCGTAAGCTACGTGTATATTTCTGTTCTTATCATCTGGCGCTTGTGGAGGTACTTTTCGACAGTAACGTCCCAGAATCTCTCCTCTTCCTTACCAGTAAACATTAGTTCCTTTGTTACGAAAAGCCATTTCGCAGCGGCGGCTCTCAGAATTTCGCAGACAGATAAGGGTGACAGCTGGAGTGAAGTGTGACGGATGGCGGACACCGGCATTGGCTGCTCCTCGTCGCTGCGCATTTCTTATCGCTCTTTGCACAAAAACGGTGACTCGAAAGGCTTACATCAGTAGCGCAAATTTCCATTTGTCGCGAATCCGATAGCAAACAGCAGTAGGTAGGGAGGCAATCTATGATTTTGTATCAACTGCCTAGACACTAATGCAACATCGACATTGTTATCTAATTTAATTTATGTTCCTGAGATTTGGATAAACACTTATAAGGTGTCCTCTGTGTTTCCTCAATGTACTGAGCATTCGCATATTTTGTGACAATTTGGTTATGGATGACTGATGAATGCTTGCGTTATTTTTGAATGATTACAAACGTTGAATGTGACTGTGAGGCGTAGCGCCATATAATGATCCTGCCTTGGAGGTGGTTAAGTGGGAGATGTGTCTCAGAGCTGGATAGTGACAGATGGTGACGCGAGACTGGACGCGCACGTAGTTTATGTATCAGCCGATAGAGGACAATATTGGAGAGGGGGACTGTGATTTGAGTTTCGATTGTGACCACTAGAGTGCACTAAAGTAATAATGTTTTTCATAAACTGTTCTAGTATTTTCATAAAGTGTTATTATGTCTTTTTGTGTATGTAAAATGTTATAAATGTGTTTTAGCAGTATGAATAATGAGTGAGTGTGGATTAACGTTAATATGAAGATAATTGTTTAACGAGTTATGTAGTGGGATTTAGTGTGGGAACATTTCAGAGAAGTATGAATATGGACAAAGGGGATTATTGTAGAATAGATTTGTAAAGTAAGTTTATGGTAAAGGGAAAGTTAATTCAGGTATAAATAACAATAGTAAATAACTTTATTCATAAACAAAACTTCAGCATATTAGATAATTACGTCGGTAAAAAGTGCAGTCATTAAGTTTACTATTTTGCGATTGGTTATGGATGAGAAACGCGGACTGACGCGGGAGAGTGTTGTTTTGCTATTGGCTGTTGAGTAAACTGACCAATGGTAAAGCAATATTCTTCGCGTGCCTTTCTCTGCAGGTAGAGAAGACTTAGAGTGTTCTAGAGAAGTAGTCGAAGCCTAGCCATGAAACAGATCGGACGTGTGTAGTAGTAGTTCCGATGGAAACGATAAGTTGCCGGATCTAGCAGTGTTTCATACATCAAAAGTGTTGGAAAGTGACGGCATAATTATTCCGATGTGTGTATAGAAATTTCGGAATTTTTAAGTGAATTTTGTGACGAGAAAAGACACATATTCCGCGTGCCGTATTGAGCAGGTCGGTGGCTAAAAACTGTGACTGCATTTGGTACCGACAGACTTAATATTTGGCGAGCATTATCAATCAAAAACAATGAGTATTTTTGTAGCTATTACGTTTTCGGGAAATGCAACACCACAAACTTGCTAATGTGAGTGAAAGGGATTGTGAGTGACTGTGTTAAGACTAGCACGGGCTTGGCAGTGATACTTGTTCACCTAAGTTTCAGAATATATTAATTGAGGACAAAATTTCCAAACTTTCATTTCGTGTTTCTCCCGAATCGTAGATTAGTGACTTAAATTGCAGCCTGGTTCACGTCGAAGTACAGTAGGTTTCACTCGGCTTTCCTACTGTTGATCTGTTGAGGCAACACAGGTAGGTGCAGGTTCGTCGTAAAGGGACGGAAAGAACCGCACCGCCGCAACTGGAGGCCAATTGGTTAGTCATCATTACCATTCATAGGGTTCAAGGTTCAATAATTTGTCGATCTTGGAATTTTTTCTGCCATTTATTACTTCTTTCATCTCTAATGGTAATTTAGTGATGTAAAAAGAGCCTTGTTTCACCATGGTTCTGAGTCGGGGCTAAAGTGTAAACAAAACGTAACATAATACGACATAACGTAACTGTTAATATAATACAACACAACATAATACATTAAGTCAACGGCCTTGCCGTAGTGGTAACACCGGTGCCCGTCAGGCCATCGAAGGTAAGTGCTGTCGGGCTGGGCTAGCACTTGGATGGGTGACCATCCGGTCTGTCGAGTGCTGTTGGCAACCGGAATGCACTCAGCCCTTGTGAGGCAAAACTGAGGAGCTACTTGCTTGAGAAGTAGCGCCCCGATCTGGTAAAGTGTTATATGGCCGGTAGATCGGTTTGCCGACGACATGCCCCTTCATATCCGCATCCGGTGCCGCCTGTGGGCTGAGGATGACACGGCAGCCGGTCAGTACGGTTGGGCCTTCGTGGCCTTTTCGGGCGGAGTTTACTTTTTCTATAATACATTAACATATAACTGGCTGAGTAAGACAGTTGAAAGGTACAACCACTTTCAAAAGGATTGGATTGGATTGTTTGGGAGAAGAGACCAAACAGCGAGGTCATCGGTCTCAGATCAGGGAAGGACGGGGAAGGAAGTCGTCCGTGCCCTTTCAAAGGAAACATCCCGGCATTTGCCTTGAGTGATTTAGGGAAATCACGGAAAACCTAAATCAGGTTGGCCGGACGCGGGATTGAACCTTCGTCCTCCCGAATGCGACTTTCAAAAGGACCACGCATAGTAAAGCAATACGATATTAAAAGTAACGTTCAGATTTTATAATGCTTTCGTTATAAAAGTGGTGAGAAGAGAGCACGTGAAATATGAGGTCAGAGAAGGAAGTACGCTGCTATTCTCAGATAGAGAGAGGGGTGCCGGCAGTTTCCCCTCTCCGTCTGCCGGACGGATTGTCATCATCAGTGTGACTTCGTTGACTGCACGGGGCACAGCGGAGGGGTTTGAAGTTAATCCCAGTTCGTTAGTGCACAGTGTGACGGTCTGGCATCGTGTACCAAAAGTCTCCTCCTCTCGGCGGCCGGGTACAACGGAACTGGGAACGGGTTAGACGATTCCATTTCAGCGACACCGTCCTAGGTTCGGAAAGGTGAATAAAATAGCATCTTGTACTTTGGCTGCGAACTTCGAATCTCAGAATATTAAACAATACTTGGAGATATTTGTCTGCTGGATTATGTTGAGCGCGAAGCCTGTTGTGCATATTTGCTATGCACGATTTCGAGCACGATTCCGACGGGGGTCAAATGTTTTTCTAATTAATTTTATTTATTAGGTTAATACAAATCTTTTCACAGAAAATTTGCCGAATTTCTTTTTTTCAAAATTTTTCCGAGTCACTATTGGTAACCTGTGGTTTAGAAGTTCTTATGTGACTGCTGCTACTGTACGATATGATTTTTCCTGTATCTTTTCAGTGATGGTTGTTAGAAAACAGGATACCGGTCTGTCATGCAATACACCTACCTCTATGAGAGAATAGCACTTCCAGATCTTCAGGTTTTTTAAGGCCCAGTATAATGTTAACGTTTTTCCTTATTTCGTAAATAGGAAGTCGGTGAGAGGATAAAACCGATCTTGCCTAATACAGTATACTAAGGTGCGATATTCGGAATATTTTTACTTATTTTTTACCGACTCTGGATATGTTGCATTATTAATTATAAGTTAAATGCGTTGTCGATGTCTATTCACAATTTCAAGATAGCGTAATAACTAATATTTACAAAAACAATTTTTTATTAAAAAACGTTTAAAAGATTTTTCCCTCTACAACTGCTCTGTGAGATCTTTTATATTGCAGACTGTAGACGATCCTCATCGTACAGTCTATGCTGTAGAGAACATTTGTTGGTTATTCGGAGCAAATTTCGCGTAAGAAGTCGTTTAAAACGTAAAGTGATACTGAAAGGAACCTCTAGCATTAAAATCATATCATGGCGTTTGTCCTATTTTTTTCTTCACTTTATGGAAAATAGTTACATGAAGAGAGAACGAAGTCGCATATATTGCTTAGTTCAGTGTATTTCGCGAAACGATGTATTGCCAGAAGTAAACCATTTTTGTACGTTTCAGCGTGATGTCGTGACCTTTCCATCTAATTTAACAAGTATCAGATGCATATTTTAGTCGAGGGGCGGTAGACAGTTGCCAAACTAGGTCTCTTTTGCAAAAAAAACATAGCGACACGATATTCTGGCGGCCTTCAAAGCTACCCGTCATGCTGGAACAGCGCAAAGCGATTTCTTATCTCACAAGGACATCAGCCAAAGACCGACTGAATCCCCGCACTCGATTAACGTCAGTACTACGAGTAGCACACGTGCTCGGTTGCCTAAGGTTTCGAAGTGGTTAACAACACTAGCGTAAGCGAGCCACGATCTGCTGCTCTGTTTCTGTGTCATATGGGTGACACTAGGTGGTTGTCACTCGGTCCGAGGAGGCAGAGGGTAGCACATCAACCCCAGCAACAGGGATTGCCGTCGAACTGATTTTTTATCTTCTCTGTTTACAAAAGGTAATGTCCCAGCTGAGTGACCCACTCAATAACTCATCATTGTCCAGCCCGAACCGCCTGAAATTTGGAGAGGTTGTTGATCTTACACTGTTGGCATTGAGTAGGAAGAGATTTTTTGCAGTTCCACCCATAAGGGTGTGAACTAGGGAATGAAAGGTTTCTTTGAAAATACATCGCTATTAAGGCAATTTTGAAGCTAGACTTGCGAAGAATAGTATTTGATTTCTAGATAAGAAATAAATACTTGTTTCAGCATCTCTCGAAATTTAACCCCTACGGTGTTGAAATAGTTGGTGTAAGTTTTTTTTGATAAACACTTGCTAAATATTCTTTAAGTTACATCTATTGGCATTTAATTTCTCGGTTACAAATAAAAATTACGTGTTTCAGTGTTTTTGAAAATTGAGCCCCCTCCCCCCACCAAGGGGTTAAATGAGGGCCGATAAATTTTAACAAAAATTTTCATTATATCGAAAAAAAAATTAAACTAGATCTATGATATCTGGTATTTAACTTCTCGGTTAGTTATAAAAAATATGAGTTAGGGGATGAAAGTTGGTATGAAAATATTGCCACAATAGCGATTAACAAAAACCTCGGACTTCAACTACCAGAATGGCCTTTTGATAAGAAGTACATTCAGAAAACACCATGCTTCTATGCCCTTAATTAGTGTGAAATGCTTAGAGGGTGTTGCACTTCGTGAACAACGTAAAAATTCGATTAATGAAAACAAAAAGAAATCTGTGCAGACCATACGGTCTGCGCGAGCAAAGTAGAGGAAGCTAAGCTAGTTACATTATATGTCGCATTGTCACCGCGTGGCTACTGCGCTGAAACCAGTCCTACAAGCACGTACGTCCAACTCTGTAAAAGCTGCTTCGAATCGTTAATTATAAACATAATAAATATTAACACTGTGCAATATTCTTTTAATTAATTCTAGAAGTAATATGTGCTTTGTATCACTGTATGTTTTAAGAAAACGTTACAGAATATACATGAAGATGTACTGATGTACAGCGGAAGTGTATTTGATCCGTGGCAATGTTCGTGAACGAAATTTCTGAAACAGAAAAAAAAGATAAAAGAAATTGCGGAGAAAACTGGAGTGTAACGATAATCCTTACAACCTGAGTGGAAACGACAACTAGCACTGTCCTATTAGACTGTAAATAAATTATGACTCTCACACTAAAAATCACACGAGGACAGTGCCTTTCGGCAAGCAGTCACGCTACCACGACTTCCTCTGAAAACTGCACAGTTACTCTGACAGCTGCTCTCATAGTTCGGTATTATTAATGGCCAGCGAATTGATTTTCTTCCCACCTTCACATTTATTCATACATTGATGCATGCATATTGTTATGAACATCAGTGGACAGATTAAAACACAAGAGCTATTTTTATTTCAAGGTCCGAACGGTCGCGAAATGGAAACCACAGTGAAAATCAATTTTTCTTATTTACAACTTTTAGCTATACCTTCGACCTACCTCTTTACACATTCGCCTCTTCGACTTAGACACCGGTCGCAGCTTCATATAATCAGCCCAGTATCCTAGTCACAGAAGGCAACTGCATGCTGGGTATGTCAGAAACAACAGATACCACACGGAGAGTGCGACAAGCTGGGAATCTGAGTCGGACAGAAAGTGTGCTCGGATGCTGAAGCGGTTAAGGCGACTGCTCACATGATGCTGGAAATCTGACTGAATCCCGATTAGACATAAATTTTCACTTGTTGCCAGTGAATTCATTTCAGCATCCAACTGAAGTCAGTGTCAGAATTTATTTAATTTCATCATTTATATATACTGCTGCGGAATCAAGAATGGTGTCTGTTCTTTCAGACATGTCCAAAAAGTACAGACACCACACTTACAGGGTATAATGGGAATAAATGCAGATATTTCTGTTGGTGACTGAGGGTGGTGTACTGAACAACATTACATCAGTACTTATGTCATTTTCAGACTAATAATTATATCCATTACAAGTCATATCTTTTTAGATTGCTTAGTACATCGAAGTACGGGTGGCAAGAGCATGTCATTAATGCTTATTTTCCCCTGCGCAGCAGGTCAAGAGTTGAAGAGTGCACTCCTGGACGGGAAACGGCTAGTCTATACTGACAATCGTAGTCCATTTCGTGGTGCAGTACGAACATATTAAGATACCACTTATATATCTGCACTTATACCATTAACAGCCTGTGTATAAAATATATACAGCTTGATGGACAATTATATCATTTCAGTACGGATGCACTTTCTTTGCTGAACTCTTGCAGGAATCCGGCATGATACTTTGAGCAATGGGTGTGGGTGGTGCTACGTAAGTAGTTAGCGACAAGTTGGACATTTGAGTCAGACTAAAAGCATGTTCTGATAGCCAGAGCGGTTAATGCAACTGCTCGCATAAAGTGGGAAACCTAGGTTCGAGTCCTAGTCCAGCACAAATTTTTTTCACTTTTCGCCGTTGAGTTCATTTTAGTGCCAAGTTATCGCCGCTGTCAGAATTTATTTCATTACATAATGGATATGTATGGCTATGAGATCAACAATGGTGTGTATTCTTTTGGACTTGTCCCAAGAAACAAACATCTTACATGAGCTGTTACAGAGAATTGCTGTTTAGCACATGGAATAGGCGAGATACTTAAAGCAATATTGATTGATATGAGTGTTGCAAAATTACTGAATTGGTCGCTAAATGATAGGCTACTAGTTAAATAAACAAATTACTATTTGACACGTTTTGAGAGATACCCATCACAAGATAGCTTGGAAACCAAAATATAAATGACAGAAAATTTACAAAGCTATACAGAGCAACATGACAAGAGTACAACCATTACAAAGTAATACTGAGAGCTGACATGCACACCATGATCATCTAGGTGTTCAGATGCCTAAAGACCCGTTGTAACTGATACAGCTGTCATGGAGATAGGAGCGGTGAGCGTATACGGCTTTAGCAGGGATATGGGGGGAGATGCCATCTGACAGGGTCTTCAGCAGGAAGGCTGTGGCATGGAGCATATCACTGGGTTATCTGTGGATTACTGGTAGGCATTCCAGTTGGTATAGCAGTAGTCATGGTCCACCTACAGATGGTGATGGGGATGGGGCACATGACGACTTGGTAGTGATTAGCGTGTGGTGAGGACGACAGGAAGGTGGTAACTTCTAACTGGCTCGAGGACTTCTGCAGTGAGGCGTCCAAGGAGGTTGGAAGATCTGAGGATGACATTTGGGTTGGTGTTGCTTGCAGAATATGTGTTCCGTTGATGAGGACAATGTCACCTTGGAGCGAGTCAGTAAACTGAAGCCTCCACTCGGAATATTTTTTTCCACGAGGATTTCATCACAGTTTAAACGAGTACTAGAGCTGCGTGTCACTGGGGAAAAGAATGTCCGCAGTTTCCCCTTACTTTCAGCCGTAATGCAGTACCGACAGAGCAAAGTCGTCTCTGTTAATGTTTCAAGGGCAGATTTTTTTTATCTTTGTATTTATTTAATTATTTGAGTGGCTAGAAGCGGCAGTGTGAAAGTTAGCGATACAGAATCGTGAGGTTGGAAGGTGCGGGAGTTGGGGGGGGGGGGGTTGTCAAAGACAAGTTGGTGAACAGTAACTTTTGGAAATTTGTGGTAAGGTCTTATGAGACCAAACTGCTGAGGTCATCAGTCCCTAAGCTTACACACTACTTAATCTAACTTACGCTAAGGACAACACACATGCCCATGGCCGAGAGAGGACTCGAACCTACGACGGGAGGACCCACGCGAACCGTGACAAGGCCCCCTAGACCGCGCGGCTACCCGGTACGGCTTGGTGAACAGTGAATGCTAAAGTAGGGTAAAGGGAAATAGAGTGGTCATGACTCGTTATGGTGATAGTTAGGAGTTCTGGAGCCAGATACTAAGCTGTGTCACAATATTCAGGTATAATCTTTATTATAATTCCAATTAATTCGGATCAAATCCAAATCAAGAGGCGAGTCGCCACCGTTACAAGTAACTCCAATGTGCAACCGTTAAAAGGAAAATACAGAACAGCATGCCATATAGAAATTTAAAAATTCCATATATTTTAACTTTCACAATACTTAGTTGAAAATGCCAGATTTATAATACATGCCGCAGAAATCTCTGATCTATGACGCTATTTACATTCTTTTCAAAACAACATGCTTTTTAAAACATTTGCATATGATTTCAAATCGAAATTAGCACTTGTGCAGAATCAACCATAAATAGTGATTACTAGAGGTTTAAGGGAACTAAAAGCACTGAAAAGCAAAACATAAACAATAAAACCAGCTATCAGTCATCACAGATGCCCTTAAAGAAAACAGCTGCCATTCCGTCGGCAACGTTGTTTAGTAAGGACCCTACGCTACGAGCCAGTAATGAATAGAAAACAATGAATAAAAATTAATGGGACCTTCGTAACTCAGTCTTCCTGACACACAACTGTTTCCTAGCATGCCTACAATGCAGTACGCTTGAGTTCCATTTCATAGAAACCCAAATTAAGCCGACAGCGACCCTAGGCAAAACGCCGGCGGTAAATCTTGTTGCTGAGTACAGCTTCTCGCCAGTCCGAAGCCCGTGGCGACCTAAAATGCGAGGCCGGTTGATATTCGCTTGCAGGCGACCTTTACTTGTATACAGGGAAGGCCGCTCACGGACCACCGTGCTAGGCCCGCATCGCTTCCAGCAGTTGCGGCGAGCATGTACATTTCTCCGACGGCCCGCAGCCTTTCCGGCGGTATTCAGAACGGCTCTGTGACGTGATGGAATTGAACCGTGACAGTTGTAGACTGGTAGGTGGGTGACAGCTGTAGGTAGAATGGAGGTAAGTAGAAATCGCACAGAGAGACAGCGAGAAGAGGACAATGGACAATTTTTTATGCATATTCGTGTGTTGTGGTGAATGATTTTGTTAGTGTTTGGTTATCAATATGTGGTTGGTCTTTAGTCACCCGTTGATTACGCATCTACATCTACATCTACATCCATACTCCGCAAGCCACCTGACGGTGTGTGGCAGAGGGTACCTTCAGTACCTCTATCGGTTCTCCCTTTTCTATTCCAGTCTCGTATTGTTCGTGGAAAGAAGGATTGTCGGTATGCCTCTGTGTGGGCTCTAATCTCTCTGATTTTATCCTCATGGTCTCTTCGCGAGATATACGTAGGAGGGAGCAATATACTGCTTGACTCTTCGGTGAAGGTATGTTCTCGAAACTTTGACAAAAGCTCGTACCGAGCTACTGAGCGTCTCTCCTGCAGAGTCTTCCACTGGAGTTTATCTATCATCTCCGTAACGCTTTCGCGATTACTAAATGATCCTGTAACGAAGCGCGCTGCTCTCCGTTGGATCTTCTCTATATCTTCTATCAACCCTATCTGGTACGGATCCCACACTGGTGAGCAGTATTCAAGCAGTGGGCGAACAAGCGTACTGTAACCTACTTCCTTTGTTTTCGGATTGCATTTCCTTAGGATTCTCCCAATGAATCTCAGTCTGGCATCTGCTTTACCGACGATCAACATTATATGATCATTCCATTTTAAATCACTCCTAATGCGTACTCCCAGATAATTTATGGTATTAACTGCTTCCAGTTGCTGACCTGCTATTTTGTAGCTAAATGATAAGGGATCTTTCTTTCTGTGTACTCGCAGCGCATTACACTTGTCTACATTGAGATTCAATTGCCATTCCCTGCACCATGCGTCAATTCGCTGCAGATCCTCCTGCATTTCAGTACAATTTTCTATTGTTACAACCTCTCGATACACCACAGCAGCATCTGCAAAAAGCCTCAGTGAACTTCTGATGTCATCCACCAGGTCATTTATGTACACTCCTGGAAATGGAAAAAAGAAAACATTGACACCGGTGTGTCAGACCCACCATACTTGCTCCGGACACTGCGAGAGGGCTGTACAAGCAATGATCACACGCACGGCACAGCGGACACACCAGGAACCGCGGTGTTGGCCGTCGAATGGCGCTAGCTGCGCAGCATTTGTGCACCGCCGCCGTCAGTGTCAGCCAGTTTGCCGTGGCATACGGAGCTCCATCGCAGTCTTTAACACTGGTAGCATGCTGCGACAGCGTGGACGTGAACCGTATGTGCAGTTGACGGACTTTGAGCGAGGGCGTATAGTGGGCATGCGGGAGGCCGGGTGGACGTACCGCCGAATTGCTCAACACGTGGGGCGTGAGGTCTCCACAGTACATCGATGTTGTCGCCAGTGGTCGGCGGAAGGTGCACGTGCCCGTCGACCTGGGACCGGACCGCAGCGACGCACGGATGCACGCCAAGACCGTAGGATCCTACGCAGTGCCGTAGGGGACCGCACCGCCACTTCCCAGCAAATTAGGGACACTGTTGCTCCTGGGGTATCGGCGAGGACCATTCGCAACCGTCTCCATGAAGCTGGGCTACGGTCCCGCACACCGTTAGGCCGTCTTCCGCTCACGCCCCAACATCGTGCAGCCCGCCTCCAGTGGTGTCGCGACAGGCGTGAATGGAGGGACGAATGGAGACGTGTCGTCTTCAGCGATGAGAGTCGCTTCTGCCTTGGTGCCAATGATGGTCGTATGCGTGTTTGGCGCCGTGCAGGTGAGCGCCACAATCAGGACTGCATACGACCGAGGCACACAGGGCCAACACCCGCCATCATGGTGTGGGGAGCGATCTCCTACACTGGCCGTACACCACTGGTGATCGTCGAGGGGACACTGAATAGTGCACGGTACATCCAAACCGTCATCGAACCCATTGTTCTACCATTCCTAGACCGGCAAGGGAACTTGCTGTTCCAACAGGACAATGCACGTCCGCATGTATCCCGTGCCACCCAACGTGCTCTAGAAGGTGTAAGTCAACTACCCTGGCCAGCAAGATCTCCGGATCTGTCCCCCATTGAGCATGTTTGGGACTGGATGAAGCGTCGTCTCACGCGGTCTGCACGTCCAGCACGAACGCTGGTCCAACTGAGGCGCCAGGTGGAAATGGCATGGCAAGCCGTTCCACAGGACTACATCCAGCATCTCTACGATCGTCTCCATGGGAGAATAGCAGCCTGCATTGCTGTGAAAGGTGGATATACACTGTACTAGTGCCGATATTGTGCATGCTCTGTTGCCTGTGTCTATGTGCCTGTGGTTCTGTCAGTGTGATCATGTGATGTATCTGACCCCAGGAATGTGTCAATAAAGTTTCCCCTTCTTGGGACAATGAATTCACGGTGTTCTTATTTCAATTTCCAGGAGTGTATATTGTGAATAGCAACGGTCCTATGACGCTCCCCTGCGGCACACCTGAAATCACTCTTACTTCGGAAGACTTCTCTCCATTGAGAATGACATGCTGCGTCCTGTTATCTAGGAACTCCTCAATCCAATCACACAATTGGTCTGATAGTCCATATGCTCTTACTTTGTTCATTAAACGACTGTGGGGAACTGTATCGAACGCCTTGCGGAAGTCAAGAAACACGGCATCTACCTGTGAACCCGTGTCTATGGCCCTCTGAGTCTCGTGGACAAATAGCGCGAGCTGGGTTTCACATGACCGTCTTTTTCGAAACCCATGCTGATTCCTACAGAGTAGATTTCTAGTCTCTAGAAAAGTCATTATACTCGAACACAAAACGTGTTCCAAAATTCTACAACTGATCGACGTTAGAGATATAGGTCTATAGTTCTGCACATCTGTTCGACGTCCCTTCTTGAAAACTGGAACGACCTGTGCCCTTTTCCAATCCTTTGGAACGCTATGCTCTTCTAGAGACCTACGGTACACCGCTGCAAGAATGGGGGCATGTTCCTTCGCGTACTCTGTGTAAAATTGAACTGGTATCCCATCAGGTCCAGAGGCCTTTCCTCTTTTGAGCGATTTTAATTGTTTCTCTATCCCTCTGTCGTCTATTTCGATATCTACCATTTTGTCATCTGTGCGACAATCTAGAGAAGGAACTACAGTGCAATCTTCCTCTGTGAAACAACTTTGGAAAAAGACATTTAGTATTTCGGCCTTTAGTCTGTCATCCTCTGTTTCAGTACCATTTTGGTCACAGAGTGTCTGGACATTTTGTTTTGATCCACCTACCACTTTGACATAAGACCAAAATTTCTTAGGATTTTCTGCCAAGTCAGTACATAGAACTTTACTTTCGAATTCATTGAACGCCTCTCGCATAGCCCTCCTCACACTACATTTCGCTTCGCGTAATTTTTGTTTGTCTGCAAGGCTTTGGCTATGTTTATGTTTGCTGTGAAGTTCCCTTTGCTTCCGCAGCAGTTTTCTAACTCGGTTGTTGTACCACTAGTGATACGTACAAGTGGTAGTTTTCTTGAAACTCAGCATATGTCTCTTTGTACTGTTTTTCATTATGTCAGTATCCTTTTGTTATGCTTGCCTTGTGATATTCCTGTTTACTGTGTTTCATTCTTTACAACACTACTTAAATATGGGGCGCAATTTCTTGATCTTACTGAAGTAAATGTAGTGAAAGTCTACCGACAGAGCTGAAATCGAAACGAAGTCAAAGTGAGCTTAAAGGTAAACACAATTAAAAAATATAGTGAGAATCCACCACAGCTCTGCAATCGAGATGGCACCGAAGATAAGCGAAAAAGCAGCATTAATCTCAAAACATGACAGCAGTTGTGCTGATCACAGGTACGTGAGTACAGATCTGCTGTAACATTCAACCACATCAAGGGCACGTTACGTTTCGACTGCTGTGACAAAAAAAGATAAGACGTCTCATTCTGTATTCGTTGGAAATGATTGTCGGGACACTCAAAACATGACAGCAGTTGTGCTGATCACAGGTACGTGAGTACAGATCTGCTGTAACATTCAACCACATCAAGGGCACGTTACGTTTCGACTGCTGTGACAAAAAAAGATAAGGCGTCTCATTCTGTATTCGTTGGAAATGATTGTCGGGACACTCAAAGCAGTGAAATGACTCTTTACTGGTACTATCCTGGTGAAACTGTTTCTGTTCTTCGTATTAACAGGACGCTCAGGTATTACCCAGTATTAGTTGAATAACAAAATATTTTTGATTTTGGAAGGATGTAATGTAGTGTAGGGAAATAGCGCAGATAGATTCTGAAATTTCCAGAAGATATATCTGAGCACATTCCTCTTAATCAGTGATAAAACGGCGTAAATATCCAACGCACTTCAATGTACGATTAATCATTTGTTCTAATAACTGGGTTGTTTTGGAAATCAGCCTTATGCAAACACAATTAGTTTATTTCTATATTTACCCAGATATGTTTCGACACTAATGTGTCATCTTATGTGGGTAAAATTTTTATTTCTGTAAAGCACAATATCAGATTTGTAATAATTTAACTGCTGTATGCCTAAGAAATACAACATTTGCAATTTGCTTCGTTTTGTTTAGACACTCACCTTAAAATTACATCGCTAACTGCTTCAGTCTGGAACCACGTGACCGCTGCGGTCGCAGGTTCTAATCCCGCCTCGGGCATGGATGTGTGTGATGTCCTTAGGTTAGTTAGGTTTAGGTAGTTCAAAGTTCTAGGGGACTGATGACCACGGATGTTAAGTCCCATAGTGCTCAGAGCCATTTGCACCATTTTTGAACATCGCTAACTGAACTGTATTATTATACATCGATTTTAGTGCTCGTTTTCGTCGTTTCTTTGACAGCATGTCCTCTGCAAACTGGCCATGAAGAAAATTATTGCGTATTTGTGGAGAGCTGTTTCCAGGGTAGAGGTTATGTACGTTTCTGTACTTACATTTTCCGTCCTGTTACGTGTCCCCGGTTGGTGTCACAATCAGCTGCTATTTAGTGCATTGCCTTCACTCACTTTTTCGCAAATTTTCGTTCACCACTTCACCTCACATGCACTTACACAAAATGTGGCGAAATGTGATCTGAGCAGACACTTCTGACAGCACACTCAGTGACAGGCGTCATGTTATTGTTGTTGCTCACTTGTTCATCGTTGTTCTTGTGTTTGTTATGGCGCTGATTTTGGCTCAAATGGCTCTGAGCACTACGCGACTTAGCTTCTGAGGTCATCAGTCGCCTAGAACTAATTAAACCTAACTAACCTAAGGACATCACACACATCCATACCCGAGACAGGATTCGAACCTGCGACCGTAGCGGTCGCTCGGATCCAGACTGTAGCGCCTAGAGCCGCACGGCCACTCCGGCCGGCGCTGATTTTGAATGTGTGTGTGTGTGTGTGTGTATGAGAGAGAGAGAGAGAGAGAGAGAGAGAGAGAGAGAGAGAGAGAGAGAGAGATGGAAAGAGAGGTGGGGAGAGAACCAAGAAAACAGGCTTTTTTTGGTTATGTTTTTTGTGGGGAGTCACCACCTTTATATAGTTCAATGAGTGTTCCAAACAGTGTTTTGTTGCACAGTGTTGTATTTTCATTCAGGACTCTCTTTCCCAGTATTATTGCTTTTTATATGTGGTAGTTCTCCTCTATTGTGAGTTTTTGATAGAGACTGTTGCTTTTTCTGAGGGTCTCGAGATCAGTCTCCACGTTTTTTTTGGTGGTGGTTTTCTTGTATTAGATGGTCTCCAAAAGTGGAATGTGTACTATCACTTCGTAGGGCTCTGAGGTTTGGGGTACCTCGTTTTGAAATTTCTTCATGTTTGGCCTATGTAGACTGACTGGCATGAATTGAAGGTTAACTGATATATTCCAGCTTTGGAGAATTTGTCTGCAGAATTGTTCTTAGGTCTTAGATTCTTCTGTACTGTGTTATTTGTGTGGTATGATATTTGTAGCCCTTGTTTCTTCAGAATGTTTCCCACCCTGTGTACGTTTTTGTTACTGTGTGTTAGTGTGTACCATGCTGTACTCTTTGTAGGGTGTTCCTGGTATCCTGTGTTTGTCTGGAGCTTGTGTTATTGGTTCTCTGTTGTGGCTGGTGATTTATTGATGGTTTGTTCTCTTTTAATTTGTTTTTTAGTTTTATTGTCCAGTTTGTTTATCATTTGTTTGTTGTAAACATTCTCTCTGGCTATTTGATGTATTATATTTAGTTCCTGTGTGTGGTTGAGTTTGTCCAGCAGAGTTATGTTGAGCCCATGTAACATGTGTCTGAAATTTGAGCATTTGTGTGCTTGTGGGTGGTTGGAGTTGATGTGAATGTTTGTACTTGTGGCTGTAGCTTTCCTGAAAATTCCAAAATTATGTTTGTTGTTGATTCTATATATGGTAATGTCTAAGAAATTAACCTTCATTTCCTCTTCTGTCTCAATCTGTTTCATCAGTCAAGCAAATGATGTCATCTGCGTATTGGTACCAGTATATAATGTTGTACTGTTTTGGATTTCATTGAATATTTTGTTTTCACTGTGGTTTAGAAATATGTTTGCAAGTAGACCACTATGGGTGAGCCCATTGGTAGGCCATCTTTTTACAGATAGCACTCTTTCTTGAAAGTGAAGTAGTTCTGTTCCGTTATACTCTTTAGGGTGACTTCTATTTCATCTATGTGTCTATTTGTTATGTCGCCTTGATACCGCAGCTGTTTTTTTAACAATGACGATTGTTTCTTCTATTGGCACGTTTGTGTACATGGATGTGATGTCAAAAGATACCAGGGTTGCTGTTGATGGTATGTTTATATATCTTTTCTATCAGTTCACTGGTATTTTTTAGGTTTCTATTGTCTGTGAAAGTGTTCAATTTCCGTAGTAATGTATGTAAGTGTCTTGCTAGGTGGTAACATGGTGCATATTTGAAATTTATTATGGGTTTAATTGGACAGTTATATTTATGTATCTTTGGTAAACTATTGAGGCTGGGTGCTTTTGGATTCTTTTGTGTCATGTATTTGGCTTGAGTTTCTGTGATGGTGACTCTGAGAGTTTTTAAGAGTTTTTGAATGTTTCTTTGGTACCTCATGGGAGGATCATTGTTTAACTTGATGATATTGTTGTGTTCTATAAATTCTTCTGTTATCTTGATGTACTCTGCCTCATTCATCAGTACAAGTGTATTCCCTATGTCTGCTCTGGTGATGATTGCATTGTGTTTTTGGAGTTTTTTATTTAGTTTCATAGATATATTTTGCTCTGTTGTTTTTGAGATGATGTGGGTCTTGTTCACCTTTATTATGTTTTTTATCTCTTCTGCTACAAGTTCCCATGTTAAGTTGGCATTGAAATTTGGGTTCTCCAGCTTTTCTTCTTGCTTTATTATGTATTCTGCTTCTGTGATCAGGTTTTCTATGGTTTTGTGTGACAGGTTTGTGTTTATGTTGTGTTTAGGCCCCTTTTCAAGTAATTCTCTTTCTTGTTTTGTTAATTCTATGTCGGTTAAATTGCTATTCCAATGCTGTGTTTGCGCATGCTAATGAGGAAATACACCAATTAGATTAACTCTACTTTGTTTTCTCTGCTTTGCTCACCAGATTCATAAGCAAAATTACAATACGCTGATCCCAAACTGTATACATGATACGTAGTAGTTGTTTTCTCACTTGCGGGAGGTGAAAGAGTTGTACAGGGTGTTACAAAAAGGTACGGCCAATCTTTCAGGACACGTTCCTCACACACAAAGAAAGAAAATATGTTATGTGGACATGTGTCCGGAAATGCTTACTTTCCATTTTAGAGCTCATTTTATTACTTCTCTTCAAATCACATTAATCATGGAATGGAAACACACAGCAACAGAACGTACCAGCGTGACTTCAAACGCTTTGTTACAGGAAATGTTCAAAATGTCCTCCGTTAGCGAGGAAACATGCATCCACCCTCCGTCGCATGGAATCCCTGATGCGCTGATGCAGCCCTGGAGAATGGCGTCCACAATACGAGCACGAAGAGTCTCATTTGCTACCGGGGTTGCGTAGACAAGAGCTTTCAAATGCCCCCATAAATGAAAGTCAAGAGGGTTGAGGTCAGGAGAGTGTGGAGGCTATGGAATTGGTCCGCCTCTACCAATCCATCGGTCACCGAACCTGTTGTTGAGAAGCGTACGATCACTTCGACTGAAATGTGCAGGAGCTCCATCGTGCATGAACCACATGTTGTGTCGTACTTGTAAAGGCACATGTTCTAGCAGCACAGGTAGAGTATCCCGTATGAAATCATGATAACGTGCTCCATTGAGCGTAGGTGGAAGAACATGGGGCCCAATCAAGACATCACCAACAATGCCTGCCCAAACGTTCACAGAAAATCTGTGTTGATGACGTGATTGCACAATTGCGTGCGGATTCTCGTCAGCCCACACATGTTTATTGTGAAAATTTGCAATTTGATCACATTGGAATGAAGCCTCATCCGTAAAGAGAACATTTGCACTGAAATGAAGATTGACACATTGTTGGATGAACCATTCGCAGAAGTGTACCCGTGGAGGCCAATCAGCTGCTGATAGTGCCTGCACACGCTGTACATGGTACGGAAACAACTGGTTCTCCTGTAGCACTCTCCATACAGTGACGTGGTCAACGTTACCTTGTACAGCAGCAACTTCTCTGACGCTGACATTGGGGTTATCGTCAACTGCACAAAGAATTGCCTCGTCCATTGCAGGTGTCCTCGTCGTTCTAGTTCTTCCCCACTCGCGAGTCATAGACTGGAATGTTTCGTGCTCCCTAAGACGCCGATCAATTGCTTCGAACGTCTTCCTGTTGGGACACCTTCGTTCTGGAAATCTGTCTCGATACAAACGTACCGCGCCACGGCTATTGCCCCGTGCTAATCCGTACATCAAATGGGCATCTGCCAACTCCGCATTTGTAAACATTGCACTGACTGCAAAACCACGTTCGTGATGAACACTAACCTGTTGATGCTACGTACTGATGTGCTTGATGCTGTAGAGCAATGAGTCGCATGTCATTACAAGCACCGAAGTCAACATTACCTTCCTTCAATTGGGCCAACTGGCGGTGAATCGAGGAAGTACAGTACATACTGACGAAACTAAAATTAGCTCTAACATGGAAATTAAGTGTTCCGGACACATGTCCACATAACATCTTTTCTTTATTTGTGTGTGAGCAATGTTTCCTGAAAGTTTGGCCATACCTTTTTGTAACACCGTGTATGTAACATGTTACATGTAACGGAACACAGTGCTACGCTCACACACAAGACTTATAAAGTTTTTCCCTTAATGCCAATAGGGATTTCTGTTACACTCCTGGAAATTGAAATAAGAACACCGTGAATTCATTGTCCCAGGAAGGGGAAACTTTATTGACACATTCCTGGGGTCAGATACATCACATGATCACACTGACAGAACCACAGGCACATAGACACAGGCAACAGAGCATGCACAATGTCGGCACTAGTACAGTGTATATCCACCTTTCGCAGCAATGCAGGCTGCTATTCTCCCATGGAGACGATCGTAGAGATGCTGGATGTAGTCCTGTGGAACGGCTTGCTATGCCATTTCCACCTGGCGCCTCAGTTGGACCAGCGTTCGTGCTGGACGTGCAGACCGCGTGAGACGACGCTTCATCCAGTCTCAAACATGCTCAATGGGGGACAGATCCGGAGATCTTGCTGGCCAGGGTAGTTGACTTACACCTTCTAGAGCACGTTGGGTGGCACGGGATACATGCGGACGTGCATTGTCCTGTTGGAACAGCAAGTTCCCTTGCCGGTCTAGGAATGGTAGAACAATGGGTTCGATGACGGTTTGGATGTACCGTGCACTATTCAGTGTCCCCTCGACGATCACCAGTGGTGTACGGCCAGTGTAGGAGATCGCTCCCCACACCATGATGGCGGGTGTTGGCCCTGTGTGCCTCGGTCGTATGCAGTCCTGATTGTGGCGCTCACCTGCACGGCGCCAAACACGCATACGACCATCATTGGCACCAAGGCAGAAGCGACTCTCATCGCTGAAGACGACACGTCTCCATTCGTCCCTCCATTCACGCCTGTCGCGACACCACTGGAGGCGGGCTGCACGATGTTGGGGCGTGAGCGGAAGACGGCCTAACGGTGTGCGGGACCGTAGCCCAGCTTCATGGAGACGGTTGCGAATGGTCCTCGCCGATACCCCAGGAGCAACAGTGTCCCTAATTTGCTGGGAAGTGGCGGTGCGGTCCCCTACGGCACTGCGTAGGATCCTACGGTCTTGGCGTGCATCCGTGCGTCGCTGCGGTCCGGTCCCGGGTCGACGGGCACGTGCACTTTCCGCCGACCACTGGCGACAACATCGATGTACTGTGGAGACCTCACGCCCCACGTGTTGAGCAATTCGGCGGTACGTCCACCCGGCCTCCCGCATGCCCACTATACGCCCTCGCTCAAAGTCCGTCAACTGCACATACGGTTCACGTCCACGCTGTCGCGGCATGCTACCAGTGTTAAAGACTGCGATGGAGCTCCGTATGCCACGGCAAACTGGCTGACACTGACGGCGGCGGTGCACAAATGCTGCGCAGCTAGCGCCATTCGACGGCCAACACCACGGTTCCTGGTGTGTCCGCTGTGCCGTGCGTGTGATCATTGCTTGTACAGCCCTCTCGCAGTGTCCGGAGCAAGTATGGTGGGTCTGACACACCGGTGTCAATGCGTTCTTTTTTCCATTTCCAGGAGTGTACAATCAAAATGCAAATTCTCATTTTTATTCATACTACTTGTCAACTTAGTAATAAACGCAACCTGTCTTTGGTATGAGAAAAAAGTTGAAAGAACAGCATGCTCTTAAGTTGGATCGCGTGACGGGAAATATCAGGCATAGCCTCAGAAACGGAACATCACTTGCATGGTTCTAGCAATATCAAGAGTGTAGTAGTGAGTAGCCTCCAGCTGATTCCTGTGGAATGAGGGTGAAGACCTCATACTGTACTCATAATTGCCAAATATGAAACACTCGATATCCACTGGCAATATGACTATGAGTCGTGTGAATGATGCTAAAGTTTGAAAGATTTGAACATGCACCGTTTGCCAAGAGGTGTTAGAAACCTCGAGATAATAATCTATTCAAGGTAGTTTGTGAAACATGAACAAACACACTTTCGCAGGGTCATGCATAGCAACCCTCCAAACAGTGTCCGCCGACGGGTCCGCCGATGGGACCATTGAATAAACTGAAGGAGAGAGTGACTGCGCTGACTGCAGAATGTGTCTGATTGCTGTTGTGGTCTTCAGTCCAAAGACTGGTTTGATGCAACTCTCCATGCTAATCTATCCTTTGCAAGCTGCTTCATCTCCAATTAACTACTGGAATCTACATCCTTCTGAACCTTCTTACTATATTCAGCTCTTGGTTTCTATCTACAATTTTTGCCTTCCACGCTTGATGATCCCTTGATGCCTCAGAATGTCTCCTACCAACAGATCCTTTCTTCTAGACAAGTTTTGCCACAAATTATTCATCTCCCCAATTCTATTTAATACCTCCTCATTAGTTACACGATCTGTTCATCTAATCTTCAGCATTCTTCTGTCGCACCACATTTCAAACGATTCTGTTCTCTTCTTGTCCAAATTGTTTCACTTTCATACATGGCTTCATTCCATACAAATACTTTCAGACTTTCAGAACAGACTTCCTGGTACTCGATGTTAACAAATTTCTCTTCTTCAGAACAGCTTTTCTTACCATTACGAGTCTACATTTTATATCCTCCCTATTTCGATCGTCATCAGTTATTTTTCTCCCCAAAAAGCAGAACTCATTTACTATTTCAAGTGCCTCATTTTCTAATCTATTTCCCTCTGCATCACTTGATTTAATTCTATTGCATTCCATTACCTTCGTTTTGCATTTGTTGATGTTTATCTTACATCCTCCTTTCAGGACACTGTCTTCCAAATCCTTTGCTGTCTCTGACGGAATTACAACGTCATCGGCACACATCAAAGTTTTTATTTCTTCTCCCTGGACTTTAATTCCTACTCCAAATTTTTCTTTTGTTTCCTCTACTGCTTCCTCAATATACAGATTGAATAACGTAGGGGATAGGCTACAACCTTTCTCAACCATTGCTTCCATTTTGTGTCCCTGTTGACTCTTATAATTTCTGTCTGGTTTCTATACAAATTGTAAATAGCCTTTCACTCAATGTATTTCATTCCTGTCACCTTTAGAATCTTCCAGTCAACATTATCAAAACCTTTCTCTAAGTCTACAAATGCTGTAAACGTAGGTTTGGCTTTCCTTAACCTATCTTCTATGAGATGTCGCAGGGTCAGTATTTCCTGGCGTGTTCTGGAATCCAAACTTATCTTCCCCGACGTCGGCCAATCATAATAGGGATTAAATTTATTTCGACCATACAATTCGTGCAATTTTTACAGTTCTAGTACTTGTTGGGGAACAGGTATTACGTCATGTTATGTGTATTTTGATAGGTACTAAGAACATATCACTACGCCTGTAAATGATTCAGGTGACCCTTGTGGAAAATCTACCTTATTACTCTCCAAGTACAAATTAATTCCGGTACCCAGATAGTCAATACTCATTTGCAGATTGTCCCTCCTACCTATTTTACTCTAAAACGTTTTAAGACATAATTACTATAAATTTTTTAACATATTATAAGAAATTATGCAGTAGCACTACAATCTCGGACCATCCCGACAGCTACTCACGGACTAACTGATCGTTAGAAAAAATGTCTAATGGTTCGGTAGTGACTCATTTAATTTATAAACAGAAATTTAACTTTGGAAGTCTTTTACTCAGTTTGCCACAGGAAGCATTTGTGCCACTTGTACTCTCTGTCCTTCAATTGTTATGAATAAAAATGAACGTCGAGGCCATATAGAAACACCGATGTCTAAGAACATTTTGGCATCATTCTGATATATGATATCAGAGTATATGGACCTCTGCCATGTTGAAGGGTCTGTTTTTAGCTGATTACCGTTGACAAGCCTTAATTGCAAGATGCAAATAATAGAAATTCTTCAGAAAATATAAAGGGGATCATTACTGGAAACTGGACCTTCGTGATTGCTTTTACGGTTTGTGAAGACGGCGTCATTTTCGCTGTTCCCGTAGAAACGAAGACTATTACACACGCTTCTTATCGCTGCGAAGTCACATAATAATGCGAAAGGACACAAAACACCGGCATGAGTTGTTCCCTTGTGTTTTAAATCGTATAATACACTTCACCACTTGCTGAGGATTGTACTGATTTTCGTCTGTATGTTTTTACCATGAACACAAAGCGAGGAGAAAGGTGAGGAACAGACAAGAACTACAACAAACAGCGTAATCAATAAATCAGAAGAAGGTACACCGCTTATCACTGTGACAACTACGTCTCGCAACAAACGCCTGAGAATAGGAGCGCTAATACGTTTACAACTGCCATCATAAATCTGGGGCGGGTCGGGCGTGCACCGCGCTACGTAACTCACGGGCAGTTGGCGTGAGGTAGCGACCAGTTTTGAGTTAGGTCGTGTCGAGCAGCAAGAGTAAATTCACTCCGAGCATTACCTCTGGTTTGTGTGTTTGTTTTGCGCCAACGAGGACGGAGTGATGTAATCGGTTCATCAGCTTTCACGACGTGTTTGTCATAAGCAGTGTTACAGTGCATCAGGATCACGAGAATCCTACAGCATCAACAGGTATTGGAGATACGGAGTGCGGAGTAGTGTTTCTCAGCCTCACCTTCACATCTGTGCCTTGATATACAGGTAACAGCTTACACGGGCTCGTGTCTGACGTCGAACCATCGATTTAGATACGAACATATAAGTGTAATGTATCAAAAATATTTTCAGAATTACTGAGTGATATAGTGCAGTGGGAAAATTATGTCGACCCAGGGACTTCGAAACATAGTATGTACTGAATGAGGCATCACGAGAGAGGTTTTCGAAACTAGTTTTTGCTCTGTTTATGATGATTTCTCTGTCGACGACATTGTACGATATGAAAAGAGTTACAGAAATGATTCCTTAAAATAGAATGTGTTATAGGGCTACTGAATTTATTACAGTCTATGTCTATCGTTACCTGAATGAATTGTAGCAGCGTATCATCGTAAGAACATGCACATGTTATAAGTTACAAGCGAACGGTGGTCGATGATTTTTGTAGTGTATGGTTCTGCCCCTGCCAGTACTTGGTAGTAGTAAGCGTAGTCTAGCGTGTTGACTGCCCTTCGTTATCTTTAAGAACCTAAGTTTGACTGATAAGAAAACATAGACACAACAGTTTAAAGTTTATTACTAAGCGTAGAAAAGCTCTCAAGCGATTCTATAACTGTAACCGTCGCACTTTTGATAGTCCTCGAATTAAAAGAAATCTTTACAGTTTGTAACGCGCGTGTCACAGAATGATCGGTAGAAATATTTTAAAATTTAACTAAACGGCGACGCCAAAAGGTTCTTGACATTGAAAATACATTTTAAAATTATCAGTTTACTTTTTTCGTTTTCCGTACCACAATCGGTAGAAAAGGGACCCTTCCTTATACGATCGCTTCGTTGTCCGTCCGTCTGTTAAGACTCGTTTTTCTCAGGAACAGGTACAGCTGTCAAGTCGAAATTTATTTCAAATACTGAAGTCTACGGTCCTTTGGAGACGAAAAGAATTTAAGCTTCAATTAATGCATTAAAAATAAGGTCATTTACTTCTCTTACGTTTGCTAAAACACTCATCAAAACCCTTTAGGGTACGTCCCGTTGACCTAGATGCGTGGAAGTTTTCACAGCAAAAGTAAAAGAAAAAAAAACTGGAAAACTGCTAATCTGTAATTACATCAGATAAAACATATTATTTTTGCTATTTGTTGACTGACTATCTGTGTGTCCATCTTGTTAACACCCCCTTTTCTTATAACGGGCACAAGTATCAATTTGAAATTTGTGTCGAATACTAAAGTCTAGGATTCCTTGGCACTGTAAGTCAATGCAGTCAAAAGACACGGCCATTTGTGTCACATATTTTGATACTTACAAACTCACTCATCAAACCTATAGATAAACTGTCTATATACATAATTAAGTTTGTACGGAACCGTCAGAGCGTGAGTCTTAATCGCACTTATCCGGTTTCGTGTTTACAAAACTCGAACATTAAACATTTACTAACGTAACTGTTATATCATTCTTCTGACGTAAATATTTTATTATACCTGACACTGCCAGCGTAGTTGAAGTCGATCCTTAAATATAGTGCTGTTGTCTCTCTTAGGAAACCTTTTATTTGCCAAGATCGCAAGGAAGGATACATCGGTTACTAGTTTCGACCCGGTAAATGGTCATCGTCATATCACATAACAGAAAGCAGTGTCTGTATCGATTACTGAAACAAGACACTTCGTCACAGTCATGTTTGCAATTACAAATAATTTGTGAATTTGGGATTGTAAACATGATTGTGACAAAGCATCTTGCTCAAGTAGTCGATGTAGACAGTGCTTTATATTATGTGATTTGAAGATGACCATTCAACTGGTCGAAATAGTAATGTATCCTCCTTTGCGATCAAGCCAAATAAAAAATTGTGAGCGATTGTATCTTCATTTCTTTCGCCCGTCTTCCGTCTCTGAATCACGTTTACGTACGTCGATTCCATCTACAATAACAGAAGGTCTTAAATCTCGCAGAAGCTACTTTAGATCCGACTCAAATTGTTCATGTAGCTATCACGTAATCTCTCGTCTACTCAATATGCCTGAGAAGTTTAACATAACTGAAACATGTAGACAAGAGCAGATCCTAGACTTTTCCGAAAGAGTCTACAGACAAAACGATACATGCTGCTTATCATTTGATTTGTAACTAATTTCACTCTATACAGAACATTTAAAGATATCCATTGCTCTGTTGGCTACACCTCAAAGGTCATAGCTCTGCTTAATGTACTCCCCAACAAGAGGTTGACGCTATGTCCACCACTCGAATACAAAACCTTATCTACGTCTACATCTACATCTACATCTACATTCATACTTCGCAAGCCACCCAACAGTGTGTGGCGGAGGGCACTTTACGTGCCACTGTCATTAAATCCCTTTCCTTTTCCAGTGGCGTATGGTTCGCGAGAAGAACGACTGCCGGAAAGCCTCCGTGCGCCCTCGAATCTCTCTAATTTTACATTCGTGATCTCCTCGGAAGGTATAAGATGTGAGAAGCAATATATTCGATACCTCATCCAGAAACACACCCTCTCTAAACCTGGACAGCAAGCTACACCGCGCCTTTCTTGCAGAGTCTGCCACTTGAGTTTGCTAAACATCTCCGTAACGCTATCACGCTTACCAGATAACCCTGTGACGAAACGCGCCGTTCTTCTTTGGATCTTCTCTATCTCTTCCGTCAACCCGACCTGGTACGGATCCCACACTGATGAGCAATACTCAAGTATAGGTCGAACAAGTGTTTTCTAAGCCACCTCCTTTGTTGATGGACTACATTTTTTAAGGACTCTCCCAATGAATCTCAACCTGGTACCCGCCTTACACGCCTTACCAACAATTAATTTTATATGATAATTCCTCTTCAAATCGTTCCGCACGCATAATCCCAGATATTTTACAGAAGTAACTGCTACCAGTGTTTGTTCTGCTATCATATAATCATACAATAAAGGATGCTTCTTTCTATGTATTCGCAATACATTACATTTGTCTATGTCAACGGTCAGTTGCCACTCCCTGCACCAAGTGCCTATCCACTGCACATCTTCCTGCATTTCGCTGCAATTTTCTAATGCTGCAACTTCTCTGTATACTACAGCATCATCCGCGAAAAGCCGCATGGAACTTCCGACACTATCTACTAGGTCATTTATATATATATTCTGAAAAGCAATGGTCCCATGACCATGAAATTACCTTAACGTCTGTAGACGTCTCTCCATTGAGAACAACATGCTGTGTTCTGTTTGCTAAAAACTCTTCAATCCTGCCACACAGCTGGTCTGATATTCCGTAGGCTCTTACTTTGTTTATCAGGCGACAGTGCAGAACTGTATCGAACGCCTTCCGGAAGTCAAGGAAAATGGAATCTACCTGGAGCCTGTATCTAATATTTTCTGGGTCTTATGAAGAAATAAAGCGAGTTGGGTCTCACACGATCGCTGTTTCTGGAATCCATGTTGATTCCTACAGAGTAGATTCTGGGTTTCCAGAAACGACATGATACGCGAGCAAAAAACATGTTCTAAAATTCTACAACAGGTCGACGTCAGGGATATAGGTCTATAGTTTTGCGCTTCTGCTCGACGACCCTTCTTGATGACTGGGACTACCTGTCCAATGATTTGGAACCTTCCGTTCCTCTAGAGACTTGCGGTACACTGCTGTTAGAAGGGGGGCAAGTTCTTTCGCGTACTCTGTGTAGAATCGAATTGGTATCCCGTCAGGTCCTGTGGACTTTCCTCTGTTGAGTGATTCCAGTTGCTTTTCTATTCCTTGGACACTTATTTCGATGTCACCCATTTTTTCGTTTGTGCGAGGATTTAGAGAAGGAACGGTAGTGCGGTCTTCCTCTGTGAAACAGCTTTGGAAAAAGGTGTTTAGTATTTCAGCTTTACGCGTGTCATCCTCTGTTTCAATGCCATCATCATCCCGGAGTGTCTGGATATGCTGTATCGAGCCACTTACTGATTTAACGTAAGACCAAAACTTCCTAGGATTTTCTGTCAAGTCGGTACATAGAATTTTACTTTCGGATTCACTGAACGCTTTACGCATAGCTCTCTTTACGCTAACTTTGACATAGTTTAGCTTCTGTTTGTCTGAGAGGTTTTGACTGCGTTTAAACTTGCAGTGAAGCTCTCTTTGCTTTCGCAGTAGTTTCCTAACTTTGTTGTTAAACCACGGTGGATTTTTCCCGTCCCTCACAGTTTTACTCGGCACGTATCTGTCTAAAACCCATTTTACGATTGCCTTGAACTTTTTCCATAAACACTCAACATTGTCAGTGTCGGAACAGAAATTTTCGTTTTGATCTGTTAGGTAGTCTGAAATCTGCCTTCTATTACTCTTGCTAAACAGATAAATCTTCCTCCCTTTTTTATATTCCTACTTACTTCCATATTCAGGGATGCTGCAACGGCCTTATGATCACTGATTCCCTGTTCTGCGCTTACAGAGTCGAAAAGTTCAGGTCTGTTTGTTGTCAGTAGGTCCAAGATGTTATCTCCACGAGTCGGTTCTCTGTTTAATTGCTCGATGTAATTTTCAGATAGTGAACTCAGTATAATGTCACTCGATGCTCTGTCCCTACCACCCGTCCTAAACATCTGAGTGTCCCAGTCTATATCTGGTAAATTGAAATCTCCACCTAAGACTATAACATGCTGAGAAAATTTATGTGAAATGTATTCCAGATTTTCTCTCAGTTGTTCTGCCACTAATGCTGCTCAGTCGGGAGGTCGGTAAAAGGAGCCAATTATTAACCTAGCTCGGTTGTTGAGTGTAACCTCAACCCATAATAATTCACAGGACCTATCCACTTCCATTTCACTACAGGATAAACTACTACTAACAGTGACAAACACGCCACCACCGGTTGCATGCAATCTATCCTTTCTAAACACCATCTGTGCCTTTGTAAAAATTTCGGCAGAACTTATCTCTGGCTTCAGCCAGCTTTCCGTACCTATAACGATTTCAGCTTCGGTGCTTTCTATCAGCGCTTGAAGTTCCGGTACTTTACCAATGCAGCTTCGACAGTTTACAATTACAATACCTATTGCTGCTTGGTCCCCGCATGTCCTGACTTTGCCCCGCACCCTTTGAGGCTGTTGCCCTTTCTGTACTTGCCCGAGGCCATCTAACCTAAAAAACCGCCCAGTCCATGCCACACAACCCCTGCTACCCGGGTAGCCGCCTGCTGTGTGTAGTGGACTCCTGACCTATCCAGCGGAACCCGAAACCCCACCGCCCTATTGCGCAAGTCGAGGAATCTGCAGCCCACACGGTCGCAGAACCGTCTCAGCCTCTGATTCAGACCCTCCACTCGGCTCTGTGCCAAAGGTCCACAGTCAGTCCTGTCGACGGTGCTGCAGATGGTGAGCTCTGCTTTCATCCCGCTAGCGAGACTGGCAGTCTTCACCAAATCAGATAGCCGACAGCCAGAGAGGATTTCCTCCGATCCATAGCGACACACATCATTGGTGCCGACATGAGCGACCATCTGCAGATGGGTGCACCCTGTACCCTTCATGGCATCCGGAAGGACCCTTTCCACATCAGGAATGACTCCCCCCGGTATGCACACGGAGTGCACATTAGTTTTCTTCCCTTCTCTTGCTGCCATATCCCTAAGGAGCCCCATTATGCGCCTGACTTTGGAGCTCCCAACTACCAGTAAGCCCCCCCTCTGCGACCGTCCGGATCTTGCAGACTGAGGGGCAACTTCTGGAACAGGACAAGCAGCCATGTCCGGCCGAAGTTCAGTATCAGCCGGAGACAGAGCCTGAAACCGGTTCGTTAGACAACTGGAGAGGCCTTCCGTTCAGCCCTCCGGAATGTCTTTCGCCCCCTGCCACACCTCGAGACTACCTCCCATTCTACCACGGGTGAGGGGTCAGCCTCAATGTGAGCAGTATCCCGGGCAGCCACAGCCGTAGTCCGATCGGGGGATGCGTGGGACGAGATATCCGTCCCCGACAAACTCAAATCTGGACCCCCACAGTGATGCCCATTGGCAACAACTTCAAGCTGCGTGACCGAAGCCAACACTACCTGAAGCTGCGAGCGAAGGGATGCGAACCCAGCCCGCATCCGAACACAGCAGTTGCAGTCACAGTCACGTTCAAAACTGACGTTGTTATTGGCCCACAGTGCTGAAATACCTGTAATGTATCTTAAAATACATTGAAAGCATTATATGAATGTAACGTTTGATTCCATGCTTCTAAAAATAACTATAAACTTCCTACGTTGAGTGCTTTTAAGCAGCCCACCACGCCAGCCTATCTTGTGGGAAGCCTCTTCATCTCTGCATAACTACTGCAACCTGCACTCACTTTAACCTGCTTGACTATGCACGACCCTTGGTCTCACTCTACAAGTTTTGCCCCCATACTTTCCCTCCAGCACCAAACTGAAGCAAGTTGTAATCCAACATGTTGTACAGAGAGTTCACACGCTGTCTTAGCCAGCTCGAACACCAGATCTGTCTCTGTTCGAGCACAGATGGTGCATGGGGGCTTAATTAAAATGCAATAATTTTAGTAGCTGTGTGTCCGGTTACGAAGTCTCGTAACTGGTTGTCCCTGACTAGTGTTAGTACGCTATCTGACTGCATAAAATAACAATAAAGAATGAAAGGAAATTTCCGTTAACACAATTGATTAATTAAGTCCCCTGCAACTATAAAAGCTACGAAACAGCAAAGCACAAGTGTAACTGTTCTGTGTGTGGAAGTGTGATTCAACGTGCATGTATCTGGCACTCTTCCTCATTACGACAAGATATTTTAAACACCATTTACAATGAACTAATTGAAAAACCACCACCACCACCACCATCATCATCATCATCATCATTTAAGACTGATTATGCCTTTCAGCGTTCAGTCTGGAGCATAGCCCCCCCCCCCCCCCCTATACAGTTCCTCCATGATCCCCTATTCAGTGCTAACATTGGTGCCTCTTCTGATGTTAAACCTATTACTTCAAAATCATTCTTAACCGAATCCATTATTCTCCTCGGTCTGCCCCGACTCCTCCTACCCTCTACTGCTGAATCCATGAGTCTCTTGGGTAACCTTGCTTCTCCCATGCGTGTAACATGACCCCACCATCTAAGCCTGTTCGCCCTGACTGCTACATCTATAGAGTTCATTCCCAGTTTTTCTTTGATTTCCTCATTGTGGACACCCTCCTGCCATTGTTCCCATCTACTAGTACCTGCAATCATCCTAGCTACTTTCATATCCGTAACCTCAACCTTGTTGATAAGGTAACCTGAATCCACCCAGCTTTTGCTCCATACAACAAAATTGGTCGAAAGATTGAACGGTGCACTTAGTCTTGGTACTGACTTCCTTCTTGCAGAAGAGAGTAGATCGTAGCTGAGCGCTCACTGCATTAGCTTTGCTACACCTCTCTTCCAATTCTTTCGCTATGTTGCCATTCTGTGAGAATATGCATCCTAAGTACTTGAAACCGTCCACCTGTTCTAACTTTGTTCCTCCTATTTGGCACTGCTGGTGACTCCTGTGGATGCCTTGGGCAGATGGAGGGAATATTTTGAAGAGTTGAACAATGTAGGTGAAAATGCGATCAGTAATGTTTCAGATTTCGAGGTAGAATGGGATAGGAATGATGATGGAAATAGGATCACATTTGAGGAAGTGGAAAAAATGGTCAATAGATTGCAGTGCAATAAAGCGGCTGGGGTGGATGAAATTAAGTCGGAACTCATCAAATACAGTGGAATGTCAGGTCTTACATGGCTACACAGGATAATTGAAATGGCCTGGGAGTCGGGACAGGTTCCATCAGACTGGACAAAAGCAGTAATCACACCAATCTTTAAACATGGAAACAGAGAAGATTGTAACAACTACAGAGGTATCTCTTTAATCAGCGTTGTGGGTAAAATCTTCTCAGGTATTGTTGAAAGGAAAGTGCGAGTATTAGTTGAGGACCAATTGGATGAAAATCACTGTGGGTTTAGGCCTCTTAGAGGTTGTCAGGACCAGATCTTTAGCTTATGGCAAATAATGGAGAAGTGTTATGAGTGGAACAGGGAATTGTATCTATGCTTTATAGATCTAGAAAAGGCATATGACCAGGTTCCTAGGAGGAAGTTATTGTCTGTTCTACAAGATTATGGAATAGGAGGCAAACTTTTGCAAGCAATTAAAGGTCTTTACATGGATAGTCAGGCAGCAGTTAGAGTTGACGGTAAATTGAGTTCATGGTTCAGAGTAGTTTCAGGGGTAAGACAAGGCTGCAACCTGTCTCCACTGTTGTTCATATTATTTATGGATCATATGTTGAAAACAATAGACTGGCTGGGTGAGATTAAGATATGTGAACACAAAATAAGCAGTCTTACATATGCGGATGACTTAGTTGTGATGGCAGATTCGATTGAAAGCTTGCAAAGTAATATTTCAGAGCTAGATCAGAAATGTAAGGACTATGGTATGAAGATTAGCATCTCCAAAACGAAAGTAATGTCAGTAGGAAAGAAATATAAACGGATTGAAAAACCAGAAATAGTATAATTGCACATAGAAACCACAATTACAAGTCTAATACATGAACACGAGCCAGATGCTTTGTTAACTGAACCTGTGACCAAGAGGCATTATCATTAAGGAAATGTGAAATAAAAAAATTTTTTTACCTCCATATATATTGACAAAAAATACACTGTGATCATTGCAACATCTTCCATCTATACATTACACCAACCGAACAGCATCTACTCTCTCGCCCAACAGAACAACAACTGCACACGACATCCTCTGGACTAGTACTGCACTCGACATTCTCTCAACAAGCTCTGCCCACGACAACCTCTGAACTACTACTGCCCCAGCGGAGGCGGCGGAATAATAATCTTTGGCGCAATCTCTGGCGCTGAGACTCAGTGTAGCCACCTTTCATATGCCTCTCCTCCATGGGCTAGAATTTGATGGTATTTTTGCCAGCATTGGTGATGAAAATACCACCAAATTCGTCCAGAAATACAGACAAAAATAAAACATGATATAAGTAAGTAAATATCAAATAACTAAATAAATTTTGGCTTTGCACTGATCCTTCAATAACCTAATATAAAAAATACAGTAAGGAATACAAATGCTTGCATACATGTGATTTTACATAATAGTTTACGCAAGTATTATTTGTCTGAGTGGTTAAACAATTCAATCAATAGCACCAGCAATGACGAATAGGTGCAGGTAAGAGTCTCACAACATTTCATAAACAGTAAATACACAAAAAATCAGTTTATACGAATATTCACATAAAATCTTTTCAATAGTTCAATAAACAAGTAGCACTCCTCAGAGTAGTTGACAGTTCCAACAGTAGCACCCATCAATGGTCAACAGGTGCAAATAGCAGTCCCATAACATTTCATCAGCAGTATTTAAACAGCTCCAACACTGGCACCCAGCAATGACGACCAGGTGCAGACACCGACAAGTGACATTATCTCAGTAGCAGCAGTTCCATCAGTGGCACCCAGTAATGTTGTACAGGTGCAGACACCAACAAGTGACATCATCTTAGTAGAAGCAATTCCATCAGTGGCACCCAGCAATGTTGAACAAGTGCAGACAGCAACAAATGTCATCGTCTCAGTAGAAGCAGTTCCATCAGTGGCACCCAGTAATGTTGAACAGGTGCAAACAGCAACAAGCGACATCATCTCAGTAGCAGCAGTTCCATCAGTGGCACCCAGCGATGGCGACCAGATGCAGGCAGCAAGAAGCGACATAATTTCAGTAGAAGCAGTTCCATCAGTGGCACCTAGCAATGTTGAACAGGTGCAGACACCAACAAGTGACATCATCTTAGTAGAAGCAGTTCCATCAGTGGCACCTAGCAATGGCGAGCAGGTGCAGACAGCAACAAGTAACATCATTTCAGTAGAAGCAGTTCCATCAGTGGCACCCAGCGATGGCGACCAGATGCAGGCAGCAAGAAGCGACATAATTTCAGTAGAAGCAGTTCCATCAGTGGCACCCAGCAATGTTGAGCAGGTGCAGACAGCAACAAGCGACATTATCTCAGTAGCAGCAGCTCCATCAGTGGCACCCAGCAATGTTGAACAGGTGCAGACAGCAACAAGTAACATTATCTCAGTAGAAGAAGTTCCAACAGTGGCACCCAGCAATGTTGAACAGGTGCAGATAGCAACAAGTGACATCGTCTCAGTAGAAGCAGTTCCATCAGTGGCACCCAGAAATGTTGAACAGGTGCAGACACCAACAAGTGACACCATCTCAGTAGCAGCAGTTCCATCAGTGGCACCCAGCAATGGCGAGCAGGTGCAGACAGCAACAAGTAACATCATTCCAGTAGAAGCAGTTCCATCAGTGGCACCTAGCAATGTTGAACAGGTGCAGACAGCAACAACTGACATCATCTGAGAAGAAGCAGATCCATCAGTGGCACCCAGTAATGTTGAACAGGTGCAGACACCAACAAGTGACTTCATCTTAGTAGAAGCAGTTCCATCAGTGTCACCTAGCAATGTTGAACAGGTGCAGACACCAACAAGTGACATCATCTTAGTAGAAGCAGTTCCATCAGTGGCACCTAGCAATGGCGAGCAGGTGCAGACAGCAACAAGTAACATCATTTCAGTAGAAGCAGTTCCATCAGTGGCACCTAGCAATGTTGAACAGGTGCAGACACCAACAAGTGACATCATCTCAGAAGAAGCAGATCCATCAGTGGCACCCAGTAATGTTGAACAGGTGCAGACAGCAACAAGTGACATAATTTCAGCAGAAGCATTTCCAACAGTGGCACCCAGTAATGTTGAACAGGTGCAGACAGCAACAAGTAACATTATGTCAGTAGAAGCAGTTCCATCAGTGGCACCCAGCAATGTTGAGCAGGTGCAGACAGCAACAAGTGACATTATCTCAGTAGCAGCAGCTCCATCAGTGGCACCCAGCAATGTTGAACAGGTGCAGACAGCAACAAGTAACATTATCTCAGTAGAAGAAGTTCCAACAGTGGCACCCAGCAATGTTGAACAGGTGCAGATAGCAACAAGTGACATCATCTCAGTAGAAGCAGTTCCATCAGTGGCACCCAGTAATGTTGAACAGGTGCAGACACCAACAAGTGACATCATCTTAGTAGAAGCAGGTCCATCAGTGGCACCCACCAATGTTGAACAGGTGCAGACAGCAACAAATGACATCGTCTCAGTAGAAGCAGTTCCATCAGTGGCACCCAGAAATGTTGAACAGGTGCAGACACCAACAAGTGACACCATCTCAGTAGCAGCAGTTCCATCAGTGGCACCCAGCAATGGCGAGCAGGTGCAGACAGCAACAAGTAACATCATTCCAGTAGAAGCAGTTCCATCAGTGGCACCTAGCAATGTTGAACAGGTTCAGACAGCAACAACTGACATCATCTGAGAAGAAGCAGATCCATCAGTGGCACCCAGTAATGTTGAACAGGTGCAGACACCAACAAGTGACTTCATCTTAGTAGAAGCAGTTCCATCAGTGGCACCTAGCAATGTTGAACAGGTGCAGACACCAACAAGTGACATCATCTTAGTAGAAGCAGTTCCATCAGTGGCACCTAGCAATGGCGAGCAGGTGCAGACAGCAACAAGTAACATCATTTCAGTAGAAGCAGTTCCATCAGTGGCACCTAGCAATGTTGAACAGGTGCAGACACCAACAAGTGACATCATCTCAGAAGAAGCAGATCCATCAGTGGCACCCAGTAATGTTGAACAGGTGCAGACAGCAACAAGTGACATAATTTCAGCAGAAGCATTTCCAACAGTGGCACCCAGCAATGTTGAACAGGTGCAGACAGCAACAAGTAACATTATGTCAGTAGAAGCAGTTCCATCAGTGGCACCCAGCAATGTTGAGCAGGTGCAGACAGCAACAAGTGACATTATCTCAGTAGCAGCAGCTCCATCAGTGGCACCCAGCAATGTTGAACAGGTGCAGACAGCAACAAGTAACATTATCTCAGTAGAAGAAGTTCCAACAGTGGCACCCAGCAATGTTGAACAGGTGCAGATAGCAACAAGTGACATCATCTCAGTAGAAGCAGTTCCATCAGTGGCACCCAGTAATGTTGAACAGGTGCAGACACCAACAAGTGACATCATCTTAGTAGAAGCAGGTCCATCAGTGGCACCCACCAATGTTGAACAGGTGCAGACAGCAACAAATGACATCGTCTCAGTAGAAGCAGTTCCATCAGTGGCACCCAGAAATGTTGAACAGGTGCAGACACCAACAAGTGACACCATCTCAGTAGCAGCAGTTCCATCAGTGGCACCCAGCAATGGCGAGCAGGTGCAGACAGCAACAAGTAACATCATTCCAGTAGAAGCAGTTCCATCAGTGGCACCTAGCAATCTTGAACAGGTGCAGACAGCAACAACTGACATCATCTGAGAAGAAGCAGATCCATCAGTGGCACCCAGTAATGTTGAACAGGTGCAGACACCAACAAGTGACTTCATCTTAGTAGAAGCAGTTCCATCAGTGTCACCTAGCAATGTTGAACAGGTGCAGACACCAACAAGTGACATCATCTTAGTAGAAGCAGTTCCATCAGTGGCACCTAGCAATGGCGAGCAGGTGCAGACAGCAACAAGTAACATAATTTCAGTAGAAGCAGTTCCATCAGTGGCACCTAGCAATGTTGAACAGGTGCAGACACCAACAAGTGACATCATCTCAGAAGAAGCAGATCCATCAGTGGCACCCAGTAATGTTGAACAGGTGCAGACAGCAACAAGTGACATAATTTCAGCAGAAGCAGTTCCAACAGTGGTACCCAGCAATGTTGAACAGGTGCAGACAGCAACAAGTAACATTATGTCAGTAGAAGCAGTTCCAACAGTGGCACCCAGCAATGTTGAACAGGTGCAGGTAACAGTCCATAATATTCACTATCAATAATTAAACAGTTCATCAGAGTTTATCAGCAGAAATTAAACATTTCTAAGTGGCACCCATCAATGATAATAGGTGCAAGCATGAACAACAGTTTGAATGCACACACAATTGTTTTTACAAAATTATTATGAATGCTCTTACACTAAACATACTAATTATAATAAACACACAAATGATATCAGACAATTGTCATATTAACTATTACAAATACACAAATATCAGTAAACCTAAAATATTTATGGGTGTCAGTGCTAGCCACAACAAACAAGTAAAATAATATTTAGGAGGTAGGTCGGTACCAATTATTTGGGATTAGGAAAGGAAAACACACAAAACACACTCACTCATCTTTGTAATTGAATAGTGTTAACTGTGTAAATGCAATTCTGTCAAAATTTGATGTTCAATATGTGTATCAAGTAGTAGTGGCAACAGTGTAAAACAGTCAATAATGGTCAACGTCATAGTCATCATGTCAAGACCAATGTTTGCCAAGCCAAATCAAAATGTACTGTTGCTGAACAACTGTCAGTGTGCCAAGATATGCAAGAAAAGTATATACTGATTATTGATTTAACAAATGTGTGTGTAGACAATCTTCCTTCCACTGGAGTGTTCTAGTCTGCCATCTTCATCCTCCTTGTTCCATATAAACCAACAAAAAAAAAAAAAAAATGCTCCTCACTTACTTTGCCTCTTATCCACCAAAACTCCAATAATCATCAGCATCACATAATCTTAATACTTCAATAATACCTCTTACGTCGATACATAGAAATCTTATCATCAATATAAATTACCTTACCTCTTGTCCACCAAAACTCCAAAAATCATCATCACGCCATCTCAATACCTCAATAATACCTCTTCAATACGTCCATACATATAAACCTTATCACGAATATCATTTCACTTCTGTAACAACTCTTTCCTCTTGTCAGTCTCCTCAAACAAGTACAGATAAAATCCTAGTGCAAACTTCAATTCATAATCCCATACAATCTGAAGACACAATGTCCACCTGACCCAAACCTTCTACTCATTATGAATTATAAAATACATTTTGGTTACCTTGTCCATCATTAAATAAAAGAAATGCATACTTGACCTCTAACAGCCTTTAGTTTGAATAACTTTCAGTAAGTAGGTACGACTTGTTGTTGTTGTGGTCTTCAGTCCTGAGACTGGTTTGATGCAGCTCTCCATGCTAGGTACGACTACAGAGTATGAATGATCACATAAGACTTTGAATGAATAAATCGTAATATTTCACAGTGTGTACACCACTTCAAGAATCATGGCAAAAAAGAAGCAAACATGTGGAGTATTTTTTTGTGTCAAGTGTCAGTTGCTATAACAAATGCTCACGAAGAATGCAGTGTAATAACTGTCAATGGTCTAAACCTAGTGTTGGTATTTCATGTCGTTAGGTTCCTTCCAATTAGCATAAATTTATACAGCTTCCATAAAACCTCCAGGTCATCTGACTTCAATGAAGTTTCTTGTACCAATGTCGTTCGCAGAATTATAGCAGTTCATTTTCTTATCTAAAAATACACTCCTGGAAATTGAAATAAGAACACCGTGAATTCATTGTCCCAGGAAGGGGAAACTTTATTGACACATTCCTGGGGTCAGATACATCACATGATCACACTGACAGAACCACAGGCATATAGACACAGGCAACAGAGCATGCACAATGTCGGCACTAGTACAGTGTATATCCACCTTTCGCAGCAATGCAGGCTGCTATTCTCCCATGGAGACGATCGTAGAGATGCTGGATGTAGTCCTGTGGAACGGCTTGCCATGCCATTTCCACCTGGCGCCTCAGTTGGACCAGCGTTCGTGCTGGACGTGCAGACCGCGTGAGACGACGCTTCATCCAGTCCCAAACATGCTCAATGGGGGACAGATCCGGAGATCTTGCTGGCCAGGGTAGTTGACTTACACCTTCTAAAGCACGTTAGGTGTCACGGGATACATGCGGATGTGCATTGTCCTGTTGGAACAGCAAGTTCCCTTGCCGGTCTAGGAATGGTAGAACGATGGGTTCGATGACGGTTTGGATGTACCGTGCACTATTCAGTGTCCCCTCGACGATCACCAGTGGTGTACGGCCAGTGTAGAAGATCGCTCCCCACACCATGATGCCGGGTGTTGGCCCTGTGTGCCTCGGTCGTATGCAGTCCTGATTGTGGCGCTCACCTGCACGGCGCCAAACACGCATACGACCATCATTGGCACCAAGACAGAAGCGACTCTCATCGCTGAAGACGACACGTCTCCATTCGTCCCTCCATTCACGCCTGTCGCGACACCACTGGAGGCGGGCTGCACGATGTTGGGGCGTGAGCGGAAGACGGCCTAACGGCGTGCGGGACCGTAGCCCAGCTTCATGGAGACGGTTGCGAATGGTCCTCGCCGATACCCCAGGAGCAACAGTGTCCCTAATTTGCTGGGAAGTGGCGGTGCGGTCCCCTACCGCACTGCGTAGGATCCTGCGGTTTTGGCGTGCATCCGTGCATCGCTGCGGTCCGGTCCCAGGTCGACGGGCACGTGCACCTTCCGCCGACCACTGGCGACAACATCGATGTACTGTGGAGACCTCACGCCCCACGTGTTGAGCAATTCGACGGTACGTCCACCCGGCCTCCCGCATGCCCACTATACGCCCACGCTCAAAGTCCGTCAACTGCACAAACGGTTCACGTCCACGCTGTCGCGGCATGCTACCAGTGTTAAAGACTGCGATGGAGCTCCGTATGCCACGGCAAACTGGCTGACACTGACGGCGGCGGTGCACAAATGCTGCGCAGCTAGCGCCATTCGACGGCCAACACCGCGGTTCCTGGTGTGTCCGCTGTGCCGTGCGTGTGATCATTGCTTGTACAGCCCTCTCGCAGTGTCCGGAGCAAGTATGGTGGGTCTGACACACTGGTGTCAATGTGTTCTTTTTTCCATTTCCAGGAGTGTATAAAGCACTGAGCGTAAGCAAAACATGCAATAGCGAGTAAATATACCAGTGGAGAACTGAATGTCAACAAGTGGATGTAGCACAATCCCTGCAACGAGGCTGTGCCAAGCGAACAATCTATACTTAATACCATAGTGTGACCTAAACTCCATGTTCGTACACAGTATATCAGCATTTCTATACACCAAATTAAAGAGTAGTTATGACAACAAAACAGAAGTGTGTAAATATGCAATCCATACGCAAAGCAGCAAGTATATATCTTACATAATAAACAAGTCATTAGCATCATATCAGCATAAGCAAATAAATGTTCATATGTAATCTTAATAAGTAAACAGGAAGGCGCAAGCAGATAAATCACAAAGTATGACTTACATACATAACCATATCAACACAACTAATCAGGTGACAATTATAATTTAAATAATAATCACAGCAGGCATATAATAAAAAATATGACATCAATGAAAAAGAAGAGAAGCCAAGCGATGCATAATATACATAAGTAAAAACCTTGTTCATTAATCAATCATTGTCAAAATCAGTTAACACAAAGTATAAATCACGTAATCGCGAGCAGCAAATTACGTATAAAGTACATACCTATGTAGAAATATGTTACCCGAAAAATAAACTTAATTAATCGTTACCTTTTTAGTTTATTACTTTCTTCTTCGAAATTACATTCTTCCTGAAATTTTCTCGATAGCAAGTCCTCTTAACGTCGGACACACAGAGAATTTACCTGAAGTTCTTAAATATTTTATACAACTGTATCCTGAAAAAAACTGAACGTTAATAACATAATTTATCAAGTCACTATAGCTATATACTGAATTTAATCGGAGAAATTTGACTGTGTATTTGTTTACGGCTGTCAGTGCATTCACACTGAGCGCTCGATCAGCTGTAGGTACGCGTGACGTAGGAAGTAATTGTTTGCGGTCAACGACTGCCTTGTGCGGCGCGCAGACTGACTGTTGCCTTGAGTATGTGCCGCCGCCAGAACACGGCGCGGTATCCTTGTATTCTCTGCGTGTTTATGTGTAACTGTTAGTTTCTCAAAAATATGTCATTCCACTAAAATTTTAACGTTCGATATATGATGTATTCCCTTAGAGCGACCGTGATTTAAGAGTTTCTACTTCGACAGTGTTATCATGAATAATTTTGCGCACTCTATATGGACCGTTATAAAGCAGAAAAAATTTGCAACACAAGCCTTTTCCTTTGTGAGATAAACGATGAGACTTAATTAACACCTTTTGACCAACTGACAAAGTTTTTAAACGACCAGGACGTGTAGCTGATTTCTCTCTTCTAGCAGCTGCAGATGCAATATTTTGCAGAGCCAGGTTTACAACTTCAGAATGCTGCAGTTTCCTTGTAGGCGGAAAAGGAACGATTTCAGAAATGTGATTTGTCGGTGCTTTATTTTTTAATATCAATATAGGCGGTAAAGAAGTTGAATCATTAGGGAGTTCATTCAGAATGTTTTGAAAAATACGAAGATACTGATCCCACGTTCTGTGATTCTGATGACAATAAAGACGACACAATTTATTGATTTCCTTCATCGATCTCTCTGAAGCGTTAGATTGAGGGTGAAAAAGTGAAATGAAAATTGGTTTAATCTTACGACGCCGTAAAGTACGAAGCCAAATTTTAGAGCGAAACTGTGATCCATTCTCTGGTGTAACTTTATCAACATGACCCACTTCTTAAAAAAAATGTTTGATGAAAGCATTAGATACTGAACGAGCTGTTGCTTTGCGTAGAGGTGTAAAACACACATATTTTGGTGTCAATTCCACTGCTACCAAAATGTACGCAAAACCATTAGTAGAACGAATCACTGGACCGAACAAATCGACTGCAGCCACCTCCTTTAATTTCGCTGGAATGATAGGAAAAAACGGTGCTCTGTGAGAAATAGTTGACGGCTTAGCCGTTTGACATAATTTGCATTTGGCAAGAACAAATCGAATACATTTTTCCATATTACTGAAGTAGCAATTTTCTCGTAATTTATGAAAGCATTTTCTGGGACCAAAGTGTACATAACTGAAATGTTTATACCAAATCAATTTATTAACCCACTCATCAGGAATGCAAACTAACCAAACAGAGTTGTAAACCAATTTCCGTTTAAAAAGAATATCATTGCGATCTAAATAATACTGTCTAATCGCTACGCTTTCCTTTGTCATAAGACTGGTATCTATTGTCCTGTCTGTTTCGTCTGTCATTTTCAAAATTACCGCTATAACGTCCGTTCCGATCATTATCCCTTTTCTCTGAAAATCTGTTGTGATTACCGTTACTGAAAAAATTACAAGAAGTTCCGTCGTCGTTGTCATACTCAAGTTCTTGTAGCAAAGTCTTAAAAGTTTCAATGTCGTCTTTACATCTTCCGGCTCAAGCAATGTGTCTAATCGATTGTGGCAGCTTAGTTAAAAAAAATGGAAATGCCGTGTGGCTAGGGCCTCCCGTCGAGTAGACCGTTCGCCTGGTGCAAGTCTTTCGAGTTGACGCCACTTCGGCGACTTGCGTGTCGATGGGGATGAAATGATGATGGAAGACACATAACACCCAGTCATCACGAGGCAGAGAAAATCCCTGGCCCCGCCGGGAATCGAACCCGGGACCCCGTGCGCTGGAACCGAGAATGCTACCGCAAGACCACGAGCTGCGGGCTGGAATTAGTTAAACAAATGGGAATTAATTCGGTCGGGCTATAAGGGTTGGGAAGGAATTGATTCTTTCGAATCATGTCTTCAAATTATACTGCCGGCGTGCGGAACTCAGACTGTTTAAAATTACGCTGCATAATAAGACTATGTTTGACTCTGTGTTGCGTGTTTTCGGACCAATATGCCGATAGAAATGCATGATAAAAATCATTTAAATTATTACCATCTCTAATAAGTGCGCGCATGCGCGTCGCCGGTTCGTTTTATAAATATCCAGAAAACTGTCACTTTTGGGTAAAATAGTCATATCCGGTTATTCTTTAATGATTCCTTTTCTAGACAGATTGATGGTTGAAGAGTTGTTTTGATAGTTACAAAGAATAGTAAAAGAGTAGGCAGCAGTGCAGTAAACTAAAAGGGAAATAGCACCACTACAGCTCGGGGCCCTGTGCACGCTACGGCACATATTCACTTAGTGTAGTGAATCCTCTGAGGACTTAAATAGCCACACATAAATTCCAGTTCGTGACTTAGTGGCCAATTTGGCGGAAGTGCGTACATAAATTGATCTAACCATGAACATGGATGTATGTCATTATTAGACTTGCGAAAAATCTTAAATTTCCGAACAGTTAAAAAGTGTTTGTAGTCAAAGTTTTCGCCTCGTGGTGACGAAGACCTACCGCGTCTGTCCCAGTCCGAATGTCGATTATTGTCAAGTTCGAGCGCCTGGCGCTCTCTTGTTGCATCTCGTAAATGAAATAAATTATTTTCTTCAAAACCCGCTGCTTTCGGTGATCACAAATTTCTTACGATTTCGCTTTCAATTTGTTTAATTTGCTTTCGTGACGCCTCAAATTCCCTTTTATCGCGTTCATTAAATTTTTCCCTGATTTTGAACATGTTTATTTATATTCTGGTACTCTTCTGTTTCTGCAAATGGCAATGGAGCTGTATCATCTGAATCTCTGTCCCCATTTAAACTAAGATTTGTCAATTTATCTGAAATCTCCTCAACTCTTTCCGATAAGTCACCTGTTTGTTCTTTCTGTTTATTTACGTCTTACGTAAGTGTCGCGACTCGGGTTTCAGTAATGACACATTTAGTAGTTAACTGTCTATATTGTTGTGTTAGGTTATTTATTCTGTCATTTTGTACGGATTCCTCGATTCTTTCAAATATTTCTTCCTTATCGTGTGCACGTTGAAGATTTAATTTTTGTACTATCACGCGATCTCTTTCTTCCTGTTCCTTTTGTCTAATTTCTATTGAAATTAATCTGTTATTGTGAGCATTCAAAATCGGTTGTACTTCTTCTCTAATTTCTTTTTTTAATTCATCTTTCATTTTTTTAAAACATGTCCCTATTCATGAGTCTAACCGTGTTTCCATGGTTCCCATCTCTGTTTTTAATTGAGATCCTAACTGTGATCCCAAATTTAGTATTGCACTCAACAACTGCTCCATATTAACTGGTTCGATATTCTTTTCGCCCCTAACACTTCCCGTAAAACTAACTTCCTTCGTCGTAGCTTTAAAGCTATCCGTGTTCGATACTATTCCAGAATCTTCTGTCGTTAATGTCGTATTCTGTGAATTTTTTGATTGTGAAAAATTTTGAACTGGTTAGGACTATTTTCCCGGCTTATTAAATTGTTTTCTACTTCATTATTCGTCATATTGTACTCCTGTGTTGGCGAGTTCGCCATAATAACAATTTCGTTATTCTGACTATCCATTATTTTTGCCTTCTTCATCGATCGCGTAATCATTTACAAAACATACAAAACTCGTCGCTATACGAAAAATACACCCAATGTAACACTTTATCACCAACAATACCATTCACACGAAATGCTTCCCGACAAACACGATTAACGAACAACTGAAATCTTCATAATTGCACAAAATTGTCAAACCCGTATACGAGACATCAAAAATTAAATTCTGCAAAAATACCATTAGAAGAATGACAAGACAACTACAAATGTTCAAGTACCAAATCTACACATGCAATATAGACTACAATTACTAAACTACAAATTACTACAACAATACTACTGTCTGCTATTTTCACTATCAGAAGATTTCAAGGGACGATCCGAAGCAGCGGTCGCCACGTGCATGGGGGCTTAATTAAAATGCAATAATTTTAGTAGCTGTGTGTCCGGTTACGAAGTTTCGTAACCGGTTGGCCGTGAGTAGTATTAGTATGCAATCTGACTGCATAAAATAACAATAAAGAATGAGAGGAAATTTCCGTTAACACAATTGATTAATTAAGTCCCCTGCAACTATAAAAGCTACGAAACAACGAAGCACAAGTGTAACTGTTCTGTGTGTGGAAGTGTGATTCAACGTACATGTATCTGGCACTCTTCCTCATTACTACAAGATATTTTAAACACCATTTACAATGAACTAATTGAAAAACCAGAAATAGTATAATTGCACATAGAAACCAGAATTGCAAGTCTAATACATGAACACGAGCCAGATGCTTTGTTGACTGAACCTGTGACCAAGAGGCATTATCATTAAGGAAATGTGAAATAAAAAAAACTTTTTTTACCTCCATATATATTGACGAAAAATACACTGTCATTGCAACATCTTCCATCTATACATTACACTAACCGAACAGCATCTACTCTTTCGCCCAACAGAACAACTGCACACGACATCCTCTGAACTAGTACTGCTCTCGACATTCTCTCAACAAGCACTGCCCACGACAACCTCTGAACTACTACTGCCCCAGTGGAGGCGGCGGAATAATAATCTTTGGCGCAATCTCTGGCGCTGTGACTCAGTGTAGCCACCTTTCAATGGTTCCTCCCATTAATCATGGACCTTGCCGCAGTGGGGAGGCTTATGTACCTCAGCGATTCAGATAGCCGTACTTTAGGTGCAACCACAACTGAGGGGTATCTGTTGAGAGGCCAGACAAATGTGTGGTTCCTGAAGAGGGGCAGCAGCCTTTTCAGTAGTTGCAGGGACAGCAGTCTGGATGATTCATTGATCTGGAATTGCAACATTAACCAAAACGGCTTTGTTGTGCTGCTACTGCAAATGGCTGAAAGCAAGGGGAAACTATAGTCGTAATTTTTCCTGAGGGCATGCAGCTTTATTGTATGGTTAAATGATGATGGCGTTCTTTTGGGCCAAATATTTCAGAGGTAAAATAGTCCCCCATTCGGATCTCCGGGCTGCAACTACTCAGGAGGATGTTGTTATCAGCAGAAAGAAAACTGGCGTTCTACGGATCGGAATGTTGAATGTCAGATCCCTTAATCGGGCAGGTAGTTTAGAAAATTTAAAAAGGGAAATGGATAGGTTAAAGCTAGATATAGTGGGAATTACTGAAGTTCGGTGGAAGGAGGAACATGACTTATGGCCAGGTGAACACAGGTTGATAAATATAAAAGCAAATACGGCACCCCCCCCCTCCCCAATACAGGAGTAAGTTTAATAACGAATAAAAAACTAGAAGCACAGGTAAGCTACTACGAACAGCATAGTGAACGCATTATTGTAGTCGAGATAAACACGAAGCCATGCCCAAGACAGTTGTACAAGTTTAAATGCCAAAAAGCTCCGCAGGTGACGAAGAGACTGAAGAAATGTATGGTGAAATAAATTCTTCATATAGTGAAGGGAGATGATAATTTAATAGTCATGGGAGACTGGAATTCCACAGTAGGACAAGGAAAAGAAGGTAAAGTAGTAGGTGAATATGGAATGAGGGTAAGAAATGAAAGACGAAGCCGCCTGGTAGAATTTCGCACAGAGCATAACGTAGCTAACAAAAATGGTTCAAATGGCTCTGAGCACTATGGGACTTAACTGCTGAGGTCATCAGTCTCCAAGAACTTAGAACTACTTCAACCTAACTAACCTAAGGACATCACACACATCCATGCCCGAGGCAGGATTCGAACCTGCGACCGTAGCGGTCGCGCGGTTCCAGACTGTAGCGCCTAGAACCGCTCGGCCACGGAAGCCGGGAACGTAGCCAACGCTTGGTTTAAGAATCATGAAAGAAGGATGTATACGTGGAAGACGCCTGGAGATACTGGAAGGTTTCAGACAGATTATATAATGATGAGACAGATATTTAGGAACCAGGTTCTAAATTGTAAGACATTTCCAGGGGCAGATGTAGATTAAAACTGAAGAACATCTATCTACATCTACATCCATACTCCGCAAGCCACCTGACGGTGTGTGGCGGAGGGTACCTTGAGTACCTCTATCGGTTCTCCCTTCTATTCCAGTCTCGTATTGTTCGTGGAAAGAAGGATTGTCGGTATGCCTCTGTGTGGGCTCTAATCTCTCTGATTTTATCCTCATGGTCTCTTCGCGAGATATACGTAGGAGGGAGCAATATACTGCTTGACTCTTCGGTGAATGTATGTTCTCGAAACTTTGACAAAAGCCCGTACCGAGCTACTGAGCGTCTCTCCTGCAGAGTCTTCCACTGGAGTTTATCTATCATCTCCGTAACGCTTTCGCGATTACTAAATGATCCTGTAACGAAGCGCGCTGCTCTCCGTTGGATCTTCTCTATGTCTTCTATCAGGCCTATCTGGTACGGATCCCACACTACTGAGCAGTATTCAAGCAGTGGGCGAACAAGCGTACTGTAACCTACTTCCTTTGTTTTCGGATTGCATTTACTTAGGATTCTTCCAATGAATCTCAGTCTGGCATCTGCTTTACCGACGATCAACATTATATGATCATTCCATTTTGAATCACTCCTAATGCCTACTCCCAGATAATTTACGGTATTAACTGCTTCCAGTTGCTGATCTGCTATTTTGTAGCTAAATGATAAAGGATCTATCTTTCTGTGTATTCGCAGCACATTACACTTGTCTACATTGAGATTCAATTGCCATTCCCTGCACCATGCGTCAATTCGCTGCAGATCCTCCTGCATTTCAGTACAATTTTCCATTGTTACAACCTCTCGATATACTACAGCATCATCTGCAAAAAGCCTCAGTGAACTTCCGATGTCATCCACCAGGTCATTTACGTATATTGTGAATAGCAACGGTCCTATGACACTCCCCTGCGGCACACCTGAAATCACTCTCACTTCGGAAGACTTCTCTCCATTGAGAATGACATGCTGCCTTCTGTTATCTAGGAACTCCTCAATCCAATCACACAATTGGTCTGATAGTCCATATGCTCTTACTTTGTTCATTAAACGACTGTGGGGAACTGTATCGAACGCCTTGCGGAAGTCAAGAAACACGGCATCTACCTGTGAACCCGTGTCTATGGCCATCTGAGTCTCGTGGACGAATAGCGCGAGCTGGGTTTCACATGACCGTCTTTTTCGAAACCCATGCTGATTCCTATAGAGTAGATTTCTAGTCTCCAGAAAAGTCATTATACTCGAACACAACACGTGTTCCAAAATTCTACAACTGATCGACGTTAGAGATATAGGTCAATAGTTCTGCACATCTGTTCGACGTCCCTTCTTGAAAACGGGGATGACCTGTGCCCTTTTCCAATCCTTTGGAACGATACGCACTTCTAGAGACCTACGGTACACCGCTGCAAGAAGGGGGGCAAGTTCCTTCGTGTACTCTGTGTAAAATTGAACTGGTATCCCATCAGGTCCAGAGGCCTTTCCTCTTTTGAGCGATTTTAATTGTTTCTCTATCCTCTGTCGTCTATTTCGATACTACCATTTTGTCATCTGTGCGACAATCTAGAGAAGGAACTACAGTGCAATCTTCCTCTGTGAAACAACTTTGGAAAAAGACATTTAGTATTTCGGCCTTTAGTCTGTCATTCTCTGTTTCAGTACCATTTTGGTCACAGAGTGTCTGGACATTTTGTTTTGATCCACCTACCGCTTTGACATAAGACCAAAATTTCTTAGGATTTTCTGCCAAGTCAGTACATAGAACTTTACTTTCGAATGCATTGAACGCCTCTCGCATAGCCCTCCTCACACTACATTTCGCTTCGCGTAATTTTTGTTTGTCTGCAAGGCTTTGGCTATGTTTATGTTTGCTGTGAAGTTCCCTTTGCTTCCGCAGCAGTTTTCTAACTCGGTTGTTGTACCACGGTGGCTCTTTTCCATCTCTTACGATCTTGCTTGGCACATACTCATCTAACGCATAATGTACGACGGTTTTGAACTTTGTCCACTGATCCTCAACACTATCTGTACTTGAGAAAAAACTTTTGTGTTGAGCCAACAGGTACTCTGAAATCTGCTTTTTGTCACTTTTTCTAAACAGAAAAATCTTCCTACCCTTTTTAATATTCCTATTTACGGCTGAAATCATCGATGCCGTAACCGCTTTATGATCGCTGATTCCCTGTTCTGCGTTAACTTTTTCAAATAGTTCGGGTCTGTTTGTCTGTTTGAAACTGCAAATGGTGGAAATTTATGGAGATGGGACATGAATAAACTGAAAGGACCAGAGGTTGTAGAGAGTTTCAGAGAGAGTATTAGGGAACGATTGACAAGAACGGGAGAAAGAAATAAAATAGAAGAAGAACGGTTAGATTTCAGAGATGAAATAGTGAAGGCAGTAGGGGATGAAGTAGGTAAAAAAACGAGGGCTAGTAGAAATCCTTGGGCAACAGAAGAGACATTGAATTTAATTGATGAAAGGAGAAAATATAAAAATACAGTAAATGAAGCAGGCAAAAAGGAATACAAATGTTAAAAAAAAATGAGAACGGCAGTAAGTGCAAACTGGCTAAGCAGGGATGGCTAGAGGACAAATGTAAGGATATTGAGTCATATATCTCTAGGGGTAAGACAGTTAGTGCCAACGGGAAAATTAAAGAGACGTTTGGAGAAAAGAGAACCACTTGTAGGAAAATCAAGAGCACAGATGGAAAACCACTACTAAGCAAAGAAAGGAAAGTAGAAAGGTGGAAGCAGTTGTAGTGGGTCTATACAAGGGCGATGTACTTGAGGGCAATATTATTGAAATGCAAGATGACGTAGATGAAGATGAGATGGGAGATATGATACTGCGTGAAAAATTTGACAGAGCACTGAAAGACGTAAGTCGAAACAAGGCCCCTGGGATAGACAACATTCCATTAGAACTACTGACAGCCTTGGGAGAGCCAGCCCTGACAAAACTCTACTATCTGGTGAGCAAGATGTGTGAGACAGGCGAAGTACCCTGAGACTTCAAGAAGAATTTATTAATTCCAAACCCAAAGTCAGCAAGTGTTGACAGGTGTGAAAATTACCGAACTATCAGTTTAATAAGTCACGGCCGCAAAATACTAACGCGAATTCTTTACAGACGGATAGGAAAACTGGTAGAACCGACCTCGGGGATGATCAGTTTGGATTCCGTAGAAATGTTGGAACATGTGCGGCAATGCTGACCCTACGCTTTATCTTAGAAAATAGATTAAGAAAAGGGAAACCTACGTTTCTAGCATTTGTAGTCTTAGAGAGAAAGCTTTTGACAATGTTGTCTGCAATACTCTCTTTCAAATTCTGAAGGAGGCAGGTGTAAAATACAGGGAGCGAAACGCTATTTACAATTTGTGCGGAAACCAAATGGCAGTTATAAGAGTCGAGGGGCACGAAAGGAAAGCAGTGGTTGGAAAGGGAGTGAGACAGGGTTGTAGACTTTCTCAGATGTTTCTCAATCTGTGTATTGAACAAGAAGTAGGGGAAACAAAAGAAACATTTGGAGTAGGAACTGAAATCCATGTAGAAGAAATAAAAACTTTGAGGTTTGCCGACGACGTTGTAATTCTGTCGGAGGCAGCAAATGTCTTGGAAGAGCAGTTGAACGGAATCGACAGAGCCTTAAAAAGAAGATATAAGATAAACACCAAGAAAAGCAAAACGAGGATAATGAAATGTAGTCGAATTAAATCAGGTGATGCTGAAGGAACTAGTTTTAGGAAATGAGACAATGTATCTGATGAGTTTTGCTATTTGGGGAGCAAAATAACTGATGATGGTCGAAGTGGAGAGGATATAAAATGTAGACTGGCAATGGCAAGAAAAGCGTTTCTGAAGAAGAGAAATTTTTTAAAATCTTTTAAATGAGTCAGGAAGCCCTTTTCTTAAAGCATTTGTGTGGAGTGTGGCCGTGTATGGAAGTCAAACATGGGCGACAAATAGTTTAGAGAAGGATCGAATAGAAGCTTTCGAAATGTGGTGCTGTAGATTAGGTGGGTAGATCGTGTAACTAATGAGAAGGTACTGAATAGAATTGGGGAGAAGAGGCATTTGTGGCACAACTTGAGGAGAAGAAGTGATCGGTTGGCAGGACACTTTTTGAGGCATCAAGGGATCATCAAATTAGTATTGGAGGGAAGTTGCGGAGGGGAAAAATCGTAGAGGGAGACCAACAGATGACTACACTAAACAGATTCAGAAGGATGTAGGTTGCAGTAAGTACTGGGAGATGAAGAAGCTTGCACAGGATAGAGTAGCATGGATAGCTGCATCAAACCAGTCTCTGGACTGAAGACCACAACAACAACAATGTGACATCATCGGATGACAACTCCAGCGTTATTCACGAACAGTATTAACTGTCCGTGTATTAATCGACCTAGTTCAACAGGCATGATACTATATGCAAGAAACTGACATCCGGAACATGTACAATAAAATGCACGCACGGTTGCACGCTTGCATTCAATTCCACACTGAAAACAAGTGTAATACCTGTATCAACGTTCTCAATTGCAATGGCTTATCTCGCACTTACTTTAACCCGTGATCTTACAATGTTAATCACTTAAATATGTGACCTAGATAAATGTATTATCAAAATTTCGCTTCTCCAAATTAACAATTTTTTTTGGGCTGCGATTCTTTTCAATCAGTGTATTCTTTCCACCTTTCAGCTTTTCCTTCTTTGCTTGGCACTGGATTGCCATCTTGTTCTTGATATTCATACAGTTAGATTCTTTACTCCAAAGTTATCTTTAATGTTTCTCTGAGTGACATCGGTCTTTATCCTACTGATGCATGCTTGTACAGCCTTGCATTTATCTTCTAGTCATTCCTGCTTAGCCATTTTTGTGTTTCTGTCAGTCTTATTTTTTATACATCTGTATTCTCTTTTGCCTGATTCGTTTGTTGCATTTTTGTATTTAACATCTGAAACTTCCGACAACCGCTATTTATTTCAATTTATCAAAATCTGATCTCCTTAATTTCCAGCCTTTTTGACGTTTCTTCAGTTTCAGTCGGTAGTTCATAACCAATAAATTGTGACCGGAGGTCATGTTTGTCGCTGGAAATGCCTTGCAATTTAAAAGATAGTTTCAATATATTATTATATAATCATTCCGAAACCTTCAGTTGTATACAACTACCTGATATGATTCTGAAACCAAGTATTAGCAACGATTAAGTTGCGCTCTATGCAAAATTCTACCAGGCTGTTTCCCCTTTCAGTGTCTTTCCCCAGCCCAAGTTCTCCTATTTTTTGTTGTCTTTGTTTTCTTACTGCCGAATTCCGGTCCCGCATCACAGTTAAATTATTGTCTCTCTGAACTATCTGAATAATTTCTTTTACTTCATAATTCATTCTTTCAATCTTTTTATCATTTGCGGAGCCAGTAAATATATAAACTTGTACTGTTATGGTGAGTGCTGGCTTCGTGTCTATCTTAGCTACGATAATGTGATCACTTTATTGTTCATAGTAGCTATGTTATCTACGATAATGCATTCATTATGCTGCTCGTAGTAGTTTACCCGCATGCCTATTTTGTTATTTATTATTTTCTCTATTCCTCCATTACCCCTACTTGTAACTGTGTACTCATCCGACCAGAAGCCCTGTTCTTCTTGCCACCGCATTTCACTAATTTCCACTATATCTATCACCAACATATCCATTTCGCTTTTTAAATTTTATCTACCTAGTCCACTAAGGAATCTAATATTCCACGCTTTGACCTGCAGACTGTCAGTATACCTCTTTCTGATAACGACATCTCGCTGAGCAGTGCCCTCTCGGAGATCCGAACTGGGGAAATATTTTATCTCCGAAACAATTTGCCCAAGGCGACGCCATCAGCATCTAACCGTAAAGTAGAGCTTCTTGCCCTCCGAAAAAATAATGACTGTAGTTGGCCCTTGCTTTCAGCCCTTCGCAGTACCAGCACAGTTGGCTAATGTTACAATGCCTGATCAATTAGTCGTTCACACTGTTTAAGTGTAATCATCAGCTGTGTGCTGCTGACAGCAAGTATTTAAGAAAGGTGTGAAGGTTCTAAGCGGCTATATTACGTAATATTCCGTCCACAATTAGATTTCTAACCAAGGAAACAATGCAAGACTGCATGATTTTTGAAACGATTCGTTCCTTTTACACAGTTTTCAGAACTAGCAGTTATTATTGGGTATCATTACTGGCGACAGACTCGTATGACGAGGATATACAAGTGATTCTATAATGTGTGATGGCCTCCTTAAAGGGAACAATTATTTTGGAAATTAGCGAAAGGCTCGTTTTGTATTCATAACAAATATTATTGCTGTTGTTTCTGAACACGTAAAACACTGTATTGTTGAATTTCTTCTGCTTGAGTATCTTTTGGAAAAGAATGTTAGACTAATGAGATTTTTACCGAATACTTCTGTTATTTTAAGAATTTGAGAGATCTTAGTATTGTTCTTAAGATACTCGAAATAAATTAACGTAAAACGCGTAGGTATAAATTTTAAAAAGCTATTTGTCAATGAAGAGGAATATTTTATGCATTTTTCTGCAAAATTCATTCAGGAGTTCAGTTGTTCAATAAAAAAGAAAGAGGTGGTACCTAATGACTGTTAGTTTTGATTATGTTTATTACTGCACATGGTAATGATCATGAGAAGCTGTGGTTATGTTTGACCTGTGACAGCTGAAACAAGCAGCAGGAAGAAAGGGATGTTTCTATGAAATGTGACTGCTAATGCTCACAAATATTACCAGAGATGTCTTTTAGCGGAAAGCACAGGTAACTGTAACACTGGAATTGCACTTTAAGTCTGATTCAAACACAATCAAAGGTCAAACTACACTTCTACTGCGCAACTGATAGAAGACGACAGTTATGATTAGGCACTAATGTGGTCGATTTCTGATGTAAATTAAGTCAGACTATACAGCGTGGTCAGAGACTGCCTGAAAGGCTTGTAAAGAGTGTTGCAGGGAATGTTGTGCTGTGAAATAATTATTAAGAAAAGAATTGATACCTTTCGCCGTTTCCGAGTTATTTAGCGCTGAAGTTAGCCAATCAGACCGCTCCGTGCACAAATTCTAGCAGCTTGCCAGAGACATTGTTGCCAAACGTGTTTTCGTTTGTTTCCTCAAAATAAACAAACTTAGATTTTGCTCACCTAGCTTAAATTCGTCATTTACGAGAAAGGCACAATTCACCTGGTAATGAGCCTTTGGCCAAGTGATAACTCATGGGACCACAGACGTGGGTGTTTAAGGATGTGCAAGTGCTTGAATTTTCGAGAGCTGCGACCTGACTGGCTGACTTCAGTGCTACGTAACTGGGAAATAGCGCAAAGTAACGAATTCCTTTCTTAACAGTTAATTCCCAGCACAACCTCCCATGAATACCTTTGCAAGCTTTTGAGACTGTTGCTGACCACGTTGTATATGCGTATGAACAGAGCAGACTTTCTATAGTTTTATTATCGCGGCACGCATTCACATAGTTTGACGGCGCAAAAATTAAAATTATACTGTACTCAATGTTAACCTTAGGAGGCATGGAGAATCCAGCAATGCTTTCTTAGCATATTCGTATGATAGAGGTGTATTATAATTCCCTACGATCGACTGTGAAAGATCTGACAAGTGCGAATCTGTACACTATGGCGGACCGTTAAACGTGCTTGTCTAATTCAGCGTCTTGTCGTGGGCGAGAACGTTACAGTTTAGTAGCAGTAGTCGCATAGAGCAGAGCATCTAGAGGTACAATTAGTGGCTTTTTTATTTTGTCTAGCCTGTTATATGGTTACAGATGGTGGTTTCTGTAGATTATGTAGTTTATCTGATCGCACCGCACTAATGACCGACTTTGCTTAGCTAATTGTTTTAGATAGTAAATATAGTGGGCTCAGTACTAGTAAATTCGCTGACCAGACCGCGTACAGTTAAAGTTAGTAGGTTTAGAATTCTATGTAGTTCGTTAATTAACTGTACCGGTACGGATTTTGGCAGGCATTTCAATGCATAAGCACGCGCAGTAAGATTCAGAGCAAGACAAAAATTCTTAAGAAGAGAGAATGCGCACAAAGGAATCCCTGTTTAGCTAATGTGACAAAGGAAGGATCATCAAACACAAAAAAATTAAGGGCTTTAGTAAGGACGCTATGCGTGACATATTCATTGAAGTTTAGTGAGTTTATGACGATGTAGGGACGTTCGCATACGCTAGAAAGAATTGGGTCACTAGTTCAAATCAGTCACCGCATCATATTTAGTTAAGTTAGTACAAAAGCCTAAAATCTGAATATCTGCAAATTACGTATTTATTAGTGCGAACTATCGTTCAAACAATAACCTTAAAATACAGATTAGGAGTTTTTAATTTTCCGTTAAAATGATTTGATTCGTGTTGCAAATGCCTGATAAGTCTTATCCACATTGTCCCTACGCGCCACGCTTTTCCATTGGGTCACTGCGCTGCAGATTATAAATCACTTTAGAGTTTATCTGAGGCTCAAAAACATGTAGATGATCGTCATATAACGACATGTATACGTGTCCTCCTCAAGCCCACACAACGATAACAGTGTATTCGTGATCGGCGATATCTACTCTACAGTTATCCACTGCCTACACTCAGGTCACACTACTACGTTCAACAAAGAAATCGTAGGGACCCAGTACGAGAGGAAACTTTCTTCCCTTGAAAGGTTGAAGAAGCGACTACATTCAATTCCTGGTCACTAAACCGAGCACTAATATCGTGAATTTAATTCCAGATTTCTATCCAGTAACCGTATTTTTAATTTTTTAGTTTCACTTTTTAATTTTATTATGAAGTACCGGTAGATGTTTGCCATCTGCTGGAAGGAATCAATGAAGCTGATCGTATTTGATTCTCAAGAGCAATACTCCAGGTAACTTCCTTTACTTATTCGTGTGTTGGAAACATCATGAACCCTGCACTGAAGTGTATAAACACTCTTTACAATAATTGTTAAAGGCTTGCGATAGTTTCTCGTCTCAAAACAACTCACATGCTTTTTTCCCCTAATTAACTATCAGAAAAGCAATTTGGAATTTCCACGTAGTCTGCAGGGATCACCAATGTGTATCTGACATGCTTCGAGTTCCTGACTGTACCATTAATGGCTATTCATCATCTTGAATGTGAGCCGGATGCAGTAGCAAGTACTATGTCAAATCATGAAACTGATATCTAACGATGTTTATGTTCAGCCGAAGACAATTCTCTCTCAATCTATGATTGACACACCTCAGTTCTGGATTATTAGACAATCCTCATCGTCTCAGTAACTAGCATGTGTTTAGCCCTTTGTCGGCGTTTATCCTATATAATTCACATTTTCTGTATTCTATTGCTACGAAAGTTATACAGATAGTATCCTCAGTTTTCATGTAGCTTGGGGTGGGGGGAGCAATAGCCGCTACACTAACGGAATGGGTCAGTATACTTACAAGACGATGGTTCAATCTGACATGTCGGAGCCCACCCTGAAAATTTTTATGCAGGAATAATACAACGAAAGAAATGCAATATCAAAATTTTAGCTGCTAAGAACGCAATGAAAGTATTTTTAAAAGCTGTTGAAGTTACTTGATTTTGTCGCACGAAGAACAACTCATGACAGCGGTTTGTACAGCACTACCAGCCTAGCGCGCGATAGGCAGTGACAAGACAGCGTTTTGCTAGAATCGACAGTGACACAAGCGAATTTGGAGCATCTAAACCATGCAAAAGATATCACATATCATTAATGTTCTGAATAAGAGGCAGTTCATATCGAAAGCTAAACTGTCACATACGTAATTCTTACTGAGGTGACTTGCAGAGGAAAATAAATCTAGGCAGTGTTTGATGTTACATTACAGACGACTTTCATCAATTGTGACTTTAATTTAATGAAATGAAATATTTCTCACACGTACATCATTTTACAACAATTTCTATAGAATAGTTCCTATGATAATTTTTGAATAATTTATATTTTAGTAGTAATGGAACAATTCCTTGTTTATTCCATCTAGATGTCACAATAAAGCGAAGTGGCATTTTAATGACGAAAACAAACATTTTCCTTCGATCAGGCATACATGACGAAAGAAAAATTAATGCCTCCAGGCACCGCAGCTATCATTAGTTTTAGATTTGCTGTGGAGTAAGAAATGACCCTGACCGTTTATATGATTATTGTACTGCAAGCCGAGGATGATTATTGCACAAAAGACTAAAATTTGAGAATACTGTTCACCTAATAAACCTCAAATGATATGAAGCTATCGGAACTCATGTTGTCGACAATTTCCTTAAAAATAATTTATTTAGTACAAAAAATTCTTTATTGGGAGTCACACTGGTTGTTCCGGGTGGAATATGAATTGTATCAAAAGTCGTTTCGTTTTCGTCCTGCACTACAGAGGTATCGTTATGTCCAGGCCAAGTGTCCAAGAGAACAATGAATTAATTTCCACAACTGGTTATAAACCATTTGGAATTAAATGTTAAGAGTTCTTTCCTAGTTAGTTAGTTAGTTCGGTACATGTTCCATAGATAATTTGAATGATACATTCATCGAAGTAGTGTGGAACGAATCAGTTTACAGGATATGTACATATGGTCACTGTTAACGCTAATGAACACATTATTATTTTATTCCTACTCATGACACTACATTTAAAAACGAGATTTTTATTTTTATCCATTTATTTTTCTTATTGGCTACCAGTTTTTCAGTACAAATTAGTCAACGGAATAGAAGGAGCTGTCCAGGAGAAACGATTTTAAATTGAATTTAAAACTTGCTTCGCCACCTGGCAGGTACTTTGTATTATTGAGCAAATGATAAAAAAAAATTTTTTACTGCATACTGAAAAGCTCAGTAACATGCTTCTTCCAGTTCAAGATTGCATCAATATGTAAACCGAAATATCTGAAGCGTTCTACCCTCTTACGGACTCCTGCTCAGGTGGTACACCAATTGTTGATATGACTGTTTTTATATCTCTTGTGGTTTTGAGTCCAAACAATGGTTTGATGCAACTCTCTATGCTGCTCTATCCTGTGCAACCCTCTTCATCTCCTAGTAATTACTACTACCTACATACTTCCGAATCTGCTTACCGAATCTGCATCTCTTGGTCTCCCTCTTTCAAATGCTTCTATTCTCTTCTTGTCTAAACCATTTATTGTAAATATTTCACTTCCATACATGGCTACACTCCACACAAATATTTTCAGAAAGGGCTTCCTGACTCTTAAATCTATACTCGATGTTAACAAACTTCTCTTCTTCAGAAACGTTTTCCTTGCCATTGCCAGTCTACATTTTATATCCTCTCCTCTTCGACCATCATCATTTATTTTGCTTCCCAAATAGCAAAACTCATCTACTACTTTAAGTGTCTCATTTCCTAAATCTAAATCCGTCAGCATCACCTGATTTAATTTGACTACATTCCATTATCCTCGTCTTGCTTTTGTTGATGTTCATCTTATAGCCTCCTTTCAAGACACTGTCCATTCCGTTCAACTGCTATTCAAGTCCTTTGTTGTCTCCGACAGAATTACAATGTCGTCAGAAAACCTCAAAGTTTTAATTTCTTCTCCATGGATTTTAATTCCTACTCCAATTTTTTCTTTCGTTGCCCTCACTGCTTGCTCAATACACAGGTTGAATAACATCGGAGACAGGCTAAAACTCTGTCGCACTCCCTTCTCAACCACTGCTTTCCTTTCGTGCCCCTCAACTCTGATAATTGGCATCTGGTTTCCGCACAAATTGTTAATCCCCTTTCGCTCCCTGTATTTTTCACCTGCCGCCTTCAGAATTTGAAAGAGAGTATTGCAATCAACATTGTCAAAAGCTTTCTCTAACTCTACAAACGCTAGAAACGTAGGTTTCCCTTTGCTTAAACTTTTATGAGAAGTCGTGGGACCAATATTGCTTAGCGTGTTCCTACATTTTTCCGTAATCCCTACTGTTAGTATTTTGCAGCCGTGATTTTGTAAACTGATAGTTTGGTTATTTTCGCACCTGTCGGCCCCAGATTTCGTTGGAATTGAAACTATTGCATTCTACTTGACGTTGAGGATATATCTCCTGTCCCATACATCTTGCTCACCAGGTGGAGGAGTTTTGTCATGACTGGCTCTCCCAAGGCTATCAGCAGCTCTAACGGAATGTTGTCTATACCCGAGGCCTTTTTTCGACTTAAGTCTTTCAGTGCTTTGTCAAATTCTTCACGTAGTACCATATCTACCTTCTCATTTTCCTCTTCGTCCTCTTTCATTTCCATAATATTGTCCATAATTACACCTCCTCTGTGTAGACCCTCTATATACTACTTTCACCTTTCTGGTTTCCCTTCTTTTCTTAGACTTAGTTTTCCGTCTGAGCTCTTGATATTCATAAAGGTGTTCTCTTTTCTCGAATACTCTCTTTAATTTTCCTTTAGACAGTGTCTATCTTACCTGTAGTGATGTATGCTTCTACATCCCTACCTTTTTCCTTTAGCCATTCCTGGTTAGCCATTTTTGCACTTCCTGTCGACCTCATAGTTTAGACATTTGTGTCCCGTGTCCCCTGATTCATTTATTTCATTTTTATGTTTTCTCCTTTCATCGATTAAATTCAGTATCTCTTGTGTTACCCAAGGATCTGTATTAGCCCTCGTCTTTTTACCTACTTGATCCTCTGCTGCCTTCACTATTTCACCTCTAAAAACTACCCGTTCATTTTCTACTGTATTCCTTTCCCCTGTTCTTGTCAGTCGTTCTCTAATGCTCCCTCTGAAACCCTATACAAGCTCTGGTTCTTCCAGTCTATCCAGGTGCCATGTCCTTATATTCATGCCTTTTTGTAGGTACTTCAGTTTTAATCTGCAGTTCATAAGTAATAAGTTGTGGTCAGAGTCCACATCTGCCCCTGGAAATGTCTTACAGTTTAAAATCTGGTTCCTAAATCTCCGTCTAACTATTATATATTCAATCTGAAACCTTCCAGTATCTCCAGGACTCTTCCACGTATACAACCTTCTCCTAAACCAAATATTAGTAATGACTAAATTATGCTCTGTGCAAAATTCTACCAGGCGGCTTCATCTTTCCTTCCTTTCCCCAAGTCCAGATTCAATTACTACTTTTCCTTCTCTTCCTTTTTCTACTGTCAAATTCCAGTCCCCCATAACAATTAAAGTTTCACCTCCCTTAACTATCTGTATAATTTCTTTTATCTCATCATACATTGTCTCAATCTCCCACTCATCTGCGGAGCTAGTTGCCATAAAAACTTATATTACTGTGGCGGGTGTGGGCTTCGTGTCTGTCTTGGCTAAAATAATGCGTTCATTACGCTGTTCATAGTAGCTCATCCACGTTCCTACTTTTTTTATCATTATTATACCTAATTCTGTATTACCTCTATTTGATTTTGTATTCATAACTCTGTATTCCCCTGAGCAGAAGTCTTGCTTCTCCTGCCACCGAAATTCACTAATTCACACTGTATCCATCTTTAATCTATTCATTTCCTTTTTTTAAATTTTCTAACCTATCTACCCGATTAAGTGATCTGACATTCCGCACTCCGATCTGTAGAACGCCAGTTTTGTTTCTCCTGATAACGACGTTCTCCTGAGTAGTTCCCGCCCTGAGATCCGAATGGGGGACTATTTTGCCTCCGGAATATTTTACCCAAAAGCATGCCATCATTATTTAACCATACAATATAGCAGCACTGCCTCGGGAAAAGTTACAGTTCCAGCTGTTCGCAGTACCAGCACAATAAGACCGAGTTGGTTGATGTTCTAAGTCCAGGTCACTCAATCATCCAGAATGTCATTCCTGCAACTACTGAAAAGGCTGTTGCACCTTTTCAGGAACCACACGTTTGTCTAGTATCTCAACAGATGCCCCTCCATTGTGGTTTCACACACAGTACGGCTGTCTGTATGGCTGAGGCACGCAAACCTCCTCACCAATGACAAGGTCCAAGGTTCATGGGGTGGAGGGGCTATTTGTTCTACAAAGTAGTGTGTTTTTTCAAAGCTTGGGGTGGGGGGGTGGGGAGGGGGAGAGAGTTCATTTTCAGAGAACTGCTTAGTAATTAAGAATTCTTTGGAAGATGTTATTTACTAACTCTTCTATTGCTTTCTCGCTAATGAGATTTATTATAACACTGATAAGGTCTGCAATAATTACCAATTTTCCTTGTTGAATGTTAAGTGCAAGGTCATCACATATATAAGGAATAGCAGTGGATCCAAAATTGAAGCCTGAGAGACTCCATTTGTGACTTTTTTTACTCCAGTCACTGAAATTTTGTATCTTTCCAACATGTCTGCATTATTCAGCACAATATTTTGCATTCTGTTTCTCCGGTATGATTCAAACCAGCTGTTTGTAAACCATTATTTCCATTTTCCAAGATTTTGATACATCGCTTATAAGGTTACTGCCACTAAACAGTCCTTTCTTATTTTTGGTCCTAATATGCTTTGGGGTCCCTGAAGACACATATAAAGCTGCGAAAACAATAATCCACTCATAGTTATCATTGTTTTTGTTGTATATGAATGTGTCATACTTAACATTGCCCAACAGATCCTGTTTTCGTTGTTCTCGAAATGATAAACTGCGGTTTGCTCAGACTTCTTTCACGAAACCTGACCGATCGGCGTTGTACAGAGCATATGTGGCGATAACACCAAGCTTCGTCTTCATGTCAGCTATGAATTAATGGCGTCTCCTCTACACTTCTATTTGAAATAAACTTCGTTTTTTTTAACTTCATATATGGCATAAGTTCTTGAAACTGCTTAACCATGTCGAGAGAACTTTGAAATGAGCAATTTTGATCGTAGTTGTGATTTGGAGGACCCAGTCTCGTAAATCACCATCTGTAACGGTGCATTGCCTCTCACAAGCAGCTGGAAGACGCATCTGGAGAACTATTGCTCACGATATTTATTCAAGTTTAGGGGTGTATGTTGGCTGTTAATGGGGATAATGGGACAATGTTGTCATACTGATCAGTAAATCATTTGGACAGTTTTTCTTATACAGTTTCACGAGTTCCATTTTGGACCATATTTAGTACTTTGTGTAAGCGTTTGTTCCATTTATACATTCACCGGGTTTGTACACTGCTTAACGTTAGTCGTTAAACACAATGAGTATTATTTTAGTTTTATCTTCATTGTTACACTACGGCAAAAGGAACTGTTAATTAATATGAACATTAAATAAGTTACAGATTTGAGTGAACAGTAACTGCGGACAATTGTTTCAGAGAAATCGTCAACGAAAACTGAAATTCGCTTTACAAATTACGATCATGCCGAGTCGTGCCATTTGTTTACCGACACGTCGTCAACCCAGGATATGGACCTGCAATATTGTGCACGAACTATCCGCTACAGTTCCGGTAGTGCTGTATTCATCTCCAGGCACCTGGCGAGTTACGAATTTGGCAGTTATTAAAAATTTTTTTTTAAAACAAATAGTTGTACATCTTAGCAGTTAAAGTTTTGACGGGGTCTTTCTTTCGGTGTATTCTTCCTGTATAAAAAATTTCAGGGCGTGTTTCGTCATGTCAGATTGGACCATTCCCTTATTAGAGTTACGACGGAGAGAAAGCCATTTAGCTTTCGTCCGCCTATAGTGACCGTTAAAAATGAGCACAGCAACTGAAAATCTCACCAAATGTGATATATGCTCTGTAATATAGTATTTATTGGAAAAAATCTTAAAGTTGTTGACATTTATCGTGAATTTTGTGGTTTATACGGATCAAATGTGATGAATGAAAGTGTGGTACGTGAGTGGTATCGTTTGTTTGCAATTACATTGATGAATGCGCATGAAGATTACGAATGTAGCCGTCCATGTGTAGTCAATAAGGATCTTGTAGAGAAAACTAACGAAAAATATCATCAATACCTGCGTTTCAGTATATCTAAACCGTCGAAAAACTTTCTGAAGATTCCTTCGGACGTTTTGCATGAAACTGTGATTAACGAATTATGGTAGTAAATACCTGACAACCACACAATTGAACAGATTGCTGATTTCCTGGATTTTCTTTTTCCTTACGTACTGAACAGTGACCAGCCACGACATTCTGGTTCCTGTGCTAAGGCGGAGACAGCAACAAAACAGCGCAGCAAATCTATATTGAGAAGAACAAACGGAAAGTTGGAAAGAATTTGCAGTCTTCAAAGAATGGTTTTACGACATTTAATTGCTTAGATATACGTAAAACAAAGCTGACACGTATAATCTCGATGGTATGACGTTGTTGCACGAAACTGTAACCTTGAAGGAGTAAAAGAAGTGACATCTTGCAGGTGTGATAGTTATTTACCTTCTAGGAGGCAGATAAAACACCGTGAGGAAACGCTGAAAGGCGGGATGAAAGTGACAACTGAGGTATGTCCTTCTCTTTGAGCATGTACTGTGGCCGACACGAGTATCTTCAACATGATGAGAAATTTGTGTGCTTATTTTGTTGAGGGTACGCTTCAGTAGCAGTATAAGTCATGCAGTCAATAAACATGGTGACTTAGCAGATCAGTGATATCAACTATCACGTTATGCGATTTAGCGCACTCAGAAAGTACATTGGAATCGACCTTGGTACAGTAAAGAGGATATAACACTTGCAAAAACAACGAAAAATGGCCTACCAAATTTAAAAGAACGCGAAGTTTTACAGAAGCTCGGAATGTAGATCAAACTTCAGTGCGAGATGCTTTTAATACTTTCTGTAACAAAACTCTGTCTCGAAATCTGCAAGAAAACCCGAAGAGATTCTGGTCGTATATTAAGTACACCAGCGAAAACACACAATCTGCACCATCACTGGTGGACACTACTGGTGACGTTCCTGATGACAGTGTCACTAAAGCAGAATTAGTAATTATGGTTTCTCGAAATTCCTTCGACAAAGAAGACGCAGTAAATATTCTAGAATTCGAAACAAGAACAACTGCCAGCACGAGTAACTTAGAAGTAGACATCTTCGGAGTACAAAGCAGCATAAATCACTTAATAAAGACAAGGCTTCCGGTCCTTATTGTATACCAGTCAGTTTCCTCTCAGAGCATGCTGATACGGTACCTCCATACTTAGCATTTAGCAATCATACCAAGCGATTGCTCGTTGAAAGAACCATACCTAATGACTGGAAAGTTGCACAAGTTACACCAGTACCCAAAAATGGAAGTAAGAGTAATCCGCTGGCTTACAGATGCATATCGCTAATGTCGATTCGCAGTAAGATTTTGTAACATGTACTGCTTTCGAACATTATGAGCTATTTCGAAGAAAACGATTTATTGAGTAACAGCTAACAAGGATTCAGAAAGTATCGTTCTTTTGAAACACAACTAGCTCGTTATTCTCAAGAAGTAATGAGTGCTATTGACAGAGGATGTCAAATTGATTACATACTTTTAGATTTCCAGAGGCTTTTGATACCGTACCTCACAAGTGATTTCTAATCAAATTGCTTTCCTATGGAGTTTCGTCTCAGTTGTGCGACTGTATTCGTGATTTCCTGTCAAAAAGGTTACCGTTCGTAGTTATTACCGTTCGCAGTAACTGAGGGAAAGGCATCGAATGAAACAGAAGTAATATCTGGCGTTCCACAATGCAGTGTTGTAGGCCTTCTGCTATTCCTGATCTACATAAACGATTTAGGAGGCATTCAGAGTAGCACTCTTAGATTGTTTGCAAGTAATGCTGTCATTTACCGGCTTATATAGTCATCATATGATCAAAACAAATTGCAAAACGATTTAAAAAAAGACATCTGTTTTTCATTGACTCTGGATAATGAAAAGTGTGAAGTCATTCAAATAAATAACAAAACGAATATGCTTCATTTCGGTTACAAGATAAATCACACAGATATGAAGACTGTAAATTCAACTTAATACTTAAGGATTACAGTTACGAATAACTTAAGCTGGAACGATCACATAGATAACGTCGTGGATAAAGAAAACCAAAGGCTACGATTTATTGGCAGAACACTGAGAAAATGCAACAGATCTGCTAAAGAGACTGTCTAGACTATGTGGTCTGGGATCCACAATCAGATAGGATCGACGGAGAGCATCGAAAAAGTTCAAAGAGGGGCAGTTCGTTTTGTACTGTCGCGAAATAGAGGAAAGAGCGCGACGGATCTGATACGTGAATTGGGGTGGCAGTCATTAAAGCAAAGGCGTTTTTCGCTGCGTCAGGATATTCTCATGAAAATTCGATTGTCAACTTTCTCCTCAGAGTGTGAATATATTTTATTGGCACCCAGCTTCATAGGGAGAAATGGTCATCATAGCAAAATAAAAGAAATCAGAGTTCGCACAGAAAGATTCCAGCACGCAGCTCGAGAATGGAACGGTACAGAAGTAGCTTGAAGGTGGTTCGGTGAACACTGTGCCAGGCACTTAATTGTGAATTGCAAGGTAATCATGTAGATGTAGATAGCAGGGAAAGTCGCTCGTAAATGTTGACTCAGAAATGTTCAAATGGTTCAAATGGCTCTGAACACTATGGGACTTAACATCTGAGGTCATCAGTCCCCTAGAACTTAGAACTACTTAAACCTAACCAACCTAAGTACATCACACACATCCATGCCCGAGGCAGGAGCCGAACCTGCGAACGTAGCGGTCGCGCAGTTCCAGACTGAAGCGCCTAGAACCGCTCGGCCACAGCGGCCGGCACTCAGAAATGTAATGTATACCGTTTTAAATAAAGACGAACATCAAATTTGTGGATAGGAATCAAAGTCCACGACACAGGTTGCTTGGGGAAGTACTCGTAGTTAAAACAACTGTTTCCCGAGTAAAAGGGTGACCGCTCTAATACTGCAGTGGAAGCAGCGAATCAATTCTTGTATTTGTTGTTAATGAACAAAGAACTGTCCACTGCTTTAATCAGAGCGACGACTACAGCAAATGCATCTATGTTTTTATTATCATGCAATGTTGAAGAATGTATTAGGATTCACATAAAATTTGGTGCTGGGAATTTACAATATAACACGGCAGTACGATTCAGTTCCCGAAGACTCTACGTAAATGTGAATGGGGCAGTAGATCGCCTACACGCAAGACTTGCATGAAATTAGGAAGTTTCACTAAGTTGTGCGAATACACTGGCAGTACGGCAAAAATAAAGTAAATAAATCTCGTTCGTTGCAGATAAAACGTGTAATTTTCCAAAAGACAATGAATATGTTAAGTAGGACAACAATACTAAAGTTATTGTGCAAAAGTATAACAACAAATAAATAGGTTCTATCTTGAGAATTACCTGTTATAAGTGACTGAAGGCCGTTGATAGTATTCTATTAAGAGATGAAGATTGAATCTGTTACTTATAGCAATAAGGGTATTACTGTAGAAAGCATTTCTGACTTTAATGAAAGGTCCTACTTACCAGTGTGTATGTGTAGAACTGAAAATAACATTAATAATGGGCAAAGAATAAAAATTGGATTCAAGGACTGGGACACCTACCGTCTCACCATGTTTTGGTAAATGATCTACTCTAGATTCTGTCTCCTTTCCGGACTCGACCTTGGACCTGCAATAGGTTTACTGTTTACTGGAGCTATTTTCCTACAAAAGACTAGCCCTTAATTTAGATGCTATGTGTGCTGGTATGCCAGTTACACACTACCAACCTAATTTACAACCAGTTCCCTTACGATATGACCTGTATTTTGTCAGACCGAATAAGTCGCAAATTCCATAGTTTCTTATGAGCAGTTAACAGAGGTAAATATTTTTAAGATGCTGATCTACTGTATCCACTTTTAAGTTTGATTCTTATAGGGAATAACGTGTATTAAATTTGGCTAGTGATAGTCTGGTGGCTTTCAACCACGGTGGACTTGTATTTTACCTTTAATCTCTAAACTGGCAAAAGTCTACATCTGCTAGAAAATGCCGGTGAGATAGAAACAAAAGTATCGAGACAGCCACGCGTATGTGTAATTTTATTTTATATTAAGCATGCAACTGTTACAATTGGAATCACAAATAAAACACAAGACATACAGCAATGACATTTGTTCCTTCCACAACAAGGGTCAACCGTTTGTTTCCTCATTTTCAGTTGTGCGTTTTTGCTAAGAGACAGAAGTGTAGGCGACGATGATTTTACACTGATGATTACTGCAATGGCAACACCATGAAACGTTGAATTGGCGTGAAGTGTACTAGATGCTTGGATATGTAAGCCATTAGCATTTCAGCATAATCGCACAAAGGAGTCAGGAGTACAGCAGTCTATAAGAAATGATTACACAGCCTGTTTATCATTCAGAAATAGCATTAGAACATAGTTTGCAAGAAGACAGCGTTATGTCTCGTTTATGAAGTAACTCCACCGTGGTAGAACTGCTACATATCGACACAGTTGTTAGTCGTTCCTCGATATTTCCGCTCGCGTTGGATGGGATTTAATGACCGCCATGTGTATATGCAATCAATGGGCTCAGGTACTCATTCTCAACTCCATGCAAGGTCTCAACGTCCCCACGCTACTAGCGCACGACAGCTCAGAGCTATTGTTTATTCAGCTGCGTGGGAGTATACATCGATGTAACGTACATTGAGTCAGGTAATGGGCTTGTTTCCAGCAAGTGAAGTGAGACGACGTCTGGAACACCACCGATTGTCAGCGCAGCGATCATTATTATACTTCCCTTGACGTGCCAGTAGAGAGGTGACAACACTGGACGTGGAGTGACACCACATCATCTTTTCAGATGAGCCCTAGTTCCGTGTACAGCATTACGACGGACGTATTCGTGCACGGAAGCTGTCATTGCTGAGTCCGATGCTCAGCCCCTTTTGGGCAGCTGTTGCTACCAGAGGTGCACACCGTTTATAAATTTCGGACCCTGTATACTACCAAAACAACCGCAAATATAATCGTATACTACCAAAACAACCGCAAATATAATCAGTTATTCTTCCTACTATACTGTATAACAAAGTGCATAAATTGTATTAGCGTTCCTATCCGGTGTTGCAATTTTAATGATCGTCAGTGGGCGTCGCCTCTGTCAAGTGTTGGGTGTTTAGTTGTACAGTGCCTATATAAATGTTACAGCCATGTGTGGAGACAGTGGCCAGCCGCCAATTGCACGCACGAGGTGCAGGGCCCTCCAGATGCTGCTCCTGTTACTGCTGGCCGTGGCTGCACCTGCTGCTGCGGCGCCCGTGACGTCAGCAGAGGAACCCGCAAGCACCAGCACCGAGGCGACCACGGTAGGCGCTGGCGACCGGCTGCTCGAGTCTCTTACCCAGAAAGGTGAGTCAGTCGTACCGGCTGTCGTGTAAGCACAAACCTTCTTGCTACACTTCAACGAAACGTTCGTATTTTCAGATGAAAGAAAACCGAAAACAAATTAAAGTGACTCCAGAAAACGTGAAGATATTTCTGCGAAATTTGAGTACACGCTTCTACAAACTACTGTTTGCAAATTATTGCTATTTTGCTTATTTATGTCACCTTTATGTACCACACAACTACATGTTTGACAACAGAACTGAGAAAAAGTCAGAAGAACAACGCCATAGCCCAAGGAGCCGATAAACTGTGGAGCCGATAAATCGTGTACCTAAGAACTGCAATGTTGGACTACCAAATTGTGGTAGCACTTCAGAGTCTGAGGAAAGATGCTGAACCTTTCATGCTTATGATGTTCATAGAGGGATAATCATAAAGCACTAATTATCAACTCGAAAATAGAAGTTACGTAAAAAAATTTACTTGTTTGCAGTGTATGACTACAGTTCTGGTACACATTGAAATCTTAACCTTACATTACAGTAGCACGACGTTAGAGCAACCCAAACAAAACAGCGCAGTCCGTCTTAAAAGCAAAAAATCATGCAGTACTTCGTCCTCTGCATTTTAAGGAGAATAATGCTGAATTCTGAGTTAATAGAAGTGTTCAGCAACAATACACCATCATTAAGACACAGTGGTTAGGTGCTGCAGACACTCCCAGTCTGGTTAAAGAGTCAGAATGACGAAAAACGAAGAGGCAGACCATCTTTCTGCGGAGAATGGACAATCGAGAAGTAGAAAGCCTGGTACTCGAAAACAGGAATAAATGATCAGCCGATGCGAGTAGCGATGCTATGGGAATTCTGGCCCTTTGGTTGCCTACACTCAGGGGCAGAGGCAAATACATGACGACATCACATCTCTTTCCCCCTGCAACTCCCTCCCCTCACCTCACCTATGCCACACCACATTCATGGAAATAGGCGTGAGAGAGATAAACCAAGACACATGAATTTAAATCTCCCAATCATGGTCCAGTATTTTCTTGTCCATTATAACGAAACTGCCAATCAGTATGTACCCCCGGGCTGCCTACTTGTTCCCTACGTCCCACAATGTCCTCTTGATATCAAACAAATTTGGGCTCTTTCTGACCCCTCTCTCTTTACTATTAACTGCATATGTGTGATGTCAATCGGACAGTGCTAAGATGTGTACGTATGTTTAGTCAGCAAGGCCTCAGACAAGTCGAGATTTGTTGATCAGCTCAATTTCGCTCTTGTCTTATTTCTCATTTTACGGATATGCAGACCGTACAGGTATTATGTTCCTGTCAGAGGGGGCAGCTTTGTACTAGTGTTACGTACACTGAAGGAGGAGTGTGGAGAAATGAAGGAAAGGGAAGAAACTATTGATGTCAGCTGCATCAGGACTTGGATTCAGACCTGGAATCTCTCGCTTACTAGGCAGTTACGTTAACTAATGCTCCATTTGGACACAGTGTTTATCACTATCTCTGCACGCCTCTCAGCCAACCAATATTCCCACCTACAGCTGACTCATTCTGGTGAGAAATGAATCCACCACCTTCAGTACAGATGCATAATTACGTTCGACATCCTGTGGGAATCTCAAAGTAGCTTGTTCAGAGGGCATGGAGAGGGAGTGCGGATTGGTGGCGCTAAGTGGGGACGTGGCTTGGCAACACTACTGCCACAAACTCTGCGTTCAGATGACACAGTGTTTAACGCAACTGCTGAGTAATAAGGAGGAACAGGGTTCGAATCCCATTCTAGCACACATTTCTTACTCGTAGCCGATGATTCCGCACTAAAGTCCGAATGCGGCTGACATTAATAAATCCTTCCCTTTACTTTCGATTCCCCCCCCCCCCCCCTCCCTCCATCTTCAGTTTACATAGTATGTATCACAGCGGCGGATACCGCGTGGTATCTCTTCTTTTGGACATCTACGAAGAAACAGACACCATGCATTCATTTCATTTGAACTACTGGTCAGCCAAGAACAATTACCGAAAGGATGATCTGCAATGCTAAATAACAAGATGTGTGGCGTATTTAACAGTTCTTTACATGGTAAATCCTCAAAGTTCATCTATCTGAGAAAGGGCAGAGGCTAAAGTACCCTTTCGCCTGCACGGAAACATCAATGTGACTGCAAGAGAAATATTGAAAAAAAATCCCTACTGGTCTTACTTGCACATGAGTGTACATATGGGATAGTACCATGCAGCGCCTAGTCTATGTGACACAGTGCTACAGATTATCTGGTATCGAACTAGGGGTGGCATGTGAGGGGTAGCACATAGAGCTGGATAAAATACAAGATTCTGCTGGGATTTTTAACAAAGCGGAAATGTGTAATTATCGAGAATTCAACCATAATTTCAATGTGTGAGAAAACTGCAAAGCAAATAGGAATATTATTGTGAACAACGATAATACAGTTTATTGTGGTTGAGATCCAAATATAGAATCAAGATATGCAAGGAAGTTATCTGCCAAATAAGAAGTGCAGAACAAAGATATCAGTAACCATCTTATCGGTTTTGTAAAGTTCCCAGATATGGGTATGTGAGAAACTTTTACAACTTCCTTGGCTAAAGAACATATTATTACCAGACAGGAAGCTACGATTTGTGTAAGACTTTATAATGTTTGACCCTTGTATAACTTTGTATCAGATAATATCTAACCAATGCTAGTGAAAGCAAATACAAAGGACAGGATGCTTTAACTGCAGCGAAACCTGCGCACTAATGCTCTGTATGCATTCGACAGTTCACGCAATACAATGTTCGACGAAGGCTCCTGTGGAACCGATTAGCGCGGTATTCCGTGCTGTAAGACCTGATTTGAGTACTTAGACTGTGAACGAGCAGTTACACGGCTCAAATCTGGACGAAAAGTCACTACTGTGGCCACAATAATGGGTGAGTCCAAGAGTGCCACCTCGTGGTTATAAAAGGCCGCTGAAGGTAGAAATGCTGTGTGAAATCACGCCGGTGATTGTAGATGGACTACTGCACCGGAGAGGATAAGTAGCCCTAGTGGACATCTCACTTCTATGCAGACTGTTGCAGACCTCGAAGCCACTACCAGTATATGTGTCACTGTCAGAACCATTTCGCGGCGATTAAAGCAGGCTGATTTGTGTACGTGGAAGCTTCAATGACGCCATCGACGAGAATGAGTCTGTTGGTATAGGGACCACGTTGGTTGAGGTCAGCAACAGCCGTCCAGAGTGATGTCCTCCGACGAATCCTGCTTCACTGTGACGAGTGAAACGTGAAGATAGAGTGAAACATTTTACCCACCACAGAATGCTCATGAATTTAATCGGTACGGCCTAGGCGTTATGGTGTAGGCAGGCATTACGCGCAATGGCCGCATATCTCTGGTCGAGATACCGTTAAAGCACAGCGGTATTGTAGGTTGAGTGTTCTGATTGTGTTCTTGTGTTTAAGGGTGCGGTAGGCTCCGAATTTCTGTTTATCGATGGCAGTGGCTGCCCACATAGGACTGCTAACGTATCGAACGTGTGAAGATATTGAACGTATGGAATGGGCTGCGTGCTCCCCGGTCCTAAGCACTAAAGAGCATGCCTGAGATATTCTTGGCAACGTGTTTCTCAACGAACACCCCCTCCCCGAACCCTGCAAGAACTGCAAACCACCTTGAGAGACGATCAGGACAATATCTCCCAAGGAGTCCTGAACAGTGCAGAATGTACGTTAGTGCCCGAGGTGGGCCTACTGCTTACTGAGAATCTGATATCGACCTTTATGTTAGAAGTTCGACCTGTGTCAAACATGAACGTTATTCGCTTTCCCATGTGATGAAATATGTACCATTTTTCGTTACAAATATTCCACATCCCTCTGTTACATGTGTACTGTGTTTCATGTCCTCCATCACTTCCTGTACAACAGTGCCTCTGTTCCTCAGCTACCGTTAAGCAGTCTACAGATACTGCAGATAAGGATCGGATACAAAGAGTATTATTCCACAGATCTCGAAAAAAAAAGAAGCAATTTATCAAACACATCTGAAGCACGCCCTATTTCAGAAATTACTCTTTTAAGCGCGCAAATAAAACTGAAAATGGAAGAGTTTGAAATTAAAAAAAAAAACGCAGTCTGATATGTTTGGCGAAAAACTGTCATGAAGGAAGAATATACATTAATAAAAACAAAATATTACGACCACTGCCCAACTCGGCGTTGGACGCCGCTTGGTGGCACTGCGGGCTCGGGACACCGTAACAAACGTATGTAAGCGGAGTAGGTACGGACGGGGGATCACCCAAGTGAAGATATGGGTTGCAAAGGTGGAAATACACTCCTGGAAATGGAAAAAAGAACACATTGACACCGGTGTGTCAGACCCACCATACTTGCTCCGGACACTGCGAGAGGGCTGTACAAGCAATGATCACACGCACGGCACAGCGGACACACCAGGAACCGTGGTGTTGGCCGTCGAATGGCGCTAGCTGCGCAGCATTTGTGCACCGCCGCCGTCAGTGTCAGCCAGTTTGCCGTGGCATACGGAGCTCCATCGCAGTCTTTAACACTGGTAGCATGCCGCGACAGCGTGGACGTGAACCGTATGTGCAGTTGACGGACTTTGAGCGAGGGCGTATAGTGGGCATGCGGGAGGCCGGGTGGACGTACCGCCGAATTGCTCAACACGTAGGGTGTGAGGTCTCCACAGTACATCGATGTTGTCGCCAGTGGTCGGCGGAAGGTGCACGTGCCCGTCGACCTGGGACCGGACCGCAGCGACGCACGGATGCACGCCAAGACCGTAGGATCCTACGCAGTGCCGTAGGGAACCGCACCGCCACTTCCCAGCAAATTAGGGACACTGTTGCTCCTGGGGTATCGGCAAGGACCATTCGCAACCGTCTCCATGAAGCTGGGCTACGGTCCCGCACACCGTTAGGCCGTCTTCCGCTCACGCCCCAACATCGTGCAGCCCGCCTCCAGTGGTGTCGCGACAGGCGTGAATGGAGGGTCGAATGGAGACGTGTCGTCTTCAGCGATGAGAGTCGCTTCTGCCTTGGTGCCAATGATGGTCGTATGCGTGTTTGGCGCCGTGCAGGTGAGCGCCACAATCAGGACTGCATACGACCGAGGCACACAGGGCCAACACCCGGCATCATGGTGTGGGGAGCGATCTCCTACACTGGCCGTACACCACTGGTGATCGTCGACGGGACACTGAATAGTGCACGGTACATCCAAACCGTCATCGAACCCATCGTTCTACCATTCCTAGACCGGCAAGGGAACTTGCTGTTCCAACAGGACAATGCACGTCCGCATGTATCCCGTGCCATCCAACGTGCTCTAGAAGGTGTAAGTCAACTACCCTGGCCAGCAAGATCTCCGGATCTGTCCCCCATTGAGCATGTTTGGGACTGGATGAAGCGTCGTCTCACGCGGTCTGCACGTCCAGCACGAACGCTGGTCCAACTGAGGCGCCAGGTGGAAATGGCATGGCAAGCCGTTCCACAGGACTACAGCCAGCATCTCTACGATCGTCTCCATGGGAGAATAGCAGCCTGCATTGCTGCGAAAGGTGGATATACACTGTACTAGTGCCGACATTGTGCATGCTCTGTTGCCTGTGTGTATGTGCCTGTGGTTCTGTCAGTGTGATCATGTGATGTATCTGACCCCAGGAATGTGTCAATAAAGTTTCCCCTTCCTGGGACAATGAATTCACGGTGTTCTTATTTCAATTTCCTAGAGTGTACATTGAGATAAGCGACGCTGAACAAGGGGAGATTATTATTACGCAATGCCTGTGAACGAGTATCTCGAAAACGGCGAAGTTGGTCGTGAGTAACTACAGAAAGAAGTAGAAGGACAACAAAAATACAACTAGGCGCTAAATAGTTGGATGTCCACGAATATTCACAGAACGGGGGGTTCGGAGGCTTGACTGCTCTGTAAAGTAGACCACGTGGTGGTCTGTGGCATCTCTGCCGACAGGGCACAATGCTGGTGCACTCACAAGTGTTTCAGTGCATACCGTTCATCGTACATTGTTGAACATGGAGCTCCGCAGCAGACCGCCCTTACGTGCTAGCATGTTGACCCAGTGACACAGTCAATTACGACTGCATTGGGCAAAGGATCACATTTTTGATACAAGAGGTCGATGGTCGTCTCTACAATCGCCGTCATGGAGGTGGACGGTGGCTCGAAACGTGCAGCATTCCACGGACGGAGGCTGATGTGGGCCGTATTCTGCTACATCAGATATTCCCCTGCCCTTGTATGGGACACATGGTAGTAATCTAAGACACGCTGACAGGTCTGAATCACCTGCATCCCTTTATGCTTGATGTCTTCCCTGATGGCCCTTTATTTACGCGAATTACGTCTGTCACATACCTTGAAAATCCTAGAAACAAACTGTCGGATCCCTTATACACAGAATCAGTGAAGTATTTCGTTCCAAGGACGGCCAAACAAGCTATTAAGCAGGTGGTCATAATGTTTTGGCTCATCAGTATAAGTTGCTACTGGAGAAAAAACAAACTATAGCAGTTGTGCAAGTATGGTTTGTAAATACGTAGCAGATAAAAGCAGATAAAATCCTTGCGGAAGAATTTTGATGAAGATGCTATGTAAGAAAACCGACAAATCGTGTGTAAGCAGGTAGTAATTGTACAGCGTAACTGTATTTGTGGCAGACATTTATGTGTCCACTTTATACTTTTTTGAAAGTCTCTTAATGTTTGTGCTACACAGAGTGCTTTACATGTGCAACAAGTTTCTATATGCCGGACTGTGTGCGTTTATTTGTGTGTGAATGTTTGTGTTATGTTACGTTTTTTTGTGTTGTAAAGGAGACTTTAATGTTGTGTGGGTGAACAGCTGGAGCCACATACCTCCAGAACCCTACCAGGCACTTTTCAAATCCATGTCACGCTGATACGCTGCAGTATTGCGTTCCACTGGTGCAACAGCACGCTGTTAAGCTGGTGATCTTAACAGTTTGGCTCATGTGTTACATGGCTTGTGGTGCTAATCGCCGGTCTGGAAGTTTTTCCACATCGTCCTTCAGTTAAATCTTATATTTATCTACTATATTTATTATTCCAACTCTTTTTAAAATCATCATTGTTTATTTATCAAGTATTTCTCCTGCCGAAGAATAGAGGAACTACCATAATTTTATAAAATTTAACTTTAGTTTCATTCTTCACTATATTTTTTAAGTTTCTGTTAACAGTGGCTGACATGTCTTGGAATATTACAATTTTTTTAGCTACGTTTTGATCTTCTAGAAAATTTATTTCATTTTCTGGATACTTGCACCTTTTTACTTGGTCTGCCATTTTGTCACAAAAGGGAATTTTTGATCTTATGTATTCGACGTTTCTAAATGCCATTACTTTTGTATTACCAGTAAAAATGTTTATTTTATGTCCTTGGTATAGTAAGTTCACCCTGTGGACAGTGGTTTGCAACTTATCTTCATCGTAATATCTAGTGGGGAGCGGGAAGGAGGGGAAGACAGCTTGACATTATGAGTGAAGAATACGGGACGTGGAATGGAGCAAATCTTCCAGCTCTCCGTGAGTCGAATATGTGCACCACTGTTCAGGTAGAGCCAAAAGACGATAGCTGATCTGTGGTGGACACGCTGAAGTTTGTCTGGTAAGTGTACGTTCTTAGGAGTGTGTTGCAGTGCGTTTTTGTCCGTTTCTGCTCTTCAACTTATCTTAACAAAGTAATAACAAGACTGTAGTTTTAGCGCAATTGATTTAATAGCCACAAAAATTTCACTTGCAGAATAACCATCCATGGGTAGGAATGTCAGATTACTACTTTAATTAGTAACTGCACTCTCAGGCATTTGGGGCAAATTAATTTAAATGCATACACTACCGGTCGTTCGTCGTTGTTGGGTGCTGTTTTAAGACCATAGCACCGCAACGTACGGTTGTTGGAAACTTTTGCTCAGTTTGACGTCCCATACCCAGCTCGGACCTTCTGTCAAAACATTTTTCTCCACATTGTGTAGTTAACTGCTCATCAGCGAATGAACAAGTGGTTATTTGTGTTTTGTAAGATATATTTAAAACAGGGCGGGGTAAAAGTTTCAATTTTATCAAGAGATCGTCAGAATAAAACTTGGAGCTGCCGCGCTTCAAACACAACGACCCAAACCTTCAGTTCCCCAGCTTTCATCCTGTTGGATACATAACTTCGACTCTTTTTCTTTTGGTCATCAGTTCTCTTTTTTGATGCGAACCAACACAACTTCCTTGGCTGTATCAATCTCTTCATCTCAATGTATAATTTACACACAAGTCTTCTGTTATTTCCTGGATATATTCCAATTTCTATCTTCCCATACAGTTTCTTACTCTCTGCAGTTCCCTCTGATGCCGTGGAAGTTATTTCCCGATGACTTCACACATGTCCTATTGTCCTATCCCTTCTGAACGCCAGTACTTTCCAAATATTTCTTTTTTCTCCGATTCTGCAGAGAGTCTCCTCGTTTCTTATCTTATTACTAAACCTAATTTTTAACACCCTTCTGGAGCACCGCATCTCAAACACTGCTATTCACTTCTTTTCAAGTTTCTCCACACTCCAAGAAACTCTTCCATTCAATACTATGCTCGAGACGTACATTCACAGGAATGTCTTTCTTAAAAGCGATATTAAATACTAGTACCTTTCTTTTGGCGAGGATTCTCTCTTTACCTGCGCTAATCTCCTTTTCACATTTTCCTTGCTTCGTCTGCTATACACAATTTTCCTTAGAAGGTAGCAGAACGGCTTCACTCCTTCTAACTTTGGTGTTAAATTTATCATCAATCTCATTTCTGCTGTTTCTCAATACTTTCGTCTTCCTTCGGATTATTTTCAATCCATGTTCTGTCCTCGGTAGACTGTTCGTTCCATACAGCAGGTCTCTAATTATGCCTTGATTTTTACTTCTCTCATCGAATCTTATCATTGATACCTTTCACCCTGAATTTTCTATTCCACTCATGAACATTTATTTTCATTCCGTCATTGCTTCTTCGACGTACAATTTGAACAGCAGAGGCGAAAGAGTGTCACATCTTACACGCTTTTTAATACGATCACTTCGTCTTGATCATTCATTCTTATTCTCTCCTCTTGCTTCTTGCTCATATTGTATATTACCCGTGTTTCCCTACAACTTACACCCGTTGTTCTGAGAATTTCGAACAATGTGTACCAATTTACATTATCGAACGCTTTTCCTATGTCTACAGACCTTGAATTTTTAAAATCTTGCTTCCATTACTAAGCGCTACGTCAGAACTGTCTTTCTGGTGCCTTCACCTTTTCTAAAGCGAAACTGGTTGTCACATAAAAGATGCTTAGTTATTTTTCTGATATGGTGTCTCAAGTCTCACATTTCTATACAACAGCATGAACAGTCTCTTTTCCCAATGATTTTACAAATTGCGAAGGACTGTTATTTATGTCTTCTGCCTGATCTGATCTCAAGTCTTCTAACACCATGTCAAATTCTGTCAGCAATACTTGGTCCTCTGTGTCTTCCATATCGAGTTCCATATCTTCTATCATATGAGGAAACAGTTAGTTCCTTTCGTAGCGTCGTTCAGGGCATTGTTTCCACCAAGTCACTCTTTTCTCTACGTTTAACAGCGGAATTCCTCATCAACTCTTAACTTTTAGACGTTTGCTTTTAATTTCACCGAATGTTGTTTTGACTTTTCTTTACGCTGGATCACTACTTCCGGCGACCATTTCTTTTCAGATTTTTCCCATTTTTCCTGTGGCCACTTCGCCTTAGATTTTGTGCACTTCCTACTTACTTCATTCATAAGTGAGTTACGTTGCTATAGCTCATATTTATGCTTCCTTCTTTCGTACATCAATTGAAGTATTTCTTCTGTTAACCAACGTTTTTCCGAAATTACCATCCTTACATCTATATTCGTCTGTTTGACTTCTGTGATTATTCTTTTAAGAGATGTCCATTCCTATTGAACTGAACTGCCAACTTTGGTATTCACCTACTGTAAGTGCAGCGTCAAAGAATTATTTCATCATTTCTTAGTACTTATGTGTCTTAGATCTTTCCATGTTGATTTTTCCTGACTGTTCTCTTAAACGAACTTCAGCCTACTCTTCATCAGTACTAAATTTTGATCTGGGTCTATGTATGGAATATCTGATTTCGAAGTACAGCTTGTATCTTCTAATGTTTCCTGGCCTTTTCCTTTACATATTGAATTACACGTTCAGTGGTCTCATAAGCTCTCTCCTCCCTGCTCATTTTCTACTTGTGACGAGGGCCTGTGCAACAGAATTATTGTTGTTGCCGTTTGTTTGCTGCCAATTTTGATGATAAAAATCCTATCACTTCATTGTTCAAAGCAGCTCACTCTCTGACTCACTGTCCTATTTCTAAAGAATCCTACTCCACTTACACCATTTTCAGATGCTGCTGATAACACCCAATATTCGTCTGACCAGAAATGCTTGTCTTCTTTCCATTCTACTTCACTGACCGCTATAGCTTGATCATCTGCATTTCCCTTCTCAGGTTTTCTAGCTTTTTTATCAAGTTGGAACTTTTCACATTTCACGCTGCAACTCGTAATGTGTTACCCTTTCATTCAATGTTCAGTCTATTTCCTCCTCGGCAGTCATCTCCCACACAACAACATTTTTTTGCAAATCGAGAATCGTGATACTTTTTCTCTTAGAGGCCACATTCGCTGTGAACGTACTTTATATGACTTTAATGCCGCGGTTTTTATTGACTTCTGATTTGCTTGACCACTGCTGATTCTTGCGCTGTCTAGAGGCAGTTTCCCCGAGGGCAAAAAGATGCTCTGGTTATCTGCCTCCGCCCTTTCTGACATGTTTGTTTGTGGACGGAAGTATGTTTTTTCTGTTACGGAAACCAGCGTCGTGCACCGTTAGACCTGAGTAGCTGTGTGGTGTGCGCAGAGCGAGCGGCTTTGATGGCGTACGAGCTGGCGGCAGCGCTGCAGCAGCTGGCGGAGCAGGAGGCGGAGGTCGGTGACGTCACGGAGGAGGCGACGGCGCGCATCGTGACGCGGCAGGGGGACGCCTCCGACTACAGCGACGCGGAGAGCCGCGAGGAGACGCCCGCCACCACGCCGCTGCACCGCGCGCTCGCACTCCAGCCCTACAGCGCCACCACCAGCGTCGCTAAGGTGAGCGCGAGCCCGAGTCTTCCGACTGGAGAACGGTCGCCACTGTAACCTAATTCGCCATATCCACCAGTGTCTGTGCGTAGCGTAGTTTATAGGACAGGTGAAAAGGAAAAAAAGACAACATACCTCGTCTTTCTAGAAAGAACTAATACAGCCTTAAACTGACGGACTAGTGACACCGGACGTCTACTACCAGCTCGTGATGACTCATTCAGTGCGTATCAGTGCCGCTATAACCTGTTAAACCCTACCTGAATCACCTGGTGAATTCGTTTTGACCCCGAGCTCGCGGTGGTTTTGTATGCACACCCGAATTACACTCATGCTCATAAATTAAAGGTAATTGCAGAATGTGGTGCCGCACAACGTGGCACTACACAAAACTGGCGCCAATAGCACAGGCACATAGGGAACACACACGACACAGATCTGTAAGTCCACGGTTTCGGTGATAAGTTGAGAAAACCGTCCCGAAACACATGTGCTACAAAACGCCACTGTTTCCTGCGCATGTATCCCGACATCAATATGGCGTATGATCACCATGCACACGTACACAGGCCGCACAACGGGTTGACATACTCTGGATCAGGTGGTCGAGCAGCTGCTGGGGTGTAGCCTCCCATTCTTGCACCAGTGCCCGTCGGGGCACCTGAAGTGTCGTAGGGGTTTGAAAACGTGCAGATATAGGTCGACCGAGAGCATCCCAGACGTGCTCGATTGGGTTTAGGTCTGGAGAACAGGCTGGCGACTCCATTCGCCTGATAGCTTCTGTTTCAAGGTACTCCTCCACAATGGCAGATCGGTGGGGCCGTGCGTTGTCATCCATCAGGAGGAAGGTGGGACCCACTGCACCCCTGAAAAGGCGGACGTACTGGAGCAAAATGACGTCCCGATACACTGACCTGTTACAGTTCCTCTGTCAAAGAGATGCAGGGTTGTACGTGCGCCAATCATAATCCCACCCCACACCATCAAACCACGATCTCTATACAGGTCCCTTTCAAGGACATTAAGGGGTTGGTATCTGGTTTCTGGTTCACGCCAGATGAAAACCCGTCGAGAATCACTGTTCAGACTATACCTAGACTCGTCCGTGAACATAACCTGCGACCACTATTCCAATGACCATGTACTGTGTTCTTGACTCCAGGATTTACGGGCTTTCCTGTTATCAGGGGTTAGTGGAATGCATCTTGCAGGTCTCTGGGCGAATAAACCATGTCTGTTCAGTCATCTGTAGACTGTGTGTCTGGAGACAACTGTTCCAGTGGCTGCGGTAAGGTCCCGAGCAAGGCTACCTGCAATACTCCGTGGTCGTCTGCGGTCACTGATGGTGAGATATCGGTCTTCTTGTGGTGTTGTACACTGTGGACGTCCCATATTGTAGCGCCTGGACACGTTTCCTGTCTGCTGGAATCGTTGTCATAATCGCGGTACACGGAGGGCTAGTGCTACGACCTGCTGTTTGACCAGCCTACAGTCGCCCTAGAATTCTACCCCTCCTAACGTCATCAATATGTGTTCTTTGAGCCATTTTCAACACGCAGTCACCATTAGCACGTCTGAAAACGTCTGCACACTTACTCGGTGCACAGTACTCTGACATGCACCAACACACCTCTGCGTATGTGGACTGCTGCCAGCGCCACCGTGCGACGACCGCAGGTCAAATACACCGCATGGTCATACCCCGAGGTGATTTAAACCCGCAAACCGCCCACCAGAGCTTGTTTCACCATGTATCAGCATTATCCTTAATTTATGGGCATGAGTGTAGAAGAGAGACTATAATATAAGTTCATTGGCCCAATGCGTCTGTTAAAAACAAACTGCCGAAAGGAAAATGGTTCCGACTTTCATAAAGAACTGTTTATTAATCTCCTAGTTACAAACGTTAATAATGAACTGACAAAAAGAAACGAAAAAACTAGTTTCCGGGGATATTGTTTCTCCATGAACACACAAACTACTGTCCAGTATTTAGCTTCTCCTGGCTGTCACCAGTCCCATCGGCAAGGAAACAAATCACCCATCCGAATCTCACCCTATACCGTGAGGCCCGGTGGTCTCTAGTTATGTTGGTATACAGCAGTGAAAGTTTTAAATCAAAGATAAATACTTTGTATGTCACGCACCAGAATTCATAAAGCCTGCACTGAAGCCACGAATTTCGAGTAATCTTCGTGTCACGTAAATTTGACCAACTAGCAATCCCATCGAAATATCAAATAAAATATACTGCTGCAAAATGGGACTTTACAAACGCCAAGGTTGTTCTATATTGCTTAGGATCTAAACAGACAAGAATCCCTGCTTCTATAAAAACTGCACACGCAATCGCGACCGAGGAGACCATCTGCGATTACCTACTACACAACTGCACAAGTACACCGTAAGAGGAGAAGTGTCGTCCTACTTGCCAGTACCAATGTGAGGGATGACGTAACACAATGGCATAAGCTTTGTTCTTCTCATCTAACCAAGTCTAAATCTGTAGTTCTTGTTCAAATGGTTCAAATGGCTCTGAGCACTATGGGACATAACATCTGTGGTCATCAGTCCCCTAGAACTTAGAACTACTTAAACCTAACTAACCTAAGGACATCACACACATCCATGCCCGAGGCAGGATTCGAACCTGCGACCGTAGCGGTCACACGGTTCCAGACTGAAGCGTCTAGAACCGCACGGCCACACCAGCCGGCGTAGTTATTGTCACAATTAAAAGTAAAACTGGTAAACAGCAATTAAAGTGACTTCCTAAGCAACTGTACATATTTATACTCTGCGAACACCAGTTGAACTGACAAGAAGCTTACTACGTCAGTGAAGCTGAACTGCCATCAGCTACAGGTCTGTCCTCAGCCAATACGAGTCGTGGCCTGCCTCTGACCAGGAACTGTGACGCCAGCACAACTCTGATATTTTGATATTTTAATGTTCCACACTTGTTTACTCTCCAGGAGTCCCTGTTCTAATAGTTTTGCAATATCTCTGCCTTCCCTCAAACACATATTTTCGACAGTACTATTTTTCTTCTTTCATCCTTCAGCGTCAGAGATGGCTTCATTCAAGCAAAGGTGTGTCTTCCCTTTGAGTTCCTTTTACGGCAGTATTCTGTATGAAGCTTCCAGAACATTCCAAAATGTTCGCTTTTGTCCCGTTACGGCCCAGAGCTATCATACCATGTGGATGAGTTGCATCCGTCTCAAGTACGCTGCACCCACCAGCTTCACGATGGCGGAATATGGCTTCCAAACACCACCCCGAATTCTGATATCGCCTGTACTTAATTAAAATTCACATAACTGGATCCTACTGGTGGACTTAGATACGTTCGGCATCAATCAGTTTTGAATTAAATTAAATACATATTTAGAAAGTGTTTTACCACAACGTATTCTCTTACTCTACTTACTAAATTACGTAATATTGTCGTTCGGAAAAGAGTGTTGCCAATGAGATAACATACCCCTACCACGTCTCACCCCAATTCCATCCGTTTTACAACTCCAGGAGTTTTAGAAATCAAGACTAGTCACAACTTTCTGTTGAAACTTACATCTTTAACGCAACCACCAAAATTTTATTCTTAAAGAAACTCTTGCAACACCTATTGAGTTTGCGTTTGCTATTACTACCGAATTTTCAAGTATCCCTGACCGCTATAGCCATATAAAATCTTACGTATCTTGCTACTATTCAAGTATCCCTGACCGCTATAGCCATATAAAATCTTACGTATCTTGCTACTATGTCTTTAACATCCAAATAACATTCAGGAGTTTTAAGTAGTTGTAAGAAACAAAAACAACTAAAATAAACAACATTATATACACTTTTTAGGCGTACTACTCCTTATACCCCGGTTCACAGAAATCACTTTTTAAGGCCCCCTCGCTTTTGTGAGGCTATCCTCAGCAGCGATAGTCGTATTTAGAGACTGTTGCGGGGCGGACTACAGGCGTTCCACCTGTGTTTCTTCCTTTTGCGGTAACACCAGACGAAAGGTAGGGGAACACGTGGGTATTCTGCCCGACACATCTGTGCGATGGCGCCGTTACATACTTCGGCTTTGATCTCTTATCTGCCTTGTCTGGTACTCAACTGTGGCCTAGGTTTTCAAATCCGAGAACTTGTCCATGCGAGGGTGCGATAATACCACACTTGTGACAATAATCCGATGTGGCCTATACACGTTCCAGATTCTCTTAAATATGTCCATGGAGGTATGTACTAAATGAAGGCACTTCATTTATTGCCACACGCGTTTCGCTTCTTTTATTTAGGAAGCATCATTAGTGGCCTGAAATACATGTTTCCTTTTATACATACAATAAACGTATTAAGTGGTAGATATAATATGCTGCCATATTACATTTTGTCGTGTTTTTCTCGTGTTTTTTAGGTTAGAAGTAACTTTTGTAGCACAAGTTCCGTATTGTGAACGTATCGTTTTGTGGTATATGTTCACAGTACCGAACTTTCGCTACAAATGCTGCTTCTAACCAAAAAACAAGAGAAAAACACGACAAAACTTAAAATAGCAGCGTATTATATCTACCAAATAATACGTTTATTGTATGCATAAAAGGAAAATGTATTTCAGGTCACTGATGATGCTTCCCAAATAAAAGAAGCGAAACGGGTATGACAATACACAAACTACCTTCATTTAGTTGCATAGATGGTACATACGTCCACGAATTTAGAGCAACTAAGGGAAAGACAGAAAACAGAAAAAAATTACTATTTCTTAAATATATTCCATGATATGATAATACTTGCCCATAATGTGGAAACTTGGAAGCTTTTCCATCCTTCTTACAAGCTTCTTAAAAATGACTGTAAATATAACGATTAGACCTGGGTATTTCAAAATTTTTGACTGTATATCTTGAATTAACTAATGCCATGCCTTCTAGATTGACATTTTCACCTTATTTTAAACAATAATTGTATATTTATGAAGATTTGTGATTCTATACTTGCACTCATCGCTGCTCAGTCCGTTGAATATTAACACAACAATTAAAACGAGATTGGTTGCTGCGCTAATGCTTAACGCTGGTTTTGTCCACTTCAGTACGTTCATAAGCTTAACATTAATACCACTACAGCACTAGCGCTAACAGTTGCTTAGTCCATTACTGTACGTACAAAAAATTAACCACCACTATATCACTAGCGCTCTCGGCTACGTATTTCGTTTTCCTGTACTACACGCGCTATATTTAGCATTTACAAAACTAATCAATGATGGTAGCTTTATACTATCGAGCACTCATATTTTTACCTGTAACATTCTGTCTTATCCTCAGTTTCTTTCCTCTTTTTCACTAAAAACTGAAAATTATCTCCCAACTTTTTAATTGGTAGACTTTCAATGTTGTTCTTAACAATGATCATATGCTGCCTCTGTCGTCATTTTTAGATCGGTCAGTGCTCTTTTGTTCTTACCTCTTAGTTTTCCAATCCATTCTCCAAAGTGGAAACCAACGATCACTTCTTTCTTTGGCCCTGTATGTTTACACCTTTAATACACGAAAATTAATCTAAAATCAATATTTAAATTTAAACATATCCCACCAGCAATATAGGCTCAATATCCAAACGTCAAAAATCAAAATTCTTTATTTCATTGATGTGGGAAGAGAACAAAACAAGGAACAGAGTAGAACAAGGAAAAGAACTGTCTTACACAGCTCAAATGACCACAGCTGTGAAGTTTCCAACAGCCAGGAAACGGTCAACACTTGGACATATTCTTCTCGAGAATTCTCTCAACTATTTGGTCCCTAACTCGTTTTTGATCCTGTGTTAGAGGACTACTTATTTTCGCTGGTGCTCCCGATAACTGTTTCTACAGTAGGCCGACTTTCGTCCCTTGTTTGCCATACAGTTCATCCAAGCAATGAACTTTTGAGGTACCCGAATACTGATCTTTGTGCTACGAAAGGCACAACCGCATCTGTTTCATCTACCTGTAGCTTCTGCTGAATTGCATCAAAATCAGGTTCCTACAAATAATGGTTTAGAAAATCCACACCCACAATTATATTTACACTAAGCTGCAGAGCAGTTAAGAATGGGTTGCCATATTGACGTTATTAAATTGCCTGAGACTGTAAGACTCACCACCGCTGCAGTACCACCGAAGCAAATATGAAAGCGACCGCTGGTCTCACCCACATTGTGGAGCATACCCCCCAACTCCTATTCCACCTTCATAGAATGAAATCTCAAACGTCTGAATGTAGTCTGCTTAAAATCCTTGTATTTTGGGATGTACCACACTTTCACTATGATATTAATGAATCATAATTGGAATCCCACAATTCATACAAATTCCAAGGTTTAACGGTTTGTGGAGGTGTTAATTGGAATGATCATGCAGGCTCAGTCACTGGTACAGCAGATGGCAGACTTTGGTTCATTGGAAGCAGACTGGGCATATGTCGTCGGCCTACAAAGGAGAGTGCTTACAAAACACTCGCGCGACCCATCTTACAATGCTGTTCAACTGTCTGAGACTCACACACATAAGAGTAACAGGCGATATTGAAGGTGTACAGGGAAGGATACCATGGATGCTCACGGGTTTGTTTGACTGTAGGGAGGACATACGGAGATGCTGAAGACAGATTTCAGTTATCGCTGTAAAAAGTAATTACAAAGTTTTAAGAGACAGTATTAAACAAAGTATCTGGGAATATACTACAGCCTTATACTTATCGCTCCCATTGCGATGGTGAAGATAAGATTAGACAAATTACGATGCGCACATTGTCATTTAAGCAGTCGCTGAGCCCGCACTTCATACGTCAATGGAACGAGAAGTAGTATGCAGTGTATCCTCTGCCAGACACTTCACGGTAGTTAGCAGGATACGGATACAGAAGTAGGTCTGTGTGCCCTAAGTTTGCAAAATTTTCTGCTTTCTAGAAAGAATTCTGGCTCATCCATTATGCAGTATTGTTGTACCCACAGACCAATAATAAACATGAGATCTCTCAGTAGCAAAATTTTCTGCTTTCTAGAAAGAATTCTGGCTCATCCATTATGCAGTATTGTTGTACCCACATACCAATAATAAACATGAGATCTCTCAGTAGCAAAATTTTCTGCTTTCTAGAAAGAATTCTGGCTCATCCATTATGCAGTATTGTTGTACCCACATACCAATAATAAACATGAGATCTCTCAGTAGCAAAATTTTCTGCTTTCTAGAAAGAATTCTGGCTCATCCATTATGCAGTATTGTTGTACCCACAGACCAATAATAAACATGAGATCTCTCAGTAGCAAAATTTTTTGCTTTCTAGAAAGAATTCTGGCTCATCCATTATGCAGTATTGTTTTACCCACAGACCAATAATAAACATGAGATCTCTCAGTAGCAACAATAGCGTCTCATGGAGGCACCTGGTGCGACAATGTCTGTTGAGTTTGTTTCTCTCCTGCCTTTCGGTCCTCGCATTGTACTAATACATGTTAATCACTGATTTATGCTATTTCTCAACCGCACTCAGTGAGTGTACTGACAAGTGTAGTTCATGCAACTGACCCATGTCGAAATAAACATATTTAGTCAAGGCTTCAAATCAGTTTTCTCCATTTAAAAAAATACTGCTAATATCCAAGCCATTTATCTCCTATTGTAGTGAATATCTTACTAGTATTGCTCCATTTGTATTAGCAATATAGTGTCCGATTAACCCTAATGTATATTTCTTAACTTTTAGTATTCTTCTTTTCTTTGTTTACAGAGCATTTCGTTGTCGAAGACATTTCAGTCCATCCTAAACCGCTGGGTGCAAGCGAGGTCAAACGTTACCTACTACAAAGTCGTGAAAGTCAATGCCAAGATAACCATCTGCTTTCCTTTCAACGTTTGCTTCGAAATACAGGATCCTTGGGGCCTATGCTGTCCCTTCTGAACCACGGAAACACAGTTTATGAAGCTTTTTTATTAGTGATATCTGTGTTACCTGGTAGCATGTAGAACACAGGACACAGATACATGTGAAACGATTTCGAGCCTACATAAAAATTTTGCATAAAGTTGTCATCACATAGACAACAACTGTGTTCATATATGAGAAGACACTGAGAATATTTGTGCTGATATTTTTGGTTGTGGTAGTTCATACTTTTTTATGCTGTAGTACTAATTGCAAGATTTGTAGTATGAAGCAGCTGTATAGTTTTCTGCCTTATATGACTGTGTGATAAACGTCGTATTTTTGTACAATTTACACGTTTGATATTGTACACAGTAAAGTTATTTATACCATAAATCACAATATATGGATATTCTACAATATTATTTACTTAACTGATTTCTGCCTAGAAGATCATTAGTTAACCATTTGTTATCTGAGTATGACGTTTATGCCGCAAACTGGTTACTGTAATAAATTAACACTGTAGAAAACCTACATTTTTGTATTTTCGATTTAAAAATATGATTTTTCATCAAACAGCGACGGAAGAATCAAATCACATGTTACAGTTATTAAAAGTGAACGGAATGTTGCTGGAGTGAAAATTTCATTTATCTGTTGGGACAAAATTGTACATGTGAAAAAGCTACTAACCGTTCACACAGTGTACCTGATAGTTTTAGCTTATAGTTTCATGTAACACAGCATGTAGAATTCAGATGCTCATATCCTTATTATTCACTTAATATTATTGTATCTATTTTATCCTAACACCATTCATGATGCTACTGACTTGGAATGTGTTCAGTCGTTTGAGGTACTTGTAACTTTCTTCTACAGAATCATATCCAAATTTGCTTACTAGTGTCTCTACTTGTACCTGTTCCTGCTGACATAGCACCACAACAATGTTAAGGGCAATGCACATAGCCTACATTCTTAGCAAATATACAAAATGTGTAATGAGACTATATATCCATGGCTTTCTTTTCCACTACTTGAGATTATGAACAAGAAACCATATCGCTCTTAATATACTTAAGCGGCTCGTTTCTTGAGTTTCAAGAAACTTAACTCTACTACAATGGTAATTAGAGGGTTAATCACGACCGTCATAAATTGTAGCTATTCGGTTAGTTATTCGAAACAGTTTAATCCTTTTTTCGAAGAAAATTAATTCTTGAAGCGCTTTTAGGTGGGAATATTTTAGGTTAATCTTTACTGTGCCTTGCTGATAGCGAATGAAACAACAAAATTACTGTTACCATTCACTGTTCATTTATACCTACAACACGTTTCACAGGACTTTATCTTTTCCGTAGCCCCAATGGAGAGAGATCTTATAACGCTACAGAGCTGGGTGTTTGTGTCTGTTTAGTTTAACTCTTCATTACAATAACACTTTTAAAGATGTCTATTTCAACACTCGTTTGTGTTTTGGTCTTCTAGTGTCCGAGCACACGCTTCAAAATATTTTTCGAAAAAAAAAGACGCACAAAAAACAAGTAGAAAAAACGATGTGGCTCTACTTAGGCAAATTAAAAACCCAGAAACTAGTTAAATATGTGCAATTTAATGTGCAGTGGTATAGCCCCTTTGCCTTAGCTCACATATTTTATTAAATTTCTGACCACGGCGAAAACAAGCCTCCCTAGAAACTACACAATAGATTTTTGTCCGAATTTTCATAGCCAAACGAAGAGCTGGAAATAGACCCATAGATATCAAACCGAACCGGCGTAATCTCATCTTTTGCAACGAAAGATTTAATTGCTTGAAAGTAATCAGGACTGTTAAGAAAAACTTAGTGATCAAAGAAAACATTTTTATCCGCAATTTCATAGCCAAACTAAGTGTGAGAATTTGACAAATGGGGTATCAAATTGCCTAATATGAGGTATAGTTTTGTAAAAACGTTGTAATTACTGAAAAATAATCAGGGTAATTAGGAAAATCTTATTATTTATTTGAGAGAAACATGAAATTGCTGTTGCCAGCTGCGGGAGTGAAGTGTCGAGAGGTTCATATCTCCAAGGCTTAGCTGTTCTGCATATAAACAGGCACATTAATATGGAAAGTATATAATTCTTTCTTTAAAATTCTCTCTTTTCTCTTGTTCTATGTACTGTCACCAATATCAGAATTCCAATCAATATTTAAATATATATTTCAAGCTTTCTGAACAAAACTTGGAAATGAAAAACATGGAGAATAAAAAAGGTCATTTGTTTTGTGAAATGATTTTTGTAGAAGTAGAAATCAAAACACGTTAGAGAAACATTGAACAACCTTACTTGCTGTAAATGGTTTAATGGATCATTCAAACGTTTCTCTAATCTATTTTGTGTGTTACTTTTAGGAAAGTCATCACGCAAAGAGTTTGACTGTTTTTTGTTCAAAATTGTTTTGTTATGGGGTGTTCATTTCTCTGGGTAGCGGAAGACACTGTCTACGAGAATTAATGAATGGGAGCAAGGTAGTGACGACGTATTCTGGACAAGAACGGATGTCTCAACCACAATATATTCTTAATCCACGTGCGGGACGTGCTTTTCAGTCCGCGGTGAAACCGATCTTAACGGGAGCATAACGGATGTTCCGCGAACTGCCGAAACAACATCTGATGGCGGCTTCGCTGTGATTACGTCTGCTCGCTTTCGAGGGCCAGGATCAGCCCTGTCTGCAGCTGAGGCAGCGGCGCCGTGTTTCAAGAGAAGAGAAAAACTAGAAGGATTGAAGGTCTACGGTCTAGGGTAGATCTAGATTTTTGATGAAATCCGTTGTGGAAATGTAAGTACCCGTCTAGTGAGACATACTGTTACATAAGAAGTTATTTGGGCCTGAAGAACATCAGACGAAGCTATTCTATGTGATTTACGAGTATATCGTATAAAAGTACAGCGATGTACATTGCAGTACAAGCAATAGAGATAGCAGCTTTGTATCTAAAATATCTATACTTTGGAGATACAATTTCGGCATGTCGTACAGTATTTCGTATAACGTACTGTTCGACATTCGATGGAAGGTTGTTGAATATTGACTCACAAGCATGACAATCGTCTAATAAGCATTATAAATTTCTGAACATTGCATAGTTCAGAACAGATTTCTGCAGTGTGAAATATAAAATAACAAAGTTACTGGTAATAATGCAGCAGTTTTTTAGAAATGGTTATTGTTACTTTATCCTAACTGATTCTCTTCTATGTAACTAACAAAATATTAAATTCTTGGAGATCTTCTAATACAGTAAAGGCTCAGAAAGCAGTTCAGCTAAGTCTCCGAAAAGCGTCGTGGCTGACATGTATAATTTTAGTAACTACTTACGAAGTAATTTTGTTAATTAATTATTTAATGTACAATTACAGCCACAGTCGGTATGGATATGGTTATGGAATCAGTTACCGTAGTGTGCACATCATCTGCTAGGGTCATGTACACTAAGAATTTATTTTTGTGAGGACAAAAAGCTCTTTTCCTTCCGTACACTATTTTATATTGCCAAAAAAGGATAGTAAACATGAATTAGAGATAACGAAAGTGATGACAGTCAACTCATAAGGTGCGCATATGTCTGAAAGACAAAGTATCGGATTAGAGTTTTCTGAAAGTGGATTTAGTTTCCCATATGAGTATTTTTGTATAATCCGATGCATCAACACGCCACATGCGCAGTAACTCTTCTTTTGTACATCCATTTTCAGACGAATAATGGAAGAACAGCTGATAAATATTTGCGAAGCAATGACTGACACCGTCGGCTGTGTGTATTTATAATTCATTTAACTGAGACCGGTATCCGTAGTTCACTCCACCGTCCGAAGGCCCCTAGACACACAAAATACAACAGCATCAACTATCAAAAAATATTTACTGTAATAGGATAGGTCTTCTTATCCTACTCCCTTTTTGTTTACGGAGGACGAAGTGGGTGGAACGTCGGAGACAGTAAGATGTAACTTTGCATTAACATATCATTTCTGCACAATATAGATAGTTCTGCTGTGTGATTCAAATGATTTGACTGCACTATACATGTTTCATTTTACGTTTGCACTTAACTCTGCACTAGCGTCCAGAAGTTAGGCATGATTACGAAAGGACGACAATGAAAAGAGAAAAAGTGAGCGATGATCCTGTGATTCCTACTTGTTCACTTTGCATAGGAAAGGAGTACTCCGTGTAGTGAAAAGCAGCGTAACAGAAAGATAGACATGAACAGTGCATGAGATCACTCATGTCACAGTCCTGATTGTCCATTTGTAGAGAGCAAAGTGTAATCTATTGGTGAAGCTGACAACGTAATGCCACAAAGACACAATAGGGACCCTGTTTTGCAGGACAGAATACCCGGCCCCTGGAAGCAGGATTGACACAGGCCGAACTCTTAGTATCCTCGGATGCACCACAAACTGTCATTTCGAGGCTTAGGCGATGGTTTTGAAACGCAGGAGACGTTCGTCGTAGGTTAGTACAAGGTCAACCAAGAATAACCACCGCGCAGCAGGACCGATATCTGGCTGTAACTGCCAGACAAGATCGCAGTACACCCGCAAGACAATTGACTGCAGAGTTTGTCGATGCCTCAGAATTTGCTGTTACCCGATAGACTGTGTACTCGAGGCTCAGAACAGCCAACAAAGAGACGGGCCCATGTATTATGGGTTCGGCAACATCAAAATTACACCATGAACGAATAGAACAATGTGCTCTTCTCAGATGACCCCGCTTCAGTTTTTAAAATGATCCTCTGCAAAGAATCTGGTAGCCGATACAGCCCCAGGAACACTGTGGAAAAAGACCGGTTTGGTGTTGATGGCGACATGGTGTGGGGAGGCCTCACGTACAATAGCCGTACGGAGCTGCACATCTTCGTTGGTCGTGGGAGGAATACTTTAAACGCCCAGAGATACAGAGAGGTGCAGTTCTTGAAGACTTCTTCTTCATTGATGATAGCAGAGCATCTAGATGCTCTGGTGTATGAATTTCTTAAAGGTAAAAATATCTGGTGCATAGATTGGCCTGCAACGTACCCGGATCTGAGTCCTATAGGCTACGCCAGGACGCATTAGGGAGGCGAACTCCATTCCTCCAGTCTCCACCGAGGACACTTCCGCACCACTCTTGCTGAGGTATGAGAAGATCTTCAACCATCTCACAGAGATGTGTTTGGCTGTTAGGGATAACCATGTTGTTGTTTTTGTTGTGGTCTTCAGTTCTGAGACAGGTTTGATGCAGCTCTCCATGCTACTCTATCCTGTGCAAGCTTCTTCATCTCCCAGTACCTACTGCAATCTGGTAATCATATTCACTATTAATAGCTTCTTTTTTGTGGAAGGAATTTCCCAGTTGTGTTGTTTTCTTACAAATCTTTATCTTAGTTATCGGAACTTACCTGACACTGTATTTCGGATACTATTCTATACCAAATGCCTTGTGATTAAGCTTTACCTTGTTCAGTTATCCTTCCAACATCCTGATAAGACAATATGTTCTCTTTACGTAATTGTGGTTAACTTTTGGACGCTAATGTATATTATAGGCTGCTTCTACCGGGCAACACAACTGATATTTTACTCATATGGTTCTCCACAATGAATATGAATGTTACGATCGAACGGATTTCGTAATTATTGTTCTTTTATGGTTTTAGGGTTCTGTTGCTAACACGAGTAGACGTAATTTCTTTTGGTTAAGTACAATATTAGCTGACGTAAGTTCCTTTTTTCATAGTTACCATTAACATTATGTTGTTGCTTTTTGCTGCTAATGTTAAATTTTCTGTCTCTGGCGGTCTGATGGTGGAGCGAATCATTGAAACCAGTCGCAATAATATAATTAGTATATCTGTACTACCGTATTAAGCCATGTCGTAGTTTAATATTGTTACCAAAAATTTCGAAGAGTTCTTGACCGATTTACTTGAGATTTTATACGATGCTATAATTAACGTTCGGACGGACGTAGTGTACACATTATTTAAATATAAACAATATAGAAATAAATATATAAAACCTATACCTCTATATTAAAACAAGTCGTGGTGTAACGTTGTTATCAAAAATCTCGAAACGTTCTTGACCGATTGACTCCAAACGTTTACACAATACTCTCATAAACTTTCGAACCGATATGGGCCACACTTTTCTTAACATAAATGGTGTACAAGTACATATAGAATATATAAATGTTAAGAGTTATCAGCAGAAATCTCGAAAAGTTCTTGAGAGATTTACTACAAAATTTTACACGATACTCTAATAATCGCACAGACGTACACAGGCTATATATTTTTAAATCTGTATTATATGCTCTATCATTTATCACTGAGAATCCTGGCTGCTAGCCTTTCCTACATGTTTTTTTAAATCTTTGAAAATACTTATCTGTGAATAACAGCAAGTATGTGTCGTACGCCTAGTCTTTTTGGGTTACGTTCTTTGTGTTTCGTTTCTGACTGCTTTGCTCTGTGAAAGTCTTCAGTTATTCCAGCGCCTCAAGACGTTAGCTAACACACTCACTTCCCATTAATACAAATCCGTGAGCTTAGTTTGTCTGTTACTTCTACTAAAAATAGCTGCAACATTTTACGTAGTTGTGGTACTCTCCATATTTGTAATATTGTTCATTATAATATATACTGGCACAAAATAATTAACAATTGAAACGTGATACTGAATAATCTAGAAACGACACCATGTATTTTTCATGAGGAACTGACCTGAAAATTAATGCAGTGTGGAACGTAAACAGCATACAAAGAATGATGTAAAGAAAAAAATCCTGAATAATATTTTATTGGTGATCATAACGCACTGACAATGGAAATATGTTATCGAGTGTTTTTACTAAACAATCCGAGCCGCTGAGCATCAGCCCCTAAAGATTTTTCAGTGATATAAATGATAAAAAGACTCCTAAATCTATGTTATGAATACCGTGGAATTAAACCGAAACATATTTTACTCAAATTTTTATACAAGGTGGATGTATGAACAGAAAGACTATCAGTCTTGACGAACAGACGTTTTCCGGAACAGGATATAAAAGTATTATTATAAAGGTGTCTGTGCTGCATCGTTACAATACTACACGTAGAAGTTCGGGTTTAATGAAACAACAGGGAGTTCGGTTGAGTAACGTATTCCTGTTAGGGCAGTTTATAAAATTTATGAGTTAGTGAAAACAATACTGATACAGTGTATTGTTATAGATTTATTTGGGCTGTGAGTCACAATTACATTACTTTCTATGTTATACGGTAGTTTAAACAACATGAAAGATGCAAACGCTTACAAGTATCTTAACATCTTAAAGATGGAAACTGAGCGCGTTTTTATCATCACTGTACACGCACTCACATATGTCGGCGTACCTACGGTTTTTGCAAGCTAAAATGTCTTTAGGATCTGTTCCAACAGTAATATTGTCTCAATGTTATGTCTTTCATTACAGAGGTCGCACTCACTGCTGTTTATTACAGACAGTCTCTGCAGTGGACTACCAGTAGCCGAGTCGTAGAAAGGAGCTTCCAGTTACTTTAAACGACATTGTTATGAAGGGGCGTATCCTTGAACGGTAGGAACTGATGTTATCGATGTAGCTCAGAGCTGACAAGTCAGCTATATATCCTGCAGAAGTCTGTTCCCACATGCTGAAGTCTTATGCTGTCCTGTCAAAGTAGCCTATTTATTTAGACATTCGACAGCGTTTGACGCTTTGGTCCGCAGTGGTATTCAGTTACATTACATGGAAAGAAAATGAAGGCAAGAGGATTAGAGTTAAGATTCCTGTCGACGTCGACATCATTAGATTTAGCAGCGGCTCAGTACAACTGTGACGAGATTGTAAATCTGCCATGGTTATTTTAAATGAATCACTCGGTTATTAGCATGAAGATATTTAAAGAAACAACGTAAAACCTAAATCTTCATTGTTGCGCAGGGCTTTGAAACCTGCTCCTTGTGAATGAGAGCTCAATCATCAGCATCAGGCGGGAGGCGGAGGGGGGGTGTTCTGTAACCATGGCGTCTGTTTACTCACCGGATAAATTCCGCAAAAGGTTGTAATATTTTACTAAGTTCGTGGGCAGCGATAGGCGTCACAGGAAGTGATGTCAGCTGAACTATATGCGAAATGAACATGCTGGAAAAATGATAAATTGTCACCAGTGAGGTATGTCTGTGTCAATAGACGCAGTCAGAGAAGAAGCGCCAGACTGTGTTATTAACGTGCGGGAGCAGAGGAGAAAGTACTGCGGGAGATCGTCGCAAACAGGAACCATAAAGAAGAAATATGGGCGACCTAAGTAACCGAGAGGTCAGCTCTTATTAAGAACTCCTTCAGAATTTACAGCTGCGGCAGCGGAAGAAAGAACGTTTTGAATTCATGCATATGCAGTCGGAATTAAGAAAGGCAAGCTGTCACGAAATGGTAATAAGAATTCTGATAACCGATATTTTTCATCTTTTTCCTTCGCCCGACGGGTCAGAGATGCAAAAGCTGAGTGGAGGAGTGACCTTGGTTAGAATACCTGTCGACGAGTGGTGCATCAGGAATACGATGGGAAGTGCTTGTTGATCAACATTTGGTTAATAATTTAATTAATTATTACTGTTCGCTAAAAGATAGCTAATCTATTTCTGTCACTTACTTATTATTATGGTTCAGTGCAATCTTCGAATGAGAGGTCTATGATCACAAATGGTAACGCGTGAATGATATCCTTCGAAAGTCAGCGTTCCAGCAAAACACAGATTCGGGTTGTGGATAATGACCCATAACAAATATCTCATGGTGTAACAGTATAGAACGTTACACATCTACTTTAAGTTGGCTTGTTGCCTGATATCGACTTCTTGTATTTTATTAGCTGACCGCCTAGATCGTTTCTGACGTGTAATGAATTACATGGAAAAAATTGTTACATAAACAATTGTAAAATGAAAGAGTTTTATGCAATGATTATTCTCGTTTACTTAATTTTCGGTTATTCAAGTTTCCAGTTTCTTCTACGAGTTAAGTACACCAGAAGACTTTTTCAGTGGTATGACTGAATCAGTTCGAACTAATGCGACTTGATAACCGAGAATACTTTGTTAATGAAACATTGATATTATTAATAATTTAAAATTCAGATTCAAAGTGCACGTCTACTATGAGTAAACTTTCTCTGGGTGAGGAGAAGAAGCTGTGCAACAGAAAAATGTAAGGCAGTGCAGTAAGATTAAAAATCCTTCCGGCTGAAGTGTCAGCACCCATACCTGCTTTTATAATAAAACGTCTATTTTAACTATCGTAATTCTCTTTTTAATCACATTTACACTTCTACAGTCATTTCATTCTTTGAAAATGCCGAAATTATTATACAGAAGTTTGCAATAGTAACTGGTCGCACCGCCAGCATGTGTAATTCAGTAGCGTCATGGGATGAGAGGTACACATCGTATTGTTGCAGACACATTTAGTTGGTATCGATTCAACCGTGGTTCCCACATTTTCTGTACTGACATATTCTGATTCAGACTCATATATAGTAGAATGTCTTGAGGGCTCCTGATAAGTTAGTGAATCAGACCCTGGAGGTGATGGGGTGACTTTGGAGTAGCTTAGTGGGCGGTGCGGGGTCGTAGCGGGTTTGCAGGCCAGGGGCGGCGCAGGGTAAGATGGCTGTCAAAATTAACACTATGTTACGCAGACTTTTACACTCTCCCGATGCAGGGTAGTGACCACACTCCAAAAGCCACGTGCGGGGGTCACGTGGTCGGTGAGACGATAAGCTAACGCCTTGTCGACTGGCTGCAACCAACACCGATTCAAAGGAAGGTCTCGGCGCTTGTTGGTGACGTCACGTCAGCTAGGCACGGCGAACGCCAGGTCTGTTGCAGGCAGAAACGCCTCGGCGTGCTTATCACTATAAATCTCTTATTTTTGGACAAAATGTTTGATATTGTTTTGGAATCTGCACTTTTATTTAGATGAAACATTTTCTTACTTTTATAAAGCTGCAAATGAAGATCATAGTTCTGTATTACTGGATCCTGTCGAAACAAACGTAGATCAATATGAGAAGTCGCTTTGCCCCATTGCAAACTTCAGAAATTTTTACATTCAAGGAACTATATTCACTTGATCCATTTTGTTATCGAAACTTACCCCAAACCCCTTACAATTAACTCGTTTCTTTTATTTATTTATTTATTTTCGTTTGACATCGTCACTGGAAATGTGAACTAATTTACATGTCCAACTGTTTCCAGTCATTAGATTACAGTAGTTTTCAACGAAAGGAATTCTAAACAGGAAACAAAATAGCTTCATACATCGAAAATACTGCTGAGCTTAAACTTTTTTAAACATGCACATTAGAAAAGATAAATATTCCCCTCTTGCAACTGAAAGGAGAAACTTTATAAGATAAAAAAAATTTATCTGATAAAACAAGTATCTCTCTTTTGCCTCTTCTTCTGTCGCCCACCCCCTCCCCCAACGTGTACAATCGCATGATATTTCATTAACGTTCAGTGCTCCTCACCCCATAGTCAACCAAGATACCTAAAGAAGAGCACCTATATGTTCACAGTTTCTTGTAAACGCAACCCAGTACAAACGTAACTTCCTCAGATTTACAAATAAGGTAAAGAGGCACGAATTCTGTTGCTGCTGGACCATGAAATTGTTTTTGTATGTAGATTCTTAAAACAGGTGGAAATTTAAGTTCAGGAGTACACTATTTGATAAGAAGTGTAATCAGGGCCGGCCAAACGCTGCACAGTGTGCAGACGTGGGGAAGTGCTGCACATGTGCGCACTCGTGCGACAGCGAGCGACAGCGACATCTGTTATTAGACATGTGTCCTAAATGAACGGCGGCGGCGCAAGAGCGTAACTTACCCAGTCTCCTTTACCCTTGGTAACCGAAACCTTAACAGAGAAGTACTGAGAAATGGCAGGTACAGTGAAAAAGCAAGGGACGGGAGATCTATGTTCTCAGTCGTTTAAAAATGACTGGGAACTGCAATTCTTTTTTGTAGCTATTGGTGAAAACTCACAATGTTTGCTGTGCCGCCGAATAATAGGCGGCCAGCGTAAGTTTTCAATTGGAAGACACTACGATACATATCACAAAGATGAGTGTAGTGTATTCAACAGTGAAGAACGGCAAGCAAAATTAAATGTCCTTAAGAAAGTGGATGAGACACATCAACTCGATTATCATTTCTCATGACCAGTGATAAACGTGTTTGGATTTATTACTTATATAATTAAAAATTGTTTACGAACTGTGCATTATTGCCTCATTCTGCTCCATGTTACATTATTATCAGGAATGTTGGTCATTAAACCGATTGTTCCAATGTATACTTACATTTAGGGTTTTTTTTTTTTTTTTTTTTTTTTTTTTTTTTTTTTTTATTAATGTGTGAAGGGCTACGCTCAGCTGAAGTCGATAAAACATAACATTCATCTAATTGTCGGTTATTGTGCAGATTTCAGACGTAACTGATGAAAGATATAGCAATAATGGTATTGAAATAACAGGTGATCATCGAGATGTCTGCGGTTATCGTTCTGTTCAGAGGTCAGTGAGACAGAAATTATGTGGGTGTAACTGAAGGCACCGAGAATTAGTTATAGAAAACCTTGCATTAGTTTAATGTTATTTGAAATCATGCGTAAGGTTCGTTGGAAGTCGCTAAGTGCTCTCTTTCTTAAATACTAGATCAAAAACATTACACGTATTTACATGCCTTCAGTCAAGCTTCCTTAATAAAAACCCACGGTTGTTACCTGTATTACTTGTATTACTGTGTTAAACTGTTAACATAAAAGTAGACGTCTCAATGAGTAGACTGTGACAGTATTTTAAATGTTTAATACGTGAAATACTCTCCCATGGTTGGCTTGCAAGCTGTGGGAAGAGCACTAGAATGCGCTGGTACAGAGTATCCCAGCAAGTGGATAAAGCGACATCTGTGCGTAGAAACATGCACTACATGAACGCTGACGGCTGCGGCGTGCACGCTGTGACCCGGAAGTTGCACATGTGCAGGAGCACCGCACGCGTGCAGAATTTCTGGCCGGCTCTGAGTGTAATGAATTGCACAATTAATTGCTTGCAGAAATCGCTCAGAACAATGTGTGTTGGTCAACTACCGCCAATAGTTTCACATTTTCCTGTGTCAGAGAGGGAGACACCACCATTATGAGTGTGCCTGCAACAGACCTGGCGTTCGCCTTGCCTAGCTGACGTGACGCCACAAACAAGCGCCGAGGCCTTCCTTTGAGTCGGTGTTGCTGCAACACGCGGGCCCGTGACTGCTGACGCCGGTGCCCAGTATGTGACACGCGACCTGGTTACGTGAGTCGCTCCACTAACACCCGGTGTCAACGGCAGCCAGGATTCTTGCGGCAGTAGCCATCCTCTTGGTGGACGGCCGTGTCGTGAGGGGTACTGGCGGAAGGTATGGCGCCACACTCTCCGGCAGTGGCGGAAGGCGGCTGCCACGCCCGTGTCGTGACCTGCTGTTACCCTGGGCAGGAGTCAGGCTTGCTGAGGGAGTGAGCCCGGCATAGCCCTGTTACGCTGCGGTACCGAGTCCGGAAGTTGGACTTAGTGTACCGAGGAAAGTAAAGCGATGGACGTCCGAACTCGTCACTGCTGCTGGTGGCGCCACGTCGGCCCCTCCCACTCCCTCATCCCTGTAGTACTGCTGGGCTGCCAACGATTCTGCTACGTATTGGTAACTGTTTATAAAGGGTAACACTGCACCTGATGTGACAATGCGCCACATCCGATTATGTTCTTGACAGATCTGTTGAAGCCTATCGGTGGAAAAATCCCATTGCCTGTACTGATAGAAACTTATTTTACCATTGTGCAGGTAGGTTTTGCAGAGCCGATTCTGGCCCATCTCACAACGAGTAAACATCACTGTTACTGTCATCAGAATACTAACACCATGCTGCCAATGGCTCCTGAAATGCTTTGGCACCATATTCCCAGAGATTTGCTCATAGAATTGTAGGTAGGGGGTACTGCAGTACCCCCTGGTTCAGGAAAACCCAGCCCCACACTTACAAATCTACAACAGAAATTTCCACACCCCATGAATGTCGTATCACATGTTACAGAACAGGTATCATCACAAGAATGTTTGGCAGCTTAGAGACGACATGTAAGCTTACTCACTAGACTTCCTCTTCTGCTATTAGGCAGCTTATTAACTACTCCTCTTAATAGTCCGTTAGTTCTATCGGAACACACGTCACATTGTGACTTTACCTTCGTATCCTGCTAGTCATGTGCCCTTAGCAGTTCTCTCGTCATACCCACGCAGCTGATTCTATGGCTTCACACCCTCCTAAGCTCTAGGTAACACATTTCGCATCAACACTAATACTTTAAAGCTCCTCTCACGCTCTAGCAATACAGCCTCTGTAAAGTGTCCTAGAAGTGAATCAGGTTGACAGGCTACAGGTGTCAGAGTTAGGATCTTAACACTCAAGGTCATGGTTTCTCGTTATTGCTGTTCCCTATCAACTTTGGCTCCAGTTTCCCTCACACCTTTCGTAATCCAACAAGTATTGCTCTGGTAATAACAGTACTGAACTCAGCTGCTCTTGTAATACATGACGAACAGCCTCGTGCAAACTCATCATCACCATCCGTTCATGACAGATGCTGTCTACTAGTGATTGTAACAATCTTGTTACAGAAACTCTAACATCCAACACATCTACCTCTGCAATCCCGTTCAACTCTTTGACATCACTGGCATCTTCTGTTGCGAAAACAGCCTTCCAAACCCTACCCCCCCCCCCCCCCTCTCTGCCCCACCATCTACCTAACCTCTTTTTTGTTGACTTATCGAATGCAGCACCAATTCCACTGCTTTCTGCATCTCGCAACTTTTCACATTTCCATGAAATTTCCCCATGCATACCCCTGTTCTCGGTTTTCCAAAAAATAGTTCTCCAGCCCCCTCACATTATTCCTAAATTGCCAAGCATTAAAACTAGTCTTAGCGTCCACTGACGGCTGGTGACTATCACAGCCTCTTGTCTGGCAAAAAGAACTCTTTCTTCCAGGTTATCTTTCCATAGCACCTCCACTCCGCTCCAGGCGAAGAGGTACAGCTTCGCCAAGACGAGGGTACCTTCCGTCCTCACCCACAGTGTACAGCAGCCTGAGGCTGGGGAGTACTCTTATCCTCCCTCGCTCCTCAGGAGGACTGCTGTCACTGGTCAGCATTCACATAGGAAGAACATTAGAAGAAACTCGCACCTTAAACATTATTATGCATACTTATACCTTACACCCGATGTATTACAACCCAACACCCCACTCATCCTAAGCATTTACTAATTAACACAAAAAATATCTCTCTTCCTTCCTTGACTTCGGTGCATACAGCAGCTACTGCACTAATTCATCCACATCCTCATGTCCACTCCTCTGCTTCTTCCTGTTTTTGTCTGTCTCAGGGTTAGATCCTAGTGCTTTCGTGACTGACTCTGCAGCACCACAGAATGGCTGTAGACATCCAACACGAACTAATGTCGACCTCATTGGCAACTATACACTAATGTTCACTGGTGATGTATCTCAATCACTTGGTGGGATCTCTGACACCTCGTGACGAATATTTTAGTCTTACCCTTTGGTGTGTATGAGATAGATGGCATTACCCACTGAGCCACTCCACAATGCGGTCAGCTCCCTATGCATTTCAAAGTTGTTTCCTGAAGATCTAACATTCTCGTGTTCGCTTTCTGCACCAGTCGCCATACTTATTTTACTGCTTTAGCGAAATTATGAACCAACTCTCAATCCTTTCCCTTTCCTGCTTTAATAATATCGAATGGCAACGGCACTGTTCTGTCATATATTAACTGATACGGCGATAATCCAGTATAATCTCAAATGGCTTTGAAGCTTCTAGCAGTCTTTTTAACGGTATTCGCCTGTGACTGAAGTATGCACGCCTTGCGGACTGCAAACAATTTTTCACGTATTGATTCACATACCCCTTTCTCCTCTTCCACCAGTACGTCTCAGCCACACCTCCGTTTGTCGCCGTACACTCTCAATGTCCAGGTAGCACATAACCATGTGCCTCTCTCAGGACTTCCCCCTGTGGCCCTAACCTAGTTTCCTTGCACAACATACTATCACACATACGCAACTAAGGTTGCATTCTATACAGCTTGCAGTCACCATCAGCATTCTGCACTGCTTGCCATTGAGCAAGGCCATGATCCAGTACCTGTACTATTACTACCTTTATCCTCAAGCATTTGAATTTCATTATCTATTCCTTAACTTATGCACCACTTCACAATTGAGCTCACTGATTCTTAACGCCTATCTCGTTAGTCCCCTGGCTCGGTAACTACTTCAAATTTCTTCCCGCGCGTGTAATATCGACAACATGTGATTTCATACATGAGGCTCAGTATCTAATACTCTGTAGTAGAATACTTCTTTTCAGCTCTGTTCTCACCTTTGACCTCAAGACTCCAAACACACCACAAAGCATGATTAGAATGTTGCATAGTAGTATGAACTACTTCTAAATACCCAGAAAAATCAAAACTGGACTTCATGTTAAGCTTTTTTCAACCCTTTGAACATGGCCAGACAATGCTTCCTCACACAAATTTTGCGCACTTTCTAAATAGCTGTGTGAGTGTTGATGCTATATCAGTAAACCCCCTCAGGAATATCCTATTTTTTCCAGGCATCAGTCTTCTGACTGGTTTGATGTAGCCTGCCACGAATTCCTCTCCAGTGCCAATCTCTTCATCTCAGAATAGTACTTCCAGTATACGCCCTCAATTATTTGCTGGATGAATTCCAATCTCTGGCTTCCTCCAGAGTTCTTGCTCTCTACAGCTCCCTTTGGTACCATCGAAGTCTTTCCCCGATGTCGTACAGATGTCCTATCATCCTGTCCAATCTCCTTGTCAGTGTTTTCCAAAATGCCCGAATGTGTGTGAAATCTTATGGGACTTAACTGCTAAGGTCATCAGTCCCTAAGCTTACACACTACGTAACCTAAATTATCCTAAGGACAAATACACACACCCATGCCCGAGGGAGGACTCGAACCTCCGTCGGGACCAGCCGCACAGTCCATGACTGCAGCGCCCCAGACCGCTCGGCTAATCCCGCGCTGCCAGTATTTTCTATATATTCTATTCCTCTCCGATTCTGCGCAGTTGCTCCTCATTCCTTACCTTATTAGTCCATCTAATTTTCAACATTCGTCTGTAGCACCACATCTCAAATGCTTCGATTGTCTTCCGTCCCGGTTCATGTTTTACTACCATTCAATGATGTGCTCCAAATGTACATTTTTAGAAATTTCTTCCTCAAATTAAAGCCTATATTTGATGCTAGTCGACTTCGCTTGGCCAGGAATGCCCTTCTTGCCAGTGCTATGATGTCCTCCTTGCACCCACCGTCATTGGCTTTTTTGCTGCCTAGGTAGTAAAATTCCTTAACCTCAGCAACTTCATGACCATCAGTCTTTCTTATCTGCTACTTCGCATTACTTCCTTCTTCTTCGATTTACTCACACTCCATATTCTGTACTCATTAGACTGTTCATTCCATTCAGGAGATCTTGTAATTCTTCTTCACTTTCACTTAGGAAAGCAATGTAATCGGCAAATTGTATCATTGATATCCTTCCGCCTTGAATTTTAATCCCACATCTGAACCTTTTTTTTACTTCCATTATTGCTTCTTCGGCATACAGAGTGAACAGTAGGAGGGGAAAGACTGCATCCCTGACTTACCCATGTTTAATTCGAGTACTTCTTGGTCATTCATTCTTATTATTCCTTCTTGGCTTTTGTACATATTGTACATTATCTGTCTCTCTCTGTAGCTTACCCCTACTTCTCTTAGAATTTCGAACATCTTGCACTATTTTACGTTGTCGAACGCTTTTTCCAGGTCTTGATTATTTTAGTCTTGCTACCATTATCAACCGCAACGTCAGAATTGCCTCTCTGGTACCTTTCCTAAAGGCAAACTGTCGTCATGTAACATATCCTCAATTTATTTTCCATTCTTATGTATATTATTCTTGTAAGAAACTTGAATGTATGAGCTGGAAAGGTGACTGTGCCGTAGTCCTCGCACTTGTCAGTTCACGGAGCCTTTGGAATTGTCTCAATGGAATTTTTCCGAAAGTCAGATGGCATGTCGTCAGACCCATACATACTACACACAAATGTGAATAGTCGTTTTGTTGCCACTTCCACCACTGATTTTTAGAAAATCTGATGGGATGTTATCGATCCCTTCTGCCTTATTTGATCTTAAGTCCTCCAAAGCTCTCTTAAATTCTGATTCTAATACTGGATCGCCTATCTCTTCTAAATCGACTTCTTTTACTTCATCTATCACATCAGACAAATCTTACCCATCACAGATTCGTTCAATGTATTCTTCCCGCCTGTCCACTCTGCATTTAACAGTGAAATTCCCGTTGCACTCTTAATGTACTACACTTGCTTTTTATTTCACCGAAGGTTGTTTTGACTTTTCTGTATGCTGAATCAGTCCTTCCGACAATCATTTCTTTCTCGATTTCTTCACATTTACTATGCGGCCATTTCATCTTAGCTTCCCTGCACTTTCTATTTATTAGTTCCTCAGAAACTTGTGTTTCTGTATTCCTGAATTTCAAAAATGGTTCAAATGGCTCTGAGCACTATGGGACTTAACATCTATGGTCATCAGTCCCCTAGAACTTAGAACTACTTAAACCTAACAACACCCAGTCATCACGAGGCAGAGAAAATCCCCGACCCCGCCGGGAATCGAACCCGGGCGTGGGATCCTGAATTTCCCTGAACGTTTTTGTACTTCCTTCTTTCATCGACCAGTTGAAATATTTCTTCTGTTACTCATGGTTTCTGCGTAGTTATCTTATTTGTACCTATGTTTTCTTTCCAACTTCTGTGATTGTCCTTTTTAGAGATGTTCATTACTCTTCCACTGTACTGCCTACTTTGCTATTCCTTATTGCTGTATCTATAGCCTTAAAGAACTTAAGCGTATCTCGTTATTACTTAGTACTTCCGTATCCCACTTCTTTGCCTATTGATTCTTCCTCATTAATCTCTTAAACTGAAGTGAGCCTACTCTTCGTCACTACTACATTGTGATCTGAGTCTACATATGTTCCTGGGTACGCTTCACAATCCAGTATATGATTCTGGAATCTCTGTCTCTCCACGAAGTAATCTAACTGAAATCTTCCCGTACCACTTGACCTTTCCAAGTATACCTCTTATGATTCTTGAACAGAGTATTCGCTATTACCATCAGAAATTTGTTACCGAACTCAGTTAGTCTTTCTCCTCTCTCATCCCTTATCCCATTGCTATTAGATATCAGTCTCCCTTTACGTACTGTATTATCCCTTCAATATACTCATATACTTTTTCTATCTCTTCATCTTCAACTTGCGACATCAGCATGTATACCTGAACAATCGGTGTCGGTGTTGACTGATAAGAGCAACCCTATCACTGAAGTGTTCACAGCAACGCACTCTCTACCCTGCCTTCGTGTTCATAACGGATCCTACTCCTGTTATACCATTTTCTGCTGCTGTTGATATTTACCTTTAGTCATGTGATCAGAAATCCTTGTCTTCTTTTCATTTTGCTTCACTGACCCCTGCTATATCTAAATTGAGCCTTTGGATTTCCCTTTGGAGATTTTATTGCTTCCCTACCACATTCCACGTCCCGACTCGTAGAACATTATCCTTTCATTGGTTATTCAATCTTTTTATCATGGTCACCTCCCCCTTGGCGGTCCCCTCCTGGAGATCCGAATGGGGGACTATTCCGGAATCTTTTACCAATGGAGAGATCACCATGACACTTTTTCAACTACAGGTCACATGTTTTTTTTAAAGTAATGGTTTCCATTGCCTTCTGTGTCCCGACATCTTTTGATGATTGCTGATTCTTCCACCTTTAGGGGCAGTTTTTCACCCCAAGGAAAAGAGAGTGCCCTGAACCTCTGTCCGCTCCACCGCTCTCTTTGAAAAGGTTGTTGCAGAATGAGGTGATTTCTTATGCCGGAAGTCTTCGGTCATTAATGCTGATTATTAATCGAAATTAAACAGAGGCGGGTTTCGAACCCGGAACCGAAGAAGATTTAATTACTAATCAAACACGCTACTCTTAGTACAAGGGTACTTATCCTGTAATAACTTGAAAGTCCCGAAATAATTGGAGCTCCTTACTCAAATTAAGAACTGGGAAATCACATACTACTCACTCCAAAATTTGATCTATTTTTACCCTATCTTTGATCATTATATGCGCCAACTAACCTGCCTCCTCTAAAAGAAAATCACACTTTTTGGCACTCCGCAATCATCTAAATACATCCCTCAGTTGTGCAATGCTCCTCCACACCTTTCAAGTACACTGTTATATCGTCCAGGGAGATTAGACGCTTGGGAGGCTTCAAAACCCACAGTACTCTGTCGAATAATCACAGAACATTGCAGATGCCTTCTTCAAGCTTAATGGTATCTTATAATATTGATAATGACCGCTGGGTACCGAGAACGCTGTCTTTGGTCGGTCCTCGAGAACCGCCTCTAACTGAAGGGTAGCCACTTCTTAAATTCATGGCAGATAAATACCGGCTCTGTCACAAGTATTGATTGTGTGATGTTGGATGTGGGGCACTGCCTTACTGCTTACTTAGGAACCATCCGCTGCCCACTGAAGACGACGCCACTTCTGACACCAACTGAAGGTGACCCCAGGATCGTGTGATGGCATTGGTGCAGCACGGTATGCAGTGGAAGGCTGTGGCGACATTGCAGGCTCGTGGCAGCACAGGGAAATGTAGCTACCAAAATAAGCTGTATTTTACTCCGACATTTGCACTCTGCTGATGCAGCGTAGTGACCACGCCCCTCTCGGTATGTACGGGAACGGCACATCTGGCGGGATGAGAGCTAGCACCCAGCTAGCTTGATGTGAGTTGATGCCAGTGCGCAGTATGGCATGAAATCCTGCTACATGAGTCACAGGTGCTTGGGAAAGGCCACAATTCTTGCAGTGGTAGCCAGTTCCTCTGCGTGCTGTCGGGTGATGGTGGGGCAGGGGGGAGGGCATGGTGGCACCCACAAGGGGCAGAGGGTGGCTGCTGTGTCTGGGGCCTTGATCTGCTGTCCGTCTGGGCAGGAGTGAGGCTTGTTGATGATGTGGACCAGGATAGCTCTGTCACGCCATGGCACCAAGTCTGCTAGGTGGACTATGTGCAGCAAGCAGGTAAGGTGACAGAGGCCAAACTCGCCACAGCTGCTGATGGCTCTGTGTCGTCCCATAGAGTTTGGCGTAGCCTCCACTTCGTATTAGTACCGCTGGGCTGCAAATGATCCTCCTACTAAATGACAGCTGTTTAGACAGCATGGAAGCACACCTGTTATGTCACCACTGCAGGCCATAGGTCGAGAAATTCCTTGCCTGTAGTGCAAGAACCTTGTCTTACCGCTGTGCTGACAGGTTCTGGAGAGCCGAGCATGGCCCATCTCACAATGGATAAACAACCATTGTACTGTAATTGTTTTGCAAGCACCACACACTTGCCAGCTGTCAATGGCTGCTGAAATGGTTTACCAACACACTCCCAAAGATTCACCCAAAAAATAGTAGTGGCATTACATTATCAGTATAACAAGGAACCAAAATATTTTTTTAACCGTACGTATTTTGTTTGTATTATCAAATAATGTTTCCCCTGTAGTATTGTTTGCATGTAATAATAGTAGGCTGTATTAAAATAATGATTTTTGAGGTTCGTTTTCCTTCCCAATATACAACCATTTATTTACGAGGCTAAGTTGCTAAATCAACATGGTCGGGCATAATATGCACTTGGTCATATACTTCACCATCTGTCAAAAACTTTAATAACCAACTTTCACTGTACAGACCGCTGCGATATGTACAGGAAGACAATCACTACGGTTCTGGACGGTTGCACTAGATCTCTGGTTGAGGATCCAAGGTGCGAACAGCCCGAGAGAGATGGTCCCACACATTTGGTGGTTAAGGAGTGTAATAAACTCACCTGGTGTTCTTCAGACCACACACGTGCACTGTTGTGAGCTGTGTAACACTTCGCATTGTCCTGCTGGCAGATGCCATCTTGCCGAGGAAAAAATAAACTGCATGTAGTGGTGGACATGATCCCTAAGGGTAGATGCCTATTTGGGTTGATCCACTGTGCCTTCAGCATGACGAAATCACCCAGGGAATGCCACGAAAACGTTCTCCAGACCATAACGCTCCCTCCTCCGTCCTGGACCCTACCGACGATTTTTGCAGGGCTATACAAACCAACGGCCATCTGTCCGACGGAGCATAAATCGTGATTCGTGTGAAAAGGCCACCTGCCGTCACTCAATGTATGTTCAGTTGTGGTACTGATGTGCAAATTCCAGCCTTTGTCACCGCTGAACAGCAGTCAACATGGTTCTACGAACCAGGCACCTGCTGCGGAGACCTATACGTAGGGAAGATCGTTGAGGAGACATTGTTAGTGGTCCTTGGTTCACCAGGGCGGTCAGTTGCTCAACAGTTGTACGTCTACTCCCCTGTATACACGTCTCCGCAGCTGTCGTTCACCCATGTCATACATGGCCCATGGTGCACCACAGTTTCCTCGACGCTGATTTTGGATATCGCCGTTTTGCCATACCCCATACACTTTCGCCACTGCGGTACACAAACAGTTTACAGATTGACTTGTTTCGGAAATGCTTCCACCGTTGACCCGAGAGCCAATGACCATGCCGTTCTGGACATCAAATGAACCTCTCTTTTCGCATCAGGAAAAGGTATGCACTGTTTTCCGTGTCCCCCAGCACGCTATGTATACCTTCACTGCTAGTGCTTCCACCTGCTGTCTGTGAATGGTTATTACACATTGACGTCAGACATACGCGTTCGTCACATTAATGTGGACCGTGTAAAATCATTAAGGCTTTTTCTACCACAACGAATAGGTGAAACTTACAGTCATTCACATTGGCTGTGTTGTATTTCAAGAGTTTAGTTTGTTTCTCATGCTAGGTTACGTTGATTTCCGTAGATTAACGTCACTAATGCTCTGACTGTAAATCCGGTTTAATTCCTTCTGTTCTATAATTAAATCAGCAATTGATCTTTCCTGTTTACAATTACGGCTCTTGGTTACCTTATAAAACAGTTTTAGATAGCGGCAGTTCTTTAGTTGTCCTACCCTCAGTGCTAACTTCTACGAATGCAGTCTGACTCTACGCTATGATAACTTATTCCGCACACAGTTATGAACAAACTGGATTCAATAAGTACTCTCTAGTGAATGAAGTCCAATTAAAATGCTTATTAATTTTAAAAAAAATGTTATTCACTTGGAGAGAACATATCTCGTTTGACAGGAGTGCTTGGCCACAAGTGAACCAATGCCAGGATTCTTTTCAACTGTACCTACAAACAAAAACTAGAAACTGTTACCATGAAACTGCACAACGTCAGCACCGGGTGCTCTTTTAAATTACTATTTATTTATAAGCAAGATGAGCATGTGTCTTACGCTATAATAACTATGAATCTACTACTGTCCATTGCGTACATCACATACAAAATCGACACAATTGAAATCATTTGGGTTGAAGAATTACCAGCGCAATTATGGGTTTACAGCGGTTGTACGTTCAGTCTATGCAGCTTTGGCGAGACCATTGTCATATCGGTTTAAACAGAGACGTGAAGAAATTTACCGAAGTAGGTATTGGCACCACGTCATCAACTATACTGCAATTAATAAGCAAAGCTATGAACTTTTAAACTATCACTAATCAACAGACTTAATTCGGCTTGTTCTGTGACTAAGTCTTTTTCGGTCAATATATTGTCATTTTTACTTAGAGAACGTTACTAATTTATTTCAAACTCTATCTCATTTTTCTACAACTCTACGTTGAAATAGTTGCAGCCGCAATAGTTACAGTGTTATCTCAGAATTAAATCCGTAATATTATACTTTTAATAGCTGACTTTGGTACATGACTTGAGTAAAATTCGTCTGCATAAAGTCATTTTCTTAAATTTCCAAAAGCATATTTGCTTTACTGATTTAACTTAATTTTGAAAAATAATAAAGTAATGAAAGGAAGTCAATGATTGTCTTGTTAGTTTCCTTCTGCATCTCAAAAGCAAGTTTGATCTTGACAGAAAGTAACTTGAATAACTGTACCAAGTTGAATGAACAGATTTAACATTCAACATTCGTTCTTTCAGAACGTGGCGACCGAGCTTAGTAAATAGAAGCTTTGAGTTTCAGGAGGAATGTCTCAAGATGAGTCTAGTGACAGTTCCTGTTCTAGCAGTGGATGCGGTCACCATGTTCAGCGGAAAACCGAAAACATGGTGAGGAGTGAAGTGTGTCAAAAACCCTGTTGCTAAATAATTCAGTTCTATGGTTTTTCTACTAAACTCTTCAGAAGAAGTTAGGTGAAGATGAGTTACAGGATGCATTGTAGTCAAATACAGTATGCAAAGTGCAAACGTTGTTGTTGTTGTAGGTTCGTGGTTACGCCTTTAGACGTTACATCAGACAGACGAAGTCCTAACAAGATCGCGCTGCTTCAAAGACGAGAACTCCCTCTCGAAAAAGAGGCGTAAAGAGAAGTAGTGTATATAGGACAGAGGGTCTATGAGTTAGTGATACGCTCCGAGAAATTGTTACGTATGAGTTAACTCTGCAAAACATCACTTGGCAGTTGCACTCATTGTTCTCGTCACCCATTAATTCTTCTTGATTTACACTCATGTTACAACATTCACTGCGTGTCCTTAATTTCTATGAACACTTATTATAATTGTGGCTGTCGATATCACATGAAAACTGGAACACATTTCCTAGACCATTTGCTGTCTTCTGTAAATTTGTCTCTTTCACAGAGATTGACATCTTTTTCCCCAATTCCCTTGGAGATTTTTTCCAAATTTTACATTTACAATATTCCGAAGAGAGTCATAATAAATACTTTGCATACAAACAAAATTTCAAACAAAAATAAAACATGACATACAGTGAAACGTACTACTGATAATACAGCCAAATTACATTTTCAGATACATAATTTCTAAAATATTCATTACAGTGACTTCAGTTAGACATAATTACCAAGTATTATTGTCAGTCTGTAGTACATCACCAAAATACGTTATCAGCCATATTACGTCCACCTATTCACGATGAGAATCTTGGCGTAATAAGTGCTAAAAATGATTTTAAGTGTTTATAGATCAAGCTCAGAATTACTGAGTACCTTTGGACAGCCATCAATGACGAAACTATTCCACCTTGTATGCAAGATGGAGCTGACAAATGAATTAACCTCAGACTTCAAGAAGAATAGATAAAATAATGTTTATAACAATGTTTAAACCATACCGCAGGTGCTGACAGGCGTGAATATAACAGAACTATCAGTTTAATAAGTCAGGGTTGCAAGATACTGACACGAATTACTTACAGAAGAATGAAAAAGTGAGGGAATATCAGTTTTGGTTCTGGAGAAATGTAGGGACACGTGCGGCCATAATGATCATTGAATTTACCTCAGAGGATAAACTGAAAAAGGCGAAACTACGTTAATAGCCTGTCTAGGTTTAGAGATAGCTTTTGACCGTGTTGAAATTCTGGTGGTAGCAGAGGAAAAATCCAGGGAGCAGGAAGTTCCTCGAGTCTGTAACTTGTGCAACAACCAGACTGTAATTATATGAGTCCAAGGGCCAGAACGGTAAGCAGTAGTTGAGAAAGGAATGAGACAGGGTTTCAGTATCCCCAAAATGTTAATAAGTCTGGGCACTGGAGAAGGAGAATTGGAAAGCAAATTAAAGTTCATGGAAAAGAATTAAAACTGGGAGGCTTGCCGACATTGTTATTTTGCCAGTGGACTTGGAAGGGCAGTTGGGCGAAATGAGTAGCATCTTGAAAAGAAGGTACAAGATGAAAATCAACAAACGTAATAGTTATAATGTCGTATGGCGCAACGGCCATGCGCATGTCTTTTCGATTGGACACCACTTCGGCAACGTCATTTGGTGCACCGAGGCACTCACCAACGCAACTATAGACAGGAGCCGGTGTGTCCTCGTTCGGCGTCCGTACGAGAACTGCTGTATCCAACGTGGTATCGATAAAAGTAAAAGAAGAGAAATCAGATGATGCCGATGCAATTATATTAGGAAATGAGACACTGAAAGTGGTCGATGAACTTTGCTATTCACGCAGCAAAAAACTGATGATTGGCAGAATATACAATAAACAAAAAGCAGACTGGCAATAGCAGGAAAATAGTTTCTGAAAAAGAGGAATTTGTTAACATTGAATAAAAATGTAAGTGTTAGGAATTCTTCTTAGGAAGTATTTGTGTGGAGTGTAGCCTTGTACCGAAGTCAAACATGTATAATACGCAGGTCAGTATAGAGAAGAGAACAGAAGTTTCAGATTTGGTGCTACAGAAGAACATTGAAAACTACATGAGTAGATCGCAGAAGAAATGAAGAGATACTGAATCGAAATGGAGAAAAGAAGTGTGGCTAGACTGACTAAAAGAAGAGATCGATTGAGGGAGCACAGCCTGCGGCATCAAGGACTCAAAAGTTTGGAAACTGAAGGGTAAAATTTGTAAAGGGGAATGAAGGGTTGAATACAGAAAGCATGTTCAAATGGATGTAGGATGTAGTTGTTATGCAGAGATGAAGAGGCTTGCACAGAATAGACCAGCTTGGAGAGCTGCAGCAAACCATTCTTAGGACTAAAGAGCACTGTAACAATAGAGCGTCGAGAAACGTCACTGGTACATCGTCATTGTCATTCATACCAGGAAAGTACTGGGTGCGTGTATGAGGCGTAACACGAGGTGCCCGGCGTTGGGTGGCAGCCCGTACCACAGTACACAGTTTGCAATCGCCGACGACGCTCCGGCTCGTTGAACGGCCAGTGGTACATCGGTTTCAGCCAAGAACAAAGTAAAGGACATGGGGGCGATAAATCCGAGATATCTTTCCTTGGGTGCGGTTCGCAGCGGTATAAGACTATCTAAAGGATATTAATATCACCATGATTGCAGTTTCGACTTTGGCTATTTCCCAGTGGAACATTGCGAAAAATTTCATGCTTCAGAGGATGTCGCAATTAAAAAATGTGAGACAACGTAAACATATTATCGTACCTTACGAACCTATCATCAAAAACACCTCTAAACACTGGCAGAGACGTATTGGGGGTGGGGGTTTGCTCTTGCAGTTTCCTGCATAATATGGAGGATTTTATGTCAAACGTAACCATTTTGAGTTTAACATGGCAACTGAAGTCGAATATTGTAAATATTTATGCGAAAAACTGAACGAAGACTATTTTTAGTGAGAGCTGTTTTACATTGTTTTGCACTTTTGGCGTATGTCAAATGCTCAGATATTTCTAGTATGAAGGTGAACTAAATCGACAGATTGCTGACAAAGCTGTAGACGAAAGATTACATGAGGCAAAGTATAGTGATATTTGTATATAGTTTTGATCTAGTGATGAATATGTGCCATCAATCACCTTAGCGAAGGTGTATTTTGTACTTACATTTACATAAATATGGTTAAAAAAGGCGTAAATGTTCTCTAGTTGCGTACAGTTGTATGAAAATTGTGGTGTCACCGCCAGACACCACACTTGCTAGGTGGTAGCCTTTAAATCGGCCGCGGTCCGTTAGTATACGTTGGACCCGCGTGTCGCCACTATCAGTGATTGCAGACCGAGCGCCGCCACACGGCAGGTCTAGAGAGACTTTCTAGTACTCGCCCCAGTTGTACAACCGACTTTGCTAGCGATGGTTCACTGACAAAATACGCTCTCATTTGCCGAGACGATAGTTAGCATAGCCTTCAGCTAAGTCATTTGCTACGACCTAGCAAGGCGCCATTACCAGTTACTATTGAGATTATGAATAATGTACCGTCAAGAGCGACGGTCGCCATTTATGGATTAAAGTTAAGTATTCCACCAGCTACGTCCGTTTTTCTAAAGTCTAATTTCCTTGACCTGTTCCAGACCTCACGCCAGCCTGCGTGAGCTAAAACGTGTGCCTTTCGGCTTCCTCTAGTACCCGGTGTTGGCTCTCCTGCCAACCCACAACAAAAATAACCTCATTCATGAAGGGGTGTACTGTGGTAACATATAGGCAATCAGGTTAGAACTATGTGATGGAATACACACACCCATCCATACAGATATATTTCCAAATGATGATTACAGCCGTTGGACATCGAAAACATCATGACTGTCAAGAAGGTAGTTGGTTCGCTATAGCATATCAGAATGACGAAGGATCATGATCTGAATGTACATGTGCTATAAAGATACAAGCAAAAATTGTGACGTATTTCAAATAAAAATCAACAAGGGAACATTCCCAGGTGTAAATACTCGATTTTGATTAAACTTACCGAGTATTCAGAGGGGTCGAAACAGTGCAATATGTATTTGATTATTTTTGACCAATTTCACTTTTAACGTGTAAAACACTTCCCGAAAGGTAATCCGGCGTATTAGGTTTAGAGAGAATATTTTCGAATCTATGAAATATGAAAGATGTGTTTCACAGAAAAGTTGAAATGAAATTAAAGTTCTCCAAAACTGTATTATCAACTTCTGTAATAATTTGAAATTTTGCAGAAAACCCTAACCAACATTAATTAATTTTGCAAAATGAAAGCTTTTGTTACAACACAAATTTAATAAGCTTCCACGTCTGCTGCTACTACGGCGGAACTGTATACTGCTACACGACTTCTGGTACTCCATGATGTAGCAATGACTAAAGATGATTTTTCGTCAGAAACTCTTGAGGAGTCCTATATATCACCTGTCTTCAGAAACCGGATTTAATTTAGGTTATAAGAAATCTGTGGCTAAATTCTGGAAAAGCGGACAGAAGAGAAAAATGTCGCTTTCATCTATGAAACATAAACACTTAGAAGCTACTTCAGAGGCACAGTGAAAATGAGGTGAGATGAAAGTGATAGTCTGCTGGACTTAAGTGAAAATATTAATGGCTACGGATCATCAATTGGTTATCCAAAATGCTGATCTTTAAAAAAGGGACATGAAAATAAGCAGGGAATAAAGTTAAATCACCTCAAGGCTAGCCCCAAATGGCTACTGAATTTTAAAAAGGCGGAAGGAATTGTATCTCGGAAAAAACAAAGTTTGTTACTAGAAGATATATAAACGATAAAAATGATCACAACAAGGTCATTCTACGATTCGTAGCGCAAAGTAAGGAAAACAAGAGTTCTGGTGGCTGAAGATGTGTACAGTTCGACCGAAATGGATTCTCCATGAGGTTGTACTCAACTTAGTTTCTCCCAAAAGGGTGCAAACCAAATAGATCGCAGTTAAACGATTCAGTCTACAGTATCTGTGGATGGCGAATTGCTCAACTTCTTTTCGTAGTTTTAAAAGAAACTAATGGAGAGTGTGGACAGAGGATTCGAGAATATGGTTTTGAAACATTAAAAGTCCTTGTGACCACGTCAAAAGATATCTGACAGAAGTTTACTTTCCCATCGCTGGAGAAAAATCTATATCATATATCTGTATCATGCAAAGGACCTATGTGACTCTAAAATGAGGAAATTATAGACTGAGGACTTGATGAGATAAGATTTTGGCTTTTGAAGCATTAAAATTATAATCCTGCAAAAGAAACGGTGGTGGTTAGCTCCGAAAAATGCGGTAGCCAAAATAAAAGTTTCAAACTTGTAACTGTTCTAATACTAATACACTCCTGGAAATTGAAATAAGAACACCGTGAATTCATTGTCCCAGGAAGGGGAAACTTTATTGACACATTCCTGGGGTCAGATACATCACATGATCACACTGACAGAACCACAGGCACATAGACACAGGCAACAGAGCATGCACAATGTCGGCACTAGTACAGTGTATATCCACCTTTCGCAGCAATGCAGGCTGCTATTCTCCCATGGAGACGATCGTAGAGATGCTGGATGTAGTCCTGTGGAACGGCTTGCCATGCCATTTCCACCTGGCGCCTCAGTTGGACCAGCGTTCGTGCTGGACGTGCAGACCGCGTGAGACGACGCTTCATCCAGTCCCAAACGTGCTCAATGGGGGACAGATCCGGAGATCTTGCTGGCCAGGGTAGTTGACTTACACCTTCTAGAGCACGTTGGGTGGCACGGGATACATGCGGACGCGCATTGTCCTGTTGGAACAGCAAGTTCCCTTGCCGGTGTAGCAATGGTAGAACGATGGGTTCGATGACGGTTTGGATGTACCGTGCACTATTCAGTGTCCCCTCGACGATCACCAGTGGTGTACGGCCAGTGTAGGAGATCGCTCCCCACACCATGATGCCAGGTGTTGGCCCTGTGTGCCTCGGTCGTATGCAGTCCTGATTGTGGCGCTTACCTGCACGGCGCCAAACACGCATACGACCATCATTGGCACCAAGGCAGAAGCGACTCTCATCGCTGAAGACGACACGTCTCCATTCGTCCCTCCATTCACGCCTGTCGCGACACCACTGGAGGCGGGCTGCACGATGTTGGGGCGTGAGCGGAAGACGGCCTAACGGTGTACGGGACCGTAGCCCAGCTTCATGGAGACGGTTGCGAATGGTCCTCGCCGATACCCCAGGAGCAACAGTGTCCCTAATTTGCTGGGAAGTGGCGGTGCGGTCCCCTACGGCACTGCGTAGGATCCTACGGTCTTGGCGTGCATCCGTGCGTCGCTGCGGTCCGGTCCCAGGTCGACGGGCACGTGCACCTTCCGCCGACCACTGGCGACAACATCGATGTACTGTGGAGACCTCATGCCCCATGCGTTGAGCAATTCGGCGGTACGTCCACCCGGCCTCCCGCATGCCCACTATACGCCCTCGCTCAAAGTCCGTCAACTGCACATACGGTTCACGTCCACGCTGTCGCGGCATGCTACCAGTGTTAAAGACTGCGATGGAGCTCCGTATGCCACGGCAAACTGGCTGACACTGACGGCGGCGGTGCACAAATGCTGCGCAGCTAGCGCCATTCGACGGCCAACACCGCGGTTCCTGGTGTGTCCGCTGTGCCGTGCGTGTGATCATTGCTTGTACAGCCCTCTCGCAGTGTCTGGAGCAAGTATGGTGGGTCTGACACACCGGTGTCAATGTGTTCTTTTTTCCATTTCTAGGAGTGTAGTTCAAGACCCTACCCAGCACTTCAAATCACTGAAGGATTTATAATTCCAGGCCACTGCTGTCTGGCCAATTACGCTAATTTCAATCACACCGAGAGCAAGATGAAATGCAGCCACCACATCAACCAGAAAACACTCAAAACGAGCAAAATTAAAAATCTAAAGTTCTATGTGATGAAAATGAAAAGTGTTGATTTCTTATGCTTTGACAATTTAACATCAGTTTTAAAAGACGGGGAAAACGTTAATGGACAAACTGTAGCTTAGATGAACGCGAGCTGCATCGCTATCAGCTAATGCAAGCCGAATGTATGTCAGTTTAAGTAATCAAACAATGATGATGTGCAATACTGCGACGCGGGTTTCACAAAACTAGTAACAGGTCGGCCAACTGAGCTTAATAACACTAACCAGAATCTCAAGTATCCCATGGAAAAACATAAGTGTAAAGGGGGAAGCCTTAGAGTCAACCGGCCGTTGTGGCCGAGCGGTTCTAGGCGCTTCAGTGTGGAACCGCGCGACCGCTACGGTCGCAGGTTCGAATCCTGCCTCGAGCATGGATGTGTGTGACGTCCTTAGGTTAGTTAGGTTTAAGTAGTTCTAAGTCTAGCGGACTGATGACCTCACATGTTAAGTCCCATAGTGCTCAGAGTCATTTGAACCCTAGAGTAACTGCTGTGCTTCATTTCCGCCCCCCCTCTCCGCCACAATTTTTACAATAATTTATTCAATTGTTAAGGAGAGTACTGGAGATTCCAATGACCATCAGTGAAAATCCTCAAAATTTTATTTAAAATATATAAAACATTATCTCTTAATACTATACAACATATTCCTTCAGTGAGTGGAACGCGACTGTCGTATGTCTAACATTTGTGCTACGAAGGCTTGCAGTGCAATGTCGTTGTACTTACTTGTAATGACCATAATATTTTTCAGGCTTGTAATGTGTTTTATTTATTTGTAAAACAAATAAATAAAATTGAATATTTGTCAACAGTCTGGTGAATGTCGTTTACTATGCTCAATACCCAACTGATACTGCAGTTGAACTTAAGAGCCGAATATCTCGAAACCTGGAATTTGTTGCTTGTTCCCTCGGGCATATTACATTCCATATACTCATAGTCTGTTCTCTGAAAAGAAGTTGCAGCATATTGTTGACATACCTGTAACGTTTTGGAACTGGTGGAAAACGATCGGTCCAATAAATCGTGATGCATTGACTGCACAACACACTACTGTCTGCATATTGTCCTGAGCATCTTAGTGAATGTGACGAGAATTCTTAGAACATCAACGTTAATTTTACGTACGCCGATAAATACAGCATGCTTCATCAGAAATAGTTGCGTTTCAGGATGAAACTCTGCATCATGAACAGACTGCAATAGTCGTTTGCAATACTGATGTCAAGCTACAGTTTCCGAATCGATCGGTCGATGTACTACTTTTAAGGTTTCAGTTTTTGCTAACACTGAGAGCAGATGCTGCTGCGACAAGTCTAAAGTGCTGACTGGAGCAACGATTTTCTCTGACGTCTAAGGCCGCGTCTGACTCGTCTGTTCTCAGGCAGAGACTTTTGCGTCACCTGCTACAGTCCGAGGAACGGGCCTAATTTTAAATCTCGTGGACCTGCGATATTTATGAGCCATATACGTGGGGAAATTGTCTTAAAATCTCTATGTGGACGTATGTTCGAAATTAAAAAAAAAGAAACATTTCATGCGATGCACGAATAGCATTCTGTTCTGCAATGTTTATCATCCGCTTTATTCGTCTGACTACCCATCAGGTGTCACAGCTACATGCTGACAATAATAATGCACTCCTGTGACATTTCTAACCATCACAGGTCGTAATAAGTCTAATAATTTTTTATCTCGCGGAAGCTATGCACGTGTACTATATTACTCGGTATCAGATAAATTCTTCTACCTGATTAACTTATTTTATCAGTCCGTGCAGATCTGAAGCCCTACGCAGATATTTCTAATTATATCCCAGATGCTACTGACTGTCGATGTTGCAAGCAAGCACTACACAGGTTCTTCGTACACTGTCTGTTACATTCTATTTGATGTTGTGGTAGATTATCTGCCAGTCTTTGAGCTAAACAATATTTTCATTGAACTCTTGCTTTTCCCTCAACGAAAACAGTCTCATAGAGAGAAATTATAGACCATTTGACTATTTCATAAGTACACATTTGATCAAACACTAGAACATAAATATATGATCACCCAGTCTGCAGCTAGTGGTCTAGTGGGTAACGTTGCTGCCTCTCAATCACGGGGTCCCGGGTTCGATTTTCGGCCGGGTCAAGAATTTTCTCCGCCTGGGGACTGGGTGTTTGTGCTGTCCTCATCATTCGGGAAAGTGGCGAGACTGGACAATGAAAAGATTGGGAATGCGTTCTGGCGCTGATAATCACGCAATTGAGCGCCCCACAAACCAAATATCATCATCACATGGTCATCGATATTTGATGTACTCAGTGTGAGCCTCGACACATGTTCAGCAGGCAGTACGCTGTGGTAAAACATTCTGAATCTGGTGCGTTCAGTTGCCATCAGGGAGTGCGGTGACGCACCATTTCAGTTCTTTTCACGCCACTGGAAGTGGGGAACCTCTACAATCTCTAACAATGCTCCAAAATGGGTAGGCCATATTCAAAAAGTGTTAACTTTGGTCAAGCTGAGAGAATACTTTATGAGTTCTGGGCGTTCGCAAGCCATTACGATAGCACACCATCTTCTAGGAAACAGCGCTTTATTCTCAGTTGCGTCATTGAGCAATAATTCAACTTGACCGTGTTGGTAAAATTGACCGTTGCGGAAAAATTAAACCCATATTCCAGACCGACCGCAAGATCCGAGATCTGTTGAGGCCTACAAAAGGATCCCGTAGATGTTATCTACACTGCAGGTGGCAACGATGTTAAAGCAGTGAAAGTATTTTGGAGAAACTGGGAGACCCATTATCACTCGTATGTCAGAGCACGGACATTACCTACGACTGGGGCAGAACAAAAAAAATGGTTCAAATGGCTCTGAGCACTATGGGACTCAACTGCTGTGGTCATCTGTCCCCTAGAACTTAGAACTAATTAAACCTAACTAACCTAAGGACATCACACACATCCATGCCCGAGGTAGGATTCGAACCTGCGACCGTAGCAGCAGCGCGGCTCCGGACTGGAGCGCCTAGAACCGCACCACCACCGCGGCCGGCAGGGCAGAACAAGTCAGCTATAGCTGAACATCACCTAGTGTGGGACCGCTGTATCGATTTTCAAGAAACTCGCGTGCTTGTTCGGCAGTCATAGATGCACCAGTGAAAATTAGGAGAAGGTATCGAAATAATTAAACCCCATAACAGCATGAACAGAGAGGATGTATACAGGTTCCCTACGGCCTGACTGCCAGAGATTGCAGCACAGCGGACCGCATGTGTTCACCAGCCAGCAGCACAATTTCACCAGGGTTTTACGGTATAAACAACTGACACGAGAGAACTCCCGAGTGGCTCCAACACTTCGCTCCAGAAAAACACAACCCCTGAGAACGAGATGCTGATTTGCTATTGCCTTCTAGTCTCCTATGAAAGTTAACTACTGTCACTTACCACGGTAGCTCAGGCAATAGCTTGCCAATTCGCTCTTGCCTGCCAAGCGCCTACTGGAGTTGTCTTCCAGTCACTCACGAAAGTAGTAGAGGCGATAGCCTACTGTACAACCGTCTTCGTCCACAGTAACTTTTTTCAAATTTGTTCAATGACATCTCAGATAAGGACGTCGGTAGACACCAAATAAACGAAATAGACATTCACCAGTATCCATCATTTAATTGCGCTGAAGAGACCACTGAAAAGTTTGCCGAAACGTTGGCAATTAGTTTCTTTAGTGTCTTATAATGATGCCGCCTAATACCTAAAATTATATTTCCCAAAATTACACTGGCTGCGGAAGCTTGTCTACCATTACGAGGTCTGTTCAAAAGAATCCGGATCATTCATAATTTCGCGCCAATGGTGTGTTATTGTTCAGTGTTGTAATGAGTAGAAGGTTGTGTCTCACAGTTTGCGAATTTAGAGAAGGTAGAGTTAGAGGAGTGACGCGTCTCCATTAAATGTGGCGTGAAACTCAAGAAAACCTTTACAGAGACACACGAATGATGTACGAAGTCTATGGTGATGAGCGCCTTACTCGGTGTTACGAATGGTTCACGCGATTTAAGAATGGCCGGGCAGAAGTTAAAGACGACACTAGTTCAGGGTGCCTTTCAACGTCTACCGTCGATGCTCATGTCACAAATATCAACGAAACTGTGCTTGCCAATCGAAGACAGAGTGTCCGAGAGATTGCAAAAGAATGGAACATTTCAGTTGAGTCATGTCATGAAATCCGGACTCAGCATCTTGGAATTCAAGTTGCCGCCAATTTCGTCCCACGGCTCGTGAGTCAAGACTGGAAAGACCTTCCCCTCGCAGTCTGTGAAAAGCTTTTGGAAGAGAACGAGATATTCCTTAAGAGAGTCAGGGTGCCTTTCAACGTCTACCGTCGATGCTCATGTCACAAATATCAACGAAACTGTGCTTGCCAATCGAAGACAGAGTGTCCGAGAGATTGCAAAAGAATGGAACATTTCAGTTGAGTCATGTCATGAAATCCGGACTCAGCATCTTGGAATTCAAGTTGCCGCCAATTTCGTCCCACGGCTCGTGAGTCAAGACTGGAAAGACCTTCCCCTCGCAGTCTGTGAAAAGCTTTTGGAAGAGAACGAGATATTTCTTAAGAGAGTCAGGTCAGGTCAAATGTCGAAGCCATGCTGATAGTTTGTTTTTTTGACTTTGAAGGATTAGTTGATAATGAATTCGTGCCACAGGCTCAAACTGTTAATCGATGGCACTATCGGGACGTGTTGCGACGCCTGCGAGAAAATGTGAGATGGAAACGGCTTGAAATGTGGCGAGATAATTCATAGCTCTTGCATCACGATAACGCACCCGTACATTCATCCTTGTTGGTGCGTGATCATTGCACAAAAAATGAAATCACTGAGCTACCTCATCCTCCGTACTCTGCAGACCTGGAGGCTGAAAACCGCGTTGACAAGACAAATATTTGCAACAATAGACGAGATAAAAGAAAATTCGCAGACGGCGCTTCGCGCGATTCAGCAGGAGGCAAACCAAGACTGCATCCGGAAGTTGAAATGGCGCTGTGGGTGGTGCATCAGTTGTGGAGCAGAGTATTTCGAAGTGAGACGTAAGTGTAGAAAAAAATTGTGTAGAAAGTTCAGGAAATATTTGGACAGACCTCGTACATGTCACAGTCTGTGGCATTTTTATTCACACCAGTTATAAAAGAGTTTTCCAATGTTGTCAGTTTCGAATGAATGATAAGTGAATCTATCACGTAACTGCGAGTACTGCGAAGCACTGCATTAGGTTTGGCTATTACCACAGTTGAGTATCCTAAATCTTACCTTCCGTTTGGAATCTCTAAATTAGGGGTTGATGTATCTGGCAAACGTATGAAGATATTTTCGTAATAAAGTGTATTTCAAGGGTGGTAGCTGAAATTAGTCACATTATGCACTCTCTCGTAGCGCGCATTTGAGCAAGTACCAGTCCTGATCGTTCAGTAGTGCTAGAGAATTCTAAAACAACAATTGCACATACCTGAAATGTCGCCGGCCGGTGTGGCCGTGCGGTTCTAGGCGCTTCAGTCAGGAACCGCGTGACCGCTACGGTCGCAGGTTCGAATCCTGCCTCGGGCATGGATGTGTGTGATGTCGTTAGGTTAGTTAGGTTTAAGTAGTTCTAAGTTCTAGGGGACTGATGACCACAGATGTTAAGTCCCATAGTGCTCAGAGCAATTTGAACCATTTGAACCTGAAATGTCGAAGTTGAAGCTCTACGTTCCCCTACGAAATAGTGGAAACACACAGTACATTTTTGGTCACTGTTGGTGAATTTGAGCCATATCAACTACTCTAGAAATTTGCCGTCCCTCTGCACTAAATGACGAGCATCATTTCAAAACGTATTAAATGCAGCCGAGGTTAAAATACAATTTGATGCGTTTCCATTCCACCTGTAGTATGCTCTAACGCTGTTTAGTCTCATCGGATACTTTAGTTTTCTTCGCCATGGTAATTTGGTGTTGAAGACTTTGAATCTGATGAAATAGCAGTACGTATACCGCAGCCGACAGCTCAAAACTTGTTATGTCCACGGAAAGTTTCCCAGCGTGTGTTGTTAGCCCGTTCTCTTGTTTGCGGTTTCCGCTGTTTTCATGTTACAGCTCACATTGTGGGATCGATTACATGACTGTGCACTGTCGATCACCATGGAGGACCATTTGCCAGTGGGAGAGCGATCGAAAGGAAGTAGAAGGATACTTAGAGCTGTGTAAAGCGAAAAACAGTGTGAAAATCAAGCTCAGTAGGTAATAACACCTAATGTATTTTATGAATGATCGCTTTCAGTGAAATTTATAATGTCGGGGCATTGATGTGTTATTCGTATGGGAAAGAGTGCATAAATCCATGTTTTATACTTTGAATGAATTTTACTATCTGTAGTTATGACATAACGTGACATATTTCGTTTTAGGGACATCAGCCGAGATCAACTTTAAAGTAATTTTGAGTCGCCTTGTAATCACAAAGAAGGTCGACTCAAGTGTGGAAGCATCCCAGTACTCTACCTGGCGAAAGATCTCAGACAAAGTTATGCGATGAAAGTCACGTCTCCAAAACCACGAGGAACGGGAAAGTATTATGCAGGAAAGCGCATTGGAAATTCCATTGATAAACCGGGAGAATTACCTGACGCTGGGAAACGTGATGTTGATAAACTTTTGAAAACAAGATTTGGAGACAACTGTAAAGACGTTGATATTTTGGAGTTTTATGTTTCGGCACAAAGACTCTACGCGACATCATCTGATTCAAAACGGTTCAAATGGCTCTGAGCACTATGGGACTTAACATCTGAGGTCATCAGTCCCGTAGAACTTAGAACTAGTTAAACCTAATTAAGCTAAGGACATCAAACACATCCATGCCCAAGGCAGGGTTCGAACCTAAGACCGTAGCGGTCGCGCGGTTCCGGGCTGAAGCGCCTAGAACTGCTCAGCCACTCCGGCTGGTCAGCTGAAACTGGCCAGCAGACTCATGAGGACGGTGAGTGTGACAGTTTTCCGCGCGAGCAAGGAGGAGTAAGAGCAAGACCGTAACACATCGATCTACCGTCAACAAGACATTATTAACTTTTTTTCTTTCGTGATGAGCTGTGTCCAACAATAAAATCAATAAAGAATTGAAATGAACGTTTCAAATCACATTAGGTGGAAACAGATATTTTGTTAAGTGGATTGGTTCGAAACGTATTAAGTGAAATTTAAAAACTAAAATGGTGCCCTCATGCAGTCGTGATTGATTCTGTGATATAATCTAAATAGCTAGGTCCTGTAGTCGAGAATTTTGACATGTTTCATTTGGTTAGGAAGATGAATGTTTTTTTCGCTTCCCGTAAAATTATGATCTGTGCACTGAATACGACTTGACACGATCCTCGTCAAATATTACATACTGGTGTTTCCTAGAACCGTCTCAGGTTCCCCTAGTGATTGAACGCCCGAAGGATGCCGTGTGCTGCCTCCCAGAGGAATGACGTGCAATTTTCTTGCCTCTCTAGAAGCTTCCTAAACATTTTCCGCAGAATGGGTGGTAGTGGCAGAGTACAGAAATAGCCGGGCGGTGTGACGCAAGCGCGGTCAGCGCGACCTTCCCCAGACAGCGGCCGTCACGTCCCGTCACGTCGCGCTGACAGACGGCCTCCGCCCGCGTCACGGCCCCAGCGTGATAAGCCGCGCCGTGGGAAACCTCGGACCGTCGGCTGGCGCCTGGCTCTGCTCGCCACAACACCCTCTCACACCTGTCAACACGGAATGCGCCTGTCCTGCGAGTGCTGTCAACAGCCTCACGGCCGCAGTTGCTGCATTGTCACTGAGATAGCTCTATGACGTCAGAGAGTGCATTTACTGCTGTTGTGAAACCACTGCGGCGACCGCACCCTTCCATCCTCACGATGTTATTATCATTTGTCTTCTTCGAAGATCCACTATTTATTTTTCGTAATTTCTCTTGCGAGTGAAAACACCCCTAATTTTTTTTTCAGGTATATCGTCGTTCTAGTTCAGCACCTTTTACGTCACCTCTATTATATTTTGTAAAGTAGACTATTGTGGTCAGTAGCTGACCACAAAAATTTCCGTTGTGTTGGAGCGAATATGAACTGTGGTATGGTTCACTTAGAACTACCATCCAGGTCTCCATCCATTGGTAAATACACTACTGGCCATTAAAATTGCTACACCAAGAAGAAATGCAGATAATAACGGGTATTCATTGGACAAATATACTAGAACTGACATGTGATTACATTTTCACGCAATTTAGGTGCATAGTTCCTGAGAAATCAGTACCCTGAACAACCAAATGTAGCCGTAGTAATGGCCTTGATACGCCTCGGCATTGAGTCAAACAGAGCTTGGATGGCATGTACAGGTACAGCTGCCCAAGGAGCTTCAACACGCTACCACAGTTCATCAAGAGTAGTGACTGGCGTATTGTGACGAGCCAGTTGCTCGACCACCATTGACCAGACGTTTTCATTTGGTGAGAGATCTGGAGAATGTGCTGGCCAGGGCAGCAGTCGAACATTTTCTGTATCCAGAAAGGCCCGTACAGGACCTGCAACATGCAGTCATGCATTATCCTCCTGAAATGTAGGGTCTCGCAGGGATCGAATGAAGGGTAGAGTCACGGGTCGTAACACGTCTGAAATGTGACGTCCACTGTTCAAAGTGCCGTCAATGCGAACAAGAGGTGACCGAGACGTGTAACCAATGACACCCCATACCACCACGCCGGGTGATACGCCAGTATGGCAATGACGAACACACGCTTCCAATGTGCGTTCACCGCGATATCGCCAAACACGGATGCGACCATCATGATGCTGTAAACAGAACCTGGATTCATCCGAAAAAAATGACGTTTTGCCATTTGTGCACCCAGGTTCGTCGTTGAGTACACCATCGCAGACGCTCCTGTCTGTGATGCAGCGTCAACGGTAACTGCAGCCATGGTCTCCGAGCTGATAGTCCATGCTGCTGCAAACGTCGCCGAACTGTTCGTGCAGATGGTTGTAGTCTTGCAAACGTCCCCATCTGTTGACTCAGGGATCGAGACGTGGCTACATGATCCGTTACAGCTATGCGGATAAGATGCCTGTCATCCGGACTGCTAGTAGTACGAGGCCGTTGGGATCCAGCACGGCGTTCCTTATTAACCTCCTGAACCCACCGATTCCGTAATCTGATAACAGTCATTGGATTTCGACCAACGCGAGCAGCAATGTCGCGATACGATAAACTGCAATCGCCATAGGCTACAATCCGACCTTTATCAAAGTCGGAAACGTGATGGTACGCATTTCTCCTCCTTACACGAGGTATCACCAAAGCGTTTCACCAGCCAACGCCGTTCAACTGCTGCTTGTGTTTGAGAATTCGGTTGGAAACTTTCCTCATGTCAGCACGTTGTAGGTGTCGCCACCGGCGCCAACCTTGTGTGAATGCTCTCAAAAGCTAATCATTTGCATATCACAGCATCTTCTTCCTGTCGGTTAAATTTCGCGTCTGTAGCACGTCATCGTGGTGTAGCAATTTCAGTGGCCAATAGTGTAGTATTTTCCGTTTGAGAAGCAGGAAAGTTACTTCCGTCTGGGTTCTGTTTTAAGAGGCAGTACTGTCGCCCGGATTATCAACACTAACGAGCGAAAGCGATGACCTCCATAGGAGTTCACTAGTAGCGCGGAAAACGAAAGTTCTACATGTCAGAGAGTGCTTGTATCAAATGGTTCAAATGGCTCCGAGCACTATGGGACTTAACATCTGAGGTCATCAGTCCCCTAGAATTTAGAACTACGTAAACCTAACTAACCTAAGGACATCACACACGTCCATGCCCGAGGCAGGATTCGAACCTGCGACCGTAGCGGTCGCGCGGTTCCAGACTGTAGCGCCTAGAACCGCTCGGCCACTCCGGCCGGCCGTGCTTGTATCCTAGCGGTAAATTGAGGACAGCGCAAGTGGAAGCCCTGGCACCAAAGGAAATTTTGGTAGCACCAAAAAGCGACAATTTATAATACTTTTGTTAGTAATTGAATTATAGCTTCATTTAGTCTGTAACGGTAAAGTACGCGGCCTTAACCTGTGACTGGGACATTGGTCTGTGTGCACGTAATGCGTTTTTGTAGTGGAACCCCCACCCCTACTAGGCCTACTCATTTGATAACTGAATGAGTGGACCTGGGGCCGTCCTAGACGTACTGCAGCGAGGAAAAGTTTCCGCTCCCATTGGACACTGAATCCGGGAGTTTCAAGCCGAGGTGCTCTGCCCAACAGACGATCACGGCCGCATCTGCCCTTAGATAAAGCAATTACGGCCACATTTTTTTGTAACCGATTGTCAGTGCTGTTTTACAGGCATCTCCACCAATTTTTAGTAAAATTAGAATAATACTACGCGTGTACTCGGAAATAACCGTAAATTGATGACTGAGATTCCAGAAAGAGTTCGCTCGCGCCTGAGGGCACCAAGTTTCATCTATGTGGACGCAGTCGCGCTGTGGGTCAGTTCATGTATCCCCCCAGGATGCACACATAAAGGGCACCCTCTCGTAAGTGACACGCCCATTTCCTCTAGCGTTCAATTTCGTTTTTGCAATTTGAAGCGGGAATCTGTCCAAACAAATACTGCTAATGACGTCTTTCACGCGTCGCCCAGAGCCCACGGAAAGCATCTGTTTGTTTCCTGTTACAAACAAAACGATTTTTAAAACGGAATTTTAGATGCCCATTCGATACAGCAATCTCAGATTAGTCTAGTATGGTATTCGATTTATAGATATATAAGTATTTACAGGGCCAGTAAAAGACGAACAATAGCCAGTATTCCGGCAGCAACAGCACCGTCCTGCCCTGCGAAGACTGCTATCAGTATGCAGTAGCGATGTTCAGTCACTGGTGGGGGAACGGTTATTCTTTTAGTTTTACTCTTCCTGTTAAATATCGACAAAAGGAATATCGCACTAGACTAATCTGGGAATATTCTATCGAATGGGCAAGTAAAATTTCGCTTAAAAATAATTTAATTTGTGATGGGAGAAAAGCATTACTTTTCGTCGGCATAGGACGTCGTGTGACAGCCGTTATGCAGTATTTGTTTGCACATACTCCAGCTACACGTTGCAAAAGCGAAACTGTAAATATCTATCGAAGAAGCACAGAAAATTTGCCTGATAACCCTTAGTGGGGATACTCGATACACATAGTGAAATAATCTTAATTATGATGATTGGTTTTGTGAATTAGCTACGACGTGTCGATGTGATTTTGAGTGGTTACTATCACGTAAAACAATTCATTACGATTTCAAACATTTTCTTCATCTGCAACTAGGAACTTTCTTCAGTTCTTTTCACAGCGAACCCGATAATATGAATCGTGAGTCACTGAAAGAAGCTGCGTACTGTGCGGAGGGGCATCTTTAAAAGGCAGGAGGTGAGTAACTTCAGATCTTCACGTGTGCCTGAGTTGTATATGTGTACTTCATAACCATCACTTTCTCTATATAGGCGATCAGTGTCTTACCGGATTTCCCTAGAAACCGGTTACGGTGAACCTTCTTAGAAACTGAATGAGAATATATAGAGATGCGAGTAACCTAAGCAACTTCTTTGTTCTACATAGTTATTCTCCTTTCTGTTACCTAAAGATAAACAGGGTGTATAGCGAAACCGAAATTGCCGGCCGCGGTGGTCTAGCAGTTCTGGCGCTGCAGTCCGGAACCGCGGGACTGCTAAGGTCACAAATGGCTCTGAGCACTATGGGACTTAACATCTAGGGTCATCAGTCCCCTAGAACTTAGAACTACTTAAACCTAACTAACCTAAGGACATCACACAACACCCAGTCATCACGAAGCAGAGAAAATCCCTGACCCCACCGGGAATCGAACCCGGGCGTGGGAAACGAGAACGCTACCGCACGACCACGAGCTGCGGACAAGGTCGCAGGTTCGAATCCTGCCTCGGGCATGGATGTGTGTGATGTCTTTAGGTTAGTTAGGTTTAAGTAGTTCTAAGTTCTAGGGGACTTATGACCTAAGATGTTGAGTCCCATAGTGCTCAGAGCCATTTGAAATTGGAATTGTCAATGGATAATTCAGATTTTATCCGAAAATTATTTATTTTTAACTTGGAACAGAGAGATGTTTTAGTAAAAATAAAGATAACAATACAGATTTATCATATAGAAAATGAGATATTCTCAAAAATAGATAAATTAGAAAAGCTGCAAAACAAAAGTAGGTAAAGAAATCACACTGATACAGTTGCATGTAGCAATAACCGAAATACAGGATTCGATCAAAAAGTGATAGGACTAATTTTATTAGAAATAATTAATTACACATATCGGTAGAAATTCTTAATAGTCTTCGAAGTGGGACCCTTGTGCTCCGACACACAAAGTTGCCAATCTGCGAACGATTCTGAGAGTCGCTGGCTAGAATGCTGTTGAGACTCTTCGTTAGAGACGCTTCGATGTCATCGATGGAGTCGAAAACATTGCCTCTTCATATTCCGTGTCAGGAGAGGGAAGGGAAAGAATTTGGGCGGAGCCACGTTTACGCTCTTTGCAGCGTAAAGGCAACACGCCAACGCCCTACTGAGCCTGCCGTACCCGCACCAACAGCGCGGTGTGGCACGACTGAGGCTTGTTTCACACCTGCCCGGCAGCCGGCCCCGTCTAGCCCGTTGTGAGGCTGAGGCGCTTAAGGGACGTTTCGCACCTGGCCGACAGACGATGTGGACGGCTGAACGACAGCCGACAGCCGGGCAGAGGCTGTGGGATGCCGGCGGCTCCCACTGTCTCGGCCCGATGTCGGTGTCGTGCGGAAACACCGGCGCAGCTGGAGGGGCATGCAGAACAGTAGGGAAATACCGGCGCAGGTGGAGGGGCATGCAGAACAGTAGACCGCTACACATATACCCGACAACTATCGTGTGTCGGCCAGTTGTGTTTTGCTTTGTTGGTGGTTCAATCTATTGTGGACATTTATAGTCAAGGCGGAAATTGATATCGAAATGCTTATGACATTAGTTCAGGAACGACCAGTTTTCTGGGACAAGACTTCAGGTATTAATAAGGACAGAATACAAACACGGAATGCATGGATCGAAGTTTGCAAAGAACTGAACGAAGGTTTTGAATGCATGTGTGAGAAAGACAGAGACGACTATGGTAAGTACAAATCCTTATTTTTTACGTTAAATACAAAAAAATTACATTAGTGGCACATTAAATTTTAGATAATTGTCATTTCACAGATCCCTCTAGTGTGACAAAATAATCCGTCATCATTTTTCGTATATTATTGGCAGAAATTCCCCCACGTACACATTCACTTCTTTTTATAGTTTCAAGTCCACTTATGGACAGATTACCTTCGGTATTGTGCAAAACAACACACGCCTTGACAATGTCAAGAGCGAAATGGAGTTTTAAATTTATAGCTCTGTGAAAAATCCTCCATTTATTAGTCAGTATTCCAAACGAACATTCTACGTACCTCTGCGCTCTTGAAAGGCGGTAATTGAACGCTCTTTTAGCAACTGTTAATTGGTACCCAGAGTATGGTCTTACAAGGTGTTGGTGCAGTCTAAACGCTTCATCACCAATAAGAAAATAACGTACCTTTGGACTTACTGTAGTTTGAAGGCACCTGTCTTCAGGAATTAACAGTTATTCCCACCAGTGATTTCCACAAAGAACATTCTTTAAATATAGTAGAGCCACTCTCTTTACCATAACTGCGGATATATACGTTGATAAATCTATAGTCAGAGTCAGCCACAGCCGTCAACACTATAGATGAATATCCTTTGCAACTGTAGTACAATGAGTTACATGGATCATGGATGGACCATACGAATGTATCGTACTTTCCATCTACAGCTCCAATACAGTGAGGAAAATTTGCTCTTTGCTCAAATTTTGCAGCAATGTTTTCAAAGTCATCTTTGGTGGGTAGAGGCATACATTCATAACGCAGACCAAACAGCTTGGCACACACATCTGACTATTTTACTGATTGTGGAAATATTTAACCAATGTTTTAATTTTCTAAGGTGATAGCAAAACTATACATCCTTTAGGATAATAACTTTTTACAAAAGTTTTAGCTATTGTTTTCTTTCCCACTCACATGACTGTAATTGGAATTTGGAAATTTGCGGTAAGGTCTTATGGGACCAAACTGCTGAGGTCATCGGTGCCCAAGTCTACACACTACTTAATCTAACTTAAACTAATTTACGCTATGGACAACACACACACACATGCCCGAGCGAGGACTCGAACCTCCGACGGGAGCCGCACGGACCGTGCAACGCGCCGCTACTCCGCGCGGCTGATCTAATTGCCAGCATTTGTATAGGCTGGATACATTCTCGGAGTGTGGTATTAAGGGGTTGAATGGAACTCTTCATTCGTGTAAATATATCGTCAAAAGTTCGTAAACTCATCCGATAATAATAAAAAAAACTTATTTTCATCTCCCCTTAATTTCTCAAAAAGATCAAAGAATGCATCCAATTCGTCTCTTCTCATACTGAGTGGATGGATCCAATGCACTCTTCTTTTTCTACTGTTTTTCAAACGTCTGTACAAGAGATACCACACGAATAGCTGGTCGTGCTCCATTTATAGTAGAGGTCAACTGAATATACACAAGACACGAAAGCACGGCACGGCATGCCGTGCGGCTGCCGGCTATTTGTGAAGAGGCGGTAGGTCCCGTGTCGGCCCGGCAAAAATACCGGCTTGTCGGCTGCCGAGTTGATGAGAAATAAGCCTTATTGTCATGGTGGAGCTTCCAGGAACGGACAATGTCCGGTGGCACGCGGTTGACTCGTTTTCACAATGTATTGAGGACTTATGCGTAAAACTGTACCTTCACAGTTTGCCCGTGGATAATAAGAAATTCCTTGTGAACGACTCGACGCCACGATGATCCAAAAAAGACCCGAAACGTGGATTTCATCCTGGACTTGCTCGTCTGACCTTCTTTGAATCAGGAGATGTGTTCTTGTGGCCATTCTGAACCTTGACCATTTGTCTCTGGGTCGTGCTGCAAACACCAGCTTCCCCGTCTGTTAATCACATTAACAATGGTTTTCATGGCGGTTTTTCCACGTTTGAAGCAAAACTTCACGTTGTAGCTCTGCCCAGGATTCTGTTCCCCGCTGCACGTGACGACATTACTTCACAGCAGTTCACGAGAAATAGTGTGTACACACTCCACAGCCCGCGCGTGTCTGCGGAGGGTCGCATTCTGTTTAAGGAAGTCCCTGCCACCACGCCCAGCTGGTCGGCCTCCCCTCTCTCGGTTTGTCTAGCCCACGGAAAAATCAGTCCTACTACTTTTTCATCGATCCCTGTATGTTTCGTTTTACTTGAAACCATGATGCAGACAAATACATAGAAGAATCTTCTCGACTAAATAATATTTCTTAACATTTAGCCTCAATACTTCGTCAAACTTATATAAAAATGTTTCTGTTATCCATAAACAACTTTCGCATACAACTTTCGGATACTCTTGCCTTTGATCATGATGGAGAGCGTTCTACTGAGTGCATAATAACAGCAATAATTATATATATTTTATGTTTGTGCATGTAAATAAAACTTCGATAAAAATAGTTGCTTTGGTTACATAACAGCGCAGAAGTTACGCAATCGACTAACTTTTATTACTTAAAAAATGAAATCTATATCCCTAAAGATACAAAATAGACATTGAACTAACACTGAATGATGTGCGGTCCTAATGATGGGCAAAACAAACAAAAAACAAAGAGAAGTCGTCGGCTTCCAGTTCCTCTCCTACATATTCATTTACTCTTCTTTCCCTACCAAGCCACAAATACTACCGGTAATCCTACCATTTACTGCACCATTTATGTACTGTACCAAAAATACCGACCCATAGTTTTGGTAGAGCGGCATTCTAATAAGAGATCATACAAGTAAAGAAATAACAGCCAAGTAAAGAAATAACATCCAGAAGAAATTTACGGACTAAATAATATTTCTTAATATTCATAGCTTTCTTTATTTCTACGTAAGCCTACGTGGAGTGCACCTCGTCTACAAGCTTAAATGTGCCGTTGCCTTCCCAAGATCTATTATGGTGGATCCATGTCAGACCGCACTAGTAGGGCAACATGGAACGTGAAAGGCTGTCAGCGTTACTGGCTTGCGACGAGTGTCATATAAATGCTGAAAGATCTGACGTAGTCACTCGAAGGAAGATGCAGTATATCTCGTGCAAATCTGTTCATAAAATTCAAATAAACAACTTACATGACTTAAAATATCAACATTTCTTCAACCCCGTAACAAGTTACATTCTGGTGTAGTAAAAGAGAACAATTTCACAGTAGCGAAAATGAACAAGTGCTCATAGCTCTTAAGATGTGCACTTTAGAAACCATGTTTACTGCACTGTTTTTTTGTTTTAGTACTTACTATAACCTCTCAAAATATGGAAAGCAAAGAGTTCGCAGTAGAAGAGATTTACTTCACAGTGCAGAAGAGGGAGAGGTGCTCATAGCTCTTAACGTATGCATTTTAGAGCCCATGTTTACAAGACTTTTGCTTCGAGTGATCATTCGTGTCATGTCCCTGAGTATTGACCATTCCTCCTGACCGAGCGAGGTGGCACAGTGGTTAGCACACTGAACTCGCATTCGGGAGGACGACGGTTCAATCCCGCGTCCGACCATCATGATTTAGGTTTTCCGTGATTTCCCTAAATCGCTCCAGGCAAATGCCGGGATGGTTCCTTTGAAAGGACACGGCCGAGTTCCTTCCCCATCCTTCGATAATCTGATGAGACCGATGATCTCACAGTTTCGTCTCTTCCCCCAAATCAACCCATTCCTCCTGAGATACCCTGTATATCCACCTATTAGAGATCGTGACGCTAAAAATTAGAGTAATAGCAGTCTGTACAGAAGCATAAAACTGACCGTTAATAATTCTTTTCTTTCCGCATCGTTGAATAAAACCCTTACATATGCTAGAGAATTGTTATTATTCAAATACGTTACAATAATTCACAGACTATGCTCGTAGATGTAAACTAAGATATAAGAGACAAAACTGAGGATAAATATATGTGTGTTTTCGTTTTACTGAAATAACTGAATCGAAGCGCGAGCTCGCACAAAGCAAATATCATATTTCGTATGTCATAAGGCAATTTACGAAGAAAGTCGTGTGTAGCTGACATCAAGTAAATAGAATCAAAGACCTTTAACAGCCAAAGTTTATTAAACTTGAAAGGAAACCGTTATTTTATCATTTTTCGATATTCTCACATTCTGTAATATACGTTAAAAGATATTTCAGCGTTATTTACAGAATAAATATTTCCCTTCACTAGAGGCTATTTAAAAAGGCGCCCCCGTGGAAGGGACAGTAGCATTTGATAAACTTGTAGGCGGCAACGTCCTTACGAAGTATGTGCTGTAATACGAATTATGTTGCGTGTAGGAAGCACCAGACGTGCCTAGGAAGCGACTAATGAATGTTCATGAACATATTTATTTTATGTTTCGGGAAACCAAAAAATTGTAAACATTTACATCGCGTACAAACCACCGTACAGCTTTTGATTAACACCAGAGAAATATCGCAGTTTCCAACTAATTTTAATTTACGACTCCGAACAGTATCATCAGTTGTGGAAACATAGCAACAACATTGCCAAATATCTCAAAGTAGCAAATTGTCAATAAATTTGTACTTTATGTTCTAGTGTAAATTTGCGATCAAACATATCAAGTCATGATAATGAAGCTAGTACTTAAACAGTGAATTTGAATGTGGTTAAACAGTGCTAAGCAAATCCTATTCACAATTATGTTTTTCTCTGAAGTACTAACGTTCTTAGCTTCAGTCTGATGTGTGGAAAATACAATAAAATCTCGATTATGCGACGGCCACATATGAAAATTGTTTTATATTCTTATATGATTTTTCTTTCTTTGTTTTTTTCCTTGTTACATACAAGAATTGCAGCAGAGCAGTTTTTCTATTTCTTTCAATATACGTTATATAACTGTAATCAAAGGAATTAGTTTTCATTTTCTACTTTTGTGTGCTTACACATTTACTAACACGGGGTTAAAATATTGTTTCATGGATGATGTTGTATATTAATGTGAAATTGTGATGAATGCAATGTTTTACGAGAGAGATGATCTTTGAAAGGTATCGATAGAGCACTATATGAAACGGTAAAAGAATAGTCTGGGGAGAAGTGCAGAGACTGATCATAGCCGTGCATGAGCGAAGGAGTGACGTTTTTGTAACAGCACCTTTTTCCGGTGTCGGATGGGAACTGTTTTTCGATACATAGCTCTGACTTTGAGGTTAATGGAGATATAGATCAAAATGACTGTCGTTGTAAACTACAAAAGCCATAGATTTACCAAGTGGACGATGCATAGCGCGGGCTATTCAGTTAAAGTACAGAATCACTGAACAGTAGATTAGTGCCGTTCAAGCTGAATTGGATTAAGTTCAATCTGAAATGGATAGGTTGTAGTGGCTACCAGAAATGGAACAAGAATGTTACGGAACAACTCTTCAAATTCAGAGCTTACAGTATCTAATAAGTTTGAATTGTGATCTGAAATAGGACGGGAAGGGCTTCGCCTAGCTATAAGTCACTGTAGGGTGCACCTGGCCTCTGGCGAAGAAAGTGTAGATCGCTTACAAAAGAGATTAGAAGAAAAGAGTACTGCTGCTAGGTAACAGCTAAGACACGGTTGCAGGCCGGATGACACAGGACAAATTAGGAAAGCAGTACCAGTCCACCAGCACTGTTGAGGCAAATGCTAGCGTTAGGCATGTGATAGAAGACATATGATGATCAGCCAGAACATGTTGACCACTTACCTAATGGCCGGTCTGTCTACCTTTGATACGGATAACAGCGGGAACCCGTCGTGGCATGGAAGGAATGAGGCCTTGGTAGGCTGGTGGAGGGAACTGGCACCACATCTGCTCAGACACGTCACGTAATTCCCATAAATTCCACCGGGGCGAGGGGGCAGGGCGGGGGAGCGAGAAATGGGGGGGGGGCGGGGAGGGGGGGCGCCATGAACCCTGACACCACGTTCAATCACATTCCAGATGTATTCGATAAGGTTCAGATCTGGCGCGTTAGGGGACGAACATCTCAACTGGAACTCGCCACTCGCCACTGTGTTCCTCGAATCACTCCATCACACTTATGACCTTGTGACATGACGCATTATCTTGATGAAAAATGTCACTGTCTTTGGATTCACGATCGACACGAAGGTGTGTACGTGGTGTGCAACCAGTGTGCGATACTCCTTGGCCGTCATGACACTTTGCACGAGCTCCACTGGACCCACTGATGGCCACGTGAATGTTCTGCAGAGCGAGCATAACTGAGCTGCCGGCCAGCTTGTCTCCATCTCGCAGCACAGGTGTCGAGGAGCTGTTCCCCTGGAAGACGACGGATTCGCGCCCTCGCATTGGCATGATGAAGGAAGTATCGGGATTCATCAGACCGTGCAACGCTCTGCCACTGCGACAACGTTCAGTGCCCATTTAAATAGTAGTTGCCGATGTCGTGGTGTTAACATTGGCACATGCATGGGTCTTCGGCTGCTGAGACCCATCATCGGAAGTCTCCGGTGCAGTGTGTGTTCAGACACAGGGGGTTGCACTCGGTCCAACATTAAAGTCTGATGTTAATTCCGCTACAGTTCGCCGCCTGTTCTGTCTTATCAGTCCGCCCAACCTACGACGTCCGACATTGTAATGAAGCGTGGCCGCCCGAACCCCCGACGTCTGGATGTGCAGTTCCTAAAATACTCGTGTCGAGCGTCCGTGCCATCATAATCTGCCCTCGGTCAAACTTAGATAGATCGCGCACGTTTCCAGTTCTAAACACCGACAGCAAGCTCACTAATATTACATGCATCGTCTGTGTGTCTGACTAGCAATCATCCTTTGTCAGGTTACGTCTGGACGGGTTCGTATCGGTAGTATGTCAGGGGTCATAATGTTCAGTATAGGTAATTTGTGTAAAGATAGGAATTTCGGATTAGGAGTAGCAACTTAACACACAAGTGTGAGTCTTGTGGAGGTGCTACAGTGTCATGACCAGTCCTGAGTTAACACTTCTGTGAGCTACGTGGACATGGAATTAAGCAGGCTGCTGCTGACTGAAATGAAATTTCATATGAGTGTAGTTTCTGTTACTGCAATAGGGACATAGGGAGATACTACGTATTGCCTACACCCGAATAAGAAAGTTAAGGATATGTTGACTTTCTTAAAGAAAATGTATGTGTGTGTCACTGTCACATAAAGAAAGATCACTGTGGATACTGAAGTCGGAGGGGTACATTTGCCTTTGGTTAGACTCAGAAATCAGGCACCTTACTGTGAAAGAAGTTAAAATGACGGAATAGCCCCACAAAATGCCTAGGAATTTCATCAGAATAAAATAGGACAAATTAATAAGGAAAAGAAAAGTTTCTTGTTTGTGTAGATAGTCTAGAGAGCTCTGAGCACCATATAACTATATGTTTACGGAAGTGAAATATAAAAGACTGCACTCCAGTAGCTCACTCTTGTGTATCTTATATGGAAAAAGAATGAGTTGCTACATATATTGAGACAGAACGTGAGTTCAAAACATTGAAAGAAGTAGATTTGCAGTGATCAGTTCATAGATGTGAGCTCTTGTGGGTTAATGCTGACAGATAGTTCAGTTTTAATTGTAACTGCATATAGATCCCCACTGGGAAATTTTGACTGTTTATGAGGAATTGAATTGCTTACTACCCTGTCTCTCAGACAGTAGCGAGCACTTAACTGTTTTGGTTTGAGTGTAGATCTTCTTAATGATTCTAGTATAAAATATAATCTGGAAACTTTTTTTGAATCCTACAACTTGATCTCAGTAAATAAGTTTCCTGTATCAGTGAATAAAGACAGTAGGACTGTAATTTGTGGTTTCTTTGCCGTAATTCAAAGCAATGAAATAACTGTCTGCCCAGTAATAAATGCTCTTTCTGATCGTGATTGATAGTTAATTATGAGAGATAAGATAATGCCTTACAGTATAGATGCTCTTCAGAGGAAATCACTTACGAGAAGGACAAACGCTTTTATGAACATTTTACAAGAGATGAAATATACAAGAACCGAATGCTGACATAAAATTTAATCAATTCCATGATAGTCATAAAGAATATTAAAGTGCCATGTCAAAAGCACGCATGACTAAAGTGATTAATGTATGTTGCTAACGAAAGAGAGAAATATATCTCTTGGCAAGAACAAGTGGAAATCTGCAGTAGATATATACTACAAAAACTCAAAACTACAAACAGAAGTCATTAAAAATCAAGGAACATGCACATTCTGTCAGAAATCAATAATTCCGTCAACATATATAAATTTATATTGAATGTAGTGAAATGGAAGTCACAGGACAACAGGCCACTGGTCAGGATAATATCACCATTAATTTAAATGGAAGGGCTATAAATCACCAGTCACAGGAAATGGGTATATTTAATGAACTGAAATTGAAATAAGAACACCGTGAATTCATTGTCCCAGGAAGGGGAAACTTTATTGACACATTCCTGGGGTCAGATACATCACATGATCACACTGACAGAACCACAGGCACATAGACACAGGCAACAGAGCATGCACAATGTCGGCACTAGTACAGTGTATATCCACCTTTCGCAGCAATGCAGGCTGCTATTCTCCCATGGAGACGATCGTAGAGATGCTGGATGTAGTCCTGTGGAACGGCTTGCCATGCCATTTCCACCTGGCGCCTCAATTGGACCAGCGTTCGTGCTGGACGTGCAGACCGCGTGAGACGACGCTTCATCCAGTCCCAAACATGCTCAATGGGGGACAGATCCGGAGATCTTGCTGGCCTGGGTAGTTGACTTACACCTTCTAGAGCACGTTGGGTGGCACGGGATACATGCGGACGTGCATTGTCCTGTTGGAACAGCAAGTTCCCTTGCCGGTCTAGGAATGGTAGAACGATGGGTTCGATGACGGTTTGGATGTACCGTGCACTATTCAGTGTCCCCTCGACGATCACCAGTGGTGTACGGCCAGTGTAGGAGATCGCTCCCCACATCATGATGCCGGGTGTTGGCCCTGTGTGCCTCGGTCGTATGCAGTCCTGATTGTGGCGCTCACCTGCACGGCGCCAAACACGCATACGACCATCATTGGCACCAAGGCAGAAGCGACTCTCATCGCTGAAGACGACACGTCTCCATTCGTCCCTCCATTCACGCCTGTCGCGACACCACTGGAGGCGGGCTGCACGATGTTGGGGCGTGAGTGGAAGACGGCCTAACGGTGTGCGGGACCGTAGCCCAGCTTCATGGAGACGGTTGCGAATGGTCCTCGCCGATACCCCAGGAGCAACAGTGTCCCTAATTTGCTGGGAAGTGGCGGTGCGGTCCCCTACGGCACTGCGTAGGATCCTACGGTCCTGGCGTGCATCCGTGCGTCGCTGCGGTCCGGTCCCAGGTCGACGGGCACGTGCACCTTCCGCCGACTACTGGCGACAACATCGATGTACTGTGGAGACCTCACGCCCCACGTGTTGAGCAATTCGGCGGTACGTCCATCCGGCCTCCCGCATGCCCACTAGACGCCCTCGCTCAAATGTCGTCAACTGCACATACGGTTCACGTCCACGCTGTCGCGGCATGCTACCAGTGTTAAAGACTGCGATGGAGCTCCGTATGCCACGGCAAACTGGCTGACACTGACGGCGGCGGTGCACAAATGCTGCGCAGCTAGCGCCATTCGACGGCCAACACCGCGGTTCCTGTGTAAGTAGGCTGTTTATGTTTTCTTTATGTAAGTTTGCTGTTTATGTTTTCTTATTGGCAACGTTACGTAGCGCTCTCTGTATGAAAATCACTGGCTGTGCTGTGTGCAGTATGTCGCTAGTTTGCATTGTTGCCTGCCATTGTTGTCATGAACTGCTATAGCTGGATGTGAACAGCAGATAGCGTTGGGCAGTTGGAGGTGAGCCGCCAGCAGTGGTGGACGTGGGGAGAGAGATGGCGGAGTTTTGATAATCTGTAAGACTGAATGTCAATTATGAATATTAAGGTAAATACATTGTTTGTTCTCTATTAATATCTTTCATTTGCTAACTATCCCTATCAGTAGTTAGTACCTTCAGTAGTTTGAATCTTTTATTTAGCTGGCAGTAGTGGCGCTCGCTGTTTTGCAGTAGCTTGAGTAGCGAAGATTTTTGTGAGGTAAGTGATTTGTAAAAGGTATAGGTTAAAGTTAGTCAGGGCCATTGTTTTGTAGGGGTTATTGAAAGTCAGATTGCGTTGCGCTAAATAATATTGTGTGTCAGGTTAAGCACAGGCTTGTATAATTGTTCTAAGTGGACGTTTCACAAGTAAAATTGTTCAAAGGGGACGTTTCATATGTCGACCCTTAGCCTAGGATACCTCACTGGAATCTTCTGATTTTTTCTTGTAGTTTGTGTAATTAGTGTAGATTTTGTTTATTGCTAGTGCGTAATTGTAGAGGGAATCTCCTTTGTAGTTGCAGCCTTTCATTGTTGTACTGTAAAACAGTTGTGGCATGCATGTAGATTTGCACCAAGTATTTCGCAGCTGCAATTAACTAGATATTATTTTCAGTGCTATGTTAATGTGTTCTCCTATTTTTGCTCTTCAAATTGTGTTTTTCTGTGTTATCGTGTGAAATATTGTCACAATAATGGCGTGTGAAAAACGTAACACTCGGCTCCAAAGTAAACTGAGAAACGACAGTGAAGACGAAAGCAATGTGTTAGCGCCACTGTGTAATGAGTTAACTAATGTTCAAAGTAGTAATTTGGTAACTGTGCATAGGGAAATGGAGCGGACGTCAAACAATGGCGTAGACAGTCAAACAGGTAGTGAACAGGGAAGCATTATCGATCGGTCGGTCGGCAACAGCTCGCCTCAGGAATCCGAAATGATAGGACACAATATTGCAAATACTGTAGATTCAGGTTTTGCGTCCTCACCGTTTTCTCAAATAAGTCAAGACACATTTTCAGCTTGTCAAAATGTGAATGTTGCCGGCGCAAATGCACTGCCGAAAAGAGTAGAGGAACAGATTCCAGACACTAATGCATTGTTATTACAACTAATGCAACAAATGGAACAAAATCAGAGACAGATGGGACAAAATCTTCAAAAGTTAGACACAGTGGAACAAAATCTTAAAAAGTTAGACACAGTGGAACAAAATCTTCAAAAGTTAGACACAATGGAACAAAATCTTCGGAAGTTAGACACCACACTTGAACAAACACGTGAAGATCTAACTACTGAGTTACATAACATTGAATCGAAATGCCAAAAAGTCTGTAATGACGTAAAAACACAAATTTGTGAGCATTTTCAGCCTATTTTTTCGCGGCATGAGAATGCATTACAGAATCACGAAGCAGCCATAAAAGAGCTGCAAACTATTGTTCATGAAAATCATGAGACCTTGCAAGCTAAAATGGACTCAGTTGCATCTACCGATTCGGTTACGCAACTTGCAAAAACTCAGGAAAACTTAAAGGACACAGTAGAAAGACACATGGGGGAAATTAGTTCATTATCAGAGAAAGTAGCCGAACTTTCGGATCAGGTCACTAACTTATCTACAAAGGTAGATGATGATCTGAATGACACAAGACCCATAGCCTTCACTGACACAGAAGAGTATGAACAAATTAGAAAATTCAAACAAAATCAAAATCAAATCAACACACAGTACAAAAGAGAAATGCGGGAATTACAAGATCAGTTGACACAGGTAATACAAGAATTACATATTTCAGAGGATACTCGCGCTCCAACACGGGAAGAGGAACTTAGAAATACGGAAAAGCCACAAAATAATAGCACAGGGCATTTCGGTAATTATGAAAGAAATTGGCAAGGTACACCGAATTTTGAGATGGAACCGCCGAAACGACGTGACAATGACCGACATGCTACTCGCCGACACGATGATTTTGACTATAAGCTGTTCATTACTACACGTAAATTCAAAACATTTAAGAATTCTGGCAACGACATTCATCCACAAGCATGGCTCCATCAATTTTCTCATTGTTTCCCTCCCAACTGGTCATTGGAGCACAGGTTAGAATTTATGTGTGGCTACTTAGAGAATGAACCAGCTGTAAGAATGCGATCGGTCATTCACGATTGCCACAGTGAAGGAGAATTTTACCATGCCTTCCTCTCAGCATATTGGTCTCAAGCCACACAAGACCGCGTAAAACATAGCATCATGATGATGAAACACTTTGAACAATCTGAATTTTCCAGTCTTGTCAAATATTTTGAAGACATGTTGCACAAGAATCAGTACCTATCAAACCCATACAGCCCCTCAGAACTCATCCGCATTTGCTTAATCAAACTGCCTGAACATTTACGACATATTATTTTGGCAGGACGTTGCAAAGACGACATTGAAGCTTTTCAGGGACTGTTACAAGAACTAGAAATTGACACTGAAAATCGCGGAACGCGAAAACAGGAGTACAACAATTACAGGTCACATCTGTCACAATTCCGTGACGACAGAAACGATAACTGGACGCGACAAGGCTATTCTCACCACACAAATCGTGACCAAAACAGGCACCACCCGTATGACAACCACTGGCAGAGTAATAGTTACAGGGAAAGATCACCTTTCCGCGGTAATGACTATCACAGAGACAATCAGAGAAACAGACAATATGGAAACCAAAACAATTATTATCAAGGGAGACAGAATAACTTCAGACGCAACGGTCCAGCACGCAGTTACGACTCAGGCAGAAATTCTCCACCACGTAATAGACAAGAAAGAAACTATGTAAACTACCGACATGACGACAGGCGATATGATCGTAACGACAGACCTGAACTGCATCAGAACTGGCGAGTTTTAAACAGAGCTGGGCCCTCTGGGCAAGGCGAATTTGTGGAAGTTAGGCCTCCTAATCCCAGTAACGGCGCGCGCCAACAAAGAAACAGACAATGACTCACACCGCAGGCAGCCGCGTGCGCCGGCTGGCTCCGAGAAAAATAACATTGACGCTAACCTTGAGCAAAATTCCTGTATTCTTTACGGACGAATACCGCATGATACTTGCATTCAAGTTGAAACTCTGCGTACTGAGAAGAGCAAAGGGTAAAAGATTACACCACATTTCTCATGTAAAACCATTTATTGACAGATAATCTGCTTTTTAACTTAGTCTTTGCAATTTTCACTTCACGCTACTTGTACAATTTGTCACACTGAGAAACTGTTAACATGCAACTATGTTTTAAAGCTAACTAACCATCCAGTCAAGAACATAGGTAACTTAGACAAGTAACTGCGAATGCATTGTTATTGCGAGCAGACGACACAGTGTTGTTATTTATACATTCCTCCTTGTTAGTTGCACGATTACATAACGAATATACGGCTTACATACTTAGAACATATACCAGCACTGCTAATGAAATTTTCATGCAACATTTTGGTTTGCTTACGAGTGGATTCTGGATTTGAGGTGCTTTATGTGAAATGCCAGATGACACAGTGGTTAGTTTATGTGACAGCTACACGATTATATCACGACGCTGCTAATGCGTGACAATTTACAATGTTGCTTTTGCGGTGTATCTGTTTTATATCTGCACAGTTTTTCTGAATTCTTCTATAAAGTGAGACATGTTTTAGTGGTGACTTTTGTGCTATTGCTACAAGGAGACAGCCTTTTCTGTAGCGCAACAATACGTTACAGCACAGTACTTTCCTCATCACGGCAATAAGCGTAATAACTAAGTTATCTATACGCAAAGCATTTCACCTTTATGTATCATGAGGTAAGTACATTGACTTCTGCAGAACTTAGCTTTCGGAGGACAATAACTACGACACTTCCCAGAGATTATCTTAGAGCAAGACGCACATTTAGCGCTACAGGACACGTATTTGAGTGATTAATTTTGTACTTAAAACATTTATTTTTAAAGAGATTTTTGAATTACAAAGAAAGTTTTTCGTGACACATTTCATTTCATTGCTGTAAGCTGTAATACCTGAGGATACAATTACAATAAACCTCAGGGGGGTACACGCCTACTTTGTGTACCATGTGTTTGGCAAGCACAAGGAGCCCTAGCTAATATGGTATTTGCTTATACAACTTTACACATCGGTACCATATTTCTCTAACACATAAATTACACACCTATCTGATCATTTAACAGAGAAACAAACATCCTTTTACTACGTCAGTGACACATGTTTACGCAATTACAGAGTTGGATTACTTCACACTTAAGAAATTGTACTTTGTCTGTACTTTGTGCACTGTTCATATTTTTTTGGAACCATTGTGATACTATGAGAACTTTGAATGATGTATTTGGTAAGGGAGTATGATTTTAAAGTACGTTGGAGGCAGATGACACTTTTGACATGAGCAGAGAATTTTGTTAGGTTTTGAAATCATTGGAGGAAGCTACGACGTTTTTGACATTTGACTGAGGTGTTATGATGTTATTTTTACGACGACGATGTGTATTATGCTGTTGAGGTATGTTTATGTCAATAAAATTCTTGACCTGTGAAATGTTTTTATATGAGACTGTCACTGTAGCGGAAACTGCTGTCGTAAACATTTCCGTAAGAAAGTTAAGTGACCACCTGCACATAATGCGACGTGGGCACCCAGGTGTGTCAGACACCTGGAGAACAAGCCTTTTCAGACGCTCAGGTAGAAAAGAAAGCCATTAGGGTGTGCCAGAGGCACAGGTGGAAGAGAAGGACAAAGAGAGGCCATTAAACTCGCTGTTGACATACCTTTGTAGAGGGCATCGCTAATGCGACACGCTCGTTACTTGAAAACATATGATTTTTGTAATGCGTTGTGGGCACACAGCTGTGTCAAACACCTGGAGAATAAGCCATTAGGATGTGCCTTTCATCGCTAATGCGACACCCTCGTTACTTAAAAATTTATGATATTTACTGAAATGCCTAACAAAATGACAAGAAATATTTTTACATCTGCTCACCTGATTATGACAAGTGTCTTTCTACGAGAGTTGAGAGCCATTAACTTATGAAATGAAATGTCACATGACTATTGAATGATATTTTTATGCTTTGGTTTGCGTAATTGCTTATTTCATTTGATATCTGGTTTCCAGCTGTGTTGCAGCATTGCTTTTATAAAATGAGATGCATTTGCTAATGTGAACTCTTTCTGTCAACAGATCTATTAAATGATAATTTTGTAATCCACATTCTTTAAGAAAGGAGCACTTGGAAAGGAAAGAACAATAAGAAGAAACTAGCAACAGTAACACATAATTTTCTTTTCTAGTACATGGTAATATTTTTTTTACAATCAGTTGTTATGGTGCACCACTTTAATTACATAGACATTAAGATGTGAATATGCATTTCCCTTGTCTGCATTGTTGTTTTTCCTGTAATATTTTTTCTGGTTGCGCTATGTCATGTTTAGGTATAAGTTGCTGCTGTTTGCCAGGCATAGTGTTATTGAATTTGAATTTTGCTAATTTATGCTGCTAGCTTTGCCAATTTGCATTTTTTGTCATTTCTGTTTGTGTTGATTTGTTGTGATGCTGCATTGCCTCGTCCCTTGGTATATATATCTGAGCTCAGTAGATTTAAGTTAGCTTAAGAGGGGGTAGACTATATAAGAAACTGACTATGGAGAATAGGTAAAGAATGCATTGCGAAGAAAGATTTGGGCCCCAATGATTATTGTACAATCAGAAATAATTATTTTGAAAGAAATATGAATAGAATACACGAACGAGGTATAGGTAGGATTTTCTTGGAAATAAATGATGAGGTAAGCAATGTGTGAACATATACATACAGAAAGCATGCTTGGATAGGATTTTTTTTGGTGGAAACAAATGTTGAAATAAGACGAAAGATCTATCGAATGAAGTTGTGGGGTGGACTGCAGTACCAAATGTTACACTGAAAACAAACCCTGTCCTTTCCTTTTGTGTTATCCCACTATGTGTTTGGGTACCCGTGTGTATTTGTGTTTTTCCTGTCTTTATGTGTTTAGCTGATGAGAGCTCTGTTGTAGACTTTTTCTAATAATATGTTATTTACTTTGTAAAGATGCTTAGACATTATTTATTCTGTTTTGTTTTAATGCTCATGTGTGAAGTTGACGTTTCAAAAGTGATTCTGATCTTTTATGTATGTACTCATGTCATCATTCCTGTAACACTGATGTATATGTTTATTTCTATTCTTTTGTAAAGCCCTATTACTACAAATATTATCTGTATTGATATGTTTTTAATGATGTTTTTTGTACCTTTGTTATTGTATTCTTATGTTATATAACTGTAATTGACGCCAGTTAATCAAATTCAGCAACTTGTACGCATTCATTTCACTGCACACATTCTGTTGGTCATAGTATATGGACAATATGTGAGAAGTAGGGACTGTTAGTGTTTGCACGTGTGTTAATAATTCAGCAAGGGACTGGATAACAGCATTGCTGGTTCTAAGGACAATTCCCAAAAACTTTGTGAATGCACAAGTGGTGGTTATGGACTTGCTCTATTATCCGCAAGACTCTTCAATGGTGATTGTGCACCTGCACAGTCACAACAGATGGCTGCTGGCCATCTCTACAAGGACTACAGTGGGTCTGCATCTTTGATGGCCCACCAATACAATTATCTCTACAAGGACTACTGTGGGTCTGCATCTCTGGTGGCCCACCAATACCATACTCTCTACCAGGACTGCAGTGGGTCTGCTCAGTGATGACCTACCTACCAATATTCGTCAGAACTTCGAATGACTCTGCTGTGGGTTTGCTCCATTGTGGCCCATTACCTGTCAGCATTTCAAGAGTCAGCACTGTCTTTCCGTTGGAAGGACAACACTACTTCTTCAAGACTGCAGGGAAATCCACTACTTCTATGTGCAATTTCTTTTACTAATGAGACTTTGTGAAAAAAACTGTAATTACTATTATGATGAACGATCAGGACTGTCTTTATGGACTGTGAGAAAATTTTAGCTGTTGACCAACATTGTATCAATAAGTGTGTGCATTTGATATCTTTGTTATTGTAATTATGAAAAAATTTTTCAAATCTGTATTGGCCACTGGCCAAAAACATTTTGTAAAATTTTTTGTGGGGAGCATGGGGGCTATGTAAGTAGGCTGTTTATGTTTTCTTTATGTAAGTTTGCTGTTTATGTTTTCTTATTGGCAACGTTACGTAGCGCTCTCTGTATGAAAATCACTGGCTGTGCTGTGTGCAGTATGTCGCTAGTTTGCATTGTTGCCTGCCATTGTTGTCATGAACTGCTATAGCTGGATGTGAACAGCAGATAGCGTTGGGCAGTTGGAGGTGAGCCGCCAGCAGTGGTGGACGTGGGGAGAGAGATGGCGGAGTTTTGATAATCTGTAAGACTGAATGTCAATTATGAATATTAAGGTAAATACATTGTTTGTTCTCTATTAATATCTTTCATTTGCTAACTATCCCTATCAGTAGTTAGTACCTTCAGTAGTTTGAATCTTTTATTTAGCTGGCAGTAGTGGCGCTCGCTGTTTTGCAGTAGCTTGAGTAGCGAAGATTTTTGTGAGGTAAGTGATTTGTAAAAGGTATAGGTTAAAGTTAGTCAGGGCCATTGTTTTGTAGGGGTTATTGAAAGTCAGATTGCGTTGCGCTAAATAATATTGTGTGTCAGGTTAAGCACAGGCTTGTATAATTGTTCTAAGTGGACGTTTCACAAGTAAAATTGTTCAAAGGGGACGTTTCACCTGGTGTGTCCGCTGTGCCGTGCGTGTGATCATTGCTTGTACAGCCCTCTCGCAGTGTCCGGAGCAAGTATGGTGGGTCTGACACACCGGTGTCAATGTGCTCTTTTTTCCATTTCCAGGAGTGTATTTTTGCCCTCCATAATTATGTGAATGTATTTTATTCACTTGATAGCTCCCGGCCACAGAAATCCGTTTTGTTTTCATTTGACGTGGGAGGTGTACACGAAGAGAAGCAGCGAAATCACTTATCGTAAACACGGGTCACGTGGAGACTAACCCCCTCCCCACTACAACTCAGACAACTCTGTGCAAGCGCGAATCTGGCAGCTAGGGCGCGCGAGAAAAATTTTTCTCGTTTGCATCTGGCTGCTTGCTGCTACTACCGATGCAGCTAACAGCCAAACTTCAAGAAGCGGGAAGCGAGAGAAGGTACTGCTTATACGCGAGTCAAATGCGCATGCGCAACAGACCGCTGGCAACTGGTCAAACGAACCTAATGTGAACAGTTGTGACATCATGCTCATAGCAAGCAGTTTATTGTTACGAAGAATTACAGTCTGCGCCCTACGGCCTTTAACATATTTTTGCTATCTGTAGACGCTTGTGCGTGCACGGTGTTTTGTTGTCGTAAAATGCACATTTCCTTTGCCACTACAGTTTTATTTTTTCCCCTCTCGTTTATATTTTATTGCTGCAGTATCATTCTCCAGTAGCAGGATACAATAACATTCTTTGCTAGAGAATCAATTCTGCAGTCAAAACTACAAAAATGTAACTGAAAGCTAAAGCAATGAAAAATTCCCGGAATTCCGAAAAATTCCCGGGTTTTTCCCGGTTTTCTCCCGGATGAAAAAATTCCCGGGTTTTTCCCGGAATTCCCGGTTGTCCCGGGTCGTATACACCCTGTGCGAGTAGTACATTTTTGGATTTAACGTTCTTTTGTCCTGTAATTAATATTTGACACTTCTAGTAAGGATTTGTTACAGGGAAGTAATGTGTAGCACGCATTGTTTTTTAATGATAGCTCAATTATGATTATATTGTTGTTATTGTGGTCTTCAGACCAAACACTGGTTTGATACCGCTGTCCACGCTGCTCTATCCTGTGCCAGCCTCTTTATCTCCGAGTAAGTACTGCAACGTATTTTCTCCTGAATCTGTTTAGTATTTTCATCTCTTGGTCCCCCTCTACGATTTTTAACCTCCACGCTTCCCTCGAATACTAAACTGTTGATCCCTTGACGCCTCGGAACGTGTCTTACCAATATATCCATTCTCCTAGTCAAGTTGTGCCACAAATTTCTCTTCTCCCCAATTCAATTCAGTAACTCCTTATTGTTACGTGATCCACCCATCTAATCTTGAGCATTCTTCTGCAGCAGCACATTTAAAAAGCTTCTTTTTTGGTCTTGTCCAAACGGTTTATCGTTCCTTTTTCTCTTCCATACATGGCTACCCTCCATACAGAAAGGACATCCTGGCACTTGAACCTACACACGATGTTAACAAATTTTTCTTCTTCAGAAACGTATCTCTTGCGATTGCCGGCGTACGGTTTATATTGTCTCTACTTCGGAAATCATCAGTTATTTTGCTGCCATAATATCAAAACTCTTCTACTAATTTAAGTATCTCACTTGCTAATCTAATTCCCTCAGCATTCCTGATTTAGTTCGATTATTCTTGTTTTGCTTTTGTTGATGTTCATCTTATATTCTCTTTTCAAGACACTGCCCATTCCATTCAACTGCTCTTTCAAGTCCTTTGGTGTCTCTGACAGAATTACAATGTCATCGGAAAACTTCAGGGATTCTATTTCTTCTCCCTGGATTTTAATTCCTACTCCAAATTTTTCTTTGTTTCCTTTACTACTTGCTCAATATACAGATTGAATAACATCGGGGATACGCTACATCCCTGTTTCACTCCCTTCTCAACCACTGCTTCCCTTACGTGCCCGTCGACTCTTATAACTGCCATCTGATTTCTGTACAAATTGTAAATAGACTTTCGCTCTCTTTATTTTACCACTGCCACTTTTAGAATTTGAAAGAGAGTATTCCAGTCAAAACCGTCGAAAGCTTCCTCTAAGCCTACAAACGATATAAAAAATATGTTTGCCTTCCTTACCCTATCTTCTAAGATAAGTCGTACGGTCAGTATTGCCTCACGTGTTCTTACATTTCTACGGAATCCAACCTGATCTTCCTCGAGGAAGGCTTCTACCAGCGTTTCCATTCGTTTGTAAAGAATTCGTGTTAGTATTTTGCAACAGTGACTTACTAAACTGATGGTTCGGTAATTTTAACACCTGTCAGCATTTGCTTTCTTTGGTATCATGTAGTTATCGCTTACTACCTATAGTGATGGTCGGTACAATTTTTATGAGTTGTTAGCACTAGTTACTATTTTCCAGGAATGTGCATTCCTGATGAGCAGAATCACTTGTAACAGACGGAGATTGTGATGATGGCCCTTCTTGAAACGTTTCACAGCTTGATGGTACATCTTCCCTAATACTTATATTTAAAAAGTGTTTCGAGTGAGAGTTACATTTAATACTTTTTAAGATAATCGTTTCTGCAGACAATTTCATTTGTAAGCATTGCAAACCACAGGAGGTGCAAAAATTACGGACGGAAACATACAGATCTGTTTTTACGAAACACCTCTCGGACATTTATCTTGGACGCAAACACTTGTTGCCAGGAACTTCGCACAAAGCCTTTAAAGCTGAGCACAGAAAGGCAATATGGCCGCTCGCACACAATCATTGGAAGAAAGAGCTCAGGCGACGTGAGTCTTAAACGAAGTTCCGCAGAAGGGGATGTTTTAAACATTATCGCTGCTCTAGAGACAGCGTCGTAATTTTCACAAATTACAACTTCCCCTTAAACTCGCGCAGCATCGCTTTGAAAAAGAATAACTCTGGCGTAATGCTCCTATGAATATGCATATTGTTTACGAAAGTTTACTCGCAGTGGGGAGGGCTTGCACTGCACAGACGATCCCTCCGTTATGAGAATAAAAGTTTAATAAGAGAATCCCCGCTGAGTAAGACGCTCCCAACTTTGTTCCTCGAGGCACCAGCGCGGCGCACCTCCCACGAATGAAAGCCGTTTTCATTTGTTGCTTTGCGAGGAATCCACGCCTGCGAATGAATGCCGGAAACGGCAGCGTACAGCTAAGCAGACCGGCGGAAATGAAGTTTCCGACAGAGTAACACGCGAGGCGAACGCGTAAATACTCGTTTCAGGACTGAGGGCGAATTACTTCAACGATAGCAGGGGCTTTTCGCTTGAAGCTTGACGAAAGGCTCTCTGAAAATATGAGAGTGTAAAACATACTGCTGCAGGATCGCAGATTTTGTAAGAGGAATCTCATTTCCGTCCTATAGTAAATGTGAATTGCCTCATCCATCTACAGTTTTTTTCGATACTGCAGTCTCTGTTTTGTTCAGAAGTACCCTGCGACTACTGAAGCCGTTGTGAAATGTATTCGCAGTTGCGAAAATGAACAACCATTGATTGTGTAATGGATTGACGACAATGAAAATTTGTGCAGGACTGGGACTCGACCCGGGATTTTCCGCTTATCACGAGCGGCCGCCTTACCATTAGAATATCCGAGCACGCTTCACAGCCAGACCCAAGCTTCCAAAATTCGTCAACCTGCATGCGACTATTCATTATCATCATCATCATCATCAGTTATCTGCTATATTAGCAGGTCCTTTGCCTCTCCATTTTCTGCGATCCATTGCTTCCTTCTTAAGGCTGCTGTATGTTGTACCGTCCATCATGTCATCCTGTATCTGGAATATCTTCCTTCCTCGCTTCCTTTTCCCTTCTACATAACCTTCTAAAACTGTTTTTATCAGTCCGTCAATCTTTCTTAATATATGCCCAATCCAATTTCTTTTTCTTCTCTTTATTACACCTAGTAACTGTCTTTTCTCTCCCACTCTTCTCAGTACCTCTTCATTTTTTACTCTGTCCATCCAACTTATTCTTTCCATCTTCCGCCATGTCCAGATCTCAAAAGCCTCCAGCCTTTCTCTGTCTTTTTTCCTCATAGTCCATGTTTCAGCGCCATATAGAAGAACACTCCATACAAGACATTTTATGAGTCTCTTTCTGAGTTCTCTGTCCAGACCGCTGCAGAAGATTCTCTTTTTCTTATAAAACGCCTCTTTTGCCATTGCTATCCTTATTTTAATTTCTGTTGTGCACTTCCAGTCGGTGTCTATCCTGCTTCCAAGATACTTAAAATTTTGCACCTGTTCTAGTGTTTCTCCATTCAGCACAATTTTTATTTCCTTATTTCCTCCTATTGCCAATACTTTTGTTTTATTTGTGTTAATTTTCATTCCATATTTTTTTCCGTTAGTTGAAATGGTGTCCACCAAATCCTGTAATTCTTTTTCCCCTGTGGCCAGAAGGACCATGTCATCAGCAAATCTCGAGCACCCTACTCTTCTTCCTCCAATTTCTACTCCTTTGTCATCTAATGAGCTTTGGTCAATCATATTTTCCAAGTACAGGTTGAAAAGAGTAGGTGATAAACAGCATCATTGTCTTACTCCTTTCCCTAGTCTGATCAAGTTTCTACTTTCTCCTCTCACTTTAACTGAAACTTTTTGATTAAGGTATAATGAGTTTATAAGTCTTCTGGTTTTCCAGTCCACTCTCTTTTCCCTCATAATAGTCGCCAGCTTGTCCCAAACCACATTGTCAAATGCCTTTTCTAAATCGATGAAGCACATTATAGTTCTCTTCCTTTTTCAATAAACCTTTCTCCCAAGATTCGTAGGAGCCCTATTGCATCTCTGGTGCCCGTATTCCGTCTAAAGCCAAACTGCTCCTCGCCGAGAATCTCCTTTATTACTTTTTCAAGTCTTTTATTAATTATTCTTAACATAATGTGAAATGAGGCTGATTGTCCTGTGCTCACTGCATTTCTTGGTTCCTTGTTTTTTCGGTAATGGAATCATTACTGTTGTCAAAAAGTCCTCGGGCCATTCACCACTGTCATATATTTTATTACATAACCTCAATATTTCTCTTATTCCATTGTGGTTCAAGCATTTTAGTATTTCTCCCGGTATTGTATCTGTACCTACTGCTTTGCCATTTTTCATTGCAGCAATGGCAGACTTTACTTCTTCCATTATGATGGTCGGTCCTTTCTCTTCATCACTTACACTGTTGTGTGATTCAAGTTCCAGAGTTTCTGGTTTGGTATTTGTGTCATATAGCTCTTTTATATATTCTTCCCATCTCTGGAGGACATCGTCACGATCTTTGTACACTACCTCTTCGTCTTTACTCAAAATTTCCATAGTAGCACTTCCTGCTCTGTTTTGTTCCCATGTCATAGTCTTTACTCTGTTGTATAGTAAGTCGTATCTTCCCTTCCTGTCCAGTTCTTCAATTTCATCACGTTCCTCTTTTAGCCATTTTTTCCTAGCATGCTCTGTTTCTCTTCGCAGTTCGTTATTTAACCTTCGGTATATCTTTCTTGCATCTTCAGTGTTCTTGTTTTTCAATTTTCTTCTCTCCTCCATCTTGCAAATCATTTCTTGTGTGACCCATGGTTTTTTTGACCTTTTCCCTTTTACATATCCTATATTTTGCTGTCCTGCTTTAATGATTCCTTATTTCAGCATATTCCAGTACTCGTTGGCATTATCAGGTACTTCTTTCTCTCGTAATGTGTTTAGAAAGTCCCGAGACAGCATTCCTGTAATTTGTTCTTTGTTCGACCTTATCTTCTCTAGATCCCACTTCTTCACCATTGTCGCCTTTTTCAGTTTTTTCATTCTTATTTCTATTTCTGCCATAAGTAAATTGTGGCCACTATTAATATCTGCACCTGGTAATGTGTGCACCTTCTTGATTCCATTCCTGTATCTTTCTCCTACCAGTATAAAATCGATTTGGTTTCTGTATTTATCCCCTGGTGATTTCCAAGTGTAGAGCTTCCTCTTATGGTTCTTGAACCATGTGTTTGCCGCTATCAGCTGCCTTTCCCTGCAGAAGTAAATTAACCATTCACCTCGGTCATTTCTCTTTCCAAGACCATGACTGCCTACTATGTTTCCCTCTTTCCCTTCTCCCACAATGGCGTTCCAGTCTCCCATTACTATTTTGCAGCATTTTTTATTTTCCTCCATTATTCTCTCTATTACATTGTACGTTTCCTCTACAATTTGGTCATCATGTTCTGAAATTGGCATATACAGCTGGACAATCAGTAAATCGTGTTCCTTTCAGCCTTACACCAATAACCCGGTCATTTGCATAGTCTACATATTCCACACATTTAGTCAATTCCTTTGTCATAATCATTCCTACTCTATTAATTCCTTTTACTTCTCCTCCTGAGTAGCAGAATACATATTCATCTGACTGCAACTCTCCATGTCCATTCCATCTTACCTCAGCAACTCCTACGAGGTCCATATGATTCTTTTCCATCTCTCTTTTAAGGTTTTCTAGTTTTACTGCTTGTAGCAGAGTTCTGACATTCCAGGTACCAATTCTCGTTTTGATTTTTTGCCTCCTTTCAAATTGTCCCCCCCGGAGATCCGAATGGGGGACTATTTTACCTCCGGACACTGATTAAACATGAGAGGAAGCCATTTTTTGTGCATAAAATGGAGACTGCATTATGCAGGGAAGATAATCTGCGGTGGTATTCCGTTGCCTTCCGCAGTTCTGGAGGCCGCCCCTAACGTGGGATACAGACGCCTTTTGCAGCCGCCCGCTCCGGGTCAGACGCTGCATGAGAAGTATAGGTTGGAAAATGAAAGACCCCTAGCCCTCGAAACCTAATAGCGTCAGGGTCGGAAAAGAACAAGAGCTGGCCGAGGGTGGCCAGATAGGAAAGATAAAAGTGAGGAGCCTGGCATAAGTAAGTGGAAGCAATGCCAGGACTCAGCTCGGGGCCCCGTGGTCGCCAGCCACGTATCACTAGGTGTGACTCCCTGAGGAAGACCATTCATTATAAACTGTATTAAAAAACTGTCGATTATTTCGTGAGGTGGTAGTACGCATCAAAACAAGAAAAATAAGCCCAATAAACATGGCTTCGGGAATGCACACTTTCTGCGATAAACACGTATTTACAGGAGGTGGTCAACGTGGCGTCCATTCATGACAATGTAACCCTCTGCTCTCCGGCGTAAGGAATGACGCACCCTTTGGAGTATACTAGGTTGTTGTTGTTGTGCTTGATGGCACGCACTGAAGACGTGACCCTGTGGTGTCCGCACATCGTTGCTAGGAATGGCTTAGACCAATTCCTTCGAGTGTCCCGTAATCAAAAGTCTAGGGGATTGACGTCTGGGGAACGAGCAGACCAAATTGTTGGGGGTCCCCCGACCAATCCCGTGGTTCTGAAATGTCGTCGTCAGATGTTTGTGGACATTGTGACGAAGGTGCGATATTGTGCCATCATGCGTGAACCATATTAGTACTCGTTGCTGCAGTGGCATAGCCTCCAGTAAGGTAGACAATATATGAATGAGAAAGTCAAGATAATGCGCCCTAGTTCACCACTGTGGGAACACGTAAGGCCCTATTAATTTATCACCAAGTACGACTGCCCATACGTTGACTGAGAATTAGTGTTGATGTCTTCTTTCCTTCTTGGATGTGTATAGTGGATCTGCGAAACACTTCTGCAACAGCCATTTACACAACCAACGTCTGCCGTGATGACCCTGTGGCTTTAGGGCCTGAACGCGCTGTACATGATTTTGGTGCGGATATTGTTCATGAAATATTAGATGGAGAACAAAAGATGACTACGCTAAGCAGATTCAGAAGGATGTAGGTTGCAAAAGTTACTCGGAGATGAAGAGGCTTGCACAGGATAGAGTAGCCTGGAGATCTGCATCGAACCACTCTCTGGACTGAAGACCATAACAACGGCAACAACATTATCATAATTGAGCAATCGCTAAAAATGTGCATTCTACACATTGGTTCCTTGTAATAAATCCTTGTTAAAAGTGGCAAATATTAATTAGTGGACAAATGAACTTTAAATCAAAAGATGTACAATTCGTAGGATACATACCATTTAATGGTAGAGTTTAGCACTCCGTCGATGTCTGTGTCATCAGACAAAGCGCATTTCTTGCCACGGATTTACGCAAGGTTAGAGAAAGGCTTCAGGGAGCACTGTAGTATTTCACTCTCTCCAAACCCGGTATGAAATGCCAGTGTATAGGCGGAACTGCCATTTGTACGCAGGTGATTCACGTAGAAAGGTTTCCCACGTGATTATGGCCTCACGATAGGAATTACCAGACTTTTAACGCGCACCAGCAGTTGGAAATAGACGCATGGGACATTCCTTTTCGGAAATAGTTAGGGAATTCAATATTCCGAGACTCGCAATGTCAAGAGTGTGCCGAGAATACCAAATTTCAGGCATCACCTCTCACTACGGAGGACACAGTGGCCGACGACCTTTGCGGAGACCTGTCAGTTCTAGTGGATAAGAACAGGTAAGCAACACCGCGTGAAAGAAGGTTTTATTCGACACGTGTACCTAAAGTTCCACTGTTAATGGAAACAAGGCATCGAATCCGATGATCAATGCTTATCGATAGAATATAGATACTGATCACAATCCCACGAGTGTTTGTTACTACATACAACAACAATAGAATGTAGAACGTGGTAATGAAATAAAGTTTCAATGTAGTTAGCCAAAATTTCGAATGCCAGAATTTGGTCTAAATGAATTTAGATTGCAGAATAAAAAGGTTGCCAGCTCCCAAACGAGCAAAAACTCTATTTTGATAAATGATTGTAACGGCTTTGAAAAAATGTAAATTTTGGTTGAGAAAGATAAAGCAACAACTGGAGGAAATATACACACAGTAAGGTACATGTAAAAGACACATGTGACATGAAGGCAAATTATAAGGAATGACAGGAACACAGCACTCAGTGGCAATCCCATTGCTTTTTTTATTACGATTGATTGCTGCGTACCTGTTCTTTCTTCTGTGGAGTCAAAGTTGGAGATGAACACAACTGACGTTAATCTGGAATGCAGTGATGTTAATGATCACTAAAATAAGAACTGACTAGCTACAGCCGCGCGGGAGTAGCCGAGCGGTCTTAGGCGCTGCAGTCATAGACTGTGCGGCTGGTTCCGGCGGAGGTTCGAGTCCTCCTTCGGGCATGGGTGTGTGTGTCCTTAGGATAATTTAAGTTAAGTAGTGTGTAAGCTTAGGGACTGATGACCTTGGCAGTTAAGTCCCATAAGATTTCACACACATTTGAACATTTTTTGACTAGCTACACTTTATGGAAACTGTAGTGTGTTATATAATTCACGATAAAGCTGTCTGTAGAAAATATCCTGCATCGTGACATAAACTGATTATTATTTTTTACTTATTATTATGCCATTGGTTGCTTTTTAGGTTATTCCAGTAAAAACTTTCATTCATGGCAACAGCTAACGTTATGTAGACGTATGAAAATATTTTAAATGCGTTTTAATTTAAACTGATTGCCTGTAGTGGTAGTGCAACTTCGAACCACTGCAGTTACTACTGCTTTTGAACACAATAAGTACTTGATTGAAAATAAACGGAAAATTTAACTAGATTTGTCTTTCTTTGAATATTTATTTCATTTATGGCTTTCTCTGAATTTGTGGTGAAAGGTCAGGACGCTGCTCGGGTCCATAAAGTTACTGTTGACAAGTTTATTCTTTGATAAATCACACTATAATGTGCCAGAACATTACTAAGACGCTGGTATGCCCACATCACAGCTAAAAAAAAAATACTAGCTGCATCTTACTTTGCAGTGCGTTGCTAGTGGTGGGGAACAGTGTTTATTACGAATTCCATCAGGCAACAGGCTCCACTAGATTAGCGAGCAGTTTAAAGAAATTTGAGCCACCCAGTATACTTTATTAATTCCAAATTCCTCATGCGACCACTTACTGTTCCCACAAATCCGCCGGGTGGATTCGTGCCGGCCGGCCGTAGTGGCCGAGCGGTTCTAGGCGCCACAGTCTGGAGCCGAGCGACCGCTACGGTCGCAAGTTCGAATCCTGCCTCGGGCATGGGTGTGTGTGATGTCCTTAGGTTAGTTAGGTTTAATTAGTTCTAAATTGTAGGGGACTGATGACCTCAGAAGTTAAGTCGCGTAGTGCTCAGAGCCATTTCAACCATTTTGAGCCATTTGATTCATGCCGGGGACCGGAGCTCCTTCCCACCCGGAAATAGATTTACCTAGGTTTCAGTCGGGATAACCAAACCTTCTTCAGAATAAAAGTAAATACCGTTTGTCTTTTGCCTTGGCCCCAGTTTCAGATAAGTTTTTACAGTCTGACGATAATTTATGGATTTGTAGTTTTAGCTTGAAGATGTCCACTATGGACAAACGGTAGTTACTTTTATTCTGAAGAAGGTTGGGTTATCCCGACTGAAACCTAGGTAAATCTAGGTAAACGTTGCAACTGAGGCTGTTGGTTATTAAAATTAAAATGAATATTTATACAGTCGCTAACAGGGCCGCAAAATTTTGAAAATATTTATATTCTCTGTGCATCGTCGTACAATGAAAATTTCCCTGAGATTGCCAGCGCGTTGACAACAACGATTTGACGTTATTAATTCTTACTTATTCTATCAATATAACTCACATTTTCACAAGCACTAACTACTGAGAAAATTAATTAATACACATATTTACAAAAAAATTATCTTAAACGCTGGGAATATAGTAACTGAGAAATATGCGAGGCAGTTGATTGTAATGTTGCAACATGAGAATTGATAATATTATTTACAATATAAAATAACAAGAGACCGGCCTTTTTGTGTCTCAGAACACTGAAATTTGTGCAGCCTGTTGTACAGCTTGTACGTCTCGTATAGCCGTCGTCATTAATTAATTATCTATTTACTTTACTTCAGTCTAGGTTCCTTATGGTTCCTTTTCAAAAAATTCCTCTAATAGCAGAGGCCGTTACAGCCGTCTGTACCAAACGATCCATTATAATTTCAACTTTCAGCGTTAATCTAGAGCAGGCCAGTGTTAACCACTTGCAACTCCTAAAAGCGACGCCCTTACCGTCTGGCCGCAGCTTTACAAGACTGAGAAGGTATCAAACTATCGTGTTAAATGAAAGCATTGAGTCGGCTGCAGGCTTGAAAAATAGGAGATTAATGAACACAGTTGTTTGTAAATAGAATCTAGCATCGCTCGTTACTGTTCACTTGGCTTCGGACAGACATTGACAGAAGGAGGAGAGGTTCCTTAGGACTCACGTGGAGCGTGGCCGCGGTTGGCTGTGGAGGACTGGAGACGGGGTCGCCTCCAGGACGGCAGCGACGCGCGACGCCGGGACGCGCTGGCTGCTCGCCGGGTTGCATAACGAGCGGGCGCATCATTACTCGCGGCAGGGCCTTTGTCTGGCCGCTTTCGCGCTTCGTCCTCTCTTCTCATCATCCTCTTTCTTCTTGCGAGTCCATTTCTTTCCTTTTTATTTCTTTATTTTGCAGTCAGAAAGATATTGTTGCTCGAAGATTCTCGGCGCACAGGGAACATATTCCGAACGGACGGACTGCGCCACGTGGACTCGGCGGCCATTAAAATTTCAGTGAACAGGAATAACAGCTCTGAGAGGTGCGACGGGCGTCCCGGCACGTGGTGCTGAAGACTCGCTATCTCTGCCACCGTATTTATTGCTAGTGGGGAAACGGCGTGCTGTTCTGTGTTGATACGGGGCTCGCAATGAGGACAGGATAGTGTCAAAGTTTCTCTTGATAAATGTATAATTGTCAGCTACGATTTATAGGCAGAGTCAACGAATCCTGGATGGTAATCTGCCATTTTCCTTGCACATAAATAGTTAAGAGGAATATTTTCTGCCAGATAACAATTCCAATAGTATGACAGTAAAAATAATCAAAGTAAGACAGCTCTGTTTTTGCGAAGCCATGTTTCTGAACATATGCGTTTGCTGTAGTCACTTTCTTCTGCACTTCTGTTTTGTGGAAAATGCATCTACAGCAAGGGAAAAGGTAAGTAAACGAAGTGGTATGAGACTGTTGGCTGAGAAAGGGTTAGGAAAATCTGCTTCGTAGAAATGAATACCGCAGACAACCATCATGTGACACCTCGTTTTGTCTGTCCGTCCACGAAACCCAGAAGAATGCAGACACAGACGCCGTTGTTCCTCGACTTCGGGAAGGCGCTCAGTTCACATTCAAACTTTCACCTAGTTAACAGCATGCAAGCTTACGCAATACCAGAGGTCGTCAATTTATGGATGTCCATCTTAATGCATGGACGGGGGACTTCAGGTGACGATACATATGAGAAAAAGTACCACCCCAACATTATCACCATACAGTTGTGGTGGTAATGATTTGATACGCCCCCATCCCCCCAATAATTCCTCTCCTGTGCCAACCCTTTCATTTCAGTGTAGCTCTTCCAACCTACATCATCAATTATTTGCTGGGTCTATTTCAATTTTTGTGTTCCCTAACAATTTTTACCCTCCACAACTCCCTCTAGTACCATGGAAGTAATTCCTTCATGTCTCAGAAGATTATCCTCTCCTTCGGTCCCTTCTTCTTATCACTGTTTTCCGTATGTTCCTTTCCTCTCCGATTCTGTGAAGAACCTCCTCATTTCTTACCTTATCAGCTCCTCTTATTTTCAGAATTCTTCTGTATATCTTAAACGATTGGATTCTCTTCTGTTCCGATTTTATCACGGTCGTGTTTCACTTCCATACAATGCTGAGCTCCAAACGTACATTTTCAGAAATTTCTTCCTCAAATTAAGGCATATGTCTGATACCAGAAGATTTCTCTTTGCCAGAAGCGTCCTTTTTGGTCTGTGGTAGTTTACTTTTAGTGTCCTCCTTGTTCAATCCGTCTTGGGTTGTTTTCCTGTCTACGTAACAGAATTCCTTAATTTCGTCTATTTAGTGATCACTAATTCTCATATTAAGTTTCTCGGGATTCTGATTCCTGCTACTTCTCATTACTTTCATCTTCCTTCGATTTACTCTCAATCCACATTCTGCACTCATTAGACTCTTCGTTCCATTCAGCAGATCCCGTAATTCTTCTCTTCCACGGAGGACAGCGATGTCATCAGCGAATTTTATCAATGACGTCCTTTCATCTTGAGTTTTAATCCCACTCTCGAACTTTTATTTTATTTTTGTCATTGCTTCTTCGATGTATAGGTTCAGCAATTGGCATTAAAGACTACATCCCCGTCTTAGCACACAGTTCTTGGTCTCCCACTGTTATTGTTCCCTCTCGGTTCTTATACGTATTTTATATTACTGGTCTTCTCTTATAGCTCACCCGTATATTTCTCAGAACATCTTGTACATTTTTTACATTGTCGAAGGCTTTTCTGGGTCGACAGATCCTATTAACTGGTCTTGCTTCCATTATCAACCGCGTCAGAATTTCCATTATTATTCACCTAGTCTATACAACAACATCATTTCCGAACAGACTCATGGAACTCTCAGAGTTGTCCACTAGGTCTAGTGGATAACTTTGGAAGTTCCATGAGCCTGTTCGGAAACGATGCTATTGTATACACACAGAATGTCATATAAGAAAATGGTTCAAATGGCTCTGAGCACTATGGGACTTAACATCTGAGGTCACCAGTCACCTAGAACTACTTAAACCTAACTAACCAGAGGACATCACACACATCCATGTCTGAGGCAGGATTCGAACCTGCGACCGTAGCGGTCTCACGGTTCCAGACCGACGCGCCTAGAACAGCTAGCTCACATCTGCCGGCTGAGTCATATAAGACGGATCTGTCCTGATCGATAATGTCCGACGCGCCAGATCAAAAATAGGACAAGAGAGAAGCCTGCAACTGACAGGAACACAAAGAAGCTGTTCTGCTACGATGCTAATGAATTTACACTGTGGTACGAGACATATTGCCAAGAAATGTGGAATCAGCCGGACGAGTGCCGTGCGAATCCTGCATCGACAGAATTTTCATCCCTATTTGGAATATATATATAATATAATGGAATGTAGTCGAATTAAGTCGGGTGATGTTGAGGGTATTAGATTAGGAAATGAGACACTTAAAGTAGTAAAGGAGTTTTGCTATTTGGGGAGCAAAATAACTGATGATGGTCGAAGTAGAGAGGATATAAAATGTAGACTGGCAATGGCAAGGAAAGCGTTTCTGAAGAAGAGAAATTTGTTAACATCAAGTATAAATTTAAGTGTCAGGAAGTCATTTCTGAAAGTATTTGTATGGAGTGTAGCCATGTATGGAAGCGAAACATGGACGGTAAATAGTTTGGACAAGAAGAGAATAGAAGCTTTCGAAATGTGGTGCTACAGAAGAATGCTGAAGATTAGATGGGTAGATCACATAACTAATGAGGAAGTATTGAAGAGGATTGGGGAGAAGTTTGTGGCACAACTTGACCAGAAGAAGGGATCGGTTGGTAGGACATGTTCTGAGGCATCAAGGGATCACCAATTTAGTATTGGAGGGCAGCGTGGAGGGTAAAAATCGTAGGGGGAGACCAAGAGATGAATACAGTAAGCAGATTCAGAAGGATGTAGGTTGCAGTAGGTACTGGGAGATGAAGAAGCTTGCACAGGATAGAGTAGCATGGAGAGCTGCATCAAACCAGTCTCAGGACTGAAGACCACAACAACAACAACATTTGTCACTACACCAGGTACTCGACTACCGTGATTTAGAACGTCTTACAGAATTTTCTTAGAGTGCCCTTCAGGAGCTAAGAGACCACCCTAATCTTCTACAACACGTGTCTTTACCGATGAAGCAACGTTTACTAACCACACTAATGTAAATTTGCATAAAATGCACTACAGGACAGCCGAAAAACCACACAGGCTTCGTCAGATGCAACATCAACGGCCGTGGATCATAGGAAATTACACTGTGGGACCTAACTGCATCTCAAGCGCTCAAAATGGACATTAGTAAGCACAACGTTTCACGAACACGCTAGCGTTTCTTCTAGAGAGGTACCACTGGGTCGACAGTGTATGTCGTTGCAACACGACGGTTGTTCCACTCTCTCGTCCCATGTTGCAAAGCAAATACTGAATGAGAACTCCCCTAGACGTTGGATAGGACAAAATTCTGTTGTCAAATGGCTCTCGAAGTCCCCCGATTCGACTCCTCTTGATTTCTTTCTTTGAGGATCACACAAAGATGCCGTCTATTACGAAGCCCCAACTACACCAGATGATATGCGTAGTCGAATCACCAGTGCATGCACTACCACATAATCCACCCTAATTACATCTGTTAATCGTTCTTTCGAATGGTGGTTGCAAATGTTCCTTTCAGTCCATGATCAACAGTCTGAACACGTGCTTAAATAAAGGATAAAATTATTTTTCGGAAGACAAAATTTATGTTATGTGATTTGGGTTGTTACCAAATCATTGTTAGCAAATTGTTTATTTCATTTCGCCTCTACGAAATGGCAGTGCAATGTCAAATAAGTCGACAGTGTGTATTGCTGGTAGCCGATAACGCTGTCATTATAACATGAAACGACGTTTCGTTAAGAAGAATATTTATTTGGCGGTGTACAGGTGGTCACCAAAGCATTTTTAGTAAAATGTTTTGGTCAACCAACGTACCTTATATGACGTAATTTAGAGCAGAGTACTCGTAGGTAGAGACAGCTGTCCGACAACGTGTATTTTACCTCTAAGAAGCAGACAACCACTTTCAGAAAAAGACAGGTCAAATCTTTCTTCTCACATTTAGGTATTTAATACAGTAGTTGCTTTCAGCAGCGTGTAAGATCTCTTTATTTTTAAAGGATGAACAGTTGATTTCTCTGTTTTAGCTCACGTAAATCTGGGAGGCTGCACAAATGTGAAATAGTTTTCCTAATCCCTTTGTGATTCGTTAGATTATAGCCTATGTCGTAGTTCCGTATACAACATTTTTAGGGTAACCTGCTTCCAGGTCATAAGTTGGTTCAAGCGAAAATAAAGCTTTATTCTCGTAGCGCAGGTCTACCTTACGATATACGACTATGCAGCGTGGTCCGGGACACTTACTTGGCGGTGATTGCATCGAAAATGCCGATTGTAGCCAAAGTGCTCTCGCATTCTAGGACATTTCTCGAATTATTTTACGACGGGTTTCAACGTCAACACTAAAAAACCTTATATCACGGTAACCACCTTCTCAAGAGCTATCAAATGCCGTTATAAAAAGCATACGGTTCCATTTAAAAAGTACTTACTTCAATGTCTCAGTTGATACCAGCGCTAAAAACATTAACCAAACAAAAACATACGTGCCCCTCGATGCTCTAACATTTGCGAAACCGCGTTTCGATACGTGTAACTGTTCACGAAATAAAAGGGGTGTCACGTGACTCACCCCTCATAGGGCACATAGAAAACTGTGACGGAATACAGAAACAGTGGGAGAGGATAGACGCTTGGTACAGGATTTGGTGGTTGACCCTCAACAGAAGCAAATATAAAGTATAGTGGAAAAGTAGACAGAAATAAACCTTTGTTGAATTATTAATGATTGTAGAACAATCACTGGAATCAGTAAGACACATTTCTTTTAGTGGAATATACATACTGAGTGATAGAAATCAACCATAGGAAAAGAAGATGCCAGACTCTAATCAGACGAATTATTAGGCAATGTAATCCACCCACGGATGAGGTAGCTTTGAAAAGCTTCGTTCGATCTTTGCGAGAGAACTGCTCCCCAGTTTGGGACCCTTAGCAGATATGATAACTGGACTGAATAGAGAAGATCCAAAGACGAGTAGCGCCGCCTCCATCAAAAAATTCGTTCAAAGGGCTCTGAGCAGAATGGGACTTAACATCTGAGGTCATCAGTCCCCTAGAACTTAGAACTACTTAAACCTAACCAATCTAAGGACATCACACACATCCATGCTCGAGACAGGATTCGAACCTGCGACCGTAGCGGTCTCGTGATTCCAGACTGTAGCGCCTAGAACCACTAGGCCACTCTGGCCGGCCCGTCTCCATCAGCAGACGTTACAAGAGAGGCGCTGTGTCTTAGGGTGTGGATTGCTGTTACAATTCCCAGAGCATACGATCCTAGAAGAGTGGACCAAAAATTGCCTCCTCCTATTAAATCTCACCCAAAGACAATGGTGGAAAACTTACAGAGATTCGAGGTCGCACGGTGCCTTAGCGAGGCGTTCTTCCGGCATTCCATTCACACTACGACAGGGAAAACGGAGGGAGAGGAGGGGGGGCAGAGACAGTGATACACGAAGTACCTCTGCTACGCACCACAGTGTGGCTTCCGGTGATCAGCTAAAGACGTATAGACAGTGTGGAATCTGAGACTTCACCTGACACCGGGATAGACAGCGTGTTCCACCCTCGGCAGTGTTTCCACTGTAAAGCTGGACGCAAGTCAGCCTCAGGGACTTATGTCGTGTGGCCAGCAAGTAACAATCACCCGCAGTCAGGAATGTATGCACTTCCGGCCAGTGTCCAGCACGTTGGTACGAAACGAGGTGGCACAGTGTCGAGACACTAAGCACGTATTCGGGAGAAACGTGGTAGAGTTCCCCACCTTGCCATACACACTGAGGCACATTTCCCTAGAAAAGGACACGAACAATTTTCCTATCCAATCCTAGCACGTGCTCTGTATCTAATGATCTCGTCGTCGAAGGAGAGTTAACTCTTAGTTCTGCTGTAGCTGTTGCTATTCCTCTAAACCACTAAGTCACCGCCTTTTCGAAAAGAAGGTGCTGAGGAAATATTTATCGTGATATATTAGATTTCAACGATTTCTTATGCGTTTAAACAGTACCCGCGCTCCATGGTAAATTCTATGAAATCAGTCAACTTAGTGTCAGTCAACGAGAAGTTTGCTAAAGACTTGTTCCTACGCTGTGTCCTTCGGGCCCACCATAAAACAAACGAGATTAGATGTGCAAATCAGTGTCTTTGCGAAATGTGTTCAGTATATAGAGGTCAGGTTCAAAGCAGGATCTGTTTGACACAGCGAACGTCTGAATTAGTTCCTCCCTTTGCTTGTTTTTTCCCGCGACTTTACGTGGTATCACCAACGTATGTCACATTATGGACGTAAATCTATATACACACCACCTGACATAGAAGTGGAGCACCCAGAAGACATCGTCAGATGTCAATTTGACTTCGTACACGAACATACAGTCGGCGGACACGTAAAATGATCAGAGTTTCAATATTCTGTGATAGGTAGACGGCTACCACGGTGATGCAGTGTTCTAGTTAGTTGTTAAAAGGCCTGATAGGTGATATAAGCTACGTAAACTGCATCAGATGTTGAGGGATTACTGTCAAGATCACGGAGGTGTCCCGGACGCATGTGGGACAGATTTTTCAGCACCTGACAAAGTTTCAAACGAGTCTCGTTGGAGGTCTCCAATCTGGCCTGCCTGGTTGAATCGCGCAAGATCCAGTTTTGTGGGACATTCGCATGTGACAGTGGTCAGCACATGAACGTAAGGATAGTCAAGTTTCCGGTCGACCACGTCTGACCACCGCCAATGAGCACCGCACTGTTGTGCAGCATTCACACTGCAGTCCCTTCACATCTGCGCCTGTCACCCTAGAACAAGTGACTGTCTTCCAGCACCATTCCGTGTCATCCTGCGCCGTTGGTCGGTGACTAGCAGCAAACAGACTAGGGATATACCGTCTAATGCGTGGGCTGCCGTTAATACCACAACAAACGGCTACGTTTGGAGTGGTTCCATGGGCGGAAAGCATCGACTGCTGATGAATGGTGTCGCACTATGCTCGGCGATGAATCAAGGTTCTCCACTCTCCCAAATAACCATTGTCTTCGGGCACGGTGGCGACATTCCAGTATCTTGGAGAGATAGAGCGGTGTTAGTCCTGGTGCACGATGAAGGGAGCCATCGGGTATGGCAGTGACTGAGAGAACTCTGTCGTTACAACGATACGTCACGCGCTTCCTGCATCCTGATGTGTTTCAGCCGGACAATGTTCGTCCACACGTGAGACGTTACTTCTAAACCACATGGACTATCCATGTGGTGTAGAAGTAATTCGCAGCCTTCAGGATCCCTGGATCTGTTTTCAACAGATAATTGTGGGACTTGCTCGGACGTCTAATCCGTTCCAGTGCCAGTGTCAAGAATATACACTGATGAGCCAAAGTAACTGGTACACCTACCTAATATCGTAGAGCACGCAGAAGTGTCACAACATGACGTGGCATGGACTCGTCTTAAGTAGTGCTGGAGGGAACTGACACCATGAATCCTGCAGGGCTGTCCGTAAATCCGTAGCAGTAGGAGGGGATGGAGATCTCTTATGAACAGCACGTTGCAGGGCATTCCAGATACGCTGAATAATGTCCATGTCTGGGGCCTTTGGTGGCCAGCGGAAGTGTTTAAACTCAGAAGAGTATTCCTGGAGCCACTCTGTAGCAATTCGGGACGTGTGGAGTGTTCCATTGCCCTGCTAGAATTGTCCAAGTCCGTCAGAATGCGCAATGGATGCGGGTGGTCAGACAGGATGCTTAAGCACATGTCGCCTGTCAGAGTCGTATCTAGACGTCTCATGGGTCCCATATTATTCCAACAGCGCACGCTTTACACCATTACAGAACCTCCACGAGCTCGAACAGTCCCCTGTTGACATGCGGGTGCATGGATTCATGGGTTGTCTCCATTCCCTTAAACGTCTATCTGCTCGATAAAATTTGAAACGAGACTCGTCCGACCAGGCAAGATGTTTCCAGTGTTCAACCGCCCACTGTCGGTGCTGACGGGCCCAGGCGAACCGTAAAGCTTTGTGTCGTGCAGTCGGCTCCGAAAGCCCTTATCGATGATGTTCCGTTGAATGGTTCCCAAGCTGACACTTGTTGAAGGCTCAGCATCGAAGCCTGCAGCAATTTGCGGGAGGATTGCATTTGCGTCACCTTGAACGATTTTCTCTTCAGTCACCTTCGGTACCGATCTTGCAAGATATTTCTCCGGCCACAGCGATGTCGGAGATTTGATGTTTTACCGGACTCCTGACATTCGTGGTACACTGGTGAAATGGTCGTACGGGAAATTCTCCACGTGAGCGCTACCTCGGAGATGCTGCGTCCACTCGCTCGTGCGCCGACTATAACATCACGTTCAAACTCACTTAAATCTTGATAACTTGCCATAGTATCAGGAATAACTGATCTCACAACTACGCCAGACACTTGTTGTCTTATATAGGCGTTGCCTGTTTACATATCTCTTTATTTGAATAGGCATACTTATACCAGTTTCTTTGGCGCTTCAGTGTATAATACAAGATACAATAGTGGTGGGTCATGCAGCCTCATAAGAAGATACAACGGCTTTATGACGAAGATGTGAAGTACATGGAATACATCTATTTAAGATTCAATTGCAAAATGCAAAGTGCATGTTTCTGTTTTGCTTTCTTTTCTCAAAAAGCGTTTTCTGCTTTATTTAAAATACTTAAAACATGCTTATTTATACTTGTTAAGTACAAAATGCTTCTCTTGAACTTTTTGATTTCATACTTCATAGTTTTCATTCATTTAATGACCCATTTGTGTAAACAAAATTAGTTCCAAGGTGGTTAGAATTGGAAATTTGTGGCAAGTTCTTATGGGACGAAACAGCTGAGGTGATCGGTCCCTAGGCTTATACAGTACTTAATCTAACTTAAAATAACTTGCGCTATGGACAACACACACGCCGATGTCTGAGGGAGGACTGGGACCTCCGACGGGAGGAGCCGCGCGAAAAGTGGCAAAGCGCCCCAGACCGCGCGGCTACCCCACCCGGCAAAGGCGGATAGAGATGGTGTTAATAAGCGCCAAATGTACACTTGTCAGGTGAAAATGACCATGACCCAAATGATTAGAAAATGCAGTCAGACTTCAGTACGCATTATTCGTCTATCATTATTGTTTGCGTAATATAATATGTACCGAAATCATCTGATAATGACAAGTGATCTCAAAAGGAAGTAATGGAAGCAGGGAGCGAGATCAATATCGCATAGCGAATTGACGGGGAAACAGTAAAAGACTTCATTCAATGTCAACATCGTATACAGCTATGGAGTAATTGAAGAACTACTTTTTCTTTTCGTCGGTCCGATTAGTATCGATAGTTTTGAACCGAAAATTAACTTGTTAAACAAGATAATATAGTTATTTCTAGTAATCTAATCAAAAATAAAATTTCACTATTATCTACATTCATTTGCTAACGTGTGAAATTGCACTGAAAATATTTAACTTACATTAGCTGGAGTTCCCGGCGTTCATCTACATCCAAATCTACGTGATTACTCTGCTATTCACAATTAAGTACCTGGCAGAAGGTTCAATGAACCACCTTCAAGCTGTCTCTCTACCTTTCCACTCTCCAACGGCGCACGGGAATAACGAGCACTTAAATTTTTCGGTGCGAGCCCTGATTTCTCTTATTTTATCGTGACGATAATTTCTCCCTATGTAGGTGGATGCCAACAGAATGATTTTGCAATCGGAGGAGAAAACTGGTGATTGAAATTTCATCAGAAGATCCCGTCGCAACGAAACACGCCCTTGTTTTAATGATTGCCAATTCACGTATCATGTCTGTGGCAACATTTCCCCTACTTCGCGATAATACAAAACGAGCCGCCCTACTTTGAACTTTTTCAGTATCATCCGTCAGTCCCATCCGATACGGGTCCCACACCGCACTTCAGAATAGGGTGGGCAAGTGTAATGCAAGCAGTCTCTTTAGTAGATCTATTGCACCTTCTAAGTGTTCTGACAATGAATCGCAATCTTTGGTTTGCTCTACCCACTACATTATCTACGTGATCGTTCCGACTTAGGTTATTTGTAATTGTAATCCCTAAGTACTGAGTTTAATTTTCAGCCTTAGGATATGTGTGACTTATCGCGTAATCGAAATTTAGCGAATTTCTTTTAGTACTCATGTGAATAACTTTATGCACCACACATATATCTTATTTAAATCATTTTGCAATTCATTTTGGTCATCTGATGACTTTACAAGACGGTAAATTGACTGCAACATCTGCGAATAATCTAAGAGAGCTACTCAGATTGTCTCCTATGTCGTTAATATAGATCAGGAACAATAGAGGGCCTATAAGACTTCCTTGGGGAACACCGGATGTTAATTCTGTTTTACTCTATGACTTTCTGTCTATTACTACGAACTGTAACCTTTCTGACAGGAAGTCACGAGGCGATATTACATAGGCACACAGTTTGGTTAGAAGATGCTTGTGAGAAACGGTGTGGAAAGCCTTCTGAAAATCTAAAAATTTGAAGTCTACCTTTTATGGCGTTCATAATATATCCTAAGGATTTCTAAAGCTGAATATTGTAGAACTCTCAGGTATTGTCTACCTGCAGTTCGTACGCGAAAAGAAATTACCTTGTCTCCTGTTTATTTCCACGCCATAGCAGAACATTTCGTGCTGACTGTCTTCTGTTCTCGAATGCTGCTCCTTTCGAACGACTGTCTTCTTTGGTGCAATGATAATCAGGCCACGGAGGTGAAACATGAAAGACGAGATATTTGAACAACTATCAAACTGAACTATTAAAGTCAATGAAATAAAGGGCATGTCAGATGTCCACTAACTACAGGTATTTTATTTGAATAAATGCATCTTGAAAATACATATTTCGCATTTTGTATCTAAGCAGTTTTAATGAAGAGCGTTTTGTATTTACATGTGAAATATAAAAAAGGCCAATTATTTGTATCTTGAATTTAAATACTGTTAATGGAGTATTTTGCACATCTTTGTTTGTGAGACCCTTCTAAACCGAATAAATGTATTCATCGTAGCCAGAAGAGGTGAGCTGCCAAGTTCGTTGTAAATTTGACTCGATTTTATAATCACTATCATATTGTTTCCCCCTCCCCTTCTGGATACATCATTTTTTTTACAGGGGAGTATATACTGCGTCGGCCACCTTACGGTTTGTGGAATAAATAACTGGTGTCTTCACCTGTTTATGGCCAGTAGGTTACGTAAGGTATTTCAGTGGAGCATGGGAACATTTTTAGATAAATGTATGGCCTGTGGTTTTGTTGAAGTATTTAATGTCTGACAGCAAAGAGGCGAATTGTGTATGAATGGTGTTGGACGTTCTCGGAAACGATGTGCAGATTTTGTTAATCAACACCTTAAGTTGCTGTCAACTGTAATGTAAAAAAGAAGTCAAATCTTAGGGTTTCATGGGCTACTGAAGCTAAGCAGGTTATCAGCTAATATACGCTGGGAAATTTTCTCTGTCTTTATTGAAGAAGGCACAACAAGTGATACATTAGGTAAAGTTTGCAGTAATCACAAAATCAAGTGTCCGTTTCCCTAGTGAAGTGGTCAGCATATCTGACTGCCATGCGGGGGACCCGGCTTCATTTTCCGGTATTGACAAGGAATTTTCCCGTGGAGGGAGGACTGGAAAAGGGTTCCTTCAATCTCGTGGTGCCAGTTGAGGAGTTACTTGAATAAAAATTATCGGCTCTAGGTGTCTGAAAGACCAACAACGTGGGGGAGAGCGATGTGCTGCCCGGTGCCCCTCCATACCCCATCTGATTGATGACAGAAAGCAGAGTATGACACGACGCCGGTCGGTTTCGTGGGTCCTCTGGGTCTCGTCGCTGAGTTGCTACAAAATCAATTAAGCAACCTACATATACTATTATCTAAAGGATCGTGGTTGGGGTGAATGGGATTTGAAAACATGTTAGTGTTTCACGTGTGCTGTAGACGGGCTCATTTCGCCATTGAATTGGGACGGAGCGTTGCGCTGGCGGCAGGCTGAGCTGTGCTTGGCATCAGCAGTGGAAGGTTGTCCCTCTCAGGAAGGCACTGAACTTGCTGTGGCATTCTTCATTGTTCCAGTGACGGAATCTTCTCCGTTGTGACATGAAAGAAATATCCCACAGATTTACAAAGCCTCGGTTGCAGCCCTACAAATTGTCTCCGGTACATCCAGGTGATTCAGATGAAACGAGTCACGGTGAGGAGACACAGTTCAAGTTCGAAAAAAAATAAATAAAAATAAAACACGTACCATATTGTCAGAACAAGAAGTTCATTAGGAACGTGAACAGTCTATATTTTCTGTCACCGTTTCCTCAACAGTATGTTTTAAATTAGTGTGGAGAGAAAAAATTTTTATCGGTCCCTTTTTCCAGCTTGCTTTACCATAACTTGTGGAATATTGGATAATATGTTGTGGTATTCTATAATCTTCCCTCACGTACGACGTATATGTCGTTCTATTCTTAGCTGGAACTTTTAAAGTAAACTGCCATTGTTTATAACAATGACATGTATTTGTCAGTTGTAGGGATTATTAGAAACAGAATATAATGAAGAATGAAATTATTAAGCCTTATAAGGCTACCCAGCACATTAGACAGAAACAAAATATACGTACATAACAAGTGAGCCATTCTAGATTATAGATGAAAGAAGGAAGTGTAAGAAAGCAGTGCATGTTTGTTTGGAAGGGAATGGGACAATAGTACAAGTCACCCAGAAATATGCGCAGGACAGAACTTGCAAAGGTGTCGATGAGAGTGATGCACCTCTGGGAAAAAAGAGACTTGGAGAGAGAGAGAGAGAGAGAGAGAGAGAGAGAGAGTGGGAGAGAGAGAGAACATAGAGAGGGAGAGAGAACACACACACACACACACACACACACACAGAGAGAGAGAGAGAGAGAGAGAGAGAGAGAGAGAGAAGATTGTAGCCTCCGTTGAAGTAAGTATGAGCTTTTTTCTAATGTTTGAAAGATTGTGAGCAGCTTTTTAAAGAAGGGAAATTTTTAGAGTCTCGATTTGGCTATTAGTGAATACAATGTCAAGCAGTGTCTCGTTTCACAGCACGTTGTATTGTATTGAAACATTTTTGCTGAACCAGAAATCTGATGGGTCAATTGTAAGGCACTGTGCTGCTTACGTAATTAATGTAGGAAACCCAAGTGAGATACATTTGTCGTAACGTTCCTACGCATTACTGTCTAAAACCATGTTTTTAGTAGGCGGTTGCTGTGGACCCTGACATTCTTGGTTCATTACGCTGGCATGGTAACGAAGTGAACGGAGCAACGTGAGCATAATAGGAGGCCACCATTTCTCTGTGGCTGAGCCTACGTTGTCATTACCTGTTTTTCGTTACTTGGTAGGCGCTCAAGTGATCAGAAATTAAACTATTGCCGGCCGGAGTGGCCGAGCGGTTAAAGGCGCTACAGTCTGGAATCGCACGACCGCTACGGTCGCAGGTTCGAATCCTGCCTCGGGCATGGATATGTGTGATGTCCTTAGGTTAGTTAGGTTTAAGTAGTTCTAAGTTCTAGGGGACTTATGACCACAGCAGTTGAGTCCCATAGTGCTCAGAGCCATTTGAACCATTAAACTATTCGTAAATATGAAAATGTATATACCCTGGCGTAGGGTCTATTCTATTTTACATTCAACTTGCTGGGTACCTTGGTTTCCGTACTTGCGTTTTCTTTCTAATAACTTAAGGTAATATTTCTCAAAATCAGCTGCGTAACCGAAAACTTGTAACTGTAAACAAGGAAGAAAGGCAAGTGGATGACTACGTTGATAATTTGGAAAAAATGTTGCCTGTACATTACCTGGTCTGTAGCAAGGGTTGAATAATGCATGTTGCTGATTACAGATGCAAATTGAGTTGAAAGTATGGGGAAAAATTTCTGATTACAAAGTAAGGTAGCTATTAGGAAGCCACAATCTCTCTTTTTAATTTTTTACTTTTTATGTCTTCGTAGAAGGAATTATTCATTATTATTTGCATTCCGATAGAAGTCGTTTTGGCGTAATATTGTGTATTAGCAGCTAATACTGATTTCAGTATGGTGTCTGCTCAATGAATATTAACATGAGATAATATCTAAAGTGCTGTGTAGGCCTTGTCAAACAACATTAATCATGGATAGGAGCTGCATCCCGAAATACACAGCTGTTTCTTATTTTTAAGTTTGAAATCGATTTCAGTCACAATCGTTCCATCCTTGGGCAGAAAAAGACGTATTTGACTGTGTGTAGCACAAGTGCAATAATTAATCGAAGTTTTCATTTACTTTTGTCTTACAAAGCAAACTTTTGGAAAAACCCCAGTGCTTAGAAAGCGGCATAATACAACCGTGTGCAAAACGTAACGACGAAAGTAACTTTCGCATGATTTGTCACTGCCAAGTAACATAGATTGATGAAACTTGGAACATAAATAGAAAGAACTACTGCAGTAGTATAGTACAGTAGAGTACACTACTGTACAGAAGGTATCTGAAACAAATACGCAATGAGACGAACAGAAAACACACTTTTATTCAAAGCCAATAATTACACTGAAATCTAAAGCAAAGATGCACATTTTAAAAGATTTATCATAACTAAAATAATTAAAAGCAGAAAGCACGTAGAGCAAATGATCATTTCCACAAACATAGATTTCTTAAGACCTGAAGAAGACAGCAAAGTCTGTCGACACCATTTGTTTTAAATAAAGAAAAATTTATGCGATCTTGGTTTTGGATAGTTTTTAGCAAGTAAAACACATGTTTCCTTCTGTCTCCCCAAAATGAGAAAATTCGAGCTTTATGACTACTCCTCGTAGTTACACGTGAACATGTACCCTTCTCAAAGACGAGTAAAAATTGTTTATCAATACGTTATAGAATTACCTTGAGGAAGCACGAGAGAAACCATTTCTGGGAAGTGAATAAATCTACTGTGCTAGAACTCGTTCACATAATAATATAGCGCCCCTAGTGTTGAAATGCTCCACTAATGAATCAATACATTATGAGCACCTGCTTAATAGAGTGCACATTTGCAACGTTATACAGGGTGTCCCATTTATCCTGACCACCCCAAATAACTGTTTGTCCAGATGAAAATTACGAAACATTTCAAGCAAATGTTCTGTAGCCGTCAGGAGGACATCAGTCAGCATGATTGGCATTGTTGTAGCTTTGTTTTTTACAAGGATATGCAAAATGGCTGAGCAGGAATGGCTAGAGGACAAATGTAAGGATGTAGAGGCTTATCTCACGAGGGGTGAGAAAGATACTGCCTACAGGAAAATTAAAGAGACCTTTGGAGAAAAGAAAACCACTTGCATGCATATCAAGAGCTCAGATGGAAACCCAGTTCTAAGCAAAGAAAGGAAAGCAGAAAGGTGGAAGAAGTATGTAGAGGGTCTATACAAGGGCGATATTTTTGAGGACAGTATTATGGAAATGGAAGAGGATGTAGATGAAGATGAAATGGGAGATAAGATACTGTGTGAAGAGTTTGACACAGTACTGAAAGACCTAAGTCGAAACAAGGCCCCGGGAGTAGACAACATTCCATTAGAACTACTGACAGCCTTGGGAGAGCCAGTGCTGACGAAACTGTATCATCTGGTGAGCAAGATGTATGAGACAGGCGAAATTCCCCCAGACTTCAAGACGAATATAATAATTCCAATCCCAAAGATAGCAGGTATTGACAGATATGAAAATTACCGAACTATCAGTTTAATAAGTCACAGCTGCAAAATACTAACGCGAATTCTTTACAGACGAATGGAAAACTGGTAGAAGCCGACCTCGGGGAAGATAAGTTTGGATTCCGTAGAAATGTTAGAACACGTGAGGCAATACTGACCCTACGACTTATCTTAGAAAATAGATTAAGGAAAGGCAAACCTACTTTTCTAGCATTTGTAGACTTAGAGAAAGCTTTTGACAATGTTGACTGGAATACTCTCTTTCAAATTCTGAAGGTGACAGGGGTAAAATACAGGGGGCGAAAGGCTATTTACAATTTGTACAGAAACCAGATGGCAGTTATAAGAGTCGAGGGACATGAAAGGGAAGCAGTGGTTGGGAAGGGAGTGAGACAGGGTTGTAGCCTCTACCCGATGTTATTCAATCTGTATATTGAGCAAGCAGTAAAGGAAACAAAAGAAAAGTTCGGAGTAGGAGTTAAAATCCATGGAGAAGAAATAAAAACTTTGAGGTTCGCCGATGACATTGTAATTCTGTCAGAAACAGCAAAGTACTTGGAAGTGCAGTTGAACAGAATGGACAGTGTCTTGAAAGGAGGGTATAAGTTGAATATCAACATAAGCAAAACGAGGATAATGGAATGTAGTCGAATTAAGTTGGGTGATGCTGAGGGAATTAGATTAGGAGATGAGACACTTAAAGTAGTAAAGGAGTTTTGCTATTTGGGGAGCAAAATAAGTGATGATGATCGAAGTAGAGAGGATATAAAATGTAGAAGGGCAATGGCAAGGAAAGCGTTTCTGAAGAAGAGAAATTTGTTAAAAATTGTTCAAATGGCTCTGAGCACTATGCGACTTAACTTCTGAGGTCATCCGTCGCCTAGAACGTAGAACTAATTAAACCTAACTTACCTGAGGACATCACACACATCCATGCCCGAGGCAGGATTCAAACCTGCGACAGTAGCGATCGCTCGGCCCCAGACTGTAGCGCCTAGAACCGCACGGCCACTCCGGCTGGCGGAAATTTGTTAACATAGAGTATTGATTTAAGTGTCAGGAAGTCATTTCTGTAGCCACGTATGGAAGTGAAACATGGACGATAAATATTTTGGACAAGAAGAGAATAGAAGCTTTCGAAATGTGGTGCTACAGAATACTGCTGAAGATTAGATGGGTAGATCGCATAACTAATAAGGAGGTATTGAATAGAATTGGGGAGAAGAGGAGTTTGTGGCACAACTTGACTAGAAGAAGGGATCGGTTGGTAGGATATGTTCTGAGGCATCAAGGGATCACCGATTTAGTACTGGAGGGCAGCGTGGAGGGTAAAAATCGTGGAGGGGACCAAGATATGAATGTACTAAGCAGATTCAGAAGGACGTAGGCTGCAGTAGGTACTGGGGGATGAAGAAGCTTGCACAGGATTGAGTAGAATGGAGAGCTGCATCTAACCAGTCTCAGGACTGAAGACCACAACAACAACAATGATCAGCGCTATGACTTTTTTAAATGGCAACCTGTATTTTTTCATTATGCATTTCATTTCCTCTCCTAAAGACATTAAATAAGACAACACTGACGTTGATGTTCCCAGCGCTTAGTGCAGATACTCGGGGTAATGGAACACATCCAGGAGCTGACATTGACAGTGGAAAAATGTAAACATAATTAGAATGCACACACCTCATTCCGTCAACCATCGTCAGTTGAAGGGTTGTGTGAGCAGAATGTACACCAACGAAGAGAAGGTAGAAATGCTACTCATCTACGTGGAATGTATGTTAGCAGGACAGTAATTGCAATACTGTACGGTTACATTTAATACAGTCCTTTTAAATACCGTTGTGTAGAGTAGGCATACAGTAAAGGCTGTCCTTCCTACAAACTGCATTAACATAACGTTTCTTTTATTGTTGTTGTTGTTGAAGGTAGGCGAAATGCTACGCAGGCAGCGGAACTGTACAGAGAACGATATACTGATGAGAACCCACCTTCCCGAAGAATGTTTTCTCGTCTTGTTGCGACGCTTCAGGAAACGGGAAGTTTCAAACTTCGACAACACAATCGTCGTAGCATCCGCACAGACGAAGCTGCCGAAGTTTCTGTTCTCGCTTCTCAGTTCCACATGTGAGCACACGACAGCTTGAACACGAGATTGGCATTCCTAAAACCAGTGTACGTCGTATTCTTACACGTCACCGGTTCCATACTTAACATGAACATCTACATCAAGAACTGCATGGGAAAGATTTCCAGAATCGAGTACAGTTCTGTCAGCGGGCACAACAGCAAATCCTTGCCAATCCGAACGTCTTCTCCAATGTTCTATTTACCGATGAATGTTCCTTCTCAAACAATGGACAGATAAATACAAGGAAAATGCATTATTGGTTCAGCGACAACCCACGATGGCTCAGACAGGTGGAACATCAGCGTCAATGGATAGTTAACGTCTGGTGTGGGATGCTTGGTACTGCAATTATTGGCCCTTATCTCATCAATGGTAGTCTAAAGGGCACAGGGTAAGCCAACTTCCTCAGACGAATTCTTCCTCCTCTTCTGGATAAAGTTCCATTAGTACGAGAATGCTTATGTGTTATCAACACGATGGATGTTCAGCAAATAATGCCTTGCGTGCACGTCATGTTCTGAACCGAAGGTTTCCTGCCAGATGGATTGGCCGAGGAGGAACAATTACTTGGCCTGCTAGGTCTCCTGACTTAAATCCTCTGGACTTTTTCCTTTGGGGATGCATTAAAGACGTTATCTATCGCGATATTCCAACAACTCCAGAGTACATGTACGAACGTATCGTGCTTGCTTGTAATTCTCTTCAGCAGGCAACACTGGAAGCAGTAAATAATTCTTTCGTTCAACGAGTGCACCAGTGTATCGGTGTCCAGGGTCACCATTTCCAGCACCTTTGAATGTTCTACTCCTGGGCAATGGTACAGGAGAGTCAAAGTCAATTTTGTGTTATGTTTTAACTTGGTTTTGATTTGCTTTCTGACCACTGCAGCAAGTGGACGAGTTTGTGATCCCGGGTTCGAAGGCAGTGTTGTGTTATGTAATAAACAACGTTGTGTTTCAGTGAACAGTACACTGTGATACATTTTTAATAGGCTTTTAGGAGAGGAAATGAATTATCGAATAAAAAATACAAGATGCCATTTAAAAAAGTCATACCGCTGTTCATATCTTTGTAAAAAACAAAGCTACAACGAAGGCAATCATGCTGATTGATGTCCCCATGACGGCTAAAGAACATTTTCTTGAAACATTTTGTAATTTGCATCTGGACAAACAGTTATTTAGGGTGGTCAAGATAAATGGTACACCATGTATAGTTGCGATTCGGCGTGGAATTCATTCGACAAGTGTTTGGAAGGTTTGCAGATGTATGTGGCTCCTGATGTTGCGGAAGACATCATGCATGAAGGGTTGCAGGTAGTCCGCAATTCACCACTGACATGTGCCTTCTGTTACTACCCGCAAAAGCCCAGGTAACTGTTTCCCACAGAATACTGATCTAGCGCCCAGCGTTCGTGGAGTAGTACATGTTTCAAGAGGCTGTTCGCCTGCATGACGGTGTATCCAAACTCGACCATCGACCTGGTGTAACAAGAAACCTGATTCATCCGTCTAGTCCAGATGCTTCCATTTATCCACTGTCTGATCTCGAATCTCTATGATCCTGTCGTAATTGACACTGTCGGAGCTATATGCTCAAAACTACGATACTGAGTGCCTGTGTTGTTAAGATGCCTGCATGCATGCATGTCCGAAAGAACATTGCGTCATTCTTCTTAACAACGGGAGCTCTGAAATGTCGTATTATCTGCCACGCAGCGACTTTCAGTTGAATGTTCTATTCTGTACCCGCTTCCTCAGCTGGATGCTCAGCACGTCTGCCAGGCAGAGTGCCCGGATTCGATTCCCGGCGGGGCGGAAGATTTTCTCCTCTCTGGGACTGGGTGCTGTGTTCTTCTTATCATCATTTCATCATCGGCTATAAGCAAGTCGTCCAATGTGGCATCAACTGAAAATTCATGAAACTATCCGGCAGAACGTCCCTAGATAGGGATAATGAACGCCGTACTATCATTTCGTTTTCACGTCCTCTCCTGTGCTGGAATTACGTAACATGTTTAAGAGTACAGGACATGACGCAGGAACGACGATATGAGGAAGTTAGGGTGTGACTGTGAGTCGTCCACGGACAGCCAAAGCGCTTAAGGCGACCTCTCGCGTAAAGCGGGAAATCCAGGTTTGAGTCCTGGTCATTCCCTTGTACGGCTGGTGGCTGTTCGTATTCGCAACTGAGAATATATATCATGTACGTTCAAAAATGTGTGCTGATTGATTTGCTCAGGAACAGTTGTGCCTTAACCGCCCTTGTACTTTATCCTCAGATGTGTCACAGGTCGCAGCCTATCCTACTCTATGGAGCAGCCAAGCATGTTCTGTGATGTCATGTCGTCACCTCGTTTTACCGCACTTTAACCACTTTCCACAGATGCTCACAACAGCAGCACTTTATCAGCTGACCTGCTTCGTCATTGTGAGACACTCATTTCCAGGTGTTGCCAAAGTCGCCTGTATGAGTGGATTTACGCAACTGGGTCCGTTAGCGTCGCTATAATTATTTCTCGTTTGTCTCTGCTTCGCTTATTTACTCTTACTTTCGGCACCTCAGTATGTGGCCACTGCAGTTTTCGTAAGTGTTAACTGATCTCTCTCCAACAACCATACCGGCGACCCCTACTCTCATTTGGCTGTTTGCTGGTCTTTCCATAGAGACAGCATTCTGAAAGGAATTTATTTAAAGGACACTGAGTGTATACGATACTGTACGGGACTTAAACTGCTTTTGCATCTTTTTTGCAACTGGAAATATGGAAAATACACTACTCGTCATTAAAATTGCTACACCAGGAAGAAGTGCAGATGATAAACGGGGATTCATTGGACAAATATATTATACTAGAACTGACAAGTGATTACATTTTCACGAAATTTGGGTGTATAGATCCTGAAAAATCAGTACCCAGAACAACCACCTCTGGCCGCAATAACGGCCTTGATACGCCTGGGCATTGAGTCAAACAGAGCTTGGATGACGTGTACAGCTACAGCTGCCACGGTACCACAGTTCATCAAGAGTAGTGACTGGCGTATTGTGACGAGCAAGTTGCTCGGCCACCATTGACCAGACGTTTTCAGTTGGTGAGAGATCTGGAGAATGTGCTGGCCAGGGCAGCAGTCGAACATTTGATGTATCCAGAAATGCCCGTACAGGACCTGCAACATGCGGTCGTGCATTATCCTGCTGAAATGTAGGGTTTCGCAGGGATCGAATGAAGGGCAGAGCCACGGGTCGCAACACAGATGAAATGTAACGTCCACTGTTCAAAGTGCCGCCAATTCGAACAAGAGGTAATCGAGACGTGTAACCAATGGCACTCCATACCATCACGCCGGGTGATACGCCAATATGGCGATGACGAATACACGTTTCCCATGTGTGTTCACCGCGATGTCGACAAACACGGATACGATCATGATGATGCTGTAAACAGAACCTGGATTCATCCGAAAAAATGACGTTTTGCCATTCGTGCACCCAGGTTCGTCGTTGAGTACACCATCGCAGGCGCTCCTGTTCAAATGGTTCAAATGGCTCTGAGCACTATGGGACTTAACAGCTAAGGTCATCAGTCCCCTAGAACTTAGAACTACTTATACCTAACTAACCTAAGGACATCACACACATCCATGCCCGAGGCAGGATTCGAACCTACGACCGTAGCAGTCGCGCGGTTCCAGACTGAAGCGCCTAGAACCTCTCGGCCACACCGGCCGGCAGGCGCTCCTGTCTGTGACGCAGCGTCAAGGGTAACCGCAGCCATGGTCTCCGAGCTGATAGTCCATGATGCTGCAAACGTCGTCGAACTGTTCGTGCAGATGGTTGTTGTCTTGCAAACGTCCCCAACTGTCGACTCAGGGACCGAGACGTCGCTGCACGATCCGTTACAGCCATGCGGATAATATGCCTGTCATCTCGACTGCTAGTGATACGAGGCCGTTGGGATCCAGCACAGCGTTCCGTATTACCCTCCTGAACCCACCGATTCCATATTCTGCTAAACAGTCATTGGATCTCGACCAACGCGTGTAGCAATGTCGCGATACGCTAAACAGCAATCGCGATAGGCTACAATCCGACCTTTATCAAAGCCGGAAACGTGATGGTACACATTTCTCCTCCTTACACGAGGCATCACAACAACGTTTCACCAGGCAACGCCGCTCAACTGCTGTTTGTGTGTGAGAAATCGGTTGGAAACTTTCCTCGTGTCAGCATGTTGTAGGTGTCGCCACCGGCGCAACCTTGTAATTTACCCTGTAATTTAGCCGTCGCTGTAGAATCTTTTTAGGAAAGTCTGTTACTTTACCGGGTCCATAAGTCAGTCATTCGCAACTTTACTAGTTTTCAGTAGAGAAAACTTATATTTAATAATTCCGGGAAAACTCGACATGATTATTCAAAGAGAATTGTGGTGCTTTAGTTGATTCCCACTATTATCAAAGTATTATCCGAAGTGGTGCAGTGTATTTACAAATGCTAATCTAATCTCCTTAAAGGATCTTAGTAAAGTACGATTTCTGGAAGAGCGTTGCGGACAAAGTGATACAGTTCTTAAGATGGACTGATGATGGTTCCTGGTCTTGGAAGTCGATTTACTGCGTTCAAATTTTCTGTCTCATGTGCAGGAGCATAAATGTGTTGCGTCCTTTTGACGTCGTCAAGATAGTATCACGAGATAAAGTACGGCAGGAACTCCGTGTTGATCTTAAGAGACGTAAATTGAATGGAAATTTCTTATTCGGTGAACTTAAACTTTATGATAAGAATGTGTTAATCTTGTTACACAACTATAATGCTGTAGCACTAGCGTCAGCAGAATGAAGGGCATTTTACGGCGCACAACACAGTCTCTTTTGAAAGCGTGGTGTTTATTGAGCAGGAAGCGAAAAAACAGGTGGGGAGGAAGTTAGAATTGGTGCCTCGAACTGCATTGTTCGATCACTTAGGCTGATCACCTTAGGTAATCTTCACGATATGTATTTTCATACAACGAATCATCACGAATCTTGCTGGATGGGTTTACCATATATCTAGCGGTAAAATGTGACTGAAATAGGTGGGATTTTCCTTCGTTCGTGTGTTTTTTCGCTGACGCACGAGGTCCCTGCTCTTCATTGACCGATGTTCCAAAGTGGACGATAAATATCCAGCTTAGGCAGGAAAGGGCGCTTCAGTTCCATTTATTAACACAACACTCTTCTCTTTTAATATACTTCATAAAAATTTGATGATTTATTCAAGAGAAAGAGCTTCACAAATTGAGCACGTCAGTAGTATGGTAGTCCACCTTTACCCCTAATGCAAGCAGTTATTCTGTTTGGTATTGATTGACAGAGTTGTTGGATGTCCTCTTGAGGGATTTCGTGCCAAATTCTGTCCAATTGACGCGTTAGGCCTCCAAAATGCCGTGATAATTCGAGGGCCCTGCCCATAACGCTCCAAAACTTCTCGATTTGGGAGAGACTCTGCGACCTTGGGGGCCAACACGAATTAAGAAGTAGAAAATTTCGCCGTATGCGGGCGTACATTATCTTGCTGAGATGTAGGCCCAGGATGGCTTGCCACGAAGAGCAATGAAACGGCACTGAGAGCTGGTTTCTCAGGATGGGGCAGGATAAGGATACGATTGTCGATGGGGCCTTAATCAGTTACTCTAGATTGCACAACAAATACGTAAACTTCATTTAAAGAAATTATAATTTTAAAACAATCTCTTAAAAAACACAGTTGACTGTATGACGGCTGAAGACCTTATCACAGAAAAAATTTCCACAATCTTAGGGCCGAAGGCACCAACAATAACCTCAAACAACAAACCGCTGAAGGTCTGAATCATAAGTCAGAAAAAGAATTCCAAATAGCACATATTAAGATAAATACTTCGTTTTAAAACAAGCTGTAACACGGCTGAAGGCCTTATTATGAAAGAAATGACATTATTACTCAGCTGAAGGCCACGAACAATTTCAAATAACAAACGGCTGAAGGCCTGAATTAGAAGTAAGGAAACAATTCCAAATAACACATATCTCAACAAATATCTTGTTTTTAAAACAAGTTTGCTTTCAAAAAAAGCTTATTGTAACACGGCTGAAGGCCTTATTATGAAAGAAATGACATTATTACTCGGCTGAAGGCCACACAGAACTTCAAATCGCAAACGGCTGAAGGCATGAATTAGAAGTCAGAAGAACAATTCCAAATAGCACTTTTAAAATAAATACCTTGCTTTTAAAACAAGTTTGCTTGACAAAACTTACTGTAACACGGACTTACTATGAAAGAAGTGAAATTATTGCTCGGCTGAAGGCCACACCAATAATAAATAGAAAATTTTCACCCCGATAGCTGAATGGTCAGCGTGACGGACCTAAGGGGCACGGTTCGATTCCCGGCTGGGTCGGTGATTTTCTCTGCTCAGGGACTGGGTCTTGTGTTGTCTTCATCATCATTTCATCCCCATCCGGCGGGCAGGTCGCCTAATGTGGCGTCGAATGTAATAAGACCTGCACCAAGGCGGCCGTACCTGCTCTGTAAGGGGTCTCCCGGCCAATGACGCCAAACGTTCATTTCCATTTCCATTAGAAAATTACAAATATCCTTAAATCAAACATCACAATCTAAGGAATCAGGACAAGCGGTTCTCAGAAAGTGTTCCCAGGGTCGACATGGGAAGGTAACTCAAAAATAAGGTAAGGTGAGACAGGCAGCCAAGAGTTGTACTCACGTAACAGGATGGCAACTCAAACTAGGGGCAGCTTAAGCGCCGACCGACCGACTGACCAATCCGCTTAACGTCCGATCACCGGTACAACGATGGAATATTTTTAGGCAAGGGCGAAGAAACACACAACACAAAGTCTTCAGAAAACACCCAAGACCTCCCAAAAATCAACGCGACAAAGAAAGGTACACTGCCGGAAAAGTGCGCTAACCTCCCGGGCAGGTAACTGGGGCGTTAGCGGCCACAAGGCAGAAAATACCGGTGGTTGCACTTCAGTAATAAGAATAATACTAAATTCAATGATGAATAATAAATAGAGAAAGACGGCTGCAACATTTCACCGCCTCGAAACACTTCACTCCTTGCCGCCAGGCTCAGCGGCCCTGGGAGCAACAACCCGCCGACCAAAGGTGATATCTCAGAATAGTCGAGGTTCCATTATCTGTTAACTCTTCACTCAACTTAAACGTTCAGGGTACGGTGTGCAATGAAGTCGTTGCTCTCACAGCTACCCCTCCTCGATCCGGCTGTGGCAGCACGCCGCCAGCAGCCCCAGCTTGCCCTCGCGTTGTACGCACCTGCTCGCTGCTGCACCCCCAACCGACCTCATGTCCGTTCGCAACTCCCCACTCCACACAACGCGACCCAGAAATACTAGCGGTCGCTCCAAAGATAGTACCACAGTACTCGTATCGATGAGCGCTGCTGCTGCCACTCACGGGCAAGCTAGCCAGCAATTTAGTGACGCCAGTATGTCGAATAAGAAACGAGATGCATTAACCGCAATGACAAGGTGCCAAGCAATAAACGGCATGAATACGAGCCGCGCACAGCGCAGGGACGTAGATTATCGTCGAAGTACCTCTGTAGGTACTGTATGGGTGTCGCGGATGACAACCAAAAGGGCCCTGCTATGAAAATAAGTGGCACCCGGTTCATAACTCCTTGTTGTCGGGCCATATAATGGGCGACAGTCAGGTTGGTATCGCACCGCCGCCCGGGGTGTCTCCAGAAGTTCTTGACTGGTCATCGGGGCTCAGTTCGTAGTTGGCCTTATCACTGAAGACAATTCTACACCAATCAATAAGATTCCAGGACGAAGGCATGTGTTTTTGACGTTCTAAAGCGTCAATTGTACAGAATTTCACATTATATTCCTCAACAGGACATCTAACTCAGTCAGTCTCTGCCAAGCTGCATATCTGTTTATACGAGGGCCAGAGGTGGACCGACATGTTATTGACTTGCTCAGTTTACGAAGATCTTTCTGTTGAATAAATCATCCGATTTGTCTGTAATTGGAAACGTTTGTTTTTCTGTATAGGTACGTCACATCTACTGATATCAGTACCATTCAGATAAATCCATCGCTGCCCGGATTCTTTTGTTTTGTCGTTGTCTTCGAGTATATCTACTATTACTACAGAGTAGCGTCTACGTTGCAGTGTGGGATGAAATCTTCAGGGGCTGTTCTTCTGCTTGGAGAGCCTCTGCAGGTACTCCGTCTGCACCTTCACGAATAGTGATATTTGTGCTTTTGTTCTGCAAAATATTTTCGAATTTGTACTTGGTATGTATTTTTATTATTACAAACACCTTTGTTAGAAAGAAAGACATAAATAAATACAGGTGAAACCCAAGAGGTTCGTCTCTCAAAATCGATATATTAATTTAGGAAGGTTGATATAGTCTCTGATCCTTTACTGGTTACTTACAAATTTAAAGACAACCTGAAGCCAAAATTTTTAGTCATTTTCTACAGAAAGAAAGCGTAGGGAATTTATGTCAACAAAGACCCCCATGCGGACAAAAAACTAAACTAAAGATAACAACGAAGAGGAATGGGAAGGATTAAAACTGGCAGTGCTGAAAATAGGTAATGAGGTATTAGGGAGAAGTACAGTATCGAGACAGAGTAGCGGTCTAAAATGTGGAATACAGAAATAGCTGACAATGTTAAACAAGAACAAAATGCCTATAATGTCCGTTTACAGACACAGACGAACGAAACCTTGGAAATGTATAAATAGAAAAGCAATAAAATAAAAAATTAAAAAAAAGAAACACCATACTGAAACCTGGGAGAGATTAGTTGCAAATATTGAAGACAATATTCGTGGAAGTACAATATATCGTTTAAATTTATGAAAAATATGAATGAAATGGAGAAATGAACTGCAAACGTTATTATAGTAAATGAAAATCAATGGATACAACGTTACAGAACTTTATATGAGGCAGACAGTAAAGAAAGTTATGATATAAAAACCAATAGTAAATCTGTAGTCAGACTTAAAAGAACTAAAAACAGCCCTAAATGTAACCTACTGGCCTAGATGAAATTAATGATGAGTTAGTAAGGTACAGGGGGATATTTTAGAATTTTCCCTTCTCCATTTTTTACATATGGTTTTGGAGAACTCTTTCCTACCCTAAGAATGGATCACTGCTTAAGTTATTTCTACATTTAAAGAAGGTAATAGGAAAGACCCAGGAAATTATAGAAGAATAATTTTACTAAATACTAGATATAAAATTTATGGGAAAATTCTTAATCAAACATTGCAAACTATAGCTGACGCAATATTGTCTGAAGAACAATCAGGCTCAGAAAAGAACTTTTATGTAATAATATGTTTATAATAATAGAAATTATAAAAATCATGGCGAATTTGACTTAGAAATGCATTGATTACGAGGAAGCCTTTGATGTGGTGAGAGGCGCGTTTAATGGAAAATATTAGAAACAAAAAGTCTTTTAAAACACCCTATTAATAGCATAAAGAGCATATATTTAAATAAGAAATTAGTTATAAGTTCAGGTTTGAAAATTTCGGATGAAAGTTTGATGAACCAAAGGTTGTAATCTATCACTCTCTTTATTTATGTACTGACAGCTTGGTTATGAAGTGGAAAGATGAAATACAGTTAGGAACTACAAAAGGATCTAACATTTCATTAAATACTCTATTATTTTCTGATCAACAGATAATTATACATGAAACAGAAAATAATTTACAAAGAGCACTATGTATACTGCTCCAGAACGCAATATAATACAGTTTAACTATATCCGAAAATAAGACAAAGATAATGGCTTTCAAAGGGAAGAGTCCACTCAGATCAAAAATAATAATAAATGAGAACGTTTTAGAACAAGTATCCTACTTCACTTATCTAGGATATGATATTAGTTTTAACTATGACAAAGACAGTAAGAAGAAGGTTCATAAATGTCAAGCTATCTGCGAAACATCAGGAAGAACTCCGGGAAGAAAAAGAAAAAAGGAAATACAAATTAAATTCTGTAAAATTATGGCTGTACCTACTCTTGTATACCATTCCGAATGATGGGCAATAATTAAACTAAGTCACTTATACAGGCAGCAGAGATGAAGCTCATAAGATACGTAAGGGACTGGTCTAAAATGGATAAAGTAAGGACTGGAACAATACGATCACATTTTAAATCTTTTCACTTGCTGACAAGATAGAAGAGAATAGAATGAAATTGAAGCATCATGACAGAAAGCAGATTTCTGAAGAAAGTTATGAATTATCGGACATATGGAAAGAGAGCGACATAGGTAGACCTCGTAACAGATGTATAGATGACAGAGACCGAAGTAGGTGACTGTAACACTCAATCCTTGGAAGGAGATGATGATAACCATGGCGATGAGTAATAATGAGGCATGTGAAAGATTGAAAAGAACGTGAATGTAACTCCATCCTCTGTCTGGAGTGTGGGACTATGGCTGGTCAGTTTCCAATTATACAATACCAATCGCCGTTATTTAGGTTTCTTTTTAAGGTTACCAGTTTCGACAATACATTATGTGATCTTCAGGCCTATACAGTGAAGATTATAATGGAGCAATAAGAACATATTAAAATACACAGCATATTGTCTATAAGATACAAGTGTTACATATTAATCTACATAATTAAAAGAAGTCAGCCTTAATTAAAATCTACATGATACAACGTAACATGTAGTATCAGAAATTAATTACTTATTCATTCATACTGTGAAATCATCTGTAACCTAATGGAAGTATTCTTAAAACACAAGTGTGAAAGTAATGCAACCATCAGTCAAGTATATCCATTGTCTGTAAATATGTATGGTTACATGTGGCAGACTACTGGTTTTTGTCAAAAAGTAAAAGTGGCGGGTAGAGGGACCGACTAATCATATGTAAAGTAGGTAACAGGATTACATATCAGCTAAAGTAAAGGGGATATACTATAAGCAATGATACTCTTTATAGTAAGTATACAAAAAGGAACGATGATTCAAAAGGCATTACATCCGTTGAAACACCATAGCTGTACTCAGTGGTTATTAGACAATACTGTACAAGGAGGAACCTAAAGAACACTCTAGGATGGTGACTGTAAGAAGTAAAAAATAAAAATATGAAAATAAAAAATAAAAAGTAAATATGTGTCTACCAATGCAATAAGACCATGGATACCACAACTGCAAAGTGGATATTGCGTACGTTAATTTTCAGGAAGCACACCTTTTTCAACAGTAAGACAAGGCTTTTATGTTTCTAATTGTAATAAGAGCCCTATTTAGAAGATGGGGAACCACCGTCATTATTTGGGCAGAAAATTCCTAACGTTATACTTCTTGGAAGTATCTATGGAACGAAGATAATTAACAGTAGTCTCGTTATAGGAAGTCGCAAAAATAACAAATATACTATTAGACCATGTCACTACGGATTTTAAATATAGAATAGTGCTCAACCAAACCGGTCGTTGACTATTCCATATAGATCGCAGGGGAACGCAAAAATCAAGAGGTCAACTCAAGTCCACATTGAGAGTCCACATTGGGTCCAAAATTGGCATAGTAAAGGATGATGTACACTTCATCATATAATATCTGAATATATCACTTTATGAATACTTATTAGGTTACTGACGATTTCACAGTATGCATGAATAACTAATTAACTTCTGATAGTACATATTACGTTGTATCATGTAGATTTTAATTAAGAGTGAATTATTTATTTTAATATGTACTTATTGCTCTGTTATAATCTTCACTGTTTAGGTGTGAGGATGACATAATGTATTGTCGAAACTGGTATCATAAAAATAAAACCTAAATAACTGAGACTGGTATTGTATTATTGAAAAGAATGTAGCTATTTTTCAGTTATATCACAATTTTGCATATTTTTGCAGTATCCATGTATTAATGCCTGATGTCTTTTCTCTTCGACATACTGCGGCAAATACACTCCTGGAAATGGAAAAAAGAACACATTGACACCGGTGTGTCAGACCCACCATACTTGCTCCGGACACTGCGAGAGGGCTGTACAAGCAATGATCACACGCACTGCACAGCGGACACACCAGGAACCGCGGTGTTGGCCGTCGAATGGCGCTAGCTGCGCAGCATTTGTGCACCGCCGCCGTCAGTGTCAGCCACTTTGCCGTGGCATACGGAGCTCCATCGCAGTCTTTAACACTGGTAGCATGCCGCGACAGCGTGGACGTGAACCGTATGTGCAGTTGACGGACTTTGAGCGAGGGCGTATAGTGGGCATGCGGGAGGCCGGGTGGACGTACCGCCGAATTGCTCAACACGTGGGGCGTGAGGTCTCCACAGTACATCGATGTTGTCGCCAGTGGACGGCGGAAGGTGCACGCGCCCGTCGACCTGGGACCGGACCGCAGCGACGCACGGATGCACGCCAAGACCGTAGGATCCTACGCAGTGCCGTAGAGGACCGCACCGCCACTTCCCAGCAAATTAGGGACACTGTTGCTCCTGGGGTATCGGCGAGGACCATTCGCAACCGTCTCCATGAAGCTGGGCTACGGTCCTGCACACCGTTAGGCCGTCTTCCGCTCACGCCCCAACATCGTGCAGCCCGCCTCCAGTGGTGTCGCGACAGGCGTGAATGGAGGGACGAATGGAGACGTGTCGTCTTCAGCGATGAGAGTCGCTTCTGCCTTGGTGCCAATGATGGTCGTATGCGTGTTTGGCGCCGTGCAGGTGAGCGCCACAATCAGGACTGCATACGACCGAGGCACACAGGGCCAACACCCGGCATCATGGTGTGGGGAGCGATCTCCTACACTGGCCGTACACCACTGGTGATCGTCGAGGGGACACTGAATAGTGCACTGTACATCCAAACCGTCATCGAACCCATCGTTCTACCATTCCTAGACCGGCAAGGGAACTTGCTGTTCCAACAGGACAATGCACGTCCGCATGTATCCCGTGCCACCCAACGTGCTCTAGAAGGTGTAAGTCAACTACCCTGGCCAGCAAGATCTCCGGATCTGTCCCCCATTGAGTATGTTTGGGACTGGATGAAGCGTCGTCTCACGCGGTCTGCACGTCCAGCACGAACGCTGGTCCAACTGAGGCGCCAGGTGGAAATGGCATGGCAAGCCGTTCCACAGGACTACATCCAGCATCTCTACGATCGTCTCCATGGGAGAATAGCAGCCTGCATTGCTGCGAAAGGTGGATATACACTGTACTAGTGCCGACATTGTGCATGCTCTGTTGCCTGTGTCTATGTGCCTGTGGTTCTGTCAGTGTGATCATGTGATGTATCTGACCCCAGGAATGTGTCAATAAAGTTTCCCCTTCCTGGGACAATGAATTCACGGTGTTCTTATTTCAATTTCCAGGAGTGTATATCATTGATCACTAGGATATAGAGCACTTATTTTGTTGTAGAGTTGTAGATAGTTGCACTGGTAGTCTTCAGTGGCATGAACCCCTGAGTTTTCCTGCTGATCTTACGCCATCTGCTACAGTATTGTCAGTAACTGTCTGTACATTTTCTGTACTACTGTGGTGATCACTGTTCAACATAAAGTCTGTCCTCATATTGTCAGTTCCACAGATTCATGATTCATGCTGTCGAGCAGTAGACAGCTCAATAACAATACTTTAAGTACTTTTTTGTAATGTATTTGGTGCATATGTTCTTGCAGGTTTGCAAGGCGTTCCATTTATTTTCACTATCACAAATAAGTTTTTGCTCAGATGCAAAACAAGATATGTATAAATTGAAAGTTTACTTACCAGGGGCCAATTAACCAACGTCTTGTATCTTTTTTTTGTTGGAAAGATATCAATAGCAATCCTTGTTTTTTAAATAGCGCCCTATATTTTATATGTGATAATCCACTTCCTCTCCTCAAGACCTGCTTAAGAACGAATCACGTTTTCACACAAACATAACATTCATCTTAATAAGAGGCACACAACGAGGACACCCTGTATATATCTGACATTTGCCTCTGTACTCAGCTTTTAGACACTTCCATGTGACTTAGCTAGGACAGTGTATTTGTAAATATATGTGCAGATATTCGATCGTAAGCTGCAAGAACCAGTTAAAATTAAATAAAGGAGATTTTCAAGGTACTGGCGCTTGCTGGAAAGTAATGCCCTCGATTTTTTTATGTGAAAACTTTTAAATAAAACAAAACTTATTAATATTCTACATCTTTGTTCTTCATATCCACATACGGGTATTTGCAGCCGTTTGCCGCTAGGGAGCTCCGAATTGTAGCGTGTAACATGGTGCTGTGAACGTAGCTATGTCGTTGCGTAAATCACGACATAGCTACGTATTCGAAGAGTTCGTTCACTCATGGAGTTCCCTCTCGTCCAGCATGTCAGCGCCTTACGTCACACGAGCGCTGCGACATCTGCAACAATCCGGCGCCTTGTTTTCACTGCCTTCCGTCACCTCCATACAGTCCCGACTTGGCCCCAAACGATTTTCATCTTTTTCTCAAACTTAAAGAGCACCTTCGATAACTTCACTTTGTTAGTGATGAAGCAGTGCGGTCAGAGGTGAGGTTGTGGCTCCGTCAATAAACATTCTACAATGACAGTGTCGGAGAACTGGCTGGGTGTTCGTCGCCAGGATGACTAAGTTCAAAAGTTAGTATGTAGACTCAAAAATAGAAATGTTGAACGGTTGTAAAGTGTGTTTTATTTAAGGATCTTGAAGAAATTTCACATTAAAAGTTCGGAGGCATTATTTTTCGGCACTCCATCGTATGCTCCTATGTTCATACAAAATAATCTTACATTTTGTGAATGTGATTCTTTCCATACTGTAGAGAAGCATTTGGTATTGTGTTAAGTAGGGTACATGTCTGACACTGAGAGTGACCTTATTGCGACGTACTGTCTCGTGATGAATTACCAGTTTCCCGAACGTTGATAGCGACAATTTCTTTTCCTCTAGGTTCACCCTATTTTCAGAAAATCGTTCAAATGAAGCACATGTTGCCGATATTATAATTTACTTATTAATAAAGATGATTCTGTCGGTTAACAACTCATAGAATTAAGTGAAAGGCTATGTAGTATTGACTGCAGAGAGCTACACTAGAATCAGTACAATTCGCGCATGTGAATAACGCAAGAGTTGTCCTTCCTGCACCTAAGTTGGGCTTTACGTATCAGGAGCCCACGCACGGCAATGGAAATCGTCTAGTCCAGCACTGCATAAATAAATGTGACATTAACCATAGCGTAAGTTCGCACTGTATACTGAATCAATTGTTTCAGGTGTTGTTGTTACTAGAGTTAGTTGTAGAAGCGGAGAGAACTGTGAGTGAAGTCATCGGAATGTGAGCAACACTCAGCATGAATGAAGCTCGGCAGCGCTCCTGGGATTACCATTATAGATGGTCGTAACGTGCTTAATGCCACCATGTATGCCTGAACCACGTGCAGTGCTAATTCTAAAAACGCATATTCGATGTCTAATTGACGACCCTGTTGCCAGCGAAGAAAGTGCGATAACTTCAGTGACGTAACTGCGGAGTGATCTTCATAGTTTTAGGTTACTGCACAGCTGGCGTGAACGTCTTTTTCCTCCTCTGACATGAACCAAAGTCACATATTATATCAGTGATATACAGAGTGTATAAAGGCACATTTGCATGCCGAGCGTGAGTTTCCTCGGAAACGCGAAATATTAATTAAATAAATAATCAGTGACAAATAAATAAAGCCTATGGCACACAACTGCAGCGCTGTGTCGCTGATAAAACAAAAGCACAATTACGTTACTCGTATGTTTGATTAAGAAAAGGGGAGCTCTGGTTGAAGTGGTGCGAGAAGCACGTATTTTTTTTTATTGTCTGGCACACCGCCATATTTCATGTTATAGAAAATTACTGCGAGTTGCAACCACACTAGGCACTCGATTCTGTAAAGAATTTATATTTATAAAAGTAAGTAGGATTATGAACTGTAGGCTTATTCATTGAATATATCTGATTTAACTAACAGTGTAACTTTTTTATGTTTAGTAGACAATCACCTCTGTACGACGTTTTGGCATGGCTGGCAAATTATTGTAATATTGAGATTTAGATTATGAGTCCGCACCTACCGCAGCAGTCTTTGGAAACGATTTAACTACGAAGTCCGATTATTTCAATTTTATTTCACGGTCAACTACGAGTAACATTGCCTTTACGAAAAAGCCATTGTCAAGCGTCTGATACCGAATAATTATCCAGATAAGCAAATATCAATTACAATTACAATCACCATCATACAGAATAATTAACATTAAAATAATTAATATTTTATTTTATTTTATTTTATTTATTTTATATTGGCGACTGCGTGTCGGACTTGTTATTTTGTCATTTGTTACATTGTTCTCTTTGTTTCATGTAAAAAATCAACTTTCTGGACCTGGACGTCAATGTATGAGAGATAACAAAATTTGAAGACATTGCAATTCTGAAATTTTGCCGGAAGACGCAAAGAAGCTTCCAGCAAAATAAGGTAAGACGCAGCATCCTTGCATTGGCAGGCTTGACCAGACGTATAATTCAGTGTATTAGCTTTTCAGTAAATTCTGTAGTGTTTCTTTTCCGCATAACAGTTTCAGTGATAAATTTCATTCTCAGTACTTTTCCCTAAACAATAACGTATGCAACAATACCAATACGCGAGTGTACAATATGGCCGACTTCTGTACGATAGGTAGTAACATGGACAGCAGCCATTACCAATCATCTCAAATTCAGTTTATATTTTTAAATTAATAGACAGCCATTGTTGCTACGAGCGATTCATGCTCAACTGCATTTTATTTTAAAATCAGTGTCAAATATTTTCTTGAAACATATATCACGTGTGGCATGGTAATAACTAGAAAACAATACGCAAAAATGGAACAGCAAGGACGTACTATTCAGACGCAATCCGACTCGGACGTGAGACAAGTGTTAGAAAATGACTTTACGACAGCAACCGGTAGTGACGATTCATCAAACATTGACGCAAGTGTTGACGAAAATTTTGACAATAGGCCGTCCACCACAAAAATTTCAAAGTCTCAATCAGAGCCCATGTTAATGCATGACGTCACGTCTAATGACGCGGCGGGGGCAGAGACCTTGCAAACGGTAAACATTGCCGACATGTTACAAATGTTAATCAAACAGAACGCCGAAAACATGGCAACCTTAAAGACACAAAATGACGCAATTAAATCTGACCTCATAGCACTCAAGACAGGTAATGACACTTTATGTAAACGTGTGGAACTTATAGACGCCACACTGACCAAACAGATGACTGAACTCAGTACTAAATTTTCCCAGCTTAATACGAGACAAGAAAAGACTACAACTGACGTAGCACTTTTACAGACACAAATAAAAAACCTTAATGTCACGTGTGAAGTTCTTACTGAACAAATTCAAACATATCCTTCAGTACATGACAACCTTGAAAAACGAATTACTGACGTACAGAATAAATTTGACAATGTTGAACAACACCTGACTGACATCTTACAATCTGATGCCACAGCTCATTTTGAAAATATTAATAAAGAATTTAATGATTGGGTAGTGAACAAAGACAAACATTTTGATACATGCTTACGTGAAAATTTACCAACAATTGTGCACGACTGCGTAGCGCAATACATTACTAATAACAAACAGCTGATCAGTGACGCAGTACAATCCGTCACTGCACCCATGGGACAATTCACCGATCGACCACAGTCTGAATGTAACGAAAATATCAGTCAAAATGTACAGTTCAGAAATCAATATACATTCGAGTATGATACACACATTCCGCACACGACAAATACACAAGAACAAAACGCACCACGACTACAACACATACCACGATGTGCAAACACAAACACAAGCTATTATCATGGTAAACCACAGCAACATTATCGTAATTACTCGCCAGCTGGACATAGCAGTAATTACAGTGGGACAAATCCATATCATAATGCAAAGGAAGACGAAAGCTTAATGAAACACAGGCAATTTCAGATTTTTATCCCAGAAAAACGAACCATTCATCCGGTGATTTTTCTTAAATCTTTTAGTAACGCATTTCCACGCACTTGGAGTGACCGGAAAAAGATTTCATATATTGTCGGTTACATCCAAGGCGATGCAGCTGTCTGGGCATACAGTCAAGCTGACGTATGTACCACGTACAGTGAGTTTGAGCGTGCTTTTCTGAACAAATTCTGGTCGCAATCCGTCCAGGAGCGACTCAGAAGACAAATTTTAGAACCTGAAACTTTTAACAGTAAAAATGGCAACTTACGCAGATATTTTGAAAAATACTTGAACATGGGACACTTTTTAGACGAACCAGTCGCAACGCGTGATATACTCCGTGCGTTGAAGGCCAAATTGCCTTTCAACATTAAAGAAAAACTTCTACATATCCCGGATGACGATTCAGATTATTTTTTAACAGCTTTAGATTCGGTTGACATGTTACTTGAAGACCAGCGCTTCGCGCGGCAAAACAGCAGCCACAATGTTTACACTAGTGGTATGCAAAACATGCAGGCTTGCCAACACAATTCTGGCGCGCCCACAGTTGGATACGCGGTACAACAAAAACAGCAAACTCACATGCCGTCTCAGTACGGAAATCAAAATCAACACGCGTATTCCAATACAAACAATAGTTACAACAGTAATAACACTTCATGCGGCAATCCATACAAAAGGCACCGCGGTAATAACTACAACGGTAACAACGGATACAAAGGTAATAACAAAAACACAAACAGAAATAGAAATAATAATAACTACGAGCCAAGACAGTATCAAGGTTGGACTCGTAACGATCAGTACTTTCATTCAAACTCTGCTTTACCACAGCAGCCACCAGGACAAAATTGGAGCATACCTTACGACCGACAGGTAAGTTATAATGCGCAACAGCAACAACAACCGCAAAAGTTTGGAGATCATAATAGGCAATATCCGAATGTGAATATAATAGAAATGACACCTGATGCACAACCTCAATCTGTGTCAGTACCTAGTACAAATGCTAATCCAACAAACTAGAAACAGTCACTACTTTGCCCCAGGTCGTGGCTGAAGAATTCTTGGGGGGCGGCTTCAATGTTAATCAGTTATTTGACACCACACTTGAACAACAGAATAATGATATGCCGAGTAATTCTAAACAAAACCTACCTGTTTTATTTATAAGATACAACCACAATAACAATATATCAGATGAACTTTTACAAGACAGTACACAATGTCGTTTAAACACAAATGAAATTGTTTTAGCATCCACTACTGGTGTAGTAGGTGGGATTCCAACTACTATTGTCCTAGATACAGGTGCAGCTGTGAGCGTTTTATCTTTTAATTTTTATAAAAAGATGTGTGAATTGGAACCTGTGCCTGAGTTTCCTGCCCAAAACTGTAAAATAACTACTGCACTAGGTAATAAGTCATGTAGGGTTACGAAGCAAGTTTTTGTAAACGTTAAAATAGGTAATGGAACCGTACAATGGCCATTCCTGGTTGTACAAAACCTTGTGACTAATTGCATACTAGGAATAGATATTATGAGCGAGAAGCACTGCATTATAGACTTCTCCAAAGGTAAATGTATTTTAAATGATAAAAGCAGGGTAATTATTATTGATTTGGACAGGAGAACTCTAAAGCATGACAAACACTGTACAGGGTACAAGGTTCAGTTAGTACTTGACAAAGACATTCAAGACATGCAAACACACTCATCTGACGCAGAGCTAATGGACTTGAAAACATTGCTTGATCATAAGATAAGTGAAGCTACAGCTCTCAGTGTACATGAACGTATAAAACTACAGGAAATGTTATCCAAATATTTACAAGTTTTTACCAAACGATTAGGTGTTATCCACACGTATGTGTACAAGATTGAAGTTAAGCCTCACAAGATCTTCTACCACAAGACATATAACGTACCGTTATCTCAACGACCTGCTGTGTGGCAAGAATTAAAACAAATGTTAGACTGGAAGGTCATTGAACCATCCACCTCACCTTACTGTAGTCCTCTACTTGTTGTCAAAAAATCAAATGGAAGCATTAGGTTAGTGTTAGACGCACGAGCTATTAATGAAATAATTTTACCGGTTCACACAAAACCTGAAAATTTAGAAGAGCAATTACAGAAATTTCTAGATGCAAAATATTTTTCCACAATAGATCTCGCTAATTCGTTTTGGCAGGTGGGTATCACTCCTGATTCTCGGAAATATACTGCATTTATGTTCGGGGGGCGAACCTATCAGTTTTGTGTTCTACCCTTCGGACTGAATGTCAGCTCTGGGGTATTCATTACAGCCCTGGATACCGTGCTAGGCGACGATTTAGTTGAGACAGTCACACACTATGTAGATGATATACTGATAGCTACACAATCCTGGAATGAACACGTTGACACACTTCAAAGAATTTTAGAAAAATTTGCACAAGCTGGAGTCACAGCCAACCTAAGAAAATCAAAATTTGGTTGCAGTGAGATAAAATATTTAGGACATATCATTAATTCACAGGGCATACGTCCTGATCCCAGTAAATTAGATGCTATCAGAAACTTTCCTAGCCCTCGAACTAAAAAGCAGTTAAAATCATTCCTTGGGCTATGTTCATTTTTCAGACGTTTTTTGCCACAACCACTTTTGAACAGTAAACATCTGCTAAATCTACTCAGAAAGAATCAAGTTTGGATCTGGTCGGAACAGTGCCAGAATGACTTTAATACAATTAAACATGCTTTAGTGAATGCTAACATATTGAGCCATCCAGATTTCAATTTAGATTTTTGTATGACTTGTGACGCTTCACGTACTGGCTTGGGCTGTTGCTTATTTCAAGTTGTAAAGAATAAAGAAAAGGAACAGATAAGAATTATTGGGTTTGCAAGTCGTACTTTAACTGAATGTGAGCGTACATACTCGACTACTGAGTTAGAAACACTTTCCATAGTATGGGCATTCAAGAAATTCAATTATTATTTATTTGGAAAACATACAGTAATTTACACCGATCACCAGGCCCTGACATTTTTGTTAACTTGTAAACTTGTACATCCTAGACTATCACGATGGGCAGTTACACTTCAGAACTACTCTTTTGAAATTAAGTACATAAGAGGTAAGGACAACACCATTGCGGACACTTTGTCTAGACTTCCACAAGGTATGAATGATACCAACAGTGACTTAGAAAATATAAATGACTACAGGATTCTCTTAATGCAAGACAAGCAGTATCACCAATATTATATTGATATGTGCAGAAACATGGCTGAATTATAAAAATCTGATCCTCACTGGTATAAGATAATAACATTACTTGTAGAAAAACAAAATCATCCTTCGACTAAGTATTACAAGTTACACAATGATGTGTTATTTTATCGACGACATCCAAATGCTACTAACTGGTGTGTATGCATTCCCGAAGAGTCTGAACGTAATTTAATTTGGCACACACACTTAGTTTGGGGTCATTATGGGACGAAAAAGTGTTTGGCAAAGCTCAGCACATACTGTTATTTTAGCAATATGAGAAGAAAAATTTACAGGGAACTGAAAACATGTGTCATATGTCAAAAATCAAAACCTCAGAATTTATCCACAAAAACAGATTTACATTCTATTTTACCCAGTAAACCCCTGGAAATTCTGTGTACTGACATCAGTGGACCGCATCCAGCAAGCTCTGGAGGCGTCAAATATATCTTAGCTTTTTACGATGTATTTTCTAAACATGTAAAACTTTATGCTTTAAAATCCGCCACTGCAAGTGCTATAATACGAAGATTCTCAAGTGATTACCTGACGCACGTGGGAAAACCTAAAGCAATTCTGTCAGATAATGCAGCATACTACTCTGGGTACAAATGGAGAAATTTCTTGAAGGACAATAACATTAAAAGTATATTTATTTCGAGGTTTAGTCCACAATGTAACGCGACTGAGAGACTTTTCCGAGAATTAAATCGATTCATGAGGACCTATATTTCATCAAAACATACTAATTGGGTGTCCTACCTAAGTCTTTTCGAAGACGTACACAATAACTTAAATATTTACGATACAAATTACACACCTAACGAGATCATGTTCAATTGCAAACAGAACGATCAGTGGATAGAACCATTACCTAAGTTGTCAGACAAGGAAATCACACCTGAACAGAAAATAAAAGAAGTATTGACTACATTGACACATCACGCACAAATACGAAACAAACATCACAGAAACATAATAAAAAGAAAACAAAAATTCGAGGTAGGAATGCTTGTACTACTTCGTACTCATCATAAATCTGTTGCACTCAAACGACGCAACGCTAAGTGGCGTCTGCTATATGAAGGACCTTATATAATTGTTAACATACCGCACCCTGGTGCGTATCTGTTACAACATCGTAGAACTAACAAAATTATTGGGCTATACGCACACCGAGATCTTAGAGCATTTCATGCTGAATAATGTCAAAGTCATACCCATCAAAACATTGCTAAGCAACTCGTTACAACACAGATAATAAGTAGTATAGAAATTTTCATTTCAGCGTTCCAGAGTCGCAGTTGAAGACAGAAGAACTTTTCTTTCAACGCCGCGGCTCCACCGAGAAGACTGAATATTAAAGTAAAATTTATGATTACGTAGCAGTGAATGATATATTAATTTTTCACGGAACATTTGTGACTGTAGGTACCACTGACTTGGTATGACACCTGACGAACTGACAGACGTCATCTGTGAAGCGATCTTTTACTTTGAGAAATAGATTAGACGCACATCTCTCAACACGAAAAGCATCTACCAGTAGTCAAGGCCACACAGACACTCTACACACACGCACAAAACGCGAGGAATCGAACATTTTCTCTCTCTTACTATTTTGAATATTTATTGAGTAGTGAAAACGCCTGGTCTTGCCTACTGATGTAATGAATGTTGTGTCTAACCTATCTTAATTTCAGGTGACATCACAAAACCGATAAAGAGGACGTAAATATCTGCAATTCATGTAATCAAATGTGACACAATGTAATAACCTATAGCGATGTAATGATGATGTAAACATGTTTATGTGCAACTGTATTATGTTTATACTAAGAAAATATGTGACGTGTGTATGTATAATTACTTTTTTTTTTAACTGATGTATCATGTAAAAATTTGAACAAAACGAGTGCCAAAAAGACATTGCATAGTGAACCTCTGTTCACGGACATTAACGAACATTACTAACTCTGCAACTACGCAGAAACCTATGTGAAGGAAACGGTTAATGCCATTCATTATGCATCGTACCTATGTAAACGCGATGAACGATTTCCTTGATTAATAACTACGAACATTTAGGTGAGCTATATTCAGCAAAAAACTGAAAATGTGAAGTGCATAATTCGTGCATCGTCTAGTGACATTACTAAAGTACCTAACTTCAAGATGTTAACTGGATTAAATGGACACAAAGTGCCTGTCCAGAAAACAACACGACGGGTGGAAGAATTTTGGTTGGAACTTCAGGGAATGAAATGTTCTCGAAATGTGACGGACACTCTTACCTGGACTGTCCATGGATCGACGCCAGCTATGTGCCGTCCGAGGTTCTGCAACCAAGCTTCCACGGAATGTAAAAAACGAACTGCACGTGGACCAATTACTCGATGGGTCACGTCTGATCTGTAATAAGCAATGCTTTTACTCACAACGAACTGCATCACAACGACTATAATGAAAATAGGAAATGGACACGCTTATGTATTAATCACGTTGTTATACAACGATGTTACCGTGATCAAAAAACTTTACCACGACGATACTAACCTGTAAAAAATTATTGTGCAGCAGATGAATATGAACTGTGATAACGACACGATGTGTATAGGTCAACGCACCTGAAACATACGGACATTTTTCTTTGAAGTATTTCAAAACAATACTATGTAACTAAGAACATTCAACAATCTAAGTTGTATTGTGTTATAACGAATATTGTAAATTTAAAACTAAGTTACCTGTCATAGAATGTAGTCTTCATATGTAATCTTGGTTGAATATTTTCTTGGTGCAACGACTGAGAGACGCGCGCACACGAACAATATGAACTGCAATACTGTGCCGCGTGATCTAACTGTACGCACTCTATCTGCCAACATAAGAACTTTTACGGCGCACCCGCGTCATTCAAATTTTGTATATAATGAGTATAATGTGGGTCATGTAAATAGTTGTAGATAACTTAGATTTTCTTGTGCCTTTAGGTGAATTGCTCGCCTGCAGGTGTGTCCTTTCGCCTCGCAATTCAGGGGGCAATATAAAGGCACATTTGCATGCCGAGCGTGAGTTTCCTCGGAAACGCGAAATATTAATTAAATAAATAATCAGTGACAAATAAATAAAGCCTATGGCACACAACTGCAGCGCTGTGTCGCTGATAAAACAAAAGCACAATTACGTTACTCGTATGTTTGATTAAGAAAAGGGGAGCTCTGGTTGAAGTGGTGCGAGAAGCACGTATTTTTTTTTTATTGTCTGGCACACCGCCATATTTCATGTTATAGAAAATTACTGCGAGTTGCAACCACACTAGGCACTCGATTCTGTAAAGAATTTATATTTATAAAAGTAAGTAGGATTATGAACTGTAGGCTTATTCATTGAATATATCTGATTTAACTAACAGTGTAACTTTTTTATGTTTAGTAGACAATCACCTCTGTACGACGTTTTGGCATGGCTGGCAAATTATTGTAATATTGAGATTTAGATTATAAGTCCGCACCTACCGCAGCAGTCTTTGGAAACGATTTAACTACGAAGTCCGATTATTTCAATTTTATTTCACGGTCAACTACGAGTAACATTGCCTTTACGAAAAAGCCATTGTCAAGCGTCTGATACCGAATAATTATCCAGATAAGCAAATATCAATTACAATTACAATCACCATCATACAGAATAATTAACATTAAAATAATTAATATTTTATTTGATTTTATTTTATTTATTTTATAAGTGGGACAAATAAAAGCGGCCCGGAGAACAGTTCCACGGTACAAGATCACAGCTGGTCGTGGTAGCCGTGCGGTTCTAGGCGCTACAGTCTCGAACCGCGCGACCACTACGGTCGCAGGCTCGAATCCTGCTTCGGGCATGGATGTGTGTGATTTCCTTAGGTTAGTTAGGTTTAAGTAGTTATAAGTTCTAGGGGACTGATGACCTTAGAAGTTAAGTCCTATAGTGCTCAGAGTCATTTGAACCATTTTACAAGATCACAGCGGAGGAAATGAAGTTCAGTACTAGCCTGACTACAGCATATGCTGAAAGTGACAACTATTCATCTCTTTGCCCTTTAGGGCCCTGGTCGGCAAGATGCTGGACAGCTGGAATTTCTGCAATCTCATCCGAAATGTTCTACTGTAGTTTTTTTAAGACTACGCGGGTTGTGGCGATACAGTTCAGACTTGAGGCCTCCCAACATGAAGTAATCGCACATTGATAGGTAGGTGACATCGGTGGTCAGCAAGGGCCGCGACCAGACTGTTGTTCTTGTGGTCTTCAGTCCTGAGACTGGTTTGATGCAGCTCTCCATGCTACTCTATCCTGTGCAAGCTTCTTCATCTCCCAGTACCTACTGCAACCTACATCCTTCTGAATCTGCTTAGTGTATTCATCTCTTGGTCTCCCTCTACGATTTTTACCCATCACGCTACCCTCCAATACTAAACTGGTGATCCCTTGATGCCTCAGAACATGTATTACCAACCGATCCCTTCTTCTAGTGAAGTTGTGCCACAAACTTCTCTTCTCCCCAATCCTATTCAATACTTCCTCATTAGTTATGTGATCTACCCATCTAATCTTCAGCATTCTTCTGTAGCACCACATTTCGAAAGCTTCTATTCTCTTCTTGTCCAAACTATTTACCGTCCATGTTTCATTTCCATACATGGCTACACTCCATACAAATACTTTCAGAAATGACTTCCTGACACTTAAATCTATACTCGATGTTAACAAATTTCTCTTCTTCAGAAACGCTTTCCTTGCCATTGCCAGTCTACATTTTATATCCTCTCTACTTCGACCATCATCAGTTATTTTGCTCCCCAAATAGCAAAACTCCTTTACTACTTTAAGTGTCTCATTTCCTAATCTAATACCCTCAACATCACCCGACTTAATTCGACTACATTCCATTATCCTCGTTTTGATTTTATTAATGTTCATCTTATATCCTCCCTTCAAGACACCATCCATTCCGTTCAACTGTTCTTCCAAGTCCTTTGCTGTCTCTGACAGAATTACAATGTCATCGGCGAACCTCAAAGTTTTTATTTCTTCTCCATGGATTTTAATACCTACTCCGAATTTTTCTTTTGTTTCCTTTACTGCTTGCTCAATATACAGATTGAATAACATCGGAGAGAGGCTACAACCCTGTCTTACTCCCTTCCCAACCACTGCTTCCCTTTCATGTCCCTCGACTCTTATAACTGCCACCTGGTTTCTGTACAAATTGTAAATAGCCTTTCGCTCCCTGTATTTTACCCCTGCCACCTTTAGAATTTGAAAGAGAGTATTCCAGTCAACATTGTCAAAAGCTTTCTCTAAGTCTACAAATACTAGAAACGTAGGTTTGCCTTTTCTTAATCTTTCTTCTAAGATAAGTCGTAAGGTCAGTATTGCCTCACGTGTTCCAGTGTTTCTACGGAATCTAAACTGATCTTCCCCGAGGTCGGCTTCTACTAGTTTTTCCATTCGTCTGTAAGGAATTCGTGTTAGTATTTTGCAGCTGTGGCTTATTAAACTGATTGTTCGGTAATTTTCACATCTGTCAACAACTGCTTTCTTTGGGATTGGAATTATTATATTCTTCTTGAAGTCGAAGGGTATTTCGCCTGTTTCACACATCTTGCTCACCAGGTGGTAGAGTTTTGTCAGGACTGGCTCTCCCAACGCCGTCAGTATTTCTAATGGAATGTTGTCTACTCTGGGGGCCTTGTTTCGACTCAGGTCTTTCAGTACTGTGTCAAACTCTTCACGCAGTATCGTATCTCCATTTCATCTTCATCTACATCCTCTTCCATTTCCATAATATTGTCCTCAAGTACATCGTTCTTGTATAGACCCTGTATATACTGCTTCCACCTTTCTGCTTTCCCTTCTTTGCTTAGAACTGGGTTTCCATCTGAGCTCTTGATGTTCATACAAGTGGTTCTCTTATCTCCAAAGGTCTCTTTAATTTTCCTGTAGGCAGTATCTATCTTACCCCTAGTGAGATAAGCCTCTACATCCTTACATTTGTCCTCTAACCATCCCTGCTTAGCCATTTTGCACTTCCTGTCGATCTCATTTTTGAGACGTATGTATTCCTTTTTGCCTGCTTCATTTACTGCATTTTTATATTTTCTCCTTTCATCAATTAAATTCAATATTTCTTCTGTTACCCAAGGATTTCTTCTAGCCCTCGTCTTTTTACTTACTTGATCCTCTGCTGCCTTCACTACTTCATCCCTCAAAGCTACCCGACCAGACTGATCTCTGCTAATAACTCTCTCAGAACTGAAGATTGTGTAAATGTGCTCCAAGTGTCGGCTGACTGTATGGGCAGTTCGTGCAGCCTGTTGGAAATAAATCTTGGTCTTTTCCTCCTACGTTAATGCTACCACAAATGGCTTCAAAGTGTTGGCAATGTATTGCGCCGAAGTCAGCGTCTGATGAAAGAAGATTAGACCAATAATGTGGCTTGCGGATACTGTACACCAAACGCAAACCTTCTGATCATGAAATGGTGTTTCGTGCAAGTTATGTCGATTCTGTAGTTCTGTGAGTTGACATAACCACTCAAGTGAAACCAGGCTTCATCATACTTAATGAATAGATCCATGTCCAAGCCATTCACTGTTATCTCAGTGAACAGCCACTCACAAAACTGGAGGCCCTGAGGAGCATCCGCTGATTTTAGTGCATGAACAAAAGACACTCGGTAGGGATGCATGTGCAGGTCCAAGTGGAGCATTCGTGATATGCTACTCTCTTGCGAAAGGAGTCGGATTGGTTTCGTAGAACTCTGTAGCTTTTTCTGGTGAACGGCAGCCACATTTTCTGTTGTAAGGAACGTTTCGGAAAGTTTTTTGACTTGTTCAAAACAGATCTTATCTGACGGCATTTCCGGACAACGCGTTGCATGGCACTCTTTACTGGCACTTTGACACCCTTAAGCTTCTCGTCAAACAACTGACCACACCATTTTCACGAGGCTCTTGTCAGTTATCTTTCCACAGCGAACAACAGCAGCTCCACTGTGGGTACCATCGTCCAGTCTGCTCTGCTCCACTCACACTGACAGCTCGCAGTACTCTCTGAATCGATGTGGATCACGTGGCCGGCGTACGCGTGATGTCCGAGTCCCGTGGAGTGGTTATACTCATACATTCACGTCCAACAGTGTACACTCGTCCGGGACAGTTTTATTTGCCCCATCCTCTGTCACCGCCGTCCAGAAACACAGCTGTGTCGGACATCCAGGATTACTAGGAAGAGGGGCTGTCGCAAACTGAATAATGAGCAACGCTCCACTAGAGGTGAAACCAAACACCTAAGCAGATTCACGAACGGTAACAGGGAACGGAAACGATAGCTCAGATTGCGGAGTCAGCAGGATGTTGGGTTAGCCAAGTCCAGATGTGTCAGAATATAGCACCAGTCACTCTGGAGCAATGCTGGCCTGCATTCTAACAAAAGTGCCTCATCTCTGGAACAAACTGTCAAAGAAAACATTTTTACTGTTTCGAAAACTATGAATTTCTTAATAGTGCATTAATACTGAAGTTAGTGCGACTATTAATATTGTAAATGTTGTTATTGTCGTTTGTCGGTGTCACTATTTGTAACTCCTCGCCGTATGACAATTCATTATAAACTTACGAAACACGTAGTGACCTATAGTTACGATGCAGTGCGTAAATATTAGTGTACGAATCCAAATGTTTTTCAGTTCAATCTCCTGTCGTTCCTACGATTTTTCCAGTAATTACCGCTCCTTTCACCTCGTCCAGTGAGAAACATGCCGAGTTGCAGCAAAGATAGATGTCTATACGAAACTGCAGGCCCCACTGTAAGTGACGGCTTAATGCAGTTCTGAGGAAACCAAGGGCGCGCCACGTGCAACTGGTCCATGCCTAGTAAAGCACTTTTCCCATTAATAGTACTGGGAATTCTTTGGAGTGTTTATTTGTGACAGATGCTTTCATTTCTTCATAATTACCAAGTAGCTGTAGAGTAACATTCCATTTTTATCTAATTTCCTTTTTATGTCGCGTACAACTACAGAATATCTTATTCGCGCGTTTTTAAATTCCTATACTAGATGTGAAACAGAAATGTTTTGTATTGTTTGACTGTAGACGTCATTTGCAAAAGTATGAGCTGCAAGTGATATTTAAATCGCAGTTAATCAATCAGCGCAGGTGTGAAAGTTACATCAATAGAGAATGCTAGATTTGATCCTTTGTGCGCGCGTTAACGAGAATATCTTCGGTAAGAAGCAGTGTCAGTTACGCCTGTTCTGTAAGATAATATCGAATTCCTGACCACGGACATTCCAATTTTGCTATTCAGTTTACAAATAAGGAAACATCTCTCCACATTTCAGAGTCTATCAATACTATTCTCTCACATCCTCCCACTCCATTAACAATATATATATACGTAGTTCCCGGTATCCCAGCAAGCTGGATGGCTGTAGTGTAAAAACATAATAACTTAATCTTACACAAAATATTTTCACCATGAAGTCGAGACAGAACCTGCAACTTGGATAAAATAAACTATGTACTGTAATTCCGTCACAATTGCGTTTAAATATGCTGATCACTATTTTCGAACTACAAAGTTCATTTTCAAGCCAGGCCTTTTAATATCCACACTAACAGCACTTGGTTTGGTGACAGCCAATTTACACAAAGGTAACATACACAGTAGATACTCACATGGAATATCGTACTTCTTTCGTAATGTATGTGCTCCAAAGTGTAGTTGAACTCGACTCACAACACTGTGACGGAATTACAATAAATTATTTATCTTCCACAAAACAGCGGTTGTTATCATTCCTGAGATCTGGAATGATGTGTCTGTCGAGGCATTACTCTATTGCTAGGGAATGTCAAAAATCTGAGTTATTCCCTGGTTTTGGTTCAGCTTTCCTCTGAGAGACTGGACAGGTAATCTCTCTGCCAGCCCCCTCCCATAAAAATAATCTCTAGTCACCAATCACCTTTTGGTAACATGTTTAGTACACTCTCAGTTACACGTTCCAGGGCGTGTGGTTGGCACTGATGACTCGTTTCGTATAGTGTGGTAGTTCATTATGAGAGTAGGATAACGTTGCTGAGGTCGTGTGCTGAAGACACGATGTCGCTGGGTTCCAGGTCACACACTCCACACAGATATTAAACCAAAAAGCGGCAACTGAGACATGCTAATAAACAAAACACGTATTCAAATGCAGGCAAATCGTGGCGAAGTTATGAACATATTCACAATCGCTGAATGACATCGATACGATACTGACGTTCTCACGTTCCACTTCTTTTTGTGTGTTTACAAGTAAGCGCAACCTTTAAACATGTAACTATGAAGCCCACAGAGGATATTCGCAACATCCATTACTGCAGCATCTAGAAGACCACAAAGGAAACCAGAAGAGATTCATATTCATGTTAAATGACCAAAAAATTATCTGTAGAAACATTTAGAACTGTAACCATGCCATTTAAAGAGACGTAATGTTAGCTACGAGCTTAACACAACAGAAGAAAGATAAAATATATTACAGCTAACGCTGAACTATCATTGCTGATGTCATTCCACTTTAATGAGCACCTTTTCTTGTCATTTTCTTCTGACTGGTTTGATGCGGCCCGCCACGAATTCCTCTCCTGTGCTAACCTCGTCATCTCATAGTAGCACTTGCAACCTTTATCCTCAATTATTTGCTGGATATATTCCAATCTCTGTCTTCCTCTACAGTTTTTGCCCTCTACAGCTCCCTCTAGTACCATGGAAGGCATTCCCTCATGTCTTAGCACATGTCCTATCATCCTCTCCCTTCTCCTTATCAGTGTTTTCCGCATATTCCTTTCCTCTCCGACTCTGAGCAGAACCTCCTCATTCCTTACCTTCTCAGTCCACCTAATTTTCAACATTCGTCTGAAGCACCACATTTCAAATGTTTCGATTCTCTTCTGTTCCGGTTTTCCCACAGTCCATGTTTCACTACCATACAATGCTGTACTCTACACGTACATTCTCAGATATTTCTTCCTCAAGTTAAGGCCTATGTTTGTTATTAGTAGACTTCTCTTGGCCAGGAATGCCTTTTTTACCATCGATAGTCTCCTTTTGATGTCCTCCTTGTTCCGTCCGTCATTGGTTATTTTACTGCCTACGTAGTAGAATTCCTTAACTTCATCTACTTCGTGACCATTGATCCTGATCTTAAGTTTCTCACTGTTCTCATTTCTACTACGTCTCATTACCTTCATCTTTCTTCGATTTACTTTCAGTCCATACTCTGTACTCATTAGAGTGTTCATTCTGTTCAGTAGACAATGTAATTCTTCTTCACTTTCACTCAGAATTGCAATGTCATCAGCGAATCCTTTCACCTTGAATTTTAATTCCACTCCTGAACCATTCTTTTATTTACATCATTGCTTCCTCAATGTACAGATTGAATAGTAGGGGCGGAAGGCTACATCCTTGTCTTACACTCTTTTTAATACGAGCATCTGGTTCTTGGTCGTCCGCTCTTATTATTCCCTCTTGGCTGTTGTTCATATTGTATATGATCTGTCTCTCCTTATAGCTTACCCATACTTTTCTCAGAATTTCAAACATCTAGCACCATTTTACAATGTCGAACCCTTTTTCCAGGTCGATAAATCCTATGAACGTGACTTGATTTTTCTTTAGCCTTGCTTCCATTATTAACCGCAACGTGAGAGTTGCCTCTCTCGTGCCTTTACCTTTACAAAGCCAAACTGATCGTCATCTAGCGCATCCTCAATTTTCTTTTCCATTCTTCTGTATATTGTTATTGTCAGCAACTTGGATGCAAGAGCTGTTAAGCTGCTTGTGCGACCTTTTCCAAGTATATCTCATCCTCTTGTGTTTCTTGAACAGAGTATTCGCTGTTACTAGGTGAGACTTGTTACAGAACTCAATTAGTCTTTCTCCTCTCTCGTTTTTTTTTCCCAAGCCCACATTCTCCTGTAACCTTTTCTTCTACTCCTTCCCCTACAACTGCATTCCAGTCTCCCACGACTATTAGATTTTCATCTCCCTTTACATACTGTATTACCCTTTCAATATCCTCATACACTTTGTTGTTGGTTTGCTGTCGATTCTCATAAGAACAACTCTATCAATGAACAGTTCACAGTAACATACTCTCTGCCCTATCTTCCTATGCGTAACGAATCCTACTCCTTTTTTTTGTAATTTTCTGCTGCTGTAGATATTGCCCTATACTCATCTGACCAGAAATCCTTGTCTTCTTTCCACTTCACTTCACTGACCCCTGCTATAACTAGATTGAGCATCATGACACTGTAACTGTTAACTTCCGGAAGTTTAAGCGGCTTTATAGTGCAACAATAACACATGAGTGCGAGATATGATCGACTCTGTTAGACCACATTGTGAGATGTTTGAATTCGTTGCGAAGTGCAATCCTACGGACCATAGTAAGGTATAGAGGGAAACACGGGTGTCAGAGCTCTGTTAGAACGTCGTCAACACACTAACACGAAATGAGAAGTTTGAAAAACTTTTTCCTGCCTTACTGTATGTACGTAGTATGCCGTATTTCTGTCAATGTTTCAGATGCCGGGAAAGAGACGGAGCCTGTGTAACGAGTTGAGAGAATTGATGACACTCGTTACGAAGACAATTTCTTAAGAAGGTAAGTATTACGGTTTTAGAAGGAAACGTCACATTTTAAGACCAGCTTTTACTTGTGCCTTCAGGTGATTTATGTGTTTGTTTCGGCATGCAAGGAAAACATGTTTGGTGCTTGAATTCAATGTGATGGACGAAGAACGATAGTCATCATTTGGATTTGCTGCTTTTGCATTTGCTGTGCTGATAGTTAAAGTGGTTGAATATAAGGTCTTCCAGTTATGCAGAACACACTAATTTTCCATGAGATCCAAATATGTTTCAGCACCTCTGTGTCATCATCAATGGATTTTCTTTATTCGAATCTGTTAATTGTGAACACATTTTGAGTGGTAAAAAATCAATGAACATTAGGCCTAAAGACAGTTTTTGTTTGCTATCGTCATTACCTTATTTTTGCATTCTACGGTTATTCAGTACCAGTTGTACATTATCATGTACTGGTAGCTTCCCATCCGCCACCATATGCTGCCAATGTGAATGCAGTTGTTGATTTAACACATCGCTTTATGTTTAAATGTAATTTTGTTGTAGCACGGTGTTTCGCGTATATAATTGTTAGTACTTACGTTTTGCTTTGGCAGATTCTTTTTCTCCTGCGTCCTCATTGAGAACCACACAGAAAGACTACACATATTTTGCAGAGTTTTGTTTGTAACAAACACTTTAAACTTTGCCTAAAAATAGCGTAAACGTTGTTATTGTGCATCCCATCCCAGTCGTTCATTTGTTCTGAAGTGAGTTTTGAGCCGAATTTAATTTTGGTTTCTTTCTGTATCTTTGTATTTATCTCTCTTTCTCTCTCTCTCTCTCTCTCTCTCTCCTTAACCCCCAAGCCCCCTCCCCCTGTATTTATGTGCGTGCATTTGTGTGTTCCAGCAGTTTGTGTTCTCAATGTTTCACTTCTGCAGACAATAAGTTTAGGATATTATCTAGTAATTCTGTGTTTGTTAATGTTTATCATAATTGTCGCATACCATTTACTTCGTATGTACACTGAAGATAGCTTATGGGAACAACATAGTGAAGTAAGATTGTATCATAGTCTTACATATTTCGAGTCTTCTTCTGAAGTCTATTTTATATGTTTTAATCTGTTTTGCTTTGAATGTAGTATACGGAAATTTCGATTGTATTCACCGATGTATTTTCCCACACACTGTCGCATAACGATGACAGTCGAACGGAACAACAACAGAAAACGACAACGCATCCTGATTCTTGAAACTGATGACAGACCAACTGGAATATGATTGAGTGGTTTACATGCATCGTTCAACGATGTGTGAAACCGGAGGCAGTGGAGGACGTCAAGTGATATTCATAAGTGAGTTGAGACCGTTTCACAAAGAATTATCGGGGTTCTTGACAGAGATCAATGTACTGAGCAACAGTAGTTAATAAAGTCAAATAAAACAGACTGAAAAAATATTACACACACGGCATCATTGATAAACTGACTTACTGCCAATTTACACTAACCGAAATGGAAAGTCTTACACCATAAAACACCAGTCCCACATTTATACCTTATGAAAATATTCGTACCGAAATTATGGTGCACCAGTAGTCCATGTGTGATTTATTTAAATTAAAATCACAACATGTTTCTGAAACACATTCGGACCATTAGTGCAACATTATCTCTCTACGATATTGTGATGCATTTGCACTATGACTTCACAACAAGTTGTGGACGTTGTCTTCATGTAAAGTGTGCTAAATCATTAAACTTTAACTCCATTCGGAACACACCGGCCACAATTACCGTTATGATATGAGATCTCATAAGAATATACTCTACAATACTGGCTGGAAGTAGGTATGAAAATATGAGTCATCACGTTGCTTCGCAGACACGCCCTTTGGGTGACAAACCAGAGAAGTGGGCAGGCTAGCGAAGGATCTGTACACTTCTCAAGGCGTTTACAATGTGAACTGCAATGTGGGATCTTGCATTGTTTTGCTGGAGTGTGCCATTTGGTGGCCTGATCATGAAGTGTATGGCCGCAAAGTTGACAGAGTTGTTTCCTGTGATCTTCGAGCAGGTTGTCTGCGGATACATTGGCGTCCATCTGACCACAGCAAAGAGAAGCTAGAATCATAGCGGGATACCACACAATTTCCACCCCCTCCTTTCCCCTCCCCACCCCAGTGTGCTGAAAATAAGCACGCCGAATAATGAAATTTTGGTCAATACATCCCACACTGATCAGTCAGAACATTATGACCACCGACCTACTATCGATATAAGCCCATCCAGGGGATAGCAGCGTCACCTGGAGAGGAAAGGCTGCTAGTCTCTCTCTCTCTCTCTCGCTCTCTCTCCCTCTCTCTCTCTCTCTCTCTCTCTCTCTCTCTCACACACACACACACACACACATGTAGCATCAGTGAGCGTGCTGTCCGTAGGTAGAATGGGGAAGGGGCGCGGTTTATCTGAGATTGACCAAGGGCAGATTTTGGTGGCCTAGAGCCTTCTCACGATCATTTCGGAAACGGCACGACTTGTCGGGCATTCGGGGAATGCTATGGTAAATTTCTTCGACACGTGACGAAACCACGTGCAGATGCCGTTGGGTTGGGCGACTATACATCATATGTCGGACTTCGTAGACTGTGGAGATCGGTAGAACAGGAGAGGCGGTGAACTGTGGCAGAAATAACATCAGACTTAAATGCCGGCAAAGTACAAGTGAGTCTGAACACACAGTGTACCGAATACTCCTAATGATGGGCGTTTGCAGCTGACGACCATGTGTGTGTAAATATTAACAAACGTCTTTGGCAACTACGAATGAAGTGGACACGTGACCATCGGCACTGGACGTTGGCGCAGTGGCATAGTATTGCATGATCTGATGAATCCCGATACCTCCTACATCATGCCGATGCGAGGACGTGAATCTGTCGTCTTCCAAGAGAACATCTCTTTGACACCTGTACTGCAGGACGCAGACAAACAGGCGGCGGCTCTGTTCTGCTGTGGGTTAACATCCAGGTGGGCATCCATGGGTCCGGTGGAGCTCTTGCAAGCCGACATGACGGCCAAGGAGTGTCGTGCACTGGCTGAAGACCACGTACAGCCCTTCATCATGACCATGTTTCCCGACATTAGTGGCATTTCTCATCAAGATAATGTGCCGTGTCACAAGCTGAGGAGTGTGATGGAGTGGTTAGAGGAACATAGTGGCGAGTTCGAGCTGATTTGGTGGCCCAGCACCTCGCCAGATCTGAGCCCATCGAACCCTTCTGAGATGTAATTCCATGTGGCGTCAGAGTTCATAATCCAATCCCTGGAATTTACGGGAATTAGATGACTTGTGTGTGCGGATGTAGTGTGCAGATGTGGTGCCAACTAGCTCCAGCTACCCACCAAGGCGTCATTGCTTCCATACCAAAGGTGGACATACCGTGGACATACCTACACCGGCTGTTAGGTAGGTGGTCATAGTGTTCTGATTGTTCAGTGTATGTTTAGCAGCGTTAGGTAAAGGTTTTCATGAGGAAGCATGTTCCATTTTCACCGTAGTAACACATAAATGGTACAAGGAAACCAGCTCAACAACTGACAAAAATAGCCAGACTAACAACAGGAGGTACAAGTAAATAACAAACAGTACGACGTCAAGACATAGTGGATTTTCTATGACAGGAAAAACATGAAACAGACGGAGCACCTTTTACATAATAACATGACAACGCATTGCAGAAAAAGTTAAAACTAAGCTACAAACATTGAGAATTGTAACAACTCTCGAAAATACAAGTAACCTGCTCCATCAATAAATTCATATTTCAATTTAAAAAGTAAATAAACGAAAATGCCTCAAGCTCCTTATCACTGAGCACATATCAGACTAAACAAATTACCACTATGTGAGGGATCTTTCGCGAGCCATCATACTGAGCGAATACGTCAGGCAGGCCGTGGTGGCAAAGCGGTTCTAGGCGCTTCAGTCCGGAACCGCGCGACTGACACGCTCGCAGGTTCGAATCCTGCCTCGGCCATGGCTGTGTGTGATGTCCTTAGGTTACTTAGGTTTAAGTAGTTCAAAGTTTTAGGGGACTGATGACCTCAGATGTTAAGTCCCATAGTGCTCAGAGCCATTTGAATACGTCACAGATTTTGAGCTGGTCCCTGGGACGAGAGCATTTTACTTAGTATCGCTGCGGCAGACACTTTTCATTCGGCAGGAAATAACTTCCAGTGGCTACAGCTAGTATATAAGAGCAAAGTGAAAATAACTCGGGCTGTCTTGTATTAAGCAAGACAAGTACTTATTTTTAGGATTGCGTGACTCAGTCGGTCAAAACGGATCCCTTATTGGATCGCTTTGTCATCATTCTGTCTGTCCGATTGTTAAAAGCCATTTTTCTGAGGAACGGGAAAGACATATCAAGTTGAAATTCATTTCACTGACTGAGGTCTATGGTCCCTTGGCGGTTAAAAACTTGAAATTTCTAAGACAATGCAATCGAAAGATACAGCCATTTACGTCACATATTTTAATACTCGCAAACTCACTCATCAAAAGCTATAGGGTATTTCCCGTCGGCCGAGAATCATGAAATTTGCCAAAAAAGATGCCTTCACAGTCCAACCAAAGAAAGAATAAAAAAGTCGTAAATTTGTGATTGTACGTATTGTACGAAAAAAATTTTGTCTTTCCTCATCTGATTACTGTCTGTTAAGACGCCTGTTCTCAGGAACGGGGAGACGTATCAAGCCGAAATTTATGTCACGTGCTAAGGTCTGGAGGCCCTTGGTTGTGTAGTAGATGTTAGCTTGTAAGTCAATGCAACCAAAAGCTACGGCCGTTTAGGTCACATATTTTGACGCTCCCAAACTCACTCATCGAAACTTACAGGGTACTGCTCGTTGATGAACGGTGATGAAATTTGGCGAAGAAGTGACTTTTACAGTACAGGTAAAGGAAAATCCGAAAATAAGTAATCAGTAATTATATAACACGAAAATAATATTTCTTTTATTGTTTGTTATCCGACGTCAAATTCGAAATTAAAACAATCAGTAGTTCTCCATTCAGGCTAATGGGTCACAGTCATAAGAGTCAAACATCAGGTAAGGAATGACGTGTTTCGGAATTTATCCCTCATCAGATATCAAGAGCGATTACTGCACGTAGATATGACGTTTCAAGTTGTATGTGAAACAACTATCGCAGACTAGTTCATAAAGCCATTCCTTGGCTGATATAGTAATCACACCTGACAAACAAGACTTAACGGATGAAATTGTCAATACTGTCTTTCAGAAAATTACTAAGTGGTTCCTTGTAAACGGATTCTCACTGAATTTTGATAAGACACAGTACATACAGTTCCGTACAGTGAATGGTATGACGCCATTAATAAATATAGACCTTAATCAGAAGCATATAGCTAAGGTAGAATATTCCAAATTTTTAGGTGTGTCCATTGATGAGAGATTAAATTGGAAGAAACACATTGATGATCTGCTGAAACGTTTGAGTTCAGCTACTTATGCAGTAAGGGTCATTGCAAATTTTGGTGATAAACATCTTAGTAAATTAGCTTACTACGCCTATTTTCACTCGTTGCTTTCATATGGAATCATATTTTTGGGTAATTCATCACTGAGAAATAAAGTATTTATTGCACAAAAGCGTGTAATCAGAATAATAGCTGGAGTCCACCCAAGATCATCCTGCAGACATTTATTTAAGGATCTAGGGATATTCACAGTAGCTTCTCAGTATATATACTCTCTTATGAAATTTGTTATTAACAACCAAACCCAATTCAAAAGTAATAGCAGTGTGCATAACTACAATACTAGGAGAAAGGATGATCTTCACTATTCAAGATTAAATCTAACTTTGGCACAGAAAGGGGTGAATTATACTGGCACTAAAGTCTTTGGTCACTTACCAAATAGTATCAAAAGTCTGACAGATAACCAACAAGTACTTAAGAAGAAATTAAAAGAATTTCTGAATGACAACTCCTTCTACTCCATAGAGGAATTTTTAGATATAAATTAAAAAAAAAAACAAAAAACAAAAATATTAATAAAAAAATTAAAAAAAATAAAAATAAAAAAACACAAAAATGAAAAAGTTGTTATATTAACTTAAGTATGTTGTTAAATTAACTTAATTATGTCATGTATTGGAAAATTTGACTCGTTCCACATCATTACGAAATATCGTATTCATGATCCATGGAATTAGTATTAATCTAATCTAATCTAATCTAATCTAATCTTTGATTTCTACTATTGGGACCTAGTCAACCTGAATGGCTAACTACTGATTATTATAATAATAGTCGCCTGCCTCCTTCATAACTTTATGGCATATGCATATCCTTGAAATTAGAACATTCTTGAAAGTCTTGGAATTGGGACCGATATCTTCTAGTATCAAAGTCGACAATATGCAAAAATAATCGAGATTCTCGATTACTGCAATTGATGAGCTCTCTGTATACATTTTTAAGTTTGTACGAAACCCTCACTGCTCGAGTCCTACAGGCGTCTGGCTAGTTTTTCAACGTAGTGGAGGTCGATCAACGTTTGTCCGCCTGTGAAGTGCGAGTCTCGCTGGCGGCGAAAACTTTTACACGCTTCACAGCTCCAAAGTACCGAATATGTCCGAAGACATGACACCTAGAGCGTACTAAATTTGATAAAACGACCAATTATCCAACATTCCACACATTAGATACGTCAGTTTTCTCGTTGTCAAATCAACTTTGAGGGCGAGAAGGAAGCGTTCTTATTTTTTCTTTTTTATTCGCGCTTCTTGTCACACACTTTTTTAATCTAATTGGTATCATTTATCTAACTGGTATCATTTACTGTCTCATCCTCTGTAAGACAAAAACGAGAATATCTTTTGTAACCCAGGAAACAGTTATATGCTTATTGACAAATGACGTTGATCTTCCTTGCTGGAGAGCTAATTGTTTCAATACACTGTTTCGATTGTTTCGTTTCTGGCTTGAAGTGGTGCACCAACGTCTGGTCTACAATGCGAAATCGGCGCACGCATTTACTTGGGTAACGTTTAAGCCGTTGCTGGGAAATAGATTCCCGGTTTAGCATATTAACTGCAGACAACAAATGTGGTCTCATCTTTCAATACCGTACGCTCGTTTCAATTTAACTCTTCTTCTGAACTGCTATGTAATGTTACCTGTAGTGTTACTACAGCGTTAGATGTTAGACGCAGCGTGAAACGCCTTTCATCAAATACCACTCCAATGTGACTGTGGTACCCCAGGAGCAACAGTGTCCCTAATTTGCTGGGAAGTGGCGGTGCGGTCCCCTACGGCACTGCGTAGGATCCTACGGTCTTGGCGTGCATCCGTGCGTCACTGCGGTCCGGTCCCAGGTCGACGGGCACGTGCACCTTCCGCCGACCACTGGCGACAACATCGATGTACTGTGGAGACCTCACGCCCCACGTGTTGAGCAATTCGGCGGTACGTCCACCCGGCCTCCCGCATGCCCACTATATGCCCTCGCTCAAAGTTCGTCAACTGCACATACGGTTCACGTCCACGCTATCGCGGCATGCTACCAGTGTTAAAGACTGCGATGGAGCTCCGTATGCCACGGCAAACTGGCTGACACTGACGACGGCGGTGCACAAATGCTGCGCAGCTAGCGTCATTCGACGGCCAACACCGCGATTCCTGGTGTGTCCGCTGTGCCGTGCGTGTGATCATTGCTTGTACAGCCCTCTCGCAGTGTCCGGAGCAAGTATGGTGGGTCTGACACACCGGTGTCAATGTGTTCTTTTTTCCATTTCCAGGAGTGTAGAATCCTCTCGTGTCCAAAATTAGTTCTGCAATTCATGCAATGATGTTTCAGTGTTTTGATTAAGTAATGATACTGATTGTCATTAGTATGAGCTTGGTGCAGTTTTGCTCCCCATAATTTACTAGTGTGCGTGTTATTGGTAACTGCTGCTAAACACAGTACAGATTGCAATCAGTTTGTATCCTGTTTGCTATTCAAAGGGAAGTCTCAACAAAAGTAACTTTAATAACTAATACACAATTGTCTCAAATATATATTTCCAAAATAATGTTCCTAATTAGGCTAGCGACCGTTCATTTTTTTCATTCATTTATAATTTTACCACTTCTGTTAACTACCAAGGTTAAGGCCCGTTTGGTTTTACTGTGAACTTCACAAAATTCAAAATTATCGTCCGATACCCTTTTGCATTAGACACACGCACGGTCGAACTTAAAATCCTCTCAGAGGGTAACATTAACATGTTTCACAGCGCGTTAGTGTTATATGCAATTTATTAACTATTGAAGTGAAGCATCACGTTCTTTGGATGAATAGCCGACCGCATTAAAATATACAAAACATCCAACCTTTACTTGCAAAGATCGCGAGTTTACAGATAGTTCTCTCCACGGTGACTATGGCAGGAAATTGCAATGAACTTTATTGTGGTGTGGTATTCCAAATTATCTCGTTGAAGGGAACACACGCAACTGAGATAGAAACTTATTACGCTGCTAAATTTCATTTATCTCAACATCATTTCTGACCAAGAAATTTACTGTTAGCCCTCGTATGTCGGTTAATATAATGATAGCTGCTGCCTGAGAAGCTTCTACACACTTATTTCGATGAACTGGCAATTATCGCTGCATCTTCAGTGACTATCGTCGGCTTTCTAGTGAATAAGAATGCAAAGGAGAAAATCTCCAGTGCTTCCGAAACACATCACAATTAACAAAACAAAGAAAGAAAAGGTATGCACCAGAGAGATTAATGTTTTGAGGATAACGCTGGCCCGCAGAACGGCAGCTCCTGAGGCCGCAGCTGCGCCCCACGCCACTCAAAGCAGAAAAAAGACGAGCGCATTGTCCTGCCCGGCGGTCGCGCGTCTGCCGCTCCCTGGGGTCCTCGTTTGCAGGGCAGCAATAACCGACGGCGACACCGCCCGGCTCGCAGATTACGCAGACCCATACAGTATTCATTCCCAACTCAGATTAAAAATTTTCAGTGCGCAGGACCACAGACTCTGGGAAGTATATCAGAATTTCAAAAAAAGAAAGCGACTAAAGTTGAGGAAACAACGGAGGAAATGCAGCGACAGAGGAGGGCCGTACACGAGATGAGTTCTGGCAACCTATTGTTGCGGCTTTTTTCATCAGCGGCGCGGGTAGCGGGCACAGAGAGGGGTCCCTCCCACCCGGCAGTCCTCCAGGGGTTGCGCTTCCGGAGCAGCTACATCAGCTGCTGTCGTTGCGAACAATGGCAACGAGGATGTGTAACGACGACGCCATCCATTACACTGTTTACTGAAGAGATCTGCAGAATTTCACCGGCAGATGCTTCTATGTAACGTAATACTGGAAAGTTTGATTCAAATATAGGTATTCGGAAAGTCCGTGCGTAAATAAGGCAACCATAACAGTTTTCATTGATGTTGGAGGCAGTATTCATATCTAGAGGAGAAAATATTGGCAAACTGCTGTATAGTATTTCGCTGTCTCTCTTTTTGCTTTGTTATTGCTCGCGTAGCGACTAACATACGAGACAAAATATGTTGCTACGAAAAGAGCCGTGAAATACCTTTTAGGGATCCTGTGCTGTGACTTTCTTTGGATCATTAATTTTCAACAAAACAAAATATGTTATGTTCTTATTATTCTGGATCAGGCTTTCTATAAAGAGAACATTGTTTCGTTACTGTAACTCGCTATAAAGTTCATCATATCTTCCTTATTTCATAGTTATTGAAAAGGCTACTGAAAATTATTTCGTTATTAATACTGAGGTTTCAGTACGCAATGTTTGTTCAACATAAAAATTTTGCAGTGGATTTTTGTAGACAGTAAAACGCCAATAAGTACCACGACTAACACGAGAACATGAGACTATGTTTTTACTATAATGTTTGCCAGATCAGAACTACGCACAGCAAGATTTCTTTTCTGTTATGAAAGTAAATTATCTTTTTGCACTGTTAATAATATATCATCCGCAGCCCGCGTCCACCTGTAAAACTCATCATAAAATCTGCTGCTCTGCTCTGCAATTCCGAAAGCTGAAATAAATAATTTTAGTTCACTATTACCTGTCCGCTTCTTTGCGGTGTGATTGGTTTCATTGAATGCAGTTTGAATGCGCCGCTGCAGCGGCTCGTTCGTTCGTAGCGCAGCTCTCCACCACGGATAATATTTAAATAGCTGAAAATGTCTTCAAAGGATGGGATAAAATACCAGGCAAGCTTATTACAAATCGTAATGCAAGTTTTCACTAAGTAACTCTATTCAAAACATTTAGACAGATTAAATTATTACACACCTTTACAAACCAGTACCTAATGGCATACGTTTTGTAATGGTACTTGAATTACGTAACCATTACGACACCTCACCTCAAGCTCTCGATACCAGCAATATTCTACTGTGTTTCTGTAAAGTAGTTAACATATTTCTGAGACAGCATTCAGATTTGATTTCATTAAAGCAGAGGTACTTTGATACATCGATATGTTTATATTGCAATGATATTATTCTTATGTGTATTCTTTCTTTTGTCACTATGATCTTTGACGTACTTGTAACTCTGATTTTTGGGCGCGTAAGCGGTTGTTAGAAAGTCAAGTCTTGGTCGTCATTTTGAAAAGATGCAAATTGTAGTCAGTTTATGAAATGTGAACTTTTACACTGAGGAAGATATTTTCAAGTATGTTTTATATTGTGAAGTGATGTTTTGTGAGTTGCGTGGTATTGCAACAAAAGTAATAAAAAAGAAATGTAACTTAAATTCGGAATGCTGATTACTTTTTACATCACCATTGTCTTAACTTGCAAAAGTGTAATCTTCAAGAATAGTTTATGAAACACATCTATAGAACTTTTGAATATCGCAGAATAACACCTAGGCCTCTTTGCATCCGAGCTTGGAAACATCACCACCTAGATTTTAGACGATTGAGCCATGAGTTCACAACGAGACCAGTATGGGAAACACGAAAAGATGAGTGCCTAGTTTATCCATTATTTCATGAAATGACTTTATTAACTGTGCTCTAATGACACCTGCCACGTAATATAACGTTGTTGTTGCCCGAAAATGCAATATTTAGTAGCGTGAGCAACACTACAATCATAATTAATTTTTGACCTTTGTTGTGGTAGGGTTGTTAGAGTCTCTCAACCTTGACAAAAGGATGCTACACAAGCGTACAACATAACGTCACAGCCTCTTCCTACTCACGTAACTCCAAGAAGACGACAGAGAAATTGATTTTCGGTCACTACTATTTATACTCGTTGTGACACATTCTCATCTTTGTTTGATATTTAATAAGTACCGTCTGTGGTGGTTTCAGTACTCGCCGACAGAGATATTATCTTAAAAAATTGGTACATAATTATATACAAGTGTAAAACTTGCACATAATGGTTTCTCTTTATTACATAAAGTTCACACAATCGGAGTCCACTCAATTACTATCATCCAGTTCAATTATTCTCTTCTCCTTTTTTTACCACATATAATATGTGTTTTGTTAGGAGACAATACAAGTATGAGCACAAGAAACGATCTGAGCAATGACCAGGTACAGTTTGAATTGACATTCGAAATCTAAGGTTCTGCAACGAGCTACAATTCTTTTTGCCTGTATTCAAAGACAACTTCTGTTTGTGTCTGCTCTTACTTCATTTAGTCACCATCTTGTCGGTTTCTCCATGTTTGGGTGCAGTCATTTCGGAAAAGAGCACAGACTGGATCTACTTATTTATAAAACTCTACTGGAGTATATACAACAAATATTAGCGTTTTGCGCAGAAATACTGATTTTAGGACAATATTGGGATCATAGGTTGATAAATCAACAGCATTAGTAAATGTATCGTAGAGGAAGATTTCACTTAAGTTGATGGATCACACTGTAGAGCTTAATTAAGTAATGGTGATTACAGTTATTAAAAAGCGTATAATGGAGTATGAGTGCGTCATTTGCAATTTAACAATAAGTAAAGGGATTAAGGTGATTTTCGAAATCGAAGGTTCTGCACAGGACAAACTTCTGACTTGAAATCAGTAATTAGCCACATACTGTTGACCAGTAAATCAGTAATAGCATATATGTAATGGTAATATGTATAATAGTAAATATGTAATGGTGATTGCAGTTATTAAAAATTACGCAATTGAATATGGTTGTGTCTTTTGCAGTTTAATACTAAGTAAAATGGTTTTGGAAATTGAAGACCCTGTACTACAGGACAGATTTTCGAATTGAAATCAGCAGTTCACCACATAATGTTCAGCAGTAAATCAATAACAGTATCATTTGTTAATATCAAGAAAGAATCTGATTTTGTAGACGGGAAAACTATAGATGAAGTAACTAGAACATTTTCTGTTAAAGTAAAACTAGCATACATAATTCGTGAAACTCTAACACATATGATATCTAAAGTGAAATTTATAGGAGAAATTTTTCACCCATTTAAAATACTAACTGATGTTAGACAGTGGGACTGCTTAACACCTTTACTGTTTAGCAGCGTCTTTAGAAAAATTGTATGGATCTGGAATTTAGAGCTAATGAATAACAAACAGAACGAATAATTTTGGCAGGGAAATCAAATTTGAGTTAGTACTTGAGCTAAAACAAACAAAGAGGATAGCAAATTTAAATAATGCACCAAACTACATAAAAAATGCGAATTAGTAAATTTAAATAACATTGAGAATCCAAGCAGCAAAATGAACTAGATATATTTGCAATAGAATTACAGGTTAGTAAAATGTAAATAACACATGGTTTAACCAAAAATTTCTAAAACTAGAAATGAATCTCCAGAAATGTAAAACTAAAACTGAAAAACCGAAAACATGGAAGGATCATCGGTGGCCTCCTTGTTTAGGATACGAGGTGATGATTACAATTAAGTATTCTGTATTCTAAGGCCCACTTGACAAACTGACGCACTCCATTTTATTTTATACTATTTTTTATTTTTGAGCCTTTGGATCAGATGTGGACCACCAAGAATTCCCCCCCTGGTCCCCTTCGCCTCGTACCAAAGTAGCACTTACACCCCACTCCTCAATTATTTGTTGAATGTATTCCAATAACTGTCTTTCCCTACAGTTCTACTCTCTACAACTGCCTTTAATACCATGGGAAATATTTCCTGATGTCTTAAAATATATCCTATCATCTTGTCCCTCCTTTATGTCACGGTTTTGCATATAGTTCTTTCTTCACCAATTCTGCAGAAAACCTCCCGATTCCTTGTCTTATCACCCAACCTAATCACTGGCTGACAGGAAATATTGGTATAGACAATAGGACTGCGTCTACATCAGTGTCATGTGATCAAGGTCAAAGACAAGATCAAGTTCAATATCACCCCTCCTACTCCCCTACACTTCTCGCCCTGTCATACCCCTCTCCCTCAGCCAGTCAGAGATGGCAGTCTTATTTTCTTTAGTGTCAGAAGTCTTCTGACTGGTTTGCTGCGGCTTCTGTGCCAACCTCTTCATTTCAGAGTAGCGTTTACAACCTACGTCCTCAATTATGTGCTTCATGTACTCCAATCTCTGCCTTACTCTACAGCTTTTGGGCTCTACTGCTTGCTCTAGTACCATGGAAGTCATTCCCTGATGTCTTGACAGATGTCCTATGCTCTTGTCCTTTTTCCTTGTCCGTGTTTTCCACATATTTCTTTCATCTCCGATTCAGTGCAGAATCTCCTCATTCCTTATCTTATCAGTCCACCTAACTTTCAACGCTCGTCTGTGCACAACATCTCAAAGGCTTCGAGTCTTTCATATTCCGGTTTTCCCACAGCCCATGTTACACTACCACACAATGCTGTAACTCAAACGTACATTATCAGAAAATTCTTTCTCAAATTAAGGTCTATGTTTCATACTAGTGGACTTACTTGGCCAGGAATGCCCTTTTCGCCAATGCTAGTTTGCTATTGATGTCCTCCTTGCTCCTTCCGTAATTGGTTATTTTGATGCCTAGGAAGTATAATTCGTTAACTTCATTTACTTAGTGACCATCAATCCTGATGTTAAGTTTGTTGCTGTTCTCATTTCTGAAACTTCTAATTACTTTCGTCCCTCTTCATTTTACTCCCAATCCATATTCTGTACTCATTAGATTCTTCATTGCGTTCAGCAGATCACGTAATTATTCTTCACTTTCACTCAGCAACGTCATCAGATAATCGTATCATTGATATCCTTTCACTCTGAATTTTAATCCCACTCCTGAAACTTCCTTTTATTTCCCTCATTGCTTCTTCGATGTACAGATTGAACAGTAGGGGTGAAATGCTAGATCCCCGTCTTACACTCTTTTTAATACGGATACTTCGCTCCTTATTTTAAACTCTTGACTCTTGCACATATTGTCTATTATCTGTTCAAATGGTTCAAATGGCTCTGAGCACTATGGGACTCAACTGCTGAGGTCATTAGTCCCCTAGAACTTAGAACTAGTTAAACCTAACTAACCTAAGGACATCACCAACATCCATGCCCGAGGCAGGATTCGAACCTGCGACCGTAGCGGTCTTGCGGTTCCAGACTGCAGCGCCTTTAACCGCACGGCCACTTCGGCCGGCTATTATCTGTCTCTCCCAATAGCTTACCCCTATTTCGAACATCTTGCACCATTTTACATTGTCGAAAGCTTTTTCCAGATAGACAAATCGTATGAACGCGTCTTGATTTTTCTTTAGTTTTGCTTCTATTATCAACAGTAGCGTCAGAATTCCTAAAGCCAAAATGGTCGTCATCTAACACATCCTCAATTTCGTTTTACATTCTTCTATATGTTAACTTGGATGCATGAGCTGTTAAGCTGATTGTGCGATAATTCTCGTATTTTCCAGCTCTTGCTGTCTTCGGAATAGTGTGGATGATATTTTCCCGAAAGTCAGATGGTATGTCGCCAGGCTCATACGTTCTACATACCAACGTGATTAGTGGTTTTGCTCTGATGCGATTTATCTGTCCCTTCTGTCTTATTTGATCTTAAATCCTCCAAAGCTCATTTAAATTCTGTTTATAATACTAGATCCCCTATCTCTTCTAAATCGACGCCTGTTTCTTCTTCTATCACATCAGACAAATATTCCCCTCATAGTGGCCATCAGTTTACTCTTTCCACCTATCCCTCTCTCCTCTCCATTTCACCGTGGAGTTCCCGTTGCACTCTTAATGTTACCACTCCTGCCTTTGATTTCACAGAAGGTGGTTTTGACTTTCCTATGCGCTAAATCAGTCCTTCCGACAATCATTTCTTTTTCGATTTCTCTACATTTTTCATGCAACCATTCCGTCTTTGGCTTCCCTGCACTTCCTGTTTACTTCATTTCTTAGCGACTTGTGTTTCTGTATTCCTAAATTTCCCTGAATATTTTTGTACTTCCTTCTTTCATCGATCACATGAAGCATTTCTTCTGTTACTCATTGTTTCTTCGCAGTTACTTCCTTTGTATCTACGTTTTTCTTTCCAATTTCTGTTTTTGCCCTTTTTAGAGATATCCATTCCTTTTGAACTGTACGACCTTCGGAGCTATTTCTTATTGTTGTATCTATAGCCTTAGAGAACTTCAACCGTATCTCGTCATTCCTTAGTACTTATGTATCCAATTTCTTTGCATATTGAGTCTTCTTGACTAATTTCGTAAACTTCAGGCTGCTCTTCATCACTACTACATTTTGATCCGAGTCTATATCTGCTCCTAGGTATGCCTTACAATCCAGTATCTGATTTCGGAATCTCTGTTTGACAACGATATAATCTAACTGAAATCTTCCCGTAGCACCTAGCCTTCTCCAAGTATACCTCCTTCTCTTGTGATTCTTAAGCAGAGTATTACTAGCTGAAATTTATTACAATTAGTCTTTCTCCTCTCTCATTTTTTTGTCGCAAGCCCCTATTCTTCTGTAACCGTACTATATTATCCTTTCAATATCCTCATACACGTTCTCTATCTCGTCATCTTCAGCTTGCGACGTCGGCATGTGTACCTGAACTGTGATTGTCGGTGTTGGTTTGCTGTCCCTATCACTGAACTATTCACAGTAACACACTCTCTGCCCCACCTTCCTGTTCATAACTAATCCTACTTCCGGTATATCATTTTCTGGAGCTGTAGATATTATCCTGTACTCTTTCCATTTCACTTCACTGACTCCTACTATATGAAATAAAATCGTCAAAACTTCTGAACGGTTTGCGTTAGGACGTTCAAACTACGCGGTTGGCCGTGGGGCATAATGTGAATTGGTATGCACTTTGTTGTTTAGTTTGGCGAAAAAGCTCACTTTCATTTGTACAGGTTCCTCAATAAGCAAAATTGGCGCATATAGGTGACTGAGAATCCGCATTTCGCGATCGAGAAGTCTCTTCACCCTCAACAAGTGACTGTGTGGTGTGCTATGTCCAGTCATGGAATAATCGGTGCGATATCCCTTGATGACACAGTGACTACCGAACGGTAAGTCAAGATTTTGATTTAATCCCCGATATCCAAAGCGACCCTGATTTCATTCAACAAGATGTGGTTCGTGCAAGACAGTGCTCGATCCTATCGAAGCAGGAGAGCGTTGGATGTTCTGGAGGAGCACTTTGGGGACCGCATTCTGGCTCCGGATACCCAGACGCCGCTGGCATGGGCTTCGGTTGACCATAGTCTCCGGATCTGAACATATGCGACTTCTTTTTGTGGGGCTGTATTAAAGACAAAGTTTACAGCAATAACCCCAAAACCATGGCTGAACTGAAAGCAGCCTTTCAGGAGTGTCCTCGGAGTCTCACGCGGTGGCATGACTTGAGAAGATTTGAAAACCGAGAAGATTTTAAAACCGAGATTTTATACAGCCATTCAGGAGGTCATAGACAGCATCGATGTTCCGATACTTCAGCGGGTTATGCAGAATTTCGCTATTCGTCTGCGCCACATCATCGCCAGTGACGGCAGGCATTTCGAACATGTCATAACCTAAGTCCGAATATCTGTAGTGACGCTTACACGTTGCATAAAGTGTGTGCACGCTGTAGTTTGTAGCTAATTTCGATTTTTTTATGTCGTTCAATAATTGTCATTCTGTATATCTAGATTAAGCCGTTACATTTCCCTTTTCAGATTTTCTACCTTTCCTGCCACGTTCAAACTTCGGGCATTTCTGATCGAGCGTATTCCGATTTCCGTCGGTAAGAGCTGATGGTAGGGTTCGATTGTGGCCCTACCCCACGAAACCATGGACCAAAGTTGTCAACAATGCAGTAAGCGAACTGGTGTGGCTCCATAATGGTGTCGACAGTGGATGACAAGGTCCTCTGATCCAACTGAACCGATCATTGACTGTAAATGATAATGTTCGTGTACTTGGAGAGCATTTGCAACCAATTACCAATTTACTGTTCCCAAACAACAGAGGAATTTTTATGGTTGATAATTCACCATGTCACCGCGTCACAATTGTCCATTCTGGACAATTCGAATGAACGGTTTGGCCACTCAGATCGCCCAACACGAATCGCATCGAACATTTATGGGACGTAATCAGGAGGTCAGTTCGTGGACAAAATCCTGCCCCAGAAACACTTTCGCATTTGTAGACGGCTATAGAGGCAGCATTGCACAGTATTTCTGCAGGGACGTCCAACGACTTTTTGAGTCCCTGTCACGTCGAGCTACTGCAATATGCCGGGCAGAAGGGAGTCCGACATGATATTAGGAGGTATCCCTTGACTTCTATCACCTGCTTGTACACAGAGTAGGAAAATCTTTTTGCCCGGCATACGGAGTCTGGAGCCAGAGACCGAGAATACCACCACAGGAGGGTCATCAAGCGTCACTGTTTCACCAGAAGGCAGTGTTGTGCACCGCGGCTACGTTTAGTCAGACTAAGGCACTCAGACATTCGCTCAATAAAGGAGAAAAGGAATCTTAATCGACCAAATCAGTTATACGTCCTCCCCCACTGAAAACTTTGGTGGACACTACGAGAGAGATCGTCTTAGGATGAGGTACTTCACTGCTAGACTTCAGTGCAGGACTCCTGCGCAAATCTTGACGCGATATACGTCGTTAAGTGTAATGGATGTCTTATTATTGAACCGTGGCGGCTGGCACTAGGGTGTTCGACTTACATCGCTGATATCGATTTTCGGCTGTCGTGCTATCTTTGACTGCTCCCCCCGGCGGGTTTTCCGGGTGAACGTGTGACGAGTGAGTCTGCGGTCGGCGTTTTTGTTGAAAACAAGCCCGCGTCCCTTACCGTGGTGCATCGGCCTCGCCGTGCTCGACGCCCTTGTCTTTTGGCGCGCGCCGGTGTACGGTGCCAATCATTAGGCGCCTTAAGGTGCAAAATTGTGGTGGGTTCGTCGTCTCACGCTGAACAGCTTCCCAGCTCGTAATTTACAAGCTCCAAGTTACGTATGACTTGTATTCAGTGTGTTGTCAAAATTTATTGTGTCATGGGTAGCTGCCGGAGATGATCCTGAACTTGGTTCCACAACGGATATTTTAAGAAGGCCGATGTTCCTCATTCCGTTTTTGATCGTCCTTGGACTGTGTGTTTTAAGGGGTTTTCATGCAAATTTTAACTTGTTTTAGGACATATTGTCCGCTTTGGGACTGGCTGCGGTTGTGCACGTGCCCGACAGCCGTAGAGTTAATGGTTTAATCATTTGTCGTGGCAGCATTTGGTATGTTTATTTAATATTGAAAGTGCCTTAAGGCAACTGGAACTGATCTCTAAATTTCCTGCCAATTTAGTGGGAGACGGGTAACGTTAGAGTATTGCTCCTTAAGAATTTGTGGGCCTTATTATTATATTCCAGTGTGGCTGTGATTTGACCTTGTTTTCATTGCAATCTATTTGTGCTGCAGGCCATTTGTTAAGACTGCTCGTTCTCTGGTGCGGCACGGTTATGGGTTCTTGTCATTGTGGGGCCGGTCGGAGTATATATAAATACAGTTATAAATGATATGTCAAATGAAAGAGCAACTCAAACAGTTTTACCAAGAACCTTATAAATGTTCAATGTAATCGCTGTTTGTCACACGGCACACGTCAAGTCCCTGAACCCAAGCGCTGGAGAGGCCGCAGGGGGCTCAATGACAGGGCTTGCTGTGCATGGCCTCCACGTTCACCCGACCTAACGCCATGCGATTTTTTCCTTTGGGGCTTCATCAAGGATCGTGTGTACGTGCCTCCGCTACCAGCAGACCTCCCTGAATTGAGAAACGGGATTGAAGCAGCTGTTGATACAATCACGGAAGAGACACTTATCAACGTTTGGGAAGAACTCGGCTATAGACTTGATGTGTGCCGTGCGACAAATGGTGCACATAAGGTGCACATAAGGTTCTTGGTAGAACTGTTTGAGTTGCTCTTCCATTTGACATATCATTTATAACTGAAAGTTTAATATAATAAATATTATAAAGCATTAAAACTCCGATATTCATTTATAAACACCCTGTATATACCGCCTGCTTTGTGACCCTGTGCACAAGCCGTGGGGAGTGAACGCTCGTATTTCCTGCCGGCCATAGCTTCAAAACACTGCTGTGGGCCTTAACACTGTTCTATAAAGTTAAGTACAATTAGGGAATCATTCTGAGTCATTATGTCCGCAAATTGAAGCCACCTTGTTAATATTGGCATTACTGTAAGTCGTTTTATTGGTTGAGTTATTACTAGCCCTTTTTATTTAACACTTATGTCAATCATTTGTGTATCCTTAATGAACGTGCAACTTGTTATCATTCCTATGTGCAAGTTTTGCGACCTTGGTTGGCCCACTGTGTATTTTTAGTTTAAGCATGTTTCACTGGGGACCTTTATGTGTGCTGTTCAGTGTTATTAAGCTTTAATAGCTGTTCTTTATGAAGTTGTGGTATTATGTGGCCGTGTAACGTTGGTTGGAAGTGTATAATGTTATTAGTCTGTCTCTTGAGACATGGTTAAAAAAGGACGATTGTTTGTGATTGATTATTCACCGTGCCTACTATCAATAATTTTGGTTGCGGACGCAAAATATGATTCTTATTCGTGTTTACGTAATTCAATCAAAGTGAAGATTTGTGTGTTGCATCAGTAAGAGGGCAAATGTCCGAACTAAAGTTTATAATATAATCTGTTTTGAGTCAAATTAAAATTGTAAAACAATAACAAGCTTGTCTATCACCAGTGATCTCAGGCTTCCTATTTCCTTTAAATAACTGTGGTGAGACTGTAATTTTGATTTTCTAAAGAATTGGGTAGTCCACGGTTAAATTATTTTATTGTTACAGTAGTTGTTACAAAGATATTAATTAGTGTTCGTGTTTTGCAAAGAATAAGTGGATTTCAGTAGCCTTGGTCTGTAGATAAATTTTGTGCAAGTTAATGATTGTAACACACTATATTTATATCCCTGCAGCTGACGCACCCAAACCCTTTTTTAATATCTTTGTATTGAACAACTGTAATCACGAACAACCTCAATTTCTCATCTTCTTTTGTTTCCTGTTGTTCCAGTACTGCTTCATCTTCCACCCATGTTGTCCCTTCCTTTCCTTTGTCTACGTTGTACCTGATTTTTTTAGCCTTCAAAGCCTTCTGCAGTTAGTAGTTTATTTGAAAAAAAATTTTTTTTTCGTCCTGTTGTTTCCGATTCTTTCATGTCGTTTCTCTCTAGTCCTCTTCTTATTTGTGTAATCTATGCTGTTATTGACATTTTTCCAGAAATCCAAATGTTCGTTGTTTTAGGCTGTTCTTTTTCATTAGGTAGATGTTTCCAAAGATGATCAATTTTTACTTTGCCATTACTTTTGATGTTTTCTCTATATTTTGTTAGGTATTTCCATTACTTCTCATTCCTTAATCATGGAGTTTGTATTGCATCCATAATACAGGGTGAACATTAATAAAACCGACGAATTGCAGGGGCGCATTTATGACAGGAAATGGAGGAGAGGATGGTCCTATGAATACGTGTCCGGAATTGCATCCTAGATTACGCTGACGAATGACAGATCTACTGACCACATGCCGTACGTTCCTCGTGAGCTACAGGCTGTGTGATTTACGCGGCATACGATAAGCAGGAGAATGGGCCATTATTTATGTCGAGAAGAAGCCGTCATGGTGTTTGCGTACTGCCAAGCAGATGGAAAAGATCGAGAGGCAGCACGCCTATACCAGAATAAGTATTTTCACGAGCGCCAACCACATCACACAACATTTAATGCCATTTTTGTGCGTTTCTGTGATCGAGTGTCCTTCCAAATAGACGAACGTGCAGGGAGGTGGTAGCCGGTGCGTACACTGGAGTTGGAGGACCGGGTTCTACAGGATATTGTGGTGAAACCCAGTAAAAGCTCCGAATCTGGTGTATGCAAGTTCGTCTCTCTGAAAGGACCCATCAATGACCAAAAAGGGCTCGAAATGTTGAGTGATTTTGATATAGCCATGCTGCCTCTCGACCGTTTCCATCTGTTGGCCATACACAAATACCATTTTGGCTTGTTTCGACATGAATACTGGACCATTCTTCTGCCTACAGTATGCTGCGTCAAGCCTACAGCCTGCAACACAATTGGAATACACTGCACGTGGCAGGAGGAACTTTCATTCCTAAGCGCCATCTACCGTGACAACGATGTACTTTCGGATACGTGTGTGTAGGATTTTTTTTCCTTCATTTCCAGTCAGGAATCCGTCTCTGCTGGGTAACCTGTCACTAGCACAACGGTCAGCAAAGAGGTTGCAAGAAGATCGATAATAGCCGCTGAATCAAGAGAAGCCAAACACACTCACAAGCAACGCGCCGCAACGCCCTCTCGACCGCCAGTATTTAGATCGCCGCCGAAGACCAGAGGGCCCAGTCAGTCAGTCACGGACAGTCTGCCCAGTTACAGGCAGAGTAAGTCGTAGTTTGCAGTCATCTCAGCCACTATTCTAATTGGCGTCTGTCAGTTCACATCACCAGCTACGAGGTCTGCCTGCTTAGCTGAGTGGTTACGTGCTTGTCTTCCATGTAGCGGGCTCGGGTTCGGGTTCGCTTCCCCGCTGGTTGAAGATTTTCTCCGCCCATGGACTGGGTGTTGTGTTGTCCTCACCATTTCATCCTCATCACCGGAACGCGAGTCTCCAAATGTGGAGTCGACTGCAATAAGACTCACACTCGCCGGCCGAACTTCCCCGGATGGGACCTCCCGGTCGGCAATGCATTTCGTTTACCGGCTATGAGAGAGTAGTGTTTATAGCGGGGCTGGTACTTCACTAGCGGTGAGGCTAACGTGGACTATTACGGAAGAGCTTGTACCACAACAAGTTGCTTAAAAATAAGTACAGAACCCTGTTAATGTATGTGTGCAGTTGTGTTACAGAAAGAGAATACGAGCCACTAAACAAAATCCTGCTCAAATGGCTCTGAGCACTATGGGACTTAACATCTGAGGTCATCAGTGCAAATGGCTCTGAACACTACGGGACTTAAGTTCGAAGGTCATCGTTCCCCTAGAACTTAGAACTACTTAAGCCTAACTAACCTAAGGACATCACACACATCCATGCCCGAGGCAGGATTCGAACCTGCGACCGTAGCCGTCACGCGGTTCCAGACTGAAGCGCCTAGAACCGCTCGGTCACAACGGCCGGCCAAAATCTTGTCCTTGCTTCCCATGACTCTACGGTGTCAATGACGACACAAGAGTGGCAACGAGGATAACGCAGTGTAGATCAAAGTTAATCAAATTGGCTGACTATTTTGCTTGCTTCTCTTGTGTTTTAGCTTGCAGTGGTGATCATTTTGCTAATTTGTTGTTGTGTTCTTGCATGTATTCCAAGCGGGGAGCCGCAGAACAAATCAAATTTCTCTTTTCAGAGCCTTTGCTTTCTTTTTGCTGTAACGTATTTGTGTAAACCCTGTCGCAGGGACTCAGCCGCAGACAGCCAGTGTGATGGCTCTAACACAAAATTTTCAGTTTCAGAGCCAACAAATTGCTACCTTGCTGACGACGATACAACAACTGCTGGCTGCACAAGCCGTGTCGGCCGCACAACAGACGAACAAACCAGTACAAGTGCCGCCGAACAGCACACCTCCGTTCCGGCAATTTAACGACACAAAAGAGGAATTGTTCGAACACCTGGCACAGTTCCAAGCACATTGAAGTTCATCGAGTTCAAGGTACTGTAAAGCTAAATACTTTCTTGCGATTGCGGGGTCCCTAGTGTTCAGGTTAATAAAAAAACTATTTCCAACCGCGTCTCCCGACGAACTCAGCTATGACGAAGTAATCGCTGCATTCACACAGTACTATGACCAGCAAGTCCAAGTAGCTGCAGCCAGATATCAGTTATTCCGATTACAGAAAAAGCTGTAACAGACGTACCGTTAGTAGCGCACAGAATTAACGGGCATGACTAGGAAGTGTAAATTTAAGTGTAGTTGTGGCAACTTTTACTATGATTTAATGATTAGAGATGCAATAAGATTCACTGACCCCGGGAATAGATCTTAAAGTACTCTGATCTATCACTTCTTCAAGTATTGCAAATCCTAGAGCAATATGATTCGGGTGGCATAGCTGCCCAGCAGGCCCAGATTTGTCGGGTCGAGTCACCCTTTGCTCGCGACCACCCCAAGCAGCCACGACGAGCACGTACCCAGCCGCCCGAACAGCCGCGTATGCATGTAAACACCAAGCCCATGTCGAAGCAATTTGTTTGCAACGGCACTAAAACGCCAATTTTGCCCGATCTAAAAGTAAAAAGTCTCGTGCATATGCAGTGGACACTGTGTTTTCAAAATCTACAACAGGTTCTGACAAAAGTGAAATTAACGTAGTGCCTCCTTCTCGCCCTAGTGCTGAGTAACGACGTTCTAACAAACTATTTGTCTCATTACGAATTGCTGGCGGCAGTGTGAACTTTCAGTTAGACACAGGTGCCTCAGTAATTCTGCTTAACCGTGCCACATACGAGGAGTTAGACTCACCACGGCTTTCTAAATCTAGCAAGCACCTCACTGCTTACAATGGCCAGGAAATCCCAATGCTTGGACAGTGTAGTTTGCCTGACACTTACAAATCTCACACTAGGACAGTGAATTTTACTGTGCTGACATCCAGAGACAGTGTTTAGATGCCTTTGATTTGTTTGGATTTAGCATCCACGAGAACGTGCTTTCCAAATCGGGTTTTGAGCCAAAACACAAAGTCGCTTGAAGAATTTCCTAAACTATTTTCAGAAGGAATGGGAAAAACTAATAACTTTGTAGCGCATGTTACATTGAAAGATAATGCACAGACTAAGATTTTCCGGGCCTACTCCTTTGCGATTGCTGTAAGAGACTAAAAAGTAGCCAGTGAATTGAAAGAATTGCAAGATAATGGTGTAATTGCTCCCATTCAAGCTGTTCAGTGGGCAAGTCTTCCAGTTTTGTTGCCTAAACCTTCTGGTCGCATTCGCATTTGTGTTGACTACAAGTCCACAGCCACCCCACAGACAGTAGTTGACACTTATCCGTTAACACGTTTCTTGTAGTATTTTCGCAGCAGCTGTATATAAATTGCAGTTGTTTCAAAGAAAATGCCTTTTTCATGCTGCACATCAAAATTTTAATTTTTTTATTTTTTTTATTTATGCACCCAGAAGCGTTTCGCCTTTTTTACATGGCATCTTCAGTGGGTGTCCTGAAATATTACATGATTTGTCCTTTTTACACATAGGTTATGGTTTTACATGTAGGTTATAGATTTAAAAAAGCTCCTTAACGTTTTTTTACGAAATGGAAAGGTACTTACGGGTAACTTCTAATTCACTATATCTAAGTAAACTGCTTTTTCTCATCTGGCAACCAGGTGGACATCTGACAGTTCACTTTCAATTCACTGTTTTCCTTACACATCACTGTAACTGCCATCTTTTTAATACAGAGATTCATTTGTTTTTCTAAGTGTTAAAGATTAAAGATTAAAAAGAGTTCGTCTAGTGCTAAAAAAACGAAAGAAACAGCTCAGAAAGTTTGGCTAAAATACTAAATCAAAGCTCTACACTCGAAAAAACAAACTTTATCTCGAAAACTATATAAACACATGTACAACTTGCAAACAACACTAACAATCCTGCTGCTTTTTCTGATGTGGTCAAAAAGGTTGAAAGTTACACAGACAATGTCTTGAAAGAAATTGAAGAGAAACATAAGAAAAAGGCAACACAGCTCATGAGACAACAAACACAACAAAGAAACATAAACAATAAACAACCAAAACACACACACAGCAATTTTATCCACGTTTGATAAATCTCACAGACACATAATTAACAATGAAGAAAAAGAGCTCTTAGATAAATGACTGAAATATAATGTGAATACAAAAGTAGATGTAGAATACATAGAAAACCTCGTAATACAATAAGAAGCCATTCTAAAGCGAGAGGAAAAAAGTGAAAACAGCAATGTAAACAGTGGGCTAACAAGGGAATTGATAAAAAAAGAAATGCATAAAATTATTACAGATACAAAAAAGCAGACTGACAAAAACTGTAAAAACACAGAATCAGAAGCACTCAGAAAGAAACGCCAAAATGAAAACATCATTATTACCAAAGCAGACAAAGGAAATACAGTAGTTGTTATGCCCAAACAGCAGTACATTGACAAAACACAGGAGTTCATTTCACAAAATAATATTAAAAAATTGAAATCAGACCCAACAAACAGATTTCAGGCCAAGGTAAAGAATACGTTAAAAAATATGTGCTACACTCTGGCTGACAGAGTAAAAGCTAAATGAATACTGAACTATCCTACAGCACCCACCCTCCAATACCAACCAAAATTCCATAAACCTAATATCCCAGCAAGACTCATTGTAAACTTCAAAAAAGCTCCCACTTACAAACTTGCAGGACACATGTTGAAGTTACTAACAGAAACTCATAAAATAGAAGATGACAGAACTATAAGGAACACGTCACAGTTAATAGAGCTTATAAAAGATGTAAAAAACCCAGACACAGCTACTCTACTCTCTTTTGACATAGAAAACATGTACTCTAACATCCCAATAGCAGAAACAATAAATGTCATAGAACAAAACCTGAAGGACAACAGCCAGATACCAGGTGAACATATCGAAAGAATACACAAGTTGCTGGAGCTGATAACTGAACTACTTTCATTTCAATAATGAATACTATTTACAGGAAGATGAGTTACCAATGGGATCCCCAGTATCATGTGCCCTAGCAAACATTTTCATAAACCATGTAGAAAACTCAATTTTCAAAAATGTTATCAAAAAGAATTACAACATACTTTATTGAGTTAGATACATGGATGACATCCTTTGTTTAATAGATGAACCTCAGGCAAAAATTGACCAGTTCCATACAGATACAAACACAATACACAGAGAGATAAAATGCACAATGGAAAAAGAACATAACAACCAAATAAACTTTTTGCATATAACCATTAAAAGAAAAAACAATCAGCATAGCTTTGAAATCTGCTGTGAACCTATAACAACTGACACAATCAGACTTGTAATCACCCACACTCACAGAAACAATCAGCACTCAGATACATGCTTCGTAGACTCAACACAGTACCACTCAGCACAGAAAATTACCAGAAAGAACTAGACATCATCACACAAATAACAACAAACAATGGGTACAATAGGGAACTAGTCACCAAATTAAACAAAAAATCATTAGTTGTTCTGCAGCCTAAATAACAAAACTCACCTTCTTCTAATTTGATTCCCTCAGCATCGCATGACTCAATTCCACTACATTCCACTATCCTTACTGGCTTTTGTGTATGTTCATCTTATATCCTCTTTTCAAGACGCTGTCCTTTACACTTAAGTGCACTTAAATCCTTTGCTGTCTGTGATAGAATTACAATATTATCGACAAACCTCAAGGTTTTTGTTTTTTCTCCCTGAACCTTAGTTCCTACTCCAAATTTTTCTTTGGTTTTCTTTACTGCTTGCTCAATGTACAGACTGAATAATATCAGTGATGGGTTCCAATCTTGTCACAGTCCCTTCTCAACCACTACATCCCTTTCATGCCCCTTACTCTTGTAAATGTCGTCTAGTTTCTCTACACGTTCTAAATAGTCTTTCGCTACCTTTATTTTATCCCTGCTACATTCAGAATTTCAGATTCCACTCAATGTTGCCAAAAGCTTTCTCTAAGTCAACAAATGCTGTAAACGTATGTTTAACTTTCCCCTTTCTTGTCTTCTAAGAGAAATCGTAGAGTCAGTATTGCCTCGCGTTTCCTACATTTCTCTGGATCCAAATTGATCTTGCGAGAAGTTGTCTTTTACCAGTTTTTAGATTCTTCTGTAAATAATTTGTATTAATATTTTGCAGCCATGACAGTAATATTCACACCTTTCAACACCCACTCTCTTTGGAATTGGAATTATTAAATTCGTCTTGAAGTCTAACGGTATTTCGCCTTGCGCACCAAGTGGGATAGTTGTGTCATGGCTGGCTCTCCCAAGGATATCAGTAGCCGGAATATCATCTACTCCAGAGCTCTTGTCTCGAATTAGGTCTTACAGTGCGGTGTCGTATTTCCCATCTCATCTTCATCTACGTCCTATTCCATTTCTGTAATATTGCCTTGCAGTTCATCTCTCTTGTATAGCTTTCAGCTTTCCATCTTTGCGTAATACTTGTTTCCCATTAAATATTCACACAGGAGCTCCTATTTTCTTCAAAGGCAGCTGTAATTTTCCTGTAGATGGTATCTATAGTTCCTCTAATTTACATATTATAAACTTTCATTTGTCCTCTAGCCACTCCTACTTAGCCATTTATTACCTTCTGACAGTCTTGTTTTTAGTTGATTTACACTGAAGAGCCAAAGAAACTGGTACAGGTAAACGTATTCAAACACAAAGATATGTAAACAGGCCGAATACGGCGCTGCGATCGGCGACCTCTATGTAAGACAATAAGTGCCTGGAGCAGTTGTTAGATCGGTTACTGCTGCTACAATGGGAGGCTATCAGGATTTAAGTGAGTCTGAGTGTGGTATTATAGTCTGCCCATGAACGATGGGACACAGCATCTCCGAGGTAGTGGGGATTTTCCAGTATGACCATTTCACGAGTGTACAGTGAATATCAGGAATCAGGTAAAACATCAAATCTCCGACATCGCTGCTCCCGAGAAAGACCCTGCAAGAACGGGACTAGCGATGACTGAAAAGGATCGTTCAACGTACAGAAGGGAAAACCTTCCGCAAATTGCTGCAGATTTCAGTGTTGAGCCATCAAGAAGTGTCAGCGTGCGAACCATTCAACGGAACATTGTCGATATGGGCTTTCGGAACCGAAGTCCCACGCGTGTATCGTTGAAGACTGCACGACACAAATTTTACGCTTGGCCTGGGACCTTCAACACCGATAATGGACTGTTCATGACCGGAAACATGTCGCCTGGTCGGACGAGTCTCGTTTCCGATTGTATCGAGCGGATGAACGTGTACTGGTATGGCGACAACCTCATGAAGCCATGGACCCTCCACGTGAGCAGGGAACTGTTCAAGTTGGTGAACGCACTGTAATGGCGTGGAACGTGTGCAGTTGGAGTGATATGGGACCCCTGACACGTCTGGACACGACTCTGACAGTGACACGTACGTAAGAATCCTGTCTGATCACCTGCATCCATTGATGTCCATTGTGCTTTCCGACGGACATGTGCAATTCCAGCAGGACAATGCGACACCCCACACGTCCAGAATTGCTGCAGAGTGACTTCAGGAACACTTCCGGTGGCCACCAAACTCCCCAGACATGAACATGATTGAGCATATCATGAATGCCTTGCAACGTGTCGTTCAGAAGAGATCTCCACTCCTCATAATCTTACGGATTTATGGACAGCCCCACGCTATTCATGGTGTCAATTCCCTCCAGTACTACTTCAGACATTAGAAGAGTCCATACCACGTCGTGTTACGGCACTTCTACGTGCTCGCGGGAGCCCCACACGGTATTAGGCAGATGTACCAGTTCCTTTGGCTCTTCAGTGTATATTCCCTTTCGCCTACTTAATTTGTTTCATTTTTATATTTTCTCCTTTCATCAGTTATAGTCAGTAGCTCGTTTGATATTCAAAGATTTATAAGCTTTGTCTTTTTGCCTATTTGACCCTCTGCTGGTTTCGCTATTTCATCACTCAGATCTGTCGATTCAGTTTCTACAGTATTCCTTTCCCTCGTTTCAGTTAATAGTTGCGTAATGGTCCCTTTGAGACCCCAACAACCTCTGGTTCTTTCCACTTACTTAGGTCCCACCTCTTTAACTACCTTTTTGAAATTTTTTCATTTTTGATCGTCAGTTCATAACCAGTAAATTGTGGTCAGAGTCCACATCTACGTCTGGAAATGTCTTACAATTTCGAATCTGGTTACGGTATCTCTCTCTTACCATTACATAATCAATGTCTTCCATGTATACAGGCTCCTTTCATTATTGTTAAAACAAGTGTTAACGATGCTTAAATTATGTTCTGTGCAAAATTCTGGCAGGCGGCTTCCTCTTTCATTCCTTTCCCTGAGTTCGTATTCACCTACTAGCTTACCTTCTCTTCCTTTTCCTACTATTGAATTCTAGCCCCATCACAATTAAATTTTCACCTTCCTTAAACATGTGAATAATTTCTTATATCTCATCATACATTTCTGCACTTCATAGTGGCTTACCTGCATTTAGTTTTGAACATGGCTGTCTCTCTACAACCGTATATAAGTTTCGGCGGAGAAATGAGACAAACAACCGGTTGCAAATAATTTTTAATAAACTGACCAAGGTTTCGACACATCTAAGGCTATCTTCATCAGAATATTGTTCATTACAAGGTATACGTACCAAACTCTGGAACACTTTTAATTTTTAATTTTTAACTAGGGACGTCTGCTCGTAATTGTGACTGTTGCCTGCTCGCACTATAACCTTACGGTTGTTAAAATTTCATTCTGACGAAGACATCTTTAGAGGTGTCGAAATCTTGGCCAGTGTACTAAAAATTATTTGCAACCGGTTGGTTGTGTCATTGCTACCTTGTTATCTGCACTCGTAATTTCTTATTGGTTATTAAATCTTCTCCTGCATTACCCATACGTCATTGTGCTTTCATAATCCTGTATTCACCTGACCAGATGTAATTTCCCTTCTGCCACCCAACTTCACTGATCCCCATGATATATGCATATATCATTGTTAATTGCCTAGTAGAATTTTCATTTCTTGTTAATTTGTACTAATTTTTGGTGTTCCATTTTATGACAAAAACCTTTTTCCTTATCACCTTCGATTACAACCAGCTGTTCATTGTTACAGTGCTATGTCATTATTACTGTAACATCGTCTATGTCTGTATTCGCACTTGGTTTGCTTCATAGACTAAGATTAGACCTCTAAAGATTTAATATATTATGTAGGTCGTTATCGACAGCTTTTAGGTGTTTAAGAAACTTCATTACAACATTACACAGCTGTTTTTATTTTTTATATCATAAAACGATATGAGATCATTTTTAGGTTACCTGTATCAATAAAAATATTAAGGCGTACAATAAGTAATGCACTGAAAGCAGGTTATATGATTAACCAACTTAGTCTATTCGTCAAACCATAAGAGGTACAAATTTAATACTGGAGTCAAGTACGTTCATAGCATAAATTAAAACTAATTTATAAATCATAGGACGTTTTCAGACACTACATTATTATTGAGGTTACACATCGTTTTATATTTTGTCTTTATATCTATTAGTAATGCGCAACATTATGGTTTCGTTATACTGTGTAACACTCACAATGAATATGTTAGATAAAAGAATTTGCAGCAACGGGTCGAGCTTCAAAAATATATGGTGAAACATCTTTCTCGTGGATAAATAATTCTTCTGTTAATACCAGGGACGGATTTTTCACCTCCTGAAAACATAATTTAATTGAGTCTGGGGTAACTAATGTCGGTGCTGGATGTTGAACAAACTCCATCCTGAAGCAGTACTGTATTTCAAATTCTATTGATTGGTAGGAGACCTGTCTTCAGTTTTATATTCTAGTGTAGACGTCAACAATGGTGCGAGCGTCTGTTGTTCCACAAGGACAGCGCAACGATACAGTCACATACCTAGCACACCTGTTTACTCTCTTCATTCATCAATGGTGTAATGGCTGATGTCGGAGTAAAATGATACTTGTTATTATCTTAAGAGTGTGCGAATGTTTCCTATGTTACACTCTTCATCTTTACTAATACACCGTTAACGACTGTGACTTGATCATTTTTACATTTGCGTTATCTGCGTACATAACATTTCTGCTTGATTTAAGATGAAAATCTGTCTTTGTGAATGTGCAAAGTTTAAAACGTCTTGTCCATTTTAGAATTTCACGCTGAGGAAAAGGGCTGTTTATAATCGTCCATCAGGAGGGATGGGGTGTATGTCTACTTGAAATCAGATTTAGTGTTGTAGTGACAGGAGAGAAATTTCTGCACTACGTGATAAAGAAAGCACACGAAATCTAGTGTGACCTTTGCTAAGAAAGTTTTCCATCGCCGTGTTTAAGAAAACAAACTGAATGTCAATCAAGATAAAGATGACGGGACGGGCAATAATGCTCACTGATTACAGGAAAAACAAGCGCTTTAATCTCGTTTTGCTCAATGTGGGAGGAAAAGCTACTGCAGACTACTTTATAAAATAGTCAGGTTCGTTCTTCCATGTTATTAGACGGGTAAATCGTTATTCAGATATGAATATGGAATTTTAGCAGAGTAGTTGTAGTGTCCTTCTCTTACTCTGCCTCTTTTCTGAAATGTAAGGCTATTTCTTCTCAAATTTTTTCTTCCACTCTGTCCTTCGCCTGTGCTTTCCTTGATTCTTGGGCTTCGAGTTGTTCTTCGATGGCGTTGAACAGTCTACTACTCCGTCTTCCTCATCGTCCGTTTAGTTAGCTTACTTTTTCAATTCTGATTCAGAAGTAGTTATTGTCGGCAGCCAGTTTACATTCAAACCCCGTCAATCTTCACCCTATTACCTTCGGTGGAACTCTGTACTTTACTTCCCGCAGAGCTCACTGCATCGTGAATGGGTTTCAGCTAGGTCGACTGCGTACTCCACGTCTCACTTTGTTCTGACGAGACAGTGAAGAGGGATTTGTGTTGTTGGTGACGATGAAAAAAGATATGAGTGTAAAACCCAGTAGCGGCAAGCAACCTACTCTTCTCGAATAGAATAAGTGTGTTACCTTGTGGTACGTGTCCATGAACTGTGTCACTGTCCGTCACTTCATCACACAGTGAACGAAGTTTGGAAGCTAACCCCGTATTTTAGAGTAGAGTCTAGATGTCAGCAACTTAACGTCTCCATCGCTTCTCTAGCTGTCGGTGAATTAAAACTTCTTATAAACAATGATTCGTGCTAGTTACCTCCGTGTCAGTCTCCACCTGCCAAGCGGGGATTATCGAGAACGGATTTTTTTTTCTCTCTCTTTTGAGTCATCACTGTTCTGACTTGTTTGGTGCGGTCTACCACGAATTCCTCTCCCGTGATAGCCTCTTCATCTCAGATTAGCACTTGCACCCTATGTCCTCAATAATTTGTTGCATGTACTCCAGTCTCTGTTTTTCTCTAGTGGTTTTATCCCCTACAGCTCTCTCTCGTATCTTGGCGATTATTTCTTCCTCATATTAAGACCTATGTTTGATACCAGTAGACTGCCCTTGGCCAGGAATGCCCTCTTTGGCTGTGTTGGTCTTCTTATTATGTCCTCTTTGCTTCGTCCGTCATGGGTTGCTTTGTTTCCAAGGTAGCAAAAGTTCTTAACTTCGTCTGATTCATTTTGATTTTAAGTTCACGTTTCTCGCTATTCAGATTTCTGAGTAATGTAGACTTGTTCTGGGCGCTTTATTCTTTTTGTTATTACTGTTTATAACGTGTTGTACTTTAACAGCATCATCAGATCAGATCTGTGATACAGAGACGGACAGAACAACATTTTATGAAAACATTTAGAGGAATTGCGGTGACATATAAGTTGATTACATATCTTATGGATTCATAGTAGCTAGTATCAAAAGCCAAACTGACCCTTTCTGGGCGGCGGCGGTGGCCGAGCGGTTCTAGGCGCTTCAGACCGGAACTGAGCGACTGCTACGGTCGCAGGTTCGCATCCTGCGTCGGGCATGGATGTGAATGATGTCTTTAGGTTAGTTAGGTTTAAGTAGATGTAAGTTCTAGGGGACTGATGACCACAGATGTTAAGTCCCATAGAGCTCTGAGCCATTTGAACCACTTGACCCTCTCTGTTCGACGCATGACAACGTAAATATGTTCGGTCACTTCGTGGCTATAGCGAACGGCGTGTTCCGAATGCAATTTACCACATAAATTTTAGTGTGAAATAATTATTCCCTTCCTTAAATATTCTAATAGCAGCCTGAATGTGTAATATTTTAAAATCCTTTTACAGTAGATGTTTTTATGCGTCAAAAGATATAGAACTTGAAACACATGACGTTACATTTACGATATAAATATTTCGAAGAATCAAAACTGCATTTGTTACATGTGCAAGGGAACATAAGGCTGTATTAATGCATTGCTGTAGCTATCGGTGTTACATGTGTAGAGGAGAAAGGAACTTCATTTTGAGGTCGGAAGAGGAGCCTTGTATACGACATACTAGATGGAGTGTCATACAAAAACAGTTCTGACAGTAATAAAATTATTGGCCGTAATGACAGTAAAAAATACAGATGACAGTAACAACATTAAAAACAGTGAACAATATTGACAATGACAGTAAATATGTGACACTCCTGTTGCTATTACCCGAGGTCTAACATTTCTATGTGAAATTTATATACATTAAATACAACATTCTCAGGTGAAGTTTATGTTCAATGAAACACGCAATTAATACTGAACAGAAAATAATTGTAATCTGAGTAATCTGGTCAGTCATTCGAGCGGAAACAACATCAACCACATCTACAGTAAGGTGCCATGAACAATGTGAGGTCGTGATTCCAAAATAGCGATCTGCTACCAACTCGATATGACCTGCACACCCACCATTAAATATAAATGGATCTACAATAAACCCCGTAAAAACGCTACTGTGTGAAAAGGTGGTAGCAAGATCACCGAAAGCCTCGTCAGTAACTTCGGAGCTGTTAGCATAGCGGAACTGCTTCCATCGATACGCGGTTCTTGCTCTTGCACGGCTTTCACACCGAACCCCGCTTAACGTGTTTACTGACTGGGTTATCGGTGATCTTGCCACCATTTTCACTCAGCAGTCTTTTTTCTTGATTTAATTTATTTGCATTTAAGTGTAATAGTGGATGTGTAGGTCTCGCAGAATTAAATGGATCACTATTGCCGTATCACGCACTTCACATGGCGCACCGCACATTGCTGTAAATGTGGTTGATTTTCCTGTCGTCAAATAATTGGCCAGATTACTCGAATTACAAGTATATTATGTACAAACGTACTAACCAATATTTTGCACAAAGCCACAGTAAACACTGTGGAATTACATGAGTTAATCGTTGTTACTCAAATGCGAGTAAAACAGAGTTACTTCCAATTTCAGAACAAGTATTATAATCAGTCCTACGATCTAGCTTTGGGTTCCCCTCTTAGTCCTACACTATCTGTAATTTTCATGAAGAATTTCGAACAAATTTTCTTAAAAGGAAAAAAAAGGATGATGTGCTGTGTTTGTGGACTGTACCATTAGACAATTAGATACTTTACTACAACATTTAAAGTTACAATACACAAAATTCATTTTGAAATGTTTCTGGGAGGCTCATCCATAAATTTCTTGGACCTTAATGTAGATATTAACATAGGAAGACATTTAGCATTAACGAAAAAAAAACACAACTATAGATACGGCGATCCCTGCAAAATTCCACCACCGACACAGCCACAAACACGCAACTTTCCATTCGATGGTGCATCGCCTCATATCTGCTCCATTATCTGAATCAGCCTTTCAAACAGAACTACAGGCCATCAGACATATCGCTTCGAGGAATGGAGTAGCTCTGCCCTCACTGATAGCATACTACGATAACAGTAATTGTGTAAAATTACACCACTTCTGTCCGCTGGCTAACAGCAGTGAGTCAGTGGTCATAAGACCCGGAGTAGACTCCCATATATTGCCAACATTTCAGGTAACCTTGCAAAAAAGTTAGTCTCCCAACTATAGTCCTGCATTTTGTGATGCAACAGCATGTCAAAATTTTTATTCAATAGTAAAGACATATTGCAACTCTTAGTTGTCGCTATTATATTATCCGAACATTTGATAAGCTGGATATTAAGAACGAAGGAGTCAACCTCCGCTGATCATCTTTTAACATAAAGCTGCTCATATGACGTAAAATGTGAAATTTTACATTGTATTAATAAAAGCAAGAAGATGACCAAACTGGAAATACTGTCAATCAACAAACACGTGTCACAGAATGCTAGCTTGGTATTAAATGATCAGACTTAGTTTCCTTTTTCCCCTTTTGTAAATCAAGTTTTCGTTACAAATACTAGATTGAAATGTCAAATTCATGTTAGGCCCATTCCTCATTAGCTGTTAAATGTATCTCCACATAAAAACTTTGTCTCTCCCTCCTTTTTTAGTTAATATAAGTGTTTCTGTGACAAAAAAAATTCAAATGCCAAGATCGAACAATATATTTTTTATTCAAAACAACCGATCTGAACAGTCACAGCTATCATATTCAGGTCATAAACATTTTTTTTGTAGTAAGACTTGTTCATTTTACACTGGCCTCATGCACAAGATGTCAAATGGATAAAACTCAGCATATTATAAATGTTTATCATCGCTAAAATAAATAAAAACATGCAGCATCTTGTTCAAAAGGCCATGTACATATACATATTGCTCACAGGTGCTTGTTACGTGACACAAATACTTACACAATAGCACATCTGTTTACATATGTTGGACACATATACATTACAAAAAGTGTAATGTTTTCATATGTAAACACTATACATCATTTTTGTATCTTCTGTACATTTGTGTAAGTCGCGCCATTTTTATCCTTGTGTGCAACATTCGATTGTCATCTGAAGATGATCTAAGAAGCCGAAAGCTGGTTCATGACCAAATAAAAATGATTTTTCAGAACATCAGGAAACATGGAAATTAATCTACTTTTTAATATTAAGTAATAAGCTTTGGGAACACAGTGGATTTACGAAACGTACTAAAACACTTTCTTCACAATAGTGGGCGATTCTCCTAGTTTCTGTCAGTATATAGTGGATTAATAAGTTACAGTAAAACATGATCTTTCGAACAGTAAGCTATTCTCCTGTTCCGATCACAGAGAAGATTGCCCTGTAATACTAAGATTTATAACATTTTCAGTTTTATCTTTCGGAAACCACGATACGTCTTTCAGAGGCACTGTTCAAAAATAATGATTTCGTGTCAGCTCCAACGAATGAAGGAAAGTTAGGTTATTTTATAATGTTGTTTTGACGAAAACGCCATTACAGAAAACAGCAGGAGCTCAGCTATTTGAGGAAAAATAGGACACCCGAATTAAAAAATTGACTCGTTTGTACGTATATTTAATCGGAACACAGTAATAAGAGTCACGACCTCGCGTGTTAGGCCTCTCAGGACCGTGTGACAGGCTCACTACCCTTAGATAATCAACGATGACTGCATACGTAATTCATTGTCATAGGACAAGAAAAAAAGTGGACCCTTAATTCTCAACTGCAGCGAACTTAAAGTCCTGATATCGACAGTGAATAAATCTCCGACTGCTTTGAATTTATTGAGCCACAGTTTTCGTTAACGGAGATGCCGTCTCCCCGAAAAAAAGGAAGTACTTCGATTTTTATTCTTATTTCATCGAAATTCGCGCATTCCCAGTTATATTCAAGTCTATGTATGAACTTCATCTGAAAGCCTTTTTGCCACTGGCGGAACTCTCGGCTGACGTTTCACTGGATGAGTAATTGCTTTGTTGCTACCACTCGTTGCCATCTTAGATCGTTGTTTCTTCCTCAGCATGCCTGCCATACTCATCGTCGTTTGATCTGTTGAGACTAGCATTCTGAATTCCAATAGACACCTTTCCGCTAACTGATTCAAACGTTCATGTTCGTTACGAAACTGCCATGTCTCGCGACTCCTGGCCACACTGTTTATCAGAGGACCAGGAGTGTAGGTTTCTCAGTGCAGCTGCTTTGCCCAAAGCCACCCTTTGAATTGTTGTTTACAGGAGCATAAGGTGTCCTGTTTTCATCCAACCTTAACCGCAAAAACTGTTAGTTGATAGTACGCTGTTCGTGTTAGCATGCTCACAGGAAATCCTCTCTCCTGGGAATAACGGTTCCAGCAGCAAGAAGAACTGCAGCAGTATTCCACCGAGTGCACAGCAGCCCATATTGGCCATACGTGACATAGTCCTCGGCCATCCTATACAAATGTCTCAATGTGGTAGTGCGGTCATCTGTTCGAATAATAACTTCAATGAAAATTAATTAAGAATGATGTTGGGGCAATCAGTGTTGATTTTAAAATTTATTACTCAGTCACATGGTGATTGTTTCACAGATTTTTATTGCTTGTTGTGTAGGATTTTGTTATTGACTCATTTCAAGTATAGCCGGAAGATATGAGGCCGAACTTTAGTTGAGGATTGGGAATTTGGATGTTCGAAATGTGATGGGTTTTCATTACATAGCGAAAAGCTGAAAATGCAGGAGAGGAATACTTAATTAATTCTACTAATCACTGAGACCTAAGTTAAAGGCAGCTGTACATGTGTAACACATCATCATCAAATTAATCATCAGTAAGAGATTTAATAACGAGGGTGCTCTGCATTAATGACAATATACTCTGATCAACACCTCTACGAATTACAGACTGAGCACAAAGGGCGAAGTCTTTTATACGTCCTCTGGAAAGGTTTGACATTGGTGCGTCATAGCAATGTCGACGATAATGTGGCCTCACGTCATCTGTACAACTTCCGTATAAACATGGCGTCAGCGGTAAGTTATCTCAAAGCAGCAGTACGTGGCTAACGGTTGACAAGTAAAGTGCTGCACTTAAGTGTCAGCAGTGCTAGGCTCCAAATGCCTTGCCATTTCTATCCAGCTTTACTGATTCAATTATGGGATAAACAGCACGTAAAAAGATGTTGTACCATCTGTGAACCTATCAGAATATACTTAACATTATGTTATAAGGCAATCACCTTTTTGAATGCAATGTATAAATTTTGCACACCTTATTATGGTAATTCGAACTTTACGTAGTAAAATAAAAATGGTTCAAATGGCTCTGAGCAACAAGGCGAACGAAAGGGTGGTCGGCGTTTGTTTTTGTGCCTCATGTACCGCCGTGTTGAAAGTGTACCCCAAAAACGGTAGAGCTATTACAACCAGTATAGTTCCTATGATGGAAAGCGATTAGGGCAGTGCGCAATTCCGGTTCACCGTTCAGCAAACGACGGATTGGGGTAATAGGCGGTCGTTGTGATGTGGCAGACCAATTTCAAACCAGCAGTGGTGGAAAGATGCAGAAGTAAAGTTAGGATCATTATCTGAACTAACACCTTACATGGGCCAATGAACTGAAGGCATTTCATCATAATCTGGGAGGTAGTGTCACGTGTTGGGACTAATCAGCAGAAACGCGTAAATGCGTCCATGCATACAAACGTGTATCGGTTCGCGTCTCGTGAACGCGGTAAGGACACCACATAGTCGGCAAACATCCTCACCATGGGCTGATTAGCTCCTCCCAATGCAAGGAACACCTGGTGAGTTTTCAGTAACAGCTTACTAATAGCACACATTTTACAGCTCGATACGAGACACCTAATCTGTTTGTCCGTGGATTTCCATCTGAAGTATTTCCTAACCTACATCCTGGCATTTATGACCCCCAGAGGACAACCTACGGTTTTTCATGGTGTTACTTGAAGGTCAGGGCTACGAAATTCTTGTGTAAAACAATTTTATGACCACGGCTTTTCCATAATTATCACGCTCCCCTTTCCTAATTCTCTCGATCAGCTAACTTACCTCTGGGTCAGATTTTTGTTGCTCCTTGACATCCTTGAAAAGGAGAGGACACCCATTTAATACTGGCCAAAATGCTTGGTCTTACGCATGCAATTCGTTGGGCTCACAGGCTTCTCCATCTGGGAGGTGATCTTCTTCCTCCCCAGACATCTTATTGAGACCGTCTGCGACAGTATTCCGCATTCTCGTTTCCCTAGTATATATATATATATATATATATATATATATATATATATATATATATATATATAACGAAATAGCAATAAGAAGAAATCTGTTCGATCGTGACGGGGAAAAAGAGAAGGGGCTATGGATGGCCCACTAGCTGGCGCTACCACAGGTCATATTCATAGAAACTGTATTTTTTAAATAGGTACCCCAATTTTTATTACATATCCGTGTAGTCCGTAAATAAATAGGAATGTTTGATTTGGAACATTTGTTTCGCTTTATGGTGGATGGCGCTGTAATATTCCAACACTCATGCCTCACGCATTTAGATGAACAGTTGGTAACAGTGCGGTTTTTTAAATTAAAACACAAAAGTAGTTAAGTTTGGACTTTATTTCTGTTGTTCCAGTGTGATATATTAACTGTTGCGACATTATCATAAATTATGCGGAGGCATGCTGTTACTGCGTGAGCAACCGTAATAACCTCATTAAGATAATAAATGCTCAAAATGATGTCTTTAAACTTCAATGCATTTGGAAATATGCGTAACGAAATTCCACTCAACAGCGAGTAGATCGCCTTTAGTATGGTCACACATGCATTGACAATGCGCTGACGCATGTTTTCAGGCGTTGTCGGTGGATCACGATGACAAATATCTTTCAATTTCCCCCAAGGACAGAAGTCCGGAGATGTAAGGTCCAGTGAACCTGCAGGTTATGGTGTGGTGCTTCCACGACCAATCCACCTGTCATTAAATATTCTATCTAATACCGCTTCAACTGCACGCGTGCTATGAGCTAGACATCCATAATGTTGAAAGTACATTGCCGTTCTGTCATGAAGTGAAACATCTTGTAGTAGATTCGGTAAAACATTAATAAAAAATCGGTATACATTGCACCATATAGACTGCTATCGATAAAATAAGGGCCAATTAGATGTCCTCCCATAATTCCACACCATACATTAACCCGCCAGGTTCGCTGATGTTCCATTTGTCTCAGCCATGGTGGATTTTCCGTTGCCCAACAGTCTATATTATGCTGGTTTACGTTGCCTCTGTTTGTGAATGATGCTTCGTCACTAAATAGAACTCTTGATAAACACCTGTTATCGTCTCGTAATTTATTTTGTGCTCAAGTGGAAGAAAGTTACACGACGTTCAAAATCATCGCCATGCAATTCCTGGTGCACAGAAATATGCTAAGGGTGAAATGTATGGTGATGTAGAATTCTCAAAGCCGACGCTTTTGAAATTCTCAATTTGTCTAGTACTGATGTACGGATTTGCCTCAACTGCAGCTATAACACTTATTTGGACATCTTCATTTGTTGCAGTTCTTGGTTGTGTGTTCTTATTTGCCTGAACACTTCCGGTTTCGTTAAATATATCAACTATCCGACGGAAGGGCCGGACATTTGGATGCTGTTTGTCAGGATAACGATCAACATACATAGCACAAGCTTGTTGGACATTTTGATCACAATAGCCATAAATGTAGATCATATCTATCTTTTCTGCGAGTATTAAACGTTCCATTTTAACAAGATTATATGTTCCGCGTAATTATTATGACTGGACAAGCGATTTTTTTTCTTTAATGGATTTCAGTCCCCCCCACCACACCAGAGGAGGACAAGTGAATTATCATACCTAATTTAAGTAATGAACTGCACACAGTGCTTTTGGGTGCGTTGCTACGTTTGTGAGAATATTACAGCTCTGTCCATAACAAAGCGAAACACATAACTGGGAGCGACAGTTTCTCTTTCCCTATTTTCCTTTGTAATGTTCGTCTAATAGCACCACTCATTAAGCTAAATTCTTCCCTATTGTTGAAAATCAGTTTCATCTTCAACGATGCATTGCATACTTACTTGTTGTTCTATTATTTTCAGATTTACAGATTTGTTAAGAGTTTGGAACTGATTTTGTTTATTCCGCAAAACAGCATCTCTTTGGTTTTGTTATCGCATTAGATTATTCGTAGTTGATAAGCTACTCTTCGTAGACTAATCTCACTGCGAACAATAATTACCTGGATATCTGCAAACAGCAATGTCATTATTCAATCTGGATTTTTAAGATTAAAAAAGTAAAATTGTGGCTGAATTATCCATTTCTAAAGGATTTCTTTTATCTGGATATTAAAAAGCACGAGTGATAAACTGCATCCGTATCTTAAATCTAGGCTCATACGATCCTCTTTTGATTACTTTTACCTGCAATCACAGCCGTACCCAGGTAATCCTGCACCCTTATAGAACTGCCCCAAGAAGGAAACAATCTTTTGCGTTTTTTCAACACATATTTTAAAAACTTTGTAATTTTGTAAATACGTAATTAATCTATACAAATGAAAAATATTGCACACAATAAATGACATGTAGCATTGTAATAAATAAATTACTATTTGTATAAACATTCTAAAAGTCTTGAAGTAAGACAATGTCTCTATCTCATTGCTTATAGCAGCTACTGTGTCTTAGTACGATACATAATAAACACATATTTTATTTCCTCCTCTTAAGCTATTAATGTGCATAAATTATTAATCTCTATCTATAAAAGACAACGTCCTGAATGACTGACTCACGCACTGATCCGTCATCGCCTATCCGAAATCACTAAGGACAGAAACTCGAAATTTGCAGAGGGTGTTGGTCATAGGTGTCGTTTAAGAAGGGATTTTTCGGTATTCCACTCCTAACGGGGTGAAACAGGAGATGCAAGTTTTAACTTCTCATTGCCTTTGAACAAAGCAAACTCACTGATTACATCACTGAAGTCAAAATTAGGAACTGCGTCGTATTCTGTTGACAAGAAAACTGAAGCAGACAGTCTGCTCACCTATACTCGACCTGAAGCACTTTCTTTATCGCCTTTAACTTGCTGAAACTAGGATGACAAAGTGCTGCAGTCACTAGAACTGTTATAAATGTACTCAAAGCAATTTCTATCTCTCTGCCGGCCGCGGTGGTCTAGCGGTTCTGGCGCTGCAGTCCGGAACCGCGGGACTGCTACGGTCGCAGGTTCGAATCCTGCCTCGGGCATGGGTGTGTGTGATGTCCTTAGGTTAGTTAGGTTTAAGTAGTTCTAAGTTCTAGGGGACTTATGACCTAAGATGTTGAGTCCCATAGTGCTCAGAGCCATTTTAATTTATATCTCTGGATAAACATCTCGTAATACATACTAAGGAAAAAAGAAAGGAACTTCAGATCATTGGAATGGGAAGCAGTCTCAGTGTTCTGCAGTATCTCTTTGTGGTGGAATTTAAAAGCGGCTATTTCGTCAATCAGCTGAATTGATATTTCTGCTATACATGGGACCATATAAGATACAAGATTCTCATTTAAGGCGTTCTCAACAGTAAATGAAATTGAGATGAAATGGTTTGTTGTACGTAAGTTCTTTCCCATTTCATTTACTATTTTTTCAAAAATTTTGAAGTACGGTAGTGTAAAGAGTTTCACTCCAGCCCTCAGTTGTCAGAAATCGAAAGAGAAGGAAGCCTTCAATCAAATTGCGTATTGCTTCAGCTCCTGCTGGACAGTCTGCGGTATCCTATGATACCGCAACGAAGTAGCAGCAAAAATGCCGTTGTTGAGCGTGATCTAACTGTGTAGGGAGCAGATCTGTGAACAAAGCGCACTGTTGACAAATAATCCATGTGATGAATGTTTGGTGGAAGTCGTTTCTTTGATTGGTTGATTTGGGGAGAGGGGACCAAGCAGCAACATCATCGGTCCCATCGGTTTAGGAAAGGATGGGGAAGGATGTTCACCGTACCCTTTCAAAATTCCCGGCATTTACCAGAAGTGATTAAGGGAAATCACGGGAAGCCTAAATCATGATGGCCGGACGCGGGTTTGAACCGTTGTCCTCCCGAATGAGAATCCACCATGCTAACCACTGCTCCACCTCACTCAGTCTTTTCTTTATGGTGCTACTTGGATGAAATGACACTACGACAACAGTTGACGTTTACAGTACGGGGCAGGGGAACTGAGGGACAGGGGAACACCAGCGGTAAAGTATCTGGAAGAGCATGCCTCTTTCATCATGATCAAAAGCTTTAATGAAATCACTGAAGTTAATGTGTGATTCCTTGTTTTACGCCCTATGTTCTTCAATAAGACTAGCCAACAAAATTTTACCTTTTTCTGTAACTACCACGAAAACAGCTAATCTTCACGTTTCAGATTTTCTCTTACGAAAATTTTAGTGAAAATGCAAGATTACCTTTTGTTTTGGAGTTATGATAACTTTATCGTATTGCCTATAAATGTTTATGCACATATTTACCTTGGTGTTATCACTCGGAGGAAGGTCGGTCAAAGCGCAACCGCTCTGTCTGGAGTTTGGAGTTTTCGGTTGGTGGTTCCTGATTAGTGCCCAGCGGTAATCGGCTATCATTGATGCACTCGACTTTCCCTGGTATCTCCTTTTCGTGTGCCAAATTTGGAGGTGGAAGCGTTCTCCGTGGTGCTCGTCGGTTACAACACCACAATCGTCAGGAAAGAGGTGCAAGTGGGAATCCAGGAAATTTAACTTCAAGGCTATGTTGCACCCCCCTCTGTTGTAGCAGAGCAGAAGATTTGTGACAAGATGCTTATATAGTTTTCTGCCATTTTCTAGAAAGCTTGTTGGCACATGAACAAAGGCATCCCAAGCTAACATTTCATGATCTGTCAAGATGGTGTTGAAATTCTCATCTTTGTACAGTTTACGTATCTGAGACCCACGAAAATCCCCTCTTTTATCTTCGCGTAGTTAAGACTTGGAAATTTCTCGTTCAAATAGTGCAATGCTTACCGAGTATTTTCCACGGCATTAACGAAGTTTTCCATTAGGCCAAATTTTATATGAAGAGCATGGAGAATTATGCTCTTGGATTAGACAAGTGTTTCGTGTATAGCATTGTGAGATCCTAGTTCAAGTGATTGACGCTGAAGCCAAGTTTTCATTTTATAATGAAGTACTTTGGCAAGGATATCCCAGAAGCACAGGAAGGAACAGAATTTGGTATATCCGTATTGTAGCCTAAGTAATATGCCTATGACTTTCAGAGTAACAATTGTTTCATGTTATCACACGTTTCTTTCAAGTAAGGTGCATACCCAGTTGGAATCGACGGTAACACGTTGCCATTACGCAGTAGTACACACTTGAGACTTACTTTGGAGGAATCGATGAACAGCCTCCACTGATCACATTTACAGTCAATGCCTGTAGCTGCCATTAGTCCCTTTATGTCACTGTAAAAGAGCAAGTTTTTTGAACTCCGAAAAATGGAGGATTGGCATATGGCGATTACGAAATGCAGTCACATTTACCGTTTTATCTAGACAATTCAACTGTTGTAGTCTTGACGCCAACAGTTCAGCTTTACTTTTCGGCAATTCCAGATCTCTCACTAGGTCATTAAGTTCACACTCTGTTATTTCGTGAATCTCTCTACACTTATCTGTACACACAAAATCCTGATATTTTGAAGAATGAATTTTGAAGGTGATGGTGCAGCGCTAGTTTCACTACCGCTCTCGTCACTACCACAGCTAGGTGGGATGGAAACAGGCTGTCTGTCTGCGAGAGGCACATGTCGCATGGCCGAAGGTATGGGAGGACGTCTAGGAAGACTTTTTCTTCTTGGAAATAGAATGTGTTAATGGAGTTGTCATAAAAAGGTAACAACCACTCACACGGTTCGCTGGTTATCGAAAGATCATGAGTATAGCAAAGCCCATGGAACATCTTTTACTATTCAGCCACGAATGAAGACTCAAGGCACTGTATATGCAACATATCTGAGGAACCCAGAGCTTATCCTGGCCACAGATTTCACAGCCACATTACAGTCTGTCTAATACACTAATGACCATTAAAATTGCTACACCACGAAGATGACGTGCTACAGACGCGAAATTTAACCGACAGGAAGAAGAAACTGTGATGTACAAATGATTAGCTTTTCAGAGCATTCACACAAGGTTGGCGACACCGATTTCTCATACACAAACAGCAGTTGACCGGCGTTGCCTGGTGAAACGTTGTTGTGATGCCTCGTGTAAGGAGGAGAAATGCGTACCATCTCGTTTGCGACTTTGATAAAGGTCGGATTGTAGCCTATCGCGATTGCGGTTTATCGTATCGCGACATTGCTGCTCGCGTTGGTCGAGATCCAGTGACTGTTAGCAGAATATGGAATGGGTGGGTTCAGGACGGTAATACGGAACGCTGTGCTGGATCCCAACGGCCTGGTATCACTAGCAGTCGAGATGACATGCATCTTATCCGCATGGCTGTAACAGATCGTGCAGCCACGTCTCGATTCCTGAGTCAACAGATGAGGACGTTTTCAAGGCAACAACCATCTGCACGAACAGTTCGAAGACGTTTGCAGCAACGTGGACTATCAGCTCGGAGACCATGGCTACGGTTACCCTTGACGCTGCTTCACAGACAGGAGCGCCTGCGATGGCGTACTCAACGACGAACCTGGGTGCACGATTGGCAAAACGTCATTTTTTCGGATGAATCCAGGTTCTGTTTAGAGCATCATGATGGTCGCATCCGTGTTTGGCGACATCGCGGTGAACGCACATTGGAAGCGTGTATTCATCATCGCCATACTGGCGTATCACCCGGCGTGATCGTATGGGGTGCCATGGTTATACGTCTCGGTCACCTCTTGTTCGCATTGACGGCACTTTGAACACTGGACGTTACATTTCAGATGTGTTACGACCCGTGGCTCTACCCTTCATTCGATCCCTGCGAAACCCTACATTTCAGCAGGATAATGAACGACCGCATGTTGCAGGTCCTGTACGGGCCTTTCTAGATACAGAAAATGTTCGACTGGTGCCCTGGCCAGCACATTCTCCAGATCTCTCACCAACTGAAAACGTCTGGTCGATGGTGGCAGAGCAACTGGCTCGTCACAATACGCCAGTCACTACTCTTGATGAACTGTGGTATCGTGGTGAAGCTGCATGGGCAGCTGTATCTGTACACGCCATCCAAGCTCTGTTTGACTCAATGCCCAGGCGTATCAAGGCCGTTATTACGGCGAGAGGTGGTTGTTCTGGGTACAGATTTCTCAAGATATATGCACCCAAATTGCATGAAAATGCAATCACATGTCAGTTCTAGTATAATATATTTGTCCAATGAATACCCGTTTATCATCTGCATTCCTTCTTGGTGTAGCAATTTTAATGGCCAGTAATGTATAAGGTGTTATTGGCTTCCTCTGCGATTCCATTGTAGGCTCTTCGCAAATGAAGCAAAAATTGTCAGGACTGTTTACGCAGTTGCGAGGCATATTGAATGACAGGAATTCAGTGACCATACGCACTAACTATATATCAGTAACACGCTATTCCATCTCACTAGCGGAACACAGCTTGTAACACACGGAAACTACGCTTAAATGAAACGTGCTCTGCTCCTCTCTTCCTCTTTTATTCCCTTTGTTGCTACAGGCCCGCGCTAGAAATAGCGACAAAATACCCACACTGTTAGTGTAGCATGGAACTTCATCATTGTGTCTACCACCAGCGGGATTTCGATGCCTACATGGGAAGGGATTAGAATGATTTCCAATAAAATATAATTAGAATTAAACTTTGAAACGAGAGCTTATTCCAGTTTTTCGTTGTCGTTTTCGTTACCATCATGGTCGATATAGTCAATAAACATTTATTTCATCCCAGTTACGTTCGCTTCATGCTTCATGCTTCAAGTTACAAGTCCTTCGTCTCTTGTATCCTAGTTGCACTTCTCTCAAAATGACTTCAGCAATTTTGCTGATTCTTCGAGTAATGATCCTGCTAAACTTATTACTCGACGGTTTTCGTAATCTGAACGGTCTCCGTTCTTGAATATAGGCGGGTTCGCTACGTATTTCTAGTACTGTGAGTAGTATTTGTTTATCCAACATACGTTTACAACTGTTGTAAATATTTTGAAAATTTATCTGATAAGCATTTAAGTAATTCACCATTAATACTATTGCTACTTCTACTTTTTTAATTTTTTGTATGTTTCAAAGCTTGTCCTACTTGTTCCTGCTCTGTTATCAAGTATTCTTCTCTGTCAGCTCTTGCATCTTCCTCAGTAGTTATCTACAGATGTTTAGAGTGTGACAATTACTGTTCTTCTTGAATTGAATAAATGGTTACTGCGTCTCTTGGAAGACTGTTAATACTTTTAAATAACTTTTAAAATGCGTTTTGGTGTCAATGAATGACTGCATCAAAGACACAGATTTGGTGTTTTCTATCAGCTTGTTTAGCCTGATTTGACAGTCTTCTAATAATTCTTCGCTCTTTTGGGTGTTTGTTTTTGTAACGTATTTCTAAATGCTCCATTCTTTCCACTGCTTCTTTTATTTCTTGATACTACAACTTTACTTTGTGGGGTTTCTTTATTTACAGATTCCAAGGGATTCTACAACTCTTTTATCAATTATACTTCCAATATTATGTCATTCCTCTTGAATGTAGTTCTTTGTTACTCGCTTCTGATATAGGTCTCGTATTGATTAATCTTGCAGAGGATATGTTTTTCAACATATACCTTCAGTTTTATTTCTGTTAGTTTGGATTTCTTTGTATCAACCGTTTGGTAAGTTTATTTCTGAAACCACCAAGTAGTGATCGCCATGTATTCGGTCACCTTTGTAAACTTTTGTATGTACGAATAATTTCGCTAAGTTGTAGTATATAATGCTTGTCTGATCGCTTGCTGTCCATATCACTTTAGGTACGTTTTTATGTTTAAAACAGTTGATGATTGTAGATATATTCGCCATCTTCTATGTTACATAGCATTTCCATTATTTCCCTATTACATAATATGATAGTTCAGTAACATTCATGGCATCATACTACGCTGCTACTATGATGTCTTTTCCATGAACTTTATTTATGATGAGATTGCTTCGTTCTTACCATCTTCTTTCGGTACACAGTACTATCTATTAAGACGTTTCGTTAACCTTCTGTGAACCTTGTAGATACCACGCTTGCTTTTATGCAGTTATAGGATAAGATTCTGACTCTCCATTTGCTGTTCTTTAATATTGCCGCCTCAGTTGTTCCTCTGCTTACTTGCTTAGCTTTAGTGTATCTGACACTATAATTGTTATCCAGTGTTCTTTTCGCTGGAGTTTTTGTCTTATTTCTGTAATTACAGGAAAACTTATTTTTCTTCTTGGTAGCATATATATTCCTCTTTTCAGTTTAATGGTCTAACACTCCAGTCGACATTTTTAACTATTCTGAGAAGCAAAAAAGTCTGCCACTGGTCGTCATTGAAGGATGAATCCGGTACCCCTACTTGCAGTATTCAGAGTAGTGACCTTTCCCTGTATGCTGGACAAACCGATAGCAGCTAGGAACAGTGATGAGCCTACCATCTCTGAGCTTCCAATGTGTCAGAAAGTGGTAGGGGAGTGGTAGGACTGGGTTGGTTAGGTGTTCTATCTTCCACAATCTCTATTAAACTCAATGTTTGTTAAGCACACAATAAAAATCAGGCACCTTAGACAGTTAAGACGTTTCGTAAAATTACAGAATGCTTACTTATAACCCTGTGTGAGATTTAAACGAATTTACACTTTGCATTGAACCGTATTTATCGGAATAACACTCCACCTTAGAAACTGCTCGAAAGGAGCGTTGTTAGTAGCTACACTACACTGAGGTGAAGTATGTCACGAGATACCTTTTGATATCGTATGTTGTTGTTGTGGTCTTCAGTCCTGAGACTGGTTTGATGCAGCTCTCCATGCTACTCTATCCTGTGCAAGCTTCTTCATCTCCCAGTATCTACTGCAACCTACATCCTTCTGAATTTGCTTAGTGTATTCATCTCTTGGTCTCCCTCTACGATTTTTACCCTCCACACTGCCCTCCAATGCTAAATTTGTGATCCCTTGATGCCTCAAAACATGTCCTACCAACCGATCCCTTCTTCTAGTCAAGTTGTGCCACAAACTTCTCTTCTCCCCAATCCTATTCAATACCTCCTCATTAGTTACGTGATCTACCCACCTTATCTTCAGCATTCTTCTGTAGCACCACATTTCAAAAGCTTCTATTCTCTTCTTGTCCAAACTAGTTATCGTCCATGTTTCACTTCCATACATGGCTACACTCCATACAAATACTTTCAGAAATGACTTCCTGACACTTAAATCTATACTCGATGTTAACAAATTCCTCTTCTTGAGAAACGCTTTCCTTGCCATTGCCAGTCTACATTTTATATCCTCTCTACTTCGACCATCATCGGTTATTTTACTCCCTAAATAGCAAAACTCCTTTACTACTTTAAGTGTCTCATTTCCTAATCTAATTCCCTCAGCATCACCCGACTTAATTTGACTACATTCCATTATCCTCGTTTTGCTTTTGTTGATGTTCATCTTATATCCTCCTTTCAAGACACTGTCCATTCCGTTCAACTGCTCTTCCAAGTCCTTTGCTGTCTCTGACAGAATAACAATGTCATCGGCGAACCTCAAAGTTTTTACTTCTTCTCCATGAATTTTAATACCTACTCCGAATTTTTCTTTTGTTTCCTTTACTGCTTGCTCAATATACAGATTGAATAACATCGGGGAGAGGCTACAACCCTGTCTTACTCCTTTCCCAACCACTGCTTCCCTTTCATGCCCCTCGACTCTTATAACTGCCATCTGGTTTCTGTACAAACTGTAAATAGCCTTTCGCTCCCTGTATTTTACCCCTGCCACCTTCAGAATTTGAAAGAGAGTATTCCAGTTAACATTGTCAAAAGCTTTCTCTAAGTCTACAAATGCTAGAAACGTAGGTTTGCCTTTTCTTAATCTTTCTTCTAAGATAAGTCGTAAGGTCAGTATTGCCTCACGTGTTCCAACATTTCTACGGAATCCAAACTGATCTTCCCCGAGGTCGGCTTCTACCAGTTTTTCCATTCGTCTGTAAAGAATTCGCGTTAGTATTTTGCAGCTGTGACTTATTAAACTGATAGTTCGGTAATTTTCACATCTGTCAACACCTGCTTTCTTTGGGATTGGAATTATTATATTCTTCTTGAAGTCGGAGGGTATTTCGCCTGTCTCATACATCGTGCTCACCAGATGGTAGAGTTTTATCATGACTGGCTCTCCCGAGGCCATCAGTAGTTCAAATGGAATGTTGTCTACTCCCGGGGCCTTGTTTCGACTCAGGTCTTTCAGTGCTCTGTCAAACTCTTCACGCAGTATCTTATCTCCCATTTCGTCTTCATCTACATCCTCTTCCATTTCCATAATATTGTCCTCAAGTACATCGCCCTTGTATAAACCCTCTATATACTCCTTCCACCTTTCTGCCTTCCCTTCTTTGCTTAGAACTGGGTTGCCATCTGAGCTCTTGATATTCATACAACTGGTTCTCTTCTCTCCAAAGGTCTCTTTAATTTTCCTGTAGGCAGTATCTATCTTACCCCTAGTGAGACAAGCCTCTACATCCTTACATTTGTCCTCTAGCCATCCCTGCTTAGCCATTTTGCACTTCCTGTCGATATAATTTTTGAGACGTCTGTATTCCTTATTGCCTGCTTCATTTACTGCATTTTTGTATTTTCTCCTTTCATCAATTAAATTCAATATTTCTTCTGTTACCCAAGGATTTCTATTAGCCCTCGTCTTTTTACCTACTTGATCCTCTGCTGCCTTCACTACTTCATCCCTCAGAGCTACCCATTCTTCTTCTACTGTATTTCTTTCCCCCATTCCTGTCAATTGTTCCCTTATGCTCTCCCTGAAACTCTCTACAACCTCTGGTTCTTTCAGTTTATCCAGGTCCCATCTCCTTAAATTCCCACCTTTTTGCAATTTCTTCAGTTTCAATCTGCAGTCCATAACCAATAGATTGTGGTCAGAATCCACATCTGCCCCAGGAAATGTCTTACAATTTAAAACCTGGTTCCTAAATCTCTGTCTTACCATTATATAATCTATCTGATACCTACTAGTATCTCCAGGATTCTTCCAGGTATACAACCTTCTTTTATGATTCTTGAACCAAGTGTTGGCTATGATTAAGTTATGCTCTGTGCAAAATTCTACGAGGCGGCTTCCTCTTTCATTCCTTCCCCCCAATCCATATTCACCTACTATGTTTCCTTCTCTCCCTTTTCCTACTGACGAATTCCAGTCACCCATGACTATTAAATTTTCGTCTCCTTTCACTACCTGAATAATTTCTTTTATCTCGTCATACATTTCATCTATTTCTTCATCATCTGCAGAGGTAGTTGGCATATAAACTTGTACTACTGTAGTAGGCATGGGCTTTGTGTCTATCTTGGCCACAATAATGCGTTCACTATGCTGTTTGTAGTAGCTGACCCGCACTCCTATTTTTTTATTCATTATTAAACCTACTCCTGCATTACCCCTATTTGATTTTGTATTTATAACCCTGTAATCACCTGACCAAAAGTCTTGTTCCTCCTGCCACCGAACTTCACTAATTCCCACTATATCTAACTTTAACCTATCCATTTCCCTTTTTAAATTTTCTAACCTACCTGCCCGATTAAGGGATCTGACATTCCACGCTCCGATCCGTAGAACGCCAGTTTTCTTTCTCCTGATAACGACGTCCTCCTGAGCAGTCCCCGCCCGGAGATCCGAATGGGGGACTATTTTACCTCCGGAATATTTTACCCAAGAGGACGCCATCATCATTTAATCATACAGTAGAGCTGCATGTCCTCGGGAAAAATTACGGCTGTAGTTTCCCCTTGCTTTCAGCCGCTCGCAGTACCAGCACAGCAAGGCCGTTTTGGTTAATGTTACAAGGCCAGATCAGTCAATCATCCAGACTGTTGCCCCTGCAACTACTGAAAAGGCTGCTGCCCCTCTTCAGGAACCACATGTTTGTCTGGCCTCTCAACAGATACCCCTCCGTTGTGGTTGCACCTACGGTACGGCCATCTGTATCGCTGAGGCACGCAAGCCTCCCCACCAGCGGCAAGGTCCAGACCCTCCTTTTTCCCGGATTGGAACGGATTAAAAAAGTCGTTGGAAGCATCTGCAGAAATACTGAGCCATGCTGCTCCTATAGCCGTCAATAACTGCGAAAGTGTTACTGGTGCAGGTTTTTCTGTACGAACTGACCTCTCGATTATGTCCCATGAATGTTCGATGTGTGAACAAATCATTCGTTCGAATCATCCAGAATATTCTTCAAAGTAACTGCGAAAAATTGTGGCCCTGTGAAATGGCGCATTGTCATCCATAAAAATACCATAGCTGTTTTGGAATATGGTGTCCATGAATGACTGCAAATGGTCTAAAAGCAGCCGAAAATAACCGTTTCCGCTCAATGATCCGTTCTGTTTGATCAGGGGAGCCAGTCTATTCCATGTAAATACAAGCCACGCCGTTATGGAGCCATTTCCAGCTTGCACAGTGTCTTGTTGACATCTCGGATGAATGACTTCGTGGGGTCTGCATTACACGCAAACTCTACAGTCAGTTCTTAACAACAGAAATCGTGACTCGTGTGATCGGGCCACGGTTTTCCAGTCGTTTAGGGTCCAGTCGATATGGTCATGACAGCAGGAGAGGAGTTGCAAGCGACCTCGTTCTGTTAGTAAAGACACTCGAGTCGGTCGTCTGCTGCCATACTCCATTAACGTCAAATTTTGCCGCACTGTCCTAACGGACACATTGGTCGCACGTCCCACATTGATTTCTACGCTTATTTCTAGCAGTGTTGGTTGTCTGTTCACGGTCGTTAAGTGAAGACCGTTGGCCACTGCGCTCTCTGTGGTGAGTGTTAAGCTTGAAATTTGGGATGCCCGGCACACTCTTCACACTGTGGATATCAGAATATTGAATTCCCCGACAATTTCCGTAGTGGAATGTCTCATGTGTCTAGCTTCAATTAACATACTACATTCGAAGTCTGTTAATTCCCGTCGTGTGGCCATAATTATGTCAGACACCTTTTCAGATGAATCATCTGAGTACGAATGACAGCTGCGCGAGTGCACACGATACTACATCCCTCTGTTTAAGTGCATATCGCTACTCATGAGTTGCCACTAGTATAACTAGTGAAAAGACATGACGTGTGGTGTACATACAGGGTGTTTCAGAAATGACCGGTATATTTGAAACGGCAATAAAAACTAAACGAGCAGCGATAGAAATACACCGTTTGTTGCAATATGCTTGGGACAACAGTACATTTTCAGGCAGACAAACTTTCGAAATTACAGTAGTTACAATTTTCAACAACAGATGGCGCTGCGGTCTGGGAAACTCTATAGTACGATATTTTCCACATATCCACCATGCGTAGCAATAATATGGCGTAGTCTCTGAATGAAATTACCCGAAACCTTTGACAACGTGTCTGGCGGGATGGCTTCACATGCAGATGAGATGTACTGCTTCAGCTGTTCAATTGTTTCTGGATTCTGGCGGTACACCTGGTCTTTCAAGTGTCCCCACAGAAAGAAGTCACAGGGGTTCATGTCTGGCGAATAGGGAGGCTAATCCACGCCGCCTCCTGTATGTTTCGGATAGCCCAAAGCAATCACACGATCATCGAAATATTCATTCAGGAAATTAAAGACGTCGGCCGTGCGATGTGGCCGGGCACCATCTTGCATAAACCACGAGGTGTTCGCAGTGTCGTCTAAGGCAGTTTGTACCACCACAAATTCACGAAGAATGTCCAGATAGCGTGATGCAGTAATCGTTTCGGATCTGAAAAATGGGCCAATGATTCCTTTGGAAGAAATGGCGGCCCAGACCAGTACTTTTTGAGGATGCAGGGACGATGGGACTGCAACATGGGGCTTTTCGATTCCCCATATGCGCCAGTTCTGTTTATTGACGAAGCCGTCCAGGTAAAAATAAGCTTCGTCAGTAAACCAAATACTGCCCACATGCATATCGCCGTCATCACTCCTGTGCACTATATCGTTAGCGAATGTCTCTCGTGGAGCAATGGTAGCGGCGCTGAGGGGTTGCCGCATTTGAATTTTGTATGGATAGAGGTGTAAACTCTGGCGCATGAGACGATACGTGGACGTTGGCGTCATTTGGACCGCAGCTGCAACACGGCGAACGGAAACCCGAGGCCGCTGTTGGATCACCTGCTGCACTAGCTGCGCGTTGCCCTCTGTGGTTGCCGTATGCGGTCGCCCTACCTTTCCAGGACGTTCATCCGTCACGTTCCCAGTCCGTTGAAATTTTTCAAACAGATCCTTTATAGTATCGCTTTTCGGTCCTTTGGTTACATTAAACCTCCGTTGAAAACTTCGTCTTGTTGCAACAACACTGTGTTCTAGGCGGTGGAATTCCAACACCAGAAAAATCCTCTGTTCTAAGGAATAAACCATGTTGTCTACAGCACACTTGCACGTTGTGGACAGCACATGCTTACAGCAGAAAGACGACGTACAGAATGGCGCACCCACAGACTGCGTTGTCTTCTATATCTTTCACATCACTTGCAGCGCCATCTGTTGTTGAAAATTGTAACTACTGTAATTTCGAAAGTTTGTCCGCCTGAAAATGTACTGTTGTCTCAAGCATATTGCAACAAACGGTGTATTTCTATCGCTGCTCGTTTAGTTTTTATTGCCGTTTCAAATATACCGGTCATTTTTGAAACACCCTGTAAGTTTCCGCTGGAGTGCTGTCATTTTCGCCAACATTTGCAGAATCAACCTCCAGGTAAAAACGATATCCTTCGCACAGATGCAATGATGGCCACACCGGCATGACATCTGCTATGCCATCCTATTCCAGTAACTGACACTGCGGCGCGACTCCTTCCATCTCTGGCAATGCAGGGACAGCCGCGCCCTCTACGTTCTCAACGGTGTCGTCGACACTGCTATGGGGAAGTTCAACTCCGACTCCTGCACCAATGGGACGATGCTGCGTTCATCACTGCACCCAGCTCTAGGAAACGTGGGAGGCAATTTTATCGTTGAGTCGCAGCTCGGTGACTCCTTCCTGTAAATTCACAGATAAATCAGGTCTTACATGTGAAAGTACCTCTCTCCTTCACCTTCAGCATAAGATCTCACGAAGGAAAACAGGTGTTTAAGTTGAGGAGTGATTAAATTATTTGGAGGGCAGTGGAAATCTTTATAGAAGTTGTATACCCCCGTAGTGTTCGTAACGTATAGCGTGTGTATGTGTAGTTATGTGATGTTATTTCCGCAAAGGAATTCTCACGCTTATACATGACTAAATCAACCCTGCCATTGACAAACAACACCTAGGGATTTCCATAAAACTAAGTATCGTGTTGTAATTTCACTTCGCCGGCCGGTGTGGCCGTGCTGTTCTAGGCGCTTCAGTCTGGAATCGCGTGACCGCTACGGTCGCAGGTTCGGGCGTGGATGTCTGTGATGTCCTTAGGTTAGTTAGGTTTAAGTAGTTCTAAGTTCTAGGGGACTGATAACCACAGATGTTATGTCTCATAGTGCTCAGAGCCATTTGAACCATTTTGTAATTTCACTTCAGTTTAGCGTAGCCAACCAATTATTCCTGTCGGAATGCTACTAAAATTAATCATAGCTGGGATACCGTAAATAATTTATTTTCAAAAAATATGTAGAGTGCAATAGTTGTATATTTCTAAGTATACAATCTCAGATTCTACCCTAAATGTAATTTCGAGATTAGCAGAACATGTATTTAACCTTCTTTAGACCGCATCCCCCTGCCCCACTTTACTAGATGGACACGCGGTTAGATGTCGTTGGTTAACGCTGACAGACAGAAGACCTACACCCTGACTGGCACTTTCACCAAACGCTCAGTGGATAAACGAATGGAACTCAACACATTTACTGTGAGTGTTTCCTATCCGCTGAACCGAAGAGTCAGCATCACCTATTGACGTATGGACAGCACTTTTAATGCGACGATGATCTGCTATTTGGGGTGTTCGTTCCTGTGCCGATGATGTACCTGTAATTCTCTACTTTATCAGTGGACCCAATACGTCATCTGCAAACTCCTATGAGTGAAATTTCCTTGAGTACAAGACAGAATAGGAGTGGAGCTTTCTTTTTGCTCTCTAGATGTTATTGTTATTGTAGTCTTCAGTCCAGAGACTGGTTTGATGCTCCATGTTACTCTATCCTGTGCAAGGTTCATCATCTCCCAGTACCTACTGCTGCCTACATCCTTCTGAATCTGCTTGGTGTGATCATCTCTTGGTCTCCCTCTACGATTTTTACTCTCCACGCTGTCCTCCAATACTAAATTGGTGATCCCTTGATGCCTCAGATTATGCCCTACCAACCGATCCCTTCTACTAGTCAAGTTGTGCCACAAATTTCTCTTCTCGCCAATTCTATTCAATACCTACTCATTAGTTATGTGATCTACCCATCTAATCTTCAGCAGTCTTCTGCAGCACCACATTTCGAAAGCTTCTATTCTCTTCTTGTTCAAACTATTTATCGTCCATGTTTCACTTCCATACATGGCTACACTCCATACATATACTTTCAGAAACGACTTCTGGACACTCAAATCTAAACTCGCTGTTAACAAATTTCTGTTCTTCAGAAATTTTTCCTTGCCATTGCCAGTCTATATTTTATGTCCTCTCTACTTCGACCATCATCAGTTATTTTTCTCCCCAAATAGCAATACTCCTATTCTAATTTAAGTGTCTCATTTCCTAATCTAATTCCCTCAGCATCACCCGACTTAATTCGACTACATTCCATTATCCTCGTTTTGCTTTTGTCGATGTTCATCTTATATCTTCCTTTCAAGAGACTGTCCATTCAGCTGCTCTTCCAGGTCCTTTAGTGTCTCTGACAGAATTACAATGTCATCGGCGAACCTCAAAGTTTTTATTTCTTCTCCATGGATTTTAATTCCAACTCGGAATTTTTCTTTTGTTTCTTTTACTGCTTGCTCAATATACAGAATGAATAAGATCTGGGATAGGCTACAACCCTGTCTCACTCCCTTCCCAACCACTACCTCCCTTACATGCCCCTGGAGTCTTACAACTGCCACCTGGTTTCTGTACAAATTGTAAATAGCCTTTCGCCCCCTGTATTTTACCCCTGCCACCTTTAGAATTTGAAAGAGAGTATTCCAGTTAACATTGTCAAAAGCTTTCTCTAAGTCTACAAATGGTAGAAACGTAGTTTTGCCTTTCCTTAATCTATTTTCTAAGATAAGTCGTAGGGTCAGTATTTCCTCACGTGTTCCAACATTTCTACGGAATCCAAACTGATCTTCCCCGAGGTCGGCTTGTACCATTTTTTCCATTCGTCTGTAAAGAATTTGTGTTAGCATTTTGCAGCCGTGACTTATTAAACTCATAGTTCGATAATTTTCACATCTGTCAACACCTGCTTTCTTTGGGCTGGAATTATTATATTCTTCTTGAAGTCTGAGGGTATTTCGCCTGTCTCATACATCTTGCTCACCAGTTGGTAGAGTTTTGTTAGGAATGACTCCCAAGGCTATCAGTAGATCTAATGAAATGTTGTCTACTCCCGGGGCCTTGTTTCGACTTAGGTCTTTCAGTGCTCTGTCAAGCTCTTCACGCAGTATCATATCTCCTATTTCATTTTCATCTACATTTTCTTCCATTTCTATAATATTCTCCTCAAGAACATTGCCCTTGTATAGACCCTCTACATACTACTTCCACCTTTCTGCTTTCCCTTCGTTGCTTAGAACTGGTTTTCCATCTGAGCTCTTGATATTCATGCAAGTGGTTCTCCCTTCTCCAAAGGTCTCTTTAATTTTCCTGGACGCAGTATCTATCTTATCCCTAGTGAGATAGGCCTCTAAGCCTTACATTTGTCCTCTATCCATCCCTGCTTAGCCATTTTGCACTTCCTGTTGATCTCATTTTTGAGACGTTTGTATTCCTTTTTGCCTGCTTTATATACTGCATTTTTATATTTTCTCATTTTAGCAATTAAATTCAATATTTCTTCTGTTACCCAAGGGTTTCTAGTAGTCCTCGTCTTTTTACCTACTTGATCCTCTGCTACCTTCACTACTTCATCCCTCAAAGTTACCCATTCTTCTTCTACTGTATTTCTTTCCCCCATTCCTGTCAATTGTTCCCTTATACTCTTCCTGAAACTCTGTACAACCTCTGGTTTAGTCAATTTATCCAGGTCCCATCTCCTTAAATTACCACCTTTTTGCAGTTTCTTCAGTTTTAATCTACAGTTCATAACCAATTGATAGTGTTCAGAGTCCTCATCTGCCCCTGGAAATGTCTTACAATTTAAAACCTGGTTCCTAAATCACTGTCTTACCATTATACAATCTATGTGATACCTTCTAGTATCTCCAGGCTTCTTCCATGTATTCAGCCTTCTTTCATGATTCTTGAACCAAGTGTTAGCTGTGATTAAGTTATGCTCTGTGCAAAATTCTACCAGGTGGTTTCCTCTTTCATTTCTTACACCCAATCCATATTCACCTACTACGATTCCTTCTCTCCCTATTGAATTCCAGTCATCCATGACTATTAAATTTTCGTCTCCCTTCGCTATCAGAATAATTTCTTTTATCTCATCATACATTTCATCAATCTCTTCGTCATATGCGGAGCTACCCTCCCATGAACCATAGACCTTGCCGTTGGTGGGGAGGCTTGCGTGCCTCAGCGATGCATATAGCCGTACCGTAGGTGCAACCACAACGGAGGGGTATCTGTTGAGAGGCCAGACAAACGTGTGGTTCCTGAGGAGGGGCAGCAGCCTTTTCAGTAGTTGCAGGGACAACAGTCTGGATGATTTACTGATCTGGGCTTGTAACACTAACCAAAACGGCCTTGCTGTGCTGGTACTGCGAACGGCTGAAAGCAAGGGGAAACTACGGCCGTAATTTTTCCCGAGGGCATGCAGCTTCACTGTATGAATAAATGATGATGTCGTCCTCTTGGGTAAAATATTCCGGAGGTAAAATAGTCCCGCATTCGGATCTCCGGGCGGGGACTACTCAGGAGGACGTCGTTATCAGGAGAAAGAAAACTGGCGTTCTACGGATCGGAGCGTGGAATGTCAGATCCCTTAATAAGGCAGGTAGGTTAGAAAATTTAAAAAGGGAAATGGATAGGTTAAAGTTGGATATAGTGGGTATTAGTGAAGTTCGGTGGCAGGAGGAACAAGACTTTTGGTTAGGTGAATACAGAGTTATAAATACAAAATCAAGTAGGGGTAATGCAGGAGTAGGTTTAATAATGAATAAAACAATAGGAATGCGGGTAAGCTACTACAAACAGCACACCGAACGCATTGTTGTGGCCAAGATAGACACGAAGTCCACGCCTACGACGGTAGTACTAGTCTATATGCCAACTAGCTCTGCAGATGACGAAGAAATTGAAGAAATGTAAGATGAAATAAAAGAAATTATTCAGATAGTGAAGGGAGACGAAAATTTAATAGTCATGGGTGACTGGAATTCGGTAGTAGGGAAAGGGAGAGAAGGAAACGTAGTATGTGAATATGGATTGGGAGTAAGAAATGAAAGAGGAAGCCGCCTAGTAGAATTTTGCGCAGAGCATAACTTAATCATAGCTAACACTTGGTTCAAAAATCATCAAAGAGGGTTGTATACATGGAAAAACCCTGGAGATACTAAAAGGTATCAGATAGATTACATAATGGTAAGACAGAGATTTAGGAACCAGGTTTTAAATTGTAAGACATTTCCAGGGGCAGATGTGGACTCTGACCACAATTTATTGTTTATGAACTGTAGATTAAAACTGAAGAAACTGCAAAAAGGTGGGAATTGAAGCAGATGGGACCAGGATAAACTGACTAAACCACAGGTGGTACAGAATTTCAGGGAAAGTATAAGGGAACAATTGACAGGAATGGGGGAAAGAAATACAGTAGAAGAAGAATGGGGGATGAAGTAGTGAAGGCAGCAGTGGATCAAGTAGGTAAAAAGACGAGATCTAATACAAATCCTTGGGTGTCAGAAGAAATATTGAATTTAATTGACAAAAGGAGAAAATATAAAAATGCAGTAAATGAAGCAGGCAAAAAGGAATACAAACGTCTCAAAAATGGGATCGACAAGAAGTGCAAAATGGCTAAGCAGGCATGGCTAGAAGACAAATGTAAGGATATAGAGGCTTATCTCACTAGAGGTAAGATAGATACTGCCTACAGGAAAATTAAAGGGACCTTTGGATAAAAGAGAACCACTTGTATGAATATCAAGAGCTCAGATGGAAACCCAGTTCTAAGCAAAGAAGGGAAAGCAGAAAGGTGGAAAGAGTACATAGAGTGTCTATACAAGGGCGATGTACTTGAGGAGAATATTATGGAAATGGGAGAGGGTGTAGAAATACTGACAGCCTTGGGAGAGCCAGTCCTGACAAAACTCTACCATCTGGTGAGCAAAATGTATGAGACAGGCGAAATACCCTCAGACTTCAAGAAGAATATAAGAATTACAAACCCAAAGAAAGCAGGCATGGACAGATGTGAAAATTACCGAACTACCAGATTAATAAGTCACGGCTGCAAAATACTAACGCGAATTCTTTACAGACGAATGAAAAAACTGGTAGAAGCTAACCTTGGGGAAGACCAGTTTGGATTCCGTTGAAATATGGGGACACGTGAGGCGATACTGACCCTACGACTTATTTTAGAAGCTAGATTAAGAAAAGACAAACCTACGTTTCTAGCATTTGTAGACTTACAGAAAGCTTTTGACAATGTTGACTGGAATACTCTCTTTCAAATTCTGAAGGTGGCAGGAGTAAAATGCAGAGAGCGAAAGGCTATTTACAATTTGTACAGAAACCAGATGGCAGTTATAAGAGTCGAGGGACATGAAAGGGAAGCAGTGGTTGGGAAGGGAGTGAGGCAGGGTTGTAGTCTCTCCCCGACGGATTCAATCTGTATATTGAGCAAGCAGTAAAGGAAACAAAAGAAAAATTCGGAGTAGGTATTAAAATCCATGGAGAAGAAATAAAAACTTTGAGGTTCGCCGATGACATTGTAATTCTGTCAGAGACACTAAAGGACCTGGAAGAGCAGCTGAATGGACAGTCTCTTGAAAGGAAGATATAAGATGAACATCGACAAAAGCAAAACGAGAGTAATGGAATGTAGTCGAATTACGTCGGGTGATGCTGAGGGAATTAGATTAGGAAATGAGACACTTAAAGCAGTAAAGGAGTTTTGCTATTTGGGGAGCAAAATAACTGATGATGGTCGAAGTAGAGAGGATATAAAATGTAGACTGGCAATGGCAAGGAAAGCGTTTCTGAAGAAGAGAAATTTGTTAACATCGTGTATAGATTTAAGTGTCAAGAAGTCGTTTCTGAAAGTATATGTATGGAGTGTAGCCATGTATGGAAGTGAAACATGGACGATAAATAGTTTGAACAAGAAGAGAATAGAAGCTTTCGAAATGTGGTGCTGCAGAAGACTGCTGAAGATTAGATGGGTAGATCACATAACGAATGAGGAGGTACTGAATAGGACTGGGAACAAGAGGAGTTTGTGGCACAACTTGACCAGAAGAAGGGTTCGGTTGGTAGGACATGTTCTGAGGCATCAAGGGATCACAAATTTAGTATTGGAGGGCAGTGTGGAGGGTAAAAATCGTAGAGGGAGACCAAGAGATGAATATACTAAGCAGATTCAGAAGGATGTAGGTTGCAGTAGGTACTGGGAGATGAAGAAACTTGCACAGGATAGAGTAGCGTGCAGAGCTGCATCAGAACAATCTCAAGACTGAAGACCACAACAACAACAACAACAACAACATGCGGAGCTAGTTGGCATATAAACTTGTACTACTGTGGTAGGCGTGAGCTTCGTGTCTATCTTGGCCACAATAATGCGTTCACTATGCTTTTTTACCCGCATTCCTATTTTCCTATTCATTATTAAACCTACTCCTGCATTACCCCTATTTGGTTTTGTATTTATAACCCTGTATTCACCTGACCAGAAGTCATGTTCCTCCTGCCACCTAACTTCACAAATTCCCACTATATCTAATTCTAACATATCCATTTCCCTTTTTAAATTTTCTAACCTATTTGCCCGATTAAGGGATCTGCCATTCCACGCTCCGATCCGTAGGACACCAGTTTTCTTTCTCCTGATAACAATGTCCTCCTGAGTAGTCCCCGCCCGGAGATCCGAATGGGGGACTATTTTACCTCCGGAATTTTTTACCCAAGAGGACGCCATCATCAATTAACCATACAGTAAAACTGCATGCCCTAGGGAAAAATTGCGGCCGTAGTTTCCCCTTGCTTTCAGCCGTTCGCAGTACCAGCACGGCTTGTCATTTTGGTTAGTGTTAGAAGGCCAGATCAGTCAATCATCCAGACTTGCCCCTGCAACTACTAAAAAGGTTGCTGCCCCTCGTCAGGAACCACACGTTTGTCTGGCCTCTCAACAGATACCCCTCCGTTGTGGTTGCACCTACGGTACGGCTACGTGTATCGCTGAGGCACGCAAGTCACCCCACCAGCGGCAAGGTCCATGGTTCATGGAGGGGTTCTCTAGCTAGGAACAGAAATTCGACTCCATGATTCTTCCGCAAAGAAGCACTTCAGTGTGTGTCAGTCTTCACAAAGAGGTAAAGAATTGTCAGTCGAGTAAACAGGGCAGCAACTCTGTTCACTGAGAAACGATTTCACGCGTTTCTTATGGCGAAATCAACACTTCTCGAAATCTAACCACCATATTCTCTGCTGTGGCTCTCAGCAGCGAAATGTCTAGGTCGATCCCTGGCCGGAAATGTCTCCACGTCATATGCTTGCTCCCTCCTGGACAAGTGGTGTCTACGTTTGCGCACAGGTGATGCATCGCAGTAGCCGTTACAAAACCTTATCAATTGAAGACATAAAGCCGTGATATTATTTTTGACACTTTATTTTACAGGTCCGTCTTCATCACACAAACTTTTACACTTCACTGCTACCGGTTTCGGCTACTGCCATCTTCAGATCTGTTACAAACAAAAACAGTGTGTAACTAAGTTCAGTTCGCTGACGCTAAATCTATCAAAGGCCTGGTGTTACATAAGAAAAACAAAAAGTGTGTACACGATTAACCATCATGTATACCAGCCACACTTATCATAAAATATTCTGATGTAGTATCAACGTCAAAGTAATCCTGTAGGTACCAAGTAAGTGCTGGTGATGATCAGAATGCGTCTGGTATTTATACAAAGAAACTGTGGCCAGCAGAGGACACTATAACTAGGGTACACGATTAACCAGTATCGCAAATGTAATGGTGAAAATGCTGTATGCGTAGTCATTAATTAAAATTACTTGACATGGCAAAACGAGCGTCTGACAATAAAACATTTACTGATTAAAATCCACATAAAAAGTGCAAATATTAATAATGTGAAGCTCCTAGATTGGCAAGTTAAAACGTACAACTGTAATAAAGCCAGTACAAAAATATAGGATTAAAAACACATCTATAAAATTAAATTTTCCAGCCTGACAGATCAATTACCGTAAACGTAATTGTAAGGTAACTAGTGATCATTAATTAAAAATTAAAAAAATTGATAGTCGATAATAAATTCGGAGTGTGGTCTTAAGTGTGGTCTCAATGGCGGCACTTCGTGGCTTCTCTGTATGACGTCCTTGCTTTCCTGTTCTTATCTCCCATTACATGGGTCATGAATCTGCCAGCCAATCGCTTGAAACTCATACTCCTTTCAGAAAGTTTACTAGAAGTTCCCGTTTTCCCCCTACATCCTTGGGACTCCGTCAATCAAATACACGGCTCTGCTTTTCAGTGAGAAGTGTGCCTCGGTGCTTCCCATGAGATTTCTTGGAGGCTAGCTCGCGACCATCCTTTGTGACCCTGCACATTCTTTTACACTAAAAAGGATGTCTTTTCGTCTTGTTCCGCACCTGATGCTCTTCGGCCAGGTATGATAATTCGAAAATTTTCTTTTCGGTTCACCAGATACCGACATCCTACCCAGACTGTCTGCTCTACGAGGATTCTGCGGTCTCTAGTGTTGTAAACTGCCGCCGAGCGGTTTAAGGCGCTGCAGTCATGGACTGTGCGGCTGGTCCCGGTGTAGGTTCGAGTCCTCCCTCGGGCATGGGTGTGTGTGTTTGTCCTTAGGATAATTTAGGTTAAGTAGTGTGTAAGCTTAGGGGCTGATGACCTTAGCAGTTAAGTCCCATAAAATTTCACACACATTTGAACATTTTTTTTTGTAAACTGCCACCTCCTCACCCTGCTCTCTCTCAGGGCAGTAAATGTCCTCCCCTGTGAAACATGACATCTCTCTTATCAGCTCCTTTCTAGTCGATAGCGACATCTAAGGGTAATGTCGCCCACATCACCATTTCTGTCAGCCCTCAGCTCTGATTAACTCCCAGACATGCAGTATAACAGAAATTGTTAGTATGTAGTACCACCAATTTAACCCAATGAAATGATTAATAATTCAGGTTTGCATTGTAAATGTTATAGTTCGCTCACCTTTCAAGAAAAGTACCTGTAGTATTAAGAGAGAACCAGTCAAGGGAAGTTACACAATCTACAGGGTGTTTCAAAAATGACCGGTATATTTGAAACGGCAATAAAAACTAAACGAGCAGCGATAAAAATACACCGTTTGTTGCAATATGCTTGGGACAACAGTACATTTTCAGGCGGACAAACTTTCGAAATTACAGTAGTTACAATTTTCAACAACAGATGGCGCTGCAAGTGATGTGAAAGATATAGAAGACAACGCAGTCTGTGGGTGCGCCATTCTGTACGTCGTCTTTCTGCTGTAAGCGTGTGCTGTTCACAACGTGCAAGTGTGCTGTGGACAACATGGTTTATTCCTTAGAACAGAGGATTTTTCTGGTGTTGGAATTCCATCGCCTAGAACACAGTGTTGTTGCAACAAGACGAAGTTTTCAACGGAGGTTTAATGTAACCAAAGGACCGAAAAGCGATACTATAAAGGATCTGTTTGAAAAATTTCAACGGACTGGGAACGTGACGGATGAACGTGCTGGAAAGGTAGGGCGACCGCATACGGCAACCACAGAGGGCAACGCGCAGCTAGTGCAGCAGGTGATCCAACAGCGGCCTCGGGTTTCCGTTCGCCGTGTTGCAGCTGCGGTCCAAATGACGCCAACGTCCACGTATCGTCTCATGCGCCAGAGTTTACACCTCTATCCATACAAAATTCAAATGCGGCAACCCCTCAGCGCCGCTACCATTGCTCCACGAGAGACATTCGCTAACGATATAGTGCACAGGAGTGATGACGGCGATATGCATGTGGGCAGCATTTGGTTTACTGACGAAGCTTATTTTTACCTGGACGGCTTCGTCAATAAACAGAACTGGCGCATATGGGGAACCGAAAAGCCCCATGTTGCAGTCCCATCGTCCCTGCATCCTCAAAAAGTACTGGTCTGGGCCGCCATTTCTTCCAAAGGAATCATTGGCCCATTTTTCAGATCCGAAACGATTACTGCATCACGCTATCTGGACATTCTTCGTGAATTTGTGGCGGTACAAACTGCCTTAGACGACACTGCGAACACCTCGTGGTTTATGCAAGATGGTGCCCGGCCACATCGCACGGCCGACGTCTTTAATTTCCTGAATGAATATTTCGATGATCGTGTGATTGCTTTGGGCTATCCGAAACATACAGGAGGCGGCGTGGATTGGCCTCCCTATTCGCCAGACATGAACCCCTGTGACTTCTTTCTGTGGGGACACTTGAAAGACCAGGTGTACCGCCAGAATCCAGAAACAATTGAACAGCTGAAGCAGTACATCTCATCTGCATGTGAAGCCATTCCGCCAGACACGTGTCAAATGTTTCGGGTAATTTCATTCAGAGACTACGCCATATTATTGCTACGCATGGTGGATATGTGGAAAATATCGTACTATAGAGTTTCCCAGACCGCAGCGCCATCTGTTGTTGACAATTGTAACTACTGTAATTTCGAAAGTTTGTCTGCCTGAAAATGTACTGTGATCCCAAGCATATTGCAACAAACGGTGTATTTCTATCGCTGCTCGTTTAGTTTTTATTGCCGTTTCAAATATACCGGTCATTTTTGAAACACCCTGTATGAGCTATGAGAGAGATTTAGAGGAGGAAACAAAGGTGCAGAAGCATGTTGCTTGTCACGGTGCATTGAAAGGTAGTTGGTGGATTGCCGTTAAGGCAGCAAGCGTCGTCAACGCAATTCAATCCTAGCGTGAATCTAGAACTACTACGATCTTTCTGTCTTGCACGCCAATCTTCGCATGTACTGCAATCGACCGACCGCATTCATAAGCCGCTGCAGATTGAGCTCTGGATCATGCATCTCACAGTTTCATTACCTCAGGGGCGAGACACTGGTGTTGCTACTCTGGAGAAAAAGAAGTTCTATACTGCCAGCCTGCCTATAGAGGCATTGATGATCCTCGTGCGACAGGTCAGACATTGGTCATTCTGAGGAGATGCCAAACCAGTACTCCCATCCAGAACAATGCCTCTCTACGCAGACCGAAGTTTATATAGAAGGGCTGAAGATTACCTTTTCCCGTAGACCCGCCATCTTGGGGCTTTTACTAAATTGGTTTCTAGAAAACTGAAAATTATGCGGACCTTGTCTTTCAGTAGGTCTTTATCCTGCGTGCGCGTTGGGGCTTCAGAAATACTGGGAAAATTATCTCTAAGGGTAAACACTCACATTAATTATGCATATAATCCACCTGTGATTACCGTATTTTGATACACCATCTCTCTTTGGTCTCTACTTAGAATTTAAATTACTGATATATCTCATATCCCTTCCTCTGTAAGGGTCAACTAAATAGTCTTTTAGATCTCTTGAAGTGGGTGCGTGAACATGATGGTCAAGTGCATCGTTTAAAAAGCTGTCTCCCTTGGGAGGTAGTACAGCATTTCCTGGGCACTGGATACAATGGCTGCGCTGCGAATACTAGGTCGACAGAACTTCATTAATGGGCAAGATACACCACTGCAAGGTTAGGTTGGCACTGGAGTGGGAAAGATTATATTTTCACTTGGCCACTCCATTCAGAGTCTTAACTGCGCAAATAGATAATAAAGTGTTGCCCATCAGGCAATGGAAACAAGCATGTCAGGGATTACTCAGGAGGACACGGAGACTAATGAATTGGTAAGAGAAACTGTAATCCAGGATGTCACTGTAATTTGTGGCATAGAAATAAATGTGCGTACTGCATACAGCGAGACTCTCTCTCTCTCTCTCTCTCTCTCTCTCTCTCTGTGTGTGTGTGTGTGTGTGTGTGTGTGTGTGTGTGTGCATGCGAATGAGCTTGTTCCTCGTGATAAAATTCTACCTAGGCGACATCTGGTGTGTGTTAAGTAGCCAGGTAAAAGGAGGGAGATTTGTGGATGAGCAAAGGTGAAAATATTTGACACGTGAAAAGTGTGGGAGAATCGGCTCTTTAATCCAGCACAGGACAGAAATGCTGATGATGAACTTGATGACCTTTGTAGCAGAAACTCAACTAACATTACAACTAGAGTGCACAAATTACTGATTACTGTTTTCGCTGGCGGGTGCCACTGATGGATCACGCTAACTCTTCCCATTGGATGGCGTGTACCACCCGTGGCTCATGCTCGACTCTACCATGATGCTATCATCAGTACAATAACTCGTGATGTATTATCTGTCAATCAGCCGTAACGAACCGCTCTGAATACTCGTACAATTTTGTTTAGCCCTTCAACGACAGAGATTTAAAAAATGATTCATTCAGCGTAAAATTATTTTATGTGAGTTCCTGCTGCTCTAAACATCAGTTTTCAATGTATTAAAATAGCCTGCGGCGGTTGAATACGACCGCCGCCCCGCAGTGAGTTACAGGAAAAGCAGCGAGAAACACAATTCACAGCTGTGGTTCACGGCTTTGGCGTGAACATGCTAAACATATAATTCGATAAGTCTACTTTGTAGTTATTTCCGTCGTGCGGCGACTTATACACAGTCAGCAGAGTTAGTTAGTTAGTTGATCTCATGTTCCAGAGATCATGTGTACGTTAAATCGTAGTAATATGGACTAAGTCATTTTACATTCAAATGTCAAATTAATTTGCAAATATGACGGCATACTGATAATTTTTTAATATGTACACTACAAATATGTGAGTTAATAATACCTACCCCACCACCTTTTACTCATTACAATAACGGATGGTTTTCTGCGGAACAGAAGGATTTGTCAAGGAGAAACTTTTTCAGTATGTTTTAAAATTTTACTTTACTGTCTGTCATATATTTTATATCGCTGAACAAGTAATCAAAAGTTTAGGTTGCATCCGTTTTTGTACCCCTTTTTGTGCTAAATACAAAGTTAATCTGGACTAAAGAAGGTAATTTTTTCTTCTGGGATTGTAATGACGTACATCATTGTTCCTTTTGAAATGCAGTGGGTTATTTACAAGAATATATTTACTGTGAAACGGTAGTCAGAATGCCCGACTGCATAAACAGGTGTCTACAAGGTGATCTTGGGTTAGCACTACATTTTATTCTTACTGCACGTTTGTAAGTAATAGATACCCTCTTTCTTAAAGATGAGTCATCCTGCAACAATATTCCGAATGACATTATTGAATGAAAGCATACAAAAAATGTAACTATGTCTCTTCCCAAGTTTCACGATGATTATAAGTGCACCTAGTTGTTCTAGGAGCTCTAAAACGTGTTTTTTTTTCGTTTTCAGTGTGGACACCTAAAAAGTTTGAAATTTTCACCCTGTCTATTATTTCCTCGGAATGTGTTGCAGTTATTGTTGGCCTTGTATCTCTAGGTGTAAAGAACTGAATATGCTGTTTGTTTTTGAAACTGAGAGCGAGACTATGCGCAGAAACCATTCAATGATGCTTTTAATGAGACTGTGTACCATTTATTGTGTTGGAGCTGTTTGATGTTTCGATAGATTACAATACTAATGTCATCTACAAAACGAAGTAATTCGGCTTATTGTATATTAGACGGGAGATCGTTCACATATTTAAGGAACAATGTAGCTGACCTAAAATGGAACCTCGGGGAAAGCCGTACGCGATTTCTTCCCAGACAGAAAAATCGTCCCTGATTACATTGGTTGAATTATTAAATAACTTTCTGCATTCTTTTGGTTAGATATGACATCGTCCATTGGTTTGGTATACGAACAACATCGTCCATTGGTTTGGTATACGAACAACTGCATGAACCGGCAATTTATCTCAGAGAATATTGTGATTCACTCTGTCAAATGGCTTAGACAGGTCGCAAAAAATATCAAACACTGCTATTATATAATATAATGCTTGTAAAATCTTGTGACTGAACGTGTAAATGGCATTCTCAGTCGCGCAACTCATCTAAAATCCAAACTGCAATTTATCGAGGATGTTGTTGCTCTGGTTTCTTAATACGTGTCAAACGCACCAATTACAAGGGAGGTAACGAAAAGCCTAACAGTTACAAACATGTGTGCATGGAACATAGAAATTAATATATTTAAACTTGGAAATAGACAAACATGGCAGTAATTAAATTGCTTTCACCCATTAAATCACTTTCAGACATTAGAGTTTGCATACAGTTGTATGTACTGGGACACACATGTAAGGGAAGGCAAACCAACAAACATTAAATTAAATTATTTTAGCCCAAAAAGAAGCTACGTCTAAGGCATTAGAGATGCCTAGCCTTAGATTTTCTTCGGTACATGATGACGGCCGCAAATGGCAGCTGCGCAGGTGAGATATTGTCTGCTCCTCCCCACACTCACAGGTTGAGGGTCCACTAAAGTATCCAAGGTTTTCTTTACATCGCCCATCACCAATTCGCAATCTGTTGAGGGATTTCCAGATACTCCAGTTCTCATTGTGTCCAGGAGGTAGTTCTTCTTTAGGTTTTCTCCAGCGTAGACGAACATTCTTCATTCTCTTTTCCCACGTGTCTAACCTCCGGATTGTATTGCTGTTGTTGATATGAACTCTTACAAAACATTTTTCGGATTTAAAACGTGACGGTGCTGCCGGTGGGCCAAACAGTGTGTGAATATCAGTGGTGAAACTCTATCTGTACTTCTGCTTGGACAGCTGCTTCGCGCCTGATGTCAAACGGAGCTAGTACATGCAGCTGCTCCATTTGGTCTCAAGCATCCAGTAATTTTGTGACACGCCTCATTCAGAGCGGTGCCCGTCTGTCTAGTATGGCAGGAATTAGGCCAGACAGGCGCTGAATATTCACCGGCAGAATAGCACATCGCCAATGCAAAATCCCGGATAGTAGCTGGTTGTGCACTCCAGTTAGATCTCCTTCGTTTCCGGACGGTGTTGTTCCTTCCGGATAATTCTGTTTTGGTCTTACAGCAATGTGTGTCAAAAGTTAAAGTGCAGTCTAAGGTCACTACAAGGTATTCTGGGGTAAACAAATGTTCGAGTTGCGTGCCATTTCAAGACATATTTTATTGTTCGTTAGCCGGTCTGATTTCTAAGCGGGAAGCACAGGTGGGATACTGTTCTAGAATACCTCCTGAAAAATTATATTCCACAGTATAATTCGGCTTTTAGTTAACACGAATGGGCAAGTGGCTTGATTGCAAGTCAGGGGAGTGGCAGTTTTCGAGATTTCCGAAAAGAAAAGCGAAGGTGAGAGAAGGGCTGCGATAAGGGGGCGCATCGCTGAGAAGCAATCCTCGCGCAGGCGGCGGACAGGGCAGATGGCGGCGATAAGCAGCGCGCCGCCGGCACGCGCCGCCGTCCATCTTTCCGCCAATTGAAACGGCAGGAGAGGAGAGGAATCCAATTCTGGGCTGACGGCCAGGGGGGCAGAGGGGTAGGGCGGCAGGGCGGTAGGGCGGCGCATCGCCAGTCCGCAGACGCCGCCCATCGCTCACCGGGACAACAGGCGACCAGCCCTCTGCTAAAGCCTCGCCAGGGGCGCCCTACACCTACCTCTAATCAGAACAGTGTACGTACGTCGTGAGTCATCTGGACTTCATAATGTGCCACAGAAATTCAGTCTCTGAAATTCATACTCGTTTAGCAAAGAGATCACATTAAATTATTATATCATGAGAAAAAACTGTGGATAAATCTACATCTACATCTACATCCATACTCCGCAAGCCACCTGACGGTGTGTGGCGGAGGGTACCTTCAGTACCTCTATCGGTTCTCCCTTCTATTCCAGTCTCGTATTGTTCGTGGAAAGAAGGATTGTCGGTATGCCTCTGTGTGGGCTCTAATCTCTCTGATTTTATCCTCATGGTCTCTTCGCGAGATATACGTAGGAGGGAGCAATATACTGCTTGACTCTTCGGTGAAGGTATGTTCTCGAAACTTTGACAAAAGCCCGTACCGAGCTACTGAGCGTCTCTCCTGTAGAGTCTTCCACTGGAGTTCATCTATCATCTCCGTAACGCTTTCGCGATTACTAAATGATCCTGTAACGAAGCGCGCTGCTCTCCGTTGGATCTTCTCTATGTCTTGTATCAACCCTATCTGGTACGGATCCCACACTGCTGAGCAGTATTCAAGCAGTGGGCGAACAAGCGTACTGTAACCTACTTCCTTTGTTTTCGGATTGCATTTCCTTAGGATTCTTCCAATGATTCTCAGTCTGGCATCTGCTTTACCGACAATCAACATTATATGATAATTCCATTTTAAATCACTCCTAATGCGTACTCCCAGATAATTTATGGTATTAACTGCTTCCAGTTGCTGACCTGCTATTTTGTAGCTAAATGATAAAGGATCTATCTTTCTGTGTATCCGCAGCACATTACACTTGTCTACATTGAGATTCAGTTGCCATTCCCTGCACCATGCGTCAATTCGCTGCAGATCCTCCTGCATTTCAGTACAATTTTCCATTGTTACAACCTCTCGATACACCACAGCATCATCTGCAAAAAGCCTCAGTGAACTTCCGATGTCATCCACCAGGTCATTTATGTATATTGTGAACAGCAACGGTCCTATGACACTCCCCTGCGGCACACCTGAAATTACTCTTACTTCGGAAGACTTCTCTCCATTGAGAATAACATGCTGCGTCCTGTTATCTAGGAACTCCTCAATCCAATCACACAATTGGTCTGATAGTCCATATGCTCTTACTTTGTTCAATAAACGACTGTGGGGAACTGTATCGAACGCCTTGCGGAAGTCAAGAAACACGGCATCTACCTGTGAACCCGTGTCTATGGCCCTCTGAGTCTCGTGGACGAATAGCGCGAGCTGGGTTTCACATGACCGTCTTTTTCGAAACCCATGCTGATTCCTACAGAGTAGATTTCTAGTCTCCAGAAAAGTCATTATACTCGAACACAATACGTGCTCCAAAATTCTACAACTGATCGACGTTAGAGATATAGGTCTATAGTTCTGCACATCTGTTTGACGTCCCTTCTTGAAAACGGGGATGACCTGTGCCCTTTTCCAATCCTTTGGAACGCTACGCTCTTCTAGAGACCTACGGTACACTGCTGCAAGAAGGGGGGCAAGTTCCTTCGCGTACTCTGTGTAAAATTGAACTGGTATCCCATCAGGTCCAGAGGCCTTTCCTCTTTTGGGCGATTGTAATTGTTTCTCTATCCCTCTGTCGTCTATTTCGACATCTACCATTTTGTCATCTGTGCGACAATCTAGAGAAGGAACTACAGTGCAATCTTCCTCTGTGAAACAACTTTGGAAAAAGACATTTAGTCTGTCATCGTCTGTTTCAGTATCATTTTGGTCACAGAGTGTCTGGACATTTTGTTTTGATCCACCTACCGCTTTGACATCAGACCAAAATTTCTTAGGATTTTCTGCCAAGTCAGTACATAGAACTTTACTTTCGAATTCATTGAACGCCTCTCGCATAGCTCTCTTCACACTACATTTCGCTTCGCGTAATTTTTGTTTGTCTGCAAGGCTTTGGCTATGTTTATGTTTGCTGTGAAGTTCCCTTTGCTTCCGCATCAGTTTTCTAACTCGGTTGTTGAACCACGGTGGCTCTTTTCCATCTCTTACGATCTTGCTTGGCACATACTCATCTAACGCATATTGTACGATGGTTTTGAACTTTGTCCACTGATCCTCAACACTATCAGTACTTGAGACAAAACTTTTGTGTTGAGCCAACAGGTACTCTGAAATCTGCTTTTTGTCACTTTTTCTAAACAGAAAAATCTTCCTACCCTTTTTAATATTCCTATTTACGGCTGAAATCATCGATACCGTAACCGCTTTATGATCACTGATTCCCTGTTCTGCGTTAACTTTTTCAAATAGTTCGGGTCTGTTTGTCACCAGAAGGTCTAATATGTTATCGCCACGAGTCGGTTCTCTGTTTAACTGCTCAAGGTAGTTTTCAGATAAAGCACTTAAAAAAATTTCACTGGATTCTTTGTCCCTGCCACCCGTTATGAACGTCTGAGTCTCCCAGTCTATATCCGGCAAATTAAAATCTCCACCCAGAACTATAACATGGTGGGGAAATCTACTCGAAATATTTTCCAAATTATCCTTCAGGTGCTCAGCCACAACAGCTGCTGAGCCAGGGGGCCTATAGAGACATCCAATTACCATGTCTGAGCCTGCTTTAACCGCGACCTTCACCCAAATCATTTCACATTTCGGATCTCCGTCAATTTCCTTCGATACTATTGCACTTCTTACCGCTATAAACACGCCTCCCCCTTCACTGTTCAGCCTGTCTCTGCGGTATACATTCCAATCTGAGTTTAGGATTTCGTTACTGTTTACGTCTGGTTTCAGCCAACTTTCTGTCCCTAGTACTATATGGGCGTTGTGATCGTTTATTAATGAGAGCAGTTCTGGGACCTTTCTATAGACGCTCCTGCAGTTTACTATTAGCACATTAATATTGTTATTCCCTGTTGCATTTGCCTACTCCTATCTTGCCGCGTCTCAGGAGGCGTCTTGTCGGGCCTAGGGAGGGGATTCTCTAACCTAAAAAACCCCCATGTGCACTCCACTCGTACTCCGCTACCCTTGTAGCCGCTTCCGGCGTGTAGTGCACGCCTGACCTATTCAGGGGGACCCTACATTTCTCCACCCGATAGCGGAGGTCGAGAAATTTGCACCCCAGATCTCCGCAGAATCGTCTGAGCCTCTGGTTTAAGCCTTCCACTCGGCTCCAAACCAGAGGACCGCGATCGGTTCTGGGAACGATACTACAAATAGTTAGCTCTGATTCCACCCCGCGAGCGAGGCTTTCCGCCTTCACCAATTCCGCCAACCGCCTGTACGAACTGAGGATGACCTCTGAACCCAGACGGCAGGAGTCATTGGTGCCGACATGAGCAACAATTTTCAGTCGGGTGCACCCAGTGCTCTCTATCGCCGCCGGTAGGGCCTCCTCCACATCTCGGATGAGACCCCCCGGCAAGCAGACAGAGTGAACACTGGCCTTCTTCCCCGACCTTCTCGCTATTTCCCTAAGGGGCTCCATCACCCGCCTAACGTTGGAGCTCCCAATAACTAATAAACCCCTCCCCCCGTGTGCCTGCTCGGACCTTGCTGAAGGAGCAGCCACATGTCCCCTCACAGGCAGAGCGGGCGATGCCACACGGCCAGCCTCCACATTGCACATTGCATGTTTTGTGCACAATTACAAGCTCGTTCGCTCTTACATCTCCATATCTACTTCCTTGATCTATTCGATCACTTAATCCGGTGCTTGCTGAATGTCCAGCGCAGTTCCGTTATGGCGGATCGACTCTAAGGAAGCACCATAGCAATATTTTGTAGAAGGAGCCAATTCCCATTCCTGCACCTGTTTAATCTGGTTAATGATCCTCCACTGATGTTAGTGATCATCGAATCCTTGTATCGACAGAAAAACGTTCTGAACTTAAGTCGGTGGACAGAAATAGGACTGGTTGGGTTGCTTTGGGGGGGAGGAGACCAGAGAGCGAGGTCATCGGTCTCATCGGATCAGGGAAGGACAGGGAAGGAAGTCGGCCGTGCCCTTTCGAAGGAACCATCCCGGCATTTGCCTGGAGTGATTTAGGGAAATCACGGAAAACCTAAATCAGGATGGCCGGACGCGGGCAGAAATAGGGGAACGTCAAGAACCCAACACATTATCATTCCTAATATGGTGTACGAAAACCGACGGCTTTCAAAACAGCTTCCAGTCGTCTTGGAATGGAAAAATACAGGTCCTGTATGTGTTTTCAGAGGAATCTTACGCTCCTCTTCCTGTAAAGTAGTGGCAAGCTCAGGTAACGATGCTGCCGGTGGACAGTGATCAGTCACCTTTCTCTCCACATTACATCGTAGAAGCCCAATGATATGGAGATATAGTGATTGTGGTGGCAAGAGGATATGCGGCAATTCATCCCCAAGCTTAAAAAAACAGTCTTGGATGATGCGAGCTCAGCGTACATGTTGTATCATATATCGATAGCATCCCACAGGAGCCAAATTGGAAGATCCGTCAGACACCGATAGCGGTCGTGCAGGAAGCAACGCACCCAATGGAGCATGCCCACTGAGTCATACCTGCGGCAGCTCTGGGCTACGAGCACCCTCTGCTGCCGCAGTGCAGGATCCCGACGGCAGCCATTCAGTCGCACTCGCATTTGGAACCTCTTTGTTACGTAACGCTCCTCGGATGCCATCTAGTCGTGCCTCGATCGCCATCGTTTGTGATTTTGTTCAGAGGACCTCGTCCTTGTTGCTATTGTAACAGCTGGACTTACTTCTTCCTAAGTCTTCGTACTCTTGGAGAAATACAAGTTAAGCAGTTAAGTAAACCTTATGTTTAGTATGATAACTTGATAGCTAATAATTTTTGCTCCTATCCAGCTTTCCTACGACGACAGTTCCCATATCAATCTTTAGTGCGTCTCTCTTTATTATCGTTTAGGACGCAGTACACAACACAACAGAGCCTCAGTCATATGGTAACACAGCGTCGCCACTGACACACAATCACTGAACCGTGGGTTGGGCCTGATCGGCCAAAACAGTCACATAACCCTTGACAGTAATGCGACCTTACAGGATAACCATGGGCCTCATGGAGTATCAGAATATGGCTGTCCATATCATCATCGAAACCTCAACAACCTTCACTCCTGGGGCTTGAGCTGTATCCGAAGCTGGAAACAGTGTGAAACGAGACTCATCCGACCGTATGATATTCTTCCATTTCTCCACAGGCCAAGTTTCGACACCACGTAAAGGGCATTTGCATCAATGATGAATGGTTTTGGAATTCCAGTTCGCCCTGCATCCCTGTGCTTATTGTGCTCCTTTCACGTTGTTTAAGTGCTGACAGGGTTCGCGAATGTAACATTCAATTCTGTAGTGACTTTTGCAGATGGTGCCCTCTCAATTATCGTCAGAGTACTCTTCAACGACTATCCTTCTCTATCGCTCGACATACACCCTCGTCTGCGTTGTGAATAGTGGATGACGTTGTACTGATTTTCCTGTATGCGGTATTAATTTTCGATCTTGAAACTTCATATAAGTTGTTACCAAAACACACACCATACAGGCACCAACAATTTCCCCACATTCGATTGCACGTAGCTCCGACATAATCCTTCCACAATTCTAGAGAACAATGTTTTGAACGCGAGTGACACTTCGAATGCATTGAAGACGCTGCACAGGTGCCACTCGTGGTCAGCTGCCACAGCGCAGCCTGCAGGCGCGGCCAGTGTCTGCACACAGGTTTAAGCTTGCTTTTCTCGTGATTTTACCACATTTTTGTCCAACCCATGTAAAGGTTTATTAACTACTGATGACCACTCTTTCTGTATTTTCCATGAATGATTGACACGCAAAGAGCATACGACAACGCTGTTTGCTGTGCGCCACGATGGTTTCCTTGATTTCAAAGGTTGATGTTTGTGCAGTACGATTGATGAATGTTGTTCCAGACTTTCAGGAGCGCTTCTGATCGTCTTAGAGCTGGAGGTGTGATGTCGCCGACAACAGGAAGCCACAGGGTATTTGTACTCAGAATACATCGAGTAATGATTCACAATGGCTGATTCATTTGCAAGTCTATCTTCTTAGTGTGAATACTTTCGAGCCACGTCGAATAGCAGTATTCAGCAAAAGAGAGACAATGCTATAGATCTAAAAGCATTAGCATTAGCTCTCCAGACGTGCATCTACATTTGAGGGATGGTGCTTGGAACTCTGAGTTTGATATTTTGGTGTATTACAGTCCGGCAAGACTTGGTCTGTGAATCTGACTTTTGATTTGTAACTGGGCAGACTACCCTACTGTTTCATTTTCGAGTAACACGTGGTAAAGATGAGACTGTAAATCTTTCCGCACTCTGGTTTCTCTTATATTACTGTGCTGGTCATTTCTCTGTGTTATTCGGAGTCAACAATATATTTTGGTATTGTGAAGAGAAAGTTGGTGACTCAAAATTCCGTGACAAGATCTCGCTGCAACGAATAAAGAATTTGTTTCAGTTATCACTGGCCCAACTTGCTTCTTATATTCATGGCACTCTCTCCACAATTTTTCGATAGTACAAAACGAGCTGCCCATCGTTCAACTTTTTCGATATACTCCGTCACTTCCGTCTGGCAACGATCCACTAAAGCCCAGAAGTACTCCAGAAAGGGGAGGAAAAGCGTCATGCAGGCAGCCAGTGAAACGATGTTTTTGGCTTGCTTGCCTTACAGCATTTTGTATCTGATGGTTCCATTTAACGTCGTTCGTATTTGTTATCCATAGGTATTTAGTTCAACCAACAACCAACAAATTTGTACGATTTATCACGTAACCAAAATTTAACGAATTAATTTTTATAACTCATGTGGAGAATCTCGCATTTCTTATTGTTTATGGTTAACTGTCACTTTTCTCTCAATGCTGTTATCTCGTCTAATGTATTTTTCAATTAGATTACATGCGGTGACTTCACTACACTTTTAACGACGGCATCACCCAGCAAACAAATATTTCTCGAAAATAATCGTTCGTCAATAGCTGTATGACCTTTTTCGCTTTGCTCAGAAATATAAAATTTCAAACTATCGAATGATCAAACTCTACTACACTCCAGTTGTCTTGAGACAGCCAGAGCGAGAGCACCAGCAGCAGCGAGTACTGTTTGTATAAAGCGTTTATTTTGCATTTTGTTTACGACCTTCCACTAAGGAAGGGATTCTATTTGTGTTTATCTGCTCTGCATAGTAACTAACAGTTCTTGATAAAACTTTACGTAGTTTTCGTGTTAGATTTCTTAGTGTTTTCTTGATCGTTTAGAACAGAAAGCACCCTAAAACCGTCTTTTGTTTGTTTCGCGGCCGTTAGCCACTAGTCACTTGAATCAGCAGTTGTCTTGTGACAGCCAGAGCGAGAGCACCAGCAGCAGCGAGTACTGTTTGTATAAAGCGTTTTTGTACTTATTTGCTGCGCTTAGCTTTTAAATAGTTTTTCTGGGAAAACCTAGCGTAGTTTTCGCGTCTCGTATTTCAGTGAGTGTTTCTTGATTATCAGAGTAGCTCATCAGAAGATTATCTTGGGAATTTGTCACCGTATAGGGTAGGGTAAACATAGTCATGTGTAGGGACTGTGGTTGTTGTGAGCGGACGCAAGGAGAATTGGCCACTCTTCGGGGGCAGGTGGAGGCTTTGTCTGTTAGGCTCATCGAGCTCGAGGCGCAGGCGTCGGCTCGTAGTGGCGTTGGGGCAACTGTGGTGAGACCTATGCCTACTTCGGTGGCCTTGGAATCACATGGAACCCCTGATGTCGCTGCGTCTTCCGGCAGTGAGCATCTTACCGGTCAGCCATCACTCCAGGGTGAATGGCGGACAGTGGTGGGCTCGCGCGTGCCTGGCCGAAAGGCGAAGGTGGGATCTGGCCGCGTGGCAGCTGCCTTAACCCTTTCCAACAGGTACGGGGTGCTTCCTAGTGGTGATGACATCGTTTCCGAGCCACCACAGGATGCCTCGCCTGTTGGGCCAGTGGCCGATTCTCCGGCAAGGTCCCGACAGTCACAGAGGGCGGGCCTATTAGTTATAGGGAGCTCCAACGTTAGGCGGGTTATGGAGCCCCTCAGGAAAATAGCGGGTAGGTCGGGGAAGAATGCCAGTGTGCACTCGGTGTGCTTGCCGGGGGGTCTCGTCCGTAATGTGGAGGAGGCCCTTCCGGCAGCTATTGAACGCACTGGGTGTGACCGGCTGCAGATAGTAGCACATGTCGGAACGAATGACGCCTGCCGCTTGGGTTCTGAGGCCATCCTTGGTTCCTTCCGGCGGCTGGCTGATTTGGTGAAGACAACCAGCATCGCACGCGGAGTGCAAGCTGAGCTTAATATCTGCAGCATAGTGCCCAGAGTCGATCGCGGTCCTCTGGTTTGGAGCCGTGTGGAGGGTCTAAACCAGAGGCTCAGACGACTCTGCGACTATAATGGTTGCAAATTCATCGACCTCCGTTATTGGGTGGAGAACTGTAGGGCCCCCCTAGACAGGTCAGGCGTGCACTACACACCGGAAGCAGCTACTAGGGTAGCAGAGTACGTGTGGCGTGCACACGGGGGTTTTTTAGGTTAGAGGGACCCCCCTTGGGCGAAACGATAAAATACCTGACGGCTTACCAGAGAGGACATTATCATCGTTGATAAAGAACGTCCGTCCTCAGAGACCAAAGACAGGAAAAGTTAACGTAATATTGGTAAACTGCAGGAGTATCCAGGGCAAGGTTCCTGAATTAGTATCTCTTATTGAAGGAAATAGTGCGCATATAGTATTAGGAACGGAAAGTTGGTTAAAACCGGAAGTGAACAGTAACGAAATCCTAGACACAGAATGGAATATATACCGCAAGGATAGGATAAACGCCAATGGTGGAGGAGTATTTATAGCAGTAAAGAATTCAATAATATCCAGTGAAGTTATTAGCGAATGCGAATGTGAAATAATCTGGGTTAAGCTAAGTATCAAAGGTGGGTCAGATATGATAGTCGGATGCTTCTATAGACCACCTGCATCAGCAACCGTAGTAGTTGAGCGCCTCAGAGAGAACCTGCAGAACGTCGTGAAGAAGTTTCGTGATCATACTATTGTAATAGGGGGAGACTTCAATCTACCAGGTATAGAATGGGATAGTCACACAATCAGAACTGGAGCCAGGGACAGAGACTTTTGTGATATTATCCTGACTGCCTTGTCCGAGAATTACTTCGAGCAGATAGTTAGAGAACCAACTCGTGAAGCTAACGTTTTAGACCTCATAGCAACAAATAGACCGGAACTTTTCGACTCCGTGAATGTAGAAGAGGGTATCAGTGATCATAAGTCAGTGGTTGCATCAATGACTACAAGTGTAATAAGAAATGCCAAGAAAGGAAGGAAAATATATTTGCTTAACAAGAGTGATAGGGCACAAATCGCAGAATATCTGAGTGACCACCATCAAACGTTCATTTCTGAGGAAGAGGATGTGGAACAAAAATGGAAAAAATTCAGAAACATCGTCCAGTACGCCTTAGATAAGTTCGTACCGACTAAGGTCCAAAGCGAGGGGAAAGATCCACCGTGGTATAACAATCATGTACGAAAGGTACTACGGAAACAAAGAAAGCTTCATCATAGGTTTAAGAGTAGTCGAATCATAGCTGATAAGGAAAAGCTGAACGAAGCGAAAAAGAGCGTAAAGAGAGCAATGAGAGAAGCATTCAACGAATTCGAACATAAAACATTGGCAAACAATCTAAACAAGAACCCTAAAAAGTTTTGGTCATATGTAAAATCGGTAAGCGGATCTAAATCCCCTATTCAGTCACTCGTTGACCACGATGGCACCGAAACAGAGGACGACCGAAGAAAGGCAGAAATACTGAATTCAGTGTTCCGAAACTGTTTCACTGCGGAAAATCGTAACACGGTCCCTGACTTCAGCCGTCGCACGGACGCCAAAATGGAAAATATTGAAATAAACGATATCGGAATTGAAAAACAACTGCTATCACTTAGTAGCGGAAAAGCATCCGGACCAGACGAGATACCCTTAAGATTCTACAGTGATTATGCTAAAGAACTTGCCCCCTTTCTATCAGCAATTTATCGTAGATCGCTGGAAGAACGTAAAGTACCTAGCGACTGGAAGAAAGCGCAGGTCGTTCCCATTTTCAAGAAGGGTCATAAATCAGATGCGAAAAATTATAGGCCTATTTCGCTTACGTCAATCTGTTGTAGAATAATGGAACATGTTTTGTGTTCTCGTATTATGACGTTCTTAGATAATACAAATCTCCTTCATCATAACCAACATGGATTCCGCAAACAGAGATCATGTGAAACTCAGCTCGCCCTATTTGCCCAAGAAATTCACAGTGCCGTAGACACTGGCGAGCAGATTGATGCCGTATTCCTGGACTTCAGGAAGGCATTTGATACGGTTCCGCACTTACGTTTAGTGAAAAAAATACGAGCTTACGGAATATCGGACCAGGTTTGTGATTGGATTCAGGATTTCCTAGAAGAAAGAACACAACATGTCATTCTTAACGGTTCAAAATCTGCAGATGTAGAGGTAATTTCGGGAGTACCGCAAGGAAGCGTGATAGGACCTTTATTGTTTACAATATACATAAATGACTTAGTTGACAACATCGGTAGCTCCGTGAGGCTATTTGCAGATGACACGGTTGTCTACAAGAAAGTAGCAACATCAGAAGACTCGTACGTACTCCAGGAAGACCTGCAGAGGATTAATGCATGGTGCGACAGCTGGCAGCTTTCCCTAAACGTAGATAAATGTAATATAATGCGCATACATAGGGGCAGAAATCCATTCCAGTACGATTATGCCATAGGTGGTAAATCATTGGAAGCGGTAACGACCGTAAAATACTTAGGAGTTACTATCCGGAGCGATCTGAAGTGGAATGATCACATAAAACAAATAGTGGGAAAAGCAGGCGCCAGGTTGAGATTCATAGGAAGAATTCTAAGAAAATGTGACTCATCGACGAAAGAAGTAGCTTACAAAACGCTTGTTCGTCCGATTCTTGAGTATTGCTCATCAGTATGGGACCCTTACCAGGTTGGATTAATAGAAGAGATAGACATGATCCAGCGAAAAGCAGCGCGATTCGTCATGGGGACATTTAGTCAGCGCGAGAGCGTTACGGAGATGCTGAACAAGCTCCAGTGGCGGACACTTCAAGAAAGGCGTTACGCAATACGGAGAGGTTTATTATCGAAATTACGAGAGAGCACATTCCGGGAAGAGATGGGCAACATATTACTACCGCCCACATATATCTCGCGTAATGATCACAACGAAAAGATCCGAGAAAGAGCAAATACGAAGACTTACAAGCAGTCGTTCTTCCCACGCACAATTCGTGAATGGAACAGGGAAGGGGGGATCAGATAGTGGTACAATAAGTACCCTCCGCCACACACCGTAAGGTGGCTCGCGGAGTATAGATGTAGATGTAGATGTAGAAATGGAAAAAAGAACACATTGACACCGGTGTGTCAGACCCACCATACTTGCTCCGGACACTGCGAGAGGGCTGTACAAGCAATGATCACACGCACGGCACAGCGGACACACCAGGAACCGCGGTGTTGGCCGTCGAATGGCGCTAGCTGCGCAGCATTTGTGCACCGCCGCCGTCAGTGTCAGCCAGTTTGCCGTGGCATACGGAGCTCCATCGCAGTCTTTAACACTGGTAGCATGCCGCGACAGCGTGGACGTGAACCGTATGTGCAGTTGACGGACTTTGAGCGAGGGCGTATAGTGGGCATGCGGGAGGCCGGGTGGACGTACCGCCGAATTGCTCAACACGTGGGGCGTGAGGTCTCCACAGTACATCGATGTTGTCGCCAGTGGTCGGCGGAAGGTGCACGTGCCCGTCGACCTGGGACCGGACCGCAGCGACGCACGGATGCACGCCAAGACCGTAGGATCCTACGCAGTGCCGTAGGGGACCGCACCGCCACTTCCCAGCAAATTAGGGACACTGTTGCTCCTGGGGTATCGGCGAGGACCATTCGCAACCGTCTCCATGAAGCTGGGCTACGGTCCCGCACACCGTTAGGCCGTCTTCCGCTCACGCCCCAACATCGTGCAGCCCGCCTCCAGTGGTGTCGCGACAGGCGTGAATGGAGGGACGAATGGAGACGTGTCGTCTTCAGCGATGAGAGTCGCTTCTGCCTTGGTGCCAATGATGGTCGTATGCGTGTTTGGCGCCGTGCAGGTGAGCGCCACAATCAGGACTGCATACGACCGAGGCACACAGGGCCAACACCCGGCATCATGGTGTGGGGAGCGATCTCCTACACTGGCCGTACACCACTGGTGATCGTCGAGGGGACACTGAATAGTGCACGGTACATCCAAACCGTCATCGAACCCATCGTTCTACCATTCCTAGACCGGCAAGGGAACTTGCTGTTCCAACAGGACAATGCACGTCCGCATGTATCCCGTGCCACCCAACGTGCTCTAGAAGGTGTAAGTCAACTACCCTGGCCAGCAAGATCTCCGGATCTGTCCCCCATTGAGCATGTTTGGGACTGGATGAAGCGTCGTCTCACGCGGTCTGCACGTCCAGCACGAACGCTGGTCCAACTGAGGCGCCAGGTAGAAATGGCATGGCAAGCCGTTCCACAGGACTACATCCAGCATCTCTACGATCGTCTCCATGGGAGAATAGCAGCCTGCATTGCTGCGAAAGGTGGATATACACTGTACTAGTGCCGACATTGTGCATGCTCTGTTGCCTGTGTCTATGTGCCTGTGGTTCTGTCAGTGTGATCATGTGATGTATCTGACCCCAGGAATGTGTCAATAAAGTTTCCCCTTCCTAAGACAATGAATTCACGGTGTTCTTATTTCAATTTCCAGGAGTGTAGATTCAGCGTATAACTGACCACGAGTAAAGCTGGTTGCCTTAATAGAATCCTAACTTTTCGAATGTTTATTCATGTGACTTACTAATGTTAATTTCAAATGCCTTGATGATTGGGAATTGCTTTCTCTGAAGCTCAAAACATAAAATAGTATCGAAATATGTCATATTTATACAAAGAACCAAAATTCGTTTATTCTGTGCGATTCCAAGTAAAACTTGGCGATCAGTAGCGTTATTGTATAAACTATTAAAACATTTTAAGGTTCAATTAAATAATGCTTTTTTGTACTTATATTTCCAATGCGAAGAGCAATGCAACTAATTTTTAATTGTAACTTATGTGGTGGTAGACAACTTACAGACAGAGAATACATAAACTTTGCTAGATAAAAATTATTAATTTCATAATCATCACAACAGATTATTTTGTGATAACAGTGATAAATTTTTTTTTCACCTGGCACACCACTGAGTATATTGTTGTTTATTAAGGAACAGTCTTTATTTTTTGGTGCTAAATATTGAATATGGATTGTGGTAAAATGTTTTCTGCAATTTTTCCATAAATATTATTTTGATCAGTGACTAATTGCTATAGTATTTCAGTAACACCAAACTGTGGAGTTTCCTTTCTTGGCTATTACCAGCTTTTTAAAAAAATTCTGCAAATTCTCATTTATGTAGCGAAGCACTCATACATGTAGTAAAAGTTAGCAACTGGTAAAATTTGTTCAAAATCACCACGGAAAACACTCTCGTTACCTCCAAAAGGTTTATCTTTATTAAATTCACCCTACACAAATATCTACATAATCTTCCTATGAACCCGACTGCGTGTCTACGGCGCTAACGCACACTTGTGCGGTGGCGCTCGAACTGGGGGTATGCTGGTTCGAATCCTGACAGTGCAAAAAGTTTTCACTGCCACTATTTGGCCAGCAAGGGGAAGAGAGGGGTGACATAAAGTTCTCGATCACCAGACTTTGCCCCTAAGTTCTGCTTTAAATGAAGTGAGGGCACGTGACACTGGTGAAAGTGACCCCTCCGTCGGATAGGAACGTTAAGCTTGGCGACCCCTGTGGTGTTATTCGCGAGGAGAAGACCATGTTCTGTCACCAGGTTTCATCCTCTCACTTTAGACAAAAGTAAGCGAAAAGAATGATGCCACTGAACAACGTTACGTACAACCTATGTTGCCCCTGAAGGCTTTGTCACTACGATGTTTTGCTTTCCACTGCTGGCACTGTAGCTGCCCAGTAAGGATGTGTTACTGCAAAGGAACCATCTGAAACATTTAAAAGCGATTTCATGAAGTTATTTCTACTGACTGGTACACGTGTTAGATGTAATTACACAGGCCAACGATGGAAAAACTTTTTTGCTGAAAATACCTTATTCTTATGTGAGAGACAGACGAAAAACTTTCCCATGTGTGTATGTGTATGTCTACTTCCTTTTACCTCCATTAGCGGCTTGGTAAACACATGATATCTTTTTTGTGAACATCTGTGGCAAACTACCCTTCGAATTATGTATGTTTCATTGGCCTCTTTGTATAATTAATGCTAAAATTTGGTACTTCAGTTATCGATGTTCATGTAATAATATTATAAGAATAGCAGTGCCAACCGTTGTGGCCGAGCGATTCTAGGCGCTTCAGTCCGGAACCGCGCTGCTGCTACGGTCGCAGGTTCGAATCCTGGCTCGGGCATGGATGTGAGTGACGTCTTTAGGTTAGTTAGGTTTAAGTAGTTCTAAGTCTAGGGGACTGATGACTTCAGATGTTAAGTCCCATAGTGGTTAGAGGCATTTTTGAGAATAGCAGAGGGTACACAACACGTCCTTGTGGGGCCTCATGTATAGCTTCGGTTTCACTACATGACACCCCGCAGCAACGCGCCTTGTGGGTTATAGTAACAGATAATTGTGCGATTAGTCGTCAATTGTAATCAATTTGTTGCTAGCTGACCACCGTAGGGCGAGTAGACAACTTTAAATCAGTTTAGTGGCTCGTCTGATAACATAGGGCTTAGATTGTGACTTATTGTGTTGTGGCCTTCTAATCTTTTGTAACCGTCTAATGAATAATTAGTCAGTAATATACAAAACGCAAAATAAGTGAAAATTATTAAACAGAGGAGATATAGGAATAGCCCCTCAGGACAAAGATGTACAGCGACCACAGTGTTAATATTTACTATAAATTATTTATTTAACTTGATCGCAAATTATATTGGCCTTATAAAGCCTAATGATACACAAAGCGAAACGAATATGAAATAACTGACCTAGCAGAGCAAGCAAGACGCACACAGGAAACGACGAATGTATGTCAAAAGTATTATGCAGCGCATCAAATCACGAATCTTTATCAAGTCCATATGCATTAGTTAATTAACCAAAGCAAGTTACAGAAGCATATCTATGACAGCACCAACGGAACGCGCACTTTCTAAGTGGAAAAATAGAGCGCAGAAGTGACTAAGTACCTCTACCTGTACACGCCATCCAAGCTCTGTTTGACTCAATGCCCAGACGTATCGAGGCCGTTATTACGGCCGGAGGTGGTCATTCTGGGTACTGATTTCTCAGGATCTATGCACCGAAATTGCATGAAAATGTAATCACATGTCAGTTCTAGTGTAATATATTTGTCCAATGAATACCCGTTTATCATCTGCATTTCTTCTTGGTGTAGCAATTTTAATGGCCAGTAGTGTACCTATAGCCACTGTAACTGGACTTAAGAGGCCAAACTACACATGCAATAAATAAAGTAGATCACCATTAGACAGGCACTGAAAGGCACAAATACATAATTAATCAAAAAAGCCAATAAATAAAAAAGGGGGTTCAATAGATAATTACATTAAATTCAGTCCTTCAGGAAGCCATCAAGACCAGATGAGGCCAGAAGCTCTCGTAGTACGACCATTGTGTATGGAAGGTGCAAAAGGTGAGTTGAATATTGTCAGGGCAGCATTAAGTATCGAGTCGCACACAGCATTGAATCACCTGAGTCAACCAACGGACGTCAAGACGAATGGAATTCACACGACAGGGTGGGGAATGTGCTAGTTCAGCGTTACGATCCTATCGCCATAGGAAGGGGATTCGAACGGGTAAAGGTCCGTTGACAAATGCAGCTGTGGCGAGAATGATTTCAAAGTTCGAAGCCACGGGTTGTTTAGACGATAGACCCCGTAGTGGCTGACCGAGCACAAGGCGTAATGCTACTGAGACAGTTCAGGAAGAAATGAAGACTGTAGCGGGTTGCTCTATGCACGGGGAAGTCAGCGCTCGTGCAGTCGCACGTCGCACCGACATTCCATACACTGCTGTTTGGTTGGCACTGAGGCGTACCCTCCGATGCTATCCGTACAAAATCCGTCGGCATCATGAACTGTTCCCTGGCGATTTAGGGCATCTGCGGTGTGGGCGTTTCAAAATATGGCGGAAGATGACGATTGGTTGAGTAACGTGTTGTGGACCGACGAACTCATTTCACGCTCCGAGCGTCTGTCAACGCCCACAACTGCAGAATTTGGGCTACCGAAAATCCTAGAACTGTCGTGGAAACTCCATTGCACGACGAGAAAGTTACGGTATGAGTTGGATTTATCACATCTACCGTTATCGGGCCTTTTTTCTTCGAGGAAATGCGTGATTCTGGTTTTGTAACTGCTACAGTGACGGGTGAGAGGTACGCCGATATGTTACAGAATCGCATTATTCCCAGCCTGGCTGATGAATACCTGCTGAAACGTACGATGTTTATGCAGGATGGCGCTCCACCCCATATTGCTAGACGCGTGAAAGATCTCTTGCGCGCGTCGTTTGGTGACGATCGTGTGCTCAGCCGCCACTTTCGTCATGCTTGGCCTCCCTGGTCCCCAGACCTCCGTCCGTGCGATTATTAGCTTTGGGGTTTACCTGAAGTCGCAAGTGTATCGTGATCGACCGACATCTCTAGGGATGCTGAAAGACAACATCCGACGCCAATGCCTCAACGTAACTTCGGACATGCTTTACAGTGCTGTTCACAACATTATTCCTCGACTACACTTATTGTTGAGGAATGATGGTGGACATATTGAGAATTTCCTGTAAAGAACATCATCTTTGCTTTGTCTTACTTTGTTATGCTAATTATTGCTATTCTGACCAGATGAAGCGCCATCTGTCGGACACTTTTTGAACTTTTGTATTTTTTGGGTTCTAATAAAACCCCATGTCATTCCAAGCATGTGTGTCAATTTGTACCTCTCTATCTACATTATTCCGTGAATTATTCAGTTTTCAAATTTATACTGACTTTTTGATCACCCGGTATATAAATGGAAAACTGAGTCGAACGTCAAGTTGCGAGCGAGATGCAGCGAGGCAGCAGAATTAGTTATGTGAGATGTCTGCTGGGACAAAGATAGGATGGTGGCCGCTAGACTGCAAGACACACATCGTTACAGTGAGCACACTGTGGCGCCGCCTGCTGGTGAGCGATGATCTTCCGTTGCTACAGGAAACCTTACTACTGGATGGAAATCACAACAAAAAGATGTTTCCAATACAATTATTACCACATTTTTACAACAAATTAACACAGTTATAATACATAATACAAAGTTCTATGACACTTCATATGATAGGTACTGAAGACAGGTGTAAAATGAGCATATTTAACATATCAACAAACAAAGCGACTATTTGTCACAAATAAATTACTATAGTATAGTTTACAAAGGACCAAAACACGAAGTTCTCCACAGTCACACTAAATGATACATTAGCATTATTTCTAAATGTTATCTGTTTATTTAATAAGTAAATTTGTAAATCAATGCTTGTGATATACTTACTCGAGTAACGTAGAGGAAAGCGTCAAGACATTAAGGTTACACACTCGACCAGCAATTGCCATTCAATTGTATAACAATGTTACTTGAGGTTAATTATTTACCAATATTTAGCTGCAATGAAATGATATTCAGTTGCAGTAGTTCAAATGTGTACAAGGTGTGCATGAGGCCTATTCGAAAGTAAGGCCCGATCGGTCGCGAAATTTAAACCACAGTGAAAATAAAAAATGTTTTATTTTCAACAGTTAGCTAAACCTTCCATATACTTGTCTACACAGTCACCGCTCAGACTCAGGCATTTGTCGTAACACTGTACGAACTTTCCAGAACCCTCGTCATAGAAGGCAGCCGCCTCTGCTTTCCGCCAATTCTCTACGATATTCTCCAGTTCGTTGTCTGTGCCAAAATGTTGTCTTCATAGCCAGCGGTTCATGTGAGCTGAGATGAAACACCGGCGAGTCAATTACAGTCTGTATTGTGGGTGATCCTACACTTCCTATCGAAAACGCTGCAAGAGCGTCTTCATTGCTCATGCAGAGTGCGGCCGAGAATCGTCCTGAAAAAGGAAACGCGTAGCAGTTATTTTATGTGGTCTGCATGATATCAGGCGAAACCTCTCACCAGGCCCCCATACTTGGCAGGAGACACTATTGTCTATGCATCATTACGCGCTCACTGTGCGTTCAGAACTGAAACGAGCGACGTGACGCCATCGACGAACGTACAAGAGGCACTGCCCAACATATCTGTGCAAAGCTTCATTGGCTTTTCACTATGGTTACGATTTAGCGCCCAATCGGACGTTTACTTTCCGAATAGCCCTCGTATTTGTAATAATTAATGCTTGTAAAAACTTATGTCTAAGAAATAGATACTTGACCGAAGTAGTCAGAGATGCAACAGTACTTTTAAGTAAAGGAGCGGAGAGTAAGTTGCTGTCTTTTAATGTCCACGCTTGAGTGAGTAATCTTGCTATGGTTTGTGCGGCCACTGAGCCACGTGTGTTGTGGCTGCCCTTTATCAAAGTCGGAAACGTGTGGTACGTATTTCTCGTCCTTAACGAGGCATCACAACAACGTTTCACCAGGATACAGGAAACAGGAAACGCCGGTCAACTGCTGTTTTTGTGTATGAGAAATTGGTTGGACACGTTCAAATGGCTCTGAGCACTATGAGACTTAACTTCTGAGGTCATCAGTCGCCTGGAACTTTGAACTAATTAAATCTAACGAACCTAAGGACATCACACACATCCATGCCCGAGGCAGGATTCGAACCTACGACCGTAGCGGTCGCTGGGCTCCAGACTGCAGCGCCTAGAACCGCACGGCCACTCCGGCCGGCTGGAAACGTTCCTCATGTCAGCACGTTGTAGGTGTCGTCACCGGCGCCAACCTTGTGTGAATGTTCGGAAAAGCTAATCATTTGCATATCACAGCATCTTCTTCCTGTCGGCTAAATTTAGCGTTTGTAGCACGTCATCTTCGTGGTGTATCAATTTTAATGGCCAGTAGTGTAGTTATTTAACTAATGTTATTTATGCTTTTATTTTATTGGTGATTACTTTGAAGGTTGCCGTGTTTTATTTAAATGTTAGTGACCACTCTTTTTTTGATAATAGTGTTGTTAATTAATGTTCAGTTCTTTAGTATTTTTTAAACAATTTAGTGGTGTAACTGGTCAGAGTTTTCTAATGGATGGTTACGTGAAATTCTGGTTGAACTGAAATGTTTAATTAGCCACATGAACTCCTGAGTCTAAAGTCAATTAAATTTACTAATCGTATTTTATGCTGCTGGTTATTTTAGCATTTACCATTTTTTTTATTTCTAGGGTAGTGTATTTAAGTCTTGTACGTCTAATACGTATGCAAATTGTACTATAGATTTCCTTGCTTAAACTGTTGCGTAAGCAGCTAATGGGCGTTCTGTAGAGATAAGCTCATTCCTTCTTGCCTTGTTGTAATATACATTAACAAACCAACAAATTGCTTGGTGGCCTGACAGTTATCCGCTGTGTTTGTCCCTGAGCCTCTGATTGTAATTGTGACTAGCCAGTCGGTTAAAGCTAGAGGCGTTCTTTAATTCTCACGTTCTCTTTTCTTGAATAGAGATCTTTGTTAAAGATCAATTGCTACTCTCCGGTATGTTCCTTAAGGGCCTCATTTATGGTTATGAAACCGCTTCTTTGGCCGTCACTTGCTTAGTACCTTTTTTCATAGCACTGACTTTCCTTAGCTTGTGGCCGACTGTCCTATGCCTCATGGGAGCGGGGACCTGTTGATGTTACGCGCCGCCTTGTTGCTTTTTCACTTGTCTCGTGGCGTGGGGGATTTGCCTAAGCGCAGTAATTGAGGCCATCTGTTGGAGCGAGCAACTTTAGTTAAGTTCTGTTGTGTATTTTGCGCCCTGTGTTCTTATTCAAAACTGTACCCTTTCTCTCACAACATCTTGCTTGTCAGAGTTTTAGGTTTAAGTAACTGTACTGTACCAGCTTTCTCTCAACCATTAGGGATTCATAGTTTATGTGGCTTGAGCTGCCAATGTACTGCTTTCAGCTTGTATCCTCTTGAGGGACTAAAGTGTTAATTGTTTAGATTTTTTTGTAAAAGAAGGGAGGGTGGGGGTGTATTCTGCTTTAACCATATATTCGCTTCCTTACTCGATATAAGGAAATGTTGATGCTACTATGAAATAACTTGTTGCTTTTTATGAAATTACTGATTGTACGATAAGTTGTAGCAGTTATCTGCGTTTAGCAACATAGCTTGGTCGAGTGCAGACTGAATGTGGGACTAGCCCCGAGGCCTCACTTTCGTCATTTTATTAATGTGAAATGCTACTGTCCTTTACTGTGTGTAAATCTCTGTTATACATTTTGAAACGTTTGCCGTGTGGTTGTTGTTTGTTGAAAGAGAGTCTGATCATTACTGTGTTTAATATTATTGGTTGTTATTTGAATAAATGTAATCAAACAACAAATGACATTACTACTCTTGGTTTCCCCCTCACTCTTCCTTATCCTTCCATCCTGTGTAGGGGGGTTATCAGTATGTTAATAATCGATCTTCGTTTCTGTTCCCCCAATTGTGCCAGGATTATCAGTGAATCACAATGATTTTTGCTGCGTAAATATTCTTTACTTATGAATGAAATGAAATCCAAATTACAATGGTTCAAAGGAAAAACGACATTTGCAAGCTGCAAATCAAGTTTTTTTATTTATCTTGTGCAACCAATCGCTTTGCACCTTAATTACAAGGCATCTCTACTGGGTGTCAGATCAGCGTCTAATTCATTATTTCTAAGTCAACAACCTTCTCTCTGGTGTTAAACTGGTTCAAAGTTTGCACTTTTTCTTTTTGTCACTGTTTTCAAAAGAACAAAGCTTCAACTAGTTTGCCGCTAGAGAGAATGCTGTTTGTCTTAGAAATAATGAGTTAGACACTGAGCTGACATCCACTGAAGGTATCTTGCAATAAAGGCGAAACGTTTCTCGGTGCACAAGTTAAATATAAATACTTAATGTACAATATGCAAAAGGCGTTTTTCTGTAATTTATAGACAGCTGTACGAAAATGGCCAGCACAAGTAACCAGTGAAATGTAATCCGTTTAGGGTCAGTTTGCCATTGAGTTTAGTTTATTTCCCATTCGCCAATAGGCTTTTAGTGAAGCTGACAACTTTTAAATATCATTACACAGCTAATGCTTCGATGAACTGCCGACTTGGACGCGTGGGTAATTCAGTTGGTCTACAACGAGTAGGCCACCTTCAAGAATTACTAAAAATGTGAGTTGCTGCATACTTTCCGCATTAACAGGTAGTAACTAGACTCGAGAATCAGTGGTAATTAATCATGTAGCTATGCTCCAAACATATAGTTTCAATAAATTAGTTCTTAGTTTTATATCAATATATTATACCCGCAGGGTTCTAATGCAACACAAATTTTCTCAATTTGCTTCTGATGGCTTCCTTACTCCCGAACATCTTATGTGATCTAGCTACCTAGCCAGTACTATTCTATATTTTTGATGTTAAGCTAGTTACTGGAATCCTTTATATTAATTTTTTTACAGGTTAAATCCATTACTCAGCCGAAACTGTTAGCTCTTACCAAAAATTGGTCGTTACATATCGACTGGTCTCAGACCATTTCCAAGTGATGCCAAGAAGCCGTGAAAAATGACTTTCAAATACTTTCTAAGGCCGAATCTTGTCAGTCGAGCCATACCAATATATTTTAATTTTCATCGTAATCTTACAGTCCCGGTGGATCTCACGTTTTATCCTTTAATAAGAGCGTAGTGACTATGGAAATTAAAGGAAACAAGAAGGGAGACAATTTACTGAAACTCAGGTCTTTCTTCTTGATTTTTTTCTCCATAATCGTGTTGTAATCATAATGCTGACGCCATTCAACTGTTTACTAGAAGGTTCCTTTCTTACTGGTCGATGGGCAGTATCATCTGAGAATCTCTGCACCGATATTTTTTCATTTACACTTTCATTCCTATTCGAAATTGTTTTTAATTCTTTACTTCACACTCTGTAAGTCTGCAGTTTTAAAATGAGAACACAGTGCCATTCACGATCATAAGTTTTCTGAAGGTCAAGGGGACAAAATTTCTAATTCGCGGTTATTGAATGGAGGGATGGGAGGAACTGTCATTGTGAGAAAGGTTGCGATGGAAGTGACACCGGTTAGCAGCAATCGTAAGTGCTGGTTTAGGTGCTGTGAATGTATACTAATGGAGAATGCATTCGAAGATATTGTTAAACAACGAAATGATGTTGATGGGTTCTAGGTGGATAAATAATAGATTTTTTGATGATTTTTACAGCTTATGACGGAAGAACGTGTGAAGTATCACACAACAGTTGCTGGGAAACCTTGCTAGGATGGAATGCAAGCGTTCTGTCTCCTTTAGATAGATCAGGAATTCATGATTGCCTTTTGTGATGCATACGTCCTACATCTTTAGCTTTGATTCGAGCTTAATTAGCGCATGTCGGGAAAACTGTTCGTCAGTCGCGTGTGGTAGCCTCACTAATATGTCTGCAAGAAGTACTTGTTTAAAAAAAAAAAGAGTGCATAGACCTAGTGCGGGCCGGTCTGGGTGTATAAGCCTGGTTAAAGTGTATGTGGATAGGGAGGCAGCCAATATCTGCTGCAAGTACATGGGTGACTCTTTTCGGACCGAATAAAAGTTTGTTATACACCGCACTATGTCGATCATGGGAAAGGACTGGGTTTGGACACGGAGAGTTATTTTGAACGATAACATCTCGTATACATCTCGTATTCGGCTTAAGTGATGTAGACAACTCAGAGAAAACCTAAATCTGGATTCTGGACGGGGATTTGGAATCCATTACTGCCAAATACTAGTCCACTTCAATCGATACAGAGTTGGCCCATTAATCATGGCATCAGTAACATCTCTAGTGGACCATTGATGAATAGATGAATGTGCTGTTCACCGACGAATCTCCCTTCAGTCTGCAAAATCATTCCTTATGTACACTATGTGATCAAAAGTCTGCGGACACCCCCAAAAACATACGTTTTTCATATTAGGTGTATTATGCTGCCACCTACTGTTAGGTGCTCTTTATCAGCGACCTCAGTAATCATTAGACATCGTGAGAGAGCATAATGGGGCGCTCCGCAGAACTCACAGACTTCGAACGTTCAAAAAAATGGTTCAAATGGCTCTGAGCACTATGGAACTTAACTTCTGAGATCGTCAGTCCCCTAGAACTTAGCACTACTTAAACCTGACTAACCTAAGGACATCACACACATCGATGCCCGAGGCAGGATTCGAACCTGCGACCGTAGCGGTCGCTCGGTTCCAGACTGTAGCGCCTAGAACCGCTCGGCCACCCCGGCCGGCACTTCGAACGTGGTCAGGTGGTTGGCTGTCACTTGTGTCATACGTCTGTATGCAAGATTTCCACACTCCTAAACATCCCTAGGTCCATTGTTGCCGATGTGATAGTGAAGTGGAAACGTGAAGGGACAAGTACAGTACAAAAGCGTACAGGCCGACCTCGTCTTTTGACTGACGAACGCCGCCGACAGTTCAAGAGAGTTGTAATGTGTAATAGGCAGACATCTATCCAGACCATCACACAGGAATTCCAAACTGCATCAGGATCCACTGCAAGTACTATGACAGTTAGGCGAGAGGTGAGAAAACTTGGATTTCATGGTCTAGCGGCTTCTCATAAGCCACACATCACGCCGGAAAATGCCAAACGACGCCTCTCTTGGTGTAAGGAGCATAAACATTGGACTATTGAACAATGCAAAAACGTTGTATGGAGTGACGAATCACGGTACACAATGTGGCGATCCGATAGCAGGGTGTGGGTATGGCGATAGCCCGGTGAATGTCATCTGCAGCGTGTGTAGTGCCAACAGTAAAATTCAGAGGCGATGTTGTTATGGTGTGGTCGTGTTCTTCATGGAAGGGGCTTGCACCCTTTGTTGTTTTACGTGGCACTATCACAGCGCAGGCCTACACTGATGTTTTAAGCACCTTCTTGCTTCCCACTGCTGAAGAGTAATTCGGGGATGGCGATTGCATCTTTGAACACGATCGAGCACCTGTTCATAACTCACGGCCTGTGACGGAGTGGTTGGACGACAATACCCTGTAATGGACTGGCTTGCACAGAGTCCTGACCTGAATCCTATAGAACACCTTTGGGATGTTTTGGAACGCCGACTTCGTGCCAGGTCTCACCGACCAACATCGATACCTCTCCTCAGTGCAGCACTCCGTGAATAAATGGCTGCCATTCCCCAAGAAACCTTCCAGCACCTGATTGAATGTATGCCTGAGAGAGTGGTAGCTGCCGTCAAGGCTAAGGATGGGCCAACACCATACTGAATTACAGCATTACCGATGGAGGGCTCCATGATCTTGTAACTCATTTTCAGCCTGGTGTCCGTATACTTTTGATCACATTGTTTGTGTGTGTGTTTGGATGAAATGTAATAGCTGATATAAATACACGTACGCTGTAGAGAGAGATCAGTTTGGTGACAGTTAATTCCTATAGCGGGGAAAGGTCCCCGGAACCTTCATATCATTAGTAAAACGTTGTTAGTGATAGGAGGAATTATGCCTAGGTCCAGAGTAGCAGGGTATGGCAACAGCATGTGTGACTTTTTAAATGTGCAGTTCCTTCTGACTTCTTCCATTTGGAGTATCGTGTCCATTCGTATTAAACTCCGTTCGCCAGACTATATGAGCCGTGAGAATCGATACATGTCGCTCATTAAACTTCCCTGTATTTCACATCGCAGCGACCGGTTCGCCGTCATCCCAGAGGAGGGAGCGGAGCCGCGATCTGAAGGGATTCATCTGGACGTGATTTCCCTCCACTCTCGACGTTTGCTTTCTGTTCCGCATGGCAACTAGGATTGATCACCGAGGCCTGAGAAGAATTCGAAGAATTACTGCTTTCCGTTGCCTTCGTGGTCACAGGTCGCATCTTCAGGATTACAATACATCCAAGGACCGGAGTAGAAAGAAAAAGGGACCACCTTTTTTAAGTCGTGACTAAAGCACTGGTTGGGATTTGTGATAACCCCTGTTCTCTGAACTAGGCTTTGCTATAGAAATTTAATTTGGGTTGTCACGTGTAAAGCTGTTTAGCTTTGATTAGTGACCGTTGTACTGGTCTTAGTCCTCTGGATCAGCATTTCGAGTTACCAGGACATGACCGAAATGTGTTTAAGCCTACTTATAAGAAAATAATATCTTGCCAAGCTGAAGTCTTTTTCAATTAGAGCAAGCGTGGCTGGGCATTATAGACTTAATCTTTTTAGGATTCCGTACTTGAGTCGGCAAAACTGAACCCTTATAGGCTTATTTTGTTGTCTGTCTGTCCGACTCTTAAAAAGCCCTCTCCTCAGGGAAGGGTTAACATATCACATTTAAGTTTATAAAGGTCCATGGTTTCTTGGCTGTGTAAAAAAACTGAAGATCAAGTTCAATCAAAAGCTACTGCCATTTATGTCACATATTTTCATATTCGCAAACTCTCTACTCCGCACCTATAGGATACTTCTCGTTGGCCTAGAATTATAAAATTTAGCAAGAAGCAAGATTTAACAGTACACCTAAAAGAAAAATACCGAAAATTGTTAATTTGCAGTTATAACACAAGGGAAAAGAATTTTTTAGACATTTGTTATCGGACTGTCTGTCTGTCCTTCGGTCTGTTAAGACCTATTTTTCACAGGAACGGGTTGACGTATGAAGTTGAATCATATGTCACATACTAACGTCTATAGTCCATTGGCGGTGCGATAAATGTAAACTTCTAAGTCAATGCTATCAAAAGATAAGGCCATTTATGTCAAACATTTTGATATCCGCAAAATCACTCATCAAAATCTATAGAGTACTTCCTGTTCACCTAGAATTACGAAATTTGACAAGAAGCAATGTTTCACAGTAAAAGTAAATAAGTTGACGAACCAAATTCAAATTTACATCACATACTAAGGCCTATAGCGTCTAGTTGGTGTAATAAATTGAAAATTGTAAGTCAATTAAATCGAAAGATACTGCCATTTATGTCACTTATTGTGATACACAGTCTCTCATCAAAATCTGTATCGTATTTACCACCTACTTACAATTATACAGTTTGGCAAGAAACAGAGTACCAGTTTCAGAGTACAAGTAAATGAAAAAATCCTAAAATTGTTCATTTATAGGTATATAGTGAGAGAGGACAAGTTACTCTCTTACCTATTTTTCATATAAGGAAAATTATTAAAGATTCTGTTACAACCTGACGCACCTTGACCGAGACTCTAGAAAGTTAAAGGCCTGAGCAGACGTTGATGGAGTCTGGTACGGTTCTAAAGCATGAGGTGTTTTTATGGTTCTTAGTTCGTAGAAACGGTATGTTGGGAGCTGGAAGCAATTGGCGGCGAGCCCATCCCTCAGTAGATCTTGCCGGACAGGCCCACAGCCGTTCAGAGGTAACTGAGCAGTCCCTACTCCAGACAGGACTCCAGCAGAACAATGCCGCTTGTAGGCTGTGCAGAGCCATGCTTAGTAAAAATTCACAAGTTTTCATGTTCGCCAGTACTTCAAATAGGCCTGTGACCCACTTCCATTGGCCGCCTCGGTTGTATAATAAACTCCGCTGTCTGAGAAATGCTTAGAGATAGAATCTTTATTGCACCTCATAGCTAGGACTAACACGCTCCAAGCCATAGGTGATTTAGATATAGATCTTTAAGACTGTATCTGTTCACTTGTTGCCGCGGGAAGCAACACGGCTTCAGAGAAAACCATTTTCCCCCTACACACAAACTTAAAAAAGCCAGTAATTGGCCGTTTCTTCTTTTTTCGGAGATGCAGGTTTCTTAAATCTTGCCCTGGTTCGACAGGAGTTCGTACTATCATGTGGGAGTGGAGATTTAGCGCCTCTATAGCACTGTGATTGGCTCAAGACAGCGTGAAGGCGGAGTCGTTAGTGTACTTTGTGGGAAAACCGATTTTCTTCTGGGGAGAGGTGTGAGGCTTTCGGGTGCTGGACTTTGGTGTGGCAATGAGACTTCTGGTCGATGCTCTGGCATGTGTGGTTGGTGCTTGGGACCTGTCCTGAGACTGACTTCACTTGCGAGTAGTTTAGACTGGGGAGCCTGTGGTGAAGTTCTTACTGTACCAACAGTGTGACTTGAAACGTCTCGGACTACTCGTTTGGTGACGGCTCACTTGGTCGTTTTTGGTTTGGCAGTCTTGACGTTTGGTATCCTTGTGCGCTCTGTCATATAAGTGAGCCAAATTGGTCCTTGGTACGACCAGCGAACATGTGTGTCACACACTGATTTCAGGGCTCTGGTAGGGAATAAATTGCGATCCGCCTGCCTGACAGCTAGACCGTGAGATTTTTGAATTTCTTTCGCGGCCGCGACCGAATCACAGGTGCCGCCTCACGTCTCGCCTCTGCCGCACATATATCGCCATTTTTTATATAAAGTCCCCAAAAGGGGTTAACTTTTTATAGGAAGAAAAATTTTTTTGTGGTTTGTTATGCAACTGTCTGTCTCTCCTTCTGTTAAGACCCATTTCTCTCAGGAATTGGTAGATGTATATGTTGCCCGTATCGATATCGATAACAGGGAAAAGTTGTCGATATTCTCTATTCCCAGGTGGACTGTCTATGTACATAATCAATTTTCTACGAAACCCTCGATGCTCGAGTCCTACTCGCATTTATCCGGGCTTTTAAATTGTTTGTTTCCCTCCGAAGCCCATGAGTTATAATAGTTACGAAAGGTTGGTCTTTTCAGGACTCATGTGTTAAACTGCCACAATTATTTATTAGACAGCTGAGTCGAAATATTAAAACTTTTAGTGCTCATAGTTAAAGCCTGAAAGAGCATATGACCAATAATCTATTTCTATTGTCAAATTTAGGTTATGTGTTTTCAGTATATGTGTTTTAGACTACCTAGTCTGAGCGGAATGAATGGTCCGAGCGAAGACTGGGTTAAGCTCAAGTTGGTCACCCTATGTCAACGCCTGATTATTAATCAAACGTATTTGATTTCATCTTCTTCAACTATGGTTTCATACTGTTAACGTTTTCATTGTTTAAATTCTGTTACTACTGCATCTCCCTATGTTTGTAGACAAAATTTTAAAATTTTCTTTAAGTATTTAAAGGAACAACTTCGAGCTGCTATTTTCATTGTGTGGTTCATTTTATAAAGGCTCTAGTTTGAATCGTTCATTTTGTGTCAGCGTTGTTTAAATGCCGCTGATGTTAATAAATGCTGTGAAAAAACCTTGCTTCTTTGTGGGTATGTTGAGTCCAACACCTTACCAATCCCTTATCCATGCCATCCACCATTTCAGTACACCCAGCAACAAAGGGCAGATGAAAGGTAGCGTATCAGCTGACACCGAAGCCCATTCAATCATTCACAAACCTCCTACCTAGGAAAGAAATCGTCTGACAATAAGGATTTTGAAACATCTCGTAACATGTAACTTACGGTAGCTACGGGTAATTACATCACTTATTAATGAAAAGGTTGTCCATGTTCAGCGTCACAGTGGTGACCAGCTAGTGTGATATCCTGTTAGTGAAATAACCTCCCTTTTATCCTTAATTTTTGGACATTAGTGTGGCAGTCAAATACATCCCACAACCGTAAAATAAGAAAAATTGACAACTATGAGGGAGTATTAGTTTGACTTAAGGATGACAGTTAGAGAGAAATCAGATTTAGTATCGGACCTACGGCTGTTTTCAACAGCTAGTTTATTAGGTAAAATTCAAATATCCAGATTTATGAATCAGTTTCGGTATCAATCAGGAGGATGCGTTACATGGTTCCCTAGAGATGCAGATGCCTCGTTAGACACGAGAGCATCAAGACAGAAGGAACTACACTAAACACACGTTTACATCGATCCACACACCCAAACAAGACACACACACGCACACAAACACAAACACAAACACACAAACACACACACACACACACACACACACACACACACACACACACACAAAGACTGAGAAAGAGAACTGAAATAATTCTGACAATTAAGCATTATCCGTTATCTTCTGCTTTTTACTGTTAGTAAGATATCCTGTTGAATTCTTCGTTTCTGACAAGGTATGTTGTATAACCGGATAATACGTTATGGGATAAGAGATACATATGAAGAGATGGTTCACTGCCAATAATGAGAGTTTAGTTAAAACACAAAATACGCTCTGTTAACAGCGAGTTACGAGAACGGTGCAAAGTGCTGCAATTAAGTACTCTCAGCTACGCACCGGAGATCGCTGTTTGTTTACTGGGATGCGAGTGGTTCAACATAGGCGTGTGCCTATCGTGCAAACACTGCTTGCCTGATTATGTTGGCCAAGCTCTACTTTCCAGTTGCATGTTGACTGCTGGTGCAAGCAGATGAGCTGAAGTAAAGTAATGTCAGTCGGCAAACATGACCTCTAATTTGGTGGCCGTTATTAACTTCACCATTATATTCAGATTATGAAATTTACTCTCAGATTAATTACGTCGCTTATGCTGCTGCGGCAGCTCATACGTACCTTGTTTGTCCACGGATCAGATCACTGAGTTCTTCATGAATTTGCAATCATTTGCGTTAACACTCCAATTCGTAATAAATGCTTCCAATCCACAATATAATTATTTTTGGTCCCATTTTCTCCGAAAAGGTCATCTCTTTCTTTTGTTTGCTCTGTTGAGCAGGTTGCGTGAAACGTCCGCTTCTTCCCCAGATTTATCTCCACAATTACGGTTCGAATGCTAGTAACCCAGTGTAAGTCTCAATAGATATTACTTCAAAATTTACTGGAACTTCTAGATGCTGTCAAGCGATAGAACGCTTAATAGCTCCGAGCTATAGGTTCGTTTTAAACATTACTTCGTGTGAACGTCATCATTTTTACTCAAACAACTTACGAGGATGCAGCCGACCGACGTCTTCGACGACTGTCGATAGTTCGCCAGGTGGAACACCCCGTCATGCACAACTCACACACACACAAGAGAGCATTGTGTAAAGAAAATCAAACCCTTGGTAGACGTGGTTACACTGACCGAAACCATCTAACGGCTTATGTAGAGAGACAACACACACACACACACACACACACACACACACACACACACACATACACACACACACACAACAAAAGATGACCAACGTCAGAAATTACCAACGGGTGAGCAAGTTGGCCACTTGACCAGTGGGAGAAAGGAACCCCAAGCAGAATTTAAGCAAAAATACTCCATCCCTATTTATAAAATAACTTGCTAATGTGATCACAACTACTTTGTTAGTAACATTATCCCTATAGCTGGAAATGAATACAGGAATCTTTTTGTTGTACTCCACAGAATGACAGGTATCGAGGCAGTGTTCTGAAACAGCAGGTTTACTTGCGCGTTGTAAGCTTGTGTGACGATTATGTTCTGTACACCGGTCCTCCTTGGTCTCGATGATCTGATCAACGCATGACATGCCACAACTGCAAGGGATACGGGAGACACACTATTTTACAGATTATAAAGTGATCCTAAACTTAGATGGTGGGAAAACAAACTTCACACTGCGTTTCCGGAGAATACGACCAGTCCTGTTGGAAACATTACCTGCGCAAAGGAAAAAAGATGGTCGACATAGGCGCCACCTCGTTATTTCACCCTCCCACCTGATTCATCATACGCACGTATGATGTTTTTTCCGCTATAGCCAGCCATTCTGGGGAAAGGTGATTTGTAGGTGGTCTAACTCAGCTCACCGAAGGGCCAGGGTCTGAGATGCGGTAGAACGAATGAATGGGGCCCGTAGCATGTGCTACATAAGTAATGACGAATCTATTCCGCAGTAGAGCATCGGTTATCTGAATGCCGATCAGCCGAATCATGTTTAAGTGAAAGCGCCCGCAGCAAATTCCAGTGCTCGTGCGGAAAAAGATGAAAATGGTAACAAAATGGCGGTTTACTCGTATTTTATGTAGGCACAGAGCCAAGGATATTCTTGTGCGTTTTAAACCTTGACATGGAATTAAGGAATAAGACATACAAGTTGAAAACTGTCGTCTGATCCCGAAGCACATGAAGATTACAAAATGTGTTTTTGGAAACATGGTTGATAAGCGAGTGTGTGAACCGTTGGACCGAGCGAGGTGGCGCAGTGGTTAGCACACTGGACTCGCATTCGGGAGGACGACGGTTCAATCCCGTCTCCAGCCATCCTGATTTGGGTTTTCCGTGATTTCCCTAAATCGTTTCAGGTAAATTCCGGGATGGTTCCTTTGAAAGGGCACGGCCGATTTCCTTCCCAATCCTTCCCTAACCCGAGCTTGCGCTCCGTCTCTAATGACCCCGTTGTCGACGGGACGTTAAATACTAACCACCACCACCACCATGAACCGTTGGACTAGCAGTGACGTCTTTGGATAGTGAGCAAAATGTCCTGGGTCTCGGTTTCGATTCCAGTTAGTGCTTAAATTTTGAATAAAAGTCACCATCAATGGCGGCCTCATATAGAAAGTCATCCATGTTCTGCCAACGGCCTTGTCAAAGAGGGCAGAAGCTGCCATAAAAGGCAGGAGAATCTGGACTAGTGGCACTTTCGGGTCTCCAGGAGGGGACTGGCAGTGAGGAGATAACAAAGAGAAAAAGACTGAATAACCGACGAAAATGTAACATTCGAAGAAGCGTAGCGTGGAATGTCTGAAGTTGGGATATCATAGAGAAGCTAGCAAATCTGAATAGGGAAACGCAAAGCCTCAGTTTGTAGTGGGGAGCAGGGAAATGAAGTGGAAAGAAAATTTCTGGTCAGAAAAACGTGGTGTAATATCAGCAGCAGCAAAAAACAGGAACAGGATTAGTTACGAGCAGTGAGGTGGGGCTGTGAGAGGGCTACCGTGGACTGGCAGTGGCGTCTTTGGCTAGTGAGCAAAATGTTCTGGGTCTCGGATTCGATTCGAGTTAGTGCTTAAATTCTGAATAAAAGTCACCATCAATGGCGGCCAAAGACACCTCGTATAAAAAGTCGCTCATCTTCTGCCAACGGCCTTGTCAAAGAGGGCGGAAGAGCGGACAGAATTGGCATGTGAAGCTGCCCCTAAAAGGCGGAAGAATCCGAACAACTGGCCCTTTCGGATCTGCTGGAGGGGACAGCCAAAGGGGAGATAACGTGAGGAAAAGATTGAATAAGTGAATAAAATTCTTCGAACCGGAGCCTGGACTGTCAGAAGTTGGAAAGTGGTAGGGAAGCTAGCAGATCTCAATAGGGAAATGCAATGGCTCGGTTTGTAGGGCGGATCAATGAAATGAAATGCAAAGATTTCGGGCCAGAAGAATTTAGTGTAATATCATCAGCAGCAAAAGCAGGAACAGGATTACTTATGAAATCAGAGCAGGGCAGAGAGTGGGTTACTGCGAACAGTTTCGTATAGAAGGACATCATCTTTACGCCAGTGACTGTTATAAGTTTTTATTACACTATTGCAAAATCGGCCTTAGGCCATTATCAAGTGCTGGTATTATGGTACTTGATAATGGACTAAGGCCGAAATTTCAATAGTGAAATAAAAACATGTAACAGTCACTGGCGTAAAGATGCTGTCCTTCAAAAAATTTTTTATAGCTCTGAATCCCAGCTACAACAAGTTTCGTATTGGGTGATCCTCATCTGAAAAGACAGCAAACGAACGCCAGCAACAATAGTTCAGATATTTATGCCGATGTCAGAAGCAGGACATAAAGGCGCAGAGGATGTATATGAGATTATTGAACGGATAGTTCAGCATTTAAAGGGATATGACACTCTAATAACCATGGGGGATTGGAACGTGGAAGTAGAGGAAGGAATATAAGACACAGTTATGGCTTAGTTGAAGGACATAGAGGGGAGAAGGGCTGATTGAGTTTTACAATAAATATTAGCTAATAATAGAGAACACCTTATTCAAAAATCTTAAGAGGAAAAGGTCTATTTGGAAAAAGCTAGGAGATTCGGGAAGATTCGCAGGAGAGCTTCTGTAAAGTTTGGAAGGTACGAGACGAGATACGGGCAGAAGTGAAGCTGTGAGGAGCGGGCGTGAGTCGTGCTTCGGTAGCTCAGATGGTAGAGCACTTGCCCGCGAAAGGCAAAGGTCCCGAGTTCGAGCCTCGGTCGGGCACACAGTTTTAATCTGACAGGAAGTTTCATATCAGCGCACACTCCGCTGCAGAGTGAAAATCTCATTCTAGATTCCATCTAAATTACAGCATCGACAGATAGAGGCTGTGAAATCATATACTAGATTGTAAGGCATGCCTGTGAATAGATACGGACTTGAATCTTAATAATAATGAAGGGAATCGTCTGGGTGAATCCACGCGGAAACAAGTAGGATACCAAATAACTATGACGAGATACGTTTGACGCTCTCTAGACTTTAATTACTGCGATAAAAAATACCGGAGCACCCAATTCAGTTGAAGAGGAATGAACATCTCGAAAAAGTGAAATCACTGAAGTTGGAAAGACAGACATAGGTAGAAAAAAGATAATGCAAAGAAACCGGGTAACAAGAGAAATACTTCAATTGATCCATGAAAGAAGGAAGTAAAAAAATGTTTAGGGGAGTTAGTACAACAACTATGTCGTTTATGAATGATATAAATAGGAAGTACAAGGAATCCGAGACGAAAATGGCTGCACCAAAAATGTACCTTTTAGTTAAAGGTTTGAGAAAAACTCAAAACAATCTTCAGTGAAATTAAAAGCAAGGGTGTCAGCATCAAGAGTCCAATGGAAATTCCACTGTTAAATGGAGAGGAGAGAGTGGACATGCTCTAAGAGGACATTTAGAGGACGTGACTCAGGAAGAAATGGGAGTCGATGTGGATGAAACAATGGAATCAGTATTTTAGATTTTACTAGAGCTATGAAAGACTTGCGATCAAGTAAGGCAGTAGCGATGGATAAATTCCTTCGGAATTTCGAAAATCACTAGGATATGTGGCAATCAAGTGACTACCTAGCGACTGTTCCATCTGATATGTTGAAGCTATGAACGTGGAGACATTACATTTTCTGATAACTGTTATCCAGCGAAATCCCGAAGGTAGGATGGGCAGACCAGTCGGAGAACTATTTCACAGTCACTTTAGCAGCTCATGCATCCAGTCTGCTGATAAGAGTAATGTACAGAAGAGTGGAAAACGAACCGAGGATATGTTAAATGACGATCGCTTTGGGTTTCGGGAAGATAAGGTCACCAATGAAGGCAGTTCTGACGTCCTGATCGATAATTGTGGCAACACTTAAGTAAAATCGGGACACACTCATAGGAGTTGTCAACGCGTAGAAAGTATTGGATAAAATAAAATGGTGCACGGTGTTTTAAATTCTGAAAAGAGTAGGAGTAAGCTATAGGGAAAGATGGGTAATACACGGAATGTACAAGAACCAAGAGGGAAGAATAACACTGGAAGATCAAGAGATAAATGCTCGGATGAAAAAGAGTATAAGGGAGGGATTCAGTCTTTCGCCCCTAATGTTTAATCTTTGCATCGAAGAAGCAGTGACAAAAGTAAAAGGAATTTCCAAGGGCGGGATTAAAATTTATGGTGAAAAGGTATCAAAGATAAGATTCGCTGATGACACTGCTATCTTCAGTGAAAGCGAGGAAGAATTACAGGACATATGGAATGTAATGAACAGTCTGCTAAGCACAGCAGATGGATTGAAAGTAAACTGAAAAGGAACGAAAGCAATGAGAAGTAACAGAAATGAGATAAAATGAAACTCAATGGTTCCAGAAACATTTCCATGTCTCAAACATATACGATGAATATATGCAGATTGAAGTGAAGAATTAATATTTGTACCACGGCCAGGATTCGAACCCAGGTCTCCTACTTGCGAGGCATATTCGCTGACCTAGTTTAGTTCTGACATTCTGATCGATAATTGTGACAACACTTAAGTAAAATCGGGACACACTCATAGGAGTTGTCAACGCGTGGGCTGAAGTGGGCTGAAGCATGAATGGGACTTTGGATTGAGGAGGGAGGCATGCTAGGGTAGTCCGTGCTGTAGCGGCACTACCGTTTGTGACAGGAAAAGTCAGTTTTGGTGCAATATTTCTGAGCACACAAGTTACAGCCAGGTTTGGGCCTGTTTATAGTGAGTTACGCTCACCAGCAGTTGCGAAGTAAAATAGAGGCCACAGGGGCATAGAACTGCCGGAAAAAGTACACACAGCAGTTTGTATGGCGCAAGTCACAGGCAGAAGGGGCACACTGGCCAACCTAAGTGTTATGAGTACATGACGCGGAGCGGCATGTTTAGCAAAACAGAAGCACACAGCTGCATATAAATAGGTGCCAGTCCACTAACAAAGAACTGTAGTATGGCAGCTGTCCTGGACTGCGGGGCGAGTAACACCACTGGCTACGCACAGTGGCAAATTGGGCGCCAGCGCTCCAGTCCACAGTGGGTCGCTGGTTCGGCCCTCTGATTTTTCTAAAGGATGGGGCCCCTCCATGCCCATACTAACGTGGAGTCCAAACCAAAAGTTCTACTGTCACCTCTATATAACATGTTAGTTTTTGAATCAGGAGTCACAGGATGCGGGCTGTGATGTTATCTATGTGTCTGGGTAAGGTTACTCGTTTACATCGTCCATCAGGAGATAGAAAGTAGTCGAAAGCGATCGAGGGGTAGCGGTTGTAAGGACAGAGGAAAAAAAAGTGCCATGGCAAGCGCCAAGGGAAAAAAAACCACTGTGACAGTAGGACGAGTAGTAAGGGCAGTAGCGGCTTGCTAGCTGCGACAGTGCATGCAAGGTGAGGTAAAGTTAGTGTGAGGTATCGTGCATCATTACCTATGTCGCTGCATGTTCGTTATAGCTGGGTCAGTCCGGGTGCTGCAGCTGGGCTCATGTGGATTCTCCTGGGCCTACTGCAGTGGCTTCGTCCCTGTAACAAAGGAATTCAGTGCAGCAACACATGCGTTTCCATTGTGCCCTCTATTGTGCCGTATGGTCAGTGACTTGGCACAGCTTCATCTGGCTGGTGCTGAACAGCGGCAGCCCGCCGCCGTTCGGCGTCCTCCTCTACTGCATGGCGCAGCTCGGCCGCATCTGAGCCCCGAGCAGCTCCGCTTGATCGGTGAGATGCGCCGCTTCAGCGTCGGAGAAGTGGAGGCCGTTCGCTCGCGCTTGAGCGATAAAGGCTGCATCTTTGACTTCTCAGTCCCATGCGGGGGCCGCCTCCACAGCGGTCACCTTCGCCGCCGATCCCGCTGGGGTGGCGGTTGTCTTCTTCACACCTTTCATCTGCAGTGCTGCTGGGGCGGCTGCTCGGCAGGCGTGCGAATGTCCTTCTGCGAGGTCGCAGGTGTGTTCGCAGGGGTTCTAACCCCTTCTGCAGCATGGAGCCCTTGGACGAGGACTGAATGCAGTTGCCTCAAGGCCTCCTCCTTCTCTGCAGCCGCGGCGGCTGCGAAGGCAACCTTCTCTGCCGCCATGACGGCTTTGAGGGCTGCAGTGGCCTCCTTCACGGAGGTGCCGAGTTCGAGGCCACAGTTTTTCTTGGGGGCACGAGATGCATCCCGATCGCCCACCTCCGGGCGTTCGTCCCTGCTCCTGGCAGGTGGATCTGCTTCTGCGCTGTCCCTCAGCTGGGCTGGGCTGGTCTGCACCCTACGTCGTTGCCGACGTCGTCTTCTCTTCGTCCGCTGCGTCGGTGCGGCCGCCGCCGCCTCGCCGCCTTTGGCACGGTTGCGACTTGAGAAAGCCGGGCAGTCGCACCAGCTGGCGACGTGCGGGCCGCCACATCAGACGCAAGTCGCAGAATGTTCCTGCCGCAGTCTCAGGCGCGGCTGTCATGTTCGCCGGGGCACTTGACGCACCACACCGCATTGCGGCAATACTTCGCGACATGGCCCTCGCCCTGGCACCTGAATCACTGGGGCTCGGGGTCCATGGCGGTCGGGAGGGCTTCTGTCGTAACCGGGAGGCCGAGCAACTTTTGCAAGCCGAAGATGTCGCTATCGCCATCGGCCATTTCCACAGTTACGGCATAGAGCGGAGCCCTCTTCTTGTTGGTCCGGTTATGCAACCTTGTGGTTGCATTACCAAATCCGGCTTGCAGTAGCCCTTCCCAGACCGCTGCCTCGTCATAGAACCAAGGTAACCCCCTTAGGAGTGCCTTGGTCGTCTTCTTCCTTCCAGCGGAAGGTGATTTCTCACGTGCTGGCTGCTCGTCGACAATGTGGTCAGCCACTGCGACCTTGATAGCCACGTTTGCAGGCTGAACGCAGTTCAGCAAGTCTGTGTCGACAGACTCATAGACCATCTCGTTCTTGGCGCAATTCGCCATTATGTCGAACAGCACTGTCCACCCGCCTTTGCACTTGATGTACAAAGGGGGAACAGGCCACGACTCGTCTTTTCAGGACTTCCTTGCTTGGTCAGCAGACTCAGTGAGTTGCACAACCGAAGGACCCTTCGTAGCAGCAGGTTTCCTCAGTGCGTACTTCTTTCCCATGCTGTGGGGCACAGAAACACGACAATCTGAGGGCATTGTGAAAACAGCACATTACTATTTGCTTCCAACGTCATCCACAGCACAGAACTTCTTCACAAGCTCACAACGTCCGAGTAAGCACAGCGTGCAGCGGCAGCGATGCGCATACCTTGCTGGCTCAGGCCACTCTGACTCGACCCTCTGAGGCAGACGCGAGGTATGTAGCCAGCCAGTGGCGCGCCATTCCATTGATCACGACAGTGGGCAGTCATCCTGGCTCCCAACATGCACCGGAGAGATCTAGGGCGAGGGCCGCAAATTCATCTGCCAGATTGCGGGCACGTCTTGTGGCCATGACCCACGCCATGGTGGCGAGGGAGCACGGCGTGGGCCACCTTGCAGTCGTCAGCAGGCAGAGCTGAGGCAGTGCAGGATGAAGGCTGCTGAGTTGATGGCCGGCGCAGGTCGGACGTCATCATATCACCGAGGCCATATAAGGCCGACACATTAGCAGAGTGCTTGACGGGTTGCCGAGGTGGCGTCTTCAGCAGTGGGGGACCTGGTGACACAGACCAAGGGGGAATGCGGCACTGTAATTGGAAACAATAACTCACTTGGAAAGCTTGGACGAGTATGAATACGGTGTTTTCTACATCTTCCCACTACATTTGGTGTTTCTGTTACATTTGGTGACAGAAGTTGCTACTACATTTGGTGTCAGAATAGTGGATGTTGTCTGTACAGTATGACGTTCAAGCTCACCGCCTGCATTACAGTCACAAAATGTGGTGGCTGTTGACTAATTTTCCTTTTGAGTGTTGGACGTTTTCTTTCTTTTTTTGTTTGTGTTTTGAGTATGGCTCGTTGCAGGTCATTGCAGATATTTTGCATGGGCCTAGTATTTTTTGTTGTCAGACTAAGTGTTAGTGTATTCGGGGCAGTAAGATTTATTATTTTTTTGTTGTGGCATTTAATTAAATTTAATTACTTTTGTAGTGGTATGATTATGATGTTACAGAGTATGATGATATGAAGTTAGGGATTCGGGTTATTTTTGTACTTAATTGTTTTATTTTGGGATTAATAGGGAACGAACGCAACACAATGGCAGAGTCAGGAACGCGAGGTTTGTCGGAACAAGAAGCGGTACGGATTTTGTTGGAAAAGGTAGCACAGTTGACAACTGACAATACACAGTTGAGGAATGAATTAATATCTAGAAGGGAGTGGGAAACCACATCGGAACAGTCATTGTTGCCTAGGATGCCATAGCAGTAGACTGATCCAGCTGCCACGAGTTTGATTATTCCGTTTTCTAGAAAGGCATTTGAGCATGTGCGTTCGTTTGTGGATGACTTGGGAACCTCAGCCGTGATGAATGGTTGGTCAGATGAACAGTTGTTACATGTAGCCAAGATTAGATTAACGGGTGAAGCGAAGGGATATGTAAGGTGTTCTGAGACCTTAAGGAAGGCAGGACAGCTTAAGCAGTTGAAGGAGGGTCTTTTACAGAGGTACAAGAAACAGAAAAGCGCTCAGTACTTTAGGGAGAGGTTGAGTGCAATGACGAAGAGACAGGGCGAGACGGCAGAGAAATTTTCTGACAGAATAAGAAAAATTAACGATTACACTTACGAGTTGGGTCAGAGCGAAGAATCGAATGGTGTTCTGTTGCAGGAGGTTGAGCAAAGGGCACTTGATGTATTTTTGAGGCGGTTACCGGTGTATATATTGCGGAAAGTGCGTGAAGGGACTCCGAAAGATTTGAATTTGGCCATTCAGCTGGCAATCCAATGTGAGGAAATATACAAGGCAGGAGATGCGTGATAGACAAACAGTGTTAACAGCGGGTATAAAATGTTACAAGTGTGGTTGTATGGAACATGTGAAGAGGCAATGCTCCCAGTCACCGAGGAATAGAGGAACGGGAGGATTGAGAAGTGGAGTTAGTAGAGGCAGAGAATTGTTAAAGAGCAGAGGGGGCCCAAGACCTACCTAAGGGAGCTCCCATTTAATTTCAATGCTACAAATACGTATGCAGAGGTGAAACACTTAGTGGTAGGATCCATAGGAACTAAATACAGTAGTTTAAGATTTTGTTGGATACAGGGGCGCAAGTGTCAGTAGCTACTAAGAATTTAATGGGATGAAGGAAGTTAGACCCACCACGTTACAGGTTGCATGGAGTGGGGGATAAGGAGGTCACACCTTTTGGGTCAGTGATAGTTGACATTCGCATAGGGGAAGTCCGATTTGATGCATTCATGGCCGGTCGGAGTGGCCGAGCGGTTCTAGGCGCTTCAGTCTGGAACCACGGGGCTGCTACGGTCGCAGGTTCGAATCCTGCCTCGGGCAAGGATGTGTGTGATGTCCTTAGGTTAGTTAGGTTTAAGTATTCTAAGTTCTAGGGGACTGATGACCTAAGCTGTTAAGTCCCATAGTGCTCAGAGCCATTTGAACCATTTTTTGATGCATTCGTGGAGGTAGCACCATGGGTAAGCGAGGGCTACGACATGATCCTAGGAGTAGATTTCTTGATTCAACATGATGCCAAAATTGCCCTTGGCCAACAAAATGTGGAACTTGGTGGAATGTTATTTTAACTAAGGGAAACTGTTGTCGATGCAAAGCTGTCACGAGGGACGTTCAACGTAATGAACAAATGGTTCACATGGCTCTGAGCACTATGCGACTTAACTTCTGAGGTCATCAGTCGGCTAGAACTTAGAAATAATTAAACCTAACTAACCTAAGGACATCACACACATCCATGCCCGAGGCATGCAACCGCGTAATGAACAAACCAATTCGCATGAATGTGGGTATGGTGGGACCGGGAAGTCGCTTTGGGTAAGTGTAGAGTCAATTCTACCTGTGGGTACGGTAAGTGTTTTTGAACCATTGGACGATAATGAAGTTTTGGGTCCATTGGGTTGTTTTGTGAAACGTAGTGTTGTACGCGTACAGGAGGGGAACGACGGGCGCGTAGTTCCCGTGAACGTGGATAATTTTAGCGCTGTAGACGCGAATTTGAGAAAAGGAGTTTTTGTAGCAAATTCGGATGTGCCAGATGACGAAGACTAGTGTTCGAGAGGTAGGCGAAGCGATCAACCACTAACTGCCGATAGAACTGCATTGAGTGACAAAATTAAGCATTTGAAAGGAGAAGAAAGAGAGCATATGGAAGAATTGTTGTGGGAATTTGAGGATTTGTTTTTCTGCTAGGGCTGTTACCAGCAACTCCATTAGTTCAGCTTAGGATACCAAAAGGGAATGAAGCACCTGTTTACCGCAAGCCGTACAGAATACGAGGTATTTGCAGCCGATTGTGGAGGATTTCATTGATCAGCAGCTTGCGGACGGCATTATAGAGCATAGTAATAGTTTCTGGGGAGTGGGCATTGTCGTTGTGCCTAAAAAACCTATGGATGGAACTAAGAAATGCAGGTTCTGTTGTGACTACCGATACCTCAATAATAAGACAGTAACTAACGCATACCCCATTCCAAACATATCGGAGACTATGGATCACTTAGGACAGTACTTTTCTACGATGGGTTTGACAAGTGGTTATCATCAGTATGAGGTGGCTCCAGACGATCGCCCAAAGACTGCTTTCTCTACTCCAGGAGGCCATTACCAGCACATCAGCATGCCATTCGGTTTGAAAAACGCTCCAGCAACGTTTCTGAGGTTGCTAGACAGTGGCTTGAGGGGTGTGAAACCACGGCAGTGTCTTGTCTATTTGGTTGACATTATAGTGTTTTCAAGTAGTATGGAGCAACATAGGCAGCGATTAAGGGAAGTCTTTACGGGGTTAAGAGCAGCTCGTTTGACGTTGAGCCTGGAGAAGTGTCATTATGCATTAGAAGAAGTAAAATACTTGGGTCATATTATCAGTAAGGACGGAGTGCGAACAGATCCGAGGTTGGTACAGGCTGTAAGGAATTTTCGGGAACCGAAAACAGTTAAGGAAGTGCAGTCATTCAACAGAATTTGCAATTTATATCGAAAATTCGTGAAGGGTTTTGCAGATTTAGTACAGCCGATGACGCTATTGTAACGGAAAGGTGTGAAATTTGAGTGGACAGAAGAGTGTCAGAAAGCGTTTGACAAGCTGAAAGAAGTGTTAACATCAAGTCCGGCTCTTGTGTTTCCAGATTTTGAAAAGGAGGATCGAATCAAGCATTAGGATGCGTTCTTATTCAGGAAATTGATGGGAAAGAACATCCTGTAGCCTATGCGTCTAGGCAGTTGAATGCATCAGAGGGGAATTACTCAACGACAGAGAGGGAAATGCTTAGCGTAATCTATGGAATCACATATTTTAAATGTTATTTATGTGGGTGAAGATTTCAGGTAGTGACATATCATGCTGCATTGAAGTGGTTGTTGGGGTTGAAGGATCCGTCCACTAGACTCGCTAGATGGGCTGTGAGGGTTAGTGAATTCGACTATGAGGTGGTGCACAAGCCTGGGAAGAAGCCCGGTAATGCGGATGCACTAAGTAGGAAGGTGGCATAAGTAGAAGTCATAGGTTATTACCGTCCGTCCCCGGTAGCTGAATGGTCAGCGGACGGATTGTCAATCTTCTGGTCCCGGGTTCGCTTCCCAGCTGGGTCGGGGAATGCCGGCTGGTGTGGCCGAGCGATTCTAGGCGCTTCAGTCTGGAACCGCGCGACCGCTACCGTCGCAGGTTCGAATCCTGCCTCGGGCATGGATGTGTATGATGTCCTTAGGTTAGTTAGGTTTAAGTAGATCTAAGTTCCAGGGGGCTGATGAACTCAGATCTTAAGTCCCATAGTGCTCAGAGCCATTCGAACCATTTTGGGTCGTGGAATTCTCTCCACCCAGGGAGTGGATGTTATGTTGTCCTCATCATCTTCCCATCATCCTCATGCAGGTCGCTGAAGTGGCGTCAGATTGAAAGACCGGCACATGGCGAACAGTCTGCCTGACGGGGGGCCCTAGCCATATGATTTAATTTAAAAAATATAGGTTATGACCTAGCCGTATGGTTAGAATTACAGAACGTGGAAAACGATTGTAAATTGTATTGGACACAGCTACAATTTAATATGTACGACGATCTTCTGTGCAGGGAAACGAAGTTAGGATCAGGTTAGTAGTGCCAGCGAAGCTGAGGGATGAGGTTTTAAAGGAAGCACATGATCACGTGTTATCTGGTCATGGCGGGTGTAGAGCGACGAATAGGAAAGTGGTGGAGATGTATTGGTGGAGAGGTATTGATGGAGAGGTAGGAAAGTGCATGTGGGTCGGTATGTCAATATTTGTATACCATGTGCGCAGAGAGCAGATTTGAGTTGGAAACTGATACAGTTCCGGCGAATGCCGGAAGCGGCATGCCGATTCTCTATGTTGCGGATTGATCTCTTAGGACCTTTCAGGCAAAGACCATTGGGGAAGCAAAGACCATTGGGGAACAAATTTGTTCTGACAATAATAGACCATTTTTCGAGGTATGAGGAGATGGTGGCTATGCCAAATCTGCAGGCAGCAATTGTCACGCAAGCATTAGTAAACAACTGGGTTTTGAAGTTTGGTGTACCGGAGACAATATGTACTGAGCAAGGGACCAACTTCATGTCGGATTTAATGAAGGAACTGTGTAAATTGTTGCACATAGAGAAATTGATAATGAGCACGTTGCAACCACAGGCCATTGTAATCACAGGACGGGTACACAGGAGAATCGGGAAGATGCTGAGTTTTTATGTGAATTCTCATCACCGTCAGTGGGACGAGTATTTGAAGCATATTGTATGTGCATACAATACGCAAGTCCATACCAATACCAGTTTGTCTCCGTATGAGGTAGTGTACGGGCGAAAAATGCCGTCACCGTTTGATTTAGTAAAGCTACAGAAAGGAAGGACTGGTGAATCTGTACGTCAATTTGCGAGGACAATTCGGGATGTTTGTAGATGGGTACAAAAGGCGAATACGAAGGCTTTGGAAAAGCAGGAAGACGCAGTGAAGCGGAAAGGAAGTTTACCACACTATAGAGTAGGGAAATGGGTAATGCTATCCAGACCCTATATGCCAAAAGGGAAAACGAAGAAGTTCGTCACAATATATCAAGGGCCATACCAGGTAGTTGAAACGACATACCCTGTTAATGTTAAGCTTCAGCTGCCAACTATAACAACGATGGTACACATTGGGCGGTTGCGGCCATTTAAGGGTTGCCCGGGTGTGATTCCAGGCATGTCAGAGGAAGGAAAGAGGAATAAAGATAGAATGAAGAGAGGCGCTAAGCACAGAGAAAACTAGGAAGATAGAGTACAGCATAAAGTACCGTATGCTTTGTGATCCAGAAAATAGTAGAGTATTTGTAGTATTTTTTTTTTGTTTTTTTTTTTTTTGCTATGTATCATTGGGTTTGCTTAGATTAATTAGGCATTGTATTTCCGTATATGCATTTTACAGTATAGCCTGCTGCAGACAGCAGTCGTTTGGAAGAGGGAGGAAGGGTAATGGTGATCCCTGTCCTCAGGTCACTGAAAGGGGGAGCGTTGAGGTGGTTCAGCTCTTCGTCATTGCACAGGAAGCTTGGCATGCAACTCACATAGGGACATTGGATGGGGAAGTCCTGAATAACACACGGTTGCTCCGCGCATTAGCAGGGCAGGTAGTGGAAGACATCGTAACCTGGGAAACTTACAGGGGCATCTGGAAGTCCTAAATGGCAAGATGGTGTTAACGAGACTTCTGCAAGGAGTAGCCGACATTGTGTGGGATGTACAGGGAGTAATAACGAATATGCGAAAAGCGCTGCATCAAGCAATGCAAGGCCGGATAACTAACAGTTTGTTACCACCGGATCATTACGCGGGTTGCGCAAGGCACAGAAGGAACTACCGTGAGGGTTATATTTAATAGTGAAGCCCAGAGAGCAAAATTTGCTGTTTCTCTAACATGTTGCAACAGTAAGTGTAACAAATGACAGTGCACAAGTGTATATTTTGATCCAATTCCCGGTTACAGGGAAGAAAGCTAGGTTTCAGTGTTACACTGTCCACCTGTATCCAGTGAAGTGGGGAGCTTTGAACAAGTTTGTGGAAGTGAAAATTAAGGATGTATTGCTGATTTCAGCAGCTATCAACCAGCACGCCAAGATGACAAGGGAGGAATTAAGACGTTGCCATAGAGGGAAGGTCAAGCCAGGATGGTAAGCACCAATCCGGACACGTGCATGGTGCAGTTAGGAATAGTCTGTCCAAGGGACATCGTGGAGCCGAAATTGAGATTGCGTGGATCAGCATGCATTGTATCTTCTCCACCTACGAAAATTTGATAATGGTATCAAGTTGTTTTGAGCAGGGAGCCGACACATTAGCAAAGCACTCGACGGGTCGCTGAGGTGGCGTCCTCACTATTGTAGGACCCGGTGATGCAGACCGAAGGGAATGCGGCACTGTAGTTGGAGACAATAAATCACTTGGAAAGCTCGGATAAGTCTTAATACAGTGCCTTCTACCTCTTCCCACTACAGTGCAGTAGTGCGAAGCCACTGTGTCAGGGTGGCCTAGTGCGTCTACACAATGAGACGGAGATGGGGGTTCAAATCCCGCCCTTGGTACAAACTTTCATTCGTCGCTTCACTCTGCATATATACGGTGTACAAATGAGATTAGCGAGAAATTTACTGTGTAACTGGGGACCACGAAGCAGACAAAACTAAGTAATTCTGCTACCTTGGAAGCCGAATAAAACATGACGGACGAAGGAATATGAACATAAAAGCGGACTAATACAGGTGAACTGAAAATTTTTTGGGAAGAAAAGACAACTAGTATCAAACATCGGTCTTAATTTGAGGAAGACATTTCTGAGAACGGGCATTTGGAGTACAGCACTGTGTATTAGTGAATCATGGGCTGAGGAAAAACCGGAATAGATGAGAATCGAATGCTTAAATTTGGTAGATTGATAAGAAATGATGGGTTTTCCGCAGAAATTGCGAGGAAAAGGACAATACGAAGAAGGTCCTGGAAGATCGAACACCAGATAAGACATCAGGGGAATAACTTCCATGGTACTTGAGGGATATGTAGACGGTAAAATCTGTAGGGGAAGACAGAGATTGGAGTATATCCCACAAATGATTGGGGACGGAATGTGTAAGTGCTACTCTGAGATGAAGAGGTTAGCGCAGGAGAGGAATTCCTGGCTGGCCGTATCAAACCAGTTAAAAAATTGATGGCTCGAAACATGGAGGGCTTAAAAAAACAAATGTTTACAATGTACTCTATAAATTCGTGGGAATAAAAAAAATTGCTGGTCGACTGAAAGCCTGTCAGAACCTTTTTTATAGAATGGTATGACATAGTATTTATCTTCGAAGTCACGAGGCATCAGCTTCCTTCTGGAAATTCTGGACATAGTTTCTTACTGATTGAAAAGACTCAAGTCACCCAGTGTTAGTTCAGTCCTCCACTTGATGGATCATTGCGTAGCTGACAATGTCTAACAGTATTGCAAAAAAGCATTGCTGCATATGGTACTGACAGGGAGAGAACGTGAAAACATAAAGGAAAGTTTGCAGTTGTTTTTTTGTCTCTGAACCTTACTTCATTTCAACTTCCAATTGCCAATTCCGAAACCGAAAGTTTTTAACGTTATTACGTAACTGCATTCCTGTTTATTGTACTGATCGGAGAAGAATATAAAAATGAAACAACTTAGCAACTTATAGATCTTATAACTAAATGTTTCCCTGTGACATTTAAGTGTTTTTTTATTATCTATGATAATGATCGAAGCAGACGAAATGAATTACAATTTGTACTGCGACCGGAGCTCGAACCCAGGTCTTCTTACCTGCTAGGTAGAAATGCTAATCATTACACTACCACAGCATTATGGTCAAGGTTGCTGCACGAGCTATCTAAGCTGAGTGCCCTCCCCAACACAAACTTCAATTAATTTTTCCCTTACATATTGTCACTACTGCCAGGGCTTCGGTAGTTCGTGCAGTTGTAGTTTAGTGGTTAGCATTTCTGCTTAGCAAGCGAGAAGACCTGGGTTCGAGTCCCGGCCGCAGCACAAATTTTAATTAATTTCGTCTGCTTCGATCATTAACTTAGCAACTGTAGGAAGTATGCTGTATGTATGGCAGCAGAAGCTTGGTCTACTATCAAGTGCAGTATACAGCAAAGGCTTGGGCTCCTGTCAAGGACACTATAATGGCAAAAGTTTGGAAAAGCTCCTTTCTCCAGATGAGTCAGTTACTGCACTTCAAGAGTCATAAAACACTTGTTTTTATCTGAATTGACTTTGCTGATTAAAGAACCTTCTGGATTTGAAGTATGCTGTCAGGGAAATATTCAAGACTGGTTCGAATGTGCTGTTGATGACCTTGGCTAGCAAATACTGGCAGTAATGAAATAACTGCCAGTGTCGTCGACGACCGAGACCCTTCCGAAGACGAGACAGGACAGAAGGTTGGAGCGAGGTCACAAGTTTGGATTACGAAAGGATGGAGAAGGAAATCGACCGTGCCCTTTTCAAAGGAACCATCCCGGCACCTACATGGAGCGATTGGAAGGAATGACAGAAAAGCTAAATCTGGTTGGTCGGGCGGGGGATATGAACCGTCGTCTTCCCGAATGCGAGTCCAGTTTGGTAGTCACTACGCCAGCTCTCTCGGTTGCGACTACGAAGAAAATCGTAATGACAACTATCGTTCTGAAAATGGAGCGTCCAGTAAGGAAACTCTTCACTGCAGTGAGAGGAATATAGAGTGGTTAGAACGACAAGTGGAAAAACACGAGTTTTGACTCCAACGAAAAATGACTTCTGTAAATGTTTCCCTAAGCTATAAGTTTACCATAATGGTTATTTTGATCTTTTCAAATTAAATCGTGCAGTCACTATCCGTCAAAAGTATTTAGGGATGGCATGAGAAACGCGGCTACTTAAGACCGTTACTAGACGATTTAAAATAAATAAATGAACAGTAAATGGTAGTATGGACTGCCGAACGTTAGTTCTGCAGCGCTGTCATTATTTTTTGTGCTACGGAGTAAAATAATAGCGCTGCCATGGCTGTTGCAAAAGGGCCGTGGAAGCCAGCAACGCAGAGAAGATCATAACACCGCTAGAAGAGGTGCAGCAATACCCCCAGCCTGTTCCCACATTGCGTGCCAGAGGACAGCGCCCGCAATAACGACGACACACCAGGGGAGGCAGAGCAACCACGACAACGGCAGGGCACTTGCTACACCATCTGAGCCTTGTTTTCTTGTATGTGATTGGAAGCGGTACCCCAGCATGACAGGCATAAAACCTGTATAAACACTCATCATTTTTAGCCAAATGCGTCCCAGTCTGGCAGCATCATTTACGAGTGAAAAGCTACGCCAGGCGACAAGGTGGTATGGTGCTGCAAGCAACTAATACAAGACTTGGTCCCGGCCACGAACAAGGTTACTACTGGTCCCAAGTCCACCCTCGTCGATCTGGCGGCTTTCAGCTGGTGGGCCGCCTCCGGACTTATTTTTCGCGATATTCTGCTTTGTCAACTTAAAATTTACACCCTGCATACCCTGTAGAGTACGTCTTCGGAGACTAATGACCCACGTCTCTTAGCCGATAATACGATGAAGATCATAATACACTAGGATTTCTCGCCTTCTCATTCTCCGTGGAACTGTCACACTGACGATATTTATAAGGTCCAGATTAAGATCCTACTCTACACAGAACTATTCCATTCATAGATGTCGTAGAACCGTGTTTATTTATTTCGTAAGTTTTCTGTCATTTCATTATCATCTCTTTGTGTTTCTCCTCACTCACAGCCATATTTTTCTGTGTGTGGCAGAGTCTCTGAATTGTGGCAACGTTTTCTGCTCGTGCCTTCGTGACTTGTTTAGGGGCCGCCCGAAGTGGCCGAGCGGTTCTAGTCTCGAACCGCGCGACCGCTACTGTCGCAGTTTCGAATCCTGCCTCGGGCATAGATGTGTGTGATGTCCTTCGGTTAGTTAGGTTTAAGTAGTTCTAAGTTCTAGGGGACTGATGACCTAAGATGTTAAGTCCCATAGTGCTCAGAGCCATTTTAACCATTTGAACTTGTTTAGGGCGTCAGCCTCAATTTGGTGTAGAATGTAGTACCGTTTCATCGTACTCGTTTTGTTCCCGTATTTATAACAACCACAGTAAGCATGCCAGAGGAAAAATTAGTCACCGCCAGGAGATATCTCGCTAACAGCGTATAGCACCGCCTCTGTCTTTGATAACGGCCTCAGGTCGGCGAAGAAGTAAGTCCACAAGTTTCTACAGGAAGGCCGTATTCAGATGGAGCCACTCATATATTCGTAGATGCCCCATACCTATGAAACTGTAGAAATTTTGTTTCCTACCTTTCACCCTGTTTCAGATGGCTCTGCTGAGGCCATCAGTCCCCTAGAACTTAGAACTACTTAAACCTAACTAACCTAAGGACATCACACACATCCATGACCGAGGCAGGATTCCAAACTGCGACCGTAGCGGTGGCGCGGTTCCAGACTGTAGCGCCTAGAACCGCTCGACCAAACAGGCCGGCTCACCCTGTTGCAAATAGTGCGAAAAATTTTCAGTTCTTTGATTCTTATTTCTATTGTATAATAAACCAAAAGCTTTCGATTCTCTGCTTTGTAATTTTTCATTATGCATAAAAATAAAATGAGCGTGTGGCATTGTTGGCCGGAAGGTTCCATCGGGGCAAGTTCGGCAGCCGACTGCAAGTCTTATTTCAGTCGACGCCACATTCTTTTAAATCTCATTTTGTTCGTTATTATTCGTCCTGTTTGTTCAGGGCGGACGTCCTGTGATGCTTGTTCAAGTTCATCATTGATCCATTAACTAAGTATTTTTTTTTATTACAGATGGCTGCTAATCCTCTGATGGAACACGCTGAGCTACCGTGCCAGGTTGGGCGACTTGCGTATCGGTGATAAGGACAACACAACATAGTCCACGAACGCAGAAAATCTCCAAGCCGGCCGGATATCGAACCGGAGTCCGCTGGATGGGAAGCAAGCACGTTACCACTCAGCTAAGCAGGCGGACTTCATCAGACATGTTTCAGTATGTATTCATCCAGTATGTGGTATGTGTGTGTGTGTGTGTGTGTGTGTGTGTGTGTGTGTGTGTGTGGAGTTTACGGACGTTCAGCGGCGAGATTGTCAGTGACCTCACAAATATTTAAGGAAACGAATGTGTTTACAAGGGCTAAAAATGTTGTCACACAGTGAGTGGTAAACCTACGGAATAACATTCACTCACTCGCGATGACGTACACAATCGCTCCATGTGTGTGAAAGATGGTAACATGGCATTAAAACAGAAAGATAATCACAGACAAACTAAAATAACACAGGAAAATGTGTCTGACTGGCCACTTACGAAAAACATGTGTGAGCCAGTCACTATGTTAATACAATAAGAACATCTCCTTAAAATTTATGAAACAAGTTGGACATATCGCAAAAAACCTTAAAACCCTAACCAAATTCGTCTGAATGTCTAAACAGAGGACATGTCTGCTGGAAAATCTGCAGCTGCCCTCTGTTCTAAAAAATAAAACACAGTCTAGTAAAATGTGGCACACAGTAATCTGTACGCCACAAGCACGACACATTGGAGGCTCCTCTTGCCGGAGCAAGAAGTCTCTCCGAAGACGAATAAGGATGACCTCATCCGGCAGCGTAGCTGGAAGGAGGTACGCCACGGACTCGTTGTGGACTCTACTACATGCTGCTTCTTCTGCCCATTGACGCAAGACTGTTTACCTCGACAGCGAGGCGATAGCATGCAGGGGGATGGGACACTGAACTAACTAGCTGGCTGCTACATCAGCCCTTTCGTTCCTCACAATGCCCATGTGCCGTGGCACACGGCAGAAAGACATACTCATACAATATGCTCTATAAGTTGTCATTTTCTCATAATCTTCTGTCAGTTTGCCTCCTTTACAATATTTTTCTTTCACAACAGTATTTCCCAATTTGGCCTCATAGTTATTATTATTGTTTATGGAGACGTTCATAATACCTGACTCATGACATTGTTATTGAGGATGAAAAAAAGATTCCGTATTTAGCCACACTTGGCTTCCGCAGTTAATGAAGATTTCTCATTCTCGTCTATGCCTCTCGTCTATTTACCTTTCTTTATCTGTGCGACATACACATTTTCTGAATAAAATTAATCCCTCCTGTGATTACTAAATCTCCAACGTTCCTTTCTAGCGTTTTATATAGCGTTTTGTATTCTTGGTGTGTCGTTGTAGTCAGGTGAAGTTATAGGGTTACAGGCTGTCATTTTCTTAGGAAATGTAACATTAATTATTTTACGAAATTCGGATGGTATGTCGTTTCTTTAGACAGATAATAGTGAATAGCTTAATTGTGGAAACTTCGTAATTATTTCAGTGTCTCCCAAAGTGTCCCGTAGACACCTGACCACTTGCTTGAGGTGAAGTACGCTTGTAAATATGTAAATAGCAATAGATATAAACTTTCTTCCGTTTCGGTAATTAAACTAATAACACATATGAGATCACTGAAATATGATAAAGTCGGTTGGTAAGGTTGGCTGCAGTTCCAACAGGATACGTTTAGCCATCCACGAGGGTTGCTCAGAAAGTAATGCATTGCATTCTTTTTTCTCAGCCGAAAACAATGCTACGAATGCGAAACGCTACGTATGTATTACTTGAAGTCTCCTGAGTGAGCGCGCCAAGTGTCCGTCACATCCGACGGATAGCGTAGAAGCGGGACAGTTTCAAAATGGTGTCTGTCGGTGATGTACATTACAAACAAGGTGCAGTCATTGAATTTCTCACTGCAGAGAAAGAAACTGTCGGAAATATTCACTAATGCTTGTTCAAGGTCTATGGAATGTCTGATGTCGATGGAAGTACAGTTAGCCGCTGGGCACGGAGGCTGTCATCAGAAGGCGGTTCGGCGGAGCTCCACGATTTGCAGCGGTCGGGGAGACCATCCACGATTGTCACACCTTACAGCCCTGACCTAGCCACCTCGAACTTCCACTTGTTTAGGCCATTAAAGGACGCCACACGTGGGAGACATTTTGAGGACGATAAGGAGGTGATACACACAGTGCAGCACTGGCTCCGCCACGAGGACAAGGAGTGGTACCGACATGGCATGCACGCCCTTGTTTCGCTCTGCAGGAACGCCATAGACCGGGATTATGTGGAGAAATAGGGTGTGTATACCGGGTGATCAAAAAGTCAGTATAAATTTGAAAACTTAATAAACCACGGAATAATGTAGATAGAGAGGTAAAAATTGACACACTTGCTTGGAATGACATGGGGTTTTATTAGAAAAAAAAAAAAAGAAACCAAAGTTCAAAGTTCACAACATGTCCGACAGATGGCCCTGGACAGCAAAACGTCAGTGACTGCTACCGTGACGGGTGAGAGGTACGCCGATATGTTACAGAATCGAAACATCCCCAGCCTGGCTGATAAACACCTGCTGGAACGTACGATGTTTATGCAGGATGGCGCTCCACCCCATATTGCTAGACGCGTGAAAGATCTCTTGCGCGCGTCGTTTGGTGATGATCGTGTGCTCAGCCGCCACTTTCGTCATGCTTGGCCTCCCAGGTCCCCAGACCTCAGTCCGTGCGATTATTGGCTTTGGGGTTACCTGAAGTCGCAAGTGTATCGTGATCGACCGACATCTCTAGGGATGCTGAAAGACAACATCCGACGCCAGTGCCTCATCATAACTCCGGACATGCTTTACAGTGCTGTTCACAATATTATTCCTCGACTACAGCTATTGTTGAGGAATGATGGTGGACATATTGAGCATTTCCTCTAAAGAACGTCATCTTTGCTTTGCCTTACTTTTTTATTCTAATTATTGCTATTCTGGTCAGATGAAGCGCCATCTGTCGGACATTTTTTGAACTTTTGTATTTTTGTTTGGTTCTAATGAAACCCCATGTCATTCCAAGCATGTGTGTCAATTTTTACCTCTCTATCTACATTATTCCGTGGTTTATTAAGTTTTCAAATTTATACTGACTTTTTCATCACCCTGTATAAACCACCATTCTTTCGTATGTAAGTCTCATTATGTTCAGTAAAGAATTGTTGAAGAAAAAATGCAGTGCATTACTTTCTGAGCAACACTCGTAGTTCGGTTCAGTTTTTTCTCGCACATTGGCATTAGCGAAAAGTGAGAGTTGCTTTATAAGTGTGCGTGTTGGTTGTAGTTAACTGCAGTGGGTTTGTTTGTAGTATAGTTTCACGTTTGTGTTCATTCACAGTGAGAGGAGGGAGGTGTTGAATTTCGCCACCAGCACATAGCCTACTCCGTCCGGATAGCACCATAGCCGTCGGGCTTAACATCCACGTGCAACGGACACTTAATCATCTCATTCCATGAGACACTGCCGAGAGGTTTGGAATTTAATTCAGAAGTTGGAATGAACTCTTATGATGAACTGTAGATACGGAACTGTACGCCATCAGCTTTCCTCTCCTTCTGAGTCAAGACTACTTCCGGGAGGAGCGCCAAGGCACAAGCGTTCATTAGCTACACGGGCAAGTACAGCACCGGCGTTTTTAATTAGTGGACGAGCTGACGTCGTGTTGGCTTGAGGTACAACGAATGATTTTGTCACTTTCCTTTGCACAAATCGCCCACTCAACAAGCTGGATGTGAAGAATTACGTTAATGTTGCTAATTGCTGTTACATTTATGAGGTACTTTGAATTTCTTCAGTTTGTGTACTTAGTCAGAAATTGTTGTTTTTAGTCCGCTGCTTGAAATATGTTGAATATGTAATGAAATATTTATATGAATAAACTGTATGACACTTGCAGAGGCATGAAATCGTTCACTCGAAACTGACTGTACGGTCAAAATAGCAAGCTCTCTTTCCTAGCGTCTATTTCTTCATGCGGAGTCCGCTATTTTCATATGTCTTCACAATATGGCAATTTTTCTTGCTTTAACTTAGTTACCGTAAGCCATTCCTGTTCGATGGGAAGTTGTTTGCTCCACCTGTCGATGAACTGTCCAAACTTTGTTACTGGCGTTATCGTGCTTTAACTGTTTGTGTATCGTTCTTTCTCAGACTGACATTGGGGATCTGCCTAGCATTTGCCTGAACGTGCCAAAAAACCATGCTTCAGGCTGGTCGTTGTACGGACCAAAGATCGTTAATCTGTCGTACTAATTCCTGATTTCATTGGGGTCTGGTCAATTTCCTCGTTACGCATGCTGAAGCATTACTCGTTATCTGCATGAGTGAGTCTGGTGGAAATTTCAGTCATGGTGACTGGAATTAAATTAATAGCCAGTAGCGAAAATGACTGAACCCTGCTGAAGAATAGCTTACGATACTGTCATTTCTTTATATAAACGGAGGGAGGAAAAGTTATATTTTAGCGTCTAGCTGACATCGACGCCTTTAGATCTGCCCTTCTGATGCAAACTAAATGTGGATGATAGACACAATTTTTGTAGTATTCATGGCTGTCAAACTTCGAGTGTCGTATTCGCATTCTCTCAAAACGTTTCTCTAAATTCTGTATGGCGTACGGCCTTCAGGGGGCCTCTCTTGTCGAAGATTGTTCTTCATACCTTTACTTACGGACGTGCATTGCAGATCGTTCCAGATATATAATGCGTTAGACTGCGTTAAAAATAGCACGATAAACTATTAACTTAACTTTGAGACGTAGAAGCCTTATGTTATCTGTTATGTAACGTGACAGTTTGTCTTAGCGATAAGGCTTTGCACGGCTGTCACGGTGACAGAGAATAAACTAAATCAGTGGCTCGTTCTAAGAATAACGGGGATGTATGCCATACATATTTGCCGTATCATGGTGTGTGACCACAAATAGCGCGCCAACAGAAAACACAAGGCCGACACGTGGCGTCCATCCTTACAGAGCGTGGCTTTACCTCCTGACACAACGTGTCTCTTGCCGATCACTCTCACGCAGTATCCGCTGCAGTGCTTCCAGAAATGCTTGCTATTTCGTGTACATGCTGGGTGGTTCAGCTGCACATACTGCTGTCGTTTTATGCAACCCGTGGTGTTATATCTGTCCTTTATAAACCAAGCGCGAGATTTTCATATTCTCTCGTTTGCTATGCGCAAACTGTTACTCCTACTGGAAAATAACGGGTAGGACCTTTTTGTAGGAAATTTAATGTGCTGAAATTTTGTACTGGAATACATTTTTCTCTAGAGGCCGTAGTTGCGAACTGTTCAAGAAAAACGTACAAAAAAGATCTTCTACCGAATCCGCTCTCTTATACTCAGTCCTCAGCGGTCAAGATTTCTAATACATTTTTCGTAGCTCTCCCTCCTCCCACTGTACAAATATTTTCTACTACGCCAATTATTTCCAACATTCGAACTTTTTCGTTCTTTACTGACTGGGCTTGTGACGCCACTGGCTTAGTCGAGCCCCTTCAAATTGTAAAAAATTTAACTAACAATTTTGTGAATTTTAACAGCACAAAATAAACGATTACAACGTTGTATTCGCCAGGCCTTCTGACTGCCAAACTACTGGGCTTGTAACAGTTATATCTGGATCGATTTGCCAAAGTAATTAGTTTTAGCGTAACGTTCACAAAAGTCGTTTTCCTTTGATTTCCCTCACGGGAACGTTTAAGTTACTAATGTCAACGAAGTAACCGACTTTGCTGGTGTCGTACTAGCCCAAACAATAGCGATCAAAGAACGTCTAATATCGGGAATAATTCGTCTAGTCGGAAATTTTTTGTATAGTGGTAGGAGGGTGTGCCACGAACAACACACTAGAAGGTCTGACTGGTGAGGGACGCTTGTGGGTTGGACCTGCTATTTTGTAGCTAAATGATAAGGGATCTATCTTTCTATGTATTCGCAGCACATTACACTTGTCTACATTGAGATTCAATTGCCATTCCCTGCACCATGCGAAAATTCGCTCAGATCCTCCTGCATTTCAGTACAATTTTCCATTGTTACAACCTCTCGATACACCACAGCATCATCTGCAAAAATCCTCAGTGAACTTCCGATGTCATCCACATCTGTTATTGTGGGAGTCTCGTCAGTTATTCTTATACTGGTATCCTGTTGACCTCCTGTCAATTCTAGTTAGTTTAGAGAGCTAAGCTATGTGCCAGTGATTTTCTTCAACCGAGTTTTCAGAAAGCGGTGAGGAATTTTTACTACTTGCACTGTTCCCGGGCTCTGGTTACATCTGAAAGCCGAGTTACGTTTGTTCTCGTGTCAATGTTTGAACAGCGCTGCTACCTCAAATTGGTCGTTTTTTGCTAATATTCAGATCAATGGTATTGCACATAACAAGTATGTAAGAGCCATACCGTATGATTTAGTTATGTTTGTTGCTTGTGATAACAATTTTATTTGTGGTTATAGCAAAAAAATGGCTCTGAGCACTATGCGACTTAACTTCTGAGGTCATCAGTCGCCTAGAACTTAGAACTAATTAAACCTAACTAACCTAAGGACATCACACACATCCATGTCCGAGGCAGGATTCGAGCCTGCGACCGTAGCGGTCGCCCGGCTCCAGACTGTAGCTCCTAGAACCGCACGGCCACCCCGGCCGGCTGTGATTATAGCAGCTGCATTTATAAGATATGTTTCACCTTGAGGTTAAATATCATCCTGTTTCAGGGATTCCTACCCCTATGTTCTTCTATGTTACTGCATTGTAAAGGCCACCTTATTGATTGATGTTTTGTTGAAAACCCAGGAAGCAGCCATTTGACAGTGGGGCTTCTACCTGTGTGTTATTATTTGGAGCCAGGCTCTTAAGTAGTCTGGATTTTAATTTGTCGTGTTGTAAGCTAGTCAATATTTTAATTTGTTTTCCTGTAAGGTAGTCAGTGGTAATTATTACTTGGTGTTTGTCATAGAAAATCACTTTTTAATTGTAAGCCGTCACCACTTGTTTTTTGGACCCATCACGGTTTCTAATGAAACGCATCCTGTAGACAGATATTGTTTGAAAAGACTGTGTGTCTGAGATTTACGTTATTTGGCATTTGTGTATTTAATTTTTAAATTTTAAAGTGTTCACTAGCTGAACTTACGTAATTGTTGTTGCTCTTTTTGAAATTTGTTCATTGAAGTGTTCACTGACTACACCAGGTGGAGAGGAACAAGCTTCGTAATGCTGCCGTAGCAGATTCTCTATTCTGACAGTGTTGCTACATTAATAACGTCTTTTCTGGTGAAGTCAACCTGTAGGCGCATGTGATTTCCTCTCTCGCTACATTTCTTTCTCATACGGCGTCACTGGCGTGTTGCTCTCCAGCGTCATGTGTTTGCCAGTTTTTGCACTCGTTTTTGGTTTAAGTAAAGCCCCGTGTCACTACAGACATGTGTGTCGTTTTACTTCTCTACCTACGTTATTCCTTGAATTGGTATATTTACAAACGTCAACGGACTTTTGGGTCACCTTGTCTTTACAATTAATATCAAACGTTTTCGAAACTTTTTCTCGCTGATACTCGCCCCCCTCCCTACAAAGTAATGAAAGAAAGAAAGTTTATTGCTTACTATAATTTCGGTATTCATGCAGTAAAACTTCATCACGCATGACGTTTTAATCAATTACTTCTTTACTAGTAACTCTGTACTCACCACATTTCATAGACAACATGTCCATATAGCGCTGAATGCACCTTCAAAATTATATCGTTGTACGACACATAATTTAGAAGATAGGAGGGCATGTTGAGAAGTGTAATGCCTCCGAATTTTTATTCTGTTCTCAATATCGATTGATGTATTACACGCCATGCTCCGAATTGTAGATGTGACGAGTCGGTGTGTAACGTAACTGTGTCGGTGCGTGAGAAGTAGCCTGAAAAACTAAATGCTCGAATTTGAAGAGATCGTTCACATATGGAGCATCGTTTCCTCGATCATCCTTCACACGATTCCGACTTGGCCCCATCCGATTTTCATCTGTTATCAAAACTTAAAGAACACCTTGGAGGACTTCACCTTGATAGTGATGAAGCGGTGCAAGCAGAGGTGAGGTTGTGGCTCCGTAAAAAAAGTCAAACATTCTACAGTGACGGTATTAGTTAACTAGTCTTTCGTTGGGAGAAATGTGTTCGTCGCCAGGGTGACTAAGTTGAGAAATAAATACGTGGGCATGAAGAATAAAGAGGCAGAATGTCAATAAAGTTTGTTTTATTTAAGAAGCATCATTTTTCAGCACATACCCGTGTGTCATAAAAATTAAGTTACTTTAAACACCAGCTTCTCGGACGTTTGATAGCAAGAGCACGACAAGCCTTAAATATAGTTTCAAACGTTTTGTAAAGCTTTTCTCGCTTACAGCTCCACAAAATAATGAAAAGTAAACGCTTTAATGGTTATTAATTGTTCGTTGTTCGTGCCGTAAAACTTCAGCAACATAAAAGGTTTTGTAAGCTTAACAAATTTACTCATTTCTAAAGTAATTAGAATTAGACGTTAGAACCTGTTTTATAATGGGAGTTCGATTGTGTGTGTGTGTGGGTGGGGGGGAGTACCTCGTCTCCTACTTTCCAAGCTTCACAGATGAAGAGCTTCTGTGAAGTTTGGAAAGTAGGAGACGAGGTACTGGCAGAATTGAAGCTGTAAGGACGGGGCGTGTGTGTCGTGCTTGGGTGGCTCAGATGGTTCTGCACTTGCCCGCAAAACGCAAAGGTCCCGAGTTGGAATCTCCGCCTGGCACACAGTTTTAATCCGCCAGAAAATTTCATATCAGCGCACACTCCGCTGCGGGGTGAAAATCTCATTCTACCTCTCGATCATTTGCTAGATGTATTCCAACCTCTGTCTTCTCCTACAGCTTTTCCTCTCTACATCTCCCACAGTCTCCTGTAATCCTTCCTTCTGCTCTTTCCCCTGCAACCTTATTCAATCCCCCATAACTACTAGATTTTCTTAGTGAATTACCCGGTCAGTATCTTAATATACTTTCTCTGTCTCTTCATCTTCTACTTGCGACGTCGGAATGTACACCTGAACTATAGGGTTTGCTGTCGACTGTGACGAAGGCAGCCCTATCAGTGAACAGTTCACAGCAATTCTTTCACGAATACTGTCAAGTAGCTCCTTAACGGCCAGTAAGTTGTACATAATTAGCAGGCGAATTAACCTAAATGATGCGCATTTGACCAGTTGGAAGAGCACGTAATTCAGCCTATGCCTTCCATGAAGCTGTAATTTTTCGGATCGCGAAGTAAGAACGCGAGATTTAAAATTTGTCGTCGTCTTTAGGTGAAAAAGACTTACCTTTAATCTTTCATATTTTGTAACACTGCTATAAATATCCTCCAACTATTTGCGTGAGGTCAGTTTCTTTAGTTTCTGTGTTGATTTTAATGTTACATAAAGTCATTCTACACTGATAATCGTCTGTCAGTAACGCAGTTTGCAGTTTTTCTTCGCGAGCTTGTCAAATCTAAAATATTCTCAATATTTTCGAATGAAAATTTTTCATAGATAGAGCGTGAGGAAACGAGAAAACTTCAGAGGAAAACTTCCGAGAACGATATTATTTTGCACCTTAAACGGAAAAGTGTAGCAAGAAACCAAGGAGTGGACCAGCGAATCTTTTGTTCTCATTTACACAGAGAATGCGGCGTCATTTCTGCTACGATGAGCGCAATGTGAGCGCATGGAAACCACGTGGAGCCCACACCATCCCATTATCGCTATCACTGTGGTCATAAATAAAATCACCGCAAACATTTTCTCCCACGGTGTCATATGCGTGTATTTCCTTGTTTTTCGTAGAAAGTGTCCCTGATTTAGTTGATTCCGTCTTACAGAGATAATCGTTCTAGTCTTATCGCAAAGCCAAATTGTCACTTTATATGATTGATTACGTGTTGCATCTACGTCTCTGGTAATGAGTGCTTCACGTCAAACTTAACTTCCCCAAGTGCGTATTTACTTCAGTCTGACACGGAGACGAGTCAGATGAGATAGAATTTGAGCACTATATTAAGGGCTTTTTTCTATTCGCCGGCAAGACTGATGGTCGATAACGTACAACCGTACATGCTTGCTTACCCAATTCTGTCTCAGAAACATAAATATGTTCCCTCTCAGATCGAAACAATGGTGTAGGGGTAGGTACCACATCTGGCCGCAAATACAGGGTGTACGAGAATTCATTACGTGCGAACTGCGAAAACGAGAAGGGACATCTTGTCAACAAAGAGTTCATTAGGGAAGGAGAACAAGCTCGTATTATGGAAGGATGGGGAAGGAAATCTACAATATTCTTTTCAACGGAACCATCCCGGGTTTTGTCTTAAACGATTTACGGAAATCGGGGAAAACCTAAATCTGGATGACTGGACAGGGACATGAACCGTCGTCCTCTCGAATGTGAGTCGAGTGTACCACTTCTCTCGTTTGGAAATAACGGGTACAAGATGATATAGAGCAGTACATATATAAAGATAAATACGGTTAATAAAACAATCTCATATTATTCTGTACTGAACTATCGGAGGTCACATGTCGATTATATGAAAATGCCCAGAAAATATTCCTAAACAATTTGCGCAGTTTTCTCGCTAAAGTTCGGGCACACCCTCTGCGTAGGAAACTGAGATGTAAAATTTGCACAACTGTACTTTTCTATTAGCCTGTATCAATGAAATACGTTTCCAAAATTACAACGTTTCGTACGGATTCCTTGCTTCGAACACCAGCCATTCAATAATTCTTCTGACCTTTACATTCCTTCGTTCAAATGGTCTGTATCAAAAATATATATATATATATATATATATATATATATATATATATATATATATATATATATATATATCGTAGTAATTTAGAAATCATATCTTGTTGGTACAGGCTAATGAAAAAGTATAGTTGTAGAAATTTTACAGCTCAGTTTCCTATGCAGAGGGTGTGCCCGAACTTTACCGAGAAAACTGCGCAAATTGTTTAGGAGTATTTTCTGGGCATTTTCATATAATCGATACATGACCTCCGATAGTTCGGTACAGAATAATATGAGACTGTGTGATTTATTAACTGCATTTATCTTTATGTATGAACTGCACTTATATCAGAACAACAATGAAAATATCGACAGTATGCACAATCTGTCCAGTTTGAAAACAAATTCATTCAGAGTGCCCACAGGCTTGCATCCAGTACTACTTGCTTCTGTATGGGGCTCTTTATGGCAGTGTTAGATGTAAATTAACAGTGATAACACAGCACTGTGGATGCGCATGTGATCACGGACATCTCCGAAACGTCAGGTCGGCTGTTCACGGGTTCTGTATAAAGTGGTTGAAGGACTGTGAAACCACGAGTAGACGAAAACGTGTTACATGTCCATCCTTCATCTCAGAACGTGTAATTCAGAGGCTTGCTCACTCTGAAAAGCGCGAATGGCCGCCGTCTGTGGCTGATGTTCACAACTCTGGTGCAGGGATAGATGTTTAGGAGCATTTGGGGCTACGCAGCAAGCGACTCCTGCGCGTTTCCATGTTGACCCAACTACATGGTAAGTACGATTGTAGTGTGCGCGGTATCATCGAGGTTGGGCCATGGATCAGTGGGAACGTGTCCCCTGGTCAGATGTATCACATTTCTTGACAAGCAGGTCGATGGTCGTGTCTGAGACTCCGTCAACCAGACGAATAGCTGCTCGAAACAGGCACCACGCCCCGGACACCAGTTAATAGCCGGTTTGTGTGACCGAGCGGTTCTAAGCGCTTCAGTCCGGAACCGCGCGACCACTACGGTCGCAGGTTCGAATCCTGCCTTGGGCATGGATGTGTGTGATGTCCTTAGATTAGTTATGTTTAAGTAGTTCTAAGTCCCATAGTGCTCAGAACCATTTGAATCATTTTTGAACCAGTCAATAGGGGCAGTATTTTGGAGGTATCCCACTGGGCTTCCGTGGGACCTGTGGTATAATCGGACAGCTACGGACTAAGTGACCATTATTCCGAGAAGCCAGCGTCCTATGCTTGATGTCTTCACCGTCGGCCATGGCCTTTACCATCAGGTTCAAATGGTTCAAATGGCTCTGAGCTCTATGGGACTTAACTGCTGAGGTCATCAGTCCCCTATAACTTAGAACTACTTAAACCTAACTAACCTAAGGACATGACACACACCCATGCCAGAGGCAGGATTCGAACCTGCGACCGTAGCGGTCGCGCGGTTCCAGACTGTAGCGCCTAGAACCGCTCGGCCACCTCGGCCGGCTTTTACCATCAGGATAACTGCTCATGTCACGAGTCAAGAATCGTGCTGCAGTGATTTGAGGAGGGTGGTAGTGGATTTACGTTGATGTCTTAGCTACCAAATGCGCGCCAGGTTCTCTCTCATAAACCACGCCTGTAATCTGCGGGAACTGCTTGATCTGTGCGTAGACTTCTGGCACCACATACCCCCGGAAATGTGCGACAGACTTGTTTAAATCGTGCAACACAGAATCTTTATGTCCTGTTATCTTGATCCGCATTTAGTGCTCACACCAGTTTTGTTGTTCATTTTACTATTTTCCTTGAAATTACTTTTGAATCCCATTGAAAAGTTTGCAAACACTTGAAACACGATGCAACGTACCGTTTGAAAACCATTCAATAATTCTTCTAAACTTTCCATTCCCTCGCTCGAATAGTCTGTGTCAAAAATCATCTGCGGTTCTTAAGACGTATGAAAGAAAAACTGTTGTATGATTAAAGTAGTTAGTCCGGTGTCCTAGGATTAAAATTATTCAGGTGATAGACCATCGTAAATTCACACACACCCATGCCCGAGACAGGATTCGAACCTGCGACCGTAGCGGTCGCGCGGTTCCAGACTGTAGCGCCTAGAACCGCTCGGCCACCTCGGCCGGCTTTTACCATCAGGATAACTGCTCATGTGTACCAATAATCAGAACTGAATATTTCACACTTTAGGAGGTTGAATGAGCAACGTTTAAGGGTGCGTGTTTACAAACTGATTGTACTCCATTACAGACACGTGCCTGGTATATCGACGTCGGTGACACTACTTGTATGTTACGGTTAGATGTCGGAGAGGGAACAATATTCGCTGCACAAATGTGTGACGCAGCAGGACGTGGTTCTCGAGAAACTGATAAATTAGGAGTTAAGACTGTTTGTTTCTGGCTGAATGAAATTTACGTTGTATTATCGATCTGGCAAATTTTTCTGAAAACATTTTCCCTAATTTCCCGTATCTGCAACTTTTTCTTTCGCTTGTTTTCCACAATAACTTCGAATAACAAGTCAGAGTTACAATTAGTTTCCACTTTTCATAATATTGAAAACAAAAATTTCTTAGTATTTTCTATCTATTTGTGTGTCCCATATCGCTGTGCGAACACAAATGATTGTGACTGGATGGACAAATGACGAATACTGCTCTTCTGCTAGTTGAGTATGGAGGAGCTTCCCTGAGTACTCTGACACAAGGAACTAGTAGTGGGAAATCAGTATCCGGGTTTTTATTGACAAATTACCTCATACCCTACAGCACCCACTTAAGCTCATAGCAACCTTTCATAGATGGTCTCAGTGCATGTAATTCAAAAGCGCATGCAAGTTTGTCGCACCCTTGGGGCCTATATCTGTTGTCTGTTGTACCTTTTAGTTCCTCTTCAGCTTCTACTGGGAGTACATGCACCAACGACTACATGTAGCCCCGAAAAAATAAATACAAAGAAATAGGATCCGAGATTTGAGTGGCCATGGGGCCGCACATATCAATCCATTAACTAGGAGAACTCTTGTTCCGGTGCTTCAGGACTGTAATATCGAAGTATGCCGGCCTATTTTCGTGCCGACCGTTGTGGCCGAGTGGTTCTAGGCACTTCAGTCAGGAACCGCGCGACTGCTACTGTCGCAGATTCGAATCCTGCCTCGGGCATGGATGTGTGTCACGTCCTTAGCTTCGTTAGGTTTAAGTAGTTCTAAGTTCCAGGGGACTGATGACCTCAGATGTTAAGTCCCATAGTGCTGAGAGCCATTTGAACCACAATGCGTATTGGCAGTGAAATCCGAAAAGTAGCAAATGGGGATGTCAATGGCGTTTGTAGCCGGAAGCTAGTACAAGTAATTTACGAGTTATCGTACTGGGAAAATTGCACACACCGATAGCCGTTCGTTCCATCCTGCGTTTGCGAGCCGCGGGCACGCGAAGGCCCGGACTGTCACTCGGATTTTCTCTGTCCTTCTCAGAAGTACTCGGAACAGCACGAAATTTCACCGAGTATCGTGGTGCGGCATTTTTCGGTCGGCACGATTCTCTGAGTCCGGCAGAATCGTGCTGTCAGCGTTGATTAGCCTTCACTATTTGTTCGTGGTATGAATGTTGAGAGGTCCAGAGGCTGTTTGCACGAAAAGAGGGAGTCTAGCGATCTATCGTCGCAATCCTTTAAAATGAATTGAAATGACAGAAGAGAGAGTTGTGACTTCTCAGTTCACATAACGGCGGGTACTGCATATTTAATATGAAACGTCATTACAGTATCCTGCAGAAGAAATTTAAAGATACAGTTGACAATGAAAGAGCAAAAAATTACGACTATCGATTGATCGACAGATGGGATTCATAGTTCTGTACATAAATTACAGGCTTGGGGCACATGAAGGACGGATAGTAAAATTTCTGAAGTCGCACACATTATTCCATTGTCAGTCGCAACAGTTTTTAAGGGAACTGAAAGAAGATTATGGACACTTCATATATTACTGCAAAGTACGTTGATAAACTCAAGCGGCATGCCTGGAACGATTTTTCGGTTTAAAATTTACTATTGTTGAATTTATGAAGGAAAAAGGAGCGCAGGAGGGACAATTAGAATAACCAGAATGGATTGCAGACTTATCATTTTGAGTGAATTTTACTGTACACTGCTCACACTAACACACTGCTAGGTAACTTCTTTCTGGTTTAATGGGGGAGCATTTAAAAAGAAAATCGTGCAGTAGAATGGACACATTCCAACAAAGTCCATTTCCCTGAGTTCACTGCCTTTAAAGAAAATGCGAGGCTTGAAGAATTCATCGTGGTCTTGAAAGAATTACAAGGATAGTTTTATAAAGATTTTGAGGGCAATCTTACATCTGTTTCCGTGCTGTTTTTGGGACCATTTGCCATTTCAGTTGAAACCACTTCTGTGCATGTGCCCATGTAACTGGTTGACCTGCAAGGTGATTCCAGCTTCGATGATAATCCTTTTTACGTTGAAACTGTCCAGTACGTCTACATTGATTTCCTCTGGTAGAGTTTCCAAGTCATCATAACGAGGTTGCAAAAGTTCTACAATAAATCGAGCGATATATTTGTGTGAAAGACCTTGTTTATGAAAGTAAATAAGTCACAATTATGTGGCAACTTCAGCGTGAAACTGTGTAAAAATGTCTGCATCTGTCAGTATGCCGACAGTTTGTACCAGATAAAAATTATATTCGTCGCCAGTGCGCCAAAAAATAATTAAATAGTACTGAAAATTTGTTTTGTTTATGACCTATGTTGTTGAGAAATGAGAAATACAAAACCACGTTGTATGCAGTGCGACTGCAGTGCGATTTAAATGCGGCGCTCTTTTCGCTCTTCCCCCTCCTCAGGCCCAGACAGCGTCACGTGGGGGAGAGGGAAACGTCAAGCGAGGTTGGGCAGTTTGGTACTTGGACCCGGGCATGGCCCGTGAGCCAAAATCTTGGCCACCCCTGGCTTAGATGCTAAACAACGATGTTTTATTTTTGTTTACATGGTGTTCTCCCTCTATCTCTCTCTCTCTCTCTCTCTCTCTGTGTGTGTGTGTGTGTGTGTGTGTGTCTACACTATGATTGTTGCGATTGCACTGCTATGGTCCCATCACTTACGTTCTGATACTGGACGTTGTAGAACGTGCTTGGAAGATGGCATTTTCCGGTACGAGGAAAGCGGACTTGCTCAAAGTGTGCGGTGAACGTCTGAAATATGCCGTTTGTTCGCGTACCGTGTATACTGGAAGCTATCCCTGTAGACGTCAGCCGCTTCACACAACTACAAATGATATGAAACGGAGTATTTCTGCTGTCTGCGCTGCAGTTTCCGATGAAATGTTATGACGTGTGCAGCAATCGTTGCATGGCAGACCGCAAACTCTTACTGACGCTGGTGGTGGTCATTTTGACGACAGGCTTTGAGAGAACTTTGGTTCTTTGCGTGTCAGAGCCACAGAGGTCACACATTCACTTTTGTTTGTGTTTAATTCCTATAAGCAGTGTCCTGTTTAAATGCACGACGCCTCTGGAGATTTATTAACATCTATGTAGGGCTGCAGATACGGACCCATGTGAAAAAAAAAGAAATGAAGTGATCGTGTGGCATTGTTGGCTGGGAGGACCCGTCCGAGAAGTTCGGCCGCCGGGTGCAAGTTAATTTCAGAGGACGCCACATTGTACCCGTGTGAAATTCACATTCGTTTCTGCTGCAAAATGGAAGAAAGAACTGTCAGTGTTTACAGTGTTCAAACTACGATATCTTGTAAACTACTTGCATTAGACACCTGCGACGAAAACCATTGACGTTCTAATTTAGTCTACTTTGACCGTGTTGCTGTCTATATACATTGTTTCATTGAAATATTTGTAGTTTTTTTAAAAATAAATACACATCTGAAGCCCATAACGCTTGTATGGGCTGCATAGGTGGGCCCTGCCTACCATTCCAATCTGTGAAACAAGCATATCAACGGCGCCTTACATTATCTAAATATTTGCGGTGCAAGTTTTAGATGATTCACCCCCTTATATTGATCTACATGAAATAACCTAATGAACAGCAAATAGGCCTAAGTAACTGGCTTTACAGAACCAAAGGCTGGCGGCGGTAGACATGCGGTTCTAGGAGCTGCAGTCTGGAACCGCGCGACTGCTACAGTCGCAGGTTCGAATTCTACCTCGGGAATGGATGTGTGTGATGTCCTTAGGTTAGTTAGGTTTATGTAGTTCTTAGTTCCAGGGGACTGATGACCTCAGATGTTAAGTCCCATAGTGCTCAGAGCCATTTTGAACAGAAGCAAAAAACAATAGGTGTCCACAAGATCAGTGTACTGAAGCGAACTGTCCGCCTACTTAGCTGAGTGTTCAGCGCGTCTGACTGCCAGACATAGGACTCACGTTCAATTCCCGGTACTGCAAGGATTTTTCCTTCGTGGGAGGACTGGAACGGAGTCCATTCTGCCTCGTGATGCCAAATGAAGACCTATTTGAACAAGAAGTAACGGTTCCGAGGTATAGACAGCCAACGAAGCCGAGGAGAGAGGCATGCTAATCCCGTGCTCCTGTATAGCTCTCAGGTTTTTGCCTTGAATTCAGCTCTTTATGAATACAGTACCCTCCGCAACTGATCTCACTGCTTTTTGTTATCTCTTACGTGGAAATACCAGTGCAACATTCCACTAGAAATACACTTGCGTACTTTGGATTGTTACGTATAACGTCATCGACAAAGTGCAAGTTTCACTGGTAAAACACGGCTTCTGACACTTGAAGAGGCTGTTGCCGATAACGTATTTGTGGATATAGTTCCTAAGTAGTAGAAAGCTGACGCAAGGTCACAATACATTGGCGTCACTCTGGGAGTATTACTCTATCGACGTAAGCTTGTAATAGTGACGTACCTTTATTGTGAAAGTCCAACGCCTGGTGTCAACTGAAAAACAAGTGTTGCGCACATTTACCCGTATTTTGAAACGAAAATTTGTATAAGACAGGTTTTATTACCGTTTGACTGTGATTCCTACGTTGGATTTATTGTAAGAGGAATTTATTCCTCACATGTTATATCATCCTGTCCCTTCTTCTCGTTGGCGTTTTCTATATTTTATTTCTTCACTGATTCTGCGGAAAACATCCCATACCTCCTTATTTTATCAGCTCACTATAATATTGAGTATTCTTTTGTAGCACCACGTCTCAAACGCTTCGATTCTTTTTTGTTCCGGTTTTCCTACTGTTCTTGATACACTACCACACAATTCTGTGCTCCAAACGTACATTCTCAGTAATTTATTCTTCAAATTAAGGACTATGCTTAATACCACTGGATTTCTCTCGGCCAGAAATGTCCTGTTTCCCTGTGTTTTCCATGTTCTCCTTGCTTCGTCCACCGTGCGTTACTTTGCTTCCAAGATAGCTGAACTGCTTAACGTCGTCTACTTCATCATGAACAGTTGTGATGTTAAGTTTCTCGCTGTTCAGATCCTCATTACTTTTGCCTTTTTCCAGTTTGTTATCAGTCCATCTTTTGTCCTCATGACACTGTTCATTCCATTCAACGTATCATGTAATTTTTCATAACTTTCACTGGGGATAGCAATATCATCCGCGAATCTTATAGTAAACATCATTTCACCCTGGATTTTATTCCGTCGTTGCTTCTGAACAGTGAGGGCGAAAGAATGCATCCCTGTTTTAGACCTTTTTTTAGTTCGACCACTTCGTTCTTGGTCTTCCACTCTTATTGTTCCCTCTTGGCTCTTTTATATTTATATTCCACGACTTCCGCTATAGCTTACTCGTATTTTTCTCAGAATTTCTAACATTGCCCCTCCATACCCGAATCCAGTGAAGCCTGTGGCCTGAGGATGACACGGCGGCCGGTCGGTACTGTTGGGCCTCATGTGCTGTTCGGGAGGAGTTCAGTTTTTTAGTTTGTACCATTTTACCCCCCCCCCCCCCCCATGAACCATGGACCTTGCCGTTGGTGGGGAGGCTTGCGAGCCTCAGCGATACAGATAGCCGTACCGTAGGTACAACCACAACGGAGGGGTATCTGTTGAGAGGTCAGACAAACGTGTGGTTCCTGAAGAGGGGCAGCAGCCTTTTCAGTAGTTGCAAGGGCAACAGTCTGGATGATTGACTGATCTGGTCTTGTAACAATAACCAAATCGGCCTTGCTGTGCTGGTACTGCGAACGGCTGAAAGCAAGGGGAAACTACAGCCGTAATTTTTCCCGAGGGCATGCAGATTTACTGTATGATTAAATGATGATGGCGTCCTCTTGGGTAAAATATTCCGGAGGTAAAATAGTCCCCCATTCGAATCTCTGGGCGGGGTCTACTCAAGAGGATGTCGTTATCAGGAGAAAGAAAACTGGCGTTCTACGGATCGGAGCTTGGAATGTCAGATCCCTTAATCGGGCAGGTAGGTTAGAAAATTTAAAAAGGGAAATGGATAGGTTAAAGTTTGATATAGTGGGAATTAGTGAAGTTCGGTGCCAGGAGGAACAAGACTTCTGGTCAGGTGATTACAGGGTTATAAACACAAAGTCAAATAGGGGTAATGCAGGAGGAGTAGGTTTAATAATGAATAGGAAAATAGGAATGCGGGTAAGCTACTACAAACAGCATAGTGAACGCATTATTGTGGCCAAGATAGATACGACGCCCACACCTACTACAGTAGTACAAGTTTATATGCCAACTAGCTCTGCAGATGACAAAGAAATTGAAGAAATGTATGATGAAATAAAAGAAATTATTAAGATAGTGAAGGGAGACGAAAATTTAATAGTCATCGGTGACTGGAATTGGAGTGTAGGAAAAGGGAGAGAAGGAAACGTAGTAGGTGAATATGAATTGGGGGTAAGAAATGAAAGAGTAAGCCGGCTGGTAGAATTTTGCACAGAGCACAACTTAATCATAGCTAACACTTGGTTTAAGAATCATGATAGAAGGTTGTATACATGGAAGAACCCTGGATATACTAAAAGGTATGGTAAGACAGAGATTTGGGAACCAGGTTTTAAATTGTAAGACATTTCCAGGGGCAGATGTGGACTCTGACCACAATCTATTGGTTATGACCTGGAGATTAAAACTAAAGAAACTGCAAAAAGGTGGGAATTTAAGGACCTGGATAAACTGAAAGAACCAGAGGTTGTACAGAGTTTCAGGGAGAGCATAAGGGAACAATTGACAGGAATGGGGGAAAGAAATACAGTAGAAGAAGAATGGGTAGCTCTGAGGGATGAAGTAGTGAAGGCAGCAGAGGATCAAGTAGGTAAAAAGACGAGGGCTAGTAGAAATCCATGGGTAACAGAAGAAATATTGAATTTAATTGATGAAAGGAGAAAATATAAAAATGCAGTAAATGAAGCAGGCAAAAAGGAATACATACGTCTAAAAAATGAGATAGACAGGAAGTGCAAAATGGCTAAGCAGGGACGGTTAGAGGACAAATGTAAGGATGTAGAGGCTTATCTCACTAGGGGTAAGATAGATACTGCCTACAGGAAAATTAAAGAGACCTTTGGAGATAAGAAAACCACTTGTATGAACATCAAGAGCTCAGATTGAAACCCAGCTCTAAGCAAAGAAGGGAAAGCAGAAAGGTGGAAGGAGTATATAGAGTGTCTATACAAGGGCGATGTACTTGAGGATAATATTATGGAAATGGAAGAGGATGTAGATGAAGATGAAATGGGAGATACGATACCGCGTGAAGAGTTTGACAGAGTACTGAAAGAACTGAGTCGAAACAAGGCCCCCGGAGTAGACAACATTCCACTGGAACTACTGACGGCCTTGGGAGAGCCAGTCCTGACAAAACTCTACCATCTGGTGAGCAAGATGTATGAAACAGGCGAAATACCCTCAGACTTCAAGAAGAATATAATAATTCCAATCCCAAAGAAAGCAGGTGTTGACAGATGTGAAAATTACCGAACAATCAGTATAATAAGCCACAGCTGCAAAATACTAACGCGAATTCTTTACAGACGAATGGAAAAACTAGTAGAAGCCGACCTCGGGGAAGATCAGTTTGGATTCCGTAGAAATACTGGAACACGTGAGGCAATACTGACCTTACGACTTATCTTAGAAGAACGATTAAGGAAAGGCAAATCTACGTTTCTAGCATTTGTAGACTTAGAGAAAGCTTTTGACAATGTTGACTGGAATACTCTCTTTCAAATTCTAAAGGTGGCAGGGGTAAAATACAGGGAGCGAAAGGCTATTTACAATTTGTACAGAAACCAGATGGCAGTTATCAGAGTCGAGGGACATGAAAGGGAGTAAGACAGGGTTGTAGCCTCTCCCCGATGTTATTCAATCTGTATATTGAGCAAACAGTAAAGGAAACAAAAGAAAAATTTGGAGTAGGTATTAAAATCCATGGAGAAGAAATAAAAACTTTGAGGTTCGCCCATGACATTGTAATTCTGTCAGAGACAGCAAAGGACTTGGAAGAGCAGTTGAACGGAATGGATGGTGTCTTGAAGGGAGGATATAAGATGAACATCAAAAAAAGCAAAACGAGGATAATGGAATGTAGTCGAATTAAGTCGGGGGATGTTGAGGGTATTAGATTAGGAAATGAGACACTTAAAGTAAAGGAGTTTTGCTATTTGGGGAGCAAAATAACTGATGATGGTCGAAGTAGAGAGGATATAAAATGTAGACTGGCAATGGCAAGGAAAGCATTTCTGAAGAAGAGAAATTTGTTAACATCGAGTATAGATTTAAGTGTCAGGAAGTCGTTTCTGAAAGTATATGTATGGAGTGTAGCCATGTATGGAAGTGAAACATGGACGGTAAATAGTTTGGACAAGAAGAGAATAGAAGCTTTCGAAATGTGGTGCTACAGAAAAATGCTGACGATTAGATGGGTAGATCACATAACTAATGAGGAAGTATTGAATAGGATTGGGGAGAAGAGAAGTTTGTGTCACAACTTGAGCAGAAGAAGGGATCGGTTGGTAGGACATGTTCTGATTCATCAAGGGATCACCAATTTAGTATTGGAGGGCAGTGTGGAGGGTAAAAATCGTAGGGGGAGACCAAGAGATGAATACACTAAGCAGATTCAGAAGGATGTAGGTTGCAGTAGGTACTGGGAGATGAAAAAGCTTGCACAGGATAGAGTAGCATGGAGAGCTGCATCAAACCAGTCTCAGGACTGAAGACCACAACAACAACAACAAAAACCATTTTACACTGTCGAACACTTTTTCTGGGACGAAGAATCCTCTTGCTTACGTGATGGAAGCGCAGCAACGGCACAGTATCTCTGGTGCTATTACTTTTCTGAGGCCAAACTGACCCTCATCTAACAGATCCTCAATTTTCTTTTACGTTCTTCTGTATTTTATTCTTGTCAGCAACTTTGATGCATGAGCTGTTCAGCTAATTTCACGATAGTTGTGGCACTTCTCTGCCGTTTCTATCTTCGGAATTGTGTGGATGATGTAATGACTTAAGTTATTCCGATGGAATGCCTTATTTGATCACAAATCTTCCAGAGCGCTTTTAAATAAGTGATTTTTATTGCTGCATTCTTTTCTTTTCCTGGACATTTTTGTACTTTCTTTCTTCGTTGATAAAATTAAGTATTTCTTCTGTTACTCAAGGTTCCTTCACAGTTATTTTCTGTCTAACTACGTTTATCTGTCAACTTTGTTCGTTATAGAGTTATTAACTCCACTTCATTTCTGAACTACCTACTCTAATATTCCTTATCGCAGCGTCCGAGTCCCTAGCGAACTTGAAACACATCTCGACACTTCTCGATATTTCAGTATCCCACTTTCTTCCACAGTGATTTTCCCGGACTATTCTCTTAAATTTCTGTCTACCTTTCGCCATTAGGAAACTGTGATCTAGCTCTATACTTGAACCTGGGTACGTCTTACAATCTAGTATCTGATTTAGTAGTCTCTGTATGACAATATTAATCCAAATGCAATCTTTCACTGCCTTTGGGTCTTTTCCAAGTGGACCTCCTCCTCTTGTGATTCTTGAACAGCGTTCGCTATTAACATCTGAAATTTACTGCAGAAATCACCTAGTCTTCTCCCCTCTCATTTCTCTCAATCCCCCATGATTATTAGATTTACACCTCCCTTTGCATTCCGAATTATTCGTGCAATATTCTCACATACACTCTCCATGTCTATGACGTCTGCTTGTGACGTAACCTATACCTCAGCTGTCATTGTCAGCGTTGGTTCGGTGGCTAATCTGATGAGAGCAACCGTATCACTGAGCTGTCCACTGTAGCTGCCTCTCCTCCCTACTTTCTTATTCATAACGAATTCTATGCCCGTTATTTTGTTTGCTGCCGTTGTCGATGTTACCTTATATTCGTCTGACCAGGAGTATTTTTCTTCCTTTCATTTCACTTTATCGATCACCGCTATATCTAGATTCAGTCTTTGAATTTTCGTTTTCAGATTTTCTAAGTTTCCTACTATGATGAAAATTCCGACATTGAGAGCTCCGTCTCGTGAAATGTCACCTTGTTGTTGTGTTGATTATTCTATCTTTTTGTCATGGTCGCATCCCCCTTAGCAGTCTCCTCCGAGAGATCCGAATGGGGGAGCGATCTTTAATCTGGAATCTTTGCCAGTGGAGAGTTCGTAAAGAAACACAATTCGCTGTTGAGGCACAATATCATGAGTCTATGGGAGGAGGAGCTTTTAGGGGCGAGAAAAAACGAAGGTCGTTGAAACAAACGACACGGTGAAGAACTGTCCATTCTTCCCCGTTTACAGATTATCTGAAAGACTTGCGTTAAGCGACATCGAGCTGGGTGATCTGGTTGTCACACTGCAAATGTATATTTGTGTGTATTCGATATAATAACATCAATAATAATAATAATACCATACATACGCAATGTGGATGGTTGTTTTCCGGTTTTTAAGCATGTATATTTCCAACGGATTTCATTTCATTACAATAATGAATCCTTAAAGATTTAAGCATTTCACTGAACGATATAATTATATTATTAGCTTGGAAGGTTGACAGTCGGTTTCCTTTGTCTCGATTACGCATATTTCTGCCTGAGCCTTTGTGTACAGTACCGTGTAGGACATCTTGAGTTTTGTGCGTAACAGTAAAGTATAGTGAGCTGTTGTAGCCGGCCGGAGTGGCCGAGCGGTTAAAGGCGCTACAGTCTGGAACCGAACGACCGCTACGGTCGCAGGTTCGAATCCTGCCTCGGGCATGGATGTGTGTGATGTCCTTAGGTTAGTTAGGTTTAAGTAGTTCTAAGTTCTAGGGGACTTATGACCACAGCAGTTGAGTCCCATAGTGCTCAGAGCCATTTGAGATGTTGCAACGGAATAAACGATGTAAAATAAGACGAAACACATCGTGATTTGTGACAAACAAACGGCACAAGCTAAATATCAGTAGGGGTAGTTTGTATAAAAGGCATTGCCGAAAGGTAACTCTGTGCTAGTTCTTTCTGTCGAGGGTGGCTGCATGAAAAAGACAACGGTGCGAATGAACGTCACAGTAGAAGCAAACGGACGGGCTCTTCTTGGCGTGCCAACAATTGTTATTACATTGCCATGACACGGACATAACAAAAACGTGAACTCAAGCGTGTTCCTCAAAGAACTCGTGGTACATCAGAGTCGAGTTAACGGAAACACTGAAGAATAACAGATGCTGGTCCAGCGACGATTGTACAGTGAGGATAGTGCATGATTCGCTGTTTCATTTACGGAGTGGACGACGTTACCAAGAATTTAGGGAGAGAATCTTGAGGATGTACTGTTCCATTTCAGCCCAGTCAGTCTTGACACGTGGTATTTCTCGGAAAGTTAAAACAGCACAATAACAGCAAACCATATCCAAACATACTTCGAACTTAGTAATTTTTGTACATCTTCTAAACAGCAAGATGTCTGTTAAAGAATGTTGCGACACTTTGACGTCGCATTTAACAATTCACATACAACATGTACTTGTAGATGTATCAAAGTACTTAGCTCTTCGAACGATGAGTACCTGATGAGGAATAATTAGGAGTCTCAAAATTACATAGCGGAAGAAGTATGTCACGAACTATTAAGAGTCAACTGCAGATCGCAATGATCACTAAAATTTCATTGAACAGGAGATAAGAAATGTAGGAACAGAGAAAACGAGTTACTCGTCACAAAATATGAAGCCAGACAATGCGGATCAGACAGCAAATTGAGAAAAATTGGTAATGATTATATGAATAAAGGGAATGCGGACTGACGCAATTTTATGAAGTTTGTAGATGTTTGTGTTAACGGAAAACACATCTCATGAACCAGGGCACTTGCTGAGATGTGGTGACATGCGTGTCTCAACGGAGGGAGATCTGTGGAGAGGTCAGACTAATCCACGGTTCCTGAAGAGGGCAGCAGCGTTTTCAGTACTTGCAGGTGCTACAGTCTGGATGATTGATTGATCTGGCCTTGTAACATTAGCCAACATGGCCTCGCTGTGCTGTTACTACGAACGGCTAAAGCAAGGGAAAACTTCACCCGTAATTTTTTCTCCCGAGGGTATCCTGTATGGCTTAATGATGAGGGTATCCTTATCTAAAATATTTTGGAAGTAAAAAAATCTCCGCATTTCTAGGTGGGAATACTCAGGAGGCTGTCGTCACTAGGAAATGCAAGACTGCCGTTCTTGAGGTAGAAGTGTGGAATTTTAGATACTTTAATTGGGTAGGTAGATGGGTTAGAGAATTTAAAAAGTGTTAATGGATGGTTTGAAGTTAGCTACAGCGGAAATTAGCGAAGAATGGTGGCAGGGACAAAAGGAAAGTCAGCACAGAGTTACTGTATTAATTTGTTTGTCTGTACGTGTATATTACATCTACTGATTTCCGCCCCATTCGGATTATTCTTCGTGGTGCGTCGTTTTTTCGTTTTTTGTTTTGTCTTCGAGTGTATAATTACAGATTTCTACACCGTTGTGTAATCAAATATTGTTATTATATTTCTATTATTATAAAACAGAAATAGAATCTCCATTTATTAACAACTTTTTAACTTTAATTCACTGCAGAAAATAGACATTCTGATGCGAATTTTAAAGTCAATATCTCTACTAACACCTTCAATGTGATACTGAAGCCTGCTCAGCTGCACACAGACGGCTAATTCGTAGCGGTATCCTTGACAAAACTAGCTCATTTTCCCATCGATGAAAATGAGTCTCCATCTTTTCGATGTTTTGATTTCAGTCTGATTTTGTCCATTGTAAATGATTTTCTTGAAAGCATGCGACTGTGAAAACAATGCGTTTGTTTATAAATTACTTTCCGCTACCAGTCACGATTTTCTTTTATTTGTGTTGAAAGGAGTATACTGGGGTACACTTGTATGTGGCACCAGAATAAGATAAGAGTATAAATAAATGAAAATGAAACTAGTATACTATAAACGATGAATGTGTCTGATAGGCTCGATAATGCGGATCGCTGACTGTGCACCCAGCGCTCTCTTACTCCAACACTAGCAGTATCTTTGGCTCTGCGGTTGCGCACAGTCAGCGATCCGCATTATCGAGCCTATAATATACTAGTTTCATTTTAATTTATTAATATTTTAATCTTATTCTGGTGCCACATCCAAGTGTGCCCCACTATACTCCTTTCAATGTTTTACTCAACGCTTTTCGGGAAATGATTCCCATATTCAAATGTGTGAGGTTCTGCTTTGTTTTGTTTAGTTTGCCGCAATATAGAATTAGTTATCGATTAATATGTAGTTAGTGGCGAAATTTGGAAAAACTTGCACTTACAGTTTTCTTGAGGTCCATTTGCCCAGAGCCTCATTTATGTTAGGCATCACTCACAGCTTTCAGTGCACACTAGACATCGAAAATAACTTACATAAATTAACTGTCATAAAGATGTTTTTAGATGTAGTTGACAGTAGTTATCTTAATAACATGGATTTTCTTGCATCTGTTTTAGAATGGTGTTTATTTCTACGTGTTTCTACTTTTATTTGAGTATATTGTCGAAGCATCTAAAGAAATTCGCCGATTCATTTTCAACTTTTTCGTTTAGGATTTTGTCTTCGTATTTTCTGTAACGTGTATATATCTCCCGTTCTTCTAACAAATCCATTTCATGCCCTTTATTTAGTCGATGGAGTACTTTGACATTTTGCTCTAGTTTCCCAAATGGATGTCCTGTATTGTATATTGTGTAGCTATTCCTGATGTTGTGCATCTGTGCTCTGTGTATCTGGTGTTGAAATTTCGCCCTGTTTGTGCTAGATAAAACATGGAGCATTTCTGGAATGTTACTTTGTATACTACAGATTCTGAATATGGCTCATGATTACATTTTACATTATGTATTAGTTTTTGTTGTAGTTTATTTGACGTAGAAAATTCAACTTTTACTTTGTGATTTTTCAGAATATTTTCTATCTTTTGCGATACATTGCCACTGTATGGGGCGCTAGACCTACAGTACATTCGTTTTTGTTTATTTTTTCTGTGGAGCACTTTGTGTTTGGGTCTTTCTTCACTTTGTTTATATTGCAGTCAACTGAACAAAACAAGGGAGAGCCTCACACATCGAAAACATTACGAAAACTGGCGTAATACAAACAAATATACACTTGAAAATGGGAATAATTTCTCGAAACGCGTCGTGTAAAACATAAATAAAAGAAAATCGTGACTAGCAGTAGAAAGTTATTTATGTCCAAACCCACTGATTTCAGTCAACGTCGAGAAGCCTGGTTCACACAAATAATGTATGTAGTTGAAATGGGAATAACACATTAACTGTTAGCTCGGAGATAGCTGGGTATTCACCACTTATTGATAATCAAACTGTATCCAAAGGCAATTCGAAAAATATTGATTTAAATGTTCTATCTGCATTTCAATCTGCCAGTTCCTATTGTAAGCATTAACTTACATTAATTAGAAGATGTTTCTAACCTATGAAGGGACCTTGAACCCAATCAAAACCTTCAAAACGCCCTCCAAAATATTTTTCTTAAGATTGCTGCATGAGTACTAAACTGTTCTTTAATTAAATCCATCAACATCTTATTATCGACCATACTTTCATACTGTTGGGTGCATCTCTGACGATCCATTTTGAATTGCCTATATCCACAAATATAATGTATTAAGAAATCATTGAATGTTAGCCGTACTAGTCAGAATATTTTCGTTTCTATCTCGCATTTTTCTTCTTAGTTCATTTATTGTACGAAAATATCGAAAAGATATGCCAAATTAGATACTCATTCATCATCTGCGAATAAATTCGCACACTCATGCATCTCAACAGTAAAAAATGAAAGTATCTCATCTCTAAGTTCAAACATTCGCTTTAACAATTTATCTCGAGATAACCACCACACTTCTGTTTGCAGCATAAGTATAGTGTACTGTAATGTCATTTCTTGACAGAAAGTGTTAATGTGTCGCATGTTTAAGGGGCGTGACTTGATTAAGTCACGACTTTTACTATTGCGTCCATTACAATTTCCACTGGAGTTGGCAAAAACTTAGCGAAAATGGCTTCGCGATGATTGGGACAATGGTCGGATCGTAAGTATTTACTGCACCCACGAATCCTTTGACTCTGCCTCTCATAGAAGCTGTTCCGTCTGTACAAACACTAACACAGTCCTCCCACGTTAATTCATTATGGACCAAATATTCGAGGAAACATTTCTTCACCGGTTACTCACTGGGACAGTTCTTTATAAATTACTTACAATTACATCCGCATCAAAATACCTTATGTAGGAAAGAAGTACGTGACCGCCAGTATCGGCGAACTCGTCGTTTTGAACTTACTTTTCTTTATTTTCTCCTTCAAAATGTCTTTGCTGTCACTGGAAAAGTTAGTAACTTGGCGGCTGATTGTTCAGCAGAGAGAGAAATTTTTTAAATTTCAGTAGCAACTGCTGAACGAAGGATTAAAATTGACATTTCCTTACATGTGTGTTATTAACAATGTTGTATGTGGTTTTTGACCTTTTCAAGTTCGGCTACCTTACACTAAATTCCTGTACTTTTTGCGAAAAGCGTACCGACGTAGTTATGAGCTTCACTTGTTCTTTATTTTGTTCCACCAAGAGATGAAACTAATTCACATCTTTCCTTAACAGAGAGGAATGTTTTGTCTTCAAAAATTGTTTCAGTTTATTGGGAACTATACCAACATTACTAAGTTTTTCACCACACACAACACGCGCAGGGACTGGGCACGTTTTGTTACCATCGAAAAAAAAAAACCGTGAGATAAATAGTGCTTCCTTTGAACTGCTTTCTGTTTTTTTCGGTTTCGATGATTAGGAACTTACCCATGTCGAAAAAAATAGCTTAAATAGTCTAACAGAAAATACTGGTGTCGAAATCACAATATTCGCATTACTACAGCCCACAGGTATAACAAAACTGAACTGAAATACTCAAACAATGGATAGTCCGTGATGGAATAACAACAATATTATTGAACTATTGAACTGAAATATTCTATTGTTGTCTGCAAATGTGTGGGTTCTTTAAAGGCGAACAAAAAGAGCAAAGACGTTTGAAGAACGTATACAAACTGAAACAAATATCCAGACGAGGCAGAAAAAAAAAGAGGTATATTTTGGCTAATCTCCGTAACTGAAGGCCACTGTTAGCCGAGCGATACTAGTGGCGCCACTTTTCACACGACGTTCCTGCGGGAATATAGCATAACGTCACTCGAGCACGCTCTCTCGATCCCACAGTACTTCAGATACTAGTTGCTACAATATAGCGAACATCGTGTATGCTTCAGTGCAGGGTAGCATTAGCAATTTTCTAATAAGTAAATAAGTATGGAAACACCAGATAAAGAAGACCGACAGGTGAGGCAAGTAGAATAAATATCTGATTCTTGTGATTGACAGAAACCTGCAGTGAATTCGAGGAGAAACCTGTGAGCGAGAAGAATGTTTTAGGAGTGTTTGATACTAATTTCACTATCTAAATGTAGAAACAACTGTCACCTGATGAAAAACGCTTATTTAATTCCGTGTGGATTTCAGTTATATCTTCTTTTGTGTAGCCAATGAGCTCGTAAAACGAAGATTTCGACATTCGGAGACATAGGGTCAGATGTGTAATATATGCTGAATTTTCCTACCCTTTTTGATTTTGATTTTTGATAGAAGTGTAAGAAAAAGCAAATTTTTACACGACGTCATCCTCTCATCTGATTATTTCCCTACGAGAAGTGGGATATTATTAAAAAGTGGCGCCAAAGGTTGCCTGGTTGATAAACTCTCTGGCAGCTAGTGGCGCCAGTTGTGACGTCACGAGTGGCGCCACTAGCGTCCCTCAGCTAATAGCGACCTTAGGGAAAGGCACATAGAGCCAAACGTGTACTAAAGATGTGGTGTTAAAAAGTATGCCCACTATAATGGCGTAGCTGGCGCAGTGGTACAGCCAAGACTAGAAGTAACTTAATCTAAACTAAGTGTAAAAACAATATTGAGTATATAAATTACATTTAATTTTTTATGCATTAAATAATTGAAGAATATACAAAGACCTTCTTCCTTAAAATCTACGGAAATAAAGACATTTAATTTCATTAAAACATAGCTGGCCGGAGTGGCCGAGCGGTTCTAGGCGCTACAGTCTGGAGCCGCGCGGCCGCCACGGTCGCAGGTTCGAATCCTGCCTCGGGCATGGATGTGTGTGATGTCCTTAGGTTAGTTAGGTTTAAGTAGTTCTAAGTCCTATTGGACTGATGACCTCAGACGTTAAGTCCCATAGTGCTCAGAGCCATTTGAACCATTAAAACATAAAAATTTGCGGTATGCCTAAAATCTAAATCCATTGATTTATTAACAGTAGCATTCAAATATTCGCGTTACATCCTTCACTCTGTGACGGCGCACCGGTTGCGGATCACTGCTATAGAATAATGTTGCAGTGTAGGTGGGTAGATCGAATGACAAATCAGGAGATAATGGATCGAATAGGGGGAAAAAATTATGGCCTAACTTAACAAGTGGAAGTAGGGCACGTCCTGAGGCATCAAGGAATTATCAGTTTGGTAAGCGAATGAAGTGTGGGAGAAAGGGGGAGACCAAGGCTTGAATACACAGTAAGCGGATGTAAGCTGCGTTACCTACACAGAGATGAAGATGGTTGTACAGTGTAGATTAGCATGGGGAGGTGCATCAAATCAGTCTTCGGACTGAAGACGACAAAAGCAACGACATTAACAACGATAACAGAAAACGTGGAAGAATAAGAAATAAATCATAAAATATGTAATATTGGTGGCAAAATATGAGAGTAACTATAATTACATACACTGGTACAGTGAGCAGTCGGTGATATACACTTGTAGCTATGTTTATTGTATTTGTCTAAATCTGAATATTGTTCTTAGCAATTACAGTATGATAAACAAAGGACGTGAGACCTTAAAGAATCTGTTTTCAAAAATTATATGGTGATCGTACTTAGGATTAGCTAATGCGTGAAGAACAACGGTAGGGTAGCGGTCAGTGGGGTTAGAGCGGCGGAGGTCTAACAGCATGGGTCCGGGATCGATTTCTTGCGGGGACGGTTTTCACCACTCGGGTGTTGGGTTGCTTCCACGTTCGTGTCCTCGTAATTTACATTCAGATATTGAACTGTCTATATGGGCTCGAGCAGAAAGCCACTATAGAAAATGTTTTATTATTTATGAAGCATTAGAGGTAGTGAAGAAAGAGGATTAAGAGGAATACAGCTTTTCAAGAGAAACCAGGTTGTTGTTTAATGGCAGTATATGTTGTATAGAAGTGAATTAATGAAGCGAACGGATCTCATGCCAGGGGCAACAGGCTGCTGTCGGAAATATTTGGTGGTACCACCAGGCATGAGGAGCGTGCACCAGGAAAGTAATGGACTCTGAGGACGCCCTGGAGAGATTGGGCTTTGTTTTGTGGTAAGTGGTTAGTTTTATGGGACCAAACTGCTGAGGTCATCGGTCCCTAAGCTTAGACACTACTTAAACTAACTTACGCTAAGGACAACTCACACACACACCCATGCCGCGAGGGGAACTCGAACCTCCGACGGGAGTAACGCGCGAACCGTGACAAAGTGCGTGAAACCTCGCGGCTACCCCACGCGGGGATTGAACTTTGGACATAAGTGTCGCAGGAGAAGTGATAAGAGGGCTGCAGGACTACGAATCTGAATGAGTACAATATTCTGGCAAAGTATATGGGAGTTGCGACGGACTGCAGGAGACGCCGGCACACAGAAGGCAGTGCCAGATAACGATGTGAAAGCCTCAGAATGATTTGAAACGACTTGTGAGCAATTTACTGGGGAAAGCCGACGAGATAACGCAAGGAATGGGACACAAGTAGCTGAAAGAGCTGGAGTGAAATTTGGAATTCATAGAAACCATAAACAATAAATTTCACAAACAAGTCGATATAGGAGGAAAAGGAACAAAGCTCTATATTTTTGTACATTCGGCTATGTCGGGTGTGGGGAAAGGGACGGAGACGGCTGTAATATTTAACAGTTAATGAGAAGTGCGGGATAAGTGGTAACATTAAATGGGAGCAAAATGGAAGGATATTTCTTAACATAATGGCATATAGTAAAACGGCGTAGCGGTTTACAGTAATTTGTAATTTAATGGGATGAATATGATGTGTTTTCCTGTATGCAGGTGACAAAGCAGGTCCATAAGATGAATCATGCCAGGTATTGTGCGAACGTATGGAGTTTGTGTGTATTGTAACTGTAAGCGTTCAGGAGAGTGATGTGGACTGGTACACATACACTGCAAAATGTTTATTTAATTTTTGGCATAAGATGAGTTGATTAGTATGAGTGTGTTTGTACTACAGGGAAACGTAAAGCAGTGTGACCCTCTTGCTATTTTTGTCTCTTTCCTTCCTAAGTACCGTGAAATCAAGTGCTATATAAATGTTATGTACCGATCAAATACAGCAGAACTCTGCGCCAGCCTTCGTTCAAGTGTTTCCAACGTTGAAACAGCGATCTTATAAAGACATTTATCTCTTGTGAGCTTCGAGCATGTATTATCTTGTGTAGAATTGTAGCAGGAGTAAGCGGTGACGGCTCCCTGTTACGAGACACGTATTTTATTGGACAGCGCACGCAAGAAATCCTCAGTTTTCCGACGATTTTCCCCCAGGCAGCAGCAAAGCGCGCAAACGGCCGTTCGCGAGGCCCAGTTTATGGAGCACGCCTTCTGCCAGATCCACGGCTCGCCGCGTTTCGTGTGTCGTGGGCTCTCCATCTCCAACGTCCTCGCGATGGTTCTGTATCATACGATGTGAACCGTTGTTTCGTTTACAGTCCCGCGGGAGTCCCTATCGCTATCTGTGAAGATGATAGAGAAAGCAAGGTGATAAATGTGGTTCTGAGAATGCCTTTGTATTATGCAGGAAGGGGGGGTGGGGGGGGGGAGAGAAGAGCGGGGAGGCGGGGAGGGGGAGTGATTCGTGCTAATGTTAGAGGATTCCTGTCCTAATGCTAATATGCCTCTGTACGCTTCATAAACTCTGTGGAGTAACAGTGGTCTCAAGAACGGATAAACTAATAACCATCCTTATCTGTTTGTGGGAAGCGACCGAGACGTTGGCTTAATAGCTTGAAAACGCGAATAGTGTTTTTTATCGGCTTGATTTGACTGTAAGATTTCTCGGTCTTGCGTAATTCGAAGATGTATTGAATGTACGGAACATATTAGATGTCTGGAGAACTCAGTTCTTTTCATTAATTGATGCTGTTGCTGATGTACACATTGTATCATGATTAACAGTAGCACACGTGAGAATAGACGGCAACGGAAGCAAAAAGCTAGCTCTAAACATGGGTCTTAAAATACACTGAAGCGCCAAAGAAGCTGGTATGCTTACTGAAATACAGAGATATGTAAACAGGCAGAACGGCGCTGCGGTCGGCAACGCCTATACAAGAGAAATGTCTCGCGCAGTTGTTGGATCGGTTACTGCTTCTACAGTAGCAGGTTATCAAGATTTAAGTGAGTTTGAACGTAGCGTTATAGTCGGGTCGCGAGTGATGGAACATAGCATCTCCGAGGTAGCGATGAAATGGGGATTTTCGTGTACGACCATTCAGGAATCCGGTAAAACTTCAAATCTCCGACATCGCTGCGGCCGGAGAAAGATCCTGAAACAATGGGACCAATGACGACTGAAGAGAATTGTTCTGCGTGACAGAAGTGGAACGCCGGCCGGAGTGGCCGAGCGGTTCTAGGCGCTACAGTCTGGAACCGCGCGACCGCTACGGTCACAGGTTCGAATCCTGCCTCGGGCATGGATGTATGTGATGTCCTTAGGATAGTTAGGTTTAAGTAGTTCTAAGTTCTAGGGGACTGATGACCTCAGAAGTTAAGTCCCATAGTGCTCAGAGCCATTTGAACCATTTTGATGCAGCAGCGTTAACAAATGATAGCGTGCGAACCATTGAACGAAACATCATCGATATTGGCTTTAGGAGCGGAAGGCCCACTCGTGTAATCCTGATGAGTGCACGACACAAAGTTTTACGCCTCTCCTGGGCCCGTCAACACCGACATTGGACTGTTGATGACTGGAAACGTGTTGCCTGGTCGGAGTCTCGTTTCAAATTGTAGCGAGTGGATGGGCGCGTACGGGTATGGAGACAACCTCATGAATCCGAGAACCCTGAATTTCAGCAGGAGACTGTTCAAGCTGTAATGGTGTGGGGCGTGTGCAGTTGGAGTGATATGTGACTCCTGATACGTCTATATACGACTCTGACTGGTGACACGTACGTAAGCATCCTGTCTGATCACCTGCATCCATTCATGTCCATTGTGCATTCCGACGGACTTGGGCAATTACAGCAGGACAATGTGACACCCAAACGGCCAGAATTGCCACAGAGTGGCACTCTAGGAACACTCTTCTGAATGTAAACACTTCCGCTGGCCACCAAACTCCTGAGATATGAACATCATTGAGCATACCTGGGATGTCCTGCAACGTGCTGTTCAGAAGAGAGCTGCACTTCCTCTCTTATGGATTTATGGACAGTCCTGCAAGCTTCATGGTGTCAGTTCCCTCCAGCACTACTTCAGACATTAGTCGAATGCGTGCCACGTCGTATTGCGGCACTTCAGCGTGCTCGCGGCGTCCCTACGCGATTTTAGACAGGTGTGCCAATTTCTGGCTCTTCAGCGTATAACACATATGCTGGAGAATGCCCGTCCACATACGTTAAGATCTTGAAAAGTAATGTTCAGCCACTGGAGCGACTGTCCTGCCACTAGCTTGACCGTCATCGCAGAAATCCTAATCCAGCGGCGGTTAGCGGGTTGGTGCAGAGAGCTGGTCAGCGCAGGTAAAAGGCGGGCAGTTCAGTGCTCGTTAAGGCAACAGTGGCGGACAGGATGCTTGGACAGCGCTAAGAACCGAGACTTCTCTTACCTTTAGAAGTGAAGAAATATCCAGATATTCGACAGCTCCTTGTACAACTAATCCGAATATATCAAAATCACCAAACAGTCATGACGCCTCTATTGAGATAGTGATATCTGTGATAGCTCTAATAATACGGAAATTACATTTGAATGCAAGTCAGTGAACTGAGAATTATGTGAAGTTTAATCACGAGTGAGCACTGAGTGCGATCACGACGGACCTCGTATCAGACCATACCATTGCAATCTAGCTGTCGGTCGAAAACGCTACACAGCGAGACTCAGTCTGATATTATGAGCAAGTTATGATACAGATTGTCACGTCCTCCACATGAACACAATCAGTGTATCCAGTATGACACTAGTATCATCAGTCGTCCATGCATTCTAGTTGTTACTTACTTCTTTAATACCACAGTATGCGGAAGTATATGAAATTATTAAATGCGATATATGTTGTTCAGTACTGTGAGCCAAAAATAAATGTACTTTTATTGTAATGTATGGGACAAGGCGTGGTGATCCATTTTATTAAGCATTCCCTTTCATTTTATTAAGCATCAGATTTAAGAAAGATTGAGACGGCTCACCTGAAGATGATTGGCAGGTGCCCAGTTGAAATATCGTGCGAAGTATTGAACGACGACCGGCTGCAAGCCCGACATTTGTTTGAACAGTGCGGCGGACTATTCAGCAGGTGGACCGCCGAAATATTTTGTCCAGATGACGAGATGTTCCCGATGGAGACGCGATATGAATACAACGAATTACTAGGCCGGGAAAATTTACGGAGCTACATGTTATAAAAGTCGTTGATAACTTACTTATATAAACCAGTATCTGCTGACAAGCGTTCCGTCTCAGTGATGTTTCCAATCAGATGAAATAAATACTGAAGTATGAATATTTTTATATATCGAAGGTCAGTTTTCAGATATCTGTTTCCTGTAACACTTCAGATATTGTAATAGACCTTCCCGAAAGATATTTTAATAAATTTAGTTTTATTTTTATTTGCTAATTGTATGAGATTTGGATATCCACAATCGCTTAAGATTTTGTACAAAAGTGTAAAACATCAAATATCTTACAAAATACTTAGTTGCTTTTGGGGACTGAGCAGTATTATTCACATAGACATAATTTATCGATTTAACAATAAGACAGTTTGCATTTCTGTGCGAATTTTAATTACTGTCACATGAATAGTGGATAAAAATAAAAACTCATTATATTTCTAAAAATATGTTGTTAAATATTTGTTTACTAATATTTATAGTGTTAATACATATAAGATTCAAATAAAAACAAAAGAGGTTGTTACCAACAACATTCGAACCAGCGATTTCGAGATTACAGCACCTGACCTTCAAGTGCTTTAAGTACGAAGAAAATCTTTGAGGTAATAATAGTCCATAAGGTCGCCTTGATAGCCTCCATAACATATTTTACCAAATCGCCACATGTGTCTGAACTGCAATGATAACTTATTTGCAACACATCGATCTATTGAAAAGAAAAAATTAATATGGCGTGTAAGTAAATGAAATGACACACGTTTGTTTTGGTAAGTGGAACTATAAACAGCGTCAGTCGCTAGAACAGCGCACGAAAATCAGCTGCTTCAGATACTGTAACTATCGCCAAAAGAGTGTCTGTAGGTCTGTCAAGAAACTGCGAAATATCGATCAGCACAGTGTTTTGTAGCACCTGTGCCTGCAGCAAAGCATTACCAGCAAGTAAAATAGCAAATGATTTATTAACCTTATTTAAATTATTTACAGTACCAAGAAAACACTACAGATAGAGTAGTCAAGGGTTAGCTTCTTTCGTCGACAAATACATCCCACAGAAAATAAGCGTCATAGTCCGAAAGACGCAACTTACGAGTTGTCACAGTCATAGTTGACATAGATATTATTTACCAACAGTTAAGTACAAACCGTATATCGTCCAGATTGTAAGAACGAGTTTGTAAAATATGACAACTGATGAACTAGATTTTGCTGATCATCCAAACGACTCCTAAGTTAATATAAGGTAGATCTCGTTGTCGTATTTTGAGTTACCATATGACAATTTAAATTTGTTTGACAAGACCGAACAGTTCGACGAAAAATGAACCATGTTATACATGCACCCTATAAGCTAGTATATTCCACATCCTTGAGCCTAAACATTATTATACTTACTTTTAAGAGAAACGTCACGTAGGAGGTCTACTGCAGGACTAATCATTTGCTGTAACATGCAGTAATACTAATAAAAACTGAGGTTGGCCGTGTAATAACGAAGTAATGTGAAATGTGTTAGCATTAAACAAAAGAGAAACGCAAAACAAGAGAAATCATAAATTTTAAACTGAAGTATCATTTACATAACCTTCACACTTAAAGGTAAATGACTTCAAATACTAGGTTCCTCTCCGGAGAGTTGCCAGGCGCATTTTCTCTCGCATTTTGGCAGATATTTACAATTTAGTTTTTGCAGTGTATAGCTGCTGTCATCCCAAACGAATACTGTTCATCATGTCTTTCATGGTTATTATTTTGTGAGTACTGGAGCTGTGTGGTTGGGAGAAATCGCTACTACATCTCTGTATTATTGTTATCATCATTGGTTCAAATGGCTCTGAGCACTATGGGACTTAACATCTATGGTCATCAGTCCCCTAGAACTTAGAACTACTTAAACCTAACTAACCTAAAGACATCACACAACACCCATTCATCACGAGGCAGAGAAAATCCCTGACCCCGCCGGGAATCGAACCCGGGAACCCGGGCGTGGGAAGCGAGAACGCTACCGCACGACCACGAGCTGTGGACGTTATCATCATTATTACTATTATTATTGTTATTATCAATAGTAGTAGCAGTGGTCAGATACACAGCACTGAAAGCCTGAAGTCTTCCTATTTTTGCCGGTTCGGATGTAAGGATTCCAGCAATCAAGTGATTTGCAAACAGCAAGAATAGTGCATAAATTTTACCTCACTCGATTTTAAAACGGGGTGCAGGGTGTGAATAAATCAAGCGTCACTTGGGAGAGAAGTGATGCAGAGGAAGCATGTTTTATAACAAGTCCCTACGCTCACTATGGAAAATTAGTTATCTTTCCTGAATCGAACGAAAGACAGACAACAGCTGCTAGTGGACACTGAAATAAATCAAAGTGGAAAATTGAAAATTTGGGCCCGACTGAGACTTAAACCCAGTGCAGCACATTCTCAACTTTCTCCATTGATTTATTTCAATGTAAACTAGAAGGCGTTGTCTTTCTTTACTTCGTTTCATATTCATATAAGGAAGCAGGATTAAACAAGTGGTATCTGTTCTTTATGATATGTCCAAAAGAACAGACAACACATCAGAACATACATTCTTCCTTGAAATGTAGTTGTAGGTAACACTCCATTTTAATCTCCAGTAACAGGTTTATGGATATTTGTGATTATATTGTTTAGTTGCGTTCAGCAGGTGCGGGATTATAACAGAACCACAGGGTAAACCTTGTGAAATTAGTGTCACATATTGCTATGTGTTATTGTTACATTCTCTGCCACTATTTCTTGGTTATTATATTGTGAGAACTAGACCTGTGTGCTTGGGAGAAAAGCTTTATGTTTTTTGCACTGGGACAGTGCTGGTGCGGTCTCAGGATACTGTTGTTAGCAGAAGGCAGTCACTCCTATCGTGGACAAAGCCTAGCTATGGATAGGGGGCGCTGTGCCGCCGGCGGCCGCGGTGGCCGATCGGTTCTAGGCGCTTAAGTTCACAACCGAGCGACTGCTACGGTCGTAGGTTCGAATCCTGCCTCGGGCGTGGATGTGTATGATGTCCTTAGGTTAGTTAGATTTAAGTAGTTCTAAGTTCTAGGGGCTGATGACCTCAGATATTAAGTCCCATAGTGCTCAGATCTCAAAAATGAGATCGACAGGAAGTGCAAAATGGCTAAGCAGGGATGGCTAGATGACCAATGTAAGGATGTAGAGGCTTATCTCACTAGGGGTAAGATAGATACTGCCTACAGGAAAATTAAAGAGACCTTTGGAGATGAGAGGACCACTTGTATGAACATCAAGAGCTCAGATGGAAACCCAGTTCTAAGCAAAGAAGGGAAAGCAGAAAGGTGGAAGGAGTATATAGAGGGTCTATACAAGGGCGATGTACTTCAGGACAATATTATGGAAATGGGAGAGGATGTAGATGAAGATGAAATGGGAGATATGATACTGCGTGAAGAGTTTGACAGAGTGTAAGTAGGCTGTTTATGTTTTAAGGGGTCGTTTCAAGAGCACTGAAAGATCTGAGTCAGAACAAGGCCCCCGGCGTAGACAACATTCCATTGGAACTACTGACGGCCTTGGGAGAGCCAGTCCTGTCAAAACTCTACCGTCTGGTGAGCAAGATGTGTGAAACAGGCGAAATACCCTCAGACTTCAAGAAGAATATAATAATTCCAATCCCAAAGAAAGCAGGTGTTGACAGATGTGAAAATTACCGAAAAATCAGTTTAATAAGCCACAGCTGCAAAATACTAACGCGAATTCTTTACAGACGAATGGAAAAACTAGTAGAAGCTGACCTCGGTGAAGATCAGTTTGGATTCCGTAGAAACACTGGAACACGTGAGGCAATACTGACCTTACGACTTATCTTAGAAGAAAGATTAAGGAAAGGCAAACCTACGTTTCTAGTATTTGTAGACTTAGAGAAAGCTTTTGACAATGTTGACTGGAATACTCTCTTTCAAATTCTAAAGGTGGCAGGGGTACAATACAGGGAGCGAAAGGCTATTTACAATTTGTACAGAAACCAGATGGCAGTTATAAGAGTCGAGGGACATGAAAGGGAAGCAGTGGTTGGGATGGGAGTAAGACAGGGTTGTAGCCTCTCCTCGATGTTATTCAATCTGTATATTGAGCAAGCAGCAAAGGAAACAAAAGAAAAATTCGGAGTAGGTATTAAAATCCATGGAGAAGAAAGAAAAACTTTGAGGTTCGCCGATGACATTGTAATTCTGTCAGAGACAGCAAAGGAAGAGCAGTTGAATGGAATGGACAGTGTCTTGAAAGAAGGATATAAGATAAACATCAACAAAAGCAAAACGAGGATAATGGAATGTGGTAGAGTTAAGTCGGGTGATGCTGAGGGAATTAGATTAGGAGATGAGACAGTTGGAGTGGTAAAGGAGTTTTGCTATTTGGGGAACAAAGTAACTGATGATGGTCGAAGTAGAGAGGATATAAAATGTAGACTGGCAATGGCAAGGAAAGCGTTTCTGAAGAAGAGAAATTTGTTAACATCGAGTATAGATTTAAGTGTCAGGAAGTCATTTCTGAAAGTATTTGTATGGAGTGTAGCCATGTATGGAAGTGAAACATGGACGATAAATAGTTTGGACAAGAAGAGAATAGAGGCTTTCGAAATGGAGTGCTACAGAAGAATGCTGAAGATTAGATGGGTAGATCACATAACTAATGAGGAGGTATTGAATAAGATTGGGGAGAAGAAAAGTTTGTGGCACTACTTGACCAGAGGAAGGGATCGGTTGGTAGGACATGTTCTGAGGCATCAAGGGATCACCAATTTAGTATTGGAGGGCAGCGTGGAGGGTAAAAATCGTAGATGGGACCAAGAGATGAATACACTAAGCAGATTCAGAAGGATGTAGGTACTGGGAGATGAAGAAGCTTGCACAGGATAGAGTAGCATGGAGAGCTGCATCAAACCAGTCTCAGGACTGAAGACCACAACAACAACAAGAACAGTGCTCAGAGACATTTGAACCATTTGCTGTGCCACTACACCTGTCACTAGAGAATAACTGAATTTTACTTTTTGCCTTTTTTGCACGCATATAAAAGGTCATGACGCCGCTTCATTGCCTGACCACTCTGAGAATGATGGTTGCTTTCATTCTAAAATCTCTCATATAGTCCTGCACATTGAATGCTGGTCACTCCATGCAACATGTTTCTGTGATGTACAAAGAGGGAATTTTCTTCACGTGGTGTGGCTAAAATAAACCGTTTTATGTAGATGAAGGAAAGCTACATCTGTCTCTGCAGTATTTTCTCAGTAAAACTATTACTTATGCATAAAAAACTGAAAACCACTGTTTTGGAATTAAGATGCAGTCTCCACTGTGCTGTCTTTCTCCTTCCATTTTAACTAAATTATTCGCTAAAATACTAGCTTCACTGCTTTTCTCTTAGTTATTTTCTATACGTGACCGTGATACTGTACTTCGCAAATAAGTACACCACTAGGCATATTTCGAAACGTTTGCAGTGAAGAAAGTGATCACTAGCCAATCTACGTTTGGTGAGTTTTAGGCCATAGAATACAGTGTACGAAATACAACTAACATATCAAAATTGTTTTCTTGGGAAAATATGTGAGATATATTGGAGGTTGTCTGCAATGAGGCTGGCACCTGTGCACCACATTTGCTGCTATTTCCATCTGCTACGGCCTACTATGAAGAGTGTGAAACTGCCTCGTGTTTCTGTTTTTTATATCCTTCTGCTACAAGCTGAACTAATCAAGATGAAAAGACAACTGAAGTCATCAGCTGATGATGCTGACTCTATGCTTTTCCAGTCCATGCTTTCTGTTTTTAGGAAACTTTTTGGTAGTCGTAAAAGAGATCTGAATGCTAAATTCCTTTTACTTATGAATGAGCATCTGGACAAAGCCGAGAAGAACAGATTGGAATTTTTTTGTCATCATGAGTTTCTTCCATTCTTTTAAACACATTGTCTGCTCCTACACAGAGTTCCCACCAATGGTAGACCATTGACGCTCACTAATCTCACTTCAAAGCCAGTAACGTTTCTTTTGAATACTCCTCGAGCTTTCCGAGACTTAATAGTCGTAGCAATAGGACGTAGAATACTAATCACAATCAGTCATAATAAAAGATTATTTTGCTTAACACACGACCAGTTTCGGCGTTGTGTCCATCTTGAAGTGGTTTACATTTATGTACATATTTCGATATTCAGTATAAGAGATCACCATTTAAATAAAAAGCAAATAATGTGATGATTAAAAAGACACAAATGAAAAATTTGGAAGCGGCTATGCGACATGTGTTGTAAGATATTGTAGTACTTACATATAACTGGTGAATCCATACCGTTTTCACTTTACATTTACCACAGTTTTTTTTTACAAAATATTTCGTTTTAATGTATATTAGTTGCCATGCTAATTGTTGGTGCTTACATATTGTGTTTTTAATAAAGTAGTGGCACTTTAGATGTTATTAACTACAGAAGCACAGGCACTCACAACATCCAACGTGTTTTCATTCGAAAACAGAGGTTACAGTCAAAAAGCTAAGGTCAAAGATGTACAGAGATATTATACATGCAGGTACATAACAGATATTACAAATTATGAAAATCGAATTGTTACATGATTGTGGAACCGCACTATCATTTAGAATATCTAGAATGGTTGCTGGCAAATTATATAAGGTTAAATAGACATTGCCTTTTACCATAAGGTAAAGTTTATGATTTTTAAAATATTTCGTTAAAGACTTGTAAAAATGACTTGTTTGCAAGGTCTACTTGTTCATTGACAAATAGGTTTGGTGATTTCGAGCTATGGTACAAATTCTGAACTCTTCAAGAAGATGCATTTTCTTTCCTTTGCTCACAGCAGGCAGTATCTACAGGCTGTCTTTAATGGCTGTGGCTAAGTGCCCATGTTAAATCAAATGTGTTGCAAAAGTCGACTTCTCAGAATTATTTAAGTGGATGGCATTTATGTGTTTACAGTATCTTACAGTGAAACTCTTTCCTTTCTGGACTATGTAGAATTGTAGACAATTGTCACATAAAGCCTGTAAATAACACATTTGCTGTGACACTGGCTGTTTGTCTTGTTGAAGTGAAGGATAAGCTGTTGCAGCTTATTGTTCGTGCTGAAGGATATTTGATTACCACTTTTACAAAAAGGGTTAGCTATATGGTACGAATTTTTTCCTGTAAATGGGATGTGTGCAAATGTGTGAATTTGTTCTTCTGAATCTGATTTAAGATGTACGAATTGTTTATCTTTGATTTTGTTGTGAAGTTTATCAATTATATCTGGGACGTATCCACTCCCATATGCAATTCCTTTGATAATGTTAATTTCTCTTTGTTCACCAAGAGGATTGTGTAGGAATTTGTTTATACAATTAAGTGTAGATCTGAAGAAAACCATTTTGTGTTGTACTAGGTGACAGATGGAGTTGTTCATGACATCACTGGTGGTGGGTATTCAGTAAATTAGAAAGGCATGTTTATTTTTTACATTAGAGATTGTAAGGTCGGGAAACTTGATTGCTTTATCTACATGATGTTTCACAGTGAAGTGTCAGCCTGCTTAGCTGGGTGGTAACGTGTTTGCTTCCCATCCAGTGGGCCCGGGTTCGATTCGCGGCTGGGTTGCAGATTTTCTCCGCTCGTGGACTGGGTGTTGTCATCATCCTTTCATCCTCATCACCGGATATATACGGGATATTGGCATCATGAACATATCTTTTATAATAAAAAAAATTATCTTCAAATAAACATTCTGACTTGTAGAATTAATTTTCTATGCAATTAATAAAAATATCTGCAAATATTCCTACCAAACTATTGCCGCTGCAAGACCATCTTCTTGCTTGTAAATTTTGTTGTTAAAAGTGAAATAATTTTGTGACAGCATTAGTTCTATAGTTCACCGAATTCATAATCTGATCCTTTTTGTGTTTTAATAAGTTGTTCTTAATTACATGGATTGTGTCATAATTAGGTATGTTGGTGTAGTGGTTTACCATGTCCATTGCGGCAAGTAGGACACCCTCTGGTATTGGTATGTGTTTGATATCTTGTATAAGTTCATAGCTATTCTTGATTGAAAAATTCTTTTCATAAGTAAAAACATTGCTGAGAATGTCTTTGAACTTCCTGCTGATAAAATATGCTGAACAGTACGTCCTGTAGTTAACTCAGCTGCGCGGAGTGGCCGCTAGGTTTGAGGCGCTACGTCACGGATTGCACGGCCTTTCCTGCCGGAGGTTCGAGTCCTCCATCAGGTATGGGTGTGTGTGTTGTTCTTAGCGTAAGTTAGTTTAGGTAGTGTGTAAGTCTAGGGACCGATGGCCTCAGCAGTTTCGTCCCTTAGGAATTCACACACACAATAAAAAAGTTAACTCAAGGAACAATCAAACACATTTTATTGGCAGTAAGCTAAACGATGTGCTCAGAAATTTTTACACTCAAGAAAAAAATTCTCGATTAAGAATAGCTATGATCTTATAGAAGATGTCAAAAACAGACTCTTGTCTTGCACCACCACTTTTATACTACAATAAAAAATGAACTACCCCCCTTCAGGCATTGCCCCTGCTCATTTCCAAAAGCCTCCACGATAGGATCCATGCTCCTATATTCTTATTACTTTCTTAATTTTTACTTTATTGATTTTTTACTGTGTTATTATAATTAGTAAATGTGTCAAATGAAAATTCTATTAAATATAATGTTACAAAAATATTATCCAAAGGATAAACTAAAATGACTTTGTATAGTACTTGTGCTACTTCAGCTAAAAGAATTTTCAAGAAATGGTGCAAAGGGAGTCTTCATGTCCACTGCCATTGGCGTTTTCTAATGCCAACAATGCCATTTCAAATATGTAAATAGGGTCATGCTGTTTTGCTAATGCCTCAATGAATGCAACCTTTCTCACCACTTACAATTCAGGTCATTCTGTCTTCAATGTTGTGCCATGCAGAATGTCAAATTGAGCCTGGCATTCCCCAACTAGGGGTAAGGTTAACGGAAACACTACATACGTAATTTATGAATACCATACGGTACATTCAGTACTTTGGTGTGTGTTCAAGAGCGTTGTGAACGTTTTGCAGGTACCACCAGTAATCAAACTCCACTATCTCCCCTTCATCAAAGCTGTAGTCAATGGTTAGTCCCTTGAACCATTTAAGTGCATGACATTTTGCGAGGGGAAAGTAATAGTCATCTGAAAACAGGAGTGCCTGAGGTTCAATCGCGTCAAGTGCGACACGGAGGTAACAAGCTAAGATCTGTGTCAATCGCCAAACGGCAGACGAAGATAGACATGGAAAGTGATGTTCAGTGGAGTCCAGAATGCAACAGTCAGAGCAAAGGGGGGCAGGGAGGGGGGGGGGGGCAGTTCGCTATCCGATAACGTGCAGCCAGTGTCATGTAGCATGTTTTTGTTGATGACTTGATATCACATCACACGCTTTGTGGTTGGCAGAGAGTGATGGTAAATGATTTTCTACGCCCATTTCCCACACCCATGAACATTTGGGTCCTCGGTTTCTACGAAGTTATGCATAATCGCCCATAGAAAAGTGCTGTAAAAATCTCATTCGATAGGCAGGTGCATCGTGTGTCATGATGTGCACTGCTTACACCAGTAGGATGTGAGAGACTGGAATCAGAACCTCCAATAAATGACAAATGTGGGAATTGTGTTGACTGTTCCATCGTTTCCACATAATGCTCATACACTCCTGGAAATGGAAAAAAGAACACATTGACACCGGTGTGTCAGACCCACCATACTTGCTCCGGACACTGCGAGAGGGCTGTACAAGCAATGATCACACGCACGACACAGCGGACACACCAGGAACCGCGGTGTTGGCCGTCGAATGGCGCTAGCTGCGCAGCATTTGTGCACCGCCGCCGTCAGTGTCAGCCAGTTTGCCGTGGCATACGGAGCTCCATCGCAGTCTTTAACACTGGTAGCATGCCGCGACAGCGTGGACGTGAACCGGATGTGCAGTTGACAGACTTTGAGCGAGGGCGTATAGTGGGCATGCGGGAGGCCGGGTGGACGTACCGCCGAATTGCTCAACACGTGGGGCGTGAGGTCTCCACAGTACATCGATGTTGTCGCCAGTGGTCGGCGGAAGGTGCACGTGCCCGTCGACCTGGGACCGGACCGCAGCGACGCACGGATGCACGCCAAGACTGTAGGATCCTACGCAGTGCCGTAGGGGACCGCACCGCCACTTCCCAGCAAATTAGGGACACTGTTGCTCCTGGGGTATCGGCGAGGACCATTCGCAACCGTCTCCATGAAGCTGGGCTACGGTCCCGCACACCGTTAGGCCGTCTTCCGCTCACGCCCCAACATCGTGCAGCCCGCCTCCAGTGGTGTCGCGACAGGCGTGAATGGAGGGACGAATGGAGACGTGTCGTCTTCAGCGATGAGAGTCGCTTCTGCCTTGGTGCCAATGATGGTCGTATGCGTGTTTGGCGTCGTGCAGGTGAGCGCCACAATCAGGACTGCATACGACCGAGGCACACAGGGCCAACACCCGGCATCATGGTGTGGGGAGCGATCTCCTACACTGGCCGTACACCACTGGTGATCGTCGAGGGGACACTGAATAGTGCACGGTACATCCAAACCGTCATCGAACCCATCGTTCTACCATTCCTAGACCGGCAAGGGAACTTGCTGTTCCAACAGGACAATGCACGTCCGCATGTATCCCGTGCCACCCAACGTGCTCTAGAAGGTGTAAGTCAACTACCCTGGCCAGCAACATCTCCGGATCTGTCCCCCATTGAGCATGTTTGGGACTGGATGAAGCGTCGTCTCACGCGGTCTGCACGTCCAGCACGAACGCTGGTCCAACTGAGGCGCCAGGTGGAAATGGCATGGCAAGCCGTTCCACAGGACTACATCCAGCATCTCTACGATCGTCTCCATGGAAGAATAGCAGCCTGCATTGCTGCGAAAGGTGGATATACACTGTACTAGTGCCGACATTGTGCATGCTCTGTTGCCTGTGTCTATGTGCCTGTGGTTCTGTCAGTGTGATCATGTGATGTATCTGACGCCAGGAATGTGTCAATAAAGTTTCCCCTTCCTGGGACAATGAATTCACGGTGTTCTTATTTCAATTTCCAGGAGTGTATAAGGGGCAGCTGCCTGTGCCTGGACGTTAACCAGTCCTAACCCTTCACCAAGCAGGAGGAGGATGAGAGTGTCATAACGTACTTTAAATATGTCTGTGACTTATCGCTTCCATTTGGAGGAGGACCGGTACCACATGATTAAGTTTCAACACCATTTGGACGCTCAGTTATTCCACACATTGCTGATGGTTCAAGACCAAAACAGATTCTGGTGCATCATCACACATATGATTTGTAGTAACCCACATCCTTCATAAACGTGACTCCCAAATATCTTAGTTCAATAACTGGTGGGAGGGAGGCTAAAGTGCTTGGCCCAAAACTGCACACCATATCCAGCACTGTGCACTTGTTGATGTTCAGAAGACTGCCTACAGCCTGCTCATATTGCATGATCCAGTTTAGTACACTACAAATTTCATCAGTGGAATGACCCAGCAGTAGCAGGTCATTGGTGTATCGCTATAGAGAAAGGTGATGTCCCACAGGGTGATGCCAGATAGCCTTTGGTTGAAATCCCTATGGAGTGGCTTGAGTGTGATTGTGTAAAGGCAAGCAGAAAGGTGGCAACCTTGGTTCATGAAGACCTCTTAATTGACCTGAGAGTTGGCTGCTGTCAGTAGGCATCTCAGGGTCTCAATCAGACTTGGGATGAATCTCAAAGGGTCCATCACCTGTAGGAGAAAGATATGATGTAATCTATCGAAGACCTGACTGAATTCAACAGAGGCTCTCCCAGGCCGAGACGATCCATATTAAGTCTCTACAGTTACCACTTGTCGTTTGTATGTTGGCATTTCCTCCGTGTGATGTCTGTTCTGGGGCGCGGGTCATCGGCAATGTGTTCTAAATGCTCTCTGCCAAAGGTCTGGCGAAGATCTTGCTGAGGGCCTTCAACGTTGCAAGTGTCCTTTAGTCACTGACCAATTGTCCTCCCACTGGCTTGTTTATCGGTATGGGAATTCCATCGACCAAAGTAGGCGGTACAGTGCAATACAGGACTTGAATTCTTGGAACATTGTAATCTAGTGAGGCATCATGATGTCACCGAAGGTCCAGTAAAACTCGATTCGTAATCCATTGGGCTCTGGAACCTTATTGACCACATCTCCATTCCAGGCGTTCCCCACCTCCTCAGGCGAGACTTCCTCCGTTAATGCCATCATTATTGGTGTGTCGATAGTGGCCTCGTCATCTACAGTTCTTTCCTGGTAAAGATGATTCTCCATGACTTTCAATACGGCTGGTTGGGTCACACTGGAGCGACCGTCTCATGTCATAAGGCGTGAGTTTAACAGTCGGCAGTGTTGGCAAATGTCCACCACAATGTGGTGAATGATGGGTACCTCTGCGGCCATTCGATCGGCGCTACCAGACAACGACGTGTCTAATCTGCGCTTCGTCAGCGATAGTATGTGAGCCTAGATTCGATGTCGTTCTCGTTGTCTATCTAGCGATAGGGTTAGAACATTGAGATCCCTGAGTGCTGCATAGTAAAAGCCCAGAATCTGCTGCTGTCACGCAGCTGCGTCCTTGCCATACTGCACAAGTGACGGGCTGATTGCCGTTTGGCGCAGAGGAGCGACCACGCCGAAGTCGTGGGGTATCAGGACTGACGTCGTTCACAGCTACCCCTCGCTACGGCAACTTTCTGACAGGAGTCCAGGTCCTGGTGGCGTGTTACGTGCAGCTCTCAAGGCCCCGTTTTCAAGCCAGACGTATTGAGGATGGAGATACATCTGTGATCAGAGAAGGCTAGAGACCATTGTTCGGCGGCCACCACTTCCTGCGTAAGACCTTGTGACATCTATATGCGATCCAGTTGACTCATCGAATGGCTGGTAAGATGCAGGTGTCCAGTGCTGTCGGCGGGTATCTTACCCATGTGTCGCACAAGTGAAGATCGAGAATCGCCATACGTGTAATGCGAAATTTGGTTCCTGGGATAAAGGACGCAATTAAAAATTCCGTCCCCGGAATACGGAGGCGATATCAGTGGAGTAAAAAGTGTCCAAATCACGACATTTGGTGGTGCCCAACGAACCGGGTGTATAATGTAGTAACTGCTAAGCCTATAGCGAAAATATGTGACGTCGGTGGCTTCAATACACTCATGTACTAAAATCGCCACACCGAAGTGCGTCACGTACTAAACCATAAAATTTTGGTAGTACATTCATTCGCACTGCTTGCAGGAAAGCAAAGTCTACTCCTGTGGCTTGCATTGTTTCTCTCAGGAGTTGCATCTTGACAGAGGAACTAACCATGTTGATATTCATCATGACCAAGTGGTAAGCTGGGAGGCGCAGTTTCACAGCATTATACATGTTGGTAGTGGAGAGAAGTGGACATCATGAGCAATGTTACACCTTACCGTTCGTGGGCCTCTTGGTGTTGTACATATCTCAATGGGCGCCGTAGCAGTGCCATCCCCAGTGTCGACTTCCTCGGTCCACGATGTGGGTGTGGCAGTCTGTTCATGTTCCATACATAATGTCCTTGTGACTGATAGGAAGGGGCTTAGCGGCTTCGTATCTGCACTAGAACCACTGTTCACTGCAGAGGACTGGTGGACAGACTGTGCCGCCCCCTCCCCCCCCCCCCTCCGCTGTCTGTTCTGCAGGGGTGGACTCAGTGTTAATGGTGCCAGACTCATTGTCGACGTCCTGCAGGATCGGTTCTTTTTCCTCCGGCTAGTGAGAGCTGCCACGCTCCGAATCGGTCCTGCGAGGTCGCTTTCAGTATTTCGGTGAATGCTGTTTTCGCTTCGGCCCTGGAAGACGATGGCACTGACTCAAGCGCGATAAGTGTATCGATTTCCTTCCTACAGTCGGCGTGGCCTGCAGTGTATGGTGGTATCAGTGGCGTTCTACGGAGTTCTGCCATTGGCCAGGCTGATTGATCGGCCAGGCGTCAGTCCGTGGAGGGTTTTTTCAGCACTGCAACGTCGGTCTGTTGCGCCAAGATGGACGGAGTCGCCGTGAGCGCTGCCGTGTAAGTTACAGGGAGTATTGCGTGACGGGGCGGCGGGCTGTCATGTCCTGTGGCAGAAGTCGTGTGATACGATGTTGGAGGCACTCTAAACGTAGGTGACCTTCTTTACCGCATCCGGAATGCGTTTTAGGCTGGCTGTCATAAATAAATATCGTCCAGCAGCCTCCTATTTGGAGCTACAATGGTATGTGTCGTCGGAATTCAGTGCACACCTGCTGTACTCCGTTGAGGACTGGATATTTCTGAAACTGGGTCCACTTTTCTGCCACCTATTGTTTTACTGTGCCATCTGCCACTGGGATTTCGAAGGGGAGTTCGAATATGCGTATAGTCCTTAGTCTCAGTCTGACATGGTCAGCCTTGACGTTGCCAAAATTACCATCTGCGTGGCAGAACCGGATTCCTTGTTTCATCTCTCTAAGAACCCAGCCGCACGTTGCATAGTTAATAGGTTTCACATAGACTGGATTGCTTATGATCGAAAAGTGGGCGCCGTCGACGTCGGAGCCGGGATCTTGGCCTCTTCCATTAGAAGCCTCTAGACATCAACTACTTTTGGTCTAGCAAAATCGTTATTAAAAGCGAATTTCAGTGTTGATTTTCGGTACTGAGGCGCCATGATCTTGTTGCGCCATGGGGTCACGTAAGTGTCGGTCGAAGGATATAAACAAGGCGAACGTGCTCGCACTGTAGGTGGAAAACACACAACATATCACCTCTGCTCGACTGCTAAAGCCTTGAATTCTTGTGGTAGCGCGTAGTTTGTAGTTTACCAGTTCTTTTTGGTCCTATATCACTTTTTCTGAGTTTCAACTTCGTAACCTTATTTCGCTCCATTCTTCCTGGTTGCGAAGGACGACAGAAGAAATGATAATTGGAATTTTCGATGTTGTGCTACAAATAACTCCTCCTAATTTTGTACGTGACTACTCTGAAGGCTTTTTCAATAAAATAAAAGTTATTAACGTTCGACATCTTTATTCTTCATGTCTACGTATTTATTTCTCAACTTAAGTCACCCAGGGACGAAGAAGTTTCTCCCAACGAGAGCACAGTTTGTTGATACCGTAATTATGGAATGTTTGGCTTTTTTGACGGAGCCACAACCTCACCTCTGCTTACACCGCTTCATCACAATCAAAGTGAAGTCATCGAAGATGTGGAAACAGATGAATATCTGATGGGTGTAAGCTGGGACTGTACGGAGGATGATGGATGGCGGTGAACCCAAGGCGTCGGATTGTTGCAGATGTCGCAGAACTCGTGTGTTGTCTGGCATTGTCATGCTGAAGGAGACGGTGCTTCATGTGTGGACGAACTCTTTGAATTCGAAACACGATTACAGCAGGCTGTTTCTCACGCACCAACACAGTTACGTTACACACACTTTGACCTTAGATAAGGGACTTAGAATTTTACAAGAGGCCAGCGGAACGTTATCCCGGACGCGCGCACAAGTCACTTTAGGTGCGCGCGTGCCCGCTAGCGCGCCGCCAATGCGATAAGAGTGTTTACATAATAAAACTGTTGCATCCTTGAGCCTTCGGTTCTAGATGTACACTTTATGGTTCGTGGCTGACGCAATAGATCTTTATTTATGGAAATATACAGTACAATCAGGTACAAATTTTACATATTCACATACACCTTTACCTTTAACCCAAATAAAAACAGACTCATTTTGATTAATTTTACGTTTGCTACGAGTATACAAAACAAGTGGAGAAGTTGAGTCATAAGCTGACGCTACAGTTACACACTGCTGCTCGGAGCCCTCTAACAGCAGAGCGCTGCAAATATGTAGACACTAAGAATAAAGATGTAGAGTGTTACCAACGTTTCCTTTATTTAAAAAGCTTGAAGACTGTCCACCAAAGAAATTCGGAGGCATTACTTTTCTGCACGCCCCTGTAATTTCCCTACTTAAACAGATCAGTAGCTACTACTGGGGAGAGGTGTTCTTTCAAAGGAACCCTCCCGGCGTTAGCCTCACTCGGTTTGTGAAAAATACTGAGAACTCAAATCTGCATGTCCGGTCGGGTATCTCAACCACAGTCCTCCCGAATACGAGACCAGTGCCTCATAACTGCGCTATCTCTTTCCTTCGGGAAGAAGGGAATCCTGTCATCAGCTGTGCTGTAGGGGTTCCGCGGATGACAACCAATGGGGTCCTGCTCTGAAATGAAATGGCTCACCAAACCATCACTTTAAGTTGACGGCCCGTATGGCGGGCGACAATGAGGTTGGTATTCCACCGCTGTCTGCGGTTTCAACCGACTCGTCTTCGGGATGGAAACTCATTTGATGGAGTAGGATTTTAGGATTCTCTTCAGCCCCGCTCCGAAATGATCCTAGATGACCAGCGAAGAAGTGTCTGGAGACAACCCAGACAGCAGTGGGATACCAACCTGTCTATCGTCCGCCATGCGGCCCGATGGTCTACAGTGCCATTTGTTTTCACAGCAGGACCCCTACGGTTGTCCACCGCGGCACCCCTACTGCTCAGTGGTACGTCGTCGATATTCTACGCCCCGTTTTGTTGTGCTTCATGACAAGCTATCCTGCGCTTACATTTCAGATAATGCCCACCTGTACACTGCGAGAGTTTCCGGTGCCTATCTTCGTGCTTGCCAAAGCCTAACTTGGCCAGTAAGGTTACCGGACTTCTCCCAAATTCGAACGTTTGGAGCATTGTGGTCAGAGTCTTCCAGTGAGCTCGGAATTTTGACGATCTATCACGTCCATTGGACAGAATTTGGCACAATATGCCTCAGGAGGATATCCAACAACTCTAACAATCAATGCGATTAACTGCTTGCATAAGGGCCAAAGGTGGATCAACACGTTGCTGACTTGCTCAATTTCTGAAGCTCCTTCTCTTCAAAAAAATCATCGAATTTTCTCGAAAAGTGTAATCAATAATTTATCTGTAAACGTACATCACATCTAACGATTTCCGTCACCGGGATAAGTCGTTCGTAGTGCGCCCTTTTTTCTGCCTTAGAGTGTATTAACTAGTTCCTGAAGTATCATCAGGACGGTGAATGCCTGAAGATTTTTTCCTTGACAGAGTGAAACTAGTTTTGTCTTCTAACATGAGATTCATATTACTGCTTGGCCTTGTTGCCATGTTGTTGCTGTTGTGGTCTTCAGTCCTGAGACTGGTGTGATGCAGCTCTCCATGCTACCCTATCTTGTGCAAGCTTCTTCATCTCACAGTACCTACTGCAACCTACATCCTTCTGAATATGCTTAGTGTATTCATCTCTTGGACTCCCTCTACGATTTTTACCCTCCATGCTGCCCTCCAATGCTAAATTTGTGATCCCTTGATGCCTCAGAACATGTCCTACCAACCGGTCCCTTCTTCTTGTCAAGTTGTGCCACAAACTCCTCTTCTACCCAATTCTATTCAATACCTCCTCATTAGTTATGTGATCTACCCATCTGATCTTCAGCATTATTCTGTAGCACCACATTCCGAAAGCTTCTATTCTCTTCCTGTCCAAACTATTTATCGTTCACGTTTCACTTCCATACATGGCTACACCCCATACAAATACTTTCAGAAACGACTTCCTGACACTTAAATCTATACTCGATGTCAACAAATTTCTCTTCTTCATAAACGCTTCCCTTGCCATTGCCAGTCTACTTTTTATATCTTCTCTACTTCGAACATCATCAGTTATTTTGCTCCTCAAATAGCAAAACTCCTTTTCTACTTTAAGTGTCTCATTTCCTAATCTAATTCCCTCAGCATCACCTGTCTTAATTCGACTACATTCCATTATCCTCGTTTTGCTTTTGTTGATGTTCAACAAAAACAAACAAAAAATCGGTCCAGTCCCCATTCTCATATATTCCGAATAGGGAAGTCCTATTCCCGACTTCCTTCTCTGTAGGATTTGTCTTTAAATAACCATTCACTACAAAGCACTGTATCTCAAGGAGCTCATCCTACCTTGCATGGAATCAAGATACTGTTAGAAAGACCTGCTGACGCTTCTACATAGCACCGGATCACTCATGCGACAAGTGATTTATCAGAGGAGTGTTGCGACTGGACAGAAGAGTTTCTAGCAGATTGAGGCAAATCGTTCTTAACGGAGAGCGATTCTGACACATAAAAGTAACTTCGGGTGTCAAGTAGCGTCTTTTGTGGATGCAGAAAATATCGCACTGCCGTACGTCCTTTGATAACACCTACTTTGACTGGAAAGAGGATCGTTACAAATGATTAATAGGGTGACTGACTGTTGGCAACGAGTATTCAGACTTATATAAATATTCTTGAGGAATGTGTACCACTCATATTCAGAATCACTTGTAATATAAGGTACTCGCATGAATGGCTGGGAGACCCGGAAGGGCAATTTCAGACCGCTAACTGAAAAGCTTATCCTTGTCCTTCTCGCCAGCGGGCACATTTTCTTCGCTAAGTATGAAAGCTGTTTGCGTAAGTGTATCTGTTAAATGTAGACCAGTGGGATGGATGTGCGTAGTGTAGTGTCATCTTCGTGTTGGAGATGGTGAGAGAAGTGAGAGGTTGAAACCTAGCGCCGGCACATAGCCTACTCCTGTTGAAGAGCCCCAAGGAGACTGTCCGACGGACAGATCACCATCCGTAGTGTCACATTCTCTCAGTTCACGAGACACTGGCGAGAGGTTTGGAAATTGTCGAGAACATCGGCTCTGCCTTAAATGCATATCCGACGGTCCTTAACTTTGGTGTTCTCATGGGAATTAGCGTATGTAACTTGGCAAGGTCGTTGACACAGTCTCTTTGAAATAATCACGCACAACTGAAGTAAAAAGTAATTTAAATGTGAACTAATTAGAGCACTGTCTGCACTAAGCACGCCTTTCTCAACGGGGGTCACCCTCTTTCATTAGGCTCACGACTATGCTGGTGGCACAACAGCCCAATCAATAGAGACCAAATAGCGTCGAATATCGAGAATAATACGTGTTGTCGGATATTTTTGTACAATGGTAGAAGTGAGCGTGGCGAACAACATATTAGTAATCCTGATTGTTGAGGGAAGAATGTGAGAGTAGAAGTGTGTTTGAAGGTCACTTTTGTACGTTTTTCTTGAATATCTCGAAAACCGAGGCCTGCAGGGAAAACATACCTTGCTACAAAATTTAACTACATTAAATTTGTTACAAAAATGTTCCGTTTCTTCTTTCTGAAAGACTAACAGCTCGCGCGTTGTGAGAGAGAGAACGTGAAAATCTAGCTCGTGGTTTTGGCAGGCCAGTTATAACATTGCCAGTTTTATAAAACGGCATCGTTAGAGGCTGTATATTATTGTCGCCAGTAACTCTCTAAATGATACGAAGCAAGAACAACAAAGGGGGAGAGGAAGAATTAAAACCGGTGACTCAGGCTGTACTAGCTCCTGTAACTGCTGGGTGTGCTGGAGGCAGCGCTGTAGTCGCAATGTTTGCAGGTGGTGGTAATACTGTAACGATGTTTCTATGTTGGCACGTTCAAGCAGCCGTTCGCTACTCACAACAGGGACGAAACGCACGAACAAAATGCGGGCTTGCGGAGTGGTCGTGGGTGCGCGGCGTAGGCACACAGTGGCACAGTGGCAGCCGCTGCGCCAACAAAGCGCCGTGCGCGTCGTTTGGCCGGTTTATTCTGCAGCGCAGCCCTCCCCTGGGGGAACCGCCGCCGCCGCTGCGCGGGCTGAATTAGGTTCAAGCCGCACAATGCGGACCCCGCAAACAGCCGCCGGCTTTTGTTCGCCGCCATTCGCAGTCCGGCGTGGGCGGCGTCTACCGGCTGTTTCTTATGGCACACGCTGCCTCAGCACCACCCGAGCCAGCCACTGTAAAAGATGCAGTGCGTCCGACAAAAGATCTCGAAATCTCGGCAGAGATTGAATCCTCAGCGTCCTCACTGCGTCCTCTTGTTTTCGGCATGACTATGCCGCAGATTACCAGCTAGTAATCGCAAAAATAGAAATGAATTACAAAATGATTTAGAGGAAGTATCTACATGGTGTGAAATGTGGCAATTGGCTATTTACCCCATACGAGTACTGGTACGTAATTCGTTAAATTTTGGTTACACTATGAATCACACATGTTTACAGACTTAAATGCCTACGAATTTGAAACGCGAACAGCTGCTAGCATGAGTTTCTTAGAAGTAGATACCTTAGGGGTTGCGAAGCAACTCAAATCGCTTGATACGGGCAAGTCTTCAGGTCCAGATTGTATACCGATTAGGTTCCTTTCAGATTACGCTGATACAATAGCTCCCTACTTGGCAATAATATACAACCGCTCGCTCACCGATAGATCTGTACCTACAGATTGGAAAATTGCGCAGGTCGCTCCAGTGATTAAGAAGGGTAGTAGGAGTAATCCATCGAACTACAGACCTATATCATTGACGTCGGTTTGCAGTAGGGTTTTGGAGCATATATTGTATTCAAACATTATGAATCACCACGAAGGGAACGAACTGTTGATACGTAATCAGCATGGTTTCAGAAAACATCGTTCTTGTGCAACGCAGCTAGCTCCTTATTTGCACGAAGTAATGGCCGCTATCGACAGGGGATCTCTAGTTGATTCCGTATTTCTATATTTCCGGAAAGCTTTTGAAACCGTTCCTCACAAGCGACTTCTAATCAAGCTGCGGGCCTATGGGGTATCGTCTCAGTTGTGCGACTGGATTCGTGATTTCCTGTCAGGAAGGTCGCAGTTCGTAGTAATAGACGGCAAATCATTGAGTAAAACTGAAGTGATATCAGGTGTTCCCCAGGGAAGCGTCCTGGGACCTCTGCTGTTCCTGATCTATTAAATGACCTGGGTGACAATCTGAGCAGTTCTTTTAGGTTGTTCGCATATGATGCTGTAATTTGCCGTCTAGTAAGGTCATCCATGACCAGTATCAGTTGCAAAGCGATTTAGAAAAGATTGCTATATTTTGTGGCAGGTGGCAACTGACGCTAAATAACGAAAAGCGTGAGGTGATCCACATGAGTTCCAAAAGAAATACGTTGGATTTCGATTACTCGATAAATAGTACAATTCTCAAGTCTGTCAATTTAACTAAGTACCTGGGTGTTAAAATTACGAACAACTTCAGTTGGAAAGACCACATAGCCGCGTGGGATTAGCCAAGCGGTCTAAGGCGCTGCAGTCATGGACTGTGCGGCTGGTCCCGGCGGAGGTTCGAATCCTCCCTCCTCCGGCATGTGTGTGTTTGTCCTTAGGATAATTTAGGTTCAGTAGTGTGTAAGCTTAGGGACTGATGACCTTAGCAGGTAAGTCCCATAAGATTTCACACATTTTTTGGAAAGACCACATATATAATATTGTGGGGAAGGCGAGCCAAAGGTTGCGTTTCATTGGCAGGACACATAGAAGATGCAACAAGTCCACTAAAGAGACAGCTTACACTACGCTCGTTCGTCCTCTGTTAGAATATTGCTGCGCCGTGTGGGATCCTTACCAGGTGGGATTGACGGAGAGATCGAAAGGAGGCAAAAAAGGGCAACTCGTTTTGTATCATTACGTAATAGAGGAGAGAGTGTGGCAGATATGACACGCGAGTTGGGATGGGTCATTAAAGCAAAGACGTTTTCCGTTGCGGCGAGATCTATTTACGAAATTTCAGTCACCAACTTTCTCGTCCGAATGCGAAAATATTTTGTTGAGCCCAACCTACATAGGTAGGAATGATCATCAAAATAAAATATGAGAAATCAGAGCTCGAACAGAAAGGTTTAGGTGTTCGTTTTTCCCGCGCGCTGTTCGGGAGTGGAATGGTAGAGAGATAGTATGATTGTGATTCGATGAACCCTCTGCCAAGCACTTAAATGTGAATTGCAGAGTAATCATGTAGATGTAGATTTAAATGAATTACAGTTACGAACGACTTACACTGGAATCATAATATATGAAATGTTGTGAAGAAGGTGAATCAAACGCTGCACTTTATTGGCTTGCCGTTCGTTGTAGCCGAGAGGTTCTAGGCGCTTCAGTCTGGAACCGCGCTGCTGCTACGGTCGCGGGTTCGAATCCTGTCTCGGGCATGGATGTGTGTGATGTCCTTAGGTTAGTTAGGTTTATTAGTTCTAACTTGTAGGGGACTGATGACCTCAGATGTTAAGTCCCATGGTGCTCAGAGCCATTTGAACCAGCTTTATTGGCAGTAAGAGGATTATACACTTGTTTGTCCTCTTTCTGAATATTCCTGCGTAGCATAGGATCCTTACCGAGATAGGAATGAAGGAGGACGTCGAAAAGAGAGAGGAAAGGCTGTTACGAACGTGATAAGTGAGTTTGGAGAGAAACCGTTAAGACAAAGACGAGATCTTTTCAAGTAATTTCAGTCAGCGAATTTTCCTTCCAACCACTGGCATAGAAAAAAAAAAACAATCATCCTTATAAAATGAGAAAAGTCAGAGTTCGCATGGAAAGACTCAGGTGTTCATTTTTCTCACTTTGTACTCAGGAGTAAGAGAGAAGGAAATACACCTGGAAACTCGACGTCGATTTTGATACGATGACGGCGTATGCCACTTGGGGTATAGCAGATATACAACAGATAGCGTAGTTGCACAGCTACGAGAGCGCCATCTGTGCCCAACCTTTAATAGGGAATGCTCACAGCCAGAACGTTCAGTGTGGTGCAAACGTGTGAAGCAAGTAGACAACCATGCCACGGAGACGTAATCGCGCTTTCTACAGCCAAATGAACGAGTTCGAAGGAGGGCAAATTGTGGCCTTCTGAGTGGCAAGATTTTCCTTTCCAAGAAGTTCCGCACAAGGTGGAAGTGCTGCGTCAGTAGTGCAACAGTGCTGGTGTCAATGGTCACGTGAACAGTCTCACATCCGTAGACGAAGTTCCGTACGTCCACGCAGCACGGATGCCTTCCAGGACAGTCGTGTTGTAAGGGCGGCAGTGGCAGGTCGTACAGCAGGGGTGCGAGGGCTCGTGAGCGTCGCTCCTCGGCCACATCGCGCCAATTTCTGCAGCCGCCTGAATTAAGGTGAAAGGGTAAAATGTTGCTCCACCGGAATAGGGTTCTTAAATGATATTCACAGCTCCCTGTTCGGTGAACCATAGTTTGCAGTGTGTACTTGGTCGTAGTTGATTCCATTTAAACAGAATTGGGCCTCACAGTGGACTCATGCAAACAAAGTCAGATTGTGCCGTAAAAGGAATTAATTCAGAAGAGAACTTGAGTAGTTTCCACCCCAACTGACGCTTTGCCAATCAAGCACCATCCCTTTTATGACTTGTGTTTGTAATTTTTTTTTGTAAGATTTATCAGCTTGTTGTGGTTATAAAAGGATTAATTAAACTTGTTACTACTTTCGTAAACTTAAATACGCCACTATTCTTAACTGTACTCCCTCAACTATGCACCGCTTTTATTTTATTACCGCAGTAGATAGGTACACCAGCAATTCAAGTTTCAGTCTTATTGAATTAGTTAATTTGATTATTTATTTGAGTTCTGAATGTGACCGTATACATAGGCAACAAAATAGCCATGAGTAAATTCAATTTGAAGGTTATTGAGAAGATAATACTTTTCTTTATGTAAAGACAGTAAAATTTAGCATCACTCGGACACCTATTTATGAATAAAGCAAGCGACGGCTAGCAACTGGACACGACGTAACGTAAGCTGTTAGAATATCTCTCTATAATGTCATTTTGTCTCCACCATATCAAATAAAGCTTCCTTGAAGAAATAAAAAAAGTTAGAACTGTGTTAAACTGGATTGCCTGCCAGCAGTGAACTATTTCGACTTTTGACATTACAATAGCACTTAAATACGTATGTTTTTGTCCTCCTAAGCCCTTCTAGAACTTGTAGATCTCGACACTATTCGACAGTTGCTTCATCCTTTATCAGTTGTGTTGTTCGCTTGAGACACAGCAGCGTGCCCTAAATTTTTAGGGTCAAAATAACACAGGTGGTAGGCACCTTGAACAGAGTACTTTGACGTAAGGAATCAATGGTCGAAAACGATTTTTTTATTCATATAAACAACAACGTGGGTTCACATAAAACTGTAAGAACTGGCGACCGCCAGGCACAGTGAGTGTATTACAGTGATAATGAAGTTTTACTGCACTCTCGCAGATGTCCATGTTGTCTGTTGTACAACTGCAGAGGCAGCTACGACCCAGCAAATAGTTTTTCTTCACTTTCTATTGGGTTTTGTACCTCGACTACTTCATGTACCGGCATAGAAGAAAAGTCTATCCGGTGGTAGCGCTGGCAGTCCAATCCAACGATTGGTATATCTATTGATGAGATGTCTACGACCACATTAACGAAGTGTGCAGGTCAACCGTCGTGTTGAGAAACAATCCTGTTCATTAATTTTTTAAGCCGTTACTCTTTTATCTCATTATGTAATTGCCGTTCATATTTTCTTATTGCTCTAATCTCTCCGTCAATGCCGCACCCGACATAAACTGTGACCGGAAAGTTCTTGACAGATTAAAATTGTTTTCTGGTCTGGGACCCCAACGTGGAAGCATGCCTTTCGTGGACAATGCTCTTACTCATGCGAGATTTGCGCCCGGTTAGCTCATTCGGTACGAGCAGTATAGAGTCCCGCTCTGGCGCATGGTATTAAGCTGCCATGGAGTCAGGCTGTGGCTGATTATAAACCATTTTTCTGCAGTACCCTTTTCTCATGCGTACGAATCCTGCAAGGTACTCGGAGAAATTGTGTGAAGTTAGAAAAGTAGGAGAGAGAGAGATACAGCAGTGAGGGGGGGAGGGAGAGGGAGGGCAAGTGGGTTAGCTGGATAGCTAAGCTGATAAGCGCATTACCCTCGAAAGACGTGATTCTGAGTTTCAGACACAGTCGGGTTCCCAGGTTCAGTGTGTCAGAACAATCACGGGAAGTACTAATTTTCATAAAGTATCTAGGAGTACGCGTATGGAACGATCTGACGTAATAACTTTTAATGTCAAGATGTTCATTCTTTCTACAATTTTTTGTACCTTGTCTTCGTTCCCCTGAATGACCAATTCGTCATGATAAAACCTTACCATTTCGACTTCGACTCCACTCAACCTTACCTCTTCCATACCTTCTTTACATTCCTTAATGCTTTTCTCAGTATGCGGATTGAACAATACTGGTGAGAAGTTACATCCATGGCGCATTCCAATTCTGTACGTAAGCATGCTATTCTTCACCATTTGTATGTATGATGTCTCCTCGGTTTTTATACTATTCGTACATAGACCAGTACAAGACATGATATTCATTAACATATTCCACTTTTCGAGGACCTGCGGATCCAATAGGTACTGTTTTTTGATGTCCAGCATTTTGTCTACAACTCGTAGTAATAGTAAGACTGCTCCTCTTGAGACTTTGTTCCACCTACATTCACACTGACCTTAAGTTAAATTTCGTTCAGTTTTCTTACTTATTCTTCTTCTCAGTACTTATTATTCTTCTCAGTACTTTCGGCATGTGCTACAACAGACAAACGGTCCGATGTCTTTACATTTCAGTGTTGCAAATCAAAGAGAACGATGATACACTTTTTAAAATGTAATGGCATTTCTCGGTTCCATGTAATTCCGTGATCAGTTTGAAAATGTAGTGCTGTATTTCATCACCTAATTCCTTCAATATTTCTTCGGTCACTTCATCACATCAATGCGTTAATAGTTTTCAATTCTTTTACAGCTTTAAGGTACACTCCCATTGTTAAAGAGAGCTTCTGCAGAGCACTTGATATGCTTTCTAACGTTTATTGAAACTGATTTTCTTGTAAAGGATCATCTACATCTGCCTTGACTTTTATACGATTACCCTACAACTCACATGTTAGTGTTTGGCATAAAGTGCACAGAACTACTTTCAGACTACGCTGCCAGAAAAAAAATAGTACTCCATTTTAGAGGTTTCCAATTCACTCAATATATATTGTTGCAACAGAGCATATAGAATACATGAAATGACTACATTCACAGATCAATAGCACAAGCGGTTATGAGGTACCAGGCATCGATCCATGCTAAAAATCCCATATTAGTGAGGTGTAGCCTCCACGGGCGGCAATGCAGGCACTGATTTTGGCATCCAGACGGTTGTACAGATGGAGAATACTGTCCTGGGAGACGTTACGCCACGTCTGCTCGACCTGTGCACGTAGTTCTGTAAGACGTGTTGGTCAACTAGTTCCACGAGTCACTTCTTGTCCCGTCAGGTGCCCCACGTGCTAGATTGGAGACAAGCCCGGAGATAGCTCTGGTCAGGGAAGTTGGTGTACGTCTTCCAGACCACGTTTCATTTCATGGGCAGTGTGTGTGCGAGCATTATACTGTTGAAGCAGCACAACGTCTTACTGCCAGAAAGATGTCAAAATACACTCCTGGAAATGGAAAAAAAGAACACATTGACACCGGTGTGTCAGACCCACCATACTTGCTCCGGACACTGCGAGAGGGTTGTACAAGCAGGTAGTCCCAGTCTTCAAGAAGGGTCGTCGAGCAGATGCGCAAAACTATAGACCTATCTCTCTGACGTCGATCTGTTGTAGAATTTTAGAACATGTCTTTTGCTCGAGTATCATGTCGTTTTTGGAAACTCAGAATCTACTATGTAGGAATCAACATGGATTCCGGAAACAGCGATCGTGTGAAACCCAACTCGCTTTATTTGTTCATGAGACCCAGAAAATATTAGATACAGGCTCCCAGGTAGATGCCATTTTCCTTGACTTCCGGAAGGCGTTCGATACAGTTCCGCACTGTCGCCTGATAAACAAAGTAAGAGCCTACGGAATATCAGACCAGCTGTGTGGCTGGATTGAAGAGTTTTTAGCAAACAGAACACAGCATGTTGTTCTCAATGGAGAGACATCTACAGACGTTAAAGTAACCTCTGGCGTGCCACAGGGGAGTGTTATGGGACCATTGCTTTTCACAATATATATAAATGACCTAGTAGATAGTGTCGGAAGTTCCATGCGGCTTTTCGCGGATGATGCTGTAGTATACAGAGAAGTTGCAGCATTAGAAAATTGTAGCGAAATGCAGGAAGATGTGCAGCGGATAGGCACTTGGTGCAGGGAGTGGCAACTGACCCTTAACATAGACAAATGTAATGTATTGCGAATACATAGAAAGAAGGATCCTTTATTGTATGATTATATGATAGCGGAACAAACACTGGTAGCAGTTACTTCTGTAAAATATCTGGGAGTATGCGTGCGGAACGATTTGAAGTGGAATGATCATATAAAATTAATTGTTGGTAAGGCGGGTACCAGGTTGAGATTCATTGGGAGAGTCCTTAGAAAATGTAGTCCATCAACAAAGGAGGTGGCTTACAAAACACTCGTTCGACCTATACTTGAGTATTGCTCATCAGTGTGGGATCCGTACCAGATCGGGTTGACGGAGGAGATAGAGAAGATCCAAAGAAGAGCGGCGCGTTTCGTCACAGGGTTATTTGGTAACCGTGATAGCGTTACGGAGATGTTTAACAAACTCAAGTGGCAGACTCTGCAAGAGAGGCGCTCTGCATCGCGGTGTAGCTTGCTCGCCAGGTTTCGAGAGGGTGCGTTTCTGGATGAGGTATCGAATATATTGCTTCCCCCTACTTATACCTCCCGAGGAGATCACGAATGTAAAATTAGAGAGATTAGAGCGCGCACAGAGGCTTTCAGACAGTCGTTCTTCCCGCGAACCATACGCGACTGGAACAGGAAAGGGAGATAATGACAGTGGCACGTAAAGTGCCCTCCGCCACACACCGTTGGGTGGCTTGCGGAGTAAAAATGTAGGTGTAGATGTAGATGCAATGATCACACGCACGGCACAGCGGACACACCAGGAACCGCGGTGTTGGCCGTCGAATGGCGCTAGCTGCGCAGCATTTGTGCACCGCCGCCGTCAGTGTCAGCCAGTTTGCCGTGGCATACGGAGCTCCATCGCAGTCTTTAACGCTGGTAGCATGCCGCGACAGCGTGGACGTGAACCGTATGTGCAGTTGACGGACTTTGAGCGAGGGCGTATAGTGGGCATGCGGGAGGCCGGGTGAACGTACCGCCGAATTGCTCAACACGTGGGGCGGGAGGTCTCCACAGTACATCGATGACCTGTACAGTCGTGGACAAAACGAGCGAGACCCCTCGCCTTTTCGTTATGCTGATCCGCACGGCTTTAAAGTCTGCTACACAGCATAACAGGCAAGGCGACGAAGTGCTACCAACATACTATGGACTTGCGTGAAATTGACAAACTATTTGAAATTTTTTAGGCTGTTTTCAATAATTTGTAAGACTATATTAATGCTGATTAGTGTGTTAAATACAACACGTAAATATAAGACAGAACTGAAAGAAGAAACGCTAATTGGTATGAACTGTACCAATAAAAATTAATTTCAACTTATCGAGATAACGTAATTGTTTTAGTAATACAAAGAACGCCGGATCGTTACGAATTAGCAAAATATTATCCGCTTTCGGCCGCGAAACGGTCTGTGTCAACGTTCAGACCAGTCATACTGGATTACCGTTGCTGACCTACCACGAAAGTGTGCAAATTTAACAATGCGTGAAGATTCATAACGAAATTCAGTTAAAAATCATTCAGTGCCACACTTAAGTCAATTCCATTATTGACAGAAGCGGAAAAAGTAGGCAGTAACATGTATGAAATTCTACAAGAGTGTCATATTGACATGCACAGGGCGCCAGTACAGAATAAAGGTAGCGATAAAACGTATTGGGGCCGCGAGAATTTCTTAAAATTGCTTTACTGATATTCTACCTGCCTCCATCGAGATTAGAACCGAAAACAAACCAGACCTTCCTTTCACTACGCTAGCAGACAACCCATGCAGCCCTCTATTATTACCCCAGACATGAATAAGCCACTAATTTCGCAATAAAAATGGCAAAATGATCTGCAGTTTCTGTTGCATAGAGCTTTCTGGACTCAAAAACATGAATTTTCTTCCTTTATGTCACCGCTTATGTGACAACCATTCGGGATGTTTATCGAAATAGCAAAATACTGTTATTAGAGAGTAAATTTAGTAGGATATTTCTGCACCACCCCAGGAAATAAACGGCTACACAGCTGCCAAACGTATTCTACACTGTTTCGAATTCTCCACTAGACTCGCCACAGCCGCAAAACGTTCATTAGCCTAAGTGTTTCTTAAGCTAGCTAGCAATGGGAATGTTCGCACTTCTAAAACGCGGTAGCATTAATACTGGGGTGTGAACTACCACGTGTATAGGCAAATGGATTGTATTTGCATTCCTGTAAACGTGATTTGGATCGAAAGTGTAGCTACGAATTATATGCTGATGTATCGACTGCAACTAGAACATTTCGAATAAAGAGTAGGGGGTGTTATTTATGCAGCCCTCATCTTCAGTATCTGTCGTAGCTGTTTTCGTTGTTAGGATTTCGTCACCTAAACCGGTAAAAACGGAACCCTACAAGTCTCACTTTCTTGACCGCCTATCGGTCTACCCAACCTTTAAAACCCGTTTACCTCCAGAACGGGTAGACATAATAAGCGGAAATGTATCGCACTTCTTGCGGTAACCGGTCCCTTGGTGGTGTAAAAAAAGTGAGCTTCTATGTCAACGCAATCTAAAGATACGGCCGTTTATGTAAAGAAAATTTACGCGAAAGGTCAAAAAATGGCTTCAAGAACTATGTGACCAAACTGCTTATGTCATCAGCCCCTAGACCTAGAACTACATAAACCTAGCTAGCCTAAGGACATCGCAGACATCTATGCCCGAGGTAGGATTCCAACCTGCGACTGAAGTAGCCGTGCGGTTCGTGACTGATGCACCTGGAACCGCTCGACCACAACACCCGGCGGAGCCCTATTCACCTCATGTATAATGATAAACTGTATTCGCCAGCAACTCAGATCGTTTGATCACGGAACTTTTACGAAGCTACATTCAAACTTTGTTCGAAGTCGTCTGCAATATCCATTTATAAACACCCTAGGAACGTCGTATGCGATATCCACTTCTGAAGACGCTGGCAGATACTGCAGTACCGTAACAAGTAGGTAAGAAATTATTGTTATTGGTCCATGCATCACACTTTATTTCAATATCAATTTAACGCGCCTAGGTGTTCGTATATGGCTGAAACTAATGAACAAAAAGTAAATAAATAGCAAACAACTTCGATGTTCAAATCAAATAAAAGTCACATGTTGGAATTACAACATAATTTCGTTGTTACATCTACATGACTACATCAACAAGATTTCTTTGCAATCCAGACTTACGTGCCTGGCAGAAGGTTCGGACTATTTCTCTACCGTCCCAGTCATTAACAGTGTGCGGGAAAAAGGACCACTTAAATCTTTTCTTGCGAGCCTTGAATTACATTACTACTATGGTTTCTTCCTGTGTAAGTTCCCGAGGATTGGCATTCAGAACAGATGTTGGTGATTGAAATTTCGTGAAAAGATCTCGCAGCAACGAAAAACGCTTTTGTTTTCATGAATGTTACCCCAACTCGATTATCAAACCTGGCACCCTCTCTCCCCTATTTCGTGACATTACAAATCGTGCTACCGTTCCTTGGACGTTTTTGCGAGCGCAGTCAATCACTTCTGTCAAGGATATTATAGCAGTGGACAGACAAACGTAGTGTAGGCAGTGTTTTCAGTTGGCCTGTTGCGTATTCTTAGTGTGCGGCCAATAAAACGCAGTCATTCGTTTGCCTTCCCCAGAAAAGTATGTTTTCGATCGTTCCAGTTTGAGTTTTACTGGGTACTGAGATGAACTGACAGTGCTTCGACTTGTGTTTTGTCATGTAACCGAAAGTTAATTATTGTTATTGAACGCAGCTTTCGTGTTTAATGTATTCCTCATTCAACAGAGTACACTCCTCCTACACCACATATAACTGTTTCAAAGTATTAAATTGTTACTGATGTTACCAAGTTGCAGTGGTCATCTTAACTTGCCGTTTTGAAACAAAGGAAAATATTATAGCGAAATGTAGCAACTAAGAAGCGGAGTATCCAAATAAACAAACATTTCCGGTTTAAGTAGTCGCAGTAGGTCTACTACACAGTAACGCAAATTAGGAGCAAAGTCCATTAGTAGATGGTTATCAGGAAAACCAGCCCTCATAATGCAAAGTGCCACTACAAGAAAGAAAGTTTCCAAACATGTCAATGAGTAGTCGAGAAAAGTGGACGCATTCTGTCTACTGAATCCCAACGCACGCCACTTACGAGGGGACACGCCAAGCGTCATACCCCGATCTTGCTGAAACTTCCCTCAGTGAAAGAGGGGACAAAATAAGCTAAGACACGTGTTCGCTTATCTGCTTACACTCTACCGCTTCTGAGAAAACGACGGTCAAAGTTTTCAATGCGCTGTTGCTATAGTGTAGATACCTCTTAGCGGGTAAGGGTTCAACTGAAGCGGTGGCTCTGCGGCTACCATAGCGACTTCGGAACTTTGCGCTGCGAGCTCGAAACCCGGTTTTTCCTTCCCCCCCCCCCCCCCCCCCCACACACACACTCTCTGAATTATCTACGAATGTTTATTCCAATTTATGTTGAAACACTGTTGTCGTTATTCGTCAGTTAATTTACTGTGTAAAGAAATAAGTTAAAAAGGGAACACATAGTGCGTAGTGGGGCGATCACTCTGTTGTAGAAATAATTCAGAAGCCAAGATCGCTTAAATACTGTTTACTGGGTAACCGGGTTCAACACACTAAAGGTGCCGTCATCGGATCTGAATGTAGATTAACATTTATAAACCATTTGGATATAACGATACATGAGGCAGACCAGATGATTTTAGATCAGTTTGTCTCATTCGTTTATTATTTTTTTAATTAATTTATTACACATAAAGTTAATTGGCGAATAATGACAACATTATTTCAACATAAATTAGAAAAAAAAACACTCGTAGATAATTCTGATAGAGAGGCAGGAAAAAACAGTAATAAAAAAACCCAATATGGTCTCGAACACGGGAATCAAAGTTAAGAAGGAACGACGGTAGCCACTGAGCCACCGCTTCAATTGCGTTCTCGGCTGCAGAAGGTATCTACACTATAGCAAGAGTGCGTTGATAACTTTGACCGTCGTTTTCTCGGAAACGGTCGAGTGTCTGCAGATAAGTCGAAACACATGTTCGCTTATTTTGTCCTCTCCTTCACTGAGCAAAGTTTCTGGACAATCAGCCTATGACACCTGGCGAGTTCTCCTCGTTAGTCGAGTCGCTTCTTACGCCCGGCGAGAATTATGTACGCCTCAGAGAAAACTGCGCCACTTGGAAACACGGCGAGCGAGGATAAACACGTTTTCCTTCTTATAAGGCAACCTTCTACAGCTAAAATTCACGAAGTGTTCTTCAGGTTGCCTCATATATTTCAGAAATGTTTCTTGCTTTAGGCCTGCCGCATATGCAAAACGTAAACATTTCATTTCATGTAATATTTATCAGGATAAGACATGACAAGAGTGGACCAGTCCCTTCTGAGAAAAATTACAGATTCTAAGTTGCTCCACTATGTAATGACACGGGTACGGGCTTGCGACCTCTCGTTTATGCCAACGATTTCCGTGTTAGACATACTTGGCCACTGCGTTGTGGCTGCCGTCGTGGAGGAGGCAGTCTGTTTCCTACTAGCGCTGTTTCTGCAGCAGATATTAACCGCGACGAATCATTCAGTCAACGCTAAATGGCCCATCTGGCTGAGGAAGACAAGGGCGCTATAATAGCACTCCATGCAGAGGGATCTTCAAATGGCTATACAGCACGAACTATGGGTCTTCCCAAGTCGACGGTAGCCAGGTGGATCAGACGAAAGGAAGAGAGTGGTAACCTGAATGGGAGGCCTCATGGGCGTCGCCGCAAAACAACAGCAGCTCAGGATCAGCAGATACGCCGTTTCAGTGAGAACCACCCATTTGTCACCCCACGACAAATTCAGCAGACTTTGGGTCTCAATGTGAGTAGTAAGACCGTCACTCGTCGTCTAAGGGAAGGTGGACTGAGAGCAAGAAGCGCTGCTGTGAAAGAGACATTGACTGTTTCCCACAGAGAAGCTCGCCTTGCTTTTGCTGCTGAAAATGTCGACAAACCTCTCCAGTTTTGGAGGCGAGTGATTTTCACGGACGAAAAAGTTTTCTCTACGGCATCAACCGGAAAAGTACTTTTTTACCGGCCTGAAGGTGCTAGGTATAATCGAAAATATATTACAGTTGCCGAAGGAATGGCAGGGAGTCGGTAACGGCATGGGCATGGATATCGGCCGAAGGGTGTGGGCTCCTGTGGGAAGTGGAAGGAAGATTCGATGCGCGCAATTACATATCAATTCTGGAGAACGTGATGTAGCCTTCTGTGACAGCAAGATTTGGCGATGATCAGATCATGTTCCAACAAGATCGCTCGCCTATTCATATGGCACGTGTGGTTAAGAGGTGGTTCGACGACCATAGTAATATTACTGTAACGGAATGGCCACGTAAAGGAGCTGACATGAATCCCATTGAGAATATTTGGGCAGAAATGGTCAGAGTAATACGAGAAAAGGGGCAGTCACCGTCGACTCGCCGACAGCTTTCTGATGTGATTCATGACGCTTGGAATGAGTTACTTGAATCTCCTAGTTATGTGGCTCGAGTTGTGGGCTCAATGCCCAACAGACTTCGAGCTGTTGTGGAAGCCGAAGGAGGCTATACGCGATACTAAGCAGCATCAGCGGAGGTGTTTTTTTTTTTTCAGCCCTTCACCAATCAGCTGCAACAGCTGTTTCAAGTTTTTTCTTTATTTACAGACGTATATTTTATATAATTTCAAGGAAACGCAGTAAGTGGAATGTGGACAAACAAATTAATTCACAGCAAAATATGTAATATTTAATTTGACAAGAGAAGAAATACACACCTTATATATTCATGCAGTCTGTAAAAAATACATGACACACGTGTATATGCAAGAAGGGTACAAAACAATTCATCACAAATGAAAAATATTGAGGAGAAGCTCGCCGATGAAGGCGTAATTTGAGAACAAAGGTTGGGCTAGAAGGAGAGGTAATGAGGCCCGAGAAAGCAGAGAAAAATCAAATACCCAGTAGACTTTGAGTCGTTGTCGCTGCAGAGGGCGGTTGGTATATGCGATTCGGAGCAACAGTAGAAGAATAGTTTTATTTACTGATTTTTGAGGCTTTATTTTGTGACGGCTAAACAGTGCTGCCTCATGAGACCCACTATTTGTCCACATGTGGCTAAACATCAGAGGTGTAAAAAATTTTGAGAGATGCCGAAGTTCTCTGGGAGAGTAACGTGTTTTAGACAAGAAGATGATTTTTAGTTCATTTCATTTTAACAATTCACACTACGCTTTGACATTCTAATCTTTGATTTCATTTTATTATCATGTATCTTTTCTTCAGTGAAAGTCAACGGTAGTAAGTTTCAAGATATGAAGAATAACTGGAAGTTTTTAATTTGTGGAATAGCGTATTTAACACTTAATATTTTCAACAAATCTGTAGTTATAGGACATATTAAGAAGCAAGTCAAAAATGGCATTGTGGAAAGATCAGGTTGGTTTCTAAAGGGTAACGACGGTAAAATAGCAAATACGAAACTATGGGTAACAACTATTGTTGATGGTGAGGAGCAATAATCGATATCCAGAATGAAATTTTCACTCTGCAGCGGAGTGTGCGCTAATATGAAACTTCCTGGCAGATTAAAACTGTATGCCCGACCGAGACTCGAACTCGGGACCTTTGCGTTTCGCGGGCAAGTGCTCTACCAACTGAGCTACCGAAGCACGACTCACGACCGGTACTCACAGCTTTACTTCTGCCAGAACCTCGTCTCCTACCTTCCAAACTTTACAGAAGCTCTCCTGCGAACCTTGCAGAACTATCACTCCTGAAAGAAAGGATACTGCGGAGACATGGCTTAACCACAGCCTGGGGGATGTTTCCAGAATGAGATTTTCACTCTGCAGCGGAGTGTGCGCTGATATGAAACTTCCTGGCAGATTAAAACTGTGTGACCGACCGAGACTCGAACTCGGGACCTTTGCCTTTCGCGGGCTGTGGCTAAGCCATGCTCTAATTCGAAACATCAAAAATCAATGGAGTGACTATTATTGAACGTCATCAGGTCACTCATCGAGCATTCCTATGCAGTACTGTTACTGGTGACGTATTTTGTTGCCTTTATTGTCAACTTCATAAGAAGAAATAAAGGCTGTGCCCCACCAAAAGACGTAAACTCGAGGAAAGAGTAACGTGAACATCATATTTTACATCTGATAATTCCAAAAGTGTGTTTTGGGCTACGAATTCTGCCCCCAGGGTGTGTGCAACACAGTTGGCATTTGTTGCCACAACTGAGGCACCTTTCTTTCGCAGTGTAAGAAAATCGAGCAACAAAACTACATCACCTGTGCTACTGCATGATAACGCACTATGTTGATTTGAGAAACAAAACAATCCAGAGACTGATAGAAAAGTCGTCTGTCAGGCACTTGTATTGATAGGGAAGTCCTCTCTCAAGCACTTGTCCCTTTCGTCATATATTTGTAAAATTTTACCTTTCCCCCTCTTGATCGATCAACCGTCAAGGCAATTCATTTCTAGACGGAAATACTCTTAAAACTACTCTGGTTTAATGACATCGTTAGAACCAGTAGGTTTCTACAGGCGTAGAATTTGTAAAAACTTTAGCATTGTCAGATCGTTTTAGATATCGTGAAAGAAAATTCTGCTGCTGATTATTTTCTCTTTGATAATTACTGTTGCGTTTAGTAAACTAATGGAAAATGCAATTAAAATATTCACTGTACTAATACAAATTAAATTCAGCTTACTACAGAAACATCACGACGGCAGACTATCTTAATAAAGCATTAAGTGTCTATGAGACGATTGAACCTATTTTAACACGAATTAGTAGGATATTACCAACTTTTGACTTCGAAAAGATCTGTATTTATTTCATTTCCTGTACCATTCGCAAGTATTATGAAAATGTGACATTTCATAGATAAAATTATGTATTCACAACAACAAAAAATATGTCGGCAGAAAACAAAAGTGGCATTATGAATTTGGCAGTACCGTAAGGTTTTCGCTCTGACACTAAGAGTTACTGAAAGTAGCAAGACGAATTTTGCTCGAGCGTTGTCTTACGATTCCCTTATTGAGTTTTTATCAGCCTGCTTGTAGCTGTGCTACAAAAGAATTAAAAATCTGGCTTTCAGCGAGTCGCGAATGGCGAACGAAAGCAGCTTGCACCTGTTAGCTAAGCATGTTACCTGGGAACTGGTTTTTTCCTAAAGTGGGAAGACGTCCTTTTGTGGTTGAATTGTTGGCAAATGTCAGACAGACGTGTGCCGTTGGTCTAAGCGTTTCGGTGTGTTGAATTTGTGCCAATGATTTTTCTACAGGTTTCTTCTGTCCCAAATAGAGAGTTGAAGTCTCCCACTAGTATTTTCACGTCATCCTGGTGAATTTTGCTCATAGTATTTTCGAGTGTGTTCCAGAATTTTTCGACATTTTCGTAGTTTTTCTTATTTTCGATGTTGGTGGGGACACGTGCATTGATGAGCGTATATTTTTTATTGTGGCTCTGAATGAGCATAGACATAAGTCGCTTGTTGATGGGCAGGCCACGGTGGCCGAGCGGTTCTAGGCGCTTCAGTTCGGAACCGCGCGACTGCTACGGTCGATGGTTCGAATCCAGCCTCGGGCATGGATGTGTTAGGTTAAGTTAGGTTTAATTAGTTCTAAGTTCTAGGGGACTGATGACTTCCGGTGTTAAGTCCCATAGTGCTCAGAGTCATTTGAACCTTTTCATTGTTGATGGGTGTGATTTCTTTGACAGAGTTGATGATAGATCTGTGTTCGAGAAATGCAATGCCGAAGATTGGTACGCCTTTCGCTACCTTTTGTTGTATTTTGCTTTTGAAGACGCAATGGTTTCCCTAATGCAAGGTTTCATTGTCAGTTAGTCGTGGTTCTTGAAGAGCAAGGATGAGAATTTTTTGTCGGTGGATTTCTTTTGTGAGATTATTTAGTTTTCGTGTTTGGATCAATGTATCGATGTTTCCTTTTAAATGCATGTTTCTTCCTTGTGGGGAAATTTACCAGAGATCTTCGATATTCTCTGCCGTGCTAACCTGGACTCCCCAGAATCCGAAAATCCAACTGCCGCCTGTCGACAGCTGGGTTGTGTACCACTTGGGGTAAAGTTGACTTTGCTTGCATAGTTCATGTTTGCTTGTGTTTCATTGGTTTGGCTAGGGTGATACAAGGACCGGACAGGACCAGAGGGTGTTGAAGCCTTTGAAGGCAAATATTTTCAGCCAAGCTCATTGAGCTAAGAGACGGTGACCAGAGTAGCGGTGATTTTAACTCAGACGTGTCTGGATTTTGGGTTCAACGGATTTGGTAGCCGTTCAGGATTGTGTTAGTATTTGGTTCACCCCTAGTATTTGATTTCCTCGGTACCACCCATATGGGGGAGGGTTTCCCCTATCCGCCACACGCGATTATTATTATTATTATTATTATTATTATTATTATTGTCATTATGTCATCAGCAAATCCGATATGGTGTATCTTCCCACCACTGAAATAGATGTGTATTGTTCGATTCAGTATTTCCATCACATAAATGTGGGTTATAATTACGTTACATTGCTGCTAGAAGACATATTTCTCACTTTTTCTTAGACAGTTGCTATCTGTTACTCCATCATAGGAATTTATGTGCGCAGCATTGTTGCAATACAGACGTTCAAATTATCCGATTTCTGTAATTTCGTTTCGATACCAGATAGTTCTAATCGGATTCAGCTAGGCAGTCTTAATGTGGATATCTGACTACGACTCTGATCATGTGATAGACTGGGCAAATCACATTCTTAATCGGACTGTTGAATATACACTCCTGGAAATTGAAATAAGAACACCGTGAATTCATTGTCCCAGGAAGGGGAAACTTTATTGACACATTCCTGGGGTCAGATACATCACATGATCACACTGACAGAACCACAGGCACATAGACACAGGCAACAGAGCATGCACAATGTCGGCACTAGTACAGTGTATATCCACCTTTCGCAGCAATGCAGGCTGCTATTCTCCCATGGAGACGATCGTAGAGATGCTGGATGTAGTCCTGTGGAACGGCTTGCCATGCCATTTCCACCTGGCGCCTCAGTTGGACCAGCGTTCGTGCTGGACGTGCAGACCGCGTGAGACGACGCTTCATCCAGTCCCAAACATGCTCAATGGGGGACAGATCCGGAGATCTTGCTGGCCAGGGTAGTTGACTTACACCTTCTAGAGCACGTTGGGTGGCACGGGATACATGCGGACGTGCATTGTCCTGTTGGAACAGCAAGTTCCCTTGCCGGTCTAGGAATGGTAGAACGATGGGTTCGATGACGGTTTGGATGTACCGTGCACTATTCAGTGTCCCCTCGACGATCACCAGTGGTGTACGGCCAGTGCAGGAGATCGCTCCCCACACCATGATGCCGGGTGTTGGCCCTGTGTGCCTCGGTCGTATGCAGTCCTGATTGTGGCGCTCACCTGCGCGGCGCCAAACACGCATACGACCATCATTGGCACCAAGGCAGAAGCGACTCTCATCGCTGAAGACGACACGTCTCCATTCGTCCCTCCATTCACGCCTGTCGCGACACCACTGGAGGCGGGCTGCACGATGTTGGGGTGTGAGCGGAAGACGGCCTAACGGTGTGCGGGACCGTAGCCCAGCTTCATGGAGACGGTTGCAAATGGTCCTCGCCGATACCCCAGGAGCAACAGTGTCCCTTATTTGCTGGGAAGTGGCGGTGCGGTCCCCTGCGGCACTGCGTAGGATCCTACGGTCTTGGCGTGCACCCGTGCGTCGCTGCGGTCCGGTCCCAGGTCGACGGGCACGTGCACCTTCCGCCGACCACTGGCGACTACATCGATGTACTGTGGAGACCTCACGCCCCATGTGTTGAGCAATTCGGCGGTACGTCCACCCGGCCTCCCGCATGCCCACTATACACCCTCGCTCAAAGTCCGTCAACTGTACATACGGTTCACGTCCACGCTGTCGCGGCATGCTACCAGTGTTAAAGACTGCGATGGAGCTCCGTATGCCACGGCAAACTGGCTGACACTGACGGCGGCGGTGCACAAATGCTACGCAGCTAGCGCCATTCGACGGCCAACACCGCGGTTCCTGGTGTGTCCGCTGTGCCGTGCGTGTGATCATTGCTTGTACAGTCCTCTCGCAGTGTCCGGAGCAAGTATGGTGGGTCTGACACACTGGTGTCAATGTGTTCTTTTTTCCATTTCCAGGAGTGTAGATCACTTATCTATGACAGGGCCTGAATTCTTAAACACTGTGGAAAATAATAATCCAATGTGCTTATTACAAATACGTTATTTAAATATAAATACATGGACTAACGAAATAATAGTTTATTTACAGGAGCAGAGCCCCATCCATCATAGCAGAGCAGTGCCAGATTGGTTTCAGGCCCAAGAGAGGATAAAGCTGTTGCCGTTTGTTCCACGATCACCAAACATCAACCAGATGGAGAATATGTGGGCAGAGGTAACAAGGCCATTGCCACGTGGATCTACAAAAGCAAGCGACCTTTGGACAAATATAGAAAACATATGTTGGGAAGTAAACCATCGCGCTACACTGTCGACGACTTAATGAAATCAATTCCCTAAGCCTTCGAGAAATCTTACGTAATGATCGTGGGTGGGTTGGTTACTAAAAGTATAAAAAAAAGTTCAAATGTGTGTGAAGTCTTATGGGAGTCAACTGCTAAGGTCATCAGCACCTAAGCTTACACACTACTTAACCTAAATTATCCTAAGGACAAACACACACACTCATGCCCGAGGGAGGCCTCGAACCTCCGCCGGGATCAGCCACGCAGATAATGACTGCAGCGCCCCGGACCGCTCGGCTAATCCCGCGCGGCTACTTAAAGTATACTCGTCCACAAAACCCATGTGGACAATTATCTGATAATCGGTCAAGAGTTGAAGTTTCCCATTAGTATTTTCACGTCATCCAGGTGAATTTTGCTCATAGTATTTTCGACTGGGCTCCAGAATTTTTCCCATGCACTTCTAAGCGCTACAGTCTGGATCCGAGCGACCGCTACGGTCGCAGGTTCGAATCCTGCCTCGGGTATGGATGTGTGTGATGTCCTTAGGTTAGTTAGGTTTTTTTAGTTCTAAGTTCTAGGCGACTGATGACCTCAGAAGTTAAGTCGCATAGTGCTCAGAGCCATTTTAACCATTTTGAACCAGAATTTTTCGACATTTTCGGTGTTTTTCTTATTTTCGATGTTGGTGGGGACACGTGCATTGATGAGTGTATATTTTTTACTGGGGTCTGAATGAGCATAGTACCTAAGCATACACACTACTTAACCTAAATTATCCTAAGGGCAAACACACACACTCATGCCCGAGGGAGGGCTCGAACCTCCGCCGGGATCAGCCACACTGCCCATGACTGGAGCGCCCTAGACCGCTCGGCTAATCCCGCGCGGCTACTAAAAGTATACTCGTCCACAAAACCCACGTGGACAATTATCTGATAATCGGTCAAGCTTCGCTTTGTCCCAGCTCTTTAGCATACAAGTCAATTTACTCTCAGGCTCCTCCTTTCAATTCTTGCAATGTAAGGTAATTGAAAAATCCCATCCACTCGACGCCAACTGAGGAACTGACTGGTGCATGTGCTGTTCAACACACAGTAGTTGTCAGCCTCACTAGAATCAATGACTGTGTGTCTGTGTGTGTGTATGTGTGTGTTTTCGTTTTCATGCACAATCTGAATCAATACTATTAACATTAGAGAGACAACCAACAATAAATAATTCATCAAATATGACTGTAAAGTATTTTAATGCGATGGGAAGTTACTAACTGAATTTTCACCCAACCCACGTCCTGCATATTACGTTAAGTAAGATGTATTAACTCCATAGTATCGTTAGCAGAGACAGTGCGCTCTTGTTGTCGAGGCTCGCGACAAGCGCAGCGATCAGCAGTGCCCAATGCCGCCGCGATTTGTTTATGTTGGCTGAGCGTGGACACTGCAGCAGACGCTTCGCCATAAACAGAAAGAAATCACCTTGTCTCTGACCGCAGTGAGCGGATATCACTGCCTGCGTGTTCTTATAGTAACCAACGTGAGACTCTACTCACAGGAGCCATGGAGAAATTGCAACGGGTATCTTGTCATTAGTCATCAGAATATTAACCAGTGATGAAATGTCCACTCTATTTGAATCCCAAGAAAATAGGAACCTTCTCACAAAGGAATGTGAGGTGATATCAAAATTTATCCAACATACAAAAATTAACTGCAGGGCTTTCATGTATGCAGTAGTAGCACACAAGGAAATATTATGTCTTGGAGGCGTATATTTCATTTCCTGCTCTCATATTAACGCCCTTGTTTTAGTATGAAGTGGGAAAATAAACACGAAAAAAATGGTACAAATGGCTCTGAGCACTATGGGACTTAACATCTATGGTCATCAGTCCCCTAGAACTTAGAACTACTTAAACCTAACTAACCTAAGGACAACACACAACACCCAGCCATCACGAGGCAGAGAAAATCCCTGACCCCGCCGGGAATCGAACCCGGGAACCCGGGCGTGGGAAGCGAGAACGCTACCACACGACCACGAGATGCGGGCTAAACACGAAAAACTTAAGTTCCTGAGAAGCATATAAGTCATTTCCTCTTCTCATATCATAATTTTTGTTTTAGTATGAGGTAAAAAAATAAAAAGTTTAGGGTTCTGAAACATAATATGACACCAGATTCTTATCGTAGGCGCTATCGGAAACGCAAAAAGCAGGGAGCTGTCTATTGTTTTGTCCAAAAGTCTGTTTCCTTTCATGCATTACTCACGTTAGGAGATTCTTATTTAAGGACTTGTGGGCTTCAAGTTCTTCAGCAGAACAAGCCTTATGTTATTGTGCTAATTACGGTATGGAAAAAAATGCAACAAAGACGAGTTCCCCTGGAGCACATGTCTGTATTCAGCAATGACCGCCAGCTGCCACAACACTTCACAGAATCCTTGCGGCGGGCAACACAACTGTGTGTGCACTTCAGACTTCATTCAGTAAGACGTCAGGAGATGGATGGAAACGTCAAATTAACGTTTCTTTCCGAGTCGTATTCAACCGAGAATGAGGTGTTATTAAGGTAGTTGAACGTTCTAGCAATTACACTTATATAATTCCAATATGAGTATTCAGATAGCCAAAAGAACCCGTTTGTACGAAACCATCTGGAACTGCATTAACATCAAACTGCAAGAACTTGAGACAATACTGGACTCTTCTCTTCACTAGGTGACCTATTACTGATATTTAGGATTCTCTCCGTCCTAGGCGTAATGGAAACAGAACTTCAGAGGCGCTTTCCGCTATTCTTGACAAACATGAGAAACTTATATGTGTAAATATGAACTACAATCTAATTCGCATGTGTATGGCATGGGTTAGCTCCGGCACGAAGGTATGATTAAGGATTGGTTTCCGTTGGAATCCCGTTATTTTGATGGCAAGACTAATGTTCGCAAATCACCTCTATTGCCTCAAAAAATAATTGCATCTTAAATATCGAAGGACCGACGTCCGCACTGTCACAGCGCGTTGAAATACAGCAACGACAGAGGATGAAAATTTGTGACCGACTGAGCTTCGAATCTAGACCTGCTGCTTACTAGACAGACGTGCTGACCACTGCACTACTATTTTTTTTTTTTAAGTTTGAGAAGTCTTTCAGCACCAGGTAGGCGGAGGCAGAGAGGGCAGGGGTCGAAAATCCGAGGCCTGGCCATAGTGCCTCCCCCATACCTGTCACTGAGCAGCTGCATTATTCACATGTATTCCATGTTTGCACTCATATATTCCTTTAAATTGTTGAACAAAATTGAAGTAGTAATTAAGGTAAAATAAATTACAGATTGTCGCCTCCAATGGCGTGCGTTCCTTGTGGAACATAACTTATAACAGTGAACAGGGTGACGGAAAAATAAATAACAAACTTTCATTCAGAAATATATTCACAATTTAAGTTATTATGCACTGGATGCATATGAAGTCTGTAAGGAAGCCATATATTTTTCAACAAATGGTAGAAGTTTCGGAGCCGGAGGGGGTTTGCCAAATTAGAACAGTTGTGATTTAAGAACCGACGTAAAAGAATATTCCAGGAATAAAAAAAAGTGATAGAATAGTATTCTGCTTCTAATCAATAAAACTGTCCATCTCTTTGTAGCCCACATAAAGCAATAGATAATTTTTTTTAAAACATTCCTTATATTTGTTATTCTTCTTCAGCTTAAAATGTTCTTCTGCAATATAAAACATGCACTCTTCTAAGTTCTAAGTTTTGTTTATTACATGCTATATGTCATTGTTTCTGCAATTTGTCTATACTACCATCTCTTACAGTAATTACTATTTCTCCTGAAACATCCTGTATAATTATTTGGCTCTCGACGGGTCATCTAAAGTTTTCAGTGCTAGACGCACGGCATCGTCCGAACCCTGACGCACGACATCGTCCGAACCCTCGGGGGAATACAGTGTGGCTGCGAGGGAGTGGAATAATGGCCGGTGAGGAGGGGGGGGGGGAGGGAGGGGGGAGTACCGCGCATGTGGTATACGGCAAAGATGGGAAATCGCGTCTGATGAGGAGCGTTTGTAGATATGTGCTGCAGAGATGTTGGTTGCTGCGTCCCGACAGTGCCCACCGTCGGAGCTTCGAGTCCTCCCTCCGGCATTGTCCATAGTTTAAGTTAGATTAAGTAGTGTGTAAGCTTACTTGGTCCCATACGTTCTCACCACAAATTTACAAAATTTTAAATCCAAAATACTGCATCTCGGTTCCTACAATAGTGCAATAAGTGCGCACTGGTTAGATGTAACTGAAGTGAGTCTCCATCTCGGATTGTGGTTAAGGGCGAACCCCAAGCGAATGGCCACGAACAGTTGGAAGCGGAAACTTAATGTCATCGGAACCGTGTTGAAGGCCCATGACATGCGATCGTTAGACTGACTGCAGAAAGTTCAGTTTATAAATACATACATACTTAGCAAAATTTATCATTTCACAGCAGTCTTACCGATACCGCAGGTCACTGCACATAAAATATTAGCTGTAGCCTCTTCGTGTGTGTGGAAACAAAATATCTTCAAAGTACCCTTCCACACGGCGACTTTGCAGAGGCAAAACACGGGAGTTGGAATTAAGACGTGCTTTTAAACTAATACACGTCACTAAGACATTCATCACGAAACTTCTGTTCCCCTCGTTAGATCCTGGAGATAGGAACGCTCCTGTTAATGTAGCACGCCAGCCTAGATTACGTCCGAAAGTACTATGGCGATTGGAGCTGTATAAGACTTGCACTAGCACAAACCAACACTAGAACTGTCTATGATTATATCACCAGACATCGTCTACACAAACCAATTCCGGTGAATTAAACTACAAAAAACTGGAGAAACGCCTGGAAAAATATCAACAATAAAATTATACCAACTAGAGTCAGTGCCGTATGGTACGACGTTGTAAACGAAACCATACCCTCAGCGGAAACGATTATGAAAAATCAAATTGAGACCACCTTCATACTGCGACAAATGTGGGCTTGTAGAAACTGTAGCGCACACCTTCTTATGTGAAAGTAGAATCAGAATTTGGAACTGGACTACGAAGAAATTAGCACTATCCACAGAACCGCAGAAAGTCATATACCGATAACTGAAGCTTTACAACCCGACTGGAAATGTTACCCGTCCACAAAGAATAACAGTTATTCGTGGCTTCTGGGACAGTTTGTGTTGTACACTCTTTGACATAAAACTCGACCGGCGGCCGGCCGCTTCAGAGGCTAAGTCCGCGCCGATCTTCACATGGGACAAAAAAACTGGCCAACTCGCTAATTCTCTAAGTCCGGTTATCTGCACAATCTGGCAACACTGTAGACTGCGGCACTTCCTGGAGGACAACTTGTCCCAAGATAGAGAGACTCTAGGCTGATTACGCCTGTGGTCTAGCGGTAGCGTGCGTTGTTTCTGTTCATAATGTCAGTGGATCGAGAGCAGCTGGCATAAAATATTTTTATAGCCTCTTCTGTCTGAATGCTGAAGACGTGTAAGTAATGGTAGCGCAGATTCAATCTATTTCGCTTTGTGACACACCGATATCAAAATTTTATCTAGTAACGATTTTGCTGCAGATTTCCTGCAGACTGTCCTCCTCTGGACGCCGTATGCGGCAAAGCTCCGGGATCCATTTGCTGGCTACTGGCAGCGGCCGTGGCGACAGCAGCGGCGCTGCACTCCCCCGTTCTTTATCGAAAGCGCCTGCTACCGCTCATCGCTTTTGATGATTTAAAACGCTTTATTATGCAATGTTGCTCCACAGAAAATTTCTACAATTTCCATTCACGCTCAAAAGCAACGGAGACAGACGCCCTGATTAGTAGGCGGGTTATCGGCAAGAGCTGAGTATGGCCCGAAATTAATTTTATAGACTGGGACGAAATTAAACCACCTCACTACATTCGATGAAGCTATAAATGCTTCATACCTCGTTTCTTTTCCTTTCAAACTTAATTATTTGTGCAACTTTTGGTCAATGTTTGGATGTTTTCGTCAAGCCAGAGTGAGCGTCTGCGGTGTAAAGTGTATTACAGTTCTTGTTTCATTCCTTATGGTAAGTCTATGCGATAAACTGTGTGAATACCTTGCAATGCATGCTCTGTAGCAGTGCAGGCACACTGCACATTTGGAGTTCCATGTATGGGTTCATGAAGTATTTATTGATGATTGGAAGTGATAGTTAAGGTCATCAGATTTAAACCAGAAAAATTTGTCGTTTTGAAGGTTTCAGAGAACGGAAAGGAATTGCTAACGCCGGTGTTAGAAAACGTCTACAGTTAAATACTATTGCAAAAATTCAGAAGATGGGAACTATATTAATGAACATGTGCACTTCATAACCAACCTTCTGACATGTTAGACCTATATGACGAACAAAGCTCAAATTTATATTGTTGACAGTCGGTTTGAATCTTTTCAGGACCTATTTTACAGTGAAGCACCTTGGAATTTGCAAAGCAGAAATCCATGATATTAACTTAATTTACTAAGTCGAAATCGGATGAAGATTGATGTTTAAAGGCATTCTTCAGATTTCGCATAAGAAATTTTTACTAGCAGTTTGCAACTCCATTAATTGAAATGGAAAATAAAAGGTTGTAGTCAGCGGCTTCTACCGTGATTCGAACATATAGTACAAGCACTGCAACGCACAAGGGAACCTCTGAGCTAACGACACACTGGCGGCCAGAGGCGGACTATAGTCACTGCGATGTTGCCTGAGCCTCAATACGCAACCTTAAACACACAAACAGAGGAGGTGGAGATTACTGTTTTAACGTCCCGTCGACAACGATGTCATTAGAGACGGAGCACAAGCTCGGGATTGGGAAGGATGGGGAAGGAAATCGGCCGTGCCCTTCCTAAGGAACCATCCCGGCATTTGCCTGAAGCGATTTAGGGAAATCATTGAAAACCTAAATCAGGATGGCCGGGCGCGGGATTGCACCGTCGTCCTCCCGAATGCACACACAAACAGGTGCTACTTATGTGAAGAACGCCGTTCTTGGAGTCCAGTAATTAAATATACTTTCTAATTGTGTCATCTTGCAGTGGATTATATCGTACGAGTCTTCGATGTGGAAAACGAATGTCAAGTGAATTTAGCGAGGTAACGCCGACCTACACGCGGAAGTAAATGCACTATCAGAGTGTTGACAAATACTTGCTACGACGCTGCCATTTCTCGGCTCTCTGACGAGGCAGCTCTTCAGCGAAATGCTTGCCGTGATTCTCCGATACGGTTCTTCAGAGTGGAGACGCGCGCGCACGTTTGGTTTTTATGCGGCGATCTCCCCTGATGGTTTCTGACGTCGCCTTGTGGGCTATGTATACATATGAGACATTCAATTATCATTAATCCAGTATGATACAAGTTTCAGCTTCCGGCGTGGGAGAACGCTGTTGACGCCGACATTATATCATTTCAACGTATGGAAAGCAAAACGGATCATTCAATGTTTCTCATTCAACATAAAGCATGTGAGATAAATTTCTGTAACGTTCATAATCATCTAAAAATACAAACGAAGTAAAAATACACCGGAAGCTTATTCGAATTGAATATAATGTAAGATACCAAACGCTTTGCACCTCGATGTCGAATTTGTCCACTTGCAATCGTTTGCAGCATGCACATAGAATGTCATGATTACCACGAGAATGAAGAAATATGTTGGTAAGGATGGAAGCAAGAAGAGACGCAGTCAACAAATATTCTATTCCTCATGTGACACGTAAGAAGAGGTAAAGCGGGAATTTACTTTCGTTAACACGAAAGATATGCCGCACATATTGATAACGAGGAAGTCTGCGTCTTCATACGTTTCCTCCTTGAAATCTGTATGCTCTATTATATACTAAGTAGCCCGATCATTGTTTCAGTAATGTTACCCTCTTGTTTGACCCCGTAACGATGAACAGATTCCAAATGCATGTCTCTGCGTGAAAGTAGCTGTTCGAACCCTTCCTGGGTTGTTTTTTGTGTTTTATTGCTTGGAATTCCTGAAGCAGACCACTGTGCCTTCCCCCCTCGTGGGTTAGGTCTCAAAACTAAACCGCTGTGTATCCAATGGCATAATTTATTCATACTGCATCAGCATAAGACTCTTGCGAGTGAGAGAATGACAATAACAATCGTAACAAGAACAAGCAAATAATGAATGATGTTTATTCCAACGAAGAACGAGAATGGCTTTAGATATAAAAATCTATATCTATATCCATATCTATTGATCTTTGAGTTGGCACAATGCAAATATATTCTTAGCATTTAGTTACTGAATTTATTTCTGGATGTTTGCAGAGAAAAAGAAAAGTCGGTACTTCTCGCTAGTGTAATATAATGTGAACCAGCAACTACCCTTTCCTTAGAACACGACTCAAGCAGGTCCTCAAGTAGGCACTGCTGCATTCTGTTCCCTGACATTGCTCTGATGACGGTTAATGCAGATAGTTCCGATTATGAAATACAAAACGTATTGCAGGTTAGTTCCTAGGATAGTAACATTAAATTTGCGTTGTAGACGGCACATGAACGTGACGACTATCCATATTACTCATCAATATAAAAAGACAATATTTTGGGAATTTAGCAGGATTACTCAAAATGAATTCTGAAATTGGGTGACTGACCGCACAGGTGCTAAACGTCGTCAAGAGTATACGATGTCCTAATCGCATTAGGAATATGAAGATCGTCTTCGACAGCTCGCAACTTTCACATTGCTATCTCCACCCTACTCCAGACAGCTCTCGGTGGAGTTGCACTACGTTGCCGATGTTATGGAAGGCCTGTCTTGTGTCCTACTCATCTATAATATCAAGTGTACTATGAAAATGATTACATATAATGGATTATAAGGTAATGCATTGATACCAGATGGTGGGGGCCGGCCGATGTGGCCGTGCGGTTCTAGGCGCCTCAGTCTGGAACCGCGTGACCGCTACGGTCTAACGTTCGAATCCTGCCTCGGGCATGGATGTGTGTCATGTCCTTAGGTTAGTTAGGTTTAAGTAGTTCTAAGTTCTAGGGGACTGATGACCTTAGAAGTTAAGTCCTATAGTGCTCAGAGCCATTTGAACCATTTGAACTACACTCCTGGAAATTGAAATAAGAACACCGTGAATTCCTTGTCCCAGGAAGGGGAAACTTTATTGACACATTCCTGGGGTCAGATACATCACATGATCACACTGACAGAACCACAGGCACATAGACACAGGCAACAGAGCATGCACAATGTCGGCACTAGTACAGTGTATATCCACCTTTCGCAGCAATGCAGGCTGCTATTCTCCCATGGAGACGATCGTAGAGATGCTGGATGTAGTCCTGTGGAACGGCTTGCCATGCCATTTCCACCTGGCGCCTCAGCTTCATGGAGACGGCTGCGAATGGTCCTTGCCGATACCCCAGGAGCAACAGTGTCCCTAATTTGCTGGGAAGTGGCGGTGCGGTCCCCTACGGCACTGCGTAGGATCCTACGGTCTTGGCGTGCATCCGTGCGTCGCTGCGGTCCGGTCCCAGGTCGACGGGCACGTGCACCTTCCGCCGACCACTGGTGACAACATCAATGTACTGTGGAGACCTCACGCCCCACGTGTTGAGCAATTCGGCGGTACGTCCACCCGGCCTCCCGCATGCCCACTATACGCACTCGCTCAAAGTCCGTCAACTGCACATACGGTTCACGTCCACGCTGTCGCGGCATGCTACCAGTGTTAAAGACTGCGATGGAGCTCCGTATGCCACGGCAAACTGGCTGACACTGACGGCGGCGGTGCACAAATGCTGCGCAGCTAGCGCCATTCGACGGCCAACACCGCGGTTCCTGGTGTGTCCGCTGTGCCGTGCGTGTGATCATTGCTTGTACAGCCCTCTCGCAGTGTCCGGAGCAAGTATGGTGGGTCTGACACACCGGTGTCAATGTGTTCTTTTTTCCATTTCCAGGAGTGTATTTAACACAAAATGACATTAAAAATTTAAGTTATTCACGAGCAGCTTGTTCAGAATATGTATGAACATTAAATGACACGACGAACCGTCTTGTTCTGCATATGGATTCAAACCCAGCTCATGCAGACTAAGCAAAGATTTCGTGACTGACGGAAACTAACAGTCATTCCTGATTAGGCATACAGAGAGTGATATACCTCGATTTTAGACAGTATCAGTTAGCAAATATCAACTTTAAATTGCATAACGCAAACATTTTTAACAGACGCGAATTCCTACCCAGCATCTATTGTCCCTGTTAACGAACTACGAGAGATGTTAAATATTGCTTCTTCACAAGTAACTTACTTGAAATGCTGTGAGGTAAAGCTGTGTGTTGGACACGGATTCGAACCCGGAACCTAATCGGATTGCTATCGAAGCACAGTCAAACGTGACATATCGGAATTTCGCGGCAGTAACTAGATGTTTTAACTGAAATGACGAGACGAAACATTAATTTTTTCCTTCCCAGGACTCCAACCCGGCACCTATCGCTGTTATATTCTAGAGAAAACTAACGTTAAATATGGGTTTGTTGCACCAGCAGTGACATGTGAGCATGTTTGAACTGAAATAATATGACGAAGAGTTCAGCGCTCACTGGGAATAGAGCCCCACACATATCGTTGTTGACTACACACAAAGAGACGTCAGCTACCGAATTTTTCTCCACCAGCTGCTCAGAATAGCATCTTGAACTTACAGTCATCTCGCAAATAGTTCTGTGTCTCACTGGGAGTTAAAAACGTCAGATATCGTTAGTGTTGACAGCGAATGAAAATACATTAAAAATCAAAATTATTATCCACCAGCAGATAGGTGTTCTCATGCTAGAGCTTGATAATTCATAATTAAATCTTTAGTGCCGGGGCAGGATTCGATCCCATTCACGCATAATATGTGAAGGTGTTGAGGAATCTGCAGTTTTGAACAAACAACAAATTGTAGCCGAGCTGTATTGCCACGAAGGGATCAAATTCCGCGTTAAGGGCGGTCTGAGTTGCATCCCCAGTTCAGAACCAATTTTATCGACATACAGAAGCTCAAATAAAAGATGGAATAAGTGTCCTGTGACCATACATAGCGTTTGTGTCGTCACTTGAAATAAATAACTAGTATAAGAAAGGTTACTGGTGATAGAGTTTCTACATGTCGCCACTCCAGACTTTATTGTGGTTCAACCTACCGTCTACTTGGTAAAGAAGGAATATCATCTTTAATGTGAATTTTCAGACCACGCAGCCATTATATCTCCTTCACTTGGTGTAGCCAGGAGAGAATGGAATCTGTCTCTCCCTATCTAAAATTATTGACGGAAGTGGGAATCGAACCCAGACCATAGGTATAACAACCTACCATCCGTCCAACAGACCACGAAATCCTCTTCTCTGCGCGTCATTTTTCTATCGTAACGCAGTTGCGCCACACTGGATGAGAATTCTGACACACAGACTCCCTGTAGTAATTTGCAGCATGTTCAGTAAATTCAATTACTTGGTTGACCGAATCACCATGAACTAGCTGCCTCGGCTGCCCAGTTCATACATTAGACTATTTTGTAATCACAGAAATAAAATCACGTTACTGCCACCTACACACAACTGCCAACATTGTAGGATGCAGAAGTTTAAATAGGAAGTGTTCCTTTCCACTTGAGCTGTTCTATTGCGCTATCTGTTACTAGAAAACGTCGTTCAGTCCAAAAGAAAAGCTGTAACTGTTTGTCTCTCAGAAGTCAAGACCTGGCCATATGCATAATCTCACAGTGCTGTCGAATCCAGAAGTTCTGCAGGAATAGTTGCTCAGCTCTGGAGCTGTTGTAGCTACGTGTCAGCTTGTAGCATAGATAAGATGTCGCGAGTTCGAATACATTCAGTGCTATATTTTTTAAAACGCAATTCTGCTCTCTGCTGAAGTTATCAATCTAATGGAACTTTGAACATAATTCCCTTCACTTCTCAACCCAAAGTAGTCACATGTGGAAAAAGGACTAACTACTGTGACATTTTGTTCTATTCAGGTTTAATAGACAGCAGGCAGCAGATGCATCTCGAAGATGTGCAGGGAGAGCGCATCGTGCCATAATATGTCAGAAAAGTATTTTCTACATTAGCCGTCGTGTGGTAGTGATATTTTATTCTTCTTCAAACTTTGATTGACAACTTTAACTCAGAACAAATTTTCTACATGCATGTAATCAATAAACTGATGTGCATTGTCAGACTGTCATAGGTAACATCAGAGAATTCGTATATATCGTTGATGATTAATTTCTCTCTCATGTTTACTATTGTTTTAACAACACTAAAGGAAACCTTACGAAAATTGTGCACTGTATTATAAGAAATGAAATAAAACTAACCATGATAACCTTACGACGAAAGTATCTGTACACAAGCATGCTTCTATCGACACGAATTAGTAAAATACTACTCACTTAGATTTTGATTGGGTCTGTGTTTAATTGGTATGCTGTGTCATACTCAAGAGGTACGCAAATGTGGCATTTCATAAATATAGTTACGTATTCCTAGAAACCCAAAATTCGCTTGTCAGCAGCGGAAAGAGGCGTTACCTGTTGTGCAGCATTGTAAGTTTTTCAACATTGCACTATGAGCTGAAAGCATTTTCTTGCGATTTCCTTATTGATGTTTGATCTGACTGCTTGTAGCTCTTTCACAGAAGGGATAAAAACGTTTCAGTCAGTGAGACTGGAACTGCGAACCGTAACAGACGCTGTTTCACATGTCAGCACGTTACCACAGAGCAGGCGAGGAGGTATGGGTCTCAGCTTCCTATTACGACGGCAATAGTAACTAGAACTCGTAAACCGCTATTTAAAGGTCGAGATTAGTTGCGATTTCCACCTGCAACGACTTTCCTGGGCTGAAAACGGTAAATTTTCAATCTTTTGTTACCCTTCAAGCTATAATAACTCAGATTATTCAACGGAAATGACAGGTAAAATCAAGTGAACTTTGAGGCTTAATTCCGTGCACACCAGGAAGTAACTCGTCGATCACAGAGTTGCCAAACATACGTTGCCTTGTTGCCAAATCTCAGTTACAGTACCAGCAGGAAGAAGACGAACCGATGTGATCCTACAGCGGTCTGGGAAGTGACCATAGCTAGTGTCTCTAAGTCGCGGCTGCTACGGCCTGGAATACGTAATGCGTCTGATTCGCCTTCTGTAACTAGGTTTAGGGACTGGAGCGTAGTTACTAATAATACTCAGAACTGACTGCAAACTGAGCATCATAAATCAGTAACTCTCATTGTTGTTTTTATATTTCTTTCGTAAGTGCACTCAAAACTAAGAAAGTCATTCACAGGCGTTTTCGTGCCTCGCCGATAGTCGAGCACAACATACAAATCATCATATTGATGATTAGCCATGAAGAGTCATGAATTACCGAAATTTTTGCCAATACCAGTAACCAAATATAAACTTGAAAATAAAAGACGACAATTTTTGTAATAAACCGTGACTCCTATCAAGACCCTTTCATCCCTGTAATCTAACCACGAAAGATGTCTGATATACCTCCATTCTGAAGTAACAAAGTGTGCATGCATTTAAAGATGAAGTGCATGATGTGAAGTTCTGTGACGGAGATACGGCCCAACACGTAATCCGATTGTTAACTAAGAAAAATCAAATGTTACGTATCGGTTTTTCTTACGAGCCGCTATGTGTCTGAATCTAAAATAAGGATACAAACTTTTGTGCCTAAGCGACAATCGAACTGCACACCTACCGTGCATCCACGAATATAGCTTAAGTATCAGTTGCTTACTCATTAACAGTAAGATGTGTGCGTGTTTGACCAGAAATAACGACACCTGTTATATTTAAAGCCATTCTCGTTCTTCGTTGGAATAAACATCATTCATTATTTGCTTGTTCTTGTTACGATTGTTATTGTCATTCTCTCACTCGCAAGAGTCTCATGCTGATGCAGTATGAATAAATTATGCCATTGGATACACAGCGGTTTAGTTTTGAGACCTAACCCACGAGGGGGGAAGGCACAGTGGTCTGCTTCAGGAATTCCAAGCAATAAAACACAAAAAACAACCCAGGAAGGGTTCGAACAGCTACTTTCACGCAGAGACATGCATTTGGAATCTGTTCATCGTTACGGGGTCAAACAAGAGGGTAACATTACTGAAACAATGATCGGGCTACTTAGTATATAATAGAGCATACAGATTTCAAGGAGGAAACGTATGAAGACGCAGACTTCCTCGTTATCAATATGTGCGGCATATCTTTCGTGTTAACGAAAGTAAATTCCCGCTTTACCTCTTCTTACGTGTCACATGAGGAATAGAATATTTGTTGACTGCGTCTCTTCTTGCTTCCATCCTTACCAACATATTTCTTCATTCTCGTGGTAATCATGACATTCTATGTGCATGCTGCAAACGATTGCAAGTGGACAAATTCGACATCGAGGTGCAAAGCGTTTGGTATCTTACATTATATTCAATTCGAATAAGCTTCCGGTGTATTTTTACTTCGTTTGTATTTTTAGATGATTATGAACGTTACGGAAATTTATCTCACATGCTTTATGTTGAATGAGAAACATTGAATGATCCGTTTTGCTTTCCCTACGTTGAAATGATATAATGTCGGCGTCAACAGCCTTCTTCCACGCCGGAAGCTGAAACTTGTACCATTCTGGGTTAATGATAATTGAATGTCTCATATGTGTACATAGCCCACAAGGCGACGTCAGAAACCATCAGGGGAGATCGCCGCATAAAAACCAAACGTGCGCGCGCGTCTCCACTCTGAAGAACCGTATCGGAGAATCACGGCAAGCATTTCGCTGAAGAGCTGCCTCGTCAGAGAGCCGAGAAATGGCAGCGTCGTAGCAAGTATTTGTCAACACTCTGATAGTGCATTTACTTCCGCGTGTAGGTCGGCGTTACCTCGCTAAATTCACTTGACATTCGTTTTCCACATCGAAGACTCGTACGATATAATCCACTGCAAGATGACACAATTAGAAAGTATATTTAATTACTGGACTCCAAGAACGGCGTTCTTCACATAAGTAGCACCTATTTGTGTGTGCATTCGGGAGGACGACGGTGCAATCCCGCGCCCGGCCATCCTGATTTAGGTTTTCAATGATTTCCCTAAATCGCTTCAGGCAAATGCCGGGATGGTTCCTTAGGAAGGGCACGGCCGATTTCCTTCCCCATCCTTCCCAATCCCGAGCTTGTGCTCCGTCTCTAATGACATCGTTGTCGACGGGACGTTAAAACAGTAATCTCCACCTCCTCTGTTTGTGTGTTTAAGGTTGCGTATTGAGGCTCAGGCAACATCGCAGTGACTATAGTCCGCCTCTGGCCGCCAGTGTGTCGTTAGCTCAGAGGTTCCCTTGTGCGTTGCAGTGCTTGTACTATATGTTCGAATCACGGTAGAAGCCGCTGACTACAACCTTTTATTTTCCATTTCAATTAATGGAGTTGCAAACTGCTAGTAAAAATTTCTTATGCGAAATCTGAAGAATGCCTTTAAACATCAATCTTCATCCGATTTCGACTTAGTAAATTAAGTTAATATCATGGATTTCTGCTTTGCAAATTCCAAGGTGCTTCACTGTAAAATAGGTCCTGAAAAGATTCAAACCGACTGTCAACAATATAAATTTGAGCTTTGTTCGTCATATAGGTCTAACATGTCAGAAGGTTGGTTATGAAGTGCACATGTTCATTAATATAGTTCCCATCTTCTGAATTTTTGCAATAGTATTTAACTGTAGACGTTTTCTAACACCGGCGTTAGCAATTCCTTTCCGTTCTCTGAAACCTTCAAAACGACAAATTTTTCTGGTTTAAATCTGATGACCTTAACTATCACTTCCAATCATCAATAAATACTTCATGAACCCATACATGGAACTCCAAATGTGCAGTGTGCCTGCACTGCTACAGAGCATGCATTGCAAGGTATTCACACAGTTTATCGCATAGACTTACCATAAGGAATGAAACAAGAACTGTAATACACTTTACACCGCAGACGCTCACTCTGGCTTGACGAAAACATCCAAACATTGACCAAAAGTTGCACAAATAATTAAGTTTGAAAGGAAAAGAAACGAGGTATGAAGCATTTATAGCTTCATCGAATGTAGTGAGGTGGTTTAATTTCGTCCCAGTCTATAAAATTAATTTCGGGCCATACTCAGCTCTTGCCGATAACCCGCCTACTAATCAGGGCGTCTGTCTCCGTTGCTTTTGAGCGTGAATGGAAATTGTAGAAATTTTCTGTGGAGCAACATTTCATAATAAAGCGTTTTAAATCATCAAAAGCGATGAGCGGTAGCAGGCGCTTTCGATAAAGAACGGGGGAGTGCAGCGCCGCTGCTGTCGCCACGGCCGCTGCCAGTAGCCAGCAAATGGATCCCGGAGCTTTGCCGCATACGGCGTCCAGAGGAGGACAGTCTGCAGGAAATCTGCCGCAAAATCGTTACTAGATAAAATTTTAATATCGGTGTGTCACAAAGCGAAATAGATTGAATCTGCGCTACCATTACATTCACGTCTTCAGCATTCAGACAGAAGAGGCTATAAAAATATTTTATGCCAGCTGCTCTCGATCCACTGACATTATGAACAGAAACAACGCACGCTACCGCTAGACCACAGGCGTAATCAGCCTAGAGTCTCTCTATCTTGGGACAAGTTGTCCTCCAGGAAGTGCCGCAGTCTACAGTGTTGCCAGATTGTGCAGATAACCGGACTTAGAGAATTAGCGAGTTGGCCAGTTTTTCTGTCCCATGTGAAGATCGGCGCGGACTTAGCCTCTGAAGCGGCCAGCTGCCGGTCGAGTTTTATGTCAAAGAGTGTACGTCGTAATAAACAAAACTTAGAACTTAGAAGAGTGCATGTTTTATATTGCAGAAGAACATTTTAAGCTGAAGAAGAATAACAAATATAAGGAATGTTTTAAAAAATTTTTATCTATTGCTTTATGTGGGCTACAAAGAGATGGACAGTTTTATTGATTAGAAGCAGAATACTATTCTTTCACTTTTTTTTATTCCTGGAATATTCTTTTACGTCGGTTCTTAAATCACAACTGTTCTAATTTGGCAAACCCCCTCCGGCTCCGAAACTTCTTCCATTTGTTGAAAAATATATGGCTTCCTTACAGACTTCATATGCATCAAATGCATTATAACTTAAATTGTGAATATATTTCTGAATGAATGTTTGTTATTTATTTTTCCGTCACCCTGTTCACTGTTATAAGTTATGTTCCACAAGGAACGCACGCCATTGGAGACGACAATCTGTAATTTATTTTACCTTAATTACTACTTCAATTTTGTTCAACAATTTAAAGGAATATATGGGTGCAAACATGGAATACATGTGAATAATGCAGCTGCTCAGTGACAGGTATGGGGGAGGCACTATGGCCAGGCCTCGGATTTTCGACCCCTGCCCTCTTTGCCTCCGCCTACCTGGTGCTGAAATTCTTATCAAACTTTAAAAAAAAAGTAATAGTGCAGTGGTCAGAACGTCTGTCTACTAAGCAGCAGGTCTAGGTTCGAAGCTCAGTCGGTCACAAATTTTCATCTGCCATCGTTGCTGTATTTCAACGCGCTGTGACAGTGTGGACGTCGGTCCTTCGATATTTAAGATGCAATTGTTTTTTGAGGCAATAGAGGTGATTTACGAACATTTGTCTTGCCATCAAAATAACGGGACTTCCACAAAATCCAATCCTTAGTCATACCTTCTTGCCGGAGCTAACCCATGCCATATACATGCGAATTAGATTGTAGTCCATATTTAGTCAAATAACGAATGGTCAGTATACAAGTATGCCGGCCAGGGTGGCCGAGCGGTTCTAGGCGCTACAGTTTGGAACCGCGCGAGAGCTACGGTCTTAGGTTCGACTCCAGTCTCCGACATGGATGTGTCTCATGTCCTTAGGTTAGTTAGGTTTAAGTAGTTCTAAGTTCTAGCGGACTGACCACCTCAGACGTTAAGTCCCATAGCGCTCAGAACCATTTGAACCATTTTTGAAGTATTCAAGTATTTAGAAACAGAAGAAGCAGGATTGCAGCGAACTGATCACTTAACCAAGTGCAACATAGAGTACCTGTGTAATGGGTCATTCCAGCTACATAGCTGAGGGTAATATTTTTTAAGCAATTCATTGCAGAATTAATGTAATACCCGCACGATGATCTCTATAGTCATACTGTATCATTAGCAGTCCGCGAATGTAGTACTATGTTCGTTAAATCGGATTACTGAAGCTGAGGCCAAATAAAGACAAGCGACGACGCCACAACACTATCTTTACTTAAGTAGGTAGTCAGCGCTAAATTATGTGCGCCACCATTAACGTTGTTGTAAGCAGTTTGACAGCATAACACCACCACAACTACTGACAACCTGAACCATTATCATCACGCAGTTGTGACTCGCAGTGATTACAAGTTTCTCATGTTTGTCAAGAATAGCGGAAAGCGCCTCTCAAGCTCAAAAAAAAAAAAAAAAAAAAAAAAAAAATGGTTCAAATGGCTCTGAGCACTATGGGACTTAACTGCTGAGGTCATCAGTCCCCTATAACTTAGAACTATTTAAACCTAACTAACCTACGGACATCACACACATCCATGCCCAAGGCAGGATTCGAACCTGCGACCGTAGCGGTCACGCGGTTCCAGACTGAAGCACCTAGCACCGCACGGCCACACAGGCCGCGCCCTCTGAATTTCCATTTCCACTACGCCTAGGACGGAGAGAATCCTAAATATCAGTAACAGGTCACTTAGCGACGATAAGAGTCCACGTATTGTCTCAAGTTCTTGCAGTTTGATGTTAATGCAGTTCCAGATGGTTTCGCCCTAACGGGTTCTTTTGGCTATGGGAATACACATATGGGAAATATAGAAGTGTAATTGCTAGAACGTTCAACTATCTTAATAACACCTCATTCTGGATTGAATACGACTTTGACGTTTCCATCCAACTCCTGACGTCTTACTGAATGAAGTCTGAAGTGCACGCACAGTTGTGTTGCCTGCCGCAAGGATTCTGTGAAGTGTTGTGGCAGCTGGCGGTCATTGCTGAATACAGACATGTGCTCCAAGGGAACTCGTCTTTGTTGCATTTTTTTCCATACCGTAATTAGCATAATAACATAAGGCTTGTTCTGCTGAAGAACTTGATGCCCACAAGTCCTTAAATAAGAATCTCCTAACGTGAGTAATGCATGAAAGGAAACAGACTTTTGGACAAAACAATGGACAGCTCCCTGCTTTTTGCGTTTCCGATAGCGCCTACGATAAGAATCTGGTGTCATATTATGTTTCAGAACCCTAAACTGTTCATTTTTTTGCCTCATACTAAAACAAAAGTTATGATATGAGAAGAGGAAATGACTTATATGCTTCTCAGGAACTAGAGTTTTCGTGTTTATTTTCCTACTTCATACTAAAACAAGGGCATTAAAATGAGAAGGGGAAATGAAATATACGCTTCGAAGACATAATATTTCCTTTTGTGCTACTACTGCATACATGAAAGCCCTGCAGTTAATTTTTGTATGTTGGATAAATTTTGATATCACCTCACATTCCTTTGTGAGAAGGTTCCTATTTTCTTGGGATTCATATAGAGTGGACATTTCATCACTGGTTAATATTCTGATGACTAATGACATGATACCCGTTGCAATTGCTCCATGGCTCCTGTGAGTAGAGTCTCACGTTGGTTACTATAAGAACACGCAGGCAGTGATATCCGCTCACTGCGGTCAGAGACAAGGTGATTTCTTTCTGTTTATGGCGAAGCGTCTGCTGCAGTGTCCACGCTCAGCCAACATAAACAAATCGCGGCGGCATTGGGCACTGCTGATCGCTGCGCTTGTCGCGAGCCTCGACAACAAGAGCGCACTGTCTCTGCTAACGATACTATGGAGTTAATACATCTTACTTAACGTAATATGCAGGACGTGGGTTGGGTGAAAATTCAGTTAGTAACTTCCCATCGCATTAAAATACTTTACAGTCATATTTGATGAATTATTTATTGTTGGTTGTCTCTCTAATGTTAATAGTATTGATTCAGATTGTGCATGAACACGAACACACACACACACACACACACACACACACACACACACACATAGACACACAGTCATTGATTCTAGTGAGGCTGACAACTACTGTGTGTTGAACAACACATGCACCAGTCAGCTCCTCAGTTGGCGTCGAGTGGATGAGTTTTTTCAATTACCTTGCATTTCAAGAATTGTAAGGAGAAGCCTGAAAGTAAATGGTCTTGTATGCTAAAGAGCTGCCACAAAGCAAATCTTGACCGATTATCAGATAATTGTCCACATGGGTTTTGTGGACGAGTATACTTTAAGTAGCCGCGCGGGATTAGCCGAGCGGTCCGGGGCGCTGCAGTCATTATCTGCGTGGCTGATCCCGGCGGAGGTTCGAGGCCTCCCTCGGGCATGAGTGTGTGTGTTTGTCCTTAGGATAATTTAGGTTAAGTAGTGTGTAAGCTTAGGTGCTGATGACCTTAGCAGTTGACTCCCATAAGACTTCACACACATTTGAACTTTTTTTTATACTTTTAGTAACCAACCCACCCACGATCATTACGTAAGATTTCTCGAAGGCTTAGGGAATTGATTTCATTAAGTCGTCGACAGTGTAGCGTGATGGTTTACTTCCCAACATATGTTTTCTATATTTGTCCAAAGGTCGCTTGCTTTTGTAGATCCACGTGGCAATGGCCTTGTTACCTCTGCCCACATATTCTCCATCTGGTTGATGTTTGGTGATCGTGGAACAAACGGCAACAGCTTTATCCTCTCTTGGGCCTGAAACCAATCTGGCACTGCTCTGCTATGATGGATGGGGCTCTGCTCCTGTAAATAAACTATTATCTCGTTAGTCCATGTATTTATATTTAAATAACGTATTTGTAATAAGCACATTGGATTATTATTTTCCACAGTGTTTAAGAATTCAGGCCCTGTCATAGATAAGTGATCTATATTCAACAGTCCGATTAAGAATGTGATTTGCCCAGTCTATCACATGATCAGAGTCGTAGTCAGATATCCACATTAAGACTGCCTAGCTGAATCCGATTAGAACTATCTGGTATCGAAACGAAATTACAGAAATCGGATAATTTGAACGTCTGTATTGCAACAATGCTGCGCACATAAATTCCTATGATGGAGTAACAGATAGCAACTGTCTAAGAAAAAGTGAGAAATATGTCTTCTAGCAGCAATGTAACGTAATTATAACCCACATTTATGTGATGGAAATACTGAATCGAACAATACACATCTATTTCAGTGGTGGGAAGATACACCATATCGGATTTGCTGATGACATAATGACAATAATAATAATAATAATAATAATAATAATAATAATAATCGCGTGTGGCGGATAGGGGAAACCCTCCCCCATATGGGTGGTACCGAGGAAATCAAATACTAGGGGTGAACCAAATACTAACACAATCCTGAACGGCTACCAAATCCGTTGAACCCAAAATCCAGACACGTCTGAGTTAAAATCACCGCTACTCTGGTCACCGTCTCTTAGCTCAATGAGCTTGGCTGAAAATATTTGCCTTCAAAGGCTTCAACACCCTCTGGTCCTGTCCGGTCCTTGTATCACCCTAGCCAAACCAATGAAACACAAGCAAACATGAACTATGCAAGCAAAGTCAACTTTACCCCAAGTGGTACACAACCCAGCTGTCGACAGGCGGCAGTTGGATTTTCGGATTCTGGGGAGTCCAGGTTAGCACGGCAGAGAATATCGAAGATCTCTGGTAAATTTCCCTACAAGGAAGAAACATGCATTTAAAAGGAAACATCGATACATTGATCCAAACACGAAAACTAAATAATCTCACAAAAGAAATCCACCGACAAAAAATTCTCATCCTTGCTCTTCAAGAACCACGACTAACTGACAATGAAGCCTTGCATTAGGGAAACCATTGCGTCTTCAAAAGCAAAATACAACAAAAGGTAGCGAAAGGCGTACCAATCTTCGGCATTGCATTTCTCGAACACAGATCTATCATCAACTCTGTCAAAGAAATCACACCCATCAACAATGAAAAGGTTCAAATGACTCTGAGCACTATGGGACTTAACACCGGAAGTCATCAGTCCCCTAGAACTTAGAACTAATTAAACCTAACTTAACCTAACACATCCATGCCCGAGGCTGGATTCGAACCATCGACCGTAGCAGTCGCGCGGTTCCGAACTGAAGCGCCTAGAACCGCTCGGCCACCGTGGCCGGCCCATCAACAAGCGACTTATGACTATGCTCATTCAGAGCCACAGTAAAGCTCATCAATGCACGTGTCCCCACCAACATCGAAAATAAGAAAAACTACGAAAATGTCGAAAAATTCTGGAACACACTCGAAAATACTATGAGCAAAATTCACCAGGATGACGTGAAAATACTAGTGGGAGACTTCAACTCTCTATTTGGGACAGAAGAAACCTGTAGAAAAATCATTGGCACAAATTCAACACACCGAAACGCTTAGACCAACGGCACACGTCTGTCTGACATTTGCCAACAATTCAACCACAAAAGGACGTCTTCCCACTTTAGGAAAAAACCAGTTCCCAGGTAACATGCTTAGCTAACAGGTGCAAGCTGCTTTCGTTCGCCATTCGCGACTCGCTGAAAGCCAGATTTTTAATTCTTTTGTAGCACAGCTACAAGCAGGCTGATAAAAACTCAATAAGGGAATCGTAAGACAACGCTCGAGCAAAATTCGTCTTGCTACTTTCAGTAACTCTTAGTGTCAGAGCGAAAACCTTACGGTACTGCCAAATTCATAATGCCACTTTTGTTTTCTGCCGACATATTTTTTGTTGTTGTGAATACATAATTTTATCTATGGAATGTCACATTTTCATAATACTTGCGAATGGTACAGGAAATGAAATAAATACAGTTCTTTTCGAAGTCAAAAGTTGGTAATATTCTACTAATTCGTGTTAAAATAGGTTCAATCGTCTCATAGACACTTAATGCTTTATTAAGATAGTCTGCCGTCGTGATGTTTCTGTAGTAAGCTGAATTTAATTTGTATTAGTACAGTGAATATTTTAATTGCATTTTCCATTAGTTTACTAAACGCAACAGTAATTATCAAAGAGAAATTAATCAGCAGCAGAATTTTCTTTCACGGTATCTAAAACGATCTGACAATGCTAAAGTTGTTTACAAATTCTACACCTGTAGCAACCTACTAGTTCTAACGATGTCATTAAACCAGAGTAGTTTTAAGAGTATTTCCGTCTAGAAATGAATTGCCTTGACGGTTGATCGATCAAGAGCGGGAAAGGTAAAATTTTACAAATATATGACGAGAGGGACAAGTGCTTGAGAGAGGACTTCCCTATCAATACAAGTGCCTGACAGACGACTTTTCTATCAATCTCCTGGATTGTTTTGTTTCTCAAATCAACATAGTGCGTTATCATGCAGTAGCACAGGTGATGTAGTTTTGTTGCTCGATTTTCTTACACTCCGATCGAAAGGAATGCTCGATGAGTGACCTGATGACGTTCAATAATAGTCACTCCGTTGATTTTTGTTGTTTCGAATTAGAGCATGCAGTACTCCTACACCAGACTTCTGAACTTTGCCTGATGAACGCAAATGTCGCATGATGGTTAAATGGTAATCTATCACATATATCAGTAGTCGAGACTTCCTTAATGTGGAAAATCATTCATGCCAGAACGATCTTTGTTGAAACACGAATATCTTTTTCTGGCGTATTTTTACCAAAAGCACTCGCTCCAAACACAGTTCAAATCTTTCTAGCTGCCTCCTCTGCATTCACCCCTCTGTTATACCAAAAGTAAACGTTGTGTTTCAGGTGTTACACCTTTTTCCACTTGCGACTCAATTTTACAATGCTTAACTGTAGTTCATGATTTTCAAGTATGCAAAATCGAATGTTTAACTGCAAGATGATAACTAGAACTTCAAATTCGAAAATGACAGTTGATACATACACTGACAGCGTGGCGCCGCGTTCACATGGGCGGCGCCGGATTTCAGGCGGCGGGTGGCGTCTGGCCGGTGGCCGGTAGCCGCTGCAGCGTGAGGAAACGCTCGAGCGTAAGCTGTTATGATCGCGGCGCAGCCACGAGCTGTCCTGCGGAGTTGTTTTTGGAATACTTGTCATTGCTGGTGGGTAGAATGTTAAGCGAATTATCTTCGATGCTCAATCAGAATCATAACTTTAGACCGAAATGTGGTAAAAAAAAAAAAAGGTTGGACACGAACAGGCGACCATAAGCTTAGAATGCATCACGATTACCATTTTTTCTTTTCTTTTCTTTTCTTATTGTTCATTATTGATCGTTGTGTTTGGTCGTTGCGGACGTCGCAGGACATCCTGTTCAAGTTCGGTGGTTGATCCTTCCACTCAGTTTTTTTATTACAGAGGCCAACCGGCTGTCTGACCGAACACGCTGAGCTACCGTGCCGGCTAGCACTAGACCACGGGCTCACACAATCCGAGAACATCTCGGAAGTAAACAACACTTCCTCCTAACGCTTCCGCATCTTACAGTGTTGCCATATTGTGCAGATGGCCGGTCAGTTTTATTGGCTACGTTAAGTGAATAGTCTCTGTGGCAGGCGGCCGGCGGTCAGTTTTTATGTCTAAAACTGTACGCCAATGTGTTTCATTCACGTATCTGTGTGACGCTAAAGTGTGGTTATGGATAATACGTATGCTCAGATTGCGAATGTAACATCATAAGTAAAGAGAGGGAAACGAATTAGGCGTCCTTCGTCTTCCGTAACATCAAATAGATTTTAGTTATTCTATCTTAAATGAACTGCGCACAAAATCATTCACCAGAAGTAAATAACTTGTTAGCAACATCAGATGATATTAACAGCTTTCCGGCGCGGGTTAGCCGTGCTTTCAACGGCGTCATATCGCGGATCGCACGTCTGCTTGCGCCGTCAGTTCGAATCCTTCCCCGGGCGTGGATGTGTGTTAAGTTAGGTTGGTTTAAGTAGTTCTAGGTCTAGGGGCTGATGACGTAAGCAGTTTGGTCACATAGTTCTTGGAGCCATTTTTTGACCTTTCACGTAAATTTTCTTTTCATAAACGGCCGTATCTTTAGATTGCGTTGACATAGAAGCTCACTTTTTTACACCACCAAGGGACCGGTTACCACAAGAAGTGCGATACATTTCCGCTTATTATGTCTACCCGTTCTGGAGGTAAACGGGTTTTAAAGGTTGGGTAGACCGATAGACGGTCAAGAAAGTGAGACTTGTAGGGTTCCGTTTTTACTGGTTTAGGTGACGAAATCCTAACAACGAAAACAGCTACGACAGATACTGAAGATGAGGGGGGGGGGGGGGAGATTAGTGTTTAACGTCCCGTCGACAACGAGGTCATTAGAGACGGAGCGCAAGCTCGGGTGAGGGAAGGTTGGGGAAGGAAATCGGCCGTGCCCTTTCAAAGGAACCATCCCGGCATTTGCCTGAAGCGATTTAGGGAAATCACGGAAAACCTAAATCAGGATGGCCGGAGACGGGATTGAACCGTCGTCCTCCCGAATGCGAGTCCAGTGTGCTAACCACTGCGCCACCTCGCTCGGTACTGAAGATGAGGGCTGCATAAATAACACCCCCTACTCTTTATTCGAAATGTTCTAGTTGCAGTCGATACATCAGCATATTAATCGTAGCTACGCCTTCGATCCCAATCACGTTTACAGGAATGCAAGTAGAATCCATTTGCCTATACACGTGGTAGTTCACATCCCAGTATTAATGCTACCGCGTTTTAGAAGTGCGAACATTCCCATTGCTAGCTAGCTTAAGAAACACTTAGGCTAATGAACGTTTTGCGGCTGTGGCGAGTCTAGTGGAGAATTCGAAACAGTGTAGAATACGTTTGGCAGCTGTGTAGCCGTTTATTTCCTGGGGTGGTGCAGAAATATCCTACTAAATTTACTCTCTAATAACAGTATTTTGCTATTTCGATAAACATCCCGAATGGTTGTCACATAAGCGGTGACATAAAGGAAGAAAATTCATGTTTTTGAGTCCAGAAAGCTCTATGCAACAGAAACTGCAGATCATTTTGCCATTTTCATTGCGAAATTGGTGGCTTATTCATGTCTGGGGTAATAATAGAGGGCTGCATGGGTTGTCTGCTAGCGTAGTGAAAGGAAGGTCTGGTTTGTTTTCGGTTCTAATCTCGATGGAGGCAGGTAGAATATCAGTAAAGCAATTTTAAGAAATTCTCGCGGCCCCAATACGTTTTATCGCTACCTTTATTCTGTACTGGCGCCCTGTGCATGTCAATATGACACTCTTGTAGAATTTCATACATGTTACTGCCTACTTTTTCCGCTTCTGTCAATAATGGAATTGACTTAAGTGTGGCACTGAATGATTTTTAACTGAATTTCGTTATGAATCTTCACGCATTGTTAAATTTGCACACTTTCGTGGTAGGTCAGCAACGGTAATCCAGTATGACTGGTCTGAACGTTGACACAGACCGTTTCGCGGCCGAAAGCGGATAATATTTTGCTAATTCGTAACGATCCGGCGTTCTTTGTATTACTAAAACAATTATGTTATCTCGATAAGTTGAAATTCATTTTTATTGGTACAGTTCATACCAATTAGCGTTTCTTCTTTCAGTTCTGTCTTATATTTACGTGTTGTATTTAACACACTAATCAGCATTAATATAGTCTTACAAATTATTGAAAACAGCCTAAAAAATTTCAAATAGTTTGTCAATTTCACGCAAGTGCATAGTATGTTGGTAGCACTTCGTCGCCTTGCCTGTTATGCTGTGTAGCAGACTTTAAAGCCGTGCGGATCAGCATAACGAAAAGGCGAGGGGTCTCGCTCGTTTTGTCCACGACTGTACATTCACAGTACAGGTCATCCCCGTCGCCAGTGGTCGGCGGAAGGTGCACGTGCCCGTCGACCTGGGACCGGACCGCAGCGACGCACGGATGCACGCCAAGACCGTAGGATCCTACGCAGTGCCGTAGGGGACCGCACCGCCACTTCCCAGCAAATTAGGGACACTGTTGCTCCTGGGGTATCGGCGAGGACCATTCGCAACCGTCTCCATGAAGCTGGGCTACGGTCCCGCACACCGTCTTCAGCGATGAGAGTCGCTTCTGCCTTGGTGCCAATGATGGTCGTATGCGTGTTTGGCGCCGTGCAGGTGAGCGCCACAATCAGGACTGCATACGACCGAGGCACACAGGGCCAACACCCGGCATCATGGTGTGGGGAGCAATCTCCTACACTGGCCGTACACCACTGGTGATCGTCGAGGGGACACTGAATAGTGCACGGTACATGCAAACCGTCATCGAATCCATCGTTCTACCATTCCTAGACCGGCAAGGGAACTTGCTGTTCCAACAGGACAATGCACGTCCGCATGTATCCCGTGCCACCCAACGTGCTCTAGAAGGTCTAAGTCAACTACCCTGGCCAGCAAGATCTCCGGATCTGTCCCCCATTGAGCATGTTTGGGACTGGATGAAACGTCGTCTCACGCGGTCTGCACGTCCAGCACGAACGCTGGTCCAACTGAGGCGCCAGGTGGAAATGGCATGGCAAGCCGTTCCCCAGGACTACATCCAGCATCTCTACGATCGTCTCCATGGGAGAATAGCAGCCTGCATTGCTGCGAAAGGTGGATATACACTGTACTAGTGCCGACATTGTGCATGCTCTGTTGCCTGTGTCTACGTGCCTGTGGTTCTGTCAGTTTGATCATGTGATGTATATGACCCCAGGAATGTGTCAATAAAGTTTCCCCTTCCTGGGACAATGAATTCACGGTGTTCTTATTTCAATTTCCAGGAGTGTAGTTGCAGCTTTTCGCACCACAGACTATAAGGCCTGGGAGGGGACGAGTGTGTCTTGGACGAATGCCCTCTCCGCGACACAGCGCTCACCAGGATTATGTTGTACACGCAAACGTCCATCACTTGCGTGATTCCATCGCTGAAGTTCACGGCGCACCATTCCATTGGCGCACTGTGTGCAGCAGCTGTAATGTTCTGACACATCAACGAAATTTGCACGGATTGGAGTTCGGATTGTTAGAACGCGGTAAACTTTGTTATCATAGCCCTGAAATCCCGGAAGATCTCAGTGTGAGGTGCATCCGTTCGCTGGCCTGCCCGAACCAATTTGACTCACAGGGACAATGGCGCATACTGGAATTGTCAACCGTCAGAGGGCCACTCAGGACGAATAAGTTGAGCCTCGTGACACACAATATTATGTTGGAGATGATATATAGTTCCACTTTCAGTTCAGGTGGACACTGCCACTGGCTCTTAGTCCACCACAAGCTAAAGGCCACAAGTCTCATTCACTAGGGAAAAACTGAATTTAGCAATTAAAAAAAGTAGATGTCTCCACATTACCACATTGTAGAGACCAATCGAACTATGCTCCACTTATTGAATCTTCCCTCTTGACTGTTATATTGGCCTGGTAACCAGTGCATACACAGCACTGGGGAATCCAGGCTGGGGAAGCAAGCCTCTGCTTTGCGCATCCTAAGAGAAGCCAATCAGCTACTCAAAATCTCTCTTACCCGCAAAAAGAAGATTTGAAACTAGGGAGGCGCCATGGTCTTGGTAAGTTACCAGTTCAATTTTACACGGAGTACGCGAAGGAACTTGCCCCCCTTCTTGCAGCGGTGTACCGTAGGTCTCTAGAAGAGCGTAGCGTTCCAAAGGATTGGAAAAGGGCACAGGTCATCCCCGTTTTCAAGAAGGGACGTCGAGCAGATGTGCAGAACTATAGGCCTATATCTCTAACGTCGATCAGTTGTAGAATTTTGTAACACGTATTGTGTTCGAGTATAATGACTTTTCTGGAGACTAGAAATCTACTCTGTAGGAATCAGCATGGGTTTCGAAAAAGACGGTCATGTGAATCCCAGCTCGCGCTATTCGTCCACGAGACCCAGAGGGCCATAGACATGGGTTCACAGGTAGATGCCGTGTTTTTTGTCTTCCGCAAGGCGTTCGATACAGTTCCCCACAGTCGTTTAATGAACAAAGTAAGAGCATATGGACTATCAGACCAATTGTGTGATTGGATTGAGGAGTTCCTAGATAACAGGACGCAGCATGTCATTCTCAATGGAGAGAAGTCTTCCGAAGTAAGTGTGATTTCAGGTATACCACAGGGGAGCGTCCTGGGACCGTTGCTGTTCACAATATACATAAATGACCTGTTGGATGACATCGGAAGTTCACTGAGGCTTTTTGCAGATGATGCTGTGGTGTATCGAGAGGTTGTAACAATGGAAAATTGTACTGAAACGCAGGAGGATCTGCAGCGAATTGACGCATGGTGCAGGGAATGGCAATTGAATCTCAATGTAGACAAGTGTAATGTGCTGCGAATACACAGAAAGATAGATCCTTTATCATTTAGCTACAAAATAGCAGGTCAGCAACTGGAAGCAGTTAATACCATAATTTATCTGGGAGTACGCATTAGGAGTGATTTAAAATGGAATGATCATATAATGTTGATCGTCGGTAGGGCAGATGCCAGACTGAGATTCATTGGAAGAATCCTAAGGAAATGCAATCCGAAAACAAAGGAAGTAGGTTACAGTACGCTTGTTCGCCCACTGCTTGAATACTGCTCAGCAGTGTGGGATCCGTACCAGATAGGGTTGATAGAAGATATAGAGAAGATCCAACGGAGAGCAGCGCGCTTCGCTACAGGATCATTTAGTAATCGCGAAAGCGTTACGGAGATGATAGATGAACTCCAGTGGAAGACTCTGCAGGAGAGACGCTCAGTAGCTCGGTAGGGGCTTTTGTCAAAGTTTCGAGAACATACCTTCACTGAAGAGTCAAGCAGTATATTGCTCCCTCCTACGTATATCTCGCGAAGAGACCATGAGAATAAAATCAGAGAGATTAGAGCCCACACAGAGGCTTACCGACAATCCTTCTTTCCACGAACAACACGAGACTGGAATAGAAGGGAGAACCGATAGAGGTACTCAAGGTACCCTCCGCCACACACCGTCAGGTGGCTTGCGGAGTATGGATGTAGATGTAGATGTAGATGTAAGTATGGCCATGTTTCGGCAGAAAATGGCTACGACCAGTCCCTCATATACAGAGAGATCTAATCTTTCGAGACCTACCATTTCCAATTTCTGAATGAAATCTATGTTTCTGTTGCTCGCTAAAAGAATCTGGTTACTTCCTGGCTTGACTCCACTAAACACTTGCACCAGCCACTCTACCCGTATTGTCTCAATTTATAACATGAGAATGATCGGTGTTTTACGATCTGTCCACCGTTTGCACAAAAGTTCAGATTACAGCAGTCTCTCTTAAATGGCTTTCTCCATCCAATAACCATCAACTGGCTACCTTTTGTGATGGACTGTCGTGTCTCCCAGATAAAATGTTTTGCAAACCGACACTCTCCTGCTCTGAGCCTAAGTGGAAAGACAGGAGGTCATTCTGCAAGTACAATCTACAGAGCTCTGCTTCCCACAATCACTCGCACAGCCAGGTCGCTGGACTCAGCATTTTTCGCCCGCAATCCATCACTCCCCCTGTTCTCCATCAACTTCACTGTGGCCCCTCAGGTACAAGTTCTCTACTGGCTACACATGCAATTATATCAACATTCTACCCACAATTTCCTCATGTAAAAAAAGTCATGAACAAGACACATGAAATGTAGTACAGGGCAACACCGAGACCATAACCTAAAACACGAATATTAATCTAACTGGCAGTGTTGTTAAATTGATAGAGTGGCGTGCAACCTCTCACTAGCTGCCCATTATCCAATAATTTCTGCATGGGGAGTGTCACATTTCAATAAAGAAGTTAGTGTGACACGGAGAAGAAACAACTGTGACAGTGTATCGGCGTCTTTGAAAATGACGTGTCAGAGCACGATAGCTTTGCAACCAAAAACAAAAAAGAAAACCACACCCTGTATCGACGTCATTCAACCAGGGGTCATGCACACAGTAACTCTGCATACCTGCAAAAGCTTTGTGATTATCTGGGTGTCATAATTGTTCCTGTGGACCCTCAGGTCTTTGATATACACCCCTGACCGAAAATGCAATGACTGAATTGTTAAGAGGTCATGAAGACATTTAACTATCCCATTCACACCGAAGCTGAGGTCAGAGATGATTGGTTTCCCTAGCCACAATACAATATCGTTAAGCATTGAGCATTGTCTGCCTTAGAGATTTTGTTAACCCTGCCCAAGCATTCACAGTGATTCAATCTTCCGTAGAGACAATAACATGAAAAAATCTATTCAACCATTTATTAAGTCTATTTGTTTTCATACAACAGAGTAAAGGGTGTTAACACAAAATAAACAAAATTTAAATGACATGTGTAATATAGTGAGACTTTACACAAATGACAAAGACAAAATAAAAACTGAGTCAGTTTCAGAAGGTGATTTGAGTATTAGTGTATTTGTTGTGTGTGATATTTTGTCTATCTTAGATTTTAGATGAAAGTGACCTCATACCCCACCCAGTTCCTAACAAAGTAAATATAGTAAGGCACACAAAAGTAAGAATTAAGGATATATTAAATCCCCTATTGCTGCCTTCTCAAGGATCTTTAGGGACTGCAGAAATTAACTTTAACATTAGACAGGCAAATAAACACAGCACTACACTCAAAACGTATGTAATGAATTGGACGTGATAGGCATAGTGAGTGAGTTTGGGCTAACAGAAGTGTTACCTATTTACTTAACATCGTCCGTAGTGGCAGCAGGGTTGGGGGCAGGACCGGTCTCCAGTCTATGGTAGCAACTTATAGGCATCTGGACCACTGACAGACCAGATATTGGGCAGTAGATGACAAACAATTGAAGACAGCCTTCCATCAGCAGTTGTGAGTCTTGTGGTGTCCAGAGACGTCAATTGCTTAGTTCAGGCCTCTCCAATCCCTCCAATCCCTCCTTTCTGGTCGACATCGGCGTTACATTCACGGTAGGTTCCTCGAGCCTCTTTTGTCAGACATTGGTGGTCTCAGGTGGTCGCATGACATCCACGGCAAGCCTCTGTTACCTGCTGGTTGCAGGCAAGACACCCCTGCAGATGATTCCACTCTCCATTAGGCTGAGTGAAAGGGACGTCCATGCCACCATCGCCCTAGATCTGCCTCAGTATGATCATGTCTGCCAGCTGCCTGTCCTGTCACCTCAGGGTGCGGCGGACAGCTGACAGATGTTGATGTAGCCATGCGGTCACGTCACATCAGCTGGGCTGTCGCCTGGGAACGTCATTCCTGCTGTAATATCACAAATTGAGTCCGCCTTGATGCAAAACACCTTGTTATTCGTTTATTTCTTTATTATCCCAAACTAGTTTCGCCGACAAATATCACCATCATCAGTGTTTTTTTTTTTAATTTAAAACATGCAGAATGGTTGAGTAAACACAGTAAAACATTATTACATTTTTACAAATTGTCTTTTGCAATATAGTTTTATATTGATACTTTCATACTACCTTATTTATTGTATGCTACAGCATGTTTTAAGCAATTATTGCCACTGTCTGTGCCATATTTTCTATGCTCTTTTTTCTGTTGCCGTCTTTTTACTTAGCAAACATCATGTCATCTGCAACCATGTGAGCGGCTGTTAGTAAACAAATACTCAAAGGTGAACTTCGTATGTCAGCAGTATACATTTGGGGTTGTGGTAGTGTTGTGGAAACCAGTAATTTTGGTATGTATTTAGCTGTTGCTTAACTATTCGTGTACTCACGTGAGTCAACACAGATCATACATCGGCACGAAAACGCCTTTCCCTCTGAAACTGACCAGTATCTCTCAAAAATCGATGTACAGGTATTATCAATTAACAGCTGTTGCAGTGTCATAAAAATACCAGGTCTTTTTAATAATTTTTATAGTGAAGTAGGATTTGCATCTCCCTTTTTCATCTGGTTCCATGCGCCATTTCCTTCGTATCCATCAATAAACGTACTGCCTTGGCTCGTACTCCACGTGCTCACGCCACGTAATAAAAATCTTTGCCTATGTCGCTACAGTGGTGCTAGCGATCCAGAATCGAAATACCAAGAGGCAAACATCATCGCACTACTGGTGATAATCCATATGCGATAGTCAGCGACGAAAAAGTAGCACCAGCGAAAAATTTGGCGCCTTAGGCGATTATCCATAAGTGTAACCACACTCGAAAACCACCAACTTAATGATTTAACTGCAGAAGTTCTATTCTATCAAGGGTTTTTCATGGCAGATGTCATGAATCCATGACTTTTTGGATTGCAACGTTTCGAGTCCCACCGTGTTTGGATGAACCCGAACAGGTCGGATATAGGTTGGGAAAAATTTGTGGCCTAGATGCTTTTGCTTATTCGATAATCGTAAGCTTCTGACGAGGACTTTTTGTTCAACCTGAAACTCTCGTTTCCAAGATTTCCTGTCCCATGCATCCTTTCTCTTCGCACATGAAACACACATACGTCAGAGAGAGCATACAATAGATGCATTTAAAAGGACCATAGCCTGCGCTCAAAATCACTAAAACAATAATAAAAGATGGTTTGACGGGGATTCATACTGAGCTGCAGTTTCAGATTCGACTGGTGGTAAACTGTCAAGGGCATATGCTAGAGACAAACTTCCTGGTCGTCCCCCCGCTCTGTCTCTCGAGATGGTGTTTCGAATGGACTTCTTAAGCGAGCAGCAGGCCGCTCTGAATGTAAGACGAGGTGAATTAATCCCGCAGAAAGAGGGCGTGGCCAGATTATCATTTGCAGATCGCGCAGTACGAGCACAGATCCCCGTAGAGTGTTTAGACCTGAGATGCACTACCAATGTGGGAGGAGCCGTAGGACCAACGCGTCGATACGGAAGTAGACCGGCAGCACAAGAGGCGACGCAAATTCAGCAAGAGGCGCACAATGCAATAGATTGCATGTCGAGGAACCTAGACAATATCCCAACGCGCGACAAGGAGGATTAGGAGAGTCTGATAAGAGAGAACGCTGATGTATTCTTGCCAGAGACAGGTGCAATTAAAGATTTCGAAACGCTTTGCAGGTACGAGAGCACAACAAATTTTTTGTGCCTCCCTACACGATACCATTGGTATACCGGCAGAAAGTCTACTTGGAGATTAAGAAAATGCTGGACTATGAACCAACGACCTCCACGTACAATAAATAATCCAATCGCTGTGGTTGAGGAACGAGACGGCTCGATTCGCTTTGTGCTAGATCACAATCAACACGATAATTGAACAGGAAACGGACCGATCAGAAAAGATAGACGAGCTGCTACAAAATTTCCATGGAGTCACTCTTTTCTCCACAATAGATTTAAGATCAAACTTCTGGAAAATAACAGTCCGACCTGACCGCCGAAGTACACGGAATTTCTTGCATTCGGTAAATACTATCAATTCAGAGGGTTACCATTCGACTTGAAGGTCTCTCCGACTGCTATCATTAGAGAACTAGACAGAATCCTTAGTGACTCTATTAAGTGAAGCATCAGCATCTATGTGGACGGTCTGCGGATTGCGGAACCGACGTTGAGGCAACAGGAGAAATCTTCCGTACCTTCAGAGAGTGTGGTGTAACAGAAAATTTTATCAAATCATGTATCGGGAGACCAAAGTCAAAAATTCCTAGGCCACATCATTAGAGCAGAGGGAATCTCGCCAGATCAAAAACAAAAGTAGAAGCTTCTGGGTACGCCTTACAATCCAGTATCTGATTTCGGAATCTCTGTCTAACCATGATGTAATCTAATTGAAATCTTCCCATATCTCCCGGCGTTTTCCAAGTATACCTCCTCCTCTTGTGATTCTTGAACAGGGTATTCGCTATTACTAGCTGAAACTTGTTACAGAACTCAATTAGTCTTTCTCCTGTTTCATTCCTTGTCCCAAGCCCATATTCTCCTGTAACCTTTTCTTCTACTCCTTCCCCTACAACTGCATTCCAGTCGCCCATGACTATTAGATTTTCGTCCCCCTTTACATACTGCATTACCCTTTCAATATCCTCATACACTTTCTCTATCTGTTCATCTTCAGCTTGCGATGTCGGCATGTATACCTGAAATATCGTTGCCGGTGTTGGTCTGCTGTCGATTCTGATTAGAACAACCCGGTCACTGAACTGTTCACAGTAACACACCCTCTGCCCTACCTTCCTATTCATAACGAATCCTACACCTGTTATACCATTTTCTGCTGCTGTTGATATCACCCGATACTCATCTGACCAGAAATCCTTGTCTTCCTTCCACTTCACTTCACTGACCCCTACTATATCTAGATTGAGCCTTTGCATTTCCCTTTTCAGATTTTCTAGTTTCCCTACCACGTTCAAGCTTCTGACATTCCACGCCCCGACTCGTAGAACGTTATTCTTTCGTTGATTATTATATGGTACACAAAACCACAGATTTCGAAAGCCGTGTCCTGAGAAAAAGCGAAAAAATTTATTCGGTCGCCGACTTGGAGCACTGGCGGTCGTCTGGCGCTTCGAGAAATTCTGATTCTTCTGGTATGGACGAAAAACGAGATTATACACGAACCACAGGGTGTTAACGAGTTCATCCCACAGCGAAACTCAGCAATAAAAGACTGACAAGATGGGTTCTTGGATTACAAGAATTTCATTTTACAATCACACACATACTTGGGCAAGAGAACATCAGTGCTGATGCGTTGTCACGATCACCTATAGGACTGGAGAGAAATAGTGTGACTCCACTGTAGGAGGAGCACTACAATGTATACACTCCTGGAAATTGAAATAAGAACACCGTGAATTCATTGTCCCAGGAAGGGGAAACTTTATTGACACATTCCTGGGGTCAGATACATCACATGATCACACTGACAGAACCACAGGCACATAGACACAGGCAACAGAGCATGCACAATGTCGGCACTAGTACAGTGTATATCCACCTTTCGCAGCAATGCAGGCTGCTATTCTCCCATGGAGACGATCGTAGAGATGCTGGATGTAGTCCTGTGGAACGGCTTGCCATGCCATTTCCACCTGGCGCCTCAGTTGGACCAGCGTTCGTGCTGGACGTGCAGACCGCGTGAGACGATGCTTCATCCAGTCCCAAACATGCTCAATGGGGGACAGATCCGGAGATCTTGCTGGCCAGGGTAGTTGACTTACACCTTCTAGAGCACGTTGGGTGGCACGGGATACATGCGGACGTGCATTGTCCTGTTGGAACAGCAAGTTCCCTTGCCGGTCTAGGAATGGTAGAACGATGGGTTCGATGACGGTTTGGATGTACCGTGCACTATTCAGTGTCCCCTCGACGATCACCAGTGGTGTACGGCCAGTGTAGGAGATCGCTCCCCACACCATGATGCCGGGTGTTGGCCCTGTGTGCCTCGGTCGTATGCGGTCCTGATTGTGGTGCTCACCTGCACGGCGCCAAACACGCATACGACCATCATTGACACCAAGGCAGAAGCGACTCTCATCGCTGAAGACGACACGTCTCCATTCGTCCCTCCATTCACGCCTGTCGCGACACCACTGGAGGCGGGCTGCACGATGTTGGGGCGTGAGCGGAAGACGGCCTAACGGTGTGCGGGACCGTAGCCCAGCTTCATGGAGACGGTTGCGAATGGTCCTCGCCGATACCCCAGGAGCAACAGTGTCCCTAATTTGCTGGGAAGTGGCGGTGCGGTCCCCTACGGCACTGCGTAGGATCCTACGGTCTTGGCGTGCATCCGTGCGTCGCTGCGGTCCGGTCCCAGGTCGACGGGCACGTGCACCTTCCGCCGACCACTGGCGACAACATCGATGTACTGTGGAGACCTCACGCCCCACGTGTTGAGCAATTCGGCGGTACGTCCACCCGGCCTCCCGCATGCCCACTATACGCCCTCGCTCAAAGTCCGTCAACTGCACATACGGTTCACGTCCACGCTGTCGCGGCATGCTACCAGTGTTAAAGACTGCGATGGAGCTCCGTATGCCACGGCAAACTGGCTGACACTGACGGCGGCGGTGCACAAATGCTGCGCAGCTAGCGCCATTCGACGGCCAACACCGCGGTTCCTGGTGTGTCCGCTGTGCCGTGCGTGTGATCATTGCTTGTACAGCCCTCTCGCAGTGTCCGGAGCAAGTATTGTGGGTCTGACACACCGGTGTCAATGTGTTCTTTTTTCCATTTCCAGGAGTGTACTATATAAAAATGTAGAATTTGAAAATTATGTGACCGCGAGCTTGAAAGACATCGGGAGAGAACAAGGAGAAAGACCCAGATCTGTCGTCTTGACGGGGAGAGTCAAGAACAGCGCAAAAGAAAAGATTAGGCAATTCTATTTGTTCCGTAAACTGGTGCTTTTCTACCGTGGCGAAGGGAAAGATACATTGTGGCGCGTCTGTACCGCTGATGAACTCATAAATCAAGTAATGTGGCACAGACACACACACATATGAGTTAGGCGCACTTCAGTGCCAGAAAGTGCTATTTGAAGCTACCCAAACTGTGTTATTTTGAAGTTATGGAAAGGAGGATAAGGAAAGTACTGGCGGTGTATAAGGTATGTTAGAAATCGAAACATACAATAGTCACAATTTAGGCGACATAGTACCCTATCATTCCGACGGAATTAAAGTAAATGGCCGCCACAGATCTCATAGGACCTCTCCCACGCACAAGTAGGGGATACTGCTACATAATAGTTGTCGTGAAGCTAATGTATAAATTCGTCACACTGACGCTACTGAAAAAGGCTAACGTGCAGACGGCGAGCAAAACCTTTTGCAGAGATTTCCTGTCAAAATTAGGACATGTGGACAGAATTGTCTCCGACAATGGACCCCTCTTTAGATCAAAGAAATGGAAAGCCATCTTGAGACGGCACAAGGTAAGACCAATCTATGCACCCATAAGGCATACCCAATCGTCGCCGGCGGAGAGCGTAATGAAAAGCCCCGCGAAACTCTGCCGCATCTATACGCGAAAAGGCACTCCACCGGGGATACCTTCTTGCATGATTTCCAGGTCGAAGTGAATGAGCTGACGCAAGGGGTCACAAGAATAGCACCAGTGGCGGTGCTAAAAAACCGACTGCCCAGTAACCTGATTCGTGAGGTAATTGACTTTCCACCACGATCCCGAAAACAACACAAAAATATACTGCAGGGTTAGTTCACCTCGTCCTACATTCAGAACGGCCTGCTGTTCATTTAAGAATCCCATTCCACACACTATATCGAGGGACAGAGTGGGGGGACGATCAGGAAGTTTGTCTCTAGCGTATGCCGTTGACAGTAAACCATCAGTCGAATTTGAAACTGCACCTCAGTGTCAAAACATCTATTCTTCATGTTTTAGTGATTCTGTGCGCGGATAATGGTACTTTTCAATGCCTCTATTGTATGCACTCTCTGATATGGCCGTGTTATGGCTCCCACTGTCGATAATTGGGGTGAGACCGACATCACCAACGGTTACATGAATGGTGGGATGTAAATCCTACCTGCTGATCACCTCTCTTTTCTCACTCAAAAATCGTTCTATGTCCTATGCTCTAATAAATTAATGTTCCCCGTATCGGCGTTATGTGCAGCTATTTTTTGTTCTGTCTTTGTCTTTCAGATATTAAGGGGACTTCTGTTGCGATTTCTGTTTGAGGGGTTAGGTGGTATGATTTCCACGATGTTGTTCTGGTGATCACATTGCTGGATTCGTCTAGCAATCTCTCCATTATTCCTTGTTTGCCCTGAGTTCCAAACCGGCTGCACGGAGTGGTCAGAATTTCGCATTTCCCTCCTGTTGCTATTTCCATTTTCCTAAAAGTCAGCGCCATACGTCCCCTGTGTGCTTCTATCATTCCACTGAGGGTATATAAAAGATGTAAAGATTAAAACATAAATTCACAATGTAGAAGCAATATGAAATCACATAGATATATTAAAATAAAGATGGGAGGGGAAGGAAAAAGATGGGAGGAAGGGGGAGGGGGGGATTTTTTTAAACTGGTGTATTCAAATCATACCTAGTCAAAATGAAATACTAACACATAATAATATGTAGTGATCTAGGTAAATGAAGAAAAGGGGGTATTGTAAGAGATGTGTGGGAGTTGGGGAGGGGGCAGGGTGATCCTCCTTAACCAATTACCTAGATCACTACATATTATTATGAGTTAGTATTTTATTTTGACTAGGTATGATTTGAATACACCAATTTAAAAAATCCCCCCCTCCCTCCCTTCCACCCAACTTTTTCCTTCCCCTCCCATCTTTATTTTAATGTATCTATGTGATTTCATATTGCTTCTACATTGTGAATTTATGTTTTAGTCTTTACACCTTTTATATACCCTGGACACCAAATTTATACTTTGAGATCAATATATTCTATTTGTGGACCATTCCTTTGATAGTTCACAATATGAAATGTTTGTCTTTTCTCCCCCTTTTGCTTTTAATAATACCTCTCCTGCTTAGTCTCTACTTTATTAGGATTTTATTCACATGGTTATGCATAATTCCTCTGTTCTTCCGTATCCCCCTTCACTGGATGTGTTGTTAACATGCCCACCACTCCCTCAGGGAAGATTGCTAACCACTGATTCACTAACCCTTTCCTCCCTCTGAGACATTCTACTGTCATGAGGATTCAGTATCCCTTTTCATACCTCATCCCAAAATTCTATCACTAACCAAAAGACAAACTGAGTAAGTCTCTATAAAACCTTTTATTTTATTAAATGTACAGAATAAATTTTAGTATCATAACTATTTAATACATAAAATTAGGACATATGAAACCACACAGAGAATATACTGATACACCCTTAAGCCATACCTTCACTTTGGACACAATATTTCCACACAATGCCCTAACATATGCTATATTTGGTCCTAGCTTTAACATTTAAAAAAAAAATTAGTCATACATTACATGCCTATTCTTATCCCTTTATTAGTTACCCTTTTGTCTGCCTCCCACTATAATAGCTCCTTCCTCTTTTTATTAGTCATTTTATAACCCCCCATCCATACTGCAACAACCCCCACCCCCCTTACACTCCATATGCCTAAAGTCTTCAATGATTGATTCATAGTGTTCTTGACCTTGTGTTTTTTCTCAATTGTTTATTACCTCTCTAACAAGTAACTATGATCAATAATGTTACATTTATCTTTGTTGTTAAGAAATAGGAACTAACCCACTTGGGGATTTCGTATGTGGTAGCTAATTAAGATGTTAACATTATTATGTCATCTTTAAATCATATAAGTAAGATGTCACTACTATAACATGTAAATAAGATTTATAGCACCAAGATTGCAGCCTTATGTATCAATACCACGGTGCACTAACATTTGTAATTGTATCTTATCAACCATTAACATATACTAGGATGTCTCTACTCTTCATATTATGTTACATTTAAATGTGCTGTTTAACATGAAATCGTTTGATTCTTTTATTTGCTTTTATGTACATGGTTCCCATACCTGTGTTATTCTAAAGTAATGTTATCATATACAGGGTGGGTCACCTAACGTTACCGCTGGATATATTTCGTAAACCACATCAAATACTGACGAACCGATTACACAGACCGAACGTGAGGAGAGGGGCTAGTGCAATTGTTTAATACAAACCATACAAAAATGCACGGAAGTATGTTTTTTAACACAAACCTACGTTTTTTTAAATGGAACCACGTTAGTTTTGTTAGCACATCTGAACATATAAACAAATACGTAATCAGTGCCGTTTGTTGCATTGTAAAATGTTAATTACATCCGGAGATATTGTAACCTAAAGTTGACGCTTGAAACCTCCGACGTTCAGTTGCGTGTTGTAACAAACACGGGCCACGGTCGGCGAGCAGCATCTGCAGGGACATGTTTACGATGACAACCGTGTTTACGAGTGTGGCTGTAGTGCACTGTTGTGGTTTCGTCTAGCTGTCGCAGTGTCCGCATGTAGCGCTTGCTGCTATTGTTATTCTGCATTCGTCTCCGCACGCATACCAACTGTAGTACACCGTGTTACCAGACGTCTGTGATAGTGTAGTGTTGTAGGAACTGTGATCATGGTGTATTCGAACTCTGAAAAGGCGGAGATGATACTCATCTATGGCGAGTGTCGACGAAATGCAGCTGAAGCCTGCAGGGTGTATACAGAACGGTACCCGGACAGAGAGCATCCAACGTGCCGCACATTGCAAAACATCTACCGCCAACTGTATGCAACAGGTATGGTCGTAGCACGCAAACGGCTCCGTAACAGGCCTGTCACAGGAGAAGCGGGTGCAGTTGGTGTGTTAGCTGCTGTTACCATGAACCCACACATGAGTACACGGGACATTGCGAGAGCCGGTGGACTGAGTCAAAGCAGTGTCATGCGCATACTGCACCGTCACCGCTTTCACCCGTTTCATGTGTCGCTACATCAGCAATTACATGGTGATGACTTTAATCATCGAGTGCAATTCTGTCAATGGGCATTAACAGAGAATGCGTTGCAGTTCTACCTGTTTACCGATGAAGCGGGTTTCACAAACCACGGGGCAGTGAATCTACGGAACATGCATTACTAATCTATGGACAATCCTCACTCGCTCAGACAGGTAGAGCGGCAGCGACCGTGGACTGTAAATGTATGGTGCGGAATCATTGGCGACCGCCTCATTGATCCTCACTTCATTACAGGGGCCCAAACAGCTGCAACATACATCGCGTTTCTACAGAATGATCTGCCAACGTTGCTCGAAAATGTCCCACTGGAAACGCGTCGACGTATGTGGTATCAGCATGATGGTGCACCTGCACATTCCGCAATTAACACTAGGCTGACCCTTGACAGGATGTTCGACGGGCGTTTCATAGGACGTGGAGGACGCATAAATTGGCCAGCCTGATCTCCTGATCTTACAACTCTGGACTTCTTTCTGTGGGGTACGTTAAAGGAGAATGTGTATCGTGATGTGCTACAACCCCAGAGGATATGAAACAACGTATTGTGGCAGCCTGCGGCGACATTGCACCAGATGTACTGCGGCGTGTACGACATTCTTTACGCCAGAGATTGCAATTGTGTGCAGCAAATGATGGCCACCACATTGAACATCTATTGGCCTGACATGTCGGGACACACTCTATTCCACTCCGTAATTTGAAACGGAAACCACATGCGTACGTGTACCTCACCCCTCATGGTAATGTACATGTGCGTCAGTGAAAAAGACCAATAAAAAGATGTTAGCATGTGGACGTAATGTGCTGTTCTAGTCTCTTCTGTACCTAAGGTCCATCACCGTTCCCTTGGATCCCTACGTAATTCGGTGCTCTCCGATACACACGATCGAACAGCGGAGGAGTGGTACTCAAGCGTCAACTTTAGATTACAATATCTCCGGATGTAATTAACATTTTACAATGCAACAAACGGCACTGATTACGTATTTGTTTATATGTTCAGATGTGCTAACAAAACTAACGTGGTTCCATTTAAAAAAACGTAGGTTTGTGTTAACATACTTCCGTGCTTTTTTGTATGGTTTGTATTAAGCAGGTACACTAGCCCCTCTCCTGACGTTCGGTCTGTGGAATCGATTCGTCAGTATTTGATGTGGTTTACGAAATACATCCAGCGGTAATGTTAGGTGACTCACCCTGTATAACAGGATTTACATGCCTGATGATACGTACATCATATAAATATCGCTCAAACCTCAATGGTTAATTAATGAGTGAGTAGAATAAGTAATTGCACTGTATTATATTAATTCTTCAAAAAATGGCTCTGAGTACTATGGGACGTAACATCTATGGTCATCAGCCCCCTAGAACTTAGAACCACTTAAACTTAACTAACCTAAGGACATCACACAACACCCAGTCATCACGAGGCAGAGAAAATCTAACCCCCGCCGGGAATCGAACCCGGGAACCCGGGCGCGGGAAGCGAGAATGCTTCCGCACGACCACGAGCTGCGGACTGTATTAATTCTGAATTGAGGCAAAATTGCACATCTTAGAGTTGGCAATCTGTTTATCTGACGTACAAAACTGTATATTTACCTACAAAAATGTGCTTTAAACAACGTCAATGAGTAGCTGGACTGTTATATTTATGGTTGGTTGGTTGTTTCGGGGAAGGAGACCAGACAGCGTGGTCATCGGTCTCATCGGATTAGGGAAGGATGGGGAAGGAAGTCGGCCGTGCCCTTTCAGAGGAACCATCCCGGCATTTACCTGGAGTGATTTAGGGAAATCACGGAAAACCTAAATCAGGATGGCCGGACGCGGGATTGAACCGTCGTCCTCCCGAATGCGAGTCCAGTGTCTAACCACTGCGCCACCTCGCTCGGTTTATATTTATAGATGCAGCGAATATTATCGAGAGGTTTGTTACTGTTTATGCTTATGAGCAGACAACTTTATTGTGTACTAAGATAAACAGTACTGTAAAGATGTAACAACCACCAAAGAAAATAAATTGCTCCTAACCTTTCCTATACTACGGGACACTGAGTCCAAAGATTAAAAAGTCACCTGTTTGTAACAGGAATTTCTTTAACCAAGACAATTGGACACTTAACCAACTGACATTCAGTCAAGATGATATACTCAGTGATAAAACAAAGCAGTAGGCTTTTACCAGAAATATTGTCTCATAGACAATGTGTCTATTAGTGTATCTTAAATAGGACAGTATACCATCCTAGGCAGTGTATAACATTGTAAGTAAGCATTGTAAATATGGATTCTCGTGGTTATATCACTTGTTATGTATTTCACTGTTATTGTCTAATACGCTTTCAGAAAATCCTTGATAATGGCACTTTAAAGCCGAAATCACGATCGTGTAAATGTAACACGGCGTATAAAAAACAGTATAATTGCGGTACTGACTTTAAAGATTGTGGTTCTCTTTGTAAATCTGAACATTTTATATGAAGAGAAAATGTTTTATCCTGATTAGTATTTTTGCCCCGCCGGTTTTCTCTAAATTCTGGCTCTCATACGCCCAAGTTTTCACGGTCTACCGATCCACGAATGCTATTGCACCCCCGTCTTGTATCACCAGAGTCATGTAGCAATGTTGCCGTACGTCTGAGTCGTGCGAAATTCTCCTCCGGCTCGGTATTTCGTGTATTACGCCCCACTGGCAGCGTGCGCTCGGCCGAGCGTCGCACATCGTCAAGCCGGCGTTGCTGCCGTTTATAGGCCTGTGCCGTGAATGTAGCTCCTGGTTGGGTTGCAAAATTTTTGCTTCAACATACCTGGTGACCAACGAACTCACGGTGACGTGCTGTTGCTTCTGGCTGAATTTCTACGCGAGCTCATCTCATCTGCCAGCGCATTCTGCTGGGTAGTGAGACGTGTTTGATCGTTTTTGATTTCTAACATTTATTCCTGTGTCTATTCAGTTACTCTCTGTCCCTGCTTCTTTAAGAGTGAAATAGCCATTTTGGTTGCGCTCATTTCGCTCTTTGCCAGCGCTGCCTGATCTCACACCATATGTTACATTTTTCCGCGCATCTCGCGCTACAAATCTGGCTCTTTTAGCCTCACATCTGGACTGTACCGCTACTTCTCGCGTCTCATGTGACGTCCTTCTAATGTCTTCAACCTCTGCTTTCACACCCTTAACTCCATTGCTGGCCTGATTTACGTCTTCGACAAACTCATCAGCCCTCCTTTGTATTTCCTTAATTTCTTTCATTGTTTCGTCCCGTCTCTTTTCCTGCTTATCTTGTCGCCTCAGAATTAACCTAATTACATTAATGGGAACCTCCTGCCTCTGGTCTTCTTCCTGCCGTCTCTTCCCATTTCTATCGTCTATTCTCTGCGTCTTGCATAAACTGAATCATCGATTCTAACTGCACACTGGCAGTAACGTACCCAGGGCAAGACGTACGCGATTCAACTGCTTATGACGCCTTGCCCTCGAAATCGGACTGGTACTTTCCCTTTCTGTACCTCTTTCCGTATTTACAGAACCTACATCACCTGCCACCTCGACATTGTTTTCGCTTTCATTTTCTGAGTGAACTGTACCTTCATCATCGGCGTGTTCTAGCATTTGACATGTGTGCCATGTTTGCAGGGTGATTTAAATGAACTACTTCCATCAATTCTGTCTTGTTCAGCATCAATGGCTGGCTCATGTTCCATTTTGGATGACATTAGTGCACAGTCTTTCTCACTACACACACGAGCCTTGCTTCTCCTAAGTATTTAAATAAATTGCTACTTCCACAAATTTCCGACTTAACCCTTCTAACACCGAGTATTTTTTGTTACACTGGGTACCATTGGGGTGTTTAGTGACCCCAACGGACTTTTTTTTATATTAAGGAACAATTGAAAAGTCTACATTTTTCACTGCGAATTTTGTTGGACCTGCCTTTACTCATATTATGTTCCATCTCTCTTCTCTTCCGCAAGCTCTTCTCAACTCGTGTTTGTGCCACAATTCTTCTTTGTTTCTAGACCTACACAAAATAAAAAAATACAAAGGGTATGTCTTGGGGATAGACCCTAATGCACATTTACAAAACTACAATGGGTACTTACATATAACAGACAGGAATATGTGTTACTTCCTGTTCAGGCTGGACATCTGCTCTGTCCAAATATTCTTCTGAACTTCCGTCTGATTGCGGAATATTCTCTTCTAAGACGTCAATTTCTCCATTGCTGCATGAGACATCAGAAACTATATCGCTGATATCACTATTTGATTCTCCAGATAGAGGATTATCCTGCAGTAATATTTCAAGCACTTCGTTTTCGGAAAGATGACGAGACATTTTCCACTAAATGCAACACACACAATAGTAGTCTCCATTTGTATGGAACAAATAACTGTCGGCTTATAAAGTATTGGCAACAATCATACGTTACACCAATATTTACAAGAATAAAACAAAGGAAATATATCAACAGTTAGGATTCAATGCAGCATTATTGGGTAATAATATCGCAAGAGAGAAATGGTGCCGCATTTAACCCCAACGGTATTCAGTGGTTCTCTCTTGATTTTCTGCAAAACTAAATATTTTCAAAAAGTTATATTAATGTATTACAAACCCATTACTTGATTCAGGAAAATTCCGAATTTTTCATAATTTTTAGGAAAAGCAAATAAGGTATATTTTACAGAAATAACGGCCTGGGGTCATTATAGACCCCACGATATTAGTAGGGTATGGATCTCGCACCAAAACTCTAGTCTGATCATCTTTCAAATAATTCACATTTTTATGCCTACGTTCATGAAACAAAAGTTACTCTAAAATGTCTACATATTCCCATGAACAAATTAGATCCACATAAGCCTGCACAACTCTATTAGCAAGGACGTAACATCAGACAAGAAGTGACGCAGAAGTCACTGACAAGACAAATGAGAAACAAACAAAAAAATCAATGACACAAACAATTCATACACTGAAATAAAATGGCTACAACAAACTACAAATTACTGAGACTCAACGCATAGCGCCAAAACCTCATCTAAATATTCTCAGTGCCATAGTCTCATTTTGAAAGAAAAAGAAAAACAAAACGCACTAACTACCGCCCAAAAGTGCCATGAATCGAGATCCTGGCCAAGGGACGCCCACTGCAAGCCGTCGCATGCTTTGATGATAAATATGTATACGACTGATGCTAAATGTTGTTATCTGTTCAAAAAGAAAAGTATTATCTTCTCAATAACCGTAAAATCGTGAGCTACAACTTCAATTTTCATATATGAAATTAGTAAATTTACTTATGGCACTTTTGTTGCATATATATGAGATCACTTTCAAAACTCAAATTAATAATGAAATTAACTAATTTAATAAGACTGAACCTTGAATTGCTGGTACACTCATGTACCACCACGTTAAGACAAAAACAGTGAATAGTTGAGGGAATACGAGTGAGAACAATGGCGTATTTACGTTTACAAAAATAATGACAGTTTTTATTAATCCTTTTGTAAGTACAATGAGCTGGTAAAACTTACCAAAAATGACAAACACAAATCAGAAGAGGAATGGTGCTTGATTGGCAAAGCATTCATTGAGGTGGAAGGTATACAGATTCATTCTGAATTAATCCCTCTGACTTTGTTTACATGAATCCACTCTGAAGCCCAATTCTATTTAAATGGAATCAACTACAACCAAGTACACGACAAACTATGGTTCACGGGGGGAACAGCGAGCAGTGATTATCATTTAACAACCCTATGCCGGTGCAGCAACACTTTACCATTTCACCTTGATTCAGGCGGCAGCAGAAATTGGTGCGCTGTGGCCTGCGGCAGCTGTAGTGTTCTGATGTGTCCACGAAAACTTGTAAACTACGCTTTCTGGTGTTCTGATTATTACAATGCAGGAAAATTACATATCAGAGCCCTGAAAACCTGGCAATTTCAGCGTGAGGTGCATCCGTTAGCTGGTCTGCCCAAACCAATTTGACTCACAGGCACGACGGTGCGTGCTGGAATCCTCAAACGTCAGACGGCCGATTCAGTATGACTAAGTCGACTCTCATGACACACGATATACCAAAGATAATATGCAGTTCCACTGTCAGTACAGTTGGAAACTGCCATTGGCTCTTAGTTCACCACGAGTCTCATATCCTCCAGAGGTTAATCAGAAGGTGAATAAGACAAAGAATCACAAACAATTTTCACCAAGCCTTGGTACGGCAGCCGAATTAAAAATGAAGTATCGAGCTATCCTCATCGAATCTCCCATCTTAACATTTGGCCTGGTAGCCAATCCAGACACAGCGCTGGTGTTCCCACACTGGGGAAGCAAGCCTCTGCTTTACAAATCCCGAGAGCAGCAAATCAGCGACTGAAAATCTCTCTTGTCTGAAAACAGAAGATTTTAGTCTAAGGAGACGTCATTATCGTGGTAAGCATGGTCACGTTTCGGCAACAAATGTCTACCTAGCCAGAGAGATCTAATCTTGCCAAACCAACCATTTCCAATTGCTGAAAGCAGGCTGTTTAGCTTCTCAGTCAGTTGTGCCATGATATATATATGGGCTCTCGGTTACTAGTTCTCTACAGTCTATACATGCAGTTATATGAACACTCTTCCCACAATTTCCTCGTGTAAAAAAGTCATAAACCAGACATACAACATGTAGTACTTGGGAACACCGAGATCATGACCTAAAATATGAATATTAATCTATATATATATATATATATATATATATATATATATATATATATATATTTGCCTCTCGCTGAAAGAACCTGGCGACTTCCTGGAGTCAGAGGAGTTTCAGTCTTGCCTCCTCTAAACATGTGCACCAGCCACTCTGTCTGTATTGTCCTAGCTTCTAATATGAGAATGCTCGATGTTTTATGACCTGCCCACCATTTGCACAAAAGCTCAGATTACAGCAGTCTCTCTTAAATGGCTTCCTTCACCTACTATCCAGCAACTGGCCCAGGTAAAATGGTTTGCAGAATAGCGCCTTCCTGTTCTGAACCTGAGTGGAAAGAGGGGAGTGCCATGGCCCGAAGCCCGTTCGCAGGTACAGTCCACAGAGAGCTGCTCCCCAGAATCAGTTGTGCAGCCAGGTCACTTCACTCAGCATTTGTTGCCCGCAATCCATCACTCCCCCTGTTCTCCATCTTATCCACTATAGGCTCTCGGTTACTAGTTCTCTACAGTCTATACATGCAGTTATATGAACACTCTTCCCACAACTTCCTCGTGTAAAAAAGGCATAAACCAGACATACAACATGTAGTACTGGGGAACACCGAGATCATGACCTAAAATATGAATATTAATCTGGCTGATGTACCTGTAATCTAGGATGTACGCATCGTCTAGGAGTATCGTCTTCAATTAGTAATCAAAACGTCACTGGCCCCGGGTTCGAAACCCGCCGCTGCTTAAAATTTGATTAACAATCAGTATTGGCGGCCGAAGACTTCTGGCACAAGGAGTGACCCTATTTCTGCCGATGGTCTTGTCAAAGGGGGTGGAGGAGTGGACAGACATTCAGGCACTCTCTTCTCCTTTGAGTGGGCAACTGCCCCTAAAGGCGGAAGAGTCAGCAATGATCAACGGCCTGAGGGTGCAGAAGGCAATGGGAACCACTACATTAAAAACACGTATGTGTCCACAGGACACATGCCCTGTAATTGAAAAAAGTGTCATGATGATCTCTCCATTTGCAAAATATTCCGGAGCAGTCCCCCATTCAGTACTCTGGGAGGGGACTACCAAAGGGGAGGTGACCATTAGAAAAAGATTGAATAACCAACGAAAGGATAACGTTCTGCGTGCTGGAGTGTGGAATTTCCAAAGCCCGAACGCGGTAGAGAAGATACACAGTCTGAAAAGGTAAATGCAAAGTCTCAATCTAAAGTAGCGGTCAGTGAAGTGAAATGGAACGATGACAAGGATTTCTGGTCAGATGAATGTATGGTACTATAAACAGCAGCAGAAAGTGGTATAACGAGAGTAGGATTCGTTATGAATGGGAAGGTAGTGCAGAGAGTGTGTTACAGTTAAGTGATTTGTTCTTATCACAATCGAGAGCAAACCGACACCGACAACGATAGTTCAGGTATACATGCCGACTCGCGAGCTGAAGATGAAAAGGTAGAGAAAGATTATGATGATGTCGAAAGGGTAAAACAGTACATGAAGGAAGATGAAAATCTAATAGTCATGCGGGACTGGCACACAGTTGTAGGGGAAGGAGCAGAAGAAAAGGTTACAGTAGAATATGGGAGTGAGACACGGAATAAGAGGAAGAAGACTGAGTCTGCAATAAATTTCAGCTAGTAATAGCGGATGAGTGAGGAGAAAGTCTAATTGAGTTCTCTAATACATTGCAGCTAGTAACTGCGAATACTCTGTTCAAGAATCACAAGACGAGGAGGTATAGTTGGAAAAGACCAAGTGGTATGAGAAGATTTCAGTTAGATTACATCATGGTCGGGCAAAGCTCCTAAATCAGATACTGTTTTGTAAGGCGTACCTAGGAGCAGATAGACTCACATCACAATGTAGCAGTGATGGAGAGTAGGCTGAAGTTAAAGATATTAGTCAGGAAGAATCAATACGCAAAGATGTGGGATACGGAAGTACTAAGGAATGATGAGATAGGCTTGAAGTTCTCTAAGGCTATAGTAGTTCTACCCGTGGTCTAGGGGCGCCGGCACGGTAGCTCAGCGTGTTCGGTCAGAGGGTTAGCTGCTCTCTGTAATAAAAAAAACTGAGTACACCGATCAACAACGAACTGAAACGGATGTCTTTCGGCGTCCGCCCCGAGCGAATGCAACGAGCGAAAGCGAACAAAATGAGATTTAGAAAAAAAAAGGGTAGCGTCTTTGGTTCATAATCAAAGCGTCTTCGGTCCCGGGTTCGATCCCCGCCACTGCCCAAATTTTGATAAATAATCGGCATTGGCGGCCGAAGACTTCCGGCATAAGAAGACAACCTCGTTCTGCCAACGGCCTTGTCAAAGAGGGCAGAGAAGCGGATAGAGGTTCAGGTCACTCTCTTGTCCTAGGGGTGGGAAATCGCCCCTAAAGGCGGAAGAATCAGCAATGATCAAGGGCCTGAGGATGCAGAAGGCAATGGAAACCACTGCATTAAAGACACGTAACGTGTATCCACAGGACCTGTGGCCTGTATTTGAAGGAGTGTCATGATGATCTCTCCATTGGCAAAAGATTCCGCAATAGTCCCCCATTCGGATCTCCGGGAGGGGACGGCCAAGGGGGAGGTTACCATGAGAAAAAGATTGAATAATCAACGAAAGGATAACGTTCTACGAGTCGGGGCGTGGAATGTCAGAAGCTTGAACGTGGTAGGGAAACTAGAAAATCTGAAAAGGGAAATGCAAAGGCTCAATCTAGATGTAGTAGGGGTCAGTGCAGTGAAGTGGAAGGAAGACAAGGATTTCTGGTCAGATGAGTATGGGTAATATCAACAGCAGCAGAAAATGGTATAACATGTGTAGGATTCATTATGAATAGGGAGGTAGGGCAGAGGGTGTGTTACTGTGAACAGTTCAGTGACCGGGTTGTTCTAATTAGAATCGACAGCAGACCAACACCGGCAACGATAGTTCAGGTCGACGTCGCAAGCTGAAGATGAACAGATAGAGAAAGTGTATGAGGATAATGAAAGGGTAATGCAGTATGTAAAGGGGGACGAAAATCTAAGGCCGTGCGGTTCTAGGCGATAAAGTCTGGAACCGAGCGACCTCTACGGTCGCAGGTTCGAATCCTGCCTCGGGCATGTATGTGTGTGATGTCCTTAGGTTAGTTAGGTTTAATTAGTTCTAAGTTCTAGGCGCCTGATGACCTCAGCAGTTGAGTGGCAAGGTGCTCAGAGCCATTTGAACCATTTGAACGAAAATCTAACAGTCATGGGCGACTGGAATGCAGTTGTACGGGAAGGAGTAGAAGAAAAGTTTACGGGAGAATATGGGCTTGGGACAAGGAATGAAAGAAGAGAGAGACTAATTGAGTTCTGTAACAAGTTTCAGCTAGTAATAGCGAATACCCTGTTCAAGAAATACAAGAGGAAGAGGTATACTTGGAAAAGGCCGGGAGATACGGGAAGATTTCAATTAGATTACATCATGGTCAGACAGAGATTCCGAAATCAGGAACTGGATTGTAAGGCGTACCCAGGAGCAGATATAGACTCAGATCACAATATAGTAGTGATGAAGAGTAGGCTGAAGTTCAAGACATTAGTCAGGAAGAATCAATACTTAAAGAAGTGGGATACGGAAGTACTAAGGAATGACGAGATACGTTTGAAGTTCTCTGACGCTATGGATACAGCAATATGGAATAGCGCAGTAGGCAGTACAGTTGAAGGGGAAGGACATCTCGAAAAAGCGCCATCACAGAAGTTGGGAAGAAAAACATAGGTACAAAGAAGGTAGCTGCGAAGAAACCATGGGTAACAGAAGAAATACTTTAGTTGATTGATGAAAGGAGGAAGTACAAACATGTTCCGGGAAAATCAGGAATACAGAAATACAAGTCGCTGAGGAATGACATAAATAGGAAGTGCAGGGAAGCTAAGACGAAATGGCTGCATGAAAAATGTGAAGACATCGAAAAAGATATGATTGTCGGAAGGACAGACTCAGCATACAGGAAAGTCAAATCAACCTTTGGTGACATTAAAAGCAACGGTGGTAACATTAAGAGTGCAACGGGAATTCCACTGATAAACGCAGAGGAGAGAGCAGATAGGTGGAAAGAATACATTGAAAGCCTCTATGAGGGTGAAGATTTGTCTGATGTGATAGAAGAAGAAACAGGAGTCGATTTAGAAGAGATAGGGGATCCAGTATTAGAATCGGAATTTAAAAGAGCTTTGGAGGACTTACGGTCAAATAAGGCAGAAGGGATAGATAACATTCCATCAGAATTTCTAAAATCATTGGGGTAAGTGGCAACAAAACGACTATTCACGTTGGTGTGTAGAATATATGAGTCTGGCGATATACCATCTGACTTTCGGAGAAGCATCATCCACACAATTCCGAAGACGGCAAGAGCTGACAAGTGCGAGAATTATCGCACAATCAGCTTAACAGCTCATGCATCGAAACTGCTTACAAGAATAATATACAGAAGAATGGAAAAGAAAATTGAGAATGCGCTAGGTGACGATCAGTTTGGCTTTAGGAAAAGTAATGGGACGAGAGAGGCAATTCTGACGTTACGGCTAATAATGGAAGCAAGGTTAAAGAAAAATCAAGACACTTTCATAGGATTTGTCGACCTGGAAAAAGCGTTCGACAATATAAAATGGTGCAAGCTGTTCGACATTCTGAAAAAGTAGGGGTAAGCTATAAGGAGAGACGGGGCATATACAATATGTACAACAACCAAGAGGGAATAATAAGAGTGGACGATCAAGAACGAAGTGCTCGTATTAAGAAGGGTGTAAGACAAGGCTGTAGCCTTTTGCCCCTACTCTTCAATCTGTACATCGAGGAAGCAATGATGGAAATAAAAGAAAGGTTCAGGTGTGGAATTAAAATACAAGGTGAAAGGATATCAATGACGCGATTCGATGATGACATTGCTATACTGAGTGAAAGTGAAGAAGAATTAAATGATCTGCTGAACGGAATGAACAGTCTAATGAGTACACAGTATGGTTTGAGAGTAAATCGGAGAAAGACGAAGGTAATGAGAAGTAGTAGAACTGAGAACAGCGAGAAACTTAACATCAGGATTGATGGTCACGAAGTCAATGAAGTTAAGGAATTCTGCTACCTAGGCAGTAAAATAACCAATGACGGACGGAGCAAGTAGGACATCAAAAGCAGCCTCGCTATGGCAAAAAAGGCATTTCTGGCCAAGAGAAGTCTACTAATATCAAATACTGGCCTTAATTTGAGGAAACGATTTCTGAGGATGTACGTCTGGAGTACAGCATTGTATGGTAGTGAAACATGGACTGTGAGAAAACCGGAACAGAAGAGAATCGAAGCATTTGAGATGTGCTGCTATAGACGAATGTTGAAAATTAGGTGGACTGATAAGGTAAGGAATGAGGAGGTTCTACGCAGAATCGGAGAGGAAAGGAATATGTGGAAAACACTGATAAGGAGAAGGGACAGGATGATAGGACATCTGCTAAGACAAGAGGGAATGACTTCCATGGTACTAGAGGGAGCTGTAAAGGGCAAAAACTGTAGAGGAAGACAGAGATTGGAATACGTCAAGCAAATAATTGAGGACGTAGGTTGCAAGTGGTACTCTGAGATGAAGAGGTTAGAACAGGAAAGGAATTCGTGGCGGGCCGCATCAAACCAGTCAGTAGACTGATGACCAAAAAAAAAAAGGCTATAGATACAGCAACAAGGAACTGTTCATTAGGCAGTACGGTTGAATAGGAATAGACATCTGTAAAAGGGCAATCACAGAAGTTGGAAAGAAAAACATAGGTACAAAGAAGATAACTGCTAAGACACCATGGTTAATAGTAGAAATACTTCAGTTGATTGAAGAAAGAAGGAAGTACGAAAATGTTCCGGCAAAATCAGGAATACAGAAATACAAGTCGCTGAGGAATGAAATAAATAGGAAGTGCAGGGAAGCTAAGACGAAATGGCTGCATGAAAAATGTGAAGAAATCGAAGGGGAAATGATTTTTAGAAGGACCGACTCAGCATATAGGAAAGTCAAAACAACTTTCGGTGAAATTAAAAGCATGAACTGTAACATTAAGATTAGAACGTGAATTCCACTGATAAACGTAGCGGATAGAGCGGATAGGTAGAAAGAATATACTGAAGGCCTCTATGAGGGGGAAAATTTATCTGGTGTGATTGAAGACGAAACAGGAATCGATTTAGAAGAGAATCAGAATTTAAGAGTGCTTTGGAGGATATAAGATCAAGTAAGGCGGAAGGAATAGATACATTCCATCAGAATTTCTAAAGTCATTGGGTGGAGTGGCAACAAAACGGCTATTCATGTTGGAGAGTAGAGTATATGAGTCTGGCGACATACCATCTGACTTTCGGAAAAATATCATCCATACAGTTCCGAAGAATGCAAGAGATGACAAGTGCGAGAATTATCGCACAATCAGCTTAACAGTTCATGCATCCAAGTTGCTGACAAGAATAATATACAGAAGAATTGAAAAGAAAATTGAGGATGTGCTTGATGAGCTTTGGCTTTAGGAAAGATAAAGGGACGAGAGAGGCAATTCTCACGATGCAGTTGATAATAGCAGCAAGAATAAAGAAAAATCAAGACATGTTCATAGGATTTGTAGACCTGGAAAAAGCTTTCGCCAATGTCAAATGGTGCAAGATGTTCGAAATTCTGAGAAAAATAGGTGTAAGCTATAGGGAGAGACGGGTTATATACAGTATGTACAATTGGCAAGAGGGAAAAATAAGAGTGGATGGCCAAGTACGAAGTGCTTGGATTAAAAAGAGTGTAACACTGGGATGTAGTCTTTCATCTCTATTTTTCAATCTGTACATCGAAAAACCAATGATCCAAATAAAAGAAAGGGTCATAAATGAACTGCAAATTTGGGGTGAAGGAATATCAATGATACGATTCGCTGATGACATTGCTATCCTGAGTGAAAGTGAAGAAGAATTACAGGATCTGCTGAACGGAATGAATAATCTAATTAGCAGAAATGATAACAGCGAGAAACTTAATACCAGGATTGATGGTCACAAAGTAAATGAAGTTAAGGAATTCTACTACTTAGGCATCCCCGGCTAAGAGAAGTGGACTAGTATGGAATACTGGGCTTAAATGAGGAAGAAATTTCTGAGACTGTACGTTTGGAGCACAGCATTTAATGGTAGTGAAAGATGGGCTGTGGGAAAACCGGAACACAAGAGAATCAAAGCATTTGAGATATGGTGACAGAGCACCTCGTTTTCCTGCTGCTAATAAGCTGAGTACACCATTCGTTTATTGTATATTTATATGAGCTTCAAATGGGAGTGTCTGCAGTAATGGATAGGAACTGCAATTGCTGTGTACAGATGAGAGCTGAGTTAGCGACCCTTCGCTCACAGCTCCAGGCTGCGTTGGCTTCCATCACACAGCTTGAGGCTACTTCCAAGGGGCATCACTGTGGGGGGGTCGGATGCGGGGATGCGAGAGACTCGTCCCAAGTGTCTCCTGTTCTGTCCACTGCTGTGACTTTCCCGGGTACTGCCTGCGCTGAGGTTGACCCCTCACCTGTGGTAGAGTGGAAAATCATTCCAAAGTCTGGCAGGCAGTGAAAAACTTTCCGAGGGGCCGATTGTAAGGCCTCTCTAGTTCATTTGATGAACAGGTTTCGGGTGTTATCTGTGGCTGACGATGTCTCTGAGCTGGATGCAGTCATCCACCCTGTTCCAGAGGAAACTTCTCGGCCTGCAAGGTCTGGGCGTTCACAGAGGGTGGGTTTTCTGGTAGTTGGGAGCTCCAACATTAGGCACGTAATTGGACTCCTTAGGAACATGGCTGCCAAGGAGGGAGTGCGTACCAGAGGGAGTCATTCTGGATGTGGAAAGGCTGCTTCTGGATTCCATGAAGATAACAAGGTGCAGCCAGCTGCAGGTGGTGGCTCATATCGGTACCAATGACGACTGTCGCTTTGGATTGGAGGAGATTCTCTCTGGTTTTGGGTGGCTAGCGGAAATGGTAAAGACTGCCAGTCTTGCTTGTGAGATTAAGGCAGAGCTCACCGTCTGCAGCATCGTCGATAGAACTGACTCTGGTCCTTTGGTTCAGAGCCGAGTGGAGGGTCTTAATCAGAGGCTCAGGCGGTTCTGTGACCGCGTTGGCTGCAGATTCCTTGACTTGCGCCATTGGGTGATGGGGTGGTTCAAATGGCTCTGAGCACTATGCGACTTAACTTCTGAGGTCATCAGTCGCCTATAACTTAGAACTAATTAAACCTAACTAACCTAAGGACATCACACACATCCATGCCCGAGGCAGGATTCGAACCTGCGACCGGAGCGGTCGCTCGGTTCCAGACTGTAGCGCCTAGAACCGCACGGCCACTCCGGCCGGCTTGGGTGGTGGGTTTCCGGGTTCCGCTTAATAGGTCAGGTGTCCACCACACACAGCAAGTGGCAACACGGGTAGCGGAGGCTGTGTGGAAGGGACTGGGCGGGTTTTTAGGTTAGAGGTGTAAGTAGGCTGTTTATGTTTTCTTATTGGCAACGTTACGTAGCGCTCTGTACGAAAATCACTGGCTGTGCTGTGTGCAGTCTGTGGCTAGTTTGCATTGTTGTCTGCCATTGTAGTGTTGGGCAGCTTGATGTGAACAGCGCGTAGCGTTGCGCAGTTGGAGGTGAGCCGCCAGCAGTGGTGGATGTGGGGAGAGAGATGGCGGAGTTTTGTAATTTGTCATGAACTGCTATATATATTATGACTATTAAGGTAAATACATTGTTTGTTCTCTATTAATATCTTTCATCTGCTAACTATCCCTATCAGTAGTTAGTGCCTTCTGTAGTTTGAATCTTTTATTTAGCTGGCAATAGTGGCGCTCGCTGAATTGCAGTAGTTCGAGTAACGAAGATTTTTGTGAGGTAAGTGATTTGTGAAAGGTATAGGTTAAAGTTAGTCAGGGCCATTGTTTTGTAGGGATTATTGAAAGTCAGATTGCGTTGCGCTAAAAATATTGTGTCAGTTTAAGCACAGTCGTGTACAAATGTTCTAAGGGGACGTTTCATATGGGACTGTTTATATTTTCTTATTGGCAACGTTACGTAGCGCTCTGTATGAAAATCACTGGCTGTGCTGTGTGCAGTCTGTGGCTAGTTTGCATTGTTGTCTGCCATTGTAGTGTTGGGCAGCGGCAGCTGGATGTGAACAGCGCGTAGCATTGCGCAGTTGGAGGTGAGCCGCCAGCAGTGGTGGATGTGGGGAGAGAGATGGCGGAGTTTTGAAATTGAACTGCTATATATAGTATGATTATTAAGGTAAATACAGTGTTTGTTCTCTATTAAAATCTTTCATTTGCTAACTATCCCTATCAGTAGTTAGTGACTTCTGTAGTTTGAATCTTTTATTTAGCTAGCAATAGTGGCGCTCGCTGTATTGCAGTAGTTCGAGTAACGAAGATTTTTGTGAGGTAAGTGATTTGTGAAAGGTATAGGTTAAAGTTAGTCAGGGCCATTGTTTTGTAGGGATTATTGAAAGTCAGATTGCGTTGCGCTAAAAATATTGTGTCAGTTTAAGCACAGTCGTGTACAAATGTTCTAAGGGGACGTTCAGAGGGCCTCAGGGAACTACAGAAAGGGCATCCTTATAAAAGGGGACAGGAAAAACACAGCAAGTTAGTTGTAGAAACGATCGGCATTGTAGTTGTAAATTGTCGTAGCTGTGTTGGGAAAGAACCAGAGATCCAAGCCCTAATACGAGGTGCGACAATAAAGCAATGAGACTGATTTTCTTTGCAAGATGTGGCAACCCTGCAAGCTTGTGTAGGCACAATATCTTTGACCAGGGTCTATAAGGAACCGCATAATACTGCACAGTGGTGTGCCATTTCTTTTTGTGTTAAATTGGGTGAAAACTTACGGCAAGCTTCAGAAGGCTTTTGGAGAGGAGGTTATGTCAAGCGATCAAGTTTTTCGTTGGCATAAAATGTTTAGTGAAGGCAGCTGTATGTCAAAGTCAAAAGTGAAATGCATGCTTGTTTGTTTCTTTGATTCCAAGGGAATTGTTCATAAAGTGTGGGTGCCTCCTGGACAAACAGTTAACCAATATTACTACAAAGAAATTTTAGAAAGACTTTGTAGAAGAGTTCTTTGTGTCCATGCCAACATTGCTAATAATTGGATTCTGCATCACGATAATGCGCCATCCCATACTGCTCTGTCAGTACAGCAATTTTTAACCTCAAAACAAATATCAGTACTATCACAGCCAACTTATTCACCATATGTCGCTCTGTACGACTTTTTTGTATTTCCAAGAGTCAAAACGGTGGTCAAGGGACACCATTTTCAAACAACACAAGATGTCCAAAAAGCTGTGACGAGGGTCTTGGAGGATATTACAGAAGAAGAGTTCCAGAAATGTTACCATCAAGGACAGAAGCGCTGGAAAAAGTGTATGCAATCAGAAGGGAACTACTTTATTGTCGCATCTCATATAAAGCACTGAAGCTCAAATAGTTATAGGTACAGAAAGCTGGCTAAAGCCGGAAACAAATACAGCAGAAATTTTTCTAACGATCTAACAATGTTCAGAAAGGGTAGATTAAATACAATTGGTGGTGGAGTATTTATTGCTGTCAGAAGTAGTTTGCCTCGTAGCGAAATTGAAGTAGATAGTTCCTGCGAAATAGTATGGGTAGAAGTTATAACTGACAGACTAAACTATTAATTGGGTCATTTTACCGACCCCCCGACTACCAAGATACAGTTACTGAAGTGTTCAAAGAAGACTTGAGTCTCTTTTCAAATGGGTACCCCACTCACACAATTATAGTCGGTGGTGACTTTAATCTACCCTCTGCTGGGAAAAATTATACGTTTAAAGCCGGCGGCACGCATAAAACGTCATCCGAAATTGTAGTGAATGCTTTCTCAGAAAATTATTTTGAACGATTAGTTCATGAGCCCACTCGAAGCGTTAGTGGTTGCGAAAGCATACTTGACATATTAGCAACAAATAATCCTGGCCGAATAGTGACAATCGTGACGAATACACGGATTAGCGACCACAAGGCAGTGGATGCTAGGCTGAATACCATAACTCCTACAACCATCAAAAATAAACGCAAATTATATCTATTTAAAAGAAGCTGATAAAAATGCTCTTTTTTTTTGCCATCAGTCTACTAACTGGTTTGATGCGGCCCGCCACGAATTCCTTTCCTGTGCTAACCTCTTCATCTCAGAGTACCACTTGCAACCTACGTCCTCAATTATTTGCTTGACGTATTCCAATCTCTGTCTTCCTCTACAGTTCTTGCCCTCTACAGCTCCCTCTAGTACCATGGAAGTCATTCCCTCTTGTCTTACCAAATGTCCTATCATCCTGTCCCTTCTCCTTATCAGTGTTTTCCACATATTCCTTTCCTCTTCGATTCTGCGTAGAACCTCCTCATTCCTTACCTTTTCAGTCCACCTAATTTTCAACATTCGTCTATAGCAGCACATCTCAAATGCTTCGATTCTCTCCTGTTCCGGTTTTCCCACAGTCCATGTTTCACTACCATACAATGCTGTACTCCAGACGTACATCCTCAGAAATCGTTTCCTCAAATTAAGGCCGGTATTTGATGTTAGTAGACTTCTCTTGGCCAGAAATGCCTTTTTTGCCATAGTGAGGCTGCTTTTGATGTCCTCCTTGCTCCGTCCGTCATTGGTTATTTTACTGCCTAGGTAGCAGAATTCTTAACTTCATTGACTTCGTGACCATAAATCCTGATGTTAAGTTTCTCGCCGTTCTCATTTCTACTACTTCTCATTACCTTCGTCTTTCTCCGATTTACTCTCAAACCATACTGTGTACTCATTAGACTGTTCATTCCGTTCAGCAGATCATTTAATTCTTCTTCACTTTCACTCAGTATAGCAATGTCATCAGCGTATCGCCCTTTACATACTGCATTACCCTTTCAATATCCTCATACACTTTCTCTATCTGTTCATCTTCAGCTTGCGACGTCGCCATGTATACCTGAACTATCGTTGTCGGTGCTGGTCTGCTGTCGATTCTGTTTAGAATAACCCGGTCACTGAACTGTTCACAGTAACACACCCTCTGCCCTACCTTCCTATTCATAACGAATCCTACACCTGTTTTACCATTTTCTGCTGCTGTTGATATTACCCGATACTCATCTGACCAGAAATTCTTGTCTTCCTTCCACTTCACTGACACCTACTATATCTAGATTGAGCCTTTGCATTTCCCTTTTCAGATTTTCTAGTTTCCCTACCACGTTCAAGCTTCTCACATAACACGCCCCGACTCGTAGAACGTTATCCTTTCGTTGATTATTCAATCTTTTTCTCATGGTAACCTTCCCCTTGGTTGTCCCCTCCCGGAGACCCGAATGGGGGACTATTGCGGAATCTTTTGCCAATGGAGAGATCATCATGACACTTCTTCAATTACAGGCCACATGTCCCATGGATACACGTTACGTGTTTTTAATGGAGTGGTTTCCATTGCCTTCTGCATCCTCATGTCGTTGACCATTGCGATTCTTCCGCCTTTAGGGGCAATTTCCCACCCTCTTTGACAAGGCCGTTGGAAGAATGAAGCTGACTTCTTATGCCAGAAGTCTTCGGCCGCCAATGCTGATTATTTATCAAAATTTAGGCAGTGGCGGTGATCGAACCCGGGACTGAAGACCTTTTGATTATGAATCAAAGACGCTACCCCCTTTTTTTTATGGCAGACGCTCTATCCACCTTTTTTTTCCTATCAGTAGTTTTTTTATGCTCTACCAACTTTTTTTTTGTTTTTGTTTTTTTTTTCTTTTTTGTTTGTATCCAATGTCAGGCTTACCACCTTTGCTGACATACATGTTGTTGTACTATCGCATAAATAGTGTCTACAAAGTCCATATGTTGACAAATAGTGGCTAATTAGAAAATTAATTAATTAAGGAAATAAATAAAACTGAAAATGCTCAAATGAAAGACATGAAGACATTGCGGATAGTACAAATACAAAAGAAACATGGTCCTGTAGCAATGAAATGAAATTCGTGTCGGGGGCGACACCTGCTCACGACCCGACGTTCGATAGAGCAAGAGAGCCATCTATCGACTCGTTCTCCAGACGTTGGTGTAAGACTGGGCCGTCTTCTCGAAATTAACTAAGGGTCCGTAAGTGTGATCGATGTCAATCTCGGCTTCTTCGTCTATCTCATCTCTCACCCGTCACACCCCATCTGGCCGGCGGGTCGGTAAATGTAAGTCGCAAGTAATTAGCGAAGTCTTGCCTATATTTCTTATGCTGTTGCAGCTTCGTGTGCCCATCCAGGAGAAAATGCCAAAAATCAATTTTGTCCTTTTCCGATTCGTTATACACGTAACCATTCCCCGCACCCATGTCACTGCATTGGTTTTTTGGACCGGGAAATAAGATTCTTGGGGGAAAAAAAGTGTGTCTGATGAAATTGTGTGAGGGGCGGAGCGTAACAGGAACGCCAATATCTGTTGTGCCAAGTGCCACACTGGAGCCGTCCCACTACATGCTAAACGATGTTCATCAGTGTCCACTGTTGCGCAGCCTAAACATAGTGGAGTGTCTGCCAAATGAATCGCGTGCCGCCGTTGATTCGTTGCGAACTTCCTATTTATCACCACATACCATGTTGAGCGTACCGACGTTGGGAGGTAAACGTTCCGTATAACGCGCCATATCTGTCGCCAGTTCTTGTCTGGGTACTTCTTTTCCAGGGTATTCCTGGGGCACCGGCGCAGTAAGAGTTGGTATACGTCTCGCGTCGTCGGTAGTCGTGTTGTTGGGAAGGAATCTCTGACATAGCTAAGCTCCAAAAAAAAAAAAAAAGACTTGAAATGTGACAGCTTCGGCGAAATATGGCCCACATCGACTGGGGGCAGCATTGAAGTGGGCGCTAGTACATCGGCCAACGCACCCGAGATATTGCGAAATTGACCGCGCCACTGTCGGAAAATCGTACTGACGAATAACGCCCGTGCCTTTTCATATACGTTCACTAGACCAGGTCCACCCTCTCCAGGTGGTAGCGTAAGCGTTGTGTATCGGATCTTAAACAGGTGTCCCACACTCACGTAGGTTCCGAAAGTTGCTTGTATCCGTGATGCCATTGTGCGCGTTAAAGGCACGACATGCGCTACGTGAGTGAGTCTCGGTGCTAGGTATACGTTAACATAGGTCACCCTCTGAATCATATCCAACGCTCTTAATTTCTGTAACAGCACCATTGTCCGCATCAGCTTCAATATGCGTCGGTAGTTATCCGCTGCTGTCCGCTGCACATCCGTGTGGAACGTAATACCTAGGCATTTTATGGTCTTAACTAAGATGAGCGGGCCTTCCTCCGCCGGTTGTAATCCTCGACCGACATTCATGCAGCGTGATTTTTGTAGATTAAGCACGCTTCCTGCCGCCATCCCGTATCGCTGTATCCATGCCAACGCCGTACGTACTTCTTCGCCTGTCCGTGCCACCAGCATCACATCGTCAGCATAAGCGCGGCAATGAAAGGTCAGTTGTGGCAACGGCACTCCCTCCAACCGTCTTCGGAGACCATATAGACAGGGTTCCAAAGCCATTGCATACAAAAATATCGAAAGGGGGCAACCTTGACGAACTGACCTTGAAATAACAATGTAGTCAGTGCCCCGCCCATTCACCGAGACCTTTGATCGTACGCCGTGTAACAGTCGCATGATCACTAGGATGAAGGCCTGTGGGATTCCCAATCTGTCCATCACCGCATGCAAAAAGGTATGATCCACTCTGTCGAATGCATGATCGAAGTCAATAGCGACGAGTGCCCCACGCACTCGGCATGCCGCTGCTAATGCGATGATATCTCGGTAGTCACCGAGCGTCGTATGTACGTTGCTCTTACCGCCGAGGCAAGTTTGATCTATGAGGAGTCTATCAGAAAGTGAAGACCGCAGGCGAGCCCCAAGGATGCGCGCGAAAATCTTATAGTCGCAGTTCAAGAGAGTGAGTGGTCTATAATCTCCTGGCTTTCTGCCACCGCGTGGTTTGGGTATTGGGATGATGATACCCTCCGTGAACTCGGCAGGTATCTCAGTCTGCGGTAACAGGAGTTCGTTGTACATCTGAATCCAGGTCCGTCCCATGAGGTATGCAAAGGCGCGGTAAAATTCAATTGGGAAGCCGTCCTGTCCTGGGGACTTGTTCGGAGCCCCCCTGGCAATTGCGTCTGTCAGCTCGTCCTCTGTTATGGCTGTGATGAAAGTCTCTGCATCCAGCGGTGGTCCTCTATCTGGCATTTCCGAGATGACATCATGTAGTGTCTCGTGGTTCACATGTACAGGTCCATATAACTGGCGGAAATAGTCGGTAAACACATGCGCAATATCACGCTGGTGCACAACTTGCTGGCCAGTTTCAGAGATTAGTTCCCTGATCAATGTCCTGCGTCGTCGTTGGCGTTCACGTACCACGTGATGCATGGAGGGGGATTCGGCAGCAACTGTGTCCGCCAATCTCGCCCGGACCATTATACCTTCCATTCTTAGTCTCGTCAGCTGTAATAACTTGGCTTTTATCCTGCGCATGGCCGTGTGCCTTTCCGGCGATGGTTGTTGGGTCATCAGCTCCCTCAGGGCTGTAAAATAAAAATCAGCCGTTGTGCGGTTCCACTGCGATTTGTCCTGCCCGTATCGTATCAACGTTCTCCGTAACGTTGGTTTTGCGCATTTAATCCACCACTGGAGAACCGAGGTGTATGCTCGTTGGCGGCGAACGCAGGTCTCCCAGGCCGCCTCTATCGACCGGTGACATTCAGTGTCACGTAAAAGTGCACAATTCATTTTCCAGTGACCTTTACTCCGCCATATCTTCTGACGCGTTAGTGAAATCGTACAGACGTACGCCATATGATCCGTAAAAGCCGCTGGCCAGATTTCGGCATCCAGTATCGTCGTCCGTAGAGCTCGTGTCACGTACACTCTATCAAGTCTACTCGCCGAGTGTCCCGTGACAAACGTATAACCTGGTCTGTCACCATGCTGCAGTTCCCAGGTATCCAGAAGCGCCATTTCGGTAATCAACGCACGCAGTTCCATGCATGGCACATAATGAGGTACTTGGTCCTTTTTGTCGACGACACAATTAAAGTCGCCGCCCACTACATAGTTATCAAAGCGTCCAGCGAACAACGGTGCTATCTCTTCGGTGTAAAAAGTCGCCCTTTCTCTTCGTTTTGTGGAGCCAGATGGTGCGTATAAATTGATGAAACGAACGCCGTCGACAGTGATCGCTATGCCGCGTGCTGAAGGGAGAGACCTGACGTCCTCCACTCCTATTCCTTCCCTGGTGAGAATCGCCACACCGCATCCACTTTCATCGTGCACTGAATAATGTGCCTCGTAACCGTAGAACTCTGGCGGCGATGTGAAACGCACTTCTTGTAAGAGTACAATATCCACGTCCGCAGCGCGTAACATATCTTTCAGCATTTGAATTTTAAGCGGTGTCCGTATGCCATTAATGTTTATCGTGGCAATGCGGTACGCCTGGCTTGTGTTCATCAGTTGTGTCATTAAGCGTCCATCTGCACCCCCGGCGCTCCTCAACACACTAAGTTGGTCAACATTTCCCGACCCCTCCCGGCCTCTGGCCAGGACTGTCCTCAATCGTCGCGTTCGTATTTTCATCCTGTTCCTGTTGGTCCATTTCTTGCGCCCAGTCCCCCAGCATATTTCCGGAACTGGTCGAAGGATGGGAGGTAACGTTGTCATCGCTCTGATGTTGGACAGTTGTCATCTCCACTTCCGCCTTCCGGTCACCAGAAGGAGAGTTCAAGTTATCGTCGCTGTGTAGTTCGTGCATCGTCATCTCGGTATCTGTTGAATCCACTGGTCTCAGGTCGATACTGTCGTTGTCGTCCACTGTCCCCTCGGGACTATGGCTATCGTCAGCAGAAGTCAGTCGACGCTTCTTTCTTCTCTTCGGCGAACGCTGCTTCCGTTGCCTTGCTTCAGCATCGGCTGTTGGGGTTGCGTATCCTCCGTCTTGGGCCTGGCCTATCACGCTCTCGGTGGAAGCACCGGCAGCCACCACGGATGAGCCTGGAGCGGTCGTCAGCTGCATGTCTTCTGTGGTGTCCTGTGTCTGCTGTGGTGGAACCGGTGGTCGGAGTTCCAGTCCGTTGGTGTCCATGTTCTCTATAGGGGGCAGCTGCTGGTGCCCATCGGAAGTCTCCCTCACGTCGCCTCTCAGGGCTTCCACAAAGGTCAACGGTAAGACAGTCGTCGGTTGTGGCGCCTGAACATCATCCCGTGGAGTTTGCACTAAACGTCGCTGGAGGCATTCCGAGCGGACGTGACCTTCTTTACCGCACCCCGAGCAAGTGCGAGGTTGCCCATCATAGATTATAATCGCTCGACAACCTCCTATGTACAAATAAGAGGGGACGTGCTTGCGCAGTTCTATCCGTATTTGTCTCACCCCATTTAAAACGGGGTACGTGGTAAAACTCGTCCATTTTTCGGCCTCATGGGATAGAACTGTACCGTATGGTCGAAAGGCGTCGGTAACAAGTTCAGACGGGACCTCAAACGGAAGTTCGAAGACTCGTATAGTGCGGATCCCCATTCTGCGTGATCGACTGTAACCGCACCAACATTCCCGTCGGCATGACAGAAACGATACCCGTTCGGTGATCGTTGTAGAAGTCTTTCGCAAGCAGCCTCGTCAACAAGCTTGACATAGACGACGCTTGAAACGAGCGATAAATTGATTCCCACGATTTCCTGTGAATCGATTTTTACCTCTTCTCTGAAGAAGCGTTCAATCTCGTGTGCTTTTGGTCGTGTATAGTCGTTCGCAAAACTGAACTTCAACGTCGTTTTTCTGTACGAGTGTGCCATCTCGTTCTAGACTCACAACACCGCACACGCGAAGCTGCTCCGGCGTAAACAAACAGGCGCGCGCACCACAGCGCGGCCGGCCGGCAACACGGTCCGCACTGTGTCACTGCCGAAGGCAGACTGCCCCTAGACCACGGGTGTATATGTTTGCTCTTAACGCCTTTTTAAGACACAGTGTGCACTCCTTCCGATCTGATCATGTAAGCGTAGAAAAGTTGTGGAATGAATTCAATGAGATAGTATCGACAGAAATTGACAGCTATATACTACATAAATTAATAATTGATGGTACTGATCCCCAATTGTACACAAAACGGATCAGATCTCTGTTCCAGAAGCAGCGAAAGAGGCATGTCTTATTTAAAAGAACGCAGAATCCCAAGACTGGCAAAGTTTTGCAGAAATTCGAAATATAGCGCTTACTTCAATGCGAGATTCTTTCAATAATTTCCACAACGAGACTCTGTCTCGAAACCTGGCAGAAAACCCAAAGAGATTTCAGTCATACATAAAGCACACCAGTGGCAAGACTCAGTCAATACTTTCATTGCGAGATAAAAAAGGTGAAGTCATTGATGACAGTGCCACTAAAGCAGAGTTATTAAACACGATTTTCCGAAACTCCTTCACCAAAGAAGACGTAGTAAATATTCCTGAATTCCAATCAAGAACAACTGTCAATATGAGATACATAGAAATAGATATCCTCGGTGTCGCAAACCAGCTGAAATCAATAAAAGCAAGGCTTCCGGTCCAGATTGTATCCTAGTAAGGTTCCTCTCAGAGTATGCTGATACAATAGCACCATATTTAGCAGTTATATACAACTGCTCGCTAACAGAAAGATCCATACCTAAAGACTGGAAAATTTCTCATGCCATTCCAATACGTAAAAAGAGAAGTAGGAGCAATCCGTTGAATTACAGGACCATATCACTAACATCGATTTGCAGTAGTGTTTTGGAACATATACTGTATTCGAACGTCATGAAGTACCTGAAGAAAACGATTTATTGGCATGTAGTCAGCACGGGCTCAAAAAATATCGTTATTACGACACACAACTAGCTCTTTATACTCATGAAGTAATGAGTGCTGTCGACAGGGGATGTCAAACTGATTCCATATTTTTAGATTTCCAGAAGGCTTTCGACACAGTTCCTCACAAGCGTCTTCTAACCAGACTGCGTGCCTATGGAATATCGCCTACGTTGTGCGGCTGGATTCGTGATTTACTGTCAGAAAGGTCACAGTTCGTAGTAATAGACGGAAGGTCATCGAGTAAAACAGAAATAATCTCCGGCGTTCCCCAAGGAAGTGTTATGCCCCATTATTGTTCCTGATCTATATTAACGGCGTAGGAGACAATCTGACTAGCCGTCTTAGACTGTTTGCAGACGATGCTGTCATTTAGCGTCTTGTAAAGTCATCAGATGACTTAAACGAATTGCAAAATTATTTAGATAACATATCTGTATGGTGCGAAAAGTGGCAATTGATCCTGAATAAAGAAAAGTGTGAAGTTATTCACATGAGTACTACAAGAAATGCGCTAAATTTCGATTACGCGATTATTGACACAAATCTGAAGGCTGTAAATTCAACTAAATACTTAGGGATTATAATTACAAATATCCTAAATTGGAACGATCACATAGATGATGTGGGTAGAGCCAACCAAAGACTGAGATTCATTGGCAGAACACTTAGAAGGTGCAACACTCTACTAAAGAGACTGCTTACACCACGCTTGTCCGCCTTATTCTGGAGCATTGCTCTGCGGTGTGGGGTCCGCATAAGATGGGACTGACGTATGATATCGAAAAAGTACAAAGAAGCACAGCTCGTTTTGTACTATCGCGAAGTGGGGGAGATAGTGCCACGGACATGATACGTGAATTAGAGTGGTAATCATTTAAACAAAGGCGTTTTTGTTGCGGTGGGATCTTTTCCTCCGATTGAGAAAACATTCTGTTGGCACCCACCTTTATAGGGAGAAATGATTATCGCGATAAAATAAGTGAAATCACGGCTCGCACAGAAAAATTTAAGTGCTCGTTTTTCCCGCTCACCCTTCGAGAGTGGAATGGTAGAGAGCAGCTTGAAGGTGGTTCATTGAACCCTCTGTCAGGCATTTTATTGTGAATAGCAGAGTAATCACGTAGATGTAGATGTAAATGAATGTTGAAAATTAGGTTGGCTGATGAGATAACGAATGAGGAAGTTCTGCACGGAATCAGAAAGGAATATATGGAAAACATTGACAAGGAGGAGGGACAAGATGATAAGACATCTGTTAAGACGCCAGGGAATAGCTTTCATGGTACTGGAAGGATCTGTAGAGGGCAAAGAATGTAGAGGAGGACAGAGACTGGAGTACTTCCAGCAAATGATTGAGGACGTAGGTTGCAAGTGGTTGGCACAGGAGAGGAATTCGTGGAGAACCGCTTCAACCCAGTCAGAAGACTAAAAAAAAATCTGACATCTTTGTTAATGTGAGAGTGTGGCGGGTCACTTCTCACAGTTTGAATTCCGTGTTCATTCACTATTATAAAACCACAAGTTTTCAATATTTGCTCTGACAGCAAGTGTGTGGATTTTGTAACAGAAGCCAAACCTTGTACCGTTCTGATTCTCAATTCATATGATATAATTCTATTCAACCCACCACACATTTCAGAAATGCGACATCGATTGCGAAAGATCGATCTATTCCGAATCGATTGCTTCACACGAATACTGCTTCGTTTGTCTGTGAAATTTCCTGCGTTTTTAATGTTACTGTGACCCAGAAAGCCAATTAAGACCCAGATACGCCTCTAAGTTCCAAGATACAAATTTGTGTCTACAGTTTTAGTGGATTACGCAAATTTTTGAAGTCCCTAGCTATAGATGCTAAAGCATAAGTTCGCACGGATAAATTGTTTAATATGAACGGCAGGTGGTGACGGAAACAATGTCTCGATTAAGAAAGTAATTTATGCAACAAATCTAAATTATTCACAGAGTTCATGAATGGAATGTAAAATGTTTTACAAACACGTTATGCAAACTCTAACTAATGGGTGTGTTAATTTGCAGCGTTACTTGAACCAACAAGAAATTGCCTTTCTGAAACTAACGTCGGTTTTACACTCAAATCCTCTTAGTGCCAATCGAAAATCAGTGACTGTTGACCATGTACTAGTTGAGTCACACATGCATCACAGCAATGCTGGACCTGAGGCAGCTGATTGTTCCGTTTCCCACAGGTACGGAGCAAGGAAGTGCCCTATCACGCCGGTGCTGCTATTTATTCACCGACACCCACACGGGACGCCACTGTCGTGCGGATGCTTCTGCGGTAGAGGCCGAGGGTCGCACCTGTAGCAACAACTCTTCACCTTGCTCTCCTGCTAAGGCGTGTGCCGCTGTCCGTCTCCAACATACTTGGCTGCTATACTCACGATGCACACAGCTCCACGTCTCCGAACGAAATCTAAAGATCCTATCACTAGCGCGTCAGGCCACCGATTCTTATCCGTTCTCTTTCCCGTCCAGGCACCGATATTTTAATATTTTTACAGCATCTTCACTTGGCTATTTGTACCCACCGAGCCGTAAGTTCCTGCCAATATCGGAAAATGCGTACATGGCCGCCAAGTAGCGGCGTTCCTTCAAGCAACCAAGATCTCACCAAGACAGCACGTCACCTTGAAATACCAATCACAGTGCACAATGCTATTCCACATCTAAAAAGCTGCCGTTTCAGCTCCGTCCCCGTCACGTCACTGACAAATTTACCAATGACGCCTTTTCGTGTCCAGCAACTAGCCTTGCATCAGACGTCCTCTGGAATTAGAAACCTACTCATGAGGCTAGGCTGTTGTTTTCAGGAAACCACGTTCCTTTCGAAAATCGTGAGATGCTCACCTTCAACAAAAGTCGCCTCCCATCGCCAGTTTAGCAGCTGCACAGGCCCCCGTTGTAAAACGCACAACGGTTTTACCGCACACCCATCGTCTGACACATGTTTCCCAACTTCCATCAGAACAAACAACTGAGGCCCCAGCCAGGACTGACGGCAAGAAGGCTGCTTTTTGCGCTACATTCACTGCCCTGCCTTCCACAAATACAGCACCCTGCGCCTTCTCATAGAGAAATCATGCAGAAAACATGAGAGTCCAGCATCATGTTAAATGAAAGGAAATGAAGCTCAAAAGAGCTCAGTGTGAACAGTCACTGTAATACAGTATACGTTAATAAAAACGTTGCTATTAGATTCCATTCTGTTACCGTCCTTCAATGACTGAATCATTATTAAATAAAATAAAAAAGACATGCAAAGTCGCCTGGCATTTCATAACATCCGCTATTCTCTGTACTCTTAAGCTAGGTAGAGAAACAGCAACAAGCAAAATTTAGCCACACACAATCCGACAGATGTTTTCCCGATCACCGGCTTCATCAAAACGACCAACTGAATTACTGACTATCAACTTCATAGACCAAGTAACTGCCAACAACAGTATGTACATGATATTCAAATGACACATATATATAACCACACACACTTGCAAAGAAACCATCCTAACCTTGCTATATTGCTGGGCTGAAAGCTGAAGGCAGATGCTTTGGAATTATGGAATGTACAAAATCAAATATTATCTCGAGTACCAGCTGGGAAAATGCAAAACAAATCTCTTTAGTCAGGTCAGAGTCAACATTACGTTAAACGTAAAATATCTTACTCTCTCTGGTATCAAATACGGTTCCTTGTCCATCCATTTCATTACAGGATCGATAATTATGACTGAAGGTCCACTGATCCTACGTATCTAGCAATTTGGGGGCAACGATAGCTGTTAATACGGAATTCATTCATAAAAACATCGATAACTGCAACATACTGAGACCGTTCCATACTCTTCCCGCTGCGCCAACCGCTGCCTGTAACTATGCTAACATAAATCGCTCATGCCCAGCCTGACACACGCCAAAAACGCTATATTTTCTAAAATATCGGCCATATGTCACCTTCATTTCTTGCCAAGCACAGCATATACCATAAATTTGAACAAAATCGGTGATGACGAGTAGGCGCACTGCCCTTGTCAGCTCTCTGCACATCGCGGGAAACCCTTGTTAGGCCAATTGGGTAATAAAGCTGCTCTGCAACTTGACAAAAAAGGCGAAAGGTACTGGCGGGTTGAGCTCTTGAATTTATGTTGCGTTGATGTCTGTCAAGAAGTCTAATAAACTAAATTTAAACGTGCCTTAAACATAGTGCTCCAAGACGGAAACCATTGCCACAAGGAATGTACATGCGAGTGATGAAATCTAAGAATGCCTGGATTTCCTTACAGACCATCCACACTTGCATCTACATTTACACTCTGCAGACGACCATGAAGTGTATGGCTGAGAGTACGTCCCGTTGTTCCAGGTACTAGAGTTTTTCCTTCCGGTTCCATACACGTTTGGAGCGCGGGAAGAATGACCGAAGGCGTCTGTGCTTGCAGTAATTATTTTAATCTTATCCTTACGATCACTATGTGAGCGATACGTGGGGCATTGTAGTACATTATGAGAGTCATCATTTACAGCCGGTTCTTGAAACCTTGTTAATAGACATTCTCGGGATAGATGTAAATTATCTTAAAGAGTCTTCAGTTCCTTCCGAAATGTGAAATAATTTGGGCGAAGGTCACGGTTAAAGCAGGCTCAGACATGGTAATTGGATGTCTCTATAGGCCCCCTGGCTCAGCAGCTGTTGAGGCTGAGCACCTGAAGAATAATTTGGAAAATATTTCGAGTAGATTTCCCCACCATGTTATAGTTCTGGGTGGAGATTTTAATTTGCTGGATATAAACTGGGAGACTCAAACGTTCATAACGGGTGGCAGGGACAAAGAATCCAGTCAAATTTTTGTAAGTGCTTTATCTGAAAACTATCTTGAGCAGTTAAACAGAGAACCGACTCGTGGCGATAACATATTAGACCTTCTGGTGGCAAACAGACCCGAACTATTTGAAACAGTTAGCGCAGAACAGGGAATCAGCGATCATAAAGCGGTTACTGCATCGATGATTTCATCCGTAAATAGAAATATTAAAAAAGGTAGGAAGATTTTTCTGTTTAGCAAAAGTGACAAAAAGCAGATTACAGAGTACCTGACGGCTCAACACAAGTTTTGTCTCAAGTACAGATAGTGTTGAGGACAAAATGTCCAGACACTCTGTGACCAAAATAGTACTGAAACAGAGGATGGCAGACTAACGGCCGTAATACTGTATGTCTTTTTCCAAAGCTGTTTCACAGAGGAAGACTGCACTGTAGTTCCTTCTCTAGATTGTCGCACAGATGACAAAATGGTAGAAATCGAAATAGACGACAGAGGGATAGAGAAACAATTAAAATCGCTCAAAAGAGGAAAGGCCGCTGGACCCGATGGGATACCAGTTCGATTTTACACAGAGTACGTGAAGGAACTTGCCCCCCTTCTTGCAGCGGTGTACCGTAGGTCTCTAGAAAAGCGTAGCGTTCCAGAGGATTGGAAAAGGGCACAGGTTTTCAAGAAGGGGTGTCGAACAGATGTGCAGAACTATAGACCTATATCTCTAACGTCGATCAGTTGTAGAATTTTGGAACACGTATTATGTTCGAGTATAATGACTTTTCTGGAGACTAGAAATGTACTCTGTAGATATGGGTTTCGAAAAAGACGGTCGTGTGAAACCCAGCTCGCGCTATTCGTCCACGAGACTCAGAGGGCCATAGACACGGGTTCACAGGTAGATGCCGTGTTTCTTGACTTCCGCAAGGCGTTCGATACAGTTCCCCACAGTCGTTTAATGAACAAAGTAAGAGCATATGGACTATCAGACCAATTGTGTGATTGGATTGAGGAGTTCCTAGATAACAGGACGCAGCATGTCATTCTCAATGGAGAGAAGTCTTCCGAAGTAAGAGTGATTTCAGGTGTGCCGCAGGGGAGTGTCATAGGACCGTTGCTATTCACAATGTACATAAATGACCTTGTGGATGACATCGGAAGTTCACTGAGGCTTTTTGCAGATGATGCTGTGGTGTATCGAGAGGTTATAACAATGGAAAATTGTACTGAAATGCAGGAGGATCTGCAGCGAATTGACGCATGGTGCAGGGAATGGCAATTGAATCTCAATGTAGATAAGTGTAATGTGCTGCGAATACATAGAAAGATAGATCCCTTATCATTTAGCTACAAAATAGCAGGTCAGCAGTTTGAAGCAGTTAATTCCATAAATTATCTGGGAGTACGCATTAGGAGTGATTTAAAATGGAATGATCATATAAAGTTGATCGTCGGTAAAGAAGATGCCAGACTGAGATTCATTGGAAGAATCCTAAGGAAATGCAATCTGAAAACAAAGGAAGTAGGTTACAGTACGCTTGTTCGCCTACTGCTTGAATACTGCTCAGCAGTGTGGGATTCGTACCAGATAGGGTTGATAGAAGAGATAGAGGAGATCCAACGGAGAGCAGCGCCCCTTCTAAGTGTAATCTACCATAGATCCCTCGAACAAAAAACCGTGAAGAGTTCTTGGAAAAAGTGCAGATCATACCCGTTTAGAAGGAGAGTAGTAGTAATCCACAAAACTACTGACCAGTATCCTTGACGTCGATTTGTTGTAGAATCTTAGAACATATACTGCAGACTCTGCAGGAGAGACGCTCAGTTGCTCGGTACGGGCTTTTGTTCAAGTTTCGAGAACATACCTTCACCGAAGAGTCAAGCAGTCCCTCCTACGTATATCTCGCGAAGAGACCATGAAGATAAAATCAGAGAGATTAGAGCCCACACAGAAGCTTACCGACAATCCTTCTTTCCACGAACAATACGTGACTGGAATAGGAGGGAGAACCGATAGAGGTACTCAAGGTACCCTCGGCCACACACCGTCAGGTGGCTTGCGGAGTATGGATGTAGATGTAGATGTAGATGAAGATGTAGATCTCTGTAACACTCTCCCATGGATAAAACAATCCTGTAACCATTCGTGCTGCCCTTCTTTGTATACGTTCAACATCCCCTGTTAGTCCTATTTGATACGGTTCCCACACACTTGAGAGCAATATTCTATAACCGGTCACACGAATGATTTGTAAGCAGTGTCATTTGTAGGCTGATTGCATTTCCCCGGTATTCTACCAATAAACCGAAGTCTGACACCTTCTTGACACACGACTGGGTCTATGTCATCATTTCATTTCATATCCCCACAAAGTATTACATCCAGAATTTGTATGAGCTGGACAGTTCAAACAGTGAGTCATTAATATTATATTCATAGGATATTAAGTTTTTATTTTATTTTGTGCAGTGAACAGTTTTATATTTCTGGACATTTAACGCAAGTTACCAGTATCTGCACCATTTTGAAATTTTATGAAGATCTGACTGAATATTTATGTAGCTTTTTTCACATAGCACTTCATTATACAGTAGATAAGTGCATCATTTGCAAAAACTTCTGACGTTGCTATTAATGTTCTGTACAAGATCATTAATATACGACATGAACAGCAAGGGTTCCAACACACTTCCCTGGGGCATACCCGAAGTTACTTCTATGTACATCTGACGATGAACCTCTATCCAAGATAACATGCTGCGTTGCCCCTACAAAAAGTAGATACAGACACAAATTTCACTTGATACCCCATATAATCGTGCTTATAAGCGCAGGTGTGGTACTGAGTCAAACGTTTTTTGGAAATCAAGAAATACTGTGTCTACCTGACAGCTTTGATCCAAAGCTTTCAATATGTTATGTGAGGAAAGAGATATATGGGTTTCAAATGATCGAAGTTTCCGGAAACCATGCTGGGTCGAAGTGAGAACGTCATTCTGTTCAATATACCTCATTATGTTTGAATTCAGTATATGTTCTAAGATTCTACAACAAATTGACGTCAAGGATACTGGTCAGTAGTTTTGTAGATTACTACTACTCTCCTTCTAAACGGGTATGATCTGCACTTTTTCCAAGAACTCGGCACGGTTTTTTGTTCGAGGGATCTATGGTAGATTACACTTAGAAGAGGGGCTAACTCAGCAACAAATTCAGTGTAGAATCTGACAGGAATTACTGAGGCCTGGAGCTTCTTTCAGTTTTAGCAATTTCAGCTACTTCTCAAAACCACTCACACAATTACTTGTTTCACTCATCTTTTAAGTAGCACGAGGATTAAATTAGGGCAATTCACCTGCGTTTTCCTTTGTAAAGGAACATTTGAAAACGAAGTTAAATATATCAGCTTTTGCTTTGCTACACTCAATGTCAGTTCCTGTCTGATTGGCTAGAAACTGGACACTAACAGCCTTTACATTCGACCAGAATTTCTTTGGGTTTTATGTCATTTAACATTATTATGTTATGGTAGTTGTTAAAAGCATCAGGCATTGCTCTATTGAAAGCCAAAAGCGCTTCATTCACCATCTCTCTATACATAGCCCTATGCTATGTTTTACACCTGTTCCTTCAGTAATCTCTGTTCCTTCAGACGTTTCTTTACAGTGTACCATGGATGTTCCCTCCTATTTTGAACTGTTCTACTGGGTACATGACTATCCAGCGCATAGTCAACTATTATTTTAAACTTGATCCATAGTTCCTCTACACGCTCCTTCCCTGTGATGAAGTTTCTAGTTCCTGATTGAGATATGACACTACTTATTGTTCATCTAGTCTACTGAACATATGCATTTCTCTGCTTGTTTTAGTTGTCATTTGTACTTTGACAATCATTGTTCCCCCAACAGGATCATTGTCACTGATACCAATTTCTACATGGACATTCTCAAAGAAGTCAGTTCTGCTTGTTGCCATTAGATAGAATATATTTCCGTAATGAGCGAGGTTCCTAACTATCTGTTCTAGGTAGTTTTCAAAGAAGGCATTTATTAATGTTTCACATAATGTCTCATTACACTCACCACCAACAAAACTGTGATTTTCGTAATTAATTGTTGGACGATTAAAGTCTCTTATGATGATTACAGTGTTACTGGGGAACTCATATACCAGTGAACTAGGGTTTTCTCTAAAGTTTTCGGTTACATCAGGAGATGAGTTTGGTGGGTAACAGAAGGATTTAGTTGTCATTTTATGTCCACTCCTGATACTGGGTCTCACCCAAACAATCTTAAGTGCAGCTGCACTATGTATCTCTAAGGATTTCAGTTTCTTGCCTACTGCAACAAATACAGCACCTCCATTTCCTATTTGCCTACCCTTTCAATATACACTCAAATTTTTCCCGAAAATCTCACCTCTTCAATTTCAGGTTTCAACCAGATTTCTGTACCTAGTATCATGGGAGCTTCATGCTTTATATGAGCGCTTCAAACTCTGGCAGTTTATTGCGAATGCTTCAGTAGGTTACCACTAGGATTATAATACCCTCACCTGTGGAAGGTATTTATTTCGATCTTTAACTGATACTTCAGGATTTCCTGAAGCTATCGTTATCTGAACTGGATGGAGACTCACCTAATCTTAAAATCCCCTGTATGCACCCCACACACAGTCAGCTACCTGAGTAGTAGCCTATGATAAGTAGTGCACATCTGACCCAATTAGGGGAACGTTACAGTTCTCAATCCTATGGCGCAAGCCCAAAAGTCGCAGCCTAGCCTGTTATAGCACCTTCGAAGTCTCTGGTTCACTCGACTCAGACCCTAATTGCCACGATCAGTTCTGGGGACAATGCTGCAAATTGTGAGATTCGTTCAAAGTCCACACGGAAGGGTGATCTTCCCAACTCCTGTCAGTCACTTGAATGACCAAAGTATGGCCTCGGAGCCCAGACGACAGGCATCATTTGTTGAAACGTGCGCCAAAATATGGAGCTGGTTGCACGCTATTCCCGTAATGGCTGCTAGAATAGCCTTATCAACAAGCTGAACATGCTGACCCCGAGTACACACACTGAGTGCAGTTGGTGTCCCTCCCCGCCCCTTGCTGTCATTTCCCTATGTAGATACACACATCAAAAAAAGTTTTGCATCACCTTGATTCAGAGAGTTGAAGAACCTGTATAGACAACTGGGATAGAGATAAACGTAAACATCATTTCCGCCCTTTTTACTGCTCATGAAAACCATGTATTGCATGTTGTATCACCATACAGTGAGACCTTCAGAGGTGGTGGTCCAGATTGCTGTACACACCGGTACCTCTAATACCCAGTAGCACGTCCTCTTGCATTGATGCATGCCTGTATTCGTCGTGGCATACTATCCACAAGTTCATCAAGGCACTGTTCGTCCAGAATGTCCCTCTCCTCAACGGCGATTCGGCGTAGATCCCTCAGAGTGGTTGGTGGGTCACGTCGTCCATAAACAGCCCTTTTCAATCTATCCCAGGCATGTTCGATAGTGTTTATGTCTAGAGAACATGCTGACCACTCTAGTCGAGCGATGTCATTATCCTGAAGGAAGTCATAAACAAGATGTGCACGATGGGGGAGCGAATTTTTGTCCATGAAGACGAATGCCTCTCCAATATGTTCCCGATACGGTTGCACTGTCGGTCGGAGGATGGTATTCACGTATCATACAGCCGTTACGCCGCCTTCTATGTCCACCAGCGGCGTAAGTCGGCCCCACAAAATGCCAACCCAAAACATTAGGAAACCTCCACCTTGCTGCACGCGCTGGACAGTGTGTCTAAGGCGTTCAGAGTGACCGCGGTTGCCTCCAAACAAATCTCCGACGATTGTCAGGTTGAAGGCATATGCGACACTCATCGGTGAAGAGAACGTAATACCAATGCTGAGCAGTCCATTCGGCATGTTGTTGGGCCCATCTATACAGCGCCGCATGGTGTCGTTGTTGCAAAGATGGACCTCGACATGGACGTCGGGAGTTAAGTTGCGCGTTGTGCAGCCAATTGCGCACAGTTTGTGTCGTAACAAGACGTCCTGTGACTGCACGAAAAGCATTATTCAACATAGTGGCGTTGCTGTCAGGGTTCATCCGAGCCATAATCCGTAAGTAGCAGTCATCCACTGTAGTAGAAGCCCTTGGGCGAGCTGAGCGAGGCATGTCATCAACAGTTTCTGTCCCGCTGTATCTGCTACGTGTACGAACAACATCGCTTTGCAGAATGAGATTTTTCACTCTGCAGCGGAGTGTGCGCTGATATGAAACTTCCTGGCAGATTAAAACTGTGTGCCCGACCGAGACTCGAACTCGGGACCTTTGCCTTTCGCGGGCAAGTGCTCTACCATCTGAGCTACCGAAGCACGACTCACGCCCGGTACTCACAGCTTTACTTCTGCCAGTATCTCGTCTCCTACCTTCCAAACTTTACAGAAGCTCTCCTGCGAACCTTGCAGAAGTAGCACTCCTGAAAGAAAGGTCGGGCACACAGTTTTAATCTGCCAGTAAGTTTCATATCAGCGCACACTCCGCTGCAGAGTGAAAATCTCATTCTGGAAACATCCCCCAGGCTGTGGCTAAGCCATGTCTCCGCTATATCCTTTCTATCAGGAATGCTAGTTCTGCAAGGTTCGCAGGAGAGCTTCTGTAAAGTTTGGAAGGTAGGAGACGAGATACTGGCAGAAGTAAAGCTGTGAGTACCGGGCGTGAGTCGTGCTTCGATAGCTCAGATGGTAGAGCACTTGCCCGCGAAAGGCAAAGGTCCCGAGTTCGAGTATGGGTCGGGCACACAGTTTTAATCTGCCAGGAAGTTTTAACATCGCTTTGGTTCACTTTGAGACGCCTGGACACTTCCCTTGTTGAGGGCCCTTCCTGGCACAAAGTAACAATGCGGACGCGATCGAACCGCGGTATTGACCGTCTATTCATGTTTGAACTACAGACAACACGAGCCGTGTACCTCTTTCCTGTTGGAATGGCAGGAACGGATCTGCTCTTGGACCCGCACCTTCTAATAGACGCTGCTCATGGATGGTTGTTTATATCTTTGGTTGGGTTTACTGACATCTCTGAACAGTCAAAGGGGCTGTGTCTGTTATACAATATCCACAGCCACCGTCTATCTTCAGGAGTTTTTGATGTGTGTATATGAAGTGCCAACGACAATAGACCGCTACAGTTTTTCTTTTGCCTTCTCTTGACACCAGACGAAACAGGTTTTCCCAAAACAGGTGAAGTGAGTCCCACTGATTCAGTTTTAGTATCAGTGAAAGAAACTGGTTAGGGGCATCGGTACAATACCCTGGGTCCTAACTGGTACCCGTCCAACTTCTACAGGACGCCCAGATCTACCATTGACACGCCACTCGCAGTCAAGTGGACGAGTAACTATAGATCCTATACTTTGTGCAGAGGAGACGGGATCTGCGGGAGAGTATAGCATTTGAGGTACTTCTGGTACCGGTATCACAGGTACACGACCTTCAGGAGCGCTTCCAACACACTGATTCGCAGCAGCTGGCAATCGTTTAACAACAGTCAGGGCGATTTCCTGCTGCTTACGAACTTCGACCAGCTCATCCCGTGATCGAGAACAGCATTCACAGTGGAGCTGGTTTTTAGCAGATGCAGTATATTACTGGTATTAAACAAGTAACTTTAAATTAAGCCACTGTTTACCTTTTAATCTGTTGAGGTAAAAAGTTGCTAATTCCCTATAAGAATTGAAGAAAATACACAAAACGAGATTTCTATTAAGGCAACACAAATACCTGTGGTATTTTTACTAGTTTCCTAAAACATTTAAGGTTGATTATTGTTGTCAGCAAACTTGAAAACAGAGTTAATTTAGTATAGATGTAGATAATATGTAGCGCTGCTTCTCCTCTTTAAGGGAAAAGTAGATGAAGTACAATATGTTAGTTAGAATATCAGCTACAGTAGCTAAAACACAAACGCCGATATACTGCAAATTACTCTTAGATTATGCCAAGGACCATGGTAACTTCCGAAAACTCAAAAATGCACGTTAATTTCGTTGATATACATTGAAATTCAGGGGTGATGTATTCTTTGGCAGAACTGTAAACCACAAACGCTGATTTGCTACGAAAAGAGCTGCATATCCAACACTCTCATACCGGTAACTTACGACAATATAACTTTGTAACCGTCAAAAAATTGTCAAATCTAACCTGTTTCTCACCTAAATGTACTCTGAAATTAGAGAGCGATTGCTTTGAACGAATACATGTCTACTATGCTCACAACTTTTTAAAGAGCGCAATTAATTTTAAGCTTATACGAGTTTATCGCAGAACTGGCGAATGTGCAAAAGGGTATCGATAAAATGAATAAAAGATTACGCAGAAGCGATGACAGCAGTAAAACATACGATTCTAGAACTCCAAACTGGCTCACGCATCTTGTACACGCGGTCTCACGCAAAGGAAAATTCGGGAGTCGGCTTTCATAAACGTGCGTATGGCATGGATTTTTCACTCATCTGTTTCTGTACACAGTTATACACCGGAATGCCAAAGACGAACACTGCAGCGTGAGTGCAGCGGTCAAAATCGCTAATTCAGAACTAGTCTACTAGGTCTACTGACCACCGGAATTCAAAGTATTTGGGAGTCCTGCCTACTCTCTCTGGTGCTTTCGTTCGTAAACAGTCAGCTGAACTACGTTTTCTTCATTACTGCACAATTTATCCAGGTGTCTTTCGAAGAGGAGTGCTAAGCTTTTTCATAGACCTTTCATGGGCCAGGTCACATTTGTCTTCCGTGACATTTATGCTTTCAAGAGTTGTAGTTCGGATTCTGCAGATACTGCGAACATGTAAGCTGCCGTTACGACGCTGTACATGACAGCATTACCTTTCATACAGTGGTGTGACAGCATTAAAAAGAGTGGAAGTAGTCCATCCGTATGGATTATTTTGTTAGTAGACTGTATCTTTATGCGTAGAAAGCATTTTAAGTAATTAATAATGCTGTAACATTCTCTAATACGCTAGAGAATCGTGAAACCGAACAGAATTCAGGGTGGTTCTTTCAGTCCTCTGTGGAGTGTAGGCTGTTTAGAAACTTTGTGGCAGATTAAATCTGCATGTGAGGCCAACCCGTTATCGCGAGCTTGCCTTTCGCGACATCCTTCTCACCTCAGTGAACTAGCACGCCTGGCTTTCATTGGCGCCAGCTGTGGGAGAGCGGTTCTAGGCGCTTCAGTCCGGGACCGCGCTGCTGCTACGCTCGCAGGTTCGAATCCTGCCTCGGGTATGGATATGTGTGATGTCCTTAGGTTAGTTAGATTTAAGTAGATCTAAGTGCAGGGGACTGATGACATTAGATGTTAAGTCCAGTAGTGCTTAGAACCATTTTTTGAATCTTTCATTGGGAAAGAGCTTAGCCACGGCTGCGCTGTTTTGAGAGTTCTCCGTTCAATGTTCGACATGCTGGTACGAACCAGGTCCGGCACTTATTTTTAACCTGTCAGAAATTTCAAAACAACAAACGCCCCACTGCACAGTGAAAGACTCATTCTGGCAACAACCTCTAGGCTGTGGCTAAGCTATTTCCCTGCTAGTCTTGCACGGTAATAATAGCGTGTGACGAGGGCCTCCCGTCGGGTAGACCGCTCGACCGGTGCAAGTCTTCCGATTTGACGTCACTTCGGCGACTTGCGCGTCGATGGGAATGAAATGATGATGACTAGGACAACACAACCCAGTCCCTGAGCGGAGACAATTTATGACCCAGCCGGCAATTGAACCCGGGCCCTTAGGATTGACAGTCCGTTGCGCTGACCACTCAGCTACCGGGAGTGGAAGTCTTTCCTCCGTATGTTGGAACACGTGAGGCAATACTGACCCTACGACGTATCTTAGAAAATAGATTAAGGAAAAGCAAACCTACGTTTCTAGCATTTGACAATGTTGACTGGAATACTCTCTTTCAAATTCTGAAGGTGGCAGGTGTAAAATACAGGGAGGGAGAGGCTATTTACATTTTGTACAGAAACCAGATGGCAGTTATAAGAGTCGAGGGACATGAAAGGGAAGCAGTGGTTGGGAAGGGAGTAAGACAGGGTTGTAGCCTCTCCCCGATGTTATTCAATCTGTATATTGAGCAAGCAGTAAAGGAAACAAAAGAAAAATTCGGAGTAGGAATTAAAATCCATGGAGAAGAAGTAAAAATTTTAAGGTTCACCGATGACATTGTATTTCTGTCAGAGACAGCAAAGGACCTGGAAGAGCAGCTGAACGGAATGGACAGCGTCTTGAAAGGAGGACACAAGATGAACATCAGCAAAAGGAAAACGAGGATAATGGAATGTAGTGGAATTAAATCGGGTGATGCTGCGGGAATTAGATTAGGAAATGAGACTCTTCAAGTAGTAAACGAGTTTTGCTATTTGGGGAGCAAACTAACTGATGATGGTCGAAGTAGACAGGATATAAAATGTAGACTAGCAATGGCAAGGAAAGCGTTTCTGAAGAAGAGAAATTTGTTAACATCGAGTATAGATTTAAGTGTCAGGATGTCGTTTCTGAAAGTATTTGTATGGAGTGTAGCCATGTATGGAAGTGAAACGAGGACGACAAATAGTTTAGACAAGAAGAGAATAGAAGCTTTCGAAATGTAGTGCTACAGAAGAATGCTGAAGGTTAGACGGATAGATCACATTACTAAAGTGGAGGTATTAAATGGAATTGGAGAGAAGAAAAATTTGTGGGACAACTTGACTAGAAGAAGGGATCGGTTGGTAGGGCATATTCTGAGGCATCAATGGATCACCAATATAGTATTGGAGGGCAGCGTGGTTAAAACTCGTAGAGGGAGACCAAGAGATGAATACACTAAACAGATTCAGAAGGATGTAGGCTGCAGTAGGCATTGGGAGATGAAGAGGCTTGCACAGGATAGAGTATCATGGAGAACTGCATCAAACCAGTCTCAGGACTGAAGACCACAACAACAACAACATGTTTGGGGTCTGTTTACCTGACAGCTAAGTGCTGCATTCAGGCTCCCTAATGAAAAGTTAGATCAAATCAAACTTGAATTTAATTCTGGAATTAGCTTATTTGTTTTTTTATTTATCTTTTTATTTGTGTGTACTTTTACGGGGTGCGAAATTTAATCTGGAATAATGGAAAGGAAATATAGAATTACGTACAAAATCACTGCTACGGTGTGGTTTACCGATTGGAATTGCAGTGGGAGAGCTGTGATAACATAAAATCCTATAAATAGCATACTGTCGTAGAAAGACTGGCGACTGGGGAATGAAAAATCATTTAGAAACCGTAAGGTCTGAAGATGAAATACCACTTGTTTCTTTTTCTTCCACTGTCAGTCTTGCGCCTGATTTGATATTGTTCTCCATCTTTACTTATTTCGTGGTGTCTTATATCTTAAATATACATTCACAGGAAAAAACGCAACACCAAAAAGTAATTAATTAGAGTAATGAAATTTCCCGAATACATTTGTCTAGGTGACGTATTTAAGTGATCAACATTGTAGGATCACAGGTTAATCCAAGCACGAGTTCAGCCACTGCAAATATGAAATGCTGGTACATTAATAACTAGATCACGGATTTTTAGGTCGTAAAAAAGTGTGTTTTAGGCACCTAAAATAGGCTCCTTCAGTAGTTCATTTAGGCTATATAAAACCTAAAATAGGCTCTAATAAAAATGATGCAGAGAAAATAAAAATAAATTAAAATACACAGTGTTGACAGTATGAAAATCTTATTAGTCATTAAAACAAGGAGAATGAATATTTACAGTTACAAAGCACAGCAATCTACAACATTAATGTTGAACATAACTCCAAATATTTTTGAGTTCCTGCAATATAAAGATCTCCGTGAAAAAGATGTGGCAATGGTTTAATGTATACATTCGTAGTTTCACATATTCTGATCATAGTTGGCTTCACAATAAATAATCAAAATTTTTCTAGGTTTTCTAGTGAAAAACTGTGGCGCTTGTCAGTCAGAATCAGTTTATACGCTGAAAAAGAACGCTCTACATCAACAGATGTGACAGGGGCGTACTTCATTTTCGGCACATGTTGGACAGGAACTCTGCAGTCAGGAGTGCTGGATTTTCCACTAATTATGTCGGCAGCTGCACACAACTCCTTCAGGCCAGTGTTCTTCTGCAAAACCGTTTTCATTTTTGCCCGTACTTTTTCCCCTACTTCACCTGGCGCTTCATAAATTTTCATTTTGATTTCTTCAAGAAAAGAAATAATGTCGTAGATAGGTCTCCCTGAGCATTCTAATTGTGAAATTATTCTTGCCATAAATGTGTAGTGGGCCCTAATGTAAGATAAGTCCCGTTTTAAAGAAGAATCTTTGAGTAACTCCATTGCTGCAGTTACGGATGCAGCATCCTCCGGTATATTTTCAACCACCTTCTGGACAGCTGAGAGATGCGTACTATAGTATTCTGCTGCTATCAGCCACGTGCCCCAGCGGGTGACAACAGGCGCTGGCGGCAATGGGACATCTGGAAGCTGTTCTTTGAATGCCTGTATTCTTGGTGGTGCCTTAACAAAAATTTTCTTCACAATAGATATTACTGTATTTACTTTAAGTAATTGTAGCCTTACTTGCTCTCTTATGCTGTTGATCCCATGCACTACACAAGTTACGTGCAGCATCAATAGGTGGAATACTTTTAATAGTTGAAACGCTGCTATCAGATATGCAGCAGCATCAGTGACGGCCAGAAGCACCTTATTCTCATCCACTCCGTTTGGGTATAGCACCTTAAGCCCATTGTTCACAAACTGTGCTATTGTTTGTTGGTTAGTTTTTCCAAGCTGTTTTGAGTAAATCAAATGAGCCGTGGATGGAGCATCAGGATCTAGCTTGCAATTATCAGGTTTGCAATGTAACGGCCAAGACTGTCAGTAGTTTCATTCGCAGAAATCCATATACAAGATTCTCCAACATCTTCTCGGATTCTGTGCAATGCATCATTGTTAGCTGAATCCACATAATTCTTACGAAAAGTTGACTCTGCAGGAATTGACTGATGGCAGTACTTCTCAAGAAAACCTCTGAAAATAGGGTTTTCTAGTTTCCGAAAGGGGATGTTTGCTGCCATAAGTTCATGACACAAATCACTGCAGAACTAGTTTTTTTCGGAGGTTTCACCAGATATATTGGTTAAAAGAGTTTGCTTCAATTTTGACTTTCGTTCAACATTAGCTGTCAGTTTCATCCGCAGAAATCCTTAACATTGCATGCTAAGTGAGATTTCTGAACACTCGAAACCTAATACGAGACAAAAGGGAAATGCAGTTTAGAATCGCATATAAAGAGTATTTCGTATTACTAAAGGATACCGATAAAAAAGAATCCTAAGTGACAGGAAAATAAGAAGTCTAAGAAAAACATCAACTAACCTCCTCGTTGCATGTTTGGCAGAAAATAATTTTCCCATCTGTTGTATAACGCGGAAAATCGTGCAGCCACTGCCTTATATGAGCAGACTTTGAACTAGCTGTTTTCGGCATGGCGTAGTATTCTCACACAGAAACTAGAATTTATTTTGCACTTAGAACGTCAGTAACACTTAACACGATGGTCGCTACACAATGTACTGATTTGTTTTCGCTGGGAAAAAGTGAGCGATGTCCTCTTTTTTTTTCCTTTTACTGCGGTGCATGGGAGCGGTAGGGGAAGTACAGTACTCGTTGCTGGACATAATGGCACCTGACAGATGGCCACCCCTTCTGAGCAAGCGAATGGAATCTAGCGGTGCTTCAGATGAAAACATCTCACTACTGGCAAATTATTTTTCGAACCGGAAAATTCACGTATAATACCTTTCACGAAACAGAGTAGTTTGATAGGACTGCCTGTAGACAGCAGCGAGAAAATGCGCGAAGGGCAGTAATTTAGCTATAGGGGGCGTCTACGATTAACATTGTGATTTTTTTAATCCGTGCTCAGCTTAAGGCCTATGAAACCGTTTCTTTGCGAAAATACACAGCTGGCTAGAATCCTACGAACGAAATATTTTCAAATATAACATTTAGTACTCCCACGTTCGAGTATAATGTGTAACTCAAATCTTTGACTGGTTCCCATTCGCTCACTGAAGTTAAGCACTGTCGCGCTCGGCGCGTACTTGGATTGATGACCATTCAACCGTGCCGAGTGCTGTTGGTAGTAAGGCCAGCAAAGGAATTGTAAACAGTCTCTAACGACCTTCGCCTTCGACGAGACGTAAAGCCCTAAGTTTACATCCTTTTTCTAATCTCTGAAAACACAACACACTGTGTCAGATTAACGAAATAGGTACTTTTTAGGATTTTGATGCCGAAATAGGCAAAATTAGGCGTCAACGTCGAAATACGCAATTTTAGGTCCTATAGAACTAACGATATTCAGTTTAGTTAGTCATGAAACGAATAAGTGCCAACTTATATGCAAATTGGAGCTTAGGAAAAAAATAGGTTTTAACCTAAAGATCCGTGATCTATTTTTTACATATGAATAATAAAACACCTATAAAGAGTATTTGGTATTAACAGGGATAGCGATATAAAAAAATTAAAAAAAGACTGAAGTGTTAGGCAAATACGAAGCATGAGCGCATATCAACTAGACACCTTGCTGCACGCTGGGCAGAAAATATTTTTTTCCATCTGTCGTATAGGGTGGAAAAACTTGGAGCCACTGTCTCATATGATGAAATAGGCACTTTTTAGGATATTAAAGCCGAAATAGGTAAAAATAGGCACTAACGTCGAAATAGGCTTTTTTAGATCCTATAGAATTAACGCTATTAAGTGTAAATAGTCGTGAAACGCATAAGTACAAATTTTTATGCAAATAGGAACTCAGGAACAAAATAGGTTTTTACCTAAAATCCGCGGTCTATTAATAACCACTGTAACCGCCACAATGGCGAATGCAGACATGCAAATGTGTATAAATTGTGTTGTGCAGCTGCCGAATGTCGGTTTGTGGGATGGAGTTCCTGACTCTTGCACTTGGTCGGTCAATACATGGACGGTTAATGCTGGTTGCGCATGTCGCTGGAGTTATCGTCCGCAGAACCAAGTGGCCTTACCTCTTGGTAGAGGCACGTGGCAGTCCGGAGCCTTGTCTGTTGCGACCGTATACTTTCTGTGCTCGTTTGGAGACAGATCTGGTGACCGGGCAGGCCAAGGCAACATATCGATAGTCCGTAAAGCATGTTGGGTTACAACAGCGGCATGTGGGAGAGCTTTATCCTATTGGGAAACACCCCCTGGTATGCTATTCATGAATGGCAGCACAACACGTCGAATCACCAGCTTGACGTACATATTTGCAGCCAGGGTGCGCGATAATCACGAGAGTGCTCCTGCTGCCACACGATATCGCACCCCTGACCACAGCTCCAGGTGTTATGTCCAGCGCGTCTGGCACGCAGAATGTGGCTGCAGGTCCTGAACTAGCCTCCATCTAACCAAACCACAGCCCCACTGGCACCGGTGCAGATCCAGATTTCACCTGAAAACATAACAGACCTGCACCCTCTCCTCCAATGAGCTCGCGCTTGACACCACTGAAGCCGTAAATAGCGGTGGTTTGGGGTCAGAGGAATGCACGCTACAGGGCGTCTGGCTCGGAGCTGTCCTTGAAGTGTCAATCGCTGTTTAAATTGTTGCTGCAGGTGCAGTATGATGCGCCAGAACCGTACGCAGAACCAAGTGGTCTTACCTCTTGGTAGAGGAACGTGGCAGTCCGGAGCCTTGTCTCTTGCGACCGTATACTTTCGTGACGCCGCTGTAAGCAATTGTGTATAGTGGATACTGTAGTGGACTGACAAGACAGCCAGTCCACAGTGACGGGTAACAGAAAGGCACGCGTTTACACACGCCGGCTGGCGTTATGTCTGAAACAGGATACGTAATGCATGGTATAAGAAAAGTACGTAGCTGCTAGAATACTTAACTTTAATCCATCATTTGTATACAGCATTCTTGATGATACAAGTGAGACTCTCTCTAGAAATGGTTAATGGCGCCTTGCTAGGTCGTAGCCATGGACTTAGCTGAAGGCTATTCTAACTATCTCTCGGCAAATGAGAGAAAGGCTTCGTCAGTGTAGTCGCTAGCAAAGTCGTCGTACAACTGGGGCGAGTGCTAGGGAGTCTCTCTAGACCTGCCGTGTGGTGGCGCTCGGTCTGCGATCACTGACAGTGGCGACACGCGGGTCCGACATGTACTAATGGACCGCGGCCGATTTAAAGCTACCACCTAGCAAGTGTGGTGTCTGGCGGTGACACCACAGATACATTCCCGCAAAGTATTTTTTGCAATATCGCCGAAGGCACATTCACCTTCTCGTAATCCTATTTACACGACCTCGTTCAAGATGAGTGAGGTGTTGATAGTGGCGTCTTTTTCGGCTTAATGGCATTCTTGACTAACATCAATTCACCACATCCAGTCTCAAAGGTAACTAATGCTCACGACCGTGATAGCGCGTCTTTAAAGCAAACCTGATTCTAATACTCATAGTGGCGTTCTTAGTGCCACTCTTATGCGACTGGTGCGAAATTTGAAGCTTTCAGATGTAGAAATACGCCTACCAACTTTCGTTTATGTCGCGCAACTCGTTCTTGGTGTTGCGATTTTTCTTCTGTCATATAGTTTTCTGTTCTGTAATGATTCTGTATAGGTCTCTTCTTTTGATACATTTTCAAGACCTTCCACAGACGTATTTCATTCCACATTCAAATATCTAGTCATTTCATACCACGTTGATGGCGACTAAAATCGCAACAAGAGGCTAGAAAAATTGATGAATAGGTGGAACACTTCCACTTCAGAAACCTAATGGCTATTACTCAAATTATCAGCCAAGCGAGCTAGAAGTGATCATGTCACAGTGGTATCTAATTTCACACCCTGGCCCCTTACGACGACTGGAAATGCAGTCGTTTAATCAAACGAAACTATATGGTTCCAGAGACCTTTGCAAGTATCAAATATCTGTGACGTACATATGCAGAGTGAAACGACGAAGAAAAATTTGTACCAAGGCGGGATTCGTTTACCAGGAGGGCTGAGGCGTGAAAGGGGATTTGGATTCAGGAGACAGAATAGGCCGTGCAATTGTGCTAAGTGCCTGTGCCAGGGTGGCATAGTGGTTATCACATCTGTCTAGTGAGCAAGAGACCTAGGTTCGAATCCCATCCTTGTGAAATATTCATTCGTAGCTCTATAAAATCGCTAAGCTGTTCTAAGGCTTCCAGTCACTCGGCCACGTGGGGTAGCCGTGCGGTCTGAGGCACTTGCCGCGATTCGCGCGGCTCCTCCCGTTGGAGGTTCGAGTCCTCCCTCGGGCATGGGTGTGTGTGTTGTCCGTAGCGTAAGTTAGTTTAAGTTAGACTAAGCGGTGTGTAGGCTTAGGAACCGATAACCTCAGCAGTTTGGTCCCACAGGAACTTACCACAAATTTCCAAAAAATTTTCAGTCACTCGTTAACAAGTATGGTTTGGCAGCAGAAGACAGCAAAAGGAAGGCCGATGTTTTAAATTACACGTTTAAGAAATCGTTCACGCCAGAGAATCGTACAAACCTACCGACGTTTGACCATCGCACAGAGTATCGTATGGATGACATAGTAATAACAATCACTAGCGTAGAGAAACAACTGAAAGAATTGGAAACAAAGAAGGCGCTAGGTTCCCATGGAATCCCATTTCGGTATTACGTTATTGACCCCTTACTTAGTTTCCATTTATCGCGAAACTCAGTACTAGCGCAAAGTGCCAAGCGACTGGAAAAAAGCGCAGGTGACTACTTCATATAAGAAGAGTAAAAGAACGTGCTCGCAAAATTACGGACCAATATCCTTAACATTGGTTTGCTGAGGAATTCTAGATCATACTTTGAGTTCGAATATAATAAATTTCGTAGGGGCCGAATAGCTCGTATCCGTGAATCAGCACGGCTTGAGAAAGCATCGCTCTTGCGAAACCCAGTTTGCTCTTTTCTCACGTGATACACTACGAACTATTGATAAAGGGCAACAGACTGATTCCATATGTCTAGATCTCATAGAAGCATTCGAAACGGTACCACACTGCAGAAAGTTAACGAAGCTACATACGGAATAGGATCCCAGGTATGTGACTGACTCGGAAATTCCTTAAGTAATAGAACCCATTACGTTCTGCTCCGTGGCGAGTGTTCGTCGGAGACAGGGATAACATCAGGAGTGTACCAGGGAAGTGTGACAGAAGCGTTGCTATTTCCTGTACGCATAAATGATCCAGCAGACATGTTAGGCAGCAATCTGTGTCGAAGATAAGTGACTGTAGGCTGGTACAAGGTGACCTAGACAAAATTTCTAGTTGGTGTGATGAATGACAGCTGGGTCTTATGGATGAGTAGGAGAAACAAATCCGTAATGTTCGGATACAGCATTAGTAGTGTCCTGCTTGACATAGTCACGTAGTTTAAATATATGGGCGTAACGTTGAGGAGCGATATAAAATGGAACGAGCATTTGAGGATTGTGGTACAGTAAGCGAGTGGTCGGCTTCGGTTTATTAGGAGAATCTTAGCAAGGTGTGGTTCATCTGTAGGACGGTAGTGCGACGTATTCTCGACTATTGCTCGAGCGTTTGACAACCGCACCTGGTCGGATTGAAAGAAGATATCTAAGCAATTCAAAAGCGAACTGCTAGATTTGTTACCGGTATCTTCGATCATAATGAGTTACGTATATGTTTCGGGAGCTCAAGTGGACATCTCTGGAGGGAAAAAGAAGTTCATTTCGAAGAACATTACTGAGAACCGGCATTTGAAGCTGATTACAGAACGATCCTACTGTCACCAACATACATTTCGCGTAGGGACCACGAAGATAATATACAAGAAAATAGGGCTCATCGGAGGCCTATAGATGGTTATTTTCCTTCGCTTTGTCTGCGAGTGGAACAGGAAAGGAAACGACTAATTGTGGTACAGGGCACCCCGCGCCACGCACGGTACGGTGGCTAGGGAAGTATGTATGTAGATGTAGATGTAGTCTGCGTCTATACAATGTTCTTTCTCCTCAGTGCCTCTGTACACGGATAACTCCATTGTGCTGCTGTACGCAGAACTGGGACTCTCCCGAAAAGCCGACGTGGTGGCGCTCCAGAGACCAGCGTTGTTGTTGGTTGCGCCACTCTCGTAGCGCCTCTCTCTGCTGCCGCGTTAAGCGAATCATGAACAATGGTCACCGTGCCGACAGTCTGTGATGCTCCAGATGTTATTCCGTGTGGTAATTTGTCTCGCTGAAGACAAGCCCCTTTCCTGACTCAAGTTACGTGAAGTGCTATACGAATTGCACTACTGAGAAGAAAATTTATCGGTCCTCTCGGGCGCTAGTCACGCAGAGGATTTGAGATCCAACATGGGGCTTAATATGTCCTTCCTGAACGCATTGGTTCCATACTTGCATGACAGTGGTGCGTCCCCAACGTGGCAGCGCTAAATTGCTAATCATTTGTATATCCAAAGAAATCTGCGTTGCTTTTTTAATGGCCGAAAGTTTGTATGTGAACATTTGACAATAGTTATGGAAAATTCCCTTTACTCTCTATGCAAGGAATTGTGAAATTACATTAAAACCGGGTGAAGCTGTGGACGCCCCATCCTAACTCAGACTGAGGCGAATCAGATGTAGATAGCTACACATTAAGGGGAGTGTAATTAGGAACGTGAAACGGTGGGTACAGTACACGCTCTGGCTATCAGCAACCTTTGCCACGTCACGGGGTGACGGCCGGCTGGCTCTGACAGCTGGTGCGGCCGAGTGCGGGCCTTATCAGCCGCCGCCACGCCTCACCCCACCCCGCTCACTCTGCTACACCGGTTGGCACTTCTGCAGGAAGTCCTGGAACCTGACGTCTCTCTCTAACCTCCCAAAACGGACAATTCACTTTCCAGTGTTTATCATAGTTGAATTCTCCAACGATTTACGAGGATGTGCTGAAAAGTAATAAGTCTGAAATTTTTATGTGAAAACTCTGTAAGGTTTTTTAAGTAAAACAAACGTTATCAACAGTATACATCTCTGTTCCTCATTTAACTTGCTCTTTCTGACTGATAAGGGACAATCTGTAAATATTAAAGTTGAAGGAATACAATTTGACACCCGAGATCGTATTAGTAAAATGGTTCAAATGGCTCTGAGCACTATGGGACTTCTGTGGTCCTCAGTCCCCTAGAACTTAGAACTACTTAAACCTAACTAACCTAAGGACATCACACACGTCCATGCCCGAGGCAGGATTCGAACCTGCGACCGTAGGAGTCGCGCGATTCTGGACTGAGCGCCTTAACCGCGAGACCACCGCGGCCGGCTCGTATTAGTAAAACCTTTATTTACAATGAACGATTTCGGTAAACAGAGTTACCATCATCTGACCTGTGAATAGAGTAAATGAAATGAAAAGCATATTAAATTATGAAAAACATTGTGCAATGTCACAATTATAATACAAAGAGTGAATTACTATTACACAAACTTCGGTAAACGTTAATACAAGCGCCCAGTTAGAGCTATAAATGGCGCTTGTGTATTCATGTCATAATCAATTGCTAATATACATATGTAATTTTAATAAAATTTTGGTAAGTGATATACAATTACAAAATTTTTGTAACAGATAGAACCTAAAATCTGTTCTAGAACAGAATTGGTATATCATTAGTAATTGCAAGTATAAATATGTAATTTTAATAAAAAATGTGGTAACTGGTATACATTCATAAAATTTTTTGTAGCAGGTATCAACTAAAATACTTTCTAGAACTGCAAGGGGGTACGTAACCGTGTGGAAATAAAGCAGTAAATCGATGGAAACAAAGTGTCGTTAAGACTGCAACCTAAGTCGTTGTGATTTATTGTTTGCAGAGTCTCCCTTCGTAAATACATTTTATTTTTCTCTCCGTTATGCATCTGCTATTGTTCTTAAGCGATTATTTAATATTTCTGAGTAAATTTAATAAATTTTAGTTTAAGCCTTCTCTCCGAGGAATGCCACAGTGCCACTCTAGGGTCACTGGTTTTTATCTACATCTGTATTCATCTTCCACTGTATAGCGCAGGTTGTTTCAAATGCAACGCATGAGCTGTGTCCAGAGTTGATCGGTAACCGACCCTAGCGAGTGAGGTTCCGTTCTTCGCGTATACTCCGGTCAGTCCCTCGGATATCGCCAGATGGGGTATCGGTTTAACCCAGCCAAGCAGCATTAGAAAGAAGTCCAGGAAAACAGTCGGACCGTTTACAGCTTCAGATTGGTGTGTCAGCAGCATATCGTCACAGAGCCTCAAAATAAAACCTTACAAAGTTGCAACATTATATTGGCTGACTAATTCAGATCCTCTGATGTCATTACTGCAACTGGCACGTATGTAGAGGTTTTGTGTTCTAGTCAACCTGGGTATAATGGTAGCTTTATAGGTCTGGTAGAAAAGTAAGAAAAAAATGTTTGTTTCGCATACAACTGTCCTTTCTTCTCGACATAGTCTGTGGATATACACTTTGTCCAGCGATCCTCCAGTTTTTCCATCACATCAGAAAAATAGGTTCTGTCAGATTAGCAAAATACTCGTAGACTGAAACTAACACTTACTCATTTGGTGAAAATTTAGAGCCAACAAGCCAAAGTTTAAAGTTAGGGAACAGGAAGAATTCACTTGGGGTTAAGTCTGGTGAACAGGGTCGACGAAGAACAAGTTCAAAGCCCAATTCTTGCATTTTTATAATTGTCACTGATGTGTGGTATGGTGTATTATTCTGTGAAAGAGCACTTTTTTGCGTCCCAACCTTAGTCTTTCTTCAACCAACGCGAGTTTCAAACGATCCAAAAATGAAGCATAATATGATCCAGTTATGGTTACGCCTTTTTCGAAGCAACCTCTGATGATTATTCCTTGGGAGTCCCAAAAAAAGATAGGCCATCATCTTAGTAGCCGACAAAATGGTCTTTGCCATCTTCGGTGCCCTTTCACAAGCCTTTGTCCATTGTTTCGACTGCCGTAGTCACTGTGGTGTGAATGATGGATCCAGATCTCATCAATAGTTAGAAACCGGAGCAAGAAGAGGTTGTGGATTCCAAATAAACATCGCCAGCTATTTTACACAGAACAACAACTGTTTCTGACGAGGGACACTTGGATCCAGAAATTTGTCACCTGAAGTAAGTATTCATAAGAGACGGCTATGTCTCACGTGATATGAAGTCAGCGTTCTCCGAGAACGTGTTGAACATTTTCGTGATGAGTCACCGATTGCATTCCTTCCTTTCTCCGGCGCTACATGCAACAAAACAGATAGAGTACTGGGAAGACGATGTATAAGATATATTTTCGATCTCCTAAGAAGATAAAGGAAATGCTACAGCCTGTCAAAGACAGTCTCGGTCTCAGGATTTCTAACATCCCTTGCGAGTGTGGAAGTAGTTACATCGGTTAGTCCGTCCGTATCGTTTCCGAAAGCTGTGCAGAACATCAACGGCATATTAAAAATCGAGAACTGGAGAAATCTGCAGCCTCACAAACAAATAGAAAATATTGTTTGACGAAACAGAAGAAGTGCGAGAAGAACTTCAACCGCAACAGCGGATATAATCTTAGCAGTGCCTGGAAGTGCGTTCTCGACGCAGAGAAGTCAGAGATATTCGTCGCAATGTTTACGCTACGACAGCTGCGGTGGCGCCACCTGCGCAGACTTTCACACCAATTATGACTGCACTGACCAATCATAAGCCGTCTTGGGCTGTATAACGTCACCACAGCAGCAGTTTTGGCAGTTAGTTGCTCCTGACGAAGACGATGGAGATAATCGTTAAAAGCTCAAGGTTTTGCCCTCAACGGACGCGGCAGGAAGTCCGAGAATGTTTTATACAACAAAGTGGTCGCGAAAGACTTAGTTCTCATATTGTGTTGGGATGTTGTGGCGGATGCGCTTTTGGTCGACTGTGAACACTTTTGTCTGTGCAGGATATTATGCACTCGCTCAGCTGAGATGCCTACAGTTTCAGCAATCTAACGAATTTGTATTCGGCGGTCTTTCATCATCATATCATGGATTTCGTCAATGGTTTCCTTTGTGGTGACCTCAGTTGGATGGCTGGAACACACTTAGTTTTAGGTGTTTGTCCGACCACGTTAAAATTCATTTATCTAAACGGAAATATTCTTCGCTGATGGTGCACACCCCACATGGACATCATTAAATTCCGTTTTGATTTGTGCAGCAGTCGAACACTTAAAATGAAAATGTTTAAGAAAAGCACGAAACTCCATTTTCTCAATTTTCAATCGCACTCGATAAACTGGCCAATTCAGATAGCTGTCAACAATGAATTATATCCTGGCATTACTGAAATTATTTTTACGCTCCTTGGAATGATCAAGCTTGTCAATCATGAAAGTGCAACAAAAAATGTTCCATTCTTTCATGGACATTAATCAGATTGATCGAACCACCCTCGCCGGCCGTGGTGGCCAAGCGGTTAAAGGCGCTACAGTCTGGAACCGCGCGACCGCTACGGTCGCAGGTTCGAATCCTGCCTCGGGTATGGATGTGTGTGATGTCCTTAGGTTAGTTAGGTTGAAGTAGTTCTAAGTTCTAGGGGACTGATGACCTTAGAAGTTAAGTCCCATAGTGCTCAGAGCCATTTGAACCATTTTTTTGAACCACCCTCGTGTTTGTCGGGGTAAGTGAACTGGCAGAACAATCGACGTTGGCGTTCTGAAAACTGAAACTGTGTGAAACTGATATACATACGTCAGATACGGAAGTCCTTACAACGACATGAACAGAAGAACGAGCAAGATGATGAAAGCTCAAGACGATACATTATCGATTATAAATTGCGTATAATTCACTAGAATACTGGGGCGTGCTGGAAAGTAGTGCCCCCGAATGTTTTTATATGAAAGCGCTTAAAGTTTATCAAATGAAAAACCGTCATTAACATTCTACATCTCTAATCTTCATACCTACATATTTGTATCTCTCTCCCATTCGAGGGTTCCGAATTTTTGCCTGTAACCCGACGGTGTGTAAAGTAACTATGTCGGTTCGTGAGAAATACTTACTGCAATGGGGTTTCGAAATTGAAGAAATTCTACATACCTGGTAGACCACCGTCTCCTTCAGCATGACAACGCGAGATCACACACGAGCACTGTGTCGTCTGTAACACTCCGACGCCTTGTGTTCACTGTCATCGATCAACCTCCATACAGTCTCGAGTTGGCCCCATACGATATACATCTGTTTCCAAAACTTAAAGAACACCTTCGAGGACTTCAAATTGATACTGATGAAACGGTGCACGCAGAAGCGAGGGTGTGGCTCCATCAACAAAATCAAACATTCTACAGTGACGATATCAATAAACTGTTCTGTTGCTGGGAGAACTGTGTTCGTCACCAGGGTGACTATGCTTGAGAAATAAATGTGTAGACGGAATTTTATTTAAAAAGCCTTAAGACTTCTCAATGAAAAAATTCGGTGGCAACACATTTCAGCACACTGTCGTAATTAGAATGCTGAGGAAACTGAAAGTGATCTCTTGTCCTCCGCTAAAACCTCGGGGTTTTGTACTCTGAACTTAACGGGACAAAAACAAACAATTTATAGACTCTTCTGTGATTGTGGTAAGTGTCACATAAAACGAATAATTCAAGCGCACAGTTGCGCGTTGTGGAGCAGCGGCGCCATATTCGCCTCCTTGAAGCACCTACATCTGCTATTGCAGCACACGTAATTTTTATGGATAATTCGGCGGGCTACGTTAAAGTGAGAAGCCATCGTAATGGTCTTTGAAAAGTCCTCATCAATCGGGTTGCTCCTTTCCACGTGGATATCACATGGCCCCATAACCCACTAACACAAAAACACGCTATATCACCTAGAATTCTGTCATTAAGAAACTTCATCCGTTACATAACCCGCGCTTTTCAGAGTAATCAGCTAACCAGGAGGATCTAGTAGCGGAAAGGTGAACCTTCACCACGAATGTCGCTCGGTAAAAAAAAAAAAAAAAAAAAAAAAAAAAAAAAAAAAAAAAAAAAAAAAAAAAAAAAAGGGACTTAACTTCTGAGGTCATCAGTCCCCTAGAACTTAGAACTACTTAAACCTGACTAACCTAAGGACATCACACACATCCATGCCCGAGGCAGGATTCGAACCTGCGACCGTAGCGGTCGCGCGGTTCCAGACTGTAGCGCCTAGAACCGCTCGGCCACTCCAGCCGGCATGTTGCTCGGAATAACCTACTCACTTGCACAGTAAATACACCACGAATGCACCAGCGGCACTTAGACAATCTCTGTGTGTTTTCTAAATTTACATCTGCACATGACCAGACGATTCGTGGCAGGGAGTTCTGAACGTACAGAAGTCGGAATTTTACGAAACAATCGATACACCTGGAAAGTTGTATGTGTCACAACTAATTATATTGTTAATAATTTATCTCAAAGAATTATTAAGTCGTCCTCTTCAGTGTACTCTCTCATATTAAAAGAGCGGTAGAATCTTTCATGAACAAAAAAAATTCTGTGACATATAAGGTATAGTTCCAACGTTTCGAGCCTACCTATTTTGACGAAAATTTGTATTATAGTAATCGTATTACTGAACTACTCAAACGGCTAATGTCAGCAACATTTTGGAAACAAACAAATCAAAATTTTAACAACATTACGTATCTATATTGACTATCTTCATTTTCTGAAGCAGGTCGTAGAATTGAATGAAAAAAAAGAATAAAAAATAAAACAAGCAGCGAGAATAATACGTGACGTTCACCCAAAGACCCTTTGTAGTAGCTTCTTACAGGAGTTTGTTGTTTTAACTGTCCCTTGTCAGTCAAGCAAATACCTTAGGTGACAAAACTCATCAAAACTAATGTATCACAATTTCAGCAGAATGTTAGGTGTCGCACCCAACACACTAAAAGAAAGAAATAGGATTATTACTTGTTACTAAATCTGACCCTGGTTCAAAAAATGCTTACTATGCAACCGCAAAATCTTTGAAAATTTTTCTATTTTTTTAGTTTCGCTACGTAGATGTTACATTTGCTACGTAGATGACATTTTTTTGTGGAGTCATGGCCGAGAGGAACTAAGTCGTTTTCACAAGCATCTCAATGGGATTAATCGGAAAACATCGTTTGCCGTGTAGGAGGAGGTAAGTCGAAGATTAAATTTCTTTGAAGTGCTGGTTTTCAAGAAAGAAGGAAGCTTAGGACCCACAGTTTACCGAAAACACATGCATACAGAACGTTAGCTACACAAGGATTCGAGTCATTACCCACAATAAAGGCGAAACATCATAAAAAGTTGGAGGATAGAGCAAGGAATATCTGCGACCAAGAGCTGCTTGATGCGGAATTAAAACTGCTGAAGGGTAGTTATTCGTCCACTGAAAGAAAAAAAAAAAAAAGCCGTAAAGACCGCTGCATGAAAATCGTGGCGATGCAGAAGCGTCTGTGAAATCGAAAATTTTACTGCCTTTCATTAAGGACGTTACTGCCTGCATAGGAAAAATCTTGACAAAATGGAACATTGCGGTAATCTACAAATTAACCCGGAAGATGTAGGAACACATAAAATTGGCCAAAGATGCTCGCAAACAGCTGGAAAAGCAGGACTTCACAAGATTCCGTGTAGATGTGGGAAGGTGTAAGCAAGTACTACAAAAAGTACGATCAAAAACCGATTAGAAAAGCGCAAAGCCGCGATACGCCTTAACAATGTCCTCTGCACGTGGGGACGACACGTTGGGTTTTGAAGTGAAATCCATTTGACCACGACATAATAGCCTGAAATATTTTATTGATTGCAAACAGCTCCTGCAGATTATCTTCCCTTAATGAAGGCAGGAGAGGTGAGAGATGCTACTGTAAATATCTAGATTGGAACTTGAAATGTACTGTGACATTTCGCTATAAGAAACTACAAAAAACATAGATATTCATAAAAATAACGACTTCTCATATTCAATTTCTTTGAATACATATAACAGCAGGAGCTTCATTTGAATATAATAATCTCACAGAAAAAAGTTTCTATTGCCTCAATTTTCACGACGGGAAATGATCAACATCAAAGCTATCACCCTACCGCGTTCCTTTTAGTATAATCAGTTTTTGCATTGCTAACGTATAACAGCGTGGAGTGAAAACTGTCAGCTTATGAGTGCCTTTCCCCAAATGTACTTGCCTTAAGAGGGAGTATATTTAATTAATCACAGTACCAAATGAAGTGTTTTCTTAGCAAATCTAATTTCGTTACAAAACGTACTGGAAAAATGAACACGACTTCTTCTTTAAAATGATCCTTTGAATTCATAGCAGAGTGAATGGTGTCGTTCCTGTGTTCGGACAACATTCAAAATTACCTCCAGGGAAAAGTCAGCTTGGTTTACTAAAAACAACTTCTATTAGCGAAGGTCAAATGCAATATATTGTGAATAAACAGGATTATATTCAGGCAGTTTCTCTGTATCGTTACATTTTAATTTGGCTGTGCATCTGGAACAAATGCGACGCACGTATTACAACCCCTTCAATGACTACGCAACAGACTCCCCAGGAATTTAATATACGTAGGACTGTATTGTAAAATAGTATACATATTTTCTCTTTCTTTTCTCTCAACTGTTCCATTCCTTTGTATATGTTGACATGTATAACGAAAAATGTTATTTGAGTTGTACTATTATTTCAGTATAATCATATGAGAGCATACAACTCCGAAGGAACACGGCATCATTCTTTTTAACAACACAGGCACTACAGTATCATATTTATTCGGCGATACGAGGCAGCGACTTTCAATTAAAATGTCCTTCCATGTAAGGGAATTACATAATGTGTGTACGAGTACAGGTTGTGACGCAGGAGCGACGATATATGGAAGTATGGGCGTGGCCGTAAGTTGGGCACGAACAGCTAAAGCGTTTAAGGCGACTACTCGTGTAAAGTGGGAAGGCCGGAAAGTTTCGGATTTATTATTTAATTGGGAAACAGAGATTTCGGAACCAGATTTTTAAATGATAAGACATTTCCAGGTGCAGATGTGGACTGTGACAACAATTTATTGGTTATGAACTATAGATAAAAATTGAAGAAATTGAAAAAAGGCTGGAAATTAAGGTGATAGGGGGTGGGGGGCCGGATACGTTGAAAACAAAAAAAAAAGAAAAGCAGAGTTTGTTGAAAGATTCGTAGGGAAAATTACGCAGGAATTGACTAGAACAGAGAAAAGAAATGCAGTAGAAAATGAATGGTTAGCTTTCAGAGATTAGATAGTGAAGGCAGCTGAGGATCAAGTAGATATAAAGAGAAGGCCTAGCAGAAACCCTTGGATAACACAGAAGATATTGAATTAAACTGATGAAAGGAGAAAATTTAAAAATGCAACAAATGAAGCAGGTGAAAGGGAATACACACGTCTAAAAACTGGGACTGACAATACGTGCAAAATGGCTAAGGAGGCTTGGCTGGAGGACAGAGGTAAAGATTTAGAAGCTTATTTCACTGGGAGAAAGATACTGCGGGAAGAATCAGACAGAGCGTGGAAAGATTAAGTCCAAACAAAGCCCCCGGAGTAGACGACATTCCACCAGAACTACTGACAGGCTTGGGAGAGCAAGCCATGATGGAAATCTTCCATTTTCTGTGCATGACGATCTAAGGTGATGTAGTCATGGACTGTGCGGCTGGTCCCGGAGGAGGTTCGAGTCCTCCCTCGGGCATGGGTGTGTGTGTGCTTGTCCTTAGGACACTTTAGGCTGAGTAGTCTGTAAGCTTAGGAACTGATGACCTTAGCAGTTAAGTCCCGTAAGATTTCACACACATTTGAACATTTCTGTGCATGATGTATGAGACAGGCGAAATACCGTCAGACTTCAAGAAGAATGTAATAATTCCAGTCCCAAAGAAAGAAGGTCATAACGGGTGAGAAAAGTACAGAATTATCAGTTTAACAAGTAATGGTTGCGAAAATAGTTATACGAATTCTTTGCAGAAGAATGAAAAGCTGGTAGAAGCCGACAATCGGGAAGATCAGTTTGGATTTCTGAGAAAGGCAATACTGATCGCACGACTTATCATAGAAGATAGGTTAAGGACAGGAAGTCCTGCGTTTATAGCATTTGTAGAGTTAGAGCAAGCTTTTCACAGTGTTGAGTGGAAACACTCTTTGAAATTTCAAGGTTTGGAAGGGTAAAGCACAGCGAGCGAAATGCTTTCTACAACTTGTACAGATACCAGACGGTAGTTACAAGAGTCGAGGGGCAAGAATGGGAAGCTGTGGTAGACCGATGTTATTCAGCCTGTACATTGAGCAAGCAGTAATGGGAACCAAAGAAAATATGGAGTAAAACTTAAAGGTTTGCCGACGATATTGAAATTGTGTCATAGACAGCGAAGGACTTGGAAGAGTAGTTGAACGGAACGGGCAGCCATGAAACGAGGATGTAAGATGAACGTCAACGAAAGCAGAACTAGTAGAATGGAATGTTGTCGAACAAAATTAGGTGATGGTGAGGGAATCAAATTAGGAAACGAGACACTTAAAGTAGGAGATGAGTTTTGTTATTTGAGCAACAAAATAATTTATTAGGACCGAATTAGAGAGGATATAAAATATAGATTGGCAATGGTAAGAAAAGCGTTGATGAAGAAGAATAATGTTAGAAAGTCTTTTATGAAATCGTTTGTCTGGAGTGTAGCCATGTATCGAAGTGAAACATTGACGACAGTCAGATTTGACACGAAGAGAACAGAAGATTTTGAAGTATGGTGCTACAAAAGAAGACTGAAAATTAGAAATCAGGTGGGTAGATCACGTAACTACTGAGGAGGTACTGAACAGAACTGGAGAGACAAGAAATTTATGGCACAACTTGACTATAAGAAGGGATCAGTTAATAGGACACATTCTGAGACATCAAGGTGTCACGAATTTAGTATTGGTGTTGAAGTGTGGGGGTAAAAATCGTAGAGGGAGACCAGTAGATGAATATAGCAAGCAGATTCAGAAAGATGTAGGTTATAGTAGTTATTTGAGATGAAGAGGCTTGTGCTGGCTAGAGTGGCATGGAGAACTATATCAAACCTTCGGACTGAAGACAACAACAACAAACAGGGGCAAAGTTGTAATCAAGGATCTCGAACATTTAGTTCAGATTTTTGCACGACACCCAAATAAACTTTCGGAAGAACATAGATCACCTATTTTTAATGCTGATGGTGTATAAATTAAAAATCTATGGTAATATATGAAGACAAATCGTTGTTTAACGTTGTTACCAAAAGTCTCGGAAATTTCTTGACCGATTTACGTCATATGTTTACACTATAATAAATGTTCGGACGGATGTAGGCAACATACTTTTAATGTGTCTGGTGCATTGATATCTATGTATCCTATAAATGGGAAGCATTGTCAGCAGAAATCTCATATCTTCTTGAGCGGTTTACTTCAAATAGTTACACAACGCTCTAAAAAATGTTCGGACGAACATAAGCTGTGTTTTTTGAATATATATGATATATAAATATATTAATACACAGGGCGATTTACATGTAACTGCACACAGTTCGTGGATGTAACGTATGCATCAAAATAAGATAAAATGTTAAGTAAAGTTTTATCTGAAATTGCTTTATTTCCGAGTTATTATGCGTTATGTCATTTGTAGTAGGCATTACATCACGGACAGTTCGCCTGCATATCGTGTGGTGTTGCTTTGTACATCTCTCTACACTGCGCGGTTGGTTCTGGCTCGAAATGACCTTGTTTACTTAACTTTCTGTGTGGTCCGTCGTACTTTTATGGCGCTGTTATTGTGTAGCGGCACATACTGTACAACGTATTCGTTCTGTGGTAGTTCATAGACTGCAGTCGTTGTGTGCGGTACGATGGCGTACTCAAACTGTGAATACTCAGATATGTACGTTCCTTACGGCGCAGCTGAAAGCAAAGCACGAATAGCAAGATGGCACTATATGGAAATGTTTCCAGACAGAAGAGTTCCAAACCATTAGACTTTCACACCTGTGAACAGACGTTTAAGGGAATATGGCATTCGTAACACGCCAGAGCTAGGTCTGCCTCAACTGGATGAAGTGGGTGTTGAGAACATTCTGGAAACATTAGATAAAGATCCGAACATAAGGACCCCCGTATAAGTGCCACTGTAAATATTCTTCAATCAGCCGTATGACGCCTGCTTTGGAGAAACATTTCATCTGCAGAATGTTCAGGAGCTGTCATCTGTAGACTATCTTAGGCTTCAGAATTCCTGTCAGTTACTACTCGAGTGGCATGGGTAGTGATGCACTTTTTGATCGTCGGGTACTGTTTATGGATGACAGTCTCTATATCCGTGCAGGTATCGTGAACACTCGTAACATGAATGTTTGAACGAATGAGAATCCTCACGTAACTACAGTACGACGATAGCAACATGGTTCTGCGGTGGACATTTGGTGTTACATAGTGGGCAGTTAGTTACTCGGACCACATGTTATTCTACAACTACGTATACATGGACACTCTGCAAATTACATTTAAGTGCCTGGCAGAGGGTTCATCGAACCACCTTCACAATTCTCTATCATTCCAATCTCGCATGGCGCGCGGAAAGAACGAACACCTATATCTTTCCGTACGAGCCCTGATTTCCCTTATTTTATCGAGGTGATCGTTGCTCCCTATGTAGGTCGGTGTTAACAAAATATTTTCGCATTCGGAGGAGAAAGCTGGTGATTGGAATTTCGTGAGAAGATTCCGTCGCAACGAAAAACGCCTTTCTTTTAATGATGTCCAGTCCAAACCCTGTGTCATTTCATTGACAGTCTCTCCCATATTTCGCGATAATACAAATCTTGCTGCCCTTCTTTGAACTTTTTCGATGTACTCCGTTAGTCCTATCTGGTAAGGATCCCACACCGAGCAGCAGTATTCTAAAAGAGGAGGAACAAGCGTAATGTAGGTAGTCTGTTACATTTTCTGATTGTCCAGCCAGTAACCAAAGTTTAACGTATTCCTTTTAGCACTCATGTGGATGGCCTCACATTTGTCGTTATTTAGGGTCAACTGCAAATTTCCGTACCATTCTAATATCTTTCCTAAATCGTTTTGCAATCTGTTTTGATCGTCCGATGATTTTATTAGTCGATAATTAGTCGATAATTATTCTGCAGCACCTTACTGAAAGAGTGTATCGACAGCTTTCGAAACATGAATTGGATGGTCTACTTATTATGTCTCACTCGCTAAACGAACTAACTTACAGTATTGTTTATGCACAACGGTACCCTGCACGTTTCATTCTGGAGGCAAGAGTGTTGCTTATGCCGATGACTGGGTTGGTTGTACTGAACCAGTTGCCTGGCCCGTCAGATCAAAACTCCTAGACTTTTACCCTGCGGCTGTCTCAAGGAGCTCGGTATGGTATTGGAAATGAGAATTTAACAAAACTACAATGGCGAACTGAAAATGGCTTTGCAGCAGTGCAGAATAAAATGAACGGAGCCTGCAACATTCTGAGAGCGGCGTAATAGGATGACAGGAGCGGGTGACGGGGTCAGGGTTGTCGGGCGTGGCTGGTTAGAAGAAGGTGGCTGCTTTTAGCAATCTTCCTCTTTATTGTTGATTCTTCCAATACATTTTCCGGTAGCTCAGCCCCACCACTCGTGTCGTGATGGAGACGTGCTGATGCATGCAGCCCGGGGAACGTGACGCCGGGCTCGGTCAGCGGTAGGAGGTTAGCGCACGAGGCCTGGCCAGGCTCGCAGATGCGGCGGCTCGTGACGACGCCGGGAGTCGCCGGTGCAGCAGCGGGCAAAGCCCCCTGCTGGCCGGTCCTCGGGGACAGCGTCACTGATGACGACGACGTGACAGCGACCGAATGCCCAATCGATCGAACCGAATGCCGATGCTCACCTCTGATGCCCTTAAATAGTACAGACCGCTGCTGAATCCGCCGGTTACGCGGTGCCGTGTTTATTAGAACGTTCTCGATGAGTTGGCTAACGCAACCGCACCACACGCGGCCCGCGCCTGCGTAATTCCGCTAATGCTGCGTTCTGGCTGTTGATGGCTGCCACACACGTACACACATACCGACGCTCGTTGCAAAACTGTGTCACCTGCATAATGTGCTGGCCAGCCTTCGTCTGCTCTCTGCCGTGAGGCTGAAGCATCGTGCACTGAAACACCCTAAATCACAATTTCGCACCATATTTCCTAAACATAACCCCTTGTCTTCTACAGTGGTATAACATCACTGTCTCCATCCACGTGGATACAATTTTGATTATGTTTTGGGGTGAATGTACAGTATGTAGTTGTGTTGAATTTCGGTTTCCATCTTGTGTTGCTTTCTCAGATGAATTATTTTTGCATTGTTTCTGCTGCACTTGTGATTCTTGCTCTACTGCAGATCTCGAAACCAAGACACTTTCAGACAAAACTTTATTTAGCAGTTTGCTCCTATTTTGATACATACATTACTCTTACTCCCACGAGGTGTGTACAGTTACTTTTGATCACCGTGTATAATTATATAAAGCGGAAACATTGTTAGCAAATATATCGTAAAGTTCTTGTCCGACTTGCTTGTATTTTTACGCAATATTCTAAGAAATATTCACACATAAAATATTTTTAAATAACAATGCACAAGTTTTCTGTTAAAAATAACTGCGAAAAGATAACGTTGTGCTTTGAAACTATATGTCCTCCTTATTTTTTTTTTCTCGCAGTCAGTTTTAACTACGATAGCAGGGCATCGATACCATCGGACAAATTGTTTCTCCCATAGACTGTATATACTTTCTTCTTTCATGCAGTTTTAGGCTAAAATTGTATACACGTGTATGTGTGACTTTATTTTCTTCCTTGCAGCCATTTCAACAGAAAACAGGAGCGTTGTGTTAGAGCTATTGCGGTACGATCAGATTACTACTACGGAAACTGAATAGTCCGAAACTGTGTAATCTCACTCGTTTTCAGACTAATACAGTGCGAAATACGGCCACTGAAGCTACTACCTTCATAGATTCAGCAGCTGGACAGGTTTCTCTTAGCCTGTATGCCTATCATCACAACAGATTTTGAGGGACTTCAGGTTTCGTTGGCAATAACAATAAACAAGACTCAAGATCAGTGAGAGAGATGTGGAGAGGAGGGCACGGGGGAAGAAAAAAGAGACGGCGATGGGAATGAGGAAATAGGGAGGGGAAGAAGGGGATAAGAACGTACAGCCAGCCACTATACGTACTTAACAACTAATTTAGCACCCGTTGCTTCACTTGCATAGACTAAGTGGCCCGCAGAGATTTTTTTGTTTTTATTTAATCGTGTTTTTAAGTTGTTCACAAATTGCAAAACCTTCTTAGCTTTTCACGCTAATTAAAGTCATATAAGCATGGTCTTTTCCGAATGTGCTTCTGACCAAAAAGCGATTCTGGCAGCTGGAGTCCAATGTTTTTGTTAATTGGGCCTTTTGTGTTCTTGTGGAGATATTTCCGTAGTAACTTTCATCGTCTATCAAATACCTCTTTATGTTTAATCGAGAAGTAAAATACCAATTTTCATAAATTTTGCTATTAATTCCTTTCAATGTAACGAAATGTTTTCTTAAAAATATTCAACCCTTATTATACTCGCTTAGGAACTGAATTTCCAAATCACTGAAACACGTATTTTTTTTATTTCGAACCAGGAGGTCAAATACCAACTGTCGTAGATTTAGTCTTAAAAATCTTTTAGTAGTTCTTAAGCAATTATTTATTAAAAAAAATTAAACAACTATTTTACCTCCTAAGTGGTTGAATTTACAAAAATTTTGAAACACATATTTTTTTATTTTTGAGTGAGAAACAATAGCGACATACTTTCAAAAATCCTTTCATCCCCTATTTCAGCCACTTAGGAGTGGAACTTCGGAAATCCCTTCTTAAATGATGCCTACTGTATAAGATCCACGATCTTTCCAAACTAATGTAAGTTTTTGTCCTTAGCGGTTTGGGCTGGGCGATGGTGTGCCAGTATATCTGTCTGTCCCCCTTTGGGGTTGAATCTCGAAAAACAGTGAAAGATGTATATTTTTATGTCCAACCGAGAAGTCAAACACCAGTATTCATGAATGTAGCTTTAAAAATACTTTAGTAGTTCTTTAGTAGTGATATATTTTCAAGAAAATCTTTCACCCACTATTTCACCCCCAAGCGTCTGAATTTCCACAAATGCTGAAACAGGCATCTCTTTGTTCCTGATCGAGAAAAGAGATACCAATATCGTATGTATAGCTTCGAATTTAAAAAAAAAAGCCTTCATCCCCTATTTACCCCACTGTGATGGACTTTCGATAAATCGCTTCTTAAACGACACCTACGGTATAAGATTCACACCTTCTCCAAATGGCGATTCTAAGTCAGTGAGTCAGGACATTGCGTTTATATACAGCATAGAGACATGGAAACATTGCCGGATTCTCAAGTAATTTTATAAAGAGTAAGCGTCACGAGTTATGTGTCACACAAAACTGGTAGTTTATGTGGAAACATTGTGATGAACTTTCATTACATTCCTGAAGTTGACGCACAAATGATAATTACATTATTATTTTAATCAGTCTGATTGCAATTTGCCGCGCTTGTTGTTGTGGTCTTCAGTGCAGAGACTGTTTTGATGCAGTTCTCCATGCTACTCTACCCTGTGCAAGCCTCTTCATCTACGAATAACTACTGCCATCTACATCCTTCTGAATCTTCTTAGTGTATTCATCTCTTTGTCTCCCTCTACGATTTTTACTCCACACACTTCCCTCCAATATTAAACTTGGAATCCCATTATGCCTCAGAACGTGTCGTACCAATCGATCCCTCCTTGTAGTCAAGTTGTGCCACAAATTCCCCTTCTCCCCAAATCTATTCAGTACATCCTCATTAGTTACGTGATCTAACCATTTGATCTGCAGCATTCTTCTGTAACACCATGTTTCGAATGCTTGTATTCGCTTCTTGCCTAAACTATCTATCGTCCACGTTTCACTTCCATACATAGTTACACTCCATACAAATACTTTCGGAAAGGACTTCCTGACGCTTAAATCTATACTCCATGATAACAAATTTCTCTTCTGCTTACATGGCAGACGCTCTATCCATCTGAGCCACCGAGGGCACAGAGTATAGTGCGCCTGCAGGTACTTATGCCTTGCACGCTCCCCGTGATACCCACATTCCCAACATGACCACACCACTACATTCGTAGTGCGCCTAATAGATGTTTGCCCATCATACTCAGAACAGATACTACCTTCATACATAGTTAAATTTCTCTTCTTCAGAAACGCTTTCGTTGCCATAGCCAGTCCACATTTTATATCCTCCCTACATCGACCATCATCCCTTACTTTGATTCCCAAAGAGAAAAACTCATTTACTACTTTAAGTGTCTCATTTCCTACTCTAAGTCCCTCAACATCACATGATGTAATAAGACTACATTCCATTATCCTCGTTTTGCTTTTGTTGATGTTCATCTTATATCCTCCTTTCAACACACCATTCCATTCCGTTCAGTTGCTTTTCCAGTTCCTTTGCTGTCTATGACGGTATTACAATGTCGTCGGCAAACCTCAAAGTTTTTATTTCTTCTCCACGGATTTTAATTCCGACTCCAAATTCTTCTTTTCTCTAAGTCTACAAACGCTAGAAAAATAGGTTTTCCTTTCCTTAACCTAACTTCTAAGACAAGTCGTAGGGGGCAGCATTGCCTCGTGTGTTCCAATATTTCTACGGAATCAAAAATGAGGTACGTCGGGTTCTACCAGTTTTTCCATTTGTCTGTAAAGAATTCGTGTTAATATTTTGCAACCGTGACTTATTAAACTGATAGTTAGATAATTTTCACACCTGTCAGTACTTCCTGTGTTTGGTACTGGAATTATTATTTTCTTCTTGAAGTCTGAAGAAATTTTGCCTGTCTCATACTTCTTCCTAACCAGATGGAAGAATTTTGTCATGTCTCTCCCAAAGCTATAAGTAGTTCTAATGGAATGTTATCTACTTCCGGGGTCTTGTTTGGACTTAGGTCTTTCGGAGGTCTATCAAATTCTTCACGCAGTATCATATCTCCCATTTCATCTTCATCTACGTCGTTTTCCGTTTCCATAATATTGCCATCAATTACATTGTCCATACATTGACCCTCTATATGCTCCTTCCACCTTTCTGCTTTCCCTTCTTTGCTTACTATTGGTTTTCCATCTGAGCTCTTGATATTCGTACAGGTGGTTCTCTTTTCTCCAAAGGTCTCTTTAATTTTTATATGGGCAATATCTATCTTAACCCTAGTGATACATGCTTCTACATCCTTAAGTTTGTCATCTAGCCATCCCTGCTTAGGTATTCTGCACTTCCTATCGATCTCATATCTGAGACGCTTGCGTTCCTTTTCATTTACTGCATTTTTATATTTTCTCTTTGATCCATTAAATTAAATATCTCTTCTGTTACGCACGGATTTCTACTAGCCCTCGTTTTTTTACTTACTTGATCCTCGGCTGCCGGCCGCTGTGACCAAGCGGTTCTAGGCGTTCAGTCCGGAACCGCGCTGCTGCCTCGGTCGCAGGTTAGAATCCTGCCTCGGGCATGGATGTGTATGATGTCCTTAGGTTAGTTAGGTTTAAGTACTTCTAAGTCTAGGGGACTGCTGGCCTCAGATGTTAAGTCCCATAGTGCTTAGAGCCATTTGACCAAGTTAATCCTTTGCTGCCTTCACTATTTCATCTCTTAAAGCTACCCATCCATCTTCTACTGTATCTCTTTCCCCTGTTCTTGACAATCATTCCCTAATGCTCTGTCTGAAACTTTCTACAGCCTCTCGTCTTTCAGTGTACCCAGGTCCCATCTCCTTGAATTCCAATCTTTTTGCAGCTTCTTCAGCTTCGGTCTACAGTCCATAACCAACAAATTGTGGTCAGAGTCCACTTCTGCCATTGGAAGTGCCTTACAATTTGATACCTGGTTCCTAAATGTCTTACCATTATATAATCTATCTGAAACATTCCAGTGTCTCCAGATCTCTTCCACGTATACAGCCTTCTGTCACGATTCTCAAACGAAGTGTTAGCTGTGATCTGCCCTGCGCAAGATTCTACCAGGCAACTTCCTCTTTCATTCCTCACTCCCAGTCCACATTCACATACTCCTTTTTCCTTCTCTTGCCTTTTCTAGAATCGAATTCCTGTCCCCCCCCCCTCATGGCTATTAAGTTTTCGTCTGCCTAAACCACCTGAATAATTTCTTTTATCGCATCATGGATTTCTTCAATCCCTTCATCATATATGAAGCTAGGTGGCATATAAACTGGTACTACTGTGGTAGGCATGGCCTTCATGTCTATCTTGGGTAAATAATGCATTCACTATGGTGTTCGTAATAGCTTGTCCATGTTCCTATTCTTTTATTCACTATTAAACCTACTCCTGCATTAACATTATTTGATTTTGTATTAATGGCAATGTATTCACCTTGTAAGGTGGCGTAATCTCCTGAGCTTCATTTCTTACATATTCCGTCCGCACAATCGTATTCTGCACTTCAAGACGCTTCATTCGAATCCAAACTCGATAGGGTAGACACAATTTTGTATGAATTCATGTAAGCGATATGCAAATCTAAGAAGTTGAGGTTGAGAACAGACAAGGCTGGCGTACACAACATGACAGCCACAGGAATTTTCGTTCTAAAGAGGAAACCAGCCCTCTGAGAACTGTCCCTTCAGAGGACTGGGTCAACAACATACTTACTTCGTCCGAAGCGACCGCCCAGAGAGAAGACAGCTGTCGCCGGAGCGAAGGGATAATGACTGACTACCCCCTGTTCGTCTTAAAAGCAGGTTCCGCTACATTGTGTGGGAGCACCCAGAAGAAGCATTTTTTCATGGCCCGACTGCATAGTTATGGAGTTCCCACAGGGGGACAGTATATGCCTAATGGAGATGCTACAAATTTCCGCATTGGTCGACTCAAACGAAACGGCATTCTCTCGTTTAAAAGAGCAATGCGGATTGGCGAAATATTTCTGATGCAAACAGTCAGAGGAGTGAGGGAAGACAGCGAATGATATACCCTTACAACTTTTCCAGGAAAAGGCGCCGTTCCGTTGTCGCTCTTGGAGTGGGAACACGTAACGAAAGCGAGTGCACTCGTACGTGTACGCAAAGAGCAAGGAACAAAGTCTCTCCTCAGTACTTCGTAAGGGAGCACCTCTGTCGTTAGCGAATCAGAGTGACACTCTATATTGAGTCGCTCGCGATTAAGCGTTGTTCATTGTGTTGGCCGTCACACTTATTGTGCGGTGTGAACATGGACAGAGTACTAGTTAAACGCTTGCGAGCGAGTATTGAGTGGCATTGCGGGGACTGGTTATCTGACCGGTGTACCACGCCAATAGTTAGACTAGGGGCGGATAGGAGTCCTTGACTTTATCAAGGCGTAGGGAGAGTTTGATTGGCGAAGGTCAATCCAAATAGAAAGAGATAGTTGTGTTATTTGTCACCAGCGAGCATCGCAGGCAGCAGTCGTCGCAGCTCACGGTATGGTGCGCTACAGCGTATGCGAACCCCATCTGTCCTCCCTAACAGTACACTCCACTACATTTCTCATGCAACAGCCTTTACCGTAACTAGAAATGTTATTCAAGTTGTGTAGGCGCGGCTCTCAGCCATTCTGCCGAGTAAATAACATTCTTAAAGAAAAGGGAGAAAAGAACCTTTCCACATTTTCTAAAATAATAGCATTCCTATGCATAAGAGGCCATCTACTGTTCCGAAAAGAACCCAGAAATTTATTATCATTTTTATAAGAAAAAGTTTCGCTTGATTTCTCAGAATTTTTTGTAATAAATAATATTTTTCGTTCGTTTAATGTTTTTATTACACTAACTAGCAATATTCCCGTACCCAAGCATTCCACTAGTTATGTGAGAATATAGAATACTTTTGTGTCTTTTCCTTACAGTGGACGACTCCAGAAGATATTTGTTGCTGAATGTTTCTCGAGCAGTTCTTGCTGGTAGATTAGGAGCGTCTGTCTGACGTCTGTAGTATTGTGAGGTGGAAACTGTTTCTTGCAGGAGCCGAAGGGTACTTGTTGGATCGATTTATGGCTCAACTTGACAGAATAAAGTCCCACACACTCACAGAACCTGACCAGAAGTCTTCTTCCTCCCGCCACCGAGCTTCACTAATTCCCACTGTATCTAACGTTAATCTATTCATTTCTCTATTTAAATTTTGTAACCCACTTGCCCGATTAAGGCATCTGACATTCCACTCTCCGATCCTTAGAAGGCCAGTTTTGTTTCTGCTGATGACGACGTCCTCCTGAGTATTTCCCGCCCAGAGATCCGAATGTAGAACTATTTTACCTACCGGAATATTTTACCCAAGAGGACGCCATCATCACTTAACCGTAAAGCAAAGCTGTATGTCCTCGGGAAAAATTATGGCTGTAGTTTTCCCTTGTTTCCAGCTGTTCGCAGTACCAGTACAGGAAGGCCGTTGTGGTTGATGTTAGAAGGCCATATCAGTCTATCATCCAGACTGTTGCCCCTCGAACTACTGAAAACTCTGCTGCCCCTCTTCAGGAATCACACGTTTGTTGGCCTCTCAACACCCCTCTATTGTGGTTGCACCTACGTACGGCTATCTATATCGCTGAGGCACATAGGCCTCCTCACAAACGGCAAGGTCCGTGGTTCATTGCCATTATTTTAATTGAAAACGTAATTATTGTCAATCATCTTCATAAACTGGAAAGCGTAATATGTCAATTGCAACATAAATAGCTTGACAAATTTTACCATATGAAAAAATAGTACAAAAGTAGTTTGCCAACACAGGATTAACATTAGTTTTCCTCAGGCACTGGCACCAAACACCGTCGTACAAACTTTCCGCCATCGTCTGTAATTACTGTCGATTTTTCACTATTCGCCAAGGCGGAAATATTGTCATTTCAGATATATATACGAAACTCTTCACTACACGCTCGAGAGTGTAGTCCACTAGAATGCTCCCACAGAGCTTCCCTACGGTCTGTAGGTTATTCAGTTGATGTTTTTCGTTAACCTTACGCCCGTCATATGCGGGGTGACAGTCATTGAACTATATGAAAAACTGTGCACACAGTTTATTCAACATGTGAACGTTGCTACAGATATTCGGATTTAGGTTATGACATGTTCGATATGCCTGCCATCACTGGTGGTGATGTGGTGCGGACAATTAGCGAAATTCTGCATGACCCGCTTAAGTTTCGGAACATCGATGCTGTCGATGGCCTCCTGAATAGCTTTTTTCAGCTCAGAAATGATTTTTGGGTAATTGCTGCACACCTTGTCTTTAATACAGACCCACAAAAAGTAGTCGCATGTACTCAGGTGCAGAGAATATGGCGCCTAATCGAGGCCGGCCGGCCGGGGTGGCCGTGCGGTTCTAGGCGCTACAGTCTGGTACCGCGTGACCGCTACGGTCGCAGGTTCGAATCCTGCCTCGGGCATGGATGTGTGTAATGTCCTTAGGTTAGTTAGGTTCTAAGTTCTAGGGGACTGATGACCTCAGAAGTTGAGTCCCATAGTGCTCAGAGCCATTTGAACCAATACTGCACCGATTATTCCGCGACCAGACACTGCACATCACACTGCCGCACATTGAGGGCGAAGAAACTTCTCGAGCGCGAAATGCGGATTCTCAGTCCCCCAAATGCGCCAATTTTACTTACTGACGAACCCATCCAGATGAAAGTGGGATACGTCGCTAAACCAAACCATACATGCGCATACCAATTCCCATCATGCCCCGCGACCAACTGCGTAGTTAGAACGTCCTAACGCAAACCGTTCAGAAGTTATGACGATTTTATTTCATATAGGTCAATAATTGTCACCCGTATTGCAAATATAATATCTTTATCTCCTCAGTATCTTTACTAAATGAATTCCTTGCAAACGTCAACCAGTCTCTGTTATTGACCAGTTAAATATTGCGCCTTTTCTTTCATATCGCTCGCTGGTGCCTTTCGCGGAGAGTACTCTCCGAACTTTACACGTAGTGAATTTCTCCACGTTCTCCTTACAAAGTTCAGATGCTATTTTTGGCTTCCTCAGCTGAGGATTTTTCGCTTAACTTTACAATGAGGAATCTCCTGACGTTAAGCTTCCTTGGATTGTCTCTTCATTGCAGAGAGCTGAATCTGTTTCCGACTTTGCTTCGGCTACAATATCGTCCAGGGTAGAGAGAATCTTGTTTTCCATATTCGGATTTTCCCTTAATCACCCCTTTCCTGAGAACGTCTACATACATGATCATTTTATGCCTTACACATGAAAAATTAATTCTTCTTGGAGTACAATAAATGAAATTAGCATAATTTGTCAGTGGTTTAAATCAATGTACAGGATAACTCTTATAATACTATTTGAAGTTCATCTTGTGATATGAATAACAGTTTACAAGATGCAAACAACATTTGCAGTGTGACCTAATTACTTGAGTTCTGTAGATTTTTAATTATAATATATCCCGACGTTAACTGTATTTAATATAGAGAAGGAGCTACGTAAAAGAAACTGCTTGGCGGTTGAGAGGAAATATAAATGGAAGCGTGCTAGTCTACTGCGTCCCCCCCCCCTCTCTCTCTCTCACTCTCCCTACGCCCCACCACAGCTGCCAATAGCTGTTAATTCGGTAGTTAAGCGATCGTTTCCACTCCTCCTTCAGCGCTATCGGAGTCCCGGCGAGGAGAAAGGGAGTGAGAGACGGGCAGGTGCGCGAGCCGAGGCAGCGACCCCCCCCCCCCCACTCGGACGAGAGCGGAGGAGGCGGTGCTGAGAGGCGACTCTCACAGCCTTTGCTTTACGCGGCGCCATTCTTCTCACCCCTCGAAGCAATTACGGCGCTCGTGAAGTGTAAATTCGTAATTAAATTTTTCGAGATTGACCCTAATGTTGTGAAAATGAAGGTTAAGTTTTAAAATAAAAATAAATTCTTAACCGATTAAACGAGGCCGGTACACGGTTCTTTCCTCAGTGTTTCGGAAACTCATTTCTCCGATAGGGTTTCTAATTAATAATGAATTCTTGTCGTAAAAGATCGATCACTCAGATTGATTAACTAATTTGTAGCAGAGTACTTTCAGAAACTCAATTCTCCCATACGGTTTCTATTTAATAAGGAATTGTTGTTTTAAAAACTCAGTTAATAAGTCTGATTACCCACATCTGCACGATTACTCAGCAGTTCACACAGACATGTTTGGCAGAGGGTTCGGAGGAACACTCTCAGACTGTCTCACGACCGTCCCTCTCTCGAATAGCACGTGGGAAGAATCTGAATCTTTCCTTACGAGGTCTGATTTCTCTCATTTTATTGGGATGGCCTTTTCTCCCTATGTAGGTGAAGGTCAACAAAATATTTACCCATTCAGAGGAGAAAGTTAGTGACTCAAATTTCGTGAAAGATATTGTTGTTTTAATGATTGCCACGCCAAGTCTCTTATAATTTCGGGAATTTTGATGACGACTGGGTCCACAGCCTTAGCGAAATTTGTGAATGAAATCATTCCGCTTTAGACTGTTAAATGATCTGATTAACTTCTCATTGTTAAGATTCACAGTCATGTAATATTTCTTAAAAGACATCATAGTCGCCGTTGACTGTATGAAATATTTATTATTACGATTGTAATTTCAGCCTTTTACGGTGTAATAAGTGTCGTACTCATTGGATCTTGTGGGACTCTCGCAGTCAAAAGGCTGCGTTTTGATGACGACCACATGTCAGATAGTCCTATATTCTGACAGAATGTGACTTCTGCAGTGTTACTTGAAAATGGCCCTAAGGCCGAAATTGTAATCGTAATAATAAATATTTCATACAGTCAGCGGCGATTGTGATGTTTTGTGAGATATGTTAAATGATTATGTACTGCGATTTCAGTTTCGATATATGGTTATTATAAAGCATATCCGTGGCACATTCTCCCCTCTTTTGCAATAAGACAAAACGAGCTGCCCTTCTTTGAATATTTTCCCTGTCCTCCGTCAATTTCAATTTGCGAGTATTCCATACCATGAATTAATACTCTTGAAGAGAACAGGCAAGCAAGTTTAGGCAGTTTCTTCAGAAGATTTATTGCACCTCCCACGTGTTTTACCAATAAATACTATTTTGAGTTGTTCTTAACTGTAATTCCTATAAGTTTAACGAACTTCTTTTAATATTCGTCAAGTGCTTTTTATTGTTTAGTGCAACGGACACTTTTCGCTCCCTCTAGATACCTTGTTTAAATCAATTTTGCAATTAGTTTTAATCTACTGATATTTTACTAGAAGATGAACGACATCGTGTTCCGCTAACAATCTAAGAGGGCTACGCAGATCATCTCCTAAATCGTTTATACAGATTAAGAACAGCGGAGGACCTATAACGCTTCCTTGGGGGACCACATACATCAGGTCTGTTTCACTCGATGGTTTTCCATCAGTTACGATGAACTGTGGCCTTTCTCACAGAAAATCATGAATCCAGCAGGACAACTGAGACATTGCACCGTAGTGTAGTACATTTTGAGTAGAATACAGGTGTTAGGATCGTGTCTAAAGCCTTCTGGGTTCAAAAAATGGGTCTGAGCCCTATGGGGCTTAACATCTGAGGTCATCAGTCCCCTAGAACTTAGAACTACTTAAACCTAACCAACCTAAGGACATGACACACATCCATGCCCGAGGCAGGATTCGAACCGTCGACCGTAGCTTCCAAACTGAAACGCCTAGAACTACTAGGCCATACCGACCGGCAAGCCTTCTGGAAATCTACAAATATTAACCCAAGATCTCCTGACAATAAGCACACAATATTTCGTCTGAATAATCAACCAATTGTGTCTCAGAAGAAGGGTAATTTCTGAATCTGTGATGGCTATGTGCCAATAGATTGTTTTCTTAGAAGTATTTCATAATATTCGAATAAGTGACGTAATTGGTTCCTTTGTATCAAGGGTATCTACTTCCAAAATACTCTTGTTGGCACCTCTTGTTGATTCGAATTAAGGTATATTTACTGCACCTTCGTTGATGAAAGAATCTAGGAAAACTGTGTTTAGCTCTTGTGGCGCTATCATTGGTAATGCTACCATCGCTATCACGGACTGAAGACATTAATTGTATCTTGCCGCAGTTGTAAGTACTTTACATTCGTCCAGACTCTCTTCGTATTTTTGGCCAGACTTCGAAGTATAGTTTCGTTGTGAAAGTATTAAAAGGATCTCTCACTGAAGTCGGCAATAAGTTTCGAGCATCTGTAAATAGTTGCCTATCTAGGAGATTTCGTCTTGTCCTAAATTTGGCATGCATTTTTCGTTGCTTCTGCAACGCTAGTCTGCCGGCTGGAGTGGCCTAGCGGTTCTAGGCGCTACAGTATGGAACCACGCGACCGCTACGGTAGCAGGTTCGAATCCTGCCTTTGGCATGGATGTGTGTGATGTCCTTAGGTTAGTTAGGTTTAAGTAGTTCTAAGTTCTAGGGAACTGATGACCATAAAAGTTAAGTCCCATAGTGCTCAGAGCCATTTGAACCAACGCTAGTCTGGCCAGTTTTGTGTTCAATAGGAGGCGCGTTCCACCTCTTTTGAATTTAAGTGGTATAATACTGTCCGCAGCTCGTGGTCGTGCGGTAGCGTTCTCGCTTCCCACGCTCGGGTTCCCGGGTTCGATTCCCGGCGGGGTAAGGGATTTTCTCTGCCTCGTGATGACTGGGTGTTGTGTGATATCCTTAGGTTAGTTAGGTTTAAGTTGTTCTAAGTTCTAGGGGACTGATGACCATAGATGTTGAGTCCCATAGTGCTCAGAGCCATTTGAACCATTTTTGGTATAATACTGTAAGTTTCTGTCAACACTATTTCTTTGAATTCAAACCACATTTGGTCGATGCTAACACAGTTGGTATGGAAAGGAAGAAGAAGGTCTCTTAAAGCGTCAAGAGAATTATTATTTTATTATTATTATTATTTAATATTTGATGGCATTGGAACTTCAAACAAAACCCGCTACCCGTGTAGCCGCCGTCTGTGTGTAATGGACGCTGATTTATTAAGCATATCCCGCCACCTCTCGACGCCTCTTCACCCTATCACGCAATTTAAGGAGTCTGTGGTCTACACGACGTAGAACCAACTGAGCCCCTGATTCAGACCCGCCACTGGGCTCTCCATCAAAGGACCACAATCGGTCCTTTGAACGATACGGCCTGCAGACAGCGGACCCTCCCCTCATCTGTCTTTACCACTTACAGTAGCCACCGGAACGCAGAGAGAACCTCTTCTGTGTCGGAGTGACACACGGTTGGTATCGGCATGGGCCACAACCTGCAATTATCTGCACTCTGTGGTATCAGGAATGGTCCGTTCCACACTCCCTCTTCCACTCCCCGCCTCCCCATTCCCCCTCAACCTCTTTCCCAATATGCATACAGAGTACACATTAGACATCATCCACACCTTGGCAGCTATATTACTAAGGGATTCCATCAGTTGCTTAAAACTGGGACTCTTATTCACCAATATTCCCCCCATCCTTGAATGCACAAATCTGAGTATGAACTTTATGGGTATTTGTAGTTAATAGACTGTACAAAAAGGCAACAAGGCAGTGTAAGAGTTGTGTATGTGTGCATCTGTCAAGTTTGGTGGCTATAATGCTGTGTTTGTGTGATGTAGTGTCATGTTCGTGTCGGATGAGGATGAAATAACGATAGGCTGAAACTCAGTGCCAGTACAAAGACAACTCCTCTCTAATAGCACCAAGGGGGCCTCAGAGTTTAACGTCACCAGCCAGCAGACGGGTCACCATCAACAGTGTCACATGCCCCCACTTTTTGAGACACTGCGGAGAGGTTTGGAATTGAATACGGGATATTTGATTAAATACTGATGATGAGGAACTTCACGCCACCACTCCCCCCTCCCCCCCCCCTTGGAGTTGGAGCCCAAATACTGGCAATGAAAATTTCATGGAATAAAAATCTAATAAGCAAAACCAAAAAAGTAATAAACCATATAGCTGCGGAGAGTATTGCAACGAATTGGTCAGGAACCTCGGAAATTAATAAAAAAGATAACCAGAGGCGTCTTTGAACGGACTACTGGAGTATGATTAGCGAAATATCAAGACTGAATCACATAAGAAATGCGGAAATACGGAGGAAAACAGATGGTGAAAACGTTAGTACAGACAAAGTCTATACAAAAAGGATACTTTGGTATGGGCATCTTGATGGATAGTACAAGACGGCCGAAACGAATATGGCTATGCATATCCTTGAAGAAGAAAGAGGTAGACCAGTTATAATGTGGAAACAGGGTGTAGATGATTAATGCATAGTAGAGATCTGCAATACGGAGACTGTAACTGTATCTTTCATTCACTTTCAGCTATATTACGCCTGCGCAAATTCATTGACGAACTAAGTATACCAACTTGACTCGGAATGTGTTCACTCGTTTTAGCCTATTTCAAAGGAGAATTTCGTAGCAGAGTGATAACAAGTTTCAATGACACTACAACGACTTAACGTGTGAGTGGCATATGTCTAAGCGATATTGAAGGAAGAGCGCAGCACAGTATGTACCGGAAGGCAGTAAGAACTCTGGCAGATCTTGCATAGAAGCGCATCTTGTTTCACACAATCACGAAGAGAACGTCATTAGGAATCAATAAAACATCTCGATGGTCTCTTGCATTATCCGCGGTCTTGGTTAGTCACGTAGTCAACTAAACTGTGAGTCGCACTGCAAATAAAACTCGCTTCCAGTTTCCTTCATAGTGATAGCTTGCTCAGACTTGCTTCTACTGTGACAATTGGTCGATATTGCCTCATTCCGTTTGGCTTGTTCTGAACGTTTCACGAGCTACTGTTATAGCTAAAGCCCATTTATTAGACTACTCTATTTTTTTAACTAATGTTATGTTACTTCCTGGCAAATTAAAACTTTGTTTCGGATTGGGATTCGAACTCGGGACCTTTGCCTTTCGTGGCAGGGAGAAATTCATTCTGGAAACAGTCCCACAGGATGTGGCTAAACCGTTTCTCTGCAATGTACTTTCTTCGAAGTGCCAGTCCCGCAAGTTGTGTTCTTCTGTCAAGTCTGGAAGGTAGGGCACAAGGCATTGGCGAAGTTAAAGCTGCGGACGGATCGCGAGTTGCTCTCGGTTAGCTCAGTTTCTCTCACGAAAGGCAAAGATCCCGATTTCGAGTCCTGTTCCCGCACTAAGTTTGAATCGGCCAGTAAGTTTCATATCACCACAGACTCCGCTGTAGAGCAAAAGTTCATTATGTAATATCACGTCGTTTACAGTAAGAAATCAAAAATAGAAGTAGTATTTAATGATTAAAATAAAAGAAATCAACTGATCCCTGCACACGACTACTATCTTTACCTATGACTTGCATTTAATCTGTATCCGTATCTAGCTGATCTCTTACCTCAAGAACAGAAAATCTTTATAGGATGCCTCACTGTAATCAACACTGAAGTTAACTTAGATGGAGGTCTGCCAGCTTTTCCTATCGTATTAGCTACTAAAGTCAATTTGAACGCTGTTTATTCTGGGTTATCACATGATCAAAGTGCCTAAACTCTCGTACTTCTATGTATTACCGGTGATCAAGATATTATTTAGGTGACCAATTTTATCAAGTGCATAATTATAGTTCTAGACACAACAAAATTAAGACACACTTGTGTGAACATGTGTAGCAAAATTATATAGTGGTGATTCGGTAAGATTGTCCTCTCAGGTATTTCCTGGACCACTCAGGGCCTCGCAATTCTGTTTTCTCGCAGATGTGTAAAGTGTAAAGTCGCGTAGTCGTCTAACGTTTGTTTATTTCTTTCAAATAGTCTTTGTACGTTACTGACAGTACAGTTAGCCTTCTGCCGCCGAGCAGTGTGTCAGCAGTGCGCAAGTAGCAGCTAGTGGCTTATTTAGCGTTCATTTAAGTGTTGTAGTCAAGGTGAAAATTTGTTTGAGTGTTTTTAGCGCACTTTTTTAGTTAAACCCATCAAATCGTCGTGTAGTTTCGTATTTATCAGGGGCAGATTTGCATTTTAATATCTGTGACGTGTAAAGTCGCGTAGTCGCCTGTCATTTGTTTATTTCTTTCAAATAGTTCAAATGGTTCAAATGGCTCTGAGCAGTACGGGACTTAACTTCTGAGGTCATAAGTCCCATAGAACTTAGAATTACTTAAACCTATTTAGCCCAAGGACATCACACACATCCATTCCCCAGGCAGGCTTTGAACCTGCGACCGTAGCGGTCGCGCGGTTCCATACTGCAGCGCCTAGAACCGCTCGGCCACTCCGGCCAGCTTTAAAATAGTCTTTGTACATTACTGACAATACGGTCAACCTTCTGCCACCGAGCAGTGTGACAGCAGTGCGCAAGTAGCAGCATTACTGCATTTACTAGGCAGTATTGTATTTTAATGACCGTTTAAATTTTGTGTCGAATTGTTTGTGCTCTCTGTAGATTAGTTCAGACGTTCTTTCCACAACAGTATTTAGCATGGATAGGGACTGCGACTGCTGTGTTCGGATGCGGGCTGAGTTGGCACTCCTTTGCTCCCAGCTTCAGGCAGTGTTGACTTCGGTCACACAGCTTTAGGCTGTTGCCAATGGGCACCACTGTGCGGGTCCGGACAGGGGTTTGTCAGGGACAGCCAGCTCGTCCCACGCATCCCCCGATCGGACTATGGCTGTGGCTGCCCAGGATACTGCAAACTTTGAGGCTGACCCCTCACCCGTGGTAGAGTGGGAGGTCGTCTCGAGGTGAGGCAGGGAGTGAAAGACATTTTGGAGGACTGAACGGAAGTCCTCTCCAGTTTGTCTGACGAACGAGTTTCAGGCTCTGTCTCTGGCTGATACTGATTCTCGGCTTCACATGGCTGCTTGTTCTGTTTCAGTGGTTGCCCCACAGTCTGCAAGATCTGGGCGGTTGTAGAAGGTGGGCTTACTGGTAGTTGGGAGCTCCAACGTCAGGCGAGTAATGGGGCCTCTTAGGGATATAGCTGCAAGGAAGGGAAAGAAAACCAATGTGCACTCCATGTGCATACTGGGGGGAGTCATTCCAGATGTGGAAAGTGTCCTTCAAGATGCCAAGAAGTGTACAGGGCGCATCCATCTGCAGGTGGTGACTTATGTCGATATCAATGATGTGTGTCGCCATGGATCGGAGGAAATCCTCTCTGGCTTCCGGCGGCTACCTGATTTAGTGAAATCTGCCAGTCTCGCTAGCGGGATGAAAGCAGAGCTCACCATCTGCAGTATCGTCGACAGGACTGACTGCGGACCTTTGGTACACAGCCGAGTGGAGGGTCCGAATCAGAGGCTGAGACGGTTCTGCGACCGTGTGTGCTGCAGATTCCTCGACTTGCGCCATAGGATGGTGGGGTTTCGGTTCAAAATAGTTCAAATGGCTCTGAGCACTACGGGACTTAACTGCTGAGGTCATCAGTCCCCTGTTGTTGTGGTGGTCTTCAGTCCTAAGACTGGTTTGATGCCGCTCTCCATGCTACTCTATCCTGTGCAAGCTTCTTCATCTCCCAGTAACTACTGCAACCTACATCCTTCTGAATCTGCTTAGTGTATACATCTCTTGGTCTTCCTCTACGATTTTTACCCTCCACGCTGCCCTCCAATACTAAATTGGTGATCCCTTGATGCCTCAGAACATGTCATACCAACCGATCCGTTCTTCTAGTCAAGTTGTGCCACAAACTTTTCTTCTCCCCAATCCTATTCAGTACCTCATCATTAGTTATGTGATCTACCCATCTAATCTTCAGCATTCTTCTGTAGCACCACATCTCAAAAGCTTCTATTCTCTTCTTGTACAAACTATTTATCGTCCATGTTTCACTTCCATACATGGCTCCACTCCACACAAATACTTTCAGAAAGGACTTCCTGACACTTAAATCTATACTCGATGTAAACAAATTTCTCTTCTTCAGAAACGCCTTCCTTGCCATTGCCAGTCTACATTTTATATCCTCTCTACTTCGACCGTCATCAGTTATTTTGCTCCCCAAACAGCAAAACTCCTTTACTACTTTAAGTGTCTCATTTCCTAATCTAATTCCCTCAGCATCACCCGACTTCATTCGACTACATTCCATTATCCTCATTTTGCTTTTGTTGATGTTCATCTTATATCCTCCTTTCAAGACACTATCCATTCCGCTCAACTGCTCTTCCAAGTCCTTTGCTGTCTCTGACAGGATTACAATGTCATCGGCTTTCCTCAAAGTTTTTGTTTCTTCTACATGGATCTTCATACAGACTCCGTATTTTTCTTTTGTTTCCTTTACTGCTTGCTCAATATACAGATTGTATAACATCGGGGATAGGCTACGACCCTGTCTCACTCCCCTCCCAACCACTGCTTCCCTTTCATCTGCCATCTGGTTTCTGTACAAATTGTAAATAGCCTTTTGATCCCTGTATTTTACCCCTGCCACCTTTAGAATTTGAAAGAGAGTATTCCAGTCAACATTTTCAAAAGCTTTCTCTAAGTCTACAAATGCTAGAAACGTAGGTTTGCCTTTCCTTAATCTAGCTTCTAAGATAAGTCTTAGGGTCAGTATTGCCTCCCGTATTCCAACATTTCTACGGAATGCAAACTGATCTTCCCCGAGATCGGCTTGTACCAGTTTTTCCATTCGTCTGTAAAGAATTCGTGTAGTATTTTGCAGCAGTGGCTTATTAAACTGATAGTTCGGTAATTTTCACATCTGTCAACCCCTGCTTTCTTTGGGATTGGAATTAATATATTCTTCTTGAAGTCTGAGGGTATTTCGCCTGTTTCACACATCTTGCTCACTAGATGGTACAGTTTTGTCAGGGCTGGCTCTCCCAAGGCTATCAGTAGTTCTAATGGAATGTTGTCTACTTCCGGAGCCTTGTTTCGACTTAGGTCTTCCACTGCTCTGTTAAACTCTTCATGCAGTATCATATCTCCCACTTCATCTTCATCTACATCCTCTTCCATTTCCATAATATTGTCCTCAAGAACATCGCCCTTGTATAGACCCTCTATATACTCCTTCTCCTTTCTGTTTTACCTTCTTTGCTTAAATCTGGGTTTCCATCTGAGTTCTTGATATTCATGCAAGTGGTTCTCTTTTCTCCAAAGTTCGCTTTAATTTTCCTGTATGCAGTATCTGTTTTACCCCTAGAGAGATAAGCCTCTACATCCTTACATTTGTTCTCTAGCCATTCCTGCTTAGCCATTTTGCACTTCCTGTCGATCTCATTTTTGAGACTTTTCTATTCCTTTTTGCCTGCTTCATTTACTGCATTTTTTATTTTCTCCTTTCATCAATTAAGTTCAATATTTCTGCTGTTACCCAAGGATTTCTAGTAGCCCTCGTCTTTTATACCTACTTTATCCTCTGCTGCCTTCACTACTTCATCCCTCAATGCTACCCATTCTTCTTCTACTGTATTTCTTTCCCCCATTCCTGTCAATTGTTCCCTTAAGCTCTCCATGAAACTCTGTACAACCTCTGGTTTAGTCAGTTTATCCAGGTCCCATCTTATTAAATTTCCACCTTTTTGCAGTTTCTTCAGTTTTAATCTACAGTTCATAACCAATAGATTGTGGTCAGAGTCCACATCTGCCCCTGGAAGTGTCTTACAATTTAAAACCTGGTTCCTAAATTTCTGTATTGCCATTATATAATTTATCTGGAACCTGTCAGTATCTCCAGGCTTCTTCCATGTATACAACCCACTTTTATGGATCTTGAACCAAGTGTTAGCTATGATTAAGTTGTGCTTTATGCAAAATTCTACCAGGCGGCTTCCTCTTTCATTTCTTCCCCCCAATCCATATTCACCTACTACGTTTCCTTCTCTCCCTTTTCCTACTACCGAATTCCAGTCATCCATGACTATTAAATTTTCGTCTCCCTTCACTATCTGAATAATTTCTTTTATCGCATCATACATATCTTCAATTTCTTCGTCATCTGCAGAGCTAGGTGGCTTATAAACTTGTACTTCTGTAGTGGGCGTGGGCTTAGTGTCTATCTTGGCAACAATAATGCGTTCACTATGCTGTTTGTAGTAGCTTACCCGCATTCATACTTGTTTATTCATTATTAAACCTACTCCTGCATTATCCCTATTTGATTTTGTATTTATAACCCTGTATTCGCCTGACCAGACGTCTTGTTCCTCCTGCCACCGAACTTCACTAATTCCCACTGTATGTAACTTTAACCTATCCATTTCCCTTTTTAAATTTTCTAACCTACCTACCACTCTCCGATCCGTAGAACGCCAGTTTTCTTTCTCCTGATAACGACGTCCTCTCGAGTAGTCCCCGCCCGGAGATACGAATGGGGGACTATTTTACCTCCGGAATATCTTACCCAAGAGGACGTCATCATCATTTAACCATACAGTAAAACTGCATGCCCTCGGGAAAAATTACGGCTGTAGTTTCCCCTTTCTTTCAGCCGTTCGCAACACCTGCGCAGCAAGGCCATTTTGGTTAGTGTTACAATGCCAGATCAGTCAATCATCCAGACTGTTGCCCCTGCAACTACTGAAAAGGCCCCTCTTCAGGAACCACACGTTTGTCTGGCCTCTCAACAGATACACCTCCGTTGTGGTTGCACCTACGGTACGGCTATCTGTATCGCTGAGGCATGAACGCCTCCCCACCAAGAGCAAGGTCCATGGTTAGAACTCAAAAATACCTAAACCTAATTAACCTAAGGACGTCATACACATCCATGCCCGAGACTGGATTCGAACCTGCGACTGTTGCAGTCGCGCGGTGGTAGGGTTTCGGGTTCCGCTGGATAGGTCAGGAGTCCACTACACACAGCAGGCGGCTACACGGGTAGCTGGGGTTGTGTGTCGTGGACTGGGCGACGTTTTAGCTTAGAATGCCTCGGGAAAGCACAGAATGGTCAACAGCCTCAAAGAATGCGGGACAAAGTCAAGACATGCAGGGACCAAGCAGCAATCGGTATTGTAATTGTAAACTGTCGAACCTGCGTTGGTAAAGTACCGGAACTTCAAACGCTGATAGAAAGCACCGTAGCTGAAATCGTTATAGGTACGGAAAGCTGGCTGAAACCAGAGATAAATTCTGCCGAAATTTTTACAAAGGCACAGACGGTGTTTAGAAAGGATAGATTACATGCAACCGGTGGCGGCGTGTTTGTCGCTGTTAGTGAAATAGAAGTGGATAGTTCCAGTGAATTATTATGGTTGAAGGTTATACTTAACAACCGAGTTAGGTTAATAATTGGCTCCTTCTAACGACCTCCCGACTCAGTAGCATTAGTGGCAGAACAACTGAGAGAAAATCTGGAATACATTTCCCATAAATTTCCTCAGCATGTTATAGTCTTAGGTGGAGATTTCAATTTACCAGATATAGACTGGGACACTCAGATGTTTAGGACGCATGGTAGGGACAGAACATCTAGTGACATTATACTGAGTGCACTATACGAAAATTACCTCGAGCAGTTAAACAGAGAACCGACTCGTGGAGATAACATCTTGGACCTACTGATAACCAACAGACCCGAACTTTTCGACTCTGTAAACGCAGAACAGGGAATCAGTGATCATAAGGCCGTTGCAGCATCCGTGAATATGGAAGTAAATAGGAATACAAAAAAAGGGAGGAAGGTTTATCTGTTTAGCAAGAGTAATAGGAGACAGATTTCAGACTACCTAACAGATCAAAACGAAAATTTCTGCTCTGACACTGGCAGTGTTGAGTGTTTATGGCAAAAGTTCAAGGCCATCGTAAAATGCGATTTGGACAGGTATGTGCCGAGTAAAACTGTGAGGGATGGGAAAAACCCACCGTGGTTCAACAACAAAGTTAGGAAACTACTGCGAAGCAAAGAGAGCTTCACTGCAAATTTAAACGCAGCCAAAACCTCTCAGACAAACAGAAGCTAAACGATGTCAAAATTAGCGTAAGGAGAGCTATGCGTGAAGCGTTCAGTGAATTCGAAAGTAAAATTCTATCTACCGACTTGACAGAAAATCCTAGGAAGTTCTGGTCTTACGTTAAATCAGGAAGTGGATCGAAACAGCATATCCAGACACTCTTGGATGATAATGGCATTGAAACAGAGGATGACACGCGTAAAGCTGAAATACTAAAGACCTTTTTCCAAAGCTGCTTCACAGAGGAAGACCGCACTGCAGTTCCTTCTCTAAATCCTCGCACGAACGAGAAAATGGCTGACATCGAAATAAGTGTCCAAGGAATAGAAAAGCAACTGAAATCACTCAACAGAGGAATATGCACTGGACCTGAAGGGATAACAATTCGATTCTACACAGAGTACGCGAAAGAACTTGCCCCCCTTCTAACAGCCGTGTACCGCAAGCCTCTAGGGGAACGAACGGTTCCCAATTATTGGAAAAGAGCACAGGTAGTTCTAGTTTTCAAGAAGGGTCGTCGAGCAGATGCGCAAAACTATAGGTTATATCTTTGACATCAATCTGTTGTAGAATTTTAGAACATGTTTTTTGCTCGCGTATCATGTCATTTCTGGAAACCCAGAATCTACTCTGTAGGAATCAACATGGATTCTGGAAACAGCGATCGTGTGAGACACATCTCGCTTTATTTGTTCATGAGACCCAGAAAATATTACATACAGGCTCCCAGGTAGATGCCATTATCCTTGACTTCCGGAAGGCGTTCGATACAGTTCCGCACTGTCGCCTGATAAAACAAAGTAAGAGCCTACGGAATATCAGACAAGTTGTGTGGCTGGATTGAAGAGTTTTTAGCAAACAGAACACAGCATGTTGCTTTCAATGGAGAGACGTCTACAGACGTTAAAGTAACCTCTGGCGTGCCACAGGGGAATGTTATGGGACCATTGCTTTTCACAATATATATAAATGACCTACCAGATAGTGTCGGAAGTTCCATGCGGCTTTTCGCGGATGATGCTGTAGTATAAGGGAAGTTGCAGCATTAGAAAATTGCAACGAAATGCAGGAAGATCTGCAGCGAATAGGCACTTGGTGCAGGGAGTGGCAACTGACCCTTAACATAGACAAATGTAATGTATTGCGAATACATAGAAAGAAGGATCTTTTATTGTATGATTATATGATAGCGGAACAAACACTGGTAGCAGTTACTTCTGTAAAATATCTGGGAGTATGCGTACGGAACAATTTGAAGTGGAATGATCGTATAAAATTAATTGTTGGTAAGGCGGGTGCCAGGTTGAGATTCATTGGGAGAGTCCTTAGAAAATGTAGTCCATCAACAAAGGAGATGGCTTACAAAATACTCGTTCGACCTATACTTGAGTATTGCTCATCAGTGTGGGATCCGTACGAGGTCGGGTTGACAGAGGAGATAGAGAAGATCCAAAGAAGAGCGGCGCGTTTCGTCACAGGGTTATTTGGTAAGCGTGATAGCGTTACGGAGATGTTTAGCAAACTCAAGTGGCATACTCTGCAAGAGAGGCGCTCTGCATCGCGGTGTAGCTTGCTGTCCAGGTTTCGAGAGGGTGCGTTTCTGGATGAGGTATCGAATATATTGTTTCCCCCTACTTATACCTCACGAGGAGATCACGAATGTAAAATTAGAGAGATTTGGAGGCTTTCCGGAAGTAGTTCTTCCCGCGAACCATACGCGACTGGAACAGGAAAGGGAGATAATGACAGTGGCACGTAAAGTGCCCTCCGCCACACACCGTTGAGTGGCTTCCTGAGTATAAATGTAGATGTTTTGTGAAAACAGTCCTCACTACACGACTGGTACGACAGCGACCTTATTTCCATAGCTACATTGATATTACAGAGATGTTGTTATTAGCTTCCCTATAGTAGCATCTGCTGCTAATATTGCCGTGGTAAAAGAGACGAATTCAACAGCGCTTCACTCTTAAATGTCCTATTACTACTTTCAGAGGAATCTCAGTTACAATTTATCTGTTCTGAACATTATACGGACAGCTGCCTTATATGGAAGTTTGCGATTCCACAACTATTTACAGAGCTGGTATAAGGATACAGTGCTGCACCGACGCGATACAGGTTTAAAAGGGCCACAGAGGAAATGTAGCTGTATCATTCAGTGAACGCTGCAATACGAGACCGTTTGATCTGTGCTCTAGTCAGTAACACATATAACTTTATGTTAAAGATATCAAATGCGCCCCACTGTGAAGATCCTCCCATCTGCTATGCTGAACAGACATTTTTTGTGTCCCAGTCACAACTGAAGTTACCCTTTCAGCTTTCGAAACTTAAACAAAACGCAAGTTAAGCAAAAGACAGTCGAAATCTAAGATCGAATTGTATTTCAACAAATCTGTGGCTGTGCAACGTGATATGAAAATACTTATTGTAAGTGGACCAATTAACATAGGAGATATGTCTTCTGTCAGAGTGAGAACTGAGGTTGCACCTTGATAGATAGGCTGATCTAAATGAATGAAGAGAAAGAAGTTGTGTCCCCGAAACTAGCAGCAAAGAAAGAAATATAAATTTCCAAGCGAAGTTTGGCATGGAAATTACTGTTTACAGAGAAAAGTAAGAGCCGAACGAACTCGAACGCAAGGCAATTGCGCAGAATCATAGACTGACACAGCCATTCAGATGGATATCACAGGAGTGAGGGGTAACCAAAGTCCATGATTAGCGATATTGCGAAGTGAAAACGTTAGAGCCGGCAGAGGTGGCTGAGCGGTTCTAGGCGCTACTGTCTGGAACCGCGCGACCGCTACTGTCTACATCTACATTTATACTCCGCAAGCCACCCAACGGTGGTTCGAATCCTGCCTGGGGCATGGATGTGTCTGATGTCCTTATGTTAGTTAGGTTTAAGTAGTTCTAAGTTCTAGGGGACTGATGACCTCAGATGTTAAGTCCCATAGTGCTCAGAACCATTTGAACCATTTTTTTAAACCTCAGGGAAGCACTAAGCCCAACCGTCTCTATTGTGCGAGGTCTAATACATTAATTGATCTGCAGTACCAAACTATTACGTGTGCTGTTAGATGAAATCGTGAGACATGAAACCGTCAACTATTATGTTGCAGCCAAGGAAGAGAGTGCAGTTACAGCCTTGAGAGGCTACATAACCCTGTTTTCATGCTCGTCCTGCTACAGAGAAGCCACTCGCCAAAAGAACGAACCTGCGACGTTGCTTAGAATGAGGCGTACAGTTTAATCATTTGGATGAGTGACAGTAAACGAATCTTTCATGCTGAAGTGAGTCTTGGTACTTTATGTGGCTCTCACTCGCAAGTGCAGGTGTTGGATAAAAATGTGGAAACACCGTAGGAATGGACACTAGAACGTAACTGCAGATGACACCTAAACCTGCAGGTCGCGCTTTTGTATTTGGTAACGAACGGCATCTGTTCAATGCTCAGTACATCGTAAGTGGTAAGAACAGTGTTCTGTATAGTTGCGAGTGCATGACGCCAGAGCTAGGTGAGTTGGAGCCTTGGGTAGATTGTTGGTGCCAACGGACTTGCCGCAGTGGTAACACCGGTTCCGTGCTGGGATGGTTGAGTGCCCGGTTCGCCGAGCGCTGATGGCAAGCGGGGTGCATTCAGCCCTTGCGAGGCAAACTGAGGAGCTACTTGATTGAGAAATAGCGGCTCCGGTCTCGGAAACTGACCTACGGGGGGGAGGGCTGTGTGCTGACCACGGCGGCCAGTCGGTACCTTTGGGCCTTCATAGCCTGTACGGGAGGAGCTTTTAGTTAGATTGTTCGTACCCGTATGATGGTTGCTTCCATAACCAAGCCAGCCGAAGTGTTCGGTGTCTCAAGAGGCACCGCATCGTAGTTTTATACCGCATACAGGGAAACCGGACAAACATAATCCGATTAGTCACAACGTGGCAGTAAGTGTACTTTGAGGAATCGCGACGGATGGTCATTGACAAGGACTGAGGCGGAAAACAGGAGAACGACAGCTACAAACGTCACTTCGGAACTGAATGTCACACTCTCAAATCCTGTCAACATCAAAATAATACGAAGGGGCTTCAGAAGCTGGGAATTGAAAAACTAGCTGAAATTTCAAAGCCATACATCAGTGATGCAGATGACCTTAACAGGAAAACGTGGTACCAAACCATAAAAAACTTTGGAGCAATGGAAGAATGTCATTTGATCGAATGAGTCTTATTTCACACTGTTTTTTAGTTCTGGTCGAGTTTCCATTCCAAGAAAGAAACATGGTCGTAGTTCAGCGAAAATTCGGGTAGTCATGTCGTGGAATTCCACGGGTCCCATGGCTGTTGCAAGGTCGCATTCCTGTCAAAGATTTTCTGACCATTTTTGACTGATCAGTTATATCCCGTGGTACAATGTATGCTCCCCAGTAACGATGCTATAACCCAAGACGGCAGTGCCTGAGTTTACATAGCTAAAATCACCCAGAACTGATTTTGTGAGCGCAAGGATCAATTGTCGCATCTGCACTGGCACCACAGTTACCAGATATCAATGTTATTGAGCCTTTATATTCTACTGAGCTTTCCTTTGTGAGGGACCACAGTCCTACAGAATTTTTTGACAGATATCTCCTCCATTTACTATTAACCGTCCATTTATTTTACACCGTCACGATTTCGGATTTATAGCCATTCTTAAGTGCAGATTCAAATATTAAAATACGTATGACCCGTCTGTGACATATCATCGTCCAAAAAATATATTTCCGGTCTTATAGACAAGTTTCGTATTACAGCGCAGGCGTGCGTATCGAAGATACTAATGGGGGCGACATTGTGCACAGTGAGTTGATAAACAAAAGTGACAAATGCAGTTCACACGAATATATTAGCTGTTAGCCACACCATACTGTATCTTACTGATTTTTCACTGTGAACAATTTCGGCCTTATTATGTGTCTTCGATATGTACTCGTATTCTGTAATACGACAATTGTTCTATAAGACCAGAAATACACTCCTGGAAATTAAAATAAGAACACCGTGAATTCATTGTCCCAGGAAGGGGAAACTTTATTGTCACATTCGTGGGGTCAGATACATCACATGATCACACTGACAGAACCACAGGCACATAGACACAGGCAACAGAGCATGCACAATGTCGGCACTAGTACAGTGTATATCCACCTTTCGCAGCAATGCAGGCTGCTATTCTCCCATGGAGACGATCGTAGAGATGCTGGATGTAGTCCTGTTGAACGGCTTGCCATGCCATTTCCACCTAGCGCCTCAGTTGGACCAGCGTTCGTGCTGGACGTGCAGACCGCGTGAGACGACGCTTCATCCAGTCCCAAACATGCTCAATGGGGGACAGATCCGGAGATCTTGCTGGCCAGGGTAGTTGACTTACACCTTCTAGAGCACGTTGGGTGGCACGGGATACATGCGGACGTGCATTGTCCTGTTGGAACAGCAAGTTCCCTTGCCGGTCTAGGAATGGTAGAACGATGGGTTCGATGACGGTTTGGATGTACCGTGCACTATTCAGTGTCCCCTCGACGATCACCAGTGGTGTACGGCCAGTGTAGGAGATCGCTCCCCACACCATGATGCCGGGTGTTGGCCCTGTGTGCCCCGGTCGTATGCAGTCCTGATTGTGGCGCTCACCTGCACGGCGCCAAACACGCATACGACCATCATTGGCACCAAGGCAGAAGCGACTCTGATCGCTGAAGACGACACGTCTCCATTCGTCCCTCCATTCACGCCTGTCGCGACACCACTGGAGGCGGGCTGCACGATGTTGGGGCGTGAGCGGAAGACGGCCTAACGGTGTGCGGGACCGTAGCCCAGCTTCATGGAGACGGTTGCGAATGGTCCTCGCCGATACCCCAGGAGCAACAGTGTCCCTAATTTGCTGGGAAGTGGCGGTGCGGTCCCCTACGGCACTGCGTAGGATCCTACGGTCTTGGCGTGCATCCGTGCGTCGCTGCGGTCCGGTCCCAGGTCGACGGGCACGTGCACCTTCCGCCGACCACTGGCGACAACATCGATGTACTGTGGAGACCTCACGCCCCACGTGTTGAGCAATTCGGCGGTACGTCCACCCGGCCTCCCGCATGCCCACTATACGCCCTCGCTCAAAGTCCGTCAACTGCACATACGGTTCACGTCCACGCTGTCGCGGCATGCTACCAGTGTTAAAGACTGCGATGGAGCTCCGTATGCCACGGCAAACTGGCTGACACTGACGGCGGCGGTGCACAAATGCTGCGCAGCTAGCGCCATTCGACGGCCAACACCGCGGTTCCTGGTGTGTCCGCTGTGCCGTGCGTGTGATCATTGCTTGTACAGCCCTCTCGCAGTGTCCGGAGCAAGTATGGTGGGTCTGACACACCGGTGTCAATGTGTTCTTTTTTCCATTTCCAGGAGTGTATGTCTTTTCGGCGCTGACATGTCATACACAGGTCAGACATATTTTGATATTTCAACATTCACTTGAGAATGGCTATTAAGCCTAAATCATAATTGTGTGCAATAAAAGAACAATTAACAGTTACATGACGGATATTTCTTTAATACAAAAAATTACATTGTCATCTGCTGTGGAGAGAAGGGTGGGTGATAGCTATACAGCTTCATCACCGTTACCTGATCTTGCCTTTATTCTGCGAGAAGAGTGGTGTAAGACTCCCTTGGAAATCCAATTCTGAATGCTAACGTTCTTCCTACACTGTATTCGACATGCCAATGTGTTGCGTTTTTGGTGATTCCATATTTGTGACTTGCCCCTGCATGAGAACTTGCTAGACGTGCAGAGAGTGGTAGTTAACTGCTTGCGTTTGAAGCGCCAGTAAAATTTGTCGATGGCGGTCTGATGACGTACGTTCATGTTTCCTACGTTGAATTGGAATATTAGTCTGACTTGATGGCAAAATAAGGACAGGAGGATATGAAAATACTTCATGTTATGATGTATCCTTGGAATAATCCATGACCAGCCAGCCAGCGCTGCCCATCAGCAGAAGCTCGTCTGAAATTAATTGGAGGCTTGTTACTCTCGCGGCCGCGCCTGTGATGACAGAGCTCGCTCTCTTTTGTGATTGCCTTCAGTGTAATTAAAATCCGTTCGCATGTTTACACGCGTTTCGTAATTGCAATTACCTAAGTGTTTGCGAATTTGAAACGGGCTGAAGAGCAGATGGGCTGTACAGCAGAAAGCTAAATTCACCGTGTACAGGCCGGCGACTCTCTGTCGTCGAGTGACTGGCAACGATGATAACGTGAGCACTTACAGAGGTGATCAGTTCCTCTTCTTTGCATAACCAGATATGTCAAAAATCTTCTGAACAACTTGGATAAGATGTCCTTTTTCCTAAAGAAGAAAGTACTGATCCGATTAGAAATCAGGGAGTCGAGAATGTAAAGATATAGTGAGCAGACACAGTCAGCAGCAATACTCTTTCCTAAGACATTACAGCATAACCTGGCAGTTATTGCCCAACCGCAATAGCTGTTGTATACAAGGAATTGGTGCATCGTTCTCTGATGTCAGTGTTAAACCCGAGAAGAATAAACACTATACATCCTTCGAGGCTTTGTTAGCGAGCAGACACAGATTACAAGCGATAAAGTTGTAAGTAGGCTGTATAGGTTTTTATGTTGGTAACGCCACGTAGCGCTCTGTATGAAAATCACTGACTGTGCTGTGTGCAGTCTGTGGCTGGTTTGCATTGTTGGAATATCTGCTATTTTAGTGTTGGGCAGTTGAATGTGAACAGCGCGTAGCGTTGCGCAGTTGGAGGTGAGCTGCCAGCAGTGGTGGATGTGGGGAGAGAGATGGCAGAATTTTGAGAGCGGACGATCTGGACGTGTGTCCATCAGGAGAGTAAATTTGTAATACTGGATATCAGGAACTGATATACATATATGATGACTTTTGAACATTATCAAGGTAAATACATTGCTTGTTCTCTATCAAAATCTTTCATTTGCTAACTATCCCTATCAGTAGTTAGTGCTTTCAGTAGTTAGAATCTTTTATTTAGCTGGCAGTATTGGTGCTCGCTGTATTGCAGTAGTTCGAGTAACGAAGATTTTTGTGAGGTAAGTGTTTCATGAAAGGTATAGGTTATTGTCAGTCAGGGCCATTCTTTTGTAGGGATTATTGAAAGTCAGATTGCGTTGCGCTAAAAATATTGTGTGTCAGTTTAGTGATGATGAGAATAAGTAAAGAGAGAAATGTCTGAGCACGTTCATTTTTGCTCAGCTGTTTGAAAAACAAATAATGTAAGAGGTTTACCAGCACAGTAATTTATAATTTTACAAAGGGGACGTTTCAAAGTTTCGCCGGCCGCTGTGACCGAGCGGTTCTAGGCGCTACAGTCTGGAACCGCTTGACCGCTACGGTCGCAGGATTGAATCCTGCCTCTGGCATGGTTGTGTGTGATGTCCTTGGGTTAGTTAGGTTTAAGTAGTTCTAAGTTCTAGGGGACTGATGACCTCAAATGTTAAGTCCCATAGTGCTCAGAGCTATTTGATAAAGTGTCCTGCAACAAGCTGTAAGGGCCTTGTATCCTTCCTCGTGATATTTCCATCTGATAATTTTTGAAAAATTTGATTTACTTATTTTTTCATATCATGTCTGGTGGCTCTCGATGACGGATAAATTATCGATGATCCCTAAGAATGGGCTATAGAGGAGAAGTGAGGGAGATTACTGCATTCGCAGCATTTCGTCACGGGCTGCGATGCTATGTACTTGCGGAAAAAAATGTTACTCTGACGTTTAAGTTAATTAAATACAGTACGAGAGGACAGGACTGCAAAATGAAATCATGCAGCCACGTCGGGAACAGATAGGCAGTCTAGAATTGAAGTGTGAAAAGTTTTTCCAGTTGCTCGCTGACTACTGCGCTTTTTGTGAATATCTTTGGAACGCCGGATGACAACCGAACACATAAAATGCCATTCGTGATCCGAAATATCACAGTTCTCGTATTATAACTTCCATTTTACATGTACTTCGAAGAAATTGATGTGACGAGCATCAGTACTACTACTACGGCGCTCAAGAATCAACTTAAACATGGCAGAAGCAATCAGCCAACAACTTTTTAGACGAGACATCATGGAAGAACAACTTAATGACGACCCAAGAAAGAAACATGCGCATTTTGTTTCATGTCATATCCCCGAAACAAAGACGTACGACATGGCATATTTATGATGAACTACGTTTCATAAAGAAATGGAAAAAGTAATAAGAATAGTTTTAGTTCTGAAATTGTCTAAGCGTAGGGCGGTATGTCAGTTGTCATTTCACCATATCACTGCTAGATAAATGGCTCTCCATGGACGTAAGCTCTTTACAGAGTCTCGGTCGGGCACACAGTTTTAATCTGCCAGGAAGTTTCATATCAGCGCACACTCCGCTGCAGAGTGAAAATCTCATTCTGGAAACATCCCCCAGGCTGTGGCTAAGCCATGTCTCCGCAATATCCTTTCTTTCAGGAGTGCTAGTTCTGCAAGGTTCGCAGGAGAGCTTCTGTAAAGTTTGGAAGGTAGGAGACGAGGTACTGGCAGAAGTAAAGCTGTGAGTACCGGGCGTGAGTCGTGCTTCGGTAGCTCAGATGGTAGAGCGCTTGCCCGCGAAAGGCAAAGGTCCCGAGTTCGAGTCTCGGTCGCGCACACAGTTTTAATCTGCCAGGAAGTTTCATATCAGCGCACACTCCGCTGCAGAGTGAAAATCTCATTCTAGTACCAAATATGGTTTTTTCACAATCCTCGACGATGCCGCCTTACTGTGGTGAGGATAATTGTTTATTCTGATGTGACGCAGAGAGCTACTCAGCTTGAGCTGCTGGCAAGGCGGCTACGTGAGCTTTCGACTGTCGTGTTTCTAGGCCTGCTGTAGGTACCACAGGTACCGCGGGACATCCGGCCAACCAGTTTTACACCGTGGGTTTCGCGACCTGATCCTCCCCCACGCTAGCCGTTGACCAGCAGCGGACGTGCTGTCACTGTCAGACAGGAAGGGCCCTCACCGACTGCTTTCGTTTCGGTACAGTTTCGTAGGAGTAAGCTAATTCATTTATTTACGCTGTGGGTAGTAGAAAAAATTACAACAACGAAAGGGAAGCTATTTCTTCTCAAGGATGGCCGTCGCTACTAGATACACAGCAAACGTGATGATTACACGAACAGGTTGTGCGTGAAAGGAGTAACTACGTGGCTGTTTAAGAATGCAAATGGTAGAATCATTGCTGAACAGCGATATTCTCGTCCACCTGACGAAACTGATGTGTTAGTTGAGAAACGAACCTATCACTGGAGGAAGAGAGTCCACGAAGAAGAGTGCCTATTTTTCAGTTTTCTTAAAGAGGCAATGTAAGATGAGAAAGATGCAGGCTTAGATTTCGTTGCAAATATGCCAGATTATTAGAACTCTAAGACTGCATCGTGTAAAGCAACAACGGGAATTACTGGGATGGTCCAGAACACTAGGACTAGTTCAGAGATTTAAATGAGTGAAGACGTTCTTTGGAGCAACGGAGGGTAACTGGTTATTGGAAAGAAGCGCAAGTCATGCCCATTTTGAACAAGGGCAGTAGGACAGACGCATGTAATTATAGAACTGCAGCGTTGACGTCAGTCTGCCGTAGAGTTATGGAACACAAAATTACCAAGTAAGCAGCAACCAGTCGCAAAATGATGTTTTCTTTGTTTACTTTTGCAAATCGATTTCAACTGATTAATAGCCATCTTCGGTGCTACAAATACAAGAATAAAAATAAAAATAAATAATAACAATGACCAGATGACTAAATGTACATAAAGCAACGTAAAACCAATAAAATGTATATAGACGCATTAAACCATTTAAAGTGATACAGGCAGACAGCCGGCCAGCTGGACGGCTGGCTGTTAAGCATCCCAGTGGCACCCCCGCCTCCTCCGCTCCCAAAAATTCCCAGCCGCCTCGTCCTCCCACCCTCGTGGAAGCCATGGATGTCTCCCCACCTGTCCCTTCTACCACTTCCTCTTTCTCCTCCTCCTACAAATACCTCTTGTCCCATCCGGATCCCACACTCGTCGAAGCCCGGAACCTTGTCCTGCTCTTCTGACAGCACTTTCCTGGAGCCCCCATCTCCCTCCTCACTCCTCGCTGAGACTCCGTTCACATCACCTTCCCTATACCCACCCTTCACTCCGTCATCCTCTCCAGAATCCCCATTACCCACTTTGGCCCCAATACCTCCCTCACCCCTGCTCCTTCCCCGTCCCTCTCCCACCAACCCCAACCCCCGCGTCGCCCACTGACCCTCACCGCCGTGATCACTCGGCTTAGTCCGACGATCACAGAGGAGGAGGTCTTGGCGGAGCTTAAGGTGCACCCGTACCTAGAAATACAGGCAGTACACCGGATTTGCAACCCAGCCGGCCCCACCCGCCTTATGTGGGTGTTCTCTGAACATGCCCCTTCCAGTGACCTTCTCCTGAAGAAGGGTGCCCTCCTATTCCATCGCCGCTACAAAGTGGACCCCTCCCATTCCCCTCCTCAATCCCTCCACTGCCAGAAGTGCCTGTGTTATAATGCACACCCGACATCTGAGTGCCGCGAGGACTCCATCAGCCTGCACTGTGAACAGGCGCACTTCCTCGGCAGTGTCCCAGCCTCTAGTCCCCTCCTTCCTGCAACACCTGCAATCTCCCACACCCTACCTACTCCCAGAAGTGCAAGGCCAGCCCCCCCCCCCAACCACTCCTGAACTCGCTGTCCCCATCCACCCTCTGGACGCTCCCACCCTTCCTGCCAATTTCCTTCGTCCCCCCTCCCCCCACTGCTGAGGACATCATCAGGTTTTTCACCATTGTCCTGCAGACTGTCCACCTGTTCCAACACCCCCACACCCTCCAGCAGATATCCCTTGCCACCCAATCCATCTTCCACCTCAACACCTATGCCACCTATTCCCATAACCAAGCCCACTTCATCTTCTCCAATCGCGACACCCTTGTCTAAATCACTGTCATGGCGTGACAGTACCGTATCTTGTTCAATAAAATTCGTTCCCTTCCTGCCAATAAGAACCTCCTCCTGCACACCCTCACAACCCATCATGTGGATGCCTTCCTCCTCAATGAAACCTTTCTTCAGCCCCAGCATACCGTACCCACTTCGCCTAACCTCCTCCACCACTCCAATAATCCCTGCCCTATAGCGCGTGGCGGGGTAGCTATCGGCCACCTCCCCCAGCTCCCTGTTTGGCTCCAACCCCTCCTTCCCGACTCCACAGGACACTTGATCCTTAGTCTCTTCTTCCCCGGCCTTACCATTACCTACACCACCGTCTATGTCCGTCCTAACTCCCCTATTACATCGACCACACCTTCTCCTCCTATGTGATCACTGCCAACCTCAAAATCCATAGACGTTCCGCCGCCTAGTTACGACGGTGGCATTGGTTCCTCTCCCTCTCCAAGGCGACCTCGTTCCCATTCCCCAGCACACCCGCCCTGAATCCAATGCCACTCCAGATATTGTCCTCTCCTCCCCTAACCTACTTGGACGCATAGCGGTGGACGTCCTTGACCCCCTATATCTACGTCTACATCCATACTCCGCAAGCCACCTGACGGTGTGTGGCAGAGGGTACCCTGAGTACCTCTATTAGTTCTCCCTTCTATTCCAGTCTCGTATTGTTCGTGGAAATAAGGATTGTCAGTATGCTTCTGTGTGGGCTCTAATCTCTCTGATTTTATCCTCATAGTCTCTTCGCGAGATATATGTAGGAGGGAGCAATATACTGCTTGACTCTTCGGTGAAGGTATGTTCTCGAAACTTTAACAGAAGCCCGTAGCGAGCTACTGAGCGTCTCTCCTGCAGAGTCTTCCACTGGAGTTTATCTATCATCTCCGTAACGCTTTTGCGATTACTAAATGATCTTGTAACAAAGCGCACTGCTCTCCATTGGATCTTCTCTATCTCTTCTATCACCCCTATCTGGTACGGATCCCACACTGATGAGCAGTATTCAAGCACTGGGCGAACAAGCGTACTGTAACCTACTTCCTTTGTTTCCGCTGCAAGAAGGGGGGCAAGTTCCTTCGCGTACTCTGTGTAAAATCGAACTGGTATCCCATCAGGTCCAGCGGACTTTCCTCTTTTGATCGATTTTAATTGTTTCTCTATCCCTCTGTCGTCTATTTCTATATCTACCATTTTGTCATCTGTACGACAATCTAGAGAAGGATCTACAGTGCGGTCTTCCTCTGTGAAACAGCTTTGAAAAAAGACATTTAGTATGCCTATTGGAGGGACCCTGTCCTCCTCACCATTTCAGACGGTCGTCGCCCCCATCCTGATCCTCACATTGACCCTCCTCCGACTGGAATGTCGACAGGAATGCCTACTGGTATACCCTCTCTACCTAGGTCGATAGCCACTGAAGTGTCGGCAGACGGGCCAACACTGTTTTGTTGGAGGAGGCCGAAATACACGCTATAAGCTCACGCAGGCTGGCGTGAGGTCTCAAACAGGATACGTAATGAATGCTATAAAGAAAAGTACGGAGCTTCTGAAACACTTAACTTTAATCCACATTTGTAGAACATCTCTCGTTAATGTACAGGCTTTATCATCACAATATCAATTGGTAATGGCGCCTTGCTAGGTCGTAGCAAAAGTAACTGAAGGCTATGCTAACTATCGTCTCGGCAAATGAGAGCGTAATTCTCAGTGAACCATGGCTAGCAACGTCGGCTGTACAACTGGGGCGAGTGCTAGTTCGTCTCTCTAGACCTGCCGTGTGGTGGCGCTCGGTCTGCAATTACTGACAGTGGCGACACGCGGGTCCGTCGTATACTAGCGGACCGCGGCCGATTTAAAAGCTACCACCTAGCAAGTGTGGTGTCTGGCGGTGACACCATATTCCTCCTCCGCAAATCGGCGAACGGTGGTGTTATAAGGCTTCCGCCCGCCGTGGGGAGGACCCCATGTTGACGTATGCGACGAGGTGGGGAGCCTAACAACAGGCGAGGCTGTGCCACCCGCACCCGGCCATTTGGTCCGAGGGGAGCTAGGAAACGCCTGAAAACCTAGTCCAGGGTGCACGCCAACATGAGGTGTATGCGCCTGTAGATAGTAAGGAGGGGCCTAAGGGTCGACCTCCATCGAGTCGGAGCACCCGACCGGCGAAGACGACAGATGGTCCGGAGCGGGCCAGAGTTCCATGCCGGAGGACAGCTGGTCATGGGAAGCGATCGGCGGCGTGTGACCCAGGGAGGCGCCCGGCGATTGCAGCGACGCGTCCACGGCGGGTGTCGCCGGCGGGAGAACAGGCGGCGGCGGTGGCGGCGCGTCGCCATGGGGCAAAATGGAAGGCAGCGTCGGTAACACCTGGGGATGAGGCGAGCCAGTAGATGGGTCCCCAGGGCGCTGACCGGACGGCACCGTCGCTGAAAGCAGACTGGGAGCGGCAGAAGCCGTGCGACGACAGAGGCGCAGCTGATTGAGAAGCCGACGCACCTCACCAGAGGCCCCCAAAACCAGATACATATCGCGGCCGAGGCAGCGAAGAATGCGCCCTGCGAGCCAACGCCGTGAACCTCGATAGTTGCGATAGTATACAACGTCGCCGGGAGCAAAAGCAGGTGTCTGCCGCTGCACAGGAACCTGATGCGGCGGATGCAGCAAAGACATCAAGGTTCGATGAGGACGACCGTGCAACAACTCAGCCGGCGAGCGACCATCTCGGGGCTGAGAGCGATACGAAGACAAAAAGAGCAACAACGCGTCCTCCCCAGAATGCGACTCTTTCAACTTCAACATCTGTGGCTTGAAAGTCCGGACCAATCTTTCAGCGGCACCGTTTGACTGCGGCGAAAACGGCGCGGATGTCAGATGTTGAATACCATTGGCCGTGCAGAATGACTGCAATTCTGCGGACATGAATTGTGGGCCATTGTCGGAAACAATAGTCTGCGGAAGACCTTCAATGCAAAAGATAGCGGACAACGCTTGGATGGTGGCAGAAGACGTCGTGGAAGACATCCGGACAATAAAAGGAAAATTACTAAAGGAATCCACCACAACCAACCATCGAGCATTCCAGAATGGACCAGCAAAATCGATGTGTAAGCGTTGCCAAGGGTAAGTGGCTTTTGGCCATGCAAAGAATTTCCGCGGTGGTGCGGATTGTTGTTCGGCACACGCCATGCAAGAAGAGCACATATTCGTAATCGCAGCATCGATTCCGAACCAAGTACAGTGCTAGAATGAGATTTTCACTCTGCAGCGGAGTGTGCGCTGATATGAAACTTCCTGGCAGATTAAAACTGTGTGCCCGACCGAGACTCGAACTCGGGACCTTTGCCTTTCGCGGGCAAGTGCTCTACCATCTGAGCTTCCGAAGCACGACTCACGCCCGGTACTCACAGTTTTACTTCTGCCAGTACCTCGTCTCCTACCTTCCAAACTTTACAGAAGCTCTCCTGCGAACCTTGCAGAACTAGCACTCCTGAAAGAAAGGATATAGCGGAGACATGGCTTAGCCACAGCCTGGGGGATGTTTCCAGAATGAGATTTTCACTCTGCAGCGGAGTGTGCGCTGATATGAAACTTCCTGGCAGATTAAAACTGTGTGCCCGACCGAGACTCGAACTCGGGACCTTTGCCTTTCGCGGGCAAGTGCTCTACCATCTGAGCTACCGAAGCCCGACTCACGCCCGGTACTCACAGCTTTACTTCTGCCAGTACCTCGTCTCCTACCTTCGCAGGAAAGCTTCTGTAAAGTTTGGAAGGTAGGTGCTTAGGTAGCTCAGATGGTAGAGCACTTGCCCGCGAAAGGCAAAGGTCCCGAGTTCGAGTCTCGGTCGGGCACACAGTTTTAATCTGCCAGGAAGTTTCAAGTACAGTGCTGACGAGCAAGTTGTTTCGTTCGCACTATACCCCAATGTCCTTGGTGTAGAAGCTTTAAGACAGAGGACTGTAACGAACGTGGGACCACGACCCTGGAATGATCATTATCAGAACGCAACAGCAAAACACCAAGTCGAACAAAAAGTCTCTCCTTGTGAGCAAAAAATCGGCGAACCAACGGATCCTCGATCCGTGACTTTGACAAGGGCCATTGCGTAGCAACAAAACGCAAAACGGTAGCAAGGACAGGGTCTGCATCTGTGGCTGTAGCTACACGACGATAATTAATCGGAAACGAGTCGACCACGTCATCGGTTTCCGAATCAATGAACATGCAAGCAAGTTCGGAAGAATCGAATGCTCTATCCTCAGCAACAGGCAAACGGGACAACGCATCTGCGTTTCCGTGCTTAGCAGTGGACCGATACAAGATATCGTAGCGGTACTGCGTGGAGGTACAGGCTTGGTCGGATGAAAAAGCGACGTCAAAGGGTTGTGGTCTGTGATGATGGTAAAAGGACGACCATAAAAGAAATCGTGAAACTTAGTAACACCAAATACGAGAGCTGAAGCTTCTTTCACGATCTGTGAATAATTTCTTTGCGCTGACGAGAGCAATTTGGACGCAAAGGCAATAGGGCGATCATGCTAACCATCTTTGTGCGCAAGCACAGCACCGATCCCGAAATCCGATGCATCTACCATCAACAAAAGGGGTTTCTGGGGATCGAATGGAGTAAGGCAAGTATTTGAAAGCAACGCCGATTTCAATTGGAGAAAGGCGCGTTCGCATTCCGTCGGCCGGACGAACGGAACACCTTTACGGCGTAAGCGATGAAGCGGAGCTGAAATGGAAGAGGCATGTGGAACATAGTTATTGTAATAATTAATTTTTCCCAGCACACTCTGTAGCTGCTCCAAATTCTGCGGCGAAGGCAAGTCTTGTATGGCACGAAGGTGCTCTGGACTGGGATGTATGCCTTGGGCATTGAGTACATGTCCCAGATATGGCAAATCACGAGCAAAAAACACACATTTGTCCTTCCGCAAGCGAAGACCATTCTGTCGCAAGAACTGAAATAATGTTCGGAGGTTGACTAAATGTTCTTGCGACCCCATCACGCAATGCGTGGGGAACATTGCGCGCACTGAAAAATTTCGGTTGCGCGTTGACTTTCAGTTACAAATGTGCTTCATAGTTCTTAGCACAACCAAGGCCCGGTGCAAAAATGTCTGCAAATTCTTCACATAGAGGAGAAACACTGGCTGAAGGCACAGTCTGGTTCACTGATAGGACCTGATTGACTATAGACAAGTTAAACAACTGAAATAAATCTAAACCAAACAAGTTCACTGCAGAAGAAGAACGAAGAACGTAAAATGACACAAGATTTGTTTGTCCCTTGTATGTTGCAAGAAGGCTGCACTGTCCTAACACAGGTATCTGCTGTCCTGAATATGTAGTTAGCTTAACATTTGCGGCACGCAACGGAGGTTTGCCCAGTTGTTTGTACGTGTCTTTGTTGAACAATGAAACTGCAGCTCCGGTATCGAGCTGGAATGGTACATGTTGCCATTAATTTCCAAGTCTACAAAAAGTTTATTGTCGTGCTGACGACAAGAGCGACTGTTTTGTGCAACGGGAACTGACACTGGTACAGAATCACTTAGGACGCGACGGGATTTCCGTCGACGGCGACGCACACTGTTTGTGGGACAAACACAGTCACTGTTAGAGAGAGAAGCACTGGACAGAGTGGCATTAACTACATGAATTTCCATGTGTGAAGGTTCACGAGCCCGAGTATTCCGGGTTCGATTCCAGCGCGAAGCAAAGGGCCTGGAATGGTTTTGAGCTTCCGATCTGAGCTTTTTCTGGCAAACACTTTGAACATGACCTTTCTTATTACAGAAAAAACAAATAGCTTGGCGTGATGGGCAATTCTCACGCGAATGTCTAGTAGCACACCGCGGGCATGACTTCACTGCATTTGCGTGCTTGCGCGGCACACGTGGCTGCGCGGACGTGCGCGAGGGCTGTTTACAGGTCCGTGCAGCTCGCCCGGCGGGCCGGTTAATGTGAGACACAGCTGGTGAAGTTTCAAATGATTCCTGAGCAAAGTCAAGTGTGTCCTGCCTATCCAATATGTCTATCACTTGTTGAAGGGAGGGATTGAGTAGTTTCAAAATCTGTTCCCTTATGCGAACACCAGAAACGTTCTGTGCAATTGCATCATGCACCATAGTATCTGAATAAGGGAGTCCACATTCACACTCAAAAAAGCACAATCCCTTGTAAGGCCTTGCAAAGTCGCAACCCACTCCCGATTAGTCTGACCGGCCGTACGTTTTGTACGAAAGAACGTATACCTTTTTGCAACTACATTGACTGTTTCTTTGAAATAGGCATCTAAAGCAGACAAAATTTCTTCGTAGGACAGAGTTGCTACGTCACGTTGGGGAAACAATTTCACTATCACTCTGTACATCTGGACGCCGACACACGATAATAAGTGAGGCTGCCGCTCGTTACCTTGAATTCTGTAGGCGGCGAGATGGAATCCAAATTGGCGTGACCACTCTGTCCATGTTTCCTTTCATCGTATGGATGAAACTGGGGTGCAACAGCATGTTGTGGCTGCGGTAGCGATGAAGCGGCGGCGGCCGCATCGTTTTGCAGCGCACGTTGACCCTGGACGAGCTGTCCAAGGGCATCCAATAAGGCCTGCGTCTGCTGGTTCTGCAAGCGATAAAATTCGGACAGTACATCTGGAGAATGTGGCGAAGCCATGACGCAAGTAAATGAGGGCAAAGCAAGTATAAAGAACAAGATCCTTTTTGAGACTCGTCGCCAATATGAAGTGTCGGCAGACGGGCCAACACTGTTTTGTTGGAGGAGACCGAAATGCACGCTATAAGCTCACGCATGCTGGCGTGAGGTCTGAAACAGGATACGTAATGAATGCTATAAAGAAAAGTACGGAGCTTCTGAAATACTTAACTTTAATCCACATTTGTAGAACATCTCTCGTTAATGTACAGGCTTTATCATCACAATATCAATTGGTAATGGCGCCACAGCCACCCTGTCACCTCCCACCTCCCTGATAATGTTACCCATGCCACCTCCTTTCTCCAGCATACCTCGTCTGAGGCCGTGGAGGCCCATGTCCCTGCTGTCGCCATCCACCTGCATCATCCCACTTTACCCCCACAGGCCGTCCTCCTCCTCCGTGAATCCCGCCGTTTCTACCGTACCTTCCTTCACAAGTGTGACCTGAACACACCACGACGCTACCAGCTACTACAAAAACACGTCAGAAACTTGCTTCAGCTAAGAAACGCCGGGACAGACATGCACCCATCTTAATGCTACACTTCCTATCAACTCGTCCAAGTACTGGTCAGCTTTCGGTCGACTTAGCAGATCTAAACCACTCCCCCCACTCTCCTCTCCTTCATGACGACCAACCCTTCCCTGACAACCTTAGTAAGGCCAATCACTTTGTCTCCTACCTTTCTGATATCTTTACCCTCCCTGATGATCCCCAGTTCGATTACTCCCTCTTACCGGATGTCCACGATCGAACTGACACTTCTGTCCCTCCACTCGCTCCTGGCTTCCAGTACTTGGACAACATTACACACAATGCCCCCATCACCACTCTGGATATCATTCCTACACTCCGCACCTAATGCAACACTGCTCCCGGTCACGACTGTTTTACCTGTCGCCACCTCCGTGAAGCGCCTGCCTCCTTCCTTTCCACCCTGGCCAGGTTATATAACGTGGTCTTGTCCACTGCTACTACTCCAACCTGTGGAGAACCCCCCCATATCCTGATGTTCCTCAAACCTGAGAGACCACCATCTGCTGTCTCCTCCTACCATCCCATCAGCCTTACCTTGGTCTTCATCAAGGTCCTGGAATCCATCCTTACCCAATGCATCCACCAGCATTTCCGCCAGCACAGTCTCCTTCCTGATACCCAGTGTGGCTTTCGACCATCCTTCTCCTTCACCTCACTCATCTCCTCTCTGAACAGCTCAACTCCCGGCGATCCGCCATCTTCCTCTCTCTCGACCTTGAGCATGGTTACGACTGTGTATGGCATTCTGGTCTCCTCTTCAAGCTCCAAACCTTTGCCTTTCCTATCTACTACATCCGTCTGATAGGGTCCTTTCTTTCCCAACGTCCTTCCTACGTCACCATCCATAACACCTACACCTTCTACCCTTCCGCTGGTGTGCACCAACGTTCCGTCCTCTCCCCTCTTCTACACCTTCTGTATATGGTGGACATGCCGCTGCCTCCAGCCCCCCATCCACCTTCTTCAGTACGCCAATGACACCACCTTCTTTGCCCTTGCCCCCACTCCGCCATGCTGCCAACACCTTCTCCAATACCATCTTGACCGGTTCACCACTTGGTGCAACCAGTGGTTACTCAAGGTCAATCCTTCCAATACCCAGGCGATCATTGTACGCAAAACCACCTCTTCCTTCCGTCTCCTCGACTTCTGTATCACCATTTATGGCTCTCCTATCACCCTCACCCCCACCCTCAAGTACCTTGGCGTCACCATTGACCATCGCCTCTCCTGGACCCAGCATCTCCGCACAATCCAAGCCAAGGCACGCTCCTGCCTCTGTCTCCTCAAGCTCCTTTCTGGCTGTACATGGGGTCTGGACCCCTCCACCATCCTCCATACCTATAAATCCCTCATCCGCCCTATCCTCTGCTACGCCCACCCTGCATGTATCTCTGCCCATCCTACCTTTTACAAATACCTTCAAATCCTAGAACGTCATGCGCTACGCCTCACCTATCGCATCCGTCTCCCCTCCCCCACGCGGATCCTATATGACCTTATTCTGTTCCCACACCTCCTCCTTTCCCTCGAATGGATACAGATCCTCTACACCTCCTGTAAACTTGATCCCCCTCACCCGCTTTTCTCTCCCATTCTCTCCCACCCCAGTCTGCTGCCACGCCTGTATTCCCATGTCCCATCTGCTCTCCATCTCTCCACTATCCATACCCTCGCCCAAGGTGGCTTCCACCAACTCCCCCTCCCTGATGGTGCCCTCATACCCTACATCTACCCCTCCTGCCAACTTTGATGGTTGGTTGGTTGTTTGGGGAAGGAGACCAGATGGCGTGGTCATCAGTCTCATCGGACTAGGGAAGGAAGTCGGCCGTGTCCTTTCAGAGGAACCATCCCGGCATTTGCCTGGAATGATTTAGGGAAATCACGGAAAACCTAAATCAGGATGGCCGGACGCGGGATTGAACCGTCGTCCTCCCGAATGTGAACCATCTTTGATCCTCCTCTTCCACACCCTGCGTTTCTTCCTTAGGGCACCCTCTCTCCCTTCTCTCCCTCCTCCCTTCCTCCCCCCTCCACCCCTGGGCTTCCCCTACCCCCATACCTCCTTCTCTCCCCCTCCCATCTCCTCTGCCACTGGCATCTACACCCTCCCTCTCCCTCCCCGGACTCGTACATGTCAAGTGAACATTCATGCGCCGGAGATCATTGCCATCGGTTCTTTGTGTGTGCCGTCGTGTTAGTGCTTCAATGTTTTTCACCGCTCATGCTCCATCGTTCACGTGTGTCATTTCAGTCATCAGTGTTCGTGTACAAGTGCTGAACGTTTTTTATTTTACTACACCTGTGAACAGCTCCGTGTTTTTTACTCATGTGTCTACTGTTTTTTGTCCACCATTATGTTTTGTTTTTCTGTGTATTCCTTGTTGCTATTTGTACTATCTGTGGCCGAAGAGCGGCGTAATATTGCCGCTGCTGTCCCACCTTTTGTATAAGGTGTTAAAATAACAATTAAAAAAAAAAAAACACACCATATGTCTCTTGGTGCAGCCGACAAATACGGCAAAAGGCCAATTAAAGGGCGTCAACGCAATCTTAGTCACAATAACATAATTCATATCACCAGTCTATTTATCTCCTCCTCCTCTCACTCTTCCCTCCTCCACCCCCCTCTCTCGTTTTTCCTTGTCCTATCATTTCCATTCCCATCAAGCAAGTGCTCGGCGAAGAGCTGCCAAAAATGAACTCCCCTCACATTCACCTGCTCATTGAGAAGGCACACGCTAGCTGATCTATGATGACAAAATGTCTCCATATCCTCTAGCAAACCAAGATAATTTCCCTTTTCCGCTCTATGTAATAACCTCACATGTGTCTCAATTGAGGAAGTTCATGTCCACTATTTACAATGTGGGCGGCAAAATTTGACCTATCAGCCACGTCCTTTCTGTCAACGGCGACAAAGGGTGGCCCTTACAAACACCGCCCAGACTTCTACTATTTATTAATTACTCACAATATTAAATGGTAATGTGATCTGACTTCTTTCAAATTAACTCAAAAGAATGGCCCTGAATACGAAGAAAATCCTGACAATAACCTATACATTTCATAAGTCACTTACCTCACTAAAATTTTCATGACACGAACTACAGCAATGCCGCAAGCACCAATACTGCCAGCTAAATAAAAGATTCTGGCTACTGTGGGCTTTAACAACTGTTAGGGATGTGGATAGCAAAGGAAGGATTTTGTTGCGAAGCAAACAATGTATTTTTACCTTAATAATGTGACAACCAGCTCACAAAAATATATAATCGTCCGTGACATCCATTTACAAAAATTATATAATCATGAAAAATATTCAATAGAGAAACAATTAAAATCGCTCAAAAGAGGAAAGGCCGCTGGACCTGATGGGATACCAGTTCGATTTTACACAGAGTACGCGAAGGAACTTGCCCCCCTTCTTGCAGCGGTGTACCGTAGGTCTTTAGAAGAGCGTAGCGTTCCGAAGGATTGGAAAAGGGCACAGGTCATCCCTGTTTTCAAGAAGGGACGTCGAATAGATGTGCAGAACTATAGACCTATATCTCTAACGTCGATCAGTTGTAGAATTTTGGCCCACGTATTATGTTCGAGTATAATGACTTTTCTGGAGACTAGAAATCTACTCTATAGGAATCAGCATGGGTTTCGAAAAAGACGGTCGTGTGAAACCCAGCTCGCGCTATTCGTCCACGAGACTCAGAGGGCCATAGACACGGGTTCACAGGTAGATGCCGTGTTTCTTGACTTCCGCAAGGCGTTCGATACAGTTCCCCATAGTCGTTTAATGAACAAAGTAAGAGCATATGGACTATCATGCCAATTGTGTGATTGGATTGAGGAGTTCCTAGATAACAGAACGCAGCATGTCATTCTCAATGGAGAGAAGTCTTCCGAAGTAAGTGTGATTTCAGGTGTACCACAGGGGAGTGTCCTGGGACCGTTGCTGTTCACAATATACATAAATGACCTGGTGGATGACATCGGAAGTTCACTGAGGCTTTTTGCAGATGATGCTGTGATGTATCGAGAGGTTGTAACAATGGAAAATTGTACTGAAATGCAGGAGTATCTGCAGCGAATTGACGCATGGTGCAGGGAATGGCAATTGAATCACAATGTAGACAGGTGTAATGTGCTGCGAATACATAGAAAGATAGATCCCTTATCATTTAGCTACAAAATAGCAGGTCAGCAACTGGAAGCAGTTAATTCCATAAATTATCTGGGAGTGCGCATTAGGAGTGGTTTAAAATGGAATGATCATATAAAGTTGATCGTCGGTAAAGCAGATGCCAGACTGAGATTCATTGGAAGAATCCTAATGAAATGCAATTGGAAAACAAAGGAAGTAGGTTACAGTACACACGTTCGTCCACTGCTTGAATACTGCTCAGCGGTGTGGGATCCGTACCAGATAGGGTTGATAGAAGAGATAGAGAAGATCCAACGGAGAGCAGCGCGTTTCGTTACAGGATCATTTAGTAATCGCGAAAGCGTTACGGAGATGATAGATAAACTCCAGTGGAAGACTCTACAGGAGAGACGCTCAGTAGCTCGGTACGGGCTTTTGTTTCGAGAACATACCTTCACCGAAGAGTCCTGCAGTATATTGCTGCCTCCTACGTATATCTCGCGAAGAGATCATGAGGATAAAATCAGAGAGATTAGAGCCCACACAGAAGCATACAGACAATCCTTCTTTCGCCGGCCGAAGTGGCCGTGCGGTTAAAGGCGCTGCAGTCTGGAACCGCAAGACCGCTACGGTCGCAGGTTCGAATCCTGCCTCGGGCATGGATGTTTGTGATGTCCTTAGGTTAGTTAGGTTTAACTAGTTCTAAGTTCTAGGGGACTAATAACCTCAGCAGTTGAGTCCCATAGTGCTCAGAGCCAATCCTTCTTTCCACGAGCAATACGAGACTGGAATAGAAGGGAGAACCGATAGAGGTACTCAGGGTACCCTCCGCCACACACCGTCAGGTGGCTTGCGGAGTATGGATGTACATGTAGATGTAGAAATCTCCAAGTCGGACACATCCAGATCGTCAGCTCGCGCTAATGCTGCAAACCTCCAACACTGCTAATTATTAACTTCAACCTTCATCACTGCTGACTACTCACTCCCAATTTAGATTGCTAGTGGCTGTTCACCTCCAACTGCTGAATCCGACCACCAACAGAGCCTCCTACAGAGTGTGCACAGCTCTGTCAGAGTTATTAATGCAAAGCGCTACATAGCGCTGCCAACATACAAACAATAAACAGCCTACTTACAGTATGTGACACGACCACTGATGTAGTGTAACAAGAAATGCAATTCAGCCAAGCAGGTCCAGTCACGATGATCTTGTCCCAACTGCAGTCGTAAATGACAAAGTTCTTGGGACATCATGGAAGGGGTCGTCTGTTGCAGATAAACGTGTTCAACACCTGCGCTGAATTGTTTTCTCCGAAAACCTGTGCCTGCAGATCTGAATTGAGAGTAGAATGCTGATTCTGAACTGTCGTCACATTTGCACAGATCACTCCCTGCCCTGTTCCACAGAGTAGGCAATACTCCGACCTCACATTCGGTAATGAGGCCTGCACCTCCAACACCTCGTCGCCTGCTGGTGGTTTCGCCGTCCTTCAACTACACAACACGGGCCATATGAATCTGCTCTTTGTCAGTTTCGCGTCTGTCAATGGATTTCCCCCTTTGTAGCCTCTATCGTCGGTAGATTTACCTTCCGTACGGCGTCAAGGATTGGCAACGCTACTAGACACTTTTTGTCTTCCGGGGAGCAGTGTCATATTGTTTTAGGCTCGTCATCATTAGTTGTAGTCAGCCTTTCTTAGATGGAAGCATAGAGTTCCGCGGACGTTACCACTGTCAATAAAATTCTTCACGGTAGGTGACCGCGCTGTCTAAAACGTTTCGGCCATTGTTGCAAATTCTCTTTCTCAGGGTATTGCGCACTCCATGCGGTGACCTATATTGAAGAATTTTATTGACAGTCGACGCTTATTGTTAGTGTTCAACACCTTATGAATCTCTCTCGATTCTGCAGACACCATATCAGTACAATATTCCGGTAACAGTTACGTATTAAGGTTCGTGAATCTAGTGTGTAGCCACGGCGCGAGTCGAAGCTCGTTCTTGTCCCGCGTTCTGAGACGGCCTGGAACGTCTATTGGATGCCGCGACGCCTGCATTGCGGCTTCCCTGCGTAGCTCCGCTGTCGCCTGTTTTCACAGTCCCTTAGGCGCTGCCACTCGTCAAAGGCTGGGTGCCTCGGGACGCTCCGACTACTGAACACCGAACTCCCGAAATGTTCTGTAGCGTCGTGAATAGAAAATTTTTATCCGGAGCAAAATCCAGCTCCACATCATTGAATCTGTTTCTTGACCTTCAGAGTGCGCTGTTCGAGTACTACAGTATGCAACAAATGTTGTGATTAACGAAAGCACAGAATTACATGCAATAAATAAATTGCAAGAACGGTTCTGAAAAAAAAGGCCCTTGTCAATTTTATATTCCATTACGTAACTTCTTGACAAGACATTAATGGCCTTTTCTGCTACTTTGGAACATTAACATATGTTCTCATTTATACACATCACAAATACTTGCAGTAAGAAACTCTGACAAATAACAATAAGCGATATTAACTTCATATAACATTAAAAACAGCGATAAAGGAAAGTTTGATAAACAGGACAGACTCATTAACTCTGTGTCGACAATTCAGTGTACGTCACAGGAAAAAATGAAATGATCATATGGCATTGTTGGCCGGGAGGCCGCATTCGGATGAGTTCGGCCGTTCTGCCGTACCGCAAGTCCGTTTTAGTTGACGCCACTTCGGCGACCTGCAAGTCAATGATGATGAAAGACACCCAACATCCAGTCCCCTGCCGGGAATCGAACCCGGGCCCCCTGCGTGGTAGGCGGTTACGCTACAGCCACGCTACGGAGGCGGAATATGTCACAGGAGAGGTGTTGTCTGTCTTTGTCGTTTGTTAGTACATAACAGTGTTCGGTGTTAATGTAATTAGACTGCTTGCAGCGTGACAACTCGAACATTTCACCAGTTAGCGTTTGGCATATTCCTAGTATCTGCCTTGCGTTCCACACCGAACGAATCGTGTTAGTGTTACATTTTAAAATATGAAATAGCGCATTATCCTAAGTCGATTAATGTAATTCTTTCCTTCTTGTACCAGCAGAAGAAGTCTGTGAATCAACTGCAAGTGAATACACAATACATCATAACGCAAATAAGCTCACCGGAAACACTTTTTGTATTCTTCTTCAGCAGTAAGACAGAGTTCAGAGTATGACGTAAGAGGTGAACCGGTGGAGGAGGGAGGGGCATGCAATCAGGTGCGTGACCAGAAGGACGCCGCGTGGAAGGGTTACGTGAGATTCGAGAGACTTCTAGAACATCCGAGTAGCTGAACTTCCAATCTGCGAGAGTACTAAGAAGCAGTAATTCAACGAAGACACCCCTCGGCCAAGGTTATTGGATGTAAAAAGAAATAGTGCGGTTGGAAATTGCAGTTCTCTTTGTATTAAAATAGAATAAAACCCGTGATAATTTCTTAATGAAAGTTTGGCATCTAAAAAGGAAACATCAAAAGTTTTATCAGCTGCGTTAGTGTGGAATGATGAAAGATGTATCAGGGGACGTCCCGAGTTGAGACAGAGACGGTGACAACGAACTCGAAAGTAGGACTTTTCCTCTTGGCAAAGGAAGAGGGCAGACGACATTGGGGTCCACCAACAAGGGGTGCAGATTAAGCATCAGTTGTTTTAGAGAGCGCGCCCTATTACCCGCGAAGTCCATAGGACAAATAGCTGTCAGCTTTCAGAATAATTTCATGAATTTAGTTTTACTGTATATGTATTTTGAAGGAGTGAATAATGTGGTTTTAGATAAAACTGCACATTAAAGACTTCGTGTCCCTTCTGACCAAGTACGTGCGCCCACATTATCAGCTGTGGCTTGCGTTGTTTCGTTTTTCAGAGGCAGTACTTTTACCATTGATAACCAAATGATCGCGATACAGCGTTTCCTGTAAATGTGAAATACTATTGTTATGCTGTGAACTTGCTCAAAGTGAACTCTTTACAGGCATGAGCAGTGCTCAAATTAGCATGCTATTTTATTTACAGATTGTTATTGGTACGAGAAATTTTAAGCTTTCGTTTCCATGGGTTCCATAACCTAATGCTGAATACGTATGGAAGGCGTTTTTTGACTTCAGGGTTTTCGGGGTTGGCTCTTTGTGCTATGGTGTCAAGTACATATTTTGTATAGGTGACGATATTGTTGCAAGGAAGAATTTTAGAGACCACGGAGACTCTATAATAAATTGTCACCGTGATCATGTACATTTCCAGGATAGACGTCTTTGTCTGTTTTCAAACCAAGCAAGTTAAAACTGATCGCATTATCTATTTCGTGGACGTCCTATCCTTCTTCTGCCTTGGGATCTGCAGTCACAGATTTTTCTTGGTATCAGGCTTTGATCCATACGAAGTAGATGCCGTTCCTTCCTTTGTTGTTTGATCCTTTCTGCTGTTCCCAATACGTGGAGCTCATCTCTTACCTCAGTGTTTCTCTTATGATCTCCTAGTTCATATCCAGCCAAAGGTCTTAGAAGTTTTATTTCTGCCGCTTTACTTCTCTATAGTTGTCTGGTCGTTAAAGTCCATACTTCGGATCGATACAGCAGTAAAGCTACATCCACAGTATTGTAGAGTTTAAATGCTGTCTCTTTAATGGTTTTGTTCAGGATTGTTCCTTTAATCGTACAGAATACGTGTACTTTTGCAGTTTATTTTCAGCACCATTATGATCAGCGTAAGAGACATCACAGTCCAGGTGGTTGAATATTTAAAAAAAAATCTTTATTCAAATCATTACAATTATACAAGTTAACCTACTACCTAAGTACATTAGTAGGTCATATATCTAACTGTTAACAAATTGACAATCAGCAGCTTTTACTTTCTAACATTACAGGTTAATACTACAATGCCTTCACCACTATGGGGACTATTCTACTGTTATTTATTATGCATGTTGTTTGATGATTAATTGCATTTTCTTCTACCGTTAGACTTGGATACTACTTTTGATATGTTACTGTGACTACTCTACCTGCAGCGTTACAGGTGTGCCAGTAGGAACAAACCTAATTTTGATGGCCTTTCCCACTGAGCTAAACCCAGTGGGGGTGCCCCTGGCACTGGGCTGGCCGATGACTTTTTCGCTGCATTTCTATACTAATCTAATTATCCTATTTCTGATCCTATAACTAAATCTATCTCTATATCTACTGTCATGATCGGTGCGTTGTCAAGTCCGGTGATGATGTACTACCCTCCCCCCCCTCCCTTCCTAGTCCTAAAACATGGCGGATTCCAGCTGTGAGGCGGCTGGCCAAGCCCATGTCCCGGCGGAACAGGGAAGGTGTAGGGAGTCTAAGTCTGGTGTTTATTCTTTGTTTCTTAGGTATTCTTTGAGGACTTTACTTGAGATCGCATCTGCTAGTTTATTCCTGTTGCCTGAGAAGGTGGTGCGTGTCGTTGTTGGGTAGTTGTTCCCTAATTTGTTGTGCAACATCGTCGAAGAGGGGGGACTCGTACTCCACATGGTCTGGAGTGCCCTGCACTGCTAAACAGTCACACGCTGGTGTAGCCCGCTTCCCAAACCGACACAAATATGTCGGGTAGGGTCCATGTCCAATAAGGAAGTGCAGCAAGCCTCTAGCTGGTTTGATGTGTGTGAGCTTTAAGCGTTCCTCTATGTTTGGAAGCAGCTCGTGTATTCTACGCCCTGTCTCATCGTTATCCCAAAGATCCTGCCTTAATTCATTTCCCCTTCCTTTAATGCTTGGTTTAACTGCTACGTATACCCCCATAATTTCTTCTATTTTCTCTCTCCTGTCCTTTATCCAGTACCAGGTGGCCTGTTACCTTATTTTTATGTCAAGTGGACATAGCCCCATTAGCACTAAAAGTGCCCCTCCAGGAGTTGTTCTGTATGCTCCCATTGAACGCAGGAGCATATTCCGCTGCACCCTTCTTATGCCCATGGCAGGCATGACCCTCGTGAGCCTTTGTGCCCAGACCGCTGACCCATATTTTACAATAGATGTCAGAATGCTATTATGGTACAATTTGATTAGGTCAGGTGGGAGATGGAATCTTTTATGCCCAATTCCGATTAAATTGTTAAGCACTGTTAGTGATCTCTGTCTTACTGTGTCAATATGTGATGCATAGTTCCACCTCTCGTCGACGATTACACCAAGGTATCGGGCTTCACGGCGACTGAGAACCGGCAAGCCGTTAATACTGACTGTAGGGTTTCTTAGTAGCTGACCTCTGAGTAATAGGTAAGTGGACTTGTTAGGTGCGATAGTCATTTTTGTTTTGTAACACCCTGTGGTCAATATAGCTATCGCTCTCTCTACCTTTGGCTCTAAGTCTTCGCGGCTACGGCCGCCGACCAGCAGGAGGAGGTCGTCTGCGTAGGCTATGACCTCTAGCACATCTGCACTGCTTTTTAGATCGTTTAAGAGTGGCTCCATGTTTAAGTCCCAAAAGAGAGGCCACAGGACAGAACCCTGAGGACACCCTTTGGTTATTTTCTTGTTGACTTTGCCGCTAGGGACCGATAGCCAAACCTCCCTTTCTGCACAATAGCTCCTGAGACATCCATACAGCGGCCGTGGGCGCTCCTTCTCCCGCAGGCAAAAGAAGAGTGAAGGCCACCACAGGTTGTCAAAGGCGCCACTGATGTCCACCATGATGCCGACAATGTACTTGTGCAGGCAGAGTCACAGACAACCGCAGCCATGGCGATTGCGTCAGACGACGACCGCCCCGACCGAAAACCAAATTGTCTGTCAATCATCCCGCACAGGACTCGGTGTGCTGCCAGTCTGTCTACTAGCAACCTCTCAAAAAGCTGGCTCAACAGGTCCAGTAAACAGATGGGTCTGTAAGACTGGCTTCCTTGGGGTCTTTATGAGGATTTTTTTTGGAAATTATGACGACATTCGCCTTTTTCCATGTTGAGGGGAATTTCCCAAGCCGTAAACACTCGATGTATAGCTTAGTGAGAGGTGGCACCAGCTGGGTGGCGAGGAATTGTATTACTTCCGCAGTGATGCTGTCGGGGCAAGGAGCTTTGCCTTTTTTAAAACCTTGATTTGAGCGCCTACCTCTTCTTCGGAGTAGGGGTTAACAGTATTATTATTTTCATAGACCCGTTGGTTATCTCTCCTGAATCTCTGTTGTTCCTCAGAGTCATCTTCCTCTCTATCGTCAGGCAACAGGACCCGGAGGAGGACCTCCGCAGTTTCCTACCAGGTCTCCGTCATCCAGTCCCCGTCCCTGACGGTAGGTAGCACCATGGGTGATTCGATTTTCTCACGTACTAACTTGTACGGGATCCCCCAAGGGTCGGTAGCCAATTGGCTATGTACATACTTCTCCCAGCTCCTCATCCTTACAGCCGGCCACGGTGGCCGTGCGGTTCCGGCGCTGCAGTCCGGAACCGCGGGACTGCTACGGTCGCAGGTTCGAATCCTGCCTCGGGCATGGGTGTGTGTGATGTCCTTAGGTTAGTTAGGTTTAAGTAGTTCTAAGTTCTAGGGGACTTATGACCTAAGATGTTGAGTCTCATAGTGCTCGGAGCCATTTGAACCATTTGAACCTCATCCTTACAGCCTTGAGTTGCTGTTGAAACTGTTCTCTGGCTTCTCTGTACACTTGCACCATCGCTGCTTTTCATGCCAGACGACGCATCGCTGGTAATACCTCCTCGCCCTCCTTACTGCCTGGCGCATTTGCCCCAGTTCGGCCGACCGTGGTGAAGGCCTCCTTCTCGTTAGCACAGCTACCTTCACCGCCCTGGTTATTGCTTGCATACTCTTCCACATTATCATCACCCTTCAGCAATGTTGGAATGTCGCACTCCCTCACCAAGCGGTTCCAATCGGTTTTGTTATAATTGAGCTGTGTTTCCCATCCCATGTCCCAGGGGCACTCGCTGTCTCCAATGGTGAATGTTATTACGTTATGGTCACTTGTGGTAATTTGGTCCCATACTGTTCAATGCGATATCTTTATTACAAGATTCGGCGTTACAAGAGTAACGTCGATGTTTCTGCCCTGCCCTCCGCCACCAGTGTAGGTGGGAGGGTTCCCCTGTTTGTTTGCGACCATTAATTGTAGTGCAATGATTGTGTCGATAGCATTTTCACCTCGGTCGTCCTGAGTACCACTGAACCACATCGGGGGATTTTGCGTTGATATCTGCTGTCACAAGAATTCTGCGTCCCCGCAACGCCGTAGCTACTTGAACAAGCTTGTCCAGAAATTCATCTATTTGTCTTCCGTACTGAAAGTACATGTTGACAACGTAGACTACTCCTACTGGTGAATGTAACTGCACGACGTTGCAGTGGTCATCAGAAAATTGCGCTAGAACTGTGGCTCTCAATGCTTTATTCATGATTATGACCGCGGCTCTTGGTTCCACTCCACAATAGATTGGTTGCCAATCCGCCCAGTCAAGGAGTATGGCTCCTGCAGACAGAGTACGTCCAGACTCTTCTCCTCCACCACTCTTCGGAGTTCCTGCAGGACTAGTTTACTGTTGTGTGTGTTTATCTGTCCCACCTTTAAACGGCTCGCGTGGAAAGTATGTGTGGATGTGAGATTCCGGCCAGTTTTTGCGCCAATCGTGTGCTATCCTTCCGTTAATGATGACAGATTGGTTACATAATTCATTGAGGTCGAACTTTTCATTTCGTCTGTCAAACACCTTCTTGACCAAGTCCCGCAGGGCTCCGAAGTCTGTGGGGAGATTCATTGTCTTAAGCTGTATTCTATCTACAGCCTCCATTACTGGAAAGGTGATATCTCTTCCACATTCGTGGCCGACACGCACCACATGCCTTAAGGCTGTTGTGAGGACGGTCGGCTCCTCCAGTCTAGACAGCTGTAACGCGTGCTCCAGGTTGGGGTAAATCCTAGCAGTATCAATTTCCAGCCCTATTTCAGTTGGTGAGCTTGTCGGTGTACTTGTACTGCTTACTGCGTCTACCTGCACTTCCTCTCCGTTACTAGTTGCCTTCAACTCCTTTGTCGATTAATTCCCTACCACAGGATGCCCAAGTGGTCGTACATGGTCTTTAGGCGACCTTTGTCCCCTATTTGGAGGGGAGGGTGCACCATTCTGATCACAGAGGTCTGTTTGAATACAAACATCTTTCATTATGATTGCGGCCTGGTGATCTTCTGGATAAATTCTCTGAATTTATTCGCCCGTAGTGCATCCCTCAACCTCTTGCTTGGAGACTTTCTCTTAGGCTTCCTGTTCCCAGTTAGGGACTCAACCATAGTCGATTCGGGCTATGAGTCTCTGCTCAAGCATTCTGTAGGTAGGGAAATTTCTACCAGTGGTGTTAGATGACTTTTTCCTCTTTCTGTGCATGGTTTGCAGATCCCGACTTTGCCACAGTTCTTTCTTATATGATCTTCTACCCCGTACGTGGAGCAAGCCGGCTTCCTCTTGCAGTGCTTGTGTACATGATCTAGATCGCCACAATTGTGGCATCTGTGGACCACTAGATAATCACGTACGTTAATGGTGTGAAAGCCTATATAGACTTTCCCCATGGTGTTGGTTCTGCGCCACATCTTTCCGGAGACCTCGGCAACTTGATGAACGACGTCACGCTCCCGGTGCCCCGTCCTGAAACGCAGTTTGAAATCGTTCTTAAAAGTTTCCCACTCTATATCATCAAAATTTTGATTATACAAAGTTTCGTCTATGTCTGCTTCTGTTAATGCCACTGGTACATCGTACAAGATCACCAGCGGATTCCGCTCTTTTGGCGGTTCGCATTTTATAGCTTTATTAAGTTTGGTGTTTTTCAGAATCTTGTCCCTGTCTTCCTCCGTTGCCACGTCTACAACGACTACGTTTTTGGTTGCCTTGACTTCATTGATTTTAATCTCGTCTTTAGCAGGGTCAATAGTTGTGAATATTTTCTGTAATTTTTTGACTGTCCGTCCGGGCAGGGGTCTTAGGAAGACCACCGTGTCCGGCCTTTTTGAAACCTTTGCGATTGTTTCTTTGGTCGTTTGAGTTTTTGTGACTGCCTGCGCAGCCACTGCAGTCCAAAATTTGGATGATTGCTGTCTTAATCTATTGTTCTCTTTCTCCAATTCTTCGAGACGCCCCTCAAGATTTGCGCTGGCAATAGCCCAGGCGGCAAGTTCATTTTTGATCGCCAGGACTGCAGCCTGGCTAATTTTGCCGGCCGAAGTGGTCGAGCGGTTTAAGGCGCTGCAGTCTGGAACCGCACGACCGCTACGGTCGCAGGTTCGAATCCTGCTTCGGGCATGGATGTGTGTGATGTCCTTAGGTTAGTTAGGTTTAAGTAGTTCTAAGTTCTAGGGGACTTATGACCACAGCAGTTGAGTCCCATAGTGCTCAGAGCCATTTGAACCATTTGAACCTGGCTAATTTTCCCATTTTTGACGCTTGAATCCAGGATTTGACTTATTTTTGTGTGTCTTTCAAGTGTATTTTGCTCGTTTTGTTCCACTTCCTTCTGTGAGGCGGGAACAGTCGCTATATACGCCCTCGAGGACGCACTAGTGTCACTCGTCTTGTAAGTAGGCTGTTTATGTTTTCTTATTGGCAACGTTACGTAGCGCTCTGTATGAAAATCACTGGCTGTGCTGTGTGCAGTCTGTGTCCAGTTTGCATTGTTGTCAGCCATTGTAGTGTTGGGCAGCTGGATGTGAACAGCGTGTAGCGTTGCGCAGTTGGAGGTGAGCCGCCAGCAGTGGTGGATGTGGGGAGAGAGATGGCGGAGTTTTGTAATTTGTCATGAACTGCTATATATATTACGAGTATTAAGGTAAATACATTGTTTGTTCTCTACAAAAATCTTTCATTTTGCTAACTATGCCTATCAGTAGTTAGTGCCTTCCATAGTTTGAATCTTTTATTTAGATGGCAGTAGTGGTGCTCGCTGTATTGCAGTAGTTCGAGTAACGAAGATTTTTGGTGAGGTAAGTGATTTGTGAAACGTATAGGTTATTGCTAGTCAGGGCCATTCTTTTGTAGGGATTTTTGAAAGTCAGATTGCGTTGCGCTAAAAATATTGTGTGTCAGTTTAAGCGCAGTCTTGTATAAATGTTCAAAAGGGGACGTTTCATATGGCGACCCTGCCAGGATACTTCACTGGAATCTTTTTCTTGTAGTTTGTGTAATTAGTGTAGCTTTTGTTTATTGCTAGTGCGTAATTGTAGAGAAAATCTCCTTTGTAGTTGCAGTCTTTCATTGTTGTACAGTAAAACAGTTGTGGCATGCATGTAGATTTGCACCAAGTATTTCGTAGCTGCAATTAACTAGATATTATTTTCAGTGCTATGTTAATGTGTTCCCCTATTTTTGCTCTTCAAATTGTGTTTTTCTGTGTTTTCGTGTGAAATATTGTGACAATAATGGCGTGTGAAAAACGTAATACTGGGCTCCAAAGTAAACTGAGAAATGACAGTGAAGACGAAAGCAGTGTGTTAGCGCCACCGAGTAATGAATTAACTAATGTTCAAAGTAGTAATTTGGTAATTGTACATAGGAAAATTGAGCGGGCTGCAAACAGTGGTGTAGACAGTGAAACAATTAGTGATCAGGGAAGCATTATCGATCGATCGGTCAGCAACAGCTTGCCTCAGGAATCCGAAATGACAGGACACAATCTTGCAAATATTGTAGATTCAGGTTTTCCGTTCTCACCCTTTTCTCAAATAAGTCAAGACACATTTTCTGCTTTTCAAACTGCGAATATTGCCGGTTCAAATGCATTGCCGAATAGCACTGAGGAACATGTTTCAGACACCAGTGCATTGTTATTACAATTAATGCAACAAATGGGACAAAAGCTTCAAAAGTTAGATACAATGGAACAAAATCTTCTAAAGTTAGACATAATGGAACAAAATCTTCAAAAGTTAGACACAATGGAACAACACCAGAGACAAACACAGCAACAGCTAGACACAATGGAACAAAATCTTCGGAAGTTAGACACCACACTTGAACAACACGTGAAGATTTAACTACTTACATAACATTGAATCGAAATGTCAAAAAGTCTGTAATGATGTAAAAACACAAATTTGTGAGCATTTTCAACCTATTTTTTTGCGGCATGAAAATGCATTACAGAATCACGAAGCAGCCATAAAAGAACTGCAAACCATTGTTCATGAAAATCATGAGACCTTGTGGGGTAAAATTGACTCAGTTGCATCTACCGATTTGGTTACGCAACTTGCAAAAACTCAGGAAAACTTAAAGGACACACTAGATTCGATTTCAACACAAATGGACACTCTGAAACTTGGTTCAGAAAAACACACTGAGGAAATGTCTTCACTATCAGAGAAAGTAGCCGAACATTCGGATCAGGTCACTAACTTATCTGCAAAGGTAGATGATGATCTGAATGACACAAGACCTGTAGCCATCACTGACACAGAAGAGTATGAACAAATTAAGAAATTCAAACAAAATCAGAATCAAATTAATACGCAACAGAAAAGAGAAATCTGGGAAGTAGAAGATCAGTTGGCACAAGTAATACAAAAATTACATATTTCAGAGGACACTCGCGCTCCAACACGGAAAAGCCACAAAATAATAACACAGGGCATTTCGGAAATTATGAAAGAAATTGGCAAGGTGCACCGACTTTTGAGATGGTACCGCCGACACGACGTAACAATGAACGGTATGCTACTCGCCGACACAATGATTTTGACTATAAGCTGTTCATTACTACACGTAAATTCAAAACATTTAAGAATTCTGGCAACGACATTCATCCACAAGCATGGCTCCATCAATTCTCTCATTGTTTTCCTCCCAACTGGTCATTGGAGCACAGGTTAGAATTTATGTGTGGCTACTTAGAGAATGAACCAGCTGTAAGAATGCGATTGGTCATTCACGATTGCCACAGTGAAGGAGAATTTTACCATGCCTTCCTCTCAGCATATTGGTCTCAAGCCACACAAGACCGAGTAAAACATAGCATCATAATGATGAAACATTTCGAACAATCTGAATTTTCCAGTCTTGTGAAATATTTTGAAGACATGTTGCACAAGAATCAGTACCTGTCAAACCCATACAGCCCCTCAGAACTCATCCGCATTTGCTTAATCAAATTACCTGAACATACTAGTTTGGCAGGACGTTGCAAAGACGACATTGAAGCTTTTCAGGGGCTCTTAGAAGAACTGGAAATTGACACTGACAACCGCGGAACGCGAAAACAGGAGCACAACAATTACAGGTCACACCCGTCACATTTCCGTGATGACAGAAATAATAACTGGACGTGACAAGGCTATTCTCACAACACAAATCGTGACCAAAACAGATACCACCCGTATGACAACCGTTGGCAGAGTAGTAATAATTACAGGGAAGATCACCTCTCCGCGGTAATGACTATCACAGAGACAATCAGAGAAACAGACAATATGGGAACCAAAACAATTATTATTACAGGAGACAGAATAACGTAAGATGCAACAGTTTAGCGCACAGTTACGATTCAGGGAGAAATTCTCCACCACTTAACCGACAAGAAAGAAGCTACAGGAACTACCGACATGACGACAGACGATGTGATCATAACGACATATGTGAATTTCATCAGAACTGGCGGGATTTAAACAGAGCAGGGCACTCTCGACAACGTGAATTTGTGGACTTTAGGTCTCCTAAGCCCAATATCGACGCGCGCCAACAAAGAGATAGCAGACAATGACTCGCACCGCAGGCAGCCACCTGCGCCGGCTGGCTCAGGGAAAAATAGCATACACGCTAACCTTGAAAAAAATTTTAGCATTCCTTACCGACGTATACAACATGATAATTGCTTTGAAGTTGCAACTCTGCATACTAAGAAGAGTAAAGGTTTACACCACATTTCACATGTAAAACCGTTTATTGAAAGATAATGTGCCTTTTAACTTTGTCTTTGCCATAAAACGTTTCGCTTCACATTTCTAGTATGCATTGTCACACTTAGAATCTGTTACCATGCAACAATGTTTGAAGTTAAATATCCAGTCAAGAACCAAGAGTAATTATTTAAACAGAAATTACGAATGCATTGTTATTGCGAACAGACAACACAGTGTTATTGTGTGTGTACATTCTTGCTTCTTAGTTGCACGATTACGTAATGACTATCAGGCTCACATACTTAGAACGTATACTGGTACTGCTAATGAGATTCTAATGCAACATTTTGGTTTACTTGAAAATACATTCTGGATTTAAAGTACTTTCTGTGAGATACCAGATGACACAGTCGTTAGTTTATGTGACAGCTACACGATTTTATCATGACACTACTAATGAGTGACAATTTACAATATTGCTTTTGCGGTGTTTCTGTTTTATATTAGCACAGTTTTTCTGAATTATTCTGGAAAGTAAAACATGTTTTAGTAGTGACTTTTGTGGTATAGCTACAATGAGACAGCCTCTTTCATAGCACAACAATATATTACAGTACAGTAATTTCTTCATCACAACAATAAGCGTAATAACTAAGATATCTATACGCAAAGCATTTCACTTTTGTTTATCATGAGGTAAGTACATTGACTTCTGCAGAACTTAGCTTTCGGAGGATAATAACTACGACACTTCCACAGAGATTATCTTACAGCAAGACGCACATTTAGCGCTACAGGACACATATTTGAGTGATTCATTTTGTACTTAAAACATTTATTTTTAAAGATATTTGAAGTACAATGATACAAAGGTTTTCTGTGATACATTTCATTCCATTGCTGTAATCTGTAACACCTAAGGTTAAATTAATCCTCAGGGGGGTACACGCTTACTTTGTGTACCATGTGTCTGGCAAACACAAGGAGCCCTATCTAATATGGTATTTGCTTATAAGCTTTACACATCGGTACCATATTTCTCTAACACATAAATTACATAGCTATCTGATCATTTAACTGAGAGATAAACACTTTTTTTACTACATCAGTGACAGATGTTTACGTAATTACACAGTTGGATAACTTCACACTTATGAAATTGTATTTTGTTTGTACTTTGTGAAATGCTCATATTTTTCGGAACCATTGCGATACTATGAGAGCTTTGAATGATGTATTTGGTATGGGATTATGATTTTTAAAGTGCATTTGAGGCAGATGACACTTTTGACATGAACAGAGAATTTTTTTAGGTTTTGAAATTATTGCAAAAAGCTACAACGTTTTTGAGAGTTGACTGAGGTGTTATGATATTTTTACGACGACGATGTGTATTATGCTGCGGAGGTATGTTTATGATTAATAAGCTGATGCTATATGAGTTATTTGATTATGCTACATATCTGTTATGATAAAATGTTGAAGAAGTGTCGACGAATAATGTAAGGAATAATGAGTGTTGGTTAGGGACTCTGGTTTGTGAAAAAGGCTTTTGGAAACCAAGAATCGTACTTTAAGAGTTATGAAATGTGTGTAAATGCGTGAATGTATCACAATGCCGGCGAAAATTTTTTGGACACTGTTATATTCATAAGATTTTGTTTCTACACATTTGCAACATAAATTCTTGACCTGTGAAATATTTTTATATGAGACTGTCACTGTAGGAGAAACTGATGTCGTAAATATTTCCGTAAGAAAGTTAAGTGACCACCTGCACGTAATGCGTCGTGGGCACCCAGCTGGGCGACAGTCGCCTGGAAAAAAGCCATTAGCATGTGCCCCTTTCAGAGGTACAGGTGGAGAAAAAAAAAAGGGAGGCCATTATCCTCGCTATTGACGTTCCTTTGTAGAAAGCATCGCAAAAACGACATGGTCGAACTTGAAAACATATGATTACACTGTGGAGCTCTTAATTTATGATATTTACTGAAATGCCTAATGAAATGACGAGAAATATTTTTATGTCTATACACCTGATTATGACTACTGTCTCTCTAGTTGAGAGATTTTTCCACTAACTTATGAAATGCCTCATGACTACTGAATGATGTTCTTATGCTTTACTTTGTACGAGTACATAGTTGCTTATTTCATTTGATATCTGGTTTCCAGCTGTCTTGCAGCATTGGTTTCATAAAATAAAATTAAATGCATTTGCTAATGTGAACACTTTCTATCAACAGATCTATTAAATAATTATTTTATGACCCACATTCTTCGAAAAAGGAGCTCTTGGAATGGAAAGAACAATAAGAAGGGACTAATAACAGTAACTGCATATATCATTTTCTTTTCAAGTACTTGGTAATTTCTTTTGTAAAAATAGTTGTGGTGCACCACTTTAATTACATAGACATTAAGATGTGAATATACATTTCCCTTGTCTGCATTATTGTCTTTAGTGTAATGTTTTTTTCTGCTTGAGCTATGTCATGTTTAGGTATAAGTTACTGCTGTTTGCCAGGCATAGTGTTACTGAATTTGACTTTGTATTACGCTGTTAAGCTAGTTTTACTACTGATTTATTTTTCTTGTTGCTGCACATTGGCTCATATTAGTTGTAATGTTGCATTGCTTGGTAATTTAGATTCACTGTAGCTTGCTTTGCAATTTTCCATTTTTTTTGTCATTGCTGTTTGTGTTAATTGTTTTGTGCTGCTGCATTGCCTCGTCCCTTAATTTAGCATCTGAGCTCAGTAGATTTAAGTTAGCTTAAGAGGGGGTAGACTATATAAGAAACTAACTATGATGAATTGGAAGAAATGCATTGAGAAGCTATAAGAAAATTGTGTGGCCAAAAAAAAAGAATTTTGAAAGAGGATATGAACAAAAAAAGTAGGGTTTAGGGACAACAGGTTTAGGTAGGATTTTCTTGGAAATAAATGATGAGGTAAGAAATATGTGAAATAACTACAGAAAGCATGCTTGGATAGGATTTTTTGGTGGAAACAAAGGATGAAAGAAGAGAAAAGATGTATGGAATGAAGTTTTGGGGTGGACTGCAGTACCAAATGTTACACTGAAAATGAACCCTGTCCTTTCCTTTTGTGTTATACCACTATGTGTTTGTGTACCCTTGTGTATTTGTTTTCTTTCTGTCTCTGTGTAGTTTCATAGAATTTTTTCTTCTTCTAATACTAAGCTACATTCACTATGATGAGGAATACTGTTATCCTCAAATATAATTGGCATTAATAATATGTTATTTACCTTGTAAATATGCTTAGACATTATTTATTCTGTTTTGTTTTAATGCTAATGTGTGAAGTGGATGTTTCAATCATTATTCTGATCTTTTATGTATTTACTTATGTCATAATGTAAATGATGTATATATTTATTTCTATTCTGTTGTACAGCCTGTACTACAAATGTTCTCTGTATTGTTATGTTCTTTAATGATGTATTTTGTACCTTTGTAATTGTATTCTCATGTTATAAAATTTTAATTTTCACCAGTTCATGATATTATTAACTTGTAAGTTACATTTCACTGCACACTTTTCTGTTGGTCATAGTAATGCACAATATGTGAGAAGTAGGGACTGTTAGTGTTTGCACGTGTGTTAATAATTCAGCAAGGGACTGGATAACAGCATTGCTGGTTCTAAGGACAATTCCAAAAACTTCGTGAGTGTACAAGTAGAGGTTTATGAACTTGCTATATTGTCTGCAAGACTTCTAAGGACAATTCCAAAAACTTTGTGCGTGCATAAGTGGTGGTTTATGGACTTGCTGTCTTCTCTGCAATACTCTTCGGTGGTGATTGTGCACCTGCACAGTCGCAGCAGATGGCTGCTGGCCATCTCTACAAGGACTACAGTGGGTCTACACCTTTGATGACCCACCAATACCATTTTTTCTACAAGGACTGCAGTGGGTCTGCAGCTCTGGTGGCCCACCAATACCACAATCTCTACCAGGACTACATTGGGTTTGCTCTGTGATGACCTACCTGCCAATATTCATCAACTTCGACTGACTCTGCGGTGGGTTTGCTCTGTTGTGGCCCATTACCTGTCAGCATGTCAAGAGTCAGCACTGTCTTTCCGTTGGAAGGACAACACTACTTCTTCAAGACTGCATGGAAATCCACTACTTCTGTGTGCAATTTCTTTTAGTAATGAGACTTTGTGAAAAAAACTGTAATTACTATTATGATGAATGATCAGGACTATCTTTATGGACTGTGAGAAAATTTTAGCTTTTGACCAACATTGTATCAATAAGTGCGTGCATTTGATATCTTTCTTACTGTAATTATGAAAAATTTTTTCAAATCTGTATTGGCCAGTGCCCAAAACAATTTGTAAAATTTTTTGTGGGGAGCATGGGGGCTATGTAAGTAGGCTGTTTATGTTTTCTTATTGGCAACTTTACGTAGCGCTCTGTATGAAAATCACTGGCTGTGCTGTGTGCAGTCTGTGTCCAGTTTACATTGTTGTCAGCCATTGTAGTGTTGGGCAGCTGGATGTGAACAGCGCGTAGCGTTGCGCAGTTGGAGGTGAGCCGCCAGCAGTGGTGGATGTGGGGAGAGAGATGGCGGAGTTTTGTAATTTGTCATGAACTGCTATATATATTATGAGTATTAAGGTAAATACATTGTTTGTTCTCTACAAAAATCTTTCATTTTGCTAACTATGCCTATCAGTAGTTAGTGCCTTCCATTGTTTGAATCTTTTATTTAGCTGGCAGTAGTGGCGCTCGCTGTATTGCAGTAGTTCGAGTAACGAAGATTTTTGGTGAGGTAAGTGATTTGTGAAACGTATAGGTTATTGCTAGTCAGGGCCATTCTTTTGTAGGGATTTTTGAAAGTCAGATTGCGTTGCGCTAAAAATATTGTGTGTCAGTTTAAGCACAGTCTTGTATAAATTTTCAAAAGGGGACGTTTCAGTCTCTAAGTCAGCTATTTTTGTAGACGAGTGAAGAAAGATGGGAGCCCGTTTCTTGCCCCGGACCGGCTCCCCTGGCATGGGCGGGGGGGAGGGGGAAGGGGAATTCTGCAGCTCGCCCACCGACCTCGCCCCTAGGCCAAGGGCACTCCAGAGCTGCCGGATTCAGCGCTCCGTCGCCAGTGCACTGGTCCCCATCGATGGCCTCGTCGTCGACGATTTCACACGACGCTCCTCGGCAATTGCACCCCGCACTCCGGATAGGCGGATGCACCTCTCGCCCGAGCTTCCACCTTATGGCCAAGGACCCACTCCTACTCAGGTGGTGAGCCGGTCACCCATCGTTCGGCGGTCTGGACCCATCCAACCTGGCCCAGGCGATGTCACCACGTCCTGGGTTTGGCAGAACACGCCCCGGTTATCCAGGGACGCGGCGAAGCACCCTTGCCGACTCGCACCGCGATCCCACGCCGACAAACGAAGTCGCCGGCATGCAGAGCACCTGCTGGTCTGTGCCCTGCGGAGTGAAGGAGGGGCAGATCGTCGGTCCCTCAGACACAGCTCCCCCTGTGCCACGCGCCCTTCGCTTTCGCATCGGGTTGGGTCGCAGCTCTCCCTTTTGTCGCATGGCAGTGTTCGGCGAACCCGAGAAATGCCGACCTTAACGTCTGGCACCACGGGAAGGCGGAAAGAGCCACTTGGGAAGGAGAGGCTGTGAGAGACGCATCACTTCCCCTTGTGAGGACTGCCGCGGCACGCCCGACTAGAAGCGATACGCCCCAGTGCGAGACTCCGTGCCTTACGGCGCGCTGGCAACGGGCATGGCCGATCCAAACGCGCCGTCAAGCGACCGACCTCACGCCAGACTAGTTGAATAATTGGGCTTTTTCTAGTCTAATAGTCTTGATTACACACTGAAGAACCAAAGGAACTGTACAACTGCCTAATATCGTGTAGGGACCAAGCAGAAGTTCCGCAACATGACATGGCATGGACTCTACTAACGTCTGAAGTAGTGCTGGAGGGAAAAATCCGCAAGAGTATGATTAGATTTAGATTATATTATATTAATACTTGTTCCATACATCATGAATACAACACTTCGTAATGATGTGGAACGTGTCAGGTCATGCATGGACCATGAATTCATGAGATTGTCTTCGTACATGTGCACGTCCATCCGCTCGATACAATATGAAAAGAGACCCGTCCCACCAGTCAACATGTTTCCAGTCATCAACAGTCTTACGTCGGTGTTGACGGACCCAGGCGAGGCGTAAAACTCTGTGTCAGGCGGTCATCAAGGGTACACGAGTGGACCTTCGGCTGCGAAAGCCCATATTGATGATGTTTCGTTGAAGCGTTCGCAGGCTGACATTTGTTGATGGCCCAGCACTGAAATCTGCAACAATTTGCGGAAGGGTTGCACTTCTGTCACGTTGAACGATTCTATTCAGTCGTCGTTGTTCCCGTTCTTGCAGGATCTTTTTCCGGTGGCAGCGATGTCGGAGATTTGATGTTTTACCGGATCCCAGACGTTCACGGTTCAATCGTGAAATGTTCGTATGGGAAAATCCCCACTTCGGCGCTACATAGGAGATGCTGTATCCCATCACTCGTGCGCCTACTGTAACACCATGTTCAAACTCACTTAAATCTTGATAATCTGCCATTGTAGCAGCAGTAACCGATCTAATAACTGTGCCAGACTCTTGTTGTCTTATATAGGCGTCACCAGTCGCAGCGACGTATTCAGCCTGCTTACATACCTATATATGTGAATGCGCATGCCTGTACGAGTTTCTTTGGTGCTTCAGTGTGATTTTAGCTCGAAGATGTTCTTGTCCACAAAAGGCCTCAACTTTAGCTTTCTTTGAGGATGTGGTTAAATTATATTGTTTTGCCATTATGTGTAAGAACCACACATTTGTTTTTAGGGTATCTTTCGTATCCTTCAGCATAACCTGGTCATCTGCGAAGAGGAGTGAATCGAATACTGTACATCTCGTTGTGAAATCTTGCATTTTATTCTGCCATTCATTTCAGTGTCATTTGTGTATATGGAATATGGGACACTCTTGTCTGACACAGTGTTTCTTCTCGTTTCTGTACTAATGTTTCAGCCGATACGTATCTTGATTTCGTACACAAACTACGAATTGATCTCATTGAACTCTGATGAATCCCAACTCTACTAAAATGTCCCATAATTTTGATCTCACTAGCAGGTCGAAGGAATTTTCGTAAGCCACAGAAGCTATAAATGTGGGGAGATTAAATTCACTGATTTTTGTTATCTGATTTACGGGGAAGACAGAATGTATACATCATCTTTCTGATCTAAAACGTTTGGTTCTCTCTCCGACAAGTCCCTGTTAAAGAACTTAATCTTTTGTAAATTACTTTCTTATATATCTTGTACCCACAGTTTAGTAGAGTAATACTTCTATAGTCATTGTAGTCATTTCGGTCTCCTTTTTTTCGTATTGCCAACTTTCCAGAACACGACTCGTATTCCAACACAGTTTCATGAAGTTTAGAAGCGTAAGCTCAAGATTTTCGTGGGCGTATTTAAGAAGCTCCGAATTTGTTTTGTCTTCTCTTGGAAACTTCCTATATCTCAAAGATCCTATTGCATCTTCAAGTTCTCCAAATCAGATGTGATCTACATTCACATCTGATTGAACTGTTGCGATATTTTCTTCTTTCCCTATCCACAGGGTTTGGAAGTAGTCTACCCATGTTTCATCGGAGAGATTATTCCAATGCAATAGTTCTCTTCCTTACTGAGAACTTTTATTATTTTATTTATTATTTGTATTCTGCATTTCTAAGGAATGCTTCCTGACTGTGCATTATCACTCTTATCGTTTCTCTTTTTACTAACACTGTTTGTCTCTTATATCCAGTGTGAGCTTCTATCCTTTGTGTGTTGAGATGTTTTAAACGAGCACCTTTCTTTCTCCTAAGCTTCTCTGCAAGATCTTCATGCTTTCCTTCGTTAGTATATTTCTTCCTCTTTCCCATAGCCTATAGTCTTTATTCTCTTACTGTCTAAACTGTTTACCGTTCATGCTTCACTTACATAAATTACTGCACTCCAGATAAATACCATAAGAAATGACTACCTAACACTTAAATCTATATTCTATGTTAACAAACTTCTCTTCTTCAGAAAAGTTTTTCTTAGCATTGCCAGTATACGTTTTGCATCTTCTCTACTTCGGCCATCATCAGTTGTTTTGCTGCCCAGATAGCAAAACTCAGCTACTACTTTCAATGTCCCGTTTCCTAACCTAATTCCCTAACAGTCACCTGATATAATTCGACAATATTGCACTCTACTTGTTCTGCTTTTGTTTATGTTCATTTTATATCCTTCTTTCAAGACGCTGTCCATTCAGTTCAACTGCTCTTCCAAGTCCTTCGCTGTCTATGACAGAATTATAATCGATAACCTTAAAGTTTTTATTTCTTCTCTCTTAACTTTAAAACGTACTTCAAAACGTTTCTTTGGTTTCCTGAGCTGCTTGCTCAATATACAGATTGAGTAACTTCGGAGATACGCAGCAACCCGTCTCATTTTCTTCTCAACCACTGCTTCCTTTTCGTGCCCCTCGACTTTTATAACTGGCGTCTGGTATCTATAGAAGTTGTAAATACCTTTCATTCTCTGTATTTCGTTCACCTTTAGAATTTCAAATGGAATATTCCACTCAACATTGCGAAATGCTTTATCTAATTCTACAAATGCTATAAACGCAGGTTTGCCTTTCCTTTACCTATCTTTTTGTGTAAGTCGTACGATCAGTATTTTCTTTTTCCGAAACATAAACTGATCTTCCACACTGTCGACTTCTACCAGTTTCTCCGTTCTTCTGTAAAGAATTCGTATTACTATTTTAAAACCATGACTTGTTAAACTGATAGTTCGGTAATTTTCTGACTTATCATTACTTATTTCTTTGGGATTGCAATTATTACATTATTCTTGAAGTTTGTTGTTATTTCGCCTGTCTCATACATCACGCTCACAATATGGAAGTCTTCTGGCTCTCCCAGACCTATCAGTAGTTCGACGGAATGTCGTCTACTCCGGGGGGCCTTGTTTCAACTTAGGTCTTTCGGTACTAAGTTAAATTCTTCTCGCTGTATCATATCTCGCATCTCAGCTTCACCTACGTTTCTTCCTCTTCTATAACATTGCAAACTTAGTGGCTAAACTTATAATGACTGCTTGTAAGTTATTGAAAATATGTTTTCTTGAGAAATAGGCACGTGTGTGTGCCAAAGTAAGTGACTTTTTTAATCTTTGTAGAGATTATTCTTATTTCTTTGTGTTGATTTGATGAACTAAGTTGTTTCTTTGAAAACAAAATATACTGTTTACGACAAATTTCATTGACCAATAGTTATAATGAGAACCCGTAGTTAGTACCTTCACTTCCTTGGAGAGGCCTTTGCAGGACGTTCTTGAGTAATGTGGGGTTTCGCGCCAGTTTAGTGGGCTTGAGAGAAAACATTTACGTCTTTACAATCAGGCAGACAACATTTGGCAGCAGAGCAAAAGGATAAGTTAGATTTGATTTTTTTAATGTAAATGGAGGACGACGCGGTTCTTCAATATGGTAGGGCGGTAGCAGTGAGGTCACGCCGAGTGAAAACACCTGTTTGGTCGTGGTTATAGTGTTTCCACGAATGAAGCCGCTGCCCTAGAAGAGCGCTGACCTCCCCAGAAGAAAGTTACGATACCAATTTAATCATATTTTGTGAAACACAGGACAGTTAAATTTATGTGACGAATCAGATGGTATTAAACTGCCAACTCTAGTGAGACATATGTATACAATGAGAAGAATATATTACATGTATTAAAAGACGAACAATCCTATTATGTAAGTACATTATAGTGCACAACTAGCGCAGTCAGTTTAAGTGAAAAGAACTGATTACGTGGGATATGCACACGGTTGCGGAGCGATCCCGAGCACTTCGACATAAGTGGACACATAAGGCGGACCTGGGAAAGATGAAATCTAAGAAAAAAAAAGTTCACTCAAACTAAAATACTTCTGTACGGACCACAAATAATACGTGTTATGCACTTTTGCGTCTTGGGAACATTAGCTGGGAACATTAGCTGGGCCTTATGAATTACCCCAGAAAATGACACCGTATAATACGAGGTGCATTCAAGTTCTAAGGCCTCCGATTTTTTTTTTCTAATTAACTACTCACCCGAAATCAATGAAACTGGCGTTACTTCTCGATTCAATCGCCCTGCAGACGTACACATTTTTCACAACGCTGACGCCATGATTCCATGGCAGCGGTGAAGGCTTCTTTAGGAGTCTGTTTTGACCACTGGAAAATCGCTGGGGCAATAGCAGCACGGCTGGTGAATGTGCGGCCACGGAGAGTGTCTTTCATTGTTGGAAAAAGCCAAAAGTCACTAGGAGCCAGGTCAGGTGAGTAGGGAGCATGAGGAATCACTTCAAAGTTGTTATCACGAAGAAACTGTTGCGTAACGTTAGCTCGATGTGCGGGTGCGTTGTCTTGGTGAAAGACCACACGCGCAGCCCTTCCCGGACTTTTTTGTTGCAGTGCAGGAAGGAATTTGTTCTTCAAAACATTTTCGTAGGATACATCTGTTACCGTAGCGCCCTTTGGAACGCAATGGGTAAGGATTACGCCTTCGCTGTCCCAGAGCATGGACTCCATCATTTTTTCAGCACTGGCGGTTACCCGAAATTTTTTTTGGTGGCGGTGAATCTGTGTGCTTCCATTGAGCTGACTGGCGCATTGTTTCTGGATTGAAAAATGGCATCCACGTCTCATCCATTGTCACAACCGACGAAAAGAAAGTCCCATTCATGCTGTCGTTGCGCGTCAACATTGCTTGGCAACATGCGGCACGGGCAGCCATGTGGTCGTCTGTCAGCATTCGTGGCACCCACCTGGATGACACTTTTCGCATTTTCAGGTCGTCATGCAGGATTGTGTGCACAGAACCCACAGAAATGCCAACTCTGGAGGCGATCTGTTCAACAGTCATTCGGCGATCCCCCAAAACAATTCTCTCCACTTTCTCGATCATGTCGTCAGATCGGCTTGTGCGAGCCCGAGGTTGTTTCGGTTTGTTTTCACACGATGTTCTGCCTTCATTAAACTGTCGCACCCACGAACGCACTTTCGACACATTCAAACTCCATCACCACATGTCCCCTTCAACTGTCGATGAATTTCAATTGGTTTCACACCACGCAAATTCAGAAAACGAATGATTGCACGCTGTTCAAGTAAGGAAAACGTCGCCCTTTTAAGTATTTAAAACAGTTCTCATTCTCGCCGCTGGCAGTAAAATTCCATCTGCCATACGGTGCTGCCATCTCTGGGACGTATTTACAATGAATGTAGCCTCATTTAAAAAAAAAAAAAAAAAAAGACGCGCATGTTTCTATCTCTTTCCAGTCCGGAGAAAAAAAATCGGAGGCCTTAGAAGTTGAATGCACCTCGTGTTACGGAATTTAGGGAAGCGAATTATGCTAACTTTTCTATTTGTCTATCAATTCCATCTATGACTGACAACGACTGCGTTGTAAGTAAAGATTTGTTTACGAGATTTAGCAGTTCTCTCGCCATTGGAATTAGTTGTTAAGCTCTAATCAAAAGAATTTAGCACTTTCAGCATCTGACTGTCATCTTTCAGACTTATACATGATCTGAAATCATATAAAATGTTTTTTCAAAGTTTAGTGATGAAAATATTGGCTAAAATCCATTTACTAATCTCCATGAAAATTTCATTAAACCGTCTTTCTAAAGGTTACTGAGGAGCGACTCTATGTGTCGGTTACACAGAGAGTAGAGTGTTGGGTTCTGGATCATGTCATACAGAGATTCTCAACGCTTTTTGAGGAAGCTGGAGGAAATGTGAAAAGTGAATCTTGGAAATTCGGGAACTACATTTCTTTTTTTCTGAGTCATCAGTCTTCTGACCGGTTTGATGCGGCCCACCACGAATTCCTCGCCTGCGCTAACCCCTTCATCTCTGAGTAGCTCTTGCACCACATTTACTCAATTATTTGTAGGATGTAGTACAATGTATGTCTTCCCCTTCAGTTTTTACCCTCTGCAGCTCCCTCTAGTGCCTTGGAGGTTATTCCTTGATGTCTCAACGAATGTCCTTCCATCCTGTTCCTTCTTATAACAATTGTTTTTTGAATGTCCCTTTCTTCGCCTATTCTGCGGAGAACCTCCTCATGCCTTACCTTGTCAGTCTACCTAATTTTCAACATTCTTCTGTAACACCACATCTGAAACGCTTCGATTCCATTTTGTCGGCTTTTCCAACTACCCATGATTCACTACTATACAACGCTGTTCTCCAAACATACTTTCTCAGAAATTTCTTCCTCAAGTTATGGCCTATGTTTGATACCTCCAGAATTCTCTTGGTCAGGAATGCCCTCTTCGTTTACGCTAGGCTGCTATTAATTTCCTCTTTGCTTTCTCCATCATGGGTTATTTATCTCCCAGAATTCCGTAACATCGTTCGTGATTACCAATTTTAATGCCAAGTTACTTGCTGTTCTCATTTTCGCTACTTTTCATGACTTTGGCGTTTTTCCGGTTTAGTCTCAATCCATATTCTGTACTCAATAGAATGTTCATTCCATTTAACGTATCCTGCAATTTTTTTCACTCTCACTCAGGGTAAAAACATCATCACCGAATCTTATCATTGACATCCTTTCACCTTGAATATTAATCCCACTCTTAACCCTTTCTTTTCTTAGTCGATACAATGACTGAACAGTAGGAGTGGTAGCTTGCGTCCTCGTTTTACACTCGTTTTAATTCGAGCAATTTTTGCTCAGTTCTAGTGGTTAATGATGTTATAACTGTTTTGTAGTTGCTTCAGTCCTATTGCTACAACCACTGTTTGTTGCCATCAGCTCTTCTGCGATGTAAAACTTGAGTTTCACGCGGAGTGTAACATGTTGAAACAACTTACGGGAATGTGAGCGGGAAATTTGTTCAATAACCGCCCATTTTTCATCAGGAGAAAGTCCCGTCATGTTATGTTCCGTACGGTGACCGGTACCGTGGAAGTGTTTTGCAATATCAGTCTGGCTCGGCTGTTTTATGGGCGACGCTTATACGCTTATGCTCTATACACAGTCCTCCACAAACCTGACTGTCTGACATGCCACTACTACGCAACAGTTGCTCTTAACGTGCCCAGTCAACATACACGCTTGTATCTTAATCTCCTCAGGTTCATCACGACGTAATTTAAAACAAACCTGTGGAATAGGACCCATGAAATCAACTGCTGCAATATGCTTGGACGTCGTGCAAAATGCAAATCTTTCCGTAGCACGCTAAAGCTGCGTCGTCCAAAGTTTCCTTCGTGAGACTGGTCACAGAATGTCATTGCGAGCCAGGGAAACGTTGAAACTTAGCCGGATGCCAGGCAGAGACAGAAGTAAATTCCCACTCATACTGCGAGCAAGAAACACTGTCCAGCCAATCCAAAGGAAATCCCGAAATTGTCGTAGCAATAATCAAATGAAGCCGAAATAAATTCTTGGGAAAAGGTGTAAATGTCGATGAGTATAATGGATCCTTTAACGAACAACTTCCTCTATATATACATATGTATATACATACATGAATACCCTGCATACCACACTTAAGTCCCTGGCAGAAGATTTCATACTCTCTACTGCTCCATTCTCGAAGAGCGAGCGGGAAAAATGAATAAATCTTTCCGTGAGAGCACTGATTTCTCTTATTATATTACGATGATTTCTCCGTTCGTAAGTGGTAGTCAACAAAATATTTTCCCTTTCGGAGGAGAAAGACGGAGATTTATATTTCGCAAAAAGATATCGCTGCAATGAAAAACCCCTTTGTTTTAATGACTGCTACCCCTGCTTGCGTGTCACATCCGCAATACTCTGCCTCCTCTTTCGCAATAACACAAAACAAACTGCCCTTCCATGCAATTCTTTGATGTCCGCCATCTATTCTAACCAATAAGGATCCAAACCACACAGCAGCACTCTAGCTGAGGGTGGAGAGGCATAGTATAGGCATTCTCTTTAGTGGATTTGTAGCATTTTCTTAGTTTCTGGCAATAAAACGTGGACTATGGTTCGCCTTACCCACAGCATTATCTACGTCAGTGGCAGCCAAGAATTCGGCTCGTGACCTGTGCCCTGGCTTGCATACCATAGCGGTGGACCAGGCTGCCCATTTTCCCCAACGATACGGAACATTGTCTGAGCGGTAGGAGGGGAAAGAGGGAGAAACTGCGCCCTATTTAGATGGCAATGCAGTCACAATGCACTCAACTTGGTTTCATAATAAAAATAATAATGTGCGTGAATTCCAAAGGGACCAAACTGCTTAGACTTACACACTACTTAAACTAACTTACGCTAAGGACAACACACATACCCATGCCCGAGGGAGGACTCGAACCTCCGGCGCGAGGGGCCGCGCAATCCGTGACATGTCGCCTCTAACCGCGCGGCCACTCCGCGAGGCTTCATATTTCTCTACAATGATAGATCGCAAACAAAACAAACCGTAAATATTATTTAATTATTTTTGATGTGCTGAAGACATAATATAATTTTCATGTGACACAAACTGTCTACTTTCAGACAAGTGCAAATAGTGTCACAGATTTTTGCACTCCAGTTGCCACATAATATGACTTATTTAGTTTAATAATAGAAAAAAGTTCATCCACACAATTATGTTGATCGAAATGTTGTAGCATTTTTACAATCTAATTCTGGAGATGCGGAAACCCTGTCTCAGAAAAACCATGCAGATGTCTTGAACAGTTTTAATGTGGAAGGATTTGTCTCTAAAAAGGAAGTTACATTGTACATCAATCAGTTTACATCTGCACATGTGCAGGGGCCCTTTCACATGAAATCGCAAATAGTCTCGAAAACAACTCGAGCACAGATGTAAGCTTGATAGTGTCCAGTTTCATTTTTAAATGCATCCCCATCAGATCAGAAATAAGTTGTTTCTCACCTTGTAATGTCTTATTGTGGGCAGTGTGCAGTCAAGCCCACTTAAAATATAAAGTTTGCAATCGATTCCAGACGTTCCTATTTTCGTTCTTGCACTCCTTTCTCCTTCATAAAATCAAGAATAGCAGGTTTTAAATAATGGCATTCCCCTAAATCAACGTAATTTGCAGTAATATATAAAATTCCCATACTTCTCGTTCAATTCCATCGAAAACCGTTGCAACTGGAAGTGGTGTAATGATGCTTGTGACTTCAGGATATTTACTACTGGTACCACCAATTTAATCACGAGCTCCATACACACAAATTTAGCACAAACTGCTTCTTGATGCACGGAAGAGTGAATTCTGTCTGTCGATCGCTGAAATTTTTTGCTCTTTCATCGACAACTAAGTTTTTAAATTACTTAGGCTAGTGTTGTTATGTCATCACATAGAAAATACGCGGCAACCGTCGGTTCTGCAACCTATACAGTATATCGCATTGTTATGAGACATACTGAGAATTCTTATCCTTCTCTTCTGTCGTTCCAGTTAATTTTTGAAGACTTGTGATGATAGATCGCTAGACTCCTTCTTTTCGTGCAAACGCACCTTACTTTATATAAACTGATAGCAAAAGGGTCAACAGTACAGATACCAGGGTTCTGCCGAACTGAAGAAAATCGCGGTGATTGAAAAATGCCGCACCGCAGCGCTAAACAAAATGTCACCCTCTACCGAGTACTTTCGAGGAGTGCCGAAAAAACCGATATAAGCCAAATCTCGGAAAGCACGCGACCCGCAACTCGTACCCGTGTGGAAATTGGTTCGCCGTGACCGGCCCTGGGTTAGTGGGTCATCTATTTGCTGCGGCGTCCTGGAATGACTTGTTACAGAACGCTGCGAGTAAAACAAAAAAAAAGCTTATATATTTTTAAAATCGTGTCATCTACAAATTTACATGGGCAGTTCGAAATACAGCTTCAATAATAGACCACATTCTTTCAAATAAAAAGGCACGGGTAAGAATAAAAGACACAAGGGTCTATAGAAGCTTTGATGTATAATCAAATTACTTTTTAGGAAGAAATGACATAAAATTTTTTAAAGGAAGATGAAAGGAAATTTGTGATAGGTTCCCATTGGACCAAACTGCTGAGTTCATCGGTCCCTAGGCTTACACACTACTTAATCTAACTTAAACGAACTTGATCTACGGACAACACTCACACACACACACACACACACACACGCACACACACACACATACACACACACACACACACACACACACACACACACACCGATGCTCGAGCGAACTTCCGACGGGGGGAGCAGCGCGAACCGTGGCAAGTCGCCCAGACCAGGCGGCTACAACCCGCGCCAAGATGAAACAAACCGCGCATTGATACCCAGTCTGATGAAAGAATCTACAAGGCTCACTTACTCCAAGAATATGGAATTAAATTGTTATACAAAAGAGACAAAATGAGAAATGTCAAATGGAAACATAAATGGACAATGGAATACTATTGACGAAATTATAAAGCACGCAGTTACCGAAGCACTGTAAATGAGGAAAAAGAAACATTGTAAAAGGAGATTAATGATTTTGATTGACCACATTAGCAAGCTAACAAAAGACAAAAGGGAGACACATCTAAAACCTTGTATTTGCCTAATAATGTCAATTGCAGAGAGGATGATAAAAAAGAAAATCTGCTTTAGTAAAGAAAGAAATACGAAAAATTTATCGAGAAAGTTTGGACCGATGTGTGAGGAGATAGAACATGATATTCATGGGAGATAAAAGAAGCATACAATATTACGAAGCATATGAATAAACAAGAACGAGGTATTTTACAGTTGAGTGTACTATCCGCAAAGGAATGGTTAAAATACTTTACATGTCTATGTATTGGTAATAAAGAACAACCAGGAATAAAACACATTACCAGCGACTTTGTACCTTTGACAAGAATGAAAGAGCTAGAAAATGTGATCAAAGAAACTAAAAGAAAAAGTCGCTGGGCTATGATAGTATAAACATGGAGCTAATTAAATACGCGTCTGGTCAACTAAGGTATAGACTTTTAATTTTGTACGTTTGACAAGAACGGAAGAGCTACAAAATGTGATCAAAGAAACTAAAACAAAAAATTGCCAGGCTATGATAATATAAACATGCTCATTAAATACGCATCTGGCCAACTAAAGCGTAGACTTTTAAATTTTAAGAACATTTGATGGCTGAGCGGCCATATGCCAGACAAATGGAATGAAGCTCCGGTATGGCCTATTACTACAATGACGATAAATCACAATGCGCAAATTAACGAGTAATGCGTCGGAAAAATTCCTGTTATCAAATGTATGCTAAAACTGTAAACAAGAGATTGATACCACTAGTAGAAGCACGTATGTCAGAAGTATAATATGTTTCAGGAAAGGCAGATCATGTTTTGAGTGTCTTTTCACTTTGGTGCAAGTAACAGAGAAAAGAATATTGTCAGGTTACTATGTTTTTATCGACTATGAAAAGACGTTTGACAAGGTAAAACAAAAAAAAATGCTATGGGATTAACTGAAGGAACTACTCAACAGGGCAACCTTCCTCTTCCCGTTCAGGGCCTCACACCAGACTGTTCCCCCGTCCGCTCCGGCCTCCCTCCTTGGCTTCGCGTACAGAGGACGCCACTGCTCGGAGCCAAAGACTGCGAACAGCTCGCGACAACGGAAATGCGTCGCGAACCGGCAAACTGAGTGGCAGGTACAGAGTGTTTCAAAAATGACTGGTATATTTGAAACGGCAATAAAAACTAAACGAGCAGCGATAGAAATACACCGTTTGTTGCAATATGCTTGGGACAACAGTACATTTTCAGGCGGACAAACTTTCGAAATGACAGTAGTTACAATTTTCAACAACAGATGGCGCTGCAAGTGATGTGAAAGATATAGAAGACAACGCAGTCTGTGGGTGCGCCATTCTATAGGTCGTCTTTCTGCTGTAAGCGTGTGCTGTTCACAACGTGCAAGTGTGCTGTGGACAACATGGTTTATTCCTTAGAACAGAGGATTTTTCTGGTGTTGGAATTCCACCGCCTAGAACACAGTGTTGTTGCAACAAGACGAAGTTTTCAACGGAGGTTTAATGTAACCAAAGGACAGAAAAACGATACAATAAAGGATCTGTTTGAAAAATTTCAACGGACTGGGAACGTGACGGATGAACGTGCTGGAAAGGTAGGGCGACCGCATACGGCAACCACAGAGGGCAACGCGCAGCTAGTGCAGCAGGTGATCCAACAGCGGCCTCGGGTTTCCGTTCGCCGTGTTGCAGCTGCGGTCCAAATGACGCCAACGTCCACGTATCGTCTCATGCGCCAGAGTTTACACCTCTATCCATACAAAATTCAAACGCGGCAACTCCTCAGCGCCGCTACCATTGCTGCACGAGAGACATTCGCTAACGATATAGTGCACAGGATTGATGACGGCGATATGCATGTGGGCAGCATTTGGTTTACTGACGAAGCTTATTTTTACCTGGACGGCTTCGTCAATAAACAGAACTGGCGCATATGGGGAACCAAAAAGCCCCATGTTGCAGTCCCATCGTCCCTGCATCCTCAAAAAGTACTTGTCTGGGCCGCCATTTCTTCCAAAGGAATCATTGGCCCATTTTTCAGATCCGAAACGATTACTGCATCACGCTATCTGGACATTCTTCGTGAATTTGTGGCGGTACAAACTGCCTTAGACGACACTGCGAACACCTCGTGGTTTATGCAAGATGGTGCCCGGCCACATCGCACGGCCGACGTCTTTAATTTCCTGAATGAATATTTCGATGATCGTGTGATTGCTTTGGGCTATCCGAAACATACAGGAGGCGGCGTGGATTGGCCTCCCTATTCGCCAGACATGAACCCCTGTGACTTCTTTCTGTGGGGACACTTGAAAGACCAGGTGTACCGCCAGAATCCAGAAACAATTGAACAGCTGAAGCAGTACATCTCATCTGCATGTGAAGCCATTCCGCCAGACACGTTGTCAAAGGTTTCGGGTAATTTCATTCAGAGACTACGCCATATTATTGCTACGCATGGTGGATATGTGGAAAATATCGTACTATAGAGTTTCCCAGACCGCAGCGCCATCTGTTGTTGACAATTGTAACTACTGTAATTTCGAAAGTTTGTCTGCCTGAAAATGTACTGTTGTCCCAAGCATATTGCAACAAACGGTGTATTTCTATCGCTGCTCGTTTAGTTTTTATTACCGTTTCAAATATACCGGTCATTTTTGAAACACCCTGTATATCCACCTCGTGCTCATTATGTTTCCGCCTTGCCGTTTACCTAGTAGCAGGAGCTGTGCCTAACCTACACCACCCCTGCCCCCTTGGAAGACTACAATTTCAAATAAAAGTGTTTTTCCGCCGACTAAGGTTACAGACCTTCTGGGATCAGCAAAGGACAATTTATTATTGCAAGAGGTAGGAGATGAAAATACTGTGGCATGGCTTGCATAATCCAGATCACGCCCACCGTGGAAGAATGCTCCCACAAACGTCAAACTTAAGTTCGCCTTTTGAAACAAAGCAATTCTGCTATACCTGAATATTGTGTCTCCACATGAAATTCAATGGAGCATGATAAAATAGTTTTAGCTACAGCAACGTCTTTTTGTTATCCCTTTGTTAAATAATCAGTGGTAATGCGGTTTGTAGAAAATAGGATGAATCGCGGTAGCGGCTATCAGTTTGAATACATGTAGAGCCCCATCATTTCCACGATATTCTCTAATCGCAGACGATTTACCACGTAATGACTTCGGCGAATGTCAACCCTGAGGACAGAGTTTTGCTCTTACGGGGGTCTTTTAAGAAAGAAAACGTGGTCTAAACATGCAACAACATATTGCAGCCTATTTGGACCATGTTTTCTTTCTTAAAACCTCACCAGCGAGGCCACTGCCTTCTGTGTTATGTCGTCAACCAACCACCACGTATCCAAAACACACACAACTACGAAGTGAAATTGTGTTGTGAGACTGGGGAAGTTTTCATGTCTTCGACAGTTCACCTGAGTTGAAGCCCAGTTGAAATATCATGGAGTGTACAGAATGAAATTTTCATTTTCCAGTGAAGTGTGCGCTGGTGTTAAAATTTCTGGCAGATTAAAACTTTATGTTGGACAGAGACTGGAAATCGGGACCTGTGTCTTTCGAGGGCAAGTGCTCCACCGACTGAGCTACCATAGCACGACACAAAACTCGTCCTCACAGCTATACTTTCGCCAGTATCTAGTCTCCTAGCATCCAGTCTCCACAGTTTTAATCTGCCGGGATCCTGGAGTGTGGTTAGCGTCGTTCTATTCGCATGGAAAATTTTAAAATTCATGCGCTTCTGTTTATCAACGGCCCGATATCGATGATCTCGTGTTCACTGCAATTGCAGTTGACGATGTCGTAGCCGGCCGGAGTGGCCGTGCGGTTCTAGGTGCTACAGTCTGGAGCCGAGCGACCGCTCCGGTCGCAGGTTCGAATCCTGCCTCGGGCATGGTTATGTGTGATGTCCTTAGTTTAGTTAGGTTTAATTAGTTCTAAGTTCTAGGCGACTGATGACCTCAGAAGTTAAGTCGCATAGTGCTCAGAGCCATTTTTGACGATGTCGTTGGGTCAGTGTGGGAACACGTAATGGCCGTCTGCTGCGGAACTCAAGTTCGACACTGTGGGATGAACATTGTGCTTCGATACACCTGTGCCTCCATCGGCATTGTACCCTGTCGTCAGATGTACCATAATTCCCCGTTTATTCCGCTTTATTGAGAGAACAAGCCTCCGTCTTCCACGTTGTGTGATAAGGCAGGGAGTTCAAAATCTAATTGCCTGTTCTTCTTTTCACTGTCCATCACCGCTTTCCTGTATTGTTAAAACATTTAACAGCGACATCTGCTTGAGACTTGGAACAGACAAATCTGCTAAACTAAGCGTGCTTAGAAGGAAACTTGTGAAAGGAGGGAACATTCACTCGGATAAAGAATCTTGCATTAAAAGAGTCTTCAATCTGAGGAGTCTTACAAGTACCTTGGTACTGAGGTAAATAATAAATTTTGACCACTGAATAAAAGTGTTCTTCCGCAATAGTTTGGCAAGGTAAAACTGGTTCAACAACGAATCTGAACTCCAAGAACAAAATTATGGCTTTTGGGTCAATGACAGTTGCTGCAATTGTATACACCTTCGATCTGGTGGACTGTAACCAAGAAGAGATTTTATTTGCAGATCGTAAGACGCGAAAGTTGTTCACCATGTACGTCAGAGATACCGACAGACTATGCGCAAGGGAGGAAGACCAAGTCTGAGACAAACAAAGGTAGTCTACCATAATACCATAGTTAGTTTTGACTGATATAATACGATCTGAGGTGCAAATGGAAAAAGAGGAATTACAGCCCGCTCTTTCTTAAAAAATGCACAGCTTTTTGATATTCACTTACACATAGTAAAAACAAACATAGCTAAAACAAACCGAGAGACTGAAATCTCTGCATGGAGAAATACCGACAGAGATGACACGCCTGGCTGAAAACTGGAGAACTTGGACCCGTATCAGCTCTAAAAGTGGCTCTAAGAGACTAAGCCTTAAGGAAGAAATCTAAGAAATCTTTATAATTAAAACCAGTCGGGAAGATAGATGTCAGCTTTGTGTACAAAGGACCAAGGACCACAGAATATCAAGCTGTCAAATCTTGGCGCACAATGTGTACCTTAAGTGGCACAGTAAGGTGCGCTCGTCCCTTCATTAACAAATATGAAGGTCTGTGCAGTATATGGTACGACTACAAAAACCCTAAAGCGGTCGCACTAGTTTTACGATTAGTGGTTACATACTGATCGAATGCTTGCATCTAAAAGGCCCGACAACGTTGTGCGTCAGTCATAAGAGACTGTATACTAAAACTGATGTCATGACGCTGGTATTGTGCATTCCATATCTTTATTTTATTTTACACGTCTAGTTCCGTACGAAAAAATTGAGGAGCAACGTGTCAGTACATGAAATAACAACATAAAGTAATAACAGATAAGATAAAATGTTTATGAAGCCAAAGAAAGACAAGCCATATATTTACGTAAACACAATCAACGCTATAATATGCGAATCAGCTTAATATTTCAAGGGACTCCTCGACAGAATAGAAGGAGTGACCCATGGAAACTCTTCAGTTTTGATTTGGCAGCGCGTGGATTAGTGCTAAATTTTTTTAATTCTTGTGGTAGCTTATTGAAAATGGATGCAGCAGAGTACTTCACACCTTTCCGCACAAGAGTTAAGGAAGTGTGATCTCAATGCGGATTGGATTTCTGCCTAGTGTTAACTGAGTGAAAGCTGCTAATTCTTTGGAGTAAGATGATATTGTTAACAAGAAGCGGCAGTAAAGAATATGTACATTGAGAAGTACATTGAGAAGCCAATGTCAAAATACCCAGAGTAGTGAATAGGGGTCGACAAGAGGTTCGTGAGATTATACCACTAATAGCCCGAAGTGCCCGTTTCTGAGCCAAAAATATCCGTTGAGAATGGCAAGAGTTGCTCCAAAATATAATACCATACGACATAAGCGAATGAAAATAAGTAAACTAAACTAAATTTCGTTTCGAATGATCACTTACTTCAGATATCGTTCGAATTCTAAAAGAGGCAGCATTAAGTCTTTGAACAAAGTCCTGAACGTGGGTTTTCCACGACAGTTTACTATCTATCTGAACACCTAGAAATTTAAAACTGTTCAGTTTCACTGATCATACGCACATTCTGCGAGATTAAAACGCCGGGTTTAGTTGAATTGTATGTTAGAAATGTCCTGACAGATTAAAATTGTGTGCCGAAGCAGGACTCGAATTCAAAACATTTGCATTTAGAGAACAAGCGCTCTACGACTATCATCTTTGGCGCTCTGCGATAAATACTTCATAACCTGTTTCTGGAATCCCGGTATGTAGTAAAGGTAGTAAATTGCGAATACGGTATTGAGCCGTGTTGCACCTTTTCTGGCACACCAGCTCTTTGGCACGACTATAGATTACTCGGCTGTACTACAATCTTTGCCCCTGTGATGGGCTGCTGGCGGTTATTTGCGGTAGGGAGTTGGAGGTTGGTCGTCGGACTTGCTACCAGGCGCTAGGACGTGTTTGAGGGGAGACGGAGCAAACACGCGGCCCCTGCCAGCGGTGGCGCGGCTGGTTTACCTTGCAAGACGGTCGCGAGTTTGTGGTGGACCTGTCTGATGTCAACTTCGGGCGCTGCTCGTCGCATTGCTTTGGGACCTGTTTTCTCTGAGATACCCATACCTCGAGACCATCTCGAACAACGCTCTCCATCGTACGTGTAAGTGGTTTTGGTGCCTTCGTTTCGTCAAACGATTTGCGTTACGGCGAGTGTATTTGTTGGTCGATTGGTTCTAATGTTCGTGTTGTCGAAGTAGGAACAGCCAGCAGTCTGTGTTACTATATGCAGACCAGTAGTTACTATTTGCTTTAAAATCCGCTGGTTGGATGACTATTAAAGGGCAGATCAGCACGAAGGCGTGCGTGTGATTCTGGGTTATTGCCATCAAGCGACGTCCCGGGTATATTGCTGTAAAAAAATTGCAACCAGTCATTCTGTTATTAGTAGAACTTGTATTTGTGAAGCCAGTCATTTATATGTACGTGCACTTATTGAATGCACTCACTCAACAGTAATTGGTTTGTGTATTTTATCAATTTCTTAACGTATATTGATTGATATCTTGTTGGTGTTTGCCGTGTCTTCTGCGGTCTGTTTGTGTTCCAGTTTCAACGAGTTCGGGTGCGTGGTGCGGTGCCATGTCCCGCTTTGGTGCACAGAAGCTGTGGCGTGCCGTCTGTGGGAAGTGACTTCCGGTTGGGCCCTGGCGTTTAGGTGTTGTTTGGACGGCTGGTCTGCTGCTTCCGGCATTTAAGTCACCTTTCCCCAGGCAGCCTTGCGTCACTACCCGTTTGATAAACATAACCTATTTTTTTTTTTTTTTAAGGTTTTAAATTTGTTGAATATAAATTGTAATTAAAGTCATGTGCTGTGCTGGTTGGATTTTTGGATGTTCTAAAGGAACTGAAATCAGCTTCATATTGTAAATATTTTTTTTTTTTTAAATTTGTGCCATCTCTTTAAGTCTGGTGGCAATTGTTGTCTGCTGTCTTGCTTGAGAAGTAAGATACCTGTAATTTTTTATAATAGATGCCCACGTTCATTGTCTCTTACCTCGTTTGAATAAACAATGAATTTGGAAGTTGTTCTTTAAGGAGTGACATTACAGGGGCCTTGACATTCCATCCTAAATGCACCCCTCATCCCCAGTTCCTAAGTCACAGGTAGTAATTAGAACCGCTGGTATCTCGTGTACAGGCAAAAGCTGTCACCAACTAAAAGATTGATTTCAACACCAAAGTACGTTAACAAACACAGTCCTATCGGAGGCGGAATGCCGTCACTTCCTTTAACAGTTATAGCGGACCGACAGTTCAACACTGTATAATTCTCTACTTCTAACATAAAAATTCTGTTTTTTTAAGATAAAAAATAGCAAAGGAGCAGGGTGTGGTAAAAATTTGAGGACTGGTCGGGTATCGAACTTGGCACTTTAGATTTGTAGTCTGGCGCTTTTCCACTGAGGAAGCTAGAAGTAACGTCTTGAGTTTACTGTATCTGGCAGTGTAATCTCTGTTGTGGCAAATAACGACAGTAATATTATGCACTCCTAGAGTAAGCGCTAGTTGGCTATAATAAGACATGATGTATGCACTATACTGTGGGAGTGGGTTCGCTAACAGCGATAGTTGTACTGATTCGCGCGATTAGTGCAAATTCCCATACGACATGCTGGTGTCTACAGTATTTAAGATAATCTGATGAGGGGGTACTGCAGACGTCAGGGGCCCCTCCGCCCCCTGTTGGTGGGTGGTGCCGTCGATATATAGATGCCGGCTGCCAGTACTCAGCGGCTAACCGCAGCATCGCCGCTCTGAGCTACAGCCGCAGCCCTTCCCACCTAGCCCTGGTCCCTGCTGCTACCTGCTGTTCGGCTACCGTGGAGACTGCTCTCGCAGTTTAGGGCACATCATTTATGCAGCTTGACCTCAAGAGGGAACTATCTACAGTATCTATATTACTACATGTCTAACCCGGTTCATTGCTCATTATGCATAGTCCATAGTCCATTCATTCTGTTCCCGTTGCAGATTGCCTGTCCTACGGCTTTCAGGAGAGGCAAAGATTTGATTTCAAATATTTTCTGTAATGTACTGATTGAATTTAAAAATTTAAGTAGCTGTCATAAGCTATTCATTAAGAGGTGTAGCCTTAAGCTAAAGGTTTCACATACTAAGACAGGTATTGTATATGTCTTGTGGCAGGCGAACTCATTGTGCGAAAATGCCCGGACTGTATTCTACATCTGCATATACACTATTGGCCGTTAAAATTGCTACACCAAGAAGAAATGCAGATGATAAACGGGTATTCATTGGACAAATATATTATACTAGAACTGACATCTGATTACATGTACACGCAATTTGGGTCTATAGATCCTGAGAAATCAGTACCCAGAACAACCACCTCTGGCCGTCATAACGGCCTTGATACGCCTGGGCAATGACTCAAACAGAGCTTGAATGGCATGTACAGGTACAGCTGCCTATGCAGCTTCAACACAGTACCACAGTTCAAGTAGTGACTGGCGTATTGTGGGGCGAGCTAGTTGCTCGGCCACCATTGACCAGACGTTTTCAATTTGTGAGAGATCTGGAGAATGTGCTGGCCAGGGCAGCAGTCGAACATTTTCTGTATCCAGAAAGGCCCCTACAGGACCTTCACTTTCGGACTGCGCGCGGGAAGAGCGAACACTGAAATTTTTCAGTGCGAGCTATGATTTATCTTATTTTATTATGATGATCATTTCTTCCTACGTAGGTGGTTGCCAACAAAATATTCTCACATTGTGAGAAGAGAGTTGGTGATTAAAATTTCATAAGAAGGTTCTGACTCAGCGCCTTTGTTTTCATGACTACCATCCCAATTCGTGCACCATATCCGTGGCGCACATCGCTTATATTACGATAATACAAAACGGGCTGCCCTTCTTTGAAATTTTTCGATGTTCTCTGTCAATCCTATATGATGAGATCCCACAACGCCCAGCAGGACTCCAGAAGAGGGTGGACAAGCGTAGTATAAGCAATCTCGTTAGCAGACTTGTTACATTTTCTACGTGTTCTTCCAATAAATCGCTTTCTTTTGTTTGCTTTCCTAACAACATAATATTATAATCCGTAAGTGTTTAGTTGAGATTGCAGCCTTTATATTTGTGTAATCTATCGTGTAACTCAAATTTAGCGGATTTTTTGTAGTGCCCATGTGGAAGACTTCCTACTTTTCATGATTATGAGTCAATTGCCACTATTTGCACCATATAGATATCTTGTATAAATCATTTTGCAGTACGTTTTGATCATTACTGATGCCTTTACATGACGGTAAATGACAGCAACAACCGCAAACAACCTAAGAGCGTTGCTCAGATGGTCTCCTAAATCGTGTATCTAGATCAGGAACAACAGAGGTCCTATAAGACTTCCTTGGGGAACGACAGATATTACTTCTGTTTTACCCATGACTTTCCGTCAGTTATTGTGAACTGTGACCTTTCTGACAAGAAATAACGAATCTAGTCACCCAACTGAGATGACGCTCCAAAGGTAGCATTTTAATTAGCCTTCAGAAAATCCAAAAATATTAAATCAATTTAACATGTCCTCTCGATAGTACCGATTACTTCACGAGAGAGGAGAGCTAGTTGTGCTTCACGAGAATGGTATTTTCTGAATCCATGGTGGCCGTTTGGCAATCAATCGTTTTTCACGAGGTGCTTCACAATGTTCGCGCACAGTATAAGTTTCAAAATCTTACTGCAAATCGACGTTAGTGATATTGATATGTAATTCAACGGATTAATCCTATTTTATTTCTTGGGTATTGGTGTGGTCTGTGCAACTTTCCAGTCTTTGGGTACGGATTTTTCTACGAGTGAGCGGTGGTTTGACTGCTAAGTATGAAGCTATTGCGTCAGCATACTGCGAAAGGAACCTGATTGGTATACTGTCTGGACCAGAAGACTTGCTTTTATTAAGCGTTTTAAGCTGATCCGCTAAACCGAGGTTTCTACTTGTTACTTATGTCGACATTTGTTCTAGATCCGAATTCTGAAATATTTACTTCGTCTTCTCTCGTGAAAGAATTTCGGAATACTCGCATATTTATTCAGTATTTGAAAACGAGAGCGCTTCGTGGGTTTTAACAAACTTTGCACATTACTTGAAAGCTATACGCAATTTTTTCTTCCAGATTTTCCTCACCCCCCCCCCCCCCTGCCTCCCTCAACAAATCATGAAACGAAAACTACACTTTCTCTGCTCATGCAGCAGAACTGCCGTAGCAAGCATGGCGTTTTAATTTATTACTTCTTTATTATTAACTTTATTTGCAACACATTTTGCAGAGAGTATCCAAATATGCTGATAAGTTGACCTACAACATTATATCGTTGTACGACATACAGTTCAGGAGATATGATGTCATAAGCGCTGATTAAACGGAGTGCATATTAGAGTGCACTTATCCAGCGTTTTATAGTAAGAGAACTTAGCTACTTCCAATAAACTTTAAACTTAATTCCAAATATTTACTAAACGTTTTCTTGCTTGCATGCTTAAATCAAATATTTAACACATTAACTCATTGTAAGGTAATCAAAAGTTTGAAGTTGTTTATACATGGGAATTCGATTCTTTAAAGAATAGGGTGTTTATTAGTGAACTAAAGTTTTTTTCACCTATTCTCGACCTGACAGGAAAGACAGCGGTTTCTAAGTTAAAAATAAAAATAAAGAAACAAAAAGTACTTAATTTCATTTTTGACAGATGCATGTTGTTCAATGATTTTCCAATAGATAGACTGCTCACCGGAGGGCAATTTTCGAAGATTTGCAATTTACCAAGCCTTCCATAACATCTTCATTGTATGCAACATTTTCGAACCACAAATTACGTTCCCAGATTGAACTCTCATTCTGCAGCCGTGTGTGTGCTGATTTAAAACTTCGCGGCAGATTGAAACTCTGAGCTGGGCTGGGACGAACCTGACACCTTTGTATTTCTAGGACAAATACAGTTTCGATCTGTTAGAAGTTCAAATCGGAGTAAAGATTCTTTTTGGAAACAGTCCTCTAGGGGGTGGCTGTACTATTTATCCATAACATCCTTTATTCCTGGGACGCTGGTCCGACACGGTATGCACAAAAACTTTTGTGACTTTTAGAAAGATGGAGGGCGTGCCAAAAAGTAATGTCTCCGAATTTTTGTGTGAATACTCTTAAAGCTCAAAATAAAACAAACGTTATTAACATTATATATTTTTATTCTTCGTGTCTACTTATTTATTTCTGAACATAGTCACCTTGACGTCGAATGCGTTTCTCCGAACGAGATACTAGTTTGTTGACACCAGCACTTTGTTGACGGAGAAACAACCTCAATTCTGTTTACACCGCTTCATTACTACTCAAAGTGAGGTCCTCGAAATTGCTGTTGTTGCTCCTTTTTTTTGGAAACAGATAAAAAATTGGATGGAGTCAAGTAAGGACTGTACGGAGGATGATCGATGACAGTGAATCCAAGGCGTCGTATTGTTGCAGATGTCGCTGGGTTCGTGTGTGGTCTGGCTTTGTTACGCTGAAGGAGAGTGTGCTTTATGTGTGGACGAACTCTTCGAATTCGAAACTCGATTAGAGCGTGGTGTTTCCCACGCGTCATCTAAGTTACGTTACACATTCCCATGTTACACACTACAATTCGGAGCACTCTAATGGCAGAGAGCTGAAAATACACTGGTGGAAAGAAACTGGAACATCAAGAAGACGTTGTGCGTCAAAAATGAAAGGTTGTCTACTCAAATATCATGCCAGCCGCATAATAATGGCGCCAGTATCGCCACTTTGGGGATGTAAACCAAATTTATTTAAAATACATGCAATAACGGTCGTGAGTGTTAGTTACCTTCGACGTTGGACGTGGTGAGCTGATATTAGTCAAGAATACTTTTATGGCCACAAAGACGCTATTATCAATAACTCACTGTATTTGAATGGGGTCGTGTAATAGGGCAACGAGTGACTGGAAGTTGCTTCTGCGGTATTGCAGAAAGAGTTGGTAGGAATGTAGCCACTGTAAATGAGTGCTGGCAGTGGTGGTCCCCAGAACGTACAGTCTCAAGAAGACCGGGCTCCGAACGGCCACGTGGCTCTGCCCAGAGAGAAGTCGGCGTAAAGGCTTTGGAGCATCGTAGTGCATCTGCAGTATCGATCTGAGCAGCTGTTGCCACCACAGTGGCACAACAAACTGTTACAAAATCGAAAACGAAACTTCCTGGAAGATTAAAACTCGGGTCCTTTGCCTTTCGCGGGCAAGTGCTCTACCATCTGAGCTACCCAAGCAAGACACACGCCCCTTCCTCACAGCTTCAATTCCGCCAGTACCTCGTCTCCTACTTTCCAAACTTCACAGAAGCTCTTCTGCGAACCTTACACAACTAGCACTCCCGGAGGAAAGGATGTTGCAGAGACATGGCTTAGCCACAGCCTTGGGGGATGTTTCCAGAATCGGTTACTTGATACTCTCTTGTGCATTCCACTGACCCCAAAGCACCGCCATTTACGACTTCAGTTGTGTCAAGCGAGAGCTCATTGGAAGGCAGAGTGGAGGTTTGTAGTACTTTCTGTTGAAAGATGGTTCTGCCTCGGTGCCAGTGATGACCTTGTCTTGGTTAAAAGAAGGCCAGTTGAAGGCCTGCAACCCGACTGTCTGTGTGCTAGACACACTGGACCTACACCTGGAGTTTATAGTCTGGGGTGCGATTGCAGGAGCACTGTCGTGGTTATCCCACGCACCCTGACTGCAGATCTGTACGTCAGCCGTGTGATTCGACTTGCTGTGCTGACATTCATGAACATCATTGCAGGTGGTGTTTTCCAACGGGATAACGATTGTCCACATATCGCTGTTGTAACCCAACAGGCTCTACAGAATGTCGACATGCCTTGGCCTGTTCGCTCATCAGATCTGTCTCCAATCGAGCACATATGGGACATCATCGGACGATCACTCCAGCGTCATCCACAAACAGTATTAACCGTCCCTATTTGCGTGCTTAAATTCAAAATTCTGCCGGTACACCAATTATTAATGTAAAACCACTTCACATTTGCAATGGCTTATCTCGCGCTTACAGTAACCTGCTATCTTGCAGTGTTAATTACTTAAGCCCGTGGCAAACAGCATGACGCTCAAGCGACAGATTGGGACAGCATCCTAGGGTGGCTCGGCACTGGCTCCTGAAATATTCAGTATGAGCTGGCCATGCTACATGAAGTGTGTGAGTGGAGTGGTCAGCCAGCATACGCGAAAATTGCCTTTCTCGCTCGCAAAAGTGCCACTCTACATCCATGCGGAACTACGAGCCGCTGTGGGTGATAGGTCATCGCCCACGAAGCTCGTGGTCATTCTTGTATATGACACCCACGGTATTCTGGAATGTCACTCTGTTATGGACAACCACACCGTCAATGCTCAATACTACGGCAACTTTCTGCTGTACCACCTGTGATGTACACTTCGTCCAAAATATCCGTCACGGCTGGATAATGCAATCATCCTTCCCCACCCACCCTCATCACCATACCTTAGTCCATGCTACCCCAATCTCTTTACACAACTGAAGATGCCCTTGCTTTGGTGGCGCTTTGCAAGCTGGGTGGATATCCTCACGGCATTTCTGGGACATGTGGAACACTGATGACAATGACAATGGCATTCGACGCCTTCCCCACAGCTGGTACTTGGCACTATTCCTTACTACAGTAGCTGATTTTGATTCATTTTTGTTCCGTTTCTGTTCGTGCACAATAAATTTATACATAGCTGCAATACCTGTAGCTCATTTCAACCTCTGACGTGATCTCCTGTGCTGGAACCCTATGTTGGAATTTAGGTACGCACTGTCTTGCCGGTTCAATACACAAGCATGAACTTGCATGTAACTGCCATATTGTCGATTTATTGCAGTATAAACCATAGTTGCCAAGACTTATGGAATGACCCACGCATATAACTCTCAGTGCTTCCATTGCCAAACCAACCGTGTAATCAACTGTACTGACCTGAAGAAATAAAAATGTTTCACTCTCCAGTCCTTTTATCAGATATTTTTGATCTGGCGGTTCCGTGTGCCTGTGTAATATTTGTCGGTTAACATATTACCATGTGAAGTATGGTTAATACGATGAGTTCAGTTTGAATTGCAGGAAATAGTGATCATAACCTTATTGGGAGGTGAAATTTTCTCCTCCTTTCTGAATGCGGATGCGCTACTGTGGTAGCTGTTTGGTTTCCAGTGTAAAGCATGTATCCGTATATGAACTGTAATAATAAATTTTTGCAAGGAATGATTCTGATTCTTTTTTTTTTTAAAGTTACAAGCATTTTGATAAATTATTCATCTCTTTATCTTTCTTCCGCGTCCAACAAATGAAGTAAGCAGTTGTAAAAACATTTATAATTTTTCATTCTTCACTTAAAATTCTGAACTAGTTAAATATAGAGGCTTATACTGAAATTAACAAATGAATAGTGGAGGAATCGGAATATACCACTCTCTTAGCTTATAGCACATGTAATCCCTCTGTTAAGAAAGGCAAACGCGGTGACTGTAAAAACTATCATGGCACCAGTCTACTAAACACTTTCTACAAATTGTATTCAAAAATAATTGCATGTAGAATATCACAGAAGATTCTATTTGTGAGGAAAAAAGTAAATTTAATTGAGCACTGTGACTGTAATTAAGGGTATTACAGAGATAGTAAATTGACCTCGAAATGGTTTTAGATCATGTTACCTGTGATAGCCTATGGACGATTAAGCCTGAATGTGGAAATTATTATTATCTAACAGAGGTAGTGAAGTTCTTTATAAAATATCTTTATAAAAATAGATGCATTGTAATAAACGCAAGTAGGAGTCAGTTAGAAGAAATCGTTATTAACCGAAATGTAATACAGGGATGTGGACTATTGTCTACACTTTTTAGTACGTTTTCCTTCGGTCGCTTTCTCGTTCGCCTGTCTGCTAGGTACACATTTTGCTATTTGCTTTAAAATAATTTCACTGTGAGCTAGAGACTCGAAATTTTAAGCATATAACCCACCAGTTATAGCTATTTGGATGGGAAAAGGTAGAATAGCTTTGTTTTTGAGGTTGTGGTATATATTACCCCTCTGGTGGAAAATCCACGTTTTGGACCCTAGCGCGTTATCCGACATCTTGAAAAAACCGCAAAGAAATTGCACTTTTTCTAGTTTTGCATCAGTATCTCGCTTCAGCTGCATTTTAGGCAAAAATATGTCATTATTAGTTTCGAACAGTGACTAATGCGCTGCTGGTTTTAAATATAATATGTTGGAAAATTAGGAACAGCTACTGAGATACTAGACTGTGAAAAATGTTAAAAACTGTCAAGTGACGGCAAAAAGTTAGACATGTCATTGGTTTCGCCTCAATTTAGTGCAGTTTTGTGCAAAGTGCATAATATCCAGTGTTGCAGAGGATTTTATTTCGTTCAAATTCTTGGAAAACTTTTTGTAATTACTCCCTATAAATACCGAGATACGTTGCATTAACAATTTTAGTGAAAGTGAACTTGGAACTGAAAATACCACGCTCTGTCGAAAATAGTATTCCTGATTGTAATATCATCTTTAAGCCATTATGTATGCAATATATACATGTAGTTCATGAGATTCTTGTAATTTATGGAGAATAAATGTATTTGAAAAGGAACACAAATTTTCAACACTATAAATAAAATACAGTTTAAAAGTAGATCTTAAATTCCATTTTAATGATGTATACAAAAGTTTCCAACCTGCAATAAATTTACCGCTTTTTAAAGTAGATAATGTCGTATTTTTGCCTAAAATGCAGTGGAAGTGAATTACTGGGGAAAAGCTGCACCAAGTGCCACTTCTTTGCGGTTTTTCAAGATGGCGGATAACGCACAAAGGAAAGAAGGTCTAAAACTTGGATTTTTCACAAGAGGGGTAACACGTACAATATAAAAATGGTTCAAATGGCTCTAAGCACTATGGGACTCAACTGCTGTGGTCATAAGTCCCCTAGAACTTAGAACTACTTAAACCTAACTAATCTAAGGACAGCACACAACACCCAGCCATCACGAGGCAGAGAAAATCCCTGACCCCGCCGGGAATCGAACCCGGGAACCCGGGCGTGGGAATCGAGAACGCTACCGCACGACCACGAGATGCGGGCACGTACAATATACTTGAAATTGAAAATTACTCTGCCTTTTGCAAGCCAGCAGCTTTATTAGAGCTGTCTCTACTGGTCTAATAACTCAGAACTGGATGGCAAAGCAGTGGTGTAGAGGTAAGAACAACCTATCTGCAATATGTGTCGGCCTGGGTGAAAGCGAAATGACGAAGAATCACAGCCTGTCTAATTGAAATTCTTGCACGATGGCTGTGTCATAGCCCCTAAAGTCGCAATGTGCTTAAATTGCCTGTTGTAGAAAGAGTCTGCTACAACTCATTTGATTTGTAGATGCAACTCTAATGCCTGCATCAGTTTCTACCAAACTGTACAAATGTATCTGGCAAAAAAATTATTATGACGCTAAGATCCTCTTCAGAACCTCTACATCTGAGGTGGGGCCATATAAAAGCATTACCCAGAGACACGTAGAGCAATCTTAGCAAATTTTGCTGTATGTGTGAGTCGTGCCTGCCCAGCTGGCCGCGCGGTCTAACGCGCTACTTCCCGAGCGGGAAGGCGTGCCGGTCCCCGGCGCAAATCCGCCCGGCGGATTAGTGTCGAGGTCCGGTGTGCCGGCCAGCCTGTGGATGGTTTTTAAGGCGGTTTTCCATCTGCCTCGGCGAATGCGGGCTGGTTACCCTTATTCCGCATCAGTTACACTGTGTCGGCGATTGCTGCGCAAATACTGTTTCCACGTACACGTACACTATAATTATTCTATTACACAAACATTTGGGGTTAAACTCATCTGGTATGAGACGTTCCCAGAGGGGTCCACTGGGGGCTGAAACGCACAATATTCCTTGGTTTGGTGTGGGGCGGCGGTGGGGTGAGTGGACTGCTGTGGCCTGTTGTGGGACTGTGAACCACTAAGGGCTACTAGGGATGATACCTTTCCGTCGTTTATAGGTCCCCATACATACGTATGTGACTCATATTAACACGTTTTCATTAACTCGCTCAACTGATTTTAAAGTAAGTTCCCTTTCTGTACCACTGCCATTTCTCCTTTTACTGTCAGAGTCGCGAATAGTTCTCAGGAGAAACGGTTGTTGGTAAGCCTCAATGTGAGCCCAGATCTCTATGATTGACATGCTCGTATCAGGTCACTTTCTTGTCTATGTGTCTATCTAGCGAGGTGGCGCAGTGGTTAGCACAGCGCACACACATTCGGGAGGACGACGGTTCAAACACACGTCAGGCCATTCTTATTTAAGTTTTCCATGATTACACTGAATGGCTTCAGACAATCGCCGTGATGTTTCCTTTGAAAAGGCACGGCCGATTTCCTTCCCCATCCTTCTCTAATCCGAGCTTGTGTGTTCCGTCTCTAGTGATCTCGTTAAACACTAATCTACGAGGTGTGGCTAGAAAAAAACCGGACTAGTACTGGTGAAACAATAAAACGAATGCAATAAGGCTGAAAGTCGCGTGGCCTGTCAAGTGACTCTCGCTCCGCCTACTGCTCGAGTTTCATCTGCCTCCTGCACTCAGTCTGCCTGTGGCGTCTGTTTTAAGTAGTTGACGTTTTGTCTGTGCGTCGGAACATGTTGAGTGTACAGAAAGAACAGCATGTTAACATCAAATTTTGTTTCAAACTAGGAAAATCTGCAAGTGAAACGTTTGTAATGTTACAACAAGTGTACAGCGATGATTGTTTATTGCGAACACAAGTGTTTGAGTGGTTTAAACGATTTAAAGATGGCCGCGAAGACACCAGTGATGACACTCGCACTGGCAGATCATTGTCAGCAAAAACTGATGCAAACATTGAAAAAATCGGTAAACTTGTTCGACAAGATCGCCGTTTAACAATCAGAGCAGTGTCTCAGTTAACAGGAGTTGACAAGGAAAGTGTTAGGCAGATTCTTCATGAAAGTTTCAACATGAACAAAGTGTGCGAGTGTCATCACTGGTGTCTTCGCGGCCATCTTTAAATCGTTTAAACCACTCAAACACTTGTGTTCGCGATAAACAATCATCGCCGTACACTTGTTGTAACATTACAAACGTTTCACTTGCAGATTTTCCTAGTTTGAAACAAAATTTGATGTTAACATGCTGTTCTTTCTGTACACTCAACATGTTCCGATGCACAGACAAAACGTCAACTACTTAAAACAGACACCACGGGCAGACTGAGTGCAGGAGGCAGATGAAACTCGAGCAGTAGGCGGAGCGAGAGTCACTTGACAGGCCACGCGACTTTCAGCCTTATTGCATTCGTTTTATTGTTTCACCAGTACTAGTCCGGTTTTTTTCTAGCCACACCTCGTACTCCTTCTCTGTCTGTTCGGTTCAAATTTTGCAGTAGATTTTAATCTAACTTCTCGATGAACTAGATATCCGAAATTTTAAACAGAACTCAGAACCGGATGATAATGCAATATTAACTCGCTTTCTTGTCAGTCTGTTTGTTGGACGTGTAACCTTCCCCTCACTTATCGACCTTAATGACAGTGAAAAATTACACCGCGTGTACCTAATGGAAATTTGGGAAAAGCAATCGTCACCGAGGTTAATTTGTCGGTAAAGAGGGAGGAAAGGGTTACATCTAAATGAAAGGAAAAATGCAAATGAAACTGGTGGAAATTAATTTTGAAATAGGGGTAAAGTTAATAAAGAAAGTGAATGTGCGGCCGTTACGTTAACAATCAACTAGCGGCAATTAGATATTTAAGATTTGGGGGAAATTACGGTCGCCAGTCCTAAGGACAATTACTGTAGTAACTGAAAAAGAAAGGTTATTACACATATAATGAGCACTAGAAGCGTGGCAACTGAATGTTGACACGTGTAGTGTGAAAACTGAAAGTTTGTCAGAAGTAATAAATTTCGCTACACTCTGACTTAGTTTAGCAAAAGAATTAATAAAACCGGAAAATTGAAATTTAATTTAGTGACTGAAATTAACAGTGAGCTTTGTTTCTGAAGCACAACGAAATTCAGTAAAATGCGGTTAGTCTTGTACTACCTCAACAATCATTTCAAAAGCTACTTGTATATACGCAATTTAGAAATAAGAGATTTAACTTTGAACTTGAATTAAATGATTCTGAACAATTAACAATAGTAAAATTTAGTACGTACCAAGCTGAGCTGCAGTCACAGGTAAGCTAAAATATGGTAACAAAACTAGCACTCTTAATTTGTGCTTGTGTAATCTAAGTATTGTAGCCAGCTATGAATACCTTAACTGAACTTTGAAATTAAAGCAGTGAAATGATGTTACTTTAATGCTGGCGTCTGAATTTCAACGACACTCGGGTTCATTCCGGAAAAGGAAGGGACCCTGCTTGGTAATGCACTTGGGACAATGAGCAACAAAGGTTCATGCTACGTTGCTGTAATTTTGTGATTTGAACAGTTTGAAAAGCTGAGGTCTGCCATACAGTTCTAAAACTTTACGTGCTTCCTGTCTTCCTTGTTGGTTGATTGAAGGTTTGAAGCCGTCGATCGAGGAGGTGGTGACAGTCACTCATTGTCGGCCGTCGCTGTTGCGGAAGCTGGATGTTGGCGCGCCTTCTTCTCGACACGGTCACCAGACGAAACGGGCTCTTGATGTGCGCCAGCTAATGCCTCCCGTCCGCGACACCATGTCAGAAACTATCATCGCAAGTCGAGCGCAATTACATGCTGCCAAACCCCGAAAGCGTGGAAACTCGCGGGAGCTTCACACAACACACCTGCTCCACTCGCTACTCCAGCCAGACTCTCTCTGCCCACGCGCTCTCCACGCGACAGAGTTAACACTACCAAAGATCCTACACACTTTGATTCTTCACACGACCTACCGATGTAATCGTTCGATAGCAGTTTTCCCTAGGCAAGACCCAGCATAAAAGTACAAATAATATTTACGAAACAAACCAATTATACATCGACATAAATGCATAAATATATATATACAAATAGTAAAACAATTACAATATGTAAAGACACAGAAATGTCATATATTCAGGTAACAAAAATAAGGAAAACAAATTTATAGTACAATAGATGGAAATAGGAGGATATGCATTTCCGGCGTTACAGATGTGAAGAAGTTTATTAATGCCTGACACGTCGGCTGCCTTGTAGGATCGGTATGTTGTGTAGGTAACATCGAAATGCATTCTAGGCGATGTGTGAGTGGACAGGCTCGGCAGAGAGGAAGAGAAGATGGACAGAGAGAGGGGGAGGATGATATGTGTAACACACATGTATCTGGGTGAAGCTGTCGGTAAGAAGTTAGTATGTATATGTATATAAATAATTATTTAAAGAAAAAATACAATCTCACCCAAGTGTTAAAGTCCATTGAAAATTTCGGACACATAAGAATAAAAAGTCGAAGAAATTATTTAAATGATTTTTTTAATATACTGCAATTATAAATTGACCTAACAAGTATAAAATAGTTTCTCCTACTCCTTACACGTTCCTGACTCCATACAGACATTTCTAAAAATTTGTGATTTTAAATTTTTAATAGCTACGAAAATAAATAAGGATAGGCTTTCGTGGCCGGTGTCACAGTCAATAAAACTATTTCAGATGAGTGACTGTATTGTAAATGTGTGAAATTTTATTTGACACATTGACAATGCAGTCACATACCCTGAAGAATTTTGTTGAGCTTGTTAATGAAAAACACTGGTCGCATGCCTTACATAAGGGATGAATGAATAGTTCACCATCTATTGTCGATGTGTTGCAGATTTATCACAGCCTTGACGAGTGAGATTTCCAAGAAATAAACGTTTTTATCTACTTGCACATTTGTCAGTTGGTGAATATGAAATCTCGTCGTAAACGTTTACCGTCTTCGAATCAGTTCCTGTAGGCGTTAGTGTTCCATTTTTGAATTCTTTTGGTGTCATTATAGTCCTCAACGAAGTTACAGAGATGTAACACTACCTCCGAATTGAGCAAAAAGCCACCGAAAAATCGAAATACAAATTTGGAATTTCGAAAACTATGTGAAACTGAAACCAGCATAGTTGTAGCTCAATTCATAACCTACAGAAGTGTGTGTTGCATATCATTTAGAAATCAAAATATTTCATCATAACGACGTCGCAGTTTGAAGCGTTCTGTGGGACGCAGTTTGAACGATGTTTAAATGATCTTCAATAATAACCTGCACCAGAGTACAGGAATGTTCTAGAGTTATTTTCGTGTAGTCGTGTAGTATGGGATAGTGAATGATATTCAAATTTAAAGCCGAAGGTGGATTGTGGAATAAATGTAATCTCAAGCATTAACAAAAATTGAGGAATTTGTTTACATTACGTCTACAATTCACGTCTGAATGTTAATAAAAAAATCACCACCACGGTCGAATGCAAAAAATTCAAGAATTGTTTCCGTGTCTGATGCCACAGCCTGAAAGTAGAAAAGACAATTCCATTTTCCATCATGACTGTATTATAACCACAGTAGTTTATTTCACATGATCCGGTGATTTCAGTGATATGGATTTTTCTAGTGCGTCCTCGTATTATGTTATATACGAGCATGTTTGAATTACGGATGTATGCACTATGATTACGCGCTTGAAAATGACACATCGTCGAAATAATCTGATCACGTGAAGTAAGTCACTGTGATATTAATATAGCCAGGGAATTAACTTTTTGACAAGGTTTCGTATTATTCCACGACGGCTCATTCAGTTGATGAGGGAAGTGTTCCATATTTTTCGCGTAGTATTTTCAAGATGAGGAACGCTGTGTGTGCTTGGTATTTCAAGTGAAATAATGTTTCCGAACACCAAGCAGGGAATAACTTTGTGTATGTTACCACTTGTCGAAGGTATACTGTTCGAAATCGTAACAATGTGTAACAAGCGTGTTTCACGAACATACAGTTTTCGATTTATTCTCTTTATTAAATCTACTTTTTAGAGCGATTTTATTTCCAAATCCAGGCAATCGAGTTGTAACTACTGACGGCTATGAGTGCAGCTTTACTTCTGGCTCCTGAAAAATAACGTGTGTGACTGTTCTGTGTATATTACTTGATTTCCTACCCAGGTTGAAACGTGGAGTAATGTTTACTGCGAGTTGGAGTTGCTCAGAAATTTTAATAGAGCATCCCTTGGTCCAACATTTTTTCTAAAAGTGTAGCGGGTACAGTTTTCTACTGATACGTTATCAAATTTCATCCCAGAGCTCGCCTTTTTTTATAGAGACGTGACTAAAACGAGGACCCTTTTTTCGTCGCAAGTGGGAATAAGCAGGCACAAGGTCTCCTTACGTGACGTGCTTCGGGATTACGGGAGCTTTATAGCTGTCGATCTCGACAAGCCAGAGTAAAAATTCATCACCCTCTCGGAAGCAGTTTTCAGCGTCGTTAAGCAGGCAGTGATGGCCGCTGAGCCTATAGAAAGCGGGGCTACCGTGTAGTCTCGCATTTTATGGGGCAGTGTATTGGAAAAGTCGTCGCCCTGCATACACGTGCTTCCAGCGCCGCACAGTATTCTGCAAGAGCACAGTGAAACACTAACCTCATGGTACAACCAGTTCTGTCTTCTGACCGGTTACAACAGTTTGTTTAAAAGTGTTGCACTACAAATTCGTAAGTCGATATCCTGATTAAAAAAAAAGAGAAGTGATATGACACCTATAAGCTAGCCGTTGCACGTTGTTCGTGTGAAACACTGCTTCGCATTACAGTTCTTTTTGTATGTATACTTTGTTCATTCTTTTCATCCGTACATTCGCTTTTAGCGTATTCCACTCTTTTGTTCGATACAGTTCCCCACAGTCGTTTAATAAACAAAGTAAGAGCATATGGACTATCAGACCAATTGTGTGATTGGATTGAAGAGTTCCTAGATAACAGAACGCAGCATGTCATTCTCAATGGAGAGAAGTCTTCCGAAGTAAGAGTGATTTCAGGTGTGCCGCAGGGCAGTGTCGTAGGACCGTTGCTATTCACAATATACATAAATGACCTTGTGGATGACATCGGAAGTTCACTGAGGCTTTTTGCGGATGATGCTGTGGTATATCGAGAGGTTGTAACAATGGAAAATTGTACTGAAATACAGGAGCATCTGCAGCGAATTGACGCATGGTGCAGGGAATGGCAATTGAATCTCAATGTAAAGTGTAATGTGCTGCGAATACATAGAAAGAACGATCCCTTATCATTTAGCTACAATATAGCAGGTCCATAAATTATCTGGGAGAATGCATTAGGAGTGATTTAAAATGGAATGATCATATAAAGTTGATCGTCGGTAAAGCAGATGCCAGACTGAGATTCATTGGAAGAATCCCAAGGAAATGCAATCCGAAAACAAAGGAAGTAGGTTACAGTACGCTTGTTCGCCCACTGCTTGAATACTGCTCACCAGTGTGGGATCCGTACCAGATAGGGTTGATAGAAGAGATAGAGAAGATCCAACATAGAGCACTGCGCTTCGTTACAGGATCATTTAGTAATCGCGAAAGCGTTACGGAGATGATAGATAAACTCCTGTAGCTCGGTACTGGCTTTTGTTGAAGTTTCGAGAACATACCTTCACCGAGGAGCCAAGCAGTATATTGCCCCCTCCTACGTATATCTCGCGAAGAGACCATGAGGATAAAATCAGAGAGATTATAACCCACACAGAGGCATACCGACAGTACTTCTTTTTGCTAACAGTACGAGACGGGAATAGAAGGGACAACCAATAATAATGTGTGTGAAATCTTATGGGACTTAACTGCTAAGGTCATCAGTCCCAAAGCTTACACACTACTTAACCTAAATTATCCTAAGGACAGGATCGTAGAGGAAGGCCATAGAGATGAATGGATAAGTAAATTCAGACGGATTAGGTTGCAGTAGTTACTCGGAGATGAAAACGCGTGCACAGGATAGAGTAGCAAGGAGAGCTGCATCAAATCAGATTCTGGACTGAAGACTGCAACAACAACAACATAGTACAGTGTTCTCCTATGTATTACTAATTCGATATTAGCAACTGAACTGAACTAGAGTAATTATTACAAAGTAGGACTTCAGTATTTGTATTTATTTTCCCCTCGAATGATAATGCTTTCTTCTCTAAGTAATTAATGCACTCTGCGTCATCTTATGTCTGTTCAGCATGTAACAAATGTGATTTTCCCGTATTAATTTTCCCTCTACTGCTCCTTCTAGCGCCACGTTCACTCTTCCTGGAGGATGTAGCAGACGTGCGACTGTCCTCTCTCTTTTTCCGGTAAAGATCAGCCCTATATTTCCTTCCTCGTCCCTTTTTTTAGTACTTATGCATTTCCTACTTAATCCTTTCAGCTTATTTTTAACACTGTTTCACAGCACCGCATTCAAATACTACTTCTTATCGGGATTTCCAAACGTCCACGTTTCGCTTTCATTCTATTCTTTGCTCCAAACGCTCACTTTCACGCTTCTTCCTCACTTTCGTATCAGTATTTGATAACAGTAGAACTAGTGACAGCTACAAATACACACCCATGCCCGAGGGAGGACTCGAACCTCCGCCGGGACCAGCCGCACAGTCCATGACTGCAGCGCCTCAGACCGCTCGGCTAATCCCGCGCGGCGGAGAACCAATAGAGGTACTCAAGGTACCCTCCGCCACACACCGTCAGGTGGCTTGTGGAATATGGATGTAGATGTAGATATCTCTACGGACGTACTAGTCAAAAAATTTGGAACAATGTAGTACATATTTCGAACTTTACGTCCACACTAGTGTGTCCTCCTAGTGCTTAATTTCACTCAGTCTGGATCTACCTAGTGTTGGATGGATAAACAAGTCTCTCATTAAACGGTTCTTCTGAGAACTTCATAGAATTATTTTATCTGTTTGTTTCTATATCTTCATTTCGTGAGCTCCTGAAAAAGTTTCAGAAAGTTCACGCACTGCTGGATCCTCACGTAGACGATTGTCACCGCCACGTTAAGAAAGCGGAGTTTGTATGCTCCAAGAGACGCGCCTGATGAAAAGAGATCTAATCAGCTTCGACATCTTCTCTACCTTCACGCAACTATTGCTAGGAGACTTCTTGGTGCCGCTTATGTCCACTTTGGCAAAGGCACAGCCAAACTGTTATGATTAGTGCTTACCACCGCTTACATTCGAAGCAGGTTATGTTCTGTGTACAAACAGACAGACAATATGGGTCATGTGGATCCATGGAAATCTTAATTTCGCAAGTTCTCCCTAAAACGAAATTATTCTGCCCTTATGTGTTTGATACTTTCATGATTGTCAGGCTGAATAATAGGAATCTTTTTTTTTATTTACAAGCTAAGTTCCGTAGGACCAAATTGAGCAGCAAATCACCAAGGTCATGGAACCGGTCAGTACATGAAATTATAACATAGAAAGTAACAACAGATAAAATAAAATGTTTATGGACCCAAAAAGCAGTCAGGTCATAGGTTTAAGTAAACGAAATCAAAAATATAATATAGGAATCAGCTTAATTTTTCAAGGAACTCCTCAACAGAATACAAGGACTATCCATGGGAAACCTTTGAGTTTCGATTTGACAGTGCGTGGATTACTGCTAAAATTTTTGAATTCTTGTGGTAGCTTATTGAAAATGGATCCAATAGTATACTGCACACCTTTCTGCACAAGAGTTAAGGAAATACTATCCAAATACAGGTTGGATTTCTGCCTAGCATTAACTGAATGCTAGATGCTAATTCTTGGGATAAACTGATATTGTTAACAAGAAACGACGGTAAAGAATATAAATATTCAGAGGCCAATGTCAGAATACCCAGACTAGTGAACAGGGATCGATGAGATGTTCGCCATCTTACACCACTTATTGCCCGAACTGCTCATTTATGAGCCAAAAATATAATTTTAGAATGGGAAGAATTACCCCAAAATATAATACCATATGACATAAGTGAATGAAAATAAGCAAATTAAACTAATTTTCGTGTTGAACGATCACTTACTTCAGTTATCGTTCTTATACTAAAAAATGCAGTATTAAGCCTTTGAATAAAATACTGAACGTGAGCTTTCCACGACAGTTTACTGTCTATCTGAACACGTAGAAATTTGAATTGTTCAGTTTCACCCATCATACACCCATACTGTGAAATTAAAACGTCGGGTTTTGTTGAATTATGGGTTAGAAACTGTAAAAACTGAGTCTTACTGTGAATTAGCATTACTTTATTTTCTACAAGCCATGAACTTATGTCATCAACTGCACTATTTGAAACAGAGCCAGTGTTGCACACAACATCCTTTACTACCAAACTAGTGTCATCAGCAAACAAAAATACCTTAGAATTACCTGTAATACTAGAGGGCATATCATTTATACAAATAAGGAACAGGAGTGGCCCCAATACTGATCCCTGGGGCTCCCCCCAACTTGACCACACCCCACTCAGGCCCCATACCACAGTCATTCTCAACACTGTGAATAATGACTTTTTGCTGCCTGTAAGTAAGAGGTGAACCAATTGTGAGCTACTCCTTGTATTTCATAATGGTCCAACTTCTGAGTCAATATTTTGTTCTCAACGCAATCAAACGCCTTAGTTAAATAAAAAAATATGCCTAGCGTTCGAAACCTTTTGTTCACTCCATCCAGTACCTCACAGAGAAAAGAGTTTATAGCATTTTCAATTATTAAAGGACTACTAAATCCGAAGTGTTCATTTGATAGAAATTTAAGTGATATAAGATTATCAATTATCCTTACACACACAGCCTTTTAAATAACTTTAGGAAACAATGATGGCATAGAAATAGGTCTGAAATAGTCTACATTACCCTTTCTCCCTTTTTATGAAGCGGATTTGCTACTGAGTACTTTAATCGGCCAGGAAACTGACCATTCGCATCGGATAAATCACAAATATGGCTAAATACAGGGTTAACATGTGCAGCACAGTACTTTAATATTTTGCTTGGCACTCCATCACATCCACTAGAGTCCTTAGTCTTCAGTGAACTAATTATTCACTCAATCTCTCTCTTGTCAGTAAGACAGAGGAGTATTTCAGACATCAATCTCGGAAAGGCATTTTCCAAGAGCGTTCTATGATTCCCTGTAGAAACTAAGTTTTTATGTAATTCACCAGAAATGATCGGAAAATGATTGTTAAATACTATACACATACAGTATATAAAGTATTAGTAAGAGAAAAATTTTTACTACGAAATTACTGTATAACGTCGCTGCTGACCAGACACTTCCTTCACAACGGACCACATGGATTTAATTTTATCCTGTCAATTAGCTGTTCTATTTGCGTACCACATACTCTTTGCCTTCCTAATAACACTTTCAAGCACCTTGCAATACTGTCTGTAATGGGCTGCTGTAGCTTGATTGTGATTACTTCTAAAATTTTGATATAATTCCAGATATGTTCTACATTATATCCTTATCCCACTAGTCAGCCACCCAGGCTGCCTTTTACTACTACTATCCCGTTCAGAACGTTCTAAAGGAAAGCAACTCTCAAAGAGCATGAGAAATGTGTTATGGGAAGCATTATATTTGTCATCTATGTTATCGGCACTATAAACTTCCTGCCAATCTTGTTCCTTAACGAGGTTTAAAAAACTCTCTACTGCCGTTTGATTAGTTTTCCTGCCAAGTTCGTAATTATATGTGACATTTATTTGAGCACAAAAGCCTTTTAAAATTTGAGCATCATGGTCTGGAAGGTCATTCACCCTTTTAATAACAGAATGCGCATCTAGTAATGAAGAATGAATAAAAATATTGTCTATGGCTGTGCTACTGTTCCCCTGCACCCTAGTTGGAAAAAACACAGTCTGCATCAGATCATGTGAGTTTAGGAGATCTACCAAAATTCTTTTTCTTGCACAGTCATGTACAAAACATATATTGAAGTCACCAAATATAACTAATTTTTGATACTTCATCTCATTTGTGAATGAGTTACATTGCTGTATTCTTTTTTTCCGTAAAACTTTTGTATTCTTCTTCTTTCGTCAGTAACGTGAATAATTTCTTCCGTTGCTCACAATTTCTACAGTATTAACTTTCTTATTCATATATTTGTCTGTCCAGCTTCTGTGATGACCCTTTTCAGAGAATTCCGTTCCCCCTAAAATGAACTACAACTGTAGTATTTATTATAGCAGTACCTGTAGCCTTAGTGAACTTTGAGCACAGATCATCATTCCTGAATCTTTCAGTGTCTCACTTCCCAATGCAAGACTCCTGGATATTTCCGTAACCTATTCGTACTTTTCAGACAAATATGTGATTTGGGAATCTTTGTCATGCCATAATGTGATCCACCTGCTTATTTTCTGTGTCTCTTGGCCGTTTCCAAGGGTACTTCGTAGTACTGTGAAGTTTCAACTACGTATTTGTAGCTGTCACTAGTTCTACTGTTATCAAATACTGATACGAAAGTGAGGAAGAAGCGTGAAAGTGAGCGTTTGGAGCAAAGAATAGAATGAAAGCGAAACGTGGACGTTTGGAAATCCCGATAAGAAGTAGTATTTGAATGCGGTGCTGTGAAACAGTGTTAAAAATAAGCTGAAAGGATTAAGTAGGAAATGCATAAGTACTAAAAAAAAGGGACGAGGAAGGAAATATAGGGCTGATCTTTACCGGAAAAAGAGAGAGGACAGTCGCACGTCTGCTACATCCTCCAGGAAGAGTGAACGTGGCGCTAGAAGGAGCAGTAGAGGGAAAATTAATACGGGAAAATCACATTTGTTACATGCTGAACAGACATAAGATGACGCAGAGTGCATTAATTACTTAGAGAAGAAAGCATTATCATTCGAGGGGAAAATAAATACAAATACTGAAGTCCTACTTTGTAATAATTACTCTAGTTCAGTTCAGTTGCTAATATCGAATTAGTAATACATAGGAGAACACTGTACAATGTTGTTGTTGTTGCAGTCTTCAGTCCAGAATCTGATTTGATGCAGCTCTCCTTGCTACTCTGTCCTGTGCATGCGTTTTCATCTCCGAGTAACTACTGCAACCTAATCCGTCTGAATTTACTTATCCATTCATCTCTATGGCCTTCCTCTACGATTTGTAACCCCCATGCTTCCCTCCTGTGCTAAACTGATGATCCCTTGAAGTCTCAGAATGCGTTCTACCAAATGATCCCTCTCCTAGTCGGCTTGGGCTACAAATTTGTTTTCTTACCAATTCTGTTCAGTACCTCCTCGTTAGTTGCATATTCTTCCCAGCTAATATTCAACATTTTTCTGTAGCACCACATTTGAAAAACTTCTATTCTCTTCTGGCTAAAAACTATTTATCGTCCATATTTCACTTCCATATAAGGGTACACTCCACACAAATACATTCAGAAAGGAGTTCCTGACACTTAAATCTATACTAGATGTTAACAAATTTCTCTTCTTCAGAAACGCTTTTCTTGCCATTGCCAGCCTACATCGTACATCCTCCCTACTTCGACCACCATCAATTTTTTTGCTTCCCAAATAGCAAAACTCACCTACTACTTTAAGTGTCTCATTTCCTAATTTAATTCCCTGAGACTCACGTGATTTAACACGACTACATTCCATTATACTCGTTTTGCTTTTGTTAATGTTCATCTTATATCCTCCTTTCGAGACACTGTCCATTCCGTTCAGCTGATCCTTCAAGTCCTTTGCTGTATCTGACACACTTAAAATGTCTTTGGCAAACCTCAAAGTTTTTATTTCTTCTTCCTGAGGTTTAATTCCTATTCAAAATTTTCTTTGTTTCCTTTACTGCTTGTTAAATACACAGACTGAATATATTTGGGGATAGCTACAACCCTGTCTCACTCCTTTCTCAACCACTGCTTCCCTTCCGTGCCCCTCGACTCTTATAACTGCCATCTGCTTTCTGTACAAACTGTAAATAGCCTTTCGACCCCTGTGCTTTACGCCTCATATCTTTAGAATTTCTTTTCCAGTCAACATTGCCAAACGCTTTCTCGAACTCTACAAATGCTATAAACGTAGGTTTGCCTTTCCATAACCTATCTTCTATGAGAAGTCGTAGGGTCAGTATTGCCTCGCGTGTTCCTACATTTCTCCAATATCCAAATTGATTTTATCCGCGGTCGGCTTCTACCAATTTTCCCTTCTTCTATAAAGGATTCATGTTAATATTTTGAATCCGTAACTTATTAAACTGATAGTTCTGTAATTTTCACATCTGTTACCACCACCTTTCTTTGGAATTGGAATTATTATTTTCTCTTTGAACTCATATATATATATATATATATATATATATATATATATATATATATATATATATATATATATATATAGAGAGAGAGAGAGAGAGAGAGAACATTCCTTTAGAACTACAGAACTACTGACAGCCATGGGAGAGCCAGGCCTAACAAAACTCTACCATCTGGTGAGCAAGATGTATGAGACAGGCGAAATACCCTCCGACTTCAAGAAGAATATAATAATGTTAATATCAAAGAAAGCAGGTGTTGACAGATGTGAAAACTACCGAAGTATCAGTTTAATAAGCCACTGCTGCAAAATACTAACGCGAATGCTTTACAGACGAATGGAAAAACTGGTAGAAGCCGACCTCGAGGATAATCCGTTTGGGTTGGAATACGTGAGGCAATACTGACCCTACGACTTATCTTAGAAAATAGATTAAGGAAAGGCAAACCTACGTTTCTAGCATTTGTAGAGTTAGAGAAAGCTTTGGACAATGTTGACTGGAATACGTTCATCAAATTCTGAAGGTGGCAGGGGTAAAATACAGGGAGCGAAAGGCTACTTACAATTTGTACAGAAACCAGATGGCAGTTATAAGAGTCGAGGGGCATGAATGGGAAGCGGTGGTTGGGAAGTGAGTAAGATAGGGTTGTAGCCTATCCCAAATGTTATTCAATCTGTATATTGAGCAAGCAGTAAAGGAAATAAAAGAAAAATACATAGTAGGAATTAAGATACATGGAGAAGAAATAAAAACTTGGAGGTTCGCCGATGACATTGTAATTCTGTCAGAGACAGCAATGGATTTGGAAGAGCAGCTGAACGGAATGGGCAAGGTCTTTAAAGGAGGATATAATATTAACATCAACAAAAGCAAAACGAATATAATGGAATGTAGTTGAATTAAATCGGGTGATGCTGCAGGAATTAGATTAGGAAATGAGACGCTTAAAGTAGTAAATGAGTTTTTCTATTTGGGAAGCAAAATAACTGATGATGGTTGAGGTAGAGAGGATATAAAATGTAGATTGGCAATGGCAAGGAAAGCGTTTCTGAAAAAGAGAAAGTTGTTAACATCGAGTATAGATTTAAGTGGCAGGAAGTCGTTTCTGAAAGTATTTGTATATTTATTCGGAGTGTAGCCATGTATGGAAGTGAAACGTGGATAATAAATCGTTTAGACAAGAAGAGAATAGAAGATTTCGAGATGTGCTACAGAAGAATGCTGAAGATTAGATGGGTAGAAGTAATGAGGAGGTATTGAACAGAATTTGAGAGAAGAGAAATTTGTGGCACAACTTGACTAGAAGAAATGATCGCTTGGTAGGGCATATTCTGAGGCATCAAGGGATCACCAGTTTAGTATTGGAGGGCAGCGTGGAGGGTAATAATCGTAGAGGGAGACCAAGAGATGAATACACTAAACAGATTCAGAAGGATGTAGGTTGCAGTAGGTATTGGGAGATGAAGAACCTTGCACAGGATAGAGTAGCATGGAGAGCTGCATCAAACCAGTCTCTGGACTGAAGACCACAATGCAATTTTTAGTGTATACATGAGTACTAAAAATTCCTGAAACCGATTTGTCATAATCGTTACTGCTTAAACGTTCGATCAGAAAAGAAAATATGGCAAACAATGTCAAGAAAGGCTTCATACAAGCGAAAACGTCTGGATATATGAGCTCTTTAATGAAAGGATGATTTTACATGAAAAGTTCGTTTTTGCATATCCATACTTTTGGTCTTGGATTCAAAATTTTATGATGAGCATATCATCGCGGACTTTATGCGCTCCGTAGCTTTCTTTTCAAAATATGTGACTTCTTCCACAGTCTCTGGTCGCCATGGTACTCAATTTTCATATAAACTCGAAATAAACCCTGGCATTTGGTTCGGTAATTACGAACGGTACCCAATTAGAAAATTTATAGCTGATTAGCCTCATAGGCACCTAAGTCCTTCCTACATTCAGTTAGGCAGTTACGGTGGTTACTGCTGGATAGGCGACGTGGTTTTCACATTCTCTGTTCACTGCATCGTCATTTATCACTGTTGTTCTCAGTATCTTTCCTCACATATGAAACTTCACGCCATAAAAGCAACACCAGATACAAATAGCATTTTGGCTGTTCCTTTACATAACACAAAATATTTGTCAGTGTCCATGCGGAGTTGACATAGGACTGTGGAACGAACAATCACACAATCTGCGTCTTATTCAGAACCACCTTGCGTCCAAAAGGAGACTGCAGCTCTGCCTGTCGTCACTGGCGTAGCTTTCCTCGCGGCACGTCACAGTTGTTTTTCTTCTGGTTAGCAGTGAATCCGTCTGTCGTATTGTCATCATTTTTCATGCATTCCACAGCACCCTCGATTTCTCCTTTCTTCGTGCCATCTCGTCTGCGAATGATACTGTATCATTTCTCGCTCTTCCTCTCGCCAGACGACTTCTCCTCCTCATTCGATTATTTCTGTACTACTCCCATAAACTACTCACATTCGCTAAGAATGTAGTGAGGTAATTGCTGACATTTCACAAATTCCATATGTTAATTATTATATCAATTATTGTTACTATTGTTATTATGTACTGCTCATTGCGACGATACCTAAAGGTTACTGTTGAGTAGTTGCTCTTCCTAACACCACCCCATACAAGCAGATCAATTGCATCTTTACTCGTACTTCAGGTACGTGGGCTATGCAGGGCTCTATTTAAGAAGAATAGCTTGATGTAGACATAGGGTTGAACCATTCGCATCTGCTTTCATGCCTCACAGCTAATTCGCAGCAAATAATAATCTGTAGCTGTGACTCTGTAGTGAAACTGAATTGCAAATTAATAAAATACACGGAAATACAAAATAGGAGTTAATGAATAATTTAATAAAAAGGGTTCTATTCTAACATATGTAAATAATGTAGACGATGAAGAATTATGTTGAATGATGTTTACTGAAGATAGGACATCTCAAATAAACGCGAAGTGGGTTTGCGATATTCATTTAAAATGCAGACAGGAAATATCCTTCTTAAATGCAGGAAAGCTACGTTGAGAGCGTTACGAGGATGACAGAAAAATACCCAAAGTAAATAAACATCGAAGATACAAGTCCTTTTCGTAATCAAAATACAAGAAATATTCACTAGCTCATAAAAGTTAAGGGTTCGACATGTTGATTCACAAATTAACGCACGCTATAACAGGAACAGTAGCTGATAATCTGTTTATGCACAGTTACATGTTACAATTGGAGAAAGTCCTAAACTTTATCCCGAAAGTCGCTAAAAGCTTTATTGGAAATAACTTATTTCAGTGTCTTTTCTGTCGTGGTAGGAGCTATTTCTCAGGCATAACTGATGAGCATGTAACATTACGTAAATGTAACTAGCTCCCGAAAGTGTGAAGGCACGGCAGGAAACTCTAAAGATAAAATATAGTTACAAATTCAGTGTAGTAAAAAAGTACAAAATTACACAGCGCAGTGTTATACTAGGCTCATTCTTGGCAGAATTAGCAAACAATTTTGTTACATTCTGCTTTAGTTTGTGTACTAATAAACAAAATTTTAAACATGCGAAATAAGAGAGATTAAATGACTGATTCCGAAGTGTGACTTGCTAGGATGCTTCCGAACCTTAGAAACTTTCTTTCGAATGATACGAAATTGTCTGTACTCACAGTTTGGCACAAAGTTTCAATCTCTCAGGAAGTGTCAGGAAAACAGCAAACTGTACTTGCATTTATAAAAAGAGACATTAAAGTCTTCTAACTAAAATGCAGAGATTTGTTTCACATGTATGTCCACCGGTTTTTTCATTCTCTTTGTATAGCGTGATCTATGTGATCGGAAGGAGGAATGACGAAAGAGAACCCTAGCATCTTCGAAAGAGCTGTGACCATTGCCAATTGACAATGTAAACTTCAATGTTTAACCTACACTTTAAAAGTACTTACGGATATTTGTGCGTCCTTGATATATTTGTATCACCTATTCCCGAATGTGTAAAAACCTTCCAACATGTTTTCAGTCACAAAAATGTTTCAATTGGGAATATCAGGAAGGTAAATGCTTGAGACTTACATATACTGTCGTCGGCACTGTTCTTGCTCACTCAATTATCCCTATAAAATAAATACATGATTTCGAGCATCAGATATTTCTATAATGTAGTTTATTTTTTACTTTTACGCAAATGATTTCACAAACCGTTTGCCCTTTTTGAAAATTCGTTTTATATTAGACACAGCAATTCCCAGTCGACTCAGACTGATGGCATGCCTGCATCTGGCGCCGACACTTGCCGCTGGTTGGACACGCGGCTGCGTCACGTGCCGGTCTCCACCTCGCTGCACGGCCAGTTGCAGTTGAGCGCAGCCGCGCTCCGCTGTCCCGCCACTCTGTCCCCAAAATTAATGTCAGTCTCGGCCGCCTGCGACACTGCCACCGCTTTGTTATTAATTTACGCGCCACAATTATTTGCGTAGTTCATTAAACCGGTGTTTCAGCTGTTACGTCATTAATTCGGAGCTTCTTTCCTAATCCTGAACAATGTTCTGACATAGCATGTTTTAAGCTCAATGCCTACCTATCACATTGCATGGAAGAGACAAATCGTAGTCGTCAGAGAACTTTTATTTTCCAAGAATTCAGTGTAGAACCCTTTCTACCAAGGGAAACACGAAAAAGACAAATATAAACCTAGTGCTAACTAGACGGCAGGAGTAGCCGTGCGGTTCTAGGCGCTACAGTCTGGAACCGGGCGACCGCTACGGTCGCAGGTTCAAATCATGCCTCGGGCATGGATGTGTGTGATGTCTTTTCTAAGTTCTAGGCGACTGATGACCTCAGAAGTTAAGTCGCATAGTGCTCAGAGCCATTTGAGCCTAGTGCTAACTGTCCTACTGCGTTACCAGTAATGATAATATCGTTTTCATATGGCAAGTAATATAAATCTAGTTTAGTGCACGATGTGATTCTTGAAACTTTCTGAACGTAAATAATATTCCATGAAGTTTCGGGACTGCCGCAGGATATCGTCGATTACTTGCCACAATATTTTGGCTGAAAATCAGTCTTGCACTGGAGACTGCTACTTTTCTGCTTTATTCCCATTCGCCCCAAGTGGGCTCTTTAGCAAAACATATAATTTTGGCTTCATGAATTGTTTAAAAACAGTAATAAAATGTGGACAGACTGCACAGTTAAAAACACCTGAAGAACACTAAATACACTGACCATTAAAAATGGAGCACCGAGTATTTTCACTAAATCTGGAGAAGGACTTGCCCAGGCACAGTATATTATAGATGAAAAGAAGGCTGGGTACAGAGGGAGACAAGGGCGTGGTTTTGATCAGGACTGATGGCTGATAAGAAGTGGTGACGAGACAGAGAAGGCTGTGGGGGCCGAGGAGAAAACAGTAAATTGTTTTGAGATCTACAAATTGGTGAGGAGGTGACGGACAGCAAGGAAGGGAAAAAGGAGAAGGTGTGATATAGGGAGACGTGGAGGAGAGAGCTCTTGGCGTGGGGCTGGGGCTGAACAGGGTAGGATGGACAGAGAGCTGATAGGACGGGTGAACGTCTGGGTGGAGTTGTGGTCAGGGAGAGTGAGAAATTTCTTTGGGAACGGACTTGGAGGGTGTGCAGGTGGAGGACGGGTGAGATATGTATGTACAAGCGTTTCAGTACACTACGATTCGAAAGAGAGGGGACACACAGTAGGATTGTTGGAGTCAAGTTTACGAATGGTGTAGGTTTGCTAGTTCACATCGCTACCTTTATACCAACCATTGACGCCAAAACGCATGCACAAATGCCTGCTACATGACTCTGCCTAGTTTCGCGTTCTCTTCGAATATTGCTCCATATTGTGGCATTCAAGTGCATCCATAATGTGATACTGCAGTGCCAAACGCTCACCTGATTATCCTGAAATATCATGGTAAGAAGACGAAGTTATCTGGATGCAAACCCGAAACTTCACGGAAAATCTGAGAATGCAATGTTGCCTGGGCATATATTTATTCCACTCTTCCAATAGTCCATCTTCTCCTTCATCCTGTCCGTCTGCTTCCCTCTGTCCAGTCTGTCCCTTCTCTCAGTGTCCCACAAGTGAATCTCGTCCTCTCCTTCTATCTCCTCCTCTCCCTCTCTTTGTCCATTTCTTAAACCACACTCTCTCTGTGTATTTTCTTTTCCCCTCTATGTTCATCTCCTTCTCTGCACTCACGCTATTCATCTGCTCCTACTCCTTCCTCTGTCCATCTTCTCCTGTTTCCGTTTTCTGTCCATCTCCTCCTTTTTCCCTTCCCTGTCCATCTGCCCTCAACCTCTGTCCAAGTGCTCCTTTCCCCACTGTCCATCTCCTCTTCTCCCTCTCTGTTTCCATCTCCCCCTCCTCTCTTTGTCCTCCCCCTCTCTGTATCCATGTCCTCCTCTCTTTGTCCATCTCTGCCTCCCCTTCTCTCTGTCCATATTCCACTCTTCTCCTTCTCTTATCATTTTCTCCTTCACTCTCTGTCCAACTCATCCCTATCTCTGCCTCCTCTCTCTCTCTATCCATATTCTCCCCTTTCCTTTCTCTGTCCCTCTCCTCCTTTCCTCTCTCTGTCCCACGCCACCCAATCCCTTTTTGTCCATTCCCCCTTCTCCTTCGGTCGCAGGTTCGAATCCTGCCTCGGGCATGGATGTGCGTGATGTCCTTAGGTTAGTTAGGTTTAAGTAGTTCTAAGTTCTAGGGGACTGATGACCTTAGAAGTTAAGTCCCATAGTGCTCAGAGCCATTTGAACCATTTGAACCCCTTCTCCTTTCTCTGTCAGTTGCTCCTCCCCCTGTCTTTGTCCTTCTCCTTATTCTCGCACTCTGCTCATCTCCTCTTAACCCATTCTCTGTGCACGCTACCATACCCACCACAGTAGGAGATTGCTGATTCTTCTCCTAGTTTTTCCAGATGGTAAGTAGTATGAGAATCAAGGTTTGTTGAAATCTATGGAGGTGGAGCTTTTCATACGTGGCTTTGTCTGTTTAGCACATGTCATACATACTTCATATTCGGTACACATTTGTACACATACTTCACCTGTATCTGTACGGATTTCGTCCTGAGTTTTCGTTTTCATGTAGCTCAATGTTTATGACGTCGTGTCTCCCGAAATTGTATGGTAAATAGTATAATTTTGCAGATATGTTCAATGATATATGTGAATATTGATGAAGAATGTGACGTGAATACAGTTAGCTGTAAAGAAGTAATAAATTAAAACTTCATGCCTGATGCGGCAGCCCGCATCTCGTGGTCGTGCGGTAGCGTTCTCGCTTCCCACGCCCGGGTTCCCGGGTTCGATTCCCGGCGGGGTCAGGGATTTTCTCTGCCTCTTGATGGCTGGGTGTTGTGTGCTGTCCTTAGGTTAGTTAGGTTTAAGTATTTCTAAGTTCTAGGGGACTTATGACCAAAGCAGTTGAGTCCAATAGTGCTCAGAGCCATTTGAATTTTTGAACCTGATGCGGCAGATCTATTACATAAACAGCAATAATTTAATTTTTTTGATTTCATCATTTAGTGGGGGTCGACAGAGAGAGAAAGAGTGGTAAAGATATGAAATTATGGATAAGGTTTGTTGCAACCAGTAAGTGCTCTCATTCTCAAACACTGGATGAAGAAAATTTGGCTCTTCGCGCGTCATGCCTACACTACTTTCTCACTCCCATCCACACCCTTCGGATAGGTAGGTGATTCCTACCGACAAATCGATTCTTTCCAGGTAGTAAAAGTCAAATGTACCAATCTATTTTAAATCGGTCCAGTGGTTTAGAGGAAAATGTGGAACAGACATACACACATACATACATACATTTACACATGTTTAGAGTGAATCACCTAAAAGCTGCGCCGCAGATATCGCGGAAATGGAAAGTGCTATTGATGTGCGATTTTCACTGAATGAATTGTTAGTCAATAAACAGATTGTAATAATACTTAGAAAGAGAATTTTTTGAACTATCATACACTATTTTAAATGGAACAATGCCTATTTACATTAACAAACTAAAAGTAGGATACATTAGAATGTCAGTGGCGTCTGCTGCAGGATTCTAGTGCGAGTCGTTCATGAGACACCGTATTTTGATAAGTTTCCACAGCGACACTTCTTTGTTCCATTCAACCTGCCTAGTTGCTAGGTACGATATTGTTATGTTTGCTTACAATGTGCTTGTGTGTCCCTTGAGTGCACTGTAGCTACCTAGTCAGTAAATGTAAGAAAGTCTAATCAGTAGGTCGTGAGTGGATGATGCTATTCACAAATGGAGAAAAAGCTGTCACGCTCGTGGTGTAAGAAGATTGCGATGTATGCGACAACATATTCCAGCAAACGTCAACCATCTCGGCAGTTATTTATCACTCTCTTCAACCAGTTACGTGAAAGTGGTAGTGTAACAACTAGACCACGTAACAGAAGGAAACAAGTGACGATAGAAGAGGGGAAATCAATGTCCTTGTGCTGTTGTATTTGATCCACGTGTTAGCTCCAGCGAAATCACACGAAGAAGTGGCGTGAGTCAGACAACTGCTCTACGCATTTTCCATCGACATAAGTTTCATTCCTACCTCCATCAAGAGCAGCATGGAAACAATTATGAGGATCATGTTAACTTCCGTTCTCGGACATTAATACAGAATACTCCAGATGTATCATGTACCTTGTTTAGTGATGAATCCACATTTACCAAACCCAGTCCAGGTAAACCGCCGCAACGTGTGCTGTTGGTCTGTTGACAACACCGTTGGCTTCGTAAGGTGCATCGTCAGCCTCCTAAGAGACTACCTCCCACGGAAGTTGGAAGACGTTCCTCTGCAGACTAGAAGGAACTTACGGCACCAAAATGATGGCTGTCCAGCCAATAGTGCAGAAAACACTACAACATGTCTCCGTGAATAGTTTACAAATCGTTGGATTGGATGCTGAGGACCACTACCTTGGCTTGGCCGTTCCCAGGGTTTGAAGGTCTGACGCCTGTAGACTTTTTTCTGTGGGGAAAATTGAAGGGCGCTGCCTACAAGGACATAACGACTACATCCGACGATGTGTATCCTGCTCTGACATCTCCGCTGAAATGGCAACATGTGTGCAGCAGTCATTCCGTACCTGACTGGAACCATGTATTGCCTCAGCCTGTGGTTGTTTTGAACACAACGTGTGACGGTCAGTTGTCCCGTTACTGGTCAGAATCCACATAAATAGTCTATGAACTTGTGTTGTTCTTCAACGCGTGCTAACACAGGTATTGTACAAGTGTCGGTGTGAAAACTTTTCAAAATACGTAAAGAATTGGCATTAAAATCCTGAAACAAACGCTGCTAACATTATAAGCTGCCCTACTTTTAGCCGGCCGGAGTGGCCGAGCGGTTATAGGCGCTTCAGTTTGGAACCGCGCGACCGCCACGGTCGCAGGTTCGAATCCTGCCTCGGGCATGGATGTGTGTGATGTCCTTAGGTTAGTTAGGTTTAAGTAGTTCTAAGTCTAGGGGACTGATGATTTCAGATGTTGAATCCCATAGTGCTCAGAGCCATTAGAACCATTTTTTGCCCTACTTTTAGTTTTTTAATGTCGATAGGCATTGTGCAATTTAAAGGCGTGTATGCTTGCATAAAAAACACACTTTCTAAATATCCTTACAATCTGTTGATGGACAACATTACGAGACCCTGACCACCAACCCATTCTGTTGAAAACTCCACATCAACAGCACCTTCCATTTCTACAGTATTTACGACGAAAGTTTTAGGTGATTCACCCCGTATAGGTACAGCTATCTTTATAATACGAATAAATACAATGCAGCTAGGTCACCTATACCTCTCTGTCGACATCTATACACCGGAGGCCATCTACCACTGCCACTCGTCCCATTTCCTTGATCGTCGCGAGCATTTCACGGTAGGAACGGTTGTTAAGACTCCGTGTGAGTTCGAATCTCTGCAATTTAGTCTTCATTATCTTTCCGCGGAATATGCGTAGGAGAAAGCAATACATTGGTTTACCCTACCAGGGACGCAGACTTTCGTAATTTTAACAGTACAGCACATGGTAGGGTAGGCTGCTGTAGTTGGTCGAGCATCTCCTTGATGATATCGCACCTTCTAAATGAAACTGTAATGGAACAAACTAATCTTCTTTGGACCTTCTCCGTGTCCCCTATCAATTACAGGTCCCAGACTGACGAGAGACATTCAAGTATCGACTGAATAAGGATTTTGTAGGCCACCTCCTTTGTTGATGGACTACACTTCCTGAGGATTCTACCAGTGAATCTCAATCTGGTGTCTGTCTTACCTATGATTAGTCTTATCTGGTCGTTCCGCTTTAAATAGCTAATGGGTGTTTCCTGTATGTGACTGTTCCCACCGTTGCTCTCCAATCGTGTAATATTACAATAATGAGTGTATTAGCATATTTATACGCAATACATTAATTTGTTTACGTTAAGGGTTAAGTACCAATACCTACACCAATTGTCGGTCCGTTGCAGGTATCCCCACACTTAGATACTATTTTCTAGCGTTGTTACTTCTCTGCACACAACAGCATCATCCGTGAAAAGCATCACGGAAATTCGACGTTGTCCGCTAGGCCGTTTAAGCACGAGGGCTACTCTTTTTCTTATGCTCTGCCTGGTCGCAGATTAAAATCACAGTGAAAATCCATGAAACTTTGCGCAGTGTCGCTAGAATTCCCCCGTCGGTCGCGTCGGGTCACTTTTCAGCTCACATAACGTTAACTAGCATGCGTTTCCTTCTTTATGACAGTGCTCGGCTGCACACTGCTGTTGCAATACCGACGTTTCTTGAGCGTTTTCGACGTGAAGCGTTTGATCATGTACCGTACAGCTCAAACAAGGCTCCGTCTAATACTCACCTCTTTGCCAAGACGAGCCGCTGGCTACGGGGACAGCATTTTGGCGCAGACACCGAGCTGCAGACGAGCCTAGGGACTGGTGGAAAGCACAGGCGGCTGATTTCTGTGACGAGGGTGTTCCAAAGTTGATTCACTCTGCGACAAATATCTAAGCCCGAGAGACGACTGTGTAGAGAACCAGCTAGTAGGTGTAGCTAAGTGTTGCAAACCAAACGTTTTTGATTTTCACTGAGATTTCCATTTCACGACCGATAGGAGTTTGAAATAAAAGAAAAAAGCCCTCGCATGTTAGGAAATGTACAGGTCGTATAAGGCACCCGTGGGGTACAACCGAAGTTTTATCTTTGAAGATTTCCCTCTGTTAAGAATGGCATGTTGTGATGTGTTTGATTAGAACTCTTCAACTCAAACAAACAGCTGATCTGATGTCTCGAACACTCTTAATTTGTTCGTTAACCAGCATTGCAGAACTGTATCGAACGCCTCCTGTAAGACAAGCATCAACTTCGGCGCCGGTATCTATTACTTTCTGGATTCATTCCTCATGTCGTCATGTTGTGGTCGACATGGGATGCTAGCAGATTGCATTTGGCCAGGATTGCTTTCTTCGCCTTTGCCAACCAGTTATTTTCCACCTTCCATCCGCAGTAATGTGTTTTGTTGCTTCCAAGGCAACAGAATTCCGTCGCCAATTTTGGTGTTATGGACATCGCTCGCTAATCTTATTTCTGCTACTCCTCGTTACTTTCGTTATTCTTCGATTTATTACAATTCTGAATACTGTACTCAGACTCCATTTTCCACTCGTCATATACCGCAAGTCACCTCTTCTACACTTTTACTCACTATAGTAATGTCTTGAATCTTATCGTTGATATTCGTCACTCAGAATTTTAATCCTATTCCTGAACCTTTCCTTATACGTAGACTGTAGCGGCGAAAGACTTCAGACTTGTCTTACACCCATTTTAATCCGAGCACGTGGTTCTTGGTGCTCCATTCCTATTGTTCCCTCATGCTTTTTGTACACATTTTATATTACCTCGTGAAATGAGCCTTTCCTGTCTGAGAATTTCGAACATTTTGCATCATTTTGCATTATCTAACACTTTGTTTTAGGAATTCAATGTATGGGTCTTGATTTTTCTTCAGACTTGCTGCCATTATCAAGTGAAACATAAGAATTGCCTCTTTGATGCTTTTACCTTTCCTAAAGCCAAACTGATCTTAATCTGAGATATCATACATTTTCTTTTCCACTCTTCTATATATTATTCTTGTAAATTACATTCTTGCACGAACTGTTAAGATGACTATACGGAAGTTTTCACAAATCTACCGCTGCTATCTTCGACATTGTGTGGATAATATTTCCGCGAAAGTCTGTTGGTATATCCATAGTCTACAAATAAAATTGAATAATCATTTGCTGCCAGTTTCGCTAACGATTGTAGATATCCCTAAGAGACATTCTATACATCTTCCGATTTATCTGATCGCAAAACTTCCAAGGATGTTGGCGATAATTGTGTAACTTACAATTTTACATGGCTAAAATACCTGTGTTATGTATCAAAAATTGGTAAGCACACACACACACTGTTTATGTCTCATATCAGAATATTAATTTTGTTGGGATGCTGCCTACTCGTCAAATGTGGCGTGCATAGGAAACCTGCAACTCGCATCGCTAGACAACAATTCAAGCAAATCGTATTAATGAATTTTATTGCAGAAAATAAATGACAATACTTAACTTTGTATTTATACGGATGGGTCGCAAGCAAAGGGCGACATGCAGATAAGAAATCTCATCCGAATAGACAATGACTAGTCTCGATGATATTCTTGAACTCGCTACTGTAGAAGCCGTAGAACTGGCCGCTGCCAGTCGGGTGCAGCGCTTATGTTCTCCTCGCGTAGAGGACGCTGCAGTCGCGTTGTCGTCCTGGAGAGGGGTCGGCTCTCGCACAATTGGCTGACGCCTTCTCCACAGCGCTCCCTGCTCTAACGTTCCCGGCCGGCGAGCCGGCGCTTGACTTGACGCCGGAACAATTTCCACATCTAATATGTCTGTGAAAAGTAATTAAGTATATTGAATACTCTTGTAATATTTCCGTGTCTAAAACGTCTGCATTATTTATCAAACTACACGTCATACTACGGATGTAATTTACAGATTAAGGTGCACCTGGAAATGAGTAAACTTCAGTCTCTGAACCACATTTGGTGCAAGGTACAGTGCAACTCGAAATCAAATGTTTCCACACCTTAAATGTTTGTGTAATTGTTCTGTACCAGTGCTAAATACATGTTTGCTGAAATAATATCCTAAGCAGACAATCCAGAGATTGTCAACAGTTGCAAACAAATAGACAGACTACATTACTACCTTGCAACTGTAAAAAATACATCTTAGGTAAAATAATGTGCTAAGCAAATAAGCTAGTGACAGCTGTTATTTCTAAACAAATAGGCTGTCTGTATTATTACTATAGAACGGGACAATACACATGGGGTTAAAATAACATGGTAAGGAGGCAATACATCAGTGGTCGACAGTTCCTCTTAGACCTAGGCAAGGCTATGCAACTAGTACAACCAAAACGAACTATGATCACCTAACCAAGTAGCATTTTAGGGAGTAGAAGGATATATCAAGGAAAATATTAAATTAAAGTTATTGTGTGGCTAATATAGTTTTGTTATTGCTATTGAACTTCCACATACTTGTGCTTAAATTCCAGAATTGTTAACAATCAAAATTTTGGGGAAGGCTGCGACATTTTCTGACCGGAACTGTGACGCAAGGGGTCTCTAAAAGAGTTTTCAGGCTGCATATCCTTTCTGCTAACAATATCTATAATACGCCTACCCACAGACCACAGAAGCCACATGTTCCGGCACTGTAGTATAACAAAGAATTCAAAAAATGATGCGTTTCAGCAACATATTTAACGTGTTTTATCTCTTATATTGTATATTTTCGTAATAGGCAAGCATAGCTTCCAAATTCGCCAAATACAGTACATTAACTTCGTAAACACTGCTCTCTTCACTTATGTCAAGGACAATGATGGACAAGATTTTATACAGCTCTCTGATCGTCTACAGAAGTGAGTGCCTCGCAGCAAAATAAAATTGCGTTATTTATCAAAATACCTTAAAAGGTGTTCTACAACAGTACAAAGCACTTATGGCACTACTGTCGTAATTTAGTTGTTCTTTAAGCACAAGATTTTATACAGCTCTCTGATCGTCTGCAGAAGTGAGTGCCTAGCAGCAAAATAAAATTGTGTTATTTATCAAAATATCTTAAAAGGTGTTCTACAACAGTACAAAACACTTGTGGCACTACTGTTGTAATTTAATTGTTCTTTAACAGTAAGAAAAGGCACGTTCCACATATTGGCACTAATGCTGCACTTGCCAACGTGGAAGGTTCTATTCCTTTTATCACACTATAAAGAAACCAGAAATTGTTTGTATTATTTATTAAAATACGTAAAGATGTGTTTTATAAAATTACAAAATAAGCATGGCGCGTCTGATCTACTTTACGGGTCAAAATGCACCCAAAAATAGTTCACTCTTGGTACCATACTGTAAAGAAAGAAAAAAATGTTTGTATTATTCACTGAATTTCATTAGGATTTGTTCTACGACAGTACAAATGCTGATCTACCTTACTGGATAAATTACACTTGGCGAGGACTTTATCATGCCGTCACACATTAGAAAGTACTTGTCATTTCGATGATACAGCATACAATTTTAACATCTAAATTTGATAGACATTCGTCTTGGTAAGAAATGAGAGTCGTTGTGCTTTCAGTTGCCCACTATCAACTACTTTCCAAAGAAACCCAAACAGTATAGAAACTTAATGCTAGGGAAAGGAAATTATCTTGCAGTATAAACAATTTTTCATAAACTGCTAGTAATGCTTAGATGCCACACAGTAGAGGCTATATGATACTTCGCTGAAACAACATGTGGAACAGTAGTTTAACTTCAGAACTTAGTATGGATCCGATTACAATGGGCAGGTTGTCACGCCATGACAACTAGCCACAACTAAATTGAACAATCTGCGGCAATGACAGAGTATACATCAAAAATGGATATTTATGTTATGAGGGTCAATTGACATAGCGATTGCCATTAGTCTGGTCAAGGTGGCTACCATTATCTTGAATGCATGCTGGATACTGGGATAATAAGAATCAGTTGAATTGGTGACTGCCATTACCGTAATCATGGTGACCACCATTATCCTGAATGCACGGTAATCGTGTAAGTGCTATAAAAAGACGATGGGTGTCAGCTAACGAATATCAAATAGTATTCTAACATCAGAAGATGACCATGTGTATGCCATAACTTGTCAGTTCGTATGAGCTACTGTATATCAAATAGCATTGTAACAGCAGAAGCTGTCAGCACAGCCTCTTTACGTAATCTTTACGTCACTTCCGGGTATGCCTCCTAAATTCAGAACAAGTCGTCTCTGAGTTTAATGGCTAAGAGCATGCAGACATTTCAGCATAGTCCCCATGACGTCACATGTATGTCCTCCGAAAAAACGGGGAAGGGTGGAGAGTCGCCGCTTGTGTGTAATGTCAAAGGGTCGTGCTGAGATGTAAGCGTATGCTTAGTCAACACACTGAGTCAGTGAGAATGGGAGGGGAAAGGGGCCATATGCATGTGATGTGATAGATGATGGTGCGGTATGCCACAATTTATTACAATTTTTCTCTAATATGGTGATCTTCTTCTGTTCTCCTCCTTCGTCCTTTCCTCCTAGGCTAAAGCCTGTTTTCTTCAGTAGCTCTCAGTCCATCCTGAAGATGTCACTCCATCTTTTACTTGGGTGGCCAATATTTTTTTTACCAGGTGATAATTTATTTCTCACGATTTCCAGAATCTTGCATTCTTTCTTTTTTGGTGTATCTACTCGTTAATGGAGTCCATTTTAGTCTTTTTCTAACGCCTTCACTTCTCTTTCTAACTGTCAGCGTCTTCCCTTTAATCCTTGCAGAATTTTCATTTCCGTGGTTTCCAAAAGTCTTCTTGTTTTTTTATGTTTCTGGTCTTGTCCCAGCTGTGCATGTCATAACTGGTTTCACTAAAGTTTTGTGTATTCTTGCCTTTACATCTTTTCCTATATGCTTATTTCTCCAAATATTACGATTTAAACACCCTACAACTTTATTACTTTTGCTACTTATTCTCTAACTTCCTATTCAACGTTTCCACTGCTCGACAAGTTCAATTCCAAGATATTTAAATGATTTTACCTGTTCAATAATTTTTCCATTCACTTTCACTTTGAGCCTAGCTGGTTTCGCAGTGTGCTCGATCATTTGGTTCTTAGAGTAGATGTGGACATATTTACATTTTTAGTTGCTACGTTAATATATGTAAAAGTTTCCACAGGTTGTCTTCACGGTTTGCCAGCAGAACGGCATCGTCAGCATAACAAATGTTTTCTTCGTTTCCCGCTTAGTAACCACTACCAGCCAATACCTTCTCCATCAATTTTTCCATGACTATTAAAAAGTAGCGGGCTCAAAGAATCACTTTGTATAATATCACTATTAACTGCTATGCAGCTAGTTAATCTGAAAGCAATTTTCTCCTAGATGTAGTTGTTTGATTAAATGTCTCCAACTGTTTTTATTAGTTTGGAAGAAATCCTCCGACTGTTAACTGAATCCTATCGAAAGCCTTCATAAATTAATGAAACAAAGATAAACTGGTCTTATCTGTTCTGCTGACTTCTCTACAACCTATCCAAGAATGAATACGTGCATTATCTACCGGATCTAAAGCCGTACTGCTCCTCTGCAAGAGTTGTATTGCTTTTTATTTTGATATGAGTTTAAGAACTGAACTTAATAGATTTATCCCTTCGTTGTTGCGTGGGTCTTTCTTATCTCCGTTTTTGTACATGAGAATCAGCAGATATAACATTGTTAACGAACCTGGTTAACTTTTCAGTTAGTGGACATCCTCCATACTTCAGTAATTCATTGGGGATCCTCCTTTTCCTCGTAGACTTGCTGTTTTTTAACAGACTCACTGCTTCTCCTGCCTCTGCTTATGAAACAGCTGCATCATCATTTACCTGTATACTTATCTCTCATTACCTTATGATTTATGGTGATTTTTGCCTTTAAACAACTTTGTTAAATGGGGAATCATGGGTTAAATATTTATGTGCTTCACTTTCAAAATTTCATTTTATTCTTTCCTCTGCTATCGTATTTTTTCCTGCAGACCACGGAAGTCATTTACTAAATGTCCAGTGTTCCTATTATAAACGATTCACTAGTGATTTTGTCTCATTACGAGTTCTTTTGTAATCTTCACAATACTCTTATGTTTTCAGTGTTTTATACTTCAAATAGGCACATTTTTTACACATTTCATTAACCTTTTTGTGATACGATGGTGTTCAGTTTGTTTTCCCTTCTTGCCTTTCAATGAATGTATCTAGTGCTTCTTGAGCTTCTGCTTCAATACCTTCTTTGATTTTCCCCAAGTCTGATCTACGTTATTATTGGTTTTCTCTTTTATTTTCTCTGCTAATCGTTTCTGATATAAAAGTTTTATAGATCCAGTCCATGATGAATCTATATTACATTTTTCTTCTTTAAAGGTTGGTTCTTGAGCAATCTTTTTCCTTCCTACACCAATCTGAGTTTTGCCTTGAGTGGGTTGTGATCACTCCCTATGTTGGCAGAGCTTAAAGTACCTAAATCTAGCGCTGGCTAAGGATGGATGTTCCTTTTTGTAACAATATAGCCTATTATAGATTTATGACCTCTTGTGTTCTAGAAAGTGTATTTGACTTCTCTTTGTGGTCATACAAGATGTTATTTATTCTCAGTTCGTTGCTTGGGCATAAGTTGATTATAATCCCACCATAATCATTTACAGAGTCTTCATTAAATCGCTGTTTAAGTCCAGGGAAAATGCTGTTTCCTAGACGAGCATTAAAATCCTCCATTATGATTGCAAGTTCGTTTGAAGGTATCAGATTGATAACTAATTGTAATTGCTCATAGAGGGCCTCTCTTTCTGTTCTTGGTTTACAATCCTCTGGACTGCACAGGGAGGTAATGTTCAATCTGTGATGAGCCAGCATCAGTCTTAGTACAACTATTCACTCAGCAATGTAATGGCGCTTATTAGCAAGACGATTTTATATCTTGTGGATAAGTAACCCTACTCCTGCTTCAACTATTGTCTCTTTATCAACTCTGCTATAAATGCGTAGGTATTGGTCATATTCCTTCTACCATTTGTCTTTCTTTTTTGTCTCTTGGATACTACGAGTGAGATTTCATGATGTTTTAGTTTTTCTGTAAGCTGTTAATCTTCATTATTAAAGGATGCTATGTTCCATATTCCAATTCTCAGAATATTTTAATTTTTCCGTCTTAGACACGTGCCTAGCCTTGATTGACTTATCCGTCCTTTCTGAGACACATTTATAGTACTCTGAGCAGTGAAATTATACCTCCAGTATTTCGCTGAACTGGCTGTCGGTGGGTCTGTTTTCAGGATTTTCCTTTTCCTGGGCTGGTTGATTTCGTCACTGCTTAGGAACCCTGTTTACTCAACGAGCCTTTGTTATGGAGTTCTGGCATCTCCTAGCCTTTGGTGTTTCCATAGCATTAATCCTGCAAGGCAACAGGATGCATTGTTTTTTTCTCCAGGGTTTTCTTACCTTAGCCTTTGGTGATCCAAGGCCCTATTATACAAGGCAGTAGTTGAGGACTGAAAACGAGGAACTCCCTCGGGCCTCGAAACGTAATACTGGTGGGGTCAAAACAACAAGAGTTGCCCAAGAGAGGCCGGCGGGAAAGGAAATAGGAGTCTGACACCAGTAAGTGCAAGTAATGTCAAATATGACGTATGACGTAATTTGTTACAATTTTGCCGTAGTATGGTGATAGGGCAATTTGTTGAATGTTTTAGTGTAACGTGTCGATGTGTGGAGCAGTTAGTTACAATTTTTCTGTGACATGTCGATGTATACGTAATTTTTTTACAATTTTGGTGTAATATTATGATTTCCACAAATTATAGCTGTTTTAGAAAGCACCAGTCGTGCAAAACTCAGCTTGCCCTTTGCTCACATTATATCCTCTGAACACTGGATGAAGAGCAACAGGCAAATTCCATATTCCTAGATTTCTCATGGTGCCTCACGCATATTGTTAACGAAGGTATGAGCAGACAGAACAGGTTCCTAGGTGAGTGACTTGAAGACAAAAAAGTAACAAAAAGTAACAAAACCCAGTACGTTGTTCTCGATGGCGAAAGTTCATCAGACACAAAGGTATCAACAGGAATGCCAAAGGGAAGTAAGCAGGAATCAGGAGCTATTTGCTGATGATGGTATGGTGTGTGGAAAGGCGTCATCACTGAGTGACTATAGGACACAAGACGACTTAACGAAATTTCTAGTTAGTGTGTTGAATGGCAGCTTGCCCTAAAAATGTAAGTTAATGCAGATGAGTGGCGAAAACAATCCCACAATGTTCAACTATAGCATCGGTAATGTGCTGCTTGACACGATAATATCGATTAAATACATGTGTGTAAGATTACAAAGTGATTGAAAAATGGTACAGGCATGTAAGGACTGTAATAGGAATAGTCAATAGTTGTCTTTGGTTTATTGGGGGAATATAAGGGAAGTGTGGTTCATATTTAAAGGAGACAACATGTAGAAAACTAGTGCGACACATTCTTGAATACTCTTCGAGGGTTTGGGATTGAAGGTCACATTGAAGAAAGACACTGAAGCAATTAAGAGGCGGGCTGATATATTTGTTGCCAGTATGGTCAAAGAACATGCAAGTATTACAGGGATGCTTTGGAAACTCAATCGGAATTCCTGAATGGAATGCGACATCCTCTTTCACGAATTCCATTGAGAAGAAGGCATCTGAAGCTCACTGCAGAACCATTCTTCTGCTGCCCACACATATTTCATGTAAGGATAATGAAGATAATATATGCAAGATTAGAGCTCTTCAGGGGCATATGGACAATAGTTTTCCTCTCGTTCTATTTGTAAGTGGAACAGGACAGGAAACGACTAGTAGTGGCACAGGTTACCCTCCGTCGCATGTCATAATTATGACGGCTTGTAGAGTATGTAAGTAGATGTAAATATATGGGGCAACAGCTACAATTTTGGTGTAATATGACGATTTATGGGCCATTTGTTAAATTTTGCTGTAACATGGTCATGTGTGGGGCAATTTGTTACTGTTACGCTGTAACAAGACGTAGTATGGCTCAATTTGTTAAAATTTTGCCGAAAAATATCCATATATGGAGCAATCTATTAAACTTTTGCTATAACATGACGATGAATGGGGCAACTGAACTGCAGCACAACAATGTGTGGAGCAATTTGTTACAATTTCCCTTGATGGTTATCTGTAATCGAATGTAAAATGAGGGAATTTGTTACAATTTATTTGTAACAATTGTGGTGCATGTGGAGGCAAATTGTTAGATTTTTGTTTTCTGATTGTATATAATAGCAATGCTGTATTAGGCAATTTGTTACATTATTGATTTGCAGTGGTGATGTGTGGAATGAAGCATCATGTAGTCTCTACTGTGTTACAATATAAGTTAGCGTTATAAGCATAAAATGAAATGGTTCTGTACTGCAAGTTGTCGCTTTATTGCTGTAGTGACTGAAAAACAGTTGGGTGCATTACGATATTATATTTGGGTATTACGAAATTTTATTTGGTGATACACCTTGTAAGTAGGCTGTTTAGATTTTTATATTGGTAATGCCACGTAGCGTTCTGTATGAAAATCACTGGCTGTGCTGTGTGCAGTCTGTGGCTAGTTTGCATTGTTGTCTGCCATTGTAGAGGGGCAGTTGGCTGTTAACAGCGCGTAGCGTTGCGCAGTTGGAGGTGAGCCGCCAGCAGTGGTGGATGTGGGGAGAGAGATGGCGGAGTTTTGATAATTTGTAATACTGCATATTATGAACTACTATATATATTATGACTGTTAAGGTAAATACATTGTTTGTTCTCTATTATCATCTTTCAATTGCTAACTATGCCTATCAGTAGTTAGTGCCTTCTGTAGTTTGAATCTTTTATTTAGCTGGCAATAGTGGTGCTCGCTGTATTGCAGTAGTTCGAGTAACGAAAATTTTTGTGAGGTAAGTGATTTGTGAAAGGTATAGTTTAATGTTTGTCTGGGCCATTCTTTTGTAGGGATTTTTGATAGTCAGATTGCGTTGCGCTAAAATTATTGTGTGTCAGTTTAAGCACAGTCGTGTATAATTGTTCAAAGGGGACGTTTCATAACCTCATTAAAGATCACGTGAAAATTCACCAATTTTAGCACAGTTTATTTTGCTAAATTGTAGGAAATTTGCGTTATAAGCATAAAATGAAACGGTTCTGCACTGCAAGTTGTCGCTTTATTGCTGTAGTGACTGAAAAACAGTTGGGTGCATTACGAGATTATATATGGGTATTACGAAATTTTATTTGGTGATACACATCATTAAAGATCACGTGAAAATTCATCAATTTTAGTACAGTTTATTTTGCTAAATTGTAGGAAATGTGCTGTCTGTGGATAAGCATGCTAGCACAAGTACGTTCTAGATCAGAAATTATAAGAAGGCTGCATTAGTCAGTTAACTGGTGTCACCATATGTATATCTAGCAGTTATTTGGTTAGTTTAGGGTGGGGGCAATAGGTATGTTCCTGGATTACTTTGTAGGAGATTGCAGGTGAAGGTATTAGTGACTTGGAGATAGATATGCACAGATATTACACTGCGTGTGTCATGTTTCTGCAAAATTAGACTTGTCCAGACTTGCAAAAGCTGCTGTTAAACCCTAATACTGCTCCACTTGGCTCCATTTTATAACGAATCTGTACCACAAGGACCTCTGTTAAGTAGTAAACGACAAAAAATATTGTGAGTAATGAAGTCTACAATTCCACCCATTTTTCAACTATGTGTTTTTAAAAATTGCGTATCTGGTATTTAATAAGGGAATCTTAGGGATCGATGTGTTTGAGCATTTAATCGAAATTTCTTGCTTTCTCCTATTTTCTGTAATATTTTAGAAATGCCTTTTTATCTTCATCTTTTAAAAACGTTGATTATAATAAGAATGTCAATTATTTATTTTGACCGAAATTTGGCAATTACATTTTACAATTACAATTACAGTACAATTTAATTACAGGAAGTCCACAATAACATTTCATTATCCATGAAAACTGTTAGCTACTATCGTCCATAAATACGTGAAAAGGTCGTAATATGAATATTGTAAGAATGTATCTTTTATGCTTTGTATCTGTAACTTTGGTTTTGTTTAATCTTTTGAGTAATAGTCTTAGAAACTTATGGGGAGAGGACCATAGTAAAATGTGAAGTGATGGACTAATTTTTCTTGCAAGATGAAGTGATGTATTATTTTGTGAACTGTTAACTGTGAACACTGTGTCTGACATAAAATATTAGTTTACATAACTCTATAAGGAAGAAAAAATGGAATAATGTCAATTATATAAAGTGAATGACAGTAACGAGATACGATCTAATGTAATTCTTCAGGCTTTCCCGGCGAGGTGTTGTCATGCTGATTAACCGGGTTTCTGCCGGTTATTCGCGTCTTTCCTGCATGATATTTCAACTAGCAGTAACTCACAATCCTTTATTGTCTACAGTTTTAGGTCTTTATTGATACCATTAAAACCTGGGTCTCTTGAGGAGTAGTATCCAAAAAAATACTGGATGATGAGCTGAGCCACGAATTTTCACGAAAAATCTAGATGAGTGTTACGACTGACTTTAAGTTTACGCAATAATCAACACTGGAACTGACCACAATTTATTGGTTATGAACTGTGGATTGGAACTGAAGAAACCGCAAAAAGGCAGGATTTTAAGGATATGGGACCAGGAAAAACTGAAAGAACCAGATGTTGCAGAGAGTTTCAGAGAGAGCATTAGGGAGCGGTTGACTAGAAGAGGGGAAAGAAATACACTAGAAGAAGAATGGGTATCTTTGAGAGATGAAACACTGAAGGCAGCAGAGGATCGAGTAGGTAAGAAGAAGAGGGCTAGTAGAAATCCTCAGGTAACAGAAGAGATATTAAACATAACTGATGAAAGGAGAAAATACAAAACACAGTAAATGAAGCAGGAGAAAAGGAACACAAACATCTCAGAAATGAAATGGACAGGAAGTGGAAAATGGCTAAACAGGGATGGCTGTAGGACAAATATAACGATGTAGAATAGTGTATCACTAAGGATAAGACAGATACTGCCGAAAGGAAATTTAAAGAGACCTTTGGAGAAAAGAGAACCAACTGTATGAATATAAAGAGCTGAGATAGAAAACCCATCGTAAGCAAAGAAGGGAAAGCAGAAACGTGGAAGGAGTAAATAGAGCGTCTATATATGGGGGATGTACTTGAGAGCAATACTATGGAAATGTAAGAGGACGTAGATGAAGATGAAATGAGAGATACGATACTGCGTGAAGAATTTGACAGAGCACTGAGAGACCTAAGTCGAAACAAGCCCCGGGAGTAGACAACATTATCTTAGAAATACTGATTGCGTTGGGAGAACCAGTTACGACAAAACTCTTCCATCTGGTGAGCAAGCTGTATGAGATAGACTTCAAGGAGAATATAATAATTCCAATCCGAAAGAATCTAGGTGATGACAGGTGTGGAAATTACTGAACTATCAGTTTAACAAGTCACGGTTGCAAATAAACTAACTCGAATTCTTTACAGACGAATGGAAAAAGTGGTAGAAGCCGACCTCGGGGAAGAACAGTTTGAATTCCGTAGAAATGTTGGAACACGCGAGTTAATACTGACTTTACGACTTATATCAGTAAATAGGTTAACGAAAGGCAAACCTACGTTTCTATCATTTTGCAGAATTAGAGAAAGATTTGACAATGTTGACTGGAATTCTCTCTTTCAATTCTGAAGGCAGCAGGGGTAAAATACAGGGAGTGAAAGCTTATGTATAAGTTGTACAGAAACCAGATGGCAGTGATAAGAGTCGAAGGGCATGGAAGGGAATCAGTGGTTGAGAAGGGAATGAGACATGGTTGTAGCTTATCCCCAATCTAACTCAATCTGTGTATTGAGCAAGCAGTAAAGAAAAAATAATTGGAGTGGGAATTAAAGCCCACCAAGAAGAAATAAAGACTTTGAGGTTTTTGTCAGAGACAGCAAAGGATCTGGAATAGCAGCTGAACGGAATGGACAAAGTCTTGAAAGGAGGATATAAGATGAACATTAACAGAAGCAAGACGAGGATATGGAATGTAGTCAAATTAAATCAGGTGATGCTGGGGGTATTAGACTAGGAAATGAGACACTTAAGGTACAAAATGATTTTTTTTTATTTGGGGAGCAAAATACCTGGTGATGTTTGGAGTAGAGAGGATATAAAATGTAGACTGGCTATGGCAAAGAAAGCGTTTTTCACGGAGAGAAATTTACTAACATGGAGTATAGATTTAAGTGTCAAGAGGACTTTTCTGGAAGTATTTATATAGAGTGTAGCCTTATATGGAAGTGAAACACGGAAGATAAACAGTTTAGACAAGAAGATAATAGAAGCTTTTGAAATGTGATGCCACAGAACAATGCTGAAGATTAGATGGGTAGATGACGTAACTAATGAGGAGGTATTGAATAGAACTGGGGAGAAGAGGAATTTGTGGCAAGACATGTGGTAAGACATGTTCTGAGGCATCAAAGGATCACCAGTTTAGTACTGGAAGGAAGCACAGAGGGATGAATAGGCTGAGGAGATTCAGAAGGTTGTATGTTGCAGTAGTAATTCGTAGATGAAGAAACTTGCACAGGACAGAATAGCACGGAGAGATGCATCAATCAGTCTCTGGACTGAACACAACAACAACAACAACAGTAACAACATACATACATACTGAATAGCCAAAGAAATAGGTGCACCTGTCTAATATCCTGTAGGGCCCCCACGAGCACGCAGAAGTGCTGCTGCATCATGACATGGCCTGGACTCGATTAATGTCTGAAGCAGTGCTAGAGGGAATTGACACAATGAATACTGCGAGGCTGTCCATAACACGGTAGAGTACGAGGGGGTGGAGATCTCTTCTGAGCAGCACGTTGCAAGGCATTCCAGCTATGCTAAATAATGTTCATGTCTGGGGACTCTGGTGGCCAGCGGAAGTGTTTAAACTCAGAAGTGTGTTGCTGGAGGTACGCTGTAGCAATTCTGGACATGTGGTGTGTCGCATTGTCCAACTGAAATTGCCGAGGTGCATCGGAATTCACAATGGACATGAATGGAAGCAGTTGATCAGACAGGATGCTTACGTACATGTCACCTGTCAGAGCCATATCTAGATGTATCAAGGGTCTCATATGACTCCAACTGCATGCGCCCCATGCCATTACACAGCCTCCACTATCTTGAGCAGTCCCCTATTGAACTACCAGGTCCATGGATTCATGAGGTTTTCTCCATACCCATACCTGTCCATCCGCTCAAAACAATTTGAAACGAGCCTCGTCCGACCAGGGAGCAAATTCTTGTCATCACCAGTCCATTGTCAGTTTTGACGGGCCTAGCGAGGAAAACCTTTGTGTCATGCAGTCATCAAAGATACACGAGTGGGCCTTCGCCTCTGAAAGCCCATATCGACGTTGTTTCGTTGAATGGTTCTCACACTGACACATGTGGATGTCCCAGCATTGAAATTTGCAGCAGTTTGCAGAGGGGTTGCACTTCTATCACGCCGAACGATTCTCTTCAGTCGTTGTTGGTCGCATACTTTTCCGGCCGCAGCGATGTCGGATATTTGATATATCAGATTCCTGATATTCAGGGTACACTTGTGAAATAGTCGTATGGGAAAATCCCCACTTCAACGCTACCTCGGAGATGCCATGACCTATCGCCTCTGTGCCAACTATGGCACCACGCTCAAACACACACTAATCTTGATAACCTGCTATTTTAGCAGCAGTAACCGATCTAAGAACTGTGCCGGTCATTTGTTGTCTTACAGAGGCGCAATATTGTGCCTGTTTACCCGTCTCTGTATTTGAATACGCATGCCTATACCAGATCCTTTGGTGCTTCAGTATATACAGGGTGATCCATTGATCGTGACCGGGCCAAATATCTCACAAAATAAGCATCAAACGAAAAAACTACAAAGAACGAAACTCGGCTAGCTTGAAGGGGAAAACCAGAGGGTGCTATGGTTGGCCCGCTGGATGACGCTGCCATAGGTCAAACGGATATCAAATGCGTTTAAAAAAAAATAGGAACCCCCATTTTTATTACATATTCGTGTAGTACGTAAGGAAATATGAATGTTTTAGTTGGACCACTTTTTTCGCTTTGTGGTAGATGGCGCTGTAATAGTCACAAACGTATAAGTACGTGGTATCAGGTAAAATTCCGCCGGTGCGGACGGTATTTGCTTCGTGATACATTACCTGTGTTAAAATGGACCGTTTACCAATTGCGGAAAAGGTCGATATCGTGTTGATGTATGGCTATTGTGATCAAAATGCCCAACGGGCGTGTGCTATGTTTGCTGTAGGGTATCCAGGACGACATCATTCAAGTGTCCGGACCGTTCGCCGGGTACTTACGTTATTTAAGGAAACAGGAAGTGTTCAGCGACATGTGAAACGTCAACCACGACCTGCAACAAATGATGATGCCCAAGTAGGTGTTTTAGCTGCTGTAATGACTAATCCGCATATCAGCAGCAGAAAAATTGCGCGAGAATCTGGAATCTCAAGAACGTCGGTGTTGAGAATGCTACATCAACATCGATTGCACCCGTACCATATTTCTATGCACCAGGAATTGCATGGCGACTACTTTGAACGTCGTGTACAGTTCTGCCACTGGGAACAAGAATAATTACGGGACGATGACAGATTTTTTGCAAGCGTTCTACTTAGCGACGAAGCGTCATTCACCAACAGCGGTAATGTAAACCGGCGTAATATGCACTACTGGGCAACGGAAAATCCACGATGGCTGCGACAAATGGAACATAAGCGACCGTGGTGGGTTAATGTATGGTGCTGCATTATGGGAGGAAGGATAATTGGCCCCCATTTTATCCGTGGCAACGTAAATGGTGCAATGTATGCTGATTTCCTACGTAATGTTCTACCGATGTTACTACAAGATGTTTTACTGCACGACAGAATGGCTATATACTTCCAACATGATGGGTGTGCAGTACATAGCTCGCGTGCGGTTGAAGCGGTATTGAATAGCATATTTCATGACAGGTGGATTGGTCGTCGAAGCATCATACCATGGCCCGCACGTTCACCGTACCTGACGTCCCCGGATTTCTTTCTGTGGGGAAAGTTGAAGGATATTTGGTATCGTGATCCACCGACAACGCGTGATAACATACGTCAGCGCATTGTCAATGCATGTGCGAACATTACGGAAGGCGAACTACTCGCTGTTGAGAGGAATGTCGTTAAACGTATTTCCAAATGCAATGAGGTTGACGGACATCATTTTGATCATTTATTGCATTTATGTGGTATTTACAGGTAATCACTCTGTACCAGCATGCGTTCTCAGAAATGATAAGTTCACAAGGGTACATGTATCACATTGGAACAACCGAAATAAAATGTTCAAACGTACCTACGTTCTGTATTTTAATTTGAAGAAACCTACCTGTTACCAACTGTTAGTCTAATTGTGAGCCATATGTTTGTGACTATTACAGCTCCATCTATCACAAAACGAAAAAAGTTGTCCAACTAAACCATTCACATTTCTTTACGTACTACACGAATACGTAATAAAAATGGGGGTTCCTATTTTAAAAAAACGCAATTGATATCCGTTTGACTTATGGCAGCAGGCCAACCATAGCGCCATCTGGTTTCCCCCTTCAACCTAGACAAGTTTCGTTCTTTGTAGTTTTTTCGTTTGACGCTTATTTCGTGAGATATTTGGTCCGGTCACGATGAATGGACCACCATATATATATATATATATATATATATATATATATATATCAGGTGGACTAGCTCCACTAACCTACTAACCTAACCTCCTCCCCTCCCCCTCCCCTCCCCTCTCCAAGAAAATGGCAGGAAGTTCAAATTCCAGCAGGACAATGAAACACACCATGGCTACCTCCACAAACAAAAAAAAAAATTGCGGGAAAATAGGTCACTTGGCCTACCTCAGCTAACTTAAGTCATCTGCTCGCCACCTCTTCCTAGGAATTGGTGGAGAAATGACTCAGCCTGTGCTGGATAGGATGGACATAAGTCTTTATTTTGCATGCAGTGTTTATTTAAACAATTTGAGGCAATAGCTCCAGCCAGTGTGTCCACCATGACGTCTGGATTCCAACTAACCTAGCACACAGTACTGCCAGCAGAACGCACTGTTGTCTCTCCTGTGATGTAATCCAGAATGGCGGTCTGGGGGAGAAAATGGCGGGAAAAGGACTCAGCCTGTTCTGGACTGCTGGATAGGAACGACTGTACTTTACTTAATTTGGAACTGTTTATTTAGGGATGGATTTGACATAGTATATTTATTACACTAATACAAAACACTCACTCTGATGTGCTTGAGGACACACTACACAGCACACAGACCAGCAAACAACTCGTAAATTATGGAAATAATTCAGTACCCTAATGTACAGACATTGAATAAACTCGTAAATTACCTAAAAATGTATACACTCATATGGAGACGCCCAAAAAACTGGTAAATTACCGAAATAATGCAGTACACACCATACAGACCTGCAAACTACTCGTAAATCACCGAAATACTGCAGTGCACTGAAGTGCAGACCCAAAAACAACTCGTATATTACCAAAATGACGCATGTAAAACGATCTGAAGACACGCTCACTACTCGTAAACTATCCAAATAAAGCATAGCGCACCCTACAGACCTGTTCGCAAAATAATGCAACAGAGATGCAAACAACTTGTAAATTGTCAAAAAATAATGCGTTTATAACGCTCTGCCAACACACTCTGAATGCTTAAAGAGACGAAAATAATGTAGTACACAAACACTCAGTGCACGTAAAAAACGCTTTCGAAGTATTGTCAGCCGTGACATATCAGCGAACTGTTCCAACTCGCACACGCGCCAACGCCACGTTCCACCGACGGACAGACGAACACAGGGGCGCGAGCTATTGCTCTCAGACTGCTACCAGCGGCTGCCAGCAGGGGAAAGTCGCATCTATTTTTGGGTATATAGTAAGAGTTCTTCGAGTGTTATACTGACATCACATGTCCATGTAAATAAGAGCCAAGTCACCCTCTGGCCCGCTCGCGTGTGCTTACTGTTGCTGGCATGATATCTCTCTACCTGTGGATACTGAAGTCAAAGGTCATGCCACAGAAATCTGTTCCACTGCTTCCCAGAACAGCGGTGCATTGTTCCTAGCGATCCTAATGGGACATGTGAGCTGAATCTAGCCATGCATGGGTGTTTACCTGTCCAGCATGGCTGCCACATCGAGGCGAAGTGTTTGGGTAGCGACTCACCACTTAAAAGGTTCACAGTGTTATACACACATCACATGGCTGTGTAAATAAGAGCCAAGTCGACCTCTCGAAAGCTGTAAACAGCTGGAGAAATAGTTAATGATCGCTTTTGTAAGAACTTTTGTCATGTCTCAGCTTGTCTGACGGGAAATTTTTGTCCTAATAGTTCAAATAGCTCTAGGCACTATGACACTTAACATCTGAGGTCATCAGTCCCCTAGACTTAGAACTACGTAAACCTAACTAACCTAAGGACAACACACAGATCCATGCCCGAGGCAGAATTCGAACCTATGAGCGTAGCAGCAGAGCCATTCTGGACTGAAGCGCCCAGAACCGCTCGGCCACAGTGGCCGGCACTACATGAAAATAGCCCAGAATAACACCGAATGCTTTCTCCCTCGCGACCCTAATGGGACACCCCAACCATTACTTATCAGTCCCTTCTTGGAATTGGTAAAGTGTCACAGAAATAGCTAACCGTCGCCTTTGTTGTAGCTTTCGTGACGTTTAGCTCGTCTGAATGGAAATTCTTGTCCTAACAGGACCTGTTAACGAAAGTAGCCCAGAGTGACACCGATTGCATTCTTCCTGATGGTCCTAACGAGATATCACATGTTACCCTCCCCGGATATTGTAATATACTGCTTTCAACATACGTAAACTTCTTACTACTAAAAGCCTTCGTCATGCATGTGCACGCTTGCGAAAACACTGTTAATCATAAAACCATTCTTGTTACTTGCAGAGAGAGAGGCAATAGTCGCATCTAGCCCTTCCAGAAATAGTGACGTTCCATAAAAGCTTCTCATTGGCTGAATATTCAAATGAAGCTCTGTCATTGGTCGCCTTGGTCTATATATAAATCCACAACCAACCTCCATCGTCCGCAGTCCGCTGCTGTCCGCCTTGTTGTGCGGTCCGTCGTCTCTGTGTGTGTACTTGTTCTTTTCTCTCCGCAAGATGAAGACAGATAGCTGCAGCAATGCTTCAGAGTGTAGTGACAAGAGGCTTACAGGTCTGGAGACAGGATTACCAACTGAGTAAATAATTTCTATTTTGAGTGTAAATTTTCGTGTGTTTATATTAATTTCGCCTTATTAGTTCCGTCTTCTTGTTGTTTTACAACTCCAGGATTCTGTCTTGGAGTGTGAGGAGAGACAGGAGGCGGCTAGACTGCGGCCGACTCTAGAAGTCCAGCCTCCTGTGTTGGGTTCATAGCCAGAATTGCCATGTGAGTATAATTTTCATTGTAATTTGTTCTTGTATAGTAGCGATTCAAAATTTTCTTATTTCGTACTTGCTTTTTTTTGTTTTTTCTCTAGCTCACTTCAGGCAAATGCAAACTGAGCTGGAGGCAGAGCTGGGGGCTGGAAAGAACTATCTAGTGCAGCAGCAGCAACGCTACAGGGAACAGCCTCTAGCTGTGGATAACCAACAACAACACTCACGTAAGTATAGAAAAAATATCCATGTGTGATCTTCCTGTGTAACTCGAAATACAAAATAAATAAAATTATGTCTCGTCCTGTTACAGGAACAGCTCTAGTGGAGTTCGATTTGTTAGACAGGCAGCTTTTCATCAACAGATGCAGGAACAGTCTCCAGTAAATAATGAGATGCCCTAGCAGCATACTTGTAAGTTAAAAAAAAGATTTCGTTTGTACGTGCCCCTAGTAGTTGTGGTAGTAGTAGTATAGGAAGTTTTATCTGTAACAAAACGGTTTACATATCTTGTCTGTTGTTGTTGTTGTTGTTGTTGGCGAGACAGAGCAATTGCCAGATTCTGATGAAGACAGTCAAAGGCGCTCTTATCTGGCCCTATTAGATGATGATGATGATGACTTTTTTGAGGGTGTAGTGGAGTCGCCAGATGAAGTGTTAATGCCATGGAGCCAGAGCGGAAAAGGTAATTACTCACTCTGATTATAACCTTCTGATCGTCAGAATTCTTTCTTTCACCCCGCCAGCAGCAGGAAGCAATGTACTTCACTATTATTTATTTTGTCTCTTATTCTATAGCGGTCGGGTCTCAGCAACCTCATCATATTTTTTATTTTTATTTATTTATTTATTGTTCCGTGGGACCAAATTAAGGAGAAGTCTCTATGGTCATGGAACGAGTCAATACATGAAATTATAACATTATAGTAGAACAGATAAAATGAAATATAAGAAACATATTCAGGCGACAAGTCGTTAGTTTAAACATAGAAAATTAACAATGTAACACTGGAATTTGCTTAATTTTTCAGTTCTTCCAGGAGCTCCTCGACAGAATAGAAGGAGTGAACCATGAGGAAACTCTTCAGTTTAGACTTAAAAGTGTTTGGGCTACTGCTAAGATTTTTGAGTTCTTGTTGTACCTTAAGGAAAATGGATGCAGCAGAATACTGCACTCCTTTCTGCACAAGAGTCAAGGAAGAGCATTCCACATGCAGATTTGATTTCTGCCTAGTATTAACTGAGTGAAAATTGCTACCTTTTGGGAATAAGCTAATATTGCTAATAACAAATGACATTAAAGAAAATATATATTGTGAGAGGAATGTCAGAATTCCCAGACTATTGAATAGAGATCGACAAGAGGTTCTCGAACTTACACCACATATAGCTGGAACAGCCCGGTTTTGAGCCAAAAATACCCTTTTTGAATCAGAAGAATTACCCCAAAAAATAATACCATACGACATAAGCGTATGAAAATATGCGAAGTAGACTACTTTTCGTGTTGAAGTGTCACTTATTTCAGATACTGTTCTAATGGTAAATAAAGCAGCATTTAGTTTCTGAACAAGATCCAGGACATGGGCTTTCCACAACATCTTACTATCTATCGGAACGCCTAGGAACTTGAACTATTCCGTCTCGCTTATAATATGCCCATTCTGCCTGATCAAAATATCGGTTCTTGTTGAACTGTGAGTTAGAAACTGTGAAAACTGTGTCTTACTGTGATTTAGCATCAAATTATTTTCCACAAGCCACGAACTTATTTCATGAACTACATTATTTGATACTGTTTCAATACTACACACAAGATCCTTCACTACCAACCTGGTGTCATCAGCAAACAGAAATATTTTTGAATCACCTGTAATACTAGAAGGCATATCATTTATATAAATAAGAAACAGCAGTGGCCCCAGCACCGACCCTTGGGGAACGCCCCACTTAACAGTGCCCCATTGGGACTGAACATCACTACCACTCTCAATATTGCGGAGAATTACCTTCTGCTTTCTGTTCTTAAAGTAAGAGGCGAACCAATTGTAAGCTACTCCCCTTACTCCATAATGGTCCAACTTCTGCAGTAATATTTTGTGGTCATCACAGTCAAAAGCCTTCGTTAAATCAAAGAAAACACCTAGCGTTCTCAACCTTTTATTTAATCCGTCCAAAACCTCACAGAGAAAAGAGAATATTGCATTTTTCAGTTGTTAAACCATTTCTAAAACCAAACTGTACGTTTGACAGCAAATTATGTGAACTTAAATGCTCCAGTAACTTTGTATATACAACCTTCTCGATAACTTGAGCAAACACAGATGGCATAGAAATAGGTCTAAAATTGTCAACATTATCCTTGTCTCCCTTTTTATAAAGTGGCTTCAGTACCGAGTACTTTAATCGGTCAGGAAACCGACCACTCCTAAAGGAAAAGTTACAGATATGGCTAAGTACTGGGCAAACATACATAGAACAATACTTCAGTATTCTGCTAGATACCCTGTCATATCCATGAGAGTTATTGGTCTTTAGTGATTTAATTATTAACTCAATCTCCCTCTTGTCAGTATCATGGAGGACCATTTCAGGTAACAGTCTCAGAACACTTTTTTCTAAAAGCGCTATATGATTCCCTGTTGGGACTAGGTTTCTATTTAGTTCACCTGCTATGTTCAGAAAGTGATTATTAAATACTCTACATATATGCTACTTATCAGTAACATGGACATTCCCACCACGCACTGACTCTATATTCTTGACCTGTCTCTGCAGACCAGCCACTTCCTTTACGACTGACCATATGGTTTTAATTTTACCCTCTGGTGGCAGGAATGTGTACTAGGTCAGTCGGACTCCAGACAACATGGTGGACACACTGAATGGAGCTATTGCCTCAAATAGTTTAAATAAACACTGAATGCAAAATACTTATGTCCATCCTATGTAGCATAAGCTGCGTCCTTTCCCCCTCAATTCCTAGGAAGAGGTGGCTTTCGGATGACTTAGGTTAGTGGAGGTAGGCCAAGTGACCTATTTTCCCACCATTTTCTTATGTTAGTGGAGGTAGCTGTGGTGTGTTCCATTGTCCTGCTGGAATTTCAACTTCCTGCTATTTTCTAGGGGAGATGAGGGGGGAGGGGACGGAAAAGGGGAGGGGGTTAGGTTAGTGGAGGTAGACCAATTGACCTATTTTCCTGCAAAAATGTGATTTTCCCGCCATGATGTCATTGTGACATTGCCATATCTTTCGCCGCCATCTTGGATCCACCATATTGAATACATTTGGCAACAGTGGAGAGTGGGGTGGTGCCCTTTTTGTCCTACTACTTACATATATAAAATTAGTGCTACAGAATCTAAAGATTTGTCAGGTCAGTGGAACTCTTATCCTTGTGGACTGCCCCCTGTAACCTTGCAGCTGTGTTTGGTCACCTTTATAGACAGATCAAGTGCAATGATGTTATGTAAACCCATACCGAAGTCTTGGGCCTACCCACCAAAGAACATAAAGTATCACAGTAACGTCGAATATAATGTGGAGACCACCGGGTATCGAAATTCACGAATTCACGAAATTCACGAATTCAAGATATCTTCTTTGAGCTGATGGTAGTTTTCCTGTTGGCTAATTATTCCACTTAAGGCAAAATGCCTGTAATAACGTGTTCTTTAACGAACTACCATTCAGGTACGAACGTAAGAGCACGTGTGAGCAGTTTAAAAATCATGTATGCTTCCTAAATGACAGGAGGATTAAAATTAATCTAACATAGTTTAAGAAATACCTTATCATTAATAAGCAGTTCAACTAGAACAAACAACAAATTTACACTTATCCTATGATGGCCTACGTGGTGTACAATTCCAGATACATAAGAATCGGAGCAAAAGAAAACTCCATACACGCTGAACTACTGTGAAGAATAGGAAAACTGTGGTAATATAACGAATGCCCTACACTAACCTCACAGATTGACAGCTGAATACTACGCCACGAGCACTGGAATGCTACCTCTGTCTCTCGGGACAACGGAAGTTAAGACTCGACGGGATATACATCTGTAGTCCTGCACTTTGACTCAGCTCTGCCGTACGTGCATCTCATTTTACAGCCCATTAAATTTCCGAAGTATCCATTACAGATAGTCCTTCAGTTTGCCAGTCAAAGATTATGGTTAGCGATCGAGAATCCGTGTACAGCGGTTCACAACATGCTTAAAAATAAATAACATTAACTTCAAATATTAATGGACGCCTTGCAAACTTAAACAAAGTATTGCGATAATGTTTCCAAATAATATTATTAAGTTGTAAATCCATGGTGTGTGTGCGTGTGTGTGTATGTACAGCATATGTTATGTAATGACATACGATAGTAATTGACATAAATGATAATAAGGTTTAGAAAAGGTATCGAAATTTTCGCAGATAACAGTAAACGATATTGTAAGGAAGAATCCTCCTCATGTTAGAGCAGTGTTTCTGTGCGGTATGACAGAGCATTTGGACAGAGAATTCTGCTTGTCTCGTTGCAGGGCACTAAAGCGCAGTGCCGGAAAGAGCCGCTGCCTCCAGCATCGCACAGCACAGCGACGGCTACATTCGTCCAGAAGGGTGTAAGTGGGCCGTGCGGCTGGAAAATCGCCGTTCATCGTCAGGGCCCCGAGCCCCGCAGATAACAAAAGCGACCGCATCCAAGTCTTTTATTTATGGATCGTTTATTTTCGTCCTTTTTTTCTCTCACAGGCGGAAATGATAAACGAGCGTGGCGGTTCAATATTCGGCCTGGCTCCTAGGGCTCACCTTCCGTGACAAATGCGGCCGCCCCTGCCGTCTATGCAACCGCGCTGCCAGACTTGCTAGGCGGGCTGCCCACCTGCTGTCGCCAGGCGCTACGCTGATTTATGCCGCTTCGGGACAGCAGAGGGAGCGATCGCTTGCACGAACGCGCCGCAGACACATCAGCGAGAATAAAGTCAGGGCGAACTTCACTTCGAAACAAACGTTATTAACACGTTTTTAAGAAACTTAAGTGTATGATCATTATTGCTGATATACCTGGTAGACCAACACAGGCCTGCTACATTGGTCATCATCATCATCATCATTATCATCACATCATAATTAATTCCAGAATGAATCTTTACTCTGCTATGGAATGTGAGCTGCTGTAGAACCTCCTGGTACATTACAACCGCGTGCGAAATAGGAACACAAACTGGCAACTTCGCCTTTCGCAAACAATGTTTTTACCGATTGAGTTATACAGACACGACTAATGAGTCGCTATCATAGCTTCTACTTCCACCAGCATTTATCCCCACATCACAGAAACTCTTCGGAATTTCTCACTGGACGGGGACCCCAGGAAGAGAGGATATTGGTGATTGGTGAGAAATGGTTAAGACAATTCGAGTTGGGTGGGCGGGCAGAAGAACGGAGGGGGGAGGGAGGGTGGGAGTAATAGGTATGAAACCAAAACCACCTACGTTACGAAGCCAGTTCAAGGTCTGTAAGGATAACAATCCGATCCGCCGGCCTGTTAATTGCGTAAGTACTGCTCAGCTCAAATTGGCTACATTTCTACTCACTAAAATCAAAGAAGTCTTTGTGTTTGAAATAATGATTCTTTTAAAAACACTGTGGATTTAATAAATAAATTAGATAAGGTAGAATGCAATTCTATCAGATGGTTTCTTTGACATTACGAGTCTGCACGCAAATGTTCCTATAGACCTCTTAAAATTATCGAAAATAAACTTCAACATTATAAAAAATTAACACAAGTACATGAGCTCATGATTTTCTTGTACTTAGTGTTAAAGTACGGTGCCATGAAGTTTAGCGGTATAATGTATGAACAAAATTGTGGGTTAGCAATGGGATGCCTGTAAGGGGGAATTTTTGCAAATACCGGGTGATCAAAAAGTCAGTATAAGTTTGAAAACTTAATAAACCACGGAATAATGTAGATAGAAAGGTAAAATTGACACACATGCTTGGAATGACATGTGGTTTTATTAGAACCAAAAAAAAAAAAAAAAGAAAAAAACAAAGTATTCCTAGACGCGTGAAAGATCTCTTGCGCGCGTCGTTTGGTGATGATCGTGTGCTCAGCCGCCACTTTCGTCATGCTTGGCCTCCCAGGTCCCCAGACCTCAGTCCGTGCGATTATTGGCTTTGGGGTTACCTGAAGTCGCAAATGTATCGTGATCGACCGATATCTCTAGGGATGGTGAAAGACAACATCCGACGCCAATGCCTCACCATAATTCCGGACACACTTTACAGTGCTGTTCACAAAATTATTCCTCGACTACAGCTATTGTTGAGAAATGATGGTGGACATATTGAGCGTTTCCTGTAAAGAACATCATCTTTGCTTTGTCTTAGTTTGTTGTGCTAATTATTGCTATTCTGATCAGATGAAGCGCCATCTGTCGGACATTTTTTGAACGTTTGTATTTTTTTGGTTCTAATAAACCCCCATGTCATTCCAAGCAAATGTGTCAATTTGTACCTCTCTATCTACATTATTCCGTCATTTACACAGTTTTCAAATTTATACTGACTTTTCGATCACCCGGTATATTCGTGAATATACCGGCAGAAAACCTTCTCAAAATTCAATCTGACTGGAAGAGTAAAGATTCTTTTTTATGCCTGCTATTTAGGCAATGAACTCACAGTGTTCAATGGTACAGACCATGATTTACAATAAATGTTCCATGTGTTCAACAATCTCCATGAGAAAATCACATTTACAAAAGAAATTGCAAGATAAAAAAATTGAACTAAATTTCTTAGATCTCAAGCTAGTTTTATTGATTGACAAGCTTAACTTTGGTAGTTCCCATAGCCAACTTCTCTGATGTAATTCCGACGTATTCATGCAACCCACATGCTCCTAAAGCCGCATTTTTCCACTTCACAATACATTGCGCAGTGTGCATGCCTATAGCCCAGCATAAATTTCGAAAAAAAAATAAATGTAATCAAATCGATCAAAATTATTAATGGATACTCCACAAGTTTAGCTGACCCCATTTTAAAGAGAGAAACAGTTCATAAATTTTCATCTTTAGGTAATAGTGATATGAAGATAGAAAGAGAGAATAAGTTCCTTTCAGTATCGTTTCTTGTTAATGTATCGTACAGCATTAGTAGTCCCTTGAATAAAAAATATGGCTGCAGAGCCACGTCCCTGTTAACAATAGATCAAAGTAAAATTTAATCCGAGCAACTGGTGCACAAGAAAATCAGTTCGCCAATTCAGATGCATATGAAATCGTGTGCAATGTCTGTTCTAGTTATTACACTGGAAAAACAGTGGACTCTTTTAAGCGAAGATACCAAAAGGCATGTGCTGGAGGGTACGAGAGGTAGAAATTTGCACAAACTTTTGCCGAACGCTTGCTGCTTCTTCGTCACGCGCTGCGGAAATTCGGAGATTCAGAGGTCTTCCATAAGAAAGTCAAACGCTACATATTAGTTTTGTTGGAAGAATTAGAAAGTTTTAAGCATTTCTCTTATTCATATAGCTGTATTTTAAATGGGCAGGTGCGACTTAAGAACAGAAATTTCGTAGGCAGTTTCAGGTCCTTAATTTTGACAACATAACAGAGAGGTTTTAGTCATATGGATAAAGAGGTTTTAGTCATACGGACAATAATGAACATATCATTTTCTTCTTTACCTACATCCCTGATCATAATATTACTGCCTGCAATAACAGATGGTTTAGTTGAGACGTTTACTTACTCTTTCGGTATAGACCACAAAACCACATTCCTTCACTTTGCAGTGCACTGAGCAGTGTGCACACCTTTATGCCATCACAGTTTTCGAAAAGAAATAAATGTAATCAAACCGATCGCAATTTATTATGAGTACGTCACTTTACCGACTCGTTCACCCCCCCCCCCACCCTCCCTCGCCCACTCGCTGTTGTCCGCTGTCGTGGATCGTGGAATGCGTGTGATATAGTATGTTCTGTAGCGAAAATTTAATGCCTCAAACTACTATGTAAACATGTATATTTGTTTTCCAATATTTCTTTTTCATGTAAAGAAACTGAATTATTTTATGTCGTTAGTGTAATTTTTGGTTTGTGTATCTCGATTCATATCGTCCAAATAATGACGCAATAGGCTATTTATTGACTATGACTATCTAATGAACTGCGTTAGCAAATTTTATGGGAAGCGCCTTTCTTTTGTAAATATTGATTTTTTAAACCGTGTTTGATACGTCGTGGAGCTGTTGCCAGTACCTCTTCCTTTTAGTGTCATCTTTGCCATCGATTTCGCTTTGGTCGGCCGCGAGTCAGTTGTTCATCGCGCGCTCGGCTATTTAAGTCTGCAGCGTCGAGGCAGCTGGGGAGACTCTGTGGTTTCTTGGTTGCGGTTACAACAGGTTCGGGAGTTTGGTCTTCGTGCGCATACACATTGCGCGTGGTATTACAGGAGTGTTGCGGCCGGAGACGCCGGAAGGGTTTGGGTTCCGGCACGAGGCGTGTTATTTGGCTTTACTCGCCACGCAGTGCATGCTGAGAAGAACAGCTTGCTGGATCGTCGCCTGGCATTAACCGTTCGCCTGGGCGTATGGTGTGTGTTTGACTTAAACAGGTGCAATTGTGTGCTTATCTGTATTTGTTAATGGTTAACTAATGTTGTCTTCAGCGTTAATTTGGTGACGAGTCTTATATGTCAAGTTATGTCACACGTGACACGATAACGGGGCTTGGGCTTTCCATCTTAGTTTTCTACCACGTGATGAAGGATCTGCAGCTACATGTAAGGAAGCCCGGTGAGCTGCTTATTATTGAGTGATTGTATATCTAAAGCAGTTGTAACCTTGGCGATTAAGTACCAAAATTTGCACCTTAATTTACGAGTAACGAAATACTGTGTTATAAAACTACATCATTATTGCATCAAAGTGTAGTTCTGGTGGGCTTTCGCCCGTTTGAAATAATACTCAGCTATTACTACAACGTTTCGAGGAACAATCTTATCTAAGCGAGTATGGTGTTTAAATGAATTATGAAGTGTTGAGTTCAAAAAATTTTTTGTTATGTTTTATTCTTTTATGTAATACGAATGTGCAATTGTGAGTGATTTTTGTTTCAGTTGTGCGGATCAGTGTATTTCGCCCGGCACGGTGGGGCGCTGCACCGGGGCTTGACGACTTGGCCGTTGCCAGTGGAACTGTGATTAGTTTGACCGCGCTCCATGTCTCACCTTCTGTCTTGATCTCGTCCTTAAGTTGAGTATTGCTGTTCTCTTTGTTCCTGTCTCTGTCAGGTCGTTAACATTTGTAGTTCGTTTCTCTATCGTTTGAGCGATTGCACCTTTTGCTCGAAATTTGAATTTAAACCTGTAAAACTGGGTTTGACTCTGTAATTAGTGCCCGATCAAATTTCTGGAAGCTCCGCCTTATTAATTCTGTATTCCCTTATCTGCCATTTGTTTATTATATTAGTACCTTGTGAGCTGGTTGTGAAGCAGGTAACTGTTTAACAGTACAAGAAACACCTGAAACCACGTTACCTAGACCCACTGCCTCCAGAGACAGCGAACCACCACTGTGATTCTGATGGTAGTGAAGAGCTTTCACTGAATCTACATTTCCAAAACAGTCCTATTTATATGCGTTGTCTGTGCTTCAGGTATCTCACTTGCCTTATTATAACTTACCATTCTGTTAAAATTTGTTGATGGAATCGTTTATTTCCTTTATCTATAACTGTTTTTATCACTAATATGTTTTAACAATTATTGGCAGCTTACAATTTCTTTCTAAACGAAAGTTCTGTAAACGTTTCAGCCGATTGAAGTTTATATGACAAGAAGCTCACTTATATTGTATTATGGTGTCCTGACAGCTGACGCTAACTTGAGCGTAGATGTTCAGGACAATCATGAAGATTTTGTACTAAACATAACTGTGTCCATTCTCATTTATTCTGACGATAATATAACAATTAATTTACCGTTATGGATTAAGGAGACAATATTATATTTCAAGCTAACAAGAAAAGTTATTAAGTGGTTGCCAGTAGCATTGCGTGATATACTGGGCACAGCGCCGCAATCTTTACGTATTTATTAGACTTTCAGTACAGTACTGGCTGTTTCGTTCTCCGGGTGTGCTTCTAGTCACTTCTCATGTTAAATGTGCCTTCTGAGTGCCTTTCACGTATGCCATTTGTTTCCGCTTCTAACAGAGTCTCTTACTTTGTCAAGCTAGGCAGTAGGCCGCTTGCACCGGTCTCAGTCGTCGTTCCTTGTCCTAAGTTGCCGAGTTAGTCGGTTGTCTGCTCTTCTCATCTTCTCGTAGAGTTTCACAGCGGCACCTTGATTCGTTGCATTATTTCCTTCCCTTATGCTGCGTGATGCAAAAGTTTGACAGGGAAGCGAAGCTGGGACGTGGAAGATATTTCTTAGCGCTTTGTTCTGCGTTGTATGGAGTTTCTTTATATATGATGTAGCCGCATTACCCCATACAGCTGACGCGTAACTCATTACTAGACGAATAAATAGTCTATAGACGGTGTGGCCACTTTCAAAGGACAATTCCGAGTTCGAATTAATGACTGGCTATGGAGCGCCTAACTACCGAAAATATTTGTTTCTGACGTCTGTGATGTGCTGTATATATGTCAATCTCTCACTCTCTCTCTCTTTTTTGTCATTGGTTCATCGGTCTTCTGACTGGTTTGATGCAGCCCGCTATCAATTCCTCTCCTGTACCAACCTCTTTACCTCAGAGTAACACTTGCAACCTAAGTCCTCAATTATTTGCTGGGTACATTCGTCTCGGTCTTCATCTACAGTTCCATTTACAGCTCCCTCTAGCGCCATGGAAGTCATTCCTGATGTCTTAACAGGTGTCCTATCATCCTGTCCCATCTCCTTGTTAGTGTTTTCCATATATCCCTTTCCTCTGTGATTCAGCGCAGAACCTTCTCATTCTTTACTTTATCAATCCACCTGTTTTTCAACATTCGTTAGCAGCACCACATCTCAAATGCTTCGATTCAGCTCTATTCCGGTTTTCCCACAGGTTGTCTCACTACCATACAATGCTGTACTCTAGATGTACATTCTCAGAAATTTCTCCTCAAATTAAGGCCTATGTCTGACACTAGTAGACTTCTCTTGGCCAAGAATGCCCTTTTTTTCTACTGCTATTCTGTTTTTGATGTCATCCTTGCTCCGTCTGCCATTGGTTATTTTACTGCCTCAGTAGCAATTTCCTTAACTTCATCTACTTCGTTACCATCAATCCAGATGTTGAGTTTCTCGCTGATTTCATTTCTGCTACTTCTCATTACTTTCTTCGATTTACTCTCAGTCCATGTCCGTCCTCCTTAGATTGTCCATTCCATTCAGCAGACCCTGTAATTCACGTTCGCTCTGGATAGCAATGTAATCAGCGAATTGTATCATTGACATCCTTTCACCCTCAATTCGATTTTCACTTCGGAATCTTTCTTTCAGTTCTATCATTGCTTCTTAGATGTACAGATTGAACAGTAGTGGCGAAAGACTACACCCCTGTCTTACACCCTTTTTAATCCGAGCACTTCGTTTTTGGTCAACCACTCTTTTTATTTCTTCTTGTACATTTTGTATATTACCCGTCTCCCATATAGCTTACCCCTATTTTTTTCAGAATTTAGGACGTCTTGCACCATTTTACACTGTCGAACGCTTTCTCCAGGTCCACAAATCCTATGAACATATCTTGATTTTTCTTTAGTCTTGCTTCCATTATTAACCGCAACTCCAGGATTGTCTCTGGTGTCTTCACTATTCCTTAAAGACAAACTGATCGTCATCTATCACATCCTTAATCTTCTTTTCCTTTCTTCTGTATAAAATTGTCAGCATCTTCGATGCATGAGCTGTTGAACTGAATGTGCGTTAATTTTCGCACTTGTCATCTCTTACAGTCTTCGAAATTCTGAGGATGATATTTTTTCCGAAAGTCAAACGGTATATTCCCAGATTCATCCAACGTGAATAGTCGTTTTGTTGCCACTTACCCTAATGATTTTAGAAATTCTGATGGAATGTTATCGATCCCTTCTGCCTTATTTGATCTTAAGTCCTCCAAAGCTCTCTTAAATTCTGATTGTAATACTGGATTCCCTATCTCTTAAAAATCTACTCCTGTTTCTTCACATGAGACAAATCTTCCCCCTCACGGAGGCTTTTAATGTGTTCTTTTGACCCATCTGCTTTCTACTATGCATTTAACAGTGGTATTCCAGTTGTAGTCTTCATATTACCACCCTTCCTTCTAATGTCACCGAAGGTTGTTTTGACTTTCCTGTATGCTGTGTCTGTCATTCCGAGAGTCACTTCTTTTTAGATTTCTTCACATTTTACATGCATTCATTTCGTCTTAGCTTCCCTGCACTTCCAATTTACTTCATTCCTCAGCGACTTGTATTTCTGTATTCCTGAGTTTTCGAGACATTTTTGTACTTACTCCTTTCATCGATAAACTGAAGTATTTTTTCTGTTCCCATGGTTTCTTCGCAGTTACCGTCTACGTATCTGTTTATCTTCCCAACTTGCGCGATGGCCTTTTTTAGAGATGTCCATTCGTCTTCAACTGTACTGCCTGCTGAGCTATTCCTTATTTCTGCATGTATAGCCCTAGAGAACTTCAAGCGTATTTCGTCATTCTTTAGTACTACTGTATCCCACTTCTTTGCGTATTGATTCTTCGTGACTAATTTCTTACACTTGAGCTTACTCTTCATCACAACTGCTGTGGGACCTGTGTCCAAAATGTCAGACTGTGTATGTTCACTTCGTCACTCTGTCGGTGTTCCAAAGTGCTGGATGGCCTGTAATGCAGGTCTGTGGCGCTTGGTGAGTATCGTTCCCTTGCTTTCTGCGGTGTTAAATCCTATCCGCCACTGAACTACCCGTGCTTCGGGAATTGTGCAAGCTTACTGCAGTCTCTAGTTTACTGCCTGTGGCCGTACGTCTGCTCTTGGTATATAAGGCAGCGTCATCTGCGTAAGTAGCTGCGGAGACATTTGGTGTTGCCGGCAGGTTCGACGTGCAGTAAAAGTACAGCACAGTGTCGATGCTGAGCCCCTGTGACACCTAGCATTTCTGCTTGTACTCTTCCAATCGTGAAAGTTGCTTCGTCTACTTCGACAACGAAGACGCAGTTCTGTACACAGTGTGTTCCTGAAACGTTGCGACAAACATCGAGGGGTTGTAGAGATTGTCTTGAGGAAGAAATCGAAGATAAGAATCTGCGTTCGGTAACGTCAGCAAGCGACATTACAGAGCGTCGAAGTTATAACCTCCTTCTCCTGCAACTATGCCACCTTTCGGGCAGCGATTGTCACTTCGTACGGATCGTACGTAGAATGTCTCGCATTGTTGCTTGAACAGTGATCGCAACCGATTGTCACCATCGCCACTGAAAAAGATTGAGCTGGCTGCTGGGTAGACAGGCCTTGTCGCCTATGAATGCGGTGCTCTGTGCCGCGGTGGATGATTGTTTGGGACACTGGTGTCCATCCGCAGTTTATTTTTCTCCTGGAACTCTTTGAAATCTGCAATGTTTTTGGGTATACGAAAGAAAAATAAAACTGCAGATGGGAAGCTGTATCCGAAACCATCATCCACCTAGGAAAAGAGTATCGCATTCATACCAGACAAGGCCTGTCTACGCAGAACCTAGCTCCATCTTCTCCACTGGCGGTCGTGGCAATCAGTTGCGATCACTGACTAACAAACAAAATTGCCAGGCGGACCACTTACGGTCCGACAGCGTACAAAGTCACGTCTGCTTCTAAAGGGGTGGCCTAGTGGCATGCATGATAGACTATAACTTCAGCGCTCTGTAACGTCGTTGAATGAAGTTTCCGGACATTGGTCCCTATCCTCGATTTGTTCCTCAAGACAATCTCTGCAACCCCCTCGAAGTTTGTCGCAACATTTCTGGGACTCCTTGTTTAAGTCGCCAAAAGCAGCACTTATGAGCTTTCGATGCGAAGGTCGAATAACTTGTACAATAGCCCCATGTGATAGCTCCTATCGAATGCCCTAGTAACATCCAGAAATTTGTCACCGCAATATTCTTTGTTATTGGACGCCTGTGTAACGTCTCCACGACTCGGGTTGTAGGGTTGTGGAACGCACCTGTCTAAATCCAAGCTGCACCTGAGGCAAAATATTGTCTATTTTAAGAACCTGTTCAGAAGTATTTTGTTCGGACATCTTATTTGATATCTGCGCCAAACTGATAGATCTGTTATTCCGAGGCTCGATTACACTCTTTTGCACGTTTCGGCACAGGAATGATGATGGCATGTTTCCGGATCATATGACGCTACAAACAATACGACACATGTGAAAATTGATCATAGAATGCTAGGTTGAATTGAGGATCATGTTGCAGGCAAATGTAGTAGGTGGGACGCTGCCGAGAGCCGTGCGTTGGGAGAGGGTAGCGGCTGCTGGCTGTGCTCGAGGTTCTTGGAGATCACATGACGTTAAGTGCTCCGCACTGCCGTTTTGCTTGCAAGCAACTCGGTAACATGGCGAAAACCTGGTAGTATCAATTAGGTAACATCAGAAATTCATAAAAAATACTAAAACTGTTTCCAGGTAACAAGAAATATGTGAATCAATGTTCATAAACCATCCGTTTGACTAAGGTTGTGTGAAACCGGCCGGAGAGAATAAATATCGACAGTTGATTAACAATTGCCGTTCCGATTTGAGCAAAGTAGAAAACGTAATTCAATGTTAGTTCCTTGGCAATGTGTAAGAAAAAAGAAATGATATTCTGTTGCAGTTGTTCAAATCTTTTTAGAACCATATTTGTGGACTGGTGATCAGCCATTGGGGTACAATTTTGACCAAGGTATTTACAAGTGAGAGATGAGGAGGAAGCAAGCAGAGCATGGGTCGGCTTCCTTTGGTCGCTGTTTTTGGTTGGGGTAAGAGGGCAAGAGCTTGTGTGTTAATATGTAAGCGTGGCGTCGGCTACACTGGACATAGCCATTTCAGTGCACAGTTGGCAACTCGATATCGTGTATACAGTGTGAGCTAATAGACTTCTGATATTGAACCTTGTCATTGGTGAACCTGTTATTCAGATAGACTTCAGTGAATTGTTAAATGTGGGGTTATCGGCTATTCAGACAGACTTGAGTCAACTGTTAAGTGTGGGGAATTCTTTTCAGGTCAACGTTTTAGTACGCTGCACCATGTCACTGGTACAAGTTAAACGTTTCTGTGTACGCTTTACTTGCTCTGATTGCACTGCTATTTCAAATTACATTTGTTGCGCTGTGTAAGAGTACAACATCAGCCTGCGTAAGGCCACTATTAACAGTAAGTTGTTTTCGTTAGCTGAATGAAATTATGGTTGAATAGTAAAACCATTGTCAGGGCACATCCTTGTCGTAGCGAACTATTCCTATATCATATTGTTCAACATTTCACATTTATTTTATTTTGCAATGAATTTTCTGTTCCTTAGGCTTGGTGAGCTCCAGCTAGCCATATTCATGAGAGGTCTAGGCTCTAGGTTACGACATCGCTCATTATTTGTCAGGTGATTCACGTTTATTGAACAAAGACAATATAAAACACAATGAACAACATCAGAAGTTCTTAGAACAATGAGAGGAATACTTTGAATTCAAAGGAGCACCATAGCTTGACCAATTTAACAACGGTAGCAAAATGATATCATGCTAACACAATGGTTTCAAATTACAGACACAAGATTTAATACAACCTTTTAAGAGAGCTAACAAATTTAAAGCAAAATTTTTAAAAGTTAAATGTAACAACGACTAGCACAAATTTAGTTACGGGTAAAATGATTAAATCAATTGAAATGTCCAGCTAACGGAATGGTTTTAAATTACAAATCAAAATTTAACACGGTCTTTCAAGAAAGCTGACAATTTCAAGCGATACAAGGGTCAGCAAATGGCTGCCTGAACAAACATTCAAAATAAGTACAGCACCTGGCAAAGGGAGATAAAGAGATTAAACTAAAAATTTCAGCAATATTATAATTTAATATAACCAGGCTACAAACATGGTTTAAGTAGAATCTAAATAAAAATTTTGGAATTCCCTTTGATGTTGAAATGCTGGTTTAATTAACAGTATAACTGTCGGATACTAGCGCAGGGCTGTACGCAGACACAATCGAGCTCCAATAATCTCGTAAGGGATCTCCTGTTACGACAATCAAGGGGGCCAACAAAGAGAATTTCATAGCTCTCCGGCACTGCAGCCGTTATAATAATATACCTGGCCAGATTAGAATTTAAAACATAATTAAAAGACCAAGTTATCATAAATGTTCATGACAGCATTAGTAGCACCTGGATCCTCTGTCACATTCCCACTTCTTGCACAGGTGATGGCAGTAATAATGTTAGGCATCATTTGGCAAAGAGAAACACTATTAAAAGCAAACATTAAAGAACTATCATCACAGTCTTCGCACATAGGGATCACACTAAGCTACTTTTCAAGAAAGCACGCACAGAGCGTTCAGCAAACACTTGTGGACAGACTCATACAGTTTCTATAAGCAATACAGACCCTACTAAGTAGATGCAAACTTCCCGGGAAGCAAAAATTCACAATTCAGGAAGAATCACATAGGGCAGGGCAGTAACAACAGAGTCCACTAACGCCGCCAGCGTAGATCACACAACACAGCATGACAACAGGAAAGAGGTGCTCTTTCAAAGCACCAGAATCAGATAATCATAATCAAAGTCGTTCCCATTGCAACGGATCTATCAAAGCAAATCGGTCAAGACGCCAGCCAACGACGCGTCACAACACACGTTTCCTCCAGCCGCCTTCCTTCCTCCTCGCCCCGGTGACTGATTGTTCCACCACCTGCACTAGAGCGTCGCCCGCCGACAAGAGGGTAAACGGACGAGGGCTACTATCTAGAGACCACAACTAATACGAGCCGACACACTTCACTGGGTTGTTCTGATTCAGAAGATTTTATCAAGGCACAATGCAAAAATGTAAAATTGGTTCCCTAGATAAGTAGTTGAGCAATTAAAATAATACAACATTGTGTTTCCGCCCTTCGGTGGTTGGGAAGTAACAAATCAGTTTCATCTAACCGTTAATTACTCTTCACAGTTCCGTTATTGTAAAGCCATCCGGGATCGGTGTAGTTGCCTCGACAGTCCTCGTCAGAATACTCGTAAATTAGTTGGGAAAGTGCTTCGAGGTGGGTATGCTGTTAGCATCTCTCGTCTGTTCTTTCAGTGCAGGGCAAGCTTCCCACGCACACTTCCTCTAACACGAGTGGAACTTTTGTTTGGATTATGATGAGATGAAAAGTACTCAATCTTGTGACAGGCCTATTTTCAACCCATTCTGTGGTTAGATATCAGTCTCTTACCAGTTTGATATCCAGCACCAAAGTATTATTACTTTTGTACGTAACTAGTCTTATTTATTTTATGTCTTCTGGTAAATAAAAATGTTGTATGAGTTTGTAAAATTCTTCCATCGATGCAATTATATGCATGATCATTATGATGATGGATTGGTTTTTGGGGCGCTTAACTGCGCGGTCATCAGAGCCCGTACAAAGTCCCAGTTTTTTCACAGCCCAATTTTTTTCACAGTGCAATCTAGTCAGTCGTCGGGGAGAGAAAATCCCCAACCTGGCCGGGAATCGAACTCGGGATCCCGTGATCGAGAGATAGCAATGCTAACCACTAGACCACGCGCTGCGTACGCAATTGTATGGAGACTCGCGAGTGCAGAGTTAGTTGGTGGAAAAATTAATTATTTCGAGAAAAGCAGAACGGTATTAGTAACGGCAGAAAGTGGGGAAGGTTAAGATCACCTCGACTATGTATGTAGATGAAGAACGTAATAATTACAGAGAGACGAGAAGAACGCAAGATTTGTAATGGTTAATGTGTTGAATGTAGAAGATACGTAAAATTTTTTACAAATCGTGTTGGAATCAAATAATTTATTTATACTTATTTTCAATTTGTTGTTTTTAATTCCTTACGTTTTGATAATTGTGACTTTCTTAACAATATTAGAACAAAAAAATGGTTCAAATGGCTCTGAACACTATGGGACTTAACATCGGAGGTCATCAGTCCCTTCGACTAAGAACTACATAAAGCCAATTAACCTAAGTACATCACACACAGCCATGCCCGAGGCAGGATTCGAATCTGCGACCGTAGCAGCAGCGCGGTTCCGGACTGAAGCGCCTTGAACCGCTCAGCCACAACGGCCGGCTTAGAACTAAAGTTTTTAGGTTATATTGATGCAATAACTCACCGATATGTCAAGAAGAAAATTAATTCCGAAACGCGACACACAAGAGGGTTTCACAACAGTAGAGCAATTTTGAAGAAGAGGAAAGATCAAAAGAATCTGAAGAAAGTTTTTTTCAAGATTCATTGCAGAAAACGTTGGGAGGAAGACGCTGGTAATAAACTCGACAGCTTAGAACCAACCACAGGAACAAGAGAAGGCAAACACTCTACAGCTTTTCCTGACGTCGTCCGCAGTTATTTTCCATATTATATAGGACAGTACAAAGACTTTGGACTGTGTTACAACTGGAGACAGACCGATATTGTTCCATGCGTTGAACTGTGAATTGTCTTCGAAAGTTAGGTTGATCTGTGTAAGGATCTAATAGCATCCGTCACTGCAGGTATACCGCAAGGTAAGAGACATGAATGTTCCAGCGATTTATGTGCCGCCGCCATCTTTGTTCTACAACGTGTGAAACCAAAACTTGAACGAACTGTTACGTAAAAGTGAACAAAGACAAAAGAACAGTCTTTTGCGTATCTTATTAAAAGAAAGAAACGGAATATCATTGCATATCATTTCATAAATAGCTTTAAACTCTCACCGATAGCATTTACCATCATAACGTACAATCGGAACCATGTAAAAATTAAAGAATCCAAATTAACAACCTAAGCTATTTAAATTCTGGTGTTAGTAACCAAATAACTGTTGATGTGTCCATAATTCATTACATACGTTCGAAGGTAATAAAAGCTATCCACTCTGTGCAAAAATCGGCAGTTAATTCTTTGGTGGGTCCAAATTTCAGTCTATAACACAGATTCTTCGTTGCAATGAGATTCCTGTTGAGCAAATACAATACCTGTTATTCTCCGCCTATCACAGAGTACTAAGTCGTCTGAAGTCCCGAACGTATTAAATAAAATTTAGCCCTTTGTAAACTCTTTCTTACAAGGTATGTGAGGTTGGAATCACAGGAGGAGGGAGGGCGTGCAACCTGCGGCGAAGTTTAACGGAACTTAATAGCTGCATGCTAATCATTTATTCACAAAGGTGGAGTTTACTCCTGAAATGGAGAACATGTAAAATCCTAACACTACGGTTCCTTACAGGAAAACTGTAATAGCATAAAGATCGTTATTATTCGGCAAGGACACGCAACTGCTCACACACAAATTTTAAACTCACAGAGTGCCTGAAAAGAAAGTTTACCGTTTTCCACGAAAGACTGAATCGTCAAATCTGACTTGCGACTCACATCAAAAGGAATCTTGAAAGTAAACTGCGCACATGACGCATGAAGTGAATCGTGGCCGATTAAAGAACAAGTTCGCTTCTGTTTGAATGTAAGTTAAATAGTGGGTGAAATATAACTCGTATGAATCGCGTACTGCTCCTAGAGATAGAAGTTAATCGTTATAGAGAATCCCAGTTCAAAACAGAACTAACTTCAGTTTAAAATTGTTATTCAAGTACGCACACAAGCTGGACATCACACCTACATCACCATGGAACACCGTCTGCTTTGTTACGTGTCATCTCGTCAGCAAACCGGTAATTTCTTTCCAAAATCTACACTGCCTCGACTCGGAGCGCCGAGATCGAAAAAACTTGGAAGGGGGGCTTACCAGACACCAAGATGAACGCGGCAGCAGTAGCAGGCAACCCCTCTAATTAGAAATCAGGAGGAAAATGCCTGGTTCCTTCGCCTCAAAATTTTCGTCTTTATTTACGTCCTAAAATCTAAAGCGTCGTTCCTAACACGTGTGTCAGAAGGCACCAGTGACGTTGCTACACTTTTAAAACGCTTTGGCTGACTTTAGTGAATGTGTCCCTGTTGGCAGGCTTCTAAGACTACATTAAAATGCCTTTCCCCGGCTGCTATTGCAAAGTGAAACAACGAATTTCTACCTGAATTCAACTAGTTGGACACGTTTATAATTTCGCCATCATTTATTCAGCCTAACTGTCCTCCAGTTTTAGGTGGTTAAATGTACATAGTGTGCTCCACATCAAATATTACAATAAGAATAAAACACACTCACTGTCAGCTCCCAGAGAGCTGCTCGTCCCTGTCCTGTAAAATGCAAGAAAACGCAGGCAGAGAAAAGAGTCTGCCCACCTGACCAGAACACGAAATTAAATAATCACAAAATTTTACGAAAGGTGGATTGATTTACACCTTTCCGTGCTTCCCACACGGTTTAGAAAAATCACAGGAGAACAGTTATTAACAGTTTACGATAGACTAAGGGATTTTTGTGTGTATATTGCCTCTCTTACTCCATCTAATTCGGAGTGCAAGATCACAAGATTGATCCCTAAACTCTTGTGATCTGCACGAAAATGCTTATAATTAACTTCTCCAAAAACTTTATTTAGAGAAATATTTCCCAATGGACTCGTGAGGCACCCTACTTTCTGAAGCACATTCACCTCAGAGAAATGAAAATTCAATGAACCTCCACACAGAGCATCCACGAAGGAAATATCCCAAAATATAGAATACAAGATCACTAATACCAGGGGAACCAAACGCTCACCCCCCCCCTAACGCCCCCTCCCCAAAATATTATCTCTCAAAATATGGGTATGTGTATCTATCATATAAGTGGTAATACGATGTATGTACAGGGTGGTCCATTGATTGTGACCTGACCAAATAACTCACGAAATAAGCGTCAAACGAAAAAACTACAAAGAACGAAACTCGTCTAACTTGAAGGGGGAAGCCAGATGGAGCTATGGTTGCTCCGCTAGATGACGCTGCCATAGGTCAAACGGGTATCAACTGCGTTTTTTAAAATAGGAACCCCTATTTATTGTTACATATTCGTTTGGTACGTAAAGAAATACGAATGTTTTAGTTGGATCACTTTTTTCGCTTTCTGATAGATGGCACTGTAACAGTCACACACGTATACGTACGAGGTATCACGTAACATTCCGCCAGTGTGGACGGTATTTGCTTCGTGATACATTACCCGTGTTAAAATGTACATGGCTACACGACATACAAATTCTTTCAGAAACGACTTCCTGACACTTAAATCTATACTCGATGTTAACAAATATCTTTTCATCAGAAACGCTTTCCTTGCCATTGGGAGTCTACATTTTATATCCTCTCTACTTCGACCATCATCAGTTATTTTCCTCCCCAAGTAACAAAACTCCTTTACTACTTTAAGTGTCTCATTTCCTAATCTAATTCCCTCAGCAACACCCGATTTAATTCGATTACATTCCATTATCCTCGTTTTGTTTCTGTTGATGTCCATCTTGTATCCTCCTTTCAAGACACTGTCCATTCCTTTTAACTGCTCTTCCAAGTCCTTTGCTGTCTCTGACATAATTACAATGTCATCGGCGAACCTCAAAGTTTTTATTTCTTCTCCATGGATTTTAATACCCACTCCAAATTTTTCTTTTGTTTCCTTTACTGCTTGTTCAATATACAGATTGAATAACATCGGGAGAGGCTACAACCCTGTCTCACTCCCTTTCCAACCACTGCTTCCCTTTCATGCCCCTCGACTCTTATAACTGCCATCTGGTTTCTTTGCAAATAGCCCTTCGCTCCCTGCATTTTACCCCTGCCACCTTTAGAATTTGAAAGAGAGTATTCCAGTCAAGATTGTCAAAAGCTTTCTCTAAGTCTACAAATGCTAGAAACGTAGGTTTGCCTTTCCTTAATTCAGTTTCTAAGATAAGTCGTAAGGTCAGTATTGCCTCACGTGTTCCAACATTTCTAAGGAATCCAAACTGATCTTCCCCGAGGTCTGCTTCTACCAGATTTTCATTCGTCTGTAAGGAATTCGCGTTATTATTTTGCAGCCGTGACTTATTAAACTGATAGTTCGGTAATTTTCACATCTGTCAACACCTCTTTTCTTTTGAATTGGATTTATTATATTCTTCGTGAAGTCTGAGGGTATTTCGCCTGTCTCATACATCTTGCTCATGGGATGGTAGTTTTTTGTCAGGACTGCTCTCCCAAGGCTATCAGTAGTTCTAAGGGAATGTTGTCTACTCCTGGGACCTTGTTTCGACTCATATCTTTCAGTGCTCTGCCAAACTCTTCACGCAGTATCATATCTCCCATTTCATCTTCATCTACATCATCTTCCATTTCCATATTATTGTCCTCAAGTACATCGCCCTTGTATAGACCCTCTATATACTCCTTCCACCTTTCTGTTTTACCTTCTTTGCTTAAATCTGGGTTTCCATCTGAGTTCTTGATATTCGTGCAAGTGGTTTTCTTTTCTCCAAAGGTCTCTTTAATTTTCCTGTAGGCAGTATCTATCTTACCCCTAGTGAGATAAGCCTCTACATCCTTACATTTGTCCTCTACCCATCCCTGCTTAGCCGTTTTGCACTTCCTGCCGATCTCATTTTTGAGACGTTTGTATTCCTTTTTGCCTGCTTCTTTTACTGCATTTTATATTTTCTCCTTTCATCAATTAAATTCAATATCTCTTCTTATACCCAAGGGTTTCTACTAGCCCTCGTCTTTATACCTACTTGATCCTCTGCTGCCTTCACTACTTCATCCCTCAAAGCTACCCATTCTTCTTCTACTGTATTTCTTTCCCCATTCCTGTCAATTGTTCCCTCATGCTCTCCCTGAAACTCTGTACAACCTCTTGTTTAGTCTCTTTATCCAAGTCCCATCTCCTTAAATTCCCACCTTTTTGCAGTTTCTTCAGTTTTAATCTACAGTTCATAACCAATAGATTGTGGTCAGAGTCCACATCCGACTCTGGAAATGTCTTCCAATTTAAAACCTGGTTCCTAAATCTCTGTCTTACCATTATATAGTCTATCTGATACATTCTAGTATCTCCAGGCTTCGCCCATGCAAACAACCTTCATTTATGATTCTTGAACCAAGTGTTAGCTATGATTAAGTTATGCTGTGTGCTAAATTCTATCAGGCGGCTTCCTCTTTCATTTCTTCCCCCCAATCCATGTTCATCCACTACGTTTCCTTCTCTCCCTTTTCCTACTATCGAATTGCAGTCACCAATGACTATTAAATTTTCGTCTCCCTTCACTATCTGAATAGTTAGCATATAAACTTGTACTACTGTAGTAGGTGTGGGCTTCGTGTTTACCTTGGCCACAATAATGCGTTCACTATGCTGTTTGAAGTAGCTTACCTGCACTCCTGTTTTTATTTATTCATTATTAAACCTACTCTTGCATTACCCCTATTTGATTTTGTATTTATAACCCTGTATTCGCCTGACCAAAAGTCTTGTTCCTCCTGCCACCGAACTTCACTATTTCCCACTATATTTAACTTTAACCTATCCATTTCCCTTTTTAAATTTTCTAACGTATCTGCCCGATTAAGGGATCTGACATTGCACTCTCCGATCCGTAGAACGCCAGTTTTCTTTCTCCTGATAACGACGTCCTCTTGAGTATTCCCCGCCCGGAGATCCGAGTTGGGGGCTATTTTACCTCCGGAATATTTTACCCAAGAGGACACCATCATCATTTAACCATACAGTAAAGCTGCATGCCCTCTTGAAAAATTACGGCTGTAGTTTCCCCTTGCTTTCAGCCGTTTGCAGTACCAGCACAGCAAGGCCGTTTTGGTTAATGTTACAAGGCCAGATCAGTCAATCATCCAGACTGTTGGCCCTGCAACTACTGAAAAAGCTGCTGCCCCTCTTCAGGAACCACACGTTTGTCTGGCCTCTCAACAGATACCCCTCCGTTGTGGTTGCACCTATGGTACAGCTATCTGTATCGCTGAGGCACGCAAGCCCCCCACCAATGGCAAGGTCAGGTCCATGGTTCATTGGGGGGGAGGGGGGTGTATATATATGCCAAAGAAGAGTAACATTACGTAAAATATGGTCCTCATTTGGACGAAAAATGATACAGCATGACCCGATTTTAACTTGTAATAATATTGAGACAAATGTCACTAGGTAACTGAAACAGTGGTCTAGAGTTTCAGAAAAAAATCACTAGGTGTCACTATGAGCGCTGAGTGGAGCGTGCAGACAGTCTCGCGCAATATGGCGTCCGCGAAACAGAAGGCATATTGTGTTACTTAATTTAGTTGTACTCCATCAGAGATCGCAGTTCAGCCGGCGTTTTATATTCGATTTCGTGCTAAACTACCATCACCAAAGAACATTCGACGGTGGTATAAACAGTTTGAAGGAACATGGTGCCTCTGTAAAGGCAAAAGTCCTGGTCGGCCACACGTTTCTGAGCAAACAGTGGAACAAATTCGACGAGCATTTAAGAGGAGCCCCCGCAAGTCTACGTGTCGTGCTAGCCGAGAACTTGCGTTACCGCACATGACAATGCGGCATGTGTTACGGCGTCGTTTAGCCCTCAAACTAGGCCGATTACAACTGGTACAAGCTCTTCGAGATACTGACAGACTGACAAAGTGAATCGAGTGGACATTTTCAATGCTATTCTAGAGGAAATGGAAGATGAAACTTTTATGTCACGGTTGATATTCAGCGATGAGGCAACTTGCCATATTAGCAGTAAGGTTCACTGTCATAATGTGCGTATATGGGGGCTCGAAAATCGTCATGAAACAATTGAACACGAACGCCATTCACCAAAAGTGAATTTTTTTGTGCTGTTTCGCAAAGCAAGGTTTATGGGCCCTACTTTTTTGAGGAAGAAACTGTAACAGGGCAATCATATCTTGCAATGCTACGGAACTGTTTATTCCCACAACTTGATTCTGACAATTTCATCTATCAGGAAGATGGAGCACCACCGCACTGGCACAACAACGTGCTCAGTTTCCACAATGCCAACGTGCCTCGACGTTGGATAGGGCTTACAGGACCGCGAGACCAGGCTTTACACTCATGGCCTCCTAGGTCCCCTGACTTATCTCCATGTGATTTCTTCCTGTGGGGATATGCTAAACAATGTGTTTACGTTCCTCCCTTACCTCGTGATATTGATGAACTAAAAACCAGAATATCAGCTGCTGTAGCTACAGTGACAGAAGACACCTTATGCTGAGTTTGGGATGAATTCGGCTATCGGCTAGATGTCGTCCATGCAGCCAATGGAGGACATATTGAACATTTATGACGGGTTTTTATATCTTCTGTCTTTTCTGAGTAATTTAGTATGCAATTTGTTGGTGTTAAGCCCTTCTTTCCAATAAGTAATTCTATTTAAAGTCAGGTCATTCTTTTCGAGACACCCTGTATATACACTGCCTGTTTGCTGAAAAGGGGAAACAACGCAAAATATGGTCCTCATTCAGACGAATTTAGGAAAAATCGTTCCAAAAGCAATCGTGCCCCGTTGGCAAAAGGAAAATAAAGAGCAATTGCAGTTCCCCATGCAAGGTACTGCACTGTACATAATCTAAAAATGTCACTTCGTTCTTTCTGCACACGCAGACACACCTGTCGTTGGGGTGGGGTGCATGGGGGGGGGGGGAGACAATAACAAAGTTTGGCCTAGTCTTAGCATTTCTTATCGTGCTACTATCCTTCTGACACAGTCACAATGACGGGAATAAACTGACGATAAGGCGTCCACACAGTTTGTCCATTACATAGTCTGTCCCTATACTCCTACCAAAGAAAGGTCTCACGAAAACCACCCAAAGCTATAGAGGGTCTGTCCCTATCTTTTCTGGACATTGTCTTTGGTGAGGCCTTCACATTGCTGCCAACTTTTACACATGTCGACGAGTACTACAAGGAAGATCATGTGCTCATTAGACTACATGGCATCGATCATCATCTAACAGTTATCAATGCCCATACTGTGTTTAATCATTACTCTTGTTCCATACTGAATACAAGGCATGATTCGAGAATTTCGACGTTAAATTAGTTACTGCTTCACCTTACGGAGTTTAAATTTTGCTGTCGGGGCAGTAGCATATTACAAAATAATTAGTTTCTAGCCCACTCACTGTAAATCACTATATGTCAATTCCAGCTCGTGGAATCATGAGATAGGACAGGTCAACGCAACTTCTCATTGTAGCCCATCCAATTTTCGTTCTCGAAGTGGCTGCTCGTTGTCACACTGACCGTGCCCACCAGCCGCTCTCAGGAGTGAGGTTTCCACCTGGCACGCAGCAGGTGGAGTGATTGCCTTCACGAGAGGAAACCTATTCATGCACACTGAAAGGTGTGGCTTGACAATGTGGCTGCCAGCCTGACGACTGGATTGGCCCAACTCAAGGCCGATTGGAGAGCGGGTGGAGTCAAGAAAACGGGACACGAGGAGGAGACGTTGGCATCAACTGCCGCAAAGGCACCTCCATGATGCTATGACCTGCTCCTCGTTGACACAATGCGGCCCTCAACGCGGGTATACATGCTGTTCACAGAGATGAGTGAAGCGAGCTGTTGATCCCCGCTCACACGGCAAGGAATGCGACAGCGATGTTCTGCTTTCTGTGGCCGATCTGCTGGCAGTCGCGACAGCCCACCAAGTTTAGTGCAGTGCTGAAACCGCATTCTTCTCCTCTCTATCAGCATTGCGGAGTACCTCATAAGATTTTAACACATACTCTTCGACTATACGTTCTTCTAAATGTTTAACAGGACGCCAGCATTATAGTAAAGGAAACTTTCAGCATTTATAAAAGCGACTTACCATAAAATGTTTAAACACAACACCAGAATTACAAAAAAAGATACTTCCAACATTAGCTTAACACGAAATACCTAAACAGGACACTGGCATTAACTAACTTATGGCATCCATATATAAATGAAAATTTGCAGAAATAGCCAAACAAGTATCGAAAGTCTCTTCGGGTTTACTGCCAGATTCTAAAATCAACGTGAATCTATATTTCGGCGATCCAACTGTCCGCTATCTTGAGGAGAACGCTGCTCGTGCTGCCTAGTTCCTCTTAAAAACTCCTCAGTTCTCAGTGGGACTCAGCAGCAACAGCGTTGCCTTCAAGATGTCAGACAGCTGGATCGCCGAAATATTGAATCACATTGATTTTAGGATGTGGCAGCTAACCCGAAGATACTCTCAAGACTACGAAGTCACACCAAACAAATATTATTTTTACATGAGTTTACCTATAGTAACTTAATAACAAAAGACATAAAAAATCTAACTCTATAGAAGTAAATCGTTACATAATGAAAACGATGGCCTCTTGCTGGGAAGCGGACGGATTGTTGAGGCTTTCTCCAAATCCTCACCTGGCCATTGCTAATGCGTGCCTTCTACTAGCGGCAGCACAAGCAGAATCATCCAGCATTCGTTAGCTGGTTGTTTGGTTTGTTGGTTTGGAGAGTAAAGGGCTAAACGGCAGAGTCATCAGTCCAAACACATCTCTGAGTAAAACCATTCCCCAAAAGATGCTGGGAAAGTAAAAAAGGCGTAAAACCAACTGCGAACAACACTGAAAGAGAAAACGAAAGCAGCAAGCCAAAAGGGGAAAAGGTACTAAAATAATATAACAGGTGACTCGAGCTGGCTGATCGCAAGAATAAAAAAGGATGAGCCATCCCCTCTGCAACACGCTAAAACCTTCATCTTATAAAAACAAAGGTAGAGAAACGTATATAGTGTAAACACGAACAAGGCAAACAAATAGGTCCCCTATAGATGCGCCAGATGAAGTGAACACCCCACTATTCTAAATTGGCACATAGCTCGTCGTCGGACTGCAAGAGAAAGTCACAATAGAAAATAATCCCCAGGACAATGTTGATGATTTTATGGTGGGAGCGGGGGTCTGGTGGACACAGGAATATTATCCAGCTGATCACAGGCGAGAAGCGTCTAGGATTAACCCACTTTTCATTTTGCACAACTTGTCCTCCAGGTTTTCAACAAAAAAATATTGTCTCTTTAGCCAGAAAAGTGCCCTGTCTCTTCTTCTGCATACTAAGTACTGAGGAAAATAAAGCTCTCTTTTTTTCCATAGTCCTACATTCCTCTCATGGTGTAGATAGGAAGGGGAACGATTTGGGGTTATACTTCGCAACATTATAGTTTGCCTTTCCCTTCTTAGAGACTGCTGTGGACAATCAGTCACCAGAAAGAAATGACTTGGTCCATTTCATTGTGTGTCATCTGCCCTAATGCCATCCACTCCGATCAGGGGCTCTCTCCACGGGCGCCACCCTGCCACAGTAAAGACCACCCGGCATGAAGGCCATTGCTGGGAGTCGTGATACCCCAAGATGGCAGGCATCTTCTCCTTGGCATACGTGGGAGCATTTGCCGCACTGTCATCAGCAGTGCGATCCCTGTGTTGTCAGGGGGGTTACAATCAAGTGGGTAAATGACGACCCTTCCACAACGGACTGGATATCATGCTGGATACTGGGTGCGGAGAAAGACAATATTGTCATGGAGGCGAAAGAGGACGGTGGACAACGGAAGCAGATGATGTGCCCCTTAAGGTGTCGTTGCCCAAATAGCTGGATTGCGGGTGGAGTTACAGGGTCATCACTGTAAGAGGTGCAGAAGGTCTAACTGCACAATGGGAATATGGTGCATCATGTAACGCGTCATTCCCCAAATGGCCCGCACTTCGGAAAAATTAGGACAGTGTGGAGGTTAAATACCGAAAGGAAAACATAACACATTAAGCCAAGAGGTAGGGGACTCTTTTTAGTTGCCTCTTACGACAGGCGGGAATACCTCGGGCCTATTATAATCCCCAAACCTGCAGGGGGAGTGTCTCATTACCAATGACGCATGCTGATACAGAAACGTGTCATCACGGTCTCGTCCTTACAAAAAGTTGCATGCAAACCTCATACATGCCATCACGCAACAAACAGAAATAAAAGAAATTACACCATATACTCCTGTTGTGCTCACTTTTTCTCGAGTTCTCTTCTGGACACACAACACAATGGGAAGACTATACAAACAACTAACCAATAAGCAAAAAATCACACTGAATTCAGACATTTATCATGAACGCAAATACTGGCAAATACGTTGTAGTAGCTAGGTGCATATCATCTCGTTGCCTCTTGCAAAAATTTTCTTTCTTTCCTTGCTAGCCATTTACTCCTTTTTTTAATATTCTGTATTTTACTTCTCTTTGGAGGATAGGTACTATGGACATACACTTCAAACTTCATAAATGATTAGTTCTGGATCGTAAGGTTTAGCGATTAATATGTAGCTGGTTGGTGGCCAATACGAACCCGCTTGTTACTCTCTTGCAATTGTCCTCTCCCTTCCTTGTATCCGTTCTTATTGGTGTAAGTATGATTGGTGAACTTACACCAGATCGCTGACTTGCTCCTCTTTACATTGCTATTGCTGTTTGAATGTGCTTCTCAGGGCACCATCACACACGTTCTTAAAAGAACACGCTACAACCAGAAATACATTACCATTAACTTCAGGCAATTGATAAACCTCGGTTTTGCGTCTTATTCCTACTCTGTAAAACAATATCAGAAATCTTACCTCTCGAATTAACTTGCAGGTACTGTGCCCCGCGCTTTATCTCTGCCTTCGTAGGGCAGATACTCAAAACTTTCCCCAGCGCGCTCCCTGTCCGCTGACATACACTTCCTTCTCTCCCATCTGCAATATTCATCCTCTTCACAGATCGATAATTCATAACCCCAGACCAGTCTTCTTCCCTGTATCTACGCCAATATTTCTTACGTCACTGCCCATTTTGTAGCTCACACAGTGAGGTAACCTAAAAGCGTCCTTCGACCACCACAATACATAAAACTAGCGAAAACTCCGCAATAAGCACAGATAACTATATCATGAGTCCCAATTAACAAGATGATTGCCTATCAGACTCTCACGTATCGAATTACTGTTTTTCTGAACTACGTTTCAGTGCCGGACTCCACGCGCTCAAAATGAAACTTAATTGTACTTCCAATTGTCATTCGCACAATCTCTGGGTGCCTATGTTTCCCGATGGGCGAAAAGTCAACTACATCATATCTTAATGACCATTCCTTCCCCAAAATCATCACAAAGCCACATGACAAGAATGTAGAAATCGAATAACTACGAATTCTCCAATCGCTAACTAAGAACATTAGTAACCAACAACGTTGACCCATTCTGAACACTCACATGTACCAGGGGACTAAAAGGCAAGCAGCTGTAAAATCAAAATTCGCCTCTCCACATAAAATAACACAACCATCGTTTCATCCTTACAACTGTAGCTATACAACCAGAATAGAAATTTCAAACGAATGTAACTGTTCGTAACAAGTCAGACAGTGCCTATGCCGATCTTGCAAAACGATTTCCCCAGTCAAAGAAAACTATTATTCACAAAATGTTGTAAAATAAATATCAGAAAACAGTGAACGTCGCTGGCGTAAATTGTCCTTACAGATCATGTAGCAAACCTCATTGCTGTGTATGTTCACGCACCACAGCTGAAGACTTGCAACAAACAGAAAAATCATCTTGTATTAGCTCACTACATCATATTCTACGAGAATACTCAAACTGCGTGGTACAAAACACAAAATTTCCGGGCACATCAAAACACGAAGAAAAGAAGGCTAAAAGAGAACACATCTAAACTGCATGGTACTCAAAATTACACTGTAACAGCCTAATTATAGAAGGAAACTTAACTAGCGCATGTTTACGAAAAAAAACTGAACAGTTTACAGCGAATACACAACAGCAGAAAGACAGTAACAACATTTTTTCAGCAACATGACACATGTGGAAGCCTTACTCGTTGTAGGCAGTAATTCCAACATTCCTCCGAAACTTTTAACCTCCCCCTTCCTAATCGGCCTGCTGGATTGCGATATAATCGACCGTGAGCGTGTATGCCTAACGAAATCTTACAGTGAGTAAGGCTGTTATTACCGAAGGAAAATAATACCGGTTAGTAGGAAGAAAATGTACAAGAGACGCTTCTGAAGGAAGGATCTATTCTAAACCTAATCTAAATACTGATAATAATTTTGAAATGGGTGGAATTTGATGCAGTCGCTCAGAAACGACTCAGGGGAAAAAGGGTACCACGTAATATTTAAAAACCAAAAAATAATGATTAGCAAGAAAAGGATAATTAAACTGTCGCCAGCCCAGTATGATAATAAACATCCAGAAACCTAATAAAAGTAATGGCAGAGAAAATTAAGCAAATCCTCACTGGCGTGGGAAGAGAATTTTGTCCGACTTTTCCACATGGTAACAGTTCAACTTAACTCCGTGCGGACACGCCATGAAGGCCAACCGGTACCGACCGGCCACCGTTTCATCCTCAGACCACATGCGTCACTGGATGCGGATGTGGAGGGGCACGTGGTCAGCACAACGCTCTTCCGGCCGTGTGTCAATTTACGAGACCGGAGTCAATTAGGTCCTCAGTTTGGCTCACAAGGGCTGAGTGCACCCCGCTTGCCAACAGCGGTCGGGAGACCGGATGGTCATCCATCCAAGTACTAGGCCAGCCAGACAGCTCTTAACTTCGGTGATCTTACGGGTACCGGTGTTACCACTGCGGTACGCCCGTTGGCAACATAACAGTTCACAGCCGGCCGCGGTGGCCGTGCGGTTCTAGGCGCTCCAGTCCGGAGCTGCGCTGCTGCTACGGTCGCAGGTTCGAATCCTGCCTCGGGCATGGGTGTGTGTGATGTCCTTAGGTTAGTTAGGTTTAAGTAGTTCTAAGTTCTAGGGGACTAATGACCACAGCAGTTGAGTCCCATAGTGCTCAGAGCCATTTGAACCAATAACAGTTCACGAGGAAATAAATGAATAAGAAAGCACTGCGTTTGCAGTTACTTAATCTGAAATACTAAATTTTGATAGCAAAGTTAAACGAAGTTGCTTGTTAAATAAACGACTGATTGTAACTGAAACTTAGTTACGTAATAAAATGATTTGTAGTAACCTGAGAGCAACTTAATGCAAAATTTGGAATAAGGCAAACAGTTTACTTTTAATTATTGAAAGATTGAATTGAACACTTTCAGCAAATGAGCAACTGATTTACTTTTGGCATAAGGACAATAAAATACGTCCCAAGCTAGCAGAAGTCACTCGCTAAGCTAAATACAAATAAATGAAATTGCACACTCGTAACTTATGCTGTATCTTTAGTTATTAGTTTTGCCAGTCGAATTTTACGTTACTTTAAGTGAATGAAGTTAATACTCAAAATTGCAAATTCGTTAAGCCTCTATTGTGCAATACAAGGCAGCAAAATTTAGACTGAAACTGGTCATTAGCAAACAAACAAAACTGGGGGTAAATAGTTAACCAATTTTCATATTTTTACGATCCTCGGTGATTGAATGGAAAGGAAAGGGACCCTGTTTGGCAATAATGTCTGAGGACAGCGACAACACAGCTGCACTACAGGTTATTATTCAAGAAAGGTAGTCAAACTTTGTGAAATAAATGTCACTGGGTGACACCTCTACAATATTAGTTATGCTTTGTCAGTCAGAGTCTTATGATGTTGTAGCTGTGCGGACAATGATGAATGTAGCCGACGACGGCGCTGAGCTGTTGCTGCTGGTTGAGAAGCATGAGTTGTCTCCAGAGGCACCGATAGTTATGGCACAGGCAATAATAAGAATTGCAGCTTTCTCCGCCTGTCCACTCGTACCGTGCTCTCGATACTCGTGGGTTAACGAAGTGCAGGGTGACAATTATTGACCTATATGAAGAAACAAAAAACGTAAATCAATTACAAACTATGGCGTGTACACACTTTATTCAACATGTAAACGTCACTACAGATATTCAGATTTAGGTATGACATATTCGATATGTCTCCCATCATTGGCGATGATGTGGCACAGACGAATGGCAAAATTCTGCATCACCAGCTGAAGTGTTGGAACATCGATGCTGTCGATGATCTCATGAATGGCCGTTTTCAGCTCAGAAATGGTTTTGGAGTTATTGCTGTATACCTTGTCTTTAACGTAGCCCCGCAGAAATGAATCCCACGTATTCAGATTCCGGAGAATATGGCGACCAATCGAGACCCATGCCAGTGTCCTCTGAGTACCCGAGAGCCAGAATGTGGTCCCCAGAGTGCTCCTCCAGGATATCAAACACTGTCGTGCCTCTATGGGTCGAGCTCTGTCTTGCATGAACTGCATCCTATCAAAATCAGGGTCGCTTTGGATAATGGGGATGGAATCATCTTCCAAAACCTTCACGTTCCTTTTGGTAATTAGCGTGCCATCAAGAAATATCGCACTGGTTATACGAGGTGCATTCAAGTTCTAAGGCCTCCGATTTTTTTTCTCCGGACTGGAAAGAGGTAGAAACATGTGCATTGTTTTAAAATGAGGCCGCGTTCATTGTCAATACGTCCCAGAGATGGCAGCACCTTACGGCAGATGGAATTTTACCACCAGCGGCGAGAATGAGAACAGTTTTAAATACTTAAAATGGCGACGTTTTCCTTACTTGAACAGCGTGCAATCATTCGTTTTCTGAATTTGCGTGGTGTGAAACCAATTGAAATTCATCGACAGTTGAAGGAGACATGTGATGATGGAGTTATGGATGTGTCGAAAGTGTGTTCGTGGGTGCGACAGTTTAATGGAGGCAGAACATCGTGTGACAACAAACCGAAACAACCTCGGGCTCGCACAAGCCGGTCTGACGACGTGATCGAGAAAGTGGAGAGAATGGTTTTGGGGGATCGCCGAATGACTGTTGAACAGATCGCCTCCAGAGTTGGCATTTCTGTGGGTTCTGTGCACACAATCCTGCATGACGATCTGAAAATGCGAAAAGTGTCATCCAGATGGGTGCCACGAATGCTAACAGACGACCACATGGCTGCCCGTGTGGCATGTTGCCAAGCAATGTTGACGCGCAACGACAGCATGAATGGGACTTTCTTTTCGTCGGTTGTGACAATGGATGAGACGTGGATGCCATTTTTCAATCCAGAAACAAAGCGCCAGTCAGCTCAATGGAAGCACACAGATTCACCGCCACCAAAAAAATTTCGGGTAACCGCCAGTGCTGAAAAAATGATGGTGTCCATGTTCTGGGACAGCGATGGCGTAATCATTACCCATTGCGTTCCAAAGGGCACTACGGTAACAGGTGCATCCCACGAAAATGTTTTGAAGAACAAATTCCTTCCTGCACTGCAACAAAAACGTCCGGGAAAGGCTGCGCGTGTGCTGTTTCTCCAAGACAACGCACCCGCACGTCGAGGTAACGTTACGCATCAGTTTCTTCGTGATAACAACTTTGAAGTGATTCCTCATGGTCCCTACTCACCTGACCTGGCTCCTAGTGACTTTTGGCTTTTTCCAACAATGAATGACACTCTCCGTGGCCGCACATTCACCAGCCGTGCTGCTATTGCCTCAGCGATTTTCCAGTGGTCAAAACAGACTCCTAAAGAAGCCTTCGCCGCTGCCATGGAATCATGGCGTCAGCGTTGTGAAAAATGTGTACGTCTGCAGGGTGATTACGTCGAGAAGTAACGCCAGTTTCATCGATTTCGGGTGAGTAGTTAATTAGAAAAAAAAATCGGAGGCCTTAGAACTTGAATGCACCTCGTACCGAGATTGGACGTTGTATACTACACACACTCCGTTGAGAGTGAAGAGACTTCGCGATCGCGAAATGCGGCTTCTCAGTCCTCCAAATGCGCCAATTTTGCTTATTGACGTACCCATCCAAATGAAAGTGGGCTTCGTCGCTAAACCAAACCACTAATTCCCGTCATGCCCCGCGCCCAATCGTGCAGTTCGAACGTCCTAACGCAAACTGTTCAGAATCTATGACGACTTTATTTCGTATAGTTCAATAACTGTCACCCTATACGTGCGACCGCTCTCTATCATGTATCAGCCTGCTCTGCTTCCTCTCTGCTCGCAGTGCAACACAGACTCTCAATACGCAAAGATAAACAACGGCACAGCTACTGGCTACTGCCATTTCGCCGTTGCTATCGATACATGTAAATTAAGTTCCCTTGGCGATTACCCTGCAATTTACTAGATTTATATTATAATTAAAATCAATTGTATACATTCACAAATAAAAACAGTATTACATCCATTATATATTAAATATAGTTTCTGCAATAGAGTTTACGGATTCAGATTTAGCAGTAAATTATAATTTATCACCAGATTTTTTTTTCATTTTCTATTTGAGAGGGCTTATGGAACCAAACGACGAGGTCATTAGTCCCACGATTCCGAAGTTACAGACGGGAGAGGATTCGCTGAAAATGTGAAGGATTCAATAAGGGGAGTCAAATTATAAAATAATGAAGTTAAAACACGCACAAAAGGTGAGACCAAATCTAAACACTCAAAAAAAGAGCAGCCACAAGAGCAGAGAGTGGTCGTGGGGTCCCGGGAGCAAAGCAAAACTTTATATATGGAAACAAAACCACTCTCACGGAGGGTATCATATTAAATGGTGAAGAATTTTGGATAGTGCAGATGGTATTTTATGCATTTTCAGTGTTACAAACTGTACTTTAACATGTACTGCGCGGACTCATGTTACATCCACAGACTTCTCTGGAATAGTTGTTACCGGTTCCAAGTCACGAGCACTGGTTGGCAGCGCGCCATTTGAGCTTTCTCCAGCATTAATGGTCACCTGGTCCACAGTGGTAATGGAAACAATTTCTGCTTTGCCCTCCACTTCTCACTGTTGGTTATTCACTACTCACATTCTCGCCACGTTCACAGATTGTGTATCCTCCGATGCATCAAAGATTATTATCACAGAATTGTTACCCACCTCGTCCTTTAGTGCCTCTGCTTGACACAGCCCCAAAACGTTTCCTGGATCTTTTACGCACACTAAACTATGTTGGTTCGACTTTTCTACTGGCTCTCTACCTTCTTTTAGGGCCACGTTTCTCAATGTTTTTTCGCGTGACCCCTATATGTGAGTCCTTTTTCTAGATGCAAAAAAGTAAACACATTACCCACATACAATACAATTTGTATAGTATAGATATAAAATAGTATAGATATAAATTAACAAATTTATTACGTAGGACTCTTGAATAGGAACAAATGAACATAAACATAAGGCATGCATCCAGAATGAAATTTTCACTCTGCAGCGGAGTATGCGCCGATATGAAATTTCCTGGCAGATTTAAATAGTGTGCCGGACCGATACTCGAACTCGGGACCTTTGCCTTTCGCAGGCAAGTGCTCTACCAACTTTTTTAATTTTTTTATCCATTAACTTAGTTTTTTATTACTGAGGGCAGCGAACACCCTGACCTAACACACTTTTTTTTAGTTTTTTGACCCTGTGCTCGAGAAGCCAGAACGCTACCTCGAGACCACTTTCTTTTAATTTTTTTTTATTCAGAAAATTGTGCACTATCACACAACGCATTAATCATATACAGTAGTTGTTCCTTTTTTTTAATATATAGGGATGTCAGGGCATGGTACACGCCGCACTAGCAGTGCGGTCTCTTCACGGCACTGCCAGTGCGTCGAGGCCCATACCCCTCCCACCCCTTTTTCATGTTCCCTGTTGGGTCATAGCACTAAGTGTGCAGAAATATTAACACAAAACTCCCATTCTGCGATGTAAGAAAGACATAGAAACCTCTTCTCTGAGTAGAAACTGAACACTGATAAAACTTAACAATTCTTCTTGAATCACACAAATACATTGGAAGTCGAACACGAGTGATTCTGAACAAAATGTTTTGAAAAACTCTTCGTGTAACATAGAAGTTTCGGAAGCAAGGTAATAGTAAATAATAATAACACAAGTGACTTTTAATTATCTCCTGTTCGTTCTCGTTCAAGGTGTTGTATTGGTTCCACATATTTAACCGACAACCATTCTTTCAAAAATGATCTTCAGCATGTTGCCGTAGTGCTTCTTGTGGTTGCGATACGTGCTGATTTTTGCGTATTCACACTTCATGTAAACGCGGAATTCTATCTCGTTGTCCGACCCAAGTTTGTTGATGACATAACTAACATATTTTCTCAGTAGCCAGCTAATGGAGTTGGTTTTTAATTTCGGAAAGTACATCATGTCTGGTCTCAGAAGGAGCGATGGCGTTATATATTCCGTCGAGGATCTGGTGAGATAGGCGATTTGTTGCCTGATCCAATTCCAGTTATTCACATTGCCACCACAGGTGAATCTGTGGATGAGTGTATCAACCAGATTATATTTTCTACAAACGTGTGTCTGGTTTAAACCGATCCCATATAGTCTCTCGTTGGTGCTGATGGCATTGTTAACTGTTTGGTACCATGCGGAAATAGCGACTGTAGATGGCCCGGCATAGTTGATGTTCCGCCATACAGCTTTCCAGTCACAATTAGGGAATTTCTTTTTAACTTTGTTTCTGCCCTCATTTAACTTCCTTTCTAGTGTGATGTCGCGCGCTGCGATACATGTGTTGCTTCTGATTTCGTCACTAAGATAACATGGGCGGCCGGAGTGGCCGCGCGGTTCTAGGCGCTGCAGTCTGGAGCCGAGCGACCGCTACGGTCGCAGATTCGAATCTGCCTCGGGCATGGATGTGTGTGATGTCCTTAGGTTGGTTAGGTTTAATTAGTTCTAAGTTCTAGGCGACTGATGACCTCAGAAGTTAAGTCGCACAGTGCTCAGAGCCATTTGAACCATTTGATAACTTGCTTCGAGGAAAAAGTTCCTCACATGCTGCAGACGGGCATTAATCCTTCGCACATCAATCGGTGCTTGCAGGCTATGGGGTGTCACAGCCTCAAAAAGCTTTGTGGTTATACAGTGTGGAAGTTCTCTGAGTATATGGAAAGTCCGTTTGAGTAACAGAGCAGACGTTTTATTTCGAATATCCACCAAACCGAGGCCCCCGTTTCTGACATCCAGTATAACGGTAGTCGCACCAACCCTGAATATGTCTCCTCGCCATAAATAATTGGTAACAGTGGACATGATCCCTCTCGCTACTAGTTTGGGGATTGGAAATACCTGCACAGTGAAATACGCTTTAGACAAAATGCAGGAGTTGATGAATCTGACTTTTTGCACTTGGTCCATAGTTCGATGGATGTTCTCCATTACAGCACCATGAACTTTCCTCCTAGTTTCCGTCCAGTTAAAAGCAGCCATCCTCATCGGACATGCCATTAAGGTTATTCCCAAAAATTTATGTTTGTTGTCTTGTTTTGCCCATTCCAGTCGGAGGTGATCTAGGCCACGCAGATTCAATATTTTAGTTTTGTTTTCATTTTTTGTCGCTCCCGACGCTAGAAAATACTTTTGGATTTCTCTTTCCAGTGTAACTGTCTCATCCTTATTCCTTATTATAACACCCACGTCATCAGCATAAGCTCGTATGACAGTTTTCTCACCACTCAATGTTATGCCTGTTAATCTTGCATGGACAGTGCGGAGAAAGGGCTCTAAAGAGACGGAAAATAAAAACGTTTTACATAAGGGACTGCCCTGTGGAACCCCTCGCCTTATCTGTATGGGTTTAGATGTTTGACCATTGATTGCTATTTTCGCATTTATACCTGTTGCAATATGTTGACAATCTGAGGGTGGAAAGCCATTCTTCACAGAGTCGCAAAAAGGTATCTATGACTAACGCGGTCAAAAGCTTTGTTGAAATCTATAAAGATTAAAGCACATTTTATACTTGTCACTGCGGTAACTGCAATAACGTCTCTGTATGCAGACAGACTTTCGAATATCGTTCTGGTTGGAGAACAAGATTGATGATGACTCAATATTTTGTTGGAAAAGGCAAAGAGTCTTTTGTTGATAATACGCGAAATTATTTTGTAATCAGAATTCAGTAGCGAAAGAGGCCGAAAATTGTTTAAGTTGGTTTTTCCTTTACTCTTAGGAATCAGTACTATTTTCCTTTCCTTGAACTCTGCAGGAACCGCTTTTCCGTTCAGGACCTCATTTGCCATGGAAGTAATCTTGTCCCCAATTATAGACCAGTAGCGGGCATAAAACTCCACAGGGAGGCAATCAAGTCCATGATATTTTTTGAGAGGTGAGTTACGCACTATCTCATGCACTTTGTCCTTAGTAATAGGTGACAGGATGTCAGCGTTTTCTTTTCCCAACAATTGTGGACCTAAAATAGAAAGTCCTCGAGAGCTGCATCGTCCATTGTGATAGAGGCATGTAAGTTGTCATAGTACCTGTGGACTTTGTCCAGTATGTCTTTCTGACATGTGAGCCTCTGGACTTCATCAATAAAAGTTTGACGTCTGTTTTTAGCATGCCGCACCAAATGATACAGAGAAGCTGTTTCATCTGCTACTACTGATGTGGTTTTCGATTTAATTTTTAGTCCCTCCATCTGTTGCCGTTTAATGCTTAATAACTTGGCTTTTATTTTTTTTATTTTTTATATCATTCAGACGAATTACGTCATCATGTGCCTGTTGATATAAGTCTCTTAAAACTTTATAATAAAACTCCAGTGTATTCGTCAACTCCCTGTGCCTCGCTACACTATAGTGCATGACAACTTTCCGCAACCTTGGTTTAGCCCTCCTAGTCCACCAGTCAATGACTGTTGGGTGCTTGTCTGCTGTGCGGAGGCACATAGTCCACGCTACTCTTATTTCCTGTTGCAGTTCTTCGTCAGTTAAAACAGAGATATTCAAATTCCATTGGCCTCTGAATCGAGGAGTTGGCTGTACACTTAAATTAAAGCAAGTTAAACGTGTACTGTGATCGCTAAAATACACAGGAACAGTTTCAACGTTTAATTAAAAAAAATTGTTGAAACGGCTCTGAGCACTATGGGAATTAACTTCTAAGGTCATCAGTCCCCTAGAACTGAGAACTACTTAAACCTAACTAACCTAAGGACATCACACACATCCATGCCCGAGGCAGGATTCGAACCTGCGACCGTAACGGTCACGCGGTTCCAGACTGTAGCGCCTAGAACCGAACGGCCACACCGGCCGGCTTTTAATAAAAAAATTTGCAAATTTGGTGACACGTAAATTCTGTCTAGTCTGCTGCGGAAGTGGCTGGTTATATACGTGAACTCGACTGACGTCGGGTGCTGAAGCTCCCACACATCCTTAAGCCTTAGATCACTTACTAACTTTTTTAACTGTGGCGATTAGTTGAAATTGGGTTGTTGATCTTTCTGGTTTAAAACACAGTTAAAATCTCCACCTAGTATAAGGGAACACGGATTTTTCCTCAATAAATAAGTTCATCTTGAAAAAACTTCGCACGATCCAATTTATGGGAATTTCCTGATGGGGCGTAAAGGTTAAGCACGGTCACATCGAAAATTTTTATGCCTACGGCTCTTCCTGATTCTAGTCGTTCGATTTCAGTCACCGGAATGCCTTCCCTTATAAGAATGGCTGTACCGATATTGGCTTCCGTAGAAACATTAACAATTTCAAAAAAAAGCTTGGGATCCGAAACTCCGCTATCGCAACTTCTTGTAGCAACGCGATATCTGTCCCAGACTCGTACAAGAATTCTTTTAGTGCTGCCAATTTCAATGGTGACTGTATTTTATTAATGATAGTAGTAGTAATGCTATAAGCTTGCATCACAGACATACCAGAAGAAGCTATTTGGGATGAGGATCGGTATGATTATAGCAGCAACGTGCTTCTCTACAAGTCACGATCTTTACAAGCTGTGTGCCCATTACATGTACGAACTTCCTAGAAAAATTTTTACTGCTTTTAAACAAAGTGCTTGAAAAGAAAATTATCCTGAATCCTGACAATGCATTGCTATAAGTCACTCTGGTCTTTCCCTTTCTCCTCGTCAGTGTTGGCCCTGATGACTTCACATTTAATATTCTTTTTATTGATGTCTTTCTTCTCTGGTGTGGCTTTCGCTTGAAGACGCTTGACAGCAAGACCTGGTTTCGGTCGCAGCCTCCGACGATGGCCGTCTGGCGCAACGGCCGTGGCTGGCGAGTCGTCAATATTTGGCTCCGGCGTGTTGTCTGTTGTGTTGTCTTGCTGGGGAGGCGGTGATGCATGTTTATTTCTTCCTTCGGCGCGGTGTTGCGCTTCGGAGTCAGCAGGTTGTTTACTTGGTACTTCCTCGTACTGTTCGCACTGTATGGACTGTGCACTTGATGTGGTTGTTGCAGCTGTGACTTCAGGCTCAGGGTCACATTCCTTTGAAAAGTCACTACCAGCTGCGTCACTATCTGTTCGTGGCGGTATAATTTCTTGTGCGGAAGTGGGAGCCACATCGATCTGCATTTCATCTTCTTTTCCCACTTCCAGCAGATCTTCAGGACTTGGCTTCGGCTTCCTGGCAACGGGTGTTTCAGGAAGAGTCCTCATCAACATTTTTTTCAGTGTCCTCGAGAGAACGCTTTTTAGTGGGAAACTCGCTGTCACGGGACGGAATTTCAGCAGTTAATGCAGGTTTTAAAGATGGAAATTCATTAACACTAAGTGCAACATTTTCAGAGGTAGTAACTGGATCCACGACAGCTGCCGGCTCTGTTGTGTTACTCGCTGGCAACAAATCAAAAATGGTTCAAATGGCTCTGATCACTATGGGACTTAACTTATGAGGTCATCAGTCCCCTAGAACTCAGAACTACTTAAACCTAACTAACCTAAGGACATCACACACATTCATGCCCGAGGCAGGATTCGAACCTTGCGTAAGGTTATTTTTTAGCACAAAAACACAGCGAGGGCAGTCCTGACGGAGGTGACCAGACTCGTTACATACGTGACATGTAGGGGTTTGCCGTGAGTAAATAACATGCGCCTTGTGCCCGTCAACAAATATGTGGGAGGGAATGTTTGCCTTCACTTCCATCTCCACGGAGCGAATGCCGTTAAAGCACTGCAGCTTGAAATGCGAAGCCCATCTTTCGTTTACTATTTGCCTGATAACCCCATACTTTGAAAGGACATCTTTAACTTGGTTCAAATGGCTCTGAGCACTATGGGACTTAACATCTGTGGTCATCAGTCCCCTAGAACTTAGAACTACTTAAACCTAACTAACCTAAGGACATCACACACATCCAAGCCCGATGCAGGATTCGAACCTGCAACCGTAGCGGTCACGCGGTTCCAGACTGAAGCGCCTCGAACCGCACGGCCACACCGGCCGGCTGACATCTTTAACTTTCGAGTTGTCTACTTCTATGGGAATAGTCAAAACCCTATCATTTCTAATTACAGACACAGAATTCCTGAGTTTTACAGTACTTTTAGTACCATCACGTTGTATAAATTCCGTTTCATAACGAAATTTTTCCAGAAAGTGGTCTACACTCACGGGATCGTTAAACTTTACAAAAATTCAGTATTCATCAGAGTCTAGCTGCATGGTATGAGCAGATTCAGATTGAAGGCAAGTTACCTCGGTAATCCAGTCGTGTATTTCAAGTGCAGAGGGCTGTACTCGACGGGTGTACTTGCCGAAGGTGAAAATCACGGTGTTTTTTCTCACGGAGTTTGCCATGGTCACGAAACACGAAAACACTGGCGTAAGCCCTGAACGTTCACGGAGTAAACTTGAGGAGCGTGCGACCACGGCGACAGCTAAAGCCAGACTATGAACTAAGCTGCCCAAGCACGACTCACGCCCCGTCCTCACAGCTTTACTTCTGCCAATACCTCGTCTCCTACCTTCCAAACCTTACAGAAGCTCTCCTGCAAACCATGCAGAACTAGCACTCCTCAAAGAAAGGATGCTGCGGAGATACGGTTTAGCCACAGCCTTGGGGTAGAGCACTTGACCGCGAAAGGCAAAGGTCCGAAGTACGAGTGTCGGTCCGGCACATAGTTTTAATCTGCCAGGAAGTTTCATATCAGCGCACCCTCCGCTGCAGAGTGAAAATCTTATTCTGGAAACATCCCCAAGGCTGTGGCTAAGCCATGTCTCCGCAATATCCTTTCTGTAAGGAGTGCTAGTTCTGCATGGTTCGCAGGAGAGCTTCTGTAAAGTTTGGAAGGTAGGAAACGTGGTACTGGCGGAAGTGAAGCTGTGAGGACGGGGCGTGATTCGTGTTTGGGTAGCTCAGTTGGTAGAGCACTTGCCCACTAAAGGCAGAGATCCCGAGTTCGGGTCTCGATCCGGCACACGCACAAGCCGGCCGGTGTGACCGAGCGGTCCTAGGCGATTCAGTCTGGAACTGCGCGACCGCTACGATCGCAGGTTCGAATCCTGTTTCGGGCACGGATGTGTGTGACGTCCTTAGGTTGGTTAGGTTTAAGTAGTTCTAAATTCTATTGGACTAATGACCTGAGATGTTAAGTCCCATAGTGCTCAGAGCCATTTGGACCATTTTGAACTTCCTGTCATTGTAGCAGCGCCATCAATACGTACATCAGTGCAATCCGTCCACTTGAGTTCGTTATCTTCTAATAAATTCTCAACAGCAGCGAATATATCAGCTCCAGTGGTTGTTGTTTCCAATTCTCGACAAAATAGGCATTGCTCAATAATTTCCGGCATGCAAACAATTATCACAAAAGATAACAATTGAGCGTGTCGTGACATGTCAGTGATTTCATCTAACTATAGAGCAAACTGCGCGTGTGCTAAATTTTCTATAACATTACTCTGCATGTCAACTGACATGTCCATAACGCACGTTTGACAGAGGCACTTTTGAAATCTGTTAACTATTTGCGGTCCCGACACAGTAACAAGAATTTCTTTACATGCAGATAAGGTAAACTCTTCGCCGATGTTATGGGGTTTCTGTTTCTTGCAGTCATTTCAAAAATTTTGAATAATGCCAAAAGGAATTTGCCTGAGGGGTTTATTCGTGTTTCCAACATGACCGAAGATGCCTGAATCGAAGTATACAGACTTTGAAATTAGTCTCACAGTTTTTGAGACACGCTATCTTGTTTTCGTTCCAAATGCCTTTTCAATTTATCTGGTGCCATAGAGTCATCTGACAACACTGTGGTGAGCATTAAATATTTCAATGTATATTTCGCCTCCTCGTCTGTCCAAGTATATACGAAATTTAAATTCTCTTCTTTACAGTGGCGTTTATGTTGAACCTTGCTTGATCATGGTTTTATTTTTTTGTAGTTAGTAGATGATTAAGACGGTGGTAACTAGCAAATGCACGAATCTAGTATGAAGGTGTTCCGGTACCGAAACTAAAGACACGCAAAGAGTGATTATAAAAAAAAATTAATGTATGAGATATAAATGTCGGCTCTCTTATATATACGATGATTCCGTGATCATGTTACGGCCTTTCAGGGTGTTGGAGAGGGGTAAATGTATCACTTTGACGTCGTGGATCCTAGTTCGGCAGCGACCGGATCGGAAGTTACAAGCAAAAATCTTTGTGGTACCTCCTCTATTGTAAGGGCTTTATTTTACATGTTTTTGTAGGAATTAGTATGGACTAAAACAGGAAAAAGAAGTCCAGTAAACAAGGGCTGTAAAATGTATTCTTGAAGAGTTACGGGCGCTTATTCGGTAGACGAGGTGTGTTTCAGAGTAGCAAAGATGGACAAGTGCTTATTGTTCTCAAGATATGCACTTTAGAGCCCATGTTTACTGGACATTTTTTTTGTTCTTGAAGCCGATACTACTTCCCACCAAAATATGGGAAGCAAAGAACTTGTGCTAAAGGAGATCCTCTATCGTTTCCAGACCAGTCCCTTACCTCGAACTGATACATTTACCCACTTCTGTCATCCATTAATGTTTGTCACATCATCAGGGAACCACTCTACAGCGAACTTAAAGGGGAAAACCAGATTTTCTAGAAATCTACTTTGATTATCCATCAGCATTTTTTACTGACGCAGCTGACAATGTCGACAAATTGTCGCACCAACAAAATGTCAAAGGATATCGTCCACCACAACAACCGGTTCTTTTTGGGGGAAAATTATTCATTAAATAATGGATGGTTCGTTTTATAGTTCTACGCAAAAAAATTATAATAGTTACTACATGATACATTTTTAAATGTTGATAATCGTGTACAGTGATGGATAATTAATTGCAACTTGGGCTACTCAACGATGTTTTTGCAGATAAATATTTTACGTTGTAGACATTTTATCTGCGGAAGATTATAAGAAGACAAAAATTTCTTGATACACCTGACATTTATTCGCGACACGCCAGTGTGTCACGACACAGTAGTTGAGAAACTGTTGATTTAAGGATAGCGCTTGTTTTCGACTCCTGTTGTACTCGCAGGATTAATGGCTATCTCCCCTTCATTATTCTCATCCTGAATGTATACGTAGCTGCAACCCTCGGTAGAAACCTGCTCACATACACATTTCACGGTCACAGTGTGATTATCCTTCAGCACCTCGAAAATTACCGCAAAAACGTCACGAACTTCGCCCGGTAGTGCCTCTTTCACTTACATATACCTGCCTTGTGGACTCGTCACGCTACTGACGGCATTCACCCCTTTTGCCCTTATTTCTTCAATTTTGGCATCAAGTTTCGTGTTTTGCGCTTCGACATTTTCAGTTAACTTAGTAGTCTTTGCTTTCATTCCCGTATCGTATTCGTTTAATAACTGACTTATCTTTGTGCCCTGTGCTTGTATTCCAGTTCTCATCTCAGTTGACCTAGTGTCCTGTGCCTACATTTCAGTGGAACTTCATGTTGTCGAAGAATGTGTGACAGCCAATGACACATCTCGTGTGTCGGTGTGTACTGTTGCCACCAGGATTACCTCGCTTGCCGCCGGAGGCACGTTCTCGCGTCGTTGCGTTCTCTCATGACCTCCGTAGCCTGATTCTCAGATAAGGTCGGGGACAGGACTTCTGCGATCCTATCACTCGAATGCTCGGCTTCCATTAAGAGTACACATCCATCTTCTTGTACGATACTGTCAGTGCTTCATGGCTGGTTACGGCTTGCTAATGGTCTGTTCGGGATCCATTCAGAAAACTTTTGCATACGTGGTTTCATACATATTGTACGCATCACACTACTCAGAGTAGGAACCAAATAGTATCAGACGAATTTTAATAAGCAACCCTATTCTGCTTAACAACTGATTGTAGACACGACTTTGTTATGATAACGGAACTCCAAACCTGTACCTTTTTCAACACAGAAATTGCATTAATACTGTAAGAGAAAATTATCCATTAAATATTTCCTATCATACAGTCCTTCCCAAAAGATCCACGCTGTCTAAAGTGTCCCGTCAGGCACCGCCAGATAAAAGCCGCCGCTCTGTTTATTGACATTTGAAAAGGTTTTCAGACACCTCTGCCAGTCAGAAAATTTGTTGACTACGAAATTATTTATTTAGCACGTTTAGAGGTGATACCTTATCATCTGGTGGTAGTGGAATTACAAAAACACTTCACATAAGTGTATACAGATATTAAAGTTTCTTTATATGACTGCTGTGGTCACCCTATGGACAGAGAGAAGGACAAAATAGTAAGAGGCGTTGTCACTTTGTATATTGCTCTGCTATTCACATGAAAATTTCTATAAAACAATCATACATTTTATTGGCGTGTGACAGTCTTCTTGCGATGTGCTGAGATGTCGCTATTTCCTTGGGTCTCTTGAACTTCACCATTGTCCTAAACATCACAAGAATGACTTTAAAAACGCGATAACACAAAAAAATAAGCTGTGCAGAAAACAAGACGATGGTAAAAAAAAGGTAGTTTCGATTTGACTATCGATACGTCAATCCTGGTTTTGTCAGTAGTTGTGTCTTCTACACGCCTTGCTATCTTATCACTGATGTTGGTTGGCATAATGTATTACAAAATAAGTAACTTGTAACCTCCCCCTCACTTATCGACCTTAATGACAGTGAAAAATGAAACCGCGTGCACCTAATAGAATTTTGGGAAAAGCAATCGGCACCGAAGTTAATCTGTCGGTAAAGACGGAGGGAAGGGTTACATCTAAATTAAAGGAAAAATGCAAATTAAATTGGTGGAAACTAATTTTGAAAAGGGGTAAAGTTCATAAAGAAAGTAAATGTGCGGTCGTTACGTTAACAATTAATTGGCGTTAATTAGATATTTGAGATTTGGGAAAAATTACAGTCGCCAGTCCCATGGACAACTACTATAATAACTGAAAATGAAAGATTAATGCACATATATTTAGCACTAAAAGCGTGGCAACTGAAGGTTGACACGTGTTGTGTAAAAACTTAATGTTTGTCAGAAGTATTAAATTTCGCTACACTCTGACTTAATTTAGCAAAAGAATGAATAAAACCGGAAAATTGAAAGTTAATTTAGTGACTGAAATTAATAGTGAGCTTTGTTTCTGAAGCACTACGAAATTCAGTAAAATAAGGTTAGTCTTGGGCTACCTCAACAATCATTTCAAAAGCTACTTGAATCTACGCAATTTAGAAATAAGAGATTTAACTTTTAACTTGAATTAAATGATTCTGAACAATTGAACAGTAGTAAAATTTAGTACATAACAAGCTGAGCTGCAGTCACAGGTAAGCTAAAATATGGTAACAAAATTCGCATTCTTAATTTGTGCTTGCGTAATCTAAATATTGTAGCCAGCTATGAATACTTTAACTGAACTTTGAAATGAAAGCAGTGAAATCTAATGATATTACTATAATGCTGGCGTATGAATTTCAACGATACTCGGGTTCATTCCAGAAAAGGAAGGGACCCTGCTTGGTAATGCAATTGGGACAATGAGCAACAAAGGATTATGCTAAGTTGCTGTATTTTTTTTTTTTTTGGATGAGACAGTTTGAAAAGCTGAGGTCTGCCATACAGTTCTAAAACTTTACGTGCTTCCAGTCTTCCTTTTTGGTTGATTGAAGATTTGCAGTCGTCGATCGGGGAGGTGGCGACTGTCACTCATTGTCGGCCGTCACTGTTACAGAAGCTGGATGTTGGCGCGCCTTCTTGTCGACACGGTCACCAGGCGAAACGGGCTCTTGATGTGCGCCAGCTAATGCTTCCCGTCCGCGACACCGTGTCAGAAACTATCATAGCAAGTCGAGCGCAATTACATGCTGCCAAACCCCGAAAGCGTGGCAACTCGCGGGAGCATCACACAACACACCTGCTCCACCGCCCTACTCCAGCCAGACTGCCTCTGCCCGCGCTCCATGCGGCAGAGTTAACACTACCAAAGATTCTAAACACTTTGGTTCTCCACACGACCTGTCGATGTAATCGTTCGATAGCATAGTTTTCCCTAAGCAAGACCCAGCGTAAAAATACAAATAATTACAAATAGTAAAACAATTACAATATATAAAGACATAGAAATGCCATACCTTCATATAACAAAATAAGGAAAAAATTTATAGTACGATAGATGGAAATAGGACGACATGCATTTCCGGCGTTACAAACTCTAACCATTTTATAATGCAAATGAAAATATAAAATTTTTTTATTGTAAGAGTTACAAAGGTATTTCTGGAATCTATAGCCATGTTTAATCTTAATGTTACACACCTACTGTTGTAAGAGTACTGAATTGAAATTAGTAAAAGGGCGTCAATTTTTGAAGTCTGTCGTCTCATTTAGGATCTCGTTTGTCCATTTCCTCTAAGTTTTCAAATTATTCTCTGCCAACCAATGCACGAAATTTAGCCTAAGGAAAAAGTGCAGCGTTAATCCAACAACTGACTTCAGATTAAGCGATCGGGGTTAACACGTTATTAAATGTTTCCTAGTAACTCTCTCTTGCATGGCACGTCAGGTTACAGATCACAGAAGGAGGGAAGGAGTGCTAGTATGTACATTGTGGCAAAGTTAAAGAACGAAATAGCTGCATGATAAATATTTATTTACGAAGTTCTAGTGTACTCCTGAATGGTACGTAACTTGGAGCACGTACAAAATCCTAACACTATGGTCCCTTACAGCAAACTGTCACGGCTTAAAGATCACCATCATTCGGCAAAGATTGAGTTGGCTAAGATGCACAACACGGATACGCAGTTGCTCACACACAAATATTTAGGTAAATGACTGAATCGTCAAAGCCGAATTCTGGCTCACATCAAAGAAAATCATGAAAATAAATTGCGCACGTGATGCACAAAGTGAATCGCGGCCGATTAAAGAACAAGTTCGGTTCCATTTGAATGTAAATAAAACAGTAGCTGAATATAAGTCGTAAGTATCCTGCACAGCTCGTAAATATAGAAGTTAATCATTACAGAGAATCCCAACTCAAAATCGATCTGACTTCCATTTAGAATTTTTACTCAAGTACGCACAGAAGCTGGACATCACACTTACTTCACCATAGAAGAGCATCTGCTCTGCTAGACTCATGTCGTCAGCATCGCTGTAACTTCTGTCCAAAATTCGAATTGCCTCGACTCTGCGTACCGAGATCGAACAACGCTGGAAGCGCGGACTCGCCAGTTGCCAAGATGAAAGTGCCAGGCGTCTCTTCCAATCAGAAATCAGCAGGGACGATGTCTGGCTCCTTCACCCCAAAATTTTCCTCTTTGTTTAACGTTCAAAATTCGATCACGGCGTCCCTAATTCGTGGGTTAGGAGGAACAAGTGACGTCGCCTGAAGTTTAAAACGCTTGCGCAGATGATTTTAGCGGCTGTCTGTCGTCATGGACCGGCTACGGGGATCACTGTCAGCGGCATTTCCCAAGCTGCTACTGGGAGATTAAACCATGAACTTCCACCCTAACTGACCCAGTAGCATGCATTTATAACTACGCCAACATTCATTCAGTCCAACGATCATCCATTTTTAGATAATTATCGGTACATAGTGTACTGGATATCAAGTGCCGTAAAAATGAGAATTAAAAAAAAAAAAACACTCAGTTTAGATTCGCAGCGTAATCGTCCTCGGTGCCTTGTGAAATACTAGAAAACGCGAGCAGAGAAAAGATACTCTGGCGACATTATCAAACTACGAAATTTTACGACTAAATTATGTGAAAGATGGATTGATTGATGTCAGTAATACAAGAAAAGGATAGACATACTTTTGTCCAGAAAAAAACTGAAATTAAAAAAAATTTACATGACCTACATTCTATTCTAGCAAAGTATAACGTACACATTGAATCGCAGACTTCAATCAAAAGTGGTTTGATTTAATCGACTGTAGTGTCTTATTTGTTACGATTACCACATATTTTCACTTGTTGCCATTGAATTAATTCATTGCCCTATTGCTGCAGAGATACGTAGTTCTCTTAAAATCACACACGCACACACACACACACACACACACACACACACACACACACACACACACACACACACACACGTGGGAGTAAGACTCGAGCGTCGAGGGTTCCGTACAAGTGTAACTATTTATACAGATACTTCATCTATTCCGGAAACCTACAATCTCCAAGATTTCTACTATCATTGACACTGATGCTCGCAAGATATCAGCTTCAGGGATTCCAAAACTTTGGACGAATGTTTTAATTTGAAGTTTGAGGTCGGATGACAAATGACAAAAAAATTCTTTTCGTGTGATATAATTACAAATTAATAATTTTCTGTTTTTCTCCTTTACTTTTCAGACCTTACTTTTTGCCTAATTTCATGGTTCCAGGTCAACGAGAAATACCCTATAGGTTTTAACGAGAGCGTCTGCGAGTATTAAAATATCGACATAAATAATCATATCTTTCGATTGGACCGATTTTAAATATAAACATTTTTACTCCGACAAGGATTCGTAGACCTTAATAAGTGATAAAATTCCAACTTGCTACGTCAAACCGTTGGTGAGAAAAAGGGTTTTCATCAGCCGGACTAACAGACAGATAGACGGACGGACGACAAAGTGATCCTATATGGGTTCCGATTTTACCAATTTATGTACAGAACCCTAAGATGTACGATAGCTATATCAAAAATGGTGTCTGCTCCGGTGGACATATGTGACAGGACAGACACCACACAATAATAATACATTAAATACACATCATTAATGCTCATCCATTCATTTGCGCTTTGAGTAACACTTCATCAGACGTAACTGATACACTTCATCACATTTTAGTAATTATCATCACAATAGACCTTCCCGTGTAGACGCACACACGCACACACACACACACACACACACACACACACACACACATAGCCAGCCGCAGTGACCGAGCGATTCTAGGCGCTTCAGTCTGGAACCGCGCGACCGCTACGGTCACAGGTTCGGATCCTGCCTCGGGCATGGTTGTGTGTGATGTCTTAGGTTAGTTAGGTTTAAATAGTTCTAAGTTCTAGGGGACTGATAACCTCAGATGTTAAGTCCCATAGTGCTTAGGGCCATTTGAAACATTTGAACACACACACACACACACACACACACAGACACGTACTTATTAGCATGTAAGAAAGCGTAGGCGAGTGTAGTTTTATCCTTCCCTGACTGGCGTAGAAGGAAAGCTAGCCACATGACGATTTTATAAGTATCTAGATTCCATGTTGAAGCATTTTGAGTTAAGCTGTATCTGATGAAGATGATGTAGTAATTTGAAATAATTTTGCTCAGGAGGGTTTATTTGTGACCTCGTAGTGCTCTGATATGCGACAGTACATTAAACACTAATGTTAGTTCGTTCTACACAGTGAGGTCACAGTAGTCGGTTCAGATATTACATCCAATTACGTCAAGACGTGTTCTGGTCTATGCCAAAGGTTTAAAACTTAATTGAAATTTATGAAGTTAAATGGTTAGTGGTTAGGACCGTTTTAATCTCTGATGCAAGGTAATACGGTGCATGTGCACTATGGAGTTTATGGTGTAAATACAGTGTGAGGCAGTCACGTAACTTGTCTGGTCGTGATTAACCTAACTGATTGTATCGGGGACTGACATGCTCAGGTAGACAGATGTGGCCAATGTAACAAACAAAAGTATTCAAGGTTACTTCCAACCATGTGGTGTTCTCACTATTTCTGTGTTGTATTACAACGGAATATTGGAGACTCGGTATAACGAGTGACTGCAAAAATAAACGTTTCACATCCTGTAGAAACTTGTTCCGCGATACTCATCAACAGCTACCCCAAATTTTTCACTGGCTTTGTTACTGAACTAAACACCGTCAAGAAGAACAGGAGGCAACTGTTCGCAGAGTTCAGAACTTATTAATGTCTGATGTGGGTTTGCGCCCATACTACTACCGAAGACAGATCATCATTCATTTTGAAGCTCGCACTATTTACGTCATCAGTACTGCACTTGGAGATTGTTAGCATAGAAATGATGTTCGTAAGTGCACAGACCCAAAAAGATATTACTGAGAATCTTTGGTGTGACGTCATAAGCGAGTGACTGCGTGTGAGATCGCTCTCCAAGTTTATATATATTTTTAGGTTTCAGACACATATTTTAACGGTTTTTGTGATAATATTTACTTTATAAGTGACTTATTAGTGGTTTCTTCATTCACCTCTTCCTTTCTTGTGTTGTGACCTGATATTTGTGAGTGTTTCGTATCGAGCAACGTAACCTCTTAACTGTGTTTACATTCCGCGCTGACCAGTTGCAGCTGTAGCGGCGCATCGAAAGCTAAGTACTAATTAATTGTTTGTGTATAGTGGTTTATTTAAGAACTTTAGTAGTCTTCAACCGGAGTTTTTTGTGTTTTCTGATGAAATAATTTCAGAAGAACCTCTTGGGAACTGTTTTCAGCTTCGTTACTGTGTCATTAGACGTTTGATTCTCTTTCTGTATTAGTCATTTGTTATATTCACATTTGTTGTTTATTAATACTGTTAATAATAGTAGTTTGTGTTTATTGTAGTCAGGTTTTTAACATCTTCTTATTGTAGTAGCGGAACTTAGAAAAAGTAAAATTTTACCATGAGTGAAAAGTGTGGACTTTGCCGTAGGTTCGTGAGTAGTGGATTGCGGTGTGAGACTTGTTCGAAGTATTTTCACTGGGGGGAATGCAGTGGGGAAGCCAGTGGGCATTCTGGTGAGATCCTCTCCTGGAACTGCAGATTATGTAGCAAGAGTAAGTTGATAGAGGAGCAGGAGCGTAAGATCTGTGCCCTTCAGGTGCAGTTGAAAAATGCACAGGAGGAGCTAGATAGGATGAGAAGGGAGAAGGGGGTTGGGGAATGGGAGCTGGCTGTTGGCAAGAGATCTGCTAGGAGAAGAAGATTTTCAGATAGTTTTACTATTGGTGTTTACAATAGATATGACCAACTGTCAGAGTCTAGTGGAGAGGAATCACTAGTAGCTGTAGATGTAGGAAGTATGCAGCAGACCTCAGTAGTTACGGTGGCTAGAACAGTTGCAAAGTCGAAGAGGAAGAAGAAGGTTCTGCTGTTAGGTAGTTCTCATGGCAGAGGTGTAGGCCAGCAGTTGCAGGAAGTGCTGGGGAGTGAGTACCAGGTCACCAGCATTGTGAATCCTAATGCAGGAATGGCTCAGGAGACTGTTAACGTAGGGGGGTTATGTAGGGATTTTACTAAAGAGGATCACGTAGAGATTGTGGGTGGGGCTGGTAATAGTATTGATAGGGATGGGGAGGATAACATAGATGCTGACCTGGAAAAGATAGCCACTCAGACTGGCAACACGAATGTGCATTTCGTGGAACTGTTTCAGCGTCACGATCGGCCGTCAGGCGTAATAACATGAGACTTGGGGGTGCGCTGATGACAGAAAGCATGGTTCACATTTCAGTGATGTCGGTGGAGTCTATCAGCAGGACGGGTTTCACTAGACATGGCCTGCGCCTCAACAGGTATGGGGAGGGGAGGTTGGCAAAGCTTATAGGTGACAGCATAGGTGGGGTTGGTGGGATCACTCATGGGAAAATTCCTGCAGTAGTGGGTGTTAGAGCCGCACCTTTTTTAGATTGAAGTCATCTGATAGGTATTCCTGCTTTTTACAAAGCTTAGGTATCCGAGTAATGAGGGAATTAGTATATTTCATCAAAATATACAAGGTATTAGAAATAAAATTAGTGAACTGCTTATAGATGTTGACTCTGAAATTATTGGTATATCTGTTCTTAAATAAGGAGATAATTCAGAGGCTTCCTTTACCAGGATACAGGTTGGCTGGCAGCTCTTCGAGGAGCTCTTTGCGGTGTGGGGGAGTAGCCATGTATGTGAAAAACGGCATCCCATTTGAGTCAATTGATGTTTCAAAGTACTGCACTGAAAAGGTGTTTGAATGTTGTGCAGGTGTGGTTAAATTTAACGGAGCTAAACTTCTAACTGTTGTTATTTATAGATCCCCAGACTCCGATTTCACAACATTTTTGCTAAAGCTAGAGGAGGTTCTTGGTTCACTTTATAGGAAATACAAAAAGTTAGTTATATGTGGTGACTGCAATATTAATTTTATAAATGATTGAGCAAGGAAGAGGATGCTGATAGACCTCATTAATTCATATAATCTTATGCAAACCGTATTCTTTCCAACGAGAGTGCAAGGGAACAGTAGAACAACCATAGACAACATTTTTGTTCATTTCTAGAAGGGTGTTGTGTTAGTAAAAAGGTGAATGGCCTTTCAGGTCATGACGCACAAATTTTAACTCTAAAAGATTTTTGTGCTGCAACACGTGTTAAATATAGTCATCAGCTGTTTAGGAAAGCTGATCCAGTTGCTGTAGAGACCTTTGTAAACCTTATCAAGGAACAAGAGTGGCAAGATGTTTATAGCGCTGATACAGTAGACGATAAATATAATGCTTTTCTCAAGATTTTTCTCGTGCTCTTTGAAAGTTGCTTTCCGTTAGAACGTTCAAAACAGGGTACTAACACAAACAGGCAGCCTGGGTGGCTGACTAGACGGATAAGAATATCTTGTAGAACAAAGTGGCAATTATATCAAAACGATAGAAACAGTCAAAATCTAAATGCAGCAGCCCATTACAAACAGTATTGTAAGGGGCTTAAAAATGTTATTAGGAAGGCAAAAAGTGTATGGTATGCAGATAGAATAGCTAAATCTCAGGATAAAATTAAAACCATATGGTCAGTCGTAAAGGAAGTGGCTGGTCTGCAGAGACAGGTCGAGGATATAGAACCAGTGCGTAGTGGGAATGTCCGTGTTACTGATAAGTCGCATATATGTACAGTATTTAATAATCACTTTTGAACATAGCAGGTGAACTAAATAGAATCCTAGTCCGAACAGGGAATCATATAGCGCTCTTAGAAAAAAGTGTTCTGAGACTGTTACCTGAAATGCTCCTCCACGATACTGACAAGAGGGAGATTGAGTTAATAATTTAATCACTAAAGACCAAGAACTCTCATGGATATGACAAGGTATCTAGCAGAATACTGAAGAATTGTTCTATGTATGTTAGCCCAGTGCTTAGCCATATCTGTAACTTTTCCTTTAGGAGTGGTCGGTTTCCTGACCGATTAAAGTACTCGGTAGTGAAGCCACTTTATAAAAAGGTAGACAGGGATAATGTTAACAATTATAGACCTATTTCTATGCCATTGGTGTTTGCTAAAGTTATCGAGAGGGTTGTATAGACAAGGTTACTGGAGCATTCAAATTCACATAATTTGCTGTCAAATTTTCAGTTTGGTTTTAGAAGTGGTTTAACAACTGAAAATGCTATATTCTCTTTTTTCTGTGAGGTTTTGGACGGATTAAATAAAAGGTTGCGAACGCTAGGTGTTTTCTTTGATTTAACGAAGGCTTTTGACTGTGTTGACCACAAAATATTACTGCAGAAGTTGGACCATTATGGAGTAAGGGGAGTAGCTTACAATTGGTTCGCCTCTTACTTTAAGAACAGAAAGCAGAAGGTAATTCTCCGCAATATCGAGAGTGGTAGTGATGTTCAGTCCCAATGGGGCACTGTTAAGTGGGGTGTTCCCCAAGGGTCGGTACTGGGGCCACTGTTGTTTCTTATTTATATAAATGGTATGCCTTCTAGCAGTACAGGTGATTCAAAAATATTTCTGTTTGCTGATGACACCAGCTTGATAGTGAAGGATCTTGTGTGTAATATTGAAACAGTATCAAATAATGCAGTTCATGAAATAAGTTAGTGGCTTGTGGAAAATAATTTGATGCTAAATCTCAATAAGACTCAGTTTTCACAGTTTCTAACTCACAATTCAACAAGAACCGATATTTTGATCAGACAGAATGGGCATATTATAAGCGAGACGGAACAGTTCAAGTTCCTAGGCGTTCGTATAGATAGTAAGCTGTTATGGAAAGCCCATGTCCAGGATCTTGTTCAGAAACTGAATGCTGCTTTATTTACCATTAGAACAGTATCTGAAATAAGTGACTCTTCAACACGAAAAGTAATCTACTTCGCATATTTTCATACGCTTTTGTCTTATGGTATTATTTTTTGGGGTAATTCTTCTGATTAAAAAAGGGTATTTCTGGCTCAAAAACGGGCTGTTCGAGCTATATGTGGTGTAAGTTCGAGAACCTCTTGTCGACCCCTATTAAATATTCTGGGAATTCTGACATTGCCCTCACAGTACATATTTTCTTTAATGTCGTTTGTTGTTAGCAATATTAGCCTATTCCCAAGAGTTAGCATCCTTCACTCAGTTAATACTAGGCAGAAATCCAATCTGCATGTGGAATGCAATTCCTTGACTCTTGTGCAGAAAGGAGTGCAGTATTCTGCTGCATCCATCTTCAATAAGCTACCACAAGAACTCAAAAATCTTAGCAGTAGCCCAAACTCTTTTAAGTCTAAACTGAAGAGTTTCCTCATGGTTCACTCCTTCTATTCTGTCGAGGAACTCCTGGAAGAGCTAAAAAATGAAGCAAATTCCAGTGTTACATTGTTGATTTTCTTTATTTAATTTTACGACTTGTCACATGAATATGTTTTTTTGTATTTCATTTTATCTGTTTCTAATATCGTGTTATAATTTCATGTATTGACTCGTTCCATGACCATGGAGACTTCTCCTTAATTTGGTCCCACGGAACAATAAATAAATAAATAAATAAATAAATAAAAGACGTACAAGAAAAACGATAGTGGTTCCAAGACAGACCCCTGTGGCACTCTGTAGAGACCATGTTTCCAGGATGTCTTTTCACTACTACAGACAACGCGTAGCTCTTCGTTTTTCAAGTAGCTTTCAAATCACTATTTGAAAATCGTGTTTTACTGAGTCAAGTTAAGGTGGCGGTATCAAATGCTTTGATGAAGGTCTGTAGTGTCAACATAATGGTCTCACCGTTATCCGTGGAATATTTTAGGTTAACAGTTACCTTAGTTAATGGCATGTTTGACTATGGTATATATGGAAACGACAGTCATTTCTTACATAAGTTGAATTTGCGTAAGTATTCAGTATTTGTGAACAGTATATTCCAGAGTTTTGGATATGGCGATAAGATTCTGACTGATTGGTAAAAACAAGTTAACTGTGGGGTTTCGTTCTTAGGGACGTTTAGGGCTACGTTCCTTTTCATGGAGTAGGATATGTTCCATTCACGAGAGAACAGTTTAGTACGTTTGTTAGGAAAGGTACTTAGCTACCTGCAGAGTTCTGGATGATGGTTACGCTGACATCATCGTTGGCTATCTCTTCACAAGAGATTCTCATTATTGATTTTCTATTGTGTTTGTTGCAACATGTTTTAGGAGAAAGGTTTCGAGGTTAGTTACATAGTCTGGAGATCCCCGTGGACGATATCTTTTTGAAGCGCTGCATTGACTGGTGCTGACAGTTCGTTAAGTTTGAGAATTGACACCTGGAAAAGACTTTCTGATTTTGGCTTTCCGACACCTAAGCTATGGAATCTTCACCACAGAATAGCAGTATGGCAACGCACAAATGTACCAACATGCTATATTCGGTATTGCGTAAGTAATCCTTCCCCTTTTTTTGCACTTTTCTGCATTCGTTGTAGCGTTCCGATTTCAGATTTGCTTTGAAATGTCTGTGAGTAGTGTTCCTGTTCTTCGTCATTTGACGTCAATTGTCAACCAAGGTACAGGAGTTTCTTATAAACGGACTGTACGTATAGGAGCACATTTGGCTTAGAGAGTTGTGAGCTTAATGCCAGGTTAAAAGAGTTACCATCAGTTGTGGGCTCTCTGATTATTTGATGACATTGTGTTTCTGAGTTTCACGATCTATGTGCTTAATGTCCCTGTATGTTATGTGATGCAATTTGAGCTTTGGGGTACGAGGAATAGATCAGGAATATTCCATTACGAGCTGTGAGTCCTAGAGCCGAGGTCTGACCTACATCTCTTACGTTGTCAGTCTTTTTGTTGCGGTTAAACCTGTAAGTGAACCTGTATGCCGTGTGCTATGTGTGTTGTAATGAGGGAATGCTAATATTATTGCAAGTAAACGATCTATTAGATTTAATTTGGAGGGAGTATCGTTCAATGAGGCAATGTTCATGTCACCCATTAGAATGCCGTGTTCATATTGACAGTGAAGCGAATGTAATTCCGACAAGAAAGAAGTCATTCAGCTGATTTTTGGATACTATACGACGCATTTAAGAACGTTGGCACTTTATATACAGGGTGCAGGAAAACAATCTGACCGAAAGTATAGGGCAGAAAGACAAAATCAAACAAAGGAATTTGAGTATAAGAACTAGGGATCACAGTTGCATATCTTAGAAGGCACGGGAACCTACCTGAAATCTAAATATGGACGTTTTTACTCAGAATGAAATGTAATTCACAGCAAACGTATACGTAAAGGATATGTTTGGACTCAACAGTCATCAAAATAAGGTCAAGAGATACTTAAAGCACCACACACAAGTATCATAGTTAGCTGACGTTCAGTACACTAGTTCTTTAGAAATGAAAACAAATGTCCATGTTTCATGTTACAGTATGTCTTAAAAAAGTCAAATAAATGAAAAACGAGTATGCTCTTGTACATAGACTTGGAACCACTTAATGAACGTAAGTATGTCGTAGCAAATGTTCAAACCGACTACCGTATTCACGCTGGCATAGCGCTGTAAATATTCAACTGCGACCCCTAGTTCCTATATTCAGGTTCAATAGACAATGTAACATGCAAATTGAATCAACTACGCCCGGTGGGGTGTAATGATAAATAAACAAATGACAAGCTAATTATCATACAGGCGAATAGTTCGCAAAATCAGCTGGTCAGCTGGCTTACGAAAATAGATAATTTTTCCACCGGTGTATCACAAACGGATTTAGTGAATGTCACCAGATCGACAAAAGCATACAGTAAAGTCGCTAATAAACTATGCAATAATTAATGGCTGATGTGTCCTGCAGTCACCTGTAAGCAGAACTAAACACTATTCCATTTAAATATAAAATCAGTGCATAAAAGAAATTTGACAAGTACTGAAAGTGTTAAACAGTATTGTAATAAAATACTGAAGACCAGTGAATGAAGTTAATTGGCCTTGCAATAAGCGATAAACACTTTTCTAACGAAATGCTAAAACCATCAATGCGTTAAAGATTGGCGAGCATTGAATAAATACTGTTTATGTAAATCACAAGATATTAAATAATATGTGAGGTAGATAGTTTAAAACTAAGGTTAATAGTAAGTGTCTTGAACACTACTTTAATAAAATACAAGACACTTAAACAAGGCTGGCAGGCATAACATAAAACAATCAGGGCAGCGGATCTAGAGAATGATGTGGTAGAAAGCGGACTCAACAAGACAGCTACGCTGCTCAGTAACACGGCGAGTAGAAAATAATATTTGAAATTTAATACACATTTGCCACAAATAGTGAATACATATCCAGAAAATCAGCCAAATACAGCCAAACATCAAAACACAAACGAGCGCCTTTGGTCCACTAGATGGGCCGGAAGAACGACACAAATAATAAGTAGACCCAAAAGAAACGAGGATGCAGTGGTTCACTCATACACTGAGAAATTACTGCCCATTACAAAAAACACCTCACCATATAATCCACAATACGGACAGGCAACAGTTCTCTGAACTGTAGTTGACAGTAAACTCCAACTGGCGTGATGGCGCTAACAGTGCTTCACAGGCCTGGCCTCCATCTTCCGACAAAGTTCGGCCCAACAAAAGACTCATACGTCCTCGGTAAATCTGAATCTCCAACTGTGCAAAGGTGCCAGCAATTCCATTCCCGATAGTAACCGAGCAGAGCCCTATATCCACGTCCGCCGCTGCTTATGCACGTCTACTCGAGTCTAGGAGTCCTCTGGTCTCTCAACAATGGACCAGAGACGAACACAGTGTAAATACAATCGATATTAGAGCAGCAAAGATGTTACTCTCTCAGGACACATGAGTTCCTGAAGAAACAGCGGTTGAGACCCTGTGCCTCGAACTTGAGAGCTTTTTCTCACAGAAACGTGTAGGATACTATATGCAAGAAAGGCCTCAGGTGTAGTTCACTCATGAGAATATAAAATTCACCATGAAAGCGGAAAGATACACGTAGCTGTCTCCCGTTCCTTGACATTTCGGCATGAAAGAATTAGACTGGCACTTTAGTTCTTTTCGTGTGCAGGAAACAAATGCAAAGGGATCTGTTGTTGCCTGAAACTAGGAGCCACCAGCTAGTCCAACGCAACGCTATTTTAAAAACCGTTGTTCACAGAGCTCAGCCCATAAGTGACCAGGAAAGCCAGCCTGCCATTATGCCATATCTGAGGAAAGGCTTCCGGAGTAATGGTTCCAGTAATACACAAATCAAGAAAGCAGTGCGAAGAAAGTGGTGCTGAAATGACATGGGAAGGGAGCAGGCGAATGCCGTTTCTGCCATACGCGGAACACCGACGGCGAAGACGGCAAGCGTTTTGGTATTATCTGTTTAATAGAGTTTACTGAGGTGGAGGTTGTGTATCAGATAAATAACACAATATTTGTATCAGCATCACCACGACTTGTCATCCTTGGAACCGGGAGGACGGTCGATGATTTGTCGAATTCGTCTGACCTCAGGCACTTAATGTTCTGATAACAGGTAAACACAGTCGAAGACACTGTTGAAGAAAAGAAGACACATTGGTGAACAAATGGTAGCGTAGTGGGATAGAACTGTGGAACGCAAGTTTGAATTTTTAAAGTAAGAGAGATTTTATTATGTAACGGCTACACTAAAAAATTCAGGTACTTTTCATTCGTGAAGTCGATTGATGGGAGCTTGATGTCTAAACCCGTGGTTAAAAATGATTTACTGTATGTTGTATGCAATGTAAATATAACAGTCGCAGGGATTCTTTACGAATACAATCTTACGATCACCACAGAATATTAGATACCTCGTAAGCTAGCCAAGGATCTAGTGGAACTGTTCACGATTGGTGTCTACAATATCATTGTAAAATATGTCCGAAAGCCACATATTACACATTTGAAAGCCAAGAGTGACGAGCAGAGGCAATGGATTTTCGGACAGCGTAATAAAAGAAGCCATCGAAATTACGAGTAATGATAACGTCGAAAACAGGAACGGAGGTGCTGTCTGCTTGAATCTTGTTACTGGCCGCAAGAGGCTTCGGGACCTTCCACGTGAGATGGCAGACGAGGTAAAACCAGGATGACCCCTCGGATAGTCGAACACACACACACACACACACACACACACACACACACACACACACACACACACACACACATTCCCGTTCGTGCTTGCCGTAATGAGAGAGGGCGCATCGTTTTCCACCATCCGTTATTTAAATACGATTTAAAGGCATTTTCTATATTTTCTAGAAGGTGATGGGAGTGACAGTCATTCCGACATGGGACTTACCTACTTCCTCTTGCTGGAGACGTGAAAACTTTCGATTTGATCTGGATCATTTCCGTGCTGTCGAAAATGGGGTGGAAGGGAGGGCAGGAGCCTAGTACTGGGACATGGGGTCTGCGTTTAAACGTTGGGCAGGTCTGGTTTCGTGGCAGCCGGTCTGTCGACCACGTTGTCCTAAAACTGTACCGGAACCTGACGACTGCTGTGCCCCTACACGAGAGCCCATAGGTGAGTACCTAGATATAAAAGTAGTCTCTAGCGGCGGCGAGATCTGTGTACCATCTCAGAAAGATTTCGGATCTACACCTGGTTGAGAGGTAAATTTTCAGATACGTAGAGATGGCCCCTTCTTCGAGTTCAATCTAAATTGGTTTCTTCACCTGTGTCTTAAACGGATGAGCAAGTCATTCTCGAGTTAGATGCAGACTGAAATGAAGCGATTGTCATGTGTGTAATCCTATATCTATGACAGCGATTTTCTTATTATGCTGAAACAAAATAAAGACCATTATCAGGTACTACAGTACAAGGATTCTACTCTAGTGAATCTTCTCCAATGGAAGTGTACAAAGAGGAGGAATGAATCTTTTGGAAGCTTGACTAACTGCACCTTGCAGGCTCTTCTTTCCTGCTGGCACTGTTGGCTAGTTTCGCAAGCACATTCACAATCGCAGGCACTCACCCTAGAAAGCTGGATCACTCTGAAAGTCTGAATCTCATCTCCCTGCGAAACTGCCACGTCATCATCTATAACAAGAAGAATCCTGGAAACGTGTTCAATGCTAGACGTAGTGAAGGTCATCTGAAAACATATACTACAATTACCTTTCTCTCTATAATGAAAAATATTCCCATGTAAAAGTATCCTCATCAAAAATCTAGATAGACTGGATGTTTGAGAATTCCTATTACAAGTTTCTGGGGATTGTAGAGGACGCTCAGTAAATGAGGTTTTGATAAGGAATCCATGTCCAGAATTATACCTTTCGGACATAAAATAAGTTTCATAATGGAATCAGTTACATATTTACCGTTTCACGGTACCCACACAAACGGAGAACAGGGCGCTGTCGTCAGTAACCCGACATAATGTGCCCTCCGTTTACAGTTACTGCTTCAGAGCTCTGACAACGTGTCAGTGTGTCGTTGAGCAGTAAAGACGACTGAGACATTACAGGATGGCGGAATATACATTTGAAGAGTACACAGAACTGTTGTTAATTTACAATGAGGTTTATGGATCACGTCAGTCCGCCACATACCGTTTTGGTAGCGTTCACAACTAGGAAGGTCGCCGTGGTGCTCCACGGACGTGCGCCACTTTCGACTTTGAAGAGGCTGTCCTTCCTCACTCCGAAGAGAACCAGACAACCAGCACTCGAAACACTGCCCATACTATGACCTGAATGACCAGCAACTCCACCAGTACCACTGACAGAATGTGCGTGCGTGACTCTGGCAGATGTTTCGCTGCTTGCCAATTTATGTGCGTTGTTTTCGGATGCATGAGTGAACATGCCAGAATTTCCACGCCACGTTCGTTTCACTGACGACTTTCACTTCCCCATTGAAACTGTTTTGAACTGTCGAAATAGCCACACCTGCGATGACGAGAACCTTCATTCCACACTTTCAGATGGATTTCAGGATAGATCCGGTGTCAGTACATAGAATGGTACATCACTGAAGGTGGTCGGGTGTCAGATATTTGAGAAGAAGTACCGGTGGAGTCACGGGAAGTCAGGCCACTGTCACAGTTACTGCCTGTGCTTCCAACATGACGGCGCTCCCGTGCGTCTTGTACACCGATTCTGCGAACATCTCAACCAAACATGCCGGTAAACGTAGTGCGATGAGGTAGACCAACGTCGTGGTCGCCACGGTCAACATATTTAACTTCTATCGACATTTTCTTGTGGGGCTATATGAAGAGTTTTGTGCAGGTGTTTTGTACACTCGAAACAAGATCTCCTTGAACTACTGGCAGGAGCAGAAATTATTCAACACACACCAGGGTTATGAAATCCTGCGTCGCAAACACAGATTGTGCGGCGAACTGCAGAGTCGCCACCTGCAACAGACCCTGCGCAGCACCCGCGTCAGAGCACAGTGTTCCGCTGTGTGCGTAAATATGATGGTGATCCAATCTTCGAACTTATTCTATATTCAAACGGTAGATTTACACATTTCCGAACATAGGCTGGAATGGTACATTAGCGGACAGGTCTTCCCTTTCAAAGCTTTATCTACCACGTCCCCTCTGCAACCCGTAGAAGACTGAATAGAAGTTGTGAAACAACCTGTACATTTCAATAAAGAAAATTATTTCTGTTAATTTTATAATCTTAGCTGTATGGTTTGCCGATGTTTGATTCAAAAGGAGACAAAAAACGCAGATAACGCAGCTCATACCGTGGCAGTCCGTCCAGATGGGACGCTTCACAACATCTCCATCGTTTCTTGAAATATGGGTTGCTTGGTACGGAATATAAAGGATGAAACACCTAAAAAGTACACCGCAAATGTAGCGGAAATCTAAAGTGCTACTAATGTGTGTTTTCACTAAACGAACAGGTAGTCAGCGGCTCGTATTTTTAGCCAATAAACAAATTGTAATAATGCTATTTTTTGTCAACATACACTTCTTTAAATGACACAATGCCTATTGACTCTAACAATTCAAAGTACCGTAAATTAGAATGTCAATGGTGTTTGTTGCAGGATTCTAGTGCGAGTCGTTTACGAGTTATCGTTATTTTGAAAAGTTTCCACACCGACACTTGTTAGTGCCATTCAACCTACGAGTATATTGTTTGCCATGTACGATGTTTTATGACTGATTACAGTGTAACTGCGTGTTCCTTGAGAGCACTGCGACTTGCTAGTCAGTTTGTGACAGTCCAAGCGGAAAGTCGTGAGTGAACGATGGGATTTTCCAACACAGAAAACGCCGACATGCTCATGGTAGATGTAGAGAGAAGGAAGAATGCAGTTCATTCTTGTACCGTGTATGCGTCAAGAGATCCCAACAGAAGTCAACCATTTGGGCAATTATTTATCAGCCTCTTCAACTAGTGGTAGTGTAACTCCTAGACAGCGTAAAAGAGGGAAACAAGTGACGACGGAAGAGGGGGAAATTAATGTTCTTGCTGCTGTTGCAGTTGATCCGCAGGTTAGCTACTGCACAATTGCATGAGGAAGTGGCATGAGTCGGGCAAGTGTCCTATGCATTTTCCATCGAGATAAAACATCTCTCTCCATCAGGAGCACCACGGAAACGGTTATGAGAATGGTTTTAACTTCTGTAAATGGGTATTAAGACAGAATACTTCATATGTGTCGTGTATCTTCTTTAGTGATGAAGCCACATTTACCGATCACGGGCAGGTAACCCGGCGAAAGATGCACTACTGATCTGTCGACAATCCTCGTTGGCTTCGTCAGTTGGAAGTCAGCGAGAGTGAACCATTGTGTTCCATAGACGGAACACTGAAGGCGCAAAACTATCGCAGTTTCGTAACAGACCATCTCTGCAGACTGGGAGAAACCTATGGTATCAACTTCATCGCTGTCCAGCTCACAGGGCACGAAATAGTACAGTATCTCTTCAAGAATTGTTTCTATATCGTTGGATTGGGCACAGAGAATTTATACTTTGGTTGGACCGTTCCCCAGATTTGACACCCGCTGACTTTTTTTGTGTGGGAAAAGCTGAAAACGCTGTCTACAAGAACATACCAACTACGACCGATGATATGCAACGACATACTGCTGTAGCCTGCTCGGACATCTCCGCTGAAATGCTAGAAAGTGTGCAGCAGTCGCTCCATACGAGACTGGAAATATGTATTGCCGCTGCTGGTGGTCATTTTGAACACAAACTGTGACGGTCAACTGTCTCGTTACTGGTCAGAATCCACATAACTAGTGTATGCATTTGGGGTTTTCTTTAGTGTGTGCTACCACAGTTATTGTACAAGTCTCGGTACGGGAAATTTACAAAGTACAATATCTCGTAAACGACTCGCACTAGAATCCAGCAACAAACACCACTGACAGTCTTACTTACCCTACTTTTAGTTTGTTAATGTCAATAGGCATTGTTCTATTTCAAACAGTGTATTTTTGCACAAAAATTGCCTTCTTTGGTATTATTACAATCTTTTCGTTGGCTAACAATACGAGACCCTGACTACCAATCCATTCTTTGAAACCGCGTGTTAATAGCACTTTCCATTTTCACAATATTTGTGGTGCAAGTTTTAGATGATTCACCCTGTATATCTGCAGACTGTATGCGACTTAAAGAGGAGCGAAAGCCAATCAGTACTGAAAGTTGTAAATGTGACAGACAACTTTCAGTAAGAGAATCTGTTTCTACTACAACGGTTTAAGTTGAATTTCGACTGTCTGAATTCTCTTTTCCGGATGCCTATTTTAAATTTTTGCACTTTTTTATGAAACGTTTGTGTTTATTACATTATCTCCTACGCAGGGATGTTCTTATTAACGTTTCAAAATCCCTGTGGCCACGTCGATGATTCTGAGGCAAGTAGTTTAATATAAGACAAAAATGGGGCTGCGAATGTCCGAAAATACCTCAAAAGGGGATGACAAATATTGAACATGAGACGTCGCATCTAAAATATAGATGGTATTTTAGAGACCGTGCGTGAAGCGATAATTGAGTGATACAGTACTTGTATTCAAGGTAACTGTGCAAATTTCGAACACCTTCTGTAAATGTAGAAGTTGCAAAATTATTGTCCTCCCTGTAACCAAGCAAAAGCTGGCCTCATTTTGGATTTATTTCCTTTTCCCCTTGTTTTTGTTAACAGAAATTATGTAGTAAAGAAAACGTGGGTCATTTACTGGTAATGATGCAATTCGGAAAATTATACCTTCCAGGCAACACGGTAGGCTTTTGTTGTACTTTTAAACCAGCGGAGACCGGGAGACCAGTAAATAAATTAATATCTCATTGTAAACACATAATTATATCACCGAACGAAAGTCCGCTCCTGGTAGCTGAGTGGTCAGCGCGAAGGAATGTCATACCTAACGGCTCAGGTACTACACTCCTGGAAATGGAAAAAAAGAACACATTTACACCGGTGTGTCAGACCCACCATACTTGCTCCGGACACTGCGAGAAGGCTGTACAAGCAATTATCACACGCACGGCACAGCGGACACACCAGGAACCGCGGTGTTGGCCGTCGAATGGCGCTAGCTGCGCAGCATTTGTGCACCGCCGCCGTCAGTGTCAGCCAGTTTGCCGTGGCATACGGAGCTCCATCGCAGTCTTTAACACTGGTAGTAGCATGCCGCGACAGCGTGGACGTGAACCGTATGTGCAGTTGACGGACTTTGAGCGAGGGCGTATAGTGGGCATGCGGGAGGCCGGGTGGACGTACCGCCGAATTGCTCAACACGTGGGGCGTGAGGTCTCCACAGTACATCGATGTTGTCGCCGGTGGTCGGCGGAAGGTGCATGTGCCCGTCGACCTGGGACCGGACCGCAGCGACGCACGGATGCACGCCAAGACCGTAGGATCCTACGCAGTGCCGTAGGGGACCGCACCGCCACTTCCCAGCAAATTAGGGACACTGTTGCTCCTGGGGTATCGGCGAGGACCATTCACAACCGTCTCCATGAAGCTGGGCTACGGTCCCGCACACCGTTAGGCCGTCTTCCGCTCACGCCCCAACATCGTGCAGCCCGCCTCCAGTGGTGTCGCGACAGGCGTGAATGGAGGGACGAATGGAGACGTGTCGTCTTCAGCGATGAGAGTCGCTTCTGCCTTGGTGCCAATGATGGTCGTATGCGTGTTTGGCGCCGTGCAGGTGAGCGCCACAATCAGGACTGCATACGACCGAGGCACACAGGGCCAACACCCGGCATCATGGTGTGGGGAGCGATCTCCTACACTGGCCGTACACCACTGGTGATCGTCGAGGGGACACTGAATAGTGCACGGTACATCCAAACCGTCATCGAACCCATCGTTCTACCATTCCTAGACCGGCAAGGGAACTTGCTGTTCCAACAGGACAATGCACGTCCGCATGTATCCCGTGCCACCCAACGTGCTCTAGAAGGTGTTAGTCAACTACCCTGGCCAGCAAGATCTCCGGATCTGTCCCCCATTGAGCATGTTTGGGACTGGATGAAGCGTCGTCTCACGCGGTCTGCACGTCCAGCACGAACGCTGGTCCAACTGAGGCGCCAGGTGGAAATGGCATGGCAGGCCGTTCCACAGGACTACATCCAGCATCTCTACAATCGTCTCCATGGGAGAACAGCAGCCTGCATTGCTGCGAAAGGTGGATATACACTGTACTAGTGCCGACATTGTGCATGCTCTGTTGCCTGTGTCTATGTGCCTGTGGTTCTGTCAGTGTGATCATGTGATGTATCTGACCCCAGGAATGTGTCAATAAAGTTTCCCCTTCCTGGGACAATGAATTCACGGTGTTCTTATTTCAATTTCCAGGAGTGTAGTTCCGGCTGGGTCGGAGATTTTCTCCGCTGGGTGTTGTGTTGTCCTTATCATCATTTCATCAACATCGACACGCAAGTCGACGAAATGGCGTCAACTCGAAAGACTTGCACCAGGCGAACAGTCTACCCGACGAGAGGCCCTAGCCCCACGGCATTTCCATTTAAAGAACGAAAAAAAAAAATCTGCCTTCTAGGCGCTTGATTTGAAGCCTGAGCCCCACGCTCTAAGGTCGCCCACGTACGCGCGGAGCGACAACTTCAGTACTTTGGTTGGGAGGATCAGGTGCAACAAACCGATAGGCTCAATTACTGCATGTGCGGCGAGATACGTCACCTGATGACATCACATGTTAAAGTTATGTAATCCACTTTTGGGGTATTTCCGGATATTTACCATCCTATGTGTCCTGTATTAAATGAGTTATCTCAACACCACCTACGTTACCTTGTAACACCGTAGCTCAGACACTACATACCTGTTGTTGATTAACTTACCTTTCTGTTTTGTTCAACATCCTATCGTTGAACTCCCGTAATTAGTGTATGATTAATTCCATACTGTAATGAAGTGTAATCTCTGTAATATGCACAATATGAGCAAGTGGTGTTTTGTCTTTTTCATATAATCTCTTTGGTTATCTTTGAGGTTGAATAATTTTGTTTAAATAATTTTTTTTAGAAATGTCAATATGTGCAAATGTTCTGTTTTATTTAATGTGTTTGGTTGCTGTTATGTGAACTGCTGACCTTCAAGTAGAGTTCTTAGTTATTTGCGTGTAAAAGGAACTGTGTAGCGCGCGCAAATTGTGGTTGGCCTAGGTAGAAAAGGTGGAAGTCAGTAGGGGGCGAGCTACCAAACTATCGACTACTCATGTAAAAGTTGTGTATTGTGCTGGTTCCGAGAGAAGCTTTTCCTGACGCTTTCCAATGCCTCGGATGGATGGATAAAGAGCTGGAACTATTCTGAAATTGGTATCTATCATCGCCACCAAGAAATGACAGAGTCCAGCAATTCTACCTGCAAATCCACCTACCAACATGCACCCGCCACCACACTGCGCAATCACTGTAATAGAACAGAAGAACTATAGTAATGTACAGTGAAGGATCGGCTCATTGGATGTGTTAGTGTGCTCAAATATAAGGTAATTTATAACTGAATTTATGTACCTACCTTGATTTTTTTCCTTATCATAACACCTCTCAGGTCCCTTTCCGTTTGAACTAAAGTGATTGCCGAGTGTCCTTTATTGAAAGCATATTAAAATTAATATGGCAATAAAGTGTGCTGAATTTAATATTGTTTGTTGAAGGGATCTTACAAATATCTCAATTTTGTGTTTCAGTGCAGTAAAAGTTGAGAACTGATACTGTCGAAAGTTACATGTTCATGCTTGTTAAGTACTTGTTTCTCTAATGTATTGAAAGTGTGTTTAGTTTGCCCTGCTACAGTGGTCAAGATTAAGGATCCCCTTCCATTGAAAGTAATGCAAATGCACAAAGTTACTTAATTATAGAAAGTTTTAATTACTCTTGCTATTCACGTCAAATTCTGTACAATATTGGGTTCCTCTTGTGTATTGAAAGTGCATATTAATAGTGTAATAAGATCCACAGTTTATCCTTTATGCTCATGGTAAATAACAATTAGTAGAAAGACCACTATCTATGAAAACAGTAACTTTTTTATTCAAAATTCAGTGAGAAATTCTTTGCTAGTGAAATACATTTAACTTTCATTCTACATAGAAAAGTATTTACCCGAGAGAGAGATTAACCTATGACCAGTTCATAATTTTGAGTGAACTACATTTACAAGTTTTGTCAGATAGGAAAATGTTTGAAAAGTAATACAGAACCTATGTCCAATTTATGATTCTACAGTGCATATTATTAGTAATGTTATAAAGACCATTCAGTTTGAATAAGCCCTGAAAGTAATAGTGTGTATGGTTATCTGTTATATTTATGCAAGTAGTTTGTTCTGCTCTGTCAGATCCAGTCTTACTGTGAACATATGCACATGTCAGAGTTCATTGCACTCTCGAGTGACAAAAGTATAGGCTGTGTTTGCCCATTTAAGTTACTTATTTTCAGTTCCTGAATAAGAATGTCACTCATTCTCTTGCCTAATTAGGCTGGCGACCGTTTTTATTATCGTTTGGACGCTGTGGATAGGTAAATTATTGTTTGTTACTGTTTAAATATTTACGCAATTCTGACTTTCACTTCCGATAAGCCACCTCCGTTAGGTACATCACGATCAACACAACAAAATTCCTTTTCAGGGGTTAACACTGCTCTATTTCTTTATACTATAATTGCTTTAATAAAAATAATTTCATTATACAAACTGCCTCCAGCTTTGAGGTTATGGTATAGCAGTAACGGACAGTAGTGTTATACGTTGCTTTTCCGTGACAGGACTATTTGTTCTGTTGGGCTGTAGTAGGTAATAAACCAAATTTGGTCTTTGATTGCACAAGCTACGTAAATGCAGTTGCAGTGTTAAAACTTCGGAGGTTCTAACGTCAATAAGAATCATCCTGTATATTGGCCCATAAAAATTTTGAGTCCGCCTATTGGAAGTAAACTTGCAATGTTCGACGAGGGAGGTTTTGCTTCCCTCTCCCTGGTTCTTTGTTAGTCTTTCTTCACTTCTCTTGCTTTAATGACTCTTGAATTGCCTTTTCAGAAGTTTCCCGATGCGTATTAGTTTTCTGGTGGCTTTCTTAATCTATAGTCTATCTTCACGGAGTGTATGCTGATGGGACGTTCCTTTTCTGTATTATGAGTCTGAGATTTGTATCGTCTGACTGGTCGAATTTTTAACTTGGTTTCGATGTTATTACTGATCAAGACGTTCCACTGTTTCTTCGGTTCCTTTTAGCTTTTCGCAAGTGTTATTATATCTATGTTTCTTCTCCACTACCAGGTGGTTATTTGTCTAATTTTGTGTTGACTAGCATTTCCCCATGGCAAGGACGCATGTATTTAGTCTTGGAGACCTCTATTTTTCCACATATTTGTCCACGCTTTTATCTCGTTTCAAACGGCGTGTGCGTCAAACATGTTCTAGCCAGTGCGTGGATTACTAACGCCCTGACGCCCTCTGTTAATAAAGATGAGAATATATGTCGTCATAGGTTTATTTTGATCGCCTACAGCCCCTCACACTAAAAAGTTTATTATGTGACCATGTCACACACTGAATTTGTAAAATAAGAATACTTGCACTGTCTTCTTGCGCTCTATTGCAAAAGGTATGTTGCAGAGTCGGTCTTCCATCAAGCCCAATCCCTCATAGAAAATGTACACCGTTGTGTCACCATTGAACAGATCTTTAGCCTCGCTCTTTGCTCGCATGTATCTGAATCATCTTTCGTCAATATATCTGTACCTCGTAATACTGTTCTTCCGTTCATACAGGTTTCACTCTCTAGAAGCTTTGACCATTGACTTGAGAATGGAAACGAAACTTTGAATGTGGCTCTCCTGATTGATTGTTCCACTGACTTAGTGGCAAGATCACTTACAGTTCACTGTAAGTAGAACCATTCTTTCAGCCTCGTTGATAAGCGCGATGAGCTGCTTGCTGACGCACACATTATCTTACTGCTGTGGCTGGAGCGAATTGGAGTTGTACTGGGTACTACTGCAGCCAAGTATTCCTTAAGGCTGTCCCGTTCTCCACTACACTCGGCGGCATCGTCCGCGTTTCCTAATGGTTAAAATGGCTCTGAGCACTATGGGACTCAACTGCTGAGGTCATTAGTCCCCAAGAGCTTAGAACTAGTTGAACCTAACTAACCTAAGGACATCACAAACACCCATGCCCGAGGCAGGATTCGAACCTGCGACCGTAGCGGTCTCGCGGTTCCAGACTGCAGCGCCTTTAACCGCGCGGCCACTTCGGCCGGCCGCGTTTCCTAGCTTTGTAACGTTGTGAATGACACCGTGCAAGTTTGATGTGTGTTTTCAGAGGTTTGGTGCTCCCTTACGCTAATATCAAGACGTTTTCCCTCCATTTTACTCAAAGTTACAACTAATATGTAATTTTATAATTCTGTCGGAATTTCTAAAAGCATTGCGGAAAATTGCAACTAAACATTTACTGACGTTGGTGTATAGAATTTATGAATATGAAGAAATGCCATCAGACTCTCAGAAAACTGACAGTCACACATTTCCGAAGATAGCGAGAGCAGGTCTGTGTGAGAACTGTCACACAGTCAGTTCCATGTCTCACGCATCCAAGGTACTGAAAAGAGTAATATACAGAAGAATGAAAAAAAAAATTGAGGATCTGTTAAATGCCGATCAGTGTGGTTGTAGGATAGGTAAAACCACCATAGACGCAGTTCTCACGTGCTTTATAATGAAAAATAAAATATTAAGAAAAATCAATGATTCGAATACAGGAAGAAGCGGGTATTATTCAGTATGTACAGGAACCAAGAGAGAGAAACGGGAATGGAAAACCAAGAAAGAACTACCGGGATTACAAAGAGCGCGAGAAAGGGATGTAGACTTCCGCCATTATTGTTTAGTCTGTACTTTGAAGAGGCAATAATGGAAGTGGAAGAGAGATTAGGAGTGGAATTAAAATTCATAAAATGAGGGGAAACTGCAGGATTTGCTGAATGGAATGAGCACACACTTTGGACTGAGAGTAAACCAAGGAAATTCGAAAGTGATGAAGACCGGCAGAAATGAATTACGATAGAAGACCTCAAAACTGGAGCATGTGGGACATGAAAAGCAGACTAACACTGGCCTACAGGGAATTTCTGATCAAAAGACATCTACAAGTCTCAATATAAGCCTTAATTTGGGGAAGAAATTTCTGAGAATGGACGTACGGAGAGCACCATTCTACGGTAGCGATTCCCGGACTGTGGGGAAACAGGAAAAGAGAATTGAAGCGTTCGGGTGTAACGTTGTTAAAAAATGTAGAAAGTTAGGTGGCCTGATGATATAAGAAATGAGGAACTTCCCCGCAGAATCGGTGAAGAAAGAAATGTATGGAAAACATTGATGAGAAGAAGGGGTATGATGATAGCAACTGTGCTAAGACATCTGGGAATAACTTAAGAGTACTGGGGGGTGCTATGGAAAATAAAAACAGTATGGGAAGACAGTGACTGGAATATACTAAGCAAATAATTGAGGAAGTTAGATGTGCTATTACTTTGAAATGATGAGGTCGGCACAGGAGAGGAATTCATAGCTGACCACATGAAGCTAATCTAGCGTCTGATGACAAGAAATAAGTGATCATGATTAAAACATTCGCAGCAGTTGTACAGTTATTTATTGACTGAAGTCTTTACATTACAAAGTTTCAGGGACTCAGCCCCATCATCAGATGTATTTATAAGTTAAAACTATATCTATTAATTGCAAGTCCATAAACAAGGTAACAGTACTAGAGGAAAAAAGATAACTTGGAGGGGGGTCTCATAAATGCACTTCACTGAACTTATGCATAAATAGTTGGTCGAAATGTCCTTATCAAACCTAATGACAAGACATCTGCTGTAGATGGCTCGTCATAATGAATATCCAAATGCACCCGCACAACAAACGACTTTCAACTGTAATTGACGTAAATCACTGAAAAAAAACAAGCCGTCCAAACAGGCCTTGAAGGCCGAACGGTACCGACCGGCCTCCGTGTCATCCTGAGCCCTTAAGCGTCACCAGATGCGTATACGGACGAGCATGTAGTCAGCTCACTGCTCTCCGTTGTCAGCTTTCCGCGAACAATAAGTCGCTGCATTAACATTTAAAAAAGTTAGGTTAGGCACTACGTGTGAAGCAGAAAGCTGGAAACACGAGGCAAAGCTTCCACGGAAAGTACACTCTCAAATGTGAACTGGTTGTGCGTAACGTGACACGTAGTTCAAATGTCAGTTCTTGCCATTTTTTGTGTTATCAGATTTTCCGTCTGGAGTACCTCTGGAGCGCCTATTCTTACGGAAGTGATATGTTGATTATAGGAAATCTGGAAAATAAAAAGCTAGAATCATCTGAAGTGTGATGCTATCACAACATATTAGATATGAAGTGGGTCAATGAGTCAACTGAAGACGGGCATGGGGTAAACAACAAAGAACATTGCCCTGCTTATGTAGTGATTGGTCCATCAGCCAAGAATTTTATAGCCTGTCATATTGGAAAAAATATGCCCAACGCTGGAGTGTGTGTACCTAGAGTCTGTATGTGTGACCATTCTTACAGAAGAGCAGTCAAAACTGAAGGATTTTTCTACTCATTCGCACTAGTTTGATTCCTATAGCCCAATTAACACATGCTCCTGTTGCAATTAGAAAGCAATAAAAGTAGAATTGTATATTACTTTATTACATGAACATTAATCTGAAATGTCCGACATTGTACGATACCCAGTGATGACTTACAATTTCCCAGGGGCTAGTAAACTTTTGAGTTTAGTAATATGATAGACACATCGTAAGCCATTTTCACACTGAAACTCTGGATCTACTTGCAGCTTAAACGAATATATCACCTGTCCTCCCATCCGTCACAGGATGGAATGACTAGCGGAGGCCATTGCTCTCGGGAAAGAGCATTCGAAATAAGGCACCGACACGGAATAATTTTTTGACAGATTGTCACCCTTCAGAAATGCCTCAGAGGTCTCATTGTAAAGTGGAAGCATCAGGTTAGCATTGTGTCCTATTTTTACGCCGGTAGGGCAAATAAATTTACATGGAACCACAATTCTAAAGTCTACCATTCGAATTTTTTTTTATTCAACAGTTATTTATAGAACATAATGAGAATTACACACATGAAAGAATGGTGTTTTATCCACACGTCCTATTTTTCCACGTAATCTCCATCCCGTTCTATGGCCTTCCTCCAGCGCGAAACAAGGGCGTGTATGCCCGATCGGTACGAATCATAGATCTGGGGACGGAGCCAGTGCTCAGTATATGAATCACCTCCTCATCACCCTCAAAATGTCTTCCACGAATGGCATCCTTTAATGGCCCAAACAAGTGGACGTCCGAGGGGGCTAGATCAGATGTGTCAGATGTGATAGCCTTGGATGGTGTCCCAGACCGCTGAAAGTTGTGGAGTTCCGCCTAATCGCTTTCTAATGACCTCACCCTCCGAGCCCAGCGACTAATGTACTTCTGTTGACAGCAGGCTTTCCATTAGTGTTCATGAATATTCCTAACAAATTCTTCCTCTGCGGAGACAAATTCAATGACGACACATTGCTTCTAACGTACATCACCTGTAGGGACCGATGACCTAAGCAGTTTGGTTCCTTTAGGAATTCACACACACATATCGTACATCACCTACAGACGTCGGTTTGAAACTGTCCTGCAGCTGCGCTATCTGTCGGAAGTGACGGAAACTTGGTGCGCTCAGTCAGCAGACTTCAGGTAATACACACGTAACGTTTCACATTCTTAGCATTGTTTTCAGCTGAGAAAAAAATATGCGGTGCATTACTTTCTGGGCATCTCTCGTACTTTCTGATGTAGGGCATAGTAGCGGCCCGTGAAGCTTCTTACACAAAGTGGACGGTTTGAAATAGAAAATTTTCTGCATCAACATGACTGTATCCTGCATACAAAGAAAGAACGCTTGGCTTGTGTTTCGAAGGAATTTCGGAGCGATGGCAGGTTTGAACAAAGATCCGACATGAACATCAGAGTCACTGATGAAGGCTGCCTGCAGCATAAGACGAAACGCCGGTAATTTTCAGATATCACGCTGTCACATATCAGGGAGAATTTTATTGAAACTATCTCTGGCTGAGAAAACCTACGCTTTATTATAGAACTTCTTTGAGTGTTTTAGAACGTCGGTCGCATGTACATGGATTAGAAACCGCACAACGTGCTTTGATCGTTTTACAAGGATAACGGAAAGACATTTCGCTTTAAGTATGTCAAAGTATTAATGGACTCCTTCCAAGAGTATTAAATACTGTGCAACAGCAGGGAAAATAAATGTTACATACTATTAACATATGGATGATGTACCTGGAGCGAACGTAAAAGAGTCATGCGTCGATGGTTGGACGAGTGGCTGGAAGTGACAGACCATAAGCTGCATCGAGTGAAGACCCGCAGCTCGGCCGTGGAGCACATTCTTCCAGTCACGTAGGCGGCATTAGGTCGTGCTTGCACGGCTCTGCGTCGACGTCTTCTTGCCCTGGAGAGAGGACCCTCCAATATGTGGTACTTGTGGAGTACAGATCATGTTCTTCATGTGTAAACAATGTGACCGGCTGACCCACGTTATTGTACGTGCTCAGATATTCGAAATTTCCTGTGGCGTTATTTTAGCACCCAGGTATAGCACTTTTCACCCTTTCTCAATTGTGTTACGGTATGTGGGATAGAGTGCTTGTGTGGGACGCAACTAATGACATGGGAGTGAGCGAGTTAGTGTGCAACATTTTGTAGCTTAACTCCTCACTGTGTGATAACAATTTTAGCGATTTTATCCTCAGTCATTTTTTCATGTACTTGTAACGGCGCTGATAATCTAGTTGTTGAGCGCCCAGTAAACTTCAATTTACATTTGAAAAGAGTTACAGATGGAGGAATCGTACATGTTGTTCATATCGCGGTATGGAAATGTCCCTACCACGTGATTCAACAGAACCTGAACTACGTCCTCGTGCGCACAAGTGTGATATTTCGTTAGTGAGGAACCATTCTTAGTAATTACAGAGAGTAATATGCTGAGTTTACGGAACAGATTTGCCCGTGAGTGCAGAAATTCTCTTCATGCTCTTTGTTTGACACTTTAAAAGTAACAGATAGAAACTGAAAATCATTTGTTGCTGTCAGAGGCCAATTTATTGCTAATCGCTTTTTATCTTTCGACTGCGTTACGGCATTCCATCAACGATGGAAAATGTAAATGAAGTAATATGCAGTTTCTCAACATTTATACTACACAGAAATGAATTGTTGGTATGTAAACTCGACATACGAAAAATGTTAACCCTTAACTCGAGAGGTGACGTATACCACGAGGTGGGGTCTCTGGGACCCTTATGTTTAAACCGCGATTTAAGGCAAAATCATTTGAAATTTTTAATTTATGCTATATAACATTTATTATTACAATTATTTAAGTGTTGTTTAAATGCTTCTAGTTTATTTTACTGGACTAAAAAAAAGCCTGCAGCATTTTACTGTTTATCACACAAAAGCACATAATTTTGTGTGGTTCTTTTAAATAGTTTACATAGGTTAACTGTTAGAGTACTGAATTTTACATTCTGAAAAACTATAATCTCTCTCTCGCAAATAAATTCCAAATAAAACTAAATTCCAGTGTTTAAATTTGCGCTTAAAAATTCCACTCGGTAGGTACAAAAAGAAAGTCAAATTGACATTCAATGCTGGGAACTACATTTTTATCACCACTCGGAACACATTCGATTTTAACAGACACTTTAAGTATTTCATTGAAGAAACAGACAGATCCCCATCACAACTTTCCTGAAGTTCTTCCTCTGAATGATACTCTTGTTCGATAGCAGAACTGTGATCACTGGCTAATGGAAAGTCGTCGTCTTTTTCGTTTATTTCTTGATCTATATCACTGACACCTTCCTCCATAGACCGACTAACAATTTCATCAAACATGGGAAAGTTGGAAACGACACATTGTGCCAACACATTTTGAGCTATACGGTACCGTACTGGAGAAAACAGGTACGTAGTTCACGAGGAGACTCCAACACCTATCCGTAACACGTGTCAACAGCAAACACAGAAGGTGACAAAGCAACCGACAACCCCTCCTGCCGGAGGTTCGAGTCCTCCCTCGGGTATGGGTGTGTGTGTTGTTCTTTGTTTAAGTACTGTGTAAGTCTAGGGACCGATGACCTAAGCAGTTTGGTCCCTTATGAATTCACACACATTTTTTGACCAACCGACAACAAAACATCGTAGACAATTTAAAGAGAACGAGCTCGAAAATTTTCGCGCGGTCTGAGAGACCACACCTCGTCAGTTAAGGGTTAAGGCTCGCGTGGTCACTCGTTGATCCTGTATTCCATTGCTGCAGTGAAAGTCTTTTTTCAGGTAACAAAGAGAGTACAGTAGTGATTAGATTGAATGTTTCAAAAAGATTGACCTGGTTGGAAAACTCATATTTATTGACAAAAACATCCTAATAACCTGGGAGAAATTGAAAAATACTTACAGACTCTTAAAGTTTTACGTATACTATTACAAATGCTCCACGTGTCCACCAGCAACAGTCTGAACAACGTCTAGACGATAGCCAAATTCATCATACTGTACACAATGTATCTGCTTTTACAAAAGTTATGGCTGCTGTTATTCTTTTCTTCTCATTTTCTATGTCTCCAGATAAAGGGGAGATAACACACTTTCCTTTACATATCCCCCGCAGGAAAAAATCGCAGACGTCATGTCTGGTGATCTTGGAGGCCAAGAATGCAGGGCATGTCACAGGGTCCTGTGCGTCCTATCCAGCGTTGAAGCATAATGTCACCTATAAACTGCAAAATTGGCTTTCTCCACAACTTCAGGAGGGCTCCGATGACTTCATTTTCCAATAGGATGGAGCTCCACCAAACTGGCACAACAAAATACGATAGTTTCTCAATGAGACTCTGCCTCAATGCTGGACGGGACCACAGTTTCCCCGTACACTGCCATACATTTTTGGCCTCCAAGATCGCCGGACAAGACCCCATGGGATTTTTACTTGTGGGGATATGTGAAGGACAGTGTGTTCATTTCCCCTTTACCTCGTGACGTATAAGAAGTGAAGAACAGAATAACAGCCGTTGTAACTTCTCTGAAAGCGTATCCGTACATTGTGTAAAGTTTATGAAAAATTTAACTATCGTCCAGATGTGGTTCGTGTTGCTGCTGGTGTGAACACAGAGAGCATTTGTAACAGCGTAGCTTGAAATGTAAGATTTTATGAGTCTTTTGCAATTCATCTCATGTTCGTAGAATGCTTTTGTCAATAAAAATTGAATTTTGAAATCAGGTTATTCTTTCTTAAATACTTTGTATACACAGAAAGGCCCTCAGACCCTGTCGTGGCAAGTACATAGAATCGCAGCATGTGGGCTCCTTTCTTCCCGTCACCAGCAGTGGAGGGTGAGATTTTGATAATGACAGCCACTCGTGCCGTAGAAACGTCACAAGAACCATTAAACTAACATCGGCCGTAGATCCCTTGACGATAGCCAACAGACAATACTGAAAATCAATATTTCACAATTCTGTATTCGGTTTGTCAGGGTCCTGTCGTAATTTCTTTAAATTTTATCTCTGTCAACAAAAGCAAATGTGCATAAAAAATCAGTTTTGATAAGAAGCCAAATCTCCCCCATCAGTTTTCATGTGCATTTCCTTAGGTTATGAAGGTTTTTTTAAATTGCTTATTTAAAACAACCGGTTTTGCCACATACAGTAAACAATCTCCAGATTCATTGCACTGTAAAAGTTATAAAAGTGCATGGTAATTAAAATCGTCAATCTTTCGTAAAATGTACAAAGATTAAAATAAAAAGGAGTGATGGTCTAACCATCTGCTGGAGATAGCGACGCGCTGAGCACCTGCGTGTTGTCAAGACGATACCTGCTGCTAGTGGCTTTACAGCCTCGCGTTATATGGTGCTTGATAGCGCGAAAATTGCCTGCATTACGACAACTGCAGCCAATGGGATCTTATTTTACGTAAAAATATTTATGACGTGCAAATGAACTATAAAACTAACAGTGCAGTTACATGCATATCATTTTATAAGTGCTGCTGTTTAAATAAATAATGTAGGTCATTAATAAAATTGCTTAAATTTAAATACAAGTGCACCAGTATGAAAGGTTATGTGAACGTTGAACGCCAGCTGGTGGTCCTTGTTGATACTTGAAGGCGACGGCGTTTCCATGCAAATGGCTATATGTTGGCCGTTGCTTGTCAAAGTCCATGCTGTAGCACGCTGTTACTTAGTATACGTTGTGCGACGGTGAGTCAAATGAAAACCTTAAACATTTTTTAAAATATTATTTATTGTGCAGATGTGGTACAAAGCTGTATCACTTTTCAACATAATCTCCCCCACGCTCAATGCAAGTCCTCTAGCGCTTACAAAGTGCATAAATTCCTTTAGAAAAAAATTCTTCTGGTAGACCGCGCAACCACTCATGCACCACGAGGCGTACCTCTTCATTAGAACGGAACATCTTTCCACTCATAGCGTCTTTGAGTGGTCTAAACATATGGAAATCACTTGGGGCAAGGTCTGGTGCGTATTGTGGATGAGGAAGACACTCAAAATGTAGGTCTGTGATTGTTGCAACTGTTGTACGGGCAGTGTGGTGCCTTGCATTGTCATGCTGCAAAAGGACACCTGCTGACAGCAATCCACGTCGCTTTGATATGATTGCAGGCGGCAGATGATTTTTTAGGAGATCTGTGTATGATGCACTGGTGACAGTGGTCCCTCTAGGCATGTAATGCTCCAAAATGACGCCTTTTTCGTCCCAAAAGTGACTCAGCATAACCTTCCCTGCTGATGGTTCTGTTCGAAACTTCTTTGGTTTTGGTGATGAGGAATGGCGCCATTCCTTGCTCGCTCTCGCTTTCCGGTTGGTGGAAGTGAACCCAGGTTTCGTCCCCAGTAACGATTCTTTCTAGAAAGCCATCACCTTCTCGTTCAAAGCGCCGAAGAAGTTCTTCACAAGCATCAACACGTCTTTCTCTCATTTCAGGAGTCAGATGCCGTGGCACCCATCTTGCAGATATTTTGTGAAACTGGAGCACATCATGCACAATGTGGTGTGCTGACCCATGACTAATCTGTAAACATGCTGCATTGTCATTCAGTGTCACTCGGCGGTTTTCCTTCACTATGGCTTCAACTGCTGCAATGTTCTGTGGAGTCAAAACTAGTTGTGCCTGACCTGGACGAGAGCATCTTCCACTGAAGTCACACCATTTGCGAACTTCCTACTCCATTAGTAGACTTGCTGCTGTGACAAACATGCGTTACCATACTGAACCTTCATTCGTCGATAAATTTCATTAGGTTTCACACCTTCACTACGCAAAAACCGAATAACAGAACCCTGTTCTTCCCTGGTACAAGTCGCAAGTGGGGCGGCCATCTTCACACTGATACTGCGATTGTATGTGTGCATCTGCACTATGCTGCCACCTAATGGACATTCTGCACGCTGTTTGTAGCACGCTTACCAACTTACAGGATAACGGCGTGAAATTTCGATTTGTTATTACAAATTTAAGGTTTTCATTTGCTCACCCTCGTATATTGCCTGTTGGCATCCAGAGATGTCCAGTATGTAGACAACGTTGTTTCCATGGAGACATTGTCCAAAACCATGCTGTAGGAGATGTTGCCTAGGCGACGTTGTATAGTGCATATTGGCGTCCAAGATATATGTAGATTACACGGTTCCCATGAAGACGTTGTCCCAATAGCCGTTATGTATGTAGATTACGCGGTTCCCATGAAGACATTGTCCCAGTAGCTGTTACTTTGGTTGACTTACCGTTTTGCTCGAATTTGCAGCTTTGTGCGTAGAGAATAACGTGATTTATAAATACCGGGAGAATTATAAAACATTTGTAATCATTATAATGCGTGAGTAAGTCAGTGTAGTATGAGGGCAAAAAAATTTTTTAGACAATTAGTTAAAATTTGTAATATGAGCTAAGTGTGTATGTAAGTCGTAAAATAAACACAATAGGGTTTTTACAAGTGTTTTTCCCTGTAAAATAAAGTATCGATATTCCTAAAAAATTTAGGAAATAAGATACAGAAACTATAAAAAAGTGACCGAATCATTTGGTAAAAGCAAAATGCGTAAAATCTAATAGGTTCAGTGAAACATTCTATAAAGTTTGTTAGATAAGCTTATTTTATCAGAACACAAAGAACCAGCAATCCTTACGTGATTTTTTTTAAAATATCGATAAAGGTCGTTTCGTGAAACACCAACTGTTCATTTCAAAGACTTGAAGAATTATTTTTTTGGTGAATAAAAATTTCAAGCTCCTTAAGTGTGTTCAAGAGTGAAAGTTATATTTTTTTGATCCCAAGTGTTACTTACGAAATCTTTCCTCCCTATTTAAATCGACCATAGACAGTAAAATAACTGAGGTTTAACGAAAGTAATTTATATGAGTGCCAGTCAGCAGATATTTTCGAAAACTGTGTGGCTACTGTTACCATGTAATGAAACAATTTCGTCAAAGGTGTTATAGTGCAACATAATGCATTTTCAAACTAGGTTTTTTAATTGAGGAGAAAATAAAGGAAACCTTGAGACTTTTAACGCTGATCATGATTCACTGTTCCCCTGACATCACCAGACCTACTGGATGTTGTTATGTATCCAGTCCACGAAGGAAGCGACCCTTGTGAAGACGCTGGGCGGTGTGATGCCGCCACAGTACTGGCTGAAGTCCACGGTGCCCACCAGCAGCCCGTCCACGTACAGAGGACCGCCAGAGTCACCCTGGAAACAAATTCACTGCGTATAGTTGTTCCGATGGCAGTAACAATAAAAAGAAAATTTAGAACTATCTACTTTAGTACGCTATTTAAACTCCTTCACGACATTACTACTATTATTATCATTGTTGTCATTATTATTATTGTTATTAGCGAATTTGACCAGTTAATGAAAGGCGTTAAGGAAATAATCCAATAAACTTTTCTTTAGGTTTTAATCGTTGTTCCAATAGGCTTTCATTCTTTCCGAGAAGGCTTGCGCACGTTCTTCCGATAACTTTGGTCTGCTATGAAATCTTCACGGGTTATCAGCCGAGAGGCATCGTCTTCTAGTCGCAACATTTCAATGGATTGTGTATCCATCATCTTCGCCTGAACAACATGTTACGATGTAATAAGTGTCGTACTCATGGGATCTTGTGGGACTCTAACAGCCAAAAGGCTGCATTTTGACGACGACATATACTTATGTCAGATAGTTTTATATTCTGACAGAAAGTGGCCATAAGGCCGAAATTGCAACAGTAACAATAAATATTTTAAACAGTCAACGGCGACTACGATGTCTTTTAAGAAATATTATATGACTGTGAATCCCAACCATCAGAAGTTAATCAAATGTGTACTGTTTTTGTTTCCGTTGCTCTGATGCAACTTCGCCTTCGTCTACATTGTGTCAGAAGGGGTCTCTTTCCAAAATTTTGATTGGCTTTATGTTTGCATTTTTGAGGTTCTTTCGAATTTCGTTCGGCCAGGTCATTGAGTTCTTAAATAATGTTGAGTTCTTAAATAATGTTATACAGTCTTTAACCTTTTTGCCTTCCGCTTTCCTTGTAGTCTGTTGGGATGACCAAAGGATTTCATTCTCCTCTTCTTTATGTCAGTGAAAACTTTTCTGTTGTTTTGATTTTTCTGCTGATCTTTCTCTCTTCTTTCTTGATTTCTTCGAGTTCCTGTTTTCTGATGAGTGTCAGTGTTTCGCTTGCGTAGAGGACTGTTGGTTTTATGACTGTGTTGTAGTGGCGAATTTTTTTCCGTCTTGACACGGATTTTTTGTTGTAGGTTCTCAGGACTAACCCCAATGCTTTTTTGACTTTTTGGAGGCGATTTCGCCGTGATATTTTTTCAAGGGCTGTCCGTTAGATGAATTCTACCAGGTATTTAAAGTACGTGACCCTGTTGATTTTACAGCAGTTTGTTTCAGGCTCGCAATTTCTGTCTTTGAACATAAGAATTCAGTTCTCTCAAATGAGATTTATAACCGTACATTTTCTGCACATTCTTTACGTTTCTGTAGCTGTTTTGCAGCGGTTTCTTCGTCCTCAGTATCGCCAGATCGTTCTTATGTGTGAGGTATGGCATGCAGAAACTGTTTTTGGGAAAGCCTAGTAAGATTGGCTTCCAAAATCCACGTTTATTTTCATTCTCAACATCGATGTCTAGGACGATATTGAACAGAATGATAAAGAATCCAGGACAGCGATATTTCCTCTTCCAATATATCGGCTGTTAACTAAAATATCGGAGCAAGAAATACCGCTGTGCCGAAAGCACACACGAAAGTTGGTGGAAGATTCTATGCGTAGGGAAAATTTCAAGAAACATAAGCACTTCTCATTCAGACTTTACAAAGGGAAGTCTTGGTCATATTTTAGTATATTTGAACTCATAACTAGTTTCGGCAGTACAACCATTATCAGATCTTGTAAGAGAGCGACACGTGAGATGTAAAGTCGTAAACTAATCTGCTCATGGCTGCAAAGATAGAACCTTTTCTTTGTTCACAAAAATTTAGACGTGACCAAACCTGAAAATTCTACAGTTTATTTAGGCAGATAAGTCAACGGACTCCTCGAAAGGTGAAGGCGACCTCATTTTAATACGAACTTTGTAAAAGATTTGCGTTTAGGCATATGTCTTTGCCTATAAAATGGAATAAAGTCTAAGATTTACCAGCATGCACACTACTGCACACTCCTCGCCATTAAACATGCAATACTATGAAGAAGGCGTCCAATAACCGTTAAACTGGCATCAAATGTGCCACATCTTGAGTACGTAAATGATTTGCATTTCATTTCAACCGTTCAAAGTAACTCCATTTATATTCTGTATATAAGAGGTTATAATGTGGGTTTCTCAATCAGAAGCTACTTGTCAATGTTGGTTGTTTCTGCGCAGATTGCATTGTGCCTCGTGTAAGAAGGAGATGGGTCTGCCAGCAGCTGTCGGAACGCGGCTGCGGCAGGATCGTGCCCCGTCCAGGGTGACGTTTACTGTTCCGCCATACTGCCACTCGCTTTGGTCAGGATCCTGCGACCGATGCGTGAATGTGGATTCAATTGGTTTAGGAGGGCCATGCTCAGCGTCATGCAGGATCTCAACGGCCACACGTGACTAGCGCCAAGAGGAGAGAGTAAAGCTCACTCCACCTAGCAGTATCGCGCAACCACATCATTTACATTGAATCAGCAAATATGCTTATTTGAAGGAAGACAAATATCCACACGGAAAGTACGATTATTCAACAGCACCACGTTCTGTCTGCATGGCAATGATTCTTATGTCATCCCTCGACTCGCCAGCACAGAAGCGGACGGACGGTGGTGCATCCAACGACAACACTGGATGGGGGGTTGATACCAACTTGTCTGCTTAGAGGACTCTGCGTACAACATCCACAAGCCGCTTTTCTGAGGAGATGTAACGTTACCAGATCCCTGTCGTCATCTTCATACGGACCTAGCAACTGGTGCGATAACACGAGGCGACATCGGCAATACAACACGGTCACCACCAGTTCATGCTGCCGGTAGTTTGGACAACAACCACTACATTTAGAAGTTTTAAGGCCTGTGGATATGTCCTATCTTTGAGGTTTCCTTGACATTATCTTCCAACAAGAAACATCAACACCAAATGTTACCTAACTTAATAAAGAGGTTGTTCGGCTATTGCGCTGGTCAGGGTATTCTCCAGGTAAAACGTTTGGTAGTGGGATGCCGAGATACACACCACAACACACGAACTCCGACACAGAGTTGGAGTAGCACAGACCGTCATCCGATCTCAGTTACGATTAGATGTCCAGCCAGATTTGTGCTCCATTTGCTGTGTACTAAAATTCGCTTCCTGTATATCCCCAAACCAAATACAAATGTAATAATGCGTGAGGTACTCGTGCAATAACTAGAATTTCGTTATTTGTCATACTTATGTTTTGGTGTTGCAGACTTAATGGCTAACAGTGTACACGTGTTTTCATACGACACATTGGTTCACAACTCTTTTCCATGACGATTCCTGCATTAACTATAGGAACAACCAACCACAAAGGTTAGTGAACTTTGCGGCTCATGGCGTGGTAAATGGCACCAGCACTTTGTTGTACGATGACACTGGCTTAGCTAAATATGTTACTCTCGACAACAACACGCTAAAAATTAATTACTGTAGGATATAAAAGACAAACTACTGCAACACCTCAATAAAAATGTCTGTCTCGAAACTTTATCTGCAGAATTGATACGTTATGAGCGTAAAACCAAAAATGAACGAAGTAAAGAATCAATTTCAATATGCAGATCGATGCTTCATGACAGCTCACAGTTTAATAACAGTCGAAAAGCGACGACGATCACAGAACTGGATAGAATCGTTTTAACAGCACAAATGATGTGCACCAGCTGTTGAAATTATGCGTTGTTCAACTAAATAAATAATAGATAATATGTAGTAAATGCTCAAGTAGTACGCATGCAAATTTCATATGATAAGATCTTATGAGTGAAGGAGATTTAGAATTCTGAAGAGAAATTGAGTTCCTCTTCTCAGTAATATGGTTTCATAAAAAACAAAGAAATTTAAATATGAACTGGGATCTAAGTTAAGACAGTCTGCTGTCAAGGAACCAAATTATACAGGATTTCACAAACATTGGTTAACTTTAATGTTACGGAGACCAACCAATAGCTAGAATTAGGACACACTGTTACTGTTGAGGAGATACGGATCAGCGAGTGTTTATACACTAAGGATGAGGCATCATTTCATATTTATTTGCGTGAGAAAGAGAAGGAAAAAAACATAGAACTTGATGTAGCTACGTTGTCACAATGTACTCTTGTAAGAGTAACCACGTTTTTCAAAAATGTAAGTATAATGTAACTATAAGTTGGGGGTCAATGGTTCACTCATAACCAATTACTGACATTGATAGTTTCCTCATTCTGTTAAGAACATAAATGCAACTTAGAGTAGGGTGCAGTGGATGCCGATTGAACACGATTAGTGCACAGGGTGCTTAACTAATACACGAGGCACTGAGAAGGAGTCTCCTCTCAGAAGTGCCACATTTCCTGTTAGACAAACTTTAAGTATTCACCGTTTTGAAGAATTACAACAAATGCACCATGACACATAACACAGATGATACTGATACAAGTATATATGGGATTCAACGGAGGCTTTGCTACCCAACGAACCATAGAATCTGTGGGCTATCTGAATATAATTTCCGCAGTGCTTGTCGACTTCTGGTCCAAACATTCGCCAAATCAGAGTACAAAAACTCAATCGTCATAATATTGGGTAAATGCTCGACTTTTGTCTAGTTACATCGAACTCTGGAGACATAACGTACTACCATAATCCATGATACGAGAAAAAGGAACTGATTCGCGCAACGGTCATATATGTCCACGTTATATGGTGCATCAAAGTAGTGTCCTCCATTGTCTGATGCAGCTAGGCAAAGCGTCTCTCATCGAATAAAATAATATAATTCAACATTAACCTAAAAATTCAACGTTTTGTAAGTCTAGATGCGTACCACATTTCTGAATAGTGATAGGAGTGGTCAGTTGGGAAGATGTGACAGCATTGTATCGTATTAATATTAAATATGTAGTATGTTGGAACCTGTTCTCTCCATATCCTGTACGACGGTTCAATCCCGCGTCCGGCCATCCTGATTCAGGTTTTCCGTGATTTCCCTAAATCGCTCCAGGCAAATGCCGGGATGGTTCCTTTCAAAGGGCACGGCCGACTTCCTTCCCCGTCCTTCCTTAATTCGATGAGACCGATGACCTCACTGTGTGGTCTTCTTCCCCAAAACAACCAACCAACCAATCTCCATATCCTGTGTTACTGACCTGGTAAACAGCATTAATACATTTGCAAATGAGGATTCACCTGTACTTAAGTAAAATGAAAAAACTATACGTTCAGTCAGATCAGTAAGATTTCAAAGAGCTTATAAGATAGACGGCCGCGCGGAATTAGCCGAGCGGTCTAACGCGTTGCAGTCATGTACTGTGTGGCTAGTCCCGGCGGAGGTTCGAGCCCTCCCTCGGACCTGGGTGTGTGTGTGTTTGTCCTTAGGATAATTTAGGTTAAGTAATGTGTAAGCTTATGGACTGATGACCTTAGCAGGTAAGTCCCATAAGATTTCACGCACATAAAAGATAGACATCTCGCTTTCAATTTTCAGAAATGTAAGCTTGTGCACTCAAAAAGCTCTTAAAATTAGTATACTATGTGTAAAATATCAGTGTCATAATTTGTGGGCAACAACAGAATGGCTTGAATTAGAATGATCACTTATTTTGAGTTGTAGGTGAAGCAGGACCGGTTATCGGCAACATACTGGGAAAATGCCGCTGGTCTACAAAGGAAGCTGTTTACATATCACTAATGTGTCTCATCCTGAAAATTCCTCAGATCTCTAAAATACGTATGGGGTAGGTTTAACAGAAAGTATTAAACGTATACAAAGAAGGACGGCAACAATGGTCGTAGGTTTGTTAGACCTATAGGAGTCGTTACGAGAATGCCTAAAAACAATAAAACTTACTGCAAAATGTTATCAAGTCTGTAGCTCTCAAATCACTTACATGAATGTCAGGACATAGAGATAACTCCTTGCCATATTGATTTACTGAACTGTTTTTAGGAAACCAATATTATTCTATAACAAGAAAACTGTTTTAACGAAATTATTCCATATTCTTTTTACAACGTGTTCTTGTACGTTGACTCTTCAAATTGCTGAGTGAAGTGGGTGAAGTGACACTGATTGACGCATCCATATGCTATGATACACATTGTCTTCGCCATTCAAGAAGGCTGCGCAGCGAAACATTTTATTTAAAGCAGTCACCCTGTCAGAACTTGGTATTTCAGTGTGAGACATAAGTTTACGTCTCAGAAAATAACTTCATCTTTGTATCTCAGTTATCTTTGATTCACATTTTGGACCACTTATGTTAAACTCATCATCATCATCATCATCATTTCCATGGGCATTTGTCCCACTTCAACTCGTGGTCGGCCTTGTTACTATGGATTTGGTGGAAGGTGGCTGGATGCCCTTCCTGTCGCCACCCTGTATCCCTCGGGGCAGAATTGCTGTACCATAGCTGTCTGGGTGTAGTGTAATCCCTGAAATAGTCTGAACGTTTTCAAATGTCTGCAAGTCGTGTAACTGAGGCGGGACATGGGGACCTGCTCACTTTTCACCTAGGGATATGTGGAAACCGCCTAAAAACCACATCCAGGCTGGCCGGCACACCGGCCCTCGTCGTTAATTCGCCAGGCGGATTCGATCTTTGGCCGGCGCGCCTACCCGATTCCAGGAAGTAGCGCATTAGCGCCCTCGGTTAACGTGGTGGGTCGATCACTTTTGTTAAACTAATAGAACTAATATTCTTTCCAACTTCTAATTTGCGTATTGGTGATATAATTTGTTTTTTATGTTAAAAATAATGCGGTTGGAATTATTTTTATTAGCATAGTACGAGTCCTGTAATAATGAAGTTGGTTCTGTATAATTTGCCCCATAGGAAAAAGTCAAAAGACTTTGCGTCAGATGACCTCGTCGGTGAACGGAACTGAGCCACATCATCTTCACCACTGCGCCCAGTCCAGTGATGGCGAAGTTTTTTTGAGTAGCAAAGAACATCAGTGGTCCAGTGAGGGTATTCCCCATCTAGTTGGATGATGAAATTCTCGGAGTCAGCAGTCAGTTGCGGAAACAACCAAAATTGAAATACATGAAGTTAATGGGCGCCCGTCATGATCTTCTCATAGAAGGAAACCGCTCAAAGATCTTCGTCTGCAACTATGTACAGAAATCATTAACCCTCGACAAATTTCGTTCGTGCGCCACAATTTCATGAGGGCTTTCACTTTTCCACACTCTAACATTGTGGCGAATAAGCTTTTCAGATATGTGGCAGGTTACTTCGTCGCTGAGTCGATGCGAAATGTTCATCCTCATGTGCTTCCAGCATGGTGATGGCAAATTGAAAGCGCCAACCATAATCTTCTGTATTTAAATGTCACATGACATTACAGTCTGACTGTACAGTCTGGGATGTAAACGACGTAGTAGAATCTACAACGCTGTTTGCTGCAGTATTCCAAGGTCGTGGCTTGCTCAGATCGTTGATTTGTGTTGGACTGTATACGAAAATTTCTCTCACCGGCAGGCTTGTACCGAAAGTATGACAGATAAAGATTTTATCTCAAGGTCACTTCCGGTGTGCCACGCGGGATTAGCCGAGCGGTCTGGGGCGCTGCAGTCCTGGACTGTGCGGCTGGTCCCGGCGGAGGTTCGAGTCCTCCCTCGGGCATGGGTGTGTGTGTTTGTCCTTAGGATAATTTAGGTTAAGTACATCTACATCTACATCCATACTCCGCAAGCCACCTGACGGTGTGTGGCGGAGGGTACCTTCAGTACCTCTATCGGTTCTCCCTTCTATTCCAGTCTCGAATTGTTCGTGGAAAGAAGGATTGTCGGTATGCCTCTGTGTGGGCTCTAATCTCTCTGATTTTATCCTCATGGTCTCTTCGCGAGATATACGTAGGAGGGAGCAATATACTGCTTGACTCTTCGGTGAAGGTATGTTCTCGATACTTTGACAAAAGCCCGTACCGAGCTACTGAGCGTCTCTCCTGCAGAGTCTTCCACTGGAGTTTATCTATCATCTCCGTAACGCTTTCGCGATTACTAAATGATCCTGTAACGAAGCGCGCTGCTCTCCGTTGGATCTTCTCTATGTCTTGTATCAACCCTATCTGGTACGGATCCCACACTGCTGAGCAGTATTCAAGCAGTGGGCGAACAAGCGTACTGTAACCTACTTCCTTTGTTTTCGGATTGCATTTCCTTAGGATTCTTCCAATGAATCTCAGTCTGGCATCTGCTTTACCGACAATCAACATTATATGATCATTCCATTTTAAATCACTCCTAATGCGTACTCCCAGATAATTTATGGTATTAACTGCTTCCAGTTGCTGACCTGCTATTTTGTAGCTAAATGATAAAGGATCTATCTTTCTGTGTATTCGCAGCACATTACACTTGTCTACATTGAGATTCAGTTGCCATTCCCTGCACCATGCGTCAATTCGCTGCAGATCCTCCTGCATTTCAGTACAATTTTCCATTGTTACAACCTCTCGATACACCACAGCATCATCTGCAAAAAGCCTCAGTGAACTCAGTGAACTTCCGATGTCAGTGTGTAAGCTTAGGGACTGATGACGTTAGCAGTTAAATCCTATAAGATTTCACACACATTGGAACATTTTCACTTCTGGTGTCATGTTGCACATGCGGAAATTATTGTTATCTCCGAGATCACACCCAATCCTCTTCCCCCTAGGGACTAACCACCCTTATCACACACCTGAGGCAATGGCGTGATACAAAAATGGTAGGAAACCCCTCCCCTGCGCCCTTCACCAATAATAATCAAGCTCCACCCTTCCCCACTTTCTCTTCTGTCACTAGAGCAACTGCGTGGGCTTCGTCGTTCGAGGTCTATATGCTGTGTAGAAGGATCATCAACAGCAGTTATATTACTTTAAAATGGCTGCAGATATCACCATGATTTACGAGGTAAGACATTTTCACTTTACTGTGTGTGTGGTTGAATTCCTATAAATTCACGACATCACGTCATATACTGAAAAAAAAATGTCCAAAGAAAGAATGTTAGAACATCCACTTCTCAAGGTGAAGTGACAACCTATATTAACATAATTAATGGCCCAAAATAGGTGCCTTCAAGTTTCTCATCTTGATTAACACAATTAGCAACAAAGTACTGGGTATATTCGTCTTCTTCTCCAAAGTCACTGTTGACATTAACGCAGTTTAAGACGTAATAAACTTTAACATTAGTGTGCTGTTGAATTACCGTTCTTTAATGATGTTATGGCATGTTCTGCAAGACTGAAAAGAATATTAGTTTAGTAGGCGGATTGTGTGACAGGTGTTAACTGACTTAAAAATTGCAACCGATACTATCATAAGTAATACTTCAAAATGGCACACTTCAAGTTTTGTATCATAACACAATTAGCAGCGAAGTACTGGACATTTTCTGTAAGCTCTCACATAACTGAGTGCCATTTGTTGCAATTTTACCGATTTTCAAATTGTATGAATGCGGTGTCGCATTTGTCCTAGAGAACAGACACCATACATTCATATACACTCCTGGAAATGGAAAAAAGAACACATTGACACTGGTGTGTCAGATCCACCATACTTGCTCCGGACACTGAGAGAGGGCTGTACAAGCAATGATGACACGCACGGCACAGCGGACACACCAGGAACCGCGGTGTTGGCCGTCGAATGGCGCTAGATGCGCAGCATTTGTGCACCGCCGCCGTCAGTGTCAGCCAGTTTGCCGTGGCATACGGAGCTCCGTCGCAGTCTTTAACACTGGTAGCATGCCGCGACAGCGTGGACGTGAACCGTATGTGCAGTTGACGGACTTTGAGCGAGGGCGTATAGTGGGCATGCGGGAGGCCGGGTGGAGGTACCGCCGAATTGCTCAACACGTGGGGCGTGAGGTCTCCACAGTACATCTATGTTGTCGCCAGTGGTCGGCGGAAGGTGCACGTGCCCGTCGACCTGGGACCGGACCGCAGCGACGCACGGATGCACGCCAAGACCGTAGGATCCTACGCAGTGCCGTAGGGGACCGCACCGCCACTTCCCAGCAAATTAGGGACACTGTTGCTCCTGGGGTATCGGCGAGGACCATTCGCAACCGTCTCCATGAAGCTGGGCTACGGTCCCGCTCACGCCCCAACATCGTGCAGCCCGCCTCCAGTGGTGTCACGACAGGCGTGAATGGAGGGACGAATGGAGACGTGTCGTCTTCAGCGATGAGAGTCGCTTCTGCCTTGGTGCCAATGATGGTCGTATGCGTGTTTGGCACCGTGCAGGTGAGCGCCACAATCAGGACTGCATACGACCGAGGCACACAGGGCCAACACCCGGCATCATGGCGTGGGGAGCGATCTCCTACACTGGCCGTACACCACTGGTGATTGTCGAGGGGACACTGAATAGTGCACGGTACATCCAAACCGTCATCGAACCCATCGTTCTACCATTCCTAGACCGGCAAGGGAACTTGCTGTTCCAACAGGACAATGCACGTCCGCATGTATCCCGTGCCACCCAACGTGCTCTAGAAGGTGTAAGTCAACTACCCTGGCCAGCAAGATCTCCGGATCTGTCCCCCATTGAGCATGTTTGGGACTGGATGAAGCGTCGTCTCACGCGGTCTGCACGTCCAGCACGAACGCTGGTCCAACTGAGGCGCCAGGTGGAAATGGCATGGCAAGCCGTTCCACAGGACTACATCCAGCATCTCTACGATCGTCTCCATGGGAGAATAGCAGCCTGCATTGCTGCGAAAGGTGGATATACATTGTACTAGTGCAGACATTGTGCATGCTCTGTTGCCTGTGTCTATGTGCCTGTGGTTCTGTCAGTGTGATCATGTGATGTATCTGACCCCAGGAATGTGTGAATAAAGTTTCCCCTTCCTGGGACAATGAATTCACGGTGTTCTTATTTCAATTTCCAGGAGTGTAATTTGCTGGGCCGTGAATCCACCTCCTTCAGCGCGGATGCAGAAATACTTCCGACCTCCTGTGGGAATCTCGGAAGAACGAATATGGAGGAAATGGGCAGGGGCTGCGCATAGGTGGCGCTCGGGAGTGTGGATCGGCCGTTAGGCGAGCCGACATAGTCCGTGCCGTTGTGGTAACACTGTGTCTCGGATGGCGCTGTGCTTACCGCACCTGCCTAGTAAGCAAGGAGATCCCGGTCAGGTACACATTTTCACTTGTCGCCGCCGATTCCGCGTAATGTGCCAATGCAGCTGACAGCAGTGATCCCTTCCCTTTCCTTTTTTCTTCCCCTCTCCACCTCCAATATAAAACAAACATGCTCTTGCTGAGACTTTAAACATTAAAATAATACCACAACACGATATTTAAAAGAATAAACACTTTCTGCATTCCAAGTCTACGCCGCTCCTACACTGCTGGGAGTGACTTCATGGTGCATGTTTTAAAACTATCGTGTTGTTATATTGGCGGAAATATCATAATATAATAATGGCATGGCGCTTTTTGCAAGCATCACATAACACGGCCACCATCCAGTATTTCAAAACACATTATTACATACGAGACGCTTGGTAGTTTAAAAACTCTTCAAATGGGCTGCTCAAAACCGACTACTGCTGACACTGGCAGATGCCACACACCACTCGCCCACAAACGTAGATGCGGAGTCGTCCATCTTATCTTGCAAACTGCATAAGTCACGTGTATCTGAGATGAGTAATTTCCGATATAATAGGCCCGCATCCGACCGTAGCGAGGCTAACTGGCCATATGCTTTCGAAGCGCTCTGCAGTGGAGAAAGCAATCTGTATAAAACACTCTGATTTCTTTTTAATTACATACCTCTCTATTTCTAAGAGATATTTCCTGAAGTTAAAACAATTTTTAAACAAATAAACATTGCTGGTATGTGTGACGTCTTAATCTGTGCGTTTAAAAGGGCAGATTGTCCCATCTCCAGAAATACTGTAATATAATGACGTCATGATGTTTCCTGTAATCTCTTCAAAGTGTGATCACCACTCAGTATTCCAAATACACACATACTCGTATATAAATATGAGGCACTTGAATGTTTGGCAGTTTCCATAATGCATTATTGTTAGGCACTATAACTGGATTGGAATAACAAAGTGATTGACAGTATAGCATAGTTGTGAGGGATGTTGTCATTTTGGGCTTGTGCCGGTGCAGTGTGAGTGTAGCAGCAAGAGCTGTGTGGTTCCTTACTGGAGTACCTTCTCACACATCCTTTGATGTGGGGTATTGACTTCGCTTTACAGGATACTAATTTCCATGTGGCTTAATAAAAGCAGTCTTGCAAATGAAATGATACCATGTTCCTATTACTTGGATTTCGCAATAAAAGCGACAGGAAGCGCATTGTGAAAATGATTCATGTTTAGTTGTCATATCTGTTATGAAATGGGCGCTGAAAGGATTTGATCTTTTTTCAATTACTAGCATTGCCCAAATGTACAATTATATTTTCAATATTTCTTCCTACATTCTTCTTCAGTGGGGGAAAAAGCCAAAGCCAGGGCTGTCTGCATTGTTGCCAGATTTATTCTACATTGTGGCTCTCCCTGACTGGTCCACCAGCCCCTTTCCAAGAGGGTAGATGTGATAACTTCACATTACTGACGTCACCACCCAACTCCTTTCCCCTCTCCCACTTCCTCTTTCCTCCCCCACTTGTTAATTGGTCAGAAAAACGAGTCATTCTGTGCTGAGCTGCTGGTGACCAAGGATGTAATGAACTGCCTTGGCAACGGTCTTCATTTATTTATGTGCGATATATCCTGCTGGATAAATCCTGCTGGAGAAATCAAACTGACGGTTACCTTACAGCCTTGTTGCTTGCAATTCAAATAAAAGCGCCCGCTTAAAATTGGGGGGAAAAAGGCTCACGAGGAAAGACGTAAGGTATTTATTTATTTATTTGTTTTTGTTCAGAAGTGTGTTCAATTGACCAGATGTTGGTGTTGACAGTGAGAAGTTTCATAAGCAGGACAGAGAGGAATTTGTTAAGTGTATTTATTGCCTGTACGCATGCAGCTGAGGACTGCAAGCCGCCGGGGTGGCCGAGCGTTTCTAGGCGCTACAGTCTGGAACCACGCGACCGCTACGGTCGCAGGTTCGAATCCTGCCTCGGGCATGGATGTGTGTGATGTCCTTAGGTTAGTTAGGTTTAAGTAGTTCTAAGTTGTAGGGGACTGATGACCTTAGAAATTAAGTCCCATAGTGCTCAGAGCTATTTGAACAATTTTTTTGAGAACTGCATCCATAGCCTTGCAGACGATGAGTGGAAGGAAGTGGTAATGGATGAGCATAAGAGGAATACTTTTCAGTAAATTAAGCTGATGCAGCAGGATGGACTGAGCATGCATTTCGCAACTCATAGAGACTGCTGATGGAGGTGTTCGTGGATTAATGTGGTCAGTCAGTCCATGGCGCAGGAGACAACTTCATCCTTTCCTACTACCCCAGACTTAATGAACCAGAGGTGCATTGCTAGATGTATGGTGCATGACTTAGTACGCTTGAAATGGATCTTGTTCCCCGTTCCTTGCGTGCGCTAGTCCACGATATCACTCGAAATTGGCGGGGAACTGATATAGGGCCGCTCCTAGAAGAATGTCTCCTAACGATCTACAAGCGCATAGCTGCAGTGGAACTTGTACACATATTTATATACATGGTAAGAAGCGATAGAACTGCAAACTATCACTGAACTGTAGGAAGGTCAATGCACACTATCACAAATGATAGAAAATACATCACTGTTCTGATTACACATCGAAATTGTGGTGAAAAAGTGCATCGTAATGCAGCACATGCATTGGAAACTGAGAAAAATTATTGTAATAATACAACTACCACAAAAACCGACCTGAAAAGATCTCGTCACGAGATAGTGGCAGAAGCTGCCCATGTGTTCATTTGATGTCCAGATTAAGACTAAGCATTAGCGCTCTCCGCTATAAATCGTCATCAACATGATCATCAAGGCTGAACAGGCTAGAACCAGTCTTAACCACGCCTCCTACCACCTCTACTCACTCCCTCGCCTTCCCCCGCCCCCTCATAGGTACATGTACCAGTATTCCAGGTCTGGTTAACATGTCCTTGATGGTACTCTGTCATTGCTGGCAGTAATGTACTGTTTCTGGTCTGGAGAAATCAGCCACAGATGGACAAAAGACTTAAAGAACATGATGCTTCCTGAAAACTGCTAAACGTATTTCCCAGAAAATGGTAGAGATAAATCTTTTATTACACCTCAATTCCACATCTCGTCGTTGACAGTGTGAGGTAGTCTCTGGGCGTGGCAGGCTGTTGATGGCCAATTCGCGGTAGGGGGCAGGAGGCAAGCAGCGGGCTTCAGCCTCATTGAAGAGTTTCGTGCATCAGCGCCTTGCACTGCTGGCGTCAGATATAACAGCGGCTGGTAGTGTGAAAGCGTGCCAAGGCCGAGTCATTGGCACGTTTCTTCCTCTTGCTGTAACTGTGTTCTCTGGTTGAATACCTGCACCCAGGTGACTCAGACCTGGCTGGCATCCATCACAGTGACGAGGGAAGTCTGCCATGCATAGGACATGACCCACTGTCTCTTGCCACGAGTCTTGCGGTGGTAGGCACTACCGACAAGTCAGTGGCGCTGTGGCACTAGTCCCACAGATGGCGACTTAGTCGAGAAGGCAGCTGGCCAGACCTGTTCTCGAACCACAGCTGCAACTGGCGGTGCCTAGTCATCTCATCGCCTAGCGTGGCCCTGGAATCGAGGTGGTGCAGCAGGGCTCCAATTCAATACGCTTCATAGTTCACAACTAATTATACGGCTCTGGGTGTATATATTGCTGTGTTGTCTCATCACGTAGCTCATAAGATGGTTTGTACCATGGTCTGGTGGCAACACTTGCCATCTTCAGCCATAATTCCTTCACAATGCAGATTTTTCAAAATATATGTTTAGGCCTCTTAACAGTCTTTTTGTATAGATGCTGCTATATCATATTTGACGCAGCACGATGCTTACTGGTCACCGTTAGTTTACAACACACTTTAAAATGACTTTTTTTACAAATTCCAACTTCTCTCACAAGACCTTGAAGAGCCTGGAAGAGAAGATACAGGCCCTCAAGTATTATTTTGATTCAATTTTTCTATAAAGCTTCTTGATGACAGTCATTTATGCTTAACTAGCTGGTATGTATTTACTCCAGTTCTATTAGTCCATCTCCTCTTCCGTCTATCTTGCCTGTCTGCTCTGTCCCCCCATCTGTTCATCTCCTTCTACTCCCTCTCTCTGTACACCCCCTTCTCTCTCAATCTATGTCCTCCCCCCGTCTCTCTCTCTTCATCTCCTCTTACTTTTCTCTGTCCATCTCCTCCTCTCCTTCTCCCAGTCCATTTCCTTCTCCACTCTCCCTATCTCCTCTTCCCTTTCTCTGTCCATTTCCCATTTCACTCTCTATCTCTTTCTCATCCATATCTCTCCTCTCTCTCTCTCTCCTTCTATTCATGTCTTCCAACCCCTATTCTCTCATCATCTTACCATTCCAATCCAGTAAGATTGCTTATCCCCGCAGTAAGTAATATGTGTATCAAATTTGTTGAAATTGATCCAGAGGTTTATGAAAGATTTTTATGTGTAACTTTGTCTGCAGACGCACATGGCACTTATGTTTAACGTATTTCACACATATTTGTTCAATCTTTTACCAGCATCTCTGGTGAATTTCGCCCTGCAGTTTCACGTTTATCAATATTTATGTCATACCTTCTGAAATACGTGTCGTACAGTGATATAACTTTGCAGGTACATTCAGCGGCATATGTGCATATCGTCTTCGAAATATGTTGACAATACTATTAATAGAAATGATGCAATAAATTCACACGTCATACCCGATGTGACAATTGTACTGCTAGAACAGCGAAAAAGTAGTAAGCGATAAACGTTTTTTATTTTCATCATTTTCTGTGGGTTATCAGTGAGAAAAAGTTTCGTTAAGTTCTGAAACGACGTGTTCAGTTTGTCGCAGGCCACTAAGTGCTCTCGTTATCAAATACTGCTGGGATAAAATCTGGGTATTCGAGCATCGTGGACTACACACCACCCCTTTGAAAGGTAGGTGTTCTTGTCCCTACAACGATTCTCCCCAGACTGTAAGGGATACGTGTACGAAGTTCGGTTGAAATCGCTCCAGTGACTCAGAAGGAGGTGCGGAACATGCATACACACATACATAAATACCTGTATAACATTTTTGTAATACATATGGGTTAAAGTATCTGTATAGGAACTTGATGCACGTTGATTAAGTACACATTGATCAACTGACGCTTGATCTATTAATGTAAAACTTCTTTCACGACTAAAGTGACATAACATCTGATTTGGTTGCGATAGTATATTTCGTTTTCTTGAATTAACTACAAGAGAAATAGGTTGTAAAATATATTATTACTGTAACATTACGGTCGTTCTATGTGTGTTTGTGTTTTCGCGTAGTGTCGAGACTGTTAATGACTTACGAGTATTTACTAGGGTGACTTGGTGGATCTGATACGGGACTCAAGGAATCTAGGAAGGGAGAACACATCGTGTTATCGTGGTTCGCGCTTCACTGACAGATATAGAAGCAATTACAGGTGTCCCTAGGAGAAATGTGTTGGGATCTATGCTGTTCAGTGTTCACGTTTTATGTTAATGACGCGGCAAACGATATTAACAATAAATCACATATTTACGAATGGCCATTTATGTGTAGTTACGTACAATAAAAACACTACACCTTCATTAAGAGCACTAAGATTTCAAAGAGCTGCAAAGATTGCCAGCTTGCTTTAAATGTTCAGAAATACAATGGCAAAACGTAGAAAAGTTGTATCATAAACCTGAAGTGTCAGTGAGAGATAATTTATGTGTAGTATTGGATGGTATGAATTACAATGTACTCGTAGGAAAAGCTGTTTTAGTTTCCTTGGTAGGGTACTGAGAAAGTGGAGTTAGTCTACAAAGGAAGCTGCTTAGACAACACTCTTCTCTCCTATCCGAGAAATCTTCTCTGGTTTGCGAAATCCACATCAAATACGTTTGACAGGAGGTCCTGAATGTATACAGTTTTGTTTGACCCATGCGAGTCGTTACGAGAATGGTTAAAAGCAGTAAAACTGGCAGATTTTTGAAGAGAGACGTCTACATTCCCGCGTCAGCCCACTTACACCATCTTGAGGAATCAATACATGTATTATAGCATCCCATGCATCGCTCCCGTAGGGATGCGAAGACAAAATTAGACTACATAAAATGCACACAGTGACCAGCACTCTTCTTGCCTTCCATTCACTAACGGAAAAGGAAGAAACAGTGTTACAGTGGGAAGGAATTTTTGCCATACATTTCACAGCGCTTCCCAGAGTTTGGGTGCAAATGCAGCTGTAGAATTAGACTTAGTAATGCAAACTACGAACATCCAGAGTAGGTTGTGTAGCAAGCAAGTAAGGTTACAGACATTCATAATGCGGAAATGATAGGCTGAAATCTTAAAGCTGACAGAAATTCAAGGCACTGAGAGGCATTAATTTTTTTACGTCGCACAAAATGAGGCGGATTGTTGAGACTAGAAGGAAGGCGAGGTTAACGTCATTAGATAAACTAGCAAATGGTCGGTATGTGGGTATATTAAGAACACATCCCAGTGAAACTTCCTGGCAGATTAAAACTGTGTGCCGGACCGAGACTCGAATTCGGGACCTTTGCCATTCGCGGGCAAGTGCTCTACGAACTGAGCTCCCCAAGCACGACTCACGCCCCGTCCTCACAGCTTTACTTCTGCCAGTACCTCGTCGTCTCCGCTTCAGAGTGAAAATCTCATTCTGGAAACATCTCCCAGGCTGTGGCTAAGCCATGTCTCCGCAATATCCTTTCTTTCAGGAGTGCTAGTTCTGCAAGGTTTGCAGGAGAGATTCTGCAAAGTTTGGAAGGTAGGAGACGAGGTACTGGCAGAAGTAAAGCTGTGACGACGGGGTGTGAGTCGTGCTTTGGTAGCTCAGTTGGTAGAGCACTTGCCCGCGAAAAGCAAAGGTCCCGAGTTCGGGTCTCGGTCCGGCGCAAAGTTTTAACCTACCAGGAAGTTACGCATCAGCGCACACTCCGCTGCAGAGTGAAAATCTCATTCTGGTAACACATTCCAATGTTTGCTACATGTGGCAGTCAAAATAAATGGACATTGAAGTAAATGTTCTGATCGTCCATGCATACGGTACCTTTGGTAGAAAGGAGGTTAAATGAACACAGAGAAATGGCTCTGAGCACTATGCGACTAAATTTCTGAGGTCATCAGTCGCCTTGAACTTAGAACTAATTAAACATAACTAACCTAAGAACATCACACACATCCATGCCCGAGGCAGGATTCGAACCTGCGACCTTAGCGGTCGCTCGGCTCCAGACTGTAGCGCCTAGAACCGCACGGCCACTCTGGCCGGCCTGAACACAGAGATTCAAAATGTCAAAGGACGAGGTATCTTCCATCATATAGTCATTATGACACATGCAAGATACCATTCGTTTCCATTATTTTCACTACGTCAGGCCGTTTCAAATTTCTGAGAAGCGAAGTTTCGTACAAACAGCACCATTCATACCGAAGAATTAATAAGTTATATACACTGCAGATGTTTGCGTGTCTTTATGTAACAGTGATGGGAAGTGGAAACGTTCCAGATACTCACCCCGCACACTCCATGCCGAGGCTGCGGATTTCCTGCACAAATGTGTTCTGGCAAGATAATGTTGAATCTGTAGTCCTTCTGACATTCTTCGTTGTTGATAACGATAACGTAGAGTTTCTGCAGCCATGGAGCCAGCGTTTCGTTCCCGTAGTCACTCTGAAATGAATTCCATCGACGTATTGTACACGGAAGATTGATACTGAAGTAGATTTCATTGCTTCATTCACTTAGCCGTACAGCATTTTGAGCCGACTCAAAAGCGTACTTTTATTTGGTAAGCGTATTGCGAGTGGATTATCGTAAGAAGCAGCCAGCCCGTGTGACCTGTACTTACCGAGAGGTACCCCCAGCCAGCGGCTACACCGGCAGCTCTGTCCTCTGTCTCCTGGCCCTGCGTGGGAAGTCCCACTGTGGAGACGGTCACACCGTCCAGGGGCAGCGGCGGTGACACCTGCACGAGGGAAATAGTCACAAGCGCCTCTGACGGTAACTTGTGGACAACTCTTGTCCCCTATACCTTCACTTGCTATTAATGCATTGTAGTTCTAGATACCGCTCCTGCTTCCACTGCTATTTGGCTCAATATTGTTACCTTCTTTTTGCACTGATATCATTGTAGCTTTTTCTATCTGTTTGTTTTATTATTGCGATTTCGGCTTTAGAACTGTTTTCAAGTGCAATGGCGAAAAAAGTCAGTAGATAGCAAACATGTCTAATTTTTACCGTTGTACTCGAAAACGTCTTTACGGCCAAAATCACAAAAGTGAAATCAACAAAAAATAATAAATCACACTGTCAAATGGTGGCAATGATTTCATTCAAAATAAATGTTATGACTGTGGTCTCCAACAAAGGAAAAATCGTCAACTTTTAGCTAAGGGCCGGTCTGGATACGACACTAACAACGGTACAAAGGCGACGACGAGCATTTTTTAAAAATATTTTCGTTTTCCACCCCAAGGAGTAGAGCGAGCTGTTCGAGATCCAGCCCATTGTGAACCGCGGCGCTATTCAGTCAAGTGTCAGATGTGCTGATGTTGGGACAAATGGGAAATACTAGTTGGGAATAAATGAGAGGGTTGTACCAGTTCTGGCATTCGCGTTACAACCAAGTCCAACCTACCGAAAGCCATGCTCGAGGCGGGAGAAAACTCATTAAATAATTTATAGTACATTGTCTTTCGTTAAGTATGTTGTCCCAGCCAAAAAGCAAGAAAGACCTTATGTGTAACGTGTGTATTTGTGCTTGTTTGAGTGAGTGAAAGCGAGCGCACATACGTAACAGAACGGAGTGAGGTACTGCGTGACGACCAATAATACCGTACGGAAAACATATCACTATGACCCGAAGAACAATTGCGAGAAAAAAAAGAAACGCTAGCAACATGACAGCAAGCCTCAGAAGCATACCACACGTCCCCTCGCTTAAAATATAAATTATACAATGTGCGCCTCTAGAAAAGGACACCTCAGCAATTGCTGATTTCCACTTCGGGTAACTGAAGCTCCGTACTTCTATTTCTTCTGTGTCTCTTATAACAGTTTTTTCCCATTCTTTTCCCCTCCAGCGACAATGGGGCCGGGCATGAGAACTTTTGCGTTACCCACAGATTGTAATTTACACTACCTAATATCCCTCCACCAATATATGAGCCTTGTGTACACCCTTGTAAAACTTTGTAAAAAGCAGCGTGTGTATTTTTTTTTTTTGGATTTCTTAACGTTTACGATCATGATGTCCCCTACCAAAAACCTACATCGTGATTTCACATTCATGCAAGTGAAGTAGAAACGATTATAACGATGCCTGCCATTTTATCGAGGACTTGCATGGAGAACATGGTTCACTTATAACAACAAAACTACAGCGCACACTGTTCGACATCAGCCAGAGTGAACATCACGCCGGAACGCCGGAAATGCATATCCTCCTATTTACATCTATTGTACTATAAAGTTTTTTGCTTATTTTGTTACCTGAAGATATGAAATTTCTGTGTCTCTATATATTGTAATTGTTTTACTATTTGTATATATATATATATATATATATATATATATATATATGCATTTATGTCGATGTATAATTGGTTTGTTTTGTAAATATTATTTGTATTTTTACGCTGGGTCTGGCCTAGGGAAAACTATGCTATCGAACGATTACATCGATAGGTCGTGTGGAGAACCAATGTGTTTAGGATCTTTGGTAGTGTTAACTCTGCCGCGTGCAGCGCGGGCAGAGCAGAGTCCGGCTGGAGTAGGGGGGTGGAGCAGGTGTGTTGTGTGGCGCTCCCGCGAGTTGCCACGCTTTCGGGGTTTGGCAGCATGTAATTGCGCTCGACTTGCTATGATAGTTTCTGACACGGTGTCGCGGACGGGAAGCATTAGCTGGCGCACATCAAGAGCCCGTTCCGCCTGGTGACCGTGTCGAGAAGAAGGCGCGCCAACATCCAGCTTCTGCAACAGCGACGGCCGACAATGAGTGACTGTCGCCACCTCCTCGGTCGACGACTTCAAACCTTCACTCAACCAACAAGGAAGACTAAAAGCACGTAAGGTTTTAGAACTGTATGGCAGACCTCACCTTTTCAAACTGTTGCATCACAAAAATACAGCAACTTAGCATGAACCTTTGTTGCTCATTGTCACAATTGCATTACCAAGCAGAGTCCCTTCCTTTTCTGGATGGTACATACTAAAATTTACTATTGTTAATTGTTCAGAATCATTTAATTCAAGTTCAAAGTTAAACCTCTTATTTCTAAATTGCATAGACTCAAGTAGCTTTTGAAATGATTTTTGAGGTAGCCCAAGATTAACCTTATTTTATTGAATTTCGTAGTGCTTCAGAAATAAAGTTCACTATTAATTTCAGTCACTAAATTAACTTTCAATTTTCCGGTTTTATTAATTCTTTTGCTAAATTAAGTCAGAGTGTAAATTTATTACTTCCGACAAACATTCAGTTTTCACACAACACGTGTCAACCTTCAGTTGCCATGCTTTTAGTGCTAATTAAATGTGCATTAATCTTTCATTTTCAGTTATTATACTAGTTGTCCATAGGACTTGCGACCGTAATAATCTCAAATATCTAATTAACGCCAATTAATTGTTAGCATAACGACCGCACATTTACTTTCTTTATTAATTTTACCCTTTTCTCAAAATTAATTTCCAGCAATTTCATTTGCATGTTTCCTTTCGTTTAGATGTAACGCTTTCCTCCCTCTTTACCGACAAATTAACTTCGGTGACGATTGCTTTCCCAAATTTCCATTAGGTACACGTGGTTTAATTTTTCATTGTCATTAAGGTCGATAAGTGAGGGGGGAGGTTCCAACATCCTAAATTGCTTCAACAGAATTTATAAGAGTAACCTAAAACGCAGTGCGCACTATGACTGATAAAAACTTCAGTCCTTCCAATTAGAAATTGAAACATAAAAACAGATATTAACAACTTATTCTGTAATCTACTACGGCAGTGTTTTGCTTGCGAATTTACAAGATGCGTAGGCATTCCTCATACTTAGATATTCCGAATGAAACTCACCCTGATCAGTGCTATATCTGCAAAAAAGACCGGCATGCCAGTGTAGTTCTCGTGTATGATGACCTGTTCCACCTGGTGGACGGAGCCTCCACTGGTCTGGGAGTTGGTGCCGGCCAGTATGGTCTGCTGAGACCACCCACTGTAAAAACAAGTACATGACAGGAAGGTTTTGTTCATTTACCGGAAAATGCAGCCTTTTCACCATATATGAGACCCTGTAATATTTTCCCATTTCCCTATTTAAAATGAACTGTGACTGAGTTAAGTTACTAGCCCACGGAAAGTGTTCTGAAGTTTTAATTGCACATGACCCAGGCTTCGTGAATGTCACTTGAGAGATATCAAATATATGGACAAAGGACCCTAGAAGAGCGTGCCATGTGCGGAAGCTTCCCAAAAGTCATTTTCTATTTACCTGACTTTCTGACCCTCTAGTGGAGTCGGTGTGGTATAGATTCCCTTTGCCAGAGAGTAACTTGCCGTGTGACGTGGTCCACTATGCGGCGTGTGCCAGTTAGCGAAGATTGAGCTAAATAGGAGTGGAAGCTGGAACGGTTCCTAGAACTGCAGTGTATGAATAGCAAATGAAGTTGTCCACAAGTTGTGTCAGGTGCGCTTGTGACTATTTCCCTCGTGCAGGTGTCGCCGCCGCAGCTGCTCAGAAGTTGATCATATTGAAGAAGTGGATGAAGCAAAAGGACACGAGTGATGCATATTCATTAGATAAGGGATGAGCGAAAAGCAGATAAAGGCAAACTACGTAATCATCATGTTGATGAAGAGGTACCTTAATTAGTTGATGTAGCGCTCATCCTTGGATTTGGGACGCTTCACAGTTGGACAACTGTGTGTACTAAAACTGGGTAGGAGAGTTCTTTGTTACCTTGTTCTGTTCTTTTTTTGTTTCTGTTTATTTGGCATTTTTTCAAGTATTTGATTTATTTGGAATTCATATTTGTTTTCAAAATAAGGCCTGTTGAGAAATCGGGTAGGGCACTATTTCTTAGGTAATTTGAATAATCATAGCGGTTGAAGGGATAGCAGAGCAGAGGGTCAGATAATATGAGCTGGACAGAAACATATTGGTCAATCCTGAAAGACTGACCCAACAAAGCACAGTGGTATAGTTTATTACTAGCCCTTGGGATACACATTATCAGAAGTGCTGTGTTTAAAGATTTGTACCAACCCATCTGATAGCAAAGATGAGAAGAAATACAATGAAGTGAAGGTAAAATTGTGCATACGATAGTACAATATGAGTTAGAGAGAATAGAATTATTCTGTTTGATGAATTGTGTAAAGAGATATGCATGGTAAATTGTTCATAAGGGAAAGACCAGACTGTGTTAGTGATACAATGTATTACTTTTAACGTGGTGCATGTCTTAAAAAGGACTAATCTGCCTCAATTGCTAGTGATACGACTATATATTTTGTAAATACAAATCTACCATGAATGCTAGGGTACAAGAAAATTATTTTTCCTTTATCATTTGAAAGAAAATGTACTGGGAAGCCATGAGTGCCGGTGCGACATTGAAAGTTGTAAAATAATTACATTCAGGTCTAATTAAGGTGAAGATGGTAACCTGGAAGGTGTGCTACATGTTAATACAGAGACTGAATCAATATTCTGAAGTACCCGAGTACAACGGATTATGTTAATCTTCATTCCTACAATATTGTCAAAACCATAGAGAGTCTTTCAAAGTGTTCACAGTAAGGGAAAGGTACAAGAAAGCTGATCTCATGCAAGAAATTGAAGAGAAAGAAGGAAGGGGATATTTCGCATTGGAGTATTGTTACATGGATAGGCAAGTGGTTGCATTAGAACACTATTGCAGAGCCAGATTTTGTGTGCGTTAACTTAGTCTGGAGTTGAGTAAGGGCCAAGTCAGTTGGAGTAGTCACGAGTGCAGTTGTCAACTGAAGAGGGAGGAGTCGTCAGAGGCCAGATGTGGTGGGCAGAATCCCCACTGTCCATCGTCAGGTATTACCCTCAAACAGAAAACTGACCACTGGAGAGCCCATCTCTACAGCCATCTCTAATACACCAACCATCATCAACAACTGTACCAAAAAGTTTGTGAAACTGCTCTGAGTGCGGAAAGATCTAAGAGTATTGGTGGAAATTAAGGGAGAGAAACAAAGTACATAGTAATGTGAAACAGTATTTGTGTTTGTAATTTGTATATTTTGTCTATGTCTGTTTGTTTTGATTTTGATTTTTTTTGTATTGTAGAATATTGGTATGTTAATGGGGTTGTTTATGAACAGAAATAGTACGTTACTTGGTATAACTAAAAAGATCCTGTGTAATTTAGATTAAGAGCAAATAAAAAAGGTAACAAGATTAAGGGTTTAAAGAAATTCTTTGACAGTAAGGAGTTGTAGTCGTTTTAAAAGATTGCAGTTTGTCCAGAAATTGTTCCTGATTTTCAAAAATAAGCTTCAAAAGATATGGAGGTACGGTTAAAATTTACGGTGACATGCTGTTTTTTTGTCATTTCCGAACATAATATTATGTAATCTCTGGAGATGAAGAAAAGCGTAACCTGTTGTAGAAGAGACCATGAAAGAGGCGGCTGGAATTTTTAAATTTCAACCCACTTCGGAATCCGACGTTTGTTTTGGGTGCTATGCGACCTTTGTTTCGGGTGTTATGTGATTTTTCAATCAATCTGACCCTTAGAATTCAGGGAGGCGAGCAGTAGTCATGTCTGATTGATGTCAACGCAAGGTGATGACGCGCAGCCACGGGAGTCGCGCGATCGTTCCAAGCAAGAGGAAGTCTGGTGCCAGAGAGGAGAGTGAGAGGCGTCTAGAATGTTCTACAAGTTTACGTATGAATACTTCCATAGAAAGTACAAAGTAAGATGTAACAACAGCTGTATGGACTTGTCCATATCCCTACATGGTGGCAGTAAAGGAATAGCCCTTCTTGTACGAGTTAAAGCGATTTCGAAATTGCCAAAAGCAGGGTGCGGGTGACAACACCAACCAACGCTATTGGTTGGTGTTGTCACCCATGAAAGTACATTAAAGTAACAAATCTAATGACACAGGCTCAGGAAAGCTTAAGATAGGGGTAATGTCCCATTGTTCTGGGCAGACTGCAATGGGTTTTGGCTGAGATCAGACCATGGAGCTGGTGGCCGTTGAACCTCCGCGGCGTAATAAATTTTATTGTTAGTTCTTCTTATGTTTACGAAGCATATCCATGTACACTCGCTTGAGAAGTGATTTCAGATGATCGCCAAAACTTATGTTTTGAACTCTGACAGAAACTATGGACAGGCGTGGTTAGATCAGATGAACAAAGCTTACGTCGTTCCATTGCCTTGTGTCTAACACCGATACTAGTAAGTAGGGTTGCGCTGATTATCTTACTGTGTATATGCTCAGAGTTGTAATGGATAACCGTTGATGATCTTCTTGTTGCGACTGACTGTGGAATTTTAATACGAGTGGAGAACTGCAGCGAGGTGCAAGCAGTATTAGAAGCATCCTGACGTATCACGTATATATCCGTTATAGTGCCTCATTTTCTGCGACATCCCCATGGGGTTGCTAGTACATCAGAGTTGCATTGCTGAGACGATTGCTTCGAACTAGTAGCTTCCGTCAAAGCTTCTAGAATTCTGGAGTGATGCTCATTTATCTTTGATTTGAAACTGACACTCCTGTACAGCAAATTAGTTAAAGGATGCAGAGTTTCAAGAGTTTAGTCTTTTTTTCCAGACGCATTTGATACTTACTTTCTGATCATTAAGCTCTATGCAGGCCTACCTTTACATTTAGAGTCTGTGCGTGTACCACCATTTGATGCGAAACGCCAGACCTTGTACAGAGCAGGTAAGCTAGGTGAGTTTTAAACATGCGGTGGTGCTATTGACGCGGATCGAATGGCACCAATGTGCAAGTGGTTTCATAGTAACGTACGTAAGCATTGCTTGCTCCTGTAGCTCAGCCGGCCATGGCTGTAGACACATCTTGTTCGTAGAGACTTTGCACGTTTTGTGCTTTTTGCGTAACTCGTAGAAATTGATGCAGAATTATTATCTGACTACGGTGCACGCCGAGAATTGATTTAATTTTACAGAATAGTGAGGTCAATCGGTCCACATATATCACAAGTGTTCTCACAAAGCTGCTGGCCATTAATACTATAAATCCAGAATGTTACTAAATAACGAACTCTTCGTGAATGTGCGTAAAAAGTATAGTACACGTAGGAAGAACAGATAGTCAAATTTGTGGGTGATTAGGAACATGCAGAAAGCAATATTTAGTACATGATCTGTCATAATCAGTTGTGTGCAGAGATGAAATGATGGTAGCAAGACACTGCTTCACCTGTCTGAGCATGTCGGGGTTCATTAATCGTAAGGGCTAGAGAGTGCTGGCATTCTAATCAGCCGACAACCTATCACATATGTTTCCAGTAGGTGAGGCATCAGCGAAAGGCTATGACCAAGGCAACAGCTGAAGCCTCTCTGTGAGATTGTTAGTACAGCACGGGCAACGTGCGATTTTACATAATCTTGTTGAAAGACAACGCTACGGGGACCTCAAAGATACGGCACTGCCTTCGGCCTCAGAATATCAGAAATGCTGGGTTGCTTTAATTAAAGTACTGCTACTCATGGAGACCTAGTGTGGACAGTAATTATGCTAGGGGAGCGAAACTTATAAGTTAATACGTAAATGTGAAGCTGATTTACGCTGGAATAAAAGTAGTTCCAATTTTGACCACAAGATGGAGATCTGGCTCTTTGTATGCAAGAGAGACGGACAGAAATATTTCAATAAGTAATGTATTAGTAACGGCGCGTGGGTAGATAAGTTCAAACAAGTGAGAAAGGCATAACGTAGATTTTATTAACCGCCGCTTACACAAATTGTTCACTATGAGTACCGGAGACGTCGACGAAATGCTGCATCTGTAAAACGACCGTTTCAACAGTCGTTCGCGGCAGTGTCAGTGGAACAGGAGCAACGTGTTTCTACACTAAAGCGCCAAAGAAACTGGTATAGGCATGCATATTCAAATAAAAAGATATTTAAACAGGCAGAATACGGCGCTACTGTCGCATCACCTATTTAAGACAACAAGCGTCTGGCGCAATTGTTAGATTGGTTACTGCTGCTACAATACAGACTATCTAGATTGAAGTGAGCTATAGTCGGTGAACGAGCGATGGGAAGCATCATCTCCGAGGTAGCGATGAAGTGGGGCTTTTCCGGTACGACCATTTCACGAGTGTATCGTCAATATCACGAATCAGATAAAACATCAAATCTCCGACATCGCTGCGGCCGGATAAGATCCTGCAAGAAAGGGGCCAACGACGACTGAAGAGAACCCTTCAGCGTGACAGAAAACCAACCTTTCCGCAAATTGCTGCAGATTTCAATGCTGAGCCATCAACAAGTATTAGCGTGCTAACCATTCAACGAAACATCATCGATATGGGCTTTCGGAGCGGATGGCCCACTCATGTACCATTGATGATTTGATGACTACACTGCACCAAGCTTTCTTTACCCCTTGCCTGGACCCCTCAACACCGACATTGAACTGTTGATGGCTGGAAATATGTTGCCTTGACGGACGAGCCTTGTTTCAAATTGTATCTAGCGGATGGATATACACGGGTACGGAGACAAACGCATGAATCAGTGGCGCTGCATGTTAGCAGGGGACTGTTGAAACTGGTGGAGTCTCTGTAATGGCTAGGGGCCTGTGCAGTTGGAGTGATACGGGACCGCTAATACGTCTAGATACAACTGTGACAAGTGACACGTGCGTAAGCATTCTGTGTGATCACCTGCATCCATTCATGTCCATTGTGCATTCCGACGGACTTGGACAATTGCAGCAGGACAATGCGACAACACAAGCGTCCAGAATAGCTACAGAGTGGCTCCAGCAGCACTCTTCTGAGTTTAAACACTTCTGCTGGCTACCGAATTCCCCAGACATGAAAATTATTCAGCATATGTGAGTTGTCTTGCAACGTGCTGTTCAGGATTCATGGCGTCAGTTCCCTCCAGCACTGCTACAGACGTTAGTCGAGTGCATGACCCGTCGTGTTGCGGTGCTGCTGCGTGCTCGCGGTGGCCCTACACGGTATCAGGCAGGTATACCAGTTTCTTTGGCTCTTCAGCGTATGTGTTGACCTACAGATCAGGTGGAGACCGAACATGTCCCTGGTAAACCTGTTCTTTTAGATATCCCCAGAACCAAGACTCACGTGGTTTTAGATCAGATAATCTAGAAGCCCATGCATGTGGAAAACCTCTGGAGATAACAAGTTCGTTGAAGATTGCGTTAAGCAGATGTGTCACTGGGCAAGCGGCGTGAGACGTTGCGCCATCTTGCATGAAAACCGTTGTCTCCACTCAGCTGCCCTCTTCCAAAGTAGGAATGACATGCTGTACGAGGACGTCTCGAACACATGCAAACGTCGCGGTACAACTGGCAGGCCATTTCAGTGTATTCTCTACAAATAAGAACCGACCAAGAATAAAAGTTCTTGTGAATCAATACCACACAGTCTCAAAAGGCGACTGTAGTGGACATTCGTGCACAAGAAGCACTTTAACACTACCCCAAGTTAGGTATTTCTGTGTATTGACTGCACCCTGTAATGAAAAATGTGCCTCATCACTCCATAGAGTATTGCCCGACCAAGTGCCATTAACTTCGATGTGTACCAGAAATAGAAGAACGAACACAGAACATCGCAACACATCATGAGGTTTCAGTTGCGCACCCTCTGGGTATTGTACGGGTACCGGTGTACAGTAGACCACAAAACTTTCCATACTGTTGACCGTGGGACAGCCAATTCTGGTGGCGCTACACGAGCATTAGCAGTATCCAGAGCACGTGCTGCATGTTCAGTTACAGCAACAGCAACCTAGTCAATAACTTCCATCGAAATATGACGTCTTTCTCTTTCAGGTGCCACACCACCATCACCTGCGTTTTTGAATTTCACCATCATCTTCTTTAAAACATTTAATGATATTGGACCTCTCCTGAGATCTTTCAGTCAGCCAGAGTTTCTCAATGCTGCACTGTAATTGCTGCTGTTCGCATAAAACAGCTGCAGAAACTCAGCACGGTCGGTCTTCTCATGTGGCCATGCCATTCACTCACATTATGGCTTGTCAAATGACAGCGTTGATGCCACACCGTCATAAAAACACTGTACAGTGCCAGATTTGTCTAATTTTTTCACAGTGTAAATGGGTTCCATTTTATGCACAAGCGTATCCTCCAAGTTTCGCTGCCAAACGATAATTGCAGCCCACACTGGGTCTCTGTAAGCAGCTGTACTTTAATCGTAACTAAGCAGTATAACGGCTGCTTCCTATAATGCAGCCTATGCAAACCCGAGGTAATTGTGTTTTGTGCTCAGTGGTATGCCAAAACACCATGCTTGTTGCTGGGTCTGTATGATGATGACGAATGCAGTTCTCGCAGCTTCTATGTACATAAGTCCATCATGACGTTGATACAGAACCAGGATGTAGTGTCATATCTATGTCAAATACTGTCGTTGGACGCACCATTGTCGGCGCAACTTTCTCGACGGAAGCTGGGTTGGGTTGGGTTGTTTGGGGGAGGAGACCAGACAGCGAGGTCATCGGTCTCATCAGAGAAGGGAAGGATGGGGAAGGATGTCGGCCGTGCCCTTTCAAAGGAACCATCCCGGCGTTTGCCTGGAGCGATTTAGGGAAATCACGGAAAACGACGGAAGCTGCAACAACGGTTGAGCTACTGACAGTCCCTGATGTTTCAGATGTGGCCGCTCTGTACCTGTCAATACTCGCCTTGCTGCAACCAAGTTCATTTCCTGACTCACGGTAGGTGACGTAGCTGTCGGACCCTGCCTAGCAAAGCGAATATCATGTCACATGGGGCCAATGATATTTCGCATGACGTTGAATCCACCAGGTGCGCAATTCTGTGGCACTTGTGTGGTACCGCTACGGAACGATAAAACAGAGCTTCCACAGCGGCGACAGCCACTGTCTCTCCTTACACAAGGAATTGCATAGTCATCTTTCAAACAACAGTGATATGCGCTATCTGAATACGAAATCAACTGCTTATTCTTTCCTTCACAGAAGAATACTGAAGATTAGATGGGTAGATCTCATAACTAATGAGGAGGTATTGAAGAGAATTCGGGAGAAGAGGAGTTTGTGGCACAATTGACTAGAAGAAGGGATCGGTTGGTAGGACATGTTCTGAGGCATCAAGGGATCACCAATTTAGTAATGGAGGGCAGCGTGGAGGGTAAAAATCGTAAAGGGAGACCAAGAGATGAATACACTAAGCAGATTCAGAAGGATGTAGGCTGCAGTAGGTAATGGGAGATGAAGAGGCTTGCACAGGCTAGAGTAGCATGGAGAGCTGCATCAAACCATTCTCAAGACTGAAGACCACAACAACAACAACAACAACACCATTCTTTCCTTGTAGACTAAATGTAAATGGCATTAAGACTACTTACTTTGTCCGAATTCGTTGAGATTCTATTAGTTTTCAAATTCAGGGATGTAGTTCACTTCACATCAGTTTAATGTTTCTTACAATATTATTCGTGATAATGTAATTTTAAAGGTCATCAGCATATATTGGACACTGGAAGTACATGTCTGCACGTTTGGAAACGCGCCTGTAAGAAACCTAGGAAATTTTCTACTACTGAGCCAGCTCACTGCTGCTCTCCACCTGTTTGTTGCGCACGTTTGGGAGCGGCCCTTTAGCCCTACCTGGCTATGACGCAGTGTGCGGCGGTGAGCAGCCAGCGCTCATTGAGGACGTTGGCGCCGCAGTAGTGGCTGCCGTTCACGTGCAGCGACGCCAGCGCCGGGAACTCGTGGTCCTCCGCCGGCTCGCCGCTCACGATGCGGCCGCCGTGTCCAGACACTGCAACAACAGGCCGGAGTGTCCGTGCGGGCTGGGAGGCGTTTCTGTGACTAAGTCACCCTGTTTCCTTCTTTTGGATTCTTTCTGATTTCCATTCTGGTGCTGGACGCCAGTATTTCTTCGCTATGAGCATGACTCAGATATGGGGCGTGGTGTGTCGAGTCATAAATCTTCTATGACGCAGATTTCATATTTTTATTGACCTAAAAAAGACTCCACTCTGAATATTTGGTGATTTGTATAACTTGATACCAGTACTGTTTGTCATAATACCAACCAATGAACATGATATCTATTAATCAGGAGAGTAGAATGCCTCTAATAAGTGAATATAGTTGTCTTTCCAAGTACTAGATACGCTATAGTACTAATGGTGGCTTGGGTCTTCATATGTTCTTCAGGAACACGTTTTTTATGTTAGCTGCCATATCTCTTTTATATTACAACCTATTATCTTGTAGTAATAAAGTCATGGAATACTAAATCACTGGTTGGTAAAAGGTTTTGGGAGATTATAACACTAATGTTAAAGAGTCTTTATATGTTCTTCAGGAACACGTTTTTTATTTTAGCTGCCATATCACTTTTATATTACAACCTATTATCTTGTAGTAATAAAGTCATGGAATACTAAATCACTGGTTGGTAAAACGTTTTGGGAGATTATAACAGTAATGTTAAAGACTCTAACAGCTGCGAGATACCACAAAATCATAAATCTGGTGCGGAAAGACCTTTCAGAAAGGAAACGCTCATTACAGGAAGAGTGGCTTCAACATCAGACTCATTCGTATACACAAATGATTGCTTAGCCTCATTATGGATTCAGTCACTGTCATTGTTCTGTTCGGTTACTTAGACACAAAATAGTAACAGTTCACAATTTCATTATTGCAACTATTTAGTCTTCAGGTGTACAGCCGTGGACAAAACGAGCGAGACCCCTCGCCTTTTCGTTATGCTGATCCGCACAGCTTTAAAGTCTGCTACACAGCATAACAGGCAAGGCGACGAAGTGCTACCAACATACTACGTACAGGCGTGAAATTGAAGAACTATCCGAATTTTGTCGGACTGTTTTCAATCATGTGTAAGACTATAACGCTTTTTAGTGTGTTAAACACAACACGTAAATATAAGATATAAATGAAAGAAGAAACGCTAATTAGTATGATCTGTACTAATAAAAATGAATTTCAGCTTATCGATATAACATAACTGTTTTAGTAAGACAAAATACCCCAGATCGTTACGAATTAGGAAAATGTTACGCGCATTTGGCCGCGAAACGGTCTGTGTCAAAGTTCAGACCAGTCATACTGGATTACCGTTGCTCACCTACCATGAATGTGTGCAAATTTAGCAATGCGTGAAGATTCATAACGAAATTCAGTTAGAAATCATTCAGTGCCACACTTAAGTCAATTCAGTTATTGACGGAAGCGGAAAAAGTAGGCAGTAACAAGTATGAAAGTTTCATATTGACGTCCAAAGAGCGCCGGTACAGAATACAGGTAACAATAAAACGTATTGGGGGTGCGAGAATTTCTTAAAATTGGTTTACTGATAGTCTATCTGGCCTCCATCGAGATTAGAACCGAAAACAAACCAGACCTCCCTTGCAGCAGCAAACACCTTTCACTACACCAGCAGACAACCCAGGCAAACAGTCCTCTATTATTACCCCAGACATGAATAAGCCGGCAATTTCGTGATGAAAATCGCAAAATAGTGCGGTTTCCGTTGCGTAGAGCTTTCTGGACTGAAACAGTCTAACAAAGTTCGGATAGTTTTTCAATTTCACGCCTGTGCATGGTATGTTGGTAGCACTTGGTCGCCTTGCCTGTTATGCTGTGTAGCAGACTTTAAAGCCGTGCGGATCAGCGTAACGAAAAGGCGAGGGGTCTCGCTCGTTTTGTCCACGACTGTACAAGCATTGAGAGATGCAACTAGTCTAAGTAGGTATGTGTATAGTGCCGCGATAAACATAGGAAGCCAAGTTACCTAAAGCTGTAGCCCCAAAGAGGCAGTAGACCACCAGCAAGTTCCTCATGTTTGTGAAATCCATTGACTGAATCAGTGTCTCCAGCGGTTTCAATTTATATTTAACAACATCCGCGTTGCTTGGCACTTAACAGATCTAATCTATTAATTTACTCGTAATCTTACTGATAAAATACGTTACTGCGATCACATGTTTGATCCCTATCTCTTACTGCGTATGTCACCTAACTTTTTATAGCAGCATCTAAGAGCTATCATTGGAATACTCTACAGAAAACAGTAATATACTCTTCACAGTATCCCCCCATATCAGCTTCAACTGCGATACAGTTCTCTTCGACTGTTGTCTGATTTTTTGAGAACTTAATTAGATACCTGGTACTGAAATTCAGGATCACAATAAAGAGTTTAGTTTGACAGGAAGCTGGCTAGGAGTTCTGGCAATAACGAGGGTATGAAAACGTTTAATACTTGAGACCCAACCGATTTTTATTTTACGCTATTCGGAAAATTTGTTATTTCAGATTTTAAAAAAATAAGTCGTCACGAGTAGAAATGTATGTTACACATGGCAGTTTTCCCACTGGGTCTCCAAGCAGGGAAGAGGGGCCACTTTCTGTGCTTACAATGACTTTCTAGGTATGTTGTAGCACTGCGAACCGCCAGAGTGGCTATAGTTTGAAATATTTGTTAACGATGTTTGCATGAAATATTCTACTTGAGCAATAAGATCATCATCTTCATCATGAGCCAAATAAGTCACTTGGTGATGTGGCCTCTATGAGACGACGTGCAACAAAGTGTCCTAGCAGCTTCATCCATTTCTACCGATCTTTAGCTTCTCGATGCCAATCAAATCCAGCTGTCGTTCGTCTTTGTTCCATCTGTATGGTGGTCTTCCTTTCTGTGCTTTCGGTTAACCTAGCATTTGTTTTGGTCATCTGGCATTTTTCTACGAGTGACATGACTAGCTTACAGCCATTTCAAAGTATATATATACTCATTCCTTTGCGTTACTTATATTTGTTGTATGACGTCTACTAGTTTCTTTCTGTGTTTCTTTGTGTAGCCCAACACTGACTTTCCATAGCACTTTGAGCTAGTGTCAGTTATTTTAAAAAAAACACATTTAATGTCCACGTCCACTAGTCATACTTCACTAATGGTTGTATAAATGGGTCAAAAACTGATTTCCTTAGTTCGGTAATTGTGATGCTGCGAAATTCGTTTATTTCTGTTTTGTGAACACTTTCCTTATAGGCAAAGGGTGTTCCTTAGGGATCCTGTATGTTTAAACTGACAATGATAAGGTCAGCACATGAAATAAAATGGTATCCAGATTTATTGAAGACTTTACGTGTCGTAATCCACATTTACAATATATCCACTACTACCTTCTGCAACAGCCATCATCTGTGAACATTCCCATTAGATTAATTCACGTTTGTTCACGTCTGTCCAGGGTGAACCAGAACTCCACCGACAAAATATCGAACATTTTTCAGAAATCCTTTCGAAATATTTCAGTATAAGGGTCTCAAGATGTCCGTTAGCTCGCTGAAAAGTGAGAATGTGTAATTCATTCACTTAGTTACACCAGTTGCCATAGGTATGGCTTTGCAATAAACATTACCTGCGACTGATTGCTGCATGGTAATCCGCTAGTCACAACATGGACGAAAATTTGTATTGACTCATAGTAACGGATGGTGATTAATGGAGGTTGTGAGGAAAAATAAAAGAACGATAGCTACAAAAGACGCTGCGAAACTGAATGTAGAACTGGCGAACCCAGTCAGCACCAAAACAACCAGAGTAGAGCTCCATAAGCGAGCTGGAATTCAAAACCACTCATCAGTGATGCAAATTCCCATCAGGAAAACGGTGTGTCAAAGCTATAAAACCCGGACTATAGAGCTATGGGAGTGTGTCGTTTGGTTGCATGAGTCACGCTGTTCACAACTTGTGGCCGAGTTTACGTCCCAAGAGGACAGCCATATCGTGGTATTCCATGGGCGCCGTGATTACTCTGCAAGGTCGCATTACTGCGAAGAATAAAGTGAGCATTTTCGCTATAAGATCCATCGCATGGTGCAATGCTTGTTCCCCAATGGTGATGTTATCTTCCAGGGAGACCCGTCACAGTTCGCGTCGTCCAGGACTGATTTTGTGAGCACGAGGATCGAGGATGAACTGTTGCATTTTCCTCGGCCACCACAATCACAAGTTCTCAATATTATTGAGCCATTGTGCTCTACTTTGAAGAGAGGGTTGCGTTGCTGCTATCCTCCTCTATCTTTGTTACCTGAACTTGCCTGTATTTTTCAGGAAGAATTATATGAGATTCACATGGAAACCATGCAGGACCTGTATTTATCCGTCACTAGAAGACTGGAAGTCGCTTTCAGTGTGAATGTGTTTCCTGAGCCATATTAAGCCTGGTAACGTGTTGTGTGTTGGTGTTCCTACACTCCTGGAAATGGAAAAAAGAACACATTGACACCGGTGTGTCAGACCCACCATACTTGCTCCGGACACTGCGAGAGGGCTGTACAAGCAATGATCACACGCACGGCACAGCGGACACACCAGGAACCGCGGTGTTGGCCGTCGAATGGCGCTAGCTGCGCAGCATTTGTGCACCGCCGCCGTCAGTGTCAGCCAGTTTGCCGTGGCATACGGAGCTCCATCGCAGTCTTTAACACTGGTAGCATGCCGCGACAGCGTGGACGTGAACCGTATGTGCAGTTGACGGACTTTGAGCGAGGGCGTATAGTGGGCATGCGGGAGGCCGGGTGGACGTACCGCCGAATTGCTCAACACGTGGGGCGTGAGGTCTCCACAGTACATCGATGTTGTCGCCAGTGGTCGGCGGAAGGTGCACGTGCCCGTCGACCTGGGACCGGACCGCAGCGACGCACGGATGCACGCCAAGACCGTAGGATCCTACGCAGTGCCGTAGGGGACCGCACCGCCACTACCCAGCAAATTAGGGACACTGTTGCTCCTGGGGTATCGGCGAGGACCATCCGCAACCGTCTCCATGAAGCTGGGCTACGGTCCCGCACACCGTTAGGCCGTCTTCCGCTCACGCCCCAACATCGTGCAGCCCGCCTCCAGTGGTGTCGCGACAGGCGTGAATGGAGGGACGAATGGAGACGTGTCGTCTTCAGCGATGAGAGTCGCTTCTGCCTTGGTGCCAATGATGGTCGTATGCGTGTTTGGCGCCGTGCAGGTGAGCGCCACAATCAGGACTGCATACGACCGAGGCACACAGGGCCAACACCCGGCATCATGGTGTGGGGAGCGATCGCCTACACTGGCCGTACACCACTGGTGATCGTCGAGGGGACACTGAATAGTGCACGGTACATCCAAACCGTCATCGAACCCGTCGTTCTACCATTCCTAGACCGGCAAGGGAACTTGCTGTTCCAACAGGACAATGCACGTCCGCATGTATCCCGTGCCACCCAACGTGCTCTAGAAGGTGTAAGTCTACTACCCTGGCCAGCAAGATCTCCGGATCTGTCCCCCATTGAGCATGTTTGGGACTGGATGAAGCGTCGTCTCACGCGGTCTGCACGTCCAGCACGAACGCTGGTCCAACTGAGGCGCCAGGTGGAAATGGCATGGCAAGCCGTTCCACAGGACTACATCCAGCATCTCTACGATCGTCTCCATGGGAGAATAGCAGCCTGCATTGCTGCGAAAGGTGGATATACACTGTACTAGTGCCGACATTGTGCATGCTCTGTTGCCTGTGTCTATGTGCCTGTGGTTCTGTCAGTGTGATCATGTGATGTATCTGACCCCAGGAATGTGTCAATAAAGTTTCCCCTTCCTGGGACAATGAATTCACGGTGTTCTTATTTCAATTTCCAGGAGTGTATATTCTTGTTCCCCCCCCCCCCCCCCCCTAGTTGTTGCAAGAACAGCTCAGCACAATGTATTTATACTGCTGACCCACAGCATTCAATAAACGCACGCACGAAGTGCATAACAGCCAATTCTTTATCAGTGAATCTACCATCACTGTTAATGTACAACTAACACTGCCGTACAAACAACCCCGAGACAGAACCTGGAAGTTCTGATAGAAAGCTGAGAGACAAGGTAATCGAGCATTATTATTATCAACCACAATCATGCAGAGAGAATGGAACAAGAGTAGTACCGAGATCCACAGCGCATACCTTAGACGTTTACAATGTTATGCAGATATGTTCAGTGCAGTAGTGTGATGGTCCAGTTCCGTCACGGCACCGGCCAAGATCGCCATGCTGCTGCTCACTGCACTACGAACCGTCGTTTTCGGGCTTAAAATGTGTGGGAATCCAATCCCCAAGGGAAGAGATGGTTGCATTGTCGCCATTTATGCCACCGTCTTAGGTATTTTCGAGTCGATTCTGGGCTGCGGTTCGTCTGAAAATGTTATGCTCGGCCACCCACAAGAAAACCGCTTGATTCCAACGCGGTCCTGACGTCCACTACACAGGTGTCAAAACAAGGGGTAAAACGTAGGGTTGTGACGACCTTGCCATTGAGTGACGCGTATACTGCAGCATTGCGCAGGCTTTTGGTAAAATTGGGTGTCAACGTGATATTTTTAACCCACTAAGTTCGAGGGGACTGATGACCTCAGATGTTAAGTCCCATTGCGCTCAGAGCCATTTGAACCTCGTCCCCACTTCCAGCATACTGAGTGGATCCATTTCTGAAAGCTAGCCTGGAACTAACACAGTTAATTCCATCGTGGAGAATATCCCATGTCAAATGCAGGTCGATCCACCGTTGGACACTTTCCTCAACTGACCGCAGTTGGATAGTTTTCCAAACTCTATCCCTATACAGAACCTGTTAGCAATGTGGGTTCCCGCAACAAACCGACACACTAGCCAGTGTAATAGATTCATGTTCCTGTACAATAGGATAAAGTTAGTTCCTGGAACATTATTGTTATTTACATCTGTTTCATGAAACTTGTTGCTTTGGCGTGTATTTACGTAGTTTTGTCACCTTTAGTTAGACTGTTTTGTATTATTATCATACGAGAAAGTATAAATGGACGTCGTAACTATGAGATGGTCATGGAGTGATACTTTATAAGAACCAGCAGGCTAAAGCTGTATTTAAAATATGTAAAGCCAGTTATCCATGTACGTTTTAGCATATATAAAAGTTACCCTTGACATTTAGCACTGCGTGACGACAGCTTTTTTTCTGTGTTGAGTTTAGCAAGACAGAGAGTAACAAGCGAGCTTGCATACACTTCGTATATTCTCACTGATTTGGTGGAAGGATCCAAAATCACTTATGGATGCTAAAGACACTTGGTAGGGTAAGCAATGAGGTTATAAATATTCTTGTACATTTGTATGCAGAAAATATAGAAAAATATGGATAAATGGGGAAAATTTTGTAAAATGAGAAAAATATGTAAAATAAGAAGAAAGTCTGGACAAATCCGAATACGAGAATGGGAGTAAAGGATATCGCTATCTATAATGAGGAAATAATCGAAATACAGACACATAGGAAAGGCTGATAGCGCGTTAGATGACAATGAAAATTGCTAAGGTAAGCAATAAGAACACAGATATTTTTGTACATTCATACACAGAATATGAAAAGAAGTAAAATATAGAAAATAAGGAAGAATAACTATAAAGCTCTGATAGGAAATGAAAACACAAGTTATATATATCCATACAGATGGAGTAATTGAGATTTGTGGCATAAGCACTAGATAAACAGGAGACAGTTGACACCACCCATACACTAAAAAAAATAATGATTGTACAGATGGGAGGGGGTAATCGGAATTTGCGGCGGAGGCACAGTGCTTTTATGCAACCATTGGGTACAGGAGAGAGATAACACTAATAACACTGATTTTTTCTGAGACATCAGTCTTCCCTCTGCTTTGATGCGGCCTGCCAAGACTTCATCTCCTGTGCTAAGCTTTTAATCTCAAAGTAGCATTTGCTACCTACGTCCTCAATATTTGCTGTGTATATTTCAATCTCTGTCGTCCCCTACAGATTTTATCCTCTACAGCCCGTCTAGTATCATGGACGTTATTCCCTGATGTCTTAACAGATGTCCTATCATCATGTCCCTTCTTCATGTCAGTGTTTTCCATATCCTCTTTTACTCACCGATTCTGCGGAGAACCTACACATTCCTTACATTATCAGTGCACCTGATTTTCAAAATTCTTCCTTAGCATCACATCTCAAATGTTCTTTTCTGTTCTGATTTTCCCCACAGTCCATCACTGCCATACGATTCTGTGCTCCAAACGTACATTCTCAGAAATTTTGTTCCTCAAATTAAGGCGTATGTTTGATTCCAGCAGACCTCCCTTAGCCAGGAATGCCCTCTTTGCCAGTGTTAGTTTGCTTTTAATGTCGTCCTTGCTCCATCCGTCATTGGTTATTTTCTGTCTAGGCAGTAGAATTCCCTAACTTCATCTACTTCGTAACCATCAATTCGGATTTAAGCTTCTCGCTGTTCTCATTTCTGCTGCTTCCCACTACTTTCGTGTTTCTTCGATTTGCTCTCAATCTATATTGTGTACTCATTAGACTGTTCAATCCATTCAACAGAATCTGTAATCCTTCTTGAATTTCACTGAGGACAGCAATGTCATAAGCGAATCTTAACACCGATAACCTTTAACCATGAATTTTAATTCCACGTTTGAACCTTTCTTTTATTTCCGTCATTGCTTCTTCAACGTACAGACTGAACAGCAAGATCGAATGATTACATCCCTATCTCATATCCTTTTTAATCTGTGCACTTCTTTCTTGGGCACTCACTGTTATTGTTCCGTCTTAGCTCTTGTACATATTGTACTCATCCTTCCCTATAGCCTGCCTCTTTCATCTCAGGATTTGGAAAATCTTGGTGCTTTCTCTATGTCAACAAATCTTATGAATGTGTCTTGATTTTTCTTCAGACTTGCTTCCATTAACAGAACTGCCTCTCTGGTGCCTTCATCTCTCCTAAAGTCAATCTGGTCGTCATCTAACAACGTGTTTTCTCCACGTCAACAAGTCTTACGTCTGAGTCTTGATTTTTCTTCAGTCTTTCTTCTATTATCAGAACAACCTCTCTGGTACCTTCATCTTTCCTAAAGTCAATATGGTCATCATCTAACAAACTTAAATTTTCTTTTACATTTTCCGTAAGTTATTCTTGTCAGCAGCTTGGATCCATGAGCTGTTAATCGTATTGTGCTATAATATTGCAGTCTTGGGAAATGTGTGGATAATGTTTTTCCGAAAATTCGCCAGTTTCATGCATTCTACAGACCAAAGTGAATAATCTTTTTGTTGCGACTTCTCCACAATGATTCTAGAAATTCTGATGGAAAGTTATCTATCCCTTCTGCCTTATTTGATTTTAAGTCTTCCAAAGCTCGTCTAAAACTTGATTCTAATACGGGGTCACCTATCTCTTCCCTGACGACTCTTGTTTTGCCGGCCGGTGTGGCCGTGCGGTTCTAAGCGCTTCAGTTTGGAACCGCGTGACCGCCACGGTCGCAGGTTCGAATCCTGCCTCGGGCTTGGATGTGTGTGATGTCCTTAGGTTAGTTAGGTTTAAGTAGTTCTAAGTTCTAGGGGACTGATGACCTTAGTAGTTAAGTCCCATAGTGCTCAGAGCCATTTGAACCATTTGACTCTTGTTTCTTCTTCTGTCACGTCATCAGATTGGTTCTCCCGACCATAGATGCCCTCAGTGACCTTTTTACACTACCTGCTGTCTCCTCTGCATTTAACAGTGGAATTCTCGTAGAACTTTTAATGTTACCGCCCTTGTTTTTAATTTCACCGAAGGTTATTGTGGCTTCTCTATATGCTGAGTCAGTCCTTTATGCTGAGTCAGTCCTTTAGAGAATCATTTAATTTGTGATTTGATCACATTTTTTATGTAACCATTTCACTTTAGCTTCCCCGCTCTTTCTGTGTATTTCATTGCTAAATGCCTTTTTTTCTGTATTCCTGGATTTCCCTGAACATTTTTGTATCTCCTTCTTTCATCCATCAACTGAAGTATTTCTGCTGTTACCCATGGTTTTCTTCGAAGTTACCTTCCTTGTAACTGCAACTTCTATGATTGTCCTTTTTAGAGACGTCCATTCCTCTTCAACTGAACTGAGAACTGAACTATTCACTATCTCAGTATGTATAGCTTCAGAGAACTTCGAGCCTATCTCTTCAATCCTTAGTATTTATGTACTACTCTCTTAAAATTCAGCCTAATCTTCATCATTACCAAGTTATGAAAAAAGTCTATGTCTGACCCTGCGTATGTCTTACAGCCCTGATTTCGGAATCTCTCCCTGACCACGATGTAACCCAAATGAAATCGTCCTTTACCTCCTTTTCCACTATACCTTCTCTTTTTGTAATTTTTGAACAGAGGATTCACTATTACGATCTGAAATTTATTGCAGAACCCAACTAGCCTTTCTTTCCTCTCATTCCTACTACCTGCCCACCTTTTTCCTAGCCCTTTCTTGTACTCCTTCTACTATAACGTATTCATCTCGCTCTACGTACTTAATTACCCGTTCAATATCCATGCCCTTTTCTATCTCTTCATCTGTTTGAGACGTCGGCATGTGTACCTGAACCGTTATAGTCGACCTTCGATTGTAATGAGAATAACACTATCACTGAACTGTTGACAGTAATCCACTCTCTGCCCTACCTTCCTATTCATAACGAATCCTACTCCAGTTATTCTTGTCTTCTTTCCATTTCACTTCACTGACTCCCCACTATACGTGCATTGAGCTCTGCAGTTTTCTTCTCAGAGTTTCTAGCTTCTCTACCACGGTCACACTTCTGACATTCCACACCCCAGCTCGTAGAACGCTATCCTTCCGTAGAGATTAGAATAGGGGACTCTATCGGAATCTTTTGCCAATGGAGAGATTATCATGATACTTTTTCAACTGCAGGCCCAATGTCCTATGGATATACATTATATGTCATTAACGCAATGGTTTACATTGCTTTCTGCATCTTCAGTCCTTTGATCATTGCTGATTCTTTTAGCCTTAGGGGCTGTTTCAAACCGAAACATCAAGACAGTGCCCTGAACCCTGTCCGCTCCTCCGCTCTCTTTAACGAGGCCTTTGGTAGAAAAGGGTGACTTTTATCAAATTTATACCTATCTGAGGTGGTAATGCTGTCTGTAACTGCCAACTAGTAACTGTTGGTGCCCCATAGTTTAATGATTAACATTTACCATCATACATTATTATTTTAAATTAACAAATACGCTCACGCCGCATAGTAGAACTGGTCGGCATTAAAAATGGATTGACTGCCTAGAAAAAATGGGTCAAAAATTTGGGCGTAGACTACGTGATAAAGAATGTTACACATACATTTAAATTGCTATGCTGGTTTATTGACTATTCTTCTTAAGGAAGGGGCATATCCAAAACGTTTTGCTTCACCTCGGTTACAAGAGTTCCGGAACCTGTACAGAAAATTGGAACAGAGCTCAACGTAAACATCATTTCCGCCCTTTTTATTGCTCATGAAAACCAGACATTGAATGTTGTACCACCACACAGCGAGACCTTCAGCGGCGGTAGCCCAGATTGCTGTGTACACCGGTACCTCTAATACCCAGTAGCACGTCCTCTTGCATTGATGCATGCCTGTATTCGTCGTGGCATACTATCCACAAGTTCATCTACACTGTACTGCACAATCCTAAACCAATCCTTTGTAATATAGTCCTTCGTAATATTACATTAGTTAATAAATGCGTTTAGAAAAGTAGCCATTCAGAGTCATCTGAAATTAAATTCTCTGAATATGCCCGACTGCTGTATGTTACAAGAATTGTTGGAAAGTAAACAACTGTAGTTCACTGGTAAATTAAAGCAAGTAATTGGGGTTGTAATATAAATGCATTATTTTTTTCGCTAGCAATTAGAGCCCACCTTTGCAGTTTATTATTTATTGCAGCCTTCGTAGGTAACAGGATTTGACAGTACATCATGGTAATCAGTGTGTGTGTGTGTGTGTGTGTGTGTGTGAGGAGAGGGCGCACATCATGTACCATGATATGTGGTACTGCGATCGTACCCCACTACTGCATGCATAATGAATACACACATTTTTTTTAATTGTTCCATCACGGTGGTCAACCTGTCACCATAAAACAGCTCACTGTACAATTACCACCGTCCATTAGCCAGAAGGAATTTTTTAAGTACATCCTACATAAAAATAATCGCTGTACAGGAGAATTTTGCTGGCAGTTGTAGAATGTTAATAACATTTAATTTCTGTCAATATCTTCGAAAATTATAGAAATGTGTCATTAAAAATATACGTTTTTAATAGAGCTTGTTTTTCCCGCTGTTGTTGGTGGATTCTTCGATTAGTGGCGTCCCACCTGTATTATCAAGTCTCTACATGCGGCATGTTGATATACACTACTGGCCATTAAAATTGCTACACCACGAAGATGACGTGCTACAGACGCAAAATTTAACTGACAGGAAGAAGATGCTGTGATATGCAAATGATTAGCTTTTCAGAGCATTCACACAAGGTTGGCCCCGGTGGCGACACCTACAACGTGCTGGCATGAGGAAAGTTTCCAACCGATTTCTCATACACAAACAGCAATTGACCGGCGTTGCCTGGTGAAACGTTGTTGTGATGCCTCATGTAAGGAGGTGAAATGGGTACCATAACGTTTCGAGGTCGGATTGTAGCCTATCGCGATTGCTGTTTATCGTATCGCGACATTGCTGCTCGCTTTGGTCGAGATCCAATGACTGTTAGCAGAATATGGAATCGGTGGGTTCAGGAGGGTAATACGGAACGCCGTGCTGGATCCCAACGGCCTCGTATCACTAGCAGTCGAGATGACAGGCATCTTATCCCCATGGCTGTAACGGACCGTGCAGCCACGTCTCGATCCCTGAGTCAACAGATGGGGACGTTTGCAAGACAACAACCATCTACACGAACAGTTCGACGACGTTTGCAGCAGCATGGACTATCAACTCGGAGGCCATGGCTGCGGTTACCCTTGACGCTGCATCACAGGCAGGAGCGCCTGCGATGGTGTACTCAACGACGAACCTGGGTGAACGAATGGCAAAACGTCGTTTTTTCGGATGAATCCAGGTTCTGTTTACAGCATCACGATGGGCGCATCCGTGTTTGGCGACATCGCGGTGAACGCACATTGGAAGCGTGTATTCGTCATCGCCATCCTGGCGTATGACCCGGCGTTATGGAATAGGGTGCCATTGGTTACACGTTTCGGTCACCTCTTGTTCGCATTGACGGCACTTTGAACAGTGGACGCTACATTTCAGATGTGTTACGACCCGTGGCTCTATCCTTCATTCGATCCTTGCGAAACCCTACATTTCAGCAGGATAATGCACGAGCGCTTGTTGCGGTCCTGGACGGGCCTTTCTGGATACAGAAACCGTTCGACTGCTGCCCTGGCCATCACATTCTCCAGGTCTCTCAACAATTGAAAAAGTCTGGTCAATGGTGGCCGAGCAACTGTCTCGTCACAATACGCCAGTCACTACTCTTGATGAACTGCAGTATCATGTTGAAGCGGCATGGGCAGCTGTATCTGTACACGGCAACCAAGCTCTGTTTGACTCAATGCCCAGGCGTATCAAGGCCGTTATTACGGCCAGAGGTGGTTGTTGTGGGTACTGATTTCTCAGGATGTATGCACCCAAATTGCGTGAAAATGTAATCACATGTCAGTTCTAGTATAATATATTTGTCCAATGTATACCCGTTTATCATCTGCGTTTCTTCTTGGTGTAGCAATTATAATGGCCAGTAGCACACAATCACAGGCGCTTCCTGCACGTGTGTGTAGCTTTCGCTACCCACCTCTGTTCTGGATGTTGCAACAGCTCAGACGTAAGTTACCTGCCGTGGATCCTTGTGGGTGGGGGGGGGGGGGGTTGCTGCAGCGTTTCACAGTGTGGGACAATCTTTTCAGCTGTCCAAGTATCAGGTGCATTACACATGGATAGCTATGGGAGGGAATCCGTTTAAAGACTAAATTTACCGATGTGTCGTGTTCTATCTATGTGTGTGTGTGTATGTGTGTGTGTGTGTGTGTGTGTCTGTGTGTGTGTTTGTGTGTAGCCTACTTTGGATTTTCAGTCGTTACTTACAAGTTTGTTATGATCAATGACATTACTGTTATGGAATATCCTACTGTGATGTAATGCCTCAAACTACCAGTGGCTTTAATTGCTTACAGTGCTTATTTAGCGATGTTGTATGAGTGTACACACTCAGATTTTCTATAGTCATCTATGAGTCTGCTAGTGGCTGTCTTTTAGCGATGTCTCACACTACAAATGTAGGAATTACGTAGCCATATACCTGGATCAGAATAACAAAGTGATTGACGTCTAGCTGTTTACAGGGCTGCTGCCACAGCAACATCCGATCAGAGAACTCGCTTGGTCGCGCCTTCTGTTCACTTCACCATTGTCAAATCTCTCTGATATGGCTACAGGGCTACTGTAGCCAGCTGCAGACGACGCTTCAGGCCGGATACCTAAGCAGTTGTGATCCGTTTCGTTGTAGACTTTGTTTATCAGTACGACTTGTTTATTTTGGGCTACGGAACGTCTGAAGCTTTCAGCGGAAGTGTGAAGGAAATCGTGGATGCTAAACGAAAAGTTCAGCGACCTGCTTATGTTTTTCGTGGACGGACACGTGAGTTGGTGTGCTCGGCGTGAGAATAATACGAGAAGGAAGAGACAATGGTGCTACTCTATTGCCTCCAATGAAGATAGTCGAAAGAATTGCAGACCCTTTGAAGACACATAAAAACACTGTCGTCAGAGTTTGTAAACAAAAATACTGTACAGAAGAGAACAAGTCTGGTTCAACTAAAGTACGGACATCCGGTGAGGAAAGGGAAGAATCCCGAGTAACAAACTTGGACTCATTTCAACAAGAAGCTGTTCGTCGCCACAAACAGGATGAAGAAAAAATGCCACGCTTGGAGGTCGGCAGGCGGTACCTCATCCAGATTCAAGGCAAAAGTTTATTTAGCAAATCCAGATCGGGTATGTTTTCAAAACACATGTTAGAAACGAGGAGTTGGCAACACTGTCACATTGTGCAGCGCAGCGGAATGTACACAGGAATGTGTAACGTATCGGACTAATGTACCAGCCGTCGTAGCTTGCCACGGTTCGCGCGGCTTTCCCCGTCGGAGGTTCGAGTCCTCCCTTGGCCATGGTTGTGTGTGTTGTCCTTAGCGTAAGTTAGTTTAATTTAGATTAAGTAGTGTGTAAGCCTAGGGACCGATGACCTCAGCAGTTTGGTCCCATAGAACTTTCAATGAGTAGATTGATGGGACATCAAGCTCACATCCTCCATCGAGCTACAGTTTGAACCCACGGTAGATTTCGTTTTCATTTTTTAGACGCCCGTTCTCTAGTTCTAGTCGTTTACAAGCAGGACACCATTTTGTCACATGACAGTAGCCTATATATGATGTAACAGTGGGATCCATTAAACTGCGTGCATGTGCCTACTAACCGCGCACTGCACAGCCATAACTGATCCTCTCATATTCATGTAGGGCGTTTCCTGACAGAGTACACATACGATGAATACGCCGATATGGTTTTGGTGCTGGTTGTATCCGACAACGAAGCAGCTGCTTCTGCTGCTCGCGCGTATGCTGCACGGTACCTTCAAACGCGCCATCGCGATAAGAATATTTTTTTGCCGCCTGGAGCAACGCCTTCGGGAACCAGCTAATCTTCGTCCACAAGTAATCTGTAGAGGTCGACCAAGGACTAGTACTCCACAAAAGACGCGACTCATGAAACCGTTCACCAATCTCTTCGGAGAAGTACGCATGGTATTACAAGGCAGTTCCACAAATCTCAATGACTTGTTGTTCAGCTGTTGCACGATGGAGAAATGCATCCATATTATTACATCTTAACACCGACGGCCAGACTACCCAATGCGGTGAGTAAAGTTTTGTGAATAGGTTCTGCACCAGGTGGGAGATAAAGAACATTTTATAAACAACGTGATATATGGACTGACGAATATAACTCCAGTCGTGAAGGTATTTTCAACCCCCACAACAGCCATTTTTGGTCGGAACACAACCCACAGGTCACTCACTAACGTGGCTTTGAGGCACGCTTTGGCATAGGTCTGTGGGCTGGAATCGTGGGAAGAGTGCCTTAGCACCCTTACCTATTGCCAGACACTGTAAATGCCCCCTGTATCGTATGTTTCTTTGCAATACCTTGCCTGACGCATTAGAAAACATTCCACTTAGTACTCGGCGATAGCTATGGTTTGGTTTCGGATGATAGTGCACCGCCACACTTTCGAATGAATGTGCGTAGTCTGTAAATGAAGCCTTTCACGGGAAGTGGAGCAATCGTGGAGGTTCAATGTCGATGCCTCCACGTATCCCGGACCTTGATTCACTAGATTTTTGTTTCTGGGGAAACTTAAAGGAACAAGTCTATAGCACTCCGCCCACGGACGTACTCGACCTAATAGCTTCCGTGCATGGTGCTCCGGCAATCGTGGATGAAGGTTGAAAGGTATGTGCTGAGATTCGATCAGGATAGAGCCAGTGAAAAATGTCGATAGTTCCCAACCGCAAGGTTGGACGAGCAGTACATCATCGAGTAGTAAGATCTTTGACAGCTAACAGAGCTAGGTGCACGCGGTAAAAGTTTGAGTAGTGGTGAGGAGATGCGCAGAGACAGCAGACGTGTTTAGAGTCGGAGCTAGATGCCTGCAGGAGGCAGCTGGGTCGTGACAGCATCAAAGTAAGAATTGGCGCTACGCACATAATGAGCTATATATTGAGCGAAACTCAGCAATACCTGGGGAAACTAGAAAGAATAATTAATAAAATAGGTTTTCCTTGGTTAAATAATGTCTAAAAGATAGATAGAAATCCCATTGTTGATGCAATAAGTGTTTTGTGAAACTTTCTCGTAAATCCATGCTATAGAAGTTTTTTTTTTAGTTTTTCACATGTGCCTTAAAAGTTTGAACAATAAATATTTTTTAGATAAAATTAGAGTTTCATCTCACACCTTATGTCGTTCTCCGCATCCTGTGCTTGCATTGAACCAAAAGATACATTAAAGTAAAGTTCCCATGAGTAAAGCTAATAATTTCATTTATCAGAGTAAAATAATCTATATGCCATTGCATAGTTGGCAAATTATTCAGATCAGGACAGAATTTTTATTAAGTAAGAAACAGGGCCAAAATGAGTAAAGTTATCTATAATGACAGTTTTATGCCATTGCACTAGGGCTGAGTAGAATATATGTTTTATTATCGGCTAAACGGGAAGGAGTGCACGAGCGAAGTCCACAGACGCAGTCAGATGCAGGTTGGTGACTTTCACTTATTTTTACCACTAAACTTTCATGCAGTCAGATGTGTATTTTGAGTATTAATTTTCCAACAATATTTTCATGCAGTCAGATAATGTTCAGTTCAGTTAAATACGCAGTCAGATGCAAGTTTTATTAAAGACTAAAGCAGTCACATGCAGTTCAGTCTAGTTTAAATAGAGAAGTTTTATTAACAACACTGTCAAGGTTTACTGCGCGAGATCTAGCAAAGTACACTGAGGTGACAAAAGTCAGGGAATACCCCCTAATATCGTGTCGGACCTCCTTTTCCCTGGCGTAGTGTAGCATAGACTCAGCAGTTGCTGGAAATCCCTCGCAGGAACATTGAGCCATGATGCCTCTACAGCCGTCCATAAGGGCAAAAGTGCTGCAGATGTAAGGTTTTATGCACCAATTGACCTCTCGATTATGTCCCACAATTGTTGATGGGATTTATGTCGAGCAATATAGGCGGCCAAATCATTCACTCTTCTTCAAACCAATCACGAACGACTGTAGTCTTGTGACATAACGAATTGTCATCCATAAAAATTCCGACCTTGTTTGGGAACATAAAGTCCATGAATGACTGAAAACGAAGTAGCTGAAACATAACCATTTCCCGTCAATGATCGGTTCAGATGGACCAGAGAACCATTCCATGTAAACACAGCCATTATGGAGCCCCAGCGTGTGCACCGTACTTTGTTGACAACTTGCGTCCATGGCTTCGTGGTGTGCAGCACACTCTATACCTACCATCAGGTCTACCAACTGAAATCGGGGCTGATCTGACCAGGCCACTGTTTTCCAATCGTCTAGGATCCAATCGATATGGTCACGTACCCAGGAGAGGCGCTGCAGGCGATGTCGTGGTGTTAGCAAAGGCACTTCCATCGGTTGTCTGCTGCCGTAGCCCATTAACACCTGATTTCGCCACAATTTCCTAACGCATAAGTTCGTCGTACGTCCGACATTGATTTCTGCTGTTATTTCGCGCAGTGCTGCTTGTCTGTTAGCATTCCCAACTACGGGAACGCCTCTTTTCTACGTTGGTAAGTGAAGGCCTTCTGCCACTGAGTTTTCCGTGGCGAGAGGTAATGCCTGAAATTTGATGTTCTCTGCACTCCGCTGACACTTAATCTCGGGATACTGAATATCATAACGATTTCCTAAATGGAACACCCATGCGTCTAGCTCCTACTACCACGCCGCGTTCAATCTGTTAATTGCCGTCGTGCGGCCATTATCACGTTGTAAACTTTCCAGATGGTTCACCTGAGTTAAAATGACAGCTCCGCCAATGCACTGCCCTTTTATATCTTGTGTGCAGGATACTAACGCCATCTGTATACCCGCATATCGATATCCCATGGCTTTTACCACCTGAGTGTACGATCTAGCGAGTGGCGAAGTGTTTGCAAATGAAAGGCGGTCGCTTTGAACGTCTTCTCTAAAGTGAACGTTGTTGGTATGTGTACATATTAGCCCTGTGAAGATAAGTCTGGACGTAAACATATAGAATGGAGTTATTGCGTGTAGCGGACGTTTCGATTACGAATCGAAGACCCAACCCGTAGACAACTATCACGAAAGACTCTTCACCTATAAATAACCTGTCCATTACTCTCTGCGAGGCAGCGTTACTCAGTGTCAACAAGACTAAGGGGTAACGTTTGTCAGAGCCTTCGGTTTTGAGAACAAAATAATTAACGGATGGAAAATTTTAATAGAGAGAGGTGACTTTGTAGCGTGACACTGTCGATTTTTAAGGAATATTGATGAAGTGCGATTTGAAGACATTGTGTAGCACGACGAAATCTGGATAAACTCTGGTCATTCCGTCAAAAATGGTTCAAATGGCTCTGGGCACTAGGGGACTTAACTTCTGAGGTCATCAGTCCCCTAGAACTTAGAACTACTTAAGCCTAACTAACCTAAGGACATCACAAACACCCATGCCCGAGGCAGGATTCGAACCTGCGACCGTAGCTGTTGCGCGGTTCCAGACTGTAGCGCCTAGAACCGCTCGGCCCCCTGACCGGCGTCATTCCGTCAGAAAAGAGTGAACAGTTGATGGTATATGTGGAAGTTGTGTTGTTCCCGTGGGAAAGTCCGCAAGAATTATTGACTTACATGCGGGAACTTCATCTGAAAACGTCTCCTCTTTTACAAATCGATGAAAACAAGTGTCTATGGCGATAATCACGTTTGTTTTGTGAAGTGGTTCTAGGGCCAAATATTGGAAAATTTAAATCGGCCGTCTGTCATTGTAATGGGTACTGCCTCATACTGTTCAGTCATTAAAGATAAAATTCCAAGGATGGCAACCAAAAAAGCCAACATTCTTCATTGATTGAAATGCCACATTGTGAAAATTCAGGACAATTTACGTAAGGTGGAGCTCTTGGAAATAGTGAAAAACTTAAGTTAAAGATCCTCGCCACTGGGTTCTTAGGTTTCCACTATACCATTGCCACTGTAACGACGTCTAGATGATTTTGACGCAGATTAAACATTATGTGGCAACAAATAAAAGCTTCCTTGCGGCAGAAATTAAAAAAAAATTAGAAGAAGCAGTGGCACAGATAACGCCACAGAAATGGAGTAATAATGTACGCCCCACAAAAACGGTTGTTAAAGAAGCGTGGAAAGTGAAGTGAGTACAAAAAGTGATATTGAAAATATAATCATATCTTTGGGCAATTCCAGTGGCTCTTCCATGCACCAGAACACAGAAAATAACAGTGGCAACGAAGAAAGTGACTCTGACCTAAGTGGCATTTAACCTTTGCCATAATTCGTCTTTGTCTTTGTGTTCCATATTTTTGACTGAATTTTGCCCCTGCATTTCCACAATAAATCTCATCTTGTTATTAAGGAACCACCTTCTGTACAAGAATGGTGTACTATACTGACGGAAAAAGATCGCAACACCAAGAAGGAGTTGTGAGATATATATGGAAGTTGGTGAGCTTGTTTCTACATCTGAAACATGATGCTATTCAAATTTCGCGGCAGTCGCGTGAGGAAAGCGCCAGTAGCTCTTCTATGAGGTTGAAACCCAAGTTGGCCTTAAATACACTTAGGCGTGAGCGTTAGTTACATTTAAGATTGGGCGTGATGCTAGTCACGAATGCTTTTAAGGCGTCAAAGATGCCATTATGAAAATCTAGGGCTACGAGATGATGAATGCTCCTTCTGCGATATTGCAGAAACACTTGGCAGGAATGTAGGCATTGTACGTGACTGCTGGCAGCGGTGGTCGTGTTCAGCTTGGGGCTCTGGCGCATTTTATTGCATCTTCAGCAGCACTTTGGGCAGCATTTATCACTACAATGACAGAGCGAACTGTTAGAAATCGATTACTTCAAGGACAGCTCCAAGCCATATTCCATGTAGCTTGTACTCCACTTACGCCAAACAACCTCCATTTGGGACTTCAGTGGTATCAAGCGAGAGCTCATTGGACGGCAAGGTGGAGGTATGTTGTTTTTTCTGACGAAAGCTGGTTCTGCCTCGGTGTCAGTGATGGCCATGTGTTGGTTAGATGGAGGCCACTTGAGTGCATGCAACCACCCCGTCTGCGTGCTAGACACACTGCACCTACACCTGTAGTTATGGTCTGGGATGTGCTCTGGTGGTTATCCCACGTACCCTGATTGCAACTTTGTACGTCAGTTTGGTGATTCGACTTGTTGTACTGGCATTCATGAACAGCATTTCAGGGGGTGCTTTCCATTAGGAAAACACTCACCTACTCTACAGTGTGTCGCCATGTCACCAGATCTGTTTCCAGTCGGCACATGTTGGTCATTATCGGACGACAACGCCAGCATCATCCAGAAGCAGCATAAACCGTCCTTTTACTGACGGATCACTCTATCGTAACACTGACATCTTGCAACTGTACAACACAGTGCATGCAAGTTTGCATCCTTGCATTCAACAATGTGGAGGTTATATCGGTTATTAATGTATCAGCGTTTGACATTTGCAGTGGCTTATGATGCACTTAACATTGACCTGTGATCTTGCAATGTCAGTCACTTAATTACACTCCTGGAAATTGAAATAAGAACAGCGTGAATTCATTGTCCCAGGAAGGGGAAACTTTATTGACACATTCCTGGGGTCAGATACATCGCATGATCACACTGACAGAACCACAGGCACATAGACACAGGCAACAGAGCATGCACAATGTCGGCACTAGTACAGTGTATATCCACCTTTCGCAGCAATGCAAGCTACTATTCTCCCATGGAGACGATCGTAGAGATGCTGGATGTAGTCCTGTGGAACGGCTTGCCATGCCATTTCCACCTGGCGCCTCAGTTGGACCAGCGTTCGTGCTGGACGTGCAGACCGCGTGAGACGACGCTTCATCCAGTCCCAAACATGCTCAATGGGTGACAGATCCGGAGATCTTGCTGGCCAGGGTAGTTGACTTACACCTTCTAGAGCACGTTGGGTGGCACGGGATACATGCGGACGTGCATTGTCCTGTTGGAACAGCAAGTTCCCTTGTCGGTCTAGGAATGGTAGAACGATGGGTTCGATGACGGTTTGGATGTACCGTGCACTATTCAGTGTCCCCTCGACGATCACCAGTGGTGTACGGCCAGTGTAGGAGATCGCTCCCCACACCATGATGCCGGGTGTTGGCCCTGTGTGCCTCGGTCGTATGCAGTCCTGATTGTGGCGCTCACCTGCACGGCGCCAAACACGCATACGACCATCATTGGCACCAAGGCAGAAGCGACTCTCATCGCTGAAGACGACACGTCTCCATTCGTCCCTCCATTCACGCCTGTCGCGACACCACTGGAGGCGGGCTGCACGATGTTGGGGCGTGAGCGGAAGACGGCCTAACGGTGTGCGGGACCGTAGCCCAGCTTCATGGAGACGGTTGCGAATGGTCCTCGCCGATACCCCAGGAGCAACAGTGTCCCTAATTTGCTGGGTAGTGGCGGTGCGGTCCCCTACGGCACTGCGTAGGATCCTACGGTCTTGGCGTGCATCCGTGCGTCGCTGCGGTCCGGTCCCAGGTCGACGGGCACGTGCACCTTCCGCCGACCACTGGCGACAACATCGATGTACTGTGAAGACCTCACGCCCCACGTGTTGAGCAATTCGGCGGTACGTCCACCCGGCCTCCCGCATGCCCACTATACGCCCTCGCTCAAAGTCCGTCAACTGCACATACGGTTCACGTCCACGCTGTCGCGGCATGCTACCAGTGTTAAAGACTGCGATGGAGCTCCGTATGCCACGGCAAACTGGCTGACACTGACGGCGGCGGTGCACAAATGCTGCGCAGCTAGCGCCATTCGACGGCCAACACCGCGGTTCCTGGTGTGTCCGCTGTGCCGTGCGTGTGATCATTGCTTGTACAGCCCTCTCGCAGTGTCCGGAGCAAGTATGGTGGGTCTGATACACCGGTGTCAATGTGTTCTTTTTTCCATTTCCAGGAGCGTATGTTACTTAGCCAAATGTATTCACGAAATTTCGTTGCTCTTCACCATTTTTTGGTGTTGTGACTTTTTTCCATTAGTCATTGCTACAGTGCACGCTACAGTGATTGCTAAGTACTTAAAGTGTCGATATTCTTTTTAATCATGTGAGTTATTGGATTCAATTTCGTAACAAATAAATTAAATGTGAATTATTCTGATTATTTTAAAAGACAATGCATTATTGTGACTTTAGTTGAGAAATATAAATAATAAGAACACAGGGCCATTTCATACGCACGAGTGCGTCCGCTAAGCCACAAGAATATTACGTTCGTGTAAAGCGAACTCAATACTGCACTTTAAATGCAGCGTGAGAGAATAGTCGGTAAGGAAGCGGCAGGTGTTGCTGCTACAGCCATACACCGCGCACGCACCAGCGAACCGAGAACATCGGTCCCTTACAAGCTCAACAGTGTTCCACTTTCAGTCACTTTGTTATTCTCATCCAGGTATAGTACCTAAAGAACATAAGTGCTATGACATAATGCACTGTGGAAACTGTCAACCATTCAGTAGCATCGTATTTATGGCTGTGTGTATTTGGAATACTGAGTTGTCATCATGCTCCGAAGAGATTGTAGGAAATACCATGACGATATGTGCTTACAGAAAACACCATGACATTATTATATTATGGTATGCCCGCCAGTAGATTTACACGCCCATTTTAACACGTTCACCACGAAGGTTTGGTTCAAATGGCTCTGAGCACTATGGGACTCAACATCTTAGGTCATAAGTCCCCTAGAACTTAGAACTACTTAAACCTAACTAACCTAAGGACATCACACACACCCATGCCCGAGGCAGGATTCGAACCTGCGACCGTAGCAGTCCCGCGGTTCCGGACTGCAGCGCCAGAACCGCTAGACCACCGCGGCCGGCTCACCACGAAGGCACACCCTATTAATGTAGAGATGTTTAGATTTGGAATACGGCAAGTGTTTATTTCTTTAATATCGTGTCGTGGTATATGTTTAATGTATAAAGTCTCAGCAAGAACATGTTTGTTGTTAGTAATGCATTGCGCAAATTGCTCGTCGAGCAGTATCAACGCAGTTTATTTAATTATGGTGCTTTGATACCAGGTATGTTAGAAAAGTAAGTTACGAAAGTCCACGAAATGTAAGCCACTGACGACATCAAAAACGTTTTATTTGCAGTAGTTAGGTACGACTTCCAGCTACTAGAAGGCGCCACAACCTAGTCACAGCGTTGCACCTACTTTCCAATACCCTTCTCATAGAAGGCAGCCGCCACCAATTATCTACGCTGGTCTACAGCTCGTTGCCTGTGCCAAAATGTTGTCTTCATAGTTAGCGGTACATGCGAGCAGAGATGAAACTCAGAGGGAGCCAATTACAGGCTGTATTGTGGATGATCAAACACTTACCACCGTAAACGCTGCAGGAGCGTGGCTGCGATTTGTCTTGCAGAGGGAAACGCGTGACGGTTATGTTATGTGGGCTACATAACGTCAGGAGAAATTTTTCACCAGGCTAGGCCGTTTGGCAAGAGACATTAATTTTCTAGGCATCTTTACGCGCACGCTGTGCGCTCAGAACTGAAAAGAACGACATGACGCGATGGACGTACGTACTAGAGGCACTGCCCAACACGACTATGCAAAGTTTCATGGGATTTTCGCAGTGGTTTCTATCTCGCGAACTTACTTTTCGAATAGCCCTCGTATTTGTTATATGTCGTAATTACGTATTTCTTAGGATGGAGATTTAGTTACTTGGAAAATTGGTAAAATTACAACAATAATTTGCTGTTAATTGTGTTAATTAACATATAAAACTTTAAGGTTGTCATTTCTAACAATTACTTATGGTAATATTGACTAACATCTCGTAGTCAGTCAACACACTGTCACACAGTTCACCTAGAGAACTAATACATTGTGCCATTTTTTAGAATATGCCATGACATCATTAAATTATAGTAATTCAACAGCACATTGCAATGCTGAAATATCCTCCTTCTTAAATTACATTAACATTAACATTGGTTGTGCAGCATATCACGAAAATACCCAATACTTTGTGTTACTCAAGATGGGAAACTTACAGGCAACCGTTTTGGACCATTAGTTATGTTAATATTGGCAATCATTTGTAAATAGCATAGCACTCTGTCACATAATTCGCCTTGAGGAACGGATCGACCAATTCATTGCCATTTTTTGCAGAATATGCCACGATGTCATCAGTTTGTACTAATTCAACATCACACTGGACATTATGGTGATTTTTTAAGTAGGGTAACTTTGCTGCTGGTGATCCTTCCACTACAGCATACAGACCTCGAATGACAAGGTGCACGAAATGGGGATTGGGATGGAGCTTGATTTTTACTGGTCAAAGGTGGAGATTTCCTATTACTTTCATGTCACGCAATTGCCTTGTATGTGTGGACCGGGTGGGTACTCCTGCTGGAGAGGAGGGGGGGAAGGGAGAGAGGGTGTGGGCGTGATCTGAGACACAAGAAGAATTGCCTCCTGTGTAATATGAAACCAGAAATGATCTTTAGAGAAGATCGTTGTGTGTTCTTCTGTCTCATGCCAGCCCTGCAACCCTACTTGTGGGGGAAGGTATCTTATACAGTCCAAAATACTCAAAATTACACGAAAGCCATAAATTTGCAATACTGCAGCAAACTGTATGGGGAATTTTGCGACGGCAGTTACATTTAAAACTGTACTATCTGTAGCTCGTGAAGCGCTTGAAACCAAAAGATTATGGCTGGCGCTTTCAATTTTGCAACAAAATACAGGAACCATTTGAGGATGAATATTTCGCCTCCAAGCTGATTTTCAGCAACGAAGCAACCTGCCATTTATCTAAAACGGTTAATTGACGCCATGTTAGAATGTGAGACACAGAAATGCATGATGAAATTGTGGCACATGAACGAGATTCGTCGAAGCTTAATGATACCTGTGCAGTGATACAAATGAAGCTGTATGGTAGGTTTTCCTCCTATGATATGATGACGAGTGGTACCTCCTCTCTTGCAGTTCTCGTCGTTTCCGCAACTGACTGATGACTTCGAGAATTTCATCTTCCAACAAGAGGGGGAATCTCCTGATCGGAGTGTTGTTGTGTCTGGCTAATTAAATGAACTTTCACATCGCTGGATTGTGCGTAGTAGTGAAGATGATGTGGCTGTGTTCCGTTGGCCGTCCAGGTCGTCTGACATAACGTATTGTGACTTGTTCCACTGGGACACGATAAGAGTCGTGTTGAATCGTGTTTCCGTACCCTTACTGCCAAGAACACTGTAACAGCTCAGAGAAAACATCAGTGCCGGTGTGATAACGATTGACTGTATGTTGCTACATAAGTATGGAACCAACTTGGCTACCACTTGGATGTGTGACGTGTGACCAGGGAAGCATGACACAACATCTGTACAGTGTAAAATCCAGACTTGGTGAGTTTACGGTTCTATTGATGCATCAATCTTATTTGTACTTGTAACACTTTGGAAAATTCAGAGCCTAAAAACCGAATGACTCTTTTGCAGTAGCCCTATATTCTTCAAATAATAAAACTATTGCGTTGTATCAGCATCTGATTCATGGAACCATGACGCTGGAAAAGGAACCATGAAAGAGACTTTCAGTGTGAAGCAGCCAAACATTGTAGGTAATGCAGTGAGCAGCACAGTAATTTCAATCTCCTCCCAGCCACAACAACAAAGCTGCATGAAGTCACGAGTATTCTCCTGGGCTGACGAAGTAAAGTTTTTATTATTCCCTGACACTGGAACTAGTGCTGTAGGGAGCCCCCATCAGCCTAGTGGTTAGGAAACTGCCGTGCATGAGGTAACGCTACTGGCTCCGTAGCTGACATACAATGAATAATTAAATAAATGGTTGCAACAAATAGTCGCGTTGGTGGTTTCGCTGGTAAGTTACTTAAGATGGTCACAGTATCTAATAAATGATAATCAGTGACATAACAAAATTAATTTATTTAAAAGAACCCCAGTAAAACAGGGTTACCACAAGCTACAAACTCAATTAAAAACATTAACTGTGGTGAAGTCTCTAACGCAAGTGACATCATTAATAATGAAGTACACGTAAACCAACAGTTATTTGAAATCTGTGAAGGAAAGAGCATGTTGGTTATGGTTAAGTCAGAAAATACATTTATCTTTCCCACGGCTCGACATCTCGTGTTCCGTATACTGAGTGATTACTATACTCAAAAAACACAGGAAGAAAAGGTCAATAGATCGTTAGGACACAGCCAAGCTCTGTGGTCTGCAAAAGCACATATTACTGTTGCATAATTTAAAACCTAGCCATGCTATTTTAATGTATCACCTTTCTTCCTCGGTAAGAGTTTTCTTCCTTTAAAATGTTATCGAAGAAAGGCTACATCACTTTACCAAAAAGGGAAAAGAACATGTAATAATAAAACTGACTACAAGGTATTGATTTTCTTAGTATTTTCTTACGGCATACTTTCATTCTCATGCAGAATTAGGTCCAGGCGGAGCAGTCGTCGTTGGAAAGAAGCGAGTTTGGTGACGCGAAACCGTGTCATTTTTAGTCACTAAGGCAAAAATTGGTTTTGCATGATAATAATAATCACAGCCTTCATTAAAAACACAGGTTGCAGGTTCGATTTACAAACGTTCAAATGGGAATACGATAGCACGTTTATGGCGCATGATTGTCGCGTCATTGAACTGACTACTGTTTGTCCACGGTAAATTGCCAATTGGCGCGGTGGCTGATGGGAACGGGTGGACCCCAACATTACGGCTGCAAAGGGGGAGGAGCGGCAAGGGGAAAGCAGCGTTGGCTGCATGTAACAGTGCTTAACACGAAATCCGAGGCGGCACTCGCAGAAATATTGCCGGCCTAAGTGACTCTCCCGTCGGATCGGAAATCACCTAATTTGCTGACATATTCATGCTAGAGATATTTACCTACTGCTTATGAATTATTTATTTATCAAAAATAAAATAGAAAGTTGATTTTGGGAAACTGTTTGCTCATTGCATTTATTACACACAACACAGCAGTAATATTTACAAAGTGTAAGTAAAGAAATGTCAAAATGATGTTCACTAAAGATCATTGTTATTTGTTTTTGATGCAAGATCATCTTAAGGGAATAGTATTGATGATAAATTCATCAATGGCCAATTACATTATTCCATTTCGTGTCCAGTACTCCCGCTCCAACTGTTGCACTTTCCTGCAGTAACTTTGCCATCCTGTGAAGTAACTGAAAGGAAAGTAGCATTAAAAAAATTCTACAATCTTTCCTTAGACATGTCACCAGTAAGATTGTTCTCCCTAAAACTGTTTTATTTTGGCCCATGCGAGTTCTGTCGAATGTAGATCGCAGTTGAAGGACAGTAACCAGACTATTTCGTTGCCTCTGCTCCCAGCGATTTTATCCACAACGTACACTTTCACTACTAGTTTGCTTTCCTTTATTTTAGATAACAGTTCAGCCTCCCTTATTGAGTCGTTGAAGTTTATTTGCGTGTCTCGCACTACTCTACCATCGTCTTTCCTTTATTTTAGATAACGGTTCAGCCTCCCTTATTGAGTCGTTGCAGTTTATTTGCGTGTCTCACAGTTTGAGAGAGTTTGAGAGAAATACAGTCTTCCCGTGCTCTCGGTTGACGTATTCCCATTTTAACATATTTATAATTGTTTTAATTTTAATATCAGAGATGCTAATCTCAGACACAAAGCACATATTTTTTGACTTTTTAATAATTTTTCTTAATACGGTGTAGTAGATTTTATAATGTGTGTTTCTTTCTGGTTCATTACTCCTATTAGCTGTAAGACACATTTCCCTTTTTTGTTTACAACATATTGTTATACCCTTTAGATGGTTTCTTACAGTTATGTTTCAATGTTTTCTTTGATATCACAAAGGTATCACGAAACAGGTTAAATTTTGAATTAGCATCAGTTTGCCTGTACATGTAATCCCAGTCTTTATCAAGCTTTCCCTAAAACTTGACGCTGTTAAATCGTTAATTGAACACATTATTTTAGAGGACTGTTTTGCATTATTGTATGGAGCTTCGCCATGTACTGTGAATAAATGTGCAACACGATTAGAAAGACCATTCTTAACAGAAGTTTTTATTAAATTTCTCTTTGTCTCTAAAAAGATTATCTGTCAGTGTGTTGCTTCCTATATTACCCAAGTAGGAAAATCAGTAACTCGTGTCAAATTGAAAGAACCAAGTAATACTTCAAGGTCGTTCTTTTATCAGACTCTTTCAGAAAATCTACAATGAAACACCCACAAACATAATTTACTTCCCTCTATCTGAAAAACAGCACAATAAGAATCAATGTTTTTTCAGAAGTATTTGAAAATTTCCCATTGGGGACCTATACACAGCTACGATTATAAAAGTGCCATTATTTAGTTTAAGCTTACAGACACATGCTTCTTTATGTTGCTCTGCACAAAACATTTTAGTTTCCATATTTTTCACACTATGTTAAATTGTAACATGTATTGCAACTCCTCCTCTCTCCACAGTGCCTCTACTTACATGCGTTGCAATTTATATCCACCTACATTTACTTAGTCAGTGTCAATGTAATTCATCAACGGCCACGTAACTTAAGATGTTATTTTATTTTATTTTGAAGGCTACCAGTTTCAGCCCCTATCAGTTGCTGTCAAGTCTTGGAATGAAACATTACTGTAACGATTTAATTTACGACACCCACAGGTTTATGGCTCTATATGACATTTTCGTTTATTTGGAGAGATGCATATGGGGCCTCAAAATGGTATAGTGAAATTCTGAAACTGGTAGCCTTCAAAATAAAAATAAAATAACATCTTAAGTTACACGGCTTTTGACGAATTTCATTGACAATGACAATTACTTAACCAGTCGATGTCCACTGTCCATTACGGACCAACAGAGATTTTAAAAATCTGTGACTGTAAGATGTTCAGACAGGCGTAGTACATCAGTTCCACTCTCAGTTTCTAAATCTTCTAAACAATCCTCTTATATTCTGATGTAATATGTAACACTATTTTTCACTGTACTTTCATAAGAATCTTGTCATATATTTACATTATTTTTCACTGTACTTTTATTAGAACCTTGTGATATTTTAACACCTCAAGTACCTGCCTGCCTGATCCTCTCATTGATTTTAATTTCGTGGAAAGGTGACTCACTGTACTGATCTTAGCTAAGAAAATAGGCACTTCCTTAAGGATTTTGCTATCATCTATATGTATATGTATATGTAACGAAAATAACCCTAAATTCCTCACATAATACTTACACAATCGTTTTAAATTCGTATGAAAACCTGAGTCTAAAGTACGCGGAAACCGGCCCTTAGGTTACGTTTTTCTTTTCTTGTTTTTCGAGAAATACGGTGAATCCAATGAAACCGTCAATAGATAAGATGAAACAGGCTCGAATTAACTTCCTTACTGTGTAATTTTAGTTTAACTGACAGTTCTTATAGAATTAACTACTTATCTTCACGAGCTCAATACTGAAGCGTGTGCAGTCAGCGTTTTTCTTTTTGTTGCGATGAAATGCTTTTTGGTCGGTCGACTGGTGCCATAACCCGTTAACGCAAAATTTCGACGCACTGTCCTAAAGGACACGTTCATCGTACGTCCCACGTTGATTTCTGCTTTTTCTGTCAGCAGTGCCAACTGTACGCAAACGCCACAGCTCTCGGTCGCTAAGTGAAGGCCGTCAGCCTTTGCTTTCTCCGTGGTGACAGTTAATGCCTGAAATTTGGTATTCTTGGCACGCTCTTGACACTGTGGATTCCGGAATACTGAATTCCCTAACGATTTCCAAAATGGATTGTCTCATGCGTCTAACACCAACTACCACTCCATGTTAGAAATCCAACTCCAGTTGTGCGGGAGTACAAGTGACAGCTTCGCCAATACAATGTCGTTTTATATCTTATGCATGCGATGCTACAGCCATCTCTATATGTGCATATCGCTATCCCTTGGCTTCGTCAGCTGAGTGTATCTTGTTGAAACGACTGAATTACGTCGCCTAGGTCCTTACGCTTTCCAATCAGTTCTGTCGCTAGCATCTCAGTGTACATGTTAGAGTTCATTTTAGTGTTCGGTCAAGCAATGTCTCATTTACGTGTATTGTATAAGGCTGCCGGAATCGTGATACTTCCTCCAAAATTTCTGCTCCTTCTTACCTAATGCCCTGTTCTCAGACCATGTCACTAATACTGAAATCCATTCGGCTCATCTAAATTAAACTCTTTATCATCATTTTTCAGCAAACTCTAAGCTAGCCTGTGTATTTTTGGGTGTTAGAGCGGGTTTCTGCAATCATTTATTGAATTCAAGATGTTCGTTATGTGACAAAATTTGTCCTATACCTGTGACAGTTATTGGTAAATGTAAGTCAGCAACACGTCGAGAAGAATAACGGTTTGTGGCTCCTAATTAGCGCAAATGTGACCCTTTCTATGCCTCAGCTAATTTTCTACTTTGCCATGTTTGGCCGGCCAGAGTGGCCGTGCGGTTCTAGGCGCTACAGTCTGGAACCGCGTGACCGCTCCGGTCGCAGGTTCGAATCCTGCCTCGGGCATGGATGTGTGTGCTGTCCTTAGGTTAGTTAGGTTTAAGTAGTTCTAAGTTCTAGGGGACTGATGACCACAGCAGTTAAGTCCCATAGTGCTCAGAACCATTTGAACCATTTGAACCATTGCCATGTTTTCCGTTCTGTCCATATCGTGCTCAATCAAACGATATTATCAATCACTTGAACAGTTCAACTTCTTGGCAATTTTTCTAACGTCCCATTTCCTTTTAGATACCGAGTTTTGCTTTTTCTGCGCGTTATAACAATTTTCTTCGTGGCATCGGCACAATCGTGGTTTATGTACGCAACACGCAGTGTCACTAATTGTATCTGTTTTCTGCCTGCATTAAAGGCACATACGGACACACTATTGCATATATATTGTGCACACCTGTTCCAACTGACACGTTAAATTTCCGGAAAATATCCATGTCTTTATACTTATGTCCACTACTGTATTGTGGAGGCCCAGTGTCCTACAATTTCGTATGTATACATTCGCTGCAGTAACGCCACGAAGTTTCAGCTTCTTCAATCAGAACTCACAGTGAACTCGCCAACTTGGCTTTGCCTCTCGGGCCGAAACTACCAATACGCAAGACAAGTTACTTGCACCAGCAGGCACATTAATAATTTCCCACCATTCTACTTTGTTTGAAACTGTACCTATGATGTGGGTCTTGTTCGCACACCTCGCCAGGTTAGTTTTGGGACTGTTGGCGCTTTCTCAGCGAACAAAACTCAGTTAAAATCTCTCCCTGCTGCAACCAATTCGTCATCAGCGACTATAAATACACCCCACTGATACAGCACACATCGAAACAGTAAAACCAACCGCTTTACTTACGTATGTTGTAGCAATAGGTCAAAGGCGAGCACTGCTTGATATTGTATAAGTCTTGGAGTGTGTCACAAAGCAAAAAACACCGGTAATTACAAAAAAATGTACTAACTGCGCGACTTATTGAAATATTACCCATGCAGTATGCGCAAAGACAAAGCATATTTTTCCATAAGTACGCAGCCGTCTCCCGTTAAGTGAGCGTGCTCCACAATCCAGCCACGTTTTCCTCTCTGGTGGCCTGCCAGGGCGAAAATGACGTCACGCTACCAGCATCAATAATTGTGATTGTTTTTGATATGAGAGTACCTTCTGACAATAGCTCCAAGTAAGACCTTTGCAGAATGATATCTGCCAGAATTTTCTCTCCACACAATTACTTAGCTTTGCCTGTCTTATCACAGCATACTTTCTCTCTGACTCTAGGTTCGAAAACAACGAGAGTTCGTTGCTGCAGACTAAGAAGTACTTTAGTTTAAGACACATTTCATATCCATTGACCACCCCTCCAACCTTCCAGAAGTCTTGGCCACGCCCGCACCCCGATGACTTGCGATTCTCGGGCAGCACCGTCGCACTGCGCCGCACTGGCAGAGTCCGCTCACCTCGGCCAGGCGTGAATTAAGATCGACCACCTGATACTCGATCCGATACTCGGATCACGTTGCGATTTTCACCTCCATATTGTAATACGAAAGGCGTTCAATAAGTAATGCTACACATTTTTTCTGGGCAATTTCGGTTGGAAAAATGATAAATTTGTTGTGGGACATCGTGGAATAGTCGGCTTCAGCACCTATTGTTTCATGAAGATTAGATAGATTAGATTAGATTAGTATTTGTTCCGTAGATCATGAATGCGACAGTTCGTAATGATGTGAAACGTGTCAGGTTAATAAAAGGTGCCCATACAAGACATTACACTACACAAAATATTACATCATGACAATATTTTTTTTGGGTGGGGGGTGTGGGGAAATTACCTACTTAATATATCCAAAAATTTATCTAATGAGTAGAAGGAGTTGCCATTCAGAAATTCTTTTAAGTTCCTTTTAAATGCTATATCGCTATCTGTCAGACTTTTAATGCTATTAGGTAAGTGACCAAAGACTTTCGTGGCAGCATAATTTACCCCCTCCTGAGTCAAAGTCACATTTAACCTTGAGTAGTGAAGATCATCCTTTCTCCTAGTGTTGCAGCCATGTAAACTGCTATTACTTTTGAATTCGTTCGGACTGTTAATAACAAATTTCGTAAGTGAATATATATATATATTGTGAGGCTACAGTGAAGATCACTAGATCTTTAAATAAGTGTCTGCAGTATGGTCTTGGATGAGCTCCTGCAATTATTCTGATTACACGCTTTTGTGCAATTAACACTCTTTTACTCAATGATGAGTTACCCCAGAATATGATGTCATACGAAAGCAGAGAATGAAAATAGGCGTGGTAAGCTAATTTACTGAGATGTATATTGACACAATTTGAAATGACCCTAATAGTATAAGTAGCTGAACTCAAACGTTTCAGCAGATCTTCTGTGTGTTTTTGCCAGTTCAACCCCTCATCAATGCATACACCTAGAAATTTTGAATATTCTACCTTAGCTGCCGATTTCTGATCGAAGTCTATTTTTTATTAATGGTGTCATTCCATTTACTGTGTGGAACTGTATATACTGTGTTCTGTCAAAGTTTAACGAGAGCCCATTTGCAGAGAACCACTTAATGATTTTGTGGAAAACATAGTTTACAATTTCATCAGTTAATTCTTGTCTGTTGGGTGTGATAGCTACACAAAAATTAACAGCTTTGCATCTTCGTGAATACAGAATGGCAAGTCATTAATATATATTAAGAACAGCAGAGGACCCACGACCGAAACTGGCGGCACCCCATTCTTGATTGTTCCCCAGTTTGAGAAATCACCAATTTTGTGCATATTACGTGAACTGCTTACTTCAACTTTCTGCACTATTCCAGTTAGGTATGATTTAAACCATTTGAGCTCTGTCCCATTCGTACCACAGTACTTGAGCTTATATAGAAGTATTCCATGATTTACACAATCAAAAGCCTTTGAGAGATCACAAAAAATCCCAACGGGTGACTTCCGGTTACTCAGAGCATTTAATATTTCATTAGTGAAAGTATATATAGCATTTTCCGTTGAAAAACCTTTCTGGAAACCAAACTGACATTTTGTTAAAACTTTATTTTTACAAAGGTGTGAAGCTACTGTATAATACATTACTTTTTCAAGAATTTTGGATAAGGCAGTCAGAAGAGATATTGGGCGATAGTTGTTGGCATCAGACGTATCGCCTTTCTTTATACAGTAGTTTAACAACAGCATACTTCAGTCTATCTGGGAAAATACCCTTCTTCAGAGAGCTATTACATGTGTTGCTAAGAATCCCACTTATCTCTTGGGAACAAGCTTTTATTATCCTACTGGAAATGCCATCAATTGCATGTGAGCTTTTATTCTTGAGAGAGTTTATTATCTTCCTAATTTCAGGAGAGGTGGGTGGAATTTCAATTGAAGCTATATGACCCTTCAAAATGGAGTCTGTGCGGAAGGGAATTCTTTTGGCGGAAAACTAGAGCATTGAAGGTATTCATAGGAGACTGAAGAATGTCTACGGAGAGCTACAGTGAAGAAATGCACGGCGAGTCTTTGGTCAAGGCGTCTGTCGTCATCGCAGTTAGGTCACGCGAATCTGTCCGATCCCTCGCGTGCCGTCGCAGGTTCGAATCCTGCCTCGGGCATGGATGTTTGTGATGTCCTTAGGTTAGCTAGGTTTAACTAGTTCTAAGTTCTAGGGGACTAATGACCTCAGCAGTTGAGTCCCATAGTGCTCAGAGCCATTTGAACCATTTGAACCCTCGCGTGCCGGCCAGCCGTACACACTGCAGTAACTCCTGCGGTATTGGACGATGCGGACAGAGATGACCGGTGGATCATAATTAGACACGTCGCTGCTCAACTGGACACCGCTGTTCCTAGTGCTGACACAGTTGTCATCATTTCGGGTATTCAAAGGTGTGTGCCTGCTTCGCTCCTCTCCCACCTATCAGAAGACCGTAAAGAGCAACGAAGGACCATCTGTGCGGAACTGCTTGGGGTTTACGAGGCTTGTCGAACATCGTCACAGGCTATGAAACATGGGTTGACTGGGTTGATCACGTCGAAGCAGCGACAAACTGTCGTCCATGGAGTGACCCCAAACCAACTCTCCTCCGAAGAAACAGTTCAGTATCCGTAATGTCATAGTGACGGACGGTCTTTTGAGACTCTGAAAAGGTTATTCTGTTCGATATCTTCCCTCGTGGCGCAATGGAAAATGGAAACGAGCGTTTGGCGTCATTGGCGAGGAGGCCCCTTACGGGGCAGGTCCGGCCGCCTTGGTGCAGGACTTACTACATTCGACGCCACATTAGGCGGCCCCCGCGTCGAATGTGGCTGAACATGACACAACACCCAGTCCCTGAGCGGGAATCGAACCCGGCCCCGTAGGACGGCAATCCGTCACGCTGACCACTCAGCTATTGGGGCGAACGCATGGTGCAGTGGCCAACTGCCAAGTGTATTTTGCAAACCCTCAGGTAACTGAAGAAACAATTTCAGCGTGTATTTTCCATGACAACGCAAGGCCTCGCGCAAGTCTGTCCACCCGAGAGAAGCTCACAATATTTCGTTGGGGAGTTCTTTCTCATCCATCCTACAGCCCTGATCTCGCATCTTCCGACTTCCATCTGTTGTGCCAACTGTCAAGTGTATTTTGCAAACCCTCAGGTAACTGAAGAAACGATTTCAGCGTGTATTTTCCATGACAACGCAAGGCCTCACGCAAGTCTGTCCACCCGAGAGAAGCTCACAATATTTCGTTGGGGAGTTCTTTCTCATCCATCCTACAGCCCTGATCTCGCATCTTCCGACTTCCATCTGTTGTGCCAACTGTCAAGTGTATTTTGCAAACCCTCAGGTAACTGAAGAAACGATTTCAGCGTGTATTTTCCATGACAACGCAAGGCCTCACGCAAGTCTGTCCACCCGAGAGAAGCTCACAATATTTCGTTGGGGAGTTCTTTCTCATCCATCCTACAGCCCTGATCTCGCATCTTCCGACTTCCATCTGTTGTGCCCAAAGAAGGATGCGGTTTGCGCTCTGCAGGAAGCAGTACTTGGATGATGGGCAGGTTACTGCTGCAGCAAGGCGTCGACCAGCGGAGTGGTACCATACGGGACACAGGCCCTCCCAGTAAGGCGGGTTAACGGCGTCGCATTGAAAGGAGATTATGTTGAAAGACAGAGCTTTGTAGCCAATAGAGTGTGGAATAGTATGGTGTATTGGAATACTGAATAAAGCCAATCTGTTTTCAGAAAAAAATTGTGTTGCGTTACTCGTAATGTCCGTCGTGAAATTCTCTTTACAACTACATATGACTGTATTTGGTTAGTTTTCTTTAATAACTTTGATTTATGCAACCATGGACGGGCAAAGGATACAATTTGAAGGATACAGTTAGCGTGGACATTGGGCAGCCATGCAACTGTCTCGTCTCACAGCGACAATTTTATTCATACAGCGAGGCAGAATTTTAATGTAGTGGGGAACAGATAATGAAAGCCTGCGCTAGCAGCAAGCGTGCAATACATGACGTATCTTTCGTTGCAGATATTCCGGCTTGGACTCCGATCTTACCGTCTGTGAGGAATCCTCCAAGTGTGGAATGGTATCTTGGAGCGAGTGGAATAGGGGCATGGGGTGTGGGTAGCGGCGGCGGCGGCTGGGAGCCATAAAGCGATACGTCAGCGCATGAGGACGGCGAGCTGCTGCGAGTGATTCTACTGGAGTTGAGCTGCGGCGGATTTTCGGTGGCGGCGAGTACGCGGCTGGCATTAGGAACTTGTTGCGCACTCGGCACGTCCGTTACTGAAAGGCGCAGCTGCGAGGGCGGAGGCGGAGGCGGCAGCGACGGCGGCGGCGGTGAGGGCAGGGGGGCGGCGGGGGCGGCGGCCATCGGCGGGGCGTGCTCAGCGTGCGCGATGCGCCCGCGGCGGTTCACCAGATAAAGAGGGGCAGCGGACGCCAATTTGCGAATTAAGCTGCCGCACTCCTCTATCCTGATGCAGCGCAGGCAGGCGAGCGCTCGAAACGACTTGTCTTTTGTACATCGCTGACTGTCGACTAGTGGTAGACTTTCCGAACACCGCAAATGCACTGCTAACCTGGTCTGCAAAAAAGAGAGAAAGCAAATAAATTTCGTATTACTGGGAAAGGAGAAAGAAAATGCACTGCTCTACGTTCTGTTAATGTCTGACGGACTGAATTGCCCTGATTTGTGATTTGTTCAACGTGAATATTTGATGGTGATTTCTGGACTTTTCAGACTAGTTGATGATTTCTTTTTGGAAACAATATATCCACCATATATAGTTAACATAATGGACACACGTTCAAGAGGAGTAGTGCCCTAATCAGCGTGTAGCTGTCATGATTTATATTTTCCATGGATTGCCTTGCGAATGCTGGGATGATTCCTTTGGTGGGACAGACGATTTCCTTTCCCATTTTGATTTTCTTGAACTACGAGAAGTGCCCTTAAGTGTGCTCGTTGCTTGCTCTCCAATCAGACGACGAGATTACGGGTGTTGTTGACAGCAGAATTACTGTGTTGTACTCTGCCGAGGTCTTCTCGATGGAAAAGGCTTATCCGACCAATATGAATAGCGAATAACTTTGGCGACTCGTTCTTTCTGTGAGCCGCCCAGGGCTTCAGTGGCAGAAATGCTAATAAAAGATTAAATTTTGAAGTTAAATTTCACCATTAAATATAGTGACTTGTAGCACAGAGAAGTATGGATCCTGGCTTTTAAAAAACGCAGTGGTTCGCAGAATGGACATGCGTAGGGGAAGAGTGGTGTCCTATTCAGTGCGTAACTGTCGCGATTTGTATTTTCCATGCCATGTCTTTCTAATGCTGGGAGAATTTCTTAGATAGGGGGAGTGCCGATTTCCTTGGCCATTCTTGATCTGCTCGGACTAGATCTATGTTAACTAAGAGACATTAAACACCAATCTACCTTCTGTCAACACAATTGGTTTACTGTCTGCACATACTAAAGACTTTTATCGTTAGTAAGCGACATTATAGTACCACTTTTTAAAAGGTAAGAACACCACACAAAATATTACTCGTCGAAAGGAGACAAAGCTTTAATACCGGGTAACACGCCCTCTAATCCTGGCAATACCACCTATTTGGCGAAGAAGAGAGTCCACAAGAATCTCAAGATGTATTCGTCGAAGACGTTTTCTTGTTCATTAGGTCCGGTAATGCGATCACATTGGAAAGGTCTTGATTGCTACGTCTCGCTTGCTGTTCCAAGTAGTCGATGACATTACGTATGGGACTAACAGCGGATAATTTAGTGGGCCAGTCGAATTGCCAGAGATTTCGTCAAACCAGGAACACATACGTGCAGCCTTGTGAATATTGCATCTTGCAAAACGGGAGTGTCTACAGCACACTCATAACGCGGATTTTGATGATAGGGCGACACCATGTCATAAAGAATGTTGAACTAAATCCTCTGCTTCGTGTTAACCGTAACATGAATGATTTGGCCCAAGTCATGATAAAATTAACACCCCCAGAACATCACAGAACCACTTTCAGCATTAAGTAATCCTCCACACACCGCTCATTAAACGCCACCCTACGTATTTAGCGCTCCAGACGCCAAAGCGCGACACATCGGACCACTCTGCACGTCTCCAGTAAACTGCTACACAATTACTGTGTTTTTCGAACCGTCGAAGACAGGTTTTTTTTTGTTTGCAGCTGTTAACAATGGACCTTTACAAGGTACTTGACTCTAAAGATACATTGCTTGTAGTGCTCTTCACAATGTTAACTCAGAAACTCAGGTGGACCTGCATTCTCCGACAACAGAAATTCCTGTCGGACTTGAAACCAACTGGCACTGACAATGCATCACACTTGTCTTCAGCCCCTATCAGTTTGAACCTTTTAGCGACCACTGTTCTTATGTGCATTGCATGGATACGGGAGGTACATATTTCCATAAAGGCACATTGGACAGTCTGTATTAACACACCAACAAATTCAGCAACTTCATTCAGTATGTGCTCATGGACGTGTGTAAACACGATACCTCCTTTCTGCCATTCTGTCACATTTCCACTTCGACCTTTACCGCGCCGTTTCTACGCAGCCTGCTGGCACATCAGAAACGTAGCGATCACTAATCTGATGCGGCGCGGGATTAGCCGAGCGATCTCAGGCGCTGCAGTCATAGACTGTGCGGCTGGTCCAGGCGGAGGTTAGAGTCCTCCCTCGCGCATGGGTGTGTGTGTTTGTCCTTAGGATAATTTAGGTTACGTAGTGTGTAAGGTTAGGGACTGATGACCTTAGCAGTTAAGTCCCATAAGATTTCACACACATTTGAACATTGTGAACACTAATCTGATGTTGAGGGCTGCATACATCAGTAATCAAGGCGCAGTCTCTACGGCAGTAGCTTAGCGGCTGGCTCTCTTGCTTCCCTACAGTAGGGCAAGTATAATGAATTACAACAGCGGTGCGGAGGCTGCTTGCTGGTCGTCGACTCGTTCTCTCTTACTGAAGCCTTCAGGAGGTAAAATCAGTCGTGACTTAATTATGAAGTTGTGTGTACTATCTTGCTGTAGTGAAGTAGCTCTTACGAGGAGAAACTGTCCGATTGTAGCGTTCAGATGGTCTCTAATGAAGCTGTGACACTGTCGAGAGCATAAGGTGAAAATAAAGTGGCGCGCAGTGGATACAACTTCAATTCTGCTACATAAGAAGGAGAGAGACCTACAACTTTGAACGTGGCTGACGTTTGCAGCAACCGTATACACGAATTGGAAAAATATGTAAAAATCAACCAACCTGTTGCATAGGTTTTCTATATAGCTTGACCAGGTTTCGTCACCTCTAAGGGTGACTTCATCTTACCTTCTCTTTCATTTCTGTAAGTATCACGAACACAGATGAAAATTTATTTTAATAATTAATTTTAATTATTATTTTCGGAATACATTTCTTCCACCCGGGGTATAGTAGATGTACTGATAATGGTTTCAACCTCGACAGCCAACAGATAGCGTAGTGACGTAGCTACCAGAGCGCCATCTGTGTCTACCCTTTAATAGGGAATGTTCACAGCGAGAAAGATCAGTGTGGTGCGAATGTGTGAAGCAAGCAGGCAGTCATGCCAGGGAGACACATTCGTGCTTCATTCAGTCCACTGAGCCAGTCTGAAAAAAGTCAGATTGTGGCCTGCCGAGTAGCAGGATGTTCCTTAGGAACAAGTTAGGATGTGCTACATCAGTTGTGCAACAGTGCAGGGATAAGTGGTCACGTGAGCATCCTTACACCGGTAGCCGAGGTTCTGGACATCCTCGCAGCACAGACGCCCGCAAAATAGTCATCTTTTAAGGGCGGCAGTGGCAGATCAAACAGCTACCACAGCACAGATAAGAGGTCTCGTGAGCCCAGACGTGCCGACACGAACTGTTCCAAACGGGTGTGAGCAGTGGGACTATGGGCACGCAAACCTCTAGCCCACCTTCCACTGACGCCATAGCGTCGACACGCACGGCTCACCTGGTGCCATCAGAGGATCACTTGGAGATGGAATGGTACCCCATGGTCTACAGCGCAGAAAGCAGATTCCGCCTACGCCCAAGCGATGGTCGTTTGCGTGTACGGCATAGACGTGGTGAGCGAGGTCTCGTAGAGTGCATTTGTCCAAGACAACTTATGGTGTGGTGTGCGATGAGCTACAACTCTTGTTCACCTTTGATGTTTCTAGAGGGGACACCAAACCAGCGCTTGGTAAGTGCAGAAGGTTGTTAGACCTGTTCTTTTGCCGTTATTACAACAGGAAGGTGATGTGTTGTTCCAACAGGATAATTCTCACCCATAGATCACCCGTCAAACTGAACGTGCTCTGCAATATGTGCAGCAACTTCCCTGGCCAGCACGATCTCCGGAGTTGTCTACAATCGAGTACATGTAGAATATGATGGGACGAGAAGTGATTCGTGTTGCTCGTCAGCTATGAGGTGTTATTACCGAACTACGTAGACAGTTCTAACAGGCGTGACATAACGTAATCCAAGACAGTATAGTGTTCGCCAAACTGTACGACCGACTGGATGCCAGAGCCTGCGCCTGCATTCCCGCCCGTGGAGATCAACCACGTGCTAATATTGGTGTTTCAGTATGGGACGATACCTGCTATCTCAGATCTACGTATACTACTGATCTGTGAACGTAATCATTTCATTTACTCCATATGCACTTTTGCCACAATAAATCTTGAGTGAATCAGACCCCTAAAAGTATTTAATATTTTTTCCCGATATAATGCGCTAACGCATGTCACCCCAGACGTATCCAGAAATATATGTGTCATTGGCAAACAAAACAAACTTGGCATCTGGTAATTTTACTAATGAAAGGTCATTGTTATATACAAGAAATGAACTACATCCCATTATTCCAGTAAAATCCTTTGACCTCGTGCTAACTGATACTTCAGCACATTTTCAGACGGCAAAAGCTCTAACGGTAGGGTCTATAACCAAGGGTATCATGAGAGAATATTTTGTGATAGTGTATAAAACAGAAGCTGTTCTGACTGATGATGCAATGAGTGTGAATTTGTAAAGTCACAAAAAAGATTTATTTCTCCAAATTTCATTCCGAGGGCAGCTCAGTATATGAGCATTCCATGAGTTTAATAGGTTTGTGAGAATGTATGCAACACACATACACACTAAGTGGACTGAATACGTGACGCCTTTACAGCAAGTAGTAAATAATTTTCCACACTCATAACAGGTTTTACACCAATAAAATTACTGTACGAGAAGTATAAAATAAACGGCTGGGTTAAGACCTTAAATTTTCAGGAAAAGTGATACCGTCAGAAGCAAAGGTTAGACAAGCGCTAATAACGTTGGAAGCAAAGACACAAGCTACAGAAAAACAATATAATAAAAGAATATGTCGCACAACTACTTTTCACGTTGGACATGAAGTGGTATTGCGCACACATCCTTAATCTTTCAAACACAAAAAGATTAGCAATAAATTACAGTTGCTATACACAGGACCATATATTATACACAGAATACCACACACGGATCCTATTTGTTGAGCAACCCAAAATCAAGGAAAGTGGATTATATCCCTATAAAGATATCAAAGAATTAATATGCTAAACATAAGGGGTCTATGCACCTCAAACACGTCAACACGTACAACCCTTACAGAAAATACAACAATCTCTAATCCTTATAGAAATTTGAAGAGCCTATCTGATAGCAAAAAATGAAAACACCTCTAGGATATGATACACAACCGATTTTTGCTTATCTACATTCAAGATATGCATGTTATTGTTGAAACAAATTGGATAATCTCATAATGAATGTTAGACTAGGTGTAAAATCCTAGATAAGTATAAAGGTTCTTTGAAATCTGTTATGAAAATTTTGTTATTTTATTCAGAGCGATTGACAGTTACAGGCTGTATGTTAAATAAATTTTTCGAAACAATGAATATGAACTGCAACAATACAGTGTGGTAGCCTCTGCTTGGCCCAGCATGAGGGGAGGAGTCAACTGGGTTGTGGCTGGTAAACATTGTCCCCCCCCCCCTTCTCCTCTTCCCACTTTTGTCTGTAGTGGCCATATTGGCGCATGTGCACTATACTCGGTGCGTCAGAGCGCCGCTTAATAAACAATTATGGATTATAAACGTCACAGTGCATTATTCAAGCATTAAATAGTGAATGATAAAATAATGCTTAATTGTGCAGGCGAAATTCTGTGAATAAACTGCATTAAGTAAACATCGGCACATACGGAAGACCAAAGTACAGGAAATTCGAACAAGTGAAGCAGCAATTTTTTCGTGTTACACATACAATTGGTTACGGGAACAAAGAGTACACCTAATAACCTGTATCACTAGCCAATATATTAACCGCAAGAATAAACATGGATAACGTGTATTATTACTACGCACTTCCCATTTTCTACATAGATTTTGCTAATATAAAATATTTTATCTGATGACATGTTTATTTTGCAACATCATTATGTGTCAGACTTCAAAACCAACTTAACATATACGACCATACACAGATGTAGAACTATGTACAAGAAGAAAGATATATCAGAGTAAGAAACTGTATACAAAAGAAATTATTTACATGGAAACAGCTATGCCACACACAAGGAGAGAACTATTTACAGAAACGCTACGATTATACTAAAGTAATAAACAAAACAAATGTTAACGAGTAGGGTATGCAATGGAACAGACTAATGACTATAGTGATGGTAGTCACATTAAGTGCAATATACTGCGATTTAAATTGCACTGCTTCCAGCTACTTACAAAAGAAAGCACTATATTATTTATATAAAACAAGAACCGTTTAAGATTCGACAGTTATACAATACTTTACTCTACTCTATAGAAAACTACTTCTGAATTAAAGAGAATACAAAAAAACTAATGTAATATATATATTTAAGAGGAAAATGAAATTAGGCGCATAAAATTAAAATGGTAAAAGTTATGCATAGCTAGCAGCTACTAGGCTCAGGGTAAGTCAAGATTCATTATGGCAAATAAACGATATTTACACGAATACAGTGCAGGATGCAAATAACTGACAAAGAGCGCATAAGGAAGTATGAAATATTGATAAACATATACTATTGGAGTCATGAAAACGAAAAGTTATTAGCAAGCATAGTAACGTAGCGACTTGTACTTTATGTGTATGTGTGAATGAACATGCTGACTGACTTATGGGCAGTTACGCGTAATTAAGAGGATATGTAGTAATAAGAATTTTGTAGGGAATGATGCTAAGTAACACATCCTGTTTGGGAAGGGATTGAATTGGTGGTGAAAGGTACAAAGTGAAAGATCCCCCCCCCCACCCACTTTCATAAGTAGGTCCACGTATATTTAGTACGTTGAAACAGCTAAACATGGGTGTAATTCGAAGAGTAATAACGAATACAGTGGCTCTCACATTAACTTAGACTGCATGTTAAGCGATTACATAAACCTTTGAGTGCTATGTCAAGTGAAATGCTCCGGACACTGCGAGAGGGCTGTACAAGCAATTATCACACGCACGGCACAGCGGACACACCAGGAACCGCGGTGTTGGCCGTCGAATGGCGCTAGCTGCGCAGCATTTGTGCACCGCCGCCGTCAGTGTCAGCCAGTTTGCCGTGGCATACGGAGCTCCATCGCAGTCTTTAACACTGGTAGCATGCCGCGACAGCGTGGACGTGAACCGTATGTGCAGTTGACGGACTTTGAGCGAGGGCGTATAGTGGGCATGCGGGAGGCCGGTGGACGTAGCGCCGAATTGCTCAACACGTGGGGCATGAGGTCTCCACAGTACATCGATGTTGGCGCCAGTGGTCGGCGGAAGGTGCACGTGCCCGTCGACCTGGGACCGGACCGCAGCGACGCACGGATGCACGCCAAGACCGTAGGATCCTACGCAGTGCCGTAGGGGACCACACCGCCACTTCCCAGCAAATTAAGGACACTGTTGCTCCTGGGGTATCGGCGAGGACCATTCGCAACCGTCTCCATGAAGCTGGGCTACGGTCCCGCACACCGTTAGGCCGTCTTCCGCTCACACCCCAACATCGTGCAGCCCGCTTCCAGTGGTGTCGCGACAGTCGTGAATGGAGGGACGAATGGAGACGTGTCGTCTTCAGCGATGAGAGTCGCTTCTGCCTTGGTGCTAATAATGGTCGTATGCGTGTTTGGCGCCGTGCAGGTGAGCGCCACAATCAGGACTGCATACGACCGAGGCACACAGGGCCAACACCCGGCATCATGGTGTGGGGAGCGATCTCCTACACTGGCCGTACACCACTGGTGATCGTCGAGGGGACACTGAATAGTGCACGGTACATCCAAACCGTCATCGAACCCATCGTTCTACCATTCCTAGACCGGCAAGGGAACTTGCTGTTCCAACAGGACAATGCACGTCCGCATGTATCCCGTGCCACCCAACGTGCTCTAGAAGGTGTAAGTCAACTACCCTGGCCAGCAGGATCTCCGGATCTGTCCCCCATTGAGCATGTTTGGGACTGGATGAAGCGTCGTCTCACGCGGTCTGCACGTCCAGCACGAACGCTGGTCCAACTGAGGCGCCAGGTGGAAATGGCATGGCAAGCCGTTCCACAGGACTACATCCAGCATCTCTACGATCGTCTCCATGAGAGAATAGCAGCCTGCATTGCTGCGAAAGGTGGATATACACTGTACTAGTGCCCACATTGTGCATGCTCTGTTGCCTGTGTCTATGTGCCTGTGGTTCTGTCAGTGTGATCATGTGATGTATCTGACCCCAGGAATGTGTCAATAAAGTTTCCCCTTTCTGGGACAATGAATTCACGGTGTTCTTATTTCAATTTCCAGGAGTGTATTTACAACCAGAATTTCACCTGTCTTGTATAAAGCAGCTTATATTGTTGGTGAAAACAAATAGTGGTTCAAGAAGATGCCTGATAGTCATCTTAAACAGAAGTTGGTTCTGAAATTCCTATGCTTTCTCTTTCATCATGTAGTGGTAACATTGCACTTGATTGTGTTGATGACAATATCAGTTCTCAGGTCCTTACGGTGTATGTAAGGATTTTTAGAAGTAAATTCTTCACTCATTAAAAGAAATAAAAAGGAGAAAATTTTCTTAGCGCTAAAAATATGCGTGCCAACCAAATTTAATTACGAGAAACCTCGAATTAGAATGTAGATAAGATTTTTTTGTAACTGCTTGTATGAATTTTATTTTTTTCATGTCTTTGTGAATATGTTCATGTATATTTTGTAAATCTGTGAAAACCAGTCTCACACTACATCAGATGTATAAGAAAGTGCAAATACTTGTAAAAGAGAAATTGAGGTTGTGCAAAGTACCTCAAGTATGTGGAGTTACCACCTGTTATTGTTGTTGTGGTCTTCAGGCCAGAAACTGGTTTGATGCAGCTCTCCATGCTACCCTATCCCGTACAAGTTTCTTTTATCTCGAAGTACCTACTGCAACCTACGTCCTTCTGAATCTGCTTAGTGTATTCATCTCTTGGTCTCCCTCTACGATTTTTACCCTCCACGCTGCCCTCCAATACTATATTGGTGATACCTTGATGCCTCAGAATATGCCCTACCAACCGATCCCTTCTTCTAGTCAAGTTGTACCACAAATTCCTCTTCTCCCCAATTTTATTCACTACCGCTTCATTAGTTACGTGATATACCCATCTAATCTTCAGCATTCTTCTGTAGTACCACATTTCGAAAGCCTCTATTATTTTCCTGTCCAAACTATTTATCGTCCATGTTTCACTTCCATACATGGCTACACTCCATACAAATACTTTCCAAAAACACTTCCTGACACTTAAATTTATACTGGATGGTAACAAATCTCTCTTCTTCAGTAACGCTTTCCTTGCCGTTGCCAGTCTACTTGTTATATATTCTCTACTTCGATCATCATCAGTTATTTTGCTCCCCAAACAGCAAAACTCATCTGCTACTTAAAGTGTCTCATTTTCTAATCTAACTCCCTCAGCTTCATCTCATTTAATTCGAATACATTCCATTATCCTCGTTTTGATTTTGATGATATACACCTTATATGCTCCTGTCACGACACTGTCAATTCCGTTCAGCTGCTCTTCTAGTTCGTTTGATATCCCTGACAGAATTACAGTGTCATCGGCAAACCTCAGAGTTTTAATTTCTTCTCCATGGATTTTAATTCCTACTAAAAATTTTCTTTTGTTTCCTTTACTGCTTGCTCAATATACAGATTAAATAGCGTCTGGGATAGGCTACAACCATTTCTTTCCTTTCATGCTCCTGGAATCTTAAAAATGCCATCTTGTTTCTGTACAAATTGTAAATAGCCTTTCGTTCCCTGTATTTGACCGCTGCCACCTTCAGAATTTGAAAGAGAATATTCCAGTCCACATTGTCAAAAGCTTTTTCTGAGTCTACAGATGCTAGAAAAGTAGGTTTGTGTTTCCTTACTCTATCTTCTAATATCTTCTAAGATAAGTCGTTGGGCCAGTTTTTCCATTCATCTGAAAAGAATTCGTGTTAGTATTTTGCAACCATAACTTATTAAACTGATAGTTTGGTAATTTTCACACCTGTCAACACTTACTTTCTTTGAGATTATAATTATTATATTCTTCTTGAAGTCTGAGGGTATTTCACCCGTCTCGTACATCTTGATCAACAGATGGTAGAGTTTGGTCCCAATGCGATCAGTAGTTCTACTCCCAGGGCCTTGTTTCGACTCAGGTTTTTCAGTGTTCGGCCAAACTCGTAACGCAGTATCATGTCTCCCATTTCATCTTCATCTACGTCCTCCTCCATTTCCATAATACTGCCCTTCAGTAGATATACTCCTTCCACCTTTCTAATTTCCCTTCTTTGTTTAGAACTGATTTTCCATCTGAGCTCTTGATATTCATAGAAGTTGTTCCCTTTTCTCCAAAGTTCTCTTTAATTTTCCTGAAGGCATTCTCTATCGTACCCCTAGTGATATATGCCTCTACATCCTTACATTTGTCCTCTAGCCAACCCTGCTTAGCCATTCTGCTCTTCCTGTCGATCTCATTTTTAAGATGTTTGTATTCCTTTTCGCCTGTTTCGTATAATGAATTTTTATATTTTCTCCTTTTCACCAATTAAATTCCATATCTCTTCTGTTACCCAAGGATTGCTGCTAGCCCTCGTCTTTTTACCTACTTGATCCTCTGCTGCCTTCAGTATTTCGTCTCTTAGAGCTACCAATTCTTCTTCTACTATGTTTATTTCCCCCACCTTGTCAGTCGTTCTCTAATGCTCTCTCTGAAACTCTCTACAATCTCTGGTTGCTTCAGTTTATAGAGGTCCCATCTCCTTAAATTCCCACTCTTTTGCAGTTTATTCAGTTTTAGTCCACGGTTCATAACCAATAAATTGTGGTCAGAGGGCACATTTGCCCATGGAAATGTCTTACAGTTTAAAACCTCGTTCCTAAATCTCTGTCTTACCATTATAAAATCTACCTGAAACCTTCCAGTACCTCCGGGCCTCTTTCACGTATGTAACCTTCTTTAGTGACTCTTAAATCAGGTGTTAACTATGATTAATGTATGCTCTGTGCTAAATTGTACTAGACGGCCACCTTTTTTATTCCTTACCCCCATTCTCTATGCGCCTGATACTTTTCCTACTCTTCCTTTTCCTGCTACGGAATTCCAGTCCTCCGTGACTATTATATTTTCGTCTCCCTTCACTATCTGAATAATTTCTTTTATCTCATCATACATTTCATCAATCTCTTCATCATCTGTGGAGCTAGTTGGCATATAATCTCGTACTACTGTGGTAGGCGTGGGCTTCGTGTCTATCTTGGCCACAATAATGCGTTCACTATGCTGTTCATAGTAGCTTACCCGCGCTCCTATTCTTTTATTCAGTATTAAACCTACTCCAGCATTACCCATATTTGATTTTGTATTTATAACCCTGTACTCACCTGACCAAAAGTCTAGTTCCTCCTGTCACTGAACTTCACCAGTTCCCACTATATCTAAATTTAACCTATCCATTTCCCTTTTTAAATTTTCTATCCTACCTGCCCGATTAAGGGATCTGACATTCCACGGTCAGATCCGTAGAACGTCAGTTTTGTTTCCCCTGATAACAACGTTTTCCGGAGTAGTCCCTGCCCGGAGATCCAAATGGGGGACTATTGTACCTCCGGGATATTTTACCTAAGAGGACGCCATCATCATTTAACTATACAATACAGCTGCATGTCCTCGGGAAAAATTACAGCTGTAGTTTCCCTTTGCTTTCAGCCGTTCGCAGTACCAGCACAGCAAGGCAGTTTTGGTTAGTGTTACAAGGCCAGATCAGTCAGTCATCCAGACTGTTGCCCCTGCAACTACTACTGCACAGGCTGCTGCCACTCTTCAGGAACCACACAGTTGTCTGGCTTCTCAACAGATACCCCTCCGTTGTGGCTGCATCTACGATAAGGCTATCTGTATCACTGAGGCACGCAAGCCTCCTCACCGTCGGCAAGGTCCATGGTTCATGGGACGGAGTTACCACCTACTGGTTAAAAAAATAGTGCGGTGCGACGAAGATTCAATTTCGGAGTAACCAAGTGATCCATTATCTGCAATGCAAAAAGTTTAATGATTCTTCAGTGCCGCACTGAATAAGCGGAACGGTGGCACGTGTGTGCTAATGGAAAGGTGAACAGTCACTAAATGTCGACAAAGATTTCTTCGAGACGTTAGTGGTCCAGCAGTCTCACTATGCAGTAGAGAGGTGAAAATATTTACCCTGAGTGGACGACACTACGAACTGTTAACGCTCCATCGCACCGCGAATAATGCTCTGCGTGGTGCGGAAAACAATAGCAGCCATGAACTTCAAGCAGTGGTGCCCTTTCTACATCTACATCTACATCTACATTTATACTCCGCAAGCCACCCAACGGTGTGTGGCGGAGGGCACTTTACGTGCCACTGTCATTATCTCCCTTTCCTGTTCCAGTCGCGTATGGTTCGCGGGAAGAACGACTGTCTGAAAGCCTCTGTGCGCGCTCTAATCTCTCTAATTTTACATTCGTGATCTCCTCGGGAGGTATAAGTAGGGGGAAGCAATATATTCGATACCTCATCCAGAAACGCACCCTCTCGAAACCTGGCGAGCAAGCCACACCGCGATGCAGAGCGCCTCTCTTGCAGAGTCTGCCACTTGAGTTTGTTAAACATCTCCGTAACGCTATCACGGTTACCAAATAACCCTGTGACGAAACGCGCCGCTCTTCTTTGGATCTTCTCTATCTCCTCCGTCAACCCGATCTGGTACGGATCCCACACTGATGAGCAATACTCAAGTATAGGTCGAACGAGTGTTTTGTAAGCCACCTCCTTTGTTGATGGACTACATTTTCTAAGGACTCTCCCAATGAATCTCAACCTGGTACCCGCCTTACCAACAATTAATTTTATATGATCATTCCGCTTCAAATCGTTCCGCACGCATACTCCCAGATATTTTACAGAAGTAACTGCTACCAGTGTTTGTTCCGCTATCATATAATCATACAATAAAGGATCCTTCTTTCTATGTATTCGCAATACATTACATTTATCTATATTAAGGGTCAGTTGCCACTCCCTGCACCAAGTGCCTATCCGCTGCAGATCTTCCTGCATTTCGCTACAATTTTCTAATGCTGCAACTTCTCTGTATACTACAGCATCATCCGCGAAAAGCCGCATGGAACTTCCGACACTATCTACTAGGTCATTTATATATATTGTGAAAAGCAATGGTCCCATAACACTCCCCTGTGGCACGCCAGAGGTTACTTTAACGCCTGTAGATGTCTCTCCATTGAGAACAACATGCTGTGTTCTGTTTGCTAAAAACTCTTCAATCCAGCCACACAGCTGGTCTGATATTCCGTAGGCTCTTACTTTGTTTATCAGGCGACAGTGCGGAACTGTATCGAACGCCTTCCGGAAGTCAAGGAAAATGGCATCTACCTGGGAGCCTGTATCTAATATTTTCTGGGTCTCATGAACAAATAAAGCGAGTTGGGTTTCACACGATCGCTGTTTCCGGAATCCATGTTGATTCCTACATAGTAGATTCTGAGTTTCCAAAAACGACATGATACTCGAGCAAAAGACATGTTCTAAAATTCTACAACAGATCGACGTCAGAGAGATAGGTCTATAGTTTTGCGCATCTGCTCGACGACCCTTCTTGAAGACTGGGACTACCTGTGCTCTTTTCCAATCATTTGGAACCTTCTGTTCCTCTAGAGACTTGCGGTACACGGCTGTTAGAAGGGGGGCAAGTTCTTTCGCGTACTCTGTGTAGAATCGAATTGGTATCCCGTCAGGTCCAGTGGACTTTCCTCTGTTGAGTGATTCCAGTTGCTTTTCTATTCCTTGGACACTTATTTCAATGTCAGCCATTTTTTCGTTGGTACGAGGATTTAGAGAAGGAACTGCAGTGCGGTCTTCCTCTGTGAAACAGCTTTGGAAAAAGGTGTTTAGTATTTCAGCTTTACGCTTGTCATCCTCTGTTTCAATGCCATCATCATCCCGGAGTGTCTGGACATGATGTTTCGAGCCACTTACTGATTTAACGTAAGACCAGAACTTCCTAGGATTTTCTGTCAAGTCGGTACCTAGTATTTTACTTTCGAATTCACTGAACGCTTCACGCATAGCCCTCCTTACGCTAACTTTGACATCGTTTAGCTTCTGTTTGTCTGAGAGGTTTTTGCTGCGTTTAAACTTGGAGTGAAGCTCTCTTTGCTTTCGCAGTAGTTTCCTAACTTTGTTGTTGTACCACGGTGGGTTTTTCCCGTCCCTCACAGTTTTGCTCGGCACGTACCTGTCTAAAACGCATTTTACGATTGCCTTGAACTTTTTCCATAAACACTCAACATTGTCAGTGTCGGAACAGAAATTTTCGTTTTGATCTGTTAGGTAGTCTGAAATCTGCCTTCTATTACTCTTGCTAAACAGATAAACCTTCCTCCCTTTTTTTATATTCCTATTAACTTCCATATTCAGGGATGCTGCAACGGCCTTATGATCACTGATTCCCTGTTCTGCACTTACAGAGTCGAAAAGTTCGGGTCTGTTTGTTATCAGTAGGTCCAAGATGTTATCTCCACGAGTCGGTTCTCTGTTTAATTGCTCGAGGTAATTTTCGGATAGTGCACTCAGTATAATGTCACTCGATGCTCTGTCCCTACCACCCGTCCTAAACATCTGAGTGTCCCAGTCTATATCTGGTAAATTGAAATCTCCACCTAAGACCATAACATGCTGAGAAAATTTATGTGAAATGTATTCCAAATTTTCTCTCAGTTGTTCTGCCACTAATGCTGCTGAGTCGGGGGGTCGGTAAAAGGAGCCAATTATTAACCTAGCTCGGTTGTTGAGTGTAACCTCCACCCATAATAATTCACAGGAACTATCCACTTCTACTTCACTACAGGATAAACTACTACTAACAGCGACGAACACTCCACCACCGGTTGCATGCAATCTATCCTTTCTAAACACCGTCTGTGCCTTTGTAAAAATTTCGGCAGAATTTATCTCTGGCTTCAGCCAGCTTTCTGTACCTATAACGATTTCAGCTTCGGTGCTTTCTATCAGCGCTTGAAGTTCCGGTACTTTACCAACGCAGCTTCGACAGTTTACAATTACAATACCGATTGCTGCTTGGTCCCCGCATGTCCTGGCTTTGCCCCGCACCCGTTGAGGCTGTTGCCCTTTCTGCACTTGCCCGAGGCCATCTAACCTAAAAAACCGCCCAGCCCACGCCACACAACCCCTGCTACCCGTGTAGCCGCTTGTTGCGTATAGTGGACTCCTGACCTATCCAGCGGAACCCGAAACCCCACCACCCTATGGCGCAAGTCGAGGAATCTGCAGCCCACATGGTCGCAGAACCGTCTCAGCCACTGATTCAGACCCTCCACTCGGCTCTGTACCAAAGGTCCGCAGTCAGTCCTGTCGACGATGCTGCAGATGGTGAGCTCTGCTTTCATCCCGCTAGCGAGACTGGCAGTCTTCACCAAATCAGATAGCCGCCGGAAGCCAGAGAGGATTTCCTCCGATCCATAGCGACACACATCATTGGTGCCGACATGAGCGACCACCTGCAGATGGGTGCACCCTGTACCCTTCATGGCATCTGGAAGGACCCTTTCCACATCTGGAATGACTCCCCCCGGTATGCACACGGAGTGCACTTTGGTTTTCTTCCCCTCCCTTGCTGCCATATCCCTAAGGGGCCCCATTACGCGCCTGACGTTGGAGCTCCCAACTACCAGTAAGCCCACCCTCTGCGACTGCCCGGATCTTGCAGACTGAGGGGCAACCTCTGGAACAGGACAAGCAGCCATGTCAGGCTGAAGATCAGTATCAGCCTGAGACAGAGCCTGAAACCGGTTCGTCAGACAAACTGGAGAGGCCTTCCGTTCAGCCCTCCGGAATGTCTTTCGCCCCCTGCCACACCTTGAGACGACCTCCCACTCTACCACAGGTGAGGGATCAGCCTCAATGCGGGCAGTATCCCGGGCAACCACAGTCGTAGTCCGATCGGGGGATGCGTGGGACGAGCTGGCCGTCCCCGACAAACCCCCATCCGGACCCCCACAGTGATGCCCATTGGCAACAGCCTCAAGCTGTGTGACCGAAGCCAACACTGCCCGAAGCTGGGAGCGAAGGGATGCCAACTCAGCCTGCATCCGAACACAGCAGTTGCAGTCCCTATCCATGCTAAAAACTTGTGTAAAGAACGTCTGAACTAATCTACAGAGAGCGCAAACAAAACGACACAAAATTGAAGCGGTTATTAAAATACAAGATTGCCTAGTAAATGCAGTAATGCTGCCACTTGTGCACTGCTGACACACTGCTCGGCGGCGGAAGGAGACTACGCGATTTAACACTATTCGAGTACTAAAACGTGATGCTACAACTCTCAAATACTATAATACGCCCGAAATTTATGAATTAAACAATGCAAGTACCAAAAACACGCAAAGAAATTAAGAATTAAACTATGTAACAAATGAGTGAGCTAGGAGTATACGACTTGCTGCTGCAGCTGCTTATCCAACGACGGCAGGGAGCACACTGACTGTGACCAACCGACACTGGCCGTTCAAAACAAAAACAGAAGACAGACGACTACGCGAATTTACACTATTCAGGTACTAAAACCTCTCGCCGGGGACTCAACGAAACAGAAAAAGAAAGGACAGAGAAGAGGCAAATTTTTGTTGCAAACTGAAGGATGTTGATGATGATGATGATAATTGGATTGTGGGGCGCTGAACTTCGCGGTTATCAGCGCCCGTACAAATTCCCAGCCTTCGCTCAATCCAATCTCGCTACTTGAATGAATGATGATGAAATTGGTAGGACAACACAAACACCCAGTCATCTCGAGGCAAGTGAAAATCCCTGACCCCGCCGGGAATCGAACCCGGGAGCCCGTGATCGGGAAGCGTGAACGCGACCGCGAGAACACGAGCTACGGACGCAAACTGAAGGAGGGACATGCAACAGCCATACATGTAAATAAAGGAGGTTTAGTTTACATTTGTCATTTTGTCATTTGGAAATAGTCAACGGAGATGTGGGAGCTAGAATATTGAGTACCAAGTGGAGAAATTGGAACATTTCCGAGATATTCATCTGCGTTTATTAGAGCAGCAGCAGCGGAGACAAAGAGACACATTTTGACCGTGTATGGGGATAATACCACTGGACAGAGCACGCCAAGAAAACTTTTTTATCGACATTTGGGGTTTGATGAAGATCATTTAAGAGCACTAATCCACAGTGATAAATGTCACTGCACTAGAGAGCCGGCAAATCTGAAACTTTGAACATCTCGTCATCGTGCGAATTTTCATGCAGTGGGGAAGGTTCAAAAACCGGGTGTATGTGTACCGCATGCTCTAAGCTAAAATCACAAAAATCAGCTTTTGGTCATATATTAATTTGGTCGATAGATTCACGGTTAATGAAGAAATGTGAGCATTCCCACCCTGTATCGTTAGCAGTGACGAGAAATGATGTCTTTAAGCTAACATAAGGAAAAGACGGGGAGCCCAATCAATGCAGCAAATCTCCGTGCAAAGACCTACGCTAATCCACAAAAGACAATGTTATGTATCTGGTGAAACGGTGACGGTCTGTTGTACTACGAATTCATTTCTCGAGGTCTATTACTGCTGCCATTTTTTGTCAGCAACCGAGACGTCTTGCAGACGCAATTCACGAACAACGATCAGGGAGACTGCGGGAAGTGATGCAACTGCACGACAACGACCGCCCGCATTCTGCTAGACTGAGGAATAACACTATACAGCCTTTGGGGAGTCATTTCGTATCGAACTTATTCACCTGATCTCGGGCCCTCAAATTTTCATCATTTCCGCTCTCTGTCGAGAAAACTTCAAAGAACTTCCTTTTCCGCATGAAAATGTGCTGCGAAGATGGCCCGACGAGTTCTTCGCCTCAAAACCACATTATTTCTACAATTGCGGAATGGAAAAATTATTCCAGCGTTGGCAGACTGTTGTAAATAGTGAAGGAGAATATGTTTTTTATGGCTAAAGTCTGTTTAGGCTATGTGTATTTGTTGTGGTGATTAAACTTACGGAAAAGCGCTTGGCACTTATGGACCAACCTAATACTTTATCAGTTAAATGGGCCGCTAGCAGACTGGCGAGTCAAGTCTCTAATCGTGCAAAAACGGGAAGGTCGGAGATGACATAATGGGGCCTGCAGGGAAGTTTGGAGTGTGAGTACGTAGAGATCATTTTTGATCTCGAATACACATCACCTCACTGCCACGGATGACAAGGGCGGAGGGTCACATGGCCCTCTAGAACCAAACCTGCAACATCTACGAGGTGCATTCAAGTTCTAAGGCCTCCGATTTTTTTTCTAATTAACTACTCACCCGAAATCGATGAAACTGGCGTTACTTTTCGACGTAATCGCCCTGCAGACGTACACATTTTTCACAACACTGACGCCATGATTCCATGGCAGCGGCGAAGGCTTCTTTAGGAGTCTGTTTCGACCACAGGAAAATCGCTGAGGCACTAGCAGCACGGCTGGTGAATGTGCGGCCACGGAGAGTGTCTTTCATTGTTGGAAAAAGCCAAAAGTCACCAGGAGCCAGTTCAGGTGAGTAGGGAGCATGAGGAATCACTTCAAAGTTGTTATCACGAAGAAACTGTTGCGTAACGTTAGCTCGATGTGCGGGTGCATTGTCTTGGTGAAACAGCACACGCGCAGCCCTTCCCGGACGTTTTTGTTGCAGTGCAGGAAGGAATTTGTTCTTCAAAACATTTTCGAAGGATGCACCTGCTATCGTAGTGCCCTTTGGAACGCAATGGGTAAGGATTACGCCCTCGCTGTCCCAGAACACGGACAGCATCATTTTTTCAGGACTGGCGGTTACGCGAAATTTTTTTGGTGGCGGTGAATCTGTATGCTTCCATTGAGCTGACTGGCGCTTTGTTTCTGGATTGAAAAATGGCATCCACGTCTAATCCATTGTCACAACCGACGAAAAGAAAGTCGCATTCATGCTGTCGTTGCGCGTCAATATTGCTTGGCAACATGCCACACGGGCAGCCATGTGGTCGTCCGTCAGCATTCGTGGCACCCACCTGGATGACACTTTTCGCATTTTCAGGTCGTCATGCAGGATTGTGTGCACAGAACCCACAGAAATGCCAACTCTGGAGGCGATCTGTTCAACAGTCATTCGGCGATCCCCCAAAACAATTCTCTCCACTTTCTCGATCATGTCGTCAGACCGGCTTGTGCGAGCCCGAGGATGTTTCGGTTTGTTGTCATACAATGTTCTGCCTTCATTAAACTGTCGCACCCACGAACGCGCTTTCGACACATCCATAACTCCATCACCACATGTCTCCTTCAACTGTCGATGAATTTCAATCGGTTTCACACCACGCAAATTTAGAAAACGAATGATTGCACGCTGTACAAGTAAGGAGAACGTCGCCATTTTAAGTATTTAAAACAGTTCTCATTCTCGCCGCTGGCGGTAAAATTCTATCTGCCGTACGGTGCTGCCATCTCTGGAACGTATTGACAATGAACGCGGCCTCATTTTAAAACAATGCGCATGTTTCTATCTCTTTCCAGTCCGGAGAAAAAAAATCGGAGGCCTTAGAACTTGAATGCACCTCGTACATCCAGGGGAGGGCCAATATTATGTTTCAGCGCCTATATTTTGTTGCTCGTATTAAATATCGAAAAACATCATCAGTGTGTTTAATGTACAGCCATTACTTTTGTTATTATAGTTTGAGAGTAGCCAAGTGATCTTTGCACTGCTTTCTCTTGTGAGGTGAGGACTCTCGTACAACTGCGTATTTGGTCTGGTCTGGCTGCAGCCGAGTAGGTGAGACGGTGGGGCAGCGAGGAGAGCAGACGCGGAAGCTGTGGCGGGTGCGGACGTGCTCCGCGGACCGCGGCCGCTTTGCATAATGACGCGTTTATTCAAACGGGTGCGCACGCGCGCGCCTAAGCGGCAGTTAACAGCCGCCACTCGCCACAGCCTGCTGCCTACTGCATACGTCACAGGCACGGGCTGGGCAAGCTGCAGCAACCCGCACAGAGGCAGTGTCGGCTTATATGCTCTCCGCTATGTCCCGACTACATCAAGAGATAAAATATGAACTACTTGGAAGCGGTATTACTCTTCAGTTTATGGAAATATCACTCTGCGATGTAAATGGGTGTTAGCGCCGCTAGTGTTTCAGGACGTTTCTGAGAATGCTTTCTACATATTCACTCATCAGACAGTACAGATCTTAAATAATAATATATCGCTTGCTGGCATTTTTTTGTGATCTTTACAAGGCGTGTCGTAATACAGATCATGCCACTCTCTTAGAAAACTGAAGTTTCGTGGCATTGACGGCTTTACACAAAGGTTTGAATCAAATTTAACAAATAGAATGCAAAATGTTTTACTGAATCATTCAGACAATGTCGTGATGGTGGAAAATTTTAGTGATTAGGAAAAAAAATCACGGAAGGAGTCCCATACGATTCAATTTTGAGTCCACTCCTACTCCCCATATAGGAGAGTGACCTTCCATTTAACATTCAACATGCAAAATCTTTTTGCAGACTATGCAACGTTTACAATAAACCTCATTAGGCAGGAAGCAACAGGAGAGCTGGTGAAGGATATTTTCCAAATAATTACTAAGTGGTTCTCTAAAAATGGACTCCCTCTAAATTCTGAAAAAAAAAGAAAAGACCACTGTATTCAGATCTATACAGCAAGTAGTGTCATACCAACAATTGACTTAGCACATGAGCATGACTTAGTAAACAGGGACCATGCTGAATTTTCTTGTGTATATATTGATGGAAACCTCAACTGGCAGAAGCTGAGTTTCTCAAACAATTAAGTTCAGCTACATTTGCTCTTCCTATAATTGCTAATCTTGGAAACAAACATATCAACCTCTTGACATATTTTCCACATTTCCACTCAATAGTGTCATAGGAAATAATTTTCTGGGGTAACTCAACACTTAGAAAGAATATGATAATTGCTCAAAAGCGAGCAGTAATTTGTGGTGTTCGAGCAGGTAGGCATTTTAACTGTGCCATCATAGTACATAAATAATCCTTCACAACATGAGGTGGACAGTGATGACCATACCTACGACACTAGAGGAAGATATTACCTTTATTACTCGCTGTTACAACTGTCAGTGGCGTAGAAATACGTTCAATATGCAGCAACAAAAATATTCGATAATTTGCCCAATAAAAGGGAAGCAAGTTTTAAATTTAAATTAAAATAATTCCTGCTGGACAACTCCTTCTGTTATTCTACTTAAAATCTGGTAGTCAGTAAAAAATGTGTAGTTGCACGAGTAGGACTGAAAATAATGTGTTCATTAATGTCAACACTAACCATATATACATATTCGATAAACAGACTAGTTCTACATCATTTTGATAAATGAATCGTTCAAGTGATATATGTACATGTAACTAAGTAACCAATTTATATTTCATTGTTAGATAAGGAAAATTCTGTTCAAGGTAGCCTACGCGTTGTATTAGGAGATAGACAAAATTTGACCAGAAGACGGAGAACCTGTATTAAATGTTATGCTCCTCGATTCCTCGAAAAAAAAAAACTGGCATCAGTATCCTGGTTTCAATCTCCCAGTTTTCTTTAGCGTATCAACGGGTGAGAGCATTATCCCTTGTTGATTGTGCTGCGCTCTGCTCGAGCCAAGTTGTTATTCGACGACCTCCTGAACCCATTCGTGCCGAAAAAGACAGCTGTTTGTGAATGTTGGAACCCGGAGGCGTTCGGGAGGTATACGGGTTTGTGTTGATAATGTGCGACGGATACATGCAAGGAAACATACATCACATCTCTCGATGCCAGGGACGAAGATACGAATGGTGGGATGGGGGAGGGTGGAGAGGGGTTCCAATGCTTTCCTGCTCCTCTCATAGAACCAATAATGCTCTTTTTTCCATTTTTATTAGATTTACAGTCACTAGCGTTAAAACATGACAACTATTAGTTGTAATGAGTATGATATTAAATTTTCCCTGTTGAGCACTTAAAATGACTGCTCGATTTCAGAGTTTAGCAGTAACGAGAAGTGACACGACGTCTATAAACTGTGATGTTAAGTTTAGCTTCGGCTCCTTAGCCTACTTCTTATCGGTACACGTCGGTACACTTCGTGTCGACTGTGTTATTTATACTACTGCTGCTAACCCTAATGCATTAAAAACAAGGGAAAACAGCCCCTTTGAGGAAAAGAGACTTTAAAAGTGGAAATGTGACTTATATGTACTGTAATGGATAGAATAATGGGCGTTAATTACAGTGACGTCTCAGTTAGTTATAGTGACGTAATTACCAATCCGACAAGGCCTGCTGTATGGGAAAGCTCAGAGGAGCCATATAATTATAATTAATATATAATTTTGCTTTCGATTCATATTTCATTGCGATAATGGTTTCACATGGCCACCTATCCTTTCGTTGATACGTCACACCTGCACGTTACGCCTTAAAACACGTAGTTTTGAGAGTGTTTCCAAATTATGTTCTTCCGGAAAACAGTAAAAATTGATAGTATGGTGAAGGAAACCGAAAACTTTTGAATACGACGAAATCTCTTAAATACAGTACGGCGGACCTGTTTTTCTATCATAAGCCAATAGTAGTATAGAATTTTCAGATGAATGTTACAGGGAAAAATCTCCCATAGTGATGAGAACATTTCCAGCGCGAATTACGCTCTGACCACTTGCTGCGATGGAAATGACGCTAGGATGTAACAAGGTTTCGTGAGAAGTCGATATACTTATGTTCATGTTCCCACATAATACTGCTTTGCAGCTACGAATATGAAATTAAATTCTATTAATGCCACAGCCGAAGCGCAAGCAGTTAACTGCGTATTGGCTAGTGCGATGGCACTGAGTGTCACTTTGTGTAGATTGGCAACCACAGCGTCGCGGAAACTTTCAAATTCTACAGACGAATTGGACAATAGTAAGACTGAGTAGTGTCGTCCGCTATCATCTACGCTATGAGAACAACTGACACTAATTATATTTATTTTTTTAAAATTTGTGTGCGCCACTGTCTGATTGGCTAACTTCGGTGGTAATTACTACTTCTCTGCATAGTCTACCCTCCAGCGCCATTACAAGTTTTTCAGCACGCTGGAATATTTATAGGTGAGCAACTTCTGTTAATCAGTACAACTAAAAGCCAGCCAATGTTGCAGCTATCACTCTCTTTGTTCACTCGATGACTAATTTCGTGCCGGGATCCATTTTCAAATCATCGTAACACAGAGTCAAAATAGTATTTCCGAAAATGCAAAAACTATTTCAAAAATCTGCAAATGTATGCACCGTAACTGTTCGTTTGCACATTTTTGCCATCGCTCGAACAGTCCACGGGTATACTGCCGGTTCATAGTGTCCAACGGGCACAATATTTCGGCGATCAGACACGTCGCCATCGTCCAGGTGCTCTGACGAACTTAGCTCCTGAGGGCGGGCGGCCGATTTAAGTCCCCACGCGGGCCGCACCTGACGATGGCGACATGCTCGATCGCCGAAATATTGTGCCCGTCGAACACTATGAACCGGCAGTATACCCGTGGACTGTTCGAGCAACAAATACGCCGAGAGAAACTGATGAATCACATCATTTTTGCTATCGTTTTTGCGTTTTCGGAAATATGATTTTGACCATCTGTTACGTTTTTTTTGAAAACTAATCATCGAGAGAATAAAAAAAATGAAATGTGGAGGTTTTGCTGATTTCTCGTTTTAGTGATTTTCAGACTGTTTTTGAACGCCCCATAGAAACGAGGTTTTCGACGACCGATAGTACGGTGCAAGGCTCTAAATATGTTGTATGTTCAATCCCTTTAACTCTTGTAGCTAGCTAGATATTGAGGCAAATGTGGTTGATAATGTTGGCGTTAGAACGTCGTAAAAGTATCGATGAACTGCGTTAAATCTGGAATCCAAGGTGGCCACAGTCGGTTATTCGACCGCACCGAATGGGACTCTCAAGCCAAACTCCGTCATATGCAACCAGAAACTATTCAGACAGTACTGAAATAAAGTATTTCTTCTTGACCCTACATTTTGAGACATGGATACCGGGTTAGCTGTAAAAATACAATCTGTAAAAAGACAATCTGTAGTGAATTCAGAACTTTCTTTTCTGGTATGACATGACATACTGATTACTAATGAGATCGCTATACCCCTGGAGCCAATAATTCAGTAAATACTACGATCATACAGTAAAAGCACAAAACAAGTGTTTATGAGAGTAAGGGATTGATATTCGTGTGGAACAGATTAATTACAGGATTAAATCGTGAAATGTGTGCTTTTTTTACAGTACCTTTCGCACAAATTGCATATCTCAGGGCCGATTTCACTAGGCGTGGAGACGACCCAGTTATTAAGGGGAAGGAGGAGGGGTTGAATTATTTCATCATTCTTCATAGTCGTTTGTAGTGTAGTAATGTCGACAGCATATGCTGGGTTGGTATGGCGCGTCGCCTCGTAACAGTGCAGCAGGAGTCGGCAGCTCTCATCGGTGTTCCAGGAGTTTGCAGCGAGTCCCGGGAATGGTCTCTGCCATGCGTGGTGCACCCGATGTAGCGTTATCGCAGTGTCAAGAGGTAAATGTTAGGCAAGAAAATAACAATGCTCAGTCGTGTCCTTCATTTCCAAGTACTGCACCGAAAGGATTCATCCATTTAATGTTGAACAGGAAAGTAATAAGCCACACAGTCACGATGAAGATTCGGGTTGGGGTAAGGATCAGAATCAAAGTCAGCAAAATGTAGATAATGAGTGGAAGAACCTCGATGTCGTCTTGCTTTTGCGCTGCCACACCGACTGCTCCTTAACCTTTATCACTCTCCTTAGTTCACAGACTCCTCGAGTTTTTCGCCCTCTCGGCGATGCCGTTGACAGACTAAATTTGCAGTGCCATCCAGTGGCCATGCCTACTAGTGCAACGTTGAAATTTTCTATCTTGCATGGACTGGTGTGTGATTCGACATCGGTAATTGGTGTTTTCCTCAGGTGTTCAATGTCAAGATTCTTCCCAACATTGGTCAGAATCAATCCAGCATGCTGTTCTTATGTATTTCAACATTTCTTAATTGCTGTGAAAGTATCCATACAACACTTCATATAACGGCTGTCTCTGCATAAGTCGTGGAGTGTCTTATGTTTGTGCTTCGTCTACGAATCTGCTGGCATTCATGAATTTCAAGCAACCTAGGGTAATTTTTTTGTTGTTCTTCGACAGTTCCGTAGTTTCACCCACCTCGAGTGCATTCTTGGCGCTTTTGTGTCTACGCTCCATCTCAGCTCCTGCAGGGATGCGTGAAGTAACGGCACGTTTCACGTTTTTTTAAGGTAGGTGAAAACTGCTACAGCCAGTCTGTAGTTGTACACTACTCCACATGAGCTTTCTTTATGAATTTGTATAAACACTCTGTCTGAGTGGATGCAGGCGTCTACGAATTATCGACACGTTTCTCGTTGTCTGTCAGGCACTTTGCAAGGTATCTATTGTTAAGTGAGCCGAGGGACTCCGAAAGTCGGTCTGCTCCGTGGGGTCCGCAGCTCGTGGTCGTGGGATAGCGTTCTCGCTTCCCACGCCCAGGCTCCCGGGTTCGATTCCCGGCGCGGTCAGGGATTTTCTCTGCCTCGTGATGACTGGGTGTTGTGTGCTGTCCTTAGGTTAGTTAGGTTTAAGTAGTTCTAAGTTCTAGGGGACTGATGACCATAGCTGTTAAGTCCCATTGTGCTCAGAGCCATTTGAACCATTTTTTTTGCTCCGTGGGTGCAAAATTCCCGCATGTCTGCATGTTAGTGTATGAGGTCCGACATTTCTCTTGGACTTGGTCACAGTAGCTAAGGGGCGTCGAGAGTGTTCACCACCACAGGTATTTCACAGCTCCTTGGCATGATTCTTAAGCCTTTGATGTGGAAGTTTGAGAGTCATGACAAGGTGGCCCATCTATGATGGTGATGTCGTTACAGATGTACATAAGATATGCGCAAAATTAAAAGGAACTATGTCATGTGGAAATAAAAATAACCAATACGCAGTAATACTATTCATCAATGTGCATGGGTTAGTTTTATTTTCATATGACATGGTTCCATCTTACTTCGCACATATCTTATGCACAGCTGTAACGTTATCACCACATTCAATGTGATTTGTGTCCTCATGTGTTGACCATATGTTTTGACTTTTGTTTATGTGTGCATATTCTGTATCAGTTTATCATGGGCAATCATTTGCACAAATAGTCGACTGGGCTTGGCACGTTAGGGCACAAGTAAAAATATAACATCACCATAAAAAACCACGCTAGTGAGTGAAGCATTTATGTTTTCGCTATGGAATGAAGATCGAAGGGCCAATAGAACACAGATGGGTCACTTTGTCTGACTCTCAACCTTCCGTATCAAAAGCTTGAGTCATGTCCAGAAGCTGTGAAGTACTTCTGCTAGAGAACACTCTCGACGCCTCTCAGCCACTGTGGCCCAGTACAAGGGGAAACTCGGACTTCATACACTGACCAGCAGGGATACGGGCATGCGGACATTTTGCACCCACGCAGGAATTAGGCTTGCGAAGATCCTCGGCTCAGTGTCTGGCGTAACCTACAAACTGTGGTGACGTATTCCTGACTAGAAATGGAGGAATGAATGTCCGGTGAACACGAGTCCGGAAATGCGTCGTTGCCATGGTAGACAACGCTGACGAATGAAAGTTGCTCTGACCACATCCTGGTAAAGATTTAGTAAAGGTTACTTCGTCGGTAAAGAGGACTGATCATAGAAATCCCATAATTTTGATGGTCTCGTGCAAAAGGCATCGACAAAATTCTCCCCGTGGGGGGGGGGGGGGGGGGGGGGGGGGGAGAAATCTCCTGCTGATAATCCTTGCACTCTTTACAGGCATCAGGGACCTGATAATCCTTGCACTCTTTACAGGCATCAGGGACAGTAGCTGTTGTAATAAAGGATACACACAATCGTACTACGGCTTATACCATGTCCGCTGGCCACTTGCCTGGAGCTTGTACTAGAGTTCGCATCAATATCCTGTAGAATCCGGTCCTTCAAATCCGGTGTACGCACAGCCCGCCGCCTCGCTACACGCTCGTCTGTCCGAAAGGCTCCATGATCACACAAACACCCGAAAAGGCCTTAAAATGTTGTGTGACGTGGATGCTGTATGTGAGTCTACTTGTTTTGATATAGATGCGCAGCCTCTCGACCATTTCCATTTGCTTGGTCCTACACAAACATCTCGGCTTGTTCCGACATGAATACCAGATCATTCTGCTGCTTGCAGTACGCTGTGTTAATCACACAGCCTTCATCACACAAGGAACATACGGCGCCGTCTACTGTGGCAACCATGCTTTTCCGGACACGTGTTCATAGGATTTTTTTCCTACATTTCCAGCCAGAAATCCGTCCCCGCAGTTTGTCAGCTTTATTGATGTTTACCCTGTATATGTCAACAACTGAAAATACTATGCACATACAAGACACACAGAATTAGGACGACCACTCTTAGAAAAAACCTTACCCAGTAATGGTGTTCATCGAAGAATTACGTGTAACAAATCTCAACAGTGAGATACATACACCGCACATGGACTTAGCCCATGTGACCCAAAAAATTGTCCACACACAGTAGTAATGTTCATCAAAAAATTCTATAAAATAGATGCAAAGTGGGCGTTATTCCAAATACTTGGTCAGGCCAAACGATAATACTGGTGACACAAATTCTTGGACCGCCATGGACCATGCCAGAGAGGACGGGTTAGGTAACACTTAAGCGTGTTTTACCAACAGCATACCACACTCCTCCTGAGCGAGTTTGATTCCCACCATGCAACAGATACGAAATTGGGATTTGTGGCCTTCTTCCTGATACACGAACTACAGCCATTGTGTCATTGTGTATAATCTGTGCATCACCGATGTATGGCCGGCCTCCCACCGATTCACTAGGTTTCACTATATCAGCTGTAAGAGTCACACGAACAGACTCAAATATCAAGGCCATTAACATCGAACTCGCTAAATTGTCCTATCAAGTCTCAATCCACGTTCCATGTAATGTTTTTTTAAAAATAAAACGTCTTTTCTGCTGAGTGCAAGACACTTTTGGCGCGACTCATATCACCTCTCCACATTCATACCAAGTGTCCCACATTCCAGGCATACACAAAACTGACTACCACAGCAAAATAAATACGTACTAATTACTATCACAGAAAGTATGCCACAAAACACAAGGTGTTACGAAATGTCATCTACAATTATCTCTGTCTCTACTGATATGTTCTACTCTATTGACCTACATATTCTCTCAGGTTGTGGATGTTAAGTTTCCAAATCTAGCGCTCTTCGTCATAAATAACGTAGGCTTTTGGCACTACCCCCTGTAGCACTGCGAATGAACCGTCGTACTGGTGAAAGAATTTTTCTATGTTTTTCTTAGCGGCATTCGACAATCTATGCAATCACAAGAGGACTTAGCCCCCGAAATTTTAAGTCCTCGTACTATTTTCCGCCTCCTTTTTGATCCTTTTCGTCACCTTTTGCGTCGTGATTTACGCGTTGCTGGTGTGTCTCAGCTTCTCACACTGGAGGTTTGACAGTCCTATTGACAACGGGCTTCTCCGGTTTCTGGAACTGCAGATAAATTAGTCGTTATCCCATACTGCAATGCACGGTTTCATTGAAGAACCATTCTACAGTATCTCTGGATCCAGTCATTGTGTCTGTCAGATACCGATATCCTAAAGAACAATCTCAGCTTTCGCATGTATCGTTCTGCGGAATTAGAGGTCACCAACTTTTCTAATCACCTACGTTCCACCTCGGTAACGTGAAAATCGTGGCATGGTATGAGAGTACCCTATTGAGCTTACCACAAGTGAGCATAAAACCTTACGTGAAAATTTTTACACAGCCTTTGATTGTGATGCGTTTTGTGGCGTAAAATCTGACGTGTCCACGACAAGAAAATGAACTGTTGCCCGAACTGCCCTTTGGCGGACGGCCGTAACGATCAGCCCGCACTTTATCATTTGGCGCATCTGGTGTGATGATGTGCATTTCATCTGGTAAAAATGTGCTCTGGAGTCTCAAACGCTGGTACATGTTACCTTTCCTATCTCCGCAACCTTCCGTCTGAGTAAAGCATGTTCCCATTCCTGGGGATTGTCGCACACAACTCCGTTGTTCGGCAGTGGCCAATGTGCTGATGCTAGCGCTCAATAAAGAAATCCAAAAGTGTATCAAGGAGTCGAATTTTTTACCTTAGTTCTTTCTCGTGGCACTGGAAACATACCCTCCCCTGAAACGTTTGCGATAGTGCAGTATTTCTCGTTCGCACTTCCTCTCCACCAACTCTCGGGGTTTCTGGTTGATGATATTGCGCTGCGGCTGATTCCCTCCTATAGCCTCGGACGCACAGGAGATAATTTGACATATTAGGTACAGACGGAATATCTTCGAAACTATGGTAAACATCTGCATCTACATAGATAGTCGGCAAGCCACCGTACGCTGCGTGGCGGAGGGCGTCCTATACCGCTACCAGTCTTTTCCTTTCGTGTTCCACTCGCAAACAGATCGAGGGAAAATCATTACCTATATGTCTCTGTACGAGCCCTAGTTTCTCGGATCTTCGGCAGTCAACTTCAGAGTCCGGTTTTCTAAATTTTCTCAATAGTGTTTCTCGAAAAAAGTGTCTTCCCTCCAGGGATTCCCATTTGAGTTCCCGAACCATCTCTGTTAACACTTGCGTGGTGTTCGAACCTACCGATAGCACGTCCAGCAGCCGGTCTCAGAATTGCTTCGGTGTCTTCCTTCAATCCGACCTGGTACGGTTCCCAAACACGCGACCAGTACTCAATAACAGGTCGAAACAGCGCCCTGTATGTGGTCTCCTTCACAGGTGAACCTGTATTTCCAGAAAAGTGTCCCAATAAACCAAAGTTAATCGTTCCCCTTCCCTATCACAGTTCTCACATGCTCATTTTGTTTCATATCGCTAAGCAACTCGTATAAGTGCAGAAATTTTTCTTGGTGACTGAGGACAATGTACCAAGCAACATTACGTCAGCATTTACTTAGTTTTTAGACTAATAATTACGGCTGTTAGGAGTAGTATGTTTATAGGTTGGTTAGTACGCCAAAGTGCAAGGGGCAAGAGCAAGCCATTAATGGTTATTTTCCCTGCACAGCGGAGCTGGTGTTGATATGTGATGCATAGATGCATGCAAAAACGGTTAATCTATACGGACAGGTGTAATCCACTTATAAGGAGAGGCCACGACGTTGGGATCCAGGATTTACTTCAAACTTTCTACATCTTTAGTAGGCCATTAAAACAACATAATGTGCAACTAGTAAGGTACACTACTCTGGAAATTCCGAGAACATCGCAAGAGAAGTTTTAGGCGACTATTATGTAACTGATGAATCTGCGAGTAGGTGCCTGACCTTAGAGTTCATTGTGATCAAGTGGTTAGCGTTCGAGCTTCGCAAGACGAATATATGTGGGATGAAGTTTCAACTCTCCCTCAAACCCTCATTTTTATAGTACTAGTGTATATTCCGTGATATTCGAAAAATTTGCACCTACACTATTCGTCCTTGCTGCATTAGCATCGTCTCATCTCTAATCAGATTAACTCCCAAATGAGTACCTTATTAAATGAATATAATGAGTAACTCACTATCGTACAAAATCATTCCAATAGTGACAATATTTAAAGAAATACTTGAAATATAAGTTTTTTTTGCACCCTCTATATAGAATGAACGAGATTTCCTCACATAAAACACATGACGGACAACGTAATATAACACAAATTCAGCAGGATTCTCAAACTGTTGCAGGTGATTCTGTAAGTATCCTGATTTGCACAAAGCATATTTCAATACATTGAAAGACTTCGGTGAAGGCAGCTGATTATAGACTAGTGCCTGCAGCTTGATTATGTTGTTTATCAAGTGGAGATTGACATCGTGATCACTCAGCAGAAGTACATCAGGAAATCTTCTCACAAAGTTCTTACAACATCGTATGACATATATGGCTATCGGATGTACCTCTCCCATCGAAAGTTTTGGGATTACAAAATGAACAAATTCCTTGCCCTCAGGTGCAACGTTCAAAACAGTCTTTTCACATTGATCATCAAAAGGCTTTAACAATAATATAGATTTTTCTCCCCCACTGGAACAGAAAACATTATTCAAATACCTTTTGACCTGGTCAGACGTTAGCTTACCAGATTTTGATGCTGTCACGAGGACATTTGGGGCTTCAAAAACAGATTCTCGAGTGCTCTATTCAAATTCTCCATTAGTTTCTTTTCAAACAATGAAAAGGGCAGTGATAAGTGTGTACAGCTTATTTTCCAGAGACGATATTTCAGAAACCCGCTTTATGATACGTGGATATATGTGGCGTGAAAGTTTCTTTAACTTCTCTCGTAACTTAAGTTTCAATTTTTCAGAATTAATTAATGATTCTGCACTGCTGTGCAAAGTTTCCAGTTATTACAAACGTTAATCGTATAGTTATAAAATTTTAACATTTATATGAAACTCATTTTTTATGTATCATGGTTGCAAAAATATTCTCTCTGAACCCAACATTCCAAATTACCTTTCGGGATGTGTTTTACCCCTTAAAAGTGAAACAGGGAAAAAATATATATTGGATTATTTTTACTCCTCTACATACCCGACACGTTTCATCAAAATCGTTTACTTACACCTGGGAATATTTCCTTGTTAGTGTGCTTTGCTTGTCGGTGACCGAGTACACGTTACCCTAAGCTTGTGGGCCGCTCCCCGCGTTAAAAACGGGAATGTATCCCTAAATGGCACGAATGTTTTCTCTAACACCTGTCTCTGTTCACTTCTCAACAATGAGTTATCTTTGGTATGCTTTTTATGGCGATCGGATTAGCCTCTGCGTTTCCACATCCAATTCTCACTGATCGTCAGTGTACTTAACGCCATCTACCGTACCCGTTGATGGTGAGCAGGACATGATGAATTTATCACACCTCTTCGATAGCGTGGAAACACCTGCGACCCTTGTAAACAAGAAAACTGGCAGCATCGGTCGCAAGACGTTTGAAATACTGTATTACAGGAAATCGATTTCAGTGACTGTGTGACAATCTTCAGTGCAAATATTGAAGTCTTGAAGACTTAACGTAATAAAAGCACATATTACAGCTTCAACATGACGTGAGTATAGAAGATCACGTTTCTCTGTACTGAAGTTGTAATTGGTGATTTTATTATGTGTCTTCAAGACTTTAATATTTGAACTGAAGATGGTCACAAAGTTACTGAAATCGATTTGTAATAATTAATGTTTGGCTGGCCGGTGTGGCCGAGCGGTTCTAGGCGCTTCAGTCTGGAACCGCGCGACCGCTACGTTCGAATCCTGCCTCGGGCATGGATGTGTGTGATGTCCTTAGGTTAGTTAGGTTTAATTAGTTCTAAGTTCTAGGGGACTGATGACCTCAGATGTTAAGTCCCATAGTGCTCAGAGCATTTGAACCATTTTTTTTGAATAATTAACGTTTTCAGAACTGTTACGACTGATACCGACAATTTACTTGCTTACGGAACTAACGTTAAGGACGTTGAACGTATGTTTCTCAGTGGAATCCAGCCTCAACAAAATTGGCTTAAATTACAGGCGAGTGGGCGTATGCTATACTTTCGTAGCGCACCTCACAGTGCTTCTCAGCCAGTCAGCAATCTCTTTCTCATTCTCCGCCATGCATGGGCTTCTCCCTGCTGTAGGGACTTTCTTTTGAACCTTTGGCGCACTTATCGTCGTGGCATTTGACTGTAGTATCTCGCTGGATGCTATTACACTGAAGCACCAAAGAAACTGTTATATTAATGCGTATTCAAACACAATGACATGTAAACAGTCAGAATATGGCCCTGCAGTCGGCAACACCTATTTAAGACGATAACTGTCTGGCGCATTTACTGTCGTCAAAATAGGAAACATTTCACATGCTTACAGCGCCATATTTTCACCTGGTGGTAGACAGTGGAACTATTACTTTTATAGTAAACTCCACGAGAGTGCCGAGTAATGAACATACCTACAATGTTTCAGCGTCCTGTGGTGTACAAAGCCTGCACAGCAGTCGGAACGCCATCAGTTTAATTATAACCACCCGCTACGTCAATCTCAGCAAAAGGTTTTTCTGTGGTTTGCATTTGTCCTCTTTCGTAAATTCAATGTAAGGAAAATAGGGTATACCTGCTCTCCTAAGAGTCTGTCACGAATGCACAAAGTTGAAGCTGCACGATGGCGCGCTGAAACACACACACACACACACACACACACACACACACACACACACACATACACGCGAACAAATCACGTACGCATAAACATACATACAAATATTCGTACCTATAGTAAAAGAAATATACCACTTATTGCATGTACATGTCCGGTCTATTCACGTGTGCCCTGTAATTTGAAGTTAAGTGGTAATTTTCCCGTGGTGAACAAGGCATGCGCTACAGTCGTTGGTACAGCCAATGTGTCCTGTAGTGTCTGTCTCTTCTCGGGAGACTTCTTCGGAGACTTGTGAGGATAAGCCGGTACACCATCCAACACAGGGCCTCTGTCTAGAATTGTGTCGAAAACTGACAACAAATTCCAATGAGGTTCTCGTAGTATGTTAAGTATGCCGTCAAGAAACGATCACAGTTTCACTGCAGCGGCGATACAACACAGGTTTCCAAAATTCCTTCACCGAAGAAGGTGCAGTATTATGTTGGTGGGTGTTGACAGCAGAAAGGCATTTTCTATACGTTGTTGTGGATTTCTGTACATTTAGAAGGAATTTATTTGTGGAGTGATTTCACTGTTTTCGTCTAGAAATGTTTTGAATGTATTGAAGTTGGCTTTTCAAATGATCAAGGAATACTTCCAGTGACATTCTAAACACACAACACAGCATCTGCACATCTGAGCCAGTATTTAATAATAGCGCTCGGAAGTTCCTTACTTTGAGACAAATTTCTTTAGGTTTGAAGTGAGCCAGACAAGGCCTCCATGGCTAAGCCATCTGACTGCTTGTAGAGAATTTCTGGGAGATAGAAAATTCTAAGTCTTTATAGCTACATATAAAAGTTGTCATTAAAACAGTTATAGGTTTATATTCAGATTGTTATGATTTCATCCGCCCCCATTCCCAACATTTTCGCACATGGGCACTCACTTTTCAATGTTTGTGATAACGAAACTTCCTGGCAGATTCAAATTTTCCCTTTCGCGCCCAAGTTCTCTGCGAACTGAGTTACTTAAGCACGACTCACAACTCATCCTCATAGCTACACTTCCTCCAGTAGGACTCCTACCTTCCGGACTGAATGACTTCCGATATGTTCCCTTTCGGATTTATGTACTTCTTAGTTCAATCAGTTACAACTGTGTTACAAGTGCACAGGTAAAATTACATTTTCTTTGCATCCAGTCGCCATGAACAATATCTTTTCAAAGGCATTACACGGACCTGCACGCCTTTTTGTGACAATAGTCTTATTATTTGATGACGGCCATGGAAACCGAATTCTGCTTCGCAGAATACATTAATACTACAGAACATCTACGTTTTGTGTTTTTCTTCAGTAAACCCCGTGTGATGAAGACACACTATACGCCACAGCTTTCCTCCCCATGAGATTCAGCTAGCAGAGACGGATATTTTGTCCACCACCAAGATTCGATGCAGCTACCCTAGTCGAGAGGCATCATTATAGCGTGCGTTAGGGAAAGTGGGACAATGTTCTTTCTCGATAGAAACAAACTGAATAAAAGTGAATATCTTTCAAGGTACTGTAAAGGAAGGAAGATTAGATTTGACAAGGAGATCGTTAGAAACGGAGCACGAGTTATGATTTGCCAAAGATGGGCCACGAATACAGCTACAGGCGTCTTTTCCAGATCCATTTTAGTATTTTGAAAGATGGAACAAATATAAATCGAGATAGTCACGAGGCACTTGAGCCAGCTCCTTCCCAATGCGAGTCTAGTATGTCAACCACAGTGTCACATAGCCACTGTTAACTGAAGCTGACATACAATGATTAAAGGCCGGTTACGGACATATGGATTCCACAAAAATTACATGTACTTAAAAATAAACTTTGATAAAGCTAAACAAGAACGTAAAACACACCCTCTTCATCCCCCTAACTCCCCTCTCTCTCTCTCCCCTCCCCCCCCATCTCTCTCTCTCTCTCTCTCTCTCTCTCTCTGTATCCTCCCGTCTCCCCCTCCCCCGCTCTCTCTCTCCCCCTCCCCCTTTCTGTCTCACTCTATATCGCTCTCGCACACACAGAGAGAGAGAGAGAGAGATTAATAAATTATTTTAACGAATGTGATCTGAATAATAAGACTTCAGGTGCATGCTAATCATTCTAAGGAGCGGTACTGTTCGTGTTCTTTTTCGTTCAGGTGACCTTTTCGTATTATGTTAAAAACAATGGGTGTCGGCTTTGTCATTCTTACCTTCTGCAAAATTACACACACACACACACACACACACACATTATTGCCATCCTTACATTTTCTGCGTCGCCTGTTTCCTTGTTGCTCGTGCACCATGCACATTTAGCACCATGCTGCGATATTTTACTAATTTTCATCACCACCCGATGACGACAAGCAGGTGCTCCGTCTAAGTACTGCGAATTTTCAGCGCCACCACAAAACAAAACACCAGGCAATGAGAATTCTGTGACGATTTATCTGCCGCATCGTTTGAACTAGATGTAATCTCACGGAGACTGTGTTAACGAGAATGGCTTCGTTTCATTTGGGTAGTAGCCTCGTGGAATGAGTCAGTTGCTAGTGTTTTCTGCCCCTCGCCAGAGGTAAGTAATGAGACTCGGCTGCACGAGTCGCCCGCAGCAGTTTGATCGCGGCAGCGAATAAACTTGATGAAACTCTCCGCACGATGTGGTGGTGGGCAGGGCTTGGTAGAGAGAGACGGAGGGGGGAGGGGCGAGGCTGCCGCCCGGCAAGTCGGACGGGGGTAGGGGGTGGCGTTATTTTCTCGGCGAGGCGAGAATCTTCAATCGGGCTGCCCCTAAATTAGATGTAAACCAGTCGCCGCAAGTGTCGGCCGTTCCGAGTTTCTGGACGGCGAAGCAAGCGTCCTGCTACCAATGAATAATGTATGGCCTGCTGAGCAGTATGGGACCAGACGATCCCTCGTAGTCGAAGGGCAGCTATCCCTTCCCGAGGGTCAGACGGAAGGGCACGCGCCTCTGCTGGCTGGCCTTGGGAGAGTCAGCCGCTCTGTGTCGTCGGCGTTCCGACCCTGCGCTTTGCGACCTGTGTCGTCAGCATGAAGTTTCCGACAACTAATGTCTTAGCCGTGGGTTTTCCGGACCTCATAGAAAGTCACAACAGTGTGGAAGGCTCTGCCGACCGTTTTTTAATTTTATCTAGTCTTAGGACTGGCTACGCAATTAGTACACAGGCGTGTATCAATACGCTTCTTACTTTCTTGATTTTTTTGTTTTTACTTTTTTATTTGCATACTTGCGATGTTTATTTCTACAACATTACCGGAGCAAATGATTAAACCTCTTGTCTTGTTTTACAAATTTTAATTAATCCCTCAGTTTCTTTTCGTAAGAAAGCCATCGACTTTAAAAATCTTTTTGAATCCCTGCCGTGTACATACGAGAATTTGAACTTAAATATTAGCAACTGCTTATTCACAACCGATAAAAAAGAGTTAGATGTTACTGTCCTTCAAAGTAGTCACCAACGTTGTGTAGAACCCGTTGCCAGCGATGTGGAAGGCGCAGTATACCGTTAGCAGAGCCTGTTCTGTTGATGGTGCGAGTGGAGCCTGTCGAATCTCTGGAACAGTTCTGAAACGAATACCACGAAGTGATTCCATAAAATTCGGAATCAAATCAAAGTCACATGGACTTAAGTTTGGGGAGTATGGTGGATGGTACAGTACTTCCCAGTCCCATCGACCGAACAGAGCAGCCACACCTTGCGCTGTATGCGCCCGCGCATTGTCGTGCAAAATGATGGGTGGGTTGCGCAGAAAGTGTCGGCGATTCCTTCGCAAAGTAGGTCGCAGGTGATGCTCCAAAAACGAACAGTAATACAGTGCATTGACGGTCTGCCGTGGAGGAACGTAATGAGTCAGGATAACACCATCACAGTCGTACTCGAAAATCATCATAACTTTCACCATACTGGGGCTCTGACGTACTTTCAACTTTCGCGGCGACCCATAACGACGCCATTCGTTGGATTGGCGTTTCAGTTTTGGCTCGCACGATGTGGCCCATGTCTCATCCATTGTTATGATACGGTGTAAGATAGCCTCTCTTTCGCGCTCATAGCGCTCCAAGTGCGTCTGAGCAGCGTCGTAACGCATCCATTTCTGCATTTCCGTCAAGTCATGCGGAACCCATCGTTATGCAATTTTTCGCATGCCCAGGTCTTCCTTCAGGATGCGAGGCACAGTAGTAAGCGCTAATCCGGTTTCGTGGGCGAGCTCACGAATCGTATGGCGTCGATCACTGTCCACTAACGCGGCAACAGCATGCACTTCTTCTTCAGAGACGCTAGGACGACCTGACCGATGCATCTCTCCCACTGTTTACCGACCTTTGTTGAAGGCTTTTAGCCAACCTGCCCCTGTTCTGTACGGCAATGCCGATTCCTCGCACGCCCCTTGAAGACCTTGATGACACTGTCTTGCTGTACGACCTCTGGCACCTCCACTAGATCCAGCTCCGTTGTTCCTGTTTCTAAAACATAGTGACACCGTTACGTTAGACCGCTCGCTAACAAGTGACTGTTTCCCTCGATTGTGCGCACGCCGGTGACATGGGACGGGCAAGTGCATTTGCTCGGAGGTAAATTAGGTTAAGTCAACAACGTGTGCTATCAGCGACAATAGTAGATTCCATTGCATAGTGTCTCCACAGCAGTGTTGCCACTATCTAAGTTCCAACCTTCTTTCAAGATCTACGTATCTTTCTCTTCTTTTTGGAGAGGTAAGCCAATGGAATCTTTTTAATTTCAAATATCGCATTTACTGCTTCCTTCTTCAACTTATTTAACAGAAAGTAAAAGTTCATCTGTTTATGACTTATTGTGGACTTGAGTTTCCGACGCTAAACTTCGACAGCTTTTGTAATCCTGTGCCGCTGGTTAAAAAGATTCCACATTTCAATTGGTATTGTAGACATTTCCATCCATTGACTGACCAAATGGTCTCCGAGTTTCATGACCTTTTCTTCACTGGGCATTTCCACCATTATTACCATACAACCTTCATCAAGACCGGCGTTGTGCCACTGCAGCACACATGAGGGAAAAAACGATCGAACCACTATCCCTGTATTCCTCCGTTAGTCCTAACCATTGTATTTTCTTTCACAGATATTGTTTAAACTGAAAATTCCAACCGGACAGCGGTGTTTCAGGGAAAATTGTTTTCATAGCCTTAACTGTTGCCATTTTAAAGACTAGTGGCGCAGTTTTTGGTGACCATCTCACTATCTTATTTTTAATCCAGAGAAAAGTTTTTCATATGATTTTTTTTTGCGAGCAAATAAAAGAGAAAATACCTTCGTATCTTCTTCTGTGCTTCCGATATCAACGTCTTTGGTGTGTAAATTGTTTAGAAAATATGTTGAATGTTCCGTCCATAAGAACAGTTTCATTTCTGCTCAAGATATCCTCCACTCCTTCACAACCGAAGGCCAGGATCCCTTTTTTGTCAGAAACAAGATCCACCGTAAATTAAAAAATACTATTACTTTTAGTTAATTTCAAAATGTCTTCGCTCATTTGAATCTCTGAACTAGTGCCAGCGTTCCGGGTCGACCCAGAAGCTTCTGTTCTTGCTTTACAGAATGCAGTCTTGGAGTTATTATAACTTAGCGTACCCGCGATAAAATCTAAACCTCTGTCTTCCAGGTCTTAAAATTCCACTTCAGATATTTGGAAAGCAGTCACTGCATTTTCTTCGTGGCCTGTTTGCCTTCAGTTGTGCAATCCTTTTATAGTCTGCACCTCTGCGTCGTCACGTGGGCAAGAATGTTCCCGTTCAGTCACGATCCTACCATTCGAAATATTTAAACAACCTCAGAAGTTACTCCGTTCGGAATTCACGCATAACCAGTTCGTATACTCATCACATTTTCTGTTCAGCCAGTAGTGACGACCACTCTTTAGGAAACACAGCTTCGCTTTTGTTGTTGCAATTATTTCTGTTACTGTCAGTGCATAGGAATCAAATGTCTTAGGCTGACGGAACTATACGAAAACGAAGGCTGTCGGCAAGGCTACTGCCTGGCGGTGCCGACATGTCTGCTGCTGGTGAACGGATGGCGTAAATTAGCACTGAGGGAAGCTCTAGTTGGAAAACCATTATGCAAAACTGGTTGATCATATTTACAAATCGGTCGGAAACACTACGGATAGCAAGCCCGCGATTCCAGCCGCACCACTGTGGAACCGCATTTTCGAGTTTCACCTGCTGTTTCTGCTTCTCAGCCACATTGTGTTTAGGAAATTCATACTTGCAGCAGGGTACAATGTTGATAGAATATGTACATTCTGATAGGTTATAATGTGTTAGTAATTCATTTGTCCTGGCCATCGGCGATGAAATGGCGCTCATGAGGGTTGTCTGTTCGTCCTTTGTTTTGACTCTACAGGCAGTAACTGTGATGAGATTAGAGGTGGTCAGCGATTGCAACATTCATTCTAGGGTACAACCATGCCCTTCTGACGAATTCTTACTCTTGCTGAACATCTTCAGCCATTTGAAAAGTGTCGAATCGTGGGCCTGTGGCAAGGTGGATGGACGTATTGATGAACTGCTCCACGTGATGGGCACAATGTGTCATTATTTTCAGCAGTGGTCTGCGGAAAAATCAACATTCTGAGAACAGTTTCATGACCTCCTCGTAGTGCAAGCGAACGTCGAGGTCGACGCATTGTGGGAGCAGCGGTGACCGACCGAACATCGTCCAGGGAAGAAATCCTGGCATATGATGCACCTGCTGTGTCTCCAAGGACCACTGGATACCGCCTGCTGCCAGCAAGACTAGGATCGCATGTGCCTCTTGCCAGGGTACCACTGACAGCACACCACCACCAAGCATGGCTACTCTGGTGTTGCGATAGTGTTGACTGGAGAGTGCAATGGCGCTCTGTTGTCTTTAGTGAGGAGAATAGGTTCTGTCTGTATGCGAATTGTTGACTTTACGTTTTTCGCGTAGGCACGGTGCGCGACCTATTTCCCACGACACATAGGTCCCACCCCAGATTTCATAGATTTGACGGGGCATTAGTTTCAGCTCGCAGTCACATTAGGTGTTTCTGCTTTATAAATTAACCAGTGCTACCGGAAGGGTTACGGCGGGGTAGATAAGGCGCTCATTTATCGTGATTTTAACACGGATGCACGGCAGCCACAACCACACCCGCCCCCCGCGATGAGAGAGAACCCCCCAACAAGCAAGATTACCATCCCCTCGCCAACCGAATGGCATCAGCAAGATCTTGCTGAAAACCGAAGGATATTCCGGTCCTAAGTAAAATCGGTAAGCGGATCGAAGGCCTCCATCCAGTCACTCACTGATAAGTCTGGCCTGGCAACGGAAGACAGCAAAACGAAAGCTTGAAATTTACCATTTGAGAAATCTTTCACGCAGGACGATCGTAGAAACATACCGCCGCCTGAGTCTCGTACAGATCCAGTCACTCACTAAGTCTATCGCGAATCTCTTGCCCAACGTCCCGAGCGACTCTTACCTAGCTTGCATTTATCGCAAATCTCTTGCCCAACGTAAAGTTCCGAGCGACTGGAAAAAAGCGCAGGTGACGCCTGTATATAAGAAGGGTAGAAGGACGGATCCTCAGAAAGCCACAACCACACCCGCCCCCCGCGATGAGAGAGAACCCCCCAACAAGCAAGATTACCATCCCCTCGCCAACTGAATGGCATCAGCAAGATCTTGCTGAAAACCGAAGGATATTCCGGTCCTAAGTAAAATCGGTAAGCGGATCGAAGGCCTCCATCCAGTCACTCACTGATAAGTCTGGCCTGGCAACGGAAGACAGCAAAACGAAAGCTTGAAATTTACCATTTGAGAAATCTTTCACGCAGGACGATCGTAGAAACATACCGCCGCCTGAGTCTCGTACAGATCCAGTCACTCACTAAGTCTATCGCGAATCTCTTGCCCAACGTCCCGAGCGACTCTTACCTAGCTTGCATTTATCGCAAATCTCTTGCCCAACGTAAAGTTCCGAGCGACTGGAAAAAAGCGCAGGTGACGCCTGTATATAAGAAGGGTAGAAGGACGGATCCTCAGAAAGCCACAACCACACCCGCCCCCCGCGATGAGAGAGAACCCCCCAACAAGCAAGATTACCATCCCCTCGCCAACTGAATGGCATCAGCAAGATCTTGCTGAAAACCGAAGGATATTCCGGTCCTAAGTAAAATCGGTAAGCGGATCGAAGGCCTCCATCCAGTCACTCACTGATAAGTCTGGCCTGGCAACGGAAGACAGCAAAACGAAAGCTTGAAATTTACCATTTGAGAAATCTTTCACGCAGGACGATCGTAGAAACATACCGCCGCCTGAGTCTCGTACAGATCCAGTCACTCACTAAGTCTATCGCGAATCTCTTGCCCAACGTCCCGAGCGACTCTTACCTAGCTTGCATTTATCGCAAATCTCTTGCCCAACGTAAAGTTCCGAGCGATTGGAAAAAAGCGCAGGTGACGCCTGTATATAAGAAGGGTAGAAGGACGGATCCTCAGAATTACAGACCAATAACCTTAACATCGGTTTGTTTCAGGATTCTCGAACATATTCTCAGTTCGAATATAATGAATTTCCTTGAGACAGAGAAGTTGCTGTCCATGCATCAGCACGGCTTTAGAAAGCATCACTCCTGCGAAATGCAACTCGCCCTTTTTTCACATGATATCTTGCGAACCATGGATGAAGGGTATCAGACGGATGCCATATTCCTTGAGTACCGGAAAGCGTTTGACTCGGTGCCCCACTGCAGACTCCTAACTAAGGTACGAGCATATGGGATTGGTTCCCAAGTATGTGAGTGGCTCGAAGACTTCTTCAGTAATAGAAACCAGTACGTTGTCCTCGATGGTGAGTGTTGATTGGAGGTGAGGGTATCATCTGGAGTGGCCCAACGAAGTGTGGCAGGTCCGCTGTTGTTTTCTATCTACATGAATGATCTTTTGGATAGGGTGGATAGCAATGTGCGGCTGTTTGCTGATGATGGAAGGTGTCGTCGTTGAGTGACTGTAGGAGGATACAAGATGACTTGGACAGGATTTATGATTGGTGTAAAGAATGGCAGCTAACTCTAAATATAGATAAATGTAAATTAATGCAGATGAATAGGAAAAAGAATCCTGTAATGTTTGAATACTCCATTAGTTGTGTAGCGCTTGACACAGTCACTTCGATTAAATATTTGGGCGTAACATTGCAGAGCGATATGAAGTGGGACAAGCATATAATGTCAGTTGTGGGGAAGGCGGATAGTCGTCTTCGGTTCATTGGTAGAATTTTGGGATTATGTGGTTCCATCTGTAAAGGAGACCGCTTATAAAACACTAATACGACCTATTCTTGAGTGCTGCTCGAGCGTTTGGGATCCCTGTCAGGTCGGATTGAGGGAGGACATTGAAGCAATTCAGAGGCGGGCTGCTAGATTTGTTACTGGTAGATTTGATCATCACGCGAGTGTTACGGAAATGCTTCAGGAACTCGGATGGGAGCTTCTAGAGCAGGGCTTCCCAACCTTTTCAGCTGGCGGACCCCATCTTCAGTCGAAAATCCATGCCGGACCCCTAGTCACTCAAGAGCACAGTAACTTTAAATTTTAGAGCGAAACCCATGGGAACTGAATGCTTCTTAATGCTAGTTCCATGTTCCCAATGACCTCCCCCCCCCCCCCCCCCCCGGAAGTATCAATAGTCTTTGGTTTAGAGATGAATGAAAATAACTTGAAATTAACGATCCAATTTGAATTCCCACTGTATCCAGACACTTACTAGTGGATTCACTGCCTTTGTTAACACACTATAGCCTGATTAAAATTGCTTGGTGACTGACATTTCACACATTGGAGCTGCCTTCCTCCAACAGCAATCAACGTCCCATCCAAACTGTTCGCTGTTGACAAGCTGCAGCTTGTGGTCTGTTCACTTCCACTGTTTGGCTATTGTTGTGTAAGGAGCATACATATTTCGTAACAGTCGCACGCGCGCGCGCGTGTGTGTGTGTGGTTTTTCTTGAAATCCGAAGAAAAATGTTCGAATGTATGTAAAGTCTATGGGACTTAACTGCTGAGGTCATCAGTCCCTAGTCTTACACACTATTAACCTAAGCTTAACTTCCGCTAAGGACAACACACACACACAAACACACACACACACACACACACACATGCCCGAGGGAGGACTCGAACCTCCGGCGGGAATGGCCGCGCAATCCACGACGACATGGCGCCTCAGATTGCGTAGCAATTTCGCGCGGCTGTGAATAAACACATCACGAAATAAAAGAGGCCAAGGAATTGCCTTTAAAGGACTATTGTGACATCTGTTGAGCGATGTGTGGGAATACATTCACCCAGTTTACATGCGTTTCCAAAACCGGATTTCGTAAGCTGATGTCCCAGTTCCGTTTTTGGTTGGTCAGGTAAACACTTCAAAATCGATTCCGGAAATCTGCTTTTATAAAGCCGTTTTCCAGTTCCACAATCGATTTTCGTGCCCATGTAAACGGCTCGGAAAGTGTAGTTGTTTTTACGTCTTTGCGTTTCTATTGAAAGGCAGCTGTCAGTCCATAGCCGGCAGCTAGCAGGCGGCGTTGCAACAGTGTACTGTCATAATCATACAATGTAAGCTTTCACGGCCGGTGTTGTCTTCAGTTAAAACTTCCGGGCTGAGAGGCCGTGGTCGATATATAAAATTTCCACCTGACGTTTCGTCTCCATCTGCGGGAGACATCTTCTGAGGTCGTCCGGACGAGTGTACTGTCAGTTGGTAGCTGGCAACTGGCAGGCGTCGTGGCGACAGTTTAGCCACAGCTGACAACTTCAACTACTGCTTGGCCAGTATATCGTGGCAGTCAGCCTCGACTGTAAACAAATTACGAAAACAAACGAACAGACTTTCTTACTTTTATATAAGAACAGAAAACATTTCACAGAACTTTTTTTCTCAAAGGAAACAATTTTGGCAGAGGAGGTTTACCTTTTACAAGGTGGCACGTGAAAAGTCCTCATCTGTCTACTCTCTCAGCCAGTTGCCACAATATAGTGTCAGAGTAATAGCAAGTAATTGTAATTGAAGTATAGGCAGGCCATATTTTTAACTTAGAGGACGGAATATATTATAAAGAAAAGAAATTAGCTTTAGAGATCATTTTAATTTTCGTAACAAAAATATCAATGCCAACAAATTCAATTAATAATTATTTTGTAAATGACAGAAGACAGAAACAAAATTTCTACAGAGTTATAGTTCAGGTATATTCACTGAACATCTACGAAGAAAAATGCTTTCTTCTTTACTATAGATGAGTCTGTAGGAATAATAATGGAATCCTAATGTAATGGTTGAGAGTGCTTCTGCTGACACAATTTTAAAAAGTTGGGTTCAGTTCTTGACAACTGGAGACGGATGTCTGGTTCCGCTTCTAAACAGCTTCGGTACTTAGTTTTGTGGGCAGCATAGATCGAGAATCCAGACTCACACATGTATGTTGTGGCAAACAGAGGAAGTACACGTTTTGCCATTTCAACAAGGGAGTAGTATTTCTTGTTATCCAAAAGTGTGAGTAACCGTCAATGTCAAAACTTGATTTCAAGGTAGGTTCTGTGACAATTTCTATCAACAACTCATATTCATTTGATGATAGAATGTTCGGCTTTTTGGATACAGTGAATGGGTTGACCACCCATTCGTATTTCTGCAGCTTCTCATCTGTTGGGAAATAATGCTCCAAAAATGACATCAGCCTTTGGAGATGTTCCAGAATTTGATGAAACAAATTCTTCCCAAGCGCCAATGTTTTGTTTTTCAAAAACTCCTTGAGAAGAGGAAAACACTCGACCTTCCCATCCTCGACACTCTCTGCCCAAAAACTGATTTTCCTCTTTAATGCTCGAACTTTGTCGATAGCAGTGACCTTTGTTTCACTTTGTCCTTGGAGTGAAATATTCATTTCATTTATTTTGGAGAAAATATCTGACAAATAAGCAAGTATAAACTGTCGATTTTCGTCATTAATAAGGTCTACTAATTTGGTGTTATGCTCCAAAAGGAAAGCTAAGACTTCCAATCTTAATTCGTACAATTGAGAGAGTGCATTCCCACGTGAGAGCCACCTCACTTCTGTGTGGAAAAGCAGGGGACAATGAGGGCTTCCCATATCTTCACACAGTACTGTGAAAAGTCTTGACTCTAACGGCCTTGATTTTATGTAGTTAATGATTTGAATGGATTCGTATAAAGCTTTCTTGAACTAAACGGGCATTTGTTTCGTAGCTAAGCGTATCTGTGGAGAGCACAACGACTACTGTTGCAATTCTTGGCGTTTTCTTTTATTTTCGTTATTGTTCCGACTGTAGGACCCGTCATAGCTTTTGCATCATCTGTGCACACATCTATGCAATTAGACCATAAAACTTCATTAGTCCTTAAAAAATCATCCAGTAGACGGAATATTTCAGCACCTGTTGTGTTGGCAGGTAGTCGTCTGCACAATAAGAGGTCCTCCTCAAAACATCCAGAATATTCACAACGGACAAAATCCAATAAAATAGCTAATCCTGCAACATCAGTGGATTCATCTATCTGCAGAGAAAATGAATTGTATTGGATGCGAGATACAAGAGTGTCTTTCACATGATCTGACATGTCAACAATGCGTCTCTTGACAGTATTGTCTTATAATGGCACCGAAGATACAAGCTTTACTGCCTTTTCGTCTAGCATGCAAGAAACAATATCATTAACACACGGCCTTATGAGATTTTCTGCAATGGTATGAGCTTTGACTGTTTTTGCCACTCGATAACTAACCAAGAAAGAAGCTTTTAATGAATTTTCATTAATTGTTTTTGCATGAGTTTTATGCAATGCTGAAAAGCAGCTAGTTCAGCACTCTCCCTTTTCAAAAAATCGATGTCTTTAGCCTGGAAATCCGGGTGAGTACCTTCAAAATGACGGCGTAATTTAACTGGAAGCATTGAACTGTTCGGAAAGACTCGTGCACAGATTAGACACTGAGCTTCACCCTCCTTTGTCTCCCCAATGCCCATTTCTAAATAGCTTTCGTTGTACTTACGCTTCTTGGTTATTCCACTTCCACAGGATATTGCAACCAATGGAGTACTTGCAGCGTTTTCACATAATAAATCCGGCTGTGGAACTTCTTGTGATTGTTCTTCCTTTGGTCGTCCTCCCTCCTCATTCATGTCAACTGGAAACTACCCTTCTTGTGAAGGCGATGGAGAAACTGCACCCTTCTTCATTGATCCTGACTTCAGGCACCGATCCATGTTAGAAGTAATAAACTGGTCAAAAATCAACTTATGAAATAGGTGGTGCACTGACAAAGCAAGTTTAACATTTAATGATGCCTGGAGCCGCATACGTGCCAGCGAGCACTGTGATTGGTCGACAAAGCTCCTTCCGCGTATGCGTAAAAGGTTTCAGCGCATCTAGCGCCGTGAGCCGGCGCACAAACGACCCCCATATTGTCGCGAAACAATCGATCAGAGAAGCCGCATTCTCCGACACTAAACTGTGTATGCGTTCTCACTTAGGAACCGCAAAGGCTGCTTGGAAAAACGACCTGAAGTAAAAGTACACGTTTTTCACACGAAAAATAAAATAGTGATGAATTTCATTTTCACATTTTTATTCAATAATTTTACGCATTATTTTACACTATTTGGTGAAAGGTAGCCGCGAATCCCCTAGAAAGAGCCGGCGGACCCCTAAGGGGTCCGCGGACCACACGTTGGAATGTCCTGTTCTAGAGGAAAGGAGGCGTTCTTTTCGTCAATCGCTACTGAGGAAATTTAGAGAACCAGCATTTGAGGCTGACTGCAGTACAATTTTACTGCCGCCAACTTACATTTGGCGGAAAGATCACAAAGATAAGATAAGAGAGATTAGCGCTCGTACAGAGGCATATAGGCAGTCATTTTTCCCTCGTTCTGTTTGGGAGTGGAACAGGGAGAGAAGATGCTAGTTGTGGTACGAGGTACCCTCCGCCACGCACCGTATGGTGGATTGCGGAGTATGTATGTAGATGTAGAAGATGCTTAGCAAATCCCATCGCAGCTTGCCATTGGGCTCATTAATGGTTGTTTGCATGCGAGAAAACACCGTTACGTTGCCGCAAGATGGGGCCACACTATGTACTGATGCCACTTTTTAGACACCCTTTTACAGTAATGGGTGTGGTTCATTTGATTTGACTTTGTTATCATACACTTCTTGTCACATCACTTGTCAATAAAATGACTTTGTCCTTACGTATGTGTGTATTTGACTGATACAACATTAGTAATTATATAGAATTCACACTTTCTGTGATGACGAAGGAGAACAAATATATCTATGGGATACGGAGAATCTTCTTCATCTGGGAACGAGTGAGCCCAATGTATACTGAAGACGATAAAAATCCAAATGGGTACCTTTTTCAGTAACATTATACATTTTCATAAATAGCATGAGGTGCTACATTCACAACTGTTTATAGTGGGACCTTCGAGCAAGGTCATTAGAATATAAAACTTGAGAGTGAATTCGTAGCAAAGGCCCGTAGGGTAAACGCATTCTTTCCTGATAATAGGAAACGACTCAGGATGAAACATGTTAATCCAAGACGAGCCATAGTTTATTTCTTAACTGGCCATGGCCCATAACCCACTCACCTGCTGCATGTAAATCTCGATCAGGAGGATAATGCTGAGCGTTGGAGAGAGAAGGGCCTCCGAATATATACTTTTATACTGTGACCGTAGGTCTCAGGAAAACCGAGTATTGCATTTACAGGACGACATAAAACCGTGACTTGGAGATCTCATGTTCTGGCCGGTCTCAACGTCTATCTAGAGCGCTGTGCACACAGAACATCTAGAGCGCTGCATAAATAGTACTTGCAGGGTAGAGAGTACAGGCAGTAACGAGTGCAGCCAACAAACGACTCCAGAGACAATGCTAGCGACACAGATGACACCGGTAGCGATGGCAGCTCAGACAACAGCGGCACAGGATAAGGACTAAAAATGTGTAGGCACCAAAGTATCGAGAAAGTCAGTGTTCATGAGGCATTAATATTAGATTGTAAGAGATATGTAGAAACAGAGGACAGCACATGTTGCTATTTAAAGTAACCTAACATAGGTGTAGATTCACCTCATCTGAGGGTGTGAAGCTCAAAGTACGAGACTTGCTGAGTGCCTCGCCCTCGGATGGCGAACAACAGTACATCGGATGGAGGCTGCCCAGGACCGAGAAACTCTCTGTCTTTCTGACTCTTTTACATCTTCTTAATTTTCTATCTTCAAACCCTCCGAGCACTCTCGGATGACACTCGTCATCCAAATGACATTCCCGCTCTATTTTCAATGTTTTCTGTTACGCAGGTTGCATTGTTTATAAAAGATTATTATACTCCGGGGGACACCGGTTATCCACACGCGCACCGCTGCTACAATACAACTTTCATGTGTATAGTTTTTGGCGCATCAAAACTGTTGTTGTTTTTGTTGTGGTCTTCAGTCCTGAGACTGGTTTGATGCAGCTCTCCATGCTACTCTATCCTGTGCAAGCTTCTTCATCTACCAGTACCTACTGCCGGCTACATCCTTCTGAATCTGCGTAGTGTATTCATCTCTTCGTCTCCCTCTACGATTTTTACCCTCCACTCTGCCCTCCAATACTAAATTGGTGATCCCTCGATGTCTCAGAACATGTCCTACCAACCAATCCCTTCTTCTAGTCAAGTTGTGCCACAAGCTCCTCTTCTCCCCAGTTCTATTCAATACCTCCTCATTAGTTATGTGATCTACCCATCTAATCTTCAGCATTCTTCTGTAGCACCACATTTCGAAAGCTTCTATTCTCTTCTTGTTTAAGCTATTTATCGTCCACGTTTCACACCCATACACGGCTACACTCCATACAAATACTTTCAGAAACGACTTCCTGACACTTAAATCTATACTCGATGTTAACAAATTTCTCTTCTTCAGAAACGCTTTCCTTGCCGTTGCCAGTCTACATTTTATATCCTCTCTACTTTGACCATCATGAGTTATTTTGCTCCTCAAATAGCAAAACTCCTTTACTACTTTAAGTGTCTCATATCTGAATCTAATTCCCTCGGCATCACCCGACTCAATTCGAGTACATTCCATTATCCTCGTTTTGCTTTTGTTGATGTGCATCTTATACCCTCCTTTCAAGACACTGTGTAACCTCCCCACAAAATTATTAAAATAAATAATATGAATAATATTCTCATTTAGTGTAACCTCCCCACAAAATTGTTTCTCATTTAATCTACCCACAAAATTTCTTTTTCATTTAATGTAAGCTCGAAACAGAAGAATTCCTAAACCTCTCAATAGTAAAAATTATAATTATGTCGTTCACATTCATGTGTAACGTCCCAACAACAACAAAAAATTCAGTAACCTGGTAATAATACAATGTAACTAACCTCTCAATTAAATTGTCACTCACTTATGACTTTTCAATAATTGGCTATGAATTTAACCTGGTAAATTTTGGACGTCAGCAGTGCTGCGTCATGGCCCTGAAAGATCATTCTGAATAAAAAAAGAGAAAATTTTTTACCTCAATGAAGTCGCCGGATAACGCATATATATCTGCCCTTAAAATAATGTTTTTTGGCACAGCCCTGTGCAATGCTGGCCGATAGATTTGTCATTTATGAAAGGAAGCAACTGATTTTTTTTCTTTTGCAACAATCGGGATGATCATGGATGGGAGAAATTAGTAAATTCTTTAAATTGAAATGAATGGTTGTTAAAAATTACTTTATATGAGAAGGATTATTATTACGGGATTTTTAAAACATTTACATGGGACTTGAGACGACATTACTACATATGTGCGAGGCTGCTTTTTACCTTATACAATAATATTCAGGCTCCGGCATCGCTGCACCGCGACCGGTCACCCAACACGATACACCAGACCAGACCAGAGTAGACTGCAGACAAGTGCAGACTAGCAACAACTTACTGCTACAGCTAGACAGTTCATACTGCAGTCAACACTGCTCTCTGGTCAGAGATTCTCTTATACCTTGCATATCGCAGGCAGCGCATGAGCAATACATCGAAATTACATCTGCTCGGACCTCTTACATAAAATTACATCTGCTCGGACCTCTTACATAACCCTCAACTGGGGGGGCAAAAATTTGGCAGCGATGGTGAGGCAATTGGACTTGCCATGAGCAACAATTTTTTCTTAATGAACTAAGTTCACAGTCACAGAGTATATACATATATATAAGTGCAGAACATAAAATGGAATAGAGTGCACATGCACTGTATATATTTTTTACCATTTTACATGAACTAGGATAGGAAAGGGAAGGATTGCATCATGGTTGTAGCACAGTAGGTTGCATGTAGCTGCACTGAAAGTCCATATCTTTCTACAGAAGCACAACACCAAGTGAGACAATCTGAAGTTCTCTTTCCTGAAGTATTAATCAGTGTAGCCAAGACACTGAAATGTCGTATTAATATTCAATGTTATCATTTTGGTAGTACATTAGGTACACCAAACAGTGGGACCATAATAACATCTCCATCGTTCAAGGTGGTGGACAGCATGATGTGTCAACACCACACTCTTGTAGAATCCATACTTTCACCAAAGTAGAATTAGTGCAAATATAGTGCTCCATGATCATGAGGATGGACAGGACAAACGGATATTGCAGTAATTTCTGGTAATTAGGTCAGAAGGTGGAGGACATTAAGTCCTATGCTAGTCATCATTGAGAATTACACTAGTCTATCAACCTATTTGAGTAATTGTTGGCACTCATTGCCTAGTTACTAAACATTTCTGTACTATGTATGGAGTATTACAGAACATTATTCATAAGTCATCTAATTACAGTAAATATTGGCACTCATTGGCCAGTTACAAACCATTTTTTTGCATTGTTCAGAAGTGATCATTCAAAACAAGAGTTAATTGATGGCATAGCATTTACATAATTCATCTAATTATAGTAATCATTGGCACTCATTGGCCAGTTATAAACGATTTTTTTTGCATTGTTTAGAAGTCATCATTCAAAACAGGAGCTAATGAGTGTAGCATCAAGCTACTGGTATTCATATATGATATCATGTGAGCGACATAAGACAAATTTAAAATATAAGAAACAGTGGCATTCATTGACCAGTTACTAAACATATAGCAAGTATTGAATATTACAAAACATTTTTCGTCATTCAAGTGACATACGACATATTTAAAATAATTATTGGCAATCATTGCCAGTTACAAAGTACTCATATCGTTTTATAAAACATTATTCAGTATTATTCAGAAGTCATCATTCAAGTGACATAACAAAAATATTATTTACAGAAATTATTGGCATAGCATTTATACATTATTACAAAACATCATTCAGTATTACTCAGAACTCATCATTCAAGTGACATAGGACATATTTAAAAATGTAACACACTGTAAATATTACTCAAGGTCTGTGATTAGAAAACATCTGAGAAATTTGCATTATATTTAGAATTAGAAATATCTCTTAAACTGGTAGCATTATTTGGGACTGGTAATACAATTTTTTTGTGCTAGCAATGCATTGTGTTGGGATCGATAGTTAATTGCTGGGGCATGAAAATATTTGCTTTTGACTTATTGCTGCAAATAAGGATTATTAACGTCATTCGTCATGAGTCAGCTGTAGCGAGGTTATGAAACAAGTAGAGTATATGTGATCACATTCATGAATGACACACACAAATGGGTAAAAACAATGCAAGTACTAGAACAGGTTTAATGACTAACTGCTTATAGCACATTAATTTCATGAATAGCTTCTCCTAGAAAAAATACAAAATGGATTATTGAGCTGAAAGAAGAAACGCATATTATGCTGAAAAGTAGTGAACTTCGAATTAACAGGTAATTTTTTTTTTTTTTTTTTTTTTTTTTTTGTGGTTTTAGGGCGCAAAACTTCTATGGTAATTAACAGGTAATGAAACGTGTACTCAATATGTATGTGCTCTAGCTGTCCTTTCCAAAACATTCAGTCATTATACCATGTGACATAAGACATACTGTCAAAACGAACTGCAACAAATACTTAAATAACTACATAGCATTTCTTAACTAACAGTAAATATATAAACTTCATCATTATTCTCACCTGCAAAGAAAAACTTAAAAGTGGCGCGTTAAGTGGCCATGTAAAATTCTTCACTATCATCACCTGCAAAGAAAAACTTCATTATTCATATTACCATATTCTTCATACAACTATTCATCATCATTTATTATCATCTGCAAAAAGTAGACACTTCATTATTCATTATTCATATTTCCATTTACTTCACACGACTATTCATAGTATAGAGTTTCTTATTTCTAGCATATTTCATCACTAAAACTAGGATGTGTAGTTCTGTCTGACAGCCTGCATCAATCGCCTCGTATTCTGAAAGAAAAATAATTAGTTAAGACTGCTATCATATGATGTGTATAGTATAATCTTGTTAATGCTTGTTAATTCTGATCCGTTTACTCTTCGTGACAAGATATTGCATTTTCTTTCGTTCATTCCGAAGGTGAAATTCCCATTTCATAGTAATCTACTGTGGTTTGTTTAAGTTATTTCTTTTACACGTTATTGCTTTCTGAAAATGATGAATAGGGATTAATATCTTGCATTTAAATCATATACTCATTAAATAAAAACTTGTTTCTAGTGATATAATTAAGCATACAGCATAGCATGACAGAAAACGTATTATGTCAAAAACATAGAGAGTGTTCAGGTGCAAAAATGTACGCACAGTCTCATAATACAGTAGCCAAAAGTGTAGAATAGTCAAGATATTGGTATATCATAAGGAAAAATGTCAAAGTCAACCGGTGTTTGTTACATATTAAACATTTCATATTGCATACAGGAAAACAATCATACATACACGAAAAATGGAAAATGTGCACGGTCTGATATATAACGACAAGAAAAGCGACCTGCTAACCTTACCTTGTCGGGCACTTGCCAAGACAAAATACGATAATCATCAGTAAGTGTTCATATAAATATAATTGCATAAGTGGTCATATAAAAAATCAGGAAATGGCATTACAGTGTGATAAATCATAAAGTATGTTCATTCAATAAAAGGTTTAATATTGGAGACATGGTGATTGCCCTTGCATTTTCTGGTTTTCAAAGTTTCGACGTGTACTACATTGGGGTGAGGAATGCTGCGAATTCGATATGGACATGCGTATAGAAGCTCAAATTTACTACAACTACTCTTTCCTCTGTTGGATAAATAATGTGTGCGTACTAATATCTTCTGTCCAATGTGAAAGTCACGGCGTGTACAAACCTGTTTTTGCTGTCTTCTCCGGCGCTCTGCGGCACGTTTGATGTTGTTGATGCAGTGTCAATTATTTCATGGTGTCGTAGTCGACGAGATATAGGAAAGTATACTAATTCTTTAATTTTGTTAGGTGGTTCAACATTTTTCAATACAACAGTCGGAGATAGCATAGTGGATTCATTTGGTATGGAGTTAATTACATCCTGGAATGAGAGTATGTGTGTGTCCCAATCAATATGTTTTTTATGGCAGTATATTCTACATAGTTTACCAATTTCTTCCATTAGTCGTTCACAAGGGTTCGAAGAAGCGTGATACTTGGATATATAGATCAGAGAAGTGTTTCTTGTTCGTAACATACGTGTCCATATAGCAGATCGAAACTGTGGTCCATTGTCGGAAATTACTTTAAATACATGCCCTACATGAAATAAAAAATGTTTTACAAATGCATTTGAAATCGATTTAGCAGTAGCTTTGCGTAACAGAGTGAAGGTTACAAATTTTGAAGTGAGTTTAACAGCGACAAACATGTAGCAAAAACCTCTATTAGTTCTGGGAATCGGACCAAAAATGTCTACAGCGGCCATGTGTCTCAATTTAACAGGGACAATGGGATGTAACAGAGGAATATGTGAAGTCGTGTCTGATTTAGCTTTCTGGCAGATTTTACATGACGCTAAAACTCGTCGAATACGTTTCTCCATGTTGGCAAAATAACAGTTCTGTCTCAGTATAAGAAAACATTTTCTGGCTCCGTAATGTGCGTCACTTAAATGAGTATACCAAATTAATTTGTTAACAAGCTCGTCAGGAATACACAATAACCAGTTGTTGCTGTCAGGGTGAGAGCGGCGAAATAGAATATTATTGCGTACAGTGTAATGGATTCTAATGGTAACATTATTTCTATCTTGCCAAAGGTGTTTAATTTCTTCCCATACGTTGTCTTTACTCTGCTCTTGTGCTATGTCTCGTAATGATGTCGAAATAAAATTTTCGAATGCAACTTGTTGAATATACATGACACCAGAATTTGCTTGGCAGAAGTTGGTTGCGATGTCTTGCTGATTGTTGCTGAGAGAACGGGATAGTGCGTCTGCTACAGTATTTTGTGTACCGGGAATGTGAACAATTGTAAAATTAAATTCCTGTAAATAAAGTTTCCATCTGCTTAACCTGTCGTGTGTAAATTTTGTTGAAAGTAAAAACTGGATAGCTCTATGATCTGTGTAAACGGTCGTATGTCTTCCATAAAGAAAATGCCGAAATCTCGTAAATGCCCATACAACACATAATGTTTCAAGTTGTGTAACAGAATAATTGCGTTCAGCAGGCGACAGAATGCGACTCGCAAAGGCGATATTTTTAATTATTGTATTACCGTCTTCTTCAATTTCCGGAAAAATGTGTACGCCTAAAGCTGTGTTAGAACTGTTGATGGCAATGGAAAAATTTCTAGTAAGATCTGGATGTGATAAAAGTGGTGCATTCAACAAATCTTGTTTCAGATTGACAAATTCAGAATGTGCTTGGCTATCCCATGACCAAATAGTGTTTTTACCCGTCAACTGGCATAATCTAGGGGTGTCTAAAGCAGAGTAATGAATAAATTTACGGAAAAAATTAATTAATCCCAGAAAGATGCGTAGTTGTTTCTTCGTCGTAGGAACAGTAATGTCACGTAAAGCTTGAAGTTTTTCCGGGTCAGGCGCAATGCCTTCTGCTGAAATTACATGTCCAAGAAATTTTATAGAAGTTTTGCCAAAGTGCGATTTGCTAAGATTAACTGTGAGTCCTTGTGCACGAAAAGCTTGTAACAGTTGTTCAAGAATCAGATTTTCAGACCAATTAGCTTCTGCAATAAGAATGTCGTCTACACACGTTGTGATTCTGTCTTTAAGTTCTGTCGGAAGTATAGTATTCAAACCGCGAATAAATGCTGCTGAAGAAATAGTTAAACCAAACGGTAATTTACAAAATTGATAACAGTCACCAAAACAGAGAAAAGCTGTGTAATTTCTGCAGTTCTGATGGAGCTGAATTTGCCAAAATCCCGATTTCAAATCTAACGTGGAATAAATAGCAGTACCATGAAATTTCTGTAGAAGTTCTTCTAGTGTCTGTGGGCGATCTGTTTCATTAATAATAATGTCATTGATGTGACGCGAATCAAGTACGAGACGAAGTGAACCATCCTTTTTCTTAACAGTATGGAGCGGGTTTATGTACGGACTAACTGCCGGTTCAATAATTCCTTGGTCAAGCATAGCTTGCAATTCTTTCTTAACTTGTTCTCTGTGAATATACGGATTGGATAATGTTTGGCTTTAAATGTGTCGTGCTGTTTAACTTGAAATTCATACATAAAACAGGACATAGTACCAGGGACGTTGTCGAAAACTGGAGCTTGGTGTAAAAGAATTTTGCATAGTTGCGTGCGTTCGTCGTCTGTATTTGCACTGCTCTGTTTAACTTTATCAGAAATCATTTGCATAACGTCATAGTCGGCTTCGTCTGGAGTATTATGGTTGTGTACGTACGTATCTGTGAACAATGTGGAATGACAGTCTATGTTACGTGATGCGGAAATGACCTCTGTACGATTAATTGTTTGTTCTTCTGCAGATAAAGAGTGCTGAAATTCTAATTCCAGTTGTACATTTTCATCCTGTAACACTAAATAGGAATTTTGAAAGTCAATAATTGCGTCGTGTTGTACCAGAAAATTCGTACCTAAAATAACGTCTGTTATCAATAAGGGAACAATCCAAAAATTTGAATGAAACGTATGACCTCCAATACAAAATGATAAGTGTATCTGTAACTTTACATCTACTCCTTTACCAGATACTACTCCTTTTACTTTAGTTTTTCCTTATGGTAACGTAGGATAGGTATTCTCTTTGTTACATTCGTTGAAAGTTTCTTCATTTATAACTGACATAGGTGATCCAGAATCGATTACTGCTGAAAATTTGGATGATCCAATCTTTACTTCAATGACAGGGTGGGAAATGGTTTTTTGAATAACTGGTTTTTTCTGCAAAAGAGTGTCTCGGATGTCGTCAAAAGTAATAACATTTTCGTGAACAAGATTCTCTGTGTCAAAAGTATTACTTACGTTGCTGGAAGATTCAATCTGCACTGTATCTAGTCAAATTCTATCTGACGTGCTGTTATCCGCGGGAGGATACTGTGGCATTTCGACTATTTGTACTGTTCTGTTATTTCTTCCTGACGTATTACGTTCGGGATGATACTGACTGTCTGGTTCATTCATGATAATTTGTTGTTGCGGATGATTCTGCTGCTGGTAAGACCGACTGTTATTAAACGTACGCTGAAAATTGTGCTCATTACTTTTTCGTCTGTCATGATAGTCATTTCTATACGGTGCATTGCGATATGAGTTGAAATGGTGTGTTTTCTGTACGTACTGATTTCCTTGTTGCTGTGCGTTATTATTTGGTGGAGCCAACGCTATATGTGTAGGCCGCGAAATATTAAAGCTTGGTTGAGCTTGCAGACTACATTGTTGGTTAGGTATGCTAACCGGCTGGTTTTGTTGCTGTTGTGGGGAAAAGCGTCTATTGTTACCAAAATGTGGTTCCTGTTGCTCATAATTTTGACGATACTGATAATTAAAATTTTGTCAGTTATTAAAGTTCTGGTGGTTGTCATTTCGCGAGTGTCTAATGAAAACTGTCACTTTCGGTAAAACTTGTCAAATCAGGTTTTCTTTACTCATCCTTAATCCAAGATAGGTCGATAGTTGAAGAGCTGTTTTGATAGATATAAAGGATAGTAAAAGGGAAGGCAGCAGTGCAGAAAACTAAAGATGAAATAGCACTACTACGGCTCGGAGCCCTGTGCACGCGACGGCACATATTCATCGAAGTGTAATGAATCCCCTGAGGTCACTTACGCGCTGAAAATAAATTTTAATTTCTGCATTACAGGCAATGCCGGCGAAAATTCGAAAGCAAATTGTTGTATCCAGTACAAAGGGTGAATCTTTGTTATGTCATTATTAAATAACTTTAATTTTCTCACTGATAGAAAGTGCTTATAATCAAAATTATCGTCTCTGTATGTCTGAACAGGATTGTATGAGAATCTATTTGTCTGTGACTGTTCGGAATCTAACTCACGTACTCTCTGTAAATTACCTAAATTATACTGGCTGTGTGAGTCTGACAAATGTTCGAAGAGTGGCGTATGCTGCGATGTATTAAAGGCTGAAACATTTTTCATCTCTGTCACTTCTTGCTGTAAAGTTGACAATTTTCTGCGTAATGTATTATTGGACGAACCTATCTCACTGATCGTCAGCTGTAAATTTTGGAATTCGGGTGTTTGATTAAACGAAACTGGTGACGTATCGTCTGATTTGGTGTCATTATTACTTTCGATAACATCAATACGACTGGCCAATTCATCATATTTTTCAGTCAGTACTTTTACCTGATCATCGTTTTTAGTATCACAAGCATTAATTTGTTTTTGTATTTTACGTGTGGTTTTGTTCAATTTCTTAACGTCTGCTCTGATGGCATCGGGATCCTGTATTAATTCCAACTTTTCAAGTCTGTTGGTCATTGTCTGAAAGTCTAATGTGTGTGTGTCTGTTTTTGTTTTAAGATCGGAGATATCATCATGCAATTCGGTGTTCAACTGTTTGATTTCGTCTGATACTGTAGCAATATTGTTGTCTACGTATGTTTTTGCTTTCGTAAACAATTTACGCTTATCTTCCTGTCTTTGTGCACTAATTGATTCCATGACTTGTTGCTTTACTTTATTCTGTTCCTGTATAAATTTACTGTAACGTGTTTCACTGTTTTGTAGGTGGTGATTAAAACGTTCGTCAATTTGGCTGTTCTGTTGGTCAAATTTCGCGTCTACTTTCGCCTCCAGTGTGCGTGAAAGTTCTGCTGACATTAATTTAAACTCGTCACGTTACTGTGTTGTTTTTTCAGAGCATTGTTTAGCGACTGCACTAATTTCATCTCTAAGTAATTTAGTTGTGGCTCCATGTGTATTACTTAATTCTTGTGCCACAGATCTAATTTCTTCACTACTGTTCCTAGCACAAGCCTTAATTTCCTCACGTAATTGTTCTTTAGTATCATGACATTGCGCGGCAACGGCTGTAATCTGTTCACTAAGTTCTTTGAAATTGTTGTCTTGTTTTTCATTAACTTGTTGTTTGAGATTTTCATTAAGCTGTTTGTTCGATTCATTGAGTCGTTTGTAATTGTCGTCTTGTTCTTTCTTCGACTGTTTGGAATTGTTGTCTAGTTTTTCATTTAGTTGTTTGTTCGATTCATTAATTTGTTGTTTGAAATTTTCATTAAGTTGTAGCAATAATGCCATAACTTGATCCATGCCAATATTACCTACTCTATTCCCTGTGCTGTTTGATGGCGTACCTGCAATTGTCACGTTTTGTGTAACCATTTGGTCATTCTCTGATTCACAAAAAGGTTTGCCAATCGGGTGTGCACTGTGGGTCACTACCTCGGAATCAAATAAATCTGACGTATTTTGACTACATTGTTCGTCTTCGTGAGAAAAATGTATCTGTTCACTATGCAAATTTTGCAAATCAGGCGTGTCAAACTGGGCAGCGTTCATTGTATCGGAACGTGCCGCGTCATCAATTGTTACATTTACTGTGGACATAATTGAATTTGTTTGCTCCTAATTAGAATTAAAATCATTACTAGTGATCGGTACGCACTGACTATCAGTAATTAGAGGATTATCGCTATTACACAGAGTGTCGCAAGTATTATCGGTCAAATTATTCGAGTCGGCTATTTCACTCATTGCACATCGCGATGTACTGTTAACAGTTTTTCGCGGCATTTTTCACAAATCAAAAATAAGCACAAAAATGAAACAAAGACAAAGCAAAAATGGAACAAATACAATTACAACAAAGAGCAATAAATTGCCGATGATCTGTGAAAGAAAGAGTGACAAATTAGTAAATGCGTTGAGCCAGATGCAAACTACATTTAAGTAAATAAGAGCAGATATATGACTACTTCACAGAAATTCCCAAAGAAATACGAGCCTGGCGGTTGTCGCCAAGTGTAACCTCCCCATAAAAATTGTTATTCACATTAACCTCCACACAAAATTCGTTCACATTTAGCCTCCCCACAAAATTCATTCACATTTAGCGTAACCTCAAAACAGAAAAATTCCTAAACCTCTCAACAGTAAAAATTATAATTATATCGTTCACATTAATGTGTAACGTCCCAAAAAATAAATAAATAAATAAATAAATTCAGTAACCTGGTAATAATACAATGTAACTAACCTCTCAATTAAATTGTCACTCACTTATGACTTTTCAATAATTGACTATGAATTTAACCTGGTAAATTTTGGACGTCAGCAGTGCTGCGTCATGGCCCTGAAAGATCATTCTGAATAAAAAAAGAGAAAAATTTTTACCTCAATGAAGTCGCCGGATAACGCATATATATATCTGCTCTTAAAATAATGTTTTTTGGCACAGCCCTGTGCAATGCTGGCCTATAGATTTGTCATTTATGACAGGAAGCAACTGATTTTTTTTTCTTTTGCAACAATCGGGATGATCATGGATGGGAGAAATTAGTAAATTCTTTAAATTGAAATGAATGGTTGTTAAAAATTACTTTATATGAGAAGGATTATTATTAAGAGATTTTTAAAACATTTACATGGGACTTGAGATGACATTACTACATATGCGCGAGGCTACTTTTTACCTGATACAATAATACTCAGGCTCCGGCATCGCTGCACCGCGACCGGCCACCCAACACGATACACCAGACCAGACCAGAGCAGACTGCAGACAAGTGCAGACTAGCAACAACTTACTGCTACAGCTAGACAGTTCATACTGCAGTCAACACTGCTCTCTGGTCAGAGATTCTCTTATACCTTGCATATAGCAGGCAGCGCATGAGCAATACATCGAAATTACATCTGCTCGGACCTCTTAGAACTGTCCATTCCGTTCAACTGTTCTTCCAAGTCCTTTCCAGTCTCTGACAGAATTACAATGTCATCGGCGAACCTCAAAGTTTTTATTTCTTCTCCATCGATTTTAATACCTACTCTGAACTTTTCTTTTGTTTCCTTTATTGCTTGCTGAATATACAGATTGAATAACATTGGGGATAGGCTACAACCCTGTCTCAATCCCTTCCCAACCATTGCTTTCCTTTCATGCCCCTCGACCCTTATAACTGCCATCTGATTTCTGTACAAATTGTAAATAGCCTTTCGCTCCCTGTATTTTACCCCTGCAACCTTCAGAATTTGAAAGAGAGTATTCCGATCAACATTGTCAAAAGCTAGTGACTGTTAATTTGCTTTTTTGTCTAGACTAGTTACCTACGTAAAGCGAATATTCTCTATACTTCTAGTATGTGAAATGAAGACCAAAGGTAAAAAAAAAACCTAGGACAGAGTTTAGCAAAGATCCCAATCTATTGCTGGAACGGCTCCATAAGTCAAGTGATGAAGATCCTGACTCGGAGAACAAGGGTTGCGTACATGAAACCACTCCTGATTCAGTAGTAGAAAGAGAAATGTAAGAAAATCGTGAATTTCATTCAGTGGAGAGGTAATTCAAAAGTAAGTTTTTCCTTTAGGAAAATATGTGATAGTCAATCCAGTAAAAGTATATATCCTACCAATGTTACAATAAGATCATTTAATATTGTTGCGCACACACCTGAACCCAAAAATGAAGCTCGTATACCAAAGACAGAAATAGCTATTACAAAACTATTCTTGAATGAAAACATAATACCCATTATTGCAAAGTGCTGTAATATTTACATAAACGATGTTCAAGGCAAATTTTGTAGTGATATGGATGCTAAAGAAACAGATGTTATAGAGATCAGAGCTTTCATTGGTTTGTAATATATATGGCGATCTCTGAGACGTTCTAGAAAGAGTTTATCAGAGTTGTGGGATAGCTCAAAGGGCAACGAACCTGAATCATGCTGCGTATGCTTGAGTGAAAACCGATTGAGGTTACGCTTGAGATTTCCGAGTTTGTTAGCATCTTTGATAAAAGTATTCACAGAGAGAATGACAAGTTGGTTGCTGTCTGGGAAGCACTGGAGCTATTTACGAAAAAGTAACAAAAATATTTATTACATAGTCTACACCTTAATGTATTTGTGTAATAAAAGTATTATATTAAGGTTTAAAATCGTTCATATACACCGTGAATAGTGTACAGATATACCGTTTACGTTGCTGATGTCATCTGTTGTCCACACGTGTGACTGTGCCAGCAGTTATCCCGCGACTATTACACAAATTATTAAAATGAAATATTTCCGTTTCCCAATTAGTTCACAGTTTACAAATACTTCAAGCTGCAAGGTTGTTAAACTTTGCTAAAATAATAAGAAATCAAGTTTTGTAAATAGTCCATTCCCGTTGGGAGTACGTCAACCTTGACAACGAAACACATAAGCCCTCGCAGTCAGAAGACGTCGCCACTTTGAAGGCTCTTCGCACGGCGATGATGAACACCGGCGGCCTCTTCTTGTTCATCCAGTTATACAGCTTGATTGTACATCCTGATAGCCGGCACCAAACAGCCCTTCGCAGACCGCCTTCTCTTTGCAAATTCAAGGCAATCCCCAGAGGAATGCCTTGGTTGCCTTCTCTCGCAGCACTGGTGTAGTTGTCTTCTTCACAGGTCCCTTATGATGTGAGTCGCCACGTAACTCTTAAGTACCGTAGAGTCTTCTGAACTCGCTGCCTGCAGCACAATCGAGGCTTCAGTGTCAACAGACTCGACGCGAACATCGTGCTTGCGGCATATTTAGGCGAAAATTCGGCCGCCTGGAATCAGTGGCAGGTAAGGAAAATTTGTTCGTGCAACTGAACGCTAGCCGATGCGACGTGCCCCGGTGGCTGGCCCAGCTAGGCAGCGATGGCTGGAAAGGGATAAACCCAGTGCAGGGAGTTTGGACAGCGGATGAACGCTTAGCTGGAGAACAGACAAAGCACGAGAAATGGCAGAATGTAAGGCAGTCTGAAATACGACTACTTGAATGTTTAGAAATTCTACAAATGGTTCAAATGGCTCTAAGCACTATGGGACTTCTGAGGTCATCAGTCCCCTAGAACTTAGAACTACTTAAACCTAACTAACCTAAGGACATCACATACATCCCTTCCCGAGGCAGGATTCGAACCTGCGACCGTAGCGGTCACGCGGTTCCAGACTGTAGCGCCTGGAACCGCTCGGCCACACCTGCCGGCAGAAATTCTACATTAAATCACAGTTGCATAATATAGCAAATCTGAGTACATCTCCAGTTTCAGTAAAACGATGGGCCTCGTTTTACGTTTGCTCGCTTATCAGTTTTCGATTACTTAAAAGCTACAGAAGATAATATTTTAGAGTGACTATATATTTTCAGACTTGGAGAAAGCTTTTGATAGTGTTGATTGGAATACTCTCTTTAAAATTATGAAGGTTGCAGGGATAACACACAGGGAGCGAAATGCATTTACAATTTGTACAGCAACCAGAAAGCATTTATAAGAATTAGAGGGTCATGAAAGGAAAGCAGTGGTTGAGAAGGCAGTGAGACAGGGTTGTATTATATCCCCGATGTTATTCAATCTGTATATTGAGCAAGCAGTAAGGGAAACAAAAGTAAAATTTGGAATAGGAATTAAAATCCTTGGAGAAGAAAGAGATTTTGCCGATGACATTCTAATTCTGTAAGGTACAGCACAGAACCTGGAAGAGCAGTTGAACGAAATGGACAGTGTCTTGAAAGGAGGATATAAGATTAACATCAATAAAAGAATAACGTGGATAATGGAATGTGGTAGAATGAAGTCAGGTCATGCTGAGAGTATTAGATTGGGAAATGATGCACTTAAAGTAGTAGATGAGTTTTACTATTTGTGGAGTAAAATAACTGATGACGGTCGAAATAGAGAGGATATAAAATGTAGACTGGCTATGGCAAGGCGGGCCGCTGTGGCCGAGAGGTTCTAGGCACTTCAGTCTGAAACCGCACGACCACTACGGTCGCAAGTTCGAATCCTGGCTCGGGCATGGATGTGTCTGATGTCCTTAGGTTAGTTAGGTTTAAGTAGTTCTAAGTTCTAGGGGAATGATGACCTCAGAAGTTAAGTCCCATAGTGCTCAGAGCCATTTGAATCGTTTGAGCTATGGCAAGGAAAGTGTTTTCGAAGAAGAGAAATTTCTTCATATCGAGTATAGATTTAAGTGTAAGGAAGTCTTTTCTGAAGATATTTGTATGGAGTGTAGCCATGTACGGAAGTGAAACATGGAAGATGAATTGTTTAGACAAGAAGAGAATAGGAGCTTCCGAAATGTGGTGCTACATAATAATGCTGAAGATTAGATGAGTAGATCATGTAACTAATGAGGAGGTATTGAATAGAATTGGGGAGAAGAAATTGTGGCACAACCTCACTAAAAGAAGGGACAGGTTGGTAGGATACGTTTTGAGGCAACAAGGGGTCACTGATTTAGTATTGGAGGGAATCGTGGAAGGTAAAAATCATGGTAGTAGACCAGTTGATGAATACACTAAGCAGATTAAGAAGATGTAGACTGCAGTAGCTGATGTCTTTGGCGTGACGTCACGTGTGCTGGAATGATGTTGAAATTGCTCGTCAATATTTTATAGTCTTCAGTTACTTATTTTAAAGTTTATTTGTTGTAATATTTGCTGTAAAAGTAACTTATTAGTGGATTTTCGTTAATGTCAGTCTTTCTTCCTGTGTTATTGACTCGAGTGGTCTGTTATCCATGAATGTGATTACGTCGTTCGTCCAAGCCTCACGCCTCAGTAGTGTGTTTACATTTCGTGGCGTGCAGTTGCAGCTGTAGCGGCTATAAAGCTAAGTACTGACGAAATTATTTGTACCCTGCTATATAGTTACTAAATTTAATAGTTTTCAGCGGTGTTTCGTGCTGTTTGTGGCGAAATAACGGTTTAATAAACTTTTGGAAACCGTCGCTCGCTGTGTTTCTTAGAGTTTTCTGTGCGTTGAAAGTCGTTTAGTAAATTTTGTGCTTTAGTTTTCAACTGACGTTTCTTATTGTGTTAGTGAAATATTTCAATATAATTTTCATTCAGTGTTTTAACTTCGTTTAGTGTTCCAGTGGCCGTTTGAATTTTATGGTTTTAGCTAATAATTTTGTGAAGTTTTGTTGATATTGGAATTGGCTGTGGTGAAGTAATAGAAGTACTTGCTTTCTTAGTAGACACAGAATTTCCAGACGCTTCTAGACGGCTATTGTCAGTTCTATAAATAGTTCTACTGGTGTAACTGGACTTCGGTAACGTAGACGTATAATTTTCGTTCAGTAACTGTAAAATTTTACCATGAGTGAGAAGTGTGGGCTCTGTCGTAGGTTTGTGAATAGTGGGTTACGGTGTGGGATTTGTTCAAAGTATTTTCATTGGAGAGAATGCAGTGGGGAAGCCAGTGAGCATTCTAGCGAGATCCTCTCATAGGAATGTAGTATCTGTGGTTGAAATAAGTCTATAAAGGAGCTGGAGTGTAAGATCTGCGCCCTCCAGGTGCAGTTACAATGCGCAAAGGAGGAACTAGATAGGGTGAGGAGGGTGAAGGGTGGTGGAGTTTGGAATCTGGCGGTTGGCAAGGAGACAGCTAGGAAGAGGAGGTATTCAGAGACTTATACTTTGCGTATTGTGCAATAGATTTGACCAACTGTCTGAGTTGAGAGGAGCCTCGTGTAGCTTTAGATGTAGGGAACATGCAGCAGTCCTGAGCAATTACGAGGCCTAGATCAGTAGTAAAGTCTAACAGAAAGAAGGAGGTTCTGCTGCTAGGTAGTTCTCACGGTAGAGGCGTGGGCCAGCAGTTGCAGGAAGTATTGGGAAGTGAGTACCAGGTCACCAGCATTGTGAAGCCTAGTGCAGGGTTGGCTCAAGTGACTGACAGCGCAGGGGAGTTACGTAGGACTTTTATGAAGGAGGATCAGGTAGCGATAGTGGGTGGAGCGGGGAACAGTCTTGATAGGGACGGGGAATGTGGTGTAAGTGGTGACATGGTAAGGATAGCTACTCAAACTGGTGGCACTAATGTGCTTTTCGTGCAACTGTTTTAGCCTCATGATCGGCCTCACCTTAATGCGGCTGTTAGGCGCGTTAACATGGGGCTGGGGAGGGCACTGATGGCAAAGGGCATGGGCCACATCTGAGTGGCGCCACTAGGATTCACTAGGTATGGCCTGCACCTCAATAGGTATGGGGAGGGGAGGCTGGCAAAACTTACAGATCACATTGAAGTGCGTGGCGGTGGTGGTGGTGGTGGTGGTGGTGGGATCACTCGTGGAAAAATTCCTGTAGTAGTTGGTGTTAGGCTGCACCTTTTTTAGACTGAAGTCAGCTGATAGTTATACCTGCTTAAAGGAATTCCCTGTAACTAAGGGCTCACCTTCTGAGGATATAATGTTTCAAAGTACAGACGGAATGAGCATATTTCATCAAAATATGAGAGGTATTAGAGATAAAGTTAGTGAACTGCTTATAGATGTTGACTCTGAAATTATTGGTATATCAGAGCACGAATTAAATAATTCGACAATTCAGAGGTTTCCTGTATCAGGATACAGATTAGCTGGCTGTTTTTCAAGGAGTTCCTTGTGGGGCGGGCGAGCGGCTTTGTACATAAAAAACAGTAGTCCATTAGAGTTCATAGACGTATCACGAAATGCACTGAACAGATATTTGAATGTTGCGCAGGGGCAGTTGAATTTAGTAAAACTAAACTTCTAATGGTTGTTGTTTATAGGTTCCCTAACTCTGACTTCAGAGCATTTCTGCTCAAGCTAGAGAGGGTTCTTGATTCACTTTGTAGGAAGTACCAGAAATTATATATAGTGACTTCAACTGTATATGATGGTGCAAGAAAAAGGATGTTGGTAGATCTCATAAATTCATATGATCTGATGCAGACTGTGTTTTCTCCAACTAGGGTGCAAGGGAGCAGTAGCACAGCCATAGACAATATCTTTATTCATTCTTCATTACTAGATGGGCATTCTGTCAGTAAAAGGGTGAATGGCCTTTCGGACCATGATGCACAAATTTTAACTCTGAAAGGCTTTAGTACTCAAACAAATGTCTTATTTAATCACAAACTGTGTAGGGAAGTTAATCCAACAGCAATAGTATTTTAAACCTTGTCAAGGAACAAGACTGACAGGATTTTTATAGCGTCAGTAACATAGATGATAAATATAATGCTTCCCATAACACATTTCTTATGCTCTTTGAGAGTTACTTTCCATTAGAACGTTCTAATTTGGGTACTAGGAGTAATAGGCAGCCCGGTTGGTTGACTAGCAGGAGAAGGAAAACTTGTAGAACAAAGTGGGAATTGTATCAAAATGTTAGTAGTTACAATGAAATTACAAACAGTGTTGTAATGTGCTTAAAATGTTATTGGGAGGCAAAGAGTATGTGGTATGCAAAAAGAATAGCTAATTCACAAGATAAATTAAAACTATTTGAAGAATGGTGAAGGAAGTGTCTGGTCAGCAGCACAAGATCGACGATATTAAGTCAGTTCGCACTAAAAATATTTCTGTTAGTGACAAATCAGATATATGTACAGTATTTAACAATAATTTTCTGAGCATTTCTGGTGAATTAAAAAAAATTAGTTTCTGTAGGGAATCATATAACTTTCTTGGCAAATGACTTTCCAAGATTGATGTCTGAAATACTCCTCTATGATATAGACAGGAGGGAGACTGAGTCACTAATTAAATCAGTGAAGACTAACGATCTCATGGTTATGAAGTGTCTAGCAGAATATTAAAGTACTGAGCTGCAATTTTTAGCCCTGTATTTAGCCATATTTGTAATTTTGCCTTTAGGAATGGTCGGTTTCCTGAACGATTAAAGTACTCAGTAGTAAAGCCGCTTTATAAAACGGGAGAATGGGATAATGTAGATAATTTTCGACCAATTTCTATGCCATCAGTGTCTGCAAGTTATTGAAAAGGCTGCATATGTAAGGATAATTGATCATTTTATATCACAAGATTTGCTATCAAATGTACAGTTCGGCTTTAGATGTTTAACAACTTTAAATGCTAAATTCTCTTTTCTCTGTTATGTAGTGAATGGGTTAAACAAAAAGTCACGAACACTTGGCATATTTTTGATTTAACTAAGCCGTTTGATTGTGTTGTTCACAAAATATTGCTCCAGAAGTCGGACCATTACGGAATAAGGGGAGCAGCTCACAATTGGTTCATCTCTTAATTAGGAACAGACAGCAAAATGTCATTATTCACAATGTTGACAGTGGCTGTGATGTGGGATCTGAGTGGGGTAGTGCCCCAGGGATCAGTGTTCGGGCCACTCCTGTTCCTTATTTATATAAATGATGTGCCCCCTAGTATTACGGGGAACTCTAAAATATTTGTTTGCTCATGACACTAGCTTGGTAGTAAAGGATGTTGTGTGCAACATTGGCTCGGTTTCGAACAGTGCAGTACATGACCTAAGTTCATGGCTTGTAGAAAAGAAACTAACGTTAAATCACAGTAAGACTCAGTTTTTGCAGTTTATAACACACAATTCAGCAAAATCTGACATTTTAATTTCACAGAATGGGCATATGATTATTGAAACTGAACAGTTCAAATTTTTAGGAGTTCAGATAGACTGTAAGTTGTTGTGGGAAGCACATGTTCAGGATCTTGTTCAAAGACTTAATACTGCCATTTTTAGTCTTCGAACGGTATCTTGAGTGTAGTCTACTTTGCTTATTTTCATTCGTTATGTCGTATGGTATTATATTTTGGTGTCACTCTTCCCATTCTAAAAGGATATTTTTGGCTCAGAGATGGGTGGTTCGGGCAATAAGTGGTGTAAGTTCACGAACCTCTTGTCGACCCCTGTTCAAGAGTCTGGGTATTTTGACATTGGCCTCAATATATATATCCCTTACTGTCATTTCTTGTTAACAATATCAGCTTATTCCCAAGAACAAGCAGCTTCCACTCGATTAATATTATGCAGAAATCAAACCTGCATTTGGATCGGACTTCCTTAACCCTTGTGCAAAAAGGTGTGCAGTATACAGCTGCATCCATTTTCAATAAGCTACCACTTGAATTCTAAAATCTTAAGTGATCCACGCGCTTTCAAATCGAAACTGAAGAGTTTCCTTAATTGTCACTCCTTCTATTCTGTCTAGGAATTCCTTTAAAATTAAGCTGATTCTTATTGTATTGTTGACTGCGTTTACTTAAACCTATGGACTGACTTTTTGTGGTCATGAACATTTATTTTCATCTGTTATTACTTTTATGTAGTAATTTCATGTTCTGACATGTTCCATGGTCTTGCAGATTTGCTCCTCAATTTGGTCCTACTGAACTTGATGTGTAAATTTAAAAAAAAGGTACTTGGATATAGATTGCACAGGATAGAGTAGCATTGAGAGCTGTATCAAACCAGTCTCTGGACTGAAGACAACAAAAAAATACATTTTCACAATGAACCTTAGAATGAGCAACTTTTTAACACTTCATCCGTTTTCAGTAAACGATCTCTCTGATGATATCATTGTATAGAATTGCAGTATAGCTATGATCGCTGAGAGCTATGCATCTGTAGCTATTTTATTTATTAATTTATGACGTTTTACATATTTTTATTTGTGTAAACGTTTGTCAGAATATTGTTCTGCACAATTAGACAGCAACTAAAGACATGAATAAATCACATCTTCCCGTTTATGTGTAGTTATTTAAGGAACATGTTACTTATTTTACAAATAGCTTTATTTAAGCAAGATTACAATCTATATTATAAAACTATCGTAATTTAAGAAGTGATCAATTGATTGTGTTGACTGATACCACTGCTGAAAAGAGTCAGACATTCTTCTATCAAGCAGACATAAATAACTATTTAAAGAATATATAAGGACATTTCGCTGTTATTTAAGTCGAATTCATTTGAGTAAAATGCCTGCTTATTTGTTTCTGAATAAACGTTTTTATATTTGTTGTGAATGGGTTGAGTGTGACTGAATGTTTATAACATTTATTTGAATGTTGCTATAATGTTAGTTTAGGGCAGAAAGTGGTAAAATTGCGTCAAAACCATGGGTGTAAAATTTAATAATGAAGTATTTTTGATGGGGATGGCCTTCAGACAATGGGGAATTGGTCAGTCGCAGAATACAACAATAATAAATTAGGAGAGACACTTTTTGCGGGCCCAGTCAAGGGGGCTATTCTGAAACTTTAAGTCAAGTTCTTGAAGAAGGCAGACCTACCTGTGGTAATGTGGGTTATTCGGTCACGTCGATGATAAATTCTGGTTGATGTATGGCCGCTCTAATAATAATTTAACTGTTGAAGGGTCTCTGACTTTTGCGAGTTAAGGATGTGCTCCAGAGCAGAGCATTTACTTTTCCACTTCCACTATGGAATTCAGAATGAACAGCGTCTGACTCCCCACTCCTTCTCTCTCGTATGTTAATGTAACTATCACCGTGCAAAACTCTTAATTTATTTAGAAATGACTACTATTTCGTGTATTGTAATCATGAAATGGACTTAGTTTTTCGTGCAATTTGGATAACATTTCAGCTTGGGGTTTCTGCTACCGTTCTCGTAACTCTCTCGATGCAACTATATTACATTTTAAAAGGCCGTCTTTCTGTATATGTTATGACTAGTTATTGCAGAATCACCCTTCCCGTTTATTTAAGATTTACTATCCTGAATAAACATTATTCAGCTTAATTCTCTAGCGTCGTCTACACCAGTTACAGACGGTAGAATAAAATCCCTTTTATTAGTTATTCATTTATCTTTTACGTAATATTTCTGTTTAATTCATTAAATATTTCTGTTTACTTCATTAATTCACATTTCCACCCAATGTGTAAACTGTTTCACTGCAGGTTCACAGATATAAAGTATCGTTTGCTGCAACTTGGCTGTTGGGCATGAAAGCAGATGTGTGTGGCTGGACCCCATCGCATTTTTTTTTAACCAGACCCTTGCGAGCAAGTTTAGGTGAACCTGCAATCATTTTGCTCATATGGGGTACTGGTTATGGGGAAGCTACCTTGCAGTACTTCCATTAGGTAATGTCGCACAGGCTATCTGGTCTTGTTACTCTGTCCACAGAAAACCCCTGCAATGGATATACAGAGGAGGGACAGGTTTAAAGTCCTCTTCCGTCTTCTGCTAATAGGCAAACTCGCGTAGCTGCACGACCAAATGCCCCTTCACTGCGTCCGCCTCGCCTGCCAATGATGTGGCGCGAAAACACAAAACACGTAAGAACGACAGTCAGCTTTCTGCACACACGCCACAGCACAAGCACGCTGTTTCAGCTCTCTGTGGAGCCAAGCACCAGAGCGCTCAGCAACAGTAGCGCGCTCTCCGCTCCTCTAGGCTGCTTGAGCTGCACTACCACAGATCGGCCGATCGGCGACCTATAGGGCCGGGTCGCGGATGAATACAGGAAACAGCGGTGGAACGTAGCGAAGGTGGCAGCAATGCGGCGCCTCCTGTGGTGAGACGCGCGCCACGAGGATGTGTGGTGGCCGCTGGGGATTGGAAGGAAAACGTTTACCCGATATTGGCAGTGTCCGTGTAACGAGTGGGCGATAAATTTGGCTCCTCGCGTCACATGACTTTAAGAAGGTTAGCAGGACAGTAGGCGATAGCCGTACGACACTAGACTTGAAGTTTCTGGTGTGCGTCCTTATCCTGTTTGAGTATATACTGCAATGTTGTATTGTCGGAAAGAAGTAACATCAGGTTTTAGCGTCCTGTTGACAATGAGAAACAGTGCATAAACTCTGGTTGTTTCCAAGATGAGGAAGGACATTGGCTGTGGCCTTTCAAAGATGCCATCCAGGCATTTGCCTGAAGCGATTTCGGGAAGTCACGGAAAACCGACGTTGTGTTTTCTTACAGAGCAGACGGTTCAAAACTGTTGGTGACACTGTACCGACTGATTGCTGTGCTTGTTGTGCAATGCGATGGTCCGACGTGGAAAGCCTTGGAAAGTAGTCTGACGGCTACAGGCAACTAATTACTGGCACAGAGAAGAAGTAATTATTTTAACCCCGTCTCGAGGGTCAAAGCGACAATGGCGCTCTTTATTTACGTCGATGGTACATGCGTAGTAAGGCACGAAAATTATCCAGATCCGTCAACAAACGTTTCGGAAGAAGTCTATGGAACAACACCTCGCGTGATTAAGTGTAGCGCGCGAGCGCTTTTGCACAGTGTCATTCATTCAAGACCAAAACTTCACGATTATAGTTGCATACGAAGGAATGTGCGAAGCAAATTACTTTCGTACACCAGGCACATCTGATCAATCACACCCTGTAGATTTCAGAATGAAAGCTTGTGGCCGAAACAGAACTTTGTTAAAGTTTGAAAGGATCAGGATTCGTCAGCGAGTTACGCCATTATCCATTCGTGACAGTGAGAATTATAGAGACGTGGGGAACACAACTGATTGTATGTGAGGCACTGCAGCTTAAGAAAACAATTGTGCTCTTGCAGACTAATCTCTTCCCAAGAACCTCGAGCATCATAGGACGTTTTACGAATCATACGCTTGTACATTCTGAAGAAATGCAGATCAAGCAGTTGGCAAATGGGGATTGTGTTTGCTGAATTACATGAACTGCGATTTTGTCTTCTCGCAGGTTATTTTGTATATGGAGGTCACGAAGAACACTAGCGTCTTTGTGGGGCCCATAAGAATCCATCGCCGGCTGGGGTGGCCGAGCGGTTCTAGGCGCTACAGTATGGGACCGCGCGACCGCTACGGTCGCAGGTTCGAATCCTGCCTCGGGCTTGGATATGTGTGATGTCCTTAGGTTAGTTGGGTTTAAGTACTTCTAGGGGACTGATGACCTCAGAGGTTAAGTCCCATAGTGTTCAGAGCCATTTGAAAGAATCCAGTATCAAAAGGTTCAAATGGCTCTAAGCACTATGAGACTTAACATCTGAGGTCATCAGTCCCATAGACTTAGAACTACTTAAACCTAACTAACCTAAGACAATCACATGCCTCCATGCCCGTGGCAGGATTCGAACCTGCGACCGTAGCAGGCCTGAGGTTCCGGAGCAAAGCGCCTAGAACCCCTCGACCACAGTGGCCGGCAATCCAGTATCAGCAGAAGTTTATTTCCACCGATTTGTCTCACTATCGCTTTTTGTAGAAATATCCTGAACAGTTGTTTGGTCATTTTGTCGGATGAGTGAGAGTGGACGATTAAATCTGGGGCTGGGAACATGGACTGAAGTGCATGAATACTCAAAGAACGAAGCTCTTGAAGGACAACAAAGAGCTTTCGAGTGAGTCTGCCCGCCTGTGAAGGCAATGGAATAATTGTGCACGTATCGGTTGCCGCATGAACGGACCTCAATACTGCTAGAACCTCTAGTTGCAAGACTGCGGCCCACAGACAACGCCTTGTTGAATCTACTTTCGTTGGCGTTATAGATATTTGCGTCTGTGTAGGCTAACATGAGTGCATTAGTCGGTTGTTGCCAGTCCTCTACCATTATATGTATGTTGTTACTGTTGTGGTACATTTTCACTATAACAAAAGATTTGAATTCGCGGCTTACAATATTGTTTTAACGCTTCCAGCCTAAGACCCAACTATCACTGGCTCAAATTTTAGGAAATTTAAGTCTTGGTTTTGTTTTCGCCCACAATTTGATGTCTACATCGTGACCATATCGATCTTCCTGGCGAGGTTGGTTGGTTGATTCCGGAGAGGGGGCCAAACAGGGTGGTCATCGGTGGCATCGGATTAGGAAACGATGGGGAAGGAAGTCGGCCATGCCCTTTCAAAGGAAGCATCCCGGCATTTAGGGAAATCACGGAAAACCTAACTCAAGATGGCCGGGCGCGAGTTTGAACCGTGGTCTTCCCGAATGCGAGTCCAGTGTGCTAACCACTGCGCCATCTCGCTCTATGATGTAGAAAGTCTCCATCACATCCACTGTAATATGTTTGTAGTTTTTCTTCACTGCCGTGTCCATTCACACGACATGCAATGTGCAGGACATCTAGTACGAAATCTGTTTTTCATATTTGGGTCGAGTTTGGCTGCTTTTTGACGTTAAGCGAATATTTGTGTAGTGTTCTGCATTCAAGGGGAAAGAACTAACGATCAAGTTTGAACACACTTTATTTAACTAAAACGCCTTCTTGGAGTGCACTAATTTCCAAACTGAAGAATAACAAGAAACACTATAATTCTTGTGGCGGTAAAAGCCAGATAAAAGTTACAAGACAATGAAAAGAAATAATTACAACCAAAATACTATGCTACAAAATTGCAAAAGTGGCATTACCCCCAACGAGTTACAAATTACTACAGAAGACCACGTCGAGTGTCTACTGGACTAGCGCCGGGGTAAGTATTGGTCGGAGCTGTCCTAGCTGTATGTATACACTGCCGGTCTGACTGCTGGCGTGCTTATAACACCGATTTTGCGGAGTGCTACACTTAGTCACATTAGTTCCAATTGGTGGATCTTTGTGACATGTCTTTTCACGAAGTAGTGCCGTGTTTATACGGAAGGTCTGTAGATGTTTACATTCATCCACTGGCGATGTTTTGAGATGAGCTCTTGAAGGGAGGTCGGCAGCCCACTTTGCTTGGCTGTTGTGCGAGCCCTCTAACTGATCAGGGGCCACTACCGCAATTTGAGCATTTCGATTTTCTCGTTTTTTGAATAAAACACTGCCCATTTCTTTCTGTGGTATTTCATAATTTCTAATGCTTGATGGCATTTCTGGTGATGATATCAAAGGTGTCGACTCTAGTCCATTCACTTGGTCACATGTGAACGATTCGTCTCCTCCTGGTGTGCACTCGACGATGTTTAATGTTTCCTCTTCGGTGACGTTCGACGCATTCCATTGATCAATTATGTCCAGCTGGAATGTTGCATACTTTCTCTCATCTTCAGTTATTTTCGTTGTTATACATACATAGGAGACGCTACGCAACAGTTCGACAAGAATGTCGACAATGTTACACGGACTCATGTCGGACAACGGCAGCACTTGTAGCGTGCAGCCTGGATAGCAACTGCAGATCCATTTGTCTGAGTGTGCACAAACACGAACATCTGATGTACGGTTGCAGTGCAATCTGTAGACAGCTATTATTGTTAGTATTACTATTACTATTAATACTTCCGCACGTATGATGCAAATGTTCCTTTATTCTACTGTTCCAATCGTATATGTTTATTCTGTGAAACTACAAATGCACCAGCTGCTTCATCACCAGTGGTGTGTGTTCTGTCCCACATGTCTGACAGGATACCACTCCTATCTATACAAATGTACTGTATAGGTTTGCTATTTTCAACTATCGAAGCGAAAGCATACTGCCAAAAGAGCATTGCTGCAAACTCCGAAAAGTCCTTTTACATGCCAGTAAAATGTTCACCCAAATAAGTTTACTTGTAAACAGTTAACACAAAGTGTCATTAGTGGGGTCTGAACGGGGGACCTTTGGTACGACGACCTCACGTTCTACTTACTCACCCACGCGAGGTACGTACAACAACCAGAAGTTCTGGTGTTACTTTTATTTACCTTTTAAGCATGTTCTAGTGGACGAGAGCACAGCACAGCGCGGACTGAATCAGTGTTTCGGTTGATTATCAAAATACGACATTTGGTACCGATCTGACTGTTTGGCGACATCAGGCGGTTTGGGTATTAGTGACTTGCAACAATGACTACACATAGTTTTAAACCTTTACGGTACTTTTTAATAATGACAGCCCTGACAAAATGATGAAAGGAAAAAAAAAATTATCGCATATTACATTTTCGCTGCTCATGCAGGAAACTGCTGCATCAGGCATATCGTTTTAAGTTATTACTTCTTAACTACTAACTGTATTCAGACATATTTTGAGTACAGTATTCACACATGCTATTGAATGTACCTGCAAAATTATGTCGTTGTGCCACACATAGTTTAGCAGATATGATGTCATAAAAAGTGACGTGCATGAAAACACTGCAACATCATGCATGCCGCTTAAATTTATTACGTCTTTACTACTACCTCTATTCGCAGCAGATCTGGCAGATAGTGTAAAAATTTACCAATAAATGTGCCTGCAGAACTATATCACTGTAACACTCATTTACAGGACATATGACGTCAAAGAGATTGCGGTGTGTGAAATTGAAACTGCAGGACGACATTCACTACAGATACAGGTAAAATATGTGTACAAATACGTGTGAAACACGTTAAATATGCGTGGAATGTTTCAGCGGAACCAGTTATTTCACCTTATCACGCGGGCATAATAGTTTTGTTGTTCCAATGAGGTAAATTGTCATTTTTTTTTACTTCGTATTATTCTGTGAACGACTGGTGAAGGAATGGACATCTTTATTATCTTTATTATAAATTATCTTACTATAAATTATCTTTATGATAATTCATATTATGCACGTCCTTTTCTCCTCCCTCTACGTTGGTATGTTTTATTAAAAGTTGGGTTGTCACATAAAAAAGACCGTTTGCTGTGTGATAGTGTCAAAGGTAGATGAGCTTTTGAATTTCTGGTGCCAACCTAAGTGCTTGTGAGACTTCAGTCAAAGATGCACCTTTTGCGTCTAGGCTTCATGGGTTCACAATGGTTCCTCCTCCCCTTCTGCGAAAGCAGAGTGACAGTTCGTGAGGTGTTCGCCATTTCGTCTCTGAGACTGCAGGGGCTGAGCACGGAGCAGTGGTCTCCGCCATACGAAGATTTGAAGACAACTGGGATGAGGTTATACATCTTTTATGTGACTAATCCATTCTCTTAAAGGCGGCTGATAATTAAAATTTCGTTACGACCACCGTTTGTAGTAATTTTCAATATTAAGCTCAGTAATTAGGATATTCTGTTTCCGGTGCAAGCATGGAGCTTCGCGCCATCTGTTAGAAGGAAATCATTCCTTTTGTGCCTTAAGCACAGCTGATGTTTGATGAGCTCTAAATTCAATTCACTTTCTTACGATTAACGTTTGCAGTTCTGATAAATGTTTGAGATTTTTATTAGTGAATAGGGCGTTACCCAGTGACTGAAACAGTCAAGTGATGACTCAAAGAACTCAAAGTTAGTCCAAGAGCGTGTCATTAAAACGGCGAGTAATGTTGGTAAGAATGACTGCCATCTGCCAAACAGGCGATGGTCGCATCAAATTGTAAGATGTTATACGATATTGTCGAAATTTAGACTAGGAATTAACGTGTGCGCGTGTGACGTTTTACTGTATAATGTGTCAATGTTAATGTTAATGTTCATGTCTGCTTGCCCTTTTCCCGTCCAAATTACTTCGTGTTTGCGCGATCAGAATTTTTATTTCCCGATCCAACACATTTCATTCTCAGTAACGTTGCATGGCCAACCTCGTAGGTTGACAGTGGACTAGATATTCGTGCTTGAACTGCATATCGAAATCCATTTTCGATATAGATTTGATTGTCTCTTGCTGTAGCAGCATAGATCCCACGTTATACCGTATCTGAGACCAGTGAGTGGGGAAGTACACGCCATCAGCGCAAGGATATTGTTAATACATACATTTCCTTAGTTGCATGAGCACGAAAGCAGAAATAAATAATATCGTCAAACAGAAAAAAATGCCAACATACCATGTAATGTTTTGGACCGCAGGACCCACCATTTTAACTATGCGTGCATTGTATGTAAACATTGTAATGAGCATAATTCAAAAAGTACAAAAATTTTGTGAGATAAAAAATAAGGGTCGTTTCAGAGTGCGCGGTTTAGATCGCTAACTTCGTCGGTTAACGGAGTCCTACCTTGCGTTATCTACTATGCTACAATAAATATTATGTGTTAAATAATTAATTATTTCGCTCCGTCCCCTTACTTTATTTATCCTGGTACTGGACCGAGGAAGGCAGCGAGAGAAGAGAAAGGATTATACCACGGTCAGGCAATGACCAGCAAGAACGTTAAATTGCGTAAACTAACTTCAGTTAATAAAAAGGCACCTAAAAGAGCGTAGGAGGCTTCCAGTGTGTGTTCTATGGCAAAAACATAGATAAAATGTTCCCTCTAAACCACTAGATCGACTTCTACCAAATGTGGTAAACTTACTACTATCTGAAAAGAAACAGAGAGAGACTGCGAAAGGCAGAGGTGAACAGACATAGAGAAGCAGGAAGACATGGACATAGGTATGAGGAAGGTAGGGTATGGTCACAGTGAAGGGAGGGAGAAATGGACAGCGAAAGGGACTCGTGTGATGGATCAAAACTATTGTATTGGTTCTATAGTCGTCATAATTTAATTTGATCGTTTCAGTCTATTGTAACAGCAGTCGAAAATTAAGATAAAAATCCGTACTGTGTCATGCCATGTAAGTATTCGTACAGAGACGGCAAATATCATCCAGGCATCCCTGGCTGACAGAAGAACTTGTGCGCGTCAGAAATCATCCCGGGAGAGTTAGTCGCTAGGAGAGCAACCGACAGAAATAATGGTAGCACCCTACATTTGACTGAATTAATGGTTTAACTACGGTCTTGAAGGGGTTTTGACTTAATCACTGCTGAGCAGCTGAGGAGATAGTGAGCCTGAATCAGTAAGGCGATATACGTGTTACTGCTTGTGATTTAGGACATGTTTACAAGTGCCGTGATCAATACCTACATGGAGCAAATTGTATTAGTCGAGAGTGGCTTGTATGCTGTGACAGTATTTGTTAGCAAAATTCGTGTGTCTTAAAATACGACGACATTAAAGTTTTGACTTCAGTAATTTTATCTCACGTGGTCCGTGTTGTGTTACCTGTGATATTAATGCAGACGAGAGTGGATTTAGGTGTTGCAAATGGTTTAGGCAGATTTATGAAGAGACGTTCTAAGGCAGTTGAGTGTTAGTCGTGAGAGTAATTTTTTGAGTATAGAGTCGTGCTACGAGGTAGTAACGTTATTGTGTTTGTGGAGTAACTGCTTAGCGAGCATTACTGCCGAAGCTTTTCTTGATTGGCAGATCAAGCACAGGAACACACGCATCGGAGGTGAGTTATTATAGATAGCGTATTTTCCCCGTACGTCTTAACTACTAAAACCACATTGCCCTACTTGAACCACTTCAAAGAGGGAATTCCAGTTGCTACCATTATTTCTATAGTAAAAGTGCTGAGTGACAATTACATTTAGGATTTGTTAATGGGTTCGCGAGAGGTGAACTCTTGAAGGGACTGAAATTTTGAAAATCTGAACTTTAAAGTGGTGGTGGCACCTAGGACTTATTTTGAGTTCTTTTTCTTCTTTTTTTGTATTGTCGTATCGCTTAGTGTGGGGTGTTGGTTTTTTGCAGTCACTGATTCACAGTCGATGTTTGGTCATTGTAAAGTACAGTATTTACATTTAAAATTAAATTTTCCTCCTCAGGTTTATCATTTATCCTATACGAACTTTCACTAACTAATTAAAAAAAAGAACTTAAAAAGGAAAGTAAAAGTTACAGTTCTCTCACGTAACAAGCAGAGTAAGCACCTTAACTCAGCGATATGATCTAGACAACTGAATTGGAAATAGTTAAAACTAAAGATAGTCATTTTTAAAGATTAGCGCCTTATAGCTCAAGACATTAGCAATTTCATAAGAGGTTGGTATTGAAAAATTACGATTAATTAAATAGTGGAGTTGGTCAGAATATTTCTAAAACATTTACTAAAGGAAAGAACTGGTGCTAAACATTTATTAGTAACGGAACAACTAACCAGAGGTGGCGTTCAAAAAAGTTTATTTGCGTCGCCTTTATAACAGTTTGTCTCTGGATTTGGATGTCAGATTCTATTACGAAAATACTTAAATTGTGACATTTTTCAACTCTTTATGGACTTGTAAGTAAATGATGGCATATAAATGCTAAAGACTTACTAACATGATACTGAAGGTCGCATGTTAATGCCAGAAGAGATATTAGACTTATTTAGTTGAATACTGCTAAGTGCTAACTTATGTATACATGCGATACAAATATTGGGAGAATTCTTTACTAAAAAGACACTTGATTAAGAGGGTTGGCTTGTGCATTCGCTCTGTTGTTTGCTGATAGTCCTTGTTGGTAACCCATTTAATCGAAGGTATGCTATAGTGATGGGAGGTAGAATTACCAGTTTGATCAAGCATACGATTACTTATTTGACACATACTTGATCGTGCAGAGTTTCTAGCTAATTTGTGTTCTTTCGAGAGGTCGGATAGGATATTAGTGCACCATTCCACGAATGTTTATCAAAGTTATGTAATTTATATTTTTCTGGATTTTCTGGTGTGCTGAAGAGAATGGTGCCTAAACGTTTTAATAGAGCTTATTACATGAACTCTCGTAGGTTGCAGTTCTGCCACAGTGCAAGGGGAGGAGATGGACAGAGAGTGAGGAGGAGCAGATGGACTCAGAGGTAGGCAAAAGCATATGCATAGAGAGAAAGTGGTAGAAGAGGTGGATAGGGAGAGGGGAAGGAGGATAACGGCTAATAGAAATATGTACCCAGGAAATGCCAGGTACTTAGTAAAACAAATATTATTCAGGCTGACGACGCATGGAAGCTGAATTTGAAAGCCTGGAGGTACCTTTTAGCACAGTCGCTACGTGAAAAGAACTTGTTCAAATTTATTGCAGTGAGCAGCTTGTGTAAATTATTTCACGTAGAAAGTCCTGTGATAAATATGAGTATGTGTTTATGTGAATTCGCGTGAATGCAGTCCGAGTATGAAACTATTTTTCTGTTAGTGGAAACTTTTCTTTTCGTTCCTTTTTATGCTTCTGAGGGGGTGAGATCTAACCTTTTCAGAAATGAATATTTCCTGGAGGAAGGAATAGTTTTCTTAATGAAATCATCCTCTCAGGTGATTTTTCTAGTGATTTAAGAGGCAAGATTTATACAAATTATTTACTCGTTTTGAAAACATACTTGTTATACTTGTCTCAATTTTACGAACTAAAATAACTAATTACAAATTATTTCTACTGTAATAAATAGTAAAATCATCATTCACTAATTGCTATACAAGATAACAACAACAATATTCAATCGTACCGTCGAAATATAACGAAACAAGCAAATCCGTGTATTCTCGCAGTCACGAACTGCTGCGCACTGCTGTATTGACTTGCTGATATTTTCATAGTGATGCCCAACAGTTGGCAGCACTTGCGCATGATGAAGACGTCACGTCGAACATTCACAAATGTGTACCGTACCTTAAGTTTCCCTTGGGAAAATAGCGTTGCTGCGGCTAAAACACAGTGAAATTAATGTACATAATTGTAGCCAGAGGTTCTGAAAGGCTTAATCGACGTTTGTGTCCATTGTCTATACTTTTTTGCATTTTTTACAATTTTCGCATTAATTCATACAATTCTGAAGACATTGTTTCATATCTTATTGCCTACATTTACACAATTCCTTATTTACAACCAATATTGGCCGTAATCAGCATTTAAAAATGAATCCCAGACCTACTTAGTGGTGGGACAGAATTTAAAGAATCTCTCTGCTCTGGAGAATTTATTTAGTAGTGACCCAAGTGGGTATGACGGCGCCTTATATTCCAGACGTAACGTAGATTGGGTAGCAGTTAAATATTACGTATTATGTTCAGAAGCGTTATTTAACAGACACATATATACTTTACGTACTATAGATAGTACGCAGGGTCGTCACTCTAAATGTTTACGAGGTAGAATCAACAGAGGAGATAAAGAGAAAACCTAATGAAAAACGACTCGTTCCGTCACGGTCTCGTTTATTAAACGCGAGGACATTACGACAATCCTAATCGGATTCCAGAGGTAGTGTTGCAAGGAAGGCGTTTTCCATCGCGAAGTGATTTGACATTATGATCCTCAGAGCGCAGATTACAAAAGGACGCGTGCACTATGTGCAATATATTACCTTCCCGTTCATACCTCTCTCATAGTGGTCACAAATCAGAGTAATTAGATCGCATACAGAGTCATGCTGACGTTCGTTACCCCTGCACACTAGACCTCAGGGAATGGAGCCTTCACCTTTCGGCCGCCCTCATCCTCACCCCCTACAAACTGTGCGTATCGAAGGGACCAAAGCTCATCTTATACGTCCACTATGATACTGATGTAACAGATCATCTCTATAGAAAAAAAAGCTTTGTGAGCTTAACAACAGACTGTTTTGTAAGACACTGCAAAACCTGATAACGCTACGCAATTGCTATTTATGTATAGGAAATATATACACGTTACGATCTCGGGTACGCCTTGAAACTATGTCAGGACGCATATTTCGGCACCTCGTTGTGGCTTTGCCCACTTCGAAGTTAAGGAGTTCGAAATTATACTGAGCCATATTAAATAGGAATCAAAAGGACCTCGGAAAGTTTTTGATATATATATTGCAAATTATTACACGTTACTCTAATAAACATTCGGACGGCCATAGGCTATATTTTTTTAACGACACAATATAGTTTATACGTTAAAAACGGCTACCAGAAAGAAAATACTACGCTGTGAAAATATGAGTTTTCATTTTTTTTCTCGCAGTACGTTTATTCACGACAGCGTGATATTTAAACAGACAAAAACGAATTTCGATCTTTAAAATCGGGCGTTTTCACTGATACCTCTGGGACAGCTTTAACTGTTGTTGTTGTTGTTTTCAGTCCTGAGACTGATTTGGTGCAGCTGTCCATGCTACTCTATCCTGTGCAAGCTTCATCATCTCCCAGTACCTACTGCAACCCACATACTTCTGAATCTGCTTAGTGTATTCATCTCTTGGTCTCCCTCTACGATTTTTGCCCTCCACGCTGCCCTCCAATACTAAATTGGTGATCCCTTGATGTCTCAGAACATGTCCTACCAACCGATCCCTTCTTCTTGTCAAGTTGGGCCACAAACTCCTCCCCAATTCTATTCAATACCTCCTCATTAGTTACGTGACCTACCCATCTAATCTTCAGCATTCTTCTGTAGCACCACATTTCGAAAGCTTCTATTCTCTTCTTGTCCAAACTATTTATCGTCCACGTTTCACTTCCATACGTTACTATTTCATACAAATACTTTCAGAAACGACTTCCTGACGCTTAAATCTATACTCGATGTTAACAAATTTTTCTTCTTCAGAAACGCTTTCCTTGCCATTGCCAGTCTACATTTTATATCCTCTCTACTTCGACCATCATGAGTTATTTTGCTCCTCAAATAGCAAAACTCCTTTACTACTTTAAGTGTCTCATTTCTTAATCTAATTCCCTCAGCATCACCCAACTCAATTCGAGTACATTCCATTGTCCTCGTTTTGCTTTTGTTGATGTTCATCTTATACCCTCCTTTCAAGACACTGTCCATTCCGTTCAACTGCTCTTCCAAGTCCTTTGCTGTTTCTGACGGAATTACAATGTCATCGGCGAACTTTAAGGATTTTATTTCTTCTCCATGGATTTTAATTCCTACTCTGAATTTTTCTTTTGTTTCATGTACTGGTTGCTCAGTATGCAGATTGAATAACATCGAGGAGAGGCTACAAACCTGTCTCACTCCCTTCCCAACCACTGCTTCCTTTCATGCCCCTCGACTTTTATAACTGCTATCTGGTTTCTGAACAAATTGTAAATAGCCTTTCGCTCCCTGTATTTTACCCATGCCACCTTTAGAATTTGAAAGAGGGTATTCCAATAAACATTGTCTAAAGCTTTATCTGAGTCTACAAATGCTAGGAACGTAGGTTTGCCTTTCCTTAATCTTTCTTCTAAGGTGAGTCGTAAGGTCAGTATTGCCTCACGTGTTCCAATATTTCTACAGAATCCAAACAGATCTTCCCCGAGGTCGGCTTCTACCAGTTTTTCCATTCGTCTGTAAGGAATTCGCATTAGTATTTTGCAGCTGTGACTTATTAAACTGATAGTTCGGTAATTTTCACATCTGTCAACACCTGCTTTCTTTGGGATTGGAATTATTACATTCTTCTTTACGTCTGAGGGTATTTTGCCTGTCTCATACATCTTGCTCACCAGATGGTAGAGTTTTGTCAGGGCTGGCTCTCCCAAGGCTACCAGTAGTTCTAATGGAATGTTGTCTACTCTAGGTGCCTTGTTTCGACTCAGGTCTTTCAGTGCTCTGTCAAACTCTTCACGCAGTATCGTATCTCCCATTTCATGTTCATCTACATCCTCTTCCATTTCCATAATATTGTACTCAAGTACATCGCACTTGTATAGACCCTGTATATACTTCTTACACCTATCTGCTTTCCCTTCTTTGCTTAGAACTGGGTTTCCCTCTGAGCTCTTGATATTCATATAAGTGGTTCTCTTTTCTCCAAAGGTGTCTTTAATTTTCCTGTAGGCAGCATCTACCTTACCCCTAGTGAGATAAGCCTCTACATCCTTACATTTGTCCTCTAGCCATCCCTGCTTAGGTATTTTGCACTTCCTGTCGACATCATTATTGAGCCGCTTGTGTTCCTTTTTGCCTGATTCATTTACTGCATTTTTATATTTTCTCCTTTCATTAATTAAATTCAATATTTCTTCTGTTACCCAAGGATTTCTACAAGCCCTCGTCTTTCTACCTACTTGATTCTCTGCTGCCTTCACTACTTCATCTCACATAGCTACCCATTCTTCTACTACTGCATTTATTTCCTCCATTCATATCAATTCTTCCCTTATGCTCTCCCTGAAACTCTGTACAACCTCTGGTTCTTTCAGTTTATCCAGGACCCATCTCCTTAAATTCCTATCTTTCTCCAGTTTCTTTAGTTTAAATGTACAGTTCATAACCAATAGATTGTTGTCAGAGTCCACATCTGCCCCTGGAAATTTCATACAATTTAAAACCTGGTTCCTGAATCTGTCATACCATTATATAATCTATCTGATATCTTCCAGTATCTCCAGGCTTCTTCCGTGTATACAACCTTCTTTTATGATCCTTGAACCAAGTGTTATCTATGATTAAGTTGTGCTCTGTGCAAAATTCTACCAGGCGGCTTCCTCTTTCATTTCTTACCCCCAATCCATATTTACCTAGTATGTTTGCTTTTCTCCCTTTTCCTATTATCGAATTCCAGTCACCCATGACAATTAAATTTTCGTCTCCCTTCACTACCTGAATAATTACTTTTATCTCATCATACATTTCATCAATTTCATCATCATCTGCAGAGCTAGAGGGCATATAAACTATTACTGCTGTAGTAGGCTTGGGCTTCGTGTGTATCTTGGCCACAATAATGCGTTCGCTATGCTGTTTGTAGTAGCTTACCCGCACTCCTATTTTTTATTCATTATTAAACCTACTCCTGCATTACCCCTATTTGATTTTGTATTTAAAACCCTGTATTCACCTGTCCGGATGTCTTGTTCCTCTGCCACAGAGTCCGCAGCTCGTGGTCGTGCGGTAGCGTTCTCGCTTCCCACGCCCGGGTTCCCGGGTTCGATTTCCGGCGGGGTCAGGGATTTCCTCTGCCTCGTGATAACTGGGTGTTGTGTGCTGTCCTTAGGTTAGTAAGGTTTAAGTAGGTCTGAATTCTAGGGGACTGATGACCATAGATGTTAAGTCCCATAGTAATCAAAATATCCACGGGTATGCTGTCGGTCTATAGTGTCCAACGGCCCGTTGGACACTATAGACCGGCAGCATACCCGTGGATATTTTGATTATCAAATACGCCGGGAGAAACTCAAGAATCACAAGTCCCATAGTGCTCAGAGCCATTTGAACCATTCTGCCACCGAACTTCACTAATTCCCACTATATCTAACTTTAACCTATCCATTTCCCTTTTTATGTTTTCTAACCCACCTGTCCGATTAAGGGATCTGAAATTCCACGCTCCGATCCGTATAACGCCAGTTTCCTTTCTCCAGATAACGACGTCCTCTTGAGTAGTCCCCGCACAGAGATCCGAATGGGTGACTATTTTACCTTGGGAATATTTTACCCAAGAGGACGCCATCATCATTTAATCATACAGTAAAGCTGCATGTCCTCGGGAAAAATTACGGCTGTAGTTTCCCCTTGCTTTTAGCCGTTCGCAATACCAGCACAGGAAGGTAGTTTTGGTGAGTGTTAAAAGTCCAGATCTGTCAATCATCCAGACTGTTGCCGCTGCAACTACTGAAAAGGCTGCTGACCCTCTTCAGGAACCACACGATTGTCTGGCCTCTAAACAGATCCCCCTCCGTTGTGGTTACACCTACGGTACGGCCATCTGTATCGCTGAGGCACGGAAGCCTCCCCACCAACGGTAAGGTCCATGGTTCATGAGGGGAGGAGCTTTAACAGAAGACCTGTATATTATCAGAGCTGCAAGTTTGGTCTATCCTCTGTGATTAGAGTAGTACTACGACACCTGTTTTGATATTTTCCTCGAGGGCGCCTTTAACTGAAAAAAAAATGGTTCAAATGGCTCTGAGCACTATGAGACTTAACTTCTGAGGTCATCAGTCCCCTAGAACTTAGAAATACTAAAACCTGCCTAACCTAAGGATATCACACACGTCCATGCCCGAGACAGGATTCGAACCTGCGACCATAGCGGTAGCGCGGTTCCAGTCTGTAGCGCCTAGAACCGCTCGGCCACTCCGGCCGGCACTTTAACTGAAGACTTGTATATTAGTAGAGTTGTATGCATGGTCAATCAGTAGTGATTAGAATAGTACTATCCATTCTGAATCGTTAGAAATTTATATAGGGTGACAATTATTGAACTACATGAAAAAGATGTTACAAACTACACCGAGCACGCACTTTATTCAACATGTAAACGTCGCGCTACAGAAGTTTGGATTTAGGTTGAAAGTCATTTTAAATAAATAAAATTAAGATTGAAGTACTGTTTCTGTTTGTAAGATCTGAGCTGTAATAATAAATTAACTGTCGTGATGAAACTTGTACTGTCGTAATGTGAAAGCAAAGCTGCACTGTAATAATAATTAATTGTCGTAATGTAAAGGGAAGTCTTTGATACTGTAAAAGTTAACAATCTGACTACAAGAATTTTGAACAGCATAAACTGCCTGAATAATGAACTTTGACATTGAAGCTACGACAATTAGTTTTGCAAAACTAAGCACGGATCCCAGAACTAAAACTGATACAGAACACAGAAAAATATGTGTCTGAATTACATAAGTTATCCGTGATTGAATAAAAAACATCAAAATATGTAGTCCTTACCTCTGTTCTGCGCAAATCTCGATAACGATTTGCAGTAATGTTGTCTTGTTCGCCGATATGGTAAAGCTGCAAATTACTATATCTACACAGATACATTCGTTCGTTGCAAATCGAAGTGTTTTCGTAACACAGTTGGTTCCTTTTCTACTTTTATAAAAAACCATGCAAATTGCAAGAGAGAGGTAAGCGAAAAATGGCGCTGCAATAATAAGAGTGGCTTCAAAAATTACCTTATAATTCCTCTTCACGTACATAAAAGATTCCATTACTCTTCCTCCTTCTCAGATCAGTTACCATTACGTAGTCATCTTAATTAAACGTATCGAAAATTGAGACTTTACATTTTAAATATTCCAACTGCTTCCTCACTTCAATCACAGCTAATCACTATCTGCCACTGCGCCTTCGCACACACCGAAGATAATAACCTAACTTCTGCGATACAGCTTTACAACATCGATGCTTGCTCATAATCGATTCAGATACCATAATTATACATGACACCTACGAAGGTTATGACATATTCGATATGCCTGCCATCATTGCCGATGATGTAGTGAAATTCTGCGTGACCCGCCGAAGTGTCGCAAGATCGATGCTGTTGGTGACCTCCTGAATGGCTATTTTCGGATCAGCATTACCACGTTTTGGGGATATTGCTTTGGAACGTGTCTTTAATATTGCCCCACAAAAAGGAGTCACAAGTGTTCAGATCAATGGCGGCCCATGCTTGTGGCCTCTAGGTACCCCAGCGCGAGAATGCGTTCCCCGAAGTGCTCTTCAAGGACATCACACACTCTCCTGTTTCGATGGGGTCGAGCTCCGTCTTGCGTGAACCACGTATTGCCGAAATCAGGGTCACATTGGGTAATGGGGATGACTACCAAACCCTTTACATACCGTCTGGTAGTCGCCGTGCCATCAAGGAATATCGCACCCATTACTGCGCGATTGGAGTTGGCACACCACAGAGTCACCCTTTTAGGGTGAAGAGACTTCTCGATCGTGAAATGTGGATCCTGAGCCCACCAAATGCGCCAATTTTGCTTATTGACGAACCCATCGAAATGAAAGTAGGCTTCGTCGCTAAACCAAACCATAATGCGCAAACTAATTCCCATCATGCCCCGCGACCAATCGTGCAGTTTGAACATCCAAATGCAAACCGTTCAGATGTTGCGACGATTTTATTTCTTATAGTTCTTTTTTTTTTAAAGAGGTGGAGCCCCTCCACGCCCACACCGGCATGATGGCCAACACAAAAGGTCTACTGCCATCTCTGCATAAGGGTTAGTATTCACTAAAGTGAGGTGTCGCAGGATGTGGGTACTGCGATGTTTGCGTACGTCTGGTTAAAGTTAACCGTTAAAACGCGCTCATCTGGGTCAAATCGAACGAACGGTAGCGGTTTGAAGGGCAGAGGAAAAAAAGTGCCAAGGCAAGAGCCAAGAGAAAAAATCTGTGCGATAGTTAGGTCGGGTGGTAAGAGCAGTAGCGGATGTCCTGCTGCCTGCGATAGGTCGTGCAAGGATAGGCTTAGTTAGTAGTGCGTATCATGCAAGTCGATACTTTGACGTTGTGCGGTTGTGTTGATCGGAGGCTGACGCTGGATGCCGGTGTAGAGTCCTCGTTCAGCGTCAGCAACCTGGAACAGTTAGGTTTATTATCGTTTTTGTGTACGATAGGTCATATGTCGGAAGTACAGTGTAAGGTAATGTTAGCGGTTTGTTTGTTCGTCAGTGGGCGAGCTCGTCGGTGTCCCTGCTGTGGCCTGTTGGTCGGCTCTAATAGCAGCTGTTAATTTCCAGTCAGTGTTGCTGATATGCTGGGGCTTGCCGACGTTTGTCGATTGTTTGCGTATGTTAGTTTACCGTAGATGGCTATGCCCTAGCTAGCAGTGTCTTATAGTTCAGTAACAGGCACCCTTTATATAGTTCCTGAAAATCCGAATGTTTATCTGAACATCGAGTAAAGATTTGAAGTAAACTGGTCAACAACTTTTCGAGAATTTTGGAAGCAACGTTTTCTCGAGATATACTAGTATTGATTATGAACAGAACATACAATTTATGAGAGGCGAGACTCAACTGATAGGTTGCTGAAACTTCGCGTGAAACACTTGCTGGTTTTTTCGGCCATTCTGCTGTGATCGACAGTCAGACGGTTTACAGAAGGAACGAGATCTCGTGTTCTTGAGCTTGTCGTTTGCCATTGTGTTGCTCAGGTCTTCTGATATAAAAGAGCACCGTTTCAGTTGACGATTGTCTAACAATGCCTTGAGAGATGGAGTATTTCTGCAGTTGTAACAGAAATGGAAGTTTACTCAAAGAACTTAGAAGCATGCATTATCTTATAACTTAAAACCTGTTAATACATAGCATATTGCGTCTCCTCTTATCAAGTTCTGAAAACATTCCCTTTCTATGAAATTTGACCCATGCATCAACAACAATGCGATCTATTTTTGGTGAAAAATGTAGTAAACCGACTTTCATAATGCAAATTAGCAATACAGGCGTCATTAATGTAAGTAACATAAAGATAAATTGCAACTAAGGTCTTCTAATAGCACCTATCGCTGTTATTGTATCACTCTTTACAGGAAAGATGCGTGCAGTGCTTGTGTAACTGCACATGATGTGTTTTAATATCTAACGAGTGAAAAATAACTCATTTGAAAGCAAGGTCTGGTTGTATTCTTCGCTGCAACATTCATCTCGAAGGTCACTGCAACTCGCCATTACGTTAGTTTGCTGAAAGTTGCATGTAAATCAGGAAACAAAATTGCTGCTGAAGGCAGACTTTAGAAATGCTGTGTCTGCTGAAGTTAGACCAACAAATACGCTGTAAGACAAATAAATAAATAAAAACTAAAGACTAACCACAAAGGAGCTATGCAAACTAGTCACCAATTGATATTCATAGAGGCATCGACGGAAAATACAGCGTTGTAAACTTTGGCGTACGAGCGATGAATGTATGACGCTGCAGCGCATTTTTACTCCGCATCTGGCAAGGATGGTAAACAGTGGACATACCGATACGAGGACATAAAATCTTCGCGAATTACATTCCTGTACTCAGATAGTAACTAGGCCTCGCAGACAGTTATGTCAAGAATAGACGCAGATGCACATTTGTGAGAGGACTTGTAGCTGGGCTCAAAGAAGCCTTCAAAGAACCCGGTTGGATTAATTGGCGAATCGCTCGACGTCTGAATAGGAGAGATGCCACTATTCGACAATGTCGGCAGATTTCAGACTACCTAACAGATAAAAACGAAAATCTCTGTTGCGACACTGAAAATGTTGAGTGTTTATGGAAAAAGTTCAAGGCAATCGTAAAATGCGTTTTAGACAGGTACGTGCCGAGTAAAACTGTGAGGGACGGGAAAAACCCACCGTGGTACAACAGCAATGTTAGGAAACTACTGCGAAAGCAAAGAGAGCTTCACTCCAAGTTTAAACGCAGCCAAAACCTCTCAGACAAACAGAAGCTAAACGATGTCAAAGTTAGCGTAAGGAGGGCTATGCGTGAAGCGTTCAGTGAATTCAAAAGTAAAATTCTATGTACTGACTTGACAGAAAATCCTAGGAAGTTCTGGTCTTACGTTATATCAGTATGTGGATCGAAACAGCATATCCAGACACTCCGGGATGATGAAGGCATTGAAACAGTGGATGAAACGCGTAAAGCTGAAATACTAAACACCTTTTTCCAAAGCTGTTTCACAGAGGAAGACCGCACTGCAATTCCTTCTCTAAATCCTCGCACAAACGAAAAAATGGCTGACATCGTAATAAGTGTCCAAGGAATAGAAAAGCAACTGGAATCACTCAACAGAGGAAAGTCCACTGGACCTGACGGGATACCAATTCGATTCTACACAGAGTACGCGAAAGAACTTGCCCCCCTTCTAACAGCCGTGTACCGCAAGTCTCTAGAGGAACGGAAGGTTCCAAATGATTGGAAAAGAGCACAGGTAGTCCCAGTCTTCAAGAAGGGTCGTCGAGCAGATGCGCAAAACTATAGACCTATACCTCTGACGTCGATCAGTTGTAGAATTTTAGAACATGTTTTTTGCTCGAGTATCATGTCGTTTTTGGAAACCCAGAATCTACTATGTAGGAATCAACATGGATTCCGGAAACAGCGATCGTGTGAGACCCAACTCGCTTTATTTGTTCATGAGACCCAGAAAATATTAGATACCGGCTCCCAGGTAGATGCTATTTTTCTTGACTTCCGGAAGGCGTTCGATACAGTTCCGCACTGTCGCCTGATATACAAAGTAAAAGCCTACGGATTATCAGACCAGCTGTGTGGCTGGATTGAAGAGTTTTTAGCAAACAGAACACAGCATGTTGTTATCAATGGAGAGACGTCTACAGACGTTAAAGGAACCTCTGGCGTGCCACAGGGGAGTGTTATGGGACCATTGCTTTTCACAATATATATATAAATGACCTAGTAGATAGTGTCGGAAGTTCAATGCGGCTTTTCGCGGATGATGCTGTAGTATACAGAGAAGTTGCAGCATTAGAAAATTGTAGCGAAATGCAGGAAGATCTACAGCGGATAGGCACTTGGTGCAGGGAGTGGCAACTGGCCCTTAACATAGACAAATGTAATGTATTGCGAATACATAGAAAGAAGGATCCTTTATTGTATGATTATATGATAGCGGAAAAAACACTGGTAGCAGTTACTTCTGTAAAATATCTGGGAGTATGCGTGCGGAACGATTTGAAGTGGAATGATCATATAAAATTAATTGTTGGTAAGGCGGATACCAGGTTGAGATTCATTGGGAGAGTCCTTAGAAAATGTAGTCCATCAACAAAGGAGGTTGCTTACAAAACAATCGTTCGACCTATACTTGAGTATTGCTCATCAGTGTGGGATCCGTACCAGATCGGGTTGACGGAGAAGATAGAGAAGATCCAAAGAAGAGCGGCGCGTTTCGTCACAGGATTATTTGGTAACCGTGATAGCGTTACGGAGATGTTTAACAAACTCAAGTGGCAGACTCTGCAAGAGACGCGCTCTGCATCGCGGTGTAGCTTGCTCGCCAGGTTTCGAGAGGGTGCGTTTCTGGATGAGGTATCGAATATATTGCTTCCCCCTACTTATACCTCCCGAGGAGATCACGAATGTAAAATTAGAGAGATTAGAGCGCGCACGGAGGCTTTCAGACAGTCGTTCTTCCCGGGAACCATACGCCGCTGGAACAGGAAAGGGAGGTAATGACGGTGGCACTTAAAGTGCCCTCCACCACACACCATTGGGTGGCTTGTGGAGTATAAATGTAGATGTAGGTGTAGAATGAGTGAGCCATGGCCGAACGCAGCGTATGGGTGAGCAGGCGACCTAGAGAGACGACAGAAACTGAGGTTCGAACAAAAGAGAGGTACTCAGAGCTCCAAATTCATCAGTATCATCGATCTGATCACAAGGGCCATTAATATGCAGCTCACAGAAAGAGGACTGAGCTCGCGGAGCCCCTTGTGGTGACTACCATTGACCTCTGTATATCAACAAGCCTGTTTGCAGTGGAACTGGGCACAGTCGGCCTGGAATCTCGTTGACTGGAGTAGAATCGTCTTCGGCGATGAGTCCTGCTTCGAACTGCGGCCAGATAACCAGCGAAGACGGATCTGGAGACGCGCCGCATAGCGGTGGGATATCACTCTGACTGTCGCCCACCATACGCCCAACAACCTGGAGCGGTGGTCTGGGATGCCACTGCATTTTCTGGTGGGACCTCCTGGTTTTCTGCAGTGGCACTCTTACAGCACAGCGGTACGCTGCCCTTCATAGCAAGCCAACCTGGGCTTAAGTTTCGGAAAGATTATGCTTACCCGCACACAGCTAGGGTTTCTACTGTCGTTCTTCGTCGTGCCAACCCTACCTTGGTCAGCAAGGTCGCGGGATTTCTCGCGAACTGAAAACGTTTGTAGCACTGTAGCCAGCGCCCTCCAATCACGTCTGGATTTTGACGACCGAACGCGTCAATTGGACAGAATTTGGCGTGGTGTCCGTCAGGAGGACATCAAACAAGTCTGTAAATCAATTCCAAACCGAATAGTTGCTTCCATAAGGGCCAGGGGTGGACCTAAATGTCAGTGACTTTTCACTCTGTCAAGCTATTTTACATAAATCATCTTTTATGAAAGTATAATCGTTTTCCTGGCTGTGCTAGAACATCACGTCTACCGATTTCCGTCCAATTCAGGTAATTCCTTCGTGGTGCATCGTTCTTTTTCTTCCTTCTCTCTCTCTCTCTCTCTCTGAGTATATTCGTCTTTCAAATAGATTGCATGCGAACATGTTGCATTCATGAAGAAAACTTAAATGAGCACATGTGCAAATGAAGAACTGGGCTTGGAGGATTGAACAATGACATTGTGTGGAAAATAATCAATAAGAGCTTGTAACTTTTGGCTGTTATCAACTTTCACATTTGTACGGAGCAAATTAGCAGTATACATGGTATACAAGGAGTTTCGATAACCTACAAATGGAACCTTTGGATGTTCGTATTGAATTCGGCCGTGTAATACTGAATGGTGTGGCAGAGCATCACAAGTACGCTAAATACAATCCTGGAAGCACAATGAACGCATCTATCACAAAGATGTAAGATACAACGATAATAAGAATATGCCCATACATGCACGGACAATAGCAAGACACGTTACTTCATCATTATCATCGTTTTCCAACTCCAGTTTCCTGGGTGTGGTGTACAAGCGCTCATACGCTGCTTCTAATGTCAAAACTTGTGTAGTCGTTTATGTTTTATGAGAGAGAATACTTCTACATATGGAAATCTTAGAGCGTAACATTTTCTTTTTTCAAAGAATACTTCGGAGGTTTAACGAGGATTTTTTGATGTTCTCAGTTAACACCACCGACGAAATGTGAAATTATAGTAATAAAAATCGTATCTTTAGTAAATCTGTTGGTAGTGGAAGAGACTGTAGCTTCTGGGCCTATCAAAGGCAATCTGGGAGCACTCATACCGACAGAGCCAGAAAGGGAGCTGGTTTATTGATGGCTCTTCTCCGTCTGAGTAATCACACGGTACGTGAGCAGGAAAATTGCAGCTCCCCCGAGTACATAGATGCAGCAGGTTATTTTGTCGTCTGAAAGACCGCTGCGTGGGACGGACTGCGCGGGATTTATCCAGAGCTAATCTCTGATGGCCGATTCCGTGCGGTCGATATACCCCTCATCGGACAGATATCACAACGCAGTATCGTCTAACTCCAATCTTCTCAAAACAAGTACTGCTACCAGGTTCAGTGAAAAAACGAGGAGAAAGAAGATAATGAATAATTTAACGTCAGATAATTTTAAATTTTTATCTTTCTCTTTCCTTATACCTTAAACGTTTTAGCTCCAGCACTCCAACGAGAACTGAACTTTAAGTTCTTGTGTCTGACTTAAATGAGAGAGCTCGTCTGCAGTAATTTCTCTGTCGTGATCCATACTCGACTATTTGCACGTCCCGTACACTTCCACTTCCACTAAGAGTGGTTACAGGGTATATCCGCCCCTGGAGGAAGGTAGATATATCTGCAACTGACAAAACGTAACAAAGGTGAAACTTCATTATTTCATGGACTAGAATTAGCACTGAAAAACCCTGAGCTAATTTAATTCAAGAATCAAAAAAATGAACTCTTTTCAAGCTCGCTTCATGGAGCTGTACATTTTCCTGAAACGATTCTGATCTAACATTCCATTGTCACACATAGCAACAAAATCTACTATTAAAATATTTGCGTAGGAAAATTGTTACTGCAAAAGCACAGACTTAATTATTAATTCATTTCATTGTCCTGATGGCATTTTATTATTATTTAAAGTTCTGTAAATAAATTGTTACTACATTACTGGAAAATAAAAGAAATTATTCAGATGGTGAAGGGAGACGAAAATTTAATAGTCATGAGTGACTGGAATTCGTCAGTAGGAAAAGGGAGAGAAGGAAACGTAGTAGGTGAATATGGATTGGAGGTAAGAAATGAAAGAGGAAGCCGCCTGGTAGAATTTTGCACAGAGCGCAACCTGATCATAGCTAACACTTGGTTCAAGAATCATGAAAAAAGGTTGTATACATGGAAGAACGCTGGAGATACTAAAAAGTATCAGATTATATAATGGTAAGACAGAGATTTAGGAACCAAGTTTTAAATTGTAAGACATTTCCAGGGGCAGATGTGGACTCTGACCACAATCTATTGGTTATGAACTGTACATTAAAAGTGAAGAAACTGCAAAAAGGCGGAAATTTAAGGAGATGGGACCTGGATAAACTGAAAGAACCAGAGGTTGTACAGAGTTTCAGGGAGAGCATAAGGGAACAACTGACAGGAATGGGGGAAATAAATACAGTAGAAGAAGTATGGGTAGCTTTGAGGGATGAAGTGGTGAAGGCAGAAGAGGAGCAAGTAGGTAAAACGACGAGGGCTAGTAGAAATCCTTGGGTAACAGAAGAAATATTGAATTTAATTGATGAATGGAGAAAGTATAAAAATGCAGTAAATGAAGCAGGCAAAGAGGAATACTCTCAAAAATGAGATCGATAGGAAGTGCAAAATGGCTAAGCAGGGATGGCTAGAGGACAAATGTAAGGATGTAGAGGCTTATCTCACTAGGGGTAAGATAGATACTGCCTACAGGAAAATTAAAGAGACCTTTGGAGAAAAGAAAGACACTTGTATGAATATCAAGAGCTCAGATCTAAGCAAAGAAGGGAAAGCAGATAGGTGGAAGGAGTATATAGAGGGTCTATACAAGGGCGATGTTCTTGAGGACAATATTATGGAAATGGAAGAGGATGTAGATGAAGATGAAATGGGAGATACGATACTGCGTGTAGAGTTTGACAGAGCACTGAAAGACCTGAGTCGCAACAAAGCTCTGGGAGTAGACAACATTCCATTAGAACTACTGACAGCTTTGGGAGAGCCAGTCCTGACAAAACTCTTCCATCTGGTGAGCAAGATGTATGAGACAGGCGAAATACCCTCAGACTTCAAGAAGAATATAATAATTCCCATCCCAAAGAAAGCAGGTGTTGACAGATGTGAAAATTACCGAACTATCAGTTTAATAAGTCACAGCTGCAAAATAATAACACGAATTCTTTACAGACGAATGGAAAAACTAGTAGAAGCCGACCTCGGGGAAGATCAGTTTGGATCCCGTAGAAGTGTTGGAAAACGTGAGGTAAGACTGACCCTACGACTTATCTAAGAAGCTAGATTAAGGAAAGACAAATCTACGTTTCTAGCATTTGTAGACTTAGAGAAAGATTTTGACAATGTTGACTGGAATACTCTTTCAAATTCTAAAGGTGGCAGGGGTAAAACATAGGGAGCGAAAAGCTATTTACAGTTTGTACAGAAACCAGATGGCAGTTATAAGAGTCGAGGGACATCAAAGGGAAGCAGTGGTTGGGAAGGGAGTGAGACAAGGTTGTAGCCTCTCCCTGATGTTGTTCAATCTGTATATTGAGCAAGCAGTAAAGGAAACAAAAGAAAAATTCAGAGTAGGTATTAAAATCCATGGAGAAGAAATAAAAACCTCAAGGTTCGCCGATGACATTGTAATTCTGTCAGAGACAGCAAAGGACTTGGAAGAGCATTTGAACGGAATGGATAGTGTCTTGAAAGGAGGATGTAAGATGAACATCAACAAAAGCAAAACAAGGATAATGGAATGTAGTCAAATTAAGTCGGCTGAGGGAATTAGATTAGGAAATGAGACACTTAAAGTAGTAAAGGAGTTTTGCTATTTAGGGAGCAAAATAACTGATGATGGTCGAAGTAGAGAGGATATAAAATGTAGATTGGCAATGGCAAGGAAAGCATCTCAGAAGAAGAGAAATTTGTTAACATCGAGTATAGGTTTAAGTGTCAGCAAGTCGTTTCTGAAAGTATTTGTATGGAGTGTAGCCATGTATGGAAGTGAAACGTGGACGATAAATAGTTTAGACAAGAAGAGAATAGAAGCTTTCGAAATGTGGTGCTACAGAAGAATGCTGAAGATTAGATGGGTAGATCACATAACTAATGAGGAAGTATTGAATAGGATTGTGGAGAAGAGAAGTTTGTGGCACAACTTGACTAGAAGAAGGGGTCGGTTGGTAGGACATGTTCTGAGGCATCAAGGGATCACCAGTTTAGTATTGGTGGGCAGCGTGGAGGGTAAAAATCGTAGAGGGAGACCAAGAGTTGAATACACTAAGCAGATTCAGAAGGATGTAGGTTGCAGTAGGTACTGGGAGATGAAGAAGCTTGCACAGGATAGAGTAGCATGGAGAGCTGCATCAAACCAGTCTCTGGACTGAAGACCACAACAACAACAACATTACAGGAAAGGACTCGTTTCACTGTTAACGGTAAATAACAAATGCTCTAACAATGAATAAAAGATGGGGCCGCCTTTTTGCACGTACACAAATTATTCTTTTGTTTTCATACCGAAACATGTATTAACACAGTTGTGACATCACTAGTTGGTTCTTTCTTTTATTCTATTTTATCTCTAGTTTATATGTGTCCTGTGCCTGGTAACCGAAATGAGCTGTAGGTCTAAATCACTACACCTTGTTATCATTGTGGTATTTGGTTTGTCATGAGTTGTGGCAAATACTACAATGAAGACATAGTCTACTAATTTAGATCTGTGGGTAATCTTGGTTGGCATCCACCAGACACACACAATGTAAGGTAAAACGAACATAAAAGAAAAAAAATAGCCGACGAAGATGCCAAAACTGTGGTGAAACATGTTTGGGTGTTAAAACAGAACAATAATTTGTGTCTTTACAAAAAGGCGGATCCATCCTTAATTCATCATTATTTTCTTCAAGCATGGGAAATGAACTCAAATCTCGAATATGAAAAATGTTTTTCTTTGACAGGGTGTTTTTTGTGAAGAGTGCACTAAGAGTAATTCTGCTGAGAAATTCAGGTCTGAATATGCTGCTTTGTTTTCAGCTTTCCTGTATCTTTATTAATGATATTTGTGGGTCTATGAAATATCATACTGAAATTTGTTAATAAGTTTTGATAAAATATTTCTAAATTCAATAGTGATGAAATAATGAGGCTTGATTGCAAAGGAGAGTTTATTAATGGGAACCAGTGTCACTCTATAAACATGATTTTCAGGCATAAAGTAGAGTCTTCAGTGATCTGTGGAGACATTGAGTGGTCGAACTGTATGCCCAAAGGCACAGTCATCAACTGCTTGAGCAATTATTTGTATTCAATGAACTGTGCAGTAATGCGTTAGTAACAAATTTATTAGTTAATTGTCATTTTCTACAGATTTGACACCATGTGACACTTATATGCATGTGACACTACTGTAGAAGGCAGTGTCTAGATGTATTTGGTGGTGATACATCATGCCATCCACTTCAAAAATGAACTATGTTCGAAAGTATCAGCGCTTAATACAGTACAATTTTGAAACATAGCCTTGTGGAATGTACGCTGTCTCCGTTATTGGAAAATGTGTAAGTGTGATATGGATAAGTGCTGGTCAAGTTAAAGTACACGTAATGGCACTTATTTTTTTGATTGTATATATAACAACTCGAATTTTGAAACTATTTCTCTAATTTCTCGTTAATTTGTGTGATAGAGTCGTTAAATGTTTCATGTTGCTGAAAACATAATCTCTCTGTTGCATACATTAGCACTAATGAACTAATTTTCAGAGTAAGATACATTTGATGAAAAGTATAGCTCAATCTTTGTACTCCACTTGGTGCAAGTACAATGGAATTAAATATCGTAATAGCATTTTCACATGTAAATTATTTGTATTATTGTTCTGTAACAATACAATATACCTGTGGCTCATATATTGACACTGTTGGGGTAGCCTACAATTAAAGTGCACTCGTCGCCGTAAAACGAATTCTGATCCTTAAATTAGGTACCCCCCCCCGCCGCCCCCCTGTGGGTCCGGGGTAAGAATAGGCCCGAAGTATTCCTGCCTGTCGTAAGAGATGACTACAAGGAGTTTCAACCATTTCGGCCTTCAATGTAATGGTCCCCATTGAGGTTTGACCTCCATTTTTTAAAATTCTGCAGAAGTACGAGCCTTTTGGGGAAGGACACCTTACATGGTGTATGACTGGTCCTCAGTGCACTAACACCTTGGCACTCATCATCGCAACGGCGTCGTGACAGCACCCACTGTTCATCAATTTGGTCCTAAACACCTGATGGGTTGCACAACATACGCCCATAGTGCGTCCCCATCTGCACCTACGATCATGATGGACTTTCCATGGCACCCGAAATCCAGCACGGTAGCCAGCCCGTTGTGGTGGGGTCGTCATGTATCCTCTAGGTTGTAGCCCCCTGACAACACAGGGATCATACTGTGGCACCTGAGCTGCACCCTCCCCACACCAGCCAAGGAGTAGATGCCCATCTACCTGGGACATCAGGACTCCCGGCAATGGTCATCCTGCCAGGTGGCCCTTGCTGAGGCTGGGTGGCGCCCGTGGGGAGAGCCTCTGGTCAGAGTGGGTGGTATCGGGGTGGACATTTCGCAGATGAGACGTCAACATGCATCAGGTCGCTCTGTGGCAGCGTCTTCCAAGAGGAAAGGTTGTGTCTCTGTCTCTGGTTCTGGTACATCTGCCTTTTCCCCCTTGGCCACTCCCTGGGAGGAAGGACAGGCCCGCCAGCTTGGGGCGAAATACTTCCCCCGCTATTTAGTCTGTTCTCGGACTGATGGGGGGACGTTCGCCACCTCCAAGCCTATGTTCTTTGTACAGCATATCAAGGATATCTTCAGAGAAATCGAGACTCTTAGTAAAATGCGTTCGGCGTCCATTCTCATAAAGACCACCTCCGCTAGACAGTCGGCGGCGCTCCAGGCACTAGGGGACATCCCAGTGTCCATTGTCCCACATCTGGCACTCAATAGGACGCAGGGGAATATTTTCCATTGGGACCTCCTGCTGCAATCTGATGAGGAGCTCAGGGCCAACCTGGAGCGCTGTGGCGTGCATTTCATGCAGCGAGTCCAGCGCGGCCAGCGTCGACACTGGGGCCTTTATCCTCGCCTTCGAGAGGGTTGTTCTCCCAGAGAAGGCAAAGGTGATGTGCTACCGGTGCGACGTGCGATCGTACGTCCCGCCTCCTATGTGATGCTTTCGATGTTTGTGCTTCGGGCACATGTCGTCACATGTGAAGCTGAGCCCCTTTGTGGCGATTGTGGATGTCCTCTTAGTGAGGGACATACATGCACCCCACCACCTCGGTGGGACAGTTGCCCTGGAACTTTTGAATGCCCCGCATATGAGAAGGACAAGAAGATACAAGTATTGAAAACCTAGGACCGTCTGTCTTATCCTGAGGCCAGGAAGAAATATGACCGCCTCCATCCCATGATGTTGACATCGTCGTTTGCTTCGGACATGTCCACTCCTTCCGCAGTATCCTCACCCCTATCCTATCTTCCCCCCACCTCCTCACCCCATCTGGGGTCTATGCCTCCACCTCCCAAATCCCTCCCTTCCATACCCTCCTCCCTCGTGGCCCCTGCCCCTGCCCTTGCCCCCTCTGCCCCTTCCTTCTCCTCCTCCTCCTCCACCGCCTGAGAAGCGATCCTCTTCTCAGGAGTCCATTGGGGAAACGTTACAGACCCCGGCTTCCAAGGTCCAGCGTTCCAAAAAGGACCCCGAGCATGAGGACTTTATTTGGGTCCAGCCCCCACAGCCCACCATCGCTGTGACTCATCGGTCTTCCAAGATGGCCGCAAAGAAGAAGTCTTTATCCCCCTCTCCACCCCGGCGCGTTTCGTCTGATGCTCCATCCGACAGTCGCTGCTCCCGGCCGTCCTCAGTTTTTCTGGGATGCTCTGCTGCCAGGCGCTCAGCTGGCCTGTCGGTGTCGTTGGCGGACGATGCTGCCCCTCCTGTGCAATCCAGGAAAGGGCCGCAGCTGGCGACAACTCGATGGAACAGGATCCGCCTCCTGACGGTTGTAGCGATGTTCCCTCAAAACCTGGTCCTCTGCGGTTGTTGAGGTGACCAGCTCTTCACCCGTTTCGTTCCCCCTTTCTCTGATTCGCGATGGCTCTGTTACATTGGAACATAAGAGGTATTCAATCTAATCGGGAGGAATTACAACTGCTCTTCCGCCTGCACTGTTTGCTCGTCGTTGGTCTCCAGGAAACGAAGCTATGCCCAACTGACCGTATTGCCTTTACCCACTATACCTCCCAGTGATCTGACCTAACCCCCTGTGGACGGTATTCCAGCTCCCCACTCCAAGCAATAGCTGTCCATATTACTCTTTCTGCCTTCACTTTTTCTGTTTGTACTGTCTACACTCAATCGTCATCCGCAGTCAGTCGGGCTGACATGATGCACCTTATTGCTCAGCTTCCTCCTCCCTTTTTATTGTTTGGCGACCTCAATGCCCATCATCCCCTTTGTGGTTCTTCTGCATCCTGTCAGAGAGGCTCCTTCTTGGTGGATGTATTTCAACCGTCTCAATCTTGTTTGCCTCAATACTGGCGCCCCGACTTTCCTGTCAGACTCTACTCATACCTACTCCCACTTGGACCTCTCGATCTGTTCTACCACTCTTGCCTGTCGGTTCGAGTGGTATATCCTTTCTGACACCTATTCGAGCGACCATTTCCCGTGTGTTGTTCGTCTCCTGCACCACACCCTATCCCCACGTCCCTCGAGCTGGAACATACCGAAAGCGGACTGGGGACTTTACTCCTCCCTGGCGACCTTTCTGGACCAAGATTTTCTCAGCTGTCAGGCCGAATACCTCACGGCTGTTATCATCAATGCTGCCGAACGTTCCATTCCTCGTACTACGTATTCTTCACGTCGCGTTTCAGTCCCCTGGTGGAATGAGGCTTGCAGAGACGCTATCTGTGCTCGACGACGTGCTTTACACACCTTTCGCCGCCATCCTACGCTGGCGAATTGTATTGGTTACAAACGACAATGTCGTCGAGTCATCAAAGACAGCAAAAAAGCTTGTTGGGCCTCTTTCACAAGCTCCTTTAACAGTTTTACTCCCTCTTCTGTCGTCTGGGATGGCCTGAGCCGGCTGTCGGGCATTAAGGCCCACTCCTCGACACCTGGCCTGACTTCAGGTAATGGGGTACTTGTGGACCCTGTGGATGTCTCCAACGCCTTCGGCCGCTTTTTCGCGGAGGTTTCAAGCTCCGCCCATTACCACCCTGCCTTCCTTCCCAGAAAAGAGGCAGAAGAGGCTCGGCGACCTTCCTTCCATTCGCTGAATCTGGAAGATTATAATGCCCCCTTTACTCGAACGTGCTCTTGCACTGTCCCGGTCCTCTGCTCTGGGGCCAGATGCCATTCACGTTCAGATGCTGACACACATTTCTCCGGCAGGCAAATGCTTTCTTCTTCGTACCTATAATCGCGTCTGGACCGAAGGTCAGGTCCCCATGCATTGGCGTGAGGCTGTCGTTGTTACCATACCCAAACCCGGGAAGGATAGACACCTTCCTCCTAGTTACCGCCCCATTTATCTTACAAGTTGTGTCTGTAAGGTGATGGAGCGCATGGTTAACGCTCGGTTGGTTTGGATTCTTGAATATCGATGGCTACTTACTAATATTCAATGCGGCTTTCGTCGACGCCGCTCCACTGTTGACTACCTTATGACCTTGTCGACGTTCATCGTGAACAATTTTTTGCGAAAGCGCCAGACGGTAGCTGTGTTCTTCGATTTGGAGAAGGCTTACGATACCTGTTGGAGAGGAGGTATCCTCTGCACTATGCACAGGTGGGGCCTACGTAGTCGCCTGCCCCTCTTTATTGATTCATTTTTAACAGATCGAATGTTTAGGGTATGTGTGGGTATGTGTGGGTTCCGTATTGTCCGACGTCTTCCTCTAGACGAACGGAGTGCCACCGGGCTCCGTTTTGAGCGTAGCTCTTTTTGCCATAGCGGTAGCCCTTTTTGCCATTGCGATGAATCGAGTTATGGATTGCATTCCACCTAACGTCTCAGGCTCTCTTTCCGTCGATGACTTCGCGATCTACTGCAGTGTCCAGAGAACATGCCCCCTGGAGAGCTGCCTTCAGCGTTGTCTTGACAGCCTATACTCATGGAGTGTGGCTAATGGCTTCCAGTTCTCTGAAGAGAAGACGGTTTGCATCAACTTTTGGTGATATAAAGCATTGCTTCCACTATCCTTACATCTCGGTCCCGTTGTTCTCCCATTCGTGGATACAATGAAGTTTTTGGGGCTCACACTGGACAGGAAACTTTGTTGGTCTCTGCATGTCTCTTATTTGGCTGCCCGTTGTACACGTTCCCTTCATGTCCTCCGTGTTCTTAGTGATTCATCTTGGGGAGCGGATCGCACTGTCCTGCTTCGCTTATATCGGTCCATAGTCCGATCAAAGCTGCACTATGGGAGCCTCGTCTACCCGTCTGCTCGGCCATCCCTCTTACGCCGTCTCAATTCCATCCATCATCGGGGGCTACGTCTTGCGGCCGGAGCATTCTATACTAGTGCCGTCGAGAGTCTTTATGCTGAAGCTGCCGAATTACCATTGACCTACTGGCGCGACGTACTGCTTTGTCGGTATGCCTGCCGGATGTTGTCAATGCTCGACCACCTCTCTTATCAGTCCTTCTTCGCCAATTCTCTCGACCGTCAGTACGGGTTGTATGTGTCTGCCCTGCTGCCCCCTGGAGTCCGCTTTCGTCGCCTGCTTCGACAATTGGATTTTGCCCTCCCTACCACCTTCAGAGAGGGTGAGAGCCCGACACCACCTTGGCCCCAGGCTCCGGTTCACATTCATCTTGACCTCAGCTCGCTCCCGAAGGAGGGTAGCTAGGATGCAGTGTATTGCTCACGGTTTGTCGAACTTCGTGCGCGACTTGCCAGTAACTGCTTTATTTACACTGATGGCTCCAAAACTGACGATGGTGTTGGCTGTGCCTTTGTCGTCAAGGACGTCACCTTTAAATACCGGCTCCTCGACCAGTGTTCCAGCTTTACGGCCGAACTTTTTGTTCTCCATCAGGCCGTTCAGAACGTCCGCCGCCACCGCCATTCTCCGCATGTACTCTGCTCTGATTCACTCAGTGCTCTTCAGAGCCTTGGAGCTCCATATCCAGTCCATCCCTTGGTGCAACGGATCCAACATTCCCTCCATTCTTTTGCTGATAATGGCTCTCTTGTTAGCTTTATGTGGGTTCCAGGCCATGTAGAAGTGGCTGGGAATGAGGCTGCTGATGCTGCGGCCAAGGCTGCAGTCCTCCTGCCTCGGCCAGCCTCCCTTTGTGTCCCGTCGCCTGACATTAGTGGGGTTGTTTGTAAGAGGCTTGTCATTATGGTGGGATACTTGGTCGTCACTTCAAAATAAGCTCCGGGCCGTAAAACCGTTTCCAACAGCTTGGACAACCTCCTCTCGACCATCTCGGCGAGAGGAGGTCCTTTTGGCCAGGTTGCAGATTGGGCATTGCTTGTTTAGCCACCGCTACCTGCTATCCGGTGACCCTGCCCCTCAGTCCTTGTGGTCATGCATTGACAGTGCGCCATGTTTTATTGTCGTGCCACAGTTTTAATCAGTCTCGTGTTGTCCTGTCTCTGCCATCTACTTTACAGGAAATTTTAGCTGATGGCGCTGGAGCAGCTGCTCGTGTTCTTCGTTTTATTACTTTGACGGACTTGTCCAAAGACATGTAACTCATTTAATTATTTTATCTGCGTCTTTGTAAGAAATTTCTGGTGTTCCCTCCCCCTTGAGTTTTTCCAGATTATATGTGCACCCACATTTGTGACTGGGCACTAATGACCTCAGTAGTTGAGCGCCCTAAAACCTCACAAAAAAATTAAGTACCACAATGTTATTCCCTCGTCTAAATTGTCTGTAATAGTTATCAAAATACATAAAAAATCTGCATTTCGATCTTAGGCCTATCTGTTGTTATGTTCCACTTGTGACACAAAAAAACATTTGCATCCAAGGGCGCAAGTCATGTGGTATTCAGTTTCCTTAGTGGTAATGCTGTAAAGACATTCCATATTCCAGTGAAATTGGCATATATAACTCTAAGTTTAACACTTAAGCAAACGAATGGTCGTTACATGCAGTTACTCCACCAGATTTATAACCTACAAAAGGCTTTTTTGTTGCTAACAACTACCACATTTAGATACTATGTAGCCATAGTTTTAAGCAGATGCAGATGGGTTACAGATTATAAAGAGATCTCAAAGAGGATAACAGATTATAAACAGATTTTTCGTTTATGCAATTAATTTGTAAATATCCTTGGATCCATCATTTTTTGTAAGTTCTTCAACATATGGCCACATTCCATTGGTATGTAGAATAATGCTGCTAACTTATGTTTTTCACAGCTGTACCCAGAGTTTTCCAAATACTGTCTTTAAAGTAATTTGTAAGTGTTACGTCATGTGGTATAGTAAACTTTCTCGGCTACATCATTTTCTGGGACAACTCCAACGTATGGCCAATATCCGCTGGTATTTACAACAATGCAGATATCCTGTAACTGTCCCAAAATATTTCTAATACTTCGTTTAAAGTTATTTGTAAGTCTTGTTTGCACACTTGTAATGGATTGTTCTGTGTCGACCAGCAGATTATATTCTTTCGTCATGGCCATTTTTTCGCTAAATATTCACATTCGCATGTCTTTTATGACTGAGTTCTTTCATTTCTTGTTTCCCTTTGTGTACATATAAGAATTAACAGCACTTGAAGGACTACTTTCTTTAATAGGGAAAGGTTTAAATCTCTTTGCAGAACGACATTATTCATTGGGACCAGTCCAAATTTGGCAGTACCCTAGTATACTTGAAAGTATTGTGGAGAACACTGTTCTGGAGACAGAAAAAAAAATTGTATTCCCACCATTAAAATAACCTTTATGTTGTCCTTGTGTTAACAGTTTCTACATAGTTTATAGGTAAATAATTGTTACTAAAGGCAGACAGAGCATAGTATGTAATCATTCCTCAGTACTAATTGTCAGAGATGTACTTGAACACCAATCAACTTTCGTGAATTTTTATTGCTTCAGTAAAGAATTTGCAGAACTCTGTAAACTACCCTATATTTCCATTGGTGCAGAGTACAGTACAGCAAAGCACATTGTGTGTAATTTTTGGCTAGAGTCAACGACACTACACGTTCTGCAGCATCCAGTCTGTTAATAGCAGGCTCTTTAGCCAATCACGATGTATAAGATACATATCATGGACATTTTATAAAGTCGACAAGATGGTTACTCCTGGCCTTGTGATTCCACATATAAATTTGTTACATTTCTTTAATCTGCAATTGGAGCTCATCAACATTAAATTTATATTCCAATTGTCGTATCATTAGTCAGTCAAAATCACATTGCTGCTGCCTTCGTAGCCCACTTCTATACAGAAGTCATAGTTTGGTTTTAGGTAAGCGCATAACTCCGTTTTCTTAAAAACTGCAGCAAAATCTTGTCATGTCGAGATCTGTAAGGCGATATTCGTCTGCATGGAGTCGCTGCAATATTCTAGACAGTTCATACTGGAGATTTTCCCACTTAGATAACTATTAAACACACCATACATTTCTTTCTTTAATATTCCAGCCACAGAAGACATGGTCAAGTTTGAATGCATCAATAAGTCTCCATCTGTCTCAGACCTTTCTCAGTAAACACGTGTACACATGTTAGCACAGTCTCCCTGAGGTCTAAACCACCTGGGCAGAAGGGGGAGGGAGAGGGGGTGGGAGAGCAGGCCACATGCATGTGACGTCAATTGACGAGTCACTAAACAATAATATAATTGAGCTGTACCGCAGAATTCAGTTTGTACTCACAACTTAGACTTTATATACAGTGCGTTGAAATCGGCAGATTTGTTGTTGAAAGGAAATGGATTACAGTCTACCCACCTTCTGGTGCCATTTTCATACCAATAATTATGGATAGACATTGAAATGTCCGAATCATTTACCAAGAATGAAGGAAAATTATATCTGAAATGAAATTGCCCTACTAAGTACTCAGAGGACGTCTACAGATATTCACCCACACATCTATAATGACTACAGAAGAATGGGCTGCTAAACTAATGATATCCATACTGAACACAGGTAAGGGTAAAGAGAGATTCACATCAATCCTATATGAGTCACAAGTTTTATGTTACATCCATTAGGCACTTCCATGATTAAACCATCGTCATCATTAAGAGTAAGGCAACTGCTATGTGTTTCTTGTGGCAAGCATTGACAATTCTTTTTCTCAGCATGCCTTGTGGCTGTGCAGTTACAATCCATCTTGCACTGGGAACAATTTATGAGTTAGAGACAACATTTACAGATTTGACGTAACATGTCAGCTGCAGATTTAAAAGGTCCAACAGTGCCACAAGAACATCTTGAGTGCCTTATTGTGAAATATCGAATTCCATATTCACTGTACATCATATGGTGCAGTGTTATCTGATTTATACTGCTGACACTTTCTGGAAGTTGCTTAATGCAATGGCCATATTGATTCTTTTAGGTTCCATATAATCCATCTTTTGGACCTTTTCTGATGATTAAAGTAGTACTATTCCGTAAGTACTTCGACATCAATGAAGGTTTCAATAAAAAATTCTCTATCGATGGTTGCTATAACATAACCTAATTTTACTGCCCCTGAAATAAACCAGATTATTACATTCCGTCTCAATACAAATACAAAAAGAACAGTATATAGTCATGTCACTGCCTTGAAGTTATGTCTCAAGCAATGAATCGCAAAAGGGATTGTGTGCGACATACAACAGTAAAACAGGCTGTTGAATATGCTTGTGGATCATGAAATATTTATGTGGCACCAGAGGATTAGCTACAGTTGTATTCTTAACTTTTACCCCCTGTAATTTGTCTTTGCAGGAGTAGCAATAATATGAACTTGACTAGTTGTCTTTAGCAGGTAGTATTTTCTGTATCTCTTTGCGAAGTAGCAAGTTGATCAAAATTTCTGAATGACAGTCGTAATATTGAAGATTAAATATTTGCGGATGCTGCTGTTAGGAACGAACACGACTACAATTAGTTGTTGTGACGAACTACTGGAAGTATTCTAAGTCTACTGAGCTCCTACTTTTAACCTAATTAAAACTTCGTAATTGACTGACTTCGTTAATTAAAGGTCCCAGACTTCTCAGCGGCTCTAATTAAACTTGGATACACAATTCTAAGAGCAAGAAAGTTATGCTATTCGAGAATGCACCATAGTCAGTCAACACTGTCTACACTGTGATAAACGATGTTTTTTCTGCCCGGTTATGTGCATGTGAGTCAGTTGGCCGCTGGTCTTTTAAAGGAAACATGAGGTAATATTACTTGTTAAGTTTCACATTTTCATATGTGTAACCTCTGGTTAAATATAGCGCTCATTGAAGATATCTGTCTCAGACCATTCTGTCTCAATTGGAATTCTCCGAAACGTTTTCGGAATTCGACACCGTAAAGAATGCACAGCCGTCTAATATGATTTACTTAATTTAGATAACTATTGCACTGCGAAAGGCTTGAGGTAAACTGCGAGCCTATAGACGCGCAGAATCCTCTTACTGGGAAACCCATGTCAGCTACTGCTGGCTCAGCTTACTAAGGCTACTGCGTGATAGACAGAAGATACCAAGCCAGAAACGAAACTCCCAGTTCCACGTTGGTCGGAAAGAAAGGCAACGACAAAAAATGAATATGTGCTTCTCACAGTCACAGAAAATATGGACAGAAAATTTAAAGACACAATGCAGTCATCGTTTTAATGCCAAATTTTCAGCGTAAAATGGGATATTCGAAAATATAATAGTAATCGAAAGATCAGGTAAAATATTCTCAGGAAATAAACATCATAAGCGTAATAAATAAAATAACCTGAATATTTTTGTCATTCGAGCATATTTTACGTCTAAAAGAGAATCCTGTACCTCGTTAACACATATACCAAGCAATATATGCCTTTATTGTCTCCATATACATGGAAATCGTACTGAACGCTGGCTAGTAAACAGGATTAACAAAATCTTCCGTAGATTTGTTGTTATAAAATGGAGAATAATTGCACCCAATAGTACTTACTTTCTTTTAATTTCTTATATGCTAGTCTATCCAAAATTATAGTCTTCCAGTCTTTTAAAGTTGTGTTATGAAGAACATATTAACTACAGGAATATCTTTCCAAACATATTCGTTCCGCATATTTACTTGAGAAATTTGCTTTCAGTCTGTTTTCCGCATCCGTCTTAGTTCAGCGTGTCATTTAGCACTTGGTACTGTAACACCACTGGTTATTACCGCGTGAGTAAATACCCAATTTAAACTGACTGTTATCGTGTGTAACAGGAGGCAATCGGGTTAAGTTTTGTTACCTAAATGTTATCTTTTGACAGGAGATCGAAACAATGTTAATCAAATTAAAAAGTGAAACTGTAGACGTGTAAATCAAACGGTCCTCTGCCTAATTAGGCAACGCGATTGCGGGTAAATATTCCGTTAACCAAGAAAACTAACTGGTGTCTGTTTTGTAAACTGGACACGAAAGAAAAGCCCAATCTAACAACTATTAGTGAAGTAGCTTTTCATGAGGAACACCAAAGAAGCATAAAATATTTTGTCAACAATCTCTCTCTCTCTCTCTCTAACGCACAGTGTCTGTTTCAAAACTAGAAAGATGTTCATTACACAGTAATAATGTTCATCACACAATACTTATTAATGTGGGAGAAACACAGCTTCATCGCTCATGAGGTGCGTCTAAAACTTAGTAATTTGCGAGACAGTAATACAGAAGTGGTCATCAAACTGTACTGATGACTAGTACGATTACTAAATGTTTTCAAGTGAAAAATATAAGTCTTTTCATTACGCCGAACACATGAGAAACATGGGGACCTGAAACTGTAAAGGCCTCGTTAAGTTGTTGATAGTTATGTTTAAAAGAACACAAATCCCTTTAGAATTATTTCTGCACTTCATGTGCAATATTCTTTTATTTCATGTGTAAACTCCTATCAAGTGCAAATAACGCTGTACTGAGGCAGATCTGTCGGCGCCGAGTACTTCACTTAGTCTTGTCTAACGCTTGCCTGCACAGTTGAATATGGAGGGTGTAACCGCAAGCGCCAGGGTTACATATTTAGGCGAACGCCTCTCGGTGCAGTACTGTCGCTGACTTCATTATTCTGAGTTTTATATGGAACTACTAGATGTAATAACACTTAGAAACAGCGTCTATGGCTTTAATCGTACATGAAAGTAGACGTGTTCAGCGCTGGAGTATTTCTTGTTAATTGTGTGCGATCTTAGACACATAAGAGGAATTTCATGTTTAAAGTTAAATGGAAATGAAAGTATGGTGTCAAATGTAAGGCGAATGTATAACTCAACACATTGGACAATTTAATTTGCAAATCACATTCACTACGTTCTACAGGCTGCGAATTTATGTGCGACAAATCACCATTGCATCGAGATGAGCCCGTGATCTATCTGCACGGTGAAGGATCTATTTCTTTGTGTGTCGTACCGATGAATTTAAGCAGGTGCAGAAGTTCCTGAGATCAACGTATAAGGTGACTGAACTTCATCAAGTAAGTGAAAACTGTGTGTGTGGTGTGAGTGATGAAGAGTTATAGCTGTATCGAAGGATTATGCAGTTGAGTAATTCTTTCGCTCAGAATCAAGTCGATACTTCAATCTTTATATCAGGTCAGAATTTTATCTTTGGGTATTATTTTTTATTCATGGCAATGATTGCTATCACTAAAAAGTCAAGTTCATAATCAGGAGCTACTTTAAATGAAAAATTTGTTGACTGCCAGTAGCCTACCACGTAATGAACTGTTGCTTGAAGAGTTGAAATATCCAGCTATTTCAAAATTTGTAATTTTCTCAGCATTAAATGGTGTGATCTGTGTGAATGTGCGCTGTGTAGTCCGATCTCATTAGATTATGCCTCTTACTTTTAAAACCACTTGGCCCTACGCATCACATGTACTTTGTTACATGTACATACAGCTCAGTTTTGAAATAAGAATCTAACAAGTAAACAGATACATACATCTACAAGCATTTCGGTAAAGAAACAACTAAAAAACATGATAACTACTTCCACTGTAAGAATTTTTGAATTACTGGCTCAACATTAAAATTGGCATATACCTACATGAATCGTTGGATTTGGAGGCCCATCGTTAGGAGTGTTCTGTGCACTGCGTGTTCAGATGTATTTGTACTCTATCCAATATTAAAACGTGATGGTAATTCCATCTCTTATTTCTAAACCCATACTATTACATTTACAAGACCATGTTCTAAGGCTAATATCTATAAAGGTTTTAAATAGTGATGGTGACGTGGGGCAGCCCTGTGAAAGGACTTTGCTTGTTCTAAATTTCTGTGAAAGTTTATTACCAACTTTCACTTTATACATCTGTTGTATTATTTTAATCCAGGAAGGGTTTATGTTTGCCATATGCAGTGCTCTCCAAAGTAATTTTCTTGGAACAGTATCATACGCTTTTTCTACATTATGAAAATTAATCCTATATTTTTTGATTTTTCTCTATGTTTCTCCAATATCCGTCGTAATGTGAAAATATGTTCTACACATGATCTCCCAGCCGTGAAAACACATGGTTCTTATTGGCTTCTAAATTTTTTTCCAGTTTGTTTTTAATTGCTTTCGCGAAAATTCTCATTAATGTGTTTTTAACACAAATTCCTCGATAGTTTGAACAAATTTTGCGATCCCCTTTCTTAAATACGGTATTAATGTAACCTAGCGTCATCCCATTGGGTATTGAATCTCCATGTATCATTTTGTCGAAGAGCTGTGTTATCAGTTTCACAATTTTGTCGCCACTACATTTCAGACACTCCAGATTGATGTTGCCTGGTCCTGGTGATTTACCATTCTTTCCTCTTCTCGACTCCTGAAGTACTTCACTTTCTAAAATCTGGATCTCATCATCTACAAGTCCATTTTTTCCACTGTTCCTTCTTCTAGATATTCTTCTCTGTTCTCATTTAATAATTTTTGGAAATAGTCTTCCCATACCTTTTATGTTATCAGTTGGAAATGGTTTTTGCTTTTTGTATTCTGTCGAAGCCCTTTTAATACTGACCATGCTTCTTTTGCTCTCCCGAATCCTAATTTGCTATTAACCTTCGCACATGTTCTTTCCCATGCTTCATTTTTTGCCATCCTTATTTTTTTCATGACTTCATTCTTTTTTTCCTTGTAAATTGATCTTGTTTCTTCTGATTTATCATTCAACCACTGAAGGAACGCATTTCGTTTTTCTCTAACGAGGACCTCTATTTCCTCTGACCACCACTCTGCTGCACGGTTGTGGTTGCTATTTTTTGCCCAACACCTCTGTTGCTATGATTTTCACATTAGTTTTTATATAGTCATATATTTCTTCTGCACTTCCTTCAAATTATTCAACTAATTTCATTTCCATCCTGGCCGCTAACTGTGTTCTGATACTTTCGGCTTGTAGGCTGTCGATATTAAAAGGTAAATTTTCATCTTTCTCAGTCTGGTTCGTTTTATTTATGTTACTTGTATCATTCCTTGCCTTCTTCCATGGCCAAAAAGATTTCATTTTTCCAATATGCAGTTCATAAGCAATAAAATTATGGTCAGGGTCAATATCTGCCACAGGAAATATTTTAGAGTTTAAAATGTGGTTTAGAAATCTGCCTTAGCGTTATGTGCTCTATTTGAAACGTTCCAGGGCTTCCACGTCTCTTAAATCAAGTGTTTGGAATCATAAGAATATTCTACCAGATTTCTTCCTCTTTAGGACCTTTCCCTCAGTCCATGTTCTCCTACTACTTTTCCTTCTCTGCTTATTACAACTATAGAAGTCCACCCCCCCCCCCCCCCCTATTATAGCGAATTTTTCCTCTTCCTTAATTATCTCAATAATTCCTTTTTTCTCATCATGCTTTCTTTCATTATTTTCATTTTACCCTGCACTAGTGGGCATGTACTTGTGTACTACAGTGATGGGTACTGATTATATATGCAGCTTGATTACGGCAATGCGATCACTATGTTTCTCATAGTTGAATAGGTTATTTGAATAAAATTTGCTGTTGTCAATATGTTTTCTTGGCTGCTGATAAACTATCATACTTTGTAGACGATTCCTTAGTCCGTCCGAATATGGGTTACATATAACATGCGATACTGAGGCTTGATGTTAAAGTTCATACCAAAAATCCGATTACTACAACTTCTGTATCCATTCTGTGATCGAAGTCTTCTCAGATGCAGAGACATAGGACGAGATCTACTTACTCATTCTATGTTCTGCTAATGCCGCTGGCTGCTGTAGCTAATAGAACGTACCACATATGTCCGGGATACGGCTTTCTCTGGTTCCAGTGAATATATTATGCATGACAGTTGCGTATTTATGACAACAGTTTTGTGTTAGAAGATAGGGGACTCCTATTATTTACTCTTACGGAGATTTTAAGGAGATAATGTACTGGAAGATTTGTTACCTGAATATGAGACTATTATGGCGTGAAACTAGTCGCGATTATGTTTACGCGGCTGTCACAGTTTCCATCATTTGAAATGAGAGGGCATGCTGAAAAGCTGTGCCTCCGAAGTTTTTGTTTGAAGACATTTATTAAAGCTTTTTAAATAAAACAAAAGTTATTGAGATTCTACATTTTTATTTCTTATGTCTACATATTTATTTCTGAACGTAGTCACTCTGGCGATGAAAACATTTCCCTCAACTGTGTGTGAAATCTTATGGGACTTAACTGCTAAGGTCATCAGTCCCTAAGCTTACACACTACTTAACCTAAATTATCCTAAGGACAAACACACACACACACACACACACACACACACACACACACACACACACACACACACATACACACACACACCCATGCCCGAGGGAGGACTCGAACCACCACCGGGAGCAGCAGTACAGTCCATGACTGCAGCGTCCCCAACTAGAGGTACCGTTGATATCGTCACTATAGAATGTTTGACATTTTTGACGAAGCCACAACCACTACCCTGGTTGCACTGCTTCATCACTATCAAAATGAAATTCTGGAAGATATTCTTTAAGTTCTGGAAACAGATGAGAGTCGAATGGGACCAAGTTGGAGATGTATGGAGTATGATCAATGAGAGTGAAACCGTGTCGGATTGTTGAAGATGTTGCAGCTCTCACTGTGGTCTGGCATTGTCATACTGAAGGTAAGGATGCTCCATGTGTGAGAAAACTGTTCGAATTCTGCAATCGATTAAACACAGTTTCTCACATAACTACATAGTCACATTACACACGATTGTTTCACACGGTACAATTTGGAGTCGCTTAGAGGCCGCGGACTGCGAATTGTAGAGGAACTTAATAATTTTTTCTTATTATAGATAATAATTCGACTCTCATACCAAAGATTAATTTGAAGAGCATTTAGCACTGACGGACAAAAGAAGGCGTACACTCTCCGTTTATTGGTTTTAGTAATAGTTACCTTTCGTTGTTCTCATGTCCTGGTAATAAGACGTGCTCTGTAATTACTAGTAAAATTGTGCTAAATAATGAATGCAACTTGCGAAACACAACGACTTTCTCACTTACGATATCATGGATCCGAGTTCCTGTATCTCAGGAAGGTTATTATTATTTTAATGTTATATGGAAAATTACATAGCGGCGGCGATCTTCAAGAGGTACGTGAATGTATTCATCTCTTTCTCTTCATGGCCGCCAGTGTCAGTTTCAGTATTTAGGTCATACCTTCCACGACAATCAGAACCTTAAATCTTCCTTTTCATTTAGTTACGAAGTCCGATTATTTTCTTTCTCAGATAAATAAATGCATTTTAATCCCAATTATTTTCACGCAGGCCACAGGGAATGATAATACTTCGAATGTATGCGCCTCTATTCTGATCGTACGTTCGCATACAACTGAGTGTGTACCGACGTAACTATAATTATGACCCATTTCCTTTACAGTATTAATTCTTATTTTGAACCACTTACTAGCAAATGTATGCACCCTCATATTTTGTGTAGTAATTTGGGTGTATTCTTTAATAATGTTACTTCTAATATTCAGGGGCTTAGTTTCCACAGTAGACCTTCCCTCTGTCACAACGGTGCTTCACGCGAAATATTTATTACGCGACATTCGTACGAACTCTCATTTCAGAATTACGACACCGGCTGACTAAGTTTCTAATAATTTAATAGGGCGGTTACAAAATATACAGACATGAAGAATAAAGGTGCAGAATGGTAATAACGTTTGTTTTATTTACAAAGCTTTAAGAGTTTTCATTTTAAAAAATCCGAGCCGTTACTTTTAGGCCCATCCTCGTATCACCACAGCTGTGGTTGTCCCTCGTACCACTTGACTTGCTGTTAGTATGCACTGAGTAAGACCCAGAATAAGAATCTGGATTAATTTAAGACAGACGCGTGTAAGGGTGACCCAACTTGATGTGTCATTTATCGTTCCCATATAAATAATTTTTTATTAATAACTATTCTATCACGAGCCACTAACAGTTACTAAGATTCTTGCCAAATTCATACAAATAGTTAAGATTTATAAATTACAATCACAATGCATAAGGCCATTTGCATTATACATAAAATTACAGACAGTAGTGGAGGAACATGTCAACTATGCAGTACAATGGTGGCCCAATTACAAACAGTTAGCTTATTAAATAAACATGAGTCTGCACTCTATCCCTGCGACTAGCATTAAAGCAGGACTTGGCATATAAGTTCAACAAATGTTAATAAAGGACATCAAAATACATACATCTCATACCGAGCGAGATGGCGCAGTGGTTAGACACTGGACTCGCATTCGGGAGGACGACGGTTCACTCCCGCTTGCGGCCATCCTGCTTTAGGTTTTCCGTGATTTCACTAAATCGCTCCAGGCAAATGCCGGGTTGGTTCCTTTCAAAGGGCACGGCCGACTTCCTTCCCTGTCCCTCCCTAATCCGATGAGACCGATGATCTCGCTGTCTGGTCTCCTTCCCCGAAACAACCAACCAACCATACATCTCCATTGCACATAATTTTTTTTTACTAGCTAGGGAGCGCAAAGCCAATGTCGACACTATGGTGTCAAGACGATGCTACTCTGCTAACACATAGACAAGATGCGGCCAAGCTAGCCAAACACTACCCACATATAAAAGCAAAAGCAAACAGTAATACTTCAGCATTGGCCAAAGGCTGTCACGCATAAATGAAGTCGTACTTAAAGAAACCACTGGGCTCCAAAAACATTATTAAGTTGGTAATGAGAGTTAACACTGTTTCTTTTTCTTTTCAGAACTCAAGAAACACAGTGCTCAGTTCGCCCAGAGACCTTCATCACATGCCCACAAAGACCATACAATAATAGGGAGACTGAGTAAATTACTCCCCCAAAACTGCCAAAGGTAAGTCCTAATCCAGTGACATCCCCACCGCGTCACGCTCCCAAAAGAATGACAATAATTACTCAACTTCAGGCTGGAACGGCAGATCCACAGAAGGGCGTGTGAGCAATATTTAAATAGACAATTAAAGATAATTTTCCGGGAAACCACCAATTAAAACTTCATTATAGGATTAGTCCGTTCATAAACATTGCAAGTTCACCTCTCAGCAATAACAAGAAACAATGTTCAAGATCATTTAAAGGTATAACTAGAGAAAAATTAAAACGATATTAAATAAGTCACGGTATACCTTTACTGGACGCTCTTACACACAAACATCCAGATGTCAGACTCTCAGATCGGTACCAAACGTTGTGTGTCGATAAAATATCAGCCAAAAACCAATTTAGTTCGTGCTGTGGTCCAGTAGAAGATGTGTAACTGATAATTAAAGTAACATCACAACTGCGAAAGGATCTGTAGTAGGTGAGTCGGTAGAGCGTTACATCGACGTACTGAAAATCTCGAGTTCGAAAACGACTGATATTAACTTTTTTCAACAGTTTATGTGTGAAACTGTTACATGGGAGAACATTTTTTCTGAAATGTGAAAGGACGTTTCAGAGTTGGTACCAATGTTCTTCTGGCAGTTTGCTTTCGCTTTGTTAGCTGAAAGTAGCAAACCTATGGAGAACATTATTTAGACAAATGCACACTATAGGATTGTTACTTCCAACTAACGAAGCGAAATTAGACTGCCAAAAGAGCATTACTACAAACTCCGAAACGTTCTATTATATGTCAGAAAAATGTTCTCCCATATAACTATTTCTCACGTGCGCTGTTTAGAAAAAGTCGCCATGATTGGGTTTCGAACTCAGGACCTTTATCAAAATGAATTCATGCTCTATCAACCTCATCTATCACATTTCATGACATGAAGTCTTCTCATATTCGTTTCTCATATACTCTGTGCTCCTGATGTTACTTTTAATTGCCATTTACACATACTGTACTGGATGACAGCATACAGTGCGAACTCAATCGGTGTTTTGGTTGATAATCGACACACAACGTTTGGTAGCGATCTGAGTGTCTGACATCTGGAGGTTAGGGTTCAAATGGTTCAAATGGCTCTGAGCACTATGGGACTTAACTGCTACGGTCATCAGTCCCCTAGAACTTAGAACTACTTAAACCTAACTAACCTAAGGACAACACACAACACCCAGCCATCACGAGGCAGAGAAAATCCCTGACCCCGCCGGGAATCGAACCCGGGAACCCGGGCGTGGGAAGCGAGAACGCTACCGCACAACCACGAGATGCGGGCGAGGTTAGGGTGTTAGGGACTAACAGACAATGTAATTTGGATATGCACCAAATGATGGCTAGTTAAAATGCACAGCTATAACATGAAGGGATCTTCAACACGGAGTAAGGGAATATGCAAGTACAAACACACAAGCACACATGCATACCTTTAGGCCGTGTGCACACATCTTTAGCTACGGGTCAAATCTAATAACTCGCCCCAGGAAGGGCCATAAGGTATTCAATAAACAGAAATTACAATCGGTAGTATCTAATGCTCAATGATAACAATGATGTCAAGTACGAGACTGATATTGCAAATACTAGCCCAGCTCTTACAGAAACCTCCAGATTGACACACACAGACCCAAAAGGGGTCACTGAAAGGCATAAAGGAACTGGGTTGCCGGTCAGCTCACGCTGGGGCAGACTTAATTAAGCCACCATGGCTCATTGTGTGTCTATGTAATATGTGTTCCTGTATTATTACATCAACAGTAGGATGATTCAGTAGGTTCTAGCTCAATTTCCGTAAGCTAGCTCACTCTCTTATTCACTAGCTCACAAAAACTTACCTAGAACATACTGAATTATCCTACTATAATCCAATGTTCAGGTCTAAATCACGTTTTTTCATTTGAACAACGTCTATTTTGTACTAAATTAGTTAGAAAATTAATAAAAATGAATATTTTTATTATTACGTTCACTTATTACAAATTAATTATTTTTTCTCACAAAAGGTAAACGCGAGAAAAGAAATAAAATAAATTGTAGTGAATGTAAAAAAAGTAAATAAGTTCATCATTAAAAAATCCAAAATTTTCACAGAGTGAATTCTGTATTACTTGTATTTTTAACTTTCTTCATTCCTCTATATTTTATTTTCATCTGTTCTTCTTCAATTAACTGTAAATCCGAATCAGTAATTAAATTATAATATCTACTGGTAAAATAATCTTAAACTAATTATTAATCTCCACACCAACTTTTTCTCCATATCTAGTATTTACATATTCACATCCAATAATATTATGTAAAACATTTATCTCTAACTCAGTTAGCTTTTTAATCTCCTCTTTTTTTTTGGTCATCAGTCTACTGACTGGTTTGATGCGGCCCGCCACGAATTCCTTTCCTGTGCTAACCTCTTCATCTCAGAGTAGCACTTGCAACCTATGTCCTCAATTATTTGCTTGACGTATTCCAATCTCTGTCTTCCTCTACCGTTTTTGCCCTCTACAGCTCCCTCTAGTACCATGGAAGTCATTCCCTCATGTCTTAGCAGATGTCCTATCATCCTGTCCCTTCTCCTTATCAGTGTTTTCCACATATTCTTTTCATCTCCGATTCTGCGTAGAACCTCCTCATTCCTTACCTTATCAGTCCACCTAATTTTCAACATTCGTCTATAGCACCACATCTCAAATGCTTCGATTCTCTTCTGTTCCGGTTTTCCCACAGTCCATGTTTCACTACCATACAATGCTGTACTCCAGACGTACATCCTCAGAAATTTCTTCCTCAAATTAAGGCCTGTATTTGATATTAGTAGACTTCTCTTGGCCAGAAATGCCTTTTTTGCCATAGCGAGTCTGCTTTTGATGTCCTCCTTGCTCCGTCCGTCATTGGTTATTTTACTGCCTAGGTAGCGGAATTCCTTAACTTCATTGACTTCGTGACCATCAATCCTGATGTTAAGTTTCTCGCTGTTCTCATTTATTTAATTCTTCTTCACTTTCACTCAGGATAGCAATGTCATCAGCGAATCGTGTCACTGATATCCTTTCACCTTGTATTTTAATTCCAGTCCTGAACCTTTCTTTTATTTCCATCATTGCTTCCTCGATGTACAGATTGAAGAGTAGGGGCGAAAGGCTACAACCTTGTCTTACACCCTTCTTAATACGAGCACTTCGTTCTTGATCGTCCACTCTTATTATTCCCTCTTGGTTGTTGTATATATTTATATGACCCCTACTTTTTTCAGAATCTCGAACAGCTTGCACCATTTTATATTGTCGAACGCTTTTTCCAGGTCGACAAATCCTATGAAAGTGTCTTGATTTTTCTTTAGCATTGCTTCCATTATTAGCCGTAACGTCAGAATTGCCTCTCTCGTCCCTTTACTTTTCCTAAAGCCAAACTGATCGTCACCTAGCGCATTCTCAATTTTCTTTTCCATTCTTCTGTATATTATTCTTGTAAGCAGCTTCGATGCATGAGCTGTTAAGCTGATTGTGCGATAATTCTCGCACTTGTCAGCTCTTGCCGTCTTCGGAATTGTCTGGATGATGCTTTTCCGAAAGTCAGATGGTATATCGCCAGACTCATATATTCTACATACCAACGTGAATAGTCGTTTTGTTGCCACTTCCCCCAATGATTTTAGAAATTCTGATGGAATGTTATCCATCCCTTCTGCCTTATTTGACCGTAAGTCCTCCAAAGCTCTTTTAAATTACGATTCTAATACTGGATCCCCTATCTCTTCTAAATCGACTCCTGTTTCTTCTTCTATCACATCAGACAAATCTTCACCCTCATAGAGGCTTTCAATGTATTCTTTCCACCTATCTGCTCTCTCCTCTGCATTTAACAGTGGTATTCCCGTTGCACTCTTAATGTTACCACCGTTGCTTTTAATGTTACCAAAGGTTGTTTTGACTTTCCTGTATGCTGAGTCTGTCCTTCCGACAATCATATCTTTTTCGATGTCTTCACATTTTTCCTGCAGCCATTTCGTCTTAGCTTCCCTGCACTTCCTATTTATTTCATTCCTCAGCGACTTGTATTTCTGTATTCCTGATTTTTCCGGAATATGTTTGTACTTCCTCCTTTCATCAATCAACTGAAGTATTTCTTCTGTTACCCATGGTTCCTTCGCAGCTACCTTCTTTGTACCTATGTTTTCCTTCCCAACTTCTGTGATGGCCCTTTTTAGAGATGTCCATTCCTCTTCAACTGTACTGCCTACTGCGCTATTCCTTATTGCTGTATCCATAGCGTTAGAGAACTTCAAACGTATCTCGTCATTCCTTAGTACTTCCGTATCCCACTTCTTTGCGTATTCATTCTTCCTGACTAATGTCTTGAACTTCAGCCTACTCTTCATCACTACTATATTGTGATCTGAGTCTATATCTGCTCCTGGGTACGCCTTACAATCCAGTATCTGATTTCGGAATCTCTGTCTGACCATGATGTAATCTAATTGAAATCTTCCCGTATCTCCCGGCCTTTTCCAAGTATACCTCCTCCTCTTGTGATTCTTGAACAGGGTATTCGCTATTACTAGCTGAAACTTGTTACAGAACTCAATTAGTCTTTCTCCTCTTTCATTCCTTGTCCCAAGCCCATATTCTCCTGTAACCTTTTCTTCTACTCCTTCCCCTACAACTGCATTCCAGTCGCCCATGACTATTAGATTTTCGTCCCCCTTTACATACTGCATTACCCTTTCAATATCCTCATACACTTTCTCTATCTGTTCATCTTCAGCTTGCGACGTCGGCATGTATACCTGAACTATCGTTGTCGGTGTTGGTCTGCTGTCGATTCTGATTAGAACAACCCGGTCACTGAACTGTTCACAGTAACACACCCTCTGCCCTACCTTCCTATTCATAACGAATCCTACACCTGTTATACCATTTTCTGCTGCTGTTGATATTACCCGATACTCATCTGACCAGAAATCCTTGTCTTCCTTCCACTTTAGTTCACTGACCCCTACTACATCTAGATTGAGCCTTTGCATTTCCCTTTTCAGATTTTCTAGTTTCCCTACCACGTTCAAGCTTCTGACATTCCATGCCCCGACTCGTAGAACGTTATCCTTTCGTTGATTATTCAATCTTTTTCTCATGGTAACCTCCCCCTTGGCAGTCCCCTCCCGGAGATCCGAATGGGGGACTATTCCGGAATCTTTTGCCAATGGAGAGATCATCATGACACTTCTTCAATTACAGGCCACATGTCCTGTGGATACACGTTACGTGTCTTTAATGCAGTGGTTTCCATTGCCTTCTGCATCCTCATGTCGTTGATCATTCCTGATTCTTCCACCTTTAGGGGCAGTTTCCCACCCCTAGGACAAGAGAGTGCCCTGAACCTCTATCCGCTCCTCCGCCCTCTTTGACAAGGCCGTTGGCAGAATGGGGCTGACTTCTTATGCCGGAAGTCTTCGGCCGCCAATGCTGATTATTTATCAAAATTTAGGCAGTGGCGGGGATCGAACCCGGGATCGAAGACGTTTTGATTATGAATCAAAGACGCTACCCCTAGACCTCACCTAATAGAATCTGGTAATAAGCGTGATAAAGATCGAGAGTACTAAAAATCTTCGCCTTCAGAAACCAACGAAAACACATAAACAGGTCAGGTAACCGTTCTGACTGAAGGCAACTCTCTCTCTCTCTCTCTCTCTCTCTCTATCTATCTATCTATCTATCTATCTATCTCTCGTTTCTTAGGTTCGGTAATCCACAGAATGATGTATCGTGTCCTGCCTCTTGTACACAACAAATGTGAGAGAAGAATAGGGACTTCCTATTCCAACATCTCATCTATGGCGATATTAGGCTACTTAATGCGATATCAAGAGAGCTAATGTAGCAGGTGCTTTACTGGGCTATTTTCTTTAAGCTGTGTGTTGTATTCTCTCCTTTCTCTTCATCCATGCCATCGAACATCACTAAACGGACCACATAGTCGGTGGAATTGACGACCTGCTGTGGAGATAAATGATTAAAATCATAGTTGTCTTTCTTAAATGCATCCGTTGTCACTACCCAGTGCTTACGAAAATCATAGAAGTGTGCGCAACCAAAAAAAAAGAAAAAGTGCCCATCCTCGAGTCGTGGATTAGGCCAGTAAGGCATATTAATCTGCCTCCAGAATAGCGAGAACTGACAAATTCGAAGCCGCTCCGACTTTACTAACCAAGGTAAAATCTTGAACCCATACATTAATGGGATCTTCCCCAAAAATTTTGTTTCCCCAGAATTTGCTTCTCTATACGGCCATGTCTCGCCATGGAGCCCAGGAAGCATGAATATTACACAGCATGACAGACACGAATCTCTGGCAACCAGTTTCAGAGTACTCCCGCAATCTAAAAGCGCATGTATGGTATCACCGTTAAAACTCCCACAAAAAGAATGGCAGCCTTGAACTCGGCGTCGCACTATCCATTTACAAAACAGGGCCTGAGACGAGGCATCTTTCCCCTCTCATCGCGTTTTAGACAGGTTCCTCGACTGTGGACGGTTCCTCGCCAGGTGACCCATAACCTAGCAGCTATAACACATGGTACCTAAATGAGCGTGATCTGGTAACTGATGCCCGACTCCTTACCGCACTCCGTACAAGAGTGTCTTAAGCGTGCTGCACAGCCTCAAGCTCCGAAATTAATCTTTCGAACTGTTGGAAACCCCTCGGTTGCTCACTAAAAGTAACTCTAGACCTGTCACTGGGACACATTACCTCCAAAATATTGCGAATAATCTCACTCTTGTAGGGAGTGGGGTAAGGAGTAGGGCTTCAGTTAACAGATAACGCTCATTTAGATATCAATTATTGTAGGTGCTCGGTTAAGGGTCGCCTGGAGAGGAACTGTCCGCAGTCGAGGAAATCTAAACACACACTTCTAGGAACGTCCTTCATACTCTTTATCTATCTGCCGCTGCACACCAAATAATTTTTTTCCTGTCAGCTGAAAGATATACCGACATCTCTAATAAATAAAGGTAATTTCTATTATTATTGCTCTTATACTGTTACCACATTTGCTACTACTCCTGCTGCCGATAAGACCACCACTGCCTCTATCACAGTTACTATTAAATTAATAGCTAGCTTCTACTAAACAAATGTGGAAGCCAATATAGAACAGAGAACAAGTATAACGGTAAGGGGGTTTCATAAGCCATGCACATACTTTAACGGTGTTTCGGCAAATATTTTGAACCGTGCAAAAAAGTCTGCAAAACGATTTAGCTCAGACTTGATAAGAGGAATGCCAAAGGGTAATTGGAAGAATACCGGAAAGAAGTTTGCATTCAGATCAAGAAGAACAGGAAAATTTTAAAAGTAAAACTTTCAAGGGCCTCCGAGGCTCTGTATCTGCACTGTAGGGCTAAAGAAGTTACAAAAATTTAAACTCTCACAATATTTAATTGCCAAAACAAGAATTAAAAGAATTGGCCTTGATGTTGTAGGTTTATAATATCGTCTTATCGTCTACAGTTCATTTAAACATCATTATTAACAGCTTTCACATATGGTTTCCAATTCAGGCTTGCAGCTACATAAAATCAACTTTAAATTATAACCATCAGAGAAAGGGGCCCACAAAACAGATAACAGTCAAAATAAGAGCCATAGAATCAGTAACCAGTAATAATTAACCAATAATCACAATCGTTCCTCGTATAATTGGCAGCAATGGCCATTTGATGGGCCATACATGTTAACACAAAATCTGTCATTATTATTTAGTAATGAATACGAAGCGTGCATAAGAAACACAGTCACCTTTATCTTTGGAAAAGCAAAGATCACCAAACGTCCATAGCCTAGTGCTCCTTGGCAGGCAACAGTTTTCTAATAAGCCAAAAATGAAATACCTTTAAAAGCCAAACTGATCAGACCACGCCTCAAAATCACACGCCGGATAGAAAGGTCATTGCTGGGCCCCACTTGCGCCGGGTCTGCACGCTTGGAAAACCGTGTTCACAAGGCGCAGATTGCCCTCCAGATGCTTGTTTGTCGCTTGCTTGACAGGAACTGAGACCACCCCGGTGCGCGCTCTTGCCAGTTGCGGCTGACGTCACCATTTCTCCGGCGATGTACGCAGGGCGCGCCGGAGCCGTTGGGTGGGCATTCAAAGCGGTTCGCAGACGCGACAGAATTTAAGTCACCACAACAGAGAACGTAGACGATACAATAGCGCCAGCAGCAAGTGTCAGGGAATGTGAATGAGTTTAGCGGTTATATTCCGTTAAGGTCTACTCCATCTGACAATTTTTGGGATGTACGCCTAACAACACTTTCGCTCAGTTAATATATGACTATGTATCATCCTCTCGATCCATCTGATGGAGAAATCATGCAGGTTGTATCTTTCATTTTGAGCACACTCATCCCACAAGTCACCAACGATACATACCTCCGCTGCCGATGTAGCTAATTCTAAATACCTGAGGTCGAAAACACTGCGTCGGTTGAAAATTTCTTTTATTATCACACAGCCGGTTTCGGGCTCTCATAAGCCCGACCTCAGATGTCGCACTGGAAATAGCAAGAGACGGGAGATAATTTTCACACGCCGCAACACACATAAAAAACAAAAATTTCATTAATACTTTTAAAAAGCTTTTAAAAACATTTCGAAACCGCCGGTCGGGTTAGGTGCTGTGAAACCTATGTCACTGCGGATGCGACACCAGGCAGTACTACGGACGACTGCCTGGGTAGGGAAATATACAAATAATGCCAGGACACTTACACTGTGCCGTGCTCCCCCTCCCCACCCTCCACCCCCCTGATCGCCGCGACAGACGTGTACAAATCGCGGTGTGTTACCTATGAGCGCAGAAGAAGGAGTAGTGGATGCGGACGTGGAAGCAAATTGGTAAACCTGAGTGGAAAAAATGCTGCAATATATTGACGGAGAGAAAAACGCGGGGTCACGAGCCCGGCCGTTCACAATTTGAATTAGTGGTTTACATTTTAAATGAATAAAAACAAATAATACATAAAAAATACACGAAATAAGTTAAAAATGCATTATGCGAAGTAACGGAGCGTATCGAAGTTCGGGGCTTTATTGTGAAAAACTTGCAAAAAAAATTATGATTCATAGTATTGTCCATCGCCGGCCACTACTTTCTCCCATCTTTCGGATAACATACGAATCCCGTGGCGGAAGAACTGGGCGTCTTTTGTGGGGATTCATGAATCGATTCATTTTGCACTTGTTCATATTATCGGAAGTGTTGGTCAGCCAGACTGTATGCCACTGATCGAAAAAGGTGATAGCCAGAGAGAGAAACGTACGGAGAATACGGAGAGAGGGAAAGGACTTCTCATTTCAACGTTTCCATGTATATTTTGACTGGTTTTGCGACATGGGGTTGAGCACTGAACTGTTGCAAAATTGCCTTTACGTGTCTACCGCCGTATTGTGACCGTTTGAGTTTCGTTGCTGGGCTCGAACGCATGAACTGCTTTCGATAATGATGTCCTGTGACTGTCTTCGCCTGTTTCAGAAGCTACGAAAACGTTCTGTCTTCCCCTGCCATGCTGGTCTTAGACATCAAAATCACCGTTCGTTCTTAAGGTGCTGAAAACATTCTCTGCACGTTCTTCCAGTAATAGTTCCCTCACCATTGGTCTTACCCAGTATTTTAAGAGCCACAGCTGCAGATTTCTTCATGTTAAAGCAGAAAATCACAACTTCCCGCAAATGACGAGAAATGGGTTCGTAAGTTGACGTACTTAATCGAGAATAACCTTATGATGCAATCACAAATCGACTAATATTTTCATGGCATTATGTTTACAGATGCCTAAGCTTACTATATTACACCTATGACCAACGACCTGAACCCCACTTTCCGCTACTGCCGTCTATTGCAAAACGGCGGAAGCAAAGTCGTAAAAATTTTCAAATGTGTGTGAAATGGTTCAAACGCCTCTGAACACTATGGGACTTAACATCTGAGGTCATTAGTCCCCTAGAACTTAGAACTACTTAAACCTAACTAACCTAAGGACATCATACTCATCCATGCCCGAGGCAGGATTCGAACCTGCGACCGCAGCGGTCGCGCGCTTCCAGACTGAAGCGCCTAGAACCGCACGGCCACAATGGCCGGCCACATTTATTAATATGTTGCTTAAATTAGATTTCCATGTACAGAGCAATATGAAGTTGTAATTTTATAAGAAGCTGTAAATCGATGTAATCGGAATTTTTGAAAGTGTAATGTGAAGCGAGATGTGTTGGGCAGCGTACAACCGTGTCGACAGGTCGCCAGAGAAAAGCATCAACAAAGTGAGGAACGAGAACAGCAAAGTGACTGTCATGGTGCGTGAGTGCTGACCGTGAATTTACTTTCAAAATCTTTTCTTAAAGAATTTACTTTATTTACTAGCGATTCATCAAGGACATTAACATATTAATCACACTATGTGAGCGTGGAAGTAGTTGCCAGTGGGTAACTGATGAAAACAAATTTCTTTCAACAAATGGAAATTTTATTCCTAAAAACCCTTTGTTTTTTTAAAAAAAGAAGATTTAAATGTATTAATCAGAAAGCACCTTCTAAATATCAAGTTAAAATTTATTCAGAGGCAGAAATAACAATTTTTTTGACAGTATGAGCTTTCGGGCTGAGAAGTTTGCCGCTCCCTTTTAACACGGCCATAGTCACGATCGCTCACAACAACCTCTGAAAGACTACACTGGTGCAAATCTGCAACACACCAGATTACTTTAAACTAAAAATTTTAACAACTCACACAAACACATAAACTATGCACCCCTTAGGAGGGATGGAAATGGTACAAACAGTCACATTAAAAAAGAAAAAAGAAAAACTACTTGCCACCGAGAGTGCAACTTGGTTTTAAAAGAAAACTCTTACGGTGGAAGGGTGGCAACTTTATATACTAAAATGACCATTTGAATAAAAACCCATGAAATGAAGTCTTACATAAAATATACAAACATGATCTACATGACACATACCGCCTCTCAACATGATGGGCAAGATAAAAACATATTTCAGGAATTCGGCCTTTACACCTTAAGCAATAAATTGGTTAACACCGAATCCGACAAACATGACAGAGGCAGCTATTAACGTATGGCAGATTGACAGGGGGATTACCGAACAACCCGAACCGCAGATTGCTCTAACCCACCCCTACTCCACAAGGGAAAAACGGACTACCCAATTCATGAATAACCACCTTCCCGCTGGTGGGCGAACGAAGAAGAATGGTGGGACGACCACAAAACCTAGCGGCTGGTGACCTCACCAAGAAAACAAGTAGAATGTAACAAGTAAATGAAACAACTTCTAATAAACTGCGATTTCTGGCAAACCATCCCCTGCGAGCCGCTTCAACGGACGCAGGAGGGCACGCCGATCTCCCGTCTCACGGCGTCGCAGCTCGCGCCGGCCAGACCGATGTCGTGGTTTGACTGCTGTTGCTCTCGTGTCGGCCGCGAAGCCACTACCCCTCGCTATACGGCGCGGGCCACTGGACTGACGTGGCGACCTCACATGCGCCGACGCTCAAGACGGACAAGTTATCTCGTGTCCCAGTGCGCGACCGGCCAACCGATCGATCCAACCGCTAATGACCATTGCCTGAAGAAACTCGAGCAGACTGGCGGCTTAACACATACTAGCACTACGGACGACAGACACACACTCACTGTCCCCACACTGACCCGGCTGACCAACTGACCCCTTGGCGAGCTCATAGCGCCCCTTAAATGCACGTAAACAGGGAACCTTTCCCCTTTCCCAACAGAGGAAGACACCAAAGCTGCGATTGCCACAGCGGCGCCACCGCCAGAAACGAGGGCGACTGCTTCACACTACGCGCTGCGGCGCGCTCTTCAAAACAGCAATTTTTACCACGGCTCAAGTGCGATTGTACTTTGTGTTCTTCGCTATATAATCATCATCTCAGTGAAGTTATTTTGTGTAATCACAGAAGAGAACTCGACAGGAAATTCTGGGAGTAGAATTTGTCTGCAGAACGTAAAGCGAGCAGCGCTCGTAGCGGGTGAAGTTATCTCTCCCGGAAGAACGCTACAGCAGCCATACATGCTGACTATATATCAGTTTCCCCCATAACACTTTAGAACAGCGTGCAGAGAATTACGTAGACTCCGTCCATATGCATCTATAACGTTAGCATTATATTAGTAACTGACGTCTGTATTCCATGTAACGTTAATGCACTTTGTGAAAACAAACAACCCTGTGCATGTATACCTGCTGCGTCTCCATTGATTCATAAAGGCATACTGTGGAGGTTTGCTATAACTTTGTGAAACGCCCTGTAGTTGTTTGTTGTGACTTTATGGGATGGATAGAATGGGGAGTCACCTGCTCTGTCTTCAATTTGCAGACCTATGAAGGAAGGATATGCATGACCACAATCCAACGATCGACTTTCCGTCTCGCTTCTACCGTCCTCCCCCTTCCTGTCCACACACAGGGCGTAATTTATCCCTTCATACGGCATACTGCGATTAGAAGTGGTATACAAATGTCCAAAAAAATGGACACCACATATACAATTTTAATACTTGTTCTTAATCAACTTTATTTGACAGTAAACATTTATTTTGTACTATTGAAATAAGCTATTATTCTATCCCCTGCAACTCGGGAGCTATTAGTACTAGAGAGGAATGCATGCGATCTTTTTCTGTAGGGAACGTAACGTCGTTTAATTTTTCACTGAGAAACATTTTCACTAGAAACCACTGTTTTAGAGTTGTGAAAGAATAACTTTAAAAATGAGCTTTAAAAGCCCCTCCCCCCCAACTCCCCAATACAACGGCTCCTCCCCAACGCTCACATCAAACCGGTCAGGAGTTTTAGTAGATTGTTCATGACACTTTCTCCTTTCACTGTAGAAAAATTTTCAACTCCACGATTTTCCCACTAGTTGTCCGTCATTGACGGAACTAAAGAGCAACAGCAAGACGACAGTAATTAACGGATTGCACGTTCAGGGCTTACGGACCAATGACGCGGGCGTCGACGACACACCGACACCGCCTGTTAAGTGGAGACCGACTGCGAAAAACACTGGCAGAAAGCTCAATTCACGCGAACTGTTTCTCTAAATATTTCTGTAAAGACCTTTCCAAAAAGCAGTGGTAGTTTCTCATTGTCACTTATTTTACGCAACTGTAAAATATCACACTGAACCAACATTTTTTTCTTTCTTTTTCAGTAACATTCAGGATTATAATTAAACGATGTTTCACTAATTAAACCATTTTTTACTATAGACATTATAATTCTGCAACTCATTAACTTCCGACAATGAATTATTGTCGTAAGTGGCTATTGCTGTTACTAGTAAGAGCAAAGTAAGTCAGTCTTAATGCTTTCATTAGCTTTCTAATCACTTATCCATATTTGTCTTTTTTCCCTATTGCTGTTTTTTTTTACTTGCATGTTACTTTATTTTTGAACCAGTTCTCGTGTGAAGAGCAGATACGCACGTTGTGCAACGTCCACCATTAAGGTACCACACAGCTGCCGACCACGACGTGTCCAATGTGTTTGGTGAGGTATTTGTTAGGGAAAAACATTTGGTTTTATCTGACCTGCGATTATTTGCTTTGTGGACGTAGTATAGTTCCTCCTAGGGGAATTTAACTATTATAGGTTTCAGTTACCTTAAAACTTACGTGCAACAGGCGTTGCTGGCGACTTATTAGGGTTCTTCCGCTTTTATTAGATGAGCACGGTTATTTTTAGTTACATTAGCTTTCGAAAGGCATTCCGCTTCGTCTCTTTGAGTTATAATCGAGGTATATTATTCTTTCTACGTCACTTATCATTACTTTCACACAAACAGCATTGAGAACTGGGTTGGTGCGCTGCTGGCGCCAGTCTCCATCGATTGTCATCCCGTTCGTTATGAGTCGATTTTCGATGCCTGATTGTCTTATTCGCATATTCGGCGTATGGCTATTTAACTGCGGGCCGCGCGCTCTGCTGGGGCTTGCGTTTGGGTTATATGGTGTGTGAGCGACAGTGACGTGTGGCGCTGGCGAGTGGCCGAGTCGGTACGACGGAGGAGCGTGGGCAGCTGCTGCGGCGTGTTCAGCCGTTTGAATGCAGATCCGCTGCTGACAGTGATTGTGATTTTCTTGTGATTTGAAGGACAGATTTCCTTCGCGTCTGTTACATGTTACTCAAAGTGAATGAACTGGAGTCTTCGAATTGTTTCTTGGTGGGTTCTGCTCATGTTAATTGAATACCCGAGTGTACTGAAAACTATCTTGATTGTTTCAGTTACTTCTCACTGTATTTTGTTTGGCTGCCTGATATGTTGATGGTATTTCATAGAGTGCTACAGCTACGCACAATAAATAGACATGCAGCCGTGCTTAATGCGTAGCTAGAGGTATCGCCAAGTAGTACGTAAGTCTGTGCCTGACGTTCAAGAGCGGGTCGAAATAATTTTCCTATTTCCCTTTTTTATGTTATTATTTTATTTGTTTGTTCTAGAGAATTGGTTAACCAAATTTTAAGAGCCGTTACTGGGCAAGTGGTCACGTAGGTTAATTCTGCTTGGCTTCATCTGTGCCGTGTATAATTAGAGATTCATTTATAACCAGTTTGTGTATCTGATGCGCCCGAACGTTGTCTGCCGCTAATGTGTTTATGTTTTAGATAACTGGCAGTGGTCGACGCGAGCAAACTCCGATCGGGATATCACGGTGGAAGAGGGAAATTTAAAGACCGGTATCGGTGTCTATGGTTACGTTGTTAGTGTCCTGCAATTCCATCTTTCCGGTGGTGCGTTGTGGTTTTCTGGAAGCTTAATTGTAGCTCAAAGTTGAGTATAGTTCCACTTTACCTTCTGGTCCGTGAATCTCCTGTATCTGGTAGAACCTTTCGGTCTGCTCGCGCCCATCACTAATTTTCAACGTAAAATTGAAACGGCTCCAGTTTCAGACTATTTAATATACTAATAATATATTCTGGCCATGAAATGTGTGTGAACCTCGTACCTGTGAGTAATACTAAAGAGAAGCTTAGTTATGTATATTAATCTGATATTACTTTTAATTTGTTACAATTGCTTAAGATCAGTCCATGGAAGATGTCTTAGTTGTTGGAAGCAGTTTTTTTGGATATGAGTTATGTGAAAGCCAGTCATAAAACATTCAGTTATATCAGTTAAATTTGATTAATGGTGGTTTTATGAACATTACTTTAATTCGTGAAAATTGGTTGACTAAATTTTGAAAGATCTGTGTCTATCGCACTTAATTGCACTAGTGTTCTAATCTGAGTTCTGCTGCTGGTTCTGTAGCGCAGGTGCCTTTTATTATAATCGTTGTTACTGTTGATTTCATTAACAACACGTGTTTATAATAAAGAAGTCTATGGCAACTACAAACTGGTTATATGTTTATTTTCGATGTGTCGAGAGGAATAACACATCAAGAACAATGGCTGCAGACATCAAATTCAATGACCTATGCGCTCCGCGGAACTGAGATTATAATTCTTGGACTCGATCCTGCTATAGCTGATATTTTCATACTTATACACTGAAGTGCCAAAGAAACTGGTATAGGCATGCGTATTCAAATACAGAGATATCTAAACAGGTGGAGTACGGCGCTGCGGTCGGCAACGCCTATGTAAGACAACAACTGTCTGGCGCAGTTGTTAGATTGGTTACTGCTGCGACAATGGCACGTTATCAAGATATAAGTGAGCTTGAATGTGCTGTTAGAGTCGGCGCACGAGCGATGGGACATAGCATCGCCGAGATAGCGATGAAGTTGGGATCTTCCCGCAGGGTCATTTCACGAATGTACTGTGAGTCTCTGGTAAAACATCAAGTCTCCGACATCGGTGCGGATGGAAAAAGATCCTGCAAGAACGGGGCCAACGATGGCTGAAGATAATCGTTCAATTTGAGAGAAGTGCAACACTTCCATTAATTGCTGCAGATTTCAGTGGTGGACCATCAACAAGTGTCAGCGTGCGAACCACTCAAGGAAACATCATCGATATGGGCTTTCGGAGCCGAAGGCTCACCCGTGTGCCCTTGATGACTGCACGTCACAAAGCCTTACGCATCACCTGGGTCCTTCAACACCGACAATGATCTGTTGATAACTGGAGACATGTTACCTGGTTGGTCGAGTCTCGATTCAAATTGTATCGAGTGGATGGATGTGTACGGGTATGGCGACAACGTGATGAATCCACGGACCCTGCATGTCAACAGGGGACTCTTCAAGCTGGTGGAGGCTCTTAATAGTGCGGGGCGTATGCAGTTGGAGTGATATGGGACCCCTGATGCGTCTAGATATGACTGTGACAGGTAACATGTATGTAAGCACCCTGTCTGATCACCTGCATCCAGTCATGTCCATTGTGATTCCGACGGACTTGGGAAATTCCAGGATGTCAATGCGACACCCCACAAGCCCAGAATTGCTAGAGAGTGGCTCCAGGAACTTCCGCTGGCCACCAAACTTCCCATACATGAACATTACTGAGCATATATGGGATGTCTTGCAACGTGCTGTTCAGAAGAGATCTCCGCCCCTCGTACTCTTACGGATTTGTGGACAGCCCTGCAGGATTCATGGTGTCAGTTCCCTTCAGCAATACTTCAGACATTATTCGAGTCCATGATACGTCGTGTTGCGGCACTTCCGCATGCTCGCGGATGCCCTACATGATATTAGGCAGGTGTATCAGTTTCTTTGACTCTGCAGTCGATGTTCATTGGTCGATGATTTCCAGGTCACGCAAGCCCCGTTTCTCCTGCCAAAATACTATTTAAGAAGACAGTAAAGTACTGAATTTAAAATATTTGACTACATCCGATGTAGGAGAGATGGATTCATTCACTACCATGAATCAGATGTAAAACTACGGAAATCATGAAGTTACAATCACAGAAACGGACGAGGAATTCTTGAAGAGTTACATGTTACTCTCACGATCACGTATTTTCTGCAAAAGTCTTGGTGCGAAACTACTGTCGCTTTCGTATTTTTAAGCGAACACTACTTAAGTAACTAACAGGTGACAAAAAGGACATTCTGCTATTGGGACCGTAGAGTGTCACTTGTTTCTAGTTTATGAGGCAGCTGTTCATTGATAATCGCTTTTTGAATTTAGCGCCGCTTCTGTTAATATGATTGTGCTTTACTTTTAGACTTACAGAACTCCCTTCATGTTTTCCTGGAATGTAGTCGTTAACTACCATTTTTCAACTGTCGTTGGAGTGCGACCCATGAAACCCTTTCAGGGAAAGAGGAAACAGCGGCTTTTCTAATAAATATCATACCCTGGGGAGTAGCTGAACAGCGCCCCTGTCGATCTGTCTTGCGACGAGGCGCCCAGGAAAATAATTTATCCGCTGTCAGCTGTCAGTTAGGGAACGCCATGTCACTGTCGCCTTCGATCTGTCTCTGGCAAAAACCGTGGCGGCGATCCGTTATACCTCTGAGATGAAACTCGACTGCAGCCAGTAACAGAGACATGTATAAATGTAGACGTCACCGTCTAAATGGGCATTTTTGCACTGCTAACGCGACTGGAAAAGTAAATAATTGGAAGTATGTACATACAGAAGATAGTGGCATTATGGTTAAACGGGTGAAAATTGTAATTTTTTATGGAGGGAGGATAAAATAAAAGCGGTATGGAAAATATATACTTTAAGACTGACGTAATAGCGACCCTTTTTACTGAATATACCGAGGATGCTGTAAATAACCTCCGCTGATGCAGCGCTGTGCTCCATTTATCAAACTGTGGTGGACTCATAGCTGCTTTGCCTGAGGGACAGCAGCAACAGCGTGTTCAGTATTCTGCTGTATGGTTTCCAGAGTGTGAGGATTATCTGTGTGTTTCTGACCCTTCAATTTGCTTCTCGGAAAAAAAATCAGAGGCAGAGATACCATACGATCGAGGTGGCCAAGGGATTGCACAGTCTTTAGTGATCTCTCCACATTGAACACATCATGTTCTCGTGACAAGGCTGTCAAGGAGAATTATGCCGTTTCTTTGTGTTGCTGCAAATCGCCATACAGTCGTTCATCCTCTGTGAGCTGATCCCCATATGCACTAAACAATTTCTTGATATACCGGTTTCCATTACGAACGTGCCAAGGGAATCGTATTATGTTGCGGGCAACAGATATTGCACACCGAGCACTAATATTGAGATTATTCAACTGCTCTTCAAAGCACTAAAGGGGATTTTCTGATGCATAATGGAGTATGACCTGTGAGTTAACATCTCCTGACAGGCTGAGTCAGGTGCCATTTGTTGAAGGAAAAAACTGAGGGCCCAAAAGTCCCGATTCCACTTTCATTCGAAAGTTCATCTGCACGTTTTAATTCACGCACAACGGTAAATTTATAAGGATACAGATGCACATCCTGTTTGTAATTTTTCAACAAGGCTTCTCTTACTTTCCACTTGCATGTGAGCTTTATGCTTTCAACTGTAGGCTAAACTTTTACTTGTAGGATAAACATTTTTCAAACAGTAGTTTTCGATGGTAAATATGTTACGCCACAGAGCTTTGCTGAACAAGCACTGTGATCTTAGGTTGTCAATAGCATCGTCATTGCAATAAGCATTCTAAAAGCCAGTGAGAGAGTCGGGTATCGGTTACGCTATTTAGCGGTCTTGAAACAGCTTCCAGAGCCCAGAGGCAAAATTACAGAGGATGATGAGTAGTGAAATACGATTTTGTAAAGATTAGTTGGACAATTGACGATTTTCGGAGGCAAAGTGCTGCTGCTTTGCTTGCTTGCACGTAATTGTAACGTGTTTGAAAAACAAAGTTTTAGTGAAATTTTTCTTCATTGGTTTTGGTTAGTTCATTTCATTATTCAGACGAGAATACGCAGTTCTCTGTTCAAATGACTTGCACTTAGAGACTACAGATTTACCATTCCTTTACATTTCAGTAACTAATCATTTAGCAGAGTAAAATTCCTTATGAAAATATGAAATTCTTTCGTGAGCAGGAAGTGGCAGGATTTGAACTCACTAAATGGCTGAAGAAAAACTGAACTTTAATAACTGTGTTGCAAAAACTGAATCTCATTGTCTATTACAATCACCTTTATAAAAGATACATGGTTTCTCCAAATGAAGCCGACTAACATCGAAGGGGTGTGGTAGGTGTCCCTAGGAACAAAATGAAGATAGAAACCAGTGTCAGGAAAAGTTATCGAACCACGCTACTCAGCGTCGATGTTAGAATCTCCGGTTCCCATTTATGAATGTTTATGTAGGGTGATCCCGCTACGATGATACAAACTTTCAGGGATGATGGAGAGGGATAAATTTATCAATTTGACGCAAGGGATCCTGGTCCGAAAACGAACGACTCGGAAGTTACAAGCGAAAATCGTTTTGATACCTGCGACGCTGTAATACAAGTACAGGTACTGTTGCCGCTAAGACTTTCGGCGAAGATGAAAAAGTGCTCTTAACTCCTCAGATAGGCGCTTTAGAGTACATGTTTACTGAACTCATTTTGTTCCATACTACCACCATTGAAAATTGCCAACTACAGTACCATACATGTATTCCATTGTCAGAGATATCAGAACGATTTTCGCTTATCTCTTTATACTCGTTCGTTTCCGGACCATGGCCCCCTACCTAATCTGATACATTTATCCTTCTCCATCATCCCTCATAGTTTGTAAAATCATCACGGAATCGTCCTGTGCATACATACACTGATCAGCCAGAACATTATGACCATCTACCTAATAGTCCACCACGGATAACAGCGGCGACGTGTCGTGGCGTGGAAGCAATGAGCCCTTGGTAGGTAAATGGAGGGCACCACATCCGCACACACAAGTCACCTAATTCCGTAAATTCCGGGGAAGGGAGCGATGAGCTCTGACGCTACGTTCAATCGCAACTTGACGTGTTCGATCGAGTTCGGATCTGGCGAGTTGTGGGGCCAGCACATCAATTGGAACTCGCCACTGTATTCCTCGAACTACTCCATCACACTCCTGACCTTGTGACGTGGCGCATTATCTTGTTGAAAAATGCCACTGCCGTCGGGAAACATAATCATCGTGAAAGGGTGTACGTGGCCTGCAGACTGTGTACGATACTCATTAGCCTCGTGGTACCTTGCACGAGCTCCACTGGACCCATGGGTGCCCACATGAATGTTCCCGACAGCACAATGGAGCCGCAGGCAAATTGTCTCCGTCCCGCCTTACGGGGATCATGGAGCTCTTCTCCTGGAAGATGATGGATTCGCGCCCTCCCATCGTCATGATGAAGATGGTATCGGGATTCATCAGACGATGCATCGCTCTGACACTGCGCCAGACCAATGCGGATGGTCACGTGCCCATTTCAGTCTAGTTGCCGATGTAGTGATGTTAACATTAGCACGTGCATGGGTCGCCCATCGTTAGTATTGTTTGGTGCACTATGCGTTCAGACACACTTGTACTTCTGTAGAATGAAGGCTTTCACGACCGGGTGACATGGCTGTTGATATACTTTCCGGGATGTAAGGTCGTGGTCCAAGAACTTTTCTGCTCTTTACGTTTCGTCCAGGACTGCGCTGGACTTCCTCAGAGGCGCTGCTCCGCTGAGTCTTGCCGACTGACTGGTCGGGTGTCAGAGCGACTTAAATATGAACCACAACGACAGAAAAATACAGTAGTTCTCCCTTTTATTAAAAAAAGTAACAGATCGGATCGGTAAGATTTAACGAAAACATGACATAAAACCGGTCTTTAAACCAACAAAGAAAATAAGTCAAGTACTACGATCTGTGAAGGATCGACATGTGGTGTTGCATAAAATTCTATGTACCTGTGGTAAAGTTTACATTGGTACTACCAAAAGAAGCGTAAACACGCGACTGAAAGAGCATAAAAGTCTTTGTCTACTTGGAAAAATAGAAAAATCAGCTGTAGCGGAACATGCTCTTCAACCAGGCAACCACCAAGTGAAGTTTTCGGATACCGAAGTTATCTACAACGTTAAATTACTATCCACGGCTATATAGAGAAGCTTTTGAAATTTATAAACATCACGATAATTTTAATAGGAAAGAGGAGGCTATGAAACTTAGCGATATATGGACAGTGGCTCTAGAAAATTGCTAACAATTTTTATCTTTGACAAGGTGGTAATCGATAGTCAACCTTATCTTTGCTATGGATTATCACTGCTCATCACGTGTCACCTGAACCACGCCCCCCTTTCTCACAATATATAAGTCGCTCTCAGATACCCGACCAGTCAGTCGGCAAGACTCAGCGGAGCAGCGCCTCTGAGGAAGTCCAGCGCAGTCCTGGACGAAACGTAAGGAGCAGAAAAGTTCTTCGACCACGACCTCACATCCCGGAAAGTATATCAACAGCCACACTTGTACTCTGCCCAACATTGTCTGATGTTAGTTCCTGCACAGTTCGCCGCCTGTCCTGTGTCACCAGACTGCCCTTCCTACGACATCCGACCCCTGTAGCGAGGTGTGGCCGTCCAGTCCCACGTCGTCGTGACGTGGTTTCCACATGGTTTCACCAAATGTTGAAGACACTCGTCACACCAGTCGTCGAACACCCGATAACTCGTGTAGTCTCCCAAATGTTCGCGCCGAGCCACCGCAATCTGCCCTCGGTTAAACTCAGATATGGCACGCTCCTTCCCCTTTCTAACACGAACAGCTTGATTACTGATACTACATGCACCATGCGTGTGTGTGGCTAGCAGTCATTCCTCTCCAGGTGACGCTGCTATCGCCTAGACGGGTTTACATCGGTTGTAGGTCAGGGGTTATAGTGTCTGCACCTACATTTACATCTACGTGGATACTCTGCAAATCACAATAAGTGCCTGCCAGTCAGTTCATCGAACCACCTTCACAATAATTCTCAGTTATTCCACTCTCGTACAGCTCACCGAAAAATCGAAAACCTGCCGGCCGCGGTGGTCTCGCGGTTAAGGCGCTCAGTCCGGAACCGCGCTACTGCTACGGTCGCAGGTTCGAATCCTGCCTCGGTCATGGATGTGTGTGATGTCCTTAGGTTAGTTAGGTTTAAGTAGTTCTAAGTTCTAGGGGACTTATGACCTAAGATGTTGAGTCCCATAGTGCTCAGAGCCATTTTTGAAGTCGAAAACCTAAATCTTACCTTGCGGGATCTGATTTACCGTTTTTTATTGTGATCATCGTTTCTCCTTATGTAGGTCGGCGTCAACAAAGTGTTTTCGCGTTTGGAGAAGAAATGTGGTAGCTGAAATTTCGCGAGAAGATTCCGGCGCAGCGAAAAACGCCTTTGTATTAATGATGTCCACTCCAAATCCTATATCATGTATGTGACACTCTTTCCTCTATTTTTCTACGATACAAAACGTGCTGCTCTTCTTTGAACTTTGACGATGTACTCCTTTAATCCTATCTGGTAAGGATCCCACACCGCGCAGAAGTATTCGAAAAGAGGACGGACAAACGTACCGTACGCAGTATCTTCAGTGGATCTGTTGCATCTTTTAACCATTCTGATAATGAAATGCAGTCTTTAGTTCGCTCCTTCCCCAGAAGATTTTCTATGAATTCTTTCCAAGTTAAGTTGTTCGTAATTGTAATTTATAGGTATTTAGTTGAATTCACCGCCTTTAGATATGACTGATTTATCGTGTGACCGAACTTTAACGGATTCCTTTTAGCTCTCATGTGGATGATCTCAGTCATTACATTATACGTATAAATTGCCAATTTTCGCATATCCTATCTAAATCGTTTTATAATTTTTTTAAATCTTCTGATGACTTTACTAGACAATAAACGACAGCATCATCTGATAACAACGTATGACGGCTGCTTTGATTGCCTCCTAAATCGTTAAGTAGATAAGGAACAATGGAGTGCCCATAGCACTACCATCAGGAACGCCATAAATAAGTTTTATTCGATGTCAGTTACTGCGAAATATTACCTCTGTGACAGGAAAACACGAATCGAATCGTATATCTGAGACGATATTCTATAAGCACGCAATTTGATTACAAGCCGCTCGTGAGATACTGTGTCAAAAGCCTTCTGGAAATCTAAAAATATGGAATCGATTGGAAATCCCTTGTCGATAGCACTCAACACTTCTTATGACTAATGAGCTATACAGGCGCCGGCCCTGTAACTATGACGCTATATAGCGTCAATGGATGACGATTTTGGACAGGGTTCCTAACCTCATTTTGTTTCCAAGACATCTTATACATCCCCGAGAAGTTCAAAAAAGGTTCAAGTGGCTCTGAGCACTGAGGTCATCAGTCCCATAGAACTTAGAACTACGTAAACCTAACTAACCTAAGGACATCACACACATCCATGCCCGAGGCAGGATTCGAACCTGCGACCGTAGCGGTCTTGCGGTTCCAGACTGTAGCGCCTAGAACCGCTCGGCCACTCCGGCAGGCTCCCCGAGAAGTCAGCGGCTATAATTTTGAAACGCCCTGTATATGCAAAGATTAGTAAACTACTACATGTCAACATTTAAACACATCTCTCGAGGGTAAAATAACACAAATAACAGCAGTTATACATCGATATTGAAGTTTTTTACGTATTTTATCACACTACTCTTTGCAATGAGGAAATCTTCGAAAGGATCCTTGTAGACATGTGCGGGTCATGTTTATACATCATGAGCAGTTCTGTCATTCTACACTACAGTCGCAGGATGGTTCTGCGCTGAAGATTCGCTCCACTTATGGAGAGCGTCTGCATTTCTTCCGTTAAACCATGGGACACTGTTCAGGGTAGTCCAAATTGGCCGAGGCTAGTCAATTCCATGATGTTTCTTCTATGTGCAGGCCAGTTTCAGGCATTATGGAGGTCAGTTTTGATTCCGGCAACGATTCCATTCTTGGATGGACTGACTTCAATTTCCGTAAGAGTCCTGGCTATGATTGGAGTGGGAAGTCTTGATCTCAAACTTTTTCGTTCCACAGGGAATACGAGCACCATTCAATATTTGAAGGTCGGGGCGATTGGCATTCTTCTGGTAATCACTTAGTAGCACACCCTTCCGTCTGACATCAGAAGGCGGATTGTGGCTTAAAACTGGTAACCAGTATGTGGGAGTAGACCGTATTGACCTACTAACAATGTGCAGGCCTTTGCTAAGTTGTACTTTTATGTTTTTATGTATAGACTATTCAGCAAGACAGGCCCTCAGTACTCTCCTGTTGAGTATACTGATCCGAGGACTGATACTTGAAAAGTGTCTCCTAAGGATCCTCAAATACTGCCACAGAGTTTATGGAGAACGTTGTTCCTGCTTTTGAGCTTAGCAGGTATTCGTATCAAGTGTTCCTTAAGAGAAAATGTCCAATCTAACGTGATCCCAGGCTACTTTGGAATCGTATAATTATGAATTATGTGTCCTCCAAAATAGACAAAAAATGCAAGTATGTAAAACCGAGAAGCTAAGGCAGCCACATAATCTGAGATATCTGCAGGCTGAAATGAATATGTCACGAGACATGGACAAGATGACTAAAATATTTCATTATTCCTCCGCAACGACCGCCTGGAGGCCATGGGTCCCTTAGACTGTGTATCAACCCACTGTAATTTCCCTCTTTATATTTCTACATTTGTATTTTTATCTCTTTCTTTCCCTATAAAGTTATAACTTGCCGTTTTCATCAACGAAAACAAGGATACGTCGTTAAAAATGTCATGTCGCTATACTGAGAGTCTCTGTACGTCTTGGATATTTTCCGGAGTATATCATGGTTGAACGAAAATTTGTGAATGATAGACAGTTGGGCTGTAACGTGAAATTCACCAACACCACGTCCCCCGAGACAAATGCGCTTGCGGAAAGGCTGCATCAGGTCTCCATATGAGAAGCTCACTAAAGGCTTCTCTTCACATCCCTCTATTTCCCACACCTATTATCTCATTCCTCTGTGCCAAATCGTGCAAAGTTCAGCACTATTGAGATGTTCAACTATGTTTGTGGAGCTCTGAAGAACCGCACGCGGTGTACTGGCTGACGTTTCTATTTGTGGCTAGGTGTGCTGTGCGTCCCAAAACGTCATCGACCTGTAATTCCATCACTTGCCGGATAAAAGCATTTGGCAACCCACAGGAAATTTACTTGAGGAAGGACTGTTGGGAATGCAGGAAGAATGAACCATTAACATAAGCGTGCCTGTGCAGGAAAATCAGCTGCTGATATTGCCTGCACATGGTGTACATGGTAGGGATGCAGCAGGTTTTCATGTAGCACTCTCCTGCTAGTCAACATTACATGTGGCAGCTAATTGTCTTACGCTGACCCCAGGGTCGTCACGAAGTGCAGGAAGAAGCTCCTGCTCCAGCTGAAATGTATTCGTCCTTCTACGCCCCCCCCCCCCCCCCTTCTCGTGTGTAATAGGCTTAAACATACCGTTCTACCTAAGACGACGATAAATTACTTCAAACGTCCTCTTCTTCATTAAAGAAAGTGTTTTATACTGTGCTGATAGGTTCTTTTTCTGCATGTTTCAAGTAATTATTGTGTTGATGAATTGCAGAGACTGAGCTCTAACACGGAAATAAAGCGTTTGTGGATCCATGTTTTCTCTTAGTGTGAAGGTTGTTTCGTGCAACTTTGACCACATTGTTTCACCCTGTATACTTCTGTACTCCTTCAGTTCATTTTAGGAACGTTCACCTTAATAAAGTTACTGAAAGGTGGTTCTAAATCCAGCTACATTTTGTGTTTTTGTATAATTTGTCATACACTATCCATGCTAAGCAATCATGCTAACAAAGCTTCAGTAATTCTTAGTAGACGTTCTGCAGGACAAAATCTCTAACATCTACAGAAGGCCAGCTCTGCCATAGTACATTTGTATGGTGTAAAACTAAAGCAATTACTAACAAGAAACTTCATTGTTGTGTTTACTCGAACAAATATAATTCTCTTAGTTAACTCTCATACAGCGACCAAAAGAAAAGAAAGCAAATGTGTCAAGAGAGTAGCGTATAGACTCCTCAGTCGAGATATTGCGGTGGTTGAGAGGAAGTAGGCAACTTGTCTGCGCTTAAATCCCCTTTCGTCCTTGTGCTGACGGTACTCTCGACTCCTGAGAGTACCGCATCACAATCGATAAGGACCGCTCGAGACACTCATGGAGCAACAGCTGTATGGGTTGGCAGTACGAACTATATCGAGGTCGGTCAGGGGCCGCAATTGCCAACCCATGGACATCACGTGTTTGGATGGCGATTGGTCGATGCGTTGTTAAACACCGGAACACTGAGCTACGGCGGATGTACCACCACCCTGACTGCCTCTGTAGTTGTATCACGTCTTACCGGAAAACTTTAACAAGCTTACGCCGTCCGCAAAGAGGTTCAAATGGTTCAAATGACTCTGAGCGCTATGGGACTTAACAGCTGTGGTCATCAGTCCCCTAGAACTTAGAACTACTTAAACCTAACTAACCTAAGGACATCACACACATCCATGCCCGAGGCAGGATTCGAACCTGCGACCGTAGCGGTCGCGCGGTTCCGGAAAAAGGAAGTTGAGGATTTCTTCGTACTTAATAAATATCATTTTATTAGTAGTTGTTAGGAATGGAGGAGGAGGAGGATATTAGTGTTTAACGTCCCGTCGACAACGAGGTCATTAGAGACGGAGCGCAAGCTCGGGTGAGGGAAGGATGGGGAAGGAAATCGGCCGTGCCCTTTCAAAGGAACCATCCCGGCATTTGTCTGAAGCGATTTAGGGAAATCACGGAAAACCAAAATCAGGATGGCCGGAGACGGGATTGAACCGTCGTCCTCCCGAATGCGAGTCCAGTGTGTTAGGAATGTTTCTGACTGAAGATAACCTACGCTTTCCTCCTCGATTCCCAACGAAACGGCTCAGTCGGTAATTTCTGTTTGATACACCGTGACAAGCAGACAGCGGGAAAAGGTGTAGTGCTTGTGCGTGGTAATTTACTGTGCATGTGAGTAATTTTCTGTTTCAGGAAGGCGGACAGCAGAACTTAGTTTAAGAATATTTCTTATTTATCATATAAATTTGTGTGGTTCATTATTTACCATGATGCCTAACGCGAACGTGAACTTACATAAATTATTTTGGTCTCAGTCACAGTAGATGTCGCAGCTCATGTTTTTCAAGCATTGATGCTTAGACAAGAGGGATAAAAGCAATAAAGTAGCTGTGCCACCTTTTCGTAGTTGTGACGAGGAGGTAGAAGACTGGAAAATCTACCTTCACTCTCCTTGTCAAGCTGTTTCTTGAGCCTGACCCGCACAAGTAGGAGAGTGTTACGACTCTGACGGATTGCAAACTTGACGTTGCTGTCGCTCGATTCAGATTCTTTCGATGTACCGAACGACAGCAGAAAACCTACAAGGAATGAATTACTGATCTACGGGGTCATCCTAGAAATACAAATTTACTGTTCCTCTGGAAAACCATCTGCTGATGAAATTCTGCGTGACGCAACTACTCAGAGCGTTCCTGACGAAGGAATCAAACCCAACAGATGTTGAGCAAATTCTCAAATCCTGGGAGACTGTGATTCAGCAAACACTGACATTCCATTTCCCGTAATCGCTGCTGTTGACAAAGTGCCGCGGCAAACAGCTGCCAACAGGTGCGGCCAGCCATGCTCCTGCGGGCCATCACGGGCACAGAGTTCTGGTAAACAAGGGCCGCGCATAAATTAAAATAATGCCCCCAGCTCTCTGTCCACCACGAACGTTAACTTTGTCCTCAGAGGGACGATGCATGTTCTTTTCTGTAACAGACCTGGTCACGTACAGCAAGTCTGCTCCCAGAAGCTACAGTAGCCGAATCCTTCAACACATCGACAGCATGTAGAACTCATGGATATAAATGTTATTAATGACACCAAAATTTCAAATCGACGCAAATGTTGGAAATCTGCACCCACATCTGCTACTGCTAATAAAGTAAAACCCTGTCAGGAGCCGATTTAAAGTTATTAGAAGTTCAAAGAAGTTGTTTATTTCTCTGAAATTGGTCAGCATGATGTGTAGTTTCAACTAGACACGGGTGCATCTCTTACATTACTGAATCAAAATACTTACAAACTGCTTGGCAGTTCGCCATTGTTCTCTTCAAATACCTGTGTGACGACTCACGATGGCGGTAAAATTGACATTTCAGGAACATGTGTCTTAAATGCTACTAACAAGAAGACCACAAAATCAGTGCCATTTACTGTCATTCGTGCAGCTTCGAGTCATAACAGTTTTGTTTTGGATGCTTTTGATGTCTTTGAACTGAAAATACAAGACAATGGGCTGCACATGGCTTCTCATACATCTTATACTGATGTGAATGCCTTATCTCATGAATTTCAAATTTTATTTGATGGATCTCTGGGGTGAGCAAAAGCCTTCGTCCAGACGCACGTCAACAGTTTTGTCTTTAAAGCAGTTCGTCACAAAGTTGCCACAGAGCTACGTCGTTTGCAATGCATTGGCGTTATTATATGGCCTATTACGGCAAGTCAGTGGGCGTACGCTCTCGTCGTCTCTTACTCTTCATTCTTATCGCTCTCTGCCTTGCAGTGGCAAGTCTCTACCAGAGCTTCTACAAGGACGTCCTCATGGTACAATTTTGATTTTATTGGTTCCCAGAAATGTGCCATCTCCTCAGCAATTTCGCACAACGTCCAGTGTCTAACAAAGTATAATTCCGCGTATACGATCTGCGACGTGCCTGGGAGCTGGTCATTGTCGTCGCCGTTCATGGTCAGACACATTAAGACGTCACACCGGCTCCTGGTCGCATCTGCCGTCGGCAGCAGAAACAATTGAGACCTCGCTAATATGATGATTACAGTGAACCTGCCGCGAGATTTCCTTCCTCAGAATCCGGCCGATCGCCACCCCGGGCTTCAGCAGGTCGCTGTCTGCCTCCGGGCCACAGGGCCTCCCTCCGACTTCGTGACGCCGCCTCCCCCTGCCCACCTCCCCTCTCCCAGGGTGCAGTCACCTCCAGACGCCTTCGAGCAGCCTTCGTCAGAGGCGCCATCTTCCCCGCTGCCGGCCCACATGGACGTAGAACCACCGTCGCCGGACGACGCAGCCCCCGTGGACCTTGACGCGCTAACGTCATCTTCGTCGCCTACTACGTTCAGAAACCACCAGGGACGCCTCGCCACCTGGTGTCCCTGAAGGCCTGCCCTATGGGTGCACCCTGATGACCGTTTCCCGGCGAACTATCAAAACAGGTGTCGGAATGTGGGCTGGCAGGATCCGTCCGCCACAGTTCCGCCACCAGTCTTCTCATATACGTCCGGCGGCAGTGCTCCTGCCCCCTTTCCCCCACACCTCCCACCACAATGTTCTCAACACAATTCTCCTACGGCCGTGCACCGATTCTGCGAGGAAGAGGTGTGGTGAGGTATTAACGACTCAGAGAGTAGTGCACCGCAATCGATAGGCGGCGCTGGAACTAGTCGTAGCGCAGCAGCCGTATGAGTTGGAAACACGGAGTATACCGAGGCCCGCCAGCCGCCGCAGCTGCCAATCCATAGGCATCACTGTGTGCATTTTACGAACATGTGTTTTAAATGCTACTTACAAGAAGACCACAAAATCAGTGCGATTTACTGTCATTGGTGAAGCTTCGAGTCATAACATTTTTTGTGTTGGATGCTTTTGATGTCAATGATTCGTTAATTGCCGGAGCACTGAGCTACGGTGAACATACCACCACTCTACCTACCTCTGTGGCTGTGTCACGTCTTACTGGTAAACTTAAACTTACTCCGTCGGAGGGTAGTGCGGGACTTTCAAGTCTTACCGCCAAATTTACAATTTGCTATAAAATATGTCATTGCGGTGCCGTAATTGAAAGTTAGACCGCTCTCTACCGAGAAAATATCTACAGCGGACAGTACTCTTCAGTGCGACGACTGGTGTGGAGCCTCCAGTTACCGCCGAGTTTGCTGACTGCAGTGTTCGTCCATCGTCTCAGAGACTTAGGCTCAATAGGCATCGCAGGCCAGCTCTGGACTCTACATATGTATCACCCATAGGTTCAGTGACAACATTTTAAAATTTTAGAGGACTTGTAGTAACTGTGCTGGACATTTCATAAGAAGTAGCAACATTTAAGTTACTGATTCTCCTCATTATTTTTTAAATAATCGATGGCGAACAATCTATTCCAAACCGATTACTTCAGTTGGAAACTGCTCTGTTCATCATAACCTAAATTCTACATAATGAATTATTGGTTATCATGTAATATAACATACACTTGCTGCCACTACACTACGTCTCTTGAAATTATCCGTCTCTTTTCATATTGATCCTTTAGCTTATATATATTTTGTCATCTTCATATAATTTTCTTAGTGGTTTTCTTCTGTAACCAGCAAAATATTTCAACACTTTTAACCTGGCTCAAACAGAACGTTATAAATACAAGATGCATGCAGCCAAAGAGGTAGTTTATGAGGGATTACCTATACCATTTGGATGCACTTAACTGTCTTATCATTAGCGATCACCACTAGTTAAAAATGCACAGTACCTAATTTCAGTCATTAGACACCCAGCAATGGTGACGCCAGGGGCTGACGTCATTAATGCCTAGAACAAAGACAGCAGCCTCACTAGGAACGGTGTCCTTTTGCCAGTAGCACTTGCGTGGGCAGATACTGTGGTGAGTCTTGGCAGACGCTCTAGCAGACGTCAGATGTACGAATGTTTACAAGATGGAGCTGCACTGCCTTTGCCTAGGGTGCAGTGCATTGATGTCATGTTATTTTTAAAGAGAAAATATGAAACTAAGATTATTCAAAATTTAAGATTATTCTCTTATATTGTTCCGTCTCGGATGTACATTTTTAGTTACATTAGGTGTTTCTATCATTCATGGTCATCTACAGGTATGAAACAATGAACAACTGAACATGTACCTCTAATATTTTGCAATATGTAGAAAAAAGGAATTGTACATAAATGTACAATTTACCTAAGTAGTGGTGTCAGCAATCCGTCTTGTCTACTCAGAACTATATGTCAGAGTACTGAATGTTCCAGCTGTGGTCAGTGTTTTAAATACGTATATGTTGATGGTTGGGGTGAAGGGAGGGAAGGAGCAAGGACAAAGGGAGTAAGGGTGATTGAAGGAGGTAAGCGAAAGGAGGCAGAGGTAGTGGGGACGTCTTGAGTTTAACAAGACGAGTCCCGCTTAAATTATAGTAAATATAATTATGTAAAAATTCTCGTTAAAGTACTAATAGTGTAGATCAATAAACGTATAAAATGGAAATGGTGTCAAATAGTAAAATTGTAAAATGGATTGAGGGGATTGAGAGTGGGTCAAAAAGGCAAAGGACGGTGGAAGGGGGAGGCTAGTGGCATGGATGGTATGGGTTTTACAAGACAGGGTATTATACTGAAATTGCAAACAGTCGATAATATAGAAATACTTCCATTTAAATACCAGAAGTGTAGACAATGGATGGGTTAAAAAGTTAAAGAGGCTAAAATAGCAAATTAACTAAAACCGGTTTAGTGTTCTAAGATATTAAAAGTGTGAAACTTCGAGAGAATAAAACCATAAGGTCTTAATATTGAGAGTACAAGAAACAAAACTGTATAACAGTTTTTGTTAAAATATCAGAAGTATAGGTCTAGAAAAATGCATACGTAAATAGTTAAAGAGACTAACATTTTAAAACTACAGATGTGGAGTTATGTGGAGGAGCTATAAATGCTTGAAGTATCACTACAATACGAAAAAATGAAAGTATAAAACCGTAAAATACATAATAAATTATAAAAGCGAAACTATGAGTACCAACTAAAGTCATAAGGAACAGGGTACTGTGACAGTTTCTCTAATGTATTTGATTCTACTTGGTGGCGTTGTACATCGCGCAGTTTTCCAGTAGGTGCGGAAGCTTGTCTGCAAGCCGACCTGGTGCTAGTTGATGCGCTGGCGCCGTTCTTCTCAGTGAGTGGGCCTGTTGATTACACGTCCGCTGAGGCAAAGTGGATGGTTGGAAGGGGCCTTCGAAGTTTCAAAAAAATACATTGCTACTAAAATCGTTCTCCTGATCTAATGTGTTACCAGGCTTCAAACGTTGTCCGGAGGTGATCCTTAGCTTCATTGTGCAGGGTTTCCATATGTGTATCAATAGTTCCAAAAGCATGCTTCGATAATAGAAGATGTTCAAATGTTCAAATGTGTGTGAAATCTTATGGGACTTAACTGCTAACGTCATCAGTCTCTAAGCTTACACACTACTTACCCTCAATCATCCTAAGGACAAACACACGCATCCATGCCCAAGGGAGGACTCGAACCTCCGCCGGACCCAGCCGCACAGTCCATGACTGCAGCGCCCAGACCGCTCGGCTAATCCCGCGCGGCAGAAGATGTTCACCAAACGATGTTCTATTGTTGTGACTTGAAGCTTGCTCCTTGAAGCGTGCTTCAAACGTCCTGCCTTTCTGAGCTACATAAACTTTTGGAAAACTTCCACATATTAATTTATATAGGCCTACACTTTCCGCCGCGAAGTGCGAGGCTTTTCTATTCACGCGGTGCCTCAGCCTGAAGCGTATGAGGTCGTCTTCAGCCTTATACGCATATTAGTATTGCGAAATTGTCTATCAACAATTTCTGAAATCCATGATTTATAACTCATGGACATTTACACGACTCTTTTGTTTTCCTGTTCACCTGTTAGCGTGCTGTCATTGATTTTACGCTGTTGTTGTCTTTTAATGTTCTGTAGTAACTTACGTACTGTTGGAACCAGATAACCGTTGCTCAGTGTAACTTGCGTGATAATAGCGATTTATTTATTCCTCTCTTGTTCGTTAGGTGGCAGTTTTAATAACCTCGTAATCATGGATCTAGACCGCTACCTTGGCTCTTTCAGGGTGTCGAGACTTAAAGTCAGTAATAATGTCTGTACAGGTCAGTTTTCTGTGTACGCTAAACCTCTCTTGTAACCTTAACGTCGAGGTAGTTGATGGCGCCTTTACTTTCGCGCTCAGCTATAATCGAATTTTTTCGGTGAATAGCAATAATTCTCTCAGCTATGTCATTAAACAATGACTTCAGCATAAGGTCAAAACGCTTTCCAAATTTCAAGTTTCTATACTTAGCGGTTTGGGCTGGACGATGGTCACTCAGTGAAACAGTCTGGCCCTATAACGCTGCCTTAGGAACTGAATTTCCAAAAACAGTGAAACATGAATTTTTTCGTTTCTAACTGAGAAGGCAAATACTAGTTTTCAAACTTTTAGCTTTAAAAATGCTTTCAGAATGAAATATTTTCATAAAACATTACAACTCTTATTTCACCCCATTAGGAGTTGAGTTTCACTAAACAGCGAAATGTGTCTTTTTGTTTCTAACAGAGAGGCCAAATTCAAATTTTCATATAATTTGCTTCAAAAATATTTTCATGATGAAAAATTCACATAAAGACTTTCAGTTTCTATTTCATCCTCATAGGGAATAAATTTCCAAAAATAGTCAAACACGTCTGTCTTACTTCTAATCGAGAAGCTAAATTCAAAATTTCACAGATTTAGCTTTAAAAATGCTTTCATAATGAAATAATTTCATAAAAAATTACAACCCATATTTCACCCCCTTAGCGGTTGAACTTCCCAGAAACAGTGAAATACAAATTTTTTGTTTATAACTGAGAAGACAAATACCAGTTTTCATAGATGTAATTTTAAAAATACTTCAGTAATTCTTTAACAACGATTTGTTTAAACAAAACTTTCACGCACTATTTCACCACTAGAATGTTAAAGCACATATTTATTTATTTCCGACCGTGAAACCACACACCAATTTTCGTAGGTTTAGCTTCAATTTTTGTGGAGTAGCTTTCGAGAAAAAAGCTTTTCATCCCCTATTTCACCTTGGTAAGGCCATAGTTGCGAAAAATCCATTCTTAAACCACAGTATATATCAACAACTTCTCTAAATTTTAATTTTCTGTCCTTAGCGGTTTGAGCTGGGCGATGATGAATTACTGAGTGAGTGAGTGAGTCAGTCAGTCAGTCGGGATATGGCCTTTTATGTTTTAGAGAAGATAGTAACAACTGTTTTGATTTTATCCATAGAAACTTCTCTTTTCATCTGAAGCATATGACTATTACGAAGCGTTTGAAAGCGGAGCTGACGGTATTCGGCTTAGATGGGAGCTGCTAACATACCCGTGTGCTACGTCGCAGTTATGCGTGCGGATGCCACGGCGGCTGCGGGTGTGGCCCACCTACCTGCTTGGAGCCGTAATTGCAGGCCGAGGCTGCGCCGTGGGAACGTGTGTGATTCACTGCCGCATTTAATCCAACCGCCTCTTAATTAATCCAGACGGAGCAGCGGCAACAGTAATCCCACCGTAATATCTGAGAATGAAAGCACAAATAGCGGAGCGTGCTGTTCGCTGAGTCGCCAGCGTTCGCCGCCTGATTATCTTATTACGATTACAGCTGGCTTTTGTGTTGTTTGGAATCCGTACTGAATGCCTCGCTGTTCAGCTTTGTGGTGCTCAGAGGTGCCGCTAACGGGCTGCTGTAGTCTTTCTCTCACAGACTGGGGTGAAGCCGTACCTTAAGGAAATCACACACTTTAACACTTCTCATCTACAACGTAATGTTCCTCGTAAGATCAACCTCAAAGTCAAAGGAATATTAATGGTGACATGTGAAACGACCTACCAATCACAGGGGCTTGAAACACTGTTACTTCACATCTCTCCAATTTTAGTATACAGCGTGACAATTACTGAGGTATATGGAAAAAAAACGTAAATTAGTCACAAACTACGGCGTACACACACTGTATTCAATATATAAACCTCACTACAGATGTTCGGATTTAGTGGCTATGATGTGGCGCAGACGATTAGCGAAATTCTGCATGACACGCTGAAGTGTCGCAACATCGATGCTTCGATGACCCCTGAATGGCTGTTTTCAGCTCAGCAATGATTATGGGGTTGTTAGTGTACAACGTGTCTTTAATTTAGCCTCACTGAAGGAGTCGGATTATATGGTGTCCAGTCGAGGCCCATGGCAGTGATCTCTGGGTGCGCCAGAGCCAGAATGCATTCCCCAAACTGCTCCTCCAGGACACCGAACCCTCTCTTACTTCAATGGAGTCGACCTCTGTCTTGCATCACTCGTTCTATCGGAATCAGCGTCACTTTGAACAATCGGGATGAAATCATCTTCCAAAATCAACACGTATCGTCCAGTTATCACTGCGCCATCAAGGAATATCGCACCAATTCTTCTGTGACTGGACATTGCACTCCACACAGTCACCCATTGAGGGTGAACAGACTTCCCGATCGCGAAATGTGGATTGTCAGTCCCTCAAATGCGCCAGTTTTGCTTATTGACGAACCCATCCGAATGAAAGAGGGCTTCGTCGCTAAACCAAACCATGCATGCGCATATTAATTCCCATCATGTCCCGCGGCCAACTTTGAAGTTTGGACATTCTAACGCAAACCGTTCAGAAGTTACGACTATTTTGTTTCATATAGTTCAATGACTGTCGCCCGGTATGAGTGACAGCGAACGAAGTGTTGTGGATTACTATACACATAAAGTGCTAGGCATCAGATGTGTGCCGTGCCACGACCATCGAAAGTCGTGTCACTCCTTAAATGACATCTTTGCTTAAGCGAGATGGAAGTGGTCTGAGGCAGCGAGCAGAGACGGCCGCTCTGAGTTGGTTCTTGACGGGCTTGAGGAACGAGGCCGAGGAGAGGCCTGGGTACGGCATATTTGCTGAGTTGGCTGTGTGGCATCGGCAGCGGCGCGTCCTGAGCCCGTTACTGAGTCGCGGAGTGCTGACCATGCTTTGGGTACGCGAGGAAGGGTACGTCGACCGGGCTTGGATTACTCGCACCTTTCCAGTGTTCCCAGCCGTCTTCTGCCGTAACGTCTTGGTGTCAGTTGTAAGGCACATCTTTGTCCATCCTGGCCACTACACGCTTCTGCCCTCACTTGGTTTCTGTGCATCGCCACGAGTTCTGTTTATTTGGTGAGTCGACTGTAATGTACTGCTTGGTGATTTGCAGGTCCTGAATCTTCTCAAAATTTCAGGGTACACGTAATGTTAGCCTGTCCATCGAGTCGTTGCCAGCTGGAGCAGTTTTACTGCTGGTTTATCTTGTGCACTTTTAGCAGATGTTATGTTGTGTTGAAACTGACTCTCGATGCGTGATATAGTGCTGAGCGTCTCGATTGATAAACGTACATAATTTGACCCTGAGCAGTCTTTAATTAATAAAGGGTGCTAATGTTTATTAGCTGTCCTCGCTGATTAAGTTGGATCTGGGAATTGCTGAATTGTATCCTCTCGCTGGGGCCCAATTGAAATTTTACTCCAATAAGTTATTTGCTTTAACGATTTTTGATGTGCTTCCTGTGTGTGTTGTGGATTGAAAGTCTGTTGTTATTTTGAGGGAAATGATTTGGTTCTTTGTCCCAATGTACAGCAAGTTTTAAAGTGGCTTGTGCCACTTGTCTTAAGCTGTAGTCGAGTGGTTTCGACTTAAGTGGGAACTTAGGAAATTCTTTAGGCTTCTAATTAATATATCCTTTTTATTTCTTACATATCCATTGGTCATCTATATTAAGGTCCATTTGTTTTAAAAGATATTTTACTGTGCGTTGTGGAAGCTGGAGCTTCCATTTCTTCCAGGATGCCCATGTTGTAATGCGTCCTGGAATTTTCCGATGAGGTTGGGTTTGTTGCTCTAGTCGCGTGTATTTCCTTATTTCTAATATATACTTCACATTTTTCTGTTGTGATTCAATTTCAAATTTTCATATTTTTGTAGATTCTATGATGAATTAATTTGATTAGGCCACTGATATTTCAAAGGATTGCAAAATTTCTGTTTAACTTGTGAACATTTTAAGACGTTGCAAAAATTCTGTTCAACTTCACAAAGAAAGCTAGTGATTTGCTTGGGATATAAAACTGCTTCCTTAACTTGTTAAAATTATTGTTCACGTTTTGCTGAACCATTTTCTTAATCAAGTCAGCTGTAAGGTAATAAGAAAACTGTGATGATATTAATAAATGCTTGTATATATAATCGTTACAACGATGTTCAGTCTCTTAACGGCCCAGTCCTTCCTTCCTTCCAACGAATGTGTGGGAATCAACGCTCCAAGGAAAGACGTTGTTTCATTGACGCCCTTTCTGCCACCCCCGGAGGCCATTTGCGTCTCTTCTGAGCGTCGGTGTGTCTGAAGTGTTTTCCTCGGCCACCCATAATAAAACCGCGTGATTTCAACTCTGGGTGTCGCGGTTCTGACCTCCATCGCAGAGACCTCAAGAGAAGGGGTGAAATTTGGGTAAGATGTGGTGTCACGACCTCCCCAATGCGTGACACATCCACAGTGGCATTGGGCAGAATTTCGGTGAAATTTGATGCCAATGCGACATTGTGAACACGTCCGTCACTTTACATGAACCTTTGAGCTGTGGCCATTTTTTCGCACGTCGACGCCATGCTGTTTGAGGCATCTCTGAGTCCGAGGTGACGTTCCAGGAGGCACGCTTTTGCGCCATTAAAGACGATGGTTGTAGGCACCTTTGAGCCAATTTCAAACTTCTTCGTCGCCACTATAGGGAGACAATTACGTGGTTTGAAGGACCAACTTTTTTTTGTTGTGTTTCGCAGTGTATGTTTCTCTGCGATAAGCAGAAATAGCAGTCGTGGAGTTAGTACTGTTCCTGAAGGTTATTTTCTGATGTGGAAATGAAAACATAGAGTCCGAATACGCCAAAATACCATTTAAACCTCTGAACGCATAGAACCCATTTAAAGTTCGACATCAAAAAATAAATTTTCCAGTGTCGTTCCAACCAAACCTCAAGGAAATTAATTCATCCTGGAAGGATCTTTGCTCTTGACCAGTCTGTTAAGATAGCCGCCTTAGGCATGCGTTGTTGGCCCACCCTTAGCCTTGATGACAGCTTCCACTCTCGCAGGCATACGTCCAATCAGGTGCTGGAAGGTTTCTTGGGGAATGGCAGCCCATTCTTCACGGAGAGGCCTGGCATGAAGTCAGCGTTCCAAACCACTCAAAGGTGTTCTGTAGGGTTCGGGTCAGGACTGTGTGCATGCAGGGGTGTTATTGTCGTGTAACCACTCCGACACAGGCCGTGCATTATGAACAGGTGCTCGATCGTGTTGAAAGATGCAAATTGCTCTTCAACAGCGGGAAGTAAGAAGGTGCTTAAAACATCAAAGTAGGCCTGTGCTGTGATTGCCACGCAAAACAACAAGGGGTGCAAGCCCCCTCCATGAAAGACACGTCTACCCCATAACACCACCGCCTCCGAATTTTACTGTTGGCATTACACACGCTGGCAGATGACGCTCACCGGGCATTCGCCATACCCACACCCTGCCATCGGATCGCCACATTGTGTACCGTGATTCAATACTCCACACAACGTTTTTCCACTGTTCAATCCTTACACCAAGTGAGATGTCGTTTGGCATTTACCGGCGTGATGTGTGGCTTGTGAGCACCCGCTCGACCATGAAATCCAAGTTGCCTCACCTCCCGCCTAACAGTCATTGTTATTGCAGTGGATCCTGGTGGTGTTTGGAATTTCTATGTGATGGTCTGAATAGATGTCTGCCTATTACACATTACGACCCTCTTCAACTGTCGGCGATCTCTGTCAGTCAACAGACGACGTCGGCCTGTAAGATTTTCTGCTGTACGTGTCCCTTCACGTTTCCACTTCACTATTACATAAGAAACAGTGGACCTAGGGATGTTTAAGAGTGTGGAAATCTCGCGTACAGACGTATCACACAAGTGAAACACAGTCACCGGAGCACCCCATTGTGCTCTCTCACGATGTCTAATGACTACCGAGGTCGCTGGTATGGAGTACGTGGCAGTGGGTGCCAGCACAATGCACCTATAATGAAAAGCTTAAGATTTGGTCGTATCCGGATACTTTTGATCACGTACTGTGAGTGAGTTCACTGAGATACCGTTTCGATATAAGAGAAACGGTCTCCCTCAAGAATAGCAAGCGTAAGAAGAAAACCTAAAATGTGAAACAAAGATCTGCGTTAAGGCATTAATGGGCGGGGGTCACTGCTGGGAGGAAGTTCGGAATTTGGGCCTAACGGGAAACGTGTCCACATGTCTCTTGCGGTTATGGCTACAGTTCTAGAGAAGCGAAAGCATCCGGGTTCGAGTCCAGTTCCGCCACAAATTTTCAGCTCTCGCCATTACTCTGCCGCATTGCTCTCTGTGGCTGGAAGTCATTATTTCTTCCCTATCCCTTTCCTATCCCGTGTCCTTTCCATTTCTTTCGCCCCAGTTATTCATGACCACGGATTCTCCCAGAGCTGGAACTAACGACAAACATGTTACTATCAATAGGGCCATGAAATCAATTGTGTTAGGTCGTGTAGTGTTTGATAAACATAAGTTTGTAGAACATGTGATACAGTACACCGTCAGCCCACTCTTATTCACCATAACACAGAGCTTTTAGTACTCACTGCCTGCAAATGCCTTCCTAATAGACTGGGAACAGAGTCTTACAACAATAATAATAGTAGCTATGAAGGACTTTAAGAAATTAGCTTCTGACCACCAAACTATTTATATCCGCCAGAGGCATGGCCACACCGTCATTGGGCCGCATATTGTCAATATTTACTCTCCGTCAGGCTCCACCCGCAGACGCGACAGGGCACACTTCTATTCAGAAGAAATATCCCCTTCGTTTCTTGGACGCTGTGATGATTACTTGCTTGGGGGTGATTTTAATTGTGTCCTGCACCCTAAGGGTCAAATGCCCCACTACAATACCTGTCAAGAACTGCGCCTTGTCGTCCGTGACCTGTTGCTCCGCGACACATTAAAAGTTCGGCAAGGCGACGCACCTGGACATACTTACCAGACGAGTCACTCCGCGAGCCGCCTTGATGGGATTTACGTCTCTCGGGAACTCACACCTGCAGTTTATGGTGCAGAACTTTGGCCCTTGACTTTTCGGACCACTGTGCCTACATCTGCAACGATCTCCTCCCGTAACAAGTAATCTAGCGCAGTCGTGCACCGCGGAAGCTAAACACCTTCCCATCTTTATGATCCCGAATGCCTTCAACGTCTTACCAAGTCAAGGTCTACCTGTGAACGTCCATTACGTAAGTACTGCACAACCTTGACTTGATGGCTGGAATGTGCCAAACCTGCCATTCTACGTACCTCGATTCTGTATGCCAAGGAAGTCGCTACGTGGCGCCGGCACACTACCGACTATTTCTACGACGTTCTCCGCGGACTGGACGCCCAGCCGCCCACCCCTGGAACCCAGAGTGAACGCAGCAGGATTAAGGCACAAATTGTAACGTTAACACGCCGTAGACTGCAGGGGGCGATCGTGCGGACCCGACGTCAAGATTCGGCGGAGGAAGAAAATCCCAGCATGCATCATATCACGTCCGACAAGAAACACCGACAACGACTCATCACCGAGATCTACACCTGTCGCGTCCAGCAAGTAACTTGCCAGGCCGAAATCATCAATGCCTTTGTAAAGCACTACCGCACAATGTACGAGGAGGAGACTACCAACAACCACGCTGAGGAGTTTGTTACCACACGTAACTCGTACCCTCGCCAGCGACGAAGCGGACGAGCTGATGGAGCCACGTACGCACGATGAAGTCCACGATGCAACCAACAAAGGTGCTCTGAATAAGTCACCATTTGTCGACGGATTGCCGATAGAATTTTATCGCTCTTTCCTAGCGCTAATGGCGTTAAGGTGGACGACGATGTTTCATGAACCGATGATTATGGGGATAATGTCACGGGAATTATTCTACTCATCCATAAAGCGACACCGGCACTGACGACAGCACATTACCGTCCCCTGACTCTGCTTGACGTAGACAATAAAATTGTTACACGACTCCTGGCGACGCGATGGCGCAAGATCCTGTCTAGCATTCTATCCCCGGAACAGGCAACTCCGGGTGGCGCAGGTAATAAACGGTCTGCTACGGTCGCAGGTTCGAATCCTGCCTCGGGCATGGGTGTGTGCGATGTCCTTAGGTTAGTTAGGTTTAAGTAGTTCTAAGTTCTAGGGGACTTATGACCTAAGATGTTGAGTCCCATAGTGCTCAGAGCCATTTTTTTAATAAACGGTCACGGGAGAACGTCGAGGTTTAATTGCACTGGCAGCGGCGTCCAGACCCCGCGCCGCGGCGGTTGCCGTTACTTTTGACAGCGCATTCGACAAGGTGCGTCATCGTTTTCTGTTCTCAGTAATGAGCCGAATGGGTTTTCCACCCTCATTTATGGCAGTTATCCGGCGCCTGTACGGCACCGCCGAATCGCTGATTCAGGTTAATGGCCGAATGGCGGGACCAGTGACGACCCGGTGATCTACTCGTAGAAGGCAAGGTTGCCCACTTTCGACCCTACTTATGCCATAAGCTTGTAGCCACTAATCGGGAGTCTGACGAGCAACTTTTCTGGTCTCACTTTGCGACAGCACAGTTTTCGAAGTCGTGCGTATGCGGACGACCTCCTCCTCTTGGTCTGCTCACGGAATGAAACACAAACGGTGCTTGATTTGATTTCAACGTACGGAACTGCAGCGAGCAGTACCATGAATGTGGCTAAATCTACGGCGATGTCCATTGGACGCGGCCTCTCACACGACGACTTATCACCTCTGCCGTGTGTACAGCATCTACGATACCTTGGTATCATTTTCACCTCCACCGTGCACCGCTCCGCTGCCATCAATTTTCGGCGTACACTCCAAATAATCCGCTCGGCGGTGCGACAAAATCTCCTTCGCCGACTCGATTCGTTACAACGGATCCAATGCCTCAATCAACATGTGGCGTCCAGAATGGTCCACATCGCGCAGGTACTCCTGCTGCCATCAACTATTGGACGCAGCCTCCAGGCTGCTTTCTGATATTTTCGTACGGCCGGTACGCCTTTTAGGTTCGTTACCAAACTCTCACCCTCCCCCCCCCCCCCCCCCAGCGAGCGGGAGGTCACTGCCTTATCAATGTGCGACTCCGAGCGGCGTCTTTGTACATGTCCACCACGCACAAGCAGTGGAACGGAGGCCCCTCCCTTACGCACAGCTTGCTGGAAATTCTTATACCCGCGACCATAAAGCCACCAGTACCAGTCGGACATGTCAACAAGTCAAGCACCATCTGACGCACATTTCTGATTTCATCGTCGACTTCAGTTATGCTCACACACACTTATCGGACACGCGTTCTCCTCGACCTAAAGATTTTTACACCCGAGTGCTTCGTCATACGTCCAGCAACAACATCGAACTCATACATCCATCGACTCGGTGGTCCACTGTTTGGCGTCATATCCACCAGCTTTTCCTTCCAACCAGGGTCCGGGTAACGTGGTACCACGTCGCATGTGGAAAATTTGCCACAAATCAATGTCTTCAAGACATCGGACTAACGGACTCTATGCTTTGTTCAATTTGCCACCTCATGGAAAAATTGGAAATTTGTGGTAAGGACTATGGGACCAAACTGCTGAGGTAATGGGTCCTTGCCTTATGCACTACTTAATCTAACTTTAACTTACACGAAGGACAACACACACAGCCATTCCCGAGGGAGGACTCGAACCTCCGACGGGATGAGCCGTGCGAACCGTGACAAGACGCCCTAGATAGCACGGCTACCCCGCGCGGCACCACCTCATAGATGACGATGTCCACCAACTGACTTGTGTTGTCACCAGTGACGTCTGGAACCTTGGTCCATAGTTCGTTACCTGTTACCACCGTTTTCCGCTGGATTCGATGGACCCAAGGATTTTTATCCATCCTGAGAATATTTGTTTCCCGCCACCAAAAATCAAGTGATTGTAAGGGGCAAGGTGTGGACGATCACCTACATGTATAATGAAGGCGGCAAATCACGCCTTGACTTCTGGCACTACTTACAAACCGCCCACAGTGAAGTCGAGCACCAACCGCGCTACCGCGCCTTCTTCGCTGATTACCTACACGCAATAATTACGTCTCTCCCGCTCAGAGGAATGGTGCCACAAGTAGACGACACTTCCCCCCTCCCCCCTGCTGGCATCTGAGATTCTCCGCGCTACGTTCTATATCGTACCCCACAGTGGTGTGGGCGCATGGACACGCGCCTCCTTTCTTTTATGCGCTATACCAGAGCACGCTGGTCATCCCCCTTTCTCTACTGTCCCCTCGTCCTTAACTTCTTCCCTCCTTTCGGGCGCTTCTTCCCGGTAATGGTGCCGGGAACACAGTGGCCAACCATCGCATGTTGACCCCTGCCCACTCTGCCTCCACGCTCCATCTGTCGGGCAGTTGCCTGCAAGTCTTATCATACCCATGCACCTTCTTGTCTATTGCCTTACTTCAGTATTATTGTTATAATTTTTTTCCGACGCCTTGTTAATAAAAGCTTTTGCTCACCTTGTTCGAGTGTTATGTCTGTTGTTGATTCCTCCGGAAGAATGGCAGTTATCTTGTATTTATGCTTGTACAAATAATAACTGCTGAGGTCATCAGTCCCCTAGAACTTAGAACTACTTAAACCTAACTAACCTAAGGACATCACACACATCCATGCCCGAGGCAGGATGCGAACCTGCGACAGTAGTGGTCGCGCGGTTCCGGACTGGAGCGCCTAGAACCACTCGGCCACACCGGCCGGCAAAAATCTGAAATAGGCAGCTTACACAAATAACTTAGCATGTGACTGCATAAGTACAAATCCAATATCAATTTCGAGATTGTTGAAGTTGAGAAAGTTGTTTTCACGGCCAAACAACTCAAAATCTTCTTGTCATTTATGCTACATCCAGTACGCCCGCTCTGAAGTAACACGTTAGAACTAGTGACGATAATAATTTCCGTATTAAGACATATGACGTTTACAAAAGAATACCTTGTCCTCAGAGAAGGTGTTCAAAGCGACCCCCCTGCATGACCAAAACATTGCGCGACCCGCTAGCGGCTAGGTCATACGGCTTTGAAATCTTCGCAGTATGGCTGCGTTGACAGATACAAGAGCACCATGAACAAGCGCTATCAGTTGCTCCACATGTGCGCCTTCATGTGTCCTCACAGGAAGAAATCCTGGAGATTTAGGTCAGGTGCATGCGGCGGCCACACAACTGGACGTCTTAGCCATTTCCCTGGAAATGTTCTGTCTCAGTACCGTCGCACATTAATTCCAAAGTGTGGAGGTGCTCCGGCATGTTGGAACCATAACATCTGCTGAACATAGAATAGAAGACCTTCCATTGCGTTAGGCAAACACAGTAGTGTGAGAGGAATGTATGATATCTTCGTGCAGTCAACCTGTCAAGCAACAAGTTGGCACCCAATCTCTTGTCTCCCAGTATTCCGGCCCAGACGTTGATGCGAAAAAGAATTTGATATCCACGGTCGCGGGTGACTTGCGGTTTAACATCATGCCTGGGCATTATGCATATTGAAGACACCTTCATCACTGAACGCTGCTTCATCCGACCATATCACAATGTTTATGAAGTCTTCGTTGGCTTCCTTTTCTTGTTGGAACCATTCACAAAATTGCATCCGCAGACGGCGATCTGCAGGATGCGGGTTCTGCGTCAGATAATAATGATATGGATGCAGCTTATTCTCATGCAGCACATTAACGACCGTGCTTTTGGAGACGCGCTGTTATCTTGCCACGCCATGTGTACTTCACTGGTTTCCTTGGTGTCATACACCTCCGTAATAGATTCCTCAGTAGCTGGAGTACGGCGAGTCCGTGGACGGCCTCTGTCACGCGATGGTGGAGGGAGATAACTTGTCTCACGAAGGCGAAGCTCCAGACGACGAAACATACTTTTATCTGGATGACGTCGACCAGGATATCTAGCAGCATATTCACGGGCGGAAAAGCCAGCAGGGATATCAGATGCTTCATGGTTCAAATGGCTCTGAGCACTATGGTACTTAACATTTATGGTCATCAGTACCCTAGAACTTAGAACACCCAGCCATCACGAGGCAGAGAAAATCCCTGACCCCGCCGGGAATCGAACCCGGGAACCCGTGCGTGGGAAGCGAGGACGCTACCGCACGACCACGAGATGCGGGCGATGCTTCATGGATTAGAAATATGTTCACATATTCACACGGTTTTAGAATAACATAAGAAGAAAATACGATATGTGACGAATGTACATTGAGTCGATCACGGGCGCGTTACTCCGCTAGCAACTAGTCCCTGTCTGGTGAACAGCGCATACAGCATAAACATGGCATTAGTCGCAGCAGGCTGTTTCCTGTAACGCACATCACCTCTCTTACAGCTTTTGTTCCGTATGATTCATCCCGACATTGCTAGTTGTGAAATGTTCGTTTCCGAATTACACTCTTTCTCTAACGGTAATGACCGTGATGTTTTCACATTTGTTCATGAGTTCAATATGTCTGAATTTCAGGCAAATTAGTGAATAATATAAACTCCTTTAAAACCGGCTGGAATGCCAAGAGACAAGGTAGAGGCATCAAGTTGGATACAATTACTGTTTTCTAAACTTGAGTCGCATCATAAATAAGAGAACGATAAGCTGGAATCAAGTAGTAAACAGTTAAGCAGTAACATTGGATCTAGCAATAAAGAATTAAAGGATGAAATGAATTCAAACTGAATAGCTTAAATTATAAAAATGATTGTAACCATCATGATCTGCAGGTCAAAGTAGGGCAACAGGCTACAAACTTCGCTCTAATCGATTTGAGGAAATAACTAATGAAGTGAATGCTTGTCAGGGGTATATTAAGAAAGTAAAATCTGACTGTGAGAAATTATGTAAGGATGTCGATAAAAAATTTTCTGGAACACTGGAGACAGTAGTACTGCAAGTAGAAGAACTAAATATTAATATTACTAACATAGGAAATAGAGAAACCTCTGGTAGCTCATGTAATACTACTGTTCAGCATATGGCTTTAGTTGACTCTGCTTTTATGGATGTCGTCAATTTTTTGATCGACACAAAAAAATTCACCTGCTAGAGTTCTGAAATGATTTTGAGCATGTTTTACCAAATGCATGGTCAGAATGTGAGAAAATTTCTTTCATAAGAAGCCAGTTGTCAGGAGGGGATTTCGATGGTCAGCTGGTGTAATCATAGATGAAAAATTCTTTCTGAATTTAAAACTGAATTTCTTAATGAGTACTGGTCACATAAAAAACAAAACGATGTTTCAGAGAGAATTTTGGAGGTTTCAAAAATTTGCTCCATGTTGAATCAGTCAAAGACTTCTCTAGAAATTCGGTTTCACGCCTGTCACATCTGACAGAAAAGGTGAATCCGGGAAAGACAATCATGGGACTAGACGGAAGGGTGCCTTTGCATTGGCAGAAAAGAATCATTTCCGCACCTGGAGATTACGTGAATAGGTTCACTGAATATCTGAATTAAGTGGAAAGAGTAGCTGCTATTGAGCAGCAGATATAGAATAATAATAGCTCTTCCATCATTCATACAAACAACTGAAATAACGATAGTGGGGACCTGAATGTTGGAAGTACGGTGGTTCAGAATACAGGATCGTAGGATCATAAGATCTACTGGAAACTTCCTAGACCAGTACAGCACGAAGCTTTGGTACCAACTGGTATAGGTAAGATAATAATGGATCATCCTTGTTTATTCGTGATCAGGTTAAGTGTCTAAATGTGATTCATAGAGATATTTTAACTAAACAAAAAGGAATGACTGACTTTGAACAAATCCACTTAGTGTTAACTTTACCAGATTCTGGAGTGATTACGGAGCCTTTTATTTGAAGTTATGTGGGCAATAATTACGAAGCACCGGAACTGTTTATTAGAGTATGAGGAATGAGGGATAGGTGCAGGAAGGTACTGAGTTCGGGAATAATGTGCAAGATGGTAATGCGGAAGAAAGTTATATCATGGATGAAAAGAAAGTACAGGCTGGATCATCCATACATAAAACTGTCTTGGCCAAAAAAGGCGACATGGAACAAAATCTGCCCCCAATAGTTTACATACTGGTGAACTACTGCTAGTCAAAACGAAAGAAAAATCTACATATACATATGTAAATTTAGTGTGTTTGGTATTAAGGAAAATTTAGCTAAAATCAGTTTCATTTAAAAGAAGTCAGCTATAGTAACATTACTTGTTTATAATAATTTTGTTGAAGAATAAATAGGGGATAAAGAGGCGAAACAAGAGCCGTGTTGCTGTAAGAGGTACAGAGGGGAGCGAGAGTGTCAGGGCTTACCTCAGTTCAGTACTACCAGCACCACGTCATCATAACCTGCCTGCGCTTAACATACAAAGGATTGCATCATAATCTAAGAGTGAAATTAAAAACTAATATAACTTTCGCTAGCTTCGTCAGTGTATGCTTAAGTACATTAATATTAACAATAAAACGTCTCAGAATGATTAAATGACTAAGTTAAGCAAAACATCTGATCTTAAAAAAATAAAAGGCTCTGAGTAGCACAATTAGAATTCTAAAAATTGACCAAATGTGTGTCATAATTAAAAGTTACAAGTGTCAACTTTATCAGAGCAAGATTTTGGAAAAAATCAGAGTTATTACGAAAAATTAAAGCCGTTAAATATTGGACTCAAAAAGCTGAAAATTCCTATGTAGCCTCAGTTTGATGAGAAAACATTAAGAATGTGACACAAATAAGCTACCTCTATTAGTTTTCAAGTTAGTTACTAAGAATTACATTAGAATGAAAACGTCTTTATTCATGACAGAATATCATTTGTATTTGTAATACAAATTTCTAATCACAGCAATCGGCTACATTCATGAAATAGTACAGTTGTCAAGTCTCAAGACTATATTGTAAATAACGTTGGTTACGAGAAATCTTAAAGAGGCAGTTCAGAGGTAATGTTCTAGTTGTCAGAGTTTAAATTCAGTCGTGCTAAGACTTTTTCAGTAACTAAAGCATGCATAACTCTATTTATATACAAATTAAGATTGTAAATTGCTAAATGATAGAGCTATTAATTAATATGTGTCCGAGAAAGGGGCTATTTAGATTCTGCTACCGGTGCGTAGGGCGGTTGATAGCAGATGTAACCCCATACAAGTACACTCAGAGAGGCAATGGTAGGACACATTTCGCACTGACGTTTCCACTTGTATGAGTCAAACACCCATGTGCATTGTGCCTCGCATGGCGTCAGAGCTGGGCAGACTTGAATGGGTTTTCGGTAAAAGTAGGAAGTGAACTCGACTGTACTCCATCCTGGATCGCTAAGTTTTCGAAGAAGTGATTGTCTACGTACCGCCCTCAATGTTCACAAAGCCAATGAACTGTTCTACATCTACATCCATACTCCGCAAGCCACCTGACGGTGTATGGCGGAGGGTACCTTGAGTACCTCTATCGGTTCTCCCTTCTATTCCAGTCTCGTATTGTTTGTGGAAAGAAGGATTGTCGGGATGCCTCTGTGTGGGCTCTAATCTCTCTGATTTTATTCTCAGGACCTCTTCGCGAGATATACGTAGCAGAGAGCAATATACTGCTTGATTCCTCGGTGAAGGTATTTTCTCGAAACCTCAACAAAAGCCCGTACTGAGCTACTGAGCGTCTCTCCTGCAGAGTCTTCCACTGGAGTTTATCTATCATCTCCGTAACGCTTTCGCGATTACTAAATGATCCTGTAACGAAGCGCGCCGCTCTCCGTTGGATCTTATCTATCTCTTCTATCAACCATATCTGGTGAGGATCCCACACTGCTGAGCGGTATTCAAGCAGTGGGCGAACAAGCGTACTGTAACCTACTTCCTTTGTTTTCGGATTGCATTTCCTTAGGATTCTTCCAATGAATCTCAGTCTGGCATCTGCTTTACCGACGATCAACTTTATATGATCATTCCATTTTAAATCACTCCTAATGCGTACTCCCAGATAATTTATGGAATTAACTGCTTCCAGTTTCTGACCTGCTATATTGTAGCTAAATGATAAGGGATCTTTCTTTCTATGTATTCGCAGCACATTACACTTGAGATTGAATTGCCATTCCCTGCACCAAGCGTCAATTCGCTGCAGATCCTCCTGCATTTCAGTACAATTTTCCATTGTTACAACCTCTCGATACACCACAGCATCATCCGCAAAAAGTCTCAGTGAACTTCCGATGTCATCCACAAGGTCATTTATGTATATTGTGAACTGTTAATAGTACTGTTTCCGATGGGGATATTAGTTACAGTACTAAGAGATATTTTTTCGGTGTGTACTTTTATAGAATATGTTAGTCAGCTAAACCTTAAAATTTTTATTTACAAGAAGTAAGAACATTTTTTTTCAGTAAGCGCAAAGAGTAATGGTGACTAACAGGCTGGAAATTATGGTGAGTATATTCTGTATGGCTGTCTGGCTGACCGTAAAAATAGTTTTCAAGCTCTTGTAGATGGCAGAGGTAGATGGAAAGCACGCACAGACAATTAAAGAGTCTTTCCATTATGACATAACGAAGTAAAGACCATTTCATTATTACCTGCCGCCTCAGGAGCCCTACTGGTGACGTAAGGCACTAACGAAGTGTAACGGACCTGCACGTGGCAAGAATAATAGTTGTTGGTACTAGTCGATCAGACCATCGGGAAATGATATACAGAAAACGGGTTTGGAATGTAGTAGGTACGGTTGTGCGAAACAATTCGCGTCCTCGATATACACAAGGCTTCTTTAAAAACTGACAAATGAATCGCTGTATGACGATTAAGACACCACACACGGTACCACGCACACTATATGTAGCAAATAAAAACAAATATGCCTCGACGCAGAATCGAACTCTTGACCTCCCGCATGCTAACTCAAAACGTTATCCACTCCACAAACTCCACAGTACTACTCCTATATGCTGACATAACTGATTACCGTACATGTGATGAATGTGTTGCGAGATTTCTAATCTTAATGTCCATTTCCTACCAGGTATATATATTGCATTACGAAATTTCGTATTAGACATTTTTGTAATGCTAGTATTTGAGGAATCGTGCTGCAAAGTCCGAGTGGGCGAGTTTATCTTCACCGTGTATAATATCACCCACATTTTAATATATCTCAGCTATACCTTTTTCGTATTTACACCGTACAATAAAGTGCTGGTCTGGTGACGTAGTATAGTACTATTAGTCCAATGTTTGTTATGTAACTAATTCATTAGTGATATGTAAAATTGAATCGAGGTCATGTTTACTGTATGCGATAACGTGTCCCTTGACCATAAAAACGCAGCAGAGTAAAGAGTTGTAATAACTATCCGAAAAACAAAACATCGTACTAACTATAATGTTAGTTCATAACTATCAACACACAACACGTTTCACAAGGGGAAAAAAAATGGATATTTGTGGTAAGGTCTTATGGGACCAAACTGCTTAGGTCATCGGTCCCTAAGCTTACACACTACTTAATCTAACTTATACCAACTTACGCTAAGGACGACACGCACACCCATGCCCGAGGGAGGACTCGAACCTCTGACGGGGGGAGGTGCGTGGACCGTCACAAGACGCCCTGGGCTGCGCGGATAACCCGCGCAGCAAAACTGTGTGTCGGACCGAGACTCGAACTCGGAACCTTTGTCTTTCGCGGGCAAGTGCTCTACCATCTGAGCTACTCAATCACTTCACAAGAAACAGTTGTCAATCACGGAAGAGGCACAAGCTTTCAAATACGTTCTAGGACATAACGACAGAAATTAGCCGTCACAAACAGTTTTGCAACGAGTATTGGAAACGTTTTGTTGAACGTGAAGTCCACCATGCAGTGACGGGGCCGAACAGAGTGGTGGTTCTGACAAGTCCGGAGGAAAGGCGCATATAAGATGCTGGATGGACAGGAAGGTGACAGAGGGTGAGATTGTGATAGCCTTATTTACTGAAGTATAGATTAGACCATGAAGTAAGTAGAAAGCTGCTTCCAACTTCAAAACTACCAATTAATTATTGTTCATAAACAGCAGTAACTAGAATGAGTGTTAGCCCATTAATGTAAATAAGCATTGATAAGTGGAGTAGTTATAGTTAAATAGAGAATAGGAGACTGATCAACGACTAATTGTGCTGTGGTTTCGTAGATAGCAGATTAGGCCCATCCCCTTGCGGTAGAGGCGAGAACTTGCCCTCTTAAGGTCGTGCAAAGTGCCGGATTAAAGTGCAAGCATATATATCCTCTCTAAAGTAGGACAGAAACCACAAGAGCGATTCTTGGTGTTACTAGTAGAGTCCCATGTTGTATCTAGAGTGGGACTGTTTGACGTAACAATCAAAACTGAAGGAAAAGACAGTCTTTTTTACCTAAATGTATACACGTTTCTCCAAGTAGCTATGATTCATATTTTGTTACCATGGATGCTTTTCCAGTTGCCTGAACACTTCTTCAGTGTAGAGTCGTAATTACTACAGAAATGTAATATCAGATTTGTAGACGAAGCATTTTAAATGATTCCGTACGGTACTAAAATTCGTGGAGCCTACGAAACGACAATAAAGGTAACTCTCTGCCTACTGCGAATGCCACCTGGATGAAAATGTGTAACAGTATCGCCATGAGGAATCCGAGAAAGTCCTAATTAAAGTAAGGAAAAAGTGTAGATGATCGTGTGCAGACAGTAGGACATTATGTAACTATCATCTCCGCAGAAACCACTCTTTCATCTCTTTCATATGTTAGGCTAACCATCTCACTCGTAAAGTCCCTTATTAAGTGTCCTCAGAAGTGTAAAAGTCATGTGCTGTTACTCAGCATATGTGTACTACACTATCTTCATTTAGAACTCTTGCCACTTTAGTTTCTTCTTGACAACTGAAAAGTATGAGGCTGTAGTTAACACCATTTACTATCTCATCTGTATAGATCATGAACAGCAGTGACGAAACGCTTACCGCAATTAACCAATAGGAATATATTCTAAACAGTGCACTTGCCGATCGAAGTCAAACTACTCTCGAAAACTGAATAGTGCGTTTGTGTGCCGGCCGGTGTGGCCGTGCGGTTAAAGGCGCTTCAGTCTGGAACCGCGTGACCGCTACGGTCGCAGGTTCGAATCCTGCCTCGGGCATGGATGTGTGTGATGTCCTTAGGTTAGTTAGGTTTAATTAGTTCTAAGTTCTAGGAGACTGATGACCTCAGAAGTTAAGTCGCATAGTGCTCAGAGCCATTTGAACCAACCATTTTGCGTTTGTGTGTAGTGATATGTGACATTCATTAAAACACATACGAATAATATAAATAAGATTATATTTACAAGACTACTGTTAAACCATGTATGGAGACCGAGAGCATAATTTTTACATGTTTATTGCCTTATGTATTACAAAAACTACACTCTTACCTTAAACATGATCCTTGATTCATGCAGGCAAAAGATAATTATGTGGGACAGTGATTTTATAGGTTCTTCCTGTTTAGCGTTGAGCCATTCTTCTTCTCATTCGTTTGTTTTTGAGGAGCATTGTTGCATATTTTGGTTTTAATTATGTAATGCTCGATTTCAGTATCCTAGTACAGGCAGTAACTGTATGCTATTCTCAGTACAGCTAAGGTCGTGTCTTTGAGCTGCAACAAATGCCGACGGATCTCACCCTCATAGTCACTGCAGGCTTCAAGCGTTGTACACATAATTGTACCAGAACGTAGCCCCCACTCTGCGGCGCAGCATACGCTATGACGTAACATCTTGAACTGGGACTGGGTTTCACAGTGGTGCTCTACCGATTGAACCATTCAAGCACTCCCAACAGTTTCAGTCTGCCAGAGTACACTCCACTACGCCTCAAAGCTTCAATCTACCAGTATACATTGCAGAGTGGAAGATTCAGTCAAGGAAGTACCCTTCTTTGTCGTTCACCACAACATATAGCTACCTGGAATATACTCTGTAGAGTTTCCTCAAAAGAGCAAGGGACCGTTTTGGACTGCCGGTTTTTATCTTTGTTTTCTTGGATTGTCTCATTTTGTTCGTAATTGTTCGTTGCATTTGTTCGGGGCGGACGTTCCGTGACACCCATTCAAGTTCATAGTTGATCCAGTCACTCAGTTTTTTTATTCTTATTATTATAGAGGGTAGATAATTCTTTGACCGAACACGCTGAGCTACCATGCCGGCGGTCGGTTACATAGTTTCAGTTTTATCGGAACTATAAAAGGAGAAGGAGTTACATGATAGTTTGGTTAGTAACATGAACGTGAAAAATGCTTTGGATAACGTGAAATGCAGATAAGTTGTTAATTATTGAGACAGCAAATAAGCAAGGGTATAAATAAAACGCCTTTTCACGTCGTCTATGTTTTTCCTTTATTTATTTTTGAAGGCGATCAACTACTGTGCGTTTTCTTTGATCCAGTCGACAAACACTGGGACCCTGGTGTAGACGCTCGGTGGTGTAAGGCCTGAACAGTACCGAGAAAAGGAAACCAGGCCCACAAGCTGCTCGTTCACATAAAGAGGTCCTCCAGAATCCCCCTGCAAACATATCAATGCGTTATAAAACAGAAATAAACAACAACAAACTTCAGTCTTATTCACATTATAAGAAAGCACTAATACACTGCGTATTTCGTGGTGATCTTTGATTCCGTTAATGTTATGAGACCTTAAATTCGAGTATCTATTGAATACCTGTTATATATACGTTGTTCGATATTCTCAAATTTGGAAATTTTTCGCTGTATTCCACCTGATAATACGAAAAGACCGAGGGTGCACTTGTGGAAATAATAAATAAATAATTTTTAACGGTGTCTTCTTAACGATGTCTTTTAAAACGCAATCTATATTTTTCTTTTACTTTACTTTGCAAGAACCCCTACTCCTACTAAACCTCAGTTTTGCAGGTGAGTCCGTAGATGGTGGTATAAGGGGCGTACAGTATAAGTGACCACGATTCCCCACTCGAGTTTTGCGATAATTAAGCCACTCCGTCCTTGAACTGACTTAGTGAGCCGCCGCGTAGGAATTCTCCCTATCCGTTATGTGGAGATGCTCTCGTAGTTTTGTGTCCCATTGCAGAGCCGTAGCAGCGCTGTCGGATTCCGGAAGTGCGATACTGCTGTCTATGTTTTACGTAATGAAGCGGGAAGGTTTTCTTTGTGCAAAAAATTTTTTACACAGGATGCCACTATAGTTTGTTTATTTAAGAAACACCATAAAATGAACTTTTTCGCACTGATCATAAACTATTAACGGTACAACAGCATGGTCTACCACAGACAAGGTCGAAAAACATCCTATCGACGACTGCCGAATATGACGCAATTCTGTAACACGAATATACAACCGATATAGTTCACATAAGATCGTACGTCTTTGGTTATGACAAAGTTATTCATTTATTTATTAATGGCAACATTTCCTGCCTATGTAAAATTACTGAAAGATAGTGTTTATCACCCCTAGACTCCTACGGTCTGCAAGCAAATTTTGTTAGCAAATATTTATTAATAACAATTACTTGATGTTGTGTACATAGTCCTGCGTAGTCAGTGCATACACAACTTTCCCACTAGAGCATGCCCTGCTAAGCACAACAGTGCAGGCGCAGCGCTCGTCCGTCTCCGCACTACGAGATGGCGCTGCCTTAGAGATGGACCAAATTCTGCTTCCGCCGATCCATGTATTAATATGTAACGCAGCCAATGAGATTGCTGCTAACGTAAAACCTTTTCTCCTCGTGGATCACCCTCGCGCAGTGATACCTGAACGCGCAAGGTATTATAACAGGTGTACAGACCTCCGATTAGTCAGTCTGCATTAGCCTGCATTTGTCTGTACCAGCTGATAGTCAAGTTTCAGTCTGTGCCCAGTAAGATTATCATATTCCTGTACATAGCCATGAATATAAATGTATAGGCACTTTTGTCAAGTATCAGAGATATGTGAGAATAAGATTAATGTACCAAGACCAAAGGAACTTCAGATTGTCAATTGTAAATCGCATACAGAATCAAATTACGTAATGTTTATGCTTGTTATTATTTTAATAAATGTGTGTGAAAATTAATCAAGTTCTGTTTAAAGTTGGTCACCGTCAATCTGCTACTCTAACCGTGCAAATGGCATTTCTATCGTCTGACCTAACGGCAGAAGATAAACACGCCACAAGAAGACCACGAGACATATTGCTGACACACGCCTAGTTCGTTAGAGCGACAGGTCAAATAATCTGATGGCATGTGTACCGAAGGTCTTACAGTACGCACACCACACTTGATTTTGCGTCAGAATAAATGTACATCCCCTGAGTACCTCTTTGCTGACATCACCGATTTCTGCATTGCCGCCTCATACCACAGGCTCTGAAAGCGCCAGATGCCCAACTGCCTCTCCTAGCTTTACAGAGAAGAGAACTAATCCAATAGAAACTGATTACGATGTTGGTGGGGGAACATCTGGAGCACATCACATCCTAAAACCATTTAGGAATCATTGTAAGAATCGCTGTTGTCGGTATAAACAAGTAAATTCTGTATTGAGGAAAGGAAAGAAAAGGCTTCGAATAGATGTAGTAGTGAAGTAAAATGGAAAGAAGACAAGGATTACTGGTCAAATTAAAATCAACAAAATCAGAAAATAGTATAATAGGAGCAGGATTCGTTATGAGTAGGAAAGTAGGGCAGAGAGTGTGTTACTGTGAACAGTTCAGTGATAGGATTGTTCTCATCAGAATCGGTAGCAAACCAACACCGATAACGATATTTAAGGTATACATGCCGACGTCGCAAGCTAAATCTGAAGAGATAGGGAGAGTATATGAGGATGTTGAAAAGGTAATACAGTACTCAATGGGGGACTGGAAAGCAGTTGTAGGGGAAGGAAAGTTTACAGGAGAATAATGGCTTGGGGTTCAGGAATGAGAGAGGACAAACACTAGTTGATTTCTGTAGTAAATTTCAACTAATAATAGCAAATACTCTGTTCAAGAATCAGAAGAGTAGAAGATATATTTGTAAAAGGCCAGGAGATACGGGAAGATTTCATATAGATTACATAATGGTCAGATAGAGAATTCGATATCAGATACTAGGTTATAAAGCGTACCAAGGAGCAGATATAGATTCAGGGGAAGATTAAGAGACTATTCAGGAAGAATCAGTAAGCAAAGAGGTACTACGGAATGACGGGATACGCTTCAAATTCTCTTAGGCTATGGATTCAGCAACAAGAATTTGTTCAGTAGGCAGTACAGTTGAAGAGGAATCGACATCTCTATAAAGGCCAATCGCAGAAGTTGGAAAGATAGACATAGGTGCAAAGAAGGTAATTGCGAGGAAGCCATGGGAAAGACGGTGAAAGACGGAAGTACAGAAGTGTTTAGGGAAATTAAGAAATTCAGAAATACAAGTCGCCGAGGGATGAAATAAATAGGAAAGGCAGAGAAGCTCAGACGAAATGTCTACATGAAAAGTGTGAAAAAATCGAAAAAGAAATGATTGTCGGATGGTCTGACTCAGCATACAGGAAAGTCAAAACAACCTTCGGTGAAATTGAAAGACAGAGTGTTAATATTAAGAGTGCAACGGGAATGCAACTGTGAAATGCAGAGGAAGAGCGGATAGGTGGAAAGAATACACTGAAGGCCCCTATGAGGGGGAAGATTTGTCTGATGTGATAGAAGAAGAAACAGGAGTCGATATAGAAGAGACAGTGGATCCAGTATTATTATAATCATAATTTAAAAGGGCTTTGGGGAACTTGAGTTCAAAAAAGGCTGAACGGATAGATAACACACCATCATTATTTCTAAAATCATTGGGGGAAGTGCAAAAAAAAAAAAAAGGCTATTCACGTTACTGTGTAGAATGTATGTATGAGCCTGGCGATATACCATCCTACTTTCGGAAAAATATTGTGCACACAATTCCGAAGACTGCAAGAGCTGGAAAGTGCGAGATTTATCACACAAATATCTTAACTGCACATGCATAGAAGTTGGAGACAAGAATAATGTACAGAAGAATATAAAACAAATCGGGGATGTGTTACATGATGATCAGTTTGTCTTTAGGAAAGGTAAAAGCACTAGATAGCCAATTCTGAAGTTGCGTTGGTGCGTTGGTAATGGAAGCAAGACTAAAGAAAAATCAAAACACTTTCATAGGATTTGTCGACCTGGAAAAAGCGTTCGACAATGTAAAATGATGCTTTATGTTCGAAATTCTGAGAAAAATAGTGGTAAGCTATAGGGAGAGACGGGTAATATATAATGTGTAGAAGAGCCAACAGGGAGTAACAAGAGTGGACGACCAAGAACGAGGTGTTCGGATTAAAAAGGGGGTAAGACAGGGATATGGTCTTCCGCCCCTTATGTTCAATCTGTACATCAAAGAGGCAATGATGGAAATAAAAGGAAGTTTTTGAAGTGGAAGTAAAATTCAAGGTGGAAGAATAATAGTGATACGGATCGCTGGTGACATTGCTATCCTGGGTGAAAGTGAAGAAGAATTACATGATCTGCTAAATAGAATGAAGTCTAATGAGTACAGAGTATGGGTTGAAAGCAAATCGAAGAAAAGCGAAGGTAATGAGGAGTAGTAGAAAAGAGTACAGCGAGAACACTAGCATCAGGAATGATGGTCCGAAGTAGCAGAAGTTAAGGAATTCTGTACCTAGACAGTAAAATAACCAATGACGAACGGAGCAAGGAGGACTTCAAAAGCAGACTAGCACTGGCAAAAAGGGAATCCCTGGCCAAGAGAAGTCTACTAGTGTCAAATATCAGCCATAATTTGAAGAAGAAATTTCTGAGAATGTACATCTGGAGTACAGCATTGTATTGTAGTGAAATATGGACTGTGGGAAAACCGGAACGGAAGAGAATCAAAGCATTTGAGATGTAGTGCTACAGACGAATGCTGAAAATTAGGTGGACTGATAGGTAAGAAATGAGGAGTGCCGCGCAGAATCGGAGAGGTAGGGAATATGTTCAAAATACTGACAAGGAGAAGGGACAGGATGATAGGACATCTGTTAAGACATCAGGGAATGACATCCATGGTACTAAAGGGAGCTGTAGAGGGCAGAAACTGTAGAGGAAGACAGAGACAGAAATACATCCAGCAAATAACTGACGACGCTGGTTGCAAGTGTTACTCTGAGATCAAGAGATTGGCTTAGAAGAGGAATTCTTGGCTGACCTCATCAAACCAGTCAGAATACTGATGACCAGAAAAAAAGTAAGACAGATGTGAAAGCTACAGATAGAAAAACTCATTTGGTAGGATGGTATTGAAAGGTTTGTGGATCTATATTAGATCTGTGATTGAATAGTGGACGTGAAGGATGAAATGGCAGGTAAGGAAGATAACGACTGAATAAACAGCTGGCCAGTTAATGCTATAAATGTTGGCAATATAAGTGCTTGTATGTCTCGTACATTTACACACACAAACGCGCGCGCTAATCAAGAAATATAAATACAATATACAGAAATAAGAGAAACATTGTGACATTGATTTGAAGTTGTACAGTAAATTATTTTTGTATCTTCCATTTGGTATCATTTGACAGGTATTTCCTTTGTCATGCCGTTGGACAGAAGCGGATGTAACGTAAAAATGAGACGTATCAGAAAATCTCAGGAATACGATTTCCAGGTATTTCTATTTAGTTTTAACAAAAGTTAGCAAATTATCTTTTAGAATAAACAGTAATTATTACTCCCGTAGTTGTCTAAAATATCCATATGCTTGATTATCAACGTAAAAAAATTGAAAATTACTTACACCACAAATCCCGGAATAACGGTCTCCCGCGCAAACGTGCTCTGGCAGGATGAGATTAAAACTGTAGTCTTTCTGACATTCCTGGTTGTTGACGATTGTTAAGTTGGTTTTCTGAAGCCATGGCGCCAGCGTGTCGTTCCCGTAATCACTCTGCAAAAAAATTTATTAGTGGAATTCTGGATATAATTATGAAATGTTTTCAAAGGCACTGTCATCATACGTCGGCCTAGAAGTAAAAGACTGCGCTTCTTATGTAGAAACTGTAATTATATGTGGACACAGTCCCATTTAGCTCAATTCTCATTGTTAGAAAGTTTCTGCAGTAAGTTGACTCCCTCACTGAAGTGTAGATCTGAAATATTGCAAAATTTATAGCCACAGTTGCCATAACCTAATGACTAGACCCAGAAACGGTGGCAACCACAAGCTGTTTAGATGTGGGCAGAGATGGTAGTCATAGGGGTCGACATCTAGGTTTCTATGTGGATATTACCCCAATTCGTATTTTAAATTCCTTAGAGTTCTGTGAAAGAAGGGGACTAGCTTTTGACTTATCTCGCAGCTTCAGAGACATTTAAATCAAAACATCTTGATATATTCGCGCTCTTCAATTGTTATTATTAGTACCCATGCCATATATGTAATACATTGCATCAAGTAAAGGAACATGATACGTGATATCATGATGTATAACATGACACATGTGTTCAAGTCATTCAGTATGGCATTGGTCATGTCGTGCAGTAGGACACAAATAGCCATTAAAATTTTGGATTTATGCATCCCCACTCTTGGATACTACCTATTGTAGATTCTCCTCACTCTCTAAAAGCACATAATTTTGTGTCTGTTCTCACACCACTAACAATACGTGTAACAGGGAGTGTATCTGAGGGACCAAATAGTCTCCTCGCGGAAAACTTAACCATTCCCACCCAAAAAAATATAAAAATTAGAGTTCCCCAGGAATATATCCACACCCAAATATTTCATCCTCGCAGAAAAACGTGTTTAGCTATTACATGTATGTATGCTCTTTATCCATATGATATTACACGAGGTTTGTCCGGAAAATACGTGTAAAAGTTGAATAATGTCTTTACTTTACAGGTTGCAGTCACCGCCAGATGGGACTACTGCTGTAATCAATCCTATCAACGCTCAGTTCGAGTCAGAGCACTCTGCGTGAAGGTGGGAGTGTGCGGCAGCTTGTTGACAGTTACCCTTCTTCACCTGCCGTCGGCATGGAGCTCTCTCTGATTGAGAAACAGCGCGTCAACATCAAGTTTCTTGCAAAGCTAGGAAAGAATGGTCGTGAGATTTTTGACTGTTTGAAACAGGTTTACGGAGACAATTCTCTGAAGGAACAAACCGTGAACAAGTGGTTATAAAGGTTCCGGGATTGCCGAGAAGAAGTGAACGATGACCCTCGCCCAGGACGCCCGTCGACATCGAGTTCCGATGCAAATGTTGAACAAATTCGGGCTTGTGTTCTAAAGACCGTAGATTGACAGTCAGAATGATTGCTGACGAGCTGTCAATCCCCAAACCAATCGTTCCCGAAATCCTGACACAAAAACTTGAAATGAAGAAATTGTGTGCGAAAATCGTACCGAAGCTCTTGACGACAGAACAGAAAGCAAAGAGGGTTGAGTGCTGTGAGGATTGGTTGGAAGCAGAGGAACGAGGGGACTTTCTCAACCGAGTCATCACTGGAGACAAGTCCTGGTTTTACGAATCCGATGTGGACTCAAAAAGCAACTGGAATCACTCAACAGAGGAAAGTCCACTGGACCTGACGGGATACCAATTCGATTCTACACAGAGTACGCGAAAGAACTTGCCCCCCTTCTAACAGCCGTGTACCGCAAGTCTCTAGAGGAACGGAAGGTTCCAAATGATTGGAAAAGAGCACAGGTAGTCCCAGTCTTCAAGAAGGGTCGTCGAGCAGATGCGCAGAACTATAGACCTATATCTCTGACTTCGATCTGTTGTAGAATTTTAGAACATGTTTTTTGCTCGAGTATCATGTCGTTTTTGGAAACCCAGAATCTACTATGTAGGAATCAACATGGATTCCGGAAACAGCGATCGTGTGAGACCCAACTCGCTTTATTTGTTCATGAGACCCAGAAAATATTAGATACAGGTTCCCAGGTAGATGCTATTTTTCTTGACTTCCGGAAGGCGTTCGATACAGTTCCGCACTGTCGCCTGATAAACAAAATAAGAGCCTACGGAATATCAGACCAGCTGTGTGGCTGGATTGAAGAGTTTTTAGCAAACAGAACACAGCATGTTGTTATCAATGGAGAAACGTTTACAGACGTTAAAGTAACCTCTGGCGTGCCACAGGGGAGTGTTATGGGACCATTGCTTTTCACAATATATATAAATGACCTAGTAGATAGTGTCGGAAGTTCCATGCGGCTTTTCGCGGATGATACAGAGAAGTTGCAGCATTAGAAAATTGTAGCGAAATACAGGAAGATCTGCAGCGGATAGGCACTTGCTGCAGGGAGTGGCAACTGACCCTTAACATAGACCAATGGAATGTATTGCGAATACATAGAAAGAAGGATCCTTTATTGTACGATTATATGATAGCGGAACAAACACTGGTAGCAGTTACTTCTGTAAAATATCTGGGAGTATGCGTGCGGAACGATTTGAAGTGGAATGATCATATAAAATTAACTGTTGGTAAGGCGGGTACCAGGTTAGATTCATTGGGAGAGTCCTTAAAAAATGTAGTCCATCAACAAAGGAAGTGGCTTACAAAACACTCGTTCGACCTATACTTGAGTACTGCTCATTAGTGTGGGATCCCTACCAGATCGGGTTGACGGAGGAGATAGAGAAGATCCAAAGAAGAGCGGCGCGTTTCGTCACAGGGTTATTTGGTAACCGTGATAGCGTTACGGAGATGTTCAACAAACTCAAGTGGCAGACTCTGCAAGAGAGGCGCTCTTCATCGCGGTGTAGCTTGCTCGTCAGGTTTCGAGAGGGTGCGTTTCTGGATGAGGTATCGAATATATTGCTTCCCCCTACTTATACCTCCCGAGGAGATCACGAATGTAAAATTAGAGAGATTCGAGCGCGCAAGGAGGCTTTCAGACAGTCGTTCTTCCCGCGAACCATACGCGACTGGAACAGGAAAGGGAGGTAAAGACAGTGGCACGTAAAGTGCCCTGGGCCACACACCGTTGGGTGGCTTCCGGAGTATAAATGTAGATGGAGATGTAGCTCAAATCTCAAAGCAAGCAGACAATGTTGATTGTTTTCTTTGATTCTAGAGGCATTGTTAACGAGGAATTTGTCCCTCCCGGCCAGAAAGTGAACGGAAATTTTTACATTGAAATTTTGACACGTCTCAGAGTTCGTATGGCGCGAGTTCGACCGGAGTAGGCAAAAGGGATCCTTCATCACGGCAATGCGCCCGCTCATACATCGCTCGTTGTGCACGAGTTTTTGGCCCGAAGCTCGATCACTGTGACAGACCACCCGCCTTATTCACCGATTTAGCCCCGTGTGACTTTTTCATGTTTCCGAAATGCAGAATGGTGCTTCGGGGGCGGCATTTGGGAGATGTGGAAACCATCAAGGCGGAAACGACACGACAACTGAACAACATCACAACTGAAGACTTTCAGCAATATTATCAACAGTGGAAACTGCGCTGGCAGAAGTGTATAGCGTCTCAGGACGAGTACTTTGAAGGAGACCATATTGTAATACCTGAATAATTGTAAAATAAAGTTTTTATTCAACTTTTATACGTATTTTCCGGACGAACCTCGTATATTAGTTACTATGATTGGCAAATATTTTGAGCATCCCCCCCCCCACCCCCCTAGAAACCATGGACGTCGAAATCGACGATGAGTAGATTACCATGCCTTAGCGATACGACGAAAGGGTACTTGTTGAGAGGCTAGATAAAAGTATGGATCCTGAAGAGGGGCAGCAGCCTTGACAGTAGTTACAGGGGCAACAGTCTGGATGATAGACTGATCTGATCTGACATCAACCGAAACGGCATTGCTGTGCTGGTACTGCGAAACGGTTGAAAGCAACTTCAAACTACAGCCGTAATTTTCCTGAGGGCATACAGCTCTACTATATGGTTAAATGATGATGGTATCCCTCGGGTAAAATATCCCGGAGGTAAAGTTGTCCCCCATTCGGATCTCCGCGCGAGGATTACTCAGGAGGGTGTCGCAATCAGGTGAAACAAAACTGATGTTCTACGGATCAGAGGCTGGAATGTTAGATTACTTATTCGGACAGGTAGGTTGGAAAATTTAAAAATGAAAATGGATAGGAGGAACTTCGAAATAGTGGGAGTTGGTGAAGATCGGTGGCAGGGGCAACAAGACCTCAGGTTAGGTGAGTACTGGGTCATAAATCCAAAATCAAATACGAGTAATGCGGGGGTAGGTTTAATAACGAATAAGCTACTACTAACAGCATACTGAACGCATTATCGTACTCAAGACAGACAGCACAGTACAAATTTATACGCGAAATAGCTCCGCAGATGCGAAGAGATTGAAAAAAAAGTGTGCTGAGATGAGAGAAATTATTCAGATAGTTAGGGGACACAAAAATTTAATAGTTATTCGGGACTGGAATTTGATAGTAGGAAAAGAAAGAGAAGTAAAAATATTAGGAGACTATGGACTTCGGGGAAAGGAATGAAAGAGGACGCCGCCTGGTAGAATTTCGAAGAGAACGTAATCCTCGCCAACACTTGGCTTAAGGATTACGAAAGCAGTATACATGGAAGAGACCTAGAGACCCCGGAAGGTTCCAGATGGATTATACACTGAAGGAAAGAAATTGCAACACCAAACCATAATTAATGTAAATAATATTTTGGGAACACATTTATCTAGGTAGACACTGCAAGATCGCATGTTAATGTAAGAGAGAAATAAGCCCTTGCAAATGTGAAATATTGGTACATTAATAACTAGTGTAATTGTCAGTACGTAATGAAAGTATGCTAACGTGAGCGCATTCTCTTGTATAGGCTCCAGATGTCACTTTGTGACATGCTGTTCCATACCTGTTACACTTGGTCAGTCAATACAGGGACAGTTAATGGTGTTTTATGGATGCTTCTGGAGTTGTCATCCGCTGATGTCGCATTTGTGCTCGATTTTGGCAGATGGAGTAATCAAGCAGGCCAAGGCAACATCTCGACAGTCAGTAGAGCATGTTGGGTTACAACGGCGGTATATTGGCGAGCGGTATTCTGTTAGCTAAACACTGCTGGAATGCTGTTCAGGAATGATAGCAGAACAGGTCAAATAAATAGATCACACTCCAAATCATAGCTCCAGGTACAGATGCAATGTGTAAGCCACGCACACAGTTTGGTTGCAGGCCCTCAAATAGCCTCTTTTCCAGCACATGACCAACACTGGCACCAAGGCAGAACGAGCTATCAACAGAAAACAAAACCGATCTCCAACCTTTCCTTGCACTCGCGCTTGAAGTCGCAAATGGTGGTGGTTTGGGGTCAGTGGAATGAGCGCTACAGGGTATCTGGCTCGGAGCTGTCCTTGAAGTAACCGATTCGTAACAGTTCGTTGCGTGACTGTGGGGCAAACTGCTGCCCAAATAGCTACTGCAAATGCAGTACGATCCGCCAGAGCCATACGCCGAACACGATGATCTTCCCTATCCGAAGTGCTACATGGCCGTCCAGAGTCCGTATCTCTTCCGACCACACATTCCCGTCACCACCGCTGCCAGTCATCATGTGCAGTGGCTACATTCTCTCCTAGTCTTTCCGCTATGTCACACAAAGAACAACCAGCATCTCGAAGACCTGTTTCACGACCTCATTCAAACTCAATAAGGTGTTGATAATGGTCTCCTCTTTGTCGTCTAAAAGTTATTCCTGATTAACATCAACTGAACACGTCAACTCTCAAACGTAACTAATGCTCACGACCGTTACAGCGCGTATTTAAAGAAAACCTGATTTGCATACTCATAGCGGCGCTACTACCGCCACTGTTATGCGACTGGCGCGAAATCTGAGTGGATATAATCGTTCAGATGTAGAAATACGCCTACCAAATTTTATTTATATCGCACAGCTCTTTATTGGTGTTGCAGTTTTTTTCCGTCAGTTTATAATGGTAAGACAAACTTTTCGGTACCAGATTTTAAATTCTAAGGCACCTCCAGGGGGTTGTTAATTGTAAATTAAAACTGAACGAATTGGAAAAGGTAGGGCAACGGAAGACCTGGATAAGTTGGATGAACCAAAGGTTACAATTCAAAAAGAAGTTTCAGAGGGGGCATTAGACAATAGTTGACTAGAACAGGGGAAGGAGACAAAGTAGAATACGAGTGGGTAGCTTTCAAAGGAAATAGTGAAGGCAGTAGGGGATCAAATAGGTAGAAAGACAACGCCTAAAACCAAGCGTTGGATAATACAGGAGGTATTTAATTTAACCGACGAAAGGAGAAAATATAAAAATGCGGCAAATGAAGCAAGTGAAAGGGAATACAAACGTCTAAAAATGCGACTGGCAAGATGTGCATAATTTGTAAGCAAAAATGGCTAGATGACAAATGTAATCATTTAAATGGATATATCACTAAGTGAAAGGTAGATACCGTCTACAGAAAATTAAAGGGGCCTTTGGAGAAAAGAGAAACAGCTGCATGAACATCAAGAACTCAGCTGGGAAACCAGTTCTAGACGAAAAGGAAAAGCTGCAGGTTCGAAGGCGTGTACGGGAGGTCTACACACGGGTGATGCAGTTTAAGGCAATATTATAGAAATGGAGAAGGATGTAAATGAAAATGAGAGGGGAGGTACGATACTACGAGAAGAATTTGACAGAGCACCGAAATCCGTAAGCCGAAACAAGGTCCCTGATGTAGAAGACACTCCACAAGAACTACTGATAGCATTGAGAGAGTCAGCCATGGCAAATCTTCACGATCTGGTGCAAGACGAATGAGAGAGGAAAAATACCCTTACACTTCAAAAAGAATATAATAATTTCGAATTCAAAAGTAAGCAGGTGCTGAGGGATGTGTATATTATCGAACTACCATTTTAATATGTCATGATTGCAAAATGCTAAGAAGAATGGTAAAACAGGTAGAAGAAGACCTCGGGGAAGATCAGTTTGTATTCCGGAAGAGTACAGGAACACTGACCCTACGACATCACAAGAAAAGCCAAACCTACGTTTATAGCATTTGTAGGCTTCAAGAAAGCTTTTGACAACGTTGACTGGAATACACTCTTTGAAATTCTGAGGCTATCAGGGGTAAAATACAGCGAACGAAGGATATTGACAGCTTGTACAGAAACCAGACGGCTGTTACAAGAGTCGAATGGCATGAAAGGGAAGCAGTGGTTAAGAAGGGAGAGAGACGCGGTTCAAATAACTGGTGGCTGAATTTATGTGTAGGTATACAGACAGTGTATAACTACACTCCTGGAAATGGAAAAAAGAACACATTGATACCGGTGTGTCAGACCCACCATACTTGCTCCGGACACTGCGAGAGGGCTGTACAAGCAATGATCACACGCACGGCACAGCGGACACACCAGGAACCGCGGTGTTGGCCGTCGAATGGCGCTAGCTGCGCGGCATTTGTGCACCGCCGCCGTCAGTGTCAGCCAGTTTGCCGTGGCATACGGAGCTCCATCGCAGTCTTTAACACTGGTAGCATGCCGCGACAGCGTGGACGTGAACCGTATGTGCAGTTGACGGACTTTGAGCGAGGGCGTATAGTGGGCATGCGGGGAGGCCGGGTGGACGTACCGCCGAATTGCTCAACACGTGGGGCGTGAGGTCTCCACAGTACATCGATGTTGTCGCCAGTGGTCGGCGGAAGGTGCACGTGCCCGTCGACCTGGGACCGGACCGCAGCGACGCACGGATGCACGCCAAGACCGTAGCATCCTACGCAGTGCCGTAGGGGACCGCATCGCCACTTCCCAGCAAATTAGGGACACTGTTGCTCCTGGGGTATCGGCGAGGACCATTCGCAACCGTCTCCATGAAGCTGGGCTACGGTCCCGCACACCGTTAGGCCGTCTTCCGCTCACGCCCCAACATCGTGCAGCCCGCCTCCAGTGGTGTCGCGACAGGCGTGAATGGAGGGACGAATGGAGACGTGTCGTCTTCAGCGATGAGAGTCGCTTCTGCCTTGGTGCCAATGATGGTCGTATGCGTGTTTGGCGCCGTGCAGGTGAGCGCCACAATCAGGACTGCATACGACCGAGGCACACAGGGCCAACACCCGGCATCATGGTGTGGGGAGCGATCTCCTACACTGGCCGTACACCACTGGTGATCGTCGAGGGGACACTGAATAGTGCACGGTACATCCAAACCGTCATCGAACCCATCGTTCTACCATTCCTAGACCGGCAAGGGAACTTGCTGTTCCAACAGGACAATGCACGTCCGCATGTATCCCGTGCCACCCAACGTGCTCTAGAAGGTGTAAGTCAACTACCCTGGCCAGCAAGATCTCCGGATCTGTCCCCCATTGAGCATGTTTGGGACTGGATGAAGCGTCGTCTCACGCGGTCTGCACGTCCAGCACGTACGCTGGTCCAACTCAGGCGCCAGGTGGAAATGGCATGGCAAGCCGTTCCACAGGACTACATCCAGCATCTCTACGATCGTCTCCATGGGAGAATAGCAGCCTGCATTGCTGCGAAAGGTGGATATACACTGTACTAGTGCCGACATTGTGCATGCTCTGTTGCCTGTGTCTATGTGCCTGTGGTTCTGTCAGTGTGATCATGTGATGTATCTGACCCCAGGAATGTGTCAATAAAGTTTCCCCTTCCTGGGACAATGAATTCACGGTGTTCTTATTTCAATTTCCAGGAGTGTATATTAAGAAAGCAACTGGTCTTTTTGCCTTAAAATCAGACCCTCTCAAGCCCAAGGCAGGTGAAATCATTATTGATGTAGGTCGTGTGACTAGGGCCTCCCGTCGGGTACACCGTTCGACGATGCGAGTCTTTCAATTTGACGCCATTTCGGCGACTTGCGCCTCGATGGGGATGAAATGATGATGATTAGGACAACACAACACCCAGTCCCTGGGCGGAGAAAATCTCCAACCCAGCCGGGAATCGAACCCGGGCACTTAGGATTGACATTCTGTCGCGTTGACTACTCAGCTACCGGGGGCGGACATTGCTCTAGGTAAGCAGATGGAACGCTGGGTTGACCACTACCTCGAGTTGAATGTAGCGAAAAATGAAGTTGTCAGGGATAAAACGCTTAAAATGGCTCTGAGCACTATGGGACTTAACATCTGAGGCCATCAGTCCCCTAGAAATTAGAACTACTTAAACCTAACTAACCTAAGGACATCACACACATCCATGCCCGAAGCAGGATTCGAACCTGCGACAGTAGCGGTCGCGTGGTTCCAGACCGAAGCGCCTAGAACCGCTCGGCCGCAAAGGCCGGCTGTCAGGGATACACCTGACGCCATCACACAAATGGTACTTATATAATAACTACATGCAATGCCTACTATGGAAAACTCAGTAATCCAATAGATTCTCCTGCTAGTGAAAAGACTCTACGTGAAGATGGGATCTGTGCAGATATTATTAAGTAAAACAAGCCAGTCTCTCTCAGACACCTACACTCACGTCTCACAACCAGCCAGGAAGAAGGTTACAACTCAGTGAGTATGAGGAATTAGAAGATTTGTGTTCTGAATAAAAAAAAGAGGGCAGAAGTGTTTGCAACAGTTACTGACGAATGACACTGCCAACTGTAGCTGGGAAAGTATAAGCAAGGTCCATCTTAATATGATTACAGATCCTAGCTTCCAGAATCTATCCAAAATCTCTGTGCTGATTCATACCTGGCCGATCAAACGTGGATATGATCTCTCTACGTCAGCTGCAAGCGAGGAGCCGGGAGAAGCAGTGACTACTTGAAGAATAGAGTACGCTACAATGGACTGCTCAAAATAAAAACTAAATTTCATGTAAACAACACTCGTTATCAGCACCCTTCTCAATAGCTGTGAAACATGGGCATCTCTTGCTAAGCAAGAATCTCGGCTGAACAACTTCCACCTCCACTGTCTCCGAAGGATTCTTCAGATCACATGGACTCTTCCATGTACACAACAGTACGCAACACCGAAATCGTACAGCTTGCAAGAACAACCAGCATTCATGCCCTCCTGAGCTATCGAAATCGAAGGTAACAGGGACATTTTACTATCAAAAACAGTCTCGATCACAATTTATTTTATTGCGGTGTTTGTAACACATTGATTACTGTTCACTTCCACAATGTATTCAAAAGTAATTAACTGGGACATATCTACAACATGTATTCTGAGCGAATACCGAAAAAACTACTGTGTGGAGTAGTCCAGGAGGGTGGGAAGCCAGTCGGTAGATCGCACCTTCGCTTCAAGGATGTCTGCATGAGAGACCTGACTAAAGCCTGTATTAATACAAATCACGGGGAAAGTGTCCGCCCATGGTAGCTAAGTGGTCAGCGCGACGTAATGTCATATCTAACAGCCCGGGTTCGATTCCCGGCTGGGTCGGAGATTCTCTTATCTCAGGGACTGGGTGTTCTGTTGTCCTTATCATCATTTCATTCATCCCCATCGACACGCAAGTCCCCGAAGAGGCGTTAACTCGAAAGACAGGCAGCACGTGAACGGTCTACCCGACGTTGGGCCCTAGCCACACGGCATTTCCATTTTACCGGGAAAGTACTGCTGATCTGCTGATGATCGTGCCATATGGCGACTAACTGCGTGAAATGGGGTCAAGCTTGCAGAGGTTGAACGCACACATGAACAAATTAAGAAGAGGACAACATGGAAAGGGAGAGCGGCTTCTGTTAGAAGTCCCTCACGTTTCACGTCCTCAAACTGCGATGGGCAGTGACACTCTCGAATGGGACTTTTAAACACAGCTGATGCTGCAGTCTCTGAACCACGTATGCTACACCATCACCTTTCGAGGGTTGACGGATGCCACCACACTGAACAGAGAGTAAAGAAACCAAAGAAAAATTTGGAATATGAATTAAAGTTCAGGGAGCAAAAATAAAAACTTTGAGCTTTACCGATGACATTGTAACTGTGTCAGAGACAGCAAAGTACTTGGAAGAGCCGTTGAAAGATATTGACGTTCTGAAAGGAGAATATAAGATGAACATCAACAAAAGCAGAACAAGGATAACGAATGCAGTCGAATGAAATCAGATGATGCTGAGAGAAATACATTAAGAAACGAGATATTTAAAGTAGTGTCTGAGTTTCGCTTTTTGGCCGAAGTAGAGAGGATGTAAAATGTAGAATGGCAATGGCAAGAAAAGCGTAACAGAAAAAAAGAAATTTACTAACACCAAATTTATAATTAAGTGTTAGGAAGCCATTTGTGAAAGTATTAGTATGGATTGTTGCCGTATACGGAAGTGAAACATGGACGAGAGACAGTTTAGACAAGAAGAAAATAGAGGCTTTTTGCCTATAAATTGCATGATGCAGGTGTACTAACACCTAGCAGCTTGGAGTCCTGACTGTGCTGGGAAAATAGGTTAACTCGTAAAAAGATCGAATACGTGAAGAAGTTTTGTTTAAATGATTTTGGTACAACCAGATAAGTCGAAAGGCTAGTTCCCTTCTCTAACATCCCAAACTATGGACAGGACGTAGTCGACATTTTGTGTGCTATAATGGGAGCATTTTTCATTCTCGGTTCCAACTTCCACTTTGCCGCGAATTGCTGCAACAAAAAAGTTCGAATTTCGTATGATTATGATTGTCTGAAACAAGAAGAACTATGAAACAAATTACGCGCGACAAAATATCGTCAGCTTTTCAGACCTGCACGAAAACTGACGAAGTAAGCTTACCTTGTCTGAAAATAACTTTTCTACGAGACAGCATAGTATTTTTTGAAGATATTATGTGTATTTCATGGTCACTTTAGACTGCTAATCGTGAGAACGGATGAAGATTTCACAAAACAACAGGATGACCATTAATTGCATGTATTTGTCTATTTTCTCGGAAAATTTGAACTGATTCGCGCAAGTTTGAAACACAGAAGCGATGTTTATTGCACGTAATATCCGAATGAAGCTGGATTTCTGAAAGAGAGTTTTAAATTTTATCGTAACAATGCATTTTTATTTATCTGATACACTTTAAATTGTTTCCGCGTATTCAGTTCACGTACGAACGACATTTATGTGCTTTGTTCATCTCGACTTTAAAAAAATAGTTCAAATGGCTCTGAGCACTATGGGACTTAACATCTAAGGTCATCAGTCCCCTAGAACTTAGAACTACTTAAACCTAACTAACCTAAGAACATCACGCACATCCATGCCCGAGGCAGGATTCGAACCTGCGACCGTAGACTGAAGCGCCTAGAACCGCTCGGCCAAACCGGCCGGCTTCGACTTTAAACCATTATATCTGGATAAGGGATGAAGATTACTGGATAGAAAATTTCGTTTTCACTTTATCTCTGAATCTACCTTCGTGCAAAGTCTGAACTGATTCCTATAAGTTTCAACTATGCAAGAGTATTTTTTTTCATTCTGTTGTGCGTAAAATGTGGGTGGTAGCCTAGTACAAACGGCGCCATTAGCTGAGCATTAATTTCAACACAATTAATATCTTCTGCAAAAGGAATTAATTGATTCACACTGTTTCCCTTGGCACCATCTCCGGTTTGTAGTTCAAACTTTGCTTAATATATCGTAACATAGCTACAGCTAGACACATATTCGAATGGCTACCAGATGGTGGCTGGTGAGAGCTAAACCAAATGTTCCTGGCTCAAATAAGAACCGAGCACCAAGACTCTTACCAAACCTCGATTTTACGCGCAGCCGGTTCAGTCCTATTTGTTACAGTACGGATTCTGTACTGTTCGGTTACATCTGTTTTTTCCGTTACTGTTAGTTGTACGTTAACAGTGATACAGAGCGAAATATGGATAGGTTTATTATTGAAGAGTTTGTCGGTATGCATCTCGGGAACTGTTCATTAAAGCTACGGAAGAGCTTCGCATAGACGCTTTGCTAAACTGATCCCACGGTGGTGGCAGTCATATCACAGTAGTTTTTTATCTGTCCATAGGCACCTACACGGAGCTGTATCCTTTTGTGTTATAATGATTCGCATATTTCACAGTTTTTCGTTGTGTGAAGAAATTTCCAAAGAAACGTAGGTAATCTGTGTAACAAACCGAGTAAATCGTAATCACACTGAAGACTATTTGTCACCTGTACGAAAATACCCAGAAAGTATCCCTCTGGCGCTCAAATATTTTATCGGTAGAATTCAGCTTCATCCTGTATGGAAATGTCACTTAAAGTACCGACACACCAGAAGGTGGCGTATAGGGGCCTGTGTCCAGCCAAACATTGTGACAAATATCACAAGCTTAACTGGAAGGTTAGTGTGCGAGTACCGGATGCTATATGAAGTACCTAAAAGAGTGTTTGTCGCATCTCACGATGAGGACGTTGCTTTTCTGCTTATGGGGGACGTTACTGTAATTAGTACGAAAGCCATACTCATAAAAAAAGTCATTTATTCTTCTTTATTACTTGTACGTAATATTTAGCAACTTATTTATGGTGGCATTCCAAGTCTACGTAATAAGTATTAATTTGGATTTCGTGTTGTGTTTCGTGTCGTTAAAATATTTTGATCTTATTCAAACTAAAACACATCAATGAAAGTAAATTTCTTTTTCCATAATTCGACAACATTCCATAAGTTTTGCTTTATGTTTCAGTTGTTATTAATGAGGTTATAAATTTCGTTACTCCTTTTATTGCATAAGAAGCTAAGCACTGTTGTCCAGACTTAAATCACTGACTACTGTGCACGGAGTTATTTGTCGCGGACGACATGACCGAATTTAAATATACTAAAGAAGAAGTGTCGTGTCTCTCGTGATGTTTAAATTGTGTGACCATCACGCTATGGATTTATTACTGTACAATAGCTCTTAAGACTACGTAAACACAGAGCAAACCTTAAACAGTATCCATTATCATCAAACCAGAGGGCTGTGTGCTAATATATTGTTTTCAGTTCACGTAATTCAAGACAGTAATTTACCTGCTTGATAAAGTAGATATCATGAAGTAAAGGTAATTAGAAATGATTAATCCTCAAAACACGGGTAAATCGCCATTTATGTGAATCAGCAACTGTTACAATTCGTTATATCATCTCCAATACCATCGTAAAAATTACGCCACAATTTTATTTGTGAAACATGTGATCTAATTCGCCTCTGTTTCAAAAAGTCTTACATCAATAATTATTTTTGTCTCCAATCACTTGTTTACTCGTCGCGACCAGAGGAATGCAGGCTGACTACGATGGGGAATGCTTCTGCGACAGCTTAATACAGCTGCAGCTCCACCAGTGTAGAAAACTGCTCAGGTCGTGTCATTGGAGAAATGAGATGCTTCCATAAGAAATCAATACCAGACAGGAATAAGCAAAGATAGAAGTGGCCCTGTCTTCCTAAAATGACGTTTGCCAATAGAGTATGAGTAGTATCGAAAGAGTACAATGTCACGAATTCTGTTCAGTAAACTTAATTAATAACCCCGTGGGGAAGATGTAAACAAATATGTAAATCAAGTTTCCTTATTCCGGCTGCTTCATGTTTCTTATCCCTTTAACTACCAACAAGCAGCAGAGGACAGTCTGCCATTTTTTTATTTTTTCTATTAGCCTCGATGACTTCGCCTAATTTGTAATGTCAGTCATAATTTCGGAAAATAATTACCAAAATTTAATTATGTTGACGTGTTGGTTCACGTTTCCTCGCCAGCCTGTGTGGTTAGAACCAATTTTTAAAAACCTATATGCTCGGAACAGTCTGCTATTATATGTGGACTCTGCTCAAGGTTGCTATGAGAATTATATTATAAAAACACTTAATGTTGAATAAGAATAAACTATATCTCCTTAAAAAGCCACCAGTAGAAACATGAAATGGTTTTTTAAAATTCAAACTTTAAACAATAAACGTAATTTTAAATTATTTGTACGTCGAAGGTGATCCTCATCATAATTAGTCAATATATTTTCAGTTTTGTCAATTTAAACAACACATGCCTGAGGAGCCCGACTGGTATGTAACATTATACGTATTTTCTGATGAGCAGAGTGATATATATGACGAAGAAAAATGTTAAATTAAATATTAAATATTAAAATATTGTTTAAAATTTTCAAACAAAGTGTTTAATCATTGAAACAACCTTAAATCTAACAATGGCATGCTGTAACATTATGAGATTGTCAAATCTATGTTAATAGCTGAGGAGCCCGACTGGTATGTAACGTTATACGTATTTTCTGGTGAGCAGAGTGATATATATGACGAAGAAAAACGTTAAATTAAATATTAAATATTAAAAAATTGTTTAAAATTTTCAAACAAAGTGTTTAATCATTGAAACAACCTTAAATCTAACAATGGCATGTTGTAACATTATGAGATTGTCAAATCTATGTTAATAGCTGTTATAACAGGGAACAGAATAGAAATAATAAATGAAACTGGGAAAGCGAATATTGTCTTGCGTGATTGTCTCTATTGGAACTCCAAAGGAATGAAGACATAAAACAGAAATGCAAGTGAAAGTTTATAAACGACAGGAAACAGCAATAAAAGCAGTAAAAACGAGTAGATGAGTACCCAGATCTGTAGTCAGCTACTGACAGAGCGTACTGACTCAAGAGAAGCAACAGAAATAAAGCTGGGGGATCGGCGAGTGTAACATGGCGGCAAGTCACTTTCCATCGCTCCCAGTGTAGCTGGAGTCACCCTCCTGATAAACTGTGGCTGTGCTTACCGACAGGTAGCCCCATCCAGCGGCGACTGCATTCGCCCCGTCTTCTACCTCCTGTCCCTGCGCCGGCAGCTTCACTGTGGAGACGGTCACTCCATCCAGAGCTAGCGGAGGAGACACCTGCACACGAGACCACAGCTGAACTCAACTGCGTGCGGGAAACAGTGTGTTCCAACAGCAAGAAACTTGACAACTGCACAGCGAATTACATATTAATTGGCAATTTCATGAATTTTATAATCTTAACTACAACGAAAACTACCACCTTCTCAAAGAAAGAAATCTGAAAATTTGCGTCATCTTCAGACGCTCTCAGTATGAAACCCTTGACCAGTACAACAGACGTTAAGGCCGTGTTTATTTTTAAACAGGTGCACTCAAGTGGGACAGGGACTTTGTACTTTTTAATTAATACATTACCATAGCCCTTTCTGTTCACCTTTTTTTCTGTCACGTGTTTCTACTTCAACGGTTTTTCTTTTTCTTATTTTCTATAATGACAGTTTATTAGTAGTATTAGTTCCTTCTTGTAATATAAACTGAGTAACGCCAGTAATTTTTACTAATTCAAGCTCTTCTGTGAGTTAGATTTAGCAGAATATAAATAGAGCCAAAGAAATTGGTACACCTGCCTAATATCGTGTAAGGCTCCAACGAGCACGCAGAAATGCCACAACACGACGTGGCAGGGAGTCGACTAATGTCTGAAGTAGTGCTGGAGGGAACTGACACCATGAATCCTGCAGGGCTGTCCATAAATCCAAGAGAACCAGGGGGTAGAGATATCTTCTGAACAGCACGTTGCAAGGCATCCCAGATATGCTCAATAACGTTCATGTCTGGGTAGTTTGGCTAGCGGAAGTGTTTAAACTCAGCCACTGGAGCCACTGGACATGTGGGGTGTCGCATTGCCCTGCTGGAATTGCCCAAGTCCGTCGGAATGCACAATGGATATGAACGGATGCAGATGATGAAACAGGATGCTTACGTAGGTGTCATCTCTCAGAGTCGTATCTAGACGTATCAGGGTCCCATATCGGTGTTGACGGGCCCAGGCGATACGTAAAGCTTTGTGTCGTACAGTCACCAAGGATACACATATCGCTGATGTTTCGTTGAATTCTTCACACCCTGATAGTTGTTGATGGCCCAGCTTTGAAATCTGTAGAAATTCGAGGAAGGGTTGCGCTTCTGTCACGTTGATTCTCTTCAGTCGTCGTTGGTCCCGTTCTTGCACGATCTTTTTCCGGCCTTAGAAATGACGGAAATTTGTTTACCGGATTCCTGATATTCACGGTACATTCGTGGAATGGTCGTACGGGAAAGTCCTCACTTCATCTCTAAGTCGGAGATGCTGTGTCCAAACGCTCGTGTGCCGACTGTAACACCATGTTCAAACTCACTCAAATCTTGATAACCTGCCATTGTAGGAGCAGTAACCGACCTAACAACTGCGCCAGACACTTGTTGTCTATAACAGTTTCTTTGACGCTTCAGTGTATCTCTTCAGGCACAATACAACATATTTGAATACGGATATAACAGATGCTGTTTTCTATATTTTCCACAACTTCCGGATAATAAACTGCTAATAAACTAATAGTATAAGCAGATAAAACATAGTTGTCAGGTTTGGTTCTATTTTTCTGTCTTTCTGGTAATTTGCTCTGTGTTCTAGTTAACTTATCTGTATTTCAGTCTCCCCAGTAAACATACTGTACCCATTCCTGAAATATTATACAATAGCTATTTCACAATTCTGTTTTTGCTAATTTTTTCCACATTTAATAGAATACTGCAGATTAAAATTCAATAAATAGAAATTCTATCGTTGGTATAAGCGAACTGGACGGTAAAATTGCAAAATTTGTTGTTTTTCACTATTTTTACTGAAAAACTTATTTTTCTTTCAGGTTTGCGTAAAACTTGAAAATTTAGTGATTCTTTGTTTGGAACTGTAGTACTTGAGATATTTATAGATTTCCCTTTTTTTTTTTTGCAAATATCTAAATGCTCTGGAACTCTGTTTAAACAATTTTGGGTTTCTTAAACTGAACCGACCCAGCTCTTATAGTTTTGCGGTCTTTTACCATTTTTGTCTAAAAAAAAGTCGTAACTGTTTTCCAAATTCCTTGGAATTCTGGTTAACAATGTTGAAAACTTGTGCGCCACAAATGTCTCCACTCGTATTCGTGAATTCAGACTACTAAGGCCAGAAGAATAATGGTTATGGAATTAGTTGTGACAGGGTAAATATGTCTCTTGGTACATAATACTTGACCAAACATGCGTCATCTAGAAAAGGCACTAATTGAAGTTACTTTTGGAAGAAGGAGGAAGACTGAATGCGTTTTAACGATGATCATTCCAAATGCCACATTATCTGATTGTGCGAGGAATGGAAAGAGATATCGCGCATACGTTTTTCAAAATGATCACCCAAATAATTAACATGAGCAGTTTATTGAAAGCATTGAATACTTAATGTGAATGACCTGATTGCGATCTGAATAATCATCCTCTCATGTTATTGAGCACTAAGAACTGTTATAAGAGATGTTAAAGGAGGATCCACACTCGATTATTTTAATAGTCACTGAGGACTGACCATAAAATGACGAAACTTGAATTTGGCTTTTGCATTATGGTATCGAAACAGTGAGTGATCTGCGACATTTCTCCTGCATTATATCCTATGTGAATTCTATAAAGGAATGTAAAGAATTATATGAAATCCATCGTACAGTATTTGTAAACTCACCCTCAGCAATGCTATATCTGCAGATGAGCCCACTTGACCAGTATAGTTCACGTGTACGATGTTCTGCTCCACTTGGTGGATGGAGCCTCCACTCGTCTGTGAGTTTGTGCCGGCCAATATGTACTGCTCAGACGGTACGCTGGAAACGATCATATTAATTGGCAGAACGAGATATCTGACAGCACACTGCGCTCACTTATGCACTAAGAAGACACACTGTCCATAACAAGTGGCTGCGACGATTCGCAATTACTGATTGTTAATATGTATTTCTTCCTCTTTTTAGGAAATACAGGGAGCAGATAGTTAACATATGACCAATCTGATACGTACGTTTAGATTTCTCCCACGGCTCAGCTTCACTGGAGCGAGGAGTTAGACGTTATAGAGAGATGGAGCGCCCCGCGATCTGGAATAGTTTTAAGCAGCGCACAAGCGTGGAAAAGGGGCCTTGTTTCGACTTTCGAGAAGGCAGCGTACGCTGGTCAATGAAGGTAGCCTGCGCTTGTCGGTGTCACGTGCTTGTTTCCACGCACGTGACCGCAGGCAGCGAGGGGCAGGCAGTCTTGTAACCGCCGCTGACCGGAATAACACGAGAATGCAACATACTGTTGCTCGCCCTAGGGGTGGTGGTGCAGGACGAGTGAAGCCGCACCGTGCTGATGGCTGTGGTCTTGGTCTCGTCTTCACAGTCTGATAAACGGTGTGAGATCACCAGAAACTCCATCTCGAGTCGTTTCTTTAGGTCGTCTGAACTGTTAAATTCACTTGTCTGGTGGAGTCTAGTGTCAGTGATGATCTACAGGACGTTATTCTTTTTTTTGGTTAAAGGGAGGAACTGCACGTTGTGCTTATCTAAAGTATGGCTAACAATGTGCGCTGTTTGGTCATAGATTTATAATACTCGGTCCTGCTCTGTATTAATGTGTAGATAGCCAATACGGTAGTGATTTGTTTAGGAGCTATTTTTTCTCACTCGCAGTTTCAGCCTCGAGCATTTCCACGCTGGACAATACTTTGAATTCGTGTACAATTGATTCGCCTTATTGTAATAAGTAATTAATTGTGCATGTCGCTCTGTTGTAGAAGCCTGTTGTAATTGTGTGCGTTAAGGTAATTTGGCACAAGGCGTGGGCACACCGGAGAATTGCACAAATGGCTGTCTTACTTCAGCCGCGTGTGACAGAGAAGGTACCATTTTTCTCTGTGTGTTCCACCGAGCCGATGTCTGCACACCTGGGTATAAAGACGCGTACAATTTAAATTTAATGAGCTATTATTTTTATTGATATTGATTTCGTCTATATTTGTATCTTACCCACTGTTCTTAATTAGTAAGATTCTGGGTTAATATTTTCTTAAAACTGATAAAACTTGGCCAGGTAGTGTAAAGGAACTGTGGCTGTCAGCTGTGCATTACAATTCTAACTTCCTTACGGAGTAGGGTACCAATTATGATTTTTGGGTTTCGAGATTTTGAGTAATTGGATTTCTTTCAATTTTCACCTTAGGTAACTGAATGTTGACTAAATACAGTAAAGAGTTTTCTTATTGTACGTCTGGAGCAGCTGTGTACAGTTCTTTTATAAAAACAAATTTTTAGTGACTGTTCAAATTCTTAACTGTTTTAGAGGCCAAGATCCATTGTTCCTTCTCAAGATTGGTTTGAACAGGTTTTGCAACTGTTTAAATTATTAATTGTTTGAGGGCCAAAGCCGGCTGGCCTGTCGCAGGAGATATTTCCAGAATGAATGAATGTTTGGAAGGTAGCAGACGAGATACTGGCAGAAGTAAAGCTGTGAGTACCGGGCGTGAGTCGTGCTTCGGTAGCTCAGATTGTAGAGCACTTGCCCGCGAAAGGCAAACGTCCCGAGTTCGAGTCTCGGTCGGGCACACAGTTTTAATCTGCCAGGAAGTTTCATGTCGCAGGAGATGTTTGAAAATACTAACGACCAAATGAACCAGCTCAATTAAATTCCGCCATTCAACAAACTTTCCAGTTACAAACATAAATAATCGTAATATTCTAAGAATATTATATACAAAAGACAGCAATTGAAGAGATTTTATACGCAAATGGAAACATATTATATCATAGTATGTCTATACGTCGCTCCTTGGGGCCCATTGTGTCGCTGTAAATATTTTGAAACCACATGGACGAGTTTGTTTCATGACTAGGAGATTCTCTGCCACTTCCATTGGGAAACACCGCTCCAAGCAAACACATAGTGATTCTTCCTTTCTTTTAAGAATGATACGCCTTGTAGGTTATACATCATACGTCACAACTGTGTGTGACAACATCAACACCTGGTTAACCGTCTTTAAAAAAAGGGAACTCTGCTATCTGTCCATATTCCTATGAGTGCCAGTGCCACAACCTCGTGGAGAAGTGCGTACGGACGTTTGGTGGAACTGAGATAAGCCCTCGCTAGTTTGCTGCTTTGAGATAGTCTCTTGAGACGTGTACGACATATAGAGCTGGTAACGCATTGTGCCAAAGGGCACCTACACAGGTTCGAGTCAGATTCTGGAAACGGCCCGCTGTCAAAAGTTACATATAAAAGTACTAAAGACCTAAGGGTCTGATAAATGTGTTACACCTGCCATGGTGCAGCACACTCCTTATTTTACAAAAATAGAGAAACACCGTAGTCACTTCATTTGTACATTGCCGGTCCGCGTCCGCTCGTTGTAAATTGCAGAACAAACCAAGAGAATAATGCAGATAGTCCAGTTTCAAGCAGGTCCTTCAATAATCCATAGAACAGCAGTCAAAAACATAGTCCAGTTAACGGGCAGATCACGAAAGTACGATGTAAGTGAGGTAGAGGCTATAGCATAACACGTTTCGTAGTGCCTCGCAGCCGCTCGGCGGCCGGGTTTTATCTCATGTCCGAAGTCCGTGGCCAGGTGAAGTTTACAGTGGCCAGGTGAAGTTTACAGTGGAGGTCGTTGGATATCGATATCACTGACGGAAGACAGAGATACAGCTTCCGTTCCTCTACCTTTAATCGGCGCTTAGGGCCAGAAGTAGCCCGGTCGATATCGTGATCAGCGTATGGGAAGGGTGGGCATGTCATCTAAATTTTCACAGGCAATCTCGGCATCTCGACATGTGGAATCTCTGAGACCTCGGTTGGGCCGGCCGTGGTGGCCGAGCGCTTCTAGGGCTTCCGTCCGGAACCGAGCGACTGCTACGGTCGCAGGTTCGAATCCTGCCTCGGACATGGATGTGTGTGATGTCCTTAGGTTAGTTACGTTTAAGTAGTTATAAGTTCTAGGGGACTAATGACCTCAGATGTTAAGTCCCATAGTGCTCAGAGCCATTTGAACTATTTGAACCTCGGTTGGCGGCAGGGAGAGCAGTGTTGATCTTGAAGTAAGAGGGAAAGGACTTTTGGGACGGTGGTGGTTGTGTCGAGATAGAAGCCGTTAAGTGTAGGCTCAGCTAGTTTTAACAAGAGACTGACAGCCCCTTCCGCATCTGCGCTTTAAAGATGAGAACTAACCACTCGGCTTTGCAATTTGAGGCTGGCTACAATGACGCCAGTGTCAAGAGCACTATGATGTTACTAGAGCGGAAAACCTGAAAGGTACTGGATAAAAATTGAGTAACGTTGTCCGAAACGATTGTTTCTAGGGTCTATTCAATGACAAATATATGTATTCTGCAGTGCGCTTTATAGTCTCCTTTTATGTGGTATTTGACATTCTAACGTGAGGAAATTTGAGTAACAAGTTTATGACGAGGAGCGGCAAGTCGACGAAGAGAGCGCCGGCTGGTTTCACATGGAGGGGATAGTAACAACTGGAACCATTGCAGGGGTGCTGATTGGGTTGACTTGCATGTCTTGCATGGGCAGACTGTCCTCTCGATAATTTTCCAGCCTTTAGTGGAGCGTATTTGTCACACAGTTGAGTTTAGTAAACCCGTGAGGTTTTTCATTTACTACTGAGAGAGGAAGCGAACGAGGCAGCGCAATGGTTAGCACACTGGACTTGCATTTGGGAGGACGACGATTCAAGCCCGTGTACGGCCACACCGATTTAGGTTTTTCCGCGATTTCCGTATATTAATTAAAGAAAATGCTGAGATGATTTCTCTGAGAGTTCAGGGCCACTTTCCTACAGCATCCTTTCGTAATCCGAACTTGTGCTTCGTCTTTAATGATTTCATTGACAACAAGACGTTAAGCGCTAATCTCCGCTTCACCTCCTGAGAGAGTAATAGCAAAAGCCCACAAACTGTTTTCGCCGCTAAGTTGCAAGTTCAGGTAAGTTAATGTGTCTGAAGTATCGGTATACAGTCAGTTGCAGTTTCTTTATGAGAGAGTGTGACTACTGTTCGTATGATGGGCAGGAGCAAGCTGAAGTAGCGACATGTTTTAAAAAGAAAGCACCCACTTAAATTTCATAGTGGATGGACTATAGTATAAATGATTTACGTTAGTGTCATCAGCTGTAATTATATGCTAATATGTCCATCTGAGACTTGAAAGAGCAGTTTCGAAGCAAGCAAACTCGATCAGTTTAGGAGGTTTGTAGATATTTAGAGATGTAAAAGAAGAGAACTAGGTACTCGGCTTCTCTGGCTGCTTCAACGACATTTAAACCAATATAGCTTGACATATTCGACCTTTTTTACAAGTTAAACCTACCTTCCCAAAGCACCGAGCTCTCTTAGCTCCAACGTGTTGGTACACCTGCATCATGCAGTTTGTAGGCTAAAGTCCCTGAAGTTGCCGTTGTTGGTTTGGTCTTCAGTCCGAAGAATTGTTTGATGCAGATCTCCATGCTACTCTATCCTGTGCAAGTCTGTTCATCACCGAATAACCATTGCACCGTATATCCTGAATCTGTTTTCTATATCCATCTCTTAGTTTCTCTGTGCGGTTTTTAACCCTCCATACTTGCCTCTAATACTAAATTGGTGATCCCTTGACGTTTCGGAATGAGTCCCATCAACCCATAGCTTCTTTCAGTCAGATTATGCCACGAACATCTCTATGCCCCGTTCTGTTCAGTATATTTTCATAAGTTACGTGCCCTACCCATATAACCCTCACCACTGTTCTATAACACCACATTTAAAAAGCTTCTATTCCCTTCTTGACTAAACTCTTTATCATCCATGTTCAAATTCATACGTGGCTACACTCCAGAAGAATATTTTTCAGAAAAGGTTTCCCTAGGCTTAAATTTGTATTCGATGCTAATAGATTTCTCTTCTTTATTCTCTTCTTTCATTGCCACTCTACATTTTATATCCTCTCCACTTCGGCCATCGTCAGTTACTTTGCTGCCCAAATAGCAGGAATCAGCTACTACCTTCAGCGTCTCGTGTCCTAATCTAATTCCCTTAGCATTACCTAATTTAATTAGACTACCTTCGATTATCCTTATTTTGCTGTTGCTTATGTTCATCTTATATCCTCTTTTAAAGACCCTATCCAGTGTGTTGAATTGCTCTTCCCAGTCCTTTGCTGTCTCTGACAGCATTACAATATCATAGGCAGATCTCACTTTTTCTTTTTCTCATTGAACTTTAGTTCCTACCCCAAATTATTCTTTTGTTTCTTTTACTGCTTCCTCATTGTGTAGACTGAAAAACATTTGGGTTCGGATGCAACCCTGTCTCACTCCCTTGGCAACCACTGATTCCTTATTAAGCCCCTCGACTCTCGTAACTGCCGTTTGGTTTCTGTACAAGTTATAAATGGCCTTTAAACAAAGCACTCCGTCTTCAGGCCACAAGTGGCCCATCGGGACCATCCGACCGCCGTGTCATCCTCAATGAGGATGTGGATAGGAGGGGCGTGTGGTCAGCACACCACTCCTCCGGTCGTTATGATGGTTTTCTGTGACTGGAGCCGCTGCTATTCGGTCGAGCAGCTCCTCAATTGGCATCACGAGGCTGTGTGCACCCCAAAAAACGGCAACAGCGCATGACGGCCCGGATGGTTACCCATCCAAGTTCTGGCCACACCCGACAGTTCTTAACTTTGGTGATCTGACTGCGGCAAGGCCTTTTCCCAAACAGCATTTCGATCCTTGTATTTTACGGATGGTACTCTCACATCTTCAAAGCGAGTATCTCAGTCAACATTGACAAAAGGTTACTCTAAGTCTGCAAATGTTATAAAGGTAGGTTTTCCTTTTCTTAACCTGTCTTCTAAGCGACCTCGTAGGGTCAGTATTGCCTCGCGTATTTCTACAGTTCTTCAGAATCCGAACTGATCTTTTCCAACGTTGGCTTCTACCACTTTCTCCATTTTTCGGTAAGGATTTCGTGTTCACATTTTGCAACCATGACTTATTAATCTGATAGTTCGGTAGTACTCACACCTGACACTACTCGCTTTCTTTGGAAATGCAGTTATTATATGCTTCTTGGAGGCGGAGGGTATTTCACCTGTCTTATACAATTTGCGCGCCAGGTGGAAGAGTCTTGTCATGGCTGGCTTGTTCTCCCGAGGCTAACAGTCGTTCTGACAGAATGTCGTCTACTCTCAGGGCGTTGTTTCTACTTCTCTTTTGTGCTCTGTCAAATCCTCCTCGCAGTCTTATATCTTCCATCTCATGTTTACCTACGTCCTCACACAACTTTTCCTCGGAAATGTCTTTAATTCTCCTATAGGCGGTATCTTTCTTTTCCCTGGTGATATGCGTCTAACTCCTTACACTTTTCCTGTAGCCTTTCATGCTTAGGCATTTTTCATTTTCTGTCAATCTTACTTTTAAAAGTTTGTATTCCCTATCGCCTGCTTCATTTGTTTCATTTTTATATTTTTTCATTCCATCAATTAAATTTAATATCTCCTGTGTTATCCAAGGATTTCTGCTAGGCCTTGTCTTTTAAGTATTTGATCCTTCACTATTTTATGTCGCAGAGCTACCCATTCTGCTGTATTTCCTTCCCCTTTTCTAGTCAATTGTTGCTTAGTGCTCCCTCTGAAACTATCAACAACCTCTGGTTCATTCAACTTATTCTGCTCCCAACTCCCTAGTTTCCTACCTTTTTCCAATTTTCAGTTTTAATTTGAAGTTCATAACCAATAAATTGTGATGAGAGTTGACACCTACCCATGGAAATTACTGTTTAAAATCTGGTTCCATAATCTCTGTCTTACTATTAAATAGTCAGTATGGATCCTCCATCTGTCTTAGGTCTTTTCCACGTATTAAACCAATTATCAGCTGAGATTAAACTATGCTCTGTGCAAATCTACCAGGTGGTTTCCTCTTTAATTTATTTGCTCCAATACATCTTTTATTTTTCCTTCTCTTCCTTTTCCTGCTATCGAATTTTAGTCAACCGTCACAATTAAATTTTCGTATTCCTTAACTATCTGAGTAATTTCGTTTACCTCATCATTCATTTCTTCAAGTTCTTCATGTTGAAAGTATCTAACCAAAATTGTTTCCTTTTCTATTAGTGAAAGTATCAATGATAAGATTAATCCAAATTAAGTACTCAGCAAACCTGCATCTGACTGCATCTGTGAACTTGTTTCTTGGACTTCTCAATTTTGCCAGAAATGCAACATGTATTTGACTCAGCAATCAAGTTGCCGTTTGTGCAATGGCATTAAGATGGTACTGAAAAATTAACTTTTGGCCCTGATGTTTACTTAGTGAATTTACATCTTGGCTGTCATTTGTTTGTCTCTGGATGTGACTTAGATAATTATCATTACGATTTGAAAAATTCTGTTGACAGTACTGATGAGTGAGTGGGCGACCAAAGGTTTGTCGTCGTTGGTAGTAATCATTGGTTCCGTATGGTTGATGTCGGTTATGGTGCCACATTTGGTTTCCTTGTATAACAGATGTGTTGGAATTATTCCACTGATTCTCCCAGTTTCTCTTGTTGTTACTGTACCGCCGATTATTTTGTGGGGTATTGCCATATTGACCATTGGGGTACGACATTGATGAAAAGGTGTGATAATTTTGATTCCTGAGTGGGAAGGCATTCACAACGTTCTGCTGACACTGGGGTTGTGGAAGAAAGCGCCTTGCATTTCCATACTGAGGCCTATTATTCGGAAACTGTCTGCCGTTATTACGGAAACGGTTGTCTATTCTTTTGCGTTTCCGGGAAAGAGTGTCGACTACATCGTGGATTGTGTGTTTCATCCAGTTAAAGAAGCTGTAAAACATCACGAAAAGTGTTGAAGTTTTCTGTGCGATTCCCTGTCAGCAACGGAACTCTCAATGATCTAAGTAATTTTGAAATACAAAGCTGAATGAGACCGGAAGGGCTGTAAGGTTCAGTTAAATGTTAATTCTGTTGAATCATGTGGTCAAAATATTGTGTCAAAGTGCCAAATTGTGAGTTACAAAAAGGTGGCATATTTAGCAACTGATCTTTCACAGCACGCTGTGAAGTGGGATTCCAGTAAGCATCAAGAAATTGTTGTTGGTATGACTGGAAAGACGAACATTACTGTGCAATGTATCACATTCGCGTTGCAGGTTCGCCTTCCAAGAAACTGCAGACAAGTTCTAATTGATGTGCCACTGGCCAATTTGGAGGAAAAGCGAATGTAAATTGTGGAATCCAATCAAGAGGATGTAAATCATTCGGGTTATTCCGGAACGTTTTAAATTTCTTGATTGACAGGAAGTGTTTGTAAACTACATTGTCTTGGGTGGAAAATGAGGAGCATCATGGGGCAAAGAAAAATTGCCTGGGAAGCAACTACTTTATACAGGGTAATATTGTGCAAATGGAGCCTGTGAAGATAAGAATGGGGGCTGTTGTTGCTGGTATGCAAATGGATTTTGCTGCTGTTCTGGGACAAAATTACGAGGCGCCCTGTCGTCCTGTAATTGTTGCACAATATCGGAATGTTTACTATGAACTGAGTTGAGTTCTCGTTTTTGTTGTTCATTATTAGTGATATGTTTACTCTTAAATTTAGCCAGCGCTTGGTATTCAGTTGTTTCTGAAAATGGAACTGGGGTTCTCTGATCTAATTGATTTTCTGCATGAGTTTCCAAAGTGGGTAATCTTTCCGTTATGTTCCCTAATTAATAGTGGAATTGCTCACCCTGTTTACTGACCTTTGTTTTAAGTTGAGTGACGTCAGGGTTTGGGTACATGATTCGAAGGCCTGTATGTGCTCAGAATGAGCAGAGGAAGTTTGTTGCAACTTTTCAATAGACTCAGGTGGAAGTGCTGCATTGATTCTGTACCTAAGGTCAGTAACGTCACGCTTATGCGTTTCAATGATATCCTCTAATTTATTGTCAGCTACTTCTTTAAATTTGTCGATGGTTTGGGTTAATTTCTGAATGTTACCGGTAAGGTATTCGTCACGTTTTGCGTTCTGTTCATCACGCTTAGCATTCTCTGCATGGTATTGACCAAATTGTTCATCACGTTTAGCATTGTCTGCACGGTATTGCGCAAACTATTCATCATGCTTTCCATCACGTTCGCTCAGTAGTCGAAGAAAACAATCTAATTTATCTTCAACTAGAGCTGGGGATGTCACCTCGGGATTTGGGTGTTGCAACTCATATTGCTGGGGAGGGCTGCTAAAAAGTGTTTGAGAATTGTCAGATGAAATGATTTCTCTGTCTGTGAAAGAATATTGCAAGAGAAATTGGCTGTCGGAATCAACCACATGGCTTTGTGAAGGTGGAATTAACATAAATGAGTCATGGGAAACTGTTTCTAATTGGCTTACTACATTCTGAGAATCCGAAGGCAGAAGAGGAACCGATGCAGAATTTTGTGACTCGGTGGCGTCATTACTTTCCGCAGCATTGTTGTCAAATTCCTGATCACTTTGTGAAGTAGGAGGGTTAGCTGACAAAACTAGGCCGTTGTCTGGTTGTTGTTGCTTACGCGATTTTGAGGAACTGCGTAATTGTACTTTATCACCCTGTCGATTTGTTTTGGACATCTTGAGAGACACAATATGGCGGAAAAAATCTCAAAATGGTCGTAATTCACAAGACGATATTTTGTACACAAAAAGTAAAAGAATTAGAATGGACACATAAAATAAGTACAAACAGAAGCTAGAGGTAAAATAAATATTCACAAGCGTAGCAGCAAACTCAATATTACGCAACTAGCGATGCAGCGCACAGCTGAAACAGTGGTGTAGCAAGAAACGCAATATTACGCAACTAACTGAAACAGTGGTGGGGAAAGGAATGCTCAAAAACAAAGTTCACAGTTACAGAAAATATATTCAAGTACATAACCACAGAGGATGTCGCCAAGTGAAAGTATATAACCCAAATTGTATCCTTTTTTATTAGTGAAAGTATCAATGATAAAATTGTTCCAAGTTAATTACTCAACAAATCTGCATCTGACTGCGTCTGTGAACTTGTTTCTTGCACTCCTCCATTTTGCTAGAAAGGCAACATGTATTTGACTCAGCAATCAAGTTTAAGATAATGATGCCGTTTGTGCAGTGGCTTTAAGATGGTACTGAAAAATTGACTTTCGGCCCTGATGTTTACTTAATGAAATTATATATTGACCTGAATAATGCCAGTTGTGGAATGGCATAAAATTAGTTATTTGAAATAACTTTGCTCTGATAATGTTAGTTATACCAAAATCGATTTCAAACCATCAACTGCACATATATATTGCATCGAGTCCTCATTTTCTTTACGTTCTTTCATTGGTGAGTAACTTTACTACTCATTTTCATATTCAGTACAACGAAAGGATGTGGATTATGATTCAGGCTGTTAGATTTAAGCACACTGTTGATCTTAATATATTTATATTGGTAAAATTTTAAGTCATGCACAAAACCTACCATTTCCAACATTTTTGTAGCATGAATCACTCTTGCAAAAAATTTTACAAAACGCTTACTGTGTCAAACCTTGGACATACAAATCTTCTCTCATTTACATGCTAAAGTTTTCTTAAGGTAACTGCTCAGCGAGCCCAACTCCTACCTTAAAGCTGTCCACACACGTCTGCTTCTTCCCGGCACCTAGCTGCGACTCCCGAGTTTTTTACTGCGCGCGCGCCCGGCTCTCTTAACCATCAAAGATCTTCCTACTCGAAGATATTATACTCATTCCACCTTGCGGTTGGCCACTACCGACTTTATTTTCTGGATCTACTCTGATCAGACCTTAGCACATACCTTTCAATGTCTGCAGAGCTAGTAGGCATATAAACTTGTGCTACTGTGGTGGGTGTGGGATTCGTGTCTATCTTACCTATGATAATGCATTCACTATGCTGTTCATAACAGCATACACACATTCATATTTTCTTATCCATTATTAACCCTGCTCCTGCATTATGCCTATTTGCTTTTGTGTTCATACCCCTGTTTTCTGCTGACCAGAAATTCTGTTCCTCCTGCCACTGAACCGGTAATTCTTACTGTATCGAACATCAAGCGATCCATTTTCATCTTTCAGTTTTGTAACCTACCTACCTAATTAAGGGATCTAACATTCCACACTCCAATCCGATGAACGCCAGTTTTATTTACCCTGATGACAACATCCTCCTGAGTTTTCCCTGCCTTGAAATCCAAATTGGGGCCTATTTGACCACAGGAATATTTTACACAAGAGGATGCCATCATCATTCAACCGAAAATGCTCTCGAGAAAAATTACAGCTATAGTTATCCTTGCTTTCAGCCATTCACAGTACCAGCACAGCAAAGCCGTTTTGGTTGATGTTACAAGGTCACATTACTCAATCATCCAGAGCTTTGCCCCTGAAACTACTGAAAAGGCTGCTGCCCATCTTCGGAAACCACACGTTTGTCTGGCCTCACATGTGCTGTATGGCTATCAGTGTCAAGGAGGCATGCAAACCACCCCACCAGACGGCAAGGCCAGTGGTTTATGGGGTGAAATGTTGTACTGTAAAGAATGTATGCCAGTCTTCACTTTTGTGAGAAAGTTTGGCGCCGATGCCATTGTGAGACACACCAGTAGTCAGGATAAAACTTTTTATGGGTCACAGGGGTTAACATATTCGACTCGCATTCGGGATGACGTTGGTTCAAACCCACGTCCGGACGTCCAGGTTGAGGTTTCCAGTGATTTTCTTAAATAGATTCGGGCAAATGCTAGGATGGTTCCTTTGAAAGGGCACGGCCGATTTCCTTCCCCATCCATGAAAAAATCTCAGTCTGTGCTCCATCTCTCGCGGCCTCTATGTCGACAGGACGTTAAACCCAGTGTTTCTTCCTTGATAGGTCATAGGTCGCCAACGAGCTTATTTCAGATAATGTTTTAACTTGTGAAAAGTCCTGTGACACCGCTTTGGACATTCATATTTTGCACGTTTCTTGCTTAGATTATCGAGGGGTCAGCTGATGTGAGAGACACTTGTAAATTTTACATAATAGTTTCTGGATTTTTTCTGCGGCATCCACATGTTGCTCAGTCGGCTGAAGTGTTTTTGCCATTTAATGTGGAGTCTAATTACACCATTTAGTTTTGAACGAACTCGAAACATTCGTAGGATGCTGTTCAGTTCATTTTATTGTGATGTTTGGAACAGTAGACGTCAGTTCACAAAGCATTGCCCTCTCATATCAACACTCAATAACGTATCATCCAGATGATTAACTGGGTTCAGAAAGTTTTCGATCATCTATTCCAAAAAAACTTTGGAATATCTTTGTTGCAACAACAATTCGGAAAGACAACCTATTGCGCCTGTAGAGTCCATCTGAAGTGTTGGTGTCCATGAATTGGCCTGCAGCAACAATTGTAAATAAGCTTCGTATCTACCAACATTAGAGACTTACTGTTCACCTGATAGTCCTGACATAAGCTCTTCTGGCCTTGGAATGGGGTAAACGTTAATTTCTGATTGTACACTCATTCACCACCGAGACATAGGGAGCCATTTGCTCTTCGTAACACTACCAGGCATGTTGTCCATTGATAGGATGTAAGGGGAACAGGATATCTTGAGGCACCAGACAATTTAACTATGACTTGACGTCATCTCACAACACTGCTGTCACTGGTCTAACTTTAAAGTAGCGAAGTGTTGCGGAAGCCGTAGCTATATGTGAACTACATAATTATATGCGCATCTTAAGCCTGGTGAAAATAAATATAAAATTTGTTACACATTGGCTGTAGGTCATCGAATGTACAACAGCTGACAGAGTGTTGATGACATCTACTATTTTTAAACAACAGATGTAAAATTGTCCAACCTAAAAACGTTTTGTGCCTGACATTGATGGTTCAACTAAGAAATTAATTGGGCCGATGACAGTTCACTAACACGCTGTTAGTTTGCATTTAACGCACAGAGTTATGCACTGCTTGCTGTAGGATTGTAATCTTTGTGATGTCGGCTGATTAGACAGAGAATTGATCAATGTACAGTTTTCTTCACTTTTAATAGACCTAGTGAATAGGCATGAACAAGGAATTTTATTAATTGGTTGTTGACCGGCAAGTCGGTTTGCGTGGCCATCATTTTATGTATTAGGATCGTTAGTGGCACGGAAAGCTTTTTCGGTTGCTCTATTATAGATTTTAGATTCAGTTTTCATTCCATAGACCCAAAAAAGAGAAGATTCCCGTGGGTGTGGAACATGTCAGAACGTATAACGTAAAACATTTGAATATAATACTTACTTCCCTGATAATATGTCAGGAGATTGTCGAAGCAGGTGAATACAATGCGATAAACTGGAAAACTTAATACTTACAGAATTAACATGCTGTTAGAACAAAACATTGTTATGCCTATTAATAAATTTATCATACAAAAAATAACTAATCTTGACTGTTGTGACTAATTGTAAGTCTGTCAAGACTGAAATGTAACAGACATTTTTACTTAATCTGGCTTAATAGTCCAAGTTAAAAAGTAGAGTAGAAGGAGTTGCCTATCAAAAAGGCTTTCAAACTCTGTTTATGCCGTACTTTATCTGAAAATAAGTTATTAATGGTATCTGGAAACTTATTGAAAATGTGTGTTACTGAATATTGGACCCCTTTTTTGGAACAAGATAAGTGATTTTAGGTCTTTATGTAGATTGTTCTTATTCATAGTATTAACACTATGAATTGAGCTATTGGTTGGAAACAAAGATACATTACTTGTAACAAAATTCATTAAGGAATAAATATACTGAGAAGCAGTGGTTAGAATACCAAGTTCCTTGAACAGGTTTCTACATGATGTTCTTGAATTTACAGCACAAATGATTCTTATCACACGTTTTTGCACCCTAAAACCTTTGGTTGGTTTGATGAGTTACCCCAGAATATGATCTTGTATTATATAACAGAATGAAACTAAGCAAACTATGCAAGTTTTTTATATTTATATCTCCTTATCTACATAATTCTCACTGCAAATGCAGACTTTTTTGGCGCTTAAGCAATTCTGTGGTGTGTTGTTCCCAACTGAATTTATTATAGAGTTGTAATCCCAGAGCCTTAACACTGTCAACCTCTCTTCGATGTGCATGACTTCATATGTTATACATATGATGGAAGGAATCTCTTACAGGTTCTGAACTGCATATAGTGGGTCTTCTCAAAGTTTAATGACAGTCAATTAGCTTTAAACCATTTATTAATGTCAGTGGAAATTTGATTAGAAGCTATTTCTAAATCTATACTTGACTTGCTACTTATTGCAATGTTTGTATCATCTGCAAACAAAACAAACTTAGCATCTGGAATTGTAACAGACGAGAGGTCATTAATGTACACAAGAAAAAGCAATGGACACAAGATGGAACATTGAGGAAAACCACATGTAGTTATTTCCCAATTAGATGAAGACTGACTGCTTACTGCAGACGTATTTTGCAACGACACCCTTTCTTTCCTGTTAGATAGACAAGACTCAAGCCATTCTGCAGCATTGCCGGCGACACGATGATATTCTAATTAAGAGAATTCAGTGGTTCACACAGTCATAAGCTTTTGACAGGTCACGGAATATGCCAGAAGCCTCTAATTTATTATTTAATGAATTAAGTACATTCTCACTGTAAGTATCAGAACCAGTAAGAAATCCAAACTCTTACTTGGACAATACATTATTTGCAATCAGATGCTTAAGGAGATGCATGAACAAACCTTTCCAAATATTTTTGAGAAAGACAGCAAAAGTAAAATTTGTCAATAGTTTGATGGTATCTCTTTATCCCACTTCTTGTAAAGAGGCTTAACTTCAGCATATTTTAACCAGTCTGGAAATGTTCGACAGATAAGAGGTTGATTACACAAATAAATTAAGATAGAACTCAACTCGCATGAACACTCTTTGATTCACTTCGTTGATATTTTATCATACCCAGTGAAATACTTAGCCGGCTGGAGTGGCCGAGCGGTTCTAGGCACTACAGTCTGGAGCTGCGCGATCGCTACAGTCGCAGGTTCGAATCCTGCCTCGGGCATGGATGTGTGTGATGTCCTTAGGTTAGTCAGGTTTAAGTAGTTCTAAGTTCTAGAGGACTGATGACCTCGGAAGTTAAGTCCCATAGTGCTCACAGCCATTTGAACCATTTTTTTTTTTGGAATACTTAGATTTTAATGATTTTATGATGGATGCCCTCCCCACATGAACCATGGACCTTGCCATTGGTGGGAAGGCTTGTGTGCCTCAACAATACAGATAGCTGTACCGTAGGTGCAACCACAATGGAGGGGTATCTGTTGAGAGGCCAGACAAACGTGTGGTTCCTGAAGAGGGGCAGCAGCCTTTTCAGTAGTTGCAGGGGCAACAGTGTGGATAATTGACTGATCTTGCCTTGTAACACTAACCAAAACGGCCTTGCTGTTGTGGTACTGCGAACAGCTGAAAGCAAGGGGAAACTATGGCCGTAATTTTTCCCGAGGGCATGCAGCTTTACTGTATGATTAGATGATGATGGCGTCCTCGTGGATAAAATATTCCGGAGGTAAAATAGTTCCCCATTCAGATCTCCGTGTGGTGACTACGCAAGAGGACGTCTTTATCAGGTGAAAGAACACTGGCGTTCTATGGATCGGAGCGTGGAATGTCAGATCCCTTAACCGGGCAGGTAGGTTAGAATATTTAAAAAGGGAAATGGATAGGTTAAAGGTAGATATAGTGGGAATTAGTGAAGTTCGGTGGCAGGAGGAACAAGACTTTTGGTCAGGTGGATACAGGGTCATAAATACAAAATCAAATATGGGTAATGCAGGACTAGGTTTAATAATGAATAAAAAAATAGGAGTGCGGGTAAGCTACTACAAACAGTATAGTGAATGCATTAATGTGGCCAAGATAGACACGGAGCCCACGCCTACTACAGTAGTACAAGATTATATGCAACTAGCTCTGCAGATGACGAAGAAATTGATGAAATGTATGATGAGATAAAAGAAATTATTCAGGTAGTGAAGGCAGACGAAAATTTAATAGTCATGGGTGACTGGAATGCGACAGTAGGAAAAGGAAGAGAAGGAAACATAGTGGGTGAATATTGATTGGGGCTAAGAAATGGAAGAGGAAGCTGGCTGGTAGAATTTTGCACAGATCATAACTTAATCATAGCTAACACTTGGTTCAAGAATCATGAAAGAAGGTTGTATACATAGAAGAACCCTGGAGATACTAGAAGGTTTCAGATAGATTATATAATAGTAAGACAGAGATTTAGGAACCAGATTTTAAATTGTAAGATATTTCCAGGGGCAGATGTGGACTCTGACCACAATCTATTTGTTATGAACTGTAGATTAAAACTGAAGAAACTGCAAAAAGGTGGGAATTTACGGAGATGGGACCTGCTGCCGGAGAATTCGTTGATAGAGGAATCGACCTCGCTGTCAAATGACAGAGATATAGCTGTGAGGATTGGAAAATCCAGTTTGTATGCTTCAAAACGGTGAAGCAACTATACTGAAAATGTGTATTTAGAGCTACGTGAGCTTGTTCTCCTGTATTCATTCCATCGAGCGGATGCTGATATCTGAAACACAGCCCAGTCTTTCACATACCAACTAAAAACCCCAGTCGTTGCGTAGGACAACATTCATTCATATGCGTCTATGGTTAACTGTCATCAAGTCCGCACAGTTCTTTAAACAGAACACTTTTTCGACGAACGTAATGTTTGTATACAGCAATTAATGTATAAGGCAGACCAAATTTTAGTTTTAATGGAGAACTATAAGTACATGGTAGGAAAACGAAGAGAAGGTGAAATACAAGGAGAACTGGTGAAATTATGTGAAGTGGGAAACTTTCTGTCTGAATTTTGCACAGAGCTCAGATTAATAATAGCAAACATTTTGTTTAGCAATCACAAAAGAAGGCTGTATATGTGGTTGAGATCGGGAGACTCTGGAACGTTTCAGAATGATGATATGATGGTAAGCCAGAGGTTTCAAAATCCCATTTTAAACTTGTGTTGTGGTATAACGGATATTCGCGGCAATTGGTATCAGGTTTCTGTCCATCCCGTTGTATGCAAATGACGAGATAATTGTAAGATAGCTATATAGTCATTGGATTCCAAAATAGTTCTATTATTTATGTATGATGTTTTGGTAATTTTTGTACATAAACGTTTTTTCTATTTGTTTCGTACCATTATCGTGTGGCTCGGCTTATTATCTCTGGCAGCATCTTCGTCGCTGACGCCAGAGACAGTAAGCCGACCACTGCCACGCAAAAACCGACGGCCAGCGCAGAGAAGAAGATCCTACTTACGACTGTTGCTCTCTGCCTTCAACTGAATTACTTACGAAAAATGTTGTAAGTGAAAAGTAAATGAATGTCGTTGTATTCATTGACTAACGTGTAACGTGATTATGTATCAGTATGCATGTTAATGTCTTGCTGTCAAGAGCTGTTACAAACTTGTGTGTATTTGCTACGATGTAATAAAGTCAGCTAGAAGTGAAGATTATTGTGTTCGATTTCTCATTCAAGAAGCAAACAGTAATAATTTATTTTGCAAGGGCCTGCTGTAAAATCACTTTCCTGTTTTAAGTGATGGTTTGGATGTTTCAAAATATTTTGATATAGATAATTTACGAAAATCTGTCAATTCAGCTATGGTTTGTTTACGGAGCTGCCCATTCCAGAGAAAGGCTTTATTATTGAGAATTTTTGATGAAGTTGATGTTTTTACTAGGTCAACAGAGAGTGTTTCTGCTCAAGCCAGAGCCTCTCAACGACAGAATCTGCACATATAGTAAAGGCCCACACACTGGGTAACCGAACACGGTCAAGAAAGATTAAATCAAATATTTACTTGAGTGCAAAGCTGATTAACTGAAAACACAACTTCTGCAATACTTATTCACCGGAACCGGAGGCTGTAACGCAGCAACGCAGACCCTCATAATAATTTATTGATTATTCATTGAAAATTAAAAGTACAGGAACAGTAAGAAGTAAAAAAATTTGGATGATGTATGGTTAATATAAGAGAACCAGACGTAGTTCAAAGTTTTATATGAAGCATTATGCAACGACTGACAGAAACAGGAAAAGAAACGCAACAAAACATGGATGGGAAGCGTTCAAGGGTGATGTGATGAAGACAGAAGTGTAACGAATGACAAAAAACAAGGCCCAGTGGAAGTTGTTCGATAACATACAAGATATGGAATGTAACTGACGAGAGGAGAAAATATAAAAATGAAGCAAATGAAACAGGCAAAAGGCAACACAGATCTCTAATAATTGAGACTGACAGCTTAAAGCTGGAAATAATATGTAGAAGAGCGTTAGAAAAAAAATGAACTTGCTGATCGAAATCGAAATAAGGCACCTGGAGTAGACCAAATTAATACCCCTGGGTGAACCAATCATGACAAAAAAATTCCCCCTTGGCATGCAAGATATAAGACATGGGCGTATAAGCCTCAAACTACTGCCAGATATGGCAGTTACTGATAGTTATGATCATCACCGAGCCTTCAGTTCAATAAATAGTAGTTGCAAAATGATGAAACGATGTACTTACAGGATACCAGAAGCACTAGTAGAAACTGCCGTCGTGGATGATCGGTTTACGTTCCTGAGAAAGGTTGGAACGTGCGAAGCAATGATGATCCCACTACTTACGTTAGACAGTTGATTGAAGACTGGTGGACTTAAGTTTGTAGTGCTTCTAGAGACAGAGAAAACGTTTGGCACTGTTGAATGTAATAGATTGTATGATATTCTGAAGGTAGCAGGGATTAATTACAGGGAGCGTAATTCTATCTGTAACTCGTATGTAACCCAGACTGTAGTCATAGTTGTTGAAGTGCATGAAAGGGAAGCAGGAGTTAAGAAGGCCGCGACACGGAGTTGCATACTACCCACGTCATTCAATCCATACATTGACCCACCATTAATATTTCCTGGAGGAGCTATTACTTATTGCAGGTCAAAATTGAAGTAAAGGCAGAAAAATAGGAAATTAAGAAGGGACCCGGATGAGCTGAAAGAACCAGATGTTGAGAGTTTCAAACCATGCTTTAGGCGACTGATATAGGGGAAAGAAATATAAGAGAATAAGAACAGGTAACTTTGCGTGATGACGTAGAGAAAGAGAAAATTAAGGAGATGGGACTTCGACATGTTGAGAGAACCAAAGTTCCTTGAGATGTTTACACAGAGATCAACCAACGATTGGCTGAAAAGTAACGAATACTAAAGATGGAAGGACAACGAGAGCAGCAGAGGATCGAATAGGACAAAAGACAAGGTCTAGTAGAAATCCTGATTTGTAAGATACATCAACCGTGTTAAAATTCAACAGTTTCTGTTAGAGCGTAATAACATGAGGAACTGAATTTAACTGTTGACAAGAGAAATAAAAATGCAGGTAATGAAACAGCAAGTGACAATACAGATATCTAAAAAACTAAAATTGATGGGAAGTGCAAAACGACAGAGCAGTAATGGATAGAGAAAAGTGCACAGCTGTTGAAGTACGTATCGCAGTGGGAAAGATAAATGCTGCTTACACGAAAATAAAATACATGTTTGGAGAAGAAAGAGAAAGGTGTGTGAATATCAAGGGATCAAATGGCAAGCGAATGCTACGTGAAGAATGGAAGTCTGAAATTTAGAAGGGCAATAGAAATGAAAGCACCTTAAAGCGAATATTATGGCACAGGAAGAAAAGTAGTGGAAGACAGGGGATGCGATACTACGAGAAAAATTTGACAGAGCGCTGAAAGATGTAAATAAAAACAAGGCATCTGTGGTAAACAACATCCCTCAGAATTAGTAATATCCTTGTTGGGAGAATGAACTACGGCAAAACTTGATGTGTAGTATACTGGGTTATCCAGTTGAGCTGCACATCTCTTACGTTTCCAGAGCAGTGCAATAATTCATAATTCTATTTCCACACAGACGAATTGTGAAAAAGTCCCCCCTAAATGACTTATAGTCTCTTTTCATAGCCATATTAATTACAGAACTGTGGTACCAACTTTACTTTTTGAAGCGGATCTGTAACAAATGCTGCTGTTGCTACCGTTGTTCTAAAGTAAACGAATTCAACGGCATATCACGGTCAAAATCCGATTGCTAATTTCGGAGTAATTACAATGTTTAGTACTTAGGAATTATCTGTTATGAACATGAAGCATGAAGATAGCATAATTTTGGTAATGGAGAGTAGTGTAGGGGATAAAAATTATGGACATAGACTGAGGTTACATCACCATTGCTGAGAGGAAGAGACTAGTACAAGGTTGCGTGGACTTCATCGTATCGTCATCTACCGTGACAACGATGCGTTTCCCAACACATGTTCAAAGGACCTTTTTTTCCTCCATTTCCAGTCAGTGATCCTTCCTTATTGTCGATTGTATTAATGTCCACCCTATAGATGCTGGTCAGGAGACGACAGTTGTGTTGACGGCAGTTCAGCAACTCACCAGGTACCATCAGCTTGGGCTTAAGATGGTCTGGTGGTGGGATGCACCCAGTCCTTCTCATCTAAGGTGAAAGCGAGGTGGCAGCAGCCCATAGGAGATACGTCCTTGAGGCCTGGCTGGCTGCTGCATCGTAAATCGCAATTATGTAGAGGCTTGCCGATAGACCGTCACAAATCCCACCTCAGGACTGATTAGCTGCAGACTGAGAACTAAGCTGTGGAAGTCAGTGTATTTGTGCCATTTACGTTATCATATGGCTAGAAAAGACAACGGTGTCACAGTTTTCATAACCTCTCACTGCTCTACACTGAGCCATGGTGTCCCAAATCCGCTAGTCAGGCTTTCTGTTCAGTTCTTTCTGCAGCGTCTGTGTACTCAAAGCTCTTACTAGGCACTGTAGCTTCACTGTGCGTGGACAACTGAGTGATGTTAAACGTCATTTTCTATGAAATTAGTTTGCTGCATCGGTACCTTGCTCTCCCAGCTTGGGTGATGTGTGGCAATTTAGTTCGGTGATGTGCATGTAATATCGGCTGTTCTTCCTGGTTGTCATTTCAGTCTACATATTTCGTTTTACACCGCTTTGACTTCCGCTTTGGTTCTGGCAGTGACCGAGGACTGAGGCAAACTTCAAAAATGTTCCGATTCACCTGGAATATCGTTCTGTGGCGTAACAATGCATTCAGGAGGATTAATATACTATAGCAAAACTCTTTTAAGTTAAAACTAATATCAATGAAACTAGCGCTATCCTACAGGCAGCTTTATTCTATTTTTCAGTACATGTTTATACCTCGTTTTGTGTCTCCACGTCCCTTAAACTCAGGGGGGAGAGGGATGTCTTCAACTACGTTTTTGCTTGATATCAAGCATCATTTAAGAATGAACTGATGTTATAATAGGTCATGTTGTTGTTGTTGTTGTTTTTGTGCGTCTTCAGTACTGAGACTGGTTTGATGCGTCCTCTTGGGGAAAATATTCCGGAGGTAAAATAGTCCCCCATTCGGATCTCCGGGCGGGGACTACTCAGGAGGACGTCGTCATCAGGAGAAAGAAAGCTGGCGTTGAACTGATCGGAGTGTGGAACGTCAGATCCCTTAATCGGGCAGGTAGGTTAGAAAATTTAAAAAGGGAAATGGATAGGTTAAAGTTGGATATAGTGGGAATAATGAAGTTCGGTGGCAGGAGGAACAAGACTTTTGGTCAGGTGAATGTTGTTGTTGTGGTCTTCAGTCCTGAGACTGGTTCGATGCAGCTCTCCATGCTACTCTATCCTGTGCAAGCTTCTTCATCTCCCAGTAACTGCTGCAGCCTACATCCTTCTGAATCTGCTTAGTGTATTCATCTCTTGGTCTCCCTCTACGATTTTTACCCTCCACGCTGCCCCCCAATACTAAATTGGTGATCCCTTGATGCCTCAGAACATGTCCTACCAACCGATCCCTTCTTCTAGTCAAGTTGTTCCACAAACTCCTCTTCTCCCCAATCCTATTCAATACCACCTCATTAGGTATGTGATCTACCCATCTAATCTTCAGCATTCTTCTGTAGCACCACATTTCGAAAGCTTCCATTCTCTTCTTGTCCAAACTATGTATCGTCCATGTTTCACTTCGATTCATGGCTACACTCCATACAAATACTTTCAGAAACGACTTCCTGGCACTTGAATCTATACTCGATGTTAACAAATTTCTCTTCTTCAGAAACGCTTTCCTTGCCATTGCTAGTCTACATTTTATATCCTCTCTACATCAACCATCATCAGTTATTTTGCTCCCCAAATAGCAAAACTCCTTTACTACTTTAAGTGTCTCTTTTCCTAGTCTAATTCCCTCAGCATCACCCGCCTTAATTCGACTACATTCCATTATCCTCGTTTTGCTTTTGTTGATGTTCATCTTACATCCTCCTTTCAAGACCCTGTCCATCCCGTTCAACTCTCTTCCAAGTCCTTTGCTGTGTCTGACATAATTACAATGTCATCCACGAACCTCAAAGTTTTTATTTCTTCTCCATGGACTTTAATACCTACTCCGAATTTTTCTTTTGTTTCCTTTACTGCTTGCTCAATATACAGATTGAATAACATCGGGGAGAGGCTAAAACCCTGTCTCACTCCCTTCCCAACCACTGCTTCCCTTTCATGCCCCTCGACTCTTATAACTGCCATCTGGTTTCTGTACAAATTCTAAATAGCCTTTCGCTCCCTGTATTTTACCCCTGCCAACTTCTCAATTTGAAAGAGAGTATTCTAGTCATGGTATGTCATGTAGACACGGAATTCAGAAACATTTTGTGAATGCCAATCAGTTGTAGGTTGGAAGTAGCGTAATAACAAACCAGACGTCAGATGTAACTTTGAGTGCATTTTGTGAGCTGTTTACGAAGTAAATATTGTGCCATGAGGACATGTTTTGATTTATAAATATTTGCGTGGCACACAGTTACAAGTGCACTTCGCAACTAGAGGCATGAATCGATTGCCACCACTAAATTCATCGAGTTACGTTGATTAAATCCAAAAGCTCCGTTTGTGGCATGATGAAGTGGGGTTTGAGACATTTTCAGTCGACGTCGTGTATACATAAGGACACACCTTTTATCTCTGTCTTATAATTTCGACGAGCATATCCATCTACAACCAAAAATAAGTTACAGATTATTATGGAAATGGAGTCCCTAGTTCGTTTGAGTCAAAATTACGCGGAAGATTCAAATATCTTAATATGCTTCGTCATTTTTGCAATCTTTTTCCGATTTTTACAAAAACAATGACACTACCTTATAGGATTGTTTGTGGTAGTCTATAAACACATTTGCCCTGCTCTTTTCATTAAGCTGTCGAGCTTGGTAGCAGCCTCTGTACCCCGGATCTATATTAATAAACGACGGGAAAAACCCTCCATCACCCGGTACCAATTTCAGGTTTCCGATGTAACGGCTCCCAAACCAACAAAAAAAAGTTCCTAATATTTCAAGCAATTATCGATTAAATAAAAAAATTAGAATTCTGTGTATATCTACTCATTAAAATGAATAATATTTCGTTGAAGTTTTGCCAGAGAAAGAGAATAGTGCAGAGTATATTCATCCATTGTCTGAGAACAAGAGGACTTCCAAGCAGCAACAGATTTTACATGTAATTTCCATCCTTTTCGAAATTTTCATGTCGGGAACAAGATAATATGCTGTTTGCGTACGGCCAAGTGGATGGAAACTTCCGATAGGAAGCATGGCTACATCAAAACAAGACACCAACCACAACATATCAAGCCCTTTTTGGACGTTTGTGTGATCATGGGTCCTTTCAGACAGACGAACGTGCAGGAGGCGTCTTACTGTGCGTACAACTGATTTGGAGCTCGTACTAGGGTTCACCTCAGCATCCTGTAGAACACCGTCCTCCGAATCTGGTTTTACGCATAGTTCACCGCCTCCTTGCACATTCTTGTGTCTGAAAGGACCTATGATCACACAGACGGCTGAAAAGGGCTTGAAATGGTGGATAATGCGGTTGGTGCCTATTAGGGTACTTGCTTTGGTGTAACCTCTTGACCGTTTGCATCTGCTTGGCCGTATACAAACATAATCTCGGCTTCTTCCTGACATGAATACAGGACCATTCTACAGCTTACAGTATGCTCGCAGCGTCGATCACACAGCCTACAACACGCAAGGAACACACAGCTCTTGATGAGAGGAACTTCCATTTGCCAGAGCCATCTACTGTGGCAACGATGCGTTTCCAGACACATGCTCGTATTTCCTTTTCCCATTTCGAGTCAGCAACCCGTTCCTGCAGTCTGTCGATTTTATTAATGTTCACGCTGCATAAGCAGACCTGCGCTACTGGTCGTCCTCTCGCCCAGCGGCCGTGACGTAACACTTCACGACTACGAGCACTTCATGCAGAGTTGTTGCCTGTCTCTCCGGTATGCAGTTTACCAAGTCAACGAGAGCGCCCTGACTGCCGGCCGTCGGAGGCAGCAGAGCTGCGGGTAGCTGACAGCGACATCGCTGTGTACGGAGTATGCGCCTCCCTTCCGCCGGCAGCTGACACCGAGAAAGGCGCCGGTGTCAGTGCATGCCATCATAACCAACGTACTTCTGTTCGCCCAGCTATTGGCAGCCGTCCAACAGGACAGCTAATGTATCCATGAATAATAAATCTTTTTTCTGACAACTGTGTCTCATTAGCGACTTCGGGCGTCCGACAGATCCTCACCACCACACTCTACGCTACACCATTTAGAGAACAGAGAAGCCAAAACTCCAGTCCTCTACATCACACTCATAAAAAAGAAGGCAAAAATGCACCATGAAGGAATTATCCGAAAGGGACGGAAATCGGTAAATGTGACGTACAAGTAGTATGAAAAGTTGGATGATTTGTTCAAGAGAAAGAGCTTCATAAATTGAGCAATTCAATAACGCATTGGTCCACCTTTGCCCCTTATGCAAGCAGTTATTCCACTTAGTATTGATTTATAATGTTGTTAAGTGTCGCTCCTGGGCGATATCGTGCCCAATTCTCCCCAATACACACTTTAGATCGTCAGAATCCACGGATGGGTGAGGGCCATACCCATAATGCTCCAAATGTTGTCATTCGGGAAGAGATACGGTGACCTTACTGACCAAGGCAAGCACGAAGACAAGCAGTAGAAACTCTCGCCGTGTACGGGCGGGAATTATCTTGCTGAAATGTGAGACAAGGATGGTTTGCAATGAAGGGCAACAAAGCATGACATAGAATATCGTCGACGTCCCAGTTGTCGGGCTGGATGGTGGGCGACAGCCGGATTGGTATCCAACCACTTTTCGGGTGGTTTCCAGACACGTCTTCCTTGGTGATCAGTGCGGAGTTCGGAGCGGGATTCGTCGCAGACGATGAGATTCGAGGCAGAATGTGCCCGACACCACTGCAAACGTGGTTATTGCTGTACAGAGGTCAATAGTAGTCGTCGCAAGGGGCCCCTATTAATGGTCCTTGTGGTTGCTGAAGCTGCATTTGCAGGTAGGACTGGTGATAATAAATCATCTGGGACTCTAAGTGCCTCTCTGATGATTTCTAGGTGCTCTCGTTCAGTCGCCTCTACAGGTCAACCGCTTCATTCTTGACGCTATATGCGACCGTGGTTCACGTATTCCTGCCAGCATCGTCGAATAGTGACATGGCTCCTATTAACATGTCACAAAGATGCTGGTATCATATGTCACAAAAACCCTGGTATGGACATGTCCCCTGATTACTACCATTGCCATCTGCTCGATGGAATAGCGCTGCAACGTCACACATTCATCCATCGTCCACCAGAGTATACAATTCTGCGTCTTTCGTCGATAACAGTATGAATATTGATTTGTAACCAATCTGCGCCTATTTTCCAATTAGAATGTTTATTAATAAAGTTAGAAGTCAGACTTGTGTACAGTATTATTTCCACAAACCTGTCTGCCACTTTAGGAAAATGTAATAGATGAATTGTTTACGAAATTTAAAAAGGCTTATAATGGATGTGTAGGTCGTGTCGTCGTAAAGGAATTTTGTTTGTAATTCAAAAACTGGTCTCAAATTTTGCTTGTCTATAGTATTTCCAAGCTTACGGAGAGTTAAATTAGAATTTATATTTCAATTATACTAAGTTAGCTGATATGTTTTGGCCTCTGTTGTATGTGTATAACGTGATATTTTGTCTTACAGCATATCCTGAATAAATGTTACTTTTGAAAACAGTTCCTTAATTCGCTTTTAATACTGCAGAACAGTATCTTTTGTTAATTCTTGACAACGCTTTCAAATTAGCCAAACGAGAGGGTCCCCGAATCAGTCCTATGACTCTGGTATGGTCTAAAGTAGTTATCGATCCTCAGTTCACGGTACTTAACATTGGGGTCATGTATTAAACTGATTTCAACACTCGAAATATGGATTACTTATAGGAACGCAATGTAGCGCGACTCCGATGCGGGTATGTAAGCTCCGACGTAAAGGCAAGGGATTAGTGTGGCATTCGTGTCTTTCCGACTCGCGTACGGTAAAAGCGGAAACGTAAACTATGGCGACGTTATTACCAAATGCATCTGTACAGGAGCATCGTCTTATTCTCTTTTGGGGTGCCGAAGGGCAAATATCCTTAGACATCGACCGGATAATCAAGAACGTGTATGGGGCAGCATGTCTGTTGATAACCATCGTAGTCAAATGGTGCACCAAGCTCTGCTGGCCGCGATTCGACACAAGACGCTGGTCGATCTGGGAGGCCAGCCTCAAGCTAGTCGTCGTACAGGAGTAACGCAAACTCACGTGCGAGACAGAGCACCTGCCCTGTAGTGTTGGTATCTCTGTGTGAGATTATCACACCTTCGGACACTTAAAAACGGCCTTGAGGATTAGATAATACTCGTCGGAAGAGGATGGGCAGCAGGCAGTTACTGAATTCGTTGTGAAGCAGGACACGCTGTTATACCAAACGAGTATAGTCAACCTGGTGCTTCGGTGGGATGATTGCCTCAATTCTCACAGCGTTTTTGCCTGACTGGCTTACCGATTGCTGTCTGCACGGTCTTCGTTTGTAAACTTTTTCATAGTCTTTACACATTTTCCGGTGTACTGCATAGGACGAATGGAATCAGCAAGCAATCAGGAACGTTATGTTGCTGCCATAAAAGTGTCTTACGTATAAAAATAAACTGAAAGAATTTCGTAAATATTTTGCACAGTGTCAAAGACTTTGTTGTTAAGTGTTGCGAATGGCTTTGTTTTTATAATGGGGAATCGGTAATGAAATTACATTAGGTAAAGTATGAAGTAAAAGAAAGTGTATTTTTCCAAATGGAAAGTATTACAAGAACGGCTGGGTACACAATTCGCAGATGCGGTGGCTGCTTTACCTGGTCTTGACGCAGTGCGCGGCGGTGACCAGCCAGTTCTCGGAGAGCACGTTGGCGCCGCAGTAGTGGCTGCCGTTCACGTGCAGAGACGCCAGCGCCGGGAACTCGTGGTCCGCCGCCGGTTTGCCGTTCACGATGCGGCCCCCGTGACCAGACACTGCATCACGACAGACAACTTTTGAATGTCTATCACTACACACGTGGTGAACAGTACCTACTACTCATGTGTAAGATGGCCTTCAGACTTAATATCCACTAAATGTACATGCTATTAAGCGACATCCCACCAGCACTGAAGTCAAGTGGGATGTTACGAGATTGGGAGCCACACCATTTAGTAAACTTCGGTGACGATTTCGTGGCTAAATATCGTTCCTGTTTCCGTCCTCTTCTCAAGTTAAGCTCTCACGCTCAAATTATTCTTGGGACTAGCTGAAACCCGGGAAGCTCTGAAACATTTAGCCGGTCATGGAACGTGTATCGGAAAGACAAATTAGATGCAATAGCAGAGGGAGTGTTCATTGCAGGGGAAAAGAATCGTTTTTTATTGAGGCAGACTTTGAGTGTGACAGTGAAGTTATCTGGTCGCGTATAAAAGTCTAGGTAAAACCAAGTACATCGTTGGATATTTTTACCGACCACCCGTTTCAACTATGAAAGTTTTAGTGTCACTTACAGAAAGTCAACGATTATTAGCGCGGAAATGCCAATATTATATAATATTACTTGGAAGCGACTTAAGACTACGTCAATGGATTCATTGCGGGGGACAGAGACAGAGTCTTGCGAAGTAGTTTGAACTTTTTTTTTTTCGAAAAATGTCTCGAGCAGCTAGTTCGATTGCCCACATGCAGAGGAAATATCAGAGACCTTGTAGCTACAAACAGCCTGACCTTATCGACGATGTCAGAATAGAGCCGGGGACTTTTTGTCATGCCATCATGATAGCCACTATGGTCGATAAAGCTAATAAATAGATCAAGAAGGCTAGGGGAGTATATCTGCTAGAAAGAACAAGTAAGGAGTTGTCAGTATCTCAATTAGGCAATGAATTGGCATCAATTAGTTCAAGTATGATGGAGGTAGAGAAATTATTGACAAAGTATGAACGGATTGTAAATCGTGCTCTGGATTAAGGACAGAAAAGAACAACCGTGGTTGAACAAGGAAATTCGGAAAACACAAAGAAGCAAAGGCCTTTGCAATCTCGTTTCATAATACAACGTACAAATGACGACAGCTAAAGGTTAGTAGAGATTAGTATTTCTGTAAAAAAAATCTATGTGCGAAGCGTACAAATACTACCATCGTACCTTATCAAAATATCTGGCAGAGAATCCGAGAATGTTTTGGTCCTATGTCAAATCATTAAGCGGCTCTAAGGCTTTTATCAGTTACTCGTTGACCAGTCTTGTGCGACAGTAGAAGATATCAAAAGGAAAGCCGAAGTTTTAAATTTTGCTTTTGATAAGTCGTTCACGCAGGAGAATCGTACAAGCATACAGTCGTTTGACTTTCGCGCAGACTCCCGGGGAATGGATGACACAGAAGAGAAACAGCTGAAAAGGTTGAAAACAAATAACTCACCAGGGCCAGGTGAAATCCCAGTTCGGTTTTACAGAGAGTGCTCTATTTCAATGGCCTCTTACTTATCTTGCATTTATGGCGAATCTCCCGCCCAGCGCAGAGTCCCAAGCGACTGACAAAAAGCGCAGGTGAGTCCTGTTCATAAGAAGAATAAAAGAATGTACCATAAAAATTATAGGCAGCAGTTTACTGCAGAATTCTTGAACATGTTCTCAGTCGAATATAACAAATTTCCGTGAGACGGAGAAGCCTCTGTCCATAATTTAGCGCGGTTTTAGAAAATATCGCTGGTGCGAAACTCAGATTGCCCTTTTCTCTGACGATATATTGAGAATCGTAGAAGCAGGGCAACAGGCAGGTTCCATACTTCTAGATTTCCGAAAAGCATTTAACACTGTACCGCACTGCAGGCTCTTAAAAAAGGATACGAGTACGTGGTTTCCCAGACATGGGGTGCCCCGGGGAAGGGTGAAAGAACCATTATTGTTTTCTGTACACATAAAAAATCTGTCGGACAGGGTAGCAGCAATCCGCGGCTATTTGTCGATGATGCTGTGGTGTACTGGAAAGTATCACCATTTGGCGAATGTAGGAGGGGACTTAGACAAAATTTCTTGTTGATGTGATGAATGGATGTTAGCTATAAATGTATAAAAATGTAATTCAGTGCGGATGAATAGGAACAACGAACCCGTAATGTCCGAATATAGCATTGGGAATTTGTTGCTTGATACAGCCACCACGTTTAGAAACCTAGGCGTAACATTGTAAAGCGATAAGAAATGGAATGAGCATATAAGGTTTTTAATAGGGAGAACTTTGGAATAGTGTGGTTCATCCGTAAAGGAGACCGCATATAGGACACCAGTGCGACCTGCTACTGAGTACTGCTCGAGTGTTTGGGATCAGCGCTCGTTCGGACTGAAGGAATACAATGAAGCAGTTCAGAGGCGTACTGCTGTATTCGTTATCGGTAGGTTCGAACAACATGCAGGTATTACGGAGATGCTTCTGGACTCAAACTGGAGACCCTGGCGTGCAGTCGACGTTGTTTTCGATGGACACTGTTGAGAACATTTGGACAAACGGTATTTGAAGTCGACTGTAGAACTATACTGCTGCAGCAAACGTACACTTTGCGTAAAGAACATGAAGATAAAGAAAGAGAAATTAGGGTTCATTTAGAGGGATACAAACAGTCTTTTTCCGCTTGCTCTGCTTGCATGTGAAACAAAAAATGGTATGACTAGTAAGTGGTACAGGGTAGCCTCCGGCATGCACTGTACGGTCGGTGACTTGCTGAGAATGTATGTAGATATAGATATAAAAGATTCCATCGTCATTGGAGAAAGAAAGTTTTAACGTTATCCGATGCTCTCACGACGCAGTTAAATAACAACACGGAGAAACAGCAATGGCACCATATGTTATATCTGTCTACTGTGAAAATGCTTACCGTCAGAACTGAGAAGTGGTAACACACTGCGCAACGAAATCGTAGCATTCATATCGTGCAAGTACGAATTACACGAAGAGCTCTGAAATAGATTATCCATCACGTCATCTGGTATGTAATATGTCCTCGGTTGTTTAACTGGTATTATTCTTGGAGCAGCTAAGTAGTTGCACTAATGAATCTTCATATTACATCATACACGATGCACGCGTTTTCCGAAGTAGTCTATTCTTGTGGCTACTTCACGCATGCTCATCAAAGATAAGATTCAACAGTGTTCTAATGGCAATGGTCACGATAGAACTGTATGTTCGTGTATCGCTCACCATCATACTGTAAACTGTATCACGAGCTCCACTTCAGTTCACAGCAATATCTCCCACATAGAAGTAGGTGTCCCATCAGCCGGAATGTTATCTGTCGGCCAACGCGATTGTTTGCTCTGTTTTTGACGTACTTCGTCGTTTAGAAATGTGTACTGCAAAACACCAGCCGTATAAGCCACCTGTTTTGATGTTTCAAGCGCCCACTGGTGCGTTCCAGCGTTACTACTAATGCCTGTATACAGTAAGGTATGTCTCGCACGAGCGTTTCTGTATACCATAGGGAGCTGTCAGCTTAAAATTGCCAGGTCTTCACTCTTCAGTCTTTCCTAATAGTGACTAATGAATTGACAAGTGATCTGCTGAATCGATTAAACGCCGAAGGCCCTGTGCCTGTGTAACTTCTAACATGGTGTTCCATGCATCTGCAAAGCACATACCGAAATACATTTATACTGGACATGATATCCATCACGTCACGCTGACGAGCAGTAGAACCTCTCACGAAATCTCTGTCACGCTGCTTATAGAACTATACTGACAGAAATGGGAAATGAAGAACACTTTGACAGTGTGAGAGCTAATACTTCAGTATTTCCAGCGATCTGACATACGTTCATTAAAAGCTCATCCTCACCAGAGCTTTTTTTCATCCAGAAAATACTCATTCCTGCCGATGAAAAATGGTATCATTACGTGACTTTCGGGCGTATTTAACGTTACTGATACTTTCTAGGAGAAGGATGTCCTTGTGCAGGTTACAATAATCTTTCGGATTTTGTAAAAGGTAGAATCATTGGAATTAATGTCATAGGAGTATCAGACCGACAAATCACAATGATTGCGAAATAACGAACGATGAACTTACGACAACAGTGCGGTAGGAAGAGAAGATAAAAAAGTCTTTGCAGAAGGACTACAACACGAGATGATCGTAGGAGTCTTCGAGTGGCTCTTAGGGGTAGACGGACGACAACAGCTGAAATCGGGAAAGATGTCACAAAAAGAAGGTCATCAGGAACTGTTGGAAACATTAATGAAAGCAGAGTCGAGTTCCCTAGTTCCTGTATGTCGTTTATCGCGGACACTATACCATGGAGCACAGAGACTTGCATGACATGGTGAAGAGTTACATGAACAGCGATTCTCCAGACTCATACCTCTCCAACTCCTCCTGTAGACGGGTGCCATGGGAAATTCCAAGAGGATTGACAGTTGTTGTCGTACCCTCCGGGAACCGGGTAATAAACGGCGTATTGTAGCAGGCGACAGCAGTACCATACACTGCAGTTCACACCACAAATACAGTGAGGAATGCAAGGATCACTGACCGATGTGTTGTCACCCTTGATGTGTCATCCGTAGAGAATGTCTGAGGTGCTGCGGCAAGACAACTTTCATAACAGCCTCCTAACAACTTTCATGAACTGAGAAATTGTTCCAAGTAGACAAGAGATTCTTTCAAGATGACCTTCAAAGGGTTTTTTGTTCCATGTCTAAATGAATGCAAGACTGTTTTCGTGACCATGTGGTCTACGCCTCATACCGATGTTAATAATCGACATCGCTTCCAAACAAAATAAAAGTTTGTAAACTGAACGTCTCCACAAAGTTTGAAAAATAATAGACTGGTGCTTTTTTTCCATCAATTTCATTCGTTCTGTAGACAGTGGAGCTCTCACTCTGACACACTATTCAGTGTTTGGATGCATTTTAGTTTGCTGTTAGTAAATAAACTAAAATATATATTACAACATAACATCGTTACATGTCATGATATGTGTAGAAAGTTTTGTGGCGTAGCCTGGTTAGTCACCCCTCTGCTGCGAATGGCGTATAGTGTAGAAAAATAAAGCGACGATAAATCGATAGCAGAAAATGCTGTATGGGGTGAACGTTACGACTGTACCTAAACTCGGGTCACGTCAGCACCGATGAGAAAAGCTAGAGTAGTCTCGTACAGCAAACACGCTATCAAACTAGAGTTCCAAATCGAAGTACAGAAAAGCGAGATAACGTCTTACAGATTAGGCGAATGCAGGCTTCAATATCGATATTCGAGTTGCCAATCTGCCCTATAGCTGAGCTATTTACTTTCATTTGACGTCTTTACCGCGAACAGTAGAGACATAATTGAATGCCTAGAGCAGATTTTTCCTTTTTCTACCGTGGCGTGTTGGGTATCTGAGCGGTCAGCATGGCATTCAGTGACGTAGAGGACGCGACTAGAATTTCTGGTACTCCACGAGATTGATTTCTTAATGGGACACCTGGAAAGGGTTCACCTCAGCCTCGTTATACTGTTTGAAGAGCTACTTGAATGAGAAGTGGCGGTTCCAAGACTTCAAAGCCGACAACGTACGGGAGAGCTAAGTGCTGACCCCACGTTAATCCACAGCGCATCAAAATGACGCCATTGACTGAGGATAATATGGCAGTCGTTCGCTCCCGTCCGACTAGTCTGAGGCCAGAGCGGTGAAACTTTGCTTTCCTCCATCAATCTTCTGCCCAACACTCTTTCCCCTCCTGTGCCAACCTCTTCATTTCAGAGTAGTACATCTACCCATTGTCCTCACTATTTCTCGGATGTATTCCAATGTCTGTCTTCCCCTTCAGTTGTTACCCAGTGCCGGTCTGCCTAGAGCACCTAGGAAATTATTACATTTATTACCTTATCGGCCCACTTAATTTTCAACATTTCCCTGTAGTACCATATCTCATCGTTTCAGTTCTCTTCTTTTCCAGTCCTTCCACAATCAATAATTCACTTCCAAACAACTCCGAGTTCATTCAGGACTTTATTCTTTAAATTAGACCCCTTATTTGATACTACTAGACTTCTTTGATGAGCGTTATATGGTGTGCAAATAATATCGTCACCTTTCTCCGAGTCTGTCTCTATACAGGTAGAGTGGCGATATATAAGAGCAACAAGCAACGTATTGATAGTCACCCCTGAGATGTCTGTAGTATACTGGTAGTTTATAGTGTCAAGACATTTCATTTCTAACACAACTAACACTTCCATATCCTTAGTGTTGTTTAACGATGATCATTTAAAAAGAGCCTGAGTCTCAAAGCATTATTTTGAATTTATCTGGAACGCCCTATTTGCTCAGTAAATGTGTCAATGTTATCGTGTGTACGACGAGTATAGGATAACACGAAAAGCAGCAAGAAATGGTATAAAAAGAGCAGGATTCTTTATGAATAGAACAGTAAACGGAGAGTGAGTTACCACAAACAGCTCAATGATAGTGTTATTTTCATCAGAATCTGCAAACCAATGCCAAAGGCAAGAGTTCTGATGTACTTACCGACGTGCAGCAGAAGATAGACGAAATATGTAAGGATATTGAACTAGTAAGTCAGTGTGTAAAAGTAGATAGTCTAATAACGAAGGGGGGTCTGAAATGTGGTAGTAGGCGAAGGAATAGCATAAGGAGTAATGATAGTGGAAGGGTATGGGTTGTCCAATAAATTTCAGCTAATAATAGTGTATACTCACAAGAAGAGGTGATATTCCAGAAATAGGCCGTGAAACACAGATTCCGACAACAGATACTGACTGTGAAGCTTACACAGGGATTCTGATCAGAATAGAAAAGACGGACAATAGACTGAAGTTTAAGAGAATGTTAGGGAACCGTCAATGTGCAAAGAAATAAGATACAGACGTACTGTGGAATGATGAGGCAAATTAGAAGTTCTTTATGTATGTAAATACTGAGACAGTAAACACGGTAGTAGGAAGTTAAGTTGGAGAGAACTGGCTTTACTAAAAGAGGCAGTCACATAAGTTGAAAAACATAGGTACAAGGAAGTTAAAATGCAGCTTGAATACACCCTTTATTATAAAATTTGCTGATAACATTGCTGGTGAGTGAAGAATATGGACTGAGAGTAAACAGAAGAAATAAGATAGTAATGAGAAACTCTAAAAATGAGATTAGCGATAAACTGAACATTAAAAAAATTGGTTCAAATGGCTCTGAGCACTATGGGACTTAACATCTGAGATCATCAGTCCCCTGGAACTTAGAACTACTTAAACCTAACTAACCTAAGGACATCACACACATCCATGCCCAAGGCAGGATTCGAACCTGCGACCGTAGCGGTCGTACGGTTTCAGACTGAAGCGCCTAGAACCGCTCGGGCACACCGGCCGGCAAACTGAACATCAAATCTGGTGACCAGGAAGTAAACGAAGTGCCACGTTGGTAGCAAAATAACACATAACAAACGTAGCAAGGACATAAGAAGCACAATAAGAAGCGCTATCTTAGGTAAAGAGGGAATTTCTGGCTAACAGAAGTCTACTAGTATCGAACACAGGCACAATTTGAGGAAGAAATTTCTGAGATTGTGTGTTTGGAGCACTGCATCGTATGGCAATGAATCAAGGACTACGTTAAAACTGGAGAAGAACTGAAGCGTTTTAGTTGTGGTACTATAAAATGATGTTAAAAATCAAGTGTACTGATGAGATACTGAATGTGGAGATTCTCCGAAGAATCGGTGAAGAAAGGAAGACACGAAAAACAACGACAAGGGAAAGGGACACGACAATAGGACATATGTTAAGACATCAGGAAATATTTTCCGCGGTGCTAGAGGGATCTGTCACCGAAGTTATGCGCTGTCGGGCTGGGCTAGCACTTGAATGGGTTACCATCCAGTCTGTAGAGCGCTGTTGGCAAAGGGGCAGCAATCAGCCCTGTGAGGCAAACTGACAAGCTACTTGATTGACAAGTAGCGTCCCTGGTCCCATACAGTGACATACGGCCGGGACAGCGGATAGCGGTGTACTGGCCACATGTCCCTCCATATCAAAAACTTCCCAAGTCTTGTAAATGTGTATGATAACTTCACCGTCAGAGTACAAGCATCCACGCTTCATCTTCATATTAATATAGTATGTTTCGATCCATAGATTTAAGTTTCCTCCATTTGTCAATATTTTTTTGAATTATTTTGATTTTTTTCGTTCCAGATAGATGTTCAGCTGCATCAGCTCGATCACCATCTTCACATCCTCCTACGTGCTTCTAAAGCATTTCGTATCATCTAATCTCCATCGTCATTTATCTTGACACCTCCATCTCCATTCCCTTTCAAAGCAACCGTTCCGGCATTTGTCTGGAGCGATTTGGGGAAATCATTGGAAGCCTAAATCTGGAATTGCCGGACGAGGCTTTGAACCGTCATCCCCTCCTGCCCCCCCCCCTCCCCCACCGAATTAGAGTCCAGTGTGCCAACCATTGAGCTACGTCACTTAGATCCTTACTTTAAGAAAACTTTCTATTCCCTCCACCACGTCCGTTACTTTACCATTGTGTAGTTCATGCAACGCTTCACTAATACTAAGCTCTTTGTGCTTGGAGTCTTTTAAATGTGCAACCAAGTGGAGGAGTTACTGTCACTTATCACCGTGTGTTCTTTGCACCTTCTTTTCTCTTTGACCAATATAAAACTGAAATCATTTCCGCAACTAATTTTATGTTTTATGGGAAAAACTCCGGTTTACGTGGAGTTTGTCTCAACAGGCGCTGCAAACTATTATCGTTCCTCCGACTTGTGCTCACTTTCGAATTCTTAAAGCAACGAGCTATTTTATCGGAAAAAGTAACGGGATTGAGCCACATTTTATTGGTTTTGTAAATGACGTGTGAGCTACCTACTTAGGTAAACCGTTATTTGCAGCTATGTTCCGCAGAATTTGTAGTCAATTTTGTTTTCCAGTGCCAACCTTTGAATCCTAGAGTAAGCTGATGCAAGGTTATGTGCCTTCTGGTGACGGTTCTATATGTGAATAATAATGTACGTTGTGGAGGAGTTATGAAATATATCGAATGTATCTTCAAATTTCACATTCGAAATTTTGAGATAAGAAAAGCTGACTTTTTCTCATTTTCTTTGGTTCCACTGCGAATTTAATCTGATGACACAACCTGCTGAAATGTGAATGTTTAATATTATACTCATTTGTTGTATAATGAAATAAGATTAATATGTCGTCGACACACCTATCAGAATGAACTATTTTCTCGTTTTTCCAGTGAACCCGCAAATATCTTTTCTAGTAAATTATTAAAAGTATCACCTAATGTGCCTGTGAGGCAAAACCCAACACCACTCCATTCTCTTGGATACAAATTTCGTTCTAGAGCGAGAAATAGTCGTATGCAGTTATCAGCTCTAGGAGATATACTATTCATAAACTTATCTAGACGTTTCTTTTATACTTAAGGAGGTAAATTTTAATGCTTTAAATAGTTTCTGCTGGTATAATTTTTTATGAGGGTTTGATATGTCGAATGACAGAACTTTCCCGCTATAGTGAATCTATTTTAATTTGGTAACTACATGTATACATGTATGTACTTCTGTATACACACTGACTGTCAAGGAATGGGAAGGATCTAGAATAGGAGGAAACGAAACTTCAAGATTTGAGACGGCATGTGACGTAATTTTAGTGATGATGAAATCGAATGAAATGTGTGATGAACTTGTCAGTATGAGATCACGTTTCTCCTGTGGTGTGGATGCATGCACAGAATCGGTTGAGAAGGATGTCATGCACAGGCGACAGGCAAAATAATGTGAACAGCAGTAGCAACAGGGTGGTCTTGTTTGATGCTCAACAATGCAGCTAAGGCTCGTGTCTTGCTGGACTGTTCATGTTCAGTACGGACTAGGCATCAGTGGAGGTTGTTTACCAGTGGTGGACACTTTGTATTTGCATTCAGAGGACGAGCTCGACCTGCAATGAAAGACCTAAAGGAGTTCCAAAGAGGGTACATTTTGGGAGCCCGATTAGCTGACGTATCAGTAACAAAAACAGCCAACTTACTGAATATTTCAAGAGCAACTGTTTCAACAGGCCTGACAGCCTACACAAAACATGGGGAAACATCATCGTGTAATGGTAATAGTTGACCGAGCAGGTCCTACCTATGTTCGATCGTGAACAGATCTTGCAAATACCTCTGCATCACGCAGACACTTCATAGAGACTCGTGCGATGTGTGGAGGAGCATTGTCCTGTTCAATACGTGTACCGCGGCACAGTCGCATGCGAGGTACCACATGATATTGCACGATGTTCTCGGCCAATTTTTGTGCTGTCAGAGTTCCCGCAGTCACTAGCAGCCGTGACCTGAAGTCATACCCGATGGTCATACCCGATGGCCCTTCACACCATGCCGTGAGTAGTGTCCCTGCGCACATCCGAAACATTAAAAGAAAAGGACGTCAACCTGCTAGTGCAGAACTGCGATTCATCGTGGAAGCCAATGTGATGACATTCAACAGCAGTCTATGCTTTCCGTTATCGCACCTCTCGAATCGCACCCTTTTGTGCTGCGGTGTTAACAGCATCTTACTATGCTTAGAACAGTAATTCCCTGGCCTGGCTGCTGTTAGTCTCCGGCTAATGGTGACACAAAATTGTTGAAAATCATTTAAAAGCCAATATTGCACAATATACGGATTCAACAGTCTTAGCTGTCATCTTCAGTCTTAAACAAATTTTGGAATAACACATGTTCATTTTACTCTTAACCTCATGCAAAAGATGTCAAATAAATAAAATTCAGCACTGTTGAAACCGGGTGTCTTGAATAAAAAAATATTTTGTGCGATATTTGCTTTTGAATGGGCTTTAACAATTAAAACAGATCCCCTTCAATGAGAAAATTCAGTGACTCAAAATGTTGCAAGGGGACTCGGATGGCATGGACAGCTTTGTAGGGTTTATTATGTGCCTGGTGCACAACACGGTGGTGCTCCTTTGTGGTGGTCAGACGTGGTGGAGTCAGACGTGGTGGACCGGAAACTTGATAACGAGTTTGCTCGCCCTTACGTTGCCATTCCGTCCAGATCAGGCCACTGTCATTTACGAATGAGCCATGTATCTGGATAATGCACGATTATACCAGACGGCCGTACAGAGACCCACTGCGAGGTCCTTCCCCGGGCGGACAACACTGTATCGCAAGAGTGTGCAGCCCGTCCGCCTCCTTCGCAGTGGTCGCTCCCCCTCTGACGCTGTTCATGCCGTATATACCCCACTAGGTCTGGTAACAACGCTAAACACGAACAACATTAATGCATCCTAGTTGTCGTTCAGCCTGTCTTACGGAATTTCAACTTGAATCATTTACATACCCGTCATTGTTGTGTGCATGTACGAAGTTACATTAACATCCGACCATGCTTTTTGTGTACCCCTCTTTTGTTGTCAAGCAACCTTACTAAACCTATCTTATCACTCTTCAGTACACATGAATCAGAACACCCGAGTGCTTCGTATTTGTACGTCTTCTTGATATGTGTGTGTACTTTAACACGAGATCGTGATAACACTTTATCAGTAGCCCCCTGCCAACATTAAATGTAGTGCGTCCGTACGTGTGTGCTGAGTGCTATGATACGTGTAATATACAAGAGCATGCTGAAAAGTAATGCCTCCGACATTTTTATGTCAAAGATCTTACAGAGTTTTACACAGAACAAACGTTATTAACTCTCTATGGCTTTGTTCTTCATGCCCACGTATCTGCAGCCCTCTGCTGCTAGAGGTCTGAGAATTGTAGTGTGTAACATGGACGTGTGTAACTTAACTATGTCGCTGTGTGAGAAATGGCGTGCTGTAATTGTGTTTCGAATTCTAAGAGTTCGACCACACATGCGTACCCTCTCCATCAGCACGACGAGTCCACAACACACACTGGCGCTGAAACATATGCTAAAATACGACGCTTGCGTTCCCTTACATGGATCATCCTGCACGTAGTCTCCACATGGCCCAATCCGATTTTCATCTCTTTATAAAACTCGGAGAACACCTTCGAGCCGGACGGACTGACCGTGCGGTTCTAGGCGCTACAGTCTGGAGCTGAGCGACCTCTACGGTCGCAGGTTCGAATCCTGCCTCGGGCATGGATGTGTGTGATGTCCTTAGGTTAGTTAGATTTAATTAGTTCTAAGTTCTAGGCGACTGATGACCTCAGAAGTTGAGTCGCATAGTGCTCAGAGCCATTTGCACCAACACCTTCGAGAACTTCAGTTTGGTAGTGCTGAAGAGGTGCAAGCAGAGGTGAGGTTGTGGCTCCGTCAACAATGTCAGACATTCTACAGTGACGGCATCAGCAAACTGGTCACTCGTTAGGGGAAATGTGTTCGTCACCTAGGTGACTATGCTGAGAATAAAACTGCATAGACATGTAGAATAAAGATGTGCAATGTTAATAACATTTGTTTACAAATCTTTAACAGTATTCACTTAAAAAATTTGGAGGCGTTACTTTTCAGCAAGCCCTAATATATAATTTTGAGAACTGTGACGTGCAACCAAACAAACGGTGCTACTCATTTCAATTTTATGGTGACTGTGCCACCTGCATTCGTAAGCGCAGTGGCGGTGGACGATATTTAAATATGCACAGACACAGAGACTTGTATGCCATACAAGTGACAAAGAGTCACGGGATAGCGATATTCACAGTGCAGATGGTGGTAGTACCGCATACATAAGGAATAAAAGGGCAGTACATTGGTGGAGCTGTCATTTGTACTCAGGTGATTCATGTGGAAACACTTCCGACGTGAGAATGACCACACGGCCGGAATTAACAGATTTGGAACGCGGATTGGTAGTAGGAGCTACCCGCATCGGACATTCCATTTCGAAAATCCACAGTCTCAAGAGCGCGCCGAAAATACCAAATTTCAGGCGTTACCACTCACCACGGACGACGCAGTGCCCGACAGGCTACGCTTAACGACGGAGAGCAGTGGCGTTTACGTAGAGTTGTTAGTATTAACAGACAAGCAGCATTGCGTGAAATAACCGCAGAAATCAACGTATCCGTTATGACAGCGCGGTGAAAGTTGGCATTACTGGGCTGTGGTAGCAGATGACCGACACGAGTGCAGCGCCTCCCTTGGGCTTGTGACCACATCGGATTGGCCCTAGACGGGAAAACTTTGGCCTGGTCATATGAGTCCACATTTTAGTCGCTAGGGTTCGAGTGTGGCCCAGATCCCACGAAGTTGTCAAGAAGGCACTGTGGAATCTGGTGGTTCATAATGGCGTGGCCAGCGTTTTTATGGAGAGGACTGATTCTATGGTCCAGTTGAACCGATCTTTGACTGGATATGGTTATTTTTGGCTGGTTGGAGACCATTTGCAGCCATTCGTAGACTTCATGTTCACAAACAAAGATTGAATTTTCATGGTTGGCAGTGCGCCATGTCACCGATATGAAGAACGTTCTGGACAATTAGAGCGAACGGTTTGGCCACCCAAATCGCCCGGCAAAAATGAATCTCAGTGAAAATTTATCGGACCTAATAGAGAATTCAGTTCGAGCAAAAAGTCCTACACCGGCAATAGTTTCGCAATTAGGAACGGCTGTAAAGGCAGCGTGGTTTAGTATTTATGCAGGTGACTTCCAACGACTTTTTGAACCCATCCCACATCAAATTAGTGAGGTATGTGGTGAGAAAGCGGATCAGGAGGTATCCCATGACCTCTGTCACCTCAGTGTAATGTGCTATCGGTAACTGTGTGTGAAGTAAGGTCGAACTTCTTACTATGTTTAACACTTAATTGATTGCGGATACAGGAAATTTATATTGCCTATACTTAACAGGACACTTGATAATGGTTTAAGACAGAACGTGCGCAATCGTACAAAGGCGGCACTGAATCACTTTCAGGTACTGACAACGCTGTATCACAAGAGTAAGCGTCATCTCATCCTTCTTCGAAGTGATCCTGCAACATTGTAGGCTGTCCACGCCTCTTATACCCCGCCAGGCCTGGTAACTTGTACCCGGGAAGCGCGGAACAGCAAAGACTGGAAGCGTTAATGGAGAAACAAGTTTAATCTCTCAACTGAAGTTCACGCAAGATCTGAAAAGAAACACTGTCAGCCGGAATTGTACACTGAGTCCCTATCACTATAAATACATCATTGTCACTTCGACTCTGGATATGATGGCAGTTACAAGCGCTGCGTCTAAGTGCGCAGTGCTGTTCGTGGCGGAGCGTGCGCTTTTAGCTAGTCGGGGCATGCAGGGGTGAACAGACCCCCGGTGAGCCCGCTGTAGAGTAGTATGGCGTGATTCGCCTGTTGTCGGTAGAGAACTATTTTCCCAGTGTACGGTGGCCGGCGTTGCCGGTGTTACCATTGAAGCGGCTCAGGGGTGGTTAAGTTGGCGCTGTATTGCGGTGGTGGTGACACCGCCTGTCGGCCGCAAGCTGAACGCCGTCTGATTCCTGGCCCCGAAACGCTGTGCGCCACGGTGCGGTCAAAGATGTCACTGCAGTAGCCGGCCGCCATGGCCGAGTGGTGTTAGGCGCTTCAGTCAGGACGCTAAGGACGCAGGTTCCAATCCTGCCTTGGGCATGGATGTGTGTGATGTCCTTAGGTTAGTTAGGTTTAAGTAGTTCTAAGTTCTAGGGGACAGAGGACCTCAGATGTTAAGTCCTATAGTGCTCAGAGCCATCTTAACCATTTGAACACTGGAGTAACAACACCAAACACATTAGATGCGTACTCAGCGTCAGTGACCAACATAATGAAGAACTGCGTTATTACTGTCTCCATCACATCCAGTACCATCATAAACACCATCGCGTTTCAAGACGTTTCAAATGTTGTGACATACCATTTCTCGTCTCTGTCGCCATCTGCTCCTCTGTGGTCTTGATACATGCCTTTTCAGGTATCATAAATTGTAATATTACTTCACAGCTTGAGTCACCAAGTTCCAAATGTTGAAGTTTTCTCCAGTTCTACTTCAACTACTTAAAGTACATCTGAGGTTACACCGGGAATACCAAAAATTCAAGTTTTAGCTCCTTCGTTGAGGTGATAACGAATATAAAGGAATTTGAAGAATGGGAATACTAAATTGGGTCATTTGAGCACCATAAAACCTATTAATAAAGAAAATAAATAAATGTGCTTTTCGCACAATGCTGTATAATTATTGATTTTTTTGTGTTGTAATGTTTCGTGTAACATGTTTAGCTGTTTCGAAGTCAAGCTAAGAACTTCAACAACAAAAATTCAACCTTTGTGTAACGTAAACCTTATTTTAAAGCAGGAAATTGACCATAAAACCCTCTTACCTGTGGCCGTCGCTCCCAAGAAAATACAAATCAGGAAAGTCTTCATTTTCGTCAACACTTCTCTCTGACAAGCCTTCACCTGTATTGCCCTTTTATATACCAAGTTTTCCTGCAGTTTCGGAATTAACCTCGGCAAACTTATCTTCTGCGTAACTTCATATCTTCCTGATGACGTACTATTTGTACACTCTGTGATTCATTTCATGATTTATATTATATCTTGTTAGCTGGTACAACTTATCTTGACAGTATCTGCTAATTACTCTGTCTTCCATTTCTCATTGAAAAATTAATCTGCACACAGGACTTAAGTGTTCCAATTCTCCCTGTATATTCACTTCCTTTCAGCAGCAGCTATTCGTGTTGTACTCACATCTGAAATTCTGCTTGAGGAGTAGCGTCATATGCTTATGTGGGTTAATGCGTCCCAGTCTGTAGCAATACAACAAAAAAGGTATTTTCTTCAACAATCTAAATAGCTGTGTTAAAGTGGCTAGAAGGTCTAAATTATTTGAAACTTTTCGTATCTCATCTTCCTTTCTAGCATGGAGCTCTATAAACGTGTCAGACAATAAGCAGATGTGTAACTGGCACTATGTCATAAATGTTCTTGGTTTGGGAACTGTTTGGCAGATTAAAATATGCGCCGGATTTGGACTCACGTCTGAAACTTTTGCCCTTCGCAGGGAAGTACTTATTGCAAACTTAACATTGTCTCAGTCTCAGCTTACTGGTGAAACAAGTTATTCACTCAGCTTTCAAGGATTATCAAAATGGGGCCAGCCTAGGACGAAATGTGTACGCGTGTGGCTAACGTACATCAGAATTTTCTGGCCATTGACGCAACGCCATAGTCAATAGCAAAGTAGCAACGCGAGCTAACCTACTTCGAATAGGAATGGCACAGAACGCATCTCATAACGTGTACTCTGCAAGACACCATAGCACGTCCTTTATGGTGCGCCTGTCTGAAGAAACGTGGTCATGGCTCATTATAACTTTTACAGCCCTTTCAGCAATACCGCCAGAAGATATATTACGACCGCAATGCCGTGCCTGTTTCAGTGCGAAGCAGGACACCTGTTCCATTAAGTTTCGGGTGTGCAGCAGCAAGAAATCTCCGTCAAATATTTCGGCTGTAAAACGTTCAGCCATCTTCAGAGTGAGCCGCAAGACTGCCGCTCCAGTGCTTGCTTCGTCCCTTTATACTGTTGTACAGCGCGACTGCGCATGCGGCCACAGATGCAAATGCGCCAGAGATGTTGGTCGGCGTCAGAGACGTGCATAATGCGCGAGTTGTATCTATGACTCCGCAGCTGATCTTTGTTGGCATATCGATATATCATTGTGAGCTGCACTGTGACGACGTCTTTGCGAGTTTATTACAGCAAGTGCCGGATTCCAGGATTTATCAAGATTGAAACCACTGTCTCTATTAATTAAGTTCGTCGTCAAGCGAATTTCAATTGCCTCCTTTACTATCGAGTCCCAAAATGACGATGTAATTGCCATAATTTCGACGTTGTCATACAACATACTGTGACCATTATCAATACAGTGCTCTGCCACGGCCAACTTGTTAGGTTGTAAAAGTCGTATGTACCTCTGGTGTTCTGTACATCTTTCTTGGACAGTACGAGTTGTTTGTCCGATGTAAGAGAGGCCACATTCACATGGAATTTTGTAAACTCCAGATTTTCGGAGCAGCAAATCATCTTTGACGGAGCCCACGAGTGCAGCTGTCTTAGGTGGAGGACGAAAAATCACTTTTATTTTGTGTCTGCCGAGAATGCGTCCTATTTTGATGAGAGGCTACCCACATATGGCAGGAAGGCCATCGATTTAAAGGTTTCTTCATCTTCTTCTGCTTTCTTTGTGGCCTCTTTCGGTTTCATTTTCAGTGCCCTCTGTATTTGTAGTGGAGAGTACCCATTGTCTTGAAACACTCTTTGTAAGTGGGAAAGTTCATCTTGCAGACTGCTTTCGTCAGAAATAATATGCGCTCTGTGAGTCAAAGTTCGGAGAACACTCATTGTCTGGGCAGGATGGTGGCAGCTATTTGCACGTAAATACAGATCGGTGTGTGTCGGCTTCCTATACACTTCATGTCCCAAAGTGCCATCCTCTCTGCGCCGAACCAGAACATCCAAGAAAGGAAGGCATCCCTCCTTTTCAATTTCCATTGTGAACTTTATTTGATCGTGGAGGGAGTTCAGTTGTCTTAAAAAGTCTTGCAAGTTGTCACCATGGGGCCAAACTACAAAGGTATCATCAACATGCCTCCAGAATACCGTGGGTTTCAAGTCAGCAGATTCAAGCGCCTTCTCCTCGAAGTCCTCCATAAATAAATTGGCCACCAGAGAGGATATGGGACTACCCATGGCGACTCCGTCCGTCTGTTCAAAAAATTCGTTGTTAAATAAGAAATATGTGGAGGTCAGAACATGTTTAAATAAAGCTGAAATCTCTTTGTCAAAATTTCTTTCAATAAGTTGTAGAGATTCTGGAAGGGGAACCTTTGTAAATAAAGCCACCACATCAAAACTAACTAATATATCAGACGGGTTCATTTTCAATGATATCAGTTTACTAATGAAGTCAGCCGACTTTCTTATGTGGTGAGTACATTTTCCCACAAGAGGCCTCAACAATGATGCCAGATGTTTGGCAACGTCATAGGTCGGAGAGCCTATGTTACTCACTATGGGGCGTAGAGGAACATCTTTCTTGTGGACCTTTGGTAGACCATAAAGTCTAGGAGGCACCGGACCACTTGGTTTCAATCTCCGAACAACTTCTGGTGGAAAGGGAGAATCATTCAGAAGCGAAACAGTTTTCTTCGCCACTCGATTAGTGGGATCCCTGCTGATCTTCCGGTACATGCTATCACTCAATAAATTGTACATTTTATCATGGTATTCGTCCCGAGACAATATAACAGTAGCATTACCTTTATCTGCTGGGAGTACCAGAGCACTGTATTGATAATGGTCAAAGTATGTTGTATGACAACTTCGAAATTTTGGCAACTACATCGTCATTTTGGGACTCGATAGTAAAGGAGGCAATTGAAATTCGCTTGACGACGAACTTAATTAATAGAGACAGTGGTTTCAATCTTGATAAATCCTGGAATCCGGCACTTGCTGTAATAAACTCGCAAAGATGTCGTCACAGTGCAGCTCACAATGATATATCGATATGCCAATAAAGATCAACTGCGGAGTCATAGATACAACTCGCGCATTATGCGCGTCTCTGACGCCGACCAACGTCTCTGGCGCATTTGCATCTGTGGCCGCATGCGCAGTCGCGCGGTACAACAGTATAAAGGGACGAAGCAAGCACTGGAGCGGCAGTCTTGCGGCTCACTCTGAAGATGGCTGAACTTTTTACAGCCGAAATATTAGAAGAAGAAGAAGAAGAAGAAGAAGAAGAAGAAGAAGATTTCTTACGGCTGCACACCCGAAACTTAATGGAACAGTCTTTGCGCCGCCAAAACCTGAAGATTCACAGGACATCTGTGTTTGGTAGTTGGCCCACTACCTCTGCTACGTGCGTGCTTAAGACTTTAAAACCAAACAAATCAGATTTTAGAGACTGCTTAAGTCAGCTGTATCACACACTGCAAATTTTAGAGACTGCTTAAGTCAGCAGTGTCCATATGCGTAATAAACGGGAATTTGCGTTTGTGAGTACATATGTATCTATGTTTTCACATCTCCTGAAAGAAGTGGACCGACTTTCGCCAAACATATCATTTACAATCTGGAAAGAATCACTGTGGGGGCAAGAAACATATACCTATCAAAGAGCTTTTGGGAGGGAGTGTAAAATCAGTGTATCCCACGACGCGAGAATACCCATAATTCAGTCATCCAGTGTTTGTGCGTGAGAGAACTTAGAGACTTGCAAAAAAATTTACACACAATTTCGAATCAAATGGTTCAAATGGCTCTGAGCACTATGGTACTTAACTTGTGTGGTCATCAGTCCCCTAGAACTTAGAGCTACTTAAACCTAACTAACCTAAGCACATCACACACATCCATGCCCGATGCAGGATTCGAACCTGCGACCGTAGCGGCCGCACGGTTCGAGACTGTAACGCCTAGAACCGCTCGGCCACCATTTCGAATCTTTACGAAATTTTTCACTCTGACAACCCCCACAAATGAAACGTGAGAAGATTATCGCTTACTGCGTTTTCGCTGTTCATGCTTTAAAACTACTACATGAAGCATGACGTTTGAATTTACTACTTCTTTACTGCTAACTGTACTCGTGACAAATTTTGCAGACAGTATTCATATATACCACTGACTGCATTAGAAACGTCACATCATTGTATGACGCTTAGTTCAGGAGATATGACGTCATAAATACTGAGATGCGTGATAAGCTACCGCATCATGCAAGACATATTAATTTATTACCTATTTACTACAACATATTGTACACAACACATCTAGCAGACCGTAGACACATATACTGCTGGATGTACCTGCAAAATTATGTTATTGTACTGCTCTTAGTTCAGCAGACAAGACGTAACAAACATTGAGGTGAATGAAGATAAAACTGCTAGGCAACACTTGCTGGACATAGAGGTGAAATACGTGCACAAATACACGTGAAATTTACTAAACATTTGTAAAATACAGGGAGATTTTTTTCCATCTTGTACTAATTCGAGGGATGATCAACGAGAAGATGCGGAACAGAAAAGATCTAATAAACTTATGTCCGAAAATGGGTGATTTACATGTTAAAGACCATTTATTGAATCATATATCGTCAAGGATACTGCGCTCTAATAGGTGCTGTACCATGCAGCCACAAAATGGCTCTAGGTACTATGGGACTTAACATCTGAGGTCATCGGTCCCCTACTACTTAAACCTAACTAACCTAAGTACATCTCACACATCCATGCCCGAGACGGGATTCGAACCTGCGACCGTAGCAGCAGCGCAGTTCCGAACTGAAGCGCCTAGAACCGCTCGGTCACAGCGGCCAGCCATGCAGCTACAGTTACGGTATGTGTTGAAAATGGTATCCATGTGTCTCAGTGCATGCGTGTACGCGCCATAGCACATTCTGTCCCAGACGTTCACATCGGCAAGGTTGCATCCGAACAGTGTCAAAGGCAGCATGAATACGCTGCTCCAGTGTCTCCATACCTGGAATGGCCTCTGCATACGCGATACTTTTCAGATGGCCCCGTAACCAGAAATCGCACGGGTTAAAGATGCGGTGAACGAGCAGGCCATGCAACTGGCAACTGGACTCCTTCGTCCTATCCATCGACCAGGGAAGATACGATTTAGATGTGGCCGGCAAAATCGGCTGGAGCACCATTATGTAGCGGTCACATAACCCTTCAAATCATCAACGCCACTTCTTCCAGGGGAGACAAAGTCATCCACAAGAAAAGCCGATAGTTCAGGCCTGTTAGGCGACGTGGAAGGAAGACTGGTCACAAAATACGTTCGCCAATTATCCCGGCCGATACATTGTGGCTGCATCGATGCTAATGATTCGCTATCACCTTATCACCTTATGACTGTTATGAAAGTCGAAGATACGACGTCGCGTAGTGGTGACCCCATCTGTGAATAGTGTGGATGACACAAATCCCGGAATCGCGGTTGCCTGATCATGAAACCACTGACAAAACTGCTCCTGATGGGGAAAGTCTGTCACTAGTAAGCCCCGCACACGCTTTAATTGATAAGGCAGTAACAATTGGCATGGAGAATGTTCCATATGGTCGTCTGGCTTACCCGTTACTGGCGGGCGGAATACCTGGTACTGACGTGTCGTTTGCTTTCCACAGTGTTAATTACATATTCCTCCAAGCCTGGTGTCCGAACATTTTGGATACGTCCTTTATGATTTCCTGCTTCCTGAAACGACCCTGTCTCAGACAATCACTTAAAAATTGTTGCGAACATTGAATGTCGTGGTTGTTGTAGGTGGGGATTGGTCTCCTGATACAACCTTGCTGCCCGTCGCCTGTTGCCATTTGCCTTCCCGTACGAAAACACCAGGTCGGCAAGCTGTCAGTTCGAATACGGAACCGTTGTGTACAACTCTGTCTCACATCCACTACAAGGTGAATCAGCAAAAGAAGTGAATCGGACACAACATTACCAGTTACTATGGCAGGAGAGGGCGCTAGGGCACGACGTATCAGAAACAGTTACCACCCCCTAGTAGGAAACCGCGCATCCTGTAATTGTGGCCAGATGGTACAGAGCGTATTAGACCGCAGTCTCTGTGACAAAGTATGATTGAATAAACGGTCTCTAGCATGGAAACCATTCATTTACGGACAACATTAGACACTTTTTATTCCGTATCCTCTCATCGATCAATCCCTATAATTTCTACACGGTGGAAAAAATCACCCTGTATGTTTTACATGTGTACATAGGGGCAGTCAAGGGTAAGAAGCTCATCCTAACACACCTGGAACAATTTCAGTCAAATTTGGTACACATATCTCGAATGAAGTACTGAAGTGGTAAGAAACGCTACATTCCGAGGAAAGAGGTGGAGGTGGAGGAGGACAGAGAGAGGGTGTGAGAAGGCGATGGGTGGAGAGACAGGTAGGAGGAAATTAACAAATAGAGGGGGAGGAGGAGATGGAGTGTGGAAGAGGAGATGTACAGAGTGAGAAGGAGCAGATTGACAGAGAGAGATGGGGAGAAGGAGAGTGAGGGGGCAGGAGGAGATCGACAGTGGGGGAGGGGGGTTGAGGAGATGTACAGAGAGAAGGGATGATGGACATGGACAGAGAGTAAGGGAAGGACGAGGTGGACTTCTCGTCCTAAAGATAAATTTAACGCCTTTTACTTATAAGTTAAATTCAAAATTTTACTAAGACACAGTTGATTTTCCGTTGGAATGAATGAAAACCAGGGCAACGAGGGTACTCAGCTAGTAGGTTGATAAAAACCAGTTTTCAACAGCACGGTCGGGACTGGTGATCTAATGATAAAGCGTGGGATGGAATCATGATCAGACCACGGATTTTTCAGTTTGAGTTGTAACTTCTCAAAGATGTAAAGAAGCGCCAGAAATGTGTTCTAATTCAATGTTAAATTGCAGGTCTCTTTTCTCTAGCTGGTTAGCTATGGCCAGTCAGGGACACATAAGTTGCCGAGCTAAACTTGCTTGTTCACGGTGTGACCGTCCTCTGTTATAAAAGAACTCATTGAAGTTCTCATCGATGAAATTTAAAGGATGTAATGCGGCATTCGCACACAACTGATGTAAGCAAAACGTCGGAGAAACAGATGGATAAAAAAAGTGGCGTTCCATTGAAAGGCGTGCACCGTACCATTGTGCCACAAGAGATTAGGAAACAAATTTTTTTCCGAGAATGCATTTCCATTAAGGGCTTTTTTTCTTCTTAGAAGAGAGAAGAATTAATTTAAGCAGCTAGGAAGATGCTTATGGACAAATTGAGCTGATGAGGGCTTTTATTTTTCGCGAACTTAGGGCGAGACTGAAGACTGTAAGTGCGCCCACAAAATATATTACGTGGCCAATGACGCACGCCGTACGGAGGTTCTCGCCTCAGAGATGGCCGTTTAAAATCGTGGTAGGAAAAAATCTCAACCAACCAGTATTGAGCCGGCAAGAAGAGAAGCAATGTTGGTGTAAAATTACTGAACATCAGACTCTGTGCTAGTGTTCTGAATTAAATTCCATTTCATATGTCACAGACTTGATGGTGATCTGTCGATCGCATTGAGACGTTAAATTCGGCGATGAGAAACAGGACGAGGATCCTGAAAATGTTTGACGCCGCCGAAACTCCTCTGACGATCCAGTCCTACTCTAAGGATGTCGTATAGTTGCATTGGAGCTGCAACGTGAAGTGTTCTGACCTCTTTGGACTACAATGACCTCAGTCCTTACTCTGGTACACAGACTGGAACAACTAGACATCGTTCAAAACTGTTCGACGAAATTTCTCAGCGATATGAAGCAGCAAGAGGTGTTAAGCAGTTTCTTGTGGCGTGGGTGTCGACGACTTTTTTTTTTGGGGAGGGGGGGAGAGGAGAGGATAGCGAAAGGGGGCAGCATTTACACATGCATGAATAAAACAGCGAGAGTCCCCCTAAGACGTCGTCATTCGGCAACACCCTCTGTACGATCCTCATAACTTTGTTGAGGACTCAAAAATGCACCTGTATTGAGACAACCCGGGACCGAGATCTAGGCTGCTGCGAATAAGCGATGCCTTCGACATCTCTTAGATTCTGTAAGATTCTGTAGGGAGGCGGAGGGTTTGTCTCCCATTGGTGCCTAAGAATCGGTCAAGCATTGTCTCTTTGCAGGTACATATTTAAAGTGCGCAACAAAGATGCGTAGGAAAAATATTCCAATACACATACTCGCATCAAATTAGTCTTTATTGGCAACAACAGGTTTAGACGATTGTACGTGTCATCTCCTGATCTGTAGCGTAATGCATATACAGGGAAGATTTCTCGTACCTTAATCTATGAAAAAATATACGAGAATAAGTTTCTTGTGTGACATTACAAACATGGCACGCGAAACTGCGCATTTAATACCTTCAAAAAATTTTGGTTATAGAACGTGTTCCATAGCGAGTTATCGCCTCATGCCATGTTGTCATTATCTTGGTGCCACTCCATGGCATGCGGTGCAGCACATCTTATGACAATTACTTTTTGAGGACGTGCAAATGTACAGTTACCGTTTTCGTATTTGTAATGTGAAACAAAATTTTTTTCTCAACTATATTTTCCTAAATAGTGATATGAGGTATTTTCCATGTATATGCACTATCAGCTGTCGAGAATTCTTCCGGGGTGTATGGCCGTGGTTCATGAAACTCTTCTATTCCTGACGTTTCGTCCAAAGCTACGTTGGACATCTTCGCAGGTGCTCCTGACTGTGCTGAGTCTTGCCGACCGACGACTCAGCACAATCAGGAGCACCTCTGAAGATGACCAACGTAGCTTTGGACGAAACGTCAGGGATACAAGAGTTCAATGGACCACGGCCATACAACCCGGAGGAATTCTCGGCAGCTGAAACGTCCCGTAGTGAAAGCCTTCATTGTATATGTACTCTGTTGCATAGCAGAAAATAACATATACAACAGTCTGAACCTGTTGTCATCAATAAAGACTAATTTATGCCATCGTTGACACAAAGATTTTCGTAAGTAACACACAGATATCGCCTTCAAAGATCACAGTATGTCAATGTCGTCTTCTTCTTCCCCCCCCCCCCTTCCGTGATCTAGTGATCACACGAAAGAGGGCTTGAGACATGAGGGATGAAAAGCATAAAGAGATTCCACCTTGTATACTAGAGCAAAACTGCAGTCACGCTACACAAAAAAGAGGCGAGATCGCGTTCACTAGGACTGCAGCCCTAGGAAGTGCTTAGAGAAGGGTCGAATCATCCGTCAGTCTGTTGCACGTCATTTCCGACCATGAAATGGGTCTAAATGAAAGCCCCAAGGGAAGGGGTAGGTTTATTGACACAGCTTATGCCAACTCCTGACGCCTTTTCGCTTCGATTCTGAGCGGTGGTGTGTTAAGATGTTCTCTTTGGCCACTCACAAGAAAACCTTCTCATCCTGTGACATGTCCACGGTGGCATTGGGCAGAATTCACCTCTCATAAACTTCTGAGCTCTTGCCTTTTATCTTACGTGTCGACACATTGGTGTCTGAAGTATCGCGGGCCCTAGGGTGACGGTGCAGGACGCCACACTTTTGTACTGTTACAGAGGACGGTTGTACACGTCTTTGAGCGAAGTGCCACAGCCCTGCGTCATAGTGGGGTAAAAAGAGGGGGTTTCAAAAAAGTGACCCTTTCGCTGTGTATTTAGTCGATCATATAAGTACTTCCACAACTGACTATTACTAACATAAATATCCATTGGTAATCAGTTATTATAGCAATCTTATCTTGCATCTAAAATCACCTATCTAGTGCTTTAAGCTTTTAATATATTAATGCCTTGCCATTACCAAAACACTTCACACATGAGAAAAATGTTGAGTGTGATAATGGATCACTGACGCAAATTATTCTACTTAATTAATTATATCTACAGGGAGTTAACACATATTACGTGTTACAATAACGTCAGCAGCATATATTTGTCGGCTATGAATGAACTTTGCCGTTAATTTGTGTGTGACGATATCTCACACAATCAGACTGCGTCTAATACTAATGGAATTTTTATCTCTTCATGCGTCATTCTTGCTTTTATCGACAGCGCTACCGCAGCCGCTTGTTGAGAAACGGTGCAGTAGTACTGTCTTATGTGTGAAAATAATTCACGTAATCCAACTGCCTCTAATATTAATGGGATTTTTCGCAGCTCGCGGTCTAATGGCTCGCGTTGCTGCCTCTGGATCACGGGGTCCCGGGTTCGATTCCCGGCCGGCTTCAGGATATTCTCTGCCCGAGGACTGGGCGTTTGTATTGCCCTCATCATTTCATCATCATCATCATCACCATCACCATTCGTGATAGTGGCTAGAATGGACTGTGTAGAAGTTGGACTGTGTCAAAATTGGGACTTTGTACGGGCACTGATGACTGCGCAGTTGAGCGCCCTACTAACCAAACATCATCATCAACTAATTGGATTTTTATCTCTTAATGCGTTGTTCTTGCCCTTAACGACACCGCTACCACAGCCGCTTGTTAAGAAACGGTGCGGTAATACTGTTATCTTATGCTGACCCTCAACCTCGAGAATATATCCGTCGCAGACCATTGCGTCCAACTGAGCAGGCAATGGGTGATATACCGTTCATGTCCTACTGTCTCGCATTAATTTTTTGACATCGTCACCTCTTTATACACTAAAGGAAAAAAAATGTGGAGTAACGAAATTTGTTTAGGTAACGTTTACAAGTGATTAAAAATTGCGAGATCAAAGGTTAAAGTAAGTGCGAGGTAAGTCATTGCAAATGTCGAATACTGCAACGTTAAGAACCAGTATAACAGCTGGAGTGTTGAATGCCACAATGCAAACGTGCGTGCGTTGTGTTGTACAGGTGCCGGATTTCAGTTTGTGGATTGGAGTTCCATGCGTGCTGCATTTGGTGGGACAACACAGGGACGGCTAACGCTAGGTGTGGATTACACTGGAGTTGTCTTCCCATGATATTCTGTATGTGCTCGATTGCAGATAGATCTTACGATCGAGCAGGCCAAGACAACATGTCGACACTGATACGTGGAAGTGAGTTATCCTGTTAGTTAACGCCGGCCGGGGTGGCCGAGCGGTTCTAGGCGCTACAGTCTGGAACCGCGCGACCGCTACGGTCCCAGGTTCGAATCCTGCCTCGGGCATGGATGTGTGTGCTGTATTAAGGTTAGTTAGATATAAGTATTGTAAGTTCTAGGGGACTGATGACCTCAGATGTTAAGTCGCATAGCACTCAGAGCCATTTTTTTGTTGGTTAACGCCACCTGGAATGCTTAGCTAGGTAGTAACGTGCTCTCCTCCCATGCAAGTGGGTCCGGGTTCGATCAGACTGCGTGTTTGTATTTCTCCGCTCGGGGACTGGGTGTTGTGTTGTCCTCATTATCATTTCATCCTCATCACCGGTGCGCAAGTCGCACAATGTGGCGCCGAATGAAATAAGATTTGCACTAGCCGGCCGAATTTCTAATAGCTCCCGGCCAACGATGCCATACGCTCATTCCATTTTTTACGTGGAATGGCAGCACAACAGGTCGAATCACTAGACTGACCTACAGATTGCAATCAGGGTGTGTGGGAGAAAAACGAGTGTGCATCTGCTGTCATACGAAATCGCACTCCACCATAACGCCATGTGTGGGTCCAGTGTGTCTAGCACGCACACAGAATGGTCGCAGGCCCCCAGCTGGCTTCCTTCTAACCAATACTCAGCCCTCACTGGCACCGAGGCAGAACCGGCTTTCAGCAGAAAACACAACAGACCTCCACCCCGCCCTCCAATAAGCTCTCGGTTGACACCACTGATGTCGAAAATTGTGGTGGTCTCTGATCAGTGGAATCCGCGTGACTCGAAGCTGTCCTTGAAGTAACCGATTTATAAGAGTTCATTGTGTCGCTGTGGTGTCAACTGCTGCTCCAGATGCACTGCGATGCGCCAGAGCTATACACCGACATAATGGTCTTCCCTCTCTAAAGTGCCACACGGTCGTCCAGACTCTGTTCTTCTTGTGTCCGTGCGAGTACATTTCCGTGACCATCGCTGCCAGCTATCACGTACAGTGGGTACATTCCTGCCAAATATTTCTGCGGTATCGCGGAAGGAACATCCAATTTCTCGTAGCCCTATTACACGACCTCATTCAAACTCAGTGATGTGCTGAAATGGCATCTTTGTCTCCTAAAAGGCATTCTCGACTAAAATCAACTCACCACGTCCAGTGTTAAAGGTAACTAAACCTTACAACGAGTACACAGTGTGTTTGACGCAATCCTAATTTGCATCTTAATGGTGGCGCTACTAGCGCCAGTCTAACGTAACTGGTGCGAAATTTGAATAGACATCGTCTTTCAGCTGTAGAAACACGCCTACCAACTTTTGCTTACGTCGCACAACTCCTTTTTGGTAGTGAGACATTTTTCCGTTCCTGTAGTTAGGATATGATAGCTGAGTCAGACTTGATCAAAAACTTTCGTGCATATTGTCACACATCGAATCACAAACAAAATACTATATTTGTGATGTTCTTGTGTCAAGAAACGGTAGCGCACTTTAATTTCATTTTACTGAATAATGTGGAACGTGCATTTAAGTGTCCCTGTGCGAATGCATGAGCCAGGAGGAAAGAGCGGCAAGATCACACTACTTGCGTGGGCTACAATAACTACTCAACGATGGCCACTTTTTACTTATCACTGTCGCAACGTGTGGTTCAAAAGTTCTTAGGCGATTTCTGGTAATGTACGACGAGATAATGTTTTCCTATATCTTGTCAGTGCAACGAATCAGCACTTTGCTGCGACATGGAATGCATGTGTGGAAGAATAATATATACGCATTACTGTATGACGTTCCTGAGAGTCTCACTGAATGGTTAACTTTTTCTTTATTTTGTCAACTATAATTAAAAGAGAAAAATATCGGTTGCTGATTTTTTGTACATAGAACATGCAATCTTCGGAATATCTTTCCTTAACGTATAGGGTTTTCCAAATAAACTGATCTGAATGACGCTCAGAAATTATCCTAGATCTTTGAGGCTTCCTACTCCTACTGATTCTCTTATGCAAGAACGTGACAAAATATAAGGGGACGAGGTGAAATATCATCGGTCCCTGTGGAACGATGGATCTCTTAGGAGAAAGACGGCGTATTTCACGGAGTAATTGGCAGTCAGATAAACGCAATTTGTGCAACGTTTTTCCGAAAAGTAGATTTTATCCCTGATATGTTATTCGGGAAATGTCTACAAATTCCTATATACTTGTACCACTACCTCGCTTTTGGACATAAAACGTTTGCTAGAAGGATTCCAAACTAGGTGAGAATTGAGGATCTTTCAAATATTCGTACTTCAAGTCCCACGGATATCACAGAACGAAAGTACGTTTGCTGGCTGGTTCACTAACCGGAGCAGTAATGTCAACCATTATTGCAGTGCAGGTTGTCAATAAGAAATCAAAACATCTCAATCTCACAAACACTTCCTATAAGCTTTCCCTTAAATGAACGCAACTTTTTCCTTTTTTCCGTGTTGGGTCACCGGATTTCATTTTGGTAGCTGTTTCGTTTCTAATGTGAAGTGGTATAACCGTGACTGACCTATTGTAACATAGCAGCTCCCAAAATTAGCTTTCCGTTCAAATACTCCGAGTGTTTCTTAGAAATACAGTTTCATATTTGTTTCCAGTTAGTATTAAAAAGAACTGAAATTTATTTTGCGCATAACTTGTTTGCAGTTAATTCTTTATTTCAAATATTTTGTACTTCTTCTTCTGAAAAGTCAAGGACATTAGCTGTTTTGTACGTGTTCAGTCATTGACATACGAAGAACATTCCAGGCGCTTTTATTAGTGGCTGCAATTTGTGAACGCAGCCACCTTTAAATTCCTTAAATTCCTTTAAATTTTATAACTATTGAAGACTAAGATATTTCGCTTAACCCAACTGAACAAAATGCGATAGTTTCAATTTACTATTAAAACAGAATGAATTAGGGCAAATATCAATTAATAACATTCTGTTGTATTCTTGTTGTCTTCTACCAAGCCTCTCTACCCAGAGCAACCTCCTCGCGTACACTGCAAGGCCCCACTGGTTCGCTGGTATCATTTGTTCAAGAACATGGTCGTCTGCCACGTTTCCATTTGCCATCTTCTTATTTTTGCTGGAAATGTTCTTGTCCCACCAAAAAACGTTCTTACATCCTATAGAGGCCAGCAGTGGTTGGACTCTGCGGTGGGCATTGGAGCTGAGCTGTCAGATGTCAGGAAGTCAGTACATCTCCTTGAGTGTGATGACTGTGAAGCGGCGAGTAAAGGCTTTTGCGTCATCCGACGTTTCGTCATGAAAACACTTTTGATAAAAATATTTATTTTTCTTCTCAGCATACCACAACAGTGGTGATGATGCTCGGACAAGAAACGTCCCCAAAGTGTAAACTGTATACAGACGGCGAGAAAGTGCTGCCGTGCGAGTGGCTTGTTCTCACTGGCTACCTGTGACACCGCTCTGCCAGTGAAATAATGAGGGCAGCGACTCTGGAAAGGACGCTGACTCCAGCAGTGGGCGGTAGCTAGAGTTGTAAAACCACCGTAGGCTACCGTAGAGTATCGGAAGTAATCGTAGAATAAAGTCCTTTTCCTAGCAGCCTTTGTCAATTAAGTTCGTAGACACGTTACTTGTACTTTATGTGTGTTGCACATTTGTCGGGAGTTACCTCATTTCGATCCCATTTCTTTGCGTATGCGATAAGTGTCTTACTAGATTCCCCTACAAACCGGAAGCGATGAACTGTCTAGAAAGTAAGTGAGGATATACACACATCAGAAAAAGTTTTGCATCACCCCACTTCCCAGAACTCTTAAAGATAGACGTTGACTAAGGATATTGTATCACACATAGTCCCTTAGACTGTTCAGAGATATTACTAGACCCGTCCAAAGATGTAAAAAACCATTCATGAACAGTTCCTATTAGACGGAGGGGGTACGACAGCCGATCAGTTCCAGTCATTCCATCAGGAAGAGGTACATGGCTCATGTTGTCTGTAGTTCAACCATGCCTAGACGGTCAATACCGCGGTTCGATCGCGTCCAGATTGTTACTTCGTGCCAGGAAAGGGCTCTCAACAAGGGGAGTGTCCAGGCATCTCGGAGTGAACCAAACCGATGTTGTTCGGACATGGAGGTGATACAGAGAGACAGGAATTGTCGATGACATGCCTCGCTCAGGCGGCCCAAGGGCTACTACTGCAATGGAAGACCGCTACCTACGGATTATGGCTCGGAGGAATCCTGACAGCAACGCGAGCATGTTGAATAATGCTTTTCGCGCAGTCACAAGACGTCGTGTTACGACTCAAACTGTGAGTAATAGGCTGCGTGATGCGCAAATTCACTCCCAACGTCCATGGCGATGTCCTTCTTTGTAACCACGACACCATGCAGCGCGGTACAGATGGGCCGAACAACACGCGGAATAGACCGCTTAGGATTGGCATCACGTTCTCTTCATCGATGAATGTCGCATATGCCTTCAACCAGACAATTGTCGAAGACGTGTTTGGAGGCAATCCGGTCAGGCTAAACGCCTTAGACACACTGTCCAGTGAGTGCAGCAAGGTGGAGATTCCCTGTTGTTTTGGGGTGCCATTATGTGGGGCCGTCATACGCCGCTAGTGATCATGGAAGGCGCGTAACGGCTGTGCGACACGTGAATGCCATCCTCCGACCGATAGTGCAACCATATTGGCATGATATTGGTGAGGCATTCGGTGTTATGGACGACAATTCGCGCCACCATCATGACCAGCTTGTGAATGACTTCCTTCAGGATAACGACATCGCTCGAATAGCGTGTCCAGCATGTACTCCAGACATGAAGCCTATTGAAAATGCCTGGGATGGATTGGAAAAGGCTGTTTATGGAAGACATGACCCACCAACCACTCTGAGAGATCTACGCCGAATCGCCATTGACTAGTGGGACAATCTGGGCCCACAGAGCCTTGGTGAACTTGTGGGTAGTACGCCACGACAAATACAGGCATTCGTCAATGCAAGAGGACATGCTACTGATTATTAGAGGTACCGGAGTGTACAGAAATCGGGACCACCACTTCTGAAGGTCTTGCTGTATAGTGGTATGACATGCAATGTGTGGTTTTCATTGGCATTAAAAAGGGCATAAATGATGTTTTGTTGATCTCTATTCCAATTTTCGTTACAGGTCCCGGAACTCTCGGAACCGAGGTGATGCAAAACATTCATTTTGATGTGTCTATGATGAGCCACGTAACCTAGAAACATTTTTATTCTACACAGTTTTTCTCGTGTCCGTTACTTAAAAATAAGCAGCATTTACAGCAAAATTGAAATTGTCAACGTTCAATTCATAATTTAATCTAGAAATATTGACTTACAACGGGAAACGGAGGGATGTTTTATTAAAAATAAAGAAGTACAGATTTGCCATACAATATTAGAAAACGCAATTGCGTCAAGTAGAGATAAAATTAAGAAAGATTGCGAAACAAAAAGAGATCAAACTCCACTTCAGTATTTCGTGCAGCTTATATAACACATGTTTCTGCCACTCATAAGCAACTTCGAAGTTATCGGTGGTAACTAGAAACTCTTGCCTTTCATCACCATGTGCAACATTTTATTTAGTTAAAAATAACAATATTTTTTATGTTTGTGCATGTAAACTGTGTTGTATCAAAAGTAATTGCATGGATATATAATATCGCAGAAGTTACGCAATCAAGTAATTTTTAATACTTATAAATTGCTTTTCATATATTGTAAAAACATAAAATACGCAATGGACTAACGTTGATCTTATGCGGTTCTGATTATGATCAAAACAACAAAGAGAAGTCGTCTGCTCTCATTTTGTCCCTCAGACATTCATTTATATTTCTTTTCCTGACAAAGCTAAGAATACTGCCACTAACCATACTATTTAATACACAATGCGATCAAAAGTATCCGGACATCCCAAGAAACATTCATTTTTCATATTGGATGCATTTTTCTGCCACCTACTGCCAGGCACTCCACATCAGCTACCTCAGTAGTCATTAGACATCGTGAAAGAGCAGTATGGGTCGCTCCGTGAAACTCAAGACTTCGAACGTGATCAGGTGACTGGGCGTCACTTGTGTCACACCACTGTACGCGAGATTTCCACACTCCTAAACATTCCTAGGTCCACTGAGTCCGATGCAAACGTGAAGAGACACGTACAGCACAAGAAAAGTGTACAGGCCACCCTCGTTTGTAGACTGACAGAGACTGCCGACAGTTGAAGAGGGTGTAAGTAGGCTGTTTAAGTTTTTTTTTGTTAGCGACACGTGGCGCTCTGTATGAAAGTCGCTGGCTGTGCTGTGTGCAGTCTGTGGCTGGTTTGCATTGTTGTTTGCTATTGTAGTGTTGGGCAGCTGGATGTGAGCAGCGCATGGCGTTGCGCAGTTGGAGGTGAGCCGCCAGCAGTGGTGGATGTGGGGAGTGAGTTGGCGGAGTTTTGAGAGCGGATGATCTGGACGTGTGTCCATCAGAGAGAGTAAATTTGTAAGACTGGATGTCATGAACTGAACACTATTAAGTTAAATACATTGCTTGTTCTCTATCAAAATCTTTCATTTGCTTGTTCTCTATCAAAATCTTTCATTTGCCTATCAGTAGTTACTGACTTCAGTAGTTAGTGACTTCAGTGGTTAGAATCTTTTATTAAGCTGGCAGTATTGGCGCTCGCTGTATTGCAGTAGTTCGAGTAATGAAGATTTTTGTGAGGTAAATGATTCATGAAAGGTATAGGTTATTGTTAGTCAGGGCCATTCTTTTGTAGGGATTATTAAAAGTCAGATTGCATTGCGCCAAAAATATTGTGTGTCAGATTAGTGATGCTTAGAATAAGTAAAGAGAGAAATGTCTGAGTACTTTCAGTTTTGCTCAGCTGTTTGAAAATCAAATAACGTAAGGGGTTTACCAGCACAATCATTCAATAATTTTTCTAAGGGGACGTTTAAAGGGTCGTAATGTGTAATAGGCAGACATCTATCCAGACCGTTACACAGGAATTCCAAACTGCATCGGGATCCACTGCAAGTACGCAGGTGAGAAATCTTGGATTTCATGGTTGAGCAGCTTCTCATAAGCCACACATCACGCCAGTAAATGCCAACTGACGCCTCTATTGGCGTAAATAGCGTACACATTGGTCGATTGAACATTGGGAAAACGTTGTGTGGAGTGATGAATCACTGTACACAATGTGGCGATCCGATGGCAGGGTCTGTGTATGACGAATGCCGGTGAACGTCATCTGCCAGCGTGCGTAGTGCCAACAGAAAATTGGGAGGCGGTGGTGTTATGGTGTGGTCGTGTTTTTCATGGAGGGTGCTTGCATCCCTTGTTGTTTTGCGTGGTAACATCACAGCACAGGGCTACATTGATATTTTAAGCACCTTCTTGCTTCCCACTGTTGAAGAGCAATTCAGGGTAGGCGACTGCATCTTTCAACACGATCGAGCACCTGTTCATAATGTACGGCCTGTTGTGGAGTGGTTACACGACAATAACATCCCTTTAATGGACTGGCCTGCACACAGTCCTGACCTGAATCCTGTAAAATACCTTTGGGATGTTTTGGAACGCTGACTTCGTACCAGGCCTCACCGACCGACATTGATACCTCTCCTCAGTGCAGCACTCCGTGAAGAATGGACTGCTATTCCCCAAGAAACCTTCCAGCACCTGACTGAACGTATGCCACCAAGAGCGGAAGCTGTAATCAAGACTAAGGGTGGGTCAACACCATACTGAATTCTAGCATTACCGATGGAGGGCGCCACGAATTTGTAAGTAACTTTCAGCCAGGTGTCCGGATACTTTTGATCACATAGTGTACGTCATTTGTGCACTGTACCAAAACTACCGAACGGTAGTTTTGGTAGAGCACAACGGCTACCACTCAGAATGAACGCAGCTCATGACGGCAGCCACACAGATAAAAAGCAGCTGAGCAGGTTGGGGCAAGACGCGCCATTGCATGCAGATTCACGCTCTCTGCAACAGTGCCTGGCCACACAAGAGGAGGCAGACAGACAGGCGTTAGCCTGCACAGGCGTTAGTCTGCACAGGCGATAGCCTGCACAGGCGATAGCCTGCACAGGCGATGTCGAGTGAACAGTTCCATTGGCCCAGGCTCAAACTGTGGACCACCAACGTAGGCCACAGCTGTAGGAGGCCTGCAGTGGCTGAAGTAGGCCAGCAGGTGGTCCACTGGTTCGAGGGCGCTAAGATTGTGTTAGCGTGAAGAGCAGGGCTGCAGCTAGTAGCGGCAGAGTAAGGTCGTGGCAGCTTGTAGGTTTCTGTCGACTCCTCCTCGCCTCGAAGATGGCAGCTTGCAGTCTGCATACTATAAACGAGATTTATACTGAAACTTCCTGGCAGATTAAAACTGTGTGCCGGACCGAGACTCGAACTCGGGACCTTTGCCTTTCGCGGGCAAGTTTGGAAGGTAGGAGGCGAGGTACTGGCGGAAGTAAAGCTGTGGGGATGGGGCGTGAGTCATGCTTGGGTAGCTCAGTTGGTAGAGCACTTGCTCGCGAAAGGCAAAGGTCCCGAGTTCGAGTCTGGGTCCGGCACACAGTTTTAAGCTGCCAGGAAGTTTCACATCAGCGCACACTCCGCTGCAGAGTGAAAATCTCATTCTGGAGATTTATACTGTCTTTTCCCATCCTTGACAAGGCATCGATTTCCATCAAATCAGCTAAAACCGAATCATAGCCTTTCTGCTGCGTCGACGCTATCACGACACTTGTACCTCTGCTGGGACAGGCTATGTGGTAACTACTCGAGGCGTGGATACCGTAGATGTTGTATCACCAGGTCACTCCTGATGCAAGCGCCTGGCCAACCCTTGGTCTTTCCCGCTTCCATGGGGCTCTTACATTAACCATAACGGTATCTTTATTTTATTTATTTGTGCCCAGAAGACTAGCCTTGTAGCACGCCTTTCTTCTTAAGAAAATAAGGGCCACTGAGTCAAGCTTACAGAAAGCTTATAGTCATGATCCATTAGTATCTATTTTTTTATTTCTCCTTTGACAGGAATGCAGCATGTAAGATGATGTTATTTGTAAAGTTACGTCGTATTTACTGTCTGAGTTAATTCTGTGCCACACTATATCTGCAGGTTCATGCAACTATATAATTCTGTGAGGTAATAGAATTGTGCTTTTGATATTGATGCATATATGCCATGTGGCTAAATGGGAAGACTATTTTACAATTTTGAAATGTGACAATACCATTAAATATGTAGAGATAAATTTCTTGTTTTAAAATGCTAGTAGTGTTGATTATTATTATTATTCTTGTGTACTCTGCAGAGAGTGGCTAAATTTAACTGTCTTGAACTCTTTTGCGTAAAGTCATGGGTGTTGTGGTAATCGGAGTGAAAACTTGTTTCATTCAGGTGCACCATTAGGAATAGTATCTTGAAATTTCATAGTGCAAACCAAACACATGTGTATGTTAACATAGAATTCTTATGTCAGTACATTGTGGACTATGGCCCATACCTCATTTTCTAGGCATTTGTCAGGTGCTGTGTCAGAACAGTCCAACTTGTCTTGCTTTTGTTCATACGTTCATAACAATGGATCAGGATTCGATGTGAAAGCTAGACAGGAAGTGATCATAGATGCTGGGTAAGATACTCAAGTATCTGTCAAATTTCAAGGAATAATTTTTTTAGAACAGAAGTCACTGCTATGGACAGTGTTATTCCACATAAAGGTATTTTTTTTTTCAAGTAGGGGGATTAACTTCCCAATAAATTATGTAACTTTAAATTGTGTTTGACGTGGGTTGATGTTCTAATGTTCTACGACTGATGATTTGTTATGTTCAACACAGAAATTTGAAAAATTAAAAATATCAGGAGTATGTTCAATGAAATGCGTTGTAAATAATTATCAGAATCTGATAAAATTAGGCATTGTTAGGTTAGTAGTCGTAGGTTTCAATGAATTTTATTGTTTCAATAAACAGTATGAATTTTTTATGAATTGTATATCAGACTTCTAGGCTTCTATGTGCATAGGTTGGTTTGTGTGAAGAATTAGCAAATAGTATGGAAGGCATTTACATTTGTGATCATGAATTGTGTATTGACCAAATAACAAGATATATATATTTCTGATTTCCACTCTTATTTTGGTCCTCATGCTACTCGATTGTGTCATCATTCAGAGCTATTTGTAACTCTGATTACCTGCATTTATCCACAGTACTGCATTATTATATCTCATTGGAATTTGAGTTGTGTAAAAACTCATGCTTAACTCTGTTTTGGGTACCCCTGGTCATAGAAACTGTGTGTGTGTGTGTATGTGTGTGTGTGTGTGTGTGTGTGTGTGTGTTTGTATGTACTCAAGAAGAATGTGCAACTATTGACTGAGGCTAGATGATTCCTCTAAATTTTCTTTACATACGATTGAACTTATTGATAAATGATTACGAACATTATTCATTTTGTTGTGTTGAATCATTTCTGATGCTGTGAACCCACTGTGGTTTTATTCATGGGTCGGTCCTAATATTTTTCATTACTTTCTCTTTTCGTGAGTCAACGTATCCTTACATACTCGGGTTTATGTGGCTGATTGTTTTTATGCTATACTCCTACTTCAGATTTCGTATATTTTATTCTGGTCAGTACCCATTGTTGTGAGTTCTTCGAGTCTGCTCACTTGTGGTGCACTTAGGCTCTGAATTTCTTTTCTTATCTTTTGACGATTTTAAAGGTGTAATTTAATAGATATAAACTTTCAATTTGTAATTCTAGTACTTTACATTGCCTCTGCATTTATTCCTATAATTCAGTGTTGTAATGTTGTAGTTTTAACTTTGTATCATTTGTTTTGAGACAGAATGTTCCACAGATCTGAAAATGTGAATGCCATATTCTCATATATGTATAGTTCTCACTTGCATAGTTGATATTTTTCTTACGTTTTCTGTAATATATATATATATATATATATATATATATATATATATATATATATATCAGATACTACTATACATTTGAATGCATATTTACGCTGCTTAATGTGCACACACCTGTGTTATTTACTGTGTTTGTCGGAACAATGTTTCACTTCTGCACTATGTTCATTTACCTTATGTTATTACAGTAACATTTTTCTATAATATTTTATTGTTCATTATTAGGTAAAACTAACAGACACTTAAACTTCTTTCATTACAGTGCTGAAAGAGACTCAAAAATTACACTAGACTGGACCATTCTGTATGAAGATAGATATGTTAGAGCAATTTCATGCGAATTTTGTCCATAATTTTGGAAATTTGCAGCTTACGTTAATTTTATCATTTCATTACTCATGTTCCACACTTATTTGGACTATAGACAAATTGTAAGCAAGAATCTGTTGTAATCAGAAATTTGTCAGAGGATATGTATTTCCCTCTATACCACTTGCAGTTTTTTGTAAGCTAACCTATACTCATGTTCATAGGGAAGTGATGATCATACAACCTAAAATTATCTTATAATTGTGCAATTTAATTTCGACAATCTATATTTTAACTTTTGGCATCATTTTGAACAGCTTTTGGCAAACCTTATGGCAGGTCACAAAATTATTAATTACGCAATCCTGTACTGTTTGCTATGTTGATTTCTGGATTCACTTATGGAATAATAATCGAACGTAACAGATACTAGTGCGCAGTGGTTAGCACACTGGACTCGCATTCGGGAGGACGACGGTTCAATCCCGCGTCCGGCCATTCTGATTTAGGTTTTCCGTGATTTCCCTAAATCGCTCCAGGCAAATGCCGGGATGGTTCCTTTGAAAGGGCACGGCCGACTTCTTCCCCCAGCCTTCCCTAATCCGATGAGACCGACGACCTCGCTGTCTGGTCTCTTCCCCCAAACAACCCAACAGATACTAGTTAAGAAAAATTGTAAGCCTTTTGGAATATTATTATTTCCGCAGAGTGTGAGGGAGTCGCAGGCTTGGCGGACGTGTTTTTGTATTCTGTGCGAAAAATGTAATTTCGGCTTTGTTAATGTGAAAAATCAAAATACTGTATACATACCAAAATGTGAGAAAATATATTTACGTAAAAACAAAAGTTCTGCAACAGTAATCCTTAAAATTATTTAATGCAATGTATCCGTAAAGACCTAAAATGCGACATTTTAAGCTTCAACAACCAGACCCATAGACAAGAAGAACTGGAACCAACTCCAGATAAGTAAACTAGAAAATCTTCATAAAAATCTGGAAAGTGGGAATTACGCAGGAGAGCGGAGATTACAAAGTGAAAAGACAGTTGTTTCAAACTGTTATGTTATATTACATTCAGTGTTGCAGGCTTCATTATTCAACAAGTCACAAAGACAAGTAAACCTTTTTCAATTCATTTGTGTGACTTTCTTACTAATTTGTTGGAGTGTTGTAGAACCTTCGTTTCTGCCGCGCGGACTGGCGACGCCGTTAGAGTCATGGATTGGGCGGCCCCTCCCGTGCATGGGTGTGTGTGTTGTTCTTAGCATAAGCTAGTTTAAGTTAGTTTAAGTAGTGTGTAAGTCTAGGGACCGATGACCTCTGCCGTTTGGTCCCTTAAAAAAATAATAAAAATAAAATAAGAGACTGGTAGGGAGAAATTGTTTCACGAACTCGCAAATTCAGCCTACTGTAACATCAGTTGAAACTCGGCCTCCACAGCAGTAGAGACGAGGCCTCTACAAAACTGGTGACGTGGATTTACAATATTACTGCATTCCAACTTTCTTCATAATTTTTCGGCTCTCTTAACTATGTGAATAATTCCATTTATCTCATGAAATATTCTTATAATCTTTTCATAGTATCAGTAGGTAGTAGGCATATAAAATTGTACTACTGCCTTGTTTCTTCTGTTCAGGCTGCCACAATGTGTTCACTACGCTGTTCACGATAGCTTGCACGCATTGCCGGTTTCTTATTCAATAACAGAGCTGCATCTACATTACATTTGATATCGTATTTATAGCTCTGTATCCACCTCACCAGAAGTCTCTTTCTTACTGCCACCGCACTTCATAAATTTACATTACATGTATCTTCCACCTATACATTTCACTTTTTAAATTCTATGCACTACATACCCGATTAAGGAATTACACAAAAATGGTTAAAATGGCTCTGAGCACTATGGGACTTCACGTCTGAGGTCAGCAGTCCCCTAGAACTTAGAACTACTTACACCTAACTAACCTAAGGACATCACACACACCCATGCCTGAGGCAGGATTCGAACCTACGACCGCAGCGGACGCGCGGTTCCAGACTGTAGCGTCTAGAACCGCTCGGCCACCCCGGCCGGCGGAATTACGCAATCCGATCCACAGAGCACCAGTTTTTTCTGGTAACATCTTTTTGATTAGTCCTCGCCCAAAGATACTAATGGGGAACTATTTTATTTCCATCATATTTTACCCAAGAGGATTTCATCATCTTTAAGCCATAAAGTAGAGCTGCATGCCTGCAAGAAAATAACGGCTACAAGGAAGTTTGCATATAGGAAGAAGGGAGATATTGAAGTCCTGTGTGCATATTAATTTTTAACGAGTAGTATAAAAGTGGAAGGCAGAGTAATCAGTAGATATTTTCAAGATAAACTATGGAAAATAAATGCTGAAATGATTTACGAAGTGTACAAGTGATACCTTTTAGGGAAGATGTGAAGTTAAGCAGAAGATAAGGTTGCCGTGGGAGACACCGAAATTCTTTATATATATAAAAGGGGAAGACAGCTGATGTATTGTCAGAGAGAGGTTTTGATCAAAATGAAGAGTCTTGATAATTTGTATCTTCTTGAGAGGGACGGCCATAGGTAAGTGAATTTAATGGATCACTTCCTGCTTCAGAATAAGGTTTATCTGAAATTGACGCTGACATTTTTTGTTCAAGTTTTAAGTTGGGGCCGGCCGTTGGTGGCCGAGCGGTTCTAGGCGCTTCAGTCTGGAACCGCTCGATCGCTACGGTCGCAGGTTCGAATCCTGCCTCGGGCATGGATGTGTGTGATGTCCTTAGGTTAGTTAGGTTTAAGTAGTTCCAAGTTCTAGGGGACTGATGACCTGAGATGTTAAGTCCCATAGTGCTCAGAGCCATTTGAAACATTTTTAAGTTGGGCTCCGATGATGGCAACAGGTGAAACATGTTGTTGTAATATTGTAATACAAAAAATCTGTAAGCTGTCTAGGTAGGATTATTCGTAAGGTAGATTTTTGTATTTCCTTTATTAATAACTTGTATGGTGCCCAGTGGCCCTATTTAGTATTTCCATTGTTCAAGTTAATTGACATTTCATTAGTGTCTGAACGTTGGAGATAGAAGTTGAATGATTGATATTTCCGGGGTAACATCCCATGAATTTTTGAGTGATTGGAAGTCACTGTCAAAGGTGCTACTGAGCCTGTGACGTTTCCACAATTTTTTGAGCTACTATTGAATGTATGTTTACATTTCGGGGGTGCGAACGAGGCCATATGTTTCTGAATATGTTAGTAAATGACTGCGTTGAGTGTCAGGCTGTTGTAGTATGACTGTACATCAGCTGTAAAAATGGTTGGCTATGGAAACTCAGCTGCCTTTGCTGGTGTGGGCGAAATCATGCTGCCCCGTTTCATAAGGCTTCACGACTTTCTGTGCAAAGTGATAACAGCAACACGCCGGTCGCGTGACTGGCACGAATTATTAAAATACCGCTCCCCAGCAACTGACATCTGAGCGTGAGAAACGTTTGGTATTGTCAGGATTATGCACTTACAGAATGCATAAAAAGAGGGTTCAGACACTAAGAGGGTGATTGTAGCGAGGAACGTAAATAGTATAAGGAGCAGTAAAATTAAAAGGAGACAGATGAGGAAAAGTAGGTAAACTGTTAATTGTTTCAAAAGTAATCTTCCGCCCACCTATTGCTAAAGGTGCTTAGAGTACCCTGCAGAAGTTTCGCTGGGAAGCCCTTACACATCCTCCATATGGAAACTTGGGACGACGAGGTGCACGCCCGGATCAATTATGGTTCCATAGGCAACTGTAAACTTTTTCCATGCAGGCAATGACCGGTTTAACTCACAGTGGGAGAAATAAATTAACAGTTACGGCGATTATAATTTTGAAATAATAAACTGTTTACTTACTTTTTTCGGTCTGTCTCGTTTTCATTTGACTACCCCTTATACAAGTCAACAGAAAAATTTATTTGACAGGCAGCAACAGGTGATTAGCTAGCATAATCACAATTAAAAACGTCGGTAAGCGCCGCAAAAGCACATACGAGAAATGTTTAATGTACTGTTGCTGATATTAAATAATTTCTCATTTTCATTGACGTGCTAGTAGAAATGAATTTGGAGAGAATAGAGAAAATTTGGAACTCGATAACTGAAATGTGAAGTAATGCTACACTTGTCTGATATCTGTAAAGGTATGTATGGAAGACCACAGAGCAGCAGGTAGCGACAGAGACAAGAAATTCTATCTTAGATCATTTGAGATGGGTTGAAACGCGATGGAGATGACGATGTGACGGAGGTGGTAATAATAATAGTTTAATATTTTGATGTTCATTGAGGCTGAGTCCGCTGCTACGGTGTTTAGTGTTATCTGATGTTCCGGCGTAACGACAAGCGCTGGCACGAAGATCGAGAACAATACAGCAGAGAGGGCTGTGAGAAGACGTCAGCCACTTGTACGGTGATTAGGACGTCACCTATAGAGGAGTGGTATCTACACGAAGGGAACAAAAGCGACACGCCGCGTAGCCGCTGCTGCACTAGCAGACCCGTACTAGAAGAGAGGCACTAGAAACCGCCACTAGAAGAAAAGAACTGGAAGAGCCGTGAATTGTGATAAAAAAATGGCTCAAATGGCTCTGAGCACTATGGGACTTAATATCTGAGGTCATCAGTCCGCTAGAACTTAGAACTACTTAAACCGAGCTAACCTAAGAACATCACACACATCCATGCCCGAGGCAGGATTCGAACCTGCGACCGTAGCGGTCGCGTGGTTCCAGACTGAAGCGCCTAGAACCGCTTGGTCACACCGGCAGACAATTTTGATCCAATTGAACTTGAGATATAAATTTGCATGGACGTTGTATATAGCGAAGGACATTGATTATTTGCATGTCGCCAACTGCTTGCAACCCAAAGTTAAGTATTATCAATCTACTTTACTGTAATGAAAAACATTAAGTGAATTGCTTGAATTGTTGTTTAGCTATCCAAGAAAGCAGCATCCTAGGCACCCTATATTACACGAGTGGGCAGGGCACCATATTAGCAGTCCTGCTGGGGCGTGAAGGATATTGAGGGATCGCTGTAAAGGAGACGGAAATGCCGCATACTCGCGTGATACAGCGTTGTAAGCTTCTGGAAATGACTCAATGCGGACTGCACCTGTCCTCATTTCTTTTATTCTTTCTGCGATTGACAATTTCGCTCATAACAATCATCACTTGTCCTATTAAATGGAAGCAATATGCATCCCTTGCATTAGCAATCAGTTAAATCTTAAACATTGTAAGAAGTCCGGCCTTACTTCACACAAATTTATCGATATCATATTACGCCGAGGTGGTAAAGATCAAGGAATACCTCATAATACGTCTGACCGCTTTTTTCTGTCGTAGCGCAGCAACTCTACGTTGCATGGACTCAACCAGACGCTGGAAGTCCCCAGCAGAAATACCGGGCCACGCTACCTCTATAACCGTCCCCATTTGCGAAAGTATTGGCAGTGCAGTAGTTGTTTACCAAATAACCTCTAGATTACCTTCCATGAATGTTCGTTGGTATACATGTCGGGTGATCTGGATGCCCATCTCATTCTCTCGAATTGTTCAGAATGTTAATCTAACCGATGACATAGCGCACTGCAACCCATAAAAATTCCATCGTTATTTGGAAACTTTATATCCTGGAATGGCTGCAGTTGGTCTCCAACTAGCTTTTCATTAACATTTCCAGTCACTGATCGGTTCAGTTGGACGAGAGTTCCCAGTCCATTCCATTTAAGCAGAGTCCATGCCATTATGGAGCCTGCAGCAGCTTGAAAAGTGCCTTGTTGACAACTTAGGTCCATGCATTCGTGTGGTTTGAATCACACTCAATCTACCATCAGATATTACCATCTGAAAGAGGGATTCACCTACAATGAAACGTTTTTCCAGTCGCCTAGGATCCAACCGATATGATCACGTGTCCAGTAGAGGCGCTGCAGGCGATGTCGTGCTATTAGCAGGGGTACTCGAGTCGGTCGTCTGCTCCCATAGCCCATTAACGCCAAATGCAGCCGTACTGTCCTGACGAATACATTCGTTGTACATCGCACTTTGATATATACAATTGTTTCATGCTGTGCCACTTGTTTGATAGCTCTGGCGGTTCTACACAAACACCGAGCCTCTCGGTCGTTAAGCGCAGAGCGTTGGTCACTGCGTTGTTCCTGGTGCCTGAAATTTGGTATTCACGAAACACTCTTGACACTGTTGATCTCGGAATATTAGGTTCCGTAACCATTTCTGAAATTTAATGTCTCATGCGTCTAGCTCAAACTACAATTCTGTGATCAATGTCTCTTAATTCCCGTCGTGCGGCCAAAATGACGTCGGGAACCTTTTCACATGTATCGCGTGAATACAGATGACAGCTCTGCCAATGCACTGATTTTATATTTTATATATCTCGTGTACGCGAAACTACCTGCTTCTGTACATGTTCATATCTCTATATCACGACTTTTGACGTAGAGTATACCACACAACTCTCTGTACCCGTGCATATTTACATATCGTCCAGCGTCAACGTGAATATGAATGCTGGCGACATAGTCGTCATAAAATTGAAATCACTAACACGGTTGGCTCGGTCGAACGCCACCATTTTCAAAATCATACAAAAGCGTGCAGAAAATTAATGCCTCCGAAATTTTTAAGTGAATTCTCTTAAAGATTTTTTATTAAAACTAATTTTATTTACATTCTGCATCATTATTCTTTATGTCCATATATTTTTTCTCAACATAGTCACCCTGGAAACGAATACACTATCGCAATGATATACCAGTTTGTAGAAACCATAACCGCAGAGTGTTTGACTTTGTTGGTGGAACCACAGTCTGACCTCTGCTTGTACGCTTCATAACTTCGTGGAGTCCTCGAAGATATTCTTTAAGGTTTGGAAACAGCTGAAAATCGGATTGGGCCATATCGGGACTTGATGGAGGACGATCGACGACAGTGAACCCAAAGCGTCAGAGTGTTGCAGACGTCGCAGAACTCGTGTGTGGTCTGGACTCGTCATGCTGATAGAGAGGGTGCTCCATGTGTGGTCGAACCCGTCGAGTTCGAAACTCCATTACATCTATGTCTGATACAACGACATGATACACGCTACAATTAGAAGACCTCAAGCTGCAGAGGGCTGCAAATACTGTACGTACACATGAAGAATAAAGATGTAGAATATTAGTAACGTTTGTTTTATTGTAAAAACCGCAAGAGCATTCACATCAAAATTTCGGAGGCTTAATTTTCAGCACGCTCTTGTATACTACAACTGCCATTGCGCACAGCACACATGTATGGCCGCAGAATGTTTAACGTTGGCTTGCGCCTACGGAGTTAGCGTCATCAGGATCTTATATTAAATTACACAGACATGCCCAAATGACGTACAAATATGAAGCTTACGGGTGTTTTTCTACATGTGTGCTGTAGAGTGATAAGACTAGTTTAGTTTCGCTTCCTGACAACAAAAGTGAAAGACACAAAAAGCAAGCTCCGATGCAAATGTAACTCCGTACGGGAATACACCATTGACGGCTATGTAAATGATTTTTAGTTGTAATTCTCTGTGACAGGTAGAACGCCCACGATAGTGCATTAGTGTGGTTCGTGTTTAGTATTGTTATTGGGCATGGTGGGGTGTATGAGGAGTGAACACCAACTGATGTTAAGAGATCAGAGCGAAGGAGGCACAGATGCCGCATACTCTTGTGATACCGTGTTGTCAGTCCCTGAAAAGGGCCTCATTGTGGGCCTCCGTATGGCTGACTGGTCGAATCATACAATATCCAGATATGTGGTTCATTCGCTTGTGACCGTGGCCCGATGTTGGATAGCATGGGAACGTAACGGCGAACACACTCTTTGTCAAGGTGGTTGTCGAACACCATTAGCCGGAGATTAGCTGAAGCCAGGTTAGGGACTTACTGCCCCACTCATAGTAGGCCGCCGTTAACAACGCAGCACAAACGGTTTCGATTCGTGTTGTACCATAACCGGGAAGCGCGCACTGCCGATGAAGGTCGTCGCATTGGGTTCAGTGATGAACCGTAATTCTGAATTAGCAGGATGACCTTCGTTAGCGAATATGAAGTATGTTTTGGAAATGCAAAGCAGTGCTACCCAAGGCATTTGGGGAGCCATCGGGTGTGACTTCAGGTCACAGCTGGTACTGACTGCGGTAACTCTGACGGCACAACAGCATTCACATGTACGGATCACGATAGTATCGCGCACACTAGGTATAAAAAGGCAGTGTACTGGCAGAGCTGTCATTTTTACTCAGGTCATTCGTGTGGAAGGTTTTCCAACGTGATTGTATATAAACGACCGGAATTAACAGTCTTGGAACTTGAATTCGTAGTAGGAGTTAGATGAATGGGACACTCCCTTTCGGAAATTGTTAGGGACTATTTTGAGATCCACAGTGTCAAAAATGTGCCGAAAATACCAAATATCAGACATTACCTCTCAACACGGACAACGCAGTTACAGACCGAAAGCACCGGCGTTTGTGTAGAGAGGTCAGTGCTAACTGACAAGCAACACTGCGTGGAATAAGCGCAGAAATCTATTTGCGACATACGACGAACGTAATCATTAGGCCAGTACGGCTACATTTGGAATTAATTGGCTACAGCAGCAGACGACCGACGCGAGCGTCTTTGCTAACAGCATAACATGGTCTACAGTGCCTCTCCCGGTCTTGTGACCATATCCCTTGGACCCTAGACGACTGGAAAACCGTGTCATGGTCAGATGAGTCCCGATTTCAGTTGTTAGCAGCGGGTGGTAGGGTTCGAGTGTGCCGCAGACCCCACGATGCAATGAAACCAAGTTGTCAACAAGACATTGTGCTAGTTGGTGGCAGCTCCATAATAATGTGGGCTATGTTTGGATGGAATGGACTGATTTACTTGGTCGAACTGAACCGATCATTGATTGGAAATGATTATGTTCGGCTATCTAAAGACGATCTGGAGCCATTCATTGGCTTCATGTTCCCGAATGCCGATAGAATTTTTATGGATGTCAGTGTGCTATGTCTTTCAGCCACAATTGTTTGTGATTGGTTTTGAAGAACATTCTGGACAGTTCGAATATTTTGGCCACCGAGATCACCCGGAATGAATCCCATCGAACGTTTATGGGACACAGTCGAGAGTCAGTTCGTGCACTGAATACTGCAATAGGAACGCTTTCGTAATTATGAACGGCTATAATGGAGTAAGGCTCAATATTTTTGCATGGGACTCCCAATAACGTTGAGTCCATGCCACGTTCAGTTGCTGCCTAGCACCGGGCAAAAAGAGGTCCGACGAGGTATTAAGAGCTATCTCATGACATTTGTCAACTCAGTATACACTGAATAATAGGAGCGAAAGGCTGCATCCCTCCCTTACACTGTTTGTAATCATTCTTGCTCTCCCATTCTTAGTTCCACCTCTTGCTCCTTGTACATGGCAATGTATTTATCTGTCTTTTCCTGTAGCTATTGTTCTCACAATTTAGAACACCTTATAACTATTTGCATTGTCGGAACAGCCTCTTCGTTATCTTTACTTTTTCCAAAGCCAAACTCACCGTCATTAACAAGATGTTCAGTTTTATTTTAAATTCTTCTGTATTTATTGTCTGAGACTGAATGAGATGTCAGGCTGATCGTGCTATAATTCTCACACTTACCTGCCCTTGCTGTCTTCGGGATTGTATGGATGTATTTTTTCGAAAGTCCACTAGTATATCTTCAAACCAACTAGGTATTCAGTTAACACTTCTCCAAGTGATTTTAATAATTCCGAAAAAATGTTATCTCTATCTTCCCACTTATTTTATCGCTAGTCGTCCGAAGCTCTGTTAAACTTCCACTCTAATAATGTGTCCACTTCGGTGTTCCACATTTGCCCCCATATTTACTTGTATCACGTTATCAGGGAGTTTCTTCCTCGGGTAGAGATCTGCAGTGTACTCATTTCACCTGTTCGTTCTCACATTTCTTTTCTAGAGTGGATTTTCCATTGAACTCTTAATGTAGAGTCCGTTGCTTTTAATTTCACCGGTGGCTATTTTGACTTTTCTCTACGTTGAGTAGCTTCTTTCGACGGTCATTCCTGTTCCGTTTCTATTTATTTTCCTTGCAGCCACTCTTCCCTGGTTTCTCCGCAGATCTTATATCTTTCTATCTTTTATTCCTAAATGAAGTATATTGCTGTACTCCTGTCCTGACAGAGTCTTTCTTCTTTCGACGATCAATTGAAGTTCTTGTTCGCTGTTATATTTCTTGTATGTATATTTATCCAACTTCTGTGAGTGCCCTTTTTCGTAACGTCCATTCTCTTCGACTGAACTACCTACTACGGTGTTCATTATCGCAGTATTTACAGACGCAGAAACCTTCATACCTGTCACGTCGTTCACAGTATTTCAGCATCTCATTCCCCCCCCCCCCCCCCCCCCGTTTCACGGTTCTGTACAATTCTCTTAAAATTCAGTCTACTCTTCGTCATTACTAAATTATGAACGGAGTGTATATCTTCTCCTGCGTGTACCTCACAATCCTATATATTGTTTCGGGATCTCTATGTGATCACCGAGTAATCTGGCTGCAGTCATCTCATGTCTCACGGTCGTTCCCTCGTGTACCTCCTCGTCTTGCGCTTTCTGAACTGTGTATTTGATATTACTAGCTGAAATTTATTTCAGAACTTATATTTTTTCTCTCCATCGTTCCTAATACCATGTCCGCATTCCCCGGTTACTCTTTCGCCTATTCTGTGGTTTAGGGAAAGCGTCTTTGATGGGTATCAAAGCGTCCCCGGTCCTGCGCACAAAAATAGTCTTTTATTCGTTTAGAAGAGGAAGAAGAAACCCTCTGAAGGTCATCTTGAGCAATTTATTATCAGCCGGAAACACAAGGTCTCGGTTCATGAAAGTTGCTGGTAGGTGGTATAAGAGTTACGTCTCCCCCAGCACCTCAGTCAGTCTCTGTGTTCGACAAATCAGGGGAGATGACGAGCCAGTCTATGATATATTTCTCAGTGGGTTCATGATGCGAAAAAAAGTGTAGAGTACTGCATTATCCTGCTGGACTATGCCATTTAATACCTGGTTATTAGGGATAAGCTAACAACTACCACTCCTGTTGTCATTTTCGAGAGCATAGTGGCAACATGATTCCAGGAGTTGGAGAGGCACGGGTCTCGAGAATCGCTCCTTCATATGACGTTTCACCACGTCATCTACGCTGTCGATGCGGTACTACATTGTACAAATGCCTGTTGTCTGTGATATAGTGTCCGCGGTAAGCGATACACAGCAACTCGGGAACTCAGCTTACACTAATCTGCTTACAATGGTTCGTCGTCACATTCTCTTCGTAACATCTTCCCAAATTACTGCTATTTTTGTCTGCCTACTTGTCAGAGCCGGTGGAACAATCTTACAACCTTCTCGGGATGTAGTCCTTCCATAAAAACACGTACCTATTCTTCTTATCGCACTGTTGTCCTGAGTTCATTTTCCGTTGTTGCACTACTAGCCAACTATCGGTGTGATTTGTTGGCCTGACACTACTATGTGCTTAATGCCAGTGATTCTAGCCTCTACAAAGTCCGAAAGATGACTGTAAGTCGCACGTGTACAGCCTCCATCTGTAAAACACCAGAAAGTTTAAAAATGTCCAGTAATTGGGTGCGAACACCAATTTTCATCCGTGTTATTGTTGTTGTTGTTGTTGTTGTGGTCTTCAGTCCAGACACTGATTTTATGCAGCTCTCCATGCTACTCTATCCTGTGCAAGCTTCTTCATCTCCGAGTAACTGCTGCAACCTAAATCCTTCTGAATCTGTTTAGTGTATTCATGCTTTCGTCTCCGTCAACGATTTTTACCCTCCGCGCTTCCCTTGATGCCTCAGAAGGTGTCCTACCATCCAATCTTTTCTTCTAGTCAGGTTTTGCCACAAATTTCTCTTCTCCGCAATTCTATTCAGTACCTCCTCATTAGTTACGTGATCTACCCGTCTAATCTTCAGCATTCTTCTGTAGCACCACATTTCGAAAGCTTCTATTCTCTTCTTGTCAAAACTATTTATCGTCCTTGTTTCACTTCCATACATGGCTACACTCCATACAAATACTTTCAGAAAAGACTTACTGACATTTCAATCTATATTCGATGATAACAAATTTCTCTTTTTCGGAAACACTTTCATTGCCATTGCCAGTCTACACTTTATATCCTCTCTACTTCGACCATCATCAATTATTTTGCTCCCCAAATAGCAAAACACCTCTACTACTTTAAGTGTCTCATTTCCTAATCTAATTCCCTCAGGATCACCTGACTTAAATCGACTACATTCCATTACCCTTCTTTTGCTTTTGTTGATGTTCGTCTTATATCCTCCTTTCAAGACACTGTCCCTTCCGTTCAATTGCTCTTCCAAGTTTTATGCTGTGTCTGACAGAATTACAGTGTCGTCGGCAAACCTCGAAGTTTTTATTTCTTCTCCATGGATTTTAATCCCCACTCCAAATTTTTCTTTTTTTTTTGCTTTTATTGCTTGCTCAATATACAGATTGAATGACATCGGAGATAGGCTACGACCCTGTCTTACTCCCTTCTCAATGACTGCTTGCGTTTCGTACCTCTCGACTCTTATAACTGCCATCTGGTTTCTGTACAAATTGTAAATAGCCTTTCACGACCTGCATTTGACCCCTGCTACCTTAAAAATTTGAAAGACATATTCCAGTCAACATTGTCAAAAGCTTTCTCTAAGTCTACAAATGCTAGAAGCGTAGGTTTACCTTCCCTTAATCTAGCTTCTAAGATAAGTCTAGAGTCAGTATTGCCTCACATTTTCCAACATTTCAACGAAACTTCATCCTGACCTTTCCAGAGGTCGGCTTCTATCAGTTTTTCCATTCGCCTGTAAAGAATTCGTATTTTGCAGCCGTGAATTATTAAACTGATAGTTCGATAATTTTCACACCTATCTACGCCTACTTTCTTTGGGATTGGAATTACTATATTCATCTTGAGGTTAGATGGTATTTCGCCTGTCTCATACATTTTGCTCACCAGATGGTAGAGTTTTGTCAGGGATGTCTCTCCAAAGGCTATCAGTAGCTCTGATGGAATGTCGTCTACTCATGGGATCTTGTTTCGACTCAGGTCTTTCAGTGCTCTGTTAAACTCTTGGCGCACTATCATATCTCTCATCTTCATCTACTTCCCCTTCCATTTTCATAATATTGCCCAAAAGTACGTCGCCCTTGTATAGACCCTCTATATACTACATTCACCTTTCTGGCTTCCCTTCTTTGCTTAGAAATGGTTTTCCATCTGATCTCTTGATATTCATACAAGTGGTTCTTTTTTCTCCAAATGTCTTTCTAATTTTCCTATCGGCACTATCTATCATATCCTTAGCGATATATGCCTCTACATCCTTTTATTTCTCCTGTAGTCATCCTTGCTCAGCGATTTTGCAGTTGCTGTCGATCTCAATTTTCAGAAGTTTGTGTTCATTGTTGCTTTCTTCATTTACTGCATTTTTATATTTTCTCTTTTCATTAATTAAATTTAATACTTCTTCTTTTAGCCAAGGATTTCTTCTAGTCCTCGTCTTTTTACCTACTTGATCCTCTGCTGCCTTTACTATTTCATTTCCAAAGCTATCCATTCTTCTTCCTCTGTTTTTCTTTCCACCGTTCTTGTCAACCGTTCCCTAACGCTCTCTCTGCAACACTCTACTACGTCCGGTTGTGTCAATTTATCCAGATCTCATGTCCGCAAATTCTCCCTTGTTTTCTGTTTCTTCAGTTTTAATGTACCGTTCACAACTGACAAATTGTGGTCAGAGTATTAAAAATTAAAACCAGGTTCCTACATCTCTGTCTTACCATTATATAATCTATCTGAAACTTTCCAGCGGCGGCCGCTGTGGCCAAGCGGTTCTAGGCGCTTCAGTCCGGAACCGCGCTGCTGCTACGGTCGCAGGTTCGAATGCTGACTCGGGCATGGGTGTGTGTGATATCCTTAAGTTAGTTAGGTTTAAGTAGTTCTAAGTATAGGGGACTCATGACGTCCCATAGTGCTTAGAGCCATTTGAACCATTTTGAACCTTCCAGTGTCTCCAGGTCTCTTCCACATACACAAACTTATTTCATGATTCTTAAACCAAGTGTTAGCTATGATTAAGTTATGCTCCGTGTTAGCTATGATTAAGCTATGCTCTGTGTGAAAGTCTACCATGCGGCTTCCTCTTCTTCCCTTTTCATCCGTAGGAACGGCTTTTCTGGCTGAGAATAAGCTCTAATAAGATTGAAATTTTAATGAACATACGTTACATCGTTGGAAATGCCGGTGTATTAGCTTGATCTCTTTGTGTCAAAGTGTTCTTCACTTTCAATTCCCGTCAATGTGGTTTTGTGAGTAGCGTGACGTGGATTGCGTGAAGCCTTTTACTGGTTGTCGGCGTGATAGGATATGCTTTATGTTCGGTACCAAAGCATTTCCATCAGACTTTGCTTGTCAAATGCATGGGATATCATGTGCGAGGTTACATAGGTGCAGGGCTTTCGACGTTACAAAGTCTCAGAAATCATTTGTCAATTCTCCTTGAGCTAACTGCTCCCTCCGACGTACAGAAGGCCCCGTCGGGGACATACTTTGCAGCACGCAAGAACAACATCAGTGGGCGTTTGAAGCATTAAACCAGGTGGCCTGAACTGCTGACTTGCGGTACTCGTGCACACTCGTAGCACACCCACGCATTATTCGTTGTGTGCGTGGTGCTAGAAGCAGTACCTTTGATGTTTCAGAAGGTGACTGGCACAAGCTCTAAGTGGCACACTAGCAAAGGACACAAGTCTCACGGTTTAGGTAGAGACCTGCAGTTCTTTACCAGCGAAGCGCCAGTCCAGTACAAGAGTATTATCTTCGCTCCCTGCCCGCTTTCCTGCTCAGCTCGGTAGCAAAGCACATTTTACCTCTTAGAGTTCCCGCACTTTAGCACAAGCCATTCACGAGCTGGAGCGCGTTGTTCGAAGCTCGGAGAGCACCCCTTGCTCTGCATGCACCGATTTGTCCAATCAGAGACTTTGAAGTTAATTGGGAGAAAAGGAAAAAGGATTCAACTTCGCGACCTCTTTCCCTCGCGGTTACACCGTGTCTTTTGCTAACAACATGACCAGGATGGAACTACAGCCCTCCATAAAAGCTTGTTATCTTCCATGTTGCGTCTGTTTCAGAGTTTCCAAAGAACGGCCATAAACTCGCTAAATGTTTTGTAACAGAGTCTGGACGTCTAGGCGCCAATGGCACTGTCCCACGTAAATTCGCAGAACGCTCAAAGTTGTTTTGTCGGCTTCCTGCCTAACAAGGGCCCATCCTCTGCTTTATTGCCGGTCTACAACGCGCTGGCCATTGCAGCGGCGACTTCTCGGGGATGGTCAGTTTGGAAACCGGAGAAATGTAGCAACGAGTGAAGCAATGCTGATCCTGCGACTTATCTTGGAAGAAAGGTTAAGGAAAGGCAAACCTACGTTTATAACTTGTATGGACTGATAGAAAACTTTTGACAAGTTTGGCTGGAATACTCTATTTGGGATTATGAATGTAACAGGGTTAAAATGCAGATAGTTAAAGGATATTTACAACTTGTGCATTTGTAACTTGTACTGTTATAAGAGTCGAGCGGCTTGAAAGGGAAGCAGTGGTTGAGTAGGGAGTGAGACACGGTTGTAGCCTATCCCCGACGTTATTCAATGTTACTGCAGCTCTGCCAAGGACAGCAAATGACTTCCAAGAGCAGTTCAACGGAATCAACGATGTCCTGAATGGAGGTTGTAAGATGAAGATCAACAAAAGTAAAACAAGGATGATGGACTGTAATAGAGTTAAATTAGGTGATGCTGAGGGGATTAGGTTAGGAAACGAGACTCTGAAATTAGTAGATGAGTTTTGCCGTTTGAGCAGCAAAATGACAGACGTTGGCCGTAGTAGAGAGGATATAGAACGTGGACTGGCAATGGCAAGTGTTTCTGAAGGAAAGAAATTCTTTAGCATCGAATATTGATTTAAAATTTAGGATTTCCTTTCTAAAAGTATTTTTATGGAGTGTTGCCATATGTGGATTTGGAACACGGACAATAAAGTAGCTTTTGGAATGTGGTACTATAGAAAAATGCAGAAGATTAGATGGGTAGATCACGTAAGTATGTAACGCCGGAAATGCATATCCTTCTATTTCCATCTATTGCACTATAAATTTTTTTCCTTATTTTGTTACCTGAAGATATGACATTTCTGTGTCTTTATATATTGTAATTGTCTTACTGTTTGTATATATATATTTATGCATTTATGTTGGTTTGTTTTGTGAATATTATTTGTATTTATACGCTGGGCCTGGCCTAGGGAAAACTATGCTATCGAACGAATACATCGATAGGTCGTGTGGAGAACAAAAGTGTTTAGGATCTTTGGTAGTGTTAACTCTGTCGCGTGGAGCGCGGGAAGAGGGAATCGATAGGTCGTGTGGAGAACAAAAGTGTTTAGGATCTTTGGTAGTGTTAACTCTGTCGCGTGGAGCGCGGGACGAGGGAGAGTCTGGCTGGGGTACTGCAGTGGAGCAGGTGTGTTGTGTGACGCTCCCGCGAGTTGCCGCGCTTTCGGGGTTGGGCAGCATGTAATTGCGCTCGACTTGCTATGATAGTTTCTGACACGGTGTCGCGGACGGGAAGCATTATCTAGCGCACATCAAGAGCCCGTTTCGCCTGGTGATCGTGTCGAGAAGAAGGCGCGCCAAAATCCAGCTTCTGGAACAGCGACGGCCGACAATGAGTGACTGTCGCCACCTCCTCGATCGACAGCTTCAAACCTTCAATCAACCAACAAGGAATACTGGAAGCACGTAAAGTTTTAGAACTGTATGGCAGACCTCAGCTTTTCAAACTGTTCAAATCACAAAATTACAGCAATGTAGCATGAACCTTTGTTGCTCATTGTCCCAATTGCATTACCAAGCAGGGTCCCTTCCTTTTCCGGAATGAACCCGAGTGTCGTTGAAATTCAAACGCCAGCATTAAATCAATATTATTCTATTTCACTGCTTTAATTTCAAAGTTCAGTTAAAGTATTCATAGCTGGCTACAATATTTAGATTACACAAGCACAAATTATGAGTGCGAGTTTTGTTACCATATTTTAGCTTACCTGTGACTGCAGCTCAGCTTGGTACGTACTAAATTTTACTGTTGTTAATTGTTCAGAATCATTTAATTCAAGATCAAAGTTAAATCTCTTATTTCTAAATTTCCTAGATTCAAGTAGCTTTTGAAATGATTGTTGAGGTAGTCCAAGACTAACCGTATTTCACTGAATTTCGATGTGCTTAAGAAAGAAAGCTCACTATTAACTTCAGTCCCTAAATTAACTTTCAATTTTCCGGTTTTATTAATTCTTTTGCTAAATTAAGTCAGAGTGTTGCGAAATTTATTACTTCTGACAAACTTTCAGTTTTCACACTACACGTGTCAACCTTCAGTTGCCATGCTTCTAGTACTAATTATATATGTAATTACCTTTCTTCTTCAGTTACTATAGTAATTGTCCATTGGACTGGCGACCGTAATTTCTCCCAAATCTCAAATATCTAATTACCGCTAGTTAATTGTTAACGTAACGGCCGCACATTTACTTTCTTTATTAACTTTACCCCTTTTCTAAATTAATTTCGACCAGTTTCATTTGCATTTTTCCTTTCATTTAGATGTAACCCTTTCCTCCCTCTTTACCGACAAATTAACTTCGGTGACGATTGCTTTTTCCCAAATCTCCATTAGGTACACGCGGTTTAATTTTTCACTGTCATTAAGGTCGATAAGTGAGGGGGAGGTTACAAATAATGAGGCAGTAGTGAAAAGAATTGGGGAGAAAAGAAGTGTGTGGCACAACCAGACGAGAAGAAGGGCTGGGTTGATCGTACACATTCTAAGACATCAAGGGATTAGCGATCTAGTACTGAGGGGAAGCGTGGGGCGTAAAAATCATAGGGGAGACGAATATATGGTTGCAATAGTTATTCGAAGACGAAAAGGCTTACACAGGATACGGTAGCATGGAGAGATTGATTGGACTGAAGGCCAAAACAACAACAACAACAACAACATAACACAACGCACGTCCGAGAATCCTGTGGAGAGGGCCCAGTGATATATTAGCGTTTGATTCAGAATATCTCTGAGCTGGAATTGCATTTAATATGGATAACTGTCGAGCAACGAGCAGCGTCGCTAACGCCCAGATTGATACACTGAGAGCTGCTGTCGCGTCACCCTGACTCCACACCATCACTTCGTCGCGTTTGTGAACACGTAGGTGAGTTGGGTCTTCTAGTCGCAAGACGCGCTCTGGATCGTCCACAGGCCAACACTTACGCTGTCGCAGTGACGGCCAAAATACAGTAAGGTATGTAGACGAATGCGAGCGAGGCTGAGGGTAGGCCATGAGTGCTCGAATACAAACTGATCGAGAAATCTAACGAACGTGAACAATATTTTATCGACAAATAAGCGACCAGTCGTATTTGAGAGGAGCTAGGCCCGCAAGTGACACTGAATGACATAGATAGAAGTTACAGTGCTGGGCATAAGAAACCAGGATCTTCCAATCCTCGACCCGTAATAGTGAAGTTTGTGTAATTCAGTAATAGAGGCGAAATCTTCAGAGCGAAGAATGTGCTGTCATCGAGTGCCGAGAGCGGTGCAAGAAGTGTCAACCGCAGAGATACTGCACAGCAAAGCGGTATCACGAGGCGCCAGTGAGATGCTAGGAAGAACCTGCGCCTCCCGTAGTTCCGAGGCGCCCCTCTGCCATGAAATAGCGTCCCCACAGGCCAGGAGGCGAGTTCGGTTCGAGGCCGGATGCTGCCCACTTCGAGGAACTTCCTGCCGGAGTAACATCGTTGTGCTACTTACGCGCCGTGGCACAACTCGTGTCAACCATCGTCTGCTGTGAACTGTGCCTAAGCGCCAATTCTATCAGAAGTGTGTCAACAGATGTCTACGAACTTGTTTTTTTTAGTGACTGTAGTGAAATCATAATACAGCCATTCCGAACTTGTATCAATTCGTCATTCAGTAATCATGGCTCATTTAGTGTGTTGTTTGCCCACGGTGCTGAGTGGTCAGCGCGACAGAATGTGAATCCTAAGGGACCCGGGTTCCGATTCCCGGTTGCATCGGAGATATTCTCCATTCAGGGACTGGGTGTTATGTTGACCTAATCATCATCATTTCAGCTCTATCGACGCCCAAGTCGCCGAAGTGGCGTCAAATCGAAAGACTTGCACCCGGCGAACGGTCTACCCGACGGGAGGCCCTAGTCACACAACATTTACATTTATTTAGTGTGTTCTGAACCGCAAGTCCACGTGTGCAGTTTGATACTTACTGCCGAGCCTGGCTACAAAGATAAGTTTTGTAGTAATTAATAAAGCATTAATTATTCAGTGTGTTGTATTTAACAAAATTATTATTAGCCACCTCAGTGTCCAAGAAGTCGGACACAACAGAGAAGAAACTCGCAAAGTCAGGTCTGACAAGACGCGAGGATCTCGCTTCTGAAAGACTGAAGATTTCGATCAGTGCGATCTCGAGATTTGGGTTACACAACTTGTGACCAAACGGCGGCAGCCTAATAGTGAAGACAGGAAATGCAGTGCATATGAATTCGAATGCCTGTGCTTTAGAAACTAAAAACATATTAATCCTTGCCGCCTCCAGTTTGTGTGTTTATTTTTGTCTCTTTGTTTTGTAAAGAAACAATTTATTTATGTAATACTCTCCTTATAGCAGTTTCATGTTATTATTATTCGTTTCTTTAGATGTACGTTTAGCGCTAATTTTAAATTTTCTGTTCAGTTCTCATACTTGCAATACCAATATAGTGCGTTATTTCGATATTATTTCACTGTTCTCACACGTCTCTTAAGCAGAAGATTAATTTACCGTCTTCCAAAAATGGTTCAAATGGCTCTGAGCACTATGGGACTTAACAACTGAGGTCATCAGTCCCCTAGAACTTAGAACTACTTAAACCTAACTAACCTAAGGACAACACACACATCCATGCCCGAGGCAGGATTCGAACCTGCGGCCGTAGCGGTCGCGCGGTTCCAACTTAAGCGCCTACAACCGCTCGGCCACTGCAGCCGGATTGCCCCTTCCTTCAGTTTTCTTTTAGCAATTTATTATCATATTAATGTTGTTACTCATCATCAGAACCATTAGCAATACACTGTTTTTACTCCGCTCGTCTTGCTTTCAGTGCTGTTACTCACGGATTATTGTAGATCCTTCTCCTGTCTCCAATCGACTGTTAAACGACCAGATGACCTTGGCCACAACTCCTCCTCCTCTCTCTCTCTGAAGACACGTGTCGCTTTTCAGTTCCTGGAACCCCGCTCCCCTCCCACCCATATTTCCCAGAGCGGTCCCGTGTGTTGTTTCCTCGCCCTCACTGGTTCAGAGTCGCTAACATCCATTAACAGCATCCTTACGAGCTTTGCTCCCGAAAGCACTAAGCCACACATTTCACACACAGCTTTCCAGTCTCTGCCAGCTCATTTTGACGAGTTCGATCATGTCGGCAGACGTAGACGGCTACATGTATCTGAGACACGATAGATATAACCGACGATGAGACGGAGTAGGGTCATATATACGCTCTGATTTATCAGCTACTCTGTCATAAACAGCCAACAATAATTAAGATAATAAACAAGTGGAACGTATGTTCGTAGATATTTAATCGCATTACAGAAAGTGCCTAATAGACGTCAACTACAAACCTCCTAAAGTAGATGGATTTGTCTGCTTCGAAACTACTCTTTCAAGTCTTAAAAAAACCTACGATCACATAATTACAGCTGGAACATAAATTATCTACACAGTAGTCCATCCAGCGTGAAATTTAATCGAATCCGTTCTTCTTCTAATGTGTCGATACTCCAGCTTGCTCCTACCCATCATAACAACAGTAGCTACACTCTGCCGCGCGGGATTAGCCGAGCGGTCTAGGGCAGTTAAGTCCCTTAAGATTTCACACACATTTGAACATTTTTTTTTAGCCACAATCTCACGAATATATCTGCAACGAAATCTCCAAACAGAGTAATTGGTACTTCTCAAACGTCTGCACCTGATATGTCTACCCATGACGTAATTTTCATGGCGTACTCTCTAGAATATCGCAGAAAGAAACTGCAATTGATGATGTAACGACACTTTAAATGTTTCAATGTACTGGAACTTGCAACCGAGTCACAATAATGGTTTGTGGGATATCTTCTATTCCTCTCTCGGGCATAAATCACAGGCTTCATAGGTTTACTAAGAAACTTACTCAGCTACTTGACAAATATGCCCCATTAAAGACTGGAAAAGTAAAATAGAGGCTTGCATTTTGGCTAACTGGAGAACTAAAACAGCTCACAGTCTCACGTCTGAAAATAGTCGAGAGAACAGACTGCTGCCGCAAGACCTGCTCCTCAACCCAGTCAGCAATCCTGCAACGGTTCGACGTCTGATCAGCCCCGTAGCGCACATGGGAGAGCGTTCATGTGGACTCGACCTCTCCTAACATAGATGTCTGTCCTCGTGACAGACCCATTATCCTCATTTCCTCACGTTGCTAGAAAGTCAAATACCATAGTAAATTACACATTAAATCGCCTTACAGAAACAATCCGTCTTTGAAAAGAACCTAGAAACATTTGTTTCGGACAGTGTGCTCCAGTTGTTATCCAGTATGTTTCAGGATTTCTGCTGTCGCAACGTCACATTGCACTTGACAACGTGGCTCTAGTGGCGAAGCCAAGTGGTTCGTCCGCACCTTTAAAGTGCAGATGGGGAAAGCGCTTCAGTCTCATGCCAGCCAACTGAGCCTACATTTACCAGCTTCTACCTCGACACAGACACCACCACCCCAAAAGCTGTCTTTGATATAACTTCAGACACCAGAAATCTCCGCACCCGCAAATTCAGCGCCATTGTAGCTGAAAACACAGTGGAATCGGATTCTTTTCGCCCTCCAGTACCTCTGACTTCCAGCACAAACCTGGAGACCAGAACACCAGTTCCCGCCTTCCCCACGATCAGCACTGCTCCCCATGTCCCAGCAGAGGATATAACTACACCTTGAGATTCCCTGGGAACATTTGGACGGCTTGCCCAGCCACACCTGCCCCTTCCAGTACAGCGATCGCGGTATCGACCGGGGTATTTCTGGCCCTAAGCTCTGTCATCTGAAAGTGAGGTCGATTCGCAACGATACCTGCTGAAAACACCGGCGGCCGCTAAGAGACTCCAGCAGGTAGTCGTATAGGTCTGGCCACTGAGGTCAGACCTGGAAAAAAGAGGCCGTCTGGCGGCTGCAAGGTACTGCGAGGCGTGCTCTGCTCAAGTCTCCATCCCGTTTAGACAATACTTTCGTGACCTTACTGGACTATGTTCTAGATTACTGTTCTATGGATTATTGACAGATTTGCTTGAACCTCGACCACCTGCATTATTCTCTTGGTTTCTTGTGCAGTTTACGACGATCTGGTGGTGAATGGAACTGTAAAAATCAAGTAATTACGGGGTTTCTGTATTTTCTGTAAAACAAAGAGTGTGTTGCACCATAGGAAGTGTGATACTCATATTTATCAGGATGTCAGATGAAGGTAGTATTGCTGCTTTCCTTCTACGACCTTAAGATGAGTCATTCTTCAGTGCTAAATCCTTTCATTTGTAATTTTTGGTAGCGGTCGGTTTGGCAGAATCTCAATCGAACAAGGACAACTGTCCTTTGGGGACAATGTAAGCAGGTGATTTTTTATTGAACATTTTATTCCGCCAAAAAGGCAAGGCTAAAATACTGCATACATTTGTACTTGAAGAAACAATTCCATTGGATCGTTAATATTCTCAAAAAAATGTAGTGACAGGGCAATGGGCTCTGGCCCTCAAAAAGTTAATAATTTAAAGAATTATAAAAATGTTCGAACAAGTCTTAAGAAGGGATAACGGCGTTTGGGCCTTAAAACTGTTAAGAACTTAAACATTCACTAAACAATTTTTTCATAAATGAACTCGACACATCTATTCCAGGCTTGCAATAACAAAACTATTTGACGCATTATGTCGAAATTCAATTATAAAGCTCTAATTAGCATACTACTCCGTAACTCTGTAATTCACAAATATAATACACGGCTTGTAGCCACCATTTGATTTACACTCCCTGACTAAGTTTCACCAGTTTTAAGAAAACTTTAAACCAAAATCTTAGTAGCTAACAACAATGGGTAAAATAAAAATACACAGATTCGGAGGAATAGCAATTTCAATTAACACAATGGTTCATGAAAGTTAAATCTGACGCTGCTTTTTACCCAGTTGCACAGACAATGATGCCGTGGCCCCATTCAAGAAAATACCGTCTGCCCTGACACAACTGGCTACTTCAGATAGACACTTGTGCAATCTGCCACTGTGCCCACATCTCGGCAATGTTACCTTAACGCATGCAGTTACAACAGAAATCTATAGCGGAGAGAGAATCGCAATTAATTTACACATTACTATAACGTAAATCAATCATATGTGAATTCACAGTATTGTCCAGCGCTGCCATCGCTGAAACTGGAAGTGAGAAAAATTAACTCTTAAGGAGGGTAGGACGTCAAACGGGCCGACTTGGAAAAAACCGAATGAACTGTTATATTTTAAACTTCATGTTTAGAAAAAACACAAATTTTGTAGTTAATTACCTCAATTTTTACCACAGTTTTTAATATATTTGGAAAATCCTATAGTTTCATACACCTGTGAGTATGGTTTGTATGCTGTGCAAAATTCATCGAAGAATCTCTCTTATTTATGAAGAAAAGTGTACCTGTAGCAACAAATACTGCCATTAGTAAGTGAAAAAAAAATGATGAAATTTCACATGTAAAAAAAAAATCATTTCGTTATGTTTTCGAACTTCCACTCCTATGAGTGTGAATTCTGAATCCTTCCTGGTCATGCTGACAAAGTTTTATGAACTTATTTGTAAAAGAATAGACAGTGGAAATTAAGATGTCCTGTGGTGCCTCTCCTGCTCCAAGTCGGCCCGTTTGACGTCCTACCCCTCTTAAGCAAATCACGACCGTAATGGTTAACACCTCATTAATACAGAGTGGGAACGAGTATTTATAACTCAGTGCGCTGATATCCAGGCATTTCATAAGTGCAACATGCAATTTCACGATTTAACCCAAAATCACAAAATAACGACCATAGATCATCACTGGCACTTGACACACTAGCCGCCTACTGAATTTAAGGGTTCAGTCAAGCCGAAAAACCTCACTCAAAATGGAGTATCCGACGAGTTATCACCGTCAATCAGACGGCTTAATAGTATTACAGACCGCGGGGAGCACCCTCTCGGTAGAAGGACGTGTAACTCCTTGCGCCAGCGTAGCTGACTCGTGGGAGGAACCGAAGCTCGTGGATCATCACAACCGTTTGCTATGCACAGTTGGTCTTCTTAGCGCATATGGGAGCGTAGCGAGCTGTAAGACATATCACTCTGACAATTAATGATTCTTTCCAGCTTACCGTCTCAGTAGTACATACTGGCCGGCACGAACTCACAGACCAGTGGAGGGTCCGTCCACCAAGTGGAGCAGAACATCGTACACGAGAACTATACTGGACTAGTGGACTCAGCTGCAGACATAGCATTGCTCAGGGTGAGTTTAGAAATACGCGTCAAACATGGTGGATTTCGTGTATTTCTTCACATTCATTTATTGTGTTCGTGTATGATGTAATGACGAACAAACATTGCAGATCACTCAGTGTTTCGAGATCATAGTGCAAACGCTAAATTTAAGTCTCTTCATTCTACTGTCAGCTAATTGTGACCATTCAAATAGTGGAGTGTGGATCCTACTTTCACCTCTCCTGTAACAGTGTTGAGTGCACATACGTTCGAGATGATGGTTATTCAAATCGCCACTAGGTCACTGGCGTTTAGCATTCCATGGCTTCCATAATCACTCAAGTTAATTATTTTTTAGGTCCCTTTGAAAAGGATACGGCTGACACTATATCTCACACAGTCTGAGAATGTGGCCTTCTCCTCTAATGACCTTCGTCAATACTTATCAATCTTTCTCCTTCTTCCAAAAGAAATTACATTTAGTGCCTTTTCTACACGACACATCTTTTGCTCATTATTCTAAATCAAAAGAGCAATTACAGAAAACGTGTAGTTAGATGTGACTTTGCTGTTACAACTCACAGTGCAGAAGAAAGTAACACAAATTTACCTTCAATATTCCCGCACCAGTAAACGAACGTCCAGGTGTATCTAAAGCGATGTCTGACAGATCAATGGAGAGGTCACTTAACAGGTTCGTACAACACATGCTGTGTGTGTTCATCTTATTTTCATCATTCGACTTCTCTAAGAAGTTTCAATTGAGAGATGGAAGTGGAGAAATTTGTGGCCCAAAAATTTTAACATTATTAACCGAAATTTCACGAAATTTTCGAAACAAATTAAGCTATGTTTAGACAAAAATTGTAAAATACCGCAGAACTGTCAGAGTTGGAACATTTCAGATAGAGAAATCTAAATTTTTAAACAGAATTTCAGAACATTTAGATTTTTGTAAAACAGTAAAAATAAAGCTACAAGTGTCTCAACCAGTACATTTCCAAGCACAAAATCACTAAATTTTCGAATTTTGCTATAAATTGGAAGAAAAACTAGGTTTCCAATAAAAATAGTAAAAAAGAAAAGAAAAATTGAAATTTCGCAATTTTCAGTCTTACATCATGACATCCAGGACACAAATCCTATGTGTATCAGATTCATTGGAAGAAAATTACAGTAACACAATTGCGAAATGTCTCTTGTGTACTGTCTGAGGAGTTGTTACAGTATACAGGGTGAGTCACCTACCGTTACCGCTGGATATTTTTCGTAAACCACATCAAATACTGACGAATCGTTTCCACAGACTGAACGTGAGGAGAGGGGCTAGTGTAATTGGTTAATACAAACCATAAAAAATGCACGGAAGTATGTTTTTTAACACAAACCTACGATTTTTAAATGGAACCCCGTTAGTTTTGTTAGCACATCTGAACATATAAACAAATACGTAATCAGTGCCGTTTGTTGCATTGTAAAATGTTAATTACATCCGGAGATATTGTAACCTAAAGTTGACGCTTGAGTACCACTCCTCCGCTGTTCGATCGTGTGTATCGGAGGGCACCGAATTACCTAGGGATCCAAAGGGAACGGTGATGGACCTTAGGTACAGAGGAGACTGGAACAGCACATTACGTCCACATGCTAACTGTTGTGGATTGGCAAGAGAGCCAACCCGGTTTTGAGAGGAAGCCGAAAGGCACGCGTTTTAGCTCACGCAGGCTGGCGTGAGGTCTGGAACAGGACAAGGAAATTAGACTAGCAAAAAAAAGGACTTAGCTGTGGAATACTTAACTTTAATCCATAAATAGTGAACATCGCTCTTGACGGTACATGTTTTACAACCTCAATAGTAACTGGTAATGGCGCCTTGCTAGGACGTAGCAAATGACGTAGCTGAAGGCTATGCTAACTATCGTCTCGGCAAATGAGAGCGTATTTTGTCAGTGAACCATCGCTAGCAAAGTCGGCTGTATAAATGGGGCGAGTGCTAGGAAGTCTCTCTAGACCTGCCGTGTGGCGGCGCTCGGTCTGCAATTACTGACAGTGGCGACACGTGGGTCCGACGTATACTAGCGGACCGCGGCCGATTTAAAGGCTACCACCTAGCAAATGTGGTGTCTGGCTGTGACACCACACTAACACCTTTTTATTGGTCTTTCTCACTAACGAACATGTACATTACCATGAGGGGTGAGGTACACGTACACACGTGGTTTCCGTTTTCAATTACGGAGTGGAATAGAGTGTGTCCCGACATGTCAGGCCAATAGATGTTCAATGTGGTGGCCATCATTTGCTGCACACAATTGCAATCTCTGGCGTAATGAATGTCGTACACACCGCAGTACATCTGGTGTAACGTCGCCGCAGGCTGCCACAATATGTTGTTTCATATCCTCTGGGGTTGTAGGCACATCACGGTACACATTCTCCTTTAACGTACCCCACAGAAAGAAGTCCAGAGGTGTAAAATCAGGAGAACGGGCTGGCCAATTTATGCGTCCTCCACGTCCTATGAAACGCCAGTCGAAAGTGTACCTCACCCCTCATGGTAATGTACATGTGCTTCAGTGAAAAAGACCAATAAAAAGGTGTTAGCATGTGGACGTAATGTGCTGTTCCAGTCTCCTCTGTACCTAAGGTCCATCACCGTTCGCTTTGGATCCCTACGTAATTCGGTGCTCTCCGATACACACAATCGAACAGCGGAGGAATGTACTCACGCGTCAACTTTAGGTTACAATATCTCCGGATGTAATTATCATTTTACAATGCAACAAACGGCACTGATTACTTATTTGTTTATATGTTCAGATGTGCTAACAAAACTAACGGGATTCCATTTAAAACACGTAGGTTTGTGTTAAAAAACATACTTCCGTGCATTTTTTTATGGTTTGTGTTAACCAATTACACTAGCCCCTCTCCTCACGTTCTGTCTGTGGAATCGATTCGTCAGTATTTGATGTGGTTTAGGAAATATATCCAGCGGTAATGTTAGGTGACTCACCCTGTATTTACTGAGGAAAAAGGAGCAAAAACAAGTTACTAGAAAACAAGGCAATTCACCAGGAAGCCAGAAAGGTAGAAGCGAACTTGTAAACTGTGTTTTATCTATTCTGAATATTAATTTAGCAGCAGTTAATTATTTTGACGTTTTAGAAAATATAGAAAAGAGTAAGTTTGATGTCTACATTCAAAAATGTTGTGTTAAGGCAGAAAAAATATATTCTGTGAAATTTAAGGCACAGAAGAACTTGAAAACTCGAAAGAAATAGAAATACATGAGAGAAAGAAACATGAACCTAGATTAAACTAAGACTGTAAAGAATTTAAGCAATGTACAGAAGAAGACCTGCAGTTGATGAAACATGGGAAGAACTCAGTAAGTACTTTAATGAACAACGTATAAATTCGTTGCAGCTAAAATTCACTGTATAGATTGAAATTCTTCATAAATTTCTCTGGACGTCTACATAAAACTGGAGAACTATGCCGCACACGTATATCTGACACTTTGCTACTGTTTTATGAAGGACCTAGTTTACATCCACCCGTTATCATTAATTTAGCCGTAACTGAGAAGACTCATTACTGAAGCTATAAAGTACAGCACAGTTGTGCTACATGAGTATTGAAAGTGAAATACAGCCTTAATGTCTGTCATACTGGAAAAGTGATTCATATTGAGAGCGTCTGGGGATATTTCAAAATTTCAATTTTCTCTCTCTGAGAAGGTGGTAATTTTCGCTGTAGGTATGATTATAAAATTAATGAAATTATCAATTAATATGTAATCAGTGTATAGTTGTCAATTTTATTTCTGTGGAATCCGCTGTTTTCCACATACACTTGAGTACAATTGTAGTCTCGTAATATGTGCAGGTGTCTCCTCCACTACCTCTGGATGGCGTGACCATCTCTACGGTGAACCTACCGGCGCAGGGACAGGAGACAGAAGACGGGGCGAACGCAGTCGCCGCTGGCTGGGGCAAACTGTCGGTAAGCAAAGCAACGACCTGCCGGAAGGGTGACTCCAGCTACACCGTGAAAGATGGAAGAAAGACTTGTCACCATATTACAGTCGCAGGTCCGAAATATTGTTTCCTGCTACCTCTCTGGGGTCAGTGCGCTCCGTTAGTAGCTGACTGCACATCTGGATACTTATCTACTCGTTTTCAGCTGATTAAGTTACTGTTTCCTGCCGTTTAGCAAATACTATCTGATTTTCTTTTTTATATGGCTGCTCCGCGTTCCAATAGACAAAATGATGTAATAGATAAGACAATGTTCGCTTTCCCACTTTCATTTATTATTACTATTATTTATTTGTATTTCATTCCCAATTTAAACAACCATTACGATATGTCGGTGGAAAATTTGGAATCCTGTAAAAGATATTGTAACATTTTTCTTCGTTATGTATATCCCTCTGCTTGGCAGTAAATCTGTATAATGTTTCCTATCAGTCGTGTCTCTCAGAGTTGTGTTGTTTGAATTGACATAGGCTGACTCTGTTTTCACTGATACGGGCTTGAACCGCCATTTTGTTTATTTACAATTTACATTTTTAAAAACAATTTTATACCTATACAAGCTGCTTTTTAATTACAGTTTATTCTCATTCTACACCAAGTGTTTTTATAATACAACTCTCATAGCAAATTTGCACAGGGTCCACATATAATAGCAGAATGTTCCGAGGATATAGGTTTGGTGCTCTTATAATATGTAATTTGTCTGTTTCTCTGTTTTTTTTTTCTCTACACAAAATGCACATGTTCTCCTTTATTTGGTTGGAAGTTTCTCTACCCTTCCTGGACCCGGTGCTACTAAAGATGTCATTGACTTCCTATTCCTCCTAGTTGCTTTCCAAAATTGAAGGGCAAAGGCCAACGTCTAATTTTTTGTTGGTAGTCAGCATCATCCAAATTATGTATGTGTTCATTACAGTTACATTGATCATTTTGAAGAAATTTACCAATGACCAGCGCCTTATGTTTTCCTTCACACTGTAGCAACACTTCTTGTGGTCCATGGTATCGATGCCGATTTTCGTGGCATACTATTACAAAAAATGGCTCTGAGCGCATCTTAGGTAGGCAGTCCCCTAGAACGTAGCACTACTTAAACCTAATTAACCTAAGGACATCACACACATCCATGCCCGAGGCAGGATTCGTACCTGCGACCGTAGGAGTCGCGCTGTTCCTGACTGAAGAGCCTAGAACCGCTCGATCACGACGGCCGGCTCATATTATTACAACCTCGGGTTTCTTTACTTCTGATGGTGATACCATTGGCTGGTCATGAAGAGAGCTAAGGACGTTACCAACTTTGTTCTTCTTGGAAACATAAGAGTCTGTCATAAAATTTGGTAGGGCGTACTTCACATAGTTCAGCCGTAACAAAACCGGCAGGCAGTTAACCATTCCTTTTTCGGATATTACCATCTGGTGTCAGCTTTTTTGACAACAAATAATAAGATAAGCCGAGACACGTAAAAAAGAGACACAGGTAGAGGCGATACGAGTACGTTCAGACCTTTCAAGTTCAGTCTCCAGGGTATTCACTATATTATCTCCAAGTCGCACGGCTCTGGTTTCTTCCTCTTCCCACAAATATACTTACATCTTCCAGCAACAACACGTTGTACTATCACAAACTGCCCAGAAATTTATTCCTTATCTCCCAGATTTTGATGGAATGTATTGACGAAAAGACAGCGACCTCGAAATACGATTAACTGTTCATCCACGGACATCGGCCTTCATGGAACTGAGGCTTCCGTTAGGGTAATGATGAAACGTTCTCGGGTGATCAACCGAGTGATGGCGTCATCTTGTCGCACCGTTTCGATGAGTTTCGTACCCATCATATTCAAGCGAAAATAATGGGTACAAAAGTTGCGACAAGATGACGCCACTACTCTATTGATCACCCGAGAACGTTTCATCATTGGATTACGCCGATAAAGGTTCAATCACATATGTCCCTTGGGATACTTTTCGACATCTCAGAAACCTCTCTGATTTGTTACAGTTTATCACTTGACCTATGTTCACGTCGGGTTGCTGCAGTGCTAAAGTGCAACACGCTCAGAATAGGATAGGAGCGGTTACGAGACATAATTTCATTGAACAGTGGTAGGCCATTCTCAACACCCCAAGGCTAAGGATGTCTTTATTTCTTGACTTGTAAACACCAGTCAGCATCAGAACGCCAAGTAAGTTTTGAATTCCATGCAAATGTATATCCACCAGTCCTTGTAGACGATTAGAGCTTATTTGTTGGTCCACATACACACTTTGTCGATGAGGGGGACCCGAAAGAAGAACATTAAACAAGACTCTTCATTATCAGTTTCTAATCGAACACCTTTTACATCCTTGGCAATTCTTTCCATACATGCTTTTCGCTCTGCCTGCCAAAACATCCAGCCCCGGGGCTGTAGCTCATGTTATTCCCATTACCAGATAACAATAAGTCACACTCAACAGACTTTGCATTAAATTGTTCTTCTTCTTCGTAAAACAATTCTTCATGGTCACTATAGTCTTCGTGTTGTTCCGCGTTTTCAGCGTCGTCTACCTCATTATGATTGTTACTGGAAATTACGAATTCACTAAGTAGGTCTCCTGAATCAGAAAACTGCTCCAAAAATTTCCTTATATTCTCATCTGATAATCCTCCTAATATTTTCAGTTTGTAAAACAGACAACCGTTATCAAATATTGCACCAAAACGAAGATGTTCTTATCACAAGGTGGACTGATGAGTCATGAGAGAATAACAAGGCGAGTCAACAATAGCAAATGACGTAACAGATACTGTGCAGACACACATCTGCTTATTTAAAAACTGTTTCTAACAGCAAGTGTTTGCGACGGCTGTATGGGAGGAAACGTAAACAAACATTTTAACCCGCAGCCATAGGTAAACTTTTGTAATTAGTTTTCAAAATCGTGATTAGTAAATGTCCTCAAAGTTCAATAAAATAAAATGAATAGTTACTAATAGAGAAGATAATAAAAACTGCGGACAGGTCTATGAGGCCCGATGGTAGTTACAGGGTTAAGAAACCTGAAGTAGCAGTATCAATGAAATTGCTCTATAAATTTGGTTACACGTTCCCCATGAACAAAAATCATTCGTTTCACTGAACAGAAATATTTAAATTGTACTCTTTAATTTATATGCGAGTTCCACTGGTAAACTTCTTTGTAGGGAGATAGGGCCACTTCTCACTTCGTTTGTTCCCGTCCGGTCTGATTTCGTGTAGAAGCCTCTCACATATATAATTTCCAAAGTAACATTGTAGTGTAGTTTCTTACGATGCTATTGGATATCAAATAAAAAGTTGTAACTTTTTTAGTTTATGTCATTCAAACTATCGCGAATCACCTGTATTTTGAGAATAATCACTTTCGATGACGTTAATTTCGTGATATTTACATTGTCAAACAGGTCTATTAGTATATTCAATTACATGGGCCAAAAACAATACAATGGCAAATAGCAAGCTGATTTGATGATTGTGGGTACTACTTCAGGTTTTCTGTGTGTTTACATGGTCTTGAGCACAGATGTACAGAAATAATCCGTGTCGTGACGATCTTTCTTGGCTAATCCATTTTAATTCAGTCATGTGCTCCACAGCAAACTATTCTGGGCAGAGTAAACAATGTCTGACTCTGCCAACAATGTCGGTTTCCAGTGCAATAAAGGGAGTTACGAAATTTATAACCTCAGTAATAACACACTGAGAAATGAATCAAAATTTATATGATGTTGTCGAATTATGGGATAGAAACTTTCTTTCGTCAACGGCGTTTCAGTGTGGAGAAAATCGACACTAAACGTATCATAACATCAAAATTAATATTAATTACATAGATTTGGAATAACACCGTAAATAAATCTGCGTCATGTTAAATTTTAAGTAGAAGTAATAATGAATCATATACGACTTCAGGGGTATAACTTTCATACTGAACACAGTAACGTCATCCCAGACACAGAAAAGCAACGTCTTTATCGTGACATGCAATAACAAAAAACACGCATCTAGGGATGAGTAACATCCAGTACTTGCTCACTGCTCTCCCATATTTCATTAAAGAAGCAAGTTGAGCTTGTGATATTTGTCACAATGTTTGGCTGGACATACAACAACATTCTTTTTTCAGTGTTAGTCACGGTACGACAAATACTGTTACCACCGGAGTGTTCATATTTTAAATGCAGTTTGCATACTGGTTGAAGCTGAACTCTACCGACACAATTTCGAGGCTTCTATAGGGACATTTTTAGGGATAAGTGACAAGTAGTCTTCCGTGGGTCGTTATAGAGAAATAAAGTAATTTCGATTTACTCGAACTGTTACATCTTTCACCTACGTTTCTGTGTAAACACCTTCACAACAATGAAAAACTAGTAATTTGCAACACCTTCTACAAAGGAATGACCCATATCCTCTTAGGTACCTAAGGGCAGATGCAAAACTGTTGTGGTATGGTCGCCGTGGTTGCAGCAAGAGGTTTGCATAGCATATGTGCGAAGCTCTTCCATAGCTTTAGTGAACCTGTACCCAAGGCGCATATCCACCAACTCTTCAACAGTAAACCTATCCTTACTTCTTTCTGTATCACTGTTGACGTACAACTAACACTACCGAAAATAAACTTGAAACATGTTGGAGGAGTTCTGGATGCATGCTTCAGATATAAAAGTGAAATGACAGAATAGTGAGTATTCCTTCTAAAGAAGAAGCAGCATTGACATTTCCGCTGGTATGTAGATACTTTCTATGCAAAATATAATGGAGTAAAAAATCAAATGAAATGCGATTACTGTGTAACGATATGTTGGAGACCATGGATTCTTTATGCGAAAATGATCAGAAACTTTCCCTAAGTAACATTCGAAATTTTGTCGGTGGAGTTATGGTTCACCCTGCGTTGACGAAAAGAGCAGTAGACCCTTTCTATATGTGGTATTCCGTTTTCTGATATACTGAATGATGAAAGATGTGATCTGTGTTCTTCTTTCATATTAGATGCTAGACTGTACAAATGTAAAGAAATATAACTAACCAAGGTCAGTACAGAGAATTGTATAAGAGGTTGTGGCAAATACAAGATCCAGAATTGAAGGACGAGGAGGGGAAATATCACATAAGAGTACGATGGACTCAGTCACGAAGGAAGAACTGCCAGTAGTTTTAAAAAGGATGAAAATAGGAAAGCATATAGATCAGGTGGTATTAACAAGAAAAATTTGAAATATGCTTATTCCTTTTGTGATTTTAGACGAGTACATCTATTTAAAGAATGTTGGTACTGGTGTGAAATCACAAACTCATTGAAAGTATCAGAAGCTATATCATTTCTTTAAGTCAAAGAAACAATTCCGAAATATACAGAAGAATTAGCCTCCTAAACATAGAATTTTTAAAAAATAATCTATAATCGTTTAAGAACCATAGCAGATACTCTTCTAACTGAAGGACAGTGTGGATTCTGCACAGGCTGTCCACGCAGTCATAACATATTCACCATGAAAAGAAGTTTAGAGAAACGACGAGAATTCTGTTTAGAAACACTTATAGCTTCTATTTACCTCGAAAAAGCTTTTGAAAGTGAAAACAGAAAGAAACTATGGGACATAAGGATTAAAGCTGGATATCCGCGACATGTTATTGATTCTATAAGAAGCTTACACATGAACACAAAAATTATAAAAATGTTGGTAACAATAAAACAGAAGAAATAACTACCAATAAGGAACTGAAACAAGGCTGCAGCCTGTCAAAAATCTTATTTAATGCGCATATAAATGATTTTGGAAGAAACTGAAAATGAGCTACAAATTGCATGTTTGGGAAAAGAAAATATAACCTTCGAATATCAACAAGGAAAACTAAAACCATGAGTCATCACTGCAAATACAACATACACTCAAAAATAATAACACTATTTGAGCAGACCTCTGACATTAATTTTCTAGAATGTGTTATAAATTATGACATGGACAGGGACACAGAAAATAAGATTAACAAATATCAATCAACATGCAGGAGGAAAACAGAACATTGAAGAACAAAATGTGGAAGGAAACAAAATTAAAATTTTATAAAATCATGGCTGCGCTTGTATTGTTATATGTTAGTGAGTCATGGATCCATAAAAAACGATAATTGCAAACTACAAGCAATAAAATGATATTTTTTATGATAATGAAAGGCTTTATGAGAGAATACGGTACAAGAAATGAAGGTATTGGGAATGGACTAGATATTTGTAACATTAATGAAAAGATTGAACAAAATAAAACGTTGTGGGAACCTTAACTACAAAGAATCAGTTCAGAGTGAATCCCACGTCTTGCTGTACTATACCAGTGGAAAGGAAGAAGGGACATAGGAAGACCCAGAATGAGGTGGCGATGAAAGGTAAAGAGGGAATAGGCACAAGTGTCTAAGCCTTGAAGTGCACAAGAAGAAGAAAATTGTGTTTACAGATTGGAAAATGGGTGTTCGATATGAGTGCTACTCTGAAATTCATGCGCAAGATATATTTCTGGCCCAAATAAATTATCATTTTTGTTTGCTAGGCTACAGAGACTATAAGGCTGTGTACGTCACAGAATCGACGAAATATGGAAATGTTATTTTGCACCATTGTTTGACTAGTATTGTTTGATCAATAGCACTTTATTAATCACCCTACGTCTTAACTGAAGCAACGTGGTTAAGTCAAAATAAATAAATAAATAAATAAAAAATAAAAAAAATAAATCGTGAGATGCGGTGGAACTTTCAACTTTCCAATTAATGCTTTCTCTCTTCCAGTTTATTGTATGTTTGTGTTCCATATGTTTAATTATACAGCCGCCTGATGGCGTACGGAGAAGATAGCTGCAGACGCATATGCCCTTCACAACTGTAATTGTTTGATGTATTCTGTTATTTAAGGTAAGCATTATTTTTGTGCTTTTTAATCACGTGAAGGCAAGGTGAAGAGTTATGTAGGTAGCACATAAATGACGCTAATACCAATGAAAGTCTGTTTTTGCTATTGATAGGGAAGGGTGGGGGTTGTTTGGGAAGTGGGTGCTGGGGACAATATTAAGCAGGGTATTAGTACAAAATTTTTCTTTGCTTATTCCTCTATGAAATGATACATACAAAGCTGTTGGCAAACACATTTCCACATTTCATTATGTAAGAGGGCTTTTTTAGAGTAGTTTCCACAAAATATATAAACGAGCACTAAGGGAGTTCACTGTAGTAATGGAGTATCAACCGGAACTGGTGCAATTTTGTGAAGAATCTGTTCCTTCATTTCCAGTAAATACGGTGGCCTGTTGAATTAAAAAGTGTCGGTCACTCTCTTTAAGGTGTTCCACGTGTTGGACATTTAAAACAGCAATCAGGGATGATAAAATCGAAACAGTGTGCACGATACTGAATGATGGACGATTGAAAGGGTAATGAAACGTATGAGACAATAAACAAATCAGAAGCATTTCTCCTGAAGACTAACCAGGAGCGTGTTTTGCAAATGTAAGTCTCCTGTAATAAAGGTTCACCGAAGGAAAATGCGAAAACGCTTCTGCCGAAAACGATTGGGACGTTTTAAAAAATCATGGGGCTGGAACTGTATCCATGTTTATCTCTATGGATGAAACTAGACCTCAGAAACAGCAGGTGTAGCAATGGACAGGAGCCGATGGCCCTGCACCAAAAGACATGAAATTTTGTGTCAAAGAGTAAAACAATAAATGGAAGTATTCCGTATCAACAGGACGAAAGAAACAGCGTATTGAGTCATAAGCAAACGAATTTTATAAGGACTACAGACACACGCGCAAAGTCATTTTGGTAATGGGAATGCTGAGGAATATGAAATACAAATTGTCATAATATCCACACAGTTGACTAGATGTCTAACCGTGTGACTTCCATCCCTGCCCACGTCTAAAGATCTTGTGGCTGCCACTATTTGTGAGTCCAGAAATTTGTTTGTGGCAACTGTGGATATATATTTTGTAGTACACGATAGTAGGATAATCTGCTTACAGCAAAAACGTTTATCACTGTCTATAGAGTGCTAACGTAGACTGTTTCAATATATGAGAGTAAATTTTTAACTAAAACGCGTAGTCTTTTACTTCAAAGTCAACGTATGTTAACCTTGCCATTGAACATTATTATATGCAGAATTTAAATGATAAGTATTATTTTTTGTAGTACGAATACGGAAACGATACGCTGGCACCATGACTTCAGAAAACCAATGTAACCATCTTCAACAACCAGGAGTGTCAGATCGGCTACAAGTTTAATGGTATACAGCCGCAGCACATTTGCGCAGGAGACCGTTATTCTGGGACTTGCGGAATAAGTAGTTTCCAGTTCCCTTTTACTTCTACAATTATGCTCTTATTTACGGTACGTCCATTTCACTCCAACGAAATGAAAAAATAAATAAATAAAGATCGGTCAAATAATGACGAACAGAAGATGTAAAACTCACAAATTGCACGACTGTAAGTCAATGGTCGCTCGTTTTTATTATTTATGTATACTGTATTTCTATATTGCATGTTTTGTATGTATGTATGTGCTCGTGTATGTATGTACGTATAAATGATAGGACGTAAGTGCAAGGAATAGAAGCACTTAGAGTGGCGACGTTTACAGCTTTAACTCACCAGCTGTTTTTGTTTCGTTGCCTTGGTCACGTCCCAGTTCATACTTCACATCAACCATAAAATTACGAATCTAATATAGATCCTCAAACTTTCCAATAACAGCCTCCAAAACTTTTTTTTTTATCAATCGCATTCACACCTGCCATACGTACCAACAAAATAGCTGAAGACGGGGTCACATACATGTACAACTCCATATAAACTCTTCAAGCCACTTTACAGTGCATTGACGAAGTGCATTCACATATGCTTACGCTTTTTTTCTGGGTCATCGGTCTTTTGACTCATTTGATGCGGCCGGACACGAATTCCACTCCAGTGCCAACGTTAACATTCAGAGCAGATTTGCAACCTGCACCCTCAATTGATTGCTAGGTGCATTACAACCTTTGTCTTCCTCTACAATTTTTACCTCTCTACCACTCGCTACAGACCAAGGGAGTTATTCCATGATGCCTTAATAGATGTAATGTTGTCCTGTCCCTTCTTCTTGTCAGTGTCTTCCAGGTATTCGTTTACACGCCGACTCTACGGAGAACCTCGTCGTTCCTTACCTTATCTGTCCACCTAATTTTCAACAGTCTTCTGTAGCACCTTATCTCAAATGCTTCGATTCTCTCGTGTTTCGTATTTTCCAAAGTCCATGATTCTTTACCGTACAATCCTATGTTCCAAACTTAACACTTTTAGCAAGTTCTTCCTTAAATGAAGGCCTATGTTTGATACTAATAGCCTTCTGTTTTGACCAGGAATGTTCTTTTTGCCGATGATGGTCTGTTTCTTACGTCCTTCTTGCTCCATCCATCCTACGTTGTTTTCCTGCCTAGACAGCAGAATTGCTTGATTTTGTGTATTTCGCGATCCCCAGTTTTGATGTTAAGTTTTTCGCTGTTCTCATTTCTACTACTTATTAGTCCCGTCTTTCTTCGATTTACTCTCCGTCCATATTCTGCACTCATTAGACTGTTGGCACCATTCTACAGATTCTGTAATTCTTGTTCACTTTCAGTGGTGATAGCAATGTCATCGACGAATTGTATCATAACATTCTATCACCTTGAATTTTAATTCCACTCTTGAACCTCTCTCTCTTTTATTTCCGTCATTGCTTCTTCGGTGTACAGACTGAACAGTAGGGGTGAAAGGCTACATCCCTGTCTTACTCACTTATTAATCGGAGCACTTCGTTCTTGGTCGTTCTTTGTTATTACCTCTTGATGTCGTAGGTATTATATATTACCTGCCTCTCCCTATAGCACGAACATCATACACTATTTCCAGGCCGAAAAATCCAATGAAAGTGTCTTGTTTTTTCTTCACTCTTGCTTCCATTATGAACCTCAACACCAAAACTGCCTCTCTGGTGCCATTTCCTTTGTTAAAGACAAACTCATTGTTATCTAACAAATCCTCATTTTTCTTTTCCATTCTTCTCTGTATTATTCTTCTCTGCAGCTTGGGAGTACGTACGATGATTCTCGAACTTATTGGGTCTTGCTATCTTCTTAATTGTGTGGATGATAGTTTTCCCGTTAGTCCTATGGTATATCGCCGGACTCATACGTTCTACACACCAACGTGAACTGTAGTTTTGCTGCCACTTCCACCAATAATTTTAGAAATTCCGGTGGAATCTCGTGTATTTCTTCTACCGTATTTCTTCTTTAGTTGTCCAAAGCCCTTTTAAATGCTGATTGCTATACCGCCTGCTCTGTTTCTTCCCTGTCGAATCTTGTTTCTTCCCTCACGTGATCAGACATATGGTCTCCCCACACAGATGCATCCATTGTACCCTTTCAAATCCATCCGCTATCTCATTTACATTTAACACTGGAATTCCCATTACACTCTTAATATTATGGCTCTTGTTTTTAATTTCACGGAGACTGTTTTGATTTTTCTATGCGCTGAACCAGTCCTTTCGCCAATAATTTTTTCTCGTTTTCTTCACATTTTTCATCGAGCATTTTTCCTTAATTTCAATGCTCTTCCTATTTATTTCATTCCTAAGTGACCTATATTTCTGTATTCCTGAATTTCCCTGAACATTTCTGTACTTCCTTCTTTCGTCAATCAACCTAAGTATTTTTCCTCTTACCCACAATTTCTGCGCAGTTACTTTCTGTGTCCCTATGTTTTTCTTTCCAGTTTCTGTGATTGCCGTTTTTAGAGATCTCCATTCTTCTTCGACTGTCTACTAACCTATTCATTATAGCAGTATGTATAGGCTCAGTGAACTTGAAGGGTATCTCATCATTCCTCAGTACTTCCATATCCCACTATTCTGCGTACTGATTCTTCCTGACTACTCTCTTAAACTTAAGCCTATTCTTCACCACTAACAAATTGAGATCTGAGTATATATCTGCTCCTGGATACGCTTCACAGTCCAGTACCTGATTTCGGAATCTTCGTGTATCCCCCGGCCTCTCCCAAGTATACCTCCTCCTCTTGTGGCTCCGGAACAGAGTATTCGCTATTTTCTGCTGAAATTTATAACAGAACTCAATTAGTCTCTCGCGTCTCTCCTGCTGCCAAGCTCATTTTCTCCTGTAAACCTGTCTTTCACTCCACCCTCTAAAACCATGTTCAAATCCTCCATGGCTATTATATTTTCATCTCTCTTTCCACAGCGAATTATATCCTCATACACTTTCCCTATCGCTTCATCTTATACTTGCGACGTCGGCTTGCATACCTGAAGTATTATTCTCAGTGCTGGTTTTGCTGTCGATTCCGATGAGAACAACCCCTATCACTGAATAGCTCACAGTAAATCACTCTCTGCCCCCACCTTCCTTTTCATAAAGAGTACCACTCTCGTTAGAATATTTTCTGCTGCCTTTGATACTACCCTCTACACTTCTGACCAGAAATAATTTTCCTCTTCCCTCTCCAGTTCACAGTTCCATTTTATCTAGATTGAGCTTTGCTAGCTTTCCTACTATGTTCAAACATCTGATATTCTGCGCCTGTTTCCCTTTCATCGATTAATCACAGATCCGAATGAGGGTTTGGAACTTTCTACCAATCACCTGACACCTTCTCAGACGTAGATCACATATCCTGTGAATACACATTTTACGTCTTAATTGCTTTCTGATACCTAACAGCGTTGATCATAGGCGATTATTCCAACCTTTAGGAGCAGTTTCCCACACCAACGACAAGAAAGTGCCCCAAATCTCTCCCCTCTCCTCCGACCTCTTTCACAAGTCCATTGGCAGAAAGAGAGTGGTTTCTGATTCCAGAAGGCTTCCTTCGCCATTGCAGATGACTTTTATTCAGAATTTAAGCAGTGTCGTGTTTCGAATCCGGGACCCAGAACATTCTGATTGCTGGTCAAGAATGCTACTCTTGTTTTCTTTTCTTCAGGGTGACAACAGAGGGAAATATAAATTTTATTTCGGAAAAAAAGAAAATACAGCAAATCAGGAGCTAATACCGTAAAATGCAAATGGAGAAAAAAACTGAGCGTTCCTCGTAAGCGGACGGGAGGTGGCATGACAGAGAGCACATGTGGGTCGTCTCTTTCTTGATGGCAGGGCCGGGGGCAGAGTGAGCTGGACTCGAAATCACGAGGCCTGGTCACTGCGTCCTCAGCACCACTAACCAACTGGAAGCCAATAAAAAGGGACAGTCAAGGAAGGAGATACTCATCTACATCTACATCTACATGATTACTCGGCAATTCACATTTAAGTGCTTGGCAGAGGGTTCATCGAACCACAATCATACTATCTCTCTAACATCCCACTCCAGAACAGCGCGCGGGAAAACGAACACCTAAACCTTTCTGTTCGAGCTCTGATTTCTCTTATTTTATTTTGATGATCGTTCCTACCTATTGGGTTGGGCTCAACAAAATATTTTCGCATTTGGAAGAGAAAGTTGGTGACTGACATTTCGTAAGTAGATCTCGCCGCGACGAAAAACGTCTTTGTTTTAATGACTTCCATCCCAAATCGCGTATCATATATGCCACACTCTCTCCCCTATTACGTGATGATACAAAACGAACTGCCCTTTTTTGCACCCTTTCGATGTCCCCCGTCAATCCCACATGTTAAGGACCCCACACCACGCAGCAATATTCTAACAGATGACGAACGAGTGTAGTGTAAACTGTCTCTTTAGTGGACTTGTTGCATCTTCTAAGTGTTCTGCCAATGAAACGCAACCTTTGGCTCGCCTTCTCCACAATATTATCTATGTGGTCTTTCCAACTGAAGATGTTCGTAATTTTAACACCCAGGTACTTAGTTGAATTGACAGCCTTGAGAATTGTACTATCTATCGAGTAATCGAATTCCAACGGATTTCTTTTTGGAACTCATGTGGATCACCTCACACTTTTCGTTATTTAGCGTCAACTGCCACCTGCCACACCATATAGCAACCTTTTCTAAATCGCTTTGCAACTGACACTTGTCTTCGGATGACCTTACTAGACGGTAAATTACAGGATCATCTGCGAACAACCTAAGAGAACTGCTCAGATTTCCGCCCAGGTCATTTACATAGATCAGGAACAGCAGAGGTCCCAGGACGCTTCCCTGGGGAACACCTGATATCACTTCAGTTTTACTCGATGATTTGCCGTCTATTCCTACGAACTGCGACCTTCCTGACAGGAAATCACGAATCCAGTCGTACATCTGAAACGATACCCCATAGGCCCACAGCTTGATTAGAAGTCGCTTGTGAGAAACGGTGTCAAAAGCTTTCCGGAAATCTAGAAATACGCAATCAACTTGAGATCCCCTGTCGATAGCGGCCATTACTTCGTGCGAACAAAGAACTAACTGCGTTGCACAAGAATGATGTTTTCTGAAACCATGCTGATTACGTATCAATAGATCGTTCCCTTCGAGGTGATTCATAATGATTGAATACAATATATGCTCCAAAACCCTACTGCAAACCGACGTCAATGATATAGGTCTGCAGTTCGATGGATTACTCCTACTACCGTTCTTAAACACTGGTGCGACCTGCTCAATTTTCCAATCTGTTGGTACAGACCTATCAGTGGGCGAGCGGTTGTATATGATTGCTAAGTAGGGAGCTATTGTATCAGTGTAATCTGAAAGGAACCTAATCGGTATACAATCTGGACCTGAAGACCTGCCCGTATCAAGCGATTTGAGTTGCTTCGCAACCCCTAAGGTATCTACTTCTAAGAAACTCATGCTAGCAGCTATTCGTGTATCAAATTCTGGAATATTCCATTCGTCTTCCCTGGTGAAGGAATTTCGGAAAACTGCGTTCAATAACTCCGCTTTAGCGGCACAGTCGTCGGTAACAGTACCATCGGCACTGCACAGCGAAGGTATTGACTGCGTCTTGCCGCTTGTGTACCTTACATACGACCAGAATTTCTTCGGATTTTCTATCAAATTTCGAGACAATGTTTCGTTGTGGAACCTATTAAAGGCATCTCGCATTGAAGGCCGTGCCAAATTTCGCGCGTCTGTAAATTTTAGCCAATCTTCGGGATTTCGCGTTCTTCTGAACTTCGCATGCTTTTTCCGTTGCCTCTGCAACAGCGTTCGGACCTGTTTTGTGTACCACGGGTGATCAGTTCTTACCAATTTATGAGGTATGAATCTCTCAGTTGCTGTTGCTACTATATCTTTGAATTTGAGCCACATCTCGTCTACATTTGCATAGTCAGTTCGGAGGGAATGGAGATTGTCTCTTAGGAAGGCTGCTAGTGACACTTTATCCGCTTTTTTAAACAAAATTATTTTGCGTTCGTTTCTGGTGGATTTGGAAGAAACGGTATTGATCCTAGCTACAACGACCTTGTGATCACTAATCCCTGTATCAGTCATGATGCTCTCTATTAGCTCTGGATTGTTTGTGGCTAACAGGTCAAGTGTGTTTTCGCAACCATTTACAATTCGCGTGGGTTCATGGACTAACTGCTCGTAATAATTTTCGGAGTAAGCATTTAGGACAATCTCGGAAGATGTTTTCTGCCTACCACCGGTTTTGAACAAGTATTTTTGCCAACATATCGAGGGAAGGTTGAAGTCCCCACCAACTATAACCGTATGAGTGGGGTATTTATTTGTTACGAGACTCAAATTTTCTCGGAAATTTTCAGCAACTATATCACCGGAGTCTGGGGGTCGATAGAAGGAGCCAATTATTAACTTAGTTCGGCTGTTAAGTATAACCTCTACCCATTCCAATTCGCACGGGGTATCTATTTCGACTTCACTACAAGATAAACCGCTACTGACAGACACAAACACTCCACCACCAATTCTGCCTAATCTATTTTTCCTGAACACCGTCTGAGACTTCGTAAAAATTTCTGCAGGACTTATTTCAGGCTTTAGCCAGCTTTCTGTACCTATAACGATTTCAGCTTCTGTGCTTTCTATTAGCGCTTGAAGCTCAGGGACTTTCCCTGCACAACTAGAACAATTTCCAACTGCAATTCCGACTGTTCCTTGATCCAACTTTAATCCTAAAATTTCATCGTTAGACACGGCAGTGGTGGGTAGGGGAGAGGGGAGAACGAAAAACAAGGACAGTGCGTTGTCAGCTGCTGCGACCGCCGCCCTGGTTGAGGTAACATGAGGAGTGTCAGTGGTGTATCTGAGAGAAGTCGAGCCACCCGCACCAGGCACATTGCTGCTGGGTGGTTGGTCGCGCAAAACTCCACGGAAGTAACTGACGAACGAAATACACACAGGTGTGGTGGCGTCGACGTCGTTAGTTGACAGAACGTTTATTCTACAGGACTGTCTAAAGAAAGAGCCGCGATTTCACCCTGTTCCATAAAGGTAGGCAACTGTCCGTCCTTTGACTCATATAGTCGCATGAGTCTTGGTTGCAGGGAAACACACGTTCTCTTGGAAAATGAAAGTGTACCGTTCGACCACGGATGTAGGGGCACGAAGAAAACAGTGACCATTTGCCTTCGCAGCGTCCAGATTTCACGAACAACGGTGCAGGTCAAGAGCCGGACGCCATCGTCCACCGAGTGATAGCTGGAGCATAGGGTGTTGATCATACCAATTGGATGAAAATTCTGGTTAATGGCAAATTTTCCACAGGCGACATGATAACATTCGCTGGGACTGATGTTGGGAGGAGCGGCTGATAAACGTTGCATCCTCTGCAGTCCACCTCGTCAATGGATACTCGATCTCCACGTTATTGCCGGCCGCGGTGGCCGTGCGGTTCTGGCGCTGCAGTCCGGAACCGCGGGACTGCTACGGTCGCAGGTTCGAATCCTGCCTTGGGCATGGGTGTGTGTGATGTCCTTAGGTTAGTTAGGTTTAAGTAGTTCTAAGTTCTAGGGGACTTATGACCTAAGATGTTGAGTCCCATAGTGGTAAGAGCCATTTTTCCACGTTATTGCAAGGGACGTTGCGCTGTAACTGAATGTAGAAATTCTTCGGACGTGTCGAGCGCGTGCATAGGAGGCCCACGGATACATAGCTAAGATCCACGAAAATATCAGACACATGCGCGAATAGAGCCGCAATGTTTTCTACCAACACCAGCGTGGATGTAGAGGTTGGTATGCAGATGACCAACAGTTGTCACTTGAGTGAACTCCCTGTGCCCAACCACTGTCCGTTCATGTTGATCAGACATAAGCCCACTATGCGACACCACACGTTGGAGATTTCGAGTCCCCCGCCCTACAGGGGAGCGTGAGTGTATCATATTTCACCTTAAAAATGTTACCACCGGTCCAAGTACCCCAACGCAGCCTGTAGGCTGAGACCAATCGCTGGCGACATCGGAAGGACTTGCGTTATGAGCTCCAGCTTGAAAACTATTAGCCTATGCATAAGTTCGTAGCGTTTTTGTTTCGCATGTTGATATTCAGTTTCACGGGTCTATTTATCGATTGTCTTTTTTATTTGTAGTTCACTTTTGCTATTTGAGTTTACACATTATCGTTTTGTTGTTTCGAGAAAATGAAACTGTAGACGCTAGATATTGAGAAGCCGAAACATTTTCGACATGTTCTTCTGTTTGACTTCAGTAAAGGAGTGACAGCAGCGGAGACAGCCAAAAGCATTAGCGCCATGTACGGGGATAATGCCACTGGACAGAGCGTGGCAAGAAAATGGTTTTCTCGTTTTGAGGAGGATCATTTTGACGTTAGTGACACTTCACTTTCAAGAAGATCTTCGGGATTTGATGAAGATCACATAAACGCATTAAATCTACATTCCTGGAAATGGAAAAAAGAACACATTGACACCGGTGTGTCAGACCCACCATACTTGCTCCGGACACTGCGAGAGGGCTGTACAAGCAATGATCACACGCACGGCACAGCGGACACACCAGGAACCGCGGTGTTGGGCGTCGAATGGCGCTAGCTGCGCAGCATTTGTGCACCGCCGCCGTCAGTGTCAGCCAGTTTGCCGTGGCATACGGAGCTCCATCGCAGTCTTTAACACTGGTAGCATGCCGCGACAGCGTGGACGTGAACCGTATGTGCAATTGACGGACTTTGAGCGAGGGCGTATAGTGGGCATGCGGGACGCCGGGTGGACGTACCGCCGAATTGCTCAACACGTGGGGCGTGAGGTCTCCACAGTACATCGATGTTGTCGCCAGTGGTCGGCGGAAGGTGCACGTGCCCGTCGACCTGGGACCGGACCGCAGCGACGCACGGATGCACGCCAAGACCGTAGGATCCTACGCAGTGCCGTAGGGGACCGCACCGCCACTTCCCAGCAAATTAGGGACACTGTTGCTCCTGGGGTATCGGCGAGGACCATTCGCAACCGTCTCCATGAAGCTGGGCTACGGTCCCGCACACCGTTAGGCCGTCTTCCGCTCACGCCCCAACATCGTGCAGCCCGCCTCCAGTGGTGTCGCGACAGGCGTGAATGGAGGGACGAATGGAGACGTGTCGTCTTCAGCGATGAGAGTCGCTTCTGCCTTGGTGCCAATGATGGTCGTATGCGTGTTTGGCGCCGTGCAGGTGAGTGCCACAATCAGGACTGCATACGACCGAGGCACACAGGGCCAACACCCGGCATCATGGTGTGGGGAGCGATCTCCTACACTGGCCGTACACCACTGTTGATCTTCGAGGGGACACTGAATAGTGCACGGTACATCCAAACCGTCATCGAACCCATCGTTCTACCATTCCTAGACCGGCAAGGGAACTTGCTGTTCCAACAGGACAATGCACGTCCGCATGTATCTCGTGCCACCCAACGTGCTCTAGAAGGTGTAAGTCAACTACCCTGGCCAGCAAGATCTCCGGATCTGTCCCCCATTGAGCATGTTTGGGACTGGATGAAGCGTCGTCTCACGCGGTCTGCACGTCCAGCACGAACGCTGGTCCAACTGAGGCGCCAGGTGGAAATGGCATGGCAAGCCGTTCCACAGGACTACATCCAGCATCTCTACGATCGTCTCCATGGGAGAATAGCAGCCTGCATTGCTGCGAAAGGTGGATATACACTGTACTAGTGCCGACATTGTGCATGCTCTGTTGCCTGTGTCTATGTGCCTGTGGTTCTGTCAGTGTGATCATGTGATGTATCTGACCCCAGGAATGTGTCAATAAAGTTTCCCCTTCCTGGGACAATGAATTCACGGTGTTCTTATTTCAATTTCCAGGAGTGTATAAGTTTCCACGTCACTGTACTCGGTAACTGGCAAATATGATGAACAGTTTTCATTCCAGCATCGTACGATATTAGCATGAGGTGGCGAAAGTTAAAACAATCTGGTGTGTGGATACTGTACGCTCCAAGTGAAAGTCACATAAATCAGTATACGGCCATATGTTCATCTGCGCGCACTTGTTATCAATTGGCTTGTGGGCAACACCGACCTTTCCTATCCAGTATTTATGCTGGTGACGATGAACGCTCTCTTTATGCTAACATCAGGAAAATAAAGGAATATTTGAACCCAAACAAAGCAGAAGCTCCCTGTTCAAAGACCTGTGCACTTGCACAGAAGGTATGTTATGTATATAGTGGAACAATGGCGGTGCGGTGTACTACGAATTTCTTCCCCAAGGTGTAACCATCAGTGCCGAGATTTACTGTCAACGACTGAGACGTCTTGCAGACATAATCCAAGGACAACGTCCAGGAAGAATGCGTGAAGTGATGCTACTCCACGAAAATGCCTGCCCGAGTTCTACTAGACCGGCAAAGAACGCTATACAGGAGTTGGATTGGGAAGTCATTCCACACCCACCTTATTGATCTGCTCTCGTGCCCTCAGATTTTCATGTTATCCGCTCTCTTTCGAACAATATTCAAGGGCCTTCCTTCCCGGATGAAAGTGCGCTCCAACCGTGGTTCAATGCGTTCTTGGCCTCAAAATCACGGGGTTTCTGCAGTCGCGGAATCGAAAAGTTACCCCAGCGTTGCAAGACTCTTTTAAATAGTGAAAGAGAACATACTATTGATGACTGAAGTCTGCGTTACGTGTGTCTGTTATGTTTATTAAAGTTATGGGATAATACTACGAACTTATGCACCAACCAAATACATGGACGTTCAAACGTTCCACACTTCGCAATGCACTAAGGTAATGGAGGTAACGTTACCAAACGGACAGATGTGTGCCATGGACGATAAGTGAGATGTTGACCACTTGATTTACAACTGTAACATTCGTACGCAGGTGAAACTCCAACTTCTGCAGGAAATGATTTGATCTTCTGTCATTGGTGTCACACTGCTTCAGGAGGTGCACTTGGCCATCCTGCTAGATGGCCGGTCATGCCTGTTTTACCGCTCCTGGTGATGATCTTGGACTCAGTGGCCACGTATGTTCATGAAGGCATGCCACCTGAGGATGTCATGTACTACCATCCGTGAAGGGTGGACATAAAGATGATGTCAAGGTATTGGAAGCTCCAGACGCAATGCAGAGGCGTCAATTCTTCTCGTATGAGTCCGCAACCAGTTGCTATCGCCATAGATTAAGCAACACTCAAAGCACTGTTCGCTACAGCCCCATCTATGGGCTTCAGATCAAGTATGCGTGTGGTCTTTTTCCACGACTGTACCATCAGCAACAGATCATCTGCATAGGCGTTGCAGCAGAACTCGTATTGCCAAAGGATGAATCCTGACAAGTGTGTAGTGAGACAAGAGTATAAGCAGCTATAGGGTGATAGCATAGAGAAGCATCTATGTAAGGAATGGTGTATTGGTACCGTTCCAGCGATACGATCTGTTGCTTGGACAAGGGCGTAGACACTGGCGTAGACACGACATAGGGCATCAGTAAAGGGGGACAGAAAGCCCATCTGCTCCATCATGGCAACCCATGTCGCACCTGAACAAAAGCACTGTCGAAGTCAGTCACAGTGATCGCACTTAGCTGTTTGAGCAACCACATTTAGACGATCACAAGTGGCTGTTGGGGCACTGATTGGTCCTCCTGGCATCATTTGTTCATTGAATTTTAAACTCGGAAGGATAAGTCACACTCGGAAGCATCTCACAGCAAGTCCGCAGCTCGTGGTCGTGCGGTAGCGTTCTCGCTTCCCACGCCCGGGGGTGATGTCCTTAGGTTAGTTAGGTTTAAGTAGTTCTACGTTCTAGGGAACTGATGACCGTAGGTGTTAAGTCCCATAGTGCTCAGAGCCATTTGAACCATTTTTTTCTGACAGCAATGTGTAGCCAAAATACGTGCAAGTATTTTGTATTCAGTATTAAATAAGGTTAGGGGACAGAGTTGGGCAACAGCAGTCCCATGCCACAGCTTGTGATGTGGAATGATAATACCTTCGATAAATGCCAGCGGGAGCTTGGCGACCGCCATCAAAAGTTCTTGAACATCGGAGCCACCAAATCCTGGAGAGCCCAGTAAAATTCCACAGGGAGACCATCCACATCAGGTGACTTGTTTGGAGTACCGTTTGGTACCGCATCCTTGAGGTCACGAGTGATGTCCTGCACGGAGATTTCCACCCTGATGTCCAAGATTGTGCAAATGATGTTGGCACATGCTCCATGTCATCAGTTTCATATAGCTGTACTGGCAAATTTGGCGAATGTGTTCCACAGTCAGCCATGATATCTGCCCCATGTTCCCCGTGAGTGATGAGCTCTGAGACCAGTTGTCAGTGGTGCTTTCTTGCAGTCACGCTTTGGTGCATTGAGGAGTCTTTCTGCCACACCATATCTTGACAGTGGGTCCTCAAGACAATTCCATGTCATTTGCGACGTGTCAGCGCACTATGTGAGCCTCGATCTTGTGGCAATCCATCTGTACTCTCAGACAGGGTGGTTGCATACCAAGGTCATGGAACACAGCAAAGAAGCAGGTTGTTGAATGGTGGTTCCATGCAGCCACCTCCTGCTAACCTGCATCAAGACTCACCGTATCGCAGGCTTGGTGTACTCCAGCCACCGAGCCATTTCCCTAGTGATGGGAAAGGTGTGTGTGGTGTTTAATTTCCACATTGCATGACGGCATCACATTGCATGCTGTGAGAGGAAGGCGGTGCTGATCTATGCACAGTAGTTCGAGGATGCCTGTGTTTCTTTATCTTGAATAGGACTGACAGCCCCTGGGAGACATAAAGCCTATCCAGGCAACTCGCAGAGTTGTCGGTATGATATGTACACTGAAGAGCCAAAGAAACTGGTACACCTGCCTAATATCGTGTAGGGCCTCCGCAAGCACGCAGAAATGCCGCACCAGGGCGTGGCATGTCCGCAGTTTGTGGTCTAGTGGCCAGCGGTTCAGCCTCTGGATCATGGGGTCCCGAGTTAGATTCCCAGCTGGGTTGAGGATTTTCTCTGCCCAGGGACTGGAAATGGAAAAAAGAACACATTGACACCGGTGTGTCAGACCCACCATACTTGCTCCGGACACTGCGAGAGGGCTGTACAAGCAATGATCACACGCACGGCACAGCGGACACACCAGGAACCGCGGTGTTGGGCGTCGAATGGCGCTAGCTGCGCAGCATTTGTGCACCGCCGCCGTCAGTGTCAGCCAGTTTGCCGTGGCATACGGAGCTCCATCGCAGTCTTTAACACTGGTAGCATGCCGCGACAGCGTGGACGTGAACCGTATGTGCAGTTGACGGACTTTGAGCGAGGGCGTATAGTGGGCATGCGGGACGCCGGGTGGACGTACCGCCGAATTGCTCAACACGTGGGGCGTGAGGTCTCCACAGTACATCGATGTTGTCGCCAGTGGTCGGCGGAAGGTGCACGTGCCCGTCGACCTGGGACCGGACCGCAGCGACGCACGGATGCACGCCAAGACCGTAGGATCCTACGCAGTGCCGTAGGGGACCGCACCGCCACTTCCCAGCAAATTAGGGACACTGTTGCTCCTGGGGTATCGGCGAGGACCATTCGCAACCGTCTCCATGAAGCTGGGCTACGGTCCCGCACACCGTTAGGCCGTCTTCCGCTCACGCCCCAACATCGTGCAGCCCGCCTCCAGTGGTGTCGCGACAGGCGTGAATGGAGGGACGAATGGAGACGTGTCGTCTTCAGCGATGAGAGTCGCTTCTGCCTTGGTGCCAATGATGGTCGTATGCGTGTTTGGCGCCGTGCAGGTGAGTGCCACAATCAGGACTGCATACGACCGAGGCACACAGGGCCAACACCCGGCATCATGGTGTGGGGAGCGATCTCCTACACTGGCCGTACACCACTGTTGATCTTCGAGGGGACACTGAATAGTGCACGGTACATCCAAACCGTCATCGAACCCATCGTTCTACCATTCCTAGACCGGCAAGGGAACTTGCTGTTCCAACAGGACAATGCACGTCCGCATGTATCTCGTGCCACCCAACGTGCTCTAGAAGGTGTAAGTCAACTACCCTGGCCAGCAAGATCTCCGGATCTGTCCCCCATTGAGCATGTTTGGGACTGGATGAAGCGTCGTCTCACGCGGTCTGCACGTCCAGCACGAACGCTGGTCCAACTGAGGCGCCAGGTGGAAATGGCATGGCAAGCCGTTCCACAGGACTACATCCAGCATCTCTACGATCGTCTCCATGGGAGAATAGCAGCCTGCATTGCTGCGAAAGGTGGATATACACTGTACTAGTGCCGACATTGTGCATGCTCTGTTGCCTGTGTCTATGTGCCTGTGGTTCTGTCAGTGTGATCATGTGATGTATCTGACCCCAGGAATGTGTCAATAAAGTTTCCCCTTCCTGGGACAATGAATTCACGGTGTTCTTATTTCAATTTCCAGGAGTGTATAAGTTTCCACGTCACTGTACTCGGTAACTGGCAAATATGATGAACAGTTTTCATTCCAGCATCGTACGATATTAGCATGAGGTGGCGAAAGTTAAAACAATCTGGTGTGTGGATACTGTACGCTCCAAGTGAAAGTCACATAAATCAGTATACGGCCATATGTTCATCTGCGCGCACTTGTTATCAATTGGCTTGTGGGCAACACCGACCTTTCCTATCCAGTATTTATGCTGGTGACGATGAACGCTCTCTTTATGCTAACATCAGGAAAATAAAGGAATATTTGAACCCAAACAAAGCAGAAGCTCCCTGTTCAAAGACCTGTGCACTTGCACAGAAGGTATGTTATGTATATAGTGGAACAATGGCGGTGCGGTGTACTACGAATTTCTTCCCCAAGGTGTAACCATCAGTGCCGAGATTTACTGTCAACGACTGAGACGTCTTGCAGACATAATCCAAGGACAACGTCCAGGAAGAATGCGTGAAGTGATGCTACTCCACGAAAATGCCTGCCCGAGTTCTACTAGACCGGCAAAGAACGCTATACAGGAGTTGGATTGGGAAGTCATTCCACACCCACCTTATTGATCTGCTCTCGTGCCCTCAGATTTTCATGTTATCCGCTCTCTTTCGAACAATATTCAAGGGCCTTCCTTCCCGGATGAAAGTGCGCTCCAACCGTGGTTCAATGCGTTCTTGGCCTCAAAATCACGGGGTTTCTGCAGTCGCGGAATCGAAAAGTTACCCCAGCGTTGCAAGACTCTTTTAAATAGTGAAAGAGAACATACTATTGATGACTGAAGTCTGCGTTACGTGTGTCTGTTATGTTTATTAAAGTTATGGGATAATACTACGAACTTATGCACCAACCAAATACATGGACGTTCAAACGTTCCACACTTCGCAATGCACTAAGGTAATGGAGGTAACGTTACCAAACGGACAGATGTGTGCCATGGACGATAAGTGAGATGTTGACCACTTGATTTACAACTGTAACATTCGTACGCAGGTGAAACTCCAACTTCTGCAGGAAATGATTTGATCTTCTGTCATTGGTGTCACACTGCTTCAGGAGGTGCACTTGGCCATCCTGCTAGATGGCCGGTCATGCCTGTTTTACCGCTCCTGGTGATGATCTTGGACTCAGTGGCCACGTATGTTCATGAAGGCATGCCACCTGAGGATGTCATGTACTACCATCCGTGAAGGGTGGACATAAAGATGATGTCAAGGTATTGGAAGCTCCAGACGCAATGCAGAGGCGTCAATTCTTCTCGTATGAGTCCGCAACCAGTTGCTATCGCCATAGATTAAGCAACACTCAAAGCACTGTTCGCTACAGCCCCATCTATGGGCTTCAGATCAAGTATGCGTGTGGTCTTTTTCCACGACTGTACCATCAGCAACAGATCATCTGCATAGGCGTTGCAGCAGAACTCGTATTGCCAAAGGATGAATCCTGACAAGTGTGTAGTGAGACAAGAGTATAAGCAGCTATAGGGTGATAGCATAGAGAAGCATCTATGTAAGGAATGGTGTATTGGTACCGTTCCAGCGATACGATCTGTTGCTTGGACAAGGGCGTAGACACTGGCGTAGACACGACATAGGGCATCAGTAAAGGGGGACAGAAAGCCCATCTGCTCCATCATGGCAACCCATGTCGCACCTGAACAAAAGCACTGTCGAAGTCAGTCACAGTGATCGCACTTAGCTGTTTGAGCAACCACATTTAGACGATCACAAGTGGCTGTTGGGGCACTGATTGGTCCTCCTGGCATCATTTGTTCATTGAATTTTAAACTCGGAAGGATAAGTCACACTCGGAAGCATCTCACAGCAAGTCCGCAGCTCGTGGTCGTGCGGTAGCGTTCTCGCTTCCCACGCCCGGGGGTGATGTCCTTAGGTTAGTTAGGTTTAAGTAGTTCTACGTTCTAGGGAACTGATGACCGTAGGTGTTAAGTCCCATAGTGCTCAGAGCCATTTGAACCATTTTTTTCTGACAGCAATGTGTAGCCAAAATACGTGCAAGTATTTTGTATTCAGTATTAAATAAGGTTAGGGGACAGAGTTGGGCAACAGCAGTCCCATGCCACAGCTTGTGATGTGGAATGATAATACCTTCGATAAATGCCAGCGGGAGCTTGGCGACCGCCATCAAAAGTTCTTGAACATCGGAGCCACCAAATCCTGGAGAGCCCAGTAAAATTCCACAGGGAGACCATCCACATCAGGTGACTTGTTTGGAGTACCGTTTGGTACCGCATCCTTGAGGTCACGAGTGATGTCCTGCACGGAGATTTCCACCCTGATGTCCAAGATTGTGCAAATGATGTTGGCACATGCTCCATGTCATCAGTTTCATATAGCTGTACTGGCAAATTTGGCGAATGTGTTCCACAGTCAGCCATGATATCTGCCCCATGTTCCCCGTGAGTGATGAGCTCTGAGACCAGTTGTCAGTGGTGCTTTCTTGCAGTCACGCTTTGGTGCATTGAGGAGTCTTTCTGCCACACCATATCTTGACAGTGGGTCCTCAAGACAATTCCATGTCATTTGCGACGTGTCAGCGCACTATGTGAGCCTCGATCTTGTGGCAATCCATCTGTACTCTCAGACAGGGTGGTTGCATACCAAGGTCATGGAACACAGCAAAGAAGCAGGTTGTTGAATGGTGGTTCCATGCAGCCACCTCCTGCTAACCTGCATCAAGACTCACCGTATCGCAGGCTTGGTGTACTCCAGCCACCGAGCCATTTCCCTAGTGATGGGAAAGGTGTGTGTGGTGTTTAATTTCCACATTGCATGACGGCATCACATTGCATGCTGTGAGAGGAAGGCGGTGCTGATCTATGCACAGTAGTTCGAGGATGCCTGTGTTTCTTTATCTTGAATAGGACTGACAGCCCCTGGGAGACATAAAGCCTATCCAGGCAACTCGCAGAGTTGTCGGTATGATATGTACACTGAAGAGCCAAAGAAACTGGTACACCTGCCTAATATCGTGTAGGGCCTCCGCAAGCACGCAGAAATGCCGCACCAGGGCGTGGCATGTCCGCAGTTTGTGGTCTAGTGGCCAGCGGTTCAGCCTCTGGATCATGGGGTCCCGAGTTAGATTCCCAGCTGGGTTGAGGATTTTCTCTGCCCAGGGACTGGAAATGGAAAAAAGAACACATTGACACCGGTGTGTCAGACCCACCATACTTGCTCCGGACACTGCGAGAGGGCTGTACAAGCAATGATCACACGCACGGCACAGCGGACACACCAGGAACCGCGGTGTTGGGCGTCGAATGGCGCTAGCTGCGCAGCATTTGTGCACCGCCGCCGTCAGTGTCAGCCAGTTTGCCGTGGCATACGGAGCTCCATCGCAGTCTTTAACACTGGTAGCATGCCGCGACAGCGTGGACGTGAACCGTATGTGCAGTTGACGGACTTTGAGCGAGGGCGTATAGTGGGCATGCGGGACGCCGGGTGGACGTACCGCCGAATTGCTCAACACGTGGGGCGTGAGGTCTCCACAGTACATCGATGTTGTCGCCAGTGGTCGGCGGAAGGTGCACGTGCCCGTCGACCTGGGACCGGACCGCAGCGACGCACGGATGCACGCCAAGACCGTAGGATCCTACGCAGTGCCGTAGGGGACCGCACCGCCACTTCCCAGCAAATTAGGGACACTGTTGCTCCTGGGGTATCGGCGAGGACCATTCGCAACCGTCTCCATGAAGCTGGGCTACGGTCCCGCACACCGTTAGGCCGTCTTCCGCTCACGCCCCAACATCGTGCAGCCCGCCTCCAGTGGTGTCGCGACAGGCGTGAATGGAGGGACGAATGGAGACGTGTCGTCTTCAGCGATGAGAGTCGCTTCTGCCTTGGTGCCAATGATGGTCGTATGCGTGTTTGGCGCCGTGCAGGTGAGTGCCACAATCAGGACTGCATACGACCGAGGCACACAGGGCCAACACCCGGCATCATGGTGTGGGGAGCGATCTCCTACACTGGCCGTACACCACTGTTGATCTTCGAGGGGACACTGAATAGTGCACGGTACATCCAAACCGTCATCGAACCCATCGTTCTACCATTCCTAGACCGGCAAGGGAACTTGCTGTTCCAACAGGACAATGCACGTCCGCATGTATCTCGTGCCACCCAACGTGCTCTAGAAGGTGTAAGTCAACTACCCTGGCCAGCAAGATCTCCGGATCTGTCCCCCATTGAGCATGTTTGGGACTGGATGAAGCGTCGTCTCACGCGGTCTGCACGTCCAGCACGAACGCTGGTCCAACTGAGGCGCCAGGTGGAAATGGCATGGCAAGCCGTTCCACAGGACTACATCCAGCATCTCTACGATCGTCTCCATGGGAGAATAGCAGCCTGCATTGCTGCGAAAGGTGGATATACACTGTACTAGTGCCGACATTGTGCATGCTCTGTTGCCTGTGTCTATGTGCCTGTGGTTCTGTCAGTGTGATCATGTGATGTATCTGACCCCAGGAATGTGTCAATAAAGTTTCCCCTTCCTGGGACAATGAATTCACGGTGTTCTTATTTCAATTTCCAGGAGTGTATAAGTTTCCACGTCACTGTACTCGGTAACTGGCAAATATGATGAACAGTTTTCATTCCAGCATCGTACGATATTAGCATGAGGTGGCGAAAGTTAAAACAATCTGGTGTGTGGATACTGTACGCTCCAAGTGAAAGTCACATAAATCAGTATACGGCCATATGTTCATCTGCGCGCACTTGTTATCAATTGGCTTGTGGGCAACACCGACCTTTCCTATCCAGTATTTATGCTGGTGACGATGAACGCTCTCTTTATGCTAACATCAGGAAAATAAAGGAATATTTGAACCCAAACAAAGCAGAAGCTCCCTGTTCAAAGACCTGTGCACTTGCACAGAAGGTATGTTATGTATATAGTGGAACAATGGCGGTGCGGTGTACTACGAATTTCTTCCCCAAGGTGTAACCATCAGTGCCGAGATTTACTGTCAACGACTGAGACGTCTTGCAGACATAATCCAAGGACAACGTCCAGGAAGAATGCGTGAAGTGATGCTACTCCACGAAAATGCCTGCCCGAGTTCTACTAGACCGGCAAAGAACGCTATACAGGAGTTGGATTGGGAAGTCATTCCACACCCACCTTATTGATCTGCTCTCGTGCCCTCAGATTTTCATGTTATCCGCTCTCTTTCGAACAATATTCAAGGGCCTTCCTTCCCGGATGAAAGTGCGCTCCAACCGTGGTTCAATGCGTTCTTGGCCTCAAAATCACGGGGTTTCTGCAGTCGCGGAATCGAAAAGTTACCCCAGCGTTGCAAGACTCTTTTAAATAGTGAAAGAGAACATACTATTGATGACTGAAGTCTGCGTTACGTGTGTCTGTTATGTTTATTAAAGTTATGGGATAATACTACGAACTTATGCACCAACCAAATACATGGACGTTCAAACGTTCCACACTTCGCAATGCACTAAGGTAATGGAGGTAACGTTACCAAACGGACAGATGTGTGCCATGGACGATAAGTGAGATGTTGACCACTTGATTTACAACTGTAACATTCGTACGCAGGTGAAACTCCAACTTCTGCAGGAAATGATTTGATCTTCTGTCATTGGTGTCACACTGCTTCAGGAGGTGCACTTGGCCATCCTGCTAGATGGCCGGTCATGCCTGTTTTACCGCTCCTGGTGATGATCTTGGACTCAGTGGCCACGTATGTTCATGAAGGCATGCCACCTGAGGATGTCATGTACTACCATCCGTGAAGGGTGGACATAAAGATGATGTCAAGGTATTGGAAGCTCCAGACGCAATGCAGAGGCGTCAATTCTTCTCGTATGAGTCCGCAACCAGTTGCTATCGCCATAGATTAAGCAACACTCAAAGCACTGTTCGCTACAGCCCCATCTATGGGCTTCAGATCAAGTATGCGTGTGGTCTTTTTCCACGACTGTACCATCAGCAACAGATCATCTGCATAGGCGTTGCAGCAGAACTCGTATTGCCAAAGGATGAATCCTGACAAGTGTGTAGTGAGACAAGAGTATAAGCAGCTATAGGGTGATAGCATAGAGAAGCATCTATGTAAGGAATGGTGTATTGGTACCGTTCCAGCGATACGATCTGTTGCTTGGACAAGGGCGTAGACACTGGCGTAGACACGACATAGGGCATCAGTAAAGGGGGACAGAAAGCCCATCTGCTCCATCATGGCAACCCATGTCGCACCTGAACAAAAGCACTGTCGAAGTCAGTCACAGTGATCGCACTTAGCTGTTTGAGCAACCACATTTAGACGATCACAAGTGGCTGTTGGGGCACTGATTGGTCCTCCTGGCATCATTTGTTCATTGAATTTTAAACTCGGAAGGATAAGTCACACTCGGAAGCATCTCACAGCAAGTCCGCAGCTCGTGGTCGTGCGGTAGCGTTCTCGCTTCCCACGCCCGGGGGTGATGTCCTTAGGTTAGTTAGGTTTAAGTAGTTCTACGTTCTAGGGAACTGATGACCGTAGGTGTTAAGTCCCATAGTGCTCAGAGCCATTTGAACCATTTTTTTCTGACAGCAATGTGTAGCCAAAATACGTGCAAGTATTTTGTATTCAGTATTAAATAAGGTTAGGGGACAGAGTTGGGCAACAGCAGTCCCATGCCACAGCTTGTGATGTGGAATGATAATACCTTCGATAAATGCCAGCGGGAGCTTGGCGACCGCCATCAAAAGTTCTTGAACATCGGAGCCACCAAATCCTGGAGAGCCCAGTAAAATTCCACAGGGAGACCATCCACATCAGGTGACTTGTTTGGAGTACCGTTTGGTACCGCATCCTTGAGGTCACGAGTGATGTCCTGCACGGAGATTTCCACCCTGATGTCCAAGATTGTGCAAATGATGTTGGCACATGCTCCATGTCATCAGTTTCATATAGCTGTACTGGCAAATTTGGCGAATGTGTTCCACAGTCAGCCATGATATCTGCCCCATGTTCCCCGTGAGTGATGAGCTCTGAGACCAGTTGTCAGTGGTGCTTTCTTGCAGTCACGCTTTGGTGCATTGAGGAGTCTTTCTGCCACACCATATCTTGACAGTGGGTCCTCAAGACAATTCCATGTCATTTGCGACGTGTCAGCGCACTATGTGAGCCTCGATCTTGTGGCAATCCATCTGTACTCTCAGACAGGGTGGTTGCATACCAAGGTCATGGAACACAGCAAAGAAGCAGGTTGTTGAATGGTGGTTCCATGCAGCCACCTCCTGCTAACCTGCATCAAGACTCACCGTATCGCAGGCTTGGTGTACTCCAGCCACCGAGCCATTTCCCTAGTGATGGGAAAGGTGTGTGTGGTGTTTAATTTCCACATTGCATGACGGCATCACATTGCATGCTGTGAGAGGAAGGCGGTGCTGATCTATGCACAGTAGTTCGAGGATGCCTGTGTTTCTTTATCTTGAATAGGACTGACAGCCCCTGGGAGACATAAAGCCTATCCAGGCAACTCGCAGAGTTGTCGGTATGATATGTACACTGAAGAGCCAAAGAAACTGGTACACCTGCCTAATATCGTGTAGGGCCTCCGCAAGCACGCAGAAATGCCGCACCAGGGCGTGGCATGTCCGCAGTTTGTGGTCTAGTGGCCAGCGGTTCAGCCTCTGGATCATGGGGTCCCGAGTTAGATTCCCAGCTGGGTTGAGGATTTTCTCTGCCCAGGGACTGGGTGTTTCTCTTGTACTCACCATTTCATCGTTATCATCATCATTCGTGATAGTTGCTGGATTGGACTGTGTAAAAATTGGACTTTGTAAAAACTGGGACTTTGTACATGTGCTGATGACCACGCACTTGCGCGGCCCACAAACCAAACATGGTCATCATCAACGACGTGGCATCGACTCGACCAATGACTGAAGTAGTATTAGAGAGAACTAACACCGTAAATCCTACAGGGCTGTCCATAAATCCGCGAGTGGATGAGGGGGTGGAAATCTCTTCTGAACAGCATGTTGCAAGGCATGCCAGGTAGGCTCAATAATTTTCATGTCTGAGGAGTCTGGTGGCAAGTGGAAGTGTTTAAACGCAGAAAAGTGCTCCTGGAGTCAATCTGTAGCAATTCTGGACGTGTGGGGTGTCGCATTGTCCTGCTGAGATTCCCAAGTCCTTCTAAATGCACAATGGACATGAATGGATGCAGGTGATCAGATAGGATGCTTATGTACGTGTCACTTGTCAGACTCGCATCTACACGTATCAGGGGTCCCATATCACTCCAACTGCACACGCCCCACACCATTACAGAGCCTTCACCAGCTTCAAAAGTCCCCTGGTGACACGCAGGTTCCATGGATTCATGAGGTTGCCTCCATACCCGTGCACGTCCATCTGCTCGATACAATTTGAAACGAGTCTCGTTCGACCAGGCAACATACTTGCTGTCATCAACAGTACAATATCGGTGTTGACGGTCCCAGGCGAGGCGTAAAGCTTTGTGTCGTGCAGTCAGCAAGGGTAAACGTGTGGGCCTTCCACTCCGAAAGCCCATATCGATGATGTTCCGTTGAATAGTTTGCACGCTGACATTTGTTGATGGCTCAGCACTGTAATCAGCAGCAATATGCGGTAAGGTTGCTTTTCTGTCAAATTGAACGGTTCGCCTCAGTCGTCTTTGGTCCCGTTCTTGCAGGATCTTTTTCTGGCCGCAGCAGTGTCGAATATTTGATGTTTTACCGGATTCCCGATATTTACGGTACACCCGTGAAGTGGACGCACTTCATCGCTACCTCGGAGATCCTGTGTCTCATCGCTCGTGCGCCGACTATAACACTACGTTCAAACTCAATTAAATCTTGATAATCTGCCATTGTAGGAGCAGTAACCGATCTAACAACTGCGCCAGACACTTAAATAGACATTGCCGTCCGCAGCTCGTATTCTGCCTGTTTACATACCTCTCTATTTGAATATGCACGCCTACTTCAGTGTCTGTCTCTGCGTAATGCCATGTCGAATCTCCTAAAATGTGACAGAAGGAACGCTCGCTGACGATGGACCACAGATCCTGGCAGGGGGTTTTGGGTTGTTTGGGGAAAGAGACCGGACAGCGAGGTCATCGGTCTCATCGGATTAGGGAAGGATGGGGAAGTAAGTCGGCCGTGCCCTTTGAGAGGAACCATCCCGGCATTTGCCTGGAGTAATTTTAGGAAATCACGGAAAACCTAAATCAGGATGGCCGGACGTGGGATTGAACCGTCGTCCTCCCGAAAGCGAGTCCAGTGCCTAACCACTGCGCCACCTCGCTCGGTCCTGGCAGGTGTTGAGGTGTAGTTGTTAGTTCTTTCGGCAAGCAGGCAATGTTCGTAGCGGCCGAGAACGATGGGAGCGATCTCCTCAGAGTAAAATCGCGCTCTTTCCCTTCTACGGCCAAAACCAGCTTACATATTACAGTGCCAATCATAGTAAGCACCACACACCTCGCGAATGACAACTGGGAGCCCTCCACCGGAACATACGCGGTCACTCCGCGTCCACCGCGTCGTCGCAGGGAGAGGAGTAAGAGGCGTAACCTTCCACATACAGCAGCGCGGCGAAGAGCACCTCCCGAGACAGTGCGACGTCAGTGTCGGAAAGTCAAATCATTTCCGGCAGGAGTTCGAGTTTTACCCAACTGCTGTTGTTAATCGTATGTGTGAAGTTAGGGGTGCGGGGATCCTACCGGCAGGCGTAAGAACGGCTCCAGCGGTCACCGCTGCGCGACATGTGTCCTTGGAATCCACCGCTGCTGCCATACTTTCACTAATAGTCCATTGCGGACGCCGCAGATTCCTCCACGAATCCCGCGGCGTCCTCGGTGCCTCGTATGTGTCCATACGATTCACCGCAAACATCGACGCCAACATCGGCAGAACAGCCGAGCCGCCAATGGAGCGGAGCTGGTCTTGGTCGGCCAAAGTAATATCGTTGCCCTTTCAATCTTAAGAAATCATCGATTTTTCACCAGGGCCATCGGTCACAGAATCACGGATGGATGGCAAGGCACACCGGTTGGAGGTACTGTTGCGCCGCCTCTTGCGCTTCTTGGGTGGCAGCTGCTTGCGCACACTACCTTCAGTGTCTGAAGACGCGAGGCACTCTCGACGTTCGAGGACAAAAGCTGTCACAGGAACGGCGAACAATGACATTTTCAACGAGACGTTCGACACGGGGTCGACAGGCGCGAATGTGGTAGGAGGAGGGAAGGTTGCAGGCGCTAGTGGAGTCTCTCTCGACATTTCACCTGGCGGCAGTTGAGTGACGTGCCTTTGTAGGCATTCCGAATGGCGACGATCCTCCTTGCCGTACCCAGAGCGGGTCTTGGATTGACCATCGTATATAACGACTGCGACATACCTGCACATGACAACAGAGGTCATTGGCCGTCTGACGCGCCCTATTTAAAAGGAAGTGCGTGTTGAACTGGACCCAGCGTTCCGCAGTGATCCTGAAGCACTCCGCAACGCCGAAAGCCGCAATGTCTTCTTCCGCTGTCAGCTCTACGGTACGAATGCCCAAGCCCGCATGCATCACTGTGACCGCGCCGACGTTCCCGTTAGCGTTACAAAACAGAAGGCCGCACAGAACAAATTTCAATATTCTGTCACACGCCATATTGTCAAATACCTTGACTAAGAATGGAAAGGTGTATGACAATTATTTCCGATGGCGGTATCGGGCCTCAGCACGGAGGAAGTGTTTTACCTCCATCACTGTTGGTGGTTTGTATTCATTATTAAAGGTGAATCGAAGTGTTGCTTTCCTAAAGCGGTTGGCTATGTTTCCCGTCGCAATCAAGTGGAGTCTCAAGTCCGTAAAGTAAACAAGGCAGGCTGGACGCGTCGCAGGCCGAAACACGGCGCGCGTCCGCACCGTTCACCCTCTAAAGCCAGATGCCCCAGGCCACGTGTGCATGTGTGGAGGCCTTAATCTCCTTCATTTCCATGATTCCTACGCTAGATATACGACGGTGAAAGTAGAATGATCGCAAACCCTTCAGCTAACCGATTCCCTAACTACACCTAAGAGAAATAACTACGTCACTTTTTTCCACGGTTTACATTTATGTTCCCTTTGCTTTGTTGTTGTTCCGTCATACTGGGTAGACCGCTCCGTTGCGTTACGACCACTGCGTCTTTCATTTCGTACGGTGTCTTCTGTAATGCATACTGTATACAGATTCGAAAACCTGGAACAATACTCTAAAAACGGTCACACTATCGTCTTTTATGCAGTTTCCTTTATAGATACGTTATACTTTGCCAGAACCCTTCCAGCTATTCGAAGAATTCATTTCCCTTTTCCTGGCACTCAGTCTACGTATAGACAACATTTAATAACAAATCATCTACAGATCAATAAATGTTTATGCGACGTGACGTGATCTAGATGTTCACAGTAACCTCGTAACCAGTTACTGTCAGGCTCTTTTTATTTGTTACCTTCATCCATACCATTTCCCTACCATCATACATTGACAATACTTTCTTGTGAACGACTCCTTCGTTAGTGAACAGTCCTATCTGATGTAGCTTGATTCTGTCAGAGACGAAGACAGCAACCAGTCACAATTGATAATGCTATTTATTTCCTAAAATAGCGGTTACTCGGTTTGGAACGTACAGGTTCATCTCCAGACAGCTGTTCACACCAAGATGCACATTTGTTAGTCAACGTACGTTTTTGGCTCTTTACTTCCCCTTGTGGTGAATGATTCTGGGGATGCTGGCGCTCTACAGTGAAAAACGATGCTGGAAATGACTTAAACGTATCTGTCCTTCATAACGATCGAGAGCAGTATAAGCAAATCTTTAAGACTGAATAGTTTTATTCTATTTTAATTGAAACTCTCGCGACATTTTGTTGGCATGTTGTTGGCGTGTATTCGCGAAATACTATACAGTACAGTATATGTAGCACTAATTTGATTTTTATATATAACCATATTGCTTAAAGCACCACACACACACACACACACACACACACACACACACATACACACAAAAAATTTTGGTTACATGAGAAAATGTACACAATGATGGCGATTCAACAAATAGAAGAGTACCAAAGCAATCCTCTCTCAGAGATATCGCAATATAACATTGATTTCTTAGCAGAAAGTTTAGAAAGATCAAATCTTTCATTACATGCATTTAACGTTCATTGAGAATTAATTACAAATAAAGCCAACAAATGTAGCAACCATTTTGTTAGGAAATGTTACTTAAATGATATCGTGTAAATACGTGGTATACAAAGGGAAGAAAATACGTAATGACAAACAAACAAATATTACGACCCTAGAAATTATGGTAACATATGATACCTAGCTGGAAGTTTAAACATATTTAACAATTGTATTAATGCGTAACCGAACAGGCTGCTACATTTTAGGGTACTGTTTATTTTGGATTGGCGACTGCATATTGTTATCAAAGAAAGTAATTTTATTCACGTTTCAAATTGGAAAAAAGTCGAGTGGAATTTTTTAAGAAGGCTACATTGGACAAGTCTGTCTGTTCAATGAGGAGATGATGTTTGATTTTGACGTACATACACTTTTATCTCTTCAAGTAGATTCATAAGGCTACCTTTCTCAGAATGATACAATATTTTGATTTGGTTTTCAATGGTTTTCACTCCATGTTGGTCAAAAGCTGCACGCATTGCAAATGCAGATTTTGATGGTTTGTGTAATCCGAATGGCATCTAAATGCTCTTTGAATCGAATCTCGAAGCTTCTCCCAGTTTGTCCTATATAGTGGGAGGGGCGCTTTTGCCTACTGGGTTCATATATACCCGATCTTTTGTATGGGGCTTGTTACTCCATCAGTTATGAATAGCTGCCAGCCGGAGTTCGTGGATTGTGTGGAAACATAGTTTCGTATTTGTGTTTCTATATAGATTTTTTATATATTTGGATATCACACTTAAGAAAGGAAGTGAGACATATTTTCTCGTGTTTTCTACTGTCTCTTGTGTTAACTGCAGAGGTGTCTGCTGTCAGGGTTTGTTGTCTGATGTTTTCAGGATTTTATGAGATTTTATGAGATAAAAGAAATTATTCAGGTAGTGAAAAGAGACGAAAATTTAATAGTCATGGGTGACTGGAATTCGAGAGTAGCAAAAGGGAGAGAAGGAAACATAGTAGGTGAATATGGATTGGGGGTAAGAAATGAAAGATGAAGCCGTCTAGTAGAATTTTGTACAGAGCATAAATTAGTCATACCTAACATTTGGTTCAAGAATCATACAAGAAGGTTGTATATATGGAAGAAGTCTGGAGATACTGGAAGGCATCAGATAGATTATATAATGGTATGACAGAGTTTCAGGAACCAGGTTTTAAATTGTATGAAATTTCCAGGGGCAGATGTGGACTCTGACAACAATCTATTGGTTATGAACTGTAGATTAAAACTGAAGAAATTGCAAAAAGGTGGGAATTTAAGGAGATGGGACCTGGATAAACTGAGAGAACCAGAGGTTGTAGAGAATTTCTGGGACAGCATAAGGGAACAATTGGCAGGAATGGGAGAAAGAAATACAGTAGAAGAATAATGGGTAGCTTTGAGGGATGAAATAGTGAAGGCACCAGAGGATCAAGTAGGCAAAAAGACGAGGGCTGGTAGAAATCCTTGGGTAACAGAAGAAATATTGAATTTAATTGATGAAAGGAGAAAATATAAAAATGCAGTAAATCAAGCAGGCAAAAAGGAATACAAACGTCTCAAAAATGAGATCGACAGGAAGTGCAAAACTGCTAAGCAGGGATGCCTAGAGGACAAATGTAAGGATGTAGAGGCTTATCTCACTAGGGGTAAGACAGATACTGCCTACCGGAAAATGAAAGATGCCTTTGGAGAAAGGAGAACCACTTGAGCTTTGATGGAAACCCAGTTCTAAGCAAAGAAGGGAAAGCAGAAAGGTGGAGGGAGTATATAGAGGGTCTATACAAGGGCGATGTACTTGAGGACAATATTATAGAAATGGAAGAGGATGTAGATGAAGATGAAATGGGATATACGATACTGCGTGAAGAGTTTGACAGAGGACTGAAAGACCTGAGTCGAAACAAGGCCCCGGGAGTAGACAACATTCCATTAGAACTACTGACAGCCTTGCGAGAGCCAGTCAAGACAAAACTCTACCATATGGTGAGCAAGATGTATGAGACAGGTTAAATACCCTCAGACTTCAAGAAGAAAATAATAATTCCAATCCCAAAGAAAGCAGGTGTTGACAGATGTGAAAATTACCGAGCTATCAGTTTAATAGGTCACAGCTGCAAAATACTGACGCGAATTCTTTAGAGACGAATGGAAAAACTGGTAGAAGTCGACCTCGGGGAAGGTTTGGATTCTGTAGAAATGTTGGAATACGTTAGGCAATACCGACCTTACGCCTTATCTTAGAAGAAAGATTAAGGAAAGGCAAACCTACGTTTCTAGAATTTGTACACTTAGAAAAGCTTTTGACAATGTTGACTGGAATACTTTCTTTCAAATTCTAAAGGTGGCAGGAGTAAAATACAGGGAGCGAAAGGCTATTTACAATTTGTACAGGAACCAGATGGCAGTTATAAGAGTCGAGGTGCATGAAAGGGAAGCAGTGGTTGGGAAGGGAGTGAGACAGCGTTCTAGCCTCTCCCCTATGTTATTCAGTCTGTATATTGAGAAAGCAGTAAAGGAAACAAAAGAAAAATTCGGAGTAGGTATTAAAATCTATGGAGACGAAATAAAAACTATGAGGTTCGCTGATGACATTGTAATTCTGTCAGAGACAGCAAAAGACTTGGAAGAGCAGTTGAACGCAATGGACAGTGTCTTGAAAGGAGGATATAAGATGAACATCAAGAAAAGCAAAATGAGGATCATGGAATGTAGTCGAATTATGTCGGGTGATGCTGAGGGAATTAGATTAGGAAATGAGACGCTTAAAATAGTAAATGAGTTTTGCTATTTGGGGAGCAAAATAACTGATGATGGTCGAAGTAGAGAGGATATAAAATGTAGGCTGGCAATGGCAAGGAAAGCGTTTCTGAAGAAGAGAAATTTGTTAACATCGAGTATAGATTTAAGTGTCAGGAAATTGTTTCTTAAAGTATTTGTATGGAGTGTAGCCATATATGGAAGTTAAACATGGACGATAAGTAGTTTGGACAGGAAGAGAATAGAAGCTTTCGAAATGTGGTGCTACAGAAGAATGCTGAAGGTTAGATTGGTAGGTCATGTAACTAATGAGGAGGTATTGAATAGAATTGGGGAGAAGAGGAGTTTGTGGCACAACTTCACAAGAAGAAGGGACCGGTTGGTAGGGCATGTTCTGAGGCATAAAGTTGTCACAAATTTAGCATTGGAGGGCTGCGAAGAGGGTAAAAATCGTATAGGGAGACCAAGAGATGAATACATTAAGCAGATTCAGAAGGATGTAGGTTGCAGTAAGTACTGGGAGATGAAGAAGCTTGCACAGGATAGAGTAGCATGGAGAGCTGCGTCAAACGAGTCTCAGGACTGAAGACCACAACAACAACAACAACATATCTTCTTTGAAAGAACAACTTATTTTTTACACAACCATGACCTTAAAATGTCAGTTTTAGACAAAACGTAATCTTTACTGATACTGACAAATTTTTACGTGTGTTGAGAACATCAGAGATCCTGTTACGCTTCATTAGGGCAGACTGTTGAACATTCATCCTAATTATGTAGTAGGAAATACTAACTTAGCCATTACAGTAAGCTTTTTTCTACTCTGAACAATATCTTCCTATTTACATGGTCACTACTTCAGTTATTACAATTACTTTATTTCTTCATTCTCTTTTTTATCTTTACCTAGCTTGGTCTATGTTCTTTTCAAATTTTTGTAAGTGTTGATACTTCAGTAGGCATTTGTTTTGGAGAAGTGTATGAAGCAAAAGTGTATACATTACCTTTTAAAAGATATCATTGTTGTTTTCGACTGTTAGAATTATTTATTTATCACGTCTGTGGCTGCGCCTTCCTCGTTTGCGAGTTATCAAGTAAAATAAACTGTAAAAAATGTGCTGCATCGCAATTCTAAACTTGGAAATATCTGATAACGTATATATGATTTTTTAAAGGTCTTGTATGTCTTAAAGCACGCAATTTGTGGTAGTATTCCTCTTGAAAAAAGCAATGTTTGAATTTGAACAGTCAAAAACGATAAAGATGTTTGATAAAGGTTTAATCTGATTGTCAGCAGCGCCCAATAACAGGTAATGAATATAGGTATATTGGCGTTCTAGGGCTTATAACGTTAGAGCAATCACAGCTCACGCACACAATACGCAGGTGTATCACATAGATAAGATTCAAGTTGATTTTTTCTTATTGCAATTTTGTAATACAATAACATGTTTCCAGCGAGATTCTGGAGGACCTCTGTATGTGAACGAGCAGCTTGTGGGTCTATTCTCATTCGCTCTCTACTGTGCTGGCCTCTTACCGCCGGGAGTTTACACCAGTGTTCCCGTGTTTGTCGACTGGATCAAACAAAACGCACAGTAGTGAATGGCCTTTAAACAATTAGTAAAGGAGAAATATGTAATATGAATTGAAGAGGCATTTTATTTATATCGTTTTTCATTTCCTATTGCAATAATTAAAAACGTCTTTGAATTACATGTCATTCCAGTCATTTTTCAATTTGGTTTTACATTATACTGTACTAACCACATTACCATGTCACTTCTTTTTATTTTGTAATTTGCATGAGATTATTTTGCTTATAGGAATTCCGGGGCGGTTCCTTGCTGTTTCGAGGAAACTGTCCGGAGTCTATCCCAGGTAGGTCTGTGTTGTGGAGAATGACAGTCTGAGAAGGAGGATACTTCCTTGACTGGATGGTATACTCTACATTGGAGTATATACTGGTAGACTGAAGCTTTATGGCATAGTGGAGAGTACAGTGGCAGACTGAAACTTTGGAGAGGAGAGAGCTTGGATAATTCAGACAGTAGAGCTCCATTGCGAAATCCAGCCGGAGTTTAAGTTGCTGAAAGTTACGTTAAAGCATATAAGTTTTTCGCAGCATGGGAGCCACATTCTGGCACAATCATGTGTGGAGCACAACGGGCGAAGCCTGAGGTGACCACGACGGAGGAGATATATCGATCTTTCTCGCAGATTAAAGAAAGGTCAGCTATACTGAGAACAGTATATAGTTACTGTTACCAGGGCACTAAAGTAACTGAATTTGTATATGTGTTAACAGTTTTCGAGGACCATGTGCTTTCCTTCAGCACGTTGCACTGCATACGGTGTATTCCTGTTGGTTAACAGCAGAAACTCTTTCGTTACTAGTTGTCGTCATCTTTACGGGTGACATTGAAAGTGATGTCAGCTACAGACTTAAACTTCACAGTTAGCATAATATTGGATTCGAGAAAAGATCCAAAGAACAGTTTTAAATTGCTATCTGGATGACGAACAAACCAAAATGGCATTCGATTCAAAATAAATGTAATTCTGAGGTATTTTACCTTCTGAGACTTAAGAGTGTAGTAGTGTAGTGCACACTTACTGAATTTCAACACACAACTTTTACTCCCCATAAGCTTCTGAGGACGCTAGGAAGTGACTGTATGAGTTAGGCAGTTAGCCCAGCGTATGAAAGAGTTGTTTCTGCAGAACTGGCTGTTATGTATGTCCTACTCTCTGCACAAGGGCGTCTCCACTCGTTCCTTACATTCATTAGAACTGTCCCTAAAAATGAGGATTGCCCGTAACGATACTGTTCGACATTTCCATCCCGCTGTGTTTCGTTAGTTGCATGGGCGGTGTAATTCATAATGAATGGACAGAGGATTACCTGTATTTTTGTCTCCTAGGCTCCACGGACTTTTCGTATGAGATCATTTAAAAGGCATAGTTTACACAGTTGATGTTTAAACGCTGAAATAATTTATTTTATATGACTGAAATAAACTTTTACATTCTCTTCAGTACGTTCAGAGCTGCAAAAAGACGTATTAAAAATATTGAAAAGATAACACTGTACTGATTTGTAACACATGTAGCACTTGAATTTAATATCAATAACTTCTGGGAATATGTTAAAGATATCTACAACCTTTACGTCACTTTTAAACGTTCATACGAGACCTAAAAGTACAGCTTATGCATGTACTATGTGACTTCTGAATCCCTGAGAAGCTATAGAGAATGAGACAAACTTGAAAGGATGGATCAAGGGCAGCAGTGCGTTTCCGAGAGGTCACGTCACATGCAAGACAGAGACATGTCTCAAACAACAGGATGATCTCTCACGTGTTATGTTCAATGTGCAACAGGCGTGGGCGGGAGTACAGATGGATAGTAACTTTCGCTATCTCGCATATGCAGACGGTACAGTACTAGTAAGTGAATCAATCAGTGAGCTGAACGAAATGTACCAGAAAATGAATAACTATATATAGAAGGAGTTCATGCAACTAGGAAGAAGACAAGAGCAGAAAGAACTCCTTGAAATAAATTGCACGAGGTTCAAGAGAGAGTTCACCATTTGCAATACTTGGGATCTTGGCTTACCAGTGACAACAGCACAGAAACGGACATCATGGAAAGAATAGGAGTGCGAGTGGAATACATGTATTCCCTCAGGGAGAAGCTCTGCTCAAAATCAATTTCAGCGAACAGTAATATAACAAAATATAACACAGTAATACATTCAAAAGTCAGGTATGGTTCAGAAACCTGGAGCATAACTAAACAAGAAACTGAAAACTATTAACATTTGAAAGATAAGTAATGAGGAAGATACGGGAACTGATCATAGGTGAAGTCTACAATAGGAAGGATTGCAAAAAATGTGTAAATGAAAAGGGATGAACGGACCAGATCTACAAAAGATCTTGTAAAACACAGAACTGCACAACACAGGGACAATGACGAAATGTAAGACACAACATACCAACAGCGTACACACAAAACAAAATGCCACATACTCACCTATTGCTTCACAGGAAAACAAAACATTTTAAAGAAATAGGGATTTCAAATAGGATACAGGACTGATAACACATCACAGATAAAAGCTCAGAACACACGAAACACTCACATACAAATGCAACAGAATAGGCACATAAAGACGTACATGCAACACTTGTCAGTCAGCATACATAGGATAAATAGGCAGCACCTTAGAGCAAGTGTTCAGAACACCAGAAAGCTCTAAAAACTGCTCCCGTGGCAAGTTCGCTGATCTCCTACCACCGTAACCATCACTCAAATAATATACAAACAGATTTAAAAATATGAAAACCCAGCCACAGTCTTGAGCATGAACTTACGACACAAGAAATGTCCCACATAGAGAAAGTGTTAGCAGAAGGAAATCTGATAACAAAGGATACCACACTACACAGTAGCACACTATTTGACACACTGAAGACTCTTTGAAGAAAGGAAGACACCAACAGCTAAACACACACACACACACACACACATTCAGAAAGAGAGAGGTAGAAGGTAAACAAAGTAGTGTTTGTGAGTGCTTCTCAACAACTTATGGGAACCCAAATGGGAAAAGATTTAAGAAAGCTAAAGTAAGTAATATCAAACATAGTCACGAAATATCTTTGCATAACAAAATTACTTTCAGGTATAAGATCACGTGTTAACCCGCCAGAGAAATTCGCATTAACGTCAGTTAGTTGCAGATAGCAGGCTATCAGTACCTGATAATGTACAAAGGCTCCAGCATATCCTACATTGTAAAACAAAGTAATAAGAACAATGACAAAGGATAACTATTCGTAGATTAATTACCACTTAAAATATGTTCACATCTTACAGACTTGAATAAGGAAAACCCACTGACGATGGCTCAAAAGTGCTGAAACATGTTTGGTTTTGTGTGAGAAAACTGTGTTTTACGTAACAGACGCACCTCAAGTTCATTAATTTTATGTTCAAATGCTATCAATCTATGAGGAAAAAAATTAAATTGATGAACAAGTGATAGTCTTGAAACTGCACAGACTGTTTTTTTGCAGCCACAGCCCAAAAACTTTCAAACAAACTATTACAGACGACTTGGAAATTTGCCGACCTAAGATTATGTGCTAGAGTGTGTTTGAACAACACATACAGAGCTTATATCGTGATCACGTAACGACGGGAAGAGCTTCATGTCCTGTCTATTACAAAATAGACTTGTATTAAACGTAGTAAATGGGAATCAACAGTAGTATAGTACGCCGAGGCTGAATTACAAGAACTGAAAAGTACAACATGGTACTGACGTTTCCAGATACTATGTGTCACCTAAGCGACTTTAGAGAAACATTTAAGTCTAACATAAGCACGCACACAATATTGCTGGGATATGAAAGAAATTTTCTCTACTTGTTTAAGCACACACATAATCACGGACATAAGGATTCATAGCTAATGTAGAGGTGTAGTGAAGTTCACCACAGGCGTGTACAACTGTAACTGCTTCAATACTAGTTGTGCTCCATCCATTGTCTCTGACACACCAAGCTCAACAACCTCGAATATTGTGCTTACAATTTTTCTGTTAGTCGAGCACCACCCCTTAGAAACATTAGACGAAATTATTGCATGACAGTTGCCTAAATAGGTTTACATACTAGTGTGCTTACTGGTCAATTGGGAAAAAAACTTCTGTGAATGTATGGAAAATATTTTCATATTGTCCTGTTGGTCTTATGAACAAATAACGACGAAACATTGTGTGAAAAATGTTTAAGTCTAACATAAGCACGCACATAATATTGCTGGTCTATGAAAGAAATTTTGTCTACTTCTTTAAGCATACACACAATCACGAACATAAGGATACATAGAAAATGTTACCAGATTTCTGACATTCATATAACATTGCTAGACCTAAACACTACTTCTAGCGACAACACTCTGATGTCACAATGCAAGATGATAGATGTATACCAACTGTTCTAAATTTTGAGTGCCGATATATTAAAAAAGGTAGGTAAGGTTTAAAATGTCGGAAAATGTTTCATATCTTGATATTGTCTTTGAAGTTGTGGATGAATTTGTTAATTTAGAGAGGCAATCTGTTATAGAGAGATATAACAAGAAAACTGAAAGGCTTAAAACAATGCTCTGCTTTGAGAGATACTGATCCCGATTTTAAATTTTACGATAGGTTGGCAGATTTAACTGATATTTTGTTTCACACTGAGAAGGTCCGAATGCTTGAAAAAGGTCTTATGTACAATTTATGTCCTAATGTTAGTGACAAGAATCTAACGAGAATGATAGTTAGTACAAAGATGGCAACGGATCAAACTGATAGCTCCCTTGCTAAAAGAAACTTCATTTCTAGTAAGTTGGCTAAATTCACACAACACCACTTAAAGAATAATAAGAGGTCTAAAATTAATGGTTTTGAATACAATATGGAAAAAAAATTAACTCTAAACTATTGGAAAACGAGGCTGATAAAAGAAATTCTCTTGGTGTCATATATACAGATGGTTTATATTAACAAAACATATAAATCCTTTGAAGCTACTAACATTACAAATTTAGATGGTGATCACACAGACCGTCTCCAAAGAACCCTAAGAGCTAAAATAAATAATATTTAGTATTTGTTAGTGAAAAAGATAAAAAGAGAATTCTGGTAATGATTCATAAATCACCAAAGCTTAGATGTCAACCCAAGATACACAAGAATGATATTCCATTAATCCCCCATTGTTAATTTTATTAATAGCCCAGGTTGTTTACTTTGTGAGAGACTTAACTGTGTCATCAATAATAACTATGCATTCCAACAAAACTGCAGTATTAAGAATACCAGTGAAGTAATAGATTTTTAATAATATTGAAATCACTCAAAATACTACACTATGCTCTTTTGATGTGATTAATTTGTATACAAATATATCAGTTGAAGAATCCATTGAGATAGTCAGCCAAAATATTTTACTATATAAAGAGTCAGATGTTCCACAGATTATTGAGTTTATTGAACTTTTAACTGTTATTTTATCCAAGAATTATTTTTTCCTTAATGATGAATAATTTAAGTAACAAAATGCTCTTGCAATGGGTTGTTGCTTAGCTAGCACTTTTGCGAACATTTTTCTTGATAATATGGAGTGTAAATTACTTAGTAGCAATGTTAACGTGAAAAATATAATTGTTATAAAAGGAGACCATAATTATGTCAAAGCTTACTCAGTGTTTTGCGTGTGAAATTTCATGGGACTTAACTGCTAAGGTCATCAGTCCCTAGGCTTACACACTACTTAACCTAAATTAACCTAAGGACAAGCACACACACCCATGCCCAAGGGAGGACTCGAACCTCCGCTGGGACCAGCCGCAAAGTTCCTGACTGCACTCAGTGTTTTTAATTATATGCATCCGTCCCTGGAGTTCAAAGCGGAAACCGAAGACAACATAGGAATAATTTATTTACATTTAAGAGTGGAAAAGTACAATAGCAAACATCAATTTAACATGTACAGAAACCCTACAACAACTGATGTAATAATTAACGATCAGTCATGCCCAGCAACATATAAACACGCTTTTTTCCACTCTATTCAGGACAGAGTTGTTAGATTGCCAATGTCTGACCAAAACGTAAAAAAAGAACTAAATATCCTAAAATGTATTTGTTGTGCCTAGACAAGACAGCCTAGACACAATGAGAGGAAACCGAAAGGCACGCGCTTAAACTCACGCAGGCTGGCGTGAGGTCTAAAACAGGATACGTTATGAATGCTATAAAGAAAAGTACGTAGCTTCTGGAATACTTAACTTTAATCCACATTTGTAGAACATCGCTCTTGATGATACATTAATAGAATCTCAATATCAATTGAATACGGCGCCTTGCTAGGTCGTAGCAAATGTAGCTGAAGACTATGCTAACTATCGTCTCGGCAAATGAGACCGTAATTCTCAGTGAACCATGGCTAGCAACGTCGGCTGTACAACTGGGCTGAGTGCTAGGATCTGTCTCTAGACCTGCCGTGTGGCGGCGCTCGATCTGCAATTACTGACAGTGGCGACACGCGGGTCCGACGTATACTAGCGGACCGCGGCCGATTTAAAAGCTACCACCTAGCAAGTGTGGTGTCTGGCGGTGACACCACATTCCTCCCCCGCAAATCGGCGAACGGTTGTATTATAAGGCTTCCGCCCGCCGTGGGGAGGACCCCATGTTGACGTATGCGACGAGGTGGGGAGCCTAACAACAGGCGAGGCTGTGCCACCCGCACCCGGCCATTCGGTCCGAGGGGAGCTAGGAAACGCCTGAAAACCTAGTCCAGGGTGCACGCCATTATGAGGTGTATGCACCCGTAGATAGTCAGGAGGGGCCGAAGGGTCGACCTCCATCGAGTCGGAGCACCCGACTGGCGAAGACGACAGATGGTCCGGTGCGGGCAAGAGTTCCATGGCGGAGGACATCTGGTCACGGGAAGCGATCGGCGGCGCGTGACCCAGGGAGGCGCCCGGCGGTTGCAGCGACGCGTCCACTGCGGGCGGCGCCGGCGGCGGCGGCGCGACGCCATGGGGCAAAATGGAAGGCATCGTCGGTAACACCTGGGGATGAGGCGAGCCAGTAGATGGGTCCCCAGGGCGCTGACCGGACGGCACCGTCGCTGAAAGCAGACGGGGAGCGGCAGAACCCAGGCGACGACAGAGGCGCAGCTGATTGAGATGCCGACGCATCTCACCAGAGGCCCCCAAAACCAGATACATCGCGCGGCCGAGGCAGCGAAGAATGTGCCCTGCGAGCCAACGCCGTGAACCGCGATAGTTGCGATAATAGACAACGTCGCCTGGGGCAAAAGCAGGTGTCTGCCGCTGCACAGGAACCTGACGCGGCGGATGCAGCAAAGACATCAAGGTTCGATGAGGGCGACCATGAAGCAACTCAGCCGGCGAGCGACCATCTCGGGGCTGAGAGCGATACGAAGACAAAAAGAGCAATAACGCGTCCTCCCGAGAATGCGACTCTTTCAACTTCAACATCTGTGACTTGAAAGTCCGGACCAACCGTTCAGCGGCACCGTTTGACTGAGGCGAAAACGGCGCGGATGTCAGGTGTTGAATATCATTGGCCTTTGTAGTGTAACGACGTATAGGTTTTGTTTAGGAATGACTTTCGTTTATCATATGACCATGTGCAGACTTCGTCACCTACGTCAGTTACAACCCACTTCAAAATGATTTATATTCTTTTTAAATTGTCACAGAAGGGTTCTTGAACGAAACTGTAAAACATCAGTCGAGTCGTATGCAAAGAATTACATCACTCGGGCCAATTGGTTTGCGTAAACTTTTTCAATTTAAATTTCGTTTGTTTCTCCTCAGAACTTATATTGACACACTTTATCTTGACTTAATCGATATCAGAATCACACATTGACTAAACCTTTTAGATTCAAAGTTGCGATGACCACTGTCAAAATTCAATAATCTTGTCAAATATCCTATTAATCAGTTCACATAATTCTCCATAAATGAATCCTCAGAACACGTGTTTCAACTTTAGTAGTATCCACTATTTTATTAACTTCCTACATACAGACGTTCTGAACCTGAGGCTTAACAGAATAGGACTGACTTTTCAACAAGATTAAGCTCTATATGACGTCATTGTTGTACAAAAAGAGTATACAAATTCATTTTTAATTTTTAGAAGCACGACGCAACAACTCGGTTCCAGGATCTTCTGTTGCTCCTCGGCTGTCGACCCGCGACGTATAGCGGCCAGCAATTTCCTCTCTGGTCGCGGCAACGAAGATGCTGTCTCCGTTCGTTGCGCCGCCCTCTCCGTACATGAAACACATAAAAAAAATACAAAACTTTAGATAACTCACAGCTATTACCAAAATATTACAGAAATACATAAACAAAACTAAATTAAACTTATATTCACCTGCAAACTGGGCTGACACTGGTGGATGGGTGACGCTTCAATTTCGCATCCCACTACACCTTACAGAATGACTGAAAGTCTGCGGACATGAATTGTGGGCCATTGTCGGAAACAATAGTCTGTGGTAGACCTTCAATGCAAAAGATAGCGGTCAACGCTTGGATTGTGGCAGAAGACGTCGTGGAAGACATCCGGACAACAAAAGGAAAATTACTGAAGGAATCGACCAGAACCAACCATCGAGCATTCCAGAATGGACCAGCAAAATCGATGTGTAAGCGTTGCCAAGGGGAAGTGGCTTTTGGCCATGCAAAGAATTTTCGCGGTGGTGCGGATTGTTGTTCGACACACGCCATGCAAGAAGAGCACATATTCGTAATCGCAGCATCGATTCCGAACCAAGTACAGTGCTGACGAGCAAACTGTTTCGTTCCCACCATACCCCAATGTCCTTGGTGGAGAAGCCGTAAGACAGAGGACTGTAACGAACGTGGGACCACGACCCTGGACTGATCATTATCAGAACGCAACAGCAAAACACCACGTCGTACAAAAAGTCTCTCCTTGTGAGCAAAAAATCAGCGAACCAACGGATCCTCGACCCGTGAATTTGACAAGGGCCATTGCGTAGCAACAAAACGCAAAACGGTAGCAAGGACAGGGTCTGCAGCTGTGGCTGTAGCTACACGACGAAAATCAATCGGAAACGATTCGACCACGGCATCGGTTTCCGAATCAATGAACATGCGAGCAAGTTCGGAGGAATCGAATGCAAACGGGACAACGCATCGGCTTTTCCGTGCTTAGCAGTGGACCGATACAAGATATCGTAGCGGTACTGCGAGAGGAAAATAGACCAGCGAATGAATTTCTGCGCTGTACGTGGAGGTACAGGCTTGGACGGATGAAAAAGCGATGTCAAAGGTTTGTGGTCTGTGATGATGGTAAAGTGACGACCATACAAGAAATCATGAAACTTTGTAACACCAAACACGAGAGCCAAAGCTTCTTTCTCCATCTGTGAATAATTTCTTTGCGCAGACGACAGCAACTTGGACGCAAAGGCAATAGGGCGATCATGCGAACCATCTTTGTGCGCAAGCACAGCACCGATCCCGAAATCCGATGCATCTACCATCAACAAAAGGGGTTTACGGGGATCGAATGGCGTAAGGCAAGTATTGGAAGGCAACGCCGATTTCAACTGGCGAAAGGCGCGTTCGCATTCCGTCGTCCAGACGAACGGAACACCTTTACGGCGTAAGGGATGAAGCGGAGCTGAAATGGAAGAGGCATGGGGGATATATTTGTGATAACAGTTAATTTTTCCCAACACACTCTGTAGCTGCTTCAAATTCTGCGGCGAAGGCAAGTCTTGTATGGCACGGAGGTGCTCTGGACTGGGATGTGTGCCTTGGGCATTGAGTACATGTCCCAGATATGGCAAATCACGAGCAAAAAACACACATTTGTCCTTCCGCAAGCGAAGACCATTTTGTCGCAATACCTGAAATAATGTTCCGAGGTTGGCTAAATGTTGTTCTTCCGTCTTTCCGGAGATCACAATATCGTCCAGATAGTTTGCTGCAGTAGGGACTGACGCACAAACAGTTTGTAAATATTGCTGAAACAATGCAGGGGCGGATGCACACCCGAATGGCAGTCTTTTGAATCGGTACAAACCAAGATGCGTGTTAACCACCAATACGCGCTGGGATTCTTCGTCCACCGGTATTTGCAAGTACGCATCTGCTAGGTCCAACTTCGAAAAATATTTACCCGGGCACAGTTTGTCAAAAAGATCTTCCGGGCGGGGTAAAGGAAAAGTTGCAGTCACTAGTTGTGGATTCACTGTAGCCTTGAAGTCCACACAAAGTCTCAGTTTTCCGGAAGGTTTTTGCAAAATTACTAAGGGTGAAGCCCAGAGAGAAGCCTGCACACGTTCAATGACACCTTGTGATTCCAAATCGTGTAACGTTCTTGCAACCTCATCACGCAATGTGTGGGGAACATTGCGCGCTCTGAAAAATTTCGGTTGCGCGTTTACGTTCATTTCCAAATGTGCTTCATAGTTCTTAGCGCAACCAAGGCCCGGTGCAAAAATGTCTGCAAATTCTTCACATAGACGAGAAACACTGGCTGAAGGCACAGTCTGGTTCACTGATAGGACCTGATTGACTATAGACAAATTAAACAACTGAAATAAATCTAAACCAAACAAGTTCACTGCAGAAGAAGAACGAAGAACGTCAAATGACACAAGTTTTTTTTTTTTTGTCCCTTGTATATTGCAAGAAGGCTGCACTGTCCTAACACAGGGATATGCTGTCCGGAATAACTATGTAACTTAACATTTGCGGCACGCAACGGAGGTGTGCCTAGTTGTTTGTACGTGTCTTTATTGAGCAATGAAACTGCAACTCCGGTATCGAGCTGGAATGGGATCATGTTGCCATTAATGTCCAAGTCTACAAAAAGTTTATTGACCTGCTGACGACAAGAGCGACTGTTTTGTGCAACGTGAACAGACACTGGTACAGAATCACTTGCGACTTGACGTGATTTCCGTCGATGTCGACGCACACTTTTTGTGGAACGAACACAGTCACTGTTAGAGAGAGTAGAATTGGACGGAGTGGCATTAACTACATGAATTTCCATGGGCGAAGGTTCTCGGGCCTGAGCATCCTTGGTTCGATTCCGGCGCGAAGCAAAGGGCCTGGAATGGTTGTTAGTGTCCGTTTTGAGCTTTTTCTGGCAAACACTTTGAACATGTCCTTTTTTATTACAGAAAAAGCAAATAGCATGGCGTGACGGGCAATTCTCACGCGAATGTCTAGTAGCACACCGCGGGCATGATTTTATCACTGTATTTGCATGCTGGCGCGGGACACGTGGCTGCGCGGAAGGGCGCGAGGGCTGTTTACAGTTCCGTGCAGCTAGCCCGGCGGGCCGGTTAATGTGACACACAGCTGGCGAAGTTTCAAATGATTCCTGAGCAAAGTCAAGTGTGTCTTGCCGATCCAATGTCTATCACTTGTTGAAGGGAGGGATTGACTAGTTTCAAAATCTGTTCCCTTATGTTAACATCAGAAACGTTCTGTGCAATTGCATCACGCACCATAGTATCTGAATAAGGGAGTCCACATTCACACTCAAAAGCACAATCCCTTGTAAGGCCTTGCAAAGTTGCAACCCACTCCCGATTAGTCTGACCGGCCGTACGTTTGGTACGAAAGAAAGTATACCTTTTTGCGACTACATTGACTGATTCCTTGAAATAGTCATCTAAAGCAGACAAAATTTCTTCGTAGGACAGAGTTGCTACGTCGCGTCGGGGAAACAATTTCACAATCCCATGGTAGGTGGACACACCTACACAAGAAAGGAGATGAGGCTGCCGCTCATTACCTTGAATTCTGTAGGCGGCGAGATGGAATCCAAATTGGCGTGACCACTCCGTCCAGCTTTCCACTTCCGCATGAAACGGACGAAAAGGTGGTGCAACTGCGTGTTGTGGCTGCTGTAGCGGTGGAGCGGCGGCGGCCGCATCGTTTTGCAGTGCACGTTGACCCTGGACGAGCTGTCCAAGGGCATACAATAAGGCCTGCGTCTGCTGATTCTGCAAGCGATAAAATTCGGGCAGTACATCTGGAGATTGTGGCGAAGCCATGACACAATTAAATTAGGGTAAAATAAATTATTACCATCGTTATAACCCATCCTCGTCGCCAAATATGTTGTGTGTAGACAAGACAGCCAAGACACAATGAGAGGAAGCCGAAAGGCACGCGCTTAAACTCACGCAGGCTGGCGTGAGGTCTGAAACAGGATACGTAATGAATGCTATAAAGAAAAGTACGTAGCTTCTGGAATACTTAACTTTAATCCACATTTGTAGAACATCGCTCTTGATGATACATTAATAGAATCTCAATATCAATTGAATACGGCGCCTTGCTAGGTCGTAGCAAATGTAGCTGAAGGCTATGCTAACTATCGTCTCGGCAAATGAGAGCGTAATTCTCAGTGAACCATGGCTAGCAACGTCGGCTGTACAACTGGGCTGAGTGCTAGGATCTGTCTCTAGACCTGCCGTGTGGCGGCGGTCGGTCTGCAATTACTGACAGTGGCGACACGTGGGTCCGACGTATACTAGCGGACCGCGGCCGATTTAAAAGCTACCACCTAGCAAGTGTGGTGTCTGGCGGTGACACCACAGTATTAAAATAAAAAATGGTTATAAAGCTGAGTTATTACGGAAATTATATTTCAAAAAATCAAAGCTAAAGACATTATGTAGAGAAAAAATCACTTTGTAAAAGATAAAAAATTGGCCTAATTTGAGATTAGATGCTGTTCCATATTCTGGTAAAGTATCTGATTAAAATAAAATATTTATATAAAAAGTAGTGCAATAATTTCATTTCAAATTAGAGATAATTTAGGGCAAAATTACACCACAGGATTCATCAAGAATCAGTTTGCTATCAGTCAGGCATATATAAAATCACTTGTTCGCAATGTGGCAAAATGTATGTTGTCTAAACAGGAAGGAAATTAAAAATTATATATATTATACATATTTAATGAACATTCCTATCCAAGTAGTACCTTTGCATTAAATATGCATTTAAGATCACACAGTCACACACTGGACAGAATTACTGATCGGATGGAGACGTTACATCAAGCTGGAAAGAGTGTGATTATGAACCTTCTTCAAGAAACAGAGACTTTTTGAAATGGGATTATTCCTCTAGAAGAACTTCTCAATGAGCAGGTGAAACTGAAAAACAGAAGTCACTGAAACAATTTCATTACAGTTTTAAATATTTGAGTGAACCTCCTTAATCTAAAACTCTCCTCAATTATGCCCCACCCCCCTTTTATTATTTTATTTGTAACGAACCATTCCCCTACAATCTTTCTTTTACCCACATTCTTCTTTTCAGCCTACAGGGCTTCTTTCATTTATGTTTTACTTTGCTTTATTGTCATCCTGAAGGGCTATACATTATATTCTATTTCTAATATTCTATATCTCTATTATATTTCTAATGTTCATTTTTATTAATTTGTCTGATACTTAATAGATAAAAAACATGTGAATTACTTTAGATATAATTGTGTCTCCTGTGTCTTTTAATCATTTTTATTATACTTTTCATCACCCCAAATCAAAAGTTGTGGTTGTTTTATCCACAGTGTTTGATGGACAAATATTGCCTTGTCCTTTTAACCCTTCACCTCCTTTCCTCACAAACCACTTTCCCATCACCCTTTATTTCATTTTCATTTTTTTTTACAGTTTATGTCTCATCTCCCAGTTTCTAAATTGATGTGATATAATATTGTTCTTTTTATAAGTGACATTTGTTAACCATGTTCCTAACTTTTGGTAGTATCATTATTGAATGTAAATATAGTCATAAATATAGTCATAACTGGCTTTTGCTTTATTGCTTATTAACAGTGATCAAATTCTTTATATTGGCATCTGTGTTCTATTTTTATTTACTTTCTGTCAGATTGGCTATAATTATTATGCTCCCTGTTTTCAACATTTCTGTAAGTTCCATAGCTTTCCAGGTGCAATGTCCCTCTGTTCTATACTTTTGTAACTTTTTATGACTGCATTAATTTTTGAGATCATGACATCATGACTAAGTGTGATCACATATTTGATTCCTTTCACTTACCCTCTTTCTATAAACACCTCAACACCACCACAATATTGTATTATTTTCATAGATATATTATTTTTACAGTAAATTTAATGTCAGGGTTAAAAGTTCCCACTTATTTCTCCTATTGTACCCCTAGTTTTGCCATTTAATTAAAACATATTGTCATGAAATATGATTATTTCTCTGTATTTTGATTTTGTAACTAAGTATTGTTCTTCCTTCATAAATTTTTGTCTGTGTGCTAATTAGTCATTTTTATTTTGTCTTGTGACAATGTAATAATGTTGATGAATTTTTTTAACTGATGTGTTAATGTGTGGGTTCATACCTCATCTCCTTATTAATTTAAATATATATACTAAATGAAGATTTAATTTCATTTTCTGATTATGTAGACATTCAGATGACATATTTTTCTAACTAAGTGACAGTTTCGGTGTGTGCCACGTTTCTTCATTAAAAAAAATGGTTAGATTGTCCCATATGCATGAAATTTTACATGTATTGCACGCACATATTCTACACTCCTTTTGTATTTTCCTTCAGTCGTACAACTTGTATGTCCTCCATATTAATTTAATTTAATGTGTATTTTCGTCAAATGGGTCTTGATTGATTTTAATTTCAATCTCTGTAGCTAGTGTAGTAAAATATTCTATATTCTTAAACTCATCAATCCTGATTTTATTGGTGTTTTTATATAATTTCAATCAAGCATAAAATTCTTAATACATCAATGTTGCAATTTGTCTGTCACAAAAGTATTTAATGGCAGGTTCTTTGGATTCGATGGGGACTGTCATCCTTGACTTTGAGATTATTTGACTTGCATTGGTGTACATAACATGTTGACCTTGCATCAGTGTGCAACCATATTTTAAACTTGTCATAATTTTTAATTTTGCTTGGTAGCTATGGTTTTCTATGGTAACTTATGTCCAAACTTGTATGATATTTGATACACCTGTGATAATTTTTCTGACTATTTTGATCGATTTAATGGTTTGTCCTGTTTTTTTATTATTTGGCTTGGCATTGTCACTTCGTCCAATTGTGTACGTCGTACAGCTGCCTTCGACGACGGTTCAGAACATAAACTGGTAGCAAATTAAAACAACATCATTACAGACACCATAGTCTGCATGTTTCAAAATTTCTGCAAGCTGTTGACCATTGAGTAAGCAAGATATTCTGTAGGAATGTGACGTGAGTGAGTTTGTTTACGTTTCGACATGAGAAAGTGCTTCAGTATATTTCCATTGCGCATAAATCCCGTGTGCGACCTACTTTCACAGCGCTGTTTACAGCGCATTCCGACATAGAACTGTTGCGAGAGAGAGAGTAGCTATTTCATGAGCCCTAGGTCACTGTTCATTTCGATGAAAACAGGCTCCAGTCTTTAATGGGTCAAAAGCAATTTGAAGTGATACATGTAAACACTTCACTCTGTATATTTTTCTTATTGACATTGTATCGTTGTTGCGAATACATTAACGTTCTTTGGACACCTCTATATTAGATTAAGGCACGGTGATAACGCCGATTCCCGTTATATCACTTTTGTTAAGCGGTTTCGAGCTAGGATGACTCCTGGATGGGTAACCGTTCGGCCGTGCCGTACACTATTGGCAAGCGGGGTGCTCTCAGTCACCGTGACCCCAATTCAGGAGCTCCTTGATTGAAAAATAGCGGCTGCGTTCAAGAAAATCTCACAACGGCCAGGAAAGCCGGGTGCTGGTCTACATCACTGGACTTTCCGAGGCCTGTTCGGACGGAATTTTGTTTGCATAAGATTACGTCTGTGGTGTATCTAAACATAAGTCAGAATTTGGAGATTTAAGAATAGTAGAAAGAAAATTTAATTTCATAATGATTAATGAAAGTGTCTTCTAGGGATTCCGATAGTCGATTCCACACGTTTTACACAAACAACTGTAACTCAAATTGTTTTACTCTCACTTCTTGGTAAAGAGAGCCTTGAAATACTGGGTGATGGACTAAAGTTAATTCGTAATGGATTTAAGAACAACTGATGATTGTCAGCATAGACTGACACCCCAGAACATTCATCGCCTGGTGGCATTTCTGGAAGATGACGCGATAAGGACAGAATGTAAGTCGAGCAGAGATGGACTTGGGATCATTCTAGCGACGATATGGGTAGCTAATGGGCAAATACACTGACGTAAGTGACTTAAACAAAGGGAAGATTGTTATTATCTGGAGCCTGTGAAAGAGTATCTCGAAAAAGGCGTAGCTGGCCAAATGCCCGCGTGTTACAGTCTTGAGCATTTGTAGAAAGTGTTAGAAGAGCGCTGAAAGTAACACTAAATGTAAAATGGCTGGACGTCCGCAAATCTTCACAGAATTTCGGGTTCGGAGGCTTGTCTGCTCTGTAAAGTAGGATAGATGGCGATCTGTGGCATCTCCGGTGAAAGAATACACTGCCGGTGCACGTACGTGTGTTTCGGAGCACACCATTCAGCGTATATTGTTGATCATTGGCCACCGCAGCAGACGATCCCTACATGTTCATATGTTTACTTAACATCGTCAGTTAAGACTAAGAAATTAAGTCTAAGAAATCACATCGTCAATTACGTTTGCAGTAGGCACGGGGCAGCGGGATCGGGCCGTGGATTAATGAAAACTTGTAACCTGGGCAGACGAATCGCATTGCCTGTTACACCAGGCCGATGGTCATCTCCATAAACGCCATTATCAAGGTGAACGTTGGAATGAAATGTGCATCGCGCCACGAGCGCAAGCCAGTAGTAGCAGCATTGTGCTATGGGAGACATTCTGCTGCTCTTTCAAGAGACCTGTGGTAGTAAAGGGAAACGCACTGACTGCTGTGGACAACCTGTATCCCTTCATTCTTCATAACTTCCCCGACGGTGACGTCATCTTTCAGCAGTATAATTGTGTGTGCCTCAGAGCCAGAACCGTGATACAGTGGTTCGAGCAGTATCATAGTGAACTCACGCTGGTATCCTGGCCACCAAATCGCCTGATATAAAATCCTATGGAATCCATCTGTGTCGCTATTGGGCGCCATCACGAAATACACAAATCTGTGGCCCGTTATTTACGGGAATTACATGAGTTGTGCATAGATATCCGGTACCATATACATCCGCAAACCTACCAACAAACTGTAGCATCCGTGATACGCAGAACTGATGATTTATTGCGATCCAAAGATGGAGGAACAAACTATTAAGCAAATGGTCATAATGTTTTGTGTCGTCAGTGTATAATTTATACCGACAGTGAATTATAACAGTTGACACATGGTTAAAATTGAAGAAGAGAAGTAATGAACGTTGTACTGATCCTCACACGACGCCTTGTATTACATCCCTTCATTACTCATTGTTCCTCGGGTCTGGTAGGATGAAATATATGAGCGAAATGATTTCTTGTGTGTTTCGCGAGAAAAACGTTGACTTCGAAGGTGTTGAATGTTTTAGTTAGCTTTTTCTCCTTAAAAAAAAGGTACATAATGAATCTCTGTTGAATGCCTATGGCTAGTTTCAGGCAGTCTGTCACTTTTGGCAGACTTATAATCCTGCCCCGAAATTTTACACAACCTGCCGTGTATTAGCATCGAAAATTATTTGTGATTGTGTAGTTCACTACAAATGTTTGAACGGCAGTGGATTAATATAAATGGTTTGTTAGTCCGAAAGTCATTTGCTGACTGGTACTATTATTCTCGTAAAACTCTGTTTCCAGTCTATTAGGAAGACACTTGCAATCAGCGAGTGCTAGAAACTCTGTCTTACGGTGAATAAGAGTGGCCTGACCTTGAACTTTATGACCTGATATGTAAACTTACCATGTTTAACAACCACTAAACGAAATAACAAGCTAGACTTTGTGGTCCAATTGGTAATTACATGTTTTCTTGCAGCAGCAACTCTGAGAGAATCCATGGTCATGAGTAACTAGAGTGAAAGAAACGGAAAGGAAACGGGATGGGGAAAAGATAGGAAGGAAATAATAACTTCGTGCCGCACAGGGCACCGCGGCAATGCCACGGCGATAGGTGAAAGTCTGTATTGGACCGGGACTCGGATGTTCTACTTTTCTTGAACTGTTGCACTAACCGTCCGGACATGCGTTCCGTCAGACCAAAATTCTAACTTCTGGCACGCCGGATCGCAACGTCCCTGCCAATGAACCACCTACGCGCAAAATGTTTCAAATGGCTCTGAGCACTATGGGACTTAACTTCTGAGGTCATCAGTCCCCTGAACTCAGAACTACTTAAACCTAACTAACCTAAGGACATCACACACATCCATGCCCGAAGCAGGATTGGAACCTGCGACCGTAGCGGTCGCGCGGTTCCAGACTGTAGCGCCTAGAACCGGTCGGCCATCCCGGCCGGCACCTACGCACAGATTTCTGATTCTCATAGAAGTTCGGATGCTGGTTGTGCATCCGCCCTGAAACTTTTTCATCAAACAGCATTCACGCCGGTAAAATTATAGATTCGAGAGGTGTCCGACAGAACACACACCACTCACATCTAGAATTCATGGTTTTTAATTTTGTATGTCCTCCAAGTAAGCTTTACGGTAAGTGCAGTGCTGATGCAACTCCTCAAAATGGAAGCCATGTTTTGCGGTAACTATTAGTCTGCACATGCCAGACAACAATACTTTTTTCACAGGACCCAGGTCAGGCATTAGACTGGCTTGTAGGAAATGTGGTTTCCAAAGTTTCTTTTTGTGTTTTGTACAGAGTTCCAAATTAGAATAAGGGTTTCTAGTGGATTTAGGTTCCATATTTTAGGTTTCCTTCTTATGCTTACAACTTTAAGGGTGACTGTTTCTCTGATATGGAAATGGTATCTCAGTAAACTCACATACATGACAGCTTGTGTCGACAAAAATAGTTGCCATTGTATGTAAAGATTTTTATTTGGGTAAGAGCTTATTTAAGATGTATTCATCAGTTTTAAACATCGGAAAATAGTTACACACAGTTCTTTGGACATTCAGGAAATATACACGTAAGACTGCTTCGTCACCACACATGACAAAATTGTTATTATAGAACTTTTTTCCCTCTTTACTGAAAGAGATTTCTAGAAAATGTCAGGAAATCATTATTTTGCTGTCAAATAAAAGTTATTTGTGTGGCTCAATGGTTTGGAGCACATCATTCAACTGGACGCCAACTTTTTTCTCTATCTGTTTCTTCATCAATTCTGTGCGATTGTCGCATTACAATCCTTACATTTCATCGATGAGAACTTCACTCAGTTTTCTTGAGGGTTGCCGGGCCCTGGCCGAGCAGGCTGAGCTACAGTGCCGGCCGGCTTGTAGACTGGCGTGTTCCTAACTTACCCTAGTTATCCAACCAGGGATAGGGGACTTACAGCTTAACATGGGATTCGAATCACATTTCGATTACAAGTTACGTTTCGACAATCACCCAAGACTTAGGGAATAATCTGTTTCGATGGTGACCTGAGAAACCAGACGTTTAGTTTGCAGTCAGAGTTGAAGCACATTATTTTTCAAAAGTACGTTTTCTTGAGAAGTTTGTTCCTCAGTTAAGGTGGTGAGACCTTGAGTAAAATTAAGAGGAACGCGTCAGCTGGTGGTCGATCATTATACGTTTTCGTTGATTATGATTCTATCTCATACTAAGAGGGTTTAAAATATTTGGTTCAATCAATGCATCGTGAGTTACCGAGAGAAATTTCTAGCCCTATTGCAGTTATTTCAGCTTAATTTACAGGTTTTACTACAGACAATATTTTTATTTCATTTTGGTATGCAGTTCGGAATAGCTGTGCCGGAACAGATACTCCACTCACTTCTGTACTAGTTTCCTCCTACAAATGTAATACGTGATTTATTGATCTACAGACATGTGTCATATATTTGGACCTGCTTTTTGATTAGCAATGTTAGTATTTTAGTGCGATGTTACTCTTTTAGGGTGTGACACACTTAGTCTTGCACTGAAGATAATCACTTTGTGATTGAAGTCGACATGCGATAACAGAAAACGGTTTCAAATTTATGCGACCAATGCAGTATTGTCCCTTACTAGCGATACTTGTTGTGCGGTCCTGCTATACAGATTTCGTAACGGAATCCAATTTCAGTTCTAGCCATGTCAATGAGCTTCCAGCTGAAAATGTGTCGGGAGACGCCCCGGACAGAGTTGGGATACAGACCTCAATTTCGCCTACGGTCCGACAACAAGGAGTGATAGTCCATTGGTTGTCTTTTGCGACACCCTTACCGCACAGCGGTACATCGACGATATCCTTCTTCGCGCTTTTCCCTTCATGGCAAGCTATCCTGGGCTTACCATTCAGCAAAATAACGACCGCCTGCACACGGAGAAATTTTCTAACGCTTTTCTTTGTGCTTGCCAAGCTCTACCTTGACTAGCAAGGTTGCTGAATATTTCCCCAGTTCAGAAATATTGGAGTGTTATGGACAGGGACCTCCAATCATCTCGGGATTTTGAGTACCTAATGTGCCAGTTGGACAGAATTTGGCACGAAATCCCTCAGGAGGATATCCAAAAATTCTGTGGATCAGTCCCAAGCCGAATAACTGCTCGCATAAAGGAGGGAGTTGGACCAACGCCTTATTGACTTGTCAATATATGAAGCTCTTTCTCTTGAATGAACCACCCAATTTTTCTGAAGTTGTAATTATTTGTTTGGCTGTACATTTAGATCACATTTATCGATATTCGTCACATTCGGATAATTCCCTCGTGGTGAATCGCTTTCTTTCTTTTTTGTCTTTGAGTGTAATTTCCATCGGAAAGCAAATAAGCTGGCTTCAGAACGTGCCTAAAGGGTTCTGTGAAACAATCATCGAACTTTCCCGAATTGTAGCAGTTCCTTGAAAGAAATAAAGAGCAATACTAGATTGATCGTGACCATAATATCTGTGTCCTGGGGCCACAATTGACTGAGGTAGTTTTCAAAGGCAGTCGAGGGTAACGGTCATAATGTTTTTTATGACCGTTATCCACCACGAGACTGAATGCCACGTGATGGCGATGTGAGCACGTGATACAGTAAGGGAGGTACGTAAGCAATGCAAGGACGAACGGGGAATCATTTCAGTGAACGATACAAGCCGCAAATGGGAAAATCCATTGACGTAAGCAACTTTGAACACTGGAAGATTGTTATGTCCCAGCGACTATCAAATGGCTCCAAACACTATGGGATTTAACATCAGAGGCTTACTTAAACCTAACTAACCTAAGGACATCACAGACATCCATGCTCGAGGCAGGACTCGAACCTGCGACCGTAGCCGCTGGGCGGTTCTGGACTGAAGCGCCTAGAACCGCTCGGCCACAACGACCGGATCCAGCGCCCAGGGAGAAGCATTTTAGAAACGACGATGGTGGTCATCAACTCGTGTGCTACTGTCGTAAGCATCTACTGTACGTGGTAGAATGGCAGTAAAACCACGAGCAGGCGACAAGGTGTTAGACGTTCGCGTCACACCACAGTACGTTGAGGTCGGAGGATTGCCCACTCTGTATACAGGATAGGCGGCGAACTGTAGCGGGTTTGATGCGAGAGAGCAGTAGTACTACTGGGAGATGTGTTTTGGAGCCCATCGTTCAGTGCAAAATGTTGAACATGAGACTCGGCAGCAGCCAATCCGTACATGTTCTCGACTTGGTCCAACAGTATCGTCAATTACAATTGCAATGGGCACTTAGTCATCGAGACTTGACTGTGGATCAATGGAAACGTTTGCCTGATCGGGTGAATCACATTTCTTGCTACAACAGGCGAAACGTCCCCTTACAAAAATTTATGAATTACTGTGCTGGAAAACTCCTTACGTTATTTGATTTTCAAACAGCTGAGCAAAAGTGAACGAGCTCAGACATTTCTCTCTTTACTTATTCTTATCATCAATAAACTGACACACAATATTTTTTGCGCAACGCAATCTTACTTTCAATAATCATTACAAAAGAATGGCCCTGACTACCAATAACCTATACCTTTCATGAATCACTTACCTCATAAAAAATCTTCGTTACTCGATCTACTGCAATACAGCGAGCGCCAACACTGCCAGCTAAATAAAAGATTCTAACTACTGAAGGCACTGACTACTGATAGGCATAGTTAGCAAATGAAAGATTTTGATAGAGAACAAACAATGTATTTATCTTAATAGTATTCAAAAGTCATATATATATATATATATATATATATATATATATATATATATATATATATATATATATATATATACTCCTGGAAATGGAAAAAAGAACACATTGACAACGGTGTGTCTGACCCACCATACTTGCTCCGGACACTGCGAGAGGGCTGTACAAGCAATGATCACACGCACGGCACAGCAGACACACCAGGAACCGCGGTGTTGGCCGTCGAATGGCGCTAGCTGCGCAGCATTTGTGCACCGCCGCCGTCAGTGTCAGCCAGTTTGCCGTGGCATACGGAGCTCCATCGCAGTCTTTAACACTGGTAGCATGCCGCGACAGCGTGGACGTGAACCGTATGTGCAGTTGACGGACTTTGAGCGAGGGCGTATAGTGGGCATGCGGGAGGCCGGGTGGACGTACCGCCGAATTGCTCAACACGTGGGGCGTGAGGTCTCCACAGTACATCGATGTTGTCGCCAGTGGTCGGCGGAAGATGCACGTGCCCGTCGACCTGGGACCGGACCGCAGCGACGCACGGATGCACGCCAAGACCGTAGGATCCTACGCAGTGCCGTAGGGGACCGCACCGCCACTTCCCAGCAAATTAGGGACACTGTTGCTCCTGGGGTATCGGCGAGGACCATTCGCAACCGTCTCCATGAAACTGGGCTACGGTCCCGCACACCGTTAGGCCGCCTTCCGCTCACGCCCCAACATCGTGCAGCCCGCCTCCAGTGGTATCGCGACAGGCGTGAATGGAGGGACGAATGGAGACGTGTCGTCTTCAGCGATGAGAGTCGCTTCTGCCTTGGTGCCAATGATGGTCGTATGCGTGTTTGGCGCCGTGCAGGTGAGCGCCACAATCAGGACTGCATACGACCGAGGCACACAGGGCCAACAACCGGCATCATGGTGTGGGGAGCGATCTCCTACACTGGCCGTACACCACTGGTGATCGTCGAGGGGACACTGAATAGTGCACGGTACACCCAAACCGTCATCGAACCCATCCTTCTACCATTCCTAGACCGGAAAGGGAACTTGCTGTTCTAACAGGACAATGCACGTCCGCATGTATCCCGTGCCACCCAACGTGCTCTAGAAGGTGTAAGTCAACTACCCTGGCCAGCAAGATCTCCGGATCTGTCCCCCATTGAGCATGTTTGGGACTGGATGAAGCGTCGTCTCACGCGGTCTGCACGTCCAGCACGAACGCTGGTCCAACTGAGGCGCCAGGTGGAAATGGCATGGCAAGCCGTTCCACAGGACTACATCCAGCATCTCTACGATCGTCTCCATGGGAGAATAGCAGCCTGCATTGCTGCGAAAGGTGGATATACACTGTACTAGTGCCGACATTGTGCATGCTCTGTTGCCTGTGTCTATGTGCCTGTGGTTCTGTCAGTGTGATCATGTGATGTATCTGACCCCAGGAATGTGTCAATAAAGTTTCCCCTTCCTGGGACAATGAATTCACGGTGTTCTTATTTCAATTTCCAGGAGTGTATATATATATATATATATATATATATATCAGTTCATGATATCCAGTCTTACAAATTTACTGTCTCTGGTGGACACACGTCCAGATTATACGCTCTCAAAACTCCGCCATCTCTCTCCCCACATCCACCACTGCTGGCGGCTCGCCTCCAACTGCGCAACTCTACGCGCTGTTAACAGCCAACTGCCCAACACTACAATAGCAAATTCCAACAATGCAAACCAGCCACAGATTGCACACAGCACAGTCAGTGATTTTCATACAGAGCGCTACGTGACGTTATCAACATAAAAACCTAAACAGCCTACTTACACAGGTCGATGGTCTTATCCAGACACATTGTGATCCAGATGAAGGGCTGCTCAAACATACACTGCACCACCGTCTCAAGCCATCATGAGCAGTGTTACGCTACTGGTTTACATTGGACCTGTGATAGTAATCTGAAGCGCCATGACAGCTGTGGAATAAGTGAACATTGATGTGGAACCCCTGCATCCATGGAGCAGATCTGATCTTCATGTCTGTCATGACGACCCTGGCATCTTTCAGCAGGATAACTCTCCGTATCACAAAGTCAAAATCGTGCTGCGTTGATTTGGGCTGCTTGATACTGAGCCTACATTGGTATCTTGACCAACAAATTCGTCTGATGGAAACTCAGTGCAAGACATCTGGAACTCTATCGAGTGCTAGCTAAGCGCCCAGAAACTGCTTGCCTACAATTTTGGTGGAAGATGCTGCACCTGTTTTTACATCTACCGCTACATACTTTCGGAAAGCTATAGAGGATTTTTCGAAATCACTTCACGCATAATCGCTGGTGTGTTCAACTGCACAAGTGGCTTAACACGCTATTAAGCAGCTTATCATAATGTTATAGCTAACGGCGGCCAGTTACCATGTGATAATGTGCTGCAGCACATTGTAAATATCACACCAAAATTATGACATTTCTCTACGTATGCGAAACAAGAATCTGACTAAAATTACGCCAGTTCTTCTCGAATGCCTGCTGGTCTGAAAGTAAAGTGAACGGTAACTTGTTTTGTTGTGTTCTGACTGAGATAATTAGAAGCTAGTGTCGAGTGCTGAAACTATGATCAGCTGCACTAGGATCAACTGAAAGAAGGGATGCAGCTGTCTGTTTTCGACTGCGCATGTTCTGATATTACGTCATACTTTCGAGCACTATGAGTAGTCGTCACTCACAGCACCAAGTCAGTAATTTTCTTTGAACGTGCATGTAAGTTATTGAGCAATATGGGGAATTGTTGAGCAACAATTGATATAACGGCGCCATGGGTAACAGTTCCGCCTTGTGCACAGAGCGAGCTGGTAGTTGTTTACAAGTTCCCTCCGTTGCAGCTCGCAAGTACGAGGTTCGTTCAGTAAGTAATGCCCCATATTTTTTTTTCTTTTTTGAAAGCCGTTAATATATATAGACAAATGTTCTCGTTGGTTTTTCACATTTGATGTTTGTTCTGTGCGCCTGTGAAGTTTCGAACCGTTCTGGCAGATGCCAGAGCCGTAGTACAGATTCAAAATGGCGTTTACATACGACTCACGTTCCAATCAGCGTGTGTGCAGAAAAAGAAACCGTGGCGAACATCCATAAACATTTGTGGGTAGTGTATGGCGATGCTGCAGTTGATAGGAGTACAGTTGGGTGATGGGTAAAGAAAGTTTCAGCCTCAGGAAATGCAGAAACTGAGCGACATGATCAGCCACGCTCGGGTCGTCCTGTGACAGCCACTGCTCCAGACATGCTGAATCGTGCGAAAGCCATTATTTGGGCCTACCGGCGCATCACAACTCGACAGTTGGCGTTTTGAGACCGATGGGGAACACACTTTGAAGATGATGAGAGTGTCACTCAAGCAGTGAAAACATGACTAAGCCTACAGGACAGGAATTTTTACCAACAGGGAATACATACTCTTCACAACATTGACGTACGGCCATTGAACTTGATGGAGACTACGTAGAAAAATATGACGTGGAAAAGACATGTTGATGTATATTGTCACTAAATTCTGAATCTTAACAATAAATATGTTCAGAGAAAACAAAGTGGGGCATTACTTATTGAACGACTGTCGTATTTGGTACTTTATAACCTTCAGTGGTGTTTGTGCCTTTGCGTGTGTGACATCGTCGTTTGTCTCGCCTCGTTTTTCGTTGGGTGTGGCTGATAGCGGCCTAGTCAACTCCTCTTGTTTCACATGGTGTCCAAGAATGTTCCACGTAAATGTACTTCGAGCTTTTTTTATTTGCTATGATGAGTTTGAAAGATGCAAATTTTAGCATCATTTTCTTTATTGGTTTGGGTTAGTTAGATCGTCAAGATGAGATTAAGCAACATTATCTGGACATATGACTTGCACTCAGAGCTAAGATTCACCACCCCTTTACCGTTCCAGGAACTGATTACATGGTAGAATTATATTTCTTAAAGTGAATTAATTTTATGAAGATCGTTGCAACTTTTTGGAATCACAGTTTCATAATATAGTTTTTTGAATGCTAATCTTTACTACGTCAATGAGTAAGTTACATTACCTCCATCGTCTCCTCACAAAAATTTGTTTTGTAACGGTGTGTCACCGTGAACACACTCAATCAAAGTAAAGCGCGGAAAAAAATAAGTTTAGTTCCATTTACTTGCAGTGCACCTTGGCGAGGTTTCCTATTAGATGGCTTCCTCCTGCGCTGCGTGTTAACATTCATCACTTTTGAGCAGAAACGAGGTTCTGTACCCGGAAGGTGAGTCACAAAATTTTGTTAGGGCCAGTTTACCGTCACAGTCAGGGCACAATAAAATCATTCACTGTTATGCCTTGCATTACAGAATTATCAAGTTCAGTTTAGATTTCATTTCTTCGTCAGAATTCTTATAGTGTTGCCATTTATCGTTCGGAACTTTATTTAGTCAGTTTTGGTACGTAAAGTTACAGAGCAATTTTTGCATCAATTTGCACAATTACTCCTTCAAATTTCGGTTTGTAATTTTATGTAGAATTTTTATTGTGTCAGTTCATGCTTGTTGGAACTGAAAGACACATACTGTGCTGTCACCATTTGTAGCACTGCACACTGCACAATGCAACACAGAATTTCACAGGACTGCTTGTTCAGGACACAGTTTTTCGTTTTATGATTATTTTGGGCAAAAGTTAAGTGCAATACAGTTACACAGATTCAGATGGATTAGACAAAGCTTTTTATCAGATATTCTTTATGTAAACACATCAGTTGCATTGTTTCGATTCACATAACAGTACAGCAGAGATATGCACGAGATTCAGATGGATTAGACAAAGCTTTTTATGAGATATTCTTTATGTAAACACATCAGTTGCATTGTTTCGATTCACATAACAGTACAGCAGAGATATGCACGAAAAACAGAACAAGTAACCAGTTTGCAATAAACTGAAAACGTTGCAACGTGGAGCCCGTATTTTTGGAAATCAATGACTGGTTAGTTGATACTTTCATGTTACCTCGGACAAAGTGCATGTCACCAATTTTAACAATGAGAGTTAAGAGTTCTTTGTAAAATTCGTGGTACCCCTTGAACCAGAGAAGCTTCTAATAAAGCATGGTGATCAGGTTCGGTCCGGCATAAAGAAGGTTCGATTAGTATGGTGCTCCTTGAGAATGCAAACGTTGGATATAAGAATGTTCGGATATTCAGTCTTCGTCCAGAGGTAGACGATATCGATCTCAAGGAAATTTTGGAGCAATATGGTGACGTGAGAGGTATTCGCCGTGAACCTTGGTCAAGACAACACGGGTTTCATTGTCATAGTGACATAAATTCGGTGGAAATTCAAATCAAAAAGAACAATCCGTATGACCTGCAGATCTGAGAATATAATATTCGTATTACGTACAACAGACTCGTGGCAACGTGTTTTCTGTGCAACTAAAGTGATCGTCTTCGAATCAGCTGCCCGCGGAAAGTTTCTGGTTTACCATCTTCCTTGGAATGGTGCCTTGAGATGGCGATTGCTGAGCTCGTACCCACTGGTAATAAACTTGGGGCTTTATCTTCCCTCCCTTCTATTAATTATCCGACAGTTTTCACTATGACAGAAGGTTATTTTTCACCGTAGCAAACAAAGCCTGCTGCTTGGACAACGGTGAACCCAATGATCACGAATTAGTTGTGCTTCTCCTGTGGCTCCTCCCCTGACCCGTGTTTATGCGTTACGCTTTCAACTACCGTTGCTCCACCGTCGGGGATGCAGTCTCTGTCATTTCTGCTGCTGCAGGGGTGGGTCCTATCTCCACAGAGATAGGACTCCGCAGAGTGAGAGTGTGTTGGACCCATCTGCTTCGTAACCTCCACCACAAAGTAGAGTCCGTAATATAGAAAGGCCAGTTCTTTTGTTCAAATGGCTCTAAGCACTACATCTGAGGTCATCAGTCCTCTAGAGCTAGAATTACTGAAACCTAACTAACCTAAGGACATCATACACATCCGTGCCCGAGGCAGGATTCGACCCTGCGACCTTAGCAGCAGCGTGGTTCCGGACTGAAGCGCCTAGAACCACTCGGCCACAGCGGCCAGCAACTCTTGTCTGCCGTCGACGATAGGGATCATGATTTGCCTTCTACAGTGAATCCTGTTGCGGAAATTATTGTCCCAGAGTCTGAGATCCACTGACTGTCCTCCTTTGGAGAGTCGGCATGCCTTACAGCGTGACCCTTATGTGGGCGAGGCCTCTGAAACTGGAATGCCACAAACTCCGATGGATGTGGTACAAGATCCGACTCCGTCGCCGACTGCGGTGGCTATCATGCCACGCGGCCCGAGAAAGCATGTGTCTCGCCGGTACGTGCAGCAGCGAACAAAACACCAAAGTGTAAAAATTAATTTGGAACCGATACTCGCCCGTCGCTCTCGGATTCGTTGTTGGCCTCCATTATGGACTATGAGGAGCCACAGGTGGAGTAGTCATGCTGCCCTGTTGCTACTTCCGTGTTTTTTTCTTTTTGTTGATTGCTTAAGAATATACATTTTTAAATTTCAAACGAGTGGAATCAGAGCTGTGCTTAGATTCGCTGCGTCAGTTTATTCATGACTCTTGTGCCGGTATCACGTTCCTGCAAGAAGTTCTGTTTATCAGTATCCTCATCCCTGTATTTCGAACTGTTTTTGATGTGCTGCCCAAATTTTCGACGGCAACTGCCTTGTTTCGGGAAGTCGTTCCGATGGCAGAGATAGAGGTGCTAGAATCCGGCAGAGGGGTAGGCCGACGATGGGGATCATGATTTTCCGCCTAAAGCGACTCCCGTTGCGAAACTACTCCATTCCCTATGGATGTTAAATGCGGCTTACTTGACAGATTCTTCTCTTAATGATGTGACACAGGACGTTTTTGCCGCCACTGACCTCATCTTGGTTGTCTTCTGGTTGAACAGTAGAACGTTCACGTTTTTTGTAAAGAGGAGATTATTTATCTTTTACGCAGGAGCCCTCTGGCTCTGTTGTTGGGTGATAATTTTAACTACATTCCACTTCCTGTTCATCAGTCTTCCCACTTTAATTACTGTCGGGATTTAAACGATTTGATCTGCTCGATGCACGTGAAAGATATTTGAGAATGTAAACAAACGAAGTCGGTACAATTTATGCATTTTACCGCGATTTCTAGTAGCAGGATTGACCGATTCTGTTTGGTTGTGCGATTGCATATTTGCTGCCAAATTTATCCCTGCTAGCTTTTATGGTCACTGTGCCTTGTCCGGTACTCTCCAAATTTGATCAGTAACAGGTGAAACTATAATATGTCCTGTGGATGTTAAATGTGGCTTAGCTGGCAGATCCTTCTCTTCATGATCCGCTGAGTGGTACTCGACCACTCTTGAATTGTAGACTACCCTAACTAAATCGAAGCTCCATCGATCCCTAATCGCTTATTGTGGTGCTAGGACGGTGGGTTTTCGGAGAACTTATGAATTTTATTATTCTCTCCTGTGTGAGCTTTTTGACAGTATGGGTTGCACATCCTTGCGGACTCCAAATATACGATGTATTAAAGCAAAGTGGTTGCAGTTGAAGCGGTGACAGATGGAAGGACTGCGTGTGTGTTCTAAACCAGGATCACTATTGGTGGAGGACCTGACTCATCTATACATCTGCTTTGGCATCATTCTGCGTCGCCGCTCTTACATTCCCCACAGCAACTGAAAGCCGTCAACTAATACCGAAAGTTGTAGGTCATACCCTATATTAATACTATGCTGATCTTTACGATGTGGATACACTCAGTGACTTTCCCTTCGACCCCACTATTGGGACGGTAGCTAGACCACTCTCACTCCAGCAGAGTACCGAATTCCTTGCCGCTTTTCAACTATACAACTATGATCTTATTGTTAATTGTCCTTCTCACACATCGCCAGGTATTGAAGAGCTCTCCAAGGAATTTTATGTGCGTTTTTGGCCCCTATTTGACGTCACATTTACGTCTATGTTGAGGGGGCAGTAAGAGGAGGGGGGGGGGTGCTGTGCCTTCTCCAGTATTTTATAAGGTGGAGAGATTGTATTGATTCCTAAACATCCCGTAATTATACTGTCGATAATTTTTGTCCTCTCACGTTACTGAATTCTGCTTATAAGACAATGGCGAGGGAGGTAAATTGCAGGATGTCTGTCCTGCTGGAGACTGTCGTCGGCGACTATAGGAGTTGTCTTACTGGTCGCTCCATTGCTAGCCATGTGGCCGAATACCGTGATGTGGTTTCGGTTGCTGCCGTTACTTCTGTCCGTTGTACGTCTGTCATTTTGGATCCTGATAGGGCTTTCAGTCGTGTAACTCATGAATTCCTGCTTTGGATTTTGGAGTTTATCTGTTTTGTTGTTGAGGCCTATAGGCTGTTACCGAACTTGTTCACTGGCATTGCAGCTTTGGTAGTCGTCAACAGGCAACTGACGTTCCCGATTACCATCCGCTTGGTAGTGCTACAGGGGACCCCGTTCTAGATGTTTTTGTTTGTCCTATCTCTGGAGCAGCTGCTTTGGAAGATTGAGTCCCAGCTTAAGGGCTGGACACTTTCTCGAGGGATCCTTGCTGTTGGCACTTACACTGATGATGTGATGGGTTTACTCCGGCGACATGCAGATGTACCTCTGCTGAAGGCGATCATCAATGTTTATTGTCTTGCCTTGGGACTGCAGTTAACGACGCCAAACTTAAACTTATTAATTTACGACGTTTCGGTGTAGCTGTAATCGCGTGAGTCACTGCTGTGGATCAAAATGAATACTCTGAATTGGAAATCGATTACTGACAAGATCGCAATACCAATTCTAGAACATGAACGACGCTCTCTCCGTCACGACTTTGTGAACTCTTCGTCAACATGCTGAATCTTACCTTTCAAGAACGTGGCACTGGATAGTTTTGGTAGCAACTGCTGCCCTCATTGCGTTTTTGTTTTCGTACCTCTGTTTTCGCTCTGTGTTCCTTCTGCACCATTGGTATTGTATGAGGGAACAGCTTAATGACGGGGCGAAGGCATCGTTGACAGGCTTCAGGATCTGACTCCTACCCATCTCGTTCCCGCCAGCCTGAATCTGACTAAGACCATTATAAACTGCTTTTAGTGAAATGAATTTCCTGTTCTGCTTGAGTATTCAGATACTTCTGTTATGCTGCTTCTAATTAATTCTATACTGATGTTTGAAAAATGTCTTATGTACATGATTATTTCCTTTATTTCAATGTAAGTTAAATGTAGGTGTATAATACTCAATAAATTACAGTTAAAAAAAAGTGGTCAAGCACACCGACTGACAATTCGTCAGCTGCTACTACCATTTTTCTTAAATTTAATTTCTTTCCTTCAAATGTGAAACTATTAATTACAAAGTTTAAAGACATTTAAACTGTTCAATTTATACACGTAAAATCAGTATATTCATTTTAGTTATGATTACTAACTCTGTATTCCAAAAGGCTACACAATACCACATTGTAGCACGTTGGTAAAATGTTGCACTGTACTGGCTCGATAATATTCACACCTATCAGCACCTTCCTTCTTTGGAATTAGAACTATGACGTTCTTGAAATCTGTTTCACTGTTTGGTGTATTTTACACGTAAGATAAAATAGTTTTGTCATGGGTAGACCTAACAAGGATCTCAGTAATTCTCAGGGAGTGTTGTCTACTCCAGGGCACTTGTTTCGACAATTCTATCACTGATCTGTCAAATTCTTCTCACTATACCAAATCTCCCGTCTGAACTTAATTCGCTGCCTCTGTCCTTTCTATAACATCTTCAGATTCATTTCTCTTGTATAGTTCTTGTACATATTTCTTTCATCTTTCAGCTTTTCCTTCTGTGCCACACCACCTGGCACATTTTAAATTCCCGCTTGGTGGACAACCACTGTGCAGCTATGAGCGTGTTGTGGGTTGTGGGGCCGACTCGTGTCGCGGAGGAAACTCAGCCATCAGGGCAGTGCGACGCGGAGTACTCTGTATTCGACAGCGTTGCAGTGAGTGTCCGACAGCAGCGAGAAGGAAGGCATCAGGCCGACGCCAATGTTTCAGCAACTGGGCAGGAAAGGAGCGTACTTGGGTCCATCTGTCGGGTCCGTAACTACAAATTCAGACAATATAATAATGCCTTGCTCTTGGAGTTCGTTGCGCAGCTGTTACTCTGTTTGCGACTTGTACACTTCTTTTCCTTAGAACATTGCAGTCCTCGTCTTCGTAAGCAATGGCCCACGCGATGAATATAGAGTGAGATATCGACTTGAATGCAAAATATGGCTAACTAATTATGGTTTTTATTAACATGGTTTTCAGTATCGTTATGTATACGATGGTTTAGTCGCCAGTACTAGTAGATGACTGGCCTGAATACAAATCGTCGTACTCTTATTTGTTGAAACATGCGATTTTTTTTTGCTAAAGTAACAGCATAAATTATTTCACGTCAAACTATACAAATAATTTGTTTAAGAAGTTTTATTATGATTTTAAAATTTTTGTGGATCCACAAACAAAATTTATTTTTTCTTGTTAATAACGACTGCTATAAAATCTTGAGAAGTTTGTGTTAACTTTGATATTTGTGAGATTAATAAACTGGTAACAGTGGCCCCTATTTTAAATTTTCACTCCGCCAACGGCTTCCTTACTCTTTCCAAAATAAATTTCTTTTGTTTCACTTCTTTGTGTACTACCGGCTTGCCATATCAGCTTTTGATAATCATAGAGCTGCTTCTTTTTCCTCCAAAGGCGTCTATAATTTTCCTGTCTTTCTCCTAGTCATGCATAGTTTAACAGCCATTCACGATTAGTCATTTGGAACTTCCTGTCCATCTAGTCCTTTAGATGTATGTACCATCTTTTTCATGTTTTATTTGTTGCATTTTTATATTTTCTCCTTTAGACAGTTAAATTAAATACCTGTTGTTGCTGTTGTTGTGGTCTTCAATCCAGAGACTGGTTTGACGCAGCTCTCCATGCTACTCTGTCCTGTGCAAGCTTCTTCATCTCCCAGTACCTACTGCAACCTACATCCTTCTGAATCTGCTTAGTGTATTTATCTCTTGGTCTCCCTCTACGATTTTTTCCCTCAACTCTGCCCTCCAATACTATATTTGTGGTCCCTTGATGTCTCAGAACATGTCCTACCCACAGATCCCTTCTTCTTGTCAAGTTGTGCCAAACTTTGTGTCTTCTCTCTTCTTCCCAATTCTGTTCAATACCTCCTCATTAGTTATGTGATCTATCCATGTAATCCTCAGCATTCTTCTGTAGCACCACATTTTTAAAGCTTCTATTCTCTTCTTGTATAAACTATTTATCGTCCATATTTCACTTCCATACATGGCTTCACTCCATACAAATACTTTCAGAAACGACTTCCTGACACTTAAATCTATACTCTATGTGAACCAATTTCTCTTCTTCAGAAACGCTTTCCTTGCCATTGCCAGTCTACATTTTATATCCTCTCTACTTCGACCATCATCAGTAATTTCGCTCCCCGAATAGCGAAACTCATTTACTACTTTAAGCGTCTCATTTCCTAATCTAATTCCCTCAGCATCAGCCGATTTAAGTCGACTACATTCTGTTATCCTCGTCTTGATTTTGTTGATGTTCATCTTATATCCTCCTTTCAAGACACTGTCCATTCCGTTCAAATGATCTTCCAGGTTCTTTGCTGTCTCTGACAGAATTACAGTGTCATAGGCAAACCACAAAGTTTTTATTTCTTCTCCATGGATTTTAATTCCTACTCCGAATTTTTCTTTTGTTTCCTTCACTGCTTGCTCAGTATACAGATCGAATAACATCGGGGATACCTATCTTAGATTTATGGGGGCCTTTTCTCCTGGTTTATCCTCTGCTCCCTTGATTGTTTCACCTCTCAAAGATATCAATTCGTCTTCTGTTGTATTCTTTTCCACTCTTTCAGCCAACTGTTGCCTAATCGTCTATTTGAACCTAACTACGTCTGCATCTTTGAATTTCTCCACATGCTGTCTCTTTAATTTCGTATCTTCATGTAATTTATTCACTTTCAATCTGTAGTTCAAAACCAGTGAGCAATGGAACTACGCTCAGAGACACATATACAACTAGAAAAGTTTTGCCCTTTAAAAAATTTGTTTCAAGCCTCTGTCCTACTATTATATGTTTAATCCAACTTAAACTTTCTGGTATTTCCATGTCACATTCTCCATGGTGTATTTAACCATGTGTTGTCTATTAGTAAATTATGCTCTATGGAAAATTCTACCAGGGGCTTTCTCTACCAGTCCTTCTTCCCAATCGATATTCTGCTACCGGTTTCTCTTTTATTTTCTCCCTTTTGTTATTATTAAATTTCAGCCCCATATTCACAGTTAAATTTCCGTATCCCTTAACTATGTGAGTAATTCTTTGTATCTCATCATCAAACATTCTTTGAGTCTCCTCAACATCTCCGTTGATACTAAGCGTCTAACTTTCTACTGCCGTTGTAGCTGTTCTGTCTTGGTTCCCTACTCTACCGCAATCCTAGCATATGTGCCAATGCCCTGGGTATCGAACTGACATTAAGTCGGAATCTCCATTTCTTCCTTCTCACCATTAGTGCCACAGCGAAGGTGTGAGATGGCCTCCGTTCTGTGCAGCACACCAGGTCAGCTCCGTCACTTCTCCGTCTGTATCGGTGCCTCGCACATCTCCGCCGGGATCACCTGTTGCTAATGCGTTGATATCCTGGGTTTTCAGACGGCTTTTAATTGGAATCAACGACGTTATCGTGATTTAACGATTTCCAGAGACTAAACTTGGTAAATTATAGTGGTAAAGATTTTAAACTTAATGGCAGATTAAAAATGTGTTTTGTGAACCCGGACTCAAACCTGAGACCTCTGGATTCCGTGGGCAAGTCCTCTATCAGCTGAGCTATCAACGCCCCCCCCCCCCCACCCACACCAAAACCACCACCCCGTTCCGCCACCACTCACGCGTACACTGACACCAGTACCTTGAGTCCTATGATACCGGTACCTTGAGTCCTATGATACCAGTACCTTGAGTCGTAAACTCTTTGCGGGACAATCATTGATGCCAGAAGGAATGTTTCTCGGGGAACGTGGTTTAGCCACTACATATGCGTATGCAGAGTAGGTGAAATATGCAAGAGAATTTCTGAGAAGTTTGGATAGTGGACGAGAAGTTACTGGGGTGAGCTAAGTCATGTCTGTTTGGATAGCAGAATCACAAACACAGCTTCCCTGCGAAAGTCAGAAGTCCCACGTTTTGCGTCCAAATTCAACGCATAGTTTTAGTCTTCTATTCAATTTGAATACAAAACACTGCTTACGACATCGTGACGTATTGCAATTACGTAACTACTTACTGCCTGACACGATTATACAGCTCAGTGCACGGAAGGATGATGAAATAAGAAACATTTCTTGTAATTTAGACCTTTTAGCCGATTTCAACATAGCAAAGACTGTTTACATTGCTAAAGAAAACACTGTTTTGCTTTTTGTTGTACTGTCACAGATAGGGGTAGATTATCGCACCTAAGCGTATGACTCTATTGCTAAAGTGGAATCCCAGATGTAAGTACAGCATGAAGTAGATGCTGATGCATGGAAGTTAATATACACGGAGATTGGGAACGAAGTCCTGTGTGCAGATTAATTTTTGAACGAGCAGTATTAAGGTGGAAGATATAGCAATTATCAGATGCTATCAAGGTAAACTGTATCAACTGACAAGAGATAATAGAAATGCTTAATTGAATTGCAGAGTCTACAGGTGGTAAGTTATCAGAAAGATATGAAGTTACGCAGAAGATAAGGTTGCTCTTGGCAGTCCCGAAATTGCAACAAATCTTTATATATAAAACGGGAACATAGATGATACCTTGTCAGAGAGTGATTTTGACGAAAATGAAGAGCTTTCTGATAATTTGTATCTTCCTGATAGCGACGGCCACAGGTAAGTGAGTTTTATGGTTTAATTTATGCTTTTGAATAAAGTTTATCTCAAATTGACGCTAATTTTTTGTTGTTGAATTTCGAAGTTTAGTCCGATGACGGCAGTAGCTGAAATATGTTACATGAAATATTGCAATACAAAAATTTATAAGCCAACTGGACAGCATTATTCATAAAGTTGAATTACTTATTTCGTTTATTAATAACTTTTATGGTGCTCACATAACTTAATGTAGTATTCCCATTGTCCATATTCGTTGACTTTCTAATATTTTGTTGGAACTCATTATCAGAGGTACTACTGAGGTTGTGACGTTTCCAGAATCTGTTAAGCTACTGTTGAGTGTTTACATTACGACGGTGTGAACCAGGCAGTATATTTCTAAATATGTTAATAAATTAATCTCTTGAAGATGTACTATCGTATCTGGTTAACCGCTGGTGCGGAAGAAATCTTGTTGTCCCGTTTCACACGACTTCAGGACTGCCAGTGCAAAATGTTGATTCAAACGCGCCGATCTCGCGACTGACGCAAATCCTTCAAATACTGCCCCCGAGTAACTGACATCTGAGAATGTGAAATTGGCGGTATTGACAGACTTGTGCACTTACGGAATTCTTAAAAAAAAGGATTCGAACACTTCCAGAATCAGTGCAGAGTGGAATTTAGGGGCAGTCATATGAAAACGACACTGACAGAAAAAAATTAAATAAAGTGCTTATTATTTCAAAACTAATGCCTTTCTGACATGGTGGCTACGAGTACGCCGCAGAAGTTTCGCTAGGAAACACATACAGACATACAGTCCCGATCACTCCCCATGTGATGACTATGTTTTTGGAGCCCTGAAGAAAAACATTTGTGGCCGTAGATTTGCTTCGGATGAACACGTTCACTCCTGGGTACAATCACGGTTCCGTAGGCAACCGCAAAGTATTTTTCCACAAAGGCATTGGTCGTCTTGTATCATAATGGGATAAAAAGTGTTAACAGTTACGGCGATATCTTTTGAAAGAATGAAGAGGGTAATTACTTTTTTTCCATTTTCTTCGTTTTCATATCGCTACATATTATACGAGACAAAAAAAACTATTTTGAACGCTAACAACGGCTGACTAGATAGCGTAATTACAATGAAGAACGTGGGCAAGCGCCGCGAAAGAGCACGGTGGATCGATTAGTGTACTGCTGCTGTTATTAAATAATCTGTCATTTTCACTGACTAGTTAGTTAAATCAGAATTACAGTGTAACAATGTACAAAACAGAGCTGACCTATTAAATGAACATGTAAAAAAGTTACTGAATGTTAACAAACCGATAAAGCTGCGACATTGACAACTTCTTAACTTAGACTACGAAGAAATGTTACGCTTGTGTCATACCTGAATAGGGCTGTATCAAGACCACAGAGGTATAGATGACTACAGAGACGAGAAATGCCATGTCACAATATTTGAGATGAACTGAAATGCGATGGAGGTGATGATGACACCAGTTGAGATGAAGGTAGTAACAAATGGCTCTGAGCACTATGGGACTTAACTTCTGAAGTCATCAGTCCCCTAGAACTTAGAACTACTTAAACCTAACTAACCTAAGGACATCACACACATCCATGCCCGAGGCAGGATTCGAAAGTGCGACCGTAGCGGTAGCGCGGTTCCAGACTGTAACGCCTAGAACCGCTCGACCACCCCGGCCGGCGTAGGTAGTAACAATACAGTTTAATATTATGATGTTTACTGTGACTGAGTCCGCAGCTATGAATTTTCGTGGTGTTACGAGTCCTGGCGGTATATACGAGGCGTGAACATCATCGGATGTTGAGTGATTACTGTGAAAGAGACGTAGATGCCAAATGCTGTTGTGATAGAGCGTTATCAGCACCTGAAAAATTACTGAGTGCCACCTGCAGATGTCGTTTTTTTCTTCATTCGTTGTAAGATTAGACAGTTCCGGTCTCAAATCATAATCAAGTATCATATTAAACGGAAGCAATGTATATCCCTGTATTATCAATCCCTTAATAGTTAGAATAATACAAAGTCCGATCTTAAAAGGTGTTAGGATAAATAAAGCTTGTTTTACACAAATTTGTCGGTGGTACGTTATTCTATACACGTCTCTGTACCCCTGTATATATTTATACATCGTCCACCGTCATTGTGCTTATGAATGCACTTGTCGTACTCTTAAAGCTTTTCAGTTAAAACAAAAATATTATTAACATTATCCATAATTATTCTTAATGTCTATATATTCCTTTCTCAATATCCTTGAATCGAATACATTTCTCCAACTAGACTTCGTTTTGCAGATACCGTCAGTGCAGAATGTTTGACTTTCTTGAAGGGGTCACCGCTGCTTGCGCCGCTTCACCACTTATATTCTGGAAACTGCTGAAAATCGGTTGGGGCCAAGTCGGGACTGTATGGAGGATGATTGGTAGTACGAAGCTTCGGATTGCTGCAGATGTCGCAGCGCTCCTGTGTGCACTAGTATTGCCATGCTGAAAGTGAGGGTGATCAGGCCTCTAGCTGCATAAAGATGGAAATATGAAGACGAATGTTAATAACGTTTATTTTACTTAAAAAACTTTAGGTGTTTTCACATTAAAATGCGGAGGCATTTCTTTTCAGCACGCTCTCGTATGGAGAGGTGACAAAAGTCGTGGTATAGAGATATACACGTATAGCCGTAGTATCGCCTATAAAAGGCAAAAAAGGGTAATGCACTGGCGAAGCTGTTATTTGTACTGAAGTGATCCATGTGAGAGGATTTACGACGTGATTGTGGACGCACGATGGCAATTAACACACTCTGAACGCGGAAAGGTAGTGGGAGCTAGACGCGTGAAACATTTCATTTCGAAAATCGTTATGGAATTCAGTATTCCGAAACCCAGTCTGTCAAGAGTGTGCCAAGAATACCACATTTTAGGCGTTACTTCTCACCACGGACAAGACAGTGGTCGACGAAATGGCTCTGAGCACTATGGGACTTAACTTCTGAGGTCATCAGTCCCCTAGAACTTAGAACTACTTAAACCTAACTAACCTGAGGACATCACACACATCCATGCCCGAGGCAGGATTCGAACCTGCGACCGTAGCGGTCGCGCTGTTCCAGACTGTAGCACCTAGAACCTCTCGGTTACTCCGGCCGGCGTGGTCGACGACTTCCACTTAACGATCGAGAGTAGCGGCATTCGCGTGGAGTTGTCAGTGCTAACAGATAATGAGCACTGCATGAAATACCAGCAGAAATCAAGTGAGACGTGCGATGAACCTATCCGTGAGCACAGTGCGGTGAAGTTTGGCGTTAATGGGATCTGGCAGCAGAGGCTAGACGCGAGTGCCTTTGTTAACAGCGCCTGCAGCGTCTCTCTTGAGCTCGTGATCATATCGGTTGGACTCCACTCAACTAGATAAATGGTGGACTGGTCAGATGAGTCCCGATTTCCTAGTAGTGTTCGAGGGCGTCGTAGACCCCACGTAGCGGTGGACCCAAGTTGTAAATAAGGCGCTGTGCAAGATGGTGGTGGCTCCATAATGGTGTGGGCTGTGTTTACATGGACAGGGTCCTCTGGTCCAACTGCTACTTGGTGACCACTTGCAGCCATCCATGGAATTCATGTTTCCAAACAACGATAGAATTTTTATATATGTCAATGCACCATGTCACCGACCCACAGTTGTTCGGAATTGGTTTGAAGAACGTTCTGTAAAAGTCGAACGAATGATTTGATCAACCTTAGCGCCCGACATGTACCACATCGAACTTTATGGGACATAATCGAGAGCTCATTTCGTGAACAAAATACTGCACCGGCAACACTTTCGCAGTTATGGACTGTATAGGAGCAGCATGGCTAAGTATTTTTCAGAGGACTTCCAGAGACTTGTTGAGTACATCCCACGTGACGTCAAGTTGTTGCACTACGCCAGGCGAAAGAAAGACCAGCACTATGTTAGGAGGTATCTCATGACTTTTCTCGCCACACTGTATATTGCACTTATCATCGAGATCAACATACACGTATGGGGGCACAATGTTTAAGGTTGACTTGGGGCTATGGAAATAGCGTTAACAGGATATTATATTGAAGGATACACAGACGTACCAAGGAGACGTACATACACTACTGGCCATTAAAATTGCTACACCACGAAGATGACGTGCTAGATACGCGAAATTTAACCGACAGGAAGAAGATGCTGTGATTTGCAAATGATTAGCTTTTCAGAGCATTCACACAAGTTTGGCGCCGGTGGCGAAACCTACAACGTGCTGACATGAGGAAAGTTTCCAACCGATTTCTCATACACAAAAAGCAGTTGACCGGCGTTGCCTGGTGAAACGTTGTTCTGATGCCTCGTGTAAGGGGGAGAAATGCGTACCATCACGTTTCCGACTTTGATAAAGGTCGGATTGTACCCTATCGCGATTGCGGTTTATCGTATCGCGGCATTGCTGCTCGCGTTGGTCGAGATCCAAAGACTGTTAGCAGAATATGAAATCGGCGGGTTCAGGAGGGTAATACGGAACGCCGTGCTGGATCCCAACGGCCTCGTATCACTAGCAATCGAGATGACAGACAACTTATTCGCATGGCTGTAACGGATCGTACAGCCACGTCTCGATCCTTGAGTCAACAGACGGGGACGTTTGCAAGACAACAACCATTTGCAGGAACAGTTCGACGACGTTTGCAGCAGCATGGACTATCAGCTGGGAGACCATGGCTGCGGTTACCCTTGACGCTGCATCACAGACAGGAGCGCATGCAATGGTGTACTCAACGACGAACCTGGATGCACGAATGGCAAAACGTCATTTTTTCGGATGAATCCAGGTTCTGTTTACAGCATCTTGATGGTTGCATCCGTGTTTGGCGACATCGCGGTGAATGCACATTGGAGTTGTGTATTCGTCATTACCCGGGGTGATGGAATGGGGTGCCGTTGGTTACATGTCTCGGTCACCTCTTGTTCGCACTGACGGCACTTTGAACAGTAGACGTTACATTTAAGATATTTTACGACCTGTGGCACTACACTGCATTCGATCCCTGCGAAAACCTACATTTCAGCAGGATAATGCATTACCGCATGTTGCAGGTGCTGTATGGGCCTTTCTGGATACAGAAAATGTTCGACTGCTGCCCTGGCCAGCACATTCTCCACATCTCTCAGCAATTGAAAACGTCTGGTCAATGGTGGGCGAGCAACTGGCTCGTCTCAATACCCCAGTTACTGCTCTTAATAACTGTGGTCGTGTTGAAGCTGCATGGGCAGCTGTACCTGTACACGCCATCCAAGCTCTGTTTGACTCAATGCTCAGGCGTATCAAGGCCGTTATTACGGCCAGAGGTGGTTGTTCTGGGTACTGATTTCTCAGGGTCTATGCACCAAAATTGCGTGAATATGTTATCACATATCAGTTCTAGTATAATATATTTGTGCAATGAATACCCGTTTATCATCTGCATTTCTTCTTGGTGTAGCAATTTTAATGGGCAGTAGTGTAGATGAAGCATACGGGTGTTTTCCTTCATGTGGACTGCATAGTGATAAGACTGGCTAAATTACAATGCCTGACAACAAAAGTGAATCTAGGATGTTAACGTTAACTTTCTACGTGGACACATCATCGGGGCGGGTATGCAAATGATTTAAGCTACAATTGTCTGTGACCGGTAGAACTGCTACCAAAGCGCATGTATATTGTTCGTGTTTAGTGTTATTACCAGGCCTGCGTGAAGAGCAACAGATGTTGAGCGATAACTATGAAGAAGGCGGAGATGCCGCGTACTATTGTGATACAGTGCCGTCAGCCCCTGTAAAGGACCTCGCGTTAGGTCACATTTGGCCCTCTGGTTGAATTGTGGAATATGCAGATACGCGAGCCATTCGCGTATGACAGTGACCCAATGATGGACTGCATGGGAACGTCAGTGCGAGCATACCCTTTGTCAAGGTTCTGGTTGACTACGTCTGACCACCACAAAGAAGGATCTCGGTATTGTGCACCAGCCGCATCATAACCCCATTAAAGCTGCCATTCCATCCGACAAGTAGTAGACACAACATTTTGTGTCATCCTGCTCGAGTGGGCGGCTACTAGTCGTAGCCAGACTAGGGAGTTACTGTCCCATGCGTAGTATGATGCTGTGACAGGGCAACACAAACGGCTGTCATTCGAGTGTTGCCAAAACCAGGAAGCAAGCGCTGACGAGGAATGGCGTCGTACTCGGCGATGAAGCGTAGCTCAGCATTAGCAGGATGACCTTCGTCAGCGGTTAACGAGTATGACGGCGACCTGGGGAGAGGTCCTATTCTTTCAATGTTTTGGAGACGCACAGCGGCGTTACTCACGGCATCACCGTTTCGGGGGTCATCGGGGATGGCTTCAGGTCACGGCTGGCAGTGACTGAGGAACTCTGGCGACACAACAGTACGACACAGACATCGTGCGTCCTCATGTGTTACTTTCTACATCTTCATCTATATACATACTCCACAATCCACCATACGGTGTGTGGCGGAGGGTACCTCGTACCAAAACTAGCATCTTCTCTCCCTATTCCACTCCCAAACAGAATGAGGCAAAAATGACTGCCTATTGCCACTCTAAGAGCCCAAATCTCTCTTATCTTATCTTTGTGGTCTTTCTGCGAAATATAAGCTGGCGTCATTTAAATTGTACCGCAATCAGCCTCAAATGCTGGTTCTCTAAATTTCCTCAGTAGTGATTCACGAAAAGAACGCCTCCTTTCCTCTAGAGACTCCCACCCGAGTTCCTGAAGCATTTCCGTAACACTCGCGTGATGGTCAAACCTACCAGTAACAAATCTAGCAGCCCGCCTCTGAATTGCTTCTATGTCCTCCCTCAATCCGACCTGATAGGGATCCCAAACGCTCGAGCAGTACTCAAGAATAGGTCGTATTAGTGTTTTATAAGCGGTCTCCTTTACAGATGAACCATATCTTCCCAAAATTCTACCAATGAACGGAAGACGACAATCCGCCTTCCCCTCAAACTGCCATTACATGCTTGTCCCACTTCATATCGCTCTGCATGTGACAGCATCTCGGTGTCCTCATTTAACAGGACAGTGCTCAACCACACATGTCACGTGTCACTAAGAAGTGCATGCGTGATGCTGAGGTATTCCCGCGGCCAGCAGGATTCTCACATCTGTCCCCGATCGAAAATGTGTAGGATCAGCTCGGACGTCAACTCAATCCTATTGCCACTAACCAGGATACCAAGGACCAAACAGCTGTTTGCCAGCTTGCCTCAGGTGAACTTAAAAGGTCTGCGTGACATTATTCTTAACCGAATCAATGAATGGATCAACGGCACAGGGCCAACGCGATACTGGTGAGCTTATACTACCAAGTCCATTATAAATTTGACTTGATTTTGTAATCACTAAAATAGCCTCATATACTCTGTGAACTCGTGATGTTTCATTTCCTCCTGGTCCTTATCCTTCTCTGTCTTAGTCATGCAGTGCCGTATGTAGAGAAACTTCCTTTTGAGTGGTTCAAATTCTGGGTACTTCATTTCTTCGTCAGGCAGTGTATGTAAAACATACATTACGTTAATTACGCAGGGTGTCCCCACCTTTTGATTCAAATTGAAACGTGTAAGAGTGGGTCCACAAATGATTATATCAGGATAGAGAATCAATGATGAAAAATGCCAGTTTATTATGTTATGGACATACACAGCATACCAACAACGTAGTTCGTAGTAATTGGTCATAGCGACGATCTCCAGCGTCAATGCATGTACTGCAACGGCGCATGCAGTTCTTGGATACTATACGCCTTGTTGTCCGCGAAAGAATATGGTTTCAGCATGACGGTGCACCATGCTACTTCGATGTTAATGTCCACGAGCACCTGAACAATGAGTACCCTGATTGTTGGACTGGAAGACAAGTCCTGCCCCATGGCCAGCGCGATCGCCGTACCTCACACCAATCGACGTCTTCCTCTGGGGATACGCCAAAACGTTCGTTTATGGAGCCCGCGTAGAAAGGAATGAAGCTCTGCTTAGTCGGGTCCAAGCTGCCTGTCTCCTGAAACAACAGAGATCTTTGAGGCAATGCGACAGAACTTAATGGGCCGTTGCCATGCAAACATTGATAATGGCGCTCTTCTTTTTGAGCAATTACTCTAAAGTACTCTGTGTATGTCCATAATGCAATAAATATGCGTTTCTAAACATTTGACCCCTATCTCAATATAATGGGTTGTTGATCCACTACCAATGTTTCAATCTGACCGAATACATTTCAGACACCTTCTACGGGAACGTGGTCCCTCCCTAAAGAACATAGAACAAATAAGAATGAGTACACCTCAAAAATTCTTGCTATATCGCCAATAAAGTTAAAAATATAAGGAATCCCAGTAGTGGGAAAATTTCATCACTCGACATATCAAACTTCTACGCGAATATTGCGACATCAGAGACTACAGAAATCATTAACAAAAATCAGTCTAGATGAACTTTATGAAATAGTAGGTCTGCTACAATTGATCGCTGCATACTACTTCTCTTTCCAGAATGAAATTTATATGTCGGATTCGTTCCTCGCTGGTACTTTACCTAACATTTTTATGACCACTTTAGAAGAAATTTTTCTTTTTGTCAGATCTAAATCTGAGAAAATAATTTGTCATAATAGTTTCGACGACGTTTTAATCTTGTTTCATGGCACAACACGTGAGAGTAATGTTATACAGCCACAGTTAAACATTTTACCATGTAGCGTAAGATTAAATTCGCAATGGGATCAGAGAAAATCAAAAAGCATCAATAATTTGATCTGAAAATTTCGAATGTGAAACTTGAACATACGTTGGACATACACTCCTGGAAATTGAAATAAGAACACCGTGAATTCATTGTCCCAGGAAGGGGAAACTTTATTGACACATTCCTGGGGTCAGATACATCACATGATCACACTGACAGAACCACAGGCACATAGACACAGGCAACAGAGCATGCACAATGTCGGCACTAGTACAGTGTATATCCACCTTTCGCAGCAATGCAGGCTGCTATTCTCCCATGGAGACGATCGTAGAGATGCTGGATGTAGTCCTGTGGAACGGCTTGCCATGCCATTTCCACCTGGCGCCTCAGTTGGACCAGCGTTCGTGCTGGACGTGCAGACCGCGTGAGATGACGCTTCATCCAGTCCCAAACATGCTCAATGGGGGACAGATCCGGAGATCTTGCTGGCCAGGGTAGTTGACTTACACCTTCTAGAGCACGTTGGGTGGCACGGGATACATGCGGACGTGCATTGTCCTGTTGGAACAGCAAGTTCCCTTGCCGGTCTAGGAATGGTAGAACGATGGGTTTGATGACGGTTTGGATGTACCGTGCACTATTCAGTGTCCCCTCGACGATCACCAGTGGTGTACGGCCAGTGTAGGAGATCGCTCCCCACACCATGATGCCGGGTGTTGGCCCTGTGTGCCTCGGTCGTATGCAGTCCTGATTGTGGCGCTCACCTGCACGGCGCCAAACACGCATACGACCATCATTGGCACCAAGGCAGAAGCGACTCTCATCGCTGAAGACGACACGTCTCCATTCGTCCCTCCATTCACGCCTGTCGCGACACCACTGGAGGCGGGCTGCACGATGTTGGGGCGTGAGCGGAAGACGGCCTAACGGTGTGCGGGACCGTAGCCCAGTTTCATGGAGACGGTTCCGAATGGTCCTCGCCGATACCCCAGGAGCAACAGTGTCCCTAATTTGCTGGGAAGTGGCGGTGCGGTCCCCTACGGCACTGCGTAGGATCCTACGGTCTTCGCATGCATCCGTGCGTCGCTGCTGTCCGGTCCCAGGTCGACGGGCACGTGCACCTTCCGCCTACCACTGGCGACAACATCGATGTACTGTGGAGACCTCACGCCCCACGTGTTGAGCAATTCGGCGGTACGTCCACCCGGCCTCCCGCATGCACACTATACGCCCTCGCTCAAAGTCCGTCAACTGCACATATGGTTCACGTCCACGCTGTCGCGGCATGCTACCAGTGTTAAAGACTGCGATGGAGCTCCGTATGCCACGGCAAACTGGCTGACACTGACGGCGGCGGTGCACAAATGTTGCGCAGCTAGCGCCATTCGACGGCCAACACCGCGTTTCCTGGTGTGTCCAATGTGCCGTGCGTGTGATCATTGCTTGTACAGCCCTCTCACAGTGTCCGGAGCAAGTATGGTGGGTCTGACACACCGGTGTCAATGTGTTCTTTTTTCCATTTCCAGGAGTGTATTTCATAAACCCTCCACAACGTAAATAAGTATTCACAGTCAACCATATCACCTGAGGACACATATGGCCTTGTATGTGTTTACACGATGAATTACATATTGTTCAGACTAAACTGGAAAACGAAAAAAACTGGAGAGGAACTACACATTCTCTACAGCGTAGTTGTAAATGACGATTTTCCTAAGAACAAAGCTGATACATTATGTAGAATATATTTCTCAATTTCAAAAATAAGAAACTTTAAACGAGGGTACATGATAACAGAAGAAAATGCCCGTATTTAGGTACTTTTCCTAGCAAAACAGCTTTAAGAATATAGAACTGAAGTTGCAGGAAAACTAACAGTGTACAATGTCTGTTAAGACATACACCACGTAAAACTTGAGCTTTCTCGCAATACATAATATCAATTGTGGGAACTGATTTGACTTTTCTATTGGTCGAACAGAAAAGAAGGTTCAAAGAATACACGGGAGTAGCAAACAGTAGCTCCTTCCCTTTTGTTGCACATTTAAAAGGCTCCAAGCACAAAGTGCTTAATATTAGCGAATCATTACAGGGTTTTCATCGAGTACACAAAGGTAAAGTAATGGACATGGTGAAGGGAACCGGAATTCGGTCTTAGGTAAGGACCGGGAGAGGTGGCGCGGTGCTTAGAACCACGGCTGAAATACCCGTCCGGGCCTCCACATATGGGTTTCACGCGATTTCCTCAATTCGCTTGTCAGGTGCCGGAATGGTTCCTTTGAAAGGAATGGGATAAGTGACGACAGATATTAGGTGATAAGACACATGAGATGATGTGAAGATGGCGATGAAGTTGTTACAGGTTAACGTTGATCCATAATGACCAAGAAAGAAAATAAGTCAAAATATACAGACAAATGGAGACTTGGGGTAAACAATATCGATATAAAAATAACGTATATAAAAATAACGTTATGAACTGAACATGAAGCATGGGAGCACGAACACCCATAATGAAGTTGTCATACACATTTACAAGACTTGAAGGGTCTAATAATAGGTAAATTAGCAGAAATTTTAAAAAATACTGAGTTATTGTTTAGAACCTGTCAAATATGTGTAACTGATGATGGTCGAAGTAGAGAGGATATAGAATGTAGACTGGCAATGGCAAAAAAAGCGTTTATGAAAAAGAGAAATTTGTTAACATCGAGTATAGATTTAAGAGTCAGGAAGTCGTTTCTGAAAGTGGTGCTATAGAAGAATGCTGAAGATTAGGTGGGTAGATCACATAACTAATGAGGAGGTATTGAACAGAATTGGAGAGGAGTTTGTGGCACAACTTGACAAGAAGAAAGGACCGGTTGGTAGGACATGTTCTGAGGCATCAGGGGATCACAAATTTAGCATTGGAGGGCAGCGTGGAGGGTAAAAATCATAGAGGGAGACCAAGAGATGAATATACCAAGCAGAATCAGAAGGATGTAGGTTGCAGTAAGTACTGGGAGATGAAGAAGCTTGCACAGGATGGAGTAGCATGGAGAGCTGCATGAAACCAGTCTCTGGACTGAAGACCACAACAACAACAACAACCAAAGAATGCCACACACTCATGGACCCAGTTGAGCCTGTTTCTACATTATGCTTGTCACTATTGTCTGGGGTATAGTGTCCGCGTTAAGTGACACATACCAACATGAGAAGTCAATCAGCTTCCAGGAATGCGTTTCCAATGGTTCTTGCTGACATTGTGTTTGTCGCATCTTCCCAGGTTCCTGTTGTTGTCATCGTCTATTCAGAGCCAGCCGAACAACCCCTTCTTAATGCACTGTTCTCTTGAGTTAACCTCGTCATCACTCGTTCTGCAGTCGTTACACCACTAGCCAACTGTCAATCCGATGAATCGATCTGACGCTACTAAAACTGAGTTAATAAAAACAGTTTTCCGAAATTCCTCCACCAAAGAAGATGATGTACATATTACAGAACTGGAATTAAGGACAACAGCCAACATGAGTCACTTAGAAGTAAATATCCTCGGTGCAGCGAAGCAACTTAAAGAACTTAATAAAGGAAAGACTTCCAGTCCAGAGAGCATACTAGATAAGTTCCTTTCAGAAAATGGTGATACATCGAAAAAGTCCAAAGAAAGGCAATTGTTTTATATTATCGAAAAACAGGGGAGAGAAGGTTAAGCAAATGATAAGCAAGATGAGGTGGCGACCGTAAAAACAAAGGCGTTTTTCGTTGCCGCGAAATGTTTTCTCGAAATTTCAATCAACTTCTTTTTCGTCTAAATGTGGAAATATTGTCGCCGAACTATACAGGGAGAAATGACCACTGCAATAAAATAAGAGTAATCAGTACTCGTACAGAAAGTCTTAAGTGTCGATTATTCCGAAGCGCTGTTAGAGAGTGGAACGGTAGAGAAATGGTGTGAAGGTGGTTCGAAGAACCCTGTGCCAAGCACTTAAATGTGTATTGCAGAGTAGTGATGTAGATGTGGATGCAACTATGTGCCTAATACCGGTGATTCTACCTTTCACGAAGTCCGAAAGATGTCGGTAATTGCTTGTACCTTACTTCTGTATTAAGACCTTCACCAGGAAAATTCCACTAGCCTTAGACTCGCCCAATGCACTGACACCATATTTCTTCTGTAGGAACGAGTTTTTATGTGCTGAAAGCACTGAAGATAAGCTCGGATAAGGCAGAAGTTTTAGGCAACATACGTTACAGGCTTGGAAACACTAGAGTATACATTTGATTGCGTTCCGTCAAGGTGTTGGAAGTGTAACACTTCAGAATGGTCCGATAGCTAAATTGACTGGGAAGGTGTAAGGCCATTTACTTGTCGTTGGCTTGATAGGATGGGCACGGTATTCGGTGTCAATGTCTTTCGGTAAACTGTGCTTTTCTAACGTCATGTACGAGGTCATACAGGCACAGCGATTTCGAATTTTCATCGTCATAGCAACTTAATTTTGTGTCCATGGTTGGATAACAGCAAGAAACTTGCAATCTTGAGCTGACTGGGGTACAGAAGGCTCCGCTGCATACTTACCTCACGGAGTACAGCCATTGCAGTAACGGAAGAGCAAAACCATTGCGTAGCCGGCCGCGGTGGTCTCGCGGTTCTAGGCGCTCAGTCCGGAACCGCGAGACTGCTACGGTCGCAGGTTCGAATCCTGCCTCGGGCATGGATGTGTGTGATGTCCTTAGGTTAGTTAGGTTTAAGTAGGTCTAAGTTATAGGGGACTGATGACCACATATGTTAAGTCCCATAGTGCTCAGAGCCATTTGAACCATTTTTGAACACCATTGCGTGCTCCAAGCATCAAAATGGATGGCTGGATTGCTGCTGATTTGCAGTACGGATTTCTATACGCTGAAGTACGTCACAAATCGAAGCTATCTATCACGGTGGCCGACGGACACCATACAAGCTGATTGGGCAGCTATTCTGACGTGGGAGATCTTTCCATGAAGTGGGAGTCCTGATACCATTACAGTCATTCTGTCACGGGCAGCGATACATGAACGTAGAATTCTATCGTGAGCATTGTCGTTAGAGCCATGTTCACTGTAACTACGTGCCTTTCAGGAACGTGCATTAAATAGCCACATGTATGGGATATTTCGGAAAATGCGAACATCGTCTGTATTGGAACATCAAGATGCATTAGAACTTCTATAGAAGCAACTTACGCCGGCCGGAGTGGCCGAGTGGTTCTAGGCACTACAGTCTTGAATCGCGCGACCGCTGCGGTCGCAGGATCAAATCCTGCCTCGGGCATGGATGTGTGTGATGTCCTTCGGTTAGTCAGGTTTAAGTATTTCTAAGTTCTAGGGGACTGATGACAACAGAAGTTAAGTCCCATGGTGCACAGAGCCATTTGGACCAAGCAACTTACCTGCTCAAAGGACTGTAACAGTAAAACTACTGAGAACATCTAACACAGAAGGTGAACGAGGGATGACAAGTTTCAAGCTCTTTGTAAATGTGTACGTGCTTGAAATGAACCAACGAATGCTATGATTTCGTTGTCCAGGGTGATAAAATTGCTGAACTATAGCGCTCTCCATGTCGTATTCTACTGGTTCACACCAGGCAGTCATAATTCATAATGTCATCGATACTACTCCATCCTGCTATCTAACTGCTTATTGAGTGTACCATTTTCTCCCCCAATCACGATGGAATCTTCCAGGACGGAACGATATTTCGCCACGAAATCATTGCCGAATTTCATCCAGTGCTGTGGCTCCTAAACGCTATCGTCTCACTTCACTTGTTTGTATGGCGTCACCTAAAAGTATACGCGCTCGCTGTATTTTAGATCTGAAGCCCTTGTAGCAAATGAGCATTTAGTAAATAAGTAGTAGGTACTGTTCACCACGTGTGTAGTGATAGACATTCAAAAGTTGTTTGTCGTGATGCAGTGTCTGGACACGGCGGCCGCATCGTGAACGGCAAACCGGCGGCGGACCACGAGTTCCCGGCGCTGGCGTCTCTGCACGTGAACGGCAGCCACTACTGCGGCGCCAACGTGCTCTCCGAGTACTGGCTGGTCACCGCCGCGCACTGCGTCGCCACTAGGTAAACTAGTGTCACATCTGCGAACTGCATAACCCAGCTGCTCTTACAATGGTTTCCAGTCGCAAAAATACATTTCTTATAATTTGAAATATAATTTCATGACAATGCTCATTATCGAAACGGTCAGTCATAACACCTAACAACAAACTCTCTAACCTAAAAAAATATTTGAAGTGCATTTCATTTATTTTTATACATAAGACATATTTATGACAAAGGCAACTGACTGCCTGATGGCTCCATTAATACGATACAGTTCTTCCGAAATTGTATTTTAGATTTCCTGTAATAAAACCATATTTCGAATATTGAAACCCATATAATACGATGCCCTCTGTTTTACTGCCATGCTTTCAGAATCGACGACAACTAAAGACCATAACCAGCTTGGTTGAGGGACCAACTCGTTCGGCTAGTTGCACGAGATGGATTGTAGTCGAATTAAATCAGGTGATGCCGAGGGAATTAGATTAGGAAATGAGACTCTTAGAGTAGTACATGAGTATTGCTATTTGGGGTGCAAAGAAATTGATGATGGTCGAAGTAGAGAGGATGTAAAATGTAGGAAAGGGTTTCTGAAGAAGAGAAATTTGTTAACGTTGAATGTAGACATAAATGTCACGGAGTCCCTTCTGAAACTATTTGTATTGAGTCCAGCCATATATGGAAATGAAACATGGACGATAAATAGTTGAGACAAGAACAGAATAGAAGCTTTCAAAATATGCTGCTGCAGAAGAATGCTGACGCTTAGATGGGTGGATCAGGTGACTATTGAGGAGGTACTGACTGGAATTAGGGAGAAGAGTAATTTGTGCACAGCTCGACTAGAAGAAGGGATTAGTTGGTAGGACACGTTCTGGAGCATCAAGGGATTACCAATTTAGTACTGGAGGGAAGCGTGGAGGGTAAAAATCGTAGAGGGAGCCCAAGAGATCAATAGACTAAGAAGATTCAGAAGGATGTAGGCTGCAGTAGTTACTTGGACATGCACAGTATAGAGTAGCATCGAGACTTGCATGCAGCCAGTCTCTGGACTGACGATCACAGTAAGAACATGACATAACATAGGATGCCATTCTGTCGTATTAAAAGTCAATTAAACTACGGTTTTGAAAATTAACCTTTATTCAGCACACGCTAGAAGACATGATACCGTTTTTTAAACATAAAACTGTAATTCGAACGCATCAATTGACTTAATATTACTAAACTATAAATCCTAATATGAAATGGTCCGTAACTTCAGAAAAATTACAGACTCGCAAACTGTGAGACGACTTTTCGAATTAGCTCGAAAACTCCTTTAAGCTGAGAAATTTAGCACTTCGATTATCAGTGTTTCTTAACACTAACAATAGTAAGGCGTTTTCCATTACACGCATTACCAGGCGGGAAGGGTACTTTATACCAATAAGAAAAAAAATAGTTAATTGTTGTTGAAACATATTCACAACATACTTTTTAAAGAACTAATGATGCGTAAGTAGCGTCCAGAACCTGAAAAATAGCTTTTAGCACCCTGATAGCAATAACAGTGCACCTTCAATATCGTGTGTTAATGACTTCATGACAAACGCAAGAAATTAAAGAAATGGTAATTTCTTTCATATTTGCTGATTTTTATTCTCGACATGCCTTTTAAAGAAATATCGGTGGATAAGTAAATCCTTGAATCTGGAAATATTTGATAAGATATCCATTGGTGAATGTGACATCAGCTATTGAGACTTAAGTTTTTAGGTTACGTCTAACTGAAAAACTTGAAACATATGTGGAACCTTACAGTAGAATGTCTTTATAAAGATAAATTTTTTTTTCAAAATGTTAAAACATAAAGTAAGAGACCATAGTACTTTCAAAAGATAGGCATAAGGTAGCCCTCCACGGTATTGCGAGAGTTAAATATCGTATATATTTCATTTACTTTCATAATATGGGAGACATGTTTGTGATAATACTACTACGTAGATTAAAGTCTGATTGCCACATTAGTAATATATATTCAAATGAATTTAATGTGAAATAGCAGAACTCTTTTAAGTTAATAATAATATAAATTAAAATAGCGGTGTCCTTTAAAGAGCTTAATTCTATCATTAATTACATGTTCGCAATTCCTTCTGTAACGTCACATCTCTTAAATTTGTGAACAGAGGGTGTGTTTAACTACATTTATGCTTGATGCCAAGCGTCTCTTCGGAGTGAAATTGTGTTGTGGAAAGTCATATAGACCTGCAGTACGTACAATATACCAATGAAAATAATGTATGTTGTAAACAATGGAAAAACATATGTAATGGCAATTGTAACTGTGAGCGCCTTTTGAGGGTTGTGCTACAAAAACGTATCTTGATTTATCAACACTTACAGTGCACATAGTTGCAAAAAATTGTCAGCGCAAGTGAATATCGGAATACTAGACCTCGGATCGACTGCAGCCATTAAAGGCACCACATTGTGTTTTTGATGTCCGCAAGTTGGATCTGTGGCACGATTCATTGGGGGCTCAGACTTTATGAAGCCCAGTCAGTAGGTAAGGCCATAACTTTCACCACAACTTTCATCTCTGCCTTATATTTCAGCGTCTGAACACAAAGATGGTGATATTTTTGGAGAGTATATCCTCTATAGCGGAAAATAATTTATAGAATTTCCATGAAAATGGATTTCCATTATTCGTTTGAGTCAAAATTACGCAGAAGATTCAGAAATAGTAATCTCTTTGTAACTATTTTGTAGGAGTATCCATAGCAATTGGGATGGATTTGGCATTTTCCTTGCTCTGCTGCGAGGTTTGACTGCTTCCTCTGAATCCTAAATCTCTATTACTAAAAGATTAAAACATTGTCCTAGTCAGCCGAATGCTATTTTATGTTGGAAGTCTAACAGCTTCCGAAACACCAAACCTTTTATTTTTAGTTTTTCATATAATTATTGAGTGAATTTAATAATTTGACGTTTTAATTTATTACTTCTTTAGTACTGTAGCCACCGTGGGAACAGTGGGTGGCTACAATTTCAGGATGCGACGTGGCGGAGGTTTGAGGCGCGACGGCATGGCAGTGGAGACCCAGAAAAATGTAGCTGTCAAAATTATTACTTCACTCTGTACTCGTACATTAGCGCTGCGTTGGTGCAGGGAATATAGCCAGAAGGCCGGCGAGATGTCAGCCAGCTCACGCCCAGCTTGCTGAAACACCCACGCCCAGTTTTGCTGGTGTCTGTACCCAGCAGGTGTCAAGTGAACTTGTTGTGTTAGGTGAGCCACAAATATCTGGCATCAACGGCGCACATAGATGGTCGACAGTATCGCGGTACAAGTCAGGTCTATGGTGGATGTGTCCCAGGGGGCGGTGGTGTGCAGTGCGGAGGTGCGTCGACTCCGGTGATGGAAGCCGCCTGCTGTGCATGCGTTGCGACCCACTACCTCCTGAGAAGGAGTACGACTGCTGCTGGAGTGAGCCAGGGAGGCCCCCTGCGCTGTGGCACTCAGTCGGGGGAGGGGGGGGGGGGGTCAGACTTAATGCAGAAGAAAGCCGGCAGCTCTGTGTGGTCGCCTCGTGTGGCACAGCACCCACGTAAGGGTAGATCGCTGGACTTCCGATTAAGCTGCTACGAAAATGACAGCTATTTACAGGGTGAAAAGTATTTAAACCGACAAATTCTGGAAGGTTGTACAGGTCATCAAAAGAAATATTTTTTCCTAATATCATTTTTTCCCTATGAGGAGTATTTAAACCGGCAGAGGAAAATTTATCTGGCGGCAAATGAATTAAACCAACAAACACATTTCCATTTTTTTATAACCAAGAGACCACACATCAACACAACTCAATTTCAGTTACAGTAGATTTTCAAAAATACCTCCACTGACACGTAAACAAAGGTTACACCATCGGATCATGTTCTGTCTGACACAGGCAAAAACCCCAGGAGTATCCTGAATTGTTCCTACTGCTGCTACTATCCGGGCAACATGATCCTCTTCTGATGCAACAGGAGTTGCGTATACAAGGTTGCGCATCTCTCCTCACACAAAAATGTCCAGATCGAGCAGGCCATGGTTCAGGACTACCTCTGCCAATCCACGTTTCTGGGAACCGTCGGTCCAGAAATCGACGCACACGACGACTGAAATGTGCCGGCACCCCGCCATGTTGTCTTGTAGGGAGCGGAACATCTTCCAGCAATTCTGCCAATGCTCTGGCGAGAAAATTGTAATAGTGCCTGCCATTTAATGGTCTAGGTAGCAGATACGGCCCAATTAAACAGTTCCCATCAACACCGACGCACACATTAACGAAGAACCGCACTTGATGGGCGCTAGTAACTGTGGCATGTGGGTTGTGCATGTTGCAGACTCCATCACACCCGAAAGTTGCTTCATCGGTATACAACACAGAGGATGGAAATGTAGGATGCATTTCACACTGTTCCATGTACCAGGGCGAAAACTGTGCTCTGGGTGGATAATGAACTGGTTCCAGGTTGTGGACACGCTGTAAGTGAAATGGACGTAACAATTGCTCTCGAAGGACTGTTCTTACATTCGTCTGATTCATCCCCATGCTACGTGCAATTGCACGAGTGCTAATTGAAGGATCCCGCTCCATGTGCTGGAAGACAGCTTCCTCAAATTGCAGCCTTCTTACCGTGCGACGGCGTTCCTGTCCAGGTAATCTGCTAAATGACCCAGTCTCACGCAGACGTTGGTACACAGCAGCAAAGGTCGTATGATGCGGGAAACGGCGATTAGGATATTGTTGTTGATAAACCCGCTGTGCAGCTCGTACGTTGTGATTCGCTACGTATTACGCACCAACTATATCAGTGTACTCACTCCAGGTGTATCGCTACATTAGTAAACAGAGACAATGCACTACTACACTGGTGGACAGCATTGCCTTCATGAAGAGCATAATACGCCCTCTAACAACAGAAGATCGCAATGCGGCCTCCTCCGGTTTAAATAATCCTCATAGGAAAAAATGACATTAGGGAAAAATATTTGTTTTGATGTCCCCTACAACCTCTCAGAGTTTGTCGGTTTAAATACTTTTCAACCTGTATATAAGATAGCAAAGCGTCTGTTATATCATGGCGCCACCTCTAGTCGCCGGCCGGGGTGGCCGAGCGGTTCTAGGCGCTACAGTCTGGAACCGCGCGACCTCTACGGTCGCAGGTTCGAATCCTGCCTCGGGCATGGATGTGTGTGATGTCCTTAGGTTAGTTAGGTTTAATTAGCTCTACGTTCTAGGGGACTGATGGCCTTAGAAGTTAAGTCCCATAGTGCTCAGAGCCACTTTGAACCATTTTTGAAGCCACCCCTAGTCATGTTCTTGGCAACACGACTGAAACCCATTGCTGCAGAATTCCCCATGCCTGTGCTGTGCATTATGCTGCGTTGGAGGGTTTCGCCGAGTAAACCTGGCCTGTCTCGCAAAAATTCAACAGCTCGGTAGCTATAACTGAAATGACACCACAATGTATTCTCCAACTACTAGCGATTGCCGGAATACTCCTTCACACATACTCACAGATTTGCTCACAAAATGATAGCGGCACTCCGCTACTAACCCTATTCGCAGTACATTTTTTGGACATATCCATCTATATCACTGAATCCAACAACAAAATTAAGGGGGGGGGGGGGTGTCAATAAAATATCAAAAAGACAGATGGGAAAAAATTAGTTTATTATTTCCAAAGAATTTGCCATAACTGTTAACCCATTTATCTCGTCGGCAACGAATGTCTTTCTTCATGGCTCCAAAAGTATGGAAATCACATGGAGAGGGATCAGGATGTATGACGGATCTGTAACGGCTTCCCTGCGAAATTTCTGCAGTACTGATGCGGATGTTATCGCTTGTTTAAGGCCATAAACTTATCTTCGTGCGTAGGTCTCCACAGAAATTCACATCCCATTTTAAGTAGTTCATTAAGGAGAGCGTCATTTTGTGTAAAGCCACAATAAATTTCTGAAAGAAAATTGATATCGTGACAAACCTGGAAAACATGGCAACTTGCCTCATATTCTGCAGTTATATGCAATTGATTTATGGCTTGCACTTCCTCCGCGTCAACACAATTTCTTTTATTAAATGCATTTTATCCTTCAGCTCGTTATTTTTCCCGTTAGTCATCTACCGATTTGGGTTATTAACTATCATCCAGGATGAAGGGAACAACAGATTAATTTAAAGCATCCCATATTCCTTTGAAGCACAACAATGTCGATATTATCCAGTGAAAATGAACAAACACCTGACAAAAATTTTGTTTTTGTGCGACTTCCGTGGATAATTTCGATATTGTTCAGCTTCAAAAGAATATGGGATGCTTTCAACTACCGGTAATCAGTTGTACTCTACATCTTGGATGATGGTTAATAACCAAAACTAACAGATGACTAATGATACAAATAAACAGCTGATGGTTAAAATGCGTTTTATTAACTACTTTACGGTTGATTAACTTCACCTTACGGAAACATTACAATACAGATTCCTTCCCGTAAAACTATGTGTCGTAGGAAATTCACAGAACACACAAAAACCACGTTCTGAGGATTTACTGATGGTCCTGTTTTCCTTAACCGCTCGAAACCCTCCCGCAAGTGCTGCATATGTTCCGGGATCAAGCTACTTCAGACCACCCAATCACCCATACAATGGTAAACATACTTAAATCTTAAATTAAAAAACACAGCATCCATGAACTTGGAAGGAATTACCGTCTATGTCACCAATCCGAGCCGTACACGATTGAACTAAAATAAGTTCCAGTCCTTTATGGATTCAGTAATCGGTTTTGAAGCCTCCTCCAAAGTTACTAATTTGTACGTCTGGTTAAGACTTAATAAAGTAAATACTGCACTCTCCTAAATCATATGAAACATGCTTACAAATCTAGTAAAGGTACTAATCTCAATATCACCTTTTTTGTTTGATTCACGGTAATCCAATGCAGGACTGGTCTCGCCCTTTCATATAGAAACCTCACATTATGAGGCATAATTAACAACGTTTTTCCTTCTGGCCGGCCGGAGTGGCCGAGCGGTTCTAGGCGCTTCATCTGGAACCGCGCGACCGCTACGGTCGCAGGTTCGAATCCTGCCTCGGGCATGGATGTGTGTGATGTCCTTAGGTTAGTTAGGATTAAGTAGCTCTAAGTTCTAGGTGACTGATGACCTCAGATGTTAAGTCCCATAGTGCTCAGAGCCATGTGAACCAACCATTTTTTCCTTGTGCCAACCACCCAACTTCCTTCGGCAACTCCAAGAAATTTTTTCCCTAAAAATGAGGATCCTCATGGTACATGGAGCAGTGATGCTGACATCAAACAACGATAGTTGTCGAATGATCTTTTCGCTGCCACATCATGAGCACGTGAAAATCTCATGCACGGTGTCCACTGCGTGACGACACGCATGAAGGCGATAACAAGGTGGCATGCCTCCCACCCAACCATCTTGCAGGACATCAAAAGGACAGGTATTCCTGCAAGACTTGCACGTCAAAGCGACCAGTACTCCTGCAAGAATTCCAAGCTTAACGAAATAGTAGCACCCGTGGAGGCGCTCCAGCAAAGGAGACAGTTAACAGTCTTGCAGAAATAGTCGTCTTTGGAAAAACTCTAGAAACATTTCTTTCGGACAACGGGCCTCAATGTTGACCCAGAATGTTTCATGATCCCGGCTCTCGTAACGTAATAGTGCACTTTAAAGTAGCGTCGTTCCACCCAACCTCCAACGGCGAAGCTGTGTAGTTCGTACGCACCTTTAAAATGCAGATGCGAAAGGGGCTGCCAGCCTCATCCCAACCAACTGACAGCACACCTACCTGCATCTGTCTCGACGTAAACAACACCGCCCATAAAGCTGTCTTGGTGTAACTTTACACACCTGGAATCCCTGCATCCCTAGATTCAGCACCGTTTGGGTTGGAAACTCGTGGAATCGGTCAATTTTGCACCTCTGGCACCACCGATTGCGAGCATGGATCCGGAGACCGGAAAACCATTTCCAGCCTGCTCCAAGATCAGCACTGCTTTACATGGCGCCTGCAGAGGACACGGTGATACCACACGTTGAGATGACCTGCGAAAATTTGGCTGGCTTTCCCACCCACGCTACTTCCATTCCCGTATTACGATATCGACCGGGCTCCGATTCAAGGGTGGTGGGTTGCTATATCTGTCATCCAAAAGTGAGGTCGATACCCTACGACGTAAACTAGCAACGTCTGAGCCGGCGGACGGTGAGAGTTACTAGGGCGACGACATTGGCCCGGCCACTGACGTCAAATCGGTGAGAAAACCCGGACGCCAGGCGGCTGCCAGGTACTTCGAATACTACTGTGCCAAAGGCTCTACCTCTCTTTCACCGTACTTTCGTGACTTGGCTGTATAGTAGACTCTGTTTTGAACCGCTGTTCTATGGATTACTGACAGATTTGCTCGAAGGCAGACTATCTGCATTATTCTCTTGATGGCAGTACTACTACCTTTAGATGTGTCGTTATTCACCAGCAAATACTTTAATTGTAACTTTTCGTAGTGGGTCACATGACTTCAGCACCATAGTATTCAGCATGATGCTGTTTACACGCCCCCCACCGGCGGACTGTTGGGCAGCAGCAACAGCATGTTGCACTCGCCTTTGTTGTTCCTGTCAGCAGCGGTTGCAAGGCTGCCTGCCCCTCGTTGTCTGTCCGTCTCGGGCGTTGAACTCAAAACGTGACCCCGTCAAGCGGAGGCTACCTTCACTGACCATCGACGCTCCGCCCCCTACACTACCTCTTTTCCCTGTTTGTGCGCTGCTTAAAACTATTCCAGACCGCGAAGTGCGACCTCTCGGTACGACAAGGATGTGAACCACCTTGAGCCAGTGAAGCTGACCCGTGGGGGAAATCGAAACGTGCGTATCAGACTGGTCCTCACTTAACCACCCCGTATTTCCTAAGAAAAAAATAAAAAATATAGTAATTCCAGCTTGCGTATCGTCACAATCACTTGTTACGAACAGCTTGTCTTATTAGTGCATATGTGAGGGCAGTGTTCTGACAGATATCTCGTTGTGACAATTAATGATTCTTTCCAGCGTACCGTCTCAGCAGTACATACTAGCTGGCACAAACTCACAGACCAGTGGAGGGTCCATCCACCAAGTGGAGCAGAACATTGTACATGTGAACTATACTGGTCTAGTGGGCTCATCTGCAGATATAGCATTGCTGAGGGTGAGTTTACAAATATGCATCAAATTTGATGGATTTCATACAATTCTTTACATTCCGTTATTGTATCCATATATGGTATACTGCAGGAGAAATGTCGCTGATCACTCACTGTTTCGAGACCATAACGCAAAAGCCAATTTTAAGTCTCGTCACTTTATGGTTAGTTACTTGTGACTATTGAAATCGTGGAGTGTGGATCCTCCTTTCACATCTCGTATAACATTTCTCGTGGACATACATCTGAGAGGATGGCTACTGAAATCGCCATCAATTCATTCACATTTAGTGTTCAATGGCTTCCATAAACTGCTCTCGTTAATGTTTGGATGATTCTTTTGATAAGTTCATGGCCGACATCTCTTTCTTTTCTGCACATAATCAGATAATGTGGCCTTTTGTAATGATCATCGTTAAACTCACTCAATCTTCCTCCTACTTCCAAAAATGATTACAATTAGTGCCTTTTCCAGATGACACATGTTCGGTCAGTTATTCTGCATCAACAGAGCTGTTACAGGTCGCTTGTACAGAGACATACTCGTATTTGCACTGTCGCAACTATTGATGGACAAGAAACAATACAAATTTGTTTCAAAATTTCCCCAGTGGTAAAAGAACGACTATTCGCATCTAAAGTGATGGCTGCCAGATCATTGAGTGGTCAGAAAACAGATTCTTCAAGCACCTTTTTTGTGTGGTTATCCCACAGTCATTCTCTCTCTGGTTAGTAGTCTGAAATTGTGGCAGACAAGTTTTCCCAATTGTTAACTAGAATTTCATGGAATTTCAAAAACATTTCTACATAAAAAATTAGTATACCACAAAATTATCGGAGTTGGGTGACTTTAGTCTGAGAAAACCAAATTTATTAAACAGAATTTCAGAACATTTAGATTTTTATAAAAAAAGGAAAAAATTATAAATATTTTGTGTACCACATTTGTAAACACAGTTCCACTAAATTTTCGAATTTTACTTAGAATTAAAAGAAATTTAGTATTTCAGTAGAGACAGTAAAAAAACCATAAATTCCGCAATGTTTGCAGTTCTACATGCGAACACCAAGCAAAGAATTCATATTTCACCTTTCATACAATATAATGCGAAATATACCCTAAATATTTGATTTTACTCTGTACCACTCTGTTAAATACAGGTAAAATTAACATAAACAAAACCGTAGACAAGTTGTTATGTAGTATTTTCAGGGATTGTTAAAATATGTTTAGTGGAGCAACTGAAATACAGATAAGTTTAGAGCACAAGGAAAATTACGAGAGAGTCAGTGAGAGAGAATCAAACTTGTAAACTACGTTTTATGTGCTTATACTATTAATTTATCGATGTTTCTTTTTGGAATTATCTGGAAGGTGTAGAAAATTTAGACAAGAGTAACTGTTACATTTATATATTATGCCTGAAGAGATCTGCTCGATCTAACTCAAAGGACAACTTGAATTGGTAAATTAATACTGTTAATCTATTTACATTATAAAAATGAACTAGTGTTGCTAATGAAATTTGCCATTACAAAATGGAAGAAAAAGCAAAAATCTGAAGAATCAGTAATACGTGAGTGGAAGAAAGAGAACCTAGATTAAACTATGGCATTAAAAACGTGAGCAATCAAACAAAGTAAAGTTTAATGAAACACTTGAAGCACATGGTACTTACTTTAGAGAACAGTGGTTGAATTCAGTGCAAATGAAATGTACTGGATAAGCTGAAATTCTTCCTAAATTTCTCTGACCTCTTGGCTAAAAATTGTAAAATTTTGCTGGACACATGCGCCTGACATTTAATTATTGTTTTGTCAAGGATGATGTTTACATTCATTTCGTTTTATTGATTTAGCTTCAGTTCAGGAGACCCATTACTGCAGGTAAGATAAAGTATAAATCATAAAGTACAGCTCTTCTATCCTACTTGAGTGCATCTCCTGAAAGTGAAACAGTGCCTAAATATCTGTTGTATTTGGTTAGGGGTTCACTCTCAGAACATCTGAGAATGATAAAAAAAATTATTTTTCTCTCTTTGAGAACGTGGTAATTTTCATTGTATGAAATATTATAAAAGACATGAAGTTTTCAATTAATATACGGCCACTACATACTTGTAAATTTCCTATGCTGTGGATTGCACTGCTTTCCGTACACAGTTGACTATAGCGTTAATCTTGCACATGTACAGGTGTCTTCTCCGTTACCTGTGGATGGAGTAACCATCTCTACTGTGACACTGCCAGTGCAGGGCCAGGAGGTGGAGGATGGGGCGAATGCAGTCGCCGCTGGATGGGGCAAACTGTCGGTAAGCAGAGCTGCAGTTTACTGGAATGGTGACCAGCTAGACTGGTAATAATGGAAGAATGATTTGTTGCCATATGACACTCTCTGATCTTCTAGAGTAAAGTATAAATGTTTTTTCTAATTCACTTTCTCCAAATCGTCAGATAAACAAAAGTCCTTGGAAATTCCTCAGAATTTCACGATGTTTTTATTTAAGTTTTGGGAAAAATTACCCAGAGCTTACGTATATATTCTAGCGTATGACCACAGAAATTAAACAAAGGTAAATGATCCTTCCTTTTAAACTATTTTTAACATTCTTTAAGTACTTTCCATCATTTTAAAAAGTATTTTCTACAGTAATTTCGAAGGTTTTCATCATTTCAGCAAAGACTTTTCAAATATGTTCCAATATTTCAAAGAAAAATAGATTTCAAACATAAAACCCAGGTACAAAAATTTCAAATTATATCCTCTGTTTTCACCTCATTTTTTCTTTGAAATTTGGATAACAAAATGGAAATACTCTGCAGAACAAGTAATTATTTTTTTAATACCTTCACTCTTTTATTCCATAAAAATTTTATATTAAAAATAATTTTACAATGTAAGTCGATCTCTTCAATGTTTTGAAAGACCTTTTCTATGTGGTATTTCGTTTTCCGATTTTCTGATAGACGATTGACAAGATATCGTTCAACTTTAATGCATGGCATGAGATCGATATGAAGGCTACTCTGAAATTCTTCCGCAAGATGTATTACTGGTCCCAAAAAGTCGTCATTGCTGTTCGCTTGGTTGCTAAAACTACTGAGTTGTAGGGTTGTTTATATTTCTCAATCGATGAAACATGTAAATGTTATATAGCACCATCTGATATTGGTTGATTAATAGCTCTCTATTTATCGCTCTATGTCTTAGACCTAAAACTGCATGGTTTATTCGTATAAGTTCATGAGATACAGTGAAACTTTTAAGTTCTGAAAGTTCTTCTTTTTATTCCCGTTTATTGTGTGTTTGTATTCCATATATATAACTGTAGAGCCTGATAATGTGCAGACACAATAGTTACTGAAAGAATATGCCCTTCGCAACTATAATGGTTTGATTTCTTCAGCTTTATAAGTATTATTTTTGTGATTATTATTCATACAAAGGAAAGATGAAGAGTTGATCAAACAGCACAGATATGATGCTAATATCAGTGACGTTTGGTTTCTGTTATTGATAGGGCATGGGTATGCGTGTGAAGTGGTATGCTGCCAAGGATAATTTTAAGCAAGATATAAGCATAAAATTTTTATTTACTTATTCTTCTACCAAATGACAAATATAAAATTTGTGGAAAACACATTTCCACATTGCATTATAAAAGAGGTTTCTTTTGACTGATTGTTTTATGCGTATTTCCGCGAAGTATATAAACAAGCACAAAAGCAAGTTGGTTGTAGGAATGGAATACCAAACGAAACTGCTGTAGTCTTATGAAGAATCTGTTGCTTCCTTTCCAGAACACATATTGTCCTTCTGAACTCAAAAGTGTTAATCATTTTCTTCAAGATGTTCCACTTGTTGAATATTTCGAAACTGCTGTCAGGGTTGAGAAAATCGGTAGACAGTACAGTACGATATTGAATGACTGAAAGTGTAATGATATATCTGAAGCAATAAATGAATCAGAAGCATCTCACATGAAGATTAACTACGAGCATGTTTTGTTAATGTAGGTCGCGCCTTTAGTGGAATTTCACGAAAGGAAAATGCATCTGTAAATGTATGTTCGTTGATCCCTGTGGATGAAACAAGAACCCAGAAACAGCAGACAAAGCAGGACGGGAGCCAATGACCCTGCAACAAAGGAGCTTAAGTTTTCTGGCAAGGAATAAAACAATAAATAGAAGTATTCCGGATCAATTGGACGAAAAAAAAACAATGAAAAGTGCTCTGAATTCTAAAGACACATATTTTATAAGGACAGCGAACACGCGCACAAAGACATCTTGGTAACTGAGATGCTGAGGGATTTGAAATACGAATTGTCATAATATCCATACAGCTAACTGGATGTCGACCCCTATGACTTCCAGCCCTGTTTAAATTTAAAGAGCTTGTGGCTGCCACTACTTTGGGTCCAGTAATTACTTTATGACAACTGTTGCTACGTATTTTGCAATATTTCTGGAACTTCACTTCAGTGGGGAAATCTGCTTACTGCAGAAACTTTGTTGTTCCAAATAGTATTGAGCTAAAAAGGGGCTGTGTCCATGTATACGTCAATTTTTTACCTAGAAAAACGCAGTCTTCGACTTCCAAGTCAACGTATGATCAGTGTTCCTTTGAACACATTTCGTATTTATATGCAGAACTTAAATAATAAATATTTTTTGCAGTATGAATATGGGAACGATACGCTGGCGCCATGGCTTCAGAAAACAAACTTAACCATCGTCAACAACACGGAATGTCAGAAAGAATACAAATTTGATAAAATCCTACCAGAGCACATTTGCGCAGCTGACCGGTATTCCGGGATTTGTGGGGTAAGTAAATTTCAATTATTTTTACTTTCACAGTTATACTAATGAACGTTTTTGATAACTGAGACCAATATTTGCTATCTGTACTAACAGGTGTTCTACTGAAGTTTGTTAAAATTAAATAACCATAACTGGAAACAGTTCAAGACTTTCTGGCATCTCTCTTATTTACAATACGTCTCTTTCACTCTGGAGATACGAAAACAGAAAGATCAGCAAAAAAAAAAAAAAAAAAAAAAAAAAAAAAAACGAGAAATCAAGAAATAAAACTAATATCTGGAACAACTCCAAGAAAATGTTAGAACTTTTTTGCTATTTATGTATATTGTATTTTTATATTACTTAGTGTGTGTGTGTGTGTGTGTGTGTGTGTGTGTGTGTGTGTGTGTGTGCATTTCTGTGGGCATACTTGCGCGTGTGTGTAAATGACTGGAAGTTAAGTACGAACATATAACCACTTACAGTACCATTACATGGCTTTAAGTAACCAGGTTTTTATTTAGTTGTCACCTTTCCTCACCTCCCATTTCATCCTTCAACATCAACCATTCAACCATAAATTTAATATAAATCCATAACTCTTTCAATACCAGCCTCCAGAATACGTTTTTCTAAAACAGTCCACATATAAATTCTGTTTTTTTTCTTCTTTTTCGCATCAGTCGTCCGAATTGTTTGATACGAACTGCCACGAATTTGTTTCCTGCGACAAACCGTTCCTCTCAGAGCAGCATATCCATCTTACGTCCTCAATCTTTTTCAGAATGTATTTCAATCTCTGTTATCCTCTACTGTCCATCCCTAGAGTTTCAACCCTCTGCGGCTCCTTCTAGTACCATGCTGGCTATACCGTGAGGTATTGACAGGAGTCTTATCATCCTGTCCCTTCTTCTTGCCAGTGTTTTCCATATATTCTATTCCTCGCCTTCAATCCTTACCCCCCTTTGCATCTCATTTTCTGTAGCAAAACGTCTCAAACGCGTCGATTCCCTTGTGTTTCGATTTTCCAACAGTCCCTATTTAATTACCATACAACGCTGTGCTCCAAACGTACAATCTTAGAAATTTAGTCCTTAAATGAAGTCCTGTGTTTGATACTAACAGACTTCTGTTGCCTGCGGTATTTGCTCCGTCCATCATGCGTTACTTTGCTGTCTAGGTAGAAGAATTCCGTGGCTTCGCCTACTTTGTGATTCCCAATTATCGTATTAAGTTTATCGCTGTTCTCATTTCCGCAACTTCTCATTAGTTCCATCTTTCTTAGATTAATCTCAGTTCACATTCTGTACTCATTATACCATTCCATTCAACACATCCTGTAGTAATTCTTCACTTTAACTAGCGATAGGAATGTCATCATCGAATCTTATCATTGACATTTTTCAACTTGAATTTTCATCCCTTTCTTGAAAGTTTCTTTCATTTCTGTCATTGTTTCTTCGATGAAAAGATTAAACAGTAGGGGAGGTGGGAGAATGACTAAATCTGTGCCTTATACCATTTTCGATGTAGCACTTCGTTCTTGGTCTTCCATATTGTTCCCTATTGGTTCTTGTACAGATTGTGTATTATCTGTCTTTCCCTACAGCTTACCCCTATTTTCCTCAGAATTTGTCAACAAATTCATTGAACATGTCTCGATTTTTCTCAGTCTTGGTTCCATTATCGTCCGGAACGTCATAACTGTGTTTCTGCTGCCTCTACCTTTTCTAAAGCCAAACCGATCGTCATCTAACGGACCCTCAATTTAGACTTCCATTCTTCTGTTCGTTATTTTTGTCAAAACATAGATAGATGAGCTGTTAGGCTGATCGTGAGATTATTCGTCCCTTACTGTTTTTGGAACTGTGTGGATGATGGTAAGTCCGACGGTATATCGCCAGTCTCATGCATGCTACACGCCAAAGTTAGTAGTCACCTTGTTGCCAATTCCTTCCATGATTATAGAAATTCCGATGGAGTGTTACGTATCCCTTCTACCCTATTTGACCTTAAGTCGTCCAAAGCTCTTAAATTCCCATTAAAATAGCGTATACACTATCTCCTTCCTGTCGTCTTCTGTTTCTTCTCCTGTCACGTGATCAGACAAGTCCTCCCCTCATAGAGGCCTTCAGTGTACTCTATCCACCTATCCGTTATCTATGCTGCTTTTAAAACTGGTATTCCCATAGCAATCCTAACGTTACCGCCCGTACGTTTAATTTCACCGAAGATTGCTTTGACTCTTCTATATTTTGACTTAGTCATTTCGACGGCCATTTGTTTTTCGATTTCTTCATATTGTTAAAGCAGCCATTTCCCCTTACCCTTCCTGCTTGTTCTGTTTCTTTCATTCCTGTAGTTTTTGTACTTCTTTCTTTCGTGGATCAACTGAAGTATTTTTTTTGTTACCCATAGTTTCTACGGTAGTTATCTTCCGTGTACCTAAGGTTCTGTTCCCAACGTCCGTGATTTCCCCTTGTAAAGACATCAATTTCTCTTCAGCTGAACTGCCTACTGAACTATTCACTATTCCAGCATCTGTAACCTCAGAGAACTTCAAGCATATCTTTTAATTCCTTATTGTTTTCGGTCCCACTTCTTTGTGCACTGGTTCTTCTTAACTAATCTCTTAAACTTCTGCCTACTCTTCATCATAACTATGTTGGGATGTGTGTATATATCTGGTCCTGGGTACTCTTTACAATCCAATATCCGATTTGGGAATCTCTGCCTAACCGTAACGTAAATGGACTGTTCCCGTATGTATGGATATTTTCCAAACATACCTCCTCTTGTTATTCTTGAACAGAGCATTCGCTGTTACTAACTGAAATTAATTGCGTAACCAAGTTAGTCATTTTGCTCTCTCATTCCTACCACCAAGCTTGTACTCTCTCATAGAGATTTCTCCTGCTGCTCCCCCTGAAACCGCGTTCCAATCCGCCTTGACTATTAGATTTTCCTCTCTCTTAACGTAGTGAATTAGCCGTTGAGTATCCTCATATACTTTCTCTATATCTTCATCTTCTGCTTGCGATGTCGGCAGGTACATCTGAACTAATATTGTCAGTGTTGATATTCTGTCGATTTTGATGAGAGTAAACCAACTACTGAACTGCTCATAGTAACTCACTCTTTACCGTATCTTTCTATTCAAACAAAACTCCTATTCCATCATACAATTTTCTGCTACTGTTTATATTTCGCTATACTCTCCTGACCAGATATTCTTTTCTTCTTTCGATTTCACTTCACTTATGCCCATTACCTCTAGGCCGAGCCTTAGAATTTGCATTTTTAAATTTTCTAGCCTTCCTTCTAAGTTGAAAATTCTGACATTCCACTCTGCGACACGTATAACGTTACTCTTTGGTTGGTTATTCAGTCTTTTTGTTATGGTCACTGTCCAGTGACAGCCTCTTCCTGGGGAACCGAATGGGGGACTATTCCGGAATCTTATGCCAATGAAGTTATTATCATCACACTTTCCAATTACAGGCCATAATCCTGTTGATACACATTATGTATCTCTAATTCAGTGCTTTCCATTCCTTTCTGCATCCTCTTACCATTGATCATTGCTGATCCTTCCGCCTTTTAGGGGCATATTCCCACTCCAAAAGTGAGACAGTGCCGTGAAACTTTGTCCGCTGCCCCGCTGTCTCTGACAAGGCCGTTAGAAGTACGCCGGCTTCTTCTTATGCTGGATGTCTCCGCCACCATTGCTGATGGTTTATATTCAGAATTAAAGCTGTTACTGGCTTAGAACCCGGCACCCATGACGCCAAGGACGCTACTGCGAGTCCGCAGGTGCTTATGTGAGTGACCTGATGTCTCTTATTCTCGTGATTCCTATACTACATGCACGACGGTGGCCGCAGAATGTTCGAGAAGTCTTTAGCTAACTGATTCTCTAAATATACATAACAGCAATAACTACATAACCCTTTTTCCATGGTTTCCATTTAAGTTCCCTAAACTTCTCTGTAACACTGCCGTAACATATTGTCGTTCTGCTACCATCCAACCACTGCGTCTTTTATTTTGTACAGTTTCTGCTGTAATGCTTACTTTTCATGGGTTCCAGATGGAACAATACTGTAAAAACGGTCGCAATATTGTCTTTTACGTATTTTTCTTCACAGAAGCACTACACTTTGTCAGAATCCTTCCAACTATTCTAAATCTTCTTTTCCCTTTTCATAATACTTAGTCTACGTGTACACAAGATTTAATAACTACTCATGTACAGACCTATAAATGTTTATACAGCGTGACGTTATGTAGATGTTTACTGTAACCATGTAACCAGCAACTGTAGGGTTTTTTTGTCTCTGTTGTAACCATTATCCTGTATTCTTTCCCAGCATTTTATATCATCATTCAGTGATGATACACAACATCAACAACAACAACAACAACAACACACACACACACACACACACACACACACACATACACAAACACAAACACTTTCACACATGCGTGCGCTTGCGAGAATGTTTTGCCAAGTAGAAAGAAGTACACAAAGAATGCGATATCACGAATAGGACAGTACCACAGAAACTCTCCTTAAATGATAGTACAGTATGTACTTTGATTTGTCAGAAGAAAATTTATAAAGAATAAACGTTACATTACATGCATTTATCATTCAATGAGCATTAATTATAAGTAAAGTCATCAAATGTAGCAACCTGTTTCTTAGAACATGTTTCTTAATTAATTTTATGTATATTCTGTGGTATAAGAGGGAACCAAATAAGTAGTGAAAAACAAATACGTATACAACAGTAGAAATTATATTGACATATAATGGGTCGTCCAAAGTTTAAGTAAAGTTAACATTTGTATTAAGATGCGATTGAAGAGGCTGCTATATTTTTTGTGAAGTGTTTATTTTGGATTACTGACTGCATGTTGTTTCCAAAGGGCGTTGTGTTTCTGTCCGTTGAAAAGTAGGAAGTAGGCGATTGAAAGTTGGTACCTAGTTCCCTCTGTTCACTGAGGAGATGCTGTGGTAACTGGCTTTTATGTATGTTCATTCCCACGTTTCTAAGCGTGGCGTAGTATTTCGATGTGGTCTTCATGTCAGTTATAAGTTGTATACATTGCAAATACAGATGATGATGATTTGTTTAACCTTATTGACTCAAAATGTTCTTTGAACCGAATCTCTAAGCTTCTCCTAGATTGTCCCATAGAGTAGGAACGACAATTTTGGCAACTGAGTTTACACATACCCGATCTTTCCTATGGGGCTTGTTATTCTTTAAGTTAATAATGGCTGCCTGCTGAAGTTTCTGGTTGTGTGGAAGCACATTTTTTGTTTGTGTTTTTAAACAGATTATTTATTTTGTGGGATATGATCTATAAAAATTGTAGACATATTTTCTGCTGCTTTCTCCCGTCTTTTGTGCTAACTGCGTAAGTGCCTGATGTGAGGCTTTGTTGTCTGATGTTTTTGGGACTTTTGTGGTAGTTTATCTCCTTCGAAAGACTCAACCTACTATTTATGTAGAGTCACGGTCTCAGAATGTCAGTTTTCAACGAAAGGAACTCTTCTTGATCCTGACTGACAAGTCTTTATGTGTACTGAGAGCAACAGAGGTCCTTTTACCCTTAATTGGGGCAGACTGTTGAACATTCACCATTATAATTTTTGTATTTTCGACATTGCAGCACAGTCAGCAATCATGAAAATCTAATATATAAGAAACTATCAGCCTCGATTGCGGTAATGAAACCAACCTTTATCTAGATATCAGCCCAAATAATTGAGCCTTCTTCAGGCTGTTATAGACCACGCCCTCTTAGACAAATTATAGATTCATGTACGTCTTCTGAAGAAAGCTCAATTATTTGGGCTGAAATCTAGGTAAAGGTTGGTTTCATTAGCGCATTCGAGGCTGATCGTTTCTTATACACCATTATAATGTACGAGGATGTGCCCATCAAACACCAATCGAGCCACTCACACAGTAAGCCTTTCTTCAGTTCGAACAGTACCTTCCTTATGACAAGTTGGCTACTTCAGTTACAACGACTACTGTATGTTTTCATTCTCTTTCTTATCTGTATATAATTTAGTCTATGGTTATTTAAATTTTTTACAGTACTGACAGCTCGGCAACCGAATATTTCGGTATGCAAAGAAAAATATTGCAGTTTAAAATACAATATTCCTCTTTCCGACTTTAAAAATTATTTATCATTTCCACGTCTGCACCTTCGATCTTTGCGCATTATCTAGTAAAATCAGCATAAGAGGATTGTGCATAAATGTAAACAAAAATTTCAAAATATCCAACAACATGTATACGGCTTTTTTATGTTCTGATATGTGCTAAAGCACGAGATTTGTAGCAGAATTCCTCTTGGAAGAGGACTAAGCTTGAATATGAACAGTCGAAAGGGACAGCGATATTTGTTAAAAATTTCTATCTGAGTGTGAACACCGCTCCATAATAAGTAATGAATATATCTTGGCGTTCTAGGTTTCATAACATTAGAAGAATCGCCGCCACGCACTTAATATGCAGTGTGTTGTTGCGCTCATATGATTCGAATTAGACTCAAGTTTTTTGTCTTTTATTTCCATTTTGTAATACGATGATATGTTTGCAGGGTGATTCTGGGGGACCTCTATACGTGAACGAGCAGCTTGTGGGCCTGGTTTCGTTCAGTCGCTACTGTTTTCAATCGCCGAGCGTCTACACCAGGGTCCCCGTGTTTGTCGACTGGATCAAAGAAAACTCGCAATAGTTGATCGCTTTCGACAATTAAATGAAGCAGAAATATAGGCGACGTGAAGAGTGTTTCATTTATATCGTTTTTCATTGAATGTCTTAATAATTAACAGCTTCTTTACATTACAAGTTGTCCCAATCATTTTTCGGATTCATGTCATATTCTATTGTATATCCTGTAATTCCTTCTAGTTTGGATGAAATTGAAACTATGTGACCGACGGGGACTACAAGATGATCCCTTGCTGTTTCAAGGAAAGCATCGAGTGTATTCCAGGTAGCTGTATGTTGCGGTGAACAACAGAGAAGAATGGTTCTTCCTTGCCTGATTCTTTCACTCTGCAATGTATACCGGCAGATTGAAGATTTGAAGCGTATTGGAATGTACTCTGGCAGACTGAAACTTCTGAGAGAGTTTGAATGGTTGAGTCGGTAGAGCTCCACTGTGAAACCCAACCCCAGTTCAATCTATCGAATGTTATGTTATATGTATGTTATGTTATATACATTCCGGCGCAATAATGTGTGAAGCCTGTAGTGACTACGACCGGAGGAGATATGCCGACCTTTCTCGCACCTCAAAGACACGACGTCAGCTGTACTGGGAGTAGGATACAGCTACTGCCTGGTATTATGGCACTGAAATCAAGAAACATAGATTAAAAACCAAAACATGCAACAGAGATACTAAAAAACAGGAACGAGGAGAAAAAGAACGGCTGAATACAAAAGAGAAAGGATCGATATAATCACGGACCCACATCACTGTCATCCACCTGTTGTAGAAGAAGGAGCATGTTTCAGGTTTGTGATACATAAGGTTCAAAGCATTTAAAAATTGTACCTTCCGAACATGGTTTAACAATAGTCTCATATGTCTAATCTCACTAATGTTATTCGTACGTGTACTAATGAAAGTCGTGTATCTGTACACGTAAACTGCAGAGGTGGTTGTTACATAACATCCCACTCTCTGCATAGAACCATCACCAGTGTTAAATACGAGGATTGGTCTTGGCGATAAGGCTTCACATTTCCATCCCGCTGTGTTTCGTTGGTTACATGTGCGATATGGTGCCTAGTGAATATACAGAGGCTTCCTGGATTTTTGTTTTCTAGGTTTCACGGATATCTTGCATGCCATCATTTAAAAGAATTTGTTTACACGTTTGATGTTACAACTCAAAACAATCACTACTTTGCAGTGAAGAAGTGTCCGGGAAACTGAAAGATCATCGAGAATTACAAGAGACGAATGACAGCTACTTACAGATGTGTATACACATTCTTGTGAAGGAAAGTGTTTCTTTTTAGGTTTAAATGTTACGCCAAACGCAACACGGGCTCCATTAACCACACGAGGCGTTGCTTCTGTGGTTTCTATTCTATTTTACCTAGCATCTGTTTGATCTCACTTTCATCCGCCAATTACCATGGCCTAAGGAGGCGAGTTCTCGCCTACACCTGGAAGTGAGGCAAATCCGAGCGTAATTAATCACTATTTTCTACTTACCTAAAACAACTCTACTGAACAATGCTTATTTACATTAATAGCTTAAAGACCCATTTTAGTTGGCACTGTTTATGAACATGAGATAGTGTAAATTTGGGATGTGTTGGCAGCAATCTACTTATAACACGATCTAACACGGGAAGCTGCGTCACCTGCCTGCCTGTCTAGCACCTTATATGCGCCTTTCCTCCCGACGTGTCTGAACCATCACTGGTCGCCTCATCATGCCGAAGCTCGCAATAATACTGTTTGTGACAATGAAACTGAATGTTTTTAGAACGCCAACATCTTCATAACTCGCATTCATACTGTTTGTGACAGTGGAACCAAATGCTTTTGGCACTCCGAAAGGTAAGTGTCGCTATTTCGTAAATTGCTAATTGGTGGTCCTTACGCCCTCGAACGTGTCTGCTGCCTCATGCCTCCTGCGTGGATTGCTAACTGTTATTTGTGAAACAAATTGCGTAGGTGGTTGGTACTATATTGAGCTTTTAAGATACTCATCAAATCTTCGTATTGTATTGAGTTTTTAGGATCAAGGGACACCTTTACGTACAAAGTAGACCACCAGCTCAATTAAGTTTTATATTTTACGGATAGACTAGTTACGTAACAAATATCTAGTTGCCTACTACGAATTTTATTTCCGTTACAAATCTATCATTTCATTTCACGTTCTGAATACGAGAAAGGTGCAACTGAGCAATGAAGGTATTGTGAAATGTAGGCAACATTATGTGAAGTAATATTTGAACGTGAACAAACTAGACTGAAAAAAGTTTGCACAAATAACTGCAACACACTTCAGTGCCTTTACTACTTCTCTGATGATATCGATGACAAAATTCACTTTATTTCAATTGAAAATCCACGTTACCAAAGCTTTTTTTAACTTTATGGCTAAAATAAGATTCTTAAATTGAGAACAGTGCATTCAGGACTGCACAAAGTTGCACTAAAAACATTAAGTGACAGCACTTTGCTGTTTTCACTCTGAATTTAATGTCAACAACAGCAGGATATATGAGAGGGATATCTACAGTCTATTCGTCGATTTTCAACGCGCATACAACAGCTTCCACAGGAACAGCATATGCAGTGCACTGCGTGACTGCAGAATCCCTGAGAAGCTAGTGAGAATGGTGCGAACTTGTACGGGTGGGGCAAAGGCAGCAGTGCGTTTCCGAGTGATCATGTGTTCTGTTCAAGTCATCTTAACCGTTAGCTACACGCGCCGCTGAAAGTTACGCCAGTACACGCGCGCGGCACTCCATGCCGCAGTTCCATTTCCCGGCAATCATACCACATAGTGAAACTTCATGGCAGATTAAAACTCTGGGCCCGACCGAGACTCGAACTCGGGACCTTTGCCTTTCGCGGGCAAGTGCTCTACCATCTGAGCTACCGAAGCACGACTCACGTCCGGTACTCACAGCTTTACTTCTGACAGTATCTCGTCTCCTACCTTCCAAACTTTACAGAAGCTCTCCTGCGAAACTTGCAGAACTAGCACTCCTGAAAGAAAGGATATTGCGGAGACATGGCTTAGCCACAGCCTGGGGGATGTTTCCAGAATGAAATTTTCACTCTGCAGCGGAGTGTGCGCTGATATGAAACTGTGAGTACCGGACGTGAGTCGTGCTTCGGTAGCTCAGATGGTGGAGCACTTGCCCGCGAAAGGCAAAGGTCCCGAGTTCGAGTCTCGGTCGGGCACACAGTTTTAATCTGCCAGGAAGTTTCATATCAGCGCACACTCCGCTCAAGAGTGAAAATTTCATTCTGGAAACATCCTCCAGGCTGTGGCTAAGCCATGTCTCCGCAATATCCTTTCTTTCAGGAGTGCTAGTTCTGCAAGTTTCGCAGGAGAGCTTCTGTAAAGTTTGGAAGGTAGGAGACGAGATACTGTCAGAAGTAAAGCTGTGAGTACCGGACGTGAGTCGTGCTTCGGTAGCTCAGATGGTAGAGCACTTGCCCGCGAAAGGCAAAGGTCCCGAGTTCGAGTCTCGGTCGGGCACACAGTTTTAATCTGCCAGGAAGTTTCATATCAGCGCACACTCCGTTGCAGAGTGAAAATTTCATTCTGGATACCACATAGTAGTTCTAAAATATTTATTGAGCAATAAAATTTAAGTAGTACAACTGTTACAAATGGCTCATGAAGGCAAATATAATACTTTAGTAAATATTTCAAATATAATTCATTACTTATGACTAACTACGAACAAGGTTGCATATAAAACATAGCGATGAACAAATATTTAGAAAAAATATATACTAGGATGTCACGCTTCGTCGAATTGAAAGTTGCAGGCATCGCAAATGGTTTTGCAGGTGGAATGGGTTTTGCACACAAATCGCGTACACTCTGAGCATGTTATTGTAGTTTTATTGTAGCGATGTTTACCGCACTCATGCCATGGACCAGATCTTGGTCGCTCTCCTGAGGCTTGAGGGATTACTGGTGAATCAGAAGGCTCCTTGTATTTGAGCAAATTGTTTTTATATCTAGGGGCAGTGATTGTATGTGAGCCCTTTCTTCCAGATAATCTTCAAGTAGGCTAAATCCCAAGTTTTCAGTAATATTTCCTCGCCTTTGCCTCTCCATTTCCACCATTGATATGTTGTTGGCAACAAAACTAATATGGGCGTTTACAACTGCCATATCTAAAAATCTGAAAAACAATGCTAGTGTCCACCTCCATGTCCTCCGTCTCGTAGAATAATTGGCACATTTTTGGTCATGTGAATCAACACCACCTTTATTAGCGTTGTAAACAAGAATTATGTCTGGTTTTCCCGTTTCCTTGCATACAGGTGGCTTATCGTACATTGTGGACAGTAAAATGACAGTGTCATTTTTTTTAGGAACGTGAGACACCAGAGTGAAACAATCTTGAAAGCCAAATAAAGTTGATCCTACAGGGCGATCTGGATTTGGAAGGAACTCAAGAGGGATGTTTGGCTTGTTGTTATTCATGTCCATTTTCGAGAAGGTGTATAGCAAGTTCGTAACTGCAATAATAGTTATGTCGTTAAATTTCTCTTTGAACCTTTTAATGGTTCTACTAATCTCTTTACGATGACCATCGGCTTATTCGATAGTACATACTGCCCTGGTCGCTAGACACCACAATAAATCTCAAAATGTGATATGTAATACGTTTTCGCATCACATAAGGCATACATTTTTATGCCCTATTTGGCTGGCTTATCTGTCATATAGACGACGAAGCCACAACGGCCACGAAATGGGTGGAGCATTTCGTCAATGGTGACAAATGCAGATAAAAAATGACTTTTCTGAAAATTTTCATTTATTTCTGAATAAATCTCTATAATTGGGGCTAATTTATGAACCACACATCTCTGTGATCGACTGCGGTAGTCGTCAAAACGTAGTGATTGTAGTAAAAATCGAAACCTGTTATTCCAAAAGCAGCCCTTGATACCGTAAACCGGTCCCATTCGTCTTCCAGGCCCACGAAGCATCAGCTCTGCTACTCTTGTTGACAGCTAAAATATATAAAAGGCCTAAAAGACCCATGATTTCGGACCGAGAGGTGTCCTTAAAGTCTCTATCTCTGGAATAAACGCTACTACTTCTCTTGCTTTCAATACATAGATTAGTGTAATTCAAAATTTATATATCAATTGTAAAATATTTCATAAATGCATCAATTCCATTTTTAGCATCCCGTGAGACACGTGTGGGTCCAGTAAAAATTTTAAACAAATTACTTAGACGTTTTCGAGGTTTCGGTCACTGGATTGGTAAGCCAAAATGTTTCAGACCTTTTCCCCTGCCCCAAAAATACTTGAAATTTCACTTGACAGTTCCAGAGTTTCTTGGCCTTCGTCCCCTAACTGTTCATTCTTGCTGGAATGATCATCTTCAATAATTCTCTCTTCTTCGTCACTTTCGTCTGAAAAATCGAAAGTATCTTCTTGTTCTAATCTGCCTTCACACTCTTCATCAGAGTGCTCTCTTAGTAGCTCCACAATCTCTTCTTTCGTATTATAACGTCTAGACCTGAAAGATGAGAAACGAGAGTATAATGAAAGGGGAAGCAAAACAAATAAAAGACGAAAGTCAATAGAACAATTAGACGAATGAAGCAAAATGTAGCTTATTTTTGTAATGTAATAATAATTATTCATTTGTTATTGTTCATTTGTAAATGCATAGAACTAAAAAAGCAAAGAAGTAGTAAAAAAATACTTACATTATCGTGTATTATAAATATAATTGTAGAGCACCAATACATGCAAGCGGTACGGGGTGCCGCAACGAGGAAGTGTATCAGTTAAGAAGTTTTAGAAACTAGCTGTAAATCCCACAGGGACGGAGTCATGCGGGAATCACGTGGAGACTCCTGGTGGGGAAATACCTAGAAGCTCAACCTGAAACCTCCCATAATAGCTTCAAAACTCAGTAATGCGCAGTTTGCGGCACAGAGTGCCGCTAAGTGTGTAGCTAAGGGTAAAGGAAAGTAATAAGGTAATGTAGGCAGCTGGAATGGAACAGATGGATGGTAATTTCAATTCTTTCGCCTAAGCGACTGCTGTAGTACTACTATATGTATGAAATCCTGGGTTGAAAGGCATGTACCAGAAAACGAACTATGCAAGTTGAGCTAAAGATGAATAAAAAAAACGGAGTTCCTGCAGTTAAGAAGAAAACAAGAGCAAGAATAATTTCTTGAGGTGTATGGCATTAGGTTCAAGAGATTTCACGAAATACAGTATTTCGCGTCTTGGTTTACCAGTGACAACAGCACAGAAATGGACATCGTGGAAGAAAAGCAGTTGGAATGAAATCCATGTGTTCCCCCAGGAAAAAGTCAGTATCAGAGAACACTAAGATGAGAATCTAGACCAAAGAGATATGCACAGCAGTCTTGCACGGTTCAGAAACATGGAGCATGACTCAACGAGAAAACGAAAATTTTAATAATATTTTAAAGAAGAGTATTGTGGAACATATGGTGACAGTCCTTAGATAAAGGAGAACGGAGTAGGGCGAAGGACGAGGAAACGCATCAAGCAATAATCCTACAGAAGCCAAAGATCAGAACAATCCAGTGGGCGGACCATCAAGAAAGACAGATGGTGTTTTAGAAGTAACCAATCACTGGATGCCACATGGGATGAACAGGCAGCGCTATATGGACGACCTGTCAAAGGGTCTGGCAACCCTGGAGACTGAAGATACCAGGAGGAAACTAGCACAAAACAGAAAGGAATCGAGGCAGTTTAGGAAGTAGCGCATGATCTGCAGGGCCAGTGATCGCTGGATATGTGTGTATCTGCAACTTAACCTCTTCAGTAACGGAAACAGGAATGCAACTATGTGTTACACTTAATAATTCACTTCATATTAAAAGCACAAGCAGACGATACAATACATGTTCTGACGCCCTCACACATAGTCTAAAAAACACTCATGATTTCATAATATCCAGGAAACCGGCGACCCTAAGCACCATCAATCACAATCAGTCAAACCATCAACTGACACACAAAGACGTGAGATTCAGATTCATACACCACAAATTTAACAGAACCCCATAAGTAAACTGAACTACACGTAACGGCTAAACACAACAAAACAGAACCAGTAACCGAAAATTGTTATGATACTCATAATATACAGACACCAAAGCAAACAATATGTAAACGGAGGACAGAATAGGTCACCTTTTGAAGACCTTGCTCCACAACACAGAAGCACGCTACGTATAGACAATGACGACATGCCAGTCATAACAGACCAACAGCCCATGCACAAAATAAAATGGAAAATACTCAAATACAGTAATAAAATAGTTAACGGAAAAGACAACATTTTAAAGAACTGGAACTTCAAATGGAGTACAGAACGGGTAACTCAACACAGAAAAAGCACCCGCAGATAAATTGAACAGATCAGGCATATATAAACTTACATGAAACACTTATCTGTCCGTATACATGGGATCAACAAGAGGGGATTTTGAAAGAAGACATTCAGATCACCTGAAAGCTGTAAAGAGTAGCTGCTTCCATGGAACATTTGCTGACCGACTAATAACCAATACAAAAGAAACAGATTCAAAAATACTAAAGTCAGTCACAGTGTAGGCCATAAACTTCCAAAAGCAGAAAACTTGCATATGCAGAAGGCATTAGCAGGAGGAAAAATGCTCAGAAACTACTACATCGCACTATGCAGTGGCACACATTAGAGAAACTTTACAGAAACACACACACGCACAGAGAGAGAGAGAGAAGAGGAACACGGAGAGAGGGTGGAGGCAGGGAGGGAGTAAATAAAATTCAAATTTTGCACCAAACTCGCATGAGAACAACTGGAATGGACACACAATAGCAACATCTACACTGTATTTTGGCAAAGTTCAAAAGTAGTGTTTACAAAGGAAGTTTTACATTATGTGTGTACTGTTTGTGTGCGCTTCTCAGAAACTGATGAGAGGCCTGATGAAAAAGGATTTACAAAATCCGAATGTAAGTAATATCAAATACAGTCGTGAAATAACGTTGCACAACAAAATTGTGTTCAGTGATAAATTGAGGTGTTAAGTCAGAAACCAAATTCACATTAACATCATTTAGCGGAGGATGAGAAGCTACCGTTTCTGATTAAGGAAGGAAAGTCCTACAGTGTCCTATAATGTAGATCTAAGATAGTAACAACAACAAACAACAATTGTTCGTAAATTAATTATCACTAAAAATGTGTTTACATGATTACAGATTTAAAGCCAGCCGGGGTGGCTGAGCGGTTCTAGGCGCTACAGTCTGGAGCCGCGAGACCGCTACGGTCGCAGGTTAGAATCCTGCCTCGGGCATGGATGTGTGTGATGTCCTTAGGTTAGTTAGGTTTAAGTAGTTCTAAGTTCTAGGGGACTGATGACCTCAGAAGTCCCATAGTGCTCAGAGACATTTGAACCATTTTTTTGAACAGATATAAATAAAGGAAACCTACTGACAATGGCACAAAGATCTTGAAACCTTTTTGGGTCTAAGTGAAAAAAAGGGTTTTGTGTAACTGGTGGATCACGTTCAATAATTTTATCTGAAAAAAGCCAATCCAAGAGTAGAAAAATCCAATTGATGAAGTAGTGACAATATTCATAGTGCAGAGACGGTCTTTTGTAGCCAGAGTCCAACAAGGCTAGAACAATTTTAGTATTACGGACCACTTGGAAATTTGCAGGCCTAAGGCTGCCTGCAAGAGTAAATAATGCAGACAGTTCTTCGTCCGTGGACAGACGACGGCTGGAACAGGTTAACTTCCTGTCGTTGATAAGGTAGGTTCTTATGAAACGCAGTAAATTGGAATCAACAGTACTAGAGCACTCAGTGGCAGAATCACAACAACTATACGACTGGTTCGGACACCGATTGATACATGGCATAAGGACCTGTAGAAAAGTTTTAAAAGTTTCATGTTTTCATCAGGTGAGAACCAACAGCAGTTAAGTACTTCAAAAACGCGTATTAATGACCAGCTGTTTTGTTTAACCTATATATAATCTAGGTTTCGGTCATAAACCAACATCATTGGATGTAAGGTAAAACAGATAAGGCAGAAACATATACCTTTTTCTTTTAAGCTGATAAAACAGATTTCACTATGACAACCTTGATATTGTATCAACCTGAAAGGAAAACCCATTTTCAGCTGATCTGTTTTACCTCATATTCAGCGATAATGGTATAACGGGAACCAGTAGATGATATATAGGTCAAGTAAAACAACAGATGGTTAACATCAGCTTCCTAAAACATTTCAAAGTCCAGCAGAAGCGTACACACAACACTGCTGGGATAGGGTAGTAATTTTATGTACCCATGTTTAAGCACACACACAATCACGTACATGACAGACCAAATCCAATGTTAAAATGTAATGATGGTCCCCACAGGCGTGTAGCGCTGAAACTGCTTAGATACTAGCTGTGCTCCTTCCATTGACTCTGAATCTCCAATATCAATAGCCTCGAATATTTCATTTTGTATTGTTCTGTTAGTCGAGTTGCACGTTGTAGAAACATCAGACGAAATTTATGTATGACGATCATCTAAAAAGATTCATATGCTAGGGAGTTTGTCTCCTACTCGATAACTGGGAATTTTTTTATGAATGTATTCTGTTAGTCGTATATATATATATATATATATATATATATATATATATATATATATATATGTGTGTGTGTGTGTGTGTGTGTGTGTGTGTGTGTGTCTGCGTATGTATAATATTTTACTGAAGCAAGGGGAAAGGAAGTACAAAGCAAAAAATGTATATAAGATTATTGGAAACAGTAAATTTTATTTCCGAATGCACACAGAAAATAGAATTCTTAACATCAATATTTTTCAAATATATGACTTCCAGTACAGGTCTTTGTAGTGTTCAGAATCCATAAATGCAAGAAAATAATAATCGTACAATAATTTCTGGCAAGTATCAATTTGCTGTCGACACTAAATAAATCTTTATGGTACGTTTTATGATAAGTTTCAAACAATTATTTTTCACAACAAAAAAAACCCGTGAACTAGGGATAGCGCCTTTTATTAGCAACCAAAATGCCATAGGTCCCTCGATGGAAACCCTCCACCGCTTAAATGTTGATTAATAATCAGCTTTGGCAGCCGAAGACTTCCGGCGCAAGGACTCACCCTCATTGTCACATAGGGAGGGGGAACTCTCTATCCTTGGGTTGGGAAACTGTCCCTAAAGGCGGAATAATCAGCAATGATGAATGGCAGGAGGAATCAGAAGTCAATGGAAACCACTGCACAGAAGACACACAACGTGTATCCACAGAACATGTGGTCTGTAATTGAAGAAATGTCATTATGATCTCTGCATTCTCAAATGATTCCGGAATAGCCCCCGATTAATATCTCCAGTAGGGAATTGCGAAGGGAAAGGTAACCATGAGAAAAACATTGTGAATAACCGACGAAAGGATAACTTTCTACAAAATGGGGCGTTGTCAGAAGCTTGAACAGGGTAGGGAAGGTAAAAACTCTGAAAAGGGCACTGCAAAGGCTCTGTGTAAATATAGTAGCGCTCACTCAAAGGAAATGGAAAGAAGACAAGGATTACTGGTCAGATGAGTATAGGGTAACATCAACAGCAGCAGGAAATGGTATGATGGGAGCAGGATTCATTGTGAATAGAAAGGTTGGACAAAGAGTGTGTTACAATGAACTGTGCAATTAGAGGGTGTTCTTGCCAGAATCGCCAACAAACCGACAACGATAGTTCAGATATACATGCCGGTGGTCGCAAACTGAATATGAAGAGTTGCAGACAGTATATGAGAATATTGATAGGGTTATACAGTAATAAAGGGAGATGAAATCTGATAGTCATGGGGGGACTAGAATGCAGTTGTAGTGGAAGGAGTAGAATAAGAGGTTACAGGAGAATATGGGCTGTGTACAAGGAATGAGAGAGGAGAAAGATTGAGTTCTGTAGTCAATTTGAGCTAATAATAGCGAATATTCTGTGCAAGAATTACAAGAGGAGGAGGTGTACCTGGAAAAACACAGGTGATACGGGGAGCTTTCAGCTAAATTATATCACGGTCAGACAGAAATTCTGAAATCCGATATAGGATTGCAAGGCGTACCCAGGAGCAGATACAAACTCACTTCACAATGTAATAGCGATGAAGAGTAGGCGAGGGTAGTAACATTAAGAATGCAACGGGAATACCACTGTTAACTGCAGAAGAGAGAGAGAATAGATGGAAAAAGTACATTGAAGGCCTCTATGAGGGGGAAGATTTGTCTGATCTGACAGAAGATAAAAGTCGACAGGGAAGTTTAAGAGATCAGTCAGGAAGAATCAATAAGCAAAGAGGTGGGATACACAAGTACTAAGGCATGACGAGAATCGCTTGAAGTTCTTTAAGGCTATAGATACAGCAGCAAGGAATAGCTCAGTAGGCAATAAAGTTGAAGAGGAACAGACACCTTTAAAAAGGGCAGTCACAGAAGTTGTAAAGAAAAACATAGATACAAAGAAGGTAACTGAGAAGAAACCACGGGTAACAGAAGAAATACTTCAGTTGATAGATGAAAGACGGAAGCATAAAAATGTTCGAGCAAATTCAGGAATATGGAAATACAAGTCGCTCAGGAACGAAATAAACAAGAATTGTAGGGAAGCTAAGACGAAATGGATGCATGAGAAAAGTGAAGAAATCGAAAAAGAAATTATTGCCCGAAGGACTGACACAGCAGATAGGAAGTCGTTCCTTTTGTGAAATTAAAAGCGACAGTGGTAACATTAACGATGCAACTGGAATTCCACTGTTAAATGCAGAAGAGAGAGTGAATAGGTGGAAACAGTACATTGAAGGCCTCTATGAGGAGGAGGATTTATCTGATGTGATAGAAGAAAAAAGTCGACAGGGAAGCGATAGGGTACCCTGTATTAGAATCAGAATTTAAAAGAGCTTTGGAGGGCTTAAGATCAAATAAGGCCGAAGGTGTAAATAACATTTCATCAGAATTTATAAAATTATAGGGGGAAGTGGCAACAAAATGACTATTCACGTTGGTGTATAGAATGTACGAGTCTGACAACGTACCATCTGACTTTCGGAAAAATATCCACGCAATTTCGAAGACTGCAAGAGCTTAAAAGTGCTACAACTATCACACGATCAGCTTAACAGTTCATGGATCCAAGCCGCTGCCAAGAATAATATAGAGAAAAATGGAAAAGAAAATTGAGGATGTGTTAGATGTCGATCATTTTGGCTTTAGGAAAGCTAAAGGCACCACAGTGGCAGATTTTACATCGTGGTTGATAACGAATACAAGACTAAAGAAAATCAAGACACATTCATAGGATATGTCGTCCTGGAAAAAGCGTTCGACAATGTAATATGGTGTAAGGTGTTTGAAGTTCAGAGAAATATTAGGGTAAGCTCTATCGAGGGCCGGGAAATATACAACATGTACAAGAGCCAAGAGGAAATAATAAGACTGGACGACCAAGAACGCAGACAGGGGTGTAGTCTTTAGCATCTACTGTTCAGTCTACACATCGAAAAAGCAATGATGGAAATAAAAGAAGCGTTCGGGAGTGCTAACAAAATTCGACGTAAAATGATGTCAATGATACGATTCGCTTATGACGTTGCTATCCTCAGTGAAAGTGAAAAAGATTACAGGATCTGCTGAATGGAATGAATAATCTAATGAGTATAGCATATGAATTTAGTGTAAATTGAAGAAAGATGGAAGTAATGGGAAGTAGCAGAAATGACCAGGATTAATGGTCACGAAAAAGATGTAGTTAAGGAATTCTGCTAGCTAGACAACAAAATAACCGAAGATGGATGGAGCGTGGAGAACATCAAAGCAGACTAGTACCGGAAAAAAGGGCACTCCTGGCCAAGAGAAGTCTGCCTGTATCAAACATAAGCCATAATTTGAGGAAGAAATTTCTGAGAATGTACGTTTGAAACCACTGCATTGTAGGGTAGTGAAACAAAGAATGTGAGAAAACCGGATCAGAAGAGAATCGACGCATTTGAAGTGTGTTACTAGATACTAATGTTGACAATTAGGTGTTCTGATTAGTAAGGAATGAGGTTCTGCGCAACCTCGGAGAGGAAAGGAATACATGGAAAATACTGCCAAGGAGATGGTACAGGATGATAGGATATCTGCTAAGAGATCAGGTAATGACTTCCACGATACTATAGAGGGCAAAACTGTAGAGGAAGACAGAGACTGTAATACATTCAGCAAATAATTGAGGACATAGGTTGCAAGAGCTACTCTGAGATGAAGAGGTTGCTTCAGGAGAGGAATTCATGGCGGGCCGCATCAAACAGTCAAATGACTGATGACCCAAAACAAATAAATGAATAAAAACACCCCACATTTGACGTACATGTCTCTTATCTTGGATTTAAAACCAGCTTTTCTGCATTTTGAGACATTCCTTGTCTCAAAAAATTGTGGTAGTTTGTCATCATTTAAAACCTAACGTCTGAAATGGGTTGCTACACAATTTTCCTTTTGGTTCATGTTTCTTGCATCATCTACATCTTCGACAAGAGAAGAATCCACTGGACAAGGACGTTATCTTCGCTAAGCTACTGGTAAGCATCTTAAAGCTTTTTTTTTTTTTTTACCAGTCAGTTTCATCTAGCCTAGCAGGACAGACTGCAGTCAAAAACGAGAATTTTTCATGTTCCCAGTCAGATAATTCCACAGAGCTCTCGAGGAAAAGAGATTTAATCCCTCATCAGTTAATACTTCAGGAATTGCTTTCGAGTGTACAAATAAAAATTATTTCTGTATTCCACTATGGTAGACCTAACTGAAATTAGGGAAGGAAGGATATTTAACTTCATAATGGTTAAGTGAAGTATCTTCCAAGGATCCAATCGTCGAATCTCCACGTCTTATACAAACGACTAAAACTAAGTTTGGTAGAAGCGCCTTTGAAATATTGAGTGAGGGCCTAAGGTTAAGTTATAATGGAGTTAAATACAGCTGATGGTTATCAGCATATAACTGATACCGGCAGTGAGTTACAACAGTTGACACATGGAAAAAATTGAAAAACAGAAGTTATGGACCTTGTCTTGATCCTTATACGATTCCTAATGTTATACCCCTTCATTATGTATTGCTCTTCAGGTCATTTCTTCCTATTTTTAGAATGCAATATGAGAACGAAATGTTTGTTCAGTAGTTGGAAAATATTTTTTCTTGTCGGTTTGACAAGCAAACTGTTGACTCCGACAGCGTCGAGAGGGGAAGTGAACATTTTTTTTTAAAGAAAGAGAAATATTAATTTCATAACGAACGTCTATTGTGTACCTATTGCTAGTTTCAGGCAGTCCGTCACATTTGCCAGAATTTAAGTCGTGCTCCTAAGTTTTACAGAAGCTGACGTGTGTTAGTGTGGAAGGTTATTAGTGATTATATAGTTGACTGCAGGCGGTTGAACACTTCCGGGTTAATGGAAATGGTTTGTGTGGTGTCACCGCCAGACACCACACTTGCTAGGTGGTAGCTTAAATCGGCCGCGGTCCATTAGTACATGTCGGACCCGCGTGTCGCCGCCATCAGTACTTGCAGACCTAGCGCCACCACATGGCAGGTCTAGAAAGACGGACTAGCACTCGCCCCAGTTGTACGGACGACATTGCTAGCGACTAGACGTACGAGGCCTTCCTCTCATTTGCCGAGAGACAGTTAGAATAGCCTTCAGCTAAGCACATGACTACGACCTAGCAAGGCGCCATTAGCCTTACCTACTTTGAGAGTTATAGTATAAATGTCTCAAGAAGAACGCTGTATTCATCAGAGAATAAAAGTTAAGTATAAAGCAACTACGTACTTTTCTTGCTACCATTCAATAGTTATCCTGTTTCAGACTTCACGCCCGTCTGCATTAGTTAGCGTGCCTTTCGGCTACCTCCGAGTGGTGTGGCTGTCTTGCTACGCCACAACAGTTTGGTAGTCCGAAAAGGATTTTCTGAAGTCCTTCTTAGCTGCAAAATTGTTCTTGTCAGACTGCGCTGACGATGAACTGTATCACTTCTTCTGTCAGCTTTTCATTTTTAGCAACCACTAAAGAAATGGCACGCTTTATTTCATGATCCTATTGGTAATTACATATTCTCCGTTAGTTTTTCAACTGACAGAATCGACGGTCAGAAATAAGGGGGTGAAAGGAACATTAATGAAGCGGGATGGGAAGGAACTAAGTACATCCAGCCGCACGGCGGACTGCGGCAGCGCAGCGGTGAGAAAGAAAAATTTGTGCCGGACCGGAACTTGAACCCAGATGCTCCGCTTCACTAGAACGGTTACCTTAACCACCACGGCCTTCTGGAGATGCTTTCCGGCAGACCCAAATTCCCAACTTCCCTCTCCCCGTACGCAACTAACTCACCCATTATCGCCCTATTCCCAGATTTCTGAGTCCCGTATAAGCTCTGTCGTTGGTTGTGCATCCGCACTGAAACTTTTTCATCAAACAGCCCTAGTGCCCATAGAATTATAGGCACGTTCGAAAAAACTGACGCCACTTCTATCTAGAATGCATGGTTTTGGTATATTCGCCAAGTAAGCTTTTCGGTTTTTGCGGTGCTGATGAAACGCCTTAAAAGGGACGAGATGATTTGCGGTATGTTTTAGTTTGTCTGTACCAGACAGCGAAAGTTCTGCCACAGGACACCAGATCAGTGAGTGTTCGCAGATCATGTAAGAGAGTTTTTAACTCTTTCACAGGCTGGCTTGTAGGAAATAAGGTTTCCACAGCGTTTTTGTGTTTTCTGCGAAGTGTCAAATAGGAATAAGATGTTCTAGTGGATCTTTGATTCACATTTTACGTTTTCTTCCTATGCTTGTAACTGTTAAGGGAGACTGTTTTTCTTATATCAGATTGATATCCCAAGGAACTCACATACGTGGCAGCTTACGTCGACGTAGTTGTTTTCCATTGTCTGTAAGTAATTCTTGTTTGAGTACGCGCTCATTTAAGATATATTCATAATTTTTTAACATCTGGAAACCGTTACTCTCTGTTCAAAATGGTTCAAATGGCTCTGAGCACTATGGGACTTAACATCTATGGTCATCAGTCCCCTAGAACTTAGAACTACTTAAACCTAACTAACCTAAGGACAGCACACAACACCCAGCCATCACGAGGCAGAGAAAATCCCTGACCCCGCCGGGAATCGAACCCGGGAACCCGTTACTCTCTGTTCTTTGGACACTCGGGGAATATATGTTAGCAATTTCAGACATGCTAAGAGTAGAGATCTCACAAGGAAGAGGCACTTTGTTTGGAAGCTTGGCTGTAAATATACCGAAAAGTTTAGTTAGCGATGTCCAACTTTAAATGGGTTGTATTCGAAACAGATTGGGTTCTTTACTTTTAGTGACTTAAATTGTAGTTTGACGTATTGGGACTATGTGTTTTCATTTCCCCACTTGATAACAACCTTAAGGAATATTGCTACCTCCACATTTATTGCTTCTGCTTATCACAGAGGAATACACATTGCCAGAAGAACTGAAAGGTCGAACCTCCGTAATTGTCTCCCACGTCAACGCAGTATTTTTAAATTTGGCTGAAAAGTGTCTGCAACCTTCCTCTGTAACGGTCCAAAAGCGTGCCCGCCCTGCAACGCCACCCTCGGATTCGGCAATGCCTCGAACGGTGAGGTATCGACATGCGAGGAAAAAAGCCACAGCTGAGGTGTTCATATGAAGTGAAATTGGCTACCGACGTCACTGTGGCACCACAATTTGCCCAACGCCACTGCGGGTGTTTCACGCGACGGGAAGATCGTCGCACCCACTAGTACCAACGTTTCACACCTTCTGTTGAAGTCTCTACTTTGGAGGTCAGGACTGAGACCCCCAGCTTTGAAGTGGTTTTATTATGGACAGCCGAGGGAAGTATACCAGACACACCGTCACTCGGAAGGGCGAAAAAACCCCAGGGGTTGGCATAGAAGGCGTCATTGAAACCACCCCTTCCTTTCGGGCGTTGATTCCCATTCATTTCGCGGTCGAACAGGACAAAAGTAGTGTGAAGGGTGACAGGGTGACGTGCTTCACAACCTTGGACACTGTTGACACCGCCTTGACGACTCTAAAGACACTGTGAGGCAGCAACCTCTCTAAAGCTGATCTGACCTCTTTGCATTGTAGTACGACTGCAGGTTTTGCTCTGGTATACAGCGTTGAACGACTAAGGACATTTCAAAGCCATTCGATGAATTTGAACGTGATATGAAGCAGCGAAGTGTGTTGATCCTTTTTCACCTCTTCTATATGATACCCTCCTGTGGTGTGACTCCAGCGGTGAGGGAGAGGGGGGAAGGGGAACGACGTGAATAAAAGCGCAAATTTTCAGTCTATGAGTTGCAATGGTAGAATGTAAGACAATTACTGGATTTCGAAAGATTGAATCTTCGTGTTGCACAGTGCGCTTGTGTATAGCAGAACTTGAAGAGATATTAGGCGTGACCTATACGTCCAACAGAATTTGTGAGTCATCTTGTAGATGATAACAGAACCTTTGAAGCTTACGAAACTGGATGACATGAGAGTTTGTTTCAGAAGTTGTAGTTCTGTGTTGTGTAACGTTTGTTGGAGATAAAATGGAATTTCAGCAAGTGATTATCATTCCGACTAATTGGCAGAAATCACAAAATTGTCACTGTAATCTTCTTGAAAATGTCTAGCCACGGAACATACGATAGTGAATTTATAAATACATAATTTTAACAGTCGAAGGCGGCAATGACGTCCTTAAAAGAAAAAAGAGTACCATTCTATTCACTTGTTCCCGTAATGTACCACATTTTGTAACGCGGTACTAGCGTTTTGGGTGATATAGAAGGAAGGACCGGGCTTTAAGGGATTGAAAATAATTGATAAGGATTATACATACAAGAATTTAATAAAGCCATCACAATAACCTTATTACCTTACAGCTGACTGTGATACAGCAGAATACGAATATTAATTTTAACGAATTAAGGAACAGAAAAGATCCTAAGCAAATCACCAGCTTTCTTTGTGCTCATACTTTCCCTTCTTATGAATAAAACAGAAAATAAAAAGTAAAGTTGAACAAAAATTTTGCAATCTGTTAAAATTTCACAAGTCAAATAGAACATTTGAAAGGTTTTAAGCTTTTCACAAGTTGCAGAGAAACTTTTTAACCTTTTTAAACTTCACAATTCAAACAGAAATTTTGCGTTGTTTTGAAATATCATTGATGTAGTCAAAGTGATTCTTCACAAAATTTGTAAGAAAGATGACAGTTTGTATAGCAATAGCAAAATGAGAGGTAAGTGTTACAAATAAGGAACTGCTCTGGGCTAGAGGTACCAGCCCGACGCCACCGGAAAATTTCGGGACTGATTACAACATCGGAAAGCTGGAAGAACTCGAGCTCCTGCTTCTACAACACACAGTAAAATATCCTTTAAATCACATCCATCTTAATATAAAACGCCAGTGGATATGTAAGACATACAAAGCATACATTAATTACTAGGATAAAGGATTTCTAAAGTTCTCACTTTAATTTAAACCACACACTTAAGAAAAGTGGCACAAGCCAACAGACCCCTGAAAATTTGCTTAACAATTGCCCCATAGAACCAAAAAATTTGCACCAAAATGACAGCAACATTTCAGTCCAAACACACGAATTAGTATATCAAAGACCATTAACGAAAATTACCTTATTACAGGATAAGGTCAACTGGACAACAGAGAGAGGAAACGATGCAGCAACTACCAGATGCTACTTAATCAGCAGGGGCGGCTTGTGAACATTAGCTTACTATTTAAACGTTCGTCTAGTCCAAATTATAACACTGGGTAAAACTGTACATAAAAACCGGCTCTAAAATTACGCCGAACAGCGACGAATTGAAAGAAAGAGTAATACTAAGTGTTGGTTCAAATGGCTCTGAGCACTATGGGACTTAACATCTGTGGTCATCAGTCCCCTAGAACTTAGAACTACTTAAACCTTAACCTAAGGACATCACACACATCCATGCCCGATGCAGGATTCGAACCTGCGACCGTAGCGGTCACGCGGTTCCAGACTGAAGCACCTAGAACCGCATGGCCACACCGGCCGGCACTAAGTGTTGGGCCTCTGCTGTGTGCTCTATACCACTTCCGCCTCACGTCAGCAAAGACACCATTTAAGGCGTGATACGATCATCGATCGTCATGGCACGGCACAATCTGATGTCTAGCATTTCATGTTACAGTAATCCATAACACTCCGTTCCCTATCGCTCAAATGTTAACTGAAGAGAAGTGAGGTGAGAGCGTTTTAAACCCCTGTATTTTTTAGGTCGATTCAGATGACAAGATTTATACCCCTTTGAAGCTTCGTCTGTCGAGGAACATTAGGTTGTAGATGAGAAGTATTAGAGTGTTTGACTTCCTTAAGGTACAGCTTCACCACAGTCCGTGAGATAAACACTACAGCAGCTGATAGCAGCGCCTCTTGGTACTACAAAGCCAAACAGACTAGGCATTCTGTACGCAACGCAAACAATACAAAAGCCGGCTGCAATCGTAATGAAATCGTCAGGCACCGAATGCTGGCGACTCAGCGAACAGCAAGCTCCGCTGTTTGCGCTTTCGTTCTCAGCTATTACGGTGGGATTACTGTTGGCGCTGCTCCGCTCGGATTAATTAAGAGGCGGCCGGATTAAATGCGTCAGTGAATCACACACGTTGCCACGGCCCGGCCTCGGCCTGCAAATACGGCTCCAAGCAGGTAGGTGGGCCACACCCGCAGCCGCCGTGGCATCCACCCGCATAACAGCGAGGTAGCACGCAAGTTTGCTAACAGCTCCCATCTAAGCAGAATACCGTCAGCTCCGCTTTTAAACGCTTCGTAATAGCCGTCTGTTTGAGATCAAAAAGAAATTTTAGCAGATAAAATCAATATGTGTTGCTATCTTCTCTAAAATTTAAAAGGTCATATCCTGGCTGATTGATTCACTCACTCATTCATAGTCATCCACTCCAAACCGCTAAGGATAGAAACATGAAATTTGTATTTTTTAAAGTTTGAATTTGGGTTCTCAGTTAGACACAAAGAAATATCTGTTTCACTGTTGGAGGAAATTCATCTCCTATGCAGGTGAAATAGGGGATGTAAGTTTTTAAGGATGTATTTCATTATAAAAACAATTTCTGAAGATAAATCTATGAAAATTTGTATATGGCTTCTCTGTTAGAAATAAAAAGAAACACAAATATGCATTCCTCTATTTTTGGAAATTCAACCCCTAATGGTGTAAAATAGGGTTTGAAATGTTTTATGAAAATATTTCATTGCGATGTCATTTTTAAAGCTAAATCTTTGAAAACAGGTGTTTGGCTTCTCAGTTAGAAATGAAAAAATGCGTGTTTCACTGTTTTTGAAAATTCAGCCCGTGGCAGACGGGTTCATTGACTCATCATTACCAAACCAAACCTCTAAAGATAGAAACTTGAAATTTAGAGAGGGCGTTTATCTTGTGCTGTAGGCGTCGTTTAAGAAGGAATTGTTCGGAATTCCACTTATAAGGGTTGAAATAGTGAATGAAAGGCTTTTTGAAAATATGTCGCTATTGTTACAATTTTGAAGGTAATCTACGAAATCTGGTATTAGATTTTTCAGTCAGAAATAAGGAAAATAGGTGTTTCAGCAATTATGGATATCCAGTCATTAAGGGGGTATGAATATCAATATCAATATATGAATATCAAGAGCTTTGATGGAAACCCAGTTCTAAGCAAAGAAGGGAAAGCAGAAAGGTGGAATGAGTATATAGAGGGTCTATACAAGGGCGATGTACTTGAGAACAATATTATGGAAATGGAAGAGGATGTAGATGAAGATGAAATGGGAGATACGATACTGCGTGAAGAGTTTGACAAAGCACTGAAAGACCTGAGTCGAAACAAGGCCCCGGGAGTAGATAACATTCCATTAGAACTACTGATGGCCTTGGGAGAGCCAGTCCTGACAAAACTCTACCATCTGGTAAGCAAGATGTATGACACAGGTGAAATACCCTCAGACTTCAAGAAGAATATAATAATTCCAATCCCAAAGAAAGCAGGTGTTGACAGATGTGAAAATTACCGAACTATAAGTTTAATAAGTCACAGCTGCAAAATACTAACACGAATTCTTTACAGACGAATGGAAAAACTGGTAAAAGCCGAACTCGGGGAAGACCAGTTTGGATTCCGTAGAAATATTGGAAAACGTGAGGCAATACTGACCTTACGACTTATCTTAGAAAATAGATTAAGGAAAGGCAAACCTACGTTTCTAGCATTTGTAGACTTAGAGAAAGCTTTTGACAATGTTGACTGGAATACTCTCTTTCAAATTCTAATGGTGGCAGGACTAAAATACAGGGAGCGAAAGGCTATTTACAATTTGCACAGGAACCAGATGGCAGTTATAAGAGTCGAGGGGTATGAAAGGGAAGCAGTGGTTGGGAAGGGAGTGAGACAGGGTTCTAGCCTCTCCCCGATGTTATTCAATCTGTATATTGAGCAAGCAGTAAAGGAAACAAAAGAAAAATTCGCCGATGACATTGTAATTCTTTAAGAGACAGCAAAGGACTTGGAAGAGCAGTTGAACGGAACGGACAGTGTCTTCGAAGGAGGACATAAGATGAACATCAACAAAGGCGAAACGGGGATAATGGAATGTAGTCGAATTAAATCGTGTGATGCTGAGGGAATTAGATTAGGAAATGAGACACTTAAAGTAGTAAAGGAGTTTTGCTATTTGGGGAGCAAAATAAATGATGATGGTCGAAGTAAAGAAGATATAAAATGTATACTGGCAATGGCAAGGAAAGCGTTTCTGAAGAAGAGAAATTTGTTAACATCGAGTATAGATTTAAGTTATCAGGAAGTCGTTTCTGAAAGTATTTGTATGGAGTGTAGCCATGTATGGAAGTGAAACATGGACGATGAATAGTTTGGACAAGAAGAGAATAGAAGCTTTCGAAATGTGGTGCTACAGAAGAATGCTGAAGATTAGATGGGTAGATCACATAAGTACTGAAGAAGTATTGAATAGAATTGGGGAGAAGAGGAGTATGTGGCACAACTTGACAAAAAGAAGGGACCGGTTAGTAGGACATGTTCTGAGGCATCAAGGGATCACAAATTTAGCATTGGAGGGCAGCGTGGAGGGTAAAAATCGTAGAGGGAGACCAAGAGACGAATACACTTAGCAGATTCAGAAGGATGTAGGTTGCAGTAAGTACTGGGAGATGAACAAGCTTGCGCAGGATAGGGTAGAATGGAGAGCTGCATCAAACCAGTCTCAGGACTGAAGACCACAACAACAACAATGGGGTAAAAGAGTGGATGAAAGTATTTTTTCAAATAAAACATTATTAAAAATACTACAAGATTCTTAAAACTTCATCTGTGAAAATGGGTATTTGACTTTTCCGTTAGAAATAAAAGAACACGAGTTTTACTGTTTTTCGAAATTCAACCCCCTACTGGTGAAATAAGCGATGAAAATTTCTAAGAAAAAATTTCTTTGTATTAACAAAGTTTTAAACCTAAATCTATGAATACTAGTATTTCATTTCTGGGTTAGACATGAAGAAATATGTGTTACGGGATGAACGATTCTACGGAAATATCACCACAAGAACGCAAAAGGCATGATTAAAGGAAACTTGGACTCGAGCTATCAGAATCGCTTTTTGCACAGAAGTGTTTTCGGAAAAGACCATGCTTCCATGGCGCTGATTACGGTGAATACGTCAGAAGGTGATGTAATTTGTGAACAACATAAAAGTTCGATTGAATAAAAACAAAAACATCCCTACACGCCATTCATCAAACGCGATCGAAGCAGAACGTTCTAAGCTAGTACCTATACAACCTGTAAAAAAGGCAGTGCCCCGAGTGACTGGCTCAGTCACTGACTCATCATCGCCCATGCAAAACAGCTAAAGACAGAAACTTGACATTTTGCAGAGGGCGTTACCTTATACTGTAGGCGTTGTTTAAAGAACAATTTTTCGACATTCATTCCCTTATGGGATGAGACGAGGGATGAGATGCTTTTTGAATACACGTCGCTATCAAGGTAGTTCTGAAGCTAGAAATACGAAAATTGGTATTTGGTGTCTCAGTCTGAAGTAAAAAGAAAAAAACGACATGTTTCAGCATTCTTGGAAATTTAACCTCTGTAGGGTTGAGATAGTGTTTTTGGAATACGTCAAATTCAGTCTCTAAGGAGGTGAAATAGGGGTGAATTGTTTTATCAAATATTTCAGTATGAAAGCACTTGTAAAGCTAAATCTATGAAATTGAATCTGGTTTCTCTCTCAGTAATAAAGAATTACGTATTTTACTATATTTGGAAATTCAACACCTGGGGCTGTGAAATACGGGATGAAAGTATTTATGAAGACGTTTTATTATGCAAAGCTGTTTGAAGCAAAATCTATGAAAATTTGTATTTGGCCTCTCTATCAGTAATAAAAAACACGCATTGTACTGTTTTAAAATTTCAATTCTTAATTGGATGAAGTATGGGTTTAAACGTTTTACGCAAATATTTCGTTGTGAAAGCATTTTTAAAGCTAAATCTACGAAATATGGTATTTAACTTTTCGGGTAGGAATGAAAAAAAATGCATATTTAATGTTTTCGGATATTTATCCCCCTAAGTGGCTGAAATGGGGCTAGTCTGATTCACTGACTCATCATTGCCCAGAACAAATCGCTAAGGACAGCAACGTGAACGTTGTCCAGTTTGTGCTGTAGGCAACGTTTAAGAATGATTGTTCGAAATTCCAATCCGAATGGCAGTGAAGTAGGGGATGAAAGCCTATTTGATAACATGTTGCTATCAAGATAATTTTCAACCTAGAACTACGAAAATTGGTATTTGGTTTCTCAGTGAAAAAAAAAAAGTGTTTTAGCTAAGCGATACAATTGTGGGTGAAAGCTTTTTGAAAGTAAATAGTTATTAACCAGCTACTACAACTTTATTAAAGCTATGTCAATGGAAATTGCTATTTGACTTTTGGGTTAGAAATAAAATATTCGTATTACAGCGTTTTCGTAAAATTCAGCCTCTGAGGGAATGAAACAGAGGATGAAAAGTTTTACGAAATTATTCATTATGAAAGCAGTTTCAAAGCTAAATACATGAAAATTGCTGTCTTTGATAGAAATAAGAAAGTGTTCCACTGTTTATGGAAATTCAACCCCAGTGCGGTGAAATATGGGATGAAAATTTTTAAGAAAATATTACCTTGTATTAAAAATTTTTTAAAGCAAAATCTATGAGAGATGGTATTTCACTTCTCAGTTACAGATTAAAGAAATATATAAGCGATGAAAGTTTTTATGGAAGTATCGCCATAAGAACGCAAAAACATGATTAACAAAAACGTTCGACTCCAGATACCAGAATCCCTGTTTGGTCAGAAGTACATTCGGAAAAGATCAAGCTTCTATGACCTTAAATAGAGTAAACATTTAGAAGATGCTGCAATTTGTGAGTAGCATAAAATTCGATTAAGAAAAACAAAAAAAACATACTATCTATGTAAGCGAAGCTACTTCACGATAAAAATTATTGAATGACGGAATAAATAAAACGTTTCTACATCTTCAAGTTGAGAACGACACAGTCAACAAAAAGATACAAACGGAGGCAAATCTTTTCAGAAATTTGTTCCTTTTACTTAAATTTGAATCGGATGCTCACATATTATTTATCTTTTTCAGAAATATCTTTCTTGCAATTGCCAGTCAGCATTAGTATCCTTTCTACCCGGATCATCATCAGTTATTTTATTCACCAAACAGTAAAACATACTAACTACTCTTAATGTCTAATTTTTTAATCATTTTCCCTCAGAATCACCTGGTTTATTTTCGACCACACTCAACTCCATTGTTTCATCAACTCAATTGTTTCACTTTTGTTGATATTCATCTTATAACCCTTTTTCAAGAAATTATCTATTCCGCTCAGGTTACTTTCTAACACCTTTCCCATATCTGTCAAAATTACAACGTGGCCGACAATTGTGGAATTTGTGTTTCTTCATCCTGAACTTCAATTTCCTATTTAAATTTATCCTACACTTTCTTCAACTCCCTTTCAATATACCGATTTTATAACATCGATCATGGTGCAAAATTATGCAATTTCGGCTCATCCACATACTTTTGAAAATCATACTGGTTTACGCAAATCATGGCGAAAATTCATGCAAATGCAGCTATAACATTTGTCACAATATTACTGTAATATGGACAGAGTGATAGAGTTGTGCTGTAACACAAAGGGCACTCCGTTACAGTGTTGCTGCAACATGGAGGGCAATTGTTTATAGTTTCCCTTCTTGTATATTATTTCCCTTTCGGTCCGCGGACGATTATAACAAAACTCTGTTTCCTTTAAACTTTTTGCTTACTGTATGTTTTTCCTTCTAATTTCAGAATTTAAACACTACATTCCAGTTAACGTTATCGAACCCTAATTCTACAAGCAGTCTAAGCACAGGTTTGGGTTTCGTCAGTGTTTACTAATATAGCTAATCATATGTAAATATGCAATATAACTATTAAGAAATCAGAAAAAAATCGCTTGAAGAACTAAGAGACGAAATCCATTCCTTCCAAACCCACTATATAAGCGTAAGCCAGATGTGGCCTAAATTCAGGGAAACAGTATCGACAGAATGGAGAGATTTGTACCATACAAATTAACAAAGGACGGAACAGACCCCCAATGGTCCACGCAAAAATTCTCAACAGTGTTGCAGAAGAAACAAAAAAAATATGCAAAATTTAAAAGAAGGCAAAAATCACCAAAACTGGCGAAGTTTTACAGAAGCTTGCAATTGAGAGCAATCTTCAATGCGAGATATATTAATTATTTCGACAACAAAACTCTGTATCAGTATCTGGCAGAAAATCCAAGGAGGTTGTTGTAGCATGTGAAGTACACCAGAGGCAAGACACAATCAATTCCTTCACTTCGCGATAGTGACAGTAATGTTACCGATGACAGTGCAAGTGAAGCGATGGTACTAAATACGTTTTTTTCGAAACTCCTTCACCAATGAAGACGAAGTAAATATTTCAGAATTAGAATCCAGAACTTTTGCCAATATGAGTAACTTGGGAGTAAATGTCCTCCATGCATAAAAGCAGCTTAAATCAATAAAGACAGGTTCTCTGGTCCATATTGAACTCATATTAGATTCCTTTCATAGCATACTGATAAAATAGCTCTGTACTTAACAATCATACCCAACCTCTTGCCCGACGGAAGCTCCGCACCTAAAGACTGGACAATTGAACAGGTACACAAATACTCAAGAAAAGAAATACGAATAATCCGATTAATTACAGACCTATATCACTGACGTCGATTTGAAGTAGCATTTTGGAAAATATGCTGTGCTCGAACATTACGAATTACCTCGAGGAAACGATCTGCTAACACACATTCAGCCTGGTTTTAGAAAATATCATTTTTGTGAAACATATCTAGCTCTTTTTTCTCATGAAGTAATGAATGCTGTTGACGGGGAACCTTAAATTGATTCCAAATTTCTATTTTTAGTACTGTTCCTCACAAGCAGTTTAGCTTTCGTGTCCAAGGAGGACCGCCTCAGTTGTGCGACTGGATTCGTGAATTCCTGTCAGAAAGACTAGTAGGGATTGCCAGAAAGGCAACGAGTAAAAAAGAAGTTGTATCTGGCGTGCCTGAAGGAAGTGGTATAGGGTGTCTACTGTTCCTAATCTATACAGGGTGTTTCAGAACTGACGGTCAATAACTCACACATGGAAAGTGCAGGCCAAAGGTAGCTAAAAATCTCCAATAAACATGAGCCCACAAATCAATCGCTATCGAGATACAACACATTTTCTGTTGCGGTTCATCAGTGTCTGCCGGTCGCTGTGACCGAGTGGTTCTAGGTGCTTCAGTCCGGAACCGCGCTGCTGCAAAGGTCGCTGGTTCGAATCCTGCCTCGGGCATGGATGTGTGTGATGTCCTTAGGTTAGTTAGGTTTAAGTAGTTTTAGGTCTAGGGGACTGATGACCTCAGATGTTAAGTCCCTTAGAGCCCTCATCAGTCTCTAGAAACACATGGCATCTCTAAAAGTTAAAGTAGGTGTTCGAAATCTTGTCCATGCGCCTGAATGCAACATTGAACCCCTCTCTGAAGTGAGTTGCGAATCCTTTTAGGCAGTCCTGGGGATTTCTGTAAATGCTGGAAGGCTGCTTCAAACGGCAAGCGTAATTCCCCAAGAGAATTGAGCTCGGTAGCATAGAGCACGCTTTTGACATGACACCACACACCAAAATCCATGGGATTTACATCTGGAGACCTTGGAGGCGATGGCACAGGCCCCCCTTTACCTATCCAATGTTGACCCTGCGTCCGAGTTAGAAGCCGGCGCACACGTAAATGAATACGTGCTGGAGCACCGCTATACATGGACCACACTTTCAGGCGTTGGTTCAGTGATACATCATCATGAACATCTGAAAGTACAGTCCGCAGAAACCGCACATACTGTTGCCCGGTTAGTCTCTGTGGTAGGAAGTGGGGTCCAATTACGGGGTATCCGAGCAGTCCTGTCCAGACGTTCAACGAATAACGCTACTGATGTCGTGATAAGTGTGCTTCAATAGGATTGACATCGGTTCAAATGAGGCAGTTATGGCAGTTAAAAGTACCGTCACTGGACAATCCAGTCTCATCCGTGAACACAATATTGCTTACAAAATGGGGGTTCAGGGTACACTGTTGTTTCTGCCAGTGGCCGAAATTCCCTCTAGGAGGGGAGTCTGTATTGTTGAGACCTTGCTCTCACTGGATTTGATATGGATAGAGGACTTGCCGATGTAAAATTCGCCACACACTGCTATGACTTGTAACACGCCTTTGGATAGCAATCTTCCTGGTTGAAGTACTCGCATGTTCGTGTGCAATGTGTAACACCCTTTCCTCAGCATCGAGTGTTATGGATCTGGGTCGAACTTTTTGTAAATAGTGTGCGAAACTCCCGGATTCTCTAAGGCGCTGACGTAACTCGCTAAATGTAGGCCTGTCAGACTGTCTGCGGAAAGGGAAAGCTTCTTAACACAGTTGTGCGGCCTCAAGAGCCCTGCCATTCGTTTTGCCATGCATGGAGTGCATGTCAGCGTACTCTTCATTGGTGTAATCTCTGTCCATGGTGTCTTAACATTCGTACCTGATTGTGAGGCCGGTACGACGCTGTGCAAGAAGGAGTTGAACGGAAGTAGTTGCGCTTGAGTAAACAAACAGATAGTAAACAAACAGATAAATGATTAGGAGACAATCTAGTAAAGCCATAAGAAGATCGAAACCAATTTCAAAATAATTTAGACAAGATATCTGTATTGTGCGAAAAGTGGTAATTGACTCTAAGTAATGAAAAGAGGATATCCACACGAATACGAAAAGTAACCCTTTAAATTTCGGTTACACGACACGTCACACAAATCTAAAGGCTGTCATTTCAGCTAAATACCCAGAAGTTACAATGCTGAAGAAACTGGAACGCGCACAAAGAAAATGTTGTGGTAAAGGCAAACGAAAGAATGTGTTTTATTGGAAGAACTGTTAAAAGGTGCGACAGGTCTACCAAAGGGACTGACACACTCTGCTCTTGAAATTGCTACCCTCATTCGCGTTTCGTCCACTATGTATCACCTGATTGACCGTGCTAATGCGTAGTCTTACCCAGACGCACGGATAACATCACAACTCAGCATCCTGTGATCCACTTACTAGATAACTAACATGTTGACGGAGGTGACAGTAGAATTTTTGGTCTGGTCACCACGTTGGTGCAGGCGTGGAGGGGCCCCATCTTACTTACTTACTTACGTACTACTATTGTCCGTCTTTGCTAGAGTCTTGCTGTGCGGTGCAGGATCCCCACGAGAGAGAGGATTGCCGTGTATGAAACGTGAGTTCGGGTGACAGTCATGAAAACAAAACCGTTTTTCAAGGTGGCGAGATCTTTTCACGGAATTTTGATCTCCAATTTTCTACTCTGAATGCGAAAATCTCGTGTTGACAGTCACATACATATTGATCATTGAGGTAAAATAAGAGAAATCAGAGCTCTCACGGAAAGATTAAAGAATTATTTTTTCCTGCGTGTCGCTCGAGAGTGGAACGGTAGAGAAATGGAGAGAAAGTGGTTCTACAAACCCTCTGCTAGGCGCTTAATTGTGTGAGAAGTCACGTAGATGTTGATCAGTATTGCCTTGTGTGTTTGCAGATTTCTATGACACCGAAAATGTGTCAGTTTTTCCAATATCCTATAAATAATTCGTGTAATTATTTTGTAAACATCAGTTTTAAACGGATGGTTCGGCTATATTCATACACGGCTGCAAATGTCTCCTTTATAACAGAATTGTTACATTTTTCTTATTTGACTCTCAAGTACTTTGCAAACCAAGTGAAGTAGTTGTACCGTTTCTTCTTGCAAATATCTCAGTAAATCTGAGGGTATGACGTCTATTACAAGTGTCTTATCCTGCATTTTTTTTATTTGCATCTACCTTTGTCTTCTCTTTGTATAACATTGTCTTCAGTTTCATTTCCCTTCTATTGAGCACTTAGTACAGGCTAGACATCTGAGGTCTTCGTATTCGCAACGGTTCTTCCGTTTTCTACATACTTCTTTTTAATTATTCTACAGAGAGCACCTATTTCAAACGTTCATGTTTGTATAGGTTATCATTTCTCCTCCAGTCACTCCTGGTCTGTTAATTTCCTGTTTCTGTCCACCTCATATTTTAGACGCCTGTATTTGACGTATATTCTCTCCTTTATTCAGTTAAATTCACACTCACGTGTTGGAAAAGAGAAACCTTACGCGACTTCAGATCAGCAGGACATGTTCAGTGTGCTGCCGTCACACGCAGCACGGCCCATTTTCTAAACAGTTGACGGAGACGTGCCGCCTGCTCGATTCCAGACGCACCTTGAAAGTAAATTTTCGAAACTCGAGAAATATCTGGCTGCCTCTCACAGGCGACCAGAACGCCATTTGCACGCGGCTCACTCTGGACGTGCCGGAGCGACGGCGGCTTCCCGTTTAAGGAGTGAACCGCCCTGGGGAGAATTCAGCAGCCGCGGGCGGCGAATTCTTCGCGCCTACGCGTCTCAATTTTGTGGATGCCTCGAAGATTCCTCGCGGCTCCATCACGAGGATTAAGCAACGTGAGAAAATTTGACGCCCGCCCACCGCGCCTTAAATTGCATTCCTGGCCGCCGCCTCGGCCCCTAACCCCTTTACCTCCTTCTCCTCAACAACCTCTCTCTCTCTCTCTCTCTCCACATCTCTCTCACGAGCCCGCGTGCTCAGGTCATTGAGAAGGACCCACAGTGGCAGGGTATTGGGCCGGGCGCTCATCGCAACGACGTGCGATGACTCTTCAGTTGTTTTGTATATTTTAGACATCACTAGCTCGTGCTATATATTCTACTCAGAGGTTGCAACCCGTCGCAATCATCTGTATGCTTCAAATTCTGTCTACAATATACTTCATTTCGCAGATTCATTATAAGTTTAATTAGTGATCTTAACATGGACACACACACATACAAATGGAGATGACAAAAATCATGCGATGCTCCCTAATATCGAGCCGGACCTTCTTTTTTCCGGCCTTGTGCAACCGCTCCACGTAACGTGGATTCAACAAGTCGCTGTAAGTCACCTACAGAAATATTGAGTTCGTTCGTTCGAACTGTCCGGATTGTTCTTCAAACAAACTGCGAACAAATGTGAGTCGATGACAATGCGCATCACTGTTTCGGAACTTGAAGTCCGTGAATGGCTGCAAATGAAGCAATCGATTAGAATGACCACCAGTCGATGATCGGTTCAGGGGGCCGTTCCACGTAAACACAGCTCTCAGAGTTATGGAGCCACGGCCAACTTGCATAGAACTTTATTGGCAACTTGGGTCCATTTGCTACGACTTCGTGGAGACTGCGGCACGCTGGAGCCCTACCGTCAGCTCTTACCAAGAATCGGGACTCGTCTGACCAGGCCACAGTTTTTAGCTCGTCTAGGATGCGACCAATATGGTCACGAGCCCAGAAGAGGCATTACAAACTAGGTCGCGCTGTTAGCAAAGGCACTTGGGCTAGTCCTCTGCTACCGTAGCCCGTTACCGCCCAATTCCGCCGCACTGCCCTAACGGATAAGTTCGTCGTACATCTCTGCGGTTACTTCACGTAGTGTTGCCTGTCTATCACTGACAACTCTACACAAACGCCGCTGCTGTCGCTCGTTAAGTGTAACGCCGTCGGCCACTGCGTTGTCCGTGATGAGAGGTAATACCTAAAATTTGTTACTCTGGGTAAACGGTTGATACTGTGGATAGCAGACCAACGAATTCCCTAACGATTCCCGAAATGAAATATCCCATGCGTCTAGCTCCCACCACCATTCCGCGTTCAAAGTCTGTTAAGCCCCCTCGTGTGGCCATACTCTACATCTACATCTACATCTACATTTATACTCCGCTAGCCACCCAACGGTGTGTGGAGGAGGGCACTCTACGTGCCACTGTCATTACCTCCCTTTCCTGTTCCAGTCGCGTATGGTTCGCGGGAAGAACGACTGTCTGAAAGCTTCTGTGCGCGCTCTAATCTCTCTAATTTTACATTCGTGATCTCCTCGGGAGGTATAAGTAGGGGGAAGCAATATATTCGATACCTCATCCAGAAACGCACCCTCTCGAAACCTGGCGAGCAAGCTACACCGCGATGCAGAGCGCCTCTCTTGCAGAGTCTGCCACTTGAGTTTGTTAAACATCTCCGTAACGCTATCACGGTTACCAAATAACCCTGTGACGAAACGCGCCGCTCTTCTTTGGATCTTCTCTATCTCCTCCGTCAACCCGATCTGGTACTGATCCCACACTGATGCGCAATACTCAAGTATAGGTCGAACGAGTGTTTTGTAAGCCACCTCCTTTGTTGATGGACTACATTTTCGAAGGACTCTCCCAATGAATCTCAACCTGGTACCCGCCTTACCAACAATTAATTTTATATGATCATTCCACATCAAATCGTTCCGCACGCATACTCCCAGATATTTTACAGAAGTAACTGCTACCAGTGTTTGTTCTGCTATCATATAATCATACAATAAAGGATCCTTCTTTCTATGTATTCGCAATACATTACATTTGTCTATGTTAAGGGTCAGTTGCCACTCCCTGCACCAAGTGCCTATCCGCTGCAGATCTTCCTGCATTTCGCTACAATTTTCTAATGCTGCAACTTCTCTGTATATTATAGCATCATCCGCGAAAAGCCGCATGGAACTTCCGACACTATCTACTAGGTCATTTATATATATTGTGAAAAGCAATGGTCCCATAACACTCCCCTGTGGCACGCCAGAGGTTACTTTAACGTCGGTAGACGTCTCTCCATTGATAACAACATGCTGTGTTCTATTTGCTAAAAACTCTTCAATCCAGCCACACAGCTGGTCTGATATTCCGTAGGCTCTTACTTTGTTTATCAGGCGACAGTGCGGAACTGTATCGAACGCCTTCCGGAAGTCAAGGAAAATAGCGTCTACCTGGGAGCCTGTATCTAATATTTTCTGGGTCTCATGAACAAATAAAGCGAGTTGGGTCTCACACGATCGCTGTTTCCGGAATCCATGTTGATTCCTACATAGTAGATTCTTGACTCACGCCGGTCGCGGTGGTCTAGCGGTTCTAGGCGCGCAGTCCGGAACCGCGCGACTGCTACGGTCGCAGGTTCGAATCCTGCCTCGGGCATGGATGTGTGTGATGTCCTTAGGTTAGTTAGGTTTAAGTAGTTCTAAGTTCTAGGGGACTGATGACCTCAGATGTTAAGTCCCATAGTGCTCAGAGCCATTTGAACCATTTTTTGACTCACGTCACAAACCTTTTCACATGAGTAAAAATGATAGCTCTGCCCATTCTTTGCCCTTTTTTACCCTGAGTACGCGATATTACTGCCACCTGTATTCATGCATATCGTTATCCCACGACTTTCGTCGGCCAAGTGTATAAGTTTAATTAGTACACTTTAGGACACGTATCATCTGCTTTAGCGTGCTACATCCTGTGACATATCCGGTTAATTCATCCTGTCTGCGGGTTCCGACTTTGGTATCCGACACCCATCTCGAGTATCGATACAGAGAACAGGTCTGACACACTCGGGCTATGTATTCCAGCCCTGAGCCGCGCAAGGCGCAGCTGGATCTAACATGTAACCTGTAGTGGTTCTCTGATGCTAGACTACGTGTAAATGCTGCAGCCCTGCTCTTGCCAATCAATCTCTTCCTGCTGTTTGAAGCCTTTAGTTACGCGCCGTTAAACAGTAAAGTTTTGACGTTTCACGTTTGTGATTTGGATTACTCCTTGCACTGATGTATATGCTCAAGACGATTTTGCTACGATCTGGATTTGTTTTTTGTTAGCAGTTCTGGAATTACCTGTTTGTTCCAGTGTTCTCGGCCTTAGTACCACCGCGAGAGATCATAAACTGTATTCTGCCTCTACTGAGTGGAATAGAAAACGATCCAAGGATCGTTGTACTTTCTGTCTTTATCAGCTACAATGTGGCGCCTCTGTAGGTAAAATGAAAGATTGCTAGGATTTGTCCTTTTATAATATAAGGTTCTTCAACTGGTCGTTAGCTGTAACAGTTTTCGATACCGAGTCCACATATATCAGGTTTTCTGGAGAAAGACATTTACATCTACACATATACTCCATAAGTATCCTTGCCATGTGTGGAGGAGGGCACTTTGTGTATCATTGTTACTGATCCAATCGCGAATATTACGGACAAATATTGATCTTTGATAAGCCTCTGTCTGAGATCGAATCTAATTTCACTTTCATCGTCCTTTCATGAGATATACGGAGATGAAAGAAATACATTGATTGACTCTTCTAGAAAAGTACACTCACGTAGTTTCGATGCTAAACCTTACAACGCCAGTACTATAGCTGTGGGGCTTCAGTAAGTATTTGATCGACTTTGAACCCGGGTAAGGTCATGTGTCGCCATTGAGCTTGAATGCATGATGTCATTCAAGGTGGCGGATGGGTGAAAATTTAAAAATGCAAGATAGTGAGTGGAGAATACTTTAAAAGTCAAAGGTGGTAGATAATACGAACTATAAAAATCGAAGATGGCACTGTCAGGGAATTTAAAAGTCAAATATGGTGGCTGATGGGAAATTTAAAAATAAAGATGGCGGGAAATTTTCAATAAAATGGAGATGGCAGTGACAGTGCTGTATATTTTTTTCCATCGTCCACCATGTTCAAAATCATCTAATTACACTTCAGTATTTCCACAAGCTCTTTTGAGTGCGATATTCAAAATTATTTCATTTCTTATTAAAATGTATTGTAAGCACTCCTCGTTCCTCAACCCTCCCCCCCCCCCCCTCACACACACACATAAACACACGTGTGTGTGTTATGTTCCACATCTCTATTTCATCTTACTTTGTTTTCATGCTCCACTAATGTTTATGTCACCGCTTCACCAGTAAATTTCTTGTCTCTCTCTTTGCAATATACGGTACTACAGAGGCAATAGGAAAGAAGTAGTTCAAATAAAAATATTGTAGATATAACATTTATTGTAAATAAATAAGGTTACACTCTGAAGAAAATTAGATGCATACTTATCCTAGAAGGGTGCAATATACTGCTTGACTCATCGGTGAAGGTATGTTCTCGAAACTTTAACAAAAGCCCATACCGAGCTACTGAGCGTCTCTCATGCAGAGTCTTCCACTGGAGTTTATCTATCATCTCCGTAACGCTTTCGCGGTTACTAAATGATCCTGTAACGAAGCGCGCTGCTCTCCGTTGGATCTTCTCTATCTCTTCTATCAACGGTACGGATCCCACACTGCTGAGCACTATTCAAGCAGTGGGCGAACAAGTGTACTGTAACCTACTTCCTTTGTTTTCGGATTGCATTTCCTTAGGATTCTTCCAATGAATTTCAGTCTGGCATCTGCTTTACCGACGATCATCTTTATATGATCATTCCATTTTAAATCACTCCTAATGCGTACTCCCAGATAATTTATGGAATTAACTGCTTCCAGTTGCTGACCTGCTATTTTGTAGCTAAATGACAAGGGATCTATCTTTCTGTTATTCGCAGCACATTACACTTGTCTACATTGAGATTGAATTGGCATTCCCTGCACCATGCGTCAATTCGCTGCAGATCCTCCTGCATTTCAGTACAATTTTCCATTGTTACAACCTCTCGATACACCACAGCATCATCTGCAAAAAGCCTCAGTGAACTTCCGATGTCATCCACAAGGTCATTTATGTATATTGTGAATAGCAACGGTCCTATGACACTCCCCTGCGGCACACCTGAAATCACTCTTACTTCGGAAGACTTGTCTCCATTGAGAATGACATGCTGTGTTCTGTTATCTAGGAACTCTTCAATCCAATCACACAATTGGTCTGATAGTCCATATGCTCTTACTTTGTTCATTAAACGACTGTGGGGAAATGTATCGAACGCCTTGCGGAAGTCAATAAACACGGCATCTACCTGGGAACCCGTGTCTATGGCCCTCTGAGTCACGTTGACGAATAGCGCGAGCTGGGTTTCACACGACCGTCTTTTTCGAAACCCATGCTGATTCCTACAGAGCAGATTTCTAGTCTCCAGAAAATTCATTATACTCGAACATAATACGTGTTCCAAAATTCTGCAACTGATCGACGTTAGAGATATAGGTCTATAGTTCTGCACATCTGTTCGACGTCCCTTTTTGAAAACGGGGATGACCTGAGCCCTTTTCCAATCCTTTGGAACGCTACGCTCTTCTACAGACCTACGGTACACCGCTGCAAGAAGGGGGGCAAGTTCCTTCGCGTACTCTGTGTAAAATCGAACTGGTATCCCATCAGGTCCAGCGGCCTTTCCTCTTTTGAGCGATTTTAATCGTTTCTCTACCCTTCTGTCGTCTATTTCGATATCTACCATTTTGTCATCTGTGCGACAATCTAGAGAAGGAACTACAGTGCAGTCTTCCTCTGTGAAACAGCTTTGGAAAAGGACATTTAGTATTTAGGCCTTTAATCTGTCATCCTCTTTTCAGTACCATTTTGGCCACAGAGTGTCTGGACATATTGTTTTGATCCACCTACCGCTTTGACATAAGACCAAAATTCCTTAGGATTTTCTGCCAAGTCAGTACATAGAACTTTACTTTCGAATTCATTGAACGCCTCTCGCATAGCCCTCCTCACACTACATTTCGCTTCGCGTAATTACAGTTTGTCTGCAAGGCTTTGACTATGTTTATGTTTGCTGTCAAGTTCCCTTTGCTTCCGCAGCAGTTTTCTAACTCCGTTGTTGTATCACGGTGGCTCTTTTCCATCTCTTACGATCTTGCTTGGCACATACTCATCTAACGCATATTGTAAGATCGTTTTCAACTTTGTCCACTGATCCTCAACGCTATCTGTACTTGAGACAAAACTTTTGTGTTGAGCCGTCAGGTACTCTGTAATCTGCTTTTTGTCACTTTTGTCAAACAGAAAAATCTTCCTACCTTTTTTAATATTTCTGTTTATGGCTGAAATCATCGATGCTGTAACCGCTTTATGATAGCTGATTCTCTGTTCTGCGTTAACTGTTTCAAATAGTTCGGGTCTGTTTGTCACCGGAAGGTCTAATATGTTATCGCCACGAGTCGATTCTCTGTTTAACTGCTCAAGGTAGTTTTCAGATAAAGCACTTAAAAATATTTCACTGGATTCTTTGTCCCTGCCACCCGTTATGAACGTTTGAGTCTCCCAGTCTATCCGGCAAATTAAAATCTCCACCCAAAACTATAACATGGTGGGGAAATCTACTCGAAATATTTTCCAAATTATCCTTCAGGTGTTCAGCCACAACAGCTGCTGAGCCAGGGGGCCTATAGAGACATCCAATTATCATGTCTGAGCCTGCTTTGACAGTGGCCTTCACTCAAATTATTTCACATTAGCGGATGTTTACCTTATATCTGTGCAATTTCGTGCATAATCCTCCTCAAAAGCCATTTATTTTCATTTACTTTATCACACAGTTCAGCTATGCCCTTCAGTGCCCAGTCGGAATATCTCTGTTGACAAAAGTGTGTGTAACACCTTACCAGTAACAATAGTCGAACTCCAGTCATCAATAATTTCAAATGTCGTTAAAATCACATTATGTGTGTTGATACAGATTAGTCATACTTAGAATTAGTTTAAAATCCCTGCCATCCGCCATCTTGGATCTTTAAATTTCCTTTCATCCGCAGTGTTGATGATGTCATGCATCCAAGGTCAGTGAACGCCCGTTATCCTGCCAGGGTTCGAAGTCAGTTACAGAGTTCCAGAAATCACATAAAAATACTACTAACATCGCTCTTGCGACCTCTGTCACTGAAGTCGAGCACCGGCCAGTGTGGCCGAGCGGTTCTAGGCGCTACAGTCTGGAACCACGCGTTAGTTAGGTTTAAGTAGTTCTAAGTTCTACGGGACTGAAGACCTTAGAAGTTAAGTCCCTTAGCGCTCAGAGACATTTGAACTATTTCGGAACTGAAGTTGAGCAAATACATCATTTACATTTTCGCACTTAGGAAACGAACCAACGTTAACGCATGTTGCTGTTCTTCAGATCTTCTCTATTTCATCCACGCGCTTTTTTTTGTGATACAGGTCCCACACTGACGAGGTGTATTCAAGTAAAAGTCGAACATGTGTTCCCTCAGATACCTCCTCCACGGCAGAAGTCTACTTCCTGTGGTTTTTCCCGATGTTTCCCCGTAGTTTATTTAACCTGGTCAGATTAGTGTTGTAAAGACTTCTCCTACATCAAACCAGAAACAACATGTACCAAAAAATGTTTTTAACACATAGGCTGACATGTTATGAGAATAATTATAATTACCGACATACATAACAGCAGTGAGTAATAGCAATAACTGACATTATAATAGTAATAACAAAATAAGCGGGAATATAAATGGAAATGTCGTGTGGCTAGGGCCTCCCGTCAGGTAGACCGTTCGCCTGGTGCAGGTCTTTCGATTTGACGCCACTTCGGCGACCTGCGCGTCGATGGGGATGAAATGATGATGATTAGGACAACACAACACCCAGTCCCTGAGCGGAGAAAATTTCCGACCCAGCCGGGAATCGAACCCAGGCCCTTAGGTTTGACAGTCTGTCACGCTTACCACTCAGCTACCGAGGCGGACTGCGGGAATATGAATAGCTATAAGGTTCATTAGTTTAGCACATTTGACGTCGTCATCAGATACGCCAGGGACAGTGAAAGAGAAGATGACTGAAAATGACAGTGACAAATACCTGTTAAGAAAGGACAGATTTTCAGTAGATATCTGTATAACAAGGGGAGGAAAAAGAGGTTCAGACAGCGCGCTGCAAGAGCGAGCTGCAGACAACTATAAGGGAAATGTAGCTATTGTGATGGGAGGTGGACCATTAGCTGAATGTTGAGTTTTGAGAGGGCTTATTTTTCTTTTATGTTTTGAGGAAAATCATACCGAATTCGGCTTCCTGATACAGAAAATGGTTTTCGCAATATGGCTGTATTATGTGCTGCAGGGGAGAGGATTTTGGGTTATTGGGACAGAGTATTAGTGTAACAGTTGAAGTAAATGAGAGTAAGAAGACAATAGATAAAACACAGTGTATGACACTTCCTGGCAGATTACAACTGTGTGCCGGACCGAGACTCGAACTCTGGGACTTTGCCTTTCGCGGGCAGCTGCTCTACCATCTGGGTTACCCAGGCATGACTCACGAGCCATCCTCACAGCTTTAATTTCGCCAGTATCTCGTCTTCTGTCTTCGAAAGTACACAGAAAGTCTCCGGCAGATCTTGCAGAAATAGCACTCCTGGAAGAAGCGAAATTTCGGTGACATGACTTAGCCACAGCCTGGGAGATGTTTCCAGAAAGAAATTTTCATTCTGCAGCGGAGTGTGCGTTGATGTGAAACTTCCTGGCAGATTAAAACTGTGTGCTGCACCGAGACTCGAACTCGGTACCTTTGCATTTCGTGGGTAAGTGCTCTACCACCTGAACTACCTGTCATTTGTTAAGTACCTGTTGACCCTGTTCCATTCGCGATCAAAGCGAGGGAAAAACACACATCTACACACATAAAAAATAGTTTTGCATCACCTCGGTTCCTAGAGTTTCGGAACCTATACACAAAATTGGATTAGAGTTCAACATAAACATCATTTCCGCCCTATTTATTGCTCATGAAAACCGCTGTGTGGTACCACCATAAAGCGAGACCTTCAGAGGTGGTGGTCCACATTGCTGTAAACACCGGTACCTCTAATATCCAGTAGCACGTGCTCTTGCTTGATGCATGCCTATATTCATCGTGGCATACTATCCACAAGTTCATCGAGGCACTGTTGGTCCAGATTGTCCCACTACTCAACGGCGCTTCGGCGTAGATCCCTCAGAGTGGTTGGTGGGTCACGTCGTCCATTAACAGCCCTTTTCAATCTATCCCAGGCATGCACGATAGGGTTCATGTCTGGAGAACATACTGGCCACTCTACTCGAGCAATGTCTTTATCCTGAAGGAAGTCATTCACAAGATGTGCACAATGAGGTCGCGAATTGTCGTCCATGAAGACGAGTGCCTCGCCAATATGCTCCCGATGTGGTTGCACTATCTGCCGGAGGATGGTATTCAAGTATCGTACAGCCGTTACGGCGCCTTCCATGACCACCAGCGGCGTACGTCGGCCCCACATAATGCCACCCTAAAACAGCAGGCAATCTCCAGCTTGCTGCACTCGCTGGAGTGTATCTAAGGCGTTCAGCCTGACCGGGTTGCCTCGAAACGTGTGTCGGACGATAGTCTGGTTGAAGGCATATGCAACACTCATCGTTGAAGAGAACCGTCCATTCGGCATGTTGTTGGGCTAATCTATACAGCTCTGCATGGTGTCGTGGTTGCAAAGATGGACCTCGCCATGGACGTCGGGAATGAAGTTAAGCATCATGCAGCCTACTGCGCGCAGATTGAGTTGCAACATGACTTCCTGTGGCTGCACGAAAAGCAGTATTCAACATGGTGGCGTTGCTGTCAAGATCCCTCCGAGCCATAATCTGTAGATAGTGGTGATCCACTGCAGTAGTAGCCCTTGAGCTGCATGAGCGAGGCATGTTATCGACGGTTCCTGTCTCTCTGTATCTACTCCATGTCCGAACAACACCGCTTAGGTTCACTCCGAGACGCCTGGACACTTACCTTGTTGAGAGCCCTTCCTGGCACAAAGTATTTATGCCGACGCGATCGAACCGCGATATTGAGCGTCTAGGCATGGTTGAACTACACACAACATGAGCCGTGTACCTCCTTCCTGGTGGAAAGACTGAAACTGATCGGCTGTCGAATCCCCTTCATCTAATAAGCGCTGCGCATGCATGGTTGTTTACAACTTTGGGCGGGTTTAGTGACTTATCTGAACAAAGGGACTGTGTCTGTGATACAATATCCACAGTCAACGTCTATTCAGGAGTTCTGGGAACTAAGGTGATGCAAAACTTTTTCTGATATGTGTATATGGCTGTGTACAATTCCTAATTTCTCTTGTCTTCGCTGTCCCAACATGAAATGTACGTTGGTGGCAGTAGAATAATGCTGCAGTGAACTTCAAATGCCAATTCGATAAACTTTCTCAATAGTGTTTCACAGAAAGAACGTCGTCTTCCCTTCCGGGATTCCCATTTAAGTTGACAAAGCATCTCCGTAATACTCATATGATGATCTAGCAAGTACACAGAACCAGAAGGTAGCTTTCTGTTACAACTCTATCACGCTTCGCTATTATTACTTCTCTTACGGCTTCAGATGGTTCTAACATAACTTTCAGGCTTGTTTCTTGCGGTATTCCTTCCATCCGTATTAAATCTATCCATTAATCATTCACAGCAACACGGACTGATACATTTCAAAGTAGTGTGGGTTCAAATCAATGCACTGCCTATTAATGAGTAAGGAAATTTGATACTGGAAGGGCCTGAAGGAAAATTTTAATATCTGGATATAACAAGTAAAGTATCAATTTATGAGTGTCGAAATCTTTGCTGAATTCTAAAAAGTACATCAGAGTCGCCTTCATTTCGTGAGTCACTTTTATAAGAACGGTGGTAGTACTGCAGTTTTCATGTAAACCTGACTTTTTGTCTAAAACATTGTTTAGGGTTACGGAATTGGTAAGCTGATTGTGAACTATGTAAGATCAATTGTAAAGTCTTAGATGCTGTTGGTAGAATGCAAGTGGGCATGTGGTCGGCAGGTTCTTTGGCATATTTCGTCTTGAGTAAATGCTTTATGAGTTCTTCCATCCACGCTGTTATGAATATGCTGGAGGTCGGAGAATGGTTAAAAATGTCATTAGTTTGGGAAATAGTGGATCGCCAAGGAAACTGGTCATTCGAACTCTGATTTAATTGGACGGCTGCAGAATGGATGCGTGCAGTCGACTTCCTGAACGTATTAATAGTGAATGGCTGTTGAATTTTTTTTCTTATGAACTGACTAATTTGTACCGTACCGTTGTGTATTGTCGTCGGCGTGCGAAGTATCGATTTAGGTCCCCGGTAGGAACTAGAGTTTCAGCTACAGATTTAGGTTTGCTTATTAATAGACTGGTTCTGAGCACTATGGGGCTTACATCTTAGGCCATCAGTCACCTAGAACTTAGAACTACTTAAACCTAACTAAGGACGTCACACACATCCATGCCCGAGGCAGGATTCGAACCTGCGACCGTAGTTGTCGCGCGGTTCCAGACTGTAGCGCCTAGAACCGCTCGCCCACCGCGGCCGGCTATTCCTAGACTTCGTACGTTTTGCACAAGGTGGCAGGCAAAGTGAGTTCTCAGTTTACGAGTGAGTATACCCCAGTTTTTTCTTACAGACTGACTAGGTGCGTAGCGTAGTTGCGAATAGTCAAGGTGGCTATCAGTAGTCGGGTGCCGTTTGTATGTCCCGTGTGCTCCGTCTCTGATACTAATAAGGAATTTGAGGTAACCTGTAAGCCATGCTGTAAGATTTCTATTTGCTCATACAGTTTTTAAAGCAACGTGTTTACAGAAATTATTCACGTAGTGAAATTAGATATTCATAATTTATATCTACGTTATTCCCTACCGTTGCCATTGGCAAGAAATATTGCAGGCGCAGATGCTAGGTCAGACTTATTAATGCGGTAAAAATCTGAAAAGTCGCCACTGGTCGTTCGTTCATTGGTCATTGCAACGAGTAAGATATGAATATCACATATTGAGCAGACATGCCAGATGCAGAGATGTGATCAGTGCGAATTTCGCTGTTGGCAGATTTCGTTGCAAATGTGTCAATAAACGTCGGAGTGCCTGCTATGTTGTCAGTTGTGGAAACAGTGTAAGAATAGAAAAGGAAAGCGCATGCCTGAATATTGAAACGAAGGTGTCTCCGTACACGTCCTCCCTGATATTTAATGTTTGTGACTGCATCCTTGCTCGTTCGGTAATCACAAAATAACTGTTCCTTACGGTAATCAGTGAGCGTTACGTTACATTATATTTAAGTCGAGAGTCAACCGCCAATCCCTGCATCAAGAATCGATCCTAAGTCTTCCTGCATTTCGCTACTGGCGTTATGACTTCTTTGTAAAAAGAAAAATCGTTTCCAAATACGCTCATGAAGCTTCAGATGTTACCCACAGAGCCATTTGTATGCATAGTAGATAGTAATGATGTATATATGCAAACTTAAGGAATGAATGAAATTTTGTAGCAAGGCCTGGATTCGAACCCGGGTTTCCCGTTGACTACATCTCCATCAACATCTACATGGATACTCTGCAAATCACTTTTAAGTGCCTGGCAGTGCGCGGAAAGAATGAATACCTATATCTTTCCGTATGAGCTCTGATTTCCCTTATTTTATCGTGGTGATCGTTCCGCCCTGTGTAGTTCGTTGCCAACAAAATACTTTCGCATTCGGAGGGGAAAGTTGGTGACTGAAATTTCATGAAAAGATTCCGTCGCAACGAAAAACGCCAGCCCAAATCCCGTATCATTTCTGTGACACTCTCTCGCATATTTCGCGATAACACAAAACGTGCTGCCTTTCTTTGAACTTTTTCAATGTACTCCGTCAATCCTACCTGGTAAGAATGCGACACAGCGCAGCAGTGTTCTAAAAGAGGACGGGCAAGCGTAGTGTAGGCAGTTTCCTTAGTAGGTCTGTTACATTTTCTAAGTGTCCTGCCAATAAAACGCAGCCTTTGGTTAGCCTTCCCTACAACATTTTCTATGTGTTCTTTCCCATTTAAGTTGTTCATAATTGTAATATGTAGGTATTTAGTTGAATTTACGGCTTTTAGATTAGACTAATTTATCGTGTAACCGAAATTGAACGAGTTCCTTTTAGTACTCATGTGGATGACCTCACACTTTTCATTATTTAAGGTCAACTGCTACTTTATACACCATTCAGATATTTTTTCTATGTCGTTTTGCAGTTTATTTTGATCTTCTGATGTCTTTATCAGTCGATAAACGACAGAGCCATCTGCAAACAACCGAAGACGGCTGCACAGATTGTCTCCCAAATCGTTTATATAGATAAGGAAGCGCAAATGGAATATAACACTACCTTGGGGAACGCTAGAAATCACTTCTGTTTTACTCGATGACTTTCCGTCAATTACTACTGAAACGTCCCCTTAGAAAAATTATACGACTGTGCTTAAACTGACACACAATATTATTAGCGCAACGGAATCTGACTTTCAATAATCCCTACAAAAGAATGGCCCTGACTAACATTAACCTATACCTTCCACAAATCACTTACTTCACAAAAATCTTCGTTACTCGAACTACTGCAATACAGCGAGCGCCACTACTGCCAGCTAAATAAAAGATTCAAACTACTGAAGGCACTAACTACTGATAGGCATAGTTAGCAAATGAAAGATTTTGATAGAGAACAAACAATGTATTTACCTTAATAGTGTTCAAAAGTCATAATATATATAGCAGTTCATGACATCCATTCTTACAAATGTACTGTTTCTGATGGACACACGTCCAGATCATCCGCTCTCAAAAATCCGCCATCTCACTTCCCCACATCCACCACTGCTGGCGGCTCACCGCCAACTGCGCAACGCTACGCGCTGTTAACAGCCAACTGCCCAACACTACAATAGTCAACAACAATGCAAACCAGCCACAGACTGCACACAGCACAGCAAGTGATTTTAATACAGAGCGCTACGTGGCGTTACCAATAAAAGAACCTAAACAGCCTACTTACATAGCCCCCATGCTCCCCACAAAAATTTTTACAAATAGTTTTGGGCCATGGCCAATACAGATTTGAAAAAATTTTTCATAATTACAATAGCAAAGAAATCAAATGCACACAATTATTGATGCAATGTTGGTCAAAAGCTAAAATTTTCTCACAGTCCATAAAGACAGTCCTGATCGTTCATCACAGTAAAATTGCAGTGTTTTTCTCAAAGTCTGAGCAGTAAAAGAAAATGCACACGGAAGTAGTGGATTTCCAAGCAGTCTTGAAGAAGTAGTGTTGTCCTTCCAACGGTAAGACAGTGCTGACTCTTGCCATGCAGACAGGTAATGGGCCACAACGGAGCAAACCCACACCAGAGTCAGTCGAAGTTTTGAAGAATATTGGTAGGTAGGTCATAACAGAGCAGACCACTGTAGTCTTGTTAGAGGTTACGGTATTGGTGGGCCATCAGAGGTGCAGACCCACTGCAGTCCTTGTAGAAATAATGGTATTGGTGGGTCATCAAAGATGCAGACCCACTGTAGTCCTTGTAGAAATAATGGTACTGGTGGGCCATGAAAGATGCAGACCCGCTGTAGGCCTTGTAGAGACGGCCAGCAGCCATCTGTTGCGACTGTGCAGGTGCACAATCATCATCGAAGAGTCTTGCGGACAATATAGCAAGTCCATAAACCACCACTTGTGCACTCACAAAGTTTTTGGAATTGTCCTTAGAACCAGCAATGTTGTTAACCAGTCCCTTGCTGAATTATTAACACACATGCAAGCTCTAACAGTCCCAACTTCTCACGTACTGTGCATATATTATGACCAACAGAAACGTGTGCAGTGAAATGATACTTAATTTGAAGAACTGGTGTCTATACAATTATAAATTTACAACATAAGAATACAATTACAAAGGTACAAAATACATCATTAAAGAACATAACAGTACAGATAACATTTGTAGTAATACAGGCTTTACAAAACAATAGAAATAAACATATACATCTGTGTTACAGGAATTATGACATAAGTAAATATATAAAATAATGAGAATAGTTTTCGAAACATTAATTTCACACATGAGCATTGAAACAGAACAGAATTAATAATGTCCATAAACGTTTTTACAAAACAAATAACATTTTATTAGAAAAATTCTACAACATAACTCGTATCAGCTAAACACATAATGACAGGAAAACCACAAATACACAAGAGTACACAAATAGATAGCAGAATAACACAGGAGGAAAGGACAGGGTTTGTTGTCAGTGTAACATTTGGTACTGCAGTACAACCCAAAACTTCATTCCATAGATCTTTCATCTTATTTCAACATTCGTTTCCCCCCAAAAAATCCTATCCAAGCATGCTTACTGTATTTATATGTTCACATATTTCTTATCTCATTATTTATTTTCCATTATCTTACCTCATCATTTATTTCCAAGAAAATCCTACCTAAACCTGTTGTCCCTAAACCCTACTTTTTTGTTCATATCCTCTTTTAAAATACTTTTTTGGCCAAACCATTTTCTTATAGCTTCTCAATGCATTTCTTCCAATTCATCACAAATCGTTCTCTTATATAGCCTACCCCATCTTAAGCTAACGTAAATCTACTAAGTTCAGATGCTGAACTAAGGGACGAGGCAATGCAGCAGCACAAAACAATTAACACGAACAGCAATGACAAGAAAATTGCAAGCAGCAGTAAATGTAATAACTTATATCTAAACATGACAAACCCACAAGCAGAAAAAATAGTACACTAAAGACAACAATGCAGTTAAGGGAAATGTATATTCACATCTTAATGTCTGTGTAATTAAAGTGGTGCACCACAAAAACTTATTCTACAAGAAATTACCAAGTACTTGAAAAGAAAATTATGTATGCAGTTACTTTTATTAGTCCGTTCTTATTGTTATTTCCTTTCCAAGTGCGCCTTTCTCGAGGAATGTAGATCATAAAATTATTATTTAATAGATCTGTTGACAGAAAGTGATCACATTATAAAATGCATTTAATTTTATTTTATAAAACCAATGCTGAAAAACAGCAGGAAACAAGATATCAAATGAAATAAGCAACTATGAAAAGCAAAGCATAAAAATATCATTCAATAGTCATGTGACATTTCATAAGTTAGTAGAAATTCTCTCAACTCTCGTAGAAAGACACTTGTCATAATCAGGTGTGCAGATGTAAGAATATTTCCCATCAGTTTATAAGCATTTCAGATTAAGCACAAAGTACGCGCTCCACAATATAATCATATGTTTCCAAGTAATAGCGTGTCATATTTGCGAAGCTTTCTTCAAAGGAATGTCAATAGCGAGGTTAATGGCCTCTTTCTTCTCCACCTAATGGCTTTTTCTCAAGGCGGCTGAGACACCTGGCCACTCACAACACATTACGTCACGGTTACTTACCTTTCTTACCGAAATATTTACGACAGCAGTTTCCGCTACAGTGACAGTCTCATATAAAAATTTCACAGGTGGAGAATTTGCGTTACAAATGTGTAGAAACAAAATCCTGTAAATATAACAGTGTCCAAAAAATTTTCGCCGGAATTGTGATACATTCGCGCATATACACACATTTCATAACTCTTAAAGTACGATTCTTGGTTTCCAACATCCTTTTTCACAAATCAGAGTCCCTATCCACTACTCATTATTCCTTACTTTATTACACATATACATATTCGTCGACATTTCTTCAATATTTCATCAAAATAAATTCCTCATATAGCATCAGCTTATTGATCATAAACATACCTCAACAGCATAATACACATCGTCATCGTAATAATATCATAAAACCACAGCCAAATCTCAAAATCGTCGTAGCTTCCTCCAATAATTTCAAAACCTAAAAATTTCTCTGCTCATTTCAATAGTGTCTTCTACCTCAAACGTACTTTAAAAATCACGATCCCATACCAAATACGACATTCAAAGCTCTCATCACAATGGTTCCGAAAAATATATGTACAGTTCACAAAGTACACACAAAATACAATTTCATAAGTGTGAAGTTATCCAACTGTGTAATTACGTAAACATCTGTCACTGATGTAGTAAAAAAAAAAGTTTGTCTCTCTCAGTTAAGTGATCAGATATCTGTGGAATTCTGTGTTAGAGAAATATGGTACCGACGTGTAAAGTTGTATAAGCAAATATCATATTAGCTAGGGTTCCTTGTGCTTTCCAGACACATGGTACACAAAGTAAGCGTGTACAACCCTGAGGATTAATGTAATTATACCCTCAGGTGTTACAAATTACAGCAATCGAATGAAATGTATCACCGGAAACTTTCTTTGTATCTTTGTGATTCAAAAATCTTTAAAAATAAATATTTCAAGTACAAAGTTAATCACTCAAATACGTGTCCTGTAGTGCTAAATGTGCGTCTTGCTGTAAGATAATTCTGTGGAAGTGTCATAGTTATCGTCCTCCGAAAGCTAAGTTCTGCAGAAGTCAATGTACTTACCACATGATAAACAAAAGTGAAATGCTATGCGTATAGATATCGTAGTTATTATGTACATTACCGTGATCAAGAAAGTACTATACTGTAACGTATTGTTGTGCTACGAAAAAGGCTGTCACATTGTAGCTGTACCACAAAAGTTACTACTAAAACATGTTTTACTTTCCAGAATAATACAGAAAAACTGTGCAGATATAAAACAGATACACCGCAAAAGCAACAATGTAAATTGTGTCACGTATTAGTAGTGTCGTGATATAATCGTGTAGCTGTCAAATAAACTAACCAATGTGTCATCTGGTATCTCTCAGAAAGTACTTTAAATCCAGAATGTATGTTCAAGTAAGCCAAAATGTTGCATTAAAATCTGATTAGCAGTACTGGTATATGTTCTAAGTATGTAAGCCTTATATTCGTTACGTAATCGTGCAAATAACAAGCAAGAATGTACACACACAATAACACTGTGTCGTCTGTTCACTATAAAAATGCATTCGCAATTACTGTCTAAATATGTTCCCTAGCTTCTAGACTGGATAGTTAATTTTAAAACATAGTTGCATGTTAACAGTTTCTAAGTGTGACAAAGAGTACTAGTAACGTAAAGTGAAAAATTTTATAGCGAAGACTAAGTTAAAAAAAACAGATTATCTCTCAATAAACGGTTTTACATGTGAAATGTGGTGCAATCTCTTACCCTTTCTAGTGCGCAGAGTTTCAACTTCAAATCAATTATCATGTTTTATACATCGGTAAGGAATGCTAAAATTTTTCTCAAGGTTACAGTCTATGTTATTTTTCTCCGAGCCAGCCGGCGCAAATGGCTGCCTGCAGATTGAGTCATTGCCTACTGTCTCTTTGTTGGCGCGCGTCGTTATTGGGATTACGAGATCAAACTTCTACAAATTCACCTTGTTGAGAGGGCCCTGCCCTGTTTGAATCTCGCCACTTCTGATGAAATTAATGTCTGTCGTTTTGTCAGTAGTTTACATAGTTTCTTTTTTGTCGGTCATGTGGTGGAGAATTTCTCCCGGGAATCGCAACTGCATGGTGGACCGTTGTGTCTGACGTTATTCTGTCTCCCTTGATAATAATTATTTTGGTTCCCATATTGTCTGTTTCTCTGATTCTCTCTGTGATAGTCATTACCGCGGAGAGGTGATCTTTCCCTGTAATTATTACTACTCTGCCAACGGTTGTCATATCGGTGGTGTCTGTTTTGGTCACGATTTACGTTGTAAGAATAGCCTTGTCGTGTCCAGTTATACTTCTGTCATAGCAGAATTGTGACGGATGTGACCAGTAATTGTTGGGTTCCTGTTTTCGCATTCCGCGATTGTCAGTGTCAATTTCCAATTCTTGTAAGAGACCCTGAAAAGCTTCAATGTCGTCTTTGCTACGTCCTGCCAAAATAATATGTCGTAAATGTTCAGGCAATTTTATTAAGCCAATGCGGATGAGTTCTGAGGGGCTGTATGGGATTGACAGGTACTGATTCTTGTGCAATATGTCTTCAAAATATTTCACAAGACTGGCAAATTCAGATTGGTCGAAATGTTTCATCATTATGATGCTATGTTTTACTCGGTCTTGTGTAGCTTGAGACCAATATGCTGAGAGGAAGGCATGATTAAATTCTCCTTCACTGTGACAATCGTGAATGACCGATCGCATTCTTTCAGCTGGTTCATTCTCTAAGTAGCCACACATAAATTCTAATCTGTGCTCTAATGACCAGTTGGGAGGAAAAAAAAATGAGAGAATTGATGGAGCCACGCTTGTGGATGAATGTCGTTGCCAGAATCCTTAAATGTTTTGAATTTACCTGTAGTAATGAACGGCTTATAGTCAAAATAATCGTGTTGGTGAGTCGAATATTGGTCATTGTTACGTCGTGTCGGCGGTTCCATCTCAAATTCGGTGCACCTTGCCGATTTCTTTCATAATTTACGAAATGCCCTGTGTTATTATTTTGCGGCTTTTCCGTATTTCTAAGTCCCTCTTCCCGTGTTGGAGCGCGAGTGTCCTGTGAAATACACTCCTGGAAATGGAAAAAAGAACACATTGACACCGGTGTGTCAGACCCACCATACTTGCTCCGGACACTGCGAGAGGGCTGTACAAGCAATGATCACACGCACGGCACAGCGGACACACCAGGAACCGCGGTGTTGGCCGTCGAATGGCGCTAGCTGCGCAGCATTTGTGCACCGCCGCCGTCAGTGTCAGCCAGTTTGCCGTGGCATACGGAGCTCCATCGCAGTCTTTAACACTGGTAGCATGCCGCGACAGCGTGGACGTGAACCGTATGTGCAGTTGACGGACTTTGAGCGAGGGCGTATAGTGGGCATGCGGGAGGCCGGGTGGACGTACCGCCGAATTGCTCACCACGTGGGGCATGAGGTCTCCACAGTACATCGATGTTGTCGCCAGTGGTCGGCGGAAGGTGCACGTGCCCGTCGACCTGGGACCGGACCGCAGCGACGCACGGATGCACGCCAAGACCGTAGGATCCTACGCAGTGCCGTAGGGGACCGCACCGCCACTTCCCAGCAAATTAGGGACACTGTTGCTCCTGGGGTATAGGCGAGGACCATTCGCAACCGTCTCCATGAAGCTGGGCTACGGTCCCGCATACCGTTAGGCCGTCTTCCGCTCACGCCCCAACATCGTGCAGCCCGCATCCAGTGGTGTCGCGACAGGCGTGAATGGAGGGACGAATGGAGACGTGTCGTCTTCAGCGATGAGAGTCGCTTCTGCCTTGGTGCCAATGATGGTCGTATGCGTGTTTGGCGCCATGCAGGTGAGCGCCACAATCAGGACTGCATACGACCGAGGCACACAGGGCCAACACCCGGCATCATGGTGTGGGGAGCGATCTCCTACACTGGCCGTACACCACTGGTGATCGTCGAGGGGACACTGAATAGTGCACGGTACATCCAAACCGTCATCTAACCCATCGTTCTACCATTCCTAGACCGGCAAGGGAACTTGCTGTTCCAACAGGACAATGCACGTCCGCATGTATCCCGTGCCACCCAACGTACTCTAGAAGCTGTAAGTCAACTACCCTGGCCAGCAAGATCTCCGGATCTGTCCCCCATTGAGCATGTTTGGGACTGGATGAAGCGTCGTCTCACGCGGTCTGCACGTCCAGAACGAACGCTGGTCCAACTGAGGCGCCAGGTGGAAATGGCATGGCAAGCCGTTCCACAGGACTACATCCAGCATCTCTACGATCGTCTCCATGGGAGAATAGCAGCCTGCATTGCTGCGAAAGGTGGATATACACTGTACTAGTGCCGACATTGTGCATGCTCTGTTGCCTGTGTCTATGTGCCTGTGGTTCTGTCAGTGTGATCATGTGATGTATCTGACCCCAGGAATGTGTCAATAAAGTTTCCCCTTCCTGGGACAATGAATTCACGGTGTTCTTATTTCAATTTCCAGGAGTGTATGTAATTTTTGTATTACTTGTGCCAACTGATCTTGTACTTCCCGGATTTCTCTTTTGTTTTGCGTATTAATTTGACTCTGATTTTGTTTGAATTTCTTAATTTGTTCATGCTCTTCTGTGTCAGTGAAGGCTACAGGTCTTGTGTCACTCAGATCATCATCCATCTTTGTAGATAAGTTAGTGAACTGATCCGAAAGTTCGGCTACTTTCTCAGACAGTGAACTTATTATTTTCCTCAGTGTGTTTTTCTGAATCAAGTTTCAGAGTGTCCATTTGCGTTGAAATCGTATCTACTGTGTCCTTTTAGTTTTACTGAGTTTTTGCAAGTTGCATAACCGAATCCGTAGATGCAACTGAGTCAATTTTAGCTTGCAAGCTGCTGTGATTTTCATTAACAATAGTTTCCAGTTCCTTTATGGCTGCTTCGTGATTCTGTAATGCATTTTCATGACGAGAAAAAATAGGTTGGAAATGCTAACAAATTTGTGTTTTTACGTCATTACAGACTTTTTGACATTTCGATTCGATTTTATGTAACTCAGTAGTTAAATCTTCACCTGTTTTTTCAAGTGTGGTGTCTAGCTTTTGAAGCCTTTGTTCCATTGCGTCTAACTGTTGCTGTGTTTGTCTCTGGTGTTGTTCCATTGTGTCTAACTTTTGAAGATTTTGTTCCATTGTGTCTAGCTGTTGCTGTGTTTGTCTCTGATTTTGTTTCATTTGTTGCATTAATTGCAATAATAATGTATTAGTGTCTGGAATATGTTCCTCTATGCTTTTCGGCAGTGTATTTGCACGGGCAACATTCACACTTTGACGAGCAGAAAATGTGTAATTGCTTATTTGAGAAAACGGTGAAGACGCAAAACCTGAATCTACAGTATTTGCAAGATTGTGTCCTGTCATTTCGGATTCCTGAGGCGAACTGATGCCGACCGATCGATCGATAATGCTTCCCTGTTCACTAATTGTTTCACTGTCTACACCATTATTTGCAGCCCGCTCCATTTCCTTATGCACAAATACCAAATTACTAGTTTGAACATTAGTTAATTCATTACACAGTGGCGCTAACCCACTGCTTTTGTCTTCACTGTCATTTTTCAGTTTACTTTGGAGCCTAGTATTACGTTTTTTACACGCCATTATTGTCACAATATTTCACACGACAACACAGAAAAGCACAATTTGAAGAGCAAAATAAGAATACACATTAACATAGCATTGAAAATAATATCTAGTTATTTGCAAGCGCAGCTGCGAAGTACTTGGTGCAAATCTACATGCATGCTACAACTGCTTCATTGTACAACAATGAAAAACTACAACTACAAATGAAATTCTCTCTAAAATTACGCGCTAGAAATAAACAATAACTACACTAATTACACAAACTACAAGAAAAAATCACAAGATTCCAGTGAGATATCCTCGGCTAAGGGTCAACATATGAAACGTCCCCTTAGACTGAAACACAATAATTTTAACGCAACGGAATCTGACTTTCAATAATCCCTACAAGAGAATGGTCCTGACTAACATTAACCTATACCTTCCACAAATCACTTACCTCACAAAAATCTTCGTTACTCAAGCTACTGCAATACAGCGAGCGCCACTACTGCCAGCTAAATAAAAGATTCAAACTACTGAAGGCACTAACTACTGATAGGCATAGTTAGCAAATGAAAGATTTTGATAGAGAACAAACAATGTATTTACCTTAATAGTGTTCAAAAGTCATAATATATATAGCAGTTCATGACATCCATTCTTACAAATGTACTGTTTCTGATGGACACAAGTCCACATCATCCGCTCTCAAAAATCCGCCATCTCACTTCCCCACATCTACCACTGCTGGCGGCTCACCGCCAACTGCGCAACGCTACGCGCAGTTAACAGCCAACTTGCCCAACACTACAATAGCCAACAACAATGCAAACCAGCCACAGACTGCACACAGCACAGCAAGTGATTTTAATACAGAGCGCTACGTGGCGTTACCAATAAAAAATCCTAAACAGCCTACTTACACTACGATCTGTGACCTCCCTTACAGGAAATCACAAATCCAGACAAATAACTGAGACGATATTCCATAAGCACAATTTTACTACGAGCCGCCTGTGTGGTACAGTGTCACAAGCCTTCCGGAAATCCAGGAATACGGAATCGATCTGAAGTACCTTGTCAATAACACTCAGCACTTCATGTGAATAAAGAGTTAGTTGTGTTTCACAGGAACGATGTTTTCCACCATGTTGACTGTGTCAATAAACCGTTTCCTCCGAGGTAATTCATAATGTTCGAACACAATATATGTTCTAAAATCCTGCCGCATATCGACGTTAACGATATGTGCCTGTAATTTAGTGGATTACTCCTACTACCTTTCTTGAATATTGGTGTGACCTGTGCAACTTTCCATTCTTTGGGTACGGATGCTTCGTAGAGCGAACGGTTGTATATCATTGTTAAGTATAGAGCTAATACATCAGCATACTTCGAAAGGAACCTGATTGGTATACAGTCTGGACCAGAAGACTTGCTTTTATTAAGTGATTTGAATTGCTTCACTACTCCGAGGATATTTACTTCAACGTTACTCATATTGGCAGCTGTTCTCGGTTCGAATTCTGGAATATTTACTTCGTCTTCTTTTGTGAAGGTATTTCGGAGGGCTGTGTTTAGTAAATCTGCTATGGCAGCACTGTCTTCGATAGTATCTCCATTGTTATCGCGCAGAGAAGGCATTGATTGTTTCTTGCCTCTAACATACTTCACATACGACCAGAATCTCTTTTGAGTTTCTGCCAGGTTTCTAGACAAAGTTTCGTTGTGGAAACTGTTGTAGGCGTCTCGCATTGAACTCCGTGCTACGTTTCTAGCTTCTGCAAAGGATCGCCAATCTCGGGGATTTTGCGTCTCTTTAAATTTGGCATGTTTGTTTCGTTGTTTCTGCAACAGTGTTCTAACTCGTTTTGTGTACCAAGGAGGATCAGCTCCGTCGTTTGTTAGTTTTTTTGGTATAAATCTCTCAATTGCTGCGGATACTATTTCTTTGAATTTAACCCACATCTGGTCTACACTTATATTATTAATTTGGAATGAGTGGAGATTGTCTCTCAGGAAAGCATCAATTGAATTTTTATCTGATTTTTTAAATAGGTATATTTTTCGTTTATTTTTCGAGGATTTGGGGATTACAGTATTTAATGTCGCTACGACAACACTGTTTTCACTAATTCCTGAATCGGTTTTGATGCTGGTTATTAAATCAGGATTATTTATTGTTAAGAGGTCAAGTGTGTTTTCACAACCTTTTACTATTCGCGTGGGCTCATGAACTAACTGCTAGCAATAATTTTCAGAGAATGCGTTTAGCACAATTTCGGATGATATTTTGTGTATACCTCCGGAATTAAACATGTATTTTCGCCAACATATCGAGGGTAAATTAAGGACACCACCAACTATTATCGTAAGAGTCGGGTACGTGTTTGAAATGAAACTCAAGTTTTCTTTGAACCTGTATCATCTGAATTGGGAGGTCGGTAAAATGATCCAATTATTATTTTATTCCGGTTGCCAACAATGACCTCTGCCCATCCTAACTCACAGGAAGTATCTACTTCAATTTCGCGACAAGTTAAACTACTCCTAACCTCAACATACACGCCACCGCCAACCATGTTCAGCCTATCTTTTCGGAAGACCGTAATGTTCTTCTCAAAAATTTCGGCTGAGCTTATATCCAGCTTTCAGTGCCTACAGCGATTTGAGCATCAGTGATTTCTATTAGCGCTTGGAGCTGTGTTACTTTCCCAACTCAGCTACGACTATTTATAACTGTTACACCAATGGTTCCTGTATCTACGTTCTTCCTCTGTTCAGCCTGCACCCTTTGTGACTGAAGCCCATCATGTGTTTTCCCGAGACCCTCTAACCTAAAAAGCCGCCCAGTCCACGCCACACAGCCCCTGCTACCCATGTAGCCGCCTCCTGCGTATAGTGGACACCTGACCTATTCAGCGGAATCCGAAACCTAACCATCCTTTGGCGTAAGTCAAGGAATCTGCAGACTACACGGTCGCAGAACCGTCTGAGCCTCTGATTCAAACCCTCCACTCGGCTCTGTACCAGGGGTCCGCAATCGGTCCTGTCGACTATGTTTCAAATGGTCAGCTCTGCTTTCATCTTGCAAGCAAGACTGGCAGCCTTTACCACTTATGTTAGCCGCTCGAAACCAGAGAGAATCTCTTCTGATCCAAAGCGACACACATCATTGGTACCAATGTGAGCAACCACCTGCAGTTGGCTGCACCCTGTGCTCTTCATGGCATGCACATTGGTTTTCTTACCCTCCTTGTCAGCCAAGTCCCTAAGGGGCCCCAAAACGCGCCTAACGTTGGAGCTCCCAACTACCAGTAGTTCCATCCTCTGCGATTACGCGGATCTTGCAGGCTGAGTGGTTTCCTCTGAAACGGGGCAGGCGACAGCATCTGGCTCAGTGACAGTGTCAGCCACAGACAGCACCTGGAACCTGTTTGTCACACAAACGTGGGAGGCCTTACGTGCGGCCGCCTGGGCAGTCTTTCGCCGCCTGCTACGACCTGGGGCAACCTCCCACTCGACCACAGGTGAGGGTTCAGCCTCAGTGCGAGCAGTAACTGGGTTGGCTACCGTTGAGGACCGATAGGAGGGCTCTGACGCGGTGGACGTCCGTTGGATCCCCACGGCCTGCCAACAACAGTGGCGCCCATCCACTGCAGCCTCAAGCTGTGTAGCCGAAGCCATCACAGCCTGAAGCTGAGAGGGAGGTGTCACCAACTCGGCTCGCATCCGCACCAACAATCGCAGTCCCCGTCCATACCAAAGACTGTGAAAAACTAAACTATGCAGATAAACGGACTATCGGCACGTGCTGCGCAACTCTATAATGTAGACCCTGACGAAAACGCACGGACTGTGTCTAGTAATACGCAGATATTCAAGAACCTAACTACCGAAGCACTCAGGTGAAACTAAATAATTTACCCCTGATAAGGAACTTGTAACGTATCACAGAATCGGTTTACTTTCTGACGCAAACGAAAACGTGAGAACTGTGGCTATTAGATTTTAAATTTACACGCAGAAACTCAAGAAACTATTAAAGGACACAGATGTTATAATAAATTTCGCTCCTGGTTAGGAACTCTTGTGAAAGCGGTTTACTTACTTGTTGCTGCGTCTGTCACGGTCGGCTACTACTGCCCGACTAGGTAAATGCGCTAACCACTACGCCACACTGGCACAGAGACTTTCCATAACTGCACGGCCTACTCTAGCACGCCTGCATGAAAATCCCATTCATGCCTCAGCCCACTTGGTATAGAGTGAACGCCAAGTGAGGTCAAGATGTACTGATATTAAAAATGGTTGCAGCGATGTTCACAGTGAGGACCACAGTGGTAGATCTAGCCTTGTCACTCACGGTGATGAAAATCAAAGACAAGACTCGTCTAAATAGTAGTTTCACGATTACAGTACTTTCGCAACTTTTTACTCGCCGTTCATCGAATCTGGTGCATGAAATAGTGGCAAGAAGCTTGGCTTGTGCTACGTGCGTTCCCAGTATCCGTACGGAAGATCACTAAACACATGAATTGGCTGCTTCACTGAGCGTCTCCGAAGATTTGGAGAACAATAATAACAAATTTATCTATCGTCTCGTCACTGGGTACGAGACTTGGGTGAAGTATGTCAACTGTGAAACAAAAAGGGAGTCGATGGAATGGGTTCACACATATTTCCCCAAGAAAATAAGGAAGCGTTTGCAAAAGCTGTAAGCAAGAAAAACCATGGGCACTGTGTTTTGGGTCTCTAGGGGAGAGATTTTCGTTGATTTTCTTGAACGTGGCACAACAATTAACTGAGAGAGGTATCAAACTTAAGCAGGCGATACAAAACAAGCGTCGCGGAAAACTTAAGGCACATAATTATTTTCTTTTCCCAACACAACGCACGTCCGCACATAGCCAATCGTATCCGAGAACTCCTACGGGGTTTGGATGAGAGGTGTTTGATAATCCACCATATAGGCTGGATTTGGCGCCGAGCGACTACCATCTCTTCCCAGCAATGAACACGTGTCTCTTTACACACTGATTTGAAACTGACGCAGCCCTGGATGTCGGTGCAAATCAGCGGTTGCAATTGCACTCGCAGATTTCTATAGAGAAGGTACTCAAAAACTTGTGCCACGGTATGATAAATTCCTCAATTTAAGTGCCGATTATGTAGAAAAATGGTTCAAATGGCTCTGAGCACTATGGAACTTGAATGCTGAGGTCATCACTCCCCTAGAACGTAGAACTACTTAAACCTAAATAACCTAAGGACATCACACACATCCATGCCCGAGGCAGGATTCGAACTTGCGACCGTGACGGTCGCGCGCTTTCCAGACTGTAGCGCCTAGAACCTCTCGGCCACTCCAGCCGGCCACGAACTTCAGTTGATCAAACAAATACGAGGCGTATCCCGAAAGGAAGATGACATAGGTCGTGAAATGGAAACCACAGTGAAAATCGAAAGTGTTTTACTTGCAGTAGTTAGCCACACCTTCCAGCAACGTCTCTACATAATCGCCGCTCTAAGACATTTGTCGTAGCATTATACCATTTTTCCGATACACTCGTCATAGAAGACAATCGCCTGCATTTTTCGCCTATTCTCTACTCTCATTTGCCGTTCGTTGTCTGTGTCAAAACATTGACTTCTTGGCCAGTGACTCATGTCAGCAGTGATGTAAATCAGAGAGAGCAAATTCCGGGCTGTATGCAGGGCGATCAAACACTTCCCATCGAAAATACTGCAGGGGGATCCTCATTGCCCCTGTAGAGTAAGGCAAAGAACTACCATGAAGAGCGAAATGGATGAATGTTATGTTGTGTAGGCTGCATCAAATCAGGCGAAATCTCTCACGGGAGACACTGCTTTCTAGGCAACTTTACGTGCGCACTGTGGCTTCCAACGGAAAAGAGCGACTTGACGCGATCGGCATGCTAGACACCCTGTCCATCACACCTATCCAAAGATTTATCGGATTTTCACTGTGGTTTCCATTTCACGAAAGATCGGACCTGTCTTGCGGAATACGCCTCGTAACTACTCTTAGCAAATGCACAGACGGCTTAAGACCCGATGATAAATGACTAACACGGCCAAGCCCTTTCAAGTAATCAAATTTTACGTATAAATTTCACTAAGGAACAAGTACAGTGGTGACTAAGAAAAATGCATCGTACTCTGAATGTCTACTTTACGGCCACCCTGACCAATCACTAGTCAACAAACTGCTCAGAAAGCTTGAATAGCGCTTAAGACAGGTAGGTATAGGATAACAGAACAAACGGCCAGCGGGCACTGCAGCTACTTTTAAAATGGGTCAAGGTACTTTAGAATTTACACGCAATTTGGTTAACAGTACAAGACGCCCATTAGTAATTACGTTAAGGGAGGTTAAGCTTATGCCCAGACACTCCTCCGCCGGTTGGCAGGCTATCAGACTTATACTGACCGACAGAAATATTATTGCACCTGGGAGTGCGCAGGCATCGGTCATCTTATCGTGAGGTTTTATCATGATATTTCGCGAGAACAAGCTGAACCATTTGATGGTACATGCAGAACTGCCTTGAATTCATTCACACTACGATGCATTTTGCTTAGTCACCAGTGTACTTGTTTACTGTAACATCGCCGCGTGTTTCTGTTACTGGTCACGGGAGGCAAGTGCAACAATATCGTGGGCTGGTAATAAGCACTGTAAACTTAACGGCGCAATGGCCGATCAAAAACACAAGGTACAAGAAGTTAAGTCAGTCAGACCTTCACGGAAAATTGCCTAGAACACATAAACTACAAGGTAAACTATTTATAAATCTAGAGGCCCCCGGGCCGCTTTCATAACGAACTGAAATATTGAACGTAAAGCAAAACAGATACTTAATCTCAGGGGCTTACCGGCAAGCGAACAACGGCAGTAGTGTATCAAATATAAAAAAAGAATTATCTAAACCCTGCAGGCAGACACGGCAAAGAACATATCGAAATATAATTATTACATCGGTGACTAGCTTGTCAAACAATTAAGAGCAAATAATTTCGATTTACTGCAATCAGTCGGCCAGCTGACTCACAAAAATGGATCTATTTTCTACAGATGTACACGAATTTGCATTATCAAAAATTATCTGGTGAGAAACACATCTACAGTATACGCTGAGGCCACTTTCCGGGCGCACTCTTCAATTCAATAAACATGGCATTAAACAATGGCTAATCTGTGCTGTAATACACACACACGCATGCACACACACAAACCGACTGGAAAAAAATCACAGCAAAAAGGAGTTGCGTGACAAAAAGGAAACTTGATAAGCTGATTTCTACATCTGAAAGACGTCTCTCCAAATTTCGTGCGGATCGCTTAAGAGTGGCGCTAGTAGCATTAGTATGAGGCACAAGTAAGCTTCAAATCAGAATTACTCTAAATACACGCTGCAATGATCGTGACCTTTAGTTACCTTTGAGATGGGACGCGGTGAGCTGATTTTAGTTAAGAATGCCTTTAAGGCGACAAAGACGCCATTGTCAACACCTCACTGAATTGGAACAAGTTCGTGAAATAGGGCTACAAGAAGCTGGATGTTTCCTCTGCCATATTGCAGAAACACTAGGCAGGGATGAAGCGGTTGCACATGGCTGCTGGCAGCGATGGTCACGAGAATGTACGGTCGTAAGGAGTTCGGGCTCTGGACTGCCAAGCAGCACTACAGAGAAGGAAGACCATTCTGTTTGGCATACAGCTTAGCCGTACTGCATCTCCTGCAGCGGTTTGAGCAACAGTTGACACCGCAGCAACACAACGAACTGTTATAAATCGGTTACTTCAAGAACGGCTGACAGATGTCCTGTAGGGAGCATTCCACTGACCCCAAACCACCGCCATTTGCTACTTCAGTGGCGTGAAGCGAGAGCTAATTAGAGACCAGAGTGGAGCTATGTTGTGTATTCTGACGAAAGATTGTTCTGCCTCTGTCTCAGTGACGGCCGTGTGTTTTTCAGAAAGAGGTCAGTTGAGGGCCTGCAACCAGTAGTCCTCGAGCTAGACGCACTGGGCCTACATCTGGAGTTATGGTCTGGTTTGCCACTTTATATGACAGCAAAAGCAATCTCGTGGTTATCCCCGCACACTGACGGCAAGTTTGTACGTCAGTCTGGTGATTCGACCTGTTATGCTGCCATTCATGAACTGCATACCAGTAAGTGTTTTCCAACAAGATAACGCTCGCCCAATACCGCTCTTGGAACTCAACATAGTATACAGAGTGTCGACGTGTTTCCTTGGTCTGCTCGATGATCGGACGTGTTGGTTCAAATGGCTCTGAGCACTATGGGACTTAACATCTGAGGTCATCAGTCCCGTAGAACTTAGAACTATTTAAACCTAAATAACCTAAGGACATCACACACATCCATGCCCGAGGCAGGGTTCGAACCTGCGACCGTAGTGGTCGCGCGGTTCCAGACTGTAGTGCCTAGAACCGCTCGGCCACTCCGGCCGCCGATCGGACGTGTATCCAATCGAGAACATACGGGGCACATCACGATAATTCCAGCGTCATCCACAAACAGCATTAACCGTCCCTGTGTTGACCGATCGAGTGAAGCAGCCATGGAACTCCATCCCACAAACTGACATCCGGCATCTGTACAACACAATGCATGACTTTCATATGTTTGCATACAACATTCTGGTGGCTACACCAGCCGTTACTGTACCAGCGTTTCCCATTTGCAATGGCTATCTCAAGCTTGCATTATCCTGCGATCCTGCAATGTTAATCACTTAAATATGTAACCTAGACGAATGTATTCCCGAAATTTCATTCCTCTACATTAATTGTTTTTTGACGATTTCGTTTTTTCCCGTCAATGTATAAGCAGAATTAAACATTGTTCTAATAAAATACATATACATAACAGTAATAAATAAAACAAAGTTAGCAAGCACTGAATAGGTAATACACCAGAAAAATAACTTGTAGAAAAATTTTAACAAAAAGTGTGCACTTGCGTATACAAACAACTAAACCATGCTACCTATTAACGTGCTAAGCAGGAATCGAAAACCAAATTACAATCTACGTTCTCTACAAATCACGACTACATGTCCCGGAAATCGGCTAAACACAGTCTGATAGAAAAAATACAAATGAGTACCCCCACTCACAACAGAATGTCGAAGGAACAACCACAAATACCCACCACAGCCGCGCGGGATTAGCCGAGGGCGCTGCAGTCATTGGCTGTGCGGCTGGTCCCGGCGGAGGTTCAAGTCCTCCCTCGGGCATGGTGTGTGTGTTTGTCCTTAGGATAATTTAGATTAAGTAGTGTATAAGCTTAGGGACTGACGACCTTAACAGTTAAGTCCCACATATGAACATTTTTACCAACCATACCCATAGAAACCAGGATGCAGAGTGTCATACGTCAGTTAAGAATTAGTACCCGTTACAGAGAGGGCTCACCATAAAGTCCACAATTCAGGCACACAACGTCTCCCCAAGCAGGCTCGCAGCTCCAACGGTCGAGTAGCTGACAGTTCAACTGCAAGCGGCGTTACGGCGCCAGTAAAACTCCAGAGGCCAGACAAAACGCCTCCCAGCAATCTTCGGCCCAAAGGAGCGCTGACACGTTATAGGTAAAACCAAACGTTCAACTTTGCACACTGCTACCAGCAAGGCCCGCCCCTCTTTCCGCGCACACTCCTACAGTCCCGCCAACCAGTGCTCGCATGACCTCTTACGGGCCTGAGTTCTTCAGTTTCCCAGCAACGAGCAGAGAAGTACACAGGGCAGGTACTATATATAACGGATCGGTAAGGATGTCGCGCGTGTGTAGCACAGTCTTTGTTAGTATCCAAGAAGTGAACTGGTGGACTGTATGTTTTTATGTTGTGGATTTAGATGTACCAGAACTCTGCTGAATTGCCTGCCGACGGACACAATATATGGTCTTCATATCTAAACCGAAATTTAATAATAGCATGGAGAGGTGCTTTGTCTAGGAACAGTTCTTTGTCTAGGAACAGCTTTTCGAGGTAGTCGATGGTAAGAAGTGAGAGATGATTGCATCGGACATCTAAATGCTTGTACAGAGTTCTTTAGAGTTGAAAATAATTTTGTTCGAAGCAAGTTTCGGTGACCAGCCTTGTGTCTTCTAGATTTACAAGGTTGGCACGAGCTCTGTATAGTTGTTCTGTCGGAATAATTAGACATTATTTAGCTGTTATATTTGAAAATAGTCTGCTAACATCAAGGGATACCAGTTTTGTTCTGTGCGGGATAGGGAAATCCTTAATTTTATAAACGAGGCTGACTGAAGTTACAACTCCAAGTTAGGATTTAAATTTCGTTTTTGATAGGGAGGGAACTCGACACAGAGCTGCAGGTAGGTGACATACGACACAGGATTTAACTATTTCCGTCGCCTATCTATGTGGTGTAGGGTAAGAACGCCTTTTGTATTAGCACAGGTCAATAAAAAATGACAAAAATTTCCTCCAGCACAATGGCAGATAATTATTTTCCTCATTCTTCTGCCCTGTCTCAAATAATACCAATTTCGAGGGACCTTCACCTACAAATTTACTTTGAATCCGATGACGTCAGAGAAATTGGAGTGTCCCATCAGTGTCAGCTGCTACCGCTCAGATACGACAGACTAGAGCTCTGCTCCAGTTACTAGCGGTGAATCAGTCTCGTGAGGACAAAGGGCAATTACACTGATTAGTAGCGACGCTAGAGAGTGTGTACCAGATTGAACGGCAGCAGGAACTGACGAGCTAAGGACATCTGAAAGCAAAGCGGCGGGAACGTGCTATCCATTACAGGTTAACGGGTAGGGTATGGATCTAAAACGCATGACGTTCTAACACTTCTTACAGATGAGATAGAAAGAAGGACGGAACGTTTCATCTTTATTATCTTGGTCTTGATATTTCAAGCTACTTTGAGCAACTTCATCGGCTGTTCAGTATGACTAATCATGACCCGAGATTGTAAACGGGTTATATATATGGCTTTCATAACATTTTTTGTCGTTGTTCAACTTCTGTTTTTAGGTTGAGCTTCATCATTGGAGCTTCACTATGGGATTACTGCCATTTTGACACATATCTGTTAAAAGAAAAGGAAATTTTTTTCAGGAGTGCCTCGTAGAAGTCCGCCTCCGTAACTGAGTAGTCAGCATGGATGACTGTCATACAGAGGACGCGGTTTCGATTCCTGGTACTGACAGACATTTTTCTCATTGGAAAGATTGGTATGGGGCGTACTCAGCCTCGTAAGGACAACCGAGAACCTAATCGACGAATTAGTAGCGGCTCCAAGATCACGACACTCCATGACGACGGGGAGATCTGTGTGCTGACCACAGGTCCCGCCATGCCTCATTCAGTGACACCATTGGCTGAGGGAGACAAAGCCATTGGTCGACAAAACGCTGAACTTTATCTTCACTTTTATCGTTCGTGACGTCAATCTTAGCGCTTACGTACCGCTGGATCTCTGAAACATTCGGAGCTCAGTGGGTCCTTTCCGCCAGGAATTATTGTCTTGCTGTTCCGTTCAGCAACGCCAAAGACCCTCCAATCGCGCCCCATTATGCGAAGCGACCACATTCGTTGTTCAGGTTTCGCACAAAACGGTGGTATGTACTCGAGTTGCACAAAATATCTATGGGCGGCTTGTAGATTTTGATAGAAGGTGGATCTGGAAGTTTTACGTCGAATTGTACTGCATCAGTAAGTTAATCGTATTGTTCTCTGAGGATGTGTGTAATTACACACGGAATCACTATCGTCATTTCTCATACAGTATCATCCAAAAGCGCGCTATATTGTCATGTGAACACCTATGAAGGCAACAATAAAATGTTGTAGTGAGTTGGTGAAGTATCGAGATAACATGTAATTCCACCTTTTACGCAACGACACAAACTCAGCACAATAGGCTGTAGGGTGGTAGGACTGGACCAAAGTAACACATCAGGCAATCACCATCGACAGTTGCACCGAACATTTTATTTGGTACTTGTAAACAAGAGAACTTAACAAAAGTCCATCGCATGTTTAAAACTACCACACAGCTTTAAAAATTACCATTCAGGTGTAACTAATTACTTCAATTTTAAACATTCATAAAAACGCAGCACTTATGGCCTATTACACATTTACTGAAATGAGTTAAATTTTATATACTCTAAATTGTAATCAAACTGAAGAACAATTTACTAAAATTTAACTAACGTGCTCTTTCATTACGATAGTGATTTTTATTACCAAAATAATTCAGAGTTCAGGCAACAATTACAAACCAGAATGAGATTTTCACTCTGCAGCGGAGTGTGAGCTGATATGAAACTTCCTGGCAGATTAAAACTGTGTGTCGGACCGAGACTCGAAATCGGGACCTTTGTCTTTTGCGGGCAAGTGCTCTACCAACTGAGCTACCCAAGCACGACTCACGCCCTGTCCTCACAGTTTTACTTCTACCAGTACTTTGTCTCCTACGTTCCAAACTTTACAGAAGCTCTCCTGCCAACTTTGCAGAACTAGCACTCCTGAAAGAAAGGATACTGCGGAGACATGGCTTAGCCACAGCCTCGAGGATGTTTCCAGAATGATATTTTCACTCTGCAGCGGAGTGTGCGCTGGAAACATCCCCCATGCGCTGTGGCTAAGCCGTGTCTCCGCAATATCCTTTCTTTCAGGAGTGCTAGTTCTGCAGGTTCGCAGGAGAGCTTCTGTTAAGTTTGGAACGTAGGAGATGAGGTACTGGCAGAAGTAAAACTGTGAGGACGGGGCGTGAGTCGTGCTTGGGTAGCTCAGTTGATAGAGCACTTGCCTGCGAAAGACAAAGGTCCCGAGTTCGAGTCTCGGTCCGGCACACAGTTTTAATCTGCCAGGAAGTTTCAACTATCAGATACTATGGCACACAACAGGTTACTTAAATGGTTGGCACCACATAATTTAGTACACAAAACATAAAATTTCTTGTGAGAAAACAAGCTCGTAAGATTCAACAACTACGTTCACAAAACGGACGCACGCCGCTCAGCTGTTTCCAATACAGGCTCGACTTGGACCCCCAGACGGGAGCAGCAACGGTCAGGAATGGGCACGAGAAAATGCCAGAACTAGTGGGTATTTACAACAGACTGACATCTGCCTTAAATAACTAGAAACACAATAACTCATTACAACACATCAGCAAAATTAATACATGGAATTAATCACAATATCGATCTACTGTCACTGAAGAAATTCTAGTACCACCATCAAGAGAATCCGTATCAGGCTATTAAACACACAATAACAACTGGCCTCTCAATAACTGGTAAGAATTTAGGAAACTACTGATTTCAAAAGTATACTCATGTCTTTCAGACACACTATTAGTTCAGACAGAAACGTAAGAGTAATGTTATTACAGTTCAGAGATAAATATATCCAGGGAAATATTTTATCAATAGCGATTGGCCATTTTAACTCCGTGGTGTGATATAAATACAATAACCAGACGGTACTTAAACAAGGGTCAGCAAACTGCTTTCAATGACGGTTAAACCTTGACAGTAGGAATCTACAATCGAATGTCTCCGCACTCCAGGCCCTCGTAAAATCTAATGATCACACCACACACACCTTAAAACATTACGTATTAAACCAATTAAAATAAACAGATTGAAGGCCAGACTCAGTAGGAGTAGCGGCGGCCGCCCAAGAAAATACAGTCAACCGCACAGAACCCAGGAGTAGATTCCAACCACAATTTACAGGACAAACAAGGCTCATACCCTCTTGCTTGTTCGACTAAGCCAGCCGCCGCAGATCCCGATGCCAGGAGACATGAAGCAAACGGAAAAATCACCAACGGCTTCCCAGTAACGTCTCTTTCCACGTCGGCGATATTTGCCACGGCGCCGTCACTCGGGTAACAACCCTTTCTGGACGTGCCCTGCTCGCTGGCTGACACCACCAGTTCCCAAAACGCCGTTACTGCTCAGCGTCCAAAAGCAAAATCACCTCTTCCTCAGCTTTTCCTCTCGCTCCCGATCGGGCCGGTAGGTGGCACCAGCGCGGGCTTTGCGCACACTGCCGGAAAGATGACCCATACCGGTGGCGGGAACACCGCTCATCAAGCCACACGGCTGGATACCGGCCCGCTCCACATAATTCAAATCGACAAAAAGTCAAAGGATGGACACAAACAATATTAATGCACAGTTATAGTTGCACAGCAATAGGTGTCCAAATACGTTTGACCTGATAGAGCGCATATCATTTAACTCCCATGACTCAGGTAAGCGTTAGAGGGTCACATCAGAATCAGGACCCAATTGTTCACATCCACAGTGCTCAAAAGCCTGTGAATTCTTTTAAGAGAGTGAGTAAAATTTTGTCTTGTGAACTGGTCTTTTGAGGAGCGTTCAATAAGTAACAGAAAACGTTTTTTCTGAAAACAGTTAGTTTTACCAGGATTCCAGTACTCCATAATATTTTCCATTTTTCGACAACAAAACGCTGTATTTTCAACATAGCCTCCGTTAAATGCGATGGCCTTAAGCCACCTTATTGGCAGGGTCTGTATGCCCGCATGGTACCTTTCTTCTGGTCGATGTCGAAACCAACGTACTGCTGCACTGATAACCTCCCCACCATCTGTGTACTTCTTCCCGCCGAGTAAATACTTCATTGGGCGAGACAGATGGAAGTCGGAAGGTGCGACATGCGGGTTGTAGGATGGTTGAGGAATAACTGCCCGATGAAGTTTTGTGAGCTCTTTTCCAATGCTCTGACTTGTGTGAAACCTTGCCTTGTCTAGGAGAAGGAAAAGTTCGTTTTCATTGTTGTCACGACGGTTTCGTGAGGGTAGCATTAGAAACTTCAGAGTAGATCGTTTCACCATGAGGGATGATATGAAAGAGAATAACCCCTTTGGAGTGCAAGAAGACCGTCGCTATGACTTACCTAGCTGAGGTTGAAGCTCTGAACTCTTTCTTCGGAGGATAGATAGTGTGGAGCCACCCCACGGATTGCATTTTTGTTTCTGGCTAGACTGACGAACCAATATTTCACCGCCTGTGGCGCTATTCGACAAAAAGCTGTAACGATCAGCTTCATAATGGGCAAGAAACTCCACACAGACGATCCTTCTTTGGTGCGGGCACACACTTTTGAATACCCCAGCTGGTGGGCGACTGTGTCACCACTACCACAAGAGACGTCCAGTTGGGCAGCGATGTATTTGATTGTGATCCAGCGATCACTTCGAATAAGAGCGTCCGCATGTTCCAACATTGCAGGAGTCACAGCTGTGCACAGCCGGGCGGCATGTCGGAAATGGGACAGGTTTGTGATGATGATAGACGCCTTGACAACGACTCACACAGATTTTGTTCAATACCAGATTTCTGTAGACATTCTGAAAGCACCTATAAAGCTATGCAATGCTCTCGTTTGCCTCAAAAAGCAACCCAATGACACCGCTCTGCTGGAACGAACCTCCGTTACAGACGACATTTTGAAGGCTACGTATAAAGCTGCCACCTAGCGGAAGTTCAAAAACGAGTATGGGCTGAAGCGGGGATATTTCACTATGTCCCGCAACCAATGCCGCATTTTTTCAACAAAAACTGGCCAGAAAAAGAATGTGATGAATTACTTGTTGAAGGCCCCGCGTATTTATGATTGCAGAAACACACGCCACTCTTTGTGACAGTGAGTAACTGAGCAAATGTTTCATCTTTAGTGATCTCGCGTTGACGAGCTGTTCCATTGTGGCTGTTCCTTACACGGCGAATGAGACCACGAGCACGGTCGGCTGCAGAGGGTTCATTTGGTCCCGAGACTCACTGTGCGGCTGCTCGGGGTGGATAACGGGCCCGGGTCCTTACCGCAGCGCCATTGTCGGCAGGTGGGAGGGAGCGGGCGCTTAGGGCGCCGCGCCACGCCCGATAAGGCCCCTGGGCCGTGGCTGGCGTCGTAAAGTGGTGCCGGCGCTCTCGCCAGTTGTAAATAGGGCGGGGCGCGGCCGAGTCTTGTGGTTCCACAGGCGGCGCCGAAAAGAGAGCCTGCGCCGATATAAATGTAAAATTTGCTGCGGCGCGCCGGGGATACTTTTTGTTCAGCCGTTTGGGCGTCCATAAAACATGTATGAGAGCGGCATAGCGGGCGCCGAGTTGCGGTCTGGTCGGATGCGTAAATAAAACATCGGCAGCGCGCGCCGGACCAGCTGTCGCCCTCGGCCCCAGCAGACGCTGGCTGGCGTGGCGCCGGATTTGTTCGCCGACATAGCGCCGCCGACGTGTCAATTACTTCTCGTGTTGGGAGGAAAAACGGGATGGCGATGAAAGATGCTGGGCAGCATTGATGCACTCCTAAATCACATCTACACTGCCCAAGGCACCTCACAATCTACACTGAGGTGACGTAAGTCACGGGAAAGCGAACTGCACATGTACATATGGCGGTAGTATCGCCTACGCAAGCTGTGAAAGGGCATTGCGTTGGCGGAGTGTCGTATGTACTCAGGTGACCCATTTGAAGTGGTGTCCCACGTGATTTTGGCCGCACGACGTGAATTAACAGAATTTGAGCGCGGAATGGTAGCCGGGGATGGTGGTGGAATTCAATGTTCCAAGATACACAGTGTCAAAAGTGAGCCGTGTACGAAATTTCAGGCATTACCTCTCAAGCCGGACAACCCAGTGGCCAGTGGTCACTTAACGACCGTGAGCAGTGGCGTTTGCGTAGAGTTGTCAGTGCTATAGGACAAGCAACACTGAGTGAAGTAACGGCCAGCCGGGGTGACCAAGCGGTTCTAGGCGCTACAGTCTGGAACCGCGCGACCGCTAGGTCGCAGGTTCGAATCCTGCCTCGGGCATGGGGGTGTGTGATGTCCGTAGGTTAGTTATGTTTAAGTAGTTCTAAGTTCTAGTGAACTGATGACCTCAGAAGTTAAGTCCCATAGTGCTCAGAGCCATTTGAACAATTTTGAAGTGACGGCAGAAATCAATTTGTGACGTATCAGTTAGGACAATGAGGGGAAATTTGGCGTTAATGGACTATGGTAACAGACGACCATCGCCATTGCGTCTGCTAACAGCATGACATCGCTTGCAGCGCCTCACCTGGACTCGGGACTATGTCGTTTGGATCCTAGACGACTCGAAGACCGTGACCTGGACAGATGAGTCCAGATTTCAGATGGTAGGAGCTGACGGTAGGGTTAGAGTGTGACGCAGACCCAACGAAGCCATGTACCCAAGTTTTGGACAAGGCAAGCTGCTCGCAGCTCCAAGAATGTGTGGCCTGTGTTTACATGGAATGGACTAGATCGTTTGGTCCAATTGAGTCGATCGCTTCCTGGAGATGGTTATGTTCGGCTACCTTAAGACCATTTGCAACCATTCATGGACTTCATGTTCCCAAAGAACGATGGAATTTTTATGGATGGCAATGTGTCATGTCACTATGCCACAATTGTTCGCGGTTGGTTTGAAGAACATTCTTGATAACTGGAGCGAATGATATGGTCACACAGATCGCCCGAAATGAGTCCCATCGAACATTTACGGGACATAATTATGAGGTTAGTGCGTGCACGACATCCTGCCACGGCAAAACTTTCACAGCTGAGGACGGCTATAGAGGCATCATGTCTCAATAATTCAGCACGGGACTTCCAACGACTTGTTAAGTCTATGCTACGTGAAGTTGCTGCGCTATGCCGAGTGAAAGGGTGTCCGACACGATGTTAGGAGGTATCTCATGACTTTTGTCACCACAGTGTATGGTGGAGGGTGCTTCTGGTACCACCTAAATTCAAAAGAATATTGTGATGCGAAATTGAGTATCTTACCAGCGGGAATGTTGTGCTGATAACAGATGATCTTGTTGGAACCGCATAACACGTAATATCCAATCAGTATCCTGCCCTGCCTATGTCACTGTTAAATTAGCTGTGTGCCAACATATATGCGTTTTTCCCAGGCAACTTTCATTCTTGAAAGTTGCTTTATATCGCAATCTTTCTTAAAATGTCAGTAGCACTGTAGAGTAGCTTTTATTGAAAGAAGGCTGCCAAAAAAATCCAACGATTTCATGCATTGTCGCTGTTTCAGAAAAACAAATGATGTGAACGAATGTCAACGTTCTGGCCCACCTGCGGTATTAAGAGATGATTCATTGGAAAACATCTGAGCATCTTTGGTATGTTCACCAAGAAAAGCTGTACCAAAACTGTGTCAGCAAACTGGATTGTCTTACGGGAGTGTTCGCAGAGGCACGAAGGAGCTGAAACTCCGTCAGCACCGACTCCGCGTTGTTCATGGGCTTCAAGGTCCTGACAAAGATAAAAAACTACATTATAGTCAATATTTGTTGCGTCTTATTGGCCCAGTCTTTGCGTGCTGGATTATATTTTCTACTCTGATGAAGCTGCCTAAACAGTCCGAACGACAGATGTTGAAGCTCAGAAACCCTCAACTTCGCGTGAGTCCACATTACTTTCTCAAAAGTTAGAGTTCGTTGTTCAATTTTGCGAAAAATAATTGAAGGTCTAATTCTTCTGTAGGAAACAATAACAGTTGACCGTTAGCAAGACATCGTCATGCCATTCGTAGCATTCTTTGACGCTGATGAGCGACGCTGTTGGCTGCAACAAGATAGTGCAACAGTGCACATGGAGAATGACATCATGATAATGTTGCACGATTTCTTTGGGGATACATAATTTTAAATGACATGCAGCCGCTTAAATCCTCAGATTTGTCTGCCTTCCAGCTTTCTTCTTTGGAGACATCTGAAGATTTAACATTTATAAGAAATTTATAAGAAATTTATAAGAAATTATTCAGGTAGTGAAGGGAGACGAAAATTTAATAGTCATGGGTGACTGGAATTCGTCAGTAGGAAAAGGGAGAGAAGGAAACATAGTAGGTGAATATAGATTGGGGGGAAGGAATGAAAGAGGAAGCCGCCTTGTAGAATTTTGCACAGAGCATAACTTAATCATAGCTAACACTTGGTTCAAGAATAATGAAAGGAGGCTGTATACATGGAAGAAGCCTGGAGATACTGACAGGTTTCAGATAGATTATATAATGGTAAGACAGAGATTTAGGAACCAGGTTTTAAATTGTAAGACATTTCCTGGGGCAGATGTAGATTCTGACCACAATCTATTGGTTATGAACTGCAGATTGAAACTGAAGAAACTGCAAAAAGGTGGGAAATTAAGGAGATGGGACCTGGATAAACTGAAAGAACCAGAGGTTGTAGAGAGTTTCAGGGAGAGCATTAGGGAACAATTGACTGGAATGGGGGAAAGAAATACAGTAGAAGAAGAATGGGTAGCTCTGAGGGATGAAGTGGTGAAGGCAGCAGAGGATCAAGTAGGTAAAAAGACGCGGGCTAATAGAAATCCTTGGGTAACAGAAGAAATATTGAATTTAATTCATGAAAGGAGAAAATATAAAAATGCAGTAAATGAAGCAGGCAAAAAGGAATACAAACGTCTCAAAAATGAAATCGACAGGAAGTGCAAAATGGCTAAGCAGGGATGGCTAGAGGACAAATGTAACGATGTAGAGGCTTGTCTCACTAGGGGTAAGATAGATACTGCCTACAGGAAAATTAAAGAGACCTTTGGAGAGAAGAGAACCACTTGTATGAATATCAAGAGCTCAGATGGCAACCCAGTTCTAAACAAAGAAGGGAAAGCAGAAAGGTGGAAGGAGTATATAGAGGGTTGATACAAGGGCGATGTACTTGAGGACAATATTATGGAAATGGAAGTGGATGTAGATGAAGATGAAATGGGAGATAAGATACTGCGTGAAGAGTTTGACAGAGCACTGAAAGACCTGAGTCAAAACAAGGCCCCGGGAGTAGACAACATTCCATTAGAACTACTGATGGCCTCGGGAGAGCCAGTCATGACAAAACTCTACCATCTGGTGAGCACGATGTATGAGACAGGCGAAATACCCTCAGACTTTAAGAAGAATATAATAATTCCAATCCCAAAGAAAGCAGGTGTTGACAGATGTGAAAATTACCGAACTATCAGTTTAATAAGTCACAGCTGCAAAATACTAACGCGAATTCTTTACAGACGAATGGAAAAACTGGTAGAAGCCGACCTCGGGGAAGATCAGTTTGGATTCCGTAGAAATGTTGGAACACGTGAGGCAATACTGACCTTACGACTTATCTTGGAAGAAAGATTAAGAAAAGGCAAACCTACATTTCTAGCATTTGTAGACTTAGAGAAAGCTTTTGACAATGTTGACTGGAATACTCTCTTTCAAATTCTAAAGGTGGCAGGGGTAAAATACAGGGAGCGAAAGGCTATTTACAATTTGTACAGAAACCAGATGGCAGTTATAAGAGTCGAGGGGCATGAAAGGGAAGCAGTGGTTGGGAAAGGAGTGAGACAGGGTTGTAGCCTCTCCCCGATGTTATTCAATCTGTATATTGAGCAAGCAGTAAAGGAAACAAAAGAAAAATTCGGAGTAGGTATTAAAATTCATGGAGAAGAAGTAAAAACTCTGAGGTTCGCCGATGACATTGTAATTCTGTCAGAGACAGCAAAGGACCTGGAAGAGCAGTTGAACGGAATGGACAGTGTCTTGAAAGGAGGATATAAGATGAACATCAACAAAAGCAAAACGAGGATAATGGAATGTAGTCAAATTAAGTCGGGTGATGCTGAGGGAATTAGATTAGGAAATGAGACACTTAAAGTAGTAAAGGAGTTTTGCTATTTAGGGAGTAAAATAACCGATGATGGTCGAAGTAGAGAGGATATAAAATGTAGACTGGCAATGACAAGGAAAGCGTTTCTCAAGAAGAGAAATTTGTTAACATCGAATATAGATTTAGGTGTCAGGAAGTCGTTTCTGAAAGTATTTGTATGGAGTGTAGCCATGTGTGGAAGTGACATGGACGATAACTAGTTTGGACAAGAAGAGAATAGAAGCTTTCGAAATGTGGTGCTACAGAAGAATGCTGAAGATAAGGTGGGTAGATCACGTAACTAATGAGGAGGTATTGAATAGGATTGGGGAGAAGGGAAGTTTGTGGCACAACTTGACTAGAAGAAGGGATCGGTTGGTAGGACATGTTCTGAGGCATCGAGGGATCACAAATTTAGCATTGGAGGGCAGCGTGGAGGGTAAAAATCGTAGAGGGAGACCAAGAGATCAATACACTAAGCAGATTCAGAAGGATGTAGGTTGCAGTAGGTACTGGGAGATGAAGAAGCTTGCACAGGATAGAGTAGCATGGAGAGCTGCATCAAACCAGTCTCAGGACTGAAGACCACAACAACAACAACAACAAGAACAGCCCTCACACAGCCGATCAACTCAAATACATAGTTGAAGACGAAATATACTGAAAAAGCGTACCGGCCGTCCAAAAGTAGCAGCTAACACGATGAAACGTGTTGAGACGTGCGTTGCCAGATATGTATCATAAGAAAATATGTATTGTGAGTGTATACATTGTAAGCACATTAATGAAGATTTGAATTTTTTGAAATCAGAGTTTCTTAACTTGTCGCTCACCCTGTGTTAGCTGACTCTTCTTGAGACTAAGAGTTTTGCACTTTTATGAGTAGTTTAACATAACATTTGATGAATCACGCTGCCCTTCTTTGGATCTTCTCCATCACATATATTAATCGTACCTGACAAGAGCCGCGAACTGACAAACGATATCCAAGAAACATCAAACTTGTTTTTTATGTTTCTTTCGTGGATGAATAATAGCACATTAGAATTTGTCCAGTGGATATCAGCCTTGCTTTCTTTATTTCGTACGACTTGTTTCGTGTCATTCCTTTTGCTGTTTGCAGAGATTTATAGCCAATGGTGTAATGGAAGGGAATTGGATATCTCCACCTACACTGCAGAGCCAAAACATCAGACCACGTGCACTACAGCGTTTTAATCTTACATTGGAGTGCAGTACAACAGCGTTCTTCGTGATTAGGATTCAAAAAGATCTTCCCGGAGGCATATGCCTTAAGTTTCCCACGCGCATGCAGATAGCTAATGCAATTCCCGTACATTACGGACCAGTGGTTTGTGGGCTCAGAGTTAGCACCTGATAGCGTCCTAGATTCAAATCAGGTAATTTAGTGGCCAAGACATAATGTACCCCTCAAACCATTCTGACCTTGTAACGTATTGGAATATGCTATTTCTGCCGGGAAAGATAAATGGTTCAAATGGCTCTGAGCACTATCGGACTCAGCTTCTAAGGCCATCAGTCCCCTAGTACTCTGAACTACTTAAACCTAACAAACCTAAAGACATAACACAAATCCATGCCCGAGGCAGGATTCGAACCTGCGACCGTAGCGGTCGTGTGGTTCCAGACTGTAGCGCCTAGAACCGCTCGGCCACCGCGGCCGGCCGGGAAAGACATCAAGATGCAAGTGGTCGGCAATAAAGTTCACTAACTCCATAGCTGTCATGGTGCCTTCGTTTACTGTCACAGATGCCATGGAAGCCCAGGTAAATACCTCTGCCCGCACCGCTCCCCTCCCCGCCCTTTGCAAAACATTCCACCCAACGATCGGCATCCGTGACGTGGTGTATTTTTTGAACAGCCGTTCTTATAAAAGTTGGCGTGTCCGTGCACGACCAGCGATCTGGTGTAATGAGAAACGTAATTCATCCGATCAGAACGCATGTTTCCCTTGATCCAATGACCAATATCGATGACTGTGGCTGCCCTCGGCAATAGTAACAGCCGACGGGTTTCACCGATTTCTAGGCACTCTTTCTCATGCGGCAGATCGTAACAATATCCACTGTGGCGATTTATGCCGAGATTTATGTAGGCTATAGCCCACAGTGCATTGCACTGAAGCGAAATCTCCGTGACGGTAGCGGCTGGCTGCACATTGTTTAGAAAATAATGTTGCTGTAACACTTCAATCTGACGTAGAGAATAGAGTGGCACGAAACTAGATAATGGTACAAATTCAGATTCAGAAAGCCACTGCTTGTATACAGCCTATCGTAGTCGCAGTTCTTCATCTACAATGAATATATGAGTGGCGTTCAGTAAATGACGCAACACATTTTTCTCTCGTTCAGTTTCGGTTGAAAAAATTCGGGGTATGTTGTGGGACATCACGAAATATTGTCATTGCAGCCTCTACAGTTTCATGAAGTTCCGATGGACGGCGGCGCTATGCGTAGCCGTAGCCCTCAAAACGGCGTCTGTAACAGGGGTGCATTCGAGGCAAAGACCTGACATTGAGTTTCTTTCGGCTGAAAACCAGAGCAGCGCAGGTATTCATATGTGCTCGCAGAGTGTCTACGGAGACGTGGTAGTGAACAAAAGGACGATGAGTCGTTGTGAGAGACATCTGTCACCATCGCAACAAGGTCGCGCATACCTGTCCGATCTCCCGCGTGCCGGCCGACCGCACACAGCTTTGACTGCTGCAGAGTTACAAAGTGCGGACACTGTCATTCGGGATGATCGACAGATCTCATCCAACACCTCGCTACGGAACTGGACGCCTCTTTTCGAAGTGCTGACACACTCGTCCCCAGTTGGAATATTCAGAGGTGTATGCCATTTGTGTTTCCCATCGCTTAACAGAAAATTTTTCGACTTTCTTTGATAACAACTTTATTTTTCTTTATTGTCATTTCCGTTCTACAACAGGGGCGGGCTGGCAACAACATAAGCGCTGCTCTTCAGATAGGAAGACATTTAAAACAATATAAAGAAGAAACACGACGGAACATAGAAACAAGAAAGGCGGAACATAAGACAAGAAAGTATACAAAGAAAAAAAAGCATACAAAGTGGAGATAAAAATCTAAAAGCACGGCTCCAACAGAAAATTCGGAGAAAAATTTAAACAGCCACAGAACAGTCATGGACAATAAACAAGTCGAGCACACTATTAAAACCACATCACCTGATGACTGATAACCACTTTTTTTTTCTTTTATTGTCATTTTGCACCTCATACAAGGTGGGCTGGCAGCGGAAAATTTTACTCTGCTCTTCAGCCACAAGCAGTACAATAAAAAAGAACATGAAGACAGAAAAGTAAAAGACTGGTGGTTAAAAAACAGTAGATACAATAATTAAAAACATGAAGCCGTTCGCACTCGACGAAAAAACAAGAAAAACTGTTGGCACTGTGCACAAACACTGATGATTTAGACGGTACACGTGAACGAAGGAGCGTGGCGCCGAAAAAAACTAAATCACAAACACGACGGCACACACACGAAAAGCTGATGGCGATAATCTCCGGCGCGCGAATGTCCACATAACGTGTGCGAGTCCACAGACTTGCCAAGAGGGGAAGAAGGAGGCGGGGGAGGGAGAGGGGAGAGCAGAGATGCCAATGGGAGGGGAGATGGGGGAGGAATGGAGGTAGGGGGGTAGGGGAAGACCGGGGGAGGAGGGGGGAGGAAGGGAGGAGGGAAGGAAGGGTGAGAGAAGGGAGAGAGGGTGCCCTGAGGAAAAAAAAACACAAGAAGTGGGAGGGCAGGATCAAAGTTGATAGGAGGGGTAGATGGAGAGGAGGAGGGCATCATCAGGGAGGGGGAGCTGTCGGAAGCCACCTTGGGAGAGGGTAAGGAGAGTGGAACGATGGAGAGCAGGTGGGATGTGGAAATACAGGTGCGGCAGTGGGCGGGGGTGGGAGAGGATGGCAGAGACAAGTGGGTGAGGAGGATCGAGTTTACGGCAGGTGTAGAGGCTCTGGATCCATTCGAGGAAAAGGAGGAGGTGGGGGAATGGAATAAGGTTGTACAGGATCTGCGTGGGGGAGGGGAGACGGAAGTGATAGGTGAGGCGAAGAGCATCGTGTTCGAGGATTTGAAGGGATTTGTAAAAGGTAGGAGGAGCGGAGATCCAGGCAGGGTGGCCATAGCAGAGGATAGGGCAGATGAGGGCTTTATAGGTGTGGCTGATGGTGGAGGGGTCCAGACCCCATGTACGGCCAGAAAGGAGCTTGAGGAGATGGAGTTGGGAGCGTGCCTTGGCTTGGATTGTCTGGAAATGGGGGGTCCAGGAGAGGTGACGGACAAGGGTGACGCCAAGATACATTACTCCTTTGCTACTTTAAGAGTCTCATTTCCTAATCTAAGATTCTTGGCGGGGTCAGGGATTTTCTCTGCCTCGTGATGGCTGGGTGTTGTGTGCTGTCCTTAGGTTAGTTAGGTTTAAGTAGTTCTAAGTTCTAGGGGACTGATGACCACAGATGTTAAGTCCCATAGTGTTCAGAGCCATTTGAACCATTTGAACCTAATCTAAGTCCTGCAGCATCACTCGACTTAATTCGACTACATTCCATTATCCTCGTTTTGCTTTTGTTGATGTTCATCTTATATCCTCCTTTCAAGACACTGTCCATTCCGTTCAACTGCTCTTCCAAGTCCTTCGCTGTCTCTGACAGAATTACAATGTCATCGGTGAACCTAAAAGTTTTTATTTCTTCTCCATGGATTTTAATACCTACTCCGAACTTTTCTTTTGTTTCCTTTATTGCTTGCTCAATATACAGACTGAATAACATCGGGGAGAGGCTACAACCCTGTCTCACTCCCTTCCCAACCACTGCTTCCCTTTCGTGTACCTCGACTCTTATAACTGCCATCTGCTTTCTGTACAAATAGCAAATAGCCTTTTGCTCTCTGTATTTTACCCCTGCCACCTTCAGAATTTGAAAGGAAGTATTCAATTCAACATTGTCAAAAGCTTTTTCTAAGTCTACAAATGCTAGAAACGTAGGTTTGCCTTTCCTTAATCTAGTTCTAAGATAAGTCGTAGGGTCAGTATTGCCTCACGTGTTCCAACATTTCTACGGAATCCAAACTGATCTTCCCCGAGTTCTGTTTCTATAAGTTTTTCCATTCGTCTGTAAAGAATTCGCGTTAGTATTTTGCAGCTGTGACTGATTAAACTTATAGTTCGGTAATTTTCACATCTGTCAACACCTACTTTCGTTGGGATTGGTTTTATTATATTCTTCTTGAAGTCTGAGGGTATTTCGCCTGTCTCATACATCTTGCTCACCAGATGGTAGAGTTTTGTCAGACTGGCTCTCCCAAGGCTGTCAGTAGTTCTAATGGAATGTTGTCTACTCCGGGGGCCTTGTTTCGACTCAGTGCTCTGTCAAACTCTTCACGCAATATCATATCTCCCATTTCATCTTCATATACATCCTCTTCCATTTCCATAATATTGTCCTCAAGTACATCTCCCTTGTATAGACCCTCTATATACTCTTTCCACCTTTCTGCTTTCCCTTCTTTGCTTAGAACTGGGCTTCCATCAAAGCTCTTGATATTAATGGAAGTGGTTCTCCTTTCTCCAAAGGTCTCTTTAATTTTCCCGTAGGGAGTATCTATCTTACCCCTAGTGAGATAAGCTTCTACATCCTTACATTTGTCCTCTAGCCATCCCTACCTAGCCATGTTGCACTTCCTGTCGATATAATTTTTGAGACGTTTGTATTGCTTTTTTCCTGCTTGATTTACTGCATTTTTATATTTTCTCCTATCATCAATTAAATTCAAAATATCTTCTGTTACCCAAGGATTTCTACTAGCCCTCGCCTTTTTACCTATTTGATTCTCTGCCACCTTCACTATTTCATCCCTCAAAGCTACCCATTCTTCTTCTACTGTATTTCTTTCCCCCATTCCTGTCAATTGTTCCCTTATGCTCTCCTGAAACTCTGTACAACCTCTGGTTTAGTCAGTTTATCCAGGTCCCATCTCCTTAAATTCCCACCTTCCCTTCTTTGTTAGAACTGGATTTCTATCAAAGCTATATGATATTGCGATAGGATGGCCATAGATGGTGACATAGAAGTCGAGGAGGCGGAAGGAAGGGGTGGTTTTGCCTACGATGATAGCCTGGGTTTTGGAAGGACTGACCTTGAGCAACCACTGGTTGCACCAAGTGGTGAACCGGTCAAGATGGGATTGGAGAAGGTGTTGGGAGCGCTGCAGGGTGGGGGCGAGGGCAAGGAAGGCGGTGTCATCGGCGTACTGGAGAAGGTGGATGAGGGGTGAAGGCGGCGACATGTCTGCCATATACAAAAGGTACAAAAGAGGGGAGAGGACGGAACCTTGGGGCACACCGGCGGAGGGGAAGAAGGTGTAGGAATCCGTGTTATGGATGGTGAGATAGGAAGGATGTTGGGAAAGAAAGGACCCGATCAGACGGACGTAGTTAAGAGGAAGGGCGAAGGTTTGGAGCTTGAAGAGGAGACCGGAATGTCACACACGATCATAGGCGCGTCCGAGGTCGAGGGAGAGAAAGATAGAGGAGCGACGGGAATTGAGCTGTTCGGAGAGGAGATGAGTGAGGTGAAGGAGAAGGTCATCGGTAGAGAAGGACGGCCGAAAGCCGCACTGGGTAACGGGAAGGAGGCGGTGCTGGTGGAGATGCTGGTGGATGCGTCGGGTAAGGATGGATTCCAGGACCTTGCTGAAGACCGAGGTAAGGCTGATGGGACGGTAGGAGGAGACAGCGGACGGCGGTTTGTCGGGTTTAAGGAACATCAGGATGCGGGAGGTTTTCCACAGGTCGGGATAGTAGCTGGTGGACAGGACTACATTGTAGAGCCTGGACAGAGTGGAGAGGAAGGAGGCAGGAGCTTCACGAAGGTTGCGATAGGTGACACGATCGTGACCGGGAGCGGTGTTCCGTTTCGTGCGGAGTGTAGCGATGAGATCCTGAGTAGTGATGGGGGCATTGAGTTCGGTGTGTGCAATGTTGTCCAAGTACTGGAAACCAGGAGCGATAACCACTTCATGCCTCACTTATTTATATCTAGCCTTCTTGCTAATTTATGTTCAGAACAATTTCCTTTTACCTTACTTCCATACATTCGTCGCTCTAGTCCCGTAACTGATTATATCCTACCTATTCATGGATTGTATGGCCAGACTATGTAATTTTATTTATTGACTGTTAGTATGTTGTATAAATGTTTTCTGTGGGAAACATATCACTTTGTATGAAAAGCCCTCTAGTGGTTAAATTCTCGCAATCGCTGCGCGCCTATGTAACATCCTGGTGGCCGAGCCACCAGAAGGCACTGATCATTGATCTGTCTGTTCTTCAGTTATTTTTTCATATAGACGTTTTATCTTTCATAGGTAATTTACAGGTCACTATAGGCAGTGTATTACGTATATTTTATTTTTGACCTAAATTCACCATAAAAGTGACAGACCTATTATCTTAATTTATTTCCTTTTAATAATTTTATATGGTTAACTGTATTTGTCTCTTACTTTATCACAATTGGTTACTATAACAGTTATAAAAAATTAAAATCTGCTACATGTATTTTACCTAATGTGTTTTTATCAGATTATGGTTCTTTCTTAAATGAAGAATACATCTAAGCCCACAGTAGCTACATCTATGAAGCATATAGGAAACAAATTTGTGGTAGCTACTGCACTCCAGTAGGGTTTGTACAGTTACGGCAGTTACGAAATGACTGTGGATGGCGTGGCCTATTTTATTTCTACGTGACAATGCTTTGCTGAATGTGTTTAAATGTTCTGACGATGCCATTATGGCTTTATCACATTAGTACATGGTGTAGAACAGGTACGCTTTCCTTTTTTTCTCTACATTTCCCACTTTGTTTGAGAGTATATCGTGAAATGAAATGCTGTATTGTTTTGAAAGCCAGACTGCTCGCTAGGTGTATATTTTTTATAGTGTGGATCTGAAGATGGTCATTACTCACTGAAACCGGTTATCGTCGAAGGACTTTATATTGTTACCAAAGACTGGAATAAAAACCATTTGACATATCGATGATGTTTCGTTGAATGGTTCGCTCGGTGACACTTGTTGATGACCCAACGTTGAAATCTGCAGCAATCTGCGGAAGTGTGGCACTCCTGTCACACTGAACGATTCTCTTCAGTCGTCGTTCATCCCGTTGTTGCAGGATCTTTTTCGGCCGCATTGATGTCGGAGATTTGATATTTTACCGGATTCCTGATATTCACGGTACAATCGTGGAATGGTCATACGGGAAATTCCCACTTCATCGCTGCCTCGGAGATGCTGTGTCCCGTCGCTTGTGCGCTGACTATAACACCACGTTCAAAGTCACTTAAATCTTGATAACCTGCCATTGTAGCAGCAATAACCGATCTAACAACTGCTCCAGACACTTGTTGCCTATCGCAACGCCCTATTCTGCCTGTTTACATATCTTTATATTTGAATAAGCATGGCTATACCAGTTTCTTTGACGCTTCAATGCAGCGTCGTTTAAGTCGACGAATGTAGTCGAACTCACTGAAATCAGTGTTAAGAAGGCGCTAGTTGCGCGTTGCGTCCCATTGTGTGGAGATCGAGATACTCGTTTTGTTACAAACATTGAAGCTCTGGTATCTCCAGAAAGTTCCCTGAACTCTGTTGTTTTTATCTTTACGTACTTCTGATATAAAGAGGGCCAATGCTACAATCCATCAATTAGGAACTCGTTCACAGCTGTAGACAGTTAATAAAGGCCACTGGCTGTACGGTGGACATTGACATTTTCTGCGGAAACAGCTATGATGACTATGCTGCGTCATGACAAGACGGAAGTATTGATGTATAGTTGAGCAGCTATTTTAGACTCGTCAGTGAACATAAATTGAAGTGAAAATGGCTTGCAGTTTGTCTAGGACAATTAACAGTTCGTCTCACGAATTATAACGTCTACTTATGACTATAAAGATCACATAAGCAACTAAGAGCAGTTGATTAATTGAATTAACCAGGTCAATGCATATACCGTGTGATTCAAAAGGTCACCCATAAAATGAAGGAGCAATAGGGAAGTCAAATATACCAAAATCTGAATACGAACTTACAGTGTCGGAAGCAATCCTGAGCCAAAGTAAGCTTTGGAATGTCAGAAGCAGCAAGGACAGTGAATGCACACGTACCTTAAGTTCAGGACAGTAGTGTACTATTCATTTATCAGTGTAGTACATTACGGAAGATCTTCAAAATGGTTACTACCACATTTAATACAGGCATAATGTCCCTGTAAAAAATTCTGGCGCGCTCTACCAACTCCACCTGGCATCACAACAACCTCACTAGATGCTGAAAATATAAAGGCGAAAAGTGTTACTTCGTGTTACGTATACGAAAAGTGTACATATGTCTCGTGTCAGTGCATCCACATATTACGAAGTATGTTAAATGAAATGCCTGAAACTTATAAGGTTAAACTTGTTAACCAGGATCAGTATGAGCCAAAACCTCTCGCTCATAATGTGAAATGAAGTCCTTTTAAATTCTGGTTACAGTGTCTGATCTAGCATCTAGAGGGTTGGATCCCCTATTTCGAAAACGACCCCTCAGGATGGAATCTCCGTCTTCGAAGCTTTGTTGCTGTTGGTGTTTCCGACTGTCTGTTTGTCTGTCTGTCCGACCGACCGGTGCTCGCCTCTGCTGCTGCTGTAGCTGTCCGTCCGTCCATCCGCCTGCCTGTTCACCGCCGCCGCTCGGGGATTCTGGGCCGCCACCTTCTGGCCGACGTCGTGCAGTTGCTGCCCGGAGGGATTCACCAGACCGCTTTCATAGCCTTCCGGAGGGGCTGCCGCTCCTTCACCGCCGCCGTCGTTTTCCGCCGCTGACGCCGTTTCTCGTTTCTGCCACTGCCGCCGCCGCCACCGAAGCCGCTCTCGCTGTCACTGTCACCGTCACCTCCGTCGCCGTCTTCGCTCCCCCCCCCCCCTCTCGCATGCCGCCAAAGTGCCCCACCTCACCATCATTTTCACCTCCCCTCAGCTGCTCCAACCACTATCACATGGAGCTCATCTGCCACCCCCATTCCAGTCCTTCCTTCCCTCCCTGTCCACCCTACTCATGCGCCGCTTTCGGCTGTAACTACCCCCAACACTCCCTCCCCTGTCGCTGTCGCCCCATCACAATCTGCAGACTTCCCCCGCTCCCTTCACCACCTCTGACAGACTCCATGCTAGCTCAGATTTCGGCTCGCTGCTTCACGGTCTCTGTGCCTCCCACGCCCCTTCCCACTGCGTCATCCACCCCTCAGGGGGGAACTGCCCCCCGCCATCTACCCTCTGTAACCCATCCCCCAGCCTCCTCTCCACCCTGTCCTGTCCACAAAACCTTCCAAACGCCCTAATGTTGACCCTTCCCCTGCAATCTCAACAAAGAAAACTCCTGATCCCCATTACCCACCCACCCCCATGGACACGACCCCGACCCTCACCCCCTGCCACACCTGCCACCCCACCTTTGTCCTTTCCAATCCCGACCCTGAATTCCTTGATGCCCACACCCTCACCCTGGCCATCCGTAAATACTTCCCCAATGCCCCCATCTCGCTTTTTATTCCTCACAAGGACTCGGTCCTAATTAAATCCCCAGTGCTTCGTTTCACACCGATCTCCTGTCCTGAATTCCATGTATTCAATTTGGCCAACGTGCCAACCTCACCCCCTACTACACCCTGTCCTCTCCCCGTCAGCCTCAACCCCCCCGACATCCGCCTACCTTCACTACCATGATCATGAAGCTTAGACTTGTGGTCACAGAGGCTGAGGTGTTGGCGGAACTGAACTCCCAGCCCAACATCAAAATCTGCTTGGCCTCTCACATCTTTAATGATGCCGGGCGACTTAGCTAATAGCGATATTCACCGAACCCTCCTCCTCCACTGACTGCCTCCTTATCGAGGGAGCCTTCATATACAATCGCTGTCACAAAGTGGATCCCTCCCGTTCCCCAGGCCAATCCTACCACTCCCAACACTGTCTGCAAGAACCCCCCTACCTGTCCCCACTGCGAAGCTTCACACTTCTTAAAGTACTGCCCCAACCTCACCTCTTCCCCTCCTGCAACACCTGTAATGAACTCCAACCGACCTACTCCTTGAAGTGTAAAGTGAAACCTCCTCCAATTACCCCTGAGCTCAACATCCCTGTCTGTCCCATTGATGACCCCATCCACCCCAACAACTCGCTTTGCCCTCCCCCTACTGCAGAGGACATCATCCATTTCATCACCATAGTGCTCCAAAACATCCACACCTTCCAACACTCCCACACCCTTTCCCAAATCGCCCTCGCTATGGGCCACCTCAAGCACCTTCCTGTTTGGCTCCAACCTCTCCTCAACAATCCTGCCAAGCATCTCACCCTTACCATCACCTGTGCCACCATTTATGTCCACCCTCGCACCCCCATCCTGTACAATTTCCTCTCCTACACTGATCGCACCTTCTCCACCTACATTATTTCCACTGGCCTTAATATCCACAGCCGTGCTCTTGCCAACCTCCAGCAGTGGCATTGGTTTATCACCACCCTCGAGGGAGACCTGGTTCCCCTGCCCCACCACACTTGACCCGAATCCAACACCACTCCCGATGCGATCCTTGACTCTCTCAATCTCCTTGGGCTCATTGTCAGTGACCATGCTCCCGTTCTCCTCGCTACTTCTAATAGTCGCCATCCCCACCCCACTCCTCACTCTAACATCCCTCCTAAAATTGTCCATGATTACTTCCGTGCCAACTGGGATGCCTACCGGGACTCCATTCACACCCAGGTCAAAGGCCACGACCTCACCCTCCAATCTCCTGATGATATCTCCCACACTGCTGCCTTCCAGCACCACATCTTGTCTGACGCCGTCGCCACCCATATCTCTACCAAAGCCATCCACCCTCACCTGCCCCACACACCGTCCTTCTCCTTTGTGAATCCTGCCGCCTCTACAACTCTTTCACCACACTCGTGACTGGAAAACTCTCGTCCGCCACCCTCAATTACAGTGACATGTCCACAACCTGCTTACTGCGAAGAAACGCCGCGCATGGTGACAGACATGTACACAACTCAACACCACACTCCCAATAAACTCTTCCACTTAGTGGTCTGCTTTCCACCGCCTTTCTAGGAACCGCCCCACCCCCAGTACCCTCTCCTCCTTGATGATTGTCCCTTTCCTGACAACATCAGTAAGGAAAACACTGTGCCTCTCACTTATCCAATGTTTTTTCCATCCCAGATGATCCCCAATTTGATTATTTCCTTTTCCCTGACGTCATCGACCGTACCAATACCTCTGTTCCTCCCCTTGCACCTAGCTTCCAGTACTTGGGCCATACACCACCATCTGAACTTAGCACTCCCATCACTACACAGGACATCCGCCTCACACTTCGCACTAAACACAGTGCTGCTACCAGCCACGACAGCATTACCTACTGCCACCTCAAACACTGCCCTCCCTACTTCCTTGCAGTCCTTGCCACCCTCTACAATGTCATCCTTGCCACAGGCGTCTATCCCGACCTGTGGAAAATATCCCACATCCTGATGTTCTGCAAACCCAACAAGCCTCCATCTGATGTCTCTTCCTATCACCCTGTATGTCTCACCTTCTTGTTCAGCAAACTCTTGGAATCCATCCTTACCCGGTGCATCCATCACCACCTCTACCAAAACCACCCCCTCTAGTACACCTCCTGCTGTATGCCAATGACACCACCTTCCTTGCTTTCACTCCTACCCTTCAATGGTCACAACCCCTTCTCCAGAATCACCTTGGGCTTTTTGCTGCATGGTGTAACCAGTGACTCTTGAAAATCAATCCTAGCAGTACCCAGGCGATCATCATAGGTCATACCACTTGCTCCTTCTGTCTCGTTGATTTCTCCCTTACCATCTGCGCCTGTCCTGTCCACCTCTCTCCCACCCTCACCTATCTTGGCCTCACCATTGACTGTCACCTCACCTGGATCCCTCATCTCCACTCTTTCCAATCCAAAGCCCACAACTGCCTCTGACTCCTCAAACTCTCTGGCCAGATATGGGGATTAATCCCCTCTACCATCCTCCACACTTACAAATCCTTAATCCATCCCATCCTCTGTTATGCCAGTCCCGCCTGGATATCTGCCTGCCCCCCCCCCCCCCAAATTCTGTGAGTCCCTTCAGATCATTGAGCAGCTAGCCTGAAACCGGTAATTGAAAATAAAGAATAGTGATCGAAGACTGAAACGCCAGATTTTATTTAATGAACGATTGCGGAATTCCCATTGAGACAATCATGTCTAGTTTTCACACCATGCAGTCTGTCTTGTCTGCTGTATATGCCTCCTGTCCCCCACACAGATCCTCTAAGACCTTGTTCCTTTCCCCCATCTGCTCCTTTTCCTCAAACATATCTGCGTTCATTACACCTCCTGTCATCTTGATCCCTTTCGTCCCCTGGTTGCTCCTCTCCTCTCCAACCCCCACCCTCTGCCACACCTTCACTCTTGTGCCCCTCTACCCTTCACCTCTACACCCTACATCTCCTATCCCAAGGTGGCTTCTGTCGACGCCCCCTCCTGGATGATGCCCTCTCTCCCTCCATTTATCCCTCCTATCAACTCTGATCCTCACCTCCCCCTCCCTTCCTCTGTCCTTTTCCCGGGCTCCCTCTCCAGTCTTCCATTCTGTTTTCTTTCCCTGCTTACCCTCTCTCTGCCTACCTTCCCTTCCCTGAGTCCCTTTTGTTCTCCCCTCCACTGCCTTTCCCACTCCTTTTCGTGTCTGCCCAGCCCCCTTTCCTATGTCCGCTCCCTCCGGTGGTTCCCCCCTTTTTTCCTTTCCTCTCCTCCCCCACGTTTTTACCCCTCTTCAGTCCGGGTCCTCCTGCCCCCATATGCAATCGTGTTGCCTGTGTAGTGCTGATTTCAGTGAGTGTTTAGTGCCGTGCGCCCCCTGTCAGTGTTGTGAACAGCCACCATACTGTCGCTAGTTGTGTTTTTCTATCACGTGCAAACAGAAACCAGACTGTAGCCATGTTTTTTAAATTGTGCCTGTCTGTTTACTATGTGTTTTAATCAGCATCGCCAACCGTTTTGTTTTTATATTTTATTCGTAACTTTTTCTCCATGTTTCAGTTTTTAACAGTTACCGTTTTATCGCCTGCTTTTGTTTGTTTTTCGTACCTCTTGATTCTGTTTTTTAACTTTTCTGTAGGCTGAAGAGCGGCGTATTCTTCTGCTACCAAATGCAATAAAGAAAAAATCCAATAAAGAAAAAATCCAATAAAAAATCCAATAAAGAAAAAAAACCTACTCATTCAATGGCAACTTCATAAAGGTCCGCCTCGGGCATGGATGTGTGTGATGTCCTTAGGTTAGTTAGGTTTAATTAGTTCTAAGTTCTAGGCGACTGATGACCTCAGAAGTTAAGTCGCGTAGTGCTCAGAGCCATTTGAGCCATAATGGTCATTCCTACGAAAGAACACGGACTATACTTGAATTTCATTAGTTTGATTATATAAAAACCTGTTGTATCATCACAGAACTGTAACAAAATACTTGTTAAATACTCTATCTTTGAATACTGGGCATGTATCTATGCCGACAAGATAAAACCAAGTATTCAAGGGGGCTGTGAACGATTACTCATGTAAGAACAAGGAACGAAAACAGACTCCAAACTTAGAGGAGTTTCATTGAACATTATATATAATTTTTCTTATGTGTAAATAATTGTGTGGAATGATATGAAACTATATGTGAGCGAAAGATTTAATTGTATGTTAATGATACATCTTTGAGAAGCAAAGACATGTAATTAATTTTTACTCACCATGAAACAAGAGGGCGCACTTTCTTCTTTTGTCTGGAGTAAAAATTGCATGTTACCAATTCTCTCTCTTCTTAGACGTCGTATTAGATATGTTTCGTAAGTGCTGCTCGTGTTTTTGTATTTTAATCGAATAATTACAGCTTATTTATGTTAAGTAGGAGTGTCATTATTTCGATGCCTCTTATTAGTCCATCCTTGTCGTATTGGATTTTTATAATGTGTATTGTAAGTAATGTTTCTGGCCTCATTAGTTGTTTAGTGGGATGTTCTGGTGGAGGAAGGTGTTTGTGCTCTCAGATGTTTGATATATTTTGTACAAGATCATAGATATATTTTCTGCTAATATTTAATTGTGATGGAAATTACATTACCTGATTTGCATAATGTTTGTGTGTGATACTCAGACGTTGAAAATTTGTTTTGTTACGATGAAGGATCAAAGTAAGCTGAAGGCCAGTGTTTGAAGCGATCTATTCCACCCCTGTAACTTGTTAAAGAATTAATTTGATAGCGTAGTGCAAACAGCTCAGTTCGCTAAACTTTTGATATCGAAATTGGGACAACTCTGCCTTTGTCTCCAGGATTAGCCAATATTAATGCTGTATACTGAGGAGAGATGAAAACCTCTGTCTGCATGTTCCGGGATGTTGGTTCACATGGAAAAATAGTAAGTGGCCTCTTGAGAAAGACAGAGACAGAGACAGAGACCGGAAGGGAGTATGGAACTTCCCGATCAACAGAATGCCACCACTTGAGGCTTTGTTGGGGGCCGCGAGGTCAAAGGAGGCAGATATGCCGTCCATGATCGGTGGTATTCAGTAAAGTGATGTGTGATTAGGACATTGGGCGGTTTTGACCTTCGTGATAGTGCCATGACGGTAGACACACGCACAGGAGACCCCAAACGGTGGCTACTACACTGCGCTTCATTCCATTCATTATCTATAGACCCCTTTTGCAGGGCTTAACTGTAAGTGCGATATGACTGCTGCATATTTCTCTATGTGTACAAAATTGTTTGTCGCTGACATTCTAGTAATTTGTCTGTGTGTAGAAACTGGCAGTGGGTTACGAAATATCTCGTGAACTTTTAGGTATGTAGTTTTTCTGATTTTCCTATCTGTGCTTAGACACCAGTGAGGTTCGAAAAGCGAGAGAAACAAAAATTAAGAGCCTTAACATCGCTGATTCCAGCAATAAATACCAACTAAGCCTAGTCAGCGTTTCCATGTGCGATCAGTATATAAAGCGAAGCAATTGTTTAAATATTCCATACTGCAACCGATGTCCTGACATTAGGGAAATGAGCCATTAAATAAACTATATTCCATAAGACGCCTTGTAACCAATAAATTGTTTAAATAAACAATATTCCAAACATTGTCCAAATTGTTTAAACAATATTCCATACACTGCATTTAATTTTACACCCAATTCTTTAAGTAAATACATAATTAATTAGACTATATTCCACACGAAGTCGTGTATCCCATAAATTGTTTAAGTAAACAATACTTCATATGTTGTCTAAATTGTTTAAATAATATTCCATAGACTGTAATCGATTTCCCGCCAAATGGACGACCAACTGACTCTTTTTCTGGCTGTTTCCAGATGGGGGAGGGGAGGAGGAGGACTGGCGGTTACCCAGAGGGGAGGGGTTAATTAATTGATCGGCTTACCTAATTAGTCAATGAAATTGATATGAAAAGTGTGCTTGAATCAGCGAGGGAGTTCCCTGAGGAAGGAGGGAGGATGGGGATGGGGAGGCGTGGGGGTGACGTGGAAGACCACTTAACCGAACGACAGGTTAAGGACCTGTCAATCAGAAGAGAAAAATATGTTTGCCTCTGAACGTATGCTAGCCTCTGAACTATGCACTAACAAACTGCGCACATGTCCCTGTTGCCCCTCAAATGGCTCTGAGCACTATGGGACTCAACATCTTAGGTCATAAGTCCCCTAGAACTTAGAACTACTTAAACCTAACTAACCTAAGGACATCACACACACCCATGCCCGAGGCAGGATTCGAACCTGCGACCGTAGCAGTCCCGCGGTTCCGGACTGCAGCACCAGAACCGCTAGACCACCGCGGCCGGCTGTTGCCCCTCTTGTTAAGTGATCTGGGCTATACATACATGCGACAGGGGGAACGATTTCAGTTCGATCATTAGCTGCCTAACTGTGTCGCCATGCAGTAGTCTCGTTGGTGTAAAGCACTGATACTGCTCCGACCGGAGTAGCCGAGCCGTTCTAGGCGCTACAGTCTGGAACCGCGCGACTGCTACGGTCGCAGGTTGGAATCCTGCCTCGGGAATGGATGAGTGTGATGTCCTTAGGTTAGGTTGGTTTAAGTAGTTCTAAGTTCTAGGGGACTGATGACCACAGCAGTTAAGTCCCATAGTGCTCAGAGCCATTTAAAACATTTTGAACTGATAATGCTTGAGTGCAGAAATCTAAACAGTTATATGAGGAAGTAAAAACAATTAAAATAATTTATCGCTTTCATGTTTTATTCTGCAGAAGTAGAGCCTCCAGCAAAACATTACATTAAATGGCGGTGTTTGATGTTATACCAACTCAAATTCATACTAATATTTTCAAAAGACATAAATTATATTACATCAGTAAGAAGGAACACTACGCCTTCTCTCTATAAACTGCTCTTAAATCATCTTCTATCCTTAGTTACACATTTGGGAGCATCTCAGTTCTCTGCTCGGTGCGCCCATTATCCGAGCTCCTCACATTGCCATGACACAGCAGTCTCTCCCTATTTGGCTTACAACCGCTTCCGACTGCTCCTCTCGCCCGAGCTGTACAAAATAAAACTATAACATCTGGTAGCCAAAGAATACGTATCAATTATGTGTTCAGCCACGCAAAGATATTCATAGAAATTCTCGATAAAATGTCAAACTTATCAAACAAATTGACGCATAATAATACATCTTTCATAACCATTTCTCCTACCTGTCTCACAAAACCAGAAGTTCCTGCCAAGTTTGCCGTATTTCGACTCCTTTATTAGTCTGTGCGCTACTTTTGTATCACCCTGTATTCGTCGCATTTCATCTACTGAGCTCAAAGTTAGTAGGATATTAAATTCTGATATCTCTTACTTCTGATGACCCCGTTCTGCATAAAATTTAATTTCTTACCACTCTGTTCCTGCTCGGCGGCAATCGCAATAAACGCGCAAAATATTTCACAAAAAAAAAATATATATGTTACCGTAGTCGTTTTAGTCGCGTTAGTATTCAGGTGGAGATCAGTGGAGGCACACGAACTCCTCTGGAGGCAGCCTAACTTGGGAGTTAAATTAATTTTGGAGGTGTATTTTAAATGAGCAGCTCGGTATAGAAGATTAACCGTGCGGTAAAGCCCTCGCAGCAAGGGCAGCGGGCAAAAAAATCAGATTGTTAAAGAGTGCGAGGGCGGAGCCTTAATTGCGACAAAGCAGGAGGGCTGCGCCGAGGGTGCTCAGGTCGCGGCGCGGCGTGGCGCGGCGTGGGTCGCGGTCGTAATTAGCAGACAGCAGCCGGCAGCCGGCAGCGGCAGCAGCCGAAACCACCGGCCACCCGGCAAGCCGCCTCACGCCGCAACCTGGCCACCTACTGCACGGCTAAGGTAAATGCCCGATTTGGAGTTCACTATCTACGTGTATTAGTATAAATTCTGGGTGTGCTAGGAGGATTGGTCAGTATTTAAGGATATGACAGGTACGACCAATCGGAGCAAAAATGTCTAGTAACCATGGACTCTAAAACGCACACCTTAAGACTTATCAGTACTCCTTCGTCTTCGAACTTTTTTTCTTCTTTTTTTTGTCATCAGCCTTCTGACTGGATTGATGCGGCCCTGTGGCCCTGTCGCCCTTCTTGAATTTCTCTCCAGCATCAACCTTTTCATCTCAATATTTGCTGGACGTATTCCAATCTCTGTCTTCCTCCTATAGTTTTCGCCCCCAACAGCACCTTATAGACCCATATGAAGTCATTCCCTAATGTCTTAACAGATGTCCAATCGTCCCTTCTCTTTTTCTAGGTCAGAATTTTCCATACATCCCTTTCCTTGGCGATTCAACCTAATCATTTCGTAAACTATGAATCACTTAATTTCCAACATTCTTGTATAGCACCACATCCCAAATGCTTCCATTTTCTTCTGTTCTGTTTTTCCCACAGTCCATGTCTCATTGCCATACAATGTCGTGCTCCAAACTTACATCACCGAGCGGGGTGGCGCAGTGGTTAGACACTGGACTCACATTCGGGAGGACGACGGTTCAATCCCGCGTCCGGCCATCCTGATTTAGGTTTTCCGTGATTTCCCTAAATCACTCCAGGCAAATGCCGGGATGGTTCCTCTGAAAGGGCACGGCCGACTTCCTTCCCAATCCTTCCCTAATCCGATGAGACCGATGACCACGCTGTCTGGTCTCCTTCCCCAAACCAACCAACCAACCAATCCAAACTTACATCCTTAGGAATTTCTTCCTCAAACTAAGTCCTATTTTTTATACAAGTGGACTTCTAATTTTCGCTAGTGCTGATGTGTTTTTTATGTCCTACTTGCTCCATCTGTTACAGGTTACTTTGCAGCCTAGGAAATAGAATTCTTTAACTTTGGTTCCTTCGCGATCACAATTTCTCATGTTAGCTTCCTCGTGATTCTCATTTCCGCTACTTTTCAATACTTTAAGCTTCCTTTGAATTTCTTTCAGTCTATATTCTGTGCTCATTAGACTGTTCATTTCACTCGGCATATCCCATAATTACTCTTTGCTTTCACTGAAGACAGAAAATGTCATCACCGAATTTTATCATTGATACCCTTTCACCTTGAATTTTAATTCCACTCATGAATCTTTCTTACAATTCCCTCATTGGTTCTTCGACGTATAGGCTGAACAACAGAGGCGGAAAGATACATACCTGTTTTACACCTTTCTTAATCTGTGCACTTCGGTTTTGGTCTTCCACTCTTATTGTTCCCTCTTGGTTCTGCTACATATTGTACATAACCGTCTTTCTCTGTAGCCTACCCGTATTTTTCTCAGATTTTGGAGTACAGCATTTGACACTGTCCAACGCTTTTCGCAGGTCGACGAATCCTGTGAATGTGTCTGGATTTTTCTTTGTACTGCCACTATCAACCGCAGTGTCAGAACTGCCTCTGTGGTGCCTTCATCTTTCCTAAAGGCAAACTGATCGTCGTCTAACAGGTCCTGTTTTCTTTTCCAAACTTCTGTCTATTATTTTTATCGTCAGCTATGATGCATGAGCTGTTAAGTTGACTGTGCGATACACTCATCGGTTCTTGCAATCTTGGGAATTATGTTGATGATGTTCTCCCGAAAGTCTGCTGAATTTTGATATTATATATCCAGTCTCATACCGATGCTACACATCAACGTGAATTATCGTTTTATTCCCACTTATCGCAATGATTTTAGAAATTCCGGTCCAATGTTATCTATCCCTTCTGCCTTTTACTTGATTTTAAGTCTTCTGAAGTTCTTCCGAATACCGATTCTAATACAGAATCCCCTTTCTCTTCCCTATCGACTCATCTTCCATCACATCATCAGACAATCTCTCCCGCTCATAAAAGCCGTCAGTGTATTCTTTCCACCAATCCGCTCTCTCCTTTGTATCAATCATTGGAATTCCCATTGCACTCTTTACCTTACCATACTTCCGTTTAATTTCACTGAAGGTTGGTTTGTCTTTTCTAAATGCTAAGCTAGTCTTTCGAGAGTAATTTCTTATTCTATTTCTTCGCGTATTTCATGTAGACATTTCGCCTTAACGTCCCTGGACTTCCCATGTATTTCGTTCTTAAGTGATTAGTATTACTGTATTCCTGAATTCTGAGTTTCCCTGAACATATTTGTACCTACTTCTTTCATCGATCTACTTAGGTTTTTCCTCTGTTATCCATGTTTTCCAGGCAGTTAACTGCATTGTACGTAAGCTTCTTGGTTGCTCTTTTTAGAGATGTCCATTCCTCTTCAACTGAACTGCTTCTTCATCTATTTACTGTCGCAGTATCTATAGCCTCAGAGAAATTCAAGGTTATCTCTTTATTCCTTAGTATTTACATATCCCACGTTTTTGCGCATTGATTCTTCGTGACTCATCTCTTAAACTTCAGCCTAGTGTTGAAAAATTATTGATCTCAGTCTATATCTGTTCCTGGGAACGTCTTACTAGCCAATGTCTCATTTCAGAATCTCTGCCTTACCATAATGTAATCTAACTGAAATCTTCCAATATGTCCAGTCCTTTTCTAAGTATACCTCTTCCTATTACGGTTCTTCAATAGAGTGTTCGTTATTACTGGCTGAAATTTATTGTAGAACTCATTGATTATGTCACCTCTCTCATTCCTACTACCAGGCCCATACTCTTCCATAAACCTTTCTTCTGCCCTCTCCCTAACAACCGCATTTCAATCCTCCGTGACAGACAGCTTTCCATCTCCTTTTATGTATTGAATTTTACGTTCGATATACTCATATACTCTCTTTATCTCTTCATCTTCTGCTTGCGACGTCGGCATGTATACATGAACTGTTGTTGTCGGTGATGGTTTGCTGTCTTTCCTGAAAAAGACAAACAGGTCACTGGACTGCTAATAGTAAGTGACTCCCTGCCATACCTTCCTACTCATGACGAACCCTACTTGAGTTTACCATTTTCAGCGGCTTTTGATATTACTCTATACTCATCTGACCAGACATCCATGTTTTCTTTCCGTTTCATTTCACTGACACCAACTACGACGGTCGTGCATAAAGTAAGTTCCGATTGACCGCTAAATGGAAACCACTCTGCTAATCAGAAATACATTATCTGCAGTTAGCTATATCTCTCAGCCATTGCTCTGCATAGTCAACACTCTGACGTAGACATTTGTCGTAGCGTTGTACGAGGGGTGTCCAGAAAGTAAGTTCCGATCGGTCGCGAAATGGAAACGACTATAAAAATCCGATGAAACTTCGCACAGATGTGTTCTAAACTGTCTCTGGTATGCTTGTCGGTTGCATCACTTCGCTCTTTTCAGTTTTGAGCGCATGGTGAGCTCATAAAGATGCGTAGAAAATAGTGTCTCCCGCCAAGTATTAGGTGCTGGTGAAAGATTTCGCCTGATGTTATGCAGGCCACATTACAGATCTATCATACGGTTCCTGCTTCGTGAAAATTCTCGGAAGCGATCTGCAGGGGCAATGAAAATGCTCTTGCAGCCTTTTAGATGGGAAGTGTTTGATCATCCGCGCTACAGCCCGTAATTGGCTCCCTCTGTGTTCCATCTCTGGGTATGAAGACAACATTTTCGCACAGACAACGCGCTGTATATGAACGTCGAGATTTGGCGGAAAGCACTGGCGGCTGCCTTCTCTGACGAGGGTATTAGAAAGTTGGTACAACGCTACGAGAAACGTCTACCTTGGAGTGGTGACTATGTAGAGCAGTGTCTGGGAGCTGTAGCTAACTGTTGCAGATAAAATATTTCTGATTATCAGAGTGGCTTCCTTTTCGCGATCAATCGGAACTTACTTTATGGACGGCCCTCGTACTACTGCAGTGGGCACTGGATCATTGACACTGGACCGTGAATCAACGAAAACGTGCTGCCTGTCACGATGAATCACATTTATTGATAAATCAAGTCGATGGTAGCGCTAGAAACGCAGTCACCAAGGCGAACTGGTGCTCTAAACATGAAGTGTTCCACGGACGAAGGCCGACGGTAGCAGAATTATACTGTGGGAGATATTGAGTTGGGATTTAAGTGGCCGGTGCCAGTAATCGAAGGCAGCGTGGCAGCTGTGGACTACGAGAACATAAAAAGCGTCAGTTTCATTTTTACCAAGAGTGCTAGTTACCCAACCAAGGAATGGAGACATTTTTTCCTTTCTTGTGTATGATGCTTTTTGTAATATGGAAATTAGAGTGCCCCATTTTTTGCGGAGGCTACAACTTCCCTCTAACAAAAATATTGTCCCATAACTTTGATAATGCTTTGCATGTGGGATATTGCCAGCACGTTTGATGGATCGTGGGGAAGCCATCGGCATCGACATAATCTTTTTGTGCAGAGTGACCCTGGCAGCGGCCACCTGGGACTTCCAGAGAAGCATATTGTCAGCTCATGGGTCGCCCGGCCTCCACTACCGCCGAATGTCGGTCATTCCCGGCAATCGCCGACCGCTCCCCCACTCTAGTGCTCCCCCCAGGACATGCCCAGAGAATTTGGAAAATATTCTCCGAATTTGGGAAGTGGTGTCCTAAGGTTTGCAGGTTATCAAAACGAGCTTTTGATGTGGGAAATAGAGTACCCGTTGATTAGTCGGAGTCTTAAAAATTAGCCAGCGTAGGAGAATCGGTGTCGCTCTGGAGGAGGAAGAAGTGCGACCTCTCTCGCTCTGGTCCGAGCATCCATCGCTTTCTAGGTTAAGAGTCTTGTACAAAACCGTTGTAATTTACTTTAAACTGAAAAATTAAGAGATGGTCTCAAGTAGGAATACAGTTTTTGGAAGGAAGAGGAAAATGTTTGCAATGTGGCATCTAACTGGATGTGTTTCTAACTTTCTAGTAGTCCTCCGCAGTCTCTCTGTAGAGAGCTCAAAGGATTGTCGTTTCTCAAAGGATTGTCGTTTTTAAAAGTACTCTTAGTCTGGACACGAAGCGGAATGTGACTCTTGGCTTCTGGAGGCGGACTTGGTGTTCATAGGGTGAGCTTTTCGATTTCTTCTGCTGGTTGGTTGTTCGAGACGGCTCCTTAGCAGTAGCTGCAGCGCAAAAGCCTTCTGCAGTTGCCGAAATAGCACCGCGTCTTCTCGCCTCTGAATGTTGGTATGTTCTCCCCACAAAGCGATGTAAGGTGTAAGTGAAGAAGCAAGAGAAGGCACGTTTTCAATTAAAGTGTGGTAATCATGTTTTATGCCACGCTTTGGCAGTTGATGGTTAACCATGACTCGCCTTCCTGCATGTAACTTACTGCACCCCTAATTGATTAATTTAAATTACACAGTGAGTTAGTTATCAGGCTATTTCGTCACTATCCCTGTAGGCTTCGCTGCCCAGTTTCTGCAAATAGTTTAAATATACCGATATTTGTTCCAAGTTCTACTCATCTCCAGTATGTGAGAGAGTTAACTATTACGTTTTGTTTTTCATGTGGTGTTTCTCCTGATGAATGGTTTGTGTTAACAATGGTCTGAGTTACCGAGCTTTCGTTTTACTACATGGAGATGAACATCTTATATGTCCATTATTACTATCAGTTTTTGACAAGCATGACATGCACGGTTCATTTGTCACGGACAACACCTTTCTGTCTTTTACCATCGCCTGCAGTTGACCATGTACATCTGACTCAAAGGGGGGAGCGATCTCCATATCGAATGGGCTCTTTCGATTGAGACCAAAGCCACTGTTTATGTTTACCCATAGCCCAGGGCCTTTTGCAAATGTTACTGTGGACCACTTGCACTCCATCTTGCTTGTTGACTTGCCTGATGGTGATAATTTCATCCAGCAGGACAACTGTTGCATAAAAGGGCCGGAATCGTGCTACAGTGGTTTGAGACGTATACTCGTGGACTGACGTTGATGTCTTGATAACAAAATTCCTCATATCTGCACCCTGCATAGCACATTGGGATGCAATCAGGCACCATCTCTGCATCCACAAAAAAGCGGCCTTTAAGGGAGTTGCGTGACCTGTGCTTAGAATTCTGGTACCACACACCTCTGAAAGTCTATGAAGGCCTTGTCGAATCCATTGCCTACCAAATGTGGAACAACAATCTACTAAGCAGATGGTCATAGAGTTTTGACACGTAACTGTTTCTTAATCCACCGATTCCATTCAGCCGACTGGAACACACTCATTCACTCACTCACACACACACACACACACACACACACACACACACACACAGTTTAGCTACCATGACTTACGTCAGCGTGACCACCTGGTCTCAATTCTGCACCAACTAAAGGTTTCAACACTGAGTTTATTCTTCTTAATGAGTAATTAATTTGGCCTCTGAGCTTATTTCGTCGTTAACCGTGTTGCAGGATTATAATTTTCTAATCGGGAACTGAAAAATTATGTGCTCTGAACTTTTGACAATGTTGACTGGAATACTCTCTTTCAAATTCTGAAGGTGGCGGGGGTAAAATACAGGGAGCGAAAGGCTATTTACAATTAGTACAGAAACCAGATGGCAGTTATAAGAGTCTAGGGGCATCAAAGGGAAGCAGTGGTTGGGAAGTGGGTGAGACAGGGTTGTAGCCTATCCCCGATGTTATTAAATCTGTATATGGAGCAAGTAGTAAGGGAAACAAAAGAAAAATTCAGAGTAGGAATTAAAATCCATGGAGAAGAAATAAAAACTTTGAGGTTCGCCGATGACATTGTAATTCTGTCAGAGACAGCAAAGGACTTGGAAGAGCAACTGAACGGAATGGACAATGTCTTGAAAGGAGGGTATAAGATGAGCATCAACAAAAGCAAAACGAGGATAATGGAATTTACTCGAATTAAGTCGGGTGTTGCTGAGGGAATTAGATTAGGAAATGAGACACTTAAAGTAGCAAAGTAGTTTTGCTATTTGGGGAGAAAAATAACTGATGATGGTCAAAATAGAGAAGATATAAAATGTAGACTGGCAATGGAAAGAAAAGCGTTTCTGAAGAAGAAAAGTTTGTTAGCATCGAGTATAGATTTACATCTCATGAAGTCGTTCCTGAAAGTATTTGTATTGAGTGTAGCCAGGTATTAAAGTGAAACATGGACGATAAATAGTTTGGACAAGAAGAGAATGGAAGCTTTCGAAATGTGGTGCTACAGAAGAATGCTGAAGATTAGATGGGTAGATCACATAACTAATGAAAAGGTATTAATTAGGGAGAAGAGAAATTTGTGGCACACCTTGACTAGAAAAGGGATCGGTTGGTAGGACATGTTGTGAGGCATCAAGGGATCACCAATTTAATATTGGAGGGCAGTGTGTAGGATAAAAATCATAGAGGGAGACCAAGAGATGAATACACTAAGCAGATTCAGAAGGATGTACATTGAAGTAGGTACTGGGAGATGAAGAAGCTTGCACAGGATAGAGTAGCATGGAGAGCTGCATCAAAACAGTCTCTGGACTGAAGACTACAAAAACAACAACATGAACTGTATCGTTGAAGTAGAAAAACATGAGTTACATAAGGTACTTATGAGAGTTCTGAGGCATCCCAGTATCTTACCATAATTGTCGCAACTACTCTCACATTCATGAAAATTTTCTAGCTCGCAAATAGCTCAGATCCAAGGTTGTATGATTAGACAATTGCCAAACATGGCTCTTTGTTCAAACATTGCTTGTCTAATTTTCGTAAATTTCATCCGAATTAAGTGAAATTTCGGACTTGATACCTACATCCACTCAAGAACAACATTCAAAACTAGCCAATTCCCCATAAGTCTTGTAGCTGTAAGGCTTAGATTTTGTGTACCTCCATGTGTAATATTCACAATATAATTGTTCTTATTTTCAACATGAGTGATGTTTAAACTACTACAACAGTGCACATACAATTCCAGATTCAGCTAAGGTCTCTAAGAACCCTAAGGTCATTCCAAACCAAGGTTATACGACATCATATAAACCCAACAGCTAGGCCATTTTGCTAATCCATTTCAGAATCCTTGTATTTACCAGCTCATATACGTTAACATGATGTGGCTCAAAATTTCGAAATGTTGGTGTAGTGCCTGGTAGTGATTGCAGGGTAATAATAGAAATTGAGAATGGTCATTGCAATAATAAAGTGAAATTAACCAAGATGGAAAGGGATGAGCTATGCAGGCAAATTTAGTTCATGGATGGATTCTTTACAACAGAGTATGACTCATCTTAGCTTCCTCCAGACATCAAGATTTTTTGCGTCAGTGTATTCACCATCGACAAGTATGGAGGTCCTACACTGAAGTTATCATCATGATGAGAAGCCCCTTCATAGCGCATTTATTTATACCTTTCAAGTGTAATGAACATCTATTAGCAGCCGGCCGCTGTGGCCGAGCGATTATGGGCGCTTCAGTCCGGAGCCGCGCTGCTGCTACGGTCGCAGGTTCGAATTCTGCCTCGTACATGGATGTGTGTGATGTCCTGGGTTTAAATAGTTCTAAGTCTAGGGGACTGATGACATCAGATGTTAAGTCCCTTAGTGCTTAGAGCCATTTGAACCATTTTTGGATTAGCAGTACAGTGAAAAATGGATTCAAACGAGTTCTTGGTAACCCTACGTCAATGCACTATTTGATGATGTTGTGAGTTATATAAACGACCATATTGCGCATGAGAATTTAGAGCAATGTATAAATGTGTGTACATGTCAAGCATCAAAGTCTACTACTACCATTCCCACAAGTACTGAATCCGTAGGAAAGGAACTTACAGCACTTTAAGTATGTCACAGCACTTATAGATTTGGAAACGATACAAGCAGAGATTATCTCGTATAACAGTCAGTTATTTAAGCCATTGTGTAGGATTTAAGGAAAAATAATGTAATTACGATGTATTTCTTTCTCTATAAAAACCATTAATAAACGAAGTTATTGACAATGCGTGTTTGTTTTTATTGAAATTATTCCAACGGCACTATGCTTGTAAGAAAGCACTTCTAGAACCAGCAGAAGGATGCCTAACTAAAGCATGTATTGTGTGCAAGATATGTATTGATTTACTATGAAAAACAGGTCATACCGTTCCCCCTCCCCACGCACACACACGAATAAATCCAATAAACACATTCACTCATGCAGTGAATAAGGCGTTTATGGTGGCGTATTAATATCATTCTTACAGAAGACTCGTTTATCGTTATGTCGTGAGAGTCTAATATTCAGCTGCACTACAGTAAGGGTTACATGTTTCCTCGATTCAATGTTGAGTTGATGCACCATATGCAGAGGTTGTGGAGAGTGCCAACATCAACACCATCATACAGAAACGTCAAGTAAATTTAAATCTGACATGCTCAGCAACGCGGTAGTGATCTGTTCATTTAAATCATGCCGATTTTCTTAAAACCTTCATTTAGTCAAGATCGCATTGTAGAAAACAGTGATTACCAGTTTCATCCCCTTAACCGGTCACCTTCAGATCAGAATAAAACGATGTGGTGTCTAAATCAAGAGAATAGGTGAGACACTTTGTCATAACAGTACTAACATCCTTAAGGAAATGTCATGTTTGTCATACTTACAAAATATGCACGTAAAGTCTACTGTACAAAAATCGTTGTAGTAAGCTCAATATGACATAAGATCATAGCATCCGTATGTTTACTACCCTAGTCTGGTAAACTTTCAGTGCCACTGTGTTCCTACAATTTCACTTTATCTTACGTAATCGTTCATATCAAGTAATATTCAGCTATGAGTTTCCTAGTGAGTGCACACCACATATCCTTAGTCTGTCCAAAGATAACAACTGTTTCGCTATGGCACGCATACGTCTTGGAACGAGGCCCTGTAAACTACTGGATCTACGACCCATTCGTCTTGCCTTCCATTAGACCCATAACCTTATCGTTTGCAGGCTTTATGCCGTATGGATTACCAATCGCTAATTCAGACGCCACCTTATCACTTCATATGGATCACAATCCATCAACCAATGCATGTAGCTATCAGTATTCATACAAAATAACTTAGGCTCTTCAATATCAGGTTTGGCATAGTGTAATTTGTACATATGGAGTCTAGATAGATCCAATGTACGTGTACCTCACAAACAGTTTTCATGAGCTGCACCAAAACCTTCGTTACCTACAGAGCAGAAACTTCTTTATTGAAGATTGTACCCTGTTTAAAATTTGAATTGGCAACTTGGTGACTTGCCTTCTGTCACAGCGCGCAATTCTGAAGCTGACGAAATTTATACAGTGCTTGCAACATTTTTCATAATTTTCCTGGACCTTTTTCCATGGTTGTTCATTAGTTCATATAAATCATTTTCAAATGAAGATGTTGTGAAACCCCACTTTTCAGTATTTGAATCAACGTATCCTTCAATCAGAGAGTCTGATGGAATTTAATAATGCGATGGACATTACTCAGTTTGAGCCCCAGAATTAGACGTTGCTGAAGGTTTCTATAATGTGTTGCGTATCTTGTTTTTCCTTCCATTTTGGGTAGAGAGCCATTCTGCAGAACTCCGCTCTCTGAAAATAGCGCTAGATCACTTTGCATGTTATGCAATATGTCGTGTTTACCCCCATGCCCATGATATTTTCAACCTCAGAATCAGCCATCACAGATGAGAATAGTGGTTGAAATTTCTATATGAGAATAGGTATACTTAGAATCTGTCTTCAAAATTTACTTATGTCCAGCAGTTTCATGGGGAATTCTATTCCGCGATGATTATAGTAGTATAATATAACAGAGTATGATATAATCATATTTGCCTGTAAGCTCAGGATGTATCTCGAAATTTTTTTCTCAGGCAAGAATGACTCGTGTGAAACAAAGTTCATAGTTATTTCAACATTAATACTAGTCTTTTTTGAAGCTATATTCTTTGGTAGTTGAATAAATGAAGATCCCCCCCTCCCTCCATTTCATGGACCATGTGTAGATGTACACGTGTAGATGTACAATGGGACTCTACTTAGTGCTTTTCCTGAATATCTTTCTTCGAATTCTGATAATTTCGTTTGCAAACTAGTATAGCATATCATGTCAGCTTTACTGTACATGTGTATAACTGCTGTCAGTTTTCTGCCACGTATGCATAAATGACGCCCAGTAATACCATTCAGTTTTGGATTTGTGAACTTAAAGGACAACTAGTTTTCGGATTTCATAGTGGGATACTGTGGGTTATTTATTATCTTGTTAACTCCTCACTTCCAAATGGATTTGCACACATTTAGGAAAAGAAAGGAGGTCATGATACGCAGCTGTATTGGCTATTTGGGCCTATGATGTCCTATTCCTAAGTGCATCTGGAATTACTGTATTTTCTATGTATAAGGCTCAGCTTGTAGAACGAGGGGAGGAGCTACTGCTGGTGTTACTATTATGCAGCTATACGCTTCCGCTAACTGAACTGATTGTCGTTGGTTGAGGCTTAGACCATCTTGAGCAGCAAGGTTGTGGTGACAGGTTGATCCAGATGAGATGCTGGGTTATGGCATAACGATGCATTTGAGCTATGACGGCGGTATCCACCAAGAGGAAGCAGACTGTGACAACGGTGTCACAAGCAACTAGCCAGGCATCAAAGCAGGACCAGCTGAGCATCGAAGCAGAAGGAAGGGCTTCAAGCCACTCCGAGTAGCCAGGCAAGTACCTCGTCTGCTGCAAGAAAAATTGGGTGAACATGATAACCCATTTGTGAGTTGTGCTGATGAAAATCCATGCGATACAACAATCACACATACATAAGTATCACATTAAACAAAAAAATGTTAAGAGCTATAGGGTTTAGTAATAAATCAGGCAATTTTGCTAACGTTTTGCGACTTTTTAATGGAGCCACTTGAAATCACAGTTGCTTAGTTATTCAGGACCGTACGTAATTATGTAATTGAAATGTTGAATCCAGAAAGAAATTCAGTGAATTCCAACTGATATTCTCCAATGTGTAATGGACAATGTCAGCAGAAGACTTGTCAAGAGAATATGGAGGCATGGTGAATATCTAAAAGAAGTTACTTTTAGACAATTATGTAGCTTTTTTGGTTTGAATACTAAATGCTTTAATGTTAATTGTGTGTTCTTCTTTATTTCAAGCAAATAAAGGTAATCATTCACCCCTGACAACACTTTTAAAATCATCGAATTGATTTCGCACGTTGTGTTATACCACATGGACTGATACTGACCCAAAATGCAATATGAGAAATCACATCCGTTTGGGAATGTAGTTGTGAATAATTAAGGGTAGGCATCTATTGTGGCGTCGTCCATGATTAAAGGCCATTCTGTGGGAACATCGCATTCTAGTGAAATGGTATCATTTCTGGAGCAGATACTTAACCTGGCGATAAAAAGCTAAAGGATAGAACAAACAACCACGTAATTACCATATCATAGAAAAAAGTTGTTAACACAGGGTCTGCAACTTACTTACATACTTCGAGTTAGAAAGTCCAAATGTATGGGAGTCGTCCCAGCTCCACAAAGATGTGTAATCTCTTTTTATAAAATACACAAGAAATACTCATGCATATTTGGCAGTTGTATACTATTTCAATACATATGCATAGATTACTGAATCTCTACTTACACAGCAATTAGACAATAACCTCAACTGTTGGTGTAGTAGTGCTCTGAGGCACTAACCATATCTTTGTGATGTAACTGAATATATTTGCGATTTCATTTCTTACATTTCTTACATGCAGCAGCATACAGACATGTTTAGGATGAACACAAATGAAAAAAACATCTACAGTGGAAACTAGTCAATCGAGATCAGACGTCTCATCCGTAAAAGAATTTATAATCCTTAGAAGGTCCTGTGAAGCAAGTGTAGAGAAGAGAAAAAATATCTTTTCAGACGCCATGGGGCATTCAACAAGTACTGCAAGACAATTTTTCGCCATCCCTTTTCGGCTGGAAATATGCGGAACTTGTTGTGGAACATCATGAAATATTCCCACTTCAGTCCTTATAGTTTCATGAAGTTTCGATAGGAATTCTGAATGAAACCAACCGGCTTTCTGAAAGAAATGTTTTGCTATACTAATTGAACGCCACTCGTACTTAACTGACTCACGCTGCTGTCATGAAACCTATCTCTGTTGCGCCGTTTCGTGGCGAGAAAGATGCTTTCGGTGACTTCTCACGCATCTTATATATATATAGAAAGAACGAGCTAATGACAATGGAATGGAATATAGAATCACTTTCAGACTACGACTATGCTGGAAACATGTCTCTTACATAGTGTCTTTGAGGGATGCTTACACATGTATGGGGCAAAATAAGACGGAAGACATGGCTAAGAGAAGTTATACAGCTAGATAAACACATCTACACCAAAAATTCTTTGTAATAAACGGGATATAGTATCTTGCTATTCATAGACTCTTTTTCCTGATAAAAAAACTGTTGACATGGCCAAGTCATGCAAACAATATCTTTATGAAAAACATGTAAAGATGCGGGATTAGATATGTATAGAGTAGAGGGTGATATACGTTTTATGTTTGCAAACCATCCTCAAATGATGCTTTCTCTCTCTCTCTCTCTCTCTCTCTCTCACACGCACACACTCACAAGAATGATCATTTAATATTGGCTAGGGTGCTACAAAATAGTAAGCAATACTTGACTATGAGAGTCTTTGTACAGCTACATAGCTATATCTGTACTAGAGCCCCATTAAAACAGTATAACAAATTAGACATACCTGATTATTATTCGTAAGCTCATGTGATCAAATCCAAGGAAACGCTATTGACATAGACAAAGTCTTGCATCATAACATCCTTTCTCGACTTTCTGAAACGTAAGACCTTAACCTTTATGAGAAGCAAATATATTAACATATGATTAGACACATGTGTACTGTAGCACTGTGTACTGTGGTGCACACCTGTTTTTTTTACATATATTACTAAGCTTCATTTCCTCGCTCAACATATGTGTGTTAAACTCTCAAACAGTATTAAATTTCTACATATTTGGCACCATCATTTATAAATTAAAAATTCCATCCAGCATAAAACATCCTCCATGTTTCTAATTTCCTTTGTAAGTATGTTTGAGATTTAAGTGTTGCTACTCCTGAAAGAATCTTCCAGAACTTGCATTTTTACTGATTTTATCAAATTCTGCATGGCAGTGAGTGTTATACATACATATGTGAGCAGCTGTTGCATTGACTTTGATCTCTGTACATTCTTATTACAATCCATTTTTAATTATATCCCCACAAATTGAAAACACTAAACATGTGACACAGAGTCAGTCCATTGTCATATAAACCCCAGTAAGCAAATCTCCATTTGCAGCTGGAATGCCATAATTAATTATTTAAATTTGTCTTGCTGAAATTAAATTCTGAGTTTACACTCAACCCTATATGAGAGTGTAGTTCAAATGCATCATACATGGAGACAAGGTGTACAGGGTATTCATGACTGTATAACCTCTAACTATGGACAACACATGTACAATATGTTCTTATATGGCAAAGTAATTGAAAGTTGTTGTCGGTGGAAATCATGTCTGCATCTTACAAATGTTAGTGGATTGTAATGAATTCTAATACTTACATTCACCTTTCAGCTCAAGGGATGGCTAGTTATGGAATTTCAATACCTGCTGTTAGTAAGCTCCACATTTCATTAATAGTCAGTTGTATTTATTGCTTTGTACGGTGATGTCATGAATGTACATTGTGATGTTGTTAGTGAAATAAGATAGCCTATTTACTTAAAAATACATTTATTTGAGCAACCATTTTAACAGTAATATTACATTTTCATGTGCATTCGTAAATTTGTTAATGGTAATCCATGAAGTATGTATAGTTGAAAGATTTTGTACTTCAGCATATTTAAATTGTTCCAATCCAAGTCATTTTTTCACTTTGTTCCACATACATAATTGTATTCGTTTGGTCAAACGTCTTGAGTATTGCTACTAAATCCATGTACTGATTGCCAGGGTCACCCCTGTGATACACCAATCACAACAAAGTTCACTATGTTTTGAAGCATTTGACATTACAGAATGTTTTTGTGATGTGTGAATCATCCTGAATGTTGTGATAACACACCTTATTTTTCCAAGTAGAATTACAGTAACATTTTTCGCACAGGTTCATCATTCAAGTCATGGAATCATTTTTTGCTTGTGTTAGCACAACAGCTTTATGTTGTGGAGCTGCTGGGAGTGTATACCGCCTTTATACCGCATCCCCAGTATCATTTTTCAGATCTAATCGTATAGTCACCTCTTCCCTATAAATGCCAACAAATTCCTCATTTTGATCAAAAATATTCAGCTCAGATGTGTCCAATGTTTGAATGGTTACAGGGAGATTATATAACAGGAAATGAAACCTTTAATATTTCGTACCCAGTGCGTACTAAAGAAAAAGAAAAGTAAATTTCATGCATAATATTATGATTTAGACAAGCATTTGTTGCTATATTGCACTCACTATGAATTTTATTAAACAGTAATCGACAGCTGGACAGAATCATAGACATTATCAGATTTCAACAAAAGACACTGTTCTCTTAAAAAGCCTAAAATTGGCATTACTGAACCTTCTTGTCTAAAGTCAGTACTCCATTCGTTTGTTTGTATTTCAGTTTAAAGCATTTAGGACATTTGCATGTAACTCAAATGGTTCTATAAACCGTTTTAAGTATATGTTTATGTCACCAATGTTGCATGCACCACAGGGTGTATGTATAGTTTCACAGCATCAATGTTACATGCACCACATGGTGTATGTATAGTTTCACAGCCTAGAAAGATGTAGCTCACAGATTCACAATGTAATATTTGGAATTGGTTTATACATTTCAAAAGCTGTCAGTCCTGTAGTCCAGGTTCCTTACCTTAAGTCTAACTGTGGAAAACAATGTCCATGCTGAATTGAATTTCTTCCTTTTAGCTCCAGAGTGTATGCTATCCTACTAAAGTAAAATTTACGTGATGGTGCACAGCACTTACTATTTTTATATGTAATCCTTCTTTGCATTTATCATGAAGCACATAATGCATACATGTCCACATATATAGACCCTATGCATTGAAATTTTTATAGAGTTGAAAATGATAGAATACTTTGTTGTTGGTGAAACACTAAACTTTTCTTTAGGAGGTTTTAAGTCACCAACTGAGTCAAAGTAACAGATGTTATTTTGATTTTCCTTAAGATACGCCTTCCAATGAGTACCAAAACCAATTTTCACATCCAAATTCACAATTCCTTTTTCATTCATTTTCTATATAGCATAGGAAATCTATCACACATAAACACTCCTTGATAGCTTTGGATGTGGAACTCTTTCTTGTACTTAAGCATATCTGTATTTGTGAGAGGTCTCTCTGGTAGAGTAACTAGGAGCTTCTTTTTTTTCTTTATAAGTGAATAACCAGATCCAACGACCATACGGTTTTAAATATAGTTCCTTTCTTGTAGCTACAGCTTACATCAATTTGTCATATCTTTTAGCATCACAAAGAATGTTTAAAATCTATTTCAGAGTTATTCACTGTTCAGGCTATTGCAGAAGCACTTCGAACTAAGGACCCTATCACCTACAGACCAGATAATGCATGTACCAGGAAGGTATGAAGTGTTCTGGATTTTTTATAGATATGGAAAACTTTATGTGTTTTAGCTTGCTTTTTACCTCATTTGCGCTTAATGACTTGATAAGATGGTGACAAAGATGAGCAAATACGTGTTGATAAACTCCTTTTGAGGTCAGCAGGACGGTGAGTGGTGTTCACAACTCGCTGGAAACTTACCCTCGCACCCAGTTTAACTTTTGCACTCATCATGCGATAATGCCTTCATCATCTCAAGATAAATATTTCTGTGGACTTGTTCCTGGACCGCGCTAATTCCGTATTGGATTGTGTTGTTCTACATAGAGCTTGTTGAGAAAATTACCGCTCCTATATACGATGTGTCACGAAACATTTATGCTGAATAGTTTCCAGCTAGGTTGCTTAGCTTTGTTATTTATCAAGTTTTCAGTCGTTCCAACTATCATACAATATTGTTAATAAATGTCATCACGCCAGTATTTCCTAGTCGCCTAACGGCACATTTCACGATAAACACCTCTGGCTACCTTGTTTACTCTACTTCTTCTGTGTAGAATAGCCTGATACTTCATCACCTCTGCTGTCTTTTGAGGTACTGCTCGTTGGGTTTGCTCATTGTACTTCAGAAATTGCAATATTTCCGTTACCAGGTTGGTAAATACGATTTCTCGAAAACGGTTTTGAATTTTGAGATATGGACGAGATCCTCAACATTAAATTTCTATTTTTGTAGCTCTACTTTTTTTAATATGTCTGTACTTTGTATTTATGAGCTCTTTATCACACATGTCAATGAGTCTAATGTTTATTGTGCAATGCACAGTGTGGTTCTATCATTAAATTGATTGTTAAAGTATGTCAGTTCATTTAAACGACTTTTGAATACTGAATTGCTTCCACAAACCGTTTTTTATTGTTATGTCCAGTTGTTTCACGATTGACTCATAGTGAGAACGCTGGGTGGACATATATCTCATACCACTTCGTTACGGGGCTGATTTAACGATTGTAAAATTCTTCTCCGTGGTCATTATGTAACTTGGCTGGAATTCGAATGGTTTCAGCTTCCAGTAATTGCTCCATCGTCTGTGCTACTTTGTTTTTACAGGTGTGGCTAATGTGTATTTAAAGTACTTTTTAATATTCATTAACATATCTTCAAGATCTGCTTGCCATAAGTCATCTAAACCGTGTTTTAGAACATACCTCTAAGGAAGTTTTTCCGGCAGGTTTAAGTAGTTCGTTAACTATTGTTTCTATATTTATTCAGTAATGCCTCTATGCCAAAGTTCTGAAATAACGTAAATGATTTCATTCTTATGGCCTTCATTACCACTGGTGGCTGAAGCCATCAACAACTTTAAACCATCTAGCATCATTGTAGTTAATGAACTGAGTTGACAAACTGTTCATTCTCTTATGCTGAATGTCACTAACGGTACTCCCACTATCTTCATAATTGATATCCAATTCAAATTTAATAAAGCATCTGTATTTATCAGTTTGTTGGCTTTTTATGCCACTATTGATTTTCCTGAGTACTTTTGTCATGCATAGTATTTCAACATATATCTTTAGACCTTTAGACCTTGCAATAAATCACTGCTGGTATAAGTTGTTTTTTGTCAACACTATTAGAACTGGTAAACTAGATGTTGATTAGCAATGTATCCCTCCACTATGTATCGCTTTTTGTTTAATTTTGTTGGATATGCACGAAGTAATCATGGTCGTTCACTGCTGCCACTGTATGTGCTATCTAAATCAACAGCTCTGTATTGTTTAGTAAAACCGTCTGTCATGTTATAAGGGGCGTTCAAAAAGAAACGAACTGGTGTTTGAAGTGCGAACACCAGTGACAGGAGGGTAATATCGTGACGTGTGTAACGAGGTGTGGTTCCAACCAGAGCGTGGAAGTTCACAGCCCGTCGCTAGAGGGCACGCATGCACGTCACGTGACTGTACAGAGCTTGCAGCAGCATGCATTAATCGTCCAACGCTGCCAGTCACACTGCAAACAATGACATGGGGGCGTCAAAAGGAGAGCAAAGACGTGTTACCCGTTTTCTGACAGCAGAAGGAGTAGGACGAGCAGACATTCATCGACGAATGTCACAAGTCTGTGGCGGACACTGCATGTCCCATGCAAAGGTCAAGGAGTGGCACATGCGCTTCGGGGAAGGACGGGTGTTGTTAGCCGATGATGCATGGTCTGGAGCACCTCACTACATTGCCATTGACATTGTCGAGCTGGTGGATGCACTCATTACCCGGGACGGCCGAGTGACAGTGAAAGCCAAGGCCGCCATGGTCAGATTGAGCGTCGGAAGTGCTCACAAGATCATTAAGAAACTACTGCATATGTGCAAAGCTTGAGCACACTGGGTAACCCACAGCCTTCAACCACACCAGGAAGCATGTCGAACGCCTCACAGTCTTGCTTATCTGTAGTGCTATGCCCGGGAAGGGAATGTGTTCCTGGCACGAGTGGTGGCTGGAGGTGAGTCATGGTGTCATCACTTTGAACCAGAATGAAAACGAAGAAGTCTCCAGTGGAAGCATCCAGGGTCACCACCGCAAAAAAAGCCAAGGCTGTCCACACGAGTACAGGAAATGTTAACCTGACATTCTTCTTTGACCAAGTTGGCCATCTTCTGACTCACTTCCTGTAACACAGGACAGCAGTAACTGTCCAGCGTTATTCGAAAACCTTGACCATCCTTCGCCAAGTGATCAAATCAAAAAGACCAGGCAATCTCACCTGTGGGGTCATTCTGTTCCACGACAATGCAAAGCCTCATACGGCCAACACAGTTTGGCACCCCTGCAGAAGCTCAAATGAGAGGTTCTCGGCCACCCTCCATACAGTCTGGACCTCTCTCCTTGTGATTACTCCAGTTTTGGTCCCCTTGAAAAGGCTCTGAGAGGCAAACGATTCACCTCGGACGACGACGTCAGCTGTCGGTGCGGGACTGGTTAACATTTCAGCCCTGGGAATTTTCTGAGACAGCCATTCACCGCCTTGTGTCACAGTGAGACAAGTATCTCAACAGCTAGGATCAATACTTCTAACATACAGGTGCTGGTTTCTGTAATTATGCCTCCAGCTTGTTACTTTTCGAACAGCCTTTACATAACCCTCTCGTTGAGATTTTTTATTGACTATTTCGGAGGCTCACTCAATGGATTCGGTTTTCGAAGTTTTCCTTCATTTGATAGTCATTCCTATCAAGTTTTATGTTGAATGAATCCCTTCTGCGTGTTATTGGTCCACATACTAAGATCTCTGTTAGGCTATTGGATTGTTAAAATTCGTCAACATACAAATTAGGTTTTGCCCCCTACATACTCTCAGTTTGCATATGTGTGCTCCTTCCAAATTTATCTGTCCTATGATATATAGTTACCAAGTGTTCCATTTATATATGTCAAGCTGGTTTGCACATCTTTGTATCTTTGTAAAACACTGTTTATAATTTCTTCCTTATTGCCTGACATTCGTTTTACGTATTTTATTGATAAATATGAAAACACATATCCTGTGATTCCAGCAGACAGCATAGAATCTCTTCAAATCAATAAAAGTCGTATTCTTACCACCATAGTCTTCATAAATGTATTTCATATTATTTTGTATTGTCCTGTTTGAATGCGATAACAAGATAAAAATTACTGCAATTCAGCGCTTTAGGTATAATCAAATATGTTAGCGAAATACAGCAAACATCTACAGCTTTATGTTTACCAAAGCAAAAGTAATCTCTTATCTAGTCCTGCTTCTCACATGATATGTCGCTCGCAACGGAAACTGAATTTGGTTTGACCACATCAGATGATGACACTGTCATCATTTCCCCATATTCATTACATGTTAGTCCTTCAATTCCTGTCAGTGTCTGTTTTAATAGGTGATATTTAGCTTTGAATAGTGATTCCAAAGACACATATCTTTTTCCGAAGCGGACTTCATCTGGATGGTCTAACAATGTCATAATTAGATTCTTTTTACTGAAGTCTGAAGTACTGATAGTTACTGAACGCATGTTGCTGGTTAGAAATGCATCCTTTCTATGCACCATATTTTTCTTTGTAGTATCACATGACCAGTCGTTTCCATTAAGCTCTTTATGGAGAATATGTTTTGTCCATGTTGATATGATGCAATTTGTATGTTTATACTATTACGAAAGGTATTTATAGGGACAGAGAAGAAAACCAGCATGATTTGTACTTGTGTATTTATTTCTAAGTCTTTTACATATGGTGGGATGGATAAATTGTTTTATACAAGATCCCAATTCCATTCCAGCGTTTTTTATGGTGTCTTCACCTACAGCATTACGTATTAACCCTAGGACTCACTCTGCTAAAATTTCCCTAGTACTCCATCTGGGGTCATACATGACCCCAATCAATATATAACTGACTGCGTGTACTAATCATTCAGAGAACAATGTACTGTCGTTTAATACTGTTTGTTTACATTTTATTTATCATTTAGACACATTTCACAGCTTTTTTAACAAGTATGTACATAGTAGAATTAAATTACCTATGGCAGAGTAATTACGTATCAGAAGTTACAATATTACTCTAAGTCATAAATTGCTTCACTCATAAATGTTTCACAATGGCTTCAAATTTACATAAAATGTGATGAACAACTCATCAGGAAACATAATTCTAACCAGAATCCGTACCATAGTCATCTGCACATATTTTGCAAGTAGTAACTATTTCAGAATGTTCCTTGCAAACGAATTTGTTACACTTTTTGCATGTTGAACTGTATTTTGTGTCCTTTGATCGGGGGCAAATGGAGCATCTGCCTCGCTTTCTCTTCTGATTGTCGGGTATTACGTCTGGATGTTCATTGTCTAACAGATCATCAAATCCACACCGTTTGATACTGATAATAATATCCTTGTTCCTTGCTTGTTGTAAACTCAAACGACGTTCCACTTGGGGCTTTGCCATTTCTTTGGCCAACTTCATTAGAAAAAGACGTCTCTCTGTTTTTTCGACAGCAACACACAAGAGTCTGTAGGCACTCAGTGCAGCTAGATCGACAAGATCATAAAATAATGTTAATGGCCAACGTTTTGTACCCTTTTTCACAGAATAGTAAGAGCTCATTTGATCTAGCGTATCAACACCTGATTTTGTTGAGTTGTAAAACAACACTACTTCTGGTTTTCGTTTCAAGTTGTTTTCTTTGGGCACGTCGGATGATTGATGTTGTGTTGACAGGAGTAGCACAGCCTTATTTCTTTTTGGAACATACGAAACTAATAGGGTTTTACCACTGTATGCAAATCTGGTAGTACATTCTTCCCTAGTTTTCGAAGGCAAAAACTCTTTTGGGACTTCTTTTCTTGTAGAATGTAGAGTACCTACAAGTGTCAACTTCATTTTCAACAATTCGTGCCCAAGGTCATAGCTCGTGAAAAAATTGTCAGTGGTAATATTCCTACCACTGCCAGCCAGGTGACTCACTAAATCTAAGACCACTCTCTTGCCTTGATTCCCTTCTCTCACATCACCACTCCTTCCAGTGTACATTTGAAGATTTGTCAGATAACCATGTTCACAGTCTACTGCGCACCGTATCTTGATGCCATACTTTCCTGGCTTTGAAGGAATGTAGACCTTAAAACTGCACCGACCTCTGTATACGCAAAGATTTTCATCAACAGCAATGTTGCTGGAAGGTATAAATGATGTTTGACATAGCACGGTAAACAAATCAAATATTTCCTGTACAGCTTCAGCCTTATTTCCAGTCCTCTCTTTACTTTCAAGTCTTGTGATGCGGTCGTCAAAACGAAGTGAAGGCAGAATGTCCTGATATCGCCTCCTCGACATAGTAGCACGGAATAGAGGAGTGCCATATTCAGAGTCCCAAAATTCGTCAATAGGTTTCCCCCGGCTCTTCTGTACGCCATACAGAATCAGCAAGCCTAAAAATGAAAGAAGCTCGCATCTGTCTGTATCACGCCAGTCAACCAATTTTTCAGACACTTTCATTTCCTCGTTGATTTGTGAACTGAACTATTATATCCAGCAATTAATTAGTAATAAACTGCCTGAAACAGTCAACAGCTGATCTAACACTAACTGTACTAGGAATACCTGCTGAAAATCGTTGTATGTTGCGGATTGGAAATCTACGAATTGATGGTTCTTTTGTACTCCAAACAATATCCCGACCCCTGCTTACCAGTACTGCACTTTCATCTTCTCCACTGTCATCATTTTCAGCAAGAATATCATTTTCTTTTAATTCATGTAAACAAATTTCATCACTTTGGTCCACCTGTGTCTCTGTTCCATCATCTTCGGCGTCACTACCTTCTGAATCACTACTGCTACGAAATAAGTCTTCCATAGCTTGTTCTACACTATAGCCAGGAGCAAAACGTATTCCATCCACGCTGAAATTACACTGCAACAACAAACGTACAAACGAACTTCCAGTTTGAGGTTAGTTCTGAGTAACATCTGAATAACACCTGAATTCAGTGTTACCAACTCAAAATACCTAAGAAAGAGATTGATAGTTGATAATCTATACATTCTATGAATGTTACATATAATCTATCTGGGGTCATAATTGACCCCAGCAGTAGTTTTTGTTAATTATTAATTTAAATGCTGCGTAAAGCGCCCCAAAAATTTTTGTGAGAGAACTACAATACTGTGTGGTAAAAGTCATAAAATTCTGGATTTTTACAAGAAATAGAAATATTATTTTATCCATAGTAAAGATGATTGGGGTCACTTATGACCCCAGAGTGAGTCCTAGGGTTAACACACAACAGACATCGTCATGTCTGGCTATAGATTTTTCTGTCGCTCGAAATTCACAATGTGCAAGGTCAATCAAATTTGCCATTAACTTTCCATATACTCTCTGAATATACTGTTGCCCGGTGATTTCACTCCCAATGATATAAATTGTATGCTACACGTTTTTAAACGCGTTTTCCAACATGTTTATACTTCCATTAATATCATACATTCTCCCACAGTGCAGAAAGTAGATTCTACAAACTACGTGATTTTTCTGGTTTCAGTAGAGGAGTTAACATATTTCCTATAAATATAACCGATATGTGCAGAATTTCGAGACATTTGCTCCAAATTATAACTGAGTAATGCCGTTCTGCTTTTACAGTATCGTTGGTTTTTAAAAAAAACAACTGGTTAAAACTGGTGCCAGAACTCACTCCGGTAACAGCGTTTTTTGAGACGCTGTTATTCAAACTGTAGGTGTTGAAGTGTATCCGTACTGGTATAAATGGTAGTTGTGACATTTTTATGAGCCAGTGTTCCAAAATGTCACTTCAAGACATAACTATCATCAGTTACAGTTTGCCATTGATACAAAATATTACTGGATCCTATGTAAATGAAATACTTACAGGATGCTGACTGCATGTGAGACAAATCTAATGTAGTCACCGCGTAGGTCTATAATTTTGTCTTCATTACATTTTTTCAATTCGACAGACTTCTGAGTGGCTTAATCTGGCCCAAAGCGACTTCCTCTCCTGATCCAGACACTTTATTTCAGAGCAGAACTTGCACTCATCATCCTCAACGACTTATTGTATTTAATCCAATATCTGCCTTCCCTTACAGTTTTTACGCTCTGCAGCTCCTTCTGGTACCATGAAGGGTGTTTCCTGAAGTCTTAGCAGATATTCTATCATCCTGTCCCTTCTTCTTGTCAATGTTTTCCATATGTTCCTTTCTTCGCAGATTATGCAGAGAACCTTAGGTTTCCTTACCTTAACAATCCATCTGATATTCCACATTGTTCCATTCTACCACATCCTAGACGATTCAATTCTCTTCTGTCCCGGTTTTCCCACTGTCCGTGATTCAGTACAATTTAATACTATGCTCCAAATGTATATTCTCAGAAATTCTTCCTCAAAGTAAGCCATGTGTTTAGTACCAATTGACTTCTACAGGCCAGGAATGCCCTCTTTGCCGGTAATAGTCAGTCTTTTATGCCTTCCTTTCTTCGTTCATCTTAGATTATTTTTCTGCCAAGGTATCAGACTCCCTTAACTTTGTCTACTTCGTTATCACCAACTCTGATGTTAATTTTGTCATTATTCTCATTTCTCCTACTTCTCATTACTTTTGTCTTTTTCCGATTTACTCTCATTAGACTGTTCATTCCATCCATTCCATTAATGCGAACACTTCAATCTCGGTCTTCTAGTCTTATCGTTCTCGCTTGATTATTGTACATATTGTATATTATCCGTCTTTCCTTACAGCTTTCTCATATTTTACGAGGAATTTCGTATATCTTGCATAATTTTATAATGTCAAACGCTTTTCCTGTGTTAAAAAATCCTGCAAGACAGCCCTGATTTTTCTTGAGTCTTGTTTTTGTTATCAAACGCAACGTCAGGACTTCTTCTCTTATGCCTTTACCTTTCCTAAAAGCAAAATGATCGTCCTCTAACAGACAATCAATTTTATTTCAGTTCTTCTGTATATTGTTCCTGTCAGCAGTTTCGATGCGTGATCTGTTAAGCTAATCCTGCGATACTACTCCTTCTTTGCTGCCATTGCTGTCTTTAGAACTGTGTGGATGACACGCTTCCAAATGACTGACGATACATTGCCAGTCTCCTATAATCTACATGCCAACTTGAATAGTCATAGGGTGTTACCTCCTCCACTGTTTTTTTTTTTTATTTATTTAATCTGATCTGACTAGGACCTTGGGGCCCGCACTTACACTGAACCTGGGTTTCACAAAAACAATACATCTGTACATCATAGTTAAGTAACAAATAACAATTTTAATATGACACGTAGTACTAAATTGATCTGAGTGTTTGGAGTGGCAGTGTGAGCAAATACAATACTATGATCTAATAAAGTTAATACTAACAATGCTTGTACCACTGCAGCTGCTGCTATTAATAGTGATAATAGTAATAATGTCAGTAACAACAGTAATGATAGTGGCAGACATTAAAATAATTTATAGTTTAAAAACCCTTATGCAATGTTGTCTAATCTTTATGTCTTATTTGATCTCAGGCCTTCCATAGCTCTTTCAAATTCTGATTGTAATACTGGATCCTCCAGTCTTCTATATCGACTCTAGTTCTCCTATCACATCGTCCAATAACTGCTTCATCTGATACAGACCTTCAATGTATTCTTACTACCTACCCGCTCTGCACTCTGTGTTTAACGGTGGTATTCCCATTGCTCACTTAATGTCACTACTCTTCGTTTTAATTGCACTGAAGGTTGTTTTGACATATCTATATGCTGACTCAGTCGTTCTAAGAAAAATATCCTCTATTTTTCACATTTTCCCCTAAATCCATTTCTCCTTGGCTGCCTTACACATCCTATATATTTCATTTCGAAGAGTTTTATGTTGATGTATTCCTGTCCCCTATTCCATAGTCTCCCATAACAGTTTCTTCTATTCTTTCCACTATAACCAGGCTCCAATCCCCATTATCATATTAGATTTTCATCTCCCTTCACATACTGAATTACCTGTTCTTTCATATTGAATTACGTGTTCTCATATACTTTACCTACACCTTCATCTTCTGCTTGCTGAATTACCTGTTCTTTCATATTGAATTACGTGTTCTCATATACTTTACCTACACCTTCATCTTCTGCTTGCTGAATTACCTGTTCTTTCATATTGAATTACGTGTTCTCATATACTTTACCTGTATCTTCATCTTCTGCTTGCGACGTTATCATATATACATGAACTATATTCGTCGGCCTTGGTTTCGTATGGAATCTGATGATTACAACCCTACCAAAGTACTAGTCACAGATGCTCACTCTTTGCCACACTTTATTATTCATATCAAATATTATTCCAGCTATACCATTTTCTTTTGCTGTTGGTATTACTCTACATTCGCTAGACGAGAAATCGTTATCTTCTTTCCATTTCACCTCAGTAATGCGCACTCCATCTAGACTGAGCCTCTGCTTTTCTCTTTCCACATTTTCCAGCTTCATTGCTACGTTCAAACTTCTGACATTCTAAGCTCTGACTAGTAGAATTTTATCCCGTCGTTGGTTATTCTATCTCCTTCTCATGATGACCTCTCTCTTGGCTCTCCCTTACAGAAAATCCGAATCTTTTTCCAAAAGAGAAATCACTGTGGCACTTTTTCGATAATGGGCAACATGTCCTCTAAACATATTAGATGCAGTGGCTTCCATTACCTTTGGCACCGCTCATGCCTTTGAGTCTTGATTCACCCGCCTTTTAGGGGCACTTTCTCACCCAAAGGGCCAGGCAGTGCCCTGAACCTGTGTCCACCCCTCCTCCTTTTGTGAGAAGGCCGTTGGTGGAACGAGGTTCTCTTTGGTTTTTGTTAGTAATTATTTCCCATATTGAAATAGTGCGCTAGCTATGGCGGATATTCTAAAGTTATGCAAACCGATTCTTACTTTGAACGCCATATCCACTACTGACCATTAGAGACCTTCTGTCATGTCCACTTTTCCAGTAACATGTCATTAACATATACAAGGGATACGGGTAAGAATGATATTGATGTATCAAGACAATGGTTCTCTTGGAAGCAATCAGCATGTACATCAGTAATAGCTGAGAATGACTTTTGAAGTTGTAAAGTCAATGTTTCTACAGGATGCTGTCTGAGTATACAAGTACGTCAGTACTGGCTATGTGTGTATGTAACGTTTCCCTATGATGTAGATGGTTATACACCATTACCAGGAGAGGTTGTCTTCACCTGTGATGATAATTTCTATCGGGTATCACGGCGCGGCAGCAGTGCTTAATTGAAGCGGTGTTAATATCTGAACAGGAATCTTAATCGCGAATTCTTGAAGTGCAGTAGTAGTGTTTATATATGTGACTTCCTGTAACCTTGGACAGTTGTTTTCTATATGATGTTTCTACGAATCTCTAGCATAGTATACGTGTTTCATTAATGTAGTGATAATATGAATTACCATTGGTATTAAATCAGGACTATGCATTTTGCTTTGCATAAGAAGAAAGTGGAGTTTTCAGGAAACTGTGACAGTTTACAAAATAGAAGTGTGTCATTTTGCCAGTTGCCCATATCCGATGCCGATGACAACAGGCGGCTTATGATCGAAGCAGATTTCATAGACGTATTGAAGAACTGCAAAAAAATTTGTGTGAGTATTTTAACCTAAATTCACTTGAACCAACGTACTAGCGTCTAGACTTGGTCTCCCTCTGCAATCTTTACCTTTCACACTTCCGTTAGCAAATTCCCAATTTCTTTACACCTCAGGAGGTATCCTGTGGTCTAACCCCTTCTTTTAGCCTAATTGTGCCACAAATTTCCGTTCTCCCAAATTATATTCAGCATTTTCTTATTAGTCCGGTGACCTACCCATCCAGTTTTCAGTATTCTTCTCCTGTACAACACTTCAGAATCTTCTGTTGTCTTCCTGTCTGAATTGATAATCATCAATTTTTCAACTCTATACAGGACTATAATACATACAAATACCTGTACTTAATTTTGCATTCTATGTTAATAGATTTGTTCCCCCCCCCCCCCTCATATTGTCTCCTCTCTACCTCAGCTACAGTCATTTATTTTGCTGTAGAAATAGCAAGACGCATGTACTACTTTTTGGGTATCGTTTCCTAACTAATTCCTTGAGAATTGACAAATTTAATTTCACTGCATTCCATTACCCTTGTTATACATTTATTGATATTCATCTCATGTGCTCTTTACAAGACTTCAACCACTCCTTTCAACTGATTTCATAAGTCTTTTACTGTCTCTAACTGAAATAAAATGCCATTTATGCTAAATATCCCTTAACTTAAATTTTATTTCCAAATTTCTATTACTCTTCTCATAACGGTAAATAAAATGAAAGCTGTTTACAACGCCACAAGTACACGATACATTATCAACAGCTCCGGAAGTTCTTATTTGCATAGACAGAATTTTCATGCAAATGTGATTATAATCCACATGTCCATTCATACCCTGCAAACCACTGTACAGCAGATGACAGAAGGTACTTATGTTTCTTCCCGTTCCAACTGAGAATGGAATACGAAAAGATTGACTTCCTGAACTGCTCTGTAAGCGCTGCAAGTAGCCTAACCTAGTGTTTGTGGTCCCTATTGGAGTGCACTACTTGGATGTCAAAAGTACATTTTTCGTTTTCTCACTTAATACCAGTCTTCAAATTTTCTAATCAGGCTTTTACGGGATATTTGGCGTCTATTTTAAAGTGTCTGCCAATTTATGTTTTTCAGCATTTCCGTAGCACTGTTCCACTATTTAAGCAAATCTCTTACCAAAAGTGTAACAGTTATTTGACTGCTTTAAATGTGAACATTTTAGGCTACCGTGACTCTCCTACCACCTGCAAATCCTTCAATGATACCCAACCATACTAATGCGCCAAATGGAAAGCCAAATTCCCACCAGTCAAACCAGAATTAACTATGCGTATCCATCCTATTATTCTTCCTATCCATTCAAGTAACTCTCTTCATCCCTACCAACATCTGTATATCCTACAACAATTGTCCGTTGTCGCCAGAAAGCTCATTTTAATGCATACCCTGTCCCACCGGAACGTTGATACCTTCACTCTTAATTAAAAGTGCCTCCAACCCTCTCACGCCATTCAAACCTCTCCTTATATACTAAACGGTATGGATACTCCTTTTCCCTTGGCCAGAGGTGGATTCGCAATTTGCCACCACAAGAACATCTCCATTCAGCCACAACCCTTATCCTTAGCCTCATCTTAGAAACCCTAACTCTTGCCTGTGCCACTGTCTGCATTTGAGCAAATAATCCCATCTCCTACGGTTTCCTCCCCCCACATCGATCATACCTCTTCTATCTATGTTATTTCCGTTGACCTCAACACCTATAGCAGACACCCAGCAGCCCTCCATCGGCGGTGTCAGTTTAAAAATTCACCTTCTCCCCCCCCCCCCCCCCAAAGTGCTACCACTGAAATCCCAACGGTTATACCGCTCATTCCTAAGGACTTGCGACTGGAATACACGCCACTGGCAAATATGGAGGCACTTAAAGAATATACTCAATGCTATAAAACTCTGGGACTAGCGCCAGACGTGCAGGAGACTCAACTCTGCGCTCCTTATTAAATCTTCAAAGTACTGCACAGCATTCAACCGGATCACCAGCAACAACCCACCCCTCACCAGCCTCTCCTACACAATAACTATCCCTTACCTGACACCCTGTGCGAACCTGACCAATTTGCCTTCTATCTCTGATGTCTTCTCAGTCGCAAACAACCCTCACTTTGATTACTTACTCATACCTACCATCCATATACGCACAAATATTTCTGTCCCGCCCCTAGCTCCTAACTTCCAGTACTTGGGTGATGAACTATAAACAGAATTAAACACCTCAATCAAAGCACATGACAAAAAACATGTACTTCACAGGAAATGCAACAAATCATGTGTTCGTGGTGACATTACCTACTGACCCATCATAGAACACCCTGTCACATTTCTGGTTACCCTTGTAACTAATCAACTAATTATATCACTATCCTCTCCATAGCCATAGTAACGTCTTCAAAGTTATCCTCTCCCAGTGAGTCCTGAATAACAAGGCATTCTTCCCATTAACCAATGTGGCTTCTGTCCCACCTTCTCGTCTGATGACCAGCTCCCTACCTCACAAATCTCCTATCCCACCAGCTCAGAACCCACAAATCTGAAACTTTTGTTTTCCTCGACCTAGAGAAAACCTGTGCACGGCATTTTTGTCTCATTATCTAACAGAAATATGAAAGTATTCGAATTAATTTTATCCTATAATCGCCTGTACTTTGTCATTGTTTACAACACTAATTCCAGTACCTTCCATCAGACTGCAGGTGTGCCCCAAGGTTCCATCATCTCTTCTCACTTTTATCTCCTCTACACTGTTGATATACCCAAATGCTTATACAAGTTCATCTCTTTCATTATGCTGATGACACTGCTCTCCTCACCCTCAGTCCTACACTCTATAAACAACTATGATTCCTTTAAATCCACCTCACTCAGTTTACCGCCTATTTTGACCAATGGTTTCTCAGGACCAACGCTTTGAAAACCCAGAGAGTAATTATAGGATGCACCACCCATGCCCAGTTCCATGACTTCTCCTTGACCATTTTCAACCGTCCTATCAGTCATTTAAAATCCAAAAATATCTTGGACTAACCATTAACGATTACACCCCTCCACTTTCATCCATACCTACAAAAATTTCATCTCACCCACCTTTGCTATGCAAATGTTGCGTGGATCCCACCTCCACCTGAGTTATGTCAATCGCTCCAGATTCTTAAAGGGCAAGCAACTCACCTCATTTTCTGTATCTCTTTCCTTCCCTCCACAACGATCCTTTACCAGTTCATTCAATTCCTGCCTCTGAGGTGTTAAGCAATCTCAGAACAATCTGTACCATCTGTGAACTCGACTCAAATAATTCTATAGTTTCAACTCAACTTCCCAATCCCAGTACACTGCCACGCTTCTATGGGCACGTCCCATCAACCCTACCCCAACACACATTCCACATGCGCTGCTTTAAAAGTATTACGCTTTCTCTCTCTCCCAGGCCATCAACTCTGCTCCAACATTTTCCCATCCTACCAACCTTAAATCCACCCAACCATTCTATCTCATCAGCGTTCTTCACTGCCCTTCCTATCTTTTCCACCTTGCCCTCCACTTCCTATCGCCCTTTCCCTCGTTAGCCTACCCCATTAATACCACACATCGTTCCTCCATCGTTATACTACCACAGTCCTACCCTCCTCAACGACCTACTTTTTCCCTTTCACAATGGACTACCTATCCCAGAGCAGGTCCTTCCAGTTTTTGTGACAGCGAAGTGATTCTTTAAAAGATCAGTGTTTTGCTTCATATTTTAAAGGTTTCTAAATGTACTCTTGTTTTTTCGTTTTTTTTGTGCCTTTTACTATTATTGTTTTCTAATAGAAAATGGAGAAAGCCATGTCTCACGTACAAAAGCTTCTGTAATTTTCTCCCACAATATATTTCAATTCATTTGTAAGTAAATGAAGACAGCCCAACACCCATCATTATGGGGCAAGTAGGACGAAGTAACAAAAGTTATCATCACTCTTATTGATATCAACTGACAAGTTTATTGTTACCAGTTACAATTTATTTTATTTCCATTACATGTTTCAGAGGTTTTAGCCTATATTGTTTGGTCGATTTATGTGCACTTTATACACACTTTCTTCTTTTTCTTATGTGCTATATGTCACTTTACACCATCACATGCACTTGACAAACACTGAAAAATGTCATGATCTTTGTGATGGAACACGATAGATAAAGCACCCATGACCATCTGAAAGGGTGACACAGTTTACCCGAAATTCGTAACGCAAAAGAAATTCACCTATTGACTGAGGCTTAAACTTCTGAAACGCATAGTGGAAAAGAAGAATTCCTTCTTTCACTTGCGCCTTTGTCCCCCAATGGTCGCAGGGTCGGAGTGGTTACAATGGATGTGGCAAGGTTAATTTAAAGGGGTGGCCGGATGCCCTTCCTGTCGCCATCCCATACCCCCCAGGACAGAATCAGTGTACCCCAACTGTCTGCGGCTAATGTAAACCATGAAATAGTGCGGAAGTGTTACAAATGCTGCGTATCGTGTAACTGAGGCGGGATGTGAGGACCAGCCCGGTAATCACTTAGCAGGATGTGGAAAACCGCCTAAAAAGCACATCCAGGCTGGCCGACACACCGGCCCACGTCGTTAATCCGCTGGCGGATTCGATCCGGGTCCGGGGAGCCTACCCGACTCCAGGAAGCAGCGCATTAGCGCTCTCGGTTAACCTGTAGGGTTTATAGTGGAAAAGAAGAATACCGTCTGGTAACACTGAGGTTGGTTTTTTTATCGATATTTTAGGTTGCAATATTCTCTGCTAATGTTTACGGTGTCAGATACATAATGGTGGGAGTGACCAACTCACGAGGTATAATTTTCACAGATGAACAAGAAGGGACAGGAACTACACTGCTTTAACAGTGCAACCGGATGGAATGTGTACACGGGTTGCAAGAGCGAGGTACTGAGCCACACGGTTCTTCAGGCTGCGATCGCGCCTCGGCGTGCTAGTCTGGCTGAGACGAGACGAGATGAGATGAGACGCGCCCCGCCCCAGCTGCGAGCGGGCTGCCTGCCGGGACTGCACAGCGCTGCGTCTGGCACGGCGCTGAATTAAGGTTAATCTCGCATCGAATTCCATTTAGCGCGCCGCCTAAATGGGGCTTGTCGCTGGCAATTTTCCGACCCCAATTATTGGAGTCGTCGGCTAGTCAGCAGGCGGAGGGGAGCGGAGAGGGCGCCCGATACCGGATGAGCCGAAGAGGCATCGGCGGCGGTCGGCCGCGTCCTCGCGGGAGGGCCTCAACCCCCACCCTGCAGACGTCGGACACGGCGAAGTGGCGCTCATCGGGATTCTTGCGGTGGAATTCCCGAGAAAAAGTCATTTCCTGTCGTCTACGTTCTATTCTTGCGCAGCTTCATAGTCGGAAGAAGATCTGATGACACTGGCCGAAGACTCGGTTTCTTACACGCATAACCTTGCTGGAGACCTTACGAGAAAAATTAGGTGTTGGTTTTGGTAGGAGAATCGTTGTGTATTTCGTCCAAGCGATGTTATCTCGAAACGAGACAATAATTTACAAGTTTCAATTATCATTTAGTTCAAACAGCTAATCGAAGCATCCTCACGACGTAACTTTTAAAAATATGTTATCGAGTTTAGCAAAGTGGAATTTTTCGTTCCATATTTTCAGTACACATCTAGCGAATATCGTAGCAGAGTGGTGAGGTACGAGTGTAAACTACATCCAGTACTGCATTTTCCACATTAAACTGTACAATTTCGTTTCTAATTTCCTGTGGAAGTGACCATTATGAAAATTATTCGAGAAGGAAACGCAATTTTCCTTACATAAGTGTGGAAATTCTTGTGATTGCGTAGATTTTCCCGGCGTATCAAATACTGATGATTTTCACGGGTTTGCAGCCGGGTTCCATCGTCCTGACGACAACACGATATTTCGACGGACCATCTGGCCGCCATGCGGACCGCTACGTCCATGCCACAAGTTGTCATCAGCAACATCAACGCTTGGGAGTTTTACGCACACTGGTCAAGAGGGCTTATGCTGTTTCGGATTCCGATAACTTGAAACAGGAGTTGGATCACCTCAAGGTTGTCTTCTTGCAGAATGGGTATTCTGATCACCAAATTATCGTGCTTTTCAATTTGGACCCCCACGAGAACCAACGGTGGACACTTCCAAATCTGTTGCTTTTTTACCCTTCGTGGGAAGCATTTCTTCGAAAATTTCGAGAATCCTCAGGAAATATAATATTAAAATTGTCCTTATGCCTGTGGCCAAAACTAGATCCCTTCTTGGATCGGTGAAAGATGATTTGGGACTGAGGAAGCCTGGGGTATACAAGATTCCATGTCACTGCGGCAAGGCCTGCATTGGACAGACTATTCGTACAGTTCAAGATCGATGTGTGGAACATCAACGGCATACACGTCTGCTCCAGCCGGAAAAAATCAGCCGTTGCCGAACACTGTCTTAAAGAAGGGCACAATATGTCCTTCAAAGAGACGCAGATTATTGCCTCGGCTTCCCATTACTGGGATTGTGTATTTAAAGAATCAATTAAAACACGTCTGTCATGATATTATTAATAGAGACAAAGGTTTTCCTTTAAGCAAGACGTGGAATCCTATTTTATCACAGATAAAACAACAACGGTCTGGTTTCCGATCGGCTGCATTTTAATTTTGCGATTCCTCGCTTTTGACAGTCTTCACCGCTGGCGCCGCTGCAGTTCTTCGCCTCACAGAGGGCAGCTCCGAATCTGAGGTATCTTCAGTTCCGGCGTGATTGTGCACTCAATCTCATCTGAAGATGGCGGCCAGATGGTCTGCCGAAATATCGTGTTGTCGTCAGGACGATGGAACCCGGCTGCAAACCCGTGAAAATCATCTGTGGAAATTCTTGTCTATTTGGATTTGTACGCTAGCTACTATTAACAAATTTGAGTGTGCTTCACATTTTGTAATATATATCTTTATTTTCTTTTTTGAGTAATTCGTCTCCTGACTTTTTTGATGCAATGTGTCACGAATTCCTCTCCTACGCCAAACTTTTCATCTCAGAGTAGCAATTTCTTAGTCCATAGTTATTGCCCTCTACAGCTCCCTCTGTAACCATTATTCCCTGATGTCTTAACTGATGTCCTAACGCCTTGTCCTTTCTTCTTGCCAGTGTTTACCATATATTCCTTTCTTCGCCATTTCTCCCGAGAAACTGCTTATTTCTTCCCTTATGAATTCACCTAATTTTCCCACAGTACATGTCTCACTGCCACATAATGCTGTGCTCCGAAAGTAGATCCTCAGAAACTTCTTTCTCGATTTAATATCTATGCTTGATACTAGCAGATTTCTCTTGGCGATGAATGCCCTTCTTGACAGTACTAGCTTATTTTTTAAGTCCTCCTTCCTCCGTCTGTCATGGGTTGTTTCGCTACGTAGGTAGCATAATTCTTCAACTTTATGTACTTCATGATCCCCAATTCTGACGTTAAATTTCTTCCTGCTATCATTCTGCTACTTCGTGTATACTATCGATAAAGAATTGTGCTATTGCTATCTGCTTACTCATAAGTATGCCTTTCAAGTGGCGAACCGTGCGTGCATTAAATTCGGGGCGTCGAATGCGTTATATTTTCTATAGGATGGCAAACACTGATAACAGCAATAGTCATACTATCTATTATCTCTAAATAAATACAAAGAACACACACAATATGGTTAATAATTCCAACGTTATAGTCACTGAAATTTTAAGGGGAACCATCTCAAAGAAGAGAGATGTAGTTTCTTGTAACAGTATAATTTCGATCATATTTTTAATATTTGTATAACATTCCTTTACGAAATACTTTATGAAAATAATTTCTTATGTAGGAAAATTCACAATTTTTGCGTTCTAAAGTAACTTTTATCGAATATTCTGCCGTACATAATAGAGAAAACACACTGGGCATGACTGTAATTTTGTTTTACCTACATTTCTTTGGAGTCGTCAGTCTTCTGACTGGTTTGGTTTGAGGGATTAAAGGGCCAGACCGCTACGGTCATCGGTCCTGACTGGTTGGATGAGGCCCGAAACGACTTCCTCTCACTTTCCAACTACTTTATTTCAAAGTAGCGCATGCGCTCAACATTCTCAATAGTTTGTTGGAAATGTGTTCCAGTCTCTAAATTCCCCTGCAGTTTTTATTTGCTACTCCTTCCCCTAGTACCGTAAATGTTATCCCCTGAAGTATTAGCGCATGTCCTATCATCCCGTCCTTTCTTCTAGTCAATGTTTTCCATAAGCACTTTTCTTCGCCAATTCTGCGAAGAACCTCCTCATTCCGTATCTAATAGGTCCACAAAACTTCCAACGTCCCTTTTAAACTCTTCAATTCTATTCTTCTCCGGTTTCCCCAAAGTCAATGATTCACTACCATAAAACGCGGTACCCCAAAAATTTCTTCCTCAAATTGAGGTCTATGTTTGATATTAATAAACTTATGAGGCCAGGAACGGCCTCTTTGTCTCCGCTAGCCTGCTTCCTTTGTTCCCCTTGTTTAGTCTGTCATGCGTTATTTTGCTTCCATGGTAGCAGAATTTCTTCACCACTTCTTCTTCTTGGTCCTCAGTATATTTCTTTCTCTAAAGATTGGCACTAATCTAATTAGTGGTACTCTTCATTACATTCGTCTTTCTTCTATTTACCCACAGTCCATATTCTGTACTCATTAGACGGTTTACTCTACTGAATACATCCTCCAATTCTGACTCACTTTTACTGAGGATAGCAATGTAATCGGCGAACGTTGAAGAAATGTCTCTGTGGAGTCTTTTCACTGACGCTTGTCTCACTGGATTCTGTGCATCCTATTCTGTCCACCGCCTGATTGCGGTTTAATTTATTATTAACTCTCCCAGAAAGACTGATCAATCAAAGTAAGGCTTATTAAGTGATATTATGTTTGATTTTTCGGTGGAGAAAGGACACTCTGCAGCTAGCGGCTGGTGAGTACAGTTCGTAGCTCCTAGAGAGGGTTTCTACTGATAGGAAGTAGGTCGAATTAGAACTTCCCTATGTTAAATTCATGGCATATTTATGTACTACAGTTTAACTGAAGTTATGTATTTTCGGAACGTGGCATAATTATTTTGTTAAAAATCGGCGATGATGGTGGTTGAAATTAAAAGTGTGGAAGTTGCTTTGTTCCTTTCGGACAGTCATGGGTATGTAGATGGAATGATTGAATTAGTGTGTTCCACTTCCCTTTAGTGTGTTTTTCCTTTTTAATTGCGTGATTCTACGACTTTTTGCGAATTATTTAGTTAAACTTTTTTATTCAGGCACCATTCATGTGTATTCATAGGATGTGCATCAAATTCAGTAATGAAATAAATGTGCTTCACAAAAGATAAACTCTGCGTCCTTTATCTTTCTCATTGATGCCAGTTTTCAAATTAATTTTCTATTCCCTGATTTTTTTCATACACGACATACAATGCTGTTCATCTTGTTAGTCTCTTTAAAATAATTGCATTCTTATAATTAAATTCTTAATTTAATTAAACTGATAATTTCCAGTTTAATCTTTTCTTAATTGTTAGGAATGTCTTGGGCTGGTGGTAACCCTGTAATTTTTAAATTTATGATTGTCCTTGTGAAGTGGCGTAACCAGAAATTGCGCACAAGGGTTAAATCCCCATTATTCTTGGTACATAACGTATGTCGAGCCTTGGCTAGGATCCATTTACATTTCTACACACATACTTTACAACGTTTTCATTGTTATCCTTTCACAATAAATTTTAATGCCGCTCCCGAACCTTTCTTTTGTTTCTGTAATAGCTTATTCTGCATGTACAGCTACATGACTACTCTGCAATTCTCACTTTAGTGCTTGGAGGAGGGGTAATCAAATCACTTTCAGACATTTTCTCTACCATTACACTCTCGAAGAAGCGAACATCTAAATATTTCCATGATAGCTTTGATATCGCTTACTTTATTACGTAGCGATTTCTCTCTATATAAATGGAAGCCAAGAAAGTATTTTCTCGAACGTAGGAGAAAATTTCGACTAGAGATCTCCCCGCAAGGAAAACGTCTATATTTCAACGATTGTCACCTCAACACACGTGTCCTATCAATGACCTTTCTCTGCCCTATCTGGAAAATAATCACAACGAGCTGCACTTCATTGAACTTTTCTGATGTGCTCCGACAATCCTATATGCTGAAGATAAGCGTAGTGTAAGCACTCTCTTAGTAGATTTGTTGCATCTTCTGAACGTTCTGTCAATAAAACGCAGCCTCTTGTTTGCTTCCCCACATTTGCTATGTAATGGTTGCTTGCTTCTGCGATGTGTAGATTGAACAGTAGTGGCGGAAATCTGCATCCCTATTTTACATCTCTTTCATCCGAATACTTCGTTCTCGGTCTTCCAGTCTTATTGGTTGCACTTGATGTTTGTTCGTGTGGTGTATGAACCGTCTCTTCATATTCCTTACTCCTATATTACTGACGATTTCCAACCTTTTGTGTCATGTTACATTATCCAACGATTTTTTTATGTCGACAAATCCGTGAAGGTGTCTGGATTTTTCTTAAGTCTTGTTTGCATTATGAAGCAGAATGTCTGAACTGCCTCTACTAAAGCTAAACTGAAAGTCATCAAATAGATCCTCAGTTTTTTATTCCATTCATGACTCCATTCTTCTTGTCAGCAAATTTCATGCATAAGCTGTTACCCTGAAACAATTAAACAACTTGTCTGGCCTTGTCATCTTGGCGATTGTATGAATCATATCTTTTCGAAAGTCTGATACTGTATCTATACTGTAATACATTCTAAATGCCAAATGAATATGCGTTTGCTTGCCAGTTCCCCTAATGATTTCAGAAGAGACGAAACAACGTTATCTGTGTCTTCCAAAGCTCTGTTAATTTCTAACTCTATACTGATTGGTTGATCTGAAGTCAAGGGGGAGGGGGGGTGACGAAATAGCGAGGTCATCGGCCCCATCGGATTAATTAAGGATAGTGAAGGAAGTCGACTGTGACCTTCCAAAGGAACCAAACCGGCATTTGTCTGAAGCGATTTAGGGAATTCACGGAAAACCAAAATCAGGATGGCCGGACGCGGGTTTGAGCGCCTTCCTCCCGAATGCACTATATACTGGATCCCTTACGTCTTCCATTTCGACTTTCTTCTATCATGTCATCAGACGGCTCCTCCAACTCAGAGGAGCCTTCATATCTACCGTACTACCTGTCAACTTTTCTCTCTGTGTTTAACAGTGGAGTTCTTGTAGAACATTTAATACTTATGCTTTCATCGGAGATTGTTTCAGCTTTTCTGAATGATGAATGTCTTTCGGTCGACTCTCCCTTTTTCGATTTCTTCACATTTTTCTGGCAAAAGTTTCGCATTAACTTCCCTGCACTTCCTGTTTACTTCATTTATAAGCGATATTGAGTTCTACACCTATCTTTTCCTGTCTCCATTCATAGTTATTTCCTTAATAGATTAATTGAAGTATTTCTTTCATTACCTAAGGTGTCTTTGTCATTACTTTCCTGAAACCTCCCTCTGAGAAGAACGGGATATAGGAGAATGACTCTTTAAGCGGATCAGACTTGAATGCAGGATTCTGGTGTGTGAAAAGGCGACTAATTATATAACATAGCATTTATTTTACTATTTTAAACATAGCTGCGCAACAGCAACGGTTCCACGTAATAAGACTAAAAACAGCCGACCAGTTGCAATGGATAAAGTAATCTTTACCTAGGTTTCGACAGATTTAAATCTATCATCTTCAGAAGGCGGCCTGAGGACAATGAACATCGTAGTTTACATTAAAAGGTATGAAACTTAAGTCAAGAATAGAGTTTAACATATATTAGAGAGCTCTTGTATTACAAAATATGAGAAGGACGCCTGGTACTTACAGTATTACATTAATATGGAATGATGTATCATCGTCGTTTTTACAAATATCTGCATAGATCCATTAGTCCAAATTAAAATATAGCCCTGTAAATAGGGTTTGTCATGTAAATAAAAATTAGTACATGGATGTTGCAGAGCTCACAAGCGACTGAGAATAATCGGCCAGCGTAGTTACACTGCAGCCAGGGCAGGTGGCGCTCATGTCGCGAACTATGTGCCGATTGGCGTACTAAAGCAACGTGTAAAATATCAATATTAATATCGTCCTTAGATAAAGTGACAATAAAAAGAAGGAAAGCGTTTAACACTCCCGTTATAACAGTATGGGAGCCTTGGTATCATTAACGTAGATATACATCAAAAAGGCAGGTGGCGCTTACGCCGAGAGTTACATACAGTGGCATATACAGCCAGAATATAAAAGTTACATTACAATATTAGTGAAGCACACACACCGTATATAAGTCAAAACTTTAAAATTATCAGTAATGGCTCTTAAGACAAAATTACGAATCCTGGTCCACAATCCAGTTTATACACATTCTCAGGGAACCAAGGTTTTAGAGCCAGAGAAAATCACATGAGGGCCGATGTAGTGGCAGCCATACATCATGAGAAAACCACATTACATAAAGGGTAGTGAGCTTAAAGATTTGAAAGTGCATCATAGCTTCCTGAGGAAATAGACTACTGAGGTTACCAGCATTAATGTTATACCATAAACAGTACAGGTTTGAAGCCTTCGAAAAATTGTCTACAAGCAAGGTCGTTCAGTATATTACCGTCTTTGAGCTCTAGATGTTTAAAAACTTGTAACTCTTCCCACAGATCTAGTCTACGCCCTTTGACTTGTCTGTGTAGGATAACCGTGTCTTCTAACTGTTTAGGCGTATGGCCGGCTATCAAGAGGTGTTCAGCAAAAGTAGAGTTGTGAATATTCGCTCCTTTTTTACCTAATAGAAGTTCTTTATATCGTGTTTTCACAGCGCTGCCTGTTTGACCAATATAATATGAGGGGCAATTATTACAGGTTATTTTGTAAACACCTGAATTGGAAAACCAATCGCTGGCAATCACTACTGAATGTACAAGATTTCTTTTTAAACTGTTATCTGTAGAGAAGGAGACGTTACAGTTATATTTTTTATTTACAAGACGTTTAATCCTATACGATATATTACCCAAGAAAGGGATGGAAATAAATTTTTTAGTTTCTTTGGTATCCGTGGGGAGGTTGTTGCTCAAAGTCGAACAATTTTGCGAAGTTTTCTTATTGAGCAAGTAATCGATCATATTCTGATTGTACCCATTATTAGCAGCAATCGCTTTGATGACATTCAATTCCTTTTGTTGATCCGCAGGTGATAAAGGAGTAGTTACCATTCGGTGAATGTCAGAATGAAAAAACGCCAGTTTATGAGCTTTTGGATGAGTTGAGTCAGCAGGAATGACATTATCTGAATACGTTTCATTGCGGAAGATATTGAAATTGAAGGAATTATCCTGTATAGAAATTGTTAAATCGAGGAAGTTAAGTTCACGTTTTTCATTTTGAAGTTCTTTTGTGAAGGAAATTTTTTCATGTAAACCATTGAAAGTATTGAAGAGATGCTCTAACTCATGATCAGTGCCATCAAAAGCAATGATAATGTCGTCAACATAACGTGCATAATAGCGGATTTTGTGGCGTAATTCGAACTTGAATTGAAGAACGTTATTTCCAGGGCGTTGATGAAAACCTCTGCTAAAATACCGGCGAGGGGGCTACCCATTGCTAGACCATCTGGCTGTACATACATTTTCCCATTAAACGTGAAATAATTGTATTTTAAAACGACCTTAAGCAAACCAATCAGTTCCGCAATCTGAGTTTCACTTTTTTTACAAGGTCTATAGTTTCATCAACCGGGACATTTGTATAAAGGCTGACGATGTCAAAGGACACCAGTCTAGTGTCAGGTGTACATCTTACAGTTTGAATATTGTTAATTAATTCCTTACTGTTTTTTACAGAAAAATTATTTTCAAATGTGAAAGCATCTTTAATTTTCAAATGGAGGCGCCTAGCAAGAGGTTATTTTACTAACATGCTCACACAGGCATACAATGACTTTTCAGGATTTTCACCAATAACGTGAATCTTCTTTAAATCTTAAAAACACTGAAAACAGGAAACTCCGTTTTATGTAACGTAAATCTTTACCATCCAACAAAACAGTAGTAGAATAATAAAAATTTTAAAGAACGCTCCCCTGATAAGGCTCATAAATTCCAGCAATACATTAAGGAAACACAGCTTTATAGTTTATGCTGCAAACAGAAGTCCCAGGGTTTTCTTGAAAGTAGTATAGCAGGTCAAGTCACTTTGACAGATAAGTTTGTTCTTGAAGAGTAGCACCAATAACCTAAATCTCTGGCACCACGGCCCCGCGAACTCTATTTGCAGGTACACCCACGCTTTCCAAATACCTCTCTATGAACAAAACCTTCAATTACCTCCAAGCTGGCTCCGAACATGATACAATCCAAAAACCAAGAACTCAACTTTCTTGTACGTCATCCTCATAAAACACTTAATCCAGGACAACTTGATATAAGCAAGTATAATTAATTTCAGCACCTCCTGGACATACTACTTGTACGTTGGAGTTCTGGAGCTGCCCTGGAACTAAATCAACAAGGCCACCGCATCACGGACGGTACATTACACAGCATCACAAGCTCTGAACCCAGCTTCCTTTCCCACCGTCTCCCGTTACGACCAGTGTTACATCAACCCCGATGTATAAATTCCTACAACATAAGAACGTTCAATAAACAATATGCGAATTAAGGATTCTCCGACCACTGCAGGGCCAGCTTCTAGGCATGCAGACTTGTTTGGGTGAGTGTGACCCCTCACAGAGCCACTTATGGATGAAATGTCGACAACGTTCTTCATTAGCTGGAAAATTCAAGCAGGCGACGTGGCACATATTAACCCAAGTGTCTTAGCATAACCATATCCGCGGAAGTTAAAGAACAAGGTTCACATCCTCAACAGACGAGCATGGGCATCAGATAATTCTATAAAATGATCTTCCAGCTTAACAGTCAAAACAAGACACAATTTGAACGACATGTTCACTCACCAGAAAAAGGAGTTCACACATACAATGATCCCACAGCTCGCGTTATACCTTCACCTGACAACAACATTTCAACGGACCGAGTGTACTCCGTTCCCCTTGCTCTGTACAGGTGTCTCCTTTACAACTGCCACGGCGTTAGCTGTCCACACCATTCTCCATGAACGCCCTCTTTCCTTTGTTCTGATGTCTCTAGGAGAAACCACAGCTCAGCGATTCACACTGCTTAAAAGCCGGCTGCCCGCGTGGATCTCCTGATTTAAACGATTCTCTTTGGGCCTACGACACGCTCGCAGCGAAATCGATAAGGCTGTATCATCCTTCCCCCACCCTCCCCCCTTAAGGTTAATCGGTGTGAGATTGAAGAAGAGTTGCCGCCACCAAGTGCTTTCATCGATCCACTGACTTTCGTACTTCCCAACATAATCTGACTGAAAGGCGTCCTATACTTTTTGCGTATTGCCTATCTTCTGTGAGGCAGTTGACTGGAGATAGGACCTTGATCACCATACAGGGTATCACAGAGTGTGGAATCGTTTTCTCTGTTACCTCTTCCGTAGCGTTACTCTGGTCCCAAACGTATGCACCACGTCTCGCACGTGCACCGACGCTGCGTGCCTCCGCTGGATTTGCGTCTAGGAGCAAGGAGATTGTTCCTTCTGGCAGCCTCGCACCTCTCGTACAAGCTACGAAGATCCGCACAATCGGGAAACAGATCATCAATCGATCATAATTTGCTCAAAGGTGAGTTAAATTCACAAGCCAACTTCAATTTAGCAGGTGTCGTTTGGTGAGCCTCATGATAGACACCGTTAAAGGTTAAACTTAGCCAACCCAAAGAACGGTCCCATCTTTTCTGTGCCCAAGAATGAAAATAATGAACGCTGACTTTAAATTGCCGTCAGTGCATTCGAAAAATGAGAGTTGGGGGTAATAAGGTTACGCAGTGGGATGACTAATCCCTAGGTTTAAACAAAACCCTCTAAATACTTGAGAAGTGAACGCAGAAGCATCATTACTAACAAGTTGCTTGGAGGTTTCGCAACTCGCAAAAATAGCCTCCAGATGCCGAATGCGGCACTCTGCCATTGTACGTTTTCTTGGTACAATTCAAGTACAAACACATGTCGATTGCCATCCCTCGTTATCGGCAGGGCACCCAGGTAATCAATAAATAATTTATCCCCTGGGTGAAACTCCTTTCTGGAACACAACAGTTCATTGTTAGCTCCTTATCAGGTTCAAAAGGGCTCTGAGCACTATGGGACTTAACTGCTGTGGTCATCAGTCCCCTAGAGCTTAGAACTACTTAAACCTAACTAACCTAAGGACATCACAAACACCCATGCCCGAGGCAGGATTCGAACCTGCGACCGCAGCGGTCGCGCGGTTCCAGACTGTAGCGCCTAGAACCGCTCGGCCACTTCAGCCGGCTCCTTATCAGGTTTTCCTAATTTGCGCTCGTGGTACTGGGACACTTGAGCTTGAATTTCTACGGCCATGGCTTTCCATGTTAGGTGTTATTTGATTTTCATCTAAGTTTTACAGGATCCCATGCCCCCCCCCCCCCCCCCCACACACACACAGACCGCTTTCACCAGACTACTAGGGACACAGATTTTCAGCCTTCCACCATACGTAGTCCTATATCCTTCGCCGGACTGTAGACCCTTCACACTTTTAATAATGCCTCTCCCGGTGTTTGACCTGTTATTTTCCCAAATTACTAAATAACATCGGAATTTTTGTGAAAATGACAGCCCACAACGCCCCACCTGACGGGGCACCGTAATCGCCTGCATATCATCCCGAGTCTTTTCCATCTTCGACTTATCAAACATCCGGCTCAAGGCACCGAGCGAGGTGGCGCAGTGGTTAGACACTGGACTCGCATTCGGGAGGACGACGGTTCAATCCCGCGTCCGGCCATCCTGATTTAGGTTTTCCGTGATTTCCCTAAATCACTCCAGGCAAATGCCGGGGTGGTTCCTCTGAAAGGGCACGGCCGACTTCCTTCCCCATCCTTCCCTAATCCGATGAGACCGATGACCACGCTGTCTGGTCTCCTTCCCCAAACAACCAACATCCGGCTCATGGCATAGCGATATGATTCTGTATACTTCAAATGTGGACACTGTCGAAGTGAAAGGCAGGAATACGGACAATCTAGCACGCACCCTTCCGGTCTCACGCGGTCTGGCCAGAAACCAAGTTGGTTGTTAGTTTCCAACCTGAAACCTTCGGTGTTCTGTGTAAAACCTAAATTTTTCTAACGCGTACAAAATATCCAACGCTTCCAGTTTGTACACTGAATAATGTCTTACGGGTTCTGACAACGGCCTCGAACCATAAGCTAATGACCTAATCTCCTCTCCATGCCCTTGGAGGAGGGACGCCACTACATTTACGTTCGATGCGCCTGTATGCATGATAAACAGTAAATTGAAATGCGGAACACCCAGCACTGAAACGTTGCCAATTAACCACTTTAGGGTTTCAAATGAGGCCTGCAGCAACTCTCCCCACTCAAGTCTTCGAAATTTTCTATGAAATTGGTTCAGGGAATCCACGATTTTCTCAAATCCAGGCACAAATTTTCTAAAACAGATTTTCCATCGCCACGAAACTAACTATAGCCCTTTTATTCCGGGGTCTGGGAAAGTTATAAATAACTTTAGTACTTGAATGTTCAATTCTCACTAGATTTTCCGATACAATGTGCCCTAAAAATGAGATCTCCTTATGCGGTAGTGTTACCAAAGGCGGTTTTACAATCAATCCCGCTTGTTTAAAGCAGGTCAGTAGTTATCTCAGATGTCAAGATGTTAATGAAAGTTAGTTCTGTGCACTACTACATTATCGAAATAATTGAAGAAGCATTTAAACTTCAAATGCCTAAATAATGAGTCTAATAATCTGGACAGCATAGCTTCGCCCGTAGCCAGCCCAAAGGGCACTGTACTAAATTCAGAGAGAATATAATCAGTACAAAGTGCGGTTAATGGTTTAGGTTCTTCATTCAGTGGTGTCTGGTAATAAATATAACCCCATAAACGCCCTAGCCCCTGATATATACGTGTAGAAGCTGTGGAAATTGGGGAGCGGATCTGATTCCAACACCACCTTTTGGTTAAAAGCGCGATGGTCAACCATCGCCGTCGACCTGGCGCCCGCTGGCTTAGGTACCAAGAAAGTAAGAGGTGCACAGGGAGACACAGATGGCCTAATTACTCCGCCTGCCAACAGGCTGTTAATAATCTCCCGCATTTCATGCTTCTTCGATTTCTACAGCCAATAAGGCGCTATATGCCATCTGTCAGTCTGATTTTGTACTGAATTTGGTCAGTCACCTCCAATCAGTCAGTGAAAACATGCAAAAATTCTCTTCACAAATGTAATAAATTCTCTGACTTGTTGGTTGGCAACTGCTAAAAGTCAAACACATTGTTTTTAATTGAATCTGAGCTACTATGAAGCAAATCTTATCTCTGTAAAATGAGGTCTTTTTCTGGGGAAAATTTAAAATACAATTTCCTGCTTGAATAATCAAGGAGACGCTGGGTCTTTTTCAAAACAGCAGAAGCCATTATCACTTCAGCTGAAAGCAGCTTAACTACCTACAATTCCAATTGTGTTTGCAATGACTCGACCTTTCAGTGCTAAAGGCTCACCAGAGACTGACCTGCATGCGTCACTGGTGCTGAATCTATAAAACGCACACGTGTTCCGTCCCCAGTGGCACGTAAAAATGGTACCTGGGTGGGATTAACCCCACATACCTTATAACATCTTTGCGGGAGAGGTCTCGACCCACCCCTGTATGCTGCACCCTGGCATCACCTGTTGATGCTCTTCTTGTAAGGCGCCCAACAATCCTCAACTAAATGACACCCGCTACCAAATCTAAAACACTTGCGTCGGTCATATTCTCGGTTACTTGTTTCAACTCCTTCTCTCTGAGGCTCGACCCCCACCCTCGCCTGTAACGTTGTTTCCACACGCTGCAAATTCCCATGTTTAACATTGTCTGTATTAGTCACCAATTTATCCAAATCAGTGAAGGTACACGGCTTATCAAAAATCATCTAACAAGAATAGTCTAGGGGTTACCACCTTCTGGAATATTCACGATTGCATCCACTTCTGCTTCCTCTATTGTTGTTGCGATCTTTTGTCCAAAGACTGGTTTGATGCAGTTCCCCTTGCTGCTCTATCCTATGCAAACCTTTTCATCTCTGCGTAACTACTACAAGCAACATCCTTCTCAATCTGCTTACTGTATTCATCTCTTGTCCCCCTCTACGGTTTTTGTCCCCCACCCCTCCGTCCAGTACTAAACTGGTTGTCCCTTGATGTCCCAGAAAGTGTCCTACGAACCAATCCCTTCTTCTAGTCAGGTTGTGCCAAAAATTCCTTTTCTCCCCAATTCTACTCAGTAACTCCTCATTAGTTACATGATCGACCCATCTAATCTTCAGCATTCTTCTGTAGCACGTTTCGAAAGTTTCTATTCTCTTCTTGTCTAAACTGTTTATCGTCCATGTTTCACTTCCATACATTATGTCACACGCCCGCGGGTAGAACTGGTGGACTACCCTTAAACTGTTCTCGCTTTCTCCGTGCTGCCTGTCCACACCACGTACGTGATACTCCCACAGCTATCGTATTATTTCTGCTCCACACTGTTCCTGACTTGCCTGAAATTATGTATATAAATATGCAAGAGGGTTTAGATGAACCACTCAACACTAAACACAACACTGTCCTACGTCTGGTATGAACAATTACACTCTTGGAAATTGAAATAAGAACACCGTGAATTCATTGTCCCAGGAAGGGGAAACTTTATTGACACATTCATGGGGTCAGATACATCACATGATCACACTGACAGAACCACAGGCACATACACACAGGCAACAGAGCATGCACAATGTCGGCACTAGTACAGTGTATATCCACCTTTCGCAGCAATGCAGGCTGCTATTCTCCCATGGAGACGATCGTAGAGATGCTGGATGTAGTCCTGTGGAACGGCTTGCCATGCCATTTCCACCTGGTGCCTCAGTTGGACCAGCTTTCGTGCTGGACGTGCAGACCGCGTGAGACGACGCTTCATCCACTCCCAAACATGCACAATGGGGGACAGATCCGGAGATCTTGCTGGCCAGGGTAGTTGACTTACACCTTGTAGAGCACGTTGGGTGGCACGGGATACATGCGGACGTGCATTGTCCTGTTGGAACAGCAAGTTCCCTTGCCGATCTAGGAATGGTAGAACGATGGGTTCGATGACGGTTTGGATGTACCGTGCACTATTCAGTGTCCCCTCGACGATCACCAGTGGTGTACGGCCAGTGTAGGAGATCGCTCCCCACACCATGATGCCGGGTGTTGGCCCTGTGTGCCTCGGTTGCATGCAGTCCTGATTGTGGCGCTCACCTGCACGGCGCCAAACACGCATACGACCATCATTGGCACCAAGGCAGAAGCGACTCTCATCGCTGAAGACGACACGTCTCCATTCGTCCCTCCATTCACGCCTGTCGCGACACCACTGGAGGCGGGCTGCACGATGTTGGGGCGTGAGCGGAAGACGGCCTAACGGTGTGCGGGACCGTAGCCCAGCTTCATGGAGACGGTTGCGAATGGTCCTCGCCGATACCCCAGGAGCAACAGTGTCCCTAATTTGCTGGGCAGTGGCGGTGCGGTCTCCTACGGCACTGCGTAGGATCCTACGGTCTTGGCGTGCATCCGTGCGTCGCTGCGGTCCGGTCCCAGGTCGACGGGCACGTGCACCTTCCGCCGACCACTGGCGACAACATCGATGTACTGTGGAGACCTCACGCCCCACGTGTTGAGCAATTCGGCGGTACGTCCACCCGGCCTCCCGCATGCCCACTATACGCCCTCGCTCAAAGTCCGTCAACTGCACATACGGTTCACGTCCACGCTGTCGCGGCATGCTGCCAGTGTTAAAGACTGCGATGGAGCTCCGTATGCCACGGCAAACTGGCTGACAATGACGGCGGCGGTGCACAAATGCTGCGCAGCTAGCGCCATTCGACGGCCAACACCGCGGTTCCTGGTGTGTCCGCTGTGCCGTGCGTGTGATCATTGCTTGTACAGCCCTCTCGCAGTGTCCGGAGCAAGTATGGTGGGTCTGACACACCGGTGTCAATGTGTTCTTTTTTCCATTTCCAGGAGTGTATATTCTGAGACGATAAGAAAATCTCGGATTGCACTTCGTAAGTATTGATGCCAATTAACATTCTTGCTGATTTGATGAGCGGTCATAATTATCATTCCTTTATTACTGCACAGTATTCTTGACAATGTTAATGTCTGTTGCTGTTGTACTTCACGCCTTCACATGTATTTCACAGTCTTACTCTGGCCGAACCTTCGGTGATAGATACACAGGCAATGATGATGATTATCTGTCCACAATTATCACTTGGACGAGCGTACGCATAATCGACACGACGCAGGTGATTGTTGATAATGCGGAAGCCGAATGTTCAAACGAGTTCTTAAGCTCGTCGCGTACTCACAGATATCTGATACCATTCCTTCTTGACACTTGTAATAATACAACACTATTCGTACAAGTTAATTTACCGTACACATGTCTCACTCGCACGAGCGTGCACGTAAGCGACGCGATGCGGCTGATTGTAGATGATGCGGAAAAGCGATGACCGAACGCATGGTCTCACGTTCGCTACAAGACACTTGCACTCTTTGTGCTAAACTGTTTTACCGATTCACATTAGTTTCATTCTGGGAGGTCGAACACGACGCAGATGATTTATGTTGTACGGTTCGAAACTCAAACGGGCGGATACTCAAATACGTTACCGACGGCACTGCTTATTTTTAATTACTTCTTTACGCACTTTTCACTGAATCCACTTTCATATCTCATTAATTCACGATAACAGTACTTGCAGCCAAACTTGAACTTCCATAATAATGCCTTTCCGATGCAGAGCTACCCAGAACACAACATAGCAGCTCCGTGTCCCGTGGTCGACCCTGCAAATGCAGCCACTCGCAAAGATACTCCGCAACCAAGCCAGCGATATGAAAATACGCTTACAATTGCAACACTCCAGACAAATACTTTCAGAAAAAACTTCGTAACACACAAATCTGTGGTCGATGTTAACAAATTTCTCTTCTTCAGAAATAGTTTTCTTCCCATTGCCAGTCTACAGTTTATATCCTCTCTACATTGCCCAGATAGCAAAACTCAGGTATCACTTTACGTGACTCATTTCTTAATCTAATTTCCTCAGCATCTTCTGATTTAATACGACTACATTTCATTATCTTCGTTATGCTTTTGTTGATTCATCTCACAACCTCCTTTCAACTCATTGTCCATTCATTCAACTTTTCTTCCAATTCCTTTGCCGTCTCTGACAGAATTAAAATGCATCAGGAAACCTCACAGTTTTCAGTTCTATTCTCTGAAATTTAATTCCTTCTCTACATTTCTCTAAATTTTCCTTTGGGTGCCTTTATTGGTTGCTCAGTGTACAGACTGGATAACACTGGTAGCAGCCTACAACGCTGTCTCACTCCCTTCTCAACCAGCACTTCCCTTTATGCCCCTTGGCTCTTGTAACTGCCATGCGATTTCTGTACAAATTAGCCTTTCGCTCACTGTGTTTTACCCTTGTCACCTTTAGAACTTGCAGGAGAGTATTCCAATCAACATTGTCAAAGGCTTTTTTTAAGTCTACAAATGCTGTAAATGTAGGTTTGCCTTTCCTTAACCATCTTCTATAAGAAATCGTAGGTTGAGTATTGCCTCGCCTGTTCCCAAATTTCTCCAGAATCCAAACTTATCTTTCTTGAGGTCATTCTAGTTTTTTCATTCTTCTGCAAATATTTCGTGTTAGTATTTTGCAACCGCGACTTATTAGACTGTTTGTTCGGTAATTCTCGCACGTGTCAGCACCTGCTTTCTTTGGAATTGGAATTATTATATTCCTCTTGAAGTCTGAGGGTATTTCGCCTGTCTCATACATCTTCCTTCCCAGATGGAAGAGTTTTGTCGTGGTTTGCTCTCCCAAGGCTACCTGTAGTTCTAACAGAATGTTATACTTCGGGGGCCTTGTTTCGACTAAAGTCTTTCAGCGCTCTGTCACATTCTTCAAGCAGTATCATATCTCCTGCCTGATCATCATCTACGTGTTCTTCCAGTTCCATAATATTGTCCTGAAGTACATCTCCCACGTGTAGACCCTCTACATACTCCTTCCACTTTTCTGCTTTCCATTCTTTGCTTTGGTTTCCAATCTGAACTCTTGATATTCATAAAGTTGGTTCTTTTTTCAAAAGTCTCTTTACTTCTGGTATAGGCGGTATCTATCTTTCTCCAAGTGATATATGCGTCTGAATCCTTATATTTGTTCTCTAGCCAGTATGCTTAGCAATTTTGCACTTCTTTCCGATCTCATTTTTTAGACGTTTGTATTCCGTTTTGCCTGCTTCATTTACTGCATTTTTGTAATTTCTCCTTACATGAGCTAAATTCAATACCTCTTGTGTTGCCCAGATATTTGTATTAGCAGTTTTCTTTTGACCTGCTCGATCCTCTGCTGCTTTCGCTATTTCATCTCTCAGGGTACCCATTCTCTTCTACCGTTTTCTTTTTCCCTGTTCTTATCAATCTTTCCATAATGCTCCCTCTGAAACTTTGTACAACGTCTGGTTCTTCTAGTTAACCCCTTCGTCCCACCTCCATAAATTGCTGCCTTTTGTCAGTTTCTTCAGTTTTAATCTAAGTTCATAACCAATAAATTCTTTTCAGAGTCCGCATTTGCCCCTCTAAATGGCTTATAATTTAATATCTCGTCCCTGAACATCCATCTTACCATTATATAATCAATCTGAAACGGTCTGGTGTCTCTATGTCTCTTCCACTTACACAGCCTTCTTTCATGATTCTTAAATCAAGTGTTAGCTATGATTAAATTAAGTTCTGTGCAAAATTATACCAGGTGGCTTCCTTTTTCATTCTTTTTCCCCAATCCATAATCACCTAGTATTTTTCCTTCTTTTCCTTTTCGTATTACCGAATTCCTGTCCCCCATGACTATTATGTTTTCAACTCCCTTAACCATCTGAATAATTTCTTTTATCTCATCACACATTTCTTCAATCTCTTCGTTGTCTGTGGGGCTAGTTGGCATATAAACTTGTACTAATGTAGTGGTTGTGGGCTCGTGTCTATCTTAGTTACAATGATGCGTTCACTCTGCTGTCCATAGTAGCTAATCCAAGTTCATCCTTTTTTCTCATTACTAGACCTACTCCTGCATTATCCCTATTTGATTTTGTATTTATAACCCTTTATTCACCTGACCAGAGGTCCTGTTCCTCCTGCCAGCGAACTTCACTAACTCCCGCTATATCTAGCATTAAAACTACCCTTTTCCCTTTTTGAATTTACTAACCTAACTGCCCAATTAAGGGATCTGACATTCATTACTCCTATCCGTAGAACGCCAGTTTTGTTTCTCCTGATAACGACGTCCTCCTAAGTAGTCCCCACCCGGAGATCCGGCTGGGGTACTATTTTACCTCCGGAATATTTTATCCAAAAGGATGCCATCATAATTTAACTATACAGCAGAGTTGCATACGCTCTGGAAAAATTACAGCTGTAGTTTTGCCCTTGCTTTCAGCCGTTTGCTGTACGAGCACAGCAAGGACGTTTTGCCTGATGTTACAAGGCCAGATCAGTCAGTCATCCAGATTGTTGCCTCTGCAAGTACTGAAAGGCTGCTATCACTATTCGGGAACCACACGTTTGTCTGGACTCGCAGCAGATACCCCTCGATTGTATCACTGAGGCACGCAAGCCTCCCTACCAACGGCAAGGTCCACGATACGTAGGGGGCAGTGTTCCTCTATACAAGGTGCAATTTTTTCTGTTTGCACATGTGCCTCCTACTACCACAATGCCTTCATGAATTGTAGCAAGCAGGAAAACACGTGCAGTGCAAGCAGTACTCGTGTCACTGACTGTTCTCAAGGAGATATATTTAGCCCTCCGTATTAGGTTTCTGGGCCACTAACATAACTCGGCTGCCATGCCAACATCAGACGCTTCCCTGATGCCAAGTTGATATTGAAAAACACTCTTTCTACAAATACTTCAGTCCCAGGAAAAGTTGCTTTTCCATGAAGATGCGACTCTGCACATACGAGTCAGAGACAGTAAGTACAACAAGACCACAATAATTGTACAATCTTGTGCACTCTTCCTGCTTAATCAGTGAACAATTATCAATGTATGCCCGTTTGAGGAAAAATAACCGTGCCCTCCTACCAGTTGAAAGGCTTTTTGACAAGAATGGGTTTTAGGAGGGTGACCCTTCGCTTGGTTCAGAGCTGAATGCAGGATTCTGGTATGGAAAGATAGCTAATTATGTAACATATCATTAATTTTACCAACGAGCTTACACAGGCATTCATTGATCTTTCAGAAGTTTCACCAATAACATGAATATACTTTAACGTTGAAAACAACCCACTCTGGTTTCGTAAAGTTAATCTTTACTAAACAGCGAAACTGTGGTAAGACAATTGTAATTTTAAGTACTTTTACTTAGTTCAGACGATTATGCTCATAAATTTCAATACTACATTTAACAAACATAGTATTGTAATTTGTGCACCAAACAGAAATTTTAAACATCAATTCAAATACATCTACATCTACATTTATACTCCGCAAGCCACCCAACGGTGTGTGGCGGAGGGCACTTTACGTGCCACTGTCATTATCTCCCTTTCCTGTTCCAGTCGCGTATGGTTCGCGGGAAGAACGACTGTCTGAAAGCCTCTGTGCGCGCTCTAATCTCTCTAATTTTACATTCGTGATCTCCTCGGGAGGTATAAGTAGGGGGAAGCAATATATTCGATACCTCATCCAGAAACGCACCCTCTCGAAACCTGGCGAGCAAGCTACACCGCGATGCAGAGCGCCTCTCTTGCAGAGTCTGCCACTTGAGTTTGTTAAACATCTCCGTAACGCTATCACGGTTACCAAATAACCCTGTGACGAAACGCGCCGCTCTTCTTTGGATCTTCTCTATCTCCTCCGTCAACCCGATCTGGTACGGATCCCACACTGATGAGCAATACTCAAGTATAGGTCGAACGAGTGTTTTGTAAGCCACCTCCTTTGTTGATGGACTACATTTTCTAAGGACTCTCCCAATGAATCTCAACCTGGTACCCGCCTTACCAACAATTAATTTTATATGATCATTCCACTTCAAATCGTTCCGCACGCATACTCCCAGATATTTTACAGAAGTAACTGCTACCAGTGTTTGTTCCGCTATCATATAATCATACAATAAAGGATCCTTCTTTCTATGTATTCGCAATACATTACATTTGTCTATGTTAAGGGTCAGTTGCCACTCCCTGCACCAAGTGCCTATCCGCTGCAGATCTTCCTGCATTTCGCTACAATTTTCTAATGCTGCAACTTCTCTGTATACTACAGCATCATCCGCGAAAAGCCGCATGGAACTTCCGACACTATCTACTAGGTCATTTATATATATTGTGAAAAGCAATGGTCCCATAACACTCCCCTGTGGCACGCCAGAGGTTACTTTAACGTCTGTAGATGTCTCTCCATTGAGAACAACATGCTGTGTTCTGTGGGGAACGACACAGATTCTATAACCAGTACCAACTTTAGTCACCTAATTCAGAATGATGGGAATTAAAATAATAATTAAAATATGGTCCTAATATAGATTTACTGCTTAATTAAAGTGGAACATTTTTAAATACTGATGACCAATAGTATAAAACAGTTAATTTACAGGTGAAGAGAGTAACCCACTTCTTTTACTTAGTATACATTTGGCATGTTTCTGTATTCCCTAAAATCTCGCTTCCAGAACGTTCTTAAAAGTAGTCTAGTATGTCTAATCAGTTTAACAGATAAGATTATCCTTGAAGAATGGCACCAGTAACCTAGATCTCCGGCACTGTGGCTTCGCAGGCCTGACTTTCAAACAGACTCACGCTATGCAAATACGTCTCTACGAACCATACCTTCAGTTACTCCCAAGTTGCTAACATGATACAATTCAAAAACCAAGAGTTCAATTTACTCATACGTCATCTCTCAACTGAGTGTGGAAAACAATCACATGACATCACGAAACACTTAAACTAGAACAACTTGATATAAACGAATGAAGTCCGCAGCTCCTGGTCTAGTTGCTGCCTCTGGATCAGGGGGTCCCGGGTTCGTTTCCCGGCCGGGTTGGGGATTGTCTCTGCCCGGGGACTGGGTGTTTGTGTTGTCCTCAACATTTCATCATCATTCGTAACAGTGGCTGAATTGGATCGTGTAAAAAAATTGGACAGTATAAAAATTGGGCCTTTGTACGGGCGCTAATGACCCCGCAGTTGAGCGCCCCCCGAACCGAAAATCATCATAACAAATGAAATTAATTTTTTGGAGCTGAATCAACAAGGCCACTGCTTCACGGGCGGTGTATTGCACACTATCAGAAGATCCGAACCCAGCCCACTTTTTCACGGTCTCCCGTTACGAACAGTGTTAGATCAACTTCGATGAATAAATTTCTACAACGCGAAAGTGACCAGTCAATAATATGCGAATTAAGGGTCCTCCGATAACTGCAGGGCCAGCTTCTAGTACTGTAAACTTGCTAAGATGTGCTTAGAACTACATAACGTCAATTACGGATATAATCTCGTCAACGTCTTTCATTAGCTGGAAAGATCAAGCGAGCGACGTGGCAAACATTAACCCAACTGTCTTAACTACACCAGTGAACGTTAAAGAACAAGGTTAGCTTAGTACATGGGCACAGTGATCCCAGCAGCTCGCGTTGTATGTTCGACAGAGAGCAACATTGTCTCGCAGTTGGCCGTCCGCACTGTTCGCGATTAGTGCCCTCTCTTCTTCTGAGATCTCTTCCTCTGGGCCAAGCGAATACTCTTCGGATCTACGTATTCACTGTCTGAGGGTCAATTGGTCAGCTATTCAGTTTTTATCAACTTTCCATATTGCTTCTTCTCAACTGTAGTCTTAAACATCAGCCTACTCTTCATCATTACTGAATTGTTCTCTCAGTCTATAATTACTCTATGATATCCCATCCAATCCACTATGTGATCATGATGTAATGCAGATGGAATTTTCCCATGTGTCCAGGACGTATCCAAGTATACCTCCTTCTCTTAAAACTTTTTAACAGTGTATTCGCTATTACCATCAGAAATTTATTTCAGACTTCAGTCCTCCTTCTCTCTTATTCCTAATACTGAGTCCATGATTTCCTGTAATTTTTTCTCCTATTCTTCCCCCCTACTTAAACGCTTCAATCCCTCGTGATCATTATATTTCCATATCACTTTTACATAGTGTATTACCTGTTCAGTTTCCTCATAGACATGCCCTGTCCGTTTAGACTCCGCTTGTGACACTGTCTTGTGTACCTTGGCTACCATTGGTTTGCTGCCGATTATGATGAGAACTACCCTCTTATTGAACAGTTCACAGTAACTCATTTACTACCCTACCTTCCAGTTCGTCATGAGACTATCTCTCGTTGCGTAATTATCTACTGGTACTGATACGACCCTATACATGTCTGCCGAGAAATCCTTACCTTTCTTCCATTTCACTTTCCTGAACCCCACTATACCTCGACTAGCCTGATCCCGGAAATCCGAATGGGGGACTAATCCAGAAACGTTTCGCAAAGGAGAGAGCATCATGACACTTTCTCAGCTATAGGCTACATGCCCTGTCGATACACTTCATGTGTCGTTAATGTAGTGGTTTTCGTTGCTTTCCTGATCCTTAGTCCGTTGATCATTACTGATTCTTTCACCTTTTAGGTGCAGTTTCCCATACTGACGTTAGATGTGTGCCCTGAAGCCGCGTCTGCCGCTCCGCTTTCACTGGCAAGACCACTTTAAGTCCGTGGGAGACTCCTTATACCCGAAGTGTTCGGCGGCCATTTTTGATGATTTTCATTCATAATTCAAGCAACCGAGGAAGCAAGATGTTTTGATTACTTGCCTGAGACTTTAATCCTCGACCACTGACGGTCGTATAAAACACGTATTTAAGTTATTCCGTAAATATTTTTCCCATTAATACGTTATTCCATTTGCTGTTTTGCGTTTTCCATTTACCGGATATAAAAAACACACGGATAAAATTCTAATTTCAGTCTTTAGAGCTATTTCACATGTTAATGTGTGTTAGTGTTTTCAGAATTATATCCGTTTATTCCTCGTTTTGGTAGTTTGATGAAATTTTCGTGAATTATTCCACTACATGAACCAAATACCTTATGTAGGCGACTTGCCTTCAACAAATAATTGTATAGCCGTCCGGTATAATGAGTTAACGAAGTAATATTTATTCGTGAAAACTCACAATGAGAAGAAACTAAAAACAACAGAGAAGTAACAAAAACTAGGAGATCCTATAGTCTTATGGCAAAGATAAAAAACTACACATGACCAAAAAAAACTCTCGCGCACTTTTGATCTCACTTTGCACCAGACATGAAAAATATCACTGCCACACAGCCCCCCCCCCCCCCTTAAAGTGCGGAGCCCCAGGGATATCTTGATACTTGAATTTTATTCGACATACAGCTCTGGTGTGCGTCGGGTGTCTCGGGGGCGGTGACGTTGTTGTTTGTGGTGGTGATTCACCTGTCTCGGACGATGTATTGAGCGGTGTTTTGGTATGCTCTGCGTCCATCATGTGTTGATGCACAGGCGTGGTGTCAGAGGTCGGAGAGGGTAAAACCCATGCTGGCTTGACACGTTCAATCGATACCTTTGTCGGAACACCATTGTACATTATGTCCACGGTATGCTTACTTCTGCTCAGCACCTGAAATGGGCCCGTATATGGTGGTTGTACAGGCGATTTGACTGAGTATGTTCGCAACATTACGTGAGAGCAATTGTACAAGTCTTTGTGTACAAACACCTTACGGTTACCGTGGCGAGAAGGTGGCGGGCAACGTATATTTGTGCAGTGACGTTTTAGCTGCTGCACCCAGTGTGTGAGGCCTTCTGATCCAGGTAGTAAGGTTGGTACTAAATAATCTGCAGGAATCCGTAGCGGCTCGCCGTAAACCATCTCGGCAACTGATGCACCAATATCGGGTTTGTGAGCTGTCCGCAGGCCTAACAACACTAATGGTAATGCTTCCGTCCATCTCTCTTGATGACACATCAATGCTGCTTTGAGTGTTCTGTGCCATCGTTCGACCATACCATTACTGGCAGGGTGATAGGCAGTCGTGTGGTGGCGTTGGAAACCGCACATTTTGGATAGCTCGAGGAACAACGTAGATTCGAACTGACGTGCTTGGTCAGTTGTGACATGAAGGGGGATCCAAAACGGGCAACCCACGTACACAGAAACGTCTTAGCAGTAGTTTCGGCTGAAATATCGACTATTGGAGTTGATTCTGCCCATCTTGTGCACCTATCTATGGCCGTAAACAAATATCTGTAACCCTCTGACTGTGGGAGAGGTCCAACCAGGTCCACGTGAACGTGTGCGAATCTAGCAGAGGTACCTTGAAAATCTCTAATATCAGCACGCAAATGTCGTCCTACTTTACTCTATTGACAAGGAATGCAGGAACGTACCCAAAGGCGCGCGTCTCTTTTCATAGAAGGCCACACATAGCGGTCTGTCAGCAGCTTTATTGTAGCGTTGGCTCCTGGGTGCGATAGTGTGTGGACACTGTCGAATGCCGTCTTGCGCAATATTTCTGAAATGAATGGTCTTGGTCTGCCCTGACAAAAGTCGCACCACAGCTTCCGCTTGGAGTTAGGCACCAGAATTTGCTCAAACTTCAGACCTGTAGACGAGTCTTTTAACGGCTGTCGTAGCTCTGCATCCTTGGTCTGTTCCACTGCAAGTTTATCATAGTCTATAATTTCTGAAATCCCGCAAATACGTGAAAAATAGTCAGCCACTAAATTTTCTGCGCCTCTTAAATGGCGTATATCCGTCGTGAACTGACTTATGAACTCAATATAACGGAACTGTCTTGGTGAGCATTTATCACTGGTGTTTTTAAAAGCCGATGTTATGGGTTTGTGGTCTGTAAACACAGTCACTGGTCTAGCCTCTATTTGTGGGCGGAAGTATCGAATTGCTTCGTAGATCGCGAACAATTCTCTGTCATACGCGCTCCACTTCTGTTGTGCAGTCTGCAACTTTTTAGAGAAAAACCGTAGTGGTTGCCATTGCCCTTCTACACGCTGGTGCAGCGCCGCCCCTATTGCTGACTGGCTCGGGTCTACAACAATAGCTAGCTGTGCGTAGTGAACTGGGTGAGCGAGCAACACTGCTTTGCTGAGGCTTGCTTGAAGATCATTAAATGCTTTGTCCATTTCTTGTGTCCACTTAACTATTCGTCGACCTTTGGCGTCGTGTCCCTTGAGTGCATCAGTGAGTGGTGCTTGCACCGCAGCCGTTGCTGGTAGGTGACGTCTATAAAAATGTATTAATCCCATGTATCGTCGTAGCTCTTGGTAGTTTGTCGGTTTCGGAAGGGCCTGTATCGCCGGGATCTTCTCTGGCAGAGGCAATATACCTTCTGATGACACAGTATGGCCGAGGAAAGTGACTTGGTTCTTGTGCATGACGCATTTATTTTCGTTTAAAACGACTCCGTAGTCAGATAGATGCTTGCGAAGTTGACACAGATGCTGTTCATGTGTTTGACTGTCCGGAGAGAAAACCAAAATGCCATCAAGATAAGCAAAGCAAAATGTTAATCCCTTTATCACCTCGTCGATAAATCGCTGCCAAGTCTGTGCTGCGTTCTTAAGGCCAAAAGGCATAAATAAGAACTCGAATAATCCAAATGGTGTAATCACTGCTGTCTTCTGAACATCTCTTGGAGCCACCGGTATCTGGTTGTATGCTTTCTTGCAATCGAGGACGCTAAAAAATTTCGTGCCGGCCAAAGCACATGTGAAGTCCTGTATATTAGGTACTGGGTATCCATCTGGAAAGATTCTTGAGTTTAATGCTCGGTAATCCCCACACGGTCTCCATGATCCATCTTTCTTACGTACTAAGTGTAGGGGTGAAGACCACGGACTGTCTGACCGGCGAATTATTTCCCGCCTGTAACATTTCCTCGAATATCGCCTTTGTTTCTGTCAATCTCTCTGGTGCGATTCTACGTGCTCGTTGTGAAACTGGTTGTCCTGGCGTGGTACGAATATAGTGAACCGTACTATGTTTAACTTCTTTTGTCTGTCCGTCAGAACATCTCCGAATCTTCTCTTCGTCATATAGCTCTTCGGCTACAGAGTTGCTAATCGCCTATAGCTTCTCACAAGTTGTATGCCCTTTAGTGCTTGATATTGCACTGTTGTCCGTCAGATTTAACAAACGTTTTCCTTGTAAGTCGACCGCCAACTCGAAATGTGCCAGAAAATCAACGCCCAAAATAGGTTCTGATATACCAGCTATCACAAAAGACCAGGTAAACTGTTTGGAAAAACCCACATCAATCTTGCACACTTTACATCCGTACGTGTTAATCACCGAGTTATTCACAGCCTTCAAACGTGGCTGTATGTCTTTTTCGTTGTGTGGTGCATGGCTGACAGGAAGCGAACTAATGTCTGACCCGGTATCCACCAAAAACCTTGTACCCGTAAGTACGTCTGATACATACAATCTTTTCGAAGCAGGAGGCATATGTATTGACGACTGTTGTCGCTGACATGAAAACACTGCACTGTTTCTGTACATACCTTGGTTGTCTGAGTAGGCGCATGGTGATGTACATCTTGTAGCATCTCTCCCAAAACGTTTATGGTACCAACACACCTTCGTCCTCTTGTTGACTTCGTGTTTCACGCCCAGCCCGGTCTGTCTTGCGCTTCAAGATAACTTGTGGTCGTTGTAGCGTGCGTAGTTGCGCTCGCAAATCCTCTATTGCAGTTTTTAAATCCCTAACTTCGTTTGAACTTTTTGTTGTTTGTCGCGTTGTGACCGCGGCACAGTTTACTGTTATATCGTCAGTTTGGTCTTGCTGGTAATAGTAGTTACCGTACGTGGCATCTGTCGACGTCATTGCGACTGTTGCAGTAGGCTCGTGCGTCTCGTAGATTCTGTCTGCAGCGAGCAGCAGTTTGTCAACTGATCTTTCGTCGTATATAGCTAGTGTAGTTCTTACTTGCATTGGTAGCTGTTTTAGCCATACGTGGAGTAACAGTCTATCAGAGACTGTCGATCTATCTACCAGGCTGCGTAAATGACGCCAGTATTCTGACGGGGTCCTATCTGCCCGTTCCTCTTGGTACAGTACTTGTTTGACTCTGATGTCGACTGACTTCACACACCGAGAAATTAATTCTTCTTTCAGTCTACAGTATGCTCCTTCAGTAGGCAGGTTCACTATAATGTCAGATATCAAAACCGAGGTCTGATGGTCCAAATTACTTATCACCAAGGTGAACTTCTCGTGATCACTGAATATTCTTTGTTGTATAAATATATTTTCCATTACCGCGAACCATGTGTGTGGCTGAGAAGGCATGAAAGGGGGCGCCCGTAATTGCAACCGTTGAGTTGGTGAAGCGTTGAAACCAGCGGGTACTTCCGTTGCTGTTACTTGCTGTGGTTGTGCTGCCATGGTTGTTGAACCAAAGTCATTCCTTTGGTCCGGTATGTGCTTTAAGTTCATATCTTTCGAAATATGCAACTGTAAAGTTTCTATCTCATTCTGAAGCCTATGAATTTCTTCCGTTATCGAACCGTATCGTTTGCCGTCGTCGGTCATTGCTTTTGCAGTTAATGTTCGACGTAGCTAACGAAAGATTTAAAGTTCCTTAATCGGAGGTCACCAATTATGTAGGCGACTTGCCTACAACAAATAATTGTATAGCCGTCCGGTATAATGAGTTAACGAAGTAATAATTATTCGTGAAAACTCACAATGAGAAGAAACTAAAAGCAACAGAGAAGTAACAAAAACTAGTAGATCCTATAGTCTTACGGCGAAGATAAAAAACAACACATGACCAAAAAAAACTCTCGCGCACTTTTGATCTCACTTTGCACCAGACATGAAAAATATCACTGCCACACTTATTTGTAATATTAGGAAAAAGTAACTACATATATTTGAATAAGAAACTAGATTACATTAGATACTACAGATTTTTTCAATGATATGTGAATCTAAGTTAATACTGGTGATCAGCTTTTCAACCACAGCATAAACAAAGACCACAGAAGCTCCTTGAGGCTATTGTTCTTTGTCAATGGGGCACTAACGCTTGGGAGCAATGTAACACCCGGAAAGAATAATTGCGCTGAATCCACACTTGAAATATGTTTACAACTACATACTAGCAACAAAGAGACGGCGCACATGTAAGCACAACAGCTCTCTCTCTTTTGTATCTGGAGAAAATCAGTGGTACGGCAGTCTTGTAAAACAACAACACGGTTTCCACATCTAAAATTTTCCTGCTTTTTTAGCTACGTACATTTATATGATGTATACAAATATGTTGTGTATATTATTGTGATGTATATGTGTTTTAATAATTTCCTATGTGGAAAACAACCAGTGAATTATAATGTAAAGAATTGTAGTAGACGCACTGGCCAAGTCAGGAACTATCGTTATGTAAACCAAAGAAGTTACTGTTAATGTCGTTCTGTCGCGGAGCGCAGCTGCGCGGCGCAGTCGGGCAGTATGTGAGGTGGTAGTCAAGAGAGTCGGTTAGTAGCGAGTGAGGGGGTCGGACGCAGAATTAGAATTCTGCTGCGAGAAGACGGAAGACTTGTTTCACTGCAACTTTTTACGTACGGTATGGTCAGGCATAATGTGGAGAAGTAATTGGGCACACCGCTAAGCATCAAGTTTAACGAGTGTTTAAGAAGAGCGCTGGGGGCCTAAAGTCAATTGCGGTGAAGAGCCTATGGCCGTACATTGGCGTGGTGTAATGGACCTCGCTGCACCGAGCGCACCGCTTTGAAGTCAGACCCGACCAGTTTATCACACAGAATTTTAAAAGGCTTTTCCAGTGTTAGATATGAATCGTCCAGCAGTAACGAATACCTTAGCAACTTACGTTTGTTTAGATGTGTAGTCCTCAGTAACAACTACTTGACAGGATCCTCTCTGTATCTATAATCAACCGAGTGTGTCATTAATGAACTGAAAGTAAATGATAAGGAGAGTGAAGTTTATCGAATTGATTAATAGTTTAAATGAAAAAGAACAAAAAAGTTAAAGTTTTCGACTTGCTAATTAAATGTTTATTATTGACAATCAATTTGACAAAGCAGTATATTTATCAGTATTTCATGTTCAAACAATTTTTATGAGAACTAAGTCAAAGTAGTGAACTCCATAATCATTTTAAAAACGAGTTACTGTAGAACAGTCAGTTTAAATACTAATATTATTCTTTTCGAAAAGTTTACCTTTCGCAAAACTGTTTAATAGTAGTTAGCATTACAGTGAGAAACGCAGTTGTTACGTAACTGGTTGTGAAAAGAACTAGTAATTAATTTCATCAAGTAGTTACAAGTTTGCTTTTGTCCATGACTGAAATTTTACTGGGTTATCATTGTGTTTTGATAAGGAATGTGAGTCGGTACCTTTGCGACTATTCACTCCAGCCAACATGCTGCAATACTAACGAGATTTAATTCCAAAGTCAAGAGTTTTAATTGATTTCGCTCACACTAAATGAGCTGGCGACCGTTCGTTTAGAATAATTTCCAAGCAGAGTCAAAATTAATTCATCATTGCTGACCAGAATTTCACTAGCTAACTTCCATATTATTCTGTACGATGTTTATTGCTGCCAATCTTTATTGCGCAAAGTAAATCGTACAACAACGACCAAGTCATGACAGCACCTGACTTCTGTCAGGTAATACTTTTACTCAGGATTCAACGTCTTATCCCAAATTAATGTCAAGCCATTACGAACACGTTTTTGATTAGTCTACCACTCTGAGAGGAAGGGGGCGTTATAGTCTCAATCCGTGGAGAGTATCAAACGCAGAGGAAACATGACAATGTCAAGGGCGCTATTAGAGCATGTGAATGGATATTAACGGGGTGGACTTTTGTGTTCTGAGTCGTTCACGATAGTCCTTGAATCAGTAGGTATAAAGAGGTCGTCTGCACCGAGGATCAGGTGAAATGTCGCGGCCGTTGTGTAGGCATTGCCGTAAAGGAACGTAAAGCTTTCTGCTGTGTTGATTGTGTGGACTGCAACTGTGTGTACCCGTCTGCAGTGTCGCTTCTGGTCACCCCTGATGCAAGTTGGACTAGCAGCTTTTTTGAAAAATCCTGCTTGAGCTATACCTTATTATAGATTGCTGGATATAAGGAAAAGGAGGAAATCCACGATTACACCCTTTAGGTATTTCCTTGAAAACACGAGTCATTTGTTTATTAGAGCAAATAGTTTTAATATTTGTACGCAGTTCGCAGCATATTGTTGCTCTTCTTTACTCACATTATCACAGGACTGAAATAAGTAGGGCATATGACCAGCCCCACTGACATTTTACTTGCCTAACTTAGAAGCCTAAATCTCTCTCCAAGTGCAGTGCAGTGGTTTCGCTCATACTTGTCTCGCCAGCAATGTGTCATCTCCGGATCCATAAAATCACAATGGAGGCAGATAGTTTCATGCGTGTCACAGGGTTCGGTATTAGGTATCATACTCTTTGCATTGTACGTAAGTAATGTGACATCGATTTGATCTACTGCAAATACATGTGCGCTGATGACCTCTAGTTCTGTCTAAATGCAGGACCAATAATTGTGAAGACAGCTATCGAGAATCTCAGTACTAACCTGTATATACTATCAAAGTGAGCACAGGTTATAGAATGAAAACGCAACCAATCCAAAACCCAAGCTGTGCTTTATGATCCATTTAGGCTTAGGCCGAAACACCGGTAACCCCTACCATCTTTAGCTCAAAAATGGACAAATATCAGCTTATCACCTTCAGAAAAAGTCTGGGAGTAATAATAGAAGAAAACCTAAATTGGACTGAGCAAGTAATTAAAATGTGGAAGAAGACGTCAGTACCCCTCCAAACCCTAAAAAATATAAAAAGCTCATCCATTTGGACCTTGAAAAGAAACTTGTACACATACTTAAACTTCCAATCATTGATTACTGCAATATTATCTTGCAAGGCCTTTCTGAGGAAATATCACGACGCCTGGAACCGGTTATGAATGCCTGTGTTAGTTACATTTGTGGTAGTGGATTCTATGATCATATTTCGCCATCACATGGACAGATATCCTGATTCTGTGCAGACAAGGGCAGAGATTTCCATACTCTCTGTGTTTTCTATTGTTTTATCAATGAACATTCTCCCTCATATCTCTCCTCGACGTTAAAGCTCATGTCTCAACTACATGGCAGAAGGTACGGTTCCCATCAGCATCAAATCGTTTCTGTTCCACTCCATCGTTCACCCACTATCTCTAATTCCTTCCCAGCAGTTGAAACCTCACTCTGGAACAACCTACAGCATTATTTTAGAGAGCTGAACAACATCTCTAGCTTCAGAAGACAGTTAATGAAACAGTTTACTAAATGAACAGCAAGGGTTACCACTGTCTTTCTACACACTCGTTGCCCTTGTACATCCCTCTTGCCAACCTGATCTTCCTCTTTTTCCAGTATTCTTAGCCGATGCAGTTTGTTCAATTTTCTTTCCCTAGAACTCACCATATCAGAAAAAATCTTTTTCTTACACCTATAAATTCTTCTTGTATCTGCATCTGTCGTTATTATTATTACTATTATTATTATTACTATTGTAAAGTGGCAGATTAAATGAATGTAAATGTCACACCTTTCATGAGAGTTTTATACATCGTAACGGGAAGCTGAATACAACACCTAACTTACTTCGGCGGAAAAGTGCAGATTTGCCTATAAGTATGAAAAGCAAAGACATGACACTCAATCGACGGTATTAGCACACCGATCCTATATACTGCATGTTAATGAGCAAAACGTGAAACAAGCAGCCAGAGGAAATAATTTGTTTGGAAGCAGCGATAATATCAACAAGTATCAGGGATAAGTCTTTTGTCAGTAATATATAGTATTTACATTAGTGTAAGTAATTACAAGAATAATCAGGTTGTTTGATTTAGTACGAACTCAATGTAGTTCGTTTGGCATGAGCTTACGGACAGTCACGGTACCGACCGTGTAAATATTGTAGTCTTTCTTTAGCATGGGTTCTGATTGCTGATGTGCTGTTAATCATTCACTTCTTATGCCAAAAAGCATATTTCCAGTTCCATCAAGCTGATGGATGTTTTCAACGAAGTGGTTTCCTATGTGACGACTTCTCAGTAATCATATACGGGCCATGAGTTCACTAACAGAATTTAGTAGTGAGATGCTGTACGAAAAGACTCTGGAGTAATTTTCTTAAGATGATACAAACGCTCGTTCAGTTCGACTTTCGTAAAGAACTGTTTACAGAGAAAGCGGTACAAATCCTTATAAAAATTACTCTGCTGTTATATTTGGTGACCTTACGGAGACTTTTAATTATCTGAATTACAACTCCTACTTGGCATGCAAAAGTATTTTGGCATTACTCTCACCCCTCCTGCACTGATGGAGTCTTATCTTCACAACACAAAGCAAAGGGTGTTGTTCACATACTGTGGCACACGCTTTAAACTAAAACGTCAGAATCGGGGAACGTAACGTGTGGGGTCCCACAAAGATTGGTTCCGTGTGTGCGCTTGTTCTTAACCGTACAGATAATCTTCTGGTGGCATTAAAGGTTCGTTCAAAAGTGTTTACTATTGATACAAGCATTGTGATTAATGTCCAAATGTCCAAACTCAACCAAGCCAGATAAAGGTGAGATAATACCTGAAAAAACCTGCAAATCATTCAAAGCTGCCAGTTTAAATCATGATCTTACAAAGACTCACTTTATGCAATTTCTGACAAAGAAAAGTAAACTGGAAGCACTGGAAGTAGACATTGAATGACATACATTCTACGGAACGCCATGTGAAAAATGTATTGGAATTCAAAATACGGTCTTCAGCACCCTCTGTTACTACCTTGACACTGGTGCATGAGTTAGAACGAGAAGGTGTGGTCATGCACCTGCAGCCACAGTTATAAAAAAATTCCAATACAGTTTCCAGTATATCTATTCATACCGTTGTCGCGTGTCAACAGTATTAATAAAATAGTGAGTATCATTCGGATGGCTGATTGATCGCGAAACTAATAGTACTCTACAACCCAAAAACATATTAAAACCTTCATTTAATTAAACTGGGCCGAAGTCGTGACGCTACGATCACTTAGATAAAATGTAAAAATTGTGTCAACACATAGGTAAACTAGTAAAATAGCATAGTATAGCAGGTTTCACCCTTAAGACCATTCCTTATTGTCTTTACACAGTGATAATTGCTTGCTTATTTTGTTTATTTTCAATTCCCATTGTGCAATTCCCTTTTGTGATAGTGCTACTACAGTATGTGCAGTCTAGACCTGTTTGTAGGGGAGGCAAAAAGGAAGAATACTATGTAGACTAAATAACTGCTCACACTGCAAAAAGCGTTTTTAATTTAGCAGATCATTCATGTCTCAATTAATTTTCTCGTTAATGATTTCTACTACTGACAACGAGAATTAATGGTTTGTGTGTGAGCTATGACAGTATTTTTTATAACGGTCGTTACTTTCCCTATTTGCCCACATCGTAAGTGGGAGAGGAGCCTAAGAAGGGTGACATCGAGCATCACCTCATAGAAGAGCACTTCCTATCAATGTTGTGCATTCGTGTTAGTGTAGCAGAGTCTTATTACACTGGATGTATCCTTTTTGTACAGTGACATAAGCTCATATGTTTTACAATTTGTGTCTTGTACAGTTTGCCTGTTACACAATTACATGTTTGAAACCAATGATCCAAAGAACTATAGTGTTACTTATTTTACTTTGTACAAACAAGAAAAACCATTACTTTGTTTCTTATTACTAACTTACTTCTAAATTACCCATATAGCCTACATTATTTGCAATGTTGTTGCAGTCATGTGACCTGCTAGTATGCTGTATATTTAATCTGTATCTAGTGATATTTATGTGTTCATGCCATCATCTTTGTCTGTATGTTCATCTATTTCCATACCTTCTTTTGAATGTCTGTTGTATTGTGTTGTTTCATAGGGTGTGAGTGTGTGTGTGTGTGTGTGTGTGTGTGTATGTGTGGTACGGCAAGAAAGGCAGAATGGATTGATTGTTGTTTTTAATAACGATCATCCTCCTTTACCTCCTCTGCATTACTGCAGATGACGTGTCACTGAGCACATTTGTTCTGTGCATGCAGTACACGTGAGGCGCCTAGTTGTTTCCACTGCACTGTGTGGAATACGAAGGTTCTGTTATAGTTCACTAACCTGCTGACTTCAAGTTGATGTCCCCAGCGCAGAAAACAGCACGCAGGTCGTAGGTTCTGTCTCTTGAGGCTGAAACTGACTTTTAGCGCGGCTCTGTTCTGAAATAATGTATCACTTTTTTGGGATGTCGCTCGCTTATTTTAATATAGCCAGACGAGAAGACTACATGATCGTAATACAACACCTTCTGATAAAGCAAAGTGCATGATCAAACACAATGTTCACGAAAATGTATCTTTACACTATTTGTGGCACGTGTCTGTGCCTCATGACTACCGGAGTGAATCTTTTAATACTGAATACTGGCAAACACATCCTGCCACAGACAACAAGACTGTACATCTCGACTGCCTAATCCAGAGTGACGAACAGGAACTTAAATAAAAATTGGAAACGCATCCTCCGACAGACAACATGTCTGTTCTTCTCGACTGCCTAATCCTGAGTGACGAACAGCCCGAAACACTTCGCGCGCCATACCAGTAAAGGCGTGACCCGAAGGCATCCGGAGAGCTTCGTCTGCAATTTCGCCAGTCTTTTGTTTTTGAATTAAATTGTTTTGAATAATTCTAAAGTGACTGACTGATAGCTGCTGAGAGATTTTTACATTAAAAAGTGAAGTCATTCCAATGAGTAGTTTAACTAATAATAATAACTATACTTTAACGTTTTGGCGCCCTTGCTCCGAACACAGGGGCCAATCACACAGCAGTAGTACTATGCAGGCGGTCTTTCTCACGGGAATGGTATCGAAGTAACATCTGTCGCAGGTACCCCACACCACATTTCGTCATCTATACAGGGTGTTACAAAAAGGTACGTCCAAACATCCAGGAAACATTCCTCACACACAAATAAAGAAAAGATGTTATGAGGACATATGTCCAGAAACGCTTAATTTCCATGTTAGAGCTCATTTTAGTATCGTCAGTATGTACTGTAGTTCCTCGATTCACCGATATGATTTCATACGGGATACTCTACCTGTGCTGCTAGAACATGTGCCTTTACAAGTAAGACACAACATGTGGTTCATGCACGTTGGAGCTCCTGCATATTTCAGTCGAAGTGTTCGTACGCTTCTCAGCAACAGATTCGGTGACCGATTGATTGGTAGAGGCGGACCAATTCCATGGCCTCCACGCTCTCCTGACCTCAACCCTCTTGACTTTCATTTATGGGGGCATTTGAAAGCTCTTGGTTACGCAACCCCGGTACCAAATGTAGAGACTCTTCGTGCTCGTATTGTGGACGGCTGTGATACAATACGCCACCCTCCAGGGCTCCATCAGCGCATCAGGGATTCCATGCGACGGAGGGTGGATGCATGTATCCTCGATAACGGAGGACATTTTGAAAGTTTCCTGTAACAAAGTGTTTGAAGTAACGCTGGTACCTTTTGTTGCTGTGTGTTTCCATTCCATGATTAATGTGATTTGAAGAGAAGTAATAAACTGAGCTCCAACATGTAAAGTAAGCGTTTCCGGACACGTGTCCACATAACATATTTTCTTTCTTTGTGTGTGAGGAATGTTACCTGAAAGTTTGGCCGTACCTTTTTGTAACACCCTGTATACTTCTTGCATCTCCACTGCTCTGGGAACAGCTTCTTGGAGCCTAATATGATGGCCGGCTAAGCCAGAAATATTACAGTGGTCGGTGCTGTTGTAAGTCTCTCGTAGAGCTTACCAGTGATGAGGTTGAGTGTGCTCAGTCTATCTGGGTCTCCTGAAGCTTGCCCGGTATCTTCGATTTCTGTCATAGGTCTTACGCGTGCAGGTGTGCAGCTCTGTAGTGTTGTGTGTTGCGGGAACCCGTGTTAGCCACATTCACTGAGAGCAGAGCGCGTGACGCGACGCCACCGCCGGTGATCCGCAGTGGAGGCCGCCGGGGCTTACAGCGAGGCCGCCATATTGGCGCGGCGTGTAATGCGCGTAACAAGTGCGCTAATGAATCCGGCCGGCCCGTGGCGCTGCGGACTGCGGACTGCCCTGTCCCGGCTTCATTAGCGCCGGAGCTCGCTAATCCGCCGCTGGCCGCCCGCCCCGGCTAATGGTAATAATAAACAGCAGCCGCTCACAGCCCGGCTGCGCGCTAATCACGCCGGCGTTTAATTCTTCCCAACCGAACTAAGACGGCAGCGCAGGGAGAGGCCGCCACGTCCCGGATTCACTAATCTCTTTCACCTGATACTGTGCTGTTGATATGAGTGTCTTAACTGTGTGAAGTGATAGGGCGACTAAAATAAGCACCCGAACACTCACCTGCAAAACTTAAAGGACGAGCTAGATACGAGGGCTATTCAGAAAGCAAGACCAGATACGTCGCGAAATGGAAACCACAGTGAAAGTCCGATAAAGCTTTGCGCTGCACGTAACGTACTTGTCATCCATTTCCCTCTTCAAGACAGATCCCGGCCGCATACTGCAAGGGCAATGAGGACGGCCTTGCAGTGATATGGATGGGAAGTGCTTGATCACTTACTATATAGCCCGGATGAACCGTGAATTTACTTTCAACATCTTTTCTTACAGAATTTACTTTATTTACTAGCGATTCATCAAGAACATTAACACATTTAATCACACTAGGTGAGCTTGGAGCCGGCCGGAGTGGTCGAGCGGTTCTAGGTGCTACAGTCTGCATCGGGCAAGGATGTGTGTGATGTCCTTAGGTTAGTTAGGTTTAATTAGTTCTAAGTTCTAGGCGACTGATGACCTCAGAAGTTAAGTCGCATAGTGCTCAGAGCCATTTGAACCATTTTTTGAAAACGCTATTTCCACGTCAACATATCCTATGACTGTACCTGGATTTTTCTTTTGTCTTGCTTCCATCATCAACCGCAATGACAGAACTTACTATGCTTTTATCTCTCCCAATTGTCATTCAATACATTATCGGTTTTCTTTTCCATCCCTCTGTATATCATTCTTGTCAGGTAATTGGATGTATGAGCTGTTAAGCAGATTGTGCGATAGTTCTCGCACTTGTTTGCTCTTGGAACCTTCTGAATTGCGTGATGATGTTTTTCCGATAGTCAGATGATATATTGCCAGAGTTATACGAAATTTGCTCAGTAAGTAATGCACCGAAGGTTTTTTCTTCAACAATTCTTTATCGAACATAATGAGAATTACACACACGAAACAATGGTGTTTTATCTATACACCTGTAAGTAGGCTGTTTAGGTTCTTATATTGGTAACGCCGCCGCCACGTAGCGCTCTCTGTATGAAAATCACTGGCTGTGCTGTGTGCAGTCTGTGGCTAGTTTGCATTGTTGTCTGCCATTGTAGTGTTGGGCAGCTGGACGTGAACAGCGCGTAGCGTTGCGCAGTTGGAGGTGAGCCGCCAGCAGTGGTGGATGTGGGAAATGAGATGGCGGATTTTTGAGTACAGAATGGATGTCATGAACTGCTATATATATGATGACTATTAAGGTAAATACATTGTTTGTTCTCTATTAAAATCTTTCATTTGCTAACTATGCCTATCAGTAGTTAGTGCCTTCCGTAGTTTGAATCTTTTATTTAGTTGGCAGTAGTGGCGCTCGCTGTGTTGCAGTAGTTCGAGTAACGGAGATTTTTGGTGAGGTAAGTGATTTGTGAAAGGTATAGATTAATGTTAGTCAGGGCCATTCTTTTGCAGGCATTTTTGAAAGTCAGATTGCGTTGCGCTAAAAAATATTGTGTGCCAGTTTAAACATAGTCATGTATAAAATGTTCTAAGGGGACGTTTCACACCCTATTTTTCCACTTAATCACCATCCCGTTCTATGGCCTTCCTCCAGGGCGAAACAAGGACATGTATGCCCCGTCGGTACCAATCCTTGTCCTGGTGGCGGAGCCAGTGCTTCACTGTGTGAATCGCTTCCTATGCGTCCTCAAAATGTCTGCCACGAATATCATCCTTTAATGGCCAAAACAAGTGGAAGTTCGAGGGGGTTAGTTCAGGTGTGTCAGGTGTGACAGCCGTGGGTGGTCTCCCCGATAGCTGCAAATCGTGGAACTCCGCCAACCAGCCTTCTGATGACCTTACCCTCCATACCCAGCGACTAACTGTACACCTGTCGACAGCTGATGCTCCATACACTTCGCACAAGTGTTCGTGAATTTCGCCCACAATTTCTTTCTCTGCAGTAAGACATTCAATGACGGCACATTGCTTGTAACGCACATCACCTGTAGACACCATTTTGAAACTGTCCTGCAGCTACGCTTTCTGTCGGAAGTGACGGAAACATAGCGCGCTCACTCAGGAGACTTCAAATAATACATACGTAATGTTTGCATTCGGAGCATTGTTTTCGGCTGAGAAAGAAAATGCGGTGCATTACTGCGTCGCTAATACTTGTACATTCTAGACACCAACGAGGATAGGGGTTTTCTTGCCACTTCCCCAAATGATCTTAGAAATTCTGAGGGAATGTTACCTATCCCTTCGGCCTGATTCGGTCTTAAGTCCTAAAAAGCTCTTCCAAATTCTAATTTTGGTGATGGATCGTCTGTATCTTGTATATTGATTCGTGTTTCCTCTTCTTCCACATCAGACAAATCTTTCATTCCACCGAAGACTGTTTCGATATTTCTACATGCTGAGATGAAGACAATCATTTATTTTTCGATTTCTTAACACGTTTCATGCATCCGTTTCGTCTTGGCTTACCTGCATTTCCTATTTATTTCATTCCTCTGCGACTTCCATTTCTGTATTCCTGAATATCCCTGAACACTTTTTACTTCCTTCTTTCATCGATAAACTGTTGTATTCTTCTGCTATCCATTGTTTCTTCGCAATTACCTTCTTTGTACCTTTGTTTTTCTTTCCAACATTTGGAATTACCATTTTTAGACATGTCCATTCCTCTGCGACTGGACGGTCTACTGATCTGTTCCTTACCGCACTATCTATACCCTCGGAGAACTTCAGACGTATCTCCATATTCCTTAGAGCTTCTGTATCCCACTTGTGTGCGCATTGATTCTTCCTGAGTAGTCTCTTCAATTTCAGCCTACTCTTCTTTACTATTGGCTCTAAGCACTATGAGACTTAACATCTGAGGTCATCAGTCCCCTAGAACTTAGAACTACTTAAACCTAACTAACCTAAGGACATCACACACATCCATGCCCGTGGCAGGATTCGAACCTGCAATCGTAGCAGCCACGTGGTTCCCGACAGAAACGCCTAGAACCGCTCGGCCACCGCGGCCGGTGAATGTATAGCTAACTACTGCTCTGCGTTTGTAACCGATCGGACCTTACTTTCCGAACAGCCCTAGTAGTATGTAATCTGTGCTCCACTAAACGGACTTGACATTTTCAAGACGGTGGTAGGAAATCGCAGGTCTGATCAGAAATGCCACGGTTCCAGAGGCGGTGCGGAATGCCGAAGTCCAATCTCCGAAAGCTCGCGGCTAGTTGGGCCCGATAGCGCGCGGGCGCCTGGAGTTTCCGGCCTGATGTGATGTGATGCGCCGCCGGTGGGAGATTAGGGGACTCCCCCGGCCGCCCGCCTCGGCCAGCAGGAAGCCTGTCTGTCCCTGCCGGGCCTGGTGCGCTCCTCTCGGCTCCTTATCCGTGCCGCGGCGCGCCGCATAATACTTCCCCGATATCCGGCCGTGGCTGCGCGCGGGGCCACGCCGCACCGCACCGCGGCTATCGATTCGCAATCCCATTAGAGAGCGCAAACTTTGCTCATGCAGATTGTATGGGCGTGCGCGCCGTTGCGCATCGAGCCGACCGCAGACATCTTCAACTAAGTACCGTGTGGCCACAACGACGGTGGCGTGTCCACGCATAAACTGATGTTCCGTCTAATGTCGAAAATAGCCAGTTATGTTAACTTTTAGCAACCTCGAAGGACTGACTGCTCTCTGAGGCTCCCTTGGTGATATTTATACCGTATTGGGCTTGGTGAAATAGCCAAATTCGATACGTCACCTCCCTTCGCATTAGGAAGCGGAGTAGAGTAAATTTAACTACCCGACTTCACCGAAATCATGAAGTATGACAGATGGAAATTAGATCAAAGAACAATAGTGGAAAGAAATGGGCTAGAGATGATTAGTAAACCATCCTGCCTCCGGCCACTCGTTACCAAGCTAACGTAAGAAAACTGAAGTCTGATAACCAAGCAGATATTCGACTTCGTGTCAAAGACGAAATAGATTCTTACCTTCATCTGCAGGTCTGTTACTCTTAACTGGAATGGGACACGAATAAAAACTAATAATCCCACGGTTCTGAAAACGTTAACACCGTGAATTACACATTTTCAAGAATTATTTTCTGACTCGTCAATCTTCTGACTGATTTGATGCTTCCAGCCACCTATTCCTCTATTGGGCTAATATCTTCAGCACTTGCACTAGCATAATTATGTGCTGGATGTATTCCAGTCTCTGTGATAACCTACAGTGTTTACCCTCTACAACTGTCTCTAGTACCTTGTAAGTTATTCACTGGTGTCTTAACAGGTATTCTATCCCCGCTGCTTTCTTTTTGTCGGCCGGCCGGAGTGGCCTTGCGGTTCTAGGCACTACAGTCTGGAACCGCGAGTCCGCTACGGTCGCAGGTTCGAATCCTGCCTCGGGCATGGATGTGTGTGATGTCCTTAGGTTAGTTGGGTTTACGTAGTTCTAAGTTCTAGGGGACTGATGACCTCGGAAGTTGAGTTCCATAGTGCTCAAAGCCCTTGTTTTTCTTTTTGTCATTGTTTTCCATTTATTCCTTCCATCGCCAATTCTGCATCGCCAGGTCTCCTGATTTCTTTCCTTATGGGTCCAGCTAATTTTCAACATTCTTCAGTAGCACCACATCTTAACCGCTGCGACTGTCTTCATTTCCGTTTTTCTCACAATTCATGATTCACTACTATTCACTGGTGTGCTCCCAACGTTCAATCTCAGAATTTTTTTACTCAGATTAAGGCCGATATTGATAACAGTAAACTTATCTTGGCCAGGAATGATTTCTTTGCCAGTGATAGTTTGTCTTTATGTCCACCTTGCTTCGTCCGTCATGCGGTACATTGCTTCCGTAGTAGCAGGATTACTTAACCTCCTGACTCCCAATTTTGATTATAATTTAATCTTAGTTCTACTACTCCTCATTACTTTCGTCTTTCTTCGCTTTCTTCCTGTCCGTATTCTGTACTCATTAGACTATTCACTCCATTCAACAGATTCTGTAATTAATGCTCACTTCCACTGACGATAGCAGTGTCACTAGCATATTTAATCATAGATGCTCATTTCCCCCTGAATTTTAATCCCACTATGGAATTTCTCTTTTATTTCCGTTATTGCTTGTTCAATGTGTACATTGACCAGTACTGACTGAAGACTTCATCCCTGTCTTACAATCTCCTCACTCCGTCCACTTCGTTCTTGGTCTTCCATTCCTATTGTTGGTTCTTGTACATATAATATATTACCCGTCTTTCTTTGTAGCTTACTATTTTTCTCAGAATTTATAAATCTTTCACAATTTTACGTTCTCGTACAAGTCAACAGACGCTGTGAAAGTGTCTTTATTTTTCTTCATTGTTGCCTCCACTATTAATCTCAACGTGAGAAGTTTGCTTTTACTTTTTCGGAAACCAAAGTGATCGTGATCTGAAAGATTCACAGTTTTTCCTATTATTCTGTATATTGCTATTCTCAGCAACTTCGATGCATGTACCGTTAAGCTGATAGTGCAAGCGTTCTTTGCTGTTTTCGGAATTGTGTAGATCATATTTTCAGTGTATTCTTTCCATATATCCGCCCTCTCTTCTGAGTATAACTGCTGATTTTCCTGTACGCTCTTAATGTCGTCTCTTTGCTTCTACATTGCGCAACAAAACTGATGTATCACATGATAGGAAAGCCGTCACCAACCAACACCTCTGCGATGGAGGTGAGAACCGCGACACCCAGCGTTGAAATCACGCGAATTTCTTATAGGTGGCTGAGGAAAAAATTTGAGAGACATTCAAATAACTTCCCGGAATTCAGCCAGCGGTAGCTGAAAGTGTTACCTGGCTGAATTCCGGGAAATTATTTGAAAGTTGTATACGCCAGGAGAAACTCAGGTGTCACATTTGAGAAACAGTGCCGCTCAGAGGCAGGGGAGGCTTGCGTGCGTCAGCGATACAGATGGCCGTACCGTAGGTGCAACCACAACGGAGGGGTATCTGTTGAGAGGCCAGACAAACGTGTGGCTCCTGAAGAAGGGCAGCAGCCTTTTCAGCAGTTGCAGGGGCCACAGTCTGGATGATTGACTGATCTGGCCTTGTAACACTAACCAAAACGACCTTGTTGTGCTGGTACTGCGAACGGCTGAAAGCAAGGGGAAACTACAGCCGTAATTTTTCCCGAGGGCATGCAGCTTTAATGTATGGTTAAATGATGATGGCGTCCTCTTGGGTAAAATATTCCGGAGGTAAAATAGTCCCCCATTCGGATCTCCCGGCGGAGACTACTCAGGAGGACGTCGTTATCAGGAGAAACCAAACTGACCTGCCGCGGATCGGAGCGTGGAATGTCAGATCCCTTAACCGGGTAGGTAGGTTAGAAAATTTAAAACGGGAAATGGATAGGTTAAAGTTAGATGTAGTGGGAATTAGTGAAGTTCGGTGGAAGGAGGAACAAGACTTCTGGTCAGATGAATATATGGTTATAACTACACAATCAAATAGGGGTAATGCAGGAGTAGGTTTAACGATGAATAAAAAATAGGAGTGCGGGTAACCTTCTACAAACAGCATAGTGAACGCATTCTTCTGGCCAAGATAGACATGAATCCCACCGTTACCACAGTTTTACAACTTTACATGCCAACTAGCTCCGCAGGTGACGAAGACATTGATGATGTGTATGATGACATAAAACAAATTATTCAGATAGTGAAGGGAGACGAAAATTTAATAGTCATGTATGACTGGAATTCGATAGTAGGAAAAGGAAGAGAAGGAAACGTAGTAGGTTAATATGGAATGGGGGTAAGAAATGAATGAGGAAGCCGCCTGGTGGAATTCTGCACAGTGAATAACCTAATCATAGCTAATACTTGGTTCAAGAATCATGAAAAAAGGGTGTATACATGGAAGAGGCCTTGAGATACTGGAAGGTTTCAGATAGATTATTTAATAGTAAGACAGCGATTTCGGAACCAGATTTTAAATTCTAAGACATTTCCATGGGCAGATACAGACTCTGACCACAATCTGTTGGTTATGAACTGTAGATTAAAACTGAAGAAACGGCAAAAAGGTGGGAATTTAAGGAGATGGGACCTGGATAAACTGACAGAACCAGAGGTTGTAGAGAGATTCAGGGAGAGCATTATGGAACGACTGATAAGAATGGGGGCATTTCCTTGTCCTTCGTGGCAAGCCGTCCTGGCACATACATTTCAGAAAGATAAAGCCTACCTGCACACGGCAGAACCTACCTCGGCCAGCAAGATCGCCAAATCTCTCCTCAATCGACAACGTTTAGAGCATTATGGGCAGGGCCCTCCAACCTGCTTGAGATTTTGTCGATCTAACGCACCAGTTGAACAGAATTTGGCACAATATCCCTCAGGAGGACATACAACAATTCCGTCAATCAGTGCCGAGCGTAATAACTGCTTGCCTAAGGCACAGAAGTGGATCAACGCATTATTGACCTGCCCAATCTGTGATAGTTTTTCTTGGAAAAATCACTCATTTTCTTCTGAAATTGTTATAATTTGTTTGTCTTTACATGTTCATCACACTTACTGATTTCCGTCCCATTCCAATAGCTCCTCAGTGATGTGCATTTTTATTTTTTTGTCTTAGAATCCATTTATGAGGTAGATATTTCGCACTTGGAGCTATTAAATAGCGAGGTGCTACAAAGGATATACTCGTCAATAAGTGCCATGAATTCATAAAGAGACGGCAACATAAAGATAAAATTACAGGAGTCACCTTCAGAGACTTCTTTCTATTACCAGTACACTTATCATACCCTATAACAAAAGAGCGTTACAGCTTTGTTTCAGAGCGCTAGGATATTATCAGTCAAATTATTTTCCTCAATGATATCTGCTACTGATGATGAAAGCGCGTTCCATCATGTACAGTGTTTAGGAGACGATGTCTATACTATATGATTACAGCTGTTGAATATAACACAACGGAAGTCTTAAGGCAAGAAGAGAGAGGACTTGTTTTCATATGATGATTCTGTTCTTACCACCGAGAATGAATATATAGAGCTTCACTACGAACACTAACAGTAGATATTTCTTTCAATTTACGATAGTTGTGTAATTTCAGGAGACAGTAAGAGGAGAAAATTAAGTCCATCGAAAATTCGAGATGCTCTTGTTACTGGAACTGGAAGTAGGATAGTCGCAAGAAGTAGAATCCATCTCCTCGCAGTAGCTAACATTCAGTGCTATAGAGCAGGGTATTCCCGATGATATCTCGCCGGGTATGTAATTATTGGTATAAGACATAAGGACCGCCCACACGTCAGAGAAGATTTGTTTTCAGGAACTTAAATTATTACCATCGACGTGCGACAGTAATTCAGTGCATTCCGCCGTGGTTTGTGTAGATTGTCTTGATTTTTTAAATAAGCTGTAGTATTATTACAATGAATTAAGCTGGCGACGCTCTTAACTGCTGCCTAACGCTAGCGAGATTGTTCAGCTGTCATTATCTGCGGTGAGTGCTGCTATAAATTTCGTCAGTGAAAGACGACAACGGCACTATATGATCATAATGAAGTTAGTGACGCAGTTGGAAATGATATATCAGCATGATAGTTTCCGGCACCTGACATGAATCCAAGACCCCCACCCAAGTAAGCACATCACTACTTGTAAGCGTTCAAATGGTTCAAATGACTCTGAGCACTACGGGACATAACATCTGAGGTCATCAGCCCCTAGAACTTAGAAGTACTTAAACCTAACTAACCTAAGGACATCACACGCATACATGCCCGAGGCAGGATTCGAACCTACGACCGTAGCAGTCGCGCGGTTCCGGTCTGGAGTGCCTAGAACCGCTCGGTCACCGCGTCCGACACTTGTAAGCCTACAAGATCAGATTCACCAGCCTCCGGTCTATTTCTTACATCGCTCTTTCGTCAAAAAAAGGTTGCACAAATATTTAGTTACCTACTGGTAAGATTACAAAGTGGTCCGAAGGCTGGTAACTTAAATACTAAAAAATATAGAACTCTACACATCAGATAACCTAGACTGATAGTATCATAGCAGTACAAAATAAATGAGTCACATGGAACTACATGATTCCAGAGGCCTTTTCAAGTCTCAAACATCTATCATGTATACACGCAGACTGAAGGGACGAATGAAAATTTGTACCATGGCATCATTCGAACCCAGGCCTCCTGCTTCCTACGCAGATGCGCTGGCCACTGCAGCACCTTGGCACAGTGGCTTTGCACAACTGTACGGGCTACCCTAGCACACCTCCCTCCTCAATCCAAACTCACATTCACTCCTCAACCTGTTTGGTATAGCCACATAAACTCGTAGAGCTTTGCAGAGGCTCTCCAACAGCACCGAAATACCACCACAGCATCCAAAAAACCGGGCATCCTGCCTAAGACCCAGGAATAGATGCTTTAATCAAATGAAGCTTTATGGCCCAGACACCTTTTCAAGTCTCAAACATCCATTATGTATATGTGCAGACTGAAGCGATGAGTGAAAATTTTCACGAAGGCCAGGGTTTGAACTCGAGTCTACTGCTCACTAGGGTGATGCACTAACCACTACAGCACACTGGCACAGAGGCTTCGCACAACTGCACGGATTACAGTCTGCATATGTACACCACAGATGAATGTTACTTTAAAAAGTCTCTAGAACCATGCAGTCCCGTTTGATTAAAGAACTTATGCCCGGGTTTCAGGCAGGATCGCACGTCCCGTATGATGCTGAGGTACTATTCAATGCAGCTGATGAGCCTCTGCAATTCTGTTTCGAGTTTGGGGGGTGGGGGGGGGAGGCTGAGTGCCAAGAGGGCTAATGAATGAATGTGAATTTGAATTGAAGAGAGAGGCGTGTTAGGGTAGTCCGTGCAGTTTTACAAAGCAACTGCTTCAGGGCAACGTAATGATTAGTGCATCTGCCTAATGGACAGCAAGCCTGGGTTCGAATCCCGGCTTTGATAAAACTTTTGTTTCGTCGCTTCATTTTACGTATATACATCATGAATGTGCCACAACTGGAATCAGGCGACTCATATAAATATCTGAGTTAAATAGTTTTATGGAATATAAAATGACAACTTAGACTCAGTCGTAGGTAAGGCAGGGGGCAGATTTAGGTTAAATCGTGAAACACTTGGAAAATGCAGTCAGTCTATAAGAGAAATTCCTTACAAATCACTTGTATGTCCCATTTTAGATCACTCCTCAAGTATGAGCAATCCTTATCCAATAGGACTGGCAGGGGATATTGCGTGTGTACAAAGAAGGGCGGCACGAATCGTGACAGGTTCGTTTGACGCATGAGGAGAGCGTTACTGAAATTCTGGAATATCTGAACCGGCACCAATATTAACTGAAGAAACTATAGAAATTATCGGTTTTCCCATGTGTCCCTCTTTTACGGACCGTGAAGGCGATGTTAAGCTAATTACAGCACGCATAGAGACGTTCCAGTAGTCATTCATCCCCTGCACCCTACGGCATTTCAATCAGGAAGAAACCAGGTCATTGGTATGACTCTAACAAGGGAGCTATACGAACTTTCCCTCACCAATTGTATTCACATTGATAGGGTGCGTAAGGCACGACTAGGGCTTCAACATACATAACACGGAACTCTGAACTGTTTTCGAGAAAATCGAGTTTTAAAATTTAAGGAGTGCTTATAGAATTTGTAGGGTCTCTAATATTCAAGGAGTCCTTTTGAACAACTAAACACTTCGTTTCATAAGCGCGTGGTCTCTGTGTCGACTCCCTCCTCTTGTATCACATATTTATTCCCCTGTAATTCTATCAATAGATTTATTCCACCTGCACAATTTATCAATTTGCAATGTTTCATCTCTTATTTTCTAATTTTCATCCTGAAAAAAACGAGAATTTTTTTGTTAAGGAGACTGAAAGTAAGAAAGAATACACGAAAATTTCCAAAACAGTATATTCATTTTATTTATACTTATGTATCTACATTTGTGAAGCACTGCAGGAATCATGATGACACTGATTGTAACAACGTGGAAACATATGTAATGAACGCCGAAATTTTCCGTATGAACGGTTGGTTTACATTCATAAACGATTCTCAATCTCCACACAATTCCACAGCGTACCACACATATCGGTGCCCATCACCGGATACTGGTACATTAAACTCACAAAAGAAAGTAAAACCAGCAGTGATATTCGATACGGCGACCTTTCGATTTGAAACACAGCACTTACTCGCTCGGCTGTGGACTTATTGAATACTTAAACTCTACACAGTATAAAAGCAAGCCTAAAATTTTCAAACACGGTTTTCTCAAAGTGATAGTTCGTTGCGTCTTCGTATGTTGAAGTCCTAGTCGTGCCATACATACTCCGTCAATATGAACGACATTGGCCAAGTGAAGCTCGTACGGTCCTCTTGTAAGTACCTTCTTCCATTAACTTCACAGTGGTGAAGTGAGCACATTTCGATACTTGCTTGGAGATTAAAACAGTATGCCGGACCGGGATTATAACTTGCTCGTACCGCTCCGTTGTGGAGGAGACCCTGAGTGCAGTTTAGAAAGCAGGAGAGATGTACTGACACAAGTAGAACTGTGAGCGAGGGTCGTGAATGGTGCTTCGATAACTCAATTGGTAAGAATATTGCCCACTAAAAGCATCGTTCCGGAATCGTGTCTCTTTATGGCACACAGTTTTAAGCTTCTAGGAAGTTTCGTATGTCTAATTAAAAACGTCATATGCCATGCATATTAGAACTTTGCGAAAAACTGGATGATAGCGGATCTCTTTTGAAGGAACTCCTGTCGTCATATTTTTTTTTCTGCGTCGACTGACAAGTTCGCATTGAAATACAATAAATTCCCATTACACCACGGTACCATGTAACGTGGGTTCGCATATAACGCGGTGTAGAAATTTTATTGCAACCTGCATATAGCGTGCCTGTTGTCTCACTTACCCCTACAACCTTCAAGGAATGAAATCAATAACAGAAAGAGATTAGGGTTAAGAATACTGTGTTTGTCTTACCATTATATCAAAGCTGTTGCTGGACACAAACGTGAAGACACGTCTCACTGTTAACATAATGACACAGCCACCAAAGTGAGGCGTAAAAATGCTCGAATATGATCGAAATACGCACAACTATAACACGCATCATGCATTACTAACTCAGAGTCTCGATTTCTGTGCACATGTTACGATGCCGCAGAAACGAATAGCACATTCGGTGCGTGATGAAGTAAAAAATATTGAAAATCTGGAGAAATCTGAGAGAAAAGTAAGTCTATCACATGAGTATAGTGCACCTGAAGCATTTTTTTGTCTACGTACACGTCATGTAGTTACCGTAAATAACGGGCCCAGGGTACGTGATGATCACGTGCGATGGCGACCCAGATGGCTTCCATATGATTTACATCAGGAGAATTTGGTAGCCGAGACATCAATATTAGTTCGCTATAACTCTCCTCAAACCAATGGAGCACGGTTCTAGCTCCGAGACAAGGGAAATTATACCGCTGAAATACACTCCTGGAAATGGAAAAAAGAACACATTGACACCAGTGTGTCAGACCCACCATACTTGCTCCGGACACTGCGAGAGGGCTGTACAAGCAATGATCACACGCACGGCACAGCGGACACACCAGGAACCGCGGTGTTGGCCGTCGAATGGCGCTAGCTGCGCAGCATTTGTGCACCGCCGCCGTCAGTGTCAGCCAGTTTGCCGTGGCATACGGAGCTCCATCGCAGTCTTTAACACTGGTAGCATGCCACGACAGCGTGGACGTGAACCGTATGTGCAGTTGACGGACTTTGAGCGAGGGCGTATAGGGGGCATGCGGGAGGCCGGGTGGACGTACCGCCGAATTGCTCAACACGTGGGGCGTGAGGTCTCCACAGTACATCGATGTTGTCGCCAGTGGTCGGCGGAAGGTGCACGTGCCCGTCGACCTGGGACCGGACCGCAGCGACGAACGGATGCACGCCAAGACCGTAGGATCCTACGCAGTGCCGTAGGAGACCGCACCGCCACTTCCCAGCAAATTAGGGACACTGTTGGTCCTGGGGTATCGGCGAGGACCATTCGCAACCGTCTCCATGAAGCTGGGCTACGGTCCCGCACACCGTTAGGCCGTCTTCCGCTCACGTCCCAACATCGTGCAGCCCGCCTCCAGTGGTGTCGCGACAGGCGTGAATGGAGGGATGAATGGAGACGTGTCGTCTTCAGCGATGAGAGTCGCTTCTGCCTTGGTGCCAATGATGGTCGTATGCGTGTTTGGCGCCGTGCAGGTGAGCGCCACAATCAGGACTGCATACGACCGAGGCACACAGGGCCAACACCCGGCATCATGGTGTGGGGAGCGATCTCCTACACTGGCCGTACACCACTGGTGATCGTCGAGGGGACACTGAATAGTGCACGGTACATCCAAACCGTCATCGAACCCATAGTTCTACCATTCCTAGACCGGCAAGGGAACTTGCTGTTCCAACAGGACAATGCACGTCCGCATGTATCCCGTGCCACCCAACGTGCTCTAGAAGGTGTAAGTCAACTACCCTGGCCAGCAAGATCTCCGGATCTGTCCCCCATTGAGCATGTTTGGGACTGGATGAAGCGTCGTCTCACGCGGTCTGCACGTCCAGCACGAACGCTGGTCCAACTGAGGCGCCAGGTGGAAATGGCATGGCAAGCCGTTCCACAGGACTACATCCAGCATCTCTACGATCGTCTCCATGGGAGAATAGCAGCCTGCATTGCTGCGAAAGGTGGATATACACTGTACTAGTGCCGACATTGTGCATGCTCTGTTGCCTGTGTCTATGTGCCTGTGGTTCTGTAAGTGTGATCATGTGATGTATCTGACCCCAGGAATGTGTCAATAAAGTTTCCCCTTCCTGGGACAATGAATTCACGGTGTTCTTATTTCAATTTCCAGGAGTGTATGATAGCGTCATCGGGGAAGATATCAACCATGCAAGGATGCAGATGGTCGGCAGCTGTCAGTCTGTCTTCGATTACTACCACACGTCTCATGGAAGCGCAGGAGAATGTCTCTCATAGCGTAATACTGCTCCCACCAGTGTGCGTCGGTGGCGCGCTGCACGTTTTAAGCCGACATTCACTTCGATGATGGCATTTATGAGGAAGACCATCGACCTAGTGTAGCAGAAATGTGATATACCTGAAGAGCCGATACGTTTCTATTGATCGACGGTCGAATCCAGATGGTCCCGTGCCCACTGCAATCGACATTGACGATGTCGTTGGGTCAAAATTGAAAACGTAGGGATGGTCTGCTGCGGAGCTCCATGTTCAACAATGTACGATGAACGACGTGCTCCGAAACACTTGTGCGTGCACCAGTATTATGCTTTTTCAGTACAGATACCACACATCATCATCTAATCTACTTTACAATGCAGACAAGCGCCGCGCGGGATTAGCCGTGCGGTCTAAGGGCGCTGCCGTCATGGACTGTGCAGCTGGTCCCGGCGGAGGTTCGAGTCGTCCCTCGGGCATGGGTGTGTGTCTTTGTCCTTAGGATAATTTAGGTTAAGTAGTGTGTAAGCTTAGGGACTGATGACCTTAGCAGTTAAGTACCATAAGATTTCACACACACATTTTTTGAACAATGCAGACAAGCCTATATTGCCCGCCAGAGTGGCCGTGCGATTCTAGGCGCTACAGTCTGGAACCGAGCGACCGCTATGGTCGAAGGTTCGAATCCTGCCTTGGGCATGGATGTGTGTGATATCCATAGGTTAGTTAGATTTAAGTAGTTCTAAGTTCTAGGCGACTGATGACCTCAGAAGTTAAGTCGCATAGTGCTCAGAGCCATTTGAACCAAGCCAAGCCTCCAAACCCCACTTTTTGTGAAGAGTCGTGGACGTTCAACCATTTAGCGCCTAGTGGTAGTATCACTGCCCTTCGACCTCTTTCCGTAGATGCTTATGACGGTAGCACGTGAACGTCTTACCAGCTTCACCGTTTTCGAGTTACTCGTTCGCAGGCTCCGCGTAACAATAATGTGTCTTTTGTCAAAGTCGCTTATCTCCATGGCTTTCCCCATTTTCAGCCAGTTTTTTGTTAGGTTGATCACCCGTCCGTGTCTGTTCCGCTTACATACTTTTGTTACCGCGTCACGTGCCGGCAACGCCACCAAGCGTCATCCATCGTCGCGGTGGGCAGTGATCATAATGTTTCGGCACATCAGTGAAAATGTGGAAAAGTCCACGTTGGAATGACTGAACGATCCATAAATCCCGGTATCAAAGAACATAAATGGTAGCGAATGATGGGACACTGTGTGAGCACAAGCACGTAATACAATCAGCCAACACGTAGGTTCTCGCTATGGAGAGGAGCTACCACGCCCGTCTGTTGAAGGATAACATAAAAATTGCTACACGTGACATCGGTTTCAACAGGAAAGAAGAACGTTCCAAGATAAAAGGGGTCATCAATCCCCGTACTGCAGCAAACGACCACTGAAAGTTGCAAGGGGCGTACTGTAGGTAAAAGCCACCAGATACTACTGACTCGACACGTACATGTCATCTTCGATAACGTGTTCGACTCCAGTCCGCCACCAGCAGTAGAGGCTAAACCTTTAATAATGCGAGTCACTGTTGCTGGCGAAATTTCAGGCCGATGATGACGAGACAGAAGCCAAAAGTGAATAGGTCATCTGAAGGATGTTGCGTATTCAGTGGACCTGGCGTGGCAAAGCACCAGTCTCACCACTGCTAGGAACTGCTGGAACAAAGATTCCACTGAAAAAAACGCAACACATGAAAAATATAGTGACACAGGTGTCAACAGTAGTGACGTCCAATCTGGATGCGATGTTCTGCACTGCAATATTGATCATAAGGACTTGAAATACTGGGTAGTCGTCGAGCTCGGGGACCCGATTTCAGAGGCCGTAGGCGACAAAAACATTGTTGATGCTGTACGAAATGAAAATAGTAAGGTGCTCGAAGATGAGGAAGGGGAAGAGGAAGAAGAAGAAGAAGAAGAAGTAAAATCATAGGAGATATTTCCTACACACGTGAAATTCTGTATAATACAAACACCTGATGAACATAAAACAACAGGTTTAAAACACAATGCGAGAAATATCCAGCCAAAAGAAAGTCTAACTAACTACTTTAATGCTTAGAGGAAATGAATGTTCAATAACATGGACACAGTGACGTAAATAATCGCTTATTTCGTAGTGTATCATGCATACCATAGTGTAGTACAATATATTATTTAGAACCACTGTAGTGTTTTAGTTTGGTCGTCTTTTGAGTAAAGTGGTCTGATTGCTATATTTCGGCAGTTTTTTTATGTTTTACTTTTAATTTTCTTAAATGTACGTACTCTCCAGTGTGTAATACACTATAGCGTTGCTTTATGTGTTTTTGTATCCAGGTGTAACTTGTTAGTCCTCATCTCACTCTCGATATACCACGGTTGCGGTATAACGCGAGAATACGGAATTTTCTCAGACAGCTGCATTATATCTGGCACCGGTCAGGTCTTTAACTCAATGACCGCCCCGCCGTCAGGTAGGCCAACCATAATCTTCCTCCATTGCTCTCGCCTTGCCGCCGTAATATTGTGGAGAACGTCTCACGTTTAGGCATGTGCCCAGTTACTAGTTGAAATATCTCTTTTGGGGAGAGACGGTGTTTATTCAACGTTCCTCCGGTCGGCTAAATTTCATAAATCCTCTGACCATTATCGTGGAAATTACTGTTATTGTACCTGGTATCCATGTGCTGCAGCCTTAAGAGGAAACACTGGCAATATGTGATTAGCCAACAATGGATTCTGAGAGTTAGTTTGTCACCAATATTTCGACTGACAGTTTTCATTACTGATTGTATGCTCATCAAGATGTTATACTTGTGAGTATGGCTAACGGAAGGCCCTTTACTCAAATAAAGTCCCTCTCATGGGTTGAAGGACAAGGCCAGGACGAATAAAAAGTGAGGTATTCGACGGCAGACGAGTGTAAACATTTGCTACTGGGGTGTAAGATTTTCAGTAAAGGTGGAAATGTAAACCGTATAGAACATTCTAGGAAGGCACTAGAAGAAAATAAAATTGTTAGAAAGATAACTAATAATATTAGTAGCAGTGGTAGTGGTAGTTGTAGTACTAGACTGGAAAAGTCAAAGAATTTTTGCCTTGAGCGATTTAGGAAAGTGACGCAGTACCTTGACATGTTCGGCAAAACAGGAACATTGTTCGCTGTGCTCCAGAACGTGACTGTCTTTAACCCTCCAGCGAGAGCTGTGGCGAATAAAGTACGCTAAATCCGAATTAACTTTAATCTCTGTTCCTCCATTACTGCCTCGGCTACCGTGCTGTTACGTTTTTTTCCACAGTCGATTATTTGCTTTGCGTCTGTGAGATGTTTAAAACTGAATATAACGTTTGGCGTGCAAAACACAGCGTGCACCTCATCACATAAGTAAAACTACTTAGGTTTAGTTTTTCTACATTCATTAAAACAACTATTGTTTCACGTTGGTTTTGTATGAACGTGGCCTACAAGGCACAAGAGATGTTTTTCTTGTTCAGGTCACATAGAAACGTCACAACTGGCAAGCTTTATGAGCGGTCCAACACGAATTCCGATGTTGAAATACAACATTCAGATGGCGATGATATCAGTTCTGATAAAAAATATGAAGCACTGACTATAGCGAAGATGGTTGATAAGGTGAACAGGAATACGGCTTTGATGGGGATCGTAGTGAAGGTAATTTTGGGCTTGCAAATGAGATTGATTTCATATGAAAACGCAGGATACAGGAAAGGAAATCGGCAGTAAAATCAAAGTAAAACAAAACGTATCTGTTTATTGTAATAAGCTAGGAAGTATGAATCCTAACAAAAGAAATCATTTAATTGAAATAATGAAACAAAAATACTTTTGCTCGTGAAGTTAGCACACCTTTATATATTATGGATACCTACACATAATTTTTCTAGAATCAAGACACCTGTCGCAAAGATCGTCAATTTCACAACTAGAAATAAAAATGAAATACTGTACTAAGATGTAACAGGACTTCATTGAAGTGATGACTATGAGAGAGTGTGGTGCGGAGTACACAGGACGCTGCACACCTGTTCACATAAGAACAATGCACGGGCACGCACAAGGTTTAATAAGTGTGCGACCTAGCTCTGTGAGGATTAGGCAGTAGAAGCGGGTCGAAGCTGACCCTGACGTTGACTGGCAATCGACGTGCTGCCTTTATGTCAGGGCTACACTGGCCTCCTCCTTTGTGTCAACAGTTCGCGTTTATGACGAGTCAGACTGGAGGCGCTAGGGCTGCTTCCTGCTCGTCGACTCGTCCCCTTCTACTGAATCGTGGAGTAGTGTGAGGTTAGTTGTGAGTTTGTATGGAAACTGGAAGCACGATCTCACTGTTGTAAAGTGGCACTGACAGGGTGGAAATGATGAACTCTCAGGATCGGATAGACTCTAATGAAGCTGCATTTTTTGAGACATTTGTGGGTCTAAGACGAAAATTAGGTGACGTAGCGTATAAATCTGCAGACGTTTTCTGTAAGAGGGAAAGGGATATCTGGTAAAAGTTCGGTGCTACAGTCCATGCTTAAGACAAAAAACATACGAAGTTCATCCAGTGCAAACAAAATTATCATATTATTGTTCATTCCACATCCATTATGAGAAAACGTGTATACCCCATAGGACGAAAACAGGGTGCAGAATAAAATCGCCGATACGTCACTACGACCAAAAAGCACGATATTTGTGTATTCTTCTGGTCATGTCAACTTGCGTTTATGGGTTAGTAGCGACTTGTGTACCTTATCCTACATTTCTGTAACTTTTTGGAAGAATACTATAAATTAAGTTTTAATAATTAACTACCATCTTGAAAATACACTCCAGAATCTCTCTCTCTCACACACACGCACACACATCCGGTCATCAACAGTCCAATGTCAGATTGACAGGCCCAGGCGAGGTGTAAAGCTTTGTGTCGCGTAGTCATCAAGGGTACACGAGTCAGCCTTCGGCTCCGAAAGCCCATATCGATGATGTTTCATTGAATTGTTCTGACATTGACACTTGTTGATGGCCCAGAACTGAATTTTGCAGAAATTTTCGCAAGGGTTGATATTCTGACACTATGAACGATTCTCTTCAATCGTCGTTGGTCCCGTTCTTCCGGGATCTTTCCCCGCACGCAGCAATGTCGGAGATTTGATGATTTACCGGATTACTGACATTCACGGATCACTCATGAAATGGTCTTACGGGGTAATCTCCCCTTCATCGCTACCTCGGAGATTCTGTGTCCCATCGCTCGTGCGCCGACTACAACTCACATAAATCTTGATAACCTGCCATTGTAGTAGCGGTAACCGATACACACACACACAGAGTTTGAACTGACGTTATAGTGACGCACGAGTGATGGGACACAGAATTTCCGATGTAGCGATGAAGTGGGGATTCTTCCTTACGACAATTTCACGAATGTACAGTAAATATTCCCCCCCCCCCTTTCATCATGAACCAAGGACCTTGCCGTTGGTGGAGGCTTGCGTGCCTCAGCGATATAGATGGCCATACCGTAGGTGCAATTACAAAGGAGGGGTATCTGTTGAGAAGCCAGACAAACAGCAGCCGTTTCAGTAGTTTCAGGGGCAACCATCTGGATGATTGGCTGTGCAACAGTGACCAAAGCACCCTTTTTGTGTTGGTACTGCGAACGGCTGAAAGCAAGTGGAAACTACAGCCGTAATTTTTCCCGAGGCCATGCAGCTTTACTGTTTGGTTAATGATGATGGCATCCTCTTGGGTAAAATATTTCGTAGGCAAAATAGTCCCCCATTCGGATCTCTGGGCGGGGACTACTAAGGACGGCGTTGTTATCAGGAGAAATAAAACTTGCATTCTACCCATTTCAGTATGGAATGTCAGATCCCTTAATCGAGCTGGTAGGTTAGAAAATTTAAAAAGGGAAATGGATAGGTTAAATTTCGACATAGTGGGAATTAGTGAAGTTCGGTGAACTCATCAGGTGAATACAGGATTATAAATACAAAATCGAATAGGGGAAATGCAGAAGTAGGTTTAATAATGAATATGAAAATTGGAGTGCGGGTTAGCTACTACAAACAGCATAGTGAACGCATTATTGTGGCCAAGATAGACAAGAAACCCATGCCTACTACAGTAGTACATGTTTATATGCCAACTAGCTCTGCAGATGACGAAGAAATTGATGAAATGTATGATGAGATAAAAGAAATTATTCAAATAGTGAAGGAGGACGAAAATTTAATTGTCATGGGTGACTGGAATTCGATGGTAGGTAAAGGGAGAGAAGGAAACGTAGTAGGTGAATATGGTTCAAATGGCTCTGAGCACTATGCGACTTAACTTCTGAGGTCATCAGTCGCCTAGAACTTAGAACTAATTAAACCTAACTAACCTAAGGACATGACACACATCCATGCCCGAGGCAGTATTCGAACCTGCGACCGTAGCGGTCGCCCTGTTTCAGACTGTAGCGCCTAGAACCGCACGGCCACTCCGGCCGGCAGGTGAATATGGATTGGGGGGAAGAAATGAAAGCGGAAGGCGCCTGGTAGAATTTTGCACAGAGTATAACTTAATCAAAGCTAACACTTGGTTTAAGAGTCATGACAGAAGCTTGTATACGTGGAAGATGTCTAGAGATAGTGGAGGATTCCAGATAGATTGTATAATGATTAGACAGAGATTTAGGAACCAGGTTTTCAGTTGTGAGACATATCCAGGGGCAGATGTGGATTGTAACCCCAATTTATTGGTTATGAACTGTAGTTTAAAACTGAAGAAACTGCAGAAAGGTGGGAATTTAAGGAGAAGGGATGTGGATAATCTGAAAGAATCAGAGGTTGTAGAGAATTTCAGACAGAGCGTTAGAGAACGATTGACACGAACGGAGGATAGAAATACAGTAGAATAAGCATGGGTAGCTTTGAGAGATGAAATAGTGAAGGCAGAAGTGGATCAAGTGGGTATAAAGATGAGGGGTAGTAGGAATCCTTGGGTAACAGAAGAGATATTGAATTTAATCGATGAAAGGAGAAAATAAAAACACTGCAGCAAATGAAGCAAGCAAAAAGGAATACAAACGTCTCAAAAATGAGATCGACAGGAAGTGCAAAATGGCTAAGCAGGGATGGCTGGAGGACAAATGTAAGGATGTAGAGGCATATATCATTAGGGGTAGGATCGATACAGCCTACAGGAAAATTAAAGAGACCTTTCGAGAAAAGAGAACCACCTGTATGAATATCAAGAGCTCAGGTGGAAAACAAGTTCTAAGCAAAGAAGAGAAAGCATAAATGTGGAAGGAGTATATAGAGGGTCTATAGAAGGACGATGTACCTGAGTACAAAATTATGGATATGGAAGAGGATGTAGATGAAGATGGAATGGGAGAGAACTGAAAGATCTAAGTCGAAACAAGGCCCTGGGAGTAGAAAACATTTCATTAAATCTACTGTTAGCCTTGGGAGAGCCAACCATGACAAAACTTTATCATCTGGTGAGCAAGATGTGTGAGACAGGAGAAATACCCTCAGACTTCAAGGAGAATATAATAATTCCAATCACAAAGAAAGCAGATGTTGACAGGTGTGGAAATTACCGAACTATCAGTTTAATAAATCACGGCTACAAAATACTGACAAGAAATTCTCTAAAGACGAATGGAAAAACTGGTAGAAGCCGACCTTGGAGAAGATCAGTTTGGTTTCCGTAGAAATGTTGGAATACGCGAGGCAAATCTGACCCTAAGACTTATTTTAGAATATAGACAGGGAATGGAAAACCTACTTTTCCAGCATTTGTAGACTTACAGAAAGGTTTGACAATGTTTACTGGAATACTCTCTTTCAAATTCTGGATGTGACAGTCGTCATATACCGGGAGCGAAAGGCTATTAACCATTTGCACAGAAACGAGATGGCAGTTGTAAGAGTCGAGGGGCATGAAAGGGAAGCAGTGGTCAGGAAGGAAGTGATGTTATCACATCTGTATATTGAGCAAGCAATGAAGCAAACAAAAGAAAAATTTGGAGTAGGAATTAAAATTCATGGAGAAGAAATAAAAACTTTGAGGTTTGCCGATGACATTGTAATTCTGTCAGAGACAGCAAAGGACCTGGAAGAAAAGCTGAATGGAGTGGACAATGTCTTGAAAGGAAGCTATAAAATGAACATGGAATGTAGTCGCATTAAATCAGGTGATGCTGATGGAATGAGATTAGGAAAAGAGTCACTTAAAGTAGTAGTTTTGCTATTTGGGGAGCAAAATAACTAATGATGGTCGAAGTACAGAGTATATGAAATGTAGATTGGTAATGGCAAAGCGTTCCTGAAGAAGAAAAATTTGTTAAGATCGGGTATAGATTTAAGTGTCAGGAAGTTTTTTCCGAAAGTATTTGTATGGAGTGTAGCCATGTATGGAAGTGAAACATGGACGGTAAATAGTTTAGACAAGAAGAGAACAGAAGCTTTCGAAATGTGGTGCTACAGAAAAATGCTGAAGATTAGATGGTTAGACAACATAACTAACGAGGAGATACTGAATAGAACTCAGGAGAAGAGGAACTTGTGGCACAAATTGTCTAGAAGAAGAAATCGCTTCGTAGGACACGTTCTGAGACGTCAAGGGATCACCAGTTTAGTATGGGAGGGAAGCGCAGAGGGTAAAAATAGTAGAGGGAGACCAAGGGATTAATACACTAACAATAAACAGATTCAGAATGATGTAGGTTTCAATAGTTACTCAGAGATGAAGAAGCTTCCACAGGATAGAGTATCTTGACGAGGTGCACTAAACCAGTCTCTGTACGGAGGACCACAACAAAAAACAACAACAGTGACATCAGGAACGCGGTAAAACATCAAATCTCCGATATCGCTGCGGCCTAAAGCAGAGCCTGCAAGAACAGGACCAACGATGACTGAAGAGAATCGTTCAAAGTGACAGAATACCAACCCTTCCGCAAATTTCTGCACTTTTCAGTGCTGGGCCTTCAACAAATGTCGATGTGAGAACTATTCAACGAATCATTATCGATATGGGCTTTCGGAGCCGAAGGCAGACTCGTGAACCCTTGTTGACTTTACGACACAAAGCCTCGTCTGGGCCCGTCAACACCGACATTGGATGGCTGATGACTGGAAACATGCTGCCTGGTTGGACGATTCTCGTTTCAAATTGTATCTTGCAGATGGACGTGTAAGGATACAGAAACAAACTCATGATCCATGGACCCTGTATATCAGCAGGGAAATGTTCAAGCTGGTGGAGGCTGGTGAGGGTAACGTGCAGTTGGAGTGATACTGGACCCCCGATACGTCTAGATACGACTCTGCCTGGTGACACGTGGTAAGTATCCTGTCTGATCACCTGCACCCATTCATGTCTTTTGTGCATTGCCGGCCTTTGTGGCTGAGCTGTTCTAGGCGCTTCAGTCCAAAATCGTGCGATTGCTGCGGTCGCAGGTGCGTATCCTGCTTCAGGCATGGATGTGTGTGCTGTCCCTAGGTTAGATAGGTTTAAGTAGTTCTAAGGTCTTGGGGCTAATGACCTCAGATGTTAAGTCCCATAGTGCTCAGAGCCATTTGAACAATTTCTTTTTGTTCATTCCGATGAACATGGGCAATTTCAGCAGGACAACGCCCCCTCCTGCCCTCGCACGTCCAGAATTGCTACAGGGTGGCACCAGGAAACACTCTTCTAAGTTTAAACACTTCCGTTGACCACCAAACTTCCCAGGCATGAACAGTATTGAACATATCTGGGATGCCTTGCAACGTGCTGCTCAAAAGAGATATCCACCCCCTCGTACTCTAACGTATTGATGGAAAGCCTGCAAGATTCAGGACGTCAATTCCCTGCAGCGCTACTTCAGACATTATTCGAATCCATGTCTCATCGTGTTTTAGCAATTTTGCGTGATTCTGGGGCCCTACACGATATTAGGCAGGTGTACCAGTTTCTTTGGCTCTTCAGTATATATATATATATATATATATATATATATATATATATATATATATATATATATCACAAACGAGTTGTTGTTGTTGTTGTTGTGGTCTTCAGTCCTGAGACTGGTTTGATGCAGCTCTCCATGCTACTCTATCCTGTGCAAGCTCCTTCATCTCCCAGTATCTACTGCAACCTACATCCTTCTGAATCTGCTTAGTGTATTCATCTCTTGGTCTCCCTCTACGATTTTTACCCTCCACACTGCCCTCCAAAGCTAAATTTGTGATCCCTTGATGCCTCAAAACATGTCCTACCAACCGATCCCTTCTTCTAGTCAAGTTGTGCCACAAACTTCTCTTCTCCCCAATCCTATTCAATACCTCCTCATTAGTTACGTGATCTACCCACCTTATCTTCAGCATTCTTCTGTAGCACCACATTTCGAAAGCTTCTATTCTCTTCTTGTCCAAACTAGTTATCGTCCATGTTTCACTTCCATACATGGCTACACTCCATACAAATACTTTCAGAAACGACTTCCTGACACTTAAATCTATACTCGATGTTAACAAAGTCCTCTTCTTCAGAAACGCTTTCCTTGCCATTGCCAGTCTACATTTTATATCCTCTCTACTTCGACCATCATCGGTTATTTTACTCCCTAAATAGCAAAACTCCTTTAATATTTTAAGTGTCTCATTTCCTAATCTAATTCCCTCAGCATCACCCGACTTAATTTGACTACATTCCATTATCCTCGTTTTGCTTTTGTTGATGTTCATCTTATATCCTCCTTTCAAGACACTGTCCATTCCGTTCAACTGCTCTTCCAAATCCTTTGCTGTCTCTGACAGAATTACAATGTCATCGGCGAACCTCAAAGTTTTTACTTCTTCTCCATGAATTTTAATACCTATTCCGAATTTTTCTTTTGTTTCCTTTACTGCTTGCTCAATATACAGATTGAATAACATCGGGGAGAGGCTACAACCCTGTCTTACTCCTTTCCCAACCACTGCCTCCCTTTCATGCCCCTCGACTCTTATAACTGCCATCTGGTTTCTGCACAAACTGTAAATAGCCTTTCGCTCCCTGTATTTTACCCCTGCCACCTTCAGAATTTGAAAGAGAGTATTCCAGTTAACATTGTCAAAAGCTTTCTCTAAGTCTACAAATGCTAGAAATGTAGGTTTGCCTTTTCTTAATCTTTCTTCTAAGATAAGTCGTAAGGTCAGTATTGCCTCACGTGTTCCAACATTTCTACGGAATCCAAACTGATCTTCCCCGAGGTCGGCTTCTACCAGTTTTTCCATTCGTCTGTAAAGAATTCGCGTTAGTATTTTGCAGCTGTTACTTATTAAACTGATAGTTCGGTAATTTTCACATCTGTCAACACCTGCTTTCTTTGGGATTGGAATTATTATATTCTTCTTGAAGTCTGAGGGTATTTCGCCTGTCTCATACATCGTGCTCACCAGATGGTAGAGTTTTGTCATGACTGGCTCTCCCGAGGCCATCATTAGTTCAAATGGAATGTTGTCTACTCCCGGGGCCTTGTTTCGACTCAGGTCTTTCAGTGCTCTGTCAAACTCTTCACGCAGTATCTTATCTCCCATTTCGTCTTCATCTACATCCTCTTCTATTTCCATAATATTGTCCTCAAGTACATCGCCCATGTATAAACCCTCTATATACTCCTTCCACCTTTCTGCCTTCCCTTATTTGCTTAGAACTGGGTTGCCATCTGAGCTCTTGATATTCATACATGTGATTCTCTTCTCTCCAAAGGTCTCTTTAATTTTCCTGTAGGCAGTATCTATCTTACCCCTAGTGAGATAAGCCTCTACATCCTTACATTTGGCCTCTAGCCATCCCTGCTTAGCCATTTTGCACTTCCTGTCGATATCATTTTTGAGACGTTTGTATTCCTTTTTGCCTGCTTCATTTACTGCATTTTTATATTTTCTCCTTTCATCAATTAAATTCAATATTTCTTCTGTTACCCAAGGATTTCTATTAGCCCTCGTCTTTTTACCTACTTGATCCTCTGCTGCCTTCACTACTTCATCCCTCAGAGCTACCCATTCTTCTTCTACTGTATTTCTGTCCCCCATTCCTGTCAATTGTTCCCTTATGCTCTCCCTGAAACTCTCTACAACCTCTGGTTCTTTCAGTTTATCCAGGTCCCATCTCCTTAAATTCCCACCTTTTTGCAGTTTCTTCAGTTTCAATCTGCAGTTCATAACTAATAGATTGTGGTCAGAATCCACATCTGCCCCAGGAAATGTCTTACAATTTAGAACCTGGTTCCTAAATCTCTGTCTTACCATTATATAAACTATCTGATACCTTTTAGTATCTCCAGGATTCTTCCAGGTATACAGCCTTCTTTTATGATTCTTGAACCAAGTGTTGGCTATGATTAAGTTATGCTCTGCGCAAAATTCTACAAGGCGGCTTCCTCTTTCACCCCTTCCCCCCAATCCATATTCACTTACTATGTTTCCTTCTCTCCCTTTTCCTACTGACGAATTCCAGTCACCCATGACTATTAAATTTTCGTCTCCCTTCACTACCTGAATAATTTCTTTTATCTCGTCATACATTTCATCTATTTCTTCGTCATCTGCAGAGGTAGTTGGCATATAAACTTGTACTACTGTAGTAGGCATGGGCTTTGTGTCTATCTTGGCCACAATAATGCGTTCGCTATGCTGTTTGTAGTAGCTAACCCGCACTCCTATTTTTTTATTCATTATTAAACCTACTCCTGCATTACCCCTATTTGATTTTGTATTTATAACCCTGTAATCACCTGACCAAAAGTCTTGTTCCTCCTGCCACCGAACTTCACTAATTCCCACTATATCTAACTTTAACCTTTCCATTTCCCTTTTTAAATTTTCTATCCTACCTGCCCGATTAAGGGATCTGACATTCCACGCTCCGATCCGTAGAACGCCAGTTTTCTTTCTCCTGATAATGACGTCCTCCTGAGTATTCCCCGCCCGGAGGTCCGAATGGGGGACTATTTTACCTCCGGGTATAAATACGGATATCTCTATTGGTGTAGCAGGACGTTGCATGGAACAACATTACACCTGTATTTTCTTCATTTGCAGATTATAATAAGTTTTGGTTAGTATCTCCAAGATGTGGCAAGAGCAGTCCATTTTCACCTGAGCAGCAGGTCAGATGTTGGAGTGTGGACATGTGGATGCAAAAAAAGTAGTCTTTACTGACAAGCGTAGACAACTATGTGTTGCATTTATGACCATGCAGAAAGCGTCTGGTAGTAAATTACGTGAGGTACTTAAGGGAAGACTGTTAGACACAGACTAAAAACAACACACTGAACTGGGTGCATGTTAAGTTATCAACTGTCACAATCTGTACCTATACCCCTACGTACTCACATATACATACAAGGTGTTATAAATCATGCCAGAGCAATCTTTAATTGTGAAATACGCAAATGATTTACAGAAATGTTCAATACAGCACTGAATGAAGTGTATCTTCAAGTTCTATATACATATGTTCAATGTGGCTCCCTTTCGTAACAAGACAAGTGTCCCATTTGTAATCAGTTTCTTGCCAAATTATACGAATTGGGTTTTGATATATGGTGGCAACTACTTATCCGTTTTCTCACGTCGTCGACATATCCTGGAAGCAAGGAACAAGTACTGTCTTTAATGTAACTCTATGCAAAGAAATCCATCGTGGTTAAGTCAGGTGACCATGTTGGCCAGAATGTTGTTCCACCATGTACCATGTGCACTTTTGAATGGAGATAGACGGCATTTTCTCGATGATAATGTGGTGGTGCCCCATCTTGCTGGGAAATAAATTCTGTGTCCATATACTGTTGTAATTGAGGCATTAGATAATTATCAAGCTTGTTCATGTACATCAGCCAGCTACAGTTGACTCGGCAAGAAATAAAGGACCAGGAATTTCGTTATGGCTTATAGCATAAAGAAATTACCTTTCATGAGTCCCGTACATGTTCGATTATGTCACGTGGAGTCTGCTCACCCCGTATTGGAACATATGCTGATCCACTTGACTGCAGGTATGGAAGGTGGCTTCATCATTGTATATAATTTTATTAAGAAAATCACCTTCAGTCTGCTTTCTGTTCAACATTTATAACAAAACTTCCATCTTTTTTGAACGTTATTTTCTCTTAATTGTACGTCATTTTGCTACAGTTCCAGTTTGGAGGGTCTGAATGACGGTCATTCCCATAAAACCTTCCACACTGTTACATTAGACATACTCAGTTGTAGTGTGGCACATTTCATAGATTTACCCGGACTACGAATATAAGACTGTCAAACTTGTTGAATTGCTGTGTCAGAGACTGCTGGTTGACCCCAACCCAGTGTTCAAAGTGATACACAGCCAGTTATGCTGATAACTTTTGTACCAATTAATAACAGTTTGTCCCTGATGTGGCGGTTTGCGGTATTTAATCCTGAATTGTTTCTCAACTGCCTAGCAGATTTGGATTCATGAAACCATAAACAGCACTGCACAAGCTCATCACCGTTATATACCTCCATGATGACTGCTAGAACAACTCATTCGTGCATGCCACCTAATGGGAACGTCTCAACTAACAGTGTTGGGCAGGCAGAAACCTTGAAGATATATTGCATTCATGACCCAATGTTTCCTGCGTGGACATAACTGCGCCACCAAGTGAGCTACACATGTAGACTAACCATTTTGTGTCCATGCATCCACACTTCAACACCTGACCTGCTGGCCAGGGCAAAATAAGCAGTAATGACTTGTTCTTGCCCTATGTACTTGGAAGTAGTATCTAACCCAAAAAATTGCGACTTGTAGTAGCTACAATTATTAGTGTGCAAATGACGTAAATACTGACATCTTGGGTTGTCGGGTGTTCTGCCGGATATCAGCGTCGTACTTGCACGTAACTGAGCGGCAACGCTCCAACAGGTCGTGGTGAGCGGGCGCGGACCGCAGGGGGAACGCTTGGTATCCCAGACCGTAGATGAAACCCCCAGGGGCGGGTTTGGTGGGCGCGGACCGCAGAGGGAACACCTACAACCGCAGCGGACTGAAAACGGAGCAGCAACGCTCCAGCAGGTCGCAGGGAATCGGCGCGGACCACAGAGGAAGCGCCTGCATCCGTTGGTGGAGGGGGAAGGCCATAGGCATAAAGACTGGACCAGGTCCACTCGAGGAGCAGTCTCAGGTCGCACCTGATGAAGGTCACGAGCTACGTGACTGAAATATCGTGCAAGTACGACGCTGATATCCGGCAGAACACGCGACAACCCAAGATGTCATTAGATCGCCAGGAAAGCCTGAAGAGTTACGACGTAAATACTGATATACTGATGCAATGTTGTTCAGTACACTGTCTGCAATCACCAATAGAAATATCTGCACATATACACTGGACAAATGAACTATATATATAACTTCCTGGCAGATCAAAACTGTGTACCGGACCGACACCCAATCTCGAGACCTTTCCCTTTTGCGTGTAAGTGCTCATTGATAACTTATAGCCATTATACAGCGTTTAATAAACGTGATGTTCAAGGTTTTCCGCAGGTACTGTCATTACCACAAGTCCTTGATTATAATTGCGATCTCGTGTACTCGCTTTCCTTTCTACGTTGATATCGTCTGCTTGTACCCGACAACAGACACAACTGACGAGTTTTTAGTTGAACTGGCAACGTCGTAGCCTGGCGAGATGAGTCTCCGGTGCGTAGACAGGCGGAGAGTTTGGAGAGTACATCTCGGGAAGCGCTGACAAATTTGTAGTGAATACGGAGCTCATTTCTGACGCTGAGCAGGAATCTCAGTGTACATGCGGCGCGCGGCGTGGGCCGACTGAGCGTGGGTGGCGGCAGGTCGCGGACTCGCGGCTCCCCCGCTGCCCTACTGGCACGCGGCGACCACTGGCGCGGCAGCTGGAGCACGCAGCGAGGCGGTTGCGCGTGACGTGGCCGTTGCCGCGGTAACGACGTAATTTTGGTTCTCAGGCGGAAGTATTGATTGAGCAGCATGTGCCACCGGCGCTTTATAAATAGCCGGTGCCCGTCCGCGTGAGCCGCTCGCTAATTGCTCAGCTCGCGCCCGCGGGCAGGCCTCGCCTCGCCACGCCTCGCCTCAGAGCGCGCTCGCCCTGTCCCGAGTAGCGCGCCGGCAATCCGGCCTCGCTCATTCCCGAGCCTGTCGCCATCTAATTACGTTACCGTGACGACGTGCTGGTCGTTCGTGCTACTGCCGCAGTAAACAATACTTGTGGTGCATTATTGACGTCGAACGATTTGAGAAGCGAGAATAATGACAACAAGTAATTTACTCGTATTCTGGTCCCCAACTGCATTTTGCACTGCTACCCTTTAAAAATGAATAACTGGGAAGGCTATTAAACAACGAAGACTAACTGGTTGTACGTATACGGTTTAGTACTAACAATGCGTATTATGTGATTTGTGGTTTACAGGATGAGTAATTTAGCACGCAGAGCTGGCGTCTCTGGTAGCAAAAACGCCTGTAACTCGTCAGGACATCGCATCGATCTGATACTAGTTGACTGATATTTGTGTGTCGTTCCATCCCGATTGACCCCAATGCCAACGTTCTCCAGACTCAGTGACAGGTAAGTGGAGACATAACGATCCTTAGGGAACCCACGAGCGAACGTTTCCAATGGGCGGGAGCTCCTATGGCGTGCTGATTAGCGAAACAGTCGAACATTCTCCGTCGGGAAGTAAGTCAGGACAGCACAAGCAACTATAACTGGTACTGTTTTTCTTTCCATATCAAGGCAAGGTAACGCATTTTCATTGTTTTAACACATATGTGCCGGCCGTAGTGGCCGTGCGGTTCTAGGCGCTACAGTCTGGAACCGCGGGACCGCTACGGTCGCAGGTTCGAATCCTGCCTCGGGCATCGTTGTGTGTGATGTCCTTAGGTTAGTTAGGTTTAAGTAGTTCTAAGTTCTAGGGGACTGATGACCACAGCAGTTAAGTCCCATAGTGCTCAGAGCCATTTGCACCATTTGAAATACATGTGTAACAAAAATTGTGAGACATATAAACGGTAATGTTCTGGGTGAGTGACTCACTGATTCATCATCGACCAGCCCAAACAACTAAGGATAAAACTTGAAATTTGCACAAGGTGTTGATCTGGTATTGTAGACGACGTTTAAGAACACTTAAGAGGGTGAAATAGGGGATGATAGCATTTTTGAAAACGTGCCTGCTATTAAGGCAATTTTAAATCAAGTCGTACGAAAATTGGTATTAGGTTTCTCCATCAGAAATAAATAAACTCCTATTTCAGCAGCTTTTGAAATTTATCACCTATGGTGGTAGATGTAAATGTCGTGTGAGTAGGACCTCCCGTCGGGTAGACCGTTCGCTGGGTGCAAGTCTTTCGATTTGACGCCACTTCCGCGACTTGCTCGTCGATGGGGATGAAATGATGATAATTAGGACAACACAACACCCAGTCCCTGACCAGAGAACATCTCCGACGCAGCCGGGAATCCAACCCGTGCACTTAGGATTGACATTCTGTCCCGCTGACCACTCAACTACCGGGGGCGCATTCCTGTGGTGGTGAAACACTAGGTGAAAGCTTCTTTGAAAATAAATAATTATTAAAGAGCTACTAAACTGTTTCTAAAGCTACATATATCAAAACCGGCTTTTGACTCCTCCGTTAAAAACAAAAAATAATCGTTTCAGTGTTTTTGGAAATTCAACCCCGAATGGGATGAAATAAGGGACGAAATATTTGGTGAAATATTTCATTATAAAAGCATCATGAAAACAAATCTGAATTTGGCTTCTCAGTAAGCAATAAAAATATGTTTCGCTGTTACAAATAAAAAATTATGCGTTTCACTGTTTTTGGAAATTCAACCCCACGGGAGTAAAACAGGAAGTAAAATATTTTACGAAAATTTTCCATCGTGAAAGCACTTTTAAAGCTAAATATATGAAAACTGATATTTGGATCACCGGTTAAAACTGAGAAACATATGTGTTTCACTGTTTTTGGAGATTAAACACTTTCGTGGGTGAAATAGGGGATAACAGTTTTTCCTTATCGAAAAAATTTAAAACCAAGTCTATAAAAATTGGGATTTCACTTCTCGGTTACACATAAGGAAAACTACGTTAAGGAATGGAAGTTTTTACGGAAACACCACCACAAGAATGTGAAAGGCACGATGAAGAAAAACCTTGGACTCCAGCTACCAGAATCGCATTTTGGTCAGCAAAATACGTTCGGAAATGAACATGCTTCTACGGTCGTAAGTTTCGTGAAAAGGTTGGACTGTGTTGCAGTTTGTGAACGATAGAAAAATTCGACTAAAGGAAAAGAAAAAATTCTGTGCAGACCATATAGTCTACATGATCGAAGTTAGATGTAAATATTTACACAAAATTGATCGCTTTTCTTCATTTTGTGTTCAAAGAAATTTGGTAAACATGAGAAATTTGTATCTTGGAATACTTTTCAGACTCGCCCCTAGCCAGTCCCGTAGTAGAAGATTAATAAATTATCTTATTTCATTTTACAGTTTTAAACATGGCTGTTACTCACCAACTGTGTACTAGTTTGGACATAGGATTAAACAGCCAACAGGTTGCGCATAAGTGACGTATTCACTTTTTGTGTGCTACAGTCTGCTTTCTCAACTTCCAGAAATTACTTCATAAAACTACGTTTTTACAAAATTTTCCAAGGTACAACATCGTCAAGTACCTAGGAACAAAATATTCTATTGAAATTTAAAAGTACTGCAATCGAGAAATATTGTCAATACTGCATTTAATAGCCTATCTATTACATTATTACTCTGCTACATAGCTATGATCAGTAAGTGAAATCCAATTCAGTAGATGTGATTCGAAAACTAGTTACAAGTTACGTACAACCTGAATCGGCAGCTATGCAAACTAACTCAAATTTCTAATACCAAGACAGGTAAAACTTACGGCATTTAAGAAATTCAGTTCATTTGCAAATTTCACAAGCTCAAAAGTAAAAGTACTTCTACTGTTTCGAGGTAAAAGACGCTGCACGGCCGATGAACTATGGCTTAACCATTCACACGTTATACGAGTATAACCATTTCTAAAAATAGTTTTTCAACATACAGCATTTTACTCCTTGTAGTGTATTCTACAGCACTTAAATGTGCAGAATATAAAATATTACAAATTATGTGGGAAGCATAATTTGATGTCTGATAACAATGAAACAGTAGAAAATACCGTTAACTGCTTCTGTAACTCAATAGTTCTCATTCCTTCATGTGAGACTAAAATCGGTCACTAAACTGAAACACCAGCGATGAATCTTCACGTGTTCCTTAGTACGGGATCCTTGAGATGCAACGTCCTCTTCTACGTTACAAACTGGTTGTAATATTTCATGTAACTTTAATTGTATGTAATTTGTGAGTAAATCACATAAGTTTGTGGCAGTAAGAAAAGGTTTATCAATTATAAATTTTTGTTAATGAGGAAATGACAACTGAATCGATTACTGGAACTCGGTAAAGCTGAGATGGACGGCGGTAATTTTGTGGAAGGGGAAGCGGTTTTCATTGCAAAAACCTTAGAAAATTAAACGTGGATGAAAAATTACGGGGGGACTGACGTGTAGTCGTTTTTATCTCCTCTCTTTGTCATCGCGTTCTACAGTTTGGACATGGACACATTTGACCATAAGGGTTTTGCGCTCTGAACCAGAGCAACAACAACAACCAAAAGAGTGTGTGTACGAGAGGAACGCAGAAGTTTTGAGAAAACTATAACATCAGCATGGTTCCAGATATAGATGCATTTCCGAAAAGAAATACAACTTTGTATTTACGACGGCAAAGATGGACCACAAAACACTAAGATTCAAAGGAACAAGATTTAAGACAAAAGGTTTATCAGAAAATCAACGCAGAAGGAAAAGATAATCTCGGCACTGAATGTACGTGAAAGAACCAAACGGCATCGTCAACGGACGCTGGTACACCCTACATAACCGGAAGGTGGAAATGAAATAGTTAAAGCGCTGCATCGCCTGAGGGACTGAGTGAAATTCTCAACTGTGACGGTAAATCGTAGAGTCTTATAAACGTTGAGTATTTAGCGATGTTAGTGTTCAAAGAATCTGGACTAACATCGAATTATTTGTTGTAAATTAGTTATTGCGACTATCAAAGAGTACTTTAGTGGAAAAGTGAAAGTCTAAGTAAAAGTGATGCTACTTAGCAAAAATACGTAGTTGCGTGTGTGTTCACTGTTCAGTGTTACAAACTGTGTGTACATTAACTCTAGCACATCCCACTCTCACGCCCTTTCCAAGTATACTTTAAGATAATTTAACATAGATAATTATTTCACAGTTCAACGGTGCCTCGGAGCAGAGGTGAAAATTTATTTTATATATTTCTTAAAAAATTCTTGTCCTTTTCCCAAGAATCGTCGAACATAGGCAACAAGTCACATCAGATATTGTCAGCAACAGTCGCGATACTCATGTGGGCTACTGAAATACTCCAGGGATTTATCTCTGCTGAGCATCCCCTTGCATCTCTTTAAACATGTATCGAGTAGCAGATTTTCACGTGAACGCTAGTAAAAATTAAAAGGCAATAAAAACCTAAGTAGTTTATTCGAAGAACAACACGCGATAAGCTAAATATATGTTAATCTCAACTCTTAAATTTTCCGGCAGTCTCAAGTTGACTGTGGAACTATACAAGCTTGACTGTGAATTAGCACTCTAAACAGCTACTACAGTAGATCACATTAAATTACGTAGTCGTTTTGAATGTGTACTGGGCGATCAAATGGCTTCCATCTAAGGGCTTTGCTAAAGCACGTATGCAATGTAGCGCTACTCCCATTCAGGTATACAGGATGGTCACAAACAGTCTGCAAATATTTTAAGGGGGATGAAGGGTAGGTGGCACTGAGGTATAGCTGTTAAGAAAAATAAAATGAACTATATGGTTCCAGAGAACTTCTCAAGTCTCAAACATGTATGATGTATGTATGCAAACTAAAGCGTCAAATGAAAATTTGTTTTAACGCCGGGATTCGAAACCAGGCCTCCTGCTGACTATTCAGATGCACTGATCATTACACCACTGTGGCACGATGGCTGTGCGTACCTGCACGATCCACCCTAGCATGACTCGCTTCTAAACCATCCTAGTATGACTCGCTCCTAAATCCAAATTATCACCATCCACCGTTCAGCCTATTTGTTACTTGATATCTGAAAAGGTCTCTGTAAACATATAGTTCCATTTGATTGAAGCACCCATGCCTGGGTTTCAGGCCAGATGCCCTGTTCGTTCGATGCTCAGGTGCTACTTCAAAATAATTAGAGATCATCTGCAACTCTATTCGAGTCTAAGGGAAATACCAAGTGGACTGAGGCGTGAATGGGTATTTGGATTGAGGTTGGAGGCGTGCTAGGGTTGCCCGTGCAGTTGTGCAAAGCTACCGTGCCATCGTGACGTAGTGGTTGGCACATCTGTCTAGTGAGCTGGAGACTTGGACCCGAATCGGAGCCAACGTTTGAGCAGTCTCGTTTACTATAATCTAAGGCCGACCGGTGTGGCCGAGCGGCTCTAGGCGCTTCAGTCTGGAACCGCACGACCGCTACGGTAGGTTCGAATCCTGCCTCGGGCATGGATGTGTGTGATGTCCTTAGGTTAGTTAGTTCTAAGTTCTAACTTCTAGGGGACTGATGACTTCAGATGTTAAGTCCCATAGTGCTCAGAGCCATTTGAACTATAACCTACTCCAGGGGCTCCCAAACTTTTCCTCTCACGGAGCGCTTTGAGATTTATGGTATATTTATGGAACACCTTATTTATTTCTAAGATTAACAAAAGTTTCAAAAACGAGAAAAAGTTGTTTTATTCAGGGAATACTTAAATTTTAAATCATATCTAATGAGACAGATATAACAAAATACTGAAACAATAATTATATCGTCAAAATACCGAAAATTAAAACGCCATGATTTCAATAGCTTTTCGCGTCACTTCCCGTGGAATACCAGTGTTCTGCGGAGCACAGTTTGGGAAAACCTCATATACACTATGGAACAATTGACACGAATTGAATCTGGGAGCCTCTTGAATTTTATCTCGCAACGGCCTGATTCGTTAACTGCTAATTATTTCAGGAGAGGGGAAGTATACTGTATTTTTTTCTTATCAGTTACTTCTAAGTGCAAAAAATTCCGTAACAGACTTACAAGATTTCAGACTGTTTCTGATCACGCTTATAAGCACCGACACCTAGTGAAGAGGTTAGTGTGACATTTTTCCCCTTGCTACGTGCGTGCAGTGAACTCAGAAACATGAATTATGGCGACGTTATTAACAAATGTGTCCAAAACAAGACCAATGCGCCGTTGTTCTTTTCTCAACGGCTGAAGCACAAACTTAGGCAGACACCTTTCGTAGGGTAAACAATGTGTATGGAGTAGCATGTCTGTCGAACACCACCGGTGTGAAATGATCAGCAAAGTAGTGCTGCTGCTTCACGATACCGCACGTCCCTGTATTGCGAATTTCGTGACGTCTGAGTTAAGTCAACTCATGTGGGACACACTCGAGCTTCCGTTCTATAGTCCTTATCTCTTCCCAAGCGATTATCACGCCCTCGGTCCCTTAAAAAGCCATTGAAGGGTTGACGTTCCCTGTCGGACAACCATGTGCAGCAGCCATACGGAATTCTTCACGCCCTCGCTCCCTTAAAAAGCCCTTGAAGGGTCGACGTTTCCTATCGGACAACAATGTGGAGCAGCCAGTTACTGACTTCTTCATACACCAGGCTACGATGCTTTTCCAAACGGATATCGTCGACTTTGTGCGTCGTTGGAATGATTGCCTCAATGATCACCGTATTTTGCATGATTGACATATCGATTCTGGACGGAAACATTTTGAGCGCCCGTTGCACAGTGTATACGTCCACGTGTCTTAGTCCAGATTCACCTGTACAACACAATAGCACACAACAGAAGTTTCATAACAGACTTTTTCCATTAACATTCGTTTGATCTTTAACGGTGCATGAAGGTAGCTCTGCAAACTTTATTATTTCATAATAATTTCACACCGTTGTCTTTATTCAAAGATAGCAACATACATTAAAACACTATGAATATTTCAATAGACAGCACATAAGGCTAACCTTAGCACATTGCCATAACTTACAGGTTACCTGGTGTACGCACTATTAGTTTCACCCCAGTGGTTCCCAATCTGAGGGGTAATTACCGATTGAGGGCTAAAGTAAAATATTATGAGGGCCAAAAACGAAGGGTCTGATTATGTTTCAGTCACAAACCTTAATCATTTTAGTGGAACATTACTATTTTCTCCATTTCGTAAGAATTTAACTCTCATAACGTAAGTTACCAATAATTACTTTTACTTAGTACTAGCATTATCATGTGGCACAGTGTGGTGAAGGCTACAGACTGTGAGACGAAGATATGAAAAACTTCTTCTTCACATATCCACCCAATATATGCATATATTGTACTTTTTACCATAAATACGATACTAAAGTTGAGACGTGCATCACGTACACTGATGAGCCACAACACTATGACCACTTGTTTAATAGCGTGATTTTTCATTTTTCAAACAATACAATAGACATTCTGCTTGGTATGGATTTTGCAAGCCCTTGACAGAGTTTCAGAAGTGTGTGGCACTTTATGTCTTCGCACAGGTCAATAAATTCCGGCAAATTACGGGATGGTGGTTTACGGGCACGCAGTTGGAGCCCGATATGTGTTCCGGTGAGTACAAATCAGGCACATTTGCTGGCCAAGACACCAATGTGAGTACACTATAATTCCCCTCAAATCACAGTAGCTTGATTCTGACGTCGCAACACGGACGGTTATCCTGCTGGAAAATGTCATCGCCGTACGAGGAGATTTCAAGCGTGAACCGATGCTGGTGGTTGGCAATAACGTTCACGTAGTTCACGGCTGTTATGATGCCTTCAATTACCAGCACAGACTCAATGGAAACGCAACTGAATGTGCTCCATAGCATAATTCTGCCCTGACTGGCCTCTATCTGTGCATGTTTAGTGCAGCCATTCGCCTGGTAACGCTTTGTAAGCACCCAAACATCGGCATGGTTTAACGAGAAACGCGATTCATTCGACATATTTCTATTGATCCACAGTGAAAACTAAGTGATGCTGCGCCCATTGCAATCGTAACTGACGATGTCGTTGGGGATACACGGGAACACGTAGGTCTCATGCGTGATGTGCAGCTCCGCGTTCAACAATGGCCTTTGAACCGCGAGCTCCGGAACACTTGTGCCTGCACCAGCATTGCACTGTGTCGCCAGATCTGCCACAGATCGCTGCCTCCCTTGGATTACACAGTGGGTGATCCTCCGACCTCTAAGTTTTGTGATGAGACGTGGTCGTGCAATACCACCCGTCCTACTCGTTATCTGATTAGCCTTCAGTCACTTTCCACAGGTGCTCACGACAGCGAACAGCTTCGACGTTTCAGAGATTCTCGTTTCCAGCTGCTGGACCATAATTATGTGCCCTTTGTCAAAACCACTTATATCAGTGGATTCCTGCATTTTCGGCCCGTATCTTCGCTATAAGGACTGCCGATTCGTCTCTCTTGCACTTACATTCTTTCCTTAGTGCGCCACGTGCTCGAAACACCACCACGAGGCATTCAGCCTCGCGTAGAGCAGTGGTCGTAATGTTTTGGCTCATCAGTATATACTACAGTATCTCATGAAAACGTCTCTTCTCCGAGCTGTAGATAGTTCCCGTAATGAAGCAAAGTTTCCTTCATTATTCACTTCACAACAACTAAATGACTTAATTAACAAAAGAATAGAATAGTAACGGCTACTCCTTTATTGTAGGACCAATCCAGTATTATTATTATTATTGTTCTTTCTTTCTTTCTTTTCTCAGACGTTATGTCTGGTCAAAAATGGAAAGTGACGCGGACCTTGATCAATCGTGACTTCCTTTTAACTGTACGGTATATGTTATATTGCATTTAGGAACTTTCGGGTGGTTGAACATGTATCAATAATTACAGATTTCCGTAGTTGTATATATAAGTTTGGATGTAGCTGTATTGCATTGATGTACTGGTGGATATTGTGTGGTATGACTCCTGTAGTTGATAGTATAATTGGTATAATGTCAACTTTATCCTGATGCCACATGTCCTTGACTTCCTCAGCCAGTTGGATGTATTTTTCAATTTTTTCTCCTGTTTTCTTTTGTACATTTGTTGTATTGGGTATGGATATTTCGATTAGTTATGTTAATTTCATCTTTTTATTAGTGAGTATGATGTCAGGTTTGTTATGTGGTGTTGTTTTATCTGTTATAATGGTTCTGTTCCAGTATAATTTGTATTCATCATTCTAAAATGGTTCAAATGGTTCTGAGCACTATGCGACTTAACTTCTGAGGTCACAGTCGTCTATAACTTAGAACTAATTAAACCTAACTAACCTAAGGACATCACACACCTCCATGCCCGAGGCAGGATTCGAGCCTGCGACCGTAGCGGTCGCTCGGCTCCAGACTGCAACGCCCAGAACAGCACGGCCACTCCGGCCGGCATTCATCATTCTCCAGTACATTTTGTGGTGCATACTTGTATGTGGGAACGTGCTGTTTTATAAGTTTATGTTGTAAGGCAAGCTTTTGATGTATTATTAGGCAGGTGTAGAGCTCCTTTCGCTCTTCAGTGTACAGTATAACTGCTAGTATGTCGATAAGTGCTACACCGTTACCTCCGAAATACTGCCTTTAATACGCTAAGAGGTTTCCATTTAATACTACAGTAGCTTACTGCAACCACTCACAATAACAGCCTGCGCAATTATTATTATTATTATTATTATTATTATTATTATTATTACTATTATTAACGACAGTCATCATACAGAATAGCAGAGACGAAGGTAGCAGCAAACACAGGTTGGGCTAAAAGCCACGAACGAGCTCTAACTGTGAATAATTTTATTCGTTTCTCCTTTCTTATGTTTCAGATTCTCCAGTTCTTCAAATAGGAAGGACGGGTGACTGGCCATTGAATACGTAAGTTATTCACAATTATAAAATATTCACTACCTCTTTGCGTTTGGCCCATCCTGTTCGTTCAATAGAATCTCCAGTCCCTTACTGAACTACTTTCATGAAACTGTGGCGAGCGAGGAAGCAAGAAATATTTGCGCAGGCTGTTATTGTGAGTGGTTGCAGTAAGCTACTGTAGTATTAAATGGAGACCTCCTAGCGTATTAAAAGCAGTATTTCGGAGGTAACGGTGTAGCACTTATCGACATACTAGCAGTTATACTGTACACTGAAGAGCGAAAGGAGCTCTACACCTGCCTAATATCGTGTAGGGCCTACGCGAGCACGCAGAAGTTCCGCAACATGACGTGGCATGGACTCGATTAATGTCTGAAGTAGTGCTGACGAAACTAACACCATGAATCCTGCAGGGTCGTCTATAAATCCATAAGAGTACAATGGGGTGGAGATCTCTTCTGTACAGCACGTTGCAAGGCATCCCAGATATGCTCATCAATGTTTATTCCGGGGAGTATGGTGGCCAGCGTAAGTATTTAAACTCTGAAGAGTGTTCCTGGAGCTACTTTGTAGCAATTCTGGGTGTGTGGCGTATCGCATAGTCCTGCTGGAATTTTCCAAGTCCGTCAGAATGCACAATAGCCATGAATGGGTGCAGGTGAACAGATGGGGCGCTTACGTACGTATCACCTGTCAGAGTCATATGTACAGGTAGATGTATCAGGGGTCCCGTATTACTCCAACTGCACACGCTCTGCACCATTACACAACCTCCACCAGCTTGAATAGTCCTCTGATGACATGCCGAGTCAATGGATTTATGAGGTTGTCTCCATACCGGTACACGTCCATCTGCTCGATACAATTTGAAACTAAACTGATCCGACTAGGCAACATGTATCCAGTCATCAATAGTCCAGTGTCGGTGTTGACGTTCCCAGGCGAGGCGTAAACTTTTGTGTCGTAGAGTCATAAAGGGTACACCAGTGGGTCTTCGGCTCGGAAAGCCCATATCTATGATGATTCGTTGAATGGTTGGCACACTGACACTTGCTGATGGGCCAGAACTGAAATCTGCAGAAATTTTCGGAGGGGTTGCACTTCCGCCACGTTAAACGATTCTGCTCACTCGTCGTTGGTCCCGTTCTTGCAGGGTCTTTCTCCGGCTGTGGCGTTGTTGCAGATTTGATGTTTTTGATACTCACGGTACACTCGTTAAATGGTCGTAAGGGAAAATTCCCACTTCATCGTTACCTCAGAGATGCTTTGTCCCATAGCTCGTGCGCCGACTATAACATCACGTTTAAACTTACTTAAATCTTGATAATCTGCCATTGTAGCAGCAGTAACCGATCTAACAACTACGCCAGACACTTGTTGTCTTGTATAGGCGTTGCCGACTTCAGCGCCGTCTTCTGTCTATTTACATCTCTCTGTATTCGAATACGCATGCCTATACTATTTTCTTTGTCGCTCCAGGATATTTGCAAGTTAATTTTATTAGCAGTGTTAGATAGAAAATGCGAAACATAGTTAAAGCACCCTTACTTTTTAAACCCCGTTATTTTTCACCATTACTACTCATAAATGATAAATTTAACCCAAAGGTGCCTAGAAACTTTTTCTATAATGGTGAGAAAGTGTGGCGCCCTGTGACGTCACTCTCCGTCTCGGCCACCATTAAAAAAGCAAGGCGTCCACACACGCGAAAAAAAGGCCATAGCTCGGTAGTTCATGTGAGGTTTAAGGTGGGTTAATGATGCCAGATTGGCACCACTTTTAGCCACACTTACGTCTAACGCCACCGTAGGCGTGTCATACAGTGAAATTTCCCCACATCCCCCTCACCGTATGTCACACCTTCTCTTAAGACCTCTGCAGTGGAGGTCAGAACTGCGACGCCCAGCTTTGAAATCACGCAGTTTTCTTATGTTTGACTGAGAGAAACATTTCAGAAACACTGTCTCTCAGATGAAAAGTTCTCAAGAAATAACATAAAGGGCGTCAATGAGACCATCCTTTCTTTGGGGCGTTCATTTACACATTACGAGTTCGAAAAATGTCAGTTTGCAGTGCGATGTGTGAGAACGACGTTTTTGATGACTACTGACACTGCTATTACCCGCAGACGGTTCAACACTTCTCTCAGGACATCGTGGGTTTCAAAAACATTCAGGTGTTCTGACCCCTTTGGAATGTAGCTTAACTGCATACGAAGTTGAATCACTAAACCTATTCACGAAATCTGAACGTCGTTGGAAGCAGCAGAAGGGGTTTGCACGTATTAGTCCTCCGGTGGCGCGATCAGAAGATAGTGCGATGTCGACAAATATAAAACTTTGTAAATTTAACTCGATTTTTTATCACTACAGTAGCATTACATATCCTCTCGATTCGTGAAGTTTCATTACTTTCCTCCTCCCCTTTAGCGTGATACACTTTTGTCAGACAGTGCACGCTGTTGACTATGACGAAACTGAACCCATAGATTCCATATTTGTCTGACCGTCGTGGGTCTTGAGCAACACGAGCAGCATTGCCTTAAATGATATAAGAAATGTTCGGTAAGCCAAGATCCTACTGCTGTCCAGTTGCAGAACGTGCTAGTAGAAGTTTCTTATACAAGATATAATACACAAATAAAATTAAAATCTGTTTTTTCAATTAAAAATTCTCTGTGTCAGCTGTTATTATATACAGAGTGTGAGAAAAATAAGATCCAGAAAACATGGGCTCTAAAACCCATATCTTAAGAGCCATGAGCGCTTGTTCATCGTCGAAACTGTGAAACACATCTCTTCTGCTGCAGTCTCTTTCTTTCCCGGCCGCTTCCGTACCTGAGTCGTCAGAGTGGCTGACTGTAATACTAACGTCCCACTTTCAACTCTGACTACTGCCAGGGATTTTTCCTTGGTGAGGAGGCTGGTACGGGATGCACTCAGCACCGTGAGGACAACTGACGAGCAACTCGACCGACTGGTAGAGGTTCCATAGTTGGAAATCTGACGACGACCGGGATAGCGCTGTACTGTCTACGTGCTCCTTCGTACCGCAACCAGTGAGGCTATTGACACACGACGACCGGCGGTTGGTCCGTCCCAGTTGGCCCGTGGAGCACCAGAATGCGGAACAGCGCTTTTTTTTCTTTAGCTTTCATTATTTTGAGAAGAGGTAGTATAGACCAAAACAAAAAAAAATAACAGTAAACACAGGCGCTAAAATGCATACTTTAAAGAGCTAATAACGGTTGTTGATCTTCACTACTATGAAACATATTTCTTCCACTGAATAACTTGTCTTAGCTCATAAGGCATGCATTTAAAGCCCATCTTTACTAGGCACTGTTTTTTATTCTTTTTTTTGTCTGTAAAACCTCCTCATAAAATATGGAAAACAAGGAACTTCCAGTAGCAGAGATGCGTTTCATAGTTTTAAGAATGGACAAGTGCTCAATTTATAATGTATGCATTTTAGAGTCCATGTTGATTGGAATTCTTTTTTCTTGTTTTCTTGGGTACTGTCACCTCTCAAAATATTCGACACTTTTTTAAAACCCTGTATACAAAACGTACGTGGCGTTAGTTACCGCCTGTTTTGCACGCTTATGATGAAATGCTAAAGCTAGCGTGTCCGCATGTAGTACACTTCATGCCCGTTTCAGGTTTTCTGCTTGTTGCCTTCGTCGTATTGTAATTTTAATGGCTAGCATTGCCTTTCCTTGGAGCTGAAACCATTTTCTTACTAAGTTTAGTACAACAAGTGGAACGTTTTCTTCAACAATTAATTTGTATTACTAGCCAGTTTGTGCCCATGGCCATTTAAGGGGAGTTATATATATATATCTCAATTATAAACTCACATAAGAACTATTTTATTTTATTTTTTAAAATTTAAAATTTATTTTTTTTTAATTTTAAATATAATCTATGCCAGATAAAAATGTTAAAAATTTTAAGTGCATTACTTCAAGATCTAATAAATGGGTAATTTTTTAATTAGAAGGCTGTGGATTGCTGTGTTATAAAGGATAAATTACGTGTTTGTTTTGGTAGCACTGTCAAAAACAGGATCGTATCGTTTCAGAGGATAAACACGCGTTTTATGTCGAAGAGCTAACGTTTTACCGAGGAAAAATGACGAATAACTTGGTAAATCTCTCAAAAGGTAGAGTATGACGCCAAAACGAAGTCTTTTTAGGTAAACGTGGGTTTCATGGTAATAGGTTTTCGAATCAAGGGAAACATTGCGTTCAACATGTGGCATGTGAAGTTATAGACAATGAAATACAGGCAAACTCGTCAGTATCTAGAGAAACACCGATTAGTGCTTCGAAGATTAAAATAAAACGTAGTGATACACAGTTTTCTCAAAACGGAAGTGACGTAAATGGTAGGCTAGGTTATATTCTGATAGATTTACACGTTCTAAAAAGGGTGTTAGGTGAATGTGTGTGTTGTAAAATATGTGGAGCGCCAGTTAGTTTACATGAAGACAGTGAGGTATCAAATGGATTAGCCAGGAAACGTATCAATAATTGTGCCAGATGTTAATATATTTATTCATTTTGGAATTCTGGTAAGCGTAAAGATAATTATTTTGAAGTAAATGTTAGATGGTCTGATGGATTGAGAGCTATTGGCAAAGGACACACTGCAGCAGATACAATGGGTGATGTGATGAATATGCCACTCCCACCTTGTGAAATCGACAAGTATGCAGGATTTATTGGAGCTGCTGTGCAATGTGTTGCATATGAGTCAATGAAAGGTGCTGCAAACGAAGCTGTTGAAATAAATGATGGTATGACTGACACACCAGTAACGTCTGATGGCACTTGGCAGAAGCACAGTTATAGTTCTAAGATTTCTGTTGCTATGGTGACCAGTGTAGATACTTGAAAGCTAACAGTTTTCCAGATTTTAACCGAACATTGTTATAAGTGTAAATCTGGGAATGAAGAAGGGCATACCTATGACAGAAATTATGAAGGAACAAGTGGTGGTATGCAGGCCTCTGCAGCTACTGAAACTTTTAGTCGATCTGTGAGCGAAAGGGGAGTGTGTTATACCAAGTTCTCAGGTGATGGAGACTCAAAAGCATATAACAGTGTAGTAGCCGCTCATCATTATGGTGAGAAGAGTATCACAAAACTGGAATTTGTTGGTCATGTCCAGAAGAGGATGGGCACCAGGTTGAGGAAGTTGAAACAAAGTTTGAGAGACAAGAAACATTCTGATGGTAAAACCATAAAAAACAGGCTGACAGACAAAATGATTGATGAACTACAGCAGTGTTATGGGCCATTAGAAATAATACTGAGGATTTGTTGAAAATGAAGCACGCAGTATGGGCTACATTCTTCCACAGACTGTCAACTGATGAAAAACCAGTACACCACCTTTGCCCTCCTGCACCTGGTTCATGGTGCAATTATCGCAATGCCCTGTACTCAAACAGTTCATACAGCCATAGACATTCCATCCCAGCAGCAGTCATGGATATCATAAAACCTATTTGCAGAGACAGGACAAATCCTCAATTACTGAAGAAGTGTCTGCAAGGTCAGATTCAAAATCCCAATGAGTCGTTCAATAATCTTATATGGACTCGCTTACCAAAAAATGTTTTTGTTGGAATGAAGACACTTAAGTGGGAGGAGGAGCAGTGATACTGTTACTTCTTTTAATGGTGGTAACGTTGGTAGGGGGAAAGTGCTACAGTGCGTGGGAGTTAATCCTGGAGCAAACTGAATCAGAGAACTTGAACAGATGGACAAAGTTTGCATTGATAAAGCAGAGTATGCAGCACAGTTTGACACTAAGGAGTCCGGAAACAAGAAAAGAAGAAAAAACTTGCAAAATCATCAATGGGATGATATACAGTACGGTGCAGGGTGCTTCTGAGTGACTAAAAATAAAAAATTAAGCAAATGTTAAGTGAGTTACATTCTTTTGAAACTTTAGAAGCCGTTCCTGGAGATCAACATTTTCTGTTGCATTTTTCCCTAAGTCTCAGAAACCACTTTGAGTAAAGTATTCAAATTTTCAGGGAGTAATAACATACGTATCTTGAGTCTACCGAACTAAAAGTTGAACATAATATTATGTATAATTAAAATTATTTAGGATGACGCACAAAAAATTACACAAAATTTTAACTGTGTAATTAAAAATTGTATTTCCGAAAGCAGCGGCAGAAATGCAATTATTGTAGTACAGTAGGCTCAGAACATACAGTTTAATGCCTTGTAAAAGTTTCATGTCAATGGCTACAGTGGATCCTGAAATGCAGGGAAGCCAAGTCACTAAATTTAATATTGTGGGGATAGGGCGTTCCAACTCCCGTTAAAGATGGACACGTACCTTGGCAACATGTGTGTCATCATAATCATTAATCACATAGCGTACAAAACAACTTTCTTTACAAACAAAATTGAAGTTCCTTTCCATATAAATACAGTCACAATCAGAATCTCTTGTTATCCTTCTTTCTAAATATGTTAACAACCACTATGATTTCTTGTGTTTCTATACAACAAAATTTGATTTGTGTATAGAAAAAAATTACAGTTCCCACTCAACAAGGAATGCTACAAATTATGACAACACATGCGTCAGTGATGTACTTGATGTACTTTTGCATTTAAAAACTGTAAAGGACGAAATCTGTTTACGCTGCTAAAAAACTTCTGAAATAAAAGTTCAACAATTACATTAAAGCAAAATGTGTACGAGGTCTAAAATGGTTTTCCTACTAAATTCGGATCAACCATTTTTCGCTAAGAGTGCAATGCACAGACTCAATACAGGTTTATTGGACTTTATTGGTTCAAATGGCTCTGACCACTGTGGGACTTAACTTCTGAGATCATCAGTCCCCTAGAACTTACAACTACTAAAACCTAACTAACCTGAGGACATCACACACATCCATGCCCGAGGCAGGATTCGAACCTGCGACCGTAGCGGTCTCGCCGTTCCAGACTGTAGCGCCTAGAACCGCTCGGCCAGTACGGCCGGCTGGACTTAATTGCAAGGCTACATTTTCACACAGACGGGACTGTAATTGATGATCGTACTACCATGACAAATATAGGTTTTTGAGAACGTTGTACTGGCCTGTGTTACTGTAGTATTATCTCTATACAATTACATTGTCATGCTACATATTGACGTTTTGTGCTCTACCAACCACCTTCCACTTACAAGGTGGGCGACTGTCGAATGTGCTGTGGTCAGTTGGTTATAACTCTCTTGTACAGTCTGTTAAGTAAGAGCGTGTTCAGCATTACACACAGAAGGTAAAAGATTCGCCTTGGTTCTTTCACAGCCCTACGGAGGAAGCATTTGTCTTCGTGCAGTGTCGAGAAAGCATTATTTTACTTTCAATTCTTGACTGAAGCACACAAGAAGAGACATGAGTTCAGCGCATTGTCAAACTCATTCACATTTTCAACCAATTTATAGCGAAAGGCAAAGGTCCCGAGTTCGAGTCTCGGTCGGGCACACAGTTTTAATCTGCCAGGAAGTTTCAATTTATAGCGTGTTACCCATTTTTGTACAAATGACTTTGATTTCCCCATATATTTAGCCGCCATGACACGAGTTATTTCCGGCACTTTGGGGTGGCTGAATAGAAACACAGCATCGAAACGCGGCGCGTAAGAAACTAATACTTTACGGACATTGCATGAAGGACAGAGGTTCTCTGTATTGGGCTGTGAAAGAACTAAAGCAACATCTTGTATCACCTTTTGCTTAGCACACTGTACGGGCTATAATGCTCCATGAAATTCAACGAATGATATAATAACATGCCTTTTCTGTAATTATTATTGTATTTCAGCATATTGTTTCCTACATTTCTTGAGAGAGTTTGCGTATTGTGAATCTTAGGACATTTAGTATGTGTGGGGATATGCAGCGGTCACGATACCATAAGAGAATAACTTCGCGGTTTTTCTTACTTGTGTCTTCTGCTTTCTCCCTTCATGACGGCAAATATATTTTTTGGCAGACAAATTTTGTGAGAAACCCAAGTCAGTACTATCCTGGAACAAAAATGGAACAGCTGCATGAAACTGTTTAATACAGTCTATTCACTGCTCGTGATTGAGTGTTAGTGACGCCCTTGGAGAAAGCAAGCTCACTGTAGAGGATGCTGCCTGATGTGACGTGTCATCCTTCAGCTTGCGATTACCTGAGTTTCGATTAGGAAGTAGCAAAACACAACGACCTTTCGACTGACAAACCCTTATCAGCAGTGACAGAAGGAAGTGACTCTTATGTGGCTGCGAACAGGACGTTGCTCACTGATTGCAGCTTCCTCGTCTGGCGAGATGAGAAAACAATAACAAAAAGTTTTGCTGTATCGCTTACAGCACGGCGTACTTCAACCAGATGCATTTTATTTGCAGGTAAGATGTTATCGGCAGGCGTGTCTATTTTAAACTACCACAGGGCAGAGTAGCACGAATTTTAGTTTTTTTTTAATCTATCAGGCACCCTGGAGCGTTTTCATATGCTATCAGCAGCCACCCGTAACTACGCTTTTACAGAGTTAGGCGTTTCATAGCGTTATGTCAAGGCTACTTCAGTTTTAATAAATAGAGAAGAAGAGTGGGTTTACTTCTCAGGTTTTTCCGTGCTTCCATAAGTCACTTGGGGCTAATAGATAAGTGGTACAATTTTCACACTAATGGTTCATCCCCACCCACAATACAACCTAGTCACCGCCTCCAGTGTTATTGATAGTACCAACTTTCCTTCCATGTTTGATGTTGCAGAGTGGTGTGTGTGGGGGGGGGGGGGCTCTCGCCTTACGACTGGTTAAACGTTGCCCACTAAAGTCTCCTAGCTTCTTCACATGAGCATCACTTACAAGCCAGGTCCTTAATATTTGGGGATGTGTTTCATACTGTTTCTACCTTTACAGGTTTTAACCTCTACGAGTCCCTCTACTACCACGTAAGTTATTCCCTGACGTCTTAAACTATGTCTCTCAATCATCCTGTCCGTTCTTCTTATCAATGTTTTGCATATACACTATGTGATCAAAAGTATCCGGACACCCCTAAAAACATACGTGTTCCATATTAGGTGCATTCTGCTGCCACCTACTGCCAGGTACTCCATATCAGCTACTTCAGCAGTCATTAGATATCGTGAGATAGCAGAATGGCGTGCTCCGTGAAACTCACGGACTTAAACGTGGGCAGGTGATTGGGTGTCATTTGTGTCATACGTGTGTACGCGAGATTTCAACAACTCCTAAACATCCCTAGGTCCACTGTTTCCGATATGATAGTGAAGTGGAAACGTGAAGGGACACGAAAAGCACAAAAGCGTACAGGCCGACCTCGTCTGTTGACTGACGGGGACGGCCGGCTGTTGAAGAGGGTCGTAACGTCTAATAGGCAGAAATCTATCCAGACCATCACACAGGAATTCCAAACTACGTCAAGATCCACTGCAAGCACTACGATAGTTAGGCGGGAGGTGAGAAGACTTGGAGTTCATTGGCGAGCGGCTGCTCATAAGGCAGACATCACGCCGGTAAATGCCAAACGACGCCTCGCTTGGTGTAAGGAGCGTAAACATTGGACGATTGGACAGTGGAAAAACGTTGTGTGGAGTGACGAATCATTGCACACAATATGGCGATCCAATGGCAGGGTGTGGGTATGGCGAATTCCCGGTGAACGTCATCTGCCAGCGTGTGTAGAGCCAACAGTCAAATTCGAAGGTGGTGGTGTTATGGTGTGGTCGTGTTTTTCATGGAGGAGGCTTGTACCCCTTGTTGTTTTGCGTGGCACCATCACAGCACATGCCTACATTTATACTTTATTTACTGACCTGCTTCCCACTGTTGAAGAGCAATTCGGGGCGATTGCATCTTTCATCACGATCGAGTACCTGTTCATAATGCACGGCCTGTGACGGAGTGGTTACACGACAGTAACAGCCCTATAATGGATTAACCTGCACAGAGTCCTGACCTGAATCCTATAGAACACCTTGGGAATGTTTTCGAACGCCCACTTCATGCCAGACCTCACCGACTGACATCGATATCTCCGTGAAGTCCGTGAAGAACAGGCTGCTTTTCCCCAAGAAACCTTCCAGCATCTGACTCAACGTGTACTTGCGAGAACGGAAGCTAAGGGTGGGCCAACACCATATTCAGTTCCAGCATTACCGATGGAGGGCGCCACGAACTTGTAAGTCGTTTTCAGTCAGATGTCGGGATACTTTTCATCACATAGTGTATTCCTTTCCTCGACGATTCTGCGAAGAACCTCCTCATTCCTCCCCCCCCCCTTTCACCCCCCCCCTAACTTTCAATATTCTTCTGTTATGCCACATCTAAAACGTACCACAAATGTCTATTCCCAGGAGATCTTTCCTCATGGTAAAGCCTCTGTTTGATAGTAAAAGATCTCTTTTGGCCAGGAATGCCTTCTTTGTCTGTACTAATCTCTTTTTGTGACCGCCTTGCTTCCTCCGTCGTGGGTTGCTTCGTTTCCGCGGTAGCGGAGTCCTTAATTTGGTCTAATTTGTGATCACCAGTTTTGGTGTTAAGCCTTTAACAATTCTCATATCTGCTCCCAAGTGGATTTGTGTGGATTAATGTGGAAATTAGGCTGAGTGTGCCGACATTTCTATTCAACAGCCTCTATAACACTACATTTCAAACGCTTCGATTCTCTTCTCTCCTGGTTTTTCCACGCCAAACCAAGCTGTGCTCCAGACGTATACTAACGGAAATTTGTTCCTTAATTTAAGCCCGATGTTTAATACTAGTCACCTACTTTCCGCCTGGAACGTACTATTTGTCCTTGGTACTCGGTTTTTTTGTAACTTCTTGCTTTGTCCGTCATGTAATTTTGCTTAGAAGGCAGCAGATTTTATTCATGTCGTCTATCTTGTAGTATTAAGCTTTGGTAGTTAATTTATAATTAATCTCACTTCTGCTACTCTTCATTAAATTACCCTCAATATGTATTCTAAGCCCATTACACTGTTCCTTCCACTCAACATGTGCTACAATTATTCTTCTGCTGCGGAGATCAGTATTAGCACTGGATCTTGTCATTGGTGTCGTTTCATACTGAATTTCAATCCCACCTCCAAACCTTTCTATTTTTATTCACTACTGATTTTTCCATGTAATGACTAAACAGAAGAGAGGAAGGACTGCAACCCTTTTTTATACATTTTTTAATCCGAGCACTTCGTTTTTGATGTTTCACTCTTCTTTTTATCCTCTTGTCTCGCGTACAGCTTGTATACTTCCAATCTTTTTGCATAGCGGCTGTTCGTCTGAGAAATTCGAACATCTCGGATCATCTTACAGGTGTCAGAAGCGTCTTATAAGTAGATAGCTACTATGAATGTATCTTAATTTCTGTTGTGTCTTGCTCCCATTGCTGGGGTTCCTCAAGAACTTTTTGTAGGCCCTCTGCTCCGAATGTCAAAATATACGTTGATGTTCAGCATCTTAGGAGGAAGTGACCATTTTAACAAGTAAGAAAAAGCACAGCTCACGCCGAAAGATTCAGGTGTTCATTGTTTTGTATTATCGAGAAATAGTATGAGGGTGGTTCTATGAACGATCAGTTAAAAACTTGGTTTGAATTACAGAGTAGTAACGTAGATGTACAAGTAGATACGTCTAGCTAAAGAGTCTTAATACGGTACGAAGTGCAGGAAAATGACAAGGTAAACAAGAACTCATAAGAGACTGTAGAACATGCGTCTCGAATTAGCGTGTTACCGGTACTGTGAACCAGTATATTCCGTAACACACTTCGCTGCGCCTGTAAGCTAAAGTAAGGGCCCTAGCAGCCGGCAGACGTGTAGCCAGCATTCAGGCGCGAGGCTGCCGTCAGTAGCGCCTGAAAGCCACAGCCGGCAGTAACGGTGAGGCGTTTCCATAGAGACGAAATCAAAATTGCGTTACGTGATTGCCGAGCAGCCACATCAGGCGCAGATCTCCCTCGCCGCACCGACTACGGTCGCGCGTGTTTCGCTCCCACGAAGTCCGCAAGTTCGCGTGCAACTGTTCCGCTAACCAATTGCAACTCCAAAACTCCACTGCGTTCTGTGCATAACAGTAATATTAACGAAACTTACAGTCTCTTGAGATATTAGGGCTAAATCATAATTTCTAACCTCATGTGTTGCTCACTTGTTCATATTTATCTCTCTTCACGTGTTTAACATAGAGACTTTTGCTTCGAAGGGAACAAATATTAAGGCACGGACGGAAAAGAGAAACTCTACAGCTTGACGTATTTTATTTGCATCGACCACCCTTTGTTTTATTTTTTAACTTTCCTCAGAATTTTCCGCCGTTTCACAATTTAAGTCACCGTTTTATCGCCTGCTTTTCTTGTTTCTTATCTTCTTATGTTTTAAAAATTCTGTAGGCTGAAGAGCAGCGTACTAAGCTGCTGCCAGCCCGCCTCCTATGGAGGTTATCGAAATTCAATAAAGGACAAAACATTCTAAGCTACATTTCGTGGAAGGGGAAAGAGATTAATTCATACCTCACGAGAAGAAGTTAAAATACTCTTCGAATACATCAAAGACGGATGTTGCCTACATAGTTCTTCAAGTTTAATTCACCGTACTATACAAATTATAGTTAATATTGGGTACACTGCACTCAAAAATATCTCTGTCTTCAAATTAAAGCTGTATACAGAGTGCCTCAAATTTAGAGATAATGACAGGAATGATCGTTTGAAGCAAAATCTCTAGTAAACATAGGCTCTAAAATGCTAATCTTAGGAGCTATGTTCACTACCTGATCTTCCACACTGTGAAACAAATCACTTTTACTGCAAGCTCTTTGGATTCCATATTTCCTGAGGCGGGAGTATCGATGAAAACAACAGAAAAATTCCAGTAAACATGGGCTGTAAAGTGTATCTCTTAAGAGCTATGAACACTTTGTCATCCTCGATATTGTAAAATATAGCTCTTCTACTGAACAAATGCTCACAGCTCTGAAGGTCTGCATTGCAGAGCCCTTGTTTACTAGACTTATTTTACTTCGAATGATTGTTCCTGTCAGATCCCTGAATGCTGGCCACTCCTTCTGGGACACACTTTATAATTTCTAAATAATAATGTGCAACAGGTGGCACAACATCCGAAGAACATATCGATGCAGATAAGCGTAGAACCCAAAGCGGGCCCCTCCCTGTCACTGCTCCCTACGTCGTTCAGGTGTAAATAGGTAACATATATGTGATGCCACGTTCAGGAAGCATCCTGAGAGGGTTGCGGGAGACAGTGAGACCCGCGAGTGAGCTTCCAGGTGGACGCCACACGCGAGGTAATACAAAGACGTTACAGCCCACATAATGTGCAAGGCAGTCACCGTGATACGTATTATGGCAAAACAACTGAATAAAGGAAAGGGATTATGGTGTAGAAAAGAAGATATATCGAATATAATATCAATTTGGCATCTGGCAACCAACAGCATCTACAGTCGTGCTCAAAAATATCCGAACGACCTGAATTGCATTTCGCCTGATTCGCATGCAACCAGCCTAACGTAGCTGTCTAGCAGGTCCGCTAATCGCTCCTAGGTACAGTCGCTTGACTATTGAAAATGGTTCCAACAAGTCACCATTAGAAAACACTGCTCTGTATCGCAATAACTCAAGATGTAAAGTAACACCACGATACTAGAAATAACAAGGAACACCTTATCACCGATAAGGCAGTCCTTAAGGCTTCTAAGCTCACATTTGTTGTAATAAATGACATACCTGAAATGTTACCACTCTCATTATTTCGTCAGGTAGGCAGTGCACGTAGTAAGTTCGTCCAATTCATGATTTCCTCTTCAAAGTAACATACCGCACTTGTTATTCAACACAAAATCACATTAAAAATTTATGTTATTCATTAGCAGCTAGTTGAGAATATGTATGAACTTCAAATGACACGATGAACCGTCTCGTTCTGCAAATGGATTCAAGCCCAGTTCATGCAGACTAAGATTTCGTGACTGACGGGAACTAACAGTCAGTCCTGACTAGGCATACACAGAGTGATATACCTCGATTTTAGACAGTATCAGTAAGCAAATATCAACATTAAATTACATAAAGTAAACATTAACGGACGCGAATTCCTACCCAGCATCTATTGTCCCTGTTAACGAACTACGGGAGATGTTAAATATTGCTTCTTCAAAAGTAACTTACCAGAAATGCCGTGAGTTAAAGCTTTGTGTTGGACTGGGATTCGAACCCAGAACCTAATCGCATTGTTATCGAAGCACAATCAACTGTGAATTATCGGATTTTCTCGCCAGTAGCTAGATGTTTTAACTGAAATGATGAGACGAAATATTAATCTTTTCCTTCCCAGGACTCCAACCAGGCACCTATCGCTGATATATTATAGAGAAAACTAACGTTAAATGTGGGTTTGTTACACCAGCAGCGACTTGTGAGCATGTTTGAACTAGAAATAATATGACGAAGAGTTTAGTGCTGACTGGGAATCCAACCCCACACATATCGTTTCTACACGCAAACAGACGTCAGTTACCGAATCTTTCTCCACCAGCAGATCGGAATAACATCCTTGAACTTACAGTGATCTCGCAGATAGTTATATGACTCACTGGGAGTCAAAAACGTCAAATATCGTTGGTGTTGACAACGAATGAAAATGCATTAAAAGTCAAAATTATTATCCACCAGCAGATAGGTGTTCTCATGCTAGAGCTTGATAATTCATAATGAAAACCGTAGTGCCGGGCAGGATTCGTACCCATCCACGCGCAATATGTGGAGATGTTGAGGAATCTGCAGTTTTCAACAAACAGCAATTGTAGTCGAGCTTTATTGTCACGAAGAGATAAAATTTAGCGTTAAGAGCGGTCTGAGTTGCATTCCCCGTCAGAACCAATTTTATCGGCATACAGAAGCTCAAATAAAAGATGGAATAAGTGTCCTGTGACCCTACATAGGGTTTGTTTCGTCACTAGAAATAAATAACTAGTATAAGAATGGTAATTGGTGACAGAGTTTCCACATGTCGCCACTCCTGACTTTATTGTGGTTCAACCTAACGTCTACTTGGTAGAGAAGGAATATCATGTTTAATGTGAACTTCAGACCACAATGCTACTATACCTTCTTCACTTGGCGTAGCCATAAGTGAATAGAATCTGTCTCTCCCTATCAAAAATGATAGGTAGAAGTTGGAATCGAACCCAGACCATAAGAATATGAACCTATGATCAAACCAACAGACCACAAAATCGTTTTCCTTGTGACTCATTTTCCTATCATAACACCGTTGCGCCACACTGTATTAGTCTTCTGACACACAGGCTCCCTGTAGTGGTTTGCGGCATGTTCAGTACATTCATTTACTTGGTTGACCGAATCGCCATGAACTAGCTGCGTCGGCTACTCACCGAATGCATACATTCGACTGTGTTTTGTAATCACCGAAATAAAATCACGTAACTGCCACCTACACAGAACTGCCAACAGTGTAGGATGCAGAAATTTGAATAGGAAGTGTTCCTTTCCACTTGAGTTATTCTATTGCACTATCTGTTTGTTGAAAACGTCGTGCAGTGCAAAGAAAAGCTGTAGCTGTCTCTCAGAAGTCTTGATCCGGCCATATGAATTATCTCACAGCACTGTGGAAAGTGTAATTTCTGGAGGATTTGCTGTTGACTTCTGGAGGTGTTGTAATTATGTGTTAGCTGGTAGCTTGATGGGAAGCGTTGTGCACTGTAAATAAGATGTCATGAGTTCGTATACATTCGCGGCTACATTTTTTAAAACGCAATTCTGCTGTTTGCTGAATTTATTAATCTAATAGAACTTTGAACATAATTCCCTTCACTTCTCAACCCAAAATAGTCGCATGTGGAAAAAGGGCTATCTTCTGCGATATTTTGTTCTTTTCAGGTTTAATAGATGGTCAGGCAAGAGATGCATCTCGAAACTTCGTGCTATGTATGGGAAGAGCGCATCGTGCCAAAATAGTCACAAAAGTATTTTCTACATTAGCTGTCGTCTGGTGGTGGCATTTTATTCTTCTTCAATCCTTGTTTGACAGCTTTAACTCAGAACAAGTTTTCTACATGCATGTAATCAATAAACTATGTGCATTGTGAGACTCTTATAGATAACATCAGAGAATTCTCATATATCGTTGATGACTAATTTTTCTCTCATGTTTAGTATTGTTTTAACAACACTAAATGAAACCTTACGAAAATTGTGCACTGTGTTATAAGAAATGAAATAAAACTACTCACGATAACCGTTACAACGAAAGTCTGTTTTAATAAATCTGTACACAAGCGTGCATCTATCGGCACGAATTTGTAATATATTACTCAATTAGATTTCGATTGGGTCATTGTTAAATTCAACAGATATGTCATGTCAACAGATATGCAAATGTGGCAGTTCATAAATAAAGTTATGTATCCCTAGAAACCGAAAATTTGTTTGTCAGCGGCGGAAAGAGGCGTTACCTATTGTGGAGCATTGTAAGTTTTTCACCATTGCACTATGAGCTGAAAGTAATTTCTTGCGATTTGCTTATCAGTTCATTTCCTTCATACTTGTCACCCTGTCACGCGAGTCTTAAGTGAAGAACAATATTGAATTTCGTATCGTTGGCGATCGATTCGAATTTCTTCAGAGACGCTTGCATTGTGAAGCAGCTTGGCAGTCAGAAAGCCGAGATCTATGACCATTAACAAAACTTACTGACTCGAGCTGCCAAGAGGATTTGATGTGTGAAGGTTTTCTTCTGATTTCGTTACAGAATTTTTTCTGGAAATTCGCAGCTCCACAAAATAAACCACAAAAAAATTCCCACACGCTGGCCCCTACCACGGCTAGAACTGACGACTCCTTGAAACGTTGCAACACGAGACACGGGCGGTACCACGGGGCTGCGGACACACTGCTGCCAGCACGCCACTCTCATCTTGGTATTTGTCGCTCAGCCTCATAACGCATCGTGAAAGATAATAAAAGTTGTCACTTACGTGAAGAATAGCATTTCTTTAGCCAAAAAATTGAATTTTTTGTCTCAGTGTCTTAGTTTACATGAGGAATATATAGCACGAGTCATTCAAATGGAAGGGAAATATCAAGTTATTTTAGCGAGTCAATTCAGTACCATACGCGGAAGTGATTGCACTGTCACAGTGTTGCCAAACGTTTGTGACGATGTTGCCAATTCTCAGCTGTGCTAGGAACCAGCTCTGTAGCGTTATAGGAGGAGAATCCCGTGCTCGTGTAATAGGAGAGGAGGCGCAGGGTTTGGTTAATATGCAGCGTTTTCTCCTACCAGTTGTGTCAAACATTCAGGTGTGTTATCTTCCATCACGATTACAGTTCCCACAAAATATATACGAAGAGAACACTTACCTTGTTACTTTGTGACAAAAGATTATTTCAGTACAACAAAAAGTCTTCGGAAATCAACTTTGCCCACCTGTCACGAAAAGTAAGATGGCAAACACTTTGCGCCTCGAAATCGATTGCATTTATGTGCAGTCTTGTGATCATACAAGTAGATTTCATGAACTGCACAAGAATGAAGAAAAATTTTGGTGCGAATGGAAGCTGTAAGAAACACAGTTAACTAATTATTCTGTACCACGTAATAATCAATTCATTTCAAAATTCAGAAGAGAAGAAACTAAGAATTATGACCATTAAGACAGAAACTAATGTGCAGATGTGTGCACTGTGCAGATCTGCGCTTTTTCATCTTCAGATCTATACAAATAATGTATAATAACCAGCGTAATCATTGCTTTCGTAACGTGTCCGTCTTGTTTAGTCTTCTAAAGATGAACTGCATCCACACCCATCAGTTTGATTGTTTCTTTGTATCCTTCCATCTACTGTCTTTGTGTGTTATTGTTCGGTGTTCAAAAAGCAAAATATTATGCCTGCTCCCATGAGGTATTAAAACGAGGTCGCAAGAAGGTTAAATTATAATCAAAATACAGTGAGACGCCAATTTGTCTGTCGTCATGGTCCTAAGTCGACAGAAATAGTTGTGTGTTATTGCCTGCATCACCGGTATCCCGTTGCCGTCTTCTCTTATTGAGATTTTCATATTACCCTGAACACAAGAATCCGAGATAAATGAGTAAATTCTCCGTGACGAAACATCCCACATTCCATTCATCCTCATCCATTCGTTACGTGCATCGGCGGAAATGAGTGATACGAAAGCTGTTGTGAGGTGACAAATAACAATAACAATGGTAGTAATAACAAATCAATAATCAAGGATGTTTACTGCATTACAGACGATTAACAAAATAACCAAGAAAGGCTGAGTGTTTGACTGGCGCACTGCATAGGTGTTACTGAATTCTGTTCTGGTTGTTTGCAGAGAGAAAAGAAAGAACCCTGTAGCCCTACATATCGCTAGTACAACGGGATATTACCTATCAACTATCCTTGATTTACATCACGAGACGAACATGGCGTCACTGAGCTGATATTTGAAATTCATTTCTGGTTTCTCTCACTGTCTCTCTCTCTCTCTCTTTTTATTTTTATTTATATTTTTTGAGGAAAGCATCGAGAAGTGCGAATAATCAGCAAGTAGGCATATAACCTGTTTACCGTTATTTTCAATGGGGTACGTATCGCAAAAATACAACTTTTAAGTGTGTTATTGCGTAATTCCAGCTATCGACAGTCTATTCGTGAGCTTGCTCGCATTCAGTGGGGTGAAACCTATCACAAAAGCAAGCAAAACACAAATATTTCTTGCACCATGAGCAACACACAAACGAAATCTCGCTGCACTGACATGTTGTCCGATTTATTGCACGGAAAACATATCTGATTTATGTTGCTAAATACAGCTCTATCAGATATCAATTTGGATGCGTACCAAGTGTTTAAAAGTATATCTTGAAATATGCAGAAAGGGACATAGAGGTATTCGGTTGAAACACAGCCATGACCGAGATTGTAACTGGGGTCGACAGCATCGTCGTCTACCACCTTGGCAACTCGAACGGCGACAGTGCTCCGCCGATTACTTACGTTTAGTGGTATCAAAGCTACATCATGAAAACACAAAAATGTTAATAACCCGAAGATCATTAAGTTTTGAACCCATAGAAAGTAAAGCAGTCATCAGTCGGAAGAGTGGTTTGAACACAACAGTGCTTTAATAGCCACGGTTCTGTTGGGTGGTATGCCGTTGTTTTCCTCCGACCTCTGAGTTGACTTACCTAGCCAGTTAATAGGAGAACCTACAGTTTACGTGGCTTTCGGACCACAGTCCAACTCGGCAGTTTTCATATCAAAAAACACTGCCCGAGGGGAAATGAGTGTAAAATGGCACATAAAAATCGCGAGACTGTTGAGAGATCGAACCTGAGACCTTCGTATCCGTAGACGTGCTCTTTATCGCCTTGCCAACATACAGCCAACACTGTGGTTTCTGCTTGGCATTAAAATTATAATCTCTCGTTTGTGCCTGGGTTGGCACTTGCGTGTCCCGTAGGAGACCTTACCTTTGGGACTACCCTCGTATACGTGTGTGTAAACGCCTTCCAATGCCCACTCAAGGAAGACAAGGATACACAGTCTAGCTTCAATATTACAAATATGCCTCAGTTTGTGGATGAACGCAGACCTAGGTTGATAATAATTTTGATATTTAGCAGTACTGTACCCATTGGTGTTAAACTCGTTTTCAACCAATGATTCCCACAGCTACAGGAACATTGCTTGTGATACCTCTCAGACAAAATACTTACGCAGTGCTAGCAGACGAAAAGATCAACCTGACACGAACTGTGGGAAGTTTTTTTTACAACATTCGTACCTGGATAAAGAGCTTTTCCTATTTGAGATATCTGTGAACGTTTCTGCGTAAGACGATTTAAGAAGAAACTAAATTCCTCCAGCTACGCCAATAATTAAAGAAATCGCCTTAACGGCACTAAATCGTGGTTTGTGAATCGTTTACCGACCGTACTATGCCGCGTTTCGCTGGTTGGAAGGCAAAAAGCTTACTGACAAATTTCACAGAAGGAAAAGGGGGACGAAATGTCTCCCACTGGAAGGTCATGTTGTTTTATTTAAATGAATACAAAATCAGGTAAAACGAACAGTGAGGTTGTCAATATAAGCACATTACCGTTGTCAATATGATGTTGCACCGCCCAGGGCCTGTAATGATAAATGGTTAGTTTAGGTCACGCATATTGTATACTGAAGTGGAAGAGAGAGCACCACTAAATTGTATAATCCGTATGCATTGCATTCATACATAAATCACTGTTACATTGTACTTATGGAGCACAGTGAGTGAATTGCATATTTTTCGGTGAGAAAGAGCACTGGCAAACTTAAACTGGTGTCACTCTGAGCTAGAATTTATGGCCAGCGACTAAGTGTAAGGACAGTGAGTCGGATGCGGGTTTTGCAACTGTGAAATACTTTCCTACATTATAGAAGCGAATATTAAATTTGAACTAATATTGCGAAAATTATGGACTTGGATAGCTTAGAATGAAAATCTTTCTGTTTATTGGAAAGGAAAACAAATGATTTTCCAAAACATTCTCTGTCATACACAACTTGAAACAGGTCACTTCGACCAAGTCATATTGAAGAACTGACAGCGACGTATATCGGAAGGTAGTAAGATCCCTTGGCTTTTGGTATGGCAGTGTTCGACAGCCATTTCTAGGCGCAAGTAAATGAAGAAAGGCAGCGCGTTTTTGTTATCAAGTAACGTCTTCATCAATTACTTTAGTTTTAATGTGATCTACAAGTAATTGCTGATGTTTGATATCAAAATGAAAAGGATTCCGTAGACAGGAAAAGAACCTGTTCTTGGGAAACTACTTCTATAATGACCAAAAGGCTTTAATGATCTTCAAGCACATGTGTTTCAGCAGCGGTATGAAAAAAATGATAGTAATAATGACGGTAATAATCGAATTATTCCGTAACTTCACACTTCACAGTGGATTTTCTCGAACTAAGAAATTTCCTTATTTGTGAACATTTCAGAATGCTTCCACATCGAGGCTATGATGCCGAGAAGAGTCTTTACATTCTGCTGACATGAGAATAGCATAATCTCCACTTCAGAAGTTTCTTCTACTTAACCATTTAATAGACTCGCATTTTTTCCGCAGTAACTAACTTCGTAAGCTAAGCACATCATCCGTTACAGCACACTCCCGGGGCTTGGAAATGTGGCCACAATGGTCTGGTGGAACGAACTATCACAAGTGCAATGCGTGGGTTCAGGCATTTACTTTTAAGAGCCACAAACAGATTTACTTTACCTCTGGTAATCTCAAGAGAAAACAGAAATATTGTCACCAGTAAACTTACTTACATTAGAAAATTTTGTTTTATTTGATGAACCGATAGCCATTTAAACAAAAGGGCTCTTATTTTACATGTACTTGATTGAACTAGAGACGTTGAAAAATTTGGTGCTGGACTGTGATTCGAATTCGTATCTCCTCTTTTGAGGATCTGAATCTCTCGGAACAGTATACTTCAACCATTTCGTTCCTTTTCCCAAGACTGCAGCCTTCTCTAAGTCTCCTCCAAAGGCAAGTATGTGGGTCTGAATCCTGATCCAGTACAAAAATATTCATAATTTCATTTCAAGCCCTATCACGTGCACACCGACCTGCTAGTGTAAATTAACGTGTATTTTTAATGTCTGTTCATGTGTTGCCAACAATTTCTGGTCAAACACGCACACATCTTACTGTTGGTGAGTAAGCAATTGATACTTAAGCTATATTCGTGCACGATAAAGAAGAACGACAGGAGTGCGATTCGATTGTCACTCAGGCACAAATATTTGTGTCCTTATTTTAGATTCAATCACCTAGCAGTTGGTAAGAAAAACCGATACGTAACATTTGATTTTACATACTTAGTTAACAATCCGATTACGTTTTGGGTTCGTATCTCCGTCACAGAACTTCACATCATGCGCTTCGTCTTTAAATTGATACACACTTTGTTACTTCTGAATTGAGGTATATCAGACATCTTTCGTTGTTAGTTAACAGGGATGAAAGGGTCTTGATAGGAGTCCCGGTTTATTACAAAAACTGTCGTCCCTTATTTTCAAGTTTAGATTTGATTACTGATATTGGCGAAAATTTCAGTAATTCATGTCTCTTCATGACTAGTCACCAATATGATATGATTAGATTAGATTAATACTTGTTCCATAGATCATGAATACGACGTTTCGTAATGATGTGGAATGTGTCATTTTAATGAAAGATTTCCTTACATACCAATATTCAATTTCTTTACATGAATTTTTTACCTCCTCTCTCATTCTTTTTTATTTTTATCTCTCTCTCTCTCTCTTTCTCCCTCTCTCACTCTCTCTCTCGTTCTCTTCTCTCTCTCTCTCTCTCTCTCTCTCTCTTTTACACACATACACACACACACACATTTTATTTTTATTTTTATTTGTTTGTTGTGCTCGACTATCGGCGAGGCACGAAAACGTCCGTGAACGAGCTTCTTAGTTGTTTGAGTAGAGTTACGAAAGAAATATAAAAACGACTATGAGAGTTACTGATTTATGATGCTTAGTTAGCAGTCAGTTCTGAGTATTATTAGTAACTACGCTCCAGTCACTAAACCTAGTTACAGAAATGCGAATCAGACGCATTACGTATTCCAGGTTGTAGCAGCCACGTCTTTGAGATGCCAACTATGGTCACTGCCCAGCCCGCTGTAGGATCACATCGGTTCGTCTTCTACCTGCGGGTACTGTCACAGAGATTTGGCAACAAGGCAAGGTATGTTTGGCAACACATTCTAAATATAAGTGAGTAGTTTTTTACAAATTCGTACTGATAGAGGCACGCTTGTGTACAGATACTCAGTTTTATTGAAACAGACATTCGTCGTAAGGTTATAGTGGGTAGTTTTATTTCATTTCTTATAACACAGTGCACAATTTTCGTAAGGTTTCTTTTAGTGTTGTTAAAACAATACTAAACATGAGAGAGAAATTAATCATCAATGACATATGAGAATTCTCTGATGTTATCTATAACAGCCTGACAATTCACATGCAGCTTACATCTACATCTATACTCCGCGAGCCACCTTACGGTGTGTGGCGGAGGGTACTTATTGTACCACTATCTGATCCCCCCTTCCCTGTTCCATTCACGAATTGTGCGTGGGAAGAACGACTGCTTGTAAGTCTCCGTATTTGCTCTAATTTCTCGGATCTTTTCGTTGTGATCATTACGCGAGATATATGTGGGCGGTAGTAATATGTTGCCCATCTCTTCCCGGAATGTGCTCTCTCGTAATTTCGATAATAAACCTCTACGTATTGCGTAACGCCTTTCTTGAAGTGTCCGCCACTGGAGCTTGTTCAGCATCTCCGTAACGCTCTCGCGCTGACTAAATGTCCCCATGACGAATCGCGCTGCTTATTGATTACATGCAAGTAGAAAACTTGTTCTGAGTTAAAGCTGTCAAACAAGGATTGAAGAAGAATAAAATGCCACTACCAGATGACAGCTAATGTAGAAAATACTTTTGTGACTATTTTGGCACGATGCGCTCTCCCAATATATAGTACAAAAGCTTCGAGATGCATCTACAGCCTGGCTGTCTACTAAACCTGAAAAGAACAATATGTCGCTGAAGTTAGCCCTTTTTCCACATGCGACTATTTTGGGTTGAGAAGTGAAGGGAATTATGGTCAAAGTTCCATTAGATTGATAACTTCAGCAGACAGCAGAATTGCGTTTTAAAAAAATGTAGCAGTAAATGTAATAGAACTCGCGACGTCTTACCTACAGTGCGCAACGCTTACCGTTATACTACTAGCTGTCACGGAGCTACAGCTGCTCCGAAAGTCAACAACACTTCCTATTGGACTTACGCATTCCACAGTGCTGTGAGATAACACATACGGCCGAATCTAGACTTCTGAGAGACAGACAGTTACAGATATTCTTTTGCACTGCACGACGGTTTCAACAAACAGGTAGTGCAATAGAGTAGCTCAAGTGGAAAGGAACACTTTCTATTTAAATTTCTCCACACTACACTGTTCGCAGTTCTGTGTAGGTGCCAGTTATGTGACTTTATTTCGGTTATTACAAAATAGAGTCGAATTTATGCATTGGGTGGGTAGCCGAGGCAGCAAGTTCGTGGCGATTCCGTCAGCCAAATAAACGAATGTACTGAATATGCAGCAAAACACTACAGAATGCTCATCGTGTGTGCCGTATCGGTGTTATGATAGAAAAATAGATAACAGAGTAGAGGGTTTTCTGGTCTGTTGGACTGATGATAGGTTCGTACACTGACGATCTAGCTTCGATTCCATATTCTGCTGATGCTTTTTGATAGGGAGAGACAGATTCTATTCACTTCTGGCTACGCCAAGTGAAGAAGATATAATGGAATTGTGGTCTGAAATTCACATTAAACATGATATTCCTTCTCTACCAAGTAGACGTTAGGTTGAACCACAATAAAGTCAGGAGAGGTGACATGTATAAACTCTATCACCAGTACCCTTTCTTATACCAGTAATTTATTTCTTGTGACGAAACAAACGCTATGTAGGGTCACAGGACACTTATTCCATCTTTTATTCGAGCTTCTGTATGCCGATAAAATTGGTTCTGACGGGGAATGCAACTCAGACTGCACTTAACGCTGAATTTGATCTTTTCGTGACAATACAGCTCGATTACAATTGCTGTTTGTTCAAAACTGCAGATTCCTCAACATTTCCACATATTGCGCGTGGATGGGTACGAATCCTGGCCCGGCACTACGTTTTTCATTATGAATTATTAAGCTCTAGCATGAGAACACCTATCTGCTGGTGGATAATAATTTTGACTTTTAATGCATTTTCATTCGTTGTCAACACTAACGATATCTGACGTTTTTGACTCCCAGTGAGTCATATAACTATCTGCGAGATCACTGTACCTTCAAGGATGTTATTCCCATCTGCTGGTGGAGAAAGATTCGGTAGCTGACGTCTGTTTGTGTGTAGAAACGGTATGTGTGGGGTTGGATTCCCAGTCAGCACTAAACTCTTCGTCATATTATTTCTAGTTCAAACATGCTCACATGTCGCTGCTGGTGTAACAAACCCACATTTAACGTTAGTTTTCTCTAGAATATATCAGCGATAGGTACCTGGTTGGAGTCCTGGGAAGGAAAAAAATTAATATTTCGTCTCATCATTTCAGTTAAAACATCTAGCTACTGCCGAGAAAATCCGATAATTCACAGTTGATTGTGCTTCGATAACAATGCGATTAGGCTCTGGGTTCGAATCCCAGTCCAACACAAAGCTTTAACTCACGGCATTTCTGGTAAGTTACTTTTGAAGAAGCAATATTTAACATCTCCCGTAGTTCGTTAACAGGGACAATAGATGCTGGGTAGGAATTCGCGTCCGTTAATGTTTACTTTATGTAATTTAATGTTGATATTTGCATACTGATACTGTCTAAAATCGAGGTATATCACTCTGTGTACGCCTAGTCAGGACTGACTGTTAGTTCCCGTCAGTCACAAAATCTTAGTCTGCATGAACTGGGTTTGAATCCATTTGCAGAACGAGACGGTTCGTCGTGTCATTTGAAGTTCATACATATTCTCAACTAGCTGCTAATGAATAACCTAAATTTTATAATGTGATTTTGTGTTGAATAACAAGTACGGTATGTTACTTTGAAGAGGAAATCATGAATTGGACGAACTTACTACATGCATTGCCTATCTGACGAAATAATGAGAGTGGTAACATTTTAGGTATGTCATTTATTGTAATAAATGTGAGCTTACAAGGCTTAAGGACAGTCTTATGTGTGATAAGGTGTTCCCTGATATTTCTAGTATCGTGGTATTACTTTACATCTTGAGGTATTGTGGTACAGGGCAGTGTTTTCTAGTGGTGACTTGTTGGAACCATTGTCAATAGTCAAACGAATGTACCAAAGAGGGATTAGAGGACCTGCTAGACAGCTGCGTTATGTGGGTTGCATGTGAATCAGGCGAAATGCAATTCAGGTCGTTCTGATACTTTTGAGCATAACTGTACAATATGTGATCAAAAGTATTCGAACACCCTATGAAATGCGGCGTTGACCACTAATGTCTCAAGAAGCTTACCTGTTAGTACAAAAGTAGGTGGGGATTATTGTACTGCAGTAAAGAAGCGATAACAGCAAAACGGGTCGGTCTGGAGAGCTACAGACTTCGACCGCGGACTTGTCATTCGATGTCACCTAAGTGACTGACGTCAAATACGTTTCCTCCCTTCTAAAGAAGCTCCCGTGAAACGTCGCTGGTGTGATTGTTAAGTGGAAACACGAAGGAACAACCACAGCTAATCCAAGAGCAGACACAGCTCATTTATTGACAGACGGAATAGCATTATTTGACATAGTTAGCAAACTATACCCATTAGTTGGTTCAACTAACGAGTTAATCATTCTATTAGAAGCGATTGGCTACCAGTAAGTTCTTTGAACTCCTCTTAAATTGAACTTTATTGATAGCTAAACTTTCAACGGCTGCTGGGAAGTACGTGGAAATGTGTGCTCCTGAATAATGGATAACTTTCTGAACCAACGTAAATAATTTAAATTCTTTGTAAGGATTATTCTTATTTCTATTATTGAATCCATGAATTCAGCTGTTGGTTTGAAAAAAGAAACGTATTTTAATGACATATTTCACTATAGAGCAAACATATTTGGAAGCATTAGTAGTATCCCTAGTTTCCTAAATAGACCACAAATAACTGTTACGCCTTTCTCGACCAGAAAAATTTTCGCTTGTCTTGATGAGTTACGTAGAAACCCAATCTCGTTTGAATTTGTGGGACGAAAGTAATGATAGTATCCTATCTCCTTTATCCTTATATTACCTATGGCTGTGAACATTCGCATTGCAAATAGGGATTTGTGTAGGCGCTTCAGCAGGTCTGTGGTATGCTCCTGCCGGTATAATTTTGTATCGAGCTTTAATCTTAAGAATTGTCAGCTTTTTCTATGTGACTGTCGTCATATTTTAGGCACATACTGGCAGGAATTCTTTTATAAGTTTTAAAGTGCGTATGGTGCGTTTCCTTAAAGTCTAGTCACAAAGAATTTGCTAGGAACCACTTACCAATGTCCAGGAACATTTACTTAACGAATCTGCCTATAACTATACTAGACTCATGTTTATTGCAATCTTTGTATCATCAGCAATCAAAAGAAACTCGGCATCCGGTAATGTTACGGTTGAAAGGTCATTGTATAGCCAACAAAAAATAGGGCCCCTAAGATTGCATATTCTGAGGGACATTTTGTAATTTGTTTTGGTTGGATAATGCCTGATAACTTAATACCCATTTGTTTAATATCGACAGTTTTGTTTCCCGTCATAAATATAGGATTTTAACCATTTTGCAGCATTTCCTATTACACCAAAATACTATAATTTACTTAATCGTATTTTGTGATTTTCATAGTCTAGTGCCATTAGCAGATCACAAAACATATCAGTAGCATGCAAGTATTGTCTAATGAATTAAGTACTCTCTCGCTGTGTGTGTAGATTATCCTGTCAGTATTGGAACCCTTCAGAAATCAGAACTGTTACTTTGACAATGGTTAAGAAGCCGACTGTATATTACCTTTTGTAAGATTTTACAGAATTCTCTGCAAAGTGAAAATGGATGAAAATTTGACTGTATTTCTGTATCTCATTATCTTAAACAAAGGCTTAACTTCAGCATATTTCAATCATTCAGGAGTGACGAACCACGCTATTTCCAGTGGCAACACATTTGGATTTAGCGAAATCCTGGTTAATATTACGTGTCATTATGTGTAGTGGCAACACTCAAGTACAGAGGAGGTGCTGTTCGGCTAGGGGATTGTTTTTTATGGTTATGGTGTGGTCCTTTCATTGTGCTTAAGAATATAATATATGTGGAAAGGCATGGGCAAATTTTACAGCAATGTGTAGTGCTTCAGTAGGGGAACAGTACTGAGACGATGTCTGTTTCCGTCATCATGACAATACACCCCATAATAAAGCAGTAAAAGTGAGGCAAAGGGACGTGGAAAACAATATCTGTGAAATGGACTGGCTTGCCATCAGCCCAAACCCGAACGCTTGGAACACGTGTGGGATGTGTTAGAACGTGGACTTCGTTCCAGAATCCTCATCCAACATTATTATCTTCTCTGGTTTTGGCTCTTGAGAAGCCGTTTCAGCAGATTGCTATAGGGTATAGCGTGATTCGTCACTCCTGAATGATTGAAATATGCTGAAGTTAAGCCTTTGTTTCATGAAAAGCGTTCCCAGCAAAGCCCCATGGAGGTGCAGGTTGGGCACCAAATGTCCACTAATAGGCGTCCGGATATTGTTATTCAAGCAGCGTGTTAAGCCGTCGGCACACGGACCGTGCATCCGAAAGTTGAGCGCTGAGCGTGCCGAGTTTCTGACGTCATTGCGGTGAATAGCAATTTCGGGAGTCTTTCCGAATGTGCAGAGCAATATCTGGCATGTCAGATATCCTGAGTGTGCGTCTGATCGTTGACCAATGAGATGGCACGACGCCACCTGCGTCTGACGCACGCCGTCTCCCTTCACCACAGAGTTGTGAGGCGCCATATTGGCACTCATTTCAAGCGTATATGTATATATTCCGATTCTGAGCGCGAGCAAATTCAGAATCACTGGAAAACCTGTTGTTAACTGTGTGATTCGTTCCAAAACAATAATAAGAAACATCATATTCGTGGCAAAAGGTTATTGTAACTTGCGTATTATGAGAGTAGGCTATTTGAAGGCAGCGACACACTGAAGATCCACCCAAAACGCATTGATCTTGGTACAATTTGTTATAAGTAAATTTCAATTAGTAACATGTCTACGATTAAGGTTTTCAGCAAGGCCTAACACAATATGAATAGACGTATGGGTTGTGTCGTTGGTTTAGCGTAATGAGACGTCAGTCCGGCTTTCGCTGCCGTGCAGTGCGGACGTCTTGTTTCCGCCTGCGGAGAGCCCGCGCTCGCTGTTGTTTACATTTCAGCGGCCGTCAGTTACGTGTCGCTTACGCGCACTAGAACCATGGCCAACCGTTTTAGAAAATCAACATTACGGTTCACCTTCTGCAACGACTACGCACGACCAAAGGCCTTGGAAGTGGAACGCTTCCTTCGCGACGTTGCTAAGATCCCAATTTCCGACAACTTGGGCATCCATTTGTCCATATTAAGCAGTACGGTGTACGTCAAAGCGGTCAATGACGCGGTATGTGAAAGAATACTTCGTGACACCAACCATAGATTACGCTTTTGCCACGCCGACCGCAATGTTGGAGCGGTCACTGTCGACCATACCGGCTTAGGAATGCGCACCATACGAGTTATCGAACTCCCGTTCGAGCTCCCGGCGGAAGACGTTATCGCGGCTTTCCGCCCCTATGGCGCTGTACATGGCCACACTGCCGAACGCTGGGCGCAGATCCAAACGTACCCCGTTCTTAACGGTGTACAGCAGATCACCATCGATCTCCATCGCCACGTGCCATCTTACCTGCAAATTAGTGGGTGCCGGGCGGTTGTCGTATACGACGGCCAACCCAAGACCTGTTCTGGGTGCGGCAAAGAAGGTCACCTCAGATCTGAGTGTCTTCAGAGACGAATCACCCAATTGCCAGCCGCTACCGTGGCACCTCCGCCTTCGACGACGATTCTGCCGATCACCTACGCATCGGCGCTCTCTTCTCCTCCCACCGGCCGCCGCTCGTCGGATCATGTACCGGTGACCCTTCCAGCTGCTACGGATACCGCCGGGGCCGATACGTCGCGCTTACAGCCTGACGCTACTCCGGCGCCACTACCAACAGCGACGACCTCCGACCCCCACCCGCCCGATCATATGGACGCCCCTTCATTTGACATTCCCGCGATGGCCTTCCTCTCAGAGCGACGAGACTCCCTTCCGTCTTCCGACACGGAGGGACGAACCCGCAAACAACGTTCACCTAAGAGGCGCAAGAGGAGGCGCCGTACGGTCTCGGAAAGAGACGGATTACCTCCCCCTGATGCCCCAGAGACCGTCCGTTCCGACGAGGCCTTGGAGAACCTACACGACGTTACGAATGACGACAACATGACGCCGACTGTGGCTGTGTCGATGCCTACTCTACTGGCTCGCGCAGGTGCTCCTGAACCAATGGACTCCACCGTTGCGACTGCCGCCGAGACGTCCTCCGCCCCTACGACAGCGCCTTCAATGGTGTGGAGTGAGGACGTCGATGAGGACCCGGACCACACGCTGGGGACAGAGTTATCCCAGACGGAAGCATCGTTACGCCGCTGATAACGCCGTCAGGTGGCGTACGGCACGACTCGCCGTTGCCTCGCCCCTCTTCATCCTCCGCCGGTGGAGTTCCCCTCCACGGCGGGGTACGGCTGCAAACGTACCGAATAGCGACGATCAATACTAACACCATTAGCTCACCCGTGAAACTTCAACTGCTGCGAGAGATGATATGGGCGTCGGACGTCGATATCACATTACTACAGGAAGTACACTTGGCCACACTTCCAGACGTCGCGGGATATAACACTTATCCCTCTCCTGGTGACCACCTGGGACGCGACGTAGCCATCTACGCCAGAGAAGGCATTCCAGTGGCCGATATCACATACCTTCCATCTGCCAGAGGCATGGCCGTCACCGTCATGGGGACGCGAATCGTCAACATTTACGCTCCATCAGGCTCCACCCGCAGACGCGACAAGGCACTCTTCTATTCAGAAGAAATCGCTTCTTTGTTTCTTGGACGCTGCGACCATTACTTGCTTGGGGGTGATTTTAATTGTGTCTTGCACCCTAAAGATCAAGTGCTCCACTACAACACCTGTCAAGAACTGCGTCTTGTCGTCCGAGATCTGTTGCTCCGCGACGCGCCTGGACATACTTACCAGACGAGTCACTCCGCGAGCCGCCTTGATAGAATTTACGTCTCTCGTGAACTCACATCTGCAGTCCAAGGTGCAGAACTTTGGCCCCTGGCCTTTTCGGGCCACTGTGCCTACATCTGCAATATTCTCTTCCCCAAGCAAGTGGTCTGGCATAGTCGTGCACCGTGGAAGCTGAACACCTCCCATCTTCATGATCCCGAATGTCTACAACGTGTTACCGAGACATGGGCCACCTGTGAACGTCGCTTACCTAAATACTGCACGACCTTGACCTGGTGGCTGGAATGTGCCAAACCTGCCTTTAGACGTACTTTGATTCAGTATGGAAAGGAAATTGCTACGTGGCGCCGGCACACTACCGACTATTTCTACGCCGTTATCCGCGACCTGGACGCCCAACCGCCCACCCCTGACACTCAGAGGGAACGCAGCAGAATTAAGGCGCAAATTGTAACGTTGACACGCCGTAGACTGCAGGGGGCTATGGTGCGAACCCGATGTCAAGATTCGGCGGAACAAGAACATCGCACCATGCATCATATCGCCCCCGATAGGAAACATCGACGACAACAACTCATCACCGAGATCAACACCTGTCGCGGCCAGCACGTCACATGCCAGGCCGAAATCGTCAGTGTCTTTGTCGACCACTACCGCACAATGTACCAGGAGGAGACTACCAACAACCACGCTGAGGAGTCTGTGTTAGGACACGTAGCTCGCACTCTCACCAGCGACGAAGCGGACGAGCTGATGGAGCCAATTACGCGTGACGAAGCCTACGATGCAATCAAAAAAGGTGCTCTGAATAAGTCACCTGGTGTCGACGGATTTCCGATAGAATTTTATCGCGCTTTCCTCACACTAATGGCATCACGGTGGACAACGATGTTTCATGAACTGCTGACGATGGGGATCTCCGTACCGCCGTCCTTCGTCACGGGAATTATTATACCCATCCACAAACCGACACCAGGTGTGACGACAGCACATTACCGTCCCCTGACTCTGCTTAAGGCAGACTATAACATATTTACACGCCTACTGCCAACACGATGCTGCAAGGTCCTGCCTAGCATTCTATCCCCCGAACAGACAACTCCGGGCGGCTCAGTTAATATACAAACGGCCACAGGAGGGGCGATTTAATTGCACTGGCAGCGGCGTGCAGACTCCGCGCCGCAGTAGTTGCCATTGATTTTGACAGCGCATTCTACAAAGTGCGGCATCTTTTTCTGTTCTCAGTGATGAACCGTATGGGTTTTCCACCAGCATTTATCGACGTCATCCGGCGCCTGTACGGCACCGCCGAATCGGTGATTCAGGTTAATGGCCGTGTAGCGGGACCAGTGGCGATCCGCCGTTCCGTACGGCAAGGCTGCCCATTTTCGACCCTACTCTATGCCATAAGCCTGGAGCCACTCATCGGAAGTCTGACGAGCCACCTTTCTGGTCTCACTTTGCGACAGCACAGTTTTCGATGTCGTGCGTATGCGGACGACCTCCACCCCTTGATCCGCTCACGGAGTGAAACACACACGGTACTTGGTTTGATATCAACGTACGGCAATGCAGCGGGCAGTAACATGAATGTGGCTAAATCCGTGGCGATGCCCATTGGACGCGGCCTCTCACACGACGACTTAGCACCTCTCCCGTGTGTACAAAAAGTACGATACCATGGTATCATTTTCACCTCCACCAAGCGCCGCTCCGCTGCCATCAATTTTCGGCGTGCACTCCAAACTATCCGCACGACGGTGCGATAGAATCTTCTCCGACGACTCGATTCTTTACAACGTGTCCAATACCTCAATCAACATATGGCGTCCAGAATGGTCCACATCACACAGGTCCTCCCGCTGCCATCAACTACTGGACGCAGCGTCCAGGCTGCCTTCGGATACTTTCTTACGGCCGGTACGCTCTTTAAAATCCGCTACGACTCGCTCAGCCTTCCCCCGCGAGCGGGAGGCCTCGGCCTTGTCAATGTGCGACTCCGAGCGGCGTCCTTGTACATGTCCACCATGCACAAGCAGTGGCACGGGGCCACCTCCCTTACGCGCAGCTTGCTGGAAATTCTTATACCCGCGACCATAAAGCCACCAATACCAGTCGGACACGTCAAGCACCATCTGACGCACATTTCTAATTTCATCGTCGACTTCAGTTGTGCTCACACACACTTACCGACCACGTGTTCTCCTCGACCTAAAGATTTTTACACCCTACTGCTTCTTTCCATATCCAGCAACAATATCGAACTGAGACATTCGTCCAAGCGTTGGCCCACGGTTTGGTGTCATATCCACCAGCCTTTTCTTCCCTCCAACGTCTGGGTGACATGGTACCAAGTCGCAAATGAAAAATTCGCCACAAATCATCGTCTTCACGCCATCGGACTAAAGGACTCTTCACTTTGTTCCATTTGCCACCTCATGGATGACAATGTCCATGGACCGACTTGTGCTGCCACCAGTGACGTCTGGAAACTTGCCCGACAGTTCGTCGCCTGTTACCTCCGCGTTCCGCCGGACTCGATTGACCCATGGACTTTTATCCATCCTGAGCATACTTATTTCTCCGTCATCAAAAATCATGCGATTGTATGGGTCAAGGGATGGACGATCACCTACATGTATAATGATGGCGACAAATACGCCTTGACTTCCGGCAGTACTTACAAACCGCCCACAGTGAAGTCGAACACCGACCGCGCTACCGCGCCTTCTTTGCCAATTACCTACATGCGATCTTTACGTCACCACCGCTCAGTTGGATGGTGCCACACGCCGACAGAACTCCCCCCCCCCCCCCCCCTGCTGACATCCGAGACTCCCCGCGCTACTTTCTATATCGTAACCCACAGTGGAGTAGGCGCATGGACACGCGCCTCCTTTCTTTTATGCACTACACCAGAACACACTGGTTTTTCCCTCACTCCACGGTATATTGCTTCACACTTCTTAGCTTACATCAGTATTATTATTCTTTTTTTTTCCTACACCTTGTTCATAATAAAAAAAATTGCTCGCCTTTTATGAGTATAATGTCTTGTGTTATTTTTGCCGGAAGGATGGCATTTCTGTTGTATTTAAGTTTGTACCAATAAATATCTTTTGTTCATTTACCCTGCTCCTGGTAAAAAAAATAATAATAATAACATAAAATCAAAGTAAATCAAACAGGTACTCTGCGGGAGTGATTCAGGGACGGGAGACCCCAGCCTCGGGTCCGACCCCTGCCCGCCTTGTCTCCACCCACTCATAACTGAACACTCTTAAAGAAAATGGATAGAGCGTAAAAAAAGTGGTAATCGTAAAAAAAAGTTGCTTTAAATGCGAACATTTTTAGGTTAGGCTTTACCGTGACTGTTACTGACATTAAATGAAACAACAAGTTCACTGTTTCCAGTTTTATTTATTTCCACGACGCGTTTCGAAGGTTTAAACCTCCATCATCAGGTGGATTACATTAGTACGTATTACATTCGTGTGTGTGTGTTGTGTTACGATTTTTGGAGGAACTTGTGGCACTGCCTAGTGGAGAAACAAGACACTATTTCAGAATATGGTTTAGGATGACTTTTGACAAAAAATTAAACTGATATCTAATGGTAAACATTGAATAAGTAAACTAAAGTACCTTCAGTGGTCACAGGTTCCTTTTGCTGTCGTAACACATCACATGTATACTGCCACATTTGTAAACAAATATGGCGTCTGGAATCAGCTGGGTGCAAGGTTCGTATAGCAGAAGAGAAGACATAATCGCAAAGTGCAAAGAATATACATCGTAACAACATTATTACAGAATAATTGTTTTAAGAATTTGGCGGTGTTTGTTTTGAGGTGTCAAATATATGTGTGTGTACTTCAGGTGGTATATAAATCCAATTCTGACAAGTTAAAACAGCTAAACATTCGTACTCGTTTATACAATCAGGTGAAATGTTAAAATGGCTTAAACTTCATACTTGTTGATAACAATTCGGTCAAATGTTACAGACTTTAATTACAATGATCATATTAGCTACAACAGTAAAATCATACATACATTACACTTTTTGATTGGAATTAATAAACAGATGTGAAGTGAGAGGCTGGAGGCAGAAGGAGAGGTGGAGAGAGAAAGAAAGTGTGTGTGTGTGTGTGTGTGTGTGTGTGTGAGTGAAAGGGAAGAGAGAGAGAGAGAGAGAGAGAGAGAGAGAGAGAGAGAGACTGTGAGAGGAAAGAGTGATTATATGAGAGCAAACATTTACATGGCAAGGAGTCTTAAGATTGCATGTTGCATATATTAGCTGTCTAAAGGTTGGGGTAATACATTGGTTAATGCCGTTAAATACGCAGATACATATACATTTGTGCCAGTAGTTGATGTACATACAGTTTTAAGCTGACAAGGGGTACAAGCTGTTGGTGTGATGAACTATCTCTGAATGAGGTCAATCTCTTGTACTCTTGGCAGCTGTCAATATTTATGGTAAATATTAGGTGTGCGTGTGTGTGTGTGTGTGTGTGTGTGTGTGTATGTGTGTGTGTGTGTGCATTTTTAAGAGTGTAGGCAGTTGCTGAAAACAGAGATGATACTATTGTAAATATTGTCATTTTTGTCATTTAAGATGGATTCTGGTTGTTTCATTTGATGTTTGTATATTTGGAGTGTTTCAAGGATGTCTAGTTTCCTGACTTTTGATTGAATGTGTAGGATGTTAATACTTGTGTTGTTAACATGGTGTTTTGTTTCATGCAGGTGGGTAGCTATTGCTGATGTGTAATATTTTCTTGTTTTTTAGTGCTGCCATGTGTTCCTTGAACCTAATCTCAAATGATCTGCCTGTCTGGCCTATGTAGAAGCAGTCACAGTCCAAAGAAAGTTGCGTCAATGTCTTGAAGAAATGTTCGTCGAGCCAATGGTTAATGGTTCGCGTCTTGACATTGTGAATTTTTTTCTTATCATTTATTAGGTTCTGGTACTTTATTATTAGTTTAATATAGGTATATACTATAATATTTGATGTTATGTAAATATAAGTTAACCTTTTTTGAGGGGTGACTGTTCGATTGGCTTAACCTACAGGACAGCTTGCGCTACTTGTATAAAGATATTTTGCTCCTTTTTCTTTCGCGCTTCGTAGTTCACATGTTGCAAAGATTCTGCTACTGGGTAGGAACAGTGATCGAGTAACACTGACCTTGGGGTTTTACTAAAATGTGGGAATGATGAAATAATGTTTATCTTAGGCGGAGAAGTATTCCAAATTTGTACCGCACTGTTTGTAATGGACATGGTACTTTCCTTTTCGTGGGCGATGGAGGAAATGTACGTTTTAAAAGAGCTAACGTGGGAATTTTACGCGCGCCCCTTGAGTAAACAGTGTGATTTACGAACTAGAAACATCCCTCATCTGCCCCTGGAGTGCGTTGCGATCGCGTATACCACGTTGGAGACCACGTAGCGTATGCAAAAGTTGCATCGTTCCTTAGCATTCAGCAGCACGTTGAACTTGGCGCGCTCAACGTTAACGTTCGACAGCACGGTCCGTGTGCCGACGGCTTTAGGGAGAACTAGAGCATGACACCATGCTTTGGTGTACAAACGTACTGCGAGCTGATACCTGTATTCGGTCGATTTTCACTTAGAATTAGAGTAATTAGAGACTTTCTTTAAAACAACTAGTTTTAATTGCTAGAATTTACTTTGTTACGTCATTAACGTAATTTTACCTACCTTTTTCTCATTTACATTCCTTTAGTACCAGTTGCTGGTTTACTTTTGTTTGTAGGGGGCAAACAAAGAAATCTTCTTTTCCATGCTAAATGTCCCGTAGTGTATATCAGGGATCGTGTCAATGACACTCTTTCTCGTCGGAATACAGAAATCGATCAGTGAGGAAGTTCTTTTCTATGGTCTATAAGCGTCAGTGCGTGAATACAGGCAATATCAATTTGGGTTCGCACTCGGTAATAATGAACGTGGAGCTGCTGGCTGAAACAGCCTGCAGAAAGGTACGTATCGATAACCGAACGCAGCGCGGCGTTTGGAGGCTGCGCTGTGTGAGCCTGCGCGGCGGGACGAGACAAGTCATCAGGCGGTCGGCGGCTGGCCGGCCTAATGCCCCGGGCGGGCGCCGGTGCCGCCGCTGCTGCCGCCTGGTGATGGATGGGCTTACTCACCGCGCCACTCGTTTACTTTCGCATCATTCTTACAGGCAATCCTCCCACAACAGCGGCAGACGACCTCTCCAGACAGCCAGCGCTCAAGTGGAGGTTTATATTACTGGCCTCAAAATCGGGCCACGGTAGCTGTATAACGAGTATTGAGTCCCGTCTCAGGTTTAAATAAGTATAATGCCGTGTGCACTTCGTATCCGTAAATAACGTAGCGCTGAAACAAATTAGAAATTCATTGAGAACATCGCATGTTTTATGCTTTAAACATATGACTGTTCTGAGACCTCATTTGTCTTCTTAGAAAGTAATATAAATTCCGTCAACCTTCTGCATAACAGGCTAAAAATATAACACGCAGTACCAAGGGAGTTACCAAAGCAAAATGTGTTATTACACATGGTACATGTACAAAAACAAAAGTAATCACATGCAATTACACAATAACGGAAAACGAATAACCCTTTACAGGAACAACCTATTGAAAAGAAAATCTTACTCCAAGTGTGCTAGTAACACATCTTGTAAATTATTAAACAAATTATTTTTCCAAATATAGCATTTGTTGATAGTTACAAACGTTTCAGTTTGAATCAAAGCAATTTTTACATACTTTCGCCTCAATGAGGTATTCACTCTGCAGCGGAGTGTGCGCTGATATTGGTATGCAGAAGAGCTTCTGTAAAGTTAGGAAGGTAGGAGACGAGGTACTGGCAGAATTGAAGCTGTGAGGACGGGTCGTGAGTCGTGCTTGGGTAGCTCAGATGGTACAGCACTTGCCGGCGAAAGGCAAAGGTCCCGACTTCGAGTCTCGGTCCGACACACAGTTGTAGTTTGCCAGGAAGTTACTTTCTCCTTATTTATAACTGCATGTTCACTACACGCAAGAGGATAGCACTGACCAAATTTTATTATACACTTCCTGTCTCGTTTCCTTAAGACACAGTTTGAGACTGCCAACACTGGAAGCCCTTGTAAAGGTTACATTGATCTTGACTCATGTGTCATTGGGCTTGCATATTCACCGAACAATAATTCCTCCACAGCTGTTCTCGTGTTTGAGTGCATTCTATTCAGCCTACGCATTCTTTGCCTCATGTGAGACTTTGTAAGTACTTGACCTAGACCTATCAAACATTTTCTCCTTCTGTTGAAATTGAAATGTTCGGTTTCATTCGCCTGCTAGTAACTATGGAAAGACTTACATCTAAATATGGAAATATTTTCCTTTCAGTGAGGATTTTTGTCTTCCAATAATGTAACTATTTATGGCCCATGTACACATTACGATCAAGAACAGCACAAATGGCCGTCGCTTAGTAGTGATATCATGAACATTCATTTATCATTTTGTGCACTGTGTCAGCAGAACTTTTGACTTTAATGTACGAGGGTTATTCCGAAAGTAAGGAACGATGAGTCGCGATATGGAAAATACAGTGAAAATCTGATGAAGCTTTGCGCAGATGCATTGGGCACTGTGTCTAGTATGCCCGTCGATCGCATCATGTCACTCTTTTCAGTTCTGAGCTCACGGTGAGAACGTAAACACCGCTATAAATTAGCGTCTCCCGACAAGTATGAGGGCCTGGAGGCAGTTTTCGCCTGGAGCTATGCAATCCACATAACGACAATTCTCGGCCGCACTCTGCACGGGCAATGAAGATGCTCCTGCAGCGTTTTCGATGGGAAGTGTTTCATCACTCACAATACAGCCCGTAAATAGCTACCCCTGAGGTTCACCTCTGCTCAAATGAACCGCCGCCTATGAAGACCATATTTTGACACAGACAACGAGCTGCAGTTCAGAGTAGAAAATTGCCGAAGAGCACTGGTGGCTATCTTCTATACCGAAGGAATTGAAAATTTGGTACAACGCCATGACATATGTCTAAGACTGAGCGGCGACTGTGTAGATAAGTAGCTGGAAGCTGTAGCTAACCGTTGCAAATAAAACTGTTTTGATTTTCACTGTGGTTTCCATTTTCGACCTATCGTTCCTTACTTTCCGAATAGCCCTCGTACTACAGAGTAATATCCGGTTTCATCTCCTCCTTTTCTGTGGCGCAATTATAACCCTGATGTTCAGAACTCAAAAGGACTACAGTCTTACTCTTTATAGGCGCGTATGATACTGGGGTTACATTTTCATTTAATACAAACATTGAAGAAAATTATGGTTTCAGTGGCGCTGGCTGAAGTTCAGATGAGATTTCATGCTTGTTTTTCCTAAGAGTGAAACGGTAGTAGTTACCGCTCCATAAGCAGCAGGTTTTGTTGCTCGCTCACAGCGGGAATACAAACTGAGACGGCTCCGCCGCCAATTTATTGCACGACACGGCCGGCCGCCGGTCCAGCGGAACCCCATGTGAACGGATGGAAAATGTGTTAGGCTTCGTTATACATATTTATATATGTCATGTATCATGTTTCAGTTGTACTTGAATGCAGATCATGCACGTGAACATTCTTGATCCTCCTCCCACCTTTCCATGAATCGTGGCCAAATACTAGTTGAGAAACAGTATGGGTTCTGTAGCATAGTAGTGCTAACCTCACTCCTGGACACGGGACCAGGTCGAAGTCAAACACGTTCCAATATCATAAGATTTGTGGTGAACGGGTTGGTCACGCCCAAGTGGTTCGACCATCCCCTACACCGGGGCCCAGAAAGACCTCCGGGTACCCCCCATATTCTAGGAGCTCTACAGAAGACGGATAAGTGACCAGACGTGCCCTCGGTGCGTCTGTCTCGGTGTTCACAGGAAGAAAAGTATTTGAATATTTGGACTTATTCTGTTTTATTTCCAGTTTCAGATTATATAGGGAAATGAATGTACATAATGATTGCTTTCTCGTTTATTTCGGAAATTTTGAGTGGAAACAGAGTAGGCTCCCATCCTTTGTACAAAGCACGTGGGTTCGTAATCTACAAAGTCTCATCAATAGTTCCAATGCATAAATTCTATCTCGCAAATCGAGTATATTCAAACGCGAGTGATTTATTTTGGTCGAAAAATTGAACTGTAAAAATATTTCTTTGTGCGAAGGGGGTCTTAGGACATGTGGTCTGCCCCATGCTAGTAATAACGAACGTGGTTGATCTTTGGGTAGCCAAATTATAACATCGAACGGCCACATCGTAATTCGCTGCCGTACGTCATATTTAAATTAATTGTCGTTTCCACTCCCTTTGTAGTTAGATGTACTGTAGTTCCACGTGGTCGATCGTTCGTTAACGGTGGGCATGAGTTTCAAATAGCAACAAAACAGATATTGCTCCGCTAAACTACTTCGACCCCCTGTGTCAATGTGTCTAGTCCCCAGTTTGTTCGTTATCCTCCTCTCAAATAGCGGATGTTCTATGTAAAGTAATGGTAGAATTTGGTGAAACACATTTTGCAAACGCAGTTCCGTCTTGCGCGTAAAACAATAATGTGCGTGCAGATTAGCATACAACACAGCCAAGCTATAAGCTGTAAAAAAATGTAATCTCTGTAAAGTGGAATAATCACTGTAATTGCTGTAAAGTCGAATGATTATGTTGAAAATAAATAGGTTATGAATGATCATCAATCTTTAACATACCCTGAAATCACAATGAAGTCAATTTAAGAGAATTCATTTATGGAAGTAAAATAGTTTTAAAAATAACAAAAAGATATAGAATGCAAGGACCCATACATCAAAGTGTGAGCCCTTCAGCCCCTTGCTAGGTAAAGTACAATATAGGACACGCTCTGTTCTCTGGGTAACGCTCTCGTGTACCCTTCCACCAATTATCCGTTGCGCCATTTGCATTCAGGCCTAGTTGCAATAAGTAACTCTTTTATTAATGTCGATGTCAGGTATCGGATTCCGCCTGGTTGTGAACCAGTACAGAAACAAGAAAAACCACAAAAAATCACGAGGGCTGCGTAAAGCAGAAATACGAGCATTGCCAGGGCTTTTTAGGCAAGTACAGGCAAAAGCAAAGATTTCTCTCCTCCACAGTAACACAGTTAACTTTCATCTGTCGTCCTCTGCTAGGTTTGTTGTAAGAAAGTTTGTTGGATTCTTTCATCTGGCGTCCCTCTGCCACGATTCCCACAATGCAGACGGTAATCATTCAAGAGTACCAGTCAAACGTAGCCCATGTACCAAAAATTCCTGTGCAAGTGTAAGTCTGGTATAAAAACTTGTCCTGTGTAAAATCGTATCAATTTCCTAAGGAAGATGTAACGTCGATCACCTACATTTTTTTTCGTAACTCCTTTTCCTTGTGTGTACCTGCAACCTGAAAGCACACGAAGATTCAGCATCGCAGAGCGACCAAATTTTTACGCTGTATCTACTTGGATTTGATTTCATGTAAACCGTAACCGGGCATTTCCCACGATAGACTGTCAAATTATGACTTGGACAATAGTGAAAACAGCATTACTGTGCAGAAATTGTAAATATTTCTCTAAGTATAGTTCTTTCACCTCCAGTACCCTCTAGTGGTCACGTCACCGAAATTATATAAGAAAGAAGTTCAAAAAATCTATTTCTCTAAAATTAAGCTGAGGATAATTTTCTTTAGTCCATGGGGTCCGTGGACCATACCATGGGAAGTGGTTCTCTTTTAGCTTTTGGTGCTCCCATAGTTACAAGGAGCCGTATGAAACCAACCATTTCTTTTTAGTTGTTCGGATCCATTTACGTTTGTTATAATTATGTTTGGCATTTCATAAATTGCAAATTGTGTCTGTTTTTTAGTTTGATTTTAAACTTTTTCCAATATTTTTACATGTAACGAACAACACGACAGTCTCCATAATCGAAGACGCGCCCGTTGAAGTCATAGTGACGCTTGGCTGTTTGTACATTGACTGTCATATAATTCCATTTCTTCCTGTGTATGTAGGATTTTGCGGTACTTCCATCTCATCAATCACTCCTCCGTTGTCCCTTCCTTCAATAACTTCTTCAAAGAGGTCCATTTCTTTACATTGTTCTCAATTTCTGAACACACAGATTCAACATCACTATCTTCTGGTTTTCATTCTACTTGTATTATTTGCATTACTTCTTCTAGATCGCATTCATTCCACATTTGCCCAATACTTGCATCTACACATGTTTGTTTTCATTACCATACAGAATCCTAAAGGGGATACCAAAGGAACCCAAAAAATATTTCCATTGTTATTTGTAATATAGCTAAATTTACTTAAACACTCAACTGTGGTATGCTTTTGTTCAACGAAGTGACATATCCTGACAAACATAAGTTATTTCGAACAGCTACAAATATAAATTTAGTTATGTTGGAGTAATATACTACCCAACTTCGTATGCAGAAGGTTAATGGTCTCACTTAGTAACTAAAGGAGATTCACAATCCACCTTGATTTGGTATGTTAAACGTTGACTAAAAGTAATGAAGAAAAAATGGGAATGTAACGATCAGCTTTTGTATAAAGTTCGTTCAAGACCTTCGTCAGTGGTTAAATATGCAATTCTTTGTAATGAATACTTCCGTACTATGTTCAGGGGCTGAAACGACTCTATTATGAAGACCATGTAGGATAAATCCATATTTTACACGCCTGACAATCTTTAGAAGTATCCCGAAAGTCATCACGTTTTATTGTTATTGTAAACAGATATGGTTTTAACCAAGAGTACCTTACGCATAACTAACAGATATTGATTTATTGTATACATATATTTGAACGTATCAGTATTATCCACGAGAACCTAATGTTCTACGGAACTGATGGTGTAAATAATCAATGTATTACGTCATATCTAACCAAAACAATGTAGAAAATTGTACTTAGTAATTCACCCAACGGAATGAGGGAAGATTCTTCTAGTTGGCGATGGTTTTTGTGGAGTTTCCCAATGCTCAGTCTCAGGTCTGCTTCTATTCGGATATGTGATCGACATGAAACCTGGTTCTTTTTGCAGATGACACTAGTATTGTAATCAATCCCTTTTCCAGGTGGCACTGGTACTGTAATGAATCCACTCAATCATACAGCAACATAAGAAATGGCAAATAATGTTCTTAAAGGTATCAGGAGTGCATATCTCCGAATGGTCTCACTCTCAACTTAAAAAAAGACACAAAATGTTCAGTTCTGCACATGTGGAGGTACTACATCAATGAAAAGGTCACCATATGGTGGCAAAATAGTAACTAGATTGTAGGCTTCCAAACTCTTACGTGTCCTTGCTGATGAGATTTAAACTGACTAAATGACATTGGACAAATGACATTTTGTAACTCCTAAACCAACTTAGTTCAACCACATGTGCACATATAATCTTGTGAAGAGGTCAACTATAAAGTGACATATTTAGCGTATTTTCATTCAATAATGTCATACGGAACAAAATTCCCATATTTAAGGAAGAAAGCAGTTATTGCTAAAAAATCGGGTGCTCTCCCACTATCATACTGTAGACATATGTTTAAGAACTTAGGGGTTTCCACTACGGTATCTAAATATATTTATTGCCTCATGAAGTTTGTCGTAAATAAACTACTGAAGTTCAAAAAGAACAGTGATGTACACAATTAAAATGTCAGTAGAAAAAGTGACGTTCATTACTCCACATCAAGGATGCCTTCAGCAAAAAAAGTGATGTACAATACCACGATCAAATTTCGGCAGAGATATAAAAAGTCTGACAGAGAATTAAGTTACAAATTAATTTGCTATGTGAACATAAATTAACGTGACTCGTTCCAGGTCATTAAAGTTTATCGTACAAATGATCCGTTAACGATGAAACTAACGAACTAAACACATTCACTATGCTAACAAAAAGAATGGCCAACCATTAGACTAAAAGGTTTTCTGAGATTCCCTGACTGTGTTCCACATTGGGAAAGAAACACGGGAGCTCGACTAGAAACAAGATATACTCCACTATACAATGACATATCTCAGTGCTGTACATTAGGTTTCAGCGGCAGAAGACTGTAGCTAAATACAAGAATAAATGCATATGTTCGGGAATTGGTCAGCAGTTTGCAAAATTACACATTAATACTTCCATTAGTGTTCGATTAACTGTTTCCGATAAATCACTAGCAACAGTAATAACCGTAGAATATCTAGCAGTAACCGCCAGAAGCGAGTTAAAATGGAATGCCTACATAATAATAAATTTAACGAGAGCAGATTTTAATTCAAAAGTAAGCACTCCAATCATCGACTCTTTTCTCCAAAGGTCTCTTTAATTTTCCTGTAGGCTGTATCTATCTTACCCCTAGTGAGCTGATGGTTTGGGTGCTGACTTCACAGTTAAAGATAGTCTGCGTAAACCATTTATGTTGACCACTTATGCAGCATATACAGGGTGTTACAAAAAGGTACGGCCAAACTTTCAGGAAACATTCCTCATACACAAATAAAGAAAAGATGTTATGTGGACATGTGTCTGGAAACGCTTAATTTCCATGTTAGAGCTCATTTTAACTCTTCCACCTACGCTCAATGGAGCACGTTATCATGATTTCATACGGGATACTCTACCTGTGCTGCTAGAACATGTGCCTTTACAAGTACGACACAACATGTGGTTCATGCACGGTGGAGCTCCTGCACATTTCAGTCGAAGTGTTCGTACGCTTCTCAACAACAGATTCGGTGACCGTTGGATTGGTAGAGGCGGACCAATTCCATGGCCTCCACGCTCTCCTGACATCAACCCTCTTGTCTTTCATTTATGGGGGCATTTGAAAGCTCTTGTCTACGCAACTCCGGTACCAAATGTAGAGACTCTTCGTGCTCGTATTGTGGACTGCTGTGATACAATACGCCATTCTCCAGGGCTGCATCAGCGCATCAGGGATTCCATGCGACGGAGGGTGGATGCATGTATCTTCACTAAAGGACTTTTTGAACACATCCTGTAACAAAGTGTTTGAAGTCACGCTGGTACGTTCTATTGCTGTTTGTTTCTATTCCATGATTAATGTGATTTGAAGAGAAGTAATAAAATGAGCTCTAACGTGGAAAGTAAGCGTTTCCGGACACATGTCCACGTAACATATTTTCTTTCTTTGTGTGCGAGGAATGTTTCCTGAAAGTTTGGCAGTACCTTTTTGTAACACCCTCTATATGGGTCGTGATAACCCCTTCAGCATCAACTAAGACTTAAAGATGGCGCATTGAAGGAGCGAAACTGGTAGCTACACAATAAATAAAGTCATAACGACGGCTGTAGACGTTTCATGTTGTTGTTTGTTGTTGTGGTCTTCAGTCCTGAGACTGGTTTGATGCAGCTCTCCATGCTAATCTATCCTGTGCAAGCTCCTTCATCTCCCAGTACCTACTGCAATCTACATCCTTCTGAATCTGCTTAGTGTATTAATCTCTTGGTCTCCCTCTACGATTTTAACCCTCCACACTGTCCTCCAATTCTAAATTGATCCCTTGATGCCTCAGGCCATGTCCTACCAACCGATCCCTTCTTCTAGTCAAGTTGTGCCACAAACTTCTCTTCTCCCCAATCCTATTCCATGCCTCCTCATTAGTTACGTGAGCTACCCACCTAATCTTCAACATTCTTCTGTATCACCACATTTCAGAAGCTTCTATTCTCTTCTTGTCCAAATTATTTATTGTCCATGTTTCACTTCCATACATGGCTACACTCCATACAAATACTTTCAGAAACGACTTCCTGACACGATGTTAACAAATTTCTCTTCTTCAGAAACGCTTTCCTTGCCGTTGCCAGTCTACATTTAATATCCTCTCTACTTCGACCCATCATCAGTTATTTTGCTCCACAAATAGCTAAACTACTTTACTACTTTAAGTGTCTCATTTCCTAGCCTAATTCCCTCAGCATCACGCGACTTAATTCCACTACATTCCATTATCCTCGTTTTGCTTTTGTTGATGTTCATCTTATATCCTCCTTTCAAGATACTGTCCATTCCGTTCAACTGCTCTTCCAAATCCTTTGCTGTCTCTGACAGAATTACAATGTCATCGGCGAACATCAAAGTTTTTATTTCATCTCCCTGGATTTTAATACCTACTCTCAATTTTTCTTTTGTTTCCTTTACTGCTTGCTCAATATACAGATTGAATAACATCGGGAGAGGCTACAACCCTGTCTCACTCCCTTCCCAACCACTGCTTCCCTTTAATGCCGCTCGACTCTTATAACTGCCATCTCGTTTCTGTACAAATTGTACATAGCCTTTCGCTCCCTGTATTTTACACCTGCCACCTTCAGAATTTGAAAGAGAGTATTCCAGTCAACATTGTCAAAAGCTTTCTCTAAGTCTACAAATGCTAGGTTTGCCTTTCCTTAATCTTCCTTCTAAGATAAGTCGTAAGTTCAGTATTGCCCCACGTGTTCCAACATTTCTACAGAATCCAAACTGATCTTCCCCGAGGTCGGCTTCTACCAGTTTTTCCATTCGTCTGTAAATAATTCGAGTTAGTATTTTGCAGCTGTGACTTATTAAAATGATAGTTCGGTAATTTTCACATCTGTCAACACCTGCTTTCTTTGGGATGGGAATTATTATATTCTTCTTGAAGTCTGAGGGTATTTCGTCTGTCTCACACATCTTGCTCACCCGATGGTAGAGGTTTGTCAGGACTGGCTCTCCCAAGGCCGTCAGTAGTTCTAATGGAATGTTGTCTACTCCCGGGGCCTTGTTTCGACTCAGGTCTTTCAGTGCTCTATCAAAATCTTCACCCAGTATCGTATCTCCGATTTCATCTTCATCTACATCCTCTTCCATTTCCATAATATTGTCCTCAAGTACATTGCCCTTGAATAGACCCTCTATATACTCCTTCCACCTTTCTGCTTTCCCCTGTTTGCTTAGAACTGGATTTCCATCTGAGCTCTTGATATTCAAGCAAGTGGTTCTCTTTTCTCCAAAGGTCTCTTTAATTTACCCCTAGTGATATAAGCCTCTACATCCTTACATTTGTCCTCTAGCCATGTCTGCTTAGCCATTTTGCACTTCCTGTCGATGTCATTTCTCAGACGTTTGTATTCCTTTTTGCCTGCTTCATTTACTGCATTTTTATATTTTCGCCTTTCATCAATTAAATGCAATATTTCTTCTGTTAGCCAAGGGTTTCTACTAGCCCTCGTCTTTTTACCTACTTGACCCTCTGCTGCCTTCACTACTTCATCCCACAGAGCTAACCATTCGTCTTCTACTGTATTTCTTTCCCCATTCCTGTCAATTGTTTCCTTACGCTCTTCCTGAAACTCTGTACAACCTCTGGTTTAGTCAGTTTATCCAGGTCCCATCTCCTTAAATTCCCATCTTTTTGCAATTTCTTCAGTTTTAATCTACAGTTAAAAACCAATAGATTGTTGTCAGAGTCCACATCTGCCCCTGGAAATTTCATACAATTTAAAACCTGGTTCCTGAAACTCTGTCATACCATTATATAATCTGTCTGATGCCTTCCAGTATCTCCAGACTTCTTCCATGTATACAACCTTTTGTATGATTCTTGAACCAAGTGTTGGATATGATTAAGTTATGCTCTGTGCAAAATTCAACCAGACGACTTCCTCTTTCATTTCTTAGCCCCAATCCATATTCACCTACTATGTTTCCTTCTCTCCCTTTTCCTACTGTCGAATTCCAGTCACCCATGACTGTTAAATTTTCGTCTCCCTTCACTACCTGAATAATTTCTTTTATCTCATCATACATTTCTTCAATTTCTTCAGAACTAGTTGGCATATAACTTGTACTACTGTAGTAGGCATGGGCTTCGTGTCTATCTTGGCGACAATAATACATTCACTATGCTATCTGTGGTAGCTTACCCGTACTCCTATCTTTTTATTCATTATTAAACCTACTCCTGCATTCCCCCTATTTGATTTTGTATTTATAACCCTGTATTCACCTGACCAGAAGTCTTGTTCCTCCTGTCACCGAACTTCAGTAATTCCCACTATATCTAACTTAAACCTAACCATTTCCCTTTTTAAATTTTCTAACCTACCTGCCCGATTAAGGGATCTGACATTCCACGCTCCGATCCGTATAACGCCAGTTTTCTTTCTCCTGATAACGACGTCCTCTTGAGTAGTCCCCGCACAGAGATCCGAATGGGGGACTATTTTACCTTCGGATTATTTTACCCAAGAGGACGCCATCATCATTTAACCATACAGTAAAGCTGCATGCCCTCGGGAAGAATTACGGCTTTTTTCCCCCTTGCTTTCAGCCGTTCACAGTACCACAACAGCAAGGCCGTTTTGATTAGTGTTACAAGGCCAGATCAGTTAATCATCCAGACTGTTGCCCCTGCTACTACTGAAAAGGCTGCTGCCCCTCTTCAGGAACCACACGTTTGTCTTGCCTCTCAGCAGATACCCCTCCGTTGTGATTCCACCTACGGTACGGCTATCTGTATCGTTGAGGGACACAAGCCTCCCCACCAACGGCAAGGTCTGTGGTTCATTTTCTTACAATTTTAAAAATAATTCCGCCCCGTTGGAATATAATGTTCTATGTTCGTCCTGTTTTTGGAAGGTAGTGCCGTTTCATACCCGCTTATTTCTTGCTGCACCAACGGACTTGGTGCAGTGGTCACACCGATTCATGCCAGATCACCGAAATTAAACGCTGTCGGCTTTGTCTAGCCCTTGGATGGGTGACCGCCCCGGTCTGCCGAGCCCCACTGGCGAGCGGACTGCACTCAGCTCTAGTGAGGCCAATCAATGAGCTACTTGACTGAGAAGTAGCTCAAATGGCTCTGAGCACTATAGGACTTAACTTCTGAGGTCATCAATCCCCTAGAACTTAGAACTACTTAAACCTAACTAACGCCCCCATCTCGTGGTCGTGCCGTAGCGTTCTCGCTTCCCACGCTCGGTTCCCGGGTTCGATTCCCGGCGGGGTCAGGGATTTTCTCTGCCTCGTGATGGCTGGGTGTTGTGTGCTGTCCTTAGGTTAGTTAGGTTTAAGTAGTTCTAAGTTCTAGGGGACTGATGACCATGGCTGTTAAGTCCCATAGTGCTCAGAGCCATTTGAACCATTTGAACCAAACCTAACTAACCTAAGAACATCACACACATCCATGCCCGAGGCAGGATTCGAACCTGCGACCGTAGCGGTCACCCGGTTCCAGACTGTAGCGCCTAGAACCGCTCATCTACCGCGGCCGGCTGAGAAGTAGCTGCTCTAGTCATGAAAGCTGACAGCGTGCAGGAGAGCTGTGTTCTGACTACTTGCCCTTGTATTTCCGCATCCAGTGACGACTACCGGTGAGTACCGATGGGCGTTTTGAGACTTGTTTGGGAGAATTTTATCTCTTTCAGGTCATTATACACATCCATCCGGATTTCATCAAATATTATCTGCTGAATTTTAACATCTTGTTCAGACCCACAACTTTTTCCCAGCAGTTTTACTTAGAGCGCAAAAGTTATGAGCTCATCGCCAAACATTTATTCTTTCTTACTCAATAATTTCATCTTAATGCGTTTTCTGCTGCATCTCTTTCCCGTTGTGTCTGCTGATTCTGAGAATAGGTTTAAGCATTAGGTAAAATCTTCTCTTCGGCAACTTCATTTGAACCTGATTGTTTTCGACAATGGGTGTGATAGTAAAAATCAGTGTTCCGAATAAAAGGCCAAAACGATTGCTGCTAACCTAGGCGCTTACATCTGTGTGCGTGATTTGTACGGATGTATGTCATTACCACTGACATTTTTGCTAAGTTACTGTCTCCTAGGTTTAAAAGACGATCTTTTAAAATGCAAAATTTTGCTACACTTTTCCAATATGTACCAATTTGGTACACAATAGGACAACAGGAGCTACCACAGAAATGTCGTTGGCAGCAACCAAGATGCGGACATAAAAGTATTGGGCCGATGGTGGAACCGAACGCTGAGTCAACAAGTGAAGACCGGGTATTTCGGCAGAGAGCCGCCTGCACAGCGACGCTAACACTGCATTCGGACGCAGCTAGTGCGATCTGTCAAATCACTACATGTTTCGCGACCACTGTCGACATCCTCTACTTCCGTGTGTGATGTTGACTGATATAATTTCCAATGTTGTGTGCAGTACGGCTCTCTGGTATTAATGTGTTGCTGCAGTAACCCAACAGGGACATTAACGGAGCGAAAGTGTTGCCACAATTTGTGACGTGGTTATAGACGCCGAGAATTCCCGAAGTGGGGCTTAGTCATTTTCTGCGCAAATAGTTTGCCTTTGCTGATTGTACATTCCTAATGTGTTTGCCCTATGAACTGTAATGTAATATCTTACATTATCCTGCTAAAATAAGCCATTTGGTGGTGTTACGGTTACTGCCGCATATGTTAGAGTATTCTACCTAACTTCAACAATAAAATCAATTTTATCGTGTGTAATATCTCCCTGCATCATAATTTCAAGAGCTGGAGAGATACGGGTGTTGAGAAACGATGGTACCTGTGGCCCTTCGGGTAGCCGTCTGTGGACACACTGGCGTCGATCTGACAGCCACTAACTTAAGCGAGTCAGCGGTGAACACCACAGAGTGCCTGCTTGGCCTCGGTCTTACTTCATCCAAGCCTTTGTGTCTGTTTCAGGCTGTTAGCGATTAACGGCTCACCAGAACTTGAGAACTCAGGCAAGTCTCCAGTAAACTGTTTCCCATTGTTTCCTTCCTGTAGCCTCTCGCCATGTTTAATCTGTTGTAATTCGTCTGTTCGCCAAAAACAGTCGAACAATCCTACGATCTTCTCGTGACGTAGACTTTCTGGGAAACGTGTCAACTTTTTTTTACCACGCCGCGTGAGTCCATCTCTTTCTGTAATCATACACACTACAGCCAACTGTTCATGCAATATATCGGAATGCCGCTCGCACGTCATTCGTGCCGATGACTTTGCTGTAGTGTATGTCTGCATCTACTCTGCCAGCTACCCACATTACAGCAAGGCTACACGGGCAGTCGCCTTCCTTGCAGGCGACACACAATTTCGGCCATGTCCTGCAGAGCCGCCAGAAGAAAACCCAAGCGCTGTCAGAGGTCGCCGGCCCCACAGATCTTTTCCTTGCACTAGCCATGTGACCATAAATAGAGCCAGCTGTATCCTGGTGGCTAAGGCTATATTCAGTCAAGTGCACGGGCCTTGAAAAGTCAGTTCACTCCGAGTGGGCTTCTTGGGCCAAGTGCCAAATGCAGTTGCATTTCGTCAGTCAGGAGCTCAATCCGGAGATATCGCTATGCCGTCATCGCAGTCCACTTCCTTGTGTCCTGGATCTTCGAATGTGACTACATTGAAGAAGACGTAGCTCTTACCTGAAGACCAATCTTGGGACTTGTAAGTCATATGTATTTTCTTTCGTCAGTGGCTTATTCGAACTTACTTTATGACTTTCAGGTCCAGCCGGATTTCATCATTCGGGACTCTGATTCTGGCACACTTGGTGCCAAGACACTTAGTAGAGCACCTTTGATTTATTGTGACTACGCCGGCCTTCTGCCTCAGTCGTTGTTCAGTGTTTATTCTAAAGAAGATTTCTTTTGGTTTTCTCACTGGTTATAAACTATCTACAGGGAGAGAATATTGTGTTAATTGTAAATCAATAAATTAAATTAATTCTGTATCTGTGATTTTTTTTGGTCACCTTTGACTGACGTGTTAGATTCGACCTTTCTCAAAGTTTTATGGACACGTCCTCTAGGCATTTGTTGCAGTCTGTACCTGGAAAATTCTAGTAACGTTAAAAACAGCCAATAGCCGTCAAATGCACACACCGTTCTTCATCGGGGGGATCGACTTTTTCCGTAACGAAAATAATCTGACATAAGGATGAAATTGTGGTCAATATATCGCACAGGCGTAGAAATACTTGGATATCACTATGGTGAAATGTTCATTCAATGTGGTCATGGAGTAATACTTTCTATTACTCTCACTGTATCCTGAAGTCGACAAGTTTTTCCCTAATCGCCTGGCAGAGGTTGCAGTCCAAAATGCTTGGTTTCACTTCACTCTCCACTTTCTAGATTTTAGGATTCTGTTTTCTCTTGTGCTGTATTTCACGTTCGGTAAACAGTGCACCATTTTCTTTCGTAGGAATTTCTCAGTGGTTTCCCTTGTTGCACGTTCGGTACCGTATTTTTCTGCGTTTATTTTCTTTTCGTCTTTACTTTAATTCAGTGACCTGATGTCTGTATGGTTTCTGTTTATCGTGAGAATGGGTGAAGATGATTTTGCGTCTGTTGATGTTACATTAGAGCCTCGATTATCCGAATGCCTATCAACTGAAACATCGAGTAACCGAAGCCGTTCCAGTCACCGAACTGAAATTGGTGTGTGTGCAATGTAGAATTAGTGCTGGCTATCGGCTGGCCAGTTTCGCGTTTCCCTCTCCCTGCGAAGTGTCATTACTGGGTATCTGTTACTAACATGTGATTCTTCGCAAATGGCAGATCGGCTAGTATTGTGCCATTGATAGTGGCGACTGAACGTACTCTTTGTCTACGACAAGCTGACGCCTGGTGTGGTGGCTGTCGGGAACGGCCGTGCACCCGCGTTGTGACTACCGAGGGGGAAGGAGAGCCGAGAGGAAGGCGGCATCAGCTGCTGGCAGCTGTGCTCACACCACCACATGTATTTCGTGCTTAACACGAAACTGGAGATGGCACTCGCGGAAATATTTCTCGCTTAAGTAACACTTCCAACGGGTCGGAAAGCGCCTAATTAGTTGAAATATTCGTGCTCGAGAGTTTCACCTACAACTTAAGTATTGTTTATTTATCAAAAACAATAAAAATGAAAGTAGATGAATGTGCAACTTACGACACCATGAATCGAAGGATAAAAATTGATTTTTGGAGCCTGATTGCACATTGCATTCATTAAAAACAGCACAGCAGTAATTTTTACAAAGTGGAATTGATTATGCCTAAAAGAACTGTTAAAATGATGTTCACTAAAGATCACTGTAATTTGTGTTTGATTCAATATCATCATCATCGTCTCTTGAGGACGTGGTACTGATAATAACTTAATCGATGGACATTTCCATTATTACCTGCCCCCCCCCCCCTTCCCCTTCTCCCGTCGACATCCGTTACTCTTGTCACCTTCAAGAAGTTCGCCAGTTAGCAGAAACAATTTCTTACATTAAGTTTCCAGATAAATTCAAATTGAGAGCCAGACAGGGTTCCCAGGTTCAAGTCCCTATCCGGCACACAGTTTTAATTTGTTTGAAACTTCGAACAAATCAGTACACACTCCTCTGCAGGGTGAAAATTCGTTCTAGTTTCTTGCCTTTTGCTGTAAGTACTTGCCAAACGATTTTGTACGTTCAGTACCGGTCCGAAAATATCAGTGTCGAAAAGGAGAAAGGTACAAAGACAGAAAAGCCGAAACGAATGTAACATATCAAGAAAAATATAAACACATATAATTGGCCTCACCAGCCAAGGAAGTGCTAAATTTGTTTCAAATGGTTTAAATGGCTCTGAGCATTTAATTTCTGAGGTCATCAGTCCCCTAGAACTTAGAACTACTTAAACCTAACTAACCTAAGGACATCACACACATCCATGCCCGAGGCACGGTTCGAACCTGCGACCGTAGCGGTCGTGCGGTTCCAGACTGTAGCGCCTAGAACCGCTCGGACACTACAGCCGGTTAAATTTGTTTCACCAGAAGGGAAATCAGGTGGCAGTAAAAAATCATTAAAATATTATGTCATCGTAAATATAAATGCATCAAATCTGTGATAATAGTCGTAAATACTGCTTGAAAAAACTGAAAAGTAATTGAAAGGCACTCTCTTCGCGGGATACCATGCCGCACTTTTGTTTCCCGTTATCGAATATTTGATTACAAAATAGACAAGAGATGTTCGCAATTTACACACGATATCCTCAAAATTTTCAATTATGAGAAGTGCTCTGGTTTTAGTTAATTCAATTGTGTTTCTTTACATCATCAGTATGTACCCCTGTAATATCTTTTTTATTTTTGTGTTTAGTCACCGTTGTTTCATTAATAATAGCACAACAACAGTGGCGACTGCTCTGGTTTTCAAGAATAACGGCACGTATGCAACAAGCACTAGAAGCAAGTTTTCCCGAGTGTCTTGAAGAAGTAAACTTGAGTGAGTTTTTGCTCTAATGTAAACACCTCAGCAAGTGCTTGTAGACACAAGCATTTCGTAATACTTGCGTCTTGAGAAAAGTAGTTGCCGGTAGCGCTTAGAGACAAGCGAATGATTTTCCCCGGTTCTGGCAGCAATCGTCAAGTTATACCATAGTAGCTAAACAGTATTTTAGTACTTCCAATTAGCTTAATACAATGCAGTTGTAGAAAGATGGTAATGGATGAAGATTGCCTCAGAGATATGGAGTTGTAAATGGAACAATATCAGATATTCAACGGAGCAGTGGTGCAGTTACACAATTTACGAATGTGTTTGACAGTGAATATTCACTCTTTCGCAGAAAGTCGATGAGTAAGGCAAAAGCTGAGGATTTAGACGCTCTACAAAACTTCCTTTTCGGATGAGTCTATACGGCTCCTGAAGAGCCACCAATCTTTTAATTTGTGTCCGAACTGACTGGGCTGATCGAAGAATCTTCATAATTTGAAGAACACGATCAGTACTGTCATGCTGATGAGCTTGGCTGTCGAGTATTGACGGGCGATGGAACCACTTCCAGTGTCATCTATGATTAAATCCTTCGTGACTATGAGGGAGTGCGTGGCGACGTGACATTGCTGAACAGTGAGGGAGCATTTCACTGTGGATAGAATAATAAAAACAACGTGATGTTGTCCGATTGTTGTATTTAAAACATTTACAAAATTTAGCAGAAAAAATACTCGCCCCAAGTCTGAAATAAAAACAAATTCGAGACTTATTTTCCTAATGTAGGACAACTTTTATTTCCAAGATTAACTTTTCAAACCAGGCTGCACATAAAAATTTACGGTTTGACTAGAGGCAAGGTCGTGGCTATAAAATATCAACAAAATATTTACGATCGATTCAGAATGGTTCAAATGGCTCTGAGCAGTATGGGAGTTAACTGCTGAGGTCATCAGTCCCCTAGAACTTAGAACTACATAAACCTAACTAACCTAAGGACTTCACACACATCCATGCCCGAGGCAGGATTCGAAACTGCGACCGTAGCGGTGGCGCGGTTCCAGACGATCGACTCAAAAACATAACGTTAAGTAAGAACATGGTTGTTTAGGCTTTACGGCGACTGTTGCTGATATCGATTGTCCGTTTCCATAGCTGAGTGGGCAGCGGGGCAGAATGCCATCATCAGAGATCGGATTCAAGCTCCGGCCGGTTGGAGACTTTTCTCCGCTCAGGGACTGAATGATGTGTTTTATTGATCATCAACACGCAAGTCGCCGAAGTTACTTAAATTTAAAGGCATTGCACCAAGTTACCATTCTACCTGTCAGGAGGCCTTAGCCACACGCACATTCGCAGTTTTCATTGATATCAAATGAAGCCACAAATTAACTATTATTGCAACTATTTATTTATTTCCACGAAACGGTATGGTTGTTTAAACCTCTACCACCAGGCGGTTTTATGTCAGTTAATAAGGCAGTTAGGTGATGCGTGACGACTTGGGGACACCCTGTGGTACAGTCTCCCGCTGTCACAGGCTCCTTTCCATATAGGTCTCCATCATCACGCTTTGTGTAATGGAGTACAAGGCTTAACAGACCAGGAAAAAGAACCTGCGATCACTTGGGACTATGCCACAGGTTACCCCAAAGTCTTCATTCATCACATTAATGTCACATTAATTCACATAGATCCTCCTCATAGCATAAATGAGAATAGTGAGGAGTTTAACATCATAACTAGTAAACATAAAGTAGACGAATTCAAGTCTGCTATCTTCGAAGAAAATGACCCATGATGGACGAAGCATGGAGAACATAAAAAGCAGATTAGTAAAACCTAAGAAACCTTTTCTGACCGAAAGAAGGCTGCTAGTGTCATAGACCCTAATATGAAGAAAAAATTTCTGGGAATATATGTTTGGAGTACAGTAGTGTAGGATAGTGACCCATAGACTGTAGGAAAACTGGAAGAGAATTGAAGTGGTTGTGGTATGGTGCTACAGAAGGATGTTGAAAGTTAGGTGGATTGTTAAGGTAAGCAGAGGAGGTTCTCTGCAGAATCAACGAAGAAAGGAACATGTAAAGAACACTGACAAAATGAAGGGACAATAAGATAGGACATGCTTTATGACCTCAGAGAGTAACTTCCACGGTACCACTCTGGAGAGCAAAATCTGTAAAGGAAGACAGTGACTGGAATACATCTGACAAATAATTGAGTAGTTGGGTACAGAAGCTACCCTTTGATGAACAGGTTCGCATATGAGAGGAATTCGTGGTGGGCCCTGTATCTAACTAGTCAGAAGATTCATGACTCAAATAATAAATAAAAATAAATGGACCTGATGATATGCTTTAAACCTCTATGAGTAAAAGTGTTCTCTCATACGATACCAAAAGCAAACAATTCATGACAGGATCACAAGTCATTTGATCCATAAAAAATTGTGTAGCCATTTGACATAACAGTGTCTTTCTTACCTTGCATTGAGTACTCCTCATATTGTGACCGCACCATTTAACCCTATCACTAGCCCTGTGGTTAATATCAGTGTTATATCTGTTCTTATCACCTTAATATTGTAGAGACCTGTGATGTGATGAAGTCTATGGTGTACGAAAGAGGAGTTGCTCTTCTGGTTCGTCCGGATAGCCCTCAGCTTTCGCACCTGGCTGCAGCAAGACAGACAATGTTCACGAACACTCTTTATTTTTCCAGCCAGCCAGAGGAGAGAGATGTGTGTGTACTTGTCCTGTGTTGAAGCCTGTCAGTAACCCACGTGTCCAGGTATAGCTGTTTGGAGCCAGCACGCTGACAAGCCCTGCGTGTTACTACCAACCAGCCGAGATGGGCGTAGCGTTCTTCCTGGATGGGATACAGAGCTCAGGTGACCACTGCAGCATAGAACTGGGTCAGAACAGCGACTTGAGCTCCGGAGTTGCAGGCTGCTAATGGCGACCGCTGTCCAGCGTGTGCTGGATTGTCCATTAGCACGGTGGTCATCTGGTTATAGTCAACAGCACGCTCCTCTCTTGTGGCTCGATCGGTGGGTATGAATAATGCCCTGGTGATTGTTTGGGTGTCTGGCAGCGGAGGCATACACACCGTTTGACAGAATATTGCATCCATCAGTCGTTACAGTATCTTGCCGAGAGTTGTCACAACGTGTTGGACCCAGAAGGAAATAAGTACATGTGTGTCGATCCAACAGATTTTTGCTGCCTTTCTCCCATACCTGCATAATGTCAGTGTGGGAGGACAGTTGCGTATCCCATTTCTTTGCATCTAGTGCTATTCCATCTGAAATGTTTACGAATCGTGTAACTACGGCGGGACGGTGGTAGCATCTCGGCATTTGTCTAGTTGAATTTAGTAAACCGTCTAGAACCACATCCAGGCGGGCTACCACACTAGCCCTTTTTGTTAACCCACTAAACATTGGACCAACTCTGTAACCTCCCCCTCACTTATCGACCTTAATGACAGTGAAAAATTAAACCGCGTGCACCTAATGGAAATTTGTGAAAAGTAATCGTCACCGAATTTGTCGGTAAAGAGGGAGGAAAGTGTTACATCTAAATTAAAGGAAAAATGCAACTGGAATTGGTGGAAATTAATTTTGAGAACAGGGTAAAATTAATAAAGAAAGTAAATGTGCGGTCGTTACCTTAACAATTAATTGGCGTTAATTAGATATTTGAGATTTGGGGAAAATTACGGTCGCCAGTCCTATGGATAACAACTATAATAACTGGAAATGAAAGATTAATGCACAAATAATTAGCACTAAAAGCGTGGCTACTGAAGGTTGACACGTGTTGTGTGAAAACTGAATGTTTGTCAGAAGTAATGAATTTCGCTACACTGACTTAATTTAGCAAAAGAATAAATAAAACCGGAAAAATTGAAAGTTAATACAGTGACTGAAATTAATAGTGAGCTTCGTTTCTGAAGCACATCGAAATTCAGCAAAATAAGGTTAGTCTTGGGCTACCTCAACAATCATATCAAAAGCTACTTGAATCTACGCGATTTAGAAATAAGAGATTTAACTTTCAACTTGAATTAAATGATTCTGAACAATTAACAATAGTAAAATTTAGTACGTACCAAGCTGAGCTGCAGTCACAGGTAAGCTAAAATATGGTAACAAAACTCGCCCTCTTAATTTGTGCTTGTGTAATCTAAATATTGTAGCCAGATATGAGTACCTAAACTGAACTTTGAAATTAAAGGAGTGAAATGGAATGATATTACTTTAATGCTGGCATTTGAATTTCAACGTCACTCGGGTTCATTTCGGAAAAGGAAGTGACCCTACTTGGTAATGCAATTGGGACAATGAGCATCAAAGGTTCATGCTAAATTGCTGTAATTTTGTGAGGCAAATGGAACAATTTTGAAAGCTGAGGTCGGCCCTACAGTTCTAAAACTTAAAGTGCTTCCAGTCTTCCTTGTTGGTTGATTCAAGGTTTGAAGTCGTCGGTCGAGGAGGTGGCGACAGTCACCTATTGTCGGCCGTCGCTGGTATAGAAGCTGGATGTGGGTGCGCCTTCTTCTCGACAAGGTCACCAGGCGGAACAGGCTCTTGATTCCTGTCTGCGACACCGTGTCAGTAGCTATCATAGCAAGACGAGCGCAATTACATGCTACCAAACCCCGAAAGCGAGGCAACTCGCGGGAGTGTCACACAACACACCTACTCCACCGCCCTACTCCAGCCAGACTCCCCTCTGCCCGCGCTCCACGCGGTGGATTTTACACACTACCAAAGATCCTAAACACTTTGGTTCTCCACACGACCTATCGATATATTCGTTCGATAGCATAGTTTTCCCTAGGCAAGACCCAACGTAGAAATACAAACAGTATTTACAAAACAAACCAATTATACATCGACATAAATGCATATAATAATTACAATATATAAAGACACAGAAATGTAATATCTTCAGGTAACAAAATAAGGGAAAAAATTATAGTACAATAGATGGAAACAGGAGGATATGCATTTCCGGCGCTACATATTAGAAAAAAAGTATACAAAAATTCTAAAAAGCTGTTCCATTTAGATCATTTGTGTCGTTGATTAGTAATCCCTTGTCGGAATTACAAAATTCAGAGTTGCAGATCCAATTTGGTGGATCAAAAATTGTAAATTTTGAGTAAAATATAAAGTATTGTGAGGTCGCAGCGAGCGAATTAAAAGGAGAAATTGCTTATTCAAATGTTATGTTCGATATTTCGCGTTTTATCAGTCGAAATCATACTCATGTTTGTCGTTTGTATCAATATTGCTTTCCGAAGCGTTGCTATCGTGTCCAATGCGAACGGTTTGAAAAGCAGATCTTTTACCTCAGGTGACACCTGATTGCCTTCAATTGTCATTTTCTGGACTCTCGAAGTGAATTCGTCCGAATATGCCTGAAGCCGATGGAATGTGACATGCGTCGTTTTCTCGCGAAAATATTTGCGTGTAAAATCTTCTCGGCGATGCTGGATATCCTTATTCCGAACTTCCTGAGCGTCTTCATATTGCTGACCAATCTGCATCAGACCAATTTCGACAATGGCATATCCCTCAATCAAAGCTACGTGGCCTGATGTCGGCATTGACCATTATTGCAGAATATTGTGAGTGCTGAAGTTGGCTTAAGAATTTCGAGAAACAGTTTTTTTCAGTTCTTGATATATATGCTCTAGTTATAGAGTTCTCTCTACAAAATTTAAACAGTTTTGCAGTATTTCGCGAAAAAAAATTTTACTCATACAAAAATTTATTTGCCAGTTTTTGAAGAAAAACGTAGATCACCATTCCGAATAGCTCCCCAAAAATTTTACAGAAAACCCAAACTACTTTTTTGTCCATAGAATAGTCTGAGATAACTACAGTGATGAGAGACCCACTTTTACCATGTGGCACTGCTTCACGATAGAAAAATGACCGTCCACTAAAAACGTGCAAACATTTGCATGCGAATACAACTGAACTTGTTAACTACACCATTAAGGTTGTAGGACAACCATTTACAGAAGTGGAAACACGCAGAGGAAATTTTGTAGTAAACGATTCCTGATAATACGGGTAGTAGTTTAGTTTTAAGTCGATATGTGTAATTACATCAGTTAAAAATATCGTAAACATACCTTTTGGAAAGCTACCCATCTTATTTTATCCTGACAACTGGGTAGGATCACTTCCATATATTAAACAGTCCACATAATAAATTTGTAGTTGTGTGATTCACTGTTTACCGTCAGCTGTCATGGCACATATCAGATCGCTTTGCGACTGGAATGACACCGCTGCATTGGGCAAGTATGGAACAAAACAATATACACAAAATTTCGCTGGGCTAAACTCGGAAGGTGCACGTTTCTCTTCTGTTGTGTGCAGGTTTTCAAGCGAGATGGCATAGTGTGCGCCGGGAGGATTCTATCATAGACCGACGCATCTGGCCGGCAGGAGTGGCCGTGCGGTTCTAGGCGCTACAGTCTGGCACCGAGGGACCGCTACGGTCGCAGGTTCGAATCCTGCCTCGGGCATGGATGTGTGTGATGTCCTTAGGTTAGTTAGGTTTAATTAGTTCCAAGTTCTAGGCGACTGATGACCTCAGAAGTTAAGTCGCATAGTGCTCAGAGCCATTTGAACCATTTGAACCGACGCATCTCCCTGAATCCCGTAAGCATCTTGCTAACGCGCGAGGGTATCCGGGCAGGTCCTTTGGATTCGATAGTGTGAGAACAATGGAGGCTGTGTAGTCGACCAGTTTTGCCATTTTTCATGTTATTAATATCTTAACACTTATTTGAACGGAAAGCGTTCTTATTTATTTTACCTGAAGATGAGGGCCTTCTCTTGAAACATGTCGTGTGACGTGATCATGCCACTAATTTTATGTGCTTGAGCAAAATTTTAATATTTTTCTGGACTGTGTAGTCAGATCACCGTGTTATCTGCGAGGAGAGTGCTACAAAATATTAGTTTTTTGTCTAATTACCCTTCCAAACAACCAAGCGCGTTTTGCGTCCCTTGCGGATTTTGGAGAGGCGATCCTGGCCCGGGTAGAATCCGCTTCGCGAATTGACGAGGAGGGCTGGTTATTCGGCCAGTATGGATGAGGCTTTTAGACGGTTTCCCACATCCGACTGGGCAAATTACAAGGTTGGTTCCCTTGTCCTGCCTCTGGTACACGACACACAACCGTTTAGAAATCGTTTACACACTTGAATATGAGATTTATTCTAGGCGCTGCCAGGTGGGATAAAAAGATTCCATCACCGCGGGGGCGGGAGGGTGACAGGTAGGGCATCCAGCCACCAACTGTCACTAATATTGCTACATCCCGCGTACGAGTAACAATGCTGACCGAGTAGAAAAACGGGAAAACTTAAAGAGGAAAGGAAAGAAGTATGCATCTGTGTGACGCAGCACTTCTTTGATTCCTGTTCCTATTATCATTGGTACAAGGCGTATTCGTAAATTACTGGCTACGCGAAAAATCTGCCCTCTCTCACCCTGGCCCTCCTCCTACTGCGCCTGTCGCATGATGTATCGGATAATCAGCGCGCTACTCTATTTTTCATATGTACAAACGTTAAGGGTTTGGCAACGCAACGCAACAGTATTCAAACATTATGAATCACCCCGAAGGGAACGATCTATTGATAAGTAATCAGCATGGTTTCAGAAAACAACGTTCTTGTGCAACGCAGCTAGCTCTTTATTCGCACGAAATAATGTCCGCTATCGACCGAGAATCTCATGTTGATTCCGTATTTCTACATTTCCGGAAAGCTTTTGACACCGTTCCCCACAAGCGACTTCTAATCAAGCTGCGAGCCTATGGGGTCGTAACAACATCGACACTGTACTATTGTACATATAAGTAAATTTTTTTTCTCCATCTGATTTTTCGATAAACTAGTCTAATTGATGTTCTGATTTCATTCCTTTTTAGTTTCATGTCATTGTGTTAAGAAAACTGTAAACAAGTTTCAATGTGAATATTAATGTTTATGTCAAATGTCAAGCAATATTGTAATAGAATTGAAATGTAACAAATATTGAGACTGTTGTAAGATGTTTAAAATTGTAATTGAGCGTCTGGTCCATACGTAGGCATGTGTTAGGATATGTAGAATGCAAAACGTAAGGTGAATACCCGGTCTGTCAGGGAGCGGCAAAAGGTGGATGGCAAGCGAGCGCGGGAAAATACGCACGGCCGCTGCACGGCACAACGGGCTCAGCAGTTGTAGTTGGAGTTTGGCATTGGTCTGATCAACACCTTCTGGAGCGAGGAGGCTCCCCTGGAAGACGTAGTTTCACTGAGCTTCGGGTATGCCGTTCCAAATCCCACACAGCATGGCAAAATTCCATAGGCACTAAATGGAAAAGTATTGCGACGCTAAGAAGAATGAAAGTGCAGATATGTCAAGAGCCATAGCTGTGGTTGTATGTGTGCTCTGTGCCTCGCCATCTCGCCGCTCGCCAACCGCCGCATCGATACAAGCAGGTTGAAACTTTTAGTACTGTATTCGTATGGACTATAGAGTGAACTGTTCAATAATAACCTAGATTTTACCAGAATTTCCCCTCATTTAATTATCCTCACAACTAACCTAGGCAGGGTCCTTTCCAAATGTTGTGCAATCCGAGTGTCCCGAAATGAAAAATTAAATTTTGTGTTAATAATAATTACTTGCAAACCTAGTTATTTTAGAATGGTGTTTAAAGAACTGTTTTGTTAATGAACCAGTAAATGAATAACGAAGGTCTAACGAAGTTGAAAGATAACTTTAATATTGATATAGTAATGAAGTTTAATTATTTCGAGACAGATATAAAGGTATTTAAATGAGAAGTAAAGAAGATAAAAAGAGTAGCAACTCATATACTGGAAATCTTGAACGCATGATAATTTCAGTAATCAATTTTTTTAATATAGTGATCATAACAGTTTCAGCGTCCCCCCCCTTTTATTCATTTGAATTCTGAAGTGTTCTAAATTGGTTTGACTAGCAAAAGTTAAAGTCAATATAAATGTCAAAATTTATCAGTATTTTATCTTTATCAAAATTGACATTTTGTGTGTGGCTCGAAAGTGCTATTTCTAGGGTAACCTATGCCCGATTTTAATCAGATCAATAGACAGTACGAAGTTTTGTAGTATACATTATAGTGTAGTGTTATGTATTCATGGTTTTTCCATTCAGTACAGAACGTGAAACTATCAGTTCAATAGGTTTTCTGGTTCTAAAATTCCACTATATTATGCAGTGCTACTACTTGTTGTTTTGCATGAATATACGTCAACTTGTAAGGGAAGAAACTCAGTTAATGCCTAATTAGGCCTGCGACCGTATTATTATGAAATTGGTAGCATCTTCAGTGTTGCTTTTGGTACATACTGACGTGTAATTGCATTTTGAACTTACTTGACGGATCATTGTTATTACAGAGTGGGTGTAAGTCAGATTTGTCACCATTCAGGTACACGCGGTCAATATCTATACGAAAATCCTGTCTCGTAAGGTGAACCCCGCTCACTTACCATAGTACAGGCTTTAACGAGCATTGTGTGCCCCACGCGCACGTTACAAGTGGCTCGCGGTGACAGGACATCCAGTTGTTTTCGGTCACAAATTAGCGGGAATACTGAACAGTGGATGTTCAGTGGCACGAATTGCAATAATATTCAGTAAAGTAAATAGAAGTGAACGTCAAGTACGGTAGTGAGGTATAATTTGCGTTCAGTATGGACAAGAAAGTAGCCACAGTAGATGTGCCGAGCGTAATGGTAAATGCGGCTGGCAATGACAGGAGTTTACGCGGCTGGATAACAGATGGCGTTAGCGGTAGACAATTGGCGTACATACAACACCACGAACATGTTAACGAACATACTGAAATGTCGATATCGCCTCGAACACAGCAAGGAATAAAACAGGAAGTAGAGGATGACTTAGTAGATGATAGTGGGTATGTGAACGAATCCACTGACATGTTGGATTCACCACAGATAAAGAAGGAACCGAAAGAAAATTGTGAAGTAGGATCGGAACGCACCGATTCCGTAGAACAAGACAGTGTGAAAATTTTAAGCATGAACGACTTATTTGAACGATTAACCAAACAAACTGCAGGACAGAATGATCAGCTTCAAAAACAAGTCAGTAATCAGGTTAGTCAGCTTAAAACACACGTTGACGAGCAGCTTAAAAAACAAAGTAATCAACTTAGAACACATGTTGGTCAGTTTAAAGCACAGGTCGAAGAACAAGGAATTAAAATTAGTAAACAAATAGAACAAGTAGAACAAAAAGTGGGTAATTTAAGTTCTGCAGTAAATACTATGAAGTCTGAAATTGACACAATTAATAAAAATATGAATACTATGCAGGGGGAAATTGACGACATTAACAGTAGGTTTGATGTTGAAATTCTCAACATCCAAGAGAAAGTGGAACCTCTAGTTGAAACAAAAGTAGACGAAAACGTTTTCGGTCTTAAAACTGAGATCGTAAACGAATGCCAACATGGAATATCACAGTTGAAAAAGGCAGTTTCAGACACTGAAAGAGATTTAGGCGAAAAAGTTACCGGATGTGTACAAAAGGGTGAACAAAATACATCGAAAATTCAAGGCAAAATTTTCGATCTCGAGAGTAAAATCAAAGATAGGCCTGGTGTTGTCTGTAATGGCACGCCACTTACGAAGCTGTTGGAAGGTGAGGAACGCTTCGATCCCACCAAAAACCATAACGGATGGTATCCATTGGATTTCATCAAAAGTTGTGAGAGGATTTTTCCTGAACACTTGTCTTGTCAGGAGAAGATAAACGTAATAATTAGCGCCTTAGCAGGTGACGCTAAGCGCTTGGGAATTAACTTGAATACCGAACTAATGACGTTCAAAGAGTTTAAACAAAAGTTTACGGAAGAATACTGGTCCGAACAAAAACAGGATCATTTGTGGCGCGAGTTTATCACGGCCAAACTTCATGATAACAGGGGCAGAAATTCTTTGAAAGATTTCTGAGAATATTGGTACCGAAAGTTGACACACTTAAGAGGGAGAAGATCCGATTCTGAAATCGTATGGGAGCTATATAAAAAGCTTCCAGAAGATTCGAAGAGATATGTGGGAAGCAATCATCGTAGCTTCCAAGCGTTTCTCGAAAGGGTCGTAGACGAAGATCATTGGCGCGAAAGTCATGCCAATTATCAGAATTTTAGTAACAGAAATAATCGCAATAATGACGAGAGAAATGACGGCGATGGGTTTCGCGTCAATATGATACAGAGAGGTAGAGGAAGAGGAAGAGGAAGAGGAAGAGGGGGTTATCCAGGTCGCGGTAGGGGGTACACCGCGCAAAATAATAACGACGCGGGAAACTGATTTCCGCGAACGTTGCGGGCCAAACGGAAGCGGACAGAACATACCGGCCCCGATTTAAGAAATGTTACCGGACTGACAGTAAAGTTATGAGACTGCTTAGAGACAGGCATGGAACAACGCAATGTGTTGTTGCAAAACAAGCGTCAGGTGTGAGCGCAGATGACTCATCTTTGCCACGCAAAGCGCTACATGTTAACAGGCGAGTGGAACATCAGAGGGCTACGGCTCAGCCTAGCAGAACAGCTGTTCAAAGGGAAGCCGCTAGCAAGACGGCAGAATTAGGTACAAACATTGCCGTAAGAGCTGGTGAATACATTACGAGTGGTACTTCCATGGTGAAGGAAATGGTAGATGGAACAGTGGATACACAGAGAGGTGCGGTTAGCAGTATTAGTAATGAAGTAAATAGCGAGAATGAATTAGCGGAAGTAACTGATTGGCGTGTGCAGATCGACGATCTGTACAAGGCCGTCAAGCAATGTGAGTGGGAGGATTTTAAGAAGGAGTATGAAGCAAGGAGGTTAATTAGTGAAAAAGGAGATAGTAGGGACGTCGATAAGGTGATGTGGCCTGAATTTAAAGAGGAGAGAGTAAATAGCGCCATGCAAAGTACGCGTGCTGCCGATAGGATGAAGGTTAAAGATAGAAAGGAATTGTAGGATGAAATCCTAAGCATTGACGAGGAAGTAACTTCTGTTAACGATCCACCAATAGTAAAAGCTGTTACCGAAAGGCACCGTGGGGAAGGGGCAGGTAATTACCTAAGAATAATTGAAGTCCTCAAGGATTACACTAAATATGAAGTAATAGTGGATGTGAGTAAAGCTGATAATGAGGCCGTTTTGCCAAAAGAGGATATTGAGTTAAAATCAAAGTCTGATGAAGATGCAGAGGAAGAACTTAGTCCCTGTCTCAGATAAGCTTTTATGTTAGAACCTGAAAGCGATCCAGAATGGTCGGATTCGGACGATAGTTCAGATGACGAGTATTTCGGTACTAGTGAAAATAATGGGAATACAGCTAATTGCGATATTGTACCTACTGATGACGAAGTTTCAAAACAAAACCCAGATGTTGAGACTGAACACAGAAAAAAGGAGCCACCGGACGACTCGGTGTCAATTTTGCAAAGAGTTCAAGTAAGCAAAGACTTAGAACTCCAGAACCGAGAAAGCCACCAGATACAAATGGTTGACAGGTCAGGAACATATCTTGGGACAATGTCACAGTCGACCAAGGTGCGTTGTGGAAAAAACAGGAAGCGGCATGATTTAGAGCCTGGGGCAGATTTATATCGGACTTTGAGAAAGTCATGAACACCTTACATCACAAATCTACTGGGTTCCCACCGGAAGAAATTTTGTTAGGCAGCAGAAGTAAAAGTTTAATTGAGGAAAAAATAGAGTTTCCACCTTTTAGAAGCTTGGGGTTGAGTCAAAAGAAAGAATTAGTCAGAAAAACAGCAAAGCAAAAAGCTGAATCTAGATCTAAAAGACATGATAAAAACCTGAAAGTTTCAAAATTTAAAATTGGGGATTATGTTCTTTTAAAAACCCACAAAAAATCTAGTGAACTGAACCATGAAATTTCAAAATTTCAATATATTTATAATGGACCATATATAATACAGAACATTCCACACGATAATGCTTACTACCTGATCTACCCAAAATCCAAGAGACCTTTAGGTGTAAGAAACGTTGTGGACCTGAAACTGTATGTTCCTAGGAGTGAGTGACCTAAGTACACTCAGAAGCAATCTGCAGTAAATGTGCTGTATCTAACGTTGAAATTATTTTATTCTAAATGTAACAAGTATTTGTAAATGTATGTATACCATTGTCAGTGTGCTAATGTACTTATGTAAGTTTCAGATTACGAAATGTACTATAAATATAAAGGTGTATGGAAAACAGGGCTGAATAGAAAAAGCAAATGCTGCAAGCCAGATAAAAGATGGGACTGCCAAAAATCAAAGTGGGCAGTACGTGAGTCATTATATAAAGGACTGCCAAACACCAAAGAGGGCAGATAAGTAGTGCAAGGAGAATTGTGTGTTATAGGTGATATGATAAAATGATGTGAAATGGACTGCCCAAATCTGAATAATAGGCAGCAAATATATGTAGTGATTTTTCTAAATAATATTGTGTGTTTATTAGTAAATAAGGAAATGGCTGCCATTCAATGCAAGCAGCAACAAATTGTCTTATAGTGTATATAGGTATTTGTATATGCTTTGTAGTTAAGTGTTTGTGTTTCAGATTTTGAATTAATTTCTCTGAGAAATTTAATAATAAGTAATTTGCTATTTAAATCATGTTGTAATAGGAGGTTGGACTGTGCCAAAGGCACTTAAGCAAATGATCGGTAAATGTTCTTGATATATTAAAAAGTATAGACCTATATGATGTGAGTGAAAGGAAATTTTGTGATATAAAATTTTATGATGGCACATTCACGCAAAGATTCAGAACCCCTGTATAAATATAAAGTTTAGTGTTCCCATCAAATTTGCACTTAGTGGAATTTAATGGAAACAGGGGCATGTGTAACAACATCGACTCTGTACTATTGTACATATAAGTAAATTTTTTTTCTCCATCTGATTTTTCGATAAACTAGTCTAATTGATGTTCTGATTTCATTCCTTTTTAGTTTCATGTCATTGTGTTAAGAAAACTGTAAACAAGTTTCAATGTGAATATTAATGTTTATGTCGAATGTCAAGCAATATTGTAATAGAATTGAAATATAACAAATATTGAGACTGTTGTAAGATGTTTAAATTTGTAACTGAGCGTCTGGTCCATACGTAGGCAATGTGTTAGGATATGTAGAATGCAACACCTCAGGTGAATACCCGGTCTGTCAGGGAGCGGTAAAAGGTGGATGGCAAGCGAGCGCAGGAAAATGTGCATGGGCACTGCACGGCACAACGGGCTCAGCAGTTGTAGTTGGGGTTTGGCATTGGTCTGAGCAACACCTTCTGGAGCGAGGAGGCTCTCCTGGAAGACGTAGTTTCACTGAGCCTCGGGAATACCGTTCCAAATCCCACACAGCATGGCAAAATTCCATAGGCACTAAATGGAAAAGTATTGCGACGCTAAGAAGAATTAAAGTGCAGATACGTCAAGAGCCATAGCTGTGGTTGATGTGTGCTCTGTGCCTCGCCATCTCGCCGCTCGCCAACCGCCGCACCGATACAAGCAGGTTGTAACTTTTAGTACTGTATTCGTATGGGCTATAGAGTGAACTGTTCAATAATAACCTAGATTTTACCAGAACTTTCCCTTCATTTAATTATCCTCACAACTAACCTAGGCAGGGTCCTTTCCAAATGTTGTGCAATCCGAGTGTCCCGAAATGAAAAATTAAATTTTGTGTTAATAATAATTACTTGCAAACCTAGTTATGTTAGAATGGTGTTTAAAGAACTGTTTTGTTAATGAACCAGTAAATGAATAACGAAGGACTAACAAAGTTGAAAGATAACTTTAATATTGATATAGTAATGAAGTTTAATTATTTCGAGACAGATATAAAGGTATTTAAATGAGAAGTAAATAAGATAAAAAGAGTAGTAACTCATATACTGGAAATTTTGAACGCAAGATAATTTCAGTAAACAATTTTTTAATATAGTGATCATAACAGTTTCAGGGTTCCCCCCCCCCCTTTTTATTCATTTGAATTCTGAAGTGTTCTAAATTGGTTTGACCAGCAAAAGTTAAAGTCAATATAAATGTCAAAATTTATCAGTGTTTTATCTTTATCAAAATTGACATTTTGTGTGTGGCTCGAAAGTGCTATTTCTAGGGTAACCTATGCCCGATTTTAATCAGATCAATAGACAATACGAAGTTTTGTAGTATACATTATAGTGTAGTGTTATGTATTCATGGTTTTTCCATTCAGTACAGAACGTGAAACTATCAGTTCAATAGGTTTTCTGGTTCTAAAATTCTACTATATTATGCAGTGCTACTACTTGTTGTTTTGCATGAATATATGTCAACTTGTAAGCGAAGAATCTCAGTTAATGCCTAATTAGGCTGGCGACCGTATTATTATCAAATAGGTAGCATCTTCAGTGTTGCTTTTGGTACATACTGACGTGCAATTGCATTTGAACTTACTTGACGGATCATTGTTATTACAGAGTGGGTGTAAGTCAGATTTGCCACCATTCAGGTACATGCGGTCAATATCTATACGAAAATCCTGTCTCGTAAGGTGAGCCCCGCTCACTTACCATAGTACAGGCTTTAACGAGTATTGTGTGCCCCACGCGCACGTTACAGGGTATCGTCTCAGTTGTGCCACTGGATTCTTGATTTCCTGTCAGGAATTCGCAGCTCGTAGTAATAGACGGCAAATCATCGAGTAAAACTGATGTGATATCAGGTGTTCCCCAGGGAAGCGTCCTGGGACCTCTGCTGTTCCTGATCTACATAAATGACCTGGGTGACAATCTGAGCAGTTCTCTTAGATTGTTCGCTGCAATTTACCGTCTAGTAAGGTCATCCGAAGACCAGTTTCAGTTGCAAAGCGATTTAGAAATGATTGCTGTATGGTGTGGCAAGTGGCAGTTGGCGCTAAATAACGATAAGTCTGAGGTGATCCACGTGAGTTCCAAAAGAAATCGGTTGGAATTCGATTACTCGATAAATAGTACAATTCTCAAGGCTGTCAATTCAACTAAGTACCTGGGTGTAAAAATTACGAACAACTTCAGTTGGAAAGAACACATAGATAATATTGTGGGGAAGGCGAGCCAAAGGTTGAGTTTCATTGGCAGGACACTTAGAAGATGCAACAAGTTCACTAAAGAGACAGCTTACAGTACACTTGTTCGTCCTCTGTTAGAATATTGCTGTGCGTTGTGGGATCCTTACCAGGTAGGATTAACGGAGGACATCGAAAGGGTGCAAAAAAGGGCAGCTCGTTTTGTATTATTACGTAATAGGGGAGAGAGTGTGGCAGATATGATACGCGAGTTGGGATGGAAGTCATTAAAGCAAAGACGTTTTTCGTCGCGGCGAGATCTATTTACGAAATTTCAGTAACCAAATTTCTCTTCGGAATGCGAAAATGTCTTGTTGAGCCCAACCTACAAAGTAGGAATTATCATCAAAATAAAAAAAGAGAAATCAGAGCTCGAATAGAAATGTTTAGGTTTTCGTTTTTCCCGCGCGCTGTTCGGGAGTGGGATGGTAGAGAGATAGTATGATTGTGGTTCGATGAACCCTCTGCCAAGCACTTAAATGTGAATTGCATAGTAATCATGTAGATGTAGATATTCGAGTTACGCTCTATCAATACTACAGTTGGGTCATTACGGTACAGTACATAAATGAGGAAGTAAATAGTAGAATTACTGATAGTACTGGTAGCGTTGTTGGGGAAAAAAAGATAAACCAATGTGCGAGAGAGGAAATGGGAGCTGACTTCTATTTGTCTGCACATAATTAGAACCGCTTATCGTTCATTGTTAGTCAATGTGTATTCTTTATCCTTACACAATATAAAAAACGAAAATTAGTTGATCGCTTTTGTGTAATCAAAGCAGTTAACTTACATGTAAATACAGCTTACATGCACGAATATAAAAAAAATCTGCATTATTATTGTTGTTTTTTGTAACAACGTTCTTCAGCATTATCTAAAGCAAGGGTTTCCTGTTATTACTGATAAGTGGTTAAGTTGTTTATGAATCAGAGAATCATGTTTTATACAAGCTCGACGAAGTATTGAACCGATATTTGATATGTTTTTGTTTTGAGTTTTTCTTATTTCATCTTTTTTTTAGGAAATGGCGTTTTCTTGCACTATGTGACAAATGTGTGTTGTATTTGTATTTTTACTACATCATCCCTCTCTTTCACGCTAAAGGTCAAGACTTTTCGTATCAAACCTGAATAAAATATTGACAATTTCAGTTTTGCTACACATGCTGTATATTTTTAAGTGACAGAAAAGAGGATAACTATGTGGAACAAAAATGTTCCGTGGGTTACGTGACCCGTAATACACTGGAGAGCCAAAGAAATGGTACACCTATCTAACATCGTGTAGGGCCCCGACGACCACGCAGAGGAGCCGCAACACGACGTTGGATGGACTCGACTAATGTCTGAAGTAGTGCTGGAGGGAACCAACACCATGAATCCAGCAGGGCTGTCCAAAAATCCGTTAGACTAAGAGGGGGTGGAGATCTTTTCTGAACAGCACTTTTCAAGGCAATCCAGATATGCTCAATAATATTCAGATCTGGGAAGTTCGGTGGCCAGAATAAGTGTTTAAACTCATAGGAGTGTTCGTGAAGCCACTCTGTAGCATTTCTGGACTTGTGGGGTGTAGCATTCTCCTGCTGCAATCGAATAAGTCAGTCGGAATGTACAATTGACATGTATGGATGCAGGTGATCTAACAGGTTGCTTACGTACGTGTCACCTGTCGGAGCCGTATGTAGACGCATCAGGGATTCCGTATCACTCCAGCTGCACACGCCCCACGCTATTAAAAGCGTCCACCAGTTTGAACAGTCCCCTGCTGACATGCAGGGTCCGTGGATTCATGACTTAGTCTCCATACCCGTATACGTCCATCCTCCCGATACAATTTGAAACCAGACAACATGATTCCAGTCATCAGCAGACCAATGTCGGCCGCCCGGTGTGGCGGAGTGGTTCTTGGCGCTAGAATTTGGAACCGCGCGACCGCGACGTTCGCAGGTTCGAATCCTGCCTCGGGCATTGGTGTTTGTGTTTTCCATAGGTTAGTTAGGTTTAAGTAGTTATTAGTTCTAGGGGACCGATGTCCTCAGATGTTAAGTATCATAGTGATCAGATCCATTTGAACCATTTTGAAGCAATGTGGGTGTTGACGGACCCAGACGATGTGTAAAGCTTTGTTTGGTGCAGTAATCAAGGCTACACGAGTGGGTCTTCGTCCCCGATAGCCCACATCGATTATCTTTCATTGAATGGCCCGCACGTTGACACTTGTCGATGCCTCAGCATTGAAATCAGCATAATTTTGCGGGAGAGTTGCACTTCTGTCGCGTTGAATGATTCTCTTGTCTCGTCATTGGTCCCGTTCTTGCAGGATCTTTTTCCTGCCGCAGCGGAGATTTGATGTTCGAGCGGGTTCATGATAAGCGCGGTATACTTGTGAAATGGTTGTGCGGGAAAATCCCCATTTCATCGCTGCCTCGGAGATGCTATGTCCCATCGCTCGTGTACCGACTATACACCACGTTCAGACTAACTTAAATCTTGAAAACCTACCGTTGGAGCAGCAGTAAACGATCTATCAACTGCGCCAGACATTTGTTGTCTTGTGTAGGTGTTGCCAACTGCAGCACCATATTCTGCCCGTTTACATATATCTGTATTTGAATACACATGCCTATATCAATTTCTTTGGGGCTTCTGGGTATATCCTCGGGCAGCTTCTACACGGTTCAGCGCTTCCGGATTGTAGGGAAACATGGTAAGACACAAATCGCATACGCGAACAAACCGATCAAAATGAGGTAAGGCCAAACAGATGTGCAACACACGTAACTTACAGGTAACGCGTTTTCGATATTAACTGACCAACGTTAGTAGGAAATCTACCATAGTCTGCGCTTACTTGCGATAGTCTATGGTAGCCTACGATATTTTTACAGCTGCAGTATTCATAAGACACCTTGTATGTGTGAGTGCAGGTGACTGGAGAACAACGTCATCAGATACCCCGGCCGTGTTAATTCCGGCACGTGGAGCGTGGGTGACGTACGGCGCTGGTCGGCCCGGCCGTGGCTCGCGCTGCGCGGATAGAGTGCGCCGGCTGCGCCTGATTTATCGCCTGACGCACGGAAATATTCGGCGGCATCCCGCCAGCCCCACCCTACACCCCGCATCCCCTCTTCCCCCCCCCCCCCGTTCCCCACCCCATCCCCCCAAACCTTCCTGGGCGAGCGATCAAGTGACGCGGCACGATGAATCCGATAACGCCGCTGTTAGCGCAGCGCCAAATAAATTGCGGGAAAAAAATTCTGCCGCTTACAGCCACCGCCAGGAAAGTAAACAAAACACCAGTGTCGGTGTACATTTAATTCCGATCTGCCGTGATTGCTGCTGGACATGTAAAAATTCCAAATATAGATACTTTATTAAGAGGTCTTCATTTTTTTAACTGCCATTTACGTTATGCGCTTCGTGAAAGTTTGCGGAAAAGAATTGACGTAGACTAATTAGCTTGTACAAAAACATTGCGGACAATGTTAAAGCTCTCTACGTGTAATATTGAGCTGATCTCTCATGTTTACCAATATTTCTGAAAACCCATCTTTCAATCGCAATTATTTTCACTCATGCTGTTTCTGCTGCCAGTATGATCCATTTTTGCGTCTTAATTAAATCTGGATTATCTACCGTTCTTTTTCCATTAGGGAATACACTGACGGAAAAAAATCGCAATACCAAAAACTAGTTTTGCGACATAAACGAAAGTTGATTGGTGCGTTTTTACATCTGAAAGATGAAGTCTATTCAAAATTTCTCGCCAGTCGCTTAGGAATGGCCATAGTAGCGTCAGTACGAGGATTCAAGTCAGGTTTGCTATAAATACCTGCCGCGCGGGATTAGCCGAGCGGTCTTAGGCGCTGCAGTCATGGACTGTGCGGCTGCTCCCGGCGGAGGTTCGAGTCTTCCCTCGGGCATGGGTGTGTGTGTGTTTGTCCTTAGGATAATTTAGGTTAAGTAGTGTGTAAGCTTAGGGACTGATGACGTTAGCAGTTAATTCCCATAAGATTTTACACACATCTGAACAATTTTTATAAATACATGGTGTAAAGATCGTGAACGTTAGTGAACTCTAAGATTGAATGTGGCGAGTTGTCAGTCAGGAATGTATTTAAGGCAACAAAGACGACATTTTCAGCATCTCACTGACTTTGAACGAGGTCGTGTAATAGGACTATGAGAATGTATCCTTCTGCGACATTGCAGAAAGACTTGGCAGGATGGAGGCGCTGTACATGATTTCTTGCAGAGATGGTCACGGGAATGTACGGTCTTAAGAAGACCGGGCTCCGGACGGCCATGTTGCATTACCGGGAGGGAAGGCCATCGTATTCGGTGTATTGTTCCGGCACATCATTTTGCATCTGCAGCAGCAATATGAACAACAGTTGGCACCACAGTGGCAGAACTAACTTACAGATCGGTTACTTCAAGGGGAGCTCCGAGCTAGACGCCCTGTAGTGTAGATTCCTCTGACTCCAAACCATCTCAAACTGCAATATCAGTGGTGTAAAGCAAGAGCTCATGGGAAAGCTAGATGGCAGTCTGTTCTGATTTCTGATGAAAGCTGGTTCTGCCTCGGTGCTAGCAATGGCCGCGTGTTGTTTACAAGGATGCCAGTTGAGGAGGGCCCACAGTCAATCCGTCTGTGAGCTAGACACCCTTGATGTACACATAGAGTTATGGTCTGGGGTGTGATTCCGTATGACTACAGTAGCAATATCGAGCTTATCCGCACACCCGGCCAGCAAATCTGTACCACTATCTGGTGTTTCGATCTGTTGTGCAGCCACGCGGTGGTGTTTTTTAACAGGATAACGCTCGCCCACGTACCGCTGTCGTAACGGAACATTGTCTACAGATTGTCGACTTGTTGTCTTGACCTGCTGGAACATGAGATCCATCTCCAAGCGACCACGTATGGGACTTCATCGGACGTCATCCGTGATCTGTCCTATCGTGTCACCAATAGCAACAGATATGGACGGATCTCCATCCCACAGCCGGTACGTCTACTGTGGTGTCACCGCCAGACACCACACTTGCTAGGTGGTAGCCTTTAAATCGGCCGCGGTCCGTTAGTATACGTCGGACCCGCGTGTCGCCACTGTCAGTGATTGCAGACCGAGCGCCGCCACACGGCAGGTCTAGAGAGACTTCCTAGTACTCGCCCCAGTTGTACAACCGACTTTGCTAGCGATGGTTCACTGACAAATTACGCTCTCATTTGCCGAGACGATAGTTAGCATAGCCTTCAGCTACGTCATTTGCTACGACCTAGCAAGGCGCCAGTACCAGTTACTATTGATACTGTAATCATACCTCACGGCAGCCTGCGTGAGCTAAAACGCGTGCCTTTTCGGCTTCCTCTAGTACCCGGTGTTGGCTCTCCTGCCAACCCACAACATCTACAATACAATAAATGCACGTTTGGATGCTTGCAATGAAGGCTCTGGCGGTAACACCGGTTATTAATGTACCAACATTTCACGTCTGCAATGCCTTATCACACGCTCACATTAACTTGTAATTCTACAATGTTAGTGACTTCAAAATCATACCTAACAGATGTATTTACGAAATTTCATGGTTCTAAATTAAATTTTTTGGTATCGCGACATTTTTCCGCCAGTGTAGTTGATATTAACCTGAACACAGTAGTTCCGTGCTCTTGCAGGGTGTTTGCTTGCTTAATCTCTGCCTAGGGCGTCAGTGGACGTCAAATCTCATGGATACATCGTGTTTCACCACTCCCCAGCTACCAACGTAAGCGACCACAGCATCTCAGTGAACTTACTTAACCACATTTCAGATCTCTTGTCAAGTAACAACAATAAAATAAATATGTCCCTCCTCACTTTTAATTGTGGAAGCCAAACTGCTCGAAGGACCACCACCCATGGAAATGAATACTTGTGACTACTGAAACCGTTTCAACTTGACACAAAGACGCACTGCAGCGTATACACCGACAAAGGGCGAAAAATATACTTGTGAAAAATGTCCTCTTACTAAAATTCTTATGTTGCGTAAGTTTCTTTCTCCACTAATGTTCTTGAAATCGTTCTTAGTGAGTGAGTTCTGACAGTACAGCTAGCAGCGCAGTCAGAAATCCACTGTCACGCCCCATTCCGACACACATAGCCTGCATAGCCTATGCACTTATCTCAAAACAGATGTCTGTATGCTGTATCACAAACAATTGTTGACATAGTTTTCTGATAAAGAGTTCGTTTGAAATGTTGATGGTAAGGCCACAGTAATTTTGTAGTGTAAGACTAAGAAAATATAAACTCCTGGAAATTGAAATAAGAACACCGTGAATTCATTGTCCCAGGAAGGGGAAACTTTATTGACACATTCCTGGGGTCAGATACATCACGTAATCACACTGACAGAACCACAGGCACATAGACACAGGCAACAGAGCATGCACAATGTCGGCACTAGTACAGTGTATATCCACCTTTCGCAGCAATGCAGGCTGCTATTCCCCAATGGAGACGATCGTAGAGATGCTGGATGTAGTCCTGTGGAACGGCTTGCCATGCCATTTCCAACTAGCGCCTCAGTTGGACCAGCGTTCGTGCTGGACGTGCAGACCGCGTGAGACGACGCTTCATCCAGTCCCAAACATGCTCAATGGGGGACAGATCCGGAGATCTTGTTGGCCAGGGTAGTTGACTTACACCTTCTGGAGCACGTTGGGTGGCACGGGATACATGCGGACGTGCATTGTCCAGTTGGAACAGCAAGTTCCCTTGCCGGTCTAGGAATGGTAGAACGATGGGTTCGATGACGGTTTGGATGTACCGTGCACTATTCAGTGTCCCTTCGACGATCACCAGTGGTGTACGGCCAGTGTAGGAGATCGCTCCCCACACCATGAAGCCGGGTGTTGGCCCTGTGTGCCTCGGTCGTATGCAGTCCTGATTGTGGCGCTCACCTGCACAGCGCCAAACACGCATACGACCATCATTGGCACCAAGGCAGAAACGACTCTCATCGCTGAAGACGACACGTCTCAATTCGTCCCTCCATTCACGCCTGTCGCGACACCACTGGAGGCGGGCTGCACGATGTTGGGGCGTGAGCGGAAGACGGCCTAACGGTGTGCGGGACCGTAGCCCAGCTTCATGGAGACGGTTGCGAATGGTCGTCGCCGATACCCCAGGAGCAACAGTGTCCCTAATTTGCTGGGAAATGGCGGTGCGGTCCCCTACGGCACTGCGTAGTATCCTACGGTCTTGGCGTGCATCCGTGCGTCGCTGCGGTCCGGTCCCAGGTCGACGGGCACGTGCACCTTCCGCCGACCACTGGCGACAACATCGATGTACTGTGGAGACCTCACGCCCCACGTGTTGAGCAATTCGGCGGTACGTCCACCCGGCCTCCCGCATGCCCACTATACGCCCTCGCTCAAAGTCCGTCAACTGCACATACGGTTCACGTCCACGCTGTCGCGGCATGCTACCAGTGTTAAAGACTGCGATGGAGCTCCGTATGCCACGGCAAACTGGCTGACACTGACGGCGGCGGTGCACAAATGCTGCGCAGCTAGCGCCATTCGACGGCCAACACCGCGGTTCCTGGTGTGTCCGCTGTGCCGTGCGTGTGATCATTGCTTGTACAGCCCTCTCGCAGTGTCCGGAGCAAGTATGGTGGGTCTGACACACCGGTGTCAATGTGTTCTTTTTTCCATTTCCAGGAGTGTAGTTATGATGTACTGTATAGTGCTGTGTGAGCATCATTTGCGAAATACTGTAACAGCGAAGGATGCTTTACAACGGAAATTGTTGAATGCTCGATATTTTGAGAAATCTTATAGAAATTATGGAGCGGTGATCCACGTAACGGACTTCAGCCGTTCAGGTGGAGTATTAACGTTGATCGGTACTTGGCTGATTTGGGCATTTCACATCGTTGCATTTGGAGATAAGTAGGTATACTCTGCGGACAATAATCGACTGGTATGCATTACTAGTGACAAAATCAGCTACTACGACATCATGAAAGTGACATATCCTCTCCAGACAGTGACATGGAGGCGAGGTTGGTGGAGCCTCCACGAGAAGGCCGTCACTCCTCAGCCTCTGCCGCTACCAAAAAAGGGGAACTGCTCACTAAACTAAACCAACGAAATAAAAATGATAATAGATTGTTAACAACAAACTTCAAGGTTTTGAAGATGGTGCCTAGAAGAACAAACCTACGATAGAAACACGTGTATGTAAACTTCAGAACGTTCAACTTATATAGGGAAACGCTTGCAGCTAGGCAACACTTTAACTGTAAACTTGAATTTGTATGCCCTAATGTGTTGCTGTCACATGCGTGGACATGTTGGACGACATCTAACGTAATGAATACAGACAGATCCATTGCCATTAGTTCCGTACAAACTCGCGTTTCATTCAGAAGGCGTTAATTCGTATTACGTCGGCGCTCTGAAGCATCGTTGGATGACGTTTCCGGATCCTGCATTGGTTTCTCAAAACAACAACTACATACCCTCGAAGATTATCGGTAACGTTTGTTAATCCCTATACAGGACAATGCACGGTTCACCAAAGACTGGTTTTGTGTTTACATTGACTGCACTCATAACGTCATGTTTACTTCAGTTCTCACTGACTGGGTGCTGAGAGCGTGGCCACGGGTTGGTACCATGCGATGGGGCAGGCTTACGGCGGGACCAGGCCTGGCAGTATGGTGTGTTCTGTGGCGGTGTCAATAGCGACGAAGCCGCTCTAATGCCTGTATTCTGCATATTTCCCAAAGCGCAGTGTGAAGGACATTCAGTATGCGGGGGCGGAGCTTGGAACGTCCTACTACCCGACGTTCAAAATTGTCCTTAGCTAACGAAATGGTGAATATTTAATTTTTATTTTTACCGTTTGACTATCCGAGGACGAACACTGGTTGGCTGAAAATAGGTTGTGGCTTTGTAAAATGTCGATTTCATAGCGTCGCAAAAAAATATAGAAACCGCAAGAGCGAAACTGATAGTTTGTAGCTATGATGGAATTACATTTTCCTGGAGAGATACGAGTTTCAACTTTGATTTCGGTAAGGACAGAAGTTAATTTGAGAGTCTCAGAAACGTCTGAGAATGTACGTCTGGTATAGCACTGTATGGAAGTGAAACATGGGCTGTGTGAAAACCGGAACAGAAGACAATAGAAGCATTTGAGATGTGGTGTTACAAACGAATGTTGAAAATTAGGTGGACTGATAAGGTAAGAAATGAGGAGGTTTTGCGCAGAATCTGAGAAGAAAGGAATATGTGGAAAACACTGATATGGAGAAGAGACAGGATGATAGGACATTTGTTAAAACATTAGGGAATGACTTCCATGGTACTAGAGGGAGCTGCAGAGGGCAAAAACTGTAGACGAAGACAGAGATCGGACATAAACAGCAGACTACGTTGGCAAAGAGGGCATCCCTGGCCAAGAAACGTCTACTAGTATCAAACATAGGCTACAATTTGAGGAAGAAGTTTTTCAGAAGATACTTTTGGAGTGCAGTATTGTATGGTAATGAAACATGGACTGTGGTAAATCGAGGCAGAATACAATGGAACCATTTGCGATCTGATGCTATGGATGAAAGTTGAAAATTGTGTGCACTGATAAGGTAAGGAATGAGGAAACTTTCCGCAGAATCTTCTAGGAAAACACGGTCAAGTAAAATGGACAGGATAATGGGACAATTGGTAAGAGGCGAGGGAATAACTTGTATGGTACTATAAGGAGCAGTAGCGGGTAACATATGTAGAGGAAGACAAATATTCTAATACGTTCAGCAAATAATTGAGGACGTAGGTAGCAAGCGCTACTCTGATATGAAGAGGTTGGTACAGGAAATTGGACGATATTTGTGTAAGTCTCACCTTAACACCTTCTTCATGTTTAAGAATTGCATGATTTAACCTGTCTGGAAAAATTCCTGGTGCCAGTGAGGCATTGCACATATCACTAAGGACACTACATATTAAACTGGCACAACTTTTCATAATTTTGTTTGAAATCCATCAACACCACTTGAGCTTTTGTTTTGTGTTGAAACAGCACACTGTCGATGATTGGAACACAAACAGTTTCTTCATGGCATTTAACTTTTCATTGAGATAGTAACATTTTCAGAAAGTAAAACTTTCTCACTAATGTGCCCCACTTATTTCCACTGTCGAATCAGAAAACAGCCGATCATGACCCTCTAACCCCCTTGCTCGAAGTAAACTAAATGGAACACTATAATTTCGAAATAACATCTCTTGTGCAATATTTCATTATTGTAGACACATGCTAAATCACCGAAAACACGAAACATCACGTTGCCCTACTAATTTCCACGTTTCACGAGAATTGTTACAAGATATTTCCTAGAATTTAGGTGTTCAGAGACAGAGAGAGAGAGAGAGAGAGAGAGAGACAGAGAGAGAGCTTGCCACGCCGCCTTGCGCACCTAGGCGTCGGCAGCCGGTAACTGGGTCGCGGCCCACGGGCTGCCTAACTGCGCGGCGGCACGAAAGCTGCCGTGACGTGGGCTGCGTGGTTGCGGGACCGCAGGGGCGGAGGGCTTCTGAGAACGCGGCCGCTCGCTGTATCTGGCAATCTTAATGGCCGGCCAGGCCCGCAGGAGGGACGGGTTCGCAGTTCCGTGAGCGAATATCGTTAGGCAGCTTTAAACTGAGAACTGCAGGTGATCTATCATTCAGAGATCCTCGTTATGAAACACACAGAAGTTCATTATTGTGATAACTGCTGTGAATTTTTTCCCACAACTCTACCGCTGAGGCCAGAGAAAGCTACGCATAAAACTTAAAGACTTTGCTGCATTACTTCTTTCAGTGGTCTCCCTTTAGTCATCGGTATATTTCGAAACGTATTATTCTGCAGTAATTCTTTCTACAAACAGAATGCTTGCAAAATATTCATCTTTTAGACAAGGTTATCGGTATGCATGTGACGGCATGCGTACCTAAAATATTCCAAAACCCAACCCATAAAAACGTCATCTTCTGCTGCACATCCGTCGGATTTCATTCATGATCAAACGCTAGGTTCAACTATTTTGGATAGCCCTTGTGGTAGGGACCATTTGTATACAAAACAGAAGGATCGTCTTAGTATCACTATCCTACGTTACAGGACAAAGTATGAATATTTCGCAGTTCCTCCTTCTTCAGATTGAGCAAATCGGTTTGTTCTTTTTGCATTTGATCGGTCGACAGTGGACTTGATGGGATTTATGGATGCAGCATCACGAGTGTCCTCGGGAAACCCAATAAGATGGTGTTTTTTTCTGTGTATTCGCCATTGCCTGCGGACCAAACCCAGCCGAAGATTCCAACACGACTATGCAGAGCAAATGGCTGAAATTTTTACAATATATTCCTCGGACACCGACTCGAACAACCCTGAAAATTTTCTAGATTTCTGTATCCATTTTAAGATACAGAGGTTCATATTTACCATACTCGTACAAGTAAAATACGCATGTAAAATCCGTTGTGAATGGAAAACGTAGCACGGGGAAATATGCTGTAAAGTGTCTCCATCATGATGTGAGGAACCCATGTTATAGTACAGAAACAAATACAAAAATTTTTTGTACGTAAAGTGATATCAGAAATGCTTTCATTAGTAAACTATCTAAATTTTACTGATCTATAAATTTATTTTCATATGAGTTACACGCCCTGCTGCAGCAGCAAAAACCAGGGAAGTAGCGACGCAGGAACATATTCGCGTTTTTCCGTTGGCTTCTTCTTCTTGAATAATCATAAAAACTTGAGATTAACTCTAACTTGCACGTTGCGCTACAGGCTATTTATTTTCAAAAGAACCATAGATTTAATAAGTTTTTTCTGTCACATACGTATACTTACACCCATGGGATGTATTTACAGTTATGCTTTATATGAAAGCTGTCATTTACATCTCACAAATATTGTAAGCGTCATAGACTGAACGTCTCTATACACATGTAGATGACAAACAAACTCGTCCCATACATTTGCGAGCACGTTTGGAGTTACTGCATCCACTACCGTTGCTATGCGGCAACTACCCTGAAGTTGTTGGAAAGGATGTGCGTATACACACCGCTTCACAAACCTCAAGGAAAATATATCACATACTAAGAGTTCGGGCGACAGTGGGGATCAATGGCGTAATGCGATTTCAGTACATACCTTGCGAGCAATCCATCTTTGAGACAGATTAATGTTACGTAGTGATTTTATATGTAGCGAGCCTGTGTGCTGGTGATCTGTACTCGTAAAAAAGTTAATTTTCGGCATATTATCGGAATAGCGGAAAATGATAGATCTCCAACACTCCCATTTGCTTACTTCCTGCTACCGAGCGAGTGCATGAGGGACCTAGCTGCATTAGGGAGATCCATATCGACATCTGCATAAAATGGAAACCTACAAGTGGCGCCAGATTAAACCTTATATATAGTAAATCAGAAAGGTTAGATTACACACCTTTGAAATCGCTAAAACTATTGGTTGAAATGACAAACAAACTATTATTCAAGTTCATTTGCCGAATTTTGTAACAGTGGAGACACGTATTATCTACAAATTGCCGAATATATCAAGGGGATATAAGTCCGGAAACTACCGCACAGTCAGCATAATAGCTTAAGCAATGATACTGCTGACAAAAATTATGTACAATAGAACGGGATATTGGGGACGGATTCGTTAGATGACTTTTTATTTGGATTTCGGAAAGGTAAGGAGACCTGACAGGCAGTTCTGACGTTGTGCTTGTTAATGGTTGCGAGGCTTAACAGGAGTCAAGACACGTTCATATGATTTGTCTACCTGAAAAAAGGCGATCAACAGTGTCAAAAGCTGCAACATATTCGAAATGCTGAGAAAAATAGGAATAAGCTATAGGAAAAGAGGGGTAATCTACAATATGTACAAGAACAACGGGTGAAATTGAGACTGAAAAATCAAGAAAGAAATGTTGACATTAAAAAGAGTTAGAGACAAGGAAACAGTACTGCGCCACTATTGTTCAAGTTATACAAGAGAGAAACAACCACGGAAGTAATGGAAGTGTTCGAGAATGGGATTAAAGTTCATGGTGAAAGGATATTAGTGGTAAGATATGCTGATGACATTGCTGTTCTTACGGAAAATAAAGATGAATTACGGGAATTATTGTATGGAATGAAACGTTGTTGAATACAGAACATGGACTGCGAGGGAACAAAAGAAAAACGAACGTAATTAGCAGTGCCAGCAGTGGACTTAACACAAAATGAGTGACCTAGTCGTAGACGAAGTTAAGGAATTTGGTACAAAGGAAGTGAAATGACACATGATGAACGAAGTAATGAGAACACAAAAAGTAAGGTAGGATAGCAGTAGAAGAGACAGAAGACATTAGTGCAAGCATAGCCTGGAGCCTGAGAAGGGCGGTATGCCTAGGAATGGTAGTACGACACCTTGTAACACATCATGAGACTGCATGTAAAAGGGAAAAGACAAATCGCTGATCGAAAGTGATGTTTTGTAATAAAACTGTGTAAAAAGAGTGTTACATTCTACTACGAGTGCGAACGCTAATAATCGGTATCACGGGCATAAGTATTCTGTGCTGCTAAGAGTAGCGGAATGAACAAAGATAATAAATTCTTTCTTGTTGACATGTCAGAGGATACAACCGTATTTTAGATACGCGGAAAGAGGAAACTTGTGTTACTATTAACGAATACCCAATAACGAATACATGCTGATAACATTCTGTTTGCAAGTACCTCTGTGTGTTCACATCATTTCAACTGAGAATCAGTATTAATCTCTAGAAATTTTGCATTTCTTACACAGTCTATAGAGGTACCATCTACATTTAATATAACATTGTCGTTTTTCCTCTTCAAACTGAAATTCATGGCATTAGTTTTCTTTTTGTTGAATGTCACTTTATTACTTATTGATTAATTATAAACTTCCTTGAGAGTTTCATTTGCTTTCTCAGCAAGGAGTTCTCTTGTTTTCTCAGTGATTATAATATTGCTGTCATCAGCGAAGAGGATTCTTGCACCATGAGTAACACTACTGGAAAAGTCATTGATGTATATCAGGAACAGTATTGGTCCTAATACGCTACCTTGTTAAACCACTATATTAATGTATTTTGGTTCTGGTAAGTGTTTTACTAAATGTTTGGATCTATTTGAAGTATGTGTTATCTCTGCTCTTTGTACCCTATCTGTTAAATATGGTCGAAACCAGTAGTCAGCTACCCCTCTTATTCCTAATGCTCCTAATTTATTTAACAGAATCTTGTGGTCGAATGTATCAGACACCTTAGAAAGCTACAAAAATATGCCTGAGACATCCCACACCCGGGTTTCCGGGTTCGATTCCCGGCGGGGTCAGGGATTTTCTCTGCCTCGTGATGACTGGATGTTGTGTGATGTCCTTAGGTTAGTTAGATTTAAGTAGTTCTAAGTTCTAGGGGACTGATGACCATAGATGTTAAGTCCCATAGTGCTCAGAGCCATTTGAACCATATGCCTGTGACACAATCATCTTTATCAAGAGCATCAAGCACAACTTTGGTGAGTTCTACTATGGCTGACTCCGTATTTTTGCCACTTCGGAAACCAGGCTGTGATTCACTTAAATGATTGTATTTATTCAAGTAATTCATTAATCTGTCTTTCATAATTGCTTCAATAATTTTTGAGAATGCTGACAGCAGGGAAATGGGCCTATAATTTTCTATGTCTTCTGCATTACCTTTCTTAAGCAAAGGTACAACTATTGCTGCTCTGGAAATGTCCCTGATGTGAAGGATTCATTTATTATATTTGTTAAGGGACCTTGTATAATTTCTATGCGTTGTTTCAGCACACTTTGGTATTTCATCTAAGTCTACTGAATTTTATTTTTTAGTTTCTGAATTGTTTTACTGACTTCATTCTCTGTGGTTGGAAGTAATATCATTGTATTTAGTGCAACATTATTTACAGGGGAATTTTCGCTGTAACTTCTCTGCAATACTATATAGTTTCAAGCTATTATTTGAAAGTATATTTTCATCTTCCTTAAACACAATATGCATTTGACTCACTGCGCTTACGTGTACACTAAAGCTATATGATTGTTCCAACCAATTTGTTTTACTTGCGACTCTGCTGAGATTAGCCAACTTCTTACAATGTTGCTGTTTCTTCTTTACGAACTCCCTCTGTGATACATCGTCAACTACGCTTTTTTGCTCCTTCCTGAGTGTGTTCCAGCAGCATATATGGTGATTCAAGAGGAATGTCGCATAATTTGTGGCGTGATTGTACACATTAAAATAAACCGAGAATGTTCTACGAACATGTGTCCGATTTTCGATCGTTACGGAACTGGAGCGGATTAAGGACTTCACACTACATGAATTATTATGATGATTGGTAGTAAGTTCCTATGGGACCAAACTGCTGAGCTCATCGGTCCCTAGGCTTACACACTACTTATTCTGACTTAAGCTAAGGGCAATAGATTGCCCATGACCGTGGGAGGACTCGAACCGCCCACTGGGGGAGCCGCGCGATCTGTGGCAAGGCGCCTAAGGCCGCGCGGATACCCCGCGTGGCAATGAAGACAGATGTGAATACTACTTACCGTGGTTGGCAGAATGATGGTAGGACAATGACTGATCCGTCCCACCAGAGTATTGGGGTTCTCCAACAGATGGCAGCACTGTGATGGCGTAGTCTGAGAAAACAGCTGCAAGTGTACAAACGTGGACTGGATCAGTGATAAGTCGTGAGGCCGTTTGCACGTTTATTCCCGTCATTGCTTCTTCACTATGTCGGTTGAAAAGTAAAGGAGAATGACGGAATCCCTGTCTTACAGCCGTTTTGACTCGATCACTTCTCTTCTTGTTCTGCATTCTTTCTGTTCTCTCTTTGTTCTTGTCCATATTCACTGAAGATGATATCTGTTTTTTCTGAGAATTTCAAACATCTTGTTGCATGTGCAGAGTGATTTATCTGCTTCTACTAATGGGCTATATGCAACCTACAATATCTTCTAAAACCACGCGCAAGACTTTCATATTCTCCAGCTCGCTACGCGCAATCTATTAGTTCAACAGCAAAAATTTTCTTGTAGAAAATTTAATATAGTTAATTTTGGTTCTTGGAAATGTTTTTGGTTGAGGCCACAGTTTCGGAGTCGAAAACTACAGCTTCTAACAAAAACGTATCCCAGTACAAAATTTATCTGTAATAAGTTTCCTACTAAAAGGTCCTGTTCATTTTTTTCTGTAGGACTAATAGTTTGCACTTAGCGAGAGAGAGAATATGAAAATCTTGCGCGAGGTATTGGAAGAATTTTAGGGTGCATAAAACCCATAAGTGGGGGTAGCCGAATTTCCCTGTTAAATTTACAGATTCTGATACGTCTATTACACTAGGTTGATCTCGGCGTCCTTTAGGTAGTGCTAATCAACTTATTTCACTACTTTCATAATTATTGTGTAAAGCTCTTCTTTTTCCTCGGTAAGCCCCTCACCGTTGTAAAGAACGTTTCTCAAAGAAGGCATGCTTCGTCATGACAAGTTTCTCACTGACGCCTGAAAAAACGCATTTTGTCAGCCCTGTCTTCAAGAATCTCTTGTTCTTGTGGGAATGCCTGACCGCCAGCAGTCGGACTAAACATGGGCTAGTCGCATCTCAGTGCAAAACCAATCCCACAGTGATGGCTACCACGGACTCGATTCAGACGCAGGCTCCTGACGGGCATGGAGCTCCATGTCTTGGGCCATGCATCGGCTCTCGGCCACTTTGCTCAGTTTGTGGGCAGCAGACGTTCTGCCTGGCTTATTCATTATCTAGGGTCGGCTATGCAGTTAGCTTGAGGGTTACATGCATACTATGGGCCTCGACGTAAAAGATGCCAAGTTTTGCGGCAAAGTGCTTATCAATTTCGCCAAAGTGGTTCTAAAACAAAAACGTATATTGTCATTTTAATATCTATACACGTTATCATCATTAAACCATCTTCTAGTCTGGTTTTGTTCCGAGACGTTGAGGGCTGCATTTAACCTAATGACACATACCATTTCTCTAAACTTGGTAAAATACTTTTATGTTTGTATGAAACAAAATTCTACCTTTATATAAACAATGCTAGAGAGACTAAGTGCCACACGTATTACTAAACCCATTTACGTATGGATACCTGGAAATTCCTAAAATTTATAATAGGGTAACCTTTCCTATACTACAAGTATTGCAAAAAAATGCCTCAGAATTCCTTCAACCACACCTAATAAATCACAAGGAATAATTATTTTACAAGTTTGATGACAATTTCACTCTAGACGTCTTATGCCCATCCAAAAATGCGTCACTGGACAAGAAAAATGAAGAAGTACAGTAATGCGCAGAAAAGTAAATTCTGATATTATTCACTATAATCGGTATACACAAGGGAAACTGAAGTTACAGTTATGCAAAAAAGCAGTGGCTTCCTCTGATCAAAATGTCTCTTTTCATCCTCAATGTGTTTTTACTGTTTTCCCTTTAACTGTTTAGTTATCTGTTATGAAAACGTGCACTTTTCACTATTCGCAAGTGTTTTTAGCCCCAGAGTCTGTTGCGCAGTTGATCCATTTCTTATACCACAAAACGTACCACAACAATGCATGAAATCACGAATTATTACAAAACATGACGCTTACCCAATACTTCACGAAATTAGCCTTCGGTTTATAAAGAAAAAAATGCCGTCATACTGACAAATTTTCTATAATTTTTGTGACACTGAATATTCCACTTCTTTCATAATTTTTACCGACTGATATTCGCTCTATGCTCCAAAGCTTTTGGCTAAGCATTGCTCAGTACATTAATGGAGGAACACTAAATTTATTTTCACAATGTTCGAGCTAGTTTGTGTTTTTCAAAGAAAAAATAATCACTTACATTGAATGTTAACTCAATTTGTTTTCTAATGTACGTATTCTTTTATCGCTTTGTTCTAAACTCTGCCCCTAAGACTATTTTATTTCCACCGCGAGGTTTCCACAACATTTCGCTGACACTATGGCCATGGGATGGACAACTTCTTAATGTTTACAAAGTGAGAAGCTAAGATAAATCACCACAAATATACCCAGAACGAATAGCTACATCTACATTCCGTTTAGCTTTTTTATAGTCGACAATGTAGTAAATTATCTGCAGCACTTAAATAACTTCTAATGTTTGAAAGTGCTGAATTATACCAGCAACCTTTTTAACGTAGCTTAATTTTTTCTTGTGGTGTTCGGGAAAGATGGCGAAGAGGACTTCATCAACATAAAGTGTGTGTAACTTGAGCAAATAGTAACAAGATAACAGCGACTCAATCGATGTCCGGCAGTTGGGAGCGAAGATCCAACAAACGCCGCCTTCCTGTTACCAACTGTCAGAAACGACGTAACTCAGGTACGGTTCGTGTGATTACCTTTGCAATTGAAGCACATCAGTGGGTGGTCTGCAGTCATAGGGATCAGACAAATACTCGTGAATCCACTGTAGCGCCACCACTACTTTCTGGGCGTGACTGCGGAAGCATAGCAGCGCAGCATTGGCAGAAGCCTTAGGTAACTGGCGAGGGTGGGATGTCAGCATGCCGGTCACAGCAACAAGACTAATTATACATGGCGAGACAGACCAGGCGTGGCGCCAGAAGCTTGCCTGGGCAATAGTAACACAGAATTCTTAAGGGACAAGGCCAATGGTTTCTTTACTGATGGGCTGCAGTAGTGATGTCAGAAACGTGACTGGGTGTGCAGGGGAACAGTAGCACAGCCATAGACATTATTTTTATTCATTCTTCATTACAAGATGGACATTCTGTTAGTGAAAGAGTGAATGACCTATCAGAGCATGATACACAAATTTTAACACTAAAGGCTTTTGTACTCAAGCAAATGTCGTATACAATTACAAACTATGTAAGAAAGTTAATCCAACGACAGTAGAGAGTTTTTTAAAACAAGGAAAAAGAGTGGCATGATGTTAATAGTGCCGATAACATAGATGACATTTTGATATAGTTCCCACTTTGTTCTACATGATATTCTTATCCGACAAGTCAGCCACCCAGGATGCCTTTTACTGCTAGTAATCGATTTAGAACGTTGTAATGGGAAGCAACTCTCAAACAGTATGAGCAATGTGTTAAGCAAAGCATTATATTAACGCTTTCCTTAACACATTGCTCATGCTCTTTGAGAGTTGCTTTTCCCGGCGGGGGTCAGGGATTTTCTCTGCCTCGTGATGACTGGGTGTTGTGTGATGTCCTTAGGTTAGTTAAGTTTAAGTAGTTCTAAGTTCTAGGGGACTGATGACCATAGATATTAAGTCCCATAGTGCTCAGAGCCATTTGAACCATTTGAACCATTTAGTTGCTTTTCAATAGAACGTTCTAAACCGATTACTAGCAGTAAATGGTGAGGTGTTGACATAAGTGCCAACACCGTGTTTCTTGAGGAGGCCGAAATACACGCTGTTGAAGCTCACGCAAACGATCGTGAGGTCTGGAACAGGTCAGAGTAATAAGACTAGCAACAGGAGGTAACTGGTAGAATACTTAAATTTATTCCATAATTGGAGAACATAGGTCTGACGGAACAGGCTTTATAAGATAACCAGCAAAAGATAAATGGCGCCTTGCTAGGTCGTAGCAATTGACGTAGCTGAAGGCTATGCTAACTATCGTCTCGGCAAATGAGAGCGTAATTCTCAGTGAACCATGGCTATTAACGTCGGCTGTACAACTGGGGCGAGTGCTAGGACGTGTCTCTAGACCTGCCGTGTGGCGGCGCTCGGTCTGCCATCACTGACAGTGGCGACACGCGGGTCCGTCGTATACTAGCGGACCGCGGCCGATTTAAATGCTACCACCTAGCAAGTGTGGTGTCTGACGGTGACACCACATTCCTCCCCCGCAAATCGGCGAACGGTTGTGTTATAAGGCTTCCGCCCGCCGTGGGGAGGACCCCATGTTGACGTATGCGACGAGGTGGGGTGCCTAACAACAGGCGAGGCTGTGCCACCCGCACCCGGCCATTCGGTCCGAGGGGAGCTAGGAAACGCCTGAAAACCTAGTCCAGGATGCACGCCAACATGCAGTGTATGCGCCCGTAGATAGTCAGGAGGGGCCGAAGGGTCGACGTCCATCGAGTCGGAGCACCCGACTGCCGAAGACGACAGATGGTCCGGAGCGGGCAAGAGTTCCATGGCGGAGGACAACTGGTCACGGGAAGCGACCGGCGGCGCGTGACCCAGGGAAGCGCCCGGCGGTTGCAGCGACTCGTCCACTGCGGGCGGCGCCGGCGAGAGAAGAGGCGGCGGCGGCGGCGGCGGCGGCGGCGGCGCGTCGCCATGGGGCAAAATGGAAGGCAGCGTCGGTAACACCTGCGGATGAGGCGAGCCAGTAGATGGGTCCCCAGGGCGCTGACTGGACGGCACCGTCGCTGAAAGCAGACGGGGAGCGGCAGAACCTAGGCGACGACAGGGGTGCAGCTGATTGAGATGCCGACGCACCTCACCAGAGGCCCCCAAAACCAGATACATAGCGCGGCCGAGGCAGCGAAGAATGCGCCCTGCGAGCCAACGCCGTGAACCTCGATAGTTGCGATAGTATACAACGTTGCCAGGAGCAAAAGCAGGTGGCTGCCGCAGCACAGGAACCTGACGTGGCGGATGCAGCAAAGACATCAAGGTTCGATGAGGACGACCGTGGAGCAACTCAGACGGCGAGCGACCATCGCTGGGCTGAGAGCGATACGAGGACAAAAAGAGCAATAACGCGTCCTCCCGAGAATGCGACTCTTTTAACTTCAACATCTGGGACTTGAAAGTCCGGACCAATCGTTCAGCGGCACCGTTTGATTGAGGCGAAAACGGCGCGGATGTCAGATGTTGAATACCATTGGCCTTGCAGAATGATTGAAATTCAGTGGACATGAATTGTGGACCATTGTCGGAAACAGTAGTCTGCGGAAGACCTTCAAAGCAAAAGATAGCGGACAACGCTTGGATGGTGGCAGAAGACGTCGTGGAAGACATCCGGACAACAAAAGGAAAATTACTGAAGGAATCGACCACAACCAACCATCGAGCATTGCAGAAGGGACCAGCAAAATCGATGTGTAAGCGTTGCCAAGGGGATGTGGCTTTCAGCCATGCAAAGAATTTCCGCGGTGGTGCGGATTGTTGTTCGGCACACGCCATGCAAGAAGAGCACATATTCGTAATCGCAGCATCGATTCCGAACCAAGTACAGTGCTGACGAGCAAGCTGTTTCGTTCGCACTATACCCCAATGTCCTTGGTGGAGAAGCCGTAAGACAGAGGACTGTAACGAACGTGGGACCACGACCCTGGACTGATCATTATCAGAACGCAACAACAAAACACCACGTCGAACAAAAAGTCTCTCCTTGTGAGCAAAAAATCGGCGAACCAACGGATCCTCGATCCGTGACTTTGACAAGGGCCATTGCGTAGCAACAAAATGCAAAACGGTAGCAAGGACAGGGTCAGCAGCGGTGGCTGTAGCTACACAACGAAAATCCATTGGAAACGATTCGACCACGTCATCGGTTTCCGAATCAATGAACATGCAAGCAAGTTCGGAGGAATCGAATGCTCTATCCTCAGCAACAGGCAAACGGGACGACGCATCGGCGTTTCCGTGCTTAGCAGTGGACCGATACAAGATATCGTAGCGGTACTGCGAGAGGAAAATAGACCAGCGAATGAATTTCTGCGCTGTACGTGGAGGTACAGGCTTGTTCGGATGAAAAAGTGATGTCAAAGGTTGGTGGTCTGTGATGATGGTAAAGTGACGACCATACAAGAAATCGTGAAACTTTGTAACACCAAACACGAGAGCCAAAGCTTCTTTCTGTATCTGTGAATAATTTCTTTGCGGTGACGAGAGCAATTTGGACGCAAAGGCAATAGGGCGATCATGCGATCCATCTTTGTGCGCAAGCACAGCACCGATCCCGAAATCCGATGCATCTAACACCAACAAAAGGGGTTTCTGGGGATCGAATGGCGTTAGGCAAGTATTAGAAGGCAACGCCGATTTCAACTGGCGAAAGGCGCGTTCGCAGTCCGTCGTCCAGACGAACGGAACACCTTTACGGCGTAAGCGATGAAGCGGAGCTGAAATGGAAGCGGCGTGTGGGATATATCTATGGTAGTAATTTATTTTACCCAGCACACGCTGTAGCTGCTTCAAATTCTGCGTCTTGTATGGCACGAAGGTGCTCTGGACTGGGATGTATGCCTTGGGCATTGAGGACATGTCCCAGATATTGCAATTCACGAGCAAAAAACACACATTTGTCCTTCCGCAAGCGAAGACCATTCTGTCGCAAGACCTGAAATAATGTTCGGAGGTTGGCTAAATGTTCTTCTTCCGTCTTTCCGGAGATCACAATATCGTCCAGATAGTTTGCTGCAGTAGGGACCGACGCACAAACAGTTTGTAAATATTGCTGAAACAATGCAGGGGCGGATGCACACCCGAATGGCAGTCTTTTGAATCGGTACAAACCAAGATGCGTGTTAACCACCAAGACATGCTGGGATTCTTCGTCCACCGGTATTTGCAAGTACGCATCTGCTAGGTCCAACTTCGAAAAATATTTACCCGGGCATAGTTTGTCAAAAAGATCTTCCGGGTGGAGTAAAGGATAAGTTGCAATCACAATTTAGATTCACTGTGGCCTTGAAGTCCACACAAAGTCTCAATTTTCCGGAAGGTTTTGGAAAAATTACTAAGGGTGAGGCCCAGAGAGAAGCCTGCACACGTTCAAGTACACCTTGTGATTCTAAATCGTTTAATGTTCTTGCGACCTCATCACGCAATGCGTGGGGAACATTGCGCGCTCGGAAAAATTTCGGTTGCGCGTTTACTTTCAGTTCCGAATGTGCTGTATACTTCTGAGCGCAACCAAGGCCCGGTGCAAAAATCTCTGCAAACTCTTCACATAGACGAGAAACACTGGCTGAAGGCACAGCCTGGTTAACTGATAGGACCTGATTGACTATAGACAAGTTAAACAACTGAAATAAATCTAAACCAAACAAGTTCATGATAGAAGAAGAACGAAGGACGTAAAATGACACAAGTTTTGTTTGTCCCTTGTATGTTGCAAGAAGGCTGCACTGTCCTAACACAGGGATCTGCTGTCCTGAATATGTAGTTAGCTTAACATTTGCGGCACGCAACGGAGGTTTGCCCAGCTGTTTGTAGGTGTCGTGATTGATCAATAAAACTGCAGCTCCGGTATCGAGCTGGAATGGGATCACGTTGCCATTAATGTCCAAGTCTACAAAAAGTTTATTGTCCTGCTGGCAAGAGCGACTGTCTCGTGCAACGTGAAATGTTTCTGTGACAGAAGCACTTGCGACTTGACGGGATTTCCGTCGATGTCGACGCACACTGTTTGTGGGACGAACACAGTTACCGTTAGAGAGAGAAGCACTGGGCGGAGTGGAATTAACTACATGAATTTCCATGGGCGAAGATTCACGAGCCTGAGTATACTTGGTTCGATTCCGGCGCAAAGCAAAGGGCCTTGAATGGTTGTTAGTGTCCGTTTTGAGCTTTTTCTGGCAAACACTCTGAACATGTCCTTTTTTATTACAGAAAAAGCAAATAGCTTGGCGTGATGGGCAATTCTCACGCGAATGTCTAGTAGCACACCGCGGGCATGATTTCACTGCATCTGCGTGCTTGCGCGACACCCGTGGCTGTGCGGACATGCGCGAGGGCTGTTTACAGTTCCGTGCAGCTCGCCCGGCGGGCCGGTTAATGTGACACACAGCTGGCGAGGTTTCAAATGATTCCTGATCAAAGTCAAGTGTGTCTTGCCTATCCAATATGTCTATCACTTGTTGAAGGGAGGGATTGACTAGTTTCTGTTCCCTTATACGAACATCAGAAACGTTCTGTGCAATTGCATCACGCACCATAGTATCTGAATAAGGGAGTCCACATTCACACTCAAAAGCACAATCCCTTGTAAGGCCTCGCAAAGTTGCAACCCACTCCCTATTAGTCTGACCGGCCGTACGTTTTGTACGAAAGAATGTATACCTTTTGGCAACTACATTAACTGATTCTTTGAAATAGGCATCCAACGCAAACAAAATTTCTTCGTAGGACAGAGTTGCTACATCGCGTCGGGGAAACAATTTCACTATCACACGGTAGGTGGACACACCTACACAAGAAAGGAGATGAGGCTGCCGCTCGTTACCTTGAATTCTGTAGGCGGCGAGATGGAATCCAAATTGGCGTGACCACTCCGTCCAGCTTTCCAACGCAGCATCAAATTGACGAAAAGATGGTGCAACAGCGTATTGTGGCTGCTGTAGCGGTGGAGCGGTGGCGGCCGCATCGTGTTGCATTGCACGTTGACCCTGGACGAGCTGTCCAAGGGCATCCAATAAGGCCTGTGTCTGCTGATTCTGCAAGCGATAAAATTCGGACAGTACATCTGGAGATTGTGGCGAAGCCATGACACAAGGAAGTTAAGCAAGTATAAAGAACAAGACCCTTTTTATACTCGTCGCCATATGAGGTGTTGACATAAGTGCCAACACCGTGTTTCTTGAGGAGGCCGAAATACATGCTGTTAAACCTCACGCAAACGGTCGTGAGGTCTGGAACAGGTCAGAGTAATAAGACTAGCAACAGGAGGTAACTGGTAGAATACTTAACTTTATTCCATAATTGGAGAACATAGGTCTGACGGTACAGGCTTTATAAGATAACCAGCAAAAGATAAATGGCGCCTTGCTAGGTCGTAGCAATTGACGTAGCTGAAGGCTATGCTATTGTCTCGGCAAATAAGAGCGTAATTCTCAGTGAACCATGGCTATTAACGTCCGCTGTACAACTGGGGCGAGTGGTAGGACGTGTCTCTAGACCTGCCGTGTGGCGGCGCTCGGTCTGCCATCACTGACAGTGGCGACACGCGGGTCCGTCGTATACTAGCGGACCGCGGCCGATTTAAAAGCTACCACCTAGCAAGTGTGGTGTCTGGCGGTGACACCACAAATGGCAGCCTGGGTGGCTGACTTGTAGGACAAGGATATCATGTGGAACAAAGTGGGAATTATATCAAAATGACATTACAAACAGTACTGTACGGTGCTTAAAAATGTTATTAGGAAGGCAAAGCGCATGATGTACGCAAATAGAATAGCTAATTAACAGGATAAAATTAAAACCATTTGGCCAGTTCTGAACTAACTGTCTGCTAGGAAGAACAAGATCGACGATATAAAGTCAGTTCGTAGTAAAAATATTTGTATTACTGATAAACCAGATATATGTACAGTGTTTAACAATCATTTTCTAGGCATTGCCAATGAATTAAATCAAAAGTTAGTGTCTACAGGGAATCAAATAACTCTCTTGGCAAATGCCTTTTCAAAATTGATGTCTTAAATACTCCCCTGTGGTACAGACAAGTGTAAGATTCAGTCAATAATTAAATCACTGAAGACTAAGGATTCTCATGGATATGATGGAGTGCCTAGCAGATTATTAAAGTACTGTGCTGCATATGATAGCCCTGTACATAGCCATATTTATAATTTTTCCATTAGGAATGGTCAATTTCCTGAACGATTAAAGTACTCAGTAGTAAAGCCGCTTTATAAAAATGGAGAAAGGGATAAAGTACACAATTTTAGACCTATTTTCATGCCATCAGTGTTTGCGTTACTGAAAAAGCTATGTGTGTAATGATAACTGATCATTTTATATCACACAATTTGCTATCAAATGTACAGTTCGGCTTTAGAAGTCGTACAACAACTAAAATGCTATATTTTCTTTTCTCTGTGACGTACTGGATGGGTTAAACAAAAGGTTTTACGAACGATCGGCATACTTTTTGATTTAACTAATGCATTTTGATTGTCTTTATTACAAAATATTGCTCCAGAAGTTGGACCATTACGGAATACGGGGAGTAGTTCTCAACTCTTTCACCTCTTTCATTAACAACAGACAGCAAAAGGTCATTATACACAGTGTCGAGAATGGCTGTGATGAGGGGTCTGAGTGGGGGTACTGTCAAAAGAGGGGGGGGGGGAGGTTGCTGGGTGCCCCAGGGATAAGTGTTGCGGCGCGGTGGTCACGCGGTTTAGGCGCTGCAGTCCGGAACCGCGCGACTGCTACGGTCGCAGGTTCGAATCCTGCCTAGGGCATGGATGTGTGTGATGTCCTTAGGTTAGTTAGGTTTAAGTAGTTCTAAGTTCTAGGAGACTGATGACCTCAGATGTTAAGTCCCATAGTGCTCAGAGCCATTTGAACCATGTTTTTGTTGCGGCCACTCCTGTTTCTCATTTATATAAATCATATGCGATCTTCTATTACAGGTAATTCTAAAACATTTATTTTTGCTGATGACACTAGCTTGGTAATAAAGGATGTTGTGTGCAACATTGGCTCGGTTTCAAATAGAGCAGTTCATGTCATAAGTTCATGGATTGTAAAAAAGAAACTGCTGCTAAATAACAGAAAGACTCAGTTTTTACTGTTTCCAACACACAATTCTAGACAACCCCACGTTTCAATTTCACAGAATGATTAGTGAAACTAACAGATCAAATTTCTAGGTGTCCAGATAAATAGTAAAGTGTCGTGGATAGCCCACTTTCAGGAACTTGTTAAAAGACTTAATGCTGTCATTGTTACTATTCGAACAGTAGCTGAAGTAAGTGATCATTCTACACGAAAATTAGTCTACTTTGCTTATTTTTATTCGCTTATGTCGTATGGTATTATATTTTAGGGTAACTCTTCCAATTCTAAAAGGATATTTTAGGCTCAGAAACGGGCGGTTCACGCTTTAAGTGATGTAAGTTCGCAAACCTCTTGTCGGTTCCTGTTTACTAGTTGTGTATTTTGACTTTGGCTTCTCAATAGATATATTCTTTACTATCGTTTCTTTAACAACATCTGCTTATTCCCAAGAATAAGCAGCTTATTCTTGGGAAAAAGCAGCTTTCACTCAGTTAATGCCTGGCAGAAATCAAAGCCTCCAGTTGGATCGGACTTCATTAACACTTTTGCAGAAAGTTGTGCAGTATACTGCTACATCCATTTTCAATAACCTACCACAAGAATTCTAAAATCTTAGCAGTTATCCACGATCTTTCAAATCGAAACTGAAGAGTTTCCTCATGGTTCAATCCTTCTATTCTGTTGAGGAGTTCCTTCAAAAATTAAGCTGATTCTTATGTTATATTTTTGGCAGGGTTTACTTAAACTTATGGCTTGACATTATTTGGGTTCATAAATATTTTATTTTTATTGTTATTACTTTTATGTTGTAATTACATGTACTGACAAGTTCCATGACTTAGGAGATTTGCTCCTCAGTTTGGTCCTACGGAATTTGACGTGTGCATAGAAATAAAAAAGATGACTTGCTATTTCTTACAAACAACTGTCACTTTTTTGCCTAGACATACGCAGCCCGGCAGACCTGCGATGCGACCGGGCTACACTAAGCACTGCCTTTCCATGCAGCAGCAAGCATCCACCATGAGACTGGTCAGCCACCACTGCCGCTGTGTCTCTAGCACCAGGTCTCTATCACCAAGTCCTCCTTCGTGGACATGGCGCCTGCCTCTCGACATGTGGGCCGCCTCCAAGCCCTTCCCAGCAGTAAGTCGACTCCTGTCCAGAAGGTAGCGGGTCGAGACAGGGCAGTACAGCCACTCTCCTCCCACCTGGTGCCAGCGCAGTTGTGCCGAGCAACGCCACCAGCTGGGGTGGAATTTCCCACTGAGCGGCTGGCATCCGCTGGAAATGTTCCAGTCGGCTTCCAGGTCGCTGACGTAAGCCACTAGCTGCAGCGACACGCATAACTGGGTGGCGTGCTGCTAGCTGTCCAGTAGGCGTAGGTATTCTGGGCCGCATACGGGACAGCTAATTAACCAGAGAGGCGTGGCTGCCACACCACGTCATCTGAGTGTTGATTCATAGATTATAATAAAGTAATTGAGACTTTTTAAAACCGTTTCTCTAAGCTCCCACTGGCCTGTTTCCCGCCACTGTTATTCACCACCACCTTGTCCTGTGCAGAAGCGTCCGTCACTCTCAGGTCCACTTCTCTATTCAGACTTTCACATACTACAGTCGATAAAGTGGATATGGTTTGCATTTATCAAGATTTTCAGCAAACACGAAAGTGGTTCAGATGCAAGGTGAAATGTGTGTCGATCATGCCAACTCTTGACAATTTATTTTTCTGAACATTGTAAAATTTGAAGGAAGTGGAGCTGTGAAAAATAAAATACTCCAATTAAATAAAACTTTACTGATGAGAGAAGTGGCACTAACATTTTAGAAGCCATACCGCAAAATCTATGTATCAGCACGAGGCAGTCTAAAAATGTGACTCATAGATTGTTCAATGAAAACTACATTCCATCGAATTTCTTCCATTCCGCATTCCACTCCGTCAATAGCTTCAATGCAGCGAGTTCCAAAATCGGTTACAGATCTCAGAATGGTGTCTACGGAAATTGTAAGATAATGAAAGATGCTGTTTGTAGATGACCTACTGGTCAACTGAAAGACTCTGATGGCTGAGAAATGTGTATGGAAGGTGGAAAATTTCATTTGTCTGTCAATGTGCGATGCTGGCTTTTCGAGGATAGCATCATCGATCGCTGCTTTGGTTTCAAGATTATAAATTGCAACAGTTAGTATCTACAGTCGTTAATAGAAATGTCGCCGCCTTTATCAAATGTGGTTCAAATGGCTCTGAGCACTATGGGGCTTAACATCGATGGTCATCAGTCCCCTAGAACTTAGAACTACTTAAACCTAGCTAACGTAAGGACAGCACACAACACCCAGTCATCGCGAGGCAGAGAAAATCCCTGACCCTGCCGGGAATCGCACCCGGGAACCCGGGCGCGGGAAGCGAGAACGCTACCGCACGACCACAAGCTGCGGACGCCGCCTTTATCAGAAGACATCCAACTGGACATAAGGCAATCCAAGTGGCCTCAACATGACGGATGTCCCACGCATTTCGCACAGATAATTCTAGAACTCAACAGATCAGTTGCTCTGATCATTCGGAAAATACAAAATGACCACGCTCGGCAAATTTAATAATTTTGGACTTCAGAATGTGATTCTCACTCTGCAGCGGAGTGTGCGCTGATATGAAACTTCCTGGCAGATTAAAACTGTGTGCCGTACCGAGACCCGAATTCGGGACCTTTGCCTTTCACGGGCAAGTGCTCTACCAACTGAGCTACCCAAGCACGACTCACGTCCCCTCCTCACAGCTTTACTGGCAGAAGTAAAAGTGTGAGGACTGGACGTGAGTCGTGCTTGGGTAGCTCAGTTGGTAGAGCACTTGCCCGCGAAAGTTAAAGGTCCCGATTTCGAGTCTTGGTCCAAGACACAGTTTTAATCTGCCAGGAAGTTTCAATTTTGGACTGTTATCTGACGGGAAAATGAAAACGAGAGCTCTACAATACAATACTGACGAATCACGAAGATACGAAATTCCGCATAACATGGGCTTGTGCTGTGATATGTCGACATGAAATTTGTAGTGTCCGGAATCACATTCAGTCATGTATCAGTGCTCGAGTCAACATTTTGAGCAGCTGGCATGATAATCATAATAACCACAGGACCTGACTAACAGTTAGGCGTTTGCCAATGGTTGGTACAGCAGAGCAGTTTTGTGGGACCTCTTCTCCTGGCGGTGGGGCAATGGTTCGTGCGCGTTTACCTTCCAGCTGTTTGACCAACTTCCACACAATTTATATCTTGGAAATATCTTTGCAGTTCCAATGAAAAAAGAATATAGTTACACTAAAGAGATAGATAGATAGATAGATAGAGAGAGAGAGAGAGAGAGAGAGAGAGAGAGAGAGAGAGACGTAGAACAAGAAGTAGATGTCTCCTATGACATAGCGAAAGCCACATTGCAAGGTATGTCCTCTATTGATTTACAGACGTACCGCTGCTGAATCTGAGGTGGGTGCGTAACTACTTTTTACGTTTGGTTCCCGCTTCATATTTCGGGGCGTATTCATGATTCGTCGCCTCCCTCACGTCTTCAAACGATCTAAAAATCATGAGAACCTCATTCCCTGACGTTGCGTCAACTAACACAATCTGTTACTCTGTCGAGATCAGCTTTCCCAGTTCGCCTTTACGTTAGAAGAATTTTTCGAGTGTATGTCTAGCTTTCATCATGAAGAGCCTGTGTAAGTTTGTGTATACGAGAGAGCTGTCTCTTTTATTACATTATTCGTCTAGATAGTAAAGATATATTTACACATTTATTTACGTAAAATTGATTATCACATTTGTAGATTTCATTGCTGTGCTGTCGTCTTTAGTCCTGAGACTGGTTTGATGCAGCTCTCCTTGCTACTCTATCCTGTGCCAGCTTCTTCATGTCCCAGTACCTACTGCTAGCTACATCCTTCTGAATCTGCTTTGTGTATTCATCTCTTGGTCTCCCCCTACGATTTTTACCCCCCACGCTGCCCTCCAATACTAAATTGGTGATCCCTTGATGCCTTAGAACATGTCCTACCAACCGATCCCTTCTTCTGGTCACGTTGTGCCACAAACTTCTCTTCTCCCCAATCCTATTCAATACTTCTTCATTAGTTATGTGATCTACCCATCTAATCTTCAGCATTCTTCTGTAGCACCACATTTCGAAAGCTTCTATTCTCTTCGTATCCAAACTATTTACCGTCCATGTTTCACTTCCATACATGGCTACACTCCATACAAATACATTCAGAAATGACTTCCTGACACTTAAATCTATACTCGATGTTAACAAATTTCTCTTCTTCAGAAACGCTATCCTTGCCGTTACCAGTCTACATTTTATATCCTCTCTACTTCGTCCATCATCAGTTATTTTGCTCCCCAAATAGCAAAACTCCTTTATTACTTTAAGTGTCTCATTTCCTAATCTAATACCCTCAACATCACCCTACTTAATTCGAGTACATTCCATTATCCTCGTTTTGCTTTTGTTGATGTTCATCTTATATCCTCCCTTCAAGACACCATCCATTCCGTTCAACTGCTCTTCCAAGTCCTTTGCTGTCTCTGACAGAATTACAATGTCATCGGCGAACCTCAAAGTTTTTATATCTTCTCCATAGATTTTAATACCTACTCTGAATTTTTCTTTTGTTTCCTTTACTGCTTGCTCAATATACAGATTGAATAACATCGGGGATAGGCTACAACCCTGTCTTACTCCCTTCCCAACCACTGCTCCCCTTTCATGTCCCTCGACTCTTATAACTGCCATCTGGTTTCTGTACAAATTGTAAATAGCCTTTCGCTCCCTGTATTTTACCCCTGCCACCTTTAGAATTTGAAAGAGAGTTTTCCAATCAACATTGTCAAAAGCTTTCTCTAAGTCTACAAATGCTAGAAACGTACGTTTGCCTTTCCTTAATCTTTCTTCTAAGATAAGTCGTAAGGTCAGTATTGCCTCTCGTGTTCCAGTATTTCTACGGAATCCAAACTGATCTTCCCCGAGGTCGGCTTCTACTTGTTTTTCCATTCGTCTGTAAAGAATTCGTGTTAGTATTTTGCAGCTGTGGCTTATTAAACTGATTGTTCGGTAATTTTCACATCTGTCAACACCTGCTTTCTTTGGGATTGGAATTATTATATTCTTCTTGAAGTCTGAGGGTATTTCGCCTGTGTCATAACTCTTGCTCACCAGATGGTGGAGTTTTGTCAGAACTGGCTCTCCCAAGGCCGTCAGTAGTTCCAATGGAATGTTGTCTACTCCGGGGGCGTTGTTTCGACTCACGTCTTTCAGTGCTCTGTCAAACTCTTCACGCAGTATCGTATCTCCCATTTCATCTTCATCTACATCCTCTTCCATTTCCATAATATTGTCCTCAAGTACGACGCCCTTGTATAGACCCTCTATATACTCCTTCCACCTTTCTGCTTTCCCTTCTTTGCTTAGAACTGGGTTTTCATCTGAGCTCTCGATATTCATACAAGTGGTTCTCTTTTCTCCAAAGGTCTTTTTAATTTTCCTTTAGGCAGTATCTATCTTACCCCTAGTGAGATAAGCCTCTACATCCTTACATTTGTCCTCTAGCCATCCCTGCTTAGCCATTTTGCACTTCCTGTCGATCTCATTTTTGAGACGTTTGTAGTCCTTTTTGCCTGCTTCATTTACAGCATTTTTTATATATTCTCCTTTCATCAATTAAATTCAATATTTCTTCTGTTACCCAAGGATTTCTACTAGCCCTCGTCTTTTTACCTACTTGATCCTCTGCTGCCTTCACTACTTCATCCCTCAAAGCTACCCATTCGTCTTCTACTGTATTTATTTCCCCCACTCCTGTCAATTGTTCCCTTACACTCTCCCTGAAACTCTGTACAACCTCTGGTTCTTTCAGTTTATAAAGGTCCCAGCTCCTTAAATTCCCTCCTTTTTGCAGTTTCTTTAGTTTTAATCTACAGGTAATAACCAATAGATTGTGGTCCACATCTGCCCCTGGAAATGTCTTACAATTTAAAACTTGGTTCCTAAATCTCTGTCTTGCCATTATATAATCTATCTGATACCTTTTAGTATCTCCAGGGTTCTTCCATGTATACCACCTTCTATCATGATTCTTAAACCAAGTGTTAGCTATGATTAAGTGGTGCTCTGTGCAAAATTCTACCAGGCGGCTTCCTCTTTCATTTCTTAGCCCCAATCCATATTCACCTACTACGTTTCCTTCTCTCCCTTTTCCTACTACCGAATTCCAGTCACCCATGACTCTTAAATTTTCATCTCCCTTCACTATCTGAATAATTTCTTTTATTTCATCATACAGTTCTTCAATTTCTTCGTAATCTGCAGAGCTAGTTGGCATATAAACTTGTACTACTGTAGTAGGTGTGGGCTTCGTATCTATCTTGGCCACAATAATGCGTTCACTATGCTGTTTGTAGTAGCTTACCCGCATTCCTATTTTCCTATTCATTATTAAACCTACTCCTGCATTACACCTATTTGACTTTGTGTTTATAACCCTGTAGTCACCTGACCAGAAGTCTTGTTCCTCCTGCCACCGAACTTCACTAATTCCCACTATATCTAACTTTAACATATCCATTTCCCTTTTTAAATTTTCTAATCTACCTGCCCGATTAAGGGATCTGACATTCCACGCTCCGATCCGTAGAACGCCAGTTTTCTTTCTCCTGATAATGAGATTTCATAGCACCCTTCATATTTCCCCAAATCCTCAGTAGGCCCCAACCCCCAAAAAATATCCGATTCCGACCTACCATAAGAATCTAAAGATAAGAAGCAAATTATCTCTTAAAATCACGTTTTAATGGAATAAAATGAAATGCGTTGTGAGTTATCTTGTGGACGAGATGCTTCGAAATATCACTTCTCAAAAGTAAAGCAGGAACGAAAGCACTGCCGCGTGTTGCTTTGTAGCAGCTGCTTTTGTCTGTGGTGAAGGGTTCGTGTGCTGCTACGAGTGAGGCGAACAAAAGATAAGAGGTGCGAAGTTTGCCGCCTACTAATGACTAATGAGAACTGCTGTCGATCCTTGCTTTGCCGCCTGCGCATGTTCTAAAGTGGTGGAGTAGATTCAAGATGTAGATTTTTATAATGAACGTTTTCAGGCCGGCAGGTCTATGATTGATTTATTTCCGAGAGAATCTTCAGATTCAGCATGTGGGGCACAAAATGCTTTCACTGAAGCTAAAATCTAAACTGCTCTGCCGTACAAGAATAAGTTCGGCTTCCTTGACAGCAACATTAACGAATGAAATACGGAATGTAAGGCCACTGACATTATAGCAGATGTTGTTTAGAGACTAGTGAATAATTTTGACGTTATTTTGGCAAGAAATCCAGGCTAATCGACTTTTACTACTGGTTGTCGTACCCTAAGTGGACGAGAAGAACACCCTAAAACGGACATCCCTCCAGAAATATTCCGTCTTCTAAGGTCTAGACAATCAGCATCCTGTGATGTGACGACATCATTTTCGTCCTACGGAAACATTATTTCTGTTCGGCGAGATTTTTATGACTGCAGAGAATTTGGAGAAATATCTGCTTGCTCACTGTGCTTCAAAATTAAAGATTGGTGAGGTACCTTAGTAATTTTGGTGATTATGGACATTTTAGCAAACAGATGTGACGAAATTAATTTTTTTAGCACATAATAGCCTTTCGAAATAAAAAGAAATTGTTAACATGAAATTTAACTGAATGAAATGAACCACTCTGCAACGGAGTGGCGCTGATATGAAATTTTCTCGCAGTTGTAAAATTGCGTTTTGAACCAAGTCTTGAACGCGGGACGTTTTCCCGTAGGAGAAACATGTTTTACCGACTGAGCTGCCCAAGTATTCTCACGAACACCTTCTGACAGTTTCTTATATTTTGACTAAATTTCAGTCTTGATCAGTCAACTGACTTCGTAGCAGCTGAGGAGAGCTCCGCCTACCATCCTAAGGGAGCCATGGGTCTGATGATGGTTATGTAAAAATAACCGAAACCGGGTACCTATGTCATTGAAACATAAATGGTGTGATCAAGACTGAACTTAAGTCAAAATATAATAATCTATTGATCACTGTATTCCAAAAATGTTTACCAAAATTCTGACAGTTTCACTTTCAGCAAAACTTCATCTCCTACCTTCCAAACTGAACAGAAATTCACATGCGAAACTTAAAAGACTAGCATTCCGGGAAGATATGCTATTGCGGAAGCATGGGTAGCCACGGCCACAATAATAATTTCTTTCTGTAAACATCCCCTGGTTGTGGCTAAGCCATGTCTCCGCAGTATTCTTTCTTCCAGGAGTGCTAGTCTTGTACTTTTCTCAGAAGAACTGTGAGGTTTGAAAGCTATGAGATGAAATATTGGATGAAGTAAGCTGTGAGGAGGGGATGTGAGTCGTGATTGGGTAGTTCACCCAGTTTGCCTTTGGTGGGCAACGGTGCGAACGTGCTGCTTTCGCCCTCGCTGCAGAGTGAACGCTCGTGTTGCTTACTCTGTAATTGGCCGTTTTGTGCACTCCATTCTAATCATATACATCAGAACGGTGAACCAATACAGTAAATCGACGCTCAAATTTTCGTTCCGAAACGGATTTGCACCATCAAAAGCCCAAGAAGTAGAACGATTTTTACGATTAGCGGTCAAAATCGCAGCGGTTCATATCATTAGAAAACATTTATCTCTCGTGAACAGCACAGTCTATGTCATAATCATCAGTGATTTAACTTCTGGACCGATACTTCAGGAGATGAAACAGGGCCTCCGTTTCTGCCACGCTGATGGCACTGTGGGTACTGTGGACACTGATCATGCCGATTTGGGCCTCTGCACAATTAGGATCTTCGAACTTCCGTTCGAACTCCAGATGGAATACGTCAAGTCGGCTCTTCGCCCCTACGGGATAGTGTATAGACAAGTAGCAGAAATATGGACGCAGTTGCGGACATATCCTGTCCAGAAAGGAGTCCGCCAGTTATGAACTGTGTATAAGCGACGTGTTGCCTCAGACCACTATATTGGTGGATGCCGTGCCGTTCCGTGACTTAGGCTGCATCCTCACGACCCACTTCCCCACGGCTTCCGACATTCCCTGGTGACCCAGCGCAGCATCCTCTGATGCAGCAGGTTGATGAAACGCCCATTTAAGATGTCGCGGACTCCATTCCGGCAGTGCCGATCATGTCGACGAATGGCGATGTTCATGACTATGGAACGACGCTAATCGTGCCACCTACGGCCTTTGTGCCAGAGCGTTGTGAGTCGCTGCCTTCATCTGACACTGAATAACACAGACTAAAGCAAAGATCCCCAAACCACCGTAAGCATATGACGCAGGAAATCTTCAGAACCGATCGAGAACCAGCCTCCGGAAGACGATAACTCTACCCCCAAGAAATTGCTCCCACGGAGGCAGCCGGCACCGGCTGCAGCGTGGGAACACAGCATGAGAGTGGAGAAGTTTTGTACGTATCCGCAACTGAACGAGGAGACATCGACAAGCGAGGCGCGTGCTACTCCTCACAAGCCGGAGTTCTGGCGCTGATGTCGATGGAAGATGGTCTCGCTCCGCGTTCAACGGTGTGGAGGGAGGACGATGGCGCGGTTCAAGCTACACCGACAGAGTATGCGCCAGTGGCTCCGGCACTTTAGGAACGGTTCCAGCCGAGATGATAGGGGTGCCAAGAGGCGACGACCCAACTTAATGCTCGTTAGACATATTCGCCCTAATGAATAACGTGGCACCCTCAGTTCGACGACAAGCTTGCGTATCGACAGAACTAACAATACGGCTGGAAGAACGCTGAATATCCAATGCTGCGAGAGATGATTCTTGTATCAGATACTGACTTTGCTTCATTCCAAGAAATGCACTTAACGCCCCCCCCCCCTCCCCGACGTCCTTAGCTATGGGACATATATATCACTGGATGATCAGCTGTACGATGATACTATTGCTTGACGGTATTAGAATCCAACCCGTGACTTACCTCCCCTCAGCCAGGGGGCTGGCGATCACAGCACCAGGCACACCCAATATTAATATCTATGCTCCATCAGAAGCTGACAAACGCAGCGAGAGATCGCGGTTGTGCTCGGAGAAAACACCTCCCCCTTTCTTCAGCCTTACGATCAATATGCCTTCGACGGCCATTTTAACGGTGTGCTCCACCCCAAAGATCAAGTTCCAAATTTTTCGACTTGCAAAGAATTTCGGATATTGATGCGAGACCTACTTCTCTCGATACTTGGTAAAAGTGCAAGGTGGCCATCCCGAACACACATATCTTACCAGTCACTAGGCCAGTCAACTTGACCACATCTACGACACGATCTTCCGATGGCGTGCTGGGCGCAGAACGATATATTGTCTCTTACGCTGCTAAAACTGGAAGGGACCGTTGTTCAGTCGCGTTGTCATGACCGGGTGAACGGCTAAATCCCATCTATGCAGCACATCGTACCTGATAGCCGCCGACGCCAGCGACAGCTACTCAGAGATGTCAGTTTGCCGGGTGGTCGATCCTTAACGACAGCCTTTGCGAACCATTATCGACGATTTTAGCAGTAGGAGAATACGGAGAAAGGCGACAATAACAACACTTTGCTGCACGTGTCAAACACCTTCGACGTCAAAGCAGCAGCATCGCCTTCAGCGGAGATTACGCAGGACGATGTTGAAGCTTCGCTAGGCACGGCTGCGCTTAACAGGTCACCCGGGTCAGCCGGACTACTATTCAAATTCTGTCACACTTTCCGTACCCTGATGATGCCCCATTGGATCACCATATGCCGGGATCTCATGTCCCCCGGATTTTGTGTGCCAACTGTCTTCCTCCATGGACTATTCGTATTACATTGGGGCGAACGAAACAGGTATGAGAGAACAAAATGCATCCGGCCACTAGTAAATGCACGGATTTGATACCTCTCACCACATCTTGTCGCTTAAGAGCGCTGCGATCTCAACTGACATGGGCCTCGCTTGAGTCAGAATGCACCACAAGTTATTCACTTCTGGCTCGTACGGACTTACCACCCGACTTCCTCAACGTCGCTTTGCGCCTCTTACTTGGAGTATCATCCTGTATACGGGTGAATAGATGAACAGCGGATCCCTTCTGTCGGCCGCGGTGGTGTAGCGGTTCTAGGCACTCAGTCAGGAATCGTGCGACTGCTACGGTCGCAGGTTCGAATCCTGCCTCGGGCATGGATGTGTGTGATATCCTTAGGTTATTTAGGTTTAAGTAGTTCTAAGTTCTAGGGGACTGATGACCACAGATGTTAAGTCCCATAGTGCTCAGAGCCATTTTTTTTCATCCCTTGCTGACCTGGCGTTTGGTTCGACAATTAACCCCCCCCCCCAACTCCTTCATTTGTTACACAGTTGCGCCGGAACTGCTCATAGGAGGCCTAAAACGTACTCTCAGGGATTACGTTGAGGGGCCACACCTTTCACCGCAAAGCATATACTGATGACCATCTAACGCTGGCCCCATCAGGTGATGAGGTGCACTTTACGCTTGACTGGAGCAAGTGATATGAAGTGGTGGCGAGAAGCCACATGAATATAGCCAAGTCGGTGGTGAGGTATATTGGAAGGGGCTTCCAGGACGGTTGCATGGCGACACTCCAATAGGTTGACATTATCAAATATTTGGGCATTACATTTAGATGGGACGTGCATTGCACGGCCGCCACGAACTATAGACGACTACCGCAGGCTATACGCATGGAAGCTCGCCAGAATCTACATGGACACATGGACCTGCTACAGCATTTAGAGTAGCTTCATGTGGCAACCAAGATGATACACGTGACTCTGGTTATCCCACTACCGACAGCGATGGGACACATACAGCGGGCCGCATTCCTGTTTAAAGTCCGCTAAGAAACCCTCGCTCTCCCTCCTCGTGAGGGAGGGTTGCAGCCTTATATTTGTGTGCACTGTGGACCCGTCAACATAACTCACTTATGGGCCATCTCTTAGAGGATCTGATGCCAAAATTTATCCTCCCTCACTTTACAACTGCACACATCCTCCCTCTCGAATACAGTTATGTGCAGCCCGATCTATCCACCATTCGAGCTCCAAAGGCGAAAGACATGTATCAAAAAAATGGTTCAAATGGTTCTGAGCACTATGGGACTTAACATGTGATGTCATCAGTCCCCTAGAACTTAGAACTACTTCAACCTAACTAACCTAAGGACATCACACACATCCATGCCCGAGGCAGGATTCGAACCTGCGGTTCTAGACTAAAGCGCCTAGATCCGCTCGGCCACATCGACCGCCAGACATGTATCGTTTGCTGCAGAGGTCCGTCCCTCGTAATGTGACTGGTAGTAAAGGCCTGGCCACACTATAGCATAACAGTGTGGAGATCAGTCCAACAGCTCTTCCTCCCATCACATTTACAAGCAACATAACACCGTGTGGCCAACCACAAATATGCCACGAGATACAGGTTGGACGCAATCGGACTGAGATATTCTCCCCTCCAGCCGCAATGCCACCACCCAGATACTGAAGAATACCGTTTAACAGGTGGATGTGCGTTTGACTTATGGATACTGATGCAGAAAATGCTCGCTTGCTACCTTAATGCCCCGCCTCTTGCTAAACCGGAGGGTACTTACCTGTACATCCCGACCACCGAGACTCACGTTCTCAGATGTTTCAAAGAATGCTCATTTTCTGTTTATTCCGAGACGATGACAAGACGGATCTTGACTACTGGCGGTGTCTCCAAGAAAACTGGTAGCATCTCCAAGAAAATGATAGCACACTTGAGTGCATCCCTTGCTATCAACAACTCTTTGCAAATTATTTGCTTAGTATCTTTGTAAACCCCTCACAGTTCGAGACCTTGACACGAGGCAAAATGGTTCTCGACTTGGTACTAATGAACACTGCCTCAACAACTCTTTGCAAATTATTTGCTTAGTATCTTTGTAAACTCCTCACAGTTCGAGACCTTGACACGAGGCAAAATGGTTCTCGACTTGGTACTAATGAACACTGCCCACAGATGGGAAGCACGCATGGGATAGCGCACATTTTTTGTTTACATCATTATTTTTATTTCCCTCGATCGTATGATTCTTATCTGAGCAATATAACTACAGTGATTTTCATTTATTTGTTCTTTGGTGGTTTGGGTTTACCGGTATGGTGGAAGACTGATGTGCCAAAGGACATGTGTTAAATTTAATTTCATGTTTAAGTGATTTATTTTATTCTAATTATTTGCAATGAATTCTCTGTAACACCAATAATTTGCATTAAATTTATATCCCAAATTTAGCAGATCAAGGGAAAAATAAAATAAGGAATTTAACATAAAGAAAGAGAAAGGTAGGGGGGGTGGCAATTCGTGGACAGAGAGGGGGAGGCATTGTGGGCAGGCCTCGGTTCACAACCTCTGCCCAGCCTGTCTTCAGCAGCCTCTGATTGACTGCTGTACTTCAATTGTTTTTACGAAAAAAGATGGATAAGGCAAAAAAGTCAGTAGAACCGGTGCCTTCTAAAAGCAAAGGTCCCGAGTTTGAGTCTTGGACAAATATTTTGACCATTTTCATAATATATTTGTGTACATATTTTGTGTGTTGTTATTACAAAAAAAAAGGAAAAAACAGAATTAGTGATAATCAAAAGCTGTAATAAATTTTCTGTGCTTAGTGTTGGACAATCTTTTAGCTGCGTACATAAGGTGCAGGGAACTAAACTTGTCTGTAGCCACTTGCAAAGATGCATTTGTGATGAGACTGCCGTTATAAAGCGGTCATTTGTTTGTGAAGGGTAGAAAATAAAATATTTGCGAATTATCCTGGGGGCTGTAATGGAACAGCAGTAGACTTTGCGTACTGTTATTCATAGGAGCTTTCCCTCTATGCATCTCACCATCTCGCCACGAAATTTCGTAATACTCTTTTCTGAGTGTCTTTATTTTGCCTCAGTTATTACAGTCTATATTCGTAACGTTTGCTAAGTTTCTTGAAAAGCACGTCCAGCAGATTGGAGGCACCATAATATAATTAAAATTATATCTTTTATGCACGAGGGACAGCTCTGAATCTGCAGTTGCTCATTGACTTGTCTTCAGAGAATATCATCTGTATCATTAAATTAGTTTAGACGGTCTAAGCAAGCAGTATGACTGAGAACTTGCAAATCTGAATGCCTAGCCGGCTGCCCATTAGCGCTCGGACGCTGTCACGGTGCGCTACCTGCGCTTCACGTAATTATTGCTGCTCTGCAGTTTTTCGGCTCGGCTCAGGGCGTGGCGAACTTTTAATGAGCGGCCTGCGGGCAACTCCTTCCGCTTGTCCCGTGCTGCGACTGTGACCGCAGCCGTGTCTGCGCCGGTGGTCTGACAGGCAGGTGCTGACGGCTGCCGCGGCAGGGGTAGACACGCGCTCGCTACATCTGACGTCACCGCAACTGGTCTGAGAGCGCCGATTTTTGCATCATAAGCTGTCTAAAATAATCTACACGCTGCTGTCACACCTAAATGTCAGCACTAATAGGAGAACCTACTTTTCGCACTGAACCGTTTAGCACCTAGTGAATGTGTGCCGTGTCCAGCACACTGATAATAACAGAAAATATATTTTTACGAAGCGCATATCTTGTCTGTTACTGCATCAATAGGTAGTTAACTTGTCACCTGAAATGAATGGCACAGGAGAAAATATTAGGGGTAGTCAAGGAATATAGAAAACATTTCAAAATATGTCGGCTATCATATTTAGTTGTGAGGAAAATATGAAAATATGACGAGGAAAGTTGGGGAACATAAAAGAACTGACCTTTACTAAAATCATAGGCAAAGTATGGCTAATGTTCCGATTCTTATTTTCGCTTTGTTTTTGTTTGTTTATTACTTTCTTTTACGTTTTGAGCATGTCATGTAACCACCATTACGATCACGCATGCTGAAGCAGAAGGATATACACTGTTATGTTCTTGTTATCTGTGGCTGACTCAGTAACGCTGCAAAGTTAGATCTTTATGTCTCACTTTAGCACTCATACGCATTCTCGTTCAAGTGACATATATATTTCACATACATGAGCACAGATTGTGCTCTCCATGAATCGTAAAGAGTCATTGACTTTTCGCACGCAATATGGCATGTATGCTGGACAAAGCTGCAAAGTTGTGTTCAGTAACTGTAGAGCTAAGTATAATTTGCTACCGCTGATCAAGTGGCATCTTCGGCTCAGGTAATGGATTTATGTGAAACAGCTGAAAAAAGTGATACTGATGCAGTGTCGTGGAGATACTAAAAGTAACAGAGGTTGCAGACGGTGAGGTAGGGGAGGAGACAATGATAGTGGTGGGGGTTCCCTTCAGAAAGGCCGCACGAGGCAGGGGAGGTGCAGTTCGCTCGAAGCATGTCTTGCATAGGTAACTAGTCTGCAAATGTCAGCAGGATTATATAAAATTTCAAAATAGCATTATGAAGTATACTATTGTTGCTGCTGGGAATTTTGGGTATTCATTTCTGTTCAAGCCACCTGATACTAAAAAGACAGTAATTAAGTCCAACAGCAGTACTGCTTTATACATGCATTTGAAGTGAACAGGAATAGCTCACATAATCTCCATGAAAATTGTACACGAATCATCTCTTTATGCTAATCTGTCATTTTACTCCTGGCTTGAACAGAACCAGAGTTTCCTCTTGTAGAAGAATCATTTACTTATTTTCACGAACACATTTCTTGTATTCTGCACAACTGTACATTAATATGACACGCAGTTTTTATCTGTGGGTGTACTGTAGCTACGAATTTCTTTTTTGAAAATCGCCCATCTATCCCTGCATTTGATTCATCATTTTTCATTTTTGTCAAGAAGGGGGAGTACGGTAGAGGTAGCGAGGAAGAAAATGTTGCCATGACTAAAGCACTGGCAGAAAACGTAAGTGACTTAATTGAAAGATTCGACGGAACTAGAACGAAATTAGATGAGAGATTACACGGGAATGATGTTGCACTAACTGATCAGGGTAAAAGTGTAGAAGTGAAAGAAAGAACTATCTGATATCCAGGAGGTCCAGGTAAGAGAATTCAAGAAGACTGTCCTCTACAGCCCCCTCTAGTACCATGGAAGTCATTCCCCGATCTCTTAACAGATGCCCAATCATCCTGTCGCTTCTCCTTGTCAGTGCCTTCCACATACAACTTTCCTCTTCGATTCTGCGCAGAACCGCCTCATTCTTTAGTTTATCAGTCCATCTAGGTTTCAGCTTTCATCTATAGCACCAAATCTCAAATGCTTAGATTCTCTTCTATCCCGGTTTTATCACAGTCTATGTTTCATTACCATAAAATCCTGTGCTCCACACGTACATTCTCAGAAATTTCTTCCTCAAGCCAGGCGGGGTGGCCGAGCGGTTCTAGGCGCTACAGTCTGGAACCGTGCGACAGCTACGGTCGCAGGTTCGAATCCTATCTCAGGTATGGATATGTGTGATGTCTTTAGGTTAGTTAGATTTAAGTTCTAAGTTGTAGGGGACTGATGACCTCAGACATTAGGTCCCATAGTGCTCAGAGCCATTTTCTTCCTCAAATTAAGACCTATGTTTATTACTAATGGATTCCACATGGCCAGGAATGAACTCTTTGTCAGCTAGTCTGCTTTTGGCGTCCTCCTTGCTCCGTCTGTCATTAGTTATTTCGTTGCTTGGGTAGTAGAATTCCTTAACTTCATCTACTTCGTGACCATCAATCCTGATGCTAAGTTTATCGCTAATCTCATTTCTGCTACTTCTCATGACTTTCGTCTTTCCTCAATTTATTCTCAGTCCATATTGGGTATTCATTTGACTAGGGATAGCAATGTCATCAGCGAACTGTGTCATTGATATCCTTTCACCTTGTATTTTAATTCCACTCCTGAACCATTCACTTACTTCCATCATTGCCTCTTCGACATAGAGAGCGAACAATAAAGACTACATCCCTGTTTTACACGCTTTTTAATATGACAACTTCGTTCTTCGTCCTCCACTCTTATTATTCCCTCTTAGCTCTTGTACATATCAGATATTACCCGTTTCTCCCTATAGCTTACCCCTATTTTTCTCAGAAATTCGAACGTTTTGGACCATTTTACATAGTCGAGCGCTTTTTCCAGGTCAACAAATCCTATGAAAGTCTCTTGATTTTTCTTTAGTCTCACTTCCATTATCAACTGAAACGTCAGCATTGCCTCTCTGGTGCTTTTTACCTTCCGTAAAGCCAAACTGATAGTCACCTAACACAACCTCAATTTTCTTTTCGAGTCTCCTGTGTATCATTCTTGTCAGTAACTTGGATCCATGAGCTGTTAAGCTGACTGTAGCGGTTGTCAGCTCTTGCAGTCTTCGGAACTGTGTTGATGACATTTTTCCGAAAGCCAGATGGTATGTCGCCAAACTCACATTCTACACACCAACTTGAATAGTAGATTTGTTGGCACTTATCTCAATGATTTTAGAAATTCTGATGGGATGTTATCTATCTCTCCTGCCTTATTTGATCTCAAGTCCTTCAAAGCTGTCTCGGACAGAGCACCAGTGTACGTTCTTGTGGCTGACAAGGGGATGGTATAATGGTCTGAATTTTCAAAAATGGTTCAAATGGCTCTGAGCACTATGGGACTTAACATCTGAGGTCATCAGTCCCCTAGAACTTAGAACTACTTAAACCTAACTAACCTAAGGACATCACACACATCCATGCCCGAGGCAGGATTCGAACCTGCGACCGTAGCAGTCGCGCGGTTCCGGACTGCAGCGCCTAAACCGCGCGGCCACCGCGGTCGGCTGTCTGAATTTTGCCTTGCCAGCTTGTAACTTTTAAGCTTTGTGCGTTGTGACCTTTAAGTGTTCCTAGAAATTTAATTTTGTCATCAATTTGTACCCCAAGATAGTTGTGACGCTGATACTTTTATGTTCGTGTCACCTAATTTTACCTGTGGGTTACTTTGCAAGAACCCTTTTAGCAAAATGTATGTTGTTTTATTTTTCGCTATCTTGAGTTTTATTGCACCAGTGTGTAAAGGTACGTAGTGTTCCACTGGCTTTTTCTTCTAGCTGGGCTTTATTGTTCGCAGATATTACCACCATTAGTCATCTGCATAGACGGCACCTTCATCCGTCTTTTCGTGTCCCTCTAGTAACTGTAGGAGCGGTTCAAATGTGATTTCCCAGAAGATGGGGCCACAGATCGACCCTTGGGAGAAACCAAGTATTGCGCAGCGCGTCGTCACTCGCCATGTCGTTTGCCAATGCGCGCAAACGGCGTAAAATTTGTGACGGGATGCGATCGCCGAGTTCCCCAATCTCTAGTCGCTTCGCCTCTGATTGTGACAGGCGCGTCACCTGCGCGTTCTTGACAAACTCATACAGCTCGGTGTCCGGCTATGCCGCTAGAATATGCTGTAATTTTATGACTAGGTCCTCCGTAAGCGTTGACACCACATAACTACATTTCGTCTCGTCTGCTGATATCTGCGTAAGGACGGACTGGCTTTGCAGCTGCGTGCGCCACAGTAGAGTTGTTTGTAGCCAGAACGGCGGTGCTTTAATCGTAAACCTAATAACTGCTCTGCTCGTAGCTGGTTCTGTGGTGACTGGCGAATTGTTCACTGGTGTGCGAGAACGAGGGTGGCGCTGCTAGCGCGGAAAAGACAGAAGTTCACATTGTGATGCGGCGTGGTATGCCGAAGCCAGCATAGTACAGTGCAGTCGCGTTGGGGTCATCATATGTGTAGATATCAGATACAACCAAACATTTATTTCTATATATAGGAAGTATAGAACAGCTTACAAGTCGCGGTGATGAAAACCATGGAAAAACCTAGAACTCTCAAGTCAAAGATTAACTGGAACAGTAAATGGGAATTGCAGTTACATGGACTGTTTATAGATCACTGTACACTCGCAATTTCAGGGACGGAATGCAACACTGCAACGTCTCCCGATTTCCTCTTTCTATCTCACATGGTAAGGGTTCCACACTAAAATAAAAAAAATATTAAAGCGTAGGGTGCACGAGGAATTTGTAACCTATCGCCTTCGTCGGTGGACTGGAATTCGTGAAGATTCTTTTCTTTACTATTAGTCTGATATTTCCCATGATTACACTACACTGCATGACAAAATTAAAGGGTCACTTTTTTGGAACCCAACAATTGTCTCACATTGCGCCGCAGAAGTTTATAATTTGGCTCGAAGGTGGCCACAAACTTCCCCTGTAATGGTGCAAAAGGGTGGCGCACAGCAACGATACCCTCGGGCGCTGCGATGCTTGAAACTGCGAGGTGTCCACACTTCCAGGAGAAACGCCAGAGCTATAAGATCATATGAGGCTTATTATGGTGGTAGCATCTGCCCCTGGATTTGGATGAGCGTAGCTGTGGTGCTGCATTCTTTCATCGTTTAACAACAAGCGGCACCCAGTTTACATTGGTCGGTGTTTATTTGAGTCCAGACACCGAGCAACGAAATCTGCGGTCGATACCTGACGAAGACAGCTAGGGAAACAACGTGTAAAGCGAAAATGAAAACTAGACTGCAAAATCAAGAACTTGTAAATCATCAGTCTCCCAGAAAGCCAACGCTTATCTGTTATTCCATTCGTCCGTACTTCGCTCATAAAGCGACAGTGCAAATCTCGATCATCAAGAGAGTTAGCTCGACGCCGGAACACTGCCACGGATGTGGAGCAGTTTGTGTCGACGCCCTAGTGCCTTAGTCTGCCACTGGTCTAATGCCACGCATACTGCTGCTCCTGCTTCCGAAAAATACAAAACCGCTTCACACTGTAATGGGTACCGTTTGGCATTTGAGACGATACGGGCTTATCCGACTGCATCCTAGCTGAGGAATCGTATAATTACAGTTTCTGCTTCTAGTAAGTTTAACTCCTTATCCAGAAAAGTAGTGTGGGTTGTTTGAAATCCGACCCGTTGTGGACTGCAGCCAACTATCAGTCTAGATGCCAGTGGGATTCACCGGATCCCGATATAAATATTTCGGGTGATATTTCCAGTTCCTGTAGTTGCCTGAATGCCTCGCATTACCTTCTTAAAATCGTGATCGAAACTGTCGCATTAATATTTTATTTCTGAAAATTTATGTCCCATACAAAAATATGAGGTGATATTGCCTGTTTCAACAGAGGCATCCTGCCTAGTGAAGTGAGAGGGAGTTGACCTGGCGCTATCCTTAATTGGAAAGAATGAAGTATATAGATAGGAGAAGAAAGATGTATAAGAATATAGAATTAATACATACTTGCAGCAGTGCCAAATAAGCAATTTATACTTCATCATCCATTCTATCTATCCGATTATGAGACTGAGATTAACCTGGAAGTGCATTTAGCTATCGCGAAGGAGAAATAAAAATTAGATGTTACACACTGAAGAAGTCGTGGGATACCTCCTAATATCGTGTCGGACTCCGTTATGTCCAGCGTAGCGCAGCGACTCAACGTGGCAGGGACTCAACAAGTCGTTGGAAGTCCTCAGCAGAAATACTGATGATCCACACTGCCTCTATTGCCGTCTATAATTCCGAAAGTGTTTCCAGTGTAGGATTTTATGCACTAACTGACCTCTCCATTACGTCCTATAAATATTTGATGGGATTCACTTTGCAGCACATCAGTCGATCGAATTATCCAGAATGTTCTGCAAAGCAGTCGCGGACAATTGTGGCTCATTGTTATGGCGCATTGTCATCCATAAAAGTTTCACCGTTGTTTGGCTGCAAATGGTCTTCCAGTAGGTGAACATAACCATCTCCAGTCAATGATCGGTTCACTTGAACCAGAGGACGTAGTCCATTCCATGTAGACTCAGCCCTCTCCATTATGGAGCCACCACCAGCTCGCATCCCACCTTGTTGACCACTTGGGGCCACGGCTTTGTGGGCTCTGCGCCACACTCGAACCCCGCTAGTAGCTGTTACCAGTTGACATCGGGACTCATCAGATCAGGGCGCAGTTGTCAACGGCCCAACTGATATGTTCACTATATATATGAGGACAGTAACTGTTCTCGAAAGAACAGATTACTGTTGTTGACCGTGCAGCTTTTCCCTGGAATAAATGATGACTAACTGAAACCCTCATCTGCCGACAGGTGTTGTTGGTATACCTCGATGTGGACAGCTGAAAATGTGTGCCCCGACCGGGACTCGAACCCGGGATCTCCTGCTTACATGGCAGACGCTCTATCCATCTGAGTCACCGAGGACACAGATGAATAGGGCGACTGCAGGGACTTATCCATTGCACGCTTCCCGTGAGACTCACATTCCCAACTGTCCACAATTCTACATATGTAATGTACCTTATAGAAATTTGCCCATTCACTCATTACTCGCGCACGCTCTTACGGGAATCGCCAAAGCGTGCGCGAGTAATGAGTGAATGGGCAAATGTCTATAGGTACATTACATATGTAGAATTGTGGACAGTTGGGAATGTGAGTCTCACGGGAAGCGTGCAAGCTATAAGTCCCTGCAGTCGCCCTATTCATCTGTGTCCTCGGTGACTCAGATGGATAGAGCGTCTGCCATGTAAGCAGGAGATCCCGGGTTCGAGTCCCGGTCGGGGCACACATTTTCAGCTGTCCACATCGAGGTAAACCAACAACACCTGTCGGCAGCTGAGGGTTTCAGTTAGTCATGATATGTTCACAACACAGGAGAGCCGACGAAGGCGATGTCGTGCTGTTGGCAAAAGCAGTCGCGTCGGTAGACCGATGTCATAACATATTAATGACAAATTTCGCCTCATTGTCGTGACGGATACGTTCGTCGTACGCCCCACATTAATTTCTGCGGTTATTTCGCGCAGTGTTGCTTCTATGTTAGCACTGACAAACTCTACGCCTCTGCTCTCGGTCGCTAACTGAAGGCCGACGGCCATTGTGTTGTGCGTGGAGAGAGATAATGACTGAAGTTAGGTGCTCTCGGCACACTGTTGACACTGCGGATCTCGGAATATTGAAGTCCCTGATGATTTTCGATATGGAATGACCCAGGTGTCTACCTCCAACCACCATTTCGCGTTCAATGTCTAATAATTCCTGTAGTAGGACCATAATCACATCGGAAACCTTTTCACGTGAAGCAGCTGAGTACAAATGACAATTCCGCCAATACACTGCCCTTTCATATCTTATAAACGTCACACTAACGCCATAGGAACATGTGCATATCGCTATCCCATGTCTTTAGTCACTTCAGTGTATATATTAAGAAATTTAGTGTTAGTTGGGATTTTCTATGGCATTCCGGGGAGAAATTTTTATCGTGTCGGACAATATTACATTAAGAATAGAAGATGCGCCATCCCACAAAACTTTACACATATTACGAAACACCTGAGTCATAGTGGAGTTATGTGCTTCATTTCGGTTTGGGTGACGACGATGAGTTCTTTCTGCCACTAGCTTAACCAGAGTATGGGTTGCGACACAGTGAGCCTCTGTCGATAAGTTACAGCACAATGTATAATTTGTAATATACACAGACCGGAAAAAAATCGCAACACCAAAATATAGTTAATGTAGAGTGATGGAATTTCGGGAATAAATTTGTCTACGTAACATATGTACGTTATTAACATCGCAAGAACACAAGTTAATGTAAGCATAAGGTAAGCTCACATTGTCTAAATGGTAGAAACTGGTGAAGTTCCTACCTGCAAACACAACAGATGTTATACTCGTATGAGCTATAAAGTTTGCTAAGTGAGTAAGGGAAGTCCTAATGAACCTTTCGTGAAACAGGGGAGATTTAGTATGGAGCCTGACAACTGAAGGAATTGAGTTCAAATTTACCTCTACGTGCGAAACTTTCTTAAATTGTAGTGCAGGTATTGTGGTGAGAACGGTAATCAGCTCATGCGAGCGCGTGAACCTCCATATTAACTGGAACGATTCTCCGGATCCTTGGAAATATTGGTATGCGTATCTACTACTTGTGCTCCGCAGCTATCTGGCCTCATTATGTTTAAAATATACTAGGTTCTATTCGTGTGGAGCTCGGGTGACCCACTTCAGAGATCCCGTCGAATCCCACGACCTGCATATCCCACAAATTTGGTGCTACAGAGCATGTGCGGTACTCATTTGGAAGGAGGAACATCTCGCGACTGTTCGAGAGCTAAGAATATTTTTGACTACTGGCGATCTATCCTACGGGAATAGTACGTAGAGTGCATTGGATTCATAAGCGAAGCAGTAATGGCCGTTGTCGGTGACCACAAACATGATGTAATCACTCCACTAAGAAAGTTTTCTGTACATTATGTTGTTAATGTTAGAATTACACAAGTAAATCGCACTGTGTATGAATATATATTCTTATATATGTAAGATAAGTACGAACTACAAAATTATCGTTATATAACGTGTGAATTCTGTAGTCATTACCTAATTTTTGATGAGGGGGTTGCGCAATACAAGAAAAATAGTGTTGGTAGAAAGTTCAATGGCGTGATACTGTATCATCACGTGAAGAGCCACCACGTTATCAGTATAACAGCCTATACTTGTCAAGTGATACGTTGGCGAGGCGTTATCACATTTAAGTGTCTTATCTACCTTAAACAGATTGTAACGATACCTTCAAGGTCCACGATGCGAGACAAACCCGTGTGGCTTACAGTATTTCATTGACACTACAGAGTAGCTGCCCTTCGACTTTATTTACACGAGAACGACAATTTTATTGAAATAACTGAGGAACGAATTATTCAGTAATCTCCTTCGACTATTTATAAGACATATTCGTAGAAAAACTGTTGTGAGACAGATGTGAGACACGCACTGGCTGCGACAAGTTGTAAGAGTAGTGATTAAACGTTCGTTCCTTTGAAGAGTCAGCACTTCTACCTAATATCACTCATGCCGTTTCATGTCTTTACTTCCCATCGATCCATTTGTTTAATTCTGGGTGAGCAATTCAGTTGGATTGTTTACTGGGTAGGAGGTGTGGGCTTCACATCCCAGCATGCCCATCCTGATTTCTTCTGCCAACGTAGAACTCAGATCACATCTCTCCTCATTACAAATTCTATACGCTGCTAGATCGTAGATTATGTTTACATTCTTTACATAACGTTGACCTTTCATATCAACAGTTAAGTTATTACCAATGTTCAATTTTTCCTTATCTCGGAAAATACACAGGTAGCTCAAATGGCTCTGAGCACTATGGGACTTAACATCTGAGATCATCAGTACCCTAGAAATTAGAACTGCTTAAACCTAACTAACCTACGGACATCACACACATCCATGCCCCGAAGCAGGATTCGAACCTGCCACCGTAGCGGTCGCGCGGTTCCGGACTGAAACGCCTAGAACCTCTCGGCCACACTGGCCGGCACAGAGATAGCAATACATGCAAGTATATCCTTAAAATTCTAAAATATCTTCACTTAACATTAATGTATTTTATGCCACAACACTCCTCATTGTATGTCTTTCCAATCGAGAGCGACTGTCCAGTGCAGTAGAAACACACAGTCCTACGGCAACAATAAAGCTGCTCTCTGTGTCGTCGATAAGTTTTTAAGTTGGATGGTTTCTCGAATAATGAGCACCTCTCCCTCAGCTTGGAAATAGTTCCTAAATGATAAAAGTTTTTCTCTACTGCCTTCTGCTATGCTGGTGTTGAGTTCTGGAGGGAAAATTATTTGAAAATGACGCCTCATTGTAAATTTGATGTACAGACGAAATGAGACCATATCAGTGGTTGTTAGGGGAGAAATTTCTGCTGCAGCTTTTCGCACCGCATATAACATTTTGACCTGAAAATAGGAAAATAGCAGCTTGCAGTGAATCCTGGTTGTCAGAAAACTCACATGTGGAATGAAAACCACTTTCTACGAGTTTAGTGTCAGGTACTCCACCGCACAGAGAAAAACATGGTGACTGAAAGAGTGTGTAGCACTATGAATTTATAAAACGGGAAATCATCGTAGCCAGTGGTGGATACGATGACCAATGCTCTCAAGTGGACTGCAGCTTCAGAGGAGAACGCATACAAAGAGACAATGGGAGAAACACTTTACAGCGAATGATGTCATGCGGCTAATGAACCATGCGTTGATGTTTTCTGCAGTTGATAGCCTACACTTTGTTGTTCAATACACTGAATGTTGTCTGTCACAATGGCAACTTTCAGAGTAGTTTTTTCGTCCGCGCATTGTAAAAATGTAGACATATAACAAAGATGCTTCTGTACCAGGTAACTGATCACTGTAACAATCACACTCTTTGACAAACTTAGAAAATCAAAAATGTTCAAATGTGTGTGAATTCCTAAGGGACCAAACTGCAGAGGTCATCGGTCTCTAGACTTACACACTACTTAAACGAACTTAATCTAACTTACACTAAGAACAACACACACACCCACGCCCGAGGGAGGACTCGAACCTCTGGCAGGAGGGGCCACGCAATTGGTGACACGGTGCCTCTAACCGCGCGGCCACTCCACACGGCGACAAACTAAGACGTATAGCTCAATTTGACTTCCTGATGAGGCAGCCAATGGGAAGCGGGCGCCACCAAGTGCTTCACTGTGAACGGACCGTTTAAACGACTCGGTGTGAGTGAAGTATGGCCAGATCTTGTCCGTGTATCCTGTCAGCGCTTTCCGGCTGCTGCGGGGCAACCGTGGTTTAGTAATGTATTGGGCTGCCGCTGCACTGAAGCCCTTTGATGTTGATTATTCTCAGATTGCTTGTCAGAAACGTGTGAGTGGGTTACGCCTCCCATCGCACAGTTTGGCGTAACATTATTCACAGCATTTCCAGATCTTTAGTGTACAATTTATCGATGTGGGAACTTAATGTTAGTTTTCTATGAAGTGGTCAGTTCTCGAAGTACGGTACAGAATTGGGTACACACAATTCCGTCCAAATAGTAAGAGCATTAAATTCGCAGCATCCTAAATTAGTGGAATGTTTTCATTAGTTTCTAATGCATGTAGGATTCTTCTTATACAGTTCTTTCATTAGTGATGGTCTATCATACCATATGTTACATACGTGGATGACTGTATCCTTTATTATAACAATGATTAAGCTTTAAATAATATAATAACCAAGTGCCGCTGTGTGAAGATTCTATTGTTTCCACGATAGTGTGTGCCTTTTGCAACCTACATCGATTGACGAGATGTAATTCTTTAGGCCTTCTGCCTTTGACTAGTCTCCCACTAGTCTTGGTGAGTTACTATTATTATCAGTTAATACGTTTCAACAGACTGCAGTCAGCAGTATGCTTCGGTTATTTCTTTGCATGTTTTTGTGATTAGAATGTAGTCAGCATGTAGATGTAGAGAGAGCTGGGTGTACATCACCTTATGTATGTCTTTAGATTTCAGAGTCCTAAATATAAAAATTTTGATAAACATATTGAGCATCACATGCTCATAGCACGCAATTTGCCCACATTGTGAGTGTCCTTTACGTTCTTGAAATCGGTTTAAGAACATATTACAAGTTAGTACGATCATGTAATACCATCATGTGCCCATTTATGCTCAAACTTCTTTCGTTGTGCACATTAAGTTATTCCTATCCTTCAATATCTTCGTTTATTTAAATGTTGTAGTCACACAGCATTACATAAAATTTCGTGAGTCTAAACTTCGTGTACAAGCGGCAGTTATTCAGAGCATGTTTCTGGGTGAATATTTGCTTGTAATCTGAATTTAAACAGAAGTTAGACAGCTTACAACATATAATGCCGATTGATTTAATACAAGAATTGTTATACGTACAAGATTCCCCCTGAAAGTCGTATATTTTTCGTTTGAAAAAAAAAGTGAAAACTGACTACTTTCCTATTGCTTCCGCGTTATCGTAATTTGGAAGAAACACCTTGAACGGAGACAATGAGATGAAGTTGAAGTAGTGGTTTGCGAGTACACTCTCAGTCCAAAATACGCGGCATATGTTTCTGTTGTATCTTAACAGGACAATACATGGACTTGTAATATCAAGTTCGATTTGCAAATCAAAGTAGACCAACTCAGCTGGAGGCCCGCTTCAGGTAAAGCTATTACTTTACTTCAACTGCCTTCTACATCTACATCTATGTATATATATTCCGGTAGCCACCAGGCGGTGTGTGGCGGAGGGCACAATTCGCGCCAAAGCCATGTCGCCCCCCCACCCTCACCCCTCCTTTCCACTGTTCCACTCGCGGATCGAACGAGGGAAAAACGACTGTCAGAACGCCTCAGTACGAGCTCTAATTTCCCTTATCTTGAATGGTGATCATCGCGCGATTTGAAAGTGGCTGGTAATTATATATGCTCTACATCCTCGGCGAAGATCTGATTTCGGAATTTAGTGAGCAGTCCCTTCCGTTTAGCGCGTCGTTCATCTGCAAGTGTGTCCCACTTCGAACTTTCTATGAGATTTGTAACTCTCTCGCGATGGCTAAATGTACCAGTCACGAATCTTGCCGCTCTTCTTTGGACCTTCTGAATCTCTTGAATCAGACCCAGCTGATAACGATCCCATACAGACGAACTGACTGGACGAACTAACGTATTGTAAGCAATTTCCTTTGCTGAAGGACTGCATCGCTTCAGGATTCTACCAATAAACTGCAATCTAGAGTTCGCCTTGCCAGTTACTTGTGTAATCTGATCATTCCATTTTGCCCCGTAAGGGGCCTCCCGGCCAATGACGCCAAACGCACATTTCATTTCATTTCCATTTCCGTCATTCCATTTGAGATCATTTCGAATAGTCTCACCCAGATACTTGATGGCTGTTGCCGCTTCCAAGGGCCGGGCAATTATTTTGTACTCGTACAGGAATGGGGATTTTCGCCTTGTTATACGCAGTAGGTTACACTTACTAATATTGAGAGATAAGTGCTAGTCATTACTTCACTCATTTATTTATTGCAAATCCTCACTGATTTGTTCACAACTTTCGTGTAATACTACTTTCCTGCAGACTACAGCATCATCGCAAACAGTCTAATGCCACTGTCAACACCATCAACCAGATAATTTATGCAAATCGTAAAAAGCAGTGGACCTATTGCGCTGCCCTGCGGCACACCTGAAGTTACGGTTGTTTCTGTTGAGGTCACCGAATTCAGAACAACATATTACTATCTGTCTGTTAGAAAACTTGCTATCCAACAGAATATGTCACCGGATATACTGTAAGTACACACTTTTAGGAGCAAGCGACAGTGCGGAACAGAGTCGAACGACTTTCGAAAGCCGAGAAATATGGCATCAACCTGGGAGCCAGTATCTAGAGCCTCTTGTATATAATGCACAAAGAGGGCCAGCTGTGTTTCGCGTGACCACTGTTTCCTAAAACCGCAGATGAGCTTCTCAGAACCTAGAAAGGTAATTATGTCTCTTCCTTGAAACTTACCTCACTTAATACATTTCCGAAGTTTTAGTGAGAAAATCGTATTTAAACAGTAGTTTTCAATGATAAACTTAGTTTATAAATGCAGTTTTCAACAAAAATCAGAAACTTCTGTGTCGTTTTGTATAAGCAACGTAAGCCATATTCACATTCAAATTAGCTGAGAAGCAACTCTGTACTTCTTGGAAGTTTCCATTATAAGACAGGACTGCAATGTGCTAATTGTAGCTACAGCTGTGGCAAAACGGTGATTTCCTAAACTGAAAAACGATGAAATATCTATGTAACTAAATTTCGATGTTGATACTGTAATCTCTTCCCTGTCATTAACACTGTAAGGTGTCAGGCAAATCCAACTCCTTCCATGAAAACCCTGACATGATAAGCAAATCCAGTAGTATGTCACATAGCTCCGAATAAATCGTGACATTAAATTAACCAAAGTAATACGAGTAACGAGTGAGCAAATGAAATACCACAGACTAACACAAGAATGCCTAAATGCATGTCATACCTTCCCACCGTGAGACAGACGCAGTTCCGAGGGGAGAAACGAGAACAGAAGCCGAGAGCAGAACCGTGTTTAGCTGGAAGGCCCTACGATAAGGGACGGCCACCCACGTCGCCATCTAACCGCTAGGACCAGCCCCCAGCCCTGGAAGGCCCTACGATAAGGGACGGCCACCCACGTCGCCATCTAACCGCTAGGACCAGCCCCCAGCCCATGTTAAAAGCTAGAGCCCTCCAGAAGAACAGTATAGATCTTATGATAACACTAAAAGGACCACACCAGCTGCAAGTTGTAGCGTGAGACTTTTTCGCGTCTCTGTTACGTTGCAGACCTTAAAAACATTGCCCTACCACGAAGAGTATAACGTTTCTCATTGGATAGACAGAATTTTTGTAGGTGGAGCTTAAGGTTAACATTGAGACCCTGATTGGTCAGATGAAAACACAGCCAGATAGTTTTTTTTAAACCAACTTCGGTAAATTGTAGTAAGGAGAAGTCAGGAAAGAGTTGCTTCGGTGACGGCGAGCTGTACAGAGCTGCGCCTGCCGCCGCCCCCTGATGAACACCGACAAGGTAATGAACGCACGCGATGTCGCATTTTTGAGCGCATAAGGCTTCACTCAGAACTACAAAAGTCTCATCTGTTACATCCCCTTTTTACGTAATACTAGTGTCGATCGTCAATTGAAGCTCATGGTATTCACATTTGCTACGTAAGTTAAAATCTGAAATGCGATGATTTTTCTGTTATATAATTATTGAGAAGCCACATCAGCCACTGTAGTTTACGACAAGTTAGATAAGTAATTAAGGATAACTGAGGGTCACTGTAGACCATTTGGATAGTTTTCTCTTTTGTGAAACTTATTTTAAACCTAGATTATAGATGTGCTATGGCATAGGTCATCCTTCGATCCATTGTAGAACTTGGAAACCCATTCCGAGAATATTCGTTCACATTTTTGTTGAACGCAGTTGGTTTTTACCATCCTGTATTAAAACGTTTCCTTTTATCAATAGTGCAATTCATAAACAATGTTTTGTGAGTAGAATTAAATTTCCAATGGTAAACTTTACTGCTTTTTCGACGTTATTTTACCAGCTAACTAAAAATAGGAAAGCCTTGAACCCCTTCCACTAAATTTAGTTAGTATTAAGATTCTTTTACAGGGAGTGCAGTGGATCTGACGCTGAAATCATTGAGTATTTGGTTATATCATCGCTAGTCTCACTGAACTCTTCTGAACTCTACATGTCATGTGTGGTCTGACGTCTCCTTACCAGCAACAGGTCCCAGGTTCAAACTAGTCAATTCCCTAAAAAACACGCTCAGAGCGTCGTTGCGCGAAAGTGGTAGGGAGACACGATATAGTACAAACACACAGAATGTTAGAACACAACTCTGTTGCTTTCTTGTAGTAAAAAATATTACAGCTAATAACCTCGCTATCGGACTCTCGAAATACACACACACACACACACACACACAGGATTGTTTATTATGAAACAAAGAACTGCAAACAACAAATCTACAGTTCCTGTAGAACGTTGATTATAACGTCAAACTAAATTTTATGTGAAATATGTTGAGCAATGAGCTCCACAACTTTAACGAGTTGTGTGACGGCATTGCAATAATTCACTCAAAGTTGGAACGCTCTCTCTTATCTTATATAGATCAGGTATGCACCACTCACAACAGTGATTAACTCTTTTTCACCCATAATGGCAGAGAAGTCTCATGAAACCAAACAGCCACTTAATTGAAAAATGTTCCATTACTGAATACTCCGGTATCTACATTTTAAAGAGTAGGCTAATTAGAAATAGTAGTGCTGCCTATGCCAAGTGCCTACTAAAAAATTGATATGAATATGTTCATTGTTATTTTACGAAGGAATCTCCGTTTCCCACAATAATAAAAAACCAAGTATTTACAGTGGACATTGTAAATATAGTCTCATGATGGTTATCACTGGAATTAGAAATTTTTTCGTTGCCGTTTCTGTTACTATCAAAAAATACATGACGAGATACAGATGTGGCCTTCACTTACAATTTGAAAGGATTGATTACGAAGAGTTGTGTAGTACTTTGACCATATCGTCTTCCACAATATCGAAAGAAACATTATCATGTCGAAACTTAATACTTTTTCATTCTATTTAGTCTTTACTGATACTAATTCAGATTAAACCCTGTAGGAGACATACAATTTTCGACAAAGACAGAAATGTAATAGATGGCAGTACAGATTCAAAGACTCGAAAAGATTTTGAAGAAAGCATCTGGTATTTAGGAAATGAGCAAATATAGATTCAACAGAAACTCCAAAAACGGGAATAACTCGTGAAGATTGAGAGAGGTGGATGTTAATATCAGTTACAATCACAATAGAGACGCGACAAATAATATATCTTTATCGTTTTTGAAGATAACCATCTATGGATGAAATGACTCACATTCAGCTGAGAAAACAAAAAGTGATTGTGTTTGGAAATAATTTTTTTAAAACGTTATGTCGATAACATTTTACAATATATCGGTTTGTTTAGAAAATCTGTTTTATTATTGACGCACAGTAATTTGAAATCCATTTCTCCTGATTAGAAATGCAGTGTCTTAACTACTTCACCACCTCACTCTGTAGACGAATAGCTCTAATTGAATGTCTTAACATATTGTGTGATCAATTTCTGCAAACACAAGTGGAAACTTGTCGCCAAGTTTTAACACTGCATGTGGACAGAAAAACTACCACTTGATAGTGAACGAACAAAATTTCAAGAAAATGAAAATAAACAAATGAAATGAAATGTCGTGTGGCGAGGGCCTCCCGTCTGGTAGACCTGATCGCCTGGGCAAGTCTTTTCAGGTGATGCCACTTCCGCGACGTTCGCGTCGATGAGGATGAGAAATGATGATGATGAAAACAACACAAACATCAAGTCCCTGAGCGGAAAAAATCTCTAACGCAGCCGGGAATCGAACCCGAGCCCCACGGCATGAGGAGCCGTCGCACTGCCCACTCAGCTACGGTAATAAATAAATGAAGTAAACCAAATTCATCTGAGAATTTATCAGAATTTCATTTAATTTCCTAAGACAGTACATGCGAAATGAAGTCAAACACAAGATACTTTTCGCCTCCATATAAAATTACTGATTTGTATATTTGAAATACTAATTACAGTGACTTCGAACAATACTTACCATACCACTGTTCTTGTAATGAAAGGTCACAATAAAACGGTAGGGGGAAACAGTCAGATAAAGGACGTGGAAAAAAGCATGCGACTCCTGAAAAATGTGTTAACATATGATAAGCACCCAAAGATGAAAATAACAGGGAGTAGGCCTATAAGTGTGAGTCTTCTAGGTGAAAAGGTGCGTTGCCTATTTCTTGTTCTCCTCGATCCAGTCGACGAAGTGTGAGACCCTGGTGTAGACAGTGGGGTAGCCCTCGAGGGCGCAGCCCTGCTGCCACGACGCCAGCCCCACCACGATGCCGTCCACCAGCATCGGGCTGCCGGAGTCACCCTGCACACAAGGTATAAGAAAACAGATGTATAAACTATACTACGGTAAGAACGAAGAGAAAATGGGCAGTAGGTCGTAACTGCTGAGGGGACTGCTCCACTCTCATACAAAATTCAGATTTTTTTTCAAAGAATATATTAAAGTACTGTATAGATAGAAAATGTCACTTTCATACTCCATTTTACTGTATTTTAGACGTATCGTTTCATTTGTAAGATGATGTAAAGTCTCTAGTTTGGTTTTGGTATTCGATGAGTGTAACGTCAGTTCTCTTTTTACTCGAACTCTCGTACTCTGGATATTCTTCAGACAAAAGTCCTTAATAATAGACATTTCACACCACAAAGGTTCTGAATCCTGTCAATGTGATCTTTGGTCGTCTATAGAATTATCATCACAGACCACAGATAAAATAGACTGCGCACGACGTCATTTTACCAAAACCAACATCTAAGTCATGTGACTCGGTACACGAAGCCGAGTATGTCATTACGCATTTATGGTGAACAATTTATGACACTTTTGTAACAATCATATATTGAGCTTTTTACTGGGTGCAGGAGGAAAGACCTTCACATACGCTCAGATGAGTCTTGTTCTGTATCCTACAGATTACGTAATGTGACGAAAATCTCACTTCTGAAAGTGAATTACTTTAAAATACTTGCAGAGGTATTTCAATAAGTTGAAAGTTAGGATTGATGTTGGTCCTTGGATGTAAAACTTGGTGAATGACTAAGTTTTTGAGACGGTATATCGTTAACATCTAGCACTACACCAGTATAATCAACGTTTTGTAATATATTACGCTACCTATCCTAATATCGTTTCGGTATCAGTACTGAATTAAGGAAAAGTCAGAAAACATATGTGCTTATTTTGTGTAAATACCTGATATTATGCACGTAATAGGATTGGGGAGAAGATGAGTTTGTGGCACAACTTACTAGAAGAAGGGATCGGCTGGCAGGACATGTTCTGAGGCATGAAGGGGTCACCAATTTGGTACTGGAGGGCAGCGTGGAGGGTAAAAATCGTGGAGGGAGACCAAGAGATGAATACACTAAGCAGATTCAGAAGGATGTAGGCTGCAGTAGGTACTGGGAGATGAAGAGGCTTGCACAGGATAGAGTAACAAGGAGAGCTGCATCAAACCAGTCTCAGGACTGAAGACCACAACAACAACATGCACATAAACGATTTTCCTTTCCTACAGAAGCTTACTAAAGTATCTCTCACATACTCTTGTGGAACCATTAGAAAACTAATGCTGCTTTCGAAATTGTTATTTTGTCTTCCACTCCTGTGGATGCGGTGCACTACATGAATTCAGTGCTAAAAAACCTTTTTTACTAAAAGAACAGTCATTCCGTCGCTTGTTAAAAGAATTGTCAATATGGTCTAACTTGACCACATGTAAAAACGATAACCACTGCTTTGTTATCGGAAATTTCAGAGAAATTAGGAAAAAATCTGGACATCTGAGGGTAAGTTCCTGTGGAACTATACTGCTGAGGTCGTCTGTCCCTAGGCTTACACACTACTTAACCTAACTTAAACTAACTTACGCTAAGGACAACACACACACCCATGCCTGAGGAAGGACTCGAACCTCCGACGGGGGGAGCTGCGCAAACCATTGGGAAGGCGCCCTAGATCACGCGGCTAAGCCGCGAGGGGAGAAAGGTTCGCTGAATGTCAAAATCAATGCTTGATTTCAGCTATAAATGAGAGAAACTGTATCTGTCAGCTCCACTTCGCTCATCGTATAATGACGAACTCAGCTTTCTGCGCCGAGTCACGTGACTCATTGTTATATGTTGGTTTCAAGCGTTAACACGACAGAGATACGAACGTGCATGGTCTGTGTTATATATGGTCGACGATTATCATACCCAGTGTAGCATTCGAGAATTTCACAACTATTCCCGCAGAAGAGACCTCATTTTGACAATATCGACGAGCACAGGATTGTCTATCAATTTTCTTTAGCATTCAATTCGAGGCTCTCACAAGTTTTCATGAGCGCGCACCGGAGATTCACAGAAACACGCTATTCTTGGAATGGTTTATTATAATTATCGCTATAATAAAATGCAACGTAATTACTTACAGATGGTTAATGCCTTCACATAAGAGTGCTCTTTTGGGAGTGAGGTGTTATCGTTAATAACTTACAAATTAATAATGAAACACGCTTGTTTTATAATGTGCAGTTTGGCGGTTTAGTGTAAAGGAACCTTGAATATTTATCACAAATACATAACCATTGTCATTAAATTTTTCTGCATTGATTCTGGTCTATAAATGCGATTGTCGAGACCAGGTTAAAGAGAATAACCTTCTCGCACGGCTTGTACTAAGTCACAGATTCACCGCTGCTTTACCACTTCTTTAACGAATTACGTAACAGAGCTATTATTTTTATAAGATGTGAATTTTGTAAAGATTGTTGTAATCGCTAAAAGTCGGTTTCATAATGCACTTTTCAAGAAGTGCTTAACTCTTTTATGACATTCAGTTTCTTTCAACGTCGTCCTACTAAAATTTTACTTTGTAATCGAGTGTCACCACATTGCACTTAGCGAAACACAGTTAACCAAAGCTTAAAGTATGATTTGCTGTTGTGCTCAGTACAGTTGCTTCTGCTTTCACTTAGCCAAGGTTTTCTTTTGCTGGTTTTCTGCTATATTATTTTTACTGCCCCTGTGTGTTTTCATATGTTTACCTGATCAACTACGGCGATTGCCAACAACTGACACAGTGCGCATTTGATCAAAAGGGTAAACTGTTACAAATGATACTGTAAAAGACACTGCACAGGGAGAAGAAAGCGCTCATTGTTAATATCCTGGAAAAATTCGAGATAGTGAGTTTCATAAATCACCTTCACCAACGTGAACTCAGTCGACAGATAGAACTGAGACATCGCAATATCTTAGCTAATTTTGATTGCCTTAACAGTACTCGATAGATCCACATCCCCTGTAATATTGTTACATGTTAGCACTAGTTTTGTTTCTTCTCAAGGTTTGACCCTCACTTTCTAGGCACAGTTATAGTTTACCGTCAACTCCTTAGTGTCATCTGACATTACCTTTTAATTTTGTTGTTATTCTTTGGTCTTCCCTGTTACTATTATTGTTTCATTATTTTGTACGAAATCATCTATAGTGGTTTTTACAGGTTTACTTGGCCTTGACACAGACTGCATTTACAGGGTGGATCTGTCTCTCAACGGACTAACAGGTTTCGCAGTGCCTACGTAATGAGTTGAATCCATTGCCATTTACGTTTCTTATGTTTTTTATATCTTGTTGCCTTCAAGTATCACTGGCTTTCCCTAGGGTGAGTGATAGGGGAGGAGGAAGGCGGCTTTTAGATAGATATCACTGAATTATTTTATATTATTAGCATGTTACATTTCTTATGATGGACAGGTGTTTACTCAGGTATGAAATGCTATAAGGCAATAATATTGTGTCAATTGATAACTAAATAACAACCCATTGTCGACGTTTACTGATACAACGAATTTGGTTTTATAAAGAAGTTACCCAACTGCCCATGTCCGGACACGAGAATGCGGCGTGAGACCACGTGTAGTCCGTGTTGTAACACTACGGTGGCGCGGTGCATGCCTGCACGGAGTAGCTTGCTTGCTGGTTGTTCCTACAGGGTTAGTGCTAACATCGTATTGCTGAGAACTCATACGGTACTGTGAGAGCTCTATCCTGAGTTTTAGTAGGTTTTTTCAACACTGAAGATGTCATTCTTACGTGTACATTTCGTCGTTTTTATCTTCGATCCGATCCGATTGTTGGTTCCATTCCGATTTTATGAGGTTGTTTACGGCAACATGTATAGTTCGATAGTAGGCTCATTTGGCGTATTGCTATTACTTGGACACTTGTTATGTGACTGTTTGTTTGCAATTCCGGTCATTTGGGATTGGAGTAAAATGCAGATTTTTAATAAATATTCTCCCTTTTGGGAAAATGTGCCTATAACTAAGAGACCGGTTGTCGTCCCAAATAAAGAGTCTTGCATAGAGTTTTTAGCGGTTTTCATTCCACAATAACCAAATGAAGAATTACAGTCATTATGAAGAACACAGGACTATGGAACAGAAATAACCACTCTACCCAGAGGACAAGGTGTGCCCATGGCGCAACCTCAAATTTAGAATCACTGTTAGACAATTTTATGTCGGGAAGTTTGAAATATAATTTAATACATCCTATTTTTTTTATGAAAATAGTATATTCTCATAACTTCAGTACAAATTTACTGGACCGGAGTCAGCGGCTATCTTCAGGTTAAAAGGTCCCTGGTTCAATCCCATCGCCGCGGAAACTACACTGAAAATATGATTCCGTCAGATGTTGAACTGAACTATGGCATCTCGTGTTCTGAAGATGGCCAGTGACGGCCGGTCCGTCAGTTTTGTACTAAAATTGTTGTGGTTCTGCTGGAAAACAAATTATCTCCAAACAGTCGATCAAGTGCCACCTCAAAACGACCGAAATGCTTTCTTTCCTACCTCTTATACCAGAATTTTCTGTCATCTACACCACACGAGGCCACCCCTAGTTAGGTTCACAGATACATGAGTAACTCGAAGACTTCTTAAGTAACAGAACACAGTACGTTGTTCTCAACAGCGAATGTTAATCCGAGACTAGGGTATTAGCTAGATTACCACAGGGAAGTGTATCTGTATACTTGAATGATTTGACGGACAGGGTGAGCAGTAATCGACGGCTATTTGCTGATGACGATGTGGTGTACGGGAAATCTCCTCGTTGAGTAGCTGTAGAATGATTCAGGATGACTCAGATAAAATTTCTGCTTAGTGCGATGAATGGCGAGTCACTCTAAAACGAGTTAAGGAAGATGAGTAGGATAACCAAGCCCGTAATGTTAGAATACAGCATTTTTATGTACTGCTTGACACAGTCACGTCAATCAAATATCTAAGTGTAGCGCTGCAAAGCGATTTACAATGGAACGAGCACGCGAAGACCGTAGTAAGGAAGGCGAGTGGTCGGGATCGTTTTATTGGGCGAATTTTACGTAACTGTAGCTAATCTACAAAGGAGGCCCCGCATAGAACACGAGTGTGACCCATTCTTGAGAACTGCTGGAGTGTTTAGGATTCCACCCAATCGGATTCAAAGAAGACATCGAAGTATTTCAGAGGCGTGTTGCTAGATTTGTTACCGGTAGGTCCGATCAACACGTGACTATTACGAAGATGTTTCGTGAACTTAGCTGGGAATACCTGGAGCGAAGACAGTTCTTTTCGCGAAACGCTACTGAGAACATTTAGTGAATCCTAAGGCCGTCAATGTACAGTTCGAATAAGGACCAGGTAGGCAAGAGAAATTAAGGGTCATAGAAGGCATACAAACAGTCGTTTTTCCGTCGCTGTGGTAGCGAGCGGAACACGAAAAGTAAAGACAAGGTTCCTTCCATAGTGTACTTGCGGTGGCTTTCGGAGTATGCCTGCAGATCCGCTACCGGCTTCAGCCTATGAGAGGAAATGGACGAGGATCTCCGGGGAGTGGTACAGCCACTTGTGTGGTGCGTTTAGAACGTAGCCATCTGGGTAGTCCGTAGTGTACAATTTTCTACAACCTCTGGTAATGGGCAAGACGTCTTGAGCAGATAAGCTGAAGTTGCATACATATACATTTCAAAATATATAAGCTGTGCGTTCTTTTGAAGATTTTGGAATTCATTTAGAGTCCCAGTTCCTTCTCAGTCGATTAGGATGAGTCCACTGTGTTTAAAGGAAAATTCTGGTCTTCTACTTAGAGTAAATGGCCGGTCTTGAGAGGTATGTTGCGTCATTTTCTCTGTCACAGGACACTTGAGGCATCAATAACAAATCACACACACACACACACACACACACACACACACACACACACACACACACACAAACCCGCACACACTCACTAGATATAATCGAGTAGCTTAAAAGTAAATTTAGGAACTCTAGATTTGATGAGTAAATGGAAGATGTACTCATATATGCATTTGAATATAATGAACATGCAAAATTTGAATAAATGAAGCTAAGGTCAACAACAGCAAAAATTTTCATAATTTATATTTGTATATGAACGGACCAGTAACAGTATGAAATAATTTACGGTACTAAGTACAGTACATTGAACGCCGTATCCAGTAACCACAATTTTAATACTGTTATTTCCGACTACATGATATAGCTTTCCGTTAACACAAAGTGCGCTGTGCCATTGCTAAATCTTTACAGCCTAACATGGAGAAATGTTTGCCATTCATCTGATACATAAATCAGTGAAAGATAATAGTCTCGCATAAATGCTTGAGACAACAGATTTTTGAATCTCTTTAACCATTAGGAGAGTACGTTAGTATCCTCGCAAATCGGAGAAAAAATGGTATCCTTCGATTTAGGAGCGATTTCCAATTAACTACCAACTTACTAAACGGTCAAATCAAGTACGAGTTGGGAACCCAAGAGAAGTAGCAGCAATGAAATGTAATTTCCCGTGTTGAGAAGGTAGGGACTGTATCAGAAAACGACATAGTGTGCATAATTAATCTCCCTGGGGCGATTAAAAGAATGTGTCGCATCAGGTCTCGAAACCGGATTCCTGTGCCGTACTTCTCGGGTAACGCTCTCTCCAGTTAAATATGGCCGGGCTCGTTTCATGCTCACCAAACACCTTCAGATGACATGTATTTCATCCTGATGTCTTAAGTATGAATTCCAGCAACCAAAATCGTCCGACCAGTTCGTACGACCTCGTGCTCGCATAGCTAGAAAACGAACAAAAATATTCAATTTTGATCTAATTTCTACTGCTGAAGAGCTAAGTTATTCTCTGATAACTGTATTTCCCAGTTTGTGTTCGTTTCTTTTGTTTTTGCTTTTTTCTATTTTAGACCCAATGTTATATTAGCATAATTTATTTGTTATTAACAGGAATTTTATAGTTCCTTTCATACAGATGAGTCTTCTCTTACGTTCTTAAGATGCGTTGTACAGTGATAAACCCCTTGAACAAAAATGCATTGCAGAATTTCTCATTCTGGAAACATCGCCCAGGCTGTGGCAAGGCCATGTCTCCGCAATATCCTTTCTTCTAGGAATGTTAGTTTTGAAATCGCAGGAGAGCTTCTGTGAAGTTTGGAATGTAGGAGACGAGGTGCTGGCAGAATTGACGCTGTGTGGAAGGGTCGTGAGTTGTGCTTGGGAAGCTTAGATGGTAGAGCACTTGCCCGCGAAAGGCAAAGGTCCCGTGTTCAGATCTCGGTCCAGTACACATTTTTAATCCACCAGGAAGTTTCATATCATCGCATACTCCGCTGATGAGTGAAAATCTCATTCTTGATCCTGTAAGTGTCTTTTTCTTTTTTGCTACTCTTCTTTCTTTCACCTGTTGCCTCACATTCTTCCGAGAACCATGGATTTTGCTTCCTTTTCCTTTAACCGCACACTTCTACTGCTGCGTCTTCCTCATTAGTTTTTACCATTTCAGTGTAGAGGTTGTCTTCCATTGTTTGAACCTCAAACACGTTTTGAGGCTCAATGACAAATTCGCATGCCTTTTCATTATCTTTCAATTTTTCCGCGTCAATAGTCCATTCTTTCATATAATTCCCTCCCATTGGTTTTTCTATAGTCATTCGTTACCGTGCGTCTGCCATGACTAGGTAGTAGTGTGTGCCTGCCTCTTATGGTTTTCTCCTTCATTTCGCTGGTTTTGTGTCTTTGATCTACCAGAACGTGGTATATTTGGTATTTTTGTTCTACTACCTGGTGATATCCAATCTGCCTTCTGAATGTTTCTTCCAAAGAAAGTGTGTGCTCATAATCCTTAGGTTGGCTGCGTCTGCAGCGAAGAAATCTCACTCCATTATCATTACTTTCAGCGTGCAAGCTTTCTGTCTCTGCTACTCCCTTCCACGTGATTGCTTTACCGACTTCATTGTTGGCGTTTCAAGGAATGAGTTTCGCATCACATCCTTGTGCCTTACTGATTACCTCTTCCAAATATTTCATGGAAATTATTTCCTTTCATCCACTGCTATCTCAGGCTGGGCACTTAGGGTAGTTGTTGTTATACAGGGTGACCATTAATAAAACCGACAAACTGCATTCCTGACGGGAAATGGAGGGGAAAAAAAATTCTATGAACATGTGTCGTTGCCATGGTAGATGGCGCTCACGAGTGAAAGTTCCCCTGACCACGTTCCGTATGTTCCTTGTCTGTTGCAGGCTGTGAGACTGACGTGGCGTACTGTAAGCAGCGTACTGGTTCGGTATTCATGTCGGAAAGAAACCGAGATGGTGTTTATGTATGGCCAAGCAAATGGAAACGATTGAGAGGTATCACGGCTGTACCAAAATGAGTACCGTCATACACAGCAACCACATCACACAACATTTTAACCCCTGTTTGAGTGGTTGTATGATCGTGGGTCCTATCAGATAGACAAACGTGCAGGCAGGCGGCGGATCTGGAGGACCGAGCTCTGAAGGATATTGAGACACCTCAACATCATCTTCCCTGGACGTTGGATAGGTCGCGGAGACCCGTAGTACGGCCTTCACCTGAATTTTTACCTCTGGAGGCATCTGGAAAGCGTAGTGTATGCTGAACCAGTTTCCTATGTGTAGGCTCTTCAACAGAGTATTCACTACGCCTCTGATAGAGGCCTAACGTGTGAAAGAATGCGGCAATCCACGATGCGATGAGTGAAACCGTACATTGCATCCCATGGGGACCAGTTTGAACATCTGTTGTGACGTGGATGCAATGCTGCTCTGTACTGCGTTCCAGGCCGATTTGTAGTCGTTGCACGCACACTGTTCATTTCCAGACTCGTATTCATAGGACATTTTTTCTTCCATTTCCGGTCAGGAATCCGTCCCTGCAGTTTGTCGTTTTAATCAATGTTAGTTCTGCATTTACGAATCTATGTCTTAGTCTTACAAGAACTGTCCTGTTACCACTTGACTAAAAATCAGTTACTGCCGCTGCTGTTCTTTTACCGACAGTGAAACCTCCTCCATTAGCAATTTTTCATCTTCCTGTCCACTGTAGTGTCATATGGATTCGTCTGTTTCCGGCGTTCCTGTCCTTGGGTATCTTGTTCCTTGAAGTGCGAGTAGATCCATTCTATATCTGTCGAGTTATTCTGGAAGAATATTATGAGCCCATGGTACGTCAAAGTTCTTATGTTCCATGTTCCAAAAAGTCGATCCTTGTTCGTAATGCATTTTCGATGTTCCTTTTTTCCATTTTCACCCGAGGTACTTTCCTGACGTTTCGTAGCGGTTTCCCTTTCGTGAGACGCGTTGTTAGTCAAGTGCCCGACTCCCAACATAGAGGACAAGTCCAGTTACTTTTTCAGCGAGATATTTTGTTTTCCCCCTACCCTCCGACACTGCTGGCGGCAGAGCCGGCATGCTGTGAAAACAAAATTCTTTGACGACAAACCGTTGTTCTTCCCAAAAATAATGGTTTTTCTGTGCAAAGGAATCTCTATTGTTTTGCAAACTTACGTTTAAACATGTAAGCGTGATGCTTGTTGCAGATAAGTGTGTCCCCCAGCAGGAGGTACTTACGTTGCAGGCGCCCTTGTCCGGCAGTGGCACCTCCGAGCAGATCTGGCTGTCGTGAATCGTGTAGTTGTAGGCGTACACGTCGAAGCACTCCTGCTGGTCCACGATGGCCGTGTCCACCTTCTGCAGCATATCGGGTAGGTCTCCGTTTTGCTGTAAACAATTCATATGTTGTACAACCGCTGCTGTAGCAGCACGTCTATAGGTTAGCTAGTGCATGCAGTGAGTCTTGTGACACATTCAGCGTCAGAGGTCTATCTGTCTATTAAATTCTCAAAACAGAAAGCGTGATAGCTACAGATCGGAGTGAATTAATGAAAATGAGTCTGTACTGCACTACTTGTGATAAATGTTTGACTATATCTGTCAAACGGTAGCTAAGCCTAAGGGCTGGTTAAAGGATCTTACCTGTCTGTTTGACTCCATACTTAAAAGGTTTGGTACATACACTTTCAGAGGTTCGAATTGATATTTTTATGGGTGTGACACGCGCAGAACTGAGGAAGTGAAGAAATACGTGTCTAATTGAGTCTTCGACGTATCTAACGAAAGCTGATCGCACTTTTTAACGGAGAATGAAACATAATACGTTTGTATGGAGTAATGAGGAGAAACTGATTTTCATGTCAGTTTGTTGGTGAAACGCACAACTGTTACATATTAACAACACGCAGTTGATAAAGTGCGTTATCTCGCGCCCTAACAAATGATGGCACAGAAGTCATCCATCAATGTTTATAATGAATACATTTTTTAGCATCTTAGAGATTAATTAAACTCAGATATCAGCCTAAACCCGAATAATGCTCATTTGTCACACATATAAAGCAAATCAATGAACACTAATTGTGCCAGTGCTGCAGCATAGTTTCTCTTTATCTGATGCCTTTGTACAATACCGCTCTGAGCTAACACTCTCCCAACACCCCCTGCTCCCCTATTGTAATATTATCTTTTGAAACATTTAAACAAGTTTATGGTTAATAGCAAACAATTGGAGATCATCAAGTGACTCACTGAAGATTTGATCTGTCATCCATTACAATTTGGTAGGCGGTTTTCTTTCTTTGTCAAGTTTACCTTCGTCTTGCTGAAAGGTAACACTGAAGCAGCAGGCATGACAGTAGAAAAATTAGTACTTTATCTACTACAGTGACTTGTGATCTACAAAAAAATGTCACAAATTTATAGAATATTTCGTCTGCTTTAAAATACTTCTCCAAACTCATAGCGGGGATGTCACAACAACTCGTTACGAAGAAACGAACAGTCTTCGTTGCAGGGTTGAAATTATTATTTATTTATCAGTCATCTTCAGATTGGCTGTACAAAAATACAGCCCATATTTTATTGGAAGTAACATGACCTCATTTTGCAAAACTGGACTGATTGGCATGAAATTGCAGCACGACTTACTCATATTAGATGGTGTTATTCACATGAGATATCAAGCATACAAAACGCTCCAGAAAATAACTGCGCCAATCAAAATTTTGGAAACATTGCGCGATATCCTATAAACAAATAGGATGGAATGTAGCCACAAAATACTCAAACTCGATAACCAACACAAAAATATATATTGTACACCATGAGAAAATAAAATACATGAGATTGGCCTGTTGAGGCAAGCATTGTTGTGCAAGACGTGATCAGGCCAGTACACACTGATAAGCCGAAACATTATAACTGCATGCTTAATAGATTGTTTGTCAGTCTTTGGATCGAAATACATCACAGATTCTGCGTGTCAGCAGTCCGAAACTTTGTTCGTATGTTTGTGGAGGTATGTGGCGTATATGTCTGCGTAAAAGTCATGAAATTCGCGTAAATAACGGGCCGCTTAATTGGGTAAGCAGTAATGGCACCCGATAGTGACACAGATGGGTACCATTGGATTTACATCAGGCGAATTTGGTCGCCGAGACATCAAAGAGAGTTCCCTATGAAGCTCGACAAATCACTATAGCGCGGTTCTGGCTCCGACACACGGACAGTTATACCGCTAAAAGATGGCATCGCTGTCAGAGAAGATATCAAGGATGAAGGGATGCAGGTGGTTCGCAGCTGTCAGCGTGTTCGATTACTACCACAGGTCCTATGCAAGAGTAGGAGAATGTCTCTCATAGCATAAAACTGCTCCCACCAGCGTGTCTCCGTGGCACTCTGCACGTTTCGTGCAGCCGTTCACCTCGATGACAGCTTTGTAGAGATGAACATCGACTTAGTGTAGTAAAACTGTGATTTGCCTGAAGAGGCGACACGTTTTCATTGATCGACGGTCGAATTCCCGATGGTCCCGTGCCCACTGCAATAATAATTGACGATATAGTCGAGTCAACATCGAACGCGTAGGGTTGGTCTGCTGCGAGCTCCATGTTCAACAGTCTGCGGTGAACGCTGTGCTCTGAAGCACTTACGCGTGCACTAGCACAGTGTGGTCTTTCGGCAGATATGCCACAGATCAGCATCTGTCCTACTTTACAGAGCAGACAAGCCTCCGAACCCCACATTCTTTGAAGAGTCGTGGACGTATAACCATTTGGTGCCTAGTGGTAGTTTCACGGACCTTCTACCTGCTCCTGTAACAACATGTGAACATTCGACCAGCTTCGCTGTTTCCGAGATACTCATCGACAGGCTCTGAGTAATAATAATTTATCCTTCGTGAGAGTCGCTTATCTGAATGGATTTCCTCATTTGTAGCCCATATCTTCGCCATGGTGAGCTCCCGACTATGTCTGCTCCGCTTACATACTTTTGTTACCAAATCACGTGCAAGCAACGCCACCAGACGACACCAAACGTCATGGTGGGCAGTGATCATAATATTATCACTTATCAGTATACACCTATCATCATGTAGATATTTTGGAGATGTAGTTGCTCATGCTTGGTGTATGCAAATAGTACCGGGGACGGGAACACACACAAGTGTGCCCCAAGTGTCTGCAGGGACACAGCAGATGCCGTAATTGAGTTGTGAGTTAAGAAGTATTATTTAACTGCCAAATATAGGCAAGGGTTAAATAGCAAACATAAGAGGTATTGCAAGTCATGTATAAAACTAATTTGAAACTAATCACATCAAAAATTATTGGTAAACTATTTACAGATGAGGCCAAAACAAAGATCTAAAGTAACAAATAAACCCGCGTGCTGAGTGGAGAGACATGAAAACGAACGAAGGACACCCTACTGGTAATAACAATCGTCAGCGATGGATGCAAAAGGTAACTAAATCACTGATTGCATTGAAAGCAGCTCTCGGTACTTGGCAGTGCAGATAACGTCCTTATCATCAGGATCCCCGACATGCAGCACCTGGTGTGTTCCAGTCCTTACCCAGAGCCGACCCCAGCCGATGATGACGGCGGGAGTGCCGGCAGGTGTGTCCTGCCACTGCTCCGGCAGCCTGGCAGCCGCCACGGTCACGTTGTCGATCAGCAGCGCGGGCTCCACCTGTGGACACACGACGGCGTTCAGCTCACAAGTGATGCAACCACTTCATTTATTTTACTGAGTGACTTTCTCATCGTCTCAGGGAAATTCACAATGAATGGGTAGCGAACTGAAAAATGTAAGCACTCACCTGAGGACGTGAAGGGACGGTGATTTGTGTGTAAACATCGTACCGATGACAAGGTGATTAGAGAGCGGTCTCAGAAAATATTGAGACAAGACTAAAGCTTTCTGTTTAATTGACAGTTGTGCCCTTGAATTTTTTTCCTGTATTATTTGCCTCTGAGTGTTTTGCTGTAAAAGGTACACCTTCACACTTTACGTTCTTCATGTATGAATTTTATAGCCTCTGCTTGAGAGAGGAAATAAGGAAGAGCAAAGTCCCAAAATGCTAAAATTAAATGTAGAGGAAGACTGAGATATATCCAACAGAGTAAGTATACTACAGGTGACACTCTGAGGTGAAGAGGTTGGGACGGTAGAGGATGTCAGAAGACTGACACGAAAAAGTTATGATATATAGATATACAAACAAGCGAGGGCACTGGAGGATAGATATGAGTTAATCTCTTAATCATATTTCATTATGGCTCTCGTTTCTTTTGTACTTTACGGGAAATTAAAATCATTGTGCTCCTCATATTCGTGACATGGTCATACTAGTCTGGTTTCATGCGTGTCGCCACTAATTCCTCTCCTCTAAGACGCTGCAGTCATGGACTGTGCGGCTGGTCCCGGCGGAGGTTCGAGTCCTCCCTCAGGCATGGTTGTTTGTGATTGTCCTTAGGATGATTTAGATTAAGTAGTGTGTAAGCTTAGGGACTGATGACCTTAGCAGTTAAGTCCCATAAGATTTCACACACATTTTTTAAATTCCTCTCCTGTGACACCCTCATCTCAGAGTAGCACTTACCTACTTACCTACGTACTACATCATTTGCTGAGTGTATTCCGGTATCTGTCATCCTCTACAGTTTCTACCCTCCACAGCTCACTCAAGTACCATGGAAGTTATTCCCTCTTAACAGATGTCCTGTCATTCTGTCCCTTCATCTTGTTTGTGTTTTCCATATATTATTCTTCTCTCCGAGCCGGCCTTTGTGACCGAGAGGTTCTAGGCGCTTCATTCCGGAACCGCGCTGCTGCTACAGTCGCAGGTTCGAATCCTGCCTTGGGTATGGATGTGTGTCATGTCCTTAGGTTAGTTAGGTTTCAGAAATTCTACGTCTAGGGGACTGATGACCTCAGATGTCAAGTCCCATAGTGTTTAGAGCCATTTGAACCACCTTCTCTCCGATTCTGCGCAGAGCTTCCTCGTTCCTTACCTCATCAGTGTATCTAGTTTTCAACATTCGTCTGTAGAACCAGATCACAAATGCTTCTATTCTAGTTTTCTCACTGTCTTTCGCTACCATGCAATGCTGGGCTCCAAACAGAAATTTCACAGAAATTTCTTCCTCAGATTATTGACTATGTTTGATACTAGTAGACTTCTCTTGGCCGGGAATGCCATTTTTGCAGTGATAGTCTGCTTTTGATGTCCTCCTTGCTCCATCCGTCAAGAGTTATTTTACTGCCAGGGTAGCAGAATGGACACTGTTATCCATTAAATGTTAGTCCGTTTTAAGATCACATCAGATTTCCTACATCATTTTGATAAAGAACTGAATTGTTTTACAAGCTATGTAGGTTAAATAGCAACTGTAATCAGATCTAATACAAAACGCGATTCACTTTATTTCAAAGTGGTCAGGTGTTTGGTTTCCTACATCTTCGTTGATTTTCTTCTACGCACATGTAATATATTACAGCACATACTACTTACACTAGCACTAAATCTGGTCACGTTTTTCAGTGTGAAGAACCTCTGTCATCTCGCCATTATGTGCACCTTTTTAATGTGTCAAGAATGACGTAGAAAGAAAACCTGACCACTGAAGATTCCATGGAATAAAGTGAAACGCGTTTTGTCTTAGTCAGACTTTATTACAGTCGCAAAAGACGATGTTTAACGTATATAACTTGTATAACTGTGACTGCGGAAAAAAGAAGACTCAAAGCAACTACGAGAACTACTTTTTGGTGTAATAGATTAAAAGTTTAGAGGGACCGAGGTAAACACTCGTTGAAATTTCTACCAAGCGAACATGACAAAACCAGGGACACGACAGAAAGGATTATATTGTTTATGAACACGAACGACGAACTTGGTGGTTCTTCTCGAATACCTGCTACTCCACTAACGGTGTACCACGCATGTAGAACGCTTGAAAAATAAGCTGGAATTTTCATGTAGGGATTAATTATCACCCATGTAGCAATTTTCTCAAATAATTTATGAAATATATAGCGGATAGGCCACATAAATTGAAACCAAAATCTCTAAAGGTCTATAAACTGATAGACATAAAAGCTTGAAATCCATATAATGATATCACTGCAGAGACTGAAACGTCCCCTTAGAAAACTCAATGAATTACTATGCAGATAAACCTCTTACATTATTTTATTTTCAAACAGCTGAGCAAAACTGAACATACTCCGCTATGGCCCATTACCTGTCTGCATGCCAAGAGTGAGCACTGTCTTTCCGTTGGAAGGACAACAATACTTCTTCAAGACTGCATGGAAATCCACTACTTCCGTGTGCATTTTCTTTTACTGCTCAGACTTTGAGGAAAAAACACTGCAATTTTACTGTGATGAATGAACAGGACTGTCTTTATGGTCTGTGAGAAAATTTTAGCTTTTGACCAACATTGTACCAATAAGTGTGTGCCTTTGATATCTTTGTTATTGTAATTATGAAATTTTTTTTCAAATCTGTATTGACATGGCTCAAAACTATTTGTAAAATTTTTTGTGGGGAGCATTGGGGCTATGTAAGTAGGCTGTTTAGGTTTTTATGTTGGTAACGTCACCTAGCGCTCTGTATGAAAATCACTGGCTGTGCTGTGTGCAGTCTGTGGCTGGTGGGCATTGTTGAAACAGTCGCTATTGTAGTGTTGGGCAGTTGGCTGTTAACAGCGCGTAGCGTTGCGCAGTTGGAGGTGAGCCGCCCGCAGTGGTGGATGTGGGGAGTGAAATGGCGGAGTTTAGAGAGAGGATGATCTGGACGTGTGTCCATCAGAGACAGTAAATTTGTAAGACTGGATGTAATGAACTGCTATATATATATTGTGATTTTTGAACACTATTAAGGTAAATACATTGTTTGTTCTCTATCATAATCTTTCATTGCCTATCAGTAGTTAGTGCCTTCAGTAGTTTGAATCTTTAACGAAGATTTTTGTGAGGTAAGTGATTTGTGAAAGGTATAGGTTAATGTTAGTCAGGGCCATTATTTGTAGGGATTATTGAAAGTCAGATTGCGTTGCGCTAAAAATATTGTGTGTCAATTTAGTGTTGATCAGAATAGGTAAAGAGCGAAATGTCTGAGCACGTTCAGTTTTGCTCAGCTGTTTGAAAATCAGATAATGTAAGAGGTTTATCTGCATAGTAATTCATTGAGTTTTCTAAGGGGACGTTTCAAGACTAGTGAAGCAGAAGTCATAACTGCCCCACGGTGCCCGATACTGCATTGCCACGCAGGCCCTCCGCTGAGACTGTAAAGCTCCGCGCGCTCGCTGCGGCAAGAGACAGTAGTCTAGATGGCTCGAGGCCAACATTTAGCCTATGAATGGCGATGCCTTGTAATTAGAACGCTGGATGCGGTACAAAACCAGGTCGACGTTTAAACACGACTCGTCCTCATATGCCCTGTAAACGGTGGGTTCCGCCGTAGTTCATCGACCTAGTTGCAGAGGACACTGACAATTTACAATAAGGGACGGCAGCGAGCGTTGGATTCACGCGAGTGTAGGGACTAGTTGTTGTTGTTGCGAGAGGCTTTATCGGAACGCCACAGCTCAAACATATCGACAATCAGTGTGCTCCAGCAGACGTTTTGTATTTGAACTTAACCAGCGTCATAGGGCGAGCGTTGGCAAGAAGTCAAGGAATATTGCATTAGGACCACGAATAGCGACGGCCACACTTATCTGTGGATACAGCCGCGTCTATTTCATGATTCTACAGGCGCGTTGATAGACACTGATGACGGAATATTGAAACGTGTTTGTTTGCCAGAAAGAGGGCTGTGTGGAGGCGTTATGAACTCCGTGTACAAAATCGTGGGACGACAGTAGTACGGTGAGAAACTCGGACAAGAAGACAATAGTAACTCATCAGATTAAACACGTCTTGCGCTTCAGTGGAGTAATGGCGCATCCAAAATATAGAGTGATATTCAAGAACCTGGACCATGACCTGTATGCACCCTCTTGGAATGGTAGCATCCTCCTCTTTGCAGAACGTGAAGAATGTATGCAAGAATAAGTAACAACATCTGGGATATAATTGTATTATCTTCTTGGATGCAGCTGCACAGTAGCTGTGAATCTTTTATCTAAAAAGGTCGGAAGTTTTGTTCGTATAACATAGTAATAATATATAAAATCTGTCAACAATAAATAACGTACCTGTAATTGGAGCTGATGGTCCTTAGTCCTGGTAAACCACAGATAGATAGTTTTCAGAAAATCTTTTCTCATTTTTCTTTGCTTCATCTTCGAACATGCATGATGCACTTATTCAAATGATTTTCACTTTCCCTTAACTAAGGCATGCTTCTGTAATGCTGTATTAGCCACTAACAAATCGTACGTTTTGTTCCACGTTCAATCTATTTTTTCTTGACAATTATTTCACATCGGATACGTAGTCGACAATTGTCAGTTGTACGAGTCCGTGAAGAATAATGTCTGTTAAGTATCCTAGTGCAATACTACTCACTGCTGTTTTGCCCTAGTGGCTGCGGGATCCAGTCTCCGCTATAACAACAGTAACAATCCATTACGATGGGTGCTGACATTCTTCATGAAGCTCCTTCTAGCATGAGAATACTCCCAGTTGTGCGCAGCATTTTCTCTCCTAGACTAACAAAGAGCGGATGTTGAAGCTGATGACGTAAGTGAACTTGAGTACGAATAGTTACAAGACATCTAAGCTCTTAAGATCCCGCAGCAACAGTCCTTCCCAAACGAATTCACATTTTAATGTGAAGGCTAACAAAATGGTTCGGCACTTCCACTGAAATGGAAGTCAACCATGATTATCAATGTAGGGAAGTAAACTGTTATCAAGCAATCATGGTCACCCGCTGAAACTTTACAGGTGAGCTGAGAGAGGGAGGGGGGAGGGGAAGGCAGACGCAAGGGAGTTGGTCAGTCTGGAGACATGCCGTAGGAACTAAGTTTAATAGGTGACACAGAAAGTTGCTATATGGCAGAAAATTAGTGATCTACTAAGTATTTGTACATGGATAAAGCCTGTACTTCACAATCCATGTGAGGGACGGGGAGGGGGGAGGGGGGAGAGGGGATGGCAACGTCACTCTTACCCTCCCTTGCGGACTCCTATGCAAGCAACGCACCCACGAAAACCACTACGCATCTCACCGTTTTATTGTAGTAGAAGTAGAACTTACTTTATTAAGTGGAAAAAAGATGAAAGCAACAGCCATCGATTACATAAGAATAGAGCAGATCTAGATCTTCGGCCTTGTTCCAAAGACATGATTTCTGTAGTTCATGGACAGTTGTGTCAGGTCGTGAAGAGTATGAAAATTCTCTAGGAAAGCTTGAGGTCATCACCAATGTGTAACTAGGCAAATAGAATGATTCAACAAGTTACAGACCTATCTCTCTGACATGTTTTGTCTACAAAGCACAGGAGAGGTTGCTTCTGCAGAAGTTTGTGAGGTCAACACGATCGACGCGACAAAAAGTGCCTGCGTGAGGCACGACAACGCGCGGTTACGCGTTTCCAGACTCGACAACGAGTTTTACGGTAGTCTACTTTTGAGAGCGTGCCAGCGCGGTAGTCGTTAGGAGTCTACAGACTTGGTCGGGCGAGAACACTCTGTTGAGGAAGTAACCGAAACAAAGCCAAGCAGTGTACAGGATTTTATGGTCCCATGTCTAAAGAATTAATTGAAATGGAAATGAAGTCCCATGCTTCTTTACAGAGCGTAGGGGAACGATGCGGGAGACCCGCACCGCCTTACTAGGCAAGGTCCTAATTGAGGTGGTTTGCCGTTGCCTTCCTCCGACCGTAATGGGGATGAATGATGATGATGAAGACGACACAACACCCAGTCATCTCGAGGCAGGAAAAATCTCTGACCCGCCGGGAATCGAACCCGGGACCCCGTGCTCGGGAAGCGAGAACGCTACCGCGAGACCACGAGGACGGACCAAAGAATTAATTAGCAAGCGGGAAATGTCGTCCAAGACTGAAGTATTCATGAATGTTGATGTTCTATTCGAATTTATAGCATGTTTTTGATACTATAAACCAATAACAGCTATCGATAATGGATCATGAAGTAATAATAATTGTGATACAATACAACATCGATAAGAAGAAGATTAGTTATCTATGCTGTGAGCAAGAGAGGGAACAGAGAAGCTGGTGATGAAGACTGGTCAAGTTTATCTCGAAAACTGAGGTATCAGAAGAATGGTGAAATAGGACTAATATGAACTGGCGTAACATCGACGCTAACATATACAAAACAATTTTCTTTAACTGTATACAAAACATTATTATGTGAATATGCCTAACATTTCTGTCGTTGGCAAAACGTGCCTGAAACGGTAATGTTTTATAAAAATTAGCAATCATGGTAATAAACTCCTGAAAGAGTAGTCATGTACAGAGGTCATCTCCCTCAATTTCCAGTGGTTTCTACACCGTAAAGAGAATTGTTATAAGATGATTAAAACGTTGGATTATATTTTACAGTGTGTATTTTGTTTTACAGAATGACAAATATATTGAAACTGACATTGTTTATAATATAGAAAAGCTGAAAACGCAGAGTTACAGAAACACGTTCTGCCATAGACCTGACAATAGACCACAGTGGCCTAATATTGTCTAGAGAAAACGACATCATGTTTATATGTTTTCTAATTGTTCCTGCAAAATCTTAGCTCCATCACCTCATTGTCCGTAATTTGTTACTTATTCCTGGCAGAAGGAATGAGTAATACTACTACTACTACTACTACTACTACTACTACTACTACTAATAATAATAATAATAATAATAATAATCGTGTGGCTTGATTACTGAGAGTTTCTGATGATGGATGTTCAGTTGCAGTTGCAAACTTTTTGTTGAACACAGATTCAGCGAAATAGGAGCCACCCTTATGTAGACGATAATTTTACCATACTGAACACCGAATCCTTAAAGAGAATGCAAATACTGAATACCAACAGACAGAAAAGAACAGTGAATGCCAATTTTCCAGAGAACTGGACATAAACTACTCCGTCTTTAACAGTTTCTCTAATAACCAGCAGTTCCTCTTTCTCTTACATTCTTGGATGAGACACTTTTATCCAAACTTTATTGTTCTGAGTGTGAGTTCCTTAAGGAAAACACACATATCCATACCAGAAATAGAGGAAGATAATACATACTGTGGTTGCAGAGTATTACAGACAGAGAGAAAGAAGAGGTACGGCGCTAGTGTCACGAGTCAGTTCATTGCAGTATGCTTTCAGTGCAAATTTATTGAGTTTTTCCTTGTGTTTAAAGCTGATAATATTCTAAAAAATGGTTGAAATGGCTCTGAGCACTATGGAGCTTAAAATCTGAGGTCATCAGTCCCCTAAACCTTAGAACTACTTAAACCTAACTAACCTAAGGATATCACACACATCTATGCCCGAGGCAGTACTCGAACCTGCGACCGTAGCAGAAGAGCGGTTCCGGACTGAAGCGCCTAGAACCGCTCGGCCACAGTGGCTGGCGATAATATTCTAATCTCCACCATTTTTAGAATTCATAAGCTCGCCCTATAGTATTACAGGTAGCAAAAAATTTTCCTAGAATCCGTATCATCACTACCTGTGTCATAAAAACATTGTCCTACTCAAAAGGCGTTTAGATCTAAACATATATCTGTTGACAGACTCTTAAATGTATTGGCCTAAGACGATGGGAGGGCTCAGCAAAATGAAAACCAAATGAGTACGAAAACCCATGTGTGGGAGATCAAGCGGCTGCCTAGCCAGCCAGACGTACCCTTATGAGAGCGACGTCGTTGACCCAGGAGTCCTCGGGTCTGTACCGGCTGTGCACCACCACCTTGTTCGCCCGGTGCCGCGTGCCGCCAGAGGATATGTTGACGGTGCCGGCTAGGACTGACAGATTTATGGGCTTAGCGACTGAGTATAGTTTTTCCATTTCTTGAAGCTAGGAGAGCTGCAAAATACATGAAACACCCATTATACAGAATATGGTAACTGCATGTCTTTTAGCGGTCTGCAAGAATCTTATTCATAATACTCCATATATTCTATAGCGTGAATTTATGGCAGATGTTTGAATTCATATGGTTCGTAATGGAAATAGCTATTGAAAATTTCAGTCGAATTTCTTCAATTATATTGGTCAATATTTGTCACAGCAGATGGATATGTAAAAGATAACACTTCCGTAGCCTCAACATTTCCCAGATCTCAATCATTTGCATAATTGTATGTGGGCTCACGGAAAAGAAGACATTGAAATGCAACGATGCTTCATTTTAATGTCAGAGAGGTGCGCGTAACCATTAGACATTACTGTCGCAATGTGGAAGGCAAAGTTTAGAGGCTGTAGCATTGAAGAAAATGCAGAAAACCTTGTAGGTGGGGCAACCACAGCTATGAGCATTCATCTTGGGTATTAATAACCGCTTCAGCTGTATTTCGGTCCTTCATTACAGTACCACTACCGGTTTCGTGGCGTTAAAGCCACACCTTCGGGTGAAATATGATTAAAATATTAGAGCGGGAAAACTCGGAATATTTTTTCCCAACATTCGTTGTCTGTCAGAACAAAACACTGCTAAAAGACGGTCCAAAATTCCAATATATTGGATGGGTCCAAAACAATTCGTACCATAATGATCGCTTCTCCGACCTATGTGGAACCGCGTACTGTATTGGAATATGGCAGTTTTTTATCCATGACATACCGTTTTTTTAGTAGTGTTTGGTTTTGGCGGACAACGAATCTTGGGAAAAAAGATTCAGAGCTTCTCGACTCTAATGTTTTAATCATATGTCGCTTTAACGCCACAAAACCGGTAGTTGTACAGTAATAAAGGACGAAAATACCGCTGAAGCGGTTACTAATACCCAAGGTTGAAGGAAGTGTTCTGAGACTTCCAGTCTCTTGAAGTGGTTAAAATGCCAGAAGCATCGACCAAGTACTCTCTAGCCGTGGTTATGGGCCGTTGGTACCCTTTGCCCTTATTTACTCTTGCCACCGGCTGTGACGTCACTGGGTCCTACGATATCACCATGTATGGGCCCACGTTGCCTCCGCGTTCGATGCGCCCGGTTCGACCTTACCGAGCTGACTTCAAGGGTACCACCTCTACTGACAGTGTAGTCAGTGATTTTTATTCCAACGGATTCTTTAATTACAGAGTCCCAGAAGCTGCTAATGCCAGCCACGACAGAGGTGTCGATGAATTAAGTCTTCTTTTCCTAGAGCATGCTCTCCGAAAGCAGACTCTACGATGTAGCACAGGCAATAAAACCCCTCTCAATCCTTCCTGCCTTGTTCTACAGGGCGCACTGTTTGTCTAACGAAAGACTGACGGCGTGCGCAGGGTATTTTGTAAACACCTATTACCAAGACCTGCAGCGTCTTTAACTGGGCACAGTAATTACCAAATTTTCCGAGGAGACCTGAAGAGCGATTTGGTTTTATGTCTTTTCGGCAGGAGGCTTGTCTTACCCGACTTGGGGCCACAGCCTGGCAAAACTGCTCAAATGTTTCCCTGCTCTTCGTCGGTGGCCTTACTGCAGCTCTTATTTGAGATCACTTCATTTGGTAATCGTTAAGAAACTTGCGTAGCTGCCTCACCTCATGGGGCAGGTCATTGGCGCCCAGTATTGGCGTGGCACGATGTACCAACGTTTGCGTCACATTGCACTCCTGTGCCTACTTACTATACAAATTGTAGGGTTAACTTACTAAACACGTATATTTAGATGTCAGACTGGGCTGGGAGACCTAATCTTGTAGTAGAAAAAACGAATGTAGAACGTCAGAACTAAGAGCAATAACGGAAAGCGTTCCAAACAGTTTGTAGTGGTGTCATCATGATACAGTCCCCTGTTCGAAGCTATCTCCTGTTCTCATTCAACCTCACTATGTGTTAAACACCACGGGTGTACACATTCCGCTTTCAACCTGCCCATACCCGTCTGTTAGTCAGACAGGTAAGCTGCCGTACGTTATCAGCAGAATGGGCAGGTTGCTTTACTTCTACCCAAGACAAGCCAAGTCATACTATGCTGGATAAAGGAGTTTTGCTTGTCTGCCCATCTTCCCGCTGCGCTTCGGTACGCAGCACTTTATTCTGTACGCGTTCACTGTAGCGTTCGTAAGTTGATTAAAATATCCCAGTATCATAAGACGAGGCTCAATGAGATATCTATTTATTTTGGTTCATTTTATGCCAGAAAGTGGTTGATTAAATTTTTTCCCGCTTTTCGACGCATATTGGGCTTATTTATTTATTTCTCTTCTCTTCCTTCTCACTTCTCTGCAACTTTACCCTTTTTCGACTTGTACCAGCTATTCTCAATTCTAACCCTCATTAGGTCACCTCTAATACATATTTTCTGTTGTAATGAGAGCCATCTCCGAAGGCCGAAATCCTTTGCACCAAAAATCCTGAAGATGGCTGTTATACAGCAATGGTTGTCGAAGTATAGTTTCAGTAACAACGTTTCCAGCCAAACATGACACCACTTATACGAATTTTAATTACTTTCTCCTGGATGTATGTTTTGGGTTCTCTGAATTCACTCTAAGTGGGCACAATCATTCATTTTATATTTCCCAAACACATTTTAGCAAACGCAAATTTCGTTTATTAATATTATTATGTTAATCTAAATAGTACGCGTCTGAAAGAAAAAGGTTTTCTTTGATACGAAGCTTTCTCAGCACTATGATCCTTACCACCAGAATGAGGTTTTTAATATCCACTGAGCCATATTTTTTCGTATTTCAGAGAACGTTTGCGCTATCTGAAAAGCCTATACACTGCTATATGGCCTAAGTTCCTTAGCACACAATTGCACACACTTGTCAACTACTAAGTCCTTGTCCTCTTTCAAAGTATGTGTAAGTGAGACATGTCGTAACATGCTTGAGATTCCCGAATCGGTGCTTAAGAACTTTTTACACAGGTTTCATTGCGAGACACCTATCGATTTATTTCAAGTTGCCATATAAACGAAGGACAACTTTTCACTTGTTGGAGCTGCGCTCTGTTGCAACTGGTATATATTCCCCAATTCTTAAATTCTCCTCATTCTTCTGCCAAGTTTTGTGTTCCCACCGTTGTCAGTAAAGAGCTGCAGTGAAATTACCTACGCAATCATATACATGGCTAGTCCCGTTGCACTGATAGCGCAACCTGTTGTCAGCTGCAGCAAGCTAGCGGTAACCAAAGTTGCCCTGCTTTAACCACTGCGCTTCAGTGCACAAATGTACCAGTGTGTCTCCGTTGCAGCAGGTTCGAGCTGCCTTAATTGCTGCAGTGGAGATAGTGGCAGGCAGGCTGGAACACGAATTTGTACACCTCCGATACACACGCGCACACACACACACACACACACACACACACACACACACACACACACACGCGCGCGCGCGCGCGCGCGCTCTCACAGAAGCTGGGAGGCTTACTCGACGTCGACGCAGTGCGCGGCGGTGAGCAGCCACTGCTCGTCGAGTACGTTGGCGCCGCAGTTGTGGCTCTCGTCCACCTGCAGCGACACGATAGCCGGGAACTCGCCTGGAGCTGCGTCCTCGCCGCCTACTATGCGGTCCTCCGGCAAACCTGCGCAATCATCAGTGAGCGCATATCAGCAACCGGTTCTCGCAACGAGCTAAAAGTGCCGAGACTACAAGGTGATAGAAAGAGCAATGAAAATGCACAGGCATCCTGAATATCTGACTGGTATCTCTAAAACGATAATGTTTGGAACGCCCAACCGCACTACCTATTCAGCAAAGCTCATAGAACAACATACTGGTCACTGCCTTAAAAGAGCACACTAGTCGCTTTGGAGCGTTTTGGATGATTTAGATCTGTTAGAAGACAGTGATCAGTTCCTCCACCACTGACGTGAGTCATGCCGGTGTAGAGTCTTGTATGGGTAGCCGGTGTGTTACATCAGCACTGTAACGTGGATCGACGTCCAGACGTGACCCAATAGGAGGGTGGAGCTTGAGTCTTTGAATACGGCCATAAGCACACTGTTAATGAAGATGTCCGATTTGTTAGTTTATCAGTGCAGACTGTTTTACGATACACAAACGTATAAAATGGTGTGAGAACAGTGGTCCTGTGATGAGGATCACACGTTGTCAACGAGAAACGGTTCCATTATTGCTGCTGTCAGCGAACATTGCGAAGGGAAATGCAGGCAACTGTAATTGAGTTCATCACGATACGTCTTTCCTCACAGTGACATATGAACCTTAGCATTTTCAATGAGCCGCACAAGATAGAAACTGGATAATATCTGATTGGGGGCTTGTAGTGTGGGCCGACGAGTTGGGGTGTCGACCCTGTCCAACTGACGCAAATCGTCGATTGTACAGACGGCGCAATAGGGCCTTTAATGCTGCAATGTGTGGAGGCTGTCTGTGATTTAATGACTGTTGGTTGGTGTTCCTCGTACCATGTCTTGGGCCATTTTTTGGGTACTACCGTGAACATGAACTAGTTTCTTCATGTCAACATTTTTGGTGACCAAGTGTGGCCTGTTCATCTACAATTTTATGCTGAGTATGCAGTGGTATACCCTATTCTGCCACGGTAACAGCTGTGTCAATGGACTGTACGCATACGCTTCTGGTCATTAATATTTATACACTACATTTCAACCCAATTTTCCCACTAAGTCACTCGATGTTTCTTCCATAAAAAAAAAATGTCGCAACCCATTTTTAATAGCAGGTCAAATGTAGAAATCACCATGCCCTCAATATGGTCGCTGTTCAGCAGGGGTGTCCACGAATTCGGCTCGTGAGCCGTGCCGTGGCAGAGTGCTCATACAGGCTGGTACATTTCCCGCACCGCCCCGCTAGGCTGCCTGATCGCGAGGAGGTGCAAGAAGGGGAAACTGCGAACGCGCCGCATTTACGTGGTAGGGCGATTGCACTGCATACCACTTAATTTTATTCCACATTACTCAACAATATAGAAAAAAAAATTTCCAGTATCAATTAATTATTTTTGCCGCGCTGAAGACATAATTTTTATCTGTTACAAATTGGTTCAAATGGCGCTGAGCACTATGGGACTTAACTTCTGAGGTCATCAGTCCCATAGAACTTAGAACCACTTAACTTAACTAACCTAAGGACATCACACACATCCATGCTCGAGGCAGGTTTCGAACCTGCGACCGTAGCGATCGCGTGGTTCCAGACTGTAGTGCCTAGAACCGCTCTGCCACTCCGGCCGGCTACCTGTTACAAACTGTTGGCATATGGACAGAGGCAGGCAAATTTTCTCACGTTGCAGTGTCTTACTATGTATAGTGTGCATTCAAATCCACTTAAAAGGGCAATCCATTACGAACATTCTAATTTTAGTTCCTGCACGTCTTTTTCCTTAATATATTCAACAATAGCGATTTTAAATCGAATACTCGTTCCAGGCACGCCCTTGATGTAACCAACGTGCTTTGCAGTAATATACAGTATAAAGTCTCCATAATCTTCGTCCAATTACGTCGAAAACTGTTGCAAATGACAGTGGAATAATGCGTGCAACTTCAGAAATTTTGCTACTCATACAATCAATTTCTTCAGGTGCCCCTTGCCCTCAAATTTTGCACAAAGGACTTCTGGGTGTACAGAGCAATGAATCCGTCTGTCGATCGTTGTAATTTTTCGTCTTTCGTTGCCAACTAAATCTTTATATTCTTTCTGCATGGGACTGTAATGTCTTTTCATAGCAAATTTAGCGCTTTGGTGGCTGCGTAGTATATATTGAGAATTCTCAACTCTCTCTTCTGTCATTCGCATTCATTTTTAAAGGCTTGTGATGATGCCTCTTTTCGTGCGAACAGCTACTGGATATGAGAACATCTTTCATACCATAACAAATAGTGAAGGGAAAACAGCGCTGAGACCACGATTCTATACAACTTACAAGAGAACCTCCTCATCGCATTCCCCTCAGATTTAGTTATAAGTTGCCACAGTGGATAGGCCTTGAAAAACTGAACACAGATCAATCGAGAAAACAGGAAGAAGTTGTGTGGAACTATGAAAAAAATAAGCAAAATATACAAACTGAGTAGTCCATGCGCAAGATAGGGAACATGTAGGAAACTGTCAGCGGAAGAGCGCTTTAGTCCCGTGGTTAGCATAAGCAGCTGCGGAACGAAAGGTCCTTGGCTCAAGTCTTCCCTCGAGTGAAAAGTTTAAGGCACTCACACATTATCAACTTCGCTCTCCAAAATTCCAGGACATGTTCAGATTTGTTTGGACATATGCAGGATTTGACGGTCTACAGATGGAAAAATTTGAAAACGTTGAAAACATAAGTTTTGACAGAGCACAGGGAAAACTGTGCTACTGTGAAACTGTTGCATTCATTTGTTGCAGTTTCTGTGACAAACTCTTATGTTTTCATCACTTTTTGGGAGTGATTATCACATTCACAAGAAAACCTAAATCGGGCGAGGTAGAAGAATCTTTTTACCCGTACGCCAAGTGTACAAGTTAGGTGGGTCGACAACATATTCCTGTCATGTGACGCACATGCCGTCACCAGTGTCGTATAGAATATATCAGACGTGTTTTCCTGTGGAGGAATCGGTTGACCTATGACCTTGCGATCAGATGTTTTCGGTTCCCATTGGAGAGGCACGTCCTTTTGTCTATTAATCGCACGGTTTTGCGGTGCGGTCGCAAAACACAGACACAAAACTTAATACAGTGAACAGAGACGTCAATGAACGAACGGACAGATCAACACGAAAATGAAGAAAGTAAACTTCACTCGAGGGAAGACTTGAACCAAGGACTTCTCGTTCCGCAGCTGCTTACGCTAACCACGGGAGACCACGACGGCCATCAGCTCACACCTTCCTTTATGTTGCCTATCTTTCACATGGACTACTTTGTTTTTATATTTTGCTAATTATTTCGTAGTTCCACACAACTTCTTCCTGTTTTTTCGATTGATCTGTGTTCAGTTTTTCAAGGCCTATCCACTGTGGCAACGTATAACTAAATCTGAGGGGGGGGGGGGGGGTGCGATGGGGACGTTCCCCTTTTAGTAGAGTTGTGCCGACCGAAAAATGCTGCGTCGCTGTTACGGGCGCTTCCGAGAAGCACCGAGCAAAGCCGAGACAGGCCGAGCCATGGCCCGCACGTGACCAGAACTCCGTGCACGCGTGCATGTAGCACGTCATGGACGGCCCTGCTGTACAGGATCTCATCGAAAGTGAATAGCTTCGGGTGAATATGACAAACTGGACAGAAACTTCTTCCATTTCCGAACTGAGACCTTTTTCTATGCCATAGTAGTCTTAAGAAGATATTAGCTTGACGTGTACAAGTGATGATCAATTTCTTACGCTTTGTGTTTATTTACTTTTCTGAGTGACACAAATGTATTTGAGGTTACACACAATTTTGTCTGCTTTACGTGAGACATACGTGCTACACTAAAGACATTGCATAAAATATCGCAGTAGCCCATCAAGATTAATCACAATGTTTGAAACCGATGATCGTTGTAGCCATCAGTCAGAAATCTACTTTGACGCTGTTCTGAGAAAGTCGTTCAATACCTTAACAGCTCTTGCACTATACAACTATTTTAACCTGCTTACAAACTATTTAAGCATCGATCTTCCATTTTCATCAATTTTGTAACTCTTTGTCACAGTCCCCTATGTTCTCTTTAGCACGTGAACACATTCATGTTTAAATTTTTCAAGAAGAGTCACCTTACAGACGCACACGACTGTACGCCTACATCGCTGATCTCAGTGAGCTGCAGCAACTTGGAACACAATTCGTGCTCATGTATTACATTGGTGTACACTGAATATCTACTCGGTAGGAGCCAGTGGAGACAGAAAATAATAATTATGTTAACCCAGCTCACTTCATTCATACAACAGGGCCAGAAGACGTTCTATACAGGCGTTTAGATTGACATGGTGTCTCCTATTTTACAGAAGGTGTTGCATAAAGTTCCATGGTGTCATCGACAACGGAAACTAATACCTCTGAATTGAAGAATTCCTAGCAGATAGACCATATCATATCATTTTAATGGAGGTAAATGTTCAAACGTAAGAAAAACTTCAAACGTACTTGAAGCAAGTGTTACTTTACCATTCATGTTCGTTATACTAGAAATCACCATTCGAACAGGCCCAACCGTACTGACCGACGCCGTGTCATCCTCAGCCCTTAGGTGTCACACAATGCAGATACGGAGGGGCAGGTGGTCAACAGCCCGCTCGCCCATTGGTGTCAATTTTCACGACCGGTGCTGCTACTTCTCAGTCAGGCAGCTCCTCAATTGGCTTCACAAGGGCTGAGTGCACCCCAGTTACCAACAGCACTCCGCAGACTTGGACGGTGACCCATCCATGCTAGCCAAATGGTTCAAATGGCTCTGAGTACTATAGGACTTAGCTGCTGAGGTCATCAGTCCCCTAGAACTTACAACTACTTAAATCTAACTAACCTAAAGACATCACACACATCCAAGCCCGAGGCAGGATTCGAACCTGCGACCGTAGCGGTCTCCCGATTCCAGACTGTAGCGCCTAGAACCGCACGGCCACTCAAGTGGTAGCCAACCCCAACAGTGCGTAACCTCGGTGATCCGACGAGAACCTGTGTTAACTTGCGGCAAGGCCGTTGGCACGTTCACCATATACGGTACATAAATTATCAAATGGATATCGGAATTTTCATGAGGCTGCTTGCGGATGATTCTGTCTTATGGGAAGAAGTCACAGTAAGGAATAAAGTAAACGCGTGTATATCTCTATGAGACCACTTTTGGCAGTTAATTCTGTACATACACTCCTGGAAATGGAAAAAAGAACACATTGACACCGGTGTGTCAGACCCACCATACTTGCTCCGGACACTGCGAAAGGGCTGTACAAGCAATGATCGCACGCACGGCACAGCGGACACACCAGGAACCGCGGTGTTGCGCAGCATTTGTGCACCGCCGCCGTCAGTGTCAGCCAGTTTGCCGTGGCATACGGAGCTCCATCGCAGTCTTTTAACACTGGTAGCATGCCGCGACAGCGTGGACGTGAACCGTATGTGCAGTTGACGGACTTTGAGGGAGGGCGTATAGTGGGCATGCGGGAGGCCAGGTGGACGTACCGCCGAATTGCTCAACACGTGGGGCGTGAGGTCTCCACAGTACATCGATGTTGTCGCCAGTGGTCGGCGGAAGGTGCACGTGCCCGTCGACCTGGGACCGGACCGCAGCGACGCACGGATGCACGCCAAGACCGTAGGATCCTACGCAGTGCCGTAGGGGACCGCACCGCCACTTCCCAGCAAATTAGGGACACTGTTGCTCCTGGGGTATCGGCGAGGACCATTCGCAACCGTCTCCATGAAGCTGGGCTACGGTCCCGCACACCGTTAGGCCGTCTTCCGCTCACGCCCCAACATCGTGCAGCCCGCCTCCAGTGGTGTAGCGACAGGCGTGAATGGAGGGACGAATGGAGACGTGTCGTCTTCAGCGATGAGAGTCGCTTCTACCTTGGTGCCAATGATGGTCGTATGCGTGTTTGGCGCCGTGCAGGTGAGCGCCACAATCAGGACTGCATACGACCGAGGCACACAGGGCCAACACCCGGCATCATGGTGTGGGGAGCGATCTCCTACACTGGCCGTACACCACTGGTGATCGTCGAGGGGACACTGAATAGTGCACGGTACATCCAAACCGTCATCGAACCCATGGTTCTACCATTCCTAGACCGGCAAGGGAACTTGCTGTTCCAACAGGACAATGCACGTCCGCATGTATCCCGTGCCACCCAACGTGCTCTAGAAGGTGTAAGTCAACTACCCTGGCCAGCAAGATCTCCGGATCTGTCCCCCATTGAGCATGTTTGGGACTGGATGAAGCGTCGTCTCACGCGGTCTGCACGTCCAGCACGAACGCTGGTCCAACTGAGGCGCCAGGTGGTAATGGCATGGCAAGCCGTTCCACAGGACTGCATCCAGCAGCTCTACGATCGTCTCCATGGGAGAATAGCAGCCTGCATTGCTGCGAAAGGTGGATATACACTGTACTAGTGCCGACATTGTGCATGCTCTGTTGCCTGTGTCTATGTACCTGTGGTTCTGTCAGTGTGATCATGTGATGTATCTGACCCCAGGAATGTGTCAATAAAGTTTCCCCTTCCTGGGACAATGAATTCACGGTGTTCTTATTTCAATTTCCAGGAGTGTAGATGTTACGTACTTCACTAAATAGCCGGAAAGGCCTGGTTACGCCATTGTCTATTAATCACAAGGAGCTGTCATATTAATTAAATACCTGGGACATGTGTATGGAGCAATTTAAAATGGAACGACCACACAAAACTAACCATAAGAATGGTGTATGCCAAACTGCGATTCATTGAAAGATTCGTCAGGAAGTGTAACCGTCTACGAAAGCGGTAGATTGCTACTCCTAATGTAACCGATACTTGAACTTTGATTCTCAGTGCAGGACCCTTACAAGCTAGGTTTGAGATAGGAATGATACAACGAGGAACAGCGCGTGTCGTCACGGGTTCGTTTAGCAATCTGGCAAGTATCACAGAAATATTGTTCCAGCTAAAGTAGCAGACGGTACAAGGGAAGAATTATGCACCGTGGTGTGATTTACTGTTGAAATGACTAGAACGTACATTGATAGATTAGTAACGAATATGTTTCTTTCTGCGTATATCCCGCGGAAAGGTCGTGAAGGTAAAATTAAAGTGATTCGATTTCAGTAATGATCTGTGGAGAGGGCGAGGAGGGGGGGTAAGTGCCATTGTTATGCGAAGTAACTCGGTAGTCTTTTCACTTGAATATGTGAATTCACACACTGCTACATAAGTAGTACAATTTTAGCTTACTCTACGAAAATTGTACTGATGGAGAAAAATTGAAGGAATAATTGGCTGATATTATCTACTGAAGCAATGGTTACTAGCAATAATTTTTTCTCCTAGAACGATCCCTTATCTTCCACGTGGTAGAATATTTCATTTGAAAAATAGTAATGTGTGTAAGGTCTCACCTATGAAGAAATCATTTCAAATAGCATGGGTGTTACCGTTCATTCTGATAAAGACACCTCATAAGATTAGAAAGAATAAATAACGGTTACGCAACATGTACAATCCATATAAATAATGGACCACTCAGGAATAATATCCTATTAGTGTGCAAACTAGTAAAAAGTGTAATGAACATGCAATGAACATGTGGTTTTAGTATAACACGAATTGTAATTAACAGTGTCATTAAAATACGGGGGTTTCTAGCGTCGGACAATATGTGAAATGAAGCTAAAATCTGGAAACAGTACGAGCAGTCCGCACATTCCTCGTGTACTACCATGCCCAACAAATCCCCAGACAAAATTGGCATTAGATAGAGCGACAGTATGTATCTCACTCGTAATTCCTCACAAGTGGCTTCTAACCATAGTGCATGCCTACGGAGTATTGTGTCAGTTGTTCGTCTGTGTTCGTGATTTCCAGTCAGAAATAGAGTAACTGACGGAAAGTCATCGCGTAAGACATGTGATAACTCGGGCCCGGATTTTAATTACCTAAAAAACAGTGAAATACGCCAGCACTTACGACCTAAAACTTACATAAATATGACCTTAAAAAATAAAATATGACTTAATAGAAGTTTATTTAAAGCATTCCTGTTTGTTTATTTAATTTTTATTCACCATAAAGTAGTACAAAATTCACTTCTCAAAATATTGTGAGTATAGTTCTTCCTTTATGTAGGGTTTGTGGCTAATTTGCACCTATTTTTTGAATGTCTGAATGCTTTATTTTCTAAACACAAAGTACAGTGAAAAGGTCATCTATCGAAACAGTGAAGCAATGTTTTTATTTCTACATAGTATTTAACGCGTTTCACATTATTTAATACCGTATGTCAATCTTCAGTATCTGCAAAGTTGCACTGGACCACAAGGTGCATTTTCAGGTTTTCCATTGTCAAAGATCTACGGTTGTCGCTGAGGATAGTTTTGTACCTAGGAAAGCTCCTCTCCACTTCACAAGACGTCACTGGAGCATATTTGAGGGCAGCCAGGCCACTGGAGTTCAGCTTTGTTTCAGTATCTTCGAATGTTGCTGCACTCCCTGAAAGACTGTCATTAATTTTGCACAGCGTAGAATATCCAGGATTCCGTTGGGCTACACTCTGCAATTTGGTTTTCACTTTGTCAGCCACATGACCACGAGCTCGACCCAACTCACTCCGCACAAGTCGCACAATACTCAGGGCCTCACATAGCTGAGTGCCAACAGCTTCCAGTCATTTAATGGCTTTTGATATCACTGAAAAATTGGCGTTGATGTATGCCAAGTTTCGAGACAATGTATCTGTAAAAACTTCTTTCACAATTTTGATATCACTTGATTCGTCGCTATCAAGCTCACAGAATATTGTCTTTATTTGGGTGTAGTTGGTGAAGTAATACTCAGCAGCATTAAGCCAACAACCCCATCGTGTAAGAACTGGTGTAGGTGGGAGGGGCGTTGAAGGTGCTTGTTCCTTGAATTCCTGCACCCGTAGCGGAGCCTTCACATAGACTTTCTTGCCACAGGAAATTAATTTATCCACGTCAGGGTAATTTGATCGCACCTCTTCGGCAACTCTGGCAACACATGTGCAAGGCAAGTGGCGCACACCATACTGGAGTAGAGAATCTAAAGCCCTATGGCTGCTTTAGCCATATATGAAGCACTATCTGTTACAAGCAGCAAAACGTTGTCATTTTTCACACCATCCAGCCACAGTAGGTTGAGAGAGTTGTCAAACAAAATAGCAATCGTCGAATTGTTTACTCTATCGAGACCTTCACACGTTAGTAGGAACATCTCCAGGGCCATCAACCTTTAGAACACCAACAACAACATTTGCAATATGTCGCCCACTAATATCCGCAGTTTCATCTATCAACAGCCAGATCTTTTGCTCAGCAATAGTAATTCGTATTTTATTGAGCACATCATTGTAGCATACGGATAAATAGTTCTTTCTCAGTGTAATTCATCTGGAACTGGATGTGTTGTGTGCTTCTCCAAGAACCGTCTGAAGCGTGGATTCTTCAGCTTTTCCAATGGGATGTTGCAGGACACCATCTCACACAAATCCTTGCAGAATGATTGCATGGTTGACGATTGACCTGCCTGTTCAAATAACAGGTTTGCCTGCTGTTATTTTCAGCACTTCGTTTCATACAGCTGCTGTGTTTAGCGGTATTACTGTGTTGTTGCACATTAAAGCGCCTTTCTGCACTAACTTTAACTTCACACAGTTTACAAAATAATATTTTCCCATCAGTACTAAAGAACTTCTCTCCAAATTCTCGTACATATCCTCGCAACTTCACGCTGTCGGAGCACTTTGCTTTAGGCATGTTGAACAAGGCCAAACTGGTTACTGGGAACACCTGTGCGACTGCAATGATTATTACGGCAGAAGCCGCCTTTGTTGGCTCTGAGAACGTACTGTCGACTCTGCACAACAATGTTTTATGTTCGCGAAGCGACTGTTGTGGTACACAGATTTTATGCTACAGTCCTGAGAAAAAAAGCTATGTACTAATTTATCTGTTTATCTTTCATAGTAGCACGTTAAATATTGTCTCGTGAGCAACATATTCATTTTCTTATTCGTGTGTCCCGTAAGATACGAGAAAAACGGCATATGCATATTTGGCAAACGTTGACGGAAATATGACCTATTATATTAAAAGTTTGCCGCAATATTACTCAAATTTGTTGAAATATGACTTTATATGCACAATGAAAATACATGTTTCGACATTAAAATGCCTGGATTTGTGTATAAATTATTCTAAAACTTACCCTATAGTTCATAAAATAATATTACTTGTCATTAAAATTTGTCCCTAGTGACGATTGACGTTCCCCAAGGAAATGCTATTGGCCATTTGCTACTCATAATCGATGTGAAAGATACGTAAGACAATCTGAGCAGTCTGCTTAGACTGTACGAAATGATGCTGCCATTTACTGTCTAGAAAAATTATAAGAAGCTCAAAACCAATTGCAAAATGATTTAGACAAGATATCGGTATGTTGTGAAAACTAGTAATTGACCCTAAATAATGAAAAATTTGAGATTATCCATACGAATACCGAAAGGAATGCGTTACATTTTTATTTCACATTGAATCACACAAATCTAAAGGCCACCAATTTAACTAAACACTTAAGGATTGCAGCTACGAATAACTTACATTGGAACGGTCACAAAGATAATGTTGTGGGGAAAGCGAAGGAAGGCTGAGTTTTATTGGCAGAAACACTTAGAAGATATAACAGGTCTACTAAAGAGACAGCCTGTACTACGCTTGTCCGTCCTCTTCTAGAGTATTTCGGCACGGTATGAGATCCGCATCAGATGGGATTGGCGGAGGACATCGAAAACCTTCATAGAAGGGCAGTTTGTTATGTATCGTTACGAAATAGGGGAGAGAGTTTCACGGATATGATACGCATGTTGGTGTGTCAATACATAAAAAAGAGGCGTTTTTCTTTGTTTAAGAATCTTTTCACGAAATTCCAGTCGCCGACTTGCTCAAATGGTTCATATGGCTCTGAGCGCTATGGGACTTAACATCTGAGGTCATCAGTCCCCTGGTACTTAGAACTACTTAAAACTAACTAACCTAGCCGGCCGGTGTGGCTGAGCGGTTCTAGACGCTTCAGTCTGGAACCGCGCTACCGATAGGGTCGCAGGTTCGAATCCTGCCTTGGGAATGGATGTGTGTGATGTCCTTAGGTTAGTTAGGTCTAAGTAGTTCTAAGTTCTAGGGGATTGATGACCTCAGAGCCATTTGAACCATTTAAACCTAAGGACATCACACACATCCATGCCCGAGGCAGGGTTCGAACCTGCGACCGTAGCGGTCGCGCGGTTCCAGACTGAAGCGCCTAGAGCCGCACGGTCACAGTGGCCGGCCCGACTTGCTCACCCGAATGCGAAAATACTTAGTTGACGCCCATCTGCGTGGGACTGAATTAATATAAGAAGAGATATCAAATCACACACAGGTAGATTCAAGTGTTTCTCAAGTGTTGTTGCAGAGTGGAAAGGTAGAGAAATAGTTTGAAGGTGGTTCGATGGAGCCTCTGCCAGGCTCTTTATTGTGAACTGCAGAGTAACCGCATAGATGTAGATGTAATTGGTTATGGCGAGTCGGTAAAAGACTTGGGTCATCACCCTGTTTCCAGTATTGGTTGATGAGCAGCCATACACATTTGTCTCCAAGAGAGACCTAACAGCATTGGTACGTTGTGATTTAAAAACACTGTATGCTCTGAATGTCAAGAATGGACACTGGTGCATACCCCCCAGTTTGGTTCGGTTAATCCTCACAGACATGTTAAATACCAATCTCGGCATTTTTCATATAACCCGTAGGTGAAAGACGTGTAAATTGACGGACAATAGTACTACAATCCGTAGACTGGCGCTTCTGCACTGAGCCAAGTTTTTATTTATGAACGAGCCACGCTAAGAACGCCGTAGTTCATGAATAATATTTGTTCCGATCACTATTAAAGCTGTATTTCTTTTCTGTTTTCTCGTACCGGTATTTAAAGAACATGTGCACCTCTGGTACTAAAGATCCTTCAAACGGTCCTGATGACTGACTGTTCGCCGTGGCCTCGTCTTCAGCCCAGCCGAAAGCAGTCATCAGGACCGCTTGAAGATGGCAACAATTCTGTTTGCCGAAATATCACACCATTTGGACGACAACATCCGGCTGAATGCCTGAGAACATTTCAAAACTCATAAATATTTCCCGTTTTTCGGTCATGGATGTTTCGTAGCACATTTGATTTTCCTGAAGGTGACATGCAATTCCTATAGCTGGTGGTTATGACATTTCGGAGGTGTTGTGAATATTATATACGTTTGCTGTTTATTCTCAGTCGTTACCCATAGCAATTATTCTCCTCCAACGAGTCGTTTCTGTTAAGCCTCCATACTGTTCGTGAATTAAGATATCATGTGATTGAGTACTACTAATTTTAATATCTTTGTTCACAATACACGCAAAAAAGTAGACGATGAACAGTTTTGACTGATAAAGAACCATCATTAGATCTACAGCAGAAAAAGAAAAATTGCTTTTCAGGTTTATACATTTGCAGATATAATGTAACACTGATGCTCCAGTTATAAATTAATTATCAAGAAAGCAAATTCGACATACATTGCCGAGCAGCAGTTTAACGTTTTTCGTAAGATTATTGCGTGTCGCCACTGACGTCCACCGATAGTAAGTGATCTTCGCTACCATCCACAGTAACAGGCTCTCTCGTACTGTGTGAACGCTGCACATATACAACGCAGCGGGACTAGTAAACTGACGGTTAGAGGGCGCTAACAGCAACTGACTTATGTTTACTGATGACTAGTACTCATAAATATTCAGTTACTTAGCTGTTACATTTTCATATCGTTTCCAGCCTATTTTACCATTTGTATTTTGTAAAATGTAATTGAAGGCTCTTCCATACACACAGTTTCCAAGTAAACTTACTTGTTACTATACAGATGAGAATCGTAGCTATTTCACATCTACTTCTCACATTCTTTGAAATTAAATCAAATTAATCATCGCTACTTTACTGAAATGTCAGATTCGAACCAGAGATGGTGTAACATTTGTCTCGCAACTTATGTTGTAACTCTAGTCGTCTAGAACCCTGTAATGTAATGACTAACATATATTCGTCTAAGAGCTTCGAAATGTCAATCAATCAAGTGCAATGTGGTACACGTAAGGTATTTATCAGGTTTATATACAGAAGCGCACAACATTGAAAAAAAATGAAAATAAAAATAAAAAAGTAAAGAAATGCATTCCTACAGATAGTCGTTGTACCCGAAAATAAATGCAGATGTTTGCTGGCGACAATTCAGATAACGGACTATCGTTATTTGACTATCACCTATTCAAAAACCACGTTTAAGTTCATCTACGGTAAGTGAGCAAAGACAGTTACTGTTTACAACGTTAAATTCAAAATACATGAGGGCAATCCATATGTTTATGTGACTATGCACTTACTGGAAGGACGACATGTGCATATTTCTGATGACAGGTCATTTGACAATGGGCACCTCGACCAAAATCAGACGATCTAAGCTGTGGGATTGGCTGTAATAGATGGACCAGATAGAAAAGTCTTTAAGAAAATATTCTGTGGAAGGTAAGATTCCATACAGAGAGCAAGGCAATTCCCTGAAAAGTTGTATATTTTTAAAACGTACAATTGTTGTGAAATTAACCCGGAACTTTTACCACAAGAGGATAGAGGAGGAACTAGGGCACTATTAAAACCACCTACCGAGTTGCTCCTAACAGCTAACTTAATAATCTTGTTCATTGCCGTCAATATAATGAATGTGGAAACTTACCAAACACTACTGAGACGGCTAGACAGAGGAAAAATAGCAGAGCCATGTTGCTCTTACCGTCGGAAGACGTTAACTGCATTGACGACGTTCTGTTCTAGATACGTGCGGTGATATATAACACTTCACACTGATAAGATATCAGTTAGCACAAATTATTACAAGTAGCTGGCACAAGTCCAGATAGATGATAAGATTTGCAGGCACTAAAGTCTCTTTGCTGTCCTTCCACATTAATGACATTGTGCGAGATTTATTACCTTGTAATGCAGCTGTTTGCTTAGCCACAGAATTTTTAACTGGAAATTGAGTGACTGTATAGATGCATATCACATTCCTGGTATTTTAATGGACTTGAATTTCAAAAATGTCTTAACGGAAATTTCATGAAAAAACTAAGGTTTTTGTATATTGTCATGAATTAAGTATGCTTAGCAGATAATCTGGATCGGTTTATAAAATAACGTTACAGCCGTCGTATTAACATCTTCCGATAGCTTTCTTCAACAGTAACTCAGTCGCAAAATGGAAAAGGTGTAAGTGACGTGGAATTCCGGATGTTGAATGGATGGGAGCTCTCCCTCAAAGTTTTTCTTTAATGTTTGTGCATCACAGACTTCGATTCATCTAAGAAAAGACCTATTTATTGATCATGAATTTGGTCTACATTAGAAAAGTTACTAGGTAGTTGTCGCAACAGATGATTTCCAATAATTAAACCGCGTTACTGATGTAATCGATTTTCTTTTGCAGAGTGAATTATAAACTTGATTCTTACTATAAACGCGCTTTTCCAAATCTTGTAAATTGAAGCAATAGGGAGAAGAGTGATTATTGCTAAAAAAGCATTGTCAATGCCGCGGTACTGAAATGAAAGTCATATTTATGCTGAAAAAGCATTCTTAATGCCATGGTACCGAAATGAAAGTCACATTTCATAGTACATGTATATAATCACGGAGAATTGTAGTCCTTCAATTTTTCTACCACTTTCCACACGAAAACCTGCTTGTTATGACAATATTCGCAACGCCTCCTACATTGTACATTTCGTAGTACAGGTATGTAACCACGGAGTATTGTAGTCTTTCAATCTTTCTGCCACTTTCCACACGAAAACTTCGTTGTTATGACATTATTCGCAATGCTTATTACATTGTAAATATTTCAACAACATGAACTCTTTGTGTGTGATATGTTACAATACAGCATCACCGGTCTAACTGTGTTGGTGAGGCAGTAAATTTATCCACAGGGCAGGGACTGCGTCACTGCAATTCACTTTGGAGGTGTGGCGGTGGGACTTGTAGTCCCGTACCACCCTCTGACGGTGACAGAACTACATCAGTCAGGCAGGGAAATTTAGCCTAACGTGGGCGGGTGTGGTTGGAAAGTATTGGACGTAGAAAGGGGGCTAGCCTCGCCAAATGATGCGTCCGTGGTGGGCGTGCCAGACCTATCGTTAGCCATGGTCGGAATCCGAATCCTCTGGGATGGTTAGGGGAACCGGATGTCGATGCCAGCGGCGTGGAAGTGTGGTCCCGACGTGGCGTAACCCATAGACAGTGTCCCACAAGGCATCCACTTTCTCATAGAGCCGCCGCGCGTTGTTGCGTATGGTCGTCTTTAGGGGGACGATACCCGCTTCCTCGTGGAAAGTGACAATTCTCCTGAGTGGCGGGGCGTGCAGGCTCCACCTGAGCACCTTGTTCTGCAGGCGCTGCAACGTCTGCATCCTGGTGACACTAATCGTGGCCCATGCAGCGGATCCATATGCGGCGGCAGGCAGGATAATTGTTCGGTAAATGCGGAGCTTGGTACGCAGGTTAGGTTCCCTACTGCGAAAGAGCGGGTACAAAGCCCTGGTTAGCTTTTGCCCGTTGTTGGTGACGTACTCCGCATGACAGTGGAAGAGCAACTTGTGGTCCATCTGGACCCTGAGATAAGTGGTTGTCGGTGACCAGGGCACCTGCACACCTGCAATCGAGATATTGCGGCGGAGGACTGGGCGCAGTTTCGTGAAGTAAACTGCCGTTAATTCGGCGGCTTTGAGAGCTATTTAGTTTGTCCGGCACCGGGTGATAGTGGGGTCCACCTGTCGCTGGAGACGGGCGACGACGGCGTCAGTAATGCGGCCAGTGGTGTATAATGCTGCGTCGTTAGCGTGTTTTCCGGGGTGATATGTTACAATACAGCATCACCAGTCTATTGCGGTCTAACTGTGTTGGTGAGGCAGTAAATTTCCATTGGGCAGTGACTGCGTCACTGCAATTCACTTTGAAGGTGTGGCGGTGGGACTTCTAGTCCCGTACCACCCTCTGACGGTGATAGTACTACATGAGTCAGGCAGAAAATTTTGCTTAACTTGGGCAGGTGAAGGTGTGGCGGTGGGACTTCTTTCTGGAATAAGTAACCAATACGTATATTTGAAGACTGTGTGAAGCGATTACGGAGATCGGACGTTTTATATGTTGGAGAGATTTTTCTATTGTTGTGCGACGCTATGAAGCTCAATTGTGAATGTTTAGTTAGTCGATGGCACAATAAACAAATTCAAGAAAATAATACGCATTGAAGGTGTGTGTTTATTAATTTATAAAAGATTTGACAAACATTCTTCAGATATCACGTGACGTAGATCGATCGGAGATGCAGTGTGGAATGATAGTGTGTGTCTGCATCTTCTCACGGTCAATATTCTTCGAGAGAATATGTCAGAAGCAATAAACTTTTCAGAGTGAGATTTTCACTCTGCAGCGGAGTGTGCGCTGATATGAAACTTCCTCGCAGAGTAAAACTGTGTGCCGGACCGAGACTCGAACTCGGGACCTTTGACTTTCGCGGGCAAGTGCTCTACCAATTGAGCTACCCACGCACGACTCACGCCCCGTCCTCACAGCTTTACCTCTGCCAGCACCTCGTCTCCTACCTTCCAAACTTAACAGAAGCTCTCCTGCGAGATCGTTCGACACAAGTAGGTGCTATTTGTACGATGCGTATGGATTGATGTGTATAACTTTTTTACCAGCGAAAAGTTCATTAAACTTCCTGGCAGATTACAACTGTACAAGCCCTAATTTCACTTAGTTCTACAGTCAGCTGACAGATTTCCTCGAAAATAACGTCGCCTTCCCTCCAGGGATTCCCATTTGAGTTCACGAAGCATCTCAGTAATCTTGCGTGTTGATCGATAATTTTGCCACTGGGAAACTATGCTCGTATCATTGTTAACACTCTGCTGTGGGACACAATGTGAAACGCTTTACCGAAATCTAAGAATATGGAATCTGCCTCTTACCCTTCACCCACAGTTCGCGGAATACAATGCGAGAATAACGCAAGCCGAGTTTCGCACGAGCGGTGCTTTCTAAAGCTGTACTGATCTGTGGACAGGAGCTCTTCCTTCTGAGGAAACGTTATAATAATCGAACTGAGTGTTCCAGAATTCTGCAGCAATCCGATGTTAAAGATACTAGTCTGTAATTTACCCTTCTGATACACAGGAGTCACGCTTTTATGCAGTCGCTTGGAAATTTGTGCTAGGCGACAGATTCGCGAAAGATGCAAGACAGGTAAGGGACCTGTGCCGGAGTGTACATTTTGTGACACCGAGCTGGGTTTCTATCCGGGCTTGGATATTTATTTCCAAATCTTTCACTTGCTTCTCTACGTCAGGGATGGTTATTACTAAGTCCTCCATACGGGAGTCTGTGCGATGATTAACGACGGTATGTTTGTACTACCATCTTATGTGAACGATTGCTTAAATACAACGTTTAAAACTTGAGTTTCCCTTTTTGCTTTCTTCTGTTGCCACACCAGATTGAATTCTGTCTAGCGTTCATTTCCTGCAGAATGGCATCGACTTAGCTATAAATTTTCTTCTCTATGTGTAGTTGTTCGAAGTGTTATATTTTATTCTCTCTCACATTTGTTAGTCATTAAAGCTGCTTCACTGAGAAGGATACCAAACAACGAAATTTTACTTATTGTGCGCATACGGAACAACAACATTGCCAATCACGAATGTAGTGGTCAGCACTTTTGGTACGTAGGATAGGCAGACTCCCGACGTCAGGCTAGGCAGTGTGGTAATCCCGTTCAGCTTTACTACAGCCTGGCTTCTTACTTCCGCTATGTGAATTGTGCTCGGTTATGTCCGGTGGCACTGGGACCAGGGTGTGTGGTAAATGCTTAAGGGACGGGCTAGGCAGCGAGTTATGTCTCGCCAGCTCTGGCCGTTCTTGCCACAGAATGCCTCGGTGGCCTTCCTCTGCCCGCTTCTGTGACGCCTCTTGTGTCAAGTCGTGATGATGCGGCGGCGCGGTTCTTTCCGTCCCTTTACGACGTACCTGCACCTACCTGTGAACATTGTCTCAGCAGATCATCGGTAGGAAAGCCGAGTGAAAACTACTGTACTTCGACGTGAACAAGGCTACAATTGAAGTCACTAATCTACGTTTCGGGAGAAAGTTTTCGCACAAATGGAAGGTTGGAAATTTTGTCCTCAATTAATATATTCTGTAACTTAGGTGAACAACTATCACTGCCAAACCCGTGATAGTCTTAATACAGTAACTCATAATCCCTTTCACTCACGTTAGCAAGTTTATGGTGTTGCGTTTCCCGAAAACGTAATAGCTACAAAAATACTGATTGTTTTTGATTTAGAATGCTCGCCAAATATTAAGTCTGTTGGTACCTAATGCAGTCACAGTTTTTAGCCACCGCCCTGCTCAGTACGCCACGCGGAATATATGTCTTTTCTCGCCACAAAATTCACTAAAAAATTCCGACATTTCTACACGCCCATCGTAATAATTATGCCGTCACTTTACCACACTTTTGATGTATGAAACACTGCTACATCCGGCAACTTATCGTTTCCATCGGAGCTACTACTACACTCGTCCGAACTGTTTCATGGCTAGGATCCGACTCCTCTCTAGAATACTCTACGTCTTCTCTACCAGCAGAGAAAGGCGCGCGAAGAATCCTAAGGAAATGCAATCCGAAAACAAAGGAAGTAGGTTACAGTACGCTTGTTCGCCCACTGCTTGAATACTGCTCAGCAGTGTGGGATCCGTACCAGATAGAGTAGATAGAAGATATGGAGAAGATCCAACGGAGAGCAGCGCGCTTCGTTACAGGATCATTTAGTAATCGCGAAAGCATTACGGAGATAATAGATAAACTCCAGTGGAAGACTCTGCAGGAGAGACGCTCAGTAGCTCGGTACGGGCTTTTGCCAAAGTTTCGAAAACATACCTTCACCGAAGAGTCAAGCAGTATATTGCTCCCTCCTACGTATATCTCGCGAAGAGACCATCAGGATAAAATCAGAGAGATTAGAGCCCTTACAGAGGCATACCGACAATCCTTCTTCCCACGAACAATACGAGACTGGAATAGAAGGGAGAACCGATAGAGGTACTCAAGGTACCCTCCGCCACACACCGTCAGGTGGCTTGCGGAGTATGGATGTAGATGTAGATGTAGATGAAGAATATTGCTTTACCATTGGTCAGTATACTCAACAGCCAATAGCAAAACAACATTCTTCCGCGTCAGTCCGCGCTTTTCATCAATAACCAATCGCAAAATAGTAAACGTAACGACTGCACTTTTTACTGACGTAATTATCTAATATGCTGTAGTTTTGCTTATGCATAAAATTATTTACTATTGTTATTTATACCTGAATTAACTTTCCCTTTATCATAAACTTACTTTACAAATCTATTCTGCAAAAATCCCCTTTGTCCATATCGATACTTCTTCGAAATGTTCCCACACTAAATCCTACTACATAACCCGTTAAACAATTATCTTCATATTAACCTTAAACCACACTCACACATCATTCATCCTGCTAAAACATATTTATAACGTTTTACGTACACAAAAATACATAACACTTTATAGAAATACTAGAACAGTTTATGAAAAACATTCTATTACTTTAGTGTACTCTAGTGGGCACAATAGAAACTAAAATCATAGTACCCCTATCCAGTATTGTCCTCTATCGGCTGATACAAAAACTACCTGCGCGTCCAGTCTCGCGTCACCATCTGTCACTCTCCAGCTTTGAGACACATCTCCCACTTAACCGCCTTCAGGGCAGGATCGTTATACGGCGCTACGCCTCAATGTGTCTCGCTGTTTTACTTACGACAAATCAAGCAGTTGCGGTAAAACAGTTGTAACACTACTAGCCCATTACTACAGTGCTTTTGGGAATTAATATGTGTCGCCTCAAGTTGCTTCTGACGTAATCATACCTAACTATTGTCGTGTACAAACATGTACCGTTTCTCTCCAGTCTATGCCACCTTCCGCCAGTCTGTGAGCGACTAATAACGGTTTTCCTGCACCTAGCTACTGTACTGGCACAGCTGCACATGGTGCCGTCTCCATACCTTAGAAAGGAAGTGGTTGCGGATAATTTGATTGCTCACCTGTTAAAGTTATCCACCTAAATCTAGCGTGTGATTTTCTTCACTGAGATTAATCTTCATACTTTGGAATTTGCGATACTCGACCGTAGATCATAATATTCGATTGCGGCGGTGATGTTTTGCTCCGAGTAGAGGTGTCACTTGAAAAAATGGCACGGTGATGGAGAAGTTTTATATTGTCTGCAGTAAATTCGCTGAATCGTGCATCTTCCTGACCCTGCACTCACTCCAACAATTAACGCAACGTCTGACAAATTCCCAGTCATGTGATACGCCTAATTATTCTCCCTCAAATACAACAGCTTTCTCTGTTTCTGTACCTCATGTCTTTAAATCTCATTACGATCGTTTTCTTCTCAAACTATTTAGCGATCAACTTCATCAAGAGAAATAAATATTCATGGCAAATACCACTATATGGCGTATAAAGTTTACATGGAAGCTATAAATTATTTTTTTTCTTTAGAGGCTAGAGTTAACGGCCTTGCCGCAGTGCTAACACCGGTTCCCGCCAGACCATCGAAGTTAAGCGCTGAGTATTCCACGTCTCCAGCAAAAAAAAAGCTTCAAATGGCTCTGAGCACTACGGGACTTAATATCTATGGCCATCAGTCCCCTAGAACTTAGAACTACTTAAACCTCACTAACCTAAGGATATCGCACAACAACCAGTCACCACGAGGCAGATAAAATCCCTGACCCCACCGGGAATCGAACCCGGAACCCGGGCGCGGGAAGCGAGAACGCTACCGCACGACCACGAGCTGCGGACCGTCTGCAGCAACTGTGATGAAATCATAGTACGATGACAGCAACAGTTCTGACCCAAATTGCTGATTTTAGGTCTTTTTTTTGCTGACAGCGTTCCAGGAACTGCACCATCACCATTTTCTGGTGTCAGAATCATAGCAGATACACGTACTGTGTCAGATTACAGCCGAAGCAAGTGTGCTTGTTGTATTCAAAGTTACTGAGCTTCCTTCCCCTTTCATCTCCTCCCCTCTTCTCCCTCCCTCTCAACATTTTTCTCGCACTTCATCATCATCAAATGTTCGGCCAGTCACAGTAGTTCTCCCCCCCCCCCCCCCGCTCCCTTCTCCTTTCGAAGTCTGTACACTAGTGAGAGGACGGAAGTTTATTTGTTTATTTGCTAAACTGATTTGATCGGTCGTGTAGTTGTTCATACTGCAAGAGCTCTTTTTCTTTCTTTAAGTGTTCAACCCTGAGGTTGTATTGCAGCAGAGGGCCATTCTTCTCTTCTGTCTGCCTTCCTCTTCATTTCCACATACGAGTTATATCCAACATCATTCATTATCTGTAGCATCTATGATAACCTTGGCCGACCTCGCCAATTCCTTCCCTCAATAGCTCCTTCTGCTATTGTTCCAATGATGTTGTTGTGTCTTAGGATGTGCCCTACAAGTTTGTCTCTTCTTGTTGGGATGTGCCTCAACAGAGATCAGGCTTTCTGCACACTTCTAAGCACCTCTACATTTGTTACTTTGTCTCTCCAGCTGATCTTCGTCATCCTTCTACAACACCACATCTCCAGGGCCTCTAACCCTCTTCTCTTCCCACTGTCCAGGTTTCACATCCGTATAGGTCCCCACTCCAAATGAAAGCTTTCATGATACGTTTCCTTATTTTCAGACAGAGTAAGTTCCTCCTCAGATTAAATGCAACTTTGGCCTGTTGTATTCTGCTCACAACATCTTTCTGGCTTCTACTGTCCTTTGTGATTTTACGTCCGATGTAGGTAAACTCCTCTATCATTTCCATCTCCTCTCTTCCATTTCTCATTCTCAGAGGTTCATATTGTGCTTCTGTACTGCATACCATCACTTTAGTGTTTTTCTCATTCCATACGGATTGCATAGAATCTTTTTCATTGTTCTGAGGCCTTCATCTAGATCATCTTTTGTCTCCCCGCCTATAGAAATGTCATCTGCAAAATGTAGCATGTCTACCTTCTGCCCATTAATTTTGATCCCCACCTCAGTAGTTTCTCGAACTTGATCTATAGCATACTGGATGTAAGCGTTGAATATAAGAGGAGGGAGAGCACATCCTTCTGTCACCCATTTTCCAACATTTGCTTCTTGTTCCTCGTGACAGTTCCTAATCAGTGCCTCCTCATTCTTACAGAAACTGAGTATCACACGGGTGCCTCTGTACTTCATTTCACTCTTCCTCAGCACACTGAGCATCTATTGCCAGATAACGTTATCAAATGCCTTTCCGTGTCTACGAAGGCAATATAAGTTGGTTTATTTTTCTGTAATTGCTTTTCTACAAGGAGCGTCTGTGCCAGAATCGCCTCTCTTGTTCCCAATCTCCTTCTGAAACAAAATAATCTTCACTCTACATATCGTCCACCTTATCTTCATTTCTCTTCAGAATTATTTTTACGAGAATTTTTGACGTATGTGATATTAGGCTTGAAATTCGGTACTGTTCACATTTTGTAGCTGCAGCCTTCTTTGGTATAGGGACAATGATGCATTTCTGAAAGTCTGTCGGTATCTCTCTTGTCTTATAGATGAACCTATTAAGTTTAAGCAGCATCATTCAGACGCTGTCACCAGATTTCTTTATTATTTCTGCAGGGATATCATCAATATCCGTTGATTTGTTGTCCCATAGTTCTTTTAGCTCTTTGTCGGTCTTCTTGAGGATTGTCATCTTCCTTGTCACCATGGTCTACTTGCTCTTCTCTTCCTATTACTTCCTCCGAAAGAGGTGTTATGGCATACAACTCCTCAATTTATTCTTTCCATCTCTTCCCCACGTCTTCACCAAAGAGAATTTTCCCCTCTTTATTCTATTGGGCCTGAGAGTGTTGTTTCACGTTTGATAAAAAATTTATTTGCAGTTCTTCCGTTTTGCATATTTTCTTCCACTCTCCTCCATATTTCCTCAAGAAAATTTTCTTTTGCTTTCCTAGCTTCTCTGTTTACTAAATTCCTTACTCTTCTGTGTTCAGCATTTCCTTGTTCTTCAGTTGCGTTTTTGGATAATCTCCTGTTTTCTATAAGCTCAATAACATCCGCTGTAATCGATTTTCTTTTGCTTTTGGGTTTACTTTTTCCAACTATCTTTTCTGCTGCCTTGTATATGGCAGCTTTAATTTGATCCCAGTTTTCATTTACTGCGCCATGTTGAAAATTTTTAATTAGGCTGTCTGTTTCGTGAGCATAGCGTTTTGCCAGTCCTTCGGTTTTCAGTTTTTATAGTTCCCATTTAAGTTTTACTGTCTTCTCCTGCAGACATTTGAATCGGAGTGACCTCGTCAGGACCAGGTTATGGTCACTGTCTATGTCTGCAGACGGATAATTCCTGCAATCTTTTAACTGGTTCATAAAAACGTGCTTTCACTGTAATTTAATGAATCTGCTGTCTCCTCAGGTCCCCTGGGATTTCCATGTGTATCTTCTTCGTTTGTGAGGCTGGAAAAATGTGTTTGCAACAACTAACTGATGCCTCGAGCAGAACTCGATTAGTCGAGCTCCTGTTTCTTTTCTTCTTCAAGGCCAACAATTCCTTCCCCCGGTTCTTCACCAACAACCGCTTTCCACTTCCCCATGACAATCAGGTGTTCATCTCCCTTAACATTTCTCATCGCATTACTTATTTCTTCGTATATTTCGTCAACGACTGCATCTTCTTCTTTGGATATTTGCATGTATACTTGTATTATTACAGTGTACTTCGGTTTAGTTTCAAGTATGAATACTATTATTCGAGACCTATATTGCGCATATCCCTTGGCACGTGAGCCATATCTTTTACACAAAATTATTCCAACTACTACCATTCGTGGTCTATCTTGATCAGTTCTGGTGTGAATGACTCTGTATTCTTCATGCCAGAAATCATCTGAATAAGGCCATCTCATCCCCAATATGATTGATATATCAATTTCCAGTACCTCCATTTCAAAATTTAGGTTTTCTAGTTTGCTACACTGAATCAGTGTTCTCACATTCCAAATTTGCAATGTTAAAATTGGGGTTGTAGGACTAGTCATAAAATTGGCATAAAAGTAAGAGGACTGGCAGAAAAATTAAGACAGGCCTCAAAATTGGCAAGTAAGAGCATTGGCGAAGATACAGATGTGTACTTGACAGCAAAAAATGTGAGCCATTGCTGAATGCAACCAGCATAATGTAGTTGTGTCGCAGGTTCTCTAAACACATAAACCCAGTGGGGTACTGTCGTTTGACTATACGCAGTGGTTACAAGAGCACTAGAGAACACTGTTCATTATGGCAGTCAGTCCAAATGTAAAATAGTACCGCAATACAACACGTATTACAAAACACATTATTAGAGATGACACAATTCCTAACGCTTGTGAATTAAACACTTCAGACGTCTAATCAAACCTATTAAGTGACATGACGAGTTCTTGTTCGCGACCTGAATTTCAGCCCAGTGTTAACCAAAAAAATTACATGTCTGATAGAGACTCGACTAGGGATACAGAAACATAAAATATTGAAGTTTTGACCGGTATTAATTTACAAGGCCGAACGTCTGGACCTGGAAGTAAATGACGATACGTTGAGCACTGCAACGGGAACCCCCATGTAGCTTATATTGCCCCTCAGAAATAAACACAAAAGGAATGTAATAAAGTGCAATGCACAAGTGTATAATCTCAAGAAAAAACGTTGTGGTGATGGACGGGGAGTAGAACCCAACACCTACATGAAGTGGTAACTAATCACAATCAGATGCCAGATATTAAATATGTTCATCAATAGCCTGATATGGGTACCTAAAACGACGATACAAATGATTTTTGCCTGGAAGGGATTCGAACCCGACACCTTTAATTCTTGTCTTATAGCTACAAATAGACATTAAATACTCATTGTTTCTTCAACACTAGCAAGATGGACACATATTTGGCTAGAGGTAATGCCGCGAATAGTTTTGTGCTTCCTGGGACTCCAACCCCATGCAACTCCATTCGCCACTGACTGGAACAGAGTTGGGTAAGTTTTTGCTGCCAGAGGCAGAAGTCGCTGCTTTCAGAAACTCTGTCTCTAGTAAGTATTTTTACAATGGTAATGTTATTTCATTTTATGACCCAGTCGTCATGTAAGGTTATAGGACCTTCATTTCTCTTTGTCAGTGACCTTGAGATTTTGATTGAATTAGCATTAGAATGGGTCTCGAGCTCCGATTCCAATTTTTCTCTGAATTCGAATCCTTCGAAATTATGCTCTCCATTATTTCGTTCTTTCATCACAATGCAAAACTCCTCCAGGTCTCTACTAATAGCGCTATTCTAACTATCAGTGAAAGGGAGTCCGGTACTTGACACCTCTTAATGTGGGGTCAACAACGACGATGGAGTCTTCATATCAGGAAGAATTACCACCACCTGTAGTTCCAGATTTTTCATCAGATGATGTTACTCCTCAGGATGTTCTGTTGAATACTGATGAGGAAGGTATGCATGCTTATGTGTTTGTTTTTATAATAATTACTGTTTATTTTTGTGCTGCGTAGACACAGATTTCGATTGCAACAATTATATATATATATTGTACATTCTTGCTTTATTGTGTTTTTATAAGTCTTACATTACATTTATGAAGGTGTTTTTTTTGTTCTAATATTCCACAATATTCTGAATACCAGTATATGGTGTTATAATACTAATTACTAGTATTACAGGAACAGCTGCCAAAAATACTAGTTCACCTCGTAACCATAGGCATCGTGACCAACAAAATGACCAAGGCTGTGGACTATTTCAGTTTCCTTAAGGTACAGACATTGTAGCGCCAGATGGAATGACCTGGAAAGTGAGAGTTATAGGTCACTATTCAGCTGGCAGATATGGAAGACGGTATATTTTCAAATACCATGCAGGACTATTTCCGCATTCGAAACGAAACGTGAATGGGACCAGCTACAGTGCTTGGCATCTTATGATATTGGACGAAATTTTGAAACACATTGTAAAATGCAATGAGACGAAACACGTAGAGTTTTGGGTTCAGATGACTGGAGCTTGAACGTTAAGAACTGGAAGCTTTTATAGCTATATTGTAAGTCCGTGGTGCTATAGGCGCGAAGAGCTTAGAGCTAGACACATTGTGGTCAATGAAGTGGGGAAATAATTTTCTGAAGTCACCAATGGCTCTCGAAAGATTCAGAGATAATGCGTTATCTCAGATTTGACATTAATTTCAAATCAAATGGCTCTGAGCACTATCGGACTTAACATCTGAGGTCATGAGTCCCCTAGAACTTAGAACTACTTAAACCTAACTAACCTAAGGACATCAGACACATCCATGACCGAGGCAGGATTCGAACCTGTTACCGTAGCAGTCGCGCGGTTCCGGACTTAAGCGCCTAGAACCGCTCGGCCACACCGGCCGGCTAACATTAATTTCACAACATTGCAATTGCTGAAAGAAGACAAGTTTGCTTTGGTAACACAAATCTGGTACGAGCTCATTGTGAATGAACAGCTGTTTCCTTAAAAGCGCAGTTGCAGATTCACACAGTCCATGGCCTCAAAACCGGACAAATACGGACAAAAGTATTTAATGTCAGTAGATAAAGACCCCAAACATACTGTGAATGCTTTTCTTTATCTAGGAAAGGGTGACACTTGGCCGAGTGATGAACGTCTTGGTGATTTTGTTGTGAAAAAATAATGCTACGTTATCTCAGTAAAGAAAGACATTTCACGTGTTGCAATTTTTTCACCTCCTTGGCTGTCTCTGAAACCTTGAAATCAAATGCTACAAGTCTATTGGGCACCATAAATCCATCTCACAGAGATATTCCAGTCTGTATCAAGAAGGTAAAAGAAGTGTTATACAACACAGTACTGCCGAAAAAGAATGATACCACATTGACATTATACCAGGGAAGAATATCTTGCTTCTGGGCACTATGGATCCTTATATTAAAAATGAAGATGGTCTGAAAAGAAGCGAGATACAGTTACATTTTTTAATGTCTCTAAATATGTATTGGACGTGGTCTACCAAATGGCTTGCAAATACTCTGTCAAAGCACCATCGAGATGTTAGCATTTTCACGCATTTTACAACTTGCTGGATTTGGGTGGGATAAATGCCTGTGTGTTGTACAATGCTCTAAACGAGAAAAAAGTTGAAACGCAGAGATTTCACACTGCAGCTGGGAGAGGAGCTTGCTGAGAAGTCTGCAGCAACCAGGAAGACAAGTACCCCCGTCACACCGGATGACATTCCTGACACACAATAAAAGTGAACACTTTGCCCTGTAAAGTCTAACCCTGAAGCAAATAAATCATTTGTAAAGCGTTATATGTGCAAGAAAACTGTCTGCAACGAATGCACATCAAAAGACAATTATTTGCGCTCATTATGGCTCTGAGCACTATGGGACTTAACTTTTGAGGTCATCAGCCCCTAGAACTTAGCACTGCTTAAACCTAACCAACCTAAGGACGTCGCACACATCCATGCCCGAGGTAGGATTCGAACCTGCGACCGCAGCGGTCGCGTGGTTCCAGACTGTAGTGCCTAGAACTGCTCGGCCACTCCGGCCGGCTGCGCTCATTATGTGATGGTAGTCAGTAAGGGCACCCAGAAAATATGTGTACTTTTTATAAAAAAATAAGTGATGATTTGTGGAAGGTTACTTTATTTTTGTTTATTTCATAAAAATATTTCCAGCACTACAAAGAATTGATTCATTAGTAGTAACAATAACTCACTGACACAGTATAATAAAAGGGCAGATACGGTGAGTCATTACTGACCCAACCGCCAATCTAAGTGAGTGCTGTGTCCAAATATCAGCGGTTCTAGTGTTAGAAAACAATGGAACAGAACGGGCTTGATATCGCGGCTTTAAGTTCACACTGCATGACGGTGACTACAAGACCACGAATAGGCTATTCACAAAAACAACTGAAGTGGAAGGCAACACTTCCCATACTATGCTGCGTATCCCATTATGACAAAGACATGTTGCTAACACATGTGAAATTCGTTGTTTGGTTGGACTGAGCTTTGCTTGTAATGGCTAAGGTGTGGGCTCGATTCCCGGTGGGGCTACCAGTTTATAAGAGCCACAAACATACTGTCTTCATATCCAGTAACGCTAAGTAAAGGACGCAGGACTGTACCTTCATTCCAAATCAACAATGGATTTGTTTTGGCTGTCAGAGGCAGAAGGTGCTGCCTTAAGAAACTCTGTCTCTAGCAATCATTCTTATAATAGAAATATTATGTTATTTCATGAACCAATGTCATGTAAGGTCGTAGCACCTTTATTTTTTTCTAAATGATCTTGAGCTTATGATTGTATTGGCACTATAATGGGATTAGAGCACCGACAGCAATTTTTCTCTAGATACAAACCCTTCGAAATGATATTCTCCCATGATTTCGTTGATTCCTCTTGATACCATATTCCTCCAGGCCTCCATTAACGGTATCATTTTAACTAATAGTGAAAGAGAATTTGGCAGTAGACACATCTTCGTGTAGGGTGAAAAACAAGGATATGCACAGGACTGGAGTCCCAGGCAGCACAGAACTATTCGTTGCGTTACCTCTAGCCAAACCTGGCGCATCTTTTTGAAGAAACAGTAAATTTCTTACCTCTATTCATAGCTATAAGACAATAACTGAAGGTGACGGGTTCGAATGCCTGGCAGGAAAAAATCATTTGTGTCGTCGTTACATGTTCCTCTACCACGCTTGGTGAAGACATTTAATACGTGACATGTGATCGTGCTTAATTAAAAATTGGTATAGGTATTGGTTTCTACTCCCTATGCACCATCACAACTTTACTTCTGGGCGTTTCACACTTTTGCGTTGCATTTTATTACATACCTTTCGCTGTTACTTATCAGGAGCAGTATAAACTTCATGCGGCTTCCCGGCGGTGAGGTAAACGGATCGTCATTTATTTCCATTTTCGGACATTCGGCCTTGTAAACTGATACTGATGATAACTTTGATATTTTACTTCCCTTTGTACCAAGTCGAGTCCCTATCAGACATGCAAGCTTTGCTTGGTTAACAGTGGGTTCCAATTACGATTACTAACAACAACATTTCATGTACGTTTAATGAGTGTGATAAGACTTCTGCCATGTCACTTATTATAATGATGTTTAATTTACAAGCATTAAGGACTGCTTCCTCTCTAACAAAGTGTGTTCTAATATTTTTTGTACGACGGTATTGGTTTGCATCTGGTCTGACTTGTAGTCTCCTATGTATAATCAACGACTGTATTGCTGAGGGTTTAGAGGACCTGTGGCACAGCTATCCTATGTTGGGTGCATACCGTCAGGTGTGGCCTACACATTATACGAGTATATCTGGCGTGACCTACTTTTTGTGCTATCGAGTGCACTTGGAAATACTAACTCACTTACAGGTGTTCTACGCCTAACAGATATAAATTATTAATTCACGAGTGATGTAAATACAGATGTAAGGATTTTCAGTACACCATCCGCAATCAGTAGAAATGTCTGCACTTACACCCGTTACGCATTGTATAAGTAAAGATGACGCAGCAGATTTCACATTTACAAATCGTGTTTGTGTACCAGTTGGCTGTGGAAAGATCGTGTTGTGCCCCGTGAAGGAGGAGGAGCATCCACCAGCACGTGTTGGGATCCTGCAGCAGTAGGATCATGACCTATCGAGACAGCTCGCGTTGCTCGGAATCCGACGACCGTCACGCGAAAATGAATCTACAGCTTCCGAAGGATCATACTCTACGTCGTACAAAATCTCACATGTCCCACAGTACTGCCGCCTGAGCGGACTGACATATCGCTACTGGGTCATGTGGGATGTGGTAGTGCCACTCACTACTCTATAGAACAAGATAACTTCCGCTTCGTATTGTCGGTATTTTTTATACAGCAGCCCTAACGTTTCTGACGGGTTAGGGCCGGTGGCCGTGAACTACTTTCGAAGACTCCGCGACGTTAACTTTCAGCAAGATAATGAGCGACCGCATGTAGCTCGTGCTGTCCTGACCCACCTCAATACAGAGGGAGTTCGATGCACTCAACAGAACGTTTTCCAGAGCTCTCATCCATAGGAAACATATAGTCAAGGAATGCCAAGGGACAAGCGCGCCAATTCTCGCCAACGATAGGAATGATGCTGTGGAATGTTGAAGCAGCATGAAAGCGGATCACAGCCATTGTTGCTCTGCGTAGAAAATTTCGCATCCTGTACACTCCCAAATCATGTACAAATTTAATCATGTTTCTTCCTATTCTACCACTACCGTATACCCATAATAATATTTCGTTACCTACGATCCTTTCTGTCCTACAGATTAAGTGACCAACAGAGTACTAACGCTTTTCGCCTGCAGATCTAGAAGTGGTTTTATGATTCGAGGAGTACCCCATACGCTAAAATGAGTGTTTCGTTTGCTGATGTGTAATGTATTGGTTTAATATGTTACGTGCTTTAGTAATTGCAAGCATTATTATTTAATGATGGAGTACTGTGTATTCGCGTCACGATAAAAGCGAAATATTTACGTACATTCTAGATAGTAAACATAGTTTATTTACGCGTCCTCAGAGTTTTTCGCTGTGTCATATTTCAATAAAATCTCCTCGGTTTACAGGCCGCGTCATTTCGAATGAAACACTCGACTTCTTAACAGCCGACTCCACTATCGTCGTTTGGAGTTGAAAACACTGACTGCCCGGGCTGGCACGTGTTCTGCTTATATAGATAAAATTACAGCGCCTGGAACCTTCCAGAGTGTGCCGGAATGGTGAATACGCTGGCCAATTGCCATCTGCCCTCGAGAGTTTTATTGGAAATGAGGTGGCTTGTAAACATAGATTTTATCGAAATGATTTATTCATACTTACGTTCAATCATTCTACTCTTCAACTCTTGAATATTCGGTGAAAGGTATTTAAAATGGCTACTTACAAACCTTGGAAATGTGCGGAAATAATTGGGAACATATATACTCTTGGCCCCTTTCGTAGGCGGTCCGTTGAGAGATAGCACTACCTGTTACTTCTTCGCACTGTAGGATTCCAAAAGGAACATGCAGGGCAATGGTATCACTCTACATCACTGTAATGACGTAATTACGCTTTGCAAAGAGAGACTGCAAAGAGGGCACTTGAAATACATGTGCAGTGCCACTGTTCGCTGTATTTATCCATTCCGTTTGCAGACCTTCTGGCATTGACAGAGAATCGGATGTTGCTTTGGCCGCATCAGTTGTTTGTTATAAAGCACTGAATCTATTTATTTTCCGCGTCGGTGTAGACGTCACTGCGATGCATACAGTACGTCGTGTACGTTTTTTGTCGTTATTCGGGACGTCCGTTATTAATCCCGACCAACCGGCTGTGGTGCTTCTCCAGTCGGGCGCCGCTTGCGAGCTTTGAAGAGGACGCTACCTACCTATTCCATGAGGAGTGGACAGTGGTATCACAGAATAGAGTGTACACAGAATGGAAACTAGGCTGCAATCCATGCGCCAAAATTTAGTGTGTATGCGCCGAGTCTGGCATAGTGAATTCGAGTAATCAGCTGTTGTTTGAAGCCAAAGGTAAACGGATACTTTTGTTTACTTTATTCATTTTGAATATTAGCCGCCGGGATTACCTACAACGAAACCGTTGTTTGAGGTACTATTAAATTTAGAACTATATAATGAACAATAGTAGGAGGAAAGACCACACAAGCAAGTAATGAGTGGTACATGAGGAACATGAAATTTCCGATTTTCTTGCTGTAAGCAATGAAAGCTCATTGAACAGTTAAAAATACTGTATGTAGATGAAGCAAAGCTGGAAACCACCTGCAGTTAGTTTTTCGATAGAGGTTCTCATTTTCCTCCACAGAATCAAAATCACCTTTTTGGGATTTAGTGCGTTTGGTTCAGTACTTTGTTTAAGAAATCTTATTCAATTCTGAGAAAACTAATTGGCACAAAAAATTAATTTCTTTTGAATCTTACAATTTCATACCACAGCTTAATGATGAAGAGAGTATTTTTTCGATATCTGTTGCAGTTATTGTGATGATTTCCAAGCAGGGTACAGCATTAAATTTGAAAGGTTTGCAATGAAAACTGTGAGCCCTGGCTACTTTACACTTGAGTCATTTCAGGTGATACTTTGCTGTGTACTAAATGTAGGTAACCTACAGAAATTGGTTTTAAAGCTTGAAGGAAAGCCAGTGTATGGAGAAAATAGAAGTTGGAGTATTTCATTTGAGCAGACTGACGCCGAAAGCGCTGCCTGAGTACACCACGCGCGTGTACTGTACCTTGCAGATCACAGTTATGTGTGAACACTTTGTATCTCAAATTACTGGTCGTGAGTTATCATTGCTCGAAAAAACTGATGAAGGAGATTTCTTACATCGTAAGTTACATAATGGGAAAGCTCATATTTAGGACAAGGCTTGACAAATTTTCTGTATGGCACTTGAGTCTAATTCAATGCAGCCCATTGTCTTCATTTAAAGTAACACCTGGTGTGTTACTTTCAGGTTGAAACGTAATGAAAATTCCAGCATTGGTATAAATACTCAAACCTCGGGGAAAGTGTCCCACAAGAGCTGTTTCTGATGGAAGTGAACTTGATTTATCAGCTCGAAGTGTCAGGAAAGAAAAATTAACCAATAAAATAAAATTTCTACAAGAAAAAAACCGATATTTATAAGACAAGATAACTCCATTATCATCTGAAGTTAAAATCAGAGGCAGTTCAATGATTGCACTTGTGAATAGTGGTGAATTTAAAAGTTTATGAGATAAGTTTTGAATTAAAGATTTATCACAAATTGCTTCATCAGCGTTCCCCTAAGTAAAAGTTTTCGTTTAGTTGGTTAAATTACTTCCATTTCGTAAGAATCTCCATTACGAGCAGCAGAAGGCAGCTATAATTTCGCGTTCATTCCGCTTCAAAACGGCGTCAAACACACGCTTCAAAACGGCGTCAAACACAACGCTTCTCTTCACACATGTCAAAGAAGCCGCACTCTGCTTTCATGTCTGTATACTCTCTATTCTATGCTGGTATGCTGGAAAATGTGCAGTTTATGTCAGAACAGAACAACAGCGACTCGGCGGCGAACAGCTCCCTTGTTCTTTGACAGCGCAACGGCGCAGAGACACCTGGGGCCTGCCATGGGCCTGCATGAGGGCGGGCGTGCGGGAGGCGTGAGAGGGCATCGTGGCCTGGACACGTTATGAGTTGCAGTGGTGGTCTTGTAGACTAATGTGACATATGCCGTACAAAGACATCTATGAAGATGGAATGATAGGTTGCGCTTCACCTCAGAATGCTACACTGAAGCGGCAAACAAACCGGTATAGGCATGCGGTTTCAAAGACAGAGATGTGTAAAGAGGCAGAAAACGGCGCTGTGGTCGGTAACGCCTATATAAGACAAGTGTCTGGCGCAGTTGTAAGATCGATTACTGCTGCTACAATGGAAGGCTATCAAGATTTACGTGAGTTTGAACGTGGTGTTATAGGCGGTGCACGAGCGATGGGACACATCATCTCGGACGTAGCGATGAAGAGGGGATATTTCCGTACTAACATTTCACGAGTGTACCTTGAACATCAGGAATCCGGTAAAACATAAAATCTCCGACATCGCTGCAGCCGAAAAAAGATCCTGCAAGAACGGGACCAACGACGACTGAAGAGAATCTTTCAACGTGACAGAAATGCAACCCTTCCGCAAATTACTGCAGATTACAAGTGTCAGCGAGTGAACCATTCAACAAAACATCGTCGATATCGGCTTTTGCAGCCGAAGGGCTACTCGTGTACCTTTGATGACTGCACCACACAAAGCTTTACGCCTCCCCTGGGTCCGTCAACATCGACCTTGCACTGTTGATGACTCCCCCCTGCGGGTCCGGGGTAAGAATAGGCCCGAGGTATTCCTGCCTGTCGTACGAGGCGACTAAAAGGAGTTTCAACCGTTTCGGCCTTCCATGTGATGGTCCCCCTTGGGGTTTGACCTCCATTTTTCTAAATTTCTACAGAAGTACGAGCCTTTTGGGGAAGGACACCTTACGTGGTGTACCACTGGTCCTAAGTGCACTCAGACCTTGGCACTCAGCATTGCACCGGCGTTGTAACCATACCCACTATTACTCAAATTGGGCCTAAACGCCTTTTGGGTTGTCCCAGTTACGCCCATAGTGCGTCTCCATCTGCACCAGCGATCATGATGGACTTTCCATGGCACCAGAAATCCAGCACGGTAGCCAGCCCGTTGTGGTGGGGTCGTCATGTACCCTCTAGGTTGTAGCCCCCTGACAACACAGGGATCGTACTGCCGATACCTGAGCTGCACCCTCCCCACGTCGGCCAAGGAGTAGATGCCCGTCTCCTTGGGGCATCAGGACTCCCGGCAATGGTCATCTTGCCAGGTGGCCCTTGCTGCGGCTGGGTGGCGCCCGTGGGGAGAGCCCCTGGTCGGAGTGGGTGGTATCGGGGCGGACGTTTCGCAGATGAAACGTCACCACGTATCGGGTCGCTCTGCGGCCGAGTCTTTCAAAAGAAAAAGTACCGTTTCTGGTTCTGGTTCTCCTGCCCCTTCCCCCTTGGCCACTCCATGGGAGGAGGGACAGGCCCGCCGGCTTGGAGCGAAGTACTTCCCCCGCTATTTGGTCTGTTCTCGAACCGATGGGGGGACATTCGCCACCTCCAAGCCCATGTTCTTTGTTCAGCACATTGAGGACATCTTCGGGGAAATCGAGGCTCTCAGCAAGATGCGTTCAGGGTCCGTACTTATCAAGACCACGTCCGCCACACAGTCGGCGGCGCTCCAGGCGTGCGACCGCCTAGGGGACATCCCAGTCTCCATTGTCCCACATCTGGCACTCAATAGGACGCAGGGGGTTATTTTTCATCGTGACCTCCTGCTACAATCTGATGAGGAGCTCAGGGCCAACCTGGAGCGCCGAGGCGTGCATTTCGTCCGGCGAGTCCAGCGCGGCCCCAAAGACCGTCGCATCGACACTGGGTCCTTTATCCTCGCCTTCGAGGGGGACGTTCTCCCATAGAAGGTAAAGGTAATGTGCTACCGGTGTGACGTGCGACCCTACGTTCCGCCTCCTATGCGCTGTTTTAGGTGTTTGCGCTTTGGGCACATGTCGTCACGGTGTGAGGCTGAGCCCCTCTGTGGCGATTGTGGCCGTACTCTTCGTGAGGAACATACATGCACCCCACCACCTCGGTGCATTAATTGTCCTGGCGTCCACTCGCCTAGATCCTCAGACTGCCCCGCATATCAGAAGGAGAAGACGATACAAGAAATCAAAACTTTGGATCGGCTGTCTTATTCTGAGGCCAGGAAGAAGTACGACCGCCTCCATCCCGTGCCATTGACCACTTCATTTGCCTCAGTTGTGTCCACTCCTTCCGCGGTATCCTCACCCCTCTCCTGTCCCCCCTCCGCCTCCTCCACCCATCAGGGGGCTCTTCCTCCGCCTCCCAAATCCCTCCCTTCCAAATCCTCCTCCCCCGTGGCCCCCACCCCCTCTGCCCCAGGGGCCATCCTTCCTCCTCCTTCTCCCCACACGCCACCTGAGAAGCGATCCTCTTCTAAGGCGTCCATCGGGGACACGTTCCGGACCCCGGTTTCCGAGGTCCGGCGTTCCAAAACGGACCCCGCGCGTGAGGACCTTCTTCGGGTCCAGCCCACCATCTCTGTGCCTCCTCGGCCTTCCAAGAAGGCCTCCAAGAAGAAGTCTCTATCCCCCTCTCCACCCCGGCGCGTTTCGACTGACGCTCCATCCGTGAGTCGCCGCTCCCGGCGCCGGGACGCTCTGCTGCCAGGCGCTCAGCTGGCCTTTCGTCGGCAAATGATGCTGCCCCTCCTACACAACCAGGGACAGCGGCCGCAGCTGGCGACCAGTCGATGGAACCGGATCCGCCTCCCGTCGGTTGTAGCGTTGTTCCCTCGCAACCTGGCCCTCCGCGGCCGTCGAGGTGACCAGCTCTTCCCCCGTCTCGTTCCTCCAACTTTTTGACTAGCGATGGCGTTGTTTCATTGGAACATAAGAGGTATTCGATCTCATCGGGAGGAATTACAACTGCTCCTCCGCCTGCACTGTCCGCTCGTCCTTGGACTCCAGGAAACCAAGTTGCGCCCGACTGACCGTATTGCCTTTACCCACTATACCTCGGAGCGGTATGACCTTACCCCTGTGGACGGTGTCCCAGCTCATGGTGGGGTCATGTTGCTCATTCGGGACGACGTCTATTACCATCCCATCCCATAGACCACCCCACTCCAAGCAATAGCTGTCCGCATTACTCTTTCTGCTTTTACTTTTTCAGTTTGTACCATCTACACTCCACCGTCGTCTGCCGTTAGTCGGGCTGACATGATGCACCTGATCGTTCAGCTTCCCCCGCCGTTTTTATTGTTTGGCGACTTCAATGCCCATCATCCCCTTTGGGGCTCTCCTGCATCCTGTCCAAGAGGCTCACTCTTGGCAGATGTCTTCAACCATCTCAATCTTGTCTGCCTCAATACCGGCACCCCGACTTTCCTCTCGGACTCCACTCATACCTTCTCCCACTTGGACCTCTCGATATGTTCTACCACCCTTGCCCGTCGGTCCGAGTGGTATGTCCTTTCTGACACCTATTCGAGCGACCACTTCCCCTGTGTCGTTCGTCTCCTGCACCACACCCCATCCCCATGTCCTTCGAGCTGGAACATACTGAAAGCTGACTGGGGACTTTACTCATCCCTGGCGACCTTTCCGGACCACGATTTTCCCAGTTGTGACAGTCAGGTCGAATACCTCACGGCTGTTATCATCCATGCTGCCGAACGTTCCATTCCTCGTACTACTTCTTCACGTCGCGTTTCCGTCCCCTGGTGGAACGAGGCTTGTAGGGACGCTATCCGTGCTCGACGACGTGCTTTACGCACCTTTCGCCGCCATCCTACGTTGGCGAATTGTATTGAATACAAACGACTCCGAGCGCAATGCCGTAGAGTCATCAAAGACAGCAAAAAAGCTTGTTGGGCCTCTTTCACCGGCTCCTTTAACAGTTTTACTCCATCTTCCGTCGTTTGGGGTAGCCTGCGCCGGCTGTCGGGTATTAAGGCCCACTCCTCGGTACCTGGCCTGACCTCAGGTAATGCGGTCCTTGTTGATCCGGTGGCTGTCGCCAACGCCTTTGGCCGCTTTTTCGAGGAGGTTTCAAGCTCCGCCCATTACCATCCTGCCTTCCTTCCCAGGAAAGAGGCAGAAGAGGCTCGGCGACCTTCCTTCCACTCGCTGAATCTGGAAACCTATAATGCCCCCTTTACTATGCGGGAACTCGAACGTGCGCTTGCACTGTCCCGGTCCTCTGCTCCGGGGCCGGATGCCATTCACGTTCAGATGCTGGCACACCTTTCTCCGGCGGGCAAAAGCTTCCTTCTCCATACCTACAATCGCGTCTGGACCGAAGGTCAAGTCCCCATGCGTTGGCGTGACGCCGTTGTTGTTCCTATACCCAAACCCGGGAAGGATAGACACCTTCCTTCTAGTTACCGCCCCATTTCTCTTACAAGCTGTGTCTGTAAGGTGATGGAGCGCATGGTTAATGCTCGGTTAGTCTGGATTCTTGAATCTCGACGGCTACTTACTAATGTCCAATGCGGCTTTCGTCGCCGCCGCTCCGCTGTTGACCACCTCGTGACCTTGTCGACATTCATCATGAACAACTTTTTGCGAAGGCGCCAAACGGTAGCCGTGTTCTTCGACTTGGAGAAGGCTTATGACACCTGTTGGAGAGGAGGTATCCTCCGCACTATGCACAGGTGGGGCCTACGCGGTCGCCTGCCCCTTTTTATTGATTCCTTTTTAACGGATCGAAAGTTTAGGGTACGTGTGGGCTCCGTATTGTCCGACGTCTTCCTCCAGGAGAACGGAGTGCCTCAGGGCTCCGTCTTGAGCGTAGCCCTTTTTGCCATCGCGATCAATCCCATTATGGATTGCATTCCACCTAATGTCTCAGGCTCTCTCTTTGTCGATGACTTCGCGATCTACTGCAGTGCCCAGAGAACATGCCTCCTGGAGCGCTGCCTTCAGCGTTGTCTAGACAGCCTCTACTCATGGAGCGTGGCAAATGGCTTCCGGTTCTCTGAAGAAAAGACGGTTTGTATCAACTTTTGGCGATATAAAGCGTTCCTTCCGCCATCCTTACATCTCGGTCCCGTTGTTCTCCCATTCGTGGACACAACTAAGTTTCTAGGGCTCACGTTGGAGAGGAAACTGTGTTGGTCTCCACACGTCTCTTATTTGGCGGCCCGTTGTACACGTTCCCTTAATGTCCTCAGAGTTCTTAGCGGTTCATCTTGGGGAGCGGATCGCACTGTGCTGCTTCGCTTGTATCGGTCCATAGTCCGATCGAAGCTGGATTATGGGAGCTTCGTCTACTCGTCCGCTCGGCCGTCCCTCTTACGCCGGCTCAACTCCATCCACCATCGGGGGTTACGTCTTGCGACCGGAGCCTTCTACACTAGTCCTGTCGAGAGTCTTTATGCTGAAGCTGCCGAGTTACCGTTGACCTACCGGCGCGACGTACTGCTGTGTCGGTATGCCTGCCGGCTGTCGTCTATGCCCGACCACCCCTCTTACAAGTCCTTCTTCGCCGATTCTCTCGACCGTCAGTACGGGTTGTATGTGTCCGCCCTGCTGCCCCCCGGAGTCCGCTTCCGTCGCCTGCTTCGACAATTGGATTTTGCCCTCCCTACCACCTTCAGAGAGGGTGAGAGCCCGACACCACCTTGGCTCCAGGCTCTGGTTCATATTTATCTCGACCTCAGCTCACTCCCGAAGGATGGTACTCCGGCTGCAATGTATTGCTCACGGTTTGCCGAACTTCGTGCTCGACTTGCCGGTCACACCTTTATTTACACCGATGGCTCCAAAACTGACGATGGTGTCGGCTGTGCCTTTGTCGTCGGGGTCGCCACATTTAAATACAGGCTCCTCGACCAATGTTCCAGCTTTACGGCCGAGCTTTTTGCTCTCCATCAGGCCGTTCAGTATGCCCGCCGCCACCGCCATTCATCATATGTACTCTGCTCTGACTCACTCAGTGCTCTTCAGAGCCTTGGAGCTCCCTATCCGGTCCATCCCTTGATACAACGAATACAGCAGTCCCTCCATTCTTTGGCTGATAACGGTGGTTCTGTCAGCTTTCTGTGGGTTCCCGGACATGTGGGAGTGCCTGGGAATGAGGCTGCGGATGCTGCAGCCAAGGCTGCAGTCCTCCTACCTCGGCCAGCCTCCCATTGTGTCCCGTCATCCGACGTTCGTGGGGATGTCTGTAAGAGGCTTGTGTCGTTGTGGTGGGATGCTTGGTCATCCCTCCAAGGAAACAAGCTCCGGGCAGTAAAACCGCTACCAACTGCTTGGACAACATCCTCCCGACCATCTCGGCGCGAGGAGGTCCTTCTGACCAGGTTGCGGATTGGGCATTGCCGGTTTAGCCACCGCTACCTGCTCTCCGGTGACCCAGCCCCGCAGTGCCCTTGTGGTCAGGCATTAACAGTGCACCATGTTTTATTGTCGTGTCCCCGTTTTAGTCAATTTCGTGTTGTCCTGTCCCTGCCATCTACTTTACCGGATGTTTTAGCTGATGACGCTCGAGCAGCTGCTCGTATTCTGCGTTTTATAACTTTAACTGGCTTGTCCAAGGACATTTAATCTTTTTACTTATTTTGTCTACATCTTTGTCGGGTCCTTCTGGTGTCCCCTCCATCCCCTTGAGTTTTACCAGATTCCCTGTGCTCAAACAACAGTGACTGGGCGCTAATGACCTCAGCAGTTGAGCGCCCTTAAACCCAACCAAAAAAAAAAAACTGTTGATGACTGGAAAGATGTTGCGTGGTCGGATGAGTCTCGTTTCAAATTGTATGGAGCGGACGGACGTGTATGGGTATGGAGACAACTTCATGAATCCATGGACCCTGCATGTCAGTAGGCTCTGTAATCTTGTATGGCGTGTGTCGTGATATGGGACCCGTGATACGTTTATACACGACTCTGACAGGTGACGCGTACGTAACCGTCCTGTCTGATGACCTGCATCCATACATGCCCACTGTGTAATCCGACGGATTTGAGCAATTCCAGATGGACTATGCGACACCCCACAAGTCCAGAATTGCTACACAGTGGCTCTAGGAACACTTATGGCTTTAAACACTTCAGCTAGCCAGCAAACCCCCCTGTCATAAACGTTATTGAGCATAGCTGGGATGCCTTGCAACGTGTTGTTCACAAGAGATCTCCATCCCCTCGTAGTCTTACGGATCTATGGGCAGCTCTGCAGTATTCATGGTGTCAGTTCCCTCCAGCACTACTTCAGAAGTTAGTCGAGTCCATTACATGTCGTGTTGAGGGACTTCTGCGTGGTCGAGGGGGCCCTTCACGATATTAGACAGGTGTACCAGTTTCTTTGGCTCTTCAGTGTAATTTTTGCGGCTGAGAGGTGATCACGTTTAGTTTGCAGTAAAGATGGGACTCAAATAAAATTCCACACTAAACCTGAACCTGCGATTTGTCAACTGTTAAAATTCCTGCTGTGATGAAACCAGGCGCAAATAGCGCTATAGGAGAGCGGTAAGTTGGGTGATGGCGGACCGCGTTAATTTGTCGTACAATGCGGCAAACTATGTCAAAATGGACAGCAAGAATGAATCACACTTCGTATATAACATAACATCTAATAGAAGGATACAAATAAGCATGTGATAGCACGCTGATGGAGCGTAAGTGTCGCGTCACCAAACGTCGGATTCCCATCGATTTAGGCTGCTGAATCATAAAATAAATCTGTACACAGAATTACAGATGGTGAAGATACATCATCAGTGAGATAATAACTGATTCTCAGCAGTATTAACGTTTTCAGAATTATCTTCGTGCTAAAAAAAGAGTATCTCACGTTTGCAGAGAGAGAAAAGGAAGAGGGTCGGAAGAAGGACTCTTAGAGAGCTTGCTTTGTTTCATTCAAAGGAACAACGTATTTATTCCATCGATTCTAATGTGTTGAGTGGAAGGATATACGTACTTTTAGGATGCTACAAAATTAAATGAAAAATTTTATTTGTTGTAATGATTGATAGTACCAGTCATTTGCAGAGTACCGCTACACAATGAGGTGACGAAAGTCTTGGGATAGCGAAATGAGCTTGTGCAGATAGCGGTAGTATGACGTACACAAGGTATAAACGACACTGGAGTGGCGGAGATGCCGTTTGTACTCAGGTGATTTATTTGGAAAGCCTTCCGACGTGTTTATAGCCGCACGACGAGAATTAACAGATTTTGTACGAGTATTAGTAGTTGGAGATCCATGAGACATTCCTTTTCGGAAATCGTAAGAGAATTCAGTACTCGAAGATTGATAGCGTCAAGAGTGCGCCGAGAATACCTCCCACCACTGACAACGTAGTAGCCGGCGGCCTTCACTTAACGGCCGAGAGCAGCAGCATTTGCGTAGAGTTATCAATGTGCCGACATTTGGCGTTAATGCACCGTGGCAGCAGACGACCGAAGCGAGTGGCTTTGCTAACAGCTCATCACCTGCACCGTGTTCCTGACCATACCGGTTCGGCCTTGGACGACTGGAAAACCGTGGCCTGAGCAGAGCCCCGGTTTCAGTTGGTAAGAGGTGATGGTAGGGTTCGAGTGCGGCGTGGACCCCGCCAAGCCATGGACCTAAACTGTCAACAGGTCACTGTGCAAGCTGGTGGTGGTTCCATAATGGTGTGGACTGTGTTGACATCGAGTGGACTGGGTCATCTGTTCCAGCTCGATCGATCATTCACTGGAAATGTTTATATTTGCATATTTGGATGCCATTTGCAGCTGTTCCTGAAGTTCATGTTTCCAAAGAACGACGGAATTTTTATGGACGACAATTCGCCATGTCACCACGTTACAATTGTTCTCGAATGTTTGAAGAACATTCTGGACATTTTGAGCGACCGCCCAGACTACGACATGAATTCCATCCAACAAAATCGAGAGGTCAGTTCGTGCATACTGTCCTACACCGCCAGCAGTTTCGAAATTGATGACGACTATAGAAGCGGTATAGCTCAATATTTCGGCAGAGGACTTGGAACGACTCGTTGACTTCACGCTACGTCGAGTCGCTGCACTACGCCGAGTAAAAGAAAGTTCGACACGATATTAGAAGGTATCCCATGACTTTTGTCACCTCACTGTAATTGAAGTGGCCTTCTTTTTAATATCTTTAATATCTTGTGTTCTTCTAAGATTCTATCTGGCGCTAGCTAATATTATCGCCAGTCGATTTGTTACTATTTTTAAAATTTGGGAGACATTATTGAAGCCCATCTATTCCAAGATAGTTTGAGTTCTTAGCGATTAGGAGGTCAGTGTTAAGTATTTGGTGTTCGTAAACTCTTATTTGCAAGCACTGTCTCAATTATTAGTTGGTAAATAGTTCACTAAACGCGCTTGGTGGCAACCGAACCCAGTCTGCCACTCCACATTCTAACGAGCCGGCTTTTCAAATATTGGTAAATATTTTGGTAAGCGCTGTAGGCCTGGAACGTATTAGCAGCTGAATGTAGGTGTACAGTTTGCAGTCAGCTTTTTGGTAGTATTCTCTAGCGGCTTGTCCTCAGCTGGTTTCCATTGCCATTTGATTTTTTGTCAGATGTAATCTTTTTTTACGTGATTCATTTCTGGATGACTGAATGGATCGTCCGATAGAGCGTTTTGGGCTTCAAATAATAAGTCTCGGATGAGACCAACCAAGTGCAATTTACCTGATAATCCCATACGCGAACTGTTAGTCAACTGAAACAATTTCCTCCTACAGTACACTACAAGGCAAATCACTGTCATGAATTAATTTATCAGCTGACGATTGTGAACTGCTGCATTGTGCCCTACGAAAAAAAATTAGTAACTATCTGGAACGCCTAGTAAACAGCCTGTGAGTGATATCATGTAAAGCACATCAAAAAATAATATATAGTAAATAATAAAAGAAACAAAGGTTATAATTCCTCAAGACATTGATGCAGGCTTAACCCACTATTAGATTTCACTATAAATGTATTCACAGAAAACACGAATTTACATTGAATGTTGGCCTTACGAATGATAATATGATACACAGTGCTATAAATGAAATGAGAAATAACTGTCCTGGCAGGGGTAAGCAGACCGTTCGCAGGGAATGTCTAGCATATGCCAGATGTATTGTGAAGCCCACTGTTTCAACCAGATTCCGTAAACTCATAATGCTTCACAAAGTCAGCCAAGCCTCTATGTAACGATCGGTTCACCATAGCTAAGTTCTATCAAGGTCGGCTATACTAGCATTCACTGTTTAAAAGTTTCTAAATCGCTAAATGAGCAACTGAGGAATGAATAAGTCCTAAATAGGTACACTTATAAATATTCCTAATCCGATCAGACGTGAACAAGTGCTCCACTCGTACAATTCAATCTGAGTTCTTACTGAAAGCTTTACCCAACCATGTACGAACATCAAAAGACCACTAGTCCACCTCTGTTTGCGCCTTCGTCAGCTGGGGCACGTGACTAATACTGTCACCATGTCAGCTCTCAAGCTCTAGACCGTCATTCGAAAATGGTTACACAGTTTAACAAAGTCCATTTTACACTAATGTATCTTTACAATTAGTTTCTGTTAATTAATTGTATACATATATCAAATCATTTTTAAGTAACTAGTATACGCTTCAATTTGGACCTACAGGAACATAGTCAACTTTATTGCTAATTCAACGCGGTAGTTAGATTGTCTGTTCCGGCGTGTTGCTTCAGTTTTGGAGATAATAGAAATACCACCGTGTTGCGCACCATTCATAATCGCCCGGTGGCTCAGTTTCCTCCCTTTCCCTGTGGGTAAATCCTGGCGACTTCAGCTTACTGGCTTGTCAGGTACCGCTACTCACCTCTGGACCCTTCGGGCCACGAGATAGCTTCTGTTTAGGCCTACATGTCTCGCCCGGCCACTGTACCATAACTTGCCAGCCACATATCGCTCAAGTAAACCTTCAGGTTTTTGGCTAATTTATGTACCACACATACAGCTTGTAACTTCACACTGGGCTTTGCCCACTTTCAAAAGAAATAGTTGTGGTACGAACTTCCTGCACACTGGCAGGAGCCCGCTGGAAGCGTTTTGAACCGGTCGATGGATTTTTCTGCTCTTATAGCGAAAAGGGTGAATGCAGCCGCTTCTCATATTGAAGCCATGTTAGAAGAAATGATCTCTGTAGTTTCGTACCTTGAAATTACTCAGTCTTAGCATTTTCGACGTCGGCGTATAGCGGAAGGTTGATCCATTATAGCAACCGCTGTAGGATCTAAGTGGCATTCAAGGCAGTGTGGCTATTAGTAGTTTTTACTACCCATTTAAGAGGGTCTCTGTATTTGTCTGAGTGTGTTAGTTACATGTTGACTGGTGAGAGTCTAGGCGATGAACACCGGATCGAGTTGGGCGCTGGTACAGATTATCTCTGTCATATGGGTAAATTGGGTAGGAGCAATATCGAACAGATTGCTAAATTGCCGGACTGTATCCTTCACCTGTTGAAGTCAGTAGGTAAACTGTCGAGCGATAGAAAGAAAAAAAGTTTTGGTAGATCGGCGGGATGAATAAAGTATTTATTCACTACTAGACAAGCGAGGTTATCAGGTTTTGTACCCTTTTTGTAGTTTGCTTATCAGGGTTTGCACTAAATTTTGACCAGTCATAGCCTTGCAAGAACTGATCTTTATTCACTACAAGAGCGAACAAGGCGAGAAAGAACTTCTGTCCACGTACATTAGTAGCTTACGACCTGCTACTCAAGCATTATGTTTACCACATCATGAATTTGAATTTGTTAATAATATACCCGACGGAATAGCGATGAATGGTAGATCCCGTGACACTGTTCGTGTCCGGGTCTACTTCCTGTTTGGAGTATTCCTAGTATTTATTTAGCAAGCTGAATATATCAGAAGCTTTATGCCCACAGCTGTTTTAAACGCCCGCCCATTAGGCAATAGTTTTGCTAAAGACGAAGTGTGCTTGTGATCTTTGGTTACAGTCGACATGGAAATGTTTTGAATGGGGGTACCCATTGTTGGCATCGCGTACATCTGCAGGGCAGTAATGTCTAGTAGTTCGGTGTTGCAAAAAAGGGATTATAGAAGGTCGTTTTTGGTGTAATAGAATATTCGGCCTTTTTACTCCTCGTCTGCCCATGATTTTTATGAGTATTAATGAGGAGCCGGCTTGTGTTCTCCTGGATTTGGGCTGTTCTGTCTCGTTGGTTAGTGGAGCTTGGTATTCTACTAGACGTGATGTGTGCCTTCATTGGGTCTACTTGTCCGGATTTATTAAATGGTCAATGGCTAACAAATACCGTAATTAGGGTGAATGATATTTTAAATTACATATTCCTGATTTCAATTGTAAGTTAAGGTTTCCGGTGGCACGTGTTTTAGGCTTTCTAATTGCCCTTGCGTCTGACTCCGTTCAGCAAACAGTCCTTTTACCGTACTGGATACTGAGAAAATTGACCCTCGGATTTTCTCAGGAAAAGCGATATATTTCATCTGCATGGCGGCAAGTTTGAACTTGATCACCCCTCACTCTGAGCTACCCAGCTGTGGGTACCGACGTGCTTACGAATAAAGCGAGATTGACCCTGTAATCTGAATATAAAATTCGACTCATCAACCACGTACCAGTTAGGCATCCTCCTCGTCGACTTTCACCGCCAGTTCAACAAATTGAAGAAGTCGATTGGCCAGATGCTTAAGGAGGGAATAATTAGGCTCTCTACCGCAACATATTCTTCACCCATATTTTTGACAGCAAAATGCAGGGCGAAGTGATACCGGTTGTCATTTGTAGTGCACTAAATAAAGAGATAATTTGTTCGATTTCTTAATTTACCTTCTTGTATTCAGGAAAGCCAAATGTTTTACGATCATAGGTCTTAACTATGCCTATTGTTAAATTTATATAGCAGAGAAATTTGTTGCCTGCCCTTGCTACGGACTGGAACCTATGAGTAATATAGACCAACTTCTGTCCTTTCGACTGGAACCGAAGTTTCCTCCTGTTTGATGAAACGCTTTGTCGGGCTTGAAACTTAGGTTTTACCCCAGACACGTCAATAGCACCAGAAACTGAAATTAAAGAAACATAGTATCCTCACTGTCACAATTATTATGTATTTTTGGGACAGATGTATGGCACAGATAGTCAGTTCATGTGCTACTAACTGTTTCCCTTGGAAATATGTGTGACCGATAATACTTCAGAGAGCCCCTTTCCTTAGTTCTTATTTTTTATTAAACTTAGTTACAAGAGTCAATAACTATTTAAGAAACCGTATTAAATCAAATACGGGCCAAGGCCTTGCCGCAGTGGATACACCGGTTCCTGTCAGATCACCAAAGCTAAGCGCTGTCGGGTGTGGTCGACACTTGGATGGGAGACCATCCGGGCCGCCATGCGCTGTTGCCATTTTTCGGGGTGCACTCAGCCTCGCGATGCCAATTGAGGAGCTACTCGACCGACTAGTAGCGGTTCCGATCACAGAAAACCATCATAACGACCGGGAGAGCGGTGTGCTGACCACACACACCTCCTATCCGCATCATCTGAGGATGACACGGGGATCGGATGATGTGCCACTTGTGGCCTGAAGACGGAGTGTTTTTTATTAAATCATATATAGTATAATTTTAGTACATCAACACTTAACGTAATTTATAATCCCCCTCAGGGTGCTTTTGTAGCATTCCAGAGCAGAGTCTCCAGCTGAGTACGTTTCCAGCCTTACCTTAAACCCAGTCGTGGTCAGTCTGCCGGTAGCCCCTCTATTTCCTCCTAATACCTAACCAGCGGGATACCCGCCTTTTCCGTCCCAACAGTACAGGCCGAGAGCTAGTATTTGTCAGTAGAAGACGGCTCATCTGCAACACGGAGACATATCCCGCACGCCAGGTGATTGCGCTTAATGCCTCTTCTGTCACATCATACAAAAAACCGGTGTTCCGATCGACGATGCATTTTGTTTCAATAGTCTCATCCATCAAATTTATCAAGCACACCATACATAAATCAGTCACCAAAGAAATGTTTTTTAATAATATAAATCCGCTGCGGCAATTTTCTTTTAAAACTTAGATTTTCAACATACACACATTGCATATTTGTTCCCTTGTCCTACTTAGCGGAGTTTCAGAGGCTCGCAGGGATGACACATACATACACCACACCCTAGCACAAGTACTCGCACCCCTGTGACAACAAGCAGATAATAACAAAATCTGGTCCTGACACGTGGATACTTCAGAGCATACCTCAGTTATTTTGAAATAAATTTTACGAATCCCGACTCAAGGCAGGGTGATAAACACAGCTTAAGCTTAACAATAATTGCGAACTAGCATCTTCAGAACTATGATCAGCAATACTTTCAGAGCGATTCAGCATGCTAGTCCAAAATAAAAGTTCACTCTCACGTCACAGATTTTCATTAGCTCCACATACCATTTGAGTCCACGCTACTTTCTGGTCGCTTTCTCATAGGAACCAACAGATAAAGAATTCTTCGAATAGTTCCAAACACAGCGAACTTTGGGGCTTATCACGTAATGAGCAGATACATGTCCACTGTTACACCTCAGACCTCGGCACACATGACCTTTCCTGTTGTCACTAGTTGTCCAAATGCTAGAATCGGCTACCACCTCAGTCCCGCTATCGACCCTCAAAGGTTATCCATACATACTGATTATCGATTAGCAAACTCGTGCCAGCTGGTGCATCTCCCCTTTCATTCCCTCAACCCCCCCCCCCTTCCCAGCTGCGTTTCCTTTTTGCACATAAGAAAGATGACCACGCAAGCTGGCTCCAGTGTGGACATCAATTAGCAACGAATTAACTGGTCCTAGAGAATCTTCAGTTTGATATGGCCCTTTAAATTGAAGCACTAGTTTTTGATTATTGTATCAATTGCCTTGTTTGCATCTCCACAGTTTCGTAGCATTAGGCAATCCCCCACATCACGTGGCTTAGATGGCACCCCAGATTATATCTCTTGATGTCAGTAGAATGCAGTCTTTGAACATTCCGTTTGACATTGTTTCATTGTGCAACCAGTTGCCTCGCGAAGACCTTATCTAGAAAACGACCATCCAATGACCACAGATCGCACGATGGTGTCGACACGTTAAATTTTAACATTAGTTCTGTGCGAGTGCTACCAACCACCTTGTGTCTGACTGTGAAACGCCCCCTTAGAAAAATTTGTGAATTACTGTGCTGATAAACCTCTTACATTATTTGATTTTAAAATAGCTGAGCAGAACTGAACGTACTCAGACATTTCGCTCTTTACCTATTCTGATTAACACTAAATTGACACACAATATATTTAGCGCAACGCAATCTGACTTTCAATAATCTCTACAAAAGAATAGCCCTGACTAACAATAGCATATACCTTTCGTGAATCACTTACCTCGAACTACTGCAATACAGCGAACGCCAATACTGCCAGCTAAATAAAAGATGCAAACTACTGAAGGCACTAACTACTGATAGGCATACTTAGCAAATGAAAGATTTTGATAGAGAACAAACAATGTATTTACCTTAATAATGTTCAAAATTCATTATGTATGTGTTGTTGTGGTCTTCAGTCCTGAGACTGATTTGATGCAGCTCTCCATGCTACTCTATCCTGCGCAAGCTTCTTCATCTCCCAGTAACTACTGCAACATACATCCTTCTGAATCTGCTTAGTGTATTCATCTCTTGGTCTCCCTCTACGATTTTTACCCACCACGCTGCCCTCCAATACTAAATTGGTGATCCCTTGATGCCTCAGACCATGTATTACCAACCGATCCCTTCTTCTACTGAAGTTGTGCCACAAACTTCTCTTCTACCCAATCCTATTCAACACCTCCTCATTAGTTACGTGATCTACCCATCTAATCTTCAGCATTCTTCTGTAGACCACATTTCGAAAGCTTCTATTCTCTTCTTGTCTAAACTATTTATCGTCCATGTTTCACTGCCATACATGGCTACACTCCATACAAATACTTTCAGAAACGACTTCCTCACACTTAAATCTATACTCGCTGTTAACAAATTTCTCTTCTTCAGAAACGCTTTCCTTGCCATTGCCAGTCTACATTTTATAACCTTTCTACTTCAACCATCATCAGTTATTTTGCTGCCCAAATAGCAAAACTCCTTTACTACTTTAAGTGTCTCATTTCCTAATCTAATACCACCAACATCATCCGACTTAATTCGACTACATTCTATTATCCACGTTTTGCTTTTGTTGATGTTCATCTTATATCCTCCCTTCAAGACACTGTCCATTCCGTTCAACTGCTCTTCCAAGTCCTTTGCTGTCTCTGACAGAATTACAATGTCATCGGCGAACCTCAAAGTTTTTATTTCTTCTCCATGGATTTTAATACCTACTCCGAATTTTTCTTTTGTTTTCTTCACTGCTCGCTCAATATACAGATTGAATAACATCGGGGTGAGGCTACAACCCTGTCTCACTCCCTTCCCAACCACTGCTTCCCTTTCATGCCCATCGATTCTTATAACTGCCATCTGGTTTTTGTACCAATTGTAAATAGCCTTTCGCTCCCTGTATTTTACCCCTGCCACCTTCAGAATTTGAAAGAGATTATTCAAGTCAACATTGTCAAAAGCTTTCTCTAAGTCTACAAATGCTAGAAACGTAGGTTTGCCTTTCCTTAATCTAGCTTCTAAGATAAGCCGTAGGATCAGTATTGCCTCACGTGTTCCAATATTTCTACAGAATCCAAACTGATCTTTCCCAAGGTCGGCTTCTACCAGTTTTTCCATTCGTCTGTAAAGAATTCGTGTTAGTATTTTGCAGCCGTGACTTATTAAACTGACAGTTCGGCAATTTCCACATCTGTCAACGCCTGCTTTCTTTGGGATTGGAATTATTATATTCTTCTTGAAGTCTGGGGGTGTTTCGCCTCTCTCATACATCTTGCTCACCAGATGGTAGAGTTTTGTCAGGACTGGCTCTCCCAAGGCCGTCAGTAGTTCTAATGGAATGTTGTCTACTCCCGGGGCCTTGTTTCGACTCAGGTCTTTCAGTGCTCTGTCAAACTCTTCACGCAGTATCGTATCTCCCATTTCATCTTCATCTACATCCTCTTCCATAATATTGTCCTCAAGTACATCGCCCTTGTATAGACCCTCTATATACCCTTCCACCTTTCTGCTTTCCCTTCTTTGCTTAGAACTGGGTTTCCATCTCAGCTCTTGATAGTCATATTAGTGGTTATCTTTTCTCCAAAGGTCTCATTAATTTTCCTGTAGGCAGTATCTATCTTACCCCTAGTGAGATAAGCCTCTACATCCTTACATTTATCCTCTAGCCATCCCTGCTTAGCCATTTTGCACTAACTGTCGATTATATATATATATATCGGTTCATGACATCCAGTCCTACAAATTTACTCTTTGTGATGGACACAAGTCCCGATCATCCGCTCTCATAACTCCGCCATCTCTCTCCCCACATTCACCACTGCTGGCGGCTCACCTCCAACTGCGCAATGCTACGCGCCCAACACTACAATAGCGAATATTTCAACAATGCAAACCAGCCACAGACTGCACACAGCAGAGAATATTGGTAGTTACGTCATCACAGAGCAGACCCACTGTAGTCCTGGTAGAGATTATTGTATTGGTGGGCCACAAGAGGTGCAGACCCACTGCAGTCCTTGTAGAAATAATGGTACTGGTGGGCCATCAAAGGGGCAGACACACTGCAGTCCTTGTAGAGATGGCCAGGAGCCATCTGTTGCGACTGTATGGGCGCACAATCACCATCAAAGAGTCTTGCAGGCAATATAACAAGTCCATAAACCACCACTTGTGCACTCACAAAGTTTTTGGAATTGTCCTTAGAAACAGCAATGCTGTTAACCAGTCCCTTGCTGAATTATCAACACACGTGCAAACAATAACAGTCCAAACTTCTCACATATTGTGCGTATACTATGACCAACAGAAATGTGTGCACTGAAATGAATGCTCACAAGTTGCTTAATTTGATGAAATGGTGTCAATTACAATTTTGTAACATGAGAATACAATCAGAAAGATACAGAAAACATAACTGAAAAACATAATAATACAAATAACATTTGTAGTAATACAAGCTTTACAAAAGAATACAAGTAAACATGAGAATAGTTTATGAAACATTAATTTCACACATGAGCATTGAATCAGAACAGAATTAATAATGACTGCCAGCCCGTGTGGCCGTGCGGTTCTAGGCGCTTCAGTCTGGAACCGCGCGATCGCTACTGTCGCATGTTCGAATCCTGCCTCGGGCATGGATGTGTGTGATGTCCTTATGTTAGTTAGGTTTAAGTAGTTCTAAGTTCTAGGGGACAGATGACCACAGATGTTAAGTCCCATGGTGCTCAGAGCCATTTGAACCATTCAGTACATATCTCAAAAAATGGTCAAATGTGTGTGAAATCTTATGGGACTTAACTACGAAGGTCAGCAGTCCCTAAGGTTACACACTACTTAACCAAAATTATTCTAAGGACAAACACACACACGCAAGCCCGAGGGAGGACTAGAACCTCTGCCGGGACCAGCCGCACAGTCCATGACTGCACCGCCTAAGACCGCTCGGCTAATCCCGCGCGGCAGTACATATCTGCTCGATGTTTTTCATATCCTTCCGTGCAAATGTTTTAGTGAAGTCATCAGTTCTCTGTCCTCTACTCCTACCTCCTTCACCCTTTGTTCTATCGAATTCTCAATTACTCTATACATCCCTTTATGTTTACGGTACAATAATTTTGTTTCGCTAGCTCAGGCACTGTCCGTTCAATATTCACATATACTTTCTCTGTCTCATGATCTACTTCTTGCGACGACGACAGGTATAACTGAACTATTGTTGACGGTGTTGGTTTGCTCTTGATTCTGCTGAGAACAATCCTAAATCATTGAACTGTTCACAGTACACACTCTCTTCCCTTCCCTGATATAACGAGTCTTAGTCCTGTTATATCAGATTCTGTTGCTGTTGTTGTTACCCTACATTCGTCTGACCACTTTACTTACTCCCTCTGTATATAGATAAAGCCTTCATATTTCCATTTTCAGATTTTCTGGCTTCCGCTTCAAGTTCAAGTTTCTGATATTCCATGCTCCGACTCTTAGAACTTTACCCTTTCGTTGGTTATTCAATCTTTTCCTAATGAGCGCCCGCCTCTTGCCATTCCCCTCACAGAGATCATAACGGGGGACCAGTTCGGAATCTTTTCCTCATGGAGAGCTCGAATGACAACTTTCCAATGACTGAACACATGTGATGTGGGTACACATTATGTGTCTGTAATGCCGTGCTTTCAATTCTCTTCTGCAACCTTACGCCGTTGATTCTTCCTTCTTTTAGTGGCGTGGACCTCTGTCCCCTTCTCTGTCTTATTTACGAAGCTGTCGACAGAATGAGGCTGACTTATTATGCTGCTTCTTTTCAGTCACCATTTACTCACCACTTAATCAAAATCAGTGTGTGACCGTACATTACTATTGTTAAGATTCATGGAATTTTATCACTTAGACAAGCTCACTGGAGGAAATCATACAGTGAAATTAATTGTCCGAAATGTATGAATGCAAATAATGATTTTTGAGAAGAACGTTATTGCGACTTACAGACAGCAGCATATTTGGTAGAATTATGTTCCATTCCCGAAAAAGAGATTAAGATTTGTGACGCTGTGGAAAGGTAGATGTGTTGCTATTGCATTAAATGCTAAATCAAACATTAAAAAGAATGTTACGTCTATAGTAAATGGTTTCACCATGAATTTAATAAATTTAATATTGTGTTACATTAGCAGTAGGAATGACTAATTTAGACCGAGCGAGGTGGCGCAGTGGTTAGCACACTCGATTCGCATTCAGGAGTACGACGGTTCAATCCCGCGTCCGGCCATCCTTATTTAGGTTTTCCGCGATTTCCCTAAATCGCTCCACGCAAATGCCGGGATGGTTCCTATGAAAGGGCACGGCCGACTTCCTTCCCTAATCCGATGAGACCGATGACCTCTCTGTTTGGCCTCTTCTCCCAAACAATCCAATCCGATCCATCCTAATGTAGATACTTCAAATGTTCTTGGTTCAAAGGGCTCTGAGCACTATGGGACTTAACATGTGAGGTCATCAGTCCCCTGGAACTTATAACTACCTAAATATAACTAACCTAAGGACATCACACACATCCATGCCCGAGGCAGGATTTGAACCTGCGACCGTAGCGGTCGCGCGGTTCCAGACTGAAGCGCCTAGAACCACTCGGCCACGCCGGCTGGCCTTCAAAGGTTCTTCTTGTAGACTGTCACTACTGCAGTGTGCAAATGAATTTCCCAGTGAACAATGTTAAACTATGTTCTGCGGATGCTGACAGCTTAATTTGTCACATTACTGTTCCATACATCTAAGAGGATGTTAATACCATGTATACCTGGTCAGATGTGTCAGGTCTCTCAGAAAACAGCAACGATAACATAGCAATTAAAAAAAAAGAAAATAGGATTAATTAAAGATGAGTTAAATGCAGAACCTCACTTCAAATTTATTGAAATTCTCCCTTAAATTGGTGTTTGGTGACGTGAAACATTACTTAGAAACCTCTAAAAAACGCCAGGTGATGGTAATTCGTTTATTGTACGAACAGTGGCACAGAACCTTAAGTAGGCTTCAACTTGAAATTAATGAAAAGCTACATTAGCCAGTAAATAACATCAATCTTCCCCCTACATTGATGTTTGATGCAGTGAAACGTTCATTATTTAAAAGCTTCTGAAAAAAGTCGAAAATTTCAAGTAATGACAGTTTGTTTCTTGTAGCCCTCTCACCTAGATCGTTATTTGCTATAACAAACATGTTTTACCCCTACAGGACTACGTTATCATCAAATGTTAGCGAGTTTCACTTAGAATACAGTGATTTAACAGAGCCAAAATGTACTACGTAGTAACAAATATTACATTCCGCTCACAGGTTCTTTCAAATTCAGAAAGCGGTAATAGGTTTCTGATTACAGCGTGAGTAGGTATGAAAACTGCAAAGCTTTGAAAAAATGGTTAGGATTCAGCAGCGAACATAACAGTTCAATTACTTTGCCGAAACCGTAGGAAACTTGAGCTAACGAATATATAACATGTGTTTACGCAACTGTGTGTGTGTGTGTGTGTGTGTGTGTGTGTGTGTTTGTAACCGAAAGCACTATCATTCGCACCATCTTATAAACCGTGAGCCAGGGTCTCATAGCTTTACTAGCTACACATGTTTCATTTTATTGGGAAATTTTTGACAATAATTTTTTAAAATTAAACACTTAAAGTTTTATTTACTCATATTACTCAATTCCTTAAGCTATAGTTTCCGCTAACCATGTATACTGCTCTTCGAAACTCGAAGGTGAGATGGATAAAGCAACACATCATATTAGCTACTGGGCGGAAGTGAATGAACTTGCGGCAGCATGTCACCTGTGATCTCCCAGTTGTGCACAGAAATCTGGGTATTACCTGGCGCGAGATCAGCATGACTATAGCGCCAAATGGGGATACCCAGGTAAATGAGATGTTTGAAAGAAAGGGAAACAAATATCAGAATCAGTCAACGAGAAGTTGCAGTACCCTTTGGTGGTGTCCTTAATTATACCATGGCTCCGAGACAACACACGGATGACTGCACATGGGGAATAATCTTTGAGAAATTGGACGCAGGACGAATTGTAACTACTGTAGAGTAGGAGTATAGTATTACTCAGAGCATTGTTTCGCGTGCGTGCCAATCGTTCCAAACGTCAGGCATTGTTGGCCAAAGGGGAGGAGGTGGTCGGCCACGATCTTCTACAGCGGCAGATGAGCGCTGCATTGTGCAAGAGGCAAGAAGGGGCACCTTCAAAGAGCCGGTGCAAATGGAGCCACATTTAACAGGACTGTAACACACTCAATCTCACGCTCGTCAGTGGCACGGTGACTATATGGGTGTGGTGTCTTTGGCCGATGACCATTGCGTTGTACTCCGTTGACAATCGCACGTCTTCTGCTCCATTTGCAATGGTGCCAAGAGCATAGAGACTGACCAACAATGAGTGGGGTGGCAACTAGATTTAGTCTGTGTAGTTCCCCGTATGGAGGGAGTGGGGAACAGTTAATGCACCCAGGAACATTATGGAACAGAATCGTTTAATTATCCTCACAACTAACCTAGACAGGATCCTTTCCAAATGTTGTGCAATCCGAGTGTCCCGAAATGAAAAATTAAATTTTGTGTTAATAATAATTACTTGCAGACCTAGTTATGTTAGAATGGTGTTTAAAGAACTGTTTTGTTAATGAACCAGTAAATGAATAACGAAGGTCTAACGAAGTTGAAAGCTAACTATATTGATATAGTAATTAAGTTTAATTATTTCGAGACAGATATAAATATATTTAAATGAAAAGTAAATAAGATAAAGAGTAGTAACGCACATACTGGAAATCTTGAACGTATGATAATTTCAGTAATCAATTTATTTAATATAGTGATAATAACAGTTTCAGAGTCGCCCTCCCCCCCCTCCCCTTTACTCATTTGAATTCTGAAGTGTTCTAAATTGGTTTGACCAGCAAACGTTAGTCAATATAAAAGTCAAAATTTATCAGTGTTTTATCTTTATCAAAATTCACATTTTGTGTGTGGCTCGAAAGTGCTATTTCTAGGGTAACCTATGCCCGATTTTAATCAGATCAATAGATAGTATGAAGCTTTGTGGTATACATTATAGTGTAGTGTTATGTTTTTATGGTTTTTCCATATCAGTACAGAACGTGAAACTATCAGTTCAATAGATTTTCTGGTTCTAATATTTTACTATATTACGCAGTGTTACTACGTGTTGTTTTGCGTGAATATACACCAACTTGTATAGGGAAGAAACTCAGTTAATGCCTAATTAGGCTGGCGACCGTATTATTATTAAATTGGTAGCACCTTCAGTGTTGCTTTTGGTCCATACTTACGTGTAATTGCATTATGAACTTACTTGACAGATCATTGTTATTACAGAGTGGGTGTAAGTCTGATTTGCCACCATTCAGGTACACGCGGTCAATATCTATACGAAAATCCTGTCTCGTAAGGTGAACCGCGCTCACTTACCATAGTACAGGCTTCAAGGAGTATTGTGTGCCCCACGCGCACGTTACAGTATCCTTGACATCCATTTGTTTTAGAATATTAGAACATATTCCGAGCTCAAACGTAATGAGTTATCTCGAACACAATGATCACTCCTGAATGACTCGTACATCATGCCGGGTTCATAAATTATCGATCGTGTGAAACCCAACTCGCACGTTTATCGCATGACATACTAACATCCATGGATCAAGCCAGTTTGACTTTGTACCACAATTACGTTTATTATCAAAAGTATGACCGTGCGAGGTAAAGCAAAATTTGTAACAGGATTGAGAATTTTTTGGTAGGGCGTCGCAAGTTTCCTAGGAGTGAGAGTCATTGAAAGGTGTAATAGTAACTTCGGCAGTAATGTTTGCTTGGTCCCTTGCTGTTCAGGTTCTGTATTAACTGCTTTTCAGACAATATTGATAGGAATCTCAGACTTTTCGTAGAATCTACGGAGATATTCAGTGAGATGTTGACAAGATTTCTAGGTGGTGGGAAAATTGGCAACCGGTTTAAATGTTCAGAGATGTAAAATAGTGCAATTCACAAAATTAAGTAACGTAGTACCCTCTGACTATAACATCAGTAAGTCCTCAAAGGAATCGGCCAACTCAAACAAATACACGGGAGCAACATTTTGTAGGCACATGAAATGGAACGATCGCATAGGCTCAGTCGTGGACACAGCAGACAGGAGGCTTATTGGTTTGATACCAGGGAAATGCAGTCAGTGTACAAAGGAGACTGCGTACATACCACTCGTGCGATCCATTCTAAAATATCGCATAAGTTCAAATGATTCAAAGGGTTCTGAGCGCTATGGGACTTAACATCTGTGGTCATCAGTCCCCTAGAACTTAGAACTACTTAAACCTAACTAACCTAAGGACATCACACACATCCATGTCCGAGGCAGGATTCGAACCTGCGACCGTAGCAGTCGCGCGGTTCCGGACTGCGCGCCTAGAACTGCTAGACCACCGCGGCCGGCTTTGCATAAGTGTATGGGCAGCGGGAAATAGAACTAACAGAGGATATTGAACGGATACAGAAAAGAGCAGCAAGAATGGTAAAAGACCTGTCGGACTGGCGGTAGGGTGTAACAAATATGTTGAATGAAGGGACTGGCAGATACTTCAAGACAGACATAAACTGTTCCGAAACCATCTACTTACAAAAATTTAGATACCAGGTTTAAATAATAATTCTGAAAATAAACTAAAAACGCTTACACATCGCTGCCGTAGGGACAGTGAGGACAAAATTAGATTAGTTGCAACACGCACACAGCGGCATTTAAACAGTCGTCATTCCAGCATCTGTGAATGGAACGGCAAACAGCCCTAACAACTCCGCCACGCCCTACAGAGTGATCTGCAGGGTATGGGAGTAGACACAGACCTACATGTTGGTGGTAAAAGTAATGTATTTCGTGGAGTGTTAGATCGAGCGTCGAAATTTCGCACTAATGCATTAGAGAGTTCTGCGGCTGGGTGTAAATGATCAGTATCAAAGCCATTTTGGGTATGAATAATTTATTTTTTGGTAGCTGATAGTCACAACTAGGTTGAAAACTGAGAAACATCAGTTAGTTCTTGTAAATAGGGTAAGAACTCCGAAATACGTTGGGCATAGCGGAATAAAATATTCTGATAGAAGACTGTAGTATTCTTATTGAGATAGTACGATGCAGATAAAGCTGTAGCTGAATATAAAGGTCTAGAAGTGATATTTAGACCATCTGAAATACTGAGAAAACGACGTGGGAAGCGCTGGAAATGTGGAAGAACAATGTCTAAAATTAGAAATTAGAAGCACTATAACATACGAAAAGAAGAGTTTCCAGAAAAAAGTAGACAAAGAAATCAGGAATTGTTACCTGGTGGCGGGGTATGTCACTGTTTCATTCGGTAAGGCATGTATGAAATAATTAACTAGGTACTAGCAGATGAAAAAGATGTAGTGATTATAACAAGTTAAACACAATAACGAGTATTCCATGTGTAGACAGGAAGAGAACAATAGAGGAAGCAACGGGAGGCTTCAAACTACTGGAAACCATTCAGACCTTTTGAATTAAAATTACAAGACCATTTTCAAATTGTTTCATAGATTTTACATAACGACGTTATTTATCTGTAACAAATGTTTAAGACATTTTTCAGTAAAATCGCAATGAAGCGTGTTGTAATAATCTTATCCCCGTCAGAATTGTGAATCGTTGATATCTGTTTAGTCGAACCACGTCCCAATTGTGGTTGCCATATACTAAACACACAGGAAACTGGAGAGTCTACGGAGATCAGATTTTCCGATGAATTTCGTGTATCAACAGAGAGTATAAACCCAAATTCTTTGAAATAATGGACGATCTCTACTGAAGGAGTTTCATGTATGTATGTAACGCAGGTTCACGTGCCTGGCAACATCTCAGCACTGATAAGAAGTATCAAGTAGTCATTGCTCAATACCCTGAAACAGATGTAAGACAAAAACTGAGCACTGAGCCGTCACCTTGATGCTATTCATTATCTACCGTATCAATACGTGAATGTATTGTTATCTCGTTATCAAAATGCTGCAACTACATTTATCAAAGAAAGATTATGTTTCAAATGTCTTCTTAAAGAGTATATATGCTGAAGTGGCAGAAGTCGTTCAAATTGTTAAAATGGCTCTGAGCACTATGGGACTTAACATATAAGGTCATCAGTCTCCTAGAACTTAAGCGACTTAAACCTTACTAACCTAAGGACATCACACATATCCATGCCCGAGGCAGGATTCGAACCTGCAATCGTAGCGGTCGGGCGGTTCCAGACTGAAGCGCCTAGAACCACTCGGCCACAACGGCCGGATCAGAAGTCGTAGGATAGAGGTATGCACATCTTTAGATGGCGGTAGTATTGCGTACACAAGAGCAGTGCATTAGCGGAGGTGTCATTTGGACTCGGGTGCCTCACGCGAAAAGGTTTCCGACGTGGTTATTTCCGCACGATGGCGATTAACAGACTCTGAACGTGGAATGGTAGTTGGAGCTAGACGCATTTGACATTCCATTTCGGAAATTGTCATGGAAGATAATATTCCAAGATCCACAGTCTCAAGAGTGTGCCGAGAATTACCTCTCACCACGGATACCGCAATGGCCGATGGCCATCGCTTAACTACGGCGAACATCGGCGTTTGCGTAGAGTTGTCAGTGCTAACAGGCAAGCAACAATGCGTGAAATAATTGTATAAATCAGGATGGGAAGTACGACGAACGTATCCTTTAGCACGGTGGGGCGATATTTGCCGTTAATGGGCTATGGCAGCAAACGACCGACGCCTTTACCAACACCACGTCATCGCCTCCTGCGCCTGTCCTGAGCTCGCTACCATATCGGTTGGGCCCTAGATTACTAGAAAACTGCTGCTTGGCTAGAGGAGTATCGACTTCAGTTGGTAAGAGCTGATGATACAGTTCTTGTGTAGCGCAGGCAGGACGAAGCCATGGAAGCAAGGCACTGAGCAAGTTCGTTGTGCATCCGTATCGGCTACTGGGAGACCATTTGCTGCCTTTCATAGACTTCATGTTCCCAAACAACGAAGGAATTTGTATGGATAACAGTTCGCCATCTAATCGGGCCACAGTTGTTCGCGATTGGTCTGAAGGAAACGCTGGACATTTCGAGCGAACGATTTGGCCGACCAATATATACATCGAAGAGGGAATGAGGGAAATAAAAGAAAGGTTCAAGAGTTGGATTAAAATTCAAACCGAAGCGATATCAATAATAAGATTCTCTGACGACATTGTCATCCTCAGTGTATGTGAAGGGGGGATACAGGAATCCCATCGAACATTCATGGGATATAATCGAAATGTCATTTCGTGCACAAAATCCTGCACCTCTAACATTTTAGCAATTGTGGACACACATAGAGGCAGCATGTCTCAGTATTTCTGCAGGGGACTTCTATCGACTTATTGATTCCATGTTACGTCGAGATGCTGCACTACACTGGGCAGAAGTAGGTCCGGCACGATATTAGCAGGTATCCCACGATTTTTGTCAGCTGTCAGCTCTGTGTAATGCAGTAAAATTCTCATTTAAGCAGTTACGGACACGATGTTTCGCACAGTTTTGCTTAGCCTAACAATCCCAACTGTTTAAGTAAGTTTGTGTATCTGTTGCACCATGAAAGGTGACGTTAAGCATTTCACTTGTATTTAGAAAAAATGATTTAGTTTCAGAGTGAAAGAATAGGCCCTAACACAAAAGCACTAACCTAGCGGGTTTCGAAGATACATGCATTCGTGTACATCTACATGGATACTCTGAAAATCACACACAAGTGTTTCAACACATGCATACATGAATCTTCATAGCATGAAATACATTTACAAACATTCAAAAACGAGAAGTTCTTACAGAGGTATAAAGCTTTAAAACGTAAAACACTGCAAATTTACAAAATTATTCGCGATCAATTCTCTAGTAACCAGGATTTTTTCTTGAAATGTAACCTATCGTTATCTGCACTTCGGACAAAATGATTCGGTATGTGCAGAGCGCGAAGACTGGTGGCTCTCAGTGTTAGAAATTATTGCAGGTGGACTCTCCTCTTCCACGAAAACACATCCGTAGATCAACACATTTGGGACACAGCAGTGGTATGACAGTAGGAGTTCTGGGAGATTTTTCTCATTTACGACCTGACCCTTGATCCCTGATAAGATAACATCTTAATTAACTGGTCTCCAATTCATGTCTTACATGATGGCCACACTGGCTACTGGCTATTCTCCTCTCACTCCCCCCCTCCCTCACCCTCCCCATCCTTTCCCTGGTCTATGGTTTTGGAAATCCAAAGTGATTGCGTACTGGCACCTTTCGGCCAATTAGGTACGTAAGCCCGGAGTAGCAGTTCATACTATCACATGCGCGAGCAGCAACAGCGCCACTTGCGTCAGTACTTCCGAGTAGTAACCATGATGGAGCACAGCAACAGCGAACAGCCAAGAAGAAGAAGAAGAAACCTTCATACTAAAGTAAGCACTTGCTCATTATTATTATTAATATTATTATTATTAATATTTCTCAGACATTATGTCTGGTTAAAAATGGAAAGTGACGCGGACCTTGATCAAGCGTGACTTCCTTTTATCTGTGCGGTATACGTTACATTGCATTTAGGAACTTTCGGGAAATTGAACATGTATGAATAATTACAGATTTCTGTAGTAGTATATATACGTTTGGATGTAGCTGTACTGCGTTGATGTACTGGTGGATATTGTGGGGTATGACTCCTGTAGTTGATAGTATAATTGGTACATTGTCAACTTTATCCTGATGCCACATGTCCTTGACTTCCTCAGACAGTTGGATGTATTTTTCAATTTTTTCTCCTGTTTTCTTCTGTATATTTGTTGTATTGGGTATGGATATTTCGATTAGTTGTGTTACTTTCTTCTTTTTATTGGTATGATGTCAGGTTTGTTATGTGGTGTTGTTTTATCTGTTATAATGGTTCTGTTCCAGTATAATTTGTATTCATCACTCTCCAGTACATTTTGTGGTGCATACTTGTATGTGGGAGCGTGTTGTTTTATTAGTTTATGTTGTATGGCAAGTTGTTGATGTATTATTTTTGCTACATTGTCGTGTCTTCTGGTATTTGGTAGTATTGTACATCCGCTTGTGGTGTGATCTACTATTTCTAACTGTTGTTTGGAAAGTCTGCATTTATCTGTTGTGGTATTGGGATCTTTAATAATATGCTTGCTGTAATGTCTAATGTTTATTGTTTGATCCTGTATTGCAATCATGAATCCTTCCATCTCACTGTATATATTGCCTTTTCTTAGCCATGTGTTGGATCCGTCTTGATCGATGTGTGGCTGTGTTAGATGATACGGGTGCTTGCCATGTAGTGTTTTCTTTTTCCAATTTACTTTCTTCGTATCTGTTGATGTTATGTGATCTAAAGGGTTGTAGAAGTGGTTATGAAATTGCAGTGGTGTAGCCGATGTATTTATATGACTGATTGCTTTGTGTATTTTGTAGTTTCTGCTCGTTCTATAAAGAATTTTCTTAAATTCTCTACCTTTCCATAATGTAGGTTTATTATGTCGAAAAATCCTCTTCCTTTCTGCTTAATGTGAATCTTTCTGTTGCTGAATGTATGTCATGTATTCTATTTTTGTGGCATTGTGATCGTGTAAGTGTTTTGAGTGCTTCTAGGTCTGTGTTACTCCATTTCACTACTCCAAATGAGTAGGTCAATATTGGTATAGCGTAAGTATTTATAGCTTTTGTCTTGTTTCTTGCTGCCAATTCTTTTTTCAGTATTTTTGTCAGTTTTTGTCTATATTTTTCTTTTAGTTCTTCTTCAATATTTGTATTATCTATTCCTATTTTTTGTCTGTATCCTAGATATTTATAGGCATCTGTTTTTTCCATCGCTTCTATGCAGTCGCTGTGGTTATCCAATATGTAATCTTTTTGTTTAGTGTGTTTTCCCTTGAGTATACTATTTTTCTTACATTTGTCTGTTCCAAAAGCCATATTTATATCATTGCTGAATACTTCTGTTATCTTTAGTAATTGGTTGAGTTGTTGATTTGCTGCTGCCAGTAGTTTTAGATCATCCATGTATAGCAAATGTGTGATTTTGTGTTGGTATGTTCCAGTAATATTCTATCCATAATTTATATTATTTAGGATTTTGGATAGTGGGTTCAGAACAAGGCAGAACCAGAAAGAACTTAATGAGTCTCCTTGGTATATTCCACACTTAATCTGTATTGGCTGTGATGTGATATTATTTGAATTTGTTTGGATATTAAGTGTGGTTTTCCAATTTTTCATTACTATGTTTAGGAACTGTATCAATTTCCAATAATTGTAGTAACCATGAGTGGGGTACACTATCAAAAGCTTTTTGGTAATCAATGTATGCATAGTGTAGCGACCTTTGTTTAGTTTTAGCTTGATATGTCACCTCTGCATCTATTATCAGTTGCTCTTTACATCCTCGTGCTCCTTCGCAACAGCCTTTTTGTTCTTCATTTATAATTTGGTTCTGTGTTGTATGTGTCATTAATTTCTGTGTAATGACTCAAATTAATTTTTTTGTAGATTGTTGGTAGGCATGTTATGGGGCGATATTTAGCTGGGTTTGCTGTGTCTGCTTGATCTTTAGGTTTCAGATAGGTTATTCCATGTGTAAGTGTATCAGGGAATGTGTTTGGGTCTGCAATGTAACTGTTAAATAATTTAGTTAGATGTGAATGTGTTGAGGTGAACTTCTTTACCCAGAAAATTGCTATTTTATCATTTCCAGGGGCTTTCCAATTGTGCGTAGAATTAATTGCTCGGGTGACTTCATGTTGCAAAATTATCACTTCAGGCATTTGTGGTACCATCTTGTATGAGTCTGTTTCTGCTTGTATCCACCGTGCATGCCTGTTATGTTGTACTGGGTTTGACTATATGTTGCTCCAGAAGTGTTCCATGTCTGTTATGTGTGGTGGATTGTCTATTTTAATGTGTGTGTTATCTATTGTTTGTTAAAATCTCTTTTGGTTTGTGTTGAATGTTTGGTTTTGTTTCCTTCTTTTTTTGTATCTTCTAAGTCGTTTGGCCAATGCTGCTTCTTTTCATCTAATTGCTCTATTGCTTCTTCTTGTGAGATTTTACCTAATCTTTTTAGTTTTTTGTCTGATATTTCATTTCTTATAAATTGTGTTAGCTGTCTGATGTCTTTTCTCAGTTTTTCTATTCTGATCTGTAGCCTGTGTTGCCATGCTGGTTTTGTGGGTTTCTTCTGTGTGTTGGTTGGTTCTGATCTCTGCCTAGTGTGTATATCTAGTGTAGTGAGTGCTCCTACATAAACCAGTAGTCGACTTGTGGGTTACTTGGTGGTCTATGCAAGAATGGTCTAATGTCTGTATTTGTGTCTTTGTATTCTATATATGTCAGCTGAAATTTTTCTTCTATATCTAACATGTGTGTCACTTCGTGTTCTATTTGTGCTTGTTCTGGTGTCTGTCTTAAGATGTCGTTTCCCTCTGATTGTTTAATTGACGCGTTTTGTTCTTTGTTTGTTTTATTATTACTATTTTGTTCTTTGTTTGTTTTATTATTATTATTATTTTGTTCTTTGTTTGTTTTATTATTATTATTTTGTTCTTTGTTTTATTATTATTATTATTATTATTATTGCTCCTGTTATTTATTATATGTGAGCATATATACTTACATTGTTGTTTCATTATTGTTGCAGAACTGCATGATCCCACACAGCCACCAACAGCAGCAGCAGCAGCAGCTGAGCTCCCCGACCTCTTGGCGTTCAAACAGCAGCAGTAGTAGCAGCAGCAGCAGCTGGAGTCTTTATTCGAGCTGCCGGACCTGCTGGCGTTCGACCAACGCCAGCCAGCAGCAGCAGCAGGCAGACTGCAGTCGTGTGCTGCTGCCGCTACTACTGCTGCTGCTGTACTACTAGCTGAATGCTGTCACTGCCCTTCGCTAGAACGATAATTTAAAATCAAGCGATTCGAAATAATGGGGGGCTAGCGCCAGACAGGGACTTTGAAGATGTTATCGACATAGAGAATGTGCAACGAATCGCGATTAAAGTTCGCTTTACGTGGCTGGAATTAGATTACTTGTGTGGTATCACTGAGTACATTGACAGAATGACTGATGAGTATAGCCCACCACTTACCCAAATTAATAAAAGAAAGTTGAAAGGTGAAGCAGCAGTAGTGGGCATGTATCGTGAGGCAATGCTCATGTTAAGAGCTGATGGTGCAGACATATACATCAAACATTCCAGTGTAAAGCATTTATTTAATGTCCATTAATGATTGCGTAATATAAAGTATGTCACTGGCTGAAAAATGTTAGAACAACATTCCATGACTTTATTACGTATTTGCATGCCAACAAAATGAAGTTTTATCAGTTATATCAGTGTAGTAATATGTGCATTTCAATGTGCCGCAATGTATAAAAGTTGATACTGTCAGTATGGAAGGTGAATATGCTGACAGAATAGCTACAGTCTGCATGGATTAAATGTGACAGAAACCGAATTTAATGCCTATGAATATGAACTGTTTAGGCAATACTGTAAATGAATATGTTTGTATTAATGGGAAATAATACAAACTGCCGGCCGGTGTGGCCGAGCGGTTCTAGGCGCTACAGTCTGGAACCGCGCGACCGCTACGGTCGCAGGTTCGAATCCTGCCTCGGGCATGGATGTGTGTGATGTCCTTAGGTTAGTTAGGTTTAAGTAGTTCTAAGTTCTAGGGGACTGATGACCTCAGAAGTTGCGTCCCATAGTGCTCAGAGTCATTTGAACCATGATCTAAACTATTATGTTCAGTTCTTTTCTTTTCTGACTCATGACATCAATATAAAACAACTTGCAGATTTACAGAGTGGGTATCTCATAACAGAATAAGAACATAAGCTTTGTGAATAACAACTCGCCGTTTTTATCATTCATATATACAATACGAAATTCTTTTGAAATTATAGACAGTGTCTTTACTTTCAAGTGCTCCGTATCTGAATCGGTAAAAACGAAACCTCATTCTCGTAGGATCACTTTGTTGTCCTTCCGCATGTCTGTCTGTCCGACTATCAAGATCTGTGTTTTTCAGGAACGCGTAGAGGTATCAAGTTGAAATTAATGTCAAGCACTAAGATTTACGGTCACGTGGCTGTGTAAATAACTCAAGTTTCCAAGTCACTGCACTCGCAGGCTACGGCCATATATGTCATATGTTCTGACGCTCACAAGTCCACTCACTAAATCTTATAAAAACTAGCTATACTTACGACTGGGTATCCATACACTGGGACCACGGTCATGCAGCACTGAGTAAGCAAAAGCTCCACGATTTAACAGTATAGACCGAGGATGGTTACGGTGTGTCAAATGGCACATGGGGATGGTGTGCGGTCTGCGGGCGCGGCATTTCTTTGTTTGGCTCGTTCATTCCCGGAAGCACTCACTACTGTGCGACATCTCATTTAGCAACGCTGTGTGGTATTTTTCGGCCGCCACTATCCTCTTCATTTCTGCAGAATCGTGGTGTTCGCGCCGTTTAGCCTTCGCTATTTGTTCTTTTTACGACTGACGTTCACAGGTACAGTAGCTGTTTACACAAAAAGAGGTAGTCCAGCGATCTATCGTCATAAACCTTTCAAAATGAATGTGAGTTACAGAAGAGAGGGATTAGAATTCTCAGTATCTATTTTACAGTTGCGTAATCGACGTGTACTGCAAATTTGCTATGAAACGACATTATAACACCGTGCGGAAAGGATTAAAAGACATATTTGACAATGAAAGACCTAAAAATTACAACGATCGTCAGTCGCGGTTCGTTGTTCAGTACATAAAGAAGTACTTTTTACTAAATCTGCAAGCATGGAGCCCATGAAGAAACTGAGTTGAATCTGTGAACTCACACGCATTATTCCACCTTTTGTTGCAACAGTTTTCGATGAAACCGAACGAAGAGTACGGAGACCTAATATACTACTGCGAAGTACTTTGCTTAAGTCAAGGGACATTCGTGGAACGATTTTTCGGTTTAAAGTAGGCTATTGTTGAAGTTTGTGAAGGCAAAAAAGTGCAAAAATGAAAATTAGAATATCTGGAATGGATCGCAGACCTCGTATTGTAACTGAACTTGACTGTTCCCTACCCATAGGAAGACAGTGCAAGGTGAGAGAAAACTTATTTCTGATTCGACGCGGATACATTTAAAAAGAAAACCGCAATGTTGAATGGACAAATTCTGACAAAGAAACGCAATACAGTTCCCTAAGTTCACACGCATTAAAGAACACGCGAGGGCGGAAGTATTAATTGTGCTCTTGGAACAATTGGATGGATAGTCTTCTAAACGTTTTCGAGGTCACTGAATCTTGCATTTGTTTTCGAACTGTTTTCGAGTACGTTTTCCGCTTCAGTTGAAAGGACCCCTGTGTATGTGCAGATGTAATTGATTGATCTGAAGTGTAATTTCCCCTTGGTGAGTTTGCAAACGCGAATAAGCCACGATTACGCAGGAGCGCAAGTGCGAAAATCCGTGAAATGGTCTTCGTCTGTCAGCATAGCGACAATTTGTACCAGATAGAAAGCTATAATATGTATTCAGAGTGCCAAAAATAAATAAGTAATAGGGGAAAGTACCCAAAAGTGGACCCCCATTTTGTTTTTACTTTTTATATGTATAATATCTGAAATTTACGCTTTATAAGCATTCTATATATACTTTATTTAGTGGTAAACTTGTTTAAGCGTAATTTTTAACACTTTGAAATAATTTTTTTACTCTAAAAAAGTTACAAGAAATCTTACATTTTTTCTTTTGGGAAAATTGCTGCCTAGTACGGACTCCCTTTTAAAATTATTTTAAATAGCAATGAAAATGATTCACAGAGATGTCACAGTGAAATAAAACACAATTAAGGTTAGAAGTACTGCTTTAATCAAACCAAGTACGTCTTTTTAAAGTAGAAAAAATTACAAAATGAAACAGAAATCGAACAATTCATGAATACATTGCCTTTAGCGGCAGAAGTCAAAAATGTAATTGTCTTTCTCAGCCCCTGCACACACACTGTATGTGCCCACAAAGTACACATCGGGCACATGACCCACAACTCTCCATTTGTGTCCTCTGAAAACTTCCTGGAATAGAAGATGAACTCAGCGTCTTCATCATCTTAGGAAGACGTAACTCCTGGAATGACTTCTAATTCAGACGTTCCACTAGAGATGCTGGGATGTTCATCTTCATTGCTGTATTTATCGTCTTCTTTCTTGAAATGAAATCGGTTTTTTACTGAGGTTCTTCCGTTTCCTGAAGACCTGACTGATACGGAACCGTGACCGCAACCACGTCTGCCATTTTGTTCTTGACCACGTCTCTGTTGCTTTGTAGCTTCTTTTTCTTCTTTAGCTTTCAGAGATTCAACCAATTGTGGTTTGTAGGGCGAGGAAGTGATCGCAGTAGAGCTACAACCTTTTCGTTCCCTAGTAGAAGTACGCTTTTTGATATGCGGGACCGGAAATTTGTTGAATGGACACTTTTGGTAGACGAGCTAAATTCTGGTGATGCACCACGTGGTGGTGGAGTCAACCCCTGATCTTCCAATTATTAGCGGTTTCATAAAAAGAGGTTGTTTGCGTTTTGTTTGCTTCGTCAATGTATTCTGCATCTGAGAAAAGCGTCTTGTTCAAAGGGTATAAAGCTGTAACTTTAAAACCATTGACAGCAATTTGAACTGTTTGACATTTTTCATGAGCTCTACCAAAAAGCTCCATGACGTACTAAGCACAGAGAGCACATTGACTTTGTCTCAGCCAGTGTCTGACTTCTTCGCTGTATTAGATTTTCAAAGGACTCATAAACGTCCTATCCAACGGCTACAATTTATGGGAGCTATGAGGAGGCCATGACACTATGGTGACATGGTTTGCTCTCTCCAGATCTATTAGAGCAATGTTCTGTGTATGGCTAAAGTGCCCATCCAAAATCAGTAACACAGGCTTTTCCATTGAGAGAATAGATTGGTTTAGATCCTACCAGAAGAATGCACTTCAAATACTGTGCCTGGCGGTGCCCCTTTCTTCAATTGGTCACTCATATTTTTGGGCGGCAAAATTGCCAGAGGAGGTACAAATGAACCAGCAGCATTCATACAGCAGACTATAGTTATCAGAGCTCATTTTTCTGCTGATGTTAAAGTAGCTATTTGTTTTCTCTCCTTCAGGCCGATTATTTTCGCAACTTTGGATTGTACGACAGTGATCCGGCTTTCGCCCACATTATACACTTTGTCTGGGGTGAACTTTCCTCTAGACTTCCTCTAGAAGTTTGTAGAACTTATGTGTATTTTCTTTGGTGAAACCAAAGGCCCTGCTGTAAGATGTACCAGTAGGTTTCCTTTCTGATAATTTAGCATGATGACGTTTAAAAAATAGTCTAACCTACTTTCTTCCAGCGATGTCATTATTGAAAGGATGTTCAAGGCCATTGTTTTCTGCCAACTGAACAGCCATTCTCCTCAGGTCACTACGAGTAAGCCGCCATTGCAAGAAAGTAATTGAAAATCTCATCTTCAGGGGTATTGCCTAAAACTGTACGTCTGCCCCTTTTAACATTCGCTGCTTCCTCTGGAGTGCCATATTTCATGTGAGATAATATCATTAGCGTAGTTTTCGGGACATTAAACTGCTTACGTGCTGTTTTCCAGCCCTTCATTTTACTTCTAGTAGCATCTATAGCCTCTTTCATTTTTGTCAGACTCCACACCTTTTGCTTCGTTTTCACCATTTTATTCCCTTGGATTCTGGAACAGAAATCCAAATGAATACATTAAAAAATAAGGGGTGCGATTTGGGAACCAGAAGGGGCTCCTATGTGAGGCACCCATACTATCAGATTTACAATTAAAATAACTTTTTAGATAAACGTCAAACGAACGTAACTTCCATATAAACATGACCCTCAATCATTCCTATTAAAGAATGTGTATAGATATTATTACTCACCTTCCAGTATCCTAACGAAAAGTGGCAATAAGTAGCACTGTCTCAAAACTTTGATTTCACGAATAACACATGTTTTCATATGAGCAAGCAGCAGCTTGAGCGGATGACGCGAGCCTTCCATTACATAGTGGCTCAAGCGTAAACTAATGTTTAGAGGGATTTCCACCAGAGTTGAGCACAATGCAGAGTCTGGAGACCTAGGGGTCCGTTTTGAGGATTTAGATGCTTTCCTCTACTGAAAATTTGTTTGGCGTGTGATCTATATTGTTCAGAACGATGAAAGCAAATCGTATGCAGTACGACTGTATTGCCATTTAAATACGGCACATTCGCCTTCTACTCCTCCTCCCCCTCAGACATTGCTGCGCGCTAGTGGGGAAAATGTGCAACCTCACAGAGAATTATGACACGCAGGCAAAGGCATGGCACGTGAGCCGAATTCTTGGCCACCCCTGGTGCAGATTCTACAGATCTCTACGGTCAAGTGGCGGAATAGGTATATTTGCGTCGAGCCTGATAGTGTACTGGTAAAGCTCGAGCCACGGATTTTTCAGTCTTCATCGTAACCTAGCCTTCGGTTCTCAATGATGTGAGGAGCCGGCAGAACCAACACGTGGTTCGGTTTCCACATTAAACTGTCCGACCGATTTTCCCAGTTGTATACTACATCTACATCTACATTTATACTCCGCAAGCCACCCAACGGTGTGTGGCGGAGGGCACTTTACGTGCCACTGTCATTACCTGCCTTTCCTGTTCCAGTCGCGTATGGTTCGCGGGAAGAACGACTGTCTGAAAGCCTCCGTGCGCGCTCTAACCTCTCTAATTTTACATTCGTGATCTCCTCGGGAGGTATAAGTAGGGGGAAGCAATATATTCGATACCTCATCCAGAAACGCACCCTCTCGAAACCTGGCGAGCAAGCTACACCGCGATGCAGAGCGCCTCTCTTGCAGAGTCTGCCACTTGAGTTTGTTAAACATCTCCGTAACGCTATCACGGTTACCAAATAACCCTGTGACGAAACGCGCCGCTCTTCTTTGGATCTTCTCTATCTGCTCCGTCAACCCGATCTGGTACGGATCCCACACTGATGAGCAATACTCAAGTATAGGTCGAACGAGTGTTTTGTAAGCGACCTCCTTTGTTGATGGACTACATTTTCTAAGGACTCTCCCAATGACTCTCAACCTGGTACCCGCCTTACCAACAATTAATTTTATATGATCATTCCACTTCAAATCGTTCCGCACGCATACTCCCAGATATTTTACAGAAGTAACTGCTACCAGTGTTTGTTCCGCTATCATATAATCATACTATAAAGGATCGTTATTTCTATGTATTCGCAATACATTACATTTGTCTATGTTAAGGATCAGTTGCCACTCCCTGCACCAAGTGCCTATCCGCTGCAGATCTTCCTAAATTTCGCTACAATTTTCTAATGCTGCAACTTCTCTGTATACTACAGCATCATCCTCGAAAAGACGCATGGAACTTCCGACACTATCTACGAGGTCATTTATATATATTGTGAAAACCAATAGTCTCATAACACTCCCCTGTGGCACGCCAGAGGTTACTTTAACGTCTGTATACGTCTCTCCATTGATAACAACATGCTGTGTTCTGTTTGCTAAAAACTCTTCAATCCGGCCACACAGCTGGTCTGATATTCCGTAGACTCTTACTTTGTTTATCAGGCGACAGTGCGGAACTGTATCGAACGCCTTCCGGAAGTCAAGAAAAATAGCATCTACCTGGGAGCCTGTATCTAATATTTTCTGGGTCTCATGAACAAATAAAGCGAGTTGGGTCTCATACGATTGCTGTTTCCGGAATCCATGTTGATTCCTACATAGTAGATTCTGCGTTTTCAAAAACGACATGATACTCGAGCAAAAAACATGTTCTAAAATTCTACACCCGATCGACGTCCGAGATATAGGTCTATAGTTTTGCACATCTGCTCGACGACCCTTCTTGAAGACTGGGACTACCTGTGCTCTTTTCCAATCATTTGGAACCTTCCGTTCTTCTATAGACTTGCGGTACACGGCTGTTGGAAGGGGGGCAAGTTCTTCGGCATACTCTGTGTAGAATCGAATTGGTATCCCGTCAGGTCCAGTGGACTTTCCTCTGTTGAGTGATTCCAGTTGCTTTTCTATTCCTTGGACACTTATTTCGATGTCAGCCATTTTTTCGTTTGTGCGAGGATTTAGAGAAGGAACTGCAGTGCTGTCTTCCTCTGTGAAACAGCTTTGGAAAAAGGTGTTTAGTATTTCAGCTTTACGCGTGTCATCCTCTGTTTCAATGCCATCATCATCCCGGAGTGTCTGGTTATGCTGTTTCGAGCCACTTACTGATTTAACGTAAGACCAGAACTTCCTAGGATTTTCTGTCAAGTCGGTACATAGAATTTTACTTTCGAATTCACTGAACGCTTCACGCATAGCCCTCCTTACGCTAACTTTGACATCGTTTAGCTTCTGTTTGTCTGAGAGGTTTTGGCTGCGTTTAAACTTGGAGTGAAGCTCTCTTTGCTTTCGTAGCAGTTTCCTAACTTTGTTGTAGTACCACGGTGGGTTTTTCCCGTCCCTCACAGTTTTACTCGGCACGTACCTGTCTAAAACGCATTTTACGATTGCCTTGAACTTTTTCCATAAACACTCAACATTGTCAGTGTCGGAACAGAAATTTTCGTTTTGATCTGTTAGGTAGTCTGAAATCTGCCTTCTACTACTCTTGCTGAACAGATAAACCTCCCTCCCTTTTTTTTATATTCCTATTAACTTCCATATGCAGGGATGCTCCAACGGCCTTATGATCACTGATTTCCTGTTCTGCACATACAGAGTCGAAAAGTTCGGGTCTGTTTGTTATCAGTAGGTCCAAGATGTTATCTCCACGAGTCGGTTCTCTGTTTAATTGGTTCAAATGGCTCTGAGCACTATGGGACTCAACATCTTAGGTCATAAGTCCCCTAGAACTTAGAACTAGTTAAACCTAACTAACCTAAGGACATCACACACACCCATGCCCGAGGCAGGATTCGAACCTGCGACCGTAGCAGTCCCGCGGTCCCGGACTGCAGCACCAGAACCTCTGTTTAATTGCTCGAGGTAATTTTCGGATAGTGCACTCAGTATAATGTCACTCGATGCTCTGTCCCTACCACCCGTCCTAAACATCTGAGTGTCCCAGTCTATATCTGGTAAATTGAAATCTCCACCTAAGACTATAACATGCTGAGAAAATTTATGTGAAATGTATTCCAAATTTTCTCACAGTTGTTCTGCCACTAATGCTGCTGAGTCGGGAGGTCGGTTAAAGGAGCCAATTATTAACCTAGCTCGGTTGTTGAGTGTAACCTCCACCCATAATAATTCACAGGAACTATCCACTTCTACTTCACTACAGGATAAACTACTACTAACAGCGACGAACACTCTACCATCGGTTGCATGCAATCTATCCTCTCTAAACACCATCTGTACCTTTGTAAAAATTTCGGCAGAATTTATCTCTGGCTTCAGCCAGCTTTCTGTACCTATAACGATTTCAGCTTCGGTGCTTTCTATCAGCGCTTGAAGTTCCGGTACTTTACCAACGCAGCTTTGACAGCTTACAATTACAATACCGATTGCTGCTTGGTCCCCGCATGTCCTGACTTTGCCCCGCACCCGTTGAGGCTGTTGCCCTTTCTGTACTTGACCAAGGCCATCTAACCTAAAAAACCACCCAGCCCACGCCACACAACCCCTGCTACCCGTGTAGCCGCTTGTTGCGTGTAGTGGACTCCTGACCTATCCAGCGGAACCGAAACCCCACCACTCTATGGCGCAAGTCGAGGAATCTTCAGCCCACACGGTTGCAGAACCGTCTCAGCCTCTGATTCAGACCCTCCACTCGGCTCTGTACCAAAGGTCCGCAGTCAGTCCTGTCGACGAGGCTGCAGATGGTGAGCTCTGCTTTCATCCCGCTAGCGAGACTGGCAGTCTTCACCAAATCAGATAGCCGCCGGAAGCCAGAGAGGATTTCCTCCGATCCATAGCGACACACATCATTGGTGCCGACATGAGCGACCACCTGCAGATGGGTGCACCCTGTACCCTTCATGGCAACCGGAAGGACCCTTTCCACATCTGGAATGACTCCCCCCGGTATGCACACGGAGTGCACATTGGTTTTCTTCCCCTCTCTTGCTGCCAATATCACTAAGGGGCCTCATTAAGCGCCTGACGTTGGAGCTCCCAACTACCAGTAAGCCCACCCTCTGCGACCGCCCGGATCTTGCAGACTGAGGGGCAACCTCTGGAACAGGACAAGCAGCCATGTCAGGCCGAAGATCAGTATCAGCCTGAGACAGAGCCTGAAACTGGTTCGTCAAACTGGGGAGGCCTTCCGTTCAGCCCTCCGGAATGTCTTTCGCCCCCTGCCACACCTTGAGACGACCTCTCACTCTACCACAGGTGAGGGATCAGCCTCAATGCGGGCAGTATCCCGGGCAACCACAGTCGTAGTTCGATCGGGGGATGCGTGGGACGAGCTGTCCGTCCCCGACAAACCCCCATCCGGACCCCCACAGTGATGCCCATTGGCAACAGCCTCAAGCTGTGTGACCGAAGCCAACACTGCCTGAAGGTGGGAGCGAAGGGATGCCAACTCAGCCTGTATCCGAACACAGCAGTTGCAGTCCCTATCCATGCTAAAAACTGTTGTGCAAAGAACGTCTGAACTAATCTACAGAGAGCGCAAACAAACCGACACAAAATTGAAACGGTTATTAAAATACAAGATTGCCTAGTAAATGCAGTAATGCTGCTACTTGCGCACTGCTGACACACTGCTCGGCGGCGGAAGGAGACTACGCGATTTTACACTATTCAGGTGCTAAAACGCGATGCTACAACTATCAAATACTATGATACGCCCGAAATTTATGAATTAAACAATGCACGTACCAAAAACACGCAAAGAAATTAAGAATTAAACTATGTAACAAATGAGTGAGCTAGGAGTATACGACTTGCTGCTGCAGCTGCTTATCCAACGGCGGCATTTGAGGACACGCGAGTGGCCGAAGTGCTGTCCAATTGAAAGACTTGCCCCAGGACATCGACCAACATGAACTTACTGTTATTGTTATTATTATTATTTTATCTATAAAAATAATTTAGTTTTTACGGAACCTACAGATCATGAGCTGTACTCGCACTTTTTTTCAGCTGTCTCGTTTTCATTTGATAGCCCATTACAACTTTTCCAAATTGTATTACATAAGAAACGTTGAGAAAGATGTGCAACAGTTTATAAGTTTCATTCTAGATATTATTCTTTATCGGGCTTTAATTAACTGATGTTCGCAGACAAATTAGTTAATCTGATTACAAAAGAACAAGTTGCGATTTGTACCTGATACGTTTCAACAAAATATTTGAAAATATAGTCTTCATTCAATGTTTCTTTCTCCTTCAATCTGATTATGGCTGATGAAATGATCCGAACTTTATTTGTTAAACATTGAGCTATAGTGTTTTTTGTTTCATTGTATATTTAAATAAATACGCTCTATGTAATGAAATAGACACGGAGACGAATGCGAGTAGTGTCGCCTACCGAGTAAATCAAGTCCCGATGTCATGTTCTTCTTTAAACAATTATTATTTTCAGGTAATGCTGCCTTATGAGTTGCCACAGTACGCGCTGTTTCTGAAAGCCAATTTACTGCGTAGGTGTAAATCATCGAATAAAATTTGTTACTGATAGCAATGCACCTCAGTTTCTCTTCTGTTTCTCGATGAGTTTCATGTGCAATTTGCTACAACAGATACCCGTGCGCTGTGCATCGTAGTATTTTCGAAATATACGGTGGAGTAATCGGTTATTCAGGAGAAACATATTCGCGTAATGCGCTACTGATGATCGTGCCCGAATTCGTTGCCAGATAACGTTGTGTAAATTAGCAATACTTCTTCTACGACTTTACAACAGCAACAACTGGAAGATGTCAAGAAATTGCCGCGAAGAAATATTGTGCAGTTTACACTGATCCGGAGGCAGAAACGAGAACTGGGTTTTAAGCAAGTCCATCAAGGAAGTCGGGAGCGGAACACATGTTGGTGGTATTTGTATTACATGTTTCTTTTCAACTTCCACTGAACTTATGAGTTTCGCTTTTAACAGTTTATGATCAGGTAATACGCATACAGGAATTTTTCAAAACTGTAGCGAATGTTATTACAGTTGGAGTGAATTCAATCTTGGAGAATGTGTAGTAGAGTGCACCATCCAAATTGAAGCTGGAGTGCTGGGGAATGGCGTAAAGGTAAGCCTAATAGCCTTTCTCCTGTTTGATTTGGAAAGATTGTATTATGCCAAGTTTCTTTGCTGAAGCACCGTCAACAAACTGAAAAAGTAGGAACCAGAGCTTGTTGGCGGATGCGGTTCATTGGCGGGTAAAACGAACATCCCGACTGTTGCGGTGCATGCGGTTGTCTCTGTTAATAACACAGAAAGTGACAAGCTAAGTGGAATAGAGTTGCTGAGTGGATGCAATGTTGCTGACTACTGCGCTCCGTCCAGATATTTCTGGGTCAGTTTTAGGGTACGAAAGGAAAAGCAGTTAACGGAAGTCATTTGCAACATACCCACCTACTTACCGACCTCTGCTAAGGTTTGGATACTGCTGTAAGAATGACAACAGTAACTCTAATGCACACCTTCGCTGCTCTGTTTACTTGCGACAAACGGCAGACACATTCTCTGCCACCAACGTACATCTCACGTAAGGACCTGGCTCGTCTGAGAACAGAACAGGAAACAAACAACGGTGGTACAAAGTACCCTTCGCCATGCACGGTATGATGAATTGCCTAGTATGTTTGTAGTTTAGATGGAAGACACTGGCGGAAAATCGTAGCGGCGGTCTCGTTTCCTAATACTTAAATAAATTAGATAGATTATAGACATTGAAAAAATTTATGAGATTTCATGTATTAAGGGATCATTCATTTATTGCCTATAATTAAAGACGTGATCATGAAAGACAAGTATCATAAGGCGCTTTCGTCTTTTTGGTATGATATCCAACAGAGATTGTTACAACGACAACCAAAATGATAGCTCACAAGAAAAGGAAGTATTTCTATTATTTAGTTGTCGGCATGCGGATTTAGTCAGTTTTATTAGTAAACCGAACACGTTGATGAAATCCTTAGAAGGGCGGTTAGCGAAGACGTAACACGGGCGACTTTTCCCGTCGACCGTCTGGTTCGTTCTCCCTTTACCTGTTGCTATAGAGGAATATGTAACCCTCCTGGTACTTTGTTACGATCACTGACCTTCCTGTGTTATTACTGCTGAACATTCGCTAACGTGCCAACGTTAAAATACAGTTGTATACTACCGAAGTTCCACAATAATGTTCGTTTTTATGTTTTGTGGCGAATCGGCTTTGGTTTTCTAGGCCGGCATCGGAAAACTTAAGACTGAACAAAGAGTCCACTCAACATCAGCGAGAGCTTCCAGCTGTAGAAAGCCCATCACTTCATACCGTACACCTACACTCAAAGCACAGATTGCGATACTTCATTTTGACATGGATGCAAAACGGAAACTATTATGGAATGTTTTTTTAATCTTTTAGACTTTAAAGAAGTGAGTATAAATCCCTAAACCCACGGACTCGATGATACAATGTCCCAGTTGTACAAATAATGAGGGCTACCTTTAGCTTGCCAAAGAAGCATGTCGTTTACTACCACTATCAACTGGAATAAGAGGAAAATACAGATGCCATTGTTCGCGGTGCGGTGGCCTCGTCCTTCCCAGAGGGTGTCCTGGCAGAGAGATTTGCAGTTCCCTCCGCTTGAGAAAGTCAGAAAGATGTCTCCAGGACGCTAATTTCGGTGTGTAAGGGGTTTGTTCCCTCAGAATGTCTCATCATAATGGATATTGAAAACTGGTCGCTATATAAAGTCTGAAAGTGTCCAATACAGCCACTAAAATGATACTCTTCATGGGGATACCACTTAAAATTATGATATGCGTCCTATTTTATGAAAGTAAAAGTGTTACATGATTAATAAATACAGGAACCAGCCAGTACGACTAAATGAATTAAAATTGATTGATATGCAATGTATTGAGCAAATCTAGGTTATTTTATGGGCTCGGCTTTTTATGCCTTTATTCGTTCTAAATGACAGTCTAGTAGGTCAGTTTATTAACTGTGAATGAAATATGTAGTAGTGATCCTTTTATATAAACGTGCTGCATTGCTTTTGTGATACTCAATGTAATTAATCAGTCACTACAACACTTGGAAAATAACGACGAGTATCAATTATTAAAGTAACTTAAAAAAAAGAAAAAGGGTAAGCCAGTAAAATTACCTGGACTGACTCAGTACATTGCACGTTAAATGGAAATGTCGTGTGGCTAGGGCCTCCCGTCGGGTAGACCGTTCGCCAGGTGCAGGTCTTTCGATTTGACGCCACTTACGCGACCTGCGCGTCGATGGGGATGAAATGATGATGATTAGGACAACACAACACCCAGTCCCTGAGCGGAGAAAATCTCCGACCCAGCCGGGAATCGAACCCGGGCCCTTAGGATCGACAGTCTGTCACGCTGACCACTCAGCTACCGGGGCGGACACATTGCACGTTAAGCGACTTTAATTTTGTAGCTTAAACAGAAATTTAAATTAAATTCTGAGGGCAGCAATATTTAGTAATGTACAAGCAAATAACTTCAGCAGCACTTTAAAAACCTGTAAATAAATCAAACTTTGGCTTAAATGTAGTTTACGATATAACAAACATGTGAGTCGGCAACGTGGCGAACGCTCCCTACGTTTGCGTATCAAACAGAAACTGTATAACCAGCATATGCCAATGTCGTAACACCAATACAACTACTGAGGTCGTATAAAATTGCGGGTAACAAACTTCATATGAACTACACACTATTAATGTACAAAGTTACGTTACAGGACCTGTAACTAATTGTAACAATCTGGTATAGTACAATTTATAGGTCGTATTACACTATAATAGATTGTGACCATTACTTATAAATTCTCTAATTTAATTTTGTGCAATGATAATAAGCTTGTTACCCAGAGTTTTATGCGACCGCAAATGTTGTATTGTTGTTACTACGTGATGGGAAACGAACAGCAACATAAAGAACCAATTGGGCAACATAAACTGATTTGGACAGGCATATTTGTACATCTGAAAGACGATGTTTATCAAATTTCTAGGCCAGTTGCATAAAAGTGGCGCTAGTAGCGCTATCATAAGGATGCTAATCAGGTTAGCTTTAAATACACTGTAATGGAAGTGAGTGGTGGTGGTGGTGGTGGTGGTGGTGGTTAGTGTTTAACATCCCATCGACAACGAGGTCATTAGAGACGGAGCGCAAGCTCGGGTTAGGGAAGGATTGGGAAGGAAATCGGCCGTGCCCTTGCCTGAAACGATTTAGGGAAATCACGGAAAACCTAAAGCAGGATGGCCGCAGACGGGATTGAACCGTCGTCCTCCCGAATGCGAGTCCACTGTGCTAACCAATGCGCCACCTCGCTCGGTCAATGGAAGTGAGTGTTAATTACGTTTGACAATGGCCGTGGTAAGTTGATTTTAGTCAAAAGTGCCTTTAGGAAAACAAAGACGTAAACATCAGCACCTCATTGAGTTTGAGCGAGGTCGTGTAAAGGGCCATGAGAAGCTGGATATTCCTTCTGCGATACTGCAGAAGAACTTTGTAGAAATGTAGCCACTGTACGTGATTACTGGCATGTGTGATCAAGAGAATGTGTGGTTGAAAGAAGACCAGTCACCGGACGGCCGCGTGGCATTATCGAGAGGGAAGTCCATCGTGTTCGGGGAACAGCTCTGGCACATCGTACAGCATTTGTAGCAGCAATCTGGACAGCAGTTGGCACCACAGTGACATAACGAACTGTTACAAATTGGTTACTTCAAGGGCAGCTGAGATCCAGACGCTCTGAAGCGTGCATTCCTCTGACCCCAAAACCACCGCAATTTGGAAGCTCAGTGGTGTCAAGCGAAAGCTCATTGGAGGCAGTTTTCTGATGAAAGCTGGTTGTTTCTTTGAGCCAGTGATGGCCAAGTGCTGGTTAGAAGGAGGCCAATTTGTTTCCAATCAACCTGAATGTGTGCTGGACACACTGGACCTACATCTGGAGTTAAGGTCTGGGGTGCGATTTTGTCTGACAGCAGTAGCATTCTCGTGGCTATCGCACGGACCCTGCCTCCAAATTTGTACGTCAATCAGGTGGTTCGACCTGTTGTACTGACGTTCATAAACAGCATTCTACGGGGTGTTTCCCAACAGGACAACACTCGCCTACTTCCTGTGGTAAACCAATATGTTCTACAGAGCGTCGACAGGTTGCTGTTGTTTGCTCGATCAATAGATATGTCTCCATCAGACGACGACTCCAAAGTTATCCACAGCCAGTGTTATCTGTCTATTAGCCGAGTAAGTGCAACAGGCACGGAACGCCATCCCACAACCTGACAACCGACACGTATACATCGTAATGAATGCACGTTTCCATGTTTGAATTAAACGTTCTGGCGCTTACACCAGATGTTAATGTACCTGCATTTCACATTTGCAATGGCTTATCTCGCACTTGCATTAACCTGTGAACTTGCAATATAAATCACTTACATATGTTACCTAGACAGATATATTTCCTAAATTTCATTATACTACATTAATTGTATTTTGGTGTTGCGATTAATTTTCGTCAGTGTATGTTGTTCAGAGACTTGATCATGGCGTGATGGAATGCCGAAACCTGTTGCCTCTTGAATAAATCAGAGATGAAAATACAGCTGCTGGTTTATATATTTTTAGTTTTATATGCGCGATTATATATTACCTGTCACCCGACCTAGCAAGGATGGATGGAATGAAAAAAGAAAGTTTTCTGTCGCGCTTATAAATGCGGGGAAAAGAAGTAAAAAAACAAGCAGAATAGAAAGTTGTACCTGCAACACGTAATAGATTATAAATATACTGCTAGCGAAACCAATTGTTGTTTTGCACAGGGCGCCTGCAGCATCCAAAATGCAGTCTATGTGTTGATGATGTGTTACTGACGATATAAATTTCTGTTGCGGCAGTCGAAATCCCGAAACGCGTGTTACTACAAATAAAAATACGACAAAAAAGCTGGCTTCTGTAAATATTAAACTAATGGAATCCGCAGACAACAAACTCAACGTTCAATAAGACTGATAAGTCACTGTTAAAAGTTTCATTAAAAATAATAATTATTAGGTTACATAGTAATTAGTTATGTTCGTTTGGCAGACAGTGAAAGGACTTTTACCTTCTGTATTCGAGTATACTGTAGTATCTCATAGAAAAAAAATTTCTTTTAGACCACTACTGTGTTTGTAACTGGGAAATGAAATGCACTTAGATATGACGAAATGAATTTTTTAAAGGAAATTACAGGTCACAAACTTGTTTTACGTTTCTGTGCAATTTTCTTTTTGTCTACCAGATATGAGCTATTCCGCTTTTAATGAAAGTAAAAATGTTTTAAACACAGTGCATAACAGCCAAAGAAACATGTATTCCGTTGTCCTAAATTTGCCGTCGAAGTGGCCGAGCGGTTCTAGGCGCTACAGTCTGGAACCGCGCGACCGCTACGGTCGCAGGTTCGAATCGTGCCTCAGGCATGGGTGTGTGTGATATCCTTAGGTTAGTTAGGTTCAAGTAGTTCTAAGTTCTAGGGGACTGATGACCTCAGAAGTTAAGTCCCATAGTGCTCAGAGCCATTTTTTGTCTTAAATTTGTTTCGCTACCTGGCAGTGGATCATTTTTTCCATTCTCCAAGCGTAAAACGCTATCTTTAGTTTTCAACTTAGTAATGTTAAACAGTCTTTTTCACTCTTCTATAATTTTCATTCCATTGCAAAATTAAATTATCGCCATTAAGAATTGGATGTTTCAGTGTCGTACCATTACAATATACTAACATATTTTCAACGTTTTTCTTTTTCTCTGTATTACTTATCGCTTTGGAGCTCTCTCAAATGTGAAAATTTGCTAAACCGTTTTGTATATGAATGTGTCGAAAACTTTTGACAGAAACAAGAAGGTAGTCTGCTCTATCCAGTTACCTGAATATCCCTATCTTCCTTCTCAACTAAGTCGGATACTCCAACTGAAATGACACGAAACCTGTACCGAAAGAAACCACCCTGCGATCGGCACTAGCGGGAGCCGGTGCGCGTCAGTCACTTGAAAAGGCACAGAACACAAGAATCTTCAGTCGGGTCACAATCATGGCGTTTCGGGAAATGACTTTGACATGGCGTTACTCTTTGGCTCATCCAGGGTATATTGTTATATACAAGCGACACCTGTGTAGAACCAATGGACACAAAAAATCAAACACTTTGACGTGCGAATGGACACTGGACTATGCAGTGTGACCATAGTATGATACCACAGTTGTCTTACGCTCGTGACGTAACAAAAGTCCGCTGGAAATTTCCACTGGATGATACATCCTTGCAACGATATCACCGATACGTTGCATCGCTGGCACGCGCACCTCTTCGCAGGCTTCCAACGTTCAGAAAAGGAAAACAAATCAGGCTGCTGTCGGTGTGAGAACAATATCAGTGTGGTGCTGAATGCTCAAGTGTAGTATTTTCGGTTAAGTCGCAGTTCCATGCAAATAATAATCGTACAATGAACATTGTTGAATGACTAACCGCACAAACGCCGTGGTTGGTGGGGGCACCCTTTACATTAGGCAAGGTTTATAACTCAAAGGCGCTGTACCTTCTTCGTGAATTCCGCATACAGTATTTTAATAATACGTTGCTGCGCCAGATATGGTGAGGAATGTGAATGATTTCTCTGAATGACGACAAGTGCTAATGATTTTGCCTGGCAATCAGTCGGGAACTTGCTGGTAACGATTCCGCGAACCCCACACATAATGCTCTCTGGATTCGGAAACTCAGTTGCGTAGAAGGGAGTTTTCTAGGCATATGTCCAGGCCGTTATTGAGTGAATGACAATCGTCAACAATCGTAATCATCTATATGCTGTCATGTACACAATGTTACAGTAAAAGTTTATTACGTTTGCAAAGCATATTGGTCGGCGGTGCAGCTGTAAAGATGCTAGTATGATCAGTTCTAGAATATTGTTCCAGTGCCTTGAGTCCTTATCAAGTAGGCAGGGTAACGGTCGTCGTATTCAGAGATGCGCTGCAGGGACGGTTATAGGTCGCTAGAGCCCATACGGAACTGTAACAGGAATGCTCGAGGAACTTTAATGGGAATCCCTGGAAGGAAAGTGACTTACTTCCCGCGAAATCCTGTTTGGTTAACTTAGAGAATCTGCTGCCCAAGATAATTATGCTGCCATCTTGCTTAGAGGCAATTAGAGTAGAATTAATTAGTGTACGTAAGCACATAGATAGACATTTTTCACTCGACCAATAGGCGATTGGAGTAAGATAGTAACTGATGCTATTTGTTTGACGTACCTTCCGTCTTGCCGTGTAAAGCAGGTCGCCCAGTACCTATTCCATGTTAAATAAGTAATAGCTGCAAAAAAACTGCATGTTTATTGAGTAATATCTTCGTAAGGTTTCCAAGTGATGCAACTTGCATGAAATGCTCACAAATGTCGAATAGTGCAGTTAAAAAAAAATCGAGAACTCAGTAGCTCATGGCTACAACATCAGTGAGCTACAGCTGAAATCACAAATACCTGTGTGTAGCAATCTGTGAATATATGAAATGAGATGATCCCATAGTTTGAATTGAAGCTAACGCAGGTCGTAGTCCTTGACTTTTTGATAATATACACGGAAAATGTAATGGTTCTACGAAAGATGTTGCTTGTAAAATACTGTATTATTGTTCAAGTGTGTGGGATCACTACAGACAGGACTAACAGGGATCGTTGGATGTATACAGACGAGGGCAGCATTAATGGCCACAGCTTTCCTTCACTCATGGAAGAGTGTAACGGAAATGGTCAATGATCTGTAACAGAAGGCTCCTGAAGACAGACAAGTATTCCGTGAAAGTCTGCTTACAAAATTTCACGAACTAGTATTACCTGCGAAATTTAGAAGTATACCATAGCACCGCATGCGTCCACTCCGTAGTGACACCGAATGTAAGCTTATAGTAATTATAACGTGCAGAAAGAGATTTAAGCTGTTATTCCTACAACAATACATACGTGGAACGGAAGTAATGTAAATGAGTGGTACAACGCGAAGTACCCTTTCCCATACACCTCTCAGTGGTTTTCTGTATGTCGATATTTTGGTACTAACACATTAGCAATATAGACAAGAACCTTTTATAATAAGTGGCTGTATCTACAAGGCAATGTTCGCATATGAAACATCAGAGGTGGACAAAAGCAAGCCATTTTCTCTGGGACACTGATCAATGGGATCATCGATCAGGCCAGTCAGGATGACTTATAAATATCCCGACAATGAACCATAGGCTGTTTTTCCCTTTATTTTAACAACGAAGTTTTGGTAATGCCTTACATCTTACACAAGTAAGTGTGCTACATAATTTTGTCCAAATGGCCATAGTTAAAGACTCTAGTTTCCGACTATCACAAGTTCATTTCTCAATCCATTGTCGTAACAGCGAGTGCTGCACAGGTACATTTAACTGCACGAGTTAAGACAAATAGACGATAGTGCACTTTGACATAACTACGTGTCGTGGAGTTCACCAGCTTTAGGGTCCAACCAGTCGATCGTTTTCGTTATGCTTCGTGTTGCCAGATTTTACCTATGCTTTTGGCGGTAAACGTCTATTTGAGTCAGCTCGAGACCAGAGCTCATTACATGTTAGTTTGAAACTGCTGCACGAAGCACCAGGCAGTGCTGCCCGTGGCTCATGAGCTGACACGAACCATTCGCTTGTGCGGGAGTGCCGCGCCTCTGCAATCGTCCTTTGCTTCCAGCAATGAAAAAAAGTCCAGTCACGAGTAACGCTCCGAGTTGTGTTCCACGTCGTAAGGGTCTTAGTACATAGGGTCCAGTCTTGAGATCATAGAACAGTCAATGATTTTAATACACTATCAGAAAAAATTAGTACTCCCTTTTAGAAGTTTCCGTTTCGCCAAAGATTTGTTGTTGCAACAGTTCAAATGAAGTGCATGAAATGATTACATTTGCAGAACAAGAGCAGAAATGGTTATGAGGTAACAGGTATGACCCATTCTGAATCATCCACATTAATACGTTATGTTGTAGCCCCCAAGGGGAACAATGCAGGCGCCGACAGTGGTATCCGATCGATAGTACAGAGACGAATACTATCCTGTGGTAAGCCACTCCTTTTCCAACTGCTACCATTGTTCTGTAAGAGTTGTTGGTTGACGCGTTGCATGAGTCACTTCCCGGTCCATCTTATCCCACAAGTGCTCAATTGGAGACAAGCCCGAAGGTCGTGCTGGCCAGGGAAACTGCTGCACATCTTGCACAACACGTTGAATTCCACACACAGTGTATGGGAGAGCATTATCCTGCTGGAACAACACATCACCTTAAATTGCAAAACAGGCAAGTTGTAAGTAGGCTGTTTATGTTTTTTTATCGGCAACGTTACGTAGCGCTCGGTATGAAAATCATTGGCTGTGCTGTGTGCAGTCTGTAGCTAGTTTGCATTGTTGTCTGCCATTGTAGTGTTGGGCAGCGGCAGCTGGATGTGAACAGCATGTAGCGTTGCGCAGTTGGAGGTGAGCCGCCAGCAGTGGTGGATGTGGGGAGAGAAATGGCGGAGACTTGAAATTTGTAAGACTGGATGGCATATATATTATGATTATTAAGGTAAATACATTGTTTGTTCTCTATTAAAATTTTTCATTTGCTAACTATGCATATCAGTAGTTAGTGCCTTCAGTAGTTTCAATCTTTTATTTAGCTGGCAGTAGTGGCACTCGCTGTATTGCAGTAGTTCGAGTAACGAAGATTTTTGGTGAGGTAAGTGATTTGTGAAAGGTACAGGTTAATGTTAGTCAGGGCCATTCCTTTGTAGGGATTTCTGAAAGTCAGATTGCGTTGCGCTAAAAAATATTGTCAGTTTAAGCACAGTCTTGTATAAATGTTCAAAAGGGGGCATTTCATATGGCGACCCTGCCAGGATTCGAACCTGGAATCTTCTGATTTTTTCTTGTAGTTTGTGTAATTAGTGTAGATTTTGTTTATTGCTATTGCATAATTGTAGAGAGAATCTCCTTCGTAGTTGCAGTCTTTCATTGTTGTACAGTAAAACAGTTGTGGCATGCATGTAGATTTGCACCAAGTATTTTGCAGCTACGCTTGCAATTAACTAGATATTATTTTCAGTGCTATGTTAATGTGTTCCCCTATTTTTGCTCTTCAAATTGTGTTTTTCTGTGTTGTCGTGTGAAATATTGTGACAATAATGGCGTGTGAAAAACGTAACACTAGGCTCCAAAGTAAACTGAGAAATGACAGTGAAGACGAAAGCAGTGTGTTAACGCCACCATGTAATGAATTAACTAATATTCAAAGTAGTAATTTGGTAACTGTGCATAGGGAAATGGAGCGGGCGACAAATAATGGTGTAGACAGTGAAACAGGTAGTAAACAGGGAAGCATTATCGATCGATCGATCGGTCGGCAACAGCTCGCCTCAGGAATTGGGAATGACAGAACACAATATTGCAAATACTGTAGACTCAGGTTTTGGGTTCTCACCGTTTTCTCAAATGAGTCAAGACACATTTTCCACTTGTCGAAATGTGAATGTTGCCGGTGCAAATTCACTGCCGAAAAGCAATGAGGAACATGTTTCAGACACCAGTGCATTGTTGTTACAATTAATGCAACAAATGCGACAAAAGCTTCAACAGTTAGACACAATGGAACAAAAGCTTCAAAAGTTAGACTCAGTGGAACATAACCTTGAACAAACACGTGAAGATTTAACTACTGAGTTACATAACATTGAATCGAAATGTCAAAAAGTCTGTAATGATGTAAAAACACAAATTTGTGAGCATTTTCAACCTATTTTTTCGCGGCATGAAAATGCATTACAGAATCACGAAGCAGCCATAAAAGAACTCCAAACTATTGTTCATGAAAATCACGACACCTTGCAAGCTAAACTTGACTCAGTTGCATCTCCCGATACGGTTACGCAACTTGCAAAAACTCAAGAAAACTTAAAGGACACAGTAGATACGATTTCAACACAAATGGACACTCTGAAACTTGGTTCAGAAAAACACACTGAAGAAATAAGTACACTATCGGAGAAAGTAGCCGAACTTTCGGATCAGTTCACTAACTTATCTGCAAAGGTAGATGATGATCTGAATGACACAAGACCTGTAGCCATCACTGACACAGAAGAGTGCGAACAAATTAGGAAATTCAAACAAAATCAGAATCAAATTAATACGCAACACCAAAGAGAAATCCGGGAAGTACAAGATCAGCTGACACAGGTAATACAAGAATTACGTATTTCAGAGGCCACTCGCGCTCCAATACGGGAAGAAGGACATAGAAATACGGAACAGCCACAAAATAATAACTCAGGGCAATTCGGAAATTATGAAAGAAATTGGCAAGGTACACCGAATTTTGAGATGGAACCGCCAACACGACGTAACAATGAGCGATATGCTACTCGCAGACACGATGATTTTGACTATAAGCTGTTCATTACTACACGTAAATTCAAAACGTTTAAGAATTCTGCCAACGACATTCATCCACAAGCGTGGCTCCATCAATTCTCTCGTTGTTTTCCTCCCAACTGGTCATTGGAGCACAGGTTAGAATTTGTGTGGCTACTTGGAGAATGAACCAGCTGTAAGAATGCGATCGGTCATTCACGATTGTCACAGTGAAGGAGAATTTTACCATGCGTTCCTCTCAGCATATTGGTCTCAAGCTACACAAGACCGAGTAAAACATAGCATCATAATGATGAAACATTTCGAACAACCTGAATTTTCCAGTCTTGTGAAATATTTTGAAGACATGTTGCACAAGAATCAGTACCTGTCAAACCCATACAGCCCCTCAGAACTCATACGCATTTGCTTAATCAAATTACCTGAACACTTACGACATATTATTTTGGCAGGACGTTGCAAAGACGACATTGAAGCTTTTCAGGGACTGTTACAAGAACTGAAAATTGACACTGACAATCGCGGAACGCGAAAACAGGAGCACAACAATTACAGATCACATCCGTCACAATTCCACGATGACAGAAATAATATACGACAAGGCTATTCTTTCAATGTAAATCGTGACCGAAACAGACACCACCCTTATGACAACCGTTGGCTGAGTAGTAATAATTACAGGGAAGGATCACCTCTCCACGGAAATGACTATCACAGAGACAATCAGAGAAACAGACAATATTGGAACCAAAATAATTATTATCAAGGGAGACAAAATAACTTTAGACGCAACGGTCCAGCGCGCAGTTACGATTCAGGGAGAAATTCTCCACCGCGTGACCGACAAGAAAGAAACTATGGAATCTACCGACATGATGACAGACGATATGATCGTAACGACAGACGTGAACTGCATGAGATCTGGCGGGATTTAAACAGGGCAGGGCCCTCTCGTCACGGTGAATTTGTAGAAGTTAGGTCTCCAAATACCAATAACGACGCACGCCAACAAAGAGACAATAGGCAATGACTCACACCGCTGGCAGCCACAAAAGTACTTATGAAACTGATGACGCAGCTGCCGTAGCTAGTAATTACGTAAAAATGGAAGACATTAGGGACATCTTACTCCAGGAACACGACGTAAAACATAACAACATTGCATATCCTGTGATTCACATTACTGTAAATGACGTAAAATTTACGGCAGTACTTGACTCTGGCAGTCCCATTTCAGTAATTAGTGAAACAGCTTTTAGCAAATGCAACAAATCGAATGATTGCCCCACACTTCCGTTATGTAAGATTAAATTACAAGGTGCAATCTTTGGAAAAAGTGCAGATGTACGCCAACAAACCCATTTAGAATTCTTTTGCCAAAGCCACAGCTTCTCTATGAACTTTCTTATTGTTCCATTGTTGTCGACGGAAATTATACTGGGAGTAGACTTTTTGAATGAATACAAAGCAATCTTAAGCTTCCACGATGCTGAAATAAGTTTAGAGAAAGAAGGTAAGTCAATAGCTTTGAAATTTTAAGACTGGCTCTCAAACCATGATGAGGAAATTAATCGGCTTTACCTTCTGTTAGACAACAGTTCGGAATTTTCTACGGAACTAGACACTAACAATCACTCTGCAAGTACTGACAGGGATGATATCGACGGCTTATTTGAAACTAATGAGTTAATTCAGAATAAAATTCAAACAATTGAGAATTGTAATGACACTGATAGGCAGGACCGTTTTGAGATTTTACAAGCACATTCCACAGTTTTTACTCACAAAACAGGAACAATCAAGGGATTTCAATACCAATATCGTGTTCGTGATCATACTAAATTTTGTGTTAGACCATACGTAATTCCAGCACATTATAGGGACCGTGTTAGAACAGAAATACAATCTATGCTTGATGAGGGCATTATTGAGCCTGCAGTAAGCTCATACAACAATCCGTTACATGTTGTTGAGAAGAAAAATGGATCGATCAGGCTTGTCTTAGATTCGAGACAAATCAATACTATCATTATTCCTGAAACAGAGAGGCCGCAGACGATGGAAGAACTTCTTCAAACTTTTAATGGTGTAAAAGTGTTGTCTTCCATTGATCTCAGATCCAGCTTTTATCAGATCGAACTTCATCCCGAATGTAGAAAATACACAGCTTTCCTTTGTGTCGGCGTTTGTTATCAGTTTCGGAAACTTCCTTTTGGTTTGAACATTTCTTCAGCAGCATTCATTCGCGGGCTAAATTCCATATTACCTGAGTTCTTAAAACGTCACATCACCTCATATGTGGACGATATTCTAATAGCAGAAGCTTCATGGGAACAACATAACCGCATCCTCAACAGTTTCTTACGTATTTTTGCAGAATGTGCAATTACAGTTAACTTGGAAAAGTCTGAATTCGGTAGGTCAAATGTGAGGTTGTTGGGACATATTATTTCTTCTGAAGGCATTCAGCCGGATCCTGAAAAGTTAGAAGCAATCAGAGCCATTCCAGTTCCATCCACAAAAAGACAAGTCCGCAGTTTTCTAGGTCTCGTAAATATTTACCGTCGTTTTCTGAATATGCAAATTCTTGTTACACCAAAACTTTGTTCTCTCACTGGAAAAAATACTATTTGGAACTGGGACGAACAAGCACAGTTGGAATTCAATTCTTCGAAAGAATCGCTACTTAACGCGCCAATACTAGCTCATCCAGATCTGTCACAAGATTTCTGCCTTAGCACGGATTCTTCTAAAGTCGGTCTTGGTGCCCATTTATTTCAAGAAGCCATAGAAAATGACACTACCATTCAGAAAACCATTGCTTTTGCTAGCCGAGTGCGATCAAAATCTGAAAAAAATTATTCCGTTAATGAATTAGAAGCTTTAGCTATCGTTTGGGCAATTAACAAATTCCGTTTCTTTCCTTCTGGCAAGCACGTAAAAGTATACAGTGATCATCGTGCATTACAATTTCTTATGTCTTCAAAATTAAATCATGACAGGTTAAAACGTTGGGCATTGTTTCCACAAGAATTCCGCTTCACAATAGTCTACATTCCCGGCAAGGAGAACATTGTTGCGGACGCGCTGTCACGCGCACCGGCTGGGCTTGAGAAAAGTAACACAGAAGGCAACCTTGAGAAAAATTTCAGTATTCTTTACATTCAGAAAGTCGCCTTTGAACACATCTTTAAAGGACATTGCTCATGAACAAGATAAAGATCCGATTTGGAAAGACATCAAAAGTAAATGGCATGAAAAGACACACACTCAGATTCGGCATTATTACCTGGTTAGAAACAACATACTCTTCAAACGCTGCACCGTTGATGACAAGCTATGGGTACTTTGCATTCCAGACGATTTTGTTAATAAGCTCATTTGGTACATTCATTTCTGCTACGCACATTTTGGCCCACGAAAATGTTATCATATTCTTCGAACGACTTGTTATTTTAACAATATGGAAAAGCGAATTCGAAGAGTCTTGTCTATTTGTAAACTTTGTCAAAAGGCGAAACCATCTACTATCTCACATCGTGCTCCATTGTTTCGTATTATTCCTTCTAAATTAAAAGGATTTGCTGCTGTTGATCTCTTGGGACCGCTTGTCAGAACATCGAATGGATTTTCGTACGTTCTAGTCGCTGTTGAACTTACTTCAAAATTTCTTTCGCACCGTTACCTAATGCCACTGGACGGTCTGTATCCAACGCCTTCGTTAAAAATTTCTTACGTGAAGTTGGACACGTCAGTAAAGTCATTTCAGATAACGGACCGCAATTCAGATCTGCTGTTTGGTCACGCATGGTTCGGAACCATAAAATCAAACCTGTTTTTATTTCATTGTACTCACCACATTGTAACCCATCTGAAAGGATTATGAAAGAAATCAATAAGCTTTGCAGACTTTGTCACAGAAAGCATCAGCATTGGGACAGATATTTACACTTATTTCAAAACGTACTGAATGAAATGCCTCATGACTCCACTGCTTTACCACCTACTCTTGTACTGAAGAATGAAGAACCACCGAACAGAATCAGAGAGCTTGTACCTTTCCCGAATACACGTAAACTTCGACACAAAAACATAATTGATTTAGCTCTTAAAAATATAAAATCTGCAGCAGACAAAAGGAGAAAACTACACGGTAAAGCAAATGCAAAGAAATTAGATACTGGTCAGAAAGTTCTCATTAAAGCTCATTCATTGTCACATAAGAAGAAACACTTGAGTCACAAATTCTTTCTAGTTTACAATGGACCTTACAGAATCCGACGTATACCACATGATAATTGCGTTGAAGTTGAAACTCTGCGTACTAGGAAGAGTAAAGGTTTACACCACATTTCACATGTGAAACCGTTTATTGAAAGATAATCTGCTTTATAACTTAGTCTTTGCCATAAAATTTTTCACTTCACATTTCTAGTATGCATTGTCAGACTTAGAATCTGTTACCATGCAACAATGTTTGAAGTTAAATATCCAGTCAAGAACCAAGAGAACTTATTTAAACAGAAATTACGAATGCATTGTTATTGCGAACAGACGACACAGTGTTATTGTGTGTGTACATTCTTGCTTGTTAGTTGCACGATTATGTAACGAGTATAAGGCTCACATACTTAGAACATTTACCAGTACTGCTAATGAGATTTTAATGCAACATTTTGGTGTACTTGAAAATACATTCTGAATTAAAGTACTTTCTGAGAGATACCAGATGACACAGTGGTTAGTTTATGTGACAGCTACATGATTATATCACGACGTTACTAATGAGTGACAATTTACAATGTTGCTTTTGCGGTGTATCTGTTTTATATCTGCACAGTTTTTCTGAATTATTCTGGAAAGTAAAACATGTTTTAGTAGTAACTTTTGTGGTATAGCTACAAGGAGACAGCCTTTTCCATAGCACAACAATACGTTACAGCACAGTACTTTCATCATCACAACAATAAGCGTAATAACTAAGATATCTCTACGCAAAGCATTTCACTTTTGTTTATTATGAGGTAAGTACATTGGCTTCTGCAGAACTTAGCTTTCAGGGGAAAATAACTACGACACTTCCACAGAGATTATCTTACAACAACATGCATATTTAGCGCTACAGGACACGCATTTCAGTGATTAATTTTGTACTTAAAACATTTATTTTTAAAGATTTTTGAATTACAAAGAAAGTTTTCCGTGATACATTTCATTCCATTGCTGTAATCTGTAACACCTGAGGGTATAATTACATTAATCCTCAGGGGGTACACGCTTACTTTGTGTATCATGTGTTTGGTAAGCACAAGGAGCCCTAGCAAATATGGTATTTGCTTATACAACTTTACACATCGGTACCATATTCCTCTAACACATAAATTACATAGCTATCTGATCATTTAACTGAGAGAGACAAACTTTTTTACTACGGCAGTGACAGATGTTTACGTAATTAGACCGTTGGATAACTTCACACTTACGAAATTGTATTTTGTCTGTACCTTGTGAACTGTTAATATTTGTTCGGACCCATTGTGATATTATGAGAGCTTTGAATGATATATTTGGTATGGGATCACGATTTTTAAAGTACGTTTGAGGCAGATGACACTTTTGACATGAGCAGAGAATTTTTTTTTTATTATTGGAGGAAGCTACGACGATTTTGAGAATTGACTGAGATGTTATGATATTATTACGACGATGTTTATTATGCTGTTGAGGTATGTTTATGATCAATAAGCCAATGTTATATGAGGAATTTGATTATGCTACATATTTATTATGATGAAATATTGAAGAAGTGTAGACGAATATGTATATGTGTAATAAGGTAAGAAATAATGAGTAGTGGTTAGGGACTCTGACTTGTGATAAAGGATGTTGGAAACCAAGAATCGTACTTTAAGAGTTATGAAATGTGTGTGTATATGCGTGAATCTATCACAAAGCTGGTGAAAATTTTTTGGACACTGTTATATTCATAAGATTTTGTTTCTACACATTTGCAACGCAAATTCTTGACCTGTGAAACATTTTTATATGAGACTGTCACTGTAGCAGAAACTGCTGTCGTAAATATTTCCGTAAGAAAGTTAAGTGACCACCGGCACGTAATGCGTCGTGGGCACCCAGCTGTGTCAGACAGCTGGAGAAAAAGCCATTAGTGTGTCCTTTTCAGAGGCACAGGTAGAAAAAAAAGGAGAGGCCATTAACCTCGCTATTGACATTCCTTTATAGAAAGCACCGCAAATATGACACGCTCATTACTTGGAAACATTCTTACATCTGCACACCTGATTATGACAAGTATCTTTCTACGAGAATTGAGAGATTTTTTTACTACCTTATGAAGTGCCATATGGCTAATGAATGATGTTTCATGCCTTCCTTTGTACATATTTGTTCATTTTCTTTAATATCTAGTTCCTAGCTGCACTGCAGCATTGGTTAAAATAAAATTTTATAGATGTACTAATATAAATATTTTATGCCTACAGATCCAGAAAAAAGAATTACTTTGATGTACTTAAAAAAAACGAAGGAGCACAAAAACACATTTCCTTTCACAGGAATTGCATACAGAATTTTCTTTTCGAGTACTTGGTAATATCTTTTGTAGAATAATTTGTGGTGCACCACTTTAATTACATAGACATTAAGAAGTGAATATACATTTTCCTTGTCTGCATTGTTGTCTTTAGTGCAATGTTTTTTTCTGCTTGAGCTATGTCATGTTTAGATATAAGTTATTTCATTTGCTGCTGCTGTTTGCCAGGCATAGTGTTACTGAATTTGACTTTGTGTTACTCTGCTAAGCCAGTTTATTACTGATTTATTTTTCTTGTTTGCTGCTCATTGCCTTATATTAGTTGTAATATTGTTGCTTACTTTGCCAATTTGAATTTTTTTGTCATTGCTGTTCGTGTTAATTGTTTTGTGCTGCTGCATTGCCTCATCCCTTAGTTTCGCATCTGAGCTCAGTAGATTTAAGTTAGCTTAAGAGGGGGTAGCCTATAAGAGAATGAGTTGTGAGGAATTTGAAGAAATGCACTGAAAGGTTATGCGAGAAAAATACAGAAAGCATGCTTGGATAGGATTTTTTTGGTGGAAGCAAAGGTTGAAATAAGATGAAAGATCTATGGAATGAAGTTTTGGGTTGGACTGCAGTATCAAATGTTACACTGAAAACAAACCCTGTCCTTTCCTTTTGTTTTATCCCACTATGTTTTTGTGCACCCTTGTGTATTTGTTTTCTTCCTGTCTCTGTGTAGTTTCATAGAAGTTTTTCTTCTTCTAATACTAAGCTATATTCACTATGATGAGGAATACTGTTATCCTCAAATATAATTGGCATTAATAATGTTATTTACCTTGTAAATATGCTTAGACATTATTTATTCTGTTTTGTTTTAATGCTCATGTGTGAAGTTGATGTTTCGCAAGTTATTCTGATCTTTTATGTATGTTCTCATGTCATAATTCCTGTAACACTGATGTATATGTTATTTCTATTCTTTTGTAAAGCCTGTATTACTACAAATGTTATCTGTATTGTTATGTGTTTAATGATGTATTTTGTACCTTTGTAATTGTATTCTCATGATATAATATTGTAATTGACACCAGTTCATCAAATTAAGTAACTTGTAAGCATTCATTTCACTGCACACATTTCTGTTGGTCATAGTAATGCACAATATGTGAGAAGTTGGGACTGTTAGTGTTTGCACGTGTGTTACTAATTCAGCAAGGGACTGGATAACAGCATTGCTGGTTCTAAGGACAATTCCAAAAACTTTGTGCGTGCAGAAGTGGTGGTTTATGAACTTGCTATCTTCTCTGCAAGACTCTTCGATGGTGATTATGCACCTGCACAGTCGCAGCAGATGGCTGCTGGCCATCTCTACAAGGACTACAGTGGGTCTACACCTTTGATGACCCACCAATACCATTATTTCTACAAGGACTACAGTGGGTCTACACCTTTGCTGACTCACCAGTACCATTATTTCTACAAGGACTGCAGTGGGTCTGCACCTCTGGTGGCCCACCAATACTGTAATCTCTACCAGGACTACAGTGGGTCTACTCTGTGATGACCTACCTACCAATATTCTTCAAAACTTCGACTGACTCTGCTGTGGATTTGCTCTGTTGTGGCCCATTACCTGTCTGCATGTCAGGAGTCAGCACTGTCTTTCCGTTGGAAGGACAACACTACTTCTTCAAGACTGCATGGAAATCCACTACTTCTATGTGCAATTTCTTTTACTAATGAGACTTTGTGGAAAAAAAAACTGTAATTCTTATTATGATGAATGATCGGGACTATCTTTATAAACTGTGAGAAAATTTTAGCTTTTGACCAACATTGTATCAATAAGTGTGTGCATTTGATTTCTTTGTTATTGTAATTATGAAAAATTTTATCAAATCATTATTGGTCACTGCCCAAAACAATTTGTAAAGTTTTTTGTGGGGAGCATGGGGGCTATGTAAGTAGGCTGTTTATGTTTTCTTATCGGCAACGTTACGTAGCGCTCTCTGTATGAAAATCACTGGCTGTGCTGTGTGCAGTCTGTGGGTAGTTTGCATTGTTGTCTGCCATTGTAGTGTTGGGCAGCGGCAGCTGGATGTGAACAGTTGCGCAGTTGGAGGTGAGCCGCCAGCAGTGGTGGATGTGGGGAGAGAAATGGCGGAGACTTGAAATTTGTAAGACTGGATGGCATATATATTATGATTATTAAGGTAAATACATTTTGTTCTCTATTAAAATTTTTCATTTGCTAACTATGCCTATCAGAGGTAAGTGATTCATGAAAGGTTTAGGTTATTGTCAGTCAGGGCCTTTCTTTTCTAGGGATTTTTGAAAGTCAGATTGTGTTGCGCTGAAAATATTGTGTGTCAGTTTAGTGTTGATCATAATAAGTAAAGAGTGAAATGTCTGAGTACGTTCAGTTCTGCTCAGATGTTTGAAAATCAAATAACGTAAGGGATTTGTCAGCACAGTAATTCATTAATTTATCGAAGGGGACGTTACAGGTGGTGCAGCAGGGAGAGGGCGTCGGCCCAATCCCAAGGCAGTTGTTGATGAAGTTGCTGTACTTATAGCCGACCGTGCAGCACATGTCTCAGATTCTGCACACGGTGCTCGAGCTGTGTCATGGAAACTCTCTCTGCCCTGGTCAATGGTTCAAAAGATTTTGCGGAGCATTTTTCACTGGTATCCCTACAAGATTCAGAATATGCGTGCAACGAAGCCCCAAGATAGGCTACAACGCCGTGACTTTGCCCTTCATTTTATGGCGCTCATGGAAACGGATGACATACGGTGCGCTAATGTTCTTTGGGCAGACGAGTTACATTTTACTTTGCCCAGGGCCGTGAATGCACAGAACTATGACATAAGGGGACCTACTTCGGTACATGTTGTGCAGCACCATCCACTGCACGCAGTTTATATGACTGTGGATTGGTTTCACAAGCTCCTTTATTCTCAATCCATTTATTTCGAGGAGTTGACATCTTACAGGGCTGATGGGTGTACAGTGAAATCTGCATATTATAAGGACGTCCTGTGCGACACGAGATTCCAGCGTTGCAAGAACACAGCTGTGTCCACACCACTATTTTCATGCAAGATGGGGCGACACCACATGTCGCTCGTCAGTTGATTTTTCCACAGAAGCCTTCGGTAGCAACCGCATCATTGCTAAATACATGTGACGTCTGGTTGTGGGGATATCTGAATGTATCCATCAGGGATCAATCCGGACTTTTCTTGATCGCAAGCACAGCATGCAGCGACATAACGCTCTGATTACACTAGATACATTGCGAGCAACTATCGACAATACCGTGTTACGGATGCAGCATTATGCTGCCGAGGCGGGAGACTATATTGAACATTTGTTGTAACTTGTGATCATAGCCTAATAAACGGGCCATACCCATCGTTATCATGTTTGATCATTCCTCCCCTTTTCCTGCACCCGCGCCACATTCTGACTGCTTACAGCGACATATTTTCACTTGGTGTCAGGACGTTTTTCAGCATACTACACACATATTAATGAACGACAGTTCATTGCCTTGTGATGTGTACAGCCCGCACTGCAGCACTCCTAACACCGTCAGTTTAGTTATACCCAGCTGGTACCAGAAAGTGATCAAACGCTGCTCGAGTTGTTCTGCCGCAGGCAGCGCTGGTGGCGGAGCTGCGAAGCACTCGATTGTGGCGCCGTCTGAGCCGCTCCTACTGCCTCCTCTTACTGTGGGGCCTTTTTTGCAAGTGGGTTAGCGCTTCATTCCTGTACTGTACCCTGCTATCACCTGTGTTTGTTGTAGCAGATACTGAATTAAGTCGTATCGTGTTTTACTTCTAGCATCGGCTACAATCGAGATCCCATCTATTGTTTGGTGTCGAAACTGCGGGACCTGTGAAAGAGCATGGCTAACGTTCTGGGAAGAAACCAACCAACTGTTTCCCTGTTTAATGTATACTAATAGAAACCTGTCTTTAATATTAAGATCAAGTACTTACGTTCCACGTTTTGCAGCAAAGAATTTTGCCCTACCATTTTACTAAAGTTATAGCCTATTTAATTCTGATCCCGCCCCTAATGACCTCAATGTCTACGGGATGTCATACTTTAATCTGCCTTCCTTTTCCTATCTAATTGCTGACAGCCATGATGTTTGTCCTTTTTGTCTCCTCACGGTAGGACTTTCAATGTTTGCAAATGGTAAATCACAACTATTATATATTCACAGAGAACAATTTGTAACGGAGATTATTTATTGAATATAGTGGAGAAAACCAACGTTGGAGTTTCAACCCGTAGCTGCTGCACCGCTGCCACGGCACGTTGCCTGCCTGACTGTTGCTATTGGCTGACCGCAACTCTCCACAGACGGCCAGTGCTAACTTTTAATGAGCGCCCAGGACACCAGAGTTGTTGTCCCAGACTAGCGATTTGCCACTTGTCACACCGTTACTTCTGTCAGTGTTTCAGTACAGCCGTTTTTATTGCGTAAATCGGAAATTGCACGACAGATATCTATGTAGAGAACTGCCTCTACACACTGTCGGCAATACGATGTCCAAATGACATGCCTCAATCTGGATATTGCGAATGCGTCCGTGTCATAGGCGAAAATGACAACCGCTCTGTTCAGACACAGCCCATGTTACCTACAAGTGTTTATTTTAACCTTATTTCCTGTGTTTCTCTAAACATTCCTTGCCCCGTAGGACGTGCGGTGTAATTTTCCTGTTTCTAAAACGTCAGCGTACTGCTAGTTCACAACAGTGTGGTAACGAAAACGATATTTCAGAAACACAATCCATTCTTTCTGATTCTTGCTTTTGCTCTGCCGTTGAGCCGTCGCATGACAGGAATTCATTTATAAACTTTGTCAGTCAGATATTTGGCTGACGTCTTGCTTGCGTGAATTTTAAGTATCGATTTCAATAACAAATTCTCATTTTCGGTTGCTTCCTGTTTCCATATATATATATTTCAAACGACATGAAATATTTAGTGTACGAATTGAAGGTGTTGGAGAAATGTGTGTCGTTCAGGAAGAACGTGTTTGAGGTACTGCATGTTACATAATTAAATTCAAGGATAAGAGTATGTGTAAAATAAGACCAAATCGTTTGTAGAGCTGACAGTGCTTGATAGCAGTACATATGTACCTCATTTTCATCAGCATGTGATTCGTTTGAAAGAACAACAGATAACGTGTTGTCTGTGATCCTTAATAGAATGAAGATTAACACTTCCTTGCACCAGTGCCTTGAGTTCTCTCTGCATTCAACAGGGACATTGCTGTCAAATTCATCTCCTTTACGGAATACGTAAACCATATAAACCATGAAATTTCCTGGCAGATTAAAACTGTGTGCCCGACCGAGACTCGAACTTGTGACCTTTGCCTCTTGTGGGCAAGTGCTCTACCATCTGAGCTACCGATGCACGACTCACGCACGGTCCTCACAGCTTTACTTCTGCCAGTATCTCGTCTTCTACCTTCCAAACTTTACAGAAGCTCTCCTGCGAGAGGAGAGATTCTGTAAAGTTTGGAAGGTAGGAGACGAGATACTGGTAGAAATAAAGCTGTGAGGACCAGGCGTGAGTCGTGCTTCGGTAGCTCAGATGGTAGAGCACTTGCCCGCAAAAGGCAAAGGTCACAAGTTCGAGTCTCGGTCGGGCACACAGTTTTAATCCCCCAGGGAGCTTCATCTCAGCGCACACTGCGCTGCAGAGTGTAAATCTCATTCTGGAAGCATATAAACCATGTAAGTAAAGGCCTACATAAATCTTGATCAACATGCCAGTGGCAACCAACAGGGTGACCATAGAATTTGTTTCCGTTTTCCTGTAATCTAATTTTTATTTTATTCGCGAACTGCAACACATTCAAAACTTTTCGCGGTAATTAAGTGTTCTAGCCAAAAAGAGATTGTGGTAGATGGACTACAAGGTACATCTTAGTCGTGCCTTTAGCGTATATGCGGTGATGTTTTTATAGAAACTTTCACCTGCTAATATATATTTGTTTACATCCAAATAAGAAGGGAAATACTAATTTTCATAGACTTAGCTTCAAAAAAAATTTAATGTAACGAAATATTTTCTTTAAAATTTTCATCCCCCTGTTACGTCCCGACCCTGTATGAGGCAGCTGGCCATAGAATTTCATAATTGCGAGACCTCGTGCCCTTTGTGTTCCTTGTGGGAGTGTCAACAAGCGCGACACGAAACGGCAGCGTTTCATCACGTTAGGTCAGGCGGAAAGCAGGACATCAGCGCTTTGCGCGAACTGGGTAGCTAGCATCAGCAGCAGGGGCTTAGTTAAGCAATACAGCTGAGAAGTATCACGTCTCGTTGTTACGTGAGGTAAGAAACCGCATCGCTAATGCAAGAAGGCGTTCTGAATATTGTTACTGACCAGACTGTTGGTACAGCAAATGTGTTAAGCATATAGGGCTCGATATGAATCGCTGGTGCAGTCGTATTAGGAAAGACTATGCGGTTGTTACAAGTTACGCTGGATTAACACCAGCCGATATTTCACACTATAAATACTACAGCATTTCAGTTCAAAAGGCAGTTGGTCAGAAGGACAGATGGTGTACGGGACGCACGCACTCGATTCCCTGACACGGCATTAAAGCTGGGTGTCAGTCTGTTGCAGAGTTCCTTCTCGTACTGAACACCACGAACAGCCGTCGGAGAGATGTCTTCCTCCCCGTAGGCACCAGTCACGAGTTCACAGCTGCTGACTGCTTCCAACATATTCAAGATCTACAATGCTTGAAATAACAACATACCTGTGTTCACACTATTACACAATCGTTTCCTCCAATACAGTAAGCGGAGGTGTACAACGTATGTTCATGTTAGCATCGTGAGCTATACTAGAAGCCAGTTTGTTAGTTATAAAATAATAGCTATGTACTCGTACATACACGTCATTGCGATGATTGCAACATTTAGATTGAACATCTAGACTAAACGTCTCAAAGCGATGTGAAATCGAACGAACACGTAAGGTCGGTGGTAGGGAAGGAGAATGGTTGCGGAAATTTTATGGAAGTGTAGCTCATCTAGTTAATTGATTATATGTTCCATCAATCGTTTATACGACAAATTTCAACAATATGGGACGAGTCATTTTACGTTCACATTGCAAATTAATCTGTAAATATGGCTACATGCTGAACATTTATAACTTCTAATAACGTTCGGGTGAGTAACCGTATGCCGCTGACGATATTTCGGCCCGGAGACGTCCGGCCACCTTCAGGCCAGAGGGCAAATACTGGAGAGCCCAAGTGCGTTCACGATATTTATACCGAATCTCACACATGCGAAATGTGCTGGCATCTTTCAGCACGTGCGGCAGCTGATGTCACGGTCGGGACAGCCGAGTTGAACCCGCTGTTCTCGGTGGTGGAGCTGAGAGATGGTCTAATTGCAGTGAGTATCAAATGACCCTCTCGATCCCGCTGTGACTGGATAATTTTATTCATAGATTTCCATTTTTATCGAGTTGAAAGCTGTTGTATCGATTTATAAGATTATCGGCGAGACGTATTTTCACCGAATCTTTGATTACTGAATCCCAAAGACTAGAAACTGGAGCTAAAATTTTTGTTCTGTAATATTCCATTGAGTGTCCCAACGAAAAACAGCGCTCTGCTACTGCTGATTTTAATGGTGGCCGAAAATAGATGTCTTTCTTGTTCTGTACAACGCTCTTGAACAGTTCGTCTCGTCTGGCCTGCACCACACTCACAGGGAATTCCGCAAACACCGACTTTCAACTTAAAAACAGCAGTATCAGAACTCTGTATTTCCATCGGAAACTCAATAGAATACAATGAAACCACCATTTTGGCTCCAGATTCCAGTTTTTCGGATTCACTATTTAAAGAAGCAGTGCAAATACGTCTTTCCGATAATATTATAAATGGGGACAACGGCTTTCAGCTGCATAAAAATTAGAATCCTATCATTAAAATTATCCAGTCTCAGCTGAATCTAGAGGGTCATTTGATACTCATTGCAATTAGATTATCTCTCAGTTCCACCACTGAGAGCAGCACACACAGCTCAGCTGTCCCGCGTGTGTCATCACCTGATGCGTGCGACGGAAGACGCCAGCACTTTTCACACGCGTGAGATTCGGTATAAATACCGTGAACGCACCTGGGCTCTTCAGTAGTTGCTAAGCACTTGAAGATGGCCGGACGTCTCTGGGCGAAAATATTGTGGAAGAATGTCTACGGAATCCGGCTGCACACGCGAAATTGTTAGGGGAAAAAGTACGCCGGAAAAATTTCAGAAAGTACATCTATAGCTTTCTTTTTATTTATTATAGTCTTTTTTGTTATTAAATTTACTAATGTGAATTAGTTTCTATCCACCATATTTTACACACTGCAATAGTAGAAATTTTTCTATGGAATATAAGAAGCTCTCAGGTAGACACTTTTCCATTTTGTTTTCAAATATTCTTACCTGTCAGACACTTAGTATCACTGCATAAGTTATCTAAAATTTTAGTTGCGGTGTTGTGCACCTCTTTTTGTTATTTTTCCTACTAGTATTTTAATTATGTACATCATTGTTGGTCTTGAATTGCAATTAATTATTTACAGCAAACTTCGTGAGACAATAAATATGCTGTCAAGCAGTAGTAGAATCCCCAATTCTTTAAACAGATGTCTACATGACGAGCGTTGGAGAGCACCACGTATTACTCTTACAGCACGATTTGACCAATGAAGATTTTCTTCTCTTAATGAGTTATCCCAGAACATAACGGTATATGAAATTCTTCAATGAAAATATTAAAAATACATCAGGTTACTGATCTGTGTGTTCCCAAGTTTTTTAGTTTCTGCAAATGTGGCTAAATTAAGTTGTGCTAGGAGCTTCAAAATACATCTTCTCCTGTTTAAATTCTCATCAGTAGGGACCCCTAAGAATTTTCAAGTTTCCACACTTTCTAAAGAGGAGATCGCATATAGAACACCAGTGCGACGCTTTGTTGAGTACGTTTGACTTTCATCAATCTACTTTATTGTGTAAAATGAAATGATGGTAAGGCATTATTTCCCAGAAGTACCTATCTGGTGTTATTCGACGCCCTGGACCACTTTTTTCTATTTGAAGTGACTAGGACGTTTTGCCCATCGATGAAGATAAGTTGAAATCATTAGAACAACACAAACACCAAGTCCGAGAGCGAAGAAGTTCACCGACCAGGCCGGTTATTGCAACCGGGTGCCTGTGCTCTGTATTCACCGACAATGAGAAGTGCTGCTTCGCTTGTTCATACAGTTCTTGGGAAGACAACTACATCTTCCTCCAGGTCTAACATTCTTTCCATTCTTCTGTAAATAATTATTGTCAGTATTTTGAAATACTGACTTGTCGAAAAGACGTTTATGTAATTTTAACACATTTTAGCGCCTGCTTTATTTGATATTTGAATTATTGCAGTTTTCTGCAAGTTTGTCAATCTCCGCAGAAGTCTTGCATACCGATGGAATAGTTTTTTCGTGTTATGTTCCCTCAAACATCTCATAATTCTCAAAAATGTCGTCTGTTGCGAGTGCCTTCTTTCGTTTTAAGTCCTACAGTACTGTGTTAAATTCCATATTTCAGTTCAGTATTCTGCGGAGCTGTGCTTAGGACTACGTTAACTTCACAAAGGTAACCCAGCATATGTGTCAGGAAGTTCTTCAAGGTTTAGAAGAAGTACTAGATTTTTTTAATTTTTACCTTCTTTTCAGGATTTCACTTTCATACAACACCTGCCCTTACACTATACCCTTTTCCTATCTTCGTGTGTGATTTGAAGGAAAGAATTAGATTATCCATTTTATTACAAACTTGAAAATTATTTTAAATAATGTAATATTATTCTACGCGTAAGCAAAGCGACAGCAATGATACAATACTGAATCAAATGCAACAACGCTATGCGCTCTGTGATAGACTGTCTGTCATCTGACTGTCATCTGTCAAAATTTCGATGTTGGAAAATGCCTTGTGATATACTAATCCATCTGTCAAAATTTCGATGACGGAAAAAGCCTTGTGATATAGTTTTATTGGAAGGTGAATCATTAAAGATATATAGATTGCTTGATCCGCCACAATCATTCATTCTTGCAGTGTTTACTGTAATAATTTTGTGAGTAACGAATTTCACGTCAACCTATGGGCGAGTTTAATAAACATTCTTGTTGTAACTGATAGTGAACAGCCATAGTAATTAATGAGAATCATATATGGATTTATATTAGTATACGTTTGAACTAATTAATTTGAATAACCTGATACTCAGTATTTCCTGTACTGCGATCAATGTCTTTATACGTCGTGGGGATGTGTACAGGATAACTGGGTAGATCGAAGCAGCACAGTCATTACCTACTTGAATGAATCGTTATTTAACTTGAATTTCAGGTGTAAGTACAACCGGCAGCTACCTTTTCAAGCGCAATGCAGTGAGTCCCACTAGCACACATGCGGACTCGCCTCTGCTTATAATTAGGCTGAGCGACTCAGAATTAATTGCAGCTGCCAAAAAAAAAAAAAAAAAGACTGCTGCCAATCCATTTCACATTTGCGGCAGAATAACTACGCTGAAACGACGTAAGATCGCTTGTTGTTGTTATACTAGAATCATTACAAATCTAATATAATAAATTCATTGAAAGGTGTAAAGACTGAAGTTAAACTTGCGTTATAAAAGTTTCAGCATTGATGAATGTGCACTGTGGGTGGGATTTGATCATACTGATGCTCAAAGAGAAAGCTAAATCCAGTTGCACTGCTGAGCTCAGTGCAATACACTTCGATTTCATATTTCATACATGATTTCGATACAAAAATATTATTTATTTGTAATTACATATTAGAGATAACATATTACTGGCGCCGTCGGTGTCTGGACTTCCGTGTTATTCATTACTGGAATTGTGCTGATCTCTTATATTTTATTTTGTTCCACGTACCATGCTGTGGAACAAATACGTTTACCGTAGATGAAACTGCGTCTCTTGTATGAGCCCCGGACACGACTGTTACTGCAAGCACAAGCTTGTTGACTATCTTCAGTGTAATGTACTTTCATTAATCCGTGTGGTAGAGTCTTTTCATGTTTATCTATTATTCATAGTGTTCAGTTGGCTCCATATCGTCTAAGTAATTCTTCAACGAAGAATTTAATATTACACTGAATGTCATTTTCCTGCGTGATTTCTTGTGCTTGTCTTATATTTGTGAGCGTTAGAATTAAGTGTCTACCTCTGTAGGTCAGAACAGATTTCAATATTCAGTACATTGTTCATGTGTTATGGTGAGAACTCGCTGACAGTTTAGAATGGAGCATCTACAGCTATTGAATACTCAGGCCGAGGGGAAATAGGAGAAGAAATTGTGAGTACTAGATCCGATAGCGAACATTTTGCAGTAACTCAAATTATTAGCAGTTAGACAATCTTCGTACCAAGCAGATGTAGCTGCGAATGTACAGCAGCAGACTTCACCAGTGAAGCGACGGAACAGCCAATGAAACAGCTGAGTCGCGCAAAGCTGAAGAACAGTTTCCTCTGGAAATGAAAAGCCTGTTTACCATCGTGAACGAAATAAGAATCCGGCAGTAAAGTTTAGATTACACGGTATTCGAACTTGCAAAGCAAGTAGCAAATATAAACACAAGACACGAACAGTGATTAACGCCAAGTTTGAAGAGCAAAAGCAGCAGTTCGCAACCAGACTAAATACGTGGGCAAATCTGGAAGAAGAACGAATCACTCAGAAAGTTGATCAGGGTATCCAATCAGCTGTCGCTAATTTGAAATGTGCAAACCCTCACATGGATGCTCAGGTGAAACATGACTTACACAGAATAAAACAACACTGGAAAAGCAAGATAATAGCAATGGAGGAGAACCTAAGTTCCATTATGCCAATTCTTCAAGTTCAGGCGACATTGTCACGACGTCCTATACTGTTTCAAATCTAAAATTTTATAACACAACTACTTCATGTTCACCAATATGTTTCATGTAATGACAAGAAACTGCATTCAAAACTTGCAGTCATAAACTGCCAAATGATTTAATATGCATAAGTTAACAGATTTTTTCCACTTATTGTTATTGATCACTAGAGCAACAATGATTTGACTTCCTAATTACTGTACACCCTTGTAAGACGACTTGTATAGCAATCATTGATTAAAACAAACTCAAATTTACTTTACATTGCTTACAATCTCCACTATTTTCCATAAATAAAATTAAAGGAGGATTGTTTCTTGTTAATCTAGAAATGTGAAACGGTTGACCGAGCTCTGGTGTAGATTTTTCTATAGTTCCCTTTCGACCCGTCGCCGAATGGAAAGCTCGAAATCAATCAGTCATATTGACGACTTCACTAGCAGCTCATGAGGTAAAACAGAGCTACTTGCAAAATTTAAATATCAACCTTCGGGTATCTTGTTTGAATTCGCTACCCAGTAGTCACAGTATCAAAAAAATCTGTCACTAGCCACTTGAAGCAGCAATCAGTGAATGACACATTGATAACATAACTGATGTGCAGTAGTTCCGAACTTAATTCATATTTCTTGCACTAAATATTGTTGGAACAGTTGTATATTACTAACGTTAATTGACTGTTTGAATAGCGGTCATTGCAATAATTTTGTGAATAACGAATTTCACGTCAGCCTGTGGAAGAGCTTGATAAAGATGCTTCTTGAAAAGATATGTAGCACCTATTTTAGTTAACAAAGAATATATGTATATGGATTTATATTAGGTTACATGTAAGTTATTTAATTTGAGCAACGTACTTCGATTTCAGATAACATTCCAATCACAAGAGTATTATTTATTTGTAATTAATAGAGATAACCTTTTACGGACCATAGTAGAACAGGGACCTCACCATTCGAGATTACTGCAGATATTCTCCACTTTTCCAGTTTCCATATTGTTATAAATACACTAAATGCGCTATATGGTTTTTGTTGCCTTATAATTATGCGTGTACTCTTACAGTGTGGTAGATTCTTGAAGAAATCAGTTTGTTGTTTGTTCTGTGGAGCTTAAAACGCTATGAAACTGTATTATGTCGCAACGAAACGCTCATTAAATCCCCATCATGTGTCAAGTGTCAGCCTAGGGAGTGAAGCTAATACGAACATCCACAGTGTGCCACCTTCGAACTACGTCGAGGCAGCCTGCTTTGTGAACGGGAGATGACGATGGCACACCTAATGATAATTGTATGAAATGTATGCATTTGTTGGTAAAATTAATTTCCTTAAAACATGTGTGAATCGATTTCCGAGAACTAAGATTGAAACGCTGAGTGTGATCCGGTAATAGTCATTTTAACCATAGTTAATTTTCGCTCCGAAGTGGTGGGTGTGCTGCTCTGATACATCCTGGCGAACTGGCCGTGGTTCCATAGATCAGTCGATACCGCACTTGCCCACGAAGACAAAGGTCTCACGTTCAAGCCACAATCTGGTTCACAGTTTTAATCTGCCAGGAAGTTTCAAAATAAATTTTGGTATGACGGCTTTTTCTTCAGTGTCCGATCGGTTGGAAAATTAAAACCGCACTTCAAATCCGATGAAGCTTTGTGCAGTTATGTTGCACGGTGTCTCTAATATGAGCATAGATCGCATCACGCCGCACTTTTCACCTCAAGGCGCACAGTTAGCACGTAAACATTCTTAGAACGACAGTGTCTCCCGGCAAGTGCGCTATCTGGTTCTGAGGGTTACGCCTGATTTCATGCAGTCTGCAATAACCTGCCTTGCATAACAGCGGAGTGTGGCACTGGTTCAGGAACAATGAAGCAGCTGCAACAAATACCCTGCTGCAGCCCCTTCGATGGGAAGTATCTGATCGCGCAAAATACAGCCCGGACTTTGCTGCCTCTGATTTTCGTCTCTTAGCTCGTATGAGCCAAAGGCTACGAGAAAAGCATTTTGACACAGACAACGAGCAGCAGACCAGCTTAGAGGATTGGTGGAAAGGGTAGGCGGCTGCCTTCTTTCACGAGGGTATTGGATAGCTGGTAACGCGTTGTTAGATTTGTTTTCGTTAGGTTGATTTCAGGTCTTTGATTGCTTACTCTTTTGTTGCTTCTATGGCAACGGCAACTATCTAAGTCGGCTTGGCGACTTTGTGTCTGTGTGTGTTTTGAGCCTACGGGCGCTCAACGCCGAGGTTATTAGTGCCCGGCGATTTTGTAGAAAAACATCAGGAAGGTGTACATAAATGTTGCAAATAAAATATTCCTGAATTATTGTAGTATGGTTTCCATCTATCGACAAATCTGAGCTTAAAAAAGACAGTCCTCGTAGTTTTGTTGCCCAAGGATTTTGTCGTCAATCACTTTTTTGGAACTTTGTGGTAAGGACCTATGGGACCAAACTGCTGTGGTCATCGGTCCGAAGGTTACACACTACTACTTAATCTGTCTTAAACTAAAGTACGTTAAGGACAACACACACACCCACGCCCGATGGAGGACTCAAAATTCCGAAGCGGGGAGCCGCACGAACCGTAACAGGAGGCCTCAACCCGCGCGGCTACCCCGCGCGGCCGTCAATCCCTCTGGAAGGATTCTAGAGCTGACGTATCAGCTTTCATCTCGCTTCTATTTCACACAAAAACATTAGAAAGTTGTAAGAAATTTGACAAAGCGTTGATACGAAGAACCACAGGAACAATCTTACACCAAGTAGTAGCCCACATCGCTAAAGAAATGGAAACAAGCGGAATTCATGTTGCGCCATCTATTTTATTGTTGTTGTAGGAGATGAGCAATCCTCAGTCAGATTGCGTGCGCTCATTTCTTGTTCTCTTCGATCCAGTCGATGAAGGCGGAGACCCTGGTGTAGACGGTGGGGTAGCCCTGCAGGCCGCAGCCCTGCTGCCACGAGGCCAGCCCCACCACCTCGCCGTCCACGTCCATCGGGCTGCCGGAGTCCATCTGACAATACAAAATGAACAGCGTGAAAACTTTGCCTCACTATTTCCTTGCATAGCAAAAGCATGAGGAAAACAATATTGTTCTAAGATTTGTTGGGACATTGGGACATTTACCGCAAACTGTTCTACATGCCAGCAGTATCACCGCTGCGACTGAGGCTGTTGACATACCCTGGGATCAGCCACGGTAGCCCTGAGTATGAAATCGACGTCACTACCTCCTGACATTATGAATACTCTCCGGACTAATCCATGAGATGCAGGGTAAGGTAGAAATGGTGTTTAGATCAATACCAAAGTATGAATGGTCAAATGATTCCAAGCACAGTCAGCAAGAGATATTGTCTGCATTGAAACAGTAGTGGTAGGTGAGACATTGTGTGAAGTCACTTGCACGTAGCATATCCATCCTTTGGTTCTAAATTATACATCACTGAAATACAAGAACGTGCAGGAGACCGCTAAGGAATTAAAATCTGGGATACTCCTACTAGTGCTACCAATTTATCATTGGTGAGGGTGTAAGAAGGCTGTTTAGGTTTTTATATTGGTAACGCCACGTAGCGCTCTGTATGAAAATCACTGACTGTGCTGTGTGCAATCGGAGGCTGGTCGGCATTGTTGCAATATTTGCTATTGTGTTGGGCAGTTGGCTGTTAACAGCGCGTAGAGTTGCACATTTGGAGGTGAGCCGCCAGCAGTGGTGGATGTGGCGGAGTTTTGAGAGCGGATGATCTGGACGTGTGTCCATCAGAGACAGTAAATTTGTAAGACTGGATGTCATGAACTGCTATATATATTATGACTTTTGAACACTATTAAGGTAAATACATTCTTTGTTATTTATCAAAATCTTTCATTTGCTAACTATGCCTATCAGTAGTTAGTGCCTTCAGTAGTTTGAATCTTTTATTTAGCTGGCAGTAGTGGCGCACGCTGTATTACAGTAGTTTGAGTAACGAAGATTTTTGTGAGGTAAGTGATTCATGAAAGATGTAGGTTGTTAGTCAGGGCCATTCTTTTGTAGGAATTATTAAAAGTCAGATTGCGTTGCGCTAAAAATATTGTCAGTTTAGTGTTGATCAGAATACGTAAAGAGCGAAATGTCTGAGTACGTTCAGTTCTGCTCAGCTGTTTGAAAATCAAATAATGTAAGAGGTTTATCAGCACAGTGATTCATTAATTTTTCTAAGGGGACGCTTCAAGGGACATTCGGCTACTGTAATCTTAGTCACGGATATTTTGACACGACGTCATAAATCTGCCAGTCCGTAGCTCATTTGCGTTATGAAACGCTAATGAAACAGATGAAGCCGACATCGACTTTAGATTGGCGCTTTGTATTTTCCTATGGAAAACTTCATGCCTCGCAGTTGATAGGTGAAGGAATCACAGCTGTAATTTTAAGCCATTGCATCCGTACTTTGCAAATATTCATGTGGTATGTGGCGGAGATTGCGTTGTGTAATGTGTGAGGAAGCTAAAATTGCAACTGTCAGATATACGCATTTCGTTAATAATAACAGCCCTATTATACTTCCGTGATGTACATCCCGCATTAATGTCACTTCTGATGATATCTCCCCATTGCGACTTACCGATTTCAGTTTTGCGTAATTTTCAACATTGCGCCCGAGCGCAAATGAATGGAAGAATTCTCAGAGGTAAGGAAACATGCTACCAGACCGGCCACTCATGGTATACCGTTCTGGACAACCCAGCGCGCTGAGTCCCACACGATCTGGGCTGGCGGCGAAGCTGTAACGCTACGCGCGGTCGTACGAAGGAGCTCCGCTATGAAGTCAGGTTTGATCGCTTGGTTATTGCTCGGCAGTTTGCCCCGTTGGTTCCTGACGTTTGATTTAGGATCAAACATGTGTAGCGCCTAATCTTAACTTTACAGCTGAGGGCCGCCATTCTGCAGTTCGCCATCCTGTGATCCAATGTTCTTACAGTATTAGAGGAACGCTCACAGATGCCCTGTCACTCTACGTGACACATTTCGATTACATCAAAATGGTGAAATACATTTAGGGCTGGGAAAGGAAAAAGAGTAAGCAGCCGACGAGAAGAAAAACGTTCTACGAGACTGAGCGTGGAAATTGAGAATCTTAAACGTGACAGGGAAGCTAGAAAGGAAGTGGATGGAGCTTATGCGAGCTCAACAGAGACGTTATCAAAGTGAAAGCCACGAAATCAGGAAAGCGAAATGCAAAGGCACAATCTAGTAGCTGGAGGTCAGTGATGTGAAATGCGTACCGGAACTAGGATTTGGAGTGGCGATGTCGGCTTGAAAGGCGCCGCAAATTTAAAATATCATTTATTTACACTAAAAAAATAGAATCAAATACCACCCAGAAGGGCTGTGCATCCAGTTATCATTTACAAGTACGTTCATCATTGCCGGCCGGAGTGGCCGAGCGGTTAAAGGCGCTACAGTCTGGAACCGCACGACCGCTACGGTCGCAGGCTCGAATCCTGCCTCGGGCATGGATGTGTGTGATGTCCTTAGGTTAGTTAGGTTTAAGTAGTTCTAAGTTCTAGGGGACTGATGACCACAGCAGTTGAGTCCCATAGTGCTCAGAGCCATTTGAACCATTTTTTTACGTTCATCATTCAATAGAGAAACCACATGCACATATAGCTAAAACATCAACTCATCTTCGTCAGTTCAAAATCCAGTAACTATAGCTCAAGAACAAAAAATTAAACCCTTTAGTTAATTTATTTTTAAGCAAATAAAATGCTCGCCCACAGTTTGAACGGTTAGCTCAAGATAGCAGATTAATGCCTTCCTTGTATTTACTTAAAATATTATCAGTCTCTCAGCTGTCTTGAAACCGTTGTAAAAATTCACACAAAACAGTCAGGAATCATTAGCAACTACAGCCTAAACTACCATAGCTACAAATCGGTTTCATCCGTATTAATTATTAACCACCAGAGGGAAGGATGCCAAAATATGAAATAACTAGAATTAGTGTCAACTACGCTGTGCAAAAGGGTAATAAAGAACTTACAGCAATTTGTTTGCTAGCCAGTAGCGAATAACACTCTCTCTCGACAAAACCTGTGCCCACTAGCAAATAGCGATTCAAATGCAGTTGCGTAGATTTGTATGATCAGTGGCTCGCGGTGAACTAAGCAATTCAACACATATGCCAGTTCACTGATCCATCCAGAAATAATGACTTTCGCAACTAATCAGCAACCGAACCGCAATGGGGCCCTACAAGACACAGGAACTCCCCCGCTACGGAAACTTTTGCACCGCACAGAAACTGGAGCAGATCGATACCGTCCCAAGGCAGCTTGTTAGTAAGAAGTCTACCAATGAGAGGCAGTCGGCGGCGACACGGCACGTGATTTCCCGAGACCCCGCTATCACTCCAGCAGATGTGTAGTGTCGCACGGCTGCTCTGAGAGGAAAGACCGGCAGCGCGTACCGGAAGGACGAGCGGTAGCCAACGTCGCAGCCTCCAATGTCTGTGCGGTGCCAGGAAGTTACTCGGATAGCACGCACGGCCCACGCTCCGATCGTCAGTGGGAGGTTTGAATTCAGCGAGGGTCGTGACAGGATGGTACCGCCACAAAATGAAAAAGTTAAGGATCTCTGGTCAGACGAATATGGGATAACATTAACAACAGTTGGAAATGGTGCAAAAAAAAAAAAAAAAAGAGATAGGACATTCACATTCATAGGATATGTGCATTAATATGTTTTATAGAAATGATTAACATTTCAGTCACATCGGCTCGGTATGAGCTGTTGCCAAGTAGGTACACGGCCCTGATAACCTTTCCATGCGTGACGGCATCGACGCATATAAGGCGCGAATGGTGTCTTATGATATAGCCATAAATGCTGCTTCCGAAGTCATCTGTGGGGGTCAGCATTGCGTCACAGCACTGCTCCCGTTGTTTCTCCATATCTCACACATTTCCGACTGGCGACCAGTTTGGTGATCCGGCGGGCCATGGCAAAAGTCTAACAACCTGTCACCAAGAAGGCAAGTGTTCGTGCAGCAACATGCGGTCTGGAAGTGGCTTGCTGAAGAATGGCGTCTGGGGTGTTTTATAAAAAGGGTATGGCTACGGGTCGCAGGATGTACGTACGTGGCATTGTTCGCAGTGCCCTATACATACAACAACTGTGTTTTGTGGTAGAACACAATACCATCCCACGCCATAAGGCCTCGAGCTGGCGTTATATGCCTTGTGCGAATGCAGTCACTGTGATCCGCTCCCCCTGTATGCGCGAACCAAAATGCTGCCATCATTTTTTAAACAAGCAGAAGCTGGATTCGTCCGAAAATACTGTTTGATGACTTTCCTCTCTACAGTCACGTCGTTACATATAGGGTAGTATTCATCTCATGCTAGGTGAGGAGGACCCTACGTCATAGTAACGTAACGCTATGTCATCGTGACGCAAATGAAGCTAAATCGACTTCATGAGTACGTCTATCGATCTTTGCAGTTGAACCACGGAGGTTGCACCAATAACGTAAATAGACATTTACAATCGAAGTTACAGCAGTTGTGTGGTATGCTCATCCCAGTTGAATTACTTATTAAGCTGTACTCTCAACTACTTTGGATGTTATTGTTTGTTTCTTGATGTAATGAATGTCTGAACGAAGGAACCATAACCACAACGAAAGTCTAAACAATCGAGTAGTCATTTTTTTTAATTCGATTAATTGTGCATAAATCATATGAATAGAAACGTGAAATAGAGAGAAAATAAAGTGCTTTGTATTTTTATAAAAGCCAATAGATTGTACATAATTCTTCTGGGCAGAAACGTTAAACTGAGAAATTAATGTGGTTGCAACGATAATTCCGAATTTGGCAGGAATTTTTATTTTTCCTTCATGCTGTAGATCAGCACAGAAACTTGTGCTCTTCAAAAATAAATTATTGCGGATGATTATAATATACTGACCTGTTATAACACGTCATTATTTTTCTTTATACGTTGTATACTGTGAAAAAACAATGACATGCAAGTCACGTTTATCAGCATTTTAAGCAACTGAAAGCAGTGAGTGCTGTAGCCATTTTCAGCTACTTTTTGTATGATTCTTGGGCAATATGGAAATAGCTATAGTAATCATGCCAGACACCACCAAAATTTTTACCATGTCTATTAAGAGAATAATCAAAGACAGTATTCCACTATCGCATATGAAACATCACTTAGTGCTGCTAAACACTGTGGGCTGTTGAGGTTATTTTGTCAAGTAGCTCACCAATTGTGACAGTCACTGTTCAACATAATTTGGCAACTACTAGAAAACTTACTTTTTTATAGTTGATACTGCTTAAATATTGAAATGTGAGTAAGAGTTATAGACGAAATATCATTGTTTTTTTCACAGTATACAGCATATAAAATGTGACAAGTGTTATAAACAGGTTACATTATAGATTATAATCATTAATAATAATTTATTTCTGAAGAACAAAATTTTCTGAGTTAATCTGCAACATGAAGGCAAAATTAAAATTCGAGCAACATTCGGAATTATCTTTGGAAACACATTAATTTCTCGGTTTAACGTTTCTGCCCAGAAGAATTATGTACAATCCATTTGCTTTTATAAAAATATGGAACACTTTAATTTCTCCCTATTTCACGTTTCTATCCATATGATTTATGAACAGTTAATTGGTTTTTAAAAAAATGAGTGCTCGCGTTTTTTTACTTTCGTTGTGGTTATGGTTCCTTCATTCAGATATTCATTATGTTCATGAAACAGACAATAACATCTCACATCCTTGCGATTACAGCTTAAAAATTAATTATTTCACGTTTCTGTCGACACAATCATGCACGATTCATGGGATTTTTTAAAAATAACTACAAACTTTTTTTTTACTTTCGTTATGTTCATGAAATATCAAATAACATCCCAAATTCTTTCGATTACAGCTTAATAATTAATTATTTCATGTTTCTTTCCATATGATTTATGGGCGATTCATCGGATATAAAAAAAATTACTGCAAACGTTTCTTTCTTTACTTTCGTTACGGTTCCTTTGTTCAGACATTCATTATGTTCAAGAAACACACAATAACGTCCAAAATTGTTAGGATTCCAGCTTAATAACTAATTCAACTGGGATGAGCATACCACACAACTGCTGTAACTTCGTTTGTACACGTCTATTTTCATTTAGCTTCCACGTTATCGGTGGAGCCTCTGTGCTACAACTGCAAAGATCGATATACGTACTCATAAAGCCGATTTCGGTTTATTTACGTCACGATGACGTAGCGTTACTGTAAGTACGGTGTTTATGTTTTCTTATTGGCAACGTTACGTAGCGCTCTGTGTGCTAATTTGCATTGTTGTCTGCCATTGTAGTGTTGGGCAGCTGGATGTTAACAGCGCGTAGCGTTGCGCAGTTGGAGGTGAGCCGCCAGCAGTGGTGGATGTGGGGAGAGAAATGGCGGAGTTTTGATATTTGTAAGAATGGATGTTATGAACTGCTATATATATTATGACTTTTAAGGTAAATACAATGTTTGTTCTCTATTAAAATCTTTAATTTGCTAACTTGCCTACTAGTAGTTAGTGCCTTCCGTAGTTTGAATCTGTTATTCAGCTGGCAGTAGTGGCGCTCGCTGTATTGCAGTAGTTCGAGTAACGGAGATTTTTGGTGAGGCAAGTGATTTGTGAAAGGTATAGATTAACGTTAGTCAGGGCCATTCTTTTGTAGGGATTTTTGAAAGTCAGATTGCGTTGCGCTAAAAAAATATTGTGTGTCAGTTTAAGCACAGTCATGTACAATTTTTATAAGAGGACGTTTCATTACGTCCTTGTGACATAGGGTTCTCCTCGCCTAGCGAGAGATGAATGCTACTCTTGCATATACTGTTAACGTCTGACATGCTTCTACAAATTCGTCAAAGATGGGCTGAGAAGTGCACAACACGCACGTAGCCCGTACCGTGATAAACGGCGACGGAGTGTCACGGTGTGTTGCAATGTTTCGCTGTTTCGCCAGAGCCGAGGAGGACGCAGATCTGTCCTGCAATGACTTTCGGATAAGGTGTCGATCTTCTCAGCGGATGGTCTGGGTAGTGCGGCTTGACCCATCTCGTCGTGTGCTACGGCCTGCAGTGAACCATTCTGCACACTCCTGTGCACTGCAGACACACTTCGTGCCACACGAGCAGCAATTTCCCGGATGGATGCATCACATTCTCTCTTGCCAATAAAGCCCCCTCTTCGAAACGCACTGATTTGACGGTACGGTTCACGCATACATCTGCGAGGCATCCTGCACGTCTGGTCAAATCACACTGATCCATTACTGTCGGTTTACAACGACAACGAGAGCCGCAGGCACATTTTACCCGTGTTTAGAATTGCACCAAGATATTGAAGTAGATGGTTCAAATGGCTCTGAGCACCATGGGACTTAACATCTATGGTCATCAGTCCCCTAGAACTTAGAACTACTTAAATCTAACTAACCTAAGGACATCACACAACACCCAGCCATCACGAGGCAGAGAAAATCCCTGACCCCGCCGGGAATCGAACCCGGGGACACGGGCGCGGGAAGCGAGAACGCTACCGTATTGAGGTAGAACTTGAATCCCTGGGCCGATATGGTTGAGAGGCTAATCATTTCTGCAGAACATACTAATGTTCATGTCCTCTGAAAGTTAACGTCCTATCTCTAGTCGTTCAAGATATTTTTTTGCTGAAGATGAGTGAATTTGAACAATTCAATTGTAGGATTGCCCTTCAGACTTCACACTTTTAAGACTGTTCTCTTCTCTAATGTCTCTTTTTCCTGAGGACTTGTACTTGTTTTCATTGACAGAAATTTTATCTTCTTCCATACGTTTGTCTCCATTCTTCATTACATTCTTGCACTTTGTTGTTTAAATTAAATATTCCTAATTCTTCTCTTATATTCTACTTTATCATAAGATCATTTCCTGATCAACCTTTTACATACTTCACTTCATTAGATACTACAATGGATTTTTTAGTCCAGGATTCACTGCATAGCGCAATACTTAGTGTCTTTCCTCGTCTTGTCCTTAAGTTTTATTTTTAATTACTCATATGTGCTGAAATTTGTTGATTTTATTCTACACATCGTTACCGTTATTTAAGTTGATGTCGCAACCCCAATATCTAACATTTGAAATTTCGTCCAGTGTCTCACCTTGAAAGAGAGAAAAAAAAAATCTAATCTATGTGCATATAACGGCGGTGAGTTGAATGAAATGGAACGGGTTCCTAGTCAGATGAATATAAGGTAGTATAGACAGCAGCACAAAATCATATAACGCAAGGAAGATACGTTATTAATAGGAAGGTAGGGCAGAGAATGAGTTAGTGAGCAGTTCAGTGATAGGTTTGCTCTCGTCAGAATCCACGTCAACCAACGCCATGAACAACAGTCAAGTATGCATGCCGACGCCACAAGCGGAAGATCAAGAGATAAATTAAGCGTACTAAAATATTCAACACGCTAATCACCCTGTAAAAAAGATGATAATATAATATCCTGAGAGACTGGGACGCGGAAGTGGGCGAGGGAATAGCAGGAAGGGTTAAGGAAGAGTGTGGGCTTGGTAGTAGGAATGCGAGAAGAGAAATTCTAATTCATTTCTGTAATAGATTTCAGCTAGAAGCTGTCAGAGGTTATGAATTTTCTGTACAAATGGTTTAAAGAACAGAAAGGGCGATTTGTGTAGGCTACTTAAAATAAGGAATGCGGAACACTTAATCTGGGAGAGGCTGACGGTCTCCAGTTAGCGTCTTACAGACTGTCCTGCGTTTACGTCTAGAATCTTCCGTATCAGTCATTGTGCTATATTTATTGGCAAATACGACATAAATCCAGCATGATTTTGGCGTTTATTAACTATCTACTGTCTCACTTTCTACATACTGGTATGCTGAAGCCGGCGGATCACTTTCACTAGAAGAACTTTTATCGTTTCTCAAGTTCTCTGCATGAGGATATGCAATATTTTCTAAGTTTGTTACAAACTGGAGTGCCTTGAAGGCATTACTTATCATCGACGTACACGGTGGTTCAGTGATAATGTGACAGACTTTCAGGTATGATGGAGAATCGTAAAGGTACCGACTTGAAGTAAGGAAACCTAGTCCGGAAACGACAGAGTTGACAGTTATAAGCGGAAAACGTTCTGAGACCTCAGACAGTGGCTCTGTGCTACTGCAAGCTCTTTGCTTTCCATATTTTTGGAGGAGGTAGTATGGACCAAAGCAAGAAAAAATTATCTAGCGTACGTGGGCTTAGGAGCTATGAGCATTTGTTCAGTAGAAGGGCTGTTATTTAACAACAGCAGAGTTAAGTGCTCACGGCCCTTAGGGTATTGATTTTCGAACCCGTGTTAACTCGACATTTTTTCTTGTTTTGGTCCTCCTCAGCTATGGAATGCAAAAAACTTGCAGTAACAGATGTCATCTCTCACAAGCATCAGAACGTTATTCTCTTGTAAGTTTCGAGTCGGATATTTGCAAACCACGGTCCCTTACATCAAATTGATAAATTTACCGTTCTCCATTATTCCTGGAAATCAACACGGAGTCATCCTGTGTATCTGTATGTCCTGTTACGGAAAACAGATTAATAATGTAAGACTAATTTCCGTTTCCCCAGCACTTGGCAAGATTCCAAATATGGCTACAACGTCCATACAGGCTGCCGAAACATTGTTCGGTGTCCGTTCTGTTGCCACCTGTACAGGACTTCTCAACTTGAAGGGAAGTCCTGGGTGCTAATTTCTTCGAACTATTTGCTCTCTCTATGATAGACTATCCCCAGTTTTGTTTTGCTTTCGTTTTCTAATAGGAGGAAAGCGGTGCGACTGTCTTGAGCTGATGCAAAATACTTAGTATGTTGCGAACAACATTCGTATGCTACTTTGCTGTCGTTCTCCCCGTCTGTGGAATGTACAGGAGTTGGAGAAAAATAGGGAAAGAACGGCGAGAAATGCATGCTGGAACATAAATGCCGTTGCTAGCCAAGCCTGTAGGTTACGCCGTTGTATTTGAGAAGAGTGGCATCTGTTGCAATGTCTTCAATACGAAGAGAGTGTCAGTGGTGGTCAGAACAACGTTCTGTATAGTTGTGAATAGTTCTATGTAGTAAATTCGAACGTGGGCAAATGGTTGGTTCTCGTACGGTGGGAGCTTCCGTAACCTTGGCTGACGAACTGTTTGGTATTTGAAGAGTCACCGTATCCAAGACTTATATCGCATATCGCGAAAGCGGAAAAATATCAACCGCTACATCACAACGCGAACGAAAGTGTGTGTAGAGTGATTATGACGCATGCCCATGGAAGAGGATTGCAACGACACCAGCAAAAGTCATTGCAGGCCTGAATGTCGCATCGCGAACCAAGTCAACAACAACACAGCACGACTAGAACTCTGTAAGCAGGAAATTTGAAGTCGGGCAGGAATTCGACAACCACTCTTCAGTGAAGTAATTGCCTATAACAGGAAAAAGTGGTGCCCAAGCCATAAAACTCGGAGTGCGGAGCAGTGGAAGAAAATCATGTGGTTGAATGAGTCTTATATCATACCGTTTGCAGCTTCTGACTGAATTTAAGTCGCAAGAGTGAATCATGGCGCCGGTTCAGGAATAATTTGGGTAGCCACATCGTGCTATTCCACAGACGTCATGCTTCCACTGCAAGGTAGCACTAATGGAAAGGGTTATATTGATCGTTTAGGCCAGTCAGGTACATGCCATGATACAATATTTGTTCCCCAGTGGTGATGCTGCGTACCAAGACGACAAAACTCCTGTTCAAACAGCTAACATCATCCAAAACTGGTGTTGTGATGGCAACGATGAAGTGTCGCATCTCCCTGGTCACTACAGTGACCAGATTTCCATGTGACTGAGCCTCTGTGGAATAATCTCGAAAGAAGTCTGCGTGATCGCTGTTCGCCTCTCTCATTGTCACCCCAACATTACACTATTCTTCAGGAATAATGGTATAAGATTTTCTCGAAAACCATTCAGGTCCTTTATTTATCCATTCTGGCAAGAATGGAAGCTGGTGTAAATCAGCAATGGGAAAAACCGACTGGTTAAATCCCATACCCGTACTTTAGTTCCGAATAACGGGTATTTCTCGGTATTGGTTTGGTCTGGATTTTTTACTAATACCCGAATAAAAATCCCAGAATATCAATAAGCCATAGCAACAGTGCAAAAATTTTTCGTTTTTAAAGAAAATTTTCTAAAAAAAAGGAAGAAATTTTTATACGTAGGATTTGTCTTACTTTTAAATATTGTGTTTTTACAGAAAATGTCAGAAGCAGTAGGTGCTATTTTAATAACAAAGTCGACAGAAACGAACAACGATCATATGACATAAGACTTGCTGAGACAGTAATGTCCCTGTTGCCGTGTTTCGTGGTTTAAGGTACGCATGTACGAACAGTTTGGAAGACTTGCCCCCACCTGGTCTACGAGCAGTTTCTCGCTGTTGCCACCGCACGTCCGTTATATAGCAGAATGCTACCAACCTTACTCCGAATATAGCTTTGCGAAGTGACATTACAATGAAGTACGATGTTCCATTTGCTTTAAAAAATTAAAGATTTGTCTGCTATTTCTGTGACATAATGAAAGAGGAAAGGGATTACGGTAACAGTAATGCATTAAAAACATGAGTATACACTCACAGCCGGCCGCGGTGGCCGAGCGGTTCTTGGCGCTAAAGTCTGGAACCGCGCGACCGCTACGGTCACAGGTTCGAATCCTGCCTCAGGCATGGATGTGTGTGATGTCCTTAGGTTAGTTAGGTTTAAGTAGTTCTAAGTTCTAGGGGACTGACCTCAGATGTTAAGTCCCATAGTCCTCAGAGCCATTTGAGCCATTTTTATACACTCATAATGCAAAATAAAAGTAGAAATTAGCTGAGCTGCTGCAAGTGTCTTACGTAATATGCCTTTATCTGCTTGTATCCCTTGAAAACGAATTAAAATTAAAAACAGAATTCTTCGACCTCCATTTGTATCCTTTAGCATTGACTATTCGTAATTCCCAAATACTTATACGATCCCTGATTACATCATGATTTTTCAGCAGAGTTTCAGAAAATAAGAATCAAAATTAATATAGTGGTAATTTCAACTAGTATTCAACCAATTGTCACTTTTTGAGAATAGCAGCGAACGGTGGACGAAGTTCTCTTTTACTTGCCTATTTAATTTAATATTTTGATTCTATGTATCTTGAAACTGAGAGGCTCAATGTTTTTCAGTCTTTGTCCGGTTTCTACATTTATTGCAGGTAATGATAGTGACAAAAACCCGATAATCGGTTATTATGATTGGTTTAACAATCAGATTAAACTGGAGCAGGAAAAAAAAAAAATAGAAAACCAGTTGTTTCAGCGATAACCACAATCCCTATTTTGTATGCCACTGGGTTTCCTACCACATATTAGACGTAGTAATGTGTTCGTGGTGGTTACATATTTTTTGTTCAACCCCTGTATGTTGCATTCACTGTTAAAAATTATTTGTTGTAAACCACTGTCCGTCTATGCGTAATTCTGCTGCTAACTACGTATTCCATCACTTGCATAGCGGCAATTTTGACAGCTTATGGCTTTATTAACTGAACTTTTAATTCAATTTCCAAATTTCTCCCTGAAATCCTTTACTGCTTGCTCAGTGTACAGATTGAATAACACTGAGAATATGCTACAATCCTGTCTCACTCCCACCTTAACCTGCTTTCCTCTCATGTCTTTAATCTCTTGCAACTGCAATACAGTTTATTGTATATACATTGTTAATAATCTTCCATTCCCTCTATTTTACCCCTGCTAGCCTCAAACTTTCAAACAGCATATTCCAGTCAAACTGTAAAATTTTTCATTAAATCTGTAAATGCAGGTTGGCCTTTCTTCAACATCTTCTAAGGTAAGGCATAGGGTCAGTATTGCCTTGATTGTTCCTGCATTTCTGAAACCACAAACTGATCGACCCCACAGATCAGCGGCAATCAGTTTCCCCATTCCTCTGTAAATAATTTGTCTATATTTTGCAATCACAACTTACTAAACTGATGTAAAGTAATTGGATGGATAAGAAAAAATTCTTCTGACCAAACAGTGGCAGAAGAACAAACATATAAATGTATTGAAACCATCAAGCTTTCGGAACCAGTGGCTCCTTCTTCACTCTTCTCCTGCAAACTGAGTTTGGTCAACCATCTTAACATCCCCCAACCTTGACCGTTGCCTCCCAGAGCAGTGATAACTCATGATCACAAGAACTAGTCAGATATCTGCAGATATTTGTGGCGTACTCACGTTGCAGGCGCCCTTGCCCGGTTGCGGCACCTCCTCGCAGATGTGGCTCTCGTACACGGGGTCTCCGGGGGCGTAGGCGGCGCGGCACGTCTCCAGGTCCACGATGACCGTGTCGACCTTCTGCAGAACGTTGGGCAGCAGGTCTACGTCCCGCTGAAAACACCACCAATTCACGTCGAGAACAAACCAAATATCCCCTCTCTTCTTTTCTGTAGAGGGTTCCTAATTAGCCCCTGATAAGATAACGTACTGTTTCTTTTTCTTCGACTATTTCTCACAACATACACAGAAACCTTATGACTAAATACGAAAACAGTTTCATTACAAAGCTGACCCATATAAAGCAACGTTCGTTGTTTCGCTACTAGTATTGCTGTGAAAGGTAAACGCACACTTTAAGGACATCGTGTTTGACACTGCATGCCGGCAAATTATGTAGGACGTTCGTCCTCATCGGTACAGGTCTAAGAAATGGAGAAAAGTACCAGTGGGACGTTTCATCTGTCAGACATGACACCACCAGAAGAGTAGTTAAGATTCAAGAACGGTAAATTCTCCGAAAGAAAAGACGTACAACCACGTTGTGTCACAACACCCTTGCAATATAATGCTGTTGCTAAAATTTTGTAACGAGAGATATCAAGTCGTTAAATGATGTGCCCTTAAAGGAATCAAGACTGAACAAGGCACACGTGGCGACATGCGTACTCAACGCGTTCAGCTTTTTCTTTTGGTCCCATTAAAGAGGACATCCAGTAGCTAAAAGAGAACTGAAAAAATAAATAAATAAGTCACTTACGAGGGGCGTTCAATAAGTAACGCAACACATTTTTGGCCCACATCTCGTGGTCGTGCTGTAGCGTTCTCGCTTCCCACGCCCGGGTTCCCGGGTTCGATTCCCGGCGGGGTCAGGGATTTTCTCTGCCTCGTTATGGCTGGGTGTTGTGTGCTGTCCTTAGGTTAGTTAGGTTTAAGTAGTTATAAGTTCTAGGGGACGTATGACCACAGCAGTTGAGTCCCATAGTGCTCAGAGCCATTTTTCTTTGCAACACATTTTTTTTTGCAACACATTTTTTCTGAAAGCAGATTTTGTTTCTTCAGGATTCCAATCCACTGCAGTATTCCCCATTCTTTTGTCTACAAAACCCCATTTTTCAACACAATCTCCGTTCAGTGCGACAGCCTTGCGCTACCTCACTGGCAGGGCTTGAGTGCCCGCATAGTACGACTCTTTTGGTCGATGTCGAAGCCATCGTCTTGGTGCATCAATAACTTCCCCATCATACACGTACTGTTTCCTGGGGAGTGCATCCATCGTTACGGTAAACAGATGGAAGTCAGAAGGTGCGAGATCCGGACAGTAGGGTGGATGAGGAAGAACAGTCCAATGAAGTTTTGTGAGGTTCTCTTGGAACGGCGGACTTGGATGAGGCCTTGCTTTGTCACGGAGACGTTCATTTGCACTTTTGTGGCGACGAACACGCTGAAGTCGTTTCTTCAGTTTCGTGAGGTTAGCACAATATACACTCCTGGAAATTGAAATAAGAACACCGTGAATTCATTGTCCCAGGAAGGGGAAACTTTATTGACACATTCCTGGGGTCAGATACATCACATGATCACACTGACAGAACCACAGGCACATAGACACAGGCAACAGAGCATGCACAATGTCGGCACTAGTACAGTGTATATCCACCTTTCGCAGCAATGCAGGCTGCTATTCTCCCATGGAGACGATCGTAGAGATGCTGGATGTAGTCCTGTGGAACGGCTTGCCATGCCATTTCCACCTGGCGCCTCAGTTGGACCAACGTTCGTGCTGGACGTGCAGACCGCGTGAGACGACGCTTCATTCAGTCCCAAACATGCTCAATGGGGGACAGATCCGGAGATCTTGCTGGCCAGGGTAGTTGACTTACACCTTCTAGAGCACGTTGGGTGGCACGGGATACATGCGGACGTGCATTGTCCTGTTGGAACAGCAAGTTCCCTTGCCGGTCTAGGAATGGTAGAACGATGGGTTCGATGACGGTTTGGATGTACCGTGCACTAATCAGTGTCCCCTCGACGATCACCAGTGGTGTACGGCCAGTGTAGGAGATCGCTCCCCACACCATGATGCCGGGTGTTGGCCCTGTGTGCCTCGGTCGTATGCAGTCCTGATTGTGGCGCTCACCTGCACGGCGCCAAACACGCATACGACCATCATTGGCACCAAGGCAGAAGCGACTCTCATCGCTGAAGACGACTCGTCTCCATTCGTCCCTCCATTCACGCCTGTCGCGACACCACTGGAGGCGGGCTGCACGATGTTGGGGCGTGAGCGGAAGACGGCCTAACGGTGTGCGGGACCGTAGCCCAGCTTCATGGAGACGGTTGCGAATGGTCCTCGCCGATACCCCAGGAGCAACAGTGTCCCTAATTTGCTGGGAAGTGGCGGTGCGGACCCCTACGGCACTGCGTAGGATCCTACGGTCTTGGCGTGCATCCGTCCGTCGCTGCGGTCCGGTCCCAGGTCGACGGGCACGTGCACCTTCCGCCGACCACTGGCGACAACATCGATGTACTGTGGAGACCTCACGCCCCACGTGTTGAGCAATTCGGCGGTACGTCCACCCGGCCTCCCGCATGCCCACTATACGCCCTCGCTCAAAGTCCGTCAACTGCACATACGGTTCACGTCCACGCTGTCGCGGCATGCTACCAGTGTTAAAGACTGCGATGGAGCTCCGTATGCCACGGCAAACTGGCTGACACTGACGGCGGCGGTGCACAAATGCTGCGCAGCTAGCGCCATTCGACGGCCAACACCGCGGTTCCTGGTGTGTCCGCTGTGCCGTGCGTGTGATCATTGCTTGTACAGCCCTCTCGCAGTGTCCGGAGCAAGTATGGTGGGTCTGGCACACCGGTGTCAATGTGTTCTTTTTTCCATTTCCAGGAGTGTACTTTAGAGTTGATCGTAAAACAGAATAGCCGCTTCAGAGTCCCAGACGACTGCCGCATTCCTTTACGAGCTGAGGGTGAGTCTTTGAACACTTTCTTCAAAGAAGAGGTGATGTGCATCGGATGCAGTTTTGTTACTGGTTCAAAGTGATGAACGCATGTTTCATCGCCTGTGACGATGTTCGAGAATAAATTTTGACGATCAGCCTCGTAATACGCAAACAGTTCCGCACAGATGGTCCTCCGGTGCTCTCTGTGTCTTCTGTTAGGTGGCGAGGAACCCAGTGGGCACCAATCTTTGAGTACATAAACTGGCGGGCGAGAATGTCAGCACTACCAAGATAGACGTCCAAGATAGACGTTGAGCAGGGATGTGATTGAGTATGGTCTGTCCATCACCCCGAATGATAATGTCTGCACGTTCCAATATTGCAGGACTCACATACGTGTACGTCCGACAGCACAGGAGATCGGATGGGTTTGGGCGACCTAGTTATTATGACGACACCCGCCTCGCTCAAAGAATCACCGTGCTTTTGTTCACTAGCAGTTCACCGTAGATACTCTGCAAACGCCTCTGAATATCTGCGACACTCTGGTTTTCCGTCAAAAGAAAGTCAGCGACAGCTCTATTCTTGAAACGTATCTCCGTTACAGCTGCCATTTTGGAGGCTACGTATAGCGACGCCACGTATCGGAACTTCTTGAATCTACAGAGGCTTAAGCGGGAATATTCCACGATGTCCCACAACAACTTCGACATTTTCCACCGAAATTTCTATCGTATAATAACGAGAAACTGTTCAGCGACCAAGTAACCTGGTGTGTGTGTGTGTGTGTGTGTGTGTGTGTGTGTGTGTGTGTGATGAAGTACCATTAGGCATTAAATGTTTCACCTGAAACACTGCACACTCTTTTCCGTGACTCTCACATTTTTAATTAAAATCGATGATACATTGCAATGTTTCTTCCTTTAGAAAACACCGGATCCGTTTCATCAAATCAACACAATTGAGGTAAGTCGAACGTAATAATATTTCCTAAGAAGCGATGTATTCAAATGGTTCAAATGGCTCTGAGCACTATGGGACTTAACTTCTGAGGTCATCAGTCCCCTAGAACTTAGAACTACTTAAACCTAACTAACCTAAGGACATCACACACAACCATGCCCGAAGCGGGATTCGAACCTGCGACCGTAGCGGTCGCGCAGTTCCAGACTGAAGCGCCTAGAACAGCTCGGACACGCCGGCCGGCAAGCGATGTATAATCAATCCAAAAGTATTCGTCCGATCATATGGCGTACAATATAACAATCACAAACCTAAAAATATGGCTAAGAGGCAAACAATAGCTATTTCCTTATATCGATTAATACCTTTATTTAGAAATAAAGCGCTATTTGGATTCTTATTTTGCTTAACTAGTGAACAAATCCATGTTTGAAAACACTCCCCAGTTGACATCTCGCAAACAATATCGCAGGTTGGTGCAGCTCTGACATTCACCATTCTTCCTGTCCTTTATGCACTCGTGTTTCATCCACTGCAATGGATAGTCGCTTCTCTGTTTTCACAGCCATTGAGTGATATTTATATATGTCAAAACATCGTGAAACTATAAAAAAAGAGAGAAATTTGCTTAAGGTTGTTTCGAAAAGGAAAAATATCTTCAAGAAATTTGAAAAACTACTTGCAGACCTACAAGTAGGGTGAGTACTGTTATATAGATGTTTAATGAGAGCAAAATTTACGAAAATCAATCACAAAGCGGTCGTAATGCAGTTCTGTTCGATGTGGGGAAACGTCAGCTACTTAGAGAAGACAATAAAAATCCAAAACTAAGCGCTCTAAAACTTGCTACTGCAATTCAAAAGCATGAAGGAATGTGTGTTTCAACACAGATGGTAAGAAATGTTCTGTAAGAAATGTTCTGTTTGAAGCTGGGTATGGATGCTGAACAGCCCGTAGCAACCATATAACAATAAATTCAACAGAAGGAAGCAAGTTGCATTTGTAAGAGAACATAATCCGGTGAGTTTGATTTCTGGAAGAAGGTTGTGTTTACTGGCGAGAGTCGATTTGGGCTGTTTAAGTCAAATAGAAGAGTAGATGTGCGGGGAAGAAAGAGTTATCAACTTGAAGAGAGAATTAAAACAGCCCCAGTTAAACATGGTGGAGGTTCAGTATTTGTCTGGTGCTGCAAGGGTCCAAAAGGTCTGGGCCGTTGGTGTTTCACTGATGGAAGAAAGTACCATAAGGTATTCAGATAGTTCTTAAAAACACATCTCTCCAGGAGTGCGAATAATGTGGGTCCCTCTGGGGATTATATTTTAACACAAGATGATGATCCAAAATATACAGCTCTATATGCAAAGCAGTAGCTGTTGTAGAAAACTCTCGATGGATGCTGACACCACCGCAATCCCCAGTCATCAGCTCAATAGAGTATTTGTGGAATGTTCTCGACATAAATGCTTTAAATCATCAGATATCGAAAAGAAATGATCTAAAGAACATAACTAGAGGAATGGCAAAAAGTCATAGTGCAAACAACAGATTCTCTGGTGAAATCCAAGCCAAGGAGAATACAAGAGACGATAAAGAGGAAATGAGGGTCTCCTAAGTACTAACCATAACTTCTATGTTCAGTCTGTCATTTACAGTGCTACAGACGGATATTTCCTTTTCCTCTAAATTGCCTTTCTTTACTTGTTAATGTTTAGCGATGTTTATGTAAGTGGGAATATGTGTTTCTTTATTGTACTTTCCTTTTCCATGTCCCTGCTGTACTTCACTCTAACAGTTTTCAATTATCTACACATCGTTAAATTCATGTATTAGACGAATACTTCTTAGAGTAACTGTATGCAAAACGTCTCTTATTAGTATTGGACATCATTTTTTCGATCTTATAGTATTAAATAACTGTAAACTGTCCGTCGAAACATTTCCGAGACTGATTTTATTCCTGGCGTACAAACGATCGCCGGCCGCTGTGGCCGAGCGGTTCTAGGCGCTTCAGTCCGGAACCGCGCGACTGCTGCGGTCGCGGGTTCGAATCCTGCCTCGGGCATGGATGTGTGTGCTATCCTTAGGTTAGTTAGGCGTAAGTACTACTAAGTTCTAGGTGACTGATGACCACAGATGTTAAGTCCCATAGTGCTCAGAGCCATTTGAACCATTTTTTATTAATGATCTCACCTTGAACTAACATCTGTAAACAACATAAAGGCATTCGACTACACATCTGTGTGCAGGAAGTGCTAAATATTGGAAGCGCCGTTGTGGTGTGTCAGCGCTGTTGTGACAAAAATTGCAGTCGAGCAACATTTCTAAAATAAATGTTCAGTACATTCTTCCAGAACTCAAATTTAGTTCGGCACTTCTTGGCTCTGGAACAAAAACACCACCTGGACGGCTGCCGCGCCTTGATTGAAATGCAAAACGCCGACAATTCTCTCTGCACGGGTGCCGATACTTAGTGTTATCGAAACGAAGCTACCACAACACGAACTTCTACAACTGAACGGGCAATACTTCAAAGACGTAACCGACTTCAGCTGAATAATATTCCACGAAAGAGTTTTCAGATAGGGGATGTGGCTAAGCCATGTCTCCGCAATATCCTTTCTTTCAGGAGTGCTAGTTCTGCAAGGTTCGCAGGAGAGCTTCTGTAAAGTTTGGAAGGTAGGAGACGAGGTACTGGCAGAAGTAAAGCTGTGAGTACCGGGCGTGAGTCGTGCTTCGGTAGCTCAGTTGGTAGAGCTCTTGCCCGCGAAAGGCAAAGGTCCCGAGTTCGAGTCTCGGTCGGGCACACAGTTTTAATCTGCCAGGAAGTTTCAGTTTCAGTTTTCAGATAGTTTTATGAACGTTCTACTCGTTGTAATCAAGTGTGGGGAGCCAATGTAGAACACCCAAGGCAATGAAACGATCACTTAACTAATTATTTTTATGGTACTGTCGGAGAATGACGCTTTACACCGTGTGTACTGTGTGTGTGTGTGTGTGTGTGTGTGTGTGTGTGTGTGTTTTAATGGATGCATTTCATTTCAGAACAAAATAACGATGAACACTCCCATGAAGGTGAGTGGAGATTAACACGTTACGAATGTAATGCCAAATTATCTTTCCCTTACGATAAAATGATACTGTAAATTAAAGAAAAGTTTTTTCTTCACGTGTGGGTAGGACTCGCGCACGAAGGTTCCGTACAATGTGTAGAGAGAGTTCATTCATTCCGGGAATTGACTTCGACGATTTTTGGCTGTTACCGACACTATTCCCGGTAAGACTTTCGGGTAATTTTTAATTTCAACATAAAAGTCGGATAACGAATGACGGAAAAAAATTCTTTTGTATGATATAAATAAAAGTTAACATTTTTCTGATTATTTCCTTGATTTTTATGATTCTAGACCAACGGGAATTATCCTACTATTTTGATAAGTGAATTTGCAAAGCCTGCCGATGTAACCGAGCGGTTCTAGGCGCTTCAGTCTGGAACCGCGCGACCGCACCGGTCGCGGGTTCGAACCCTGCCTCGGGCATGGATATGTGTGATGTTAAGTTTAAGTAGTACTACGTCTAGGGGACTGGTGACCTCAGACGTTAAGTCCCATAGTGCTTAGAGCCATTTGAACCATTTCTGAATTCGGAAGTATTAAAATATATAATACAAATGGCCATATCTTTTGATGGCACTGATACCGACTGATGAACAGAACCCTAAAAATGTTCATAGATTTTTTTGATATCTTTCCGTTGTGAAAGTTCTAAATAATGATCTCGGCTAGATAAACGTAATATAAATAATGTTTACTCCTCATGTGAATACTTGACAGAATATCCTTTTCAACCTTACGTGCAGCTACCGAACTCGGAAAGCTATAGATTCTGGAAGACTAAAAGTGTTTAAAATGCATGGTATTGACAATTCAGAAACTACAGAAACTAACACTGTATATAGAATCCAATGATTTACTTATTACGGCGTGTGTGAATTTACAACTGCAGAGTTGACAAGAAAGATGTACAGGAGAGCAGCCCCTGACTCACCGAGAGCAGCCCCCAGCCCATGATGGTGGCGGGGGTGCCGGCCGGCGTGTCCTGACCCCTGGCCGGCAGCCGGGCCGCCGCCACCGTCACGTTGTCGATCACCAGCTCGGGCTCCACCTGCACACAGCACAGTCGTGACGAAGGCTAAACTGTCCAGGCTGAAGCAACTTCATTACATCCAGAAGATAAAACACTTAGGCTATCGCGACTTACAGTAGCGCTAGTGACCAAATGTAAGGTAAACTTAACACAAGCGTTGGGTGGACGGGTTAAATAGCACAGAACAGAAGTTATGAAGAGTAGTGATATGTGAATAAATACTCAATAAATCACAAAGCTGTGCAATACATAGAACAAGATGAAACAATTCGTCTAGACAATATGAGAAATACCGAAAAGGATCGATATAATCGTGCCATCGGAAATAAATTATTGTTCGCATAGAGACGTTTGTATGGAAAATGCTGTATGGGAATTAAACTGAGGAGAGTGTTCATGAAACTGTTTAGAACACCTCATTTCATAACAATAAAACGTGTCATGTCTCGCAATCAGAGAGCAAGAGACTGGGAGAATATGGAATTTGCTTCTACCAGAGAAGCTCTCCATGAACTCTTAGAAGAATAATCAGCACAAGTTATTCCATATATTTCTGTGGAATGGGTACAAAAACGTATTGGTGGTTGGCGGCGGCGGCGGCGGCGGCGGCGGCGGGGGAAAAGGGGTGGAGGTTTAGGGGGTGGGTGGAGGGGAAGGCGTCACACGGGGACAGTAGTAAGCTGAATTCCAGTTCCATCTGTCGTCACACTTTCACTCCAGCGTGCCCTGTCCTATTTTCATGGAAACTCAATTTATGGATCGAATTTATCAGGTCACTTTCTGTCTCTTTGGTGACGACATGATTCTTTCAAATACATTTATTTTCCACAGTTCTTTGTTTTGTTCGGGTAACCAGTAACTATACTGTACATTAATTAAAGAACTCGAATTATGAAAAACATCTGTTAGCTTTTATTTACTCCCTTCATTGACCACCTGCATGTATGTTAGCTTTTTATCGTATCTCATCATGATCTATGGCATTATTTATGTTTGTGTTCATAAGTGTAGTATAAGCTTCATACCCAAAAACTTCCCTCCATTTCCTTTTCCTTATTTTCAATGTTAATATGTTTGACCTATATCCGCCAAGATAACAGGGAGCTTGAAATTGCCCGCCTCCAGAATACGGGGAGAAGTGTCGGCTCTCGATCGAATGTGCCTCCCTGGATGTGGTTCCTGGGCGCCTTCCCACATCCACCGAGGTAAATACCAGACCGTTTTCCACATTCCATCTCAGCTACACGATTCACAAACAGTTTGTAACACGGTGTCACATTTGACCACGCCGTTACCCTAGACACAGTCAGCAGAGGTACACTGATGCATTCCTAGGGTTGTTAAATGCCTTAGGGAGTGGCGACCCCCCGCAATGTTAGCCTATAAACGAATATGTTAACGAAACTGACACTCCTATGTCTTTTTTAGATGTAGATTAAAATTTCATCCTTTTGCGAAATTACTTCTAGTACTTTTACTACAGATAAAAGCTTTGCTTACAGTCAATGTGAGTGCATGATGGATTTGGTAGGCGTCCGACGTTACTGGCACCTTCCTTGTGGAACTCAGATCGCAGCATGAAAAATGGACGAGCAGAAGCAGTATATCACAACCTTTCTTATTTCGAGAAATGCTGAATTACCAGCATGAGCGACATGGCGGCATCATACCGACAGATGGCAGAGATAGTCTGTAACGAATCAGTGTTACCTATGCTATAGCAACTTGTTAATGTTATTACAATATGGTTGAAAATGGGAACGAGATGCCATAAGATAACTGTATAAGCAATTTGTAATTTGCTATTGGTTACTTTATTATACTGTTATGCACATGAACGTCTGTTGTTTTCCTGAGGAAGGAATAATTTTTTATAAAGAAAAAATTGGTATTCAACTACCGCAACAGGGAAGCCAATACACCTGTTAATTGCCAAGCTTCTTCCGCTGTGGTTTCCGTTTCTGACTCGCCATTTCTACGGAAGAAATGGACAGTACGTTGACCCGGCGGATAGTGTCACTGTAGTGTTAGCAAGTGGCCTAGTCCTTTCCGCTTTTCGTATGCCTTTTCTTTGAACGAAATGTGCGGCAGAAAGACAGGTGGAGAAAGTAGCCAGTCCGCAGTGTTTGACTGAGGTTCCGGTAATAATGCCTTCTACAAAATTTTGATGTTTCGTGTTATTAATAATGGAATTTACGGAGAAGACGATAAGCATCATTTTTGCATAACGATTCGTCTCGTGGAAATCGTAGCTGTAGATAAAAGATAATACCACGCAAAATTTTAGAGTTGCACAAATTGAACTATCTTTTATTCATGAATAATTTCAAAGGGTGGATAGTATGGCGCATCTGTGCATATCGTATGAGGCGTGTAGATACTGTGGAAGCACTTTTGCTCCTTATTCTCAATCTCACTGCGTCTAAAAAGCGAACTGCTGACAGTTTCTTTCCTAATTACACTTGTAATAGGAGAGACAGTACTTTTTTAACAGAAACTGTAGTGACAGGGTTTTTGGGGAATAATAAAGTAATAATTAATTTTCAAAGTGTAATGTTGTTTTTTCAAGTGTGTGATATATACTTACCTTAAATCTTATCCTAAAATATTGTTAATTGGGAAAGAAATGGCAGTTAACGTAAGAATTATATAACTGATTTATGTAAGAAAGTGGGTACATGCAATTTTGATGTGCTGCATTGTAACAGGACTTGATTAACGTAATTTGCTTAGTTTCTCAAGACGAAATTGAATTCAGTCTGATAATAATAACTAATGTTTTTTTTAAATAGTTTTTAATGTGATAGTGGAAAAGAGGGAAGTTGTATATTATGAGTTTCATTCTGGTACTTAAGTTGCAGTTGTTAAAAGAAGAATTTAGTAACTATTTCATTAAAACTATGAACAAAAGTATTATTAAAATTTGTCTCCTCAGGATAGACAACCGAACTTAGAAGGTGCTATTACTTATTTTCAGAACTAAATTAATCAAGGGAAGTTTGTATTGGCTCCTGGGTCATTATTAATTATCAAAACGGTAATTGAAGGGAACAGTGAAGTGTAGCGTCAAATTTCCACTAATTCTATTGGAATAACTACGATATCCTTAACAAGATTCAAAGAGGTTTACACATGGTTAACATTTAAAAAGAGATTTAATTCAGGTAAAGGTAGTGCTCGAATTGTAGATTTTAATATTACCTGTGAATCCTTTGCTAGAAACGATGACAGCCACTCAAGTTTGCAGCACGGTCACGCAGTTTAGTGTACCTGACCAGCCTCTCGCAATAAGAAAATAGAAGAACGCCATATTTAGGAACAGAGTAGAGGTGTGTAGGTTCGTTCTAAGGTGGCTGAGTGCAATGACTGCGGAACTATTGGTGACAAGTTTGTAGGGACTATAGCATGCCAAGACACGACTCCTTTCAGAAGGAGAACTCCTTGACAACTGGCTCTCACGAATAGATAGAAATCTTGGCAAGGGTTAACTGCATTGTGCCGTCAAGGAACTGCCAGAGAAAACAACTCTAAGCTCAGTCAGAGTCATAAGCTGCTACGTGTTATTTGTTAACACCATATCAATGGTATTATTTCCATCACATCACAATCTGGTGTAGTGCCCGAGTCAATTTGGATATTGGTAGTCTGTGACAGTGAGCAGTGAGTCTCATTTCTGTTTGTAAAGGTCGGATCGACGCCAATGCGTTGCAGTTTCTCTAAGACTGGACGGACTGCCATAAGGAACACAGAAGTTGTACAGACAGATATACAAGGAAGGGAACTGCGCAGAACCCTTGGCTGACAGAAATTATTCAGCTGAACGACCAACGACAGAAGTAAGGAAATGTTCAGGGAAAGACAGAAGTACTACAGTATAAGTCATTTTGGGATTAATTAGAAAGTGCAGGGAACATAATGTGAACTGACTGCAGGAAAAAGGGGAAGAAATGGAAGACAAACTGTCGTCGGAAGGAATGATTCAGCATATATAAAAGTCGAAAGAGATTTCATCGGCATCCGAAGCAAGGGTGTCAACATCAACGGTGCAACGATAATTCCACTAATAAACTTGGAGGAGAGAGTAGATAGGTGAATGAGTACACTGAAGGTTTCTACGAGGATGAGAACTTGTCTGATAACGTAAAAGAAGAAGAAATGGGAGTGCAGATTAACATTCAGGGAATCTAATTTTCGAATTTGTCGTTGACTTGGAATTCTTTCGATCAAAGAATGCAGAAGGGATGGACAGCATTTCTTCGCAATTTTTGAAATCGTTAGGGCTTGATGCAAACAGTTCACTATTCAACTTGATGTGTAAAATGTTTGAGACCGGACACATACCATCAGCTTTTCGGAAAAGTATCATAGTTACAATCCCGAAGACAGCATGGGCCGAGCCGGCCTGGTGTGGCCGAGCGGTTCTAGGCGCGTCAGTCTGGAACCGTGAGACCGCTACGGTCGCAGGTTCGAATCCTTCCTCGGGCATGTATGTGTGTGATGTCCTTAGGTTAGTTAGGTTTAAGTAGTTCTAAGTTCTAGGAGACTGATGACCTCAGATGTTAAGTCCCATAGTGCTCAGAGCCATTTGAACCATTTGAGCATGGGCCGAGTCCGAGAACTTTTTCACATTGTGATTAACACGCCATACATCCAAACTGTTATTAAGAATAATATATGGAAGCATGAAAAAAATTGGGATGTGTTGGATTAGGATCACTGTCGATTGTGGGATGTAAAGACACCAGAGAGGTATATCTTACGTTTCAACTGATAATGGAAGGAAGACTTGAGAAAAAGCATTACACTTTTATAGTATTTCGTGACCTAGAAAAACGTAATAACGTAAAATGGTGCAAGTGCAAGATTTTCGAAATTATAAGATAAACGAGAGTAGGGAAGCGAATAACGTACCATTTACTCGTATACAACAACCAAGAGAGAACGCTGAGAATGGAAGAGCAGAAACGAAGTTCTGGGAATTAAAACGTGGTCCATGTAGGCATAAATCTGTTATAATAAACAGAGTACACCCTACGTTGACCGCGTTTGCGTTCTCAAAACGTTTTCAGACCCTGAATCCCCACAAAAATTAAATGTTAACAACGATGAGCTCGGATTAAAATGGGTGTAAGACAGAGAAGAAGTTTTCAGACTGTATTTTTCAGTCTATGTATTGAAGAAGCGGTGAGGGAAATAACTATAAGTTTCATGAATGGGACTGATATTCAGGATTTCAGTGATAAGGTTCACTGATGACATTGCTCTCCCCAGTGAAAATGAAAAACAAGTATGGGTCCTGTTGAGAGGAATGGACACTGTAATGAGTACGGAAGGAAGACGAAGGTTATGATTAGTAGCAGAAATGATACTGCCAACCTCAGGGAAACTGAAGAAGCATTGCAAGAACTTTTGATTAAAATGAACAGTTTAATTAAAAAGAGTATGGATTAACAGTAAATCGAAGAAAGACGAAAGGAATGAGGAGTAGCAGAAATAAAATTTGCGATTAAGTTAACTTAAAAGTAGGCACTCGAAGCAGACAAAGATAAGGAATTCTGCTAACTTGGAAGCAAAATAACACAGGAAGGAAGATGCGGTTGGGACGTAAGGCGCGGACTAGAACAGGCAAAAGAGGGTATTCCAGCACAAACGTCTACATGAGCAAGCAATTGAGAACGACGTGTGAAGCATAGCACTGGATGGTAGTGATTCATGGACTGTGGGAATACTGGAAAGAAAAAGGAATCGAATCGTTTTATGTTTGATGCTGTGGGAGGATGTTGATAATTAGGTTCACTGCTGAGATGAAGAGTGAGGTTTCCGCGTACTGTCAGCGAACACAGAAACATGAGATAAACCCTCAAAAGAAGATGGGGCATAATGATAGGACATGTATTAATACATCAGGGAATGACTAAATGAAACTAGAGAAGCTGGAGAGCGTAGAAGCTGTAGGGGGAAAACAGAAATTGCGACACACCCAGCAAATAGGGATGCAAGTGTTGCTGTGAAGTTAGAGATTGGCACAAGAGAGAAAGTTCGTGGCGTCTCGCATAAAAACGACCACTCAAAAACAAGTGTTAAATTAAGGACCGCTACCTACTTTTTCAGCACTCTCCGTTTCTGGTGGTGTATAAATATATTGGTGTCCAAAGTTAAAGCAACAAACCACTAATGCCCCGTCCTGTGTCTAATTCACGAGATGATTATATCGTCAACGAAAATCTGTACGATTATGTACTGCACGGAAGACGTCATTCCAGTCAACGAACAACCATGCCAACAATGACATCAAGGCAGCTATCAAACGGGGTAGTGTTTTCCGGGTAGTCCAAATTCACAACCACTGTGTACACAGTCATAAATGGTGCTTTATGGCACAGTGAAGATGCCTATCAGACACTCTGCGGCGGAGGAACACACGAAGAATGGAAGCAGGACAGCCGCAAACTTATGTGGTGCACAACTTGGCAAAATTTCTTTATGTTGCTTTAATTTTGGACACCATTGTACGTGTCAGATACGGTATCAATAAATGGCAGCTTTCATAACCTATCAACGTGCTACCTGGACGGTCGAACAGTGGGCCAATTTTCTTTTCACAAATGAGTGACAATTTGGTCTCGAGAGTGATTCTCGACGGTTTCGCATCTGGAGGGAACGTGAAATACGATTTCGGGACCCAAACAATGTGGAAAGAGACCGATATCGAGAAAGGTCCCTAATGGTGTGAGCAGGTATTATGTTGACTACTGGAACGCCTCCTAATGAACTTGTATGGCTGAATCGGCAAGGTTAGCTGCTGTCAAGTATCGTGACAATATTTTGGGAGCTCATGTGGTGTTGTTGCCAGGTGCTGTGGGACTGGACTTCGTACTGACGGACGATAATGCTGATCTCGTAGAGCACGGTTGTTTGATATTTTCTTGGAAAATGAAGAATTTGCACGCAAGGCGTATCATGCTCGCTCTCCAAATTTGAATCCCATAGAGCATTCTTGGGATGCACTAGGGACACTTGCATCACATTAGCATTTGCCCAGCACTCTCCAAGACCTGCGAGTAGTTTTTGCAGGACGAGTAGGCCGTTATTGCCTCAGCATGAGACTGATGATATCACTTACAGCACGCCCCATCGTTTTCTGGTCTGTACTGCTGCCAAAGGTGGTCACACACCGTACTGAGCACATTAATCAGTTTTCGGAATGTGAGTCTAAATTCGTTAAGTTGAAAAAAACGAAGAACATATTTGTCTACAGTTATTCATTTTGCAGTGGTTTACTTCACCTGTTTATACGGTTTTGTGGAAAATAAACACAACTTGGCAAAATTTCTTTATGTTGCTTTAATTTTGGACACCATTGTCAGATACGGTATCAATAAATGGCAGCTTTCATAACCTATCCTGCAGTTCATTGAATCTCTAGAACTCTTCACCGGGTGATTTTGTAAGTGTTTCACGATGATGAAAGCATTTATTCGTAATGCAGTATCCTTATGCACTTGAAAAATGGATATGAAGTGATTGTAATGTCATATTGGGGAACACAACGAAATAGGTTCCTTTCCAAAGATCTAGTGGGAAGAACATCAGATTCCAGTGCCCTATCAAACAATGTTAACATTGTAGAAGCTTCAGTCCTCACATTACAAGCTGTGTTTGTTCTCAATAAGTAGTTACCTGCACATATTCGCCAGAGCTCCGCCTACCTTTTAGTAGTCTAACTTCTGCAGAACCACACACTGTCTGTCACTGGTGCCATGTCCCGCGCTGACGCAGGGTCGGCGTTGATAGGAACGGATTTGGCAAGGTTAATAGTAAGGGGTGGCCGGATGCCCATCCTGCAGCCACCTGTACCCCACGGGACGGTATTAGTGTAGCCCTGCTGTCGGTGTCGAGTGTAAGTCATGGAATAGTGCCAACGTGTTGAGATGTCTGCGAGTCGTGGAACTGAGGCGGAAAGTGGGGACCATTCCGGTATTCACCTAGCGGGATGTGGAAAACCGTCTAAAATCTACATCCAGGCTGGCCGGCACACCGGCCCTCGTCGTTAATCCGCCGGGCGTATTCGATCCGGGGTCGGGGCGCATACCGAGTCCAGGAAGCAGCGCGTTAGCGCGCTCGGCTACCCTGGGGGGTTACTCGCGACAACACACTATGTAAAAGAAATTGACTACAGAGCGAAGGTAGTTGCTTGTGGAGTGTATCTCGTGCTGAGACGTGGTCTCAACCGTCTTCTGCACTCCACCGATCTCCACAGCGGCGTGTTGGTTCAAAAGGCTCTCAGCACTATGGAACTTAACTGCTGAGGTCATCAGTCCCCTAGAACTTAGAACTACTTAAACCTAAGTAACCTAAGGACATCACACACATCCATGCCCGAGGCAGGATTCGAACCTGCGACCGTAGCGGTCGCGTGTACAGCGGCGTGTTGCCGATGGGTTCAGCGTTTCAACAGTGCTGTGGCTGTCTGTATATACTCCTTTGTCATCTTTGGTAAATTGGAAAACATGTACATATCATGGATAATAGGAGTGAAATTAATAATAACTAAATAAAATATTCTTCCTCCGTGTTCTAGTAACATCATAAGATGTACTTGTTATCAATGCTTGCTTCTGTATAAGAAATGCATCTAACGTTCGTTGCTCTGTCTTTGGTGAGCTTGAATTAAAGTTAAGAGAAAAAATAAATTTAAATATTCACGCACGATATTTGGAATTGGACTTCTTGTTCTTTCGCCTCAAGCACAACGTGAAAAATGTCTTGGCTGACGACCTTCATAAATACAGCGAACAGGAACAAACGTAGGAAGACATAGCAATTGAAATCAAATCTTATCAAGCATAAGAAGGTGCTGTCGGAAACACCTCAAAAGGTATTAAACGCAAAGTAACCCAGAGCAGGAAGATTGAAAATCATTGTTACTCTCAATGCATTCCATTTTTTATGATTTAAACACGACTGATAGAGCAAATGTGACTATTTAGTAGTACCAAAGTAGCTGCGTGACAAATTGTGGTTCCTGTTTCGCTCATTACACAATTTGGCAAATTATTTTGCAGAAATCACGAGACAAGTCGAGAACTACGTGTCGTACACGGGAAGCCAAAAATGTTCTTTTTTCGGTAATGCTGTCAAAAGCCTGTAATGTATTTCTGCTTGCCGTTATCCCACACGCTATAACGTTACACAGGCTTTCTCATCTAAACACTGTACAACGACGAACGCCATCGCTACATGTCCGATGAGGTACTGCAGCCTGCCTTGTAAAGCACCACACAATCGTGGACAATCGTTGCCTCATGTGGTAGCCGTAAACAATGTGTTTGTATGTACTGCCGTTTGGAATAAAACCGTTTCCGCATTATCCCTCAGGTCAGCTCGTTCAGCAGTGCTTTTTATGCGCCTTGTGTTCCGATAGCGACGGTGCGGTTGACGCAAAGTTAATCCAATGCTTACAGCAGAGGCTGATCCTGACAAAAAGCACTTATTGCTTGTGCATAAATAGCTGAAAGTATTTACTTAACTATACGTCAAAGATCATTAACAGAAATTCAGTCACAAATAGATCTGACAACACAGCCTGCAATCGGGAACGTAGTCGCCATGTTGTGATTCATATAAAAATTTACGGAAACATACAGCATATCTACAGAAGAAATCATTGACAAAATTATTTTCCATATGTTGTTTCGCATTCTTAGGAAGTAAAGATCACTCAATAGCAATAATATTTGAACATTCATATCATGAAGAGTTACAATGTCCTCGCGACTAGTAGACTACTGAAGAAACAGGAAGTATCGTTTTGGACCTTCTTTTGCAGCTCGAGGTGGCATGGACTCAACAAGTCGTTGGAAGTCCCCTGCAAAAATATTTAAACCACGCTACTTCTACAGAAGAGAAGTTCGTGGCACAACTTGACCAGAAGAAGGGATCGGTTGGTAGGACATGTTCTGAGGCATCAAGGGATCACCAATTTAGTATTGGAGGGCAGCGTGGAGGGTAAAAATCGTAGAGGGAGACCAAGAGATGAATACAGTAAGCAGATTCAGAAGGATGTAGGTTGCAGTAGGTACTGGGAGATGAAGAAGCTTGCACAGGATAGAGTAGCATGGAGAGCTGCATCAAACCAGTCTCAGGACTGAAGACCACAACAACAACAACAACAACAACAACAACTTCTATAGCCGTCCATAATTTCAAAAGTGTGCGGGATTTTGTGAACGAACTGACCTCTCGATTACGTTAGATTATTATTTGATGAAATTCATGTTCGGCTATATGCAATTGTCCAGAATGTTCTTCAGATCGGAGACATGGCTCATTGTCATCCGTAAAAACACATCACTGTTTCGGTACATGAAGTCCATGAATGGCTGCAAACGATCTCCAAGTAGCCGAACATAACCATGTAAACACAGCCCTCACCATTATGGAACCCCCACTAGCTTCCACAGTACTTTATTAACAACCTGGGCCCATGATATCATGCAGTCTGCACCGCACCTCTTAACAACTGAAATCGGGACTCATCCGATGAAGCCACTGTTTCCAGTCGTCTGGGGTCCAACCGATATGGTTACGAGCGCAGGAGAGGGCCGCGGGTTGATGTGCTGTTACGAAAGACTCAAGGCTCTGTCGTCGGTCGTCAGCTGCCACAGCCCATTAACGCCCAATTTCACCGCACTGTTCGTACGTCCCACATTGATTTCTGTGGTTATTTCACGCAGTGTTATTTGTTTTGTAGCACTGAAAACTCTACGCTTTACTCTATCGTTAAGTGAAGGCCGTCGGCCACTGCTTTGTCCATGTTGTCTATTTGGTGTTCTCGGTACACTCTCGACGCTGTGGATCTCGGGATATTGAATTCCCTACTATTTTCGAAATGGAATGTCCCATGCGCCTAGCTTCAACTATTATTTCGCGTTCAAAGTCTGTTTATTCCCGTCGTGCGGCCGTAATAAGGTGAAGAGTTTACTTATAAACAGCTCCGAAAACGCACTACCCTTTTGTACCTCTGTACCGCCATCTAATAGGTGCTTATCGCTATCCCTTGACTTTTGTGACCTCATTGTATGTCCCAGCTCGTAATTTTCAGCTCACCATATGTCACTTCGTGTAATGTCCGGTTTCAGATAATCAGGCACACGGGCAAAATTTCTTTTAATCATATCTACTAGTAACGCACTGCTCCTGTTGGAATCTAACCACATCTCTATGAAACTTCCCAGAACTTCACGTTAACATTTCTCTTACTTTACACGGAGGCTGAGAAAACCAGAAAAGCTAATACAAAAATTCGATATATCTTGCTAATGTAATTTTTATTACAGTTGTGAAACAAAATTGGCCTTCTTGAAACTGACCTACATGTCATTCTTATCAAATGCCATTACAATTATTAAGAAACGCCAGCCAGTAGGGAGAAATTACAAAAGCTTAAAAATATTCTTACGTCTCAACAGTCCAGCATCGCTTGTTTGCCGCTAACAGCCGCTATAATTTATGCAGCACAGCTGAATATCAACTGCAAATGTATCAGTGATGCAGAGGAAACTAATGAAAACTTAAACAGTACAATTTCGAATTTAACTTGACTATATATCCGTATTGATAAACGTCTCTGCGGAATATAAAACTAGCTATTGCAATTTAATGCTACAACGTGCACGACAATGAAAGCTGAAATGTATGGTGCACCAGACACAATTAGCTAGAAACAGACTTAACTATCTCTTGGGACGCAGCAAATAATGTATTGGTGAATCGAATCTTAAGTCGAGGGTGAGCACTCACTCACCAGAAAGGAAACAGGACACATATTCCGTTGGAATAAACTGTGTGGAATGATAGAAACGTGCAAAGCGGGAGACTTCGTGCAATATGCCACAGCTAGGAATTTGTGTAAAAGTAATTTCAATAGGCAGACCGCTAATAGTAGTCATTCTAAATTCATGTCCATGAATCTAAGCAATAAATCTCCATTTTAACCAGAGTGGTTGGAGCTTCGCAGTGAACGTAACTAGGAAATTTATTACAATTCATATGACACCATAATACCAAGTTGATCATCACTTGTTGCAAGTGATACTTATTTTAGACGAGAGGGAGGGGGATTTAATATAGGTAATAATATCGAATAAATCGCTCAAAAAATGTAGATGTTCCCAACCCTACACAAAGGATTGTATTGATAGTTGCTACAAGTGAACATTGTCCGTCTCTGCCGAGTCCATCAACAGAGGTCATCAGAGTCAAATTCTGATTGTGTTTTGAAACTGCTAACTGAGCCTATCTCAAACATTTCTGACGATACTAAAATTGCACTGAATAGCGTTAGCGATGATGAAGTGCGAAATTTACCTTTATGAGTGCGATGTCGTTGACATATCCATCTCTTGGGTTGTAGTCAGGGTTGATTACCACCTTTGTGACCGTATGCAAGGAGCCTCCAGATGTCTGATCCACTGTACCAGCCAGGATTGTCAGGTTTTCTGTGCTGAAACAAGTACACGCTCAAGTTTACATTTGTGTAATATTACAAGTGTATTCACTCTTATATCTTGAGATTCCTTTCCTAAACAGGAACACACTGTAAGGACAGCGTATTCACCCACATTATCGAGGCAGGAGTAAAACTCGCGATCGCTGGGACGCGAGGCAGCTGAGATACACTTAGACAAGAGAGGTTGCGAAAAGAGTGGTAGTTTAGACAATGCAGTTACAGTGACCTGTATTTTGATAAATTTTCTCTGACCTTTTAGCGCATCCCAAATAGGGCGACACTACAGTCATAGTACTAGGCTGTGAATGGCTTACAGAGAGGACTGCGACATATTTTTTCCGATAAATAATTCAGGTCGAATAATTCAGGTCGTTCGGATACTTTTGAAGACAGTCCAGAGGGGGCTACACTGAAACTGGCCCATGAATTTTAGTACTAGGTTATCACTGGAGGAAAGGAGAGCGTTTTGTGACGCATTTTTTTAATAATAATTCAGGTCATTCGGATACTTTTGAGCATATACCACATGGGGCCGCACTGTAATTGCCTCTTGCATTTTAATACTAGGGCCTTACTGGAGGAGAACAGACAGGCTGAACACCATGCAGTGTGTGTGTGTGTGTGTGTGTGTGTGTGTGTGTGTGTGTGTATGCGCGCGCGCCATATACAATGCATATCTTTGACCGTGAAATCAAATGGTTCAAATGGCTCTGAGCACTATGGGACTCAACATCTTAGGTCATAAGTCCCCTAGAACTTAGAACTACTTAAACCTAACTAACCGAAGGACAACACACACACCCATGCCCGAGGCAGGATTCGAACCTGCGACCGTAGCAGTCCCGCGGTTCCGGACTGCAGCGCCAGAACCGCTAGACCACCGCGGCCGGCCCCGTGAAATCATTTTAATATTATACATCAGTACGCGATTTGCGAGTAAAAGGGAAGTATTCGCTGGAAATACCTTCGTCTCTCTTCGATTTACTCTGAATCCATGATCTGCGATAATTCTCGCACTTGTCAGTTCTTGCAGTCCTTGAAATTGTGTGAATGATATTTTTCAGAAAGTCATATGGTATGTCGCCAGACTCATACATTCTAGACACCAATATGAATAGTCGTCTTTTTTGGCATTTCCCTCAATCATTTTAGAAATTCTGATGGAATGTTATCTATTCCTTCTATCTTATTTGATCTCAAGTCCTCCAGAGCTCTCTTAAATTCTGATTCTAATACTGGATCCCCTTTCTCTTCTAAGTCGACTCCTGTCTCTTCTTCTGTCACATCAGACAGATCTTCCACATCATAGAGGCCTTCAATGTACTCTTCCTACCTTCCCTTTCTCCCCTCTGCATTTAACGGTGGAATTCCCGTTCTCCCTTAATGTTACCACCGTTGCTTTTACAGTCACCGAAGGTTATTCTGACTCCCCTACATGCAAAAGTCAGTCCTTTCAACAATGATATGTTTTTCTATTTCTACTCATTCTTAATGCAGCCATTTCGTCTTAGCTTCCCGGCACTTCCTTTTCATTTCATTCCTTAGCAACTCGTACACACACCAAAAAAAGGTTTGCATCACCTCGCATCCGAGAGTTCCGGAATTTGTACAGAAGATTGGAATAGAGATCAAGGTAAACATCATTTCCGCCCATTTTATTGCTCATGAAGACCGCACATTGCAATAAACAGCCCTTTCCAATCTGTCCCAGGCATTTTCGATAGCGTTCATGTCTGGAGAACAAGCTGGCCACTCTAGTCGAGCAATGTCTTTGTCCTGAAGGAAGTCATTAACGAGATGTGTACGTTGGGGACGCAAATTGTCGTCCACGAGGACGAATGCCTCGCCAGTACGCTGCCGATATGGTTGCACTATCGGGCGGAGGGTGGCATTCAAGTATCGTACAGTCGTTACTGCGCCGTCCATGACTACCAGCGTACGTCGGCCACACATAATGCCACCCCAAAACATCAGGGAACTTCAACCTTGCTGCACCCTCTGGACAGTGCGTCTAAGGCGTTCAGCCTGACCGGGATGCCTCCAATCAAGTCTTCGACGATTATCTGGTTGTAGCCATATGCGAGACTCATCGGATGCCAATCCTGAATGGTCCATTCGGCCTGCTGTTGGGCCCATCTGTACCGCGCTGCATGGTGTCGTGGTTGCAAAGATGGACCTCGGCATGGACGTCGGGAGTGAAGTTGCGCATCATGCTGCTTATTGCGCACAAGCAATATCCACAGTCAAGGTCTATCTTCAGGAGTTCTGGGAACCGGGCTGATGCAAAACTTTTTTGGTGTGTGTATTTCTGTATTCCTGAATTTCCATGAACGTTTTTGTACTTCCTTCTTTCTTCGATCAGCTGAGGTATTTCTTTTGTTACCTGTGGTTTCTTAAGAGTTACGCCATTTGTACGTATGCATTTCTTTGTGACTTCTGTGTTTGCCCTTATTAGAGATGTTCCTTCCTCTTCAACTGTGCTGCCTACTGAGCTATTCCTTATTGCTGTATCTATAGCCTAAGAGAACTTGAAGCGTATCACGTCATGCCATAGTACTTCTGTATCCCACTTCTTTGCGTATTGATTCTTCCTGAGTAAACTCTTGAACTTCAGCCTATTTTTCAACACTACAATATTGTGATCTGAGTCTAGATTTGCTTCTGGGCACGCCTTACAATCCAGTATCTGATTTCGGAGTCTCTGTCTGACTATGGTATAGTCTAACTAAAATCTTCCAGTATCACCCGGTCTTTTCCACGTATACCTCCTCTTCTTGTCATTTTTGAACAGAGTATTCGCTATTACTAGCTGAAATTTATTACAGAACTCAGTTAGTTTTTCTCCTCTCTCATTCTTTGTCCCAAGTCCATGGTCTCCTGTAACCTCTTCTTCTACTCGATTCCCTACATCTGCATACTTCGTTTACGTAATCGTATGCTGTAGTTGTACTCATTGCTACAGGTTGCTACAGCATGCGAGACGGCATGTCGAGCATACTAAGGGCATGCCGTATCTCACGCACTTGCTGCTCACCAATGCTTCCGTTAGGCGGTCAGCAGAATATGTAACCGTCATTTCCAAATTTTGTCGTTTATCTTACATACGACAACAATATTCTTTACTTCGTGATAGCGGCACAAATCGGCAACCAGATGATATTCTAAAACAACGAAATCAGTTGTGACACAGTAAATGTGTACCAATAGAGCTGTAGTAGTTTTCATTAGTAATTAACATCAGTGGAAGTTGGCTGTAGAGAAAAGTATTATCAACAACATATCTCGTATAACATGCACAGATAGTGAGTCTGCAAACGATCCTATTAATAGGTTCAGTCAGACCAATTATTTTATGAATATTGACGTTCAAAGCCAACAGTTTCTCACTAAAGTACTGGAAAAGAAACAGTCGCATGAACAAAGGATCAAAGGAGCAAAAGTCTCAGTCAACTCACTGTGCTCGTTAAAACGTTTATTGATTTCAAAAGGTCCTGCAATTCTTCCTCGCTTTCAATAATAAAAACAACGTCATTAACGAATACTATAACCGATTTTTTCCTCACTCTGAATGACAATCCCACTCAGAAAATTTCCTTTATTTCCACCACTGCTTACGATATACAGTTGAACTATGTTGGAGAGAAAGTTCATTCTTTCTCTACACCTGTTTTAATCCGAGCAGTTGACTCTTGGTCTTTCATTCTTATTGTACCGTCTTGGTTCTTGTACACATTTTATATTACGCGCCGGCCGCGGTGGTCTAGCGGTTCTGGCGCTGCAGTCCGGAACCGCAGGACTGCTACGGTCGCAGGTTCGAATCCTGCCTCGGGCATGGGTGTGTGTGTGATGTCCTTAGGTTAGTTAGGTTTAAGTAGTTCTAAGTTCTAGGGGACTTATGACCTAAGATGTTGAGTCCCATAGTGCTCAGAGCCATTTGAACCATTTTATATTACGCGTTCGTTAATAGAGCGTACACATATTTTTCTGAAAATTTAAAAAAATCTCGCGCCAGTTTACATTGTAGTCTATCTAATGCCTTTACCATGCTTAAAATCAAACTGATCATCATCTAACAGATCCTCAGTCTTCGGTTCCTTTACGCAGTATGTTATTTTTGTCAGGAACTGCAAACAATGATCTGGTAAGCATACTGTGCCATAGGTTTCTCATTTATCTGCCTTTGCTAGCTTCACCATTCTGTAGATGATATTCTTCCAGAAGTCCGATGGTCTGTCTCTAAAAGCATCAATTCTACCCACTCATTTGAACAATCATTTGGTTAGAAATTCCCTCTAATGAATTTCGAAGGTATGAATGAATGTTTTCTGTTCATTCCTTTTTGCTCCCAAGTCTTCTGTGTCACGTTGTGAAACACGTATCTTCTACTGGATGAGAGCCCATGTTTCTTAATCTGTGCGTTTTGTAGCTCTATTCACTGGACACGTTTCCTTGCTTTTATCTGTATTACTTCCTCCAAAACTATGGAAACCAAAGAGATTGTAGTAGCAGAGATGTGTTTCCCAGTACTGAAGGTGAACCAGTGCCCACAGATGCTAAGGTATGTATCTGAGAGTCCATGTTTACTAGACATTGTTTTCGTCTCTTGGTCCATGCCAACACTTCTGACAGTTGCCTACACTACAGTCTTAGCAACAACGGTACCGGTACATGTCAGAGATGTCAGAAAGATTTTCAGTTATAACTTTAGACTTGGTCGTTTTAGGACCAGGGTCCCTTACCTCAAATTGATACGTTTACAAGCGGGCCGGAGTGGCCGTGCGGTTCTAGGCGCTGCAGTCTGGAGCCTAGCGACCGCTACGGTCCCAGGTTCGAATTCTGCCTCGGGCATGGATGTGTGTGATGTCCTTAGGTTAGTTAGGTGTAATTAGTTCTAAGTTCTAGGCAACTGATGACCTCAGAAGTTAAGTCGCATAGTGCTCAGAGCCATTTGAACAATTTTTTGATACGTTTACGCTTCTCTATCCTCCATAAAAGTTTGTAACATATTCGCGGAAACACCCTGTGTAATACTGAATTTCGTGTCTTCCAAATCGATAAGCATTTGCTGTTGTATCACGTCAGCAGAATGGTTTCTCTCTCTCTCTCTCTCTCTCTCTCTCTCTCTCTCTCTCTCTCCCTCTCTCTCTCTCGTACAGGACCTCAATGTGCCCTTTACCCTCTATCTACTCGTTCTCCTGCGCTATTAGTTTTGCACTCTTAAAGGTGTTGCCCTTCCTTTTAATTTCGACGAAAGTTATCTTGGATTTCCTACGTGCTGAATCTGTCCCGCCGACAGCTATTTACGTTTTGTTCATATTTATCCTGAAACCATTTCATTCACAAATGATGTATTGTTGTTTGACTTTTCTGTTCTTCTCTGGAATAATTATGTACTTCATTCTTTCACCGATCAATTGAAGTTTGTCTATTGTCACCCAAGGTTTCTTCTTAGATACCTTCCATGGAACTATGTTTGTCTGTCCAACCTCTGTGATTAATCATTTGTGGAGTTTAATTCGTCTCCAATTGAACTTCCTGCTGTGATATTCATTATCGCAATATCTAGAGCCTAAGACAAATTCAAACCCATCTTAACATTACACGATTCTTCACTACCCCCATTTTATACATTGATGGTTAACTGTGTTGTAAGTATATATATGTCCTCAGTACATCCGATACCTGATTTAGAAAACTCTGTCTCACTACGGTGTAAACCAGCTGATATTTTTCGATGCTTAAATGCCTTGTCAAGTTTACCTCCTCCTCTTGTGATACTCGAACAGTTTATTTGTTGTCAATAGCAGAATTTTACTGTAGAACTCAAGGAGACCTCCACCTGTGTTATTCCCGCTACCAGAGCAAAATCTTTCTATAAATGTCGCTTTTATCCTTTTCCCTGCCTCTGCGTTGTAATCCCCTATGAGTATTAAATTTTCACCTACCTCTCACGATCTTTTAATTCTTGTCGGCTGCTGTGTTGCATTTGTGTGACTTTTAGGGACAACGTAACTCCAGATGCAGTACCTATTCTAATATAGGTACTTGATCCATACAGTACACTTCAGATATTGTTGGGGTTGAATATATTTTTCTACCAGAAAAATAACTCCTGACCTTTCACATAAAGATACACCAGAAGTAGTTAAAACAGAGACTTTATGCTTTTTATGAGAAATACAACTTATTATGTACTATTAGGCATGGTTCGAACGTCTAATAGTGATAATGTTTCAACAGATTCGTGTTTCCGAGGTTGTAAGTGTCTTAGACATTGGGCCGTCTGAAAAATTTTGTGTTATCTTATGACGCTATGTGGAGTGGGGTGGAATGTCAGGTGTCTGTCGATACAGATATTGTAACAGACAAAACTTCTAGTAAGTACGTTATTCGATTTCGATTTTATAAGATTATAAATCTTTGTCCCTCATATTTTACAACGTTTACGTATGTGGATAGGTACATGACAATCTTTAGTAAAAGTCGGTAAAAGAAACTGAGACTAATGAAAAAAATAACGTAAAATGAAAGTAAAAGAGTAAAATAAAAAAAGAAAGAAACTGAAAACGATATTTCAGAATATCTTCTTGACTGTCTGTTCACCAGACAAGTAAACGCTTCTTCTTCCAGGGTCTTAACATACGTGGGATACATACTCATAATTTACGTGTACACAGGAAGCATACAAACGCATATTATCCAGCCGATAAAATATCTTTTCGGCTGAATGGGTACAAAATACTTGAGTCAAGAGCAGAATTCAACAGAATACACAAACTTCATATCATCTTCACTATAGGCCTACAGTTCCGGTTTCCAGCGTTCTGCTCATGAGCCTCTTCCATTTTCTTCCGTCCAAGTAGAGTCTGTCACGGAGAACATCATCTGCTGTTCTCCCTCTCACAGCGAGGCCTTCGTTGATTACACCCAACCAACGAGTTTTGGTTCTTCCACCTGGACGTTATCGTTCCACCTCTGTTTCCAATTTGACTTGAGCTGTTCTTGTAGTCTCGAAGGCCATTACATGCCGTTACCATAGTATGTGGATCTGCAAATTCTGTCTAAAATGGATGGCTATATTCCGGCTTTCTTCCTCACCTTCTCTTTCCACTTAAGTTTTCTGGGTCGTGTATCAAAGGCAATTCATTTCGGATGCCTGGTGCCTCGATGATTCTCTTTGTGATGCTGCATGTTTCGGTAATGTAGAGCAGTATTGGTATGAAACTTCCTGGCAGATTAAAACTCTGTGCCGGACAGACACTCGAACTCGGGACCTTTGCCTTTCGCGGGCAAGTGCTCTACCATCTGAGCTACCCAAGCACGACTCACGTCCCCTCCTCACAGCTTTACTTCCACCAGTACCAGGTCTCCTACCTTCCAAAGGTTACAGAAGCTCTCCTGCGTACCTAGCAGGACCAGCACTCCTGAAAAAAAGGATATTGCGGAGACATGGCTTAGCCACAGCCTGGGGGATGATTCCAGAATGAGAATTCTGTAATATTGGTATGAATTAGCTATTGAACATAACTAATTTTGCTTTTGTTGTTATCTTGGTGCCAAATAAAAGTGTTCTCCCTTGTTGATAGAATTCAGCAACCTTTTGCACTCTGTTGCTAATCTCCCGTCTAATCGAATTTTCCCTAGAGATTATACTCCAGAGGTATGGAAAACTGTCGGCACACTTTATGCGGTGGACTCCTAGTTTCATATTTGTGGGATGCCCATCTCTGTTGACTGCCACCACGACTGTATTGGCCTCTCTGATGTGGAGGTTAAAATTCTGAAACCAGGATTTCTATACCTTGAGTCCAATCGGAACTTCTGTTTCTCCCCAGGTCATGACACCATGTGCAAAGTCACTGCATTTATTTCACAAATACTTTTCTTGGTGGTCTTTATTATATCATCCACAACAGTGATGAACAATAGTGGGAACAGTACACTGCCTTGCTGCCGGCCGTTGTGGCCGACCGGTTCTCGGCGCATCACTCTGGAACCGCGCGACCGCTACGGTCGCAGATTCGAATCCTGCCTCGGGCATGAATGTCTGTGATGCCCTTAGGTTAGTTAGGTTTAAGTAGTTCTACGTTCTAGGGGACTGATGACCTCAGATGTTAAGTCCCATAGTGCTTAGAGCCGTTTAAACCATTTGAACACTGCCTTGCTGAACTCTAGTTTTGGTCTGAAACCTCGAAGATCGTCTTCTCCGACTTGTACACAGCTGATACAGTCCTGGGGCAGCATGTGGTTTTACCTGACCAGGTCTTCAGACACATTCCTTTTTGTCAGGTACTTCCATAGCTTCTCTTTTGCAAAACTCTCACGTGACTTTACCATCTAAGAATACAACTAACAGATTCTTCCCTCTCTCCCAGTATTTTTTCATCATCATCCAAAAGCTCATACAGCGCAGAAAATCTGTTCAGAGTAACCAATAATTAGAATCATCTATTACACAAGTAATAAAATGAAGGACAAAGTTAATCGTAACATCCTGCAGATTAACTGTAATTTAACTTTAGAGATATACACAGGTGAAACAAGGAGAAATGTGAATATAGGATTTTGCAAGCATGTGAATATTAAACAAATACTTCTTTGTGATAAGTGTTGCCGAATATGGGCCTTAGGTGCCAGAAAAATACAAACAGTGCACCTGACAAACATTAAGAAAATGATGACTCTGATAGAAATTTCTTATTCGCGACATGTTCCTGAACAAATGAAAAGGCGTTGCCAAATGAACTTTCTTGCAGTATTTAATAAATTTCATTTCCTCGTCACATTCAAGTGTGATTAAAAATGACGATAAGCTAATTTATACAAAAAGAAAATCTTGTGAAATATTTTCCAGTATGGCCCTGAATTAACATAGTGACACGTTAATGCCAGTACGTTATTGTTCTACGTGTACTCTCCAAAATTCTATCGCCTCTCTGTTGTAGACAATGACGATGGGTTTTCTTGTGATTAGCTATTCCTTTGTCGAATTCCTTTCATATTATTTATGGTTCTTTGGGATTTTTTTCTGCTAGCGGTATAAACGATGTCTTAACTCCACTGGTTGGACTACCATTTAAACTGTGTGGTAGCGACAAAATAAAACTAAATGAGTGAGTTCTTTATGTCTAATGACGTTCTTATGCCTAATAATATTCTTTTTGATTCGCACAATATGATGAAAGTTTTGTACAGTCATTTCATTTGTACACACGTGCAGCCTACTCTCCTTGCAATTCTTTCTCTTTTCTTAGGTGCTGTAATAGGACCTGTAACACAAATGGCAGCAGCAATAGCTCCAATTCAAGAATGGCACTTTTTCTACGAGCGACATATCGGGCACAGCAGGTGTCGGGCGCCCGCGCTTACTCGAAGTTGACGCAGTGGGTGGCGGTGAGCAGCCACGAGGCGTCCAGCACGCTGGCGCCGCAGTTGTGCTCGCCGTTGCGGTGCAGTGACGTCACGTACGGGAAGTCGCCAGGAGACGCATCCACGCCGCCCACGATGCGCTCCTGCGCTGAGCCTGTGGGAAGGCGGACAGCCTGCTGTAGGCACGGCCACTACAAGAGGAAAATGCTGACTGACATGGATAACAACGCAGTGTTCAGTCTGAAACGGTGAATGAAACTGTAACGAGTAAAATACCTTACGTGTACCACTTTTGTGCCAGGATCGCTAAATATTCACTCGAGTCACTATATTTTACTGCAATGAATTTCGAGACTCAATCTCTCCCCTTCAAGCTTATTAGCTATATATCTAATTACACCAATGTGCATAACATTGTGCATGTTATAGATGTACATGACGATATTAAAGAATGGGGAGAAACTCTCAGAAACGATCTTTACGGGATAAAGAACAAGCAAGAAATAATTAACGCGTCGGATAAAATAATTATACATATTGGGCCTCTTCATAGTAAACTACTAAAACAACTAACCTGCCGACGTTTCGACCGACTTGCTGCGGTTCTCTTCAGGGTGGTTGACTGTGAACCCTTCTGAAGGGAACCGTAGCCAGTCGATCGAACGTCGGCAATTTAGTTGTTTTTGTACTTTACAGTGACGCTGTCCAATACCTACAATTATTTTAACCAAAGTGACACCGGCCGTGGAAGCCTACGAACTTATAATTAACACTCTCCATACACCTGCCAATATAGTTCATTCCAATGTAGTTCATTCCAACTCCCTGCTGTCCTCGCCGTCTCTGAGCTGCAGAGAATCTCCCTCATGTGATGGTCCCGAATAACCAGTGTGGATTCTGCCATAATGTGTTAGTGGCGATTATGGGTGACTGTCTTGAGGGACCGACGGTCTGTTCACGATGACCTGAACGAGATATATCCTGATCCTCTAAATGGGGATCAGTCCTGAGTAATCCAGTTATAAAGAAAGCTATTGGTCAACTGAGTTGCATTGGGCTATAACATTTTTGGCAGTTTATGTAGGCATGAGATGTAACCAGTCTCCTTTTCAATGTGATACGATTTAGGGAGGGAGGAGAGAGAGAGAGAGAGAGAGAGAGAGAGAGAGAGAGAGAGAGAGAGAGAGGATTTGTTTATTTGTATTTAGTTAAGCCTCTCAAGAACGGAAATAATACATTTTGGGTCATTTGTTCATCATACCTACTTATCCTCTGAAGCATCGTCTCTCTCATTTTATCTCCATGGTTCAAAAGCACTCTGTTTTGTGTAAATTGGCGTATTTTTCTACGTAAAAAGTGATTTGATATTGAGGGAATGATACCCGAAACTCATGTGTAGTAATGTAATTCTGCTTTCTTTTTTTAATTTCCTTTTTGTGTGATGGATAAAATTAAATCCCCCTCAGTTTTCTCAGGCATGATAGATGCGTGATGCTACTTTCAGTGTAGGTCTGTCTTTTTATGGGCAATTATGTGTCATGATATCTCGGTGTTTCTACTGGGTCAGATATCGCTGTGATTTTATTAGATTCGCTAGCGGATGAGGTGAGGTCTCCCATGGTTCCCTAGATCCGTTCAAGCAGACCGTGAGATGGTTAGTTAGGAAAGGACGACCGCTTTCCTTTCCTAGTTACCTACAAACTGAACTCATCCTCCGCCCGAAGTGACCTCACCGAATACAGAGCATTACACTTCAATGTTTCATCGATACCTTCGAGAAAATTTTTCTCAGTTCTTTCTCCACTTTTTCGCAACTAAACCGTCTTTGCCACATGGAACGAAGATCGCAAAATTGAATCTCTACAAGTTGGACAGCGTTAGACGTAACCTTTTTTTTATTTCATCAACGGTTAAAGGTATCGAAACAAGGTTTCCGTCCAACGCAGAGAGGCACGTAATTTTGTTGCAAGATTAATCCTCTTAATCTTAGTATCTACCGAGACACTGAAGCAAGCATTTTTAAAATTTTTTATCAGAATTCGCAAGATTTTGAAAGGGTAAGTAGCGAGATAGAACACTCGTCAATGTTGGCGTTGAAACTTTTCTCGAAACGTAAACATGTTAAAACTGAAGCGGAATTCGGCCGGAATCGGCTGTGAAGGAGCAAAAGGCCTCCAGGCGGACTTTCAGTCCGGGCTTTCTAATGTATTTCTTCTTGGTCCTACTTTATAAAGAGATACAGGGCGCAGCTATGGGTTTTACTAATGGAACTGAAATGTTAACTTCTAGTACGTCAGAAGAGGCTTGGTGAACTTTTTCCAACGTGTATACATCGTCGTTTTCGAGTGAACAGATTTTATGGAACATCTGCATTTCCGCACGTATATTTCCATTGTACCTATCCGCATGGCCACTTACCTATCACCACTGAAATAGAGACACAACCTATTTTCAATAATGAAAAAGGGCACTGTTTACGGAAAAATATCTTGTATTGAATTCTGAGTTCAGGAAGAGTTGCTGGTGTATTACATGCTTCTTAAAGATAAAATACTTTTGTCGACAACTGTGACCACTCGAAAATGTAATTAAGTTTAATAGACAAATCAGTAAACTAAACATATCACCCACAGTGATTCTCGTTTCTTTATGGTTCTCTTAATATATAAGTCCAAGTTGTTTCCCATTGACTTTGTCGAGGCCCTATGCGGATGGCCACTACAGTAGTAGGGTTGAGTTGAGGCCTTTGGTGAACGTCAGGGTGCAGACTGCTGATGGCTCAAGAAAGAAGTACGAAAAGTCGCGCATTTTATTAGAAAACATGCTACAGCACTCTCAGCATCGTTCCATAATAGTTACGCCCCTTGGTGTGGGCTGATAGCAGCGCAGCCGGCGGTTCCTGATGCAGTGGCTGTCCAGTAGCCGGCAGAGCAGGACTGTTTATGCGCGACGCTCGTCGCAGCTCGCCCACCGTCGTGACGTCACTCTGTAACAGGATGCACCTGCAGATTTTGAACCCTGCGATGATCCTTGTAGTGGAAGGTAGCCTCTCGGCAGTGGTGTCAGCTCCCGCGAGCGGAAGTGAACAGCGTCAGTTTGTCTTCACAAATAAACGCGGACGGCTGGCTGCATTGTCCCGGTTACGAACGGCTGCCGGCCGGTGTGGCCGAGCGGTTCTAGGCCCTCAGTCCGGAACCGCACGACTGCTACGGTTTCAGGTTCGAATTCTGCCTCGAGCGTGGATGTGTGTGATGTCCTTAGGTTAGTTGGGTTTAAGTAGTTCTAAGTCTAGCGGACTGATGACCACAGATGTTAAGTCCCATAGTGCTCAGAGCCATTTCAGCCATTTTACGAACGGCTGCCCTCTATGACAGAAGCCCAGCTTAAGTTGAAGGGAACGCGAGGAGGTTCACTAGCTGGATTGCACCAAGTTCACAGGAATATACTTAGAAGCACAGGTTAGCTTTTTAGCGGTGGAGCCTAAGACTCGTGGTGGCAACTTGCAAACCATGTCGCCTCGTCGCCTGTCGTAGGAGGTACATCTACATCTACATCCATACTCCGCAAGCCACCTGACGGTGTGTGGCGGAGGGTACCTTGAATACCCCTATCGGTTCTCCCTTCTATTCCAGTCTCGTATTGTTCGTGGAAAGAAGGATTGTCGATATGCTTCTGTGTGGGCTCTAATCTCTCTGATTTTATCCTCTTGGTCTCTTCGCGAGATATACATTGGAGGGAGCAATATACTGCTTGACTCCTCGGTGAAGGTATGTTCTCGAAATTTCAACAAAAGCCCGTACCGAGCTACTGAGCGTCTCTCCTGCAAAGTCTTCCACTGGAGTTTATCTATCATCTCCGTAACGCTTTCGCGATTACTAAATGATCCTGTAACGAAGCGCGCTGCTCTCCGTTGGATCTTCTGTATCTCTTCTATCAACCCTATCTGGTACGGATTCCAGAGAGCTGAGCAGTATTCAAGCAGTGGACGAACGTGTGTACTGTAACCTACTTCCTTTGTTTTCGGATTGCATTTACTTAGGATTCTTCCAATGAATCTCAGTCTGGCATCTCTTTTACCGACGATCAACTTTATATGATCATTCCACTTCAAATCACTCCTAATGCGTACTCCCAGATAATTTATGGAATTAACTGCTTCCAGTTGCTGACCTGTTATATTGTAGCTAAATGATAAGGGATCTTTCTTTCTATGTATTCGCAGCACATTACACTTGTCTACATTGAGATTCAATTGCCATTCCCTGCACCATGCGTCAATTCACTGCAGATCCTCATGCATTTCAGTACAATTTTCCATTGTTACAACCTCTCGATACACCACAGCATCATCCACAAAAAGCCTCAGTGAACTTCCGACGTTATCCACAAGGTCATTTATGTATATGGTGAATAGCAACGGTCCTACGACACTCCCTTCGGCACACCTGAAATCACTCTTACTTCGGAAGACTTCTCTCCATTGATAATGACATGCTGCGTTCTGTTATCTAGGAACTCTTCAATCCAATCACACAATTGGTCTGATAGTCCATATGCTCTTAATCTGTTCATTAAACGACTGTGGGGAAGTCGATCGAACGCCTTGCGGAAGTCAAGAAAAACGGCATCTACCTGTGAACCCGTGTCTATGGCCCTCTGAGTCTCGTGGACGAATAGCGCGAGCTGGGTTTCACACGATCATCTTTTTCGAAACCCATGTTAATTCCTACAGAGTAGATTTCTAGTCTCCAGAAAATTCATTATACTCGAACATAACACGTGTTCCAAAATCCTACAACTGATCGACGTTCTGCACATCTGTTCGACGTCCCTTCTTGAAAACGGGGATGACCTGTGACCTTTTCCAATCCTTTGAAACGCTACGCTCTTCTAGAGATCTACGCTACAACGCTGCAAGAAGGGGGGCAAGTTCCTTCGCGTACACTGTGTAACTGTCGGACTGAGAATGCCTATAGTGAAAATGATGGGTGTTTATACAAGTTTGGTGTCCTCTTCTTCTACTGCTGTCAGTCACGTACACGAAAGCAAGGTAGCGGCCACAAAGTGGGCAACTGGCTTGCTCCTATCGTGGTAGGTCTGCCGTTCCGCTGCATCGTCAGGAATGCGAGCGCTGGCCCCTGGTTCGAATACAGAAACGGCTTGATGGTGTTTCCGCATCTGACGTTATAATGTTTTGGTCCGCTCTGCGTCTAATGGCACCGCGGCCTGCTTGCGACTGCTGTCGCAGAGCTGCTATTTCAGTTACAGGGGAACCTCCCCATCGCACCCCCCTCAGATTTAGTTATAAGTTGGCACACTGGATAGGCCTTGAAAAACTGAACACACATCAATCGACAAAACAGGAAGAAGTTGTGTGGAACTATGAAAAAATGAGCAAAATATATAAACTGAGTCGTCCATGCGTAAGATAAGCAACATCAAGGATAATACAAGTACAGGAGCCTCGTGGTACCTTGGTTAGTGCGAACAGCTGCAGAACGAGAGGTCCTTGGTTCAAGTCTTCCCTCGAGGGGAAAAAGTTTAATTTTTTATTTTCAGTTTATGTGACAAACTATTATGTTTTCATCAGTTTTTTGGGAGTGATTATCACATCCACAAGAAAACCTAAATCGGGCATGATAGATGAATCTTTTTACCCATTCGCCTAGTGTACAAGTTAGGTGGGTCGACAACAAATTCCTGTCATGTGACGCACATGCCGTCACCAGTGTCGTATAGAATATGTCAGACGTGTTTTTCTGTGGAGGAATCGGTTGACCTATGACCTTGCGATCAAATGTTTTCGGTTCCCATTGGAGACGCACGTCCTTTCGTCTACTAATCGCACGGTTTTGCGGTGCCTTCGCAATACACAGACACTAAACTAATTACAGTGAACAACGACGTCAATGAACGAACGGACAGATCATAACTTTGCGAAAATGAAGAAAGTAAATTTTTCACTTGAGGGAAGACTTGAACCAAGGACCTCGCGTTCTGTAGCTGCTCACGCTAACCACCGGCCAGGGCGCCACTGCGCCTACTGTCTCCTTGATGTTGCATACGTTGCACATGGACTACTCAGTTTGTATATTTTGCTTATTTTTTCATAGTTCCACACAACTTCTTCCTGTTTTCTCGATTGATCTTTGTTCAGTTTTTCAAGGCCTATCCACTGTGCCAACTTACAACTAAATCTGAGGGGGTTGCGATGGGGACGTTCCCTTGTTAGTAACGCCGATAGACTGTGCCGGCGCTTCAACTGCAAGGAATGTTTCCAATCGCCGTTCCATATATCAAGACATGACACACCAGTGAATGATGTGGCGGCGCATCCTATGGCGTTTCGTTGGGTCATGTCACCTGGCATGTTCGGTGCTTTATGGTAGACTGTTTATTTTAATGCTGCCACGGAAATAAATCAAGGTGAGTCAAATTGATCGACCTACCAGGTAATTCTATTTTAATATTCGCCCTATCCAATGGTCTGTCTGTATTTCATTCAATATTTGCGTTGCAACACGACTGACAATTGGAACAGCCATCATGCTGGAACCACATACACAGTCTCTAACACAGTAGTATCTGTTGTACAGCAACGGGGAGAATGTTTGCGTGCGTACGCATTTCCATGTAGCACGTCTGGGATTAGGTAAGATAACACAATGAAATTTCCTACGATACCACGTCACACGTTTCACTTCACGGTCGTTCCTATTATACCTAAAAAAGAGAGCGCTGATTTCTGTCCAGTAGCGCATATTATGTAAATATACATACCGTTGTTATTAAACGTTTATTCATCAACAAATTTCAAAAAAAGTAGTATAATCTATCGCTTGTTCCAGAGCACTCAAAAAAACTTTATACGACGTAACAAATCACATCTTTAGATTGACTGATATAGTGATAGATGTGTGGAGTTTATGCCTATGTAAGACGTGAATAATAGTCGTCTGGCTCAGTTCACATTCCTTGCCGATACGTCTCGTGCCACCGTACACATTTACAGGCGTCGTGAAGAGAGCTGCTTCATGTGCTCTGTCACTACCACGTTCACTGTATGACGTTTAGTCTGTCCGTTCATACCGTGTCTTAATAAACCGCGCAAGTACCTGGCGATCAGAAAAGTTATCCCAAACCTATAGTGCTGTTCTTCCTGAATTTCTTTCACACTGATGTTGTTTACATGTACTCACAGCAGAACTTAAAATGAACTGTGTCGTCTGTCGACAGAGCACTTCTGCTTCAGTATTCCTGAGATGAGAGGTGTACAGAAATGAGTGGAATTGAGACATGCTGGTTTAAAGCAAATAGTCTGAATGAAATGCAGGCAGAACAGCGCGGTGTGTTTGGGAGAACTTTTCTGATCCCCAGGTACTTGCACGGTTTATTAGACAACTAGTATGAACGGACAGCCTGAACGTCATACAGTGAACAAGGTTGTGACAGAGCACATGAAGCAACTCTCTTGACGACGTCTGCAAATGTGTACGGTGGCACGAGACGGCTCAGCAAGGAATGCGAATTCAGCCAGACGACTATTATTCGCGTCTTGCATCGGCATAAGCTCCACACATTTATTACTATGTCGGCCGTTGCGGCCGAGAGGTTCTAGGCGCTTTAGTGCTGCTACGATCACAGGTTCGAATCCTGCCTCGAACGCTGATATGTGTGATGTCATTAGGTTAGTTTGGTTTAAGTAGTTCTAAGTCTAGGGGACTGATGACCTCAGATGTTAAGTCCCATAGTGATTAGATCCATTTGAACCATTTTTTCTATCACTATATTAGACAATCTAAATACTCGATTTCTCACGTCGTGTAGTACTTTATCGGACTGCTCTGGAACAATCTTTCTTGAAGTGTGATTCTAAATTCCATAAGGATCCTCCAGCGGTTTTTTTTTTTTTGCTCCACTTTGGTCGATTCCGATAGCTTGCCTTTCAATTCTAGCTCGTTTTTCACACACGCCAATATCAGTAAGCGTTACATTCTTCTTCGTTTGAATCCAATTAAGAACGTGTGTTGTTCCACAAAACGATCCATGTGAGCTTCGGTATCTTTGTAAATACTAAGAGTCAAGACGATTAACGTTAAAATTATGTCGTCTTCTTCGGGCCATCGTTTGCCGAATATCTCGTTTCAGTATCCTGAATCGACCTCGAAAAAGAAAAAGGGCATTAGCGTGTACGCGTACGCTATTTACCTTGTATACGTTGGGCAGAAGACTATCGACCTCTCAAGCTAATAACATTGCAGCGAACTGATTGACTCAGAACGAAAAGGAGAGATATCCCCGTACCTTCGTATCATATAAGAAAGGCAAAAGATCATTGGTCACAGGAAGAGTAAATCATGGACTCAGTCAAATATCCATACAGTTTCAGTGAAGCCTGACCATGGTCAGGTGAGAGAGACGGTGGTCTTAGTGTGACTTATTAAATAAAAAAAATTTAAAAATAAAAGCTATTTAATAAGGCATACAGCTTCAGTTGTCAGAGAGAAAGGAAATGAGGAATAGATTACTTATTTTACTGTATCGCAGTATGACTATACGTAAAAGATGTAATGAAGAGGGTGTACATTATGTGTTGAGACGATTTTTATGGAAAGTCTTGTGGATCTGCTTTCCTCGAGGATAAAAACCACAGAAATTATAATAAAAATTTCCAAGATGTAGAACAGCGTCATGTTTAAAATAACTGTAAATAAAAGAACAAAAGAAACGATTCATTTAAGTTTGCCATTCCATTCCTCTACGTCATTTACCTCAGAAAAACGAAAGTAAGTCCACTGCAACAGTGTCCGCAACGTCATTTGTTTTTCATCCATTACACTTATTTTACAACATGACGCGGTTCGAAAACCATTATGTTAACCGACTGCGACCGTGAACATATATTTTCATCAGTAAAGTAATGAGAGAGTTCACCAGAAGCATACAGTTTACTCATTTCTCTCAAAGCCTTGTTGTGTGCTACGTATTGTGCGTGTAATCGAGTTATCTGAGCATGTTCTTAACCTTTATTTAACGATCCAAGATGAACTACGCTCAGTGAGACCATCGTAACTGTTGCATTAGCCTGCTGCCAAGTCATACAAAGGTGATCTCACGAAAGTCATTTTATGAAATAACAAAAAAGACTGATTATCCTGGTACAATGAAAGGATTAACATTGAAACATGTGGCTCGTCCAAAAATTATATGACGTACTCTGGTACAGTAGGTAAAACGCTTTCCTTTCCATGAATTATGGCTACAAACAAAGGGCTAGGTTTTCCGGCCTCGGAAACTATTTAATCCAAAGACTATACCTTTGCATAAAAAATTAATCCGTTTTTACACGATGTATAACATGATCTTCTCACAAAAAGCAATATTCAAATACGATTTTTGAGTGATATATCAACTTCATAATCTTTCTTTACATGCAGAATTTACTCCTGTCTACTTCACATGGTTCCGCTGAAATGTTAATGACTCGCATGTCTGAGCGTGTTGTACATTTCACGTCAGTTTTATACTTCATGTAATTTTATGGATCAGCAGCGTAAATGTAGCTGAATAGCTTGAAATTATTACCCGTTAAAATGCTATATGGGACACCGACTGGATGAGTGATAGACATAAACAAATGAGTACATAAGGTCATACATCACACACCTCTTTCACGCACAGAGGCTCAAATTTGAGAAAGGATGTTTACGTAGGAGGAATAATAATACGATGTATATTACAGTATTAGTGTCACAATAACTTCCTTAAAGACAGAGGAACAAAATAAGGCATACGCAACAACTTGAGTTATGAGCACCATATCTCTTTTAAGACGCGATGAAAATGACTTCACCACCTCTTATACAGTTATACAGCAGTATACTGCAGTTAAATATTCAGATTACATTAACTTAAACCACAGACTCTTACTCCGAATAATACACGATTTGTAAGACGAAGACATTTATCGATAACTGAGTAACATGAAGAGACTCACCATGAACCGCGAGGAAAGAAGTACACAGGATGAGCAGCAAAAACATGTTGTGGCTTCTCAGAGATGTATATTGCTCGAATAACTGCAGTGCACGCGCATATAGATCCGTGATACGTGGATATATTCGAGTCGACAAACACAACGATAAGATAGCGAGGGAAGGGTCTTGAGAGTACTATCTACAGGCAATCAGCTGTCAGATACGGCTGGAGTCGAAAATATCTACAATTATATGCTTCGGCTGCAAGTAAAAGATCGCCCTTTCTTCGGAGCTCAGTAAACACTCGAAGGAATTAACGCTATCTCTCACAACACTGCTAGTAAACTTCTGAAACAAAGCACGTCATTTCGCCATTACTTAGCCACTAATTCCTAACCCTTCTTCAGCCTTATGCTGATGACAACGTTGTGGGTATAGACGTTATGTAAACTGACCTCGTTGATAAGTACTTTTCATATGCTCCTGGAAGTCGAGCAATGCGCGGTTTGTCCGGCCTCCCTACGTGGTTAATGAGTGTATTAGTTTCAGCAGTGAACATGACTGTTTTGTTTACTGACAAGTAAAAAATGTTGGAATAGATATACAAAGTAAATAAGCTAAAAATGGTTCAACTGCCTCCGAGCACTATGGGACTTAACATCTGAGGTCATCAGCCCCCTAGACTTAGAACTACTTAAACCTATCTAACCAAGGACATCCCATACATCCATGCCCGAGACAGGATTCGAACCTGCGACCGTAGCGGTCGCGCGGTTCCAGACTGAAGCACCGAGTAAATAAGCCCCCATGTCGACGGCACTCAACATAGTCGGAGAGTACCTCAGACCAAGTGGAGTCACATTAATGCTCTTGTGCTTGAAGCACTATCGGTACTAGCAAAACTCCGAAGGTTTCCATACATCAACTGCTGATGATTGCAGTAAAAACAAGTTTACTGATTTCACGAGCAATGACCTAGCAGTGAAACTGTTATCCGCAAGCACTGTTCATGCCATCAGACAATCTAAAATGTTTCATATGCACAGCTGAACAAGCTATACTATGAAAGTAGTGGAAATATAAATCAAAAGATGGAATCACTTGTTCCCTGTACTCTCTTAACCTCTCTTTCAGCGCTGTCGGGTAGACCAATCCCGTCTTCTCGTCTTTACGCGGCTACTTCACTGAACACTCTACTCCTATCACGTAGAAAGAAGTAACTTTTTTTCTTTTCTTTCCGTGACATACATTTCAGAAGACTCATTGATGATTAATTTCGTTTGACCTGTGATGTTGCATAGGTAGAAAATTATTTAGATTTGAATTAAATATTGAAAATTAAATACATTCTCAAAAAGGTGGTTATTTTAATTGTTTTATACTTTGTAAAATCAAGGAGCAATTGTGGGCATAGCAGCGTGGCAAGCTTTGAGTCAGAATTCGGAACATGGTATCGTTAGTGGTAATTCTCGGGAATGGAATAAACGAGGTGAAAATAGGTGTTATAAGCTGAAGCAATTCGAGCTATGTACTAGCATAAAGATGAATTAGCGGTATTTAGGATAACGGGAGTAGTGTTTGCCCTTATTGTATAAAGTAAGAAGAAACACAGATTGGAATGAAGCCTGCGAGTTCTTTTTTAATATTCCAATAAGGAACAAAGAGATGCACTGTATGGAAGCCAGCTAATTTTGTGAAAGCCTGCTGTTTCCTGGACTAAAGTGAATTTATCACGTTCATACACACATCAAAAAGAGTTTTGCCTCACCCCGGTTCCCAGAACTCTTGAAGACAGACGTTGACTGTGGTTACTTTATCACAGACGCAGTCCCTTTGACTGTTCAGAGATGTCACTAAACCCGCCCAAAGATGTAAACAAACATGAATGAGCAACCCTATTAGACGCAGGGGTCCGACAGCAGATCACCCCGGTTCCCAGAACTCTTGAAGACAGACGTTGACTGTGGTTACTGTATCACAGACGCAGTCCCTTTGACTGTTCAGAGATGTCACTAAACCCGCCCAAAGATGTAAACAAACATGAATGAGCAACCCTATTAGACGCAGGGGTCCGACAGCAGATCAGTTCCAGTCATTCCATCAGGAAGGAGGTACCCGGCTTGTGTTGTCTGCTGTTCAACCATGCCTAGATGGTCAATACCGCGGTTCGATTGCTTCTGCAATGTTACTTTGTGCCAGGAAGGACTCTCAACAAGGAAAGTGGTCAGGCGTCTCGGAGTGAACAAAAGCGATGTTGTTCTGACATGGAGAAGATACAGAAAGACAGGAACTGTCGATAACATGCCTCGCTCAGGCTGCCCAGGGGCTACTACTGCAGTGTGTGACTGTTACCTACGTATTATGGTTCAGACAAACCCTGACATCAACGCCACCAAGTTGAATAATGCTTTTCGTGCAGCCACAGGGCGTCATGTTACGACTCAAACTGTCCGCAATAGGATGCGCAACTTCATTCGCGACGTCCATGGTGAGGTCTATCTGTGCAACCACGAGCCGGCCGCTGTGGCCGAGCGTTTCTAGGCGCTTCAGTCTGGAACCGCGTGACCGCTACGTTCCCAGGTTCGAATCCTGCCTTGGCCATGAATGTGTGTTATGTCCTTGGATTAGTTAGGTTTAAGTAATTCTACGTTCTAGGGGACTGATGACATCAGATGTCAAGTCCCATAGTGCTCAGAGCCATTTTGGCAACCACGACACAATGTCAGTGCGGTACAGATGGGCCCAAAGACATGCCGAATGGACCGCTCAGGATTGGCATCACGTTCTCTTCACCGATAAGTGTCGCATAAGCCTTCAACCAGACAATCGTCGGAGAAGTGTTTGGAGGCAACCCGTCAGGCTGAACGCCTTAGACACACTGTTCTTCGAGTGCAGCAAGGTGGAGGTTCCTGCTGTTTTGGGGCGGCATTATGTGGGGCCGACTTACTCCGCTGGTGGTCATGGTAGACGCCGTAACGAGTGTACGATACGTGAATGCCATCTTCCGACAGATAGTGCAAGCATATCTGCAGCGTTTTGGCGAGGCATTCTTCTTTATGGACGACAATTCGCGTTCACATCGTGCACATATTCTGAATTACTTCCTTCAGGATACCGACATCGCTCGACTAGAGTGGCCGGCATGTTCTCCAGACAAGGACGCTATCGAACATGCCTGGGATAGATTGAAAAGGGTTTTTTATGGACGACGTGACCCACCAACCATTCTCAGGGATCTACGCCGAATCACCGTTGAGTAGTGGGACAATCTGGACCAACAGTGCCATGATGAACTTGTTGATATGTTGCCAGGGCGAATACAGGCATGCATCAGTGCAAGAGGACGTGCTACTGGGTATCAGAGGTACCAGCGTGTACAGCAATCTGGACCACCACCTGTGACGGTCTCGCTGTATGCTGGTACAACATACAGTGTATGGTTTTCATGAGCAATAAAAAGGGCGGAAATGATGTTTATGTTGATCTCTGTTCCAATTTTCTGTACATGTTTCGGAACTCTCGGAACCGATGTGATGGACAACTTATTTTGATGTGTGTATATATCTGTATGGATATCTGAGCTATTTACCAGATAAATTATGTTAAAAATCATGTACATTCATGATACAGGATAAAGTCACCACGTATAGTATCCCACATCAACAACACCAATGAAGACCTATTGGTTCTCATTCTGAAGTTCGTTCCGTCTCTGATTACCAGAAGCATCTAAAGAAACTCCTGCTGGGTTGAAGGCATACGTTTAGGAAGCAATCTATCTCATAATAGTTACTTTATTTATTGTTTACATATTAAATTTGTTAAATATTCTATAAAACGAAACTTATTTAATGCTTAAATGGAAATTTGTATTATATCTTCCAGCCCCTGGTAAAATAAAAGGAATTGTGAGTATTATGTTCTCTAGCTTGTTATCGTCACCAGATGAACTGAAAACATGTCAAAGCATAACTAAGGAGGTCAGGTTGGGCTTCAGCAGCGACGGCCTCTCCTCGCTGGTTCATCTGTGCTTTGACGAGCTCATACACAGATGATCTGATAATGATGTTAGGAAATGAAGCCGGTAACATTTCCATTTGTGTGGAATCATACTGTTATTGGTTGTGTACTGATCCGTGTCTTCTTAAATGAGACGATCTCTACACGAATTGAGCGAACGTCTGGAGGGTACTATATGTAAGGGGAAAGTAAGTGTTACACTATCCAAAACACTATCACAACGTGCTTAATAGCGTCGTGGTCAATCTTTGTAACACAATATAGCAGCGATTCTGCTTGGCACGGATTTGACAAGTCCTTGGTGGGCTTTGGAGATGTGTAGCTCCGAATGACTACCTATAGCTTACACAATTCCCGTAACTTACCGACTGAGGCATTGTGGTTGCGGAGCTGGCGTCATACATCTCACTATCAGGAGGCTAATCTAATACATTAACTTGAGTCTGTCGTGCTCCTCAAACCACTGTAGCACGTTAACAATTACCACTTTGGGTTCGTCTAGTTACCACTGGATGAAACGAGTTTGCCTTCATTATTTGAAAGCTAAAGTGGCTGGGCAAAAATGTGCAAACGCAAAAGAAGGATACATTTGCCGTGGCGAATACGATTGGCATTCAAGACAGCTCGGAATGAATTAATAAGCCCTCGTTAGGGTTTTCAAGGGATTCTTATACCACTCATCTTGCAAAACAGTCGCAACTGGATGTAACGATGATGGAAGTGATTTTCGATCAAGCAGTGCTAAATGCTGATTGCTCGTTAATATTGAGATCTGCTGACTGTGCTCACGTAACCAGTCGTGGACCATACGATCTGTTGCAAAACAGTACCACCACTGGGGAAAAGACATTGCACCATGGAATGGACCTGATCAGCCAAAGCGGTGTCATAATCCTTGAAGTAATGTGACCTTGCAGAGTAACAATGGGGCCCACGGAGTATCAAGACCGATCTCGGCCATGTTTCACTCTCGGGACTTAAATTCGGTCAGAAGTTAGTGTGAAAGAAGTTATCCGACGGAATTAGTTTGTTCCATTGCTCTATAGACCAGGTTTTATGGTTTCGCGACCATGCATTTCTAGCAAGGCGTTTGTACCGCAGATGAGTGGTTTGAGCCTTCCATCTCGCCGTGCAATTCCCAGCGTACGGATCTCCCTCATTGTTGTTTTGGCGCCGACATGGCTGGCTCTGAGCACTATGGGACTTAACATCTATGGTCATCAGTCCCCTAGAACTTAGAACTACTTAAACCTAACTAACCTAAGGACATCACACAACACCCAGCCATCACGAGGCAGAGAAAATCCCTGACCCCGCCGGGAATCGAACCCGGGAACCCGGGCGTGGGAAGCGAGAACGCTACCGCACGACCACGAGATGCGGGCGCGCCGACATGGTTCGCAGGTGCGACATCCAGGTTTGCAGTGACTTCTGTAGCTGACGCCAGAATCCTCTTCAATGACCGTCCTTCACAACGACACTACACACATTGTCGTCTAAGTTGTGTTTTAGCAGATGAAGTATTTCCGCATATTATGTATGCGGCGTTAAACTTCGATACGGTGCTTCTTGCAACACCAAACACTTCGGCTCCATTACTTACGCAAGTAACCACCGTACAAGTACCAACAAGTCGCCCACGTTAGAATTCACTGGAGGACTTTGGACAGGTGTCGTTCGTGTTCAAATACAACAGTGCAACCTGCATCTTTGGCTACCAGCAGCATGTACACGTATATCCGAGCATTCGTTCCCTTCGCTGTGTATTTTTGTCCAAGCCTTGCATCATCACTGCTTTGAAATACACTCCTGGAAATTGAAATAAGAACACCGTGAATTCATTGTCCCAGGAAGGGGAAACTTTATTGACACATTCCTGGGGTCAGATACATTACATGATCACACTGACAGAACCACAGGCACATAGACACAGGCAACAGAGCATGCACAATGTCGGCACTAGTACAGTGTATATCCACCTTTCGCAGCAATGCAGGCTGCTATTCTCCCATGGAGACGATCGTAGAGATGCTGGATGTAGTCCTGTGGAACGGCTTGCCATGCCATTTCCACCTGGCGCCTCAGTTGGACCAGCGTTCGTGCTGGACGTGCAGACCGCGTGAGACGACGCTTCATCCAGTCCCAAACATGCTCAATGGGGGACAGATCCGGAGATCTTGCTGGCCAGGGTAGTTGACTTACACCTTCTAGAGCACGTTGGGTGGCACGGGATACATGCGGACGTGCATTGTCCTGTTGGAACAGCAAGTTCCCTTGCCGGTCTAGGAATGGTAGAACGATGGGTTCGATGACGGTTTGGATGTACCGTGCACTATTCAGTGTCCCCTCGACGAGCACCAGTGGTGTAAGGCCAGTGTAGGAGATCGCTCCCCACACCATGATGCCGGGTGTTGGCCCTGTGTGCCTCGGTCGTATGCAGTCCTGATTGTGGCGCTCACCTGCACGGCGCCAAACACGCATACGACCATCATTGGCACCAAGGCAGAAGCGACTCTCATCGCTGAAGACGACACGTCTCCATTCGTCCCTCCATTTACGCCTGTCGCGACACCACTGGAGGTGGCCTGCACGATGTTGGGGCGTGAGCGGAAGACGGCCTAACGGTGTGCAGGACCGTAGCCTAGCTTCATGGAGACGGTTGCGAATGGTCCTCGTCGATACCCCAGGAGCAACAGTGTCCCTAATTTGCTGGGAAGTGGCGGTGCGGTCCCCTACGGCACTGCGTAGGATCCTACGGTCTTGGCGTGCATCCGTGCGTCGCTGCGGTCCGGTCCCAGGTCGACGGGCACGTGCACCTTCCGCCGACCACTGGCGACAACATCGATGTACTGTGGAGACCTCACGCCCCACGTGTTGAGCAATTCGGAGGTACGTCCACCCGGCCTCCCGCATGCCCACTATACGCCCTCGCTCAAAGTCCGTCAACTGCACATACGGTTCACGTCCACGCTGTCGCGGCATGCTACCAGTGTTAAAGACTGCGATGGAGCTCCGTATGCCACGGCAAAGTGGCTGACACTGACGGCGGCGGTGCACAAATGCTGCGCAGCTAGCGCCATTCGACGGCCAACACCGCGGTTCCTGGTGTGTCCGCTGTGCCGTGCGTGTGATCATTGCTTGTACAGCCCTCTCGCAGTGTCCGGAGCAAGTATGGTGGGTCTGACACACCGGTGTCAATGTGTACTTTTTTCCATTTCCAGGAGTGTATATACAGGGTTATTACAAATGATTGAAGCGATTTCACAGCTCTACAATAACTTTATTATTTGAGATATTTTCACAATACTTTGCACACACATACGAAAACTCAAAAAGTTTTTTTAGGCATTCACAAATGTTCGATATGTGCCCCTTTAGTGATTCGGCAGACATCAAGCCGATCATCAAGTTCCTCCCGCACTCGGTGCAGCATGTCCCCATCAATGAGTTCGAAAGCATCGTTGATGCGAGCTCGCAGTTCTGGCACGTTTCTTGGTAGAGGAGGTTTAAACACTGAATCTTTCACATAACCCCACAGAAAGAAATTGCATGGGGTTAAGTCGGGAGACTGTGGAGGCCATGTAAAGCCCTACACCCCATTGTGCTATTCCTGCTTTGACTCCTGACAGGTAGACCTTGCATTCTCCCACTGGCCTGGCGGCAGAAACCTGAAGTGCGGCTTCTGCCGAACAAAACTTTATGAGTTTTTCTACGTATCTGTAGTGTGTCGTGACCATATGTCAATGAATGGAGCTACAGTGAATTTATGAAATCGCTTCAATCATTTCTACTAGCCCTGTACATATCTGCGTTTACAGTGTCTTATTTTACATTCTGGGCATTATTCATCGAGGTAATAAATATCTCTCGCAATTTTTGATTCTTTTATGATATAATAATTAAAATTCTACTTCGAGATTTCATAGATGCTGCTAATCAAGTGTTCTTCTTCCTGTTCTATACCTGTTCTTCGGCTTATTGCCATTCGCTGTTATAACTTTTTTGTCCAGCACTAAGAACTGATCACCCATTTACTTCATGATGTTTTGGATGTCGCTGTTAACTGCTGAATGTTATTTCCAACTGTCGAACATGGGCTGGTGATACTTTTGGTACATGTGAGTGTGTGTGTGTGTGTGTGTGTGTGTGTGTGTGTGTGTGTGTGTGTGTGTGTACGCGAGGGTGTAAATCGGTGGGGATTTATTTTGATTAGATGTACTTCTGGATGCATTTTACTTTTTTGTTTCCTTAATGTGTATGTGTGTTTGTGTGCGTGAGTGTGTGTGTACATTTCATAGATGGAACCAAAAAGAAGTACTTCCATTTAGTTGTAATTAGATGAATCCAAAGTGACGATCATGAAAATAACAGGACATGCAACAGAGGACGATGCAAAAACACACATCAAAGGAGTCACCGTAGTTCGATACCTGCCTGCTGTAAGATAACTACTGTTAGTCCTTGTAGAAATTTCAGCTTGCGTTACCATAAATTTTCTATATGCAGTTATATCAAGCGATAGGAGATTTTCCAAGCAAGTAACTAATGAAAATAATGCAGAATGAAAACGAACAATAAAATAGTAAGCCAAGCTTTCCCTGCTTGAACATCAACATCACTTAGTTCAAAATCAGCACGGGCACGATATGAAACTGATGGTCCATGTAGCACATCAAGAGATTTCTTCCTTTGACGAATTGTTGCAAGGAGCCCAAAATCATTTTCACTTCGTCCACAGCTGCCGTGGTGCCTTCCAGTACTACCACACATCCCATGGATGCCGAGGCGAATGGGTCCCGTAGCATAATACTCCTCACACCGGCCTGCGTCCGTGGCCGGTTTCGAGCAGCCTGTCACCTGCATGACGGTGTATCTGGTTACCATGATCGACCTGATGTAGCAAGAAATGTGGTTCATCTAATCAAGCGACACGTTTCCGTTAATTTATGGTCCTATTTCGACTAGTCTGTGCACACTGCGATTGCAGTTGATTATTGTTGGATCAACATAGAAACACGTACAGGTCGTCCTCTGCAGAGCCCCATCTTCAACAATCTGCGCTGAATAAGTGTTCCGAAACGGTTGTAACTGCACCAGCATTGTACTGTGTGGCCAGATCTGCCACAGTACGCCGCCTATCCCGCTTTACAGAGCGGACAAGCCTGCAACCTCCGCGTTCGGCGAGGAGCATGTTTGTAAAGGGCGGGGGGGGGGGGGGGGGGGGGGCGTGGCAGGAACGCGGGTGGATGTCATCTCCCACCTCCTAATTTTCTTACCACAGTAATATATTTTTGTCGCGTCTCTTAATTAAATTATTGTCAATGCTCAGTTTTACTTCATAGAGCTTATTACCAGCGAAGTCAACTGAGGATTGCTAAATGGCGCTGACAGACAACGCAATAAAAAAAAGAACAAATCTCTTGCGGTGGAGCATGCACTTAGCTAGTGTGTCACTTTACATACTCACAGGCCGGCCGGTGTGGCCGTGCGGTTAAAGGCGCTTCATTCTGGAACCACGTGGCCGCTACGGTCGCAGGTTCGAATCCTGCCTCGGGGATGGATGTGTGTGATGTCCTTAGGTTAGTTAGGTTTAATTAGTTTTAAGTTCTAGGCGACTGATGACCTTAGAAGTTAAGTCGCATAGTGCTCAGAGCCATTTGAACCATTTTACATACTCACAAGTACATTGACACTTCAGATATTCACACTGTATAATGAGCTCCACGAAAATAACGTGTGGCAAGACTAAACACACTTCTTCCTCATTTTGGTGTTGCATTCTTTAATGATGGAACCAGACTTGACTCCTATCTGAAACCTAAGCTGTAAGGTAAGAAATTAGTAACATATAAGCAATTCCTGCGACAAAGTCAGTCTCACTAGAGAACTACTGATTATTACAATAATGGTCGCCTGTCTCTCGTGTGACTGTTGGCCACTTTTATATTATCGAAATTAAAAAATTCTCGGAAATCTGGGACCGATGTCTTGCTAGTATCATTGTCGATAACAACAAAAGCGGTCGAATTCACGATTTCTGGAATGGATGTACTGTCTATATACATAATTCAGTTTGGACGTAGCCCTTAGTGTGCGAGACATAATCGCACCTGGCCAGTTTCTCTACCATTGTCAGGTCTATCGTTTTTGTGTTCACAGACTGATTGTTGACAGCTTTAATCGTTAGTCACGCCACAGGTACAGCGGTTCAGTTTTCTTCTGTGTAGTTATGGGTGTTGTAATGAGCAGTTCTGTAGACTTCTGCATTTCAGCATATTACTTTCATATTTTAAGGCCTGATGTATTACATTTTTAAGTAATAAGTGTACAAGTTGAGCTAGTATTTGGTGACCTGTTTGTCAGTAAGGAACACAGTACAGTAGATTATTTCAGTAAATCTTATTCCGGGATTTCAACTACAGAAGATGGTCCACGTGGTTCGAAAAAACGTTTTACTGATAACGGCCCATCTACTTCAAATGCGAATAGTTGCAGCGATACAGGTATTGTTGTAGATAAAACCTAATTATGTTATGTAATTGTTTGTTATTTGGAGCACCAAAACAAATCTAATTTTTCTGTGTGTAGAAACAGCAGTAAGTGGAGAGAATGTAGGAAAAAATACTAGTGGATGGTGTGTGGGGAACACAAGATAGCGGTGCTCAATCTGTAAAGATGTACGGAATATGCGAGTGAGTAAATCACAGATTAGTATTTCGATGGGTGTAGTTTGTGGAGGTAAACAAGCTCAATTAAAACAATTGAGAAAAAAAATTATAAACATGGGAATTCTGCAGCCCATTTAACCACATGCAGACGTGGAAAGAAGGGAAAATAGTGTTGTGGAAAACCTTGTAGTTGAACACTAGAAATAGATTTTTGTGAGTAAAGGGAATGTAGCAAAAAAAATAGTATTTAAACTTTCACAAGCTTGTGGATATACAGATTCAAAATAATCACCACGAGAGCAAAACACTGCTCTGTCAGCTGTTACGCAAGAACTGTTTGGAGAACTATCTGGGTATCTAAAGTATTTTCAGTGCGTTGGGTGCCCTCAACATTTAGATTAGTTCCAGCAGAATGGAAGTCCTACCAGGCTTTAAATGCTCATTTTAATAGGTGTTCGAAAGACGTGATTAGAAAATCAAATGTAGGGGACGTGTTCAAAAACCGCAGAAAATACTATCGAGTCCTGAGTTCGCTTGCAACATTCTACTGCTTATTGATGTTCTTGATGAGATTGGTATCCTCTCACAGAACCTACAATAGACCTGTGCTAGTATCCCGTCGTCATGCAGGGCAATTATGAAGAAGAGCCACTGAAGAGCTGAAGGAAATGTCAGGTCCTTGCGTGAAGAAAGCAAAAAAAAGTCTTTCATAAGGGCTTTTCAAAATCATTTTACTTGTTCCCAGAAGAAAATCAAGCAGAATGACTTTCTGGATTAACATAAAACGGCCTTAGTGCCAATTTAAGGCAAAGTCTAATTTCTAATGACAATCAAGAACTCAAATCCTTCATAAAGACACTGATATTCTGGACAGTAAAAGATGGCCGTAAGAGATTGCGAGCCCATGGTTAGAAAGAGGAGGAAGCGTAAGAAAACTGTGTGAACGTTTTATTCTTTATTTTATAAATGTAAGAAAGATTTCAAAGATTACACACACAATAATGGAGAGAACATTCCTGAAAACCTGAAACCAGCTTTTGGTTGTGTTGATACACTCCCTGTGAGCACATGGGACTGTAAAAGAGACTTCAGCACAATCAACTTATTTACGGTAACGTTACAGAAGTCTGGCTCCCATCTCCCATTTTTACAGTTCATTGCAATTGGGGGACCTCCACTGCTTCTATGAAACTTCGAGCATAGAATCGATCGAAACACACAAGCAGGCCGAGGAGAGAAAATGCAAGAAGGCTAATCTACAAGTTCAGCAATCTGAAGTACACTCCAAATTATGGGATCTCATTTAAGTCAATCTCCCACTACTTTTATTAGGAATACAGCACTGGTGTTGAGGTGAGGACATACAACTCCTTGCCGCCTACTCGTTGGCTCACTGGCCCTTAACTAGTGATTTTTTCTTTTTTTTTTTTTTTAAACTGGTCTCTGCGTACATGTAAGCTATATGAATGTTTTCCGTCACTCTCCGTGTTTGACGTATTATTTTCTTTACATAGTTTATTCAGCCTTTTCGCTTCAACGTGTGCCATTAAAAGAGTTACCAACTTTTTTAGAGATAAATAAACCTTCTTAATCCAAGGAGATGTGAATGAAAAATATACTAGTTCTAAAAATGAAGTGTTTGCTATATTTATGTGTTTCTTTATTAAAATACGAAAATACGAGTTTCTCGTCTTTTTCGCATTAAATGTGGATTATTAGTTGATTTTAAAAGGTTAACCCGTGCTTCATTATACATTTATGTTTAAATAAATGAACAATAATTTTTTATTTAAGTTTATTTAAATTCTGTCTGTCTCCCTTCCTGCTGATTTGCACCAATGACCGATAATTCTATTTCAGTAAATACTGAAGTGACGTGAACAGTGACCAGTTGATACAGTTCCATAATGTGAATCATCCTTGCAGATACTATTTATTGACCTGAATTTATACTGATGTTCATTTTTTTACCAGTCATATCGTTTCTTCGATTCCCAAGCTACTGACCGTTTCGGCATTCAGGTAAAGACACAAAGTTTACTGCACTACTGGCCATTAAAATTGCTACACCATGAAGATGACGTGCTCCAGCGCGAAATTTAACCGACAGGACGATGATGCTGTGGTATGCAAATGATTAGCTTTTCAGAGCATTCACACAAGGTTGGCGCCGGTGGCGACAGCTACAACGTGCTGACATGAGGAAAGTTTCCAACCGATTTCTCATACACAAACAGCAGTTGGTCGGCGTTGCCTGGTGAAGCGTTATTCTGATGCCTCGTGTAAGGAGGAGAAATGCGTACCATCACGTTTCCGACTTTGATAAAGGTCGGATTGTAGCATATCGCGATTGCGGTTTATCGTGTCGCGACATTGCTGCTCGCTTTGGTCGAGATCCAATGACTGTTAGCAGAATATGGAATCGGTGGGTACAGGAGGGTAATACGAACGCCGTTCTGGATCCCAGCGGCCTCGTATCACTAGCAGTCGAGATGACAGGCATCTTATCTGCATGGCTGTAACGGATCGTGCAGTCACGTCTCGATCCCTGAGTCAACAGATGGAGACGTCTGTAAGACAACAACCATCTGCACAAACAGTTCTACGACGTGTGCAGCAGCATGGACTATCGGCTCGGAGACAATGGCTGCGATCACCCTTGACGGTGCATCACAGACGGAGTGCCTGCGATGGTGTACTCAACGACGAACCCGGGTGCACGAATGGCAAAACGTTATTTTTTCGGATGAATCCAGGTTCTGTTACCGCATCATGATGGTCGCATCCGTGTTTGGCGACATCGCGGTAAACACACATTGGAAGCGTGTATTCGTCATCGCCATACTGGAGTATCACCCGACGTGATGGTATGGGGTGCCATTGGTTACACGTCTCGGTCACCTCTTCTTCGCATTGACGGCACTTTGAACAGTATAAGTTCAGATGTTTTACGACCCGTGGCTCTACCCATCATTCGATCCCTGCGAAACCCTACATTTCAGCGGGATAATGCACGACCGCATGTTGCAGGTCCTGTACGGGCCTTTCTGCATACAGAAAATGTTCGACTGCTGCCCTGGCTAGCACATTCTCCAGATGTCTCACCAGCTGAAAACGTCTGGTCAATGGTGGCCGAGCAACTGGCTCGTCACAATACGCCAGTCACTACTCTTGATGAACTGTGGTATCGTGTAGAAGCTGCATGGGCTGCTGTACCTGTACACGCCATCGAAGCTCTGTTTGACTTAATGCCCAGGCGTATCAAGGCCGTTATTACGGCCAGAGGTGGTTGTTCTGGGTACTGATTTCTCAGGATCTATACACCCAAATTGCATGGAAATGTAATCACACGTCAGTTCTGGTATAATATATTTGTCCAATGAATACCCTTTTATCATGTACATTTCTTCTTGGTGTAGCACTTTTAATGGCCAGTAGTGTATTAAGAAACGACTGTTCATAAACATGGACGAAAAACTGAACTGAAAACTACCTATTGGCATTCAACACCAAAATGCACCGAACTCCGTCGACTGTTTTCAATCGACTGCTCCCATAGACTGAATTCAATCTAAAGAGTGAATGAATTATCAGTCGATACGTAAAACTACAGCTAAATGAGTCCATTGCGTTCCAAAAACCTGTTGAATCGAAGTTTTCAGTTGGTTGCTCCCATCACTACCTTCACTACTAAAATAATATTTGCTCAAAACAGATTCACTCTAACAGGCGACAAGCTTCCCCGATTCAAAAATGCTCGTTCACAGACGCCAGGCTATAGCAATCCTCCCTGCGTGAAAGTTCTCATGGGTCAGTGGATTCCGTTATTTGTATGTCCGAAAGAACAGATACCATCGGTGACCATTCAGCTCTCTCGAATGAAGTGACAGTTTATTCAAGACCCTAAGCTGCTGACAGGCCATGATATTCATAAACGGGGACAGTTGAAAACGTGTGTCCCGATCGGGACTCGAATCCGGGATCTCCAGCTTTCATGGCAGGCGCTCTAATCGTCGCAGCCACCGTGGGCACAGAGAATAGTGCGACTGCAGGGATTTATCCTTTGCACGCTCCCCGTGAGACTCACATTCCCAACCTAATGTCCACACACTACTTTCGTAGTGCCCCTGCCCACTATGCTCATTAATAGCGGCAGGCAGTCTTACCGAGTCCCGTAAGAGTTCGGGCCATGCGTGTGCATCCGCACAGAAGAAGAAGGTCAATGGCCGGTTAGCCTCAATTACATGAAGATGGTATCTGTGCTTTCGGACATGTAAGCAGGAGATCTCGGGTTCGTGTCCCGGTCGGGGCACTCATTTTCAGCTGTCCCCATTTATGTATATCAACGCCTATGGACTGCTTAGGGTCTTGATTTAATTATTATTTGATTCCTCATTTGTCGATGCTACGTTAAGGAGGTGTATGACAAAAGTAATGAAACCAAAAATACAGCGAGTGATCTGGCAGTTCTGTGTTGTTTAGATCGGTGTGTTCATCCCACATGCTCAGTCCGAGTTTGAGCTCCGTACGGCCATCATATGACTTTTGAGAGCGCCATCAGTGAAGCTGCTTTTTTGTTGTGCGTTACTAAAATGCAATTTAGAGCAACTTCAATCCATCAACTTTTTGTTAAATTTGGGGAATCTGCGAGTTTGGCCTTTGAAAAGCTGAAACAGGCGTTTGGGGAACGTTCCTTATCAACAAGTTGTCACTGGCGCTAAACATTTTTGGAAGGCCGAGAAGACGTAGAAGATTAAACTCACTCAGGGAGACATTCAGCTCCAGAAGCCGACGAAAACGTCGAACTTGTGCATGGTCTTGTTACATCAGACCAACGTTTAGGAATAAGGATCGACGACTTCTTAAACACTTTCACCATATATCAAAGTTTGACCGACGTTTCACACATGCGAAAGATTTGTGCCAAATGATGGCGGTAAGCTTCACAGCAGACCATGTTTTACATGTAGCAGCCCTGTGAGCAACTCTAATAAATTAATATGTCAAAAAATCCGCCTCAGTTGCGAAATGTTACTGGTCTTTACCCGAGTTTCAGTTAGAGAAATCTAGCCTTCTTCAGAAGCATAAAATAAACTAATACATGGTAGAATAAGGCACGGTCAAACATAAAAAGCTAAAATACGGTGGTACCATGTTAAGCTACGTTACTTAGCTGAGGAACAGCCCCGGCCCCACTTCGTGGGAAGCGGCCGGTTAGCCGCGGACGCTAAGTTGGAACTCACTGCGGCACGCGGATATGTCGAAGAAACGTATGCGGCGATCATCTTCAGAGGATTGCCAATGACCACAAATGGTTCAGTCATGTGGTCACCGGTGACAATTCCTGGGTTTTTGAGCACGATCTGGAGACAAAGCGGCTAAACGAGGAGTGTCACACTGAGATACTTGCTTGACCGAGGAAAGCTCAATGAGCAAATCACAGATCGACACAATGATTTGCGTTTTTGATAGCAGTGGTATCGTGCATAAACAATTTGTAGCTCCAGTATATACTGCCAACCAACTCTTTCAGAAGGTTGTCCTTAAACGTCCCAGGGAATTGGTGAATCGGTTGGGACCTGAGATTGAAAGCAACTGGATGCCGCGTCATGACAATGCCAAATGTCACACGACCACTTCCATCACGAAAGTTTTTTGACCTCAAAAGGCATTCCTGCTGTTCCGCAGCCCTCTGTTCACCTGATCTGATCCCTTGTGACATTTTCTTTTCCCTAAATTCGAAAATGTCTTAAAATGACGTCATTTTAGGATCCTGGAACACACCCAAAAGAATGTGACCGACATGTTGAAGGCCCTAACCGTTGAAGCGTTTCAGCGCTACTACCAAGACGGGGAACAAGCTGCCGAAGAGAACTACTTTGAAGGGGACAATGCTTTCGGTTGAAAATAAATAAATAAATAAATAAAAACTCTGGTAGATAAAATATCAATCTCAATACTTTCCTCACACAGCTCGTACATAGTTAACGAGTCAGGTTCTCGTGACGTCACCAGGCGTCAGTAAGTTTCGCGGTGGATAGGAGGGCGTAATGTTTTGTCTCATCAATGTAAGTCAAATCTTCACGTCAGTACCAGCTTGATTACAGCAATGAACCTCTCTTGGTGGGTAGTCGAATGTGTATAGTAAGTAAGATCTAGAAACGACCGACTAATGGCTTCAGAGGGTCACTACCGCTGTGTTATATTTAAAAATACGCTTCTGCACACTAAATATCGACAATTTATTATTCTTCCATATTTATAAGTGTCCTACAATTGTACGGGTTCCCAGTTCCTACAGAATTAAGAAACTCACTGAGACGAACTTAAACGAGAGCTATCTAAGTGAATTCATAAAAGAAAAGAAAATTTTCTGTAGAATTACCGGAAACGTGAGAGCCTCGCGCTACTCGCGTCGATTGCTTCCACGAGCGCAGCAGTCGATGCCAGAAAGTGCGGCGCGAAGCAGGAAAGAGAGGAGCAGCCGCCGGCGTCGCGTGATCGATACGGCGCCGCCCCCGCCCCTGCCTCCGGCCGCCGGCCTGCCTCCCGTCGCCGCCCCCGCCGCCCTACCACATGCAGCCGACTCTGGCGATGGCGCTCCCCGCCACAGCACGCGGGCCGACGCCGACGCCGACGCCGCCGACGCCGCCCCCGAGGTCGCAGACCCCAGCCGGACGCCCGAATCTGGGGCGGCGTGGCGCGACGCGACGGAGCGCTCACCGAATGCCCTTGACGGATAGCGCCGATCTGAGCGTGCGTTCTCCACGTCGTAGAGGCGGAGTGGAAACACGTTTGCTACCGCAGACGTGCAGTCGAGTGATCAGGTACTCTCTGCGGTAGTGTAGGAGAATCTCAGACATCCTGGTGACAGCCCAGTATCATACAAAGAGAAATAAATATTCTGTGTCTTTGGATCAGCACCTCAACCTGCTGTCTCTGCACCCCTCAACCGTCTCGAACACACTTCCACAAAATTAAAATTAGGAATCTGTGCACAAACGTATCAAAGCTGGGAGAAAACTTCCGACACAAAATCATTAATCCTGAAAGAAAATTTGCTCAGTACGGCTAGTTGATAGCTCGCCCAGACAATACTACAAACTGTAGCTACTCACAGAGCTAGCAGTAGCCCCTAGCACCTGGGCAGGATGCCAGATGACAAAGTACAAGGCCAAGAACAAGATGGAATGGAAAAAAAAACCTCAAGAAAGTAATGGCACTCGGTAAGAATATGTCTTCTCTAACAGAGTGGAACAAATGGATATTGCAAGTATTGTCCGAGAGTAGTGATACCGTAGGAAAAGAAAGCTATATTCTACCATCAGCTGCAGAAATTATTACAAGTGTTTCCCTAAAAATGATGACATAGTATTAACAGATAATTTCGCTATGAGAACCAGCAATCTCCCCAAAATTAACTAAAAGAAAATTTTGCCACATGAAGTATAAGCGCTGAAAAAAGTGTAAATTCCTAAGGGACCAAACTGCTGAGGTCAGTTCCAAGACTTACACACTACTTAAACTAACTTATGCTAAGAACACACACACACAGATGGTAGAGAGGGGACTCGAACCTCCGGCGGGTGGGGCTGCGCAATACGTGTCATGTCGCCTCAAAACACGCGGCCACTCCGCGAGGCTATAAGCTCTGATTGTTGGCATACACTCATTACACTTTCTTGCCTCTTTTGACCTATATGACACACTTACGAGTTATATTATATCTGTGGATCTGACTTTTGTTAATCTTCTTTCTTTTCACTGTGTTGTGCGCATGAGTCACATAAATGCATTTTCTAAAATCGTTGCTTAATTGAAACCAATGCATTTCAGAGGGTGATTTGAAATTTGTAAGCTTTATTATCATTCCTTTTACTCGAACAAGTGTACCTGTTCTATTTTTCTTCTAAATGTCGCGACCAGTTTTAGCCACCGAGATTATTATCCAGCTTATCTACGTAAATTCTCTAAGCGATATTATTTTGCACTTATTTTGACACCGCCTATGTTCGACGTAACAGACGGCAAGTGGCAGCACTGGCACTAGAGGGTATATAAAATGTGTTAGGAGTGACGTGGAAAAGAGTGCGATCTGTCTGGAAACGGAGCGATCTGTCTGATGTCCGCCGGCCGCGGTGGCCGTGCGGTTCTAGGCTCTTCAGTCCGGAACCGCGAGACTGCTACGGTCGCAGGTTCTAATCCTGCCTCGGGAATGGATGTGTATGATATCCTTAGGTTAGTTAGGTTTAATTAGTTCTAAGTTCTAGGGGACTGATGACCTCAGATGTTAAGTCCCATAGTGCTCAGAGCCATTTGAACCGTTTTTGTCTGACGTCCAAAAGAACATAATCATAGGCTTTCGGGCCAAGCAGCTAAGCTCGTACAATGTTTGCTTGCCGCCGTGGATAAAGCAAAACGTGCATGGGCAAATGGCGCAACCCAAAGCCAGCGCTGTGACGGCTGTGGTGTACCAAGGGCCTTAGATGATAGGGGTCAACGACGGCTGCGGATATGTCTATGGGCGAATAGACGTGCAGCTGTTGAGCAACTGACCGCCCAGATAAACGTAGGAGCTACCAACGGAGTCTCCTCAACGGCCGTTCAGCGAGTGTTGCTGGGAAAGGGGCCTCCGCACCCGGAGCCTGTATGATGCAATCGCAACTGGACGTCCAATTAGTGACGACAGATGACCTTTTCAGATGAATCACGTTTTATGCTCCAGTGGAGAGATGGCCGTTGGCTTGCACGGAGTGCAGCGTCTGAAAGCAAACACCTTGCAACAATTGTCGGGAGGGTCCAGGACAGAGGTGGGAGCGTTATGGTATGGGGAACGTTTTCGTGGCATTTGCTGGGTGGTCATTCTTGAAGGGACAATTGATCAACACAAGTATGCGTTTATCTCTGGGGACCATGTCCACCCCTATTCAAAATTTGATTTTCCCTGGCACTATGGCATTTACCAGCAGGGCAATGCAACGTGTCACACAGCTCGTATGGTACATGCGTGGATCGAAGTGGACCAGAATGAAATTACCGTACTGACAGGGACAAAAAACGTCTCGGATTTAAGCCCAGTCGAGAATCTATGGGACCACCTCGATCAGGCCATCGATCCTCAACCGAGAAACCTATCGCAGTTGGCCACGGCACTGGAGTAAGTACCCTCCACATCCCTGACGGTACCTTCCTCATCGACTCTCTTCCTGTGCATCTCGCAGCGGTCCACGTCGCAGAATGTGGTTGTTCAGTCTTTTGACACATGGTCGCATTAATGTGACTGGACGAAGTATTGCAGCGCTTTAGAATGTAGGCTTCCTCAATGTAACGATTGAATAAAATGGGGAATAGGCTACAACTTTGTCTCATTCCCTTCCCAACCAGTAATTCCCTTTCATGCCCCTTGACTCTTACAACTGCCTTCTGGTTTCTATACAAATTGTAAATAGCCTCTCGCTCCCTGTAGTTTAGCCCTGCCATCTTCAGTATTTGAAAGAGATTATTCCAGTTTTGTCGATAGCTTTCTCTAAGTCTAAAAACGCTAGAAACGTGGGTTTATCTTCTAAGGTAAGGCGTAGGGTTGGTATTGCCTCGCATGCTCTAACATTCCTACAGAATCCAAACTGATCTTCCCCAAGATCGGCTTGTACCAGTTTTTCCATTCGTCTGTAAAGAATTCGTGTCAGTACTTTCCAGCAGTGACTAATTAAACTGATAGTTCGGTAATTTTCACACCTGTCAACGCCAGCTTTCTTTGGGATTAGAATTATTATATTCTTCTTGAAGTCTGAGGGTATTTCGCGTGTCTCATACATATTACTCACCAGACTATACAGTTTTGTCAGGGTTGTTTTGTTGTAAGGTGCTGAATACGTACCTTTAAAATATTAAGTTTGCTTTTGGGATACATAATCGTCGAACTTTTTCAATACCTTTTGGAGTCTTCATTCTTCAGTGGCACCAAATTCTAAAGTATTGTATATAACTAAGGCGGAGCTACCAGTCACGTACATAAATATTACTAGTTGCATATTTCCTGGTTTGGTATTTATTTGTGTCGCCCTTACATAGAACACGGAATTGTTGGTTCCACAGTTCCCTGTTTTTCACGTTCACCACCAACCGTTTTGGTGGACGTAATCCCAACTCAGGACTATTATTTGTCAGCTTCCGTGTTGGTATTAGTGCTGTTGATGGAAATTACATTTATAAAACTATTATTTAACTTCTGGCACTATGTAGCAGAATATACAGGGTGGTCCAGAAGTCCGGAAACACCTTGATAAAATCCAAATGGAGTAGCAAACAAGGAAACAGAGTCCATACACACGAGGACCTGGAAGGGGGAAACTTTATAGGCTACGCCACCAACATGACGGCCATCTTTAAAGCCGCCATCTTGGATTCAACTCCAAAATTTCAAATGGGAATGTGGTCATGTGACATATCAAACAGATAGAGAATTTCACCAGAAAAACAATGGCGTTGTTATTTTAAACATAGCTTTATTCATTCTCGCGTTATAGCCAATTACTTGCGGCAGCAGTGGGAGCTCAGCAGCGTGAGTATTATGTACTGAGAAGTCATAAAATGGAGTCTGAAACGGTACAAAGTGACTATCCCATGCCTGATATGTTACATGTGTTTAAATGTTAGGCATCATTTACTCATGCTAACGTTTTAATCATTGTTTCCTTATTTACAGGCTACAAAATGTTCTTAACACACGAAGAACGCATTGAAATCATCTTGATATCAGGAGAAAGAAGTACACGAGTCATTGCTGAGGATTTCAACAGTCGTCACCCAACCAGACAGCCCATCACTCACAGCGCAGTTGCCAAGCTTTTGGCCAAATTCCGAGCAACAGGTTCTGTCGCAGATAAGCCTAAGGCTAGATGACCAAAATCCGCCACCGATGAAGCAACAACAGTGAGCGTGTTGGCATCATTTAGCAAGAGTCTGCAACGGAGTACTCATCCCCTGTCACAAGAATGTGGCGTTAGCCGTACCTCCATACTGCGAATGGCACCCGTACAAAACTCAGCTGCTCCAGCACCTGAACGAGGATGACCCAGACCGTCGGGTACAGTTCACAGAATGGGTGACACAGCAGCTGCAGATAAACTCACATTTCCCCTATCAGGTGCTGTTCAGTGATGAAGCCAATTTCTTTATCAATGGTGAACAAGCAGAATCACAGATACTGGTCCGACACAAATCCGCACTAAATTGATGCTTCCAAAACGGTCGACTCACAAAAAGTGATGGTCTGGTGTGGTGTATGGGGTACCAAAGTCGATGGACCTTTTTTTATTGATAGTACGTTAACAGCCAGCGGTTATCTGAGGTTATTGGATGGAGAAGTGTTTCCCTCGTTGTTAACGGAGGACGGGACATTTCCGGAATTCTTCCAGCATAATGGAACCCCACCACATTATGGGCACAATGTGCGAGCATACCTGGATATGCAGTTCCCTCAAAAGTGGATTAGTCGTAGGGGTGCTGTGGAGTGGCCACCACGTTCACTAGATTTGACTCCTTTGGATTTTATCTTTGGGGTCATGTCAAAGCACTGGTTTATTCTGTGAAAATATGGGATTTTCATCATCTAAAACAGCGCATTGTTGATGCGTGTGGTCAAATTCAGCCAGATGTGTTGGTCAAAGTTCATCAGGACTGGGTTCGGAGTATAGCATTAACAATCCAACATAATGGACATCATATCGAGCCGTTCCTATGTCTGTTGGTGATCTCTCGTGACTGTGTAATATCGCCGTAATGTCTCTTCGGCACATAACACACATGCTGCCGAGCGTCCCACCGCTGCCACATATAACTTGCTATAACCCGAGAATGAATAAAGCTACGTTTAAAATAACAACGGCATCGTTTTTCTGGTGAAAATCTCTATCTGTTTGTTATGTCACATGACCACACTCCCATTTGAGATTTTGGAGTTGAATCCAAGATGGCGGCTATCAAGATGGCAGCCATGCTGGTGGCAGAACCTATGAAGTTTCCTCCTTCCCGTTCCTCGTGTGTAGGGACTCTGTTTCCTTGTTTGCTACTCCATTTGAATTTTATGATGGTGTTTCCGGACTTTTGGACCACTCTGTATAATTGCCATGACTGTATTCCTAACCTGACCGAAGAGATATACACTCTTTGGTACAGCATTCTGCATTCCGTGTATCAATAACGCACTCGTATTACATAATATATAATAAGATATTTTCCTGACGGCATACAGCTCTACTGTACGGTTAAATGACGATGACGTCATCTTGGGTAAAATATTCCCCATTCCGATCTCCGTGCAGGGACTACTCAGGAAAATATGATTATCAGGAGAAACAAAACTGGCGTTTTACGGATCGGAGTGTGGAATATCAGATTACTTAATCGTGCAGGTAGGTTAGAAAATGTAAAAAGGGAAATGGATATGTTAAGGTTAGATATAATGGCAGACAATGAAATTAGGTGGCAGGAGGAACAAGACTTGTTCAGGTGAATACAGAGTTAAAAATACAAAATCAAATATGGGTAATGCTGGAGTAGGTTTAATAATCAATAATAAAAATAGGAATGTGGATAAGCTACTAAGAACAGCATAGTCAAAGCATTATTGCAGCCAAGATAAACATGGAGCCCATGCCTACCACAATAGTACAAGTTTATATGCCAACTAGCTCTGCAGATGATGAAGAGATTGAAGGAATGTACGATGAGGTAAATGAAATTACTCAGATAGTTAAAGAAGACGAAAATTTAATGAGTATGGGGTACTGGAATTCGACAGTAGGAAAAGGAAGAGAGGAAAAGTAGTAGGTGAATATGGTCTGGGTGTAAGGAATTGTTGTGGTATCAGACGCCAAATGTGGCATATTGAAACTCGTCCGAAAACTATCCAAATGATTTATTTGTTTCCACTACAATGCTCCATTCACCTCGGTCCACACCACGGGGCCCAGCTATACTGGGACCACTGCCCCAGCCACCCAGTGCAACACACTGTGGTGAGCTGGCCTTGTACGCCAGCTGCAGGGTTCCGATTACGTCAGGATGGCTGCGCCAGCAGCCGACTCAACGCTTCTCAGTGTGAACTGCGCTGCTCCACTGGGAGCCGTAGGCAGGCCCCACTGCCGCTTCTTCTTCGCTGGCGTAGCACGAGAACGCAGCGGCAAAGTCCGCCCGCAATCCGGCGTCCGAGTCTGTGGTACTAGCCTCGGGAGTCTCTGGTGCATGTCGGAAGCCGAGATGACTGCCTGCGGTAGCAAGCTAAGAGTGGTCCACCCTGTCTGGCTGCGGACCCCGTGTCGGCCTCATAGGGTCGAACCTACAACCCACCATAGACTGGGATGCTGTCACTCCATCTGTTGCTGCATGTAGCCCAGCGGTGTAACATGCCTCGCCATCCAGGAGAGCTGCCACACTTGAATGAATCTCGTTAGAAAACGGCACCTATTTATACTTGGCTGTGCGCCATGAAAACTGCTGTGTGCGGCCTCTCCGGCAGTTCTACGCCCCTATGGTCTCTATTTGCATTCGCAACTGCTGGTATGCATGACTTACTGCAATGTGGCCCACACTTGGCTGTAACTCATGCTCCAAATATCTCACAAAACTACCTTTTCCTATCCTAAACGGTGGTGCTGCAACAGAATGAAAGAGGACGCTGCCTGTTAGAATCTTGCACACAGCATAACTTAATCATTGCCAACACCAGAATCGTGAAAGAAGGTTGTATATGTGGAAGAGGCCTGGAGACATAGGAGGTTTCAGTTAGATTATATAATGGTAAGACAGAGATTTAGGAACCAGTTTTTAAACTGTAAGGCATTTCCAGCGGCAGATGGTTATGGACTTAGATTAAAACTGAAGAAACTGCAAAAAAGTAGGAATTTAATGGAGACAGGACCTAGATAAACTGAAAGTCCCAGAGCGACCATTATGGAACGACTGTCAAGAACAGGAAAAAAGGAATACATTAGAAGAACCATGGATAGCTTTAAGAGATAAGATGGTGAAGGCAGCAGAGTATCAGTAGGTGAAAAGCCGAGGGCTAGTAGAAATCATTGGATAATGTAGGTAACACAAGAGATATTAAATTTAAATGATGAAAGAAGAAAATATAAAATGCAATAAATGAAGCAGGCGAAAAGGTATATAAACGTCTCATAGATGAGATCGACAGGAAGCACAAAATGGGTAACCAGGAAGTCCAGAGGACAAATGTAAGGATGTAGAAGCATATATCACCAAGGGCAGGATAGATGCCGCCTACAGGAAAATTAAAGAGACTTTTGAAGGAAGGAGAACTTCCTGTATGAATACCAAGAGCGCAGGTGAAAAACCAGTCCTAAGCCCCAAAGCAGAAAAAGCAAAAAGGTGGAAGGAATATATAGAGCGTCTATACAAGGGCGATCTACTTGAGCTCAGTATTATGGAAATGGAAGAGGACATAGATGAAGATGATATAGGAGATAAGATTCTGTGTGAAGAATTTGACAGAGCACTGAAGGATTTAAGTCGAATCAAGGCCCAAGAAGTAGACATCATCCCATTAGAACCACTGTTAGCCTTGGAAGAGTCGGCCATGAGTAAACACTTCCACCTCGTGAACAAGATGTATGAGACAGGTGAAATGCCCTCAGCCTTCAGGAAGAATATAATAAATACAATAGCAAACAAAGCAGGTGCTGACAGGTGTGAAAATTCCTGAACTATCAGTTTAATAAGTCACAGTTGCAAATTGCTAATATAATTCTTTACAGACGAATGGTTAGATTTGTAGAAGACGATACTCGGTGAAGATCAGTTTGGATTCGGTAGAAATTTTGAAGACAGGTCAAGGAAAGGCAAACCTATATTTATAGCATTTGTAAAATTAGAGAAAGATTTTGACGCTGTTGACTAATATACTCTTTCAAATTCTGAAGGTAGCAGGGGTAAAATACAGGGAGTGAAAGGATACTTACAATTTGTACAGAAACCAGATAGCAGTTGTAAGAGTTGATGGGCACAAAGGCGTATCAGTGGTTGAGAAGGGAATGAGAAGGGTTGTAACCTGTCCCTGATTTTATTTAATCCGTACATTGAGCAAGCAATAAAGGAAACAAAGAAAAATTTGGAGTAGGAATTAAAGTCTAGGGAGAAGAAATAAAAACCTTGAGATTTGTTGATCTCATTATAATTCTGTCAGAGACAGCAAAGGACCTGGAAGAGCAGTTGAACAGAATGGACAGTATCTTGAAAAGATGATATAAGATGAACACCAACAAAAGCAAAACGAGGATAATAGAATGCAGTCGAATTAAACCAGGTGATGCTGAGGGAATTAGATTGGGAAATGAGACATTTAAAGTAGTTGATGAGTTTTGCTGTTAGGGCAGCAAATAAACTATAGAAATATAAACTGTAGACTGGTGACGGCAAGGAAAGCATTTCTGAAGATGAGAAATTTGTTAACATTGGGTATAGATTCAAGTATCAGGAAGTCTTTTCTGAACGTCTTTGTGTGGAATGTAGCCATGTATGAAAGTGAAACATGGACGATAAACAGTTTAGACAAGAAGAGAACAGAAGCTCTTGAAAAGTGGTGCTAGAGATGAATGCTGATGGGTAGATCACGTAACTAACGAGGAAATACTGAACAGAATTGGGGAGAGGAGGAATTTGTGGCACAACTTGACTAGAAGAAAGGATCGGTTGGTGGAACGTTCTGAGGCATCAAGGAATCACCAATTCAGTACTGGAGGGAGGCGCAGAGGGTAAAAATCGTAAAGGGAGACCAAAAGCTGAATACACTAAGCAGATACAGGACGTGTGTTGCAGTAGTTACTCTGAGATGAAGAGGCTTGCACAGGATAGATTAGCATGGAGAGCTGTATCAAACCAGTCCTTGGAGTGAAGACCACAACAAAAACAGCTGGCCAGTGTGGCCGAGCGGTTCTAGGCGCGTCAGTCTCGAACCGCGCGACCGATACGGTCGCAGGTTCGAATCCTGCCTCGAGCAGGGATGTGTGTGATGTCCTTAGTTAGGTTTAAATAATTCTATGTTCTAGGGGACTGATGACCTCAGCTGTTAAGTCCCATAGTGCTCGGAGCCATTTGAACCAAAAACATAATAAGATGGAATATGTGCCATAATTGTTCTTATATACTGGCCAATCAGGTATATGCACAGTGTTACAGCACTGTGTATTCCGTGGATCAATAAAACATATAAGGCTCGTTTCACAATAGTTCCCGCAAACGTGACAACGTTTTGGTGTCACGCACATCGTCATCGACCGCTTCATCGCTATCGACTTCTGTCAGCGTTCGCAACGGCTCTCTCACAAGATTTCATGCGCACGTAACGGAGATTTACAACGCGTCATTCTTGGAATGATTTTATTATAATTATTGCTACACTAACATGCCACTTAATGATTTAAAGTGTGTGTGAAATCTTATGGGGCTTAACTGCTAAGGTCATCAGTCCCTAAGCTTACACACTACTTAACCTAAATTATCCTAAGGACAAACACACACACCCATGCCTGAGGGAGGACTCGAACCTCCGCCGGGACCAGCCGCACAGTCCATGACTGCAGCGCTTTAGACTGCTCGAGTAATGATTTATCGACGGTTAATGCCTTCATATAAGAGTGCTCTCTTAGGAGTGAGTTATTATCGTCAATAATTTACAAATTAAGAATGAAACACACTTGTTTTATAATTTGCAGTATGGCGTTTCAACGGAAGGGAGCACTGAAAATTTATCACAGAAACATTACCAGTATCATTAAATGTCGCTTAATCTCGCATCAACGATACAAACCTTCAAGACTGAATATGATTATCTAGGCTGGAGTTAAAAATCACATTGTTAAGTACTAGGGTAATGAATAATGCAGTGGTTTCTGGAGTCGAAAGTTCTTGGTTCACATCCCGTCACACGCAGTGTTACTTTGTTACGAATGTTCTGTAATATTAGACATTATTTACATTCAGTCTGATCTGAGAACGAGAGATGAAATATATATTTAACAACTCCCGAATATGTTGTCATGCAGGAACCTAAGAGGAAAGTTGAAATTACAGCGATTGAAATGAGCATCAGTGATATTCATATTCCTTCTTTTCACAAATTTTTGGCTCCTCATTTCTGAATATGTGCCGCCTTTCGAGTATATGGTTAGGCGGGAATATAAGGGGCCAGTTTAAATTGTTGCGAGTGAAAAGAGGAGCATTAGCATTCGTATTCTTCCTATACGCTGTTTATTTGCGAATGTATGGCGCTTTCCTAGGTCGGCGGGAGCCTAAAGGTATAGCTTTAAACACTACGACTAAAACGAGCTGCAACGAAATATGTATTTTTTTCTTATCAAAAATATTTGTCCCTTTATTTCCGTATATGTAGCGACTTCCGAGTGTGTGGTTAGGCAGGAACCTAAGAGAACAGCTTAATTGCTGCGAGTGAATCGAGGAGCAACAGTATTCATAGTCCTCCATTTCATAAAATCGATTGCCGATCATGCGGTCATCGAAATTGCGCGTTACTTCAAAATGCGGGAACTGTTGTGAAACGAGTTTTACCCCAATAAACCAGTTATGTTACTGAACCTCATAGATAGACTGAGTTCTTTCATTAAGAAACTATTAAATGGGCATAAAAGTAACGTTTTTGTATCGAAGTTAAAGAAATAATAAATAAATAGATACTGCATCTCTGACTTTAGTGCTAGGAGAACCTTTTGCAAAGTTAAAATTACGATCTTAATGAAAGACTAACTGTGAGTGTTTCATATTACGTACGTATAATGTCAACTATTTCAGATGATTAAAGTTGTCCTTACTATTTATTTCTCATACATCAGCGTGGGGTTACTGGTTACAACGATGCTATATAAATATTTGGTTAATACTGATACGTTTAGTCATAGATAATAGTATTTGTGTAGGTGAGTACAGAGCTCAGTTAACTTTAAAACATTTGATCATTCAAAGAAAAGCAACTAATATTTGGTGCAAAAAAATTAACTGTTACTGCAGGAATAAATTGTAGTTTAACGTACAGGCAGTCTTACCATTTTCGAGGTTTAGATTAAGAGGCAGATATCGCGTTGCTGCGACCAGTAACATTGCGCGTACGTATAAGAATGGGAACTGTGTACTGCGAAAAAGCAAAAAGTAACGATAGGATAAAGATATATCTTCCGGAAGAGTAAAACATCTCCAGCGTTGCAATCTATATTAAACAGGCATTACAGCGAACACCGAATCACCTACAAACGCGACGCTAGGACGGTAACATGGTGGTACGCACCTTGCAGATGTGTAACAAAGACAATCAGGAAACGAAAATGGGAATTTTTGGAAGAAATTCTGTTGAGCAAGTTTGGATCACCAGTATTCGAGAAAGGCTGTGCGAAAATTCTGCTGCCACACTGTCTACCACAGGGAACGTGGGAATCATATCGGAGACCGAATGACATACACCATTTTCTCTTCCTCAAAATGTGAACCGGATACAATAGAAATTCAGTACCCACAAGCAGGCACTGTACAGTAGCTTGTGGCGTACACATGTAGAAATAAGTTTCTTGATTTTAAAGTAGAGACAGCTCACTCCGACTTAAATGAAATGTGAAATAAAACATTACTGGGAAAAGACTTTGTGAGCGGAGTTCGGGGATCACTACATTTTCTGTTTCTATGTTTATGAAGTATAGTTGCATAAAGTTTTAGAATGATGTTTACATCTTATCTAAATTATATACTCAGTGATACAAAATCGGTCGTGGTATTTTTTCGCTGAGAGGTTAGGACGACGTACTTCGCCAATACTCGTATGGCAGGTCAAAGACATGGAGTATATATTGTAATACCATGATTCTTCCTTCCAATGTATCTATGGACGTTACAGAACGTAATAACAGTGATGTAACTGAGCAATGTTTCCTAAAACTGTAATAAGTTGATTTCCGAAGACGAAAAAGAAAGTAAGATTTTCTTTAAATGATTCTTGTCTGTCTGCTCCTGCGATTATTTATGTACCAGAGGCACTACGATATCATCTTACCCAACTACTTTATCTGAAATTTGTATAATTACTTAAAAACGTTTCTTCCCTGTAGATGATGCAACTAACCAAGGCGACACTGATATAATACATTGTAAAAACTTGATTTCAGTCTCGTGCTTTTTACTGTGATGCCGTGTTATCGGATATTTCCCTCTTTTTTTCCCTTACGCAGGAGCACGAGGTGCAATGTGAATTGATTCCCTGTATCCGCGAGCATTTTTCAGTGCGATTCATTGCTGTATCACATTCTATGGCATTAATATTCTACAGGTGTGGTACAGATTTTTCCCTTGGAGCGCCACAGTGGCATGTGTTGAGAATACATAAAGAGCAGTGGTAATACGTCAGAGAGTGACACGCAAGCTAATGCCACCAAATATAAATATAAGTGATCCTCTTTTGATCGGAAGCATAAGTCCTGAAAATGTACGAAACACTCTGTAATCTGTAATAACGAATGTCGCGATAATTAGGTTTGTCTCCTTTCCGTAGTATGATTAAACCATATGTGCTGAATCTCCTGTTTATTGTCAACGGGAAAGGTACATAGTCTTAACTCATTGACACTCCTTGAAAGTCTTAGTTTCGTCTCATCAATTTGATGGTATGTTTACAGCAACAAAACATCAGGAATTTCATAAACTCAATTAGGCCTACAACTTGAAAAAGTGAAAACTAATATGCCAGTAGCATACTAGAATTTTCTGCTCTCCGCATCGTGAAATACACTGATTTGCATATCGTAAGGATGCAAGTAACTTTTGCATGATGTGTCACTGCCAAGTGACCATGCGTAGATAGAACTGCTACAGTAGAACACAGAAGGTAACTGGAATAAATACGCAAAGAGACAAACAGAAATAAAAGACTATAATTACACTGACGTCACTGAGATTCATGACGATCCTCTGCACAATACAAACGAGGGGACATGGGTCGTAACTGGTGAGTCTTCACTACAGACTACAGTGCATGCTTCGCCACATGCTGCCTTGATGGCCACAAGGCCGGTAACGAGTTCTTGTGGTAAGACGTTTCGTTCCTCCGTCAGTGCGATTGACAATTGCTGTATGGCAGATGGAGCATGTGGACATGCTGCCGTACGTCTCCCCAACGCTTCCTCAAGTGTTTTATGGGATCTGACTCTGGGGAACGGGTAGACCAGCCAGTCCATTCGCCGAAAATCCTCTCGTTCCACGAGCTCGTCCAACTGAGCTGTTCGATACAGTCGTGAATAGTCATTCATGAAAGTGAAGTCAAGACAGAATTTACATCTGGAAGGAGGCACACGGGAAAGAGGTACAGTGTCATAACCATGCTGACCGGTAAAGGCGTCGTTTTGAAAGATTTCGATGTCAGTACGCCCATGCAGCAATATGCTTACCCGCACCACAACGCTTGGACCACCAAAACGATCATGCTCGACAATTTTTCCGGGTAAATTACGTGTTGTGACCCTTCACCGTGTGGGAGAACGTCCAGCATTGTCGCACATGATCGTTTCGTTGCCTTGTAAACCGCATGGAAGCACGTTGCAGAGTGTGCATAGTCGTACATATTGTTCACAATCTCATGAATACCCGTGTCCCGCCGTTTGTAATATCTAGAGGACCACCATGAATCTACGCGACTTTAGTGTAATTATTACCTTGAATAAAAATGACATTGTTGTTCGTGTCGTTGCTTACTTATTCCAGTTACCTTGGCCGGCCGGTGTGGCCGTGCGGTTAAAGGCGCTTCAGTCTGGAACCGCGTGACCGCTACGGTCGCAGGTTCGAATCCTGCCTCGGGCATGGATGTGTGTGATGTCCTTAGGTTAGTTAGGTTTAATTAGTTCTAAGTTCTAGGCGACTGATGACCTCAGAAGTTAAGTCGCATAGTGCTCAGAGCCATTTGAACCACCAGCCAATTACCTTCTCTACTATAGTGCAGCAGGTCTTTGTAAGTATGGTCAAAGTTTCACTGACCACTAGCCGAAAGACAGAGCACTTGGTAGTGACACTGAGACGTGCCCCTATCGTATCGATGAGTCAGGAGTGCGGCCAGAGACCTTGTTGGTTCATCACTAGGAGATGGGCTTCGCGGTGGCCCGATATTTGGCATACTAAGTGGCGGCTAGTAAAATTTAGCGCCGTTCGCGCCTGTGGGAAGTCCGTCGTTCTTAGTGTGCAGGCTTCGTCTAAGTACTGAAGCGCTGTACTACGCATCAGACACATCGCACTCATTGCTTTTATCCTATGTGAGACGGGGGAGGAGGTGCGGTGATGTAGAGTAGCATTTGGCCGTAATCCTCCCTGTACGTGGTGTGTCACAATGGACGGAACGTTACCACCGAGTGGGCCTCCAAGACTTTGGCTGCAAGTTTGTGGAACATATTTCACTGACGATTTACTGGAATTTCCTCTACGAAAATGGATAATATTGAATTTGCTGAGCTTCAATTTGTTAAAACTCAACCAGTGGCTTTGATTCGTTAAAGACCCATTATATTGTAACGTCGCTGGGTGAGCTTTGGCGAACTGATATAAAATTAAAGCTGTTAGAGGCCATCCTTCTGTTTTATATACATTTTTTCGTATGGCAAGGGCAGTTCGTAACTTTTCCTTCTCCAAAAACTCATTAGTTTGTAGACAATTCGGCAAGTGTTGGCTTTGGTACCATATGAACTTCTCTTTGTGTATATAAACTGCTAATAAATGCATATCATGACTTTCACGCCTAGTTCTCGGCAGAACATTGCAATGCCTCTAATTATTTTCGCCAAGAATTTCATTTTCAGGGGCCCTTCATTGGGTGCGTTCACTGTTTATGTAATTACATGTGTGGATTGTGTATAACTCCACTCTCTTCGTGATGCAATAAAGTGTGCGATTAGCGCGAGTTGCTTCCGGCGTTTGTAAGTCACATGGTCACCTTTAAAATGTCGACGTTGATTGATGTGATGAATCAGTTGACTTACTACAGAGAAACAGATTATAAGTCTTTTATTCCCTCTACTCACTGAAACTTTAATTCTACCTGTTAATCTCAAAAACTGTGGAAGATGGCGGTTGTGTCTCTAACTTCTAACTGTGTTAACCTTTCTTGAAGACTATCGTCTCATGTGTTAAATTTACTTGAAGATAGACTTTTTGTGAAAAAAATTTCTTTGTTAATACCACTGGGAATAAAAATATTATGATAGAATTTTATATTTTGTGGTTTGGCCCTGCCACTCTCTGTCCCATGCATTGCTAATATTTCAGAAACATATTTCAGACAGAGCGTGGGAAAGTTGCTTTTTACCTTAAGCTTTGCGCACCAGTATAGCCAACACTAAGAACACGTGTTTTATATCACATCAGTGTAAATTATTGACTGGCGTAACTTACCAACTTATAAAATAAGTAATGCAGCAGATACATGTCTGCATCATATTTCTGAACATAAAATTTAATCACATACATGTGTATGATGCACACAACATTGTGAGCTTACATGATGGCCATTGATTGGGCGTCCCATTACGAGTTAGTGTATTGATATTATAACCTCGCTAATAATTGCTCAGAAAACATAGAACAAATGTCGATAACATTCATAGTTCGCAGTAACGCTCGTATGTAGTTAATTAATGCAGACTGATGAGAAAAGACGAGAAAAGATATATGTTTTGCACTTGCCGAGATCTGCGCCCATTTTCAATTAATACATACTGTATTCGATATCAAGCTAAACAGGTTACTATAGAAAAATTGTCAAGTGACTGGCTCTAAGACAGATCTCTAAGTGAAAAAATATGGATTCTGTGGAAAAGAAAGGACAGAATACTTTTGACCTAGTCTGTGCCGTTATACGTGACGGTTGGCACACCTTTGCCTGTCGATATGTTTGTGGCGGTCGATTGGCTTTGTGTCGAGCATCGCTGGGAGGACGGCCGCGGCAGACACGACGGTTGTTACGTGGGGGTCTGCGGAGCGACAGCAAGTAAGTTCTATGCCGTATGTGGGGCAGGACGTAACGGAGCGTGCGTGTAAGAAGTGGGCCTGCGATAGTCGGTGTTCTGTGACTGCCATTGAAACGTGCAGTGATTACTGTGGTTAAGTCTGTGGAGACTTTGAGTCATTGCCTTCAGAGAGGTACGAGGCCCGCATAGCATGGACATTTGTTTCTTTTTATGGAACGTGCTAAAGGGCCGAGTCAAGGGCTTGTTATGTGGTAATACTTTCGAATAATTATGTACCGAAGGGAATTTGCTGCTCTGAACTGATATTATTTATTGCTTGTTGTCATTGTGTTTTGCCGCAAACTCTTGGGCGGTATAGTTGGTCTTAGTCTTGTGGCCTTCTAAGTATTATAGAGCTCACATAATGAAACAGATGTTAGTGGTGATCGTTTGCCTGCCGGGTTAGTGCGTATGCTATGGTGCGAGTATGAAGTCCACAGTACGATGATATGGCGACTGCGTTAGAGTACACTTGTGGTACCAAACCATTTTCACCGAACTATGTAGTGTTGACTCTGTGCTCGGACCTAACGTGGATTATTTTGTATCTTGCTTGGCAGCATGAGTTGTATCGTATAATTTCTCTGTTTCACATGAACACTGGGTATGGTAGCTAACTGTTATTTGTGTGGACAGTAAACAGAGAGGTCCGACAAGTAACGGCGGCTAGATGAGTGGAAATGTACCACCTGGTGACAAAATATGCAACGGCATGAGCCACTTCGTCGATGTTCGCAAGCTACGTAATTGTTTCTTTTTATCTTGATGATCCTTATTCTCTACGTTAATGTTTAATAACGTAGTTTTTGATGTTAGTAATGCTATTGTTGTTTTCAGAATTTACTAATGCTATTATTGGTATAAAGTGAAAATTTATGAATAAGAGCACAGGTAGCCTCCTGTAGAAAATTATTGTATAGGTGTGTGGGTATAGAACGGCTGGAAGCACATGACAAATTCACACTAAAATCTGTGTTGGGGTAATTCGGAGCTGGGCTCGTTTGGGAGTCATATATGCTCCATTGGTTTTTCGGGGTTATTATCACTCTGAAATGTGGGATAGCTTATGCATCTGTAAATAAGGACCTGGGTGCACATTATACATCACTTCCCCTCTCCCTGAAAGAGTTCACTACAGGCGAACTCTACAATCTCAATGGAGCCGTAAATGTAGGAAATAATTTTTTTTTACATTTTCATTTAACAGTGTTTTCGAATTTAAATGGATTTGAAGCATCATTAAATTTCTTTCCCTAACGGCCTATTGCTCATGAATGTTTCCTGCATCGGAACCTAATCGTATTATCTTTTCTATGAATGTTTTGTAACGAGGATTTTGGTAAACTAGCTAAATGTAACATTAATGTTTTAATAAATGTCACTCTGAACAGATTTCCGAGTTTAATTTTAGTAGTCGAAGTTCCACAGCTCATCAATTACCAAACAGTGTATTGATATTGTAACCTGACTAATAATAACTCAGAGAACCCAAAAAACATTGTGAATGCAATTCGTAGTGTGCAATAACACTCATATGAAATTAAATAATGTGGACTGATGAGAGGGGACGAGAAAAGATATCGTATATTTCGCACTTATTGAACTCTTGTGTCCATTTTAGTTAATACATACTTCTCTCGATATCAGGCTAAACGTGCTGATGCGAAATAATTATCAAATAACTGGCCACCAGAGAGATCACACAGAAAAATATATGGGTTATGTGGAAAAGAAAGGACAGAGCACTTTTGACCTAATCTGTTGTAAACCCCTTTTAGGCTAAGTAAGTATTGGAAAGCGCTATGGCCTGTAATTAATACACGGTGCTCGGGTTTGGAAAATTAAACCAATATTTCTTTGTTTGTTCGCAGGGATTACATGGCGAGCATTTCCAGGAGGACGAGAGAAGGGAACTCCAGTAGCTCTAGACCTATCTTGAAGCAGAAGGAAAATTCGAAGATGAAGCAGCTAAGCCATTTAATGTCTGCGCTAGGTGACGGCTGGGAAAAGAAGAGAAGGATATTTTTCGATGGCGGCTCCTTGAGCCCTTAGTCTCACCAGTGAGGTGATCTAGTGACGTGATTTGTTTTGCAAAGCAGCTTTGTTGACGACTATTCCGACGTGAACTGTTCGATTGTTGCCGCATCACATGAGAGTAAACGGACGAAATAGGCGAACTCTTTGTAAAATTTGAATAACGAGAATTACTCCTGTCCGGGGCCTCGGAGCTCTCTCCTGTCTCTCCGAAAGGCGTCATCACGAGTGAACTCTACAACCTCAAAAGAGCCGAAAATGTAAGAAGTAACAATTTTTGATTATCATTTAACAATGCTATATTTTAATTTCATGTAGCCATCCAAATCTTGGCATGTGACTACTACAATTGTCACGTTACGTGCGGTGAGTACAGTTGCCGACACAGGACAGTCACGGAGGCGGCGTTGCAAAAGCAGCCGAAGAAGATTGCAGAGACAACTGTGAGGAGCGCAAGCAACTGAAATATTCGTACGACAATTACGTGCAATAATCAATACATGTTTACATGATGGGTTTTTAATTTTCTTCATTTTTTATCAATAATGGAAGTGGATGATTGACTTATATTGTTACTGAAGGAGTTAGTAACTGAATAGAAGCCGTGTGACGTCGAAAGGCCTCCTAGTCAGACTGCGCAGGGTATGTCTTAGAACCACGTGAGCACACATAACACAACGTCCTTAACGGCAACCGGGTAGCCGCCGGGTGACACCAGTTTTCCGCCAGCCTGACAATAAGGCAGATCGAGATCATGGACACAATTTTGAAACACGACAGTTTGTTTTAACTGCAATCAAGGACGACGGAGTCACTGGAGGTCGTTGTCACCACAACAGAAATTGCAGTAATCCAGTGGGGAAGAAAAGTTGGATAGGCAGTAGTGCTATCAAATTGACATGTTAAAAAAAAATACAAGGCACAGAGACAAGTGTCTAATCGACGGATTAAATACTAAACAAACTGAAAATATATTAATGTGCAAATGGCAACAAGTCAACTACTTGATTCAATCTTTCTAAGCATCAACCAGAATTACGTACGAAATTAAACAGGTTTGATTAATGAAACAATAAAATGACAACTGTAAAAATGACTATTTTCATTCTATTGATGCGTCTTACAAACAAAAAATAAATCATTTACAAGATCCAAATGTACGATCAGAAAACCGAGAGAATTAAGTACAGTTAAACTGAATAGTCAGATTGCAAATATAACGAATGACGATGAAGCAGTACCATATGAAGGAATAAGGTCGATAATAAAAGACCACTGTTTGAAAGTCACAAAAGCATGTAATTCATAAGACAAATACTAAATAATAGTTTTAAGTAGAGAAAACAATCGTAAATGAGATTAAAATATTTGCAGTTCGTGACTGTAGAAAAATAAAAGTCGTCATAACTTTTGCACAGGACTTCACCAAGGGACGTGCTCGGCTGGAGTGACTGTATGTGTTCTACTACATAAATTGAGTGTCAAACATTAGTACGTAGTCGCAATCAATATTAGAATAGCAAGAAGGGCGGGAGTCACTACTGGAACAATTATATTAAGTAAAATACGACAGAATGCCGTAATATGAGCGGCACCTCGATGCAGCGAAATTGGTGGGTGCTCCTGTGCCATCAGCTAATCCAAGCAATTGAAGTATTCAGAGTTATTAGTATGTGGAAGAACTGATAACGTAGGGCGTGTACTGAGAGAGAAGCTAAATTCCGGGATGAATAAGAAGAATGATTCAATAGTGGCATTCGAAGTTTCTTTCAATTGTATGGAGAACCAAAGTTCAGATCTCTTCTAAACAGGGTGTTCGGAAATTCTCAGTACAGATTTCCAGTACGTGTAGAGGGAAGTGAGTAGATACTATTTTGAATAAGAACTCAGGCCCGGAAATGTACCGTTTCTGTGATATATCCATTTGAAAACATGTTGGGAAGAGTACGTTTCCGGACATGGCTTGCTATTCAGAATGTTATGTATTCACTCCCCTTTACAAGTCCTCGTGGCCGAGCGGTTCTAGGAGCTTCAGTCTGGAACTGCGAGACCACTACGGTCACAGGTTCGAAGCCTACCTCGGGCATGGATGTGTGTGATGTCCTTAAGGTTTAAGTACTTCTAAGTTCTAGGTGACTGATGACCTCAGATGTTAAGTCCTATAGTGCTCAGAGCCATTTGAACCATACAAGTCCTCGAAGTTTGTAACTGGAATTTGCGAACCTCCCGTAACGGAATGTTTCCAACAGAAGCCTGCTATTATGTATCGTTATTCGGTACGTGTGGGGAACAAAATTCTGATCTGAAAACACAGGTGAAACCTGAACGGGGTGTGAGACAGCGTACAACTAACTGATACCTACACTGTAGAACAAGTTTGCGTTAATTCCACCAGATAAATCTGGGACCAGCAGAAATCGTTATGTATGAAAAACTTTCTTCAGTACGTTCCAAGAAGGAACGGAATCCAAAGAAGAAACAGAATTGCATCGCCCATATCTACTATGGTTGCGCTTTTTCAGTGGCTGTTGAACAATAGGGGACTTGGTTCGGTATACAGTGGGATCTTATTTCTGTAGATTCCTTTAAAAGAACGCGGCAGCCTTCTTCACATAATGGCCTGTGGCCTGCGCTTTTGTAACGCTTGTTTTCAAATTCCACGAACTCTGAACATAACTTTGCCGTACCAGACAATGATGAACATTGTTGTTGTTGTTGTGGTCTTCAGTCCCGAGACTGGTTTGATGCAGCTCTCCATGTTACTCTATCCTGTGCAAGCTTCTTCATCTCCCAGTAACTACTGCAACCTACATCCTTCTGAATCTGCTTAGTGTATTCATCTCTTGGTCTCCCTGTACGATTTTTACCCTCCACGTTGCCCTCCAATACTAAATTGGTGATCCCTTGATGCCTCAGAACATGTCCTACCAACCGATCCCTTCTTCTAGTCAAGTTGTGCCACAAACTCCTCTTCTCCCCAATCCTAATCAATACCTCCTCATTAGTTATGTGATCTACCCATCTAATCTTCAGCATTCTTCTGTAGCACCACATTTCAAAAGCTTCTATTCTCTTCTTGTCCAAACTATTTATCGTCCACGTTTCACTTCCATACATGGCTACACTCCATACAAATACTTTCAGAAACGACTTCCTGACACTTAAATCTATACTAGATGTTAACAAATTTTTCTTCTTCAGAAACGCTTTCCTTCCCATTGCCAGTCTACATTTTATATCCTCTCTACTTCGACCATCATGTTATTTTGCTCCCCAAATAGCAAAACTCCTTTACTACTTTAAGTGTCTCATTATTTTATGCAGCGGTAATGTCTCAACATCGCAAAATAATGCAAACGTATGACAGAAAAATTCATTAGTAGAGACAGATAATAAAATGTAAAGGAACAAGTAAAAGAGTGAAACGAGGGTGAAGAGGGCATACTGGTCAATTTTAGGATAACGGAGAGCGTGCAACATACAAATGTAACAGTAGTGACGCTTTACTAGCACATGGCCTACTGGTCATATGAAACCGAGGTACGGTCACATCAGAACACTCCGTGATACACAGCGGACAATTAGGGCTTCAGCTGTGTGGCTGGCATTTCCGGTCCAGATGTCCATAAGGGACTTGGCAATAATCCAATGGGGAAGAAGTTTTGTACAGGCAGTAGTGATATCAAACTAACATGTTTAAAAAACTAAAATTGACGGAGACAACTTTACAAGAGCGGCACAAATACAGCACGGCAAAATATTCTGTCAGCGTGTGACTGAGGCGAAAACACAATTGAGTCTTCAACATTGTACACATAGACTGACTTAAAAAATACTAACTCTACACCCATCTAACATATACGATAAAGTTCTTTCTCAGTCCCTGAATCGCAAAATTGTACGGAGGGACCGAACGTAAATATTAGCGACATGAACTCGTTGGTTGCTGTGTAACAGTTTCAGTGAACGTAGGATTTTGCCCATAACGTTTTTTCCTGAGTTTTTGTGGAAGTAGTTTCATTTCTTCAAGTAAAGTTGCCAGTTCGGTTGGAACGGGCTACAATACATCCCGATCTACCTTACACAGGTGTTAAAGTTTCTTTTCAATTCCCGCTTTTGCAGGTGACGTAACTGAGGTAGAGGTTATGTAAACTCCTCTTACAGGTTGTTCGTTTCCTTTTTATGCTGTTTTCAGTGTTTACTTGTTGCAGTTTGGGGAGTACTGTACCCAGGTGAATGTTAACGTCTCTGCTTCAAGAATTATCTGTAGTGACTGACTAAAATGTACTTGTTGTATTGCACTCATTCGAGATAAACTGCAACAAATGCGTACTTTGACATCACTTGTGTTAATTGTTCACCAATAAAAATCTCCTGTTAAGAAATCTTTCTTCGCTTTTAACCAGTCGATTTTCCCGGTACTGCTCCATATTTTCTCTGATCTCTTTAACTTCAACGATGTGGTATGTGGTTTTGTGAACTGTCGGAACGCGGCCATTCGTTCTGCACTCCCTCGCGTCTTTATAGCGGGAACACTGACAAAATGGTGGACATCACTCAATTTAGACTTCTTGTGATCGGAAGCTAGTTATGCCTTGAAAATGGCGCCGGAAATTGCTGCTGAAACGGCATCAAAATCATGGCTACGCTTGCACACCACATCTAATATGAAGCCGTACTTACTTCCATCTATGTCCAGTTCTACACATTGAAAAGTGATGGCCGCGCGGGATTAGCCGAGCGGTCTTAGGCGCTTCAATCGTGGACTGTGCGGCTGGCCCCGGCGGAGGTTCGAGTCCTCCCTCGGGCATGAATGTGTGTGTTTGTCCTAAGGATAATTTAGGTTAAATAGTGTGTAAGCTTAGGGACGGATGAACTTAGCAGTTAGGTCCCATAAGATTTCACACACATTTGAAAAGTAATGAGTACATTCTTTTTCTTCACAGTCCGCTCATTACACAACATGGCGGCTACAGCTCACTTCCGCGAGGAGATTTAACGAACAAAACACTTACTTGAAACTTACTGGAAGATTAAAACCGTGTGCCGGACCGAGACTCGAACTCGGGACCTTTGCCTTCCGCGGGCAAGTGCTCTACCAACTGAGCTACCCAAGCACGACTCACGCCCCGTCCTCACAGCTTCAATTCCGCCAGTACCTCGTCTCCTACCTTCCAAACTTCACAGAAGCTCTCCTGCGAAGCTTGCAGAACTAGCACTCCTGGAAAAATGGATATTGCGGAGACATGGCTTAGCCCACATCCTGGGGGATGTTTCTAGAATGAAATTTTCACTCTACAGCGGAGTGTCGCTGATATGAAACTTGCTGGTAGATTAAAACTGTGTGCCGGACCGAGACTCGAACTCGGGTCCTTTGCCTTTCGCGGGCAAGTGCTCTACCAACTGAGTTACCCAAGCTCAACTCACGCCCCGTCAAAGGCAAAAGTCCCGAGTTCGAGTCTCGGTCCGGCACAAAGTTTTAATTTGCCAGCAAGTTTCATATCAGCGCACACTCCGCTGTGGAGTGAAAATTTCATTCTTAAAACGCTTACTTGTACGTGTGCATCAGTATAAGGGTAGACTGCCTAACGCTTATATTTTCAAAGCTACGGTTGTCACCTTAGCGAGTCCTACCACTCTTACTGGATTCACTTTGCAGAAGGGGCAGTGGCAGAACCGTTCCCCTACGCGTTTCCCGTACTCACATTCCTTCGTGCACTTCAGTCACCTATTTGGTTAGCCGAGCGAGGCTGTAGAGACAGACAGTTTGCTCTCACGTGTCTAATCGTTCTAAATGGGTCCAGTCCGGTGCCAAACAGTCAGGAGCCTTGTGACCTGGGCGTTTACAACTATTACAGTGCACTTCTACAATGAATGCACATCTAGCGGTATTACCCTGCTGAAAGATTGGACGAACTGCAGAGACTCCTCGTCTAGAAATGCTAGTCGTACATCCTCTCTTAGTGTAGTCAGCGAAGCACACTTTACCTCTGCACCTATGTGTGGGCCAATCCCGTGAACAAATACATCTACAGCGAGTTTCAGCTTCACTGGGTAGTACCCCAGTCCTTTTGTTACTTTCCCGTAGCATATATGAACGACACTACACAGCTCTTATTCTGCCAGAAAAGTGCTCTAAATGCTCCCTGTAATTTCGATACAGAGTGGTAAGTTGGTTCCTACAACAGTTAACACTATGCTCAATATCTGTCCACTAGTTCTATTGAAAGGGCACCAAACGCTGTATTTCTGAGCCCTTCCACCGAATTTATGTAAGGGCGCCCCTCTCCTTACAGCTTAAGACTGGTGGCTCCTACCGATGCTTCATCACTTCATTCGGACAGTTTCCTTGCATCTGTTATATTTTGAATGAATGTGTGAACATTTTCGCATGGTTTGCCCGCGAAAGTGAGAACTAGCAAACCTATTCGAACATCAATTACAGGTCGGGACGAAATCGGGTCTGGGAACTCCAGCAATGAGGAAGCGAGGCGAGCTGTGGGCACAGTGCTGCTCTGCGGGATCACATTTACCAATGCTTCATTAAGGCGCTTTTGCAGATCATCTTTCTCCCCTCGGAGTAGCTCAAGCCTTGCTTGCGTGTCAGGATCCTACTGTCACTACAATATGGTGGTGGGCATCACTGTGAACTACACATATCACTACAAATAAAAAGTCTTCGGCGACAGCTCTCGGCGACTACTCGGGCAGCGTCGGACCCCGGCGGCGAGAGCAACCTAAAAGCGAAGCTCGCAACTTAATTTGTTGATCGACGAATGGCGTGGCGAGGTCGGGCAGCGAGCCGACGGCGACGCCTGGCATCGGGATGGCGATGGGTCATCGTCCCCGCGACATGGCCTTGCGCGAAGGCGGCAGAGTTGACGGGCGCGGTAGGTTGACTTCGCGCAGCTGCAGTGGCAGCGGCCGCACCGAATGCACCGGGCACTCTCCCGTCGCGTCACAGCTCGCAGCAGGACGTCCCTGCGCAACGGCTTCACGCATCAGCTCATGACTTAGTACTTTACATGCGGCACCTCAAGGCCGAAAACAGGATGAATTCTGCAACCCTCTTCTAATGCCAGTTTGTATACCTTCCTCGGAGGTGTGGTCATGATTGAAAAGCGGAATCGACTTGTAATTAATACACTGTGCTCAGGCTCAGGAAAAGCAACCGCATCTGTTTACTTAATAATGGGAATGGAAGGGGGTGGGGAAGGATTACCTGCTGAGGAGTGCGTGGACGACGAGAGAAGATAACTCTAGTAGCCCAAGACCCAAGGAAAAGGGATAATACAAAGATAAAACTAACCCACTTGGCGTCTGCTCTATGTGGAGACTCGGAACAGAAGAGAAATAAATTTTTTGGCGGCGATTCCTAGAGCCCTCAGTCTTACCAGTCAAGTGATCTGATGAAGTGATCTGAAAGGCAAGGCGTTTTGCTGACGATGACGCATCGTTTTCACATCAGCTGAAAGGTGACGGACGAAATATGTGGACTCCTTGTAAAATTTAAATAGTACAAATTATTCTAGTCAGTTGCTAATCGCTTGTGCGAAGCAGCTGATATTACAGTTGCACAGTTACAATCTGATTATGGAACAGCGTTACATTTGTTAATGGTGAGTACGTTCTGCACGGGGATCCCCTAGAATTGTTTACGTTATTAAGCATGAAAACTGAAGCTTCCTGTAGCAAACTGGCCGGAATAACTACACCGACCAAAAAAGTGAAGCACCCAGAAGACACGGGAGGATCCAAAAGTATCTTCGTACACATACACACAATTGGTGGATATGTAAATCATTAGAGTTGCAATTTATGGGGATACATTAGAACGGCCAAAACAGTGAATTAGTACTGTTCATGTTTAGTGTTGTTATCAGGCCCCGGGGTGTAAAAGAGATGCGGACAGCGTCAGGTGCGGAATGATCACAGTGAAGGACGCGGAGATGTCGCATATTCGTGTCAGGCGGCGTTATCAGCTTCTGTCAGAGTTTGAAATGGTTCTCATTGTAGGTCTCTGTTTGGCCAGCACGGAGAATCATGAAATGTCCAGATTTGAGGGGCATTCGAAATGGTCAATGGCCTAATGCTGGGTTACATAAGATCAAGTGGAAAAGCTTACTGACTGTCATTGTTCCATTCTGCATGTACATGTACATAACTACTCTGCAATTCTCACTTAACAGCTTGGTACAGTGTTCATCGAACAACCCTCAGACTATTTCCTACCTTCCACTCTTGAAAACCGCGTGGGAAAAGCGATCACATCTGATCATGTCGATGGAGGATCGTCGTAATATACAGCAAGCTAATCCTTACTCATTCACAACTGCGCCTGGCATCCCATCACAAATAAGGGACTCGCTGCAACGATTTGTGATGTCCTGCCTAATAGAGAGGACACTAGCAGCGGCCGGAGAATGGAATTACCGTCCTATTCACAGCGTAACACAAACGGCTGCGTTCATAGTAGTGTCGTGATACGCAAGCTAGGACTGTTCATAAATGGCTTCGCGTTGTGTTCAGTAAAGAATCACAGTTCAGCGCTACACAAATGACCGTCGTCAACGAGTATAACGGCGACATCTGTGAGGAGTCCCTTTCTTCCAATGTTTTGGAGACACACAGCGTCATTCCTCCTGTCGTCTTGATGTGGGCAGCCATAGGCTGTGACTTCAGTTTGCAGCTGGTAGTCATTGAGGGAACTCAGACAGCACGGCAGTAAGTTGCGGACGAGCTGCGTCCTTGAGTGTTACTTCTCATGCTACTGTATTGTGATGCCGTTTTTCAACAGGACAACGGCCGTCCAAACATGGCACACATTTCTGTGAATTTTGATGATGTTAAGTTGCTTTCATGGCAAGCAGACTCCCCATATATGTCCCCGATAGAGTATGTGTGACACCAGCTTCTATGACATCTCCATCGCAATGCCAGTTTTCATGATATCAAGGCCTTGTTACAACAGTTGCGACGGAGCTAGACTTAGGAGAGGATACAACGGCTTCTTGGGGCCCTCCCCAACAGAATCAGTGAGTGCTGTCAGGTGGTAGATTGTGCAACGTCATACTGATAAGTGATTTTGTATTCAGTGAAGTGACAACACATTGCCTCTCAAACTGGGATGTTCCATTTCGTTTCCTCCTACCCATTGCTTCAACTTCGGTCAGGTGTCAGGGAGTGTAGTATTAAAATAAATGCATGCACAGCCGTGTATGCCATACTTCCGGACTGTAATTTATGCTTACTGAGTTCATGCGGAAGAACACTTGCGCGCTAAAGGCATGGATTACAAGTTCGAGTGACGGTCCAGCGCACAGTTTTAATCTGCCAGGAAGTTACAAATCAGACCCCGCTCCACTACAGAGGTTTCCCTCATTCCAGAAACCAAACCAGTTGAAAACCTTTCATTTTATAATACACTGAAGCGCCAAAGACACCGGTATATGCATGCTATTCAAATACAGAGATATGTAAAGTGGCAGAATAAGACGCTGTGGCCGGCAACGCCTATATGAAAACTAGTGTGTGGTGCACTTGCTAGATCGGCTACTGCTACTATAACGGCAAATTATCTGGATTTAAGTGAGTTTGAACGTGGTGTTTGTGAGTTACCGAGCATTTCGCTCTCATTTCAATATATGGCCGAAAGAGTCAACCTTCAGGAATTGTGAAACTAACACTGTCGTTCAGGACCGTCTGCCACGAAGAGCGCAGATTCGCCACGAGATGGGGAAATTCACAGGCGTCTATTATGCTGAAAGAGGCCTAAGCGCTGTAGTATGCGAGTCAGACAGACAAGAACCTACGTCGTAGGGAAATACCATAGAAGCCGTTCGTGGCCAGACAGATGTAGCAGACCTAAGATCGACCATAAACGGAAACATTTATGAAAATTATTTAATTCTGTAGTAATTCAGGGAATGAAGTAACAGTAATTTTGATGTACCATCCTTCATAAATTTTCATGGTGATCCCGATGAAACTTGAATGTTGATCTTATCTATAATTGTTTAGGATTTACTGTTAAAGTGAAATTTACAAGTTTCTTAACAAAGATATGAATGCTAAAATCTGTACGCTATGGTCGATCTTAACGATCGACATTTCATATATAAGCGCATCATTAAAATGTAAATATCAACTCTGTAACTTTATTTGTTTAGAAGTAAATAGTAAATTTAAATTATCAGTGTTTTCAGTTAAGCATCAGGTCATCATTTCCTCCACACAAAACACATTGAAAGATGTCAGCATGACTCCTTATTGAATCATTAGGTAAGAAAATATTTGTTGCAAAGCTTAGTGCATAATACTTACTTTTGTTCTTTATTTATTTATCAGAAAGCTCATTGGTGCAAGGCTACTCGTCGTGGCATTCAAAGCTAAGAAAGAAATTGTATTGGTTTTGTGTAAAAGAATTTAACGTTCATTATGTAATGGATATTATTGTTACTTTATTTAGAACATGATAGTTGTCAAGCTTTGATTATTAAAATATGTTAAAATGTAAAATACTGTAGAATAAGCTGTAGTCAATCACATGGACATCTTCAGGAAAGGGAACTCCCCTAGTCATTTGAGCGACGTTGTTTGGCACGCGGTGGACGCGGCCGGAGCTGATCTAGACACCAAAGATAACAGTGCTGGTGGAGACGTGGAAGAGGACAACCGATCTTTAGATAGCTAGGAAGTGAAATGACTTAGAAAATATCGCGTTCTGTGGTATCGCGGGACGTAGTCTCTGAGCGGTGAGCACCGCGCGCCTCGTGTGCAGTCTAACTTTTCCCGTACTTAACAAGTTTGAGTATTGGACTTGTAATTCGCGATGAGATTGTGAATGATGTTGGAACTGTGTCAAATGGATATGCGCTCGAGTGTAGTAGTAATTCTAAATACTACCACTTTCGATAGTAGTTTGCTTTCTCAATAAACAATATTCTAACCAAATGGTAACTGTGTGGCCTACTTCACTTATGGATCGTTAATGTAGTTCCAGATATTATTATTGCTGTTGTTACATGTTATATTAAAACTGTATGTTTCATGCAATGTCGCAAACGTGCCATCTGCCAGACAATTTAACCAAAGGGTAACAAGTGTCTAATTTAGGGCGTGAAATTCGACACGTGCGGTTCAACGTCTAGACGAGTTTGAGCCAATACATTTCGACGAAGAGGAACCGCATGTGAACCCGAACATCTTTGGGATGTTGGGTTCCAACCGGGAGCTCGCCCTGGACTGGAATATGGAAAGTATTAATTGGGGAACAAGAGTCTTGCTAAGTATTGAAGCAGGATAGGAACTTGGAAACTGTTAGTTCAGCGATAAGAATCTTGCAAAATGTTGGGGCAGGATGGGGACTTGAAAAATGTTAGTTGCGTAATATGAACTCTGGAAAATTTTAGAATTGTTTCGAATTCTGCAAAGTTTTTTCAAAAGTACACTACTGGCCATTAAAATTGCTACACCTAAAAGAAATGCAGATGATAAACGGATATTCATTGGACAAATATATTTTCACGCAATTTGGGTCGTAGATCCTGAGAAATCAGTACCCAGAACAAAACCACCTCTGGCCGTAATAACGGCCTTGATACGCCTGGGCATTGAGTCAAACAGAGCTTCGATGGCGTGTACAGGTAGAGCTGCCCATGCAGCTTCAACACGATAGCACAGTTCATCAAGAGTAGTGACTGCCGTATTGTGACGAGCCAGTTGCTCGGCCACCATTGACCAGACGTTTTCAGTTGGTGAGAGATCTGGAGAATGCGCTGACCAGGGTAGCAGTTGAAGATTGTCTGCATCCAGAGAGACCAGTACAAGATCTACAACATGCGGTCGTGCATTATCCTGCTGAAACGTAGGGTTTCGCAGGGATCGAATGAGGGGTAAAGCCACGGGTCATAACACATCTGAAATGTAATGTCCACTTTTCAAAGTGCCCTCAATGCGAAGAAGAGGTGACCGAGAGGTGTAAATAATGGCACCCCATACCATCACGCCGGGTGATACGCCAGTACGGCGATGACGAATACACGCTTCCAATGTGCGTTCACCGCGATGTCGCCAAACACAGATGCGACCATCTTGATGCTGTACACAGAACCTGGATTCATCCCTGTCTGTGATGCAGCGTCAAGGGTAACAGCAGCCCTGGTCTCCGAGCTGATAGTCCATGCTGCTGCAAACGTCGTCGAACTGTTCGTCCAGAGGGTTGTTGTCTTGCAAACGGCCCCATCTGTTGACTCAGCGATCGAGACGTAGCTGCACGATCCGTTACTGCCATGCGGATAAGATGCCTGTTATCTCGACTGCTAGTGATACGAGTCCGTTGGGACCCAGCACGGCGTTCCGTATTACCCTCCTTAACCCACCGGTTCCATACTCTGCTAACAGTCATTGGACCTCGACCAACGTTAGCAGCAATGTCGCGATACGATAACCGTAATCGCGATAGGCTGCAATCCCTACCTTTATCAAAGTCGGAAACGTGATGGTACGCATTTCTCCTCCTTACAAGAGACATCACAACAACGTTTCCCCAGGCAACGCCGGTCAACTGCTGTTTATTATGAGAAATCGGTTGGAAACTTTCCTCATGTCAGCACATTGTGGGTGTCGCCACCGGCGTCAACCTTGTGTGAATGCTTTGAAAAGCTAATCATTTGCATATCACAGCATCTTGTTCCTGTCAGTTAAATTTCGCGTCCATAGCATGTCATCTTCGTGGTGTAGCAATTTTAATGACCAGTAGTGTATTATCTGAACTTCGATAGGCAGAACCTCTCGCAAAAGTTAAATGCAAGATCGGTTCGGGACTGAATGTTAGGTTTCTTTAATAGTTGTGAAGTTACATTTGTAATTCTAACAGTCAGCGACATTCTGTTATCTAGGTCCTAGGTCTGTTTCAGTTTAGGCAGGTTGCGTGGGGACTCTGAGCTACGAATTTTGCAACAATTTTATGCACCGAGTTTTAGCGGTGGTTAGGAGATTAAAATGTAACGCTGAAGAGAGGTGTCATCGAGAGCATGTGGTTTCAGCCAGCAGCGGAATCTTCTACTGCGATTCATCGCGCAGAGGCGGTTGCAGTACCACAGGAAGAGCTACGAAATCTTCAGCGTCGGCTTCAGCTGCAACATGGCAGAAGGATCCAGAAAGACAAAGGTAAGTACCTGAGAAGATAGCGAGATTATGTATGATTCTGTAATTCAATCGCCAATAACAGACATCGCTAAAATGTAGCTGTCGGCCTGTTTGTGTGGGTCCGAAAATGCTAGCGAGCCGCTTAGCCCGAAGTCGGAGCGGGAGAGCGTCGTGATCGGCGGTGAATTTAGTAGGGCAACTAGTCCTAAATCAGGCAAGGGAGATGAATCTGTGGGAGATATGCTGTCGCAATCAATGCAAATGATAAGAGAATTGGGATCCAAAATTGATGCTTTTGAAACCGATATGGGTGAAGTAAATTTAAAAATTGGTTCTGTTAAAACCGATATGGGTGACGTAAATTTAAAAATTGATTCGATTCAATCTGAAATAGCTTCAGTTGTGAAAGACGAAGTAGGTAAAATTGCTAGTGGAATCGAAGAACTGATAGACAGAAAATTAAAAACTATTCGGTTTCATGGGCAAAATTTCTGATGAAGCTGGGATACTTGCCTCTAAGGTAGATCAAGTGGAGAAAAAATTCCTGTGGTAAGGTGGAGAAGTTGCAGGCAGATCTGGAAGCAACGTAAGAAACTATATGAGTAGGCAAGATGCTCTAATGGCTGAGACGTGGAGGCTATTAGCAACTTATCCGTTCGAATAGGTAACGGGAAGAAAGAAGCAGATAAAATAAAGGAACAAGCAGAATCTGGCATTAAAATTGAAAATGGTGAAGTTAAAAAGCAAATCAATGAAATAAAAAGCGAGTCGAATTCTTTAGCAGCACATCAAACCTCCACACTGATCAGAGTTCCGTGGATGAACTCGGGAAAGGTCAAATCTTTTGGAGACGACGGGAAATATCACCCAGTAAATTTTCTAGCAGAATGCAGGGATGGTTTTATAAGGGGAATCTCCGACGAGGAGAAGATAAAATTCGTGAAGAGACATTTGGAAGGTGAGCCGCAATCGTGGGCAAGTATACACAGTGATACGTTCACTAACTACACAATATGTGAAAGTAGATTTCTGAGCAAGTTCTGGAGTGAAGCGAAGCGAACGCGACTCCAAAATGAGTTTCAGAATGGGCTAACATTTAAATACGGGAACGGGTCGATGCGAGAAGTTTGTAAACGTGAATTTGCAAGGTTAATGCATGTGAAACGTCCATTGGGAGTACTTACTGAAATCACGACGTTGAAAAGGCGGTTACCAGAAAATTTGCAGTGGGATCTAGTGCACAGTCCTAGACACTCAATAGACGAATATTAGGACTTTGTAGAAAAATTAGAACGGGCGTTGAAATTTAAACTACAAAGTAAGCAGACAAATAGTTTCCTGAGTGGAAATCATAAGTACAGTCCGAGTAACTACTATGAAAGACCTCCGGGAAATTATCAAAGGAACGCAAACAGCAGTTTTGATAAGGGAAACGGTAACAGGAACACATCCAATTTTAAATTTCAAAGGGGTAATGGGAAAGGATGCCTTCGTGACAGGGACCGACACCAAGAACGTAGATTTGAGGGACTGGCACCTTGCTAAATGAACCAGCGCCATGGGAGATCGGAAAACTAAGTTTCGCCGCATCTCAGGTCCGGAGATGGCAAAATAAACTGGCGATGAATAGGATGCAAGTAAACGGAAATGAGATAGGTATCAATAAATTGGCAGAAAGGCGTCAGAATTTAGAAATGAAATCAGTAAGAGTTGAGAATCAAATAGGTAAATTTTAAAGTCAGATCGTATGTAAAAGGTATAATCCTGAGATAATGAAAGATGACGAGAAAGGCGATGATGACGATTTAGGGCTAAATGATTTGTTTTACGAATGTGAGACGAATGAGTGCGTGAATGTTAGTGTCATGAAAGATTCTATGTGCCAAAAGGAGGCTGAGGTGGAGCTGTATTTGGTCGAGTTAGATGGTATAGAAAATTCTAAAGAGGTACTAACCAGCAGCAGCGATTATACTGATGAAGGTGATAATGCTTCAGGTGGTATTGTAATGGCGAGATTAATAAGAGTGGTGTAGCATTAATCTCGCCAGATGCTGATAAATTCGTGTGTGTATCGGCAGATATTGGTGAGTTATTTTTTAAGGAAAGTAGTAATGTTGTTTTGTGTGCTGAAGTTATGAAAGCTGAAGTTGCTGGTATTGATACTTCAGAGGAAGAATTCTGTGCATATCTTTCTACTAATGGACGTGAACCCGAAGGTCTGGATGTATCTGTGGATTTTGAATGTTGTTTGAGAATAAATGTGGATCTGAATTTGATGTGCGATCTGAAATTAATGTGGTGCAGGAGCGTGCAAGAGAGAAAAGGTATTATGCTCAGATTCAAATCAAAATCAGCAATATTTAATGGTACTGTTGATTCTGAAATTTCACATCGCTGTAGCTACAATTTAGGTGATGTAACGGCAGAAGATGCTGAAACTATGAACGGTTCTGATATTGGTGATTTGTCGATGGAGGTAAATGAGGTTTCATGTGGCGAGTTGTATGATGTATCAGTGGCTGTTGGAAGTGCTGTTTGTGAAGGTGTTTGTAATGATGTGGAAGTAAAAGGTAATGCTTTATTTTATGATAATGATGTTATAGCTACTAATGTCGATAATTTTAAGGGAGAACACAGTGAGTTTGAGTCTAACATAGAAAGTGATATTTGGACAGAATGTCATCTTAAGGAGGGATGTGATTTTACTGTAACCGAATGGCGATGGTACGGTAGAACATTACGATTGTAATTACCTCATTTGTGGACTCGAGAGAAGTTTAAGATGCGAGAGGTCTAGAAGGGAGAAAAAATGAAATTGGGCGAATGAATCATTTAATGAATTATTTTCGAAGAGTACGAAATTCAGGGGTAATTTACAATGTTTTATTTCAGGATTTATTGTAGCTTGTTTGTTGTTTCGTCACATAAGGTTTTTGTTTTACACAAGGTCTGTGCAATTATAAAGAGATAGATTAGACACACATTAGGGTTCAAGAAGGTCGGAGAACTCAGTTATTTGGTGAATGGTATCAAGTCAAAAATCTGTGCACAGTATGCGTATAAATTAGGTTTTTTGGGTATATAAGACTCTTAATTATGTATATGTATGTGTTAGGCTTAAGGTTTTGGATGCTTTTATATTTGTTGTAATTTCCAAATTCTACGTTATGATCAGATCCATTGGGGTTCATGGAGGTCAGAAAAATTAGGAAGACAGATGTATGTTTATCTACTTATCTGAGAATATTTTGGGGGAATAATTTATTGCCGTATGGGGTATCTGTCACGAGATACATGTCTCTAGTGGGACTTGAATAACATGCCAGAATCATTGAAGAATTTACGAGCATCTTGCAAACGCTGTGAATCAATTGTTTACTGAGTAGTTTAGATCTGTTTGTATCGATTCCACTAGGGGAAGTGTTCAATGCAGATCATGGGTGGTTTCAGGAAGTGTTTGTTTCCTGGCATCTACACCCCATTCGAATTTCAACAGATTTGTTCCCGAAAAACGTTGGCGATGGAATCCAGAGCCATACAGACTTTCGGCAGGGTACTCGGCTCCGAATCTGTGGAGTGCCACTGGAGACTTCGTCGTGACGAAAAGGTTCTGTGAAAGCGAGCGCAGTGGCGCTGATATTTCTGCGGCATTTCAATAGACAGTCAATTTTGATAAATGTACAGTTTTATTTGGCGTTTAATTAATATGCTGGAATTCATAATTTATGATAGACATAAAATTCCTTAAATTTAAAGCATGCTGTGTCAACACCACTACAAATAAATACACAATTGATCTGGCGCTTAGGATATTTGTTATTGTAAAATGAATTTGTGTCTTGTAATTTTGGGTGCTACTTCATAACATATATGGCACACCAACATGTTAAGAAGTGAAGGCGTGTGAGTTAAAGAGTATTTTGCTGTCATTTAAATATATGGCGGAAAGAGTCAGCCTTCAGGAATTGTGAAACGAACTCTGTTATACAGGACCGTGTGCCACAAAGAGTGCAGATTTGCCATGAGGTGGGGAAATTCTATTACGCTGAATGAGGCCTAAGCGCTGTAGTGTACGAGTGAGAGAGACAAGAACCTATGTCATAGGTAAATCCCATAGGAGCCGTTTGTGGCCAGAGAGAGGTAGCAGTGTTAAATACGGCGGACCTAAGATCGACCATAAACGGAAACATTTATGAAACCTATTTAATTCTATAGTAGTACAGGGAATGAAGCCACAGTAATTTTAATGTACCATCCTTCGTAAATTTTCATGGTGATTCCAATAAAACCGTAATTCTGATCATATCTATAATGGTTTAGGATTTACTGTTAAAGTCAAATTAACAAGTTTCGTAACAAAGACATGAATGCTAAAATCTGAACGCTTTGGTCGATCTTAACGATCGACATTTCATATATACGCGCATCATTAAAATAACAAATGTTGTAAACATCAACGCTATAACTTTATTTGTTTAAAAGATAAAGCAAATTTAAATTATCAGTATCTTCAGTTAAGCATCGGATGATCATTTCCTCCACACAAAACACATTGAACGATGACAGCATGATACCTTATTGAATCATTAGGTAATAGAATATTTGTAGAAAAGTGCATAATAGTTACTTTTGTTCTTTTTTATTTATTAGAAAGCACATTGGTGCAAGGCTACTGGCCGTAGCATTCAAAGCTAGGAAGGAAATTGTATCGATTTTATGTAAAAGAATTTAACGTTCATTATGTAATGGATATTATTGTTACTTTGTTTAGAACGTGATAGTTGTCAAGCTTTGATTATTGAAATATGTTAAAATGTAAACTAATGTAGAATAAGCTGTAGGCAATCAATTGGACGGCTTCCGGAAAAGGAACAGCCCTAACCTGTTGAGTGACCACGTTTTGCACTCGGGTGACTGCCGGAGACGGGCAGAGGGACGGTTCTGGTCTAGACACCAAAGGGGTCCGCGAAAGCGGACAGTCGATCTTTAGATAGCTACGAAGTGAAACGACTTAGAAAATTTCGCATTGTGTGGTATCGTGGGACGTAGTCTCTGAGTGGCGAGCAGCCGCGCGCCTGGTGTGCACTCTGACTTTTCGTGTACTTAACAAGTTTGAGTATTGGACTTGTAATTCGCGATGGGATTGTGAGTGATCGATCTGTGTCAAATGGATATGCGCTCGAGTGTAATAGTAATTAAAAAAACTACCACGTTCGATGGTAGTTTGCTTTCTGAATAAACAATATTTTAACCAAATCGCAACTGTGTGGCCTACATCGTTTATGGGTCGTTAATTTAGCTCCCGATATTGTTATTATTGCTGTATGTTTCATACAATGTCGCAAACTTGCCATCAGCCAGACAATTTAATCAAAGGGTCATAAGTGTCTAATTTAGGGCGTTTATTGCGCACGTGCGGTTCAACCCCTAGACGAGCTTGAGCCAATACATTTTGACTAGGAGGAACCGCATGTGAGCCCGAACATCTCTGGGATCCATAATGAGATTTTCACTCTGCAGCGAAGTGTGCGCTGGTATGAAACTTCCTGGTAGATTAAAACTGTGTACTGGACCGAGACTCGAACTCGGGACCTTTGGCTTTCACGGGCAAGTGCTCTACCAACTGAGCTACCCACGCACGACTCACGCCCCGTCCAGACAGCCTTACTTCCACCAGTACCTCGTGTCCTACCTTCCAAACTTTACAGAAGCTTCCTGCGAAACATGAAGGACTAGCACTCCTGAAAAAAGGATATTGAGGAGACATGGCTTAGCCATAGCCTATGGGGTGTTTCCAGAATGAGAGTGCTGATTCCAAATGTGGAATGCTGCCGAAAATCCGGCTTTCGCCTAAAATGGTGTGGCTTTCCTTGTATCCTTTGTAGAGAACATATGCCACGCCAAAGATCAGCTGTGTTTCGAACTACGCCTGATTCCTATGTCATACAGATCATGGTTACCATAACGACATTATTGAACTAATGGAATGCAAAATATCTCGTTATTCTTAGTACTAACATTCGCTACAAACGTGAAGTAATATGTGATTTTAAACAGTCTTTAATATTAAGTGCAAAAACAGGAGGTTAAATAAGGAAAACAATTATGAATTGCAACGTAAGAGGGAGAAATGTTTTCGCTTGACTTGTTAAGGAATTGAAAGACATATTTGTCTTACAGTGCACTTCGGTGCGCCAGAAAAAAGACTGACTATTGAGTGAAAGCATTCCGTTCTCTATCAGCATCTAATAGTGAATACCAAAATATAAAAGACATTCTGTGACCAAGATGCGGTGGCTTTGCACGCAGCAAGGAACCAGTAAATGTCTGTCGATGTTCCCTGGAAATCCTTGCCAGAAATGTAAGCACTGAAAAAATCGGACTATTAAGAGCCTTACTGTGTGTTAGCATTGACTGATGGGACTTGTCGACAGACAGCTTTCTGCGCTACTGCCGTCCCAACAGCTTTTTTCTGTTCAAATAACGTTCTAACAAATAACAAATATGCGTGAAACAACATCTAACCATAAAAGGATTCTCAAGCGCCTTGTTAGGTTGCTATTATCTATGAAGCAATAATATATAAGCGATTTTTAACTTTTAGTTGACTGATCTCTGACTGATATTCTATTAAAAGGCACTAAACCGCCCAGCGATGTAAATCAGAAATGAACACATTGCTCTCTCCACAGACTACTAGCTTCCAGGAATATCGCTTGATTGGATGTTGTTATGTAAACAAAACCTTAATGGATTGACCACTAGATTAGTATTGCTGGATAATTACATCGTATGCTTACTTTGATAACGCGTTATGATAATAACAGAGCCTATGCACACATCGCTGACAAGGTAATACAATTCTGTTAATAACCCAGTACACCTCTATATTTTACTACCGTTATCAAATCGGACACAAGTCACTAATCATGAAATAACAACCTACTCATTAGATATTTATTATCACTCACGGTATACATAAGCTCTTCATTCCTTTCCTCAGTTACTGGTTATTTTAATGCTCAGAAACGTAATTTACTACTAAGTCAGCGATGTATCCTTGACTTTACTTATCTTTGCTTTAAAGTTAATATTTTTCTTTTATCAGAACAAAACCTGTTATCGGTCACTGTATCTATTCTGTACACTGACAGACAAACAAATGATTACAATTCCAGGAAAACTGGATTATTTTTTCAATAGCACGAGCTTCAGCAATTGAGCAAGTCAATAAGACAGTAGTCCACCTGTGGCCCTTATGCAAACAGCAATTCGGCTTGACACTGATTCTTGACTGGCCTTCTAAGGAAGATCGTGCCATTGTCTTGCTGAAATGTAAGCTCAGGATGGCTTGCCATAAAGGGTAACAAAACCAGCCTTAGAACATCGTCAGTATACTGGTGTGCTGTAAGCGTGCCGCGGATGACGAACGAAAGGGGTCCTGCTATGAAATAAAATAGAACCTGAAACCTTCGCTCCTGGCTATCGGGCCGTATGGCTAGTGACAGGTGGTATCAGACCGTTCGTTGTCTGGTGAATGTTCAGACACATTTTCGGTCTGGAATCTCATTGACTGGAGTAGAATTGTTCTCAGTGAGGAGATGCTCTTGGAAGTGAGCCCAGATGTCCAGCGAAGAAGTGTCTGGAGAGATCGCGGACAGTGGTGTGATACCAACATGTCTGTTGCCCGCTGTACGGCCCTACAACCAGGAGTGATGGTTGGCTCTAATCTCTCGTAATGGTCCGTGGGCACCCGTAGCGTGCTAACCAATGTGCGACGAACGCCTTTGTTATCATCTCGGCTGCTGTGTCTGTGACTGGTATGGTCTGTGCGCACCTTGTGTATCTTTTGCTGCCGTGGGCAAGTATCTGTAGCCCTCTGAGGGGAAAAACTGACCAACTGCGTCGAGGTGCTGACCAAAACTTTCTTGTGATCCCGTAAACCCTCCAACCCCTGCGTGGGCGTGTCATCCTACTTTACAACGCTGACATTGAAGCCACGAGCGAGTCCCATTCCTGGTATCCTTTCTGGTAGATGGCTTCAGAAACCGCTCGGTTGGCAACTTGATAATGGCGTTTGCCCCTGGATGCGCTGGGGTTTAGATGCTGTTAAGTGACAGTTGCGGAATCGCTGTGTGATGTAGGTGTGTTCTCTTGCTAGAAACTCCATTTTGTCTGTCCACACTGTAGCTTCTTCGACAAAAATCTCAAAGGTGGGCAATGTTCATTAACTTCTTAGTGTAGTGCTGCCCAGATTGCAATCTGGCTGGCGTCTACAGTGTTCAGTGGTGCGGACGGGACAGCATATGCAAGCGACATTGCCTCTTCGACGCTGGCTTGTAAGTGACTGAAAGCGTGGCTCATTTCCAGCGTCTGTTGCATAATTTGGTTGCCCTTGGTGTTCTCACCAGCATGTGTGCCCCATACTTTTGCCTGGGTGGCAGCTTTACCGGAGAATGATGGCAGTAGAAACTTCCCAAACAAAAACCGTCTCAATTGCTTCTAGACGTTGGCTTTGGTAGATTAGGCAACATGGCTGTCCTACCAGGAAATGGTCTGATACCATTGGCTGACTTTATGGCCTAGAAAAATTACCCCCTCTTTGCACATGACACACTAGTCTTCATTTAACATCACTCCAAAGCTACACAACCTCTGACGTACGGTGTGTGTGTGTGTGTGTGTGTGTGTGTGTGTGTGTGTGTGTGTGTGTTTGTGTGTGTGTTATTAACTTGTGCATCAGCTCAAAATATTACGTCTAGATATGCGAAGCAAAATTGCAAGCTTTGTAACACTTCATTTTCCAGGAATGGGCTGCAATTTTAAAACCAAATGGCATAAACAACCTGAGTCATGTCGAAAGGCGTAATCACCGCTGACTTTTCCATGTCGGTATTTACCACTGCCAACTGGTTGTAAGCTTTCCGACAATGCAGTACCGAGAAAACTTTTGTGCCCGAAAGAGGCTAAGTAAATTCTTCGATATTAGGTATTGGGTGCTTTTCTAGGACCGTTCTTGCGTTCAGTCTTCGGTAATCGCCATAGGGGCGCCATTTGCTGCCCTTCTTGCACATCAGGTGTAACAGGGTTGCCCATGGGCTGTCTGATTCCTATAACATAACATCCGTGCAGGGCATCTATGCCCTCTTCGAATACTGCATTTGCCTCAGCCGTCGACTTCGGAGATGTTCTACAGACACTTTGTGAAACTGGCGGACCTGGATTCATGCGTATATGTTGCAAAGTATTGTGCTTAACACGGTTTGGCTGTGCTGATCCTTACGGAGTGGACAGCTTACTCGAATTATTGATTCCCTTTACTACGTTGTCTACAGAACTTCTCTGAATTCCCTTTACTCTGTCGCTCTGTGTCCCATTTATAAGGGAGACATTTGCCAAGTCTACAGACAGCGAAAAGTCCAACAGGGAATCGACTCTTAACATAGGTTGCATAGTTTCAACCACCACTAAACTCCACTTGTGCCGAATAACAAACTCAGTCTCTATCGTCATCACTTTGTACCCACACGTGTCGCTACTAGGGTTGTTCACAGCTAGCAACTGTCAGGGTGCATGTGTCATCATCTGAACTGTGCCCATGACCGGAATGATCCTGAGCTCTTATCCAGCGTCAGTTAAAACCTTAAGCCCGAAATATTAACGACGACGTGCAACTGACATAACGCCATGCCATCAGATATTATAAACCCTCACTTGACCTTGACTGTGGTCTAATCGTTGTAGGTTGGATGTACGCCTAGACCATGTCCTCTTATCAGAATCGGTCCATAACTCCAAGTTCTGTAACTGCGTCGGAATCCTCTCTGACGCTGTCCATAACTGGCATTCCTAAGTAATGTTCGGTCATTGTCGATAAGACGCAGCAGCACAATTCGGCATCGGCTCCTCCAAGAACTCCTGTGAGTGTTTGTCACCTGTTGTGACGCTGGTTGCTGTCGCTGCTACGGATCCCACAGGAATCAACTCCAGTGTGGCCTATGCTTTATCGATTATGTGCAGTAGCTTACCCAACGGTTGTGTGTCACAAGCTGATAATGTCGACTGCTCTTAAGGAAGATGTTGTCGCCAAATATGTAGCAGCAGCTAGTTAGATATTACGTTAGAGTCTACTGTCACATGCAAGTGCCCCCATAATTCCACAATTCCGATGCGTTTCTATCCCCGCGTTTCTCCTGGTAAAGCACTGTCGGAAATCTCTGCTGAGATAAATTCGTGCAGCGTATGACTGTGAAGCCTTCAGCGCGGGGTATGCCTGTTCGTGGGGCGGGTGAGAATTACATCGCAAACCATCATCTTCGCTCTCTGGTCCAAATAGCTAATTGCCAGCGCAAATTAAACGCTGTCTGCTGCGATTCGTTGTCATGTGAAAATATCTTCCAAGATCGGAATTCATATGTCCAGATTGTGTGTCTAAACGGTGGTGCTCGAAATTGTACACGCGGCACTGTTCACATGAACGAGACGAAGAAAAATCTTTGGCGCGGGTTTTCATTCGTGGAGTGGCTGTGATTGCAGGAGCTTGTAATTTCGTCGTGTCCGTCTTGCTGTCGTCTCTCAACGTCGAAAGCTCCAAAACTTCAGTCTCTTGTTGCAGCTGTCAGATATCGTCACCAATGGTTTGTAAAAATCCGTTTATGCCTTCCACATTTAACGAACGTAACTTGAGAAAAGTTACTGTGACCTCAACCGTTCTTGCTTTTGCCGTCAACAGCTACACAGGAGAGAAATGAAACACACAAATATTTCACAACATTAACTTTTCTTGATCAGAATCAGAAGTAACCTTCGACAACTGCTAGTATTTTTTTCAATAAAATTTTATTGCTTTAGTTTTTCTATTTTCCATTTTCTGTTATTCTTTTTTTCTTTATTTTTGTTTATATTTCAAATAATAAGCTGTCTCTTTTCTTCTTTTCAGGACATCTATTAATTTCAAGGAGAAGCTACATTTATTCACGATCAAAAATGCGTGGACTCCAAGTTTATTTTAAATACGTAGGCTTTATTTATAGCTCTTTATTTTTTCAGTAGAATGACAACACGAATGAACGGCAGCTGTCGAAAGTTAAACCGATTTTTGCGGCGGACTGGAACTGTCGGCGACGAGCGCAACTCGCACAATCTCTGGGCGCTCGCTCTGCTAACTGGAGGCGAATTCCACAGTAACCGATACAAGTTTCTTTCTGTAAACAAACGCGATATAATTTACAAGATGCCAATTAAAACTTTATCATTAGTTTTTAACCAATCACACACTGTCGGATATATATATTAACAAGTACTGAGATTACTTTTGAAATATTTTTTTCTCACACTTTTTCTCACGCTTTTTCCATCTTTCTCATTTCCATTTCACGGCGCCTTATAAAATTGTAATTTATGATCCTTTACAATGTATATCGCATTTTAATTTGTATGCCACTTATAAAACTTTATCCTTCTTTACGATGTATGGATGCTGATATTTTGTCTAGATCTAGTCATTTCACCATCTACAGTAATTAAGGAAAAACGAGAAGATTAATATGAAATCAAGTAAAATTCTGTGCTTCATTGTAGAATTTTCAGCCATCGCATTGTGTCGCATATAAGAACCGTTGGAAAGAACTATTTTCAGCTTCGCTTGAATTCAGTTCGTATACTTAGTACAAATTTTATAATTTTGAATGATCATTAATGCCTTTTGTGATTGAGAATTACTTCTTACTTCTGGAGTCCATCATAGTTTTTCCTGACCTTGTAATAGGTCTGGAGTTTTGACTGAGAATTGGTTTCGCTTCTTCTTTCCTAAATTTTAGATTGGTTCTACTTCACCCTATAATTCGAAGATTCTGTATTTTCTTTTCTCCTGGGCGTCGGAGATCGTTGGTGAGCCACACACTGGTATAAATCCGATCTCGCTTTCCCCTAGGTCACTAATGGAAGTTGTTGAGGTCTCTTTGTTACGTCGTTTTGCCCCTCGTCGTCATTACTAGGAGAAATGTTCGTCTTAGACGATTCACTCGAAACTTGACTCTGTTGGCGCCTACCAGCAAACGCAGTTGTGCCCATACACGATTTTTCGATGTTTCAGATCGTGAATCCGCAGCTGCTTCTACTTGATGTACCATCGGTCTCGTTTCAAGATTTTGCTCCAGAGCATTGTCACCGCGTCACTTCGAACTATCTCCAACGCGAACATTTATGATTTGTTTCTCGGAAACTCTCCGACAGCCTGTTTGACGGTCGGGTAGTTTACCGTTTGTTGCCTCGATATTGTCAATGCCATCTGTGCTATGATCTTCAACTTTGCTACTACCCTGGGCTTGGCTGTCCGGAAATGATCAGTACTCCGCGTTCCTAAATCGTTCTGATTCTTCCCTCTTACGCCGGAGGACAGAAAGGCACGTTCATTTAAAACATATGGAACATCACTTCAGTGTTCAGGCTTATTGTTTACAGTCTTGTTATCTATAACAGTAGTTCAATTGCTTTCGGCTAACAGAGCACTATTTGCTACCAGTTCTCCTCTTATTCCTCCTACGAGATAAGAAAGTAAAGGTATCCGTTTAATCAGGCAGAGCTCAAGAGGAAATTCTTGTCTGGGGCAGTACTGTTTAACGTCCGCGTAGTATCTGCCATTACATACGACACGTGCTCGTTCTTGCCCCTTGTATGTTAATGTATCCTTGACAGCCCTCTGTATTTATTTCAGACGTATTCAGTTTTTTTAACTTTCATTTTGATAGACGTTATTCCATTCCGGACAGGGAATGGATAAATATGTGCACAGAACTCATTTCGCATTGCACGAACTTATCCATAATTCTGCAAACTGAGTTTTACTATTTCGTCGGGAACATCCATTAGAATGTTAAAAATATGCACATTTGTCATGTTGCCTTCGACTGGCCTAACGGTAAGGTTAGTGACAGTGCCTGCTGCTAATGTTAACTCAGAGGTACCGGTACGTTCATAGATTACTCACCCGGCAATAAGTTAGAGCGAAGTTTGAAATAGTCGATAGACTCGGTAGTATCAAGTTACTCGATGTATACTTGGTCTCTTGTTAGTTTCACTTAGGTAGCTACCCACATCTGAAATTCTAGAACTGTTGGCCGCTAGCTGTTATTGGCGAATTCCAGAATCACGGTATTCTATCCGGGGTAGATTTCCATTGTTGTTTATACTGCATCAGACAATTAAGCTGAAAGACTATCACTTCTCTCGTAACAGAGCTGTGTAATAGACGCCACACGAGACGGTACGAATAGCATTTAACTTGTAAAGACAGACTGCAGCTCACTTTGTGACCGACCGCTGCGTCCGCTGAAGCGCAACTGCTGCTAGACCACTAGCTGATACAGCACTGTAAGAATTCAAGAAGAAAACAACACTTTATCCAGACACTTCCGCAAATTACAGTGTTGCCAAGTCGTGCACATGGCCGGACTTGAAAGTTTGAGGGGTGACTGGTTTTTTTGACAGCCTGAAGTGAACAACTCAGTATCTGTGACGGCCAGCCGGTGACCAGGTTTTATGTCTAAGACTGTGCGTTCCCAGAAATTTATTTCTCAAATTAGGGCTTATTTTTGATTCTAGCAGACATTTTTTGACAAGGAATACCTCTTTGCTTCCTTCTTATATGCTTCCTGCTTCGTCTGTCATGTGTTATTTGGCAGAATTCCTTAATTTCACGTACTTCATGGTCACCAATTTTAATATTAAATTTACAGCTAACTCATTACTCCTACTCCCCGTTACTTTCGTATTTCTTCGATTTACACTCAGTCCATATTGTTTAATCACACTGAGACGCCCTGCTAAACTCGCAGAACAGGACAAGTAGTAGGAATTGTGCAAGGGCGACAGAATGAGCGGCTGTCAGTTACACTCCAAACACAACACTTTATTTAGTTCTTCTAAGCTTGACAATCGACAGAAAACGTCTTTAATTATAAAACGGCTGAAGGCCTATGAATTAAATATTAAATACAACTGCTATATATATATATATATATATATATATATATATATATATATATATATATATATATATATATATATATATATATATATATATATACTTTCTTTTTTTTTCAGAAGAAGGCTCTAGGCTAAACTGCAACCAACTTTCCAAGGCAGATGGCCCAAAGCTTTTAACCTTAAATAGTATTTAAGCCCAAGTGATGTAAGACTTGATAAGTAAGAATCGAAAATCTTAAAGCGGCTGAAAGTCCATCATTTTAAGAACAATACAGCCACGATAAATTTTCAACAGGCAGAAGGCCCACGGCTTCACCTTGAAAGAATGTAATGTTCGATAAGTAAGAACCTTAAAATTTAAAGCGGTTGAAGGCCGATGCTTTAAAACAATACAATAAATTTTCAGCAGGCAGAAGGCCCAAGCTTTATCTTCAGACAATGTAAGACTTGCCCAATTTAGAAAAACTTACTTTAAAACGGCTGAAGGCACTTGATTTTAAAAACACAATTACAAGCATAGAAATTCCAACCATCGGCTATGAGCCACTAAAAATACACAATTAAACTCCAACAAGAAAGGTGTATCGGCAACGGCGCTTAGAAGTTTCCAGGGGACTCGGTCTGCCCTTGAAATCTTAACGTTCGCTTAGGTGAGACAAGAAGTTGGCTCATATATTCGATCCGCCGGCAACACAACCAGGAGACAGTCAGCGACCCAGCGAGAAGACGACTTGCTAACCACCGACCAGTATACGAAAGTTCCAAAGCCAATATGTTACAGACATAGCCGCCCACAACCAAAAATACATTAAGCTGTCGAAAACTGCACACCATGTTGGATAGCGACAACAGGTGAGGAAAGGACACTGCCTGAATTTACGTCAGCGACCAGGGCAGGTAACGGGAACACTATCGGCCACAAGGCATGAAATTCCGCTGGTGCACTTGAATTTCAAACCGACAAATACAGTTAATTCCACTACACGGCGGATAAATCTTCACCAAGTTGAACACTCGCTGTTGCTCCCAGGAATACCGCCAACAGAGAACCACGTGAACAGACGTGGCTGCGGTAATTAAATCACCACTCAACTTTCATGTCATGGGTTGGTGAGCCACAACCTCGTAGCACTCGGAACAGCCCCCACACGCTCTGACACTGCGTAGAGACCCTAGCGGGCCCGGCCGGCTGCACCGCGTGGAGACTTGCTTGCTGATCCGCTCCAACCGACCGGCTCACTGCCACTACGCCGACAACATTTAAAACAAGTAGTCAGTCGAAATGACACCAACTACACACACAGTTTGACAAACACTTGCACGAAGACTCGAACGACACTCAGCAGTGGCTGTGCAATCACGGAAACAAATCGGGAGTCGATACACACACACACACACACACACACACACACACACACACACACACAGCAACCCATAAGCGATCGGCGAGCTAATTCACGTCGCCCAGTTGGACGACCGACCGACGATCCGCGAAGACCGTCCCCGGCTCAAGTGATTCGTGGCAGCAACGGTCGGGCGAGCCATGGACATCCAGGCCTCACTGCTGCTCCAACCCGACTGAACTAGTGCAGCGTTCCACCTCCACGACTGGCAGGTCCAAACAGCCTTCCTGGTACGTTCCAGCTCCCTCCACGACAGACGACAATCGGAAAATAATAGCAGTGCAGCAAATATAACACATGAGGACTATATCAAGAGGCACTGCTGCTGCCGCTGACGGGCAGACAAAGCAGCAACTCAGTGACAACAGAAATTGAAACTAACATAACGATGTGGCAACACGAAAAAAAAGAAGATATAAAATAATAGATGGCACGAGCGCGAGCCACACACGGCTCATACACCACAGCACGTTTCATCCAACAGGTCCTATAATTCTTCTTCACTTCCTCATGATAGGGCTGTCATTTGCGAATATTGACAATGATATCGTCCACATTAAAATTTAACCTGTCTTTTCTTGCCGTAATTGCTTTTGCGATGTATGGATTGAACAATAGGGGTGAAAGACTGCACCCTTGTTTTACACCCAGTTTAATCCAAAGGTTTTGTCCTCAATCTTCTCTTACTATTTCCTCTTGGTTCTTGTACATATTCTACCTTACTCGTCTTTTGCTGTAAGTTACTCAAACTTCTATCACAATTTGGAATATCTTGTAGCAGGGAACTTATTCAAGAACCGGTTATGTGAGCGTTTTTGCCGGCCAGAGTGGCCGTGCGGTTCTAGGCGCTACAGTCTGGAGCCGAGCGACAGCTCCGGTCGCAGGTTCGAATCCTGCTCCGGGCATGGATGTGTGTGATGTCGTTAGGTTAGTTAGGTTTAATTATTTCTATGTACTAGGCGACTGATGACCTCAGAAGTTAAGTCGCATAGTGCTCAGAGCCATTTTTTTGTGAGCGTTTGTTCAACAAAGAGGTTAAAATTCAAATTTGTCAAATAGTTGGTAAGGAAACAAAGGGAATTACTTAGAAGAGCTTGACGTATATAAGTATTCCTGCTTAAGTGATAAAGATTTTCTGACTGATTAGCTGAAAGCGAAAAATGGACACTGTTACGAATGTGCATAGCACCTATTATAAAATGATGAAAATTAGCCAATTTAATGTAGATACCAATGTTAGGAACATGTAACGCCAGAAATGCGTATCCTCCTATTTCCATCTATTGCACTGCAAATTTTTTTCCTTATTTTCTTACCTGAAGATACAACATTTCTGTGTCTTTGTATATTGTAATTGTTTTACTATTTGTATATATATGCATTTATGTCGATTTATAATTGGTTTGTTTTGTGAATATTATTTGTATTTATACGCTGGGTCTGGCCTAGGGAAAACTAGGCTATCGAACGAATACATCGATAGGTCGTGTGGAGAATCAAAGTCTTTAGGATCTTTGGTAGTGTTAACTCCGTCGCGTGGAGCGCGGGCAGAGGGTAGTCTGGCTGGAGTAGTGCGGTGGAGCAGGTGTGTTGTGTGACGCTCCCGCGAGTTGCCGCCCTTTCGGGGTTTGGCAGCATGTAATTGCGCTCGACTTGCTATGATAGTTTCTGACACAGTGTCGCGGACGGGAAGCTTTAGCTGGCGCACGTCAAGAGCCCGTTTCGCCTGGTGACCGTGTCGAGAAGAAGGCGCGCCAACATCCAGCTTCTGCAACAGCGACAGCCGAGAATGAGTGACTGCCGCCACCTCCTCGACCGACGACTTCAAACCTTCAATCAACCAACAAGGAAGCACGTAAAGTTTTAGAACTGTATGGCAGACCTCAGCGTTTAAAATTGTTGCATCACAAAATTACAGCAACTTAGCATGAACCTTTGTTGCTCATTGTCCCTATTGCATTACCAAGCAGGGTCCCTTCCTTTTCCGAAATGAACCGAGTGTCGTTGAAATTCAGACGCCAGCATTAAAGTACAATCATTCCATTTCACTACTTTAATTTCAAAGTTCAGTTAAAGTATTCATAGCTGGCTACAATACTTAGATTACACAAGCACAAATTAAGAGTGCGGGTTTTGTTACCATATTTTAGCTTACCTGTGACTGCAGCTCAGCTTGGTACGTACTAAATTTTACTATTGTTAATTGTTCAGAATCATTTAATTCAAGTTCAAAGTTAAATCTCTTATTTCTAAATTGCGTAGATTCAAGTAGCTTTTGAAATGATTCTTGAGGTAGCCCAAGACTAACCATATTTTACTGAATTTCGTAGTGCTTCAGAACCAAATCTCACTATTAATTTCAGTCACTAAATTAACTTTCAATTTTTCGGTTTTATTAATTCTTTTGCTAAATTAAGTCAGAGTGTAGCGAAATTTATTACTTCTGAGAAACATTCAGTTTTCACACTACACGTGTCAACCTTCAGTTGCCACGCTTCTAGTGCTAATTATATGTGTACTAACCTTTGTTTTTCACTTACTATAGTAATTGTCCTTAGGACTGGCGACCGTAATTTCCCCAAATCTCAAATATCTAATTACTGCTAGTTGATTGTTAACGTAACGGCCGCACATTTACTTTCTTTATTAACTTTACCCCTTTTCAAAATTAATTTCCACCAGTTTAATTTGCATTTTTCCTTTCATTTAGATGTAACCCTTTCCTCCCTCTTTACCGACAGATTAACTTCGGTGACGATTGCTTTTTTCCAAATTTCCATTAGGTACACGCGGTTTAATTTTTCACTGTCATTAAGGTCGATAAGTGAGGGGGAGGTTACAAACAGACAGTGCAGAACTACGTTGCATACTTTCCGTATTACGTAAAAACTAGCTTGTGTCTACATTTTTAAACCATTCTTTCTGATAATACCAGGGTCGTCCACAAAGTAAGTTGCGTTTCTATTTCTATCCACGGCAGTTACTCTGACTCAAGGAGAAGACATGTACGTCATTTTCAGATCGCTGCTGCTGACGTGTGCTTTGTAGTGCTTCTTTATAATGTCAGCCGTAACTGAAAATGCCACCGCGTGTGAAAGAAAACCTGTGATTCGTTTTCTAAATGCATGGAAAGTTAAACCAAAGGAAATTCATCGGCAAATTGCGAGGTTTACGGACAAAATGCTATGAGTGGTTCAATGGTTAGAAGATGGGTCAGACTGTTCAATGAAGGATGTGGTCAAGTGCACAATGAAGAACGAAGTGGACGTCCATCTGTGGTTACTGATGAACTGGTTCAGATAATTGAAGAGAAGATGAAGCACATCCGTAAATTAACACTTACTGCCCTTGCTATGGAAGTGCCGCAGATCTCACGATCACTAATTCATGAAATTGTTACTGAAAAAAAGAAATTTCTAAAACTTTGCTCACGTTGGGTACCCAAAATTCATTCTGAACAACAAAAGAAACAACGGATGGGCAGTGCACTTCAGTTTTTCACACTCTACAATGAAGAAGGCGATGGTTTTCTTTCTCGGATAGTCACGATGGATGAAACTTGGGTATCGTACGACACCCCTAAAACAAATCGGCAATCAATGGAATGGAGGCACACTTCATCCCCAACGAAGGTTAAGCCTAAGCAAATCTTGACACCTCGAAAAGTCATGTGCACAGTTTTTTTGGGGTAGAAAAGGCATTTTGCTGATTGATTTCTTACCATGAGGCCAAACAATCAATGCACACGGTTACTGCCAGACCATTAAGAAATTGCGCCGCGCAATACAGAACAAGCGCCGAGCATTACTGTGAAAAGGTGTTGTTTTTTTCCACGACAATGCCCGACCTCACATGGCGAATGTGACCAAACAACTCTTACGGGAAGTTCACTGGGACGCGTTTGATCATCCTCCGTACAGCCCGGACCTCGCTCTTAGCGACTTTTATCTCTTCTTACACCTAAAATCTGTCCTTGGTGGTCAACAACTGAACGATGATGACGAGCTGAAAGAACATGTTAGCACATGGTTGAATACAAAAGCGGTAACCTTCTATCAAGAAGGCATACAAAAACTAGATCCGCGGCCCGCCGGTGTGGTCGAGCGGTTCTAGGCGCTTCAGTCTGGAACCGTGCGACTGCTATGGTCGCAGGTTCGAATCCTGCCTCGGGCGTGGATGTGTGTGGTGTCCTTACATTAGTCAGGTATAAGTATTTGTAAGTTCTAGGGGACTGATGACCTCCAATGTTAAGTCCCATAATGCTCAGAGCCATTTGAACCATTTTGAACCTTGTGCCCCGCTATGACAAGTGCCTACAAAATTTCGGAAGCTATGTAGAGAAGTAGTTTAACAGTTGTAGATTTTTGTACAATACATATTTTTCTGTATCTGTACACGTTTGTTTTGTATAACCAAACGGAACTTACTTTGCGGACATACCTCGTATTTTAATTTCTTCGATTAAATGTGGGATACGGTGTTTTATTGTATTAATGTGTCTTACTCTTAGTATACAAACTCTGATGTCAATTTACAGCCTAGATGCGCAACGTATCAGTTGTTTAATTTTCACATTCTGTCAAGCTTGGAAGTTAAAATCACGATTTACCAGCTTACAAGTATTTGTAAGTTAGGTTCTGATTAACACTTATCTGAGCCACAGGCACACTGAAATACACTTTATTGATGTTACCAACATTTATTTTCTATTTCGTTGTGAACCAAGCAGTTTTAGGCTTTCTAGGCTATCACCAGACATCTTGCGCCTTAGTCTTCAAATGCACTGTGACCAAAGTGTTTTATACTCATCCACATTTGTTAAAAATAGTTGCAGTGAAGCAGGAGGATCGACAAATGTCAGTACATTCGAAACAGGAAAGACCGTAGCAGATGCATTTCAAAATTAATTTTATCAGCTGCAAAACAGATAGACCTATGACGACGTTTCCACTTCTTCGACAACACAGATATGTTTACAGTAAACTTTACAACATCTGCTTTCAGAATGGAGTTATAGAGAAGTAAATACTATGGGATGTGTTTTCATGAATTTTATATTATTTTTGTCTTGTAAAAAATGCAAAAGAAAGTATTTCTCATGCCTATTTCTGTACTTACAGCATCACAAAAGAACGTTTTTAGAACGTTTTTAATAAATAATTTTCCAATTTGTCTCATTCCTCTTTTTTCAGATATTAGGTGGGCAGCATATTTCTGTGGTGTCAGCATCTTCTCAATCATTTGGATACAAACAACTTGTCTACAAAGAAAGATATACTATTGTTTTATTCTCTTGACAAATGTGATAAGCTACATTTAGAGAGTTCTCGACTTCTGGTCTTCATATGTTTTTATAATGTTCCAAGCTGGTAGTGCACTACTTGACTCTGTATGTAAGTGAAATTGTTTCACTCTAACTTATCAGTCTGTGGATGGAGTTATCGTACAAATGATGTACATTTTGCGATATGTCATGTTATTATGGCACATTAACGAAATTATATTACTTTTCCTCTAACTATTGGACATGAGAATTTTATGTAAACATTTTAATATTTTTAGCTTCGTCTTTCAAGGGCTTCTTAACTGTAGTATCCTAATTTATCTGCTTAGCCATGTTAGGAAACTAATATCGAGAATGTTTTGGAGCGCACTTCTTTTACTTTGCTTATGTTGATGGCCATGTTCTAATTATTTGTATTTTTCTAAAGTTTGTAGACTTCCGGAGATCACATTAATCTGTGGAAACCCGTTAAGTTCAGTTAAATACCCTCAGATCTTCTCTTGATTTTTCTTAACTCTCACTTCCATTATCCGACTCAATGTGAGTACGGCCTCTCGGGTACCTTTACTTTCCAAAAGCTGCCGGCCTAAGCGGCCGAGCGGTTCTAGTCGTTACAGTCTGGAACCGCGCGAGCACTACGGTCGCAGGTTCGAATCCTGCCTCGGGCATGGATGTGTGTGATGACCTTAGGTTAGTTAGGTTTAAGTAGTTCTAAGTTCTAGGGGACTGATGACCTCAAAAGTTAAGTCTCATAGTGCTCAGAGCCATTTGAACCATTATTCCAAAATCTGAAGGGATCATCATCTAACAGTTTCTCGATTTTCTTTAGCATTCTTCTGATTATTGCTCTTGTCATCAAATATCTTAAGGATTGCGTGGACGATATTCTTTCCAAAGTCTGACGGTGCGTCTCCAGTTTCCCAGACTCTATACACCAACATGTAAAGCGGTTTGGTTACCAGCTCACTCTATGGATTTAGAAATTCCGAAGGAATGTTACCGATCCCCTGTGTGTTAGTGGACTGCAAGTCTTCCAAGCTCATAATGGATTCTGAAAGTGTTTCATATTGACACCCAACTACCACGTAAACAAAGAAATCCTGCTCCTCGAAGAAGCCGTCAGTGAACCCCCGTTCACCTATCCGCTGTCTCCCCTGCGCTTAACACAGGAATTCTCATTACATTTTTAAAGATGACACCTTTATTTTGACTTTTCCATATGCTGTATCATCCTTCTGACGTATAATTTCCATTTAGATTTGCTCAAATTTTTCCTGCAGACATTTCCTCTTGGTTACCCTGTACTACCTATTTATTTATTTCCTAAAAGACTTATATTGCTGTATTCCAATTTTCCCATAAATATTGGCGTACTTCCTTATTTCATCGATCTGTCGAAGCTATTCTTCGGTTACCCAATGTTTCTTCCCCAGTCACCCCACAAAGACATATCAAACTTACTTTTATTCGGTTTTTGTCTTTAGAGTTGAGGTGTTCTAATAGCTCTGACCACTATGGAACTTAACATCTGAGGTCATCAGTCCCGTAGAAATTAGAACTACTTAAACCTAACTAACCTAAGGACATCACACACATCGATGCCCAAGGCAGGATTAGAACCTGCAGCCGTAGCAGTCGCACGGTTCCGGACTGAAGCGCCTAGAACTGCTCGGCCACAACGGCCGGCAGTTGAGGTGTTTCTCCTCTCAGAGCAAAAATTTGAAAAAAACTGTACAGGTGAAATTGGCAGTTAATTTCCCCTCATTTCACGACAATGCGAGATCAGTTTCTCATCCCTTGACGTTCTTCATACCTTCATAATGAAATTAGTACAAGAGTTGTCCGGAGTAAGTTCCGATCAGTTGAAAATTGGAATTTTTTGCAACAGTTAGCTACGTCATCCAGCAATTTCTCTACATAGCCGCCATTCTCACTTACACGTTTGTCGAAGCGTTGTACCAAAATTTCAATACCATTGTCGTAGAAGGCAACCGTTTGTCCTTTACGCTAATTCTCTTCGTTGGTGTACAGTGTCTGTGCAAAGATAATGTATTCATACTGGTTCATATGAGCAGAAATGAAAATCAGATGTAGCCATGTTTGGGCTGTATGATAGGCGATACTTCCCACCGAAAACGCTGCAGGAGCCTCCTTACTGCCCCTGCAGTGTGCAGCGGAAAATTGTCGTGAAGAAGGAAATACGCGACGGTTACATTATGGGAGCTAGGCGTCTTTACGTGTTCACTGCATGCTCAGAACTACTAAGTGCCACGTGACGCTATCAACGGGCATACTAGAAACACTGCCCAACACATCTGCGGAGAGCATCATCGGATTATCGCTGTGATTTCAATTTCGCGACCGATCGGAACTTACTTTCTTCATACGCCTCGTATTTATCAGACGTCGACAAGTAAAATCGGATTGAGCAGGCGTTCAGAAGAATCATATCTATGTTACATTAACGCAACTGACTCCCTGTTTTGCGCTCAAAAGCAGCACACCGTGCCTGGTACCCGCGGCACTGTGGGACCACAGCAGAGCTATGACACCTGAAGATGGACTTATGACAGTCCGAAACCGGCCGTGTTAAAATAAATAAATTTACAACCGAAGCGTTATTTTCAACCTCTGTGACAATAACGTATTGTCGTCGAGGCTCTGCTGCTGCCGTGGACGTGGTCGTGGGAGTTGCTGTCTATGGCGCCGCCCACGTGCTACGCTGCGCGCCCGCTAAATCCGTTGCGACACAGCGCGTCGTGGCGCTACTGCAAGCACTGCGGCTTTCGGAGGCGAAGTGCGGCGCAGCGTGACTGATGCTGATGGTCTGCGAGAGAACGGAGCAGACTGTCAGCTCAGTTTCCAAGGTGTACCGGCACAAGGCAAGCGGAGCTCGAGTTCCAGCTAACACATCACGACTGTCATCTACGGCAGTCGGGACTACAGGAGGCAAGCTCTTAGTCGTATGAACGGAGGCGCTTTCAAGGAAGAAGTGTTCTTACGTCAGCCGCCGCTGTCGTTCCTCGAAACCCGTGCATGAGAGCCCTGCATCCTCTACGTCCTTTTTCTGGTTCAGTGGAGTCTGTGTAGTCCATTTCATAGGCATACATGTACTCTGTGCTTTCCACTATCATTGCAGAGAAACGTGGCTCCTACATTTCTGTAAAAATCCAACTCACACTTACTATCGACAATTCCATCAGGAGAGAAAAGTGAAACATTGGCCAAATTAATGTCGTGGCAACGTTTGTATTACTAACACCCCACGTCGTCGTTGTACAATGGGCCAAACTGCGAGAGCGCACTTCTCGCACAGGAATTCATAGATTCGTGAGCTATTCATTTCGACTGGCTAGAAGAATAAATAAAAATGAAATGGTATTCTTATGCCAAAAAGCCGACTCTGTTTCGACTGGCGAAGAGAGCAACTGCATCTGAAAAGGTACTGTGATTGTATCATTTACGTATGGATAAGAGACGTTTAGTTGCACTTAACTGCGTCAGCGTACAAGATTTGATATTACCCACTCATTAATATCAAAGATCAATAAATAATTAATCATTTGCAGTAGTTGAAAAAGGGCTATCATAGAGCTCTAAGTCCATGACGTAGTTAGTGACGCTTTATAATGTTATCTAGTGAATTCAGCTACTAAATCAGTGTAGGACGACAACCATCAATTTTCTTTCGTGAGATTGGTCCTGCACTTTTGAACAGATTTTTCGTTTCAAACATAACTTCATTTTTGCTTTACATTGAAGTCAGTTTTATTTATGAATACTACTAACAGATAGGACAAGTTGCTGTAAGGCCTTCAAATAGACTTACAAATCATGCTTTATGAATAATGAATTAACAGAGATAATTATTAATTTTGTCATTTTTCCTAAACATGAATTGTAATTTTATGAAAATCAAACGAAGGATGTTACTGATCTAGTATCAGTGAATTTTGTAATATCTTTGATGGACGATAAAAAGAAAATACAAGATCTTTTCTAAGTTAATGTTCATTCAACACAGCAGCTTATATTCCCCGCCCGTAGTCAGTTATTGACGTACTGCTAACGATGTATTTTACGCCCAGGCAGGCATAGCTGGATAAATGTTATACAGAGTTTTCATTCTAACTTTCAATTAGTTGAGGAATTATTTTAAATTTTAGCATTTCTGTGTCAAGTAAGCCAAATTAGGTACTTTGAACCTACGTTACGGGAAACCTATTATAACGTTCGCGCCCTCCCATATCTTAAACACAAATTCAAACGTTACTTAAAGGTAAGTTTGTTTCCTCGTCCTCCTACTTACTGAAATGGTATATGTGCCTCCCGAACGCATGCCACGATTCACATAAGTAATTTTATGTAATTATGTCTGTACAAAATTTTATCTTTTTTCATGCACTGCGACCATAACCACTGCCGGATACGACTATAACCACTGCCGATGAAGTTATTTACAGATTTGTTACAGGAATTGAGGGACAGTAAGAAGCTGAACTGCTGGAATAATTTTGACGATGTTTAAGAGTTTGCCTCAAACAAACAATGTATTGGGCTATAATATCGCGGCACAGCGAGAAGGTAAGAATAACTTCTATTCCGGTTTTTCTGTGCTGCTCACGTATGGCGCTTTTCCTATCAGGAGAATATGTTAGGAAATGAATAGTCAGTGCTGAAAGTGACTGTGTAAAAAATTTTAATATTTCGAAATTTTAATGTTTATTTTCCACAATATGGCGGAAATAGTAATTTATCAGAGATATTCTTTCTGTGTCCAGCCAGAGTGTATTTCAGTTGTTGATTTGTATGTTAACAGTGGGGTAAACGTCTGTGAAGTTGTGTACTCTGTTGTGTTAGAGCACGGTACAGACACGCAGGCATTTAATAGCAATGATGTCTTAAGTGTCGAATTCTGATAATCCTTAAGCAACAGACGGGGAATTTGCCGAAGATAGAAACGTAAACATAACGCTACCGTAGATGAACGTGAATCACTCGCGGACAGCGATAGCGTTGCAACAGCACACACAGATCTTAGTTCTGCTTTACACGAAGATACTTGGAAGGCCCAAAAGGCTTCTCTTTTGGTAATTCTCATGGGAGTGGTGAGACACGAGTCGGATCAGATAAGAGGGCAGTCGGATCAGATAATACGGCAGCTGGATCATTTCAGAAATAAAAATAAACAGCAGCCGGAGCATTTCAGAAATGCAAATAAACAGCAGGTGGATCATTTTAAAATCCAAATATCTACACGCTAGGATTCTCAACTGAAAGAAATAAAAGGTGAGCTAACCGAACATATAGCTAACTAGGTTGCTGAAAATGTACATTCTGAACTTCCTCCATTAACAGCAGCGATGAAAGGCATGGAATCTCAGTCAGCGGAATATAAAAGGTGAGCTAATTGAACATGTGGCTAACTAGGTTGCTGAAAATGTACATTCTGAACTTCCTCCATTAACAGCAGCGCTGAAAGGCATGGAATCTCAGTCAGCGGAAATTAACAAGGAATAGCAGTCACCACAAATGTTGATCTTAGAGTCAGGCTCCTGGCTCATTGTTAGGCAAGATACAGTAGAAACTCATACGTGTAATTTCCAAGATGCTTACCGTAAAGTTCCGGAAACAGAAAACTTCCCGTAGTGGGAACTACTATATAAACCGAACAACTGATGAAAAATAATATTCAGAAACGCAACGACGCACTTGAATGGCTTTCTGCGAATGAAATTTTAATGAATTTTTGAGGCAGAATGAAAAGCAACTCAACAAGGTTGTTGCTTCAGAGGTAAAGCAAGCTGTACACAATTCTGTTGATGACAGCCATAGAAGCATAGAAGCATAGAAGTCACTTAGGCTGGATCTCAACCAGATTACGGAAACTCTAAATGCAGAGATACCGGAATGGAAACATAGAGTTAATACTCAACTCACTAGTCTGTAAAAGGAATTATCCAGGGTTAGAGAAATAGGTAATGATAGTCCCTGCAAGCAGAACGTGAGGTTTAAGTGATTATGACATACCAAGTGAGCGTTTCCCTAGGGGAACAGCAAACGACGAGAATCTGGTGTCTGCTTGCCCTGCATATAATATAGGGGCACAGCCTACACTGTCTTCTGTGATACGCGAAGAAGCTTTCTTGAAGAATCGACAGTCAAAAATTTTCATTCCTGAAAAAATAATTTCCATCCCGCAGTGTTCATCCGATCGTTTATGGTTGTTTTAGCAAAATCATGGTCAGAGGGCAGAAAATATAATACGTGGCAGGGCCCACTCAAGATGATGGGGTCCTCTAGGCAACTGAAGCTACGGAATACTGTCAAACATATGAACAGTTTCAGCAAGCTTTCCTTGGTAAGTACTGGTTGAAAGGTATTCAGGAGTGACTGGGTGAATATGTTTTCAACCGTGAGAAGTAAAATAGCAAGAATATTAACTTAAGGAAATATCGTGAGAAAAAATCTCAAGTAAATTAAGTATTGGGGTGAACCAATTTCGCAACGATATGTACTGAAGATACTAAAAACAGAGTCACTTTTTGACACCAGGAAAAGCTCATCATGCCCTTAAGCACTGTGGAACATTTTCTTTCTGTTCTTGACTCTCTTGATGGGTATTATAAAGACATCTAACGTGTTCAAAATGATGATTACACTAATGTCAATGATTTAGCCTACCAAAATGTTCCATATCCACCACGTTTCCCTAACGCAAACTATGGTAGACAGGTTTTTAATCCTTCGTGGCACAACTGTCACTTTTGTATTTAATCCAGGTAATCCCAGTAAAAATCGTAGATCTGACAATAGATTCCAACCAGGGTATCGCAACAGTGGGGGCCGTTCATGGTACAGCAGTAGTGACAATGGTAATTATGGTCTAAACTTGGTTCCTAAAATAGGAAGTCCACCGTGTAACAACAGTAATAATAATAATGTTCACACAGTGTATGACCCAGTGACGAGCAACAATTACAGTCGCCACTGGCAGCCACCCAATGTGCCCGTGGACACAACTGAAGTGGGTGAGGAGTCACCTCCTCAGGTGCATAATTCGACAAACTATTGTCGGCCACATCTTGCCTTCACATGCTGGCTGACGAATCAAACGAGGGCGAAATTCTTAAAAAGGTTAAACTTTGGCGATACACTGATGATACCGATACGAGACAAGAATTATTGAAAGGATGTAGCAACTGCGGAGACAAACCCAAAAGTACTATGCAAGCAAAAATCAAAGCAGTGGCTGGTAATATCCCTACAGTTGTCGTTCTTATTATGTGCAGCTAACAGGGTGATTTCCCAGGACTTATTTGAGCAAATAAATAATAGTAATGAAATTCCTAAGTACCCGGTACAGAACTGTCGAGTCGTCGGTGCTTTTGTCAGCAGATTCCAACCTGTGAAGTTGCGTGGATCAAAGCAGAACATGGAAATGGAGTAATTAATTGCTCGTTCCTTGTGGTATATAAATTGATTGCTAGCTCCATTTTCGGGCTTGATTCTCTTATTGATAGGGATGCAAAGATTAACGTTTCTGGTAAATGCTTCCTGTTGGCTAAGAGCCAAGAAATTATAGTAGATATTTTACGTACTGTGGCTTTACATTGTAAATATTATCGAGAAATATTAAATTTTTAAAAATTGAAACGATATCACATGGAGATATACCCGGTAGCAGCTACAAGGTAGAAAACTTAAAAATGACAACTGAACACAAAGTATCGGGAACTGTAGAGATTGATGGAACCAAATAGAATGATCAAGAGGAAGTGTTGTTGCAACATCTGCACGTGTTTGAGGAAAAAACCAGTATAATCAAAATATATGTGTATCATTTGGATGTAATTCCACACCAGACCTCATGCAAAACACACTACTCCTTTTATTCGTCGAAAAGTGAAGAAGTAATTAAAGAAATTAAGCAAATGAGTGAGTGGGGAATTATTCAATCCCTTAGGTAACAGCTACCTGCTGTTTTTAAAACAAAAAAAAAAGACTATCCCATTCAAGATCTTACGAAATATTACTCGTAACGTAGTTCAAGCAATCAATGTTTATTAATCTTATGTATTATATGTGTATGTTTTAGTGGTTTATATTATTCCCTGTGAACAGTTTGTTTAATCTAGTAAGGAATGATGCAGCACAGATAAGCCTTAGTATGTAGATATTGAAGCGTAGCGCCATATAACAATCCTGCCTTGGAGGTGGTTAAGTGGGAGATGTGCCTCGGAGCTGGATAGTGAGAGATGGTGACGCGAGACTGGACGCACACGTAGTTAATGTATCAGCCGATAGAGGACAATATTGGATAGGGGTACTGTGATTTCAGTTTCGATTGTGACCGCTAGAGTGCACTAAAGTAATACACTCCAGGAAATGGAAAAAAGAACACATTGACACCGGTGTGTCAGACCCACCATACTTGCTCCAGACACTGCGAGAGGGCTGTACAAGCAATGATCACACACACGGCACAGCGGACACACCAGGAACCGCGGTGTTGGCCGTCGAATGGCGCTAGCTGCGCAACATTTGTGCACCGCCGCCGTCAGTGTCTGCCAGTTTGCCGTGGCATACGGAGCTCCATCGCAGTCTTTAACACTGGTAGCATGCCGCGACAGCGTGGACGTGAACCGTATGTGCAGTTGACGGACTTTGAGCGAGGGTGTATAGTGGGCATGCTGGAGGCCGGGTGGACGTACCGCCGAATTGCTCAACACGTGGGGCGTGAGGTCTCCACAGTACATCGATGTTGCCGCCAGTGGTCGGCGGAAGGTGCACGTGCCCGTCGACCTGGGACCGGACCGCAGCGACGCACGGATGCACGCCAAGACCGTAGGATCCTACGCAGTGCCGTAGGGGACCGCACCGCCACTTCCCAGCAAATTAGGGACACTGTTGCTCCTGGGGTATCGGCGAGGACCATTCGCAACCGTCTCCATGAAGCTGGGCTACGGTCCCGCACACCGTTAGGCCGCCTTCCGCTCACGCCCCAACATCGTGCAGCCCGCCTCCAGTGGTGTCGCGACAGGCGTGAATGGAGGGACGAATGGAGACGTGTCGTCTTCAGCGATGAGAGTCGCTTCTGCCTTGGTGCCAATGATGGTCGTATGCGTGTTTGGCGCCGTGCAGGTGAGCGCCACAATCAGGACTGCATACGACCGAGGCACACAGGGCCAACACCCGGCATCATGGTGTGGGGAGCGATCTCCTACACTGGCCGTACACCACTGGTGATCGTCGAGGGGACACTGAATAGTGCACGGTACATCCAAACCGTCATCGAACCCATCGTTCTACCATTCCTAGACCGGCAAGGGAACTTGCTGTTCCAACAGGACAATGCACGTCCGCATGTATCCCGTGCCACCCAACGTGCTCTAGAAGGTGTAAGTCAACTACCCTGGCCAGCAAGATCTCCGGATCTGTCCCCCATTGAGCATGTTTGGGACTGGATGAAGCGTCGTCTCACGCGGTCTGCACGTCCAGCACGAACGCTGGTCCAACTGAGGCGCCAGGTGGAAATGGCATGGCAAGCCGTTCCACAGGACTACATCCAGCATCTCTACGATCGTCTCCATGGGAGAATAGCAGCCTGCATTGCTGAGAAAGGTGGATATACACTGTACTAGTGCCGACATTGTGCATGCTCTGTTGCCTGTGTCTATGTGCCTGTGGTTCTGTCAGTGTGATCAAGTGATGTATCTGACCCCAGGAATGTGTCAATAAAGTTTCCCCTTCCTGGGACAATGAATTCACGGTGTTCTTATTTCAATTTCCAGGAGTGTAGAATGGTTTTTATAAAGTGTTCTAGTATTTTCATAAAGTGTTATTATGTCTTCTTGTATATGTAAAGTGTTATAAATGTGTTTTAGCAGTATGAATGATGCGTGAGTGTGGTTTAAGGTTAATACGAAGATAATTGGTTAACGAGTTATGTAGTGGGATTTAGTGTGGGAACATTTCGAAGCAGTATGGATGTGGACAAAGGGGATTTTTGTCGAATAGATTTGTAAAGTAAGTTTATGATAAAGGGAAAGTTAATTCAGGTATAAATATCAATAGTAAATAACTTTATGCATAAGCAAAACTTCAGCATATTAGATAATTACTTCGGTAAAAGGCGCAGTCGTTAGGTTTACTATTTTGCCATTGGTTATTGATGAAAAGCGCGGACTGACGCGGGAGAGTGTTGTTTTGCTATTGGCTGTTGAGTAAACTGACCAATGGTAAAGCAATATTCTTCGCGTGCCTTTCTCTGCTGATAGAGGAGACTGAGAGTATTCTAGAGAGGAGTCGAAGACTAGCCATGAAAGAGATCGGACGTGTGCAGTAATAGTTCCAATGGAAATGATAAGTTGCCGGATCTAGCAGTGTTTCGTACATCAAAAGTGTTGGAAAGTGACGGCATAATTATTCCGACGTGTGTGTAGAAATTTCGGAATTTTTAAGTGAATTTTGTGACGAGAAAAGACATATATTCCTCGTTGCGTATTGAGCAGGTCGGTGGCTAGAAATTGTGACTGCAATTGGTATCGACAGACTAAATATTTGGCGAGCATTATCAATCAAAAACAATCAGTATTTTTGTAGCTGTTACGTTTTTGGGAAATGCAACACCAAAATCTTGCTAACATGAGTGAAAGGGATTGTGAGTGACTGTGTTAAGACTAGCACGGGCTTGGCAGTGATACTTGTTCATCTAAGTTTCAGAATATATTAATTGAGGACAAAATTTCCAACCTTTCATACCGTGTTTCTCCGGAAACGTAGATTAGTGACTTTAATTGCAGCCTGGTTCACGTCGAATTACAGTAGGTTTCACTCGGCTTTCCTACTGATGATCTGCTGAGACAATGTTCACAGGTAGGTGCAGGTCCATCGTAAGGGGACGGAAAGAACCGCGCCGCCGCAATATTCCCCGTAGAATTTTTTTTTTTAATTTTGGATGTAATAGCATTCAGTTTAGTTTTAAGAACTGTTTCTGATAACAGAGGGATATTCTAGGAAATCGTGGTCCTTGACGCTGTATATTAATTTTAAGAGGAAGTCATTCATTTGAGTGTAACTTAAACTACGTCATAGGAATCGAAGTTCCGTGGAAAGTAGGAAGTAATAGGTTATTGTGTATGCTTGGATTTGTCTCTTAGATATTCAGTGAAAGATAAATACTTGAGAGACTTAGAGTGAGGACACTATAACATTATAGCGATGCAATTGTAGATACCTTGCAAATATGTATATAAGCATGATATTATTTTCATTAGTTCTTAAATGGATGTGAGATAGATGAAAAGACGGCTTCTTCCAAAGAACTTTCACAAAATGCTGTGTATAGAAGTTTGTAGTTATTTCTCATAAATGAAACTTACAGAAGGGGCAGCATTATGGGCATTGATGAATTTAGACAACAACGGTCCATGCTTTGCACAATTGTGATAAGAAAAATTAGTTCATGTCACAGTGTCTTTGCTTGTGGTAGGCAATTTGTTTGTAGGTAAATATCTGAGGGCAGAAGCGTCACAGGCGACTGGGTGTAGACTCTTGGGGATACTGTAACACTACAGCTCTTATGCTGTATGGATTTATTTTTTATTTTATTTTTTTTTTTGCTTTATTTAATGTTACATTGTTGATATTCTGTAAATGTGTTTGAATCGATAACATAAAATTGTGTACTCTTTTCTTTGTCAAACCTTTGATGTCGTGATTTGATTCTATGTAAAGTAGTGTATCTGTAATTTAAAATGCTTTGTCCCATTTGGAGGGAACAAAACTTGCTGTATATGATTGTAATTTTGTGTGAATAATTTTTTGTAGAGATGTCAATATGTGTAAATGTTTGTTTTATTTAATGTATTTGTTTGCTGTTATGTAAACTGCTGACCTTCACTTAGGGCTCTTAGTTATTCTGTATGTAAAAGGTGTAGTGGTTCCCCTCGGGAATGGAACTGTGTAGCGCGCGCAAATTGTGGTTGGCCTACGTAGAAAAGGTGGGACTGATAGTCAGTCGGGGACGAACCAGCAGTCGGGGACGAGTTACGAGTCCGTGCACTGCCATATGGTGCTGATTCCGAGAGAGGCTTTTCCTGTTTCTTTCCAAGGCCTCGGATGGATGGATAAATAGCTGGAACTATTCTGGAGTTTGTATATATCATCGCCACCAAGAAATGACAGAGTCCAGCAATTCTGCCTACAATTCCACCTACCAACATGCAGTTGCCACCACATTGCGCAATCATTACATCGGAATACTATAATGATGTACAGTGAAGGATCAGCTTAATGGATGTGCTAATGTGCTGAAATATAAGGTAATTCATATCTGAATTTATGTACCTACCTTGATTTTACTCCTCATCATAACACCTCTCAGGGTCCTCTCCGTTTGAAGTAAAGTGATTACCGAGTGTCCTTACTGAAAGTACATTGAAACCCAGTTTTCTAATTGATGCCCTTTGAACATAGTAAAGAGAAAGTTAAAGTTAATGATGCTTGCTGAAATAATTTTCCTAGTAAAACTGCTTATTAAAGTGTTATGGCCAACTTCAAATTAAAATTTCTCAAGACAGTGGCTTATAGAGCTTTGCTTAGTAAATAATCACACTACTGCCTGTTGTTAATATCAGAAAGTGGGTCAGTATCTTACATTAATGTTAATTTTATGTTTCACGGTAGTAAAAGTAGAAAACTGCATAGTAGGAAATTATATGTTCATGATCACTAATTGTTTATCTCTCTTGTGTGCATATTAACAGTATAAAGACCACTCAGTTTGTGTAAACCCTGAAAGTGATAGTGTTTTTCTGTACGTGTTATAATTTTGCAAATCGTTTTTGTGCTGCTCCAGTTGTTAGCTTCAACCTTAAAACATATGTGTGTCGGCATTCATTGCACTCGCGTGTGGCCAAGTCTAGGTTGTGTTTTGTCCGTTATAGTTACTTATACCTATTTTCTTGAATGAGAATGTTAATCATTCTCTTGCCTAGTTAGGCTGGCGACCGTTTCCTTTATCAATAAAACAGTGCAGATAAACAAAATTTCGTTTGTTACTGTTCAAATATTAACGTAATTCTGACCTTCATTTCCGATAAGCCATCTCTGTTAGGAACAACACGGTCAACATAACAAAATTCCTCTCAGAGGGTAACACAGATCTGTTGCTTTATACCATAATTGCTATAGCAAAATAGTTCTGTTTTACAAACTGACTCCTACTTTAAGGTTATGGTATAGCAGTAGCAGTTAAGGAGTCTTATAATACCAAGACGAAGTTATTCTTGCCTCCCGCCAACGCAGCTTTTGATTAATATTGCATAAATTATACGTGAACCTGGCGTAAAATAAACCGATTAAACTGATGAGCTTGATGACCGTTAACAGATGGAATGGAGACAAATGAATCCAGACTGATCGCTATATACAGCGGGAAATTGTATCTAAATGTTGTTTTGCTTACTGCTTGATGACAAGTATGTAGACAGTGAACTAGAAAGATGCTAAGCAGTAAACGGTCAGGACCAATTCATAATGGTGAGTGAAGTTGGACACTGTTGAAGTGCTAAACAGAAAATAATCGATAAGTAGCGAACACCTACTGTTAGTCTGACACGAGATAAAGTTGTTTCTGTGGATCTGAGTATTGTTGGAACGATGTTTTTCGTCCTGATGCATCAGTGAGCGTATTATCTTCAGCGGTGTTTACGATGCACTACACTTTTCACACGCCCTGTGATGGACATAAGCAGTCGGTGGCGAAGCGCAGCGAAGTCAGAGTTAAGTGATTGTGGGAAGACTTGTTGGAGACCTCCAGCAAGAATAATTCTAACTTCTCGGCCAGCCCGCTGCGAGCTGAGTCACAAGACACCACATAACCTGACCTACGTACATGTGTTGATGAGCATGCATGTTAGCATGAAATGAACTTTTCTTAATGCATAATTATACGTGTGATTCAGTCTAAAGTATACGTAACTAAAATCCTCCCGCTAGTATAGACTATGCCAAAAATTACATAAATTAGTGATGTCGTGTGCTGTCTATTACTTAATGCGCTAGCAAATGCGGTACTTACATTAATGCCCTTGTGTAATTTTACATGTACTCTATGACTGATGGCTAGCGGTGACGGCAACTAGTCATAATCTGGATACATCTACTGAGACGAGATAAATTATCGGTGGATGGAAATTGCATCGTAGTCTATGGTATACGCAGATTCCTGACCCTTTACCCCCCATGACTTTGGACACAAGTTCGCGCAGCGTACTGCTCTTTTCATTTGCCTGAGGAGCCTTGCCGGCCGCGGTGGTCTCGCTGTTCTAGGCGCTCAGTCCGGAACCGTGCGACTGCTACGGTCGCAGGCTCGAATCCTGCCTCGGGCATGGATGTGTGTGATGTCCTTAGGTTAGTTAGGTTTAAGTAGTTCTAAGTTATAGGGGACTGATGACCACAGCTGTTAAGTCCCATAGTGCTCAGAGCCATTTTTTTGAGGAGCCTTTCTTTAAATGCAACTCATTTCTTAAATGTAAGCTGTTGAAATTATGTATTCGAAACTGTATGTACTTGAACAGAAACTATTCAAGGACCGATAAAATCACACAGATTTTTTAGGAAACTTTGTGAACACTTTACTGTAATGACTCTGATCCATTTGATGAACTAAAATCTTAAACATCTGTCGCAATTGAGCTCTTGCATAAACGTGTTGTGAAAGAAAATTACTTAATATTGAATTTCAGAAAGCTCTGATGAAACCAGACCAATGAGATAAGTTAAAATGGCTTTATTTTTATCAAAATAAACTGATGACTGTCTAACGAATTAAATTAGTTCTATCATATATGGAAGAAACTTTAGTTCTCCATAAAAAAATTATGGTAAAAGCCCAAACTGTGTAATATTCTTGGAATGTACAACATAATTACAGTGTAAGACCATGCGAAAATTCTCTGATATCTGAATTTTGTGTTTATTATAAATGCACTAACTTCCCCAACGCAATCTAATAATTAATGACGTATAATCTCTTACTTGGAGGTAGAAACATGCTAACAGGATAAAACCATTGTGAGTTTTGCAAATAATTTTGGATAACGAGGATACTTGCCTATAAAACTGAGCTAGAATTACATTGTCAGTATAGTATTATACGTGACTTTCAACTCAGAAGTAAGGGACTATACCTCTATATAAAACTACAGTATACTGTTTATAGCAAACCTATCGGCAAGTTAGAGTAACCGTCCTCTATAAAAGCGTACTAAGTGTTACGCCAACTTTTGACTCCCAAACACTAGCAGAAAGTTATCGTATATTTAATGGTGTATCAACTGGAGTTTCACACTGTGAATATGAAGCAGTTATCAAACTGGCTTGTACAATGGCAGTAATATAACCGGACACAGGTGAATGGCAGCACCAAAGACATTGAGATCGTGCGTTTCCGCTGCCATTCAGGGTGTGTGTAACCCCTTCAAATGGACAGTAGCAATTTCTCTACAAAATCGTGGTTTACGAATACTGCAATAGACACTGATAATTATTAGTTTCATCATTTTTCTAAAACACTGACGTAATTCTGTGAAACTCAAAGGAAGGATATGATTAACTTAGTATCAGTGAATCCTGTAATATCTTTGATGGACTATAAAAAGCGACTACCGACTATTTCTCTTCCCTTCGGTATATTGAGCCAAACATGTAAGCATCTGCTTCAGTCGACTAGTGTAATTTCATTACCTTAATTATAATAATTAATTCATTTGATAAACTGTTTCATCTCAAGAAGTATGACACGGTTTCCTACTGATAAATGTTAACAAGAATCTCTTTGTAGCTCACCAGTATTTGGTAGCATTACGTTGACTAGAGCATTCGGTCAGACGCCAACAGCTTCAAATTGAATCTTCTTAAAGTATAGAGCTCATTCTAAAAGTAAATTTACTTTATATGCAGCAGGTAGCCATCAGATCTTTTCTAACTCAATGTTCATTCATTCAAGGCGGGAGTTTCCCACGCATAGTCAGTTATTGACGTACTGCTAACGACTAGTTTATCTCCGGACAGGCATGACTGGACAAAAATTATACAGATTTTTCATTCTGATTTTCAATGAAAATAATCACTTGAGGAATCATTTTAAATTTTAGCAGTTCTGTATCTAAGTAAAGCCAAATTAGGTGCTTTCAGCTTACGTAACAGGACTGTTAATTACAGCGTTTCCGCCATCCTTTACATTAAATACAAATTCAAACGTTACTTACAGCAAAATTTGTTTCCGCATTCTCCTACTTACGAAAATATTATATAGTGCACAAACGAACGTGATATTGTGCTTCCTGAATGCGTGACACAATTATATTTGATTTAAATTCTTGTGTGTGTTGTATACACGATGGGTTGTATAAACTGTAAAACCGATGTTTCGCCCATATTACAGTTTATAATTAAATTATTTTATACAATGGTGCGGTACAACACCAAGAAGCACCTGCGGAAGCCTTCGTAGTTATGACATGATATTCAGTTCCGTGATGTTGCTGCGGAATTTGCGAGGAAGAACAAAATAAGTTGTTAAATAATAGTTTGAGTATGGAAGTCATTTTATTTCTGTATGACTCTGTATGAACCATGGACCTTGCCGTTGGTGGGGAGGCTTGCGTGCCTCAGCGATACAGATGGCCGTACCGTAGGTGCAACCACAACGGAGGGGTATCTGTTGAGAGGCCAGACAAACATGTGGTTCCTGAAGAGGGGCAGCAGCCTTTTCAGTAGTTGCAGGGGCAACAGTCTGGATGATTGACTGATCTGGCATTGTAACATTAACCAAAACAGCCTTGCTGTGCTGGTACTGCGAACGGCTGAAAGCAAGGGGAAACTACAGCCGTAATTTTTCCCGAGGACATGCAGCTCTACTGTATGATTAAATGATGATGGCGTCCTCTTGGGTAAAATATTCCGGAGGTAAAATAGTCCCCCATTCGGATCTCCGGGCGGGGACTACTCAAGAGGACGTCGTTATCAGGAGAAAGAAAACTGGCGTTCTACGGATCGGAGCGTGGAATGTCAGATCACTTAATCGGGCAGGTAGGTTAGAAAATTTAAAAAGGGAGATGGATAGGTTAAAGTTAGATATAGTGGGAATTAGTGAAGTTCGGTGGCAGGAGGAACAAGACTTTTGGTCAGGTGATTACAGGGTTATAAATACAAAATCAAATAGGGGTAATGCAGGAGTAGGTTTAATAATGAATAAAAAAATAGGAGTGCGGGTTAGCTACTACAAACAGCATAGTGAACGCATTATTGTGGCCAAGATAGACACAAAGCCCATGCCTACTACAGTAGTACAAGTTTATATGCCAACTAGCTCTGCAGATGATGAAGAAATAGATGAAATGTATGACGAGATAAAAGAAATTATTCAGGTAGTGAAGGGAGACGAAAATTTAATAGTCATGGGTGACTGGAATTCGTCAGTAGGAAAAGGGAGAGAAGGAAACATAGTAGGTGAATATGGATTGGGGGGAAGGAATGAAAGAGGAAGCCGCCTTGTAGAATTTTGCACAGAGCATAACTTAATCATAGCTAACACTTGGTTCAAGAATCATGAAAGGAGGCTGTATACATGGAAGAAGCCTGGAGATACTGACAGGTTTCAGATAGATTATATAATGGTAAGACAGAGATTTAGGAACCAGGTTTTAAATTGTAAGACATTTCCTGGGGCAGATGTAGATTCTGACCACAATCTATTGGTTATGAACTGCAGATTGAAACTGAAGAAACTGCAAAAAGGTGGGAATTTAAGGAGATGGGACCTGGATAAACTGAAAGAACCAGAGGTTGTAGAGAGTTTCAGGAAGAGCATTAGGGAACAATTGACGGGAATGGGGGAAAGAAATACAGTAGAAGAAGAATGGGTAGCTCTGAGGGATGAAGTGGTGAAGGCAGCAGACGATCAAGTAGGTAAAAAGACGCAGGCTAATAGAAATCCTTGGGTAACAGAAGAAATATTGAATTTAATTGATGAAAGGAGAAAATATAAAAATGCAGTAAATGAAGCAGGCAAAAAGGAATACAAATGTCTCAAAAATGATATCGACAGGAAGTGCAAAATGGCTAAGCAGGGATGGGTAGAGGACAAATGTAAGGATGTAGAGGCTTGTCTCACTAGGGGTAAGATAGATACTGCCTACAGGAAAATTAAAGAGACCTTTGGAGAGAAGAGAACCACTTGTATGAATATCAAGAGCTCAGATGGCAACCCAGTTCTAAGCAAAGAAGGGAAAGCAGAAAGGTGGAAGGAGTATATAGAGGGTTTATACAAGGGCGATGCACTTGAGGACAATATTATGGAAATGGAAGAGGATGTAGATGAAGATGAAATGGGAGATAAGATACTGCGTGAAGAGTTTGACAGAGCACTGAAAGACCTGAGTCAAAACAAGGCCCCGGGAGTAGACAACATTCCATTAGAACTACTGATGGCCTCGGGAGAGCCAGTCATGACAAAACTCTACCATCTGGTGAGCACGATGTATGAGACAGGCGAAATACCCTCAGACTTTAAGAAGAATATAATAATTCCAATCCCAAAGAAAGCAGGTGTTGACAGATGTGAAAGTTACCGAACTATCAGTTTAATAAGTCACAGCTGCAAAATACTAACGCGAATTCTTTACAGACGAATGGAAAAACTGGTAGAAGCCGACCTCGGGGAAGATCAGTTTGGATTCCGTAGAAATGTTGGAACACGTGAGGCAATACTGACCTTACGACTTATCTTGGAAGAAAGATTAAGAAAAGGCAAACGTACGTTTCTAGCATTTGTAGACTTAGAGAAAGCTTTTGACAGTGTTAACTGGAATACTCTCTTTCAAATTCTGAAGGTGGCAGGGGTAAAATACAGGGAGCGAAAGGCTATTTACAATTTGTACAGAAACCAGATGGCAGTTATAAGAGTGGAGGGGCATGAAAGGGAAGCAGTGGTGGGGAAAGGAGTGAGACAGGGTTGTAGCCTCTCCCCGATGTTATTCAATCTGTATATTGAGCAAGCAGTAAAGGAAACAAAAGAAAAATTCGGAGCAGGTATTAAAATTCATGGAGAAGAAGTAAAGACTTTGAGGTTCGCCGATGACATTGTAATTCTGTCAGAGACAGCAAAGGACTTGGAAGAGCAGTTGAACGGAATGGACAGTGTCTTGAAAGGAGGATATAAGATGAACATCAACAAAAGCAAAACGAGGATAATGGAATGTAGTCAAATTAAGTCGGGTGATGCTGAGGGAATTAGATTAGGAAATGAGACACTTAAAGTAGTAAAGGAGTTTTGCTATTTAGGGAGTAAAATAACCGATGATGGTCGAAGTAGAGAGGATATAAAATGTAGACTGGCAATGGCAAGGAAAGCGTTTCTCAAGAAGAGAAATTTGTTAACATCGAATATAGATTTAGGTGTCAGGAAGTCGTTTCTGAAAGTATTTGTATGGAGTGTAGCCATGTATGGAAGTGAGACATGGACGATAACTAGTTTGGACAAGAAGAGAATAGAAGCTTTCGAAATGTGGTGCTACAGAAGAATGCTGAAGATAAGGTGGGTAGATCACGTAACTAATGAGGAGGTATTGAATAGGATTGGGGAGAAGAGAAGTTTGTGGCACAACTTGACTAGAAGAAGGGATCGGTTGGTAGGACATGTTCTGAGGCATCGAGGGATCACAAATTTAGCATTGGAGGGCAGCGTGGAGGGTAAAAATCGTAGAGGGAGACCAAGAGATCAATACACTAAGCAGATTCAGAAGGATGTAGGTTGCAGTAGGTACTGGGAGATGAAGAAGCTTGCACAGGATAGAGTAGCATGGAGAGCTGCATCAAACCAGTCTCAGGACTGAAGACCACAACAACATGACTCTGCATGCGACATAAGGATTTTAATACTGAAAAATTCCTATTCTCAATTCCCACGGCTGAAAGACATAGTTTTTAGTCTCATTCCGTTATAATGTCGCGTGTAGTCACCGTAATATCATAGTGTTCACTTTAAAAATTGCACTGAATGTGTATAGTTTCACAGTCCTGTTGTAAAAACAATTTTATTACTGTTATTAAAGTTGTAATTATTGTATTTTCACTCCATTAGAAAAATTTTCTTTGCAATGATATACTTCCCTACTCTCAAGTGGTGTATTCTGACGTGGAGTAAATACACACGTATTTGTAGATGAAAATGTTGCACTTGATTAAATTTTGAAAGACGACAAGTTCTATTATTAAAAAAAATGCTTCTGTATAAGAGCAAAATGAAGAGCAGGCACAGAGAGGAGGACAGGACCGTTATGTCGACGATGTCTCTTTCATTCGCAGCTGTTACTCTGCTGTACAGCGATCTGTCACGAACAACGTTAAGGTGGTCAGCAGGTACAACTTACGACAACTGGATTTCTCGTATATCCGGCTTTACATAAAAACTGTAAGGTCTAAGCATGCTACGGAAGTATCAAAATCATCACAACTGCAAATACAAATCGCAATTATAATCGGCAAAGATCGGCGATTCAGCTACGCGAAGTGTAAACAATTAATTTGCTACGTTGCCTTTCTTTGTCCACATTATACAAGTATCGTTGATATATGTGCTAATACTGCTGAATTTTTCCAATCTCTGGAAGGCTAAAATTAATTTGTTAGTCAGATCCTCAATTCTGTAGAAAAAGGGTGGGTGCTGAACATGCTTTCTGCGTTGTCAAAGTTAAAAATGTGTGTGTTTCACACCAAATAAAGAATACTAGTGATTAAGGACAGTCGTTGTCGTATATCCAACGCAGTATTGAAACTAAACTGGGGCGTTCGTATTGTAAGACGGTTATGCATTTAATGCATTTTGTGGTGTCTGCAGCAATTGTTATACTCAGTGCCAATTTTTAAACATATCATTAGAAATTGATTACGGGGTATTATGATGGCAGGAACTGTTCTTCATGTGTACCGTCACGACAGAACCAATATAGACCTATCATTTCAGGTAGCGTAGTTTGATTATACAACCGATGGTACTGATTCCCCCATCCTATGTTCAACACATCGTTCTGTAGATATAGAAAGGAATTCCATTCTAACGCTTAACGGAAACTGCGCCGGACCAAGGTAGAAAGAAGGGGAGAGAGAGAGAGAGAGAGAGAGAGAGAGAGAGAGAGAGAGAGAGAGATAGACAGACAGCACCGGCTACGTAGTCCTATAGACAGAGTGATGATGATGGAGTCCCACACTCCTTAACAGAGCGTTGGGGACGATGCGGGAGACTTGCACCGCCGTACTAGGCAAGGTCCTAGCGGAGGTGGTTTGCCATTGATTCGCTTTGAATTCGCGAGAAGAAGAAAGAACTGGTAACTGACACTGTTCACTAATTTTGGTCTGCGTGGTAGCATATCCGATTCATTGATCTCTATACAGCAATTAGATACTGTAATGTACAAAGAATGTGAATTTACTTAATTCTAACAGAAAATGAGAGTACAGTCGTGTCTCCTTTTTTTCATTCTACTTGTAAACGTGTATATTACCTTTAAGAGTTCTGTTTTCTTTCTATGAGCTACATTACTACATCTTTTTCTGGTCCATTTACAGTACTGCTTTACGTTTCTTCAATTATAACTTCTCTCTCAAAGTAAAATTGCTAATCCCGCCCATATTCATTTTAGTTTACCTATTAATCTAGTATCCTCCACTATGCATTTTCTTCTACGTGAAACGCAGGCGAAACATAGCTATAGAATTTTAGTGTTTGCTTTCGAACCACATCGACTGCGGCATTCGAAGAGAGATTATACTCAACGTATCGACCACCTGATTATAGTTCCATACAATTTTCAGACTTTGCCGTCAATTTTTTGCCGAAAATGTGCAAGGTATGAAATTCATTTGAGAGATTTCATTGCTAAGCAAGGAATCATACTAGGAGTGTGTGCGAATTTCCAGTTTCGCGCAGTATTCTTCAAATCACACTAGTTTCTGATTGCTTGATACTAGGTTCACAGTGTTATATAGGCTACTTACAGGACGACAGTTATTGAACTATATGAAATAAAACCGGTCACAATTTCTGAACGGTTTGCGCTAGGACGTTCAGTCTTCACGGCTTGCCGTGGGGCATGATGCGAAGCGTCTTGTTATTGTCGGACATTTGCACGTCAAAATGTCACTGAGCATACAGCGCTTGTTAAGGCCTTCTACGCGAGAAATACCAGCCCAACTGCGGCGAGTTCATGCAGAAGACAACCGGTCCCAGTGTTCTAACAGTCAACAATTTGATTCGCAAGTTTGAGAGAACAGGTGGTGTTAGTTGTCAATGTTAGTCTTCCAGAAAGGGTGAAGACGACTGAAAACATCGAGAAGACACGTTTTGTGCTTCAAACCAGCCCCAGGAAGTCGATCAGACGAGCTACACAACAGGTGGGAATCAAAAGGGAGACACTGCGACATTGTTGCCAAAGCCGTGCATCTTCTCCCTTACAAAATTCAAACCTATTAGCCATTAGACCACAAAGTCATGAAGCAGTGGTTGTGTTTCGCCAACACTACTGTGCATAGAATTGAGGAACAGGACTTTGAAGTGAAAATGTTTTGGTTTAGCGACGAAGCTAACTTTCATTTGCATGGGTTCGTCAATAAGCAAAATTGGCGCATTTGGGGGCTGAGTATCCACATTTCGCGTTCAAGAAGTTTCTTCACCCTCAATGGGTGACTGTGTGGGAGCAATTTCAAGTCACGAAATAATCGTTCCGATATTCCTTGATGGTACCGAATGGTACATGAAGGTTCTGGAAGATTATTTCATCCCCATTACCCAAAGTGGTCCTCGTTTCAACAAGATGTGGTTCATGCAAGATGTAGCTCGACCCCATCGAAGCAGGAGAGTTTTTGCTGTCCTGGAAGAGCACTTTCGGGACAGCAATCTGGCTCTGGGGCACCCAGAGGACATTGCCAGGGGCCTCGAATGGCCGCCATGATCTCAGCATATACAACTTTTTTTTGTGGGGCTATATTAAAGACAAGAAATAACCCAAAAACAATTGCTGAGCTGAAAACAGCCATTCAGGAGGTAATTGACAGCATCGATGTTCCGACACTTCAGCCGGTCATGCAGAATTTCCCTATTCGTCTGCGTCACATCATCACCAATAATGGGAGGCATATCTGACATGCCATAACCTAAACCCGAAAATCTGTGGTGAAGTTACATGTTGAATTAAGTGGGTACACGCCGTAGTTTGTAACTTATTTACGTTTCTTTTTCTTATAGTTAATTAATTGTCATCGCGTGCGACGATTTTCAGATGTGAACTTCATACGAACTCGAGTGATGTGCAGAAATGAGCTCAGCTTCCACAGTATACGCGAAGACCAAACGTATCCAGTTTTTGTGGATGAAGCGTCACCATGTTATTTCATATAGCTAGTTGATGGACCACCTGGAAAAAGGTAGCGTGAATGATGGCCGACTTTCTACACTTGTCACCGAAAGGAGCAAGTCTTTCAAGATTGGTCACAGCTGTGGCAGATTTCAAGATAGTCAACATGAAGACACCACTCCATGCAGCAATACAGCGCAGCATACCACTAAATACTTTTACACATAAGGCTATCTAGACGACACACGTCGAGTATAATGGTGGATCAGGTTGGGACACGGATGTTAAACTTTACTTACTTACACACTGCGCTATAGAATTAAAGGATAACTTCTTCGAAGCCCGGTAATTGTCTCCCAACGCAACTCGTAAGTTTGAAATTTCTCAAAGGTGTCCACGAACTACCTATGTAACGATACAAAACCATGGTCTCTTGTTTCCCACTGCCAACGAGATCCTCCTGTAAAAATACAAAAGCGTTACGCCATGCGACATCACCCTCGGGCCCTTCGACGCTTCAGATAGCATGCAGAAAAGAGGCCACATCTCGAAAGTTCTTGTGATCGAGGAGAATATTTAAGACGCACCGCCGCTCATAATCGAGATGGAAAGGCCTCAGCGGGTGGCATAAAGGGCGTCAATGAAATCGCCCCCGTCCCTGGGGTGTTGATTGCCACAAATGTCGGGTCGAAAAGGACAGATCACAGTGTGATGAGCGACAGGAAGATCACTACCTTTAAAACTACTGACACCTTCGGACGTTTTAGGCCTTCTTTAACATTGTGGTGCTTCATCGCCACTGAACGTAATCACAGTGCCAAAAATGGTTCAAATGGCTCTGAGCACTATGGGATTTAACATCTGAGGTCATCAGTCCCCTAGAACTTGGAACTACTTAAGCCTAACTAACCAAGGACATCACACACATCCACGCCTGATTCAGGATTCGAACCTGCGGTCGTGCGGTTCCAAACTGAAGCGCCTAGAACCGCTCGGCCACTGCGGCCAGTAGTTGCAGTGCAGCGCGACCGCAATTTTTGCCTTCATGTACACGTTGGAACCACTAGGAACCATTCAAAGCCATTCAACGAAATTTGAATGTGATCCGCATCAGCAAAGGGTATTTATGCCTATTTAACTCTTCTGTTTTCCACCCTCATTTGGCCTGATCACATGGTATGCACATAAATTAAATCGGAAAGGGTCCCTCTAAGAGCTACCAGTTTGGCAACATCCTCGGTGCCACCTACGCACATTTATTGAGCGTGTAAAAAATGTTCCTTCAGAAATTTTTATATCAAATCAGCCTGGCCTCTGCTCTAGCGTCTGAGAGTTAGGCTACCCCTACGACACCCTACTGATGCAGTTTACGTTCGTTTAGACGACAGAGTAGCTGCCAGGCACAATTGGTATCAAAGTTCCTGACAAATTCGCAATTTGCTCAACAAATTTTGTGCCACCCTCTGAGGCCTTTTTTCGTTGATTCTGAGCGACGGTGTATCTGAAATGTTTTCTCAGCCTCCCATTACAAAACCGCATGATACTGGGTATCACCGTTCTCACCTCCATCCCAGAGAAGTCAAAAGACGTGAAATGTGGGTAAAAGGCTTCATGACCACCGTATCACCGAGTGACATGTCCACTGTTGTGTTGGGCTCTACTTTGCTGAAATTTGGTGCCTATATGATATAATTATTCCACCTTACTGCTCAAACTGAATCTATGACTTTTTCCCCTTGTGTCGATACCCTACTGTTTGAGTGACGCCAAGGCCGAGGATGAACTCGCAGGGTGCCTAGCTTTTGTACCATTACATGGAAGGTAGCAGGCACCTTTGAGCCAAATTTCAAACTTACGTACAGCGGCGGGAGACACTTACGGAGTTACGAAAAAGGAGTAACATTCGTATCTTCATTGTGAGCAGATTATTGATTATAGACATTGTGGTACAATTTGTTTCCAAAATGTTCAAGCACAAGAAATGTGTTAGTACAGTTTGTCAGCCTTTGAATATTAATTTTAAGAACATAGTAAATCAACAAATTTTGTTAGTTACTTCAATTTTTTATACTGTTTAAGGCTTCTTCACCAAATTCAATACCTATATAAAAACATATGCGTAGTTGAAACAATAGTTGTAAATATGCACTGCACGCTGCACTGATCGCACTATTGCTTTTTAATTATTTTAGACCCTTGCTAATCACGCAGTTGCAGCGGCAAGACGAGGTAAGTTGCGTACAGGAGACGTTTGAGAATATTTTAAAATTCTCTGTCAGCTACTAGAGAATTAATTTTTAATGATTTGTAGAAACAGTAATTAATTTCTGTTTCTTTTTACTATCAGAACATGGCCAATAGGAAGAGTTCCAGAAAATGCTTCAATACTGGCATGTCGGAATAAGAGATTTCATAGTACGAACTGTACGGCTACGTACCAGATTTTTTGATAACGGTAATAAAATTTCAATAGATTGCCCTATAATTTTGGAGAAAAAGTATAAGTAACGATAATATTGTAAGAGATTGAGCATTACACGTTTTCCTACGTCTTTCACCTGGCTTATAATGATCATTACCACTATTGATAGTTAAAACTTAACAGCTTTCACCTATCGACATGTCTGTCATGATTTCTTTTCGTTGGATGATTTCGATGCTAGAGATACTTCGTCTTGCAACTAAATTTGCAAAATTTTATGCAATCGTAGTTGTTTAGTTGTTGTTGCATAGAATTTTTGTTGCTTTCTATGCTCCGCAAAAAACTGGAAATGTTTTATCTCCCGCAGTTTTTTGGTTCGGAATTTAATTTTTTTTCGTAACATTGAGTTTAATAGTTTTGTATTAAGATAATTGTTTTGCAATTTTTGTGTCATTTTTATATTGCAACAACGGAAACTATAGCACAGGCAGTAATGGACAAGAATGTTGAAGTAGCTCCAGAAGAAGTTTCGGAAAGTTTGAGACATAGTGTAGAAAACACTTCTCAGGATGACGAAGTCAGGGAAATTTCCAGCGACACGGTGAATAATCAGACTATTAATTGCTAGTCGTGCGTGATGGACTGCAGGGAGCCACATGCAATTCAGGAAATCAAAATACCTTGAACAATCAGACTTTGTTGTGAGAGATTCAGGTTTTGTTTCTATTTTTTGATGACGAGATTAAGAATTCTAATGACGAACTTCGTGGAGAGATGAAAGAATCTAGTAACAAAGAGGAATAAACTTCAAATTATTTCTGGATGAGATTAATGACAATTTAAATCATAAATTCGAGGAAATGTCAGAGCGGTTGAAAATTCAGATACGCAATGAAGTCAGGTCTGATATTAATAATCCTGACTCCAGACTTGATCATCTACAGTCTATTGATATTGTTGAGTTGAGAAAACAGAGGTCACAACAAAAATTGCAAATAAAGGAATTAGCATCACAGTTCCAGTCATTACAGTTACAGACTAACATTGAAGTTTCAAAGACTCAGTTGATCACAGTTGCAGATTGAGTAGAAGAATTATCCGAGAGAGTGACGCAAATGAACAGTGATTCAGATAGGTTCGATGATACTGACGAATTCCGTCTCCGCAACGTTTTAAGGAAAGGTAGATGACGATTTATCAATAAAAGAAAGCGTGACGTGAGAAAGATACAGGAATAGCTTGTCAATATCAAAGAAAAGAAAGGCCTCGATAACCATACCATTAGGTTCAATAATTATCATGTTGGAAATCACAATTAATGCACTAATTTTGGAAATGCTGGTCACTTCTCTCGTGAACGGTATATGTTTGCGTGCCACAAGACTGCAACGTGACTTGCAGTATGAGACAAAACTCATTCGTTCACAAAAACGTTGGTTTTGATTACAAACATTTTCCCACAGTTGGGAAATTTTAAATTTTTCGCAATGCCAACAATGAAATTCACCCAAGAAAGTGGTTACAACAGTTTGACTATTCTCTGCTACCAACATGGCCATTTGGTCACAAACTTTAATTGATTTGCATTTATCTCGAAGGAGAATCTACGATAAGAGCGAGATCGATAGCACTAGAATGTCACACTTTCTGTGATTTTTATCATGCATTCTTGTTCGCTTACTGGCTTGAAATAAGTTAAGATCACCTGAAACATAATATTATTAATATGAAAAATTATGAACAGTCAAATTTATCAACTCCTGTGCAGTACTCTGCAAACAAGATGCGCGTGAGAAGATGTTTAACTAATACTTACAGTCCGTCGGAATTAATCCTCATTTGTTTGACTAAATTGCCTATCATATTACGTCTCATAGTTTTGGCAGGACGTAGTAAGAATGACTTCGAAGCTTTTCAAGCTCTTTTGCTAGACCTTGGACTTGACAATAACGGTCACACACAGTATCAATAGTAAACAGTATTTTGAAAACCATCGTCTGCGGCGTAACCGAAAACGTAAATGGAAATCGCGTGAACGGTATTATGAGAGACATAACGAAAACATGCATGATGTGATATATCGACACTACAGCGCAGATTACAGACGCTAGGGAAATTACTCTCGTGGCCTTCGGAGTTATCAATACAGGAACAGAGATCCCGGATCGCGTGAACATAGACTTTATGGCAATGAAGACAATTTCAGATGTAATGTGAATTACAGAGTAAATCGAAATTTGCGTGACCACACAAATTCTGATTTCGAACATGGTGCTCAGGTTGTAGAAATTAGGGCTTCGATTCCACTTGACAATAATGCTAACAATAGTTATGTAAGACGAAATAATCATGATGAAAAATCAACATTGGCGTGCTCCTAGAAATTAAGATTCTGAGCGTGGTGCAACTGTAGAAGTCAGATCACCCAACCTGCACAACAACTGCAGACAAAACGGGTACACACGCAATGACCAGCTGCCACGCCTGTAGACGAACCGTTTGCAGATGCCAACATCCTACATACGTACCATATTAACTTTGTAGGTTTTGATGACATTAGAGACATATTGTTACAAGAAAATGACGACTGTGGAAATACAATTGTACATGAAATTGTAAAAATTTCCAACTGTTTGCGTTTTCTCTTTCCGCTCGAGGCACAAAACTCACTGAATTCGTCTGACAGTTGCATGAACGAGATAACGTTTCATTGTGAAGATGAACAATCTAATAGCACAGAGCAGTTAATTAAAGGGAAGGTACACAGAAATATAATAGATTAATATGCAAACACACGTGAATTATTCGAAATTTTAAAATAACATGTGAAGTTTTTCTCACAAGATAGAAATAATACGTAATTTTCTTTATGAATTCAAACTTCAGGAACATAATAAACTTTTTGTACCACCTTATTTTATTCCGTTGACATATAGATAAAAGGTCAAACAGGAGATACAATCGCTAGATCAGCGAATAATCGGGTAAGCTGTGAGTTCATACAACAGCCCCTTACACGGTGTTAAAAAGGATGATACCATTAGATTTGTTCTAGAATCCTGACACATGAATTACATCATACAACCACAAACAGATCTACCACAAACACTATACGAATCATTACAAAAATATCATGGTGTAAAGATAATGTCTTCTGTAGATTTACAATCTAGCTTCTAGCAAATCAAATTACACCCTAAATGTAGGAAATATACAGCCTACTTGTTTTGGAAACTACTACAAATTAAGATTTGGTCTCAGTGTTTCAGCTGCTGCATTTATCCGAGGTTTGAATACTATCTTACCTATATTGATGACATTTTGATTGCTGAAGATTCATGGACAGGACAGAACTAGGTGCTGAGCGAACTATAGCAGACATTTCTTGAGCATGGCATTGCAGTCCATTTAGAAAAATCAGAAATCGATAAAATGCAAATTAAATTTCTTGGCCAGATTGTTGTATGAAAGGTATCTCACCCATCTGAAGAAATGCTTGTACCTACAAAAAAACGACAACTTAGTGGACTCTTAGGCATGCTGAATTTTAATCGACGTTTCATCAGCATGTAGAGCTTTTCTACACTTAGACTAGGTCAACTTACAATTAAGAATACAATTTGGAACTGTGATGATGTCGCCGAAGCCTAATATGATGATTTGAAAAATGCACTGCTTAGTGAACCTGTATTTTCACATCCTGATTTATCTCTTGATTTTTGCCTCTCTACGAATAGCTCAAAATCCGATCTTGCTGTGCACTTGTTTCAAGAAGTTGTAGAAAATTGAATTCTTACACAGAAAACTACAGCTTTTGCCAGCTGAGTTCTAACCAAAGTCCAACGTAACTATTCAGTCACCGAGATCGAAGCATTAGCCATAATCTGGGTATTCGATAAACTTCGTTACTTTCTACAAGGTAAATATACTAAGGTGTATACCGATCATCGTGCGTTTCAGTTTCTTGTGAGAGGTAAACTAAATCATGATCGTTTAAGACATTGGGCTTTGTTCCTTCAGGAATTCAGTTCCACTGTAATTTACATTCCAGGTCCAGAAAACACCATTACTGATTCAATTTCACGTACACCTGTTGGTTTAATGCAGCTTGATGAGGAAGTTTGGAATGGAAATAATTTTAGTTTGTTATGTACGCAAAAAGTAGCCTTTGAAAACTTTATTTCATCTTATGTGATATTGCTCATGACAGGAGGAAGATGCTATGTGGAAAGACATAAAAGAGAAATGGGAAAACAATACAAATACTATGATAAGTCAGTTGTACCTTGTACGTAACAACATTCCATTCAGACATAGTTGTCCTGACAGTGTTATTTGGGTATTGTGCATCCGAGACGAGCTCTTGAACGAACTCATTTAGTACATACTTCTCAGTTACGCACACGTTGGTGCTAAGAAATGTTTTCCAAAATTACGAGGTACATGTTACTTCAACAATAGGGAAAAGCGAATTCATACAGTCTTGGCAAAATTCAGAAAGCTCAGAAAGGCAAAACCACCTGCTGTTTGCACAGAACGCCGCTCTTTCCGATCATTGCTGTGAAACTAAGATAATTAGCCGCTGTTGACATTTCCAGTTCAGTTACGAGATCTAAAGTGGTTTTTGTAGCTATTGAGCTTCCCTCTAAGTTTCTGTCATTCACACCTTCACGGAAAGCAACTGAAAAATCTGTTTCTGTAGCATTCACAAAGCATTTTCTGAAAGAAGTAGTGCATGTTGACAAAGTAATTTCTGATAGTGACCCACAATTTCGCTTTAATGCATGGCTAAAAACTTTGCAGATTGTACTGCTATCGTCAACACTGAAACTGTTATGTGCACTTAGATTTTTACCTCTACTCCTTGTACTAAAGAGTAAACCACTGGCAGATCTTATAACATAATTAGTATCCTTCCCTGTACAACGACGTTTAAGACACCGTGAAGTAATCGATTTAACATTGGATAACATCAAAACCTTCCTCATCATAACCCCCCATGAACCATGGACCTTGTCGTTAGTGGGGAGATTTGCGTGCCTCAGCGATACAGATGGCCGTACCGTAGGTGCAACCACAATGGAGGGGTATCTGTTGAGAGGCCAGACAAACGTGTGGTTCCTGAAGAGGGGCAGCAGCATTTTCAGTAGTTGCAGGGGCAACAGTCTGGATGATTGACTGATCTGGCCTTGTAACACTAACCAAAACGGCCTTGGTGTGCTGGTACTGCGAACCGCTGAAAGCAAGGGGAACATAATGTCAATAGATCGTTAGGACACAGCCAAGCTCTGTGGTCTGCAAAAGCACATATTACTGTTGCATAATTTAAAACCTAGCCATGCTATTGTAATGTATCACCTTTCTTCCTCGGTAAGAGTTTTCTTACTTTAAAATGTTATCGAAGAAAGGCTACACCACTTTATCAAAAAGGGAAAAGAACATCTAATAATAAAACTGACTACAAGGTATTGCCCCCCCCCCCCCCCATGAACCATGGACCTTGCCGTTGGTGGGGAGGCTTGCGTGCCTCAGCGATACAGATAGCCGTACCGTAGGTACAACCATAACGGAGGGGTATCTGTTGAGAGGCCAGACAAACGTGTGGTTCCTGAAGAGGGGCAGCAGCCTTTTCAGTAGTTGCAAGGGCAACAGTCTGGATGCTTGACTGATCTGGCCTTGTAACAATAACCAAAACGGCCTTGCTGTACTGGTACTGCGAACCGCTGAAAGCAAGGGGAACATACAGCCGTAATTTTTCCCGAAGGCATGCAGATTTACTGTATGGTTAAATTATGATGGTGTTCTCTTGGGTAAAATATTCCGGAGGTAAAATAGTCCCCCATTCGGATCTTCGGACGGGGACTACTCAAGAGAACGTCGTTATCAGGAGAAAGAGAACTGGCGTTCTACGGATCGGAGCGTGGAATGTCAGATCCTTTAATCGGGCAGGTAGGTTAGAAAATTTAAAAAGGGAAATGGATAGGTTAAAGGAAGATATAGTGGGAATTAGTGAAGTTCGGTGGCAGGAGGAACAAGACTTTTGGTCAGGTGAATACAGGGTTATAAATACAAAATCAAATAAGGGTAATGCATGAGTAGGTTTAATAATGAATAAAAAAACAGGAGTGCGGGTAAGCTACTACAAATAGCATAGTGAACGCATTTTTGTGGCCAAGATAGACAGGAAGCCCATGCCTTCTACAGTAGTACAAGTTTATATGCCAACTAGCTCTGCAGAGTACGAAGAAATTAATAAAATGTATGATGAGTAGCATGGAGAGCTGTATCAAACCAGTCTCAGGACTGAAGACCACAACAACAACAACAACATCAAAAATGCCGCAGAGGAAAGAAGAAGATACAGAACCGGTTAGTGAACATCAGTGAACGGAGGTAGGTCATAAAGCGTTGCTTAAATTGCATCGTTTATCTCACGAAAGAAAGTCTTTAAGCAGCAAGTTTTTCATGATGTATGAAAGTCTTTTTTGGATATGGGGAATAGCACATTCAAATACTGTGTAACTGGAAACTATGTTTTTATGGTCTTCAGTCCTGATACTGGTTTGATGCAGCTCTCCATGCTTCTCTATCCTGACAAGCTTCTTCATCTCCCAGTACTTACTGCAATCTACATCCTTCTGAATCTGCTTAGTATAGTCACCTTCTGGTCTCCCTCTACGACTCTTACCATCCACGCTGCCCACCAATGCTAAATTTGTGATCCCTCGATGCCTCAAAACATGTCCTACCAACCGGTCCCTTCTTTTTGTCAAGTTGTACCACAAACTCCTCTTCTCCCCAATTCTATTCAATAACTCCTCATTAGTTATGTGATATACCCATCTAATCTTCAGCATTCTTCTGTAGCACCACATTTCGAAAGCTTCTATTCTCTTGTTGCCCGGACTCTTTATCGTCCATGTTTCACTTCCATACATGGCTAAACTCCGTACAAATACTTTCAGTACTCCCACCATCATCAGTTATTTTACTCGCCAAATTGCAAAACTCCTTTACTACTTTAAGTGTCTCATTTCCTAATCTAATTCCCTCAGCATCACCCGTTTTGCTATTTTTGATATTCATCTTACATCCTCCATTCAAGACACTGTCCATTCCGTTCAACTGCTCTTCCAAGTTCTTTGCTGTCTCAGTCAGAATTACAATGTCATCGGCGAACCACAATGTTTTTATTTCTTCTCCATGGATTTTAATACCCGCTCCGAATATTTCTTTTGTTTCCTTTACTGCTTGCTCAATATACAGATTGAATAACATCGGGGAGAGGCTACAACACTGTCTCACTCCCTTCCCTACCACTGCTTCCCTTTCATGTCCCTCGACTCTTATAACTGCCATCTGGTTTCTGTACAAATTGTAAATAGCCTTTCGCTCCCTGTATTTTACCCCTGCCACCTTCAGAATTTGAAAGAGTGTAATCCAGTTAACATTTCCAAAAGCTTTCTCTAAGTCTACAAATGCTAGAAACGTAGGTTTGCCTTTACTTAATGTTTCTTTTAAGATAAGTCGTAAGGTCAGTATTGCCTCAAGTGTTCCAATATTTCTACGGAATCCAAACTGATCTTCCCCGAGGCCCGCTTGCACCAGTTTTTCCATTCGTCTGTAAAGAATTCGCGTTAGTATTTTGCAGGTGTGACTTATTAAACTGATAGTTCGTTAATTTTCACATCTGTCAACACCTGCTTTCTTTGGGATTGGAATTATTATATTCTTCTTGAAATCTGAGGGTATTTGGTCTGTCTCATACATCTTGCTCTCCCAAGGCCGTCAGAAGTTCTAATGGAATTCTGTCTACTCCCGAGGCCTTTTTTCGACTCAGGCCTTTCAGTGCTCTGTCAAACTCTTCACGCAGTATCTTATCTCCCATTTCATCTTCATCTACATCCACTCCCATTTCCATAATATTGTCCTCAAGTACATCGCCCTTGTATAAACCCTCTATATACTCCTTCCACCTTTCTGCTTTCCCTTCTTTGCTTAGAACTCGGTTTTCATCTGAGCTCTTGATATTTATACAAGTTGTTCTCTTTTCTCCAAAGGTCTCTTTAATTTTCCCGTAGGCAGTATCTATCTTACGCCCAGTGATATAAACCTCTACATCCTTACATTTGCTCTCTAGCCATCCCTGCTTAGCCATTTTGCACTTCCTGTCGATCTCATTTTTGAGACGTTCGTATTCCTTTTTGCCTGCTTCATTTACTGCATTTTTATATTTTCTCCTTTCATCAATTAAATTCAATATGTCTTCTGTTACCCAAGGACTTCTATTAGCCCTCGTCTTTTTACCTACTTGATCTTGTGCTGCCTTCACTACTTCATCCCTCAGAGCTACCTATTCTTCTTCTACTGTATTTTGTTTCCCCCATTCCTGTCAATTGTTCCCTTATGCTCTCCCTGAAACTCTGTACAACCTTGGATTTAGTCAGTTTATTCAGGGCCCATCTCCTTAAATTCCCACCTTTTGTAGTTTCTTCAGTTTTAATTACAGTTCATAACCAATAGATTGTGGTCAGAGTCCACATCTGCCCCTGGAAATGTCTTACAATTTAAAACCTGGTTTCTGAATCTCTGTCTTACCATTATATAATCTATCTGATACCTTTTAGCGTCTCCAGGATTCTTCCATGTATACAACCATCTCTTATGATTCTTGAACCAAGTGTTAACTTCGATTATGGAAACTATACGCACACGTAAATCACGAGGTCTTCATCATGTATCAAATATCAAAGTATTTTAATGAGAAAAAAATTATAATGTAAAAAGAATGGATGAAAATTGGGAGGAAATGGCTTTAAATGTTTTTGTTATTTACTCTTTCAGTACGAACTTCGTTGTAGAACCCCTCTTTCTACGTGTGGTAATAAAAATTCATTTAGACAGAATTAAGCAAATTTAAAACTACGTGAACTTTAGCAACCCTCTCATGCTGATAAATTCAAACTAACTGATTAATAACATTTATGACTTTGAAAATTATTTAAATTAAAGTTTTTACGTATTTCGGCCTTGGCACACATTGTCTATATGCAGTGGGTTTTCAAATATTTAATGAATTCTTTCCCAGAGTTAGGTATGGAACACAAGACTGTCTCTGTTAGCATAAAATGGTTAAATATTGCCAAGCCAACCTGAAAGTTTAATCATCATTGACAAAACACACTTCACTATACGTTTAAGTTATTTGCTTTAGAAATTGAAAGAACCAACAGATTAACAACTTCAACGTTAATTATATGCCTATGAGTGCACAAATGTGAAACCAGTAATAAATTCAGTCAGCCTCAGGATCGCTGTAACAGAAAAATATTTCGTAATTCATTGCTAATTTTACCTGCTCCCGATTTACGTGTTTGGTTAATTTTGTAGCGGAACAATTTTTTTAATGTGCCACCGCTGCAAATCGTTCGGTCGCGGCACAACCCAGCAACACCAACGATAATCGCTAAAAATGCTGAAAATTCTTTAAAGAAATATTATAGATGACATGGGCAAGCTAATTTACATTAGTAATACACAATTTTGATAAATTATAATGTATTTAGACCATAACAATAATTAAAATTACACACCTTTATAATTTCTCCTCTAATGGCTGATAAAGATAGATACAGACAAAAGAAGTCTACTCATTCATATAAGTCTACGTCACAGGTTCCTCTCTCTCTCTCTCAGCTCTCGAGGAAGACGACAAAGAGTGCACATTATAGAGTGCTTTTTATAGTATTGCTGGTAATGAATATCTCTTTGTAATCTTACAACATTATTTTCCTCTGTGGCTATATTTTACATTTTTTCATCGCAGATATTAACATATTTCGTTATTACATTATGAGCATAGAAATATTACAATCATAAATACATCGAGAATATTATTACAGAAAATATTACAATAATAACCAACGTCCTTTACACAAAATTAAATAATATTTTTTGTTAAACAATTACAGTACATACGAATTGCTTTTTTGTTGGTATGAACTGTACGTAGTGTTCTCATTACCGTACACGTTCGTAACAGGCGTGCCACAGTTGTTGTTAAGCATTTGCAAATGTGCACGCTCGAGTTCAGCAATTATGTGTGTCATTTCATTTTATTAATAATGTGTGTGCTGCCAGGGAACGTCACAGTATACAAAGAATAATACCCTACAGGGTTTAGTATTTTTGATAAACCTATGCAGTAGCGAGCATAGTTGCCCCAGATGTTGCACTTCATTTTCTTACTTTACCTTTCACAACTGTTTCATACTTCAAGCTGACCAGTTATGTGTTAATTTATCTTTCACTGCCACTCTACCAAACAGCGAATTTTAATGACTAGTGACGATCTGTGATTGTTGTTGCCTGAAGAAGGCTACTTTGAAGTTGCTAATTATAGCCTGACAAGGTGATAATACAGTGGAAGTAGGTTTTTTTTCATCTACGTTTGTGCTATGACTATATGGAATGGTTAGAAATCTGCAAACAAATGGTATTCTGCAGTATTATTCTGAGTTTACTTACGAAGTATCTGATTGAAATTTAATACTGTTATCTTATTTCGGGAGTTTGGAACTTTTCTTTTGTGATCTTGGTACAGCAGAGCAGACTTGGTTTTAAGATTCTAAGATAGTAATTTTTTTCTTCAGGAAGACAGTTTGCACATATAATTAAGTTTCTTGTGAGTTGTGGTAACTTGTGATGTGCGTTTTGCTTTACCTTTATGAGGCAGAATACAGTGTTATTTTTGAGGAATGTGCATTGATGACATTTTCTGTAGGTTCACATTTTGTGAACTATGTCACCCATTATTTTGCCTTGGCATAGATAACTGCTGACTTTATTTTGGATAAGAGACCGTGTACGAGTGGTTCTGAATTGAGGACGGTATTTATGATGGTAAGTAGTTTAACTAGGAACATTTCTGACAGACTGATGCTTGTTCAGCTATTTAGAAAGTATCTTGAAGAGTGACAATTTCACAGTTGTATGTGCACACATGAGAAATGTAAGGAATATTGTGTGGCAGAGATATGAAATATGATCAGGAATTTTGTTTCAGAATGGCCACGTGAGGTTTTATGATGTTACTACGTTTTATGATGGTGCAACTATGGTTTATTATGATACGATTATGGTATATTATGTGAAGTGGATTATGATTTTAGGATATTATGCTGAAGATTAATGAAATACGTTGTTCTGAGGAAGACACACGAGGCATTATATACGATTTAATTAGGAAGCATTTTTTCGGCAATTTGTGGTACAAGACAAGGTACACTCTTTAAACAGAGCAGCCCACAGCTGTACTAGATACATAGAAGTTCCTTTTGTGCACACTTTGTTCTATGGTAGAGTCAGTGATAATTTCAAGAGAGATTTATTTTGTCATGAAAGGATTTCTGGGAAGACAGTATTACTGAAGTTTTGTTGCTACTGATGAGATGTAATATGACATGTAAGAGCCATCTATTACGGAAAGCACACGAATTACAAAAATGGTTCAAATGGCTCTGAGCGCTATGGGATTTAACTTCTGAGGTCATCAGTCCCCTAGAACTTAGAACTACTTAAACCTAACCAACCTAAGGACATCACACACATCCATGCCCGAGGCAGGATTCGAACCTGCGACCGTATCGGTCGCGCGGTTCCAGTCTGTAGCGCCTAGAACCGCTCGTCCACCCCGGCCGGCCACGAATTACAGTTTGTGATACCAATCATACCTGCTATATACATTGCAAGCTCCAGAAAACACCAACGCTTGAAGTTACATATTTTCTTTCCACCTGTTTGGAGATGAGAGTGCATATGTGGATGTATCTGTCTAGCAATAAGCATGAATGGTTTTACGAAGATTTTTCCTCTGCTGCTGAATTTTGTGATTGTACGATGAATATTCTAGCTTTGTGAAGTTGTGGAATGAAATTGTCTCAGTAAAATATATTGGTTCCCTAGTTGTTGCTGTTTACACTTGCTGAACTTTACTTTTAGTGTGTGACATGATCATAATGAATTTTTTCTCTGTTGCTGAAGTAATCAAAAAACACAGAACTGTATGCGTTTGTGTGAACTAAATACTATTTTCAGATCGGAGTATAGCGTACGTGCGAGTGAGCCACATTCTAACAACGCGAATGTTGCGTGTGTTACAGAGAACTAGACATTCTAGAAGACCAGGTCGTGTTAAAAACGTTTATCGATTACTCGCATGTAAGTATGTTATGCATTTTCAAAGCTGTTTTCATTTCAGTTTGTAGTATTTTTGTACGTGATTCAAGTTGATCTGCTACATTTTTTGTGCATTTTATAAATAATTGCGCAAAAGAAGTTACTCCAATACTTTGGTGGTTTTCTATTTAAACAATTTAATTTCAGAATTTATTTTATGGTGACGAGTGAAGATGTAGGTTTAGCTATGGTAGTGATGCAATGCTGAGCCTAGGACCTTAAGTTAATGATTGTAAGATGATGATCTTTTGTCATTAAGCAATACTGAAGCTCAAGAGAAGTTGCTTGCTCCATTTTCGGTTAGTAAACCATTTCTTCCAGCTACTACTGAGCAGTTCGAGGATAAACCGTTGTTGTGTTGAATATTAGAATAAGTGATGTCATTATTAGTTGGTTTATGAGATATGTCTTTTGAATGTTGTATTTACTTTGCGGTTGTGACTACCTACACATGGTCATACAATTCCGACTCCACACATGGACAAGTTGACATTGGACATCTGATGATGTCGGCCTTGTCATGCTACTTTCAACTTTCTATTCGATGATCGTCATATAAACATTAGTATGATTTTTTTTAGAAACGAAACAACTGTGCTGTAATAATAAGGATTTACTTGTAATAATCACTTCCCCATACTCACTGTTAAATTTGTAAACTAACTACGTTAGCTTCATCTGAACTCCCTTATAATGTATGTGAAGGAATTGCATGTATACTCAGATATATATTTTTCTTAAGTGTCTACAATAGAAACTGGATTATATGAAATTTTGATTTCTTTGTCGATCTGTAATTTTGACTTTGGTAATTCAAATCACATGTAATTACTATATATCAACACTAGAATCAACAATTAATTGCAACATTTCTTTAAAATATGGCACCGTTAAAATCTTTCTAGAAATTTGCATCATTCAGTGATGTTATGAGCCACACACTTTGCGTTTTCTGGATCAAAACAAGTACCTTATCGTACACTATTTACTGTACCATCAGAAAATGAGTTTGTGTACGACAACTCTGCCACCATGTGATTGGCCTGTACCTAATATTTAAAATTGTACTTCAAGAAAGTTGCCAAATTTAGGTAATTATCTGTGACCGTACATATTTTGAGTGATTTACAGCGCTCTGAGCTTATGTGCCTATTCCCATGACGCACATTTTATATTCAAATGTACATAACTTACTATTATTCATTTATTCGTTTTTAATTCGTTTTTGTTATTGTGCCATATATGAGACTTTTGATGTTCCACGTCAATTAAGAGAACATGTTTTTTCAAAAGATAGAACTTCAATGCATTTATGATCATATCATCAATTTTTTGGCATTAAACAAGATGTACTTCGGACTTATATTATGAGTACTGATTCTGTACCGAATCTTTATCTGAAAATGAAAAGGAGTGACACACTAAAAATTTTGGTGTGGTTGCCAGTGGACATAGTGTATGTAGTTAGTCCCTGAGTCTACTTACAACTCAAACTTGCGTGTCCTTATATATATATATATATATATATATATATATATATATATATATATATATATATATATATATATATATATTAGATTTCGGTGTTAATAATTGCATCTACGCAACTGGAAGACATTTTTACACTCTTGGAGAAAGATGACTAACATTTTGTTATTCTATTAAATAAAGTACTATCACTGCCAGTCTGACGTGGAGAGAAGCCATGCCCAAGGAAAGCTCGCAGCCAGCCCTGACCATGTTAGTAGCGCCGGAGGAGATTTTGGCCTTAACCAAGGACTTTGGTAATTTGCCTTTTTGCTGCAGGTACCTTTTGATTGCTTGCACACTGGAGGGATTTTTGTCAGATTTGTGTATGCATACATTGAGAGTAATATTCGTATCTTTGTTGTAACCAGATACATGATTGTTGACTATACACATTGTTGTAGAATTAAAGTTTTCAAAATTTTCAAGGAAAGGAAAGGTATGAGTAAAGTTTGTCAATTTATGAATTGTTATTTTCAGAATATACTCGTAGTAAAATAAAGCCGTTATTGGTTCCTTTAATTTTCTACACTATTTAAGACTAGTTCACCAAACCTGTCCCGATCATTCAATTTCTGTATTAGAAACATGGGCGAAGTTGTATCAGTAATTGTAACCACGAATGTCACTCTGCATGGATCGCAGTATTCCTTTTGAATTGTTTTAGCATCTTGCTGGTCACGCAGTCGCAGTGACAAGACGAGGTAAGCAGTCTGTTGGGTAAAGGAGCATTGCAGTATAATGCTTAGGAGACGTTAGGGATTATTTTAAATTTCGCAGTCATATACTAGAGAATTAATTTTTCATGATTTGTTCATGGGTAATTTCTGTTTTTGTTCTTCATCAGAAAGCTGACTTATCCGATAAGAGGAGGTTCCAGAATTGTTTCAATATTAACATGTCAGAATAAGGGTTTTTACAACACAAACTGTGCGAGTACATATCAGATTTTTTGATAACGCTAATAAAGTTTCACTAAATTGCTTTGAGCTTTTACAGAAGAAGTATAGGTAACGATAATATACTAAGAGATTGAGCTTTACACATTTCCGTGCGTCTTCCACCATGTTGTAATGATCATTACAAGTTTTAATAAATAAAACTAACAACATTCCACACCACTATACGAGCATACACACAGCAACAGAAGAAATAGCAAAAAGTGTTCGTAAAACTGTCATTTACCGGTTTTCGGTGAAAGATCTCACTCTCAGTTTTAAAACTTATTCATCTCAGCACATGTGGAGGCGTTACTCCCGTGACAAGAGTAACACATGGTAAGGAAGTAATAAATACAGTGTTAACTTCCAAATTACTAGGTGTCAATGACAATGAGAATTTAACTGGAAAAAGTACATTTTCGAACTGCTAAACCACAACTGCAAATCTTGGGTGCAGGAAAATCAGTAAATGGTAGTATTTTGCATATTTTCTTTCAGTTATGTGAGACTGAACAATGTTCTCCAATAACTCACCTAGAAGAAAGAAAGTAGGAACAAAATATGCTGTTCACCCACTACATCTGCTGGATATCTGTTTATGGAGTTGAGCATTTTGAGTACTTCTCCCCCATTAATCTAATCTTCCATGAAAATAATCAACTGTAGTTCAGAAGGAATAATGAAGTATATAATTACAGCACCAGAAGAAAAAATGACATTCATTACTCCAACTGAGTTCTTCTATAGCACAAAAAGGGGTGCACGCACAGTGCTGCAGCTAAAATTTTTGTTAGCTTTCCTAGTGACATAAAATTTAAGACAACAACAAAGTAAAATTTGAAAACAAGGCGGAAATGTTGCTCCTTGACGGCACCTATTCCATAGAAGAATTTCCATTGCTGTGACGTGTCAAAGATGGTGGGCAGAAATTGCTAATCACATCTGTGTATTAAAAAAGAGGCATGTAGCCATAGCTGCAAATTAATTTGTGATGTGAAAGCAAAATGACATGATCTATATCGTTACGATTTATCGTACAAATAATCCATGGATTGCGAAACTAAACAACGACTGTACAAGGGATATCATGAAATTCAAACTTTACCAGCTTCATTTAAAATGTCTGTGTTGTATATGTGATGTTGAGTAACAGTTCTGTCAGTACTCACTTCCCTACCTAACGCCTAAGGCCCGTAAGTAAGTAAAAAATATGTTGGAGCCCTCACGGCTCGTCTCGGGCGGACGCGTGAGCTTGTATGAGCGTAAACGGAGGTGACGTCCCCGTCACAGGCGGCGGCAGCGACGACGGCGCCGGCGCCTGCTATCGACGGTGGCGTGTCACGTGACGGCGCTTGCGCACTGGCGCGCACGCGGCGCGCCGGCTGCGGACCGCGCGGTGTGGCGTCGCGACGCCAGTGTTGCCGCGGGAGCCCACACTGGCCGCGACGCCGGCGCCGACGCCGCCTCCGCCGCCGCATGCGACGCCGCCCCCGATCGCCGCTCGGCTGACGCTGCTCGCTACCCGCCAGGTGAGCGCCCGCTCCTGCCGTCAGCCGTTCCCTCATACACTGCGCCACAGCTAAAGCTGGAAGCTGTGCTCTTTCGCATTAGGGGATTTGCTGAAACATAGCCTCGCTGCCTTTTAGAACTAATCTGTCGGAGTCAAATCGCTTAGGATAGCCATGCCGAAGATAGTCCAATGTTTTCGCCTGTACAGCACACGTAGGTTTCCAAATAACTAAAATTTTATCCAACAAATTTCAACGAATATTTAATGTCTACCTACTCCAAGTGAAGGTCAAAGATATACATGGAGTACAATGCTTTTGTAGAGTTTAAACTGGTTCTATAACTGCATGGAACGCATGGTTTAACTGTCGATTTATAATCTGAATTCATTCCACTGTTCTTCTATAGTAGATATGCAATTTCAAACATAATACATATGATAAAGTTCGTTATTGTTGTAAATAAAATAATATGTGTACAAATAATGTGATGTCATTACCGGCTTAATATTTGATAGCTGCTGTCAGGTATTCTTTAGTCTGCCACGGAATAAGCCTGTTGAATGGCTTCAGCATTTCCCCTGAAGTCAGAGCACATAAATTAGTAGTGCAACTGGGAATTCAGACAATTTCAAGGCGATAGTAGTACCCCGGACACGTTAATTGCTTTAATAACTATTTAATGTGATTGGTTACCGTTTTTACTCATCAAGCAGTTTAGTTATCTACGTTTAAGGATCAGACGATCGACATACTAACTTGGAAATCGTAGCACTTGTTAAGTTCTGTTGGTTACATAAATTACTTTATCGTTATAAAGCGGACGAAGAATTACATCATAATTCAACCATTCGTTTGTTAACAATGTAATTGCAGCTTAGGCTACATGGCACAGAGGACTGAAATAATGCGAGTTCTTAGTGCTATGGGATATCGCCATAGATGTTACACAACTTTAGGCCCTTCTTACAGACCGTGGAACGTCTTGCGGTGTGAGGCGAAGAATTGCTGAACCAAAATAACACACCGAAAAGTAGATTAGCTCAGTTACCTTCCGGTGGGTGGGACGTGTTCCCACATGACGTCGACGTCTTTCATGCTCATAAACACAGTCTTAAGACAGAAATGGATTTCTTGGTTCCGTTTTTGACTGTCATTGCCTTAAACTGCTCTTTTAGGTCTGGATTAATCGGTCCGATTACAGCATCTTAGCGCTTCCTTTCGTAAAATTGTCCAAATTTTGCTCTTGTTTTATGAATGTACCGCTCAAGTACGATATACAAGAATTTCGATTTTAGTGACGTAATCCTGCTTTCTTAGTCTGAGCTTACAGTTGCCAATCTTGTGGGAAGTACATCTGTTAGTAAAACAGCTACAATGTCTGAAAATTCATAGTTGTTCATTATGTTATGATAACGCGGCTATATTAAGCTATACGATATGGTATAAGTGATCTTCAATGTCAAGAATCATCTTTCAGGAGCTGAACATCGACGGGAAGCTAAACCCTAATTTTTATTTCCTTATGTCAAAAAATAATGTGAAGAAAGAGAAGGTGGGTGAAACGAAAAGGAAAGAAGAGAGGAAAAGCCAATATGAGGGCAAGACAAGGCTTGCTCCAAACGTGGCGCGCAGAGCATAGACTTAAAGTGCCTTACTAGCCACCGCGACATTGGGACACTTGTATATTGTGACAGCAGCTACAGTGAACTATTCCCTGCATAATGTACGGACAAATATATCATTTAAGAAGATCGTTTGCCATTTAGGTAAAGACTGATTCTGCAAACGGAATACTCTAGTCATTTTGGTAATCCACAAATGTAAATGGGCTGTCAGAACTTTCTGATTTTTCCGGGTTACAAACAACGCAGATTAAAAGTACACAGCTCAGATAACTGTTGAAGTTTGCGGGAAAAGAAAGTGTAAATTAAAAGAACGAATCAATCGATTTAGACATAACAGTGGGCTATAATTTCTAATACTACACTGTTGATGCAGTACAAAGTATCAAATACAATACCACAACGAGTGTACTGAGCAATCCAATACTATATTAAGTGTAACACATTTTAAAAGAAATATCTGTTGTTTATTTATGGTCTGTGTGACGTTTAGTAATATCTAAAGCAAAAGCGAGTGAAACATTTACGACAAGAAGCTCATTCTGAATTACGTTATTACAAGATATTCTACTATAAATCTGAAAGAACTGAGAATAGATACTTACGTGACTAGATTAATTTGTTTCGTCTCGTTTTAAAATAATAAAACGTTTATAACTGTGATATATTGCGTCCTACGAGTGGAGTACCAGACGTCTATATGCCATTAACCAGTAAATATTACCTCGGGCACAATTCTTGAAACTTGAAAAGTCGTGTATTATAAATGTTTTGTTGAGTAAATCGTACTCATTTTTATATTTCTTGTGAACTGTTGATAATAATCATTTAAAAAGTATCAAGAAAGTGTAAATTCGAACATTTGGAAGAAGTAAAAAATGCTGGTTAAATAAGTTGTTTGAATCAGGTTTACGTCACCTGTCTACCTGCAAACGTCTGACAGCTTAAATTCATGAGAAACAGAGAACTAAAGAATAAGCCTTACGGGTATTGTGAAATATGAACAGAACAACAACAAAAGAGGGGGCGACTGTTCAAAGCTCACATTTTTGCACCTCTGTTGAATAAAAATTTGCTGAGGTTTTACATTCAATTTTATATTGCACCATCCATGCTCTCTAACAACCTTCAATGCTCCTTACTACGGAATCCACAAGATGGCTGAGACTTCGCCGCTCATGTCTGTACCACACATTGACAGAATCACTCTTGAGGATATCCAGTGCGTGAATAAAATTTCTGTTACGCCCCAATCAATTTTCAATTGGTAACACTTAACATCAGTCAGGATCATGACAGCAGATACTGCACGTCACTTCATTTGGCTCCTTCTTGCCACGTAGTGAAGGTGTTCATGAGGTGACGCGGTGTGCTCTTGCATTATCATCTTGAAAGATGAGCCTAACTCCAGAACTATGCTTCTGTCGCTAACCTCGATAGCAATGAGGTGCGACCTACATTCGTAGGGAAAGCTCCGGGGAAACGGGATAAACATTTGAAAATTCAAATGCTGATTTTAATGTTAGTAGAAACTTAAAGGTTCTAGTTAATTATTTACTTAATGTTGATTAAGGGGCTAATTATAGGACTTCCTGCTCTTGTACTGGAAGGCATAGAGAATATTTTAAAGACAACAACTACGTACCACATGTTCCTATTTACACTTGTCAGTAAGAATGAATCGGAAAAGTTAGGTGAATCGCGATAAGATTTCTTCTTGTTTTAAATCTCGTATACTGTACATAATTATAAAGGAAGTATACTGAGTGTGTCAGAACATCTTCCGTACATCATAACGTCATTTTTAAGTACACATGTAACACAAAAAAACTTCTCCTCTCTCTCAGACCCTGCACACTTCTCTTGGTACAACTCCTTTACCTCTTATTTGGCACAGAATCCAGCCTCAGAGTTTTGACGATGCGCGGTCACTATATTTCGCTCAACAAAATCCATGTATTGTATTTTACTTCTCTGACTGTGAGGATTTCTCCACCAGCCATTTCGTCCTTTGCATTTTCTCGTTTCTGCAACAATATTTTCGGGAGATGTGAAGAGTACTGCTTGTCGCTTCCTTCTCGGAGGATTGCGCTCCGTTTGTTTCTTCATCGGTGGAAAAAGTTCACGGTGAGATACTGAAGGTGATGCCGATTCTGTCTGGTTTTCGGTGCCGGTTTCTGATGCTGTAAGAAGAGGCTTATGCATGGCCACAGCACCATGTTCAGAAGTTTCCCTTGCTGTCATGCAACTAAAAAGGAAATCATTTTCAAAGGGAACATCTGCACTAAATGCGTAAACCGTAGTTGATCTCAACCCACTCTAAACAATAGCAGCCGTCGCTGCTTTTAGTATCTTTCCAAAAGAGATCTTGCTGATCCCCCCCCCCCCCCCCGCCCACACCCCCGCCACCCTTGTTGTTCCTCATGAAAGTATTGCGCTCATTGTGATACTATGTCTTCATCCACTTGAAAAATGATCTATCTAATGGCTGAATTCGATGAGTTGTATGGCTAGGTAAACAAATTTTGTGTGCGCCATTTTCTTTGCAAAATTCCAATGCCTCTAATTTTTTATGGGAAGAGTGTCCATCCAGAAGCAAGAGATATCTTCCAGGAACGCTATGAGATTGGTAAGATCCAAACACTTCAAAAAGTCTTCTTCATTTATCAGAAGTGAAACCGTCATTGTTACCAATGAGCCATTAGGAAAACCGGTAGGAAATTCAAGATAAAACATTTTGTCTTTTCATGTTGCCACTGGTGGAATGATTTCCTACAGCGTTCATATAAGCACGTCCGCGAAAAGACAGCGTTGCAAACTTTCGTTGCAAATATATCCTTGTGTGGTTTATTATTCATCTGAAAGCCAGATGTCACATTTATAAATCAGTTGTTGTTAATCAATCAATCCTACATGATTTTATCCACCGAAGTAAAATATTGCTCAGGGACATGCTATTAAGACACTTGCATAATATAAAGGGAGACCTTCAGCTTTCCTAAATGTCGTTTAAGGATTGCACTTGCGAAAAGCAATAAGCCAGACAATTCCTACTGTCTGATCTTGTTTCGAAAACTTATGTTTGATTTCATTTTTTCCTGAGACAAAAGGCAGCTTTTCTTGCAATGTTAGAATGCAAGCAGAGCCCACAAGCTGACAGCGTAAGCATCCGTTCTACTAACTGCTTTCCCTGTTCGACGGTAAACCTAGTTTGTTCACTCTTCTTCTCCAGCTGATTATCATTACCACTTTATAGACGATGGCGAGGACGGGAATGAAGCAGACCAAATAATTCTGCAGCATGACGTATGCTCTTCCCCTGGCAGAAGACAGTAATAGCTCAGCGCGTTCTGTCTTCAGTCCAACCATCTTCACCATTCCCCAGCTGCGAGAAGCTAATAAAAAAGAAGTCAGTAAAACTTTCTGTCCATATCCTGATTTAATTTAGTGTCCCTATTCAAGAAAAAGCATAGTTTCTAGTCTATAGCGGTTTGTAACACTGAAACCATTTTTCAACGACAGTAAAGTACCGTAACCACATTTAGATTAGCACTTTTAAATCAACCACAAGCGAATACATAACAAGGGTAACAGTTAACTAATTATACTAAACTTAAAGAAAATATATTAGAGAATCAGAAGTTTCTGCTCCTCTTACATTCCATAACTGGTGTTCCTTCTGAGGAATTCAGAATACAAGACTAGACTGGCACTCCGCTAGACGGTTTTCTGATACATCAAATTGAGACCGGGATCTGGAGATGATATCACATTATTATGTGCAGTTGGTTTCTCCTGGGGAATCAAATTCTAAAACTGTCCCTACCTGACCATTGTCCATGCTCGTATAATACCAGCCCAGAAGATGACGAATTACCTCCATCCTGAACCTGTGGGACATCACGTCTGAGACGTGCATTGGCATCTGGTTGACTCCACTCGGTTCTGTGACTGTTACTAGACAACTTCAACATTCATTGGTAAAAACACGCACATGCCATAGGTCCAGGTCCTATTCCAGGTAGGTACGGGGACCCGTACCTACCTTCTGTGTGCGTCACGTTGTTGGTTCGTAATGGATGGCTAGAGACCAAATTGATCGTGTGGAGACGGTTGCGTAGTGTCTGTATCGACGCGGCCGACACAGTCACCTACGTACAGACAGTGCACAAGTCCTTTCTCATGAAGTATCGACGAACTGTGATACATAAGTTGCGTCTTCAGCGTTTATTGTAGATAGCGGACGACCACTATGAGGCGGATCTTCTATCTTTTGTAGCTAAGAATAGAGGTTCAGTGCTACAATGACGTCAGTGTGATGTTCATCTATATCTGTCTCTATGTGATTACTCCACAATTCACGCTTAAGTGATTGCTAGAGGGTTCATTGAACCGTCTTTCAAACTATTTTCCTACATTTCCACTCTCCAAGAACGCACGGGAGAAACGAACATTTAAAGCTCTCGATACTAGCTCTGATGTATCTTATTTTATTATGATGATCATTATTTCCTAAGCAGGGGGCGCCAACAAAATATTTTCACATTCGGAAGAAAACGTTGGACGCAACCAAAATTGCCTTTGTTTTAAAGATTGCCACCCCGATTCGCGTATCACATCCGTGACATTCTCTCCCCTGTTTCGCGATAATGTAAAACGAGCTTCCATTCTTAGGTCTTTTTCGACATTCACTGTCTATCCTATCTGCCAAGGATACGGCACAGCAATACTATAGCAGAGGATGAACAAGCGCAGTGCAGGCAATCTCTTTAACACACCTGTTGCACTTTTTTCATGTATCACCAATAAATCGCGGTGTCTGCTTTGCTTTCTTCACAACATTATCTATGTGATCCTTCCAGTTTAAATTATTCGTAATTGTAATCCCTAAGTATTTAGTTGAATTTACAGTGTTTAGATTTGTCGTTCATCGCGTAAGCGGAATTTAGCGGATTACTTTGGTAGGCCTACTCATGCGGGTGAATTCACGTTTTTCACTGTTTAGAGTCAGTTGCCCCTTTCCGCACCATACAGATATCCAGATGAAATGTATTCGCAATTATGAATGTGGGAAACCATCAGCTTTATAATGGAATGACAAGAATGAAATTTTGTGCCAGACTGATTCGAGCCCGGATTTCCCGCTTATTGTGAGCGGTCACCTTACTATTAGACTATCCGAGCACGACTTGACCCAAACATCCTTATGTCGTCAACCACCTGTGTACAGCCTCCACTATTACATTCATTATGTATATGTTACAAAATCGTACTGCAAATCGACGTTACCGCTATTTGGGCTTTAATGCAGCGCATTACTCTTATTTCCTTACTTGGATATTGGCGTGACTTGGGTCACTTTAGATACTGATCTCTCTAATAACGAATGGATGTATATAATTGCTAAGTATGGAGCTACTGTATCACTTTACTCTGAATCGAACCTACCCGGAGTATAATCTCTATCGGAGGCCCTGCGTTTATTATGTGATTTAAGCTGATTCGCTACACTGAGGATAACTACTTCTAAGTTCCTCATGATGGCAGTTCGCGAGGTATGTTGCCAGACTGAATGTCGTACACAAGCTGCATTCTTCTGTTCGTGACTGGAGACACAGTCCGCTGTCCTGATTTGCAGTGAGACATAGCTTCACACGGGTGACTGACCGTGAGTAGCAATTTTTTGTGATGGAAGGAGTATTCAGAGAGATCTTTCCCAAAAAAAGCTTTGCTAGTCATTTGGGTGATGGAATTTGTGTTTGAGCGTTTTATATTAGTTAAGCATTACTTTATTAACAAGTAATGTGATGTATATCTTCTTTTCAGCCTGAAGACAGCATGGATGTGTTCGAGCAGACGTAGTAATAACATGTGGATAGCCCTTTTGTGGTATAGAAAGCAACACTTTGCCTGTCTGATCTTCTCTGGAGCTGTTTATTATAATGTAATGTGTTGCAAATAAATTCAGCACTTGCTCTGTAATGTGAATCATTAACGCCATTATATGGGGTACTTAACGAGCAATAGTAACTTTTACGTTATTTCCAGTAAATTATTCTACGTAACATGTGTCCAATACAGAGGTACGATTCTTAGAATCTAACACATATAATGCAAAGCAGTTAAGCAAATGCAGATGATGTTCAAAATTCATAAATTCCATTTCCGACTTCACCATATTTTCCAATTTTCTCGGCAACAAAACGTGTAGCTCTTCTGATGTTGTCTCCACAGGCAAAGATCTGAAATGGTTAGGTTAGTGGAACTTGGTGGCCAAGAAACGTGACCATTTCTGCCCACCACGGAATGTTGGTTTATGTAACAACCACTATGCGCAGAGTCTCCGTCATGCTAAAAAACCATAACTACCGCCGTACCGAAAGGAACCACTTCATATAATGCTGGAAGCTCAAGAACGTTTACCTAACGGAGCCTTGTACAACGAAGTTGTAACACAACAGTTCCAATCAACTGACTGGCTACCATGCCACACCACACGTTAACAGAGAGACGTTCTTGAAAACGTCACCACAAAAGTGTAATGCTTTTCGTCGAACCACCGATGTCGGTTACGAATGTTATTGATAATTGTACGATTGAAAGTGGCTTCATAAGTAAAAAGTATTGCTGTCAGTACTCGACGATATGCAATTAGTAAATATCCCAATGTTCTGACTACATCTACCTTTTAAGTAATGCTAGAAGCTTTGGATACCTGATGTCCGCCATAATCTTTTATGTTCGTAAATACTCTGTTTGTGCTTGTTGAAACGCTATTTTCTACCAACTGAATAACGTCCTCAGCTTCAACCGCATATTACTCATTTGCAAATTCAAATGAGACATGACTGCCGAACACTACTCCAGACACCATCCCCCCTTCCCCCGTCGGAGGTTCGAGTCCTCCCTTGGGCATGGGTGTGTGCGTCGTCCTTAGCGTAAGTTAGTTTAAGTTAGATTAAGTAGTGTGTAAGCTTAGGGACTGATGACCTCAGCAGTTTGTTTCCATAAGACCTTACCACAAATTCCCAATTTTTTACTACTCCAGAACGACGCAGTTTAGTGAAAACTCATGGATTTGTTACTCTGTGATTAGGACATTAGCTATAGTATTTTCTACAAGCAGCAGTATCGTTCCATTACAAAACCCGTACGTAGATATTGGCGTACCCAGCATTTGTAAGTACGTGCAGCACACTCAAATGACAGTAGAAATAGCCAACGTAACACAATCGCCGTTGAAAATGTTATGTAGAATAAAGTACAGCGTCACAACTTCAGAACAAATATGGCTATCGATAAAGTAACCATTACAACTGGAGTACCAACATGTGAAACGAAAACTTACCTGTAATCAGCTGTATCTCTGAAAACAATAAAAACTTATCTCATGTGACATTTGGCGTACCTTCGAAATAGCGTTTCTGTAAAGATAATGAGAACAAAATATTTTCGTCCTGCGTTTCGCAATTATGCATAGACCGTTATTTGTGGATCTTACATACCTGAATATAACAGAATCAACGGAGTATCAATTCTAATAGATTGCTCAACGTAGAAATTTTTACCTAACTTTTTTGCGGCACAAAAAGAGGCTCTGAATTGAAAAAAAATGATATTACGAATTCTCCACGCTTGGAAACATTTTTTGCCTGAGAATGACATGAAAAGACCGTAACTGCATGTACTGCAAGGCTGTTGGCTTAGATGGTAGCGACTGTCTATGATACTTAACAGAGATATAGCTGCGCATGTATGTTCCACATGAATTCGTGGGGGGAAAAACTGGAGGTGGGGAGTAAAGCAGCAGTTTATTTGTGAGCAGTAACACTGAAAGTACTAGTGCATAAAATTTATACAGTGGTTTCTCAGAACTTCCTGTCAACCTCATACAGTTAATAGACGTCGATTTTTATACGCGCTGTACATCTGTGGATATTTTCTTCCAGATCCCTGCCCAACAGTTGTTCTCCTCTCCTTGTAAGTACCATGTCATTCTAGTTGTAGTTCATACTGAAGTTAGGCACTGTTTGTGACCGAATTATGTACAAATTGAACAATATTATTGTCAATGTAACGAAGAGGCCATTTTCTGCGTCATCAGCCTACTAGCTGATTTGACGCACCCCTTCAAAAATTCCTCCCTTGTGCAAAACTCATCTCTCAGTACCACTTGCACTCAAAGCAATTAATTATTTATTGGTTCCATTCAAATCTCCGTCTTCATCTACTATTCTTCCCCTCTCTTGCTCGTATTTATACTGAGAAGTTGATGTGTTAACATGTATCGTATCACCTTGTCCCTTCTTCTTGTCAGTGTTTCATTAATGTTCCTTTCTTTGCCGATTCTTTGTAGTTCCACCTGATATCTCCCTCTAAAGCACCACATCTCAGACTTCTCGATTTTCTTCTTTCAGGTTTCCTTCAGTCCGTTAATCATTGCCATACAATGATGTGCTCCAAATTCTTCCTCAAATTAAGGGCACTATTTGATAGTGGTAACCTTCTTTTCTTCAAGAATGCTTTCTTCGCGCGTGCTGGTCTCCTTTATATGTCTTCTTTGCTTTGTCCGTCATGTGATTGTTTTTCAAACAATTGTGATTCCTTCACTTCATCCAAATTGTGACAAGTTTGTCGCAGTTCCCACTTCTGATTTTTGTCAGTACTTTTGTCTTTCTTCGGTTTGCCCGCTGTATTTATTAGACTGTTCATTCTATTAAACTTGTTCTAAAACTCTTCTTCACTTTCACAGAGGCTAACAATAACATCAGCGAATCTTATCATTGATATCCTTTTACCCTGATTTTAATCCCACCCTTGAACCTTTCATTTCCATCATTGATTCTTCGTTGTATAGGCTGAACACTAGGGGCGAAAGACTACTTCTTTTTATTACACCCTTTAATTCTTGTACTTCAGTCCTTATTTTTAGCTCTAGATTCTTGTACGTTATGTATTTTAACCACTCACCTCTCTGTCCTCCTTTGCTGTAGCTTTCTTTTATATTCCCCAGAATTTCGAACATATTTCAATATTTTAAGTTTTCCCTAGTGACAAATCATATGAAAGTATCTTGATTTTTTTAAAGGTTTTTTACATTATCAAATGCAACGTCAGAATTATGTCTTGATGCCTTTATATTACCGAAAGCCAAAGCGATCGTCATGTAACCTATCCTTAACTTTCTTTTCAATTCTTCTGTGTCTTCTTCTTATTAGCAGATTGGGTCCATGAGCTGTTACGTGAATTGTACGATAATTCTCACACATATCTACCCTTGTTGCTTTTGGCACTTAATATGGTATATTTCCAATCTCATAGAGTCTACTCGCGAACCTGAAGAGTCGTTTGGCTGCAATTTGTCTCAATGATTTTAGAAATTGTGAAAGATTGTTATCTACCTCTTCTCACTCATTTGATCACATGTGTTGCAAAGCTCTGTTCGGCTCTAAGACTGGATCCCATATACTTCCTTGTCGACTCCTATTTCTTCCTTGACGTAATCAGGCAACTCCTGTCGCTCCTAGAGGCCCTCAACGTACCTGTTCCACCTATTCGCCCTCTCGTCTTCTTTTAATAGTGGAATTCCCACTCCACCCTTAGTTATGTCGTCCTTGCTTTAATTTCACCGAAGGTTATTTTGTCCTGTAAGCTGTATCAGTCTAACGACGACTTTTTTCACTTTTTTTCTGCAGCTATTTCGTGTTCACTTTCCTGCACTTATAGTATATTTCGTTCCTAAGTGGCTTATATTGTTGCATTCCTTCTTCGGCTGGAAATTTTTTGTACTTCCTTATTTTGTCGATCTGTTGTATTTCTTCTGTTATCCGTGATTTCTTCGCTGTTACCGTACTTGTAGCTATGTTGGTCTCTCCAACTTTTGTGGTGGCCCCTTTCAGAGAGGTCCACTCCTCTTCAACTACAATGTGGATGCCCCAGGCTGTGGCTAAGCCATGTCTCCGCAGTATCATTTCTTCCAGGAGTGCTAGTCCTGCATGTTTCGCAGGAGAACTTCTGTCGGGTATGGAAGGTAGGAGACGAGGTACTGGAGAGGATAGATCGGTCGTGCTCGCGTAGTTCCGGTGGTGGAGCAGTTACCCGAGAAACGCAAACGGCCAGGGCTCGAGTACCGTTCCCTCATGTAGTTTTAATTTCCCACGGAGTTTCATATCAGCGTACACTCTACCTCGGAAGAAAATATATTCTGGAAATTACTGAATAACGTATGGTATTTACAGCTTACAGAACACACACGCAAGAGAGCAATATCTATGAACCGACAACTGTTATTAAATATCAGTATTTAGTGTATGTTTATTTTGCACATTTCGTTTTCTCAATAACAGCATTCATAATTTAACGAAGAAAATAATAAAGTGTACGAAAGAGAGAACTTTGGTCGTGAGTGGACCACTGCGTAAGGTTGCACTATTAAATTACATCACATTCTGTATTAAATATGGTAAGAAATCTGAGGACCATGGGTAGGAGAACAGATTATTTCCGTAAAAAAAGACTTTGGGGAAAGACACGCGCAAAGCACAAGGCTTTTGATTTATCGACAGAAACCATGATCACGTTTGTGGGTTTCAAGACATCAGAGTACCGGGAGATCTATCTGTGGAGCATATTACTTGTAAATGCATTCTATAAGTGGAGACAGTAACTGGGTCACCAAAGAGCACCAGATATGTGGGATACTCTAAACTATACGTAACTGTAAAATCCGTCCACGGTCCCTGACGCGCCCATGGCTGCCGGTCGACCGCCGTGTCATCCTCTTCCAGTGGCTTCATAGGACACTGTACGAAGGGACGTGAGGTCAGCACGCAACTCTCCTGGCCGTTGCCAGTTTTTGTGATCTGTAGCTGCTACTACTCGGTCAAGCAGCTCCTAAAACGCCAACTCGAGTCTTAGTTCCCCTAGTTCCCGTCCTCACACCAAGGAAAATTCCTTGGCGGTACTGGGAATAGAAGCCGGGTGCTCCGTATGATAATCAGCCGCGCTAACGACTCAGCTAAGGAAGCGAACACTCTTATCTATACCATATGACATATCATGCAGCGTACTAGCCACACATTATGAGGACAGAGTTTCAAATTCACCTATGCCTCCTGTTCACTGAATGCTACAGATATTATAAAGAGACTCTGGAGCTAGAGCTGTGTGGTCGCCCGCTGTAGAATGCGAATAAAAATGAAGTGCAGGTTCCATATTGGTAACTGCAACTGGAGATTGCATTATATTATCAACAGAAACGAGCATGATGTACAGAAAAGCAAGAGAACCTGGAACACGCTGCCCCTCTTAAAATGACTATCCGCATCCATGTTTTCGTAGCAAATGTATAAAAAAAATAACTGAGAGGTTATCAGTTCATGAAAACAGACAGAAATTGATTGAAAAATAAAGCAGTAGCAAGATCCAGCAGAGCGCTCTTTGCAAGGCTTACGTATCTGGAAAGATACATATTCTTCTTATTCCAAACATATATCTCGATGTAGTTCACTTCTTCATACTTTCTTTCTTTATTTATTTTTTTTTCTTTTTTCAGGAGACGTGGTTGTGAAGAGTGCTTGATTTGTGACTGTACGCAGCGCTACGCCGTACCTGTACCTCTGACAAAAATAACGTTTTAAGAAGCCTAAATTAAGAAAAAAAAAAGAATTACTCCCGCAATGTCACAATACCGGAATCTCCTTTTTTATAAAACAGACACTTGTTTGTGACTAATGCAGCATCAGTAGGAATGAACTAATAGTGATACTAACGTTCTATTGTTCTTAAGCCGATATTACAGAAAAATATTGGTGAATGCGTATCACGTAGCTTACTGCGCCGTTATAAGTAGCAAGGTATAATGTAGGGCGATACAGATTGGTAATTCTTTAGATATTCGTAGTCGTGGGATATATCGAAACGCCTTTGTTTGGACTTCAAGTTTTAGAAGTTCCCTAAAATTAATTGGGACTCTATATACTGAATTAATTTAGTCTCTTTATACTTGTAAATTCATTTTCATATGTTTATAATAGCTTCCTAATACCGACAATCGAAATTCAGAGATAATATGTTGAATACCTTTAATGTACGATTTATCTTTCCTAATTTGTAGCATTGACTGCTGCTGCCCTACGATATCAATCATAAACACAGGGTTGCACATAAATACCTCCGAAATTTCAGAAGAATATTGCGCGAAAATTACCTAGCAAACATAAAAATGACACACATCCGTGGATAGAGCAACTCGCAAAGTTTCGGTTCGTATTGGTGCCCATACTGAGCACCTATAATACGACTTAAAACTTGGAGAGATGTTCTAGCCACCGATGTATGTCTATTTTCCTTCTTATCAATAACCTTCTACTGATTATGGGAAAGGCATTGAGATACAGGAGCGGTAACTAACTGTCGAATGCACGGGGCGAGGTAGCACACTCATTAACCCACTAAATTACGTTGTGGAGTACTCGAGTTCTAATATCTATCATGTGATTCACACTGTTTTCCGTGTCGTCCCTGAAATAATTAGTAAGGATGCTGAGAACATCTTTTGAAAAAGCGATTTATTCGTTCTTGTTTTGCTCCATTCGAGCTTGCGCTTTGTCTCGAATGGCCTCGTCGACGACGAGGCGTTATGATCTAGCTGCCATCGTTTGGCTTCGAAGCTTTAGTAACACTCCTATCTGCATAATAAACATTGGGAATTTAGTTATGCCGTTATGAAAGCAACTGTCCTCTTTGAAGCCCCAACTGTTTCAGCGCCTTTATGCCATCATCAGAGCGTACTTCTATTTAGTTCTTCAAACTTCGAACATGTATTAAATAATAATTATGGCAACAAAATTATGCGTAAAATGTTTAAGTATATTGTGATTAATACCTTATTTTCTAGAATCTAAGATGTTACATGAACGTCTTGATAGCATGTTGCCATCACCAATGCCTTGATGCTATCTGAGTTTCGCTGGCGAGTTAGCAAATCATTATCTATAAAAGTTGTTTAATTTTCCTGCAAGAAAACTCGAGCTTTTCTTCCTTTGTTTGCCAAATTTAATTAATAAGGATGAAGATAACTGGGAATAAAATCGCTTCATTGTTATAAAAAATGTGTTTAAATTAGCGCCGGTGAGATGACATACGTGAAGGAGAACATTTAAATGTCCGTTACTGTAACAGAATAATATTTCGTCGATCTCCTAAGACGTTATAGAGATCTCTCCCTTGCTCAGGGGTGTGGAGGGTTCGATATCGCTTAAGAGGAGTGCAATACGGAGTAATCCACAGCGATCCACCCTGATCCTCGCAGCTCGGACAATGGCGCCAGGTTGGGGGAGTGGCATTCGCTCGGAACCGGCCATTATTGAGAAATTCCTGGCGCCGCAGCGACCGGCCCGCCGCTATGCACTCGTCATATCGGCTCAGGGAGCGAATAGCGGGCTGGCGTGCCCCGCCAAATTCCGCAGAATGTCGTGGAGACTGGGAAAGATGAGTTTCTTTCTATGGTGGCTACTTAACTGCACACTTTTCTACTGAAGACCTGACAGGGGAATCATCTCTGTTCTTAGTCAGAGGGACTAAGTATCGAAAATATGAATCTTCGTCGTTCAGGCTTAAGTATGAATAAGGATCCTTAAAGTCCAATTTACAATGACTTACTGTTTTTTTCAAGCGCTTAATTCGTGTAAATGTTGACTAAAACAGGTTTTAACTATCACGCAGGCCGGCCGGGGTGGCCGAGCGTTTCTAGGCGCTACAGTCTGGAACCGTGCGACCGCTACGGTCACAGGTTCGAATCCAGCCTCGGACATGGATGAGTGTGATGTTCTTAGGTTAGTTAGGTTTAAGTAGTTCTAAGTTCTAGGGGACTGATGACCTTAGAAGTTAATTCCCATAGTGCTCAGAGCCATTTGAACCATTTAGCCAATCACGCTACTGAACTTATGATTAAATTTTTAAATTTATGCCAGTTTTGGCACTGTGAGTTCTTCCGGAATGTCTTTGCCTAAATAGAATGTGGACTTAATATTCTCTCTGGCAGTCTATGGGTGGAGGGAATGTAGAGTCAGTGGGAAATGGAATGGGGCTTGTGACGGCTTGTGAAGTGTACGGAAAGCCACATTAACGTTCGTGCAGCTCCGTGTGGAATGCAGGACGGTGATAACGACAGTTGGCATCCGCGATTCCTCAGATCAGATCATAGCTCTCTTTGAGTGTGTAGGCAAGGAAGATGAACTGCCAAAACAATATAGAAGCCATCAATGGTTGCTACAGAGAATGAAAGTTGCAGAGGGCCGGTTAAGTTGCCTCGTTTGTTTAAAAATTTCGTCTTTGGTGTGTTAAAAAACTGCTCATTTATCGAAAAGAAGGTTTATAATGTCTCCTCTTAGATGAGCCAGAAAGTATCACTTCTTAACTGAAAAAAATACGAAATTGTTGTTTCAATGTCTAAGGATTTTTTCAGTTACAAAAAAAGGGCATGTAGGGTTGTCGATTTTGCTGAGCTAGGTAGTGGCAGATGCTGGATGACACCTATTTGACAATTTATTCATGCTGTTGCTTAAATGTGAAGGAAAATGTTCCTTTCGGGATCCAGTTTTAAAAGGGTTTAAAGGTCGTCATATTCCTTTGTGTTGTCAGATCAAATTAATTTGTGAAAATACGTTGTTCAAACTATAGGATCTTGTCAGATATACTATACAGCTCCCAAATTAACTTCGATAGCGAGAAAATGCGACCTGTATTATACACCATACCATCCCAAACACGACTGACCCACATTGCTCATGAATCGTTGGACTGTGTTCTTGAAACTACCTTCATTAACCGGACGTTTCCACGCCCTACAACGATAATAGTGTGGTGTAAGACAACTTTTGCATTCGTCAGTGTGGAAAACCTTATGTCATTGATCAAGATTCTATTGGAGGTTCCCCCCGTCCACTTCTTCCTGGATGACAGTTATAGAGAGTTTGTGCCATTAATTGGATGGACGGCTAAAGGTCTAGTTGGTGGTCTGGAGATGTTTGCATGTAATCTGAGTCGACACTGCCATCCGAATCGCCTCCAAAAAATGCATTCGTGTTACATTCTCCTCAGGATATTAGCACTAAAGCACTCCGTCTTCAAGCCACAAGTGGCCCATCGGGACCATCCGACCGCCGTGTCATCCTCAGATGAGGATGCGGATAGGAGGGGCGTGTGGTCAGCACACCGCTCTCCCGGTCGTTATGATGGTTTTCTTTGACCGGAGCCGCTACTATTCGGTCGAGTAGCTCCTCAATTGGCATCACGAGGCTGAGTGCACCCCGAAAAATGGCAACAGCACATGGCGGCTGGATGGTCACCCATCCAAGTGCCGGCCACGCCCGACAGCGCTAAACTTCGGTGATCTCACGGAAACCGGTGTATCCACTGCGGCATGGCCGTTGCCTCCTCAGGATATTAACGACCCATAATTTTTATATGTCGGCCATTAACTGGTAGTGTTGGCCATCAGTAAGCACTAGGAAACAGTTGTTGTGTTTCGCTTCTCATTTGAGCTGTTTAATGTTCGACTCGTCACTTCTTGGTATGTCAATTCGGCGGAGAATTTATCGTGCTGGCAACTCTTCTTACCGTTAGCTGATAATGCACGTACGATCTAAGTTTGAACAGTGCACACAATCCCCAATGAGTGCCTCACGATTGAAGACGCAGCGCGCTCTACTTAACTTCATTTGGCTTGATATTTTACCAAAGTAACACACGGCCGTATGCAGTGATATTCCTTGGTCAGAAAAGTATTTAGAAGGAATTTCACAAAATAAAATTATATGTAAATCGTGTGAGAGCATTTGTTTCAGTAGCTCAGTTCTACCTTGTAGCGTAGTATAGTCTGCGATGATCTATTGTGACAAGTTTCAAACCATTTCCCGATCTGACAGCAGCCCAGACCACAGCGTTTCACGGGCAGTGTGCCACCAGTCACTAGTTACCTTTATTTTGTCCATCATAAACGATGCTTTTGGAAGCCTGCAACTGTATAGATTACGATTCAAACAATGAAATTACCGGTTATCTTCTTACACAGCGTTATTGTTCTAGTGTCCGCTTGTGACGGCGCACACGCAACCAAATAACGCGTCCTTACATGGCCTTAGAGGCATGCTGAATTCCTTTCTTCCTCGGATGTTCTTTCAGATGGAAGGCTGTGGCACATCGATAAAGCTTAGGTACACAAGTCATGAAAGTTTAATGGTCTGCCAGGCAGCAGGCGAGCCGCTGCGGTATTTGGGCGGCACACAGGACGAGGCGATCGAGGGCGATCCTTTCCGAATTAATGAAGCACGTTGTACACTAGGCATCACGGTATTCACGAAACTACCTAACACGTCCGTGTACGTACAAGCTCTCGACAGAAATCTGGTGAGATCATTTTCTCTGTCTTGGGAACAACATGTATTTTAAACACCAGGGAACGAAAGAATCTCTTTGTTTTGCAAGCATTCGCTATGTTGAATCTTTGCTTTGAGGTTAAATTGACTTTTGGGCTCCACAAATCATTTCAGATTCCATAAATATGTCGAAGGCAGGCGCTGTGTTGTGAAGTGCTATCACACCGACATTTCTATCTTACTGAAAATTTAAAATCAGTTTCTCCAAAAACCTTAGTTTCTCCAAAAACCTTAATGCAAGTAATAAATTACTTATTTAAATACTACCTACACATATGAGCCAGTGGGGCACACTTATCATGTATGGATTCACCTAGTAACATATTGGACAGGAAAACGAAACACCATGACAATTTCTGTAAATTGTTAGTGCAGTTCATCAACATCATATAGGTTAATCTCGCACCACTTGTCACTATTATATGACGTTACTTTCACATGGTAACCGGAAATGTTTTCCCATTGCATTTCACTCTTCTCGAGGACAAATTTTATGCCTTTGGATTTTTTAGATTTATTTTATAGTGTTCGAAAGAATCCCTCTCACTACATTGTAGGGTTCCGTACCTCAATAGGTAAAAATGGAACCTTTATAGGTTCACTTGCATCCGTCTCTATCTCTCTCTTTCTGTCAGACTGTTCAAACCCTTTCCTCTCGGGAACATGTAGACGTACGACGTTGAAGTTTATGTAATATATTAAGATCTACGGACCATTGACAGTGTAAAAAAGTGAAGCTTCAGTCAAATGCACTCAAGAGATACGCCCAATTACATAAACTCATCAATAAAAAACTGAAGGCTATTTCCCGTTGACCTAGAATCATGAAATTTAAGAAGAAGTAATGTTTCACACCACAACGAAACGAAAAAATCCTGAAGTTGGGAATCTGTAATTAATCACGCGGATAAAAAATTATCGTATGTTTTCAGATTGTCTTTTCCCCAGAAACGGGTAGTCGTATCAAGTTTAAAGTTATGTCAAATACTAAGGTCTGTGGTTCCTTTGTGGCATATTTATCGTTAGCTTATACGTTAATGCAATCAAAAGATACGGAAATTTATGTGGCATAGTTTGATACTCGGAAACTCACTCATTAGAATCTATAGGGTGCTTCTCCTCGACATAGCATCATGAAATTTAACGTGAACAACTGTTTCACAGTGCAAGTAAAGAAAAAAATCAGAAAATTGTTACTTTGTAATTATATCACACGAAAAAATATTTCTTTTGTAATTTGTTACCCAACGTCAGGCTTGACATTAAAACATTCACGAAAGTCTTGGAATCCCTGGGACCGATATCTTGCTACTATCAATGTTGATAACAGACAAAAGTAGTCGAGATCCGCCATTCCCAGGTTGTATGAACTGTCTATATACTTAATTAAATCTATACGTAACTCCAGCTCACAAATCCTATCCACACCTGGCCCATTTATTATTATTTTTGAGCACAGATTACAGTTTTACACCAGTTTGCAGATTCGATAGCAATAACCTCCCTCTGAATACCAGAATACGAAATACACTCCTGGAAATTGAAATAAGAACACCGTGAATTCATTGTCCCAGGAAGGGGAAACTTTATTGACACATTCCTGGGGTCAGATACATCACATGATCACACTGACAGAACCAGAGGCACATAGACACAGGCAACAGAGCATGCACAATGTCGGCACTAGTACAGTGTATATCCATCTTTCGCAGCAATGCAGGCTACTATTCTCCCATGGAGACGATCGTAGGGATGCTGGATGTAGTCCTGTGGAACGGCTTGCCATGCCATTTCCACCTGGCGCCTCAGTTGGACCAGCGTTCGTGCTGGACGTGCAGACCGCGTGAGACGACGCTTCATCCAGTCCCAAACATGCTCAATGGGGGACAGATCCGGAGATCTTGCTGGCCAGGGTAGTTGACTTACACCTTCTAGAGCACGTTGGGTGGCACGGGATACATGCGGACGTGCATTGTCCTGTTGGAACAGCAAGTTCCCTTGCCGGTCTAGGAATGGTAGAACGATGGGTTCGATGACGGTTTGGATGTACCGTGCACTATTCAGTGTCCCCTCGACGATCACCAGTGGTGTACGGCCAGTGTAGGAGATCGCTCCCCACACCATGATGCCGGGTGTTGGCCCTGTGTGCCTCGGTCGTATGCAGTCCTGATTGTGGCGCTCACCTGCACGGCGCCAAACACGCATACGACCATCGTTGGCACCAAGGCAGAAGCGACTCTCATCGCTGAAGACGACACGTCTCCATTCGTCTCTCCATTCACGCCCGTCGCGACACCACTGGAGGCGGGCTGCACGATGTTGGGGCGTGAGCGGAAGACGGCCTAACGGTGTGCGGGACTGTAGCCCAGCTTCATGGAGACGGCTGCGAATGGTCCTCGCCGATACCCCAGGAGCAACAGTGTCCCTAATTTGCTGGGAAGTGGCGGTGCGGTCCCCTACGGCACTGCGTAGGATCCTACGGTCTTGGCGTGCATCCGTGCGTCGCTGCGGTCCGGTCCCAGGTCGACGGGCACGTGCACCTTCCGCCGACCACTGGCGACAACATCGATGTACTGTGGAGACCTCACGCCCCACGTGTTGACCAATTCGGCGGTACGTCCACCCGGCCTCCCGCATGCCCACTATACGCCCTCGCTCAAAGTCCGTCAACTGCACATACGGTTCACGTCCACGCTGTCGCGGCATGCTACCAGTGTTAAAGACTGCGATGGAGCTCCGTATGCCACGGCAAACTGGCTGACACTGACGGCGGCGGTGCACAAATGCTGCGCAGCTAGCGCCATTCGACGGCCAACACCGCGGTTCCTGGTGTGTCCGCTGTGCCGTGCGTGTGATCATTGCTTGTACAGCCCTCTCGCAGTGTCCGGAGCAAGTATGGTGGGTCTGACACACCGGTGTCAATGTGTTCTTTTTTCCATTTCCAGAAGTGTATTTGTTTTTGATTACCAAGAATGTAGTGCACGATGCTCAGCTTAGAATGTCGACTTTCTCTCATCTTTTTTGGGCTTGAATCACGTAAATAGCAGATTCTGTGCTACTTTCGTTGGAAGATATCGACTTATGCGTGTAGGGTTATTAACAATGATATAGACACTGAAAAACGTGTGTGAACATTGTCTGAAATAGGCTCTACATCTAAATTCAAAGAGTTAATTATACTATTGGTAGCACCTTTTCTGCCCAAAGCAATTACTCATACGTCACCTTACGATTTGTCCTCACAATTTCCCATTTAATGTTTCTGTTTTTTATATGTTACACGACAGCAATTTTTCGTTTCGAAAGTAAAGTTTGAATCATGTGTACCCCAAGCCATCGCTACTTAGATCGAAAGGTTAATTAGTCAGAATCATAAGAAAAATTCTTAATCGGACCGACAGCACAAGCACTCTGTCTTCAGGCCAGAAGTGGCCCATCGGGACCATCCGACCACCGTGTCATCCTCTGATGAGAATGCGGACAGGAGGGGCGTGCGCCCAGCACACCGTTCTCCCGGTCGTTATGATGGTTTTCTTTGACCGGAGCCGCTATCATTCAATCGGATCGACAACATTCGCTTTTATTTACATCTGCCCATATTCGTCATTTCCTTTGATGTTACCTCAAGAGCGCATACGCATAATTAAATAGCATTACGTGGAACTTTAGTAAGACCCAGAAACTGAATCCAAGGAATTTCCTGCAAATCAAAAACATTAGCTCAGACACAATATTACACTGTTTAAACGAAACAAAAAATAACCAGAATACCGTTAGACTTCGATAATACATTTCTAAATATAGAAAGAAACAGTCAAAAATATTTTTTGGACAGTCTCATTTTGGAACAGCTTACAGTGCAATGGACCACTTGCAAGTCGTGAACGTAACTGTAGGACGGATAAATCTATAAATATGCATAGCACCTTCCTCTGGAGGTCATATATTATGAGGAACATCTTCACTGAACTGCAACTAAATCTTCACTGGCAACTTTGAGAAACAGTGGATTCATTCAGTTTACGTTAATATAATGAATAACATACATGCCTTTGCCGCAGCTTCCTTTAGACTTCATCAGGAGAACGGGAAATTTAGGAACGAAACATGAATTAAGCAAGGAGACTCCATATCGCTAAAATTATTCCACCTGTTCTACAAAATGTTTTCATATCTCCAAACTGGGAAACCAAATGCTAATGCAACGTATTCATAACGCCTTTGTTTTAGTGATGACGTTATACTGTTTGTTTTTTGCAGTGGATATATATTTCAATAAAAAATGAAACAACTCAATAGAAAATGATGAAAGTACATTTGAAAAACATTTAGTGCGTGACTAAAATAATAAAAAACCAATATACTAAGAAACAGTACGAATTGACATTGAAGTTATAGGAAAAGATGGCGTGTTTAAATATTTAGGATGGTATAAGATGACTCGACTGACAAAAGCAAAGGTATACAAAAAGAGTTACATTAGCCTGAAGTGCTTCCGACAGACATCTAAAAAGAATTTTCGCAACAAAGCTTCTACTGTTTTTCTGAATAACTGCTTGCAATCAGTGCGTACTCTCAGTTTTTACTGTTATGAAAACGGAAGGTTCTACAACAAATCAATGAAAATACGTATGTTGGGAAAGACAAGGACAGAGAGGAAGGCAAACAAATGGATCAGTAACCCGACTGGGATGGAAGATATAATTATGGCAGTAACGGAAATGAACTGAGTAGGGTAATGGACCAAAGAAGGACTTTACCAGATCCCAGGAGATATGAAATGACCGGAACGACGACCTAATGCAAATTGTGTAGTTCGCGTAAGAAAACAGTAAGGACATGAAAACATAAGGCCGAAAATCATAACGCATGCAAACGTCTCGAGGAGGTATCTCCTCTGTCAGGTAATGGGTATCCAAGAACTGCTGATTATGATGATGAAATGATTCAGTCAACTGCGTAAACAGATCATCTGTCTAAAAATTACCAATATCTGAATTTTGATGTACTACAACTCATTAAGTCTTACCGGCGCAAACATATAAAATAACTAAGTTTCGGTTTTAGACACTTCCTAAGAAACACCACACCAACAAACGCATCCAAAATATGCAGTAAGTACATATAATAAACACTGAAAAATAGATTGTAGATTACAGCTGACTACGTTTCAGGTAACGTATTCAAAATAGAACTACAAATTAAAGTTGTACCTAGTAAGTTATTAGGTTTGTATTTTAAATAATTCAAAGAAAATTTCAACGAAGAAACAACATATGTTTTGGGCTTTCTAGCATATCATTTACATAGTACGGGGATGGTCTTTTATGGATTCATTGTTGAGCAAAACCGTACATGATACCTTACTGTTTTCACTTTCTTAGTTCTGCTCTGTACACAGAAAATGTTGCTAACGACCTCTCCGTTAACAAATAGATCATGTCGACATTTATTCGGTCGATACTTTCTGCTTCCGTCACTTCCGCCACTGTTCTTCCGTTTTCAAGCCAGAGGTCGGCAGCGAGTAATCAGTCCAAGCCGACCACTCGGATCCTCCGACCCTCTTCTATGTATCCTGTATACAAGCCATTAACGCCGCCCCTCCAAGACAACCCACGCAAGAGTTCGCTGGTGGTCGGATTTTCTATGGTGGTTGTGGTCTCCATTCCTGTTTGACCTCAACACGCCGTATCCTCTATGGCGGTTCGCTTGTCTGCTTCTTTTTTCTTTTATTTCTTTTGTTTGTATTTGCATTTCTTTTATTTCTTTATTCAATCTTTGAAATTAAGGTAGTGTATTGAGTAATGAAACATTCATATCTGCAGTGCACAGCCCTTTGGCAATATAATTGATACAACTATACAGACACGTAATTTAAAAACAAAACGACTTCTTTTCCGAACAATTTGAGTGTTTGTTTTTCTACTCAAAAGTAAAGGGCAACACCCACAATACTAAAAAGTAGGGTGTCTCGTGGTCCATTTACATTCACGGTGTGCTACAGTGTCGCCAATGCCTCCACAGTCCTTTAAAAACTTGAACGAATATCTCATCCCTACAGTGTGTATTATCTTCCTATACCAGCGTCCACAAGGATAACACCAGCCCATACTCTTTTCTTGACAGATCGTAAAGCAGTTTTCGGTCTTAGATTCTCAGTCGATACTTTATAGTTAATATTCATTTCTCGTTGTGGACAACGATGACAAATAAAATAAATTATTGCTGCACCTTCAAAAATTACAGAGGTAGTAAAGGACATTGACTTTAAACAAATTTCCCAGTAGTATCTTCTTTTCCCTTACTGTGCGAGGAAAATAATTTTTCTGAAATGCTCAAAGAGCTTTCCTTCGTTGAACTTGGAAAAATATAAAGGACACATGGTTCCGCGTATATCAACCACGGCTGTATTGAAGAGTGATATGAAGTCGATCATTTCTAACGAATATCGTCAGTTGAAATTCTCGTCACTTGCCACTAGAATGGTTTCTAACAAGGACACTGAATCCTCCTCAAATAATAAGGTAGATTTTGCTTTAGGATGACGTATGTAAAATATTCTTACACCATTTTTATAGGATTTCGAATACGAAGTCAGAATAATGGAATGAAGATTCGGGTTTAACGTCCAGTCGACATCGAGGTCATTAGAGACGGAGGAAGCTAGGGATGCTAATAAAGCACCATAAAACCGATGTGGCCATTTTTTATTATCTCTTTTTGGAGATTTTTTATTTATACATGTACTGACTAACCTTTCTATTTTGAGTAATCTGTCTATTGGCACAATATTGGATATTTTACATATATACACTCCTGGAAACGTAAAAAAGAACACATTGACACCGGTGTGTCAGACCCACCATACTTGCTCTGGACACTGTGAGAGGGCTGTACAAGCAATGATCACACGCACGGCACAGCGGACACACCAGGAACCGCGGTGTTGGCCGTCGAATGGCGCTAGCTGCGCAGCATTTGTGCACCGCCGCCGTCAGTGTCAGCCAGTTTGCCGTGGCATACGGAGCTCCATCGCAGTCTTTAACACTGGTAGCATGCCGCGACAGCGTGGACGTGAACCGTGTGTGCAGTTGACGGACTTTGAGCGAGGGCGTATAGTGGGCATGCAGGAGGCCGGGTGGGCGTACCGCCGAATTGGTCAACACGTGGGGCGTGAGGTCTCCACAGTACATCGATGTTGTCGCCAGTGGTCGGCGGAAGGTGCACGTGCCCGTCGACCTGGGACCGGACCGCAGCGATGCACGGATGCACGCCAAGACCGTAGGATCCTACGCAGTGCCGTAGGGGACCGCACCGCCACTTCCCAGCAAATTAGGGACACTGTTGCTCCTGGGGTATCGGCGAGGACCATTCGCAGCCGTCTCCATGAAGCTGGGCTACAGTCCCGCACACCGTTAGGCCGTCTTCCGCTCACGCCCCAACATCGTGCAGCCCGCCTCCAGTGGTGTCGCGACGGGCGTGAATGGAGAGAAGAATGGAGACGTGTCGTCTTCAGCGATGAGAGTCGCTTCTGCCTTGGTGCCAACGATGGTCGTATGCGTGTTTGGCGCCGTGCAGGTGAGCGCCACAATCAGGACTGCATACGACCGAGGCACACAGGGCCAACACCCGGCATCATGGTGTGGGGAGCGATCTCCTACACTGGCCGTACACCACTGGTGATCGTCGAGGGGACACTGAATAGTGCACGGTACATCCAAACCGTCATCGAACCCATCGTTCTACCATTCCTAGACCGGCAAGGGAACTTGCTGTTCCAACAGGACAATGCACGTCCGCATGTATCCCGTGCCACCCAACGTGCTCTAGAAGGTGTAAGTCAACTACCCTGGCCAGCAAGATCTCCGGATCTGTCCCCCATTGAGCATGTTTGGGACTGGATGAAGCGTCGTCTCACGCGGTCTGCACGTCCAGCACGAACGCTGGTCCAACTGAGGCGCCAGGTGGAAATGGCATGGCAAGCCGTTCCACAGGACTACATCCAGCATCCCTACGATCGTCTCCATGGGAGAATAGTAGCCTGCATTGCTGCGAAAGATGGATATACACTGTACTAGTGCCGACATTGTGCATGCTCTGTTGCCTGTGTCTATGTGCCTCTGGTTCTGTCAGTGTGATCATGTGATGTATCTGACCCCAGGAATGTGTCAATAAAGTTTCCCCTTCCTGGGACAATGAATTCACGGTGTTCTTATTTCAATTTCCAGGAGTGTAGTTTCACTAGCATATGTAGTGTTTCATTTTTGTGGTCATTGAGAGACAGTTTTTACTATATGTGTTTTTGGTAACGTGATGTGTTTTAATCAGTTTGTTTATTCCACTCTGCCATTATGGTTTCTCATTCAGGTTGTTTGTTAATATTTCTCAGAATTATTTAAAATTTTCAACAACTTTTATGTCCTGTACTCCAATTATAATTCTTTTTGCCAGTGGCGGTTCCATTAAGATTATTTCTGTTTTTTCAAAAAATATTTTAATGCCAATATTCTGGGCTATTTCCTGGACTGATTGTATTTGTTGTTTCGTTTCTTGAATGTTGTTGTTGAGAAGAGCGAGGTTATCAGAAAATCCTAAAAGGTTCAACTTTATGTCATCTTTTTGTGTTCCAGCCTTAATGTTCTTTGGATTGTCCTTGCCCCATTCCCTCATTTGCGTTTAAGAGCACGATTAAAAACAAGCGGTGACAGGCCTTGTCCCTGTCTTAAACGATTCATTTATCTAGAATGACTGAGAAAGTTCCACTCTGAATTTAATTTTCGAATTTGCATCAGTTCAATTAATTTTGGGTGGAGTCCGAAATATCTAAAAATTTTTAAGATTGAGGGTCTATGGATAGAATCATACGCGTTCTTGAAGTCCACAAATGAAACTGAGAGAGGCGTCTTTCGTTTTCTGTAAGAGGCCATGATTAATTTCAGTGTAATTATTTCTTCGACATAGCTTCTACAAGGTCTGAAGTCTCCTTGGTATTACCCAGTTCCTTACCCAGTTGTCCTTTAATTCTATGGTGTAAAATTTTGCAAAAATCTCGTAGGTAGAGTCCAAGAGCGAGATTCCTCTACAAGCCGTTAGATCTCTCTTGTCACCCCGCTTATGAAGTAGGTTAATTGTAGCTGGGGTCCACTTTTCTGGGAATTTTTATGTTGCCCAAATATTTTTGTAAAATGGTTTGTAAAGATGTCTGAGTTGTTTTACGAGCATACTTCCACATTTCCGCAAACATTTGATTTTCACTATATGCTTTATAGTCTCTCATTTCTGAAAGTGAAATTTCTATGTCTTGTACCGTGGGTGCGTTTATACTTTCTGGATTGGTTTTTACAGGTGTGCCTGTGTCAGTTGTTAAAAGTTTTTCAAGTTCATTACAGGTCGAGAGGTTGTTGAATAATGTTTGAGCGATTAACCAATTAACCATGCTTGTATACTTACATTGTTACCAGAGTTTGCACCTTTTCATGATGACAATCATTACAAATTTCATACATTCATGTGTTTACTGCCAGTCAGAGGTACAGAACAGTAATAATAGGGCGTGAGGTTATTATTTAATTATTTTTTCTAGTTTTTCTGGTCTAGTTTCTTTCCCAAAGGCAATTTCTTTTTTGAAATTCAGAAATAATTGCAAAGAAATTGCATTTTATCCCGCGGTAACATTTATATTATGGTCCGAAGATTGCCTAAGAGAATTTAATATTGCTAATAGCCTTCAAATATACATCGTGGAATCGCCTGATGCCTTGTACCGATGGCTGGCCTGCACGGTATTTAATCACGACAACTTTACCGAGTCGGGAAATATTTCAACAGAAACGGGGCAAAGACCTGCCAAAATTACAACGATGCTGAGAGATAATGCATCACGCGGTGCTCTCTACACACCCGTCGCCACTGAACCGATGGACGTCACTGATAAAAACAAGTGATATGATGGATCGTTGAGACGCAAGGGTGACAAAGTGTGGGTCTTACTTCCAATGGAAATCATCACCTCTGGAATTCCCACTGTCTGAACAAATGGATCTCTGGACAAAATTATCCGGACTCTACTATGCAATGCAGAATGGATCACTAAATTTTATGAGGGACAGATTCGTCAGTATAAAAGGCTTGGAGAAGTATTGCGTTTTCACTAAAGAAGCAGTTACAGTAGAATGGGTTGGTCAGGAGAGATCAATGACTTCGAGCGCGGACTAGTCGTTGCATGTCACCATAGTAACAGATCCATCAGGGATATTTCTGTCGTTCTAAGCCCGTCCAAGTCGACTGTTGATGATATGAATTTGAGGTGGAGAGGCGAAAGAACAACCACAGGTAAAGCATGATCAAGCAGATTTTATGAACTGAGTGACGAGGACCGTCAAAAATCAACGGAGCTCCACATTGCTACCCGAAATTTAGATAGTACAACGACTGTGCATAGGGAGTTGAAACGAATGCAGTACAATGGCCGACTGTCTCCTCATAAGTCAAATGTTTCTGCAGTCAGAGCTAAGCGGCACTGGAGGTGATGTAAAGAGCAACGTCACTGAACAGTGGAGGACTGGAAACGAGTGATTAGGAGTGATGAATCACACTGTACTCTGTGACAATCCGACGGAAGGGTTTGTGTTTGGCGGACGCCGGGAGAACTTTATTTAGCATCATGTGTACTGCCGAGAGCGAAATACTGAGGCCGGCCAGAGTGGCCGAGCGGTTCTAAGCGCTACAGTCTGGAACCGCGAGACCACTACGGTCGCAGGTTCGAATCCTGCCTCGGGGATGGATGTGTGTGATGTCCTTAGGTTATTTAGGTTTAAGTAGTTCTAAGCTCTAGGGGACTGATGACCTCAGAAGTTAAGTTCCATAGTGCTCAGAGCCATTTGAACCATTTTTTGAAATACTGAGGGGCTGGTGTTTAGTATGGCTGTGTATTTATGATTAAGGTATGGCCCTTATTCCGATTAAGAAAACTCTATAAGCGGTTGGATATGAATACGTTTTACGGCGCTGTGAACTGTAACGTGGAGCAAGGGTTCGAAGATGATGATCATTCGTACCAATATGACTAGACACTTTGCCATAAAGCTGCATCTGTGAGGCAGTGGTTTGCAGACAGTGTTGTTGTTGTTGTTGTGGTTTTCAGTCCGAAGATTGGTTTGATGCAGCTCTCCATGCTACTCTATCCTGTGCAAGCCTCTCCTAGTAACTACTGCACCTTACGTCCTTCTCAATTTGCTTAGTGTACTCATCTGTTGGTCTCCCTCTACGGTTCTTACCCTCCACGCTGCCTTCCAAGACTAACTTAGTGATCCCTTGATGCCTCAGAACATGTCCTACCAACCGATCCGTTCTTCTAGTCATGTTGTGCCACATATTTCTCTTCTCCCCAATTCTGTTCAGTACCTCGTCATTAGTTGTGTGATCTACCCATCAAATCTGCAGCCGTCTTCTGTAGCATCACATTTCGAAAGTTTTTAAGCTCTTCTTGTCAAACTATTTGTCATCCATGTTTCACATCCTTTCATGGCTGCACTCCACACAAATACTTTTAGAAAAGACTTCCTGACACTTAAATCTATACTCGATCTTAACAAATTTATCTTCTTCAGAAGCGCTTTTCTTGCCATTGAGAGTCTACATTTTTTTAACTCATCATACATTTCTTCAAACTCTTCATCATCTACGGAGCTAGTTGGCATATAAACATGTACTACTGTGGTAGGCGTGGGCTTCGTGTCTGTCTTCGCTACAATAATGCATTCACTATGCTGTTCTTAGTAGCTTATCCGCGATTCTTTTTTTTTCCATAATTAAACCTACTCCTGCATTACCCACATTTGATTTTGTATTTATAACCCTGTGTTCACCTGACCGGAAGTCTTGTTCCTCCCGCCACCGAACTTCAGTAATTTCCACTATATCTGAATTTAACCTATTCATTTCCCTTTTTAAATTTCCTAACCTACCTGCCTGATTAAGGGATCTGACATTCCACACTCCCATCCGTAGTACGCCAGTTTCGTTTTTCCTGATGAAGACGTCCTCCTGAGTAATCCCCGCCCAGAGATACGAATGGGGACTACTGTTCATTCGGAATATCTTTAGCAAGAGGACGTCATCGACATTTAACCATACAGTAAAGTGGTATGCCCTCAGGAAAAATTACGGCTCTAGTTTTCCCTTGCTTTCAGCCGTTCACAGTACCAGCACAGCAAGGCCGATTTGGTTAGTGTTACAAGGCTAGATCAGTCAATCATCCACATTGCTGCCCCTAAAACTGCTGAAAAGGCTGCTGCCCCTCTTCAGGAACCACCTCTCAACAGATGCCTCTCCATTATGGTTGCACGTACAGTACTGCTGTCTGTAACACGCAAGCCTCCCTGCCAAAGGCAAGTTCCATGGTTCATAGGCGGGGGAGGGGGTGTTAGACAATAGCATTTCTAAAACAGACTGACCTGTTGTGAGTCCTGACCTGATTTCAGTGGAATATCTCTGACATGAGTCAGAACGACGACTTCACACAAGACCCTAGTGACCAGCATCACTACCTTCTCTGGTTTCAGGTCTTGAGGAAGAACGGCCACGCATTTCTCCACGGAAATTCACACACCTCACTGAAAGTGTTCCGAGAGGAGTACAAGCCGTTATAAAGGCAAAGAGTGGACACGCCCCATATTAATGTTCAATAATTGGTGCCCAGATGCTTTTTATCTGGTAGTAGATATTCCTCTCTCTTGCAAAACTGTTCCTGTACCGGATCCATACCGAAATCAGATAACGATATTCCTTAAGCGAGCGAATTGTTCTACATTTTAAAATCATGTAGCTGTAATTGAAATCTGTGACAAGCCTTTACTTCTGTTATCACCAGCCTCTGAAATCGACGCCGTCGTATGATACGTAAGCCTAGATTTGTAGCAATCTGCCGTTTGTTTCATATTTCTGAGTCATTCGTCGTAAATTCTGCACATTCAGCTGTGTCAGTCGAGAAAGAGGTGTGGGTTTTAAATAAAGCACAAAGCGCTATTCGAGGAGAACAGAAAGCTGGTTATAATGACGCGCTCTCTTTCTCTCGCTGCCTGTCTCTCTCTCGCTTTTCAGCCTGTGTGGCTTCGATACGACGCGCAGGTACGGCAGCCGGGAGAAAAAACAGGTGAGCGTCGCTGCTGCCATTCAGCGAGCGCAATATGTTTGCGAGCGGCATACGTGGGTCGAAAATAAAGAGCCAGCCATAGCCGAGCAGCCCGGCATCCACTCCTGCACTCCTGTGTGTGAGCCGCCTTCCCAGACAGGCCACTCAGTGAGCCTCCCTACACTCGCCGACGTCTGTTGTGTGGGGTTGGGAGCAATACTTGCTCCTATGCCTTTATGAGCTAATATGACGCTGTAGCTGAGACGCTGCAACTTTTTTCCGATATACGCCTTTGAGCAACATGAGAGGTAGAAGGCAAATTTATCGGATAAGTGGGTGCAATTTATATCGGTAGTTTCAATAAAGCACCTAGATGGGCCTAGACACAGAAAATTTTTGATTCAGCTCATAAAATTTTATTCGAATGCATGGTTTCGCGGCGATGCACGCTGATAAAATTTTCTCAGCCTTCCAGGCACGGGTAGTGGTTTAAAATCCATTTCCGCTGAGTACTCTTCGGCCTCTGTGATGTTGTTGTTGTGGTCTTCAGTCCTGAGACTGGTTTGCTACAGCTCTCCATGCTACTCTATCCTGTGCAAGCTTCTTCATCTCCCAGTACCTACTGCAGCCTACATCCTTCTGAATTTGCTTAGTGTATTCATCTCTTTGTCACCCTCTACGATTTTTACCCTCCACGCAGCCCTCCAATACTCAATTGGTGATCCCTTGATGCCTCAGAATATGCCCCACAAACCGATCCATTGTTCTACTCAAGTTGTGCCACAAACTCTTCTTCTCCCCAATTCTATTCAATACCTCCTCATTAGTTATGAAATCTACCCATCTAATCTTCAGCATTCTTCTGTAGCACCACATTTCGAAAGCTTCTATTCTGTTCTTGTCTAAACTATTTATCGTCCATATTTCAATTCCATACATGGCCACACTCCATACAAATACTTTCAGAAACGACTTCCTGAGACTTAAATCAATACTCGATGTTAACAAATTTATCTTCTTCAGAAACGCTTTCCTTGCCATTGCCAGTCTGCATTTTATATCCTCTCTACTTCGACCATCATCAGTTATTTTGCTCCCCAAATAGAGCCAATAGCCTTTGTGATAGAGGTAAAAATTTATGACAACACGATCAATAAAGACGACGGCCTGCAACCAAGCACTGCTTCCAATCCGACCATCGAATGGTTAAAATAGGCGCAGTGTGTGCGCAGAGAGAACATTGTTAATTATGACGTCACAGAATGTAGCGCGGCATTATAAGGATACCAGCAGCAACAAGGAGAAAGTCACCACTTGGATATGGTCGACGAGTACTCGGCCGGAAGGCCGTTAATTTTAAATTATTTGATGCGGTCTGGAAGCCAGTGCGAATACAATATAAGTTTGCCTGCCACGCGGGGTAGTCTCGCGCGGTCTCTGGCGTCTTGTCACAGTTCCAGCGGTCCCGGTCCCCCCTGTCGGAGGTTCGAGTCCACGCTCGGGCATGGGTGTCTGTGTTGTCCTTGCGTAAGTTAGTTTAAGTCAGATTAAGTAGTGTGTAAACTTAGGGACCGATGACCTCAGCAGTTTGATCCCATAAGACCTTACCACTAATTTCCTATTTTCGGTTTGCATGCGTGTAGGAGGGTTGTTCGGAAACTAATGTCCGATTCGGCACAAAATGGAAGCCGCAGTAAAAATTATTGTGCAATGTCTCTAGGATGACAATCGATCGCGTAAAATCGTTCTTTTCAGTACTGAGCGCACAGTGAGCATATAAAGGTGCAAAGATAGATCAGGTCTCCCGCCAAGTATGAGGGACTGGTGAGATACCTCACCTGATATACAGCAGACATACCCCTCATGCCTTTCCTTCTTCATGACAGTTCTCGGCCACACACTGCAGGGGCAAGGAAGATGCTTCTGCAGCTTTTCCAGTGGACAGTTTTTCATCACCCGCAACACGGCCCTTAACTGCCTCCTGTTGAGTTCCATCTCAGCTAACATAAATCGCTGCCTATGCTTTCTGAGGCAGAGAAAGGAGCTGTAGATCAGCGTAGAGAGGGGACGGAAAGCACAGACGGCTGCCTTCTATAGCGAGGGTATTGCAAAGTTGGTACAACGCTACGATAGATGAATAAGTCGGGGCGGCGACTATGTAGAAAAGTAGGTGGAAGATGTTGCTAACAGTTGCAAACAAAAATTTTTTATTTCCATGGTGGTTTCCATTTCGCGACCAGTCGGACCTTACTCTCCGGTTACCCCTCGTATTCTACTCACACAGATCATAATGAGGGACATAAACATGTACATCCTGGGTATCATATTGCGGTAGTTTGTGATTGCTTTCCTCATAAACAATAAACATTCAGGTTACTTTATCCGCTAGTTAAGAGATATGGATATACGTAAGGAAGGAAATTTTGGAATAAAACAAGAATGAGGAGGCATGATGAAGGATGGGTGAAAATGACAAACATAAATGAAGATCTTAAAGACAAAAAAATAACTGATTAGGAGTTTCTCCAAGAAGACAACACTTATTGACGTCTTAGAAGGAGTGGCGTAAGAAAATAGAACAAGACGGAAGAAAAAATATCAGATGATAGACTAAAGAACAAAACAACTATGTAATGGAAAAAGAAACAGCAGAAGACAGACAAATATGGAATGTTATAATACGTAATGGCATGCCAAAAGTGCAGAAAATTCCATAAAAAATAAGAAATTACAACGTTTCTTTAAATTGAATTCTATCGAGAAAGTCAACGAGATGTCACAGTAAATGGCAGTGCTATCAGTACTTCAGAAAATCTGATCGTTACTGTTAATTTTTCAAGCTTTTCACTTCATTTATGAATCAGTGATCCCTTTTGTCTTCTTCGTGGATAAATTTGATAAAAGGAAGCCCATCTATCTAGAAAGCTCGTCTTCTTAGCATATGCGATGCCACTTGATTCAGATGTAATGTGTTCGAATGCTGATGGTGGAAGAAATTTTCACCACTAGTATTTGGCTGAAAGAGTATGGAGACGTCGTGACGTAAGCTCTCTGAACATCAGACTTTGCTTGAATGTAATAGCTTAAATTCCAAAATGTCTCGGCAGTTTCTCATCGACTGATTGCATGTGACTCTGTGGATGATGGCTCAACCGTCAGATGCGACCGTTAAGATCACATCCCTCCCAACTGCTTCCAGAAGCAGTGGGTTGTATGCCGGCACGAGGATCACCTTCCCCCTTCTCTCGCCAACATATAGCACAAACGTGCCTCCATACTATAGACTGTTCCATTATAATCACCAACATCGATTCATACGCAGAAGATACAACTCTCACATACCTCGAAGGCGCTCACCGTTGTGTGCGGAAGAAGAAAACTCTTTCCGATTAGCCACCTTGACCATCTGCTGTCACAGACAACAGTGCTATACGAGTGCTTCTTCGGTAAAAAAAACTGTACAAACTCCGTCCAAGGATCCGAGAGCCCCGTCGAGACTGACCGACCGCCGTGTCATCCTTACTCAACTGCGTCATTAGATGTGTTATGGATGAACGTGGGGGCGACACACCGATCTCTCTGCCGTTCTAGGGTTTCGTGAACTGGAGCCGCTTGTACTCGGTCAAGTACCTCTTTAATTGGCACCACGAGGACGAGTGCTAACCGTCCCTGTCCTCCCACCAAGTAACAAAACCCTAGCAGTACTGAGAGTGGCCGGCCGGAGTGGCCGTGCGGTTCTAGGCGCTACAGTCTGGAACCGCAAACCGCTACGGTCGCAGGTTCGAATCCTGCCTCGGTCATAGATGTGCGTGATGTCCTTAGGTTAGTTAGGTTTAACTAGTTCTAAGTTCTAGGGGACTGATGACCTCAGAAGTTGAGTCCCATAGTGCTCAGAGCCATTTGAACCAACCAGTACTGAGAGTCGAACACGAGTCCACCACAAGGGAGTCAGCAGCAGTGAGTACCGTGCTACGGATGAGCCAGTTTCACGCCTTGCTTCGGAGAAAAATGAAATCACTTAACGCAAAATGGTGAAGCCACAATATTTTCACTCATGATATACTAACTCTTAATTTCGAGTTTTCTTCGTTACGACTTGATTCAGAGTAATACTGTTCAGATGGTTCAAATGGCTCTGAGAACTATGGAACTTAACTTCTGAGGTCATCACTCCCCTAGAACTTAGAACCACTTAAACCTAACTAACCTAAGGACATCACACACGTCCATGCCCGAGGCAGGATTCGAAACTGCGACCGCAACGGTCACGCGGTTCCAGACTGTAGCGACCAGAGCCGCTCGGCCACCGCGGCCGGCAGAGTAATACTGTGACAGATAAGATTGAAGACGGCAAGGAAACAATTTTAAGTGGAAAAATCTGGGGCAGTTGTATGTAATTCAATTTGCATAATAACCTACAGCACCTGCCAGTTATGTGTAATTTACTTTCGGGGAATTCCGATAGTATGGTGGCATCAGTAATGTTTATAAAAGGTAAAATACATATAATTCTGAGTTAGGGCGTATTAAAAGCTAGAATCAGTACTAATAACATCGAAGCACAGCTGCTTATGAACTTGGGGTCTTCTTAGTAGCTATCATTTGATATAAAACTTAGTGTAAAACTGAAGAAACTGCAAAAAAGTGGGAATTAAGGAGATGGGACCTGGATAAACTGACTAAACCAGAGGGTGTACAGAGTTTCAGTGAGAGCGTAAGAGAACAATTGACAAGAATAGGGGAAAGAAATACAGTAGAAGAAGAATGGGTAGCTTTGAGGGATGAAGTAGTGAAGGCAGCAGAGGATTAAGTAGGTAGAAAGACGAGGGCTAATCCTTGGGTGACAGAAGAAATTTTGAATTGAATTTATAAAAGAAGAAAATATATAAATGCAGTAAATGAAGCAAGCAAAAAGGAATACAAACGTCTCAAAAATGAGAACGACAGGAGGTGGAAACATGGCTAGAGGACAAATATAAGGATGTAGAGGCTTATCTCACTAGGGGTAAGATAGATACTGTCTACAGGGAAATTAAAGAGACGTTTGGAGAAAAGAGAACCACTTGTACGAATATCAAGAGCTCAGATGGAAACCCAGTTCTAAGCAAAGAAGGGAAAGCAGAGATATGGAAGGAGTATATAGAGGGTCTATGCAAGGGCGATTTACTTGAGGACAATATTATGGAAATGGAAGAGAATGTAGGCAATCTTATCTAGCTTATCTTAGAAGCTAGATTAAGGAAAGTCAAACCTACGTTTCTAGCATTTGTAGACTTAGAGAAAGCTTTTGACAATATTGAGTGGAATACTCTCTTTCAAATTCTGAGGTTGGCAGGGGTAAAATACAGAGAGCGAAAGGCTATTTACAATTTGTACAGAAGCCAGATGGCAGTTATAAGAGTCGAGGGACACGAAAGGGAAGCAGTAGTAGGGACGGGAGTGAGACAGGGTTGTAGCCTCTCCCCGATGTTATTCAATCTGTATATTGAGCAAGCAGTGAAGCAAACAAAAGAAAAATTCGGAGTAGGAATTAAAATCCAAGAAGAAGAAATAAAAACTTTGAGGTTCGCCGATGACATTCTGTCAGAGACAGCAAAGGGCGTGGAAGAGCAGTTGAACGGAATGGACAGTGTCTTGAAAGGAGGATATAAGATGAACAACAAGTGGAAAGATCATATAAAATTAATTGTTGGTAAGGCGGGTACCAGGTTGAGATTCATTGGGAGAGTCCTTAGAAAATGTAGTCCATCAACAAAGGAGGTGGCTTACAAAACACTCGTTCGACCTATACTTGAGTATTGCTCATCGGTGTGGGATCCGTACCAGATCGGGTTGACAGAGGAGATAGAGAAGATCCAAAGAAGAGCGGCGCGTTTCGTCACAGGGTTATTTGGTAACCGTGATAGCGTTACGGAGATGTTTAACAAACTCAAGTGGCAGACTCTGCAAGAGAGGCGCTCTGCATCGCGGTATAGCTTGCTCGCCAGGTTTCGAGAGGGTGCGTTTCTGGATGAGCTATCGAATATATTGCTTCCCCCTACTTATACCTCCCGAGGAGATCACGAATGTAAAATTAGAGAGATTAGAGAGCACAGAGGCTTTCAGACAGTCGTTCTTCCCGCGAACCATACGCGACTGGAACAGGAAAGGGAGGTAATGACAGTGGCACGTAAAGTGCCCTCCGCCACACACCGTTGGGTGGCTTGCGGAGTATAAATGTAGATGTAGATGTAGATGAACAAAAGCAAAACAAGGATCCTGGAATATAGTCTAATTAAGTCGGGTGCTGCTGAGGGAATTAGATTAGAAAATGAGAAACTTAAAATAGTAAAGGAGTTTTGCTATTTGGGGAGCAAAATAACTGATGATGGTCGAAGTAGAGAGAATATAAAAGGTAGACTGGCAATGGCAAGGAAAGCCTTTCTGAAGAAGAGAAATTTGTTAACTTCGAGTATAGATTTAAGTGTCAGGAAGTCGTTTCTGAAAGTATTTGTATGGAGTGTAACCATGTATGGAAGTGAAACATGGACGATAAATAGTTTAGACAAGAAGAGAGTATAAGCTTTCGAAATGTGGTGCTATAGAGGAATGCTGAAGATTAGATGGGTAGATCACATAACTAATGAGGAGGTATTGAATAGGATTATGGCACAACTTGACTAGAAGAAGGGATCGGTTGGTAGGAAATGTTCTGAGGCATCAAGGGATCACCAATTTAGTATTGGTGGGCAGCGTGGAGGGTAAAACTCGTAGAGGGAGACCAAGAGATGAATACACTAAGCAGATTCAGAAGAATGTAGGCTGCAGTACGTACTGGGAGATCAAGCAGCTTGCACAGGATAGAGTATCTTGGAGAGTTGCATCAAACCAGTCTCAGGACTGAAGACCACAACAACAACAAAATAATAAACAAAACTTTTTCCGATTTCCTGTAAGTATATTCAATCTGTCAGAAAGAGTGCCTTGTAAATGAGTTTGATCACATGATACGGAAAGTCAATTGTTAATGTATTAATTGTGACCTGTAACAGAAATGCAAAGCAAAAAACGGAAAGCACACGAATTACAAAAATGGTTCAAATGGCTCTGAGCACTATGGGACTTAACATCTCTGGTCATCAGTCCCCTAGAACTTAGAACTACTTAAACCTAACTAACCTAAGGACATCACACACATCCATGCCCGATGTAGGATTCGAACCTGTGACCGTAGCAGTCACGCGGTTCCAGCCTGAAATGCAAGTACTTTCTCGTAATTACTATTATTGTCTTTCTCTCTTGGCTGATTGACAGTGAGTGACACAACTATCCAGTCACTGCAGCTTACCACATTCTGCAAGTAGAATGATCTCGAACCATTATTTCTTCCCTTCAGCCGTCCTCTCAGCTCACTGTACCATTTATTTATAAATCGAGTGGCCAGAAATATGTTCCGATGCAGAGCAACACCAAAGAATAAATTTCTGGCATTTCAGTGAATGATCACAAAAACTTTTCATCCTTAGACTAACCTGGTTTGGTCAGAAATTTTCATCTTAATATCTATTTTATAATATGTCCTACGGCATGATGGATTTTTTTTTCTACACTTTCTGGATAACTGATTTAACCCGCAACTCTTTTGCAGTTTGTGCACCACCAAAGAATTTGATGGTAGAAAGCAACAACAGAAAGAAGCTGCATTGTATGTACCTTCCTGAGGGTATATGTAAGAGCGGTCAGGAATATGCCTCGCAGTAAAAATGGGTAAATGATAGTTAACTATTACCAATGAGTAGCAGTTACGGGATGTAATTGCAGCAGCAAATATCTTGGTTAGTGAAACTTCCTGGCAGATTAAAACTGTGTGCCGGACCGAGACTCGAACTCGGGACCTTTGGCTTGCGCGGGCAAGTTCTCTATCAACTGAGCTACTCAAGGACGACTCATGCCCCGTCGTCACTTCTTTACTTCCGCCAGTACCTCGCCTCCTATCTTCCAAACTTTACAAAAGCTCTCCTGCCGTACAAAATACAAACACTATTTTACCGTTAATCCAGATATTAAACTTGTTTCACCCTTATTTAGCAGACTTTAAAAGGCTGTAGATGGATCTGTCGTCTGAATATTATTGTAGTGTGGTTGTCTTCGCGTATGACGTGTGAAATAGTGGAAACTAGGGAAAGAACTATGAACTTGCAGTTTTCACGGCATACAGGCAACAATTTTGCAAATCTTGTTGACGTTTGATATAAATTCCTAGGCATATTCTAGTGAGCAATTTTTATACATCATCGTAGAGTTATTTCCTTATTTGAAATTCTGCATGGCTTCTAGTCACCGGCGAGCTCTCTGCTCATAAGACGCAGCCCTACGAGCTGAGCATATAGAGGGCAGCGCTGCTTTTTGCCCCGCGAGGCAATCACAGCGCGGCCCGCCCGCCGCGGGCTCGCATTACGTAAACCGCGGGCCGCGTCTGGAAGCCCGCCAAGCGCCGCCAGCCGATTCACGGCATCTCGCGTTGCCGCCGGCGCTGCCCGCGTCGCGTTAGCACAGCCACTGCCCTGGAAAAACCAACGACTGCACTGAGGTGATACTGGATCACTGTACCAAGAGCACGTTTTGTTGGCTGAACACTACAATACACTTTGAGACTACGATGATAAATTGTCCGGTCACATTAAGGTGACGATCTGCCAAACCTAAATACCAACTTTTGCAGCGTCGACCGCTGCGAGATGTGCGAGAAGAGAGCCAGAGAGATTCTGGAAGGTACCGACAGGGACACACAGCCGTGCCGACTCCACAGCTGTTGCCAGTGCATTAGGTTTCTGGGTTGAGAATCCACGATGCGAACAGTCCGATCGAGGTGGTCCCACAATCTCTCGACTGGGATTAAATCTGGAGAGCTTGGTGGCCAGGCGAGAAATTAAGCTCATACTGGCACTCTTAGAACCATGCACGTACACTGCGTGCTGCCGGCCGCGGTGGCCGTGCGGTTAGGGCGCTTCAGTCGGAACCGCGTGACTGCTACGCTCGCAGGTTCGAATCCTGCCTCGGGTATGGATGTGTGTGATGTCCTTAGGTTAGTTTGGTTTAAGTAGTTCTAAGTTCTAGGGGACTGATGACCTCAGATGTTAAGTCCCATAGTGCTCAGAGCCATTTGAACCCTTTGAACTGCGAGCTGCGAGGCACGCTGCATTCTCTTGCTGGTTGATGCCATCGTCGAAACAAACTGCATGTAGAAGCGGACTTAGTCCCCAAGGATAGTTGCGTAATTCTACCTTCCAGGATGACAAGATCACCCGTGGAATGAAACTGAAACATTCCCCAGACCCTAACGCATGTAGGGTGTTTGCTTTGAGATGTTTCACGCCGTACACGCCAATGATCATGTATCCGGTTAAGCACAAAACGTGATCCATTTATAAGGCCACCAGTCACCATTCAGGGGAGGTCAAGTTGCGGTACTGGCGTGCAAATTCCAGCATGAATAGCAGTCAGCATGGCTGAATGAACCAGGCGCCTGTTGAGGAGCCCCATCCACACCAACGACCACTGAAAAGTCGTTGAGAAGACACTACTGGTGCCTCCTTCGTTGTTGGCAGTTGTTCACCAGTTGCAAATTTCATGCCTCGGTGCCAACTTTGGATAGTTCTGTTTTTCCAGGCACTGTATACTTTAACCACGGCGGCATGCCAACAGTTTACAAATGCTTCCACCCTTGGCCTTAAAGCCAGTCACCGTGTCCGTTTGGACATCAGATAAAACGCTCCGTTTCTGCATTACATCGACTGCACTGTTTTCCGCGTCCCTTAGACACGCTTTATATACCCTCCACTGCTGAGCTGCCATCTGCCTCTTAAAGTGGCAGACATCTATCCAGACCATCGCACAGGAATTCCAAACCGCGTCAGGATCCATTGCTAGTACTATGACAGTTAAACGGGAAGTGAGACAACTTGGATTTCATGGTTTCATGGTCGAGCGGCTGCTCATAAGTCACACATCACGCTGGTAAATACCAAACGTCGCTTCGCTTGGTATAGGGATTGAACAGTGGAAAAACGTTGTGTGGAGTGACGAATCACGGTACACAATATGGCCATCTGAAGGCAGGGTGTGGGTATGCCGAATGCCCAGTGAACGTCATGTCCCAGCGTGTGTAGAGCCAGCAGTAAAATTCGGGGGCGACGGTGTTATGGTGTCGTCCAGCTTTGCACAGTTGCTTATAAATATGACATATTTGTACACACTCTGTAGGGTGACAGTGTATAATTATAACACTGGGAGTACCATCTGACAATGGACAGCCCACCAATCAGCTGAACGTCGAGCATAATTAAAGGTGATCGTATAACAGCCAACATGGAGAACGAAATTGTGTTTTATATATTATTAGGGATACAGAACTGCACGAGATACCTCACTAAGAGTATTCACTTTCATGTGAAGCATCTACGTACTGCAATCAGAGCTGTAAACGCATATGATCCTCGGGAACCTGTCCCCACGTAGATTCTAGGTGTGTCAATAGTTGGTGCTGCAGGACCACCGTATCCCAGGCATCTTCGAACGGCGAAAACTCGGGGGAACTGGCAAGCCGGAAACAATCACATTCGTCGCTCTTCGGAGAAGGTTTGCACGCTTCTTCCCTTCCCCTACCTCTCACCGTTTCTCTCCCCCCCTCCCACCCTACCCCACTCTCTTTCTCTCTCTCTCTCTGTCTCTCTCTCTCGCGCGCTTTTTCTTTCTCACACACATACACACGCCCGTATGTTCCAAAGGGAGTTGGTAGCTAGAAATTCAGTTTCTACATTGCATGTAGAACATGAAAACATTTCCGACTCTGCGGCTGATCCCGGTGGAGGTTCGAGTCCTCCCTCGGGCATGGGTGTGTGTGTGTGTGTGTGTTTGTCCTTAGGATAATTTAGGTTAAGTAGTGTGTAAGCTTAGGGACTGATGACCTAGCAGTTAAGTCCCATAAGATTTCACACACATTTGAACATTTTTGAGTCCATTTCCTCTTCACATGTTGGCGTGAAGGTGGGCCTTCGTTCCAGAGGTAGCTGATTCGAATCTTGACGATGGGAGATATTTCCACACCTATTATTTCTCCGGAATGGCATGGAGCAGTTTTGGCGTAAAGTTCATGCTCTCCAGACATTGCGCTAATGTCCACGATTACATTTAAAACCTTTCTGCAGTGTCTGATGGAATGTTGACGTTAGCCAGGAGTCACCGGGTTTGTTCCATCAGTCAGACAGTGATGTTAATCAGGAGGTTCCTTTGATGGTGTTGTAGATGAGTAGGCCGACATCGGATGTCTTCATCTCCCTCTCTCTCACCACAACATAAACATGACGCTACGCTGTTCATCCATCCATCAGATTTCCTTCCACTCAACAGATACACGTAAGGTACAAATGTCCCATACCGTTGCTGCATGGGCCATCGCACGTAGAGGAAGAAAGTCTTTCCCATTTGTACCGTAGGCAAATTCATGAAAATAGAACAAATGAGAGGAATAATTTATAAGATTTTCAAGTTTCTGTAAAATACTCATTGTGGTGCTGGCAAAGAGCAGAAAGTTTCCCCCTCCCCCTCCGTAGGAAGGGCGCGTCCATCCCCTCCCACCCCTACAACAAAAGCCAATTTCTTCCATTTTCCAAACATCTGCACAAAAAAGTTCATTTTTGGAGCACAGTCGTAAGTACAAAACGATAGTCCTCGCAAAACTCTACACAAAAAGCATCTTGTGTATATTTTAAGTCAGACGAATGATTGTAGAGGTATGAGAGTTCGGATTCCATCCTGTTAATGCATAACTTTTGCACCTTTTATTTCTTTCTAAGTTATGTAAATGACTATATCAATTACGTATATGGAAATGTTTAATATATTTTCAACTTGATGAAATATCTTGTTTGTTCAGTGTTGTTAAAATCAAGATTAGGTGTCCAACAATGAAAACGGCACGTTCCCCTTGCATTCATTTCTCTGCAATTGACGCTGCCGTTTTTCTTCTTTACTAGTCCAGTCTAACTGAATTTATGTCGTCAACCTATTAAAGCTGAGTAGGACAGGTCAGTTTGTTGTGTTGTGTAGTGTTTCCTCTTACTCTCTTTTCTTTTCTTTAGACTGAGACAAGAATAATGTAGGACCGTACCGCCTGTTTGGAAAGATCACTCTCCCTGCAGCGCCCACTGTATCACCTCTATTGTACGCGTCCACAGTGAGGTTGGCTGTTCCGCCCGCTCTGAATCAATAGGTGCCAGCGTTGGCTACTCTCGTCGACGAGATGGACGTTTTACCTATCGCTCCTATACTGTCGTCGAAGGAAGCACCACCTAACGATGGCTGTCAACAGATAGAAGCTGCCTGACCTGACTCCTTGGTTGTTGATCATGGAGCTTTACCGATTTCCGCTTTTCTTCCGTCTGGCCGAGTGTCGGACGGCAGCCGTCCGCCATCCCATATGGAGCAACATCTGAGGGGCACTTCTGATAGTGTTCCACAGAAGAGGTCCCGCGAGACGTCTGTCTCCAGGGTGAATGACGTCGATGCTGAGGACGGACGTTCTGGAGGTAAACAGAGTGATGGAACCCCGTGGTGGTGTCGACTCCCTCATCACAGTGATGTGGGCCTTCCACAGCCGGCCCAATGTCTAACGACGTGCTCCTCATGCATCCGTTGTGTTTGCGTAGTCTGCCCCCGTGGCCAAGGCAGCTTTTCCAACTTACCGCATAGCCACAGTCAATGTCAATAGCATTCGGGTGAACCATAAACTGGCATTACGCCATGAAATGCTGTATGTTGCGGCCGTTGACATTACCGTCCTTCAGGAGCTGCGTGTTGCAAACACATGGCCTCACAGCACTTGTCTCCCACGCTTCCCATACTGGTAGTGGTATTTCGATCCTCTTCTGTGATAGTATCGTCGCTGATACTGTTACCTAACTTCCTGATGTCTGAGCTGTGACTCTCACGTTTAGTGGCGTCAGAATCATCAACGTTTATACGCCTACTGGTTCGGGTCACCACCATGAACGTTCCACTTTCTTCTTTGAGACGATCACACCTCTCTTCCTGAATCAATAGGATACCTTAGTCATGGGAGGCTATTTCATCTCCACTCAAGGGCCCAAAAACCAAATGAAGCATTACTCTCCGTGCAGTAGTCCAGCACCTCAACCTTGTGGTCTCTTGGGAGCATATTCACGGTGACAGTCCGGGGTTTACACATTTCAGTATCTATTCTTCCAGTCGACTAGATCGTCGATGGGCTGCAGGTTGCTAAAATCTGGCTCCTTGCGTTCTACGACGCTGATGCATATATCTGTGTTCTCAGTCTCTGCCAAAGGCTGTGGTGCAGTTGAGGCCCATGAAAACAAAATATATATCACTCCATCCGACAGAGAGCAGCTCATCGAGTCCATGGGGACAGCATGCCGTCAACGTCGTGAGGCATACTAGTCTGCACTGTCACGGTGGATCCTATGTAAAAAGTCTGCCCTCCGGAAGGCCTTGATTGGTTTCAAAATGCCGATCACGACGTGAAGGTAACGAACCCAGGATTTCTACTTAACCATTGGTTCAAATGGCTCTGAGCACTATGGGACTCAACATCTTAGGTCATAAGTCCCCTAGAACTTAGAACTACTTAAACCTAACTAACCTAAGGACATCACACACACCCATGCCCGAGGCAGGATTCGAACCTGCGACCGTAGCAGTTCCGCGGTTCCGGACTGCAGCGCCAGAACCGCACGGTCACCGCGGCCGGCTACTTCACCATGCTCCAGGACTGTAAGAAGATGCCATATTCCCAAAGCATCGGACAATGGTACGGTGTAATGCACAGCTCAATGTTCTCTCTCGACGTCACTTTGTTATGATCAGAGCTCACACACGCTGTGGGTTAGCGCTGGAGGGTCCGTCTATGTACCACGTGACAGCAGAACAGCGCCACCGACGGTGGACTCTGCTTAATGTTCTCAAGGTGCCGGACTCTCCTCTAGCTCGGTCCCTGGAGATGCAACGATGGATCTGCTTGCCGACGTCACGGAGGACGAAGTCCCTGATGCTATCCAGGTTAGTTCCACAAACAAGTCTCCTGGTGCTGACGAATTCCCACTAGAGTTTTATCAAACATTTCATGCCCTGCTGTCCCTGATGTGAAACGGAAATTTTTTGGTATTTTATATCACATATCATGCAGATGCCAAACGATTTCCTTGCTGATCCCCTTCATTCCCATCCACAAGCCTCGGGGTACAACAAGGACATGATGTTCCTCAACAGCAACACGAAGATCTTCATCTGGCTGTTGGCTGCGCAGCTTAAACGGTCAAACTGGTATGTCTTTGACTTGAAAGACTTTTTTGGGAGGTGCCAATAACATCTGCATTGTCCTCTGTCGCTACCGAGACATAATGGCTCGTCCTCACCCTCATCGTGTGCTTGGAATTTCGGCCGCTCTTGACTTCAGCCAGGCATTCGATCGGCTCAGTCACGAGCACCAGGAAAGTGTGCTCTGCGATATGTCTCCTTTGGAGAGCGACGTCCTGTGCTCTCTACAATAGCCGCCGCTCTGCTCCCATGTTGTTCGGTGGGCCAAAGGTGCCCACCCTCTGTACTGGTGTTTTCGCCATTTAAATGTTGCTCTGTAGCCAACGTCAATGCGTGTATCGAATATCTATCGGTGGCCATGTATTCAACTGCACTGTTTATGTGGACGATCTCGTCCTCGTTCTACATAGCGATGATGAGGTCAAGGAGTCATTGCTACGGGTTACCACCTGCGACAAAGCTTCTGGAGCTGCCTTAACATCCGAAAATCAAACACCGTGGCTATATGTGGCGCTTCCTGCGGACAGTGCTGCTTCATTTCGTGTAGCTGCTGCTAGCCGATGGCTAGGACTCGATTTCGCTCATTATCTGTGGCGTACGATTACCATAAACTGCAGGCTCCTACTGTCCCAAATACGAACTGGGCTCCTAGATCATCGCTTATGAGCTCTCGATCTTCTGCACAGGACACAGTATGTAAATCTCTGTTTGGCGTCACGGATACCTCATGTGGGAAAAACACTCCCCATTGCTATATCCATGGATCGCCATATGCCAGCTGCATTAGGTTCATATGTTTTCCATGGCTTGCTATTCAGTATACGGTACGAGACCCTCACCCTCCCGTGGTGCAAAGGCGGTTAGGCCTGTATCGTGTCCCTGGCAGAGCGGTAGCCCTTTTCGTATGGTCTCAAATGGTGCTCCGACGCTGTTACTCCACATGACTTACCAGCCTGCTGCTGCATACCCTTTCACCACGCTCTCACTCACCGCCTATCTAGCATTTGGACGTTCCGCCATCCTACTTTTATTTCCGCAGCTTTTTCCTCAAACTGAGCTAGGTGCACACTGCGATCTTGCCAACGCGCTTCGTGTGCAGCAAGGCAAACTATGGCTTTCTTCATCAGAACAGATCACCGAGTGTGATTGAAGGGAAGCATCCACACGTCCACTGGTGTACCGCTTAGCGATAGGTATGCTCTCATTATCTTGTCACTGACGTCCAGTCTGCATGGTATCTAAAGGCCAATGGGAAGCAGGTCTGCCGTTCACTCCTTCACGGAATTCGCCTTGCAGACACCCCGTTGTGTGTCGCCTGTGATGTTCTAGACAGAGACAAGCATCATCTGGTGTGCGCGTCAGCGATAGATGTCTGGTTCTTTGTGCGAAAGGCGTGGGTCTTAATTACCCGTGTGACACCTCATCAGATACCTCCCCACCTGCTCCTGTGCCGGATTAGGGATTCTTCCCACAATCGAAGACGAACTCTTTGAAGTGGATTTGTGGTCACGCAGTTCACTACTCGTTTGCTGATGGGGAGTAAAAGTCCTTAATTTTTGGCAGTTCCTAAATAAACTACAATGCACAGTTGTCTGCAATCCCAAATAGAGACAATTTTTCTCCAATATCCTTAGTAGTGTATTTCATACCCCGGGGTGTTATTGCAATGAGGAGCTGATCGAAGGCCTTTTCCACTCTTAGTACCGGTTCTCCTCTGGTCACTGGAATGTTCTGCTCCAAGAAGCTGTGCACTGAGTGTGGCGGCTTACCGCTCTCTCCTCGTCGTGACGTCGGTTTCCTGCTAGGATCGATAGTATAAAGAAAAACAGAACAAAATAAATAAATTAAAACAAAACATAAGATAAAAATCATTGATATGCTTCGAGTGTCAGTTTCACGTTCCCTACGCTTTCTTTTCTTCCTGCGGGAGGGAACTGGACATGGTGGCTAGGAGGCCTCGGGTTGCGACCCCTGCCCACCTTACCCCCACCTCACTTTTGGCACTAGGAAGATACCTAACTTATTTTTTCTTTTTTCTTTTTCTTTCATTTTTTTAAAGAATGCCTCTGCTTCACACTTTTGCTTCCGGTGTTCGAAACCCAATTATTATTATTATCTTTGTTTTTCGTTTATCTCCCCAGTTCTCTCGAAGATTATTACATGAATGTTTTCCAATGCATACTGAAATAACGTTATCTTTATTGTGTGTGAGGTGAATAAATTTAAAAAAGACTGAATGGAAGAATTATGTGAATTTTTTTTCGTGAAATTCCTTTAATGTATCTTGATTCGTAATGAACTGCAACCGCCAGTTTTCGGAAAAGTGATGAGATCTGTGTGGTTTGCCTTGAAATTATTGCCAGCGCTTGAAATATTTGTTCTCTCCCGAATGAGATTCATACGAAGAAATGTCGGCGTGGCAAACATGACTTCGCACAATGCTCGCGGTGTTTGAGTGTCTATGTTTCGAATGTTTCTACGATCAGTATAATTGAAGGGAATGCAGCGGATCTTGCTGAAGAACGAACGCAAGAATAAAATATAAAAACTGAGAACTGTTATAAGAATAAAATATAAGAACATGAGGAATAAAAACCTGTAACCACTGAGGAACCAATAGAATGTATACTATATAGCAAATGTAACGCACTAATTGTGAAACTCAATAGTAATTTTTCAGTTAACATAACTCACTGTATCCCTTAACATGCGTGTAATATTTTTTTAAGGACGTGGGTAGATAAGCGAAAAAAATGAAATAAAATAAATAAAAGCAATAATGGGGTTCCGAACCAGGGACGCGAAAACGCGAAATTGCAGCGCTATTCACTATCCTACCATCCTAACATCGGGCTGAAGATCTTTAAATTACGTAGAAAACTTTGGTGGTCCTTTTCTCAGAAATGGTCGAGTATCTACAGATAAGTGGAGACAGGTGTTCGCTTATTTTGCGTCCGCTACGCGAAGTATGTGGCAAATCGGGTTATCGTACTAGCCGCGTTCTCCTCATCGATTGCTGCTGATTGGCCCAATTCCAGCTACACGATGCAAAAATGAAATTGGAAATTTCCACTACGTGACCAAAAGTATCGGGACACCCCCGAAAACATACGTCTTTCATATTAGGTGCATTGTGCTGCCATCTACTGAGAGATACTCCATATCAGCGAAATCAGTAGTCATTAGACATCGTGGAGTGGGCCGCTCCGCGGAACTCACGGACTTCGAACGTGATCAGGTGACTGGGTGCCACTTGTGTCATACGTCTGTACACGAGATTTCGACACTCCTAAACATCCCTAGGTCCACTGTTTCCGACCCGGTAGTGTAGTGGAGACGTGAAGGAACACGTACAGCATAAAAGCGCACAGGTCGACCTCGCCTGTTGACAGACGGAGACCGCCGACAGTAAGAGAGGCGTAATGTGTAAGAGGTAGGCATCTATCCAGACCATCACACAGGAATTCGAAACTGCATCAAGATCCATTGCAAGTACTATGGCAGTTAGGTGGGAGGTGAGAAAACTTAGATTTCATGGTCGAGCAGCTGCTCATAAGCCACACATCACGTCGGTCGTGATGTGTGGCGTCGTTTGGTGTAAGGAGCGTAAACATTGTACGATTGAGCACTGGAAAAACGTTGTGTGGAGCGACGAATCACGGTACACAATGTGGCGATCCGATGGCAGGGTGTGGGTATGGCGAATGCCGGGTGAACGTTATCTGCCAGAGTGTGTAGTGCCAACAGTAAAATTCGTATGCGGTGATGTTATGGTGCAGTTGTGTTTTTGAAATGGCTCAAATGGCTCTGAGCACTATGGGACTTAACATCTAAGGTCATCAGTTCCGTAGAACTTAGAACTACTTACAACTAACGACATCACACACATCCATGCCCGATCAATATTCGAACCTGCGACCGTAGGAGTCTCGCGGTTCCGGACTGAAGCGCTTAGAACCGCTCGGCCACCGCAGCCGGCATGTGTTTTTCATAGAGGGGGCATGCACATCTTGTTGTTTTGCGTGGCGCTATCACAGCGCAGGCCTTCATTGATGTTTTAAGCACCTTCTTGCTTCCCACTTTTGAAGAGCAATTCTGGGATGGCGACTGCATCTTTCAGCACCATCGAACAATTGTTCATAATGCACGGCCTGTGGCGGAGTAGTTGCACGACAATAACATCCCTGTAATTGACTGACCTGCACAGAGACCTGACCTGAATCCTACAGAACACCTTTGGGATGATTTGGAACGCCGACTTCGTGCCAGGTCTCACTGACCGGCATCGATGTGTAGCACTCCTTGAAGAATGGGCTGCCATTCCCCAATAAAACTTCCAGCACCAGACTGAACGTGTGCCTGTGAGAGTGGTTCAAATATGGCTCTGAGCACTATGGGACTTAACATCTTAGGTCATCAGTCCCCTAGAACTTAGAACTACTTAAACCTAACTAACCTAAGGACATCACACACATCCATGCCCGAGGCAGGATTTGAACCTGCGACCGTAGCGGTCTCGCGGTTCCGGACTGTAGCGCCTAGAACCGCTCGGCCACCCCGGCCGGCTGTGAGAGTGGAAGCTGTCATCAAGGCTAAAGGTGGGTGAACACTATATTGAATTCCAGCATTACCGATGGAGGGCGCCACGAACTTGTAAGTCATTTTCAGCCAGGTGGCCGGATACTTTTGATCACATAGTGTCTGCCGAGACACCAAAGAAAGTGAGCCTCACGACTCTTAGGAGCGACATCCGGTAGATATTGAACCACGTTTACTCCTATGATTTTCGATGTTCATGGGTTTAACGACACACACTTTCTATAAACCAGAAAGAAACCATTATAGGATCTCCTTTCTTCTACACGCTCAGTATTTCTCCGTGACTTTATCTGCTTTCCTTCACTGCAGTACGTTTCCACATTGTCTTTACAGGCCAAGCGCTAATTCGTCTGCAACGCTCAGTGACGGCGCGTTTTTAGTTCCGCAGTTTTGGAGCGCGCAGCGTGTTTGGCTGGCGGTCGCGGTCGCGGCGGGCCACTTGCCGGACCAATGAGGCGGCAGTAATTTGTCGGCCCTCGGCAGTAACGAACAGGGCGGCAGCGTCGGCCCGCGTTTGTCTGGCGTCGCTGCGGGCCCCAATTAGAGTCGCTGCGGCGGGGGGCGGCGGAGGGGGCGGCGGAGGGGGCGGCGGAGGCGGCGGGGCGGCGTCTTTGTGTGGGCGACGCTAACGAGCTGGCGGGCCGGGACCTCAACTACCGCCGCAGCCGTCGCGTCACGCTACACTCGGAGGACCGCTCTCAGGACTTCTGGGGAGGCTTACCGGGTCCTGAAGTACGGGCTCCACACGCTTCAGTGCTGCGTCCATTTCTCTCTGATATTTACACAAGCATCTCGAGTGGCTCGTAATGGCCTTCAAACTATTAGCCAGTGGTTCTTTAATATGTTCATAATTTTTTATGAAGGAAGTTGAAGGGTCAACTACATATGAAACAGCGCCATCTGCACGACAATAAATAGACATCTCAAATCTGTCCATAGCCTATCCATAATAGTTCTAATAGAACTAATGTTTACCGTAATGTGAAATTAAAAGTTCTAATTTTCTACGAGAAGCATATGTGTACTACTGAGAAAGGAATGGTGGTTATTGCTGATACAACCGGTTTCCGGTTGTATCGCTTTTTCCCCACGCCAGTTTAACCTGACTGTTAAAACCTCTCAATATAAGCAGTTTCCAAAGTAACCGATTTTGAATTTTTTGTTCCCGTTATTTCCTGTAACGAATGTAGAAATCGATAAAAGAAAAGTTTTGAAACTCTCAGTTTCAAGACACATAGAATTTAAATGTTAAATGAAATAAGTATATAAAAGAAAACTTAATGCGTCCACCGTCTGCTGCTTTTCTCGAAAAGTGATACGTGGTTGAATACTACAGAAAATCACCATTGTTCTACTATTGATTCTAATTATTTGAAACTCTCCTCAGAAATCATGTTGTAACCGTGGATCATACCACAGATTGGACATTACGAATAGTCAGTGATAAAGGATGAAAACTGAGGTTGATGAACAGTCTTTTTCTTGTTAATTTGTACGTTGTCGAGCGCTATAATCAGGTAAAGGCATATTATATAGACACATTCAGCATACTATATATGAATAACTATTGTTTTTAAGTTTCTAATTTATTACTGTTACCATAATTTCCTTCCTCTTTTATCATATCATTAAAACAGCAAGCCAGTTGTTAAACTTTTAAAGCAATTGATGCATTGTACCTCAGTGCTTCGTCACTTCGTAAAAAATATTTCCTGACTAAGGTTGGTGTCATTCTGCAGTGTGACAGATTTCCAATAACGACAGCGAAAAAAAGTACTGTATAGACCAGGTAGGGACAAGTCTTGCCCTCTACACGTGCATGCTTACCTTAAACAACGACACATGACATCAGAGACGTTATTGTCTCATCAATGCTGTGCCACTTCTCAAGCCATGTTTATAGAATACAGATCTGCCTGATAAATATGTTCCTCAGTTGCGGATGCTCATCAGATGAAACACCTCACGTCATCTGTTTGTTGCTCGTGTCTGTCGACAGCGCTATATATTATCACGGCTAGCTTTTTCCACTTTCTAAAATAACGCAATATTTCAAACCAAAGAAAATTTTGCAAATAAAAATTACCTCCTCGCTGTAAAATATTTATTTAAAAGGAATAAGATTTAGCACTGCTGGAATAGCTAATTTATACGTCGCTTTTGTTTATTTGGTTAATTGTAAAAAATTAAAAAAGTACTGTTACAACCGAAACCTAACAGATAACAAAAAATTTCCATTATTCAGAACTGGAATATCGGTATCGTTTTTAGCTGGTCGGTTTTTCCCATCCCTATGCTGAAGATGGTTGAGGTTGTTACTCACCATTCACTGGTCACCACAAAATAGTTAGTATAGTATGTGTGGTGTAGATGGAACATTGCAGTGCCGTGGGATTTCGGAACACAATGATCCACACACTACTTAGAAAACACGCGGCTGACGTCACAAACGACCTGAAAACCATCCCACAGGCTGCTTCAAAGCGTGGCAGGAGTCCATCAACGACGCGTCGATGCAGTATTGCGTCAGTCACCTGTACGTGTAACCATTTCCGGACTGCAAAAAATCTCGCCGCGAAGATGATACAAATAGCTGCGTACCAGCTGCGGAGATTTCGTAGACAGAGTGCACCGCGCCGGTGTGTCAGGGCGGGCAGTCTCCTGTAGCTAGCCACGCTCCACGCCATCTGAGATTCGACACCCGTCATTCTCCCAGGCAAATCTGGTGGAGCCTTAGCCTGTGTGCTAAGAGCGGTCGCTCTGACCTGAAAGAATACTGCGCTAGCTGCAACTCGCTGCCGCCGCTGCCGCTGCCGCCACCAGCACTGCTCAAAGCTGTCGAAGTGCGCTGCCACCCAGGGATTTGCGTGCCCATCAGGCACCTCTGACTCCACTCCACCGATAAGGAAATACTGAAAATCGACGCCAGACACTACGCACGGGACACGGGTATGGACCTGTATATGCTAAAGATTAATGCACACAGGCTAAGGCTCCAGCAGATTTGCCTGGCAGAATGACGGGTGTCGAATCTCAGATGGCGTGGAGCGTGGCTAGCTACAGGAGACTTCCCGCCCTGACACACCGGCGCGACAATATAAAATGGTGCCAGCTGTTCGAGATTCTGAAAAAAGTAGGGGTACGCTATAGGGAGAGACGGGTCATATACAATATGTACAACAACCAAGAGGGAATAATAAGAGTGGACGATCAAGAACGAAGTGCTCGTATTAAGAAGGGAGTAAGACAAGGCTGTAGCCTTTCGCCCCTACTCTTCAATCTGTACATCGAGGAAGCAATGATGGAAATAAAAGAAAGGTTCAGGAGTGGAATTAAAATACAAGGTGACAGGATATCAATGATACGATTCGCTGATGACATTGCTATCCTGAGTGAAAGTGAAGAAGAATTAAATGATCTGCTGAACGGAATGAACAGTCTAATGAGTACACAGTATGGTTTGAGAGTAAATCGGAGAAAGACGAAGGTAGTGAGAAGTAGTAGAAATGAGAACAGCGAGAAACTTAACATCAGGATTGATGGTCACGAGGTCAATGAAGTTAAGGAATTCCGCTACCTAGGCAGTAAAATAACCAATGACGGACGGAGCAAGGAGGACATCAAAAGCAGACTCGCTATGGCAAAAAAGGCATTTCTGGCCAAGAGAAGGCTACTAATATCAAATACCCGCCTTAATTTGAGGAAGAAATTTCTGAGGATGTACGTCTGGAGTACAGCATTGTATGGTAGTGAAACATAGACTGTGGGAAAACCGGAACAGAAGAGAATCGAAGCATTTGAGATGTGGTGCTATAGACGAATGTTGAAAATTAGGTGGACTGATAAGGTAAGGAATGAGGAGGTTCTACGCAGAATCGGAGAGGAAAGGAATATGTGGAAAACACTGATAAGGAGAAGGGCCAGGATGATAGGACATCTGCTAAGACATGAGGGAATGACTTCCGTGGTACTAGAGGGAGCTGTAGAGGGCAAAAACTGTAGAGGAAGACAGAGATTGGAATACGTCAAGCAAATAATTGAGGACGTAGGTTGCAAGTGCTACTCTGAGCCTTCCACCCTCTGTAGCAGTCCTGTAACGGCAGACGGCTACACAGCAAGAAGTTGAAATCAGTAACACTGAACCTTCACAGCTTCTCAACCAGTGATACACGTCGTGCTTGTGCAATGCTCGTCGCTTTCACAAAACAATATTTTAGAGTATATGTACTGATGCGAGAAGAACAATTGCAATGCTCATTGCTGTGACACTGAATGTCAGGATACATGTAGTCGTACTGATATGAGTGGCTAAACATTCCTTCAAAAAAAAATTGCTCTGAGCACTATGGGGCTTAACATTTGAGGTCATCAGCCCCCTAGAACATAGAACTACTTAAACCTAACTAACCTAAGGACACCACACACATCCATTCCCGGGGCAGGATTTGAATCTGCGACCGGAGCGGTCACACGGTTCCAGACTGTAGCGCATAGAACCGCTCGGCCACTCCGGCCGGCACAGTGCTTCAAAAAAGTAATATCTATGTCGTTATTCTTCAGTTCCTACCGGCGTATTTTGTGATAGAACAGTACGCGACTGTACTGCCGGTTCATAGTGTACAACGGATACAATATTTCGACGATCAGAAAAGTCGCCATCGTCAGGTCCACTGTCGAACTGACCTCCCAAGGAGAGCTGACGGCACCCTGGGCCATGGTGTGTATCGGAATAAAACGCACACTGATCTGTATTTGCACAGCTGTCACCACCTTTCACAGAAGGATGGGGTACTAAAAACACTAGCGTACAGTGCGCGCATCATCTCACACGCAGTCTGGCCCAAGAGCTGGAATACATCAGAACTGTATTCCGAAAAAAAAGGATTCCCAGAATGGCAGATTACGATCACTGCGTCCCACGACACCTGTACAACGCGAGGAGATGGAAGAAGTCACAGAGGAAGAGGCAGTCACTGTCTTTATACCGTACACTGGTGCACTAACGGGAAAAAATCGGATGCATATTGAAGAAGCATCGAGTAAAAGTGATCTTTTGCCCACCCAATAAAACATGAGTATTATCGGGAATGATCAAAGGTGATCGACGTTAACGTAAGACTGGCGTATATCAGAATCTGACCCAATGTGGGAAGACATATATTGGACAAACAATGAGTACCGTCGAAGATAGTTGCCGAGAACACCAGAGACACATTCGAGTAACGTATCTCAACAAATCAGCGGTCGCAGACCACTCTTTGTCCGAAAATTACGCGATAGAGTATAAAGTACCAGAATCTTCGCACAGACTTTCAAAGACTGGGACAGCGTCGTTAGAGAGGTCGTAGAAATTCGCACTGCGGACGATCCCGTCAGCAGAGATTGCGGCTATAATCTTATCATGGCTTGTAAACCAGCACTGAGCTTAATTAAGAAGACTCTCAACAGACAAAACGATGTGGCGACGAGGGCGGAAAGAGCACCTAAATCAACGCTACCACAGACCACGAGGCTAGCGATTCCGTGACCGCTGACGCGCGGAGCATGGCGGGAAGGGTTCACGGTGTGAGGGGATATCAGCCTGCCTCGCACCCACTGGAGCTCAGCTTATTTCGTGAATAAAATCACGCAGTAAAGGTGATGGTTTAACAAGAATGACAACTAGAGCGCCAAACACGAGCAGAATCAAGCCGAACGAAAAGAACCGTTAAGTAGGCAAGTAGTCCCCGAACTACAAAAGCAACGAGATCCAGAGATCTCCTAAAGTCAAGTTGTAGTGCTGGGGAGCTTAGTTCGTCAGAGCACCTAGCAATGGCGATATGTCTGGTCGCTGAAATATTGTGCCCGTTGGACACCATGAACCGACAGTACACCCATGGACTGTTCGACCATTAACTAAGTCATACTGATACAACACGAGCAGGTGCTATTCCCATTGCTTCGACAAATTAATAAATAAGTTATCCTTGTAGTTGGCCACCGTGCACAAGGACAACGCTGACACAGTAAAATGAACCAACGGGGAACACAATCGGTTACGTTTATTTTTTAGTGGCTCGCCTAGACAAAACAAGAAACTGAACCATTTAAATGGTCTTGAAATATACGTCAAGGCTACGACTAATAGTTATTTTCTGCCATGACTGATGTAAATCACGGAGGGATTAACAAAGAGCAAAACTTGTTTAATTCAAATCAAATTACAAAATGACACTAAACTGTGGGATGTTCCAAAAACTGTGCAAGACTGTATGGAGTCATTACAACAAGATCTGATTATCTGGATAGCTCACGTGATCAAAGTCAGCGTTACAACAAGAAGGTGCAGATATATCCAAAGTAACCAACACAAATGGAGTGCAAAAGTAAGAGAGTACAGAGCCGCACTGAATATGGATAACACTACTGCCTTTGTACTACCTACATTCCCTTAAAAAGCAACTGTGAGCTACCCAGTACCAAGCCAGAGATGATGCCCTCTCTATTGGCCCAGGGCAGAAAGCTGTCCCCACCACGGACTGGAAGAAACTGCCCAGAATCACAGTTCTCGAACCTAAACTCCCTACTGTGTAAAAAAAACTCTACGTGGAGGATATGCTGATGCCAGTGTGATGGGTGAGAATTGCTGCTAAGTTTATAAAAAGCAGGACAATGTGCACGTTATTTACCTCCTTTTGCTTACAAAACGCACATTTTTCGATAGACGTCAAAATTTTTTTTTTCTTTCATCAGTTTGATGCGGCCCGCCACGAATTCCCCTCCTGTACCAACCGCTTCATCCCAGAGTAGCACTTGCAACCTACGTCCTCAATTATTTGCTGGATGTGTACCAATCTCTCTCTTCCTCTACAGTTTTTGCCCTCTACAGCTCCCTCTAGTACCATGGAAATCATTCCCTCATATCTTAACAGATATCCTATCATCCTGTCCCTTCTCCATTTCAGTGTTTCCCACATGTTTCTTTCTTCTCCGCTTCTGCGCAGAACTTCCCCATTCCTTACCTTGTCAATAAACCTAATTTTCAACATTCGTCTGTAGCACCACATCTCAAATGCTTTAATTCTCTTCTGTTCCGGTATTCCCACAGTCCATGTTTCACTACCATACAATGCTGTACTCCAGACGTACATTCTCAGAAACTTCTTCTCAAAGTAAGGTCGATACTTGATATTAGTAGGCTTCTCTTTGCCAGGAACCTTTTTTGCCATAGATAGTCTGCTATTGACGTCCTCCGTACTCCGTCTGTCATTGGCTAGGTAGCAGAATTCCTTAACTCCATCTACTTCGTGACCATCAGTCCTGATGTTAAGTTTCTCGCTGTTCTCATTTCTACTACTTCTCATTACCCTCGTCTTTCTTCGATTTACTTTCAATCCATACTCTGTGCCCATTAGATTGTTCATTCCAGTCAGCAGATCATTTAATTCTTCTTCACTTTCACTCAGGATAGCAATGTCATCAGCGAATCGTATCATTGATATCCTTTCACCTTGTATTTTAATTCCACTCCTGAAACTTTCTTTTATTTCCATCATTGCTTCCTCGATGTACAGACTGAAGAGTAGGGGCGAAAGGCTACAGCCTTGTCTTACACCCTTCTTAATACGAGCACTTCGTTCTTGATCGTCCACTCTTATTATTCCCTCTTGGTTGTTGTACATATTGTATATGACCCGTCTCTCCCTATAGCTTACCCCTACATTTTTCAGAATTTCGAGCATCTTGAACCACTTTACATTGTCGAACGCTATTTGCGGGCAGAAAAATCCTATAAACTTGTCTTGATTTTTCATTAGTTTTGCTTCCATTATTAACCCCAACGCCAGAATTGCCACTCTCCTAAAGCCAAACTGATCGTCATCTAGCGTATCCTCAATTTTTTTTCCATTCTTCTGTGTATTATTCTTGTAAGCTACGTGGATGCATGAGCTGTTAAGCTGATTGTGCGATAATTCTCGGACTTGTCTGTTCTTGCTGTCGTTGTAATTGTGTGGATGTTGCTTTTCCGAAGGTCAGATGGTATACTGCCAGACTCCTACATTCTACATCAACGAGAATAGTCGTTTTGTTGCTACTTCCCCCCAATGAATTTAGAAATTCTAATGGAATGTTATCTATCCCTTCTGCCTCATTTGATCTTAAGCTTTCCAAAGCTACTGGATCCCCCATCTCTTCTAAATCGACTCCTGTTCCTTCTTCTATCACATCAGACAAATCTGCCCCCTTCCCCCTTCCCAGAGGCTTTCTATGTATTCTTTCCACCTATCCGATCTCTCCTCTGCATTTAACAGTGGAATTTCCGTTGCACTCCTAATGTTATCACCTTTGCTTTTAATGTCACCGAAGGTTGTTTTGACTTTCCTGTACGCCGAGTCTGTCCTTCCGACAATCATGTACTTCGTCCTTTCATCGATCAATTGAAGTATTTCTTTCGTTACCGATGGTTTCTTCGCAGTTACCATCATTGTACCTATGTTTTCCTTCTCAACTTCTGTGATGATCCTTTCCAGAGATATTCTTTCCTCTTCAACTGTACTGCCTACTGAGATATTTCTTATTGATATAGTCTTAGAGAACTACAACCATATCTCGTCATTCCTTAGTACTTCCGCATACCACTCCTTTGAGTACTGATTCTTCCTGGCTAATCTCTTAAACTTCAGCCTACTCTTCATCTATTGTGGTCTGAGTCTATTATCTGCTCCTGGGTACGCCTTACAATCCAGTATATGGTTTTGGAATCTCTGTCTGACCGTGATGTAATCTAACTGAAATCTTTCCGTATCACCCGGCCTTTTCCAAGTATACCTCCTCCTCTTGTTGATTCACAAAATTTATCACAAGATCAACCGTACCTGCCAAAACTCTGTCCACTGTAACACAGTATTACTGGCTGAAGCACATTTTTAGAGCGAACATCATGAACTCATCAACGCTGACAAGATGGTGCCACGAAATCTGGACCTCTGATGTCACACAAAGTACACTAACACCAGAGATGCAGGCGCCAACTTCGCTTTCAATAGAGGGATGACCGGGTCGCTGCCCGAGTTCTATGAAATGCGTATTGCTGTCTCACCACCCTCCCCCCTGCCCCCAAAACAGGCCTTGTGAGATTCAGCAACTGTCATTCTGCCAGCAATTGAAGCTACAGGGACACTTCTATCACCACAACGCCCGCCGTGTCTAGCAAAATGCTGCCCTCTCAGTCACACTACTGCAGTGTACTCACCAGATAACTTCGTTATAACGCAGACAAATGAAATAATAGAGATATGAAACAGTAAAGTCACATTGTGACAGTAACGTCACGTATTAAGAAAGTTGGATGGGTCATGAAAGGAGGTTAGCGTGAGATGGTTTACTCACTTCACTGGCCGGACTTGTCACACACTCCTTTTAAGTTAGTTGCTTTAAGTGTCTGCATGTTATTAATTGCGGAATAGTTATGCATATAATCCATAATTAGGAGCCCTATAATTTCACCAATTTGCATTTTAAATAATGTAGACTAGGTTAATGAAATTCTATCTCACAATCAGTACATAACAAGTTCAGGACAACGGTGGTCCGTCACCAAAATAATCGAGTTGCAACTTTAAAGCGAATATTTACATCCCATTTTATTTTGAATAATCAAATAACCGAAAAGAACTGGAATGAAAATTAATCATTCACTCATATTTTAGTTGAAAGTGGAACGACAATCGATGTAAACTTTTTGAATTAGAACAATCTGCAGCGCTGGCTGTCGTTATTAGGATTGAATATCCTTTTATTCTTGCATTTTCATTTCTGATCACTACAACTTTATGGTATAGCACGACAAATGGACACATTTGGTTAGAGTTACACTCAAACATTTATGACCTACGAAATCTCTGACCGTAAACCACATGTCCACTTGACATGTCATACTGTATCCTCGATATTGCCTACACATCTGAAGATGTGCTGCAATCAAATAGAGAAAATAAGAGGGTCTTTTAATCCAATCTGACAGCCAGTGAAGTAGATTATTCTCATTCGAAAAACATTCACTCAAACATTCTTGTTAGCGCACATATTCCACACAGAATAGTACTTACGAGCAAATACAGGCTGAACATAACAATAACATTGTTTTATTTTACATTTGTTCTGTGTACAATGTAGAACACAGATGTCGGTTTTGAATGAGCTAGGAAACTGAACTCTACATCTATATACTTAGCCTGAGAACTATACCACTACTACTGGTTCCCTTTCCTTGTCCACTCGCAAAGAGAGCGAATAAAAAACAACTATCTGTTTGGCTCCATACGAGTCCTAATTTTTCTTATCGTATCTTCGTGGTCCTTACGCGAAATGTAGCAGTAGTAGAATCATTCGCTCTAAATTTTCTCGACAGCTTTTGGCGAAAATATCGACGTCTTCCCACCAGGATTTCTCATTTGTGTTGAAGATGCATCTCCATAATACTTTCATTTTGTTCGGACCCACGTCTTAGAGACATAGCTGTTCGCCTCTGAATTATTTCTCTGCCTTCTTTTAATTCGACCTGTAGAATATCGCAACACTTGAGCAGTACTCAACAATGAGTCGCACTAGTGTCCACAAACAATCTTTGAAAAGAGAGACGAAGAAACGTAAAACATAGAACAAAATTTGAGAAAAAATATAAGAAAATTATCTTACTGTATGTAGTGTACTATAAGGACTATATGTTATAAAAAGACCGTAAATTGAATATAAACATTGCCTGCTAGGGTTAAAACTGTAAAAAAAATTACTTGAGACCAAATTAGTGTGTAGGTATGAAGTAGACAACTAACCCTACTGAACTGTCGTATGCAGCGAAGAGCAGTTAAGATGTACCCATTGCTGTAGTGATGGCAGCTGCTTCTCATCCTGACATAAGCCGCACGAGACACCAAGAACATTGTGAGCTCAGTTGGTGAACCCTCGCTCACAGTTCTAGGTGATATTGGCTTCGGTCACGCAGCCTGAGGCGGTTGCCAATGGACGTCTTTGGGAAGACCGGACGTGGAGACACGAGGGGCGTGTAGCAAGTCCCTGCCGCTAACGAGGTCCCTGAGCGAGATGCAGTCGCTCGCCCTGCTCCAGAGGAAGCTCCTCAGCCTGCAAGGTTTGGGCGTTCAAGAAGGGTGGGATTACAAGTAGTTGATCTCCAACGTTAGACGCATAGTGAGACTCCTTAGGGTACGCCTGCCAGGGAGGAGAAGGAATACAATGGGCACTCTGTGTGCGTACCGGGAGGAGCCATTCCAGATATGGGAAGGTTGCCTCGAGATGCTGCGAAGAGCACAGGGGCCAGCCACTTGGAGGCAGTGGCTCATGTTGGTACCAAAGACATTTGTCGCTTTGGATCAGAAGAGATTCTCTCTGATTTTGGGCAGTTAGCTGAAGGGATAAGTACTGCCAGTCTTACTTGCGAGATGAACTCAGAGCTCACCACCTGCAACATCGTCGACAGTACCGACTGTGGTTCTTTGGTACAGAGCCGACTGGGGGGCGGGGGGGCTGAATCAGAGGCTCACCGTGTGCGGTGCAGATTCCCTGACTTGCGCCATTGGTTGTTGGTTTTCTAGGTTCCGCTTAACAGGTCACGGTCCACCACATACCAGAAGGTAGCGGTTGTGGAGAGGACTGGACGGTTTCTTTCGTTAGAGAATCTCTGAAAACTACAGAATGGGCCTCATTCTAGAATTGTACAGCGCATCAACAGGAAGGTAGACCTAGTAACAATCGCTATTGCAGTTGTGAAATCCCGTAGCTGTATTGGAAAACAACCAGAGTTCCAAGTGCTTAAACAAAGTAGAGCAGTTTAGATCGTTATAGGTACTAACAGCTGGCTGAAGCCGGAAACACGTCCAGCTGAAAATTTTTACAAAGGACCTAACAGTGTTCAGAAAGGATAGATTGAATGCAGTTGGCGCTGGTGTGTTTATTGCTGTCAGAATTAGTTTACCTTAAGATCAAAGTGAAGTTAGTAGGGTTAGAGGTTATACTTGACACCCGGAACAAATTAATAACCGGTTACTTGCAACAACGCTCGACTCAGATAATACAGTTGCTGAACAGTTCAAAGGTGACTTGAGTTTCATTTCGAATAGGTACCCACTCTATTATAGTTGGTGGTGACATCAATGTACCCTCGACAACTTGTCGAAAATACCTGTTTAAAGTCGGTGCTAGGCATAAAACGTCTTCCGAAATTGTACCGAATGCGTCCTCAGAAAATTATTTTGAACAATTACTTCAGGAGCCCACCGAAAGAGTGAATATTGCAAAAACATACTTGATCTCTTAAATACAAGTAACCCTGATCTGACGGGAAGCATCATGACGACTACAGGGAATACTGACCACAAGTTTGTTGTAGCGAGACAGGATACCGTAACACCCAAATCCACCAAAAATAAAGGCAAAATACATGTCTTAAAAAAATCGCTTGACGCCTTTTTAAGTGACAGTCTCCATTCCTTCCAATCTGGCAATGTAAGCATAAACCAGATGTAGTTTACATTGAAAGGAATAGTATCGATAGGGATTGAGGCATATATACCAAATAAAGTAGTAAGAGATGTTACTGATCCCCCATGATACATAAAACAGGAAGACGTCAGAACAGTTTTTCTGAAGCAACGAGGAAAGCATGCCAAATGTGAAAGAACATGAGAGATTGCTGGGCACTCACTTCAGATTCGGTGCCATGCCGCTTAATGTTTTTACGGAAGATGATATTTATTATGATCTGACATCATACATCATGATGAAATGGTGAGCAGTAGTTAACGCTCTTGCTTGTGTGCTCTAGTCAAGGCATAGCGGTAAGCTGTAGCTGCGTTCAAAGGAATAGGGTGCCGGTTTAAGCGACTAGAGTAAAAGCGTACGGCGACGGAGGGATGAGGGAAGGGCCTTTTTTCTGTGAAACCTGGGTAGTAAGCTTGCAAACACAAACCCCCAAGTTTGGTTAAATTTTACCGAAGCTCTAAATTTTGCGCTAACTTCAATGCGAGATGCCTTTAATATTTTCCATAATGAATGTTCCCCCCCAAAAAGAGATTCTGGTCGTAAGTAGGGTATACCAGCAGCAAAATGCAATCAAGTGCCACTAAGGCAGAGTTACTAAACGCAGTTTTCCGAAATTCCATCACCAAAGAAGGCAAGGTAAATATTACATAATTCACATAAAAATAACTGAAAAAATGAGTAACTTCGAAGTAGATATCCTGAGTGTAGCAAAGCAGCTTCAATCACTTAGTAAAGGTCTCACAGTCTACATTTTGTTCCAGTCGGGATCCTTTTGGGGCATGCTTATGCAATAGCTCCATACTTAGCAATCATTTACAACTACTCGCTTGTGAAAAGATCCGTATCTACAGACTGGAAAGTTGCACAAGTTATACCAATACCCAAAAGAGACAACATGAGTAATCTGCTGAATTATAGACCCACATCGCTAACTTCGATTTGCACTAGGATTTTGGAACATGTACTATACTGAAACATTATGAATTACGTCAAAGAAAATGACTTATTGACAAACAGCCAACACTGATTTAGAAAATGTGCTACCGACAGGGCATTTCAAACTGATTCCAAATCTTTAGATTTCCTGAAAGCTTTTTACTTTTCCTCACAACATGCTTATAATAAAACTTTCTTCCTGTGGAGTATCGCCTCGCCGGCTGGAGTGGCAGAGCGGTTGTAGGCGCTACAGTCTGCAACCGCGCGACCGCTACGGTCGCAGGTTCGAATTCTGCCTCTGGCATGGATGTGTGTGATGTACTTAGGTTAGTTAGGTTTAGGTAGTTCTAAGTTCTAGGGGACTGATGACCTCAGATTTTAAGTCACATAGTGCTCAGAGCCATTTGAACCATTTTTTTGAGTATCCATTGGATTCGTGATTTCTTATCAGTAATGTTAGAGTTTATAGAAACAGACGGAAAGTCTTCGAAGAAAACTGTAGTAATGTCTGACGTTCCCCATGGAAGTGCTATAGGTCTCCTGCTGTTCCTGACATACATAATCTATTTAGGAGACAATCTGAGCAGACCACATAGATTGTTCGCAGATGCCTTTGTCATTTACCATCTCGTAAAGTCTGATCAGTGACAACTGCAAAATGATTTACATAGGATATTTGGTGCTAAAAGGTGCAGTTGACTAAACAATGAAAAGTGAAAAGTCATCCACGTGAGTACGAAATGGAATACGCTTTATTTAGGTAACATGATAAATGCCACAAATATAAAAGCTGTCAGTTCAACTAAATACTTAGTTGAATAACTTCAAATTCGACCGATCACAAAATGTTGCGTGGAAAACAAACCAAAGACTGCGATTTATTGGCAGAACACATAGAAAATGAAACAGGGCTACTAAAGAGACTGCTTATAGCAGACTTGTCCACGCTCTTCTGAAGTTTTGCTGCGCGGTATTGGATCCGTATCAGTTAGGAATGTTCAAGGACGTCAAAAAATTGCAGAGAAGGGCAGCTCTTTTCGTATTGTCGCGAAATAAGGGATAGAGTGCCCAGATGTGATATGCGCACCGGCGTGGCTATCAATAAAACAAAGTGTTTCGTTGGGGCAGGGTCTTCTCATGAAATTTCAGTCACCAAACTTCTCCTCGGAGAGAAAAAAGAATGTTCCGATGGCGCCCACGTCTCTAGGGGAAAATGATCACCATAATAAAATAAGAGAAATCAGAACTCGCACGGAAAGATTTAAGTCATCGCTTTTCCCGAACGCAGTTCTAGAGAGGAACGGTAGAAAAATAGCTCGAAGGTCATTCGATGAACGCTCTGCCAGTCACTTCATTGTGAACTGCAGAGTAATCTTCTTGCTGAAACTACGGGTCGCTTGCAGGTTTCTGAATGCCTAAGATCTGACTGTAGGGTATTAGGAGCTCCACTAATGGGAGACGGTGGCAAACGTGTGAAGGAATCTATTTGATCTCTTGAAAGTATGCACAACACAAGAATACCTCTCACATTTACGTGAATACCGCGAAGCAGGATTCTTCCTTCGTGTGGACTTAGGTTCACTCTTACCCTTCGAGTGCTGTACACCAAATTGTAACACGAATCTTGTGCCGTGGCGCTCCTGTGTTCCACGCGTACACTGGCAGCATCCCTGGACTCAACTTTTGTGTCTTCCGGCATGTACTGAGCAGCGGTACATTTGTGTTGCGCTGCCTTGGGGAAGAGATGGTTGTGGGTTGTATGGATTCTCTACGGTTGTTGTTATAGAGTACTCAATAGATAAGTGGCTGTCTATAGCCCATTTCTCCGCTGTTGGAGTCTGTTTTGTCGACATTGACCTCCATCATCGTCATGTATCTGCCCACAGCTGTTTAATGTGGTGATGGCAATATCGCCCGATTTGAGGTGATCTCAGTAGATACTTGACTCGGTAGCTGGTGGCGACCCGCACTCTTCGCATCGTCAGGAATCACTGAACTGTACCGCAATCGTTCCGACTACTGATTCAAGGTGTGTCCACGTCCCAGCGATGTGACAGGCTGATTGCACACCCTGACAGCGGGTGTACTATTATCGGTAGTCTCCCCGCCACCGCAATTTCAGATTCTTGAGTGTATTTTGCTTTATGTTGTCATTGTTCTGTCGTTTGTTTGACTCATTTCTTGGAAGAATTTCCACTGTTAGTAATTTTTACAAGGTTTTGGACAGTCAAGTGAGAAGACATTTGTGTTTCTGTCCTCAGTTCACTGGACAGTAACATGTGTTAAAGCGTAAAATTCAGAATCATATTCTTCTTAAGCGGTGAAGAAACTGTCGCCAAAAATAGACCTTTCAGAACGAGTAGTGCAAGGCATTTAATAATGTATCTTCGCCCAAGGAACCGTGGTGTTCAAATTTGTGCAAGTTCCTAAGGGACCAAAGCGCTGAGGTCATCGGTTTCCTACACTTACACACTACTTAAGCTGGCATACGCTAAGAACAACGTGCACGCCCAAGCCCGAGGGAGGACTCGAACCTCCGGCGGGAGAGGCCGCGCAATCCGTGACATGGCGCCTCAAACCACGCGGGTACTCAGCGCGGCGGGGAACCGTGGTTCTGGAATGTACGGAGTGCACTAGTGCACTAGTACACGTATTTCAGGCTGGAAATATCTTTGTGTCATGGGCTGAAATGTGAAAAATATTTCTCTGACCATCATATCCTAACAGGGAGGAAAATATTGACATATTATCTACATTGCGAAGAAAGTTGCATTTCTCAATTCGATGACTCCCGTATAGTTTCAAAGTATTTCAAGGACTGTCCATTGGCATCACTCTAGATCACCTGTTCTGTGAGTTGTAGAGCATGTTTTCTGTGTTGTCGAGACGACTGAGAACACTTTGGTCCATTCTGTGATCTCTTTGCGAGAATCAAGGACGGTTATTAGGAGGTCACGAGTCAGTATGTTACCTCATCGTTTAATTACTCTTACGAAGTATGTGCCCCAAAGAGTCCTCAGATATAACGAAGATAAGGTCCGATGTTCACGCTACTGTAATTTAGTTGCAATTCATAGCCCAGCTGCAGAGGAAACTTTACGTAAAAAGTACGCAGAACCGACTTAGAACGTCCTGTAGAAAGGCAAAATGCAGAAATTAGTCATGGGAAAGCGAAATTATTCTCAAGAAGCCTACGTCTATCTTATTTGATCAGGCGCTTCATTAGCGGTGAATCATCTTGGGTTTGATACATGTGTGTCACATTCCTAAGTCATACCAGGGAAATGTGTGCTGAAGATACTGTTTAAAAATCTGCTAAACTGTAATCGAGATTCTGAAATTTATTTTTTTATTTCGACTATTACAAATACTTGGTAAAAGCTTACGAATACATAAACAATGGTTTGTTTATTCTAAAATTACCTGTCACTTGTGACTGTGCTCGCGTATCAGCAGCTGTGTTAAGTAAGCTACTGTACATGCAGTAACATCTGCTGACATCAGTGTCTGCCTGTTTGGGTAAGCGTAGTTCGTGATGCGCTCCCTGCTTTTCCGGATCCCAAGCTGTCGCAACGCACGATACGTCGGCATGCATAGCGTCGCTGCCCTGCAGTGCCTACACAGGGGTGTGGACAGGAGTGCAGATCTGTACATAGTGCTGTTAAAGTAGCTACGCGGTATGGATAATGCAGTGTGTTCGTTAGGCAACAAAGGGTGTGGAAATATAGCTTAAACACATTGAAAATTGTCTAAGTATTGTGTGCATTACCTTTAATCGTATTATATCGCACATATCAACCAATAAAAGTATTTTCACGAATGTGGTAACGATCAAAAGTCAAAGTATAAACAGATTTTTCAAAGAATATATATTTTTCCACAATTCGCGTAATATTCTTCATCAACTCAATAGGTATTTCACACTACACACTTCCTATAGTAGCCTGTGTTCTTACTAGGGTTCAGCGTATCTATACATCAAATTTCATAGCAATCGGTCCGTGAAAACGGCAACGTACAGAGCTATTTCCGCATTTGCAGCACCAGTGTGGATACACAGTTCAATTGTGATATCTTTTCCTCTCACTGTGTTCAGATTTTTATGAAATATAAGCCTACACGGTTCACCCAGCTACGCACAACTTACGTGTAAAAACCTATGAGAATGATTATCCCTTTAAATCACGATATCTTTTTTTACGTGATCCTATTTGAAGGAAATAAAGCCTATTCGGTGTCCCAAGCCTTACACAGGTTTCTGCGGGAACCACATGACAATTCGCCTATCACTTTTGGAGAAACGTGTTTAAGCAGACAAACAGACAGCCGCGACAGTTAGTACAGATAAAATTTACTGCTGCCAGTCAGGATTCTTTAAATTCATTTCTTGCACTAATAAATAAGGACAAGAATGGCTGGGAACGGAGCCTGGACCGCGAAATTAATCATAAAGAGCTGAAGATAAAAAGTAAAATAAAATGAAAGTAAGTATTTATGTGGAACATCTGTTTCCAAAACAAATACTTCGTCAGCTACAGTCCTGCAAATAAAATTCTTCTTCATAAGTAATCGAGAAGATCATGCTGCGGGTGTTAGTTGCGGTATCGCTTGTGCAACAGCTGATATAATTATATCTGCTTATTCAACCCCCTGCTAATAGGATACGGAGTGTCACGTTTATGACGCAAGTTACTGAAACTCTTTGCTAATGAAACGCGCTGCCGAACACAAACAAGTGGCTACGTGCAGCCATACAGTTGATACTAAACTGCGGAACGCGTGTGAATGTGTTAAATTTTCGGTAAAAGTGTTATGGAGGCAGGTGTGAAGCAGCGGGAGAGCAGCCTGCGCCAGGCTGCGCCACGTCCCGCAAATCCTGACGGACGGCGGCGGGGTCGACGGCGCGCTTACGAGCGCCGCTGCGGCTGACGGATCGCCCTCCTCGCCGGCGACAATTTCATTACTGGCCGCAGCTGCTGCGCGCGCACCCCACGGCGGCGGGCCTGAGGCCGCACTTGAGGTGGAGGCGACGCCCCTCCTGTTGCCGGCAATCCAATTCGGACGTGCGGACAGACAGATCTGCCCTCGCCTAACACGTCCCAACACTGGCGCCCAGATAACCCCGTAACTGGAAACAGTACACAAGCAGAGTTACGAACGTCACGTTATACATCTTCGATGCAGACGGCATCCTGATGTTTTATCATTTCACAATGCACGTCAAACAGGGTGCAGTCTTACTCCGTTACTGTTCAAGCTAGGTATCAAAGAAAAAGCAAAAAAGGACACAGAAAAAATGAATCCGAGGTGGGATTAAAAATACACACATCAAAAAAGTTTTGCATTACCCCGGTTACCAGAACACCTGAAGATAAACGTTGATTGGCGATATTGTGTCACAGACACAATCCCTTTAATTGTTCAGAGATGTCACTAAACCCGCCCAAAGATGTAAACAACCATGCATGAGTGGCGCCTATTACACGGAAGGGTCTAACAGCCGGTCAGTTCCAGTCATTCCACCGGGAAGGAGGTACACGGCTCGTGTTGTCCGTAGTTCAACCATGTCTAGACGGTCAATCCCGCGGTTCGATCGCATCCGCATTGTTACTTTGTGCCAGGAAGGGCTTTCAACAGGGGAAGTGTCTAGGACTCTGGGAGTGAACCAAAGCGATGTTGTTCACACATGGAGGAGGCACAGAGAGACAAGGAACTGTCGATGACATATCTCCCTCAGGCCGCCCAAGGGCTTCTACTGCAGTGGATCGCTGCTACGGATTACGGCTCGCAGGAACCCTGACAGCAACGCCACGACGTTGAATAATGCTTTTCTTGCAGCCGCAGGACGCCCTGTTACGACTCAAACTGTGCGCAATAGGCTGCATGATGCGCAACTTCACTCCCGACGTCCATGGAGAAGTCAGTCTTTGGAACCATGACGCCATGCAGCGCGGTACAGATGGGCCCAACAACATGCCAAATGGACCGCTCAGGATTGGCATCACGTTCTCTTCACCGATGAGTGTCGCATATGCTTTCAACCAGACAATCGTCGGAGACGTGTATGCAGGCAACCCGGTCAGGCAGAATGCCTTAAACACACTGTCCAGCGAGTGCATCAAAGTGGAGGTAACCTGCTGTTTTGGGACGGCATTATGTAGGGCCGAAATACGCCCTACAGTGGTCATGGAATGCGCCGTAACGGCTGTACGATACGTGAATGCCACTCTCCGACCGATAGTGCGACCATATAGGCACCATATTTTCGAGGCATTCGTCTTCATGGACGACAATTCGGTCCCCCATCGCGCACGTCTTGTGAATGACTTCCTTCAGGATAACGATATCGCTCGACTAGAGTGGCCAGAATGTTCTCCAGACATTATCGAACGTGCCTGGGATAGATTGAAAAGGGCTATTAATGGACGAAGTGACCCACTAACAACTCTGAGGGATTTAAGCCTAATTGCCGTTGAGGAGTGGGACAATGTGGACCAACAGTGCCTTAATGAACTTGTGGATAGCAGGCCACGACGAATACAGGTATGCAGCAATGCGAGATGATGTGCTACCGGTGTGTACAGCAATCTGGATCACCACGTCTGAACGTTCCGCTGTATGGTGGTACAACATGAAATGTGTGGTTTTCACGAGCAATAAAAATGGCGGAAAAGATGTTTATGTTCATCTCCATTCCAGTTTTCTGTACAGGTTCCGGAACTCTTGGAACCGAGGTGATGCAAACCTTTTTTGTTATGTGTGAATGAAGATATGGCTGTCCCTATGAAAGTAAAGAAGGAATGAACTTGGTACTGAATGGAATGGACGGTCTAGCGATGTAATAACATGAATTCAGTGTAAACAAAAGAAATAAGAGAGTATTTAGGAGCAGGAGAAATGGGGATGTCGACAAACATAAAATCTCCACCGGAAAAAAGTTCCTGTCGCAGCCCAAGAAAGGGGATACACTCCTCGTTACATGACTAACTGCAAATTGGTGTATCAGATACCTCATTCTAGCTCCCTTAGCATGTTTAAAAATATTCCCACAAAGTTTGCCATGTGATCAAATTCGCACTCTGTTTAACATGCAAGTCATCTCTCACTGTACAAGCTCCCCTAACGGTAACTCACTCACAGCCACTAGTCCAATGTTGTATGTCGCTCATACCCATCCACTCCAACTTGTCCATTATCATTCACTGATTCAGCCCGCTTCGTTATCAATCTCTCTTTGTGTCTCCCAATCACTTTCTCCTTCGTTGTATGGAATTATTACTTCTCACTGCCACTGTCTCCGTCGTTCTCTCTCTCTGCTCCTATCTCATTCATTCGTTCCCACTGCTACTGTCTCTTCTCACTGTCAGTGTCTCTCTCTTCCTCGCTGTCATTGTGATAGACTCTCTTATTATTACTGGCTCTCAACCACATCCACTTTCTCCTTCTCGTTTTTCCTCTACGACTGGCAATGTCTCCTTCACTCTTTTCCTGGCATTTTTCTGTCTGTCAGCTATGTTTCACTGCCAATATCTCCCTCTTTTCCTCTCACATTGCTATTGTGTCCATAGGTCTTTCTGTACCATAACCACTGTTTTTATAATGTTACTTATAATTCGTCTTTATTGCATAAAATGTTTATTCACATGACCGGTTTCGGTTCCTCTAGGACCATCTTCAGATCTGCAATTTCGGTTACAGGAGTAACCCGTCCACACACATAGCACGTGAAGATTGCGGTGTGTGGACGGGTTACTCCTGTAACCGAAATTGCAGATCTGAAGATGGTTCTAAAGGAACCGAAACCCGTCATGTGAATAAACGTTTTATGCAATCAAGACGGATTATAAGTAACATTGTAAAATCACTTATTGCGGTCGTCTCATCAGACATTATGTCTGTATTGCTAAATAACCACTGTTGTTGTTTTCCAAAGTTTATTGCTTTCCCGTCTCTTCTCCGCTGTCACTGTCTCCTCCTCTCTCAGCATAAAAAAGCGTGGATATGATGGTATGCTAAAACCTTTGGAATTTTTTTTAAACTGCTGTTGAAGATAGAAAGAGAGAACTGGTAGCCCACTACTCAATCAGAACCTTTTAAACAGGAGCATATTCATCTTTCTTGTGCTCCGATGAGAGCTTTTTCCCTCTGATTGGCTCTTTTCCCTGCTATAGCATGGCACGTCACTCATATGAAAAGAACCTCATGGCTCAGTAAAATTTTGATAATTTACTTATATAAAATTGTACTAACGCAAAACTAATTTTACACTTCAGACCGGATTTTACGGGCACAAAAATTTTGCCTGTACTTCAGTACTGCAACACTGGATTCTCAGGACACTTCTGATGGTAGCGCAGACATTTACAGCACATTTTTCCGTGCTACGTCACTTTATAAACTACGTTTTTGCCTCAAAGCAAATTTTACTTGCGTACTTCATGTGTACAAGTGGGGTAGCTTTAAATCATTTTTTCTTAAAAACGGATGCAGATATCGAGGAAGTTTCCAAGTTTCTTCGAGGTCGGGATCTTAGAAATATCCAGTGAAAATTACGGCCATTTGTTATGCATAGCTGTCTTGGAATCCGCGGCCTGGGTTTGGCATACAAAAACCATGTTGTTGGGGTGTTTCGCAATACCGGATAAATATTTTTGAAAACGGAAAGTGTCTAGAGAATATAGCGTTGAAATTTGAGCAATTTTCTCCAGTTAGTTGTTTAGGTATCCAGAATAGCGAAAACCTCGTTTTTGGGTTTTCTCAGTAGCCGTTCATGACCTAGTTGGTGCCTCCATAAGCCCCTTATGGCGCAATATAGATCGCATCTAATACAGAGACAACAAAGTGAATTTCTTCATTTGGCTAAGCTGGAGGAAGTGTGTAATATTCAAACTTTGACCCTGTACTATAGGGTAGTTACAGTTCGACGATCGTGCTGTTGGGTATACAAGGGGTCCCTAGCCAAAGAGCTGTCCAAAACACTTGAACCTACTTATCACCAACTGAATATGAGGTATGAGCCCCGAAAAAATCTCGTTTTTATGCGCAGCGTTCTGGAACATATTGGTGGCGCATGCTTTCACATGGGTATCGATACAATGCAGCCAATATTCTTGATGACACTGGATTTGTGTGGATTAGATTGCACATTTCTGGACCTTAGACCAGGCTCTGATGCCCTTCACCGCAATGTCTTTGGATATAAACTTGGAATGAAAATGAAATTCGTGCAATAGACGAAGTGTAAAAGCTCTACTACCATAGAAGCAAAATAATGCGTGATGGAGGATGCAAAGGTGACTTACGAAGCAGGCAAGCACATGCTGCTAGCACATACCTTACCAGTACCGTGTCTGCAACTATCTAACATAGGCGTTAATTTCTCTGGAGCACGGCGTTCCGTGCAAGTGAATCATGGACTCTGGAAAAACGGTGGAGTTACAGAAAGATGCTGAAAATTACTTGGTAATACAAGAAGTGATCAGATTCTTCACAGAGTCAGTGAGGAAAGAATATGTGGAAAACGAGAAACAGAAGAAGGGATAGGATGATGATGCTGTAACATGTGTCCAGACGTTAGGGAATAAGTAGCTTGGAAGAAGAGAGAGCTGCAGAGTGTAAAAATTGTATGGGAAGATAGAGAACTGTGTTGGACCTAATAAAACCAGTCACAAGACTGATAAGCAAACTAAGAAAAATTCCTAGTAATACTTAATCATAACATTCTACAGGTAGCCATCATGTATTTAATTATGCTGATAAAACAAATCACACAACTGAGAAGGTGAATCGTTGCCACACACAGCATGTAATGTAAAGATGCTCCAAAGTGTACATACGTTGAAAACCACGGCTGTTCCACATACAGACCATTGAGCTAGGCGCTTACTAGAATATGAGATCAGCTATGGTTTTGAATAAGAAAGAGGAATAATAGCCACTCAACAGAAAGCGAAAGATATTTTATTTCCCCAGGCGTACCGACATTCATCACTACTCAATACACATTTCCAAATACCTATTGGGACTACCAACTCCAACCAAGCAGCACACTTTTAGAAACAGTTTATTCCATTATAAGGCTATCTTTCAATACGAGAGACTTAAGACAGAACAGCGATGCACTGTCTACTCCCTGCGAGAAGTGTTTAACTGTGAAAGATGTGTCTTTTCTTCTGAAGACTTGTTTACTGACCCATTGAATTATACAGAAATGGCAGCGAGCGCTCCACTAAATCTCACTAAATCTTTTGGCTGGTCGCATACTACTTAAGCTCATAGCCAACTGAAACAACATCTGTGATGTATATTTACAGATAGAAACAAAGAATGACAATTTTTGTTCTTCGCTTCAGTCTGCATACACAAGGTGAATCACCTAAAACTCACACCGCAGACATTGTGGAAATTGAAAGTGCTACTGTTATGAGGTTTCCATAGAATGGATTATTAGTCAGGGGCTCATATTGTTAGTCAATCAAATTACTGTAAGAATACTTAAAAAGTGTACTTTTTGTGCAAACATACACTTTCAAATGGTGCAATGCCTATTACGTCTACAGACGTTAAAGTAACCTCTGGAGTGCCACAGGGGAGTGTTGCATTTCACAATATATATAAATGACCTAGTAGATAGTGTCGGAAGTTCCATGCGGCTTTTCGCGGATGATGCTGTAGTATACAGAGAAGTTGCAGCATTAGAAAATGGCAACGAAATGCAGGAAGATCTGCAGCAGATAGGCACTTGGTGCAGGGAGTGGCAACTGACCCTTAACGTAGACAAATGTAATGTATTGCGAATACATAGAAAGAAGGATCCTTTATTTTATGATTATATGATAGCGGAACAAACACTGGTAGCAGTTACTTCTGTAAAATATCTGGGAGTATGCGTACGGAACGATTTGAAGTGGAATGATCATATAAAATTAATTGTTGGTAAGGCGGATGGCAGGTTGAGATTCATTGGGATAGTCTTTAGAAAATGAAGTCCATCAAAAAAGGAGGTGGCTTACAAAAAACTCGATCGACATGTACTTGAGCCTTGCTCATCAGTTTGGGTTCCGTACCATGTCGGGTTGACAGAGGAGATTGAGAAGATCCAAAGAAGAGCGGCGCGTTTCGTCACAGGGTTATTTGGTAAGCGTGATAGTGTTACGGAGATGTTTAGCAAACTCAAATGGCATACTCTGCAAGAGAGGCGCTCTGCTTTCGCGGTGTAGCTTGCTCGCCAGGTTTCGAGAGGGTGCATTTCTGGATGAGGTATCGAATAGATTGCTTCCCCCTACTTATACCTCCCGACATCACGAATGTAAAATTAGAGAGATTCGACCGCGCACGGAGGTTTTCAGACAGTCGTTCTTCCCGCGAACCATACGCGACTGGGACAGGAAAGGGAGGTAATGACAGTGGTACGTTAAGTGCCCTCCGCCACACACCGTTGGATGGGTTGCGGAGTATAAATGTAGCTGTAGATATAGATAGACATTAACAAACTAAAATTAGGATAAATTAGAATGCCAGTGGTGTTTATTTCGGGGATCTAGTGCCAGTCGTTTACGAGATATCGTATTTTGAAAAGTTTCGACACCGACACTTGTTTGTGCCATTCAACCTGCTCAGTTGCTGGGTACGATGGTATTGTGTTTGCTTACACTTGTGTATTCCCTGAGTGCATTGCGATTTGCTAGTCAGTGACAGCGCAAGCAGTGGTTCGTGAGTGCACGACGGGTTTTACCAACGCAGTAAAAGCTGACGTGCTCATACCGTATGGAGAAAGTACGATATATGCAGCAAGATATCCCAATAGGAGTCAACCATCTCGGCACCTTTTTATTACTCTATTCAACCAGTTACGTGAAGTTGGTAATATACCACCTGACAACGTAACAGAAAGACACAAGTGACAATAAAAGATGGTGAAATTAATGTTCTTGCAGTTGTTACATTTGATCTGCACATTAGCTCCTGCGCAATCGCACGAGGAAGTGGTATGAGTCAGGCAAGAGTCCTGGGATAGTGGACCATCAGCCCGCAGGCTCGTTTCGGACAGACAGAACACAGAACGCTCAAAAATTTTGCAGCCTCCTAACGGATCATTTTCTACAGATGCTAGAGGGTGTTCCACTGCCGACTTTGCTTGCAGATGACTTGATTAGATGCAGAAGAGGACGTGCACCTTGGCCAACCTGTTCTCCGGATTTTTTGCCTGTAGACATTTTTTCCGAAGGACGCCGTCCACAAGGACGTACAAGCTACACTCGATGATATGATACGACGTATTACCGCTGCCTGCTCTGACATCTCCGCTGAAATGCTAGCACGTGTGCAGCAGTTGCTCCGTACCATGCAGGAAGCGTGTATTGCTGCTCCCGGTGGTCATTTTGAACACAACCTGTATTGGTTGGCTCTGAGCACTATGCGACTTAACTTCCGAGGTCATCAGTCGCCTAGAACTTAGAACTAATTAAACCTAACTAACCTAAGGACATCACACACATCCATGCCCGAGGCCGGATTCGAACCCGCGACCGTAGCGGTCGCTCGGCTCCAGACTGGAGCGCCCAGAACCGCACGGCCACTCCGGCCGGCCCTGTATTGGTTCAATTGTCTTGTTACTTGTCACAATCCACATAAGTCGTGTATGCTCTTGTGTTGTTCCTGAGTGTGTGCTATCACAGGTATTGTACACGTGCATGTGTGGGAAATTTCCAGAATACGATACCTCGTAAACGACTTGGACTAGAATCCTGCATAAAACACCACTCAAATTCTAATTGCACTACTTTTAGTTTGTTAAAGTAAATAGGCATTATTCCATTTTTAAAAAATGCACAAAAATTACACTTTCTAAGTATTATTACAGTCTATTGATTGGCTAACAATATGAGCCGCTAACTACCAATCCGTTGTGTGAAAAACGCGCATCAGTAGCACTGTCCATTTTCGCAATATTTGCGGTGCAAGTTTTAGGTGATTTATCCCATGTAACAGCTCATAGATCATAAATCAAAATGGAACCATAAGTTGTGACGGCTGTTGACTGTTCATGTGGAAGTACAATTCACATGCCAGTTAAAGATAATTTCCAGAAAAGGTAAAGTAGTTAGCGATTGCTCCCAGTTCTCTCCAGCTTAACTATTCCCGGGGAACTCTAATGCAGCAATAAATGTTAGTGTGATTAGGATGATGATGTTTGGTTTTTGGGGCGCTCAACTGCGCGGTCACCAGAGTCCGTGAAAAGTCCCATCTAGCCACTGTCTCGAATGATGACGATGATGATGAAATGATGAGAACAACACAAATACCCAGTCCCCGGGAGAGAAATTCCCCAACCCGGCCGGGAATCGAACCCGGGACCTCGTGATCAAGAGGCAGCAACGCTAGCCACTAGACCACGATCTGCGGACGTATAGGGTGATTAGCGTTACAAACAGTAATTCAGCCACCTAGTTCCAGGGTACTGGCCCCTTGTCGTTTTTTGAGCAGTAGTAATCTACTCGTGTGATGCAGTATACATCTATAAATGCCAGGGAACTATGGGCTCCTATTGTAAGGCAGCTGAGCAGTGTTTCTAGTTAGGTATCCTCTTTGTGTAAAATGACAACACATCAAGATACACATTTTATGCCGTCACGTAAGGTGGCTAATTTCATCTGACAATCTACATTCGCTGATCGATGCAGTTATTCACCAATCGGCGACATGTAGACAAATATGCGTCTCGATGCACTAAATCAGCGTTCGCGTGTCATTAAAGCAAATTTCTCACTATCTGCGTGACTGGACAGAGCAGTAACGTCAAGTGCTGAAGTGGGCATTTAAGCAAAATCTTCGTCCGCAGCCAGTTGTATGCACTTCATGACAAAGTTTACCCAGTTTACCTACTTGAGTAAGCTAGTGCCCCACGTTTCGTACAAGAGACTGCCGACTCCTTCCTCTCCTCATCATGCGAGTAACTAGTCTGTCTGGTGGGAATTTCGGAGCAGATAATATTAGACTCCTTCTGTGTGACGCACATCAGTTCACAACGCACTCACGCTTAATTTACGAGTCGTGGCTGTAAACTCTCCACACAAGTAGGAACCCGGCAAGTTGCACGGCGCGCGAGTAGCATGTTGCTATAACTGTGGTTTACGCGAAGCAGTTAACATTCCTGAGTTAACTACGCTAATTAGTAAGGCTAATCTTGAGGTACATTTCGGCATTATGGTTGTAGTGTATGGCTACTTAATATCGTTTATATCTAATCGAAGAAACAACACACTACACAACCATTAAACCTAAAATTTTCCTTTTAGCATCTACCCCGCTATCTGTTTATGATAACAAAAATTGATGTTAATGGAGCCCGTTTGCGGCCAGATCATTTTAATATATGAAGATGGTATCTGCTCTTTCGGTTTCTGTTCTTCTGAAAGAGCAGATACCAACTTCATATACTTAAGGCTAACCGGTCATTGACCATCTTCTTCTATGCTGGATGCACACGCATTGCACGAACTCTTACGGGACTCTGTAAGATTGTCGGCCACGAGTAATAAGTGTAGTGGACAGGGGCACTACGAATTTGGTGTGTGGACATTAAGTTGGGAATGTGGGTCTCACGGGGAGCGTGTAAGGGATAAATTCCTGCAGTCGCTCTATCCTCTGTGCTCTCGGTGGCTCAGATGGATAGAGCACCTGCCATGTAAGCAGGAGATCCCGGGTTCGAGTCCCGATCGGCGCACACATTTTCAACTCTCCCCGTTGACGTATATCGACAGCTTAGGGTCTTGATTTAATTATCATTTCAGACCACTTTAAGGTTCACTGATGCAGAGCATTCAAGGGCAGGAGAACATCCTGTAATGGGCGGTGGCTGCTAAATATCCCATGCTTATTGAAGTTCAGTTAGTGAAAACCGCGCAAATAGTGATTATTTTACTGAATATTATTAGGGACTCATAAGCAGCACATGTCCAGATCAGATGCCACACAGCCTCTGCAACGTTAGTTTCAAGCGGATTCATTCAATAAATATAACGAGTCAATACCAGACCATCAGTGAGGTTAGGCCGCTATACATAGCGTCAACCATAACTGCGCCGAAAATCTTTCGGAGGTGGCAGTATGGTACAAAACAAGAAAAAAAGGTCTAGTAAACAGGCCTTCACATTGTATGCCGTAAGAGCCATGAGCACTTCAACTATGTTACTGTGAAACACATCTCTTCTATTACTAACTCTTTGATTTCCATATTTTGGGAGGAGGTAGTACGTTCCAAAACAAGAAAACAAGTTCAGTAAAAACTAGGTATAAAATGCATACCTTAAGAACTATTTGCGCTTGTTCAGTAAAAGAGGTGCGCTTGTAGCTCTTAAGGCATGCGTTATAGAGCCTGTGTTTACTCTCCAGTTCTCTTGTTTTGGGCCCTACTATCTATCTGAAAAACATTGAAACAAAAGAATTTGCATTGGAAGAGATGTATTCCACAGTATCGAAGAATAACAAATCCTAACTGCTCTTAATGTCTGCATTTTGGATCCCATTGCTTACTAGACATTTTTTTATTGTTTAGGTCCTTACTACCATCTAAGAAAGATCGTCGGTGGAGTTCTCATTCATCCTCTATATTTCTGGCCACAGTCAACCTCTGAGTTATATTACTTTACATTCTTTTATTAGTCATGTGGGCTTTGTATTACGATTTTCGTGCTTCCAGCCATTATCAAGGTGTGACGAAATTCATAAATTTTGTACAAAACTACTTCCATACCTGATAAAAAATTTAAATCATATCTTCATGTGCACTGCTGTAGCAATCAGTTTTCTGTTCTTTTGTCTGTCTTTAGTGAGCACTGACTGGGTAGTTTGAAATTTAATACATTGTGTAACTAATTGCACCCACAGGCATAAAAATGTGTTTCCGTCACATCTTTGAAGAATCCATAGACAGTAATCGCTGATAGTGTTACTATGGACAAGAACCTGATAACATCAAACAGATTGCCTTTTGATATAAGAAGGCTATGAAATGAGAACTAGCGTACTCTCGTTTCTCATTCCCGTAAATGAACAGAAAAATGCATTATTGCACTAAAACACTGTTCCATACAATTTTTCTATCTTATACTTATTTGTGCAGAGGAAACTCAGTAGTTAGTCAACCACGATCTTATTGTGATTGTGCATTGCTTGAATGCTGAAATGCGCCACCGTCAACCTCTTAGGATCGATATGAAATGAAACTAAATTATAAGACTAGCCCGTAATTACCAAACAGTAAATTAGTGGAGAGCAGTGACTTTGTGCAGGCAATCAGTTTCGCTTGTCGACTTTCGCGAATTCCCTCTGCGTCGAAAGATCCAGTGTATAACACCGAACAAACAGTCCCAATTAAAGTATTGCAAGTCAAAGGAGAAGAAACTCCAGAACATGACATAATACAAGAGTAAAGTTGTTTACATAGAACACCATTTTTTTCGTAACAAGAAGAAGCCGGATTATAGACATTCATACAAAGCTAGGTACAGAGCTGTGCTCTGTAAGCGACCTCACGGTGTACCTGTTACATTTCTTGCCCCTTCCTGTTCATTTCACAGATGGTACGCGGGAAAAGACGCGGTCTGCAGAATTCTATATGAGCCAGAATGCCCCTAACAAAGAAACACAAAATTTTAAAAAGTGACGAATATCTTGGGATCCAATGTTTCTTCTCAGGTAGTTGAAACACACTGATTCAAAGTATGCAACCCGTATGTCTCTACCACCCATAGTTGTTTTTAGATATACTCCTTCAACCATTTATACAGGGTGAACATTAATAAAACCGAAAAGTTGCAGGGACGGTTAACTGTCTGAAAACGTAGGACAAAATGGCTGATGAACGTATATCTGGAAATGCATCGTTTCCACTGTAGATGGCGCTGACGAATGACAGTTCCTCTGACCACGCGCCGTGTTCTTCTCGTGCGTCGCAGGCAGTGTGGTTGACGCAGCGTAGGCCTGCTGTGAGCAGCAGAATGGCCCGGTATTCATGTTGGGAACAAGTCGAGATGGTGTTTGTGTACGGCGAGGCAGATACAAACAGTCGAGAGGCAGCACGGCTATACCAAAACTAGTACCCTCACAGACACCAGCGATATCAGAGAACGTTGCAAGCGCTTTTTTTGGCGTTTTTGTGATCATGGGGCACTTAGGCAGACGAACGTGCAGGGAGGTGACGTACTGTGCGTACGTCAGATTGGGGGAGAACCGGATTGTGCAGGACATTAAGACGAAAGATCGTCCAAGCTTCTGGTATAGTCCTACATCTAAATCTACATCGACAGGGCTACCCTGCAAATCAGATTTAAGTTCCCGGCAGAGGGTTCATCGAACCAACTTCACAATAATTCTCTATTATTCCAGTCTGGTACAGCGCTCGGAAAAGACGAACTCTTATATCTTTCTGTGCGAGCTGTAATTTCTCTTATTTTATTATGATGATCGTTTCTCCCTATGTAGGCTCATAAAAATTCTACAACTTCTAGAAATAATTTGACCACTAAAGGGTTAAAACACTGGTAAACGTGAGACAAAGAACAGGGTAGGTAGTCTACAAAAGAATATAACAGAATGTGCCTCTCACGCACACCACTAAGCGGCCATACTGCTCAGTAATGGGGCAGATCAACAACAATTTCAAAAATTTAATGCTCATCCACCACAAATCGCGACGATTTGCTTGGTATTACATACAAATGAGTGCCTTGGGCCCACAATGTGAGAATGGAGCAATGACACAAATCTTAAGAAGATGCGAGGGGAACTTATAGCAGGATCTCACCATAGTCCACAATATGGGTAGGCAACAATTCCCCAAGTAGTTCCTTCAACGATCGGGTAGACCACAGCCAAGTTCCTACCCGGAGTGATGGCGCTGATATCTCTCACAGGCGAGGCTGCCGCCTTGCAGCAACGTTCGACCAGTGCAGAGTGCTCACACGTCCTCAATCAGCTCAGACGTCCTACTGCCACTGCTGCAAACCAGTCACTATTCGAGCGCTGGCAAACGTCCCGTCAGAGACACTCAAACGCGCACACCCTCGGTGTCCAGCGTCCGTGACTCGTCCAGAAACGGATAGAGGCGCAAGCACAAATTATGCCAGTGGAGATATACCATGTCCGCACCGCACAATGAGAATGGTGATTACTTTTAAGTCACGACAGTTACACCATTTATACCCGTGACAGAGTATGTCTTTCAAAAAGTAGTGACATAGTTTACGTGCCTCTTTCAGATGGGTAGATATCCAACTGATACTGATGCATATTTGTTTCCATTGTGTGATTTGCTTTGAAAGTTGTTGTACACGAATCGATGAACGACTGCCATGTTTCAACGCTGTGTTCCACACGAAGACCTTGAACCTCCCTACAGTAGCACAAACTGTCACTTATTGCAAAGAATTTCACAATTTCGTTGTGTCTATGGTGAGAATGTTAAGTTTTGCCAGTACCAAGCAAATTAAATTCTTCGAAGGGAACATCATAAGAGTGACCGGAAAAGTCAGTTTTCAATTTTGTTACTAGTAGAACTCAAGGACAAAAAGTTCCCGAGGTTTCAATGATGAAATCGTATCCGCGATACCTGAAAAATAATCAAATGTGTAACACGACCTTCCTGCGAGGCCTACTTTTTGAAGCAATACTTCAATACTAGCCCAGCGAGCAGTGATTCTGTGGGATACTTTCAAGCAAACTTGCGCGAGATACATCTAGAAGACTGTCGTATATACTCTTTGGTTTTATAGACCACCTGTGACTCTGTTCCGTATCTTAGAAACGATAACAAACCAGTTGCTTTGTTTATGAAGAGACAATTTTTCTTTTCCCACATTTTCATCTGATACACTTATCAGAATTACCACTAATGATGCAGTTCTCGTATTTGATGACAGGAACATAGGGAGGATGAAGGTATTAGAGTAAATGGGCATTAAGATAGGAAATTTCATTCAAGACATATTTAGAAAAATAAAGTATCTCTCTGCATCTGAAAAGTCAATTGAAGATCTGGTAAAGAAAAGAAAGCACAAAACAAGAAACCAAAAGAGAAATCTTGAAGGGAATGAGGACCCTGACTCAGATCTGGGTCCTTCTGAAGAGGTGACACAAGAAAAATCGTACGGTCGAACTTTGGATTGTATTTCCTGAAAATTATGTTTTTAAAGTTTTCTCAGAGTCTATGAAGGCATGGACTATGAAATTTGTCCACTTATTTCTGTGAACCCAAGATATGTTGTCTAAAGAGCAAATTTTGAAATTATGAGCATAAGCTGAGACAAGGGACAGAGTGCTTGGAATTTTGCGTGAATTTTATACGATACTTGAAGAATTATGATTAAAAAAAATATGGAAAGTCTCCTATTCGATTTATCGAAAAATCCTTATGGCAGGAGCCTACCGTATGCAAAGAGATTTAACAAAGAAATTTTTCTAGAAATCTTTTGAATAGTTTTTGAGAAAAAGGTACATATATTAGTATTTGTAAATGAAATTTTTAATGCCTTAATATATATATATATATATATATATATATATATATATATATATATATATATATATATATATATAATCCAAGGAACTTAACAGGAAAGCTATAATCTTATGTAAAGAATGGGACAAATTTCTTTGCCTTATAGTCAAAATCGTGGATTTGGTGCATCTTTTAAATAGTGTGTGTTTTTCATGAATGTCCCTCCTTAAGGCACGAACTGAGAAGTTCAGCTTGACATTTCTTTACTGCCAGCTCCCGCAATAGGGCACAAAGATCAGCATTGTTCATTAAATCAGTAGCGTCTCCATACTGGTAGTTGGTATCCGATACTTTGCTAGAATATGAAAGATAACTTTTTTCCTACATTTCTTCATCAGCTGTGTATTCTGCAGGTGCTCTTGATGTCGGAAAACCGACGAATCATGTGAAATTGCTTGCGATGTACCTTACAGATGGAAGAGGATTGTAGGAAAATTGTGTTACTTTTCCCAACAGAAATAATGTTCTGTGGTGTGGTTGCTTGGTTCACGCCGTATCATAAGAACTATGAATGCCCGACAGTTGTTCAGCGCCGCCTTCGTTATCCAATCGCGCAAGTTGCATGCACATGTCAAGATGAAGAGTCGTGTCCACGATATACCAGTATCCAGTATCCACATATGTTTTCTTCAGAAACGGCGTTAAAGTGTTCCGATGGCATCTGTCTGTTAGGTAGCAGCACACATAGCAAAACAGATCTCTAGATGCGAGATTACTAAAAATGCCATATCCAGAATGTTTTGCAGTGCCCGTATTACATCGAATACAATTATTTTAATAGACGATAAAATATTGTATGGCGTTGCTTGGAAAATTAGTAAAACATGGGGGTATGTAACATTGATGAATGATGTAGCGTGAGAATTAATTTTGGTCGACATCTGCAAAGTCTGATTTGATGAGCAAAACTGTTTCCACATTTCGACCTAGCATTAAATCCTGCATTACAAAAAGTAAACAGCATGCCCTATATCTATGACTTGTTTATCAGTGTAATTTGCTGACATAGTCACCATGCGAGATTTTGTTTGAAGGAAGTATCATATTTTGGATTTTGGAATGTGGCCTCTCGAAATAAATCATGTGACTCAAATGGTAGCTGAAGAAATGCTTTCGAAATGTGCCGGTCTTCCTTGAATATTCTCTACCTTTATCTTTAACCGATTCTGGTATGGGTCCCATACAGACAATAATATAAGAGCATTGCTTTAACGAGGACTCCGTATCGCAAGCTGTTTCTCATATGACTAATATTTGTAACGGATTCCTCTAATAAATCTAGATCCGACATCTGGTTCCCTCCTCGCTCCGGGTATATACACCTACGTACTTGCAGACTTCCGATGACACATCCCAGATCGTGTAGTCGCACAGTGTCTAGATTTTCCGTCTTTTTAGGCGTATTACAAAACATTTTCTATGTTTAGGACCATCACCATCATTTGCAGGTCTCCTAGCATTTCGTAACACATTTCTAGCAGCATTAACTCGATGAACAGAACCGTGTCATCTGCGGATAGGCTCATAGTGCTGACGACGTGGCCCGTCTTGTCATTTGCAGATATATCGTGGACGATAGGAACCCTATCACCCTATCGTGAACTATGCCATTTCACCTCTGACGACGCCTCCCCATTAGTAACGACGTTCTGTTGAGGAGAACACTGCAAGTGCCATAACACGATTTCCCAGGAACTTCGCTCAGTGGAAGAGAAGCCAAAATAAGCGAACACGTGTCTCCACTTATCAGTAGATACTCGACCGTTTGTGACAAAACAAGCATCATATTTTTCTACGTAATTTAGATGCCATTTACCGCGTGCACACCGCAGCTGAACTTGTGACACAGTGGATGGCACCACGGCCTTTCCCTTTTGCGCCCCGGTTTCGTAACCGGATGAATGTTTTCATTCATTTTACTTTATTTCTTCACTTATCCATCCATGTCCATACAAGTTGACTATACGAATGTTTCTTATCAAGACAAGGAATAGATGGACGTTATATTCATTGTAAAACTTCGGTTTCACAATAATTGTCACCCATTTATTGTATTCACTAAGGTGACAATGGTCGTTAGATAGCGACATGAACATATACAGACGGCAGAAGTATCGCCTACACTAGGTGCAAAAGGGCAGTTGGTTGAAGGAGCTCTCAATTGTACTCAACTGATCCTTGTATAAAGGTTTCAGACGTGATTATGGCCACGACGGGAATTAACAGACTTTGAACGTGGAATGGTATCTGGATATAGACGCATGTCGCATTCCATTTCGAAAATCGTTAAGGATTTGATTATTCCAACACCCGTAGAGTCAAGAATGTGACAATAATGCCAAATTTCAGGTATTACCGCTCACAACATACAACGCCATGGACGACGACGATTACTTAACGACCGAAAGCAATTGCGTTTTAGAATCAACTACGGTGGTATGGATCATTCTCTTCACCCTCATCTCCGAATGGCGAACCACATGGTCGTAGCCCTTTGCTGTCACTCAGATAAAATCTTCTGGAAATGAGCAGCACGTCCTACATACTGACATCCGCAATCCCTTTAGATGAAAAATTGATGTTCGCTTACGTTACGCCTGAAGCAAAAATTGCAGTCGTCTGAGCTGTACGCTGGTGTTACCACGAAAACGCGTTCGTTTGGGCAGGTCAGCGCCGTATTTCATCCGAAACCGGACACAGTGGCGGCGACCCAATCAACTTAACAACGGAACGTTGCACACGCATAAAAGCAATTAACTGCGCGCAAACTAATTTAATCCTCAAAAATGCCAATAATAATTAATAATTTAGCTGAATCGCATCTAATAGTGTAATACATATGGCATTTTGTTTCCATCACAACAGAAGTCATAGGAGTACATGCAGAAAATTATCACAGAACAGTGATATTGTATTTCATTTCGATTCGTAGCAGGTCTTCAGTCACTTGAGTGCAATAATTATTATAGCTAACTTGCATCTTCACAATTTGATGCCCTGTAACCCAATGTCTGTAAATGGCAAGCAGAACCCAGAAAGCGGTTAACAGCTGTATCTTCCTCAAACATTAAGTGTCTGCCGTACCAGAACGAGGAGACAGACCATTACTTTCTATGGTAGGATACGGGAATAAATTCATGAAGAGTTGATGAATGACGCCGGTAGTCAAACATGTGCCGATAGTTGCCTTTGATGCGGGTCCCGGTCGCGATGCAGCGTTTGGATTCAGTGTTTAAGGAAGTTGCACAAAAGTGTACATTCAGCTGCAGCGTGAGAGATTCATTCTGTGAAGTAAAACACCGATAATAGTACGAATCACTGCAGTTACAGACTATGAAACGTCCCCTTTGAAAAATTATATACGACTGTGCTTAAACTGACACATAATATTTTTAGCGCAACGCAATCTGACTTTCAAAAACCCCTACAAAAGAATGGCCCTGACTAACATTAACCTATACGTTTCACAAATCACTTACCTCACCAAAAATCTTCGTTCCTCGAACTACTGCAATACAGCGAGCGCCACTACTGCCAGCTAAATAAAAGATTCAAACTACGGAAGGCACTAACTACTAGTAGGTATAGTTAGCAAATGAAAGATTTTAATAGAGAACAAACAATGTATTTACCTTAATAATCATAATATATATGCCATCCAGTCTTACAAATTTCAAATCTCCGCCATTTCTCTCCCCACATCCACCACTGCTGGCGGCTCACCTCCAACTGCGCAACGCTACGCGCTGTTCACATCCAGCTGCCCAACACTACAATGGCAGACAACAATGCAAACTAGCCACAGACTGCACACAGCACAGCCAGTGATTTTCATACAGAGAGCGCTACGTGGCGGCGGCGTTACCAATATAAGAACCTAAACAGCCTACTTACATAGCCCCCATGCTCCCCACAAAAAAAATTTACAAATTGTTTTGGGCAGTGGCCAATACAGATTTGAAAAAATTTTTCATAATTACGGTAAGAAAGATATCAAATGCATACACTTGTTAGTACAATGTTGGTCAAAAGCTAAAATTTTCTCACAGTGCATAAAGACAGTCCTGATCATTCATCACAGTAAAACTGCCGTTTCTTTTCTCAAAGTCTGAGCAGTAAAAGACAATGCACACGGAAGTAGTGGATTTCCATGCAGTCTTGAAGAAGTAGTGTTGTCCTTCCAACGGAAAGACAGTGCTGACTCTTGACATGCTGACAGGTAATGGGCCACAACAGAGCAAACCCACAGCAGAGTCATTCGAAGTTTTGAAGAATATTGGTAGGTAGGTCATCACAGAGCAGACCCACTGTAGTCCTGGTAGAGAGTATGGTATTGGTGGGCCACCAGAGATGCAGACCCACTATAGTCCTGGTAGAGATTGTGGTATTGGTGGGTCATCAAAGGTGTAGATCCACTGTAGTCCTTGTAGAGATGGCCAGCAGCCATCTGCTGCGACTGTGCAGGTGCAGAATCACCATCGAAGAGTCTTGCAGAGAAGATAGCAAGTCCATAAACCACCACTTGTGCACGCACAAAGTTTTTTGGAATTGTCCTTAGAACCAGCAATGCTGTTATCCAGTCCCTTGCTGAATTATTAACACACGTGCAAACACTAACAGTCCCTACTTCTCACATATTGTCCATATACTATGACCAACAGAAAAGTGTGCAGTGAAATGTAACTTACAAGTTAATAATAAGATGAACTGGTGTCAATTACAATTTTATAACATAAGAATACAATTACAAAGGTACAAAATACATCATTAAAGAACATAACAGTACAGATAACATTTGTGGTACAGGCTTTACAAAAGAATCGAACTAACATATACATCAGTGTTACAGGAATTATGACATAAGTAAATACATAAAAGATCAGAATAACTTTTGAAACATCAACTTTACACATGAGCATTAAAAGAAAACAGAATAAATAATGTCTAAGCATATTTACAAGGTAAATAACATATTATTAATGCCAATTATATTTGAGGATAACAGTATTCCTCAACATAGTGAATGTAGCTTAGTATTAGAAAAATTGTACAACATAAGTCTTATCAGATAAACATATAAAGACAGGAAGAACGTAAATACACAAGGGTACACAAACACATAGTGGGATAACACAAAAGGAAAGTACAGCGTTCGTTTTCAGTGTACTATTTGGTACTGCAGTCCAACCCAAAACTTCATTCCATAGATCTTTCGTCTTTTCTGCTCAATTTACTCCTCTTTCTGTGAAGTAGGTTGTAACTGATAAAGTGCTATCGTTCTGTGATACCTCACTAATTGCACATACAGCGAGGTGAAAAAGGTCATGGGATACGTCCTAACAGCGCGTCGGATCTCCTTTTCTCCGGCGTCGTGCAGCAACTCGCCGAGGCATGGACTCAACAAGTCCTTTGATAAACCCTGCAGAAATACTGAGCCCTGCTGCCTCTATAGCCGTCCATAATTGCGAAAGTATTGCCGGAGGAAGATTATGTGCACCAACTGACCTCTTGATTAGGTCCCATAAATATTCGATGGGATTCGTGCCTTCATGGACTGTGCGGCTGGTCCCGGCGGAGGTTCGAGTCCTCCCTCGGGCATGGGTGTGTGTGTTTGTCCTTAGGATAATTTAGGTTAAGTAGTGTGTAAGCTAAGGGATTGATGACCTTAGCAGTTAAGTCCCATAAGATTTCACACATATTTGAATATTTTTTGGATTCGTGCCAGGCGATCTCTCTGGCCAGATTATTCGCTCGAACTGTCCAGAAGGTTCTTGAAACCAATCGCCAACAGTTGTGGCCCGGTGCCATTCCTTGCGAATATGAAGTCCATGAATTGCTGTGAATGGTCTCCAAGTAGCCGAACATAATTTCCAGTCAATGATCGGTTGAGTTGAACTAGAGGAGCCAGTCCATTCCATGTGAAAACTGCCCAGACTAGCAGACAGCCACAACCAGCTTGCGCAATGCCTTGTTGACAACTTGTGTACATGGCTTCATGTGGTGTGAAGTTCGGTATTTTCGGCACACTCTTGACATTATGGATCTCGGTGTATTGAATTCCCAAACCATTTCCGATATGGAATGTAACAAGCGTGTAGCTGCACCTACCGCTACTCTTTCTAAGTCTGTTAATTCCCATTGGGCTGCCATCGTCACGTCGGGAACCTTTTCATATGAATCACCTGAATACAAATGACAGCTCCGGCAAAACAGTGCACTTTTATACTTTGTGCACGCGATACTTCCGCCATCTGTATATATACATATCTCCATCCCATGTCTTTTGGCACCTCGGTGTATGTTCAAGAGGCAGTCTTAATGTTTAAGCAAACACCGGTCAGAAATGAAGTTGCGTAATTAGTTTTTGTGTATTTGCAGGTGTATGTCTGCCCTCCTTGTCCACACTGAAATCTCCGTGGCGCAGTACCGTAGCACGCGACTAGCAGTCGAAACAAAATGTCACAGCCCATTGATGAAGTTGACTATCTTGCGATAATTCGTTTTCAGCAGCAGAGGAAAGTTTGCAGAAGTAACAGGCCACTAGAGACGGCTAAAGAAGTTCTGTGGATAGCCTTCCCACACCTGCAAAATTTCCATTGTTTCCGAAAACGAATTATCGCAAGATAATCAACTTTATCAGTGGGCTGTGACAGTTTGTTTTTGATTGCTCTAGTGGAGTACAAGGATACTGGGTCATGGGGAGTCCAATGCGTGTCAGGAATGTAGATATGTACTCGCAAACAAATCACTAATATTTTATGAGCACATAATTCAAACTTTGTGATAACTTCTCGTATCCTGCATCTATGTAGCGCGAGGGTAAGGTTGAGCTTTCGACGTACCAGCATTGGTTGGACTGGTCCATAGTGAGATCACTCTTCATGGACTCGTATACATTTAATAAAAAGCCGTGCAGCGGATAACTAATAGTACGAGGATGGCCCTTGAGAACATGAAACGCATTTTCTGCACCTCTCAAAAGGTATAAGAGAGTGTATTCATTTAACTCTGATATGGAACCAATGGTCTACATTATTCCCTTTTTTATTACAAAATTACTTGCACACATGAGAAACATATTATTAGAGTGTGTTTTCGACCACAATAAATCAAGAAACCGAGAACATTATCAATTCTTGTCATGTATCAGTACTACTTTAACATGTAAAAATCTCGTGAAAGATTGGATGGTTCAGGGAAGTAGGACAAGATTGTAAATTTCAGTGGGCAGATAAAATCAGCTCAGTGATATCTTGAATCCCCCAGAATTAAAAACTACATATGCAACTAAAATTTCTGACTGCGTCGTAACTAGCCTTTAATCTCCCGTGGAAAGAACTCGGTTTCGAAATATGGCTACTGCTGACACCGTATTTCGAAACACAGGCCACAATCCTCAAGACAAGGCTGTCTGAACATCAGGTCACTTGTCCTGCCTAGTGCGTCTGGCTTGGATCATCACTTACCCAACCAAACTACAGAGAAAATTACGTCCAGAATGCTCACCAGGAAGAAAAGAAATTAATATAGAAATATACGGCTTACTATTGGCAATGAATGTCGTAGTACATTACGATGTCCGTCCCCGTTAGCTGAGTAGTCGCCGGCACGGTAGCTCAGCGTGTTCGGTCAGAGGGCTGCGTGCTCTCTGTAATAGAAAAAACTGAGTCAAGGAATCAACGATCAACTTGAACGGATGTCTTGTGACGTCCGGCCAGACCAAACGCAACGAACTACGTCGAACAAAAAAAAAAAAAAAAAAAAAAAGTGGTCAGCACAACAGAATGTCACTCCGAAGGGCCCGGGTTCCATTCCCGACTGGGTCGGAGATTTTCTCCGCTCATGGACTGGGTGCTGTGTTGTCCTAATCATCATCATTTCATCCCCATCGACTCGCAAGCCTCCGAAGTGGCGTCAAATCGAAAGAGTTGCACCCGGCGAACGGTCTACCCGATGGGAGGCTCAAGTCACATGACATTTTATTTAGTACATTACGATCATTAACTATCTTCTTAATCAAGAGGAATGATTTTCAGATAATAATGATCTTAATTCATACTGAAAATAGGACATCGGACACACCAATCTGGCAAGAGACTGCCTCGTATCAGTACGGTCATTCTTATACTTTTCATACCTGGGAAATACATCTCGCAGTTTCGTTTTCTGAGTCGCATTTTGGGCCATTTTTTGTTATCTCTTCTACCATTTACATAGCATCCGTGCGTTATCCTCGAGACATTTTAACAGCACACAGGTAGGCGGGATACAGGTCTATGATGCACTTCACTATGAGACAGTTGTGTGTAACAAGTAGTAATATGCTCATTCATTCTCTTCCATTCTTGGTATTCTTCCATTTGCTGATAGATATATATCGTTGAGCGATAAAAAACTGAGGACAGATAGAACATAAGACAGAAATAACAGCTATAGGAAATTACTTCGTCGCTCTAAATGGGAAATAAAAGCTCGGAACGTAATGTTTTTCTAATGTAATGAAATGGTGTTGGCGGGAACTGGAGAACTAAAGAAAGGCTGCTTCACGGGATGGTCAATAGACGTGAAAGAGATATGTGCAGTGGCTCACGAGTGGCCATCGCCAGCTCCGGGATTCCCCGCGGCTTACAGCTCCTCGGGCGGTGAGTGTTGGCCGGATATGACCCCCTGGAGGCCATGTTTCAGGATTTGTGTGCTGCCACCGCACATCGCGGACCACTGCTGGAGCGTCGGTGAACACCGGCGGCTGTAAATTACAACCGCGTTTTGCTTTTACGTCCACCGCTCCGCAAAACCGAGTACGTGTTCTACATCCGACACCTATATATGTACTTCATTTCCCTGCGGTTGGATTACTAATTACTGTTAGCTGGGTCATCATTCTGTTAAAAGTGAATTAACTTCGATTCTGATAGCTCTTTGTGAAGGTCAACTTACGAATTGTATCCAGCCAACGAGAGTGCTCTTTCATGCTTGGCTTCATAGCAGATGACACTTCCAGGATGAGATTTTCACTCTGCAGCGGAGTGTGCGCTGATATGAAACTTCCTGGCAGATTAAAACTGTGTGCCGGACCGAGACTCGAACTTGGGACCTTTGCCTTTCGCGGGCAAGTACCCTACCGACTGAGCTACCCAAGCACGACTCACGCCCCGTCCTCACAGCTTTACTTCTGCCAGTACCTCGTCTCCTACCTTCGAAAATTTACAAAAGCTCTCCTGCAAACCTTGCAGAACTAGCACTCCTGAAAGAAAGGAAGGTAGGATACGAGGTACTGGCAGAAGTAAAGCTGTGAGGACGGGGCGTGAGTCGTGATTGGGGAGCTCAGTTGGTAGAGCACTTGCCAGCGAAAGGCAAAGGTCCCGAGTTCGAGTCTCGGTCCGGCACACAGTTTTAATCTGCCAGGAAGTTTCAGATGACACTCCTTTAATTATTTATGAGCACCTACAAAACTAATGCTTCCTAATGTTCACACAGGTACGGTAGGTTGCGCTGTTTGATACTGAGGCGCTCAACAACATATTAACAAAAACACTTCATATATATTGACATTTGCATTTAATCAACTGATGAACTTGACCACTTCAATATTACGTTGATTATAGTCGCATCTTACCGACATTTATCCCTCTTCTACTATAGCCGCAGCTAGTGCCATCTAGTGATGAACTCTGCAACTGTACTCGTCCGGAACTCTTGTAACTGTGTTCGGTCACATACATGGAGCATCCAGTCCCCTAGTTAAGGGTAGTAGATAGCTTGAAGACTAAGAAGTAGCGAGGATGTATGTCTCAGCGTGGTAAGTCGAACGCATTGTATCTTACCATTTGATTTTATATAGATGTTTGAGTAAAATATCTTGTATTCTGATAATACAGGGTGTTTATAAATGAATATCAGGGTTTTAGCGCTTTATAATATTTATTAGATTAAACTTACAGTTATAAATGATATGTCAAATGAAAGATCAACTCGAACAGTTGTGTTTGGCACCAGTGCGCATATGCAGTGCGCAATGTTTCTGCCGCCATCTGCTAGACAGCGGTACTAGCGAACACGGCGACTAGTGAACAGAAAGCATTTTGTGTTTTGCAGTTTGTAAAGATCGAATCTGTAGTTACTGTGCAACGTGCGTTCCGGCTGAGGTTCGGTTGTGATCCTTCAAGTGATAACAATATTCGTAGGTGGTATCATCAGTTTGAAGATAATGGCTACCCTTTGGAAATGGAAGAGCACAGGATGACCACGAATTAGTGAAGAGACTGTTGAGCGAGTGTCGTTGACTCGTAGTCCAAAGAAATCAGTCTGGAAGGCTAGTCGTGAATTACAAATTCCTATGTCGACTGTTTGGAAAGTTTTAAGAATACGTGTACAACTATGTCCTTACCATTTACAGTTATTACAGGCTCTAAAGCCGGCAGACCACGGATTAAGTGCCAACTTTGCATTCGAAATGTTGCTTCATGACGATGAAGATTTTCAGGATCATATTGTCTTCAGTGATGAATCGACCTTACACCTTAGTGGACATGTTAACACTCACAATGTGCGCATCTGGGGCTCCGAAAATCCTCACGAGGTGGTACAAATGCAACGAAATTCTCCGAAAGTGACGGCTTATTGTGCCGTATCCTTGCGGAAAGTTTATGGGCTGTTCTATTTTGGTGAGCCTACTGTAACTGGCACTTCTTACACTAGAGCAATGGCTCTTCCCTCAGTTGGAAGAAGATGAACCAAAGAACTTCATTTTCCAACAAAATGGTGCGCCACCTCACAGGCATAGCGATGTACACGATTGGTTGAAATTCACTGTACCCAAGCGCTGGATATGTCGCAAAGGGCCCAATGACAGGGCTTGCTTTGCATGGCCTCCACTTTCACCTGACCTAACGCCATGCGTTTTTTTTTCCTTTGGCGCTTCATCGAGGATCGTGTGTACATGCCTCCCCTACCAGCAGACCTCCCTGAATTAAGAAAACGGATTGAAGCAGCTGTTGCTACAATCACTGAAGACACACTTATAAACGTTTCGGAAGAACTCGGCTGTAGACTTGATGTGTGCCGTGTGACAAATGGTGCTAACATTGAACATTTATAAGGTTCTTGGTAAAACTGTTTGAGTTGCTCTTTCATTTGACATATGACTTATAACTGTAAGTTTAATATAATAAAATTTATAAAGCGTTAAAACCACGATGTCCATTCATAAACACCCTGTACTATACGTACGCTGATTAGCCAAAAAATGATGAGAACTGTCCCTGTGACGCCGGAGGCCACCTGGAAGGCGTTGCGGGCTCGTGTGACGCGGTAACAATAGTATGACGTGCGGGGTAGCCGTGCGGACTGAGCGCCTTGCCACGATTCGCGCGGCTGCCCCCCCCCCCCCCCCCCCCCCCCGTCGGAGGTTCGAGAGTCCTCCCTTGGGGATGGGTGGTGCATGTGTTGTCCTTAGCGTAAGTTGGTTTAAGTTACATTAATTAGCGTATAACCCTAGGGACCGATGACCCGAGCAGTTTGGTCCCATAGAAAAAAAAGTAAAAGAGGAGCAGACACGGATGGAGAGTCTCAATTGCCAAGATATGGCCCCGAAAATGGGAAAAACCATTGCGATAACTGACTATGCAAAAGGCAGATATTTTCATTACGCGGAGCCTGTGAACAATTATCTCGAAATCGGCGAAGCTGCTCGAATGTTCACGTCCTACTGTCGTGAGGATCTACGCAAAGAGGTAGAAGGATAGTGAAACTACCACTGGGCCCTAAGTGGTTGGACGTCCACGACTCTTCATAGAACTTGGTGTTCGGAGGCTTGTCTGCCCTGTAAAGTAGAAGAGATGGTGATCTGTGGCATCTCTGCCGAAAGGGCACAATGCTGGTGCACGCGCAAGCGTTTCAGAGCACACCGTTCATTGTACATTGTTGAACATGGAGATCTGCAGCAGACGACACCTATGTGTTCACATGTTGACCCAGCGACATCGTTAACTACGATTGCAATGGGCACAGGACCATCAGGATTCGACGGCCGATCGTTAGAAACATGTCGCCTCTTCAGGTGAATCATGTTTTCGGAAACTAGTTCGATGGTCAGATGTTTGTCTCAAAAAACGCCGTCATCGAGGCGATCGGCGGCTCCAAACATGCAGCATGCTAAAGATGTAGACTGGTGGGGGCAGTATTATGCTAATATATTCTCCTGCTCTTTTACGGGATCTGTGGTAGTAATCAAAGACTCGCTGACAGCTGCGAACTACCTGCATCCCTTCATGTTTGATGACTTCCCCGACGACGATGTCATCTTTAAGTAGTGTATCTGTCCGGGTCTCGGAGCCAGAACCGTGATACATTTGTTTGAGGAGCATTGTAATGAACTGCGATTGATGTCTCGGCGACCAAATTCGCCTAATGTAAATCCTATGGAACCCGTCTTGGTTGCTGCCGGGCGCCATCACCGCATACACAAGACAGCGGCCCGTTGTTTATACGAATTACATTACCTGTGTGTAGACATCTAATGCCACATGCCTCCACAAATCTACCAACAAACTGTCGGATCCCTGATACGCCGAATGAGTAATGTACGTTGTTCCAAAGACGGAACACTCAAGATATTAAGTAGGTAGTCATAATGTTTTGGCCCATCAGTGTTGATAAATATAGTGTACGAACGCAAGGAGCAGAGGTATGAAAGTTCAAAATTGTTCAAGTAGTTATGATCACTATGGGACTTAGCATCTGAGGTCATCACTCCCCTAGAACTTAGAACTACTTAAACCCAACTAACCTAAGGACACATGCCGGCCGGTGTGGTCAAGCGGTTCTAGGCCCTTCAGTCTGGTACCGCGCCACCGCTACGGTCGCAGGTTCGATTCCTGCCTCAGGCATGGATGTGTGTGATGTCCTTAGGTTAGTTAGGTTTAAGTAGTTCTAAGTTCTAGCGGACTGAAGACCTCAGATGTTCAGTCCCATAGTGCTCAGAGCCATTTGAACCATTTGACATCACTCACATACATTCCCGGGGGAGGATTCGAACACTGCGCCAGAAAACACAGGATGGTCACCAAAGCATTCAAAGCAAAATGATGTAGTCATACACAGCTCACCATAGATAACGACGATATAATTCAGATTTTCCACAGCCTGTTTTGCCTCAGGCGATAGTTGCCTGTGCATGGCGTATGGTATATGAGGTTCTGCCTTCAAATGCATTTATGCTCCATTAACGTATTGTGACAGTGTTGCACTACCACAGTTACCTTTCTTTTATTTTCTTTTATTTTTTTTTCCTTCGGCTAGCCATATTTCCCCTAGTTGGATATAACGTAAATTCTGCCTTCCGTTACGATTTTCTGTTTTTTAACAAATATTTCCAAGTCACAATATGTTTGTCAAAGAACCATTGCATGCTTTTTAACAATATTGTTTGCTGTTGAGAATTAGTAGTTATAGCTAACCGAAGTCCATTTCGTGATCTGTTCAGATTACAATTTTCCCAGCAAGAGCCTCTAAATGTCCGCTGCGCGTGGTGTAGTGGCTAGCGTTGCTGCCTCTGGATCACGGGGTCCCGGATTCGATTCCCAGCCGGGATGGAGATTTTCTGTGCCCGGAGACTGTCCTCATTTCATCATCATCATCATCATCATCATTATTCAGGAGTGGTGTTAGGAAGGGCATTCGGCCATCCCTTGAACTAATCATACCGGCCCTGTGGCCATGCGGGATAGAGGAACAAGCAAAAGAAGAAGAAGAAGAGTAAGAGCTTCTAAATCTTCTGGATGTGAAAGCAGGTCAATTTGATTCACCGATTTTCATCTCTTTATAACGAGAATTTCATAGTGATCCAACCGTCATCTTGTGCGATTTGCGAGAGACGTTCGATAAATACCTCAACCCTTTTTTCCGGTCACTTTCGGCTGGAGAGGTGTGGAATTTGTTGTTGACATCGTGAAATATTCCCTTGTCAGCACTTATAGTTTTATGAAGTTCCGATAGTGTCTGTAGTGAATTCCAAACAGAGACCTGTCATTGAGTTTATTTTGGCGGAAAACACAGCATCACAGATCTTCAAGGCGCTTGCAATATGTTTACGGAGACATGGCAGTGAACAAAAGTACCGTGAGTTGTTTGGCAAGCGTTTGTCATCATCGCAACAAGGTCGTGGAAACCTGTCCGATCTCCCACGTGCCAGCCAGCCGAACGAAACCGTGCTACCCTCAGAAAATTGAAGAAACTACTTCAGTATGCTCGTCGCCCAAAACTGGAAACTTATTTCACCTTCACCATGACGAAGCAACGCTTCACACAATACTATGCAGTTCATTGGACTGTTGTTCCTCATCCACCTTACAGCCGGGATCTAGCACCTTCTGACTTCCATCTTTTTGGCCCAAGGAAGGAAGCGCTTCACGAGAAGCAGTGCGCGGACGATATGGGAAGGTTATTGATGCAGCAAGAGGTTGACTCCGACTTCGACCAGTAGAGTCGTATATACGACATACAGGCCCTCCCAGTACGGTGGCGTAAGGCTGTCACGTTGAACCTAAATTATACTACAAAATAGGGACTTGTAGGAAAATGAGCGGGGGGTGATATGGTGTATTTGGATCCTGAATAAAGCCAAATTGATTTCAAAAAAATTGTTTTGTCTTACTTATTGAACGTCCCTCGTACAAATGACCTTCCAAAAACAGTCTCTTTTATTTTTTAACTAGTTGTGTTTCAGTATTCACCAATGTCCAACACTTTCCTTCGGAGTTATTTCGTAGTGTTCAGGAGGTGGTATGTGCCCCCATGAACATCAAACGATATACATGTGACTCCGACAGAGCCCTGAACACTTTAATACGATTAGATAGAAGAACAGAAGTGCAGAAGGTGCCTCAAATATAGTTCAGTTCGGCAGCGACTGTTTTGGATCAACAGCCAATCCAGGCCTTTCGGCGCGCAATTAACCTTGATGATATTTTGTGTAGGAAGGTCTGTTCCGCTTCGGGCTCTGGACGAGTGATGATATTGATTAGTTCTAGTAGCAGAACTTCTACTATAAACTCAAGATGATCTTGATTTATGATGAACGCATCTAGACTGTAGTGGAGAGTACGTAGGATCAAATCGGAGTCTATGTAGTGCAACCTCGTAAGAAAGTCTACCAGTTCTACCCTAGTTCAACCCCAAACTGAATCTGGATAATGCCCTTATAACAACAACCCATGAGCTCTAGGGCCTTGAATCGGCAGTAACATCCACAGTCTTCGCTGATATAGACATTGAAAATCGTGTAAAACTGAGTACTCGAAATGTTCACATCTGATATGAGAAAGTGCCTTTGAACTCAAAGGTGTTTTTTTTATGAAAACGAGCCATAAGGCAAGCCCTAAAGTACAGTTCAGAACGACCACATCCAAGGGTCGTTTAATGAACTACACATAGGACGCCTTGACAGCAAAGAGGCACAGGACGCCAACAAAGTCATAACGACATAAAAACGATGAGGGTACAGCCTGAAATGAGACAAACACGTCCAGGATGACGTAACAGGTCTATGAGGACCCACCGAAAGAGACACTGGAAACAAGTCACAGAAGAGGAAGGGGAGAAGTGGCGGTGTTAACATGCTCCTTCCCAGATTCCCTGAGATTGTCACGCCCCTGGGATTATAGACCTCTCCCCTACACTGTAGAATGTGATATCATACGTCAATCTCTTTCCTACGCCGTTCCCATGTCTCTGGCCTCTCAAATCACGTAATCATTTTAATATGTAGCACATTAGACTCTAAGAAAGCAGGCAAAAATTTGACCGGCACATCGAATACAGATGTATGATACCAAGTATTCACAATGGAATATGGAGATGTGTTAACCAGTGCTTCTCAAGAAACGTAAAAAAGTCTTACTGTTTTAGTACATAAATAAATCATTACCGGGGTCTGTCAAGATGTATACATGGTAGTACAGGGAAGTACGATTAAGACACCTCTGATGCGTCCCTTAAATACATGAGACTAAAGCTATTTGGGACATGAAGTCGGAGGTTCATATGTGTTTGCTCTTGGGGTTTCTTCATCACCATGCATTCACCCGAAACCAACTTACAATATATCGTGGAGGGTACTTATCATTTCAGTATCGTTTGCTTCATTCTCTGTTCCATTTGGCAACCGTGGGTGTGAAGAGCAGCTGTTGTTCGGCTCTAATTTTTTTGGTTTCTTCGTCGTGGCCACTCCGAAAGACGTAAGAGGGATGAGGTATAGACGTACTTCTAGACGACTACTCTGAAATTTACACTTAAGCGACTGGCAGAGGGTTCATCGAATCACTTTCAGACTATTTCCCTCCGTTCCATTCCGGAAGACCGTGCGGGTGAAACGAACACTTAAATGTTTCCTTGAGAGCTCGGATCTCATTTGTTTTGTTACGACGATCATTTCTATCTAGGTGGGGGCTAAAAACAACTTTCGCATTCGGAGGAGACAGTTGGATATTGAAACTCTCGCCTCAACAAAAACGCCACTGTTTTTGTGATTGTGCAGAATATGTACAAGTGCTGTAGTACCGAGAGTTTAATCTTCAGACGTGTCAGTCACTTTAAACGCAGTCGTTAATGCTGTCAGGCAACTTTCAATTTCATATTCTAATGTTGCTCTTGTTCATTTGAAGAGGGAAACCGGTAAATAAAAAATACAAAGTGCGACTTGCGGTTGTTTTCAAGAACTTCATTCCTGAAATGGTGTGAACTGTGCTGAATTTCGACCTGAATCCAACTGAATACCTCTGGTATGAGTTATGAAGTTCAGTTCTCTCCTGAAAGAAGAGTCTAACATCGGATCTCGACGAAGAATGGGCTGTCCTTCCTACACAGACATTCAGACACCTCACTGAAAGTATCGCCGGGAGAGTGCCAGCCATCATAATAAGGACGGACACGCCCCTTATTAATATCCAGTGATATTTGTCAGGATGTTTTTTATCAGGTAGTGCATATTGTAATCAGTAACGGCCTTATAACACGATCTTGAGATACCTCTGTAAGTGCTTTTACATCTGTCATTTTCTTCTCGTTAAGAACGACGTGCTGAGTTCTTTCCACAAAGAAGTGCTGAATGCAACACCAAATCTAGTCTGATACTTGGAAGCTTGTAGTTTGTTCCACAGACGACAGTGCGTAACTGTTTCTAATTCTTTCCGAAAGTAAAGGAACATGGCATCAAACAAGATGCTGTCTTTTACGGCATTCTGGATCATATGTGGTACTTACTGGAATTAAGGAAAACGTGGAAGGGAGACCCAGCAATATAAGTTTCTTTTCACAACATGTTTATTTAACAATACATAAACTGTGTTTTACATATAATCGAAGCATTTAACTATAACATTTTTAACAAAATGAACAAATTTGCAAAATTCTTTTGATCTTAAACCTTAACTTGAATAAAATTCTAATCTTAGCAAAGGAAACCCGAAGTGTTGTATTGCAAAACAGCAAACAATATGACAGTGATTACCAGATGGCCGGACCTGCAGCCCGCCCTTTATCGGGTGAAACAGCGGTGTTTGCTATTGAGCTGGACACAGTTTCTAAATGCCTTTCTGCAACACATGAAACTATATAAGCACCACTGATGACAAGAGTGATTCAATTACTCAAAACAGATGACTTAACTTTTAACGGTTAAACATATTAGGAAACAATATGACAATGATTAGGCTTACTTCAAAGCAACCAACCTCTTAATTTAAGTCGGCAACCAAGGTGTGACTGGACGCCAACCCGTCCATTCTGGCAACTTTGACTAAAGCGCTGGTGACAGTTGACTGTTAATGTTTTCGAAGTTAAGCTGTTGGTCATTTAATAAGACCGCTATAAAGGAACGTCTTAAAACATTACTTGTGAACACTTGTTACAAGGGAACTCACTCGCCGGAACCACAAGACCCAGCTAAAAAACACCAATAATGACGCGGTCTTTCAAACACAGAAACGAACAGTTCAGTACAACAGGTTGTTCTGATTATATGTAGCGACTGAGGAATGTAATTATAATCAAAGAATTGAACCGATTAACAGCTAAAACTAACCACAAGGCCCTTCTTTGTTTAACTGTAACCTGTGCCTTAGTACAACTGTTTCGGCTGTATTTACGACGAAGAGCTGATTAATTAGAACATTAATGATCAGGTACAAACAAGAAAGAAACGCAATACAATAGCGGGACAAATTTTCAAACGACGCGAATGTTGCCAAGCAACCGACGGGACGTCGGCCTGCTGCGCGTAGTCAACGCTGCCCCCGATGAAGTACTCCGGTATCTTCGCTCTCCGCAGGCCCTCCTTGCGCAGCTCGTGGCTTCGGCCGCTCGGACCTCGTGACCACCTCTTGTCGCGACGCTATCGCCAATCCCCAAACTCCATGCGTCGCTACAGGGCCAGCGAAACCTGTACATATATCTGCAAGCAAAGACCTTCTAAGGACACAACCTACAGATATCAACTCTTCCTCATAGACATTGGCAATGGGGCCGCAGGAGAGATAGTCGATACTATACCTGAGCCAGTGGCCCCAGACTGAACAGTCTACTAATCAGTGGCACCACAGCTCACTGGATACCGTGGACAAATAGAGCAGAACGTAAAATCTCTTAGGAATCCATGTAGATTTTAGAGAGATAATTTTGGTATTCCAGATATGCCTAAATGATTAAGCATACAACACGTCCCATACTTCTACAATAGATTAAGGTCAGTGATGTAGTTACATATTACGTGTATCTGACGACCCTCCTTGACACGGGAAAGGTCTTACGCGTTTTTCCAATCCTCAGTTGCTTCAGTTATCTAAGATTCTACGGCCAACAGCCGTTTCTATACAAATGTATTGATTATAAATGTTTTACAGTACATATCTTTTGCAATCCGTTTTCAGCTCGTATAATAAGAAGAGCAGTGTAACTCAAATACTAAAAAATCTGCCCGCATCTCGTGGTCGTGCGGTAGCGTTCTCGCTTCCCACGCACGGGTTCCCGGGTTCGATTCCCGGCGGGGTCAGGGATTTTCTCTGCCTCGTGATGGCTGGGTGTTGTGTGCTGTCCTTAGGTTAGTTAGGTTTAAGTAGTTCTAAGTTCTAGGGGACTTATGACCACAGCAGTTGAGTCCCATAGTGCTCAGAGCCATTTGAACTAAAAAATCTGCTGATGTATTTATTCAACCAAAGACTGGAATAGTCGCGAAAGCATAATCAATGAAAATATTTTTCTATATTGATACCAGTACCTTTCGTCTCTGACGCACTACTGGAACCGTTATGATAATATAAAACTAAAAATATTAAGCCTATAAATTCATTTCTTCCATGTTCAACAGCGAATTAAATGGAAAGAAGCATTAAGAAGCAGTGTACTCTGCTTTGAAAAGTATACATGCAAGTGTTACCATCACGTGCCAGGTTACGATCTTCAGTAATTCAGCCAGAAGTGTTTTATTTACGGGACGTACAGTATAACTGAACAAAACGTCCTTCTTATTTCCAAGTACGGAATAGCATTACTCAGCCACTGCCTACACACTTTCTGTGAAAGATTGCACTAAAGGTATCCAATCAAGGCTATTAAATCTCTCATTGATTTCCTGTTGAAATGACATGGATTGTAATAAAGCAAGCACATAGCGTAACATATTCTGTGCTATTTCTCTGCTACCAACGGTTAGTTTACTGGCAATAAATAAAATATCTTTGCTGATGAGAACTGATGAAATGTTGTCACAGACTTGGATTGCGTGCGGTGTTTGCATTCTTTCTAAGGATACAGTATTACAGCTTGGTAAGAGTGGGCAAGTTTGAGCAGCACATCCTGTATGTGAACACAATGGTAGACCAGCTAGTGTCAAGCTATGTATAGTAGGGCGTCTCTGAACCCAGGACTGAAGCTATCTTTTGACAGTACAAAACAAATCTGAACAATGTCAAACTAAATGAGAAGTCAGACTTGTGTCTTTGACACAGAATTACCGTGAAATTAGCCAAGGAAGTTACGATAAATTAGAGTTCGTTAAAGACGCCGTTCGTATTTTTATTTTGCAATGAATAGTAATGAGTCGTTGGCTCAGTGGTGAAGTACTAGGAAATAAAGCCAAAGGTCTAGGGTTTAATCTCCGGTCTGCCTAGAGATTTTCAGTTGTTGGTTGTCACTTCTTTCACCTCTGACAATGACTGTTCACGTGAAAAATGCCCATTTACACACTGGTTCGGAATTTATGTTACTCCGTAGATCGGCCTTTAATTGGCTAGGTAAGTCAGCTCAAAGGTCGGAGGAGGGCAATGACGTACCAAAAAAAAAAAAAAAAAAAAAATGGTTCGAATGGCTCTGAGCACTATGGGACTTAACATCTATGTTCATCAGTCCCCTAGAACTTAGGGCTACCTAAACCTAACTAACCTAAGGACATCACACAACATCCAGCCATCACGAGGCATAGAAAATCTTCGACTCCGCCGGGAATCGAACCCGGGAACCCGGGCGCGGGAAGCGAGAACGCTACCGCACGACCACGAGCTGCGGGCAATGACGTACCACCTCCAACAGGGTCGTGCCTAGTAAAGCGCTGTGGTGTTCGAAACTGTCTTCGAATCTGACTGTTTTGCTTTAGTAATTTTTCACGATCATGACACAGCGTAAAATGTTTAATTAAACCACTGCATAAAGTCAGAAACTGCTTTACTCAATTCTATGAGTATCGTAATGCTACTGTGGCAGTAAATAATCAGCAAAACATTAATAACCCAAAAAAATAATTTCAGACCTACGCAGGGACAGGGATTGGAGAGAAACTAACAAATCGCTATGAAATATTTTCACATTTTTAGTAATTCAGTCATCACTCACCTTGCAAACGAACGAAATTCTTGATTTAGAACATTTACGTTCATTGGATTGAAGAGCGAGATTAAATCGGCGTGAGATGATTCCGAATTATTTTCCTGTGAGAGAGGCTTTGGAAACGCCAAAGCAGCTTACGCGACAGATCAGAGATAGCATCGTAATCAGCTTACATGCGAATGTGTCGCCAAAGTTCCCCCTCAGTCGCGGATTTTGCATACTCTGTATAACACCCCAGGTAGATGTCTGCATATCAAATTTTTTGCGAATGCAACTGCACAAAGATTTCCTTGTGAACAATACTGGCAATTATTTGTCACCATAAGGTACGATATTTAACTTCTGATAAACGATACGAGCTTCGCTGTTTCATGTAGCAGCAGTTTGCCAATTACGATTGATTCATTCTACGTAAAGCTGGTGTCAGTCTGACATATAATTTTTCTGGATTTAATTCTTGATCACTGAAGTTTACTAATTGGAGGGGATTGGGGGCAGGATTATCTCGCACAATAAGTAATATGATGTACGGTGTGCATTTGCATCATTAGGATGAGCATTAGTGGCAAACGATAGGTCGACAAAGCTTTCATATACTCAGAAAAACCGAACTGTTCTAGGCGCTTCAGTCCGGAACCGCGCTACCGCTACGGTCGCAGGTTGGAATCCTGCCTCGGGCATGGATGTGTGTCATGTCCTTACGTTAGTTAGGTTTAAGTAGTTCTATGTCTAGGGGACTGATGACCTTATATGTTAAGTACTACAGTGCTTGGAGCTATTTGAATTTTTTACTCAATAAAATATGAGATTGTTTGAGAATTTCCCCTTTACCTACAACTATCTTGTAACGCACCCTAAGCAGCACCACAGGCAGCACCTTACTCGTTAGAGATCGTACCTTTACTCTCGACTTGGACGTCTCGTCCTTGCAACTATTTTTCACTTTTCTTAGCTCCAAATAATTATTTTTAGGTTTTCTTTTTAAAAACATGCAAATGTGACTAGCCGTGCGGTCTGAGGCGTTTCGTCATAGTTCGCGCTGCTCCCTCCTGTCGGAGGTTCGAGTACTCCCTCGGGCGTGTGTGTGTGTGTGTGTGTGTGTGTGTGTGTGTGGGTGTGTGTGTGTGTGTTGTCCTTAGTGTAAGGTAGATTAAGTTAGATTAAGCAGTGCGTAAGCCTAGGGACCGACGTCCTCAGCAGGTTAGTCACGTAGTCCTTACCACAGATTTCCATTTCCAAATGTGTTCTGAAACGCTTCAAAATATAATACATTAGAGCTCAAGCATGATAACAGTTATTCACATTGCACGTTTTCCTAATTACATAGTTACAATTGACTTTCGCTGTTTTTATCATTTGGCGTTGCTTCTCTACAGCATAACATAAATTGTATGTTATTTTCGCACTTATCGTTACTATACCTATATAAGGGCTGTCTCTCCTATTATAAAATCCTAGAACATCTATATGCCCTTCATATCCACTAACATGTGGGAGTTTGAGATACACCTGATAATGGCGTAATATAATGGCCGAAACCGGTCTTGTGAACTTAATAAAAATCTCAAAAAAGTACTAGAAAGGCTTATCATTAATTACATGTATTTTGTCTGCCTAGTAATAACCGTTGATCACAACTTCCTCGCTACACGTGTGTCAAACGGCGACTTTGGCTTATACAAAGCAGGAAGTGGAGTTACGGCATTACCATTCAGTGGCCTGTACCGGTTGAACTTCTCAACTACGATCAAAGACGACTCATACATTCCAGATGCCTTCGCTTCAACCATTTAAAAGTCACTGAAAACGTTAAAAGCTGATATCGTTTCCCGGGAGTTTCTGTTGCTTGTAAACTCTGTCACTAAGGGGATACGGAATCACCTATCCCCGCAATGTTAATATATGCCTACTATAGGGAACATTTTCTCACAAACTACTGGAGACAGAGAGGTAAAAATTTTACTGTATGTGCATTCATATGTTACAACAATACTGAAACAACAGTTTATTGTCAAAGTATTTTCTTACAGAGATATTGTACATTTATTTTTAAGTAAATTTTTTCCATCGCTTTTTACTAGACTATCACCCCTAAGTCTTTTGTAAATCAAGTAATTAAAAAATCGTTGTTTCAGTATGTAATAGGGACCTATGTCACTACGTCATAAAAATTTCAGACTTCTAGGTTGACCAGTACCTGAGATAATGTTCCTAGATGAAGTAAAAAGTAAACTTACGGGAAACGGAGAAAGAAGATTAAAACATTCCTGATCCGTAGCTAATACCCCCTTCACAGTCTTCATAATCATCTTCAAGTCTTCTTTTGGCACCCCTCTGCACCTGTCTTGCTTTTTTCACTAATGTCTTGATTATATTATCAGCATGCCTTAGTCTGTGCTGATCTAAAAAGAACATAGCACGTACCGTACGGGAACCAACACACATACCCAACTTTTGAAGGACCTGGCATTTAGTTATATTTCCAAGATTGAAGGTTGCCACAGCATCATACACACCAAAATGTAGTGTATTAATTCCGACAAACACTGTTTTTTGGAGACGATGCCATATCACACTATTCAAGCACTCGTTGGGGTTCTGCGTTTTTCCGTGAAGACATTTCATCAGAAGACTTCTGTCAGCCAGATCTCTGAAAATGGGCTTTATTTCTGCCATGATGGCTGATGGTAGACTGTGGTGGTGAATGTATTTCTCTCCTGTTGTTAGTCCCCTATTGTATTTACACCAGCTGTTTTCACCTTTGGGGCACAAACCATGTTTTGGATGCTCATCCGTGGATGCGGTGTGGAAATATAAAGCCCATATAGCTCTCCTCATTTCTTCAAGATTGCCTGTATTTTGCCTGATTGCAAGGCCATAGCAGTTCTGAATGTGGTCTATTATGGAATCAGTCAATCTTCCTCTGCCATCCAAGGTTTTCCCATCATCTAGTTTTTTCCCTTTCATAACTGATTTTAACCTTCTCAGCCTGGCACCCATTCTCTTCTGCACATGTCCTATACATTCAAGTTTGCTTATATTTACACTGTTCCCATATGGTTTGCTTTCCAAAACTTCTTTGAATGCTTTAGAGTCACCATCTCCCAGATATTTGACATAGCGAACATTATACCACTGTGAAGAGCGATGAAAAATTTTCTTCACCCCAGCAACCTCCATGCCACCACTACTACCATAATAATTAGCAATACAGTCATCACTGTGTTCATTTTTCAGCCTGCCTGTACACCTACAGTATTTAGACATTATTGCAACATCAATAACCTTGCCAGTATCAACACTAGTTGCTGTTACAACACCATTGTTGGAGGTGTGGCCCCTTTTCTGCCACGTGCCATCAAACGCCACTGTGAGGTCACGACTGCCGTCATTTTCTTCCACTGCTTCTTCCACAGCAACCTGCATTGACTTCTGTGCTACATCTTCAACTGCAGATCCTAGTACATAATTGTAAGCTTCAAACTTTGAAGGTGCACTTGGAAGATTTAGAACACCACATAGCATATCACCAGCTGCTTTGCCCTTACCAATTGCTCGCAATCCATAAACTAACCTAATATTTACACTATAAAGTTCAGTTTTCTTGTATCCATTATTTACAGTTACTGAAACCGAACTTGGAAACTTACAGCTGTATTTACAAACACTGCATATTAAATTAAACTGGGCAGCCAGGCCAACATGGGATTCTACTTTCAGAGAAACGTTTCCATGACATTTTTTGCAGCACAAACTGTTTTCAAGAGCTTCACACAATATATTCGTATCAATGAGTTCAAAAACTTCATTCCCTCTATCAAGTAAATTATATTTCTCTTCCAAATCTCTTAGTTTTTTATGAGAAGCACTGTTTTCATTTGGTGTAAGTTCGTTCGGCAAATCAGTAATAAGTGGATTCACATTTTCCAACAGTGATGATGATGAACTGCTTTGCTTTGCTAATGAATCATTATTTCTTTTCTTTTGCCACTTCACACGCTTTTTAAATACTTTTGCTTTAGCTCTAGGCATTTTCACTGCGAAAAATGAAGCACTAAATACGAAATAACTCAACAACAACTACTTTCTTATATCACACTGTTTACAAAACAGTCCCGCCACAAAGTCAAAGAGTAACTTGAGGAAACCAGAGAGAAACATTTTCGGGCAACTAGTGTATAAATAGTCGCTGGAAACCGGGATATTTGAATTCATGTCACTTTAAAGGTACTGCCAAAAAGTTCATGGTCAGCCACGAGAGACGTGTATAACTAAAGCGCAATACCCGATCTCACAAATATATAAAAATAAAATAGTTATAATTGTAGTAGAGCTATGTATGATACGTCATTTTAAAGAGGAAACATGGCAGAATATAATACGCCAATAAAAAAAATTCGATTTTTTAACCCAAAATCCGATTCCGAAAAAAGTCATTGAAACGAGGGCGATTCGGTGTCATCCAGACAGGATTTCTGTGGTTTCCGGGAATCGGTTAGGGCAAATGTCGGAGTGGTCCCTTGGATGGGACATCGCCCAATTTCTCTTACAATCTTAGCTTGTGGTCTTGTCGACGATGGAATGTCAAACTCTAAAAGTCCAGTCCTTCCTTACAACTACGAACACAATTTTGTTCGTGATGACGGCACTATACCACACATTTTAACGTTTTATTCGTTCATAAAAATGCTGCACATTTATGTGGATCACAATTTCATGGTTTGACGCATATCGACCAGTACCGTTTACGTCAGGATGTAGTAGTATAGGTTTTTTAATTTGATGTTACTGGCGTTTCTATCGGAAATACATAATGTTGGGAGCCTATAGCGAATATTGCAAAGCCACATGGTAACTGACATTTCTTTGATGTGAACATGGTCGTGCGGTTCTAGGCGCTACAGTCTGGAACCGAGCGACCGCTACGGTCGCAGGTTCGAATCCTGCCTCGGGCATGGATGTGTGTGATGTCCTTAGGTTAGATAGGTTTAATTAGTTCTCAGTTATAGGCGACTGATGAGTTCAGAAGTTAAGTCGCATGGTGCTCAGAGCCATCCGATGTGAACAGCTGCAGAGATCTACGAAAAACATAAGTACACTTCAACTGATCGCGTTTCCTCTTCAAAATGAGAGGATGAAATTACATTTAACTTCTAATTTTGGCTGTTTCTACACGTCACCGTGGAATTGCGTTGGATCATGTTGAGAACCTGTTTGTAAGTTACATTACTGGTAAACAGAGTGTTTCTGTCGTCAGCTATCTAATTTCTACAATCGTTGAAATTGCCGAACTATTTCTTTCAGAAGAAACCAGCAACGATGACGGCTTGTACTACAGTCCTGAAACCAGTTGGGTATAACAATACACAAGTCAGTCGATTCTTAGAGAGCGTTGCAACTCTAGAGAATAAATTTAAATTTCCACGTTATAATACTTACAACTGCAACAAGACCAGTGTCATCACAGTACAAATACAAGAGAAAGTTATTTCTGTGAAACAAGATGGGAAAGTTGTGAAAAAGTCTTCAGCTGAAAGCAGAAGAATTGTCACTAAGTTCTTCAATATCGATGGTGGGGATCAGTTTATTTCACCTTTATTTCTCTTTCATCAGAAACATATAAATTAACGACTTTTTGTTACTAGCCCTAAATGATGGTGGTGAGGCTCAGCCACATCGGTGAATGAGGTCCCAGTAGTTCTTGAAATAGATGCAAAAGCTTTCAGTTGCGCATCCCAGTGCTCAAAATATATTTTAGGCGGCTGTATAAATTGTAAAGACTTACGGAGTATCACCAAAAGGCAGAAGCTTCAGGCTCTTGATAGTGTCTTCAGTAAACCAGACATAGATGCTTATTATGAAAATTAGATCAGAAACAGTGAAGCTGTAACGAATATGGAATTGTAGATATCGTAAGGGATCCTGTAACAAGATTTTACCTGGTTGACATTGCGTTTAAGGATTTGCAATGTATAAGAACCCAGACACTGAATACAAATCTTTTCACAGGTCTTGGTTTTCCGCTCTCCAAGATATTAAACGTTACAGTAGGCTCCAATGTAGATAGATCAGTTCTCCTCCAAGAATAAGGAGATAAGAGATCTCCTGAAGACAAGAACAGCAGTTGAAATTCCTATTAGCCTTCTTCTCTTTTTTTGGATTGATTAGAATTTCGGCTCGTTTGAGCTCTGCTCGACGTTCTCCGCTAGTGTACTGATAAGGAAAATTTGGAACAGCGTTAGATTGTGGAGTGGAAGTGGCTGGGAATTGCGGGAGCACAAATATAATTTTCTAGACAAAACAAAATTACAAAAACAGAACTAAACCATAATCAGAATTCGCTTATGCACCAAAAATTTCCTTAATATTAAGAAAAAAGAATAATAAAATAAGAATAAAATGTACTCCAAAAGTTTTTTTTTCAAGCTAATTTTCGAAGAGATTTCGGGATTGCAACCGGTCGATGTAAACTTCATTCCAAAATGACAAGAATCCTTAATAATTTTCAGGTGAAAGTGATTTTCTGCCCGTCATCTAATATGTCTGACGTGCTGGATTCAGTGAAGGACAATTTGTTATTGCGGAAAGCGGGAATTAACAAAATACCTTGCCAGTGTGGTATGGTCTATGTATGACAAACAACATGCACAGTGGAAGAACGTTACACTGAACATAAACGTTGCACTCTCCTCATGCAACCCAGCAAGTCTGCAGTCTCCAACGGATATTCAATGGAGTATGACGAAACAGTAATTTTGTCCACAGCAACACCTCTTTGGGACTTCGTTATGAAAGAAGACGTTGAAATAGGCATCGCGCAAAATCTCATGAAGCGCGACAGCGGCTACCAGCTGGATACTGCGTGGAATCTCCAATCGAAATATCTTCTGTGGAATGAAATTTACGACGATCGGTTGGAATTCTGAAATCCCTTCGAACACTTAATTCGCCGGGAACGTTTTAAATTTCACACAATCAAAGTTGTTTGATAATTAACTTCAGTAGGAAACCTGATACTAACGCACTGCAAAATGTAATAATGTAACAAAAGTTAAAAATAATTCCACATTAAGCACAGAAACTTCGACAGAGCACAGAACTGTAAAATAAATGGGAGTATTTTAGTTGGGGAACCAAAGGTGCTGGGTGCGCTCTACAAGGCTGAGACGCTGCCTGTGCACTTCAGCCTGGAGAATTCTGGAGGCACCTGGAACAAAACAGACTGGAAGCAGAGCTCTGTGCAGTGGACGCCGCTGCCTCCGCATTTTCGCCTCATCATCCGCTGGCCTTCAAGCCTTCAGACGTCTTCCTCGTGCCGCTGACCAGATGACCCAGTGTCATCGCTGCTCCTGGCGAGGCTCCACACGATCGCTGTGCACTCCACCTCCCGAACACGGGTGGCGCTAGCTGCGGATCCGTTTCACCTTCCAAGGCTGTATCATTCGAAACGAGAGAATTTTCTTGCTCGCTGATGTGGATCCACCTACTGAGCACAGACGGATCTCTACTTTGCCGCCATTATGAGGACACAATCCCTCTCGTCGAAACTAGTAACCTCCCCTTCTTCTTATAAGGGAGAGGGCCATCTCACACTAACCCACAAATACGCCAGATTAATGGTGAGGGTGCATATTCTGTATGTCCAGTGTAAGGGTACAAAGAAAGTTTTCAAAAATTTATCGGACTAAAGTACACTGTCTACAAATCATCCAAGACTTATGCAGGTTTTAGCTGAAAAATACGAGCTCGGCCCCCCTTCTTCTTGCAACTTTCTTCAGAACAGTTATCACTGGAGTCATAAGCCTATTTAGTAACTTCCCCGGAAATAGAAGTAAGGGGTTTTCCGTCAGCATCTCCCCACCTTACTAAACCTGATCAAAGTTCTCAGGTAAACCCGATATTCTACTCGATGTGTGAGTATCCTACCTTTTAATAGTACTCAGCTTCATTCCCACTGCACTCTTGAATGTTTTTCTGGGCCCAATGGCATTTCTCTTGAATCTCTTAGCGAGATATCTTATTGGGTATTAAATCATTAACAGATACCCAATTACATAGGCAGGAATTCGGCCGAAAAGCTATCATAAGCCCTAGTGAAGTGTCCTTACGCGCCTCATGTTTTGCAACGCTGAAGGCATGGGACAATTACTCAAGTCTTACCCTAGCGAGTATGATCTTGGTGTTGGTACGCGATTAGCGCAGCAACAAGGTTCCGATTGACTCTCTGAAAGAATGAGAGGTTTGCATAATATGGAGTGGTAGTAAACTGCGTCACCCCTAAACCAAAACAAAACTCGCTGACCGCTCTCGACATAAACGTGGTATTGTTATCCCATATTAAAATCTGCCATGGACCAAAGGTACGAATCAAGCTCTTCAGAAAACCTGCCCCATAGCTGAACGGCTGGGAAACAACCAAGAAAATTTACAAAAGGCATGCACCCAATCAAAATGTCTACCTGTTTCCCAAACGTGATCAAGGAAATGGTCTCACAAAAACAATATGTTTTCTAATTGCTTCTCTGCTGCCTTTGTATTTTGTGGTTTTGCTAATAGAATAACTTCTCCTGGTTAATTTCTTGTATAGGGTATGTAACATCTCGCTAACGATTCTGCTACTGCGGTAATGGCTTTGAAGAAAATGTCCACATCATTTCCACTTTTTCTTTAATTTAAAACCACTTCTGCTACGGTCTCCAAGGCCATTATCTACTGGTACATGTCAGGCATCCTGTGAGAGCATATTACCATGGACCTTACGACGGAATTCATACCATTCCATTTAACTCCTCACGAATTTGTCATTATTTCTGTGTACGGAAAAGTTCCAACTCTTATGTTACTGGTGACAGTATGCAAAATACAAAACAAAATAGCGTCGGTTAACACAAATGGCTTAGGCTTTTCTCCGTTGGCCACCTTTTCTCATAGCTATCTCTGGGTATCACTCTCTTCCTGATATCTGTTGGTGGTCTCAATGGAACTGGAGACTCTCTTAAAATGTGGTTAACCACTTTAGAAATCGGGAGCCGCTGAGCCACTCTCTCGGTTCTACCTCCCTCAGAATCATTCTGAAACATCCAACTTAGACCATGTGCATTAAACTGTCCACGCTACTTAAATAATTGACACTGTAATGCCGAATCCGGTTAGCCCTTCTTATTATCATGCCTCTAGAGCTGACTAAAATCCAACTCACGAGCTTACTATCCGTTTTCAACTGGAATGACATACGCCCCAGGTAAAAACAGAGCTTGTCAGAAACAAAATTCGCGGCTAGAGCCTTCAGCTCGCATATTAAATACTTTGTTTTGAGCGGTGACCACCGACGTGATGCCTATGATACAGATCACCTAACATCTTGACCTTCTTCTGGTAAGGCGGCTGCAACACCAGTCAATGAAGCGTTAATGTGGACAATGAACTGCTTGTCAAAATGAGGGACCACCAACACTGGTACGCACGCAAAGGCTTCCTTAAGCCCTTCGAGATCAGCTTGCTGAGACTCCCCTCCAACACCACCACTATTCAAATTCGAGTCCCTTTTCTCGCTCTGGAATATGGCCTCATTAGCAAAACTGGAAATGGACTTTCTAAGAACACTAATCATACCAGTAATCCTTGCCACTTTCTTAGGATAATTCGGTAGTTGACGTTCATGCATTCCTTAATGTGCAAAGTAGGTTAACCCAAACTCCAGCTGAGGACACCACATTCCCCAAAAACGCCATCTCCGAAAATGCAGCCTTGATCTTCTCAGTTTGGCGTCAAACAAGTGATCTTGAATGGAATAAACATTTCCCTCAGGTGATGTAAAAGCTTTCCCCAGTTGTGAATAAAATTCATTAAATTGATTAGGTAGTGACACATGTACTTAAATTTGATGTCTGAAAATATGAAGTCCATCAGTTAGGATAGAGCTGCGACTTCAATCAAGAAACAGAAGAGTCCTTGAATAATTTTGAAGAGCTTCCAATCAACAAGTATAATGTTAAGAATCCTCACTGAACAGAATATGTCAGTAACTTTGGTTGAGATCCAATGCAGAAGAAACTTGTGCACTTGCAAACCAACAGCTGGGAATATCAGGCAATGAACGAAAGGACCATATTGTTATTTAGCTCACGATCCTCCACCACTGGCCTTTCTGTGCCAGAAAACATTAACATCAAGAAAATAGGCAAGGAACAGGGTCGTTTGGAGAGGTGGATCACATCCTTTTCTAATATTCCTTCTACGTGGCTCTGCAACACTTTTATACACGAGGATATAAGTGATGAGATGGTCTTCTCAATCACATACCGAATGAGATTCGTTAAACACAGATTAACGGTAAACTTATCAGTGAATTTACTGCATAACACATAATTCTTCTGAACGAACGGCAAACGATCTAGCCGTACGCTACTATCAATACTTTCAGTGTTCTTGGAAAATGAAAACGTGGAATGTTTATAAAATTTAATAGTAAAATAGTCCCCCTCCAACTTTGGGATTATGCTGGCGCTGTGGATAACATCTAAAATTAATATGAACTCGGTAGAATCCTCATGAGCTATATACGTAATTTAATAACCTAGAGGAAGATAGGATACGAAATTCTACTTTCTCCCACTCAAACACGCACAGAGGAACAGGATTAGCGATGAAATAGGATACGGTTTCAACTCAGGCCAGCCGCACACGCACTGGTGGGATCAAAACCAACGCTCTCTGATAACAGTAACAAGCCTAAAAATGGCGCAAAGAGGCTGGTTATTAATACTGTAGCGCATGAACGGGGTTTTATTTCGATGTTGAGTTTATATTCCTTTGCCGCCACCTAGAGCTGCGAACGAACCACTCATCCGGGTGGCACCCCTGCCTTAACATAAGCTTGATTCCCCATCATCCCGTACCCCTTGCGGACAACCACGGCCTCCAGAAGGAACATAACTGACTTGCCTCATGCTCTGCAGGCGCTGCCTTTCAGGCGTCCTACTCACGATAGCCACTCACTCCTGGCCCTCTAAGAATAATCTGTGATAAGGGTTTATGGGAACAAACTGCTGAGGACGTCGGTCCCTAGGCTTACACACCACTGAATGTAACACTCTAAGGACAACACACACACACCCATGCCCGAGGGAGGACTCGAACCTCCGACGGGGGAAGCCGCGCGAACAGTGACAAGACGCCACGGCCCAAGGGGATACCCCGCGCGGCCTGACTATAATCAGGGTACCTCCTAATACCTTCAATCTTACGAGCTCTTGGGCTGGTGAACAAACATTATTCGCGACTTGTCAAGTAGATTAATTGCCTCTCCAGCTCTCGATACCATTTCGCGTTCCGTATGTGGAAAACACGAGGCCCTTGCTGCCTATATTACTCTATCCATATTCCTCATTACCTTGTTCCCAACCTTCATGCCTATCGATCGAACGCCGCATTGCTCTAGTTGGGATTACAAAAACATTCAGCTGGTTCCCGTGATACTATGCTACTGGCCATTCATTGAATTAAACTCTCCCTTTATGGGTGGGTGAAAGTCTGCAGGATTTCAGTGTACTGGAACGCATACAGATTTTTCTGCTCATCGAGCGACACCAAATAACACAAAAATAAGAAAAGTGGAAGATTTTTAGTTCTAGTTCCATCGTAGGAGGAAACAAAGATCTTATTTACAACGTGTCGAACGCATCCACGTGTGAAAATAAATGTAATCTTAGCTACAGTCGCAGGTCTAATTCGCGAACTGGCAAAATGTTAACTACTCTTGTGATTAAGCTGTACTGAGTGCAGAGTTTATTATGAGAATTAGAGGTGAATATCGACCAGATGCCCCAAACAGAAGTTATTATTTGAATTCGCAATGATGTCCACGCGCTCAGTATGTTGTTTCGATCCTTTACACACGGCTGTACGAGTAAGCTTTAAAGAACCTTTTGGGGCTAATATATTACCAACGTTCTGTGTGCGCATCCGCCTTGACTGCTGCGCATCTCCAAAGCCGGCCCTGTGACAATGAAATGAGCTAGTTTCCCGTGAAAAGAGTGGCAACAAGAGAAGCTAGGCTCTGCGGTAAATATTATTTTGCGTCTTTGCCGGAAATCTCTTCTACCTGGTTTAGTAGAATGACAGATATAGAAGTACCTGTATTACGTTAATTAAATTTGGTTTCCATTGTTTGTATGAAACTATTCGTAAGAGGCATTTGGATAAGAGTAAGCAGTTAAGGAAAAATAGGCTGATATCTACTTAATCTTGTATTGCAATCTAATTTATACACCATTACTGCATAAGCTTCTACCTTTATCTAACTGTGAAAATATATATGCTTTAACTCTTAAGACAGAGACAATATGAGCGAGAGTAAAGCCACGGGAAGTGCGTACTCTCACCCGCAATGACTCGCATTTAGTCGGGCAAAAACTCACAACTGAAATTCTTCAGCGGTAACCACTGCAATAAAGTACTGAACATTTCGAAACGGTATTGGTTTCAAGTTTTTATTCTTTTCATTTCTAGCACTGTACCCAGTCATATAAATCACACCAGCACCCTGCGGAAAATCACTATTTTGTGGAAATAGAGTAGTGTATAAGACTCAAGGAAGACAGTAACTTTCGCATGATATGTCACTTCTACGCAACAGAACTCGATTTCACTTGGATGTTAGTGCTACACTGTAGTACAGAAGTTAACTGAAGGAGACGTGGAATGAGAGAAACAGTAACCACACTCTTATTCAAATGGTTCAAATGGCTCTGAGCCCTACGGGACTTAACTTCTGAGGTCATCAGTCCCCTAGAACTAAGAACTACTTAAAACTAACTAACGACATCACACACATCCATGCCCGAGGCAGGAATCGAACCTGCAACCGTAGCGGTGGCGCGGTTCCAGACTGTAGCGCCTAGAACCGCTCGGCCACCTCGGCCAGCCACACACTTATTCAAAGACAATAACTACACTAATGTAGCCACGATTTGTGGTGGTCCCTCGGACATTATAAGAGGTGGGACATTGTGCTGAATAGCGTGTGTGATCGCCATGGGCGGCAGTGCACGCTCTGCAACGTGCTGCCATGCTGGGAACAAGGTTGGTAAGAAGTTCTTGTGGTAGGGCGTTCTTTCGCTTTACCAGTGCAGTTGGCAACTGCCGGATAATCGTTGATGCTTATGGACATGCTGCAATACCATCCTCAACGCATCCCACATGTGCTCCATGTCATTTAAGTCCAGGCAACGAAAATGCCAGTGTATTCGCTGAATAACCTGTCTTTCGAACGGCTCCTCCACCTGCATGGGTCAATGCGGTAGCGTACAGTCGTTCATAAAAACGACATGAGGGCGGAATGTATCCCTGAAAAGAGGCACATGAGGAATAACAGTCGACCGGAGAGTGTATCGTGTTCAATGACTTAGAGGTCAGTGCTCCCATGCAACATCGTGGCACCTAGGCCATCAAAACGATTTCGTTCGACAACTCTGGACGCTCATATGGGAAGGGGTGAGACCACGCAATGCACTCAGGAACAATGACGAACATAATGGTGAAGGGAAAGAACACCGTAGCCTAAGAACTCCTTACCAGTGTTGTATTCAATATGAGAAGACGTTGCAGGGTACGTATTGCCAACCATCGTTGTCACGCACCTTATTAGTAACCATGTCTCGCCTTTTGTAATATCATGGGGGAACATCAAGAACCGCAATGACTTCAGAATAATTATTGACTTTCAACAAAAGTATTATTTTTGTTCGTCTCATTGCGCATTTCTTTCGGTTACCTTCTTACTGTAGCTGTTCTTTCTGTGTGTGGTCCTGGTTTCATCCAGCTACGTCACTTGACATTGACACATCATGCGGAAGTTCATGTGGTCCTTAAGTTTTGCACACCAGTGTAGCATTTTGAGCAGCTATGAATAATTACGTCTTTTGTAGAGATAAATTTTTCTATTCTAGAAAACCGTGTTCTCTTTTTCTCTCTTCCTTTTTTTTCTCTTTCTCCTTAATACCGTTCCGTGTATGTCATAGAATATTCTTAATCAGTGATGAGAGGAAGATTTAAGGTCTTTTGGGAACTTCACTTCTTTCTGGAAACTGACAAGAATTTTTACAGAGGGCAGATGGGACAAATGGACGTGAGAGCTTGCAGGTTGTCGCACCCCTATAGCAGTTCCTGACTGGTTTTCTGGTCGACCACTGTCTCCAGTTGTCACGCATGATAATCTGAACTGCAGTTTAATGTGTTACCCCTGCATGAGAAGTGAAAAATCCACGCTGTGTAAATAATCTGAACAGCAGTTTCGTGTCTTACCTCTACTTGAGAAGCAGAAAATCCTTCGAGGAGTAAGCATTAAGACTGTATGGACATATTCGAGTTACTTCAAATGGTTCTACTGCCTTTTATGCTGTTGCTGCCCGTTAGCAGTCACGCAAAAGTCAGTAGTTGGCAAACGTGTCGTTAGATTCCCACCACATGACAGGGAGCTTCTAGCGTGAGAACAATTCAGCGATACGATGTAGACTTAACTGATAATGCAGTAAATTAAATTACAGTGAATGGTTAAGTATGCTTAAATTACGAGCTGCATAGGTTTGTTTCGATTATAACAAAAACGCTTTCTTTTCAAAATACTAAATTTTGTACGTTCACATGGTAGAACAAGCTGCTCGAGGCCCAACTGATCCTGCCAGCATTACAAAAGTATCTGTTCCGTGGCAGCCACAAACTGACACTGTGAAAGAAAGAAGAGTTTCAAACGTGTAAGAACGTCCTACGTCACTACTTTTGTATCTGTACAGTGCCTCACCATGCCACTAACTGTCACTGTTGGCAGAAATATACTATAAGCCGGGGAGATGAACCTTGCAAGAAGGAAAGTAAATCGATGTACAAGTCAGTCCACGGGAGAGAGTCCGCACAGACAAGCACGGAGAGAAACACAAAATGCGAAGAGCCTGAGCGACTAAACAACTGGACACGTCGAAACTGTGCACGGGCAAGTTACTCAAGGAGGTATAGTATGTACTGTAATTATCGCACGTCAGTGAAACTTGGTAGATATGCCAAGGCTTTAATGCGGAGCCTATTTACGCTGAAAAAAATTAATTTCAATTTTAGACACGAGGCGCAAATTTGACGCTGTACAGCATCTCGTAGATGTCTCCCGTGCTCATATTGAACAAACTGTGTAAAATGCGGTTAATAGCAAAATCAACATTGTGCCTTTCTCACTTGTTTGACCTTTCCTGCCCGCGTCCCTAATTCATTATGCAGGGAAACATTTCCACTCGTCTTTCTTGCATTCACAGGTACAGATTTGCACTTGGTGGCCAAAATCGGAACTAATTTTTTTTTTTCGAGCGTAAATCTGTTTGGCATTAACGGGTTAGAATATCTACTAAATTTTGCTGCCAAGCAACAGTTAGAGACCATACTTGACCTCTGTGAGCAGCTGCACTTTCATTATAACCACCAAGTGAGCACTTACTATGTACGTACATGTTTAACTTGACGTTCATACTACATCAGAATATTTTATGATCTGGAGATGGCAGTAGCTGAAACTGTTAGTGAAGTGTAAATGTTTGTGTGATCAAGTCGGACCTGTAAAATAAGTGGCAAAATATGATCACAAACTCATTTTCAGACTTTATGTCTTCAATTGATAAAATCAAAAAATGGTTCAAATGGCTCTGAGCACTATGGTACTTAACATCTGCCGGCCGGAGTGGCCGTGCGGTTCTAGACACTACAGTCTGGAGCCGAGCGACCGCTACGGTTGCAAGTTCGAATCCTGCCTCGGGCATGGATGTGTGTGATGTCCTTAGGTTAGTTAGGTTTAATTAGTTCTAAGTTGTAGGCGACTGATGACCTCAGAAGTTAAGTCGCATAGTGCTCAGAGCCATTTGAACCATTTTTTGAACTTAACATCTGTGGTCATCAGTCCCCTAGAACTTAGAACTACGTAAACCTATATAACCTAATGACATCACACACATCCATGCCCGAGGCAGGATTCGAACCGGCGACCGTAGCGGTCACGCGGTTCCAGACTGAAGCGCCTAGAACCGCACGACCACACCGGTGGGCTTCATAACCACGAGGTAGTTGCAATCAGCATGAGTACTGACTGGCCCGACCTATCGCTGCCAGCAACTACACAAATTTGTCAGTGTCTCTTCGCGAGCGCCATCTGTGACAGCTTGCCGCAATAATCCACCGCGAGATCCACACCCGCTGAACTGCCTCCATATCGATGTCCGCTGGCAGTCATCCTAAAACGAGGAACAATAGAGAAGCAATAGAAAATGCCTAGTTTTTATATCATTAGGTAGTGTTATAGCAGCTGGACAGCGCTAGTTTTCCGCCAACTGCAGTCAACACAAAACAACTTATAGCCCTAATGCTTATTAGACGATGCTTCTCTTGATCGAATTTCTCTTACCTACCCGTTGAATGCCGAACGCAGCCCACCCAGTGAGACAAACAGCCGCGACGAAGCGTTGGAGATTTTGTTTTAGTGAAGATGAAATGGAACTATGCACTACGTGTTACAACCTACAGGAGCCTACTATTCTTACGGATTGAATGTTTCTCTCAAGATGCACTCTCTACAAGATTTACCTATTCCAGAGCGTCCCTTTTCCTCTGTCTCGCATTCGTTTCGCCACCTGCTGTGTGTGCGCGCTACATTAGACAGCCCACAGAGCACGCGGGCCGTGTTATCTGGCCAGCCGGCGCCATTAGCCGCGGCGTGTGTCCCCGGGCGCGCCGAGATAACCCTGGCCGTGGCGGTCCGGCGTTTATCTGCGCATCTCATTCGAGCCTTGCCAAGAGCGGGGAGTGTCTGCGCCGGCGCTATCTAGCCTCCGTGGCCTCAATTGTGTTTCCGCTGGCCTGTGGCAAGTTCTTACATCGCAGTCTCACCGCCAAAGGAGATTTCACATTAGTCTGGGTGACACAGACCTGGTGGGACTGACTTCCTATTGAGCACGCCGCTACAGCCCATGATTGTTGTTATTACATAGAAAGTAGCAGTTCTTGAATTCTGGTTCGTTCTCTGTGTCATCGTTCAGGTTGGACTGGACATAACACGTGGTAGGTTCTGTACACAGTATCACGTCTTACGAGACACAAACTGCATGTTACGTTTTTCTGATTGTCAGTGGAAATTGTTGAATATTTTTGTCGTGAACACCATTGCAGAGCATCCATAAGAATATTTTCGTAGCAGCACGAAAGTCTCTATGACATTATTGTTGAAGATAGCACAAGACTTTTAATGACACGGTTTGATGTACGCAATGACTTCCAGATTAATTTTTGCACCTAATGTCACAATGGGCTCTACACTTCCGCCTATGAGTGACTGCTTACAGTCCAGACAGTAATTGCAGTTTCGTCTGACAGTAGGAACTGAGTAATCTGTAGTGTCAAAGATCTAGTCGTGAATGCTTAAAAGTGAAACAGGTGTCGTGTTCATGAAGTAAATCAAACGCCGTGGTAGAGTAATGGTTATTCTTCTAGACATTTGCTATTATTGGTTGGTTTGGTGTATAAAGGGACCAAACTACAGGGCCATCAGTCCCAATTGCTATGAGCGCTTCCGCAGGAACATTTTCTATAACTGAATGTTAAAGAGATTGCAATTTAACGAACTGTAACTGAGCTGCGTCTTGTAGTAGCTGTTGTACGATTTACAACAGCTGATAAAGCTGCTGTCAGTAAGAATTGACTCCGGATATTATCACAAGAATGAGCTGTGTTGCCCGTACCCGTTATATTAGAGTCATTTCCACTTGAATTTTTATTACACTGAGACTAAATAACGCTGCAGTTATGGTAGCGAGACTTGTGGTGTTCCTTGGTTCACTTCAATCCACTTTCTGATTCTCTCTAACATGTCTCATACTCCCTGTGTAAATGGTATTCAGATATTAAGATTCTTTAGTTAATTTTCTGTACAATGCTTACTGACCTTATTTTAAAAATTTATTCATATAAAAATTTACTTTTCCAAAATGTTACGACTGGTTCCCACGTTGATTCCATTTGACACCATCGTTTTACACGGTCATGATAGGTAGGCCTCATCTCGGAATGTTTGAAAAGCAAAATATAAACTCAATGTATACAACCATCGAAGGAGTAAGTAGCTGTGATCCTGTTGTAGAATTTATTCCGACATTGACCTACTGGAGGTCAGAGACATTGTGGTTACTCAAAATTACTACGACTGAAACGGAACGTCGTCGCGGGAATATTGTGACATCTCTCACGGGCTAAAAATTGAATCGAGCCAGATTTCAAATTTTCTGATCCATTAAATCAAGACCATAAGAACACGAAGAAGCTGACATTTGAGGAAACCTAGAGAATTTTCTGTGGTTGGATTATCGCGGCGCAGTGTCAGATTCCATGATCGTTACCCGTTGAGTCGTATGCGGTACTGTATAGATAGTGCACAGATTATTAATTCTTAAAGTTGAAACGTCCCCTTAGAAAATTATACATGACTGTGCTTAAACTGACACACAATATTTTTTAGCGCAACGCAATCTGACTTTCAATAATCCCTCCAAAAGAATGGCCCTGACTAACATTAACCTATACGTTTCACAAATCACTTACCTCACAAAAATCTTCGTTACTCGAACTACTCCAATACAGCGAGCGCCACTACTGACAGCTAAATAAAAGATTCTAACTACTGAAGGCACTAACTACTGACAGGCATAGTTAGCAAATGAAAGATTGTGATAGAGAACAAACAATGTATTTACCTTAATAGTGTTCAAAAGTCATAATATATATAGCAGTTCATGACATCCATTCTTACAAATGTACTGTTTCTGATGGACACACGTCCAGATTACTCGCCCTCAAAATTCCGCCATTTCTCTCCCCACATACACCACTGCTGGCGGCTCACCTCCAACTGCGCAACGTTACGCGCTGTTAACCTCCAGCTGCCCAACACTACAATAGCCAACAACAATGCAAACCAGCACACAGCACAGCCAGTGATTTTCATACAGAGCGCTACGTGGCGTTACCAATAAAAAAACCTAAACAGCCTACTTACAAAGTCTCGTTCTACATTCTGAAATACTTGAATGATGTGATATCTTGTAGATACACTGACGTACCAAACCTTTATGACAACCTGCTTAATAGCCGGTTGTTTCCTTTTGGAACGCCATACAGAAGCGATTTTGCGTGCCATGGGTTCAACAAGTCTTTGGGTTTCTGGAGGTACGCCCCAGCAGAGTACCACGCACAGGTCACACACTCTTCCCGTAATCTAAGAGCTGGTGTGTTTGTGGGTGCGGAGCTGGTTCAAATGGCTTTAAACACTATGGGACTTAACATCTGAGGTCATCAGTGCCCTACACTTAGAATTACTTAAACCTAACTAACCTAAGGACATCACACACATCCATACCCGAGGCAGGATTCGAACCTGCGACCGCAGCAGCAGCGGTTCCGGACTGAAGCGTGTAGAACCGCTCGTCAACAACGGACGGCCTGTGGAGCTGGCACCCGACAGTGTCTCACTGGTGCTCTTTAGCGTTCAGACTAGGTGATTGGGTGGCCAAGATATAAATGTGAGCTCTTATCATGGTCCTCAAAACTAGTGCATCACGATTCTGGCATTGTGACACGGGCAGATATCATGCTGCAAGATACCATTACCATCGAGAAAGACATCAAGCATGAAGGGATGCAGGTAGTTCAAAATTGTTTTCACGTAGCCCACAGCTGACACGCTGCCTTCGATTACTCACACAGGTCGCTTGGAAATCCAAGACCGCCTACGTATGTGGTACAGTGCATGTTTCAAGCAGCCGTTCGCAGGGGTGGTGGCATACTCGGACACCTGGATGAAGTTGTATTCAGACTAGAGATTCATCCGACAAGGCGACACGTTTCCACGGTCAAATCTCTACAGTCTGACCTCTATGATCGCGTTCTCACTGCAATCACGGCAGGGGTTATCTTTGAGTAGTTAAGGGGAAACGAAGGGATCGTCTGCTGCGGAGCCCTATATTAAACAATGTGACCGATGGACAAATGCGGGTTGGAATCACGTTCAGGCACACCACCAGGAAGAGCGCCAGATCGAACGACAAAGTCCTGCCGAAGACCGCTGGATTCGACTGGCTGAATGTCGCCGAAGACCTTTCTTCAAGGAAGAAGTTTCAAATGGTTCAAATGTCTCTCAGCACTATGGAACTTAACAACTGAGGTCATCAGTCTCCTAAACTTAGAAATACTTAAACCTAACTAACCTAAGAACATCACATACATCCATGCCCGAGGTGGGATTCGAACCTGTGACCGTAACATCCGCGTGGTTCCGGACTGAAGCGCCTAGAACCACTCGGTCACAATGGCCGGCAAGAAGTTTCAGACATTGCTGAGCTCAATACTTGGAGGGAGGGGCCACATCATTTAATGACAGAAAATTCTGATGATGATATCACGCTTTTCAGTGTTTAGAGCAGTTATTGTGATTTAGTACCTCCATGTAGACTAGGAATAATGAATCGCATCAAATTATTTCCATATTTCGAGCATTATTTTCGACAGGTTGAACGAAATTTTGATACGCTCCGTGTAAATGCGACCGTCAGAGACTTCGAAATGCAGAAGATAGTACAGGAGGAAGTTTTTACTCATACAAGGCAGTGGTTTATCGGCGATGCTTATGCAGCACTACCGCTCAGTTTTATGTTGCGCTTCAGAAAGCAAACATTAAGAGAAAGTGTTTCGAGTAGTGAAAAATTATTTTCAAAACGGGCAGGTGACTTAGGTACTAACACTGTATAACTAACCACACGACATACGAAACATATGTAGGAGACCCTACAGTGTCATAAAAATGAAGGTATTAGGTACCTAACGTCTTAATTCCAATGTTCTGTGACAGTTCAAGTATTTTTCAAATTTCTGCAGAATTACGGGGTTCATTCTGCTATAATCTGCCGTAATAAGTAATCTGGAAAAGGTATGACACACGTTGTGTTACGACTCGAGATTTATTCTCCAATGGCGTCCAGACACAGGCTCTTCATTTTGAATGTGGCTGCTAAGTTCCTGTCTGTACCGTCAGGTAGGGTTTGTTCATGCCTTAATGACTCGGGCCAATCTGCCAGTAGTTAGTAACTGGTTTATATCTTCACCCAGTACGCCTCCGTGGCTGAGTAATTGGCGCAGATGTCCGTCACGTGGAGGACCCAGGTTAAAAAAAAAAAAAAAATATATATATATATATATATATATATATATATATATATATATATATATATATATATATATGTGTGTGTGTGTGTGTGTGTGTGTGTGTGTGTGTGTGTGTGTGTGTGTGTGAGTTCTTAAGGGACCAAACTGCAGAGATTATCGGGCGGTCACTCCGCGCGGCTGGGCCCAGGTTCGATTCCGGTACTGACAAGGATTCTTCCCTTGGTGTAAGACTGGTACGGGATGCATTAAGCCTCTTAATACCGACTGAGGAGCTGCTTGACAGAGTAGTCTGGAAAAGCTGCAGTACGGCCGGGGGGAGCGGTATGCTGACCACATGACGACCTGTCGCTCCATACCATATCCACATGAGGCCGCAATGCAGAGGATGACACGGCGGTCGGTAGACATCCTTTGAGTCTTCATAACCGGGAGAGGAGCTCGTTTTCGTATATCTTTACCAAAAAGGTAATATAATTTGCAATACATTCCGATCTTTACACAACTGGACCTAGATTTTTCTACTGATCAGTGACATGTAATCAGGCGGAGAAAACCACAGATACCAAAAAGAGAATGTTTTAGGGGCAGAAATCTTGAAGGTGTGGAAAGGACATTGGACAGTACCCTATACAATATGAGTCTCACAATTAAGCGACGATTAAGGGAAAATCTCTCTCAAAATAATAAATCTTGACTACTATTAGGTCTTGAGAACACCTGAAGAACGTTGCATACCACCAAAGGCGAAGGATCAGCTCCTTCTGTTAGTACTGACTCCATCTGGTGTTGCCTAGGGCTCTAGACCAATCAGAAAACGATCCCTATAACAAGGAACAAGTTAACGCCTTTAATTCTAAATCCATCAGCGTAAAGCATATTGATTCGGCAACATGAAGAGTGAATAGCAGCAAGACCATATGACATTTTATAGAAATACTTTCCACTGCCCATATAACGATTGCACCTCTTCGTACTCGTGATGTTGGTGCTGTTGAATTATTGATGATGTACATTATATTGCATGGTCGCCAAGCGATGGTGTCGGAGCAATAACCTTGCCTTCACTGGGCAGTCTGTTGCTCCTTCCCGTGACGAGATGATGTGTGGGTAATCACTACATCGCCACAGCCCGGCTTGATGCTCCTACCCCCCTCAACTATCCCCCCTTCCCAACACCCGCGTCCCTGTGCACGATGACTGAAACTCGACAATGGGAAACTAACTCCCTAATTACGAAAACTGCTGGCAATTCGCAATAGGATTCATTAGTTTCTTACAGGCATAATTTTTTCTTCAAGAATATGAGCGTGGCTGGAATAACCGGAAAGATGAACACACACAAGGAAAATGAGGATCCATGAGGATCATCTAACAGTAAATTTTAATCATAAATGGGAAATAGGATCTGTTCCTGCTTTTGGCGAAGTTTTTACCGCACATATCATCTTTGTAAGATCTGACACCGTCGGATGAAGAGGATACAGATATGCGTATCATATGCTAAAAATGTTATTAGTCTTGTTCGCAATAAAAAAATAGATATGCTATTTGCTGATAATCGATTTCGGTTGATTAAAGAACATCCGCAGATCTAGGAAAATAAACAGAATATTTCATTTCCATTAATCTGATCTTAACAGTCTTTAAGAAACATACAATATCTCAAGAGTATTAAAACATAAAAATAGTAAAAAACGAACCATGCTTATTAAATAATTAGTATATATATACAATGTTGCCCACAACACCCAAGTTACTGCTTCCTTATATCTGAGTTACACTTAGTATCGATGATGCTGTGGTCAGCAATGTAAATATTGTACATAGGTACTGATTCGTTAGTAATCATAGTAATTTTTCAATTTTTCTGTATCTATTTTTAAATAATGTACGTTTATTAGAGATTACGAGGTTCGCATTAACTTAAAGGCAGCTTTCTGTTTAATTTGTAGATCTGTAGATGTTTGTTAAGCAGTAATCAGTAAATTCTAATTTTTATTTTTACTGTGACGATGATTGTTAAAAATTTATACCCAAATATCGTCGTTTCTGGCCGTAGCTTATACCTGAGATAAAGAACAACTGATACCATAAAGTTAAGTGCCAAAGGGAGAACTATTAGGTAGTTGGAAAGAAGAATGCTAGACATAGCGAAAATGAGAATTCCTGTTGATAACTAAACTCTTGACATTGATTCTTTGGTTGTAAAACTGAAGTGCAGGCGACAACATCTCCCGTTCCGGTAGCTATTGTGGCAGTGAATTATTAATAAAATAACGAAATGTTTCCGAAAATTAATATGTTGTAAATCTTGGCTTCCTCTGCTACCCAAAACGTACTAAACAAACGCATCAAACTGTGCCAAAAAACAAAGCACGACGGACCGACTACGCTAGCGGCTCTTCTACTAACGATTCATTTTTACCTTACACAGGACTAATCGTCTGCAACAAGATCTAACACGGAGGAAGCGCTGGCAGAGAGTGAGGGTGAGGCTAGATGCGCTCACAGTGTTATTATCTCGGTTTCCAAAAAACAAAAAAGAAGCACTAGGCATGCTAACAACGCACTAGCGCCAGCATCTACGCCTTACTTCTGGATCCAGTGAGAACCGTTATAGCTTGGGGCTGTATCTGGTTGGCATCCACTGAACGTGGGCGAGGAAAACCACGTTGAACGAGCCACAGCTGCTTCTCGTTACCAAACTATCACGTGGTTTTCTATTAATGAAACAACGGCTGCGATCAACCGGCACTTTGGGTACACTCACTCCTGTGCCCGAGGATGTTATTTACAGTTCTCCTAGTACAGACCAACGAAACAAAACATGAAAAATTGGCCCATAATGTTTCACTGAATGTAAACTATTTAGCATGCAAAAATGTAATTTAAATAAGTACTTTTTTAAGGTTTATTAATTAAATAATACTATTATTTAAGGGAAAGCTCTCGATGTTTAAGGTACTACACCCTATCACTTAACACGGAGGTCAGCCAACTTATTTTTCACGGCGGTCTGCTTAGCTGAAGAAATGATGAGGAAGGTCAGAATCATAATTCTGTACAAGTTCAGGGGAGAATACGGAAAACTATGTTCAGCATACAGTGTTTATCATGAGTGAGTGGCATGCAACAAACATATTTATATTATTTATAAAAAAGCTATCAAAGAAGGCACCGTTAGCAAAAGGAAAGTCACTTGTAGATTAGACCAAGTTTGCACATCTCCGAATCTCACAAACTAAGCTGCAAGAAAATATTAGTGAGACTTGTGAAACAAACGTTGGACTTTTACGATATCATCAATGTTTGATTTGGTACTACTGCGTCCAGTCAAGAGAACTGCTTCGAAATGTTCATCAGTCTGCTGCCTTCAGACCACTCATTTACGGAAAAGTTTGCTCACATGAGTTGTACCAAACTCTGATGCCATACCAGCGGCAAATTTCATCAGCATCGGAAACTGACCATCAGGTAAGCAGTGGTAAAATTCAATAAATTTTCCTCTTCAATGCTTCTCATTCTACAAATCATTTGCTTGCAAATCACAGAGACCCAACTGTTGTTCTACTGGAACACGATCAAGGTTACTAACAAACGGAATCTGGAGCAGAAGAATGTCATTTTTTGTTCTGTCAAGGTCTGAAAATATCTCCAAAAATATTTCCTCAAATCAAGATTAATTTTTTGTGGAATATCGAGATTGAATAATTCGAGGATTGGAGCAGAAAACTCTTTAAAATAGTGAAAATGGGGAAAGTTTTCTCTATCCAGTTGTGTTTCAAACAATTACAGCTTTATTTAAAATGGTTCAAATGGCTCTGAGCACTATGGGACTCAACTGCTGTGGTCATAAGTCCCCTAGAACTTAGAACTACTTAAACCTAACTAACCTAAGGACAGCACACAACACCCAGCCATCACGAGGCAGAGAAAATCCCTGACCCCGCCGGGAATCGAACCCGGGAACAGCTTTATTTAATAGCATTTGACGACTATTCAGAGATCACAGATTTGGTTGTAAGTATCCAGTTCATTTCATTAATGTGGGATGTAATGACTACGAAAAATTTTACCCTTGACAGCCAGGTAGGATCCGAGAGCTGTGGATCAGCTCTATCTTGTTCGAGAAAAACATCTGTTTCGTTTCGGAGCTTGTAAAAACGAAACAAAACTGACGGTGATAGAGCGCACGTCCACAAATGAAATACACAGTAGAGAAGACTGGTTTCAGTAGACAAGAAATATCTATGTTTCTCCCACAGAATGTGTGCTGATGTGTGATGCAGTGCATGAACAAATCGCACAGAATTCGCAAATCTTCCAACTCAGTCCTGATCATCCAACATAGCAGATGTAAGGCACCTACCTGCCAGGAGATGTTCACATGTGTAAAGGGTTTCTAGTATTGTGAACATAATATTTAAATTTAAATCGTATCACAACGTTTCACCTTCCATACGTTTTATCGAAAAAATTCGGATACTGTCGGCGTTTTGTCTCTATTTCTGTACTGTTTTATTTATTTATTTATTTGTACTGTGTATTTTGAAATGCATTTACTCCACCAGTACATTATATAACCGTAACGTTCATCATAAGAACCCTTAGTATTTCAGACGTTGCGTTCTTCCTCGTATGTTGTGATTTCACAGTTGTTCGAGCAGCCCGGTCAATGTTCCTTCATAGTAAGCTCCACAGCGCTCAGACAGAGCTATTAAATTTTCATTGTGTCACGAAAGCCGCGGAGACTTTCTGCATCGCTCGCAGAGTAATAACTGGTGTCCGAGGGGCGGCCGGCAGCGCCGGCTCCGATGGCAGAGCGATCAGTTTTTGTGGTGCTGGAGATGTGGCGCCGTCAGAGCTTTGATTAACGACGCGTGAATCCCTCGTGGCCCCACAAAAGGCCGCCGGTCATCAGCTGCACGCAGAAGGTAGGCCGCAAATCGAACGTCTGCCGAGACCGCCGCTGCATACACCGCACCGGCCGGCGATCATCTGGTTCAATGAGCGTATGTCCTGCCCACGTACAGAGCGACAATTCGCGGTCAGTTACAAGTGTGACTATCTACTCTGCTAAAGACCGGATGCCAAAGGCCTGTCTGTTGACGTTGATCAATGGATTATTCTACGGTGTTTGTAGTTTCCTCGTTGGAACTCCACAGAGATTTAATAATTAATTCTTCATTTCTATGACGTAATTATGCGTGTTAAAACAATTTAAGTTCCAGTCACAATTAAATTAACGATTTCTGTCTACCGGTTCCGACCCTTTCAGACTTATCTTCAGATTAGTATGACGTACTGCAGGATAGACGATGGTGCTCTTGTACGATATACTGAGACAAAGAAAGTCATTGGATACGTCTTGATCGTGTTGGACCTTCTTTTGCCCTGGGAAGTGCACCAACTAAATCTGGCATGGACTCAAAAAGGTTTTGGACGTCCTCTGCAAAAATACTGAGCTATACTACCTCTATCTATAGCTGTCCGTAATTGGGAAAGTGTTGACAGTGCAGTATTTTGTGAACAAACTGATCCCTCGATTACGTGCCATAAATTACGACTCACGTCGAGCGATCTGCGTGCCACATCATTTGCCCTAAATGCCCAGAATGTTTTTCACACCAATCGCGAACAGTTGTGGATCTGTGACATGGCGCATTGTCATCCACAACAATTTCATCGTTATATTGGAACATGAAGTCCGTAAGTGGCTGCAAACGGTTTCCATGTAGCCGAACAAAACCATTTACAATCAATGATCGGTTCAGTTGGACCAGAGGACCCAGTCCATTCCATTTAAACACACCATTGTGGAGTCATCACCAGCTTGTACAGTGCCTTGTTAACTTGTGTCCGTGGATTCGTGGGATCTGCACCGCACTCGAAACCTACCAGAAGATGCAGCCAACTGAAATCAGGACACGCCTGAACAGGCTACGGTTTTCCAGTTGTCTAAGGTCCAAACGATATCGTCACGAGCCTAGGAGAGGCGCTGCAGGGGATGTCGTGTTGATAGCAAAGACACTGGCGTTAGTCTTCTGCTGCCATAGCCCATTAACGCCAAATTTCGCAGTGTTGTACAACGATACGTTCGTCGTATGTCCCACATCGATTTCTGCCGTTAATTCGCGCTGTGATGCTTGTCTGTTAGCATTGACAACTCCAAGAAAATGCTGCTGCTCCCGTTCATAAGTGAAGACTTTCTGCCACTGCGTTGTCGGTGGTGAGAAGGAATGCCTGAAATCCGGTATTCTCGGTACACTCTTGACACTGTGTATCTCGGAATACTGAAGTCGGTAACGATTTCCAAAATGGAATGTCCCTTGCGTCAGGCGGCGTTCAAAGTCTGTTAATTCCCGTCGTGCGACCATATCACATTGGAAAACTTTCCGCATGAGTCAACTGAGTACAAATGATAGCTCCGCCAATGTACTGTCCTTTTATAATTTGTGTATGCGATACTATTGCCGTTTGTGTACATACATATTGATATCTAATGAATTGTCACCTCAGCGTACCTGATCTTAATGATACTTCAAGACAGTCGAAACAGTTAACCAGGAAACATAAATCTGCATGCGTCTGGCAATATACGTTATATTAACCAACACAAAAATGGTACACAAACGATGATAATATCTTGCTTCATAAAACCATTTATATCTGAGTTATCCTTGTCGCTATTAAGGATAACTTCTAATTTTCAGAAATATTTCTTTTGTTGTTAACATACGAATGTGTTAATGTACCTCTGCAATGCCTGTGCGAGGTGGTTATCGTCGCCGCTGGCGGCCAGAGTTCCTGTGTACAAGTCTTTGAATGCAATTGACATTGACTTTACTGGGCAATTCAATAAGTACCAGCTTATTGGTGGTCCAAATATCTATCATGGACTGAGAATGCATTTCACATGCGATGTTAGTGCTGTTTTTCGAGGCAGCACATGGTTGACCTTAGCTGTTGTATGGAGGAACCATGCAGGTTATGGTGGCCTTGAAGCCTTCCCTGATGCAAACATTTTGGCTTGGAAGACTTGAAGTATAGCGGAGTGTACAGGACTACTAGCGAAGGCTCCCTGTGGTACCCTGGTTCCAAACAAGCCGTTTAATTTGTCTACAAGAAGAAAGAACAAGCTGAATGCAGACGAGTACCTGTTTATTTGGGCCAAATTAGGAAACAACAATTGTACAATAAAGATTACTGGTGACTGTATGTTGTATAATAGACAATAAAAATTCCTTATCTCCTTACCTAATTCGCAATCTTTCCAAAAAAAATATTCATTCGTTTATCTACGGCTATAGAGCATGGTTGCTCGCTAGGCATAGTGTGACCTTGAGGCAGCCGATGTGTTCTGTGTGGCGTCTAGGCACTTGGTTACCTTAAGCGAGCGGACTTAGCCTCAGCGGCTGCCTTGGCTGCGCAGCGCTTCTAGTGTTACTTAGCGCCGCGCGGGCTAAAAGTGCGCCACCGGAAGTTGATAAGCGGGCTGCAGCTGCTGTTAACATACACTATTCCCCCTATATTTTTTTTCTCAAAAAAGCATTTACATCTTTCTAATTCACCACCTACGTCAGTTTCATTATTTATATAATCTTTCCTGGAGATGATACATATATACAGTGAAGAGGCAAAGAGACTGGTACATCTGCCTAAAACCGTGAAGAGCCCACGCGAGCACGGAGATATGCTACAATATGACGTGGCATGGACTCGACTAATATCTGAAGTAATACTGGAGGCAACTAGCACCAGGAATCCCGCAGGGCTGTCCATAAATACGTAAGGGTACGAGGCGGTGGAAATCTCTTCTGAACAGCACGTTGCAAGGCATCCCAGATATGCTCAGTAAAGTTCATGTGTGGAGAATGTGTGGGCAGCGGAAGTGTTTAAGCTCAGAAGAGTATTCCCGGAGGCACCCTGTAGGAACTCTGGCCGTGTGGGGTGTTATATTGTCCTGCTGGAATTGAGCAAGTCCGTCGAAATGCACAATGAACATGAATGGATGCAGGTGATCAGACAGGAAGCTTACGTACGTTTCACCTGTCAGACGCGTATCTAGACGTATCAGGGGTCTTAAATCACTCCAACTGCACACTCCCCATACCATTAGAGAGCCTCCACCAGCCTGAACAATACCCTGCTGACATGCAGGGTCCATGGATTCATGAGGTTGTCTCCATACCCGTACACGTCCATCCGCTCGATACAATTTGAAACAAGACTCGTCCTACCAGGCAACATGTTTCCAATCATTAAGTGTTGACGGGCCCGGTCAGGTGTAAAACTTTGTGTCGTGCAGTCATCAAAGGTACACAAGAGGTCCTTTAGCGCCGAAAGACGTTATCGATGATATTTCATTGAATGATTCGCAAGCTGGCACTTGATGGCCCAGCATTGAAGTCAGCAGCAATTTGCGGAAGGGTTGCACTTCTGTCACCTAAACTGTTATCTTGAGTCGTTCCTGCAGGATCTATTTCCGGCCTCAGCGATGTCGGATATTTGATTTTTACCGGAATCCTGATATTCACAGTACAATCGTGAAATGGTTGCACGGGAAAACACCTACTTCATCGCTACCTCGGAGATGCTGTGTCCCATCGCTTTTGCGCCGACTATAGCACCACGTTCAAACTGATTTAAATCTCGATGCCCTGCTATTGTAGCAGCAGTAGTCGTTCTAACAACTGCGCCAGATACTTGTGTTATATAGGCGTTACCGACCACAGCGCCGTATTCTACCTGTTTACATATCTCTGTTTCTGAATACGCATCCCTATATCAGTTTTTTTGGCGCTTCAGAGCATATGCAATTGAAAGAATAATGACTCCTGTTTCTCAGTGTTCCAAGTTAAAACGTTTAATAGTTGAAAAAACTAAGGCATAAACAGTATTGCAACACTTAAAGCAAAGAATTAGTTCAAGCTACTCATTCAAATCTTTTTGCTTCATGCTTTTATGTTTCAGCGGCTCCTACACTCAAGATGGATAACATTACAGCTTAGTTTACATATAGTTCTCCTGCTTAATGCTTCCTGTAGTTGTATGTGCAAGTGCAACATAATTGTGCCGCCTTTCATTCAAAAATTACTTCAACGATATAGGTGTTTTCATAGCGATAGTGCGGCAGAGATTGCTGCAAGTGAAATTACCTTTGCCATGTAAAGTTGTGTTACGGGCTGCAGTTTAGAAAGGCATCGGAATTAACAAATGAAGAAAGTAACTTCCAAATATATTAGTACTGAACTTAGTCCGCACTCATGAACACAGTCTAATTAGAAGCGATTTTGTTTAGGGTGTAGATACCGTTTCATAAACCTGTGTTCCCTGTTCTGTTCACCCTCTATTTTATCACAAAAGAGTAGTTCTCTTTCAAACAGAAACCTGAACGTTACACAATTCCAATATCAACCGCCTGCATATTGAAGATGTATCGTGTCTCTTCGGACTTGGGTGGCGTATACTCGTGGCTTGCATATGCATATAATTCTTTCAAATACGAAATAGATATATATATTGTTAATAATACACAGAATTTTGGTTCTACTATTATTTCTTTTCGTTTCTCACTGATGTTGGTAAAAATATTTTGCTCCAAACGTTAACCCACTCCACGTTTTTGTGCAAACGTTTGCTTCCTGTATCATTTAGATGTATACAAATCAAGCCAATCAGTCAGGATTAAAGTTAACGTTAAATAATATGGAAATAACAATTGCAGAATATATACGAACGATTGGTTTAATGTTAAAAACGATCATTCACTATCGGAAGAAAGTAAAAACACACGTTCCTATGCGCTATGTTATTAAATTCTTTAGTTGCCGGACGAGTATGAGTCGTTATGTGTGAGTTACACCATATAAAGATGGCTATGCTTGCATCCAACATGACACTTGGTACTTACTGGAGTTAAGGAAAAAGTAGAAGGGAGGGCCCACCAACATAAATTTCTTTTCACGCAATCTGTTTATTTAACAATATATAAACTGTGTTTTACAGATAATCGAAGAATTTAACCATAAAATTTTCTTTAGCAAAATGAGCAAATTTGCAAAATTCTTTTGACCTTAACCCTTAAGTAGAACAAGTTTTTAATCTTTGCAAAAGAAAGCTGAAGTTTTGTGGAATCATTCTGTAATGAGCGCCAGTATGATACTCCTCTCGGAGTCAAGCAAATGTCTGTTCTTCTTAGCATACGAACATTACATTGTTGTTGAATGTGAGTGAGGTACGTCGAGATGTTACCGAGAAAATTCCGTATCCTTTTTACTGGTAAGAATCAGATTTGAAAAGGGACAGAAAGAAGATCGTGTTTGCGGAAACAATTTTCTGTGCCTCGTTGAAACATACAACTCCTCTCTGTTTGTTAGCAAATTTTCGTTGCTTGCCAGTCAATGCAATTGAACGTTCCAACTGAGAAACTGCATATGAATAATTATAGCTTTCTGGATGTATGGTACATACATCCTCACTTACCAACCACCGCGGTGTCTGTAGTTTGGAATCGATAAAATATTTCTTATTGATGGTATTCTGTACAAAGCTGCGGTCGTGTGTATTTTGTCAAACAAACGCGCTGCCATCTTTGTAATGAACCTTCCGCGATATTTCACCGCCAAGTAACGACGGTTATGTGAGCAATGCTGCCTATTGCGGCATTCGGTTTTTGAACTGTGATTCAGTTCTGTCGTCCCAGTGAGCGAGTATTTACCGCTATGTAGACATACTAGTTTTAGAAATATAAATTTATTTAAAAAAAATTAACTGATGAAATGCAAAGAAGATTAATTATATCATTTTTGTTTTTGTTTTTCAACAATCACTGCAGTGCAAGTTACACAGTGGCTCCCATACTGTCAGCGGATGATGGAACCAACAGGGCTAGGTTGGTTCGTTGGTATGTGGGTCTTTATTGTCCGTGAGGGTGGAAGGCATGATTTATGTGATTTTTGGATAGAAGGTCTGGCCATAGTTATGGTGAGCGGCGGAAAAGATGAGTTGTTAAAGTAAGAGGAGACTCTGATGTAAGAAACGAGATGTTTAAGTGAGTTGTGTCTGAGTATAAATGTAAGCCTCAGATTCTGCTTTATCGTCAATCAGGGGGAGGCTGTTGTTGCGTTGGCACAGGATGCAGAGGACGTGTATTGGAAAGAGTCAGAGGGTTTTATTGGTCTGACAACTTGCCAGGGCTGATAAATAGACACAAATAAAAGATCCTATTAGGGACGAAGTTACTGTCGGTACAGATGTTAAATGTGGCGGAGGAGGGGAGAAAGGGTAAGCAGATGTCTGAGCAAGGTGGAGTACATGGGGAAGTAGGTAGCTGCTACATATGTAGCAGGGGCTGTGTGGCGTGGACTAGGCGGTTTTTTAGGAGGGACTCAGGAAAACAAAAACAGGATTTAGTCTCAAAGGATGCAGGCGAACACAGGGAGAACGTAGATACTGGAAGTACTGGTTTAACAGTTGTAAATTACCGTAGCTGTGTTATAAACGTACCAGAGCTCCAAGCGCTAATAGAAAGCACTGATGCTCAAATCGTTATAGCACTGAAAGCTGCTTAAAGTCGGAGATAAGTTCAGCCGAAATTTTTGCGAAAAATCTAACGGTGTTCCGAAAAGATAGGCTAAACACAGTTCCCGGTGGCGCGTTTGTTGCTATTAGAAGTAGTTTACTTTGCCGCGAAATTTAAGTAGGTAGTTTCTGTGAGTTAGTGCGGGCAGATGTCATTCTTGGCAAGTGAAATAAAAGAATAACGAAGATACATGTTTAATTCCGGACGTACGCATAAAACATCATCCGAAATCGGTGAACAAAAAGAAAAAAATGGTTCAAATGGCTCTGAGCACTATGGGACTCAACTGCTGTGGTCATAAGTCCGCTAGAACTTAGAACTACTTAAACCTAACTAACCTAAGGACATCACACACATCCATGCCCGAGGCAGGATTCGAACCTGCGACCGTAGCGGTCGTGCGGTTCCAGACTGTAGCGCCTTTAAACGCTCGGCCACTCCGGCCGGCCGATGAACACATTCTCTGAAAATTATTTTGAACAATTAGTTCATGAGCCCACGCGAACTGCAGAAAGGTTTAGAAAAGATATCTATATGGTGCAAAAATTGGAAGTTGACCCTAAATAACGAAAATTGTTAGGTTATCCACATGAGTGTAAAAAGGAGGTAAACGACAGCATCATCTGCAAATGATCTAAGAGGGCTCCTCAGATTGTCCCCTAAGTCGTTTATCAGTACTAGGAAAAGCTGAGCGCCTGTAACACTTTCTTGGGGAACGCCGGGTATCGCACCTCTTTTATTCGCTGACTTTCCGACGGTTATTACGTACTGTTACCTTTCTGATAGGAAATCACCAATCCAATCGCGCAACCGAGACGATACACCATAGGCAAGTTTGATTAGACGTATCTTTCAAGGAACGCTGTCAAAATACGTACATCTAGAAATAAGAAACCCATTTGGGAGATCCTATCAAAAGCACTCATTACTTCATTCAAATAAATATTTTACAAGATATTTCCGAATTCGTGTCGACTATGTGTCAACAGACGGTAATGTTCGAACACAGTATATGTTCTAAAATCACACTGCTAATCGAAGTCAGTGATGTGGGTCCGTAATTTATTAGATTACTCCTGTTCCATTCCTTGAGTATTGGTGTGACCTGTGCAACTTTTCAGTCTTTAGATATGGATATCTCGTTGAGCTAGCGGTTGTGTTGATTGGTTAGTGTGGAGCTATTGTATCATCATGCTGTGAAAGGAAACTAACTTTTATACATTCCGGACTTAAAGATTTTCTTTTATTTGGTGATTTTAGCTGGTTCGCGATGCCGAAAATATCTACTTCTAAGTTACGTATGTTGGCAGCTATTCTTGATTAGAATTCTTGTATATTTCCTTCGTTCTGTTCGCTGAAGGAATTTCAGATATCGTGTTTGCGAACTCCGCTTAATGCCTTTGCCGTCAGTAATTTTACTATTGGCATAGCGCACTGAAGGTACTGAATGTGTCTTGCCGCTGGTCTACTTTACATATGACCAGAATCTTTTGGGAATTTCTGCCAGATTTCAAGACTGAGTTTGTCTGTGGAAGTTATTAAAAGCATCTCGCATTCAACTGTGCGCCAAGTTTCGAGCTGCAGTGAAACATCACGAGTCCTGGAGTATGTGTAACACTAAAAACGTAGATAAAATACCTTCTGCATTATCCAAAATTTATCGCCATTTAATATCTGTTGATAACCTGCACTGTACTTCTGATTCTCAATATGTGAGCTTTATTACAAAACTATATTTAATATGTAATGGATGTAATAGTGTATTTATTTCTGACTGTATGTAATTGATTACAATGATAATGCAAATATTTTAAATTGCTGAGTAAGAGCCAAGGGAAATTTATTTAAATGTATCGATAGCAACCACGAAACGGCAGTAGCTGTGCTGTTGTTTACCTGTGCGTATGGAGAGTCTCTGTCGCGCTACGTACAGAGAGCAGGCAGAGCAGCTTGAGTGATGAAAGAGTGCGGAAGTGTTTGGCGGGCGCTATTATCGTGCCATGTGCACCAAATTCCTTAACCCACGAACATTGAGAGCACTATAGGAGTGGACAGGTGGAGAAAGCTGCAGTTCTGTGGCCTGTCCCATAATTATCCGTGTCTCTGGAGATGACTCGGGGTTCACAATCTCCAGCTGCTGCACCAGTGGTGGCTCAGCGTTGTCGTCGGCTACATTCTTCGTCGTCCGCACGGCTACAGCATCGTAAGACTTAGGTAATTGAAAATATAGCCTTATAGAGGCATTAGCCGATGGGATTTCTGTCACAATGCTTGACTAACTTGAACAATAACCTGCAACAGTTAAAGCTTGTAGGGCACCTGGATTGTCCTCAAACATTTATACCAAGCTGGGTCCCTTACCTAACCATGCAGCCACCGATTGTCGTAAAATATGAAAACTGAGAAACTATTTACCGTCTCTTGTGTTAGTTTGACGATGACCAGTTTCAGTCTAAATTATTTGCCTCAGTAACTGTTCATTCTAGTATTGCATAACGTAGGCTTAAATAATTTACAATTTTGAATATTAACTTCATTCAATTAAAGTAACGTAAAATTTCACTGGCAAAACTAATAACTAAAAATACAGCACAAATTAAGAGTGTGCAACTTCATTTATTCTGTATTTAACTTTACGAGTGACTTCTGCTGCCTTGTTATGTATTTCATTGTTCTTATATTAAAAGTAAAATGAGTTTCTCATTTGCTTAAAGTGAATGCAGTTCAATCTTTTAATAATCAAAAGTAAATTGCTTGCCTTCTTCTAACTTTTCCATTACGTTACACTGGGGTTACTGGAAGTAATTTGTTTAACGTAACAAAGTCTTAGCTGCATTTATTTAACCAGTAACTTCATTTAACTTTCAGAATTTAGTATTGTAGAATAAGTAACTGCAAGCTCAGTGCTTTCAAGCTGTTGTGTTGTGTGACAGCGTGACAACAATCTGTTGCCACGCCAGTGATTATTTGTTTAAATTTCTTTTACATTACATTTCTTAAGATTATGGGGATTCATTGCCCTAGTGGGCTGGCGACCGTTTAGTTGCCGTTTTTTTAGCTATTCATTACTCTTTTGAATTATCAGTATTTTTTGTATGAAATGTTGAGTGGTACCCTTTCTCTCGTGTGCAGTTCGTGAGCCATTACACCCATTTCAAAATTATGTTCAGCATTTAGATTATGTTTAGAATAGATTCTTCCTTCAGAAGAATCTGTTGCACACTTTCCTCCGACTAATCGGTATCATTTTCCTCCTGTAACGACAGCCTTACTCACTGTAAAATTTCATTAGTCACGCGCGGTTACGATCAATTATATCGCAATCCAGTAGGCCGATTAGGAAGGAGGAGGCTACAAGATAATGCTTTCTTTTAAATTTGACATGTTTTTTCGTTGTTTTTATTACAGTGAGTCGGTCTGGTTTGTATATCATGGGAGTCAGTACCACCTTTTATTAATTTTTAGACAATATAGTTGTATGATCATAAACAGCGATTAATTTACTTATAATCAATTATTCAAAATGACAGTTACAATCGCATTATTGGCGGGAAAATAAATAAGGTGATTGTGACTGTCATTTTGAATAATTGATTTTTATTAATTTATGCGGCATAAATCTCTCAATAGCCGATGACACTCTTTTTCTTAGCTGAAGCCTCGTCAGGTCTACAGTTACATAGTCACTTTGAAAGTGAAGACTTTCTCATAGGAAGGAGCCAACAGAATTTTTATCTGCTTAGATAGATTTCGCTGTCAGTTTTCGTGGATTTGGATGTTACGGTGTCCATACTCACTAAAACGACCTTGTGGTCACTAATCACTGTATCCGTCATGAAGCTCCCTTACTTCAAGGTATTTTATTGCATAAGTTAACCGGATATATCTTGTGGCTGCGAGATTCCTGTAGCTGTCACCGCTTCCCATATCTCTGTCGCCAGATGCTTCGATTTCGCCATTCTTCCTCATCTTCTATCATTCCTCTTCTCTCCGTGGCGTCTTAAATGCCAGTTAGCCACCCTTTCCGTGGTATTCCTCTTCGTTTTCTTTCAGGAGGCTGCCATGAAAGTATTCTCTTTAGTCAACTGTTTACTTCTATTCTTTTCGTATGCTCTAAGTATACAAAGTGTCTTTCTCCAATGTTATCCGTGATGCTATAATAGCCATGCGTTCTTTCTCTTATTTCCTCATTTCTTACGCGGCCAAGTTGGAAGTTCTACATGTTCTTCTCAAGTGGTCCATTTCTAAAGCTCTCTCTTTTTATTTTATCCTGTAAGTTCGCAACACTCACTCCCATTGTTATTGGTTCGACGATGGATTTTTACAACCGAATTTTAACCTTTAAACCTATTTTTGAGGGCCAAAGTACGCTATTTAATATTTGTGTAGCCACCCTTCCCTGCCTGATCCGTTGCTAGTTATCTTTGTCAGATACTCCATGCAGTGATAACACACTATCCACATACTTAAATCCTTTACACACTTTAATTTAATGTCTGCCAATGTCCAAGCTACTTCCTTTCTCTCCGCTTTTTGTAATTTTCAAAATTTGTAAGCATGTAATATACGAGTAGCCTATCCACTATTCGCTGCAACGATGTGAGCATCACATAGAAAAGTGTGTACATGCACTTATTCCCCACTTCAATCCCCATGCCCACGCGCTGTATACACCAAAGATCCAGTGACTTTTGCGTAGAGATCTCAAATAGCGTGGTAGACGAACACCACCCTTGCTTCTGTCCTTTAGTTATTCTGAAGGCCTCTCTAGTACCGCTTTCCCATTTTAGCGACACTTTCTGCCAAATTGAAGGGCTAAATAAAATTTTGGCTAGTCCCATGACCACAGGCCCTCGAAAAATATGTTTAATGGCACAGCGTCCTATGCTGTTTCAAGGTCTAAGACCAAATGGCGGTTGGATTCGTTTCTAGACTTTTCTACATTGTATATGACAAGCATAAACGTTTAGATGAAAATCACGTGGATAGGAACTGGGATTGTCCTTTCTTTTAATTTTGGCTCAGTTTGAATTTGAGTTGAGGACAAGTGGTTGCTCGAAGAGCTAAAACATTTACTATAGACCTAAAAGAGGCATTGAGATTGGTGTAGCGTATGATGTGGAATTACGATATGTTTCTCATCGGCTTGAAGGAGGAGATGAACAGGAGGGGATGGTTAGGAAAATATGGAGTGTACAATATAGAGAGGAGAGGTGTAAAAGCCACGTGACAAACCTGTGGTAGGCGGTGAAGTACACGGATATTGAATTGTTAATGGTGAAATAGTGGCTGGTTAGATAGAAAGGATGCAACAAAACTGACTGTAAACTGGGAGTGCAGAGGCCGGGAGCTCGAACAGGAAAGCGGAAGTTCTCAAAGGTTTCCTCTTAATCAGACAGCAACATGACGCAAGATTTTCTTTCATTAAATTCGTGAGACAGTATATGTTTTAGGGTAATTTGTTGATTTTCAGATAAGTTGGGTCAGAAGGCTTACTGGTTAACAAGGAGGGGAGAGAACACCGAGACGTGGCTGATGGATCGGTAGGAAGAGGTCCCACTGGAGTGTCTGCTCGGCTTAAGAAATACTAAGATTTTGGAAGTTTTCCAGTGCTTAAGACAGTAGCCAGTGGGAAGTATGGCACTATTTCGGATGACATAGATTTCTCAGAACAAATGGAATCTTGGAGATATTTATAGATAAAACAGTCGTCTCTTTGAGTCGATTGTTTTTTACTACGGCTCATGCACTAATTCGGTTTGGGTCCAGTTCTATAGATAACGGAAGCTGTGAAAGACGTGTTACAGAGCTACCGTTGCGTCTGTGGACTGTTGAAAGTAGAGAGTAACAGGTATCGTGTAAGTGTTTGCTGGTGGCGAATATGTACGGTGTAGACGACGGAATTTATGGATACGGGCTATATGTTGCGGAGGGAATGGGGTCAATGAGCGTAGGTGGAGTTGTTTGGGATATGGACAGATGTGGCTTCACCATGGGTCTCCGTACAAAGCACAACAGTGGATTCATAGAATGTCTTAGTTTACAGGAGCAGTCTTGTATAATCTTCAGAGGGACATTGGGACTGCATGCGCGTACGGTTGGCGGCGAACGATAATTTCGATTTAGGTCGAGCATGTCGTGACACCATCTTAAATTCCAACTGAAATTCACGCACGGAGTGTAGCCAACAGATTCCGCCTGCTAATGCCACGCTGGGAACAATACAATGCACTATATCTGATTGTTTTTAAAATTGTGAATACAAGTTCCGGTCATATAAATAAATACTACAGGAGTGATGTGAGTTTTCACCGTCACGTACCCCACTCCATCTACAGTACGTCTGGAGCGTTACTGGTCCTCCACCCATCATGATGTACGCCAAAATAGTCTAAATGTTTGTGTACAGTGCGGGGACCTGCGCGAATAGGAAATCATTGTAGCACTTCGTACGAACAATGACTTGTAGGCTCTCATGTTCTACACGTAGAACTTTTCTACGATTTCGTAACTTTAGACTTTGTCATTTGTGACCACTGTTGGTTATTTTAAACGGATATTTACCCTTTTCCATGACTCATGAATGCTTATATCATTATCATGCCGTTGGTGGAATGAAATAAAGTAGAATAACCATCACGGTAATAGCTTATGTATGCTCCACTCACATAATAAGATTGTGTAGAAATTAACTTCGCATACAATTCAGCGATCAAGGGTTACTTAATGTCATTAGGAAGCACATCGGCCAAAGATAAAAAGGCCAATGGATAAATATATTTCATAAAATCTGGAACTGTCCAGATAAACGCTATAGCGTATCACGTATCACAGACCTGTAACACCCTACATCATCTGACGAAGAAGATTTAGCGATCTGTACTGTTTGGTAAAAGTTGTTCAACAGTTTTTATCGCATTACAACATAACAGCAACTGGCTGCTTACCGATTTCTGATAACTAGCAACGTTCCTCAGGTGATGCTTACTAAAGAATCAGTGTCTAAGGACAATATTGGCCACAAAACAATCATTACTAAGTGTCTCTCTCATCATGCGTACTAAGGAATCTAAACCTATGAACAACACCTACGTACAATGTTGGCTACTAATTGGAGCTCGTCAACAGTGTAACAATGGTCAAAGATTGACTATTAACACATATAGCCATCAGAAGACGTATCAGCCGGTTTACCTAGATACCAGCAGTTCCACAGTTGCAGGTGGCTTACAACATCGAGATCTGACTACAAAAATTCCCCTAGCACATGAAAATCGAAGAAATTATGGCCAGTTACTTAAAAACTGCGTCGAAAATTTTCAGTTGTGATACCTAACAGGAGAGCTTAAAACTACATGTTCCTTGTTCATACGTGCTGCCATAGATTACTCGCTGTAGCCTACAGTAAAATGACCAGCCAGAAGGCAAAATTAAGCCGCCATTAAATTTTCTTAAACTGTCTGCAGAAGGTTGTTTGGGAAAATACGCTCCGGCATGCAATGTTCTTCATTTATACTTCAAAATGGTTCAAATGGCTCTGAGCACTATGGGACTTAACTGCTACGGTCATCAGTCCCCTAGAACTTAGAACTACTTAAACCTAACTAACCTAAGGACAGCACACAACACCCAGCCATCACGAGGCAGAGAAAATCCCTGACACCGCCGGGAATCGAACCCGGGATCCCGGGCGTGGGAAGCGAGAACGCTACCGCACGATCACGAGATGCGGGCATTTATACTTCCCGACAATATCTCCCAATAATGTATTAGGTGGTGGGTTAATGAAGTAATCATATTGTTGTTGAATATCTCCGGAACAAAACAAATTGTATTGTCAGTATTCTTCTTTTGTTCTAATATACAATCTTAGCAACAACAGTACCGCTACATGCATTCCACAGACAGAGGAATCTGAACGATTTCCGATGTTAACTTTCGCTGGGTCGATTCCGGACCAGGGTCCTTGACTCAAATTGATGTACTTACTATTTCCATCGTCCTTCAAAGTTTGTAACTTTATCACGAAATCGTTGTTGTTGTTGTTGTGGTCTTCAGTCCTGAGACTGGTTTGTTGCAGCTCTTCATGCTACTCTATCTTGTGCAAGCTTCTTCATCTCCCGGTACCTACTGCAGCCTACATCCTTCTGAATCTGCTTAATGTATTCATCTCTTGGTCTCCCTCTACGATTTTTACCCTCCACGCTGCCCTCCAATACTAAATTGGGGTGATCCCTCGATGTCTCAGAACATGTCCTACCAACCGATCCTTTCTTCTAGTCAAGTTGTGCCACAAGCTCCTCTTCTCCCCAATTCTATTCAATACCTCCTCATTAGTTATGTGATATTCTCTTCTTGTCCAAACTATTTATCGTCCACGTTTCACTTCCATACATGGCTACACTCCATACAAATTCTTTCAGAAACGACTCCGTAACATTTAAATCTATACTCGAGGTTAACAAATTTTTCTTCTTCAGAAACGCTTTTCCTTGCCATTGCCAGTCTACATTTTATATCCTCTCTGCTTCGACCATCATCAGTTATTTTGCTCCCCAAATAGCAAAACTCCTTTACTGATTTAAGTGTCTCATTTCCTAATCTAATTTCCTCAGCATCACCCGACTTAATTCGACTACATTCCATTATCCTCGTTTTGCTTTTGTTGATGTTCATCTTATACCCTCCTTTCAAGACACTGTCCATTCCGCTCAACTGCTCTTCAAAGTACTTTGCTGTTTCTGACCGAATTGCAATGTCATCGGCGAACCTCAAAGTTTTTATTTCTTCTCCATGGATTTTAATACCTACTCCGAACTTTTCTTTTGTTTCCTTTATTGCTTGTTCAATATACAGATTGAATAACATCTGGGATAGGCTACAACCCTGTCTCACTCCCTTCCCAACCACTGCTTCCCTTTCATACCACTCGACTCTTATAACTGCGATCTGCTTTCTGTACAAATTGTAAATAGCCTTTTGCTCCCTGTATTTTACCCCTTCCACCTTCAGAATTTGAAAGAGAGTATTCCAATCAACATTGTCAAAAGCTTTCTCTAAGTCTACAAATGCTAGAAACGTAGGTTTGCTTTTCCTTAATCTTTCTTCTAAGAAAAGTCGTAGAGTCAGTATTGCCTCACGAAATCACCCTGTACAAAATGCCTGGAATCGCGTTTCACCTCATAACTCCATGGGTGACTTTCGCACATCGGAATTAAGAAGGAAGGAAATTCAGGGTTTAGCGTCCCGTCGACAGGGAGGTCATTAGAGACGGATGACAAGCAAAGACTCTGTCAAGGATGGGAAAGGAAATCGGCCTTGCCATTTGAAAGGAATCATTTCAGCATTTTCGTGAAACGACTCATGGTAATCATGGAAAACCTAGATCTGAATGGCCGGAAGGAGACTTGAACTAGCGTTCTCCCGAATGCGAGTTTGGTGTGCTAACTATCACGTCACCTCGCTCGGTCGCAGATCAGAGGAAGACAAGGACTAAACAATTTGGCACAATAAACCGAGACATTTCTCGATGAAGTACATTACCAAATCCCTTATGGATCTTCTCAGAGCAATTTAGGATTAATGAATAATAACTTGGACGTGCTACTTTAGGAATGACACGCGGATGCTGTTCTATTAGGCCCCCGTTTGATAAGTTTGCCAATAGCAAAATCTTGGACGGTTAATTGCCGTTTCAAACGAGACGCTCCTCCGGCGGGTGGGTCGGAGCGCCGCACACAGCGCTGTGCCGAGTTTCCGGCCTTAAGAAGTTGCCCGGGGTGCAAATATTGACCCTGCGGAGGTCAGCGGTGACAAGGGCCGCGTAACTCGGTGGATATTCCGGGCAGGCCCCGCGGACTTCATTGTCTTCAGGGTAGGGGCGGCGGCTGAACTTGAGCGGCGAAGTTTAATTCCACAGTGGGCCCTCGTGCAGTTGTAATCGCTACGGGAGGTAGGATAAGCTGCTCAGACCGGCCGCCGCGCCGGTACTAATGAAAGAGTCGGCCACCGCCGCGCCCTGCCCTGCCTCGCGGGCCTCAATTATCGCCGTTCCCTCGAGACAAGTGGCGGGCGGCTGCAAGGCGGACTCGAAGCGCCTTAGCAGCCACACAGTTCCCGTGGGCCGGCGAGACAGAGCGCTATCACGGCTAAGACTGCTTCACCAGACTCTTGGCCAAATACTTAGAACACGTTCACGCAAATAGAATCTTAATTCTGTGTAGTCTAAGAGGTTTAACGATAGCGAAAATCTATCTACACTGGTGGAAAAAAGGGAGTAACTTCAAGGACAAGGGTATTTTATTCAAAAACGAGGTGACAGGCTGTTAATCATTGTAGAATCATCTGGTAACAAATTTAGACCAAATGAAACACACGTCTCAAAGCAAATGGAGCCGTCAAAACTGCAGTCACTTCAACACACAGTGTACTCCGTTCGGGCGGTAACGCAGGCATGCATACAATCGTAAAGGTGCAGAATAGCATCCTGCGATAGATTGTTCCAAGCATCTTGCACCTTCTGTTGCAATTTGGCAGTGGTTCTTGATGGCGCTGCAAGATGAGAAAACTCTCGCTTTATTATGACCTTTTTTTGCATTCATTTGGAGAGAGAGAGTTGCAGTACACCACGATGGACAAGTTGCTTCACAGGTACCGCATGTGGATGTACACTGGGCCTGAAGACGCATATTAGGTTCCTGCATCTACATCTACATATACATCTACGTGATTACTCTGCTATTCACAATTTAGTGTCTGGCAGAGGGTTCACTGAACCACCTTCGAGCTATTTCTGCCGCTGCACTCTCGAACGGCGTGCGGGAAAAACGAGCACTTAAATTTTTCTGTGCGAGGCCTGATTTCTCTTATTTTTATCGTGATGATGATTTCTCCCTAAGTAGGTAGCTGCCAACAGAATGTTTTCGCAATCCGAGGAGAAAACTGGTGATTGGAATTTTATGACAAGATCCCGTCGCAAAAAAAGACGCATTTGTTTTTATGATTGCCACTCCAATTCACGTACCATGTCTGTGGCACTATCTCCCCTATTTCACAATAACACAAAACGAGCCATTTTCGATGTCATCCGTCAGTCGCACCTGCAATACTCCAAAATAGGGCGGACAAGTGTGGTGTAAGCGGTCTCTTTAGCAGATCTGTTGCACCTTCTAAGTGTTCTGCCAATGAATCGCAGTCTTTTATCTGCTCTACCCGCAACATTATCTGTGTGATGGAATTTAGGTTACTTGTAATTGTAATTCCTAGGTATTTAGTTGACCCGGCAGTCGTGACCGAGTGGTTCTAGGCGCTTCAGTCTGGAACCGCGCGACCACTACAGTCGCAGGTTGGAAACCTGCCTCGGACATGGATGTGTGTGATGTCCTTAGGTTATTTAGGTTTAAGTAGTTCTAAGTCTAGGGGACTGATGACCTCAGATGTTAAGTCCCTTAGTGCTTAGAGCCATTTGAACATTTTTTTTTATTTAGTTGAATTTACAGCCTTCAGATATTTGTAACTTATCGCGTAAACGAAATTTAGCGGAATTTTTTTTAGTATTCATGTGAATATCTTCGCACTTTTCTTTATTCTAGGTATTCCTGTCGAAGAAATGACAGTAGCATTAGGATAACAGCCTGTACAATATGGGAGGCATTGGTTACTTTCCCTGCACATATATCATATGTAACCTTTAGTTGTAACTGATTGCCCATGAAGTTTCAGGGGTATTGGCTTGCGCTCTATGTTGTAGGCAAATACACTCTCAAGTAAGTCAGTCACCAAGTCTGTATCATATACTTTTACACCCGACGCTTGAGTGCAGAGGAAACCTATTGAAGAGGACCCCCACTCCACGTTCGAAGTTCTATTGTTTTATCAGGATATGTCGCCTGAGGACCTGTTGCCCGTCATTAGATGCCAATAAAACAAAGTTAATTGTTACTCAGTTTATTGTTCAGTCCACGTACTGTACCAGTGGCCTCAATGGCGGCCGGTTGCTACGTAGGCAGCAGTGCCATCTGCTGGCACTAGCGGCGAATTCAAGGACGTCAGAGGTCGCTGTGTCACCTAAAGAATATCCCAGCGACTGGTAGTCTGGCGGGATGCCCGCATGCCGATATTTAGGCGCCAACCATGAAGCAGATTGCTTCGAAGTGGGCGTGACAGTAGTGTGGGTGTAACTGATTCACAGGCTGCCATGAGAGTGCTCCGTCCCTCTATAGTCCCTATCCACATTGTCCCATGAGATGGGCCACAGTTATCAGTGTTTTCCCCATATTCCTTTCCTCTTCGATTCTGCGTAGAACCTCTTCATTCCTTACCTTATCAGTCCACCTAATTTTCAACATTCGTCTATAGCACCACATCTCAAATGCTTCGATTCTCTTCTGTTCCGGTTTTCCCACAGTCCATGTTTCACTACCATACAATGCTGTACTCCAGACGTACATCCTCAGAAATTTCTTCCTCAAATTAAGGCCGATATTTGATATTAGTAGACTTCTCTTGGCCAGAAATGCCTTTTTTGCGATAGCGAGTCTGATTTTGATGTCCTCCTTGCTCCGTCCATCATTGGTTATTTTACTGCCTAGGTAGCAGAATTCCTTAACTTCATCGACTTCGTGACCATCAATCCTGATGTTAAGTTTCTCGCTATAGCTTACCCCTCCTTTTTTCAGAATCTCGAACAGCTTGCACCATTTTATATTGTCGAAAGCTTTTTCCAGGTCGACAAATCCTATGAAAGTGTCTTGATTTTTCTTTAGCCTTGCTTCCATTATTAGCCTTAACGTGAGAATTGCCTCTCTCGTCCCTTTGCTTTCCCTAAAGCCAAACTGATCGTCACCTAGCGCATTCTCAATTTTCTTTTCCATTCTTCTGTATATTATTCTTGTAAGCAGCTTCGATGCATGAGCTGTTAAGCTGATTGTGCGATAATTCTCGCACTTGTCAGCTCTTGCCGTCTTCGGAATTGTGTGGATGATGCTTTTCCGAAAGTCAGATGGTATATCGCCAGACTCATATATTCTACACGCCAACGTGAATAGTCGTTTTGTTGCCACTTCCCCCAATGATTTTAGAAATTCTGATGGAATGTTATCTATCCCTTCTGCCTTATTTGACCGTAAGTCCTCCAAAGCCCTTTTAAATTCAGATTCTAATACTGCATCCCCTATCCCTTCTAAATCGACTCCTGTTTCTTTTTCTATCACATCAGACAAATCTTCACCCTCATAGAGGTTTTCAATGTATTCTTTTACACCTGTCTGCTCTCTCCTCTGCATTTAACAGTGGAATTCCCGTTGCACTCTTAATGTTACCACCGTTGCTTTTAATGTCACCAAAGGTTGTTTTGACTTTCCTGTATGCTGAGTCTGTCCTTCCGACAATCATATCTTTTTCGATGTCTTCACATTTTTCCTGCAGCCATTTCGTCTTAGCTTCCCTGCACTTCCTATTTATTTCATTCCTCAGCGACTTGTATTTCTGTATTCCTGATTTTTCCCGGAACATGTTTATACTTCCTCCTTTCATCAATCAACTGAAATATTTCTTCTGTTACCCATGGTTTCTTCGCAGCTACTTTCTTTGTACCTATGTTTTCCTTCCCAACTTCTGTGATGGCCCTTTTTAGAGATGTCCATTCCTCTTCAACTGTACTGCCTACTGTGCTATTCCTTATTGCTGTTTCTATAGCGTTAGAGATCTTCAAACGTATCTCGTCATTCCTTGGTACTTTCGTATCCCACTTCTTTGCGTATTGATTCTTCCTGTCTAATGTCTTGAACTTCAGCCTACTCTTCATCACTACTATATTGTGATCTGAGTCTATATCTGCTCCTGGGTACGCCTTACAATCCAGTATCTGATTTCGGAATCTCTGTCTGACCATGATGTAATCTAATTGAAATCTTTCCGTATCTCCCGGCCTTTTCAAGTATACCTCCTCCTCTTGTGATTCTTGAACAGGGTATTCGCTATTACTAGCTGAAACTTGTTACAGAAGGACAGAGCCCACACCAGAATTAAATTTTTTTAATGGACGTTGGATGGGCGGTGTCACAATGCTTTGTCTCATCAGTGTATAAATACGAGGGTGAGTCAAATGAAAACTTTAAATATTTTTTTAAATATTATTTATTGTGCAGAAGTGGTACAAAGCCGTATTATTTTTCAACATAATCTCCCCCACGCTCAATGCAAGTCCTCCAGCTCTTACAAAGTGCATAAATTCCTTCAGAAAAAAATTATTTTGTTAGTTCGCGCATCACTCATGCACCGTGTGGCGTACCTCTTCATCAGAACGGAACTTCTTTCCTCTCATTGCGTCTATGAGTGGTCCAAACGTACGGAAATCACTTGGGGCAAGGTCTGGTGAGTATGGTGGATGAGGAAGACACTCAAAATGCAGGTCTGTGATTGTTACAACTTTTGTACGGGTAGTGTGGGGCCTTGCATTGTCATGTTGCAAAAGGACACCTGCTGACAGCAATCCACGTCGCTTTGACTTGATTGCAGGCCGCAGATAACTTTTTAGGAGCTCTGTGTATGATGCACTGGTGATAGTGGTCCCTCTAGGCATGTAATGCTCCAAAATGACGCCCTTTTCGTACGCAGATCAGCGGGCCGTTATTTACGCGAATTATATACCTTTGCGTAAACATGTAACGTCACACTCCTCCACAATCCTACCAACAAATAGTCGGATCCCGGATACGCAGTGTGAGTGATGTAATTCGTGCCAAAGACGGACAAACAAGCTGTTAAGCATGTGTTCATAATGTTTTGGCTCGTCGATGTACGAGGTGCATTCAAGTTCTAAGGCCTCCGATTTTTTTTCTACTCACCCGAAATCGATGAAACTGGCGTTACTTCTCGACGTAATCACCCTGCAGACGTACACATTTTTCACAACGCTGACGCCATGATTCCATGGCAGCGGCGTAGGCTTCTTTAATAGTCTATTTGGACACTGGAAATCGTTGAGGCAATAGCAGCACGGCTGGTGAATGTGAGGCCACGGAGAGTGTCTTTCATTGTTGGAAAAAGCCAAAATTCACTATGAGCCAGGTCAGGTGAGTAGGGAGCATGAGGAATCACTTCAAAGTTGTTATCACGAAGAAACTGATGCGTAACGTTAGCTCGATGTGCGGGTGCGTTGTCTTGGTGAAACAGCACACGCGCAGCCGTTCCCGGACGTTTTTGTTGCAGTGCAGGAAGGAATTTGTTCTTCAAAACATTTTCGTAGGATGCACCTGTTACCGTAGTGATCTTTGGAACGCAATGAGTAAGGATTACGCCCTCGCTGTCCCAGAACATGGACACCATCATTTCTTCAGCACTTGCGGTTACCCGAACTTTTTTGGTGGCGATGAATCTGTGTGCTTCCATTGAGCTGACTGGCGCTTTGTTTCTGGATTGAAAAATGTCATCCACGTCTCATCCATTGTCACAACTGACGAAAAGAAAGTCCCATTCATGCTGTCGTTGCGCGTCAACATTGCTTGGCAACATGCCACACGGGCAGCCATGTGGTCGTCCGTCAGCATTCGTGGCACCCACCTGGATGACACTTTTCGCATTTTCAGGTCGTCATGCAGGATTGTGTGCACAGAACCCACAGAAATGCCAACTCTGGAGGCGATCTGTTCAACAGTCATTCGGCGATCCCCCAAAACAATTCTCTCCACTTTCTCGATCACGTCGTCAGACCGGCTTGTGCGAGCCCGAGGTTGTTTCGGTTTGTTGTCACACAATGTTCTGCCTTCATTAAACTGTCGCACCCACGAACACACTTTTGACACATCCATAACTCCATCACAACATGTCTCCTTCAACTGTCGATGAATTTCAATTGGTTTCACACCACGCAAATTCAGAAAACGAATGATTGCACACTGCTCAAATAAGGAAAACGTCGCCATTTTAAGTATTTAAAACAGTTCTCATTCTCGCCGCTGGCGGTAAAATTCCATCTGCCGTATGGTGCTGCCATCTCTGGGACGTATTGACAATGATCGCGGCCTCATTTTAAAACAATGCGCGTGTTTCTATCTCATTCCAGTCCGGTGAAAAAAAATCGGAGGCCTTAGAACTTGAATGCACCTCGTATGTAGGTTGCGGTGAGATACTAATATGTAGGTTAGTGGGAGGTCTAATTTTAGTTCAAAGGTGACAGTTTAATTGGGCAGTTATGGACATCAACAGATGTGGCCTTTCTTGTTATGACTTGCAGTATATTTACTTCTCACATAACGTCACCTATTAAATATTTCTGAATTTGGAACTCAATGTGCTGTCTCGTTTTCAAGCAATTGGAAGTCCTGTCTTAAAGCAGAATAGGCTGGATATACGTGACAAGGGCCAACGAGAACCAGTGCTTTCTGTGGCTAGCGTGTCTGTGAGAGAGTAATAGATTCTTTGGCTTTGTAAAAGTGTTTAATAACAATACAAATACATATACATTTCAAAAATTCATATATAATACACAAATATAATTAACGTTTTAATCTGGCTAATGCAGCTTTTTATTTTACGTTCATTATCTATGATTTTAGGCCTATTTGAGGTTAGTTTTCAGTGGCGGTTCAGAAATCGAACTCTCAGCCGTTGACGTCTTTCTAGAAGCTTTTAGTGAATAGATCAATATAACAATCACTATTCAAGAGAACAGAACTATAATGCATAATGTTCTACATTATAAAAACGTCGTTGTTCTTCTGGCAAGTATGGATTGTTATTCTCTTGTTGATTTGCGGCCTAACAAAGTAAACGTTATACTATGACCAATCTCAGTCGACATTATTGCTTTATTTTACTACTTTTTCTGTTTATAATACAGCTGTGGCAAGGAGTATGTGCTGAAACATGGGTCTATTGATCTTGTAGGTGATGCCAGCAGATAGTAACATGATGCTGTACTTGGCTTTAGATTATATTTCATCTATTTTATAGATACCGAACTTCACCTAACTTTTTTTAGACATTTTTCTGGAGTTCCGGTGGAACAAGGTCTGACATTTAAATTGAAAGTGGAATAAAAAGCAATATTAACCAGGCAACGACGAAATCATATTTTTACATTATATATGTATATTGGAAAGTAGTATTTACTTGTAATCTCGAAATTTTATAAAAATGTGTGTATGTGCATGCACGTCTGTGTGTGTGTGTGTGTGTGTGTGTGTGTGTGTGTGTGTGTGTGTATTCCACATTGCCTCCTAACCCACTGTGCCGATTTCAACCAGACTTGTTACACAAGTCCCTTACTGTTAGGCAACCATCGCTGTCGGAATAAGAACCATCTATCATAGTTCAGGAGATATAAACATTGAGGTGCGTGGAGGGAATGCCTCACCATAAATGAAGTTTCAATGCAGGTATTCTTTACTAAAAAAGAAAAAAAAAAGAAAATACCACCGAAAATAATACCCTTCTATAGAATTGTGAACAGGTCTTGCCATAGAAACGCTTACAAAATCACGCTGCACACACGTGAAGCAGCTGTACTTACGCACTTGTACATTATGCATATTACTTTGTATGACTGATTCATAATTTCAGAGGCGTTTTGACGAATACATGAAAATCATTTTTTTCGATATTGCACTACAGGCACAGTTCATTTTCTTTTGTTACTGATAGAAATTTGGCAAAGTTCATATCCGGACAATACCGAGTTCGTCAGTTAGTATCATTATAACTCAGAAGATATGCAACTTCACTCTAACAGAAGGAGGTGGCAGATACACACACCTCGGTTCTATGTCAGATATGGTTCTCAGTCAATAAAGCCTTTTCCCTGAGCCAAAGAATATATTACTGTCCTAGTTATGTCGCTCATCAAAGATGTCTAAGACGTGGCTGGTTGATGACTTGTTCGCCGCTGTCCTGCAATGGAGAAACATTCATGAGAGTGTATAGAGAGTTTCTTTAAAGCTGTGTCATTAAGTTTAGAGGCCCGTCTCTAGCATATGTGTGTTCGACAGCACACGGAATTTCCAAAGTCAGAGATCAATGAAATTCGGTTATGCATTTGGGTACTGCTGTGCACTTCGCCTGCTGTATGTGGCGTATAAGGTTCTTGATATTTATTATTATTATTATTATTAAGCATTACAATCCATGAAGGCTTTTTGCTGCAGAATGGACAATGTTGAACCACTTTGCTCTGTCTTTACAAGTAATTTGCCACTGTCTGTCATGTCCTAGTTTTCTGAGATCGTCTTGAATATTGTCCAAGTATCTCATGCGTGGGCGTCCAAGAGGTCGTCTTCCGGTGGGAATCTCTTCAGTCACTTTCTTGATGGTCCTGTTTGGTGGTGCTCTGATGACATGCCCTATCCATTTCAGTCTTTTGGCTTTAATTTTGGCCACTATATCGGAGTCTTTATATAATTTGTAAATTTCATTGTTATTTAGCAATCTCCATTCATCACTGATCCTATCTCTTATGGGTCCAAATATTTTTCTCAAAATTTTTCGTTCAAATACTCTTAATCTGTTTTCCTCTTTTTTTGTGAGAGTCCAGGTTTCAGATCCATAGGTGAGTACTGGTATAATCAATGATTTGTATACTTGTAGTTTGGTGTTCCTAGATATTAACTTACTTTTGAAAACTGTCAAGAGACTATAGTAGCATTTGTTAGCCTTCTGAATTCGTGATTCTATTTCAATTTTTATGGAGTTGTCAGAGGTTACTATTGTACCAAGGTAATTAAATTCATTTGTCTTTGTGAAAGCTGTGTTATTAATTTGCAGTACATTATTATTTGATGGATAGCGGGATAAGATAAAGTACATTGTTTTGTCTGTATTCAGCTGGAGGCCTGTGCCATTTGTGGCTTTAATTAATTGTGCTGTAAGAAGCTTCAAATCATTCTCACTGTCAGATAATAATGCAATGTCATCGGCGTATGCTACAATGTTAATTTTGCTTTCCAGTTGTGCTCCAATTTGTAGTAGCTTTACTTTTTGGATTATTCTATTGATTACTATGTTAAAAAGAACTGGTGAGAGTGAGTCCCCTTGTTTGACTCCAGTTTTAACCTCAAAGTCTTCAGAAAGTTTGCCAGCTACTTTTATTTTGTATTTTGAGTTTAAAGTGCAAGCTTTTATTAAATTTATCAATTTGTTAGGGATGCCAATCTGCCTCATGCACTTCCATAAATATTCCCTGTTGATACTGTCAAAAGCTTTTTTAAAATCAATGAAAAGCATATGTACATTTTGATTGAATTCATATTTCTTTTCACCCAACATCCTTAGGACATATATATTGTCAATAGTCGATCTGTTAGGTCTAAATCCACATTGGGCATCATCTAGGGAGTCTTCAACGTAAGGGCTTATCCTTGCTAACAGTATATTTGTCAGAATTTTATATGTTGTGTTTAGTAACGCAATTCCTCTGTAGTTTGAACAATTTGTTGGGTCCCCCTTCTTGTATATAGGGCACACAACTACTTCTTTCCAATCATGTGGGACCTGTTCCTGCTTCCAGATGTTGGTGATGATTTTGTGTAAGCAGTTTACAAAAGGAAATTTACTGAGCTTCCATATATCTGTGTCTATACCATCACTTCCAGGAGCTTTATGTCTCTTCAGCTTCTTGATGCTTTCTTTAATTTCTGCTAAGCTGGGCTCTTCGTCCGATGGGTCAGCAGTAAGATATTCATTGTCATCTTCCTGAGAGACGCTTATAGTTGGAGCATTTAGTAACTCATTAAAATATTCCTTCCATCTGGTAGCAATGTCACTTCTTTCTGTTAGCAAGGAGCCATCTGGGTCTGTTATGAACTGTCCATAATTTTTTATATTCCCACTTTTAAACATATTTATGCTCTTGAAAAATCCTCTGGAGTCTGTGGTACGGTCATTCTCAGCTCTTTTTAATTTGTAATTCATAAAATCCCCTTTCTTGATATTTGATTTTCAAAAATGTTAGTGATCAACTGTTTCCGTAAAAAAGTCATTTCATGATATCAGATGCAAAAGTAAAATACTTGACAGAAGATTTAATGTTTGCGACAAATGGTTCAGAGGAGTAAGAACGAGCTGGATTAAATCGAGGAGACGTCTCAGATGGGAAAAAGTGTAGTTCGGTGACGGACAGTATTAAAAGCTTCCAAGATTGATAAAAACTGAACAGAGGTGGACAGGGCAAGGAAGACAGAGTTCAGTGTTATTGAACTTCAAAGAATGCTTCCAGTATTGCATGAGTGCCACCTAACGAGGTCTTTAATTGCCACAACAGATTTAAAAAAAATGGCTCTGAGCACTAAGCGACTTAACTTCTGAGGTCATCAGTCGCCTAGAACTTAGAAGTAATTAAACCTAACTAACCTAAGGACATCACACACATCCATGCCCGAGGCAGGATTAGAACCTGCGACCGTAGCGGTCGCTCGGCTGCAGACTGTAGCGCCTAGAACCGCAAGGCCACTACAGATTAAAAAATAATATAATAATTATCTCGCTAATTACTAGACTTGGTTTATGTATAACTATAGTTCCGTACATAAGCAGACCAACTTTGGTTGTATCCAGATTTACGCTGAACGTGTTTCTTCAATTTCTTAATTTCCCAAAAACCTTCAAAATTTGACGCTTTATTATCAATAAGAACCCCTAATGCTCCATAGATCTAATTTTCTTTTGCATCCGAATGTCCTCTCTCTCTCTCTTCATTTTTATTCCTATTTCTAATAAATGACTACAGTTAATTGCCATGTGCCCATAGCATCTGGGTAAGAAATATTAACCTCTTGGCAGTTTTCAATGCAGAAGTGATAAAATGGTTCTTCAGTTGTATGTTCGGTTTTCTTTTTGATATACGCATTACGCGTTCTAAGTTAAATTCATACATTATCGTTTTCAGTTCGATTCATTACGTGCAACATTTTGCATGATTTATGGCTAGGTGCTTGAGACGTAAGCGACGGACTACAAATGTATACATATTAAAACTCTTGACCTTTTATCTGTGAAGGTGTGTCCTGAGTTGTACATAAATAGCTCTTTTGGAAAGACGGTTTACTAAGAGCGCCAATGGTTTGAGATCGGGTCCCAGTTCGATACATGCATTTATTCTCTCATGAAATTTCACAGCAGTATATACTCTGCAATAGGATAAAACATTAGTTTTGGATACTAATGAATATGTTCGGTGTCTGATAAACAGCAGATGCTTGTGTATTATCTGTTACTCAACCATTCTTTCACCTGTGGGTTTCCAATCAATAATATTGTCAAGCTGCTGCGTGGTGCAGAGTCCACGTCTCATTGTTCATATAGCGGAAAAAGGCAACGAATCGGTTGATTTATCCAATTTCAATACTGACAATTACTACAAGACTGAGTTTCGACAAGAAACTTGTTGAATTCTATGTACTCAGGCAACCCCGTCCCATTATCGCTCGGAGGAAAATCCACTGCCGCCTTGGATAAGATTTTTAAGTCAGTAAAATAGGACGGACAAGAGATACGCAGAATTATGAATTGAATCCTTTACTGTTTGTAGATTAAATCAATTTATGTCCTTGTCTTGCTACAGTCTAGTGGATAAGTGCGACAGTATTTCTACTGTGAACTACAGTAGGGCTAAAATAATTTGTAATTACTAATTCGAAAAAAAAAAAAATTTGCAATTACGGTACGGCAGTAGCAGAGAATTGTAGTGGGTTGGGAAATTTGAAAACAATGAACGAAATAATATGAAAAAAAGAAAGAAAACTAAGTTGGAGATATTTCGAGAAAACGACAGTCGTTTTCTAAAATTGGGTCTAAAATTGGAACTTAGCTAAGATATGAAATTTACAGTCCGCGTATGTGACCCGTTCAGTTAAGACGAATTGAAAAAATAAATTAAGAAAAATGTAATAAATATCACTACCGAACAAAATCTGATTGGATGACACTAGGAAGGAGGGAGGGAAAACTTGGATACATGAACCGAAAATAAAAATTTTGTGAATAAATGTTGGAAAGACCTATATATACCAGAGGGCGTAGAGTATTTGTGAATGATGTCCCTTTGAGAGTATATTCCGAGCCGGAAAATATCGAATAGGTAGTATTCGCTCTGATGCGCTTCCGTTCAAAAACAAGAGAGAAACAATTTACTTTTATACTTGCTCTACCACCAAAACCGTATGCTTACGAATTATAGAACTACATCGGCATCATTAATAAAAAACCTAGAAAGAAGTGGGCATACATAATTTATCAGCTATAAAATCGGTGCGAAACGTAACGTTTTTGGTACTGAGAAGCCGTAATTGTGTTATTGGTTGGTAAGGGAAAAATGTTGGTATTTAGGTTTGTCTACTAAACGAGGAGAGAATTTCGTCATCGTAATTCGTTATGCATGGTTGAGAGAAACTGCCTGCAACGCCAATAACGACGTCAAATGTTTGTCAGCACCGTAACCATTGCAACCACAAAGAAACAAAGAATCCACCTAGGACACTTGTTATTTTTATCTGGCTTAGACACGTAATACGGATCTTTCCCAGATCCAAATAAGTGTTAATACGGGCGTAGACTGTCAGGATGACGAGAATTTAGAGATTGCGGAGTCAGTTCGCAGACGAACAGTGAGGTCGAGAACGTCAGTGAGTATCACACTGGACTCTCATTCGGGGGTACAGCGGTTCAAATTCCCATTCAGCCATCCACACTAAGGATCTCCAAGGTCTCTCAAATCGATACGGTAAAATGCCGGGACGGTACATTTAAACAGGGTGCTGACAATTACCTTCCGTTTCTAGCCCCTATTCGAGCTTTTGAACCATCTCTAATGACTTGGTCGTCGACGGGATGTATCATAGTGTCCCTGCCTTTTTTATATAGGACATTTGACCAGGGTTATGATACGTCTGAGCAGAGTGGACTGGTGCGCATCTGGGCACTATGATCTGGTTGAGAAGAGGGGTGATGACCGCCAGACAAACCAGTACCATGGTCCAAAATGTGTCTACCACAAAAGTAAACGATTTGTTGACAGGACATTTACCACTGATACTACATAGGCCATGTGGCTGATGATGTCGGGACACTTTCTAATTGACAACTAAACGTCATTAATATGCAGTGATAAGAAAAATTTCTGTCGTTTTCATTGGGAGCTCCGTTGATAGCCTGAGTTAGGTGACGCTGATAAAGATGGTAGCATTGCGTGCGTTACTCAGAATCCACGTCATAATTTGTGGCATAGAGGGCATTAAATACGCATTGATATTACCTCTGGTATTATTCATACAGGATACAGCTCTCGTGGGGCCATACCATGAAACATGCTCGGTTATTGGAGGAACGAATACCTTGTCTAGCTTATATTCATTGCTGTTAGTTGTTGGTTTTCTTCTTTTTGCAGAAAGACTACTCCGTAGCACAATCGATTTTAGGTTCTCGAGTTTGCGAAGTGCTAATTCCGTGATTACAGTGCAAGGCATTTGAGGTTGAGATGCCAAACGAGGAAAACTTCATTTTTCAACAAGACGGGCAACCCTTCACTGGAGTTGCCTAGTGCGTGAATATCTTAATGAAACTCTACCGAGGCGTTTGACTGGTCATCAAACAACCGGCGACTTCCATCTTCGTAGATGCACGGTTAGCGCAGCGGAAAGCTGACCGAAGGGGTCTGTGTCGTAATTGACACAGATAGCTGAATGGGCACGTCACGAAAGCCAGTACAAAAATCAGTCGGCGACTTAGCATTTCCCAGCTGGCCGTCACGGTCACAGAATTTGAAACCCTGTGACTTTTTCCGTCATTAACGACAGCGTGTATGCACCAACACCCCCACAGAACACGGAAGAGCTGAAGAGCCAGATCATTATTGCATAACATCAGTGATAATGGACATGCCTACAAGAGTGTGAGAAGAAATCGAGTATCGGTGTGATATTGTTCGTGCCTCTGGTGGAGGATGTGTTGAACATCTGTCGTCTAGACTTGAGAGGTACGTAAATATGTGTCCTAAGTTTCACACTTTTATGTCTTACAGTTTAATAAATATATGCATTTGAAATACACTCCTGGAAATTGAAATAAGAACACCGTGAATTCATTGTCCCAGGAAGGGGAAACTTTATTGACACATTCCTGGGGTCAGATACATCACATGATCACACTGACAGAACCACAGGCACATAGACACAGGCAACAGAGCATGCACAATGTCGGCACTAGTACAGTGTATATCCACCTTTCGCAGCAATGCAGGCTGCTATTCTCCCATGGAGACGATCGTAGAGATGCTGGATGTAGTCCTGTGGAACGGCTTGCCATGCCATTTCCACCTGGCGCCTCAGTTGGACCAGCGTTCGTGCTGGACGTGCAGACCGCGTGAGACGACGCTTCATCCAGTCCCAAACATGCTCAATGGGGGACAGATCCGGAGATCTTGCTGGCCAGGGTAGTTGACTTACACCTTCTAGAGCACGTTGGGTGGCACGGGATACATGCGGACGTGCATTGTCCTGTTGGAACAGCAAGTTCCCTTGCCGGTCTAGGAATGGTAGAACGATGGGTTCGATGACGGTTTGGATGTACCGTGCACTATTCAGTGTCCCCTCGACGATCACCAGTGGTGTACGGCCAGTGTAGGAGATCGCTCCCCACACCATGATGCCGGGTGTTGGCCCTGTGTGCCTCGGTCGTATGCAGTCCTGATTGTGGCGCTCACCTGCATGGCGCCAAACACGCATACGACCATCATTGGCACCAAGGCAGAAGCGACTCTCATCGCTGAAGACGACACGTCTCCATTCGTCCGTCCATTCACGCCTGTCGCGACACCACTGGAGGCGGGCTGCACGATGTTGGGGCGTGAGCGGAAGACGGCCTAACGGTGTGCGGAACCGTAGCCCAGCTTCATGGAGACGGTTGCGAATGGTCCTCGCCGATACCCCAGGAGCAACAGTGTCCCTAATTTGCTGGGAAGTGGCGGTGCGGTCCCCTACGGCACTGCGTAGGATCCTACGGTCTTGGCATGCATCCGTGTGTCGCTGCGGTCCGGTCCCAGGTCGACGGGCACGTGCACCTTCCGCCGACCACTGGCGACAACATCGACGTACTGTGGAGACCTCACGCCCCACGTGTTGAGCAATTCGGCGGTACGTCCACCTGGCCTCCCGCATGCCCACTATACGCCCTCGCTCAAAGTCCGTCAACTGCACATACGGTTCACGTCCACGCTGTCGCGGCATGCTACCAGTGTTAAAGACTGCGATGGAGCTCCGTATGCCACGGCAAACTGGCTGTCACTGACGGCGGCGGTGCACAAATGCTGCGCAGCTAGCGCCATTCGACGGCCAACACCGCGGTTCCTGGTGTGTCCGCTGTGCCGTGCGTGTGATCATTGCTTGTACAGCCCTCTCGCAGTGTCCGGAGCAAGTATGGCGGGTCTGACACACCGGTGTCAATGAGTTCTTTTTTCCATTTCCAGGAGTGTACGTATACTCTTTTTGAAACTCCCTGCCCCTCTAGATACCATGTCGTACCAAGACATGTTTCTCACAGAGTACACTTTTCAGTGTAAGTGTCCTCATGCCAGCCTCGTCCACAGTGAATGGAACACAGTTGAGCATTGTATAACATACAACTCACCAGGAAGAAACGTCGCCATGATACAAGAAAATGTATAAAATTCACCGGTACAACGACGTATTGTGCTATATATAGGTACGTGCATTCTATAGAATTGTGCTGTATAATAATAACTGCTTGTGGCTGAGTGGCCGAATCCGTCTTTCAATTGCAAGTGACTTTGGCGACTAGTGTGTCCGTAGCCTAGGCTAGTTATCCTATCGGGGAAACAGAAGATACAGCTTAATGTGAGATCCACTCCACGTTTCATTCCTGGGGACTGCTCACGCTGTTCACAGATGAAGGTAATGTTAAAGGCAGACTGAAAATCTTCAAGGTTCGACTGGGATTCGACTCTGATTCGACCCTACGACCTCTCAGTTTCCAGGAACGCTCTTTATCGGTAGTACACTTGGTCGTAATAGAATTGTGATGTAACTGTATCCAACGTCCATTAAAATAATTTAATTCTGGTGTGGGCTCTGTCCTTCAGTCAGCGCACGTACTGCGACCAAGAAGTTGTACAGCACTGTTGAAACAGGTACGCAACTTGCTATTGTGTGTCCCTCAAAGCCCCGCAGCGCATCATTAAAGGAAAAGTTGTTTGGCCGCGTCTTGAAATAAGCCGGGACCCGCTGGGCAGCAGTGGGCGGCCGCTTTAATGAGGAGCGCTGGCCCTCAGGGCTTCATATCCGGGCCCGCGGCGCGGCGCGGCCTCCACAGGCGCCTTCCGGCCGACGGAAACCAGCCTCGCCTCCCCCACTTTCCCGTATTACTGCTGCCCCAGAGCGGCGCGCACGACTTCACATTAAAGGGCACCACTTCATAGCAAGAAGAGAAGACAAATTTCCTTTAAAAATTTGCTTTTATCTGTAATTTAACCAACCAATTCACCTAGTCTCCTCCCCAGTCGTGTAAATTGTATTACAAAACCAAGATGTAACATGATTTTTTTCCAAAAACATACATCCGAAGGTCTATTATACAATAATTTACATCGCAGAATGGCAGAGAAAGCGTTAGACATGTTTACATGTACGTCAGTAAGCATTTCGAACAATTTATTGACGAAGATGGTTTGCTTTGCTTGCCTTTGCCTGTTTTCCCTACCACTTACTGAATGGTATGTTTGCCTACTAGGTGAAAATAAATTCCATTGATACATCGTATGAGTATCCAGCGTGTTCGGTAAAGTTTCTTGAGTCTGTTGAAATCACAGACCTAAAGACTCTAGCGAATCGTTTTTTTATGCTTCAAAGCTTCAATCTGTATACTAACAAGGAAAGCAGATTTCGATATTGAAAATAGTCAACTACATCCTATCCGTTCCGACCACTGTCAAAATATGTAGTTAGTAAGGAGTAGCAAATCTATGCAAAATAAGTTACATTAGTAATTCGTCAGTCCTAGGCAAAAGCAGCATACTATTGCTGTTCGCAAATATCTCTGTTGAAGTAGATAACTGTAAAAGTATCTATTCACAACTCCGACCTCTGTGATTCCAACAGACTTACAGCGACCCGCCATGCACTAGCAAAAGTACTGTAGCATGCCAAGAACGTGGAGCGCGTTTAAGAGGCTGCAGCAGTCGTAGCAAGTAAGTCCATGGGTATCGCGACTGTGACTCGAAAAACTAGTGTCTTAACATCGCTCCAGAAATTAAGCCCAGCCGTGATCGTATCCGGTGAGCGTGCCCACCGGCGTCACGACCGCACTACGTCCGATTTATGAATCCATAGCATCATGCGTAATTTTGCAAAAGTTCAAATGACGAACAATGTTATGGGTTCCTGGGTCGGTCACAGAATGTGTGGAATGACACTGGTAATCTACAAAGTATAAACGCAACAGATGTTTCGTGTAAAGAACGGAAGGCAAATATCGAGGTGGCGTAACGGTTAACACATGAGATTACACTGTGGAGGACGTTACAATCGCGGCTTTTACAAATCGATTTACTCTTAAGTTTCCATGGTTTCTCTAAATCGCGTTAGGCAAATGTCAGGATAGTTCTTTTGGGAATGAACGCACGACTTCATTTCCCGCCCTCCCTCAGTCCGTTTTTGCAGCTCCCTCTCTCATGACCTCGTCGTCGATCGGACGGTAAATCGCAGTCTTCCTATGGCAGCGCGTAAGTCAGTTTCATTGTAATACAAAAAGGTGTTCGGGGGCTCTAAATGCATCCACTAGAACAGAGAACTTTGGTCAGTTTTCAATATGTATGCTAGTTCAGAACCTTCGGCGTACAACGAGGAACGTACATTCTCGGGAACATGCTTGTATACTTGAGCACCAAATGAAATGGAACAAAATATTCGCCACCTCGTGTTAACAAAGTAGCATTATTTACCATAATAAAGAGTCATACGTGGAAGTGTCTGACTGAAGGTACACTACTGGCCGTTAAAATTGCTACACCACGAAGATGACGTGCCACAGACGCGAAATTTAAGCGACAGGAAGATGCTGTGATATACAAATGATTAGCTTTGCAGAGCATTCACACAAGGTTGGCGCCGGTAGCTACACCTACAACGTGCTAACATGAGGAAAATTTCCGACTGATTTCTCATTCACAAACAGCAGTTGACCGGCGTTACCTGATGAAACGTTGTTTTGATGCCTCGTGTAAGGAGGAGAAATACGTACCATCACGTTTCCGACTTTAATAAAGGTCGGATTGTAGCCTATCGCGATTGCGGTTTATCGTATCGTGACATTGCTGCTCGCGTTGGTCGATATCCAATGACTGTTAGATGAATATGGAATCTGTGGGTCCAGGAGGGTAATACGGAACGCCGTGCTGGATCCCAACGGCCTCGTATCACTAGCAGTTGAGATGACAGGCATCTTATCCGCATTGGCTGTAACGAATCGTGCAGCCACGTCTCGATCGCTGAGTCAACAGAAGGGGACGTTTGCAAGACAACAATCATCTGCACAAACAATTCGACGACGTTTGCAGCAGCACGGACTATCAGCTAGAAGACCATGGCTGCGGTTACCCTTGTCGCTGCATCAAAGACAGGAGCGCCTGCGATGGTGTACTCAACGACGAACCTCGGTGCACGAATTTCAAACGTCTATTTTTTCGGATGAATCCAGGTTCTGTTTACAGCATCATGATGGTCGCATCCGTGTTTGGCGACATCGCGGTGAACGCACATTGGAAGCGTGCATTCGTCATAGCCATACTGGCGTATCACTTGGCGTGATGGTATGGGGTGCCATTGGTTATACGTCTCGGTCACCTGTTGATCGCATTGACGGCACTTCGAACAGTGGACGTTACATTTCAGATGTGTTACGACTCGTGGCTCTACCCTTTATTCGATCCCTGCGAAACCCTGCATATCAGCAGGATAATGCACGACCGCATGTTGCAGGTCGTGCACGGACCTTTCTGGATACAGAAAATGTTCGACTGCTGACCTGGCCAGCACATTCTCCAGATCTCTCACCAATTGAAATCGTCTGGTCAATGGTGGCCGAGCAACTGGCTCGTCACAATACGCCAGTCACTACTCCTGATGAACTGTGGTACCGTGTTGAAGCTGCATGGACAGCTGTACATGTACACGCCATCCAAGCTCTGTTTGACTCAATGCCCAAGCCTATCAAGGCCATTATTACAGCCAGAGGTGGTTGTTCTGATTTCTCAGGATCTATGCACTCAAATTGCGTGAAAATGTAATCACATGACGGTTCTAGTATAATATTTTTGTCCAATCAATACCCGTTTATCATCTACATTTCTTCTTCTTGTAGCAATTTTAATGGCCAGTAGTGTGCTATCGAATGAATAAGAGAAGTTACATAAATCTCCAAAAAAAACCAGTAGTGTCCATTTAAATAGAGTGATCATGTTCTTTTATTTGTTATACTAGCTGAGTACCGTGAATTGCCTGGCACTGCATTTATTCCAGTCTTCTGTTAGTCAACCTCTTCCTTCCCCGTCTCACTGTCCGTCTTCACTTCCCCGTGCCTCTGTCCACTTCCTCCAACCCTATTCTTTTCCCTTCTTCTGCTGACCCTCTCTGTCCAACTCCTCCTCCACCCTCTCTCAATCTACTCCCCCCTCTGTCCATCTGCTTCTTCCCCCTCTCTCTATCAGCTCCTTCACCTCTAATTCCACATATCATCTCCCTTCTCTCTGCCCATTCCCTACACTTGGCTTTCTCTGTCTGTCAGTTAACCTCTTACTCTCCCATCTCTCTGCCTATCACTTCCTCGCCCTGTATCCATTTCCTTCTCTTCCGTATTCTGTCCATCTCCTCCCCCTGCTCTCTCTATCTCCTTCTACCCCCTAACTGTGCGACCATCTCTTCGTGCTCCCTTCTCTCTCCACGTTATCACACTCATTGCATTATGAGGCTGGTGAACCTTATTCATACAGGACTTCTTTCCAGATTGTAATTAATGGGTGTGTCAAGTTTGACTGAAATCGTTCCTTTGTTTTAGGATTAGCATTTTACCCATGGCTTTGCCCGAATACGCACATGTCAAATATATTTCACACATATTGAACATACTTCACACGTGTTTCTACACATATTTCACGTCTGCGTCTTGTAAATTGCACCCGACAGTTCCATCTTCGCGCAGCTCAGTATTTATGAAATCGTATCTTCTGAACAACGTGCTGTATAACGATGTAATTGTTCAGGTACGTCCAGTGATATGTATGGCTCCTCTCTGCGAAATGTGTTGCGGATAGAGTTGGTAATAAAGAAAGAATAAATTAGAACGTCTTGGATGATGCGGCAATTACTCTCACATATCTTTAAGGCAGATCTTCTGAACTATGTGTCCTACAATGACGTATTTTTCTTTGTACATTCAACGGTATATACAGACAGTGTTTGCTAAATACGTTGTGATTCCAGCTAGTAGGAGAGTAGTAATAAATTAAAACGTCATGATTATGCAGCTGTTGGTTACGCATCTCAGTGTTTATGACGTTATATCTTTAAACTATATTTCATACGATGATATATTTTTGCTGGTGCATTCAGTGGTACATGTGAACACACCTCGGACGGCCGGTGTGGCCGAGTAGTTCTAGGCGTTTCAGTCTGGAACCGCGCGACCGCTACGGTCGCAGGTTCGAATCCTGCCTCGGGCATGGATGTGTGTGATGTCCTTAGGTTAGTTAGGTTTGAGTAGTTCTAAGTTCTAGGGGACTGATGACCTTAGAAGTAAAGTCCCATAGTGCTCAGAGCCATTTTCGAATACACTTTGCAAAATCTGATGTCAATACAATTAATAATAAATAAGAAATAAATTAAAACGTCGTGAACAGCGAAAATATAATAAGCGTCAGACTTTCATTCTTTCGTCATTTTGTGGGGGTCTCCAGCGAGAAAAATTTTCGTACAGGTTTGAAATTACGTGTAACGTTTGTTGCAAGTCTCTAAGAGCAGTCAATCTCAAATACTCGATAACTACAGTATGGGTGTTCTCGTGTCGTGGGCTACACTGTCTTTTCACACCCATCCTCACCCCTTTGATAGGTGGACACACTGGTTCTTCCCGGACAGTAAATATATGTAGCAAGTTAGGCTGAAGTCGGTCCAGTGTTTTAGCAGGAGATGTGATACATGCATAGGCTACATACATACATAAGCAGGCCAACATATATACATATATGTACGTACATCCATTTTTATAACTTGTATAGATTGTTTACTATGGAATCACAAGATTATTTTAGAATACCATGGTGAATTACTAATGTATCTGTGAAGTAAAGATGCAAAGAGAAGGTTGACAATAGTTCGCCACAAACATTCATTTCCTTAATCTAATTCTAACATTACAGCTGCGTTCACGTATGTATGATTGTAGTGACTTGACATTTTTTAGAATAAAACTCAGTACAAAATTGTTTCACAAATCATATAACCCTATTAGCACGGAACACATGTGTCCATTTTAGATTTATACCTTGGCTGGTATTCATGACCACCGTGATGATGATTGTGGTACTTGGTATTCACATCTGAATAGATAAAACAAGTCGCAGGTCCAGAGTTTTGTTGTCTGATGATTCGGCAGACAGAGTATTACCGCCAAACTGCTTCATCCCAGCAGGGAGCGTGCTTCCTCGGGCGGGATACGCCACCGCCACCCCAGCCTCGCCCGCATCTGTCGTCAACAACCCAGAGCGGGGCACGAGCTTCCGGCAGTGGTGTGGGGTGGGGTGGTTGGGGAGGGGGAAGGGAGTAGGGTGTAGGCGGAAAGAGGCCCGGCGGCCTGCTTTGATGTCGTAACGAGGCGCGGCCGGCCCGCCTTGTTTGCAGACCGACACAGGCGGTCACAGCGAAGCAAGCCTCCTTCTGTCCTTGCATCGCCTAGAAATGACAATCAGCAGGCTGTCCTACTTGTCACCTCTGTCATCAATTTAGGTTCTTAGGCTCGCAGAAATTATCAACTTGGCTCATAATTAATTCAGAATAAATTTCACTTTGCTTTTATTCTGGCGTGGATAGCTCAGTCGGTAGATTATTTTCGCACGAAAGGTAAAGATTCTGGAGCCGTGTCCTAGTCGGGCACACAGTTTCATTCCGTCATTAAGACCCATGATTAATGTGAAATTACGTAGTTGTACAACCTCCAAATTGAAATCTCTATGTCCTACTGATGCTTTCGCCCCTTTAATCTGCTTAAATAGAAGCCTGCAGCAACAAATCCTCACAAGTACGCCCCTGTTAGTGAATAAGCGTAGCATTCTGAAGACATACAGTAGTCGATTAGGTAGCCTTAATTCCTAAATTATGCCATCAGGCAAAATATGCAGTAAGTCAAAAGACAGAAAATTAGATTTCCCGAGGAGTCATAACGGTAGTGCAGCGTAACACCAACTTTCATAACTGTCATAATTCGACGAGGAACGACATCCAAAAATTTATTTAGGTACTCCGTAACCAGTTGAAGCCAGTCATTCTTCATTACCCGACGTTGAGCCTCCATATTGCGGGTTGTTGGTTGCTATTTACTCAATGTCTGAAATTGTGTCACGCACATTCTATGGATGATTCAACGGACCAGTAGACGCGCTATATTGTCATTGAGTGTCCATCTTGGAGGACTGAGTGTCCACACCCCACTCAAAGTGACGGGTAACATCTGGTCACTGAGCATGCTGACACAAACATCCGTGATAGTGTTAACGGTAACGTCAATGAGTGGGCGAAAGTCATGGCACGGAAAACTCCCCCAAAACATAACACAATCACCTCCGTCCTCCACACTCTGGCAGTTGACGCCATCGACCCCTTGTATCACATGAAAAGGGACGAAGTCACGACCCGTTCTACTTAACTTCAGAGCCTCAGACAGCGACTGTTAAGTTTGCGTATTTTTGGCACATGCAAAACGTTAAGCTTTATGCGCCGCTGTGAGCAAAGACCTTTCGCGAGGTGCCGGAGTTCGCGTATCTGTTCGCATGCAGTTGCGAGTGAGATGTCCACTTGGAAACTAGTTTACTTGGAACTGCGGTCACTGACAGCACTGTTTCCTGTCGTGTTTGAAATAGAATGTCATCGACAAGGCGTGACACATTATCTCAGTTCCCTATCAGTGGGAATCTTCTTACGGCCTCTGTTGTTACAGCGTTTTACACGGCTGCGTGTGGTTTCCTTGTATACATTTTACCATTAAACTGGTTGGTGACTTCTTCAAAATGCAGAGGATATTCCTTGGAGGTGCAGAGTAACTGAATATTCTTCATAACTGTATCCTCAATCAACGTCGTAGAAAGCAGTTTAACATTACTATCGATAAATTCTTGTATTTCTGCAGATGATTATGTGGAAGCAGAGATAAACGGAATGTTATCTTGAGTAAGATCTGACTGCCTCCTCATAATCAAGTTCATCTTGAAGTTCATCTTCAGTACTTACCGAATATAATTCACTTTGTGGGATAACAGAGGAAGACAGTTCCACTTTTATGGGACAACCAATATTGTTCCATATGGACTTCTAACTGTAGTGTGAGACGCACGATTCTTCATGAATTGTACAAGTCGCACGCCCTCATTTCACTGTTTAGTTTCGTTTGCAACAATCCACGTAGCGAGCATGTTTTCAGTGTCTTCATTCGCCCTCCTTCCCTCTAGGTTTGCCATTAACCATTTTGATTTCAGGCGACAGCTATATTAGACATTCTAAGAATTTACTACAAAAATTCGCGTCCGTAAATAGAATGCAAAATACTTGGAGCACCAAAAAGTAGAAAAATACTTGGCAAGTTATAAACTGCATGTTTTGAAGTGAGCTTCTTCAGTACAACCAATTTTGTTAAATGGTTTTCTTAGTATATGTGGAACCTAAACTTCTCATCTGGTATAGACTGCTAATCGAAGAGAGCCACTTGGAATCTGCTACTCAAATGCGATGATATAATCGGCATTAGAAAAATTCCTTTTTTTCCACTTCTTTTCCTTTAGTTGACCACGTTTGCTTGAATCCTAAGCATCTTTGTTTGAGTCTGGACTATCCATACACATTATATGTATATATACGAGGGTTGGAACTTAAATACTGGCAAATATTTATTCACAACCGATACAAAAGAGTTACATGTTTGCACCTGTTACTGTCCTTCAAAGTAGTCACCAGCGTTGTGTACAATCCGTTGCCAGCGATGTGGAAGGCGTAGTATACCGTTAGTAGAGCCTGCCTGACGAAGTGGCTCCTTCATCTTCGGAATCAAATCAGTCACAAGGAGTAAGAGTATGATGAATGGTACAGTACTTCCCAGTCCCATCGACCGAACGGAGCAGCCACAGCTTGCGCTGTAATCGCCTGCGCATTCTCGTGCAAAATGATGGGTGGGTTGCGCAGAAAGTGTCGCCTCTTCTTTCGCAGAGCTGTTCGCAGATGTCCAAAAACGAACAGTAGTACTGTGCATTGATAGTCTACCGCGGAGAAACGTAATCCGTTAGGATAAAACCATCAGTTTTGGTTCGTACGATGTGGCCCATGCCTCATCCAGTGTTACGATATGGCGTAAGAAAGCGTCTCCTTCGCGCTCATAGAGCTCCAAGTGCGTCTGAGCAGCGTCGTAACGAATCCATTTCTGCATTTCCGTCAAGTGATGCGGAACCCATCGTGATGCAATTTTTCGCATGCTCAGGCGTTCCATTAGGATGTGAAGCACAGTCGTATGCGCTAATCAGGTTTCGTTAGCGAGCTCACGAATCGTATGGCTTCGATCACTGTCCACTAACGCGGCAACAACATGAACTTCTTCTTCCGAGACGCTAGGGCTACCTGCCCGATTCATGTCTGCCATAGTTTTACGACCTTCGTTGCAGGCTTTTACCCAACGTGCCACTGTTCTGTACGTCAATGCCGATTCCCCGCACGCCTCTTGAAGACCTTGATGACACTGTCGTGCTGTACGACCTCTGGCACATTCAATCTTGATCAAACTCCGTTGTTCCTGTTTCGAAAACATAGTGACACCATTACGTTAGACCGCTCGCTGACAAGCGCCTGTGTTTCCCTCGATTGTGCGCACGCCTGTGACGTGGGACGGACGAGTCCATTTGCTCGGAGGTACAGTAGGTATGTCAACAGTGTGTGCTGTCAGTGAAAACAGTAGATTCAATTGCATATTCTCTCCACAGTCAAAAAAATGTATACACACTTTGAAGCGTCATAGAAAATTTATTTCCCGTTCTACAATGTTAAATTTCTGGAAATATAAAGCTTGAAGTCCAATTGGAAAAATAAATGTGCTTTGCAAATGTGATTAATGTTCAAACTGGTGGCCTTCAACATCAATACATTTCTGAGTACGAGTCACCACTGATTCCGTACATCGTACCAAAGTGTCCAATGAGGTTTCTGAGCACACCGCCTGAATCTCATTCCAAAGTGTGTCCAGGTTACGTGGTTTACGTTTGTACACGTCATCTTTTACTGTGCCCCATAAGAATAAATCCAACGGCGTGAGGTCTGGAGAGCGTGCAGGAAACTCGATTGGTCCACTGCGTCCTATCCACTGTCCTGGCGCATTGTGATCCAGGTTGCTCGTACGTCCCTATGATAGTGCGGCGGAGTGCCATCTTGTTGGAAATAAAACTCGTCATTACCGTATAATGCACGAATGGCAGGGAATATGGAGTCAGCAAGCATTGTTAGGTACGTTTCTCCAGTAACAGTACCTTCAAAGCGGTAAGGCCCAATGAGACCCCTTGCGGACAAACCACCCCACACATTTACACAAGGAAAATTCACAGCCTTTTCACTGTAATGTGAGGATTATCTTCAGCCCAGTACACACAATTGTGCCTATTGACAGTTCCACTGAGTTTGAATTGGACTACATCCGATCACATTATGCTACCCATAAATCCCAGTTCACGTCTCACCATCTCCTGAACCCATTCACAAAATCCAGCCTTCGATCTGGATCGTCGTCACTTAGCTGTTGCACCAGCCTTGGAATGGACAGACGAAACTTACCTTTCTTCCGAATGCGTAGCACACTACTAGCACTTACATTACTCTCACGTACCGCTTGCCTTGGAGGTTTTTCAGGTGAACACTGAAACAGTTCCAAGACCACAGTTGTGGAATCATCACTTGTAGCTGTGCGATGTCGCCCTCATCGACCTTTATGCACATCACACACAGTTCCATGAATTTCGAATTTGTCTCGTAGATGTGTAAATGTGAACCTTGAAGGTGGTTGTGTACCATACTCACTTCTCCACTGTCTTCAAACCGCAGCTATATTCTCAAACTTCCAGTACCACTTAATTATCTTCTTCCGCGCTTCAAAGCTAAAACGCACGTCCACCATGTTGCAGTTACTTCCTTGCCACTGTTGCCACTTGGTGAAGAAACATAACATTACTTCCTCACAGATATTTAACCTTGCAGAACGGGAAATAAATAGTCTATGACAGTTCAAAGTGTGTATACATTATTTGACGCACCATATATAAATTGTGTGTCGTGTGTATGTTCCACATCTAGTCCTAAGCCACTAGACCGATTTCAACTAACTTTGTACACACATATCTTACTGTCGGGTAACAATTACTGTGTGGGTGAGAACCACATACCCATCAAGAGGATGGGGATGAAGAAGAAGCGTAGTCCACGGCACGTGAAATCCTAGATTTTATTCATCTAGTGTTTTAGAATAAGAGCACTTAGGGACCTGCAATAAACTTTACACTTAAGCTTAAACCTTTATGACAATTCCTGTCACTGGCAACGCCTGTAAAATGATCGCTTACTTCTTTTCCCCTATTCGTGCAGTAAAAGTACCGAATGAGACATGACATTATGCACTGATCAGCCAGACCAAATATCTGCTATGGATATATACCCGTCCAGACGATAGCTGCGTGACCTAGCGAGAAGTGACTACTAGTCACACGTGGTGCATGTAGTGTCAGTGCACATGCTGTCCGGGTGTGGAACGGGCAAGGTACGCGATCTACCTGTGTTTGACGAGGGCAGATAGTGATGGCACGGAGGCTCGGTATGAGCATTTCGGAAACTGCACGATTATTCAGGTATTCGAGGAGTTCTGTGATGAATGTGTTCAACACTTGTCGAACTATGGTGGAATTAACATCAGACTTCAACGCTAGGCAGAATACAAGTGTGTCTGAACTGTGGCGGAAATAACTTCAGACTTTATTGCTGGCCAGAGTACAAGTCTGTCTGGACACACAGTGCACCGAACACTCATAATGGTGAGCCTTCGCAGGCGACAACTCATGCATGTGCCAATGTTAACACCACGATATCGGCACTTTACGTTGGAGCAGTGGTAGAGCGTTGCATAGTCTGACTGAATCCCGATACCTTCCTCATCATGGCAACGTCAGGACGCGCAACCATTGTCTTCCAAGGAAACAGTTCCTTGATACCTATACTGCGGGACGGAGACAAGTTGGCGGCGGCTCCATCATGCTCTGGGGAATCCGTGGGTCCAGTGGAGCTCGTGCAAGGCACCATGACGGCCAAGAACTATCGTACACTGGTTGAAGACCACGAACATCACCTCATGACGATCATGTTATACTATAGCAGTGGCATTTTTCAACACGATAATGCGCCGTGTCACAAGGCCATGGGTGTGACGGAGTGGTTCTAAGAAGACAGCGGCAAGTTCCAGTTGATGTGCTGGCCCCCCCAACTCACCAGATCTAAACCCGATCTAACACATCTCGGATGTGATTGAACGTGGCGTCAGATCTCATCGCCCCCTACCCGGAATTTACGGGAATTAGGTGACTTGTGTGTGCAGGTGTGGTGTCAGCTCCCTCCAGCGACCTACCACGGCCTCATTGCGTCCACGCCACGACGCGTCGCCACTGTCATCCATGCCAAATGTGGACGTAGCAGCTATTAGGCAGGTGGTCATAGCGTTATAGCTGAAAAGCGTAAATTATTTCTTCTTTACTACAAATGTATTCGTGACGCACTTTAGAAACAGTATTCAACAGTATTCAAATATGTATGTGGAAAATTATAACACTGTAGGACCAATAGTTCAGGAGATAAGACGTCATAAACAATGATAAGCGTAATAAACTGCCCTATCAAAAAATGGTTCAAATGGGTCTGAGGACTATGGGACTTAACAGCAATGGTCATCAGTCCCCCAGAACGTAGAACTACTTAAACCTAACTAACCTAAAGACATCACACTACACCCAGTCATCACGAGGCAGAGAAAATCCCTGACCCCGCCTGGAATCGAACCCGGGAACCCGGGCAAACTGCCCTGTCATACATGACATTTTTACTTCTTTGTTACTACCCCTATTCGCAATAAATTTCACAGACAGCATCCACATATGCCGCTGAATGTACCTAATTCATAATATCATTGTGCAATACATAGTTCATGAGATATGACGTCATAAATAGTGAGATGATGATAAAATGCCGCAAGGTGCATGACGTTTAAATTAAGTACTTCGTTGTTACAAAGTCCATTCGATACACAATCAGCAGACAGTCTCCATGTTTGCCGCTGAATGTACCTACAAAATTATATTACTGTACGACACATAATTCAGAAGACATTATGTCATAAATGTTAAAAACGATGCCAGATGCTGCATGGTAAGGGCATGGACACACAGCTATAAATAAATGCCTGGAAAATGTTGGGTTTCTCCGCTAGTGTTTTTATAGATTGTGTTTAACAACTTGATACAGGGCGATACAGTTTCGCACTGTCGCCTGATAAACAAAGTAAGAGCCTACGGAATGTCAGACCAGCTGTGTGGCTGGATTGAAGAGTTTTTAGCAAACAGAACACAGAATGTTGTTCTCAGTGGAGAGACGTCTACAGACGTTAAAGTAACCTCTGGCGTGCCACAGGAGAGTGTTATGGGACCATTGCTTTTCACAACATATATAAATGACCTAGTAGATAGTGTCGGAAGTTCAATGCGGATTTTCGCGGATGATGCTGTAGTATACAGAGAAGTTGCAGCATTAGAAAGATCTGCAGCGGATAGGCACTTGGTGCAGGGAGTGGCAACTGACCCTTAACATAGACAAATGTAATGTATTGCGAATACATAGAAAGAAGGATCCTTTATTGTATGATTATATGATAGCGGAACAAATACTGGTAGCAGTTACTTCTGTAAAATATCTGGGAGTATACGTACGGAATGATTTGAAGTAGAATGATCATATAAAATTAACTGTGGGTAAGGCGGGTACCAGGTTGAGATTCATTGGGAGAGTCCTTGGAAAATGTAGTCCATCAACAAAGGAGGTGGCTTACAAAACACTCGTTCGACCTGTACTTGAGTATTGCTCATCGGTGTGGGATCCGTACCAGGTCGGGTTGACAGAGGAGATAGAGAAGATCCAAAGAAGAACGGCGCTTTTCGTCACAGGGTTATTTGGTAAGCGTGATAGCGTTACGGAGATGTGTAGCAAACTCAAGTGGCAGACTCTGCAAGAGAGGCGCTCTGCATCGCGGTGTAGCTTGCTGTCCAGGTTTCGAGAGGGTGCGTTTCTGGATGAGGTATCTAATATATTGCTTACTCCTACTTATACCTCCCGAGGAGATCAAGAATGTAAAATTAGAGAGATTCGAGCGTGCACGGAGGCTTTCCGGCAGTCGTTTTTCCCGCGAACCATACACGACTGGAACAGCAAAGGGAGGTAATGACAGTGGCACATAAAGTGCCCTCCGCCACACACCGTTGGGTGGCTTGCGGAGTATAAATGTAGATGTAGATGGTGATCAAAATGCCTTCCCACAATGTAAAGTTGGCAAATGAGTGGAATACAATACGTGAAAACAAATTTTCAGAATGGAGAATCATTTTCAGGCTCTCTCGCGCATTTGACAATGACTCGACGAGTTCTTCACAGCCTTGTACAGTAAACCTTTAAGTTATTCGAAAATCTCGAGATGATTCTTTCATTTCGGAACTTTTTATTCGCTTTACATCTTTGATAGTGGAATGAAATTTTCATTTTGTGCTAAAGCATTATTATATTTTGAATCTTTGCTAAAAGGGTTTGCGAAGAATATTTTCTTCATTTAACTCACCAAATCGGAGCTTGATTGCGTACTAGGAGCTAAATTTATCTGCTTAAAAGGGTCATGTCACAAATTCACTCACTGGCAGCCGACGTAAATTAGGAGAAATAAAAAAAGAACTGGTGACGTGAAGACGCTGGTGAAACCAAACTAGAAACGGAGGGAGAGAGAGAAAGAGTGCGGAAAGGAAATGAGAGTAACAAACTTTTGAGCTGTAGAGATATCGAAGCCGTTATTGTACATATCCCCCATATAAAATGCGGAAAACTCTATATTCTGCACGTTAAAACGGCTTGCGATCTATAGCGGTAAAAGACACGCTGGAAAGTCGAGATAATGCAACAAAAAAGCGGCGTGCCTGTGGGAACATGCCAATAGGATATCTTTTTCGTTTCATATTGTCACATATCCCCTTCGACCTATGTTACTGTGTTGATTGCATACAACCGATTGCCACATACACAAGTTACTGCGAAGACTTATGTCTGCATTAAATTGACACATGAGCTCCTGTTTCCAGTTCTGTGCCATACTGATTTCTCCTTAGTAAGAAGAGTGCGCTTTTAGGAGAGTGACTAATATTTTGTCCGCTTATCTTACCAAAACAAATACAAAATTCATGCATATATGTCTGACAGTTTCAATGCATTTTTTAAAGTTTATTTTATTTTGTCTACTTTTTTCCCAAACTGTCTCTGAGTTTGATACCTGTCTCAAAATACTACTCACCTTCTGTTTGCTAATTTTCAGTATTTCAAAATGTATTAATGCGTGAGAGGATATTTCCTAAGGGTCGGATTTCGTTTTGCCTTCCGAACAATGCGACAGATTAGCCTATAGAAATGTTGCAAGAGACAGTGCTTCGCCGACGTTCCTTAGATGCAAGTAAGGAGTGACCTGACGTGCCTAAGTTAAAATCTCAGATAAACTTATTTGAAATAGTACTCCTTGGATAAATGGAACAGCGCGGCAGAATCGTACGGCGGATTGCCGTAACGTGATGACATAGGTGCGCATATTCTGTTCTGTGCACCAAAATGTTCTCAAAATAAGATGATCCAAAAAATGCCGATGCTACTAGGCATGCTATTGAGATGAATACGTCAGTGAACCAATAAAGCTGTCTGTTATTCATCTTATTACATCAAACATGAATTTCAGAACTAAAGCACAATATTTTGAGAACAGAATTGTTTGCTACATTTAAGGTTGTTACAGAAGAAAAGTCAGTAGCTTTGACCACCTTTCGGCACCCACAGATTATATAACTACTTTCCGATTATGTCGGAAAATCATGAACAGAAACCGATACACGTACTCACCAAGTAGATGCATGTTGTAGTCAAGAGACACTCCAACAGCAAAACAACATACAGCAGCACCGCCATCAGATAGTTTTCCTTTGTAATTATTTAGAAACACTATAAACTACCCAAGAGGCGGACTCTATTTGTAATCAGACATGTACGTATATTTCCAAATCGCTAATCCGAATATATTTTTCACTATTCAGTTTACTAATTCTTTTCATTCTTACTAACAGTGAGTCACCAGTTCGTAATGGAATACTTCACGTAAATATGTTTTGTGAAGAAACTCAAGCACCGTTTAAATCTATACGCTTTTCAAACCATGGACACCTGCGAGACGTGACATCTTACCATAACAGACATCTCCATAAGAGCAATGAAACGCAGATGAAAATTTGTCTTTTTTTTTTTGTTCTTGGTGGACGTTCAGTGCGTTAATAAGATCTTTACTTAGTGTTTGTTCTCGTTTAAAATTTTCTGTGTGTATTATTATTGTTTCACATGCGTTCTTAACTAATCATGGACAAGGTTGCTTCACGTTTTAATAATGCTGGTCGAATCAATTCTAAATACTGGTTAAACAGCAAAGGAAGTAAAAGTGTGAAAAAATTAAACATTATGTACATTCTGGGACAACGAACTTAAGGTCTAGAAAAATTAATTAAAATGACAGCTTTAACAGGCCTCTTGACTTCGCTGTACCTAAGTGAAAGATTGAGCGTTTCATCTGCCGGATTTTTGGCCATACCTAGGCCTTCTTTTCCGTGTAGTGCGTATTTCTTACATTTCATGATCCTCCGTTACTGATCATTTAATCATCTTTAAATGCTTTGAATCCATCTGTATTGTTTAGTTTCTCATTTTTCTCATTTTGGTCTGAAGGTATTTTGTTTTGTGGTTATATGCATGTAAGATATGTCAGCCAGTTCTCCTAGACTCCCCGAACATTAATGGCAGTAAGTTTCGCTAAATAAGTGCAATATCCGTAGGATCGTGGTTAGACAAAAAGACTAATTGCAATCGCTTTGGAAGAAGAACTGAATGCTAAGAGGCAGAATAGTGCATGTCACCACATTCGTTCCGAAGAGAGCGTTCATCACAGTCAGTGCAAACACAACTTTACGTTACGTGTAACAGTGACTGTTATAAATATCACCTGAAATACACAAATAACTGTAAGCAGTTCGCTTTAGTTCATGAAAGTGAAGTATGTGATGTGGACACTATTTGTAAAAACAGGCAGTACCCAATGAACAGTGCCTACGAGTGTTTGTATAACCGTCAAGTACAAAAGATCAATGTTTCATCCATTTTTAAATAAAGACACTTGCATTTTACTCAAAAAAAGTGGTCATAGTGTTGGACTGTCACGTTGGCGACTCGTGTTCAAATCTCACTTCTTTCACTATTCGTTGTATTTAATTTTTTGTCTCTGTCGTGGTGTAATGTCCGTTTACAGTAGCGGGGTCTAAGGACTGGACCTCTAATGACAGTTGATTCTGCACAACTGCTCTATTAGCAGCCGAAAGGAAGTGGCTTTTGGATGGGAGCCGCAAACATTTGACGGCAAGGCGACGAGTCTACTGAATCCTCCAACGGAAAACACGTGTGGTGTGTCACAAACGGAATTAGTGACAGTATAATTATGTGATATATAGCACGAATATCTTACCGACGCTCCTAATTTGTGGGCTTGATAAGTGAGTGAGTTATGCCTTCTTGCCAGATTTAGGTGTTCGAATGATTGGGAACATGATCACTCCCAAAAAAAAAAAAAAAATGATGAAAACATAGCAGTTTGTTACATAAGTTGCATCAAATGAACGTAAAAGTTTCAAAGACACACAGTTTCTCGTTGCTCTGACAAGGCCTATGTTTTTAACGTTTCTGAAGTTACGTTCCGTATTGAGTATCTTTGTTGTAACATACTCCACACCTGTTTATTTGTTGTTTTCATTTGGGTGATACATCTATGTGGTGTCTCGCCTGTTCTCACTATTCATCACCTTTATTTGCCACAGTAAAGTATTCTTACCACATGACTCATATTCCATAACCAATGTATAATAAGACAATTGCAAAGACTAAAAGAGAACAAACATTTCAATGACCGGATGGACGGTTCACAATGTTGTGAATAAAGGAAAATAATTAAATGAGACGAGGGAGTTTTGAATAGAGTTCGTCCGCTGGACAGTGAAACACTGACCACATACCACCACGCCACTGCTCATCACATTCGCTCAATGTTGCAGTTCCTACCTTGAACCGTCACTGTTTCCCTGTAGCTTTTTTTCACAGTTCAGTACACTTTCTTTCTGTTTTTATGCTTGACCTGTGTTCAGTGTTTGACGGGCCTCCACTGGGCTATTTTACCTTTAAATCTGAGGGGGTGCGCTGGGGAGTTGCCCTTGTTAGAAATGATCCTCCCTTATTCAGTCGCAAGCCTGTGACACACTCATACCTATCAAGAGCACCAAATTCCAATTGTGTGAATTCTACTATAGATGATTCTATATTTCTACCAATTCAGAATATAAAATTGTGATTTACTTGGTAGATTGTATGTACTCAAATAACTCACTAATCAGATTTTTAAACTGAGAATGGTGGCAGGAGCAAAGTGGATGTGTATTTTCTGTCTGGTTTGAATTTTTTCTTTTTTTTTTTTACCAGAGACATAAAGCTTGCATATTTTAAATGCTCAGTGTATTTACCTGAAGCGAATGAGTCATTTATTATGTTTATTAAGGAAGCTTGTCTGTTCAGTACACTTTGTTTCAGCACATTATTGGTACTTCATTATAGCCTAATGGCTTTTTACTTTTCAGGTTTAGTGCGGTTTTTGTTAATTCGTGATCTGTGTATGGTAGTAACCTCTCTGTTCTCAGTGCATGATTATTTACAAGTGTTGTGTTCGTTGTTAGGACTTTTTTGTAATTTCTCTACAATAGTTAATAAAACATGCTCGTTCACACAGTTTGCTGTGTGGATCATTTCTTGCATTATCACCCTCCGTTAGCTCCACTTCATTATGCTTCTGTCTATCTTCCACTGTTCCCTGTTAAGTGATATCCCGAAATTGTGTTGCATTATAAATTATTTTATAATTGAATGATTTTTTCAGCTACCTTTGACTCTTTTTGTATCTGCAGTGCTACTACTACCGTTTGTGGTATTTGTGTTTATGTTGATGTCTCCAGACAAAATTATGTCAACTTTTGTAGTTTAGACTGTAAGTAAAACATCTGTTAATTTACTGAAAAAATTATCCGCACTACATTTGGTTAAGTGATAGAAAAATCATGAACTTCTTGTTGATGTCAAGCTGTGTTAATGTAATAGCTGATGTGTCAAGGTGATGTCTTAACTTTCTGTATAAGATCATGTACTCATTTAAACTTCATTTCTGAAATACACTCCTGGAAATGGAAAAAAGAACACATTGACACCGGTGTGTCAGACCCACCATACTTGCTCCGGACACTGCGAGAGGGCTGTACAAGCAATGATCACACGCACGGCACAGCGGACACACCAGGAACCGCGGTGTTGGCCGTCGAATGGCGCTAGCTGCGCAGCATTTGTGCACCGCCGCCGTCAGTGTCAGCCAGTTTGCCGTGGCATACGGAGCTCCATCGCGGTCTTTAACACTGGTAGCATGCCGCGACAGCGTGGACGTGAACCGTATGTGCAGTTGACGGACTTTGAGCGAGGGCGTATAGTGGGCAAGCGGGAGGCCGGGTGGACGTACCGCCGAATTGCTCAACACGTGGGGCGTGAGGTCTCCACAGTACATCGATGTTGTCGCCAGTGGTCGGCGGAAGGTGCACGTGCCCGTCGACCTGGGACCGGACCGCAGCGACGCACGGATGCACGCCAAGACCGTAGGATCCTACGCAGTGCCGTAGGGGACCGCACCGCCACTTCCCAGCAAATTAGGGACACTGTTGCTCCTGGGGTATCGGCGAGGACCATTCGCAACCGTCTCCATGAAGCTGGGCTACGGTCCCGCACACCGTTAGGCCGTCTTCCGCTCACGCCCCAACATCGTGCAGCCCGCCTCCAGTGGTGTCGCGACAGGCGTGAATGGAGGGACGAATGGAGACGTGTCGTCTTCAGCGATGAGAGTCGCTTCTGCCTTGGTGCCAATGATGGTCGTATGCGTGTTTGGCGCCGTGCAGGTGAGCGCCACAATCAGGACTGCATACGACCGAGGCACACAGGGCCAACACCCGGCATCATGGTGTGGGGAGCGATCTGGCCGTACACCACTGGTGATCGTCGAGGGGACACTGAATAGTGCACGGTACATCCAAACCGTCATCGAAGCCATCGTTCTACCATTCCTAGACCGGCACGGGAACTTGCTGTTCCAACAGGACAATGCACGTCCGCATGTATCCCGTGCCACCCAACGTGCTCTAGAAGGTGTAAGTCAACTACCCTGGCCAGCAAGATCTCCGGATCTGTCCCCCATTAAGCATGTTTGGGACCGGATGAAGCGTCGTCTCACGCGGTCTGCACGTCCAGCACGAACGCTGGTCCAACTGAGGCGCCAGGTGGAAATGGCATGGCAAGCCGTTCCACAGGACTACATCCAGCATCTCTACGATCGTCTCCATGGGAGAATAGCAGCCTGCATTGCTGCGAAAGGTGGATATACACTGTACTAGTGCCGACATTGTGCATGCTCTGTTGCCTGTGTCTATGTGCCTGTGGTTCTGTCAGTGTGATCATGTGATGTATCTGACCCCAGGAATGTGTCAATAAAGTTTCCCCTTCCTGGGACAATGAATTCACGGTGTTCTTATTTCAATTTCCAGGAGTGTAGATGCATGACCCTCCACCTTTGAAATACTTCATAAATAAGTTGTCCTTTCATACGATGGAAATAAAGCGTGTTCATTCTGTGCTCAGTGAGGTAAGGTAGTGTGATGTTCAAAACCTGGAGCTCAGTTTCAAGTTGATGTATTTCATTTTTTATTGAGAGCATTTTTCGAAGAGGAGTTGTATTTCAAGTGGTTTATTTTTCATTGTGACATGTAGTAAGCATTTAATCTCGCGCGCCAGATTCTAGTGAAGCTTTATTACAAAACTTTTTTAAGCTGTTAGAGATATTACTTAGACAGGGGACTCTGACATCTGGATTTGTCCAGAAAAGGATACTACAGATAGTTCACCACCTGTGACCCAAGACCTGCTCCCTTACTTTCATGAAGTACTAATCTTCTCTTCCCAGGCCTGTTTAAGTGTAGCCCAATCTAGTGAAAGCCCACCTATCGTTAGTCCTGGGTGGTACAATCCCTAAGCTTCCTAAACCATAGTGAACTGTGGTATACATTTGTTGTTCCTAATCCTACCTGTGACATATCTCTCCTTAACACTAACAGTACTCTCTGTGTCCCTACCTTCCCACAAAGTAAAAATCCTTCCCTGTTTCCTTCAACTGTGCCTCAATTTTCCTTTCCTGCTCCCAATCAAAAAATTCCTGCAATATGCTCTGCCGTTCCAGGTGAGAACTTCTTCTGTTTCTCCAAAGTCCTGCTCACTAAATCCCCTTATCATTCCCCGTTTCTCAGATCCCCAGTGGAACGTTTGACCACGAAGTACTTGACAACAACGATACAACGATGTCAAAAGGCATGTTAAAGCTGGTCTCTTCTTCATTAGAGTTGGCAGACTCTAAACTTCCTATTTCAGAATATTTAGGGGATCATTCCCTATGTGTTGTTTACTGAAGTACCCTGTTATTTCCATAATATGGAAGTGTGCAGCACCTGGAGGTACACAGAAGGAGGAATTTGATGTCCACCCTTGAGTTTGTTGACGACAAGTGGAGATAGTGACAGGTGTTTTTTATCTTGTGGTGCAGGATGAACGTGGCGGTGCTGCTGGTGCTGTCGCTGACGCCCGAGCTGGAGGGCGCGCTAGGGCAGCGGGCACCCTGCTACGAGTGTGAGGTGTACAAGGACCAGCACCCCCAGTCCAGGCCCTACCAGGAGGTCAGTACACTACAAGCCTAGCCCTAAAGGGAAGTCACTGTGCCTTACTTTGCTATGAAATTTGGTTCTGATTTGAACAAAAATGCGGAACATCTAATCTGTTACGTGTAGAAGAGGATATTGGATGTGTGTATCTGTTATCTCCTCCTGAGCCCCTTGACCGATTTCAGCCAAATGTGACACAGCAACAGTAGGTCTCACGAGTATCAGCGCTGAGTTTTGTAGCCTTCTAGCCCCAATTGGAGGGTATATGGACAAAAAAGGTGCCCTCCATGACAGTCATAGTGTGTGAGAACAGCATCAGCAGGTCGAATGACCCTCAACTGCAGTCCAGCGTATATATATTAGGGACAGTTAAACAGTTTTTCAGGTCCCAACATGTAGGCTGTCCTGCATGACAAGTAAGTTGTGTTGGAGTATATTTGGCCGGCTTTATCAACCAGCTTTAAAACGCTGCCTTTACGTCAGAGGTACATAAATAAACGGAATTTCAGCGTCTACTCATGTCGACATGGCGTGGATGGGAACAGACCAAAGCTCTCCAGCGAATTTTAGCAGGAGAACTTTTGTGAAGTTTGGAAGGTGGGACACGAGGTACCTATGAAAGTAGAGTTGTGAAGGCGGCTCGTGAGTCGTGCTTGGGTAGCTGACTTGGTAGAACACTTACCCGCGAAAGGTGAAGCTCACGAGTTCGAGTTGCGGTCCCACAGACAGTTTTGACTTGCCAGAAAGTTACGTATGAGTACACACACTCCGCTGCAGAGCGAAAATTTCCTTCTGGGAACACTCCCAGGCTGTGGCTAAGCCATGTCTGCACAGTATCCTTTCTTCCATGAATACTACTTCTGCAAGTTTCGCAAGAGCTTCTGTGAAGTTTTTGAAGGCAGGAGACGAGCTACCGCCCGAAGTAAAACTGTGAAGACGGCTCGTGAGTCGTGCTTGACGCTGGCACGGTGGCTTAGCTTGTTCCGTCAGAGGTATAGCTACCCTCTGTAAAAAAAAAAACTGAAGGAATGGATGAACGATGAACTTGAACAAGCGTCATGGGACGTCCGTCACGAAGAAATACAACGACCAATAACGAAGGTTCAGGTAGAAAGAAGAAGCGATGAAGATATGGACGAGGAGGAGGAGGAAATTAACTGATAGGGGATGAGTGAGAGAGGCAGTAGACAGGTAGACAGTGTAGAGGGATGGTGGGGGACTGCGGGACAGAGGTAGATATAAGTGGGAGGATGTGATGGAGAGGGAAAGGAGGAAGATGTTTTCAATATCTGTATCGAAGCCACTGGGAAAAAGGTAGTAGAAAATAAAATACACTGCGTGCCACAAAATTGAACCACTCAGAAAGGCCAGAGAAATGAAATATACCTTCATTGTGTGAGAGACCATATGATGTTCTTTCAATGATTATAAAATCTAGAAAAAAATTGCAACATATTAAGCAGTATGCCCCACTTAATAGTATGACTTTGCAGCGCCTCTGGGCTGATGCCTGTACTGATTCATTTCGGAAATGTGTAATAAAGTTGTATCCCCAACCGAGGCAAGCTGGCCCACAACCGTTGTCACTGGTCGGTGATACTCTGAATAGAGGCACTGGGCTACAGTTGACATCTGAGCTGTTCCAACACATTTTCTATTGGGAACATATCTCTGATCTCGCTATCCTTGGGAATACCTTATCTTCATGCAAGCAGTTGTAGAGATATTTACCATGTGCGGACGAGCATTGTCTGGTTCAAAAATTGCACCATGACAGTATCTCATGAGAGTTAACACATGGCACCGCTGTGTCATCAGAGACCCCTCAGCATTAGTAGTCATGATCTGAAATCACATCCGATGGCTCCCCATACCATGGTTCCAGGATTAGCATTGCTACGATTTTCCAAAACACTGGAAGAACAGGACTGTCCCCACGTCTCCGCCATACTTGCTGATGAAGGTTATCTAGTATGCTACACAAAAGTGATTTATTTCTGAGGACAATGCAACTCCGTTATTCGGCACTCCATGTTTTCTGGTCATGGCGCCACTCCGTAAGAGACCGTTTGTGTGATAGTGTTATAGAGGGGCTGAGCGGATGACGCCTCTGCACGATGTCAGGAATCGTCTGGAAGCGCTCGTGGCACTAAAGAAACGTGATTATTCAGTGAATCGCTTATTGTGACAACTTTACAAAGGGAGGTGCACTGTTGGCCGTAGTTGCCTCCTGCCCTGGTCACGGACTGACTCTCTGTGTCGGACGGTGCACCAGTCCTTGCGCCTGCGTCCTAGCGAGACGTCGTTCCTCACTGTTGGCCGTAGTTGCCTCCTGCCCTGGTCACGGACCGACTCTCTGTGTCGGACGGTGCACCAGTCCTTGCGCCTGCGTCCTAGCGAGACGTCGTTCCTCACTGTTGGCCGTAGTTGCCTCCTGCCCTGGTCACGGACCGACTCTCTGTGTCGGACGGTGCACCAGTCCTTGCGCCTGCGTCCTAGCGAGACGTCGTTCCTCTTACGTCGATACGGATGTTTAGCCAGCCTGGTACAGCACAGATGGCTGTTACCGGCTAAGGGAGTGTACTCGATCCCACTCCGTGCCTCTTGTTCTCTGGACCACCCCATCCGCAGTGTGCTGTAGATGGCAGGCGTTGAACCGACTACTGTCGGACTGGTACTCCCCGCATCCGGATGCGCTTATGCCTACCGGATGGTGGTGCGCCAAGAGCCCTGGTTGTCTTCTTCGGTCTAACACTCAGAGAGTACAGCACCTGGTAGTGCACTGCTGCTGGTAGTCCTTCAGCTCTCCCTTCAGTAGTGGTTGATGTGACACAGCATGAATCTCGTCAGTGGAGTTCAGCTCTGTGGCACTCCACAACTGGCTGGTACTGCGCTGGTTGATTTGAGACAAGAGTTACTAAAAAAACAAGTTCATGGAAGGAAATGTCGTCGACACGAATTCCATCGTTCCCATTGACCTGAACCGTTCTCCCCCGCTTGGAGCTGGGGCTCCGCTAATTAAGGAGCTTTCCATGGTTCTGTGACGCCCGGTTTTCTAGCGATGACCGCATGTGGCCTCGTTATTCTGCTACCTTTGCTTTAATTCTCTCTTAGCAGCTTGTGAAATTGATCTATGAGTGTTTTCCCAGGCAAGTCTATTGCTTCTTGCGGCACCCCGCGGCGCGAACGACCGTGCGTGTTACTTTGCTTAGTCGTTGTCCATTTATGTTTTCCCGCGGCGTGTGCTCTCTCTCACTCATCTACTGCAGAGTTTCAGACTGTGCTGCCCGTCTGTCTTGCATCACCATACTTCCATACGCTAATCGTGTTGTAACCTGCCTATCTTGCGTGAAGGTGGCTGAACTCTGTTAAAAATTTTATAACTCGGAACCCGTACTACTCTGTGACGTAACAGTGTTATCGGCAGCCTACTCATGAGACGATAGTTCCCTTAGTGTGACTGCTTCTAGCCGCTCACCAATAGTAAGGGATGATGGTTATTCAATTATTTGTTTTTGAATGACAGGTGCAGAAGTGAAGGGGTTACAATATTCTTGGCTCACAATAAGGCGGTGCCTCCTTGACAACAAGACGTGGTCGACCAGAACCTTGGAAATTACATAAGATTGCTCCACAAATCTGAATTTAGCACAATTAGACTAGCTGACGAAATGCAAGCCCTCATGAAGATCCCTTTCAGACAGGGTCGGGTGCTGATAACGCTGTCTCACACAAGTAATCAGCACCTCCGTGTCCCTCAGAGTAATTATTGAGAAGCTACCAGGCGGGGTAACAACATTGCACATGAACACCAATGAGGCACTCTGGTCGTTGACCTACCTATGAAACTGAATAGCAAAACTTATCAGTTACATATCCGCCGATGTTGTACATGTGTACGAAGTTACATCGACGTCCGACCATTTCTTCTAGGTGCTTCACATTTTGATCAGGCAGTGCATAATCTCGTTTGTAAAGAGTGAGCAGTAGTATTAACATGTACAGGGTGGTCAGAAACGGTCTATAGCTTGTGTGCGAGGGAGGGTGTACTGAGAAATAATTGTTAAGAAAAAAATCTATACTTTACGCCATGTAGCAATGAAGTTGGCCAATCAGGTCGATGCAAGCTAAAATTCAATCACTTGAACGCAGTAATTCTCAGACATCTCTGTGAGAGTTATCACATGTTGAAATGTTAATTACCAGTTAAATGCGCTACGTTTATTCGGTTTGAGGAAACCAAAGGAGGAACGCGTCTGGCGACACCTTCTGTGGCACGACGAGTGACTGGCTAACTTCAACACTAGTTATCTCGGAAACGCCGCAGATTATCGGATTTTTTTCTGGATAATTATTATCAGCACAGCCTCCTGTGCAGCACCCTTGAAAGAGTTTCAGACTGTTTCTGGTCACTCTGTATAATGTTTTCATTTAGAATTAAAGTTTTCCATTTTACACAGTAATAACAGTGTGTTTAGAATACTCATGTATCAATTGATTGGTAAATAAAAATATGAAGATTTTATTTTTATAGCATTTACATATTATAATAGATACAGATTTGAAATGAAAGTAGGAGGAGTAACTGCCAGCGAGAATCGAGCATGTCACTTTACTGTTACAAGAAATACATGCTACGCACTCAGCAACCGGCGGCTCTGTTAAATTGTCCGGAATGTTTTTCGATCAACAGCACTTGAAAAATCTTCAATTCTTCAGACATGATTGTCTCAAATTTTCCTGCGAACTGCTATAGGAAATCTAAGTCCAACATGGCCTTCAAATGCTATAAACATGAAGAACTGGTGAGTGAGGTCCCCTTGTGAGAGCTGGCATATTACTTCAGTTGTGTTAATGTGGGTTTGTTTAATGTCAGCCTAGCTTTTGTATTCTTTTTGAATATTTCCGTGTGCAAAATTTAACGGTCAGATAATGAACACCTGAAAAATGCACCTGTCTGAGCACAAAGAAGGCGAATATGCTGCTGTGTAAAAGATTGTGACAGAATTTTGGAGAACAAACCGCCTTAATCTTCATACCGCCATCGTTGACATAAATTTTGGGACGCGAGAATATTCTGCACTCTTTTTACACAGAACATTCTAAAACCCTTTACTTAGTCTCTGTAGCGAACGAAGCCTGTTCGTTACTAGTGTCTCCTTCTGTGTCATTTTTACTATCTCCCTGACCCACTGACTTTGATTTTGTCTCTCACACTGCGAGTCTCTTTCCTTCTGTCTTAAGTCTGCCGTCTTTCTCTTCAGCTACCATTGTCTCCCCTCCAAACGTGTCCTTGGGGACGCTTTGCTCGGGCTTTTCACTTCGAGACCAGGAAACTTTATAGTGCAGCTAAAGAGGATGCGAGAAAGGTGACAAATTTTGTCATGTGTAAGTTCGCCGTTGTGAAGGCGGGGTTCCAAGCGCTGCCCCCCCCCCCCCCTCTACCGCACCACCAAGCCCATGTATGGTCTCGACTTACTTCTTTTTTATTTTACCTGTCTTCCTCCTTTTTTTCTCCAACTGCTCCTACCTCCGCTCATTTCTCTCTCTCTTTTAATGCCACTGTCTCTCACCGACAATCAATGTGTGCTCCCTTTTTATCTCCTACTGATATTGTCTTCATCCAACTCTCTTTCTCTTCCACTGATACTTCCATTCTGCCATTATCACCACCTCCTCCGCTGCTGGTAAGCCTTTCGGGATATAAAGTCGTGGTCCACGAAGCTCTTCTGTTTCTAACGCTTTGTCCAAAATTGCGTTGGATATCTTCAGAACAGTAAGGCCTCTGAAGATACCCAGCGCAATTCTGGAATAAATGTCAGGAACGGAAAAGTATAGTGAATTATGACCTAATACCCAGAAAGCTTTACCAGCAACAATGTCATCCTGTTGTAAAAGCCTTCATTTTGTCATCAAAAGGTTCTAGGGGGAGAATTTCTCAAAATCAGTCAGACGTCTGGAATTTTCACCTGAGAAGAATCCATATTTAATTCGTATTTTAACTTTATTGTTGCATTGTAGAGACTCGACTCCCACACCTAATTTTTTAAAGCTGTAGAGGATTTTCTAGACGGTCTGTTTTCATTAGATTAATGATTATACAGAATTAAAGTACGAGACATGGATTCTGTTGACCGTAAGTTACTGCATCTGCATTTATTACTTGCTAGGAATGTATATTTGGCTTTAGGAAACAAAATACATTACCTTACATTTAGATCTATGAAAGCTATGACAGAAGTGACTACTTATAGACATAAGAAGAAGTTCGAAAAGGCACAAACCTAATAGAAAGCAGAAATAATACAGTGATGTGCGATAGTGTTGTTAACAAGTCAGGGAGAGTTTTATCGCAAGACGAGATGTCTGTCCTTACAGTATGAGGGAACTGCGCAAGCGTATCTATGAAAGTACCACATGAGGATATTATAGCGAATGTAGAGGCAGGTATACGTACTCTCCCCAAACGAACGGCTAACGCTACCCGGACTGAAACCACCAGAGAAATGCGCAGCCGTAAATCTTTGGAAAGTAAATTAACGAAAGGTGAGAGAAAGGCTGCTAGAGATTTAAATAAAGATGAAGAAATATTCTTCCTGATGATAATGGGAATGCTTCTGTTCTTATGGATAAAGAGGATTATCGAAGCAAAATTTTGAATCAAAAAAGTACAACGAGCTTAAGAGCGATCCTACAACTGGCGTATTTAGGAAACTAAATGATCTGATAAAATCATCTAGTTCTGTTCCAAAAGAAGAAATAGGGCATTATTGAAGACTGAAGCTTTGTGTCCTAGACTTCATAGCCTACTGATACCCGTTGTGAGTACTATCATTTCCCCCACGAATGAAAAAGCAAGATATCTGGCGACTCAATTACAGCCGTATACTGAGAAAACGGACTCATATATAAACGACTCACATCATTTATACATACGACTGAAGGGCTAATACTGTCTCCTGAAGATATTCTTGTAAGTCTGTGGTCCCAGTAAACGAAGTTACGGTTTTTAGAACGGATATTTTCCCCATGAGATTTGTCTGCTGTTTTCAGACATTCCCTTACTTCCAGCCAGTTCCATTGGGATTATGAATTTTATGAAGAACTTGATGGTGTACCAATGGGCAATCCATTAGGTGTTGCAGTAGCTAATGTCTGTGTGAAGAAACTCCAAGAGTCAGCTTTAGAAAAGCAAATAAGAAACCATCTCGCCAGTATCGGTTTCTGGATGACACATTTGTGGTCTGACCACACAGAAAAGAAGGTTTGGACGAATTCTTTGGTTTTCTAAATAAAATAAACGCAAAAATTCGGTGGCCTATGGAAACAAAAAATGAAAACAGAATATCTTTCTTGGGTATTGTAGTATGAGACAGACCGATGGAAGTTTGGCATGTAAGATTTTTCGAAAAGTAATGCACACGGACAGATATTTATATAAGAACTCTAATCACCATCCACAACAAAAGAGAAGTGACAGTAAAAGTCTTGTCGATAGAGCCAAAAGGATTTGCAAGCAGGAATACCTGCACGCCGAATTAAAACATCTAAAGCAAGATGTCGAGAAAGATGACTACTCAGAGAGAGACATAAGCAGAACTCTATGCGCAAATAACGGAAGGCCGAAGGACAAACAGGATAAACAGTGGTGAAGGTATATAGTTTCTCGCCTTTTCATTAGAAAAGTTACAGATCAGATTTTACAGAAGAACGACATTAGACCAGTTATTAGACAAACAAAGAAAGTAAGTCAAGCACTTCGATCTGTAAAGGATAAACGTCCTCTGTCTTCACGTGGCGTATGGATCTCGGTAACGGACAATGATATCCAAAAATTTTCCCCAGGAACGTCACCTTAAGAACATATGTTCAAAATTTCGACAATTTCCAGTGAGTAGAAGTGACAGATGTGGTGATCCCCACAACTGGTATTCTTGGTATCCAAAACTTATGATTTCTCGGATCTGTCTTGATCACGGATGAAGTTTTCCGAAAACGGAAAGAAATGATGTTCCAGGATTTGTGTTCAGAGTGCACAGTCGAAATTTCACCCATTTTCTGTTGTTGATTATTTAGATAATTGCGGCACACTGTGCAAAAAGACCAAAAACTGGTTTTTGCTGTTTTCTGCTTAAGTATGGTTACTTCGAATCTCTAGATCTCTGTAACGGTTAACGGTAAACAAATTTCAACGTTCCCCGAGAACACTATCTTAAGTAGGTTTGGTAAAAATTTGGACGATCTGCTATGAATAAAAATTGTTACACAGATGTCCTGAGTTTTTGGGGCTTTCTCAGTAAACCGTCTAAAACCCACCCTAGGCTACACCAAATGCGGATGAACCAAACGATTTCTTCAACTTGTCTGAGCTGGGTGAAGTGTGTATGTAATGTTTAAATTTTCACCCTTTTCTGTAGGATAGCTACAGTACGCCGCTTTTCTGATGGGTATACAAATGGTTTCCAGCCCAGGGGCTATCCAAACACTTTAACCCCATACCTCTGTGATCAACAGAACCCGAGGTATGACAACACGATAAATCGCATTTTCACGCACGGCTTTTAGGAACTTATTGCTACATTGTACGGGCGTGTGCGGACCGATATCCTTACAACGGCATACCTAGTTATGGGGTATCCCGCTTGTATTACGATATTCATTCATGATACACGATGTTGCAAATTATATTGATTCCAATAGCTAGTACTATCACATGGAAGTTATGGTGTACTAAAAATAGCAGTTTAATTTGGGGCAGTGACTAAATTTCCATGCTCGCTTTAAGAAACATAATTAATTTTCTGTGCCGTTTGTACATTTTAGAAAATTTTATTACGTACAATAGCTAGTACACAAAGTAAATAAGTATTGACACTAAGTGCATAAGTAATACTGTGATAAGATTGTCAGTGTATCTGGCAGCAAACCATGAGCATTTAATTCACATTAATTAATTAATGATAGTGGGCATTAATATCCTGCAATCTCGACAATTCTCTCTGTCGATTTACAAGTTTCCAAACTGCGCTGCTTTTGGCGCTCTTTGTGTAGATTTTTGAGACCGAAATGGGTGGGGGGAAGGGAAAGGTGGGGAGAGGAAGTGAATCGGGCCAAGATAGAATACTAGCGCCGCCAGTTGGCCTGATTTCATATCCGCACTGAGTGTAGTTTTTGGACAGTTCCCACAGCTATCCCTGCACGTTCCAGGTTCGCTCCTCCTCACCTAATGGATATCTGGTAGAAACTGCGAATAACATACATGATTGACAGAAAAATGATACACAAGACTTTCCTTCCGAAATGTTGACACGATTGTGATGACAGGAAATTAATATTGCCATACAACTAAATAAAAATCTTTCGCATACGTGGATGAATGTTGGTTTATCACTAATGGAATCTGACACTGTTGATAAAGGTGCTGAAAAAATTCAGGAATTAACTCATATCCAAAATACTGTGTTTTGATTTCTTATTCAGTGTCATATCCACATTCTATTGCAGTGATAAATGAGTCCATAACAATTTTGGACAAAGCTTGAACTTATCATTGTACTTTTAATCCTTGAGCGATTATGTAAGAGGAAAAGACAAACAAATCAATACCATCACCACTTTTGCATCGCTCTTAAAGGTCCATCTTATTCTAACAGCTGAGCCGTCGTTCAGTGAGGTCAAGGTGGTTCTCCAGTTTAAGGTTAGCTGCTGTGTCCTACAGGACAGTGAAGATCTCGTTACTATTCTCCATTGAATTCCCAATGCGCCAAACACTGTCACAGAAATTATGGAATAAGCATATCGTTATCTGATGAAATTGATGGCGGGATGTTTATGTATTGAAGACCTCAGCTGTAAACAATGGTAGGAAATTAGTTGGTTGTTTAGAGAAATTGCTCAGTAAAGTTACAACAAAATCTAATAACTAAGGTAGTTCAGGTTCGTGGAACGCAATTTTTTATTCCGGTAAGTTATTATTTCAGATATAAGTAAGGTAACAACATATTTCTGAAATGATATATTCTACCCATAATTTCATCCATAAAAATATGTCACCGCATAGGAAACATTGTTTGCGTGAAAACTGAGTGAACTTAACTTGGTTAGAATTGACTTAGCTCTGTTTAATTGCTGGGCGAATTAACTAAGCATTACTGTGAAACCATTCAAAACTGCAAATTAAACCGTCATAATTGTCTCAGTTTTTGATACTAGGATTTGTAATATCAAGTTTTGCAACAGTACAGCATAAAACACCAAAAACTGATTTGTGATTCACCACTATATATAACCAGTTTCAACAAGCAATTGAATAGAGCACATAAACTATGTTAAAGATGGCCCGTACCATTTTCGTCATCACTCTTTCATGTACTTTCATAAGAAGTGTGGTTGACAAGAAGAAGGTTGACAAGAAGAAGAGCCCGGTTGGTAGGACATGTTCTGAGGCATCAAGGGATCACAAATTGAGCATTGGAGGGCAGCGTGGCGGGTAAAAATCGTAGAGGGAGACCAAGAGATGAATACACTAAGCAGATTCAGAAAGATGTAGGTTGCAGTAGGTAATGGGAGATGAAGAAGCTTGCACAGGATAGGGTAGCATGGAGAGCTGCATCAAACCAGTCTCAGGACTGAAGACCACAACAACAACGTGGTAAGCGACACAACTACATTCGTGTACTTGCTTAAATAATTATTCGTATTTATCTGACCGAGCGAGGTGGCGCAGTGGTTAGGCACTGGACTCGCATTCGTGAGGACGACGGTTCAATCCCGCGTCCGGCCATCCTGATTTAGGTTTTCCGTGATTTCCCTAAATCATTCCAGGCAATTGCCGGGATGGTTCCTCTGAAAGGGCACGGCCGACTTCCTTCCCTAATCCAATGAGACCGATGACCACGCTGTCTGGTCTCCTTCCCCAACCAACCAACCAGCATTTATCTGAAGAGCAACAATTTTTGTAGTGTATTTGTGCTGGGGAACAAATTCTGGATTTGTATCTGAGTCGTAGTTACCCACATTCATCCTCAGATTCGTACAAATCATCCCTGAAAATATTTTACTGAGACAAACACTGCAAGCGTTACCAATATCCACAACCACGTTTTTGCAGCTTATCATTGTTTTCATGCACATATTTCGATAAATTTACCATTAAGCAGATTTTTAAATTAGAGACAAATCTGCCTTTTCACAGTTTATCGTGGAACTATCAACTAACGTGAATAAAGCATGTTTTACATGCAATGTCCTAATTCTCATTGCCTATCAATTTATTATTTACAGCTGAAATCTACATTTATAGAACGGTACGGAGGATTAGATACTATGAATAATGTTCGTTTTGTGAAGACGATGGCCACACAAACAAACGTGTTAAGAATTATGTAATGTTATAAATATTCTTACCATATGAGAAAAAAACTGTAACAACCATTAACATAGAAATCTATGTCCACATACCGAAAACAGGTGACAACAGAAAAGAAAAGGAAACTGTTAATGAATGATCTGTAAACTACACTCCTGGAAATGGAAAAAAGAACACATTGACACCGGTGTGTCAGACCCACCATACTTGCTCCGGACACTGCGAGAGGGCTGTACAAGCAATGATCACACGCACGGCACAGCGGACACACCAGGAACCGCGGTGTTGGCCGTCGAATGGCGCTAGCTGCGCAGCATTTGTGCACCGCCGCCGTCAGTGTCAGCCAGTTTGCCGTGGCATACGGAGCTCCATCGCGGTCTTTAACACTGGTAGCATGCCGCGACAGCGTGGACGTGAACCGTATGTGCAGTTGACGGACTTTGAGCCAGGGCGTATAGTGGGCATGCGGGAGGCCGGGTGGACGTACCGCCGAATTGCTCAACACGTGGGGCGTGAGGTCTCCACACTACATCGATGTTGTCGCCAGTGGTCGGCGGAAGGTGCACGTGCCCGTCGACCTGGGACCGGACCGCAGCGACGCACGGATGCACGCCAAGACCGTAGGATCCTACGCAGTGCCGTAGGGGACCGCACCGCCACTTCCCAGCAAATTAGGGACACTGTTGCTCCTGGGGTATCGGCGAGGACCATTCGCAACCGTCTCCATGAAGCTGGGCTACGGTCCCGCACACCGTTAGGCCGTCTTCCGCTCACGCCCCAACATCGTGCAGCCCGCCTCCAGTGGTGTCGCGACAGGCGTGAATGGAGGGACGAATGGAGACGTGTCGTCTTCAGCGATGAGAGTCGCTTCTGCCTTGGTGCCAATGATGGTCGTATGCGTGTTTGGCGCCGTGCGGGTGAGCGCCACAATCAGGACTGCATACGACCGAGGCACACAGGGCCAACACCCGGCATCATGGTGTGGGGAGCGATCTCCTACACTGGCCGTACACCACTGGTGATCGTCGAGGGGACACTGAATAGTGCACGGTACATCCAAACCGTCATCGAACCCATCGTTCTACCATTCCTAGACCGGCAAGGGAACTTGCTGTTCCAACAGGACAATGCACGTCCGCATGTATCCCGTGCCACCCAACGTGCTCTAGAAGGTGTAAGTCAACTACCCTGGCCAGCAAGATCTCCGGATCTGTCCCCCATTGAGCATGTTTGGGACTGGATGAAGCGTCGTCTCACGCGGTCTGCACGTCCAGCACGAACGCTGGTCCAACTGAGGCGCCAGGTGGAAATGGCATGGCAAGCCGTTCCACAGGACTACATCCAGCATCTCTACGATCGTCTCCATGGGAGAATAGCAGCCTGCATTGCTGCGAAAGGTGGATATACACTGTACTAGTGCCGACATTGTGCATGCTCTGTTGCCTGTGTGTATGTGCCTGTGGTTCTGTCAGTGTGATCATGTGATGTATCTGACCCCAGGAATGTGTCAATAAAGTTTCCCCTTCCTGGGACAATGAATTCACGGTGTTCTTATTTCAATTTCCAGGAGTGTATGTACAAGAAGTCAAAGAAATAATCATAAGATAAATTTTTAGTACACAAGTGGGGGGGGGGGGGGGAGCATATCGTAATGTGTAATGTTCAAAGAGTATAACCTACTGGAAGCCTCGTAAGGAGACGCAGGGGCCCGCATCTCGTGGTCGTGCGGTAGCGTTCTCGCTTCCCACGCCCGGGTTCCCGGGTTCGATTCCCGGCGGGGTCAGGGATTTTCTCTGCCTCGTGATGGCTGGGTGTTGTGTGCTGTCCTTAGGTTAGTTAGGTTTAAGTAGTTCTAAGTTCTAGGGGACTTATGGCCACAGCAGTTGAGTCCCATAGTGCTCAGAGCCATTTGAACCATTTTGAGACGCAGGGACATATTAATACATGAACATTTTTTGAGCGTCTAACATTATGTATAGATTTCAGAAGTGCAAATATGGACTCAAATATACCTTGATGCTGACGAGAAATGGGTTAAATTTAAAGACAGATTATAACAAATATCATACCGTGAAGTAACACAAAAACTGGCTTAAAGTAGAATAACTATATTATGTAAGTTGTTGCTAGAAACTGACACACGATAAGTGCGCATTTGAACTATGACTGCCACGTGCCAGGTAGTACAGATCACGTTGAGAACATTTTCATATATTCAAGTTCTGTCATGGCTAAATAACACCTCACAGTGTGTTCTGTGGCTTCTCTCAAACTGAACTGAATATTCAGTTTTGTGTGCAAGTTCAGAAAATTGCGCTAATCATTCCACTTTTCCAGTTGATGAGGTGGGTATATGGTGCTATACGTCACATTTACACTTCTCACACATCTTTTAATGTTACAGACAGAACTTTAAGTTGTGCAAATTACACCTTATGTACGATGCAGGCAGAAGATTAAACTGTCACGTTTAGCATTTAAAATGTATCATTATACGCGAAGAAATAAAACCTTTACAACTACCCTCATACATCCAACCCTTGGATTTCTTGCCAATTATTCCAAGCGAATTTTTACTCGAACTTTGACATGATGTTATGAAAGCTATAACGCTACTGCTACTGAAGTTCATGTACGTATTATTTGAGACAAACCGAATACTTTATGAGTGAAAATAACAAACAGTGAGAAGTAACAGCAAACACTTTTGCTTAAACACCCTTGATACCGACAAGGAAGCTGAAATTAAGAAGTTGGGAAAACTGTGCCGAGGTTAATGTAATTACAGCCGACTTATTTGATAGCAATTATGATTCAATTTGCTTGTTAATCCAAACATGAATTTAACTAAAGCTGATAGACAGCTTCAAGGCTTTTCAGACTGTGTTGTATTTTCCTTCCATCAATCACAGGTTCTCTGCCTTTTGTCGGGCAGGCGAGCTTAAGCTCTCCGTCAGATAACCGTCACATCTTACTCTGTCTTTCTTAGTTCATTATTATAATTTACTACGGCAAGTTGCCATTTGCTATATTTTACTCTTATCTCTACTGAGTGATGTGTGTTGGACAAACTAAGAGGGCAGTTCAATAAGTAATGCAACACATTTTTTTCTGAAACAGGGGATGTTTTATTCAGCATTGAAATACACCAGGTTATTCCCCAATCTTTTAACTACACAACACTATTTTTCAACGTAATCTCCATTCAATGCTACGGCCTTACGCCACCTTGAAATGAGGGCCTGTATGCCTGCACGGTACCATTCCACTGGTCGATGTCGGAGCCAACGTCGTACTGCATCAATAACTTCTTCATCATCCGCGTAGTGCCTCCCACGGATTGCGTCCTTCATTGGGCCAAACATATGGAAATCCGACGGTGCGAGATCGGGGCTGTAGGGTGCATGAGGAAGAACAGTCCACTGAAGTTTCGTGAGCTCCTCTCGGGTGCGAAGACTTGTGTGAGGTCTTGCGTTGTCATGAAGAAGGAGAAGTTCGTTTAGATTTTTGTGCCTACGAGCACGCTGAAGTCGTTTCTTCAATTTCTGAAGAGTAGCACAATACACTTCAGAGTTGATCGTTTGACCATGGGGAAGGACATCGAACAGAATAACCCCTTCAGCGTCCCAGATGACTGTAACCATGACTTTACCGGCTGAGGGTATGGCTTTAAACTTTTTCTTGGTAGGGGAGTGGGTGTGGCGCCACTTCATTGATTGCCGTTTTGTTTCAGGTTCGAAGTGATGAACCCATGTTTCATCGCCTGTAACAATCTTTGACAAGAAATTGTCACCCTCAGCCACATGACGAGCAAGCAATTCCGCACAGGTGGTTCTCCTTTGCTCTTTATGGTGTTCGGTTAGACAACGAGGGACCCAGCGGGAACAAACCTTTGAATATCCCAACTGGTGAACAATTGTGACAGCACTACCAACAGAGATGTCAAGTTGAGCACTGAGTTGTTTGATGGTGATCCGTCGATCATCTCGAACGAGTGTGTTCGCACGCTCCGCCATTGCAGGAGTCACAGCTGTGCACGGCCGGCCCTCACGCGGGAGATCAGACAGTCTTGCTTGACCTTGCGGCGATGATGACACACGCTTTGCCCAACGACTCACCGTGCTTTTGTCCACTGTCAGATCTTCGTAGACATTCTGCAAGCGCCTATGAATATCTGAGATGCCCTGGTTTTCCGCCAAAAGAAACTCGATCACTGCCCGTTGTTTGCAACGCACATCCGTTACAGACGCCATTTTAACAGCTCCGGACAGCGCTGCCACCTGTCGGAAGTCAATGAAACTATACGAGACGAAGCGGGAATGTTTGAAAATATTCCACAAGAAATTTCCGGTTTTTTCAACCAAAATTGGCCGAGAAAAAAAATGTGTTGCATTACTTATTGAACTGCCCTCGTATAAATGATGTCATTAATTGGTGGAAAGATAAGCAGAAGTCAAAATACACGAGCATTTGATAACAGAAACAGGCAGTTTTGTCAACGGCTCAGAAGTAACTGAATAGTGCAGAAGCTTTACGTTTCTTGGTGGAACTCCAATGTGATAGGAATTACGGAGATCCTGTTTCATTCATTTGTAGTGTTAGTAATTGAGGACAAGATAGTCGTTGTTACAAAAGTAAAGTGTCTGTTTGGTTTCCCCTGCTGATCAGTGTATGGATTTTCCACTGTACGGCTGGCCCAGATTGCGTTATCCTTTGGCGAATGACTCGAGTGTGTGATGGCCGCCGGCTGGCCGGCACGCAGTGGGCAGTGGCCGCCCCCTCCCCCACCACCCTCGCCCTGCCCCTCGCCACCCTCCACCCTCCAATCACCTCTGGCCACCCACGCGATTCGACACGCGCTGTAGTCACACGGCGGCCCACCAGTAATTGCATACGCGGCGTGCCTGCGCGCTCTGCGTCCGACGGCTCACTCGCCGTTGCGCGGCTCTGAAGACAGCTCCATGTGGGGACTCGCATTCCCCTGAAGCTGCGTGCTTATCGTCTCACAAGCAGCGGTAATTGCAAATTCCGAATTGTTAACATCTGGTTCTTGCAACCTTTTCTTTTGAACCGCATGATTGAGTGGATGGAAACAGTTCAAAATTTCTAAATCCTCGGAATGTTGAGAGCTCCAGAGTAACATAGCGGTTTCATTCTTCCTTGCTTTCATTTGTGATTTTGCGGAGGACGATGAAAAATTGGAGGAAGTAGGACCGAAGGCACTTACAACACCTTTTTCAGTATTATCACTGTGGGCGACGGTGGAATGTTGGAAAGTAGCTGTACAAGTCACCCTCCATAACGCACCAGTGACGATCGGCAGCCATAGGTGTAGCTGTCCATCTAACCTTCCACTGATCTACCACGTAGCAACGAAAATAACACCGAACAACAGGTACACGGGAGGATACGATAAGAATATTATTGCGTTCAAAAACCTTTTCAGTCTAAGAAAACATTAATTTTACTCCAGTTAAGTAGAATATTGCAAGGTATGGCATGTAGGAAGTTTTTAAAGCAACAAGGAGGAATGATCACATGTAACTGAAATTCTTTTTCTTCCTCGTCCAGCATCATGAGGCGAATACGCTTAAGGGATGGCACTGCGGCTGTTAAGTCCTCTTTTAAAATGCGCCACAGTTTCCGCACGACGATTTCATGATCCTACACGTATATACGTACAAACTTTGCTAACGTCGCGCGTAAGAATAACGCACACCAGATAATCAGTACAAGTAATAGCGAATTAGAAGCCACATCACTAAATGAAATACAGAAGTAAAAACATCAACAGCCAAGATCACTAATTTAATTTTATTTTTAATGAACGATTTCGGCAAACCTAAATTGCCATCATCGAAACTGTAAAGCGTATAGATCGAAACGTAAAAGTGTAATTAGGCTGGAGACAGTAAGGTGAGATAAAAATTTTCACAACATGGCTATATAAACTACTTTACGCAAATACACCTCAACACGCTACCACCATGTGTACAATATATCGTGTCAAGTTATAAAACGTCATTCCAGGAACATGACGAAACACACGAACAACACAATTAATTCAAACCAGTGTCTCTTGGAATAACAAACTTCCTGTTCTAAAAAAATTAAAGAAACCTTGTAATAAAAATTTTTAAATTTGCAATTGTTATAAAATTATAATAGGAAGTATTTCATATCAATTTTACTGCGTACATTCTATATAATCGCAATTGTTAAGAGGCACGTGCAATGTGGAAGACACATCGCAACTGAATAAGGTCACAGAAGACACGTAAGGTCTAGGTGATAAGAATACAAGAACACTGCACGAAGTACATGTCATAATGTATGTAGATAATAGAGGTTAAGAACTAACATATTGTAGTCTTAAAATACCATATACAAATCACAGTATTCTATACCAACATGAGTACGACTCAACATTCAGATGCCAAAGTAATGCCTTGTTTTGTTGAAACCTTGGATCCAATTTCGTCCTTACGCTTTATATGTTAAATCGTATTTCAGTATGTATACTACTACAGTACTGCTGGTAGTTTATAACTTTTTCGATTTGATGTGTCATCCTCAGTCTCCTTTCAATTACAGTATGAACATGAGTTTGTGGAATCTGAGCTATATGTGTGTTGTTTTATGTAACTCTTGTTTTATTATTAACATGCCAATCTGTCAGCTTCTTGATGTTCCTGAAATTACGTGTTACCACTTGACACGATATACTGTACATATGACAGAGATATATTGATGTGTATTTGCTTAAGGTATGTTGTTTATGTATTGTGAAAATATTGTAGCCCCTACCTTATAAGACCTGGTTACGCTTGTAATTTCTGATCTTTACACATCTGATGATAACATCTTAGTTTTACCGAAACGCGTCATCAAAAACAAATTATAGTTAGTGATATTGGGTGATTAAGTTTTTTTCTATATTTCATATTAGTATAGATCGCTCCCATATTTGAGTAATGTCAGACATATACATCACCATATGTAAAAGAAAAGTACCTGTTGTGTTGTTAGTTTATTAAGTGTTTAATTTACTATCGCCAAGGTGCTTCAAATGATCTTCAACACGTTTAAAAACGTATAGTGATAACTTTGCCAATATGAATGTAAACATGCAACCTCTTACGTATATTGACCAGTTTTGAAACGCACTGTGTAGCATCTAAGAAAACACTTTTCATTGGTTCTTAATGATACGCATCGCCGTCAAAAAGGATTTGATGAGTTCTTACCTGTGTAGTCTTATTTGACGGCTGCATATTGCTTGAAACCATGAAAACATGAATACTTGCATTTTGATTCTTTCCGTGTGAAAATTTATCATTAGCTAGGATTAGATCTTTTAATAGTCTTCAAGTGTCGTGAAATCACGCCAGTCGTTATATTGAATTCCTTGTGTGCCATATCTAGAGAAGAACTAACTTCTTTACTGTTTGTGTCAACGTCATTAGGATTGGCATCTCAGAGCAGCATTTACACAGAAAGTCCTCGGTGAATCGTTGTATAAATATTAATCTCAGTCTTGCCTTGCCCTGCAATTTCAGCCGCTATGGGTATGGTTAACATTATGGAAGTTTCCTGGTGACTGATCGCTTGATGTATAATGTATGATTCTGTTACGTCTAGTCAGTGTTTTCCGCATTTTCCTTTGATCACCTCTCCTGTAGAGAACTCCAATTTTTCTTATCAGAGTACTTTATTTTCATCATACCTCTTTAACAACACACCTCAAACGCTTCGATTAGCTTTCCTTGATTCCAACGATACCCCATTTACTCTGTTCAGTATTGTGCTCTATACAGACTTTCTCAGAAAACGATTTCTCAGTTTAAGGTTCAAATGGCTCTGAGCACTATGGGACTTAACAGCTATGGTCATTAGTCCCCTAGAACTTAGAACTACTTAAACCTAACTAACCTAAGGACAGCACACAACACCCAGTCATCACGAGGCAGAGAATCAGTTTAAGGTCTAAGTTTAATATTAGTAGGTTTCTATTGGCGAACAATAATCTGTTTAGCCTAGTCTGATTCGTGGTCCCGAATTTCCTGTTAAGTTTGACGCTAATCTTATTTTTGCTGCTTTTGAACAATTAACTATTAATGGGGCTTACTTTCAGTCCATATTCTAAGCTCAGTACAATACACCATTCAAAAGCTCGTTTAGCTCCTACTCACTTTGACAAGAGACAGCAATGTCGTTACGGCATCTTAACGTTGATATCCATGATATTATTATTTACATTTAAAAAATTCAAAATATTTTATTTCCAATTATTTGTCAATTTGTAGGGTAGAGAGAACTGCAATAACAACATATGTTTTCCCTTTAAAGTTTTAATTTCGGGTAAAAGGCGAAATTTTTTATGGAATCCTGTCTGCAAACGAAGAATGTACATTGTATTCAGTGCCATCATGTTTTGAGGTATGTTCTTTCATCAGCGGTGACTTCAAAACAGAGCTGTATTGTACTTTATTCTATTTCTGCTACATCGGTAGTTAACATCAGACTTAGTTACAGGTAATAAGAAGATAGTAAAATCTAAATTTCTCAACCTTACTTCTAGCTCTACTCGTTACTGGCCTCTTTCTCACCCAAAACGACCAGCTTTGGATGAGATGCTAGAAAAAACGAGGTTATTAGGGCAGGTCCTAAGTTGTGCCTCGATACCTCAGTCGGTAAAGTACTTCCCTGCATAAAGGAAAAATCCCAGGCTCGTATCCCGGTCGGACACACAGTTTTACTCTGGCGGGAAGGTTCAACTCAGAGCACTCTCCACTGCAGAGTGAAAGTTCCTGTCGGTGAATGAGATATGAAGTACCATTGGACTGCATTGAAAAGTATTGTACAATACACCTTAGACATGTTCACTGAGATGAAAAAAGTCATGAGACACTACCTAACATCGTGTCGATCCTTCCCATGCTCCGCGTAGTGCAGCATCTGAACGTTGCTGCCTCTATGGCTGTCCATAATTACGAAAGTGTTACGGTGCAGGATATTGTGCATGATATGCGTTTCTGTCCCATGAATGTCCGATGGGGCAATCTAGAATTCTCCAGAAAGTTCTTCAAACAAATCTCATCCTCCGTTCTTGTTTGGGAACACGAATTATATGAATGGCTGTAAATGGTCTCCCAGTAGCTGAACGTAATCATTACCGTCAATGGTCGGTTCTGTTGCACCACAGAACCCAGTCCATTCCATGTACAAACAGATCACACCATTATGGAGCTCCCATGAACTTGCGAAGTGCCTTTCTAACAACTTGGGTCAATGGCTTCGTAGCGGAGCTCGAACTCTACCGTCAGGTCTCATCAACTGAAATCGTCACTCATCTGACCAAGCTACAGTTTTCCAGTCGTTCAACGTCCAGGTGATGTGGTCATGAACCCAGAAGAGGCGGTGCTGACCATGTCATGCTGTTGACAAAGGCACTCGCGTCGGTCGTGTGCTGCCGTACCCCATTAACGCCAAATTTCGCTGCGCTGTACTGACGGATACTTTCGTCTTACGGCCCATATTGATTTCTGCAGTTATTTTATGCAGTGTTGCTTGTCTGTTAGCGCTGACAACTCTACTCTTGGTCATCAATTGAAGGCCGTCGACCACAGTGTTGTCCGTGGTGAAAGGTAATTAGTGTTCTCGGCACACTGTTGACACTGTGGATCTTGGAATATTGAATACGATAATGATTTGCGAAGTGTAATATTCCACGTGTCAAGCTGCACCTACCGTTCCGGGTGCAAAGTCTGTTAATTTCCGTTGTGCAGCCATAATCTCGTCGGGAAATTTTTCACAGGAATCACCTGAGTACAAATGACGACTCCACCAATGCACTGCTCCTTTACGCCGTGTGCACGTGATACCACCGACATCTGCATATGTATATAAAGCTGCCCCACGACTTTTGTCACCTCAGTGGATTTACTGAGCAAGATTCTTAGGGATTGGAATGACCTGCCGTGACTCATCAATCGAGCGCTGATGACCGCGCAGTTGAGCGCCCCACAAACAAATCAACATCATCGTGACTCATCAATGATTTAAGCGAATGCAAAGCTTTGAGTATAAACAAAAACTGAATGAAGTTATGAAGTTAAAACCAAGTGAAATTGTGGCATTACAAAAAACTTTCAATGAAACTGAATGTTAAATATTTTCTGCAACCGATCTGGTCAAATGTACGAGTATTATGTTGTGGTCTTCTGTGAAGTTAGCAGATGAATGAATCGTATATTTAGTCACTCAGTATCCATATTGGCAATGAAACGGAAGATGACTGACAGAAGGCAGAAATATTTAAGGCAGAAATATTTAACTCGATCCCTGGAAATTGTTTCAATAACGAGAATCAGAATACGGTTCGTCTGTCCAGCAATCTCACGAACGCCGAAACGACACATACGTAAGTGATACCACGTAAATAAGATAAAATCTCTCAACAGACCAAAAATCTGTGGGCTCTATACAGATCATGCGGAGGACTTGATTTCTTTCTGGCAGCGGTGTATGGCAGGCTATTGTAGCTACGAATGGTGCCAACCAGTTGGAAAATGACGTAGGTGATTCGCGTTTCTAAGAATGTTCGTCAATATGTGCAAACATTGAAAGCCTATATACTATGTGCTGTAGAATTATGCAACTCTTTTTATGTCCGCACATTAAGACCTTCTGGACAATGAAAATGACCTCTATAGGACTCAAAATGCTATTCACAAGCAGAGATCTTGTGAGTTCAGGTTGATGTAGTCTTATTTGATTTCAGAAAGTTATTGGACACAGTCCCGCACTGTCGCTTGGTGAACAAATTTGAACTCTACCGTACCGGATTTGGTACCTCCCAGCGTGTAAAAAGCAGCAAGTCATTCTTAACAAAAAAACATATCCACTATGTGAAGGTAGTTACGACGTTACCTTGCCGCCACATTATAGGGTCATTACTGCTTATATTGTCTCTAAAATATTTAATAGATAACTTACGTTCCGTGAGGCTGTTTTCGGACAATGACGAGTAGAGGAAAATGAGCCGCTACAAAACTATGGGATAAAGCAGGAGACCTGAACAAGATCTCCAATTGGTAGAAAGGCAGGACCATAAATAAATGTAAGTAAATCCGCATAAATAGGCGAGAAGCCCAGATATAGGAGTCGAAACATCGGAAAAGCAGACGCCAGGCTAATATATATATATATATATATATATATATATATATATATATATAGGAAGAATTATGTATGATTCATCGATGAAATAAAAGGCTTGCAAACATTCGTTCAACTACTTCACCAGTACTTCTCGTCAGTCTGGAACTCTTACCAGTCCCAGTCAGTATGAGAGAGAAAACAAAAGAAGTGTGGGACGCTTCGTTATGCCCGTCTAAGTTTCGTGTCGGACGCTACAAAAGAAGCGTTCCGTTTTACCGACAAGTTTGATACTTAGATTCGAAGAATATTCAGGTGAGGCTTACCGTCAGCAGTTTTGTCTTCGCACCATTCGCAGATGATAGTGACAGCATAGTAAGAGGGATCTCGAGGCATAGATGTTGATTTACTCCAAGAACGACACGTTAGCCTTGGGAGATTATGGAGTACATCAATATCTATGCTTCTCACTGGTTTGATGCGGCCCGCCACGAATTCCTCTCCTGCGTCACTCTCTTCATCTCAGAATAGTACTTGCAAGATACTTCCTCAATTATTTGCTGAATGTACTCAAATCTCTGTCTTCCTCTACAGTTTCTTACTCTCTAGGCTCCCTCTAGTAAAATAGAAGCTGTTCCTTATGTCTTAACACATGCGCTACCTTTCCGTCCCTTCTCCTTGTCAGTGTTTTCCACATATTCCTCTCCTCGCCGATTCAGCGGAGAATCTTCTCATATCTCGAAAGAGACTTGAAAGCAAATATGTCTGTATTAAAATGTGAAGCGTATTAAACTGCTCTGACAAAATCTGGATCTACTTACATCCTCCGCAAGGCACCGTATGGTGCGTGGTGGAGAGCCCCTTGAACCACTACAACAACTACTAGTCATTTCGTCTCCTGTTCCATTCACAAATGCACCGGGGGAGGAACGACTGTCTATGTGCCTCCGTACGGGCCCTACTTTCTCATATCTTTGTGATCCGTACGCGAAATGTATGTTGGCGACAGCTCAATCATTATGCAGTTTCAAATGCCGATTATCTAAATTTGTCTGAATACTGTTCCACGAAAAAAACGTCGCCTTGCCCCCAAAGATTCCAACTTCAGATCACGAAGCACCTCTGTATTATTTGCATGTCGATCGAGTCTATCGGTAATAAATCTATCAACATGCCTTTGAATTGCTTCGATGTTTTCCTTTAATCCGACCTGGTGCAAACCCAAACGCTCGAACAGTACTCAAGAATGTGTCGCATTAGTGTTCGCCGATTCGCTTTCCCTAATACTCTCCTTCTGTGCTCTTTCCATTTCACATCGCTTTGCAACGTTACGCACAGATATTACTGTATGACTGGGTCATACAGTACATTACTAATGCTGTGTTCCAACGACACTGCTCATCTGCATTAATTTATATTTTTCAGCATTTAGAGTAAGCTCACATTTATCACACCAGCTAGAAATTCTGCAAGCCATTATGTATCTTCTAGCAGTCACTTGATGACCACACTTGCACGCACACCCCAGCGTCATTAGAAAACAGGCACAGGTTACTGCTCACCATGGCCGTCGTATCATTTATTTAGATAGAGAACAATAGTGGTCCTATCATTATCCTCTGCGGCACTCATGACAATACCCCTTGTCGCTGATGAACACTCACCATCTACGACAGCGTACTGGGTACTGTCGTTTAAGATGTCTTCGAGTCACTCATATATCTGAGAACCTAATCCGTTTGCTCAGACTTCCAGTGGGGCACCGTCTCAAACGCTTTCCGGAAAGCTGAGAATATGGAGTCTATCTGTTCCACCTCATCGATGCTTTAGTGGATAACATATGACGAAATGGTAAGATAAGTTTCACACAAGCGATGGTTTCTAGCCGGACGGGGTGCCCGAGTGGTTCTAGGCGCTTCAGTCTGGAACCGTGCGACCGTTACGGTAGCAGGTTCGAATCCTGCCTCCGGCATAAATGTGGGTGATGTCCGTAGGTTACTTAGGTTTAAGTAATTCTAAGTTCTAGGGGACTGATGACCTCAGATGTTCAGTCCCATAGTGCTCAGAGCCATTTGAACCATTTGATGGTTTCTAAGGCCCTGATGATATGTGTACAAAAACATTTCTTTCTCATGAAAATTTATTATATTTGAACTCAGAATATGTCCAAGACTTCCGCAGCAAACTTATGTTAAGGATACTGGTCTGTAATTCTGTGGGTTCGTTAGTTTACCCTTCTTATTTACAGGAGTCACCTGTGATTTTTTTCAGTTGCTTCGGACTTTGCGCTAAGCGAGAGATTCGCGATAAATTCAATTGAAGCAAGGGGCAAATGCCGTAAAGTACTCTCTTTAAACTGTAAAGGGACAGGACAAGTGGACAGGGTACGTTGATGACCTCTACGACGAGGACGACATGTTCGGTATTAGTAGCAGAGTTCGAGAAAGCTCTAAAAGACTTGCATTCAAGTATGGCAGAAGATTTGGCAGGATTCATCGACATTTGTTAAATCGCTGAAGGACGTTGGAACCTAACGATTATTCAATTTAGTGTGTGGGATCTACCAGTCCTGGAGCCTACCATTGGGCTTGCAAGACAATATCATCCGCACGCCCTAAGATAGCAAGGTAAATAAATCAGGAACCTATCTTACAATTATCTGGATGGAAATCCAGGTGCTAACCAGAATAAGTTATAAAGGAATTGCAAATGAGATGTACACTAAGGGTAATATCAGTTAAAGTCCACTATTCACAAAGACCAAGGGAAAAAGAGGATTTGTAAGGCTAAGATAATTACTTGACTTCAAGAGGCGGGGTTATAGCCTTCCTCATTTTCTGCTAAACTTTTATACGGCACAGCAATGAATGATATAAAAAATGGTTCCGTAATGGCATTAAAATTCAGGATGAAATTATGACAATGTTAACAATCGCTGATGACACTGCTATCGTTAGTAAATGGAAGGAAGACTTACAGGACGTGTTGTTTACAGTAACAAGTTTAAGAAGCCCACCCTGTGAATTGAAAGTAAACCAAAGAGAAAGGACTGAAATGTTGAGATGGGAATTGAGATTAGCGAGATACTTGATGATGATACTGGGGCAATGTAGTAGAAGAAGTACAGGATTCCTGCTACCAACGTAGTAGAATAACCCGTGAAGGACAAATCAAGGAAATAAGACACATACTCGCCAATGGAAACAAACTTGTGTGAAACATAAGTCTTAACTTGAGAAACGAATTTCCGATACTATACGAAAGTACAGCATTGTATGGAACTGAATGATGGACTGTGGGAGAAGAATAAAGCCGAAGACAAGCCGTATAAACTCTCGCCGTATGCGAGCGGGCATTATCCTTCTAAAATGTAAACCCAGGGATGGCTTGCCACGAACGGCAGCAAACCGGCGCGTAGAAAACTGTCGACGTACTGCTGTGCCGTAAGGGTGGCGCGGACGGCAACCAAAGGGGCCCTCATATGAATTGGCTCTCAGGAGTGTGGCGGGCGAGAGTCAGGTTGGTATCCCACAGATGTCCGGGGCGCCTTCAGACAAGCCTTCGCCGGTCATCGGAGCTCAGCTGCCAAACACAACCGTAACTAGAAAGGTCGCCGAATCTTTTCCCAGTTGAGGACGTTTGAAACACTATGGGCAGGGACTTCCAACCGTTTCGGGATTTATACGATCTAACGCGCCAGTTGGACAGAACGTGACACTATATCCCTCAAGAGGGCATCCAAAATTCTATCAATCAATGCCAAGCCGAATAACTTATTGCATAAGGAACGGAGGTGTACCAACGCATTATTGACTTGCTCTGCTTGCGAAACTCTTTCTCTTGAATAAATCATCCATTTTTTCTGAAACTGTAATAATTTGTTTGTCAGTACATGTACGTCACATCTACCGATTTCCGTTCCATTCGTGTAATTCCATCGTAGTCGTTGTTCATTTTTTCTATTTTTTATTTTTTAACATTGCAACTAGGACCTAAGAAAACAGATAGTTATTGATGAAATTACTGGCATTAGTTGAGATTTCTTGTTTCATACAGAAGTAGTCTCTTTTTGACATACAGAAATAAACATTTAATCTAGTATCGTTGTATGCGTTAGCTGATTCCCCGGTTACAAATGGTTCAAATGGCTCTGAGCACAATGGGACTTAACTTCTGAGGTCATCAGTCCCCTAGAACTTAGAACTAATTAAACCTAACTAACCTAAGGACATCACACACATCCATGCCCATGGCAGGATTCGAACCTGCGACCGTAGCGGTCACGCGGTTCCAGACTGTAGCCCCTAGAACTGCACGGCCACACCAGCCGGCTCCCGAATTACAGAATAAAGATGAGGGCACAGGTTTGGGGAAGTGCTTGGTGAAGAGAAAGACCATGACGAATTCAGGACGCTCTCCCTCCTCTGCAGATAGTGTAGCTCCATCATTCAGGCATCATTCAGGCATCTTATTTACAAAAAGCTATACACTTTTCTCTCCTAATGAGAGCTAGAAAGAAATCGCTTGTCACCCGTCATAACTATTTATTTAAATTAAAATTGCGCTAGGAAAATGTTGACTCGTCAGTATAAGTGGTACAGGTACAGATTTATGAGGGAAATACAATTGCGGTATTGATGAAAGCACAATGAAATAGCTGTTTTAACAGTGAAAAGGCAATATTTGATTTACTTGAGGTAATTCTGGTAATTATTTGTGTGGCTACCGTCCTTTACTTCAATAGCCTATTACTCTCCTCATGTCTAACTCACTGAAGTTGATTGAATGCTGACTAAGATTGGTTTATTAAGGAGGAGGAGGATATTAGTGTTTAACGTCCCGTCGGTTTATTAAAGTCTGTTGTATGGACCTGGTAAAGTTCAAGTACTGAACTGAGAAAAAAAAAAAGGAACTGAACAGTTTGATAGTAGTTTGTCTTTGTTGGACGCGCTGCTCGGTATTCGTAGAGTGGAAAATATTAACTAGATGGTCGCCGAAGAATTCTGTATGCTCCACGCTGTTGCAGTGGCTGTTTCTTGTGATGCTGGAAATTCTAGAGGATGCACCGGAACACTTCAGACAGATTGGGGACTACCAAGCAGTGTAGCGTTCTCCGTGGAGAAATGATTACTGGTCTGCATAAGGAGAAATGTTATATTTGATGTAACGACTTTTTTCATGTATAAAGTCCGACCGCAGACTCGAACCCATGATCTTTTCTCACGGATTCCAACTGTCTCCATGCTATCTGTACCGGTAATTATCTCGGTATATTTCGTTGAAGAAAAGTATTTTTCCTTGTTAAATATTTACAGAAAACCGATTGCTAGATAATTGAACATTTTTAAACCTATAGAACGCCGTAGCCCAATCCAGAACAAATGTAAAATCATAAGTAATTCCTCTCATTATACACAAGAAATCAGAGACAACCTAGCATCCTCAAGTAATGCAGCACTGGTAAGAGATTATATGTTGTTGTCGCTGTTTGCGAATACTCACAGTTGAAAACATACGTCTATTTACGAATACAATTACTACGAGATAGGCACCGTAAATCACATTTAAATAAATTCTTTCTTAGGTCTGCAAGCTGTATAACTCTATCACATATCAATATGTTTTAACGTACGAAAAATTGTTATTATCTTAGAACTGTCATACTGGGGAGACATTATGGGCTGATGGGTTTACGGAGGTTTGGTGATAGAAGAACTATTGTTAATGCTGAGTGATTTATGAGACAGCGTTTACAGATATGCAGTGTGGTCCATAATTGTGGATATGATGTTTCAGTGACTGTGGGAAAGAAACTAGCAACATAAGTTGAACATAAAACCGAGCATAAACACATTGTTCTCACATATTTTCAATTAGTCTCTTTTGTCCATGGTATGGTTCACCAATGCGCCATGCAAATCCTACGTGTCTGCAGACGAAGAGCAGCGTTGTGACAAGGAACCTGAGATGCTCGTACTAGTATGTTGCCGAACTTTTCTGTGACAGTTTCCCACGGTTCTGCTGAATTGTGTGTGTGATGTTGACACATTTTGTCCTCTAAATGAACCCAGAAGAAAAAGTCAGCTGGTGTCAGATCGCGAGATTGATATGGCCGCACCACAGAACGTTTCGTTCAGTTATTCTCAAACTGGTTATGACCTAGTTTGGCAGCGCTCCATCTCCCTGCCACCACAGGTCATTAATGCACGGCCGTGCAGTCAATAGAGGATGCCTTTGAGATTTCGGCTTCCAAGGGGTCGAGCTAACGACTTGCAACACGCGAACTCTGTTATCATCGGTGTGCGTACTCCAGAGCCTACCAACTCCATTCGCACGCAAAACACCACCAGTAGTGGAAATTTATTATTTATTCTTGCGCTTGATTACACATAGGGGAGCCATTTCCTCAGAACCGCAGATCACCTTTTAGAGTAACTCACATTTTTGCTGAACTAGGTCAATTGTCGTCTCCACGAATGCCGTCATCGAGGTGAACGGCGTCTATAAACGTGCAGTGCGCCACGTACACTGGCTGGTGGGAGCAATATTGCGCAATGAGGCCTGCATGGGCCTGCGGCAGGAATCGAAGACATCCTTACAGCTGCGAACTACCTGCATCGGTTCATGCTTGATGTCTTCTCCAACGGCGATGTCATCTTCTAGCAGTATACGAGATGAGAGACTGTTCTTATTATAGAGCGTAGAAAGTATAAATCACTGCCGGCATCGTGCAATGTCAGACCAGGTGAGTACAAAACAGAAATGTTAATAAGGAATTGCCTGAGTAATTTCTGAGAAAAAGAAGCCGCGAAGGAAGAGGTTTTAAAAAATTCTGATTAGTGCGAAGCTTTGAATGAAAGACACAGATATGTGTTACGAGCGCCTGCAGAGTTTTCTCCAAGTTATTTTGTGAGGGGGGCGGCTGGGGTGGCGGACGGAGAATAAGATTTTATAACTGTTCGTGCCATAAGCACCTATTTTTGTAGATGAAAAAAAAATTATTTTATCCCAGAGAAATGATAGTTATCCACCCGCTATTTATGATGAGTGCATTACTTTGAAAATTAATAACCAACGGAGATTGAAAGTTATTTTAATGAAAATACTATGACTTGTTATTTATGGTCAGTTTTACTTGCGGCAAACCGTCAATATGGGAATTCAACATAAGTATTGGAGAATGAGTTGCAAAATCTGACTGTGAGAAAGTAACTTGAAGGTTCCTATCTGGTTCTCTGTGTATTTAAACATTCGTAATGACAAGCGTACTGTCTGAATTGAACACTGTCAATCATTAAACTTTTAAACTGATAAACTGGCCTTGAAAAAACTCACTGTTCCTTTTTTTTGATAGTTTAATTTTGGCTTACCTGTTGCACAACACGGAGACACCGTAACACTGCTCTTGAAAGCGTGACGTATTTTCTGAGCTACAACTAGCTACTGAGATGCGCCTGGTTCAAAATAAAGGCAAAACACACTTGTGAATTCTGAAATTTTCCCGACGTATTTCTTCTGCCAGTAATTTTCGGGTTTGCAGTCGGATCCCATCAACATTCTGCCACGATATTTCGGCCCAGAGACGTCCGGCCATCCTCAGGTGAGTAGTACTTCGTTTACTCAGCTGAGGAGGGCCAGACGTGTCTGGGCCGAAATATCGGTGCAGAATGTTGATGGGATCCGGCTGCAAACACGAAAACTACTGGAAAAAGCGTACTTGATTCATAACAAATGTGGGTAAGTAAAAATAAGACCTCATGTTCTGGAATAAACTTTCGTTGTGGACAATGACATGGGATAAATTATAACATTAAATGTTATTAGTTTTCTGATTGGTAAAGTTCAATATTGCAGAATTACCTCTTTCTTTGCTTGACAGATATTAGTACACAAAAAATTACAGTTCTTGAGTGGACAAACGTAAGTGGTCTTTAACATCATATGAGATACTTTCAGAAATGCAACTCATAAAAATGACATCAAATATTCAACAGTTATTCCTATCGCCACATTCAAACTGAAAATTATGCTTGCCTGTTCATCTTTCCCTATACTTAAGTCTCTGGATGTCAACCAAGAATGCATAACTGTAAGTTGTTGCAATAAAGTACAAATTCTAAAATCAACTGCCTTAAATTAAACACTCTTCTATTACTCATCAAAATAATAATAATAAAATATTCTTCTCAAAAAGCTTGAATCTCTTTCCTCATCTCATATAATTAAACAGTAAATCATCATGTTACCCTTCCTTAGAATATAACTTCAACCATACCATTCGGCCTATGCCGTATGCATGACACACCACTGAATACTACTTTATCCCAGGATTAACAGCGCACGTCGTCTCTCGTGCATCTTGCAAAGCAGAGATGCTCATAACAAGTCTCCAGGCGACACAGGATCCCTGACGACACTGCGCACTTATAGGTTCATTCTTTACGAAGGTGTTTACGCGTTCATGTCATGCAAATACTAGAAAAAAATGTTCATGAAATTTTCTACAGCCCCCCCAGCGTGTTATGTAAACAAGCAAAAGACTCCACTGGCCGCGCCAGATTTGACGTGGGTTCCCTGCCGGCCATGAGGAGGAGGATAGTGCGGTGTGTGAACAGAAGGCTCGTGACGACAGAATAACAAAATTTATTGAACAGCTGTAATACGTTTGTTGTTGACACTCTGGGCAAGCTGGTCGCTATGGACGAGCGGTTCTGGGCGCTTCAGTCCGGAACCACGCTGCTGCTACGGTCGCAGGTTCGAATCCTGCCTGTGGCATGGGTGTGTGTGATGTCCTTAGGTTAGTTAGGTTTAAGTAGTTCTAGGTCTAGGGGACTGATGACCTCAGATGCTAAGTCCCTTAGTGCTTAGAGCCATTTGACTCTCTGGGCGACGTTTAGTTCCGCTCGTAATATTCTCGGCCGTGATGGCTGGTTCAAATGGCGCTGAGCACTATTAGACTCAACTGCTGTGGTCATCAGTCCCCTAGAACTTAGAACTACTTAAACCTAAGGACATCACACACACCCACGTCCGAGGCAGGATTCGAAACTGCGACCGTAGCAGCAGCGCGGCTCCGGACTGGAGCGCCTAGAACCGCGCCGCCAACGCCCGGCCGTGATGAAGGTGATCGGCAGAGACTTATACGTGTGCCCACTGCTGCGACGCTACGGCCATACTGTGTCGTACTGTGGCAACTGGAATCTCGCACCGCGGGCGACTACTGTATTCGCGGTTGCGCGGCATGGCGGCTGCGGGCGGCGGGCGGCGCTGGGACGGGTCCGTGCCCTGTGTCAGCAGCCGTCCCCAGCTGCGGCAATGTGGCGTTGGCGGGCCTGGGGCCCCGACTCCGACCCCGGTAACGGCGTTTGTGCAGGCCACGCCTCAGAACGACAGTGACAGTGCGTTGCCACAGTGCACCCCAGACGGTGACTCCCACTACAGGCGGCTGCCTGCTGACAGCGTCCGACGATATTTACAGCGGTGGTGCCACTTTGGCGCCTCCTAGGCGACGACCTACATTACGACGGTGACTACTATGATGATTGCACTGACAGTGATGATTCTGAACTGGTGACGGCGATGAGTGACAAGCTCTGCGTCATTCCAATGCCTCACAACTGTCGATGATGACGAACTGGCTACTGCTCCTTAAATATGGCTTTCTGCCGCTGATGTCTGCTGTTCTTCTTCCCGAGCACCTCGAAGGAATATTCCAGTGCCGCTCGGCTGGCCTAACGTACCCAATTACCACCCTCGATGTTGACATCCTGGAATGCGGTGAGCTGCTTCCTGTAACGTCCTCTGCTGGACGGCAACACAGTGTTCTCATTTGCGTTGCTGAACTCGGTGCTCCGCCGTCCAACTTGTGTCATAGCGTCATACCGCTGGCTGTGTAACAGAATGTAACATACACACTGCTTCTGGATCCCAGTACTCCACATTTTAGCTAACCTCATTCCTGTAAAGCTCCTACATTTAGCTAACTTAATCGCTCTGACCATTCGACCATCTTCATTGCCCCCTCTACGGAAGGAATCTGTCCCTGCATCTGCCTCTGTATCTGTTCACACTTGACTCTATTTACAACATTTTGAACCCTCAACCATTACTGGACTTGTACCGTATTTACGCGGTTCACTTCATTTGAAACTATATATTGTGGCCTGTCACTACAAATCACACCACAGGTCCCCCTCTTATACACACTTGTTCACTATGGTATTTGAGCACACTTGATCTTTGCCTTTATTCACTCATTACGCTGCCTTGCTGGGGGTTGCCGTTCTGATCGGTTCAAACCCTTAGGCTGAAAGTTGGGATCACCACAATGAATACACAAGATATTGATGAATTAATTGCATCCAGTTGCTGAATTGCTACTGCTGCTTGCTTCGGCAGCTTTTCACGTGCCCTAAGAGATATTCCATGGTGACACAACCATGATGAGTGGCTATCATCTGACTCAGAGTGGTCAGTAGTGTCGTTAAGAAACGAAAGTATTCAGGGGGCAAAACTGAGCAAGGTAGGTTAGGTACATAAATTAAGGAATGGACCAACTGACAGCTATGGTTCCCATCATCGTAGCTGGTAAGCATAAGGTGTGTCCAGATATCTCACAACAAGTTCCATTGAGTATTAATTCTTGACCCTGCAGAAGCAAACTTACGATGCCATCTAACTTGCCCTGCTTGTGATATGTACAAATAACGACTGTCGGCAATGCCACCGAATATAACCAGTGCTGTCCTACCCACTGGAAGTACTCCCCCGCCTCCGAACTCCCTGTAATGCCCTATTGACGTTAGATACGTCATCAGCATCTGCTGTACCAAACACAGTCTTTAGGATCCTACCACGTGCGTCCAACCATCTTTTTTCCTTCTGATCTGCAGGATTAACACCGTAGTCTATCGTAGTTACACCCATAGCTTTGCAAACTCTGATTGTAACAGACGATACTCTCCTTGTGACCCGTTATAAGCTGAGCGATCACTCATCATGCTGTGCTATTTCCTAGACGTTTCCTCCACTCTCTGAATCTAGCTCCCGAGTGCTCAAATCTTGCAGTTTACCCTTAGTGTCCACTAGTGATCCAGTATAATCACGTCCATCTTCCGATGATTAACCATATTATCCGGTTTCCTTCTCTTTGCATTTTTCCTTTCTCTCTCCTCTTCTGTCGTTTCTCTCCCTCCCCACCCTCCCTCCCCCGCCCTTCTATTAAAGCTGGGTTCATACGAGGCAGATTGTCCATAACTTCTTTAAAAGGCTGAATTCATCTTACATTGCTATTGAAGGGAGGTGGGGAGCTGCAGTTTAATGTTAACCAGTGATATCATCTCATTTACCTCGTAAGGGCGATTATACCATGACACAAACATCATTTTCCCCTTCAGCACATAAGCGTTCGCTAACATAACCCACTGACACACATGGTACTTAGGTAACAATGCTTTCATATCAGGCCCCCTTTCCTGTTTCTCTAAAGCCTTCGTATTCATTATTTTGTATTTGTTTCCAGATAAGTTTCACTCTTCTAGCTAAACCCTTCATTGACGAGATGTATCCTTGCGACGGGGCTTTGCAGAATTCAAGGGGCGATGGCATCTTGTGCCCAAGAATTACTTCGTATGGGGATTATCCTGTGCTGCGATGTTGTATGCAGCGATGATGTAGGCCAATAGGACATCGAACTTGTATGTTGCGAATTTATGTGAAACCTCAACATTTTTGAAATTTTCCTGTGGACTCGTTCCATGCGACCGTTAGTCTGAGGACGCAGAGTAGGCCTAACCATCCATTAATTTCTTAATGTGCAGCAGCCTGCATAGTTACTGCGCTAGTTACGACATAAAATTTGCGCTCTTAACCATGATTATAGTTTCACGTGCCCCAAAGTGAAATTTCCACTGAATGACTAGTGCCTGGACTGCTAAAGCTATCCAGGAAACGTAACAAGAAAAATGGTCAATAATGGTTAATATGTAATGATTCCATGCTGGTGTCTGTGGCATGTGTCCTAGTATGTCCTATCCTACTATTTGGAAGGCCTAATCAGCTTCCAGTTATCTATTTACTTTAAATTCCTGATGGCCAGGTTCCGGTCTTTCAGCACATGGAACTAAATTTTTCATGTAATGGGCCATGTCCTGCCTGCGTGTTATCCACCAATAATTCTGCACTATCCTGCTCTCTACTACTCTTCAACCTGAACGTTCTACTACAATTGAATCATGTGCTTGCCTCAACACCTCGTCACACAAGTTCTGCGGTACAACTAACTGCAGCCCATTTTGCATTGTTTGGTGTAATATTCCTTTCTCTGTGCAGAATTGCTGTTGTTTAGCAAACTACTGACTGTCTGGGTCAGCATTTTGTGATACCCTCCTTTCATTGATGTCAATGCCTGTGCATTCCATAGAGCATACCTTACGGCTGAGTCTGTCCATATTAGCGTGTGACCTTCCTAGCCAAAGTACTACCTAGTAACCGAACTCGCTTAACCATACGTTCCATCTGAACAATCTACTCACAAGGTCTTTAAGTCCTAAAAGCCACATACGTGCTGTGTTATCAGAGACTGCTTAAAATCGTCTACCACAGAAGTAACAAAATGAGTACTTTGTTTCAAAAATCACTGTGATCATTTACTCCTCCATAGTGGAATAATTTAGTACAGCATTATCGAGCTGCCATGAAGCGTAAGCAGCATGTTGGCCCTCTCCATCTACTTCCTCACTCAAAATAGCTCCAAACTCGCTCGAATCACAATAAATGATTTTCCAAAATCTGGATAGTCCAAAATGGGACTACACGTCAATTGATCTCTTAAATTCTGTTAACGCCACTTCACATTGAGCTGTCCAATGAAACTTCACTACTTTACACAGCAATTGCATGACAGGTCATGCAATTTCTGAAAATTTTCGAACATACCTACGGCAAAAATTCGTCAGCCCCAAATAAGATTCCAGTTTCTTTATCTTAATGGGAGTTAGAAAAATCTCAAAGGCCTGAAATAGCTTTGGATAGGTACAGATTCCATCCTGCTCTATCATGTGGCCCAAATACTGAACTTCTTGCAATAAAAAATGACATTTCTCTAAACTCAACGTTAATCGTGCTGCATGCAGACAATCAAACGCTTCGCGCAACAGCTCCAAGTTTACGTATTGTTTGAAAACACGATTACGTCGTCCAGGTACAGCATACACTGTTTCGGTTTGAATCTGCACAATACACTATTCAAGAAACGTTGAAATATTGCCGGCGCGCTTTTAAGCGAAAAAAAAAAATGCGGCGAAACTGAAAATCCCCATTCAGCACTGACGGCCGAGCGGTTCTAGGTGCTTCAGTCCGGAACCGCGCTACCACTAAGGTCGCAGGTTCAAATTCTGCCTCGGGCATGGATGTGTGTGTTGTCCTTAGGTTAGTTAGGTTTAAGTAGTTCTAGGAGACTGATGACCTCAGAAGTTAAGTCCCATAGTTCTCAGAGCCATTTGAACCCATTCATCACTGAGGATGCAGTTATCGGTTGGTCCTTCAGCATCGCTTCTAACTCATGGTAATCACTATGCAAATCCAGTGTTCAAGTACCGACACTGACCCAAGTTGTCCAATGTCTGCTATATCAGTCATAGGAACCGCATCTGACACCATTTTCTGATTGAGGAACTGGTAGCCACAACAGAAAGGATATGCTTTGCAATTACAATGGGAGCGAACCAGGGACTACAACTAGGTTGTATGATGCCATCTCAAAGTTACTGATCTATAAGCTCTTCCATAATCGGCTGTAAATGTAACAGTCATTTGTATCAGGTGCTTTACTTCCAGTAGGAGTTTGATGTAGAACAAGCAGTGTTGCAGATAAAGGACCGGACAGATTGAATAATTTCACGTACTCACTCAACAGATTTTCCACTAATGCTTTATCCTGTGCATCAGGATGTGCTACCTTACTCCTTAGCACTGACCAGTCGACAGACCCTCCCGACATTGTGTTGTTTGTTGTAAAACCATAGTCTAGTTCTCTGTCATCCAACACTTCTAGATTAGCAACCAGGGTACCGTGCGACAACTTAACTTCCTCTGGGCCAAAATTATCAATAGTGACAGGCACTACCCTCGTGCCGTCTATCTTCCAAACGTAGGACACACTACGTCATATAAAATAGCTAACTGCATGTACTCCTTCGTTAACCGCTAAAGTATTAACCATATACAAAGAGTTCACTGGCAGGGCAGTACCAATATCAATCCAGACTACCTTTCCTGTAGCTTTCGAAATGCTATTCCTTGAATTGACCGTAAGGGACTTTGTACGCAGTTTAAATGGTTTCCTCTGGCCAGTGGGCGACATCGCGACAGTGAAGGTTTTCCGGCAGCAGAGCCTAAATGTAACAAAGTTAATCAGGTTCTACCGTTTGGCGTTTAATCGCAATTATTACGCGATGTACAACCAGGAATTTGAGTCCGAGAATAACGTCGTACCTGCCGCTGACCATAGGGAGAACTTCGCTGTTCTCTCACAGTTGTTCTGCTGCATCTCAGAACTTCAACACTGGAGAACCAAGTGAATTTACACAGCCTCTTCCTCCGCCACTTAATGTCCAGCACTCAACTTATTTGCCCCAAATACGTGCTCACTTGCAAACCGATACCTGAAAACCAGTATCCAACAACATTTTACATGAAACTTCCTCGCAGATCAAAACCATGTGCGGGACCGAGACTCGAACTCGGAACCTTTGCCTTTCGTGGGCAAGTGCTCTACCAACTGGGCTACCCAAGCACGACTCACGATCAGTACTCACAGCTCTACTTCCGCTAGTGACTCGTCAGGAACCCAACACAAAAGTCTTCGACGTGATCAAAGACAAAATTTCCCTCTTATTACTGATAAGAGCGAAATTTTTTTATGATTAACAAGAGAATGTTTTCTATAAGCTCGATGAAGTTTTGAAGGGATGTTTGATTTATTTAGGGGAAACTGCGTTTTCTAGCACTATATGATACAGCTGCATTGTTTCATTTATTTTTACTACAAGTCTCCTCAGTTTCATATTATAAATCAACAATTTTCAAATAAAACCTGAAATAAACTTTAATAATTTCAGTTTTGCAGAAAGTACCGTTTATTATCTTCAGTTTCCAAAGACTCACAGCTTCCAGTTTCTAAGATAATCTCGTAAGACACTGATCTCATATGCAAACAAGACGACCAAAATGAGGTAACGCCCGATAGCATGCAACAGGTCTAACATATGCGTAACGCGGTTACGATCTTGACTGACCAAACCTGCTAGGGGAACTACAGTAGTCTACACGTACTTGAGGAAGTCTGCTGTAGCCCACGGTAGTTTTACAACTACAGATTCTAATAAAACAATTCCAAACTACCACCTTCAGTCGAACGTTATCCGGTGATGAGGTGCAGCAGAAGTCGCACTGCGAGTTTCTCGTTGGCACTACGTGTCTCTGCGACACACACTCGTTTCTGGGACGTTGCTGCAGGCACGGGAACGAAGGCGGGCGTCGGCGCCGCAGTGCGGTAGTGCGGCACAAGCAGCAGCGGCAGCCACAGCCCAGCCGCGCGGCTTTCAGACGCGACACTCGTGCAAAGGACGCGGACACGCCCTCGGCGACCTCGTTAACTGAGAGCCCGCGAGTGCGTGCCTGGCGGTGCGGCGCGCTCTCCTTTGGGGACAGACGGCGCGCCGCTGCGGTGGGCCACGCCCCGCCACCAACTACAGGCCGCGGCGCCGACAAGCGCCACGGCGCGTCGCCCCCACTGCAGGCGTGTCTGCCGGCGTCCGTACACGTCGTTGACTTCCAGCAGGGGCGCCGCGGTTTCCATTAGAACCAGCGACGTCTCTACATCAGCACCTACAGCTATACTCTGCGAATCGATATGCAGTGCTGGGGAGGGCACGTTTTCGTAATGTACCACTAATTAAGCTTTCCTCCAGTTTCACTCATGAATTGAAAATGCGAAGAATGATCCTTACTACACCTCTGATGGTAACTACTGCAATCTGATATTCACGGTTTCTGCGGAACCGACATGAACAGGGCTGACGAACAATCCAATTATACGCCGTCAGAACAAGTTCTCGAAATTTTCTAAGAACGCCCAACTCAAGCTGCATATCGGCCGACATGTTTGGACTCATATTCACAGATAGCCTGGAGTAAAACAGTAAACATCCTGAAACTAAATACATAAATTTGTTGTAATAAAAACCAACTCTATGGGTAGCATCTTGAACTAGTACTTAAAACGACCAGGTTCCCAGGTTCAAACCCAACGACTGCTTAAATTTTGAATAAAAATCTTTCGCAGTGGAGGCTGAAATCTGCCGGTATAAGTAGTCACACTTGTTCTGCCAACGATCTTGTCAAAGAGGATGGAGGAGCAGACAGATACTCACGGCACTTTCTTGCTCTTGGAGTGGGAAACTGCCCCTAAAAAGCAGACGACTCAGCGATCATCCACGGTACAAGCAAGCAGATAACAATGGAAACCACTGCATTGAAGACACATAAGGTAAAGTTACAGGACATGTGGCTTGTAACTGAAAGTATGTCATAATGATCCCTCTAGTGGCAAAATATTCCTGATTAAAAAAAAATTGTTTATTCATAGACACAATCACATGTTTATGACAGTTATAACCGGTTTCGGCCATACAATGACCAACTTCAGATGTTAAAGGCGGCATACACTGAACACAGGTCAACGTGTTCCAATAAAACGAGAATTAAACATTGACAGTTTGCTATAAATACTGTGTATTTTTAAATAAGGGACTGGAGGATAACTATGTAGAACAAAAATGTTCCGTAGTTTAAGCCGCCCTTTATATATCGTCATTTACTTTCTAGACGGTTTACGGCTTCCGGTTTCTAGGGAACCTAATCAGAGACAGGTCGCATACGCGAATGAAGCAATCCAAGTAACGTAACGCCCAATAAGTACGCAACACATATAAAGTACAGGTAACGCGTTTACGATCTTAGCTCACCAAAGCTATTAGGGAAACTACCATAGTGTACGCTTACTTACGGTATTCTACAGTACCCTACGGCAATTTTAAACTCTACTGGTATAGAATTGACATGAATGTAGTGTGACATGCCATATTTTTCTATTTACTTTGCGAACGTGCAGAAGAAGATACATCTCTTCAAAAATTAGAGAACTCTGATCTTTGCAGTACTCTAGATCTGTTCCAAGAAGGCAGAAGATCTGTTCTGCAAACAGAATAAGCTGCATGCGACCATAAAGGAGAGGATCAATATGGTGCATATTACTGAATAGATACAAGTTCGTAAATATATGTCTGACACTGCTTCAGTTCGAGGCGATCTGAAAGTTATATTACTCTTCAAGAAACAAGGTTACCAAGATCGCTAGCAATTCCTTTTATTACTACTTTTTATTGCCGATTTCGATAGATCTACGCCGTCATAATGTGATTCGAAAGTCACAAAAACAAACTTCCTAAGTAAAGATGGCTTAAATATATACGATTTCATATCACCACTATGTACACTACTCCAAAGTTAGAACGCAACTTATAACATTATTAGTTGTCATAAAAATAAGTGCTAGCAATCTTGGCAAACTTGTTTCCTCAAGAATAATATAAGTACTTAAGTGTTCAATGTAGACGAATACACATCTTGCAGGGCTTTATCCGTAAAATTTTTGAAGTTCGCATCCATCGGAATCACTCTTTTTCACCATAACTGACACATTCTTCTGCTATAAGAATTTGTTCTTTATGAAGCTATCCACTGTATTGTATGAAACACATTTAAAGATGTACAGCTAATTTCCCCCAGAAGATACGAAGGAATTTTGGCTATAAATCAATGATAGTCGCTTCTGATGGATAATGACTCCGAGAAGTTGAGAAACCAAATTTACTCCCTGTATTTGACATAATGCATCAGTTTCAGTGATGTTACGCAGTAAGAAACGGGCATTCATTCACGATGATTATGTCTTCAAGCCCACTTTTTGTTCTGTAACAGCCAGTGACAGTACACGAGCAAGGTGAAATACCTGCTCCACATCGATTTTTGTCGAGTAACGTTAGTGACGCGCCATGCCTCACCGTCAACAGGCTATTCGTGGCCGTGGCACGTAGTTCAGCGCCGGCTTCTGGAGGCCGGACTACTTAACAAATATGCGACCACAAAGGAGAGGCTCAACGATAACTGCCGGGACAGTGTCAATTGTAACATATTTTTTCATTAACCGGTACTGTCCTCAGCAAATGAACGAACAGTACAAGCACACAGGTCGCAAGGTGCTCTTTTTGATCCCAAATACTTCCATGACTTACGTCGCAGTGGCCGTATGTCTGTGACAGTGCGGGGCTGGGCGCACTCCCCTGGACTTGGAATTCTTCACACTATAGATGACTGACTTGATGATGCCCATTGTAGCCATACGTTCTACATCCACACTAATAAGAAAAGTGTGAAACTGTCATTTTTTTCTGATTGCCTGTTTGAACACACTAATCTCCAAAGACACTGGATGAATTTTCGTGGTGTTTCCACGTGTAACTTTACGGTAGCTAGGGTAACGTGTAGGCTTTATTTCATGAAAACGGATCACGAAAAAAAAATGGCGATTTAAAGTTTTATGAGTCTGCTCAGCTTACTAGTTCGGATATTTACTTTAGTGGCGGTCTAGCTTACCAAAGAGCCAACAGACTGCGCTTTTAATTTTTTTATTCCATTGATGGAAGTATTTTCGGAAACTTCCGTCAGTGACAGAATTAAGCGCCGCAGTCTTATCACTATGAATACGAAATAACACTTAATTTACTTGTTTGGGATGTACAGATTTACTGATTTCGCTTTGCGTATCAAAATCTTAACGCAGCTGGTTTACTTCTTTCGATAGGTTTCATTTATAATGGCTTCTTGGCTTGGAAAAAAAAATTATTGACCAGGTGATCCTTTAAGTGCTTCGTTTCTAACGACTGAGGTAAGGAACTCTAAAAATTGGCGGTATGCAAAGACCGGTTTGTAAATTCAGTTGCAAGGCATAGGCGTTTTGCTGATAAGTAATCTTACGGTCCCATGACTTCAACTGCATGCTGAGGGAGTAATCTGTTTCCAGCAGGACTAGTCAGCAATGGCGTAGGACTCGTTTGCGGAACATAATGAGAGTTATGTACTCGATTGGCGTCTTTCTGCATCAGACCTAATCCTACTGAAAACGTCTGGATAAAGGCGAAACGAATTAAGCGAGGAAACTGATCTGACTCCACGCCAAGAACTGGAGATGATCTGTGGAACGTGACTCTAGGTGCCTCATGGTAGGCTCCATTCCTCGCAGATTGTTTTTGGTCGGGATATTAAACAGGACAGAAGCCACATGCTATGCACTTTTAAGGGCAGAAAATATAATAATAAGACGCATTGTAAGTAGGCTGTTTTTCTTATTGGTAACGCCACGTAGCGCTCTGTATGAAAAATCACTGGCTGTGCTGTGTGCAGTCTGTGGGTAGTTTGCATTGTTGTCTGCCATGTAGCGTTGGGCAGCTGGATGTTAACAGCGAGTAGCGTTGCGCAGTTGGAGGTGAGCCGCCAGCAGTGGTGGATATGGGGAGAGAAATGGCGCATATTTGAAATTTGTAAGACTGGATGGCATGAACTGCTATATATATTATGATTATTAAGGTAAATACATTGTTTGTTCTCTATTAAAATCTTTCAATTGCTAACTATGCCTATCAGTAGTTAGTGCCTTCAGTAGTTTGAATCTTTTATTTAGCTGGCAGTAGTGGCGCTCGCTGTATTGCAGTAGTTCGAGTAACGAAGATTTTTGGTGAGGTAAGTGATTTGTGAAAGGTATAGGTTAATGTTAGTCAGGGCCATTCTTTTGTTGGGATTTTTGAAAGTCAGATTGCGTTGCGCTAAAAATATTGTGTGTCAGTTTAAGCACAGTCATGTATAATTTTTCTAAGGGGACGTTTCAACATGAACTGTTCGTTGTATTAATTCGTGATTTTTGCCGTCTAAATGAATTAACGGAGGAACCGAAAAGAACCAGCACTAAGCCAGATACGAACCAAACTTTGTTGCTAGGCACTTGCTTACTAGGTCGCTTTCTACGGCACTTTTCCTTCCATGTGTTTCTTCACCAGTAGTTCGGCGCGGATGTCCTACAGCTGCCGACGTTCGGATACTGCTTACCGCTCTTGACTCCACATCACCCAATGAAGTACCTTTACCAAATCTACAATGCTACGAATGACGTGGCAGTTTTATTGCGTATTTCTAGAGGATCTGTCCTTAACGTTCGGCGTCAGAAAAGTGTTAATCCCTCTAATACACTCAGAAAAACAAACGTTCTTTACTCTTATGAGCAGGTCTGTACTCCCTGTAATGCAATTGATTCACTGGTATTTTTCGTTCTGTCATGTATAAGTGATATGGCTGTACGATACTGCATGGCTGGGCGGACAATATGTCTCCCCTCTGAGGAGTTGGTTGCGTGGGCGTTCTTTGTGGCCCTCCTTACCTCACAGAGTCTATGATAAATGGTAGCCGGTGGATCTTGACCAATTTCGAAGAGCGTAATCGTGGAGCGATTATCTGCAGTCTCGATATGTTACAACCCAGTGGTTGTCGAATTATATCGCGTCTTGGTTACCGGTAATCCTACTGAGGACCGATGACCTCGCTGTTTGGCCCCTCCCTCAAATCAACCAACTGACCAATCCTACTGACACTAGGTATAACACTTCACAAACAACATACAAATGCTGCCGCTAATTTAGAAACTCGGTAGGTTATATTTCCTAGTAAACATTCCTTGTAAACTTTCCTATCTGTTAAATGAGGTCACCGTGAAATGCTAATAATTCGCATATCCAAGCCCGAAGTACACATTATGTCAATTTGACGGTAGTTTGACGCCGCATTCATGGTGCTGTATTTTTATAAGCAACAGTGAGTTCGTAAATCATCAAATTTTGCTGCATTATCGCGGGTTAAATTTCAAACTTTAGTCTACTGCTTATATGTCGGAGCCACTAGGCATTGTTTTGACTTTAATCACACGCACCCACGTATTTATTTGTCACTCCCATCCTGCGTTCTTCGCCAACACTATTATACGGTGAACTGTACTTTTAGTCACGACGTCTACTGTCAGGTGTTACGCTTAGGAATATCAGAAATCTCGTGAAGCAAATGGGCAAAAGTGCAAGTGATGGAATATCTGTCCAGTTTGCGGCTTTGTTGACTCATCTAAACTGTCATCCAAAATGTCCACACCACACGGCCCTTTGCTCTGTGCCGATTGAAGTGGCGTAACCATTAACACAGTAGACAAGAAATCGGGAAGAATGTAGTTCCGTTTAGATTTTTCTTGATTTCCATAACTATTAAATCGATTGCCTGAATACTTCTTTCTAAAAAGAAATGGTCGCTTTTACGCCCAATTCGAGCATGTGCTCCAACTCTAATGGTCCTATATTCCATGATATGTTAAATGCTGTTCTTCTTCCCTTTTTCTCCCCCACTGCATTAGAAAAGCTTCTGCATAAGTGTGTTACGAAGAACTTGGCATTTATGTAGATTAATAATATTTTCCACAAAAGATAACATATACCTCAAAATGAAATTTTTAAAGACAAAGGATTAAAAGTCAAGGAGAAAGAAACTCGGAAAATATTTAACAGAATGCAAGGAATACAAATGGGACTATATTACCAACCAACGGCTAGATTGTGGAATATTACAAAAATCTTCTTTGTGTACAGTATCTGATCTAGGAGATCCGTTGTGACTTTATACTTTCTTCCGTATACGCGATTTATCAGGTGGCGCCCATTCAAAGATTACAAATAGATTTGGTATGATTCGCGCATTACTTGGAATAAAATTTGATTTTTAGAAAGACACAGGTTGGTATCGACAGTATTTTGGTTCCCGTGACAGAAAAAACATATTATAATAGTATTAAATTTGTAGTTACTGAACGTATTGTTTTCGAGTAAGAAATCTGGTTTTCTCTGAGCATAGTTTCATTCGAAATAACCCGGAACGTTCCATATTGGGTACACCACAAATTACATACATTTAAAAGTAACTACTGGCCGAAAAATTTGGCGTTTGCGCGAATATTTATTTATATTAATCTTCTGTTATTTCATCGTCGGCCGGAGTGGCCGAGCGGTTCTAGGCATGGATGTGTGTGATGTCCTTAGGTTAGTTAGGTTTAAGTAGTCCTAAGTTCTAGGGGACTGATGACCTCAGATGTTATGTCCCATAGTGCTCAGAGCCACTTGAGCCACTTTTTGTTTTTCCATCTAGTCTTCCTTTTTCTCTCTGTGCATCTCCTCCCTTCCTGTCTGTCATCCAATTTCCCTATCCCCTCTATCTATCCATCTTCTTCTTCACAATCTCTTGTCTCTCCATGTCCACCTCCTCATCTGCCTCTCTCTGTCCATCTCTCCTCTTACCTTTTCTGCCCGTCAGTCCGTTATCACCCCCACTCTAATAATACGTTGGTAGTCTTTACCGCCACACTATTTCTTTCCATATGGTAGGTACTTCATGTACGAAGTACCAATTGATCCAGAGACTTAGAAGGACATGTTGAACATATGCGAAAGTGATATACATTGCACACATACACGTCTTATTCTCTGCTGTTCTACACCACACGACTCAAGAAAGGATATTAAATTTATTTGTGATATTCAAGTAAGTGGATTGATCGTAGGTTCCGAAACACGTTGACCAATCATTGCCTCGCTGCAGTGCTCATTATCGCGACCTTGTTGACACACCGAGCAACACAAATAGGAGACAAATTGCACCTGATGTTTCTAAAAGAACTCCAAGACAACTCAACTCACGAACTAATCATCAAAAGGTCGGTTTAGAACATTTTTTGTCACCTCTTCCCGTCTACACATTTGTAGAATGTTACCCACTATTTTTTATAAGTGATAAATCATGTTACGAGCAAATTTGGTTGAAATTGCTCCAGGTATTTCTGACTTATGTTTCAGTGTCACCCTCTTACTATTCTTACCCCTGCTGGATGTATCGCAGCTAGTTCTTACCAGCACATGGCTTGTTTCCAGATAGTAAGTAACCAGTAAACCGGGATGCTTTAAAGCATCGAACTCCCCTGAATATTAAAACTTCAAACTTCTGATTATTTCACAAATGCGTTAATGTTTTAAATAATTGCCGTTAAGCCCGTAAACTAGAACAAGTTTAGAAAAGGTCTGAAGTTATAAATTACCTTTCACGTTTATTCGAAGTGCTATCATTATCCAACACTGGCTGAACAGGGTCTGAGTAACTCAGTTTTGAGAAAACCTAGTTTGTCGCGCACCTCGATCCTCATGTCATATATCCTTAACTATGTGACGAGCAATGATATCATTTCTTAGGTACAATCAGTGGTACATGTGGTTACTGACTGGAAACCATGTTGTGAATAGATTTAGTAGTAAATAAGTAATAAATAAAAACGTCACGCCTCATGGGACATTTTTTTCTGTAGGAACAGTGAAAATGTTGAAAGCGGTAAACTTTTTCCCTAGCCATTTTGTGGGGGTTGTCAGCAGAGAAAAAGTTTCGTAAAAATTTGAAATAACGTGTAACGTTTGTTGCAAGTCACTAAGTGCTCTCATTCTGGAATATTGGATCATTACATCCCAGCTACTTGTGCTGATTAGTTACGGTTATATTTCTGACTCACCCCCAACATTTTGAATGTAGATGCTTTTTTCCATTGTAGTTCTTCTTTCCAGATGTTGTTGTTGTTGTGGTCTTCAGTCCTGAGACTAGTTTGTGCAGCTCTCCATCCCTCTCTATCCTGTGCAAGTTTCTTCATCTCCAAGTATCTACTGCAATCTATCTCTTTCTGAATCTGCTTAGTGTATTCATCTCCTGGTCTCCCACTACGATTTTTACCCTCCACGCTGCCCTCCAGTACTAAATTGGTGATCTATTGATGCCTCGGAACATGTCCTACCAACCAATCTCTTCTTCCAATCAAGTTGTACCACATATTCCTCTTCACCTAGATTCTATTCAGTACCTCCTCAGTAGTTACGTGATCGACCCATCTAATCTTCTGCATCTTTCCGTAGCACCACACTTCGAAAGATTCTATTTTCTTCTTGTATAAACTATTTACCTTCCATGTTTCTTTTCCGTAGATGGCTACATTCCATACAAATGTCCGACCCGATAGCTGAGTGGTCGGCGTCACAGATTGCCGTCCTACGGACCCAGGTGCGATTTCCGGCTGGATCGGGGATTTTGTCCGCTCAGGGACTGTGTGTTGTGCTCTCTTTATCATCATTTCATCCCCATCAGGCGCGCAAGTCGCCCAGTGTGGCGTCGGGTGTAATAAGACCTGCACCAAGGCGGCCGTAACTGCCCCGCAAAGAGCCTCCCAGCCAATGACGCCAATCGCTCATTTCCATTTTTTCCACACAAACTTTCGGAAAGGATTTCCTGACACTTAAATATATACTCGATGTTAATGAATTTCTGTTCTTCAGAAACGTTTCCTTGCCATTGTCAGGCTACATTTGACTTTCTCTCTACTTCGGTCATCAGTTATTTTGCTCCCCAAATATCAAAACTCATCTACTACTTCAAGTGTTTCATTTCCTAATCTAATTCCATCAGCTTCATCTGATTTAATTCTATTACATTCCACTATCCTCGTTTTGCTTTTGTTGATGTTCATCTTATATCCTCCTTTCAATACACTATCCATTCCGTGTAGCTGCTCTTAATGGTTCTTTGCTGTCTCTGACAGAAACACAATGTCATCGGCAAAACTGAGAGTTTTTATTCCTTCTCCATGGATTTCAATTCCTCGACCATTTTTTTCTTTTGTTTCCTTTACTGCTTGCTCAATATACAGATTCAATAACATCGGGGATAGACTACGACCCCGTCTCATTCTTTTCCCAACCACTGCTTCCCTTTCATACCCCTCGACTCTTGTAACTAACTGCCTTCTGGTTTCTGTACAAATTGTAAAAAGCCTTTCACTTCCTGTATTTGACCCCTGCCATTTTCATAATTTGAAAAAGAGTATTCCAGTCAACATTGTCAAAAGCTTTCTCTAAATCTACAATTTCTATAAACGTAGGTTTGCTTTTCCTTAATCTGTCTTCTAAGATAAGTCGTAGCGTCAGTATTGTCTCACGTGTTCCAATATTTGTACGTAATCCAAACTGATCTTCCCCGAGGTCGGCTTCTACCAGTTATTCCATTCGTCTGTAAAGAATCTGTGTCAGTATTTTGCAGCTGTGGCTTATTAAAATGATTGTTCGATAATTTTCATACCTATCTACATCTGGTTTCTTTGGAATTGGAATTATTATATTCTTCTTGAAGTCTGAAGGTATTTCACCTGTCTCATACACCTTGCTCACCAGATGGTAGAGTTTTTTCAGGGCTGGCTCTCCCAGGGCTTTCAGCAGTTCTAATGGAGAGTTGTCTACTCCCAGGGCCTTGTTTTGAGTCAGGTCTTTCAGTGCTCTGTCAAACTCTTCACGCAGTACCATATCTCCCATTTCATCTCCATCTATGTCCTCTTCCATTTCCATAATATTGCACTTAAATACATCGCCCCTACATAGACCCTCTATATACTCCTTCCACCTTGCTGGTTTCCCTTCTTTACTTAGAACTGGTTTTGCATTTGAGCTCTTGATATTCATACAAGTGGTTCTCTTTTCTCCAAAGGTCTCTTTAATTTTCATGTAGGTAGCATCTATCATACTCCTAGTGGTATATGCTTCTACATTCTTACATTAGTCCTCCAGCCATCACTGCTTAGCCATTTTGCTCTGCCCATCGATTTCCTTTTTGAGACGTTTGTATTCCATTTTGCCTGCTTAATTTACTGCATTTTTATATTCTCTCCTTTCATCATATAAATTTAGCATCTCTTCTGTTATCCAAGGCTTTCTACTAGAACATAGTAGGTCTACTTCATCATCTGCTTCCTTCACTACTTTATCTCTCAAAACTATCCATTCTTCTTCTACTGTATTTCTTTCCCCTGTTCTTGTCAATCGTTCTCTAATGCTCACTCTGAAAGTCTCTTCTTTCATTTCACTCAGGTCCCATCTTCTTAAATTCCCACTTTTTTGCAGTTTCTTCAGTTTAAATCTTAGTTCATAACAAATACATTTTTGTCAGAGTCCATATCTGCCCCTAGAAATGTCTTACAATTTGAAACCTGGTTCCTAAATCACTGTCTTACCATTATATAATCTATCTGAATCTTTCCAGTGTTTCCAGGCCTCTTCCACATATACAAACCAGAAACCTATTGTTTTACAATGATTAAGTTATTCTCTGTGCAAAATTCTGCCAGGCAGTTTCCTCTTTCATTCCTTACCCCCATACTGACCTACTACTTTTCCTTCTCTTCCTTTACCTATTACCGAATTCCAGTCCCCAGGGCTATTAAATTTTTCTCACCCTATACTATCTGAATAATTTCTTTTAACTCCTCACATATCTCTTCAATCTCTTCAACTGTTGAGCTACCTGGCATATACAACTTTTCTACTGTGGTAGGCGTGGTCTTCGTGTCTATCTTGATTACAATAACGCGTTCACAATGCTGTTCGTAATAGCTTACCCACGCTCCTATTTTTGTATCCATTGTTAAACCTATTCCGCATTACCTCTATTTATCAAAACTAGACATGATTGTCTCAATGGGAATTCCGCGATCGTTCATTAAATAAAATATGGCCCTTCAGTCTTCGGTCGCTATTCTTTATTTTCAATTACCGGTTTCGGGCTAGCTGCCCATCTTCAGATCATATATTGTAGTTACAGAGTAACTTGACCGTACACAACACTGGGTTCGCTGTCATAACTCATAACTGACAGCTGCCTATCTTCAGATCATATATTATAGTTACAGAGTAACTTGTCCGTACAGAACACTCGGTTCGCTCTCATAACTCATAACTGAGTTATGACAGCGAACCGAGAGTTCTGTACGGACAAGTTACTCTGTAACTACAATATATGATCTGAAGATGGGCAGCTAGCACGAAACCGGTAATTGAGAAATAAAGAATAGCGATCGAAGACTGAAAGGCCATATTTTATTACCTCTATTTGATTTTATATTTATACCCCTGTATTCACCTGACCAGAAGTCTTGTTCCTCCTGCCACCGAATTTCACTGATTCCCCCTATATATAACTCTAACTTATCCATTTCCCTTTTTAAATTTTCTAACCTACCTATCTGATTAAGGGATCTGACATCCCAAGCTCCGATCCACACAACATCAGTTTCCTTTCTCCTGATGATGACGTCCTCCTGAGTAGTCCCCGGCCGGAGATCCGAATGGGGCGCTATTTTATCTCCGGGGTATTTTACCCAACCGTACATTAAAGCTGCATGTCCTCGGGAAAAATTATGGCTGTAATTTTCCCTTGCTTTCAGCCATTCGCAGTACCAGCACAGCAAGGCTGTTTTGGTTAATGTTACAAGGCCAGATGCCTCAATAATCCATACTGCTGCACCTACAACTACTGAAAAGGCTTCTGCCCCTCTTCAGGAACCACACGTTTGTCTGGCCTCTCAACAGATACCCCTCCGTTGTGGTTGCACCTACGGTACGGCTATCTGTATCGCTGAGGCACGCAAGCCTCCCCACCAACGACAAGGTCCATGGTTCATCCTTGCAGATAGTAAGTGATATTTTTCCCAAGTCTGATTGAAATTGAACCACATTGTTTAGCAGATGAGGAACATGCGAAGGCTTTTCAGCAATTAAGTTCCGATCGAAAGCGAAATGGAAATTACAGTGAAAATCGAAAAGGTTTTATTTGAAATAGTTTGCTGTACCTTGCAGCTACTATTGTACACAGTTGCTGCTCCGCATTAGAAATTTTTCGTACTTTTGTAGCTACTTTCCAATATTCTGTTCATAGAAGGCAGCCGCCCGTACTTTTGATCACTTCTCTACGCTGGTCTGCAGTTCATTGACTGAGACAAAATATTATATTCACAGCCAGCGGTTCAAGTGAGCAGATATGACCATGTATATACATACACATATATACTCACAAATTAATTGTTACAATATATAAAGGTTTAACGTTGTTCACTGACTAACAACTACTACACTATCATTCGTGATCCTCGAGCATGCGGTGTCCCATTTTGTGCATCTTTGTCTTATATAAAATACTGTAACTGTCACGTCACAGTACTCGTATCCAAGCTAAAGAGCAGAAGAACTCTGAGACGAAATGTTTCAGTCGGCTTGCATCTCACAGTTCTCGATCCTGCACAGACTTCTTTCCTAAGTCTCTGAATCAGCAGCAGCTCGCTGGAGACTGGTGGCCGGAGCTGGAGCCGCGCCAGCGAAGTTGAGGTGAGGTGCTGGCAGACCAGCGGCAGCGGCAGCGGGCTCAATGACGCGTGCAGAGGTGCGCTGACTCGGTGAAACATCTGCCGGCTAACCGATACGGCACCCACATCCGCACTTTTATGTCTCCCAGCACAATTCACGGCTGCAGGAACTCTTCGTTCTCTGCTTCCTACAATCTTTGGCGATTCATCCAGTTCCCAGGCGGACAAAGGTTACGATGTAAGTAAATAAGACCAAACTTCAAGACAATCTGATAAAACAGATATCCAGTGACTTGAGCAGTATTACGAAAAATTGTGGAGGTAAATTCTGGTATTTAAGTAATATCGTTACGAGAACTGTTACTGAGTATAGCGATGGGACATTCAATTTGCAGACGACCTCATCAACAGCGAAATACCGACATACAAATGATATGAAGCTTAGTGAAATTTCCAACGGCCATGGCGCAGCGTTGACACCGGTTCCCATCAGATCACTGAAAGCACTTATATTGGTGACGTTTCGGGTCTGCAGAGCGCTGTTGTCAAGTATTGTGCGCTCAGCCGTTCTGAGGCCAATTGAGAATCTACTTGATGCAGAAGAGGGGTCTCGGATTAGGAAAACTGTAAACGGCCGGGAGGGCGGTGGGATGACCTCATACCCCTCCACAGCCGCATCCAGTGATAGGTATCGGCCGAGGATGTAACGGCGGTCGGTCGATCCCATTGGGCCTTCCGAGACCTACTCGAATGGAGAGATTGGTGAACTTATATGGTGTATCACAGGGACCGAGTTAATTTAGCAGCTACGTAAATTCTGAAAGTAAAAAAACTTTGTGTCTTGTCAAGGGGGAAGCCTCGTCACAGAGGTCCATCGCATGAGCTTCTAGGGAAGTGATCCCAGTGGTGGTTTCCCCTAGCCTTCCACTGATGATGATGAAATGATAATGAGGACAACACAACACCCAGTACCTGTGCGGAGAAAAATCTCCGACCCACCCGGGAATCGAACCCGGGGTCCTTGGCTGACAGACTGCAGCGTTGACCACTCACCTATCGGGGAGGATATTATGCAGGTAGCAATGATTAAATACAGGGAGCGAGAAGTTATGTACAGCTTGTTCAGAAACCACAGAGCTGTACTCAGAGGCGAAGGACATGAAAGGGAAGCTGTGGTTGAGAAGGACTGAGACAGAGTTGTAGCCTATCTCTTATGTGATTCAATCTGTACGTTGAGCCGATAGTAAAAGAAATCAAGGAAAAATTTCGAAAATAAATTAATTTGAGAAAGAAAGAAAAACATTGAGGTTTTCCAACGGCATTATAATTCTCTCAGAAACGGCGAAAGAGAGTTGTTGAACTGAGCAGGTAATTTTTAAGACGGACATCAACAAAAGGATAACAATGGTAAGGTTATGTACTCTGTGAAATCAGGCGATGCAGATACATTAGGATATGACACTACAAATTTTGTTGTTTGGGTAGGAAAATAATTGATGACGTCGGAAATAGAGAAGACAGGCTATAAGAAGAAAAGGGCTCCTGAAAAGGACAACTTTGTCAATAACAGAGATCACTACTCAAACTATTGACACTAATGTGCATTTCATGCAACTGTTTCAGCATCACGATCGGCCTCATCTTAATGCGGCTGTTAGGCGCGTTAACATGGAGCTGGAGAGGGCGCTGATGGCGGCGTACGTGGGTCATATTTCAGTGGTGCCAGTTGGGTCTGTCAGTAGAATTGGTTTCACTAGGCATGGCCTGCACCTCAACAGGTATGGGAAGGGGAGGCTGGCATAGCTTATAGGTGATAGTGAATGGTGGTGGGATCACTCATGGAATAATTCCTGTAGTATTTGAAGTTAGAACTGCATTTTTCTTAGACTGAAGTCAGCTGGTAGGTATACCTGCTTAAAGGAAGTCATTCTAACTGAGGGCTCACCTACAGAAGATGTCATGTTTCCAAGTACAGAAGGAATTAGCATATTTCAGCAAAATATAAAAGGTATTATAGATCAAGTTAGTAAACTGCTTATACATGTTTACTCTCAAATTATTCGTATGTCGGAGCACCACTTAAATAATTCGACAATTCAGAGACTTCCTTTACCAGGATACAGATTAGCTGGCTGCTTTTCAAGACATTCCTTGCGTGGTGGAGGCGTGGCTATGTACATAAAAAAGAGTATTCTATTTGAGTCCATAGACGTATCACGCCACTATACTGAACAGATATTTGAACATTGTGCGGGGGCAGTTGAATTTAGTGAAACTAAACTTTTATTTGCTTTTGTTTTAGGTCCCCTAACTCTGACTTCAGAGCATTTCTGCTCAAGATAGAGAGTATTCTTGATTCACTTTGTAGGAAGTACCAGAAATTAGTTATTTGTGGTGACTTCAATATAAATTTTGTACACGACGGTGGAAGAAGGATGTTTGTAGATCTCCTAAATTCATATGATCTGCTGCAGACTGTGTTTTTTCGAACTGGGCTGCAGGGGAACAGTAGCACATCCAGACAATATTTTTATTCATTCTTCATTACTAGTTGGGCATTCTGTCAGTAAAAGGTTGAATGGCCTTTAGATCATGATGCACAAATTTTAACACTAAAACGCTTTTGGACTCAAACAAATTACAACCTATGTAGGAAAGTTAATCCAACAGCAATAGAGAGTTTTTTAAACATTGTCAAGGAACAAGAGTGGCAGAATGTTTATAGTGCCGATGAAATAGATGATAAATATGATGCTTTCCTTAACACATTTATCATACTCTTTGAGAGTTGCTGTCCATTAGAAAGTTCTAAACGGGGTAGCAGCCGTAAAAGGCAGCCCGAGTGGCTGACTAGTGGGATAAGGATATCATTTAGAATAAAGTAAGAATTATATCGAAATGTTAGAAGTAATCACAAACATGCTACAGTAGCCATTACAAACAGTATTGTAAGGTGCTTAAAAAGGCAAAGAGTATGTGGTATGCAAATAGAACAGCCAATTCACAGGATAAAATTAAAACCATATGATCAGTTGTGAAGGAAGTGTCTGGTCAGCAGCACAAGATCGACGATATAAAGTCAGTTCGTAGTAAAAATATTTCTGTTACTGATAAATCAGATATATGTACAGTATTGAACGATCATTTTCTGAGCATTGATAGTGAATTAAATAAAAATTATGTTTCTACAGGGAATCATATAATTTCGTTGGCAAACGCCTTTCCGAGATTGATGTTTGAAATACTGCTCTGTTATACCGACATGGAGGAGATTGAGTCAATAATTAAATCACTGAAGACTATGAACTCTCATGGCTATAATCGAGCGCCTAGGAGAATATTAAAGCACTGTGCTGCCCATGTTAGCCCTGTATTTAGCCATATTTGTAATTTTTCCTTTAGGAATGGTCAGTTTCCAGAGCGATTAAAGTACTCAGTAGTAAAGCCGCTTTATAGAAAGGGAGAAATGGATAATGTAGGCCATTTTAGATCTAATTCTATGCCATCAGTGTTTGATAAAGTTATTGAAAGGGCTGTGTATGTAAGGATAATTGATCATTTTATATCGCACGATTTGTTATCCAATGTACAGTTCGGCATTAGATGTCGTTTAACAACTGAAAATGCTACATTGTCTTTTCTCTGTGAGGTACGGGATGGATTAAACAAAAAGTTTCGAAAGCTAAGCATGTTTTTTTTATTTAACTAGTGTCTGTTTGTGTTGATCACAAAATATTGCTCCAGAAGTTGGACCATTATGGAATACGGGGGACTAGCTCACAATTGGTTCACCTCTTACTTTAGCAACAGACAGCAAAAGGTTATTATTCACAATGTTGAGAGTGACGTGGGGTCTGAGTGGGGTACGATCAAGTGGGGGTGCCCCAGGAGTCAGTTTTGGGTCCACTCCTGTTCCTTATTTATATAAATGATACGCTCCCTAGTATTATGGGTAGATGCAAAATATTTCTGTTTGCTGATGACACTAGCTTGGTAGTAAAGTATGTTATGTGCAACATTGTCTCCGTTTCAAATAGTGCAGTTCATGACCTAAGTTCGAGACTTCTAGAAAATAACCTAACGCTACATCACAGTAAGACTCAGTTTTTACCGTTTCTGACACAGAATTCCACCAAACCTGACATTTTAATTTCACAAAATGGGCATAGGATTAGTGAACCTGAACAGATTAAATTTCTAGGTGTTCAGATAGATAGTAAACTGTCATAGATAGCCTATGTTCATTATCTTGTTCAAAGACTTAATGTTGCCATTTTTATTATTCGAACGGTATCTGAAGCTATTGATCGATTGACACGAAAATTAGTCTACTTTGCTTATTTTCATTCGCTTATGTCGTATGATATTATATTTTAGGGTAACTCTTCCTATTCTAAAAGAATGTTTTTGGCTCAGGAACGGGCAGTTCGGGTAGTAAGTGGTGTAAGTTCACGAACATCTTGTCGACCCCTGCTCACCAGTCTGGGTACTTTGACATTGGTCTCTCAATATATATATTCCTTACTGCCATTTCTTGTTAACAATATTAGCTTATAGTGCTGGATGGAATTGATGCTTTGAATCCAGCAGTACTGTCCATAAATCCGTAAGAATACGGGGGAGGGGGGAGAAGGGGAGGGAGGGTGTTGGGAATCTCTTCCAAACAGCACATTGCAAGGCATCCCACATATGCTCAATAAATCTCAGAAGGGTATGGCTGGAGCCACTCTGTAGCAGTTCTGGACGTGTGGGGTGTCGCATTCTCCTGCTGGAATTGCCCAAGTCCGCGGAATGCACAATCGACAGGAATGTATGTAGGTTCAAATGTCTCAAATGGCTCTGAGCACTATACGACTTAACTTCTGAGGTCATCAGTCGCCTAGAACTTAGAACTACTTAAACCTAACTAACATAAGGGCATTACACACATCCATGCCCGCGGCAGGATTCGAACCTGCGACCGCAGCGGTCGCTCGGTTCCAGATCCGCACAGCCACTCCGGCCGGCAATGTATGTAGGTGATCAGACAGGATGCTTACTTAAGTGTCTCCTGTGAGAGTGGTATATAAATGTATCAGGGGTCCCATATCACTCCAACTGCACCTGCCAACACCATTACAGAGCCACGACCAGTTTGCACAGTCCCCCGACGACATCCAGGGTCCATGGAGTCATGAGGTTGTCTCCATACTCGTACACGTCCGTCGGCTCGATAGAAGTTTAAACGAGACTCGTCCGACCAGCAACATGTTCAAGTCATCAACAGTCAAATGTCAGTGTTGACGGGCCCAGGCGAGGCTTAAAGCTTTGTGTCGTGCACTCATCAGGGGTACACGTGTGGTCCTGCGGCTCCGAAAGCTCATATCGATGATATTTCGTTGAATGATTCGCACGCTGACAATTGTTGATGTTCCAGCTTAGAAACCTGCAGCAATTTGCGATACGGTTGCACTTCTGTCACGTTCTTCAGTCGTCGTTGGTCCCGTTCTTGCAGGATCTGCTTCCAGCCGCAGCAATGTTGGAGATTTGATTTCTTACCGGATTCCTGATATTCCCGGTACACTCGTGAAATAGTCGTACAGGGAAATATCGACGTCATCGCAATCTCGGGGATGTTGTGATCCATCGCACGTGTGCCAACTATAACACCACGTTGTAACTCACTTAAATCTCGAAATGTTCAAATGTGTGTGAAATCTTGCTAAGGTCATCAGTCTCTAAGCTTACACACTACTTAACCTAAGTTATGCTAAGGACAAACAGACACACCCATGCCGGAGGGAGGACTCGCTAATCCCGCGCGGCACTTAAATCTCGATAACCTGCCATTGTAGCAGCAGTAACCGATCTAACAACTGCGCCAGACACTTGTTGTCCTACATAGGCGTTGCCGGCCGCAGCGCCGTATTGTAATTGTTTACGTATCTCTGTATTTGAATACGCATGTCTATAACAATTTAATTGGCGCTAAAGTGTAGAGTATTGCTTGTCAGTGTACGACCCTTACGAGGGACTTATTAACTGGGAACATCAAAAGAAGAACAGCACTTTCAGTTCCGAGTTAGTAACTGAATTCGTCACGGAGATGCTTATTCAGCTCCAGAGCAGATCTTGAAGAAAATCTATCCGAGAAGTGTTCAGCCACGAAGTACTTCGAGAAGGGATACTGATGAGGCAAAGTGCAGTGCCCGGTGTCTAACATGAGACTGATTGGCGCCTAGTGGCATTGTGGGCATGTGAGTCGGAAAGTAAATACAAGCGGAGATGAATAGGGAGCCATCCTAGCGACGACAGTGGCCGGAAATGAGGAAATCCACACACATTATCCGCTGTATCAAATAGGATTGCAATGGCCCGACGCCCAGGAACGTGCTTCTCGGAAACGGCGAAACTGGTCGGCTATTCGCCTTATGGTGTCGTGAGTATCTGTCGGAGGTGGTAGAATGTCGACGAAATCACGAGTGGGCGAATTCTATGTCTGATCAAGAACGTAGATGTCGGACGCCTGCGCGCACTGTTAATCAGGTCAGGCTACGACCTGTGGAGACCTGATGACTCTGCTGGTGCAGGCACAGGCGTCTCGGAGAATGCTGTTTGGAGCATAATATTACACAATGAACTTTTCAGCACACGACCACTGCGTGTTGCCATGTTGATCCAGCGACATCATCAATTACGACTGTAGAACATGCACGTCACGATGGACGCAGGCCGCTGGGAGCAATGTTATACTATGGGCGACTTTTACCTAGTCTTCCGTGGGGTCCATAACAGTAATCGGAGGCTTCATGACAGATATCGACATTCAGCAGCTGCATAAATATACGTGGTAGAAGGCCACAATCGTGCTACAGTGGCTTGAGGTGCGTGGCACTAAACTGACGTTGATATTTAAGCCAACAAATACGCTTGATCTGAATTCTTTGGAACACCCGCAAGCCACCGGTCCGTAATATACAGTAATCGCGTGACCTGTGCGTAGGCGCCCGGTGCCACATACTTCCGGGAACCTGCTAAGAACTCGTCGAATGCATGCCACCCAGGATTACGTTAAAATGTGAACCAATATGCTATTAAGCAATATGCAATTGAGCATAATGACTTATTTCTGTGTCGGCCGCGGTGGTCGTGCGGTTCTAGGCGCTGCAGTCCGGAACCGCGGGAGTGCTACGGTCGCAGGTTCGAATCCTGCCTCGGGCATGGATGTGTGTGATGTCCTTAGGTTAGTTAGGTTTAAGTAGTTCTAAGTTCTAGGGGACTGATGACCTAAGATGTTAAGTCCCATAGTGCTCAGAGCCATTTGAACCATTTATTTCTGCAGTGTCTTCCGAAATGACCATTTTGGTAAGGTCAGGCCTCGTCTTTTCTGGATGGCATTGGTCGATGGAACATGGTAGGTATTATACAACAGCAGTTAACTACCGCACGTTACACCCCAAGAGAAATATAGAACGAGATGTAGACACGTGCTGCAGAACATATCACATTTTAATGTAGAGGACAAGACTAATAGCGATCTACATCTACATCCATACTCCGCAAGCCAGCTGACGGTGTGTGGCGGAGGGCTAGTGCTTACAGTACTCATAAAAACTGATGATGTTTTGTAAATTTTAGAAACAACTGTGATACAAATTCAACTACCTGCTTACAGCAATATCCAATCCCAATGAGAAATGACAGCAAGAACCTCCTTGCATAATTAAATGAGCAACATGACGAAGAGCAATTTATAAACAACGGTGTGGTTATATCATTACTAACAATAATTGTCCCTTTTTTCATAATTGTTGCTTTTTCCCCCTCTGTGTGTCTTTCGTGGCTGACGATACATATCTATGTTACCTTCATTCATTCCAAAATGTTATAGGCAAGATATTTGAACTTTCCAGTCAGATCGGTATTCTTACTCGTTTCAAAGTGATCTAATCATCGACAGGACATTAAATTCTAATCTTCCATTGTCTCCCTTTTCTTATCTTTCTCTATTTGTCCCTTTTTTTATTACAGTTTGTGTGCTGTTAATTTCAAACAGCTTCATATATTAACTATAGTTATTGTGTATAAGGCGTTCAACGTACTAGTACTAGCAGGTTAATGTGAAGGTTAGTTAGTCCGCTTTGAGAGAAGCCGACAAATTACAGATTAAAGGGCACAGAGATAACTTTATGTATTAAACTCTTGAATAACATTCCACTTGAAATTAAAATTTAAAGATAATTCATTTTAATAATGCCAGCGACGTCAGTACGCCCAGTGTCCGTAATTCTTCTTAGATATCTAACTAATCGATGAGTTAACATGTTGAAAGATACAATTACTTTTATTAAGGTAATCGGTTTCGACAAATTATTTATGTATTGGATGCCATAGAGATAACTGTTATGCAGGGTAAAGTTTTTCAGGCTTTTATTGCGGCATGTTGGTTTATGCTCCATAACACCGTAAAAATAAAAGAACACATGCGTGCATTCATTAAGTCAGATCTCCGTCACACCATATAAACGAATATCTCTAACAATAAAACTTGAATAACGAACCGATAAATTGCTACGATAACATAGTCAATCTTCTAACGCCAGCTACACGACTAAGTGTGTCCCCTATCTTTTGATAGAGAGTAACGGTGAAACATGTTCCTGGCCACCCAGATTTAATTTTTACCTTTTTTCCATAAATGACTTAAGACGAATGTTTGGTTTGTTGCGTTGCAATACCGACGACAGGTTACCAAACCCTTCTTCGTCCAGTTCTACTTTGTGATCGATCACCAAGGACATCGTCGTAAGCGGAACGTTGTGCCTCAATGTTCCTTTTTCTCCTTACAACTTTTTATGATGCTGTTCTTGAGATAACCTAAACGTTAGACAATCGTAAGAACGAAAGGACCTAAATGATAAAAAATTTGGCAGTTACGTTGTTCGACGTAAGCTGACTGCTATCCATACAAATTTCTAAACAAATAAAGAAAGGCTGACGCAAGCCTACAATAACACATATCCCAGTATGCCTATCCTACATAAATACTCCGCAAGCCACTCTACAGTGCATGACAAATATTTCACCAGTATTTTCGGCCTACTTATAAATTCCATTCGCGTACTGGAGACTGAAAAAATGAGTGTATAAATTCACCTGTACGTGACTCGACGAATAAAGTATTCTCTTAATTGGAAATGGTTTGCGACGACAGAGATCGTTAAGCCACAAACGCATGCAAACATAAACTAAAATTAAAAATGGAAATTTCAGAATAAAGTGCAACTGGCACGTTCTAAGATGAGTCAAGCAATATAGTACTCTCTCCGTCACTCATATATCGAAAATTCTAGCTTACGTTGGAGCTCAAGTCATCATGATCATTAGTTCACAAAACTGAGCAATAAAAGTTCAAACTACTAAATTCATGTAGTAAAATACGTTATACCCAAGAAAGAACCACTATAAATCAAGGAAATAATACAAACTCTGACGTCTATTATAAAAGTAAGTAACTGAAGACAACATTCCAAACACACTACTACTTTTACACTTAAAAAATATTTAGAATTTACTACCAGTGAAGTCTACGTAAAAGCCATTTAGGTCCTTGTAGAAGTTCTTTTTAGGAATCTGTAACTCAGTCACAAAAATGGATCCCTCGTAGGATCACACTGTGTTGTCCACCTGTGTGTCCAACAATTGAAAATATTTCTTCTCAGGAACGCGTAGACGTATCAAATATAACTTTGTGTCACATATTAACATCTACGGTTCCCTGTGGCACTGAAGTTTCTATGTCATACACTCAAAAGACGCCACATATTTTGATATGCTTAAACTCACACGTAAAAACCTACAATATATTCCCCGTTGGCCTAGAATCATGAGATTTGACAGTAAGAAAGATTTTACAATACGACTAAAGGAAAAAATCCTGAAATTGTTAATTTGTAATTACACTGCCCGAAAAAAAATTTAGTCATTTGTTATCCGACTGTCTGTCTGTCCATTCACCTGTTAACAACTATTTTCCTCAGCAACGAGTAGACGTATCAAGCTGAAATTTGTGTAGCATATTCCCTATATTTCTTTGTTGGTGTAGTAAACGTTTCTAAGTCGATGAAATCAAAAGATACAGCCATATTTCGATATTCGCAGACTCACTCATTAAAATCAGCAGGTTACTTCCCTTGACCTAGAATCATGAAATTTGGCAGGAAGCAAGATGTCACAGTAACTAAGGGAAAAAATCAGAAAACTGTCAATTAGTAATTACGTCACGGGAAACAAATGTTTTTCTTGTTATCTGTTATCCTACTTCAGACTTGCCAGTATCAATGTCGATAAGAGGCAATAATAGTCGGGATTTTCGATTCCCGGGTTAGATGAACTGTCTGTATAGACAATTAAGTTTGTACGGAACACTGAGAGTGCGAGTTCTAATAGCAGCTGGCCAATTTTTTCTTCAGGCTTTGTGTGTAGCGACACGTTGTAGTTATGCGCCGTTGCAATGCATAACGTCCTACTTTCACACTAAAATTTGATGGTAGCCACTAGCCGGAACTAGTTATCTGAGAAGTTATACAAATACACTGAAGTGCCAAAGAAACTGCTATAGGCATCCGTATTCAAATACAGAGTTATGTAAACAGGCAGAATACGGCGCTGCGGTCAGCAACGCCTTTATAAGACAACAAGTGTCTGGTGCAATTGTTAGATCGGTTACTTCTGCTACAATGACAGGTTATCGTGATTTAAGTAAGTTTCATCATGCCGTTATAGTCGGCGAACGAGTGATAGAACACAACATTGTCCGCAGCTCGTGGTCGTGCGGTAGCGTTCTCGCTTCCCACGCCCGGGTTCCCGGGTTCGTTTCCCGGCGGGGTCAGGGATTTTCTCTGCCTCGTGCTGACTGGGTGTTGTGTGCTGTCCTTAGGCTAGTTAGGTTTAAGTAGTTCTACGTTCTAGGGGACTGATGACCATAGATGTTAAGTCCCATAGTGCTCAGAGCCATTTTTTTTTTTTGAACACAACATCTCCGTGGTAGCGATGAAGGGGGTTTTTTCCCATACGATCATTTCACGAGTGTACCGAGAATATCAGGAATCCGGTAAACATCAAATCTACGACAGATCCTGCAAGATCGGGACCAACGACGACTGAGGAGAATCATTCAACGTGACAGAAGAGCAATCCTTCCGCAAATTGCTGCAGATTTCAATGCTGGGCCATCAGCAAGTTCCAGCGTGCGAACCAACCAACGAAAAATCATTGATATGGGCTTTCGGTGCCGAAGGCCGACTCGTGTAGCCTTGGTGACTGCACGAGGCAAAGCCTTACTCCTCGCTTGGGCCCATCAGCAGTGACATTGGACTGTTGACGACTGGGGACATATTGCCTAGTAGGACGAGTCTCCTTTCAAATTGTATCGAGCGGACGGACGTGTACGGGTATGGAGACAACCTCATCAATCCATGGATCCTGCGTGTCAGCAGAGGACTGTTCAAGCTGGTGGAAGCTCTGTAATGGTGTGGAAAGTGTGCAGTCTGCTACGTCTAGATACGACTCTGACAGGTGACAGGTACATAAGTATCCTGTCTGATCACCTGCATCCATTCATGTCCATTGGACAATACCAGCAGTACAATGCGATACGGTACACATCCTGAATTGTTACAGAGTTGATCCACGGACACTGTTTTGAATTTAAACACTTCCGCTGGTCACGAAATTCCCTAGACATGAACATTATTGAGCACATCTGCGATAACTTGCAAACTGCTGTTCAGACATTATTCGAGTCCATGCCATGTCGTATTGTGGTAGTTATCCATGTTCGCTGAGGCTTACACGATGTTAGGTGTATTATGTGGTGAGACAACGCTAAAATAAAAAAAAGCAGGACTGGCAATAAAAAGTAGTCACTACTAACGTGGCTAGTGGTGGCACGTTGAGAATTACTGGGTGGAAACGTAAAAGGTGGTACTTCCTTACAAATGTAACAGCAAAGCAGACCAGAGTGGCGAAGGGTAGAAGCAGCCCGAGGAAGTGACTAAGACGGAGTAACAGGCTAGCGGAAGTCAGACTATCTTGTCCCCCCTGCGGGTCCGGGGATTAGAATAGGCCCGAGGTATTCCTGCCTGTCGTAAGAGGCGACTAAAAGGAGTCCATCCCCCTCACGGGGGTAGTTAGCGCCTGCGTCCGGAGACGGACGGTTCCACGACCTATAATTGTGGTCTTTTTGGTTTTTCACTTCTCGTTTCTTCCTTCCTTTGGTTGGTTCCTTTCTTTGCTCTTCTCCACCTCACTGTCTTCCTTACTCTTTCCCTTGACTTCTCCTTGCCTTCTCATTGCCTTCTTCTCCTTGCCTTCTCCTTGCCTTCTCATTGCCTTCTTCTCCTTGCCTTCTCATTGCCTTCTTCTCCTTGCCTTCTCATTGCCTTCTTCTCCTTGCCTTCTCATTGCCTTCTTCTCCTTGCCTTCTCATTGCCTTCTTCTCCTTGCCTTCTCATTGCCTTCTTCTCCTTGCCTTCTCTGGTCTCCGCCTCGGCGTTTGAGACAGTCTGTCCTCTTTCTCCCTCTCTCTCTTCTTTTTCCTCTTCTTCTTTCCTCCCTGTGCGTGCCTGAAGGCCGACCCACGCGTTCGCACGCGTAGCCGGTGACGGGGTAACGCGTAAGTCCCCGCACTGGGTAGACATGTAAGGCACGCGCGTACCCCCTGGTAAAGGCCAGGCCCGGGGAGGGGTGATTGCCTGAGCTGATACCTTCTGACCATGCCGATTGGTCCCTCCGTCTGTTTCTCGGGAGGTGTGACCTGAGGTGTAAACATTCACCTAAGGCGGGAGTGCCCTCTGAGAGGGTCCCCACAAGGAAGGAGCGCGCCATAGGAGACGCTGGCAATCATGGGGGATTCCTCCGCAATGGATTCTACTCCATCGCTTTCGACTTCTGCTCAAAAACGGAAACGTGACCAGCCACCAGTGACCAAAGTACTACCGCCTGCCCCACAGTTCCTCGTCGTTTCTCGATCGGAGGACGGAAAGGATTTTTCCTCTGTCAACCCTTTCGTTATCCAGAAGGGCGTAGATGCCATAGCCGGATCTGTCAAATCTTGTACCAGGTTTCGTAACGGTACCTTATTACTAGAAACTGAGAGTGCCTTTCAGGCACAAAAACTGCTTCGGGCCACCCTCCTGTACACGTTCCCTGTCCAGGTGGAGGCCCACCGAACTTTGAATTCGTCTCGTGGTGTAGTCTATACTAGCTCCCTCGACGGATTGACTGACGAGGAGATTCAATCTTTCCTCGCTGAGCAGGGCGTGACGGCTGTCCATAGGGTCATGAAAAAGGTCAACAATGACCTTGTACCGACCCGGACACTTTTCTTGACCTTCGATAGTGTAAAGCTGCCATCGCGCATCAAGGCGGGCTACGAGGTTATTTCTGTTCGCCTCTATGTCCCGACACCTACGCGCTGCTACCAGTGTCAGCGTTTCAATCACACTCGACAGTCTTGTTCCAATGCGGCTAAATGTGTCACTTGTGGCAGGGATGCCCATGAGGGTGACTGTCCACCTCCGTCTCCTCGTTGTGTGAACTGTCAGGGTGACCATGCCGCATCCTCCCGCGACTGTCCTGTCTATAAGGAAGAACGCTGTATCCAAGAAATTCGGGTCAAAGAGAAAGTGTCCACCTCTGCTGCTCGCAAGCTATTGGCTAGTAGGAAGCCCACGCTGCTCCCAGCGGGGAAATACAGTACTGTCCTCGCCTCTCCTCGGACTACCAGGGAGGTAGCAACCCAGACATGCGATCTGACCTTCAGCACCACGGTCGTCCGTTCGGCCAGTGCTAAGATCGCGCGGTCGACGTCTCCTCTTCCTCCCATCACCCCACAGACACCAGCCCCTTCATCAGCTTCTGCTAAGACGAAGACCCCGAAGTCAGATGCACGGGCCTTCAAGAAGGAACCATCCCGTGCAGACTTCCTACGTACCTCGACCTCCCAGCCTTCGACCGGTACTTCCACCAAACGTCCTTCCAAAAAGGCTCATAGGAAGCACAGTTCTCCTTCTCCGCCACGGCGCATTTCTTCTCCTGCGCCACCCAGCGGTTGCCGCCCCAGGCCGTCATCCGTTTCGCCTGGCCGCACCGCTGGTAGCCGTACATCTGGCCGTTCACCTGCGGAGGAAGCTCCCCCTCCCGGCCATCCTCCCGAGATGGCCGATGAACCTATAGACCCAATGGACGATGACTGTCCGCCTATTGATAGCGGCGGCAGTGCTCGCTCGAAGCCAGGCCCTCAGCGGCCTTCGAGGTGACCCCTTCTTTCATCTTCCTTTTCTTACGATGGCACTTATTCACTGGAATATTCGCAGCATTCGCTCCAACCGAGAGGACTTCAAGTTGCTGCTCCGCTTGCACCGTCCGCTCGTCGTAGCCCTCCAGGAAACGAAGCTACGCCCATGCGATCAAATTGCTTTGGCACACTACACCTCTGTGCGTTTTGATCTACCCCCTATGGTAGGTATCCCAGCTCATGGAGGGGTTATGTTGCTGGTCCGGGATGATATTTACTACGATCCCATCACGTTGCATACCGGCCTGCAGGCAGTTGCCATCCGCATTACTCTCCCCACTTTTACGTTTTCCTTTTGTACCGTTTACACTCCATCGTCATCTGCCGTTACCAGGGCAGACATGATGCAACTTATTTCTCAGCTACCTGCACCATTTTTGTTAACTGGAGACTTCAATGCCCACCATCCCCTTTGGGGCTCTCCAGCATCCTGCCCGAGGGGCTCCTTGGTAGCAGACCTTTTCAACCAGCTCAATCTTGTCTGCCTCAATACTGGCGCCCCTACTTTTCTTTCGGACACATCTCACACCTATTCCCATTTAGACCTCTCTATATGTACTCCCCAACTTGCACGCCGGTTTGAGTGGTATGCACTTTCTGATACATATTCGAGCGACCACTTCCCGTGTGTTATCCATCTCCTGCAGCATACCCCCTCTCCGTGCTCCTCTAGTTGGACCATCTCCAAGGCAGACTGGGCGCTCTTCTCTTCCAGGGCGACCTTTCAGGATCAAACCTTCACAAGCTGCGATCGTCAGGTCGCCCACCTCACGGAAGTCATTCTCGCTGCTGCTGAATATTCCATCCCTCACCCTACTTCTTCTCCACGTCGCGTACCGGTCCCCTGGTGGTCCGCAGCATGTAGAGACGCTTTACGTGCTCGTCGACGTGCTTTACGCACCTTTAAACGCCACCCTACAGTGGCGAATTGTATCAATTATAAACGATTACGTGCTCAGTGTCGTCGTATTACTAAAGAAAGCAAGAAAGCCAGCTAGGCTGCTTTCACAAGCACTTTCAACAGTTTTACTCCTTCTTCTGTTGTCTGGGGTAGCCTGGGCCGGCTATCTGGCACTAAGGCCCACTCACCAGTTTCTGGCTTGAAGGTCGCGAATGACGTCCTTGTGGCCCCTGAGGCTGTCTCCAATGCCTTCGGCCGCTTTTTCGCAGAGGTTTCGAGCTCCGCTCATTACCACCCTGCCTTCCTCCCCCGCAAACAGGCAGAGGAGGCTAGGCCACCTAACTTCCGCTCCTCGAATTGTGAAAGTTATAATGCCCCATTCACCATGTGGGAACTCGAAAACGCACTTGGCCGATCACGGTCCTCCGCTCCAGGACCTGATTCTATTCATATTCAGATGCTGAAGAACCTTTCTCCTGCGGGTAAAGGTTTTCTTCTTCGTACATACAATCGCATCTGGATTGAGGGACATGTTCCCGCATGCTGGCGCGAGTCTATTGTTGTCCCGATTCCTAAGCCGGGGAAGGACAAGCACTTGCCTTCCAGTTATCGACCTATCTCGCTTACCAGCTGTGTCTGTAAAGTGATGGAGCGAATGGTTAACTCTCGATTGGTTTGGCTGCTCGAGTCTCAACGCCTACTTACCAATGTACAATGTGGATTTCGTAGGCGCCGCTCTGCTGTTGACCCTCTGGTTACCTTGTCGACCTTCATTATGAATAACTTCTTGCGGAAGCGCCCAACCGCGGCTGTGTTCTTTGATTTGGAGAAGGCTTACGACACCTGTTGGAGGGCAGGCATTCTCCGCACCATGCATACATGGGGCCTTCGCGGTCGCCTCCCTCTTTTTATTCGCTCCTTTTTAATGGATCGACAGTTCAGGGTACGTGTGGGTTCTGTCCTGTCCGACACCTTTCGCCAGGACAATGGGGTGCCACAGGGCTCAGTTTTGAGCGTCGCTCTCTTCGCCATCGCGATCAATCCAATAATGGATTGCCTCCCAGCTGATGTATCAGGCTCCCTTTTCGTGGACAATTTTACCATCTATTGCAGCGCGCAGTGTACACGTGTCCTGGAGCGCTGTCTTCAGCGTTGTCTTGACCGTCTTTACTCCTGGAGTGTCGCCAATGGCTTCCGTTTTTCTGCCGAGAAGACGGTCTGTATTAACTTCTGGCGCTACAAAGAGTTTCTCCCACCGTCCTTACGACTCGGTCCCGTTGCTCTCCAAATCGTGGAGACAACCAAATTTTTAGGCCTTACATTTGACAGGAAACTTAGCTGGTCTCCACATGTGTCATATTTGGCCGCCCGTTGTACCCGTTCTTTAAATGTCCTCCGTGTTCTCAGTGGTATGTCGTGGGGAGCGGATCGAACCGCCCTACTTCGTCTATATCGGTCGATCGTCCGCTCCAAGCTGGATTATGAGAGCTTTGTATACTCCTCTGCACGGCCATCCATCTTACGCCGCCTCAACTCCATACAACATCGGGGTTTACGACTTGCGATCGGAGCATTTTATACTAGTCCCGTAGAGAGTCTTCATGCTGACGCTGGCGAATTGCCACTCACCTACCGGCGCGATATACTGCTTTGTCGGTATGCCTGTCGGCTACTGTCAATGCCCGACCATCCATCTTATCGTTCCTTTTTTGACGACTCTCTCGACCGTCAATACGGGTTGTATGTCTCTGCCCTGCTACCCCCTGGAGTTCGCTTTCGTCGCCTCCTTCAACACCTTAATTTCTCACTCCCTGCAACCTTTCGAGTGGGCGACAGCCACACGCCACCATGGCTCCAGGCTCAGGTCCGCGTTCACCTTGACCTCAGCTCGCTCCCAAAAGAGGTTACCCCCGGTTCGGTCTCCCACTCCCGTTTTTTGGAACTTCGTTCGAAGTTCATCAACATGACTTTCATTTATACAGATGGCTCTAAGACCAATGACGGGGTCGGGTGTTCCTTTATTGTCGGGGCACAAAGTTTCAAATACCGGCTCTATGGCCATTGTTCGGTCTTCACAGCTGAGCTCTTTGCCCTCGACCAGGCTGTTCTTTACATCTGCCGCCACCGATATTCTGCTTATGTCATCTGCTCCGACTCCCTGAGCGCCATCCAGAGCCTCAGTGATCCGTACCCGGTTCACCCTTTTGTACACCGGATCCAACGCTCTCTTCAGCAGCTGGTGGACGTCGGTTCTCCGGTTAGCTTTATGTGGGTTCCTGGCCATGTCGGTATCCCTGGGAACGAAGCTGCAGATGCCGCGGCCAAGGCTGCGGTCCTCCAGCCTCGGACAGCTTCTTGTTGTGTCCCTTCGTCCGATTTTAGCAAGGTCATTTGTCAGCGCATTTTCTCGCTGTGGCATGCCGATTGGGCTGCACTTACAGACAACAAGCTTCGGGCCATAAAACCTCTTCCCGTGGCTTGGACGTCCTCCTCACGCCTTTCTCGGCGGGAGGAGGTAGTTTTGGCCCGGTTAAGAATTGGACACTGCCGGTTCAGCCATCGCCATCTGCTGACGGCTGCGCCGGCGCCGTTCTGCCCATGTGGGCACTTGCTGACGGTTCGACACATTTTAATGTCCTGTCCAGATTTTAACACACTGCGTCTAGATCTTCACCTGCCAAGTACTTTGGATGCCATTTTAGCGGATGACCCACGAGCAGTTGCTCGTGTTCTTCGTTTTATCAATTTGACCAACCTCTCTAAGGATGTTTGATGATGCTGTTTTTTAATCCTATGCCTGTCAGTCTGTCTTTTATCGTGTTTTCCCTTTTAGTTGTTGTTTTAAACTTGTGCCTCGCGGTGCATTCTTAATGTTGTCAGGGCGCTAATGACCATTGAAGTTGTGCGCCCTAAAAGCACAAAAAAAAAAAAAAACTATCTTGTGGACTGTGTGACACCTTGTAATCATGACAAGGAGCGCTGGGTTGCTCCCTTTACAAGTCAGAATAATAATGAATTTTATTACATAATAATACTTAATCGTTTAAAAAATCAGAGTCTAGTAGAACACTGTGCGGCTTTAAGTCTGAACGCTTATTCAAAGTCAACTGTCAAGATTTTTTTCTAAAAATTTCTACTTTCCACTATATTCAAAATATGCCTTTCTCCTTTTTTGTAAAGTATTTTAAGATTTTGTGTAGCATCTAGGTAGCGAACTCAGACATAAGGGAAAAGCTGTGTGTAAATGACTATAATGAAGTGGGTATGTATTGTGTCGCAGGCAGTAATTCTCCTAACAAATGTACATAGCAAACTGGTTGTTCATTTCAGAAAAGATTCCGAGAACACCTTAACTTAAACAACACGGATCTGCAATAAAAACTAAGTTAAGAGCAAAGCGGGACACAGTAGGGCAAACCTCTCAGAAAATTTAAAAATGCTTCACAAAAAAGGAGAAAGCCGTTTTTTCTTCACCCTTATGTCACGCATGTTGGACTTTTCCAGAGAACTGTGACTATTTATGTCAGTAAGATTTCCAATAAAAGAATTACGTGCGTCATTCAGTTTCGAGTCATCTCGAGGTGGAACAGTGATATTATGTTACATTTTTGCTAGCTGTATACACACAGTTGTTCTTTGCTGTTTCATTTTGCCACAAAAAACGTATAACAGCCACTTGTTAGCGTGATATGGCACTGTTGTTGTTGCTGTTGTTGTGGTCTTCAGTGGAGAGACTGGTTTGATGCATTTCCATGCTACTCTATCCTGTGCAAGCTTCTTCATCTCCCAGTACCTACTGCAACCTACATCCTTCTGAATCTGTCTAGTGTATTCATCTCTTGGTGTCCCTCTACGATTTTTACCCTCCACGCTGCCCTCCAATGCTAAATTGGTGATCCCTTGATGCGTCAGAATATGTCCTACCAACCGATCCCTTCTTATAGTCAAGTTGTGCCACAAATTTATCTTCTCCCCGATTCTGTTCAATACCTCCTCATTAGTTATGTGATCTACTCATCTAATCTTCAGCATTATTCTGTAGCACCACATTTCGAAAGCTTCTATTCTCTTCTTGTCTAAAGTATTTATCGTCCACGTTTCACTTCCGTACATGGCTACACTCCATACAAATACTTTCAGAAACGGCACTAACACTAAAAATTTTAATAATAGAGGTACCTACAATCTTTTCCACGGCATGGTTCATCATAAAAATCCATTTTTAACTTAGTTTCAACCTTATAAGATTGTTGGTATATTTTAGATATGACTTTTATTAAGTTCAATATGCACAAAGGTGAGTGTTGTGTACACAGTTCCGCGTAATCAGCGCGTACACAACTTTCCCACAAGAGCGCGCCCCGTTAAGCACAACAGCGCAGGCGCAGCGCTCGTCCGGTCCGCACTAAGAGATGGCGCTGTCTTACAAACGGACCAAATTCTGCTTCCGCCGATCCGCGTATTAATATGTAAGCAGCCAATGAGATTGCTGCTAACGTAGAACCTCTCCTCCTCGCGGATCACCCACGCGCAGTGATACCTGAACGCTTGAGGTATTATAACGAGTGTACAGACCTCCGATTAGTCAGTCTGCCTTAGTCTGTAGTCAAGTTTCAGTCTGCGCCTAATAAGATTATCATATTCCTCTACATAGCCATGATGAGAAATGTATAATTTTGTCAAGTATCAGAGATATGTGAGAATAATATTAACGTACCAAGACCAAAGGAACTTCAGATTGTCAATTGTAAATAGCATCCAGAATCAAGTTAAGTAAGGTTTATGATTGTTATTATTTTAGTAAATGTATGTGAAAATTAATCAAGTTCTGTTTAAAGTTGGTCACCGTCAATCTGCTACTCTAAGCGTGCAAGTGGCATTTACATCGTCTGACCTAACGGCAGAAGATAAACACGCCACGATAAGACCGCGAGACATATTGCTGACACTCGCCTACTTTGTTAGAGCGACAAGTCAAATAATCTGATGGTGTGTGTACCGAAGGTCTTATACAGCACGGACACCACACTGTATACAGGGTGATTCAAAAAGAATACCACAACTTTAGGAATTTAAAACTCTGCAACGACAAAAGGCAGAGCTAAGCACTATCTGTCGGCGAATTAAGGGAGCTATAAAGTTTCATTTAGTTGTACATTTGTTCGCTTGAGGCGCTGTTGACTAGGCGTCAGCGTCAGTTGATGCTAAGATGGCGCCCGCTCAACAGAAAGCTTTTTGTGTTATTGAGTACGGCAGAAGTGAATGGACGACAGTTGTTCAGCGTGCATTTCGAACGAAGTATGGTGTTAAACCTCCTGATAGGTGGTGTATTAAACGTTGGTATAAACAGTTTACAGAGAATGGGCCAATAAAGTTTTTGGTCCCTTTTTCTTCGAAGGTGCTACTGTAACTGGACTACAGTATCTGGAGATGTTAGACAATTGGCTGTTCCCTCAGCTCGAACGAGAAGCACAACAATTCATATTTCAGCAGGATGGAGCGCCACCACATTGGCACTTATCTGTCCGTAACTACCTGAACGTCGACTACCCGAGGCGATGGATCGGCCGCCAGGCAGCCCGTGACAGAACACTTCATCACTGGCCTCCAAGAAACCGTGATCTTACCCCCTGCGATTTTTTCTTATGGGGGTATGTTAAGGATATGGTGTTTCGGTCACCTCTCGCAGCCACCATCGATGATTTGAAACGAGAAATAACAGCATCTATCCAAACTGTTACGCCTGATATGCTACAGAGAGTGTGGAACTAGTTGGAGTATCGGGTTGATATTGCTCGAGTGTCTGGAGGGGGCCATATTGAACATCCCTGAACTTCAAAATATCCACGGGTATGCTGCCGGTCTATAGTGTCCAACGGGCACAATATTTCGGCGATCAAACATGTCGCCATCATCAGGTGAACTGATAGGCCATCGAAATTCGCACCAATGACGACCTCATAAACCGGGACGGTGGCTATAATCTTAGCAAGGCTTGGGAACCAGCGATCGGGTTAATCAAGAGTAAATCGAGCAGACGTATAGTTGTGACGACCACGGCGGACAGAGCCATCACACCGACGTCATCTCAGACGCCGTCGCAAGCTGTTCCACCGCGCGACCGTGGCGCTGGGCGCGGACGGCGGAGGGAGCGCGCCGCGGGCGGAGGGTATTTAAATCGGCCGCCGCCGCGACCGAACCCAGTTCCCTCTGAGCAGCCATAGCGTACGGATCTCCGTGCCGGTACGTTCACAGGAGCTCAGTCCGTCAGTTCACCTGATGATGGCGACATGTTTGATCGCCGAAATATTGTGCCCGTTGGACACTATAGACCGGCAGCATACCCGTGGATATTTTGATTATCAAATACGCCGGGAGAAACTCAAGAATCACATCCCTGAACTTGTTTTTGAGTGAAAAAAACCTTTTTAAATACTCTTTGTAATGATGTATAACAGAAGGTTATATTATGTTTGTTTCATTAAATACACATTTTTAAAGTTGTGGTATTCTTTTTCAATCACCCGTATTACTCTGTACCATGTAGGTTAAACCTGATGATGCGGCTTTAGGCCGCGAAAGCGGTAGTGTATCAATATAACAAGCATCCCAGCTGTCAGCGGAATTCTTAACATTACGCCTTTCAACAGGATGCCCGCAATATAAAATACGTTGTACAGAATAGGAATTTCCTCTCTCGCTAGCCAGGGGCAGCAGCAGTGGATTGCCACTGTGGAGAGTTAATGTGGCGCGCGCTGCGTGTTGCAGATCCGGTCGCACTGCTCGTACCCGTGCGAGTGCGGCCCGCGGCCGCCGTCGTGCCCGGCCGGCGTGTCGCTGGTGCGCGACGGCTGCGGCTGCTGCGCCGTGTGTGCGCGCCAGCAGGGCGACGCCTGCGACGGCACCGCCCTCTGCGACGAGCGCCGCGGCCTCGTCTGCCAGTACCCGCACCGCACCGCCTCCACCGGCGTCTGCCAGGGTGAGCCACTCTGCACTGCTCTGCCCACTCGCCATCCACAGCACCGCAACGAAGGCATATTAAAGTTCTTGATGCAATAATTTACCAACAGCCGTATGTTTCGTAGAAGTTTATTTTATTTTATGAACTCCTATGTGCTACCAGTTTCGGCATTACATTGATGTCATCTTCACGCCCCACTTGTCATAGTCGCAAAATCGCTATACACGTAAAGGATCATATAACTGGATCCGTGAATCAATCGTCCTGCAACACTTCTTGGTGGCCAGGCGACACAGACTGAAAACAAGCACAGTGAAGTATACTTGCGGCACATGAAAAATAGTCCAATTGGTTTTGCTCTACTGCTAAATGTTGGGGAAGAAAATGAGTCCGTAATTGGCAGATGCAGAAGTGAAACAGGAGACTCTGAAACCTCCATCTGCGGTACAGTTCATTTCACAGTGGTATAAAGGGAAAAAAAAGAAAATACAATATGGGTTTACAATGCTTGCAATTTATATTGAGGTGATAAAAGTCATGCGACAGTGATATGCACATACACAAATGGTGGTATTATTGGGTACGCAAAAGGGCAATGCATCAGCGGAGATATCATTTTTACGCAGGTGATTTATGTGGAATGGTTTCCGACGTGTTTATGGCCGCAGACTTCGAATGCAGAATGATATGTAGCGGCACCACCGTTTAGGATAGGGAAAGTTAGTTTTGTGCAATATTCGGAGCACGAGTTACAGCCAGGTGCGGGCCGGATTGCAGTAAGTTACGCATACTAGCAGTTAGGAAGCAAAATAGAGGCCACAGGGGCGTAGAACTGCTGCAGAGGGCGCACACAGCAGTTTCCATGGCGCAAGTCACAGTCAGAAGGGGGCCACTAGATAACCTAAGTGTTATGCGTACATGATCCGAACCGGCGTGCTTGGCAAAACAGAGGTGCACAGCCGATTATAAATAGGTGCCATTTTCTAACGGGATTGATTCAAGTGTGGCAGCTCTCCCCCGCGGCGGGGCGTGTGACATCGCCGCGCTACACGCAGCAACAGATGGGGCGACAGCGTCCCAGTCCACAGCGACTCGTTGGTTGGACCCTCTGAGGCCGACGTGGCGTCCTTAGCCAGCCAGTGGCCGGCCTCTCTTCGGTTCGCTATCGTGGGCACTCGTCTCGGCTCCCGACACACGCCGAACACTTCCAAGGCGAGGGCCATAGATACGAACACTAGATAGTGAGCACTTGTTGGTCGCCGCGATCTCAGCCACGCCAGTGAAGAGAAGGATGCAGCTGGCCGCCCACAGCTGACACTGAGCAGCATTGAGTCAGCTGCTGATGCAGCCTTCCTGACTTCATTGGTACTCAGTGGGTCAGCCAAGGCCGGCACGACAGAGCGTTGCGTTGCACAGGCCGCTGGGTTGCTTCCTCAGCATTGCAGCGCCATGTGACGCAGACTGAGGTGAGCGGAGCACTTACTGCAAGTGAATAAATCATTTGGAAAGTTCTCGCCGAGTTTCAATTCGCCATATTTGGTGTCTTATACCACAACAGATAGTTGGAGCTAGCGATATATTCCGGGACCGAAAATGTCAAGAGTGTGCCGAAAAAACTAAATTCCAAGCATCACTTCCCACCACAGACAACGCAGAGACTGACGGACTTCATTGAACGACTGAGAGCAGCGGCGCTTGTGTAGAGTAGTCAGTGCTAACAGACAATCAACACTGCGTGCAATTACCGCAGAAATCAATGTGGGCGTACAGCGAACGTGGCGAACATATCCTTTAGGATAGTGTGGCGAAATGCGGCATTAATGGACTGTGGCAGCAGGCTACCGACGCGAATGCCTTTGCTAATAGCACTGCATCATCTGCAACGCGTCTCCTGGGCTCGTGACGACATCGACTGCGCCCTAGACGACTGGAAGTCCGTGGCTTGGTCAGATGAGTGCCGATATCAGCTGCTAAGACCTGATGGTACGGCGCAGACTCCACGAATTCGTGGACACAAGTTTTCAACAAGGCACTGTGCAACATGGCAGTGACTCCATAATAGTGTGGGACTGGACTGGGTGGTCTGGTCCAGCCGAACCTATCACAGACTGGAAATGGTTAGGTTCGGCTATTTGGAGACCATTTGAAGCCATTCATTGACTGTAAGCTCCCAAAACAACGATAGAACTTTTATGGATGACACGGCACAATGTGACTGTTGCTCGAGGTTAGTTTGAAGAACATTATCGTCATTTAGAGCGAGTGATTTGTTTACCCTGATCACGCGACATGAATCACATACAACATTTATGGGACACAGTCTAGAGGTCAATTAACGCACAAATCTCTGCGTCGGCAACACTTTCGCAATTATGGATGACCATAGAGTCAGCATGACTCACAAGTCTGCAGGGAACGTCGAACCACCTGTTGAGTCCATGCCACTCCGAATTTCTGCACTATGCCTGGCAAAAGGGGGTCCGACATGATATTAGGAGGTATCCCATGACTTGTCACTTGAAAACTTAGGTGGTCGCCATTTTCCTTCAAACACACTTCTTTTACGGAAGTCGCGCATCACATATACCTGGACTGTCACTGGTACTTGTTTAAGTTCCTCCCCAACTGGATCCTTAAAAAGTTCCTTGATGGTGTGTGGTGGGTTACATCGCAAAATCTAAAGTTTCAGGTGATTCCAAAGATAGATATCACACGCTGAAAAGACAGGGTATCTTGAAGGCTAGAGAGTGTTCCCGTTCTCTGAATTTTAGTTGACCAGGAAAGACGTTGTGTACTGCGTTAGTGGAATGCCGTGAGCTATTGTGTTTGCAGTTACAGGATCAGCAAGCTGTCGCGCTGGGAAATGGTTCACAGTAGTAACTCTGCTGCAATCGTCTGAATAAGTACAAAGGCCCTGTGATTCCAGGCGATGATACGCTATTCCACATTAGCACTTTATGACTGTCAAGTGGCGTTTCATAAGAAACTGCAGTATTTTCACTGTGACCAGTATCAAAAGTTACCTTGATAACAAAGCTTAACACAATATTGGCCCCATCGCTGTCGATGAGACTGCCGCACAGGCCTGGGTTGTCGTTCATTTGTTCCGACAATCCCCGCAAACGCATAGTCTCTTTGGGATGTCGTCCTCATTCTGTTTTTGCCCTATCTGAATTTTATATGCATTGCTGTTCCTTGCGTAATATTCGCCATTCACTGGGGTGAGATATGTGAAGGTACTTGGGTGCAGAACTCCTGGACGGGGCTGAAGGCTTCTTCCACTCTTGCAACATCCTTTTGGTATGCACACGCGATTTGCAACTTCGACCACTCTTTCGCATCGTATTACCCGTTTCTTCAATGTTCTGCACCCACACATTGATACGATGTGCCTCCGGGCCTGGGGCATGACGTGCAAGACTGTAGTAAGCACGGAACAAAAGTGGCAATGGAGCTGTGGTTGTTTCTGTAAAACACCTTCATGTCAGCATCGCGTTGTTCACCGGTCCATGACGCCATCTCTATTCAAAATCGATATCAGGGTCATTGGAAAAGGTTTGTTGTCAGATAACATCACTCGCGTTATCTGATTCGTAACGTAGCATGCTATTTCCAGTGCTGCCAAATCGCCCGTTTCACTGCCGTAGCATGTTTTAGCCGTTATCTGTTGAGCAGCTGCTCTTATATTCATATCATTATAAGTGTTCCAGAGATGATGCCTGTCAACTTTGTTGGTCTGGGCGTACACATAGACATTAATTTTAAAACAAACCTTTATTGTTTCTGTAGTATCTTAGCTATTGCCCATATCTCTTTCCTCTTTTAAATTACACCCATCTTCAATGGATTATTTATTTTACTTATCAGACTCACAAATTCTAAACATTTTACTTACAGTTGCCTGCCTACTCATCCAGAATGTTTCTTCTCACCTACGCACACGTTTGGTACGCAGTACCACTGCACCTACATGAACTGTTTTCTGACAATAAATGGGATGCTATTGCCAGACCGACATGAAATGTTTCACACCAAACATTTAACGAAAAACGAAATGTGAATAGAGGAAAAACGGAAGATTTTGGAGGGTATATGTGCCGAATTTCCGGAAGTAAAGTGGAACTGGGTCTCCTAATCTAAGGGCAACATGTGAAGAAACGTAGATTTTGTCAGGACTCGCAACTAACTACAACATTACATCCATGTAAAAGCACATACGAACTGTTAGTCGCCCGAGGCGGAAGACAAGCGCTGTTGGCGCTCCACAGTTTTCGCAGTTTTGAGTGTGATAAACCGATGCTGCAATGCTCCCTTTCGGCTCATCAGAGTAGACGGTGTCAGAAATTTAGCTAGGTAAAATCCGTGCAATGCTCATTTTTATCTACACATAGAAGCTGACTTCCGAATTATTCTTACTTTGATTCCACGTGTGCCAGACTCGTGCCCAATTACAAATTATAGATACTAATATTTCACTCTTCGAGTCAGTTCCACATAATCTTTCCCTGATTGTGTCAGCACATCGCGATATATTATGTATTTTCTAGCATTTGCCAGTGTATGGAAAACTCTTACAATGTAGTCAACTGTAAACTTAATTTGTGTTTTTTATAAACTTCTAGCAAGGGAATCCGTATCCAAATCACACGTTCCGTAATCTCACTGTGTAATTACTCTAGAAACAGGTATATTTTTGAGAATTTCCAAATGTATGTTTTGAAAGTTTTTCGTGGGTTCCTACTGACGTGCACAAATTACTTTGGCGTTCGTGATTTACAGTTACTGTCCTAAGAGTCTTTCACTCCAAATTTCAGTCAATATCAATGGGAATCAACATACATTTTTGAGAATTTTCGCAAGATAGGAGTCTTGTGCATATCCTATTTCGAAGTAATTAGTGATTTAGTTCCTGTAGCATATATACGTGTAACTATCGTGTAGTAATACATCTAGTTTTCCCTTTCAACAGGAATCAATATTATCAGCATTTATCTAATACATTGGTTAGCCAGAAAATGATGGCCACCTGTCTAATAGCCGGTATGTCCATCTTCGGCACGGATAAAAGCGGCGGCGTATCGTGACATGGAAGCAATGAGGCCTTCCTGGCCACTGGAGAGAGCTGGCACTACATATGCAGACGCAAGTCACCTGATTTCCGTAAATTCCGAGGAGGGGTGGGGGGGGGGGCGACGAGGTCCGATACCCCGTTCAATCAAATCCCACATGTGTTCGATCGGGTTCAGATCTGGCAAGGTTGGGGGCCAGCACATCATCTGGAACTCGCCACTGTGTTCCTCGAACCATTCTATCTAACCGCTGGCCTTGTGACATGGCGCATTATTTTGTTGAAAAAAGCCACGGCCGTCGGGAACATGACCGATCTGAAGGGATGTAGGTGGTCTCCAAACAGTGTAAGATACTTCTTGGCCATTATGGAGCCTTGCACAAGCTCCACTTGACCCATGGATGCCCCCGTACATGTTCCCCAGAGCGTAAATGAGCCGCCGCAAGCTTGTCTTCGTTGAGCTGTACATGTGTCGAGGAGGTGTTCCTTGGAAGACGACGGTTGCGAGCTTTCCAATCGGAATGATGAACAAGGTACCGGGATTCATCAGACCATGCAATCGTCTGTTAATTGCGCCAACATCCAGTGCCCATATCACTAACAGTTGCCGATGTAGCGGTGTTCTTGGTTTCGCCACGTGTTTAAAATACTTTCAATTTCCGAAATGCTCGTGCAGAGCCTCCGGGCCATCACAACCTGCCCTCGGTCAAACTCAGATCGATCGGTTTCTTCCCCATTCTACACACGGAGAGCACACGCACTGGCGCTACATGCAACGTGGGTGTATGTGACTGCCAGTCATTCCTCGCTAGGCGAAGCTGCTATCGCGTGGACGGGTTTAATCAATAGTAGGTCGGTGGTGATAATAATATGGCTGATCAGTGTATGAAAGTTACTTTCGTGTTTGTTAGAAATTGTAACCTCAAAAAAGTCTCAGGATGTTTGTTGCACAAGTTTTTCGGTTGCCTTAGTATAAATCTCGTTTTGCGTACTAATTTCTTCAGTTCCTAAAAGGAGTAGTAATACTTTTGGCTCAGCAGATCCAGAAATTGAATGAGAATCGGCTGGCTTATTTTCAAGTTCTGAAAAATATTGAACAGCCCACAATGAGCCCGCATTGTGAAAGTACTGCCAAACACGGAATGAGATAGTTGACGTTCGTAAGCAGCTGGAAATCGCTCTGACTGCTACTAAACGATTGGAAACTGATGTGAACGTGTTTCCAGAACTGAGAATCGGGTACTACATATACCTGTCTTCTTTACAGGAAATAAGGGATCCATCACCACTCGTTCACTTGACTGTGAGTTGTGCGTGAGTGGTAGGGCTAAGTGCCTTCTACTGGGGAGACAGGGACGAGGGAGAAATAAGTGTGAAATTCCGATCCCGCTAATCAACAAGCTCGAGGTACCATGCGTTTCACTTGAACCTAAACTGAGCTAGAGAGACTCGCATCATATTGCTGGAAACCTTCTGTGTCCTGTGTCAAGAGGTGGCAAACATAAAAGATTAAGGGTTTACTAATCGACTAATCGCTAGCCGTTGAAGCGTACGGCGGGAAATGGCACTCCTTAGAGAAACGCCAGCAAGGGATGTGAAGTAACAGCTGGTGCACTTCAGGTGTATGACAGGGGACCTCACTTAAAAAGTGTTAAAGAGACTATTCTTAAGGGGGGGTAGGTGAGGGGGTGTACAGAGCGCAACCAACTGTAGATCGTCGCACACGTTGGAACAAATTATGCTTGTCGTCTTGGCTATGGGGACATTCTTGGATATTCCAGTGACTAGTAGAGAAGTTTCACAACATCAGCGTTTTGACACCACTTACAGACTGCTGTATTACACACCAAAAATGTATTAGTTTCTCCTAGATGGCTACATAACTACAAATCAGAGTCTAAATACAAGTCACCAAGTTTATTCCGATCACAATAAACACCATTCTCCTCGAATGTAGAGACTCTGGATAAAATACACAATTTCTCTAATGGTCACTTTGAATGAACGTTTAAACTGGATACTTTGTATGTTACTGATTCAGAATCCTAGCCAGGATAGTCAGAATAGTTGTCTGAGAAGTCACTCGGAGGTCACACCATGACCATTGCTAGGCAACTAACGGATAACGATAATACTAGTCTGAAGTAACTGCTGATCATTTCACTTCACTTGTGTCACAATTCAACAGGAGTTGGGTGACTCTCTAAATACCGTTTGAGTAGAACATTACTTAATCCATTCTATTTACGTAACGTGATCATTGCAACGAAACAGTGCGGCAATTTTGACATGTCGCCTGTCCGATTGCAGCCTTCTGCAAACCAATGTGTTGTTATTACACTACCGGAAATTAAAATTGCTACCCACGAAGATGACGTGCTACAGACGCGAAATTTAATCGACAGGAAGAAGATGCTTTGACATGCAAATGATTAGCTTTTCGGACCATTCACACAAGGTTGGTGCCAGTGGCGACACCTACAACGTGCTGACATAAGGAAGGTTTCCAACCGATTTCTCATGCACAAACACCAGTTGACCGGCGTTGCCTGACGAAACGTTGTTGTTATGCCTCTTGTAAGGAGGAGAAATGCGTACCATCACGTTTCCGACTTTGATAAAGGTCGGATTGTACTCTATGGCGATTGCGGTTTATCGTATCGCGACATTTCTGCTCGCGTTGGTCGAGATCCAATGACTGTTAGCAGAATATGGAATCGATGGGCTCAGGAGGGTAATACGGAAGCCGTGCTGGATCCCAACGGCCTCGTACCACTGGCAGTCGAGATGACAAGCATCTTATCCGCATGGCTGTAACGGATCGTGCAGCCACGTCTCGATCCCTGAGTCAACAGATGGGGACGTTTGCAAGACAACAACCATCTGCACGAACAGTTCGACGACGTTTGCAGCAGCATGGACTATCAGCTCGGAGACCGTGGCTGCGGTTACCCTTGACGTTGCATCAGAGACAGGAGCGCCTGTGATGGTGTATTATACGACGAACTTGGGTGCACGAATGGCAAAACGTCATTTTGTCGGATGAATCCAGGTTCTGTTTACAGCATCATGATGGTCACATCCGTGATTGGCGACGTCGTGGTAGACGCACATTGGAAGAGTGTATTCGTCATCGCCATACTGGCGTATCACACGGCGTGATGGTATGGCGTGCCATTGGTTACACGTCTCGGTCACCTCTTATTCGCATTGACGGCATTTTGAACAGTAGACGTTACATTTCAGATGTGTTACGACCCGTGGCTCTACGCTTCATTCGATCTCTGAGAAACCCTACATTTGAGCAGAATAATGCACGACCGCACGTTGCAGGTCCTGTACGGGCCTTTCTGGATACAGAAAATGTTCGACTGCTGCCCTGGCCAGCACATTCTCCAGATCTCTCACCAATTGAAAACGTCTGGTCAATGGTGGCCGAGCAACTGGCTCGTCACAATACGCTCGTCACTACTGTTGATGAACTGTGATATCGCGTTGAAGCTGCATGGGCAGCTGTACCTGTACACGCCTTCCAAGCTCTGTTTGACATGCCCAGGCGTTATTACGGCCAGAGGAGGTTGTTCTGGATACTGATTTCTTAGGATCTATGCACCCAAGTTGCGTGAAAATATAATCACATATCAGTTCTAGTATAATATATTTGTCCAATGAATACCCGTTTATCATCTGCATTTCTTCTTGGTGTAGCAATTTTATGGCCAGTAGTGTATAATGCTGATGTTTCTGGGCGAGGAACCCGAGGTACTTTACTCTACCGATGGCAGGCCTCAGCCCTAGGATTCATCACCCAGCCATGCTACTTCGTAGATTTGCGCCATAGATCTGAGAACTATATGGCCCTCTAAGTGCGTGTTTACTACACTTCATAGGCTGCTAAACAGGTAGCTCACTGTGTTTTGAGGTGCATACTCGGTTTTTGAAATTAGGTGACTCTCAGTCCAGTCCAGATAACAATAGTTGTAGGGGACATGGAAGTGTCAGTATAAGATTCAAAGAAAGGTTCACAACTTGCAGAGTGTCTAGCGTCCAACTGATTAACTGACGAAGAATTCACAACAAAGCGCCAGGCTGCGAAGCGCTTTCAAAAAGCTGCAGAGTTCAAGATACACTAAGTACAGAAATCTGTTTAAAGCCCAAAACCGATAGAAATGAGATACTTGGCGAAAATTTAAGTGTATGTCGCAATTATAGGCTAATGGTAAATGCACGTAGCATGTTAGTGTCAGTTGACAAGAAAGCCAAGCTCCGAAATCTTCCTTCGCAACTTGCTTAACATTAGAAATGCTGCTGCAGACTTAAATGCTGCCATAGAGGGTTCAGCAATTTTATGAATCGATTTCAGATGGTCATTTGATTGTGTCAGCTGCCACCATCTACACTTAAAGCGATGGGGATTTTGAAACGGAAACGTATTATTAGTCATTGTGCAGCATCAGCAAAGCATTAAAAGTAAACAGGTCGCACTGTAGAGGAAGCCCCTTGTCAGTGGTTTTATTCACTCGTTCTCTTCATTACTTTTTGCCGCTCTAAAAGAGAATAGAGGTTTCACATACCAGGAAGAAACCTTGCAGAAGGCTAGTATGCAGGTACTGTATAGTTAAGAAGACCACACACATAGAAAAAATACAGGGATTACTCGCAACTCGTAAGTGAACACTAGGAACCCTAAGACAGCGTGAATGGGTCCAAAACAAATTACATTGCACCTAGGTGGATAGAGACCGCAGATAAAATGAAAATTATAGACACACAATTTATTAAAATATCAGCAAGAAGCTAGTGCTTGAAATTGGATAGTATGTCGACAAGCCATAACAGGGAGAATGCAAGCATACTGATACCAAGAACTGAGCATGCTACAGGGAGTATTATGTAGTAACAGTTTGGAACTACCAATAGTATGGGACCTCGCACACGTATGTCAAATACCAGCAGCGATTATTAGCACGACTGTAATGTGAGTACAACCTCCAGAGCCGACGACTCATGCATATGCCAGTGTTAACACCACAAATCGGCAATACGACTGAAATGTGACAATCGGCACTGGACGTTGGCCCAGTGGAAGAGCGTTGTCCGATGGGAGGGTGCGAATCCGTCGTCTTCCAGGAGAACAGCTCCTTAACACCTGTACTGCCTGACGGAGTCAAGCTGGCGGCGGCTCCACTATACTCTGAGGAATATTCAGGTGGACATCCATGGGTCCAGTGCAGCTCGTGTAAGGCAGCATGAGAGTACAGAGTAAATCTTGCATATAGCTTTACAGATTGCCTGTGGAATGGATGTCTTAAACTCGTCGATTTTGGAGCAAAAGTTATAGCCATCTTCATGCGAGAAATGCTAATTCATCACCGAGATGCAATAAAATCGCTGACAAAATTCGTTGTAGAAGAGATAGAATGACAGACTAAAGAGCTGCCAATCGACTTATATGGCATAGGACTTTTTGCCCCTCATCGTTATGTAGGTAGTGTAATCTAGAAGACGCGACGCAACATTGACTGTATGCTGAGAGAAACGCGGAACCTGGCAATGGACAAGACAGACACTAAATTCCATAAGAAAACCCGTGAGAATCGCATACAGCCCAGAAAACATCTTATTTTTGGACAAGTCATTCTACTCAAAGACGTATGCATTCTACTGGCTCTTAACGATTTATACATGGTACGTTGTTAAGAGAGCCAAAATAGACAGCGAGGACTGTTCATACTTCCTTACTACGGCGTTTCACAATATGCTTGTAGACAGGGAATACTAAAACAGTTTCAACCGTTTTTACAAAGAAAGTAAACGCAAAACGAAAATTTCAAGAAGTAATTATTTTCGCGAAAGATGAGCGTATTCTTCCGCGTAAGAGCTACCAGACTGAATAAAAAAGTTTTTTGCTTGCTGCTTAGAAGACGGCGCTGGACATGATTTAGCTACCGTAAAATGGGGTTACTTAAGCACAGTTTTTGAACTTGCAGCAAGCTATGTTCTTTTCAGGATACAGGCTTATTTTCCTGTGAAAGCTTCAAACGTCATGACCAAATCTGGCTGTTGTTTAGGATTCTATGAGCATTAAGATGGTTCCAAAATAAAATAATGTATGTACTGATGTTACCGCATTAAGTGGAGTGAATTTACTACAAGCGTATATCCCTTTGAAATAACGTAGCAGAGACTTTTGTACAGTTCTCATTCCATAATTAACGTTTCCTCATATTATCAAGAAGTGGCGAAACGAGTTTATGATAAAAATATTAATCGTGTTTAAGATTTTCCAACAAATTTTTGTGTTTCCAACTTTACCATTGTCTATATGAAAGATCAGCAGAGAAATTGTAGACACAACACCAAAAGTGATTGACACTTATCACACGGTAAGACCAGAAATCCTGAAAAACTTTTAAATGGGAATAAATGTTACCTAGTCTCTTCATCTTTTCTTTGACTATATCAGCTTATGACCATACGTTAAATAGATCCACTGAAACTGAAAAGAAATCACTTTTAATAAAGACTGGTAACCAAATAAGAAATTAGAGTGATATGTTAGGTAGGTAAGTAACAATCTAACAATAGGTAAGTAACAATCTAACAATATTTTAACTTCATATCAACCAAATAAATTTCCCTCCTAGAAACATGTTTACGTGGAACAAGTTTGAGAATTATTTGTGACAATTTATAACAAATTTCGTCAACTGGAGGGGGCCTGCTCCAGAATTTGCCACACTTTATCACATACGAAATGCTGATGTCTTCTCCATCAGTCAATACGACACGCCTTAGATAGTGTGGTCGCTCGTCGTCAGCAAGAATGAAATCTCCCATTTCTATGGCGAGATCTGTAATAGCTTCAGAACTGAGGTTGGTATCAGCTTTCTGATCATTTTCTCCACCCTCTTGACTGCCACTCATTAAGCAGAGCTCTTTCGTCGTAGGCAAATGATCTGCACTTTCTGCCTAGCTCAAAAAATAATCGCAATTTTCAAAGTCGCTGTCGTCCGTAATTCGTTTTCCCTTTCTTCCCCTTCGGTTTTTCGGTTCTTTCTTGAGTTTTTCAGAGTAATTCTTATATCCATCTAGTTGGATCAATAGATCTGTAGAACTTAACAACTCACTCCTGAAACTGACTTGTTTATAGCCTCTAATTATGAAAATTCAGAATGGAAAGAATCCATTGTTGACCAGCATAACTAACCTATAGAAACTCAATCCACGCGATGAAACTGACATCTCTCGTCAAATTTTTGAGCTACGACAAATTATCAGACTACCGTTGGAACTAAATAATATCAGTGGGTGTAGTCTTGTGATTTCCAACAAAAGCAGATGCTCCTCAGACTTCCACTATAGCGGAATATTATCAGTAGCTGTTGTCTTTTCGTTTCCAACAAAAGCAAATCCTGGAGCATTTGCATTGCTGATAATTTCCCGAAATATTTCCATATCTATAACGGTGGCTCCTCCTATATCCCACATAATGGCAGAGTGTGTTGCGTTCCTGTGCCCAAGGACAGATTACTATGAACTGATTTCGCTTCCCAGAGAAACTTCTAGATTATTAGCAGAAGCACACCTATCCTCACAGCTTTTAAATATTCGCAGAACTCTCAATTTGAAATATTTTGATTTTAACGGATAGCAGAAGCTTCCTCCACGATGCAGACGCCTACTATTCCCAAGAAAACTAATCCACTAGTAATGCATGTCATGAAAATTACCAAGGAAAACTAATATCTTAGGAAAAAGACAAAATTTACGTGATCAGAGGACATGACAACATTAAATATAATGAAACGGGTCGATGACTTAGTGAAAATTATCGCTCAAAATGGCGCTTTCAAAATCATTAACGCCATCAGACCTGAGGACTACACTATACTGAAGAATAGGATGGTGGTGGTGAGGAGATCACCGTATTATCAGTACGCATCAGAGGGAAAGACTACAGTCAAATATAGCCAAGCATTCCCTCAAAGTCGCGGTTCCACATAATTCAGACGAATAAAAAGTTTATAAGTCCCGTAATTCGCATGAGATTTAATTATTGATCTGTCCCTAGCCGTCTCCAGCGAAGAAAATGTGGCGGAATAACGGTAGGGTCATCAGTAAAATTTTTTTAGTGTAAACAGCGTGTAAACCAGGAAATCGATATTATATAACTAATCCAGTGTAATTAAACATTAATAAGTACTACAGCAAGGCACCTTCATCAGAATAATATCGTAGTTTTAAAACTAATTATGTAATTCTTTGATAAATGCAACCTTATTCGGTAAAACTGAAAAATACTGCAATATTGAGCGATGGCTGTATGACCACCAGGCCAAAAGTCACCACAAATAAATAAAAGAACGTATAAAAACAGAGTTTAACACTTTTACCCCTACGTACAAAAGTAGCTCCATTTTATAGTATTAAGAAGGAAGTTAATTACTTTTGTAATTTTTTTCCTACAGAATTAGAGATCCGAAGAAACATCCTGTACCTTACTTCATTTAAGCAAATAAAATTTTCTTTGATTATTTTAGTTCTAACGAAAAAGGAACGGTTCTAGAAAAGAGAAAGAATAAAATAAGTACTCAAGCCCTTACTTTTGTATCTTTGAAAGAAGAAACACTTTGAAAACTTTTCTGGAATTTAATTCCACGCGTTGGCCAGGTTAAAAGCAGTATGGCTATTTATTTAAAATGATCTTTTAGTTGAATCTCCACAGCTCCTTTACTTAGTTCCGGACTGATTACGACCCGCCTCACGAAGCCTCCTTCGCAGAATCGAAAACAGAAAAGCATTTTGAAAATATTAGTGATATGTAAAAGATCTATAAGACTGTTAACCTCACAGTGAAACTTTTGGTCGCACCTTTTCAAGGAAATGGTCCTTTCCTTCGAATATCCGACGGAGCCTGAGGTGATATCTGCGGCTTTCGTGGTGATTCGATGGCTACTAAGCGCTGCTCGCGAGTGAAGCAGCGCGTCTGTTGTTATGCCGCAGAGGAGCTGGAGGAGTGTGGTGGGTGGGAGAGCCGCGTAATCGGCTTGGCCGCTTCTGCGGGTCGCCAAAAGGCTTACACCGGCAGCGCTGGCCCGCCGCTCTCGTGACGTACGGTCGTCGTCTCTGCGCACAATGACAGGGCTACTGCGCTGTGTCTGCCGAGTGAGTACACACGGCCGTAATTAAAATTCGTAGGATTCCTTTGAAGTCACGAAAATGAGTCCGTTTTTACGCCAGAGCGTAAAGAAGTAGAACCGCATGTACGAGTTGGCGTGTAATTGGATTACATGGCTTTCTTTCGCGAGGGAAAAACTGAGGAGCATATGGAAAAGCTCCCCACATTCATAACTGTTGATCATGTTTCCCTTAGTGAACTGGTGAAATATTTTGTTGCACAGAGGCGGCAATGAGTCCACTGTAGTTCTCACTACATAGAACAAGTGAACCCTCCGTATCACGGTATATTTAGTTTGATATAGTTTGTCAAAAATACTGGGAGAAAATATTCCGAGGTGGTTTTAATATCAATCCTTTTTCCTTGTTTTGTACTGATACTTGTTGCTTAATAACGAAACTCCGCCGCGCTGGATTAGCCGAGTGGTCTCGGTTCATGCAGTTATGGACTCTGCAGCTGGTCCCGGCGGAGGTTCGAGTCCTACCTCGGGCATGGGTGTGTTTGTTTGTCCTTAGAATAATTTAGCTTAAGTAGTATGTAAGCTTAGGGACCGATGAAAACAATGGTTCAAATGGCTCTGAGCACTATGGAACTCAACTTCTAAGGTCATTAGTCCCCTAGAACTTAGAACTACTTAAACCTAACTAACCTAAGGACATCACACAAATCCATGCCCGAGTCAGGATTCGAACCTGCGACCGTAGCGGTCGCGCGGTTCCAGACTGCAGCGCCTTTAACCGCTTGGCCACCACGGCCGGCTGGGACTGATGACCTTAGCAGTTATTTCCCATAAGATTTCACACACATTTGAACATTTTTTTTAACTAAAATAGCGATTTGATCATAGGAACGCGATTAGGCTAAAGCTACACGACCGTTTTTTAACCCATCAATTCTACGGAAGTTGAGGCAACGTTTCCTTATGGTAGACACCTGGCTATATCATATATTAAATTAAATAACGTAACGTTTTATGTGTTAAAAGACGTAGCTTTTGGAGGAGTCAGCTACGCAATATATTCATAAAGGACTTTCCGTTTTAGCGGAAAGACCACAAAAGTGCGTTATTTAACACTGTTACTCAAAGCTCATGAGGAAGATACCACTTCCGCCTTTTGACGCAAGAAATTTGGCCCATGTACCTACGTCTGCTGTGCGACTTTGCTGACGAGTCTGGCGTCCGAAAAGCTGCGTTTATTTCAGTACCGTATAGCCACATCATATACCACAACACTGTGTCCATATCTCTTGCGTTATTTACCTGGGTGAAGAAACGCCCGTGTAGCCTAATCCCTGGATTGAATAACTCTACGGTCATAAAATTCTTGGTTGTGGATGGTTTATTGTCAATGAGAATTCAACCGAAAATGACGTTTTATAAAATGCCTACTCCATCACTTTCAACAATTACGATGGAGAATATCAAAGCCAATTGGGCTATATTCGTCTTGAAGATGGTTGATGCGAAGGAAGCCGCAATATCGAAATCACGGATAAAAACTTCGAGAAGGTATACTGTAGAGTGCACTAACGAAGTAGACGTGGTGTAAGATGCAGATAAGGAAAATGATATTTCAGATGCAGGAAGAATAACTATGAGATAGGTTTTTACAAGGTAGCTGCCTCATTTTTTCAATTGTAATGGCTGTAAATGTAGCCTTATAAAAAATTCAGCTGAGGTTCTATACCGAATAGTTACTGTTGACGAGACGTCGACACTTCCCTACTCACAGAGATGAGATAACAACGAACTAATGGGAGGAAGACAATACATAAATATGCGCCAAAAGAATTAAGAACGTTCGAAAAGGAAACATACCAACTATAAACGCATCTGTTTCAAAGTTTTTGGTAACCTTGATAGCCACTTATATTGAAGAGTTCAAGATTATAATAAACTGAAATTTTTAAACTTATTGTCACATGAAAACTGTGAACAATATTCTAATCAGTTCACCGAAAGCACCTTCCAAGGACTCTTAGATACACGTGGAAAATTCTTCGGCGCTATTGAGTGGAAAAATTAACTGATTGTACTGAAGAGTAGTGAATAGTTGAGAAGCAAAACCATGAGTATACTTCGAAACCTTCTGAGCACTGATTCAATGCTAACCAAACATTTTCAGCAATTTAATACTTTAGTGTCATTAGTGTACACAACGCTTGTGAGTACGTCTTCAGTAGAAAGGTCGTTTTCAGCCCTGAAGAGAATCAAAAGCTACTCTCGGAATTCCCTAGAGAAGAGAGACCACCGCATCTTAAAGTTATTTCAATAGAAGCTCCAAAACAGTAATATTTATTTGAGGAGATGGACTCCAAATTTTCTTCCCAGGAACGAAGACTGGAATTTTAGTTCTCTTGATCTTGCAGAGTTGGCCTAACGAAGTGTAAAGGAGTAGTCCACAGCTAGGAAGTAGCTAAAATTCCATATAAGCTTGCTTATAGTAATAAAAGCTGATATTACGTTAGTTATTTCTTTACATATTCTATCATTTTAAACTGTTACCAGTTGTGATTCGAATCTTTAAAATCTATTCTTTTAATTTAAAGTATTATCACTTGTGTTATCGAGATAAACTTGTCCCTTCATTTACTATTGTTTATTTAAAATTGTAATATAAATACCATCATTTAATTAAGTGTGTATATACATATATGTTGTTGTTGTTGTGGTCTTCAGTCCTGAGACTTGTTTGATGCAGCTCTCCATGCTACTCTATCCTGTGCAAGCTTCTTCATCTCCCAGTAACTACTGCAACCTAGATCCTTCTGAATCTGCTTAGGTCTCCCTCTACGATTTTTACCCTCCACGCTGCCCTCCAGTACTAAATTGGTGATCCCATGACGCCTCACAACATGTCCTACCAACCGATCCCTTCTTCTAGTCAAGTTGTGCCACAAACTTCTCTTATCCCCAATCCTATTCTATAGCTCCTCATTAGGTATGTGATCTACCCATCTAATCTTGAGCATTCTTCTGTAGCACCACATTTCAAAAGCTTCTATTCTCTTCTTGTGCAAACTATTTATCGTCCATGTTTCACTTCCATGGCTACACTCCATACAAATACTTTCAGAAACGACTTCGTGACACTCAAATCTACACTCGATGTTAACGAATTTCTCTTCCTCAGAAACGCTTTCCTTGTCATTGCCAGTCTACATTTTATATCCTCTCTACTGCGACCATCATCAGTTATTTTGCTCCCCAAATAGCAAAATTCCTTTACTACTTTAAGAGTTTCATTTCCTAATCTAATTCCCTCAGCATCACCTGATTTAAGTCGACTACATTCCATTATCCTCGTTTTGCTTTTGTTGAAGATCATCTTATATCCTCCTTTCAAGACACTATCCATTCCGTTCAACTGCTCTTCCAAATCCTTTGCTGTCTCTGACAGATTTACAATGTCATCGGCGAACCTCAAAGTTTTTATTTCTTCTCCATGGATTTTAATACCTACACCGAATTTTTCTTTTGTTTCCTTCACTGCTTGCTCAATATACAGATTCAATAACATCGGGGAGAGGCTACAACCCTGTCTCACTCCCTTCCCAACCACTGCTCCCCTTTCATGTCCCTCGACTCTTATAACTACACTCCTGGAAATGGAAAAAAGAACACATTGACACCGGTGTGTCAGACCCACCATACTTGCTCCGGACACTGCGAGAGGGCTGTACAAGCAATGATCACACGCACGGCACAGCGGACACACCAGGAACCGCGGTGTTGGCCGTCGAATGGCGCTAGCTGCGCAGCATTTGTGCACCGCCGCCGTCAGTGTCAGCCAGTTTGCCGTGGCATACGGAGCTCCATCGCAGTCTTTAACACTGGTAGCATGCCGCGACAGCGTGGACGTGAACCGTATGTGCAGTTGACGGACTTTGAGCGAGGGCGTATAGTGGGCATGCGGGAGGCCGGGTGGACGTACCGCCGAATTGCTCAACACGTGGGGCGTGAGGTCTGCACAGTACATCCATGTTGTCGCCAGTGGTCGGCGGAAGGTGCACGTGCCCGTCGACCTGGGACCGGACCGCAGCGACGTACGGATGCACGCCAAAACCGTAGGATCCTACGCAGTGCCGTAGGGGACCGCACCGCCACTTCCCAGCAAATTAGGGACACTGTTGCTCCTGGGGTATCGGCGAGGACCATTCGCAACCCTCTCCATGAAGCTGCGCTACGGTCCCGCACACCGTTAGGCCGTCTTCCGCTCACGCCCCAACATCGTGCAGCCCGCCTCCAGTGGTATCGCGACAGGCGTGAATGGAGGGACGAATGGAGACGTGTCGTCTTCAGCGATGAGAGTCGCTTCTGCCTTGGTGCCAATGATGGTCGTATGCGTGTTTGGCGCCGTCCAGGTGAGCGCCACAATCAGGACTGCATACGACCGAGGCACACAGGGCCAACACCCGGCATCATGGTGTGGGGAGCGATCTCCTACACTGGCCGTACACCACTGGTGATCGTCGAGGGGACACTGAATAGTGCACGGTACATCCAAACCGTCATCGAACCCATCGTTCTACCATTCCTAGACCGGCAAGGGAACTTGCTGTTCCAACAGGACAATGCACGTCCGCATGTATCCCGTGCCACCCAACGTGCTCTAGAAGGTGTAAGTCAACTACCCTGGCCAGCAAGATCTCCGGATCTGTCCCCCATTGAGCATTGTTGGGACTGGATGAAGCGTCGTCTCACGCGGTCTGCACGTCCAGCACGAACGCTGGTCCAACTGAGGCGCCAGGTGGAAATGGCATGGCAAGCCGTTCCACAGGACTACATCCAGCATCTCTACGATCGTCTCCATGGGAGAATAGCAGCCTGCATTGCTGCGAAAGGTAGATATACACTGTACTAGTGCCAACATTGTGCATGCTCTGTTGCCTGTGTCTATGTGCCTGTGGTTCTGTCAGTGTGATCATGTGATGTATCTGACTCCAGGAATATGTCAATAAAGTTTCCCCTTCCTGGGACAATGAATTCACGGTGTTCTTATTTCAATTTCCAGGAGTGTATATACATATATATGTTCATTAAATAATTACACACACACACACACACACACACACACACACACACACACACACACACACACACTGGTTTTCAAGTTCACCTACAGGGAACTTTAATTGAAACAACTTCAAGATGCGGAATTTCGAGAGTAGCTCTTGATTCTCTTCAGTAATTCGGCTGTCTGAATGGTTACCGTACGCCACTACTATATGCTCTGATATTGCTGTGAGATCATGAGGCAGTCACATAATAGTTACAAATACCTGTAGACAAATAAAAAAGTTTTTTCGTGTTTACATATTTTCAGTGCCTCTTGGGCATCAAAGCGACAGGATATATGTATTGGACACAATGATCGCTTGGACGCACACTGAACAGTGTGAAAATTGTTATACAGGGTGGTGAGATCGGAAACATGCCGCGTTTGCATTAGTGTTTGTCACTGCTGTCGGGACGTGGGCTACCACGCTACGGTTACAGCAAGCGCCGCTAACTATATCTAAAGCCGCAAAGCGGAGATTTGTCACGTACAGCGACCAGAGGATTCGAATATGTGGAACAGCGCCCATCACTCTTTTTTTGTGTGGCAACATTGGTAACTGATATGGTAACATTGAGCGTACGCAGAATATCCAGCTCAGATCAGAAACTGAGCAAATAAATTCAAGCAGCCCGTAATTAGGAAGGAGTGTAACAAAGCACTGTGTTTCTGTTTGTAAACAGAATCGTAAACGAGATCCTGACGGGTTGTGTGTCTTCCGTTAATCCACTACATGGAGAGGAACGAAAGCAGGTGAATTGACGCCACTCTCTCTGCTTCATTAGTGCTCGCTCACTGCCGACATATATCAATCACAAAACATTGAATCCCGCAGAACATTGTTACCGGCAACGAAATGTGACAGAATTGATACAGTAGCGGGTTCCTAAGTTATCTTTTCCCCCTCTCTCTCTCTCCCTCTCTCTCTCCCTCCCTCTCTCTCTCTCTCTCTCTCTCTCTCTCTCTCTCTCTCTCTCTCTCTCACTCCTTGTCTCTCTCAACTTTAGCAAGAAAGATACTATAGATACTATAGATATTGCTAGAAGGTACTATAATGGTGCATCAGGTCTGGTTTATCGAATACTTCCTTCAATAGTAGTGTTGAAGTGAAACGTTGTCCGAGATGAAACTCGAGAAGAATAACTTGAACGCCTTGAAATGCGATTCCACGGAAGAATATAATCAGTTGTGTATAAATATGCAGTATCAAATGGTGGTACAGGAAAAAATGGGTAATTAATGAAGCCCTTTTTGAAACCGTTATCAGTATGGATGTCTATGGCAGCACTGTTAAGATGACCAAGCCTATTGAATTGGGAGGTTGAAGGAGACAGTGAGGCAGTGTTATACAGACAAACGAAAATTATAATATAATGAAAATGTGTGTTATAGATAAAAACAATAGAATAAGCAAATATTATCATCATTGATGACTGTGTCTATTTGTTGGATCTATAATACATCTTTATATTTTCGATATGAGTAAAGTTAAATACTGTATATTTTGTTTATATACACGTTACTTTCGATACTTATTGCACCTTCAACAGGCTTTAATAACATTTTTTTCTGTTAATACTTGCAAGTTGTGAAGTTGAAGGCCATTTGATACAATTCCTCTACCCATTCTTTGTCTTTGGCATTTAGAAGCCCTTTCCCGTTTTTATACATTCAGATTTCATGTTCAGTCCAATATAACTAAGCAAATTTTCAGTATAAGGTGACCACCCAAAGTCTGTTGTTGCTGCAGTTCTTTTTACACTCAGTGCTATGTTATGTATTTATTTGTTTCGTGAATAATGCCAATATCAGGCATGCAGTGTTTGTAAGCTCACTTCTGTCTTCTCGTTCATGTGTGCACACACTTGCCAGTTTGTGTGTGTGTGTGTGTGTGTGTGTGTGTGTGTGTGTGTGTGTGTGTGTGTGTGTGTTCGTGTGCACTCACATCTAATTCCTCTCCCCATTCCGCCTTACTCACAACCGTGCAACCTCTACCATCGTCCTCTCTCACTCTTCTCTGACTCCATCAAACGCTATTTCCGGCAACACAGTGCAGTCATGCTGCCACCCCTCACACCGCTGCTGTAATTCTGACGCAGACATACACACGCGCACACACACACACACATACACACACACACACACACACACACACACACACACACACACACACAAATGCGTGGAAACAAAAGGGAACCTATAACAGTGCATTCGCTATGTTCGCGGCCACAAAACAAATAAATAGCAAATTAACGCGCAACTTACCGCTGAGTGCATAGGAAATACAGGTACATTAGAACTTCTGTGGGAAAATTTTACAAACGTAAAGTGAAATACATATAACACCCACACACAATTACGAGAAAAATGAACTCCGAAAAGCTGAAAAGAGAGAGTAGTAACAGCGGAATCAAGCTTTATTCGACTGCTACCTCTGACAACAACGAGAGGAGAAACCAGTTACCACCATATATGAAAAGGATACATAAACTCTATCAAAACGTGTACAAAGCATCATATTCGTCACCAAAACAATATTTAATATCGTAGTAATCGAAATGTAAATATATAATATGTATGTAAAACCTTTAAAAAGTCACCACCAATCATACTTTATCAATGAAGTGAAGCACGACTATTCAAAAACTTTATCCGGAGTTAAGAGAAGTCATATATTATGTGCTATAAGAAAGCTAGAATGCGTATAGGAAGCTGTGGTGTGCGATGGAGACTGACGGCTTAAGGTAAAACAGAATAAAAGAAAGAAACAGCGGTAATATGGAAGATCCTTAGACATCAGGTTGAATATGAAAACTGGATGTTACCTTAATGTCACTAACCATAGTCATGTGTTCGCGATGTAATTCTGTCAAAGTAGCAGTCGAGCCAACACAGTTTCATTATAATGTCCCTTTAGACAACGATCATATTTTTACTTTTCTGGTAGCGAGAGGTCTCTCTCTCGTTACCTAACAACCTTGAATTTAAAAATATTCTTATTACGATTGGTGAGTCATTCATTCCACGTTTCACAGATACAGCCTTGACACTTAACTGGAAGGCCAAACGGAACCACCACCCTTAGAATATAACATCAGTGTGGGACTGGTATATTATTGTCCACTAGTCTCCAGGGTGGCAAGATGAGGCTGAACATTAACAACCGCACTCATACATGTATTTTACGACCACCGTATAGTTTCTGAATGATTTATGATGCGGTTGACAGTAATTTCTAAGTTGATGACCATACGACGACTTCCTGTACAATATTATAACGGCATCTGTACGGAATAGCCTTACTCGTCCCTGCTTTAGTGGCTGGTGGCTACACTTAGGTCTTGCTTTTTACTGAGATATCATCACATTGATGTTTTATAGTGTCAAAGCCCTCTTTTAGCCAAATTGTATTATAATAGTTTTACCTCTAGTAGCCTGCCTAGCAGTCCTTTCTACATCTTCAACCACTGTTCATTTTCGTAGGACATGATCAGGTTCGTCGGCTTACCCACAGTCGCAGGAAGTCGTTCCCTCCCACCAATTCTATTAAGATACGTAGGGTATGGCCCATATCCCCTACTCAGTACTTAGTGTGACGTCGGAGCTTTTCGTTTACACCAAGAAGAGGAGAACACCAATCACATAACTCCACAAATGCTACATTGCGAGGTTTCCCATGCAGCCTTCAATAACATTATTAATATCGTAGAAAAATTACCAGCTGTACAGAATGTTAAACATGTTATACCTGCTGGACCTCCACCATTAATACGAAACTAATAAGAACGTGTATACAATATTGCGGCTGCTATTAACGAGACGACATTGCAATGTATTGTTTCTTAGTTAGTTAGTAACAAGTTTCGCTTTAGGAGATGCGAGAGATGCCAGTTGTATAAGCAATATTTAAAATTGTTCTTAGGATATTCTGAAGATTTTGTTCCTCCCGTATAAAAGTTTGATATCTTGAAGAATTCCCACGCGGTTCCCCGAAAGCTGGCTGGGAGAATGGTTATTACCTTGAGATTGGAAAAGACGTCTTTCCGAGTGGCTTGCGGCACCGTCTTCGCCTAAGGAACTGCCGACTGAAATAATACAGTCCGGCCCGTGCCGCCTCATATCTCCGCTTCAGTGCTGAAGCTCCCCACTTCCCCACCTCTCCGCTTCCCATGAATAATTTCTTTCATGTTCTTCCCGCAAATTTCCGGCCTGCGGCGTTATTAATGCAGCTCTGTTGGAGCTCGGCCCGGGTCCCGGTTTGCCCTCTGGGATTTCGCGGTGCTGTGACAGCAAATCTGGCCATTCCGAAAGTGGTTTCCCCAGTGTTTGCTCGCGTGCTGAAAGGACGCTCATAATATGATTTCAGTTGCTGGCTTTCTGATTTTTAACGCAGTAGCTGCATAGGCCAAAGGGTACTCCTTACAAACCTATATAGAATAATCTTTATATGTTATTTAGAGCTGATACATGGAGAGAATTACCTGTAGCGTCTTCATCATCCCTACAAATTAAGTTGAAAACAGTCGCTGGCTTTCAGGAGACGTATTGTAATAAAATATGGCTGCTTAGGTGGATGGCACTGGCGATTCATCCGTATTGACCTCCGAAAAGAAGTATACAAATTGTTCCAGGCAGAAGCTTTCCAAACTTCATTAAAACATTTTCTCTTTTTCCTTTTTCTTACCCATCTCGCATCCCGGTAATCCGTCTTGTTTCTGAGGCTACATTGACTAGTGCAAGTACGTTCGTTAAGTCATAGACTGGGATACTGGTTCATCGCATTTATGAGATGCCCTGACAGCTCTGAGAGTCATCACCCACTGTTCATAAATCAACCCATCTTGGGGTAGTACAGCACTTCCTTTTTACTCCATGTTATAGCTATACCGTCAATACTCAGTTGACAGAGCCTCTTCTGGTAGGCAGTGTAATCCGCGGGCGGGTGAGGTTCTCACTGGATAGAGGCTGTATATTTGCGTCATCATCCTATTACTAAGCGCCTGCCACCAGCCACATGCCACTTGCCATCTGTCACCTGGAACCTCGGGGGACTTGCTCGTAAGAAAGTCGAATTAACGAAAAATTTCGAAGGAAAGCAGTTCAGTTTGTGCGACAATTAAAGAAAGACAGAAAGAAGGATACATCTGCAGCTAAAGATGGAAATGACTGTATTATGTTCTACAGCGCAGTAAAACAGGAGCAAGGATAGGTGTTGCCATCTACATTCATAGAAAATGGGAATATAAAATACTGAACTATTATTACGTAAATGAACGCATTGTACTGGGAGGAATTAAAGGTCCACCATAAATTCTAAGATCAATCCGAGTTTACGGCCCAGAAAATCATATTCCACTGAGTGGAGATCTCAGTGCTGCAATTGGACACATACCAGTCTCCAAAGCAGTACGCACATTCGGAGAAAACTTACGTAATGAAAATAGCAGAATAGTACGAAACTTTAGTCCCTTAAAAATGAAAGAGATTCACAAATTTACCTACTCAACAAGAATCTATATATCCATTATTGATTACATAACAATAAATAAGGGTTGGTTCAAATGGCTCTGAGCACTATGGGACTTAACATCTATGCTCATCAGTCCCCTAGAACTTAGAACTACTTAAACCGAACTAACTTAAAGACATCACACAACACCCAGCCATCACGAGGCAGAGAAAATCCCTGACCCCGCCGGGAATCGAACCCGGGAACCCGGGCGTGGGAAGCGAGAACGCTACCGCATGACCACGAGCTGCGGGCACTAAATAAGGGATATCCTGGCCAGATTAGATACACGAAAGTTGATCGAGGAGTGGATATTGGATCAGGCCATTTCTTCTTGGAGTCAGTAATTGACGTTCATGCAAAACGAAGAAAACCGAAGAAACCAGTCAAGGGTTTAAAGAAAGAACAAGTGTTTAAGGTGTACTTTTCAGAAGATGGCAGCATAAGAGATTTCTATTACACTCGGATCACAGAAGCATTAGCAAATTTGGGAAGAGTATTGAACTGGGAAAAACAATCGAAAAACTAAAAACAGCGGTATCGAACATAAGTAATAAGATTCTTGGGAATAAAAGCAAACGTAGATGAGTAAGAGTTTGGGCACAACAAGTGGAAACAGCAATTAAAGAAAAACAACAAGCTTTCAAGACGTACATAAATAATCCTACAAATGGAAAGTATAATGAATATAAAGGGAACTGAAATACTGCGAAACGTAATTCGGGAAGAACACAGAGGACATTTGAAACGCTTTATTAGAAACATAGAGCAAATATCCAGCACAATCATCAATAGGGACTAAAAATATCATGGAAAGACAAAAATCTGAAGAAGAATCAGTTTTTAGGAAGGGACGATAAGTACTGGCAATGTTTTGACAATATAGCAAGTTATAAGAAAGATACGAGAATGCATTAGGGAAACCCACCTTACTTTTGTAAATTTTGAGAGGGCGTTTGATAATGTGACCAGAGAAATGCCGTGAAATATAGTTGCTCAAGGAGGATATCCACCTCATCTCGTAAAAGTTTTTAATAGTCTATGCACAAACATACAAACTGTTATAGATATGGGAAATATAATCGCAAAGATAGTCAGTGAACACAAAGAAAGGGTAAGACAAGGGTACTGTATACCTCCGACATTCTACAATATATACAAAGGTGAACTGAGCAGTAAATGAAAAACATTGAACAAAAAAGGGATACTTTTAGATTGTACGAATAGACTAATTATAGTTGTACATGCAAATGACCCGACTTGGATTGCAGAGAATGAAGATGACTTTCTGATAGGGGTCCATAAGTTGCAGCAAATAGCCTCACATTACAACCTAAAACTGTCTGTATATAAAACGAAAGTGATGTCATTTCCGTAAACACAACCAGTAAGATCAAATATACACTCCTGGAAATGGAAAAAAGAACACATTGACACCGGTGTGTCAGACCAACCATACTTGCTCCGGACACTGCGAGAGGGCTGTACAAGCAACGATCACACGCACGGCACAGCGGACACACCCGGAACCGCGGTGTTGGCCGTCGAATGGCGCTAGCTGCGCAGCATTTGTGCACCGCCGCCGTCAGTGTCAGCCAGTTTGCCGTGGCATACGGAGCTCCATCGCAGTCTTTAACACTGGTAGCATGCCGCGACAGCGTGGACGTGAACCGTATGTGCAGTTGACGGACTTTGAGCGAGGGCGTATAGTGGGCATGCGGGAGGCCGGGTGGACGTACCGCCGAATTGCTCAACACGTGGGGCGTGAGGTCTCCACAGTACATCGATGTTGTCGCCAGTGGTCGGCGGAAGGTGCACGTGCCCGTCGACCTGGGACCGGACCGCAGCGACGCACGGATGCACGCCAAGACCGTAGGATCCTACGCAGTGCCGTAGGAGACCGCACCGCCACTTCCCAGCAAATTAGGGACACTGTTGCTCCTGGGGTATCGGCGAGGACCATTCGCAACCGTCTCCATGAAGCTGGGCTACGGTCCCGCACACCGTTAGGCCGTCTTCCGCTCACGTCCCAACATCGTGCAGCCCACCTCCAGTGGTGTCGCGACAGGCGTGAATGGAGGGACGAATGGAGACGTGTCGTCTTCAGCGATGAGAGTCGCTTCTGCCTTGGTGCCAATGATGGTCGTATGCGTGTTTGGCGCCGTGCAGGTGAGCGCCACAATCAGGACTGCATACGACCGAGGAACACAGGGCCAACACCCGGCATCATGGTGTGGGGAGCGATCTCCTACACCGGCCGTACACCACTGGTGATCGTCGAGGGGACACTGAATAGTGCACGGTACATCCAAACCGTCATCGAACCCATCGTTCTACCATTCCTAGACCGGCAAGGGAACTTGCTGTTCCAACAGGACAATGCACGTCCGCATGTATCCCGTGCCACCCAACGTGCTCTAGAAGGTGTAAGTCAACTACCCTGGCCAGCAAGATCTCCGGATCTGTCCCCCATTGAGCATGTTTGGGACTGGATGAAGCGTCGTCTCACGCGGTCTGCACGTCCAGCACGAACGCTGGTCCAACTGAGGCGCCAGGTGGAAATGGCATGGCAAGCCGTTCCACAGGACTACATCCAGCATCTCTACGATCGTCTCCATGGGAGAATAGCAGCCTGCATTGCTGCGAAAGGTGGATATACACTGTACTAGTGCCGACATTGTGCATGCTCTGTTGCCTGTGTCTATGTGCCTGTGGTTCTGTCAGTGTGATCATGTGATGTATCTGGCCCCAGGAATGTGTCAATAAAGTTTCCCCTTCCTGGGACAATGAATTCACGGTGTTCTTATTTCAATTTCCAGGAGTGTAGTTTGGAATAATGAAATATTGGAGTAAGTTAAACATTTTAAAAATCTACGATGCGACATCGCATATGAATATAACCATTACGTGGACCTAAAGTTAAATATGTTTGCTTCCATATGTGAAAGGATTTAAAAAACTTTTCGATGCTGAAATATTTGTATTTATTAACATATAACATAGTGGTTACATCGTTATTATTATGTTAAAAGTGATGGAGGCTAATAAATATATTGCCATTTTTACGTCCTGAATTAGCAGAAAACCGGGAATTAAATGGCAGTTATCTGTAGGTAGTATTTTTATTTCAGTGATATAAAGCTGTAAAATTACTTTGAAAAAGTTCAACACGTATATTTAAGAAACATATATTGAAAAATAGCAGAGATAAACAGCAGAGTTACTCCATAGTATCTCTACGAGAGATCGATAAGTCATTCTAGTTATCCTTGGTGGAAGTTTGTGGAACGGACACAGCCGTTGTCTTGTTGCTGGTGGACACTGAGCTCGCTGTAAGTTAAGTAACACAGCAAAATTGCAACACAATACCTCACAGACAAGGGAAACACGGTTTCCATGAATGAAATTGCGAAATTTTCTAAACAGTTGCGATGTGAGCATAACAAAAGTAACTTGGACAGGTTAGAGATGCGTGCAGAATGTTGTGATTAGCACTTCATGCCATATACGATGTGTGTCATTAACGTCTCACATATTGTAAAACATACATATGCCGTCTTTCCAGCAGGGTGCAGAAGCTTCCAGTTATTAAAAATGTGTTAATGACGTAGAATATGAAAATTTATGTCAACCTTTTTAAGTTAATACTAAAGAATTTATGTGTAATACATCAGAAAGCAAGGTACTAAAGTGACCATTCCTTCAGTAAGTACACATTGGCATTACGATATACATCGAGTTTTTGCAAATTTTTATAGACAGTTTACATCTTAATATTGACATCTTGGTCCGTTTTGTTTCTAACTATAAGTGCCAGGTGAGATTCCTTAGAGACTGGAGTTAATGGCGCACTTGAATAAGGTTTTGTGCAGCAGCTGATTTTGTATGTAAACATGTCTTTCATTAAACATGCTACAGCTATGTAGCATCACATCGCAGAAGTATTTCGCACCCATTTGTCATTTGCTGAATAATATTTTTATTGCCTTCGTCCTTGTCTGATGCGCTTCCTCCATCTTATGTAATGTTGCTTCCAAAATTCGTCCGGCATTAGAAGATTAAATTTTGATGGAGCGATCGCATATTTCGCACTTTGTAGTCATAGAAACATGCATTGTCGCGTCGTGGACACATTCTGCGTTAGTAGAGTTACTAATTTGACTTCAAGAAAATGTGTATCTACAGAGAGTGATGAAAAATGTATGCTGAAAAGAAACACTGGGATATGGGCTCAATTAGGATATACAGGGATGGTGCCTCTAAAGGAGACGTAATACACTGCAGCCACAGGATAATATTCGCCGACGGCGATATCAAAACAACACATGAAACCTATGGCAAAGCGCCGATGATCAAAGGGACATGACAGTGGCTTCATCGCAGCTTGATGTACAATACGTATTGTGGCTACCCACTGCCTTCACGTATAGTACTGAAGGCTGGAAAGGGGAAAGTGGGGATGGGGACTGTCTGCGTTCCGGTGCTCATCCATTAGTGGCGTGACGCAACGTAGTGCTCAACGTAATTAGCAAGAGTTGGGCAGGCATGTAATCCGTACGCACGGATATCGCCTTTCATGCGGTGCATACAGCCACGTTAGTACACAGTGTTTGCGTGCGAGTAACCGGAGCGTCATCGCAACACATGTCAGACATTTCGCTAATAATCCACTTCCTCTCCCCACCGTCTCACCATCACCTCAGCCAACATTGCCGTATGTCATTTATCTGTCGATGCACATTGGTAGAGGACAGTGGGTACCTTGGACAACGGGACATTTCTAGAGAGCGGTGACAGCTCCCTGTTTGTGAGGTTCGTAGATACCACCTGCATGCAACCTCCACGAAATTATCATCTACACTGCTAATAACGCTTGAATATACTTCCAAATGTAATTAGGGAATCAAATGCTGAATTTTGTTGCATGTACGATACTAGCTGCGTTATATAACGGATCTCACTCCAATATAGTTAACTAATTAGATGCAGGCTCCATGGCTCAAGGTCGCGACACACATACGCACACACACACACACATACCTACAAAACTTTCATTAAAAGAGGTCCATTACTTTTAGAAGCTGGTATCATTAATAACCGTCACAGGGAAATAATTTCCGATTTGTAATACTTGCTTAAAGGAAACATTGGTGTGGCAAGCATTGGCTTCTACCCCTAGTAAGATTCAACTACCCTGCCGAGGGAATTTCCTCCTTCTGAACTATTAAGTGCAGAATTTCATCGCTCGCCGTATGTCCGACAGTCGTACCGAGCCACTGTTAAATTATAGATTAAGCCATATTTAACTTGCTAATAAAGACATAAAGTCACTCAACGGATAGAACGCTTGTGGTTCTGTACGACCACACGGTAACAAGAATTTCTCTGTGGATTCGTTTCTCTTACTACGAAACGATATATTACTCTCATATTTTTACTACCAGCGAGGAGTTTTTGGGAATTTAATTTGACAATGTTTCAACACATACGACATTAGTAATAGTAATGGAGAGCGTGAAAAAGATTATCATCTAGGAATCCGTTCCAGCAATTGAACATTTATTATAGAGAAATCCCTCTCCACATCGGAAAGATTCATTACATCATGAACAAAAATAAGTTCACTAAGGTGCTTAATTCAAGTAAGTATTTATATAATTAATAAAATGATGAACAAGAAGTATGGGATTTGATGCTTGGAAGTTAATGAAAGGAATAGGATCGATTCGTCCCGAATAATCAATCACGCAAAGGAAGGAGACATTTTAAGTTCATAGGACCTAGCAAATCCGACTATGTCAATTACGTCTGTACCAGGAAACGATTATCATGCATGCCGGTATTCGTCTAACTCGGTGTAATTAGTAGCCTACCATGCAGTTAATGAGGAAGCCTATGGATAGACAAAGGGATCATACAGCTACTCCATGAAGTAAAATACCGTTATTTCAATAAAATTGGTTTCATGTGGAATATAACCATGCATGTAAGTATTCGTTAAAATCAGGGAGTTCTGCGTTCTCTAATACAAAGCATCTTTAACGGTAAAATCCATATTTGGAAACATGTGGTGGACAGTCCCACACAAAGTGGGGTTCATAGTATCAGACATGTAATATGGAAGTAAGTAACTAAAGGCCGCGCTTGAAGTTAATGAGGGAAGATCGCTGAAGGCGATAACATGAAAGAATAATAAGTGGAAATTTGAACTACAAGGGGACGTACTGTCCCATCACTCATGATGCACACTAAAGAACTACGCTACATCGGCACAAATTCATTGACGTTTCACACCACGACATATTAAAACTCAGCGAAGACATTGGCTCTGAACAATCATATGAAAACGTGAAATATTAAACTTTGCAACAACTAACATACTAAGTCAACGTCGTTGGTAATGAACTAACGATCATATCTGAAATACTGCGCTTAATACATGAATTTAATTGAACTGAAAGCTTGAGCTTCAATGAAATCATTAATAATTACTAGCTCGATATGGAAACGTTCATTTACTCACATTTACCGACATCCTAGGCTGTACCAAGTATACACAGAGTAGGTCATGCTCCAGAGCAACAAGCGTACTCGCTCCATGGCACCAACTGCAAGACTGGCTTAAGAAGCAACCCTCCAGGCTACGGTTGAAGACAGACTCTCGTTTCTGGTATGGAAGGGGATGGCGACATTTGGATAGCAAATCGAGTGGACATGACTTCTGATTTACAGCATGTTGTGCTGGAGGCCAGTCGATTCTTTGACGAATTCGCCACAGCATGCCGGGCGCGACTTGTCCTGTTGCTAGGTAGATTCTCGTTCTGAGCTTTGGTAAAGAAGCCAGTAAGGATAGGACAAACATCCTTGATCAATCTTCCAAACAAAAAAATAAAGATGTGTCAGGTACAGCGAGCGTAGGGGCCTGCAGTTGCTCTATGACGTCGTCAGATGCATAGCGAAGCCCACGGGAAAGACAGGCCGCGGCGCGTACGTCAAGAAGGTAGGCCTGAACTCGGTCGCTCGCTCATCTCAGCAGACAAAATGGGCTTCTACACCTATTAGCTCGTAACTAGGTGTGTACGTACAAACGAGAATTGCGTCTTCTACTAGAATCCGCTGTTATGGAGTTCAATGATAGAAAGTCCATACGGCTACTTATAATTTGTTACAGGTGTACTGGGGCGCAATAAAATTGAAATCATGCAAAAATGATTATCGCTTGCATGAGGCAGTAGTTCTTGTATGAAATGAGGACTGTTAAGCAGAAGAGACTGAGTGCTATGAACAGTCCGTTATACCATTTGTATCGAGAACTGACATTAAAGTAAATTATGTTGTAGTACTGTTAATCTGTAAGACTTCACAATAGCAGGTTCCAGTAGAAGACGCAATTATCGTTACTACGTACACGCCCAGCTGCGAGGTAGTAGGTTTAGAAACGCATTTTGTCTGCTGAGCTGAGCGATCGAACTTAGGCCTACATTCGTGACGTACAGGCCGCGGCCTGTCTGTCTCGTGGGCCTCGATGCATTGCGACGACGTGAGGAACTGTTACGTCTTACCGAACACCCAGTTTCAACAAAATCGTACGCCACTCATAAACAGTAAGCTTACTGAGATTATCTTCATTGTACTCTGTACAAAGGTTAAGTTACAGACTCCGATTCTTCAAACCACAACACACAGTGGACACGCTCGTGACCGGTAGACGCAGTTAGCGTTGCTGCAACTGCCGCTAGCGCTTGCGGTGGCGCAATTTTCTCCTTGCGTATCATGTGAGTCAACACTTGATCTATTTTCCTTCACGATGACAGCAAGACTAAGTCTGTAAATCGTATGAATAAATCAGTACCCAATTTTATTCCTCTAAAATCCTTTTTGATACAACCTGAATCTCGATCGTTATTGCTACGCTGTGGTCTACGCCGCTACATTTGAAGAACACACACTCACGCACTTATATCGTACGGACGAGTCCAGGTATAGTCTGAACAGTGACTCTCACCAGGTTTTCATCTGGCGTGAACCAGGAGCCAGATACCAACTCCGTAATGTCCTTGAAACGGACCTGTATGGAGATCGTGATTTGATGGAGTGGTGTGGGATTATGATTGGTGCACGTATAGCCCTGCGTGTCTTTGACAGAGGAACTGTAACAGGTCAGGTATATCGGGACGTCATTTTGCACCAGTATGTACGCCTTTTCAAGGGTGCAGTGGGTCCCACCTTCCTCCTGATGGATGATAGCGCACGGCCCCACCGAGCTGCCATCGTGGAGGGCTACCTTGAAACAGAAGATATCGGGCGAACTGAGTGGCCTGACTGTTTCAATGGGAGGCAATGCCCCAGTAGCTGCTCGACCACCTGATCCAGAGTATGCCGCCCCGTTGTGCGGCCTGTGTACGTGTGCATGGTGATAATATCCCATATTGATGTCGGGGTACATGCGCAGGAAACAGTAGCGTTTTGTGGCACATGTGTTTCGGGACGGTTTTCTCAACTTATCACCAATACCGTCGGCTTACAGAGGCTTGTGTCGTGTATGTTCCCTATGTGCCTATGATATTAGCGCCAGTTTTGTGTAGTGACACGTTGTGTGGCACCCCATTCTGCAGTTATCCTGAATTTATAAGCATGAGTGTACATACTTAAAAATACCTCGTTTCAGGTGGAGTAATCTAATAAACTATTATCAGCAGAATCAATAGTAATTTGCAAACAAAAACTAATGAAGTAGTATTTAGCGTATCGAAAATTTTGCAAGTGAAGTTTTTTTCGACTTAATACTTACGATTTTAGAGAGTTCTGTTTAAGGTGTAGATTATCTGCACTGTTCTACCGTCGTTATGAATGTTGGATACCGCGAGTAGAACACTAGATAATATAACTGAGTAAATATTTAGAAAAATCAATCGGTGATTCTAGTGATGCATCTGAAGTGGGTACACTGATAATGATACTTGTATCGTCAACAACAACATTTCTTGTTCTTGAACAGTATAGCATCATATTTCTTGTAGTGACACTCTCGAGATAATTTGCCGATTAGATGGGACCCAGTACTTGCCAATTTATCAGTTCAGTGCATGGAAATGTACGCTATTCATTCCTGGTAGCAGGCTTTGCAGTAAAACGTATGACTCTCCAGCGACAATTAGGGCCCTTCACTTTGGCTCTCATAGCAAGTTAATAAAAAGCGTAGTTTCAACATTTCAATTTATCTAAAAACCTGGAAATTCAGCCTGTATTGGATTAGTCACAAAGCGTACCACCACTTGAAGCCAGTCTCAGTATCATTTCTCACCAAGTGGCTGTCCACTCCTATCATTGCACCATTTAACTACTGGTATGTATATTTAGAAAGCTGCACGTTCTTTGGCTAGGGGTAGTACATACACGATACAGTGCAACATATATTCATTTATGCAAAGTTTTCATTCTTTGGCCATCCTTTACGGCGGGAAACGGAGCTAGTGGAGAAGCAGCTGAAGCTGAAAGTCAGAAGGTTAGTTCGCTGATGGTTAGGAGGGAATTGCTTACGCATCATATGTTCATCGAACATATTTAGTACATCTGCATTATCATATTTCAGTTAAGATTGTACTTGAGGAGGTATGTGCGTGAGGGGGAGTAGGTGTCTGTGCTGGTGTCGATACGAGTAGATGATAGACGCTGTCGATGCGACGTGAAGCGATCCGTTGCGATGCGATATGGAGCTGTAGGAGAACTCTCTCCTTGTAAGTCGCATGGTGCTGCATGACATTCATTAGCGTAGGCGCCTCAGCGCACATCCGATGTTTCCTTTGGAGCTCCTGGTACGTCGACGTGGTGTTTTGATGCGATCGTGTCACACATATTGGTGGTATCTCTTGATATTTTCCACATGACGGAAAGCATATGAGTTTTGTGGCATTTTGGGGCACACTCGATATTTTTCGATAGAGATCTTCCTCTCCCTTTGTTTTTATTTGTTCTTTTTTCGCTTTCACCTATGCTTAAGCAATTTTCTTTCGTTTTCTATGATTCTATTCTGTTTCTGGTTGTCGTCTGCCTACTACCTTCCTTCTCCTCTCCTTTATTCTACTTCCAGTTACCACTTCAATGTTTTTTCTTATATTCTGTCTTTTACGTAATTTACTTCATTTGCGTCCTATCTCCTTTACCATTCATTTCTTATCTTCTGCTTATTCAACCAATTTTTCTCCTCGTTGTACTCAGTACTATTTGTAGTTCACGACAGTGATGCTGCAAGGTGACAAACCTGAAGCTGGTGTTTGTCTTTTTTCCGACTTTGATGTAGTACACATTTAAGTCTTCCTGTCGGTATTTTGTACAAAGTCAGTCGCGGAACTCGAGGATTTTGCGGAACTGTTTTACAAACGATACTTGATAAAAACTGGCCTAGGTTTCAATCACTCTCAAGTATACCAGAGTAACTTGTGGCTGCAATTCTCATAGGAGATGCCGATAACTTTTTTTCTTTCCTTACCAATAAAGTAAAGCCTAAACGTAGGATATAGGTGGAGTGAGGTTCAGTCTGGAGACTGTGAAGATGTGAGGATCAATTTAACTATTGTTTTATGTAACATCAACAGAAGACAAATACATTCTTCATCAAACAGTATTTCTGTAGCCCATAGAGATCGTTAAAGAGGGCACCAAACAGTCAATACAACAAAATATCTTCCATTAAATCAAAGAATTAAGTCCATCCATTGCCCCAATACACATTACCAGGCAGCAACATTAACAATTTAAACGCTTGGCCGTCTAACATAAGCAGTCTTAATGTTTGAGACAATTTCAGTAGTCAAACATAAGATGGAAAACTATCCTTTAGATCTAACCATGAACATAACACACAAATACACATTGGTGTAATGTTACTACCGTCACCGAACAGCAACCACAACAAGCTACACAGTTCTCAAGCAAACTATATACACATGTATCTTAATAATTTGCTATACAATAAATCGAACAACTGATTATTCACACAGAACAAGTAACAGGATGAAGTATCAGTAGACTTGTGTCAACAACTTGAGCTCACTCATGACGTAATTTAAATAAAACATTTTAGGAGTAAAACTATTAATCACACTCACAGATGAAGTTAACAAAGTGAATTGCTCTCGTTCAGGACACACGCAACCTCACTCAGGTGTGCCATCAGTAAACAGCCACAACATGTCACATGACAACCACAGACTTTGGCACAGAATTTGTGGTCAGCAAACACACCTAATGCACCACTCTTATACCACACCATGCTCTGTATAACAATAAAACCACCAGTTTCCATCCATCACCTGCAGAAGTACTCAGATATTGCTCCTCTTCAAATGCAGAATCCTATTTCTCTGCTTTGACTGGGATTACTTTCCATCTGACTTGGAAAAAATATACCATCTGCTCCTCCAGGCTATTGTGTCCACACAAGGGCTATGCCCCGCCCCAATTGTAGTGATGTCAGGCTCACCTAACCATAGCACATCAGATTCTCGAGACCCTCACTCACAGCTCTGGCCAGAATGCACTTTTTCATCTCTGTGCGTCACTGACTGACTCCGAGGCCCAGCCATCCATTGCTGACACCTCGACCTTCGCTTCAGTCTGGCTGCTGGTGAATTATTGCAGGCTTAGCCTCTGTTTTCCCTGTTTTTATGGCGCTGGCCTCCAGAAGATTCCACTTGTTGTTGCTGACTGACCCGTTCGCCAGCCCCAATTCCTACCAGTTCAGCCACAACAGTGCAGCTGACTGACCCCAGGTCTAATTGTGCTTCTAACCAGATGGGCCACCGTGGTGCAGCTGGCGTATCCCTCTGTAGGCTGTGCTTCCTACCAGCTCAGCAATGAAAGTGTAGCGGACTGATCCCTTGCTGGGTGTACTTTCTACCAACTGCGGTAGTGCAGCTGACTGATACCTCCCTCAGCTGTGCTTTTTAGCAGCCCAGCTATGGTGGAGCTAGCGACAGTCACATGCCCACACCGTCTGCCTTTTCGTGGCTCCAGCAAAACGCTCTACCAAAATAACCTAGAGGCGAGGACAACTAAAGTGCCTTTCGACACGGTAAAAGGCCCACTTTTCTGCGAAGCCGCTGACCTCCAAAGAAACAACCGATTTGCCCTTGCACTGCCCATCCGCACCCTATCGGCACTCTTCTGTTCTTCGTCTTCTCGTTCCAGATGCCACACTTGTATTTTGTTATACACTATCCGAAGGCTGTTGGTTTCTACTCCTGAAAATATTATCTTAAGGCCCTTGCTTTGTATGCGGTGTTTGCTGAAGTTTAGTTCAAAAATGGTTCAAATGGCTATGAGCGCTATGGGACTCAACATCTGAGGTCATCAGTCCCCTATAACTTAGAACTACTTAAACCTAACTAACCTAAGGATATCACAAACATCCATGCCCGAGGCAGGATTCAAACCTGCTACCCTAGCGGTCGCACGATTCCGGACTGAAGCGCCTAGAACCGCTCGGCCACATCGGCCGACTGCTGTGCTGAAGTTTCTGATAATTATTTTTTATGCTGTCTTGGTCCAGCTCAAGACTCATATCTTTTCGCTCCCGTTCCAGATACTGACTGATTTTGTCTTCACCTGTCTCATCATGCTAATTTCGTATATTTTACTAACTTTAATTATAGTAGCTTCAATATCTCCTCACGCTTCTTTCTACAAGTCTCCTGCAAATCATGTACCCTCTACGAGGCAGCCATAACAACATTCCAACCAACTGTAATCGACACCATCTCGACATTCCTAAGCGACATTCTTAGTTACATCATTGTGGTCACAGATAGGCTATCTCAGCCACGTATTATAATTGTTTCTATCCTAGCTGAATCTAAAACAACCACAAAATTTTGGTCCTGTTCCAATACATTTTCGATATTGTTTCTTCATTTGCCTTTACATCTGCCACTGTCCTCACTGTCACATTTCATCGGCATAGTCCTTTCATGATGAATTATATCTCTTTTTATTCACACAGTTTATATCTCCTTCACCGCAACAATGACATCGACAGTGTAAAGTTGAACTGTGCGTTGTGAATGCACCAGGTATGGAGGCACATTGGTAACGCACTCGATTCGGATTCTCACGCTTTCCGTCTCTAGTGACCTCATCGCTGACAGGACTTTAAATACCTTCCTTCTGCAGAAAATACAGCTGCTGCTGAACATTCTTCGCTGATTCAAAATTTTTCTCGTCCTAAGATACAATGATATCGTCCTTTGAGTCTCATCTGCAAGTGTCGTCCTGTCGTGGGGAATGTAGGAAGAAAAATTGGGAAGGAAAGATGAGAAAGCAGAGTTTAGCATTCCGTTGTAGACGACATATGAAAAATTGAGAATATTCTTAGATTGGATAAGGACTTGTAAGGAATTGCCAGAGCTCTTTACAAAGTAATTTTCCCAACGAACAGCTTGACTGATACAGGGAAACCACCAAAAACTTAAACCTGGTTTGCAGAAATCAGACATTAAACGAGTCCTCCACTAAGGGCCTTCGCATGTTCAATAATACAGGGTGATTCAAAAAGAATACCACAACTTTAGGAATTTAAAACTCTGCAACGACAAAAGGCAGAGCTAAGCACTATCTGTCGACGAATTAAGGGAGCTATAAAGTTTCATTTAGTTGTACATTTGTTCCCTTGAGGCGCTGTTGACTAGGCGTCGGCGTCTGTTGATGCTAAGATGGCGACCGCTCAACAGAAAGCTTTTTGTGTTATTGAGTACGGCAGAAGTGAATCGACGACAGTTGTTCAGCGTGCATTTCGAACGAAGTATGGCGTTAAACCTCCTGATAGGTGGTGTATTAAACGTTGGTATGAACAGTTTACAGAGAATGGGTGTTTGTGCAAAGGGAAAAGTTCTGGACGGCCGAGAACGAGTGATGAAAATGTAGCACGCATCCAGCAAGCATTTGTTCGCGGCCCAGGAAAATCGACTCGCAGAGCTAGCAGAGAGCTGCAAATTCCACAATCAACTGTATGGAGAGTCCTACGAAAAAGGTTAGTTATGAAACCTTATCGTCTGAAATTGGTTCAAGCACTGTCTGCAGCTGATAAGATTAAAAGAATCGATTTCTGTGATTTTATCCTTGCTCAAATGGAAACAGATGAATCTTTCGTTTCAAAGATTGTGTTTAGTGATGAAGCAACTTTCCACACTAACGGGAAAGTCAACCGTCACAATGTCTATATATGGGGCACTGAGAATCCACGGGAAACAACTCAGTATGAACGTGACTCGCCTAAGGTGAACGTTTTGTGTGCCATTTCAGCAAATAAAGTTTTTGGTCCCTTTTTCTTCGAAGGTGCTACTGTAACTGGACTACAATATCTGGAGATGTTAGAGAATTGGCTGTTCCCTCAGCTCGAACAAGAAGCACAACAATACATATTTCAGCAGGATGGAGCGCCACCACATTGGCACTTATCTGTCCGTAACTACCTGAACGTCAACTACCCGAGGCGATGGATCGGCCGCCAGGCAGCCCGTGACAGAGCACTTCATCACTGGCCTCCAAGAAGCCCTGATCTTACCCCCTGCGATTTTTTCTTATGGGGGTATGTTAAGGATATGGTGTTTCGGCCACCTCTCCCAGCCACCATTGATGATTAGAAACGAGAAATAACAGCAGCTATCTAAACAATTACGCCTGATATGCTACAGAGAGTGTGGAACGAGTTGGAGTATCGGGTTGATATTGCTCGAGTGTCTGGAGGGGGCCATATTGAACATCTCTGAACTTGTTTTTGAGTGAAAAAAACCTTTTTAAATACTCTTTGTAATGATGTATAACAGAAGGTTATATTATGTTTCTTTCATGAAATACACATTTTTAAAGTTGTGGTATTCTTTTTGAATCACCCTGTATTATCAATCCTCATTTGTTTGCCCGTTTGAGTGCCTGTATTGACATACTGTCGGTACTAGACATAATGACGAGTAATATTTCTCGACCCGAAAAATATTTTCAGTAGTATGAATTCGTACTGATCGTGCGAGGTTGCGAATGACGGTTTTACCATATTCGCCATTCAGATGTTGACAGAACTTCAATAAGAAGACACGTGGATTCAGTTTGCACTGTTTAGGTTTTCAGTTTTTCTTTGTGTATATCATCCTTCAGCTTCCATTTTTCAAGAAATCTTTTAACACGAAACAATTTTAATAGAACCGTTCATGGGAAGTCAATATATTTTCCACTTTAGGTTGGTCACTGGAGGATTACTGTAGCATTGATTTTGTTATTAATTTAAATAAATAATCGATATATTAGCTTGCTGAATTACACAGCAGTATAGAAAAAAGCTTGTGCTTGTAAATGTATGTCCTATGCAGGTTCTAAATGATAATTGTGTACAACTTACCACAGAGGTGTGGAGGAAGTCGAGAGGAAAAATTAGATACGGAACACTTGTAGCCCATCGAGTCAGGAAACTGCCAAAAATTGGCCTACAACAGCTACCTGAATTACAGCGCATGTGAGGTACGCGAAATTTTCAGTATTCTCTCTCTCTCTATTCGTGCAAACAATTGGTCCTAGAGGAAAAAATGTGTAGAATCTTTTCTGTAATAAAAATGAACCTCCATACTCACACTCACCCACCCGCCCTCAACATCGGACACGATTTGTAGCATGCTGTTTATGACACTCCCCCTCAGAACTGTACAAAAATTTGCGAGTACATAAATTATTTATCATACTCAATCATTTCTTGGCTTCATTGACTGGGTTATTATTATGCAACCGCTTTAGTTGTGCACTTACGAACTGTAAAACCGACGGTTCTGTAAATTATATCTTACAGTTTTGTGAAATTTAAAAGCATAAAATTCTTAATTAAGTAGTTTTGTTTGCTTAGCCTTCTTAATACAGAATTATTATCCTTGTATAGTGTGAAGTCATGGGCAAAATGAAACATCCGATATTAATGGGCATTAGTAAATGAAGAACTTTGCGTAAAAAATGTGTTAATGAAATCCATTGTTTCATACACAGCTGTTTATTTTTGATGTGTTTAAGGTAATTTTAAAGTTTCAATGTGACAATAATCAAACTTATTTTTACTAATTTTCGCTAAATATATCAGTTGATTGAAATAATTTCTTTACCAGAGATGTAAATAACTGGGTTATTTACAGTGATGTGTGATCCTTGTTCTTGCTCGAAGTTGGCGGGTAGAGGTGCATGAGAAGCAAGTAGGGTTTTAGTTACTGTAAGAAACAGTTAGGTAGTGTTGCAGATGTTGTACAGAGTTAATGTCTGGAAGTTGACGGACATACATTTTGTCAATCACTCGAATGAAATTTTTCAGAATATAAAAGTGAAATTGTGCAAAGTTTTTATTTCGTAGTTAGTGATCCAACGAACACTAATAATGTTTTGAATTCTTTGAACAGAAAGCGGCCGAGACTATCATGACACTGCAAAACAGACAACGAGTCCAGCAACAGAATCAGCTAATTAATAGAATGCATAGTAGCAGAGAAAGTAGTATGGTTTCAGTAAAATATGAGGAAAACCTGTTTAGTGGATACACCATTAGACATAAGTACATGACTGAAACGGCAAATGTTAAGTTGAAATCGAACAGCAAACGTAATTAGTTTATGCGTAACATTTATAAAAGTTTTTTTTTTTCTTTCGGGACGATAGGCATCAGGAAATAACGTCCACTTTACTTGAGGGAACTGTAGAGGGTAAAAACTGCAGGGGCGGGCAGGTATTGGAATACATTCAGCAAATAATTCAGAATGTAAGGCGAAAGTGCTACTCTGACTGGGAGTTGAGGAGTTGGCACAGAAGACATATTCGTGGCGGGCCGCATCAAAGAAGTCTGAAGACTGATTACTAAAAAAATGTTTTAAATGTTGATGATGCATAGGAAAAATCTTTTGTGGTGCTATCCGCTTTTATGGCTAAGCAGTGAGCGATAGAATTGAATATTTCACGATACGTATTGTAATTGGTGGGCAATAGAACATTATAGTGTTCTTCCTGAAGTCATATTCGTAAATACTGGGTATATCACTAGTAATGGGAGTTCTAGGCAGTACAGTTGAATTATTTGCTCACTCCGTTAAGTGACCTTAGAATGGCGTGCACAGTAACACGGAGAGTGAATCTCTAGTGATTAGAGCCATAGTGGATTGTTTGTTACCTCTAAACTCCCAGGAAACCTCAGAGGAGATCGGGAGCAGTAACTGTTCGTAAAGGCCAGTTTTCGCATACAAGCTACCATTTCTAAAAAAAGAGGACCGAGCCACTAGCATGTGAAGAGGCTATTCAATGGTCTAGCGGCCTTGCTGTGAGAAGTATCAGCGACAGTGGCTTCATAAGGCAATACGCTTCGTGACTGGTGGTTACGATCGGAATTTTGTAAATGAATTGTTAAAACCGCGCGATTTCATTAACTTGGACAAGATAGTACGCAATACACAGCATCTTAGCAATATGAGAAGCCAATAATAACTGGTATATCATACCTCGGGCATGGTGGTAGCAATCGAGGAAGGTGGCATCGTGGTTAAGGGTCTCGCACGTAAGAGGGCCTGCACACGTTCAGTATTTACTGACAAATACTGAACCGACTCTCATAGTGTCAATAATATTAACTGGCAACACGATTTTACAAGGTTAAGACATAAACATCCAAAATAAAGCGTGTTTTTTATTTGTATTGGCTGTAGCTGGTGAACAAACGAAAACAACGAAAAAGAGGAAATAGCCCCAAGAATGGTGAAAAAAAGAGCGGCTTGTGGTATGTTTATTTACTGACTAAACTAATGCGGTCCGTAAACATTTCCCAAACTGTTTTGGGATGAGACTTCATCCTACGACAAATTACTAATGTTGATACCACATCAAATAGAAAAGCAAAACACCTTAATGTGAGAGGTAATCGCAGTCGACGAGAGATTAGATGTAACTTCGAAATTTCGGTAGAGAGGACGGTCAGTCGAATTCTTGAAGTTTAGTACTGTAATATGAGCAAACACACTTAGACGAACTGGCTATATATACATCCTGCAATTAAGAACTGTTATTGATAACTACTGTGAAGTAATTATATGTCCTGCAGTGATATACCGGGAGGTCAAAAAGTCAGTATAAATTTGAAACCTTAATAAACCACCGAATAATGTAGATAGAGAGGTAAAAATTGACACACATGCTTGGAATGACATGGGGTTTTATTAGAACAAACAAAAAAAACAAAGTTAGCAAAATGTCCGACAGGTGGCGCTGGACAGCAAATCGTCAGTGACTACGCATGGCAATCGTGTATAAAATGAGCTGTAATGAGAGACAGAAACAGATGCGCCAGCAGTCGCAACATGTTGACTTTACCTGAAAAGGCGCTTTTAGTGGAGCTGTATTATCAGAATGGGGAATGTGCTAGTACAGCGTTACGATCCTATCACCATAGGAAGGGGATTCAAACGGGAAAAGGTCCGTTGACAAATGCAACTGTGGCAGAATGATTTCAAAGTTCGCAGCCACGGGTTGATTAGACGATAGACCCCGATAGACTACGTAGTGGCCGACCGAGCACAAGGCGTAATGCTGCTGAGACAGTTCAGGAAGAAATAGAGACTGTACCGGGTTCGTCTATGCACGGGAAAGTCAGCGCTCGTGCAGTCGCACGTTGCACCGGCATTCCATACACTACTGTTTGGTTGGCTCTTAGGCGTACCCTCCGATGTTATCCGTACAAAATCCATCGGCATCATGAACTGTTACCTGGCGATTTAGTGAAGCGGAGGGCATTTGCGGTGTGGGCGTTTCAAAAGATGGCGGAAGATGACGATTGGTTGAGTTACGTGTTGTGGACCGACTAAGCTCTTTTTACGCTTCTAGAACTTCTGTGGAAACACCAATGCACGACGAGAAAGTCACGATATGGGTTGGGTTTATGACATTTACCGTTATCGGGCCTTTTTTCTTCGAGGAAATGCGTGATTCTGGTTTTGTAACGGCTACCGTGACGGATGAGAGGTACGCCGATATGTTACAGAATCGCATCATCCCCAGCCTGGCTGATAAACACCTGCTGGAACGTACGATGTTTATGCAGGATGGCGCTAGACGCTTGAAAGATCTCTTGCGCTCGTCGTTTGGTGATGATCGTGTACTCAGCCGCCACTTTCGTCATGCTTGGCCTCCCAGGTCCCCAGACCTCAGTCCATGCGATTATTGGCTTTAGGGTTACTTGAAGTTGCAAATGTATCGTGATCGACCGACATCTCTAGGGATGCTGAAAGACAACATACGACGCCAATGCCTCACCATAACTCCGGACATGCTTTAAAATGCTGTTCACAACATTATTCCTCGACTGCAACTATTGTTGAGGAATGATAGTGTACATATTGAGCATTTCCTGTAAAGGACATCATCTTTGCTTTGTCTTACTTTCTTATGCTAATTATTGTTATTTTGATCAGATGAAGCGCCATCTGTCGGACATTTTTTGAACTTTTGTATTTTTTTGGTTCTAATAAAACCCCATGTCATTCTAAGCATGTGTGTCAATTTGTACCTCTCTATCTATATTATTCCGTGATTTATTCAGTTTTCAAATTTATACTGACTTTTTGATCATCCACTATTCAGGCAACTGACGTAATGTTTGTTTTACTATTTCTCACACCGTGATAAGACTGACATTTATTTCTCAGTCTTCTTACAGTCTTGCAGTGATGCTCGATTCAAAGCCGGTCTGTTTGAATCCAGTTCGTGAAACAAATATTAATCGCCACTATTCATTCAGCAAGCGGAAGGGTAAGAGTGACGCACAGTTCCTGATCGTCATATTTTACACCAGTATCTTGGGTTTAACATCGAAGCTTTACATGTTGTGTTACGAAGTAGAGGCGTGTGACGCTGATGATGATTCGTCGGTCGAGTAGTGACGTGAAGCTCATCTGTCCATTTGGCTTTATTCAAACTTTGCAGGTTCCATATCGTAATCAAGTTTAGCCGTCTTCTTTTTCTCTCCTTCGCCAACATGACACTAAAATTCAGCCTCACGCTCAAACTTCGTGACGGGAAGGTGCCGTTCTGGCCCTGGAAGCAGCATTGGGTGACTTAACGACGTTGAGAGACCCCTAACCTACAATGCCATTCGACTTAACTTACGTTACTCATTGCTTCCACATATCATGTAATCTTCAAAATAAATACGAAATTTTTAATTAAGTACGAAATTCATTCGCCTTTTACACATACATTTTCTCTTGATGAAGTCACGGATTCCTGGACTCTCTTTAATCAGTCTCCCTTTGCGGAATGTAGCACTGGAAATGTTGTTCATCGGCAGTGTCATAGTACTTGTTATTTTAGGCTTCTCTAGCTTCTTTTATTCAATAATGTCGGATTATCTGTCCTAGACATTATTGTTTTTTCACAGTTGTGAGGTGGTGGACTGAGAAACAGGGAGCCGGCCGCGGTGGTCTAGCGGTTCTAGGCGCTCAGTCCGGAACCGCGGGACTGCTACGGTCGCAGGTTCGAATCCTGCCTCGGGCATGGATGTGTGTGATGTCCTTAGGTTAGTTAGGTTTAAGTAGTTCTAAGTTCTAGGGGACTGATGACCACAGATGTTAAGTCCCATAGTGTTCAGAGCCATTTGAACATCGAGAAACAGGGAGAAAAAGGGGGAAATATGAGAAGGAGAGCGCAGCAAGGAGAAGATGGACAGAGAAAGACGGGAGGAAGGAAGGAGGGACAAAGAAAAGGGAGGGGGAGATTGGCAGACACAGGGGAGAGGAGAAGATTAGGACGTATATCCAGTCCCTGAGCATGTTAGAAACATATGCTTTCTCTTTCCTTTCTATACCGTATAAACAGACTGACACACAAAGAAGCGCGATCGGGTCCAGCTAGTAAGAAATAAAGTAACAAAGGGAAGTGTCCATGTGCTTCTATGTGTGGTTGAGTTTGTGCTTGGGCTACGTTACGAAGACGTCCAAAACCGAAAAAGTTGCTTGTTTGGTACATCTCCACAGCACCGATAATCTGTTAGCCGTCCATTCTCGCGCCGACTATAGCGCTGTAATCTCGAGGAACGGCGAGCAATAAATCTACGGTGTTGCGTGACGTGGCGTGCCGCCCTGCTGCTGGTTCGCCGCCGCCTCCACCGCCTCCACCGCCCCCACCGCCTTCGCGCCTTGTTTCATCAGACTGCGCTGCTACATTTGGCACGGCTCGCAGCTGATTTACACATATACTGGGGCTCCCCGCACCGCCGCCCCCTGCTGAATATAAATTCCCCGTTTATACAAGAGAGGGCGAGGCCAAAGGCTATATGCCCGGCTCCTTCCTCGCCTCGCCCTGCCCCGCCGCTTCCCGTTCCGTCTGTCCGCGTCTGCGACTGTAATTCCTTCCCGCCCGAGGGGCGGCCCCGCGGTCTGGCCTCCGCCTCCACGCCGATACCGCCACCCGGTGAGAGGCCTGCCTCCCCGCCTCCGGAGCGCAGCCGGAAAGGTTTCACTCAATTCCTTCTTCTCTTCTGGCCTTGTTCCTTTCCGACCGTATGCGGCCCGAAATACGTTGCGTGCACCAAAGGAGAGAATTCCTTCTTCTGAACTCTTAGTACGGGCGCTGCTGTATCGCCAAGTGAAGAATATCTTTAACAGTGAATTCGTATTCAAAGAATGCAGTTTTCTTTTCTCAATGTAAAAAAGGCTGTTCTCTTACAAAAAGTATTACCCGCTTGAAAATTATCGAGCTCGGATCCTAGGTAACTGCAGATATTGGACAAAAATATGGAAACACCGCGAGAAATGCATACCTGAACGTAAATTTAGATACTAGCTGAGCCTGCAGGTGGCGCTGTTGTATTTAACCACTTGCGGCACTTTTGCAATACGTTGCAAGTTTCCGTCGTGATCAGAACAGTGTGCTGTATACTTGTGAAAGTGTTATGTCGCAGCTAAGTGAATTCGAAAGCTGGCAAACAGGTGGTGCTGTTGTGATAGGTGCTTCTGTAACCACGATAGCCGAAGTGTTTGGTGTTTCAAGAGGCACCGTATCGTACGCAGGAGTCCACCTGCTTAGCTCAGTGGTAACGTGAAACTTCCTGGCAGATTAAAACTGTGTGCCGGACCGAGACTCGAACTCGGGACCTTTGCCTTTCGCGGGCAAATGCTCTACCAACTGAGCTACCCAAGCACTACTCACGCCCCGTCCTCAAAGCTTTACTTCTGCCAGTACATCGTCTCCTACCTTCCAAACTCTACAGAAGCTGTCCTGCGAACCTTGCAGAACTAGCACTCCTGAAAGAAAGGATATTGCGGAGACATGGCTTAGCCACAGCCTAGGGGATGTTTGCAAAGTCGTGAGTCGTGCTTGGGTAGCTCTGTTGGTAGAGCACTTTCCCGCGAAGGGCAAAGGTCCCGAGTTCGAGTCTCGGTCCGGCACACAGTTTTAATCTGCCAGGAAGTTTCATATCAGCGCACACTCCGCTGCAGAGTGAAAATCTCATTCTGGCAGTGGTAATGTGTTTTCCTATTATGCAGCGGGTCCGGGTTTGATTCCCGGCTAGCTTTGAGATTCTCTCCGCTCGTGGACTGGGTGTTGTGTTGCACTAATCATCCACGACGCGCAAGTAGCCCAGTGTGGTGTCACCTGAAATAAGACTCGGCAGCTGAACCTCACTCTCGGCCATCAGTGCAAAACGATAATTTCATTTCATTTTACAATACAAAGGGAAAGCGGAGGCATATCATCCGCTAAGTCACAACGCGGACGATGCTGTGTGTTGAGTGGTCGTGATGGAGGATTATTCGAGATGAGAACGGCAGCTACAAAAGTCACTGCAGAACAGAATGTCACATTTGCTAAATCGGTCAGCAGAAAACAGCACCAAGGGTGTGATCTGAGGTTTTCCAGGCGTACAGAAATCTTGAAAACTTCTCGGATATTCAGCCTAAAGATGGCAAGGAGTCAGATTACAGAAATATCGCGCCTTTGGACGACACTACCCGGCTGAATACCAGAGAAATTTTCAAGCTCGAAGGGTAGAGTATAAGCTGGGAGTTGCAGGACGAGATGGAATTCCAAAACTAGACTTCAGTGATTCAATTTCTCGTAACAGGAACGCGTTGTGCCGAAGTCGTATAAATGTAATATAGAGCTATGGAGAAAGTCATTTGGTAATACGAGTCATGTCTCACACTACTTCCAACTTCTGGCCGAATTTATATCCCAGGAGTGAAACATGGCAGGCGTTTGGTGTTTATTTGGATAGTCATATCGTAGAATTTCATAATTTCCAAGGCTGCACTGCAAGGTCGCACTACTGTTAAGATTTATTTCATCATTTTGGCTGATCACGTCCATCCCATGTTACAGTTTTTGCTCCCCAAATGATGATGCTGTTGACACAACTTGCCTCGTCCAGGACCGGTTTGTAACTACAAGGACGAATTGTCGCATCTCTCCAACCACCATAGTCACCAGATCTCAGTATCAGTGAACCTCCGTGCTTTCCCTTGGAGTCTGTGGTCTACCTGAACTTTCCATTATTCTGCTGAGTCCCATATCCTCTGAATGTAATCGTGGAACTCATTCTATAGCCTTCTTTTCAGTGTTCTTGGTTGTCAAGAGTTCACCTAGGCAGCTTATTTTAACGTCCAACATCATGAGCCTAATGAGTTTACGAAAGGTTTAAAGAAGAAAGTTGCTTCGTAGTTGCTCAAATGTTTTCTACTTTCCCGATCCAAGTTATTAAAGGCTGATACTTGGATGCCTAGCTGCTGCTATATGCTCGTATGAGTTCATAACTGTGTTTGGATATATCAGAGTCTTGAATTTCTCTCGCAGGCTGTCGCGGTATTATTCTATGTATCAGGTCTCGACCCAACGATTCTGATTAAGGTTTCCCTGACCACTGAACACCGGTAGACAGAATCATTGCCTATTCCATTCCATGCCTTGGCGCATCTGAGGCAGTTCTACATTATTAATGGCAACAATATGGAAGCGATTCAACTTCCAATAATGACAACAGAACAGGTGAAGTACAACACCGTCAATATACACATACCAGAAAAAGTTGTACACCACCTCGGTTCCTAGAGTTCCGGAAACTGTACAGAAAATTGGAATAGATATCAACATAAACATCGTTTCCGCCCTTTTTAATGCTCATAAAATCCACACGTTGCATGTTGTACCACCACAGAGCGAGACCTTCAGAGGTGGTGGTCCAGATTTCTGTACACACCGGTACCTCTAATACCCAGTAGCACGTCCTTTTGCATGGATGCATGGCTGTGTTCGGCTGGCATACTATCCACAAGTTCATCATGGCACTGTTGGTCCGGATTGTCCCACTCCTCAACGGCGATTCGGCGTAGATCCCTCAGAGTGGTTGATGGGTCTCGTCGTCCGTGAACATCCCTTTTCAATATATCCCAGCCATGATCGATAGGATTCATGTCTGGGGAACATGCCGACCACTCTAGTGCTACGTCGTTGTCCTGAAGGAAATCATTCACAAGCTATGCACGATGGGGGCGCGAATTGTCGTCCATGAAGACGAATGTCTCGCCAAAATGCTGGCGATATGGTTGCACTTTCGGTCGGAGGATGGCATTCACGTATCCTACAGCCGTTACGGCACCTTCCATGACCACCAGCGGTGTACGTCGGTCCCACATAATGCCACCTCAAAACAACAGGAAACCTCCACCTTGCTGCACTGGCTGGAAAGCTTTCAGCCTGATCGGGTTGCCTCTTAAAACGTCTTCGACGATTGTCTTTTTGAAGGCATATGCGACACTCATCGGTGAAGAGAACGTAATGCCAATCCTGAGCGGTCCATTCGGCATGTTGTTGAGTTGCGCGCTGCATGGTGTCGTAGTTGCAAAGATGGATCTCGCCATGGACGTCGGCAGTGAAGTTGCGCATCAAGGAGCCAATTGGGCACAGTTTGAGTCCTAACATGACGTTCTGCGGCTGCACGAAAAGTATTATTCAACATGGTGGCGTTGCTGTCATTGTTCCTCCGAGCCATAATCCATACGTAGCGGTCATCCACTGCAGTAGTAGCCCTTGGGCGGCGTAAGCGATGCAAGTCATCGACAGTTCCTATCTCTTCGTATCTCCTCCATCCGGACAACATGGCTTTCGTTTACTCCTGGCCGCCTGGACACTTCCCTAGTTGAGAACCTTTCTTGGCACAACGTAACGATTCGGACGCGATCGAACCGCGGTACTGACCGTCTAGCCATGATTGAACTACATACAACACGAGCCGTCTACCTTCTTCCTGGTGGAATGACTGGACTAATCGGCTGTTGGACCTCCTCCGTCTAATAGGCTCTGCTCATGCATGGTTGTTTACATCTGTGGGAGGTTTTAGTGACGCAGACCTTTCTTTGAGGTGTGTATATTGAGCCTTGAATTGCTAACGCGGAGAGCAGCCTGTAAATTTAAGTATAAAACTTGTAACTAGAGATCCGTATACTACTAAGGACAGTCAATAGCTTATAATTATGAAAACTAGCGATATCGGACTATATGAATGCATAAGAACATGTTTCTGTTATTTTGCCGAAAAGTAGACCTGGTAATCAGCGGTCTTCCATACTCAATTTACACACTGTGTTATTTACTCCTGAAATACTCCTCTGTTCTATCTGTTACCAGGGACTGTTAAAAACAGTTCTCTTATGTATGTGACAGCTGAATATATCTTCCGAGTGATTTCCCATTATATAGTGATTTTGTGAGGTAATCAACCATAATTATGGAGACGTCCTAACAGCAACTAAATAATTTCATAAACATATTCATTTATTCCGATGGTGTGTCTTGAATCATACCATTGAGTGGATGATGCGAACGATGTCTGAAGAAACGCATTACAGAAATAGTACAGGAAGTCATAACAAGGGATCCACGGAACAAACCAACCCAAAATCCAAACTAAGGTTCGGTTTAGTTGTTACGTGTAGAAGCAACGAGAATTAAATAAAATTAAGATGCGTGAAAGGAAAGAAACTGTTATGAATTTAATTACTAAAAGAAACTAAAGGAAAACGGTAAGAATGAAAATAGAATTGAAAAATGCAAAGAGAGTAAAGAAAGGAAATCTAAACAAGAGAAAAGATGACAAAATAGAAAGAGTAGAATCTTGGTATTGTATGTGGTCCACCCGTAGCCAAAAACACAGAAGTAGCACAACGTTCGCCTCCCATGTAACAAGATCATAGTGATATAGAAGAAATTCTGTTTCAAAGGATCAAGGGAGTAGTTGGTTGGATTTAACACATAAAACTGGGGCCAATGTCAATAATTTATTAATCTAACAAACATGAAAGTTAATGTAGTAGTCGATAGTAATAAGAAAAATAATTTTTGTTTATGGCTCCACAAAATCTGTAAAATCGTAGTAAGACATTTACACAGATGATTCGGGTTATTCACTAAATAAACCTATGTTTATGATACGACCAAGCACGGCAGTAACAAAAAGTCGTCAAAGATTTCTGCTCTACGCATATAAAGACGCTGGAAACTGCTTTAATAAAACACTGCCACTCGACCGGAAACCCGAGAGCTTCTCATGAATAGTACACCGGGAGAGTGTACATTCACACATTTCCACCAACTGTACTAATAAAACATTACTTCTGGAGTACCTCGCTGTTTAGAAAGGCGTGCATAAAATGCAGTGTCCTAAGAAATGGTAGTGTGCAAGAGGCAAACAGAGCAACAGCTGAGCAGCGTAGTCCAAGAGCAAGGCTGTGTCATATCGTTTAAGCTTACACTTGTTCACAAAAAAGTTCGCCCACAGTCAATGTTACAATTTACGATCAGATGCAGCGTTGCTTAAGAACGTCTGCTGCATAACCATTCAGAAACATGCGAAGAGTGGAAATGTAAAAAATTCTAAGAGCCATCTTTCCACTAAAAGCTTTTTCACTGCTGGTTCAAAAATGGCTCTGGGCACTATGCGACTTAACTTCTGAGGTCATCAGTCGCCTAGAACTTAGAACTAATTCAACCTAACTAACGTAAGGAAATCACATACATCCATGCCCGAGGCAGGATTCGAACCTGCGACCGTAGCGGTCGCTCGGTGCCAGACTGCAGCGCCTAGAACCGCACGGCCACTCCGGCCGGCCTTTTCACTGCTGTTGCGTTCTCGATACTCTGTTACATGTCTCTAGACTTGACCTAGGTACCAAATCATGGAGACCGTCTTTCGAACATGCTTTACCAGATAGCTGTGCTTCCCTCTGGAGTTCCAAAATGTAAAAGACATGAGAAGTGATTTTTGCTCACCACAGTTCTACTGGTAAAAAACTTATTGCTGTACTTCTATTACAGAGAAACCATGGTGCCTCAGTATTAATGGCACTTGCCACATAACTTTCTTAACTTTCTTCCTGCTATTTTGTCAAAAACACGTTTTTGAGATCCCGGATATGTAAAAAAACGAGAAACCAGCAAACAGCTACTTGTTTATAATCCTGTTTATTTACACAAATAGCGCCGTTACCGGTTTAAAACTACGAGGTTCGTCTTCAAAGGGCTGTAGTTTATATTAGTTGTTGTTTATATTAGTTTTTGAAGGACAAGAGCCAACAAGGAATGCAAACAGCAACAATTGTAATCGAAACGTGAATAACCGTCCGAAGATAAACCTGTCGGCACAAAATCGGTAACCGTGCTACTGGTGTAAAAAAAATTTTAAAAAAATGCTTTACTGTATTATTAACAGTGATTGATTGCCGTTCCCTTCGAAGAAAGAATCAGCTTGTAAATATTTCGTTATTGGGACTAACAACAAGTCAGTTTCCTGGTATGGCACTTAGAACATTCTTCAAAAAGTATTTATTTTCAAATTTGTTTAATTGTTTCTTGCGGTGATGTGGTCAGCAGCGTAATTTTGTGCTATCAGAATACCTTCTCAGATTTTTTAGATACAAATCATGTATCTACAAATAGAGGTATATGATTTTTTTTTCATTCTCCTGACAAATGTCATGTATGGCACTCAGAACGTTTCCCATTTCCAGTTGTCATATATACAGTATCGGCCGAACTGATACGTCACATGTAAAATAGTTGCAGACGGTTACTTCCTGCCCAATTACTCGACCTAGCCTCAGCCTGGTGCCAGTCTTACGGCTGGATATTCATCGTGACACCAGTCAGCTGCGCAACATGGCGATGGTGGTGTAGTGGCTGTACGACAGATAGGGAATTTAAAATGTGCCTGAAGATCTGGCACAGTATGAGAGTGGTCTTTTCGCTAGGACTACAGAGCTACGGTGTGATGTCGCGCGTCAGTCTCTTCTCAAACCACTGTTTACACTGTTGACGCTTTTGGTTCGATACTTTTCAGTGCGTGTAATACTGAGTTTTTCCTAGAGAACGAACTCTCGATATCTTGCTGTATTGACCAAAAAATTCGGTGTCACCACAATCGTGTTACCTTTCATGTTATGAATCCAAAATCGCTTTCTACTGTCATGTTTTAGAAATGTCTTATTAATTCATAAAAATATTTGCCCAGAGTGCGTCAGGTAACTCAATCGGTTTCGGTGAGTAAATGCGCTTCAGTACTTGCCCTCATTTATGTACAGCTATATCACTTATGCCTGGAGTTTGATGGACCAATTACGGAGATTACTTTACTTGGTGACATACGGTATTAAAGAGTTTAATTTTTTAACGGTGTAGAAGTAATGTGTTGTTGCTCGGGTACTGCTGAATAATGAAGACATTTAATTTTGATGAAGAGCGGAGACAAGTGGTAATATAGTTAATAAATAATATTTTTAACAACGAATAATAAATCAGAATTTTAAACGAGCGTAGAGCACTGAAACGAAGTAATGGAAATACCTTACTCCATCCTTCGACTACTGCTATACCTTGTGTTCTTAAGTAGCATGTCTTTGAAATTTACACTATCTTAGCATAGTTTGGGAATACCACTCCATTTACATATTGGAAATAGAATACAGTTCTCTATTTTATCAATTTATAAAAGCTATTTCATATCGACACGAGACGACACAGTAACATAATTGTGATGTGCTTTAATGAAACAACATACTTCAGGTATTTTCGCAGTAAGCAGATTGAAAAACTGCTTCAGATACACACTATTCTGTGTCCTAAAATGATGTGTTTGTACCTTTTAGTGTTAGATTTATTAGTGATGTATTTGGAAACTATTCGTTTATTCAGTTTTCATCAAGCATAATGTATTTATGGTGTAATTATACGCTCTTTTCCTGTTATCTGTTACAATATTGAGGTTTCGGTTTTCTGCTGCATTCCGACAACGTAACTCGTTGCCTTCATCAAGTGCTGCTCAGACTTGCTAGTCAAGCTAGTCAAGGGGAACGGATACAATATTTAAACCTACTGCCTTCTCTCCATATCTACCTCTCATTGTCGGTTGTAGGAGCTCCGTTTGACGTCCGTCCGTAGAGAATCGTGTTAAGACGTCCCGTTTCGGTCTGTTGAGTCTTTCGCGAGTTAGCATTCCGTATTCAGACCGCTGCGCCTGGCAGCGATCTGGCGTCCTGTTATCACTACAGTGTACCTGGTGCTCTGGCTGGGGTTCGTTCCCCATGTCCACATTCTTAGTTCTTCCTCTGTGCTGGGTTCTGCTTGTGCGACCGCTGCAGTTTTAGCAACTCTGTTACTGGATCCCATGCTACAATGGATTGGTACCCAGTGTCACTATTCATTAGTTTATTTATCGTCATCTTTAACTCTGTTGACCCCCTTGTAACATTGCCCCAGTATCCGGTAGTCTGTGCCATAATCCTAAGTCATGGCTTGATCAAGTCCCTGGCACTGCTCGGCAAAGACTGATTTAGTTTCGTGCCTCAGCCTAGTGTGCCTCGGGTGTTCTTGTCATCCGATGTCATTTATCCTAGTTGATTGGCCAATGTACGACTTACAAAATTGGCAAGCTGTATTATAAATTCCCGGTTTTCGTAAACCAACGTTATATTTCATGTTTTCCAGCAGTCCTCTTATTTTGACTGGTGGACAGCACACACACTTGAAGTTACTCGTATGCTTCTTGAGAGTCCTGCTGGTCTTGGCAGAAATAGTCCCTGGATGTGACTGATAAGCCACAGTCTTTGCTTCATCTTGCTGTTCTTCTTATCGTGTGGAACAGTTGATGGCTGAGAAGCCCTCTAAATATTTTTGACCGTGTATCCATTTCTGGAGAACATTGAGCGCAGATGCTGTAATTCTGACGTCAAAGTAGCTCGCTCCGTCAACCTGTGTGGTACGTGGACCAGGGTCTTTAGAACAACGTTCTTCAGTGCTGGATAATGTCAGCTGCTAGCTTACAGGTATAAATCAATATGTTTCGGTTACGATAAACTTTGTGGTCAAGTGACGCATCAGCTCTCCATTTGACCAGTACATCCAGAAATGGCTACTGACCATCCTTCTCCAGTTTCATGATGAATTCTATGTTTGGATGGCGTGAATTAAAATGTTCCAGAAATGATTGAGCCTCTCCATCCCCTGAAAGCAACGACACACTATGTTGAAGTATTGTGCATAGACGTCACTGATATCCGGTAGAAGACACGACACCCCAATACGTCAGTACTGAAGTTGTTCGATGAAGGTTCTTAATGGAATGCGCTTAAGAAATCTGCGTCGCCGTCATGAAACATACAGAAATTTTTAACCCATTCAATATTAAGAATTTACGAACTGCCTAACCGACATAAAATTTAATGCTGTAGTCTCCTTCCTTTTAAATATATCGGCAGTTTTTTTCTTGGAGATACATGTAAACGCAGAACCGTGTAGGCTCTCCACTCGTTTAGATGGATCTTTCCTTGTAAACTGCATCAAGGAAAAAATAATGATACCCGTTCTTATGTTTCAGCAATCAAAGGACTGCCGTGTACGGTGTACAACCGCACGTACGACAACGGTGAGACGTTCCTCTTGGACTGCCGCACGCAGTGTGCTTGCCAGGTAGGCTAAGCTGCAGCGCACAACCTTCCCTCTGCTCACCTTTTTCGGGAATATCTGAAAGAACAGTCACCACCCGGAATCCGCAGCTGTGATACATAATATGTAAACTGGAGATGGAGGGGGAGAAAGGAAACGAAAGAGAAGGAACTGCTGATACCAGCCGCATCAGGACTTTATGCTCAATCACCGGCGACGAGTGAAAAATCTGTGCCAGACAGGGACTCGAACCCGCGATCTCCTGCTCACTAGGCAGTTCGTTGATGACTGCGCCACCCAGACACAGTGTTAAGCACAAACTAATGAACTGTTTTGGCATGTTCCTCGACTGACACACATTCACACCGAGAACCACCACTTATCTGCAGACGCGGTCCATGTTCTGTCTGCTGGAGATCGACTGGAAATGTGCATCTGCACTGATAGTTGCTATTAATATCCGATCCAGGTGTATCAATTACATGAACACAAGTACGCTTGACGTTGAATTTCGGTAATGCAAAAGCTAACGCTGTTGTCTAGTAAACAGAGGGTCCCGGTTTGGAGTCCCATTTTTATTTTATTTTAGTTACACGTCAAGTTCCGTACGACCAAAGTGAGGAGCAAATCTCCAAGGTCACGTAACGTGTCAGTACATGAAATTACAACATAAAGGTAATAACAGATAAAAATAAAATATTTAAGAACCCGAAAAATGTCAATCCGTAAGTTTAAGTAAACGCAATCAACAATACAACAAGAATCAGCTTAATTTTTCAAGTAACTCCTCGACAGAATAGAAAGAGTGACCGATGAGAAAACTCTTCAGTTTCGATTTGAAAGCGCGTGGATTACTGCTAAGATTATTGAGTTCGAGTACTAGCTTATAGAAAATGGATGCAGCAGTATCCTGCATGTCTTTCTGCACAAGAATTCAGGAATCCCGATCCAAATGCAGGTTTAATTTCTGCCGACTATTAACTGAGTGAAAGCTGCTTATTCTTGGGAATAAGCTAATATTGTTAACAAGAAACGACAGTAATTAATATACATATTGAGAGGCCAATTTAAAAATACCCAGACTCATGAACAGGGACCGACAAGAGTTTCGTGAACTTACACCATTTAGTGCCCGAACCGCCCGATTCTGAACCATACATATCCTATTACAATGGGAAGAGATAGCCCAAAATATAATAACATATTCCTCTGTGATACAGACTAGGTGGAGATTGAGATAATGTCCAAATCACTAAAGTCTAAAGTCTCTCATGGACATGATGGAGTGCCTATCAGAATATTAAAGTACTGTGCTGCACATGTCTGGTAAACATTTTCACGTGTCGCCGCTGATACTGCATAAAGTCTCGATGCAGCTTATATAATCACGTCCCTGCCTTTACTTCCCTCCCCCCCCCCCCTACTTCAATTTATATAAAATACTTTAAAGCCTTATGGAGTAACGCACTGCTGTCAACCCGAGACCAGTTGATTATTGTGCTTCTTATAATCATTTAACAACCATAATCACATTAATGTTTTCAGGCTGCTAATTTCGACCATTTCAAACGTTTAATTTCATATGTAAAAGCAAAAGTTAGAATCTTTATGCGAGTTGGCATGACGTACTGGGTGAGGTAATTGAGAGAAACTACCAGAACTATGTCCAGAACGATTAAACGTATTGAGTAGAGGTTTTCACTAAGCTATAGCGGCAATGTGATAAATTTTTTGGCATACGCAAGTAATTGTTAACATTCATGGCTGATCCTGACTTCATTTAAAAGAACCTATACACATTTTTCTGTGGCAAACAGCTTTGGAAAAAGAGTTCATTGATATAACATGGGTGTAACTTGGTAAAATCTGCAAACACCTAACTCAGATGCAGTTAGGGCCTTTTTAATTATGACTGTCGTAGCAGGCACCTCCACATGTTGATCTAGAGCACGGGTCCAGGCAGTTCAAACTGCACGGCTACAAAGAACAAATGAGTGCTCTAGGGTGTTTCATGTGTTTGGGAGTCGTCGGTGTTTTGCTGTAGACTACTAGTTTTAAATTTCTCCATAGACAAAAGTCTAGAGGTGTTAGGTCTGTAAAGTGTATGAGCTGTATTGTGTTTCCCGAAAAACAGATCCAACGATCTTCAAATGTTCTGTTAATTATCTATGCCGAATGAGAGAAGTATCTATTATTTTGGTACCATATGGACTGCCTTATGTAGAGAGGAATGCCTCCCAATAACTGAGGAAGCGTGTATGTTAGGAACTCTTGATATGGCTACTTAGACCTGCATCAGTTAAATATTAACCAAAGATGCTATTCTTGAGAAGCCTGAACATTCGTCTACATGGTGTTCCAATTTCAAACCTCTGCGGAAAGAGAGCCACTACTCAGAATGACGTCAGATTTGAACAGCATGTCAATGACGGAGGAGAAAATTTCAGGCAAAAAAAAAAAAAAAAAAAAAAAAAAAAAAAAAAAAAAAAAAAAAAAAAACGAACATTTCACTAATTAATGGAACTGTCAGTTCATTAATGGAAATGTCTATGGTTTGAGTTGCACATTACACCATACGTACAGTTCAGCGTGCATGACTGCATAAGTTCGGCACTCGACAGTTGTGCCACTGTTGAGCCAAAACCTCATAAAATGCAAAATTACATTGCTTTTTAACTGTTCTGTGGCCAAAAATAGCATGAAAAGCAAAATTACTTTGGTTTCTAACTGTAGTGAGACTGGAACGAGACATGTTCAGTACGGCGTCCACCGCTTTCTGACATAAGTTGAAATCGAGAGACAGCATGTTCCACAACAGATCGGAGTGTCTCGAGGTTCTGTCCAGAATCCGTTGCCCAGCGCATGACTTCAATTCATTACGTTAGTAATTGGAGTAGTGAACACATCTTTCAGACAATCCCACAACTAGAATTCACACGGATTAAGAAGAAGTAACCAATACGGCAGGCTGCACGGAAATGACGGCTGATAATTCTATCATCCCCCCCCCCCCCCATGAACCATAGACCTTGCCGTTGGTGGGGAGGCTTTCGTGCCTCATCGATACAGATAGCCGTACCATAGGTGCAACCACAACGGAGGGGTATCTGTTGAGAGGCCAGACAAATGTATGGTTCCTGAAGAGGGGCAGCAGCATTTTCAATAGTTACAGGGGCAACAGTCTGGATGATTGACTGATCTGGCCTTGTAACACTAACCAAAACGGCCTGGCTGAGCTGGTACTGCGAACGGCTGAAAGCAAGGGGGAACTAGGACCGTAATTCTTCCTGAGGGCATGCAGCTTTACTGTATGGTTAAATGATGATGGCGTCCTCTTGGGTAAAATATTCCGGAGGTAAAATAGTCCCCCATTCGGATCTCTGGGCGGGGACTAATCAGGAGGATGTCGTTATCAGGAGAAAGAAAACTGGCGTTCTACGGATCGGAGCGTGGAATGTCAGATCCGTTAATCGGGCAGGTAGGTTGGAAATTTAAAAAGGGAAATGGATAGGTTAAAGTTAGCTATAGTGGGAACTAGCGAAGTTCGGTGGCAGGAGGAACAAGACTTCTGGTCAGGTGAATATGGGGTTATAAATACAAAATCAAATAGGGGTAATGCAGGAGTAGGATTAATAATGAATAAAAAAATAGGAATGCGGGTAAGCTACTACAAACAGCACAACGAACGCATTGTTGTGGCCAAGAAAGACACGAAGCCCACGCCTACGACAGTAATACAAGTGTATATGCCAACTAGCTCTGCAGATGACGAAGAAATTGAAGAAATGTATGATGAAATAAAAGAAATTATTGAGATAGTGTTGCGAGACGAAAATTTAATAGTCATGGGTGACTGGAATTCGGTAGTAGGAAAAGGGAGAGGAGGAAACGTAGTAGGTGAATATGGATTGGGGCTAAGAAAAGAAAGAGGAAGGCACCTGGTGGATTTTGCACAGAGCACAACTTAATCTAAGCTAACACTTGGTTCAAGAATCATAAAAGAAATTGTATATATGGAAGAAGAGTGGAAATACTGACAGGTTTCAGATAGATTATATAATGGTAAGACAGAGATTTAGGATCCAGGTTTTAAATTGTAAGACATTTCCAGGGGCAGATGTGGACTCTGACCACAATCTATTTGTTATGAACTGTAGATTAAAACTGAAGAAACTGCAAAAAGTTGGGAATTTAAGGAGGTGGGACCTGGATAAACTGACTAAACCAGAGGTTGTACAGAGTTTCAGTGAGAGCCTAAGAGAACAATTGACTAGAATGGGAGAAAGAAATACAGTAGAAGAAGAATGGGTAGCTTTGAGGGATGAAGTAGTGAAGCCAGCAGAGGATCAAGTAGGTAAAAAGACGAGGGCTAGTAGAAATCCTTGGGTAACAGAAGAGATACTGAATTTAATTGATGAAAGGAGAAAATACAAAAATGCAGCAAATGAAGCAGGCAAAAAGGAATACAAACGTCTCAAAAATGAGATCGACAGGAAGTGCAAAATGGCTAAGCGGGCATGGCTAGAGGACAAATGTAAGGATGTAGAGGCTTCTCTCACTAGGGGTAAGATAGATACTGCCTACAGGAAAATTAAAAAGAGACCTTTGGAGAAAAGAGAACGACTTGTATTAATATCAAGAGCTGAGATAGAAACCCAGTTCTAAGCAAAGAAGGGAAAGCAGAAAGGTGGAAGGAGAATACAGAGCGTCTATACAAGGGCGATGTACTTGAGGGCAACGTTATAGAAATGGAACAGAATGTAGATGAAGATGAAATGGGAGCTATGATACTGCGTTTGATAGAGCACAAAAAGACCTAAGTCGAAAAAAGGCCCCGGGAGTAGACAACATTCCATTAGAACTACTGACAGCCTTGGGAGAGCCAGTCCTGACAAAACTCTACCATCTGGTGAGCAAAATGTATGAGACAGGCGAAACATCCTCAGACTTCAAGAAGAATATAATAATTCCAATCCCAAAGAAAGCAGGCGTTGACAGATGTGAAAATTACCAAACTATCAGTTTAATAAGTCACGGTTGGAAAATACTAACGCGACTTCTTTACAGACAAATGGAAAAACTGGTAGAAGCCGACCTTGGGGAAGGTCAGTTTGGATTCCGTAGAAATATGGGAACACGTGAGGCAATACTGACCCTACGACTTATTTTAGAAGCTAGATTAAGAAAAGGCAAACTTAAGTTTTAGCATTTGTAGGCTTAGAGAAAGCTTCTGACAACGTTGACTGGAATATTCTCTTTCAAATTCTGTAGGTGGCAGAGGTAAAATACAGGGAGCGAAAGGCTATTTACAATTTGTACAGAAACCAGATGGCAGTTATAAGAGTCGAGGGACATGAAAGGAAAACAGTGATTGGGGATGGAGTGAGACAGGGTTGTAGCCTCTCCCCGATGATGTTCAATCTGTATATTGAGCAAGCAATAAAGGAAACAAAAGAAAAATTCGGAGTAGGCATTAAAATCAATGGAGAAGAAATAAAAACTTTAAGGTTTGCCGATGATATTGTGATTCTGTCAGAGACAGCAAAGGACTTGGAAGAGCAGTTGACCGGAATGGACAGTGTCTTGAAAGGAGGATATAAGATGAACATCAACAAAAGCAAAACGAAGATAATGGAATATAGTCGAATTAAGTCGGGTGATGCTGAGCGAACTAGATTAGGAAATGAGACACTTAAAGTAGTAAAGGAGTTTTGGTATTTGGGGAGCAAAATAACTGATGATGGTCGAAGTAGAGAGTATATAAAATGTAGACTGTCAATGGCAAGGAAAGCGTTTCTGAAGAAGAGAAATTTGTTAACATCGAGTATAGATTTAAGTGTCAGGAAGTCGTTTCTGAAAGTATATGTATGGAGTGTAGCCATGTATGGAAGTGAAACATGGTCGGTAACTAGTTTGGACAAGAAGAGAATAGAAGCTTTCGAAATGTGGTGCTATGGAAGAATGCTGAAGATTCAATGGGTAGATCACATAACTAATAAGGAGGTACTGAATAGGATTGGGGAGAAGAGAAGTTTGTGGCACAACTTGACTAGAAGAAGGGATCGGTTGGTAGGACAGCGTGGAGGGTAAAAATCGTAGAGGGAGACCAAGAGATGAATACACTAAGCAGATTCAGAAGGATGTAGGCTGCAGTACGCACTGGGAGATGATGAAGCTTGCACATGGTAGAGTAGCATGGAGAGCTGAATCAAACCAGTCTCAGGACTGAAGACCACAGCAACAACAACAATTCTATCATTTCCGAAAATCATTTGCAACAGCCGCTTCTTTGACTGTGCAACGTGCGGATGAGCACCGTCTTGCATAAAAGTGATCCTACACACACATTCACACTGTTGAAGGGTTGAAATGTCGTTGGTGCACAAAAGACTGTCATACTGATTACTAGTGATAGTACAGGTAACATGAGCGCAGGACTCTTCTCCTCGAAAAAATATCCGACTTTGATAAACGATGCAGTCAGCACGCGACTACATAGTCACATTTGCAGATGATGTGGTACCGGTTGTTGAGCGTGCGGATTTTCTGTTGTTCACATTTTGCAATTCTTCGTATTTACATGTCCTTGGAAATGGGCTTCGTCTGTCCGCAAAATGTTCTATGGCCATTTATTATCTACTTCCGTGCGAACAAGGAATTCCACAGCGATCGTTTGTTTTGCTGGCAGGTAAGAAGCAAGCACCTTCTGCACATAGGTGATTTTGTATAAAGAGCAATGTAGATGGTTTCGTAGAATGTTATGCTCGCAGGCATGTCCAACGTTCGGGAAATTCCCCGTTCACTGCACATTTGCACACACCCGCATGTCCCTCCTGCAATGGTCTGGTCACATCTTCGACATACGTCGGATCAATTGCTATCCTCCCTCTGCCACATTGCACTATGAAAGATACTGTCTTTTCGAATTTTGTAATCTTTTCTCCAGATGCTTAGCAGGCATCGGACCAGTACCCCTCTTCATTCCCGTGAGTGTCCGGAACTTCTGTAAGGCTACTGGCGCACAATCACCGTTCTTGTAAAAGAGTTTTACCAGCAGTGCGCGATCCTTCATGGCGGCAGTCACGTTGGACGTCTCCGACGCAAACTGAGGTACAGCCGTGTGCCGCGAGTATGTGAGTGTGCATCTTCTGACGCTTACAGCGCCATCTATTGGAAAAATATGTTGTTCAAATCTGACGTCATTCTGAGCAGTAATTCTCTTACAATAGGGTTCTGAAACTGTAATTTAACTAATGGCATACATGTAACGGGTGATCAAAAAGAAAGTATAAATTTGAAAACTTAATAAACCACCGAATAATGTAGATAGAGAGGTAAAAATTGAGACACATGCTTAGAATGACATGGGGTTTTATTAGAGCAAAAAAAAAAAAAAACAAAGTTCACAAAATGTCCGACAGATGGCGCTGGACAGCAAAACGTCAGTGACTGCGCGTGACAATCGTGTATAAAAGCAGCTGTAATGAGAGAGAGAATCAGATGCGCCAGCAGTCGCAGCATCTAGACCTTACCTGAAAAGGCGCTTTCAGTGAAGCTGTATCATCAGAATGGGGAATGTGCTAGTTTAACGTTACGATCCAATGCCATAAGAAGGGGATTCGAACGGGTAAAGGTCCGTTGACAAATGCAGCAGTGGCGAGAATGATTTCGAAGTTCGAAGCCACGGGTTGTTTAGACGATAGACCCCGTAGTGGCCGACCGAGCACAAGGCGCAATGCTGCTGAGACAGTTCAGGAAGAAATAGAGACTGTACCGGGTTCGTCTATGCACGGGGAAGTCAGCGCTCGTGCAGTCGCACGTCACACCGGCATTCCATACACTACTGTTTGGTTGGCACTTAGGCGTACCCTCCGATGCTATCCGTACAAAATCCATCGGCATCATGAACTGTTACCTGGCGATTTAGTGAAGCGGAGGGCATTTGCGGTATGGGCGTTTCAAAAGATGGCGGAAGATGACGATTGGTTGAGTAACGTGTTGTGGACCGACGAAACTCATTTCACGCTCCGAGGGTCTGTCAACGCCCACAACTGCAGAACTTGGGCTACCGAAAATCCTAGAACTGTCGTGGAAAGGCCATTGCACGCCGAGAAAGTCACGGTATGGTCGGATTTACCACATATACCGTTATCTCGCCATTTTTCTTCGAGGAAATGCGTGTTTCTGGCTTTGTAACTGCTACCGTGACGGGTGAGAGGTACACCGATATGTTACAGAATCGCATCATCCCCAGCCTGGCTCATAAACACCTGCTGGAACGTACGATGTTTATGCAGGATGGCGCTCCACCCCATATTGTTAGACGCGTGAAAGATATCTTGCGCGCGTCATTTAGTGATGATCGTGTGCTCAGCCGCCACTTACGTCATGCTTGGCCTCCCAGGTCCCCAGACCTCAGTCCGTGCGATTATTGGCTTTGGGGTTACCTGAAATCGCAAGTGTATCGTGATCGACCGACATCTCTAGGGATGCTGAAAGACAACATCGACGCCAATGGCTCACCATAACTCCGGACATGCTTTACAATGCTGTTCACAACATTATTCCTCGACTACAACTATTGTTGAGGAATGATGGTGGGCATATTGAGCATTTCCTGTAAAGAACATCATCTTTGCTTTGTCTTACCTTGTTGTGCTTATTATTGCTATTCTGATGAGATGAAGTGCCATCTGTCGGACTTTTTTGAACTTTTGTATTTTTTTGGTTCTAATAAAACCCCATGGCATTCCAAGCATGTGTGTCAATTCGTACGTCTCTACCTACATTATTCCGTGATTTATTCAGTTTTCAAATTTATACTGACTTTTTGATAACATGGTACTTGAAAAAATCAATGAACTTTTTCAGCAGACCAGTACTGCAGAGAGCGAATGATTAGTAAACGATCATTCGTAAACAACGTCTTGCATAGATACACCACGTCACTTCGTAACGTTCATAGACACCGTTCGGCGAGCTCTGACCGATTGTGACAGTCTCTGCAATGAAGCCGTTGATGGAGTGAAATGTGTAACGGGGGAATTTCGTTGCAATGTGGTATTCGCAGAACATTCCTTGACTGATCCCATTACCATCCCAGCAGCATCGTAGTCACATGTGGGTTTTACCCCTGCTAGTATGTTAGGTTTCACTTCCGTCATCAGCTGACGTCCATTATCTTGGCGTATTTTATTCTCCATGCTTATGGTTTCTTGAACTTTTTTGTAATATTATCAAGGATATGTCGTGAGGGCCCGGCACCATCAGGTTACCTTTCAGAATACAACAACACCGCTTCTGTAGCAGTTTAGCCCACCATAAACAAATACCGCATTCTCTTCTTAGAGCGCTTTATGCACTCTGAGTGAATAGCTTCACGAACAACAGGTCTGTTGTTCACAACAGCAAAGCACTGACTAATGGGCTCCATGCTAATGAGTAAACACACGAGACGTATCTGAGTTACGTATTTGCTTTGGTACAGTGCGGCAGCTGTTTGTAGGGCCTCTTCTGCTGACGGCGGGGCAATTGTTTGCTATGCTGTTAACTAGCTTCTATTTGATAAAGTTCCACACGTGTTATGTAGTAGAAGCCTCTAAAAGGCTCTTCCCAGTTCCACAGAAAAAATATATAGTGCTATTATAGAAGAAAACAGTGTCAAATTTCGGCTACTATAAACGCTATAAACTATCCGTGTCTGCCAGAAAACTCGTCACATTGTCTGCTTTAACTTAGCGCAACACAATATATTTACTCATTTCAGATATGCGTTTAGCGACCTGTTCAGATCCTTCACCGTGTGTAAAATGTAGTATTATAAAACAATGAAATAATGAATTTCTGATACCATAGGACTACATTGCGTTGTCATCAACTTGTGTTCTGCTTGCACTTATACAGTGTGATTGAGCGAAGTTCTTCACCTCACATTTCCCTGGAACCGCTTAAAATAACGTAATTCTGTTTTCACCCATGTGAATTGCCCTCGTTAAAACCGTATAGGCTTCAATTTTAACTATAGACGTATCGGTATCAACTTCGCATTTTCAAATTGAGTTATAGTCATTTCTGTTGTTAATATATTAGTTCCATAACTGACAATATTCAGTAGCATTCCACACTTCAAAATCCAATTACTCGTTTTTGTGTAGTAACAACATAAACGATTTGTCTGTAATGTTTTCCTTTTTTACTATGACGTTTACTTCTTTGATGTCCATCCAGTCGTGTTCTTCACCTTACTAATTGTAAGACGTATCAGCTATGATTATCCAGCTTTCTCTAGCGTTTTTCATAACGAAACACTTCACAGGTGAACGGCCTCATTTCAAGTGTCCACCGGGCCCGTGAATTGTTTCGCCTCGACTTATCAACTGATTCCCTTAATTCATTGTGAATTTATATGTATTTATTCAGTTTAGGTTTACACTGGAACACATATTTCTTCATTTCAGTGAGCTTTCATCTTCTCTCTCATCATGGAGGTATGTATGCTTTTCCGTTTCTGAATCCGTTTTGCACCGGTTCAAATGGTTCAAATGGCTCTGACCACTATGGGACTTAACATCTGAGGCCATCAGTTCTCTAGACTCAGAACTACTTAAACCTAACTAACCTAAGGACAGCACAAACATCCATGCCCGAGGCCTGTGGCCGTAGCAGCAGCGCAGACTGAAGTGCTTACTACCGCTCGGCCACAACGGCCGGCTGCACCGGTTTCCAGATGCACTTATACTACTGGTTAGAATGTGCTATTTTGCTAAGCATTTCGTTGTAGTGAGTTTCGAGTTGCTGAAGGTGTTTCCTAACTAGTCTTATCCACTGGGCGTAAATCATTATTGCAGAAAATCCTTTACGCGCGTCTCTAGTTGTTCATATTAAATTCTTATTGAATTTTACCACCTCTAAATATCGGCCTGATTCTGTATACGCCATCTTCTGTAAAGAAACCTATTATTTTTCTCAGCGTTATTTATCCTTCGGTTCTAGTTTTCGGAGTCGTCCTTTTCCGAGAGTAATAAGGCATTCTAATGACTACAGCACTCACTACATCGTCTTCGTATCGGAGTCTTCTCATGGAGCTTTCTCCAATTTGCTTCACCTATTGTTCAAGGATAGACTCTCACAGATTTTCTATGTTATCTATTCTGCTGTTTATTTCAAGGAGTTATTCGCCTGCATTAATGTTTCAGTCAATGAGATTTTCTGATGAATATGTGTTGTTTACGATGATCTTCATCCCAGCATTGCCTGTTATGTAGTTGAGGAAGGAGAGGTGGAGAGCAGCTTTTTCTGCAAACTACATCCAACTCTACGTACATACTGCGCAAGCCACCGTATGGTGCATGGCGTTTGGTACGTTCTTTCCCTTCCTGCTCCATTCGCCAACAGTGGAGATAGGGAGAAACGACTATCTTTATGCCCTCATACGAGCCCTAATTTGTCTTATATTCGTGCTCCCTAAACGAAATGTACGTTGGCGGCAGTAGGATCGTTCTCCAGTCAGTTCAAATGCGTTTTCTCAATAACATTCCTGTTCCTGAAGTATGTCTCCTTCCATCCAGGGACTCCCGTGTGAGTTGCAAATGTTTCAAATGGCTCTGAGCACAATGGGATTTAACATCTGAGGTCATCAGTCCCCTAGAACTTAGAACTACTTTAACCTAAGGACATCACACACATCCATGCCCGAGGCAGGATTCTAACCTGCGGCCGTAGCGGTCGCGCGGTTCCAAACTGAAGCGAATAGAACCGCTCGGCGACCCCGGCCGGCCCCTATTAAGGGGCAACACCACTGTAACAGCCTACAAAAGTGTTTCCTCGACACTTTTTTTTGTAGTAAAGAAACGTGTTAGAGAAATAATACTTGGGGTACTTGTTGAGCATATATTGAAGTATATTACAAAAATTTTTGTCGGAAAATATTACAAAACAGCAACACTGCAGCGATTTTCCCGAGCCATGCTGAATTTGAAGTGATCTGCGACACACACTATTACTAGTGTCAATTTGAGTCTGGGAAAATAATCTATGTACTCTACAAGAGCGTAGCTAGTGAAGCACGTAGGGGATTTTATGAGTATTAATTTTTCTGTAATTGGTGAGTATTTGAACAAAGTCTTTCAATAGTGTCATTTATTAATAAATGTTATTGAAATTAACTAATCAAAACTCCCCTACGTCATTCGCTTTGCAGCGTTACTTCAAAGTTGTGGTTAATTACTGAAACCAAAACATTGGAAATTGTTGCAGTTATGTTGGGTGCCGTTTTTAAAACTCACATTCTGAGAAAAAGGTGTTTGAAGTTTTGATATGTGTTACAGACATGAACAAATTATAAACTTCTACTTTTACAGAACTTTGTGGTTCATGGTGTGGGTTCCTGTAGTCATGTCCTAGTTCATGAACCACGGGCAACGTATGAGTGGCCAAGTAAGTGGCCCCGACAGTCGGGATAGCAGTTACTTTGGAATAAGGCTGGGCATCTCGGACATATTCTGAGTCGTGGTCACCTTTGTGCTCATACGGCAAAGACTACCAAATCCACCGGTTAGTCCCTCAGCCGTTAGGGGTAAAACCCAATGGGACTCGGGGCAAGTAAGGCTAGCAACCTGCTTCCCTGGTACTTTAAATATGATGCTGGCAACAATCAGAGCAAAATACCTCGGACCTTTGGAGGTGACGGAGTCCCACCTCTAACTGACAAACCAGGGACTCCTAAGATACGACTTGGCAAACAAATGGTAATGAGATGGGGAGCTATTAATATCAATGGGGGCTACTCTGGGAAGAAGGTAGAGCTGGCAGAGGTTGCAAGTAAGATGGGGCTGGACGTTTTAGCTGTTAGTGACATTCGTGTAAGGGGTGAGAAAGAAGAGGAAGTGGGAGAATACAAGGCCTACCTGTCAGGAGTCAATGCAGGAATAGCACAATGGGGTGTAGGGCTTTACATCAGGAAAGAAATGGAACCCAGTGTAGTTGAAATAAGGTACGTAAACGAACGACTGATGTGGATAGATTTTAGAGTGTCTAGCAAGAAAATTAGGATTGTGTCAGTATATTCGCATTGTGAAGGGACAGATCAAGATAAGATGGATAGGTTTTATGAGGCACTCAGTGATGTAGTTGTTAGACTAAAGGACAAGGACAGTGTTCTGCTCATGGGTGATTTTAACGCCAGGATTGGAAATCGAACAGAAGGGTATGAAAGGGTTATGGGTAAATTTGGAGAGGATATGGAGGCCAACAGGAACGGGAAACAACTCTTGGATATCTGTGCCAGTATGGGCTTAGTAATCACAAACTCCTTTTTTAAACATAAGAACATTCACCGGTATACTTGGGAAGGCAGGGGAACCAGATCTGTCATTGACTATATAATAACAGATCAGGAATTCAGGAAGGCTGTGAGGGACACACGTGTATTCAGGCGATTCTTTGATGACACTGATCATTATTTAATCTGCAGTGAAATTGGGATTGTGAGGCCGAAAGTGCAGGAGGTCAGATCCATATGTAGGAGGATAAGAGTGGAGAAACTTCAGGATAAGGAAATCAGGCACAAGTACATAACAGCGATCTCAGAAAGGTACCAGTTAGTTGAATGTAGTCAATTACAGTCATTGGAAAAGAAATGGACAAGGTACAGGGACACAGTACTAGAAGTGGCTAAAGAATGTCTTGGAACAGTAGTGTGTAAAAGTAGGATGAAGCAAACAGCTTGGTGGAATGATACAGTCAAGGCAGCCTGCAAAAGGAAAAAGAAGGCGTATCAAAAATAGCTACATACCAGAACCCAGGTAGACAGAGAAAGTTATGTTGAAGAAAGAAACAAAGCCAAACAGATAATTGCAGCATCCAAGAAGAAATCGTGGGAAGACTTTGGAAACAGGTTGGAGACTTTGGGTCAAGCTGCTGGAAAACCATTCTGGAGTGTAATTAGCAGTCTTCGAAAGGGAGGTAAGAAGGAAATGACAAGTATTTTGGACAGGTCAGGAAAACTGCTGGTGAATCCTGTGGATGCCTTGGGCAGATGGAGGGAATATTTTGAAGAGTTGCTCAATGTAGGTGAAAATGCGATCAGTAATGTTTCAGATTTCGAGGTAGAATGGGATAGGAATGATGATGGAAATAGGATGACATTTGAGGAAGTGGAAAAAATGGTCAATAGATTGCCGTGCAATAAAGCGGCTGGGGTGGATGAAATTAAGTCGGAACTCATCAAATACAGTGGAATTTCAGGTCTTAAATGGCTACACAGGATAATTGAAATGGCCTGGGAGTCGGGACAGGTTCCATCAGACTGGACAAAAGCAGTAATCACACCAATCTTTAAACATGGAAACAGAAAAGATTGTAACAACTACAGAGGTATCTCTTTAATCAGCGTTGTGGGTAAAATCTTCTCAGGTATTGTTGAAAGGAAAGTGCGAGTATTAGTTGAGGACCAATTGGATGAAAATCAGTGTGGGTTTAGGCCTCTTAGAGGTTGTCAGGACCAGATCTTTAGCTTACGGAAAATAATGGAGAAGTGTTATGAGTGGAACAGGGAATTGTATCTATGCTTTATAGATCTAGAAAAGGCATATGACCGGGTTCCTAGGAGGAAGTTATTGTCTGTTCTACAAGATTATGGAATAGGAGGCAAACTTTTGCAAGCAATTAAAGGTCTTTACATGGATAGTCAGGCAGCAGTTAGAGTTGACGGTAAATTGAGTTCATGGTTCAGAGTAGTTTCAGGGGTAAGACAACGCTGCAACCTGTCTCCACTGTTGTTCATATTATTTATGGATCATATGTTGAAAACAATAGAAAAAATGGTTCAAATGGCTCTGAACGCTATGGGACTTAACGTCTAAGGTCATCAGTCCCCTAGAACTTAGAACTACTTAAACCTAACTAACCTAAGGACATCACACACATCCATGCCCGAGGCAGGATTCGAACCTGCGACCGTAGCGGTCGCGCGGTTCCAGACTGTAGCGCCTAGAACCGCTTTGCCACCCCGGCCGGCTAAAACAGTAGACTGGCTGGGTGAGATTAAGATATGTGAACACAAAATAAGCAGTCTTGCATATGCGGATGACTTAGTTGTGATGGCAGATTCGATTGGAAGTTTGCAAAGTAATATTTCAGAGCTAGATCAGAAATGTAAGGACTATGGTATGAAGATTAGCATCTCCAAAACGAAAGTAATGTCAGTGGGAAAGAAATATAAACGGATTGAGTGCCAAATAGGAGGAACAAAGTTAAAACAGGTGGACGGTTTCAAGTACTTAGGATGCATATTCTCACAGGATGGCAACATAGTGAAAGAACTGGAAGCGAGGTGTAGCAAAGCTAATGCAGTGAGCGCTCAGCTACGATCTACTCTCTTCTGCAAGAAGGAAGTCAGTACCAAGACTAAGTTATCTGTGCACCGTTCAATCTTTCGACCAACTTTGTTGTATGGGAGCGAAAGCTGGGTGGATTCAGGTTACCTTATCAACAAGGTTGAGGTTACGGATATGAAAGTAGCTAGGATGATTGCAGGTACTAGTAGATGGGAACAATGGCAGGAGGGTGTCCACAATGAGGAAATCAAAGAAAAACTGGGAATGAACTCTATAGATGTAGCAGTCAGGGCGAACAGGCTTAGATGGTGGGGTCATGTTACACGCATGGGAGAAGCAAGGTTACCCAAGAGACTCATGGATTCAGCAGTAGAGGGTAGGAGGAGTCGGGGCAGACCGAGGAGAAGGTACCTGGATTCGGTTAAGAATGATTTTGAAGTAATAGGTTTAACATCAGAAGAGGTACCAATGTTAGCACTGAATAGGGGATCATGGAGGAACCGTATAAGGGGGGCTATGCTCCAGACTGAACGCTGAAAGGCATAATCAGTCTTAAATGATGATGATGATGATTACAGAACTTTTATCATTAATGTGCTATCCCAAGACTGATCTGTACTACAGTTGCCGTTGCGGTCGAAATGATATCCGGTAGTTTATCACAGAACGATTGAAATATCGGTGGTGGCAATTCGATAAACGCGCAGAACTTTACAATTTCGTCTACCCCTATTCCAAGCAGGCATATTGCTAGGCCGACACGACGGTTGATTTCATATGCGATCCGTATAAATTTACTACTTGGTGCAACAACGTACGGGCATTTTGGAAAAGCAATAATTGTTTCGAAGCCTAGCTACGAGACTTCGTTCTTGAAACGTGATGTCTGCATGGTGTTCTACATTTCATGTGTTGAGGAATAATGCAGAAAACAGAAAGAAAATTTATAATTCTATAGCTCAATCCGTAATTTGCACCACAATCCTGGTTACTGTCTTTCAATTTTTTACCAGACTCACTGTCTCTTTCAGAACTGATCTCAGCTTCATATTTATCTTTTCGACACTATGATAAGATACTGCTGCGCGTTGGATACTATACCTTTACTGCCCGAGTACTTTTCCTTACCACTCATTCTCATTTTAAAGACGAAACTGTATACTGTAAGGTCACAATTAAACCATCAAAAGTCAATACAATGACCGGCATTGTCTGTCTAAAATCACCGGACAGCAGCAGTAAGGCACCACCGAAAAGCCTCTTGTTGTCATTTACATCTTTCATCATTCTATCGAGAACTTCAAGTTAAAGCTTGTGGGCCATAGTGCACTCATCCCAGATAATAATTTTACATTTTTGCAAAACTTTAGCCATACCGAAATGCTTTTTTATGTTGCACACTGCTTCTGGATTTGTGTGAGTGTTCAACGGCAACTTGAGTGCTGAATGTGCAATCAAGCAAAGTGGCTGGAATACCTGATGAAGCAGTTGCTAACGCAGTATGATTTTGTGATCGAATGCGCGCAAGTATTAGTGAGATGAGAAACGTTTTTCCAGTGCCACCTGATGCGTCCTTGTTCTGCTGCAACTGACAATTTAATTCGATCGTATACATTCTTTTGTTCATTATTCTCAACGAAAGTAGTTAAAGAGGCCGTATTGAACTGCTGTTCGCGCTTAATCTCACTGTTAATTATGTCTGTTGCTGCGCGATTAGGTGAGAGCATACCAAAATGAATGAGTGGCATATTCGAAATCAGAATGCAAATATCCTCAATCTTTATTAGCGCCTCGTTATATATTTCCGGCGAAAAATCGATTTTTGGATCTTTATCAACGATCCGAATGCGATGCAGAATGTCGTCACTCATAGAATCTTTGTATTTGTCCCAGAGGACAGAAGCTTGAGATGGAAAACACGTCGTCAGTAAAATGGCGAATAATTGCGAAATTGATGAGGAGAGGAACTCAATGCTGCATCTGCAAGTGTAATTTCCCAATGGTTGTCGTCTTCCAGCAAATGTAATTCGCGACACGCATCATGATATGTGTCGTACAAAATGCCATTGACTGTTCGCAAGTATTGGAAGAACGTCGGTCCACGAACATTAACCAACAATAAACGCAAGAAGAAACATTCGCTTTGCTTTGGATCGACTGTGTATAATCGGCCTAATGTATTTCTCATAAATATGCCGTTGTATTCTTCAATCGGAAAACTTCACTTTCGTGATTCCCACTTTTTATACTGTTTGTTCCATGTGAAATATCGTGGCACATCAGTATACATTGATGTCTTTGTGAATTGACCGGGAATACCTGGTCGGTTGCATAGTTCAAAAAACTCAGTTAATGTGGTTTTTGGGACAATTGATGCACGCTGTAGAGCAGTCTCTTCCGTGAAGTAAACACGCTGTCCATTTTCAAGGTGCAAGGCCAAATGTATAACAGCAGGGTCTCTTTCGTGTATCGGTAAACCGGAAAACTTAAAATACGCCAAACTGCTCCATTGCTGCTAATTTATCGGCCCATTTGATACCGTGTTATTTCATCGTTTTCGTTAACATTGTGAACAGCAAATACAGCCATATCACTGCTCTTGTGGACACATTTGTGTATATATTTTATGGACTTCATCGAACTGCAGAGCTCAATGTCCATGTGTGCAATCGTAGATTTTACACAGCAATGGTGAATACGGAACTACCCAGTGATTGTCAGTGTCAACTGTTGTACCGTTTTACATGCGTACTTAACCACCATGGTCAGTGTCTCTACGACAATACAATGGATAACCAACGATATTAGTGATTGTATCATTTATAGAATTATTTGGAAAACGTTTCGTACATTTTCCATATCCATGCACGGCGCCGTCACGTTTATAGCACACATGGACCATGGATCATGTTAGCGGTAACAATCTCATACAATTCTTGATCGATATTCTGATCCGGAATTTCTGCTGAGGTAATTTTATCAATTTCTTCAGACCGTATTCTGTCGACCAACCAAATCAAAATATGCGCGTGTGGCAAACCTCCTTTTTGCCATTCAACAAAATACAGCCAGCAATGTGTTTTGCCAAATACTGAGGAATGTATAATCAAGTTCATCAACGATTTTAACTTTTGTCTGAAGATACGTGCAGTGATATCGTGCCGATCTATTGCAGTTTGACCTGGCAATAACACAATTTTAATTTCATCCCATTTTGGATTACACGTAAACGTAATAAAAAAATCTGGACGTCCGTACGCACGCACAAAAGTCATGCCGTCTTGAATATATTCTTGCATATGACGTGGGCTACCAATATGTGATGATGGAAGAATATATGAAGTACCGATGTCGATGATATTAGTTATTCCATTCATCACGCAAATGAATGTATTCCTCGGCTCGAAGTTTCGCTTGATTATACCTGATGTATCGTAATCGCTCTCTTTCCTTTTCGCATACATATCAACGATATATTGATGAAACAACTGGTGGCATCGGAGAATATTATTGTCTTCATTGGCAAGAATCATCAACCGATATGCGTAGAAGTTCATCGCGCTCACTTTCTTTCTGGTTTCTGCACCTGCAAAGTAAAAATATAATTAAGACAAAACGAAATTGATCGTGCATAAAAATAAAATATTGGGTAATGACGTGTGTAGATTGTACCTGTTGCTGCATTTCCTTGTTTGATATTTAAGGGGGGTAGGACGTCAAACCGGCCGACCTGGAGCAGGAGAGGCACCACAGGACATTTTAATTTCCACTGTCTATACTTTTACAAATAAATTCATAAAACTTTGTCAGCATGACCAGGAAGGATCCAGAATTCACACTCACAGCAGTGGAAGTTCGAAAACATAACAAAGTATTTTTTTACATGTAAAATTGCATCATGTTTTTCACTTACTAATGGCAGCATTTGTTGCAATAGGTACACTTTTCTTCATAAGTAAGATAGATGGTGTGATGAATTTTGCACAGCATACAAACCATACTTAAAGGTGTATTAAACTCTAGAATTTTCCAAATCTATTAAAAACTGTGGTAAAAACTGAGGTAATTAACTAAAAAAATTGTGTTTTATCTAAACATGAAGTTTAAAAATACAACAGATCATTCGTTTTTTCATAAATTAAATAAATTCTAGAGTTTCACACACCTGTATGTATGGTATGTATGCTGTGCAAAATTCATCGAAGAATCTCTGTCACTCATGAAGAAAAGTGTACCTATAGCAACAAATGCTGCCATTAGTAAGTGAAAAAATGATGCAATTTCACACGTAAAAAAGATTATTTTGCTATGTTTTCGAACTTCCACTGCAATGAGTGTGTATCCTGAATCCTTCCTGGTGATGCTGACAAAGTTTTATGAATTTATTTGTAAAAGTATAGACACTGGAAATTAAAATGTCCTGTGATGCCTCTCCTGCTCCAAGTCGGCCCGTTTGACGTCCTACCCCACTTAAATGATATCCATCTTCTCCTTTCCAAAATATTAATGGGTATTGCAAAGCGTCGTAAGAGCGACGTTCAAATGCGTCGCCAACCGTAACAACTGCAATTTCACTAATGGTCGGCGCATTATATCGGCCCACGTGCTGCCCAGATGGTGCTTTGTCTGCTTTGATGACGATCGTATAGTTTTCGTTTTGCAGTCTGTTTCAAACGGTATTGAACAACTGGACCAACTGGCAGTGATTCTGTACAAACGGTTCTAAAATACCCACAATTTCTCGCTCCTCCATCTGCTCGATACGGTTGTACTGACAGCGTGCGTTTATTTACTGCTCCTCATCACCCATAAAGTAGATTTGCAGAAATTTTGAATCGGTATCAGGCATCGGCATTAAAGAACCAATTTGATGATACACTTGGCCCTGAATGTTAAACGTTGATTGAAAATTGCGACCATCCTCATTCTCAACGATTTTTGTTGCTCCAAATGATGTCATTTGAAAGCAAGAATTGAATTTGTGAATTTTACGCAAAAACAATTTAGATTGAGATGTAGCTCCAGCCAATAGTGTTTTCAATGGTTCTGGCGGCGAGTTCAGTGGTGGCCATACAACTTTTCCAGACGCGCAGCAGAAACAGGCAGATTCACCTTTGTGTTTGAGTGCATGACAGTGCTGGCATTGTTTGTTGATAGCACCGATTACAGTTTGTGAGTGTGACGAATAGTCGATGTCTGACTCATATTCAAACGCAAGGCTAAGAAGTGATGTACGTGTCAATGTGCGATACACTTGCAAACGCTGCTGTTCACGTGTTCTGAATGTGTTGGTGACTCGTTGACGGGCCAGTCTTTGTCTCAATGCATTAGCTCGAAGGCGTTCGTTGCGTTGCTCTTGACTTCCCTTAGCACGTCTGATTTTCATTGTCCGGCAATTGATCTTCTGCCGATCTATTCAACTAACGGTTCTGGACTAATTGTGAATTCCGAGTTCGTCGACCAATATTTCCTCCTCGTCCACGAAGACGTGGCATTGTTTTATGTAAATAACTTATATGTGAACATAATACACTTAATATTCACTAAAATGCAACACTTGAAATGTCAAAAGACACCGTACGAAAAAGTTAAAATATCAAAATAACGAAACACACATAATCTAACACACTCAAAATGTCGGAAAAAAATAAACTAAATCCTATGCACGTATCTTACATCTGAATAAAATACGCTCAATATTGCACACAAAAATGCAACGCCACCTACCGTGCTGATTTAAGAATGTAAATTTTCCAGGTCCCCACTTGAAAGCATACACAAAAATTCATTCAAGTCGATCCAGCCATTTAGCTGCAGCATAGATAAATAACCTAGGTACCCACTGCAGCGCCATCTGCCGGGCAGATTTGTGAATCTAAACCACCCAGGGCGCCACCCAAACGCATACAAAAAAATTCATTCAAATCGGTCCAGCCGTTTAGGAGGAGTTCAGTGACATACGCACGTACAGTAGAATTCTATATATAAAGATAAAAAAGATTTTTTGAAAACTCTGCAGTGGTGTTACCCCTTAACTACTACCACATATTGTCGATGATAATATGCGCTGGTAGAATATACCCTGTGTACTTCCTTTGCTATTGACTTCTGCGCTCCCGAGCCTACGTAGCAACGCGTGTGTTTCAGAACGGGACGTACGCCTGCGCGTCGCTGTGCCCGCAGGAGTCCATCTCGCCGCAGGGGGCGTGCCACCACCCGCGCCTCGTTGAGGTCCCAGGCCAGTGCTGTCGGGAGTGGCTCTGCGACAGCGACCAAGGTAACGGCTGAGAGGGGCGCTGCTGCGTACTGATGACACAGTTTCAGACTACGTCTACACCCACGTCTACATTGTCTGACGGCAGTGTATGGCCAAACTTCCAGGAAACATCCGTCGCACGTGGACGAAGAAAGTATGTTACATGGACACTGGTCTGGAAAGACTTCATTTCCATGTTAGAGCTCAGTGACTACAACTCTTCAGCCCATTACTTACGGGAAACTCACAGAAAAACAACGTATCATTGCAATGCGAATCACTGCCATAAATAAAATGTTGGAAATTGCCTTCGTTAGCAAGGCCGCTGAAGCGCTGGTATATCACTGGAGAATTGCGTATTACTTCAGATCTTTCCACATTACGGTCACCAAGACTGTACGTCTTGCGCCGAGTTCCCGTGTATAAGAGATTTAATATGTTCCCATGTGGAGGCCGAGGAATTGGCCCATCTCTCCCTATTCATCTGTCACAGAATTTGTTATTTAGTTACCATCGAACATTAACGCTGAACTGAGGAGGAGCTTCACCGTGGATCAAGTATATGGTTTTTTCACACTCGTAAAGGCGCATGTGATAGCAGAACAGATAGCGTATTCTCTAACAAAGCATGGTAAGTTCCTCCGTTGAGGCTGGGTGGAAGAACATGATAACCTAAAAAATAGTGGCCAACAATGCCGGAGTAAGCGTTGACAGAAAACCTTTTCTGATGACGTAATTCCACGATTTCGTGAGGACTCTCGACAATCCATAATTGCTGACTTCGAAAATTTACAATCTGGCCACGTTGAGATGAAATCTCATCTGTGAACAGCACATCTGCACTAAAATGCTGGTTAACATGTTGACTGAACCTTTTCCAGAAGTGTAGGCCGGCAGGAAAACCAGCTGCTGACAGTGCCTGCCCACGCTGTACATGGTATGAATACAGCACCTTCTTATGTAGCACTGTCCAGATAGTCATGTTGCAGTTAATTGTCTTGCCGTGATACTAGGGTTGACGTCAACAGCACGACGAAGCCCCGCCTGCGGTTTATGTGTCCGCACGCTTGTAAGCCTTCGCCATTCGCGTGCTGTAGTCTTAGGCAGCCGATGCTCCTTAAGATGACGATCAGTTCCTTCAAACGTTACCCTATAGGGGTACCATCGTTCTGGTGAACTCTCACGACGAAAAAGTTGTTCGCCACGGCCATTACCATCTTTTAATCAGTACGGCTGATGAACATCTGCCAACTTGCATTACGCTGTACCGGAGACCATGTCCGTGATGAAGACTAATACGTTGATGCTATATGCTTTATCCTCTCAGAGCAATGAAGTTAGTCGCATGTCAATACAAGCAAAGAAATGAGGCACGTATCAAAAAAACGTTTCTTTAGTTCTAACAATAAACGCTTACTGTGAATCGAAGAATAATAAGAAACACATTCTAGTGGAACGTATCCGATAGGGTATTATGAACATTTCATGTAAGAAAACGTTTCATGTAACGGTGGTACATTCTGTTTCTGTGCGTTTCCCGAGATAAATGTGGTTATGAAGAGAAGTATAAAATTACTTCTTCTTCCTCTGTTTGTGAGGAATGTTTCCTGAAAGTTTAGCCATACCTTTTGATTACACCCTGTAAACTCTAAGATCAATCGCGAAGCTAATGGAAGAGCGTATTTCCCACAGTAACCCTACTACAAATCTTCCCTGTCCATTCGTGTAAGTAACATGGGATGAATGATTGTGTGAATTCTTTCGTGGTCGCTGTAGTTGGTCTACTCTTCTTTTCGTTGTCCTTACATGGTGGATTCTAGTTTATTCCTAAATTCCTCACTTAATATCGTTTATTGAAACATCGTACGTTGGCTTTAGAAGCATAATTGGCGTCTATCTTTAACCGTCCGTTAGTTCAGGTTTTCCAGCAGCTTAGGTAAAACATCCAGTGGTGAAACAACTCTGTAGCCATTCTTGCAGCCCTTCTGTGAACATCATCTTTCCATTTCATACCTCTACAAACTGTTACATCCAGGTATTGGTATGACTCATCTGATTCCAATTATGACTCATTTATGTTGTAGTAACTGGGTACTACGTTTTCACATTGTGGATAACAAAATTTTTCAATTATTAACACTTAGAGCAAGTTGCCAGTCATTGCAGCACTTAAAAATCTAACCAAGAGCTGACTGAATATTTATGCAGACACTACACCATTATAGATAACTGCATCATCTACATAAAATATGAAGTTACTATTCAAAGTGCGTGTCGAGTCATTCATGTGCAACAGGAACACTAAGGGATCCAATACACTTCTTTAGAGAACGGCTAAAAGTTACTGTTCCACCTCTCAATGATTCTTCATCAAGCACAACGTATTGCGTCCTTCCTACTACTAAATCCACTGTCCAGTCACAAATTTTGTTTGATGGCCGATATTATCTTTCTTTCACAAATCTATATTGAAGTGGAACAAATTGATTTTCAAAAATAAACAAACACAGCATTTGTCGAGTGCCTCAACCCATGGCTTTCAGGATGTCAAGTACGAAAGCACCACTTTAGTTTTTCATGGGCGACGTGTTCGGAATCCAAGGAGATTGGAGTGACGGTTATTCTGTTCATTCTGTTCTAACTCTGAATTCTAAGAGTCTACAACAGGTAGATGTCACAGATAATGGTCGACAGTTTTGTAGATCACTTCTTCGACCCTTCTTTTAGACAGGTGTGAACTGAGATTTCTTCCAAGTACTCACCCAAGATTTTAGTTCGAAGGCGTTATGGTACAAGCGGCAGTGAAATTAACATTAGACAGATGGAGAAACGTAAACTGTTTATTAATTCAAAACTAATCACCACAACTGTAAATATATTTATCTCACTCAGAGACAAGACAGTTAGTGCCTCAGTGGAAAAATATTCGTGGTTGCCTACGGAACCGTGATTGTACCAAGACGCGCACCTGTTCGCCCGAAATTCTAAAGGCATGAATGTCTTTCTTCAAGACTCCAAAAATAATCTCATGAGGACAGATCGGGACTATATGGAGGATGAGTAATGAAAATTCTGCAGACTAATCAAAGCAACGTTGGCAACATATAGGTGGGCATTACCCTGCAACAGAGTGACACCATCCGTTAACATTTATGGGTATTTGAATTTGATGGTGCACTTCTGTTAACGAACAGTGATACGTGGACACTCTGAAAAGGTTTGAGTACAGAATCAACTTCAAACGTGTTGGAATCTTGACGGAGGGCGTCACTCTGTTGCAGGATAATGCCCGCCCAAATGGTGCCAAGGTTGTTTCGACTACGCCGCAGAAATTTCGCTGCGGAACCTTTACATATACTCCATACCGTCCCGAACTCACTCTATGCGACGTTCATGACTGCCGATTTTCTCCCTGCATTTCATCTCTGCTACCTACAGATGTCTAGACAACATTGTTAGGAGGAATAATGATTCGTTGGTTGATTTGGGGGTAGGGGACCAAAGAATGAGCTTATTGGTCCCCAGGAACGGATCGTGATGTAGTGTCGTGAACAGTGCGAAAAACGGCAAAACTACTTGGGAGGGTGTTGTAGGGTAGGTTGTACTGAGAGACAACTTCGGGTAATAGAACCCAGTACGTTGTCCTCAATGGTGAGTGTTCATCGGAGGTGAGGGTATAGTCCGGACTGCCCCAGGGAAGTGTGGTAGGTCCGCTGTTGTTTTCTATCTACATAAATGATCTTTCGGATAGGGTGGATAGCAATGTGCGGCTGTTTGCTGATGATGCTGTGGTGTACGGAAAGGTGTCGTCGTTGAATGACTGTAGGAGGATACAAGATGACTTGGACAGGATTTGTGATTGGTGTAAAGAATGGCAGCTAACTCTAAATATAGATTAATGTAAATTAATGCAGATGAATAGGAAAAAGAATCCAGCGTAGCGCTTGACACAGTCACGTCGATTAAATATTTGGGCGTAACATTGTAGAGCGATATGAAGTGGGAGAAGCATGTAATGGCAGTTGTGGGGAAGGCGGATAGTCGTCTCCGGTTCACTGGTAGAATTTTGAGAAGATGTGGTTCATCTGTAAAGGAGACCGCTTATAAAACACCAATACGACCTATTCTTGAGTACTGCTCGAGCGTTTGGATCCCTATCAGGTCGGATTGAGGGAGGACATAGAAGCAATTCAGAGGCGGGCTGCTAGATTTGTTACTGGTAGGTTGGATCATCACGTGAATATTACGGAAATGCTTCAGGAACTCGGGTGGGAATCTCTGGAGGAAAGGAGGCGTTGTTTTTGTGAATCGCTACTGAGGAAATTTAGAGAACCAGCTTTTGAGGCTGACTGCAGTGCAATTTTACCGCCGCCAACTTATATTTCGCGGAAAGATCACAAATATAAAATAAGAGAGATTAAGGTTCATACAGAGGCATATAGGCAGTCATTTTTCCCTCGTTCTGTTTGGGAGTGGAACAGAGAGAGAAGATGCTAGTTGTGGTACGAGGTACCCTCCGCCACGCACCGTATGGTGGATTGCGGAGTATGTATGTAGATGTAGATAACGGTTAACAAAACATTCAATAAGTTGCGCCGTTTTCGAGTTAATTAGCGTAAAATTCAATAGGTCGGCCAGAGAGGTGTCTCAGAACATGTTCTTCGTTTGGTCTCCTAAAACGGAACAAGAAAGGGATACAAAAATTTGACAAGGGACGGTAGTAAGCATCGAACGCGAGACAAAAGCTGGTCAGATGCAAGAGAGGGCCTTAAGGCCTAATCTGATCAGATTAATTAAGCAATACATAAATAAATTAATAAATACATAAAAGGTGAGTAGTCTCGTGCGCTATCAGCTACTCTGTGAGAACAGTTGACACTAATTGTATATGGCGGACTACTTGAATTTTCTCACGCAACGGCCTAATGGACTAATTTCAATGCTAGTTAACTCGGAAATGACACAACTTATCGATTTTTCTTTCTTTACAAAATGCCTCTGCACTACCTACCCTGCAACACCCAAACAAGTTTTTCATACTATTTCTTACCACAGTGTACGGATAAAATGGTGTTCTATATATGTAAACAGAGGCGTATCAATGCCTGTCTTTTGTAGAATGTTTGCACTTATGAATTTTTTTCATGAAGTTCCTTCACTTAGCATAAGACGGTAGTCAGTATCGTTTACTGGTCAATAGGCATGTAGCCAGCGGTCGTACGTCACATAGGATAGCGTGCAATGCAGACGAGGAAGGAATTTTCCAGGCATTAGCAAGTAATTAAGATTTTCATGTCACACTTAAAGGGGAGGAGGTTCTACGCCATCCGACAAGTACAAAATTAAGGGAGAGAGAATAGTCTCAGTGTTAATAATGACTACTGTGATTATTAGCCGTTAGTAGTATGATCACAGACAGTCGAGCTGAGTTACAGCCGTGAGAAGATTGTAGTCTATGAACTTGAGCTTGTACAGACATCAGGCCACTCTACATGCAGCAATACCAGGTGCGGGGAAGTGTCATCTGCCGGTGGCCATTAATAGAAGCGGTCAGGTATGCTGGCTAGGTACTGACATAGTTTCTGTGCTATATGAAGTGATGTTTAATGCTGTATATAGTTAACCTGTTATTTCATATTTTATTTGAATATACCAAAACACAGTGCATTTGCTTCCGATCATTAGACCTGACAGAGTAATCTAGCTGCCTTTCCCAGATCTGTGTGATTTTCTATTCAATAAATATTATGTACTGTACATATATAAATAGTTAATATCCAGTAAACTGATCCCAGAATTCAAAGGAGTTGTTCTTGCTTGTACCTTGAAGCTTACACACCTGTCCTGATAATAAAAACTCACTACTTCTCACCTTCGTCTGATATCCGGTGGGGAGCTACGATCGCCATGGCTTCAAGGCCCTAATGTTAACAGTGAGGCTCGTCCAGTAGACAGAGGACCAAGGAAGATAAAACCTTTTCTGTATTCACGTGAGCAAAAGCATAACGGCAACATACACGACAGAAATGTCAGTTGTACATGGTGACACACCAGAGACGGACGCTTTTTAAATGAAAACTACTCGGTAAATTTTAAAATTAATGCTCGTTTACTGACATTAAACCAAAGCTCATTACTTGGCATTTAATGTAGGCCTGACTTATTTGTTAAAATAATGTCCTCAAGATGTTGTACATCATTTCGAACGCACGATTAAGGTATCTTATCCACATCCTCCACCACTGGGATCGACGTCTCTGCGGGGATGGCAGCAATTTCTTGAATGATTGAATCATGCAACTGGTCCAGATTTCGCTATTAGTATTTATATAAAAGGCTCCTGAGGGACCCACTCGGCTGAGCTTCATCGCTCATCAATAAATCATACTGTCACTCCAAACCACTTGCATTCTGCAAGCAAATTCTCCTTATGCACAAAAATCATTTGGTTTGACTTGTTGCACAATAATACGTTTGTAAGGACGGACTTTTAATGTATGTAGAATTCGTGAACTGATTCACTGTTGATTGATAGCTCAGTAGCACTACGAATAGCTGACCGCCCTGGATTTCTGTCATTTCACATAATACTGCAATATTTTCGGGCGCCGTTGCACTGCGTCCCGAGCGCGTACATTTCTGATCCATTATGTTTCCAGTTAAACTGAAGCTTTGCACGCATCTGGCGGCTGTGTTACGACTGGAAAAGGCTAGTGCCGAGCAAGACTGAATTCGCTGCGTAGCCGTAACAGACTCACTGCTTATGACGAAACTGTCATAGACAAGTAGACGTTGTCGCGAGTCCCACTGTTTCACTGTAACTGCTACGTGTCTTGTGTAGAGACGAATTAAACTCACCACTACGTTCTCCCACCACCGCGCTCTCACAAGGGGAGGCCACGACGTTTGGAACTCTGATTTACTTCAAACTTCGTACACGCGTAGTACTTCATTAGAACAACAAAATGTATAAGCAGTAGAGCGTACATCTCAAGCGTTATTAAGAAAATCGCAAGATAATTTCGATCGTCAAATACATACCTAAGCGCGGCCGTTTTTACGAGGAAGCGGCGGCAGCCGAGTGGGTGCCGGCACGGTAACTCTGCGTGTTCGGTCAGAGGGTTGCCTGCCCTCTGCAATGAAAATGCTATGTTAAAGGGTCAATGACGAACTGAAACGGGTGTATTGTGACATCTGCCCTAAGCAGATGCAACGAACTAAAACGAACAAATTGATTTTTTTTAATGGGTAGCGTTCAATCCCCGTAATCACTGGATCGCTGGATCGAGTCCCGTTCGTCAGTTTTCTTTTATTTTTAAACAGGCATTTTCTTTACTATTTATATTGGAATCGCTATAATGGGCCGGCCAGAGTGGCCGAGCGGTTCTAGGCGCTACAGTCTGGAACCGTGCGACCACTTCGGTCGCAGGTTCGAATCCTGCATCGCGCATGGATGTGTGTGATGTTCTTAGGTTAGTTAGGTTTAAGTAGTTCTAAGTTCTAGGGGACTTATGACCTCAGCAGTTAAGTCCCATAGTGCTCAGAGCCATTTGAACCATTTTTTGCTATAATGGGAAAAATACGTGTAATCGGATTAACTTTTATTAAATTTACAATGTTATCTGGCAGTCTTCAAATTTTTTATATCACAAATAATATAATATTCATAACTATCGACTAGTAAACGACCAAACGCATAAAGTGATACTGAAAATGTATGAGAAATCCCTTATACCTGGAAGGAGCCCGAAACTACTTGTTACCTCCAAGTTTTGACCGGCACAGGCGGCTTTTGAAAGATGCACAATTAATCGTCGCTTTCGACATTATGAGTACAATGGCAGGATGGTATTTTTCGTAAAAACAAGGAAAACATAAAGTTAAATGCACCAGCTGCATTGAATAAATGCTGTTTCCGCATACGCAAGGTCTTTTGAGGTTTTCCGTGGAAAAACAAATCTCCTTAACATTTTCAAAAACCTCTCTTTTAGCCGATGATTTGGAAGCAAACCATGGATAACGCAGCATTTCCTCAAATATCGGCGCTGGCAATTGATCAGGGCAGTATCGAGTGTATTTTAATAGCGTCTTCACGAGAAGCAATTTCCCGTGATTTTCCGATTAAATATGAACAATTTTGAAGACACGGACAAGCATACATTTTCAGTATCACTTTATATGTTTGGTCGTTTACTATTATATTACTTCTACTATTAAACTGTTATATTATTTGTGATGATAAAAATTTGTAAACTGCCAAATAACATTATAAATTTAATAAAAGTTCATCCGGTTACACGTATTTTTCCCATTATATCAAAGTAAGTAGCAAAGAAAATGACTGTGTTAGAAGCAAAAAAAAAAAAAAAAAAAAAAAAAAGAAAAAGAAACTGACGCACGGGACTCGATTCAGCGAACCAGCGATTACGGGGCTTCAACGCTACCCACTTTCTTTTTCCTAGTCTGATTTTGTTCGTTTTGGTTCGTTGCATCTGCTCGGCGCGGACGTCGCAAGACACCCGTATCACTTCGTCGTTGATCCATTTACTCAGGTTTTTTTTTTTTTTTGTTACAGAGGGCGGCTAACCCTATGACCGAACAATATTTTTTTTTTAGAGTGTTCGTTTACTTTGTTCATGGTGGGCGTCCAATGACACTCGTTCAGGTTGTTTGTTGATCCGTTCCCTCAGTTTTCTTTTTATTACAGAGGGTAGCTAAACCCTCGGACCGAACATGCTGAGCTACCGTGCCGGCGTACTCAGCTGCCGCCGGTTCATGGTAAAAACGGCCCCGCACAGGTATATATCTGACGATCGAAATTATCTTGGGATTTTCTTGATAACGCTTGAGAAGTACGCGCTACTGCTTACACATTTTGTTTTCCTAATGGAGTACTACGAGAGTACGAAGTTTGAAGTTAATCCGCGTTCCAAACGTCGTGGCCTCCCCTTGTCAGTACTACGCAGCTCAAAACCATCAGTCTTCCGTGTGTCAGCCTGTACGAGGTGCATTCAAGTTCTAAGGCCTCCGATTTTTTTTTCTCCGGACTGGAAAGAGATAGAAACATGCGCATTGTTTTAAAATGAGGCCGTGTTCATTGTCAATACGTCCCAGAGATGGCAGCACCGTATGGCAGATGCAATTTTACCGCCAGCGGGGAGAATGAGAACTGTTTTAAATACTTAAAATGACGACGTTTTCCTTACTTGAACAGCGTGCAATCAATCGCTTTCTGAATTTGCGTGGTGTGAAACCAATTGAAATTCATCGACAGTTGAAGGAGACATGTGGTGATGGAGTTATGGATGCATCGAAAGTGCGTTCGTGGGTGCGACAGTTTAATGAAGGCAGAACATCGTGTGACAACAAACCGAAACAACCTCGGGCTCGCACAAGTCCGTCTGACGACATGATCGAGAAAGTGGAGAGAATTGTTTTGGGGGATCGCCGAATGACTGTTGAACAGATCGCCTCCAGAGTTGGCATTTCTGTGGGTTCTGTGCACACAATCTTGCATGACGACCTGAAAATGCGAAAAGTGTCATCCAGGTGGGTGCTACGAATGCTGACGGACGACCACATGGCTGCCCGTGTGGTATGTTGCCAAGCAATGTTGACGCGCAACGACAGCATGAATGGGACTTTCTTTTTGTCAGTTGTGACAATGGATGAGACGTGGATGCCATTTTTCAATCCAGAAACAAAGCGCCAGTCAGCTCAATGGAAGCACACAGATTCACCGCCACCAAAAAAATTTCGGGTAACCGCCAGTGCAGAAAAAAATGATGGTGTCCATGTTCTGGGACAGCGAGGGCGTAATCCTTACCCATTGCGTTCCAAAGGGCACTACGGTAACATGTGCATCCTACGAAAATGTTTTTAAGAACAAATTCCTTCCTGCATTGCAACAAAAACGTCCGGGAAGGGCTGCGCGTGTGCTGTTTCACCAAGACAACGCACCCGCACATCGAGCTAACGTTACGCAACAGTTTCTTCGTGATAACATCTTTGAAGTGATTCCTCATGCTCCCTACTCACCTGACCTGGCTCCTAGTGACTTTTCGCTTTTTCCAACAATGAAAGACACTCTCCGTGGCCGCACATTCACCAGCCATGCTGCTATTGGCTCAGCGATTTTCCAGTGGTCAAAACAGACTCCTAAAGAAGCGTTCGCCGCTGCCATGGAATCATGGCGTCAGCGTTGTGAAAAATGTGTACGTCTGCAGGGCGATTACGTCGAGAAGTAACGCCAGTTTCATCGATTTCGGGTGAGTAGTTAATTAGAAAAAAAATCTGAGGTCTTAGAACTTGCATGCACCTCGTACATCAGACGAAATGACGCGGAAATGCTAGGGGACGGCCGTGGATGAGCGCGCTGTGTTGTGCCCGCAGCGGAGCGCCCGCCGGACTGCCGGCCGCAGCAGTTCTCGCGCTGGTCGGAGTGCTCGGCGCGCTGCGGCGTGGGCGAGTCGCGGCGCGCCTCCACGCTGAGCCCGCAGTGCCGGCCCAGCAACGAGACGCGCCTCTGCCAGCAGCGGCCGTGCGCGCCCGCGCCCGTGCCGCCGCCGCTGCCGCCCAGGACCCACCACCACATACGGGTCCGTATACACATCGCACTTCTACCTTCACTAACTAACAACAAAACCTTTCTAAGATTTGAGCGCTCAGGCTGCTACGGCCAGTGTTAAATTGTATTTACCCATTTGGATGTTATACTGCTTCGTTATGAAACAGTCGAACTGTCTTTTCTAGCGACGTTGAAGCTGTCCTTGTCAGGGCGAGGAGTTCGGTCGCCCAGACGAGAACTGTTGCAAAAACGTTCGAAACGTCGGCTTCATACTGTTTTAATGTTTCGTAATGACGCTGTCTAACAATTGTTTAAAGTACTTCTAAGTGTTCCACAACTTCCAGAAATACTGTGAACATCATCGTTAACAACCGAAAAAATCTGCGAAGGATATACCGGGTGATCAAAAAGTCAGTATAAATTTGAAAACTTACTAAACCATGGAATAATGTAGATAGAGATGTAAAAAATGACACACATGCTTGGAATGACATGTGGTTTTATTAGAACAAAAAAAAAGTTGACAAAATGTCCGACAGATGGCGCAGGAGAGCAAAACGTCACTGAATGCGCATGACAATCGTGTATAAAAGGAGCTGTAATGAGAGAGACAATCCCACCCCCAACCAGTTGCCACGCCTTTACCGTTGTGTCCCACCCTCTCTCTATCTCCACACCCTCCATCTCCTTTACCAACGCAACTACCACCATATACCCCTCCGGATGATGAGCTTTGTCCTGACGTATACCCTTCCTACCAACTCTAACCCCATCTTCCTGCCTCCTCCTTAGGGCTCCCTCTCCTCCCCCTCCCATCTCCTGAGCGGCTCCCTCCTCCTATTCCCCTCCCTCTCTTATGCCCCATTTCAGTGTCTCTGCACTTCCTCCTGCCTTGTCTTCCCTCTTAATCTCCTGCCCCACGTGCCTCCTGCCTCTTAGTGTACCCGCTGACGCCCCTACTCTCTTCATTCTGCTGCTTCTCCTGCTGCCCTTGCTCTCCCCTCCTTTACTATCCTCTCTGACCTTTCCCTCGGCAGGTCCAACCTGACAGTTTTATTCTTCGTCGTGTGTGCTCCGAACGGGTTTTAAGTGTGTTGTTCCGGAGTGTTTTTAATACTGTGGCCGACCTTCAACCTGTGGATGCGCATTCAGTGTCTTCTGTGTGTTTTAAGAATCGCCATCTGTGCTGTTTATCTTTCTGGTGACTTTTTTAACTGTCCCCTATGAACGTCTCCATGTCAATGGATTTTTAACTCCATTTTCTCCCTTTACTGTGTTTTATATTCCCCTTTTTTATCACCTTATGTATGTATCATTTTATTCTTGTTTTAGTTGTCGTGTCACTCGGCTGAAGAGCGGCAGATTGTGACGCTGACAGGCCTCCCCTGCCAATATGGGGCAAGGGAATGAAATCACAATAAAGAAGGAGAGAGAGAATCAGATGCGCCAGCAGTCGCGGCATGTTGACTTTACCTGAAAAGGCGCTTTCAGTGAAGCTGTATTATCAGAATGGGGAATGTGCTAGTTCAGCGATATGATCCTATCGCCATAGGCAGGGGATTCGAACGGTTAAAGGTCCACTGACAAATGCAGCTGTGGCAAGAATGATTTCGAAGTTGGAAGTCACGGGTTGTTTAGACGATAGACCCCGTAGTGGCCGACCGAGCACAAGGCGTAATGTTGCTGAGATAGTCCAGGAAGAAATGGAGACTGTAGTGGCTTCGTCTATACACGGGGAAGTCAGCGCTCGTGCAGTCGCACGTCGCATCGTAATTTCATACACTACTGGTTGGTTGGCACTTAGGCTTAACCTCCGATGCTATCCGTACAAAATCCATCGGCATCATGAACTGTTACCTGGCGATATAGTGAAGCGGAGGGCATTTGCGGTGTGGGCGTTTCAAAAGATGGCGGAAGATGACGATTGGTTGAGTAACGAGTTGTGGACCGACGAAACGTATTTCACACTCCGAGGATCTGTCAGCGCCCACAACTGCAGAATTTGGGCTACCGAAAATCCTAGAACTGTCGTGGAAACTCCATTGCACGACGAAAAAGTCACGGTATGGGTTGGATTTACCACATCTGCCGTTATCGGGCCTTTTTTCTTCGAGGAAATGCGTGATTCTGGTTTTGTAACTGCTACCCTGACAGGCGATAGGTGCGCCGATATGTTACAGAATTGCATCATCCTCAGCCTGGCTGATAAACACCTGCTGGAACGTACGATGTTTATGCAAGATGGCGCTCCACCCCATATAGCTAGACGCGTGATTGATCACTTGCGTGCGTCGTTTGGTGAGCCACTTTCGTCATGCTTGGTCTCCCAGGTCCCCAGACATCAGTCCATGCGATTATTGGCTTTGGGGTTACCAGAAGTCGCAAGTGTATCGTGATCGACCTACATCTCTAGGGATGCTGAAAGACAACATCCGACGCCAATGCCTCACCATAACTCCGGACTTGCTTTACAGTGCTGTTCACAACATTATTCCTCGACAACAGCTATTGTTGAGGAATGATGGTGGACATATTGAGCATTCCCTGTAAAGAACATCATCTTTGCTTTGTCTTACTTTGTTATGCCAGTTAATGCTGTTCTGAGCAGATGAAGCGCCATCTGTCGGACATTTTTTGAACTTTCGTATTTTTTTGGTTTTAATAAAACCCCATGTCATTCCAAGCATGTGTGTGAATTTGTACCGCTCTATCTACGTTATTCCGTGATTTATTGAGTTTTAAAATTTATACTGACTTTTTGATCACCCGTTACGTTTTGCTATCGATACAAGTTTCGATCAAAACATTATCATCAATCGACGGATTTTATCAGTTTTCGGCTTCTGAAGATGATCTTTTGATCTAAAGTTGTATCGACAATAAATAATCAGTTTTCGCTGTTTTATGTCTTTAATAAAGAAGTTTGTTGCTTATCTATTTCAAATATGTGATGATACATTAGAGAATAATCATCTACCCTGTGGTGGATGTTTCTCTTGCCGCTTTTCTGTCTTTCCGAATCAAAATTATCCAGATATGCTTACACGCTTTTGTATAATCTTCATTGGGTCTCGTTTAGTTTCTGTAAAATATTTTACAAAATAGTACCTACATCTACCACAGGCAAAAAACTATATCATTGCAGACTACTGACCTACAACTGCCTTAATTTTAATGGTATGTTTGTACAGCCTGCCCCTCTTTCCCATTTAATGGCTTGACAGCGAATCATATGCAGAGTTATAAAACGCATAAAACCAACCGAACCTGTAAAATTTCAGCTTTAAAACTGATGTAGTTTCGGCAGAGATATCATTTTGGAAATTTGTGGTAAGTTATTAAGAGGTCAAACTACTGAGGTCATCGGTCCCTAAGCTTACACACTACTTAATCTAACTTAAACTATCTTACGCTTAAGGACAACACACACACCCATGCCAGAGGGAGGACTCGAACCTCTGACGCGGCGAGCCGCGCGGACCTTGACAAGGCGTACGGCTACCCCGCGCGCCCAGAGATATCAGAAATGTTACAGTTTTCAGGTGCTCATTAGAAACAACTATTACATTTTTAATATCTTACAGAAATAAAATGAGTCTCACTGAAAAGAATACATGTCAAATAATGTATGGATAATGCGTGTAAGAAATAAAAAAAAATCGTGTAATGCAGAAAGCGGGGTTTCAAAATCCAAAACACCGCAGAATAACTTCCATGATATTTGAGGGAGCTGCATAGAGCAAAAAGTGTATAGGGACTAGCCATCATTGTACTACCGTATATCCAACAAATAACTGACTGTACCTGCTGAGCAGAACCATTACTCGTAATTTTCAACACTCGTGTTGGCTCTAAAATATGTAAATATCTGAAAACAGGCCTAGCTGTTTATATAACGCGGCGTAACATAAACCTCGTGGGTACTCATGACCCTTGCAGTCTGGTCCCTTCAACCCCAACAAACCAAAAAAATGTCTTGTACATTGAACAAGTTAAAGAAAGGAAATGGTAGAAGAAACCCTTGCCGAAGAACTGGTTGCTTTAATTTATATGGGGCCCGTCCACTTTTAGATTATGTTCCGTCATACATGCTACGTATTGTCCAGTAAGACGTGAAATAATTTGGATCTGTTGGTTTTGCCAGATGCCCTTCACAGTCAAAATCAATTTAAGTAAGTATTTGTATTTTCTGTTGATCCTTTGAAGTAAGTAAAGTAATGCGAATGTTTTAGTTAGACCACATTTCTCGCTTTGTGATAGATGGCACTGTAATAGTCACAAACATATCACTCAAAATTTTGGACGAGCAGTTGGTAACAGGTAGGTTTTTTAATTTAATACAGAACGTAGGTACGTTTGAATATTTTATTTCGGTTGTTCCAATGTGATACATGTACCTTTGTGAACACATCATTTCGGAGAACGTATGTTGTTACGGCGTGATTACCTGTAAATACCACATTAATGCAATAAATGATCAAAATGATGTCCGTCAACCTCAATGCATTTGGCAATACGTGTAACGACATTCCTCCCGACAGCGAGTAGTTCGCCTTCCGTAATGTTCGCACATGCATTGACAATGCGCTGACGGATGTTGTCAGGCGTTGTCGGTGGATCACAGTAGCAAATAACCTTCAACTTTCCCCACAGAAAGATATCCGGGGACGTCAGATGCGGTGAACGTGCGGGCCATGGTATGGTGTTTCGACGACCAATCCACCTGTCATGAAATATGCTATTCAATACCGCTTCACCCGCACGCGAGCTATGTGATGGACATCCATCATGTTGGAAGTACATCGCCATTCTGCCATGCAGTGAAACATCTTGTAGTAACATCGGTAGAACATTACGTAGGAAATCAGCATACATTGCACCATTTAGATTGCTATTGATAAAATGGGGGCCAATTATCCTTCCTCCCATAATTCCGCACCATACATCAACCCGCCAAGGTCGCTCATGTTCCACTTGTCACAGCCATCGTGTTTCTTCCGTTGCCCAACAGTGCACATTATGCCGGTTTACGTTACCGCTATTGGTGAATGACGCTTCGTCGCTAAATAGAACGCGTGCAAAAATCTGTCATCATCCCGTAATTTCTCTTGTGCCCAGTGGCAGAACTGTACACGACCTTCAAAGTCGTCGCCATGCATTTCCTGGTGCGTAGAAATATGGCATTCTCAACATCGACTTTTTTTAGATTCCCGATTCTCGCGCAGTTGATCTGCTACTGATGTGCGGATTAGCCGCGACAGCAGCTAAAACACCTTCTCATCTGTTGCAGGTCGTGGTTGACGTTTCACATGTGGCTGAACACTTCCTGTTTCCTTAAATAACGGAACTATCCGGCGATTTGTCCGGACGCTTGGATGATGTCCAGGATACCGAGCAGCATACATAGCACACGCCCGTTGGGCATTTTCATCACAATAGCCATACATCAACACGATATCGACCTTTTCCGCAATTGGTAAACGGTCCATCTTAACACGGGTAATGTATCACGAAGCAAATACCGTCCGCACTGGCGGAATGTTACATGGTAGTTTGTGACTATTACAGCGCCATCTATCACAAAGCGAAAAAAGTGGTCAGACTGAAACTCTCATATTTCTTTACGTACTACACGAATATGTAATAAAAATGGGCGTTCGTGTTTAAAAAAAACGCAGTTGATATCCGTTTGACCTATGGCAGCGCCATATGGAGGGCCAACCATAGCGCCATCTGGTTTCCCCCTTCAAGCTAGACGAGTTTCGTTCTTTGTAGTTTTTTCGTTTGATGCTTATTTCGTGAGATATTTGGCCCTGTCACTATCAATGGACCACCCTATATATATGTAATGTTTTCATGTTCTATGTATATATCCAATGAGCAAACTACACTTATGCCCTTGTAGTTTGGTTTTCTACCCTCTTATTTAATATACGATGTTTTGCTACCACAGTCGAGTCCTCTGTCGTCTATGCGTATTTTGTATGGTATTTGGGTGTGGGCTTAATGTCGTGTGAGAAGGGCCTTCCATTGTCCCCATCGCCGGGTGCAAGTCTTTCAATTTGACGCCACCTGGGCGTCGATGGGGATGAAATGATGATGATTAGGACCACAAAACACCCAGTCCCTCAGCGGAGAAAATCTCCGACCCAGCAGGGAATCGAACACGGGCCCTGAGGAGTGACATTCTGTGCAGTGACCACTCAGCTAGCGAGGCGGACTGCTGTGGGCTGAAAGTGTGCAAATGCTTTCGGAACAGTTCAAACATTCGTTTGACGTTCTGGGCAAGATCACCACTGAGATACTTACCAAAATAAGAATTTCGTCTGCAATCATTTATTAGAGAGAATAACCATCGATCCAGTAAATTGCCACGTCTAGAACAGATCAGGCTTTTAGACTGAATAAATGGCAATTATTTTAAGTATCAGTACTATTAATAAGCGAAGTAGATCAATGACACCTAAGATCAACGACCAAAACCAAAAGTTTGGCCTCAGTCTAGAAAGCTCTTTCCTTATCTAAGTACCCATTCTTGCCGACCGAAACTATTCTTCTTTGTATTTACGGACTACCGGTCAGGAGATTTCACTTCCAGCACGTACCCATTTTTCTGTCATTACGTTATTTAGGATTGCGATATTAGCGGTTAAATTAGGCTACTTAAGGTAACTTCATAGTTCAACATCTGACAACTGCAGTGTCTCTTTCTTCTACCGCCTTTTATCCACTTAATTAATCACGACTTTACGTTGAGTCATCGCATCATTCTCAACGATAGGCAAATCAGTACTTTGGCAACCTAGCTTTTTCTACACTTCGCTTGGTGCCAGCAGTGTTACCCTTGTTAAGGTAGCTACCGTTTCAAGTACGAAAGCAAGCGTCGTTTTCTCTTCCTGAACAACGGCTTCCGCTTCCTCTATGGGAATGGTGTGTTGGCAGAAGAGCCAACACCGTGTTGCTAAAGGAGGCCGAAATGCACGCGCTTAAGCTCACGCAGACTGGCGTGAGGTCTGGAACAGTTAAAGGAGTTGAGTATAATAAATAAAGTACGAAGCTCTTGGAATACTTAACTTTATTCCATAATTGGTGAACATCGGTCTGACGGTACAGGCTTTATAAGATAACCAGCAAAAGATAAATGGCGCCTTGCTAGGTCGTAGCAATTGACGTAGCTGAAGGCTATGCTAACTATCGTCTCGGCAAATGAGAGCGTATTTGTCAGTGTAGCTTCGCTAGCAAAGTCGGCTGTACAACTGGGGCGAGTGCTAGGACGTCTCTCTAGACCTGCCGTGTGGCGGCGCTCGGTCTGCAATCACTGACAGTGGCGACACGTGGGTCTGACGTACACTAGCGGACCGCGGCCGATTTAAAGGCTACCACCTAGCAAGTGTGGTGTCTGGCGGTGACACCACAGGGAACCTCCGAATAGCTCCACGACAGAGTAAAACCTTCAGTGCTTTGAATGTACCGGTTAGCTGTAATTAAATTGCAGCTACACACATAAGACTAGTGTGGGCTGCAATTATCGTATGGTACCGAAATTTGGTGAATATTCTAATGTGTTAACATGGGACCGCTTACGATGAAAGAAATTAGTTTCTCTTCTGGCAACCAGGTGCCAATCTAGTTCCTTGAATGCAAAAAAGCCGTACAGAAATGTCTCCAGAAGTAATGAATTAGGAGTGCGACATGGGCAGAAGATTGAACAAGGGAGAAATCTCTAATGTGGATTTTATTTATGAACAGTCGCTCAGCCGGCCGGTGTGGCCGAGCGGTTCTAAGCGCTTCAGTCTGGAACCGCGCGACCAGTACGGTCGCAGGTTCGAATCCCGCCTCGGCATAGATGTGCTTGTTGTCCTTACGTTAGTTAGGTTTAAGTAGTTCTAACTTCTAGGGAAGTGATGACCTCAGATGTTAAGTCCCATATTGCTCACAGCCATTTGAACCATTTTTTAACAGTCGCTCACCTTACACAATCTGTTCAACAAGCGCACCGCACATAGAACGACGTGATCGACAGCTACTCGGCGCAATTGCGGTGGAATCTGAGCAAAGTGTGTCTGCACACTAGCCTTCAGATAAGGTAGAGACGGAACGTGTCGCAGGTAAAAGCGTTCTATTACATAAACCCAGAGGTAAAAATCACATGGATCCAGGTCGGATGATGTGGCAGAACATGCGTCTGGAAAATCTCTGGAGGTAACACGTTCGTGGAAATTTTCATTAAAAAGGTCTTTCACTACGCAAGTAACATGAGATATTTCCCCGTCTTGCATGAAAACAGTGGTTTCCACACAGTTGCGCTCTTCCAAAGCAGTACTCATGCTATGCAAGGAAATCCTAATAACATCCGATTGGTGTTCTGGGCGTATTCTTTTCAGAGACGATGGGACCGAGAATAAAGGTCGTTGCGAATCCACACCGCAATTACTTATGGCGAGTGCAAAGGCTCCTCGTGCTCATCACGCGGTTTAACAGAGCCCAATACTCAACAGTTCTGTGTTCTCAGAGCACCTCGCAGTGTAAAATTTTGCATCTTACTCCACAGACTGTTGCCCGGCCAAACGTCAAGTTAGGTCCGTGCCAGAAACCGAAGAGCAAATTGAGAACGTTGCCTTGGATCCTGAGGTTTCAGTTGCTGCGCCGTTTGGATCTTGAACAGTACCAGTACAAAATAGAGCCCACAACTTTCTGTACTGCTGACCATGGGATGGACGATTCTCGTGACACCGCAGTATCACCAGCAGTGCCCGGGGCACACGCTGCGTGCTCAGTTACAGCAGCGGCTACCTGGATAGCACACGTTCCTCTTTCAGGTGAACTCCAACCTCACCGGCATTTCGAAATTCATTATTATCTTCTTCAAACCATTTAACAACATCGAACTTCTCCTCAGAACTTTCAGTCCACGATACTTTCTCAAACTAACACAGCAATTGCTGCCGTTCACATAAAAGTGTTTCACTAAGAGTGGACGGCCTCTCTTCTCGAAGCCCATACTGTTCTTACACTTGATGACTTGCCAAACAACGGCGTGGACGTCATAGTGTCATGCAAATAGTGTACAAAGTCCGGTACGCTCTAGGTGGCCACAGCTGGAACTAACTTGTTTTCTAGCGTATAACGGTTCCGCATAACTGCATTAGCATATCTGTCACGTTTAGCTGTCATACGATAATTACAGCTCACACTGGTACTCCTCAAGCAGCTGCACTTTAATTACAAACACCTGATATCTTTGTCTTATCCTGTTACCGCGTGACAGGTCATAATTTACCAATGAGTTTCCATGTTTATATTTTATTTACAAATGAATATTTAACAAATAAATATAGTAACAGTGTAAACCAAGGAAGAAATTATCCTATCTAAGAAAGAAAGAGAGAGAGAGAGAGGATACTTGTATCTAAGGCATCGCTTGAAATGAGGAGGTCCGTTAATACAAGATGCGCAGACATGAATCGAATAACATACGTAATTAAAATAAAAAAAGAAATACGAATTATGAAATCTCAGGTAACACTGTCATAATAAATTAGAAAGACATAACTTACATGCATTGTATGTATGAAGACCATCGACATGTCAAAAAATGAAATAGTAGGAAGAATGGAGTGGCATTCGCTGAGTAGATCACACATATCTTTACCATATTTGGTACAGCAATGATGCATGAGTGATGTTTTGGTGTGCTCCTAAACAGTAACTGATAGTGACACACGATCAAAAGGCCAGTTGCACTGAAATGCACATATATTCAATAATAATCTTGATTGTATACGGAGCCATACCCTAGATAGATTTTTCGAAAGCAAACATCGTCCATTGTAAGCTGCAAAATTTTACCCCAATTTCGACTTTGAAATGATTATCAAGGAACACAGTTACTTTATATGACACATCTGCCACCTCATATTGCATAGAAGTATTGTGGGTATGCTCGGTAATGCACTTCACAATCGAAATTGGACAACAGCAGCAGATAAACGGAACATTCTATGGCCTACATCAGACAATGTTTTCTTTGGAAAAATGTCGAATACTAGCTGGTAATATGCCGTGGCATGAGACTTGCGGGGGGCTTTCAATAAACAATGCAACAAAATTTTTTTCTGAAAACGGGTTCGCTTTATTCAGAATTCCAATACACCACATTATTCCCTTCTCGCCGCGCGTACTGGCGAGGCGCCATGTCATTGGCTGCGCGGCCCTCCCGCCGGAGGTTTGAGTCCTCCCTCGGGCATGTGTGTGTGTGTGCATGTGTGTATGTGTGTGTGTGTGTGATGTTCTTAGCATAGGTTAGTTTAAGTTAGTTTAAGTAAAGTGTAACTCTAGGGACCAATGACCTCTGCAGTTTGATCCCTTAAGAACTGACACACATCTGAACATTCCCTGCCCCTTTGGCTACAATACGCTATTTTTTAACATAGCCTCCGTTCAATACGACAGCCTTACGCCTGCTAAGGTCTGTGTGCTCAAATGGTACCGCTCTACTGGTCGACGTCGTGTTGCATCAGTGATCACCCTATTGTTCACGTACTGCTTCGCACTGAATGGATTCTTCATTGGTCTAAAGAGGTAGCCGCCGGAAAGGCGAGATCCGGGCTGTGGGGTAAATGACGAAGAAAAATCCAATGAAGTTTGGGAAGTCGCATGGATGCGTGGACTTTTGTGAGGCCTTGCGTTGTCCAGCTTAGCAGCACTCAGCTGTTTGACTGTGATCCGTCCATCACATCGAGTGAGAATGCCCGCATGTTCCAACACTGCAGAAGTGACAGGTGGGTGCGGCCGGGTGGCACGCAGGTGATCGGTCGGGTTTGTGCGACTTTGTTGTGGTGATTAGAGATGCCTCACGCGACGCACCGTGCTTTTGTTTACTGCCACGTTTCCGTAGACATTCTGCAAGAGTCTAAGAATATGTAAATGTCCTGGTTTTCCTCCTAAAGAAAATGGCAGCTCTCTGCTTGGGACGGACCTCCGTCACATACCCCATTTTCAAGGCTGCGTATAGCGCCGCCGTGTACCGGAACTCCATGATTAGTATATGAGGTGAAGAGGAATAATGGACGATGGCCCACAAAAAATTCTTCATTTTGCTCAGCCAAATTTGGCCGAGAAGATAAAGTGCGCCCCTCATATATCGTAACGACAAGCTTCACTGCTACTTTCTAAAGTCATACCGAACATAACATTGATGGTGGACTGCTTTATAATCCGGTTCAACAATGCTAGGTGGAAGATGCTTCGGCATTCTTCCTAATAGTTTTCTCTTCTACCTCGCTTTCCACATCTGCTTATCTTCCCCCACAGGAAGATCCTTTATCAATTCATCAAATTTACACCTCTTCTTACTCACATTGAACACCTCCGAGAAACCTACACCGTCCGTATATTCGACTCCAACAATCAAGTGCTGTCTATTTTTCGGTGCTAGGGTGCTACCGCGCCTCTACCTACAAATCTCACCAAAACTTTACCTGCATACACTCAAACGTCCTCTCCCAAAGAAATTTCTACTGTGTCTCTCTCCCAGACTATGAACCCCTTCCCGACATACTCCCGTCTTACAACTCTGAATCCATCTTGCCCTAGCCCCCTACACCTCCCCCCCTTCCCCCAAAGGGTTCACTTCTCGACCTCTCCCCATACCACACCTCCTTTTGCCTTCCCCGTCGCGTCCCTCATTGCCTTTTCCTCCCCAGTGTATAGATCCCAATACCAACATTTATCTCTCCTTGCCCCAAAATCTACTCCTGTCTCTTCGCCATCTCATACCAGTCCTTAGTCCTCATCATCACCATTCTGTCTCCCTCCATATCGACCCTTCTTTTTATCTACAATCTGCCATCCTAGGGCAGGTACTTTTCCAGTTTCAGTGAAAGTGCACGATGTCCCGTTTGTAATGGCCAGTGAATCTTCTGTCGTGTCAGCGTTTTCCATGTGTTTAGTGCCCTTCAAGCGCTTCTCAAGTGTTTTTAACTGTGCGATATATCCACATTTTAACAGTGTTTTTAAACAACACGTAAGGAAAACTTTACATTGTTTATATTTCTCACATCCATGCCGCCATTCCCAATAATTTTAAAATCGTAGTACATATGTCTCCTTGTCTCTTTCTTTTTGTTCAAAAATGGGTCAAATGGCTCTGAGCACTATGGGACTTAACTTCTGAGGTCATCAGTCCCCTAGAACTTAGAACTGCTTAAACCTAACTAACCTAAGGACATCACACACATGCATGCCCGAGGCAGGATTCGAACCTGCGACCGTAGCAGTCCCGCAGTTTCTTTTTATCTTAGCATCTATTGTTCAATTCTTTTATCTTGGAAGCTCGCGCATGTCCGCCCAGACGCGGGAGATTGCTGCGTTGCCAGTTGCACATGACGCAAGCGTCAAGAGAAGCAGCGCCATAGTATAGTATAGTTCGCAAACTTACGTTTAGGGGGGAGCGCGCAGTTCATGAAGTAAAGCCACCACGGCCGCATTAACCCTTTCGCTGCTACAAAGACGTGGTCCCTGCATTCCGTGCTGTGCGCGATTTTGTCATCACTACACTGCTCGCCTGTGCAGACACATGGTGTTCCGACTGCTTTGACACACTTATCATTCGATTTCACAAAAACTATTTGGCCCAAAAATTAGATTTTTACACATCTTCTTGACTGATACCTTCCCCCCATAAATGACTTAATTTTGTTTCGATGTTCAACACAGTTATTGTGCAGCATTAAATGTAGTAAACCATTGCACGAAATTTTGAAGAGTTTGCAGAGGTAAAAGTCCATAGTGTATACTACCGAGCGAGGTGGCACGTCTCTGTAGCAGCGAAAGGGTTAATGAAGAGACAAAGCACTAGGAATTTCAAAAAAATTATATTCAAACGAATAAAATTCGTGAAGTAAGACACTTCGATATTGTTTTTAAATAATGAAAATATTAAGCACCACACAAGGTCTGAAGTCATAACCTTAACTTAGTAACCCAACACATTAACCATTATGCTAACGCAGCTCGTCTGGCAATATAAATCCTTTAGGACACTAACATGTCACGCCAAATACTGACAAACACTGTTGGTACGACTATGAATTACTCACGGTTCGTCGAAGTACAATAGTAAATAAACAATTACCGCTATTCTTTATTGCGAAAAAGTGGTTCATGAGATTGATACAATCGCCTGAATTAGGAGGCTTATTGCTTGTTTGGTTTAATTAATTAATAGAATATGAAGCAATTGGTATAAAGAATGCTTTTTCCAATCTTTCTATAAAAGGAAGTCTGCTATGAAGACATTGCTTTTGTTCTATTACTTTGTTTATGACTGAACGTTTCTAAAACTTAAGACACTCGTCCGTGCTCTGCACTGCAGTTGAGATATGGCAACGTCGTTCTCTGTTCATTGGCCGACTGTGTTTTGTGACGTCAGATGCGCAGAACGAACCTAAACTTCGCCGCCGTCATAAATGACGCGCACTATAAGCAGTAAGATCTACTGACTGAAGGGCGGGTTATTTTTATCGCTGGCAGCCCATCATCTCCTCCGCCCCCCGTCCCCTCCCAGCGCTCACATGGGGCGAGGGGGGATGAAATAACAACAAAGAAAAAAATAGTTTTTCCTCTGACTTCATGTATTGTCCACAGACACTAGACGTATGAAATTGGACGAAAGTAAATAAAACATTTACATACGTCACAGCCAAAGCGGAAATATATCTTCATTTAACCATTTGTGTGAAGCCATTTACAAATATAACTATTGAAGACACGTTTGTATTAGATGTGAGTGAGTGGTGAGAGAGACGGAGGTGTGACACGGTGGTGGTGCGCGCAGCGGGGCCACGAGTGCAAGGCGACGCTGCGGTCGCGGTCCGCCGTGCGCCTGCGCGTCGGCCCGTGCCGCAGCCGGCGGCGCTTCCGGCCGCGGGCGTGCGCGGGCGGCGGCTGGGGCGGCGCGGGCGGCGGCTGCGCGGGGCGGCGCTGCCGGCCGCTGCTCAGCACCACGCTGCACGTCGACTTCCGCTGCCCGCTGGAGCTGGGCGCAGAGCCGCCGGGCGTGCCCGTCGCCGCCGCCGTCATGGCGCTCGTCCGGCCCGGCGACGACCTGTGGGCCGACGACGACCACGGTGAGCCAGCCGCCCACCCACTGCTCCTCCTGACGTACTGTGCAGGGTATAAGGGGAATATGTGCTACCTTAAGATGTACACGCATAAGACTGTTGGTTGCTGTTTTTCTACGTCAAAAAGTCTTCCCACAAACACCTCACAAACTTTACAACCTGATGATTTCTGCACGATCCGTAACTACACTATTAAGTGGCCTACTACGCTAAGTATAGACTACCCGTTTGGCATCCACCTGTTCACACTTCAACACCTGACCTGCTGCTTAGCGGAAAGTAAGCCTCAATGTCTTGCACTTGCCATGTGTACTATGCTTAGAGGTACTAACCAACCTAAAAACATACTACTCAAATAGCTCTGAGCACTATGGGACTTAACAGCTATGGTCATCAGTCCCCTAGAACTTAGAACTACCTAAACCTAACTAACCTAAGGACATCGCACAACACCTAGTCATCATGAGGCAGAGAAAATCCCTGACCCGGCCGGGAATCGAACACGGGAACCCAGGGGTGAGAAGCGAGAACGCTACCGTACGACCACGAGCTGCGGGCAAAAACATACTACTCCCAATAGCTATAATTATCGGTCAGCAAATGATGTAAATACTGATGCAGTTCAGTATAGCGTCCTCAGTCATCAATATAATTATCTGTAATTGTACCTGTTACATCCCGTATACCTGCTTCATAACTCTCGTAGATGATGGTCACTTAGCTTTAGGGAAGATAAAGACTCTACAGAGGCAGTTCTCACGTGGCGCTTGACAATGGAAGCAAGACATTAAAATAAATTTAGTCACATTCTTTGGATTTGTCCAGGCGAAAGAAGCGTTTGACAATGTAAAATGCTGTCAAATGTGCGACATTCACACTAAAATTGATGTAAGCTATAGGGAAGGAGGGGCAATGTACTTTGTTTAGAAGAAACAAGAGAGAGAAATAAGAACAGCTGATCATAAAACAGAGATTTTAAGCATTGCTCCGTAGTCAGCGACCGTTTACAAATTAAAGTTAAAGCAATTACAGCCCTTGGTCACAAAATTTAAGTCTTTTGACCAGGTTTCGACACTTCTATGAGTGCCTTCATCAGAAAGTAAATATTCAAATTGGCCTATAACATAAGTAAAAAATTATGGGAAAATGTTTTTTATAAAAGTGTACGTTCTGACTAACAGTACAAGAAAGAAACAATACATACATATCACTTATAAAGTAAATATCAAGCGATAAAGCTTTATTAACCATTTTTAAAGTAGAGTGCGTGGAAAAAAAAAGCCACTACTGGCTGCTTGCATATATCGAGCTGCAGGCAGCATCAGACTGAGGCGCCGGCGTTAACAACTGCGGGCAGATGAGCGTTGCACCAAGAGTGCCATCTAGTAGCCGTAAGTACAAACTGGCTACTTAACATTCAAATAAAGACAGACGAATATTATGATGAACTCTATGCGGTACATTACGTGAAAGGCAATATTCTGTTTGACATCAGCACATAAGGTAGCATTTTGTCTCCATCAGAGCTTAGAAGTACAGTTTAAAGGATCAAAACACCAGTATTGGAAGAACAAAGAGGGCTCAATGACACAGCCTGTAGAAAAACGATATAACTTGAAATTCAGCCAATATAAACCATTTAATAAACGAAAAATTATGATTTGACTTAGATAGGAAAAAACATTACGGTAACTGCACGAAGAAATCCCAAATCAAATATCAAGTAGCGGCTTTATATCTTTGAAGAAGTTTTTATTACGTAGCCCTGATTGTAGCTGCCCATTGAGAATGAGGCTATCATTACGAGAAAGATATTTAAAAGTTTCTAATTCTTCGAGAATATCTAATCTACGCCCTTTCTTCTCGGTGTGCAAAATGTTGATATCGTGAGCAGCTTTAGGCGCGTGACCTGTAATCAGGAGGTGGTCGGCAAAAGACGAATTTTGGGTGCTAGTGCCATTTTTTCTTAAAATATATTCTTTATATCTGGTTGTAAAGGCACGTCCTTTTTGTCCTAAGTAGTCAGAAGAGCAGGTGTTGCAGAAAACCTTATAAACGCCAGAATTTTCCATATGGGACCGAGTCGATTTTAAATTCTGAATGAAGTTTTTTGTTTCAAATTATTATTGGTAGAGAAGGCAACGTTACAGTTGTATTTATTACGAAGAAGGGCGTTCGGCACTGCACAGCGACTTGCAGAAAATGCGAATACACTCAAGCAGTGCACGTGCGGTGACTACTGGGTTCATCACGCATGTGCCGTCCAGGTGTCAAATGGGGGAACTCAGTGTAGTTTCGCTAGTATTCATCTGTAGATAGTAAGAAGACTCTGCGCCTAGGTATCGTGGCAGCAAGTTACAAACATTTGGCAGTTCGTCCGAAATACCGTGGAACAACTACAACAAACCCAGATAACCTTTCTTGGGGAGAAAGGGTGGTAGTTAACATTCTTCTGACTGGTCTGGTGCGACCCGCCACAAATTAAAATATAGTTCCAACTTCTTCATCTCATCCAATCTCGTAAATTATTTGTTGCATCTATTCCACTCTTTGTCTTCCCGCTAAGGTTTTCACCCTCTAAAGCTCCCTCTCATACTATGGACGTTAATCACCGGTGACTTAACTAGTGTCCTATCGTCTTGTCTCTTCTTGCTGCCTGTGTTTACCATACAATTCTTTCCTCGCCGACTCTCCGGAGAGCCTCGTTTCATATCAGTCCAACTAATTTTCAACATCCTTTTATTGCACCACTTTTCAAAACTTGGATACATTTCCTTTCTGATTTTTCCGCAGCCCGTGATTCACTTCCATTCAATGCCGTGCTGCAGATCGAAAATCAATATAGGGATTGAGCAGTAGCGGAGAAAGACTGCATTCATGTCTTATACCTTTTTGAATGCGAGCACTTCGTTCTTGGTCTCTCTTTCTTATAGTTCCTTCCTGGTTGTTACATATACTATCCGGATTTCCTATAGCTTATTCTAATTATTCTCAAAATTTCTAATACCTGCAAGGTTTTTCATTGTAGTACGCTTTTTCTTTGTTGACAGATCCAGCGAATATGTTTATTAAGTGTTGCTTCCATCACTAACAGCAACGTCAGAACTGCTGCTCTTTGCCTTTATCTTTCCTTCGGCCAAACCGATCGCCACCCAAGATAAACTAAGTCTTTTCCATTCTTCTGCATATAATTCTCATCAGCAAATTAGACGTATAAGTCGTTTGGCTAATTGGGCGATAGTTCTCGCTTTCGTGTTTTAGGAATTGTGTAGATTATATTTTTCAAGAAGTCTTAGAGTCTCTCTCCTGTCCCGTAGGTTCTAGGCACCAGCTTGAATAGTCGTTTGGTTGCTATTTATTCCAATCATTTTAGAAATTCTGAACGAATGTTATCAATGCCTTCCACCTAATATGATCAGAGGTTTTCCGAAGCTCTGTCAAATTTGGACTGTAGTGGTGGATTCCATATGTCTTCCATGTTAACTTCAATTTTTCCTTATACGACGTCAGCAGACAATTCCTCCCCCTCGTAGTGGCCTTCTCTCTATCCATACCCTCTCTCTTGTCATTTAACAAGCGGAATCACTATAGCACTTTTCATGTTGACACCTTTGCTTTTAGTTTCATCAAAGATTGTTTTTGCTTTTCATATGCTGAACCTATCTTTGTGACCACTATTTATTTTTCGAATTCTTCGCGATTTTGCTGTAAACATGTTGCCTTAGATTCTTTGCGCTTCATATTTATTTCCCATAAGTGGTCACATTTGCAGAATTCCTGACTTTCCCTGAACATTTTTGTACCGCTTTCTTCTGTCAATTAATCAGCCCTTTTTATAGATGTATGTTCCTGTTTAACTGAACGGCCTACGTTGGCATTCAGTGTCGCAATACCTTCAACGTCAGTAAACTTCAACCGCACATCATAATTCGTCAGTATTTCCCTTTCCTACTTTTTTCCACGTTGATTTTTCTTGACTATTCTCTTAAAATATAGCATCTATTTCGTTATTACTAAATTGTAACCTGAGGATATATCTGCTGTTGGGTACGACTTACAAACCTATATCTAATTTCGAAATCTCTGTCTGATAATGATGTAAGCCATCTGGAATCTTCCCGACTCTCCAGACCTTTTCCGTGTATATACTCTTGTGATAAATGAAGAGCGTTATGGTTCTTACTAGCTGAAATTTGTTGTACAACTCTTTCCAGCTAACGAGTCCATATTCTCCCACAAGTATGCCTTCCATTTGTTTGCGTAGTATGGCGTTCGAAACCCCTACAAATTATTAGACTCTCATCTCCCTTCATATGATTAATTATATGAATTATCTCTTGGGTAATCTCATATACTACCTTTGCCTTTTAGCCTTATGCTTGTGACTTCGGTATGTATACAAAACTTATTGTATATTATTGGCGTCGATTTACTGTCAATTCTGATGAGAATGATCACATGTTTGAATTGTTGGAAATACGCGACAATTAAAAGATAATAAAAAACAACGCACCATGAATGAATTATCACTATAGGACGAAAATCTGTTGCTGTAATATACACTTACTGCCAAACAAGTGATTGCAATTCAAGAGAAGCTAAATGATTTATTCTGGAAAAAGACATTCGCAAATTGAGAAATTGAATAACGTAGTGGTCCCCCTCTGGCCCTTATACCCTTGATTGAGTGAGTACGTGGATGTCCTCCTGCCATATCCTGCCCAATGGGCGCATTAGGTCGTCAAAACCCCGTGATGGTTGGACGGCCCTGCCAATAATGCTCCCAAGGTTCTCAAATGGGTTGGGATCCGGTGACCTGGCTGGCCAAGGAGGGCTTTGGGAAGCACGAAAATAAGCAGTTTCCGTGTGTGCGAGGACATTCTATTGCTGAAATGTAAGCCTGGAATGGTTGTCCATGAAGGGCAACAAAACGTGACGTAGAGTATCATCGACGTACTGCTGTGCTGTAATGCTGTCCCGGACGATAGCCAAAGAGGTTCTACTATGGACAGAAATCACATGCCAGACAATCACTCATGGTTTTTGGACCGTATGGCAGGCGACAGCCAGATTGGTATTCCACCGCTGTCCGGAGCGTCTCCAAACACGTCTGGGGGCTGGAACCTCGGTCACTGGAGTAGAGACGTCATTAGTGATGAAACCTGCTTCCATCTGAGCCCCGATAACAGCAACGATTGCACTCTTTCCCGCGTCCCACTGACACGCTTTATATTCCCTCCACTGCTAGTGCCGTTTGTGAGAGGTTACTCCTCTTTGACGTCGAGTAAAGGCGGTGGTCACATTATCGTGACTGGACCTTTTATTAATCTAGTAATACGTCCCGAAAAAAATTTTACAGGCCAGATTTTCGTTGTAGTGACGTTACTTTTTACGTTTTTTTCGGACTCAGTGTTTAAGATTTTGAACAAAGCTTTTCTCAGTTCCAGTCTCCAATAGACGGGTTTGAGATTGAGATAATGCTTTGCCTCTCTTTACTTATATTCCTGCTTTGTTGCACTTGACCCCACAATTCCCAGCATGTGTGTTTTCATTACTCCATTAATATTGCCCGCGGACGACTGGTATTCGTTATGACAGAGGGCTTCTGAGATATACGTTGTTATAGCTTCGATATCACTTTTCCCTGGGTAACAGTTGGAAGTCATTGAGGGATCTTCGTTTACGTCATGTTGCCCCTATTCGTTGCCACTCACAAAAATTTTGTTCTTAGGCTCTTCAGTCGAAAGATGACTCGGTTTGTATGCACGAGCATCTGTGAGTGTTCTGTCGTTTCTGATGGTGAATCGTTAGATGCTTCAGTTGGATATACAGCCGATCTACCTTCACAAGTCTTGGCTCCTGAGCACCAACGACCGCCTCAACCTGAAAGACCTCCGTAGCGGATGCTTCTGACTTGTTTGTTGTCAGATAGTGATCGCAATTTCTCTTTTACTGTCGGACAGTTTGCCGTCTGACGCCCCGACATTGCCAGTATCAGTGTGTTATCATATTCATCTATACTAGTAGCCTGGGCTTGACTGTTAGCTCCGGTAATTGATCAGTACTTGGCATTCCTAAATTGCTCTGACTCATTCCACGTAGGCCTAAACGTAGAAATACTACATATTCGCTTGAATCTATTCCCATGATTCTTTTGGAACCTCAATCTGTGTTCAGCCTTATTTTTTGCAGGTACGGTATCATTAACGGCGACTGAATTATTTTCAGCTAATGTGGCACGTTTGCTATCTGTTCTGTACTTATAGTTGCTATGAGATAAGAAAGTAAAATTTTACCTTTAGTTAGGTTGAGTTCTAGACGTAATTTTTGTCTGGGACCATTTTGTTTAACGTGGTCAGATTCATTACATAAAAGAATGCTGGTTGAGTTCTAGACATACATTTTGTCCGGGACTGTTTTGTTTAACATGGTCAGTTTCATTACATACAAAGCATGCTGGTAGTTGCCTCCTGTATGTAATATGCCCCTGTAAACCCACAATACTCATTATGGACAGGATTGGTTTCTTTAACTTCCATTTTAATAATTTTTTTTTAATTTTGGACAGGAAACGGGTAATAATACGCTCATTCCTCATTCAGAGATGCACGAAAGTTTCCATAAGGTTGCAAACTGAGTTTTATATCTTCGTCCGGAAATTCCATAAAGATGTCAAAGACACGTACGATTGTCAAGTTGCCTTCGACTGGACTAACGGTAAACTTAGAGTCTGTTGCTAATGACAATTCAAAGTTAGCAGTATACTCAGTGATTAATAGCTTCTACACAAATTTTGAAATAGCAGATAAACACGTTAGTATTGAGATACATATCGACTACTTGATGTGTCGTTATATTCATTTGGGAAGAAAAGCTATTCTGAATTTCGAGAACTGTTGGCTAATTGCTGTCCTTGGTGACATCCTTTTAAACGGTATTCTTGCGGGCGTAGGTTTCGATTGTTGTTAGTAATGCTTCACACATCTAGGAAAGTGTAAAGACTATCACTTTCCGCGTAACACAGCTGTGTAATGGGCGCTATTCGAGACGGCAAGAGCAGCACGTAACGTGTAAACACTGGCTAAACTGCACCCACGTACACACTGCTTGACCGACTGCTATGACCGCAGGTGCAGAACCACCCTCAGACCACGGCTAATAGATAATCCTATTGTGCAAACAATGGCAAGCGCGGTGTGTCGCTTTCTTGAGGAACGCTTTACTCAGTAAGCGGTCACTCGGTGCGTGTGAGACAGAAAACTTTCAACTACAATCTGTGCAGTTTGAGAACCTATCTCAAGTCATTATAATAACAGCACTGAATGTAGCACACATTAACGAGACAAATATTGGCACGGGATGGGACAGCACAGTTAGGCTCGTGAATGAGTAACAGAAAGAGCATCTGAGAGTGGATGGGTCGACTTACAGCGGTGGACTAGTGGGTGTGAGTGGGCTACTTTTATGGGAGTTTGTGGGAGACTGAGGTCAGTCGTATGTTAAAAAAAAGCACGAATATGTCCCCTACCAGGATTTTCGGAAAATTTTTTAAAGGTGCTTGTGCAGGTAGAATGGGGCAGCTGGTACCCCTCTCTTCAGTCAGAGTCTTTTAAATAAACAGGAACATGTTCACATGCTTCGTGCTCCAATAGGAACCTTTTTTCCGCTGGATTCGTTCTTTTCGCTGCTGTAGCAGGGCTTGTAACTTGTATGAAAAGAAATGTATTGGCCAGCAAAATTTAGATAGTGTACTTACGTGGAACTTAAATAATGCAAAACTAATCTTACACCTTAGATCGGATATTAAATGCAAAAAAATGGAATGTGCATTAGTACTAAAACATATGGTTCCCAGATGATAAAGGGGAGACACTTTATAGCATATTCCTCTGTGTAGCATCACTTATCAAATAGTTTTCGCCTCACACCGGAATTTACGTGTGTATTTTACGTGTTCAAGTAGGGCGACCTTCAACCTTTGTATCTTGGATCTTTAAGATATGAAGAAAATTTTCAAGCTTATTCGAGATCACCATCTTAGAAATATGTTGTAAAAATTTCAACCATTTTCTGTGCGTAGCCATCTTGGTGGCCGGCCGTTGTGACCGAGCGGTTCTAGACGCGTCAGTCTGAAACCGCGTAACCATTACGGTCGTAGGTTCGAATCCTGCCTCGGGGATGGATATGTGTGATGTCCTTAGGCTAGTTAGGTTTAATTAGTTCTAAGTTCTACGAGACTGATGACCCCAGATGTTAAGTCCGATAGTTCTCAGAGCCATTTGAACCATTTTTTTGGATTTGGTACCCCAAAAGCAAAGTTTTGGGGTGTTTCTTAATAATGGAGAAATAATTTTGATAACGGGGATACGGATCTCCTAGATAAATTCCTAAAGAGTATACAGTTAAAATTTGAGCATTTTGCTGCAGTTATGTGTTATTTAGGTTTCGCCTCATACCGAATTTGGAAGGTGGGTAACTTTGAACCTCTGCATCATGGAAACGGATAAAGATATGAATAAAATTTTCGTGAATGTTCGAGATTGGTATCTTAGGAATATAATGCAAAAGCTTCAGCCATTTGCTGTTCATAGCCGTCTTATAATCCTCGGCTGGGTTTTGGTCCCCTGGAGACGGAAGCTCCCATAAACTGTTTGTGCCTCCGTAAGTCCCATCAAGCCCACCATACACCACATGAAATGCAAAAAGAACCAACCGATTTGCTCCATTTGACTAAGCTGGAGAAAATGCGTCATGTTCATAATTTGAACCTGTAGAGTAAGATAGTCACACTAAGACGATCCTTGTGTTGGGTATACAAATGGTCCCTTGCCCAAAAGTCATCCAAAACATTTCACCCTATCTTTTTATCAGCGATAACACCCGAGGTATGGGCAACGGAAAATCCCGATTTTATGCGCGGGATTTTAGAACATATCAGACACGCATCCTATAGCATGCATACGAAAACGCAGAATAAGGAAAATATTGGGATTTTCTACCCTTCCAAGTGATGCAGTTTTGATTGCAACTGCGTTCTTTCGCTTCTAGGTATTTACTGATGGAGGGTACAGGCTAATAGTGAACATTTGTTTTCAGAAGCGGACGAAGAGGCCAACGAGGCGGAGGAGGGAGGCTTCGGCGCGCCACAGGACACCATCACCCTGCCGGTGCAATGGATCCTCAAGTGCGTCTGCACGCCGCTGTCGGAGTCAGAGCCAGCGGACGCCGAGGGCGCTGGCGGCGGCGGCGGAGGAGAGGTGCTGCTGCACCGCGTACACCGGACCGCCGCGCCGTGACGTGGCATGACGTCACTGCTCCAGCCCAGTATAGTGGCTCGAGGAGGCCGCATAGGCGAAAGCGCGAACTTCGCGAGCTCGGGCTACAGAACATGAGATCATTTCAAGCTTTCGCCCCTTGCGGGTCTTGCTCGTACGACGTTGGACAGAGAGATACTATGCCGTAAACATCAACGAACACTACTTGGACCAATTGCTGTCATCATTATTGTCAAATGCTAGGAGGGGATCAGGATGTCACTTCACCACTTCACTTCTCTTGCGATTTGCACGCTACGCTGCACTGAGACAGCCTTGTCTGTGGTAAATGCTGCACTGGGATACGGCATTTTGACATACAGTTTAAGTGAAGTAGGCAAAATGTGGGCGAGATTCCTAATATTTTCCTATTTCCCAACCAGTTTGGGCACAACACAGACACGCAAGTAACGAATCAGGATCGTAAACTGTCTTTCACTATGATAAAACAATCGTATTTCTTTACCAAAGAGCAAATACATGTTGTATTCGGGCAGTGCTACGCTCGTATTAAATTTCATTTTTGGATTTACAGGGGCATTAAAAAGAAATCTCACGTTCGTCTTTCGACTGCGAAACAGTCCGATGAATCAGCACATGTTACGGAAGCCGAGTAAACCAGAAAGAAATAGTTAACTTTTCCCGCTAGGAGTAATTTTTCGCCAGACTTTGATGTACCTGCCGAGCATTTCTAATTATTTGTGAATTGTGCTCCTATATAAATGTTCCCTACAGTACTTGAGTTACTTGAGCTCTACGTACACCTCGCTTTTCGGAAACAAGTTCTGTTTCAAATAATTCGAGTCCCTGACTGGTTTTGATGTCTTACGGAATACTACACTTTTCGATTCTAGCAATCCACTATCGTTGAGCCTCAGGTTTTACAGAATGAACTTCCACCTGATCACACCGAATACAACTGTTGGAAACACAGTAACTTTCTAAGTATCATCAGCAACCCACTGTTGCAACTTCCTGAGAAATGATTACGTATACTCGCGCTGTTGTCATTCTTCAATGACAATAACGCGAGTTTAAATACTTCGTGATTACTCTGTTGGAACCAACTGGAGTAACTTGCTTTCTATTATTGTCAATAACTTTTACAACACAATTTGCCCATCTATGGCTGTTTTTTTCTGAATGGATAGTTAAATTGTATTTTATGCCAGGGTCAGCTCTGAGTCGACAGAACATTCAGATGTACAGATCAGGAACAAATACTCTGCACCCAGATGTGTCAGATTTTAATGTCACATACTGCCGAAATGCTCGTATTTTAGCTACATAAATCTAACAGGTGCTGTAACCTTAATCATTATCTAATGCTGGTTATACAGAAAGATACCTGCGCACAACCAACGACAGACAACAATGAACCGCAGTAAACTACCTCGAATATTTAGATACGATGGATTATAGCATGAATGGAACACACTTTCGTCAAAATCTCATGAACAGTTAATAACCCTGATAAATTTGCTGAACATAGGAGGTAACAGTGGAAAAGTCTAGAATTCAGACGGCTTTCGAAAAATATCAAATCCTGTTCCAGTGCTGTATTTAACGTGTGTGGGTCATCAAAATGGTTCAAGACGAGCTACAATTTGCATTTTCCAACTAGACTAAATAACACTTCGATTTTCGTATCCTCCTGTACAATCCATGCCACGAAGTGTGTCAATTCACATAAGGCACATTGCTTTTACGCTCACAATGTTTGGTGGACACACAACGTGAATGAAACTTGTATAGGTATACTTTCATGTAACAATGACTGTAAACACGTGAATTCTGTTTGAGTTTAAGTAAGAAAATATTTCCTATTTGTTGACTTCATCTTGCTAGGTCTATGTGATACAACTAACGATATAGTTTCATGTTTGTCTGTTTATGTCAAACATGCAATATTGTTGTGTAACATCGATGACAATCTACAACTGAATGTTATTTCAACAGAGAAAAATAAGTAATTTACCTATCTGATTTGTAACTGTGATGATTAATGCACCTTTTGACGTCAGTCTAATTTAAAATGGAAGCTACATGTAAGCATGTGTCTTTGTAATAGGCCTTCGCTGGGGACTTGTTCTCAGTCTGTAAGTAATAAATAACACAAAAGAAAATATCAGATAACAATAATATATCATGGTTATTGGAGAAACACATTTTAATGGATTAAATTGTGATATCTGTAGCAAAACAATAATTTTGTGAAATTTTATTTGCTATAATAAAGGATAACATTTATATCACGAAGATAAACGACACATCGTGAAAAAAGTGATTAATATTAAAAGTAACTGTCATATCGAGTGAAATATTTTGTGTAAAGTATTAGAAAGATGTCTAGATCACGTAGCTTATGCAACAGAAGATATATTAATATTAATACATATACAGATATTTGATATACATGTTATGATAGAGTATAATAAAAAGATTTGCTGTAAAACCGATATTATGTACTTATGAGAGATCTTTCTACTGAAACATATGTTCATGTGAAATGCACTAAAATAAACGGTGGAACTGTTTTACAATTAATAGTTTATTTCTGCACTGACGCCGAATTTTTTCAACAATATGAAAGTAGGTTTTGCAATCTTAGTAAACCTATAGGTTCAATCATATCCTACAGTGGGTTTCAAAGTCCCCCTGCAATAAAAATGTTTAACGGAGTGACACGTGGCCACAAGATGTTTTCTTCACGGCTGATTATTTTATAAGCGCTGCTGAGATACAAGTGTTCTGTAAAGTAAAACTGATACTCAAAATAGTAAAAGATACGTTGAAATATGTATATATATTACAGCTGGGACACTAACAACCGCTATGTGGTAAGTATGACACATTGTAATTCATCAGACATATCACGTCCAGTTCAACTTTCGGGCTGACATTCCCTTCCAGCTACTGAAACTTGCAAAGATATTTAATGAAATTCATAGAGTAATATTTTTATATTTTTGTTGTGATACTAACACTCAATACAGAGATGCCAATTTCAGGAGAGAAAAGGTGGTTCATGAAGTAGCTAGTAAACTGTACTTCGCCCGTGAGGAACAAGTCAATCACAGATCATTCCGTGAAGAAAGTTTGCATTACTTCCTATGTTTATTCGTATTATTGGTTTAGAACTTCTTTACAGCTCATTACTGTATGCAGTATGTGTGTGTTATGAAACTTACACCTTTTGACGAACTGCTAACTTCATTTACAGCTGAATGTTGGCGCTTTCGCGGAACGACTGTTCGAAATAATTACATTTTTAATCCGCAAATGAGCTGTAATAGAGATCTACTTCGGTAATCCGAATAAACATACAAAGTGACTCAGACGGTGTATCCCATTCATCATTACCTGGAAAGTGGTTACGGTAAACTCAGAGTTCATGTCTTCAATTATGGACACCCATTTCATAATGTCATGATAACGAAAATGGTAAGGTAAGTTGTGCTGTTACAGAACTATGCTTAGCTCGAGTGTCGATAGAACTGCCTTAGTCTCACAGATTTACCCGATTTCGAGTGGATCACTACGAAAAATTAGTTATTTCTGGATTGCATTCCAGGCCATTTCATTTTCTCACGGGACACACAATAACTGAATAATCGCTACAAAAGTTACGAGTACTCGATATGCCCAAAGAACAGCACCACATCAAAGAGTTACGAAATCTTCGTTTATGTTTTTGTGAGGGACTGCGGGGCTGAGTTGTTGATTTCTTGCCAAATTATTACCTTGTGCTCACTCTACCGCCAAGTGTGTCAGATAACAATAACTGTGTGTCGTCATTGAAAGGTAATGTCCGCAACTCCTTACACAAAGGGGACGGTCTTGTTAGCTTCATCGTACATTTCATAAGTTACACCAAATGATTTTCCTGCAATAAATAGGATCTCCACGCCAAAGTTCCTTGTACGAATATGGTGTTGCAGAGTCATTTGACACAGCTGTTGGCACATTCCTATAACGTTAGAAAGGTAACATTCACATCTACTTCAACAAGACGTGAAGATATCGCTAGCGAGTTATTGTAACGAGATTGGCTGTCCTGTGGTGGAGATCGGTGGGGAGGAGTGAGTCAAAAGAATCTCACTGTAAGCAGGAATTGTTGTTGGCTTCCAAACAGTGTATATTGGTGACTCGTGCTCCTCAGCCACGCACTGGATGCTGGGCACCACGCCCACGGACCTCGGTGTACGACGCTTAGTTGTGACACAGCCGATCGTTCCTACAGCTAGCTCGGCAAAGCAGCTTGGAGACCTCGCGACATGTGCATTCTTAGGAGTCTGGTGGCCCTGATTCAGCTGTAAAATTGGGTGGCGTGGCCTGACTGGGTCATACGTGCGGCTGCCTGGCAACGTCTGGTGCTCCCGTGGACCCAGCAGCTCGATGTCTGCGAAGGCCTCAGTTCGACCCTCACCCCATCAGTGCTGCAGGCCGCCCTCATCATAACGGTGGAGCAGTGGTGGTCTGAGGGTGCAAGACGACGTTTCAGCAGACGGCAACTCCATGACTCACCGTTTCTGTGACCAACAATTGGTCCGGTCACTGTTTTAAATCTGCCGAAATAGATTTCTTGTGATATGGCTGCCACAGATATTACCTACGCTACGTGTTGTAGCGTCCCTGTGGCTTCTAGCCCCATGCAGGAGTCATTTTGCAACTCTTCATCAGCTGTGATTCGGCCTCAGAGGTGACGGCGCAGTTAATATAAGCCTGGAGGGGGAAGGATGCCATTCTACGCAATAAAAGGTGCTGATCATTACCAAAATTGCGAGTATGACACACGTGGAGATTCCTCATGTGATGATTATGTGTTGATGTTCGTTATGATGCTGCTTTATATCCGCAAGTTGGTGCTCCATTGAAATCCGACCATCCTGAATGGCTTTTGGTCCAAGGAGGCGAGATAGGTCAGGTTTCATCTATGAAAAGTTTTGTAGGGAAGATAGGGTAGTCAGCGTAACATTTAAATGAAATAAATTTAAATTAAATAAATTACTATCAAATCCACCTTCATCAAAAGTATTTCACCATAAAATCCGTTATAAAAAAATCTATTGTGAGCCATCTCCTCTTAATTATAAGCTGCACCTTGACCTGAAATATTTTATAATTATAAATCTTGAGAATTATAATTGTAAAAAGATTTTCTGATAACGGTGGTATACAAACAACTAAATTAAGTAGAGTAAATCGTGTATTAGCAATCACGGAGTAGGTTCCTCTGAATGGAATGGGATACCGCCAAATTCTTTGGGTTTAAAGACCTTAACTAATAGTACCCTGGTAAATGTAATTAACAAAATAATAGGGTATCTAATCTTAGTTTATTATTTAAATTTCACGGATCCCTTGCAGCTGTGATCATTGTGTGATACTTAGCCAACCTTGGTCGTAACATGTTCAAGTGACAGTACCAGGACTGTCACCAAAAAGAGTCACGTGAACCTTCTCTCTTGAAGTATTCGTTTCCCGCTGTAGTTACTTCCCAAGGTCGCTCGTTCGTGGGTTGCTCCGCACAGAACAGCTTGAGCTCGCGCGATCTTGCGATCGTAGACTGTAGCAATTCTGAGGTGCAATGTCAGGCACGACCAGTTAATAATACGAGCTTTTTCTGGGTCTCTATCATATTAAATGAATAAGCTGACTTATCAAATTAATATTTTTTTTAATTATAGGGGAACTTTACCTTTGAAACTAAACGTACTACACAAACAACCACACACACACTCTCAGACTCAATGACAATATAACTTCTCTTAAAACTGTGTTCAACTACTACCCATACACACGCTCTAGCATTCAATGACATTCTAATTTCTCTTAAAAGTCTGCTCAACTACTTCTACACAAACCTCTTGCCCTATGACCGATACACTCTTCACAAAATAACCGTCACACGCAGAGTTTCTATTACCAACATTGTGCACATTATAATGTGCCACTCCATATCTTCAGGATGTGTGGATATGCTGGAGTAACTGTAGGGATAATTCGTTCATTTCACTTGGTGATACCATTCTTCTACGTCGCTTCCTATCCCATTTCAAGGAAGTAACTGTGGCCGGAATTGAAGAATAACCTTAAATGGGAGACTCGTTCTACGTGCACTACAGTGATGTAAGTCACAAGTTGTGACTTAACACTCATCGGAGAAGTCATTTCAATTACCGTACATGGCCCTTTCTTTGTACTTCCTTTCGGAACATACCTATAGGTCAGCATTATTCATTGCCCGAGATTGTACTTGCCCACCTTTGTCTTACCATTTTGCGCACTTTCATGTCACCATATATCATTGGTATTAAACCGGCGGAAAATCTTGTACAGAAAAAAATGGTCAAATGTGTGTGAAATCTTATGGGACTTAACTGCTAAGGTCTTCAGTCCCTAAGCTTACACACTACTTAACCTAAATTATCCCACCTCCGGTGGGTCTTGTACAGAGAATGCTTTACACAATTTGAATTCTGCTCGTAAATAATCTCATATGGTGATGACTCTTTACTTTCATGCACTTCTTAGTTACAGGTTGCTGGCACTTGCAGTGGGAGAGCCTCCTAGTCACTATGGTGACTGTTAACGTAATAGAATTTTCGCTGTGATTCCGTCCACCCTTTCTGTTCTTCCATTCTCTTATGCATGTAATCCATGAGTCGAAAACTTCTAAACCCGTGAAAGCCCACATAACGGTTTCATTAGCTTAGTGATGAAGTTAATACCCTGGTCAGTTATCACGGCGTCCAGTGACCCAGACTTTAAAACTAAAGTGGTTTATTATCTGTTAGGCTACCAGCGTCGGCAATGGCGCCGAATACTTCCAGCATAAGAAATCACCCTCTTTCTGCCAAAGTCCTTGTCAACGGCGGGGAACGAACAGCGGTTGAGGGCACTCTCTTGCACTTGTGATGGGAAACTTCCCCTACAGATGGAAGAATCAGCAGTGATCAACGGCATGAGGATTCAGATGCCAATGGAAACTATAGCATTAAAGACATATAATGTGTATCCACAGGACATGTGGCCTGTAATTGAAAATGCTCCACGATGGTCTCATCACTGGCAAAAGATTTCGGACTAGTCTCCCATTCGGATCTCTGGGAGGTGACGGCTAAAAGACTATGAAAAAGAGGGAGTAGTTAACAAGAGGACAACATTCTACGAGTTGGGGCGTGGAGTGACAGAAGTTTGAAAGTGGAAAGGAAGCTAGAAAATCTGAAAAGGGAAATACTAAGGCTCAGTCTCAATACAGTGGGTGTCAGTGAAGTGAATTTCAAAGAAGAGAAGGATTTCTGCCCAGATGAGTATAGGATATTATCAACAGCAGAGGAAAATGATATAACGGAGCTAGGATTCGTTATAAATATGGAGACCGGCTGAAAGTGAGTTACTATGACCTATTCGTGATAGGGTTGTTCTCGTGAGAATCGACAGCAAACCAACATCGACAACGACAGTTCAATTATACATGCTGAAGTCGCAAGCCGATAATGAAGGGACAGAAAATAATATTAGGATAACAGTAGAAAGGGTAATTTATTACGTAAAGGGAGATAAAATTCTAATAGCCACGGGTGGGATTGGAATCCCGCTGAAGGGGAAGGAGTAGAAGAAAGGTTACAGGAGAATATGAGCGTGTTACTACGAATGGGGGGAGGCGAAGTCTATTTGGGTTCTGAAATAAATTAAACTAGTAATAGCAAATACGCTGTTCAAGAATCACATGAGGAGAAGGTATACTTGTAACAGGCCAGGAGATTTGCAAGATTCCGGTTAGATTACACCATGGTCAGATAGGTTTTCCTAAATCAGGTAGTATAAGCGCACCCAGGAGCAAATGTAGGCTCAGATCAAAATTTAGTACTGATGATGAGTAGGCTCAACTTTGAGAAACTAGTCACGGAGAACCAATGCGCGAAAGAGTGGGATATGGAAGCGCTAAGGAATGAAGAGATATGCTTAAAGACCTCTCAGGTTGCACATACCGTGACAAGGAACAGCTCATTAGACAGTTTAGTTTAAGAGGAAAAGAAATCTGTAAAAATGGAAATCACAGAAATTCGAAAGAAAGTCATAGGTACAAAAACGATAACCACGATGAAACCGTGGATAACAGAAGAAAAACTTCACGTGACAGATGAAAGATATAAGTACAAAAATGTTTTGGAAAATTCAGGAATATAGAAATGTAAGTCACTTTGGAATGTAATAAATAGGAAGTGCAGTGAAGCTAAAGCGAAATTGCAGCAGGAAATATGTGAAGACATCGAACAAGAAATGATTATCGGAAGGACTGACTCAGCATATAAGGAGGTCAAATTACCTTTCGGCGAAATCAAAAGCAAGGGTGGCAACATTAAGGGCGCAATGAGAATTTCACAATTAAATGCAGAGGAGTGAGTGATTTCCGCCTGTTTTTCAAAAACATGTCCTCTTGAAAATATTTTGAGGTGTGGCCTGCTCAGAAATTTGTGGAGCAAATCACAGATTTATACCAACTGAATACATTGGAGGCCTCTATGAGCGGGAAGACTTGTCTGTTGACGTGACAGAAGAAGAAACATGAGACAGTGTAGAAGAGACAGGGGTTTCAGTATTAGAATCAGAATTTAAAAGAGCTTTCGAAGTTTAGAGATCGAATTAGGCAGAAGGAATATACAGAATCCCATCGGAATTTCTAAAGACATTGACAAATGGAGAAAAAGACTGTTCATATTGATGTGTAGAGTGTATAAGCTTGGCGATATACCATCTGACTTTTGGAAAAATCATCCACACAATTCCGAAAATTGCAAGAGACGACAAGTGCGAGAATTATCGCACAATCAGTTTAACAGTTCCTGCGTCCAAGTTCTTGACAATAATAGTATTCATAAGAAACTTAACGATGTGCTAGATGAGGGTCACTTTGGATTTAGGAAAGGTAAAGTAACCAGAGAGGAAGTTCTGAAATTACGGTTGATAATAGCAGAATAAACATTGACGGACAGACCAAGGACGGCATCAAAAGCAGACTAACACTGGCAAAAATTGCATTCCTGGCCGAGAGATGTCTACTAGAATCAAACTTTGGCCTTAATTTGAGAAATAAATGTCTAAGAATGTACGTTTGGAGCACAGAAGTGTATGACAGTGAAACATGGATTGTGGGAAAACCGAAACAGAAGAGAATCGAAGCATTTGAAATGTGTTGCTACAGACAAATGCTGAAAATTTGATAGACTGATAAGGTAAGGAATGAGAAGGTTCTCCGCAGAATCGAAGAGGAAAGAAATATGTGGAAAATATTGACAAGGAGGAGAGGCAGAATGATGGGACATCTCCTAAGACTTCATTGAATGATTTCCGTGGTACTAGAAGCAGTTGAAGAGGGCAAACACTGTAGAGGAGGACCGATTGGAATACATCCAGTAAATAATTGAAGACGTAGGTTGCAAGTGCTACTCTGAAATGAAGAGGTTAGCACAGAAGAAGAATTCGTGGCGGGTAGCATCAACCCAGTCAGACTAATGACTGAAAAAAGAAGAAAAGGGGACCAAGAGCACAGAAAAATCAAAACATGTTCATAGGGCTTGTAGACATGGAAAAAGCTTTCGACAATGACAAATAACGCAAAAGACTTGCAAATCCCGAGGAAAAAGGTGGTAAGGAAGACACACACACACACACACAGCCCATAGACACTACTCCAGTCCAGAGACAGCAAGGAACTGACACAGCAAGGAACTGACTTATAGGTAACAGGGCTATACCAGATGCCCTGCACTTCCATTCTTTGAGACCACATGCACGTATTGCCAGCTCCAAACACTTTCCGAGTGCTAAGTTGTCTCTTCCAGTCCATTTGTTCTGTTACTGAATAACTCTCTTCACACACTGAGATAATAGTGACCACCATACCCTTCATTTACACAGGACAGCTGTCAGGTGTTTCCAGTAGCTAAACTCAGGAATCACGCCCCCCTCTGATGGTGTCCGACACCACTGGTGAAGTTTTGGTCATCAACTGCCGCCTACGACAATGCCGCTGGCTTCTAGTTGTGACTGCTTGCAGTCGTACACAAGATTTCTCTTTGTTGTCGCTCTGCCTTGCTCATCGACTCACGTTCGCACTGTGGGCGGCTGCTCTCGTGCCTAACACATTCTATACCACGGCAGGAATACATCACCTGCCCTGACACCAACTACCGAGTGGGACAGAGCTTCTTGTGAACTGACTTAATCTGTCTGAGCCGTAGTGCCATTAAGTTAGTAGACTGTTCTGCCTGGCGCCACTAGCTCAAGGGTAGTATCGACTATCCCTCTTGTGGACCCGTTGCCAATATCTCGATGAGGAAGAGTTGGTATCTGTGGTTGTTTCCTCAGAAGCTCTTTGCCTGCCGAATGGGTGAGGCATCAAGTTCGGCGACTGGCGGTAGCGTCGCGACAAGGGGCGGTCACGAGGTCCGAGCATCCGAAGCCACGAGCTACGCAAGGAGGGCCTGCACACAGGAAGGATACCGAAGTACTTACCGGGGTCAGCGTCGATTACAAGTAGCAGGCCTACATCCCGCCGGTTGCTTGGCAACATTCGTGTTGGACGACTTCTCGTGGCCTGGCTGCCGCCTTCTACCTGGCTGTCATCGGCACCACTAACCAACCGCCGCGACGCACGCTGGATCCATGGAGCTGCTTGCTCATGAAGGGGAGTAACATTTTGTAATCCTTGCGGTGATTGGTGTCATTGTCTACCCGACCTCTTAATTATTTTCTGGTTTGTACAAGACCCTCAGAGCTTTAATCGGTCGGCTCCTTGGTCGTAAATAGAGACCGTAGCATTGTACTAGACACTAGTTGTCGTTTGAAAACCTGGTGTTATATTGCCCTTACTTTCGAGTTCATACCCGATCATTCATGTTTTAATGTATCAGCTCCTGGTCGGAAATACAGTCGGAACAATTGTAGCAAGGCACAGGTTGCCGTTAAGCAAACACGGCTCTTGTGGTTACATTTAGATGTTAACCGGTTCAGTTCCTGATTGTAATTGTATTTTAGATAATCTGTTGTACTAAGCTGTGCGTTCCTGTCTTAGAAAGACAGGGGCATAATTGGTGGATTTTTAACTGGATCTTGCGGTCAACCGTGTTTGTTATCTTGTAGTAAGTGCTCGTACGTAATGTTTTAAAACGTTTCTTCAGAGCAGCCTTCATAGCCGACTCACTGCTCAACGGCCACCAAGCGGGGTGTGACACCTAGGCGGGCACCATAATGCCGCGTCATCATGTTACAGAAAGCGGCATCCATACGCCATCGAGCCCTGTTGCTCCTGGGTCGCGATGTTCCAGTATATGTGAATGTATGTTGTACACTTACTACTACACTAAATTAACAACAAAACATATTGTTTCATGAATGTTGTCCATGCTGTGTATTCCGGGCTAATCAATGACCTTCGTCAATATATTTCGGTGTTCAGAAAAGTTAATGCTTAATTTCTGTATTTGCTTAATACTTTCCTTAAGGTGCCAAAAACGTACTGTGAAAAAGGAAACAAGGACACTGCGGTAATTATATGAATGCAAAACTGAAACAGCTGAAAATGGAAGATGCGGGAGTGACTCAAGATATACCAAACTCAAAGATATAGACAAACTATGACAAAATTTAAATGTACAAGTAAATAATAAATTAGTGAAACCTGACTTTTTCAGGAAAGAGACAGCGCTCTTAACGTAATTAAATAAATAGAAATTTTTAATTAAGAAACTTAAGATTGTTATGTTGAATTATTACTAATTACGTAGGATTGGTTTTTACATACTGCATGTAGCCAGTTAATTCTGTAAGACAGCTTCCCTGCCTTGTAATTTCGACGTTATTCACTCGTTATTTTTATAATTTTAAAATGGTTTGGAGCTAGGTACAAGATGTACGATGTCTAGAACGATCAATGCGTGTGAAGCAAATGTCTGAGAACATAAAAAAAACTGCCACCCACTTCGCAACTGAGGACAATATCTTGAGAAACAATAGACAAACATCTGTGATGTGCCGTGGTGCAGCTTACTAGAGTTGAAATTAACAACAAGTTGTCGATCAAGCAGATTTACTCGTTTCATCTGTGTACGATGCATCAGGATGTAGCGCACGGAAAGCGGAAAAGATGTACATACAAATATTTCTAAGAAAGAATGAATAGAAACTATAGAGACAATGGGTGGTTCAAACGAGAGATTAAAAGCAATTCTTTTCACCAAAATAAAAATTAGACGTCAGTTGCACAGAAAATTAATTTTTACCGATTTCATTAGATTAACCTGCAATCTTCAGCATTTCGATACACGCTTAAAGCTATCGTTCACTCAGTGGAATAGGTTATGCGTAGATGCTTAGAGTGGGAGAGTATTCATCAATAAATAGATCAGGTTTCATGTGACATGCATATCACGAAGAAATCACTGCGGATAGTATTGTCGATCAGCAATTAAATCCCTATCATAAGCAAGGCAGTCAATGAGCAAAATTGGTTCGGAATCAGAATCCTGTGCCGTTAAGTGATTATGCGGCACTCTACTCGAGAGCTCTACTTGTTTCGGCTTTTATTCACGCATGAGGCCCCTTTCCGCCGTGATATTACACCCAATTCACGCAGCAGCCTTTCCTGAAGTAAAAAAAAATTCGTCCTCGATCATGAGCAGCGATTCGTTATCTATATGTGGTCTCAAATTTAAGCTCAACAAACAAGTACTCAGCAGTAACCAGAACCAATTTGGTTTTGGTGTATTAAAACAAACTGTTTACGGTTTGCAGTATAAACATCCGTAAAAAGAGGGCTTCCATGCTTCTATCAGAATACATCAACGTTGGCTTAAAGGTAAACTGTTCAACGATAAACAAAAATTCACATTTTCAAAAATGTGTCAAGAACACAGGTCGACAAATTTTGACTTTTTGTCAAGCGTTGCATGAAATTATGAAATTCTGACTTATTCGAGTGCGCTCACCAGGAAGCTGAAGCGTGTTTCCATACAGCACGTCAGGTTTTCGCACCGTTATCGTCATTATCATCATCGAAATCTGTATGCTATGAAATAGTAATGCAATTATTGGAAGATGGACGTAACGACATTGATAACAATGTTCCATTGTTTTTAAGTTCCTGATGTAAACATTCCAAATGTTCCTCTGAAGTGTCAGTCAACTTTTTGTGAGAATTCTCTCGATGTCACGTTATACAATGCAATGTTAGGAATACTTTATATCTTCACTGTTTAAACGACTGTAGCATATCCTGCAGTACATCCTTAAAATCAGGCCGCTTAATCTGCCAAGGAAACACTGCACAACATTTTTTAAAATTCTCTAAACTTTATGTTCTATTTCCCTCCATGTACTTTCAAAGTGTATATCTGACATCAATTTACGGATATCCAGTCCACAAATATCCCTTATTTCAACATTGCAGCCTGTAGATTTGGAACAGGCTATTGTAAATAGTTTGTCTTGTCAAAAGCTTGTACATACTGCTTCATCAGTCCCAATTCCATGTGCAGCAGCGAAAATAAAATGTAATCTGAATTAACCAAACGCTAATTAACGAAGTTCTGCGACCCCGTTATCAGGTTTTTTCCACTTGGGCCACTCTCTCTTACACCAGTGCTGATAACGTGCCCATTCACACAGATCTAAAGGCATCTTGGTGCACCCTGTTCGCTGACCGAGAAGAATGCCAGTCACTTTACAGTCACCACTGATGTTATTCAGACTTCATGATACTATATGTCTCTTTTAAGCGTAAATAGCCTTTATTGGTTACTTTCATGGTTCTGAGTTCTCAGTTTCGTGGCTAACAACGAATGTCTTTGCAGAACACTATTAAACCACCTTCAACAAAAATTCCCTTATGCCTTTATCATGATTTCTCTACATTGAATATGATGTATCGTCTGCAAGTAAATTATGATCGCATTAAATTATGACATGATCTCAGAAATTGTACTGCGTCTTTCAAAAGTCCTCAAGTTTTTTACCGAACAGTTCTTTTTCAGCAAGAGGTTTCGGGTTGCTACTGCTACTACACTCGGAATAGTCAGATTCACTACTTTCATGACTTAACTATGCTTCAGAGAATTCGAATGATTTCACTGGTGTTGACGGACGCAATCGGCAGGTGGACCAGATCCAATCGCCGAATCTAAGTTGAGGTACAAAATTTTGTTTACGTTTCTTTCGTTGTATTCCTCTACTTTCGTCAGGCAGACGTAACAATCATCGCGCGAAGATAAAACATTTCATTTTATCTGCACTCTACTTCCTTAATTGCTCCACGAATGTATGACACACAATGTGTGTAGAAAATGACTTGTTCTGATCTCCGAGCTTGATGTCGAAGAAGCAATACATGATTTCCGCACAATTTTTTTCATTTATCGTCGCCTTGTACTTACCACTTAAGTTACAAGTACACTACAGGTCATTAAAATTACTACACCACGAAGATGACGTGCTACAGACACGAAATTTAACCAACAGCAAGAAGATGCTGTGATACGCAAATGATTAGCTTTTCAGAGCATTCACACAAGTTTGGCGCCGGTGGCGACACCTACAACATACTGCCATGAGGAAAGTTCCCAACCGATTTCTCATACATAAACAGCAGTTGACCGACGTTGTGTGATGCCTCGTATAAGGAGGAGAAATGCATACCATCATGTTTCGACTTTGATAAAGGTCAGATAGTAGCCTATTGCGATTGCGGTTTATCGTATCGCGACATTGCTGCTCGCGTTGGTCGAGATCCAATGACTGCTAGCAGGAAATGGTGGGTTCAGGAGGGTAATACGGGACGCCATGCTGGATCCCAACGGTCTCGTATCACTAGCAGTCTAGATGACAGGCATCTTATCCGCATGGCTGTAACGGATCGTGCAGCCACGTCTCGATCCCTGAGTCAACAGATGGGGACGTTTCCAAGACAACAGCCTTCTGCACGAACAGTTCGACGACGTTTGGAGCAGCACGGACTATCAGCTCGGAGACCATGGCTGCGGTTACCCTTGACGCTGCATCACAGAGAGGAGCGCCTGCGATGGTGTACTCATCGACGAACCTGGGTGCACGAATGGCAAAACGTCATTTTTTCGGATGAATCCAGGTTCTGTTTACAGCATCATGATGGTCGCATCCGTGTTTGGCGACATCGCGGTGAACACACATTGGAAGCGTGTATTCGTCATGGCCATACTGGCGTATCACCTGGCGTGATGGTATGGGGTGCCGTTGGTTACACGTTTCGGTCACCTCTTGTTCGCATTGACGGCACTTTGAACAGAGGACATTACATTTCAGATGTGTTACGACCCGTGGCTCTACCTTTCATTTGATCCCTGCGAAACCACACATTTCAGCAGGATAATGCACGACACCATGTTGCAGGCCCTGTACGGGCCTTTCTGGATACAGGAAATGTTCGACTGCTGCCCTGGCCAGCATATTCTCCAGATCTCTCACCAATTGAAAACGTCTGGTCAATGGTGGCCGACCAACTGGCTCGTCACAATACGCCTGTCACTACTCTTGATGAACTGTGGTATCGTGTTGAAGCTGCATGGGCAGCTGTACCTGTACACGCCATCCAAGCTCTGTTTGACTCAATGCCCAGGCGTATCAAGGTCGTATTACGTCCAGAGGTGGTTTTTCTGGGTACTGATTTCTCAGGATCTATGCACTCAAATTGCGTGAAAATGTACTCACATGTCAGTTCTAGTATAATATATTTATCCAATGAATACCTATTTATCATCTGCATTTGTTCTTGTTGTAGCAGTTTTAATGGCCAGTAGTGTATATAACAAAACGTATCTGGCCCATCCACGTACTGTCTTCTTCACATTTTGTGCACAGCTTCGATAAAATCACGCTAGTTATAACAGCGTGCGTAAGCACCCTCTTCTAACTCTCGCTCTCAACTGATGATATCTGCGGTGATAACGGGACATCAGGTAAGAAGTTTATTTCCCTGTCTGCTTCACCATCCTACAACCAAGTACTATTCCCACATTTGTAAAAATTACACTGCGTAACATAGACTTGTGCAACCAATAGGAAGTAAATCGGCAGTAGGGTTATTTGGGCAGAGAAAATTGAGGGTGCTGGAAAAAAGGCCGGTATAATTTTCATGTTCAGGAAGGTCTGATTAGTAAAGAACACCAAAAGCCCTCCCCCCCCCCCAATCCAAAAAGCAATGTCGAAATGTGCTTATGATTACACTAGACGTTCATGTTAAAGTACAAATTTCTTTAAATAATTGCTAGGTTTCTGTCACCGTTATCAAACGAATAATTCTTATGTCGCGTTTACATATACACACAACGCATTCTTCATTATTATTAAAGTGCGTTGTAAAACAATACGAATTCTATCGACGAACTACGCTTTTTGACTCGCTTATATGAAATTAAAACAAATACAGAGTCGTCACAAGGTATACGACCTTGGATTGTGCTACCTCGCTTTATAGGTACACGTCACCTTGTGTTCATTCGAAAATATGAGATTGAAAGTGCCTCTTGTTTTGTCATTACGTCCACAATATACTGAAACTAGTAAACAAGACAAAAATGTAACCCAGGATGCATAGTATCACACATTCATAAGTTGTTCGTTCCACATCCTGCTGAGTAGCACTTGGGAAAACACTGAGTTGAGAAAAGTCATGGGATTGTGATGCACACAAATACAGTTGGTGTAGTATCGCGTGTACGTTGTATTATTAAAGGGCAGTGCATTGGCGGAAATGTTATTTGTATTCAGGTGATTCATGTAAAGGGTTTCCGATGTGATTATGGCCGCACGGCGGGAATTAACAGAATTTGAACACATAATGGAAGTTGGAGCTAGATGTATGGAAATTCTATTTTGTAAATCGTTAGGGAATTAAATATTCCGAGATCCACAGCGTCAAGAGTGTGCCGAGAATACCAAATTTCAGGCATTACCTCTCACCACAGACATCGCGGTGGCCAATGGCCTTCACTTACCAACTGATAACAGTGGCGTTTAGGTAGGGTGTCAGTGTTAATAAACAAGCATCACTACGTGAAATAAACGCGGACATCAATGTAGGAGGTACGACGGACGTATCCATTAGGACAGTGTGGCGAAATTTGGCGATAATGGGGAATGGCAGCAGACGAGCGACGCGAGTGCATTTGCTAATAGCACGACATCGCTTGCAGCGCCTCTCCAGGTCTCGTCACCGTTTCGGTTTGACCCTAGCTGACTAGAAAACAGAGGCCTGGTCAGACGCGTCCCGAATTCAGTTGGTAAGAGCTGGTGGCAGCACACTCGAGAGTGTCGCAGGTTCCACAAAGCCACGGATCCGGGTTGTCCATAAGGCATTGTGCTATCTGATTGTGGCTCCATGACGCTGTGAGCTGTGTTTACATGGAATTACATGATATGGAATGGGTCCTCTGGTCTAACTCAACCGATCGTTGACTGCAACTGGTCATGTTCATCCACTTGGAGACCATTTGGAGCCATTCACAACTTCATTTTTATGGATGACAAGGTGCCGTGTCACCCCCTGTGGTTCTGGGGGTTAGAGTAGACCTAAGGTATTCCTGCCTGTCGTAAGAGGTGACTGAAAGAAGTCTCACATGTTTCGACCTTTATGTGATGGTCCCATGTAGGGTTTGACATAACTTTTTTCAAAATTTTCCCGAAGAGCGAGCCAATTGGGGAAGGGCGCCTTACATGGTGCATCATGTCCATTATGAGACCTATCGCTTCTTTCGTCGACGTGGATCTGCACATCTGCTCAGTCTCCAACTAATGGGCGAGGTCGCCCTCGTGGGCGCGTATTTTTCCATCAACTCTGAAGTGTCGTTTTTTACGCTGATGATGATAATGGACTTGTTTGTTTGGTTGCACCTGATATACAGCACGGTAGACAGGCCTCTGTGGTGGGGCCACCATGTACCCTGTTGGCTGTAGCCCCCTGACCACACAGGGATCGTCCTGCTCACGCCTTCGCTATAAACTCCCCACGTATGCCAAGGGCATTGGGACTCCCGGCAATGGTCATCCTACCAAGTGGCCTTTGCAGTGGCTGGTTGGCGCCCATGGCGAGTGTCCCTGGTCAGAGTGGGGACCATCAGGACAGATGACACGTGATGAAGTGTAGTACATCATCTCTTGCTGGTGGTCAAACACCAACAGTCTCTAAGTATTCACGGCCTCAATTCAACGCACAGAAATACAACCCCAAATCTTTCCCCTCCCTAGCCACACCATGGGAGGAATGTCAGGCTAAGGATGGCAGTGGCTCTTATTTGCCACAGTACCTTGTATGTTCGAGGACTGATGGGGAATCTTTCATGATGATGAATCCTCAGTTTTTGGTTGAGCATTTACAGGACAAGTTGGGGAGGTGGAGGGCTTGTCCAAAATGAGATCTGGGACATTCCTGATCAAAACAGCATCCTTTGTCCAGTCACAGGCGTTACTCGCTTGGGACCAGCTGGGGATGTTTCTGTAACCATCACACCCCATAAGATCTTAAATATGGTCCAGGGTATATTATTTCACAGGAACCTTCTTTTGCAGTCTGATGATAAGCTGCACGCCAATTTAGATTGGCGAGGTGTAAATTTTGTTTGGAATGTCCACTGGGGTCCAGGGGATAATCAGGTAGCCTCTGTGGCCTTCATCTTGGCTTTCGAAGGTGATACATTACCCAAGGTCAAGGTGATGGTCTATCACTGTGATGTAAGGCCCTATATCCTTTCCCAAATGCGGTGCTTTAAATGCTGGAAGTTCAGTTATATGTCTTTCCACTGTACTTCCAGCATCACCTGTTGAGACACCAGGTGCCCATCACATCCCAATCCACTATGTGGCCCACCTCCTATTTGTGACAACTACGTAGATCACAATGTGCCTTGCTCGCCTGACAGCAGGTTTCTCCCAAAAGAGAGGATAATCATGGAGTACAAAATCCGGGACCGACTGACCTACACTGAGGCTAAGACGAAATTTGAACAACTACATCCTTTCTGTATGACATCATCTTAAGCCGCTGCTACAACAGGTCTAGCCCCATCCACTCTGCCAGCCCCAGTCACCTCTCAGAGCCAGAAGACTACACCTTCCACCTTGATGGTGTGGGGCACTTGCCTCCCTGTTGATCCTGCACCACCTACTTCAGGAGCAACACCCCCCCCCCCTCCCCTAACCATCAGGGATATCAGTCCCCACTTTTGCAATGGAGAACCGTAAGTCTTCTTCACCTCCTCTCGCTAGGAAGGGGTCCCTTGGGTCCTTCCCCAGGTTTCTGCTAGTGGGAAAGATGACACCTGCCAGTGTCTGAAGAGCCCAAAAGCAGGTGGTCGTAGGGCTTCACACTCATCCTCAGTCCTGGAGACTGCATCAGTGAAGTCCTCCCAGCCGGGGAAACCCAAGGAGCAGCGAGATAAATCCAAAAAGAAGATTCCCAAGACCAAGGGAATTGCGGTGGCAACCACACCACTGCTGCCTACAAGCTCTGTGTCTGCGGATAAGGTGGATGTTCTGGCGTCCACTGAGGACCTAGATTTTGCCAGACCCTGAGACACAATGGATATAGACTACTCAGGTAATAAGTCGGTGGCAGCAGGTGACCCTGAGGCGTAAACTGTCTCACTATATGTTCCTTGCCTTCCCAGTCTCATGATAACCTTGTCCTCCAGTGGAATTGCGCCGGTTTTTTCCACCGCCTGGCTGAGCTACGGAATCTGTTAAGCCTTGCCATTCATTCTGCATTGCTCTCCAGGAAACTTGGTTGCTGGCAATGCGGACCCCTGCCCTCTGCTGCTATAAGGGATATTACAGGAACCGTAGCGACTATAATCGAGTGTCAGGTGCAGTTTGCGTTTATGTCCTAAACTCAGTCTGTAGTAAAACCGTGCCCTCCAAACCCCTCTTGAAAATGTGGCTGTCAGAATAAGGACGATGCAGGAAATAACTGTCTGTAATGTATATCTTCCTCTAGATAGGGCAGTACCCCTGAATGTATTAGCTGCACTTGTTGATCAACTCCCTAAACCTTTCCTACATTTGGGAGATTTTAACGAACATAACCCTTTTTATGGTGGCACCATGCTTACTGGCCGAGGCAGAGATGTCGATATTTTACTGTCTCTGTTCGACCTCTGCCTCTTAAATACTGGGGCCGCCACACATTTCAGTGTAGCTCATGGTAGTTACTCGGCTATTGATTTATTAATCTGCAGCCCAGGACTTCTCCCATCCATCCATTGGAGAGCACATGACGACCTATGTGGTAGTGACAACTTCCCCATCTTCCTGTCACTGCCCTGGAGTCAGGCTCATGGACACCTGCCCAGATGGGCTTTAAACAAGAGAGACTGGGAAACTTTTACCTCTGCTGTCACCTTTGACTCTCTCCCACACTGGAACATCGATGTGACGGTTGAAGAGGTGACTACAAAATATTTTCTGCGGCAGGAAAAGCGATCCCTCGCTCTTTAGTGTGCCCCCGGTCAAAAGCAGTTCCTTGTTGGTCGCCGGAAGTCGCTGAAGCAATTAAGGAGCCTCCATGAGCTCTACAGCGGCAAAAGCGGCACCCTTCCCTGGAGCACCTCATAGCCTTAAAATGGTTCCATGCACACGTTCGCCAACGTATCAAACGACGGAGATATGTCTCGACCATTGGGTGCCATACGTCAACTTCCCAAGTCTGGGCAAGGATCAAACGTGTTTTCGGGTACCAGACCCAACAGGTGTTCCTGGTGTTATCATAAATGGCGTGTTATCTACCGTCAGAATTGCGATTGCCGAGCACTTTGCTGAGCACAATGCTCGAGCATCTGCATTGGAGAACTACCCGCGAGCCTTTCGCACTCTAAAATGGTGGCTGGAAGGGAAAGTCCCCTCGTTCACTAGACGCCACAGTGAATCCTACAACGCCCCATTTACAGAGTGGGAGTTCCTCAGTGCCCTTGCAAATTACCCTGACACTCCTCCTGGGCCAGATCGGATCCACAGTCAGATGATTAATTAAACATCTCTGATATGACCAAAAGCGACATCTCCTCGTCATCTTCAACCGGATCTGGTGCGATGGCGTCTTTCTATCGCAAAGGCGGCAGAGCACCATCATTCTGGCGCTCAAACCCGTTAAAAACCCACTTGATGTGGATAGCGATCGTCCCATGAGCCTCATCAACGTTCTTTGTAAGCTGCTGGAACGTATGGTGTGTTGGCGGTTGGGTTGGGTCCTGGAGTCACGTCCCCTATTGGCTCAATGTCAGGTTCGCTTTTGCCAGAGTCGCTCTACCACTGACAATCTTGTGTCCCTCAGGTTTGCCATTCGAACAGCCTTTCCCAGATACCAACACCTGGTTGCCGTCTTTTTTGGTTTACGAAAAGCGTATGAAACGACCTGGCTTCATCATATCCTTGCCACATTATACGAGTTGGGTCTCCGAGGCCCACTCCCGATTTTTATTCAAAATTTCCTGTCGTTTCGTACTTTCCGTGTCCAAGTTGGTGCCTCCCATTGTTCCCCAAAATCCAGGAGAATGGGGTCGTGCAGTACTCTGTATTGAATGTATCTCTATTTTTAGTGGCCATTAATAGACTAGCAGCAGCTTTCCTGGCTGTGCGTCTCACCTTCTCTGTATGCAGACGACTTCTGCGTTTCGTACTGCTCCACCAGTACTGGTGGTGCTGAGCGGCGCCTACAGACAGCCATACACAAGGCGCAGTCATGATCTCAAGCCCGCGGTTTCCAGTTTTCGGCCACAAAGTCGTGTGTTATGCACTTCTGTCGGCGTCATACCATTCATCCGGAACCAGAACTTTACCTTAATCAAGATCCACTCACTGTAGTGGAGTCATATCAATTCTTACGACTGGTTTTCGACTCCCGATTGACTTGGCTTCCTCACCTTCGTCAGCTTAAGCGGAAGTGCTGGCAGTACCTCAATGCCCTCCGCTGCATGAGCAACAACAGGAGTGCAGATCGCTCTACGCTGCTACAGCTGTACAGAACCAATTCCGCCTTGACTATGAGAGTCTGGTTTATGGTTCGGCGGCGCACTCGGCGTTGCGTTCACTCGATCCAGTGCAGCACTGTGGCATTCGCCTAGCAACAGCAGCTTTTAGGACTAGTTCGGTGACCAGCTTCCTGGTGGAGGTCGGGTTATGCGTGCACAGCTGCTGGCGATTTACGTTGCACAAGTTCGTAGTTCTGCGCATCCGAATTACCGTCTCTTTTACCTCCCATGGCGGTTAAAAAAAATAGTTCAAATGGCACTCTACACTGTGGGACTTAACATCTGAGGTCATCAGTCCCCTAGAACTTAGGACTACTTAAACCTAACTAACCTAAGGATGACACACACATCCATGCCCCAGGCAGGATTCGAACCTGCGACCGCAGCGGGCGCGCGGTTCCACACGGAGGTTCATCTCCCGCATTGACGGCCCAGGTAAGGGCTTCCACTTGCAGTTCGTGTCCGATCCCTTCTTTCCCTCGCCTTTACCACCCACCATTTCACTGCCGAGCTGGTGACTATATCTCGTACTCTTGAGCACATCCGTTAATGCCCTGAGCAGTGTACAAGATGTCGACCAGTGCTACCCTCGTCATCCTTTGGTAGCGACCATCCAGGAATCTATCTACGCCCTGGAACGGTCAGTCGTTCAGTGATGTTTGCTGGATCCCAGGTCACGTCGGAATCCCAGGCAACGAATTTGCTGACAGGCTGGCCAAACAGGCTACGTGTAAACCGTTTATGGAGATCGGCTTCTCTGCAACTGATCTGCGTTCAGTACTACGCCGCAAGGTCTTGCGGCTTTGGGAGACGGAATGGCATAAACTCAGTATGGACAATAAACTGCGTGCCATTAAGGAGACTATGAATGTGTGGCAGTCCTCCATGGGGGCCTTTCGCAGGAACTCTGTGGTTCTCTGTCGGCTCTGCATTCGCCACGCTTGGTTGAGACACGGCTACCTCGTGCACTATGATGACCCACCTCACTGTCGGTGCGCGGCCCAGCTGACAGTGGCCCATATCTTTTTCAGCTATCCTTCTTTGGCTGCCTTGCAACGGACTCTTCAGTTACCGGACTCGCTGCCATTAATTTTAGCTGACAACGCCTCATCGGATATTTTAGTTTTACGTTTTATACGTGACGGTGGTTTTATCATTCTATATGTTTCCGCGCATGTCCTTTGTCCTTTGTGTTCTCCTCTCTAATACTTTTAGGCTGGATGTTTTAATGCGTCGCAGAGTGGCGGGCTTTTCCTTTTTATTCTCGTGGTCGGCCAGCCACGGTCATTTGCTCTCTCGTTTTTATCCCTTCTACCAGTTTCTTGCTTCTCTCTGTGGTTTTCTTTTCCAGTTTTGTCCATACTAGTGTTGGTTGTTCTTCTGTCGTTCTTCTGGTTCTTCCATTCTCCTGTTATTGTGCTGCACGTCTCCTTTCTTTTCTTCTTTCCCTTGTGTAATTATTTTACCGCGAACAATGGACCGATGACTTCGCAGTTTGGTCCTCTCGCCCCCCCCCCCCCCCCCCACTACCGCCTGAGGTAAACCAACCAATGCGCCGTGTCAGCAGGCCACTGTTCTTTGCGATTGGTTTGTAGAATATTCTGGACAGTGTGAGCGAATTATTTGCTATCCAGTTTTCACGACATGAATCCCAGCAAACATTTCTGGGGCATAATCGAGAGGTCAGTTACTACACAAAATCCTACGCCGGCAACACTTCCGCTATAGAGGCATTATCGTTCAGTGTTTCTGCATGGGAAGTCCAAGACTTGCTGAGTCCATGCCACGTCGAGCTGCTATACTATGCAGACAAAAGGAGATTCGGCACGATATTAGGAAGTATCCCATGACCTTTGTCACCCCAGTGTACAATCATTTAATTGCACTTTGGTCTTCTCCTGGTGTTCTAATTTTCTAATTACCAAGAGCATTATGTTAGCAGACTAAAGGGCTATATCTGGATGTTGACACTGATAACGAATTCGTACAGTATTTTATACGTAGTAACAGGGTTTAGAGGCTGCTTGGGAGCTGATGTCCAAGCGCCTGAAGATTACTTACAAGGAAATTGACGTGATATATATTGTGAGTAGATTGCAGGAACATATGGTTTAGATTTTCTTCCTCTCCGCAAACACATAGAGAGATGGCGCTTTGGGTGAACCGATAGAGATGTTTGCCGAACTTAGAATGACTACACTTCCTCCGTGCCATAACCGTCGTGAAGCTCTTCGATGTTTGTATCTTGTTATACCTTTGTACTTTGGGAATCGCTTAATGAAGTAGTGCGTAGTGGCTGTTTTTGATGTTAGATGCCTCCACCATTCCTCTTCAATGTCCGATGACAACTACTTTACGAGCTTGGGTATCATAACTGATAGCTCCATTTAGAGATGCTTGGTTTGCTAGGACATCTATTTGTTCATTTTCAGGCATCCCAAAGTCGCCTCTCATCCATACCATCACGTTTGTGGGATAGCACTGATGCACCGAAACGCAGAATCTACAATCACTGCAACTATGGGGTTGGTAAAACTATTATGTTGCTTTCTAATCAGTTACAGGGCTGACTTACTGTCACAAATTATGACCGTTGTGTCTGCAGTGGTTGTCTGTACGAATAGCACGACTTCCAAAATGGCAATCAATCAGCTCAGTTGACATATTAGTGGAGTGTTGATCCATCTTGTATAGGCCTTGTCGTTTCCATTCGGGGTACCCAGTAGACACTACGAGCGCCGTCATTAGACTTGGATCTACCTGTAGAGATTCCTGAGAGTGAGACAGGAATTCGATGGCAGTTGCGTTAGTTAGGTCCTGCTTTTGAAACGCTAAACTGGGCCCGGCATGAATCTGCAGAGTCAGCGTACCGTATGGCCTGTTGTAGTGAAGTACAAGAGGACTTTTCCACATCTCTACTTTAATGCCTGCATCTCCATATATTTAGCAGCAACGGATGGAAGTCGTTTATTGATCCAATATCGTTCGCCTACGTGGTAATATGTGAATTCACGGTGTTTTTGTCAAGGGGAGTAGATTCACAGGAGTAACTTTTGGCAGAGGACTATTCACCGCAGCTTTAATGGTGGTTCATTCGCTTCAAACAATAATGCGTTGGTTGGGTTGACATGTACCTCACAATAATTGTACGTAAGTCTTCGTACGGCATAGCGTCCGCTCTTTAGAGCATGCTGCTTTACGTTGATCCGTATCACAGGTGTCCATAGTCAGTGTATCCTTAGCAGAGACCACCCGTTTAAATTTGTAATAGCAAATGTCGCTGTCGGTTCTCTTCGTTGATTGTTCTTTTATGAACCATCCGAGTGAAAAAAGGGGAAAAATATGTATATATAAAAAATTCACATTCGGGCACCGAAAGACCACACTATCGTCACTTCGTTCTGACAGATTTCGCCAAGTCTGTGTTTTGCCGTAAAAGCTCCACCAGTGGTTGTGCATGGGACGTTATTTTGCACTGACATGAAGTGAGATGTAGCTTACCGACTTAATATTCGAATAGGTACGTTGAGAGCACTTGCAAAAGTTATAAGAAATCAGAAAGTCGGACAGAAGTATACTCACCCCACATTCCTCGCTGCGCGTGTACATACGCTGTTTGCAGGGAACACTGGTTGCGTGCAATTGTCTGCTCAACATAAAATCAGCAGGAACTGACCAACTGTAAAAGCAAACAGTCCCCTGTAACTGCTACACGACAAATAATCACATGATGGCTGAAGCCACTGCCACGCAGGTAAGATTCTTTTCTTGACTTATTTACGTTTCCGTTCCAGCATCTTCACCCAAAATTTTCCACGTAATCTTCAGTAAAATGCTCTTATTTCTGGTACGTGTTGCAACTTTATAATACAGTGCAACCACACATTCGTGTGATCGGCTATCAACAAAATCTTCACTCGAAGTTGCAGACGAGGAATTCCCATATCTAATCCAAAGGTTATTCAAAATGGTTCAAATGCCTCTGAGCACTATTGGAATTAACTGCTGAGGTCATCAGTCCCCTAGAACTTAGAACTACTTAAACCTAACTAACTTATGGACGTCACACACATACATGCCAGAGGCAGGATTCGAACCTGCGACCGTAGGGGTCGCACGGTTCCAGACTGTAGCGCCTAGAACAGCTCGGCCACAACACCCGGCCCAAAGGTTATTACCGGGTGACACAAACTCACACACTTCAACATTCCCTTGCGGTTCTATGCTTACACGTAAAAATTCTGAGCCACAGTGTGAATAAGTGATGGAACAACCTACTATAACTGGCGTACTACCTTCTCAAAACGCATTCAGGCCTCATTAGCCAATGAAAAACTCTGGGATCCAGCGAACTTACCTGTTGTCCTCTCTCGCAAACTCAATCTGTATCGTGAATTTTGAGTTCCACATGGCCGTTATGCAATCATTTTGTGATTTGACTTCATTCCCTTGGCATCTGAACATAATATGTACTTACGTGGACGTGCGATCTGGTGTTTAAGAATTAGTATTTTCCATAACCACAGAAGACTTTTTGTACCTTTCTTGCGGTAGAACGAAACATTATAACTAATTACTGCAACAGATGTTGGGATTATGTGCTGTAGATTCCGAAACCAGAAAGTGGGTAGTGTATATTTCGAAGCGAAGCTAAAAATGTTCTGCGCAGGAAACGATACTTCTGATTTGTTCGGAGACTTCACCCTGTTAGCGCACTGCTTGGATGAAATACTGGAGCGCCCTGCGATTGACTGACGCCAGAAAGCGGGCGAGCTGTGAGATTTATAGCAGCTGTAAATGGTTCTCAGTTGCTCTCTCTGCGAACCTGTGGAATTTGGACGAGAACGGCCAGAACCGATCCAGGCAAAGACAAGTTCCAGTAACACACTGGATGAAAACAATAATGACAAGCATTGAAGAGCAGTTAACACGAACGTTCGGTATGTGGTTACAGCAACAGTGCTGCAGGAAACCTCACATCCAAACCATTCGTACTGCTGTCAGCAGGTTCCTCTGTAAGCACAGCTATGTCTACGATTCAGAGAGAGATGGAATCTGATGCTATGAGAATGAAGGGGGCAGCTTGAACAGAATTTCATAGAGGGTTTGTACACCACGTATGTTGCTAGGGACAGATTTTGGCGCATTGGAGGCAGGTGAAACTCGGGCACAGGTGGCCAAGTTATTAATAAATCTCAATTTTGCTGTTGATTATTGGGACAACGATTTCTTACTACAGGTTCGACATCCACAACTTTCATGCATAGGAAACCAAGGGATATGTATTATCCGGTGTCAAACACCGGAAAAAATATGTATGTTAGGCACCTAGCCAAGTGTGTAGGTCATGTTGCATTATACACTTGCCCCGATTTTAAAAAAAATTATCACTGATGATCTACAGGGTTCAATATTGGAACTGTTCCTGTTCTAACTATATGTAAAGTACTTTCAATCGAAGATTGAAAATGGAGGTATAGTGCTCTGGGTTGATGATGAAGCATCATAGTTTGGCGCAATAATGGTACAACAACAGAAGAAACAAGTAAAGAAATGTTGGGAAAATTTGCGATTAGTTCTCAGGAACCGACCTTCCAACTAAGGACAAAAAGACAAAAGAAATCATTCATTTCTGTGTAAGGATCTATCATCCTTAACAACAATAGAGTATTATGAAAGAATATGTGTAAATCTGAATGTTCGAAATTTGTAATTATGCGTAATGCTCAGAAACTTAATTGGGAATTTCATATTAGGAGTCTTTCCAGCACCTGAATTTATGGAAAATTTGATCCTTTTATAATAATGCTTATTTCGGTGATGAAATCATCGACGTTCTTTGCTTATTCCCATTCATTAACATCGTCTAGAAATCAGCACTAATTCTACTCAGAAATTTGAAGTAATCACCGCACATAATAGTGCTCGCATTCGGGAGGAGGACGGTTCAATCCCGCGTCCGGCCATCCTGATTTAGGTTTTCCGTGATTTCCCTAAATCACTCCAGGCAAATGCCGGGATGGTTCCTCTGAAAGGGCACGACCGACTTCCTTCCCCATCCTTCCCTAATTCGATGAGACCGATGACCACGCTGTCTGGTCTCTTTCCCCAAACAACCAACCAACCAACCAACATAATAGTGTCTAAAGGATTATATGTGGCGTCAATCTTTGAAATTCACAAAGATTCTGTTGTGATCTTCAGTCCGAAGACTGGTTTGATACAGCTCTCCATGCTACTCTGTCCTGTGTGAACTTCATCTCCGAACAACTACTGCAAACTACATCGTTCTGAATATGCTTCCTGTATTCGTAACTTGGTCTTCCTCTACGACTTTTACCCCCAAAACCTATCTCCAGTTCTAAATTGGTGATGTATTGGTGTCTCATAATGTGTCCTATCAACCGATCCTTTCCTATGGTCAAGTTGTGCCGCGTATTTCTTGTCTCCCCAATTCTGTTCAGTACCTCCTCATCACTTACGTTATCTACCATCTAATCTTCAACATTGTTCTGTAGCACCACGTCTCAAAAGTTTCTTCTGTTCACTTCCATACATCGCTGCACTCTATACAAATACTTTTAGAAATGGCTTCCTAGCACTTAAATGTATATTCTATGTTAATAATTTCTCTTGTTCGGAAATACTTTTCTTCCCATCGCCAGTCTATATTTTATATCCTGTCTACTCCGGCCAGTATCAGTTATTTTGTTGCCCAAATAGCAAACTTCATATACTACTTTAATTGATCCTTTTCTAACCTAATTCCCCCAACACGACCTGATTAAATTCTACTACATTCCATTATTCTTGTTTTTCTTCTGTTCATGTTCATCTTACATCCTCCTTTCAAGACAGTGTCTGTTCCGTTCAGCTCTTATATCCTCCTTCTAAGACAATGCCCATTCCATTCAACTGCTCTTCAAAGTTCTTTCCTGTCTATGACAGAATTACGATGCCATCGGCAAAAGTCAAAGTTTTTATTCGTTTTAGCTGTACACAGACAATCGTTCCAAAAACTAAATATGCTGACAGCCACACACTGCATTTACATCGTCATGAAATTTGTTGCGATGAGCTAGTCACAAATGAAAAAATGTCATATTAGGACCAAAGTATCTTGCAAAATCCTTTAAGTTAACCTTGCACAGAAAGGAGCAAAGTGTTCCTCTATAATGTTACTTGACCACCTCCCTTGTACAAATAAAAACGTTTAAGATGGAATTAAATAATTTTTGCATGTCAATTCCTACACCTTAAATACATTTAAGAATGAATTATTTCTTTTTCTGACTGGGTTATATTTATTAAAGTAAACATCCAGTTTTGTAAGCATTCAGCATGAATGCATATTTTGGTAAAGGGAGTATATCTTATTTGTGAACCTACTTATAATTTACAAATCATTAAGGGTTTCCTAAAGTATGACATGTGGAAAATTCAGATTACTGGGTACCTAATGTTCTATGATAATCAGAGAAAACAACTGTTTATATTTGCGAAACATCATGTGAGATACGTTGCACATCATGCTGAGACCATTGTTCTGAGAGTTGTTTTTCCAAAGTTAAAACTGACAGTATGTTGAAAGAAATGTGCAATAAATGCATTGCAACCGAGTAGTATCTGCGTTCGGAGCACCTACAGTTACACGCATAGATTTTCCATGTGTTTTCATGTGTCATAAGTCATCATTTAAAAGACGTTAGCTCGACCACACAGAAATCGTATGTGATCAAAATCTTCAAAACCGTAGATAGATGCCTTATCGGTGTCTTGACGTGAGTTACATGGTCCTCATGCCGTAATGAGGCTGCAGTCCCCCTCCAGAGGACCAGTGTCACTGTGAAGGCTGCCCTGCATTAACAATGTGTATTCAATTCTGACGACGCATTAACTTCGACGAATAGGCGTTTATTAATACAAAGTCATGGCAGTAATACCATCTGAATATGGCTTCTGTAACAGGCGGAACCAGCAATAGGGTGCAGTCATTGTGAATTCGTCCGCTAGATAAAGATATCCGAAAATAAATGGTGTTAAAGACCTTTGAACCACATACGCAACGACATTAACAACATACACACCGCTGTATTCGTATATTGCTATGAGGATTAGTAACGCTCGGTGTGCCCGTTAATTATTTGCTTCTAAACTTATTATCGTGCTTTATTAACTCCAGTCATTGTGACATAAATTATAGAGTGCAGCAATCAGTCGACCGTTTTTTGGATTTTATCACGAAAATACATGTTTCGGCAAGTAGCTAGCCATTCTCAATGCACTATTTTCTATAAATCTAGAAAAAGGAGACTGATTGCTGCGCTCTATAATTTATGCCACATAACAGTCGCTGAGTCCACCCACTTTCCGAAAGGAAGGTAACCTGATCTAGTCATTGTGTCCTAGACACATTGTAGATATTTCAACACTATAAGTGTGCCTCTTAGGGGGAGTGATACTCATGGGTTAAGGTGAGAGTGGTCTGTTTCCTTTTATGTTTTTTATTCAACGGATACTTCAAATCAATTTTACGAAAAATTTTCAGCAGGTGTATGTGGCACAGTTTCAACTTAACATTGTACAACGTAATATCTTTAAGAGTTCAACACTCAGAAGCGCCACTATCAGATTTCACAATTTAAAGAACAAGATAAAAATTCACAATAAAAAAAGCAAGTAATACACCCCTGGTACACCAAAGTAACCTTAAAACGCAAAAACAAGAAATTTCTTCTACAAGTTCTTTAATTATGAAAATTGTACAACGGTAGTCAGAAAAACTACACCCCGTGCACATATTTTAAAATACAACTAAAGTGCCATAATTCAAGGTACGGAGTGCTGAACTCATGAAGATGTGACTATAACGGTAATTACTCTTACATGGAACTTACTTCAAAAAATTTACACACCATCTGGGCACTGAGGCAACATCGATCCGTGGACCATTTGACCAGACGCGGCAGATACAAAATACCTCCAAGTACCACAACAACTGAACAACTACATTCAGACGCATTAAATAAATGAAAAAATGTTGCGACACAGTTAAGTGGGAAGGACCCGATGAAAACCACCGGAGTATGAAAGAAGTATATCGTATATGTGTGCACACGCCAAGATAACAAGTAAAAACATGTGATGAATACTACTGCACTACTGCGCTGACTTAGCAATGTATCTTGCACAGAGGCAACGTAATTTCGTAACCGATCCACGGAACACACATTAATTAGATAAGAGGCTAGGAATGGCAAGAACTATTGCACCAAGAAAACACTCCGATATCTCCAATCGAGCACACTACTTATCACGTCAGTACGAGAGCTAACCACCGCTTTCCACGGATAGTCTGACCATACGCTCGCACAAGTTCAATCACGGTTTGCAACCTGCCGGACAGATAGCCCTAAGGCAAGCTGCGCCCGAATTGCTGCATCCTGTTTTCAGACAGATGCTAATGCCTGCCGAGAGCACCGTGGCTGCCCAGTCGTACAGTTAAATCTATACGGACCACTTCTCGCGTGGTACCCTCAGGTCCCTTCTTGATGTTTCTCGTTGGGGCGACTCCACCGTATGTACTAAATGAAAACTATTTAAGTAGTTCGTGTAAGTATTCGGAAATAATAATATGTTGAATTACTAAGTATTTTCTTGGATATCGTAGGAGAACTGCCTTGAGACCCTTCATGTTGTATGTTAAGTACCTAGCAGAGAATATTAACAACACCACACTTGTTTTTTTCAGTTATCTGTTGTACAGGGTGTTACAAAAAGGTACGGCCAAACTTTCAGGAGACATTCCTCACACACGAATAAAGAAAAGATGTTATGTGGACATGTGTCCGGAAATGCTTAATTTCCATGATAGAGCTCATTTTAGTTTCGTCCACCTACGCTCAATGGAGCACGTTATCATGATTTCATACGTTATACTCTACCTGTGCTGCTAGAATATGTGCCTTTACAAGTACGACAAAACATGTGGTCGATGCGCGATGGAGCTCCTACACATTTCAGTCGAAGTGTTCGTACACTTCTCAACAACAGATTCGGTGACCGATGGATTGGTAGAGGCGGACCAATTCCATGACCTCCACGCTCTCATGACCTCGACCTCTTGACTTTCATTTATGGGGGCATTTGGAAGCTCTTGTCTACGCAACCCCGGTACCAAATGTAGAGACTCTTTGTGCTAGTATTGTGGGCGGCTGTGATACAATACGCCATTCATTCTCCAGGGCTGCATCAGCGCATCAGGGATTCCATGCGACGGAGGGTGGATGCATGTATCCTCGCTAACGGAGGACATTTTAAACATTTCCTGTAACAAAGTGTTTGAAGTCACGCTGGTACGCTCTGTTGCTGTGTGTTTCCATTCCATGATTAATGTGATTTGAAGAGAAGTAATAAAATGAGCTCTAACATGGAAAGTAAGCGTTTCCGGACACATGTCCACATAACATATTTTCTTTCTTTGTGTGTGAGGAATGTTTCCCTAAAGTTTTGGCCACACCTTTTTGTAATACCCTGTATATATAATCTGATAACGACGTGGTTAAATATCCAATCCGAATATGATAAGTTTTCAAAGTTGTCAAAAAGTTGGGAACTTGCTTTAAAAGTTCAGAAGTGTGAAACTGTGCACTCTACGCAACGAGAAACCTTGGTATCCCATGCGTACAACATCATTGCGTTACAAACTGAGTTAGTCGACCTATACGAACACAAAAGGTAAATAGTTTGTAAGGGATATCGAGCTGAATAACCACAACAGCTGTCACAGATAATTAGGTGGCAGATTGCGCTTACTGGCTGAATAGTGGGAAAAATGGAGTCAGTCTACAAAGGACGGTACATTCATATCACTTGTGCGTCTCGTCTTACAATACTTCTCAGCTGCTCAAGTGTGCAGGACCCATACCACATATGACCAAGAGTCCCCCATCAGAAGCTTTAACACAGAAGGCACTCGTCTCTCGAAGCCTGCTTATGAAATGTCAAGGACCAGCATTAAGTGAATAATCTAGAGAACGTTTTCAGTGTGCGACGTACGGCTTCCTTAAGGGCATCGAATGCAACAGTTGCAGCTCGTACACAGGCTTTTAAGTAGTCATTCTTCCCGTGCTCCATACGCGATTGGAACTCGAAAAACTCTAACATGTGGCGCTGTGTACAGTACCCACTACGCAGATAGTCAGGGCGGGTGCTAGAAATTCCTTTCCTACAAGGGACATACTGAATCAGTAGCCCTCCGCCCCACCGCCGCGCCACCCATTGGCGTAAGATGTGTGTTGCATTTTCTTCAGTCGTTGATAATACCCTCGAACATACGGTAAATTAGAATCTAGTGAGCATTTAAATGACTTTTTATTTTAAAATAAGAATACACCGACATTCCTCAATCACAGAAATTATTTTCTAAATCTTATTGCAGTGCTAAATATTAATTGCGAGTTAATTGCCAATGTTTTGTTACTAGCTGTTCTGTCTTCATTACGGAATAATGTCTGAAATTTAAGCTTTTCGATTGTCCCCAGTGAATGAGCTCAGGTTTCATCGATGGCGTACCTTAACTTGAAGAATATGGCACGTGGATGACATTAGGCTACTGATATTCGCTGTCATGGAAAGTGGGAAAACCAGAACAGAAGAGAATAGAAGCTTTTGAGATGTGGTGCTTCAGAACAACGTTGAAAATTAGGAATGAATGGATTCCCTGCAGAATCTACGAAGAAAGGAACGTATGGAAAATACAGACAAGGTCATTGGAGATGTTTTAAGGCATCAGGCATGGTACTAGGGGGATGTTTAGAGGGTGCTACTGGTATGGGTAAACTAACCGTAATACGTACCTAGGCTTATAAAGTCACCTGACGTGGGCCGAGCGGCTCTACGCGTTACAGTCTCGAACCACACGACCGCTACGGTCGCAGGTTCGAATCCTGTCCCGGGCATTGGTGTATGTGACGTCCTTAGGTTAGTTAGGTTTAAGTAGTTCTAAGTTGTAGAGGAGTGATGACCTCAGAAGTTAAGTCCCGTAGTGCTCCGAGCCACTTGAACGTCCAGCTGGGCAGCGAGGTATTTGAGATCCGTTGATCACGACGTATGAGGGCGTCAGGATGTTGCAGTAGTCACAGCTGCGTGCGGCGGGACGGCCCGCGACCGACCCGACAGCTTTATGTGAGCTTGTTGCGATGACGGCAGTCACCTCGCCCAACGACTCACCGTGCTTTTGGTCACTGTCAGGTCTCCTTAGAAATTCTGCGCGTGACTATCAATGTCTGCAATGCCGTTGTTTTCTGCTAAAAGAAATTCAGTGACAGCTCTCTGCTTAAAACGCACCTCCGTTACAGACGCCGTTTTGAAGGCTACGTACAGCGCTGCCAACTATCGGAACTTCATGAAATTATAGGGGCTGCAGCTGGAATACTCCACGATATCCCACAACAAATTCAGCGTTTTTCAACCGAAATTGACTTAGAAACAAAATGTTGAATTACGTATCGAGCACCCATCGCCCATAAGCCAGGTTGAAGGCTACAGGGCGAGGAGTAGGTGTAGGGAGCGAGAGGTCGGGCAGAGACCTCCCGCGCCTCTGCCCGCGTCAGTCGGGCGCCTCAGCCGCTGGTCTGGTCTCGCCTGGTCTGACGTCGCGTGCCGGCCGGCCGCGGCGCCTGGCACGCCGTGCCGCGGACGCGGAGAGGTCCCGCGGTCGATACCCGCCGGCGGCCGCGGCGGCGGCTGACACACACGTGCCGGCTCAGACGCTCGCTTGTCCTCAAGCTCCTTACAAACACGTTTCCCGTAAAAATGAAGCTGCTACCACACGACGTGATTCCTCTCTATAAAATCACCTGACCCATTCCTCTCAAACATAACTTCGCAGGCACATTGGTTCAACGAGTCCGCATTTTGGCTGTTCAGGAGCAGTTAGAACTCGAAAGTCACCTCATCATGATTTTGCAAATGGCTGCCATGCAATGGCTTCTCCACCCTAGGAAAGAAGATAAAGTCTCCGAAAACCAATTCCAAATAATAGAAGAGAGTTAGGTGAACTTTGCCGCCCAAAAGAAGAAAAGTGACTGTTCCTTGTGCAGTATTTAGCTGGGGTGTATCCGTTTAGCTCATAAACTCCTAGGATGTTTACCGCGATGTTTCGTCTTGACGACTCATGTAATTTCATCACAATCGGTGAAAGTCCTTTGTCGATTAGCCCGTTTAGAGCATAGCTATCACAGCGTTGCAGACACAAAATAATGTCAGCATCGCCTTGCCTGGTGATGGTTTGGTCTTCAGCTTTTCCAGTGTTGCTGAATCCACTTCTTTCCACTAATTGCTTTACTTCTTTGTGTCGGGGTCACAATGATCCATGGATTGAGATGATACACATGTAATATTTTTGCAGTTTTTTTTCTTTTGAATCTGTATGAGAAGTCACGGAACCCAGTGGTGACCTTTTTCTTGTTGGGTGGGTAGTACAAGATAATGACTCTGATCCATAGACGGCATGATTATCGCCTAAATTTTGATACACTGCCTTAGAGCACCACGCCCTTCACTTCTCTTAATACTGCAGCTTCTTTACATGTAGCTGGCCTGTCGCTCCATTCTTCGTCATTCAGACTTATCTGACCATACTGGAACCGTCCTCGCCGCCTAACTACTCTGCCACACACTGAGGTGGCAAAAGTCATGGGATAACTCCCAGTATAGTGCCGGACCACTTTTGGCCGACGTAGAGCAGCAACTTGACGTGGCAGCAAGTCGTTGGAAGTTTTCTACAGAAATATTGTGGCATGCTGTCTCTAGAGCCTTCCATAATTGTGAAAGTGGTCCGGTGCAGATTTTATGCACTTACTGACCTCTCGATTAAGTCCAAAACATTTTCGATGGGATTCATGTCGGGCGATCCAGGTGGTCAAATCATTCGCTCGAACTGTCCAGAATGTTCTTCAAACCAGTTGCGAACAATTGTAGCCCACTAACATGATGTATCGCCATCTACAACAATTGAACCGCGATTTGGAACAAGAAGTCACTAAATGACTGCCAATAGTCTCCAAGTAACTGAACGTAACCATTTACAGTCAATAACAGGTTCAGTTCGACCAAAGTCCCTTTCATGCAAACACAACCCACACCAATATGGAGCCATCACCAGCTTTCACATGGCCTTGTTGGCAGCTTGGAGCCGTGGCTTCGTGGGATCTTCTCCACACTTGAACCCTACCATCAGCTCTTACCAGGTGAAATCGGGACTCGTTTGAGCAGCCCACGGTCTTCCAGTTCTCGAGGGTCTAGCCGTTATGGTTACGAGCCCAGGAGAGACGCTGCAGGCGATGTCGTGCTGTTAAAAAATTCATTAACGCCAAATTCTGATGCACTGTCCTAATGGATACGTTCATCGTGCGTCCTACATTGATTTATGCGGTTACTTCACGCAGTGTTGCTTGTCTGGTAGCACTGACAACTCTATGTAAACGCTGCTGCTCTCGGTCGTTAGGTGGAGGCCTTCGGTCACTGCGTTTCCAGTACTGAGAGTTAATGCTTGAAATTTCTTATTCTCGACACGCTCTTGACATTTTGGATGTTGGAATACCTAATTCCCAAACGATTTCCGAAATGGTATGTCCCATGCGTCTAGCTCCAACCATCTTTCCGCCTTCAAAGCCTGGTAATTCCCGTCGTGCGTGTCTAATCATGTCGACAATGACAGCAAGTGGCAGCTCCAGTGCACTGCTCCCTTATACCTTGTGTACGTTATACTACCGCCATCTGTATCTGTGCCAGTCGCTATCTCATGACTTTTGTCACCTCTTTGTATGATGATGCAGTATGACCTACCTTTTCAGATATCAGTACTGACAGTTGCAGTGTTGCTATTACTGCAAGATTTATTATGGGCTTGTGGTTGATCAGTGTCCCTCACATCCACGCCGACGAACCAGCAACATCGGGACAGGGATTCATTCGATTACACAGGAGACTACCTGCGATTAGAAAGCCAGTCAGCATATACGACAAAACACGGTTTGTAGGTGTTATTATGTAGAAAACTACGAAAGTTAATCTTTATGCTACTATTTGTAGTTTACGTGTAGTGGAAGGTGGATACCGTGGCCACTGCAAAGGAAATTCAGTATTCACCAAATCACGGTTATTGATAGAAGCCTGCCATTTACACATATTTTATCTTCATATTACAAAGTTTGACAAAAATATATTTGAGTAGAAAGTAATACAATGTATGGGAACTATAGGGATGTTTCTGAAGGCTTTCCTTACGTAAGGGGGCAATGTGGCCAGCACTATCGCAACAGTTTGTTGTTCTGACTTACGGATGTATTTCCTAGCCATCTTGGTGCCCTAGTATCGGAAACATTTCTAGTAGTGCATCTAAGGCCCGAGAGGTATGTGTCAGCGCACTAGTGAGGCTATAGTTTGCAATGGATATTTTGCCCAGACTGAAATCCGTGAGAGGCGGGAAAAATGTCAGAGTGTAGAGCATCTAAGGACGTTGTAAAACGTATGAAAAATGCGACACCTGGCAATCCATTTGTGATTACTACGCTCCAGCCTAAGCACTTTTTATTTTTAAAAAGCAGCCGATACACATATTAACCCAACGGCAGTAAATGTTTCCAAATATAGCGGGATTCAAGTGACCATAATTGCACCTGGTGTCGTTTAGATGAGAACAGTGCTCAACGAACTTGAAGACTGGAGCCCCTACAAGATTTTCAAGAAAGGAATTACCACTGAAAGAATAAAGGACTTTGTTTTATCGTCACGACAATGCAAAACCAACTTGTCAGATGAAAAAGGAAGGATCTGAAACAGATGCTGCCGTACTTGAAATTAGCTAATAGAATATTTTTCGAATGCTTAATCAATTAAAATTGCTTTGTACTCTATCAAATTAAAAGAAGGATTAAAATAATTTAGCCAGAGGAGAGTGTATCTATAAAATGTCTATTATTAAAAAAAACTGATAAATGCTTGAGGTTTCTTTCATTGTAACTTACCTCGTTTTTGTAGGCACCCGTATTGTATTTAGCACGTTCTTCGTTTTTTAGAATAAAATATTTATTAGTCTTGATAGTAGTTGTGTGACTCTTACTGTAGATATTAAATAAAATATTGTTGAGGTTTTCTCATTAAAATATTTTTGTCGAGACAGAAAGAGGAGGAGATTGGTGTTTATGGTCCCGTCGACAAAGAGGTCATCAGAGACGGAGCACTAGCTAGGATTAGGGAAGGACGTGGAAGGAAATCGGCCGTGCCCTTTCACAGGAAACACCCCGGCATTTCTCTGAAGCTACTTAAGGAAAACACGGGAAACCTAAATCAGGATGGCCGGACGCTGGTTTGAACCGTCGTTCTGACGAATGCGAGTCCAGTGTGCTAACCACTGCACCACTTCGCTCTGTAAAACAAAACGAGAACTGAATAACAGGGAATAACTTTTTTTGACACTTAGCCCGTTTTGACGCCCATTCAACAATAACTCAAAATCATCACAAAATGATAGACTGACGGACGATAGCTTTATATATTAAAGAATTTAGAAATCAGTCTGATCTGTAGTAGTATGTTTGATGTATTGAAGTAAATCTTGCTGAGGTAAACACTTTGGCCACTTTTCCCGACGAGTAATATGGCCACATTCCCCGTTCGAGCTCAATTTCGGAATTAGCGGGCCACAGGTGAAGCTATCAAACCGAAAGCAACTGCAAGTAACTACATTTCTAAACCAAAAGACGTTGCTTAGACATTGATATTGTAATGTAGTACTGCTCTACCAGGAATAATATTAATGACTTACCGTACATCAGACGAATGAAGATCAAGGATGTTTAATAAAAGTAACGGAACAGGTCTGTCAAACTCACTTCTCGATGTTATAATTAAAAATATAAGTCTTACTTAGTTGCTTACGTGCTTATCCTTTTGTCACCGGCCCTGTAGACCACGCGCTTCGTCAACAGTCAGTCTCCACTGCATTCTTTCTGTTGATGTTTCCTCTCAACTGACTACCATCAGACCTTCCATATCTTTCCTTAAGTCATCCTCCCATTTGTTTCTTGGCCTACAAAGAGGTCTTTCTATTGCAATACGGGCAACGAAAGCTTGTTCAGGAAGTCAGGTCTCTGGAAAACGCATTAAGTGATCTGCCCATTGAAGAAATCTGCTCTTTTGATATTGCAAAACCTTAGGTTAATTAATGATCTAAAAAATTTCATTATTCTTTATTGCTCTGTAAGTATCTCCGTCGCCCACAGGACCCCGGATTCTTCTCATCGCATTTCAGTCTGATGTTAGAAACTTTTGTGTTTCCCTTTTAGTTAGTGGCTGTAAGATCACCTTTCATATATTTTTTACACAACACACTATTACATAGTCCACAGAGACTGATGGGGGTCCTTTATTTCTAAACGCATACGTTGAATTTAGCAAAAAGTCAGCTTTGTCTCCTTGCCACTAACCGGAGAGTTAGAAGCTGGAAAAAAAACCATTCCACTGAAAAACTTCGTTGATTGACATTATTTTACTTCATTTTATTCCAGACGGAATATAATTCTGTGACACAATATAATCATGATTGTGTCATACAATGTAACTGTTCAGAGGTAAAAATAAGTTGGAAGCCGTTACAACTCTTTCAAGGCCTTTCAGATCAGAATAGGGGAGACACAGTAAATTCTCTTTATAATCACTACCCTGTATGATTGCAGCAGTTACAACAAAATTACGCGATTATATCTAAGTTACGTAGTTCCTTGTTTGGAATCAGTTACCTGACAGTAATGCCTCTCCTTCTCCCCATCCCCCCTTCGCCGCCATCTTATAAGTGCTAACCCTGAAGTATAGTCTTAATGTATTACAAAGATTGTTCTCTACTGAATTTTATGATACGATTTCCGTTGTTATCTGACCTCTTGCAATTCACTCATGGTTATAAATAAGTCAAACAAAAATGCACAATTGATGTCTCGTCACACAGAATTGACTACGTCTATGAAAACAAAGCTTCCAACCCAAGCCCTGGGATACTATTTCCAGTTATCACTCCATAATCGGAACAGAATGTGCTAGGTACCCGAGGCGAGAGCAAAGGCATTTCACCCTTGTAGCTGAATCTAACGGGCTTGCCAAGCACATGCTGTTTTGCAGCATTACTTTCGCAATACGGTATCGTTGCGTCGAATGTCAGCGAACTTAAGTTCCCAAGTTAGAACTTCTTCACTTTTCGTTCAGAAATTGCAAAATTACCCAGAGTTTAAAGAATTTAATATCTGTATCCACAGTAACGTAGTCTGAAAAACTGTTTCCCATAATCTACGAAACATCTTTCGTACCATATGATACGTGAAATGGAGTAGCAGTTGTTAAAACAAAAGTCTTCTCATGAAATTTCAATCACCAACTTTCTCCTCAACGTGTGAATGTATTTGGTTTGCGCCCACATAGAAATGATCATAATAAAATGAGGGAAATCAGAGGTCGCACAGAAAGACTTTAAAGTGTCGGTTTTCTTCGCGCCCTCTTCGAAAGTGGAACGGTAGAGAAATGGCTTAAAGGTTCTTCGATGAACCCTCTGACAGGCACTTAATTGTTAGTTACAGAGTAATCAAGTAAATGTAGAGGTAAATGTAGATAGCATTTGGAATAACTTTCTTTTTATAATGCTTACTCTTCCGCTGGTATATTTTCAATGACGAGATACGAGTAAAATTCGTTAAATACATTCAAATGCTGAACAGTAACTTTTAGTCGTGTGTTTTTACGTTTCGAACCGTGTTGGTACTTGAAATTAGCACTCATGGACAGATGATCTTTATCAAAGTAAGTCTCAAATAACTAAACGGGACTGTAACTCATTTCTGAAATTAAAGTGTTCATACTATTTTCTTCACTCTAGCTCGTATCTTATGGTAACGCAGTGTCACCAAATGGCTTTGTGGAATATTATTAATATCCTTCAAATCACTGTTCGTAGCAGAGTCAGCTGCATTATCTTGAATTCCCTACAGCGATACTGTTTCTTGGTTTCCAATTACTGTTGGGGTATTACATTCTGCTGTTAGTTGATCAATGTTTTTCTCTTTCCCATCATCATTGTCTTAATCCGAGACCTCTTTGTTTCCTGAAGACATTAGAAAAGAATCTGGATAGAACAAGAATTTTTCTGTAAGATTATGGCTAGTATTTATCCTACATTTCGCAGAACATGAATAAAATTTTAGGGTCTCGACTGGTAGCGCTTTCCAAACCTGTAAGAGTCATTCTCGTTTTTAATCGGTGTGTACAATCCGTGAAGCTATTGAGATTAATTAATTTAATGAAGGATGTTTTCCTCGCATTATTGTCCATACTAAACATGCATTTAAATTATAAAACATTAGATGTTTATTCGTGTTTTTGAAGATAACATGTTAATATTAAAGCAATGTGTTCTGCCACTCAAGTGGACTGCTACAGTGCAGTAACGGAAGCGTTCTACATCACTAACATCATCGTGAGACCGGCACACGGGAGTTTTTCTATTTTACACAATATATTTTTCACCAAAAGCCATAAAATATGACGTACCAAATATGAAAGAGAAAGCTCAAGTGCGAGTTTTGATATCGGTTCTTGCAGCGAACTTTTCACACCTTGTATCATCTAGAGGTAGTGGTTTTATCAGATCACTCTCCAACTCTTTTTTTATTATCATTTGTAGGGGCAGTGAGGATCACAACTATGTTTGGGGCTTAGTATGAAAGAGAAGTTTTTGTGTCGAGCTGGTCGTTAATCTAGATGCATGACGCGCGAGATGTCGCTATCCTTGTACCAGTCTGACCGTAACATCGGGACTGGTGCCATAAATCAGACTGTAGCGCCCAGCCGCGGGAGATTAATGCAACAGTGCGTAATATCGTTCCCAGTGGATTTGCTGTTACCAGGGACTCGGGTGTAACGGCCGCGGAAGGCTCGACAAGTAGACTTGTTGTATAGGTTAATCATTACCGATCTCGGCCGAAATGTGCTAGCGTCTATCTGCCACGTAGTCATCCCGAAAAGTGCTGGCTACCGTTGTTAACAGGCGTAAAGTGAGATGGAAACAATGTTTCATTTCTCACCTCACACACTCTGACTTTTGGTATATTATAAACCGTGTCAAGCATACCACAATGTAATTTTCTGTACCTGAAGAGTAACTGCGTTGTGACGTGAATATATGTAGAATATTGATACAATAGACACAGAATAAGCTGGGTGAGGATCCCGGTGAATTACTGCAGGTGTAGTGCTTGCTCGTTTACGGCCAGACAAGAAATCGTGCTATATAGTCAACTTCACTTAACTAATCCCCGGTATTAGAGAGTCTGTAACCGAGCGACGTTCCACAGTGGTTAGCACAGTGGACTCGCGTTCGGGAGGACGACGGTTGAAATCCCCGTCCGGCATTTCAGCTCTAGGTTCTCTGTAATTTCTCTAAATCGTTCCAGGCTAATTTCGGGTGGTCCCTTTCAAAACTGTACAGCCGCTTTCCTTTCCTATACTTGGCGTTCTCTTACCTTGTATTGTGCCTGTGATGACAGTGCTGTCGATGGAGCGCTAAACCCTAAGCGTCCTTCAATCTTTAACAAGTTTATTTTCCCGTTTCATTCACGGTCTTGTACTGAATTCAATGATTGGTAAATTGTTACCATCATTTATACGTTTCCTGAGAAACCTCAATAAATCTTCACACCAATGTATCTCTCAACAGTAATTTTAGTTAGAATTGTGTAGGTGTTTAAGCATTTTGTTAAATTTATTTATTTATTAGGTCTACAACTACGCTTCCACCGTTTAGCAATAGATGGCAGTAGAGGAAAGCGGTGGTGCAGGGGGTAGATCGTAAGTCATACAATAAGCTTAGACATCTGTAAACATAATGCTATCAAAATATTAGTCCATTTGCGATTGCAACAAAGAGTTATTCTCGATGGAATGCATCAACTTACGAGCCCAGTTCTCGCTATATGCAACAAGTTTTAATTTTCTGCTTTAACATTAAGACTCTGCTACTGAGGTTCATAAAATTCGTTCCATGACAAATGATGAGGCACCTATTAGCAAAAGAACGTGCAGAGAATGATTTCAATGGTTGAAGACGGTGATTTTGGCGTAGAAGACCGGCATGGCGATGAAGGAGAGAGAAAGTTTCCGAAAGCTACTTCAACCGGCAAAAACAATCTCAGGGGATTATCATGAAATCAGCTGATGCATTTGAGCCGAGCACTGAAAGATAAATGGCCACAATACAGCAATAGGAATGAAATGGTGATTTTGCAGCATGACAGTGCTCGAGTCCGTTGAAATATACTTGGAAAGGTTGAAATGGGAAGTCCTACCACACCCACCGTATCTCCAGAAATTGGTCCCTCTGACTACCATCTTTTCCACATGGCGTGGCTGGCGGCACTTCCGTTCATATGAACAACTGCAAAATTGGATCGATTCATAGATCTCCTCCAAGATGCCCAGTTCTCCTGTCACTAATATATATACAACTTTTTAACGGCCAGTTTGTTTGAAACAGACTACAGCTTTAAAGCTTTGGGTCTGGTTGGGTCGTACGATTCGTCACTTGCACCTAAGGCAGCGCCTCGGGGAAGCGGGAAATACCATGTCACAAGGTGGTTTGTATTTCACGTTAATCCAAGGACACACTATAGCTGGCAAGTTATATTACTTCGTAATCTGGAGGATCTGATTCAGCTAGTTGAGAAACAAACATTTACACAAAAAATAAATCTGAGATGGTTTCAAAGAACGTGACAAATGAAAAGACTTTGTGATTGAGCTGAATTATAGAAACCATAAAGCACGATTTCCAGTTATTTTGTTGTTATTGATCAGGTTAATCTAATAAAACATGTCCCATACGTGTATCTGCAGTATTTTCCATATATAAAATCAACTTAACTCGTTTCTATAATTCAGCTCAACCACAAGTGTTTTTGCATTGGTCACATTCTTTCAAACAACCTCAGATTCATTTTTTGTGTAAATGTTTGTTTCTCACATAGCTGAATCACATCCACAAGATTTTTTTTTTTTTTGTCATCAGTCTACTGACTGGTTTGATGCGGCCCGCCACGAATTCCTTTCCTGTGCTAACCTCTTCATATCAGAGTAGCACTTGCAACCTACGTCCTCAATTATTTGCTTGACGTATTCCCATATCTGTCTTCCTCTACAGTTTTTGCCCGCTACAGCTCCCTCTAGTACCATGGAAGTCATTCCCTCATGCCTTAGCAGATGTCCTATAATCCTGTCCCTTCTCCTTATCAGTGTTTTCCACATATTCCTTTCCTCTCCGATTCTGCGTAGAACCTCCTCATTCCTTACCTTATCTGTCCACCTAATTTTCAACATTCGTCTATAGCACCACATCTCAAATGCTTCGATTCTCTTCTGATCCGGTTTTCCCACAGTCCATGTTTCACTACCATACAATGCTGTACTCCAGACGTACATTCTCAGAAATTTCTTCCTCAAATTAAGGCCGGTATTTGATATTAGTAGACTTCTCTTGGCCAGAAATGCCTTTTTGCCATAGCGAGTCTGCTTTTGATGTCCTCCTTGCTCCGTCCGTCATTGGTTATTTTACTGCCTAGGTAGCAGAATTCCTTAACTTCAAAGAACGTGACTAATGAAAAGATTATGAAGTAATATAATTTGCCAGCTATAGTGTGTCCTTGGTTGAAAGTGAAATACAAACCACCTTGTGACTTCCCCGTGGCGCTGGGTAAGGTGCAGGTGACGAATCGTACGACCCAATCTCAAAGCTCAAAGTTGTCGTCTGTTTCAAACAAATGGACCATTAAAATGTTCGACAACGTCCCACGTGTAATAAACAAAAAGCTCTCACAAAATCTACATCTACATCTACATCCATACTCCGCAAGCCACCTGACGGTGTGTGGCGGAGGGTACTTTCAGTACCTCTATCGGTTCTCCCTTCTATTCCAGTCTCGTATTGTTCGTGGAAAGAATGCCAACTAGCTCTGCAGATGACAAAGATATTGAAGAAATGTATGATGAGATAAAAGAAATTATTGTATTACGAAGACCGACTGAACGTCATCATTACCATCAAGGCCGATTCATACTAGGCCTCAATGGATCGTCACCTCGTCGCTGTCACGTGGATGTGTATTCACACTTTCGTCACGGCACATCATAACGAACGGTGAATGTGAGGCTATGAGATACCAGTAGTGATACAAAACATCCTAATATATTATTGTAACTGGGAAACTAACGACGACAAAATTCATTAATACGACACTGAAGTGTATGTGTTATTCCGAATTACGATGCAATGTTCCTTTCTGACATGAATGCATGTCCGAAGAGCATACACATTGGTGACAACCGCCGTTATGAAATACATGAAAAGTATTCGCAGTTGTGAATATGGACAAACATCAGCTGTGTAATGGAATGACTACGAAAAAATGTGCCGGACAGGGAATCTAAGCAGTAGACACATGATCGACGCCATATGGTAGTTTAGGTCCGGCAGTAAGTACAACTCGGATAGCCAAATCGTAAGGCACCGCTCGCTGTAAGCGAGAAGACCGGGATCGAGCCTCGATTCGGTGCAAATTTTCATTTTCGTCATTTAGTTATAGAGCTAATGGCTGTCCGTATTAGCAAATGCGAATACGTTTCATGTGTTATACAAATTCATGATTGGCCAAAGCAAACTTCATAAGGGATGGTCTTCATCAGTTGTGGTAAAGAGCTGAGGAGTGAAACAACATTTCAAAACTTCGATATTTACTAGCCGGCAAAAATATATACATATAAATATATCAAACAATATTTATAAGGGAATAAATACCTTCTATTTACTTTCTCCGTCACGTTATTTTTCTTATGCAGCAAATAATTTCCAAAGTATCTATATTTTTCTCCTTCAATAGGGCTTTTTTCCCAAAAATGCTGTTCGATGAAAATTGCTTAAACAACTTATATTCTTATTTATACATCACGTGTGTACCAGTTCAGTGCCGTCATTTCAAAACCCAAATCATTTTTCGTTTTCACTTGTCTGGCCTCGCTTGTTGAAGAACACTCGATGGAAAATAGCTATCTGACTTGGAGCATGTGCAGTTTGTCTCAAAAATAAAGCAAAATAATAAAATTAATATTAATAAGTTAAAAAAGCAGAGAATCCACTATCATAGTAAGTGTGACGAGTTGGAAATCGGTGTTATCGTCAAAACGTCCTACACCGGAAACCTCGAATGTTCAGTTGTGTGTGAAATCTTATGACACTTACTGCTAAGGTCATCAGTCCCTAAGCTTACACACTACTTAACCTAAATTATCCTAAAGACAAACACACACACACACGCATGCCCGAGGGAGGACTCGAACCTCCGCCGGGATCAAATGTTCAGATGGCTCTGAGCACTATGGGACTTAACTGCTGAGGTCATCAGTCGCCTAGAACTTAGAACTACTTAAACCTAACTAACCTAAGGACATCACACACATCCGTGCCCGAGGCAGGATTCGAACCTGCTACCGTAGCGGTCGCGCGGTTCCAGACAGTAGTGCCTAGAACCACTCGGCCACTTCGGCCGGCCCGCCGGGATCAGCCGCACAGTCCATGACTGCAGCGCCCGACGACCGCTCGGCTAATTCCGAAAGGCACTGGCTCTCCTTCGGAAGCCTCCATTTCACCGTTTTCAGCACGACTGAGTGCAATGGACGGTCGATAGTGAAGGGACGTACCGCGGCGCGACCTTGACGGCCTGTATGAATGCATTGTTGAATGGTTTTGACGCGACATGGCGATACGTGAATTGACGTGACGTGATGTGAGTTGATGGTAAGTGTGAATTGGGCTTTAGGGTTACTGATTTTTTTAAATGAAAGGACATTATTTTCACAAGAAATGCAAACTAATAGTGACCCCTAAAACAGTAAGAGCACACGTTTGGGACTGGTTCACACAGCGGGTCTTTAGTAGGGCTCAGACAAGTGTAGGTTTTGCCTGTGTTGCCACGTTAGAGTCGCGTAGCGCTATCTTTGCAGAGCAGGTCTCGCTCGCTCGCTGTTGGAAGCGCGACTGAGGCCATTCGTACCTCCAGCGAGGCGCTCGGGACCCGGAACGGTCAAGTTACGGCCAGCGCCGGCGGTAACAAGTAAAGTTGCCCGGGGGTTCCCCTGGGGCCGGTCACGACAGCCGCATCAGCGGGCCCAGTCTGGCACGCGGCAGCTCATCCTCTGCCTCCCTGGCAAGTATCAACGCCTGGTCCAGGTGCGGGCTCCTGTCCTTCAGTTCCTTCCTACTCCCGCTACAGCTACCTATGAAATTTCTGTTACGTTCTTTGTCAAAATAACAATATGGAACTGTACAAATACTATTATACTACCGCAAAAACGTTTAAAACTTGATCAACATCAAAGCGATCTTGACTTGTGTGTTGTTACAGGCAAAAGGTACCTAGAGAACGGTAGGTAATCTTTCTGTCGGTAAGAAAGATTTTGTACGCAAAGGTTATATATTTGGACAGTTTTCCTACTCCCACTAATAGTCAATGATTAGTATTTCTCCATCATATTAAATTTTGGTGTCATAACTTTCCGTCTTTGTAGTAGTAGTCTCAAAACGGTAAAATCTATTGTTTGTAATACAGCTGACGTGCCATTTTATTGACCTGTTGTTTGTGAAAACAAAACAAACTTGTCTCTTTATTATTATCATTAATCCTGTCTTACAGCAACACTCTCTGTAACGAAACTCTGTGGGAAATTGTTGTCAATTTTGAAGTCAACAATTCAAGCTCTGATTAACACGACTTACATCTTTCAGCATTTGAGGGCCTTTCGTTAATCGCTCACAAATGTAACTGTTGCCATCTAACTTAATGTTTGAGGATCCTACACACTCCTCAATCCATACATTTTACAGTTACAGCCATTGGGAGCAGATTCGGAGATTTGTCCAAGAACATTCAAATCTTACACATGTGCCTGTCGAATTGTCACGTACAGAACTGTTACTTTTGTGCTGATGACAGTTAACGCTGGAGTCAACTAATTAGATTCTGTGGTGAGTACAATTTAAACATTTTTAAGAAAGAAATGGTTTAATCTTCAGAAATAACGTAAATAAAAGTAGTTTTTGTGGATCAGTATTTTTGTGGAATATCCGTGTATTTTTAAGCTGCCATAAAGGACATTCAAAAAGATACGATCCGGAGGCTGCCAAATGGAAACCGCCAAGGGATCGTAATGCTATTGCCTACGGTGCAAGGTGTGGACAAAGATATCAAAAACCCTTGCCCCCCTTCTTGCAGTGGTGTACCGTACGTCTCTAGAAGAGCGTAGCGTTCCAAAGGATTGGAAAAGGGCACAGGTCATCCCATTTTCAAGAAGGGACGTCGAACAGATGTGCAGAACTATAGACTTATATCTCTAACGTCGATCAGTTGTAGAATTTTGGAACACGTATTATGTTCGAGTATAATGACTTTTCTGGAGACTAGAAATCTACTCTGTAGGAATCAGCATGGGTTTCGAAAAAGACGGTCATGTGAAACCCAGCTCGCGCTATTCGTCCACGAGACTCAGAGGGCCATAGACACGGGTTCACAGGTAGATTCCGTGTTTCTTGACTTCCGCAAGGCGTTCGATACAGTTCCCCACAGTCGTTTAATGAACAAAGTAAGAGCATATGGACTATCAGACCAATTTTGTGATTGGATTGAAGAGTTCCTAGATAACAGGACGCAGCATGTTATTCTCAATGGAAAGAAGTCTTCCGAAGTAAGAGTGATTTCAGGTGTGCCGCAGGGGAGTGTCATAGGACCGTTGCTATTCACAATATATATACAAATGATCTTGTGGATGACATCGGAAGTTCACTGAGGCTTTTTGCAGATGATGCTATGGTGTATCGAGAGGTTGTAACAATGGAAAATTGTACTGAAATGCAGGAGGATCTGCAGCGAATTGACGCATGGTGCAGGGAATGGCAATTGAATCTCAATGTAGACAAGTGTAATGTGCTGCGAATACACAGAAAGATAGATCCTTTATCATTTAGCTACAAAATAGCAGGTCACCAACTGGAAGCAGTTAATACCATAAATTATCTGGGAGTACGCATTAGGAATGATTTAAAATGGAATGATCATATAATGTTGATCGTCGGTAAAGCAGATGCCAGACTAAGATTCATTGGAAGAATCCTAAGGAAATGCAATCCGAAAACAAAGGAAGTAGGTTACAGTACGCTTGTTCGCCCACTGCTTGAATACTGCTCAGCAGTACCAGATATGGTTGATAGAAGAGATAGAGAAGATCCAACGGAGAGCAGCGCGCTTCGTTACTGGATCATTTAGTAATCGCGAAAGCGTTACGGAGATGATAGATAAACTCCAGTGGAAGACTCTGCAGAAGAGACGCTCAGTAGCTCGGTACGGGCTTTTGTCAAAGTTTCGAGAACATACCTTCACCGAAGAGTCAAGCAGTATATTGCTCCCTCCTACGTATATCTCGCGAAGAGACCATGAGGATAAAATCAGTGAGATTAGAGCCCACACAGAGGCATACCGACAATCCTTCTTTCCACGAACAATACGAGACTGGAATAGAAGGGAGAACTGATAGAGGTACTGAAGGTACCCTCCGCCGACACCGTCAGGTGGCTTGCGGAGTATGGATGTAGATGTAGATGTAGATGTAGACCCTCCTCCAGAGGCATACGGACGCACACCAGCTGACGACAGACCGAGGACGTTCACGTGTAAACTCTCCACTGGACTCAGTGCTGCTGAAAACATAGAAATGGAGGCTTCAGAAGTATAGCAAAGGGCAATGACTGCACCGTGATTCACCCGTCTTCAATAATGAGGGGATCCATCTGATGGAAAATGGTATCGGTAATGCTGAATGGTCTTCCAGATCGTAAGTCATCGGGCAACGGCGTTCGTCCTTCGTGGAATCGCTTGTGCCCCGCGTTGACCCTTGCAACGAACATACTTTCCTCTCCGTACACTTGTGCCAGTCCTGGACCAATATCCGTTCCCCGCACTCTTTCCGCTGTCATAAAAGGCCCTTGCTCTTCTTCTGAAGCCTCCATTTCGCCGTTTTCAGCACGACTGAGCGCAATAGACGGTCGACACGCACACGTGCTCGCTCTGTCTGCATGCGGTTGTGCACCCATGTCACTCTACTGGCGAGTATGGGGCTTCACCGCTCTTACAGGGACCATACCTTCCTCCGCAACCTGGCTTTCCGATCCCTTCAGTGTTTCTCATTTCATAGGCTCCAGTTCATTAATTTTTAGTGAAGTCGTTTTCAGAGTCTACTTTTTATTATTTCTTTTTGCTCTCCACACTAGGCTCTTCTTGACCATTTTATAATTTTTTTCTCATCTCATAGCGCCGTTTGCTCGATCAAGTAGGAAAATTCTTGGCAAAGATGGCGTTAGCATCTATAGTACATTGTTTTTGTAAGGTTTTGTTAGGAATTGGGTGTATAAGACAAAAATTTGTTACATTTATGTACACGTTATGCAGCAATGTGATTCAAGCCAAAACTTGATGTATGACCAGGTTATATTAGGGTTAAATGGATTTACTGGGATACCATGCCACTATCAAATGATTTACTTTGGACAGCTTAACAAGCTTTAATGACTTCAAGGTGAGGGATTTAGGAAGTCCGATCATTAATCTTGGGATAAGAACTGCATTTTTGACGTAAAAACACCAACATTAATTACTAGACAGAGAAACAGTTTCCTTTCCCTACTGGAAGGAAAAAAAAACTACCGATCTTTTTATTTCAATAGCTATGCTCTGATTCCTCTTAACCAATACGATTGATTGATGTTAGAGGCTTGCGGTAATAATATGTCACACACAAAAGTAGCTGAATGATCAGGGTAGTTTGAGAGCGCTGAAAATAGAGAGCACAGCACTGTCCCAGCGGGAAGCCGCTCTCCACAGCAGGGTGCTCGGTGGTCCTGCCACGAGCAGACGGAGCTAATGCGAGCGGAAGGCGGCGGACGAGGAACGGAATGAGCTGCGCATGAGGCGTGTGGGCTCTCTCGAGCGTGGCGTAATCCTCTGGAACTTTCATCTCGACCACGTTTCGTGTCTGAGCCTCGGGTACCGCCAGGCTGATTCGCCGCTGAGCTAATGCTGCAAGTTAAAGGAATTCAAGTTCGCAGCGTAATTTCGTATTCCGCTGAACGATAAGCGTTGTTGAGAAAGTTGTCTTGAGACTGGGAATGCCTTCTAGCCACAGATTTCAGTTTAAGGTAACTACAGGAAATCTAGCTAGGATGCTCATCCTTTTTTCAGTGATTAATAGAGCCCAAATCAGTAACTAAAAATGGTTCAAATGGCTCTGAGCACTATGGGACAACTGCTGTGGTCATCAGTCCCCTATAACTTAGAACTACTTAAACCTAACCCACCTAAGGACATCACACACATCCGTGCCCGAGGCAGGATTCGAACCTGCGACCGTAGCGGTCACGCGGCTCCAGACTGTAGCGCCTAGAACCGTACGGCCATTCCGGCCGGCTATCGGTAACTCCCCTGACTACATTTATTTTTCCTTGTTGCTGTAGTAATTACTCTTGGCAAAACTCGCTGAAATAAAAGGAGAAATTATACAATAAATACTGTCCACTGACTTTTTAACAGTATTTTAAATACATGAAAGTACAATTTGAAGTCACAGCTTCATTATCAAAGCTACAGACAATATGTAACGAGCTGCCGCTGTGGCCGAGCGATTCTAGACGTTTCAGTCCGGAACTGCGTTGCTGCTACGGTCGCTGGATCGAATGCTGCCTCAGGCATGGATGTGTGTGATGTCCTTAGGTTTGTTAGGTTTAAGTAGTTCTAAGTTGTAGGGGGCTGATGACCTCAGATGTCAAGTTACAATGAAATGAACACTCTTAGCTGCTTACAGGCGTTGACATACGTCAACGGGGACAGATGAAAATGTGTGCCCCGACCGGGACTCGAACCCGGGATCTCCTGCTAACATGGCGGACGCTCTATCCATCTGAGCCACCGAGGACACAGAGGAGATCCCGGATTCGAGTCCAGGTCGGGGCACACATTTTCATCTGTCCCCATTGATGTACGTCAACGCCTGTGGGCAGCTAAGGGTGTTCATTTCATTGTAATTTCATTCTAACGAGCTGCATCGTCGCCGATGGTATCTGTTCTTTCGGACATGTCCGAAAGAACAGATACGCTCGTAGTATATATCAGATGTTAAGTCCAATAGTGCTTAGAGCCATTTGAACCGTATGTAACGACTTTCACTGTAATATCTTCCCGTCAGAAACGTGTATCTGCGAACTTTGTTTGTTTATTTTGTAAATGACAACACGATGAAATTTATGCCTTATATTCTTTCCACTGTTACCTCAATATGTTGTTACATCAGTGTAAACAAAGTGAGGAAGATACTTCATTGTGAAGTAATATACAAATTTGCATAGACAGGTTTCTCGCATACTGTCATCGCAGTGAATTAGTACATCCGAAATTAGCCACGGAAAAATGTAGCATAATGCGGACAGCTCACGTTGTTCTGGTTCGAAATACCTTCGTTTCCTTTTCGTAGGGAGTTTACTTCTGACACTTGGAGAAAGAAGATGTTTTACTTGACAGTTTCCTGTAGTGTCTAGTAACGCAAGGAAGCAAGGGAGAGGAAGATGTTACGGGTGGCCGTTATCCCCTTTCTACAACACAAAAGCGCACATGGGTTCACATGGTTCTTTATATACATGAACTGCAAACATGTACTTAACTTGAATAGAGTTCATAATTTGTGGTACAAGCTCATCAGCTCATCAGTAATACTCCTCCTGCTGACTAATGTAAGGTCCAAGGCGGTAATCTTGCTATTACAAACGTTAGTCCTCACTACTAGTAAAATACAATTGTGATTGAGGTAAACAGTCCCGCTGTAGTCACTAATCTGGTCACTACGTACTGTTGTACGCTGTAACGAACTAAACCAGCTCTGCGAGTAAACTGACAGACGCCAAACTCGATGATTGACTGAGGCCCTCCAGTCAGCGGTGGCGGCCTAAATACAAGTGACGCTCGCTTCTTCATGTAGACTGACGGTAATTCCTGATAAATTAATACGGTCTGTATTAATTAGATGGGATTAGACGACATGATCATAAAGTAAGCGTACTAATGACAACATTGTGTTTAAGGACAGAGTGCTGGCCGTAGAACGCACACTCATTTGTCTCAACGGACTGAAAACATTTGTTGTAGTGCCATCTTGAAATGAGGCCACTACCTTCAAAATGAGGGATATAACGCGGTTTCTTTCTGCAATGGGATACGTCCGGTTCAAAATTTGTAGCGAAATAAAAATTGTTAATGGGAATACTTTGATGAATCGTGGCCTTGGACAGCATGAACCCAGTAGTTCCAGACACCTGCAGACCGATTCCACATGAACTCGTTACTGAAGAACTTGGTTTTAGAAAACAGAGTACGAGGTGTATACCCTCAACAGAACTGCACCTTCGGAATTTCTAAACCGATAAGTGTGTGAGCTGCAGTAGGAAAGATAGTTCAGGGGTTTTGTGCAGCTGTTGTGACAGGTGGTTTCATTGGGGAAACTGTTGCGGCGTGGGAATTGGGGAAGCAAACGAGACTCTCCCATTCTTTTGCAAGGTTTGCTCCTGAGATAGGATTATAGCTGAACAGGAGGAGAAAATTAGAGCCACTTCAGGCTGATTGAGACAGAGTGAGGGAGGAACTGAAGAGGTTAAGGGGGAGAAGGGGAATCAGCGGAGGGAAGTGGTAGCTGGGAACAGGAGCCACAGAAAGAGGACAGTTTCCCAATTAGGCAGAACCAATAGATTTGCCTTGCTACCACAGTTAAGTAAGGAAGAGGCTCCAGTAGAAGTAGATGTAGTTAAGATGCAACAGAATCACACTAGGAAACCAACTGTTTCAAAAAAAGTAGGAAGTAAGAGGGAAGTTCTGTTGCTAGGTAGCAGCCATGGAAGAGGTGTGGGCCAGATTTTGCAGGAAAAAATTATTGGGTGACAGGTACCAGATCACAAACTTTTTCAAGCCAAGTGAAAGTCTTAGCCAGGTGGGAGAGGATTAGTTTCCTTGTACAAGGATTTCACAAAGCAGGATCATGTGATGATAGTGAGTGGAGTGGGAAACAGTATTGACAGCGATTAGGGCTACAGTATTGAGTGCAACCTGGTGAAAATAGCCTCGGCAACGACCCATACCAATGCTAGGCAGGTGCCTGTTTTCGTGCGGCATGAACAGCCCCAGTTGAACCGCTCTTTCAGGAGGGTAAATATGGAGTAAGATCAGTTGCGTAGGGCGGCCACTCTGTCAGACATTGGATTGGTTCCTGTTGAGGCTATTGATAGGGGGGATTTCACAAGGCATGGCCTACACCTCAATAGGAAAGGAAGGGTAAACTGACGGGGTTGTTAGCGAAATCCATAAGGTACTCACGGATGTACCTCTTTTTTAGACTAATATCAGTGTCCAATGAGAAGTTCAGGCAGGCAGGTGCTATAGAGGTCCAAAACTCACAAAATTCTCACAACAGGAGAGTAAATAATAATGTTACCATATTTAACCAAAATATTTGTGGATTAAAGAAAAAAGTAGATTCTCACAAAAGTAAAGTAAAAAATAATGTTACCATTTTTCACCAAAATATTCCGGGATTGAAGAATAAAGTAGATGAGCTCCTGGTTTGTTTAGATGACATTGAACCTAATAATGTAATAGATATACCATGCCTGTCTGAGCATCACATTGTGTCTGATATGAAAAAGGTCAATATCAGTGGTTATAAACTAGCTGCACATATGAGTAGAGAGAATAAGGTGAGAGGAGGAGTTGCCATATATGTCAAAAGTTATCACTGTGTAGAAAGCTTACATACAAAAAAGTTTTGTCTAGAGCAACATATAGAAGCATGTGCCTGTCAACTTAAACTGAAGCAGGGCTCTTTTATAATTGTAACGGTATATAGGTCCCCTTCAAGGAACTTTCAGTTATTCCTGGAAAACTTGGATGCCTTGTTGTGCTATCTGTCAGATAGGGAAAAGCAAATTATTGCTTCTGGGGACTTCAATGTTGATTCACTGGATGACTGTAATAGGAAGAATGACCTGGAAGTCTTGCTCGGTTCTTTCAATTTGACATCTGTCACTAATTTTCCTACTTGGATAGTAAAGGACAGCAGCACATTGATAGATAACACTTTTATGGACCAAGTCAGGTTTAAAAACATAAATTGTCGTCCTGTTGATAATGGGCTTTCTGATCATGATGCTCAGCTAGTAACAGTATATGACATAGCTCCATTCAGTAATTCAAAACTACCCTCCAAAGTTGTGTGTTCAATTAATGACTTCAGAGAAAATCTTCAGCAGTTAGACTGGAATGAGGTGTATAAGGAACCTGATGTTAAATTTAAATATAACTTATTTCATGATACACTTGTAAGAGAATTTGAAAACTTTTTCCCCAAGAATAGTTAAATCTAATTATAAGAAACCATGTGGCAAACCTTGGCTTACTACAGGAATAAAAATATCTTGTAACACAAAAGTGAATTGTATCTAACAACAAGAAAGAGTAATGACCCAGAAACAGCCAAATATTATAAAAACTACTGTGCTACATTAAGAAAGGTTATTACAAAGTCCATAAGAATGTGCATCATGTCTGAGATTAATACCTCTGATAACAAAATCAAAACAATTTGGAATATTATTACAAGGGAGACAGGGCAACCAAGAGTACAGGATGATGGCATCACCATCGAAGCGAATGGAAAATTGATAAACAACAAGCTGGAAGTGGAAAACGTTTTGAATAATCATTTTTTAAATGTTGTAGAGGAAATAGGATTTAAATGTTCATTAGACGAAGCAAGGCATTTAAGGGAAGAGGCCTTACCCACACCATTTGATAGAACTGAAATTCCACCCACCTCTCCTTCTGAAATTAGGAAGATAATAAACTCTCTCAAGAATAAAAGCTCACATGGAATTGATGGCATTTCCAGCAGGATAATAAAAGTTTGTTCCCAAGAAATAAGTGGGATTCTTAGCCACACATGTAATAGCTTTCTGAAGCAGGGTATGTTCCCAGATAGACTGAAGTATGCCATTGTTAAACCACTGCACAAAAAAGGGGATACATCTGATGTCAACAACTATAGCCCAATCTCTCTTCTGACTGCCTTATCCAAAATTTTTGAAAAAGTAATGTGTTGTAGAGTAGCTTCACACCTTTGTAAAAATAAAGTTTTAACAAAATGTCAGTTTGGTTTCCAGAAGGCTTTTTCAACGTAAAATCCTATATATACTTTCACTAATGAAATATTAAATGCTCTGAGTAACCAAAGTCACCGGTTGTGAATTTTTGTGATATATCAAAGGCTTTTGATTGTGTAAGTCATGGAGTACTTCTAGATAAGCTCAGGTACTGTGGTGTGAATGGGACAGTGATCCAATGGTTTAAATCATACCTAACTGGATGAGTGCAGAATGTTGAAATAAGCAGTTCACATAATATGCAAAAAACTGGTGATTTCTCAAACTGGGGAACAATCAAGAATGGGGTACCACAAGGTACGGTCTTGGGTCCTCTGGTGTTCTTAATATATATTAATGACTTGGCATTCTATATTCACGAAGATGCAAAGCTGGTACTTTTTGCCGAGGATACAAGTATAGCTATCACACCCAACAGACAAGAATTAACCGGTGAAATTGTAAACGAAGTTTTTCAGAAACTCATTAAGTGGTTCTCTACAAATGGGCTCTCATTAAACTTTGACAAAACACAGTATATACAGTTCCACACAGTAAATGGAATGTCAGCATTAATAAATATAGACTTCGATCAGAAATCGGTAGCTAAGGTAGAATATTCCAAATTTCTAGGTGTATCCATTGATGAGGGGTTGAACTGGAAAAAACACACTGAGGATCTGCTGAAACGTTTAGTTCAGCTACATATGCTGTTAGTGTCATTGCAAATTTTGGCGATATACATCTGAGTAAATTAGCTTACCACGCTTGTTTTCATTCTCTGCTTTCGTATGGCATCATATTCTGGGGTAACTCATCATTGACTAAAAGAGTGTTCATTGCACAAAAGCGTGTAATCAGAATAATTGCTGGAGCTCATCCAAGATCATAATGCAGACACTTATTTAAAGAGCTAGAGATGTTCACTGTAGCCTCACAATATATACACTCCTGGAAATGGAAAAAAGAACACATTGACACCGGTGTGTCAGACCCACCATACTTGCTCCGGACGCTGCGAGAGGGCTGTACAAGCAATGATCACACGCACGGCACAGCGGACACACCAGGAACCGCGGTGTTGGCCGTCGAATGGCGCTAGTTGCGCAGCATTTGTGCACCGCCGCCGTCAGTGTCAGCCAGTTTGCCGTGGCATACGGAGCTCCATCGCAGTCTATAACACTGGTAGCATGCCGCAACAGCGTGGACGTGAACCGTATGTGCAGTTGACGGACTTTGAGCGAGGGCGTATAGTGGGCATGCGGGAGGCCGGGTGGACGTACCGCCGAATTGCTCAACACGTGGGGCGTGAGGGCTCCACAGTACATCGATGTTGTCGCCAGTGGTCGGCGGAAGGTGCACATGCCCGTCGACCTGGGACCGGACCGCAGCGACGCACGGATGCACGCCAAGACCGTAGGATCCTACGCAGTGCCGTAGGGGACCGCACCGCCACTTCCCAGCAAATTAGGGACACTGTTGCTCCTGGGGTATCGGCGAGGACCATTCGCAACCGTCTCCACGAAGCTGGGCTACGGTCCCGCACACCGTTAGGCCGTCTTCCGCTCACGCCCCAACATCGTGCAGCCCGCCTCCAGTGGTGTCGCGACAGGCGTGAATGGAGGGACGAATGGAGACGTGTCGTCTTCAGCGATGAGAGTCGCTTCTGCCTTGGTGCCAATGATGGTCGTATGCGTGTTTGGCGCCGTGCAGGTGAGCGCCACAATCAGGACTGCATATGACCGAGGCACACAGGGCCAACACCCGGCATCGTGGTGTGGGGAGCGATCTCCTACACTGGCCGTACACCACTGGTGATCGTCGAGGGGACACTGAATAGTGCACGGTACATCCAAACCGTCATCGAACCCATCGTTCTACCATTCCTAGATCGGCAAGGGAACTTGCTGTTCCAACAGGACAATGCACGTCCGCATGTATCCCGTGCCACCCAACGTGCTCTAGAAGGTGTAAGTCAACTACCCTGGCCAGCAAGATCTCCGGATCTGTCCCCCATTGAGCATGTTTGGGACTGGATGAAGCGTCGTCTCACGCGGTCTGCACGTCCAGCACGAACGCTGGTCCAACTGAGGCGCCAGGTGGAAATGGCATGGCAAGCCGTTCCACAGGACTACATCCAGCATCTCTACGGTCGTCTCCATGGGAGAATAGCAGCCTGCATTGCTGCGAAAGGTACTTGATACTCTCTTATCAATCAAGCACTTCCGGTAAAACTCCGTAAGAACAAAACAGCATTGCGCAATCACAAACTTGATTTTCGTGCAACATAGTCTAAGTAATATATATACATGCGCTGCAGCGGCTAAGTCAGTCGTATCAATCAAGCACTCGATATTCGTTTGGTGCAAAATTGATGGTACATTGACAAAAGTAATAAAAGGTCAAGGAGATGTAACAGTATATTATCATCCTTAATAAACATTGTCCTACCTATTGAGGTTATAAAGAACACTACCCTAAGTACCTACTTAACGATAAAAATGATTTAAGTGCAACAGAGTCCTAGTAATACTAGAGACTCTGTTGTTGCACTTGAATTCTCGATATTCCTTGATACTCTCTTATCAATCAAGAACTTCCGGTAAAACTCCGTAAGAACAAAACAGCATTGCGCAATCACAAACTTGATTTTCGTGCAACATAGTCTAAGTAATATATATACATGCGCTGCATTGTCCGTTGTAACAACACAGGTCCCATAATTTCTGTCTGCGACCACTCCAATTGCAAATGTTCTATAACAGATAATGTCTCTGTCGTAGTAGGATTCCAATCCAGCTTTAGCCTTCTCATCACCCCTCACTACAGCAATGGTCATCCATGAATTACCTGGTACAACTTCATTTGTTGTACAGGAGAAATTAATTTTACAGCCAACAAAAGTTATTGGCCCACTCAGAATCTCCTGTTGGGAAACATCAATTGGTGTCTCATCAAAGCTGAAAACAGTCTTGTAGATTGGCATTCTGCTCCTCCTTGCATATCTTCTACGGCGGTACTTAGCCGCTGCAGCGCATGTATATATATTACATAGACTATGTTGCACGAAAATCAAGTTTGTGATTGCGCAATGCTGTTTTGTTCTTACGGAGTTTTACCGTTTTTCAGTTACGACTGACTTAGCCGCTGCAGCGCATGTATATATATTACTTAGACTATGTTGCACGAAAATCAAGTTTGTGATTGCGCAATGCTGTTTTGTTCTTACGGAGTTTTACCGGAAGTGCTTGATTGATAAGAGAGTATCAAGGAATATCGAGAATTCAAGTGCAACAAAACAGTAATATCAATCCTTATCTATCCCGTGAAATTTTTTTTAAAAAAAAAATAAAAATACTAAACATTATAAATGAAGGGTGCGGGAGTTACGACTCCTGGGGAGGTTGGCTGTAAAATTAATTTCTCCTGTACAACAAATGTACTGTACTAGTGCCGACATTGTGCATGCTCTGTTGCCTGTGTCTATGTGCCTGTGGTTCTGTCAGTGTGATCATGTGATGTATCTGACCCCAGGAATGTGTCAATAAAGTTTCCCCTTCCTGGGACAATGAATTCACGGTGTTCTTATTTCAATTTCCAGGAGTGTATATATATATATATTCACTTATGAAATTTGTTATTAACAATCGGAACGAATTCAAAAGTAATAGCAGTGTACATGGCTACAACACTAGGAGAAAGGATGATCTTCATTACTCAAGGTTAAATCTAACTTTGGCTCAGAAGGGGGTAAATTATGCTGCCACGAAAGTCCTTGGTCACTTACCTAACAGCATCAAAAGTCTGACAGATAGCCATATAACATTTAAAAGGAAATTAAAAGAATTTGTTAATGGCCATTAGATGAATTTTTGGATATAGTAAGTGGGTAATTTCCCTAACCCCCACCAAAAAAAAAATTAAGAATATTGTCATGTAATATTTTGTGTAATGCAATATCTTGTATAGACACCTTTCATTAATCTGACACGTTCCACATCATTACGAAGTGTTGTATTCATGATCTATGGAACAAGTACTAAGTTAATCTAATCTTCAAAATGATGAACAACTCCTTTACTGTATTGTGGCCAGTGACGAAAGATGGATGACCCACTATAACCATGAGGTGGAAAGCCGAACAATACAGCACTGAAATTCCTTCTTACCATCCTTCTTCTTCTTGGAGCCATACACTTGTAATGCGTCGGTTGCTCACAGGCAGCGTTCCCTTGCTTCTTGAATAGGCTTTTCAAAGTTGTTGATGAAAGTCCATGTCTTGATATTCTGTGACCATGATTGCTTCCTTCTACCTAGTGGTCGCTTTCCTTCTATTCTGCCTTCTAGATTTAATTGCAGAAGTTCATATTTCTTTCCTCTCATAATGTGCCCCAGGTATGATGTCTTTCTTCTTTTCATTGTCCACATTAGTTCTCTGTCCGCCCCAGCTCTATGCAGTACTTCATCATTGCTCACTTTCTCAATCCATGGTATTTTTAGTCAGCGGCTCAAGAACCACATTTCTGCTACTTCTAATCTCTTTCCAGAAGCTGCTTTAATTGACCAATTTTCCGCTCCATGCAGTAGGGCATAGGGTTGTACCACCCTTATTCTCAGATGAAGCGGCATATCTGTCTATATCAGCACATTTCGTAGCTTTCGAAACGTTTCTTTGGCAATCCCACAGCGAATCTTAATTCCCTCATCTCAATCAAGTTTCGAGTTTATCACAGATCCTAGATATTTAAATTTGGTACTTTCTCGATTTTCTACCACTAATGACTAGGGACTCGTTTTGATCAGAGGTTCTTTCAATTGACATCCATGTAGTTTCTTAGCATTTATTCTGACACCAATATGCTGACCAGCTTTATCTACTTCTGTATTTTCTGTAGCTTAGCTACGTATGGCGCAAACAAAGCTGCGTCGTCGGAATACCTTAAGTTCCAGATCTTCAGTCCATTTACTTTTATAATTCTGAGTCTTGACTGGTACGAAAACTCTTGTCCAGATACAAATTGAACAGTAACAGGGATAATATACAGCCGTGTCGGACTCTCTTCAATATTTGCACGGATTCTGTTTTTAAATTTTTGTTAATTCAGGGCCAGCCGGTGTGGCCGTGCAGTTCTAGGCGCGTCAGTGTGGAACAGCGAGACCGCTACGGTCACAGATTCGAATACTGCCTCGAGCATGGATGTGTGTGATGTCCTTAGGTTAGCTGGGTTTAAGTAGTTCTAAATCGATAGGACTGATGACCTCAGATGTTAAGTCCCATAGTGCTCAGAGCCATTTGGACCAATTTCTTTTTTTTTTTTCCTTTCTTTTCTTTTTTTTGTCAATTCAGGCCTCTGCTCACTGATTCCAGTATAACTGCTGAATGATTCTTATGTCCTTACCATCCAAACCTATTTCTTGTAAGATTATAATACGGGGGTCATGCTTAACGGTGTCAAATACTTTCTCACAGTCGATAAAGCATATATCAATTCCTGATGATCGTCATAGCATGTTTGCATAAGTATCTTCCTTTTGCCAAATAACGCTTCTCAGTTTACCATGCCCTTCATAAAACGAAACTGGGTTTCTCCACAATGCTCCTCACATTTATGATAAATTCGGTTTTGTATGATTCTTAGAAAAGTTTTCAGAGCATGGCTCAGTCGAAATTCTGAACACGTTTTTTGCATTTGCTTTCTTCAGTAATGATACAAAGGTTGATTTCAGCCATTCATCCGTGATCTGGCCTGAGCTGTAAATTTCATGATATAGGGCAGTCAACGTTTTTGGGTCCATGCATTTTAAAATATCAGTGGGTAAGTTATATCCACCAGGCGCTTTTCTGTTACTTTCAGCGCATATTCTACCTCTAATTGTGAGATACGCTGACCAGATTCTTCTTCATTTTGATTTACTGTCGTGTCTCTTTTGTCGCGAAACAGAGATGACAATCTGTTCTCCCAGTGTTTTGCCATTTTTTCAGATTCGTGAATAATCCCATTATCCTCATCTCTTAAAGCAGTTAGCTTCTGCTTCTTAAAGTTTCCAGTTACAACCCTGATCATCTTATGGAAACTATACGAGTCATGTAACTTCAACATTTCTTGCCCGTTTGTGCGTTGTTCCTCAATCCACTTTGCTTTTGCTTCTCAAACCATCTTCTTTATTTCTTTATGTGTCTGTCGGTATTCCACATTTTTCTGATGCACCTTCTGTGTTCTACGTTCTTCCATTTTCAGTGAAATATTTTTTGTCATCCAGTGCTTAGACTGCTGCTTTTACGCGTACCAATTTTGGTTGTAGCAACTTGGATTGCTGCATTGCGTACTTCTTCCCAACATTCATTAGTACTTCTTTCTTGGATCTCGTCAATGGGTGGCATGTTATTTCCCATTTCTTTCACCACCTTCTCTCTCAATCTTAGGTTCTTCAGTTTTTCAGTATCAAATCTTTCACCCACGCTGTTTTTCGACTTTGAGCATTGAAATTTAATCTTTATGGTACCAATACCAGAATTGTGGTCTGATCCAATATCTGCGCCTGGATGTGCTGCTGAACGGGTCATGCTGTTTTGAAATCGTTTATTGATCAGTAAATAATCGATCTAATTCCTAATCATTCTCCCTTCTGTATCCTGCGGCGACTTCGAGGTGTACAGTCTTCTGGAATGTAGCTTGTAAAAAGTCTTTTTATTGTGAATTCTTCAGCCCTACAGAAATCGATAGGGGCCATACCACTTTCATTTGTTTCACCAGGACAAAATCCTCCTGCGACTCCATCAGTTCTTCCTTTTCCAACTTTTGCATTGAAATCTCCCATTATCAAGTTCATGTCTTCCTTCTAGGTTCGTGTTATTGAATGGAGATCATCGTAGAAGCTCTAAATATCTTCATCGCTCTTGTCCGGCTTTGGTGCATATACTGAATTACATTCACATTCTGCTTCAGGCCTTCAATGTGGATGGCAATTACTCGGTCAGATATTGCAGCTGTGCTAATTTCACAGTTCATGAACTTTTTCCCAACTATGATTGCCATTCCATTTTTCCCATTTTTAGAAGGTCCTGAACAGAACATTCTTTTATCTGCTTGACTGACACATCCATTATCTGGCCATCAACGTTCACTGATACCCATATATCTATCTTTAAGCGTGTCATTTCCTTGAAGAGATTCTGCATCTTTCCTCCTTCTAATAGACTTCGTACGTTCCAAGTAGCACATGAGAAGGTATTCTATATTTTTCTTGTTGTATTCTGCCTTTCCCATGCTGGTCCAGGCTCCCCAGAATCTTCTAGCACCTAGTTGCACCACCTTATGGTGGAGGATTTCCCTTGTGTGTTACCTCCTGGGGTAGTTTTCCGTTTCTGTTTTTCCACCATGTGTTAGAGATGCGGGAGAACAGGTTTACCTATGAGTGTCCTGGGGAAGGAAAGAGCACTTTTGTTTGCCGTTACCTTCAATGCTTAGGTTGGAAACTGAAAGACACCCTCAGGCCTCTTTACCTAATACCATCAGGTTCGAAGGAAACAAGAGCTGCCAAGGGAGGTCTACAGGAAAGAAGACAGAAAGGAGCCTGACACAAGTAGTGTATTGTATTGTATTGTATGTTAACTGGGGGCGTATAAACGACGGAGAGCCTCTGTCCCCTCTGCAGCTGCAGTGGACCACAACCCCATGAAGACTACCGCAGTCCACTTCATCCCTTCGCCGCCCCACACCGAACCACTCTTTCAGGGTTATTATGCAGTGCGGCGCCCGTTGACACCCCTCCCCCCCTCCCAGGGAACGTCTCACACCGATGAGCGTCACCCCCAAGTTTGCGTGGTAGAGTAATGGTGGTGTACGCGTACATGGAGAACTTGTTTGCGCAGCAATCGCTGACATAGTGTAGCTGAGGCGGAATAAGGGTAACCAACCCACATTCGGCGAGGCAGATGGAAAACCGCCTAAAAACCATCCACAGACTGGTTGGCTTACTGGTCCTCAACACAAGTCCGCCAGTCAGATTCGTGCTGGGGACTAGGCGCTCCATCCCAATCCGGAAAGCCGTGCGTTAGACCGCACAGTTAACCGGACGGGTTGAAACAAGTAAGTGGTGGCAATGTCAGACACAGCTCGGGGCCCCAAGGATGCTACCCGTGTACTTCTTGATGAAATCCCCTGGGGGAGTCTATCCATCAGAAAAAAATTTGAAAACCATTTTTTTGACCCAAAAAATTGTTGACTGAAATTTTGTGCCAGTAAGTAAAAATAAGTGCTGCTTGATATTGTGATACCCTAAAAACCTATGGGGGGGGGGGAGGGCGATACAGATCAATAAAAGGTGAATATTAACTAAGAAAGTGCACTCGTTGGATTACAATGCACGCCTCCACACAACCAAAGGCACAATGTACCTCCTTGATGCCTTCGATTGGGATCGTCATCACCCCGCTGAAAACACAACAGCAGTTTCAGATTTTCGTGTTCTCACCTCTCTGAAATTGCTTATGGAAGAAAAAGGTGTCAAAGACCCAAAGAAGCGGCGGAAGACTTTTATGAGGAAGGTTTCATAAATCTCATCCATCGCCTCACCAGGTGCTATCAGAATGAAGGCGATTCGGTCGGAAAATTATGATTCATGTATTTTCTTTCGTCGTAATGATATGGGACGAGTCATTTTACAATCACATTGAAAATCAATTTGCATATACGGTTGCATTTTGAACATTTCTGAGAGTTTTTCTTTTTATTATTATTTCAAGAAAAAATGTGAGTTAATATTTCTTACCCCCATATTTTACACATTACAGTAATAGAAATTCTTCTACGGAATAGTAGTTGTCAAGGACAAGCGTTTTCAGTATGTTATCAAATTTTACTTTCTGTCAGTCAGACATCTACATCTACATCCATACTCCGTAAGCCACCTGACAGTGTGTGGTGGAGGGTACTTCTATTCCAGTCTCGTATTATTCGTGGAAAGAAGGATTGTCGGTATGCTTCTGTGTGGGCTCTAATCTCTCTGATTTTATCCTCATGGTCTCTTCGCGAGATATACGTAGGAGGGAGCAATATACTGCTTGACTCTTCGGTGAAGGTATGTTCTCGAAACTTTAACAAAAGCCCGTACCGAGCTACTGAGCGTCTCTCCTGCAGAGTCTTCCACTGGAGTTTATCTATCATCTCCGTAACGCTTTCGCGGTTACTAAATCATCCTATAACCAAGAGCGCTGCTCTCCATTGGATTTTCGCTATCTCTTCTGTCAACCATATCTGGTATGGATCCCATACTGCTGAGCAGTATTCAAGCAGTGGGCGAACAAGCATACTGTAACCTACTTCCTTTGTTTTTGGATTGCATTTCCTTAGGATTCTTCCAATGAATCTCAGTCTGGCATCTGCTTTACCGACGATCAACTTTATATGATCATTCCATTTTAAATCACTCCTAATGCGTACTCCCAGATAATTTATGGAATTAACTGCTTCCAGTTGCTGACCTGCTATTTTGTAGCTAAATGATAAAGGATCTATCTTTCTATGTATTCGCAGCACATTACACTTGTCTAAATTGAAATTCAATTGCCATTCCCTGCACAATGCGTCAATTCGCTGCAGATCCTCCCACATTTCAGTACAATTTTCCATTGTTACAAACTCTCGATACACCACAGCATAATCTGCAAAAAGCCTCAGTGAACTTCCGATGTCCTCCACAAGGTCATTTACGTATATTGTGAATAGCAACGGTCCTACGACACTCTCCTGCGGCACACCTGAAATCACTCTTACTTCGGAAGATTTTTCTCCATTGAGAACGACATGCTGCGTTCTGTTATCTAGGAACTCTTCAATCCATTCACACAATTGCTATGATAGTCCATATGCTCTAACTTTGTTCATTAAACGACTGTGGGGAACTGTATCGAACGGCTTGCGGAAGTCAAGAAACACGGCATCTACCTGTGAACCCGTGTCTATGGCCCTCTGAGTCTCGTGGACGAATAATGCGAGCTGGGTTTCACACGATCGTCTTTTTCGTAACCCATGCTGATTCGTACAGAGTAGATTTCTAGTCTCCAGAAAAGTCATTATTCTCGAACATAATACGTGTTCCAAAATTCTACAACTGATCGACGTTAGAGATATAGGTCGATAGTTCTGCACATCTGTTCGACGTCCCTTCTTGAAAACGGGGATGACCTGTGCCCTTTTCCAATCCTTTGGAACTCTACGCTCTTCTAGAGACCTACGGTACACCGCTGCAAGAAGGGGGCAAGTTCCTTTGCCTACTCTGTGTAAAATCGAACTGGTATCCCATCAAGTCCAGCGGTGTTTCCTCTTTTGAGCGAATTTAATTGTTTCTCTATCCCTCTGTCGTCTATTTCGATATCTACCATTTTGTCATCTGTGCGACAATCTAGAGAAGGAACTACAGTGCAGTCTTCTTCTGTGAAACAGCTTTGGAAAAAGACATTGAGTATTTCGGCCTTTAGTCTGTCATCCTCTGTTTCAGTACCATTTTGGTCACAGTGTGTCTGGACATTTTATTTTGATCCATATCCATTTTCTATATCATTGGGTAGGCGATCACAACTTTTATTGCAGCACTGTGTTTCGCTTTATGTGCGAAATACTAGCTTAATGTGGAGCAATGAATGCCATTTTTCCTTCTAGTATTATAGTTATGCACCTCATTCTTCCTTTTGAACTGTGGCGTAATATTTACTACAAACTTCATGAGGGAATAAACATACTGTGAATCAGTGGTCGGAATGCCGAATTTCTTAAACAGATGTCTGTAAGATGATCGTTGGTTAGCACCACATATTATTCTTGCAGGAAATTTTTGCACAATGAAGACTTTCTTTCTTAAAAATGAGGTACCCTAGAACATTATTCCATATGGTATTATTGAATAAAAATATGAAAATAATGTCAACTTGATTTTTCTCTCACCAATATTTGCAATGATTCTAAGCGCAAATGTGGCTGGTCTAAGTTGTTTTAAGAGTTCCAAAATGTGTTTTTTTTTCAGTTAGAATTCTCGTCCATATAGGCCCCTAAGAATATTCAAGTTTACACTCTATTATTTCCTCATCATGTGTTATGCTTATCGTTGGTGCAGTACATCTAGATGTACGGAGCTGAATATATTATGTCTTCCTAAATTGAAGGTAATACCATTGACAGAAAACCAGTCAGTGATACTTTTAAAAACTTAGTTTACCATTTCTTCTGCTTTTGTAATGTGCTTGGATTGATTCAAATACTAGTATCATCCGCAAAAAAAAAAGAGAACTAATTCTGCCTGTTGTATACCAGACGGAAGATCGTTTAGATATGCGAGAACACTAGTTGTCCTAAATTGAACCATTGAGAACCACACACGTGGTTTTCTCCCAAGACAGAATTATGTTCCCGGAATATATTGCTTGTGTTGCGAAGCACAACTTTCTGCATTTTTTTGGTTAGATATATTACGAATTGGTTGGCTAAACGTCAGTTTATTTATAAGAATACTGTGATTCACACAGTCAAATGCTTTAGAGATGTCGCAGAAAATACCAACCCTCGCTATTTTACTATTTACTGCTTGTACAGTCTTGTGAGCAAATTTGTAAATGGCATCTCAGTAGAGCAAACCTTCTGAAATCCAAACTATGATTTGCTAAGGGAGCTGCTGCTGCCAAAGTGAGATACTATTCTAGAATACATATTCTTCTCAGAAAATTTTGAGAATGATGTCAGCAGTGAAACAGGTCGGTAGTTTCTTACATCTTTCTTATCTTTCACCTTTCTTAAAGAGGTGTTCAACAACGGCATATTTCAGTCTATCTCGAAAAATGCCTTAAGTTAGTGATTAATAACATATTTGAGATAAGATTGGATTTGTTACAACGTAAAAACCGTTTCGTACATTATCAAAACCAGATGAGCATTTATTTTTGAGAGAATGTATAATTTTCTTAATTTCAGAAGGAGATGTTGATGATACATACAGTACGTAATTGAATTTCATGAAAGTTGCATTTCTAAGAAAGTGTTGTGATTTTGCTCTTGATTTGTTTGTCTCTAAGCTTTCTACTATATTTAAGAAATGATTATTAAATTCATTTTCTACCTGTGTCTCATCACTCATAGACCTTCCATTCAGCTCAATACTGATGTCGTCTTGTTCTGTGGTTAGTTGTCATGGTTCTCGTTTCACTACCTATCATACAGCTCTAAGCCTGTTGTCCAAAGTACAAATTTCTGACATTATTTGCCTGATATTTCATTTTTTAATAACATTTCCTAGCAATTTTGGGTAGTTTTGTGTGCAACTGTTGCAGGATCACTACTCGTTCTTTCGAAAACATATATTTCCCTTTTCCTTTCACAAGATACTCTAATCCTTCGAATGGTCCATGTTTTCTTACATTGCTGTTTAGTGTAATTTCTGATTAGGTTATAGGGAAAGCTATTTTCAAATAATGATATGACTTTATCATGTGTTGTTGTTGTGGTCTTCAGTCCTGACACTGGTTTGATGCAGCTCTCCATGCTACTCTATCCTGTGCAAGCTTCTTCATCTCCCAGTACCTACTGCAACCTACATCCTTGTCAATCTGCTTGGTGTATTCATCTCTTGGTCTCCCCCTACGATTTTTACCCTCCACGCTGCGCTCCAATACTAAATTGGTGATCCCTTGATGCCTCAGAACATGTCCTACCAACCGATCCCTTCTTCTGGTCAAGTTGTGCCACAAACTTCTCTTCTCCCCAATCCTATTCAATACTTCCTCATTAGTTATGTGATCTACCCATCTAATCTTCAGCATTCTTCTGTAGCACCACATTTCGAAAGCTTCTATTCTCTTCTTGTCCAAACTATTTACCGTCCATGTTTCACTTCCATACATGGCTACACTCCATACAAATACTTTCAGAAACGACTTCCTGACACTTAAATCTATACTCGATGTTAACAAATTTCTCTTCTTCAGAAATGCTTTCCTTGCCATTGCCAGTCTACTTTTTATATCCTCTCTACTTCGACCATCATCAGTTATTTTGCTCCCCAAATAGCAAAACTCCTTTACTACTTTAAGTGTCTCATTTCCTAATCTAATACCCTCAACATCACCCGACTTAATTCGACTACATTCCATTATCCTCGTTTTGCTTTTGTTGATGTTCATCTTATATCCTCCCTTCAAGGCACCATCCATTCCGTTCAACTGCTCTTCCAAGTCCTTTGCTGTCTCTGACAAAATTACAATGTCAAAACCTAAAAGTTTTTACTTCTTCTCCATGGATTTTAATACCTACTCCAAATTTTTCTTTTGTTTCCTTTACTGCTTGCTCAATATACAGATTGAATAACATCGGGGAGAGGCTAAAACCCTGTCTTACTGCCTTCCCAACCACTGCTTCCCTCTCATGTCCCTCGACCCTTATAACTGCCATCTGGTTTCTGTACAAATTGTAAACAGCCTTTCGTTCCCGGTATTTTACCCCTGCCACCTTTAGAATCTGAAAGAGAGTATTCCAGTCAACATTGTCAAAAGCTTTCTCTAAGTCTACAAATGCAAGAAACGTAGGTTTGCCTTTCCTTAATCTTTCTTCTAAGATAAGTCGTAAGGTCAGTATTGCCTCACGTGTTCCAGTATTTCTACGGAATCCAAACTGATCTTCCCCGAGGTCAGCTTCTACTAGTTTTTCCATTCGTGTTTAAGGAATTCGTGTTAGTATTTTGCAGCTGTGGCTTATTAAACTGATTGTTCGGTAATTTTCACATCTGTCAACACCTGCTTTCTTTGGGATTGACTTTATCATGGAAATGATTAAATTTTATCTTACCATTTGGTTCATTGTAAGTTACATCTCATGTTGTTTTCGGTAAACTATTCTTAAAAACATTAGTTCTGGGGTCATTAATTATTATTTTAATTGATTCCCACTCAGGAGTATGCATGCTGTAAGACGCTATGTTATTTATGCTACCTAACTGTGCATCCAGATCAGAGAGAGCACTTGTTACTGTATAAACAGTCATTTTCTTACTTTCATCAGAGAAAACATTATCAATTAGGGCCCTACTGCCTTCAGCCACCTGTTTTGGGAAGTTAATTACTGAGACCAAATTGTAGGATCCAAATAAGGTTTTTAGAACATTTTTCCCATCAGAATTCTTAACAAAATCTACACTGACGTCAGCACAGACTATTAACAGCTTGCTGCTGTCTGACAGATAGCACAGTAGGGAATCCAGATTCCACATAAGTAGTTCAAAATTTCCCAGTGGGTATCTTTATAAATTAGAATTAAAAGTGAACTATTTTTCAGCATTGATACACAGGCCCACACTTATTACTACAAAATCTACTTGTCCCAATATTTTCAAACTTTTCTTCTCTTATTTTATTTCTGCACGAGTAATCTGCAATTCTGCAACCTTTTAAAATTACGAGCCCTCCGAATACGTGGTGCTCCGACAGGCACAGGATGTATATCTTTTCAGAGCTCTCTAAATTTTCCAAATGGGCAAGAAACTCTTCTGCCTTACATTCATTTCTCTAAAATTCTGATGAAATACGCCAACCTTACTTTCCTGTGTGTTATTGAGCATTTTGTTTGACTTTCTGTTGTTTTTACATCTTTCAAACCAGAGTGCCTAAATCCTGATTCTAACCTAGAAAAGTTACTCCGCTGACACCAGTGACCACAGGGATCTTGCTGTGTGTGATGGTGGACCCAATATATTACGTGCAGGAAGTTCAGCTAAGCTATATTTCCCTCTCTTATTCAGGTTAGGCCCTGTCTGGTATATTCCCAGCTCCCAGTTGTAGCAACTGGCACTGCACTCATATGAGATTTCGTTTCAGTCAGCAACAGCCTCTCAACTCAGCGTTCACACGGCTCACAGCAGTGTTTACCCACAGCTGGTCGTGTCGCTGCAGGACCTCCACAAAACTCTCATTTGTGTGTGAAGTGGCTGATCCTGTTTCATCCAGGTCATCCCAAATTCTGCAATTATTGTTCTTAGGCAGTCTGCTCCCTGCTCCACCACTATAGTAACCTGATCCTCTTTGCCGAAACCTCTGCACAAACTGCCTATGTCCTGTGGCACATGGCTAAGGCTAGCACTTAGGTTCACCATACTTGTAACCCGTTTCCCTGTCATTAATTTGTCCTGTATCATCTGGCCTACACTTGCTCCTTAGTAGATGTTGGCCACTTCTAGTGGTAAACAAATGACTGTGGTGGTGTCTGCTTGTCCTACGAGAGATTTTGTGATCTTCCGACATTTCTGCACGCTAATTCTCCATTCGTGACTTATTTTCTCCCTCGGTGACATTGCTGTTTGGTGATGCTGCTCGAACCAGCTGCCGTTAAGAGAGTTTCTTCCTTGGGCTATCGCCTACAGTGTACAAATACTGGCCACCCAATGTCTTATGGACAGTAAATATTTGAACGCAGCTCACTTCCCTGTTTAGCTACAGCACTGTACGAAGTCCTTGTTTGTGACAATAAGCGAACTGGGGTATCCAGGTTTACCTGAACCGCGAACCTCGAGAAACCTGATTAACTTCCCCTCCTCTCTGCGTAAATTTTCTGCAGAAAGTTCTGCGAAATGCAGTCACTAATGCCTAATTTCAGTCTGTTTACTTGACTCCCTGTACTGGATTCAGACTGCTTAACTTACGTCCAATAATGGAACCACAGAAGACCATATTTCGTCTTTCCAGATTTCAGTTAACACTTCAATGTGTAAAAGAACTATTTGTTTTTGATTACCAAGAATGTAGTGCACGATGCTCAGCTTAGAATGTTGACTTTCCCTCATCTTTTTTGGGCTTGAATCACGTAAATAGCAGATTCTGTGCTACTTTCGTTGGAAGATATCGACTTATCCGTGTAGGGTTATTAACAATGATATAGACACTGAAAAACGTGTGTGAACATTGTCTGAAATAGGCTTTACACCTAAATTCAAAGAGTTAATTATACTATTGGTAGCACCTTTTCTGCCCAAAGCAATTACTCATACGTCACCTTACGATTCGTCCTCACAATTTCCCATTTAATGTTTCTGTTTTTTATATGTTACACGACGGCAATTTTTCGTTTCGAAAGTAAAGTTTGAATCATGTGTACCCCAAGCCATTGCTACTTAGTTCGAAAGGTTAATTAGTCAGAATCATAAGAAAAATTCTTAATCGGACCGACAGCACAAGCACTCTGTCTTCAGGCCACAAGTGGCCCATCGGGACCATCCGACCACCGTGTCATCCTCAGGTGAGAATGCGGACAGGAGGGGCGTCGGCTCAGCACACCGTTCTCCCGGTCGTTATGATGGTTTTCTTTGACCGGAGCCGCTACTATTCAATCGGATCGACAGCACTCGCTTTTATTTACATCTGCCCATATTCGTCATTTCCTTTTATGTTACCTCAATAGCGCATACGCATAATTAAATAGCATTACGTGGAACTTTAGTAAGACCCAGAAACTGAATCCAAGGAATTTCCTGCAAATCAAAAACATTAGCTCAGAAACAATATCACACTGTTTAAACGAAACAAAAAATAACCAGAATACCGTTAGACTTCGATAAAACATTTCTAAATATAGAAAGAAACAATCAAAAATAATTTTTGGACGGTCTCATTTTGGAACAGCTTACAGTGCAATGGACCACTTGGAAGTCGTGAACGTACCTATAGAACGGGTAAATCAATAAATATGCATAGCACCTTCCTGTGGAGGTCATATATTACGAGGAACATCTTCACTGAACTGCAACTAAATCTTCACTAGCAACTTTGAGAAACAGTGGATAATGAATAACATACATGCCTATGCCGCAGCTTCCTTTAGACTTCATCAGGATAACGGGAAATTTAGGAACGAAACATGAATTAAGCAAGGATACTCCACATCGCTAAAATTATTCCACCTGTTCTACAAAATGTTTTCATATCTCTAAACTGGGAAACCAAATGCTAATACAACGTATTCATAACACCTTTGTTTTAGTGATGATTTTATACTGTTTGTTTGCAGTGGATATATATTTCAATAAAAAATGAAACAACTCAATAGAAAAAGATGAAAGTACATTTGAAAAAGATTTAGTGCGTGACTAAAATAATAAAGAACCAATATACTAAGAAACAGTCGGGATTGACATTGAAGTTATAGGAAACGATGGTGTGTTTAAATATTTAGGATTGTATAAGACGACTCGACTGACAAAAGCAAAGGTATACAAAAAGAGTTACTTTAGCCTGAAGTGCTTCCGACAGACATCTAAAAAGAATTTTCACAACAAAGCTTCTACTGTGTTTCTGAATAAATGCTTGCAATCAGTGCGTACTCTCAGTTTTTATTGTTATGAAAACGGAAGGTTCTACAACAATCAATGAAAATACGTATGTTGGGAAAGACAAGGACAGAGAGGAAGGCAAAATAATGGATCAGTAACCCGACTGGGATGGAAGATATAATTATGGCAGTAACGAAAATGAACTGAGTAGGGTAATGGACCAAAGAAGGACTTTACCAGATCTCAAGTGATATGAAATGACCGGAACGACAACCTAATGCAAATTGTGTAGTTCGCGTAAGAAAACAGTAAGGACATGGAAACATAAGGCCGAAAATCATAACGCATGCAAACGTCTCGAGGAGGTATCTCCTCTGTCAGGTAATGGGTATCCAAGAACTGCTGATTATGATGATGAAATGATTCAGTCAACTGCGTAAACAGATCATGTCTAAAAATTACCAATATCTGAATTTTGTTGTACTACAACTCATTAAGTCGTACTGGCGCAAACATATAAAATAACTAAGTTTCGGTTTTAGACACTTCCTAAGAAACACCACACCAACAAACGCATCCAAAATATGCAGTAAGTACATATAATAAACACTGCAAAATATATTGTAGATTACAGCTGACTACGTTTCAGGTAACTTATTCGAAACAGAACTACAAATTAAAGTTGTACCTAGTAAGTTATTAGGTGTGTATTTTAAATAATTCAAAGAAAATTTCAACGAAGAAACCACATATGTTTAGGGCTTTCTAGCATATCATTTATATAGTACGGGGATGGTCTTTTATGGATACATTGTTGAGCAAAACCGGACATGATACCTTATTGTTTTCACTTTCTTAGTTTTGCTCTGTACACAGAAAATGGGTACAGTTGCTAACGACATCTCCGTTAACAAATAGATCATGTCGACATTTATTCGTTCGATACTTTCTGCTTCCGTCATTTCCGTCACTGTTCTTCCGTTTTCAAGCCAGAGGTCGGTAGCGACTAATCAGTCCAAGCCGAACACTTGGATCCTCCGACCCTCTTCTATGTATCCTATATACAAGCCATTAACGCCGCCCCTCCAAGACAACCCACGCAAGAGTTCGCCGGTGGTCGGATTTTCTATGGTGGTTGTGGTCTCCATTCCTGTTTGACCTCAACACGCCGTATCCTCTATGGCGGTTCATATGTCTGCTTCTTTTTTCTTTTATTTCTTTTGTTTGTATTTGCATTTCTTTTATTTCTTTATTCAGTTGGAGCAATAAATTCAAAAGTGACGAACGTCTATGATTCCCACACTTCACTTGATAGCTGGTGGATTTTATATTGCAGTCAATGCAGCAGGTAGGGCACAGACCGTTGCACACTGTGGCGTGTCAGCGTTGTTAACTAGCATAATGTATCAAACGGTGATCAGCTAGAGCACAGCTAGCGCCTAATAACTGAGGTCACCTAATTCTTTGCATGCTGGAAGGATGCAAGCTTTTGAAAATATTCTTGCCCATTGCATTCACACCTATAGTCTCTTATGATTATCTCAGTACACCCAGGCAAGGATTCAAAGACCCTCTGTTAATAACTGCACATTTGTTAACACCAATTGTAACTTTTAATTCACATAAGTGGATTTCAGTGTCCACTTCCCAGAATTGAGTCTAACATTCTGCGTGCTGTCCGTTTGCTCTAAGTCGTGTCTCCCTACCACTTACGTGCAACGACGCTCTGAGCGTGTTTTTTAGGCAATTGACTAGTTTGAACCTGGGACCTGTTGTTGGTAAGGAGCCGCCAGACCACACGTGACATGTAGAGTTCAGAAGAGTTCAGTGATACTAGCGATGATATAATCAAATACTTAATGATTTCAGCATCAGCTCCACTAAACTCCCTGTAAAAGAATCTTAATACTAACTAAACTTAGTGGAAGGGGTTCAAGGCTTTCCTATTTTTAGTTAGCTGGTCAAATAAGGTCGAAAAAGCAGTTAAGTTTACCATTGGAAATTTTACTCTACTCACAAAACATTGTTTGTAAATTGCACTATTGATAAAAGGAAATATTTTAATACAGGATGATAAAAACCAACTGCGTTCAACAAAAATGTGAACGAATATGCCCTGAATGGGTTTCCAAGTTCTACAATGGATCGAAGGATGACCTATGCCATATCACATCTATAATCTAGATTTAACATTCATCAAAGAGAAAACTATCAAAATGGTCTACAGTGACCCTCAATTATCTTTAATTACTTATCTAACTTGTCGTAAATTACAGTGGCTGATGTGGCTTCTCAATAATTATATAACAGAAAAATCATTGCGTTTCAGATTTTAACTTCAAGTAGCAAATGTGTATACCATGAGTTTTAATTGACGATCAACACTAGTATTACGTAAAAAGGGGATGTAACAGATGAGACTTCTGCAGTTCTGAGTGAAGCGTTATGCACTGTTATGCGGCATCGCGTGCGTTCATTACCTTGACGGTGTTTAGAAAGCATCAGCGGGCGGCGGGCGGCGCAGCTCCACACAGCTCGCCATCTTGGAAGCAACTCTCTCCTAACTTCTTCTTACTACAATTTACCGAAGTTGGTTTAAAGAAAGCTAGCTGTCTGTGTTTTCAACTGACCAATCAGGGTCTCAATGTTAACCTTATGCTCCGCCTACAAAAATTCTGTCTATCCAATGAGAAACGTTATACTTTTCGTGGTGGGGCAATGTTTTTAACGTTTGCAGCGTAACACTCACGCGAAAAAGTCTCGCGCTAAAACTTGCAGCTGGTGTGGCCCTTTTAGTGTTATTGTAAGATCTACACTGTTCTTCTGGATGGCTCTATCTTTTAACATGGGCTGGGGGGTGGTCCTGGCTGTCAGCCGGCGATATGGGTGTCCGTCCCTTATCGTATGGCCTTCTAGCTTAACGCGGTTCTGCTCTCGGCTTCTCGTTTTTTCCCCTCGGAACTGCGTCTGTTTCACGGTGGGAAGGTATGACATGCATTTAGGTGTTCTTGTGTTAGTCTGTGGTATTCCATTTGCTCACTCGTTGATCATATTACTTTGGTTAATTTAATGTCAGGATTTATTCGGAGCTATGTGGCATACTGCCGGATTTGCTATCATGTCAGGCTTTTCATGGAAGGTGTTGGATTTGCCTGACACCTTACAAGAGTCCTTCAAAAGGAAGCTCTGTCTTCCATCGTGTACTACAAACAAACAATGAACTCATCAGGATGCCATACCTAGAATTCAGCACACCTACTGTATATTGTGGTTTCTATTTATTTTTCGTTTCAGTGTTGCAAAACTGATTTTTTTCTCTGTAGCCAGTGCTGTGAAATTTTCCCTTTAGTGAGCTACAAATGGTATTATGCAGCTGCGTCGCTTGAGAGACTTGTGTCTCTCGTTTAACAATGTTTCTCATCGACGCACTTCACAACACTTGTTGCTCCACTAGCTTCGAGAAACTACTACTAATCGTCACGAGAAACTGCGCCAGCCTTCACCCACACATGAATAAAGGTAATAATAGATACATTTGCGTACAAGAGTTCACTGCCCATCAAAAAACGTTCATAAGTGACACATTTGTAAGCTATTGACCCACCAAACACATCCGATTGCAGTCACTTTTTTGCCCATGTTCCGAGAAAATAAGCAGGATACAGTGGTGATCAGGGGACGTGTGTATGTGACGTAAGAAAACACAGCTGGATCTTTCCGAAGACAGTTATGCTTGGGAATTGCTTTTCGTCACAAAAGAGAAGATCTTAACGTTTGAAAATACTTTTGTTTTACAGTGGATGTGAAATGGTTGACGAGAAATTCTCTCCTCTTGTCAGACGCTCATTTCAACGAACCCTCTGCTGGCAATGCTTCAATTCGTACTTCGACTGTGCCAGCGGTTGCTACTAGGACGTTTGCACCCAGGGGCCGTGTTCAAGATATCTATGGTCACGTGTGTCGGCAGACCCAGCCTCTTCAAAAATGGTTCAAATGGCGCTGAGCACTATGGGACTTAACTTCTGAGGTCATCAGTCCCCTAGAACTTAGAACTACTTAAACCTAACTAACCTAAGGACATCACACACATCCATGCCCGAGGCAGGATTCGAACCAGCGACCGTAGCGGTCGCGCGGTTCCAGACTGATTCTCCTAGAACTGCTCAGTGAGTTATTATACGTTGTTCTGGCTTTCAAAAGTTCGCCATTTAGTTCTGCTGAATGCTAAGACATTATTCGTGTTCTCTGACGTTCTGAAGATTATGTTTGTCTAAGGAGAAAGTAGAACCTGCCGCTGAGACCTTATGTTCTGTGGGCAGGTCAATATCTACGTCATTCCGACTTCCGTGTTTGCAGCCCACAGCAGGACTCACGCGAGACACGCAACGTCCTGCTGTTACAGGTCGATGTTTTTTTTCTGCCGGCTGTGAGACGATATGACTCTCTGTTTGGCTCTGGTGGATACTTCTCACACTACATAAACCAACAGTCTTACTAGTAACTTACTAATGCATTGTAATTACATATAACTTTCATGTGTCATGCTCAGAAAGTAGTTCAAATAGTAGAAATATAGGTTCGACTTGTCACGAAAAGAAAGTGTCTGCTTCCTCGTTCTCACAACATGTAACAATTTAATTTACTGCTGACGAGCATTAATAGATTGTCACTTCTGCATTGTGTCTTTCACATGAAGTTACAGATATTAATTTCTGCAGTTATCGATAGTAGAAATAAGGAGAATTTTCAAGATGGGTCAGGGGGGGATTGGGGGCGATATTACAATTTACTTACATTTATTACGCGTTTCTTTCTACAAATAATATAAAACATCTTACAAAAAGACTTTCAATTTGATTTCTATTCAATACCATACATAGGCAGCAGTTATCGGTTAGTAAAAGAGCGTTTGTTGATTAAAACGTCACTCATGTCAGATGGAATTGCTATAGTGTTGGTCTCTGCTTAAGATAGTCACCATCATGTCCATCGTGTCCCTCAATGTGTTCTGTTATCTGGTTTTCTGCTGTCACTCGCCTCCTAATCTCCAACAGCTAATCTTGAAGTCCAGCTTTCCTTGGTATTCCTCCTTGCTTTCTTCAGTCACGTACAACGAACAGCAATTTTACACCCCATTAGCGTGCGTCCATTCGAATGATCAGGCCTCACAAGACATTTCCCTTATTTTTTTAGCTTACGACTTTTCGTCGCTTATAAATCTCATAGAAAACCGAATGTGCCGAATCCACAATTCTCCACGTTCCTTAATGAAATAATGTGTTTCCACTCAAGACGAGGATATTGTGAAAGTCTTTTTTCTTTATAATTCACGTTTCACATTCATACAGCACCTTTTAAAATTTGAATTTTCGTGATTTGAGTAATTTCCTAAAAATTAGTATTAATTTGGAACGAAATTTCTTTCTACAGCTGCGGAACCAGCTTCAATGTTGCTGAGTGGAAGGCAAAAGTTTTTAGTTTAATTCAGAACAACCAATTTATTTATCAGTGCGTTCAGTATTAGAAAATGTGAGGTAAGAAGAGCTTTACATATCATTTTTACTAAACGTGTATGGATTCCTTAGTTTGAAATAAACCCCTATCACTTTGAATGCGCTTTCCTTCTAAAAACATTTAATTTTCTGCCAGATGGAAACGACTATTCCAAATTAAAATTACTGTTCACAAGCAGCATTTGAGTGCAGCGGCCATCATACGGTCAAGAGCTCTTTAAATGCATTTCAGACGACAGTGTTGCTCTCGATCGCTCGTTGGTTAGAAACAGTCACGTCTATCTCTGTAGCTTGTAGTTAGCCACCAGACGGCACATATACGGCGAACTGTATGAGAACTGTGAGCTTATCACAAATGAGAAAAGGTTTCCCCTCTGCTTATCAGTTCACTTTCATAAAATATACCGCTACGTTCCCGCTAATATTCACAAAGAAATAAGTAATACTTGGGTAATAAACTGACTTCATGTCTGCTGCGTAATTTTTTTTCACTTAAATAAAAATTGTTTTACACTTATTACATAACGAGTCATGAATCTCTCCATAAAAGTAAAATAACTTTCAAAATGTATAGAAGTGCCAAATTAACGTTTAACGCATGTTTCTATGTCTTTGAGGTGGAACACGGTTATTATGCAATAATGTTATTTATACATGAAATATGTCTTCAGTGGAATACTCGCTGTCGCCAGTACTTAATGTAATTAACGAAATGGAAGAGTTTAACTGCTATGAACTCTAATCTGTGCAAGACTTCTAACTAAACATTCATTACAAAACAAAGGATGCACTGTAATAGTATAAGTTTTAATGACACACATTTATACACTCCTGGAAATGGAAAAAAGAACACATTGACACCGGTGTGCCAGACCCACCATACTTGCTCCGGATACTGCGAGAGGGCTGTACAAGCAATGATCACACGCACGGCACAGCGGACACACCAGGAACCGCGGTGTTGGCCGTCGAATGGCGCTAGCTGCGCAGCATTTGTGCACCGCCGCCGTCAGTGTCAGCCAGTTTGCCGTGGCATACGGAGCTCCATCGCACTCTTTAACACTGGTAGCATGCCGCGACAGCGTGGACGTGAACCGTATGTGCAGTTGATGGACTTTGAGCGAGGGCGTATAGTGGGCATGCGGGAGGCCGGGTGGACGTACCGCCGAATTGCTCAACACGTGGGGCGTGAGGTCTCCACAGTACATCGATGTTGTCGCCAGTGGTCGGCGGAAGGTGCACGTGACCGTCGACCTGGGACCGGACCGCAGCGACGCACGGATGCACGCCAAGACCGTAGGATCCTGCGCAGTGCCGTAGGGGACCGCACCGCCACTTCCCAGCAAATTAGGGACACTGTTGCTCCTGGGGTATCGGCGAGGACCATTCGCAACCGTCTCTATGAAGCTGGGCTACGGTCCCGCACACCGTTAGGCCGTCTTCCGCTCACGCCCCAACATCGTGCAGCCCGCCTCCAGTGGTGTCGCGACAGGCGTGAATGGAGGGACGAATGGAGACGTGCCGTCTTCAGCGATGAGAGTCGCTTCTGCCTTGGTGCCAATGATGGTCGTATGCGTGTTTGGCGCCGTGCAGGTGAGCGCCACAATCAGGACTGCATACGACCGAGGCACACAGGGCCAACACCCGGCATCATGGTGTGGGGAGCGATCTCCTACACTGGCCGTACACCACTGGTGATCGTCGAGGGGACACTGAATAGTGCACGGTACATCCAAACCGTCATCGAACCCATCGTTCTACCATTCCTAGACCGGCAAGGGAACTTGCTGTTCCAACAGGACAATGCACGTCCGCATGTATCCCGTGCCACCCAACGTGCTCTAGAAGGTGTAAGTCAACTACCCTGGCCAGCAAGATGTCCGGATCTGTCCCCCATTGAGCATGTTTGGGACTGGATGAAGCGTCGTCTCACGCGGTCTGCACGTCCAGCACGAACGCTGGTCCAACTGAGGCGCCAGGTGGAAATGGCATGGCAAGCCGTTCCACAGGACTACATCCAGCATCTCTACGATCGTCTCCATGGGAGAATAGCAGCCTGCATTGTTGCGAAAGATGGATATACACTGTACTAGTGCCGACATTGTGCATGCTCTGTTGCCTGTGTCTATGTGCCTGTGGTTCTGTCAGTGTGACCATGTGATGTATCTGACCCCAGGAATGTGTCAATAAAGTTTCCCCTTCCTGGGACAATGAATTCACGGTGTTCTTATTTCAATTTCCAGGAGTGTATGTTCCTAATTATTTGCAAACACTGTTCTTACGCGCTATATATTACGCAACAAATCTATTAAAATCTCAAAACATCTGTTAACTGTGTCCAACCATTGGTTTTGTAAGGGCACAATCATAAACTGTTTGATCACGAAACAGCGTGAGATCAAGCATACCCGTCGGAACTATTTTGCTCATAGATAGTTTCGTACTCTGAGAGTATTCGCAGGAACGTGGGGCGAATTTTCGCTGATTGTTACAGCTCATTGATCGGCGGGAGACACAGCGATGGAAGAGAGTCGAGCTGCAGCTGCACTTTTAATACTTTTAGTGGCAAACATAAAACGCGGTCGTGTTAGATAAGACAGTGGACTGAGCGGCAGGATGCAAGAATCCCATTTTACAGCTTGTGGTGGAAGATCTACAACAATTTACAAATTTTACGAGAGTTACAGAGCTGGAAATGGAAGATGTTATACACCTTAGGGAAACATGGTGAATGTTGACATCTTAAGAGAAATTGCTTAGTTACATTAAAAATGTCTTTTGCTTAGATAATAATACTACGTTTTGTAGTTACAAATGTTGCAGAAGTATTCACCAAGGGTGCATAACGCTGGTTACCAGGATAATAACACCATGTCCCAGGGGTAGTAACGCCATACATCTGATGATCAAGAAAAACCTGCATGCTGACAGTATTAGCAAATACGTGTTGTACCTATTTTTTGTGAGACAATATGAAAGTTTAACAATATTTGTTGATGCAAAACTTGAATAAAAATACATTTTATAGTTTCGGCTTAATAAAGACATTCGGAAAAATTCACAGATACAGTTTTTCTGGAGTATCAAAACCACTACATTCATTAAATGGCCGTTTGTCACAACATACAATTATGAGGCAAAAGTCATGATATTCCTGTTAAGTTGTATCGGACCTCATTTTGATCACCATAGTGCAGCAGCTCAACGAGGCATTAACTCAACAAATTGTTGGAAGTCTCCTGCAGAAATATCGAGCCATGCTGCCTCCATGCCCATCGATAATTGCGAAAGTGATGGAGGTGAAGGATTTTCTGCACGAACTCACCTCCGATGATGTCCCATAAGTCTTCAGTGGGATTTATGTTGGGCCATCTTGGTAGCCAAATCACTCGCTAGAATTGTCCACAATCTTCTTCAAACCACTCGCAAACAAATGTGACCTGGTGATATGATACATCGTTCTTTGTGGACGTGAAGTCCATGAATGGTCTCTAACTAGCCATACATAACATTCTCCATGGGATAATCGGTTCAGGTGGATCAGAGGACTCCGTCCATTCCAAGTAAAGACACCCCAAGCCTTTATGGAACAGATACCAACTTGAACAGTGATTTGTTGACAACTTGGGTCCATGGCTTCGTGGGGTCTGTGCCATACTCGAAAACTATCAGCACCTCTTACCATCTGAAATCCAGAATCGTGTGAACAGGCCACGGTTCTCCAGTCGTCTAGGGTTCAACTGACATGGTCACGAGCACAGGAGATGCACTGCAGGCATTCCTATTAGCAGAGGCTGCAGCCTTAGCCCATCGACGCCAAATTTCACCACAATCTCCTAATGGACACATTCGTCGTACGTCCGATATTGATTGTAAGGTGGCAGCTTGAATGAATGTGAATTTCGTACCTTACAACTGATTTTATGTATCGTAACGAGTAGATGGATATTTCACATGACATATTTCAGTGATAGTGAGTAAATTTGATTATCAAATTGTACGGTATGTAATGCAAAAGATATGACACTCGATTCGACGGTATTAGCACTTTTGTGTCCACACGTCTCGTACAAATTTATTCGCTTGGTGTCGGCAGCGCTATGTCGGATTACTTGGCTTGTCGCCGGCCGCTTGTCACCTTTCCGTTGATGACAAGCTTCAAACACATTAACCTTTGACCGCTTGAATTTTCCGGATATCCTCTACTTTGCCGTACCGTTCCACAAACTCGAATTTTCTTTTCAAGTAACTTCTCTGCAAGTTCTACAGTGTTCTAATAATTATCCATGCAGCGGTGATGCCGCTTTCCATCAGAAGGTGTTAATAGTTCCGTCACTGTTTTGCCAAATGCTATCCAGCGCTGGAATATATCTTGAATGAGGAAATGTACCCCGTACTCGAATCACACAGCATCCGAATGAGTATGCCGTATTTCGTAATTTTCGATGGATTGTAAATTTTAAAATTTAATCGTCCACGCCACGGTATCATTCCTTCATCAATTGAGATGTTTAACTTAGATTGAACGTTTCTTTAAACTTTTTGGAAAATTAATCAATTACGACTTGTACTATGACAAGCCGATTGGCATTATCCGGTTTATTGTTCCTGTCGGGAAAATGTAAAAATGATAATATTTGTGTGAATCGGTTGCAGGACATCGTTTTGCGAAATATCGGTGTGTCTGTCAATGAATTCGTTGACCAATAATCATCAATCCTTACCTTTTTTTTGCAATTTCGATAAGGATAGCGAGCCCATACGATTTTCTAAGTTCGGGTCCCGTAACGCCGACAAATTTGGCATTCCTTTAATCCAGTTTCCTTCTATTACAATTTTTATTGTAGTACTTGTTGGTTTCGTTGTTAATATATTCAAACAGAGCGTTCCCAATATATAACTCTATGACATGCTCGACGCTCTGTATATCTTTGCGAAATATATTTGTACCCAAGAGATCCTTCAAATTTATTTATTGGTCCTCGGTAAATCTAAGTCTGACCACTGTACACTGTCTTCTTCGACTGATTCACGCGAATCAGTTGGCAACCGTAGCGTTCACCGAATTCTTCTCGGATGTAATTCACTATCTTCCTACGATTCTGCTTCCCTTTCATTTTTTTGATATCCTTTGACTTCTTCCCAGTAGGCCAAGTCGTCCAGAACGTCAGACAAGACGTAAATAATCGTATTGTTTCATTCGTCCGCCTTGATGAAAGGGCTCAAGTTCTTATAAAAACAAAACACTTGTTGACGCGTGTAACTTTTTGTTACCTAAACAAAACACCAACACAATGCAAAAGATACTAAAGTGCTGTTGCCAGCCACTGCGCGATACTATGCAGAAGACACCACTGTGGTGTCACCGGCCGTTGACCGCTATTTCACTCACGACACCACTGTGGTGTCGCCGGACGGCATAGTGTTAACACACCGAACCCAAATCTTGCGTGCCAATGAGCAGAAAGGGGAAAAAAGCTGCGGAAGAGATGCTTTAGTTTGGGATGGATGCGGGTTGTACAGCCGTGGCCTGCATACAACGAAAGGCTTTTAACAGGGGGTCGGTGACTCGCGGCTAGGGATGCAATGAAAGCACCAGGCGATACATCGAATGTAGCAGGCAACGGTCCAGCAGTACCTCTGATGGAGAAATTCTTTACAAAACTGCATTGGGAAGTTTCCAGATGGATACAAGCAGGCCTGAGATGCAGTTAAAAGAGAGTCGCATTTACTGATCACGTGAAAGATCTGTGGTGCTCTCTTGATGTATGAGTGTAATTTTTAGGAGTCAGGAGCGGGATCAGAATGTCCGATTGGCTGGAATAAACTCGGAAGGAGCAGAAGTGCTTAGGTTAAAACACTGTTTGAAGGTACGTCCTTTGCGATTAGTGGGGGTAGTTTCCACGAGGTGAAAGGAATGCTCCCATTGGTCAAAAAAGGCTGTGATACGAAGCACGGAAGGACACAGGTAGAAGGTGAGTTTGCTACGGAAGACAGAATATCGAAAACTTCGTGGACCAGCGTCAAGTGTAGAACAGGGCGCTTCACGCTCTGCATGACGCCAAACGAGGAATTGTGTGTGAACATTGCATTCACTTTGGCTGACATTCAGCTGGAAATATGCTGAAGAGTCGTTGAGCTCTGATAGCGGAGAAACGAGACAGCCACATAATTAATTGTTCTTGCAAGAACTGAGAGAGTGTTGAAATATACACATTTCTCTACCTATGCTCATGTATATCGCCTTATTTTCCAGACTAGGGATGAGTGCATGTGGCTCAAATGGCTCTAGGCACTATGGGACTTAACTGCTGAGGTCATCAGTCCCCTAGAACTTAGAACTACTTAAACCTAACTAACCTAAGGACATCACACATATCCATGGCCGAGGCAGGATTCAAACCTGCGACCGTAGTGGTCGCGCGGTTCCAGACTGTAGTGCCTAGAACCGCTCGGCGACACCGGCCGGCGGATGAGTGCATGTTTTCTCTCCTAACGAGAAACATAGGGCAGTTTCAGTTGGTAAAATCTGTAAACATTTTGATTAGCTTTCTATAGAATTACCAGAGGGCGAGAGCATCCATGCAGCTATGCAGGTGACAAGACGTTACAGCTAAAGGTAAATGCCGCTGGCATAGGCGTTAAATTATTGGATCACCAGCTTGCCTTCACTGTGAATACGAGGGACCTTAAGTAATCTTTTGCATATCTTGTCACAAAAACTAAACATCCCCCTGAAACTTGATTGTCGTCCTAAATAGTACAGGAATTAGAACAAGAATCGGTTGATTTGACGTAATATTAGTCAACTCACACAGTGGTCACTGTCTAGATGTAAGAAAAAACTTGTAGAGAACCTTCTATTTAAATTTGGTATTGTTGTGTTCAGAGTTATTTCTGCTAATCAGGACATAACACGTTAACTTGAGAGTTGTCCTGAGATTGTCATGTCACAATCTATGTAATCAATCTGTGTGTTTCATTGACAACAATACAGAAATTAAATTAATTTAGTACAGCTAAACACCAATGTGCTCTGTTATGGAATAAGGGTTCACTGCTACACCCCCGTTAATTTATTCTAGTGATGTTAACACACTCACAGGATGTTTTGGCTGATAACTTGAAATGACGACCCTGACAGGATGGCAATTACTCAATTTAGAAGGATAATTAAAAATTGTTATTACGAATTATAAAAAATGACAAGATTAGTCAATGTATGTGTCTGCATAGTGGTCATATTACTGTAAATATGTGATTCACAGGCTAGAAAAGGTTGTCTTAACGAGTACAGAAAATTTTTTGTGTTTTTGAATAAAAGTAGGCTGTGCATGACCTTCCCGGTGCGTACGAAGTTATTCACGGAGCTGTTGAGTTGGTTTGAGTACCCACATACTGTGAACGGCGTTGATAATGATGTCTTAATGTCGCAAGAGATTTCCTATGATATTTTGGGGGCGTGTCAGGTCGTATAACTTTGTCGACTAGAGCTCAAGCACGCGCAAATCGTGAAAGACAGACGCCAAGTACACGGTCTGAGATGGTGGACAGACATAGATCATCGCATGTAGGGCAAACTGATTTTGATAGGATAGAAAATGACGTACAAGAAAATGTATCGAATGCACGTCACGAAACCGAAAGAAGTGACAACGCAGAAGGAATGGAGACAGTTTCGCGTTTGCCCTCAGGTTGAGACCGTACAAAACTGGGCAGATGACGGATCTAAGGGTTCAGAAGCAGAATCAGAGGACGTGTTACTACGGTACGTGGAACCAAACGTTGTAATTCTGAATCAAACGGGACAATTTCGTACGAAAGAGTGTGTGTAAGTGCATCAGCACTATCGACAGAAGTCGGTGAGACGTCACATGAAAGACGCAAACGGCAAATTTACACCAAATGGTGACTGATGACGATGGCGAAGCGTCCGATAGTGTGTACGTAATGTTGGAGCAACTCACTAGTTTTGCCAGCAAACAAGAGAAACGATGAGAGCACGGCTAGCAGACTTAAAAACCGAAACGGCGAGTTTAAAAACTGAAACGAATGCTGGGTTATCGGCCACAAATGCTATTTTAAATGACCTCAAAATTGAAACCAATGCTGGGTTCGATAAAGTTCGCAAAGATCAACCAAAGATGTGCACGGAAGTTAATGAACAGTTCACTTAAATCCGGAAAGAGGTGAGAGACTCGCGCGAACTAATTCAATCGCTTATGGCCGACCAGGAAAAGATGAGTACTGACATTGACCAGGTGCTGGATACAGTGTCTTAAGTCAGCCAAAGAGTTGATAATTTAGCACGTAAGTTGTCTGGTAAGGCGCAACAAATCGTGGAAGAAGTCACTGTCAGAAAAGCGAGCTGGGTTTGAAAGATTCGATACAGGCATTGTAAATATCGTCTCGAAAAATAAGCAGCAGTATGAACAGTTTCGTACAGAACTGAAGCATTGTATTGAAGACCATACAGACAGCAGTAGTGAGGCGGTGGAATCGGTAGTATCATCTGACGTGGTAGTGGAAAAAATATTTGAGAAGTATTTACGTTTTGTAAAAATTACCAAAAGTTGGTATTAAAAGAGATGTTAGGGAAACGGATGTAAAAGGTTAGTAGGACACAAGAACTAAGAGAGAATTGAATTATTAAGAAAAGAAAGAAACACGTTATTTCTTTGGGGTATGTAGATACATGGGCGTTTCACACAGTGATGATTTCGATAAGGAAGAGTAAGATAGAGGGAGAAAGTAATGTAAAAGTTTACTGTTTATAAGAAGGAGACAGGGATAACTAAGACTAATAAAATTTCCCACTCTAGGACCATGCAAATGGACAGTGGAGAAAGTTTTTAAAAGGGACACAAGAAGTAAAGATATATTCCATGTCGAATTTCTGTTACATCTTATGCCGAAAAGAAGAGACTGCAGAGAAAAAGACGCCAGAGTTGGAGGCAATGTGCGGTGTATTTATAATATGATGTACCGGTAGCTAGAAAAGAAAGGGACCTACTAACACACCAACCTTCATCACCATCAATTTTCCTCTTACTATTCATCGTGATGAAGATGGAGAAACCATTACCTTTATACTAACAATAAAAAGGAGAAAGAAAGTGTACATACAGAATGGGAATAAATGATGTTGATCTGTTGAAATAGATGCAAAGTTATGAAAAGTTCTGATAAGGAAGATTTTATGTATACTTGTTAATATAGAATCATTGTAAAGACTCTTAGTAGTTTAGTATTTGTAAGGTTTGTAATGTATCCTAAGGGAGAAGGGGTTGTGATAATCATTCTTGCTTTGAAAAAAATTGGTAGAACAACCAAAAAACTAAGACAGTTGGTAATAGCATCTAAATTAGAGAAATCTGGGGATGTAAGATGGACAAAGGTTTGCACAATGCCGTATTATACACGAAATCACCAGGAACAATGCATCGGAATCGCAGTCAGATCGACGGCAGAACTGAGTAGAGCGGTTAGGCATGGGAGTGCCTGATACATCAGCTTTCAAGATGACGAAAGGAAATGTGTACATGGGGGCAACAGTCCAAGAGGATAACACCACTGTGGAAAAGTATGGGGATATACGACGAAACCTGGATGTTGTTGACAAGTGACAGCATGCGATCTTTATTCATGTGGAAGTCACATGCGATCTTCATAACAACAGTTTTGCTAAAGTGATAGATACTTAGCACCTCTGTTGCAAACTTTTTAGAGCAGCACAAGGAGATATGATGGACGTCCACCAAACTGGAATGTAGGCGGACTTATTACATCAATGAGAAACAAACGTTTGAAGTAATCGGAAGAAGAAGAGGTGCGTTTCTGTAATCCAAGATACAGAATGAATGAATTTATCGTCACACCATACAGAATCCAGCAACTGCGGAACATTTACTGGGCACTCATGGGAGTAAGCAAGGAAGAACAACCTGATACAGTAAAAGATACACAACAATTTGAAAAAAAATACTGGAAAATGGGTTATACGGTGATGAGGTTAAGCAGATTTAAAATCCCAATTCCCAGTCCAGAGAAGAACGAATACACAAATGAGAAAATAGCAAGATGCAACTGGACAAGTGGATTCAACAAAGAAGATTAGAAAGAAAGAAGACCTCGCCAGAATAAATCAAGAAACCTTTCTAAATCCCTTCCTATACAAGACCATTATTGCATCTACAAAAAATCAATTTTAACTGTTCCAGCAATGCAGACGTCCAATATATTGCTTATGGCAATTTGCAGCACTTTCAAATGTCACACTGAGAAATGAGAGACGATTATTCATACAGAGAACGGGAGACGAATTAATCAAGGATAGATTAGCAAAAAGATTTGAAGATTGACCAAGAATTTAAGTTTTTATGCTGCTAATAACAGATCTCCAGTATAATTTCGCCATGGGTACATACGAATGGACCGAAGGCAACCAAGCAATCACAGTACACTCAAACCTCCTGCAATTTCTCTCTCTGCCAACAGTTATTCCATGCTCAGGAGAGACACATCGAGGTGCGTGCAGATGACTTCAATGAACAATGTTAAAGATATATGACAAAAGATTGTCTGTAACAGAATAACATGTACCTGGTGAAACAAAAAAAATTTAGGGCAAATAGTTTCTTATTGTTTGAAACTATTTAATTTTTGATGAATTTTGTGTAAGAAAAAGATTTTTGCTAACAATTCTTTTGAGTTTTCTTTTAATCTTGACAGATAAATGATATTTTCTTCTATTTCATATTTTGACAACACAATGAGGTTAAGAAAACGACATGTTGGTTTTTCTTTGGAGGAGAAGATTCTATTATGTAACATGTTCGTTGATATATAGGGTTTTAGAATTTAATGATGTTCATTTGAATTTTACAGGGTAATGGTTACTATTAGGAACTTAATATTTATTCCTTCTGTGAAGTTATAATGCATATGTTTAGTAATTTTCGGGGATATAAATATGTTTGTGAATGAGAAAAATATTAAGGGATTTCTGCTTGTAAGGTAAAGGGGATTGGTCCTTACAAATGTAAGATGATTTGGGATTATTATAAGGGATGAAACTAACATGAATTATAATTGTCTTAGAACTTACTAACGAACATAGAAATTGAGACTGAGAATAAGATATAAGCATTGAAAAAGGCGAGGGTAAGATTAAATGAAAGTTTCCTCAATTTCAATACATCTTCACCATCATTTAACATAGGTCTTGATGTCAAATAAAATCCCATCTCAAATTTATGAGTGGTACAAATTTATATTAAAGCCAAAAAAAATGTGCTAAATAAATTGAAAGAGAATTTCCAATTTGTTTAAATTTTCAGTGGAAAAACCAACTGAAAGAACAACTGTTTCAATTATGCCAAACTAAAATAGAGAGTTGATCAATATATACATAAGTGTGTGTGTAGCAATTGGTGCGAAAAGCTGCTGGAAGAGACGCTATCGTTTGGGATGTATGCGCTGCCATGGCCTACACGCAACGAAAGGATTTTAACAGGGGCTTGGTAACCCGTGGCGAGGGACACAATGAACGCGTCAGGCAATACATCCAATGCAGCAGATAACTGCCGAGCACTGCCTCCGACGGAGAAACTCTTTAAAAAATCGTATTGGGGAATTTCCAGATGGATATAAACATGCCTGAGACGCAGTTAAAAAGAATCACATTTACTGATGATGTGAAAGATCCGTGGTGCTCTCGTGATGTACACATGTAACTTATAGGCGACAGGATGGGGCACAAAATGTCCGATTGGCTGAAGAAAACTTGGAAGGAGTAGAAGTGGCGAGATTATGGCACAGTTTGAAGGAATGCCCTTTGTGACTGGCAGAGGTAGTTCCCATTGGTCAAAAAACGCCAGGATGCGAAGTACGAAAGGACTTAAGTGGGAGGAGAGTTTGGTGTGGAAGACAGAATACCGAAAACTTCGTGGACCAGCGTCAAGTGTAGAACAGGGACCTTCACGCTCTGCACGACGCCAAAAGAGGAATTATGTGCTTACACTGCATTCACTTTGGCTGACGTTCAGCTAGAAGTTGCTGATGAGTCCTTGAGGTCCAAAGCGGAGCAACTAGACAGCCATGTACTTAACTGTTCTTGTGAGAACTGAAAGGGTGTTGGAGTATAAACATTGCTCCATCTATGCGCGTATATATCGCCATATTTTCCAGACTAGGGGAGAGTGTATGTTTTCTCGCCTAACCAGAAACATAGGACAGTTTGAGCTGATAAAATCAGTAAAGATTCTGATTAGCTTATTATAGGATTTTCTGAGGGTGAGAGCAACCATGCAGCCGACAACACATCGCAGCTAAATGTAAATGCCTCTGGTAGAATCGATCACCAACTTGTGTCCACTGTGAATACGGAGCAAATTGAGTAATGTTTTGCATATCTTGTCACAAAAACTAATCATCCTCCATAGACTTCATTGTCATCTTAAATAACACCGAACTTAGAACCGGAATCGGACGATTTGACGTAATATTGGACAACTTTTGGAGACCTTCAATTGAAATTTGATATTGTTGTGTTTAGTGTTATTTCTGCTAATCAGGACGTAATACGTTATCTTGACAATTGTCCTGAAATTGCCATGTCACAGTCTATGCAAACCAGTGTGTTTCATTTGCAACAATACAGAAATTAACCAAATTAGTGCCGCTAAACTCCGATTTGTTCTGTCATAGAATAAGGGTCCACTACCACCCCCAGTAATTTATTCTAGTGATGCTAACGCATTCACACGGTGTTTCTGCTGATGTGAAAGGGAGTGGAGGCTCAGATGATTTCTACTGTTATTTCAGATTGTATTGCTTGTCTGTTAGCACTGACAACTCCTCGCAAACGCCGATGCTCTCGGTCGTTAAGTGAAGGCAGTCAGACACCGCGTCGTCTGTGGTGGGAGGTAGTATCTGAAATCTGGTATTCTCCACACACTCCTGTCACTCTGGATCTCAAAATATTTGATACCCTAACGATATTCGGAATGGAATGTCCCATGCATCTAGCTCCAACTACCATTCTACATCCAGAGTCTGTTAATTCCTGTCATGCTGCTGTAATCACGACGGAAACCTTTTCGCAAGAATCACCTGAGTTCAAATGACAGCTCCGCCAATGCACTGTCCTTTTATACGTTGTGTATGCCATAATGTCGCCATGTGTATATACGCATATCGCTATTGCATGACTTTGTCAATTTAGTGTATGCATCTTTACCCACAGTTCATTTTGTCCAAATTCTCCACAGCCAAGACATAGTTCATCATTGTCAAAAATATCAGAGGTATCATCATCCTTGTTATCATAACACAAATCTTCGTTAGGATCATCATTATCGGAAGATGAAGACTAAAAGTGATGGGGCGTCTACGTGACTTTGTTCTTTCAGCTGTCTTATTTTATTTTCTTTACTTTTTCCCTCTTTGTGTCTTTTTTGACTACGGCTTTCTCATTTTTCTTTGCACAATCATCTTCGAAGATTGTTTTCATTGGATTGCCTGTATGTACAGTCGAATGTGCTTTGCGATTGAAGTTTCTTTTAGTTTGCTGTTTCTCAATTTTCGGAATAGCTGAAATTCTGTTGAAGGCCTTGGGAAAATTTCTTCGCGATGGTCCTGGAAGGTTTAATTTAGTTTCAGAGAAAGTATGCTTCATCTCTTATACAGTTTCCTCGAACAGAGAGTCGTTTCCAGGGTGCAAAACTTCTTGCGAAGTTTCTTCTGCGTTATAAATTACGATAGACTGTGTCCTATGATGCTGTACTGCAGTAAATTCGTTCTCATTAAACTTCTCTGGATTCAGTGGCTGTGTGCCCGTGCTCTTAAATCCACACACACACACACACACACACACACACACACTTATTAATGGTAGCAATTCTCATGTAGAGTTATATCATGTTATTATACATATTTCCTCTCATAAATTTGTCACATTCGTCGTTAAATGCTTTCTTCATTGGCTGGTAGACAGTTACATGTATTTTATGAGAGATATGGGGAGGTATGCATACTACATGTACATAATTCGTTTGGCAAAACGTGTAAGTATTCAAAAATATTACTGCCACTGTTGTCTAGCAACAACACGGCAGGATCGCTTTTGATGAATTTACAGACTTCCTAGAAATTTTCCTACCAATCCTGTAATAATGCCTCGTTGAGCATTGTGGGAACACCTATAAGAGGCACCTATTGGGTTGCCCCTCTTCAGCAGAGGTGACGTCCTCTTCAGCAGAGATGACATCTTCTTCGTAGGATAAACTATCATACGTCTGACATAAGAACCTGGTGCACTGAAGCAGTAAATCACAGTTAGCCTATGTTTCTTCCTGTATCCCAGCTCACTGCACCACCTACTTGCCCGTCGACCCACAATCTGGCCAGGCTTCTGAACAGCTGAGATGCCTGCCTTATCTATGTAAACTCTATTAGTCGGAGACTTAAAGTTGATCATTGCAGAAGTTGAAGTAGCAGAAAATATAACCAACTCGTCCTTGTTGCACCCTACAATTCTACCAATACCTGTTAGTGACAGCTTTCTCGAGGTAATATTGTATCTTTTACGGTATTTCGCTGTTCAGTCTTCACCTGCCATTTACATAAATCCGTTAAACTTGTGCTTAATTTTAATCTCCTCTGCAACACTTGTCTAAGTTCGGTCAATGTTATTCCAAAAAGATATTAGCTAGATCAAGAACTATTGTACCTAATTTCTTTTCTTGTTCCTTGTTAAACACTGTGTTTCTTACCATAGAAGGATAATTTAATTTTTATTTACAGTCAATCTATCATAGTCGTCCTGGGAATGTCAAATTCATTGGAGATGCTTGTGACAGATCTGCCCTCCGAGAATAGAAGCATTGCTTCATTAAGCTGTCCTTCCATCCACTTCGTTTTATCTATAGATCGCTTCCTTCCACGAACCATAATGATCGTAATAGAACTGGGATTGCGCCGTTACCCCAGTTTCCCTTACAATTGGACCCAAAACTACTAAGGAGAACTTTATTGCGCGTAAACACATTAGTTTTAAAGACAGAATGCTTGTGACACTCAGGTGTGTAGCATCAGGTACGTTTATTCTCAACTGTCCCAAAAATGCCGGTAAACGTTGGTAGAGCAGTTGGGAGCAGTGGCAATATCGTGCTGTGGACAACGCGCTAGACTCTCATTACGTTAACGTGCTATGGAACCTCCACGGGTAACATTTTTTTTTCCTTTAATAATTGTAAGGGGGTGTCCCACATAACACCTGTATGCCTCGCTTACTAGTCCCGTTGATTGTGGCAACACTGTCTCTAAGATTGGCTACACTGCATTTATTCGGGAAGTTGCACGTTTGTTCGCGCACCAGTTTTTGTAAGATGATCATAGTGATGTGTTTTTACAGAAATACGGCAGTTGTCATTAGAAAACAGTGAATTGATATTGTCGAGTGTTGCCGGCCGGAGTGGCCGTGCAGTTCTAGGCGCTACAGTCTGGAGCCGAGCGACCGCTACGGTCGCTGGTTCGAATCCTGCCTCGGCCATGGACGTGTGTGGTGTCCTTAGCTTAGTTAGGTTTAATTAGTTCTACGTTCTAGGCGACTGATGACCTCAGAAGTTAAGTCGCATAGTGCTCGGAGCCATTTCAACCATTTTGTCGAGTGTTACATAAAAACAGGCTCCATCACCGAACCTAAAGAAATGTTTCAAGCGTAATTTCTGGTAGTAAACTACTGATGACCAGCACTATTCAAGAATTGTGCAAGAAACGGAGAGCTGTAGGTCCCGTGCAGAACTTAGAGAGGAATAGGTGACCGACAGTGAAGACCCCTGAAACTATAGACGGAATTCGCATAGATATTAAGTCCCAGCAAGTCGGTAAGAAAGTTATCGCAGCAGGTTTGTGTAGCTCGTACAATGTGTCATCGTTATTAAAAGATACGAAATTAAAAGTCTATCGTGTGCGTGTGATGCGAGAGTTGAAATTACTGTATCAGGAAGAAAGATTTCATTATTGTAATTCGTTGTTAACATCAGTTGCTGAAGGTTGCTTGGACTCGTTGCTTTACTACATGTCAAATGAGACATGGTTTCGTTTGCCATTTTATGTAAAGTGCCAGAATTACAGATACTGGTCGCAGAACAACGCATTATTTCGCATGAAGAACCTCTCCACTTGTGTGGTCCTGAATGCACACTATTGGCCCCAAATTTTTCAGTTACGCCTTAAACAGTGCCTTTCTATGCACAGTTAACGTTGCAGAAAGGGTGTACCCAGTGTCCCAAGACAATGGTGCAACAACTCACACATCCAACCAAAGTATGGCCAACAACATCAAAAGGTTCCCTGAAGACAGACTTGTCAGTAGATGCCTCTGGCTCTCAGGATCCCCATACTTGACATTTAGTGATTTTTATTTGTGGTACACACCAAAGGCAAATTGTATGCTGACAGTCTTCGCTCAATAGAGAAAGTAACAACACCACGCCTGCAGAATTACAGCGTGTTGCTGTTAATGTCATTAAACGATGTCAGCGATGCGTGGATGACCATGTTGACAAAAACGAAGTATCCCCATAATGTGGCAGTTAATGCAAGGCCCTCGGTACGCCACGCTCTTGTTAACATTAGTAATTGCTAATGATTCTTGCGATTTCAGTGGTGTGCAGCATAGGTCCTTCACATCATGTAGAAATTAAGATAGTTCGTCAGCCTGACTATTTGTGAACCACTGAATGACAGTTGCTCTTGTATTACTGCATAGTAAAGCTCATATATTTTTCTTAGTTGATTGTATTTATATGCCTATCAACACTACGATGGACAGGAACAAATAAGGCTGCGAAAACTTCTTGAAAGGACACACACATAGCTCAGTTCCTGTGATCGCCGATATCTGAGGAAAGCAGTTTCGCTTAGCGGGGACTGGATCAGAAAGCATGAAAAGAAATTATAGTGGTAGAACACACTCCCAAAATATGAACTTATTTCGAATGAATATGGGATTAAAGAAATAAGTGGTGCTGAGAGCACTGTGTAACCTAGGAAGGTACATGTAAATGTTTGCTAACGCGATGTAGGGAGTCACCTAACTCGAGATGTGGTAATGTTAAAACTGTGAAATACAGCACAAATCCTAAACGCAATCTTTTTCCAGTGTCTTCGTGTTATGTCAGTTGTCTCTAGCACAGTTCGAGAATGCTTCAGATGGTCTAAGAGTATAAGGATACTCCCTCAGGCTGCCCCCTGTGCACGAACTTATGAGAGCTTGTTGTACTTCTTATCTAGCAGAGAGTCGAATTGGCTTTTGCTTTGCTAACGCATGTGAGTGATTTCTTCGTCATTCTTAAGAGGTGAATAAAGATGTTCCTGTCCTCCTTCCTTTCCATTCTTCTCAGAGAATACTCTTTATTGCTCTCACTAACAACAGGTGAAGGACGTTTTCACATAATACTAAACTGCTCCGTTCCACACAGGGATCTATAGTTGCGTGATTGAGGCAGGCCCTAACGGTCGATCGACGTTTCTGGTAATCTTGTGCTTGCCCATATAAAAAGGCTGGTTTTTGGGCTCCTCTCGCAACTACTTGTTTGCATCTGGCGTTCTGTCGTTTTGAAGCTTGCGAACCTCTTCGTCATAAACTTTGTCATAAACTTCCACCGCATATCAGCGCCTTAGAAGCTACTTCTCAAAATTATTTCTCAGTTAATGGTGGACCATGTGTTTGAATTCTACCGTCCAAAAATATCGTGTGACGTTGCTGGTCTCAATCAGCCGTTTCTATCTCCTTGTTAATTGCTGCAGCGTTGTAGACGTGAACGCTGATGGTGGATTCTTGAACATGGTTTACAGCATCAACTACTCAGTCATTCGCTATCAGATTTTAGAATCACACTTTTCAGATATTTTCAACTCATTGATAAAGCTATTTTGCGAATATACAACATTTTAAAATGGATAGGTGTAAAAAGTAACTAACCCTAGGTTACTAAACCCCGTAAAAATTACGATTCCAGCATCATATAAAAATGGGCATTTTCACTTAATTTGGTATGTAACATGCTTTTGGCGGTCCACTAATTGCAATTAACTAATGCATAACTTATAAATCGTGACTTCCTTTGAATAAACTTGGTGTAGTACAATATACGATGGTTTAGAAACAATGTAACGTTTTCCTCCATGTAATGTCTAGGATTAAAACTGTTTTGTAAAATCATGAAGAACTGTAGTATAGAAAACAGCACTATAGACTCAGGTCAGGAACTTCTACAAATGGAAGATAGAAACGAAGTCCTTGAGTTATCCTTAAATCTTATGTTAACTCTATCTAAATATCTGCCGGCATTTGCAAAGTGCTATTCCACAAGTTATTACAATGGTTCTCGAAACTGTGATAGTTCTACAAAGTCTCTGCTCGTGTCAGGGTAAACATTTGAAGAGATATCTTATTTCTAGTCCGATATGTTGTCATGCTCTCTCTTGTTGTTACTTCATCCAGTTCCTCTTCTAAGAAGAGGAGCAGAGTGCAAACAACCTGTTTGTCGCTTCTGCGTGACACAAACACAGACGGTGCAGACGGCAGAGGGAAATTAACGCAAGAGCCAGAACTCTACTTTCATTGCTTTGAAGTTTAGAGAATAGAAGCTCTTGCACTAACGAGTGCACCATGGTAAGATTATTCTGTGTTTACAGAGATCTCTTTGCAGCTCACAGTGGGCTTTTAGTACCTCTAACAATGGACTTCAATTCAGAATTACGAAAATAATCGAACTACTGTCCACTACTGACTATTAACTAGTTTTAACACATCTGATACAGATCTGCTTCTGATTTCCTGTTCACTCACACCCTTCACGGTAATCAATAAAGTTGTAAAGAAACTTGCAAGCTTGTTGATTTTTTTAAAATTTTTACTCATACTTCTCGCCCAAAGTTTCACTTTCTAATGATCGAAACACCGTCGGAGGCTATGATGACTTATACAGTAATTTTAAATTCAAATAAGCACAGCAAGCGGAACTGAACGTGTCTGAAACTGCTATTTGAGGTTTTATATCCTCTGATCGAAACATTAAGCAAAGAAATAAGCATTAGGCCACGGCCTAATGTATAGTCATTTAACGTGCTAATATCGGTCCTGAAAGCTTTTTAGGTGTATGCATCTACTCATTTGCACTCCTCTTGTTCCTGCGTTGGTACATATAAGTTTTTAATGCTCAGTGCGAGCGGTCTTACCACTCTTCCTCTATTTTCAGCAGGCAATACAACCCAAACAGCTGATACAGAAACCACATCCATTACAGCGGATGCCATTCCACTAACGGCGGAGCTTGCGTGGCTGAGATGCAGTGTCTCAAAGCTACCTGACCGAGCTAGGTGGCGTGATTTCTCTAAATCGCATCAGGAAAATACCGGGATGATTCCTTTGAAAGAACATGGCCGACTTCCTTTCCCATCCTTCGCTATCCAACAAGACTGATGACCTCGCAGTTCGGTCTCCTCCCCCCCAAATCAACCCAACCCAACTCAAAGCTACCTGCTACCCCTAATACAATATCGGAAGACATGTAGTAGAGTATACTCTAGTAAACAGACTTACCTGTCCAGTTGTAAAATGCACCGTTAGATGCCACTAGGAGTGGCAAAAGTGAGTGACAGAAATCAACATAATCCCACTCATTTGACGAACAAAGTATAAATTTAAAGCAGTTACGAAACAGAGATATTAATTCCAAACAATGGTTAACAATAATAATAAATGTTACTTAACACAATATCAAAGCATTTAAAAATTGAAAGGCACTAGTTCTCGACGTACAAAACAAGAAAATATTACAGTACGTAATATGAAGGCATATCTAAAACGAAAAGGCACTATTATTTTTGATATATATGAGAAAAGAAATTCATACTGACAAGTCAGTCTACTAGAAAATGTTTACATCTTAAGCTCAGGCTGTGAGCTAAGACTTTCTTTGCTGTAAATGGCAACCTGTTAGTGGCCATTTATTATGTACAACCACACAAACCTAGGGAAAGCATTGCTGTTTCACTGTTTACAGAGGGAATACAAATGGTTCAAATGGCTCTGGGCACTATGGGACTTAACTTCTGAGGTCATCAGTCCCCTAGAACTTAGAACTACTTAAACCTAACTAACCTAAGGACATCACACACATCCATGCCCGAGGCAGGATTCGAACTTGCGACCGTAGCGGTCGCGCGGTTCCAGACTGTAGTGCCGAGAACCGCTCGGTCACGCCGGCCGGCAGAGGGAATACAATTTACTTCTGGCCTTTCGCTCTTCCCATTGTCAGTTTTCACCACTAATGCACAAACATAGTCTTCAGGACCAGGTGACAACAGCTCGACGAAATCCAACCTCCAGACCAAGGAAGGCAAAGTTGTCCTCTTTGACAAGCATAGGTTCACAGGTCTGAGGCTGCCACGCTCCTTTCTGTGTCCACTGACTGCGTTGCCACACCGTTGCAGATACTCAGAAGACCATGTCTTGTAAAGGGACAGACCGAGCTTTTGTACAAGTTACCACCTGTAATTTCTGTTGGCGGTAATCACAAGGATACAAGGTTCATGATTGTTACAAAGAAGCTACCGATACCCCTCAAAGTGATGTACATACCTGCAACACTATATGGAAAAATGACCTTTATTACCGATTGTCAAAGCTGTCAGTGACTCAGAAAAGAGTTCAGTATGAAACAAAAAATGTTTGTTCATTTGCCCAAGAACATAAAATGCCTCACAGATAGAGAAGCAAGTTTTACATCTAATTTAAAATTATTTATCGTGGGCAGCTCCTTCTATTGCAATTATAAGACTCTACTTAAAAACTGGTAGCCATATTTTTTAAAAATAGGGTGTAATTACGTGAGTAGGACAAAAAATAACGAGTTCATCAATGTTAACACCAATCATGTGTACATACCGTGGAAACTAACTCATTCCATGCAATTTTGATAAAAGAATCGTTCAAACGAAATATGGAACACGCAGCTAACTAACTAACCAACTATGCTTCAGTCGTTAGGAGCTTACCCGTGTTGCATCAAACACTCCTTCAAAATGTCTAATTTCCATCATGAGCTGAATGCGTGCCTCATACGATTTATGATGCTTGCATTCAGCCTTGAGTGGAATTGGAGGATTCCTACACAACAAAATCGATCAAAATTTTGTGGTAGTGAAGTAAGCTTCAGTAGTAAGCAATCTGCTATCCAGCACACAGTTCAAGCGGCCTGTAGTTACAGAAAATTCCAGGATAGAGATGGCAGGAAATTCAAAAGGTGGAATCAGAAACTTTAAAAACTCTAGATTGTAGAAGTAACATAGTTGGGCTAACAGGAAATTTTAAAAAAAAGTACCATGGTGGAAACAGTTGACTTCAGCTAATGGCTATTATGGTCCCATATTAGAAAGCATCTAATTTATCTAACATTTTGGCCGCGTTCAAAAGTATCTGAACGATCAAAAGTATGTAAGCTTCACCTGATTTGTGTAAATTGGTGTCAAGTTTAAGGATATCCGAACTATTTGAATTTTGCAGAATGACCTGAAATTTGTGCCATGACGAAAGCACCGAAATGAACTGAGCGTTCTGTCATGGTGCAAAAGTATTCCTTTTTTTTAATCAAAAGTGCTTATAGATATGGAAAATACTGGTAGAACTTGGCACTAGTGATCAAAATTACAGGTTAATTAGCATTTATCAGAGAGCTTAGTTAATTCTATGTATTTCTCTGTATTACACTTTGTATAAGGTGCAACAGAGTTTTCCCAAATGAAATACTCTCTCTTCCAAAGTAACTGTATTATCTATCCAAAATGTATGATGCTTAGGGTAAGGTAGTTAACGCAGACAAAGGTATGAATGAACATAAGCTTGTGAGCGGAACTGTCACTATGGGTTTCACGAGGAGTAGTAAGAAAGGTAGAAAGAGTGACAGGATACAGAGCACCTAACTAGCTGGCATCAAATATTCAGTGATGAGGACGGTAATGTGCAGCATAAGTGGAAAAAATCAGAAACAGCGTTTAATAATTCTTAGACAAGTATGCTCCGAGTAGGGTTTTGAGGCACAGCAAAGACCCACCGTGTTAGAAAACTACTCCAAAAACAAAAAGAGCTTTATCACAGATTCAAGAGAAATCAAAACCTAGCTGACAAACGAAAATTCAACGAAGCGAAAATGGGCATAAGGAAACAACGAGAAAAGCGTTCAATGACTCTGAAAATAAAATTTTGTCAACCCGATATAAATAAAAACCCTAATCACTAGGCATTTCAAAAGCACCTCTTCAGTTACTCAGCTACCATATTGGCACAGAAACTGAAGATAACGGGGATAAGGCCGAAAAACTGAATTCGGTCTTCCGAAATTGTTTCACCATGGAAACTAGGAAAATATTCCTTCCTTTCAATCATCGTATGAATGTCGAAATGGCAGATATTAAGACAAATGACCGTGGAAGAGAAAGCCAAGTGTACCTGCTTAAAAGTGTTAATAGTGGAAAGACCTATATTTTCTACAAAGACTACGCAAAAGAACTTGCTCCTCTTCTAGCAGCACTTTATCGAAGACGGCAGGAGCAACGAAGGGTAGGTACTGGAAAAACGTGTATGTCATTCACGTTTTCAAGAAGGGATGCAGGACTGATACACACAATTACAGATAAATATCATTGACGTCAGTGTGTTGTAAAATTATGGAAAACGTTTTGTCCTCAAGAATTATGACGCATTTGGAGAACGAGAATCTCCTCTGTAAAAATAAACATGGATTCCGGAAACATAGAGCTTGGCGAACCTCGTCTCGCTCTGTTCCTCCATGAGATGTATAGAACTGTACACAATGGCGCTCACGCTGATGCCGCATTCCTTGACTTCAGAAAGCCTTCTAACACCGTCCCACATTTCCAGTCAGTGAAAAAATTACGAACTTATCGAGTATCGGACTAGATCGGCAATTGGATTCAAGACTTCCTTGCAGACAGACCTCAACATGTAGCTCTTAACAGAACAAAATCGACAGACGGGGGGTAGCCCAAAGAAGCGTGATAGGACTGTTCTGTTTATAATGCATATAAATGATCTAGTAGGAAGCATCAGATGCTCTTTAAGACAACGCAGTTGTCTATAAGTAAATACCAGCACTAGAAGACAGTATCGATTTCCACAATGACTTGCAAAGGACTGACGAATGGTGCAGACTCTGCCAGCTGTCCCTGAACGTAATGTGACGTATTGCGCATACGTAAGAAAAGAAATCTGCTACTGTACAACTGCATTAACGATGAGAAACTGCTGGAAACGGTACCTATCATAAAATATACAGGACTAACTGTCCAGAGCGGCATTAACTGCAATGACCACATGAAACAAACACTAGGAAAAGGAACGCCACACTGAGATTAACGAGAATCTTAATATAGTGTAACTGATCTACGAGAGAAGTGGCTTATAAGGCGATTGTTCCACTGATTCTTGGGTATTCATCAATATGAGAATCTTACAAGGTAGGTTTTAGATTTGATAGAAGAGGTGGAGAATATCCAACGAAGAGCAGTACGTTTCGTCACAGGACCGCCTTTTTTGGTAGTTGAGCGTTACAGAGATGCTCAAAAAACTACACTGGCAGACGGTTCCAGAAAGGGTTTGTGCATCACGGAGAGGCTTACCATAGAATTTTTGAGAGAGCACTTTCCAGGGTGTCAGACAACATATTACTTCTCCTCACATACATCTCATGTAATGACCATGAAAATTCGAAAAATTAGAGCCAGTACAAAGGCCTACCGATAATCATTCTTCACACGTGGCATTATCGAGTGGATCACTATAGGGGGCATCAGCTAGGGGTACTACAAGCATCCTCCGGAACACGCTATTACGTGGCTTGCGGAGAGATCAAAATTACAGGTGAATTATCACTTATCAGAGAGCTTAGTTAATTCTATGTATTTCTCTGTATTACACTTTGTATAAGATGCAACAGAGTCTTCCCAAATGAAATACTCCCTCCTCCAAATCTATCAAAAATGTTAGGGTAAGGTAGTTAACGCAGACGAAGGCATGAGTGTACAGGTGTGATACTGCTAGTTACGTACGCCCGTCCACCACGGCAACGTCATATCACATCGGATAGGAAAAATCAGTTTATAATAGTCCTGAGGCCAAAAACCTCATAAAAAGCATCAATTATATCGATTTTTAATTGCCCTGAGGCCAAAAACCTCATAAAAACCATCAATCATATCAGTTTATAGTTGTCCTGAGGCCAAGAACAGCATGAAAAGCATCAATCAGAATCAAATCGCATTATTAATTTCCATGTGACTGGCGCAAAACATGTTCAATATGCTCTCCACCGTTATCTGTAAAAAGTTGAACTCGAGAAACAGAATTTTCCACAATTGGTCGAAGTGTTTCCGGGATCACGTTCAGAACATGTTGCGCAATGAGTACCTTCAACGCAGCTAAGTTTGCAATAGGGACACTGAACACAACGTCTTTCAGATAGCCCCACAGCCAGAAAGAATACGGATTAAGATGAGGTGATCGGGATGGCCAGTCCGTAGAGAAATGGCGGCTGATAATTCTAGTATTCCCGAAAAGTCAATTCAGCAGCTGCTTAACTGGATTTGCAATGTGTGGAGGTGCGCCATCTTGGAGGTTCGAGTCCTCCCTCGGACATGGGTGTGTGTGTTGTCCATGGCGTAGGTTACTTTAAGTTAGATTAAGTAGTTTGTAGGCTTAGGGATTGATGACCTCTGCAGTTTGATCCCATAAGACTTTACCACAAATTTCCAATTTTTTTCTTCAAAAAAATATGGCTCTATGGTAAATGATGTCGTAAACCCACACCACACAGTGACCTTTTCGGGATGAAGTGGTATTGGTTGATTTTAGTGTGGATTTTCCGTTCCCCATATTCGACAACTCTGTGTATTGACATATCCTGTCAGATGGAAGTGGGCTTCGTCTGTCCACGCAATCTTCCGCCGCCAATCATTCTCCACTTCATGCGAGCAGGAAGTTCTAAAGCAAAGGTCTCTCTTGCTGGCAGGTCAAGAGGAAGCAACTCGTGCACATCCGTAACTTTGAATTGATGGTAAAGAAGGACGTTTCGTAGGATTTTATGCACTGTGCTCACGGGTATGTCCAAAGTTCGGGAAGTTCTCTGTGCATTACAAGTTTGTACACCAGCAATCGTCTCCTCCTGCATTTCTGTGGCTACTGTTTCCACTGACGTCGAATCGATTCATTTCCTCCCTCTACTAGGTTGCACACCAAAATAAAAGGCCATTCCGAATTTCCGGTTCAAATGGTTCAAATGGCTCTAAGCACTATGAGACATAACATCTGAGGTCATCAGTCCCCTCAACTTAGAACTACACTCCTGGAAATGGAAAAAAGAACACACTGACACCGGTGTGTCAGAACCACCATACTTGCTCCGGACACTGCGAGAGGGCTGTACAAGCAATGATCACACGCACGGCACAGCGGACACACCAGGAACCGCGGTGTTGATGATGATGATGTTTGGTTTGTGGGGCGCTCAACTGCGTGGTTATCAACGCCCGTACAATTACCCAGTCTTTGCTCAGTCCAATTTCGCCACTTTCCTGGATGATGATGAAATGATGGGGACAACACAAACACCCAGTCATCTCGAGGCAGGTGAAAATCCCTGACCCGCCGGGAATCGAACCCGGGACCCCGTGCTCGGGAAGCGAGAACGCTACCGCGAGACCACGAGCGGCGAACCGCGGTGTTGGCCGTCGAATGGCGCCAGCTGCGCAGCATTTGTGCACCGCCGCCGTCAGTGTCAGCCAGTTTGCCGTGGCATACGGAGCTCCATCGCAGTCTTTAACACTGGTAGCATGCCGCGACAGCGTGGACGTGAACCGTATGTGCAGTTGACGGTCTTTGAGCGAGGGCGTATAGTGGGCATGCGGGAGGCCGGGTGGACGTACCGCCGAATTGCTCAACACGTGGGGCGTGAGGTCTCCACAGTACATCGATGTTGTCGCCAGTGGTCGGCGGAAGGTGCACGTGCCCGTCGACCTGGGACCGGACCGCAGCGACGCACGGATGCACGCCAAGACCGTAGGATCCTACGCAGTGCCGTAGGGGACCGCACCGCCACTTCCCAGCAAATTAGGGACACTGTTGCTCCTGGGGTATCGGCAAGGACCATTCGCAACCGTCTCCATGAAGCTGGGCTACGGTCCCGCACACCGTTAGGCCGTCTTCCGCTCACGCCCCAACATCGTGCAGCCCGCCTCCAGTGGTGTCGCGACAGGCGTGAATGGAGGGACGAATGGAGATGTGTCGTCTTCAGCGATGAGAGTCGCTTCTGCCTTGGTGCTAATGATGGTCGTATGCGTGTTTGGCGCCGTGCAGATGAGCGCCACAATCAGGACTGCATACGACCGAGGCACACAGGGCCAACACCCGGCATCATGGTGTGGGGAGCGATCTCCTACACTGGCCGTACACCACTGGTGATCGTCGAGGGGACACTGAATAGTGCACGGTACATCCAAACCGTCATAGAACCCATCGTTCTACCATTCCTAGACCGGCAAGGGAACTTGCTGTTCCAACAGGACAATGCACGTCCGCATGTATCCCGTGCCACCCAACGTGCTCTAGAAGGTGTAAGTCAACTACCCTGGCCAGCAAGATCTCCGGATCTGTCCCCCATTGAGCATGTTTGGGACTGGATGAAGCGTCGTCTCACGCGGTCTGCACGTCCAGCACGAACGCTGGTCCAACTGAGGCGCCAGGTGGAAATGGCATGGCAAGCCGTTCCACAGGACTACATCCAGCATCTCTACGATCGTCTCCATGGGAGAATAGCAGCCTGCATTGCTGCGACAGGTGGATATACACTGTACTAGTGCCGACATTGTGCATGCTCTGTTGCCTGTGTCTATGTGCCTGTGGTTCTGTCAGTGTGATCATGTGATGTATCTGACCCCAGGAATGTGTCAATAAAGTTTCCCCTTCCTGGGACAATGAATTCACGGTGTTCTTATTTCAATTTCCAGGAGTGTACTTAAATCTAACTAACCTAAGGACATCATAGACATCCATGCCCGAGGCAGGATTCGAACGTGGGACCGTAGCAGCAGCGCGGTTCCGGACTGATTGACTCTTTCTTGCATCTTGTCTACTTTGCTTTGGGTTTCTTCATGTTTTTCTGTCATTTCACCTTCACTGCTCTCTCTCTCTCTCTCTCTCTCTCTCTCTCGGTCTCTCTCTCTCTCTCTCTCTCGTTTGCCCTGACTCTACAACAGTTGCGCTTCTTTTCACAATATTGGCTTTTCCGTCCGTTCCATTACAGCATCAATGCTCTTATCAATTCGTGTCTTAATTCTGAAGCCCTAACTCCGCTTCAGGTAAAACCCTGAATGCTGCTCTTATACACCTGTACACCTCTGGAGTGTACTTGAATACCTGTCTGCTGCGGCTGTCAACCATAGGACCTCCAGGGCATCAGATGTTTGGCAATCCACGTGCAGACGATGAGGTGCCTTATGAATGAATAAATTAATTTAGGAAAATGTTAGATACTCCCACTGCAGCTGTGGCACACCGTCTTCCGTTATAGATTTCACTGATGAACCTTTCGTACCTTTTCAAAATTGTATGGAACTGGAATGAGCCTTGGTGGGATATCGACATCGTTCTCTACACAAAACAATGTATCCTCGCGGAATGATGTATTTGTAGTAGCAAGAATTGTGTGTTATTTAAACCGACAGTTTCCATTTAACGACTGCTTTGGTCCCCATATTAAATGTGTTTCAACAGTAATCAGGCAAATTGTAATCCAACAGAAAAGACAGGTAAATGCTACTGTATTAACAAAGCCTATGTCACCATTGCAAGAAATATACTCCATCCCTGAGATGAAAAAACCTCTTTGACTATCTATGTACGTGCAGTGCACACTTGCGTGTAGTAATGACGACTACTCTTTCAAGAATTGTGTGTTATTTAAACCGACAGTTTCCATTTAACGACTGCTTTGGTCCCCATATTAAATGTGTTTCAACAGTAATCAGGCAAATTGTAATCCAACAGAAAAGACAGGTAAATGCTACTGTATTAACAAAGCCTATGTCACCATTGCAAGAAATATACTCCATCCCTGAGATGAAAAAACCTCTTTGACTATCTATGTACGTGCAGTGCACACTTGCGTGTAGTAATGACGACTACTCTTTCCTTGTATCTTCAATGTGTCTGAGTACTTGTATTGATAATCTTCTGTTCTTTTGCACTGATCTTCTGATGATTCTTAGTTCTTTAAATTTAGTCTTTTGCACCCCCTCTTGTTTGCAGATAATTTCAAAATCAGTGCTTCTTCTTAAAATTTCTTGCAACTATGTGGCTATGATAATCTTCCAGAAACTTTCGACTTCCTCTTGTCACATGATGCCAAAATTACATCCATAGTTTCGGTTCTGCAATAGTCTTCTTGACATAAAATCTTCTGACTTTAACTTCAGTTAAAATTACCTCCTTTCCGTAAAATTATCACAGTTTCACACAATTAAAGGACATTTCACTCCTGTATGTCTTGAGACACCACACTGGCTATCAACTCTCCTATTTTGATTTTCTGCTTCAGTCTTAATAAAAATTTGCATGGACTAAATTTCCCCTACCAAACCCAATAACTGTCTTGTGCATGTGTAACACACATAGAAATCATACAAAGCATTGGTAAATATACAATTTTAATATATTTTATCAACTTTCACGTTGTTACATAGAAAAGGATACACAAAGACAAAAGAGTGGTATGATAACAGGTCACCGTGAATTTATATTATGTACAGTGTCTATCAGCAAAGTACGTGGTGTTTGACAGTGGAAAAAATTTCTCTTATATCTTCCTTGGTTGGAATGTATCACCGTAAATAATTCGGGAATAGTGACTGTTTATTGGATTTACAATCCAGTACTCATTATTTCTTGATTCTGTAATTAACAAACGATAATGTTCTTATAATTTTCAGGTAAAAGGTGTCAAGCTAGAAATTATTTTCGTAAAAATTTGTATAGGCTTTGAAATTACATGGTGTATTGTTTTTGGCTTACATCTGATCATATAAATATTGCTTTTATTTTTCGTACCACCAGAGACGAAGCATATTGTTGAATTTTATGATACACTAAGTAATAAAGACACCACCATCATTCTTCGTTTACATCGTAAATTTACCGCAACCTGAATGACAAATGGGTGGGTCACATGATAGTGTAATGTATCACTCACACATTCTAACGAATATGTAGACGGTACAATAAATTTCAGTTGTTAATATCGAATACACTGTTGAAATTCACAGGAGATGGAGGTATACTTGAAAATACCTGAGAAAAAGTTGGTTCTAGCTAGATAACATCATGGTGTGACAGCTTCCGACGTCGGATATTGGCTTATAAGGTGTACGAGTGAGGAGATGTAAACTCTGATCATTCTTTAATAGAATGAAGACTAGATTCAAATTTGAGAGGATCGTCCCGAAAAATCAATGTGGAATGTAATGGGACACTCAAGTATAGAGAAACAATGGTATATGTGTATGATTTTCTCTCAGACTGTAGACACTGCTACAATGAATATGACAAAAGGCAGCTGAGTTGAAGAGTAAAGGGCGTCTCTAAAAAGGGAAAACTGGATAGACAAGCAAAGTTACAAGGAGGCTAACTGGAAGAAACCTTGGGTAGCAAATGAAATATTTCAAAAGGACGACGAAAGAAGGAAGCACAGAAACGTTCAGGGAAATTCAAGAAACAGATACACAAGTCACTTAGGAATAAAACAGATAGGAAGTACTGGGAAGCCACGACGAAATGGTTGCAGTGATAATGTGAAAAATAGGACTGAATCGGCGCATTGAACTTAAGATCATAGTCATGCCGTGAAATTAAAAGCAAGGATGGCAACAATAGGAGTGTAACGGTAAGTCCATTTTCAACCATAGAGGAGAGAATGGAGATAGGATAAGTACACCGAAGGTTTAAAGGAATTGGAGATAACGTGATACAAGAAGAAATGGGAACCGTCATGGAAGAGTTTAACAAAGGTTTGAAGGATTTGGTATCTAATGAGATGGAAGGGATAGATAAGTCTTTCGAAATTCCTAAATTGATTGATGGAAGTGGCAAAAAAATAAGTATTTAGATTCGTATATAGAATCTATGAAACTAGAGATATACCACTAGACTTTCGGAAAAATACACTACTGGCCATTAAAATTGTTACACCACGAAGATGCGTGCTACAGACGCGAAATTTAACCGACAGGAAGAAGAGGCTGTGATATGCAAATTATAAGCTTTTCAGAGCATTCACAGAAGGTTGGCGCCGGTGGCGACACCTACAACGTGCTGACATAAGGAAAGTTTCCAACCGTTTCTCATACACAAACAGCAGTTGACCGGCGTTTGCTGGTGAAACGTTGTTGTGATGCCTCGTGTAAGGAGGAGAAATGCGTACCATCATGTTTCCGACTTTGATAAAGGTCGGATTGTAGCCTATCGCGACGTTGCTACTCGCATTGGTCGAGATCCAATGACTGTTAGCAAAATATGGAATCGGTGGATTCAGGAGGGTAATACGGATCGCAGTGCTGGATCCCAACGGCCTCGTATCACTAGCAGTCGAAATAACAGGCATCTTATCCGCATGGCTGTAACTGCTCGTGCAGCCACGTCTCGATCCCTGAGTCAACAGATGGGGACGTTTGCAAGACAACAACCATCTGCACAAACAGTTCGACGACGTTTGCAGCAGCATGGACTATCGGCTCGGAGACAATGGCTGCGGTTACCCTTGACGCTGCATCACAGACAGGAGCGCGTGCGATGGTGTACTCAACGAGGAACCTGGGTGCACGAATGGCAAAACTTCATTTTTTTCGGATGAATCCAGGTTCTGTTTACAGCATCATGATGACCGCATTCGTGTTTGGCGACATCGCGGTGAACGCGCATTGGAAGCTGTAACCTCCCCCTCACTTACCGACCTTAATGACAGTGAAAAATTAAACCGCGTGTACCTAATGGAAATTTGGGAAAAGCAATCGTCACCGAAGTTAATTTGTCGGTAAAGAGGGAGGAAAGGGTTACATCTAAATGAAAGGAAAAATGCTAATGAAACTGGTGGAAATTAATTTTGAAAAGGGGTAAAGTTAATAAAGAAAGTAAATGTGCGGCCGTTACGTTAACAATCAACTAGCGGTAATTAGATATTTGAGATTTTGGGGAAATTACGGTCGCCAGTCCTAAGGACAATTACTATAGTAACTGAAAAAGAAAGATTATTACACATATAATTAGCACTAGAAGCGTGGCAACTGAAGGTTGACACATGTAGTGTGAAAACTGAAAGTTTGTCAGAAGTAATAAATTTCGCTACGCTCTGACTTAATTTAGCAAAAGAATTAATAAAACCGGAAAATCGAAAGTTAATTTAGTGACTGAAGTTAATAGTGAGCTTTCTTTCTGAGGCACATCGAAATTCAGTAAAATACGGTTAGTCTTGGACTACCTCAACAATCATTTCAAAAGCTACTTGAATCTACGCAATTTAGAAATAAGAGATTTAACTTTGAACTTGAATTAAATGATTCTGAACAATTAACAATAGTAAAATTTAGTACGTACCAAGCCGAGCTGCAGTCACAGGTAAGCTAAAATACGGTAACAAAAATCGCACTCTTAATTTGTGCTTGTGTAATCTGAATACTGTAGCCAGCTATGAAGACCTTAACTAAACTTTGAAATTAAAGCAGTGAAATAAAATGATGCTGGCGTTTGAATTTCAACGACACTCGGGTTCATTCCGGAAAAGGAAGGGACCCTGCTTGGTAATGCAACTGGGACAATTAGCAACAAATGTTCATGCTAAGTTGCTGTAATTTTGCGTGGCAAATGGAACAATTTTAAAAGCTGAGGTCTGCCATACAGTTCTAAAACTTTACGTGCTTCCAGTCTTCCTTGTTGGTTGATTGAAGGTTTGAAGCCGTCGATCGAGGAGGTGGCGACAGTCACTCATTGTCGGCCGTCGCTGTTGCAGGAGCTGGATGTTGGCGCGCCTCCTTCTCGACCTGGACACCAGGCGAAACGGGCTCTTGATGTGCGCCAGCTAATGCTTCCCGTCCGCGACACCATGTCAGAAACTATCATAGCAAGTCGAGCGCAATTACATGCGTCACACAACACACCTACTCCACTGCACTACTCCAGCCAGACTCCCTCTCTGCTCAGCCCGCGCTCCACGCGGCAGAGTTAACACTCCCAAAGATCCTACACACTTTGATTCTTCACACGACCTATTGATGTAATCGTTCGATAGCAGTTTTCCCTAGGCAAGACCCAGCGTAAAAATACAAATAATATTTACGAAACAAACCAATTATACATCGACATAAATGCATAAATATATATATATATACAAATAGTAAAACAATTACAATATACGAAGACACAGAAATGTTATATATTCAGGTAACAAAAATAAGGAAAACAAATTTATAGTACAATAGATGGAAATAGGAGGATATGCATTTCCGGCGTTACAAAGCGTGTATTCGTCATCGCCATACTGGCGTATCACCCGGCGTGATGGTATGGGGTGCCATTGGTTCACGTCTCGGTCACCTCTTGTTCGCATTGACGGCACCTTGAACAGTGGACGTTACATTTCAGACGTGTTACGACCCGTGGCTCTACCCTTCATTCGATCCCTGTGAAACCCTACATTTCAGCAGGATAATGCACGACCGCATGTTGCAGGTTCTGTACGGGCCTTTCTGGATACAAAAAATGTTCGACTGCAGCTCTGGCCAGCACATTCTCAAGATCTCTCACCAACTGAAAACGTTTGGTCAATGGTGGTCGAGCAACTGGATCGTCACAATACGCCAGTCACCACTCTTGATGAACTATGGTATCGTGTTGAAGCTACATGGGCAGCTGTACCTGTACACGCCATCCAAGCTCTATTTGACTCAATGCCCAAGCGTATCAATGCCGTTATTAGGGCCAGAGGTGGTTGTTCTGGGTACTGATTTCTCAGGATCGACACAGGACACGAATATCGAAGATAGCATCGTCAGACAAGCAACAAGAACCGCCGCTCATTCAGCACCACAAATCACCCATTTAGGTAGCTGACACGAATAACATACCGAAAATGCCAAAGAAACTTGAAGTTCTGTTAGATGGAGGTCAGCTTGAGAACAGGAATCGTAAAGGCAATAAATAATGAGGAAGTTCTGACGTTACTCTTGATACACGAAGCAAGCCTTAAGAAAACTCAACATTAATAGCTTTTGTCGACCTAAAATGGTGAAAGAGGGGCAGATAATATGCAGTATGTGAAATAACCAAGATCGGAGTAAAAATGGGAAACCAAGATCGAAGTTTTCTTATTAAAATGGCTGTAAGGCAGGGATGCAGTCTTTGCACCGTTTAATTTGTACATCGAAGAAGCGATGACGGAAATAGAAGATAGATTCAAGATGCGATTCAAATTTAGAATCTATATTCTAAATATCAATGATAAGATGCGCTGGTGGTGCTACCGTCCCGTGTGAAAAAAAAGAGCTGCATGGTGTATTTAAGCAAGACGTGACTTTGATGTTTTCACGGTATTTTTCGTACCAGCATGTTGGTGAACTCTAATGTTAGCACGGACCGGGATATTTACTTACGTTTCTCGGTGATAATGCGTTGCGCTTTCGTCTGTATCTTCGTTATGAGGACAGATAAAAACAACCGTATTGAAAACTTCTCGGGTGTCTTGTAGCAGCCCTGATTTGAGAAGCACTTAGATAAGTAATGTCTGAGGCTGTATTCACAACAGCACAAAATCTTTCTCTACTTGGATGTACAGAAAAAATGAAACATCCCACTTTGACTAGTTCAAGTCACTTCGCATCAATCTTACAGGTAATGTCTAGGACTACATGGGGACAGCGGGTAAAGTGCGGTATTTAAGCAACCTGTTGTTGTTGTTGTTGTGGTCTTCAGTCCTGAGACTGGTTTGATGCAGCTCTCCATGCTACCCTATCCTGTGCAAGCTTCTTCATCTCCCAGTACCTACCACAACCTACATCCTTCTGAATATGCTTAGTATATTCATCTCTTGGTCTCCCTCTACGATTTTTACCCTCCACGCTGCCCTCCAATACTAAATTGGTGATCCCTTGTTGCCTCAGAACATGTCCTACCAACCGGTCCCTTCTTCTTGTCAAGTTGTGCCACAAACTCCTCTTCACCCCAATTCTATTCAATACCTCCTCATTAGTTATGTGATCTACCCATTTAATCTTCAGCATTCTTCTGTAGCACCACATTTCGAAAGCTTCTACTCTCTTCTTGTGCAAACTATTTATCAAACTGTACTATATTAGGCCTGCGGCGAGCACATTGCGGCATACGGTACCGCCAATTCAGTTTTCTTTCCGTAATTAAGTCAGTTGGCCAAGCACACAACAGTGATGCTAGATACGCCTCGAGGGCAGGGTCAGGCGGCAAGCTGCGCTACTGCCGCGTTATAAGACTCTTCATAACAGCAGTGACTGATATGTGAAGTGGACAAATACACTGAGGCGTCACTGCGGACCGCCCACGCCCGGTGATGTGAGCAAATGGGGTGTAACTTCTGCTGAACGTTTTGAAGATCAGAAGCTATATTGTACAAAAGAAAACAGTTCGAGTGAATGATTTTCCAGTTACGGCAGATTATTATAGTACTTTCCCTATCGTCTTGAAAGTTCGCACAAAGAAAATCATTGAGGGCAGGCGAAATTGAGTGTCTTCTTCTGGAATCATCTCACGAAGAGGATTACGCTGATTTCTTTGACAACAATGATGAAGCAGAAATAATGGAGGCTGCAGATAATTTCAGTGAATCTGAACAATCGTACGTTAGAGGGAATGAAGTGAATGCATTATCAAGTGGCGGGTGCCATTTTTATATTGATCAGGACCAGCAAACTGTATGGATAAATAATCCGTTAGTGGTATCAGGTACAGCAAAACGTAAGAATATAATCGAGGTCTTACCTGGCCCGATACGCAGTGCTACAGGAACTAAAACCGAAATTGAAAGTTTTCTCAAATTGTTTTGATCCTAAGATAATCGATTGTGTTGTTACGAACCATCAATATAAACAAGAGATCATTTGTGAATTACGCGGGGCACAGAGGCTGCAGAAATACTTCTGATTCTGAAATAATGGCTCTCTTCGGAGCACTGTTAGTCACTGATGTACAAAAGAGAGGACGCACAAACTTATTAGATTTGTGGGCATCAAATGGCACTGCAATGATTATTCCCAGGGCAGCATTTAGCTACAAGCGCTTTCTGTTCTTGTTCGGGTCACTGAGGTTTGATCGTACTTCAACGAGAAAAGAGCGACTTGCAATTGACAAAATTTCTGCCATTCACAATCTCCACTCTGCATTGTTGAACAGCTGCAGAAATAATTACAGCACTGTGGAGTTTACAACCATAAACGAAATGCTTGCTCGTTTTTGTGGACGTTGTGGTTTTGTACAGTACATGCCCAGTAAGCCTGCCAAGTATGGTTTGAAGCTCTACGCATTGTGCGAGAGCAAGAAATTTTACACTTTCAACTTTGAAGTATACTGCGGCAGACCGAATCCTGCGCAACATCTTGCATCTAACCAGTCTATGGATATTGTGAAGAGATTAGTTGGACCAATCAAGGGCACTCACAGGAGTGTAACTACGGACATCTGTTATAGTAGATATCCTTTAGGACAGCACATTCTATAAATGGGCTAACGCTCATAGCGACGTTAAAAAAGAATAAGGAGGAAATTACTCCGCAATATTTGCCAAACAGTTCTCGAGAAACTGGAAACTGTCTTTTCTGATTTCAGGATGACTTCTGTTTTGTTTCGTGCCAAACGAAAAGAAACAAGGCTGTGCTTTTTCTGACGTCAGTGCATGAGACTAACGAAACAGACGCCTCTACAGGAAAGCCTGTTGTAAATCTGGAGTACAATGCAACCAAAGGTGGCGCAGGTACTGTTGATTACATGTGCACATCCTACTCCACTTAGAAGACAACAACAACATGGCTCTTGGCCTTGTTTTTCCGGAATCTGGATATTGCTGGAATTAATTCCCAAGTGCTGTATCTCGCAAATAATCCAGATAAAAGGTTCAGAAGAAGTACATATCTCACAAATGTGGCCTGGGCTTTAATGAAGAGCCGGTTGAAAGATAGGGCTCGACTCTGTAGTTTACTAAGGAACAACTAAGGGTTTCTGTCATCCTGTCGATCAATCCCCGTAAGTAACGAAGGGGTTGTTGCAAGATGTAGAAGGTGCTATCTTTTTGGTGGTAAAAAAAATAACAGAACTACTATGACTTGCAACCGTCGCGAAATATTTGTTTTCCAGCAACACAGCAACAACATCGTGATTAATTGGATGTCCTGTTCTTTATTATGAATATATACTATTCCTCACTGTACACGATTCTAAGACTTGCCTTAATGAAGACTTATAATAGCACTGAAATCTTTGGTTGTAACACAAACCCCTGCTATGAATGCTACCGGGAAACTAAAATAATTGTCAGTTTGATGGTATCTGATGTTAGGCGGCAATGAGTATTGCACTCGCCCGCTGGCGTAATTACCTTCAGCACGCCTGCCGCAGGGTTAGGGAAGGCTAGGAAGCTTATGTAATGAGGCTGTATTTACAAAAACATTCACCTTTCATCATGTGTTTTAAAGGAATCTATACAAAAAGGATAAAGCTGTGAAAATCGCAAACAAAATACATAAATGTTTCAGCATTTCTCTTGTTTGGCGTGTCTTTGTTCTCCAGAATGATACGCGCATCAGTAGTGCTCCAACACTGTAGGCGTCCATTCTTGGATATGTCTTTATGGGATCTTACTCCTTGTGTATGAGATACAGCACTCAAACTCTCTGGCAAGAAGTCAGTGTTCGATTAAAGAAATGTATTTTCAAAGTCATATTGCAGCCAAGATATTGATAGGCGTTGATAATTTTATTCATGACTTCATTGTAATTTGCACATCTTCTTCTTTCAAGAAATTTGTTTATACTTTTAGGAAACACTGCCATGCTCGCGCTTCTGTGTCAGTCAGCTATGATTCAAAATTTTAAACTGATTGAAGATCCCTTATCCGAGGTTACATAAATACTTCTTTTTATTTTTGCTACTGAAAGACGAGACCTTCCGCCAGTCTAAACCATCACCTTTACAAATTGTTTAATTGAGCCGAGTTTAAAGTGAAGAGGTGAGAGAAGGAAAGCTTCAAGAGACACTAAGCTATAATACCCAACATATTTCCAACTACTTTACAATTTTGTTCCAGTCACTTCTTTTTTAAGGAGTGGAATTTTCTACTATGACTACCCCATTCGCACAGAAGACGAATGTATTTTAGGTAGCCGTATTGTATTCCCAGGAACAATGTAGTTACTTTGAAATTGCAACAGATCTTCCTTTTACGCTGACTGTATTTATTTGATTTGAGGATATTTTCTAAAGTTTCATAACTTCCTTTGCTCAAACTGGCATATACATTTCGGACAGAGGGCGTTTTATTTCCACTGTGTAGCGAAACGCGCATGATACTTAACTATAAAGATTCGAGTGCTTTCGTCAAGCTTGCAACATTATAGCAAAATGTCAGTGCCCCTCGCTTGCGAAGTCTGAAATAAAAATACATTATCTTTGTCTAAATTCGAAAATGTCAGTGCTTTGGCCGATTAGATTACCCTTCTATAAGTTTGATTGCTTACTCCTATTTCATGCGCTAAGTAATTTAAATCTGCGCGTGTTAATGAGTTTGGCGTTAAGCTACTAAGTGTGTCTTGTGGGTCTGGCCTTCGTGTGAAACATAGCTCCGGATAGTTGACATGATTTTTGATTTCTTGTTTGTAAATCCGTAAGTATTCGCCACATAAAGGTAACATTCTTGGATATGGCCTTTGATTCTCACAGTATCATAGTTGCATCCAATATCACAAAGTTATCTTTTCCTTTTCACCTGTGGTGGGCATCCTTTATCCCGATCTACAGCGGCTATTCCAAAACAATGTTTGTAGGCCTCTGCATAGAGGGTCAAATACACTTTTTAATCCTCGCAAATGTGAATTCCCTCCAAATGTGTCAGGAATTGTCGGCTGTGAATCGAAAGCGGCTCCAACGAGGCACTTTCTAGAAAAATAAAACCTATAGGATCCGCAAAAAGACCTCCCGTATGTAACGTCTCTTAGTAAAAGACATATTATGTAATAAAGAGAAAGCATTATGTGTCATGTTTTGTTCTTGTACAGGATTATGTACTGTTTTTTTATTTAGATAAAATCTGTGTCGGCGAGTACTGAAACCGCCACAGACGATACTTATTAAATATCAAACAAAGATGAGAATATGTGACTAGTATAAATAGTACAGAACGAACATTAATTTCTCTGTCGTCTTCTTGGAGTTACGTGAGTAGGAAGAGCCTGTGACGTTATATTGTACGCTTGCGTAGCATTCTTTTGTCAAGATTGTGAGAGGGACGCCATTAGACATAGCTTGGTAAAGGTGTGTAATAACATGATTTGTTTAAATGTTTTGAATAGAGTTACTTAGTGAAACCTTGCATTATGATTTGTAATAAGCTTGCCTGGTATTTTATCCCATCCCTTTAAGAAATTTTCAGTTATTTAAATATTATTCGTAGTGCAGAGCTGCGCTACGAACGAACGAGCCGCTGCCGCTGCGCATTCAAACTGCATTAAATGAAATCAATCATACCGCAAAGAAGCGGGCAGGTAATAGTGAACTAAAATTATTTCTTTCAGCTTTCGGAATTGCAGAGCAGAGCAGCAGATTTTACGATGTGTTTTACAGGTTGAAGCGGGCTGCTGATAATATATTATTAACAGTGCAAAAAGATAATTTACCCTCATAACATAAAAGAAATCTTGCTATGCGTAGTTCTGGTCTGGCTAACCTTATAGTAAAATCATCTTTTTCTATGACAATAGTCTCATGTTCTCGTGTTAGTCGTGGTACTTAAGGGTGTTTTACTGTTAACAAAAATCCAATGCAAAATTTTGATGCTGCACAGTCATTGCGTACTGTAACATCAGTATTGATAACGAAGTAATTTTCATTAACCTTTTCAATAACTATAAAGTAAGGAAGATATGTTGAACTTTATGGCGAGTTACAGTAACGAAAAAATGTTCCTTTAACAGAAAGCCAGATTCAGAACAATAAGAATATAATATATTTTGTTTTGTTGAAAATTAATGATCCAAAGAAAGTCATAGCACAGCATCACTAAAAGGTATTTCGGGGCTCTTTTCGTAACAACATATTTTATCTCATATATTAGTTGTTACGCGAGTAATAGTAAAACAAAGCAAATAGTAAAGAGCCAGTGAAACTGGCGCCCTAAGTCGGGCCCGAATTTGCAGTGTCCACGAAAATAATAACTGTTTTATGTGTTTTCTTTCATTGTCTATTGTTATATAACTACATATATGTATTTAGTGATACATGTATGTATGTGTCTCATGATTAATGCCATGTATTAATGAATGTACAAAAATTCATTCATGAAAAAACGCACCACGGCAAGCGAGTCAGAGGAAACGATCCTGATAGTACTGAGAAACTGTAACGACTACATAATCCGGGGGCATCCGAACCACGAAATCAGATAAACTAAAGGTAAGACTACAGTGTAGTTGTCCTGTTTGTAGGAGCTTAACTCCAGTGAAGTGATGTCATATAGCTAGTGGTGTGCGTAGTTTGACGTTAGTATTTATGACAGGGCAAAATTGAGTGTAGATAGTAATTTTAGTGTGCAGCGTACTGTAGATAAATTACCATAATTTATGTGCATGTAGTAAAACTGTAAGATCCTGTGTTCGAGTAGGTAATTTATGAATATGGTTAAATTGCGTAGTCAATGTCCCAGCAATATGGATACTGAGGGACAGCCATTAGTTAGTGCAGGAAATGTAAAAACGGGTGAATTAAGCAGTACAAGTACTCTCTTTGAGGATATACCATGCCAAAATGTGGGGGCAGGGGCACAGGAAGTGGTGCCACCGCCCACCAGTGCTCAAGGAGATGTAGATAAAGAAATTGCACCATCCCCAGAAAAGCAGGAACCAGAGAGTGGTAATCTGCCTGGCGGGTATTCACTTCAGGCAATATTAGAGCGCGTGCTGGATTACCAGTCAAAATTTGCGCAACAACAAGCTGAAAAGGACGAAAAAATTGAGATCCTTCTCGCACAGCAAGCTGAGCGAGATCGCCAGTTAACAGAAAATTTCCTTGCCAAACAAGCTGGGTTGGGGTTGGGTTATTTGGGGGAAGAGACCAAACTGCGAGGTCATCGGTCTCATGGGGTTAGGCAAGGACGGGGAAGGAAGTCGGCCGTGCCCTTTCAAAGGAACCATCCCGGCATTTGCCTGGAGCGATTTAGGGAAATCACGGAAAACCTAAATCGGGATGGCCGGACGCGGGATTGAACCGTCGTCCCCCAGCAAGCTGAGCGGGTTCGCCAGCTAGAGGAAAAGTTTCTTGCCCAGCAGGTCGAGCGGGATCGCCAGCAAGCTGAGCGGGATCAGCAACTTGTGCAATCGTTAGAAATTATGAAAAGAGAGATTGCCCGTATGAAACAGAATTATGAGTCGATACCTAAGGCCGTGCCGGAGTTGACTGTACAGATCAACAACCTGCAAATAGCAAACACTAACATTGTAGACGAGATAGTTGTCTTGGCCAACCGATTAGAAAAGCTAGAAATAGATTCCACACAGCTTGTAGAGCAGAAGTGGAACGAACAAGCGACTAAAATTGAAACCGAATTCAACTCATGGCTAGAAGCGAAGGAGAGCGAGATCGACAAAAATATTGATTCTAAGGTACAAGCAGCCAAGGCAGATAGAGAGTCCGAATCGTTCAGTACCGCAGTAAATAGTCAAGTACAGAACGACGTGCAAACCATCAAACAAATACTCAGTGAAGATATTCCGCAGTGGCAAGTGAATATCACAAAGCGGATATCCGAATTGGAAAAGGGTTTAGCACAGAGCAGCAAATATCTTGAACATGAAACTATGTCGGCCAACAGCCTATGTTTTTGCCAACGCACAAACTTATGCGCGACGCAACAATGGTGAATCTTTAGGCGATAATGCGAAGAGCTGTAGCTTCGGTTCGTAGCACACAGCCTATGTCCCAGGAGCAAACCAGTATAGTCCAAAAATTTTGGTTGAAGAAAGTTTGATCAAAAATAGGCAGTTTCAAACGTTTACTACGGAACGGAAGTCAGTACACCCAGTAGTATTCATAAAAAGCTTTAATAATATCTTGCCTAGTGTGTGGAACGAAGCACAGAAAATTCAATACATAATGTCATACATTCAGGGTGATGCAGCGTTGTGGGCTACGGAAGTAGTAGACAGCTGCATGTCGTATGAACAGTTCGAAAGGGCGTTTTTGTCGAAATACTGGTCGCCTTGTATACAAGAGTGGCTAAGAAAAGAAGTATACAATCCCGAACCGTACTCACCCCGTCTTGGGAAACTGAGACGGTATTTCGAGAAGTATATAAACAAGACGCGCTACTGGGATGAGCCCATCTCACCAAGAGACATAATAAGACTCCTAAAATCACATTTACCCATTCATATTAAAGAGAAACTACTACACGTACCAGAGAACGACATGGAACATTTCCTGTCTGTTCTAGATTCAATAGCCTTAATCCAGGAAGACGCAAAAGCAGCGTGTGATCACTCACGGAACAATGGATCAGGGTGTAAACATGACAGAAATAATAGTGCACAAAACCACAACCATGGAAATGGTGGGGGCGGTAACAAGCGGCAAGAGCACTCGCAAAATGGTAATAATGGTAGAAGTCAGAACGGCTATGGGCAGCCGTCCCATAATAAAAAGCGTCAATTTGACGACCGGTACGATTCCGGACCATCCGGGACCAACCGCTGGAAAAATGCGCGAGGTCAGTGGCATAGCAATTACAGCGACAGTAATCGCAATTGGAATCAGAATCAGCGACCAAGCCCAGAACGGCAAGGTATTGACCGGTACGATAACAACAGACCTCCACTGCAAAACGCGCCTATTGCGCAGTCGTGGCGGCCTACAAATAAAAACGTACACATAGTAGAGGTCGCGGATAATAGCCGTCCAAGTACCTCGCAAGCAAGTAATCCAACAAACTAGAATCGGCCACGATATGCTCTCCTTCGCTGGCCGAGGGGTGGAGTGAGAGCAACACGAATGACAATAATATGCCTGGAATACATATGCTGCGATACAACGACGTTATCAGTATGGATAAAGATCTACTGACCGAACCGCATGAATGTAAGAAAGATAGCAACGAAAATGTGCAAGCCATAATAGAAGCGAAAATCAATGATGTTGCAGTGAATATAATCATCGACACAGGTGCCTCAGTGAGTGTAATGTGTACAGAATTGCTTAAAGCGCTGGGGAATGGACGTAGGTTACCGACTTTCCCGGTTAATAATTGCAAGGTGTCTGGTGCTATAAGTGTACAGAGCCAAATAGTTAAGTACCAGGTGCAGGTGGAGATTTGTAAGGAAGGCGAAGCCATAGTGAGCTCGTTCCTCATTGTTAAAGGGTTAAAGGTGGCCTGCATTCTGGGAGTAGATTTTCTCCGTGAGAGGGACGCAGTGATCGACCTCTCCTCGGGAAAACTACGCATAGTTAATAAAGGTAGGAGGATTGAGTTGTCTATGATGAAATCGAAGGAGGTACGTGTGCCATGTTGCAACCGAATAAATATCAAATGTAAGAACCCCTGGGTACTACACCTCGATGATTATTCACATGTGGCAGATCTCTATTATCCTAGTATTGAAGATAGAAATTTTGAAACAAATGTTGATGCATTTCAAACCAAAGTACCAGAATCTGAAAGTTTAAGCAACATACAAAAGCAAACAGTTAACGCAGCTGCGATCGGAATATACCCTGGTATTTAACGACCGACCAGGAATAATCAAGGGGTACCACTATCACATAGAGGTGATGCCCCACAAAACGTACTGTCGCGCATCTTACTCCATCCCTTGGTCGAGGAGGGAAGTAGTGGCTAAAGAGATTTGAAAGATGTTAGAGTGGGATAGTAAAATTATTTATTCAGTGACATGTCAGATGTAAATAGTAGTAGCTATGAGAAGATTTCAATTGTGTTTTAGAGTATAAGTATGTTAGCTTTAAGAAACAATTTGCGTGTATTTAAAATTTTGAGAAAGCAAGACATAAATAAGTAAGCATAGCATGAAAGGAGAATCAATAGACTTAGCAATAGCAGGCAAACGGAAGATTTTGTTTACAGACAATTAGTGCCATTAAAAATACCATATGCTCATCAAGCAATGAACAATCCTTTTGTTTACAAAGTAATGAATAATTTCTTGAATCATTTTTCATTTGTAATAAGTATGTGCAATTAATGACGAGATTTCATATAGTAATGTAACAGGTGTAATTGTGTTAGAATTATGGAACCCTGAGAGAGAGTCTCTACTGGACAGAAAATGACTTTGTAGTGTAAAACAATTATGTGATGTAGTGTTACTGCCAATAGTGATCTGAGAACGACACTGGAGCAGAATTCAATCAAAGACAAACTCATTCCGTGTAACCTACGCTTGGTATGTATCGATGCTTCAATTGAAGCCCGTGTACTTGGTACACGTCCTTCAATATTAATTACGCGGTACGAGAATCAAGTCAATCTACGCGGAAACTACACTGTAGTCCTGTAGGACAGATCATTTAAAAAAAATACTAATACTAAATGAAGCATTTATTGAGCAATATGCCCAAGTCCAGCTGTCATGCACATGGTAAAATCTGTTTGCTAGATGGGTGATAACCTGGCAAGCTACACCGAAAAAGAAAAAAAAAAAACTATGTACCAAAAATCACACACCTTTAAAAAATTACAAAAAAAGCCATATATGCCTAGTAACAATACTAAAAGTGTGTAATGACATGGTAAACACAATGGACTCAATGTAGATGAGAGTGATTATGCTAAGAACAGTTGATATGCATTAAAAATAAACTGTGTGCATAAACAATCTAGGAATGGACGGAATATTGTGTGTAGCAGGGACAGGAAATGACTGTTGTATCTGCACCAATATATACGTCGGAATAAATCAAGTGTTGAGTGACTAACTGTCATAGCGCAGTGCTCAACGAACAATAAATTTACTGTGTGTAAAAACGGTAGTTAGTGATCCGTTCGGAGTCGATTCAAACAAACATCGCTCGACGGAAACATTTAGTGTGTGTGAACCGAAACATTTTCACGTGTTGAGAGACGCTCTGGCAGCGTATCGACTGTGAGAACAAATGAAAGTGTAGTAAAATGTGCGTGTGACGAACCCTAAACACCAGTGTCACAATGCGATTCAGTTGTGAAGCCACAAGAAACCTGTCATCACGCCAAAACATCCTGTGCATACCAGCGAAACGACGGCTTACTGAACAATAAACGCTTTTAACCAAGTCGCATTTTCTCCCACAGCTAATAATCTGTATCCTTAAAGACAGTACACCGTTGTGGAATATTTGTTTCATGCATTGTGATGGGGAGCCATGCGGAGAAGCAGAGACGGGTGCCGTGCCGCCAGCCAGCCGGTCGCGGGAAACAATTGCAACACGCCGACATTGGTGCATGGTTCGGCGCGGTTCGCGACTGCGGGGGGCCCCACCCCAATACTCCGTCGCTGTTACGGTGATCATGTCGGACCCCAGCGGTCGTTGGCACGCCGCGTTCCAGACGACGCTACGCAACAGTTGCTTCGCGCCGCCCGCTCCGTACGACATTGTCGACATTCAACCGAACATTACCAACTACGCTGTTAATGTACTAATATGAAAATGATTTCTTGGACACGAAATTACGTGACAAACAGTATTTTTTTTAGTTTACTGTGTATAAACTCGAAATATTCATTTGTTGGATGATATGTGTTATATGTTTTCGTCATATTAGTGAAGCAAACTGACACGAATGCCTTACCATGGTGGAACATTTGTGTAGGGTAGAGACAATCCGTTACACTACTGTAAAACTATTTAATGATTGACTTTCAGTATGACACAGAACCCAAATATTACCACGAATGTGAAAGAAAGTAGAAGGTACATTTTCAACAAGGGGACTAAAAGTTCAACATTTTATCATAAATAACATTCGTTATCTGTGAACATTTGATAAATGCCAACCTTTCTTGATGAACAATCATACTGCGTATTACCACAAACCAGGCGAGATGACCATGGCTCCGGCGCAGTTTTCCCAGGTTTTCTGACCGCACATAGCCCGAATGGGGGAGCCAGAAAACTGTAATGACCCTGGAACTAGGTTTACGGTCACCTCGCAAAGTGTGAGAAAACCATAAAGAGTGTAATTAAAACTATAGTGCAAAAGAGCAAACAAGTGAATAGTAAATATTCCAAATAAGGTGACAAACAATGACAAAACGGACGTTAGTGGCAGCATATTGCAGAACATTCTTAACGTTAGTCAATTGCTGCCAGGGGGCATTGTAACGTCTCTTCGTAAAAGACATATTATGTAATAAAGAGAAAGCATTATGTGTCATGTTTTATTCTTGTATAGAATTATGTACTGTTTTTTTTATTATTTGGATAATATCTGTGTCGGCGAGTACTGAAACCGCCACAGACGATACTTATTAAATATCAAGCAAAGATGAGAATATGTGACTAGTATAAATAGTACAGAACGAACATTAATTTCTCTGTCGTCTTCTTGGAGTTACGTGAGTAGGAAGAGCCTGTGACGTTATATTGTACGCTTGCGTAGCATTCTTTTGTCAAGATTGTGAGAGGGACGCCATTAGACATAGCTTGGTAAAGGTGTGTAATAACTTGATTTGTTTAAATGTTTTGAATAGAGTTACTTAGTGAAACCTTGCATTATGATTTGTAATAAGCTTGCCTGGTATTTTATCCCATCCCTTTAAGAAATTTTCAGTTATTTAAATATTATTCGTGGTGCAGAGCTGCGCTACGAACGAACGAGCCGCTGCCGCGGCACTTTCAAACTGCATTAAATGAAATCAATCATACCGCAAAGAAGCGGGCAGGTAATAGTGAACTAAAATTATTTCTTTCAGCTTTCGGAATTGCAGAGCAGAGCAGCAGATTTTACGATGTGTTTTACAGGTTGACGCGGGCTGCTGATAATATATTATTAACAGTGCAAAAAGATAATTTACCCTCATAACATAAAAGAAATCTTGCTATGCGTAGTTCTGGTCTGGCTAACCTTATAGTAAAATCATCTTTTTCTATGACAATAGTCTCATGTTCTCGTGTTAGTCGTGGTACTTAAGGGTGTTTTACTGTTAACAAAAATCCAATGCAAAATTTTGATGCTGCACAATCATTGCGTACTGTAACATCAGTATTGATAACGAAGTAATTTTCATTAACCTTTTCAATAACTATAAAGTAAGGAAGATATGTTGAACTTTATGGCGAGTTACAGTAACGAAAAAATGTTCCTTTAACAGAAAGCCAGATTCAGAACAATAAGAATATAATATATTTTGTTTTGTTAAAAATTAATGATCCAAAGAAAGTCATAGCACAGCATCACTAAAAGGTATTTCGGGGCTCTTTTCGTAGCAACATATTTTATCTCATATATTAGTTGTTACGCGAGTAATAGTAAAACAAAGCAAATAGTAAATCCCTAAGTATTCGCCACATATAGGTATTAATCTTGGATATGGTCTTTGATTCTCACTGTATCATAGTTGCATCCAATATCACATAGTTTTCTTTTCCTTTCCACCGGTCAATAAATTGACAGTAATAAGTTTCGCAGTATTTCTGTGGTGGGCATTCTTTACCTTATCTACAGCGGCTATTCCAAAACAATTTTTGTAGGCCTTCTGCATAGAGGGTCAAATACACTTTTTAATCTTCGCAAATGTGAATTCCCTCCAAATGTGTCAGGAATTGTCAGCTGTGAATCGAAAGCGGCTCCAACGAGGCACTTTCTACAAAAATAAAAACTATAGGATCCGCAAAAAGACCTCCCGTACTACAAAATGTAGCTACAAGAGGGAACATCCAGAGCCGCAGCGGACGAAAAACGTAGCGGCAACGCTCCAACAGGCCGTGGTGAGCGGGCGCGGACCGCAGGGGGAAAGCTTGGTACCCCAGACCGTAGATGAAACCCCCAGGAGCGGGTTTGGTGGGCGCGGACCGCAGAGGGAGCACCTGGAACCGCAGCGGACGGAAAATGGAGCAGCAACGCTCCAGCAGGTCGCAGGGAATGGGCGCGGACCACAGAGGAAGCGCCTGCAGCCGTTGGTGGAGGGGGAAGGCCATAGGCATAAATACTGGACCAGATCCACTCGAGGAGTAGTCTCAGGTCGCACCTGATGAAGGCCACGAGCTACGTGACGGAAATATCGTGCAAGTACGACGCTGATATCCGGCAGAACACCCGACAACCCAAGATGTCATTAGATCGCCGGGAAAGCCTGAAGAGTTACATCAAAAGTCTCTACGGGGAGGAGATGTATCAGAATATCAAGAAGCTGGACAAGCTACGGCAGAAGAAAGGGAAGATGCTGAGTTCTCTCAGTTTTTTGCTGAGGTGTCGAGATGGGGAAGTGGTACCAGTATTTGCCAGAATTAAACATCACCTCAACTCCAGAGCGGCGAACAAGATAAAACGCAGAGCCAGCATGGCACTGGTGAGAGAGAGGATTCGAGATATGCGCCACAGGTTAGATGTTGTGGCCAGGGAGCTGTTACACATTCATCTGTACATGGCAGCCTCCTTAACAAGAGAAGATTGGGATTGGGTAGACCGTGCCTCCTGGTCTTTAGCTGAGTGTGCTAGAGGGAATGCCTCATCTTGCCAATCTGCAAAGTTTGACCGCATGAGTAAGAAAGCACAGCAGATGGAAGAGACACGCACTGTGACGAATCTGAGTGGCATACAGTTTGATGATACAACCTTAAAGGTACTCAGCAAGGGTCTCAACTTTGCTACGACCCCTAGAAACGTACCCATTTCAGGTTTCGTCAGTGCAGTAGAGCAAGTTGCAGCCACACTTCCACCTAATGTGGCAGAGGAAGTCCGCCGAGAGACTTGCAGGGCCCTCACCAAGGCCAGGCCGCCGAAATCGAACATCACAACCGAGGAGAGGCTTGCACTCAAGAAACTACGGGAAGACAACAGCATTGTGGTACTGCCAGCAGACAAAGGGAACTCCACTGTCATCTTGCAGCGGGTGGATTATGATGAGAAAGTACGCCAACTTCTGGAGGACCCTGTATACAGAATTCTGGAGTGTGACCCCACGGACAAGGTGGCCAAGAAGACTAGTGCTCTCTTGAAGGAAACAGGGATGCCCGATAGGATCATCAGACAACTACGGGAAAAAGCGCCAGTGCCACCTAGACTGTATGGTCTACCTAAAATACACAAGGAGGGCGTGCCCCTACGGCCTATTGTCAGTAATATTGGGGCACCTACGTACACAACAGCCAAGTACTTGAAAGGTCTCCTGTCTCCATATGTGGGGAAATGTATTCACCACATCCGCAACTCAGAAGATTTCCTGCAACGCCTCAAGCAACTGCACATCACAGATTCGGACATCATGGTTAGTTTTGATGTGGTATCGCTGTTCACCAGGGTCCCACTGAAGGACTCACTAGAACTGATTGCAGAGAAATTTGACGGTGCTCTGTTGGACCTGTTCAGTCATACACTGACATCCACGTATTTCCTGTACAGAAACCAATATTACGAGCAAACTGAAGGTGTAGCTATGGGCAGCCCACTGTCCCCTGTGGTTGCCAACATGTTCATGGAGAGTTTTGAGGAGAGGGCATTGGAGACAGCCACATTTAAACCCACATGCTTCTTTAGGTATGTGGATGACACCTTTGTGATCTGGCCACATGGGATGGACAGGCTCAATGAGTTTCTTGAACATCTTAACTCATGCCACCCTAATATCAAGTTCACCATGGAACTGGAGAAGAATTGCCAGCTGCCATTTCTGGATGTACTAGTCCAGAGGAAAGCAGATGGATCAATTGGCCACAGTGTGTACCGAAAACCAACACACACTGATTTATATCTGCAGGCCAGCAGCTGTCACCACCCTGCACAGAAGAATGGAGTTCTGAAGACTTTGGTCGACAGAGCATGTGCCCTGTCAGACCAAGAGAATCTACCTATAGAGATAGAACGTCTCAAAACAGTTTTCTCCAAGAATGGATACACGGACAGACAAATTGGGAGGGCACTCCAACCAGCCAATAGACCACAGGTTCCTGAAGAAGACCAAGACGAAGCAAAGAAGGTAGCGTATCTGCCCTATGCTGGCTCTATTTCTGCCAGAATCAGTAGGATCCTCCGTAAACACAATATCAAGTGTGTTTTCTGTCCATCCAACAAGATTGGGGGACTGCTGGGGAGTGTCAAAGACGACCTGGGGTTACGAAAACCAGGGATTTACCATATACCTTGTCAATGTGGCATGTCCTACATTGGCCAGACGACCAGAACTGTGGAGATCAGGTGCAAAGAACATCAGAGGCACACTAGATTAAGACAGGTGACTAAGTCAGCCATTGCTGGTCACTGTCTAGAACTAGACCGTGCCATGAAGTTTGAGGATACCAAGATTATAGCACAAACACCCAGATTTTGGGACAGTGTTGTAAGAGAATCGATAGAAATTAAAATGGCTGACGATCTTATGAACCGTGACACAGGGTACCAGCTAAGCAGAGCCTGGGATCCGGCTCTGGAATTGTTAAAGGAGCAGCGGGGCCAGCTGCAACACTACACAAACAGAAGAACCAGAAACATGGAGATGGAAAACGAGCCCCTGACGGACGGCCAGGCGCACCAGACCGAGGATGAAACACCCAGAAGTGGGACTGGTGGGCGCGGACCGCAGGGGGAACATCCAGAGCCGCAGCGGACGAAAAACGTAGCGGCAACGCTCCAACAGGCCATGGTGAGCGGGCGCGGACCGCAGGGGGAACGCTTGGTACCCCAGACCGTAGATGAAACCCCCAGGAGCGGGTTTGGTGGGCGCGGACCGCAGAGGGAGCACCTGGAACCGCAGCGGACGGAAAATGGAGCAGCAACGCTCCAGCAGGTCGCAGGGAATGGGCGCGGACCACAGAGGAAGCGCCTGCAGCCGTTGGTGGAGGGGGAAGGCCATAGGCATAAATACTGGACCAGATCCACTCGAGGAGTAGTCTCAGGTCGCACCTGATGAAGGCCACGAGCTACGTGACGGAAATATCGTGCAAGTACGACGCTGATATCCGGCAGAACACGCGACAACCCAAGATGTCATTAGATCGCCGGGAAAGCCTGAAGAGTTACATCAAAAGTCTCTACGGGGAGGAGATGTATCAGAATATCAAGAAGCTGGACAAGCTACGGCAGAAGAAAGGTAAGATGCTGAGTTCGCTCAGTTTTTTGCTGTGGTGTCGAGATGGGGAAGTGGTACCAGTATTTGCCAGAATTAAACATCACCTCAACTCCAGAGCGGCGAACAAGATAAAACACAGAGCCAGCATGGCACTGGTGAGAGAGAGGATTCGAGATATGCGCCACAGGTTAGATGTTGTGGCCAGGGAGCTGTTACACATTCATCTGTACATGGCAGCCTCCTTAACAAGAGAAGATTGGGATTGGGTAGACCGTGCCTCCTGGTCTTTAGCTGAGTGTGCTAGAAGGAATGCCTCATCTTGCCAATCTGTAAAGTTTGACCTCATGGGTAAGAAAGCACAGCAGATGGAAGAGACACGCACTGTGACGAATCTGAGTGGCATACAGTTTGATGATACAACCTTAAAGGTACTCAGCAAGGGTCTCAACTTTGCTACGACCCCTAGAAACGTACCCATTTCAGGTTTCGTCAGTGCAGTAGAGCAAGTTGCAGCCACACTTCCACCTAATGTGGCAGAGGAAGTCCGCCGAGAGACTTGCAGGGCCCTCACCAAGGCCAGGCCGCCGAAATCGAACATCACAACCGAGGAGAGGCTTGCACTCAAGAAACTACGGGAAGACAACAGCATTGTGGTACTGCCAGCAGACAAAGGGAACTCCACTGTCATCTTGCAGCGGGTGGATTATGATGAGAAAGTACGCCAACTTCTGGAGGACCCTGCATACAGAATTCTGGAGTGTGACCCCACGGACAAGGTGGCCAAGAAGACTAGTGCTCTCTTGAAGGAAACAGGGATGCCCGATAGGATCATCAGACAACTACGGGAAAAAGCGCCAGTGCCACCTAGACTGTATGGTCTACCTAAAATACACAAGGAGGGCGTGCCCCTACGGCCTATTGTCAGTAATATTGGGGCACCTACGTACACAACAGCCAAGTACTTGAAAGGTCTCCTGTCTCCATATGTGGGGAAATGTATTCACCACATCCGCAACTCAGAAGATTTCCTGCAACGCCTCAAGCAACTGCACATCACAGATTCGGACATCATGGTTAGTTTTGATGTGGTATCGCTGTTCACCAGGGTCCCACTGAAGGACTCACTAGAACTGATTGCAGAGAAATTTGACGGTGCTCTGTTGGACCTGTTCAGTCATACACTGTCATCCACGTATTTCCTGTACAGAAACCAATATTACGAGCAAACTGAAGGTGTAGCTATGGGCAGCCCACTGTCCCCTGTGGTTGCCAACATGTTCATGGAGAGTTTTGAGGAGAGGGCATTGGAGACAGCCACATTTAAACCCACATGCTTCTTTAGGTATGTGGATGACACCTTTGTGATCTGGCCACATGGGATGGACAGGCTCAATGAGTTTCTTGAACATCTTAACTCATGCCACCCTAATATCAAGTTCACCATGGAACTGGAGAAGAATGGCCAGCTGCCATTTCTGGATGTACTAGTCCAGAGGAAAGCAGATGGATCAATTGGCCACAGTGTGTACCGAAAACCAACACACACTGATTTATATCTGCAGGCCAGCAGCTGTCACCACCCTGCACAGAAGAATGGAGTTCTGAAGACTTTGGTCCACAGAGCACGTGCCATGTCAGACCAAGAGAATCTACCTATAGAGATAGAACGTCTCAAAACAGTTTTCTCCAAGAATGGATACACGGACAGACAAATTGGGAGGGCACTCCAACCAGCCAATAGACCACAGGTTCCTGAAGAAGACCAAGACGAAGCAAAGAAGGTGGCGTATCTGCCCTATGCTGGCTCTATTTCTGCCAGAATCAGTAGGATCCTCCGTAAACACAATATCAAGTGTGTTTTCTGTCCATCCAACAAGATTGGGGGACTGCTGGGGAGTGTCAAAGACGACCTGGGGTTACGAAAACCAGGGATTTACCATATACCTTGTCAATGTGGCATGTCCTACATTGGCCAGACGACCAGAACTGTGGAGATCAGGTGCAAAGAACATCAGAGGCACACTAGATTAAGACAGGTGACTAAGTCAGCCATTGCTGAACACTGTCTAGAACTAGACCATGCCATGAAGTATGAGGATACCAAGATTATAGCACAAACACCCAGATTTTGGGACAGTGTTATAAGAGAATCGATAGAAATTAAAATGGCTGACGATCTTATGAACCGTGACACAGGGTACCAGCTAAGCAGAGCCTGGGATCCGGCTCTGGAATTGTTAAAGGAGCAGCGGGGCCAGCTGCAACACTACACAAACAGAAGAACCAGAAACATGGAGATGGAAAACGAGCCCCTGACGGACGGCCAGGCGCACCAGACCGTAGATGAAACACCCAGAAGTGGGACTGGTGGGCGCGGACCGCAGAAGGAACATCCAGAGCCACAGCGGACGAAAAACGTAGCGGCAACGCTCCAACAGGCCGTGGTGAGCGGGCGCGGACCACAGGGGGAACGCTTGGCACCCCAGACCGTAGATGAAACCCCCAGGAGCGGGTTTGGTGGGCGCGGACCGCAGAGGGAGCACCTGGAACCGCAGCGGACGGAAAATGGAGCAGCAACGCTCCAGCAGGTCGCAGGGAATGGGCGCGGACCACAGAGGAAGCGCCTGCAGCCGTTGGTGGAGGGGGAAGGCCATAGGCATAAATACTGGACCAGATCCACTCGAGGAGTAGTCTCAGGTCGCACCTGATGAAGGCCACGAGGTACGTGACCGAAATATCGTGCAAGTACGACGCTGATATCCGGCAGAACACCCGACAACCCAAGATGTCATTAGATAGCCGGGAAAGCCTGAAGAGTTATATAATAATGAAGTTTGTTTCTAGTAGATTATTTGTACTAGTAGTAGAATATTAGCTGTGCCTGTGCAGGAAAGAATGTGTTCAGTTGAGGTAGAATGAACTGGATCTAGCTATAGAACTGTTATCTGTTATTGCTCGTCTAAAAAAAAACTGAATTTGAAGAGAGGAATTTGGAAGACCGGTGGCAAGTTTATACCGGAGTTAAGACAATGTAGTGTAATACAGTTGACACTGTTGATGACAATATTGAACATATTGTACATACTGAGCACGAAGCTGGTTATAAACATCAAACTTCAAGTGAAAGTGGCTTTCGCATCGAGAAATGTGTTGGTCACTCGCTGCGTAGGCCACGCGTCTTGCATTGCGTCACTGCAGCAGGTTTTCCACCGCAGAAGTGACACATCGTGACGTCACATAATTCCGGCCGTATCGACACAGCGTCTTGGTAATGGGACGTAGCGAGCTCACTCGATTCGGCGCTGCGAGGAGCCCCGCCGCCCTCCGGGAGCCATTACTGCAGATCTCGGAGATTCCCACCCCCGCCCGCCTCCCGCCACCTACCATTTCCCAGTCCGCCCACGCGCCCCCGCGCTCGCGCTATTTCGCCCCGTGCGATGGCGGCTAGCAGGGCTGCGAGGACGCCCGCCCTCTCCAGATGCATCTCGCAACGGAAACGAGGCTAATTTTCGTGGAACTACGTCGTTAGCAAGGGGCTTTGTTCTTTGTTGACCTTCCGTGTTATTGTGGATCGTGAGATCCCTGCATTGTACTTTGCTATACATGGAAATGGAAGTTTCTTAATAAGTATTCCGCGAATTCGAAAGTCTTCGGCAGCGGGCAACCTTACTACGAGTATCGACAATTCCTAAAACACAAATGGGAAATGGCGAAATAAAAATAACTCTCTTAGTTAATTTGCGAAACAAATTCGAATTTTTGTCGAAAATCACTCTCCCCGACACACGTAAGCTTTTTGCGCTGTAAATCCAGTATACGCTTTATTTCCGTGAAACAGATCATGTTGCTAAAACATCTTTATTAAATTTCATTAGATGTGAAGAATGAAATTTTTCCGTACATGGAGACAATTCTTTCCTAAAAGTGAAAGATCACTGTGAGTATACAGTAACTCATAACATGAGAAAAATTTTAAAAATAAAATTTACGCTGTGTGCACATATTCGGCCTGGAAAATCGTTGACACGAAACGTTTGTTATGAGCTTGCAGCCTCATTTAATTTTGTAATTGAAACATTTTCGTCATACATTGAGCTACAGTGCTTATTGTGTTTTCCACAAATGTAATTTAATATTTACTGCTAGCACAATATAATAGAACTTTTGTAATACTCTTGTCTTTTATTCTCTTTAAATTTCTTTCAACTCGTAGAGTGATACACGCCAGGTTGTTAACGTCTATGTAGAAAAAAAATCTCATCCGATAGTGTCAATGAAGTTAGAAACCAGAATGAGATTTTCACTCTGCAGCGGAGTGTCCGCTGATATGAAACTTCCTGGCAGATTAAAGCTGTGTGCCGGACTGAGACTCGAACTCGGGACCTTTACCTTCCGCGGGAAAGTGCTTTACCAACTGAGCTACTTAAGCACGACTCACGCCCCGTCCTCACAACTTTACTTCTGCCAGTACCTCGTCTCCTATCTTCCAAACTTTACAGAAGCTCTCCTGCGAAACTTGCAGTACTAGCACTCCTGAAAGACAGGATATTGTGGAGACATGGCTTAGCCACAGCCTGGGGGATGTTTCCAGAATGAGATTTTCACTCTGCAGCGGAGTGTGCGCTGACATGAATCTTCCTGGCAGATTAAAACTGTGTGCCGGGCCTAGACTCGAACTCGGAACCTTTGCCTTTCACGGGCAGGTGCTCTACCAACTGAGCTACCCAAGCTCGCAGGAGAGCTTATATAAAGTTTGGAAGGTAGGAGGCGAGGTACTGGCAGAAGTAAAGCTGTGAAGACGGGGTGTGAGCCGTGCTTGGGTAGCGAAAGGCAAAGGTCCCGAGCTCGAGTCTCGGTTCGGCACACAGTTTTAATCTGCCAGGAAGTTTCAAGTTAGAAACCAATTCGTAACCAAAGACGAAGAAAACACTAACTCGCACTAATACCAAAGCGTATAGTAACATTACCTGTTCCATTGACAAATCACTATCGCCAGCTTTGTCCTTATTGAACCCAAATTTGAATCCCAGAACCACAATTAGCTTAATTTTCACGTGGGCAGAAGGGTACGTATCCAACACCGGATTCATTCATTCACTGACTGATCATCCTCCGTCGTTGTAGCTTGGTAATGCCACGCTATCTCAAAACATAATATCAGAATGGTAAACTAGCTGGTCTCCTGAAGATCTCGAGGCTAACTGAGTTCTGTGATCCGAAAATAATTTACTAACTCAAAAGAATGCTACTGTCTGAAACATGCACGTTCCATGTCGCGGCTGCTCGCTTGAATCGATAGTAGCCATTCATAGCGAATGTCTCTGACTAGTTGATGGGTAGTCTAAAGCTGCCTTCCCACCACGCCGAGCGGCAATAAGTAGATGCGCACATCATACTTGTGCAGTCTTGTCTTTTCACCGAAGCTGTGTATAGTTTGGGGTCCGCTGTCGCTACAGGCATGTTGACATCCCTGTGAGCTGAACATCATGAGAAGTCTCAGCCTTGGTGTGCACGTTGCTGGAACCGAGACTCCAGTTGGAATTCAGAATGGCAGCCACATAACCAAATGGACGGCATCTGATTTTTGGTATGCCTATGGGAAAGTTGCACGGTTCTTCTGGGAAAGTTCACTTCGTCCACCAAGAGCACTGCTCCCTCTTAAGCTTATAGACAGGGGGTAGCACCACTGGCGACCAGGAAATAGCGACTGAAGCAAGTTTGAGCAGCCTGGCCGTCGGCAGGGTCAGTAGAGCGACACTAGGAGAAAAGACAGCAGGAAGACGCTTGACGGGTGGTGGCTTAGCGGGAGGACAACACGGATCCGAATGCACGGAGGTCGAACTGGCCGGTATCGTCCTCATGTCTGTGGTTGGAGTGCACGAGCAGTGGCTATGCCCGGTACTCAGGATTCCCCAAGTGAAACTCTCATACTTGCCATCTGCTTTGTTCTCTAATGATATGATCACAAATTACATATTTTCGATGTGGTCTCTTGAGTCAGCGACATGCTGCATCCGTAACACGGCTTGGTCGACAGCTGCTCGTAGCATACTCGTTGTAATCAGAGTGATATATTATCTTTTCCTCTCGTTCAGATCAGGAAGAGTCATAATATATTCCTGATAGACACGATCTTTCAGATTTCCCCACAACCAGAAGTCACGTGGCTGTAGGTCGGGAGATCTGGTACGATACACATCTTGAAATTGCCTAGAAATGGTGCGGTCGTTACCGAAGGTTTCTCGAAACTAACATTTATCCTAGGAAGCAACATGTTGTATTACCCCATCTTCCATGGAAATGATGGTGCTGACGCAGTTGCGTTCTTGCAAAGCTGAAATCACGTGTTGCACAAGAAGGTCCTCATAACTTGCAGAAGTCACTAGGCCGCTAACAGTCTGTCCGGTTGTCATCTCCTCGAAGATAAACGGACCGAGACTGAAGGAGCTTGCGAAACCACACCACATAGTCACATAAACAGAATGCAGTGGATATTCCTACACATGGCGGAGTAGAACCCCATATGCGACAGTCCTGTTCATTCACGGCACTGTGCAGATTAAAATGTGCCTCGTACATCCAAAGAATATTCCCCAGCCACATCTCATCCATTTACATGTGTGCTAAAAAACGAAGGCCAAAGTAACAGCGTTGTAGCATACCTTGGGGCTTCATTTGGTGTATGTTCTGGATCTTGTAGAGGCACCAGTGCAAAATGTGCAGCAAATTCTTTTGAACTGGTGACCACTGGCTGTAGATTTTGAGGCATGTGCAGCACGTTTGGCTACAGCTACAGCAACTTCGTCAACAACTGCCTTAGGAATGGGCCATCTTCCTGTCTATGCTGTACTACCTAATTCAACTGTTTATTCACATTTCTTGATTGTATTTTTTAGCCCATTTATTTAGAAGGGGGCTCTTCGCAGCAGTTGCCATGGGTGATATTCCTGCAGTGCAGCGCTGTAATTGCTAGTGTCGTTAAACGATCTTACCAACAATGCTCGGTCTCAAGGCCATAGCATTTCGTACAGAAAACTTGAACCTTCTTAACCCTTTACACCACCAGTCAATTCACAAAAGGAACCAACAACTGTCGTCAAGCAACTAACAGCATACTGACGTCAAAACAGGAAACATTTCACATTATAACTGCTTACAGCACCACATTTTCACTTGGTGGCAGAAAGTGTAACTGTTGTTGGAACACAGTTTAATTACAAGCACCCGGTATAGTGGAGCATGCGGGAACTTAAGTCGATTCCGTGCTTGTGACTTATGTTACCAGTGTTAATCAGTTCAGTTAGTACATTTTGTGACATATTCACTTCTTAAAAAGTGCTGTAAAAGGATATTACATCGGAAGAAAATGCGCACAATAAGAAGACTTGTTTGTGGAATAAAGAGTATATGGTCGGTTCTGACGTAATCACAACTAGTATTAAATAGATGACACACAAAACTATTGCCTAATATTGCCTGTCCCAAAAAAGGGCTGAATTTTACACAAAAGTCAGCTTTGCCACAATGAAACGCATTAGAAACGAACATGGAAACAAACAACATGGTTCTGTGAGGGTTCTGTTGAGAATCTATCATACCCGTCAGATGCAATGCTGTCTAAACACGTAGACCTATACAGTCGCACAATTGATAAGCAATTAAATATCTTAATTGAACACGGGTGGCCCAATTAACATGAAATATGGGAATTACAGCTCACATAGATATACTTATCATGATTTCCATCTAGCTACTGTATGAAACTGAAAGACACTGTAACAATCCGATTTAGTGCTAGTTGTATTAATGTGATTCTATGTACTGAATAAACAATACAAATTGTTACAAAAGGGTACGAGGGTGGAAAATGATGTAGATATGATATAAAAACTGTGTTCGTTAAAATCTGCAATGATTGTTGAATACGATGGCAGTCTAAAGCAGAAAACAAGAAAAATAAGTACAAGCTCCAAATGTTCAAATGTGTGTGAAATCTTATGGGACTTAACTGCTAAGGTCATCAGTCCCTAAGCTTACACACTACTTAACCTAAATTATCCTAAGGACAAACACACACATCCATGCCCGAAGGACTCGAACCCCCGCAGGGACCAGCCGCACAGTCAATGACTGCTGCGCCTAGACCGCTCGGCTAATCCCGCAAGGCTACAAGCTCCAGTTCTCTAGCATAAGTTCATAGTGAGTGATACTTTCTGGCTGTATGAATTATTTCAGAAAAACTAAACTTTTCTGGGAAACAAATTCGCAGTCCCTTGTCACGACATACACAGCTGTGGCCCGTGCTTACCAGACTGTTGATACTCATGTGCGGATGATGGCTGCAGTAGTGGCTGAGAATTCTGAGTTGAGGCGCGGCATCTGTGATCAGCTCCGATACGAAGACATCACCCTTTGCAGTACTAAAGTGTCATCATCTCCCTCACAAAGATATAGGACGAAGAAGTGTACTATAGTATACCCTGTGACGAAGAATTTCTCTCCAATCCTTCACAAAATCTAGCTGGTTCTGTCAGGCTAGAATCCTAGCAAATAGAAGTATACTTTCTGAATCCTGACCGATGAAAAGTCTACAATAATTGGAACAATTTCTGTTCTCGTAATGAAACTGTGGTGGTTAACCGATACAGCTCAGTTCTGTTCTAGATTGAGGTTATAGACAGAAATTGTCTCGCACTCTGTGTGTATTTTCTTATTTTATCCAACAGGAACAGCTGCACATCTGCACTCACAATTCTCTAACAGTACTACGAAATTAATTGTCACGAGCCAAACATGGGCCTCCTCACAAAATTTAGACATCTGCGTCTGTGGTCTCCTCCAGCCTCCAATGGCTACATCTCATGCTGGGTATGTCATTTTTCTCTCTTCCCTCTGCAGATATTATCTTTTCTAAAAGGTAGTCTTTAAGTTCTTTGCACAGTGGAAGTTTACTCCCGATGACTGGTGTCCTAGCATCCGCCGAAAGGCAGTTCTTGATTCCTAGTACGTACCTGAGTGAATACTGACTTACAGCAGAAACACTTTTATGGTCAGTGCGCCGTGCTCCATTTGGAGTTCTTGGCTTTGTCACAGGAGGTCAGTCATCCCAAGTCGCAGGAAAGCACTACAAGGAACGCTCATCACACAGTATTAATGATACAGTACCACTAACATTTGAATCATTGGTATGACATTTAACTGTGTGTATACTTTACGGGAGCATTAACAATTTAAACTGTTTGTAAGTCGGCAAATGAGTAACAGTGTATTAATTACAGAGCAGTTTTAAAAAACAAATTAACTTTTGGGACAAACGATTGAGGAAAATGACAAAACTCCAAATGTAGTGTCGACATCATACAAATTACTTGTCACTATAAAACAAAAAATTCCATTTTCCTTGGCAGAAAGATGTTTTGTTCAAGAAACTAAGTGAAACAGTATTTACCTAGAGGGATCTGTAAGTAAAAGAAAAATTATTTTACAGAGGACTTTTTATATGACTGGTGATCCAAATACTTGTAACAAGAAAGGAAAATAAAATGTGGTCTTATAACAGCTAATTAAATTACGAAAGCTTTTTAAATTGGATTTCCATTAAAGCAGGGCTTCCCAACCTTTCCAGTTGTCGGACCCCTTCTTCAGTCGAAAGTCCATGGCGGACCCCTAGTCAGTCAAGAACACAGGAACTTTAAATTTCAGAGCAAAACCCATGGGAACTCAAAGCTTCTTAATGCAAGTGCCATGTTCCCAATGACCCCCCCCCCCTCCCCCCGCCACTGAAGTATCAATAGTCTTTGCTTTAAAGATGAATGAAAACAACTTGAAATTAACGATCAAATTTGAATTCCCACTGTATCCAGACACTTACTAGTGGATTTACTCCCTTTGTTCAACACACTATAGCCTGATTGAAATTACTTGGTAACTGACATTTCACACGTTGGAGGTGCCTTCCTCCAAGAGCAATCAACGTCACGTCCAAACTGTTTGCTGTTGACAAACTGCCGCTTGTGGTCTGTTCACTTCCACTGTTTGGCTACTGTCGTGTAAGGAGCATGCATATTTCGTAACAGTCGTGTGTGTGTGTGTGTGTGTGTGTGTGTGTGTGTGTGTGTGGTTTTCCGTGAAATCCGAAGAAAAATGTTCAAATGTATGCAAAGTCTGTGGGACTTAACTGCTGAGGTTATCAGTGCCTAGTCTTACACACTATTAATCTAAGTTTAACTTACGCTAAGGACAACACACACACACACACACACACACACACACACACACACACACGCCCGAGGGAGGACTCGAACCTCCGACGGGAGCGACCGCGCAATCCACGACGACATGGCATCTTAGACTGCGCGGCCATTCCGTGCGGCTGTGAAGAAAAGAGTCAGACCCATGAATCGGGATACAAACACATCACGAAAGAAAAGAGGTCAACGAATTGCCTTTAAAGACTATTGTGACATCTGTTGTGCAGTGTGTGGGAATACATTCACCCAGTTTACATGAGTTACCAAAACCGGATTTCCTAAGCCAATGTCCCAGTTCCGCTTTTGGTTGGTCAGGTAAACACTTCAAAATCGATTCTGGAAATCTGCTTATATAAAGCCGTTTTCCAGTTCCGCAATCGATTTTCGTGCCTATGTAAACAGCTCGGAAAGTCTAGTTATTTTTACGTCTTTGCGTATGTACTGAACGGCTGCTGTCAGTCCATAGCCGGCAGCTAGCAGGCGGCGTTGCAACAGTGTACTTACTGTCAGTTGGTAGCTCGCAACTGGCAGGTGGCGTGGCAATAGTTTAGCCACAGCTGACAACTTCAACTGCTCCTTGGACACTATATCGTAGCAGTGAGCCTCGACTGTAAACGAATTAGCAAAACAAACAAACAGACTCTCTTATTTCTATATATGAAGACAAGGCATTTCACAGAACGTAAGACTTTTTTTCTCAAAGGTAACAATTCTGGCAGAGGAGGTTTACCTTTTACAAGGTGGCACGTGAAAAGTCCTCATTTGTTTACGCTCGCAGTCAGTTGCCTCAATATAGTGTCAGAGTAATAGCAAGTAATTGTAACTGAAGTATAGGCAGGCCATATTTTTAACTGAGAGGACGGAATATATTATAAAGAAAAGAAATTAGCATTAGAGATCATCTTAATTTTCGTGCCAAAAATATCAATGCCAACTGAATTCAGTTACTAACTATTTTGTGAATGATGGAAGACAGAAACAAAATTCCTACAGTGTTATAGTTCAGGTACGTTCACTGAGCATCTACGAAGAAAATTGCTTTCTTCTTTACTATAGATGAGTCCGTAGGAATAATAATGGAATCCTAGTGCGATGGTTGAGGGTGCTTCTGCTAATACAGTTTTGAAAAGTTGGGTTCAATTCTTGACAACTGGAGACGGATGTCTGTTTCCGCATCTAGACAGCTTCGGAACTCAGTTTTGTTGGCAGCATAGATCGAGAATCCAGATTCACACACGTATGTTGTGGCAAACGGATGAAGTACACGTTTTGCGTTTTCAACAAGAGGGTAGTATTTCTTGCTATCCAAATGGATCCTAAAGTGTAACCGTCAATGTCAAAACTTGGCAATTTCTATCAACAACTCATATTCATTTGATGATAGAATGTTCGGCTTTTTGGATACAGTGAATAGGTTGACCACCCATTCGTATTTCTGCAGCTTCTCATCTTCAACTGTTGGGAAATAATGCTCCAACAATGACATCAAGCTTCGGAGACGTTCCAGGATTTGATGAAACGAATTCTTTCCAAGCGCCAATGTTTTGTTTTTCAAAAACTCCTTCAGAAGAGGAAAACACTCGACCTCCCCATCCTCGACACTCTCTGCCCAAAAATTGATTTTCCTCTTGAATGCTCGAACTTTGTCGATAGCAGTGACCTTTGTTTCACTTTGACCTTGGAGTGAAATATTCATTTCGTCCATTTTGGAGAAAATATCTGACAAATAGGCAAGTATACACTTCCAATTTTCGTAATTAATAAGGTCTGCTAATTTGGTGTTATGCTCCAAAAGGAAAGCTAAGACTTCCAATATTAATTCGTACAACCGAGAGAGTGCATTCCCACGTGAGAGCCACCTCACTGTGTAGAAAAGCAGGGAACGATGAAGGCTTCCCATATCTTCACACAGTATTATGAAAAGTCTTGACTTTAACGGCCTTGATTTTATGTAGTTAATGATTTGAATGGATTCGTCTAAAACTTTCTTGAACGTATCTGGCATTTGTTTCGTAGCTAAAGCGTATCTGTGGACAGCAATTCTTGGTCTTTTATTTTCGTTATTGCTCCGACTGTAGGACACGTCATAGCTTTTGCACCATCTGTGCACACATCTATGCAATTAGACCATGAAATTTCGTTAGTCCTTAAAAAATCATTCAATAGGCGGAATATTTCAGCCCCTGTTGTGTTGGCAGGTAGTGATCTGCACAATAAGAGGTCCTCCTCAAAACATCCAGAAAATTCATAACAGACAAAATCCAATAAAATCGCTAATCCTGCAACATCAGTGGATTCATCTATCTGCAGAGAAAATGAAGTGTGTTGGATGCGAGAAACAAGAGTGTCTTTCACATCATTTGACATGTCAACAATGCGTTTCTTAACCGTATCGTTTGATAATGGCACTGAAGATACAAGCTTTACTGCCTTTTCGTCTAGTGTGCAAGAAACAGTATCATTAACACACGGCTTTGTGAGATTTTCTGCAATGGTATGAGCTTTGCCTGTTTTTGCCACTGGATAACTAACCAAGAAAGAAGCTTTTAATGAATTTTAATTAACTATTTTTGCGTGAGTTTTCATGCAATGCTGAGAAGCAGCTAGTTCAGCACTCTTCCTTTTGAAAAATCGATGTCTTTAGCCTGGAAATCTGGGTGAGTACCTTCAAAATGACGATGCACTTTAACTGGAACCATTGAACTCAGGCACAAATTACACTCTTATCTTTACCCTCCTTTGTCTCCATAAAGCCCATTTATAAATAGCTCTCGTTGTGCTTACGCTTCTTGGTTATTCCACTTCCACAGGATATTGTAACCAATGGAGTACTTGCAGCGTTTTCACATAATAAATCCGGCTGTGGAGCTTCTTGTGATTGTACTTCCTTTGGTCGCCCTCCTTTCTCATTCATTTCAACTGGAAACTTCCCTTGTTGTGAAGGCGATGGAGAAACTGCACCCTTCTTCAATGATCCTGACTTCAGTCACCGATCCATGTTAGAAGCAATAAACTGTTCAAAAATCGACTTATGAAATACGTAGTGCACTGACAAAGCAAGTTTAACATTTAATGATACCTGGGGCCACATACGTGCCAGCGAGCGCTGTGATTGGTCGGGAAAGCTCGCTCCGCGCATGCGTAAAAGGTTTCAGCGCATCTAGCGCCGTGAGCCGGCGCACGAACGACCACCGTATTGTTGCGAAACAGTCGATCAGAGAAGCCGCATTCTCCGGCACTAAACTGTGTATGCGTTCTCACTCAGGAACCGCAAAGGCTGCTTTGGAATACGACCCGCAGTAAAAGTACACATGTTTTCACACGAAAAAAAAGTGTTGAATTTGATTTTCACATTTTTATTCAATAATTTTACACATTATTTTACACGATTTGGTGAAAGGTGGCCGCGGACCCCCTAGAAAGAGCCGGCGGACCCCTAAGGGGTCCGCGGACAACACGTTGGGAAGCCCTGCATTAAAGTATTATGATGTGAATGTGCCACCAAACAGCGTTATTGATACTGAAATTGCGTTACGGCACAAAAAGGAGCAAAGAAAGCTCCAGCTAAGTTCTTAAATAAAAAGGGAAATGCTTAAGTGGAACTTAAAGAAATAATGTGGATAATGACTTGTCAATAAAAAAAACAACATTATTTGACATAGTTATGCAACAGAAGCCGGAAACACACTACTTAAAACTAACAAAATATTTGAAGGTCATGGATACATTATGCTGTGGCTTCTTGCATACAACTGCAGCCTACATTCATTTGAGTTGGTGTGAGAAAAGCTTAAAAATTTCGTCAGAGGTAGAAATATTCTTGGATAGATTTGCATGTCGAAGTTAGCGCAGTTATTGAAAGAAGGTGCGTAACAGTTTTCTGAATTTTCTCATTCTATCCAAACTAGGCAGAGAAAGTTAAAAGTGTCTGCGAAATTGAAGCTGGTGTTACTGAAGAGGTAATAGATGCAATAATTATTAATTTAGAAAGTGAAGATGATGATGATCATGATGATGAGAATGAGGATAAATACAGTGAGACAGTTGATACTACACTATCCAACCAAGAGTATCCAGACATCTGTTAGTGGATATTAATATAGGGCATGTCCACCCTTCACTTTTTGTCAGCTTGAACTATTCAGAGAACGCCGTCTGAATATCTGGATACCGAAACTAGAGATTGCAGTGGCGTTGGACGTTGGGGTCTGGAGTACAGTCGACTCTCTAACTTATACCCAAGGTGTTCCATTGGGTTCAGACCAACACTCTGTAAGACTAGTCCATTTCACGCATGTTTTTGTCCAGAAATCATTGAATCACAGATGTGCTTTATGTTGCTGTGATGCTGTCACAACCAATCATAGTCTCCGAAATGTTCTTCTACCGTATGCAGAACACAATGCTGTGAAATAAGTTCATATACTTCCGCATTCACAGCTTTCTTAAGCGCAATAAGCGGACCACATCCTAACCATAAAAAACATCCCTACCACCGTGACACCACCTCCTACGTACTTCATTGTTGGCATTACACGCCGGCCGCGGTGGTCTAGCGGTTCTAGGCGCGCAGTCCGGTACCGCGCGACTGCTACGGTCGCAGGTTCGAATCCTGCCTCGGGCATGGATGTGTGTTATGTCCTTAGGTTAGTTAGGTTTAAGTAGTTCTAAGTTCTAGGGGACTGATGACCTCAGATGTTAAGTCCCATAGTGCTCAGAGCCATTTGAACCATTTTTTTGGCATTACACACGATGGCATATTAGCCTCCAGGCATTCACCAAACACAAATCCTTCCATTCGATTGCCACAACCTCTCTCATCACTCTAAATCTCTTATTTTGAGTCACCCATTTCCAAGTAGCGCCCCTCTGTACGTCATCTCAACTGTCGATTAGCACTGACTACGGAAATGTGTGGCTTACGAGGAGCTGCTCCACCATTGTACCCATTATTTTTAACTCACAAAATTTTATTACCTGGACTGTTGGTGGCTTGGAACTCACGAGTGATTCCTTTAGCTTATTTCACCCATTTATTACAACCAATCTTCGCAAGGCTCGCGAGCCCTGCCCGTCAATACATGAGGTCTGCGCAGCAGTCCCGGCTTATCTCTGATTGTTGCTTCACGTTTTCACTCTGGAGTCATGTCGCCAATAGTCGAAATGGATTGCTTTATAAGATTTTAAATGTCTTTGATGGATTTGTTACTCAGGTGAAATCCAGTGACTAGTCCACTTTACAAGTCACTGAACTCATCTCAACGACCCAATCTGCTGTTTCTACCTGTCTACTGGCAACACAATACTCCCCACCTCCTTTCGTATTGGAGAGTCCGCTTATCGTGACATCTATCGGTCGATTCCACATTACACTGGGTGTCCGGAAACCTTTGGACAGTTAATGTATGTTTATGGTCAATGAAAAAAAAAATTAAAATACGTTGTGTATGTTTTCTAACCTGACTATTTCTATACTCTAGACAGTTCCTTTAGAGAGAAGTGTACTACGTGATAGTGAAAGCATTATAAAATTTTCCAAGATAAAATCGGTCGAACATGTCGAAAGAAAGAAATACTTTTATCATTGTATGAAGAAAATCAGCAATAATTTAAGAACTTTATTATCCAGTTCATTAAACTTTTGATGATGCAATGTGATTCAGTCACGTAAAGCCCTTGCTGCTTGTAGAACATGGAGCGGATGTGTCGATTCTACCACTAAATCTGTATCTCCGTTGCTATTCATTTTGCTTTAAATCTGTTCGCCATAGCTATGCTACACACAGCTGAAGTTTGCTTCGAATTATGTATACCGGTTCTCGAGTCACGGTTAAAATGTTTGATATGAAGTGCGTTCAGATATAGAGCAAATTTGTTATTTTTGGAAGGAATTCCATTTATTAGTACTTATCACTGTTGTCCTATTCAAAAATTCCAAATTACATGTTACAGATTCATGACAGAGCTTTTTGCAATTCCCAAAGAGCTTCTGAACTGTATCTTTGGGGTGTGTTTAGCTCCCTCAGGGATGTGTTTGTAAAACAACGGCCCTATAAGGCTTTCCTTATTTTTGAGAACATAAGAAATTCAGATGGGGTGAATGTGGTGACTGCGGCATAATTACAATAATGTTTTTGCAAGAAGGTCACGAACGCGATGGTGAAAGAGCGAACAGATGAAACAGAACTACAGCGTCTCTTTTACAAACCACGTAATATTCTCTCACTGCGACGTGGAAGTTTGAAATGAAGCTACCAGGTATGTACAACCTTCCTCTCTAATGACTCAAAGGCCTGGCGCCCTGCAATGTCACTCTCCAACTCGGAGACGCTTTAGACAGTAAAGTGTCGACACATGCGAAAAAAGTCCATAACTCAGTTGTTCATGTCAGACATAAGGTGGGCTAAGAACGTGACATAGGACAAATTCGACCACAGTTATGTAGAACGCCAGCGTGGACGTGACACGCAGTCGGAAGGTCCTACAAACATTTCAACACTTTATTTGACGTGTCTGCGATGGAGGTCAGAACGCCCAGTCTTGAAATTAAATGGCTTTGAGCACTATGGGACTTAACATCTGAGGTCATCAGTCCCCTAGAACTTAGAACTACTTAAACCTAACTAACCTAAAGACATCACACACGTCCATGCCCGAGGCAGGATTCGAACCTGCGACCATAGCGGTCGTGCGGTTCCAGACTGAAGCGCCTAGAACCGCTCGGTCACAACGGCCGGCCAGTCTTGAAATCACGCGGTTTTCTTGCAGGTGGCTGAGGAAAATATTCCACACACATCGCCACTAAGGATCAATGCGGAAAGACCTCAGAGGGTAGTACAAAGGGTGTCAATGAAACAAGCCCTTTCGTTGGGATGTTGATTCTCATACGTTACACATTCGGAAACGGCGGTTTGCAGTACGTTGTCCTGGCACTGCCGACACGTTCAGGACGATTCAACACTTGCCTGAGCACATAATGAACTCGTAACTTTACTGAGAGTGAGCACACTCCTTTGGAGTGCAGTGCGACCACAACTTCTGCTCTGGTGCACAGGATGGAACCACTAAGGACCGTTCAAAAGCATTCGAGGAAATCTGAACGTGTTACAAAGTAGCAAAGGGTGCTTATACCTTTTCAGTCCTTCTGTCTCATGCTGTCTCGCTACGTGCCACGGGGTGTTTTAACTCTGGAATATGTGTGATTAAAACTGCAATGTTCCCCCTAAGACTACCCAGTTCGACAACATGCATGGTGCCACGCGACTACCATTGCTGAGCACTTCAAAAATGTACATCAGCAGAGATACTTTGTCATGCAGGCCTAGGTGCCTAGCTTGCGCCCCCCCCCCCACTCCTGTCGTGATAGTGCTACAGGAGGGCGCGAAACAAGAGGGCTGAATAAGCGTAAGCATTGTTTGCTACTTCGGATGAAGCTCTAATTTCGTCGAATGATTCTGAATTTTCCCTAGTGGTTCCACCGTGTGCACCAGTGCGCCACGCTCGAAAGGATGGGGACTACGTTCATTGGAGTTGCCTGGATTGTCAACCGTCCTCACAAACGTGGTCCTGAAGCTTATACCGCTGTGAACAGTCGTTTCCGACTGCGGAGTGCGAGACATCGACAACCCCAAGAAAAAGGTGGTTTCATTGACGCCCTTTATGCCACCCCCTCAGGACTTTCCGTATCTATGTTCAGCAGCGATGTGTCTTAAACATTTTCCTCGGCTACCCTAAAGAAAGCTGCGTGATTTCAACGCTTGGCGTCGTGGTTCACACCTCCATCACAGAGGCGACAAAAGATGGGATGCAATGGGGGTAAGGGGTGATGTGACGAGCTTCCCTTCATTTGACACATACACTGTCGATTTGACCAGAGTTTTGGTGAAATTTAGTGAAAATGTGATGCCATTAGACCACCTTACATTGCACATGAATTTCAGGGATCTGGCCTTTTTCTCGCATATGTCGACACCTTGCGGTTTGAAGCGTCGCCTAGCCTGAGGTAGGCGTCGGGGGCAGTGCGCTTTTTCATCAATACAGAGAAAAGTTATAGGAGCTTTGAGCAAGATTTCATAATTGTGCGTGACAATGAGAGACAACCATGGGGTTTCGAAAAAGTGGCCCTTTATTTGCGTCCCGCAGCTTAGTTTAGGTCACTTTGTATCTCCTCTGAAGTCTATGTTTCTGCTCGAGTTGACTGATTTCTGAATTATATATCGATTACACTGACAACATTCAAAGCGACGTACCAAGGACAGTCAAGAACAATACAGTGTACTTCGGTCAAGGTCACTCATCACAGTAACGACGGCGCCTTGTCGGTCACTGGCTGACGTGCCGAAGCTGCGAGGCCCGGCGGGATCTGGCTCTCGCCGCCCGCGGCCTGTGACGTCACTCCATCCTGCTCGCATCGACAAAGCGTCTTCACACAATGGCCTGCCCCCTCCCCGCCCTCCATCCACCCCCAATTCGGACCGCAGAGCTCCCGCAAGCCGCCGGCCGCGGATTACGTCGGAATCACGCAGCAGAGGCACGGCGCCGCCTCGACGCACCGACCGACGCCCCACGCCACGCCACGCCACGCCACGCCACGCCGCTAGCCTGTTCCCGGCGCACTCCCTGTTCGCGACGCTGCCTGCCTGTTACGCCGTCAGTCTCACAGCCACACACGTAACTGGCTACCTGACTTCAAGCAGCGTGTAGTACTGAAGCTACGGCGATGTTGTTGTTGCATCCGTCATCTCCTAACCATGTAAGAAAATCCATCATCGCTGCAGCAAACCAACCCTGATTGAATGCTGTATTTGTGCAGCACCAATGATGCGGGTATTGACGATACAGATATTTCGTACTTCGACCCTATGAAGAAGCTTCCCCTACGAAAACAAGACCTACTTTCTGTTACAACGAAATCAGTGCCCATTTCTACTCTCACTATTATTAGGTACTACAAAATCAGTTTCTTTATTTTCCTCTGCACTGAGAACATATAGAAACGTTGTAAATTAAAAGTATGGTTCATCTCAAACAGTTGCTGATGCTCAATTGTATCAATCACATCAGTTTGTTGTCTTAGTTGGTGCATATATAAATATTTATTTTATTTGATTTTTCTTTTAAGATAAGAAATTGCCATGTAATCTAACTCGGTATAACTGTAAATCGTATAACAACTTCTCAGAATATAGTATTCTTCATACGGTTACTATTAAAATTATCCGTGGTCCTGTTCTGAGATGATTGTCGTACAGATTTTAGCACCAATCCTTGCATAAAGTCCTGCAACCTGATCATTTGCCTCTGTTATCTATAATTTATACTACTTCTATGCTATTATACAAAGATAAGTCGTATTTTAAAGTTGTTATCAAAATTATCGCAAGTTCTTGACCGAATTACTTCAAATTTCTCACAATACTCTAATAAACGTCCAGACGAATATAGGCTACACATGGTTGTTAGTAAAAATCTAGAAAATTCTTTACCACATATGGTTGCTAGTAAAAATCTAGAAAATTCTTGACCCATTTCCATCCACTTTTTATACGATACTTTAATACACGTTTGGATGGACGTAGGCTACATATTTTTAACACATACTGTGCACCAATACATATACTACATAAAAGGCAAGTACAGTTAGCAAAACGCTCGCAATGTTCTTGACCGATTTACTTTATACATTTACTGCATACTCTAATGAACATTTGGATGGACACAATCTACACATCTTTTTAAATATACAGGGTGTCCCATTTATCTTGACCGCCCTAAATAACTGTTTGTCCAGACGCAAATTATAAAACTTTTCAAGCAAATGTTATTTAGCCGTCAGGGCGACATCAATCAGCATGATTGCCTTCGTTATAACTTAGTTTTTTACAAAGGTATGAACAGCGGTATGACTTTTTTGAATAACACTCTGTATTGTTTATTCAGTAATTCATTTCCTCTCCTAAAGACCGATTCAAAAATGTATCACAGTGTACCATTCAGTGTACCATTCACTGAAACACAACGTTATTAATTACGTAACACAACATTGACTTTGAGCCCGGGATCACACACTCGTCTACTTGCTGGAGATGTCAGAAAACAAATGAAAACGAAGTAAAAACGTAACACAAAATTGACTTTGCCTCTCCTGCACCATTGCCCAGGAGTAGAACATTCATAGCTGCACAGAGTGGTGACCCTGGACACCAGTACACTGGTGCACTCGTTGAATGAAAGAATTATTTACTACTCCCAGTGTTGCCTACTGAAGAGAATTACAAGCAAGTACGATACATTCCTGCAGGCCCTCTGGAGTTGTTGGAATATCGCGATAGACAACGTCTCTAATGCAATCCCAAAGAAAAAAGTCCAGAGGATTTAAATCAGGAGAACTAGCAGGCCAAGTAACTTTCCTCCTCTGTCAATATATCTGGCAGGATACCATCAGTTCAGAACACGACATGCACGCAAGGTATTATGTGCTGAACATCAAAAATGGTTCAAATGGCTCTGAGCACTATGAGACTCAACTTCTGAGGTCATAAATCCCCTATAACTTAGAACTACTTAAACCTAACTAACCTAAGGACATCACACACATCCATGCCCAAGGCAGGATTCGAACCTGCGACCGTAGCGGCCACACGGTTCTAGATTGTAGCGCCTAGAACCGCTCGGTCACTCCGGCCGGCTGAAGGACATCCATCATGTTGATACCACATAAGCATTCTGGTTCTTAGCGGCACTTCATCCAGAAGGGGAGGAAGATTTAGTCTGAGGAAATTGGCATACGCTGTGCCATTTAGACTACCATTGACGAAATGAGGGCCAATAATTGTAGTACCAAGCATCCCACACCAGAGGTTAGCTCTCCACTGACGGTGCTGTTCCTCCTGTCTAACCCATCGTGTTTTGTCACTTGACCAATAATGCGTGTTCCTTGTATTTACCTGTCCTTTATTTGAGGAGGAACATTCATTGGTAAATAGGAAAGAACATTCATCGGTAAACAGAACACTGAAGAACAAGTTCGTGTTGGCGAGGATTTGCTGCTGTGCTCAGGAACAGAACTGTACACGATTCTGGAAATAATTCCCATGCAATTATTGATATAGGTGTACATGGTAAAGATGGAACCGGTGACGTGTAAGAATACGATGTACACTTCTTTTAGGAATGCCAATCTTGTGTTCAAGTGTTCGTGTGTTCACATGTGGGTCCAAAGCAACGGAAGCGAAAACAGTAACTTCGGCAGCTTCGTCTCTGCGAGTGCTGTGACGATTACGTTTTAGTTGGTTGAATCTTTCCGTTTCCTGAAGCGTCGCAACAAGACGAGAAAACATCCGACGGGAAGGTGGGTTCTTGTCAGGATAGTTTGTTGGAAGGACAACCTTTACTGTATGACTACTCTACATAACAGTATTTAAAAGGATTAAACTACTGTACAAAATGTACCCGTACATAAGAAAACAGTATTGCAGTTACTGTTCTGCTATCTTACATTCCCCATAGATGAGTAGCATTTCTACCTCTTCTTTGTTGGAGTAAATTCTACTCACACAAATCTTCAACTGACGATGGTTGACGCAATGACGGGTGTGCATTCTACTTATGCTTACGTTTGTCCTCTGTCAACGTCAGCATGGGGATGTGTTCCATTACGAGGTGCATTCAAGTTCTACGGTCTCCGATTTTTTTTCTAATTAACTACTTACTCTAAATCGATGAAACTGGCGTTACTTCTCGACGTAATCGCCCTGCAGACGTACACATTTTTCACAACGCTGACACCATGATTCCATGGCAGCGGCGAAGGCTTCTTTAGGAGTCTGTTTTGACCACTGGAAAATCGCTGAGGCAATAGCAGCACAGCTACTGAATGTGCGGCCGCGGAGAGTGTCTTTCATTGTTGGAAAAAGCCAAAAGTCACTAGGAGCCAGGTCAGGTGAGTAGGGAGCATGAGGAATCACTTCAAAGTTGTTATCACGAAGAAACAGTTGCATAACGTTAGCTCGATGTGCGGGTGCGTTGTCTTGGTGGAACAGCACACGCGCAGCCCTTCCCAGTCGTTTTTGTTGCAGTGCAGGAAGGAATTTGTTCTTCAAAACATTTTCGTAGGATGCACCTGTTACCGTAGTGCCCTTTGGAACGCAATGGGTAAGGATTACGCCCTCGCTGTCCCAGATCATGGACACCATCATTTTTTCAGCACTGGCGGTTACCCGAAATTTTTTTGGTGGCGGTGAATGTGTGTGCTTCCATTGAGCTGACTGGTGCTTTGTTTCTGGATTGAAAAATGGCATCCACGTCTCATCCATTGTCACAACCGATGAAAAGAAAGTCCCATTCATGCTGTTGTTGTGCGTCAACATTGCTTGGCAACATGCCACACGGGTAGCCATGTGGTCGTTGGTCAGCATTCGTGGCACCCACCTGGATGACACTTTTCGCATTTTCAGGTCGTCATGCAGGATTGTGTGCACAGAACCCACAGAAATGCCAACTCTGGAGGCGATCTGTTTAACAGTCAGTCAGCGATCCCCCAAAACAATTCTCTCCACTTTCTCGATCATGTCGTCAGACCATCTAGTGCGAGCCCGAGGTTGTTTCGGTTTGTTGTCACACGATGTTCTGCCTTCATTAAACTGTCGCACCCACGAACGCACTTTCGACACATCATTAACTCCATCACCACATGTCTCCTTCAACTGTCGATGAATTTCAATTGGTTTCACACCACGCAAATTCAGATAAAGGATGATTGCACACTGTTCAAGTAAGGAAAACGCCGCCATTTTAAGTATTTAAAACAGTTCTCATTCTCGCTGCTGGTGGTAAAATTCCATCTGCCGTACGGTGCTGCCATCTCTGGGACGTATTGACAATGAACGCGGCCTCATTTTAAAACAAGGTGCATGTGTGTATCTCTTTCCAGTCCGGAGAAAAAAAATTGGAGGCCATAGAACTTGAATGCACCTCGTACTCCGTGTACCTGCATTAATCGCTGGGAGCATCAACGTCAATGTTGTGTTATGTAATTAACAACGTTGTGTTTCACTGAATGGTATACTGTGATACATAATGTCAATGTTGTGTTATGTAATTAATAATGTTGTGTTTCAGTGAATGGTATACTGTGATACATTTTTGGATAGGTCTTTAGGAGAGGAAATGAGTTACCGAATAAAAAGTACAGAGTGCCATTTAAAAAATTCATACCGCTGTTCCTACCTACGTAGAAAACAAAGCTACAATGAAGGCAACCATGCTGATTGATGTCCCACTGACGGCCAATTAACATTTACTTGAAACATTTTGTAATTTGCGTCTGGTCAAACAGTTATTTAGGGTGGTTTAAGATAAATGGGACACCCTGTATATGGTAAAGAAGTATATATGCTATATAAAGGGGAAAGGTTTAGGGCTAAATTCTCTAAAAGTTTTTCATCGACTTACTTCAGTAAGATCAAGCCATAGCTTGACATTTTTAGCAAAAGTCTCGAAAAGTTCTCGATTGAATTACATCTAATATTTACACTATAGCTACTCTAGTAATGGTTCAGACGTAACACTCTACAAATTTTTTAAATATTTATGTTCCATAAATATATATACTACTAAAGTGGAAACGATTTAGCTAGTCTCAAAAGGTTTTTGGTCAATGGTCAACTTCTTCAAATTTTTACGTAATACTTTACAGAATATACATGATATATAAAGAGGAAACGTCGTTAGAAAATATCTAATAGAGATTTTTACCGTTTTCTTTCAAATATTCACATTATGCTCTAATAAAATTTGGATGGTCATTGACTATATATTTGTAAATATATATAATGTACTATTATATGTAAGATATAACACACAAACGTTGTTGGCAAAAATTTTCAGAAAGTTCTTGGTTAATTTACTTCAAAATGTTCCGCGCTACTCTAATGAACTATGAGACGGACATAGCAACATATTGCTTAAGCAACAATGTACAGGTTTATGTCTAGACCGACTATGAGGAAAATAATACTGTGATGTGAAAATGTTGCACTTTAGTTGTCTTGTAGTCACTTTCCACTATGAAATCATTTAACCCACTAGACATTTTATTACTCCTATATATATGTATATGTATATATTATATATAGACTAGACATTTTATTATAGACACACACACACACACACACATACATAAAAATTTCTATGTACACATAATTTTAAACAAAATGTGTACACACAACAATGTGCTGTTTCCTGTTATTGCTGGCAGCCACCTTTAACAGAAAACAGAAAAATTCTACTTATGGCTAATCAGGTGACGATTAGTGTACTACTATCTAATTTGAATCATACGAAACTTTGTAATCCTATCCGTTCGCATATTAAAACAATGAAAACCTATCATTGAAACAACTGTCCACAGTTATTCAGCAGCTGGAAAGGTCTCTCTCGTACTACGTATAAAAATGATCCCAGTCGATTTACCCATTCATTTTAAGTGGTTTCAAATCCAAATCATGGTTTTCTTTGCAATACCAATAACAATGCTCAAAGTCAGAGATAGAGGGGAAAGGATGTGGACGGGGAGCCGGGAGAAAATGAATGTAGAGAGAGATGATCGTAGGATATTAACAGAGAGAGGAGGGGGAGGAAATGGACACAGAGGGGGGAGAAGAACAACTTAGAAAGGGGGTAGAGGAGGTGAAGCACAAGGGAGGGGAAGGAGGAGGAGATGGACGAAGACAGAGAGGAAGATGAGATGTAGAATGAGGAAGGAGACGAGCTTTAGACGTACATCCGACTCCCATACATATTTAGCAATTACGAAGCATTGCCGGGTTGTTAGTAGTATATAGATTAAACAGTTACAGGTGGACAAAGTTACCAAATAAGACAGACAAACGCAAAGTTTCCTAGTCAAAGCAACAGTTAATTTCGCACTCAAAACCAGTGCTACTCTATTGACGGCTCGAATATCGGACAAAGTGTTCAAAGGCTGCGAAACTGTTGCGTAATGATAGTACCCAAGTCAGTGTACATGGGCTAAATCAACCCCTTCCGCTAGCTATCAAGTTGTTGCCAGCGCAGCAAACATGCGACTCATCTGACATTCGCACCAGTCTACTAGTCAACAATGGCCAGCACCCTGCTCCCTCCACGGAAGCAACCGACAACACATTCTAAACGTCTACGTGAAAGAAGTCTCGGAGACTGTTAAGTTGTACGGTGCTGGAACCGCATTTTGAGAAAACTTCAAAAAGTTGGCCTTTGCAGTGAGGGGCAGCTTTTGGCACCTGTCATATGGCTATTAAGCCACAGAAACATCGACAACTTGGTCTCTCTCTACCACTAAATTACAGATGAGGCTGTATACAATTCAAAACAGTGGATGTGTCGTGATGCACTGAGTCCCCAAATCACGCAGCATCTGACATTAATGATTCCTATTAATATTATTCCACTTAACTGCCATATCGATGATGATTTGGAAGGACGATGAATCCAAAGTAGCTTCACTTGTAGGAATATCGTGTTTCTACTGTTTCAAGATGGTGGCATGTGCCACGATGTTTGAGAAGGTTACCTATGTACTTGAAGAAATGAGAACACGGGAACATAAAAACAAGTATGTGACTATATCTCAGCAATACTTGTTGCATCAGAAATAAAAAAAAGTGAGTAGGTGCTAACAAACTGGAAAACTTTTACGGAAAAACTGAACAGTGAAACGAGTAGATGAATAATTTATGTGACGCTTGGTGTTCCACTGGTCAAAGTGTGGTGTTTCATTATTTTATTAATTTTTTTTTATTTATTTGCTGCCATTTACAAATGATCTGCAACCTTGTTACTAAGACAGGTCGTACTTTCACAATACGAAATTGTACATGTACAAAATATGATACACATTTGATTTTCTTATTTTTAAAAATCAGTAATAATATTGCAGCTTTAAATACTTATATACTTGAAAGTAATTAAGAAACGAAAATCTTAAAATTTGCGTCTTATGAATGGAAGAACGGAATTTGTGAAGACAGAGAAGAGTTTATGACATATTACAGCTTTCGGACATGTTATGAATTCGCATAAATTTTTCTAAAATAAAGAAGATTCTTAAATTTAAGATGGATAGATAAGAGATACTAAACATTTATGAAACTAACAGAATTTTGGAAAATCTAATTATAAACAATAACCGTGTTTTTATGAAGAACAAAAACTGAGAAAGGGAAGAAGATAGAGGAAGAATGTCGCGGAAGAAGATAGAAGAAGGTCGGGGAAGAAGATACAGGAAGAATGTCGCTTCACTAAGTGGGTATGACAGTGAGTGTCTTGGAATTGTGCATCAAGCCGCTCATCGCCAATCACATTTCTTCATCTAAATCTAGCATCTACTCTAGATTTTCTAACAACTAAATCTTAACCTAAATTTTTTTGGGCTGTCGTGTTGTTTATTTAGGATATTTCTTCATTTTCATTTACGGTCATGTCGGGTTCAGTAACATCACCTGATTCCATGTCGGAATCAGTGCTGTTTTCCAACCTGTGGATTCCTTCCTGTCTTTGCATATAGGCTTGTTGTCTGGCCCGGACATTCTATAGGTCGCTGTGGGTATATCATCAGTGAGTGTGTTTAACATGATCTATTGGTCTACGTATGTGAACATTGCGTGTATGGAGTGTTGAATACTGTTGAGGTTTAAGTGTATTGTGTGTCTGATGTTGGTGTATCACCCTCAGAAAAAGACGATGTGCTCTGGAGAGCCTTCTTCCCCACACGTGCACGTTGGTGTCTGCCTCAGACTCACGCGGCTTAAGTGCGTGCGATAAGGGCATTGTCCTGTTTAGAAAAGAACTGTACCGCGGCTGGGATCGATATGTTTGAGTTTTAGTCTCTCCGTTACATCGGAAAAGAACTGGTTTAGCCTGCGGGCTTATCACTTGTGTCCCACTCGCCTTGCCAGGTGTCATCCTCCAATTTTTTAGTTGGAGTATCGTGTCAACAGGTACTCCAGTGATCTTTCGTACCCGGTCGTGCCTTCCCACCTTAAGCCAGTACATAGCAGCTCTATATCTTATCGTAATGTCTATTGGGCAAATTCCGAGCACCACAAAGAGTGATTCCACTGAGGTGATGCCGAAAGCGCCTGATAGTCTAAGTAAGCCGCTCCCTTGTCCTCGTCTGAGGAGGGTCCCATTTGTTGATAGGCTCGAGATGTGAGCCCATGTGCAGGCGGCGAAACTAAGTACCGACTTGAAGAGAGCACAATGGTATATCGGAGTAACAGACAAGGAGTGTTTAAATTGTTCTGAATTTAGTCTTGCCAGTTTGTGTAGCATTTTCTGCTTCGTTTGTGACAATGAGCAAGTGTTCATGGAAATTTTGCTTCTCGTCTATGTGTACCCCGAGATAACGTGTGTCGACTGCTCGTTTAGTGTTTGTGCCCTATTTTTACACTAATGTTTCTCAGGAGAAACCCTTTCAGTAAAGTGTATATTGTTTTGTTATCGGCTATGTTGAGTTTGTTGTTGTGACACCATTGTGTTACTGTTTTGAGCGTTCCATGTGCTCTCTCTTCTGGCTGGGACCTGTTGTTAGTAGACACTACGTTCAGAAGGTCGTCTGCGTATGTGACAACTACATCTGCCGTTATTGTTCCCTCCAGTAGTTGCAGGAGGGTTCAATAGTAATGTCCCAGTAGACCAGTAGATGGGGCCACAGATCGACCCTTGGGGGCAGCCTTTAGTAACTCATTTCATTACATTTCGGCCGTCCATCTGTCATTCGACCACTCTCTTCTTACTGTAGTCTAGTGGACTGTTGTACAGCGTTTCGGGTACCTCCAGTTGTCTGAGCCTCTTGAAAATTGCGGGCCACCAGAGAGTATCAAAGGCACCCGCAATGTCCCTCATAATTTCCACTGCATATTTCGCCCTGGTGTTGTTGGAAAATTTTAACGCATGTTTGATGGCATCATCAATCGACTTTCCTTCTCTGTAGCCGAATTGGTGTTGTCTTAGGCCATGGAGAGCTCTGTGCGCCTGTAAACCCCTACACAGAAGCTTTTCCTGCTCCTTGGCAAATGTATTTATAAGACATATAGGCCTATATGTCTAGGGATCTGATGGATCCCTAACAGCTGCCTTCCTTATTGCAATTGCCTTTGAAACCTCCCAGACTGCAGGCACACGACCTAGCTGTAGAGCATCGTTTAGCAGAGTTGTAAGGAATGGGGTGATCTGTGGTATTGTCTGTTTTAATACTTTAATACTTCTGAATGAATTCCGTCTGCCGGCCGCGGTGGTCTCGCGGTTCTAGGCGCTCAGTCCGGAGCCGCGCGACTGCTACGGTCGCAGATTCGAATCCTGTCTCGTGCATGGATGTGTGTGATGTCCTTAGGTTAGATAGGTTTAAGTAGTTGTAAGTTCTAGGAGAATGACCACAGATGTTAAGTCCCATAGTGCTCAGAGCCATTTGAACCATTTTTTTGAATATCGATCGAGATGCTTCTTTTTGTTTTTGAGCTCTGAGATCGCTGTCGCAACTTCTTCTTGAGCAAAAGGACAGATGACTGTGGTAGTATTGTATGGTGTGTTCAGTTTCTGTCGCAGTGTTGCTTGTTGGTGTGTGTCACTGTTGACGATGTCATCAGGTAGGAGCTTGTGCAGCAGGAATTGTGCTGTTTGTCTCCATCCCTCTGTTTTCGCACCGTCATCCTGTCTTAGCGTTCCCAAAACTAGTGGGATCGTTATTTTTTCAGTAGTTATTTTGTATGGTCCCCATCCCCCCTTATGTTTGTCTGTATTTGCGACGTCACATGTCTATCCCAGTGTTGTTTACGTGTTTTGAACAATTCGTTCCTGTATTGGTCTTTTACGAGCCTATATGCTTCCAGTCTTCTTCATCTATTTCTATCTGCTATTGACCGCTGGTATAGTTGTCTCGCCCTTCGGGTTTCTTGTTTTAGTCAAGTCAGTTTATTTCTCCGTGGTATTTGAGTGCGTTTTGTGTTCTGTGTTTTTCGTATGGAACTATTTTGTACTTTATTGATGAGATCGTAAGCGTGTGTGCCTTGAAATCAATGCTTCCGTCGATGGTTTCAAAAAGTTTCCGTCTTGTACTATTCCTCTTCGTTTCTCCTAGTCGGCTTTATGGAATAGTAAGTGTCGGGTGTGTACGATGTTGGTGGTGTTCTTTTGTCTTGTTAGTCTGAAAACGATCGCGTTGTGGTCACTGACAATAATGTGGTTTCGTACTTTCTAGTCTGTTATGTGTTCTCTGGCCGCGTTATTTACGAGTGTGATGTCTATACTACTTTTCGATCCGTCATGTCCACTGTGTGTCGGTGTGTTCCTTACATGGTGTACACAATCTTTGTCGTCATATATATCTATAGGGTATTCTGATACGAGATAAGTTTTGTAAATACGTGTAATGATATTTTCATACCGTGTCGGCCTAGATTGCTGTAGCAAATCAGGACTTGCGTTCATGCACTGAAGATTTCTGAACCATTGATCTGTGGTAATACCACCTTAGACTTTAATACTAGACTTTATGTGTCAGTTTCCGGAAATCACAAACATACCAGCAACGTGTAGTTTGAGGGTTTATACTGGTTACGAGTCATGCCCGAGAGCCTCACAGAGAAACGTCTTTTACCTACTCCTGTCTATTAGTTTCATGCCGCTATTGTTCTCAGCCGCGCAGTACTCTCAGTTACAGAAATGTTTCAGCATCAATAACTGACTAATGTTGAATGCAAGCATGTAAATGTGCATGCATTGTGTTTTGTAGATTTGTGGTATGGAGATACACGCCTGTTGCACTTCCTCGCTCAATACAGGGACGCTTAATGCTGGTTGTGGATGACGCTGTAGTTTTCGTCCAGATATGTCCAATATGTGCTGGAGTGGACATAGATTTGGTGATCGAACAGACGAAGGCAATATGTCAACGCTCCGTAGAGCGTGTTGGGTTACAATAGTGGTACGTGGGCGAGCGTTAACCTGCTGGAAAACTCCCTTTGGAATGCTTTTCATGAATTTCAGCACAACAGCTCAAATTACAAGACTGATATACAGATTTGCAGTCAAGGTGCGTGAGATAACGACGAGAGTGTTCCTGCTGTCGTACGAAATCCCACCTCAGCCCATAACTCCAGGGGTAAGTCCAGTGTGTGTAGCACGCAGACAGGGTGGTTGCAGGCCCTCAGCTGGCCTCCTTCTAACCAACACACAGCAATCATTGGCACGGAGGCTGAACCAGTTTTCATCAGAAGACACAAGAGACCTCCACCCTTCCCTTCAGCGAGGTCGCGCTTGAAACTACTAACGTCGCAAATTGCAGTGCTTTGGGGTCAGTCTAATGCACGCTACAGGGTGTATGACTCGGAGTATCCTTGAAGTAACTGATTTGTAACTGTTCACTGTATCACTGAGGTGACAACTGCTGCTCAAATTGTTAATGCATATGTAGTACCATGAGCCAGAGCCATAAGCCGTACACGCAACGTGGCCAACCGGTGTTCGGTCTTCTTGCTACCGTAGTCTCTCGTGACAAGTGCTGCCAGCAATCATTTACAGACGCTACATTCCTGCCAAGTCTTTCTCCATTATCGCAAAAGGAACATCTAGCTTCTCGTAGCCATATTGCGCGACCTCGTTTAAACTCAGTAAGGTGTCGGTAAAGGCGGCTTTGTCGCCACTGTGCCCGTAGGCAATCTCGACTAACATCAACTCACGACGTCCAATATCAAAAGTAACTAACGATCACGACGGTTACAATGTGTGTTTAGTGTATTTAAAACAAACCTACTTTTTATCCTCACAGTGGCGATACTAGCGACATTCTTATGCGACTGGTGCGAAATTTGAATAGATATGTTCAGATGTAGAAACACGCTAACCAACTTCCGTTTATGTCGCACAGCTCCTTCTTGCTACTTCGGTTTCTTTCCCCCAGTGTATAAACCAGATAGAAATCAGAAATACGAGACACTGAGATGTCGAGAAGAAACACTAGCAATGGTGACTAAATTGTTCAACCACTATTTTTCTATTATGAAGCCTTCGATAACCCACCCACTGGCGAAACTACTTTCACTGAATAATCAAGACAAGTTCGGAATTCAACAAGAACACGCCCTTATCCTCCTGAAACCTTGTAGAGTTATCAGTTTAATGAATCTTTCTTTAAATACAGGAAGACGTCATAATCTGACCGATCGAAAGATCCGATTCCCTGTTTGGTCCTTCCTTATGTTTCAGTTCAATGAAACTCAGCTTAAAGTATTTTGCTCCTGGTTGAGATATGGGATAATCGCACTGATTCCTCCAGTCATCAACTAACTGGATGCACATACATTTTAATGTTTGTATGAGAACCGGATTGAAATCGCGCAAGGCGTCGCATTTGTTGTCTGCCTATGCCAGGCTGTCGGTGGAAGCGTGCCTCGCAGCTTTGCGAGCACATAGCTGACGACTACCTGGTGAGCATGTATCGACTAGCGGCAGCGCCAGGTGGCGCGGTGGAAACACGTTATAGTCGTATTCGGGAAGACAGCGATTCGATTCACCACCCGGCCATCAACGTTTAGATTTTTCGCGATTCCCCTAAACCACTCAGTTACAATCCCAGTTTGTTTACTTTGAAAGGACACGGCCAGTCGGTGGTCTCGCGGTTCTAGGCGCGCAGTCCGGAATCGCGCGACTGCTACGGTCGCAGGTTCGAATCCTGCTGTGGGCATGGATGTGTGTGATGTCCTTAGGTTAGTTAGGTTTAAGTAGTTCTAAGTTCTAGGGGACTGATGACCACAGCTGTTAAGTCCCATAGTGCTCAGAGCCATTTGAACCATTTGACACGGCCTGTATATTTTCCTATTCAAGATTGTGCTCCGCCTGCGACGACCCTAGTCTGTAATGCGGTGTCTACTTCCTCATGCCGTTGACTGTCGCCTCTTCTTACGCCGTTTCAGGTCAGTTTCCCACCTCACGGGCAAGAGTGTGTCCTACACACCTACCCCTTTATCCCTACTGTTTGGCAAGGTAACTGACAGTACACGGCTGATTCCATATGGCGTAAGCCTTCGGCTACTATTGCAGCTTTTATTCAAAATTCAAAATTTAAGCACGGGCCAGGTTCGAAACCGGACTCACTACGTTTTGATTTTTTTTCAGATGTTGTTGACAGGGAATCAGGAGCTTTATTAAATTTCTTAAAGCGTTTATTAACGAGTTGCAGTATTTATATTAGGCGAATATTTTCAAACCTTATCTGAGTCCCGGTTTCGAACGTCGCCAGTGTTTGAATTTTGAATTTCCAGTAAAAGAGAGGTGCAATGGCAGCTGAAGACTTCCGGCACATGAAATCACCCTTGTACTGCCAACGGCCCTTAGCAGAGTGCAGAGATGCAGACAGGGGTACGGGACAATCTCTTGCCCTTGCAGTGTGAAACTACCCCTAAAACGCGGAAGTATAATCGATAATCAATGGCATAAGGAAGCAGAAGGCTACATAAATCAATGGATTAATAATATATATATATATATATATATATATATATATATATATATATATATATGTGTGTGTGTAATTGAAAAAGTGCCGTGAGGAACTTTTCATTGGCAAACGATTCCAGACTAGTCCTCCATTCAGATCTCTGGGAGCGAACTGCCAAGGGATAGGTGGCCATGAGAAAAATATCGAATAGCCAACGAAAGAATAAAGTTCCGCTATTCTGGGCGTGGAACGTCACAAGTTTGTACTTGGTAGGAAAGCCAGAAGATATAGTGAGAGTCAGTGAAGTGAAATGGAAAAAAGGCAAGGATTTCTTGTCTGTTGAATAAAGGATAACATCAAAAGCAGCAGAAAATTGTATAGCGTCATCAGTGGGAAGGTACGACAGAGAATGCGTTACTGTGAATAGTTCAGTGATGTCATCAGAATCGACGGCAAACCAACACACCGACGACAATAGTTGAGATATACATGTCGACCTAACAAACAAATGATGAAGATATAGAGAAAGTGTATGAGGATACTTAACAGTACCCACTGGGTGAGGAAAATCTAGGAGTCGTGGGGGGGGGGGGGGGGGGGGGCTGAAATGCAGTTAAAGAAAGGGTTACGGGAAAATATGGGCTTGATAATACGACTGAGAGGAGAAAGACTAATTGACTTCTGCAATAAATTCTAGTTAGAAATTGAGAATACTCTGTACAAGCACCACAAGAAGAGGAGGTATACCGGGAAAAGTCCAGCTGATACGGGAAGATTTTAGTTAGATTTCATCATGGTCAAGTGAAGATTTCAAAATCAGATATCGGATTGTAAGTCATAGTCAGGACCTGATATAGACCCAGATTAAATGGCTCTGAGCACACTGGCACTTAACATCTGAGGTCATCAGTCCCCTAGAACTTAGAACTACTTAAACCTAAATAACCTAAAGACATCACATACATCCATGCCCGAGGCAGGATTCGTACCTGCGACTGTAGCAGTCGCGTGGTTCCGGTTGAAATCAAATGGCTCTGAGCACTGTGGGACCTAACTTCTGAGCTCATCAGTCCCCTAGAACTTAGAACTTCTTAAACCTAACTAACCTAAGGACATCACACACATCCATTCCAGAGGCAAGATTCGAACCTGCGACCGTAGCGGTCGCGCGGTTCCAGACTGGAGAGCCTAGAACCGCTCGGCCACAAAGGCCAGCTAGACCCAGATTACAATTTATTAATTATGAAGAGCAGGCAAATTCTTAAGATATTAGTCAGGAATAACCAATGTGCTAATAATACTAAGGAATGAAGAGATACGCTGAATGTTTTCTGACGCTATATACACTGCGATAATGAATAACTCAGCAGGTATTTCAGTAGAAAAAGGATGGACATATCTGAAAACGCAGTCGCAAAAGTTGGGAAGAGAAACATAAGTACAAGGAAGATAATTACATAGAAACCGTTGGTAACAGAAGAAATAGTACAGTTAATTGACGAAAGAGGGAGATACAGAAACAATCAGGAAAATTCAGGCATACAGGAGTACAAGTGACTTACGAATGAAATAAACAGGAAGTGAAGGAAAGCTAAGGCCAAATGGCTACATAACAAATGTTAATAAATCGAAAAATAAATGGTATTTAGAAGGACTGATTCAACATATAGGAAAGTCAAAATAACTTGCAGAGAAATAACATTTAGATGGCGATATAAATCTCTCTTTTAAATGAAGAGGAGAAGGCGAATACGTTGAAGGAGTAAACTGGACTTTACGACGGGGCGGTCTTCACTCAGGACCTTATAGAGGAACAAGCAGGTGTCGACAGAGGATCCGACATTTTACACTGATTTACAAAAGTTATGGGATACATCGTAATATCGTGTCGGCATAGTGCAGCTGCTCGACATGCCATAGACTCAACAAGTAGTAGTAGGTCCTCTACAGTAATATTGAGCCATGCTGTCTCTAAAGTCGACCATAATTACGAAATTGTTGCCGGTGCCGGATTTTGTGCACGAACTGAATCTCGATCACATCACATAAATGTTCGATGGGATCTGGGTGGGCAAATCATTCGCTGGAAATCTCCAGAATACTCTTCAAATAAATCGCGAACATGGGGTGACGTGGTGTATTGTCTTCCATATGTAGCCGCAACGAGCTTCCGCAGTGCCCTTTTGACAACTTGAGCTCTTGCCTTCGTGGAGTCTGGGCATATTCGAACACTACCATCAGCTATTACCAACTCAAATGTATACTCATCTGACCAGACTACGATTTCCCAATTCTCTAGGATCGAACCGATATAATTACGAGCTCAGAAGAGGCGCTGCAGGCGATGCCATGCTGTTAGCAAAGATCACCTGATGAGAGATAATGCTTCAAATCTTGCATTGTCAGCACACTCTTAAGACTGTGGATCTTGGAGTATCGAATCCTCTATTTCCGAAATAGAACGCCCATGCTTCTATTTCCAACTATCATTCAGCGTTCAAAGCTCGTTAATTCCTGTCGATCCTGACGATAAAAAGAGTCGACAAGTGCTAGAATTTTAGCACAATCAGCTTAACAGCTCACGCACCCAGTTTGCTGACAAGAATAACAAACAGAAGAATGGGAAAGAAAATTGAAGCTGCAGACCACAGCGAAGCGATTCCACGCTGCAGCGCGTTGTTGGGCGGAATCGTGTGGGCTTCGCAGTGCTCATGAATGCACTGAGCTCTGAGTCGGCTACTGACGGTCACGGCCACCACAGCGGCGAGTGGTGGTACAGAGAAGGGACAGCTCCAGCGCCCCAGACTAAGGACCTCGGCTCAAAGGTGGTGGGCTGAGAACGGCGACGGCTATGCAGTGGATGCTGGAGTTATTCGGCTGCTTGGCAGCCGCTGTTACCACCGCCTACTCAAACCACTGCCTGGTGGCTCGAACAGTGTCTACTAATACTGTCACAGCGACTGTTTTGCTGTCTGGCGGCGAAGAAATATATCAGTGGTTGGCACAGTGCTGTGTCGAAGTGTCCTTACAAGAGCCCTACCGCATGCTGACCTAACGTGTTCTGCTTCTGCATGCCAGCTGCGTCCTCAGCTGGGTGCTTTTGGGATGGTATTTGGAACACCGTTTCCCGAATTCACTTGATGTCACCGTGGGTTTTAACATCGTAAAAGAACCAAATTACAATTGATTAGTAACATTATTGTTTTACGTTCCGTTTATCCTGGTGATTATGGTGTTCTTTAAATATTCACAATTACAACCTATATAAGGTTTAATGCGGAATATATCAGGTACAAAGACTCAAAGCGGCGGAAAATAAAATTGTCGTCAGAATTCAACAAATGTAATATGCTTGGGAACTGAGCTTAGCAGCACGTCAGGAAACAATCTTTGATCTTGTTCCTCGTTTCAGTTTGGAGCTATACATATACAGGTGAGGTTAGGTCGAAAGACAGTAAAGTACTGCCTATGGAAAGCTAGAACGTAGTTTAACAACATTTTCCTTTATGCTCTCTTGCTCTTAGGTGATTTTTTGATAATTTAAATGTAAGATTTTTAGAAAAACTTGCATCTGTTTTCAATAAATATTTTATACACTTGGATTCTTTTTATGGACTAAAATAACTAACTTTGGAATATTCACTGTTATAATAAATACACTGACAATCCAATAATTGCCATGCTAAATAAAAGTAGTAATATTCAGTTATACAGTGGATTATAGCTAACCCAACTTCCGCGAATTCTGGCGGTCTCAAGGTTCTGCACACTGCTAAATTCACTTCTTAATGTTTGTACAGTTATGCCAAACAGGTGGGACCACTGAACAAACATTAAGAACTGTTCATGATGTAAAGACTGAACTTTCACGGCCGTGTAAATGAGGTTCCCAATGAGAACAAACATTTCTGTTTCAGATACTACACTCTAAAATTTAATGTGCGTAATTGTAGCCAGAGGGCCTTAGAGAGTTAGCAAGTATTGTCTTATCCAGTTTTTGGCAGGGATCCGCTCACTATGTTTAACAAGAAATAATTGTTTTGTCTGCTGTAGATCTGCAACAACAGCAATGAAATTTGAAACTGCCATCGTCTGCTGCTCCATTTCCTGAATACCCAATCTATCTTTTTGTTACTAAACTTTTTTGTGATGCTTCTTTCTTTTATCATATCCAGTTAAACAATAAGAAACCTCGTCCCTCCCTTTATCTCTACTACGAGTAACAGTCGCTCTGTGAGTCCATTTCCATTTAGTTGCATTTTAATTACTTCTGCAAAACAACTTATAATTCCTGGAAATAGTACAATAGCCATTTTTTACGATCTCAAATAGTTTTCCACATAGTTTACCTAAGTTCCCACTAAGAAGAATATATGTAACACATATTGTGTACATTTGATTCGGAACATGCCAAAACAAGTAATGAGAGTAGCAAAAATCTACATGACTCTGACTGTATACTCAAAATGCCGTTACGTGTTTTGGTTAGAGCCAGCAGTTATCGCGGCCTGTAATGAAAATAAGTCTGAATCCTCCTCTCACAGTTTGCATGCAAGTCAGTAATGCGTCATGAGTGACGAGATATATTCTTTATCCCAGATATTTCCTGTTGGGGACCTATCAGGTCACACAAATTACACAGCCTGCCACTCTTCGATGACGGGGTCCCCATTACTCGTCAGATGCGGAAGAAGGAAGATGAGAACCCACCATTGTTGGCATTGGAGATCAAGTTAGGATTACTTAAGGAAGTAGAAGGAACTTGGTTGTGCCCTTTTCAGAGGAACCGCCCCAACATTTGCCTGGAGCGGTTTAAACAAGTCACTTAATACCTGTATCCGAATGGCCGGAGTACCATTTGGAGAAACAGAAACAATTGTACATGGTATTTATCAGCTAGTTTGCTCAATTCTCAGATTTAGATCAGCACGCTGTCTACTCATTCGTTTTCAACCATCACTCTTAAATGATTTGAAGCTGGAATCGCCAGGAAACAGACAACAGATGTCAGCACAATGGTATTCTCGCACTTGCCACCAGTATAGGTGGCAGGAAATGGTAAACGTCGCGTCAATGCTCCAACGTTGTAGATAAAGCTGTACGTTATGGGTATGCAGCAGTGTCGTATCTTGGTGTGGTCACTCTGCCTGATCGCGTATGTCCTCAGGCTACAAGCTCACATTACCGCCATAACAACGTACACCGCTCAAATCGAACTAACATAGTATGACAAATCCGTGTTGTGAAATCCACTCATACTGTCAGATCCCGACACTTTCATATAGTGATATTTCTCACAAGCCGCGACATCGTCGCGAAAAAACGGTGACCCGTAGGGTCTATATGTAATAAGTTTCCTTTAATTTATCGCTATGGTCACAAACTTTTTGTTAACATATTACCGGTTTCAGTCTTCAATTACCATCATCAGATCTGTTTCATAAAGACAAAGTCCTAATGTACTGCAGCCACAGTGGCATCGTCAAATGTTAAACGCGGAATCAGCACCACCATCGTATATATATATATATATATATATATATATATATATATATATATATATATATATATATATATATATATACGATGCCACTATGGCTGCAGTACATTAGGACTTCGTTTTTATGAAACAGATCTGATGATGGTCATTAAAGACCGAAATCGGTAATCTGTTAACAAACGTTTGTGATCATAGACGTAAATTAAAGGAAACTTATGTGATATTTCTCTTCAAGCGGTCGACAAGGCCAACTGACAGAGAGTCATAGAGCTTTTATATTTGGATGCTGCATTTTTCGCAGACATTACTGAACATTTAACTGACATCCATCGGAACTGGCTTCTTACGCAGTAACACCCACATTGATGAATTTATGTCTCTGACGCTAAGGAAAACCGTTTTTGTGTCTCTGTTGATTTCTGTGAATTTTAGAAACTCGTAACGTGTTATACGAATACTATTCAGATGAGAGCAATATTGAGCTTGGACCACCCTGCAACTCTAGCTTTCTGCCTATTCGTCTTGTTTTTGAGTTACAGTGAGGGAAATCCGTCAACAATAATATGATGACATTAAGTCTTCTTACGCAGTGAGACGTAGAAAAAGGATATCACGCTATCACCCAGTTAAAGAGTTCGTACATTTAGGGGAAAGTGAGTGGGTGTGGAAGTGAGATGATTGGAAATTCAATTTGTTTTTTGCTACAAATGAAATTGGTGAGATATTCGACAACAAGGGTATTCTGACACATAAATCCTGCTTTTCACGTGACCTCTTTGTAAGAATTTTTACTCACACGCACACACACACACACACACACACACACACACAAACACACACACACACACACACACACACACAAACAAATAAACACAGTTTATTGCATGTTTTCTCTCTAATAATACCTTTTGAGTTGTGATAGTACTTACATCACGCACCACAAAATTAAAGACAATGCACCTTGAACATTCTAGTATTTTGGCCAATGTAGGATGCTATGTAGTGCCCTTAACTAAGCTGCATTTAAGCCATTTACTTAATTTCTCGCCAACTTACATAGTAACCTTCTGCTACGGCCACCTCCTTAATAGCCATCTGCCTGTGTATATATAAGGAACAGTCAAAATGAGAACGAGACAGCTGGTAAAACACTAAGTTCATTGTTTACAACTATTAATACATTTATCCCACTATGAGTCAAGACGGTCAATACTTCCATGCCGCGCGGGATTAGCCGAGCGGTCTTGGGCGCTGCAGTCATGGACTGGGCGGCTGATCCCGGCGGAGGTTCGAGTCCTCCCTCGGGCATGGGTGTGTGTTTGTTCTTAGGATAATTTAGGTTAAGTAGTGTGTAAGCTTAGGGACTGATGACCTTAGCAGTTAAGTCCCATAAGACTTCACACACATTTGAAGATTTTGAAACGTCCCCTTAGAAAAATTTATGAATTACTGTGCTAATAAACCTCTTCCATTATTTGATTTTCAAACAGCTGACCAAAACTGAACGTACTCAGACATTTCTCTCTTTACGTATTCCGGTCGACACTAAACTAACTAACAATATTTTTAGCGCAACGCACTCTGACTTTCAAAAATCCCTACAAAAGAATGGCCCAGATTAACAATAACCTATACCTTTCATGAATCACGTACCCCACAAAAATCTTCGTTATTCGAATTACTGCAATACAGCGGGCGCCAGTACTGTCAGCTAAAGAAAAGATTCTAACTACTGAAGGCACTAACTATTGAGAGGCATAGTTAGCAAATATTGAATTTAATTGATGAAAGGAGAAAATATAAAAATGCAGTAAATGAAGCAGGCAAAAAGGAATACAAACGTCTCAAAAATGAGATCGACAGGAAGTGCAAAATGGCTAAGCAGGGATGGCTAGAGGACAAATGTAAGGATGTAGAGGCTTATCTCACTAGAGGTAAGATAGATACTGCCTACAGGAAAATTAAAGAGACCTTTGGAGATAAGAGAACCACTTGCATGAACATCAAGAGCTCAGATGGAAACCCATTTCTAAGCAAAGACGGGAAAGCAGAAAGGTGGAAGGAGTATATAGAGGATCTATACAAGGGTGATGTACTTGAGGACAATATTATGGAAATGGAAGAGGATGTAGATGAAGATGAAATTGGAGATACGATACTGCGTGAAGACTTTGACAGAGCACTGAAAGACCTGAGTCGAAACAAGGCCCCCGGAGTAGACAACATTCCATTGGAACTACTGACGGCCTTGGGAGAGCCAGTCCTGACAAAACTCTACCATCTGGTGAGCAAGATGTATGAAACAGGCGAAATACCCTCAGACTTAAGGAAGAATATAATAATTCCAATCCCAAAGAAAGCGGGTGTTGACAGATGTGAAAATTACCGAACAATCAGTTTAATAAGCCACAGCTGCAAAATACTAACACGAATTCTTTACAGACGAATGGAAAAACTAGTAGAAGCCGACCTCGGGGAAGATCAGTTTGGATTCCGTAGAAAAATGGGAACACGTGAGGCAATACTGAGCTTACGACTTATCTTAGAAGAAAGATTAAGGAAAGGCAAACCTACGTTTCTAGCATTTGTAGACTTGGAGAAGGCTTTTGACAATGTTGACTGGAATACTCTCTTTCAAATTCTAAAGGTGGCAGGGATAAACTACAGGGAGCAAAAGGCTATTTACAATTTGTACAGAAACCAGATGGCAGTTATAAGAGTCGAGGGACATGAAAGAGAAGCAGTGGTTGGGAAGGGAGTAAGACAGGGTTGTAGCCTCTCCCCGATGTTATTCAATCTGTATATTGAGCAAGCAGTAAAGGAAACAAAAGAAAAATTCGGAGTAGGTATTAAAATCCATGGAGAAGAAGTAAAAACTTTGAGGTTCGCCGATGACATTGTAATTCTGCCAGAGACAGCAAAGGACTTGGAAGAGCAGTTGAACGGAATGGATGGTGTCTTGAAGGGAGGATATAAGATGAACATCAACAAAAGCAAAACGAGAATAATGGAATGTAGTCGAATAATGTCGGGTGGTGCTGAGGGAATTAGATTAGGAAATGAGACACTTAAAGTAGTAAAGGATTTTTGCTATTTGGGGAGCAAAATAACTGATGATGGTCGAAGTAGAGAGGATATAAAATGTAGACTGGCAATGGGAAGGAAAGCGTTTCTGAAGAAGAGAAATTTGTTAACATCGAGTATAGATTTAAGTGTCAGGAAGTCATTTCTGAAAGTATTTGTATGGAGTGTAGCCATGTATGGAAGTGAAACATGGACAGTAAATAGTTTGGACAAGAAGAGGATAGAAGCTTTCGAAATGTGGTTCTACAGAAGAATGCTGAAGATTAGATGGGTAGATCACATAACTAATGAGGAGGTATTGAATAGGATTGGGGAGAAGAGAAGTTTGTGGCACAACTTGACCAGAAGAAGGGATCGGTTGGTAGGACATGTTCTGAGGCATCAAGGGATCACCAATTTAGTATTGGAGGGCAGCGTGGAGGGTAAAAATCGTAGGGGGAGACCAAGAGATGAATACACTAAGCAGATTCAGAAGGATGTAGGTTGCAGTAGGTACTGGGAGATGAAGAAACTTGCACAGGATAGAGTAGCATGGAGAGCTGCATCAAACTAGTCTCAGGACTGAAGACCACAACAACAACAACAGTTAGCAAATGAAAGATTTTGATAGAGAACAAACAATGTATTTGCATTAATAGTGAAACGTCCACTTAGAACAATTTTATACACGACTGTGCTTAAACTGAAAGTGACACACAATTTTTTTAGCGCAACGCAATCTGACTTTCAAAAATCCCTACAAAAAAATGGCCCTGACTAACATTAACCTATACGTTTCACAAATCACTTACCTCACAAAAATCTTCGTTACTCAAGCTAATGCAATACAGCGAGCGCCACTACTGCCAGCTAAATAAAAGATTCAAACTACGGAAGGCACTAACTACTGATAGGGATAGTTAGCAAATGAAAGATTTTAATAGAGAACAACAATGTATTTACCTTAATAGTCATAATATATATAGCAGTTCATGACAAATTACAAAACTCCGCCATCTCTCTCCCCACATCCACCACTGCTGGCGGCTCACCTCCAACTGCGCAACGCTACGCGCTGTTCACATCCAGCTGCCGCTGCCCAACACTACAATGGCAGACAACAATGCAAACTAGCCACAGACTGCACACAGCACAGCCAGTGATTTTCATACAGAGCGCGACGTAACGTTGCCAATAAGAAAATATAAACATAGCCTACTTACATAGCCCCCATGCTGCCCACAAAAAATTTTACAAATTGTTTTGGGCAGTGGCTAATAATGATTTGATAAAAATTTTCAGAATTACAATAACAAAGATATCAAATGCACACACTTATTGATAAAATGTTGGTCAAAAGCTAAAAATTCCTCTCAGTCCATAAAGATAGTCCTGATCATTCATCATAATAGTAATTACAGTTTTTTTTCACGAAGTCTCATTAGTAAAAGAAATTGCACACAGAAGTAGTGGATTTCCATGCAGTCTTGAACAAGTAGTGTTGTCCTTCCAACGGAAAGACAGTGCTGACTCTTGACATGCTGACAGGTAATGGGTCACAACAGAGCAAACCCACAGCAGAGTCATTCAACGTTTTGAAGAAGATTGGTAGGTAGGTCATCACAGAGCAGACCCACTGTAGTCCTGGTAGAGAGTATGGTATTGGTGGGCCACCAGAGGTGCAGACCCACTGCAGTCCTTGTAGAAATTGTGGACAGGCCCACTGTAGTCCTGACAGAGATTGTGGTATTGGTGGGCCACCAGAGGTGCAGACCCACTGTAGTCCTTTTTGAGATGGCCAGCAGCCATCTGTTGTGACTGTGCAGGTGCACAATCACCATTGAAGAGTCTTGCAGAGAAGATAGCAAGTCCATAAACCACCACTTGTGCATGCACAGAGTTTTTGGAATTGTCCTTAGAACCAGCAATGCTGTTATCCAGTCCCTTGCTGAATTATTAACACACGTGCAAACACTATCACTCCCTACTTCTCACATATTGTCCATATACTATGACCAACAGAAAAGTGTGCAGTGAAATGTAACTAACAAATTAATAATATGATGAACTGGTAACAATTACAATTTTATAACATAAGAATACAATTACAAAGGTACAAAATACATCATTAAAGAACATAACAATACAGATAACATTTGTAGTACAAGCTTTACTAAAGAATCGAACTAACATATACATCAGTGTTACAGGAATTATGACATAAGTAAACATATAAAAGATCAGAATAATTATTGAAACATCAACTTTACACATGAGCATTAAAGCAAAACAGAATAAATAATGCCCAAGCATATTTACAAGGTAAATAACATATTATTAATGCCAATTATATTTGAGGATAACAGTATTCCTCATCGTAGTGAATGTAGCTTAGTATTAGAAGAAGAAAAAATTCTATGAAACTACACAGAGACAGGAAGAAAACAAATACACAAGAGTACACAAACACATAGTGGAATAACACAAAAGGAAAGGACAGGGTTCGTTTTCAGTGTAACATTTGGTACTGCATTCCAACCCAAAACTTCATTCCATAGATCGTTCATCTTATTTCAACCTTTGCTTCCACCAAAAAAATCCTCTCCAAGCATGCTTTCTGTATTTTTCTCGTATAACCTCTCAGTGCATTTCTTCAAATTCATCGCAACTCATTCTCTTATAGGCTACCCCCTCTCAAGCTAACTTAAATCTACTGAGCTCAGATGTTAAACTAAGGGACGAGGCAATGCAGCAGCATAAAACAATTAACACAAACATCAAGGACAAAAATTTTAAATAGGCAAAGCAATTGCAGTACTACAACTAATATAAGGCACTGTGCAGCAAACAAGAAAAATAAATCAGTAGTAAAACTAGCTTATAAGAGTAAGACAAATTAAAATTCAGTAACACTATGCCTGGCAAACAGCAGTAACTTATACCTAAACATGACATAGCTCAAGCAGAAAAAATAGTACACTAAACACAACAATGCAGATAAGGGAAATGTATATTCACATCTTAATGTCTATGTAATTAAAGTGGTGCACCACAACAACTTATTGTAAAAAAAAATATTACCATGTACTTGAAAAGAATATTATGTATGCAGTTACTGTTACTAGTCCCTTCTTATTGTTCTTTCCTTTCCAAGTGCTCCTTTTTTGAAGAATGTGGATCACAAAATTATTATTTAATAGATCTGTTGACAGAAAGTGTTCACATTAGCAAATGCATCTAAGTTTATTTTATAAAACTAATGCTGCAACACAGCTGGAAACCAGATATTAAACAAAATGAGCAATCTCTCAACTATAAAGACAATAGATGTAAAATGTTTCTAATCATTTCATTAGGCATTTTAGTAAATATCATAAATTATGAGCTCCACAGTATGCTTTCAACAAGGAAATGTCAATAGCGAGGACAATGGCCTCCTCTTTCTTTTTTTTCTACCTGTGCCTCTGACAAGGCACTCACTAATGACTTGTTCTCCCGGCGTCTGACACAGCTGGGTGCCCACGACACATTACGTGCAGGTGGTCACTTAACTTTCTTACGGAAATATTTACGACAGCAGTTTCCGCTACAGTGACAGTCTCATATAAAAAAATTCCACAGGTTGAGAATTTACGTTACAAATGTGTAGAAACAAAATCCTGTAAATATAACAGTGTCCAAAAAATTTTCGTCGGCATTGTGATACATTCACGCCTATACATACATTTCATAACTCTTAAAGTACGATTCTTGGTTTCCAACATCCTTATTCACAAACCAGAGTCCCTAACCACTACTCATTATTCCTTACCTCATTATACATATACATATTCGTCGACACTTCTTCAATATTTCATCATAAGAGATACGTAGCATAATCAAATAACTCGTATAGCATCAGCCTATTAATCATAAACATACCTCAGCAACATAATACACATCGTCGTCGTAATAATAACATCATAACACCTCAGTCAAATCTCAAAAACGTCGTAGCTTTCTGCAATAATTTCAAAACCTAAAAAAATTCTCTCCTCATGTCAAAAGTGTCATCTGCCTCAAACGTACTTTAAAATCATGCTCCCTTACCAAATACATCATTCAAAGCTCTCATAGTATCACAATGGTTCCGAAAAAATATGAACAGTTCACAAAGTACAGACAAAATACAATTTCGTAAGTGTGAAGTTATCCAACGGTGTAATTACGTAAACATCTGTCACTGCCGTAGTAAAAAAGTTTGTCTCTCTCTCAGTTAGATGATCAGATAGCTGTGTAATTTATGTGTTATAGAAAAATGGTACCGATGTGTAAAGTTGTATTAGCAAATACCATATTAGCTAGGGCTCCTTGTGCTTGCCAAACATATGGTACACAAAGTAAGCGTGTACCCCCTGGCGAAAAAATAGGTTGAAAATGCTCACAAATTTGTGTTTTTACGTCATTACAGACTTTTTGACATTTCGATTCAATGTTATGTAACTCAGTAGTTAAATCTTCATGTGTTTGTTCAAGCTTATGTTCCACTGAGTCTAACTTTTGAAGCTTTTGTTCCATTGTGTCTAACTGTTGCTGTGTTTGCCTCTGGTGTTGTTCCATTGTGTCTAACTTTTGAAGATTTTGTCGCATTTGTTGCATTAATTGTAATAACAATGCATTAGTGTCTGGAATCTGTTCCTCTACGCTTTTCGGCAGTGCATTTGCATCAGCAACATTCACATTTTGACAAGCAGAAAATGTATCTTCACTTATTTGAGAAAACGGTGAGGACGCAAAACCTGAATCTACAGTATTTGTAAAATTGTGTCCTATCATTTCGGATTCCTGAGGCGAGCTGTTGCGGAGCGATCGATCGATAATGCTTCCCTGTTCACTAATTGTTTCACTGCCTACGCCATTGTTTGCCGCCCGCTCCATTTCCCTATGCACAGTTACCAAATTACTACGTTGAACATTAGTTAATTCATTACATGGTGGCGCTAAGACACTACTTTCGTCATCACTGTCATTTCTCAGTTTACTTTGGAGCCCAGTATTACGTTTTTCACACGCCATTATTGTCACAATATTTCACACAACAACACAGAAAAACACAATTTGAAGAGCAAAAATAGGGGAATACATTAACATAGCACTGAAAATAATATCTAGTTAATTGCAGCTGCGAAATACTTGTTGCAAATCTACATGCATGCCACAACTGTTTTACTATACAACAATGAAAGACTGCAACTACAAAGGAGATTCTCAATACAATTACGCACTAGCAATAAACAAAATCTACACTAATTACACAAACTACAAGAAAAAATCAGAAGATTCCAGTGAGGTATCCTAGGCTAAGGGTCGACATATGAAACGTCCCCTTAGAACAATTTTATACACGACTGTGCTTAAACTGAAAGTGACACACAATTTTTTTAGCTTAACGCAATCTGACTTTCAAAAATCCCTACCAAAAAATGGCCCTGACTAACATTAACCTATACGTTTCACAAATCTCTTACCTCACAAAAATCTTCATTACTCAAGCTACTGCAATACAGCGAGCGCCACTACTGCCAGCTAAATAAAAGATTCAAACTACGGAAGGCACTAACTACTGATAGGGATAGTTAGCAAATGAAAGATTTTAATAGAGAACAAACAATGTATTTACCTTAATAGTCATAATATATATAGCAGTTCATGACAAATTACAAAACTCCGCCATCTCTCTCCCCACATCCACCACTGCTGGCGGCTCACCTCCAACTGCGCAACGCTACGCGTTGTTCACATCCAGCTGCCGCTGCCAAACACTACAATGGCAGACAACAATGCAAACTAGCCACAGACTGCACACAGCACAGCCAGTGATTTTCATAAAGAGCGCGACGTATCGTTGCCAGTAAGAAAATATAAACATAGTAATGATCAAAAGTCATTATATATATCAGTTCATGACATCCAGTCTTACAAATTTACTGTCTCTGATGGACACACGTCCAGATCATCCACTCTCAAAACTCCGCCATCTCTCTCCCCACATCCACCACTGCTGGCGGCTCACCTCCAACTGCGCAACCTATCCGCTGTTAACAGGCAACTGCCCAACACTACAATAGCAAATTCCAACAATGCCAACCAGCCACAGACTGGACACAGCACAGTCAGTGATTTTCATAGTGAGCGCTACGTGGCGTTATCAACATAAAAACCTAAACAGCCTACTTACAATTTGATACTTTCATGGAGAAATGTTTGTGGTTACCTGCGGAATAATGATTGTGCGTAGGGGTGCATTTTATCGTCCGAAGCACATTGACGGTCACGATGTCTTTCTTCAGGGCTGCAAAAAAATGTTATTAACATGGGGAGGGATCGGGACTCTATGGAGGAAGCGTAAGGACTTCCCAGCGAAACGTCTGCAGCGTCCTCAAAAAATGTGAGCCCACAGGAATCTTATAGCCATGTAGAATAGTTGGACATGCCTTCAGTCTGATTATAAAAGGAATACAGAACTCCCTTGTACTGTGGTAGAAGACGTCTTCAACGTACAGACCAGACAAAACAGAAGCATATTATTGCACACCAAAGAGCGCTCATTGTAATATAGGAACTTGGAACAAACACAACAACCCGTTCACTATCTTCAACAGTGCCCGCCGCACTCTAATCTGAATCTGACAACTTGTCAGTTGGACGACAAATAACAGCCTGGCCATGCCCTAGCCTTGTCCATCGACTACGCAGGATTCCCGGCTTCTCTGAACACCAAGTTCCAGTCGAACTTTCGTCTTGGTCGCTGGCCACCAACCAACTGTAGCTTCCACCATCTGCGGCAACAATGTGGCCCTGCCAGACAACACCCAAAACAATTCTGGTAATATCCCATACCAGGGTACGGCACCCAAGAAGTTAGTCTGTTGCATGGAGTATGGGAAGAAAGAGACATTTATTGTAAGTGCCGGTATGTGATGAATAGGGTGGAACTGGAGAAGAGACAGTGACAAGAGTATCAAATCAGACAGAAGACTGACACTCGCATCTTTTCATGTAGTTTATTTGTCTCATTTTGTAATTTTTTATTATATCCTCTCTCTATGTGCAGTTTTACGTCGTCATGAAGTGTGTTTACGCGGCTGAAATTTATCTCCCTGATTTGCCAGCGATACAGTTCCCGAGATCTGGAAGGCAATGGGAAATGCGAGAAGAGAAGATGGCACGTATCTCTCACCCACGAAGTCACACCCGTATCGTTTTTACACACGCTAAATCTCTTTCTTTATCTTCCTTACAAACTCTGACGCAAATGTACTTGCTTGGTGTTTTCTTTGTTACGGAAAAAAGCGGAAATCTCTCTGTGACTTGTCAATGGGCAACATGTACAAAAGAAGCGCCTGAATGGATGCAGTCGTAGAAACCGCGCGAGCTAGCGGCGCTGATGTACGAGGGCAGAGGGGGCGGCTGAAGTTCCGCTGGAAGCGAGCCAGCCGGTGTCACCTGCAGTCGCGGCGGAAAAAGTAGACACCCGGAGCCAGAGGCAAAGGGGCGGCGGCGGGGGTGGTAGCCGCGGCGCTAGCTGGTGTGGGGGAGGTGGAAATTTTACAGGAGCTCACGTTGCTGTCTGGCTCTGCTCTACAGCGTAAAAACTGTAGACATCCAATAAATCAGTCACAGACCGTTAATGAAACGGAGGATGAGTACGCTATTAAAGCTCCCCCATTTTGGGTTTACTCTCCTGTCGACAGAGACGTGTTTAGAGGCGGGATAGTAGCTCCGATTTGACAAGGTCCTGGAAAAATTTCATCTACACTCATTTCAAAGAAACACACTTGCCGTCGTCTGACATGAGATGGTGTTGAGATTTTCAGTCCGAATACTGGTTTGATTTGCTCTCCACGCTAGTCAATGCTGTTCAAAATCCTTCCCTCTCTCTATATCTGCTGAACCCTACATCCATTCGAACCTTCTTACTGTATTCGATCATTGGTCTGCTTCTATAATTTCCCCCCCCCCCCTCCCACACGTAAACACTCACTTGCTTCTATTACCAACTTATCGACGTCTGGAGCCTCAGGACGTGTCCGATGAACTAATCACTTCTTTTAACCAGGCTGTTCCGTAAATTTCTCATTTCCCTGATTCTTTTCAACATTTCTTCATTAGTTATTATATGTACTCATCTAATCCTCAGCATTTTTCTCTAACACCTTATTTAGAAAGCTTCTATTCTCTTCTTATCAGAACTGCTAATTGTTCACGTTTCACTTCCGTGCAGGTACACACTTCACATAAATACCTTTACATAAGACTTCCTAACACTTAAATGTATATTCGATGCTGATAAATTTCTCATTGCCTGTTGTACTGCTTGTACTCATTTTATATCGTCTCTACTTCAGCTATCGTCCGTTAGTTTTCTTCTCAAATAGCAAAATTCATCGACTATTTGTACCATCCGATTTCCTTACCTAATTCCCTCACCAGCCCCTGATTTAATTCGATTATATTTCATTACCATCTTATAACGTCTTTTCAAGATGCTCGGCATTTCGTTCAGATGCTCTTTCAAGTCAAGTTAATTCAAATCAAGCCAATTCAATAACAGAATTACGTCGTCGGCAGCCCTGTTTCCCAATTTCTGCTTGGTTTCCTTCACAGCTTTTTTAATGTACAGACTAAATAACTAATGCGCTAGCCGCAAACTTTCATGTAGTCAGACTCTTCTAGCTACTGTCTGGGTTTTATGCCAGTTGTAGATAACTTATCCCTGCCTGTATCCTAGCCTCGCTACTTCAAGAATTGCAAAGACTGTCTGGAGCACCCTGTCATAGGTTTCCCTGAAGCTTTTTATAAACTTTTCCAGTCTTTTGTAAGTTTACTGTATCAATATTTTCCATGTATAATTTCTTAAACTTATAATTCACTAATATTCACTTCAATCTCTAGCTGTCCATTTCCCTGGAACATCTATATCTTATTAGCTACTCTTTGGCATATGGTCCAAGTTCGGTATGAATATTTTCCTAGGAGCTGTGTAGTGAAATAGCGTAAAAATATAGTAAAAGTTAAGAGAGGTTGTAGCATACATTGTATAGGGTGTCGTTTATACCATGCAGTGAAAAAGGGGAGGGGGAGGTAAATGATTTTGGTATCAAAACTACCGTTCACCATTTGACCTGTCGGGTAGAGATGGGAATAAGCTGATGGAAAAATTCGTCAGGGTAGGTTGAAGGGAAGGCAGGCAACTGAATGCAATACAATATAATTTCAAATGATACGCTACTTCATTTTAATAATCAGTAACCAGCGGAATAAAATCTCACAGCGTGTATTATCAGAACCAACTGCTTTTTCCCCCTATTTAGAGCACGCGGAATACATTCATCTGTTGTGTATCGGGACGTTCGGTCTACTGCTCTATTGTTCTCTGGTAGAAAATACGTGTTAACTTGTTCTACCAATCTTTTAGCCTGTGCAGGCCACAACTTTTTGAAAACATTGTGTTCTCATATTATTGTCCCTGTTTTAAGAAACATTAGAAACACTGTCTGAGGGAAGTTGACATATACTATTGTTTCGACTACAGTCAGTCGAAAAATTATCTAAATTCTTAAACAGTAGATGATTCACATTCCGGTCCGTTTTGAAAGAGGAAATTTTCTGCGAAATTATTTTTCGATTGCACCGTGACAGCGCTTTAATTTCTGAAATGTTGTAATTTATTACAGTTCTAAAGACATTGAAAAATAAAAGAATTTGAAGGACCATCTCATCGCAAAAGCACAAGGATTTCTATCCCTCACTCAACCTGTTAATGTAGCGACTCTTACAATGCTTCACTCTATTGCACTCTATTGATATCGTTATTCACCATAGCGTTTTTTTTTTTTTTTCAGTATGACCGAAGTCGTGTCCGGACTCTGACAACTGTGTGAAAATCCAATTGTTTTTCCTTTGTGATGAGACTTATTTCCAATTCCTTGAATATTTCAGCAGCATGTTCAACAGTTATATGGACGATATTCAAACTCACTGGCTCATTTCCTGGGGCAAGCCCCGAAGTAACATCATTTCATACGGAATAAAAAGATATAGACATGAAATACATTACCACATTATTGTACCCATACACATACGGAAGCTCATTCGCTGACACCTGACTTGCGCCCCCCTCCCACTTCACACGTAATCTGTAGCAATGAAGTTTTTATTCATTCCAGGTGTGCTGCTGCGTTCCGCTCTTCTTAATAGCAGAATAAATGCGTTTTTATGTTCCATGCAGCCATTTTTACTCGTCCATAGAGAGCTAGGCGGGACAATGTGGTACAGTGTGGTACCTGCTTTCAGTCCCCGTGATCTGACTTTAATAACAGAAACTATTTTATTACATACTATCTCATTTGAGTACAGTACATACAAAATAAACAAGCAGCATTTTAGAAAAGGATGTAGGGCAAAAACTACATTCCATATTGTGATTTAGTTGCGTACGATGGAGAAAACGTGACCACACCGTGAAACATCTACGAGATAATATATCGAAAAAGAGCTTTCTTCTTGCCTTCCTTTGTTCCACTGTAAAGCAACGATCTCAATTAAATAAGAAAGATAATTACTCGAAACGAAGGATATTTGGACTACGTGGAATATCTCTGTGGCGTCTCAGTTTGAATTAACTCAGTGCTACAGAGTTCTGCTACTCAGCTTAAAATTTGAAGCGAGTCACGTTAAACCTCGTCATAGCCAATAATGCCACTGATTCCACCATAGTGTATACATCCTACAATCTTATAGTAATTTGTACGTATTTAACTACACTACTGGCCATTAAAGTTGCTGTTTGTGTATGAGAAATCGGTTGGAAACTTTCCTCATGTCAGCACGTTGTAGGTGTCGCCACCGGCGCCAACCTTGTGTGAATGCTCTGAAAATCTAATCGTTTGCACATCACAGCATCTTCTTCCTGTCGGTTGAATTTCGCGTCTGTAGCACCACATCTTCGTGGTATAGCATTTTCAATGACCAGTAGTGTACTTTCTGAATCTGTGCTGATTGTTCGTTAATACGTTGTTTCCTTCGGGGTAATTCATAGTGTCCGAACACAGTACATGTTCCAAGAGCCTAATGCAAAACGACGTTAGTGATATCGTCTGCAATTCTGCGGATTGTTCCTGTTTCCTTTCTTGGGTGTTGGTGTGACTTGCGCAACTTTCCGATTTTTAGGTACGGATCTTTCGAAAGGCAAGTGGTCGCACTGTATGGGGCTATTATATCAGGATACTCTGAAAGGATCCTGAATGGTTTACGAGTACCATACCGACTCGAGGCCTTACCTTCGCTACACCGAGGATACCTATTTCTAAATTACTGGTTTGGCAGTTGTTCTATATTAGAATTCTGGAATGTTTACTTCGTATTCTTTGGTGAAGGAGTTTCGGAAATCCGCGATTAGTAACTCTGCTTTAGTGACGCTGTCATCAGTGACATCACCATTGTTATCGCATAGTGAAGATATTGATTACGTTTTGCGCTGGTGTATTTTACGTATGATCAGAATCGCTTTGGTTTCTGTCAATTTCGAGACAGGGTTTCGTTGTGGAAACTAAAAACATTTTGCACTGAAGTTCGCGCTGAGATTCGAGCTTCTGTAAAAGTTCGTCAATCTTGGGGCTTGGGGATTTTCCGTTCTTTAATTATTTGATATGCTTTTCTCGATTGTTCTGCAACAGTGTTCTGACCTGTTTTGTGTACCATGAGGGATCAGTTCTGTTTCCTATGAGTTTATGTGATATGTATCTCTTACTCGAGGGAGTTCGTGGTGTCCTACCGAGCGGCTCCGTAGGTGGAGGATAGGGGGATGCTCACCAGTTATGGAGGGTACGGGGGGAATAAAATACCCGGGGTGGACCAAAATTAGTATCAAGAACACGGTAGTTCCAATTGTCAGTGGCGGTACCCAAACAGCGTCTGTTCCACATGATAGTGGCGGCTGATTGATATACTCTGTAGCTAAAAATGACAGTTATAACAAGGAGCTTACTCCACTCGAGGTTGATAGCCTCTGATAGTCGGTAGTGAAGGAGAAGGCTACACTGGATTCACTGGGTAGCCAACTAGAAGACACAGATGAATCGGAGCAATCTGAATCACCCAAATCTCCTCAAGTGCATAATGACAAAGTTAAACGTAAACACGTTAAGTGCATTGCAACGCATGACGTAAACTCTTTACTGAATACTGGAAGGCTCAAATACGTCACAAATAGATTGGACAGACAAAACGTCTTAATAGCAGGACTACAAGAAATGAGAAATACAACAGAAAATCTCAAGGTTATAGGATTTACAATGGAAAACCAGGACGAAGAGTTATAAAACATTACCCACAATCCTGAACAGAATATATAGAAAATTTGAAAATGATATATTCAGTAACTGATTTTAAAGCCATTTCTCCATGAGTTGCAACAAACCAGAAACAAGATCTCTACTATCATTAACGCCCAGGCCCCTACCTATGAGAAACATTTTCTAACAAGAACTATGGTAGAAACAGAAATTTCTGAAATCTTTAGGATCAGACAATAAATCAAGTCAGTGTTAAAAATGTAAAGATCATCATAAGAAATTATAATGGCCAACTGGGAAAGGAAAAGAAGTACAGAGATATAATCGGAAAATGAGCTCCACATAAAGAAACTAATAGAAACGGACAAAGACTTTTTGAAATTTGCAGAACAAATCGGCTCATCTCTAAATCTACAGATTGTAAAAGAAAACCAAGCAGACTTTTTGACAAGGGAGCATTCTGATTGGAGAAGTGGAGAGAAGCAGCTGGACCATGTCTGCATGGACAAATTCTCTCATGAAGAAATTCTAAATGTTAAAATACTGAGAGGAACAAACACAGGTTCAGATCACTATTTGGTCAAAATGAAAACCAGTTAAAAAAACAGACAGACAGCAATTGTAGATAAAAAAGTATGACCCACATAAATAAATAAAAAATGAGCCCTCCCACACTACTGCTGAAAAATAAAGGTGGAAGAATAGCCTATAATAACACGAAAAACGCATAAATCATGGCAGAAGCATTCAACAAGCTCTTGAACTGTGATAGACGCCGGCCGGTGTGACCGAGCGGTTCTAGGCGCTTTAGTCTGGAACCGCGTGACCGCTACCGTCGCAGGTTCGAATCCTGCCTCGGGCATGGATGTGTGTGATGTCCTTGGGTTAGTTAGGTTTAAGTAGTTCTAAGTTCTAGGGGACTGATGACCTCAGATATTAAGTCTCATAGTGCTCAGTGCCATTTGAACCATTTTTTGTGATGAACCTGTAAAGCTTTTAACATTAGACACAAGCACCCCTGTAAAAACCAAACCAGAAAATATAAACCTACCTAAAATACAAGAAATAGATACTGCACTTCAGTAAATGAGGAACTACAAAACATGTGAAAATCAAGTGTTTGCGGAAATGTTGAAGTATTTTGTTAAAACAACTCAGATACCTTTACATAATACTTTACAAAAAATTTGGCCAATTCCCAGTATTGGCAATTCCTGGAAGAGCGGACCACAGCTATAATTAAGCCTCCTCATAAGAAATGAGACAAAAGTGATCCATACAACTATAGAGGTTTTCCTCTCTTGGACTGTACCTACGAGATTTTTGCCAAGATATTACACAACAGGACCAAGGAATAACTACAAAAGGAACTGGGGAATACCAGGGAAGCTTCAGACCTTAGAGAAGCTATGCCACACAAATAATTACTCTGAAATTAATAATGGATTATTATAGCTGCGTGGGGTACCCGCGTGGTCGTGGGCGCATTGCCACGGTTCGCACGGCTACCCCCCATGCCCCGGTGGAAGGTTAGAGTCCTCCCTCGGGCATGGGTGTGTGTGTTGTAGTTATCGTAAGTTAGTTTAAGTTAGATAAAGCAGTGTGTAAGCCTAGGGGCCGATGACCTCAGCAGTTTGATCCCTTAGGAACTTATCACATATTTACAAAAATTCCATATTACTGCAAACGGAACAAGCCTCTCTCAGTCATATATATATAGATTTTGAGAAAGCATATGATTCTTTCCATAGACCCTCACTGTTAAAGATTTTGAGAGACTTCGGACTCCACCCAAAATTAGCTTAACTGATAGTACTTACATTAACAAACACAAATTCGAAAATTAAGTTCAGAGGGAAACTTTCTCAATCATTCTTGGTGAAAACTGGTTTAAGGCAGAGATACGGCCTGTCATCACTTCGTTTTAATTGTGGCCTTGAATACATAATGAGCAAATGGTACAAGGACAATCCAAAGCACATTGTGGTTGGAACACAAGATGATGACATAAATTTAAAATGTTTAGTATTTGCTGATGACCGAGTTCTTCTCGCCAACAACATTCAAGAAACCAAAAAACAAATACAGTCATTACAGAAAATAGTCCAGTGTATTGACCTTATAGTATCTTATGGAAAAACAGAAATAATGCAATGGGAACTGCCACTGGCAAACAAAATTAGAACTGGAGACCACGACATAAAAATTGTTGAAAAGTTTAAATACTTGGGGAAATAATAATTCACAACTTTAACGAGAAACCATCATGGCAGAGCAGAATAAACAAACTGATTAATAGTCATCATGTTACCAAGAATACATATAACAGAAATGTCCCTCAATAGCCACAAAACTGAAACATTACAAAATAGTCACACAGTCGCAACTAACATCTGCCAGTGAAACTATATTTAAAACAACCAATACTGTAGCAATAGACAGTTACTCAAAATAGAAAGAAGTGTAGTCATAGCACGTATAAACAAAAAATACCAATAACACGGAGTCTGGAGAATAGTTTCGGATGGAACAATTTATAAAGAAAGAGAACCAGTGATAAATACAATGGAAAAGAAACGGATCTCTTTCCTATGACATTTTATGACGGCAACAGAAACTAGAATTGTTGTTGTTTTGGTCTTGAGTCCACTGACTGGTTTGATGCAGCTCTCTGTGCTACTCTATCCTGTGCAAGCTTCTTCATCTTGAAGTAACTACTGCAACCTACATCCTTTTGAATCTGCTTAGTGCACTTGTCTCTTAATCTCCCTCGACGATTTTTACCCTCCATGCTGTCCTCCAAAACTAAATTGGTGATCCCTTGATGCCTCAGACCATGGTCTACCAACCGATAACTTCTTCTAGTTAAGCTGTGCCACGAATTCCTCTTCTCCCCAATTCTATTCAGTACCTCCTCTTTAGTTACGTGGTCTACCCGTCTAAACTTCAGCACTCTTCTGGAGCACCACATTTCGAAAGCTTCTGTTCTCTTCTTGTCCAAAACATTTATCGTCCATGTTTCATTTCCATACATGGCTACATTCCATACAAATACTTCCATAAAAGACTTTCTGACACTTAAATCTAAACTCAATGGTTACAAATTTCTCTTCTCCAGAAACGCTTTCCTTGCCATTGCCAGTCTACGTATAATATCCTCTCTGCTTCGACCATCATCAATTATTTTGCTTCCCAAATAGCAAAACTCATATACTTCTTTAAGGGTCTCATTTGCTAATCTAATGACCTCAGCATCACCTGATTTAATTTTACTACGTTCCATTATACTTGTTTTGCTTTTGCTGATTTTCATCTTATATCCGCCTTTCAACACACTGTCCATTACATTCAACTGCTTTTCCAGGTCCTTTGCTGCCTCTGATAGAATTACAATGTCATCGGTAAACCTTGAAGCCTTTTTTCTTCTCCATGGATTTTAATTCCTACTCCAAATTTTTGATTCCTTTACTGCTTGCTCAGTATACAGATTGAATAACATCGGGGATAGGCTACAACACTGTCTCACTCCCTTTCTAACCACTGCTTCCGTGTCATGCCCCTCTACTCTTATAACTGCCATCTGATTTCTGTACAAATTGTAAACAGCCTTTCGCTCCCTGTATTGTACCCCTGCTACCTTCAGAATTTGAAAGAGAGTATTCCAGTCAACACCGTCAAAGGCTTTCTCAAATATTACAAATGCTAGAAACGTAGGTTTACCATTCATTAATCTATCTTCTAAGATAATTCGTTGGTTAGTATTGTCTCACGTATCCCAACATTTCTACGGAATCCAAATTGATCTTCCCCAAGGTCGGCTTCTGGCAGTAAAGAATTGGTGTTAGCATTTTGAAACCGATAGCTCGGTAGTTTTCACACCTGTTAACACCTGCTTTCTTTTGGATTGGAATTACTTTGTTCTTCTTGAAGCCTGAAGGTATTTCACCTGTCTCACACATCCTGCACACTAAATGGTAGAGTATTGTCATGACTGGCTCTCCCAAGGCTATCAGTAGTTCAAATGGAATTTTGTGTACTCCTGGGGCCTTGTTTCGACTTAGGTGTTTCAAGGCTCTGTCAGACCCTTCACGCAGTATCATATCTCCCATTCCATCTTTATCTACATAATAACTTCCATAATTTTGCTCTCAAGTACATCGGCGTTGTAAAGACCTCGAAATAATCCTTCCACCTTTCTGTTTTCCCTTCTTTACGTAGAACTGGTTTTCCATATGAGCTCTTGATATTCATACAAGTGGTTCTTATTTCTCGAAAGGTCCCTTTAATTTTCCTATAAGCAGTACCATCATACCCCTAGTGATATATGCCTCTACATGCTTACATTTGTCCTCTAGCGATACCTGCTTCCTGTAGATCATATTTTTGAGACGTTTGTATTCCTTTTTGCCTACTTCATTTACTGCAGTTTATATTTTCTCCTTTCATCAGTTAAATTCAATACCTCTTCTTTTACTCAAGGATTTCTACTAGCCCTCGTCATTTTACCTACTTGAGCCTCCGCTGCCCTCACTATTTCATCTCTCAAAGCTACCCATTCTTATTCTATTGTATTTCTTTCCACTGCTCTTGTGAATCGTTCCCTAATGCTCTCTCTGTAACTATCTACAACCTCTGCTTCTTTCAGTTTATCCAGTCCCATCTCCTTAAATTCCGACCCTTTTGCAGTTTCTTCTATTTAATCCACAGATTGTAGTCAGACTCGACATGTGCCTCTGGAAATGTCTTACAATTTAAAACCTGGTTCCTAAATCTCTGTCTTAGTATTATATAATCTATCTGAAACCTTCTGATGTCTCCAGGCCTCTTCCACGTATACCACCTTATTTCATGATTCTTAAACCATTATTTAGCTATGATTAAGTTATTCTCAGTGCAAAATCCTACCAGATAACTATCTCTTTTATTCCTTACTCCAATTCCATGTTTACCTACTACTTTTACTTCTCCTCCTTCTCCCACTATCGAATTCCAGTCCCCCATGACCATAAAATTTTTGTCTCCCTTCACTATCTGAATAATTTATTTTATTTTGTCGTACATTTCTTCAATCTCTTCGTCATCTGCGGAGTTAGTTGGCGTATAAACTTGTATCACTGTGGTAGGCGTGGGTTTCGTGTCTATCTTGGCTATGGAGTTCATAGTAGCTTACCCGCGCTTCTATTTTTTTATTCATTGTTAAACCTACTCCTGCATTACCTCTATTTGATTTTGTATTTATAACCTTGTATTCACTTGGCCAGAAGTCTTGTTCCTCCTGCCACCGATCTTCAAATGGTTCATATGTGTCTGAGCACTACGGGACTTAACATCTGAGGTCATCAGTCCCCTAGAACTTAGAGCTACTTAAACCTAACTAACCTAAGGACATCACACACATCCATGCCCGAATCAGGATTTGAACCTGCGACATAGCAGTTGTGCGGTTCCGGACTAAAGGGCCTTGAACCGCTCGATCACAGCGGCCGGCCACCTAACCTCACTAATTCCCACTATATCTAAATTTAACCTATTCATTTCCCTTTTTAAATTTCTAACATACCTGCCAGATTAAGGGATCTGACTTTCCACGCTCCGATCCGTAGAACAGGAGTTTTGTTTCTCCTGGTAACGACGTCCTCCTGAGTAGTCCCTGCCCGGGGGAGATCCTTAAGGGGGGACTATTTTACCTCCGGAATATTTTACTCGAGAGGACGCTATCATCATTTAACCATACAGTAAATCTGCATGCCCTCGGGGAAATTTACGGCTGTAGTTTCCCTTTGCTTTCTGCCGTTCGCAGTACCAGCACAGCAAGGCCGTTTTGGTTAATGTTACAATGCCAGATCAGTCAATCATCCAGGCTGTTGTCCCTGCAAGTATTGAAAAGGCTGCTGTCCCTCTTCAGGAACCACACGTTTGTTTGGCCTCTCAACAGATACCACTCCGTTGTGATTGCACCTACGGTACGGCTATCTGTATCGCTGAGGCACGAAAGTCTCCCTACCAACGGCAAGGTCCATGATTGATGCGGGGAAACAGAATTAGCAGGCGAATAACTGAGAAATTGTGGAACAGTAAGAGTGGCATTAGTTCTATCACAGAGATCAAGGAGGACATGATGAAGTTACAGATTACGATGGAGGATTTGAAAGGCAGAGAATGGGACGGGTGATTTCAGATGAGGAGAGAAGTGCACGATTTGAAAAAGAGTATTGGGCCAACAAGAAACAGAAGAACGTAATTCATAATATTGAATAAAGTGATCCAAGGTAAGCCCCAAAATAAATAAATATATATATCATTAATTTCAGTCTATACTATTTCTTAGAACTCAATCCACAGCTAGTCTATGCTTACATAGTCAGATCAAAAGGAATGGAAAGTGTCTCTTTGAAAGACGTAAAGCGAATTTTTGTCTGCTTTTTCAACGGTATGTACACTGCGTTTATTTTTGGAGTGTTTGGGTGTTACCGCATTCAGTCTCGCTACAATTGCTTTCTGGTCCTACGCAAGTTCTGCTATTTCTCCTCTGGCAGCAGGGACAATACAGCTGAGTCCCTCCTGCTGCCTCTCTACGTCTGTGCTTCCAGTGACTCCCTGTGGCGCGCGCTGTGTCCTTGTGTTACGGCCACTGCCGTGTCGAAGCACCGGCTGGCTGTGCTTCGCATACCTGCGGCCTGTCCTTCGCAGAATTCGCGCTATTCAGCCTCACTTGCTACAGCGATGGCTGCCCGATGGCAAACAATCCCTCGTGTCCTCCACATCAAGTGACCGCATGCCCTTAGCCACCGTTGAATGCAGCATCACAACCATTGTAAACCCTCTCTAATAACAATATGAGTAAATAAAGTGAAAGAAAGACGTGTCGAAAGGACCTTCAGTCTTCCAAGACATATAGATAGTATACAAATATGGTTACATAAAACGTTACAACGATGTTGTAAAATACTTTAAGTTTCATTTACAACCGAACACAATATGAAGAAAAGGGATTAATGATGTACAGACTATATAAATCTTTCATTACAAATGTCAACTTACAGCGAAAATATCCATTTTACGTTCTTATTGCCGGGAAGCTCTGGTACACAAACCACTGCTGCTTTCTGCAAGAGTGCAATTGCAAGGACAGAAAAAAAACACTATTTTGGGAAAGAATTTGTTTGTCTTAACCCCTGCCTGGACAGAATACTGTGATGAACAGTCCTCTTGTTGACTCCAAAAATGTGTATCTATCTCACATTTAGTCGCATCAAAAGTTTTGTGAAAGACATGGAAGAAACGATATGTGGGTTCCTATATCTGCGGCAGGAGTTATTGTTGGACCAAAAATTAAGGATTTAATCTCATGAACATTTATTTTATTTACTGAGCATTGTTAAAATAATTTCACGAATGTTTCTTATAGGTGATTGCAGGAACTTTTGAGGCACCCATAGGGCGGAGAAGTATCGCGAAATTATACAAGAACTATTAAGATCGCTTTGCCTTACAAGATGCAAAATGTCAAACTACGTTTCATAAAGGGACGTTTGGACTTCTTCCTGGATAACTTTGGTAGCTTTAGTGATTAACGTCGAATACAGTTTTGCAGAAATATTCATTTAATTGTAAAGCGTTATCGCGGCAAATGGAAGTTCAGTGTTGTCCGACTACTGCTAATCCTTACGAAGCAGCTTTAATTTTAGGTTACATCGTCTACTTTTCTTGTCTCTTAAGTTACTCCTTTATTTGATTAATTTATGCACAGATGAATATTTTTTGTGTTTGCATTTGAAAGCATCTTTGCGAAAGCAGGTGCTTTCAATAGATACAAACAATATATAGGGTGCCGTAAGAATTTACAAAAATCATTATTACACGAAAGCTAGGGCGGTACAGAAATTTTGAAATTAGATCTAGATTCAAGACTGAATTACCTCCCAGAAGGAGCGCGTATCGTTCTTAAATGGAGAACAAGATTTTCTTGTGAACAAGTGTCATCAAACGCAGTATCAGTGCTTCCAAGATAGCAATCAGTTCGTGAAACACCACGTAAGCAGAAAATTACACATTTATTGCTAGAAGAGCAGAGAAAACTGTACGATGCGACAGTCAAGTCATCCAAGAGCCGTTAATTTTTCCAGTCTTGGCTGCGTGACCCCTCCCATCCTGCAGACAGATGGCTGCGGAGATGATTTGACTGGATAATTTGAGCGTTGCATTTTTGAGATTCCTCGTATTTGTCCAGATGAATGTTCCACCAAGATTACACGTTACGTAACCAACAAAAACTCTGGGCTCCCACATGTTTCCGGTAATTTATTTATGGCAGTCAAAAAATGGGTGAAATGAGAACAACGTAACCTATCCTTTAACATGAATAGGACTGCGTAATTATAAACAGAATCAATGAAACCTAACGAGCATATTTTTTGTAATTTGTCATCTCTCTCTTTACGTTTTAAGTTCATTATTTATATTTTATATGCAGTTAATTATTGTCAGCTGTTCTGATTGTTCTGCTAATTCAGTTTTTCAGTTTTTGTGTATCTACCCAATATCATTTTGTACGAATATAAATTTATTTTGTGAGTACCTTACATTTTTATTTCCTCAGTTATAGATCATTTTGCCGGATACATACCAGATTTAATCATATAGGGATACAATTTTAGGTATTAAAATTTAAGAATCTGTCACGTCTATAATTGTTTAAATTATCAGGCCACGATTATTTTTTAAGTATCAAAGTAATCTACTTGCAATAGTTTTGTATCAGTAGCCAGCAGACTCACCAGTACCAAAAGCGACAATTTTCATAATGCTTCGGCGGTAGCCACCGTGCCTCAGGCTGTTGCTGCTGTCTCAGGCTAACCCTTCAAGTATTCAGTTATTAATGTTTACAGTTGGGAAATCCAAAGGCACAGGTTGGGAATTTGGTCACATCAGCGAGTTTCTGTAGACACGACGGCTCGGATTAACTACCCAGCGGAAGTAGGCCCAAACCAATTTTGCTTTGCATGTGTAGAAATGCTTCATTCGTATTCATAGTATATATTAGTCTGAGCGTGGCATGTAGTTATCCGAGTAACGTGTCGCGAGATGCAGTACGAAAGGCGCTATGAAGAGACCATTATCTGTCCCTCTGTGGCAGCATTAGCGATTAGTTCACCTTCTCCCAGGGCAGATTTCTCGTGAGCGTTCGCTGACGACATTGCTATTCTGACTGAAAGCATGTAAGAAATGGGAGAAATATTTTATAGAATACGTTGGACCAAGGAAATCTGTCTGACGACGAACAAATTTAAATTTCATTTCACGGATAGCTATACAATGATCCAAAGTTAGGACGGCATTGCCAAAGATTCTCAATTATTTTGATATCTAATACGCGAAACTACACGATACAGAGGAAGGCATTGGGGACATAATGTCCCCGAGAAATTAATGTATCTGCGACTCTCAAGAGGGGACCTTGCAAACTTCCCCACACCGATCTAATTCATATTGGCAGGATGAGTAGGGAACGATTTCGACTTCAACGTATGTAAACAGGTAGAAGGATTTCTCGACCGCTTTTGAGAAAATCGAATCTGAAAATTTTATGTGTATCTATATGCACTACTGGCCATTAAAATTGCTACTCCACGAAAATGACATGTTACGGATGCGAAATTTAACCGACAGGAAGAAGATGCTGTGATATGAAAATGATTAGCTTTTCAGAGCATTCAAACAAGGTTGGCGCCGGTGGCGACACCTACAACATGCTGACATGAGGAACGTTTCAAACCGGTTTTCTCATACACAAACAGCAGTTGACCAGCGTTTCCTGGTGAAACGTTGTTGTCAGGCCTCATGTAAGGAGGAGAAATGCGTACCATCACGTTTCCGATTTTCATAAAGGTCGGGTTGTAGACTATCGCGATTGCGGTTTGTCGTATCGCGACATTGTTGCTCTCGTTGGTCGAGATCCAATAACTGTTAGCAGAATATGGAATCGGTGGGTTCAGGAGGGTAATACGGAACGCCGTGCTGGATCCCAACGGCCTCGTATCACTGGCAGTCGAGATGACAGGCATCTTATCCGCATGGCTGTAACGGATCGTGCAGAGACGTCTCGGTCCCTGAGTCGACAGTTGGGGACGTTGGCAAGACAACAACCATCTGCACGAACAGTTCGACGACGTTTGCAGCAGCATGGACTATCAGCTCGGAGACCTTGGCTGCGGTTACCCTTGACGCTGCATCACAGACAGGAGCGCCTGCGATGGTGTACTCAACGACGAACCTGGGTGCACGAATGGCAAAACGTCATTTTTTCGGATGAATCCAGGTTCTTCTTACAGCATCATGATGATCACATCCGTGTTTGGTGTCATCACGGTGAACGCACATTGGAAGCGTGTATTCGTCATCGCCATACTGGCGTATCTCCCGGCGTGATGGTATGGGGTGCCATTGGTTACACGTCTCGGTCGCCTCTTCTTCGCATTGACGGCACTTTTAGCAGTATAAGTTCAGATGTTTTACGACCCGTGGCTCTACCCATCATTCGATCCCTGCGAAACCCTACATTTCAGCAGGATAATGCACGACCGCATGTTGCAGGTCCTGTACGGGCCTTTCTGCATACAGAAAATGTTCGACTGCTACCCTGGCTAGCACATTCTCCTGATGTCTTACCAGTTGAAAACGTCTGGTCAATGGTGGCCGAGTAACTGGCTCGTCTCAATACGCCTGTCACTACTCTTGATGAACTGTGGAATCGTGTTGAAGCTGCATGGGCAGCTGTACCTGTACACGTTATCCAAGCTAAGCTCTGTTTGACTGTGAAGCTGCATGAGCAGCTGTACCTGTACACGCTATCCAAACTAAGCTCTGTTTGACTGAATGACCAGTCGTATCAAGGCGGCCGTTATTACGGCCAGAGGTTGTTGTTCTGGGTACTGATTTCTCAAGATCTATGCACCCAAATTGTGTGAAAATGTAATCACATGTCAGTTCTAGTATAATATATTTGTCCAATGAATACCCGTTTATCATCTGGATTCCTTCTTGATATTGCAATTTTAATGGCCAGTAATGTAGTTTGTATGCTCGCTAGAACTAAAAGTATCTGCAGCCAAGCTTGTTAAGCGTTTAGTTTCATTAGCGGGAGGTCCATGGATCGAATATTCCTTGTTGTACGTCTTTCGTTTTCTTCTTACCACTTACTTCTTATGACTGTTACAGCCTTCAGGCGCGGTGTATCCGCAGGATTGCGGAGTAGAGCCATCACGTCATCCGCGTATGCACGAACAGCGGTAGTCTCTTCGGAAAGCGTGAACCTTTCAACTGCGATGCCAGCATCCGAACTACGCGCTCCAGAGACAATACAGTCACTGACGGCCAGCTTTCTTGACGTCTCGTCTCGCTAATTCACGGACTGCCTAGATCCGGAGATGCAGGAATTCTAGCAGCATTTCTGCTGTTCCTCCTTGATCTGCGCTGTTGGTGTGTGTAGCCTCTCGGTGGAATTGGCTTCAGGCTACTTCGCTTTGTTTAGATTAGCGAAGTAGTTGAGATTTCTTGACGCACTTCCCGATGAATATTTATCGGAGGCGTTAGTTGCCTATTAACAGCCACCGAAGATGAAATACCAGGAAACAAATTTGAGAGTACTCGCCGTGTGTCAAAAGCAAAGCCAACAGTCTTCAGAATCCGAAGCAAAAAGTCGTTGATTAACACCGTAAAATGCGTTATCAAAGTCTAAAAATCCAGGCGCATAAGGGACGGACGTTACAGCGGAACTACGTCTGGACACTCTACTTTAGCGGTTTCTTTGCAACAATCGTCTCCATTAGAGCCGACGTCGTACTATTAACTGCCTTCGCCACAGTCTTATAATCAAAGTTTAACAAAGAAATTGGGCGAAAGTTAACAGGGACAGACGGTCCAATGTTTTTCGGGATTAAACTATTTTCCCCACGTTGAACGACGCGGTTGGCACTATTCTCACTTGTAACAGTTCATTCAACAGGGACGCCGAGGTTGCATCAAACAGAGGCCAAAAACGCACGAAAAATTCCTTTGGAAGTACATCCAGACCTGAGGACTTCTGATGATGATGTTGATGATGTTTGGTTTGCGGAGCGCTCAACTGCGCGGTCGTCAAAGCCTGTACAAAGTCCCAATTTTTACACAGTCCAATTTTTTACACAGTCCAATCAAGCCACTGTCACGAATGATGGCGATAATGATGACGAAATGATGAGAACAACAAAAACACCCAGTCCCCCGGCAGAGAAAATTCGCAAACCGGCCGGGAATCGAAACCAGGAATCCGGGATCTAGAGGCAGTAACGCTAGCTACTGGACCACGAGCTGCGGACATGACTTCTGAGAATGCGATCTCACAATAAGTTTATAAGTTACGTCAGGCTGAAAGGTAGCTAAGAGCGTTTTATTGTCTTTATGTGTAATTGTCACATCCAAGGTGCTGACTAGTGGGTCGTAAAACGTATCATTGGACGCATCGTAGCTTTGATGTAAGACACGCACACTATCTGCTTGTGCCATTACGATACGTCCAACATTTGTCGTGAGACAATGAATACAAGCGCGCCTGCGACGCGTCTGATGCCGAAGCAAATGATATAATGAATTCATTTCCCCGTCATCAATGAACGCGGCTTGGATCACAAACCTCACACTTGTATGCTGTTCAAGGTCAACCCCAAATTCGCCTTTACACGCCTAGCATCGGCAGTTTGCAGATCCGCAGCATCACACAGTTCACGCAGAAAATGGTTCAAATGGCTCTGAGCACTATGGGACTTAACATCTGAGGTCATCAGTCCCCTAGAACTTAGAACTACTTAAACCTAAGGACATCAGACACATCCATTCCCGAGGCAGGATTCGAACCTGCGACCGTAGCGGTCGCGAGGTTCCAGACTGAAGCGCCTAGAACCGCCGGCACAGTTCACGCATAATGCAGTAGTAAAACTCGTAAGTTCTCGAAAGTCTCGTGCTTTGGCAGCACAAAAAGTTATTAAAGCTTGCATGAGACTCGGTTTAGCCAGTTGTGCTCACCAACCAAGGATGGAAGAATAATTCCCAGTGGACCAGAGAGTGGGCTCTCACAGGGCTTGCATCACGTCATCGACAGAGCGGTCAGCTAGGTGAGCGACATTTAACATCTACGGAGAGCGAAACATGTTCACCTTTTTCCATGCGAGATTGAGAGTTTCAGTCACACCGCAGTGATCCGAAAAGGAAGTAGGGATGACTCCACCATTAAGAGTACTATCGCGCATGCAGTCAGATAAGTAAAACGTATCTAACCGGCTACTAGAAGTCGCCGTAAAGTGTGTAAATTTAACGTCGCGTGTTTACATACCAGCCGTATTTCAGGCTTAAGGCGAGAACCAATTCATGTAATTCATGACCGAAATTAAAATTTGGTGATTGATATGCAGGGCACAACACACAGTTAAAATCATCACCCAATACACGGAGGTCTCTTACGCAACAGACGAACAATGTCTTCTTCATAAAAACGCGAACGACCCACTGTGCGACTAGAACCAGACAAGGCATTTAAAGGAAACATAATGAGGTTAAAAGGTTGACAACCGATGCCCCTGTCAGAATAAACATTGCCGCCTCAGCAATAGGAATGCCTTCGCGAAAGAATAAGGAGATCCCCGTAGAATATACGAAAACCAGGTAAGGAGAAATGCCTAAATAAAACCTCCTGTAAGAATGCAGTGCCACACATTAATCATGGATGAATTGACGCAGCGAAGCCAATCGAAATTCCTATTCCACACGATTGACGTTTAAGGAGAGGAAGGTGTAGGCTTGCATCACTGACCACAGTTAAACAGAGATGTAAGGAAAGCACCGAGCAGGATTATGTAGACAGCGCAATGTCAAGGTCTATTCCGGACACCATGAATGAATCACACATCCGGGGGTAGGGGTGGGGGGTGCGGGGTTAAACTCCCGTCACTCGAACATTTTTTTTATCATATGTGCCACCGCACGGTAAGGTTGTATAAGCTATTTTTGTCAGCTTCGTGGCTTGGCAGGCTCTGCAGACGGATGTGTGGAAGGGATCATAGGCACAGTTTCGTGTCCCTCTGAAACAGGCACAGGTAATACAGGTCCTGTCACTAAGGCGGAAGCATTCTGTGGAATCACCAAAGCAATGGGTAATACTTTGTCGCCAACTCTGTTCTCCTCTGAAGTTCCTGTAGGCGGCAAATTTCGGAAACAGTCGGCGTCTGAAGACGAAGGAGGAGGAGGGCATTGCCACGTCTCAGACTGTAAAGGAGGACACAGAGTCGAAAGGGGGGAGCCCGCTCCCTCTCCACAGAGGTATCTCGGAAACAGCCAAATCGCGAGCAGGAGTGATGCTGGAGATAACTTCTTCGCCATTCACCATACCAAGGACGGGAGGTATAGTACCATCGAGAGGAGCAGTGGGCAAAATCGATGAGAAGGAAGTTGGGGCAGAAGAAGGCACAGCCAAACCCTCACCCTCACCATTGTGAGTGCGACGTCGCTTGTTTTTCACTGTTGCAGATTTTATCCGGAAGGCAATAGGATTCTGAGCCTATCGCGGAGGTAAAGGCGGAAATTGATTTACGCGATTATCAGAACTATCTTTTCGTTCATTATGATCCGAAGCACAAGTAGGTCCGACTTTGAGAGAAGATCAGCAAGCGTTAAGTTGCGACACTGCCCTAATGATGGCTTGAATACAAACAACTTCCGCGGGCAATCGGACCGAACGTGACCACTTTCACTATGTAGGCAGCAGGTTCCCTCTTGACCAACACACACGGTACGAACGTCGGAAACACACTCTTGTAAATGTGATGGAATATTGTGTTTGATATGCATTTCCACGGAACGAATTTAACTATAACAATGGAACCTGTGCTGACTACAGCAACATTAACGGACGTTTTTCGAGTTACCATAAGGAGTCAACATATGCTTTAGAGAGCTGTCATCTACATCCGGCGGAAGCTTCAACACTCGAACATTGCTGTCGTCAATTTCATCATCTGCGAGTGACACCATACCAATCGAATTAACGCGATGCTTGAACGGGACTTCAGAACCATATCGTGACAGTGATCTCTCAAGATAAAAGGAATCCATAAATTTCACAAAAAACACGTACTCGTCTTCATCAAAATAAGCGCGCTGTTGACCGGAACAGAGTTCACATGAATTGTATCGATAAGCTGGTCGTGAATCTTTGGAGGTCCCGGCTGCACGCGTCGCGTTGCGTTACGTGGAATACACGTGGAAACCCTGGTGACCATAGCGGAGGAGCCGACGCCGCTGCAAGTAGACGAACGCAAATAAGCAGTAGGCGGAGTTCAGGCGCTAGGATTCAATCGACAAACAGAACCCCACTAACGAGCATAGCTTCACACAAGCGACGCTGCGGCAAGTGCGACAAACAAGAACCTTCCCGCTCGGCACTCGAAGCCTAACCGTCGCTTCGCTGCGGAATCGTTGATTCCTAGCAACCATACAAAGTATCTAAGCATGCGTAAAATGGTCAACTCGATTTTTTCGAAAGCAATTGATTATCGCGGCTTATTGTTTACATATCTTGAAGTCCTAGTCGTGTCTTACACAGACAGTTAATATGAATCAAATCGGCGAGGGAAAGTTCGCACGGTCCTCTTGTCGAACGGTCTTCTTATTTTCATTCAGAATAAATCGCACTGGGTGAAAATAAGCATAAAGTTTCCACCATGTCAGAGAGCTGTAGTTAACCTTCAGTTATAGTCTCCGATGACGTCCTAAATAAAAATGTTTAACTTTAGTTTCTCACCAAAATAATATTTCTCTGTGACTGTCCAGGAATAACGATTTCATAGTAGGACTGTTGATATTTTTGAAAATATTCAGAATCCGACATATCGATATTTAAAAACTGACTCTCGACAAATTCTAAGAAAGGTCCCAACATATTGATATTCGCCGGAAAAAAATATCGACACACCTACCCGTAAAAACATCGGCTGCAAACTGTAAATAAGCTATTGGTTTTAGAGGTGTATATTGAAGCATTGATTTCTTATTAGATATTCTATACATCAAGAAGCTGGCAGCCTGTCTGTCCCCCTTAAAGTAAGAATTGAAAGGAAAACAATACGTGTTCACGCTTTGCGATAATCACTTTGATAACAATGGTAACTGCGAGTAGGTAGCACAATAAAACGTGTCCGATGGCTCTGTCGTTCGGTTTCGTCACGTATATTGGGTTTTTCCAGAACAGTTCATGTCGACTTCCCTGTTTTTTTTTTTTTTTAATTATTTTTTTTCATTTCTGCCAACGCCACAGACCTAGTAACTGTAGTGTCTAAATTGCGTGGTGAGGCAAAACGCTGCAGTTTCTGTTGGCAGCGCCGACAGCACACTAGTTGCGTTGAAAATTATTTCTTAAGGCAAATGGTGAGCAACTTCTTTACATCGGAATTCTTGTGATTCCATACACACCGCTACCCCCAAGGGCAATTGGACATCATCTTTTGTGCCATACATACTTACTTCACACAGTCAGAGAGGAAGATTGGACGTGATGAAAGGTGAAAAAGTACTATGACTAGTTCACACAGTGAATGTTCTACTACAACTCCAAAAGAACGACTTCAAATATTTACCGAAAACTGTGAAGAAAAGAAAATGTAAAATAATAATATCGGCACTCAACATAGCCATATTGATATCGATGTATCGTGGGAAATAGCATCACCGATGTACATCAATATTTTGTGGCAAATATCGATATTTTATCAAAATCCGTTTTTCATAGCCGCTGGCTGTGTGTGTGAAAGTTCCTGCATCCGGACTCACTTCCTTCTTAAGGCGCTCCTTGAAGTTAATAACCCGGCTAGGAACGCAGGAAACGCAACAGAAACGACGGCCCGGAGTAGAAGCCTACCGCACAACCAAACAGACAGCTTATGACCAAGCAGCACGGGTAGCCCAAGAGCGGACATATTGTCCGCAGTTCCTGCAACACACAGCTGCCTCGGCGAGCACCAGCGCTCCTCTGAAGTCGGCATACGGCGGTTGCATCCCTGTGCATGGACAGTAAACACGCAGTCGCGAGTCTAGCAAAAATACACTCACTCTCGCGTTATCGATCCCACGCACTCGAACGCGTGAGAAGCATAGAAAGAATTATCAGTGTAAAAAAATTATATGAAATACGATTAACAGAAGTCAAAGGTTGTTAGACATTGCTGTGGGACCTAGAAATAACTGCAAAGTACTGGTATGATGTAGAAGGCAGATACTGAAGTTAGTAAAGGTTATTTACTAGTTTAGGATTCACAGATCTGGAAAGATCAACAAGAGAGGTGTACGATATTAGAAATGTGTCTAAAGACTGGTACGTTTAAGAAGAAGCCCTCGAAGGTGGATGCCAGTGGCTGGATTATACTCTTCCAATTAACAGCACTGCAGTCAGTATGTGAGTACTGCAACACGTATAATCGTTGCGCCAGACCAACTGGTCAAAGCACCTGTATTCAAAATAACAGTGGCAGTGGCCTATCCTTTAGAGGTAGAAGGAAAATAAGTATTATAGTACCCCTGGAACAGCTCGCCTGATAAAAGATTATAAACAAATTGTATGTGGTTTCAAGTGTTCGATTTGTTTACCAGGAAACTACGCAAAACGTCTAGCCGTTATTAAACTGTATCTAGCATCACCAGAGTCGTTATTACACGTTGTCTAGCGGACCCTACACTCCTTTTCATTCTGTTTCCATACGAGTGAAATTCTGACAGTTTCTTAAACAGGACTTTTCAAAAGAACGTGCACACGCTATTACGGCAAATAAAAATAAGGGTACTAGGTATTTCGCCCGATGAATGTGTTATACTCATCTGGGTAACATATTATATCGTCCCACAAGTCCTACGGGCATTGGAAAACGGAGCAGAAATATTCACATTATGAATTCCGTATCCGCAGTCACGTTCAAATGTAGTAATAGTGATGTAAGTTCTCTCTCTACTCCTAAAAGCCATCAGAGGAGTACCAATATGGTGCCTCAGTAAAGTCTCTGCCAATCCTTCATCCTTTTATAGATCAAACGAGTTTGTTATACTACCCTTATGGCCCGGTGAAAACGTGACTTGAAAGCACTGCACAAATAATAAACAGAAATTCCCGTAACAGATCCGTCAGTAGTTATTCATAGGTTGTTACATTTACAGCGCTGTTTCAACTATATAACAACACATCCCAAAGGAAAGGAGCGTGATTTGCACTGATAAGCTTATATGAGTCATGTGAAATACCATTTCCCTATCGATGGCAGCGCGCTTAATAATGTGAACTACTAAAGCAAGCAATAAGTTCACAGCACCAAGCTTCACAGCAGGTTCCACTCGAAGCTTTTCTGCTGTGGAGCGTCTTCCCAAGTGTAGCAAGTTTAGGACGCGCAAGTTGACAAGGGGGTCACAAGAGACACCAACGTGGGCCGAGAGCCTAGCACTACCGGCCAAAGGGCCCCCATATTGCTCGTCCCTATACTGCGGCTAATAAGAAGTCCTCAGAAGTTATCCTCGAGTTACCACATAGAAGCTCTCAGAAAACGACGGGTTTCAACTGCAAGACGTTCTTCATGTAGTGTTACATGATCACCTTGACGTCTACAGTGATGGAGTGTTTAAGAATTTGTAGAGACAAAAGCAGTGTTTCACTGCATATGCCTTTGTTTAATTTAATTTATGATTTGCAGCATTGTTGTCAGCATTCGATTAATCTACAAAGGAAAGAAACTTGCAAACATGCAAGTAAGAGCATATTTTTTCTTTATTGTAATTACAGTCCCCCGCCTCACACGGGCAGGGGAGGGATAAAAGAGCATATTATGAATTTTAACTGATAAACAGCGCAGATAAAAATGACCTGAGAATCATCTGACAAATAAAACACCTGTCTCCTTAAGCTTACTAAGCGATGCGAATCAAATTTTTAGTCTTCTCTGGCACGGTGAAACATGACAATTTCTGTGTTGAACATCCATTTTCCGAAAGATAAGATCGCCGTTAAGAACGTCCAAAGTCGTTGCCTAAGTTTATAATAGTGTTTTAAAAATCCAAATGTAAGAAGTTAAAGATTACCCGTAAGTCTCTATACGACGCGTTATTAATGTAATTAATATGGAACTGGAGCATACTTATAAGTTCGTAGTAAGATACTAGATACGAGTTGAAATGTTATCTCTCGAATAGTTATCTACGACGAACACAGTACGTTAGGAAGCTACCTGAAACCAGTTTAGCAAAACACCTAGCTGCGAAAGAAGGCCACTCAGTTTTTACGTTACTCCTGTAAACACAATATGCTAACGACGACACTATATTGCGGGTCATGAAAATTATCACAGAGTTATCATGTTTTTACATCTTGTGTCGATGCCAATGCAGGCTTAAAGCTTTATTCGCTTCGTTTACTAAGTTTAAGGGAACATATATGTTACTTGTCAGAAGTTTCTCCGGTCAAGTTTAGCGATACCACTACGTGTACTATTAACACCCACCATAATGCTCTTATCCATATGGTTGACATTTCTCTCTTTTTTAAGTGAATCTGATTATGATCGTCGTAATCGAAACCAGTAATTCAATAAAATGAAAGTCACTTACGATCAATGACTGTTTGTTTCTACGAATTCTCAAAGAGTTTCTACGAATTTTACAAGGCTTGTGACTTGGTAGTAAAATACTGACGTACATATGTATTACTTACATAGAAGCAGCGATACACTCATTTAGATCAAGGTATTCCAGTAGAAAATGGGTGTAAATATGGGGAAACAGACTGTTTCCAAGCAGTGCTAGAAAATATTAGATATCAGTGTTTTTACTTTGTGTGAGTTCATACTTAATTTTCTCACTCGCGACTTCGTCCTGTCAAAGACGTGGTCATCAGAAAGGTAATTCAATCTCGAGTTGGATAAGATTACGGATAGGAATGCGCCATTTCCTTTCCAAAGGAACCAATCAGACGCTGACTTTGATTTTCGGAAGTCGCAGATAGCGTTACTATTGTTGGAAGGACTGATTTCTAACTCGCTCTTGCGGAATACCTGTCAAGTATTTCAGAAACTGCATCTTATTCAGGATGTCTCATGGCTGCAAAATAAGTAAACAGTTCCTTACATTAGTATACAAATAATTAGAAATACTTTTATGTGTGTCAAATACAGAGAAATGAATTTATATTCAGGTAAATAAAGAAGAACCGATACGTACGAGCAACCTGTTGTAAAATGATGCTAAAAGAATTTTAAAATAAGGGAAATATTATTTAGGGTGAAACGATTTTTTAAGATTATTCTGGAATATATTATCGGATAAAGGAAGAGATTCGGTGATCCGAACAGTCACTGTAGCTAATGAAGAAAAAAAAATTTAACATGAAGATTTCTTTATGAATACGCAGATATAGAAATTAAAAATTTTCTTATGTCCGTTCTTCAAATGATTTCTTATATCTCTTCGACGCTGCGGTGACACGATGGTGTTTCCCTCCATTATTACTGGTGGCGTAGCAGGTTCTCACTATCGTCCAAACATGTGTTACGATGTACTTTCATGGACTATTAAATAAATACTCAAACAACTTTCAAAACTGTTCCGAATATATTTTCACACACAGCATATATGCACTACATCCACAAAGGCAATAATTCTAGGTGTGAATACATATTTCACACAAGTCGTCATAGGCGCCTAGTCTCTTTCAGTTCTCAACACAGACATACAGCTACCAATTAATTAGTGCACACTGGACTGGTCATTAATAATCATCTCTGGCCTCACTATCTTTTATCGTTGTCACAGAAGTTAACGATATCTAACATCCAGACAGTGTGTCTTTTAATCAGCTAAAAAATTGACATCACACCTGCCCCGTACTGTGTGATGGTTAAAAAGATATGCAGCACACGGTACGTACAGATAATTAATCAATGCCTTTAGGTAAAGATTTTTGTTAGCACAAAAAATTTACGTATACAAATGTTAGTGCCATTATTAGTGGCATTGTAAGTGTCATTATTAGTAAAGCCATATGGGCAAACAGTTTATTTCTTGGGCTTATGTTATCTTAATCTGTTTTCTGGGAACATATGATTTCTTTAATTAATTATGATGGGAACCTCTTTGATCCAAACTTATCTTAAATACAGGTTTCTACCACTATAACAAAAATTAACAGAAGGGAAAAAGGTATTAATTACAAAAAATAGATTACCCAGTTCTTGTGGAATTGTGATACACTTCGCCGGCCGGAGTGGCCGTGCGGTTCTGGGCGCTACAGTCTGGAGCCGAGCGACTGCTACGGTCGCGGGTTCGAATCCTGCCTCGGGCATGGATGTGTGTGATGTCCTTAGGTTAGTTAGGTTTAATTAGTTCTAAGTTCTAGGCGACTGATGGCCTCCGAAGTTAAGTCGCATAGTGCTCAGAGCCATTTGAACCATTTTGTGATACACTTCACCTTCTACAAATATAAAAAAAAAAAAATTTACAGTACCTAGACACAGGTATTGATGTAAAATTTTCACTTCCCCTTTCTCGATCCAATACACAGCTAAGAGGGATTAATATAATATTTGTTTATCGTTCTTTTCATTTCAAGTTTTGCAAACTTTGCGGTTAATACATCCCATAATGTCCCCATACATTATGTGTGTACTGCATGAAGTCATTGGTGTATTTTTCAGGCAAACAGACTCACTAGTTATGGGAATCAGGTATTCTTTGGCAAAATAACACTCCAATGTGCAATTTGTATCATTTCACTATTTGAGTTGGACAACAATATCTCTCAAATAAGGAAAGCTGTTGCCTTGCCTTACGTCATATTTCATCTTCTTCTCATAACTGGAATATGTTCCTGCCCATGTTAGGTAATAAGGTTTAAAGGAACCGTCGTGGATAAGGAGTATTCTGAAATCTGAGCTCTGCTCTGTGAGAGCGCATACTCGATCAATCCTCACGGAAGCGTAGACAAGGTCTCTACCAATATACTCTGTTCATCCTTGACGTAAATGATTTTAAAATCGAATTCTTCCAAGAACAGACACCATCTGACTAACTGTTTGTGTAGTAATCTGCATGTTAGCATAAATGAAAGCCTTGACTTTCAACCAAGTGTTTTACAAAGATGTCCTTGATAGACGCACGAAAAGGGTGAATCGAGTGAGACCAGACATTGCAGACAAGTGGTGATGATGATTTTTGGTTTGTGTGTCACTCAGTTGCGCGGTCATCAGCGCCCGTACAATGTCCCAATATTTTCACAGTCCAATTGTTTTCACAATCCAATCTAGCCACTGTCACGAATGATAATAATGATAATGAAATGATGAAGACAACACCAACACCCAGAACGTGGGCAGAGAAAATCCCCAACCCTGCCTGGAATCGAATCCGGAACCCCTTGATCCAGAGATAGCAGTGCTAGCCACTAGACCATGAGCTGCGGACACAAGTGGAGGCTGCATCACGGCAACGCCCCATGTCATATGCCACTGTGAGGAAGCAGCCTGTTTCAGGCATTTCTCCTCACATTTTATCTATTTTCATACTGAATTTGCATGCAAGACTCTCTTGATTCATTTACATCACTCTATTGATTCATTTACTTTCCGATTCAGTCTTTACTATCACCGCATTTCCACACATTACATGAGTGGTTGGGAGTAACTTGTAGCAATGTGGTTACTCACCTCTCTGTACATAACCTAACATTTCATTCTTGTAGCAGTTTTTTCCCATTGAATGCATCTGATGTTAACCATGTAACTTACTTTCGCTCTGATGAAAACAGAAAGAAATTTCACACACTTCGGAAAAGATGTCGGTCACTCAGAAGACAGCTCCTACGCTGGCAGACCACAGGCACAGTCAGGTGTGCCTTTTAGGGGCTATCCTCCAAGCACAGAACCCGGGGACAATGAGCGGCGGAATGGATGCCTGCTGTCCTCTATATCAGAACAGGAATCCAATGGGGGAAGGGGTGAGAACTCTGCTTGTTAGTAACCTTTGAGCACAGCCCACAGCTGTCCACTTACTGTTGTCCTGCTGTGTGTGTTCTCCAGAAATGATCCCTTAAGCAAAAAAAAAAAAAAAAAAAAAAGCCACTTGTGCATCTGCCAATTTCCAAACTTTGCTGTTCCCGTGGGAAAGCTGCGCGAAGCCCAACAATGTTTCCGGAATTTCTGAAAACAAGTCTGAAGGTGGGAATGGGGGACACTCGTTTCCGATTTCCTTATACACATATCTCGTTTTCAACTTTATGGCGGAAGCTAAGGAACGGAGTTGCAGACCCGTGACTGGAACCGGCCGCTGTGACCGAGCGGTTCTAGGCGCTTCGACCCGGAACAACGCTGCTGCTGCGGTCGCTGATTCGAATCCTGCCTCGGGCATGGATGTGCGTGATGTCCTTAGGTTAGTTAAGGTAGTTCTAAGTCTAGGGGACTGATGACCTCAGATGTTAAGTGCCATAGTGCTTAGAGCCATTGAACCATTTGAACCTGACTGGAAAAGCACTTAGGCCCTTTCTCGGAATGGCTAGAAAAGATTGTGCGGGGTTCCTTTCCGAGGTTTGGGGGAAGGCTACCAAAATATTGAGAGAAGCATTAGGAGTCGGTATTGGGATTCGTATTAGCATTCTGATCCGAAGTTGGTGAAGCTATTGTGGGCTCTGCGCTAGTACATGTTTTCCTTGACTCGGACCTCTGCCAAGTCTTCTCTTCGAAGTTTCGCTTTGAGATTACGCACAGAGGGAGCGAATAATCAACGCGATTATTCGCAGTGCCAGAACATCGGCTCAGCCCCGCAACAACTAACAGAAGCTGCAGTTCGGCACACTCAGACTTTTCGACAATCACCTCAATGGCACACGGTATGGTCGCATTTTCAATGCAGACTCGCGACTTCGGGAATCCCGATGTACTGAGGGAAGAGAAGTTCACTCCTATTTTCTATTTCGTAATGTTCCTACCTCTAACTACGCGCATCACGCATAGGTATGCAAGAAATTATGCAATATAATTCTTGATTCAAAGGGAATATTTTTTGTAACCACTCATGTTTATTTCGCTAACGAATTAACTCATTGTGGGTCGTCCACTTAGTAATGTCCCTTTTCGATTTCTCCTTTATTTATTGATCACACCCTTTTCGTGTGATTTTAAAATTTTTTATCACGATTGGGCTCATATATCCTGTCCTCTATTTGACTAGGCACCATTTCAACCATACTTGTCCAGCATTATGCTGGTGGCGACCGTAACAACCATTCACTTTCTAATCATTGTTCTATTTTAACTGCGTAAATTCATTCTCAAGTTGTTTTTTAAACTAAATTTTTGTGTATAATGAGTAATTTTTAAACGTTGTTTGAATAAATACTATTTTACCAGCTCAAACTCTGTCGTTCAGCAACCATCAAACTAAATAATGCAACTGAAATGCCCAGGTCCTGCAACCATATGCAGTAGGCGAGGCACCTCATGAGATCAGGAACTTATCGTATAACGTTTCCCATGTTTGTGGCAGTTGATTTTTCAAGTAGACTATTAGATTCCTGGGGTTAATCTATGTGTGTGCGAGATCTTACGGGACTTAACTGCTAAGGTCATCAGTTCCTAAGCTTACACACCACTTAACCTATACTATCCTAAGGACAAACACACACACCCATGCCCAAGGGAGGACTCGAACCTCCGCCGGGACCACCCGCACAGTCCGTGATTGCAGCGCCTAAGACCGCTCGGCTGATCCCACGAAGAGGGGTTAATCAATCATTTTACATGATCTGGGGTGATAGTTCCAGCATCAGTCTAATCTGCGTGCCCAAGGGCGCCTGATAAGCTAGAGGTCGTGTTCACAGCACTCACGGCTTCGGGAACCACAGCCCAACAATTGACGCGATCTGAGTCTTTGTGACATTTTTCTTTCCCCGAAACTGAAAAACATATCGACCAGACATCATTTTGGGACTCAGGAGAACATTCAAAGGGATTTGGATAAAATGGTAAGGTCCCTATCTGATGATGATGTTTGGTTTGTGGGGCGCTCAACAGCGTGGTTATCAGCGCCCATACAATTACCCAATCTTTGCTCAGTCCAATTGCGCCACTTTCCTGGATGATGATGAAATGATGAGGACAACACAAACACCCAGTCATCTCGAGGCAGGTGAAAATCCCTGACCCCGCCGGGAATCGAACCCGGGACCCCGTGCTCGGGAAGCGAGAACGCTACCGCGAGACCACGAGCGGCGGACAAAGTCCCTATCTGTTGAAGCCTTTCAGCGCGGCTACCAAAACTGGGAACAACGGCTCCACTACTGTATGACTGCCGAAGGGAACTATTTTGGAGGGGACAATATTGTTGTTTGAAAAAAACAGTAAAATCTTTGGTAGACAAAACATCAGTGTTCTTACTTTTCTCACACACCTCGTAATTCATGTGTTGTAACAGAAGAAACGGTTAATACAAGATACGGTGGTTAAGATATTACGAGATGCAAAGTTTGGTCTCCTCGCTGTTGGCTGCGGGCCCGTATAGCGGCAGCAGGTATTAAGTGGGGAACGGCTTCGCGGCCACGTGGGTTGCAGGCCAAGCCAGAGCAGACCAGAGCAGGGCGAGAGAGCTGCAATATTAAGCCCACTGCCCGCTACCCGCGATGGCCACAAAAATGCCCCACCGGCCGCTGCTACCAGACCTCCGGCGGCTGCCTCGGTCCACGGCCCGCTTAAAGGCGACGTGCGGTCTGCGCTGCGGGCAGCAGAGCAGGGCAGGAGTAGCCTGAATACATGTATCCGAAAGAGGCCACGCTCAAAGCGAAGTGGAGGCATTTCGTTTCACTGACAACCCAGACTCACCGAAAGGAATTTGACTGGTACAGAGGTGACATTAATTTCTCTCACTCTCTGTCTTTTCCTTTTTTTTCTGGATAGAAAGTAGTGCACCTGACCTAAGCTACGCTTCGTTTCGGTATGCAGAACAGTTTCTTTTATATAGCGTTATAATTCAGCTGTGTCTTTACGTGTTAGGCTCAAATGTATATGCCGGAGTACCGCGTCCTGACAAAATAATCTATTTTGTTGCTCACCATCAACGAAAAATTATTGTTGGTGGAAGTTTGTGTAGTCTGTTCATTTAATAAATGAGTTGTTGAGTTCAACGTGACCTATGGAACATATTTATGGGAGAAACACTCAAAAAGTACAAATAAGCAAACGTAATTTTGTGTCGATTTGTTATTGTGTATATGTTTGGAGCTGCTGCTTGCAATCTCAAGCGGCACTTAATATTGTTTTCTTATAGCAGTTGAGATGGCGATTTATATGCACCTTAAAGACCAACAGTTGTAGCAGCGCAGGTATGCTGTACATGCAAAACGTTATGTCACTGGTGAAAATGGTCGGTAAATCAGCCACTACAGGAACGGCGGGGGAGTTGGAAAGAGGGTGAAGTCGGTGACCATGCACCAAAGAAGGAGAAGGTGATTTCACCTGTCGAAACTGTTATGGCTAGTGTTCACTCTAACACAGAGAAGTTTATTCTCTTTTCTAATCTTATAAATAGTGAATGCTACACAGGTGGATATTATCCTTGTTCATGAGGGGACGGTGGCCGAGCGGTTCTAGGCGCTTCAGTCCGGAACCGCACGACTGCTACGGTCGCAGGTTCGAATCCTGCCTCGGGCATGGATGTGTGTGATGTCCTTAGGTTAGTTAGGCTTAAGTAGTTCTAAGTTCTAGGGAACTGATGACCCATAGTGCTCACAGCCATTTGAACCATCATGAGGGGATGTCATCATCAATTTCAGTGATACCCATCCAAGTCTTGCCCTTCCTGAATTGCCCATATTACCACATCTAAGGACACTGACACAGAAAAATCTCAGTACCAAGCAATAATTAACGTAGTGTAATGAAATTTCTGGAATACATTTGCCTATGTGGCATATTTAGTTGATTGGCATTACCAAATCACATGTTAATGTAAGCGCGAGATAAGCCAATGCGAATGCGAGATTCTGGTACATTAATAACCGGTGAAATACGCAGAATGCCGAATGCAAGCATACAAACGTGGATTCATTTTGTTGTCAGTTTGTGGGATGAGCTCCATGTGTGTTGCACTTGGTCGGTCAATACAGGGACGGTTCATGATGTTTGTGGATGACGTTAAAGCTGCTGTTCGATGATGTCCCATACGTGCTCGATTGGAGATAGATCTAGTAATCGATGAGGCCAAGGCAACATGTCGACACTCTGTAAAGCATGTTGGATTGCAACAGCGGTATATGGGCGAGCGTTAGCCTGTTGGCAAACACACTCTGGAATGCTGTTCATTAATAGCAACACAACAGGTCGAATCACCGGAGTCACGTACAAATTCAGTCATGGTGTGTGGAATGGCAAATACAGTGCTCCTTCTCTCGTACGAAACGGCACCCCAGGCTGCAACTCCAGGTGTAAATCCAGTGTGTCTGGCACTCAGACAGGTTGGGTGCAGCTTCTCAACTGGCTTCCTTTAAACCAACACACAACCATCACTGGCTGCCATCATAGAACCACCTTTCATCAGGAAACACAACGGACCTCCACTCTGCCCTCCAATCGGCTCTCGCTTGACACCACTGAAGTCGAAGGGGTGGTGGTTTGCGGTCAGTGGAACGCTTGCTACAGTGCGTCTCGTTCGGAGCTGGCCTTGAATTAAGCGATTTGTAACAGTTCCCTGTGTACTGTGGTGCCAATTGCTGCTCAAATCGCGGCTGCAGATGCAGTACGACGTGCCAGAGCCATATGCCGAACACAATTGTCTTTCCTCTCGGTAGTGCTATGTGGCCATCGGGATCTCGGTCTTCTGGTGACCGTAAAATTTCGTGACCGCCGCTGCCAGCAATCAAATACAGTGGCTAGATTCCTGCCAAGTCTTTCTGCAATATCGCAGAAGGAACGCCCAGAGTCTCGTTTGCCTATTACGCGATCTCGTTCAAACTCAGTGAGGTGTTAATAATGTCATCCCTGTCGTCTGAAAGATATTCTTCACTAACAGCAATTCCCCACGTTCAATTTCAAAAGTAGCTAACGCTCAGTACCGTTAGAGCGTGTGTTTAAAGCTAACCTGATTTGCAGCCTTATAGTGGTGCTACTAGCGCCACTCTTATGCGACTGGTGCGAAATCTGAATATGTTTCATCTTTAATATATAGAAACACGCCTACCAATGTCGCATATCTGCACCACGAAGTGAATGTACTCTCCTGGAAAACACTCCCCACTCTTCACTTATATCAAACCGAACTATTTCCAAATCGAAGTGAATTTCGCACCTGAAACTCTTCATTTTGAATAAAATCGTAATCTGGATTAGGTCTCATCATTAGGACACATTAAAACAATTAAAATGTTGACGTTTCGTCCATCTACGGAAAGGTTGTCTTCTGGGCGAGTAACTGATGAATTCTGGTGATGGTTGGTTGGTTGGTTTGGGGAAGGAGACCAGACAGCGTGGTCATCGGTCTCATCGGATTAGGGAAGGATTGGGAAGGAAGTCGGCTGTGCCCTTTCAGAGGAGCTATCCCGGCATTTGCCTGGAGTGATTTAGGGAAATCACGGGAAACCTAAATCAGGATGGCCGGACGCGGGATTGAACCGTCGTCCTCCCGAATGCGAGTCCAGTGTCTAACCACTGCGCCACCCCGCTCGGTCTGGTGATGGTCTTCCCCTATATAATGTCTCGTTTCGACGTCACATTCTGGGATGCCACTGGACGACTCGAAGATCATTAATGGAGGGGTGTCTAATACCAGTGTTAATGTCGCTGATGACTGGTAGGCAATAGCGAATCGGCGGCTTGCACCCATGGGTAACATTTACCTGCAGCGGAATGATAATTCCGCAAGGCAGTCCTCATGTGGCCGCTTGTTTATACTGGTAATCCAAGATCATGCGAAGCTGCTGAGTGACGAACACAAGCGGCCAAATTGACTGCGATTTCTGGCAGCCACGCCGTGGGTAAATCATAGCCATCCTCCCATGGAATTTCGTAGAAATTTGCAACCTGTACAATTAATTTGTTGGTTTCCATTCTTTTAAATATGCCCATGACGTTCCATCTTACGTTTTTCCTAATCGGAATAAGTATTGGTATACTTATCAATCTTTCTATTTATTCTGTCCGTTCGTCAGTATAATGTGGACCTAAAACTTTCACATGTTCAAGGTACGGCCCAGTCTCGAATAATAAAAATAAAGGGGCAGCGTAAAAGAACTTTATATTTCTAGGTAGTTGCTAGTTGCTAGCTGGTAGTTGACATGACCACTTGCAGCCGTTGCAGGATACTCACGTCTGTGTTTGTACATGATAATTTTACATTTGACATTCCGACGTCTGGTGTTATTCCTGGTAAATGGAAGAGCAAGTGCAGTGTGAACCGATTTGTAAAATTGAAAGAAAATACGTTCTAGAAACTTCAGAAGCATAACATTCGATGGTGACAGCATAGCTCTGTCGAAACCGATCATCCAGTACAGTGCTTTATAAACGCTCTTGGCTCGTGAATATTTCTTCAGTTGCCGAACTGCAAAAAAATCATACAAACGAAAAGGCAAAGCTTATTCGCTTCAACTCTCATCCTGATAATAGAGTATCTACGGAAGTTTCTTTACGCATGGGTGCAACTTCTTCCTGAAAGAAAATAAAATAAAAAGGCTATTTGCGGTCGCCAGAGAGATCTAGAAAACGGCAACTGCACAGCAACAGCAGCACTGGGTTGCCATGCAGTTAGCGAACAGCGATTCAGTAACTGCTGTTCAACGAGCATTTCGCACACACTTCTCGGGAAGGTTCAAATGGTTCAAATGACTCTCAGCACTATGGGACTTCACATCTGAGGTCATCAGTCCCCTAGAATGTAGAACTACTTAAACCTAACTAACCTAAGGTCGCACGGTTCCGGATTGAAACGCCTAGAACCACTCGGCCACTGCGGCCGACTCGCGGGAAGGCAACCAGCATTTTCGATTTATGCCTCGTACGAACAGTTTAAAGAGAAGGGGAGTATTTGCAAAGGTGAGTAGTGGTCGGCCTGTATCGGAGCAAAATGTTGATCGCGTTCCAGCAGCATTCCAGCGAACCCCACAGCAATCGACACGTCGAGGGAGTCTTGACCTTCGGATCCCATAAACAACCGTTTCTAAACGGTACATATTGTAGATGGTTCACTCAGCCCAGGAGACCATGCTGTACGTTCTGATGATGATGATGATGTTTGGTTTGTGGGGCGCTCAACTGCGTGGTTATCAGCGCCCGTACAATTACCCAATCTTTGCTCAGTCCAATTTCGCCACTTTCCTGGATGATGATGAAATGATGAGGACAACACAAACACCCAGTCATCTCGAGGCAGGTGAAAATCCCTGACCCCGCCGGGAATCGAACCCGGGACCCCGTGCTCGGGAAGCGAGAACGCTACCGCGAGACCACGAGCGGCGGACTTGCTGTACGTTCTGATTTCTATCCTACGTTTGCGAGGTTGGACAATGCCAACGACATGTCACAGAGGTTAATCTTTTCCATGAAGCAAAGTTTCACGTTAATGGCAAAGTTATCCGACACAATGTGCCTTTTTGGGTAATAGACAACTTCCATTTTACCATAAAACACAACGACATTCGCCAAACGTCAAAGCGTTCTACGGAGTATTGGACGCTTACGGCCCCTTCTTTTCCATAGAGACAACAGTCACAGGCATTGCGACCTCGACACGTTTTCTTTGAGGCTTCTGCCTCAATTCCAAGAACACTCCAACAACTTCATCTTCGAACAAAGAAGTGCTGTACGGGAACATCTAAACACACACCTGCCTGCTCGGTCGTGAAGGTTTTGAAGATAGCGTGTTGTGCAGATGCCAACCACAGCCACCAGACTTAACCCCTTCTTATTGGATTACGTGAGAGACGAAGTGTTAGTTCCATTCCCGTCAAAATCCCTGCCAAAGATACGGTGGGACCCACGATGGGAATTAACAGGCTCTTAACGCGGAATGATAGTTGGAACTAGGCGCATGAAACATTCAATTTCGGAAATCCTAAGGGAATTCAGTATTCTGAGATCAACAGTAAGAAGAGTATGATGAGAATACCAAATTTCAGGGACTACCTCTCATCACGGACAACGCAGTGGCCGATCGGCTTCACTTAACGTCCGAGAGCAGCGGCATTTCAATAGATAATAGCAGATAAGCAGCACTGCATAAAATAACTGCAGAAATAAATGTGACACACGCGACGAACAGTGCTGCGAAATCTGGCATTATTGGGCTAGCAGGCTGTGGTATCGATAGCTACGATGCCACAGCGTAGGTGCTAGCTAGTAGGTTGGCACTACGAGAGAGGACGCTCTACATCAAAGACAGCGCCCTTTAGCCGACGCTGTGCAGCTCTACGAGCGCCGCTTCACCAGTTCGTGAAGAGCAGACGGCCGAGAACCATAGCTTCTTAGCTAGCTATTGAGACTTTCTATCTGGACCACGGCTTCACACCTACGTGCTCACCTGTGCCCAGTTATCTATTCAAGTGTATAATTCGCGTTAGACAATAGTAAAACCAATTTTACTTTACTTGCTGTACAGAAAGCTTTACCTCACCTGCTCCTACTCGCTTCCTACATTCGGCCTATGGTACAGATTACAGGAGAAGACCCACGCGCTGCCTTTCAGGCGGGATACAAAACAGGCGATGAGAGTGCCTTTGCTAGCATCACGACTTTGCCTGCAGCGCCTCTCCTGACTTCTTGACCATGTCAGTTGGATCCGGACGATTGGAAAACCATGACTTGGTCAACTGAATCCCGCTTTCAGTTGGTAAGAGCTGATCGTAGATTTCGAGTGTGTCGCAGACCCCATGGGGCAAGCTAGTGGTGGCTTCACAACGATGTGGGCTTTCTCTGCATGGAATAGACTGTGTGCTCTGGCCCAACTGAACTAATCATTGACTGAAAATGATTATGTTAGATTACTTGGAGACCATCTGCAGTCATTCATGGGCTTCATGTTCCCATACAACGGTGGCATTTTTGCGGATGATAATGCGCTATGTCACCGGGCTGCAATTGTTCATGATTCGTTTGAAGAACGTTGTGAACACTTCGAGCGAATGGCTTGGCCACCAGATAGCTTGATATAAACCCCATCGAACATTTATGAGACGTAATCGAGAGGTCAGTTCATGCAGAAAATCCTGCATTGGTCTTAGTTTAGCAATTTTAGGGGCTATAAAGGCAGCATGGCTCAATATTTCTGCATGGGACTTACAACAACTTGCTGAGACCTCGCCAAGCCGAGTCGCTGCACTACACCTAGCAAAAGGAGGTGAGACAACATATCAGGTGGTAGCTCATGACCGTTGTCACTTCATTGTGCAGGACTAATTGAAGCGAATAAGTTATCCGTCTCATTTGTACGAATTTTTGAAAATGTAAAGATTTTTGTACTCGCACTGTGTATATTGTATTATCGTATCTTAGCCTTATATTATCAGAATTTATCGAGTAATGAGATTATACTCCGGTCTAACAAATCACCAGCGTTTGCGCGGCCTGCACCGTTGGCTTTGGAGCGACGTAAATTCGCATTGCTTCTTTACAACTGACGCAGTTGTGCAGTGCAGTGCGGTGCGGCGCGGTGCAGCTGCTGATAAAGCTGCAGAGGTCCGCACGTGCCCCAGCAGCCGGGGCGCAGTATTTCAGGACGGGCGCCGTTAATGGCACGGCTAATGCGGCGCCGGCCCGTAATCTCTGCCGCGCTCTCAAATTGTCTGCGGATGAACAGCAAAACTGTACACACACTGCCGCGCCGCACGCCCGCCTGCATTATCCTCCTAATGGAAGGAACCAGTTACGGGCCTCCCCCTCGCCCTTGTCCGCTATGGACGGGTAATAAAGAGCTTAACGATTAAGCAGAATGAGACATCACGTGAGTGTGAGCAACGCCATATGTCCGGAGGGACTGGCAAACTGCACACTGCGATACACCAGTACGCTATCAGTCGCAGAGTCACGTGTATGTGGCGATGTGGACGATAATGCATGTCGAGGTTGATATAAGATTTCTGAGAGATTTGCCTAAGGGTAGCAAGAGTAGTTAATTTTATCGACTGAGGATTTATCCCTTACGCTGCTGTTAGTGCGTGTACACCTCTCACTACGCCTTTCCCTAGGCGTTGTAGACGTAATACGCAAGCCACTCCGATTATCCTACAGTGCCATGGACGTCTGAATGCGCCCTGAGCCGCAGACGTCTCACTGCTGTGGGTAAGTTACTTCCATATCTCGGCGAATAATAAGTTTCGAGTACTTATCATAGAACATCTTGTGTAGCAGCAGCCGGTCGACACACAAGTAGCAACAGGGAAGTAACCGATTTTGTTCCATTTTAAGAGTTCCTAACCAGGAGGGAATTATATAGTTTCATTTTTATGCTTAGATTGTTTAGTTTTTGGATTTTGGCTTGTTAATTTACTACGCACAGTTCTCGCGTTTTCGTTTGTGTCGGAAAGGAAACGAATCTCGTAAGTTCATAACCTGGATCGAATTATTTAGTCTCACCTGTGCGCTTTGGCAATTTAGTTTTTGAATCTCTTTGTGTTAATAATTTGTTTTCGTCAGTGTCTACAGTACATTTCCACAGCGGCTGTCTAGAGTCCTTTGTTTGTCTGTGGAGTGTATTTTTACACTGTCTTTAGTATGAATAGGGCTGTAACTGCCGTGTGCGGATAGGAGCTGAGATGCCGACACTTTGCTCTCAGTTCCAGGCTGTGTTGGCTCAGGTTCACAGTTGGAGGCTGCAGTGGATGGGCATCACTGTTGCGAGCCGGCCGTGGGAATCCGACGGACATCCAGTACTACCGACGAGTCCGCCAATCGGTCCGCATCGGTCAACAGCCGAGTTACTGCTTTCATTGTGGTTGACGCCTCACCTCTGGTCGAGTGAGTGGTCAGCTCTGGGGATAGACAGCTGCAAAAGATTTCCCAGGACACCAAACGCGAGGCCTACCCGGTTAGACCGACAAAATGTTACCAGGTACTGTGTAGTGTCTGTGGCTGACACTGAACCTCAGCCAGATGCAGTCGCGTGTCCTGTTTTAGTGGAAACTACTCGGCCTGCAAGATCTGGGCAGTCACAGAGAGTGGGAGTTCCAATGTAAGGCTCGTTATGGGACCTCTTACGTACATTGCTGCCAAGACATGGCTGCCAAGGAAGAGAAGAAAGACAGTGTGCACTCCGTCAGCCTACTGGGTAAAGTCATTCCGGAAGTGGAACGTGTCCTTCCGGATGCCTTGAATATCAGAGGATGCAGCCAACTGCAGGCGGTGACTCACGTCGGTACCATTGATGTGTCTTCATTTGGACTGGAAGAGATTGTCGTAAAGGATGCCAGTATCGTAAGATGAAAGCAGAGTGCACCATTTGCTACATACTCGACAGTACCGATCGCACACCTCTGTAGAGAGCCGAATGCAGGGTCTGATTTACATAGACGGTTTTGTGACGGTGTAGGCTACAGATTCCTTGACTTGCGCCATAGAGTCGTGGGGTTTTGGGTTCAGCTAAGTAGGTTAGAAGTACATTACACGCAGGAGATGGATACACGGGTAATGGGGTTAGTATGGTGAGGACGGGCGGTTTTTAAGGTTACACAAAAAGGGCTCCACTTTCAAAGGAAGAACACAGGAAGAATGTAGATCTAGGGACCGTCGGTATGAAGTTGTAAACTGTCGTAGCTGTGTTGGGAAAGTACCAGGGCTCCAAGCGCTTGTAGAAAGCACTGATGCTCAAATCGTTATAGACACAAGAAAGATGGCTAAAGCTGGAGATCACTTCAGTCGAAATTTTTTGTGAAGGACCAAACGGTGTTAAGAAGAGTATAGGCTAATTGCAATTGGCGGTGACGTGTTTGTTTCTGTTAGAAGTAGTTTATTTTGTGTCGTAACTGAAGTGTCTTGTGAGTTAGTATGGGTAGAGGTCATTCTAGGCCACCGGAATAAAAAAATAAAAGTATTCTTTTACAACCTCCAGACTCAGATGATACAATTGGTGACAGGCACGAAGAAAAACTGAGTCTAATTTATTTCAAACACGTACCCAGAGTAATGCAGCTATACTCGGCGATGATTTCAGTTTACCCTCGATAAGATGACGAAAATACGTATAAAAATCATCCGAAATTGTGCTACACGCATTCTCTGGGTACTATTTCGAGCAGTTTGTTCATGAACCCACTCGAGTAGCAAACGGTTGTGCAAACACACTTGACATCTTAGCAACAAATAATTCAGAGCTAATAACGAGCATCAAACCGTGAGTACAGTTAGCCACCATTTCGCCTGCCACTAATCTTCGCCACTGCTTCACAGACTTCATATATTCAGTTACCTAATGTATATTGGCATGGACCAGTTAATTTGTGTGTTGTTTAATAACAATCACATAAAACGTCAATTCGTGTTCGAAACCATAACTTCAATCTTGATTACGAACCTACGCAGGGTCCTCACCATAAAACCGAGTATCCTGATTTAAATGAACAATTCTGGCATTCATGTGTTTAAAAGTCATTTTTTGTCTAAAGTAAAAGTACTAAAAGTTAAAGTAAGAGAAAAATTTGGATGCTTCTTTTATAGACTACTCCAAGTGAAATTTTAAGGCAGGAAGCTTAAGTACAAAAATTTGAAGATCAATCAATAGGAAAGCGAAAACCTTAATTATTTAATGGGTAAAAGCTATAAAAGTGAAGTTGGATAGGCTTTTGCTAAAGTATCCTTAGCTCGTTATAAAATATTGTTTTGTAGAGTGACAGTACAAGATTGTGTAAATATTATTACCAAGAATACCTGCTCCACAGGTGATTAAAGTAAAACTACATATAAATTTTTAATGAACCGATTTGCAGTAGTACTATTAGAAGTGAAGTTATGCATATTTTCAAAGATAGTGTGGTTTTGGTACCCATCATGAATAGTACCTTTTGAAGTTAATTAGCAGTAGTACTATTAGAAGCGAAGTTATCAACATTTTCAAAGATAGTGTGGCTTTGTTATCCATCATGAATGGTACCTTTTGAAGTTAATTAAACCCAGTGTTGCATTTTATTACCTTGCAAAGTAAATTAAGTGAATGATTAACTTTTACAGATAGGTTTTTACTTTTGCAGTAGTCACAGAATCTTGGCTAGTGAAATTATACCAGTTTATGGGTCCCCATCGTATTGTCTTCCTGTTAAGAAACAAAATGAACTATTACTGTTACTAAGGTAAACTGCTACATGCAGAGGGGTTAAACACTGCATTAAAGATGTTATTAATCTTTATTGGTGTTAATCATGTCACTCAAGATAGAAGCCCCTCAAGTCCAAAATTAGTTCTGCACTTTATGCTGTGATGTTTCAGTATTTTCATTAAGTAATGCTATTTATTGTGTCCGTCATTAGTATGAGTTCGATGGAAATTTGCCCCCATAATTTACCGGTGTGTGTGTGTGTGTGTGTGTGTGTGTGTGTGTGTGTGTGTGTGTGTGTTATTGGTAACTGTTGCTACACACAGAACAGAGTGCACAGTGTAAGTTTGTATCCTGTTTGTTATTCAAAGGGAAATATCAACATAAGTAGCTTCAATAACTAATATCCAATTTTCTCAAATTAATGCGCTTAATTAGGCTGGCGATCGTTAATTTTTTATTCACTTATAATTTTACCACTTCTGTTAACCCTCAATGTTAAGGCCCGTTTGGTTTTACAGTTAACTTCACTAAATTCGAAATTGTTGCCCGATACCACTTTCCATGAGACACACGTACGGTCGAACTTTGAAATCCTCTCAGAGTGTAACATAATCATATTTCAGGGAACGTTAGTGGTATCCATTGTTTTTACCGTGACACAACTAAGGGTACAGTTATTAGGGAACAGTGTTATAAACAGTTCAGGATGTTGGCCGTGGGGGAGTGTAACCTTGGAGTTCGGGACACTTGCTATCATACTGAAGAAAAGAAGTTAAGGAAAAGGAGAGTCACTGTTGCGTGAAAGAGGTGGCATCAACTTAGAGCTGAGCGTGCCGTGGACAACAGCCGATGGTTCTTCATGTGTGGCACCGGAGCCATGAATGGCGCGTTGGCTGAGCTTGTTGATGTAAGGACGCGACTGGTACAGGGAAGTGTCTGTGATACTGGGCCCTAGTATGCACAATGGGACACTCCACTGTCGTCGTCGAGGGAAACCTCAATGTGGATGGAGTACCAATATGGTCAGCTAGAAGGCAACAGTCAGCCACTTCGGAAGACAGCAGCCAACTGGATGTGGCGAAGCGGGAAGTCGTCGCACGAACAAGTGAGGCGACCTTATGGAGTTGTAGTGAAGACTGGCGATGGCTTGCTGACAACATATGGCATTGCTCCGGGCCAGTGAACGGTGCTTGGTTCGTGGTTCTAGGAAGCACGGTATTGCCAGGAACTGCCAAATCAAGTTACCAAGAAATCACAGATTTCAACTACGACGAGGTTTCTGTAATAAAGCTAGAAAATTTCATCATATTAGCTGAGTTCAGAAAAATTTAATCCATCGTTATTGCTGTTATTTAATGTTTTGTTATTCTTGTTTACTGCGCCCAGAAAAGGAGATCTGGTGTGGTCCACTGTTGATTTTCGTTCTATTGTTAATTGTTTGTTTGGTGTTACTTTTGGTGTCGGTTTCTGGCAGGGTGTATTTTAGGCTTTTGTATTCTGAGCTAAGTTTTATTATTGTGTGTTGTCTTGCCTCTTACACTGTTGTGTTATATTATTGTAACGTTGGTGAAATTAAAAGATGCAGATTATTTTATTCTGCATTCTCTAATGTTAGATATTAGCTTTTGCATTTTGTTAAATTGATTGCGGGATTGCACACTTGTTTCTTCTTGGGTATATACTCTGAGTTGTTGAAGTTGATTTATAAATATGTTTAAATGCTTTTAAGGATTGATCCCCAGCAACTTTCAATTCCTATCGTTTCCTGCACCACAAAATGTTGTTTGACGTCTTTCAATTATTATATGCCGAAAGCAACTTTAACGTAATATAGTAGCAATTCTCTGGTTTTACGATGGAACTACGTGTATTTGGTGGTAAACGTACGAGGCTAATTGTATACAGGTGTTTTACAATAGCCCCTGACATATATTAAAAGCCTTAGCCCACCCACTCGGACGGCGGCAATAGTGAACTGACGGGAACCTGGAAGTCGCAGGAGAAACTTCATACGGTTATAATCACGTGTTAGCCAGATATGAACAATCGGATCACATCATATTTCTGGGGAAGTTGATTTGGCAGGAGTAGAATGTGGCTCGAAGAGGTCCTACTGTAACTTGTAAGTTTTAATGCTACACCAAGCTGACTGGAGAACGTAGGAGGTGTTAATCAATGGCAGTAGGCCATGGTGGAAAAAAAGAAAAAAGTAGAAAGTTGGGTGCGTAGAAAACTTGGCGAGACTGTCCAGTTGGGTGGAAGCCTAAGCGACGGACTGTTCTGTCGGAGTCACCCACCGCTGCTGCTTCTACGCGGTAGTCTTGCCAATGTCACTGCTGCCTGGTCCGCACTCTGGCCGATGACGGCGATATCGTTCTTCCAGGCACGATGATCGGAGGTGCGAGAACGCAGTCCCGAGAAGAGGAAGGAACATTAGGATTCAACTCCCGTCTACACCGAGGTCATTACAGATAGACGCAATCATAAATAGACCGTACTGCTGAATAGCAGATGATCGCATCCATCCGCAGGCTGGTCTTGCCGTCTTCTGACCTAGTTTCTTTTCCAAAGTCAGATGATTCTTTTCTGACTGTTCGCATTTCTGCTTCTTCTCACTGCATTCTTCGTTCTTCGATTTACTCTCAGTCCTTATTCTGTTCTCACTAGGCTGTTCATTCCATTCAACATACCCTGTAGTTCTTCTTTACTTTCACTGAAGATAGTAATGTCGTCAGCGAATTAATATCCATATTCTTTGAATCTTAGTTTTACTCTTCAACCTCTCTTTTATTTGCATCCTTCTGACCTGGTTTCTGTGGCAATCATTTGCTTTTGCAAAGTATGATGATTCTTCGCTCAATGTTCTCATTTCTGCTTCTTCTCATTGCTTTCGTCTTTCTTCGATTTAGACTCAATCCATATTCTGTACTCATTAGGCTGTTCATTCTATTCAAAATATCCTGTCGTTCTTCTTTACCTTCACTGAGGATAGTAGTGTTGCAAGCTAATTAATATCCATACACCTTCAATCTTAGTTCTACTCTTCAACCTCTCTTTTATTTCCATCATTGTTTCTTCAATGTATAGATTGAACAGTAGCGGAGAAAAACACTACATACTTGTTTCACACCCTTCTTAATCCGAGCTGCCTAAGCTAGCTTTAAACTTGGCGGCGAGTCCTGTGACGTCATACCAGACCTCAGAGGCCCACGAGAAAGAAAGGCCGCAGCGCCTACGTCACCAAGGTAGGCCTGAGCTCGCTCGCTTGCTCAGCTCAGCGGACTAACTGCTCTTCTAAACCTGCTAACTCGCAACTGGGCGCGAACGTACTAACGAGAATTTCATCTTCTACTTGAATCTGATATTATGAAGTCTTACTGATTACTATTCGTGCAACAAACTTTAAAATGAATTCTCGACATAAATGGTATAACGGCTTGTTTGTAGCATTTAGCCTCTTCTGCTTAACACTCCTCATTTCATTCAAGATGTGGTGTCTTATGCAACTGTTAACCATTTTGACATGATTTTAAATTTATTATACCCCATTACAGCCTTAACAAATTATTAGTAGGCCTACGCACTTTCTTTCATTGTAGGACTAATAATAGTGAGATTCCATAATAATGGATTCCAGAAGAAGATGCTATTCTCGTTTGTTCACACACACACACCCAGTTACGAGTTAACAGGTGTAGAAACGTAGTTTTTCTGCTCAGTTGAACCAGCGAGCGAGATAGCTCGGCCTATCTTCGCGACGTACGAGCTACGACCTGTCTTTCTCCTAGGCCTCGAGAACTCACCGTCTCCCTGTGCCCGCAGACTCCACTCGCCGGCCAGGGTGGCCGAGCGGTTCTAGGCGCTACAGTGTGGAACCGCGCCAACCGCTATTGTCGCAGGTTCGAATCCCGTCTCGAGCATGGAAGTGTGTGATGTTCTTAGGCTAGTTAGGAGACTGATGACCTCAGAAGTTAAGTCCCATAGTGCTCAGAGCCATTTCAAATCTCGAGTCTCCACCGCTGCCTACTTGTCACTTGCGTCTGTTGCCGGGTACAGGTGGGCCCGACTTGCCCAGAAAGGAGAACGAGTTACCGAGTTCTCAAGTGTAACGGCAAACTGTCAGCATTTCCGCTGCCTATTCAATCCTATTTTGAACGAAATTTCCGCCATTAAAGTGTAAATCATATTCATTTGTTTCACGCAGTCATCATCTCGGTTTTATAGCTATTCTCAAGTACAAGTTGAAATTTCACAAAGTTTTCGGCCTGCCTAAGTGACAGACGCAAGTTATACACCAATATAACAACTGATCGTTTAGCAGTGAATATTACTCTATTTATAGAAACTTTTACGTAGGTAAAACTTTCTCGAAGACTGCAGTAAATTTATGTGAACATCCAGTAACTATTCAGAGAACTTATAACAACTGCGTTGATACTTTAGAGGCATTGCCGAGTCTGTACCGACAGTACTGCAAAACATGAGGATGAGGTTCAATCTCTAAATGGGTGATTAATTATTAAAATGAATTACCGAAATCAATGATGACGAAAATGATAAGGAAAGCAACTCGCTGCTAGCCCATAAACACAAGTTGCCATGACAAAATGAATACAGATATAGTGCGCTTTTTTTTGTCACCGTGACGTTGCTCTGTGCCCAGTTTTCGCTTGACGCTCATATGTTTTCTCTTGGTGGAGACGCAATACACAAGAATACAATAAGTCTGTTTGCATTGGACGCAGTTTGTTTCTTCTTCGTCTGAAGCGTATAATATGGCGTGAAACTCATTCCAGATATCACTCCTCCTCTAATGGAACACATTTGCAATAGTACACTGTGCATCAAATAATTTTCGTCTTACACCATCCAGTCTCACAAAACAAATCTTCGTTGTAGGCCATCTGATCCAGACAGTCGGTCATTCCGTACTGTCAGTGCTACTTTGCAGCACCAAGATCGTAAACTCATATTCCGTTTTGATCACTACTAGCCTCACACTCCTGGATGCTTCAGTAAGAATCCAAACCGATGCAGCGCCACAGTCCTCAGACTCGTCATACTCGCAGAACCACAGCGGGAACGAGTAAAGCCCGTTAGCTACTGCAGTAGTTTGATTTGTGAAGTATGCAACCAGAACAGTAGACTCGTACTCGCTGTCGATCGGATCTCTAGTTGTGCAGACGAAGCCCTCTGGCTTCCTGAGCGCGTTTTGCTCTGTGAGAAACGGAAAACTATTTTAGCTATCATGTTTTCCGTCGTATTTGTAACTTGGAGAATTCTCGGACGTCCGCCCGGGTCGCGTCGTAAATTCTCCACGGTATTTCGCCAAGGAGACTTGTTGCCGCCTTCAAGTGCTTGCTGATGACTGCTGCAGTGCTCGGGTCGGCGTTCTATTTACGTTCCCTCTTACCCGATTCAGTGGTCCACTCCAGTCGCCGCGGTGCTGAGTGGCCGTGCCGGGTACGACGACGTCCAGCTACGAAGTGCGGCCAGGACCCTCCGCGGTATCGCTGCCAGGTGGAGACCTGACTGTACGGGAACCTGTTACTGCCGTTACATGAATGATACATTCGTCGTTTGGCTCCACAGATGCGACCTTTCAGGACAGTTACTCCATCATCTTATGTCGCTCCATCGCAACATATAACATAGCACGCAAATGGAACAGTTTTGCGTCCTCCAGCTTCTTGATGTCCTCTTGAAACGGAAACCATGTAACAACCTGGAACACAGTGTATACAGGAAGCCTACGCATACTGCACACTCTGATCGGTTTCTACTCACCTCCAGTAACCATCACAACTCGCAATTATGTACACTTGTTCACAGAGAGCGATCAGTCTCTCACCAAGGACGCTTTCCATCTGAGATGAAGCACCTAAAGACACAATTCCGAAGAAATGCGTACAGCAACAAGCAGAGAAGGCATGCTTATAGGAAGCCTTTACCTATATAACAGCAGGGCGAAAAAGAAGAGCACAAATCAGTACCAGGCAACACGTTTGTCATCAGTACATGAAAGTCATCAGACTCTCGAAGTGACAGCAAAATCAAATGTGTATTTTTGCCAGCTCATAAGACACCTGAAATACTAGGTTCGCAAATACGAAACAGTGATCCAGTTACTGTCAAATGTTTTTTATTCCATTCCATTCTTCGATCACAATATAAAGTCCTTCGACGATGACCATGTTTTGACGATGCCATTATGGCTTTATCACGTTATCACATAGTGTAGAAGAGGTCTGAAGATGGTCATTACTGACTGGAACCGGTCATCGTCGAAGGACTTTATATTGTGATCAAAGACTGGAATAAAAATATTTGAGGATGGTCTAGGCCTTCGAAAATCAGGTCTCTACGGAATCTCCTGCCAATACAGCAAGGCATATATTAGGGAAACAGTACACGCAGAAGAAGAGAGGTGGCGTGTATACAGGGTGGTCCATTGATAGTGACCGGGCCAAATATCTCACGAAATAAGCATCAAACGAAAAAACTACAAAGAACGAAACTCGTATAGCTTGAAGGGGGAAATCAGATGGCGCTATGGTTGGCCCGCTAGATGCCGCTGCCCCAGATCAAACAGATATCAAATGAGGTTTTTTAAATAGGAACCTCATTTTTTATTACATATTCGTGTTGTACGTAAAGAAATATGAATGTTTTAGTTGCACCACTTTCTTCACTTTGTGATAGATGGCGCTGTAATAGTCACAAATGCATAAGTGCGTGGTATCACGTAACATTCCGCCAGTGCGGACGGTATTTGCTTCGTGATACATTATCCGCGTTAAACTGGACCGTTTATCAGTTGCGGGAAAGGTCGATATCGTGTTGATGTATGGCTATTGTGATCAAAATGCCCAACGGGCGTGTGCTATGTCTGCTGCTCGGTATCCTGGACGACATCATCCAAGTGTCCGAACCGTTCGCCGGATAGTTACGTTATTTAAGGAAACAGGAAGTGTTCAGCCACATGTGAAACGTCAACCACAACCTTCAACAAATGATGATGCCCAAGTAGTTGTTTTCGCTGGTGTCGCAGTAGGAGACAAATTGCGCGAGAATCGGGAATCTCAAAAACGTCGGTGTTGAGAATGCTACATCAACATCGATTGCAGCCGTGCCATATTTTTATGCACCAGGAATTACATGGCGACGACTTTGAACGTCGTGTACAGTTCTGCCACTGGGCACAAGAGAAATAAAAGGACGATGACAGAGTTTTTGCACTCGTTCTATGTAACGACGAAGTTTCATGCACCAACAGCGGTAACGTAAACCGGCATAATATGCACCAATGGACAACTGAAAATCCACGATGGCTGCGACAAGTGGAACATCAGCGACCTTGGCGGGTTAATGTATGGTGCGGCATTATGGGAGGAAGGATAATTGGGCCCCATTGTATCGATGGCAATCTAAATGGTGTACTGTCAACATGATGGATGTCCGTCACATAGCTCGCGTGCGGTTCAAGCAGTATTGAGTAGCATATTTCATGACAGGTGGATTGGTCGTCGAAGCACCATACCATGGCCCGTACGTTCAGCGGATCTGACGTCCCCGGATTTCTTTATGTGGGGAAAGTTGAAGGATATTTACTATCGTGATCCACTGACAACACCTGACAACATGCGTCAGCGCACTGTCAATGCATGTGTGAACATTACGGAAGGTGAACTACTCACCGTTGAGAGGAATGTCGTTACACAATTGCCAAATGCATTGAGGTTGACGGACATCATTTTGAGCATTTATTGCATTGATGTGGTATTTAGAGGTAATCATGCTGTAACAGTATGCGTTCTCAGAAATGATAAGTTGACAAAGGTATATGTATCACATTGGAACAACCGAAACAATATGTTCAAACGTACCTATGTTCTATATTTGAATTTAAAAAACTACCTGTTACCAACTGTTCGTCTAAAATTGTGAGCCATATGTTTGTGACTATTACAGCGCCATCTATCGCAAAGCTAAAAAAGTGGATGAATCAGACATCAGATGAATCAGACATCAGGGGACCAGAACCCCCATCATCATAACCGTTTTTTTTCAGATTTCTTACGTGCCACCGCACGGTCAGATCGTATACGCTGTTTCTGTGGGCTACGTGGCATGGCGGCCTCTGCAGACGAATGTGAGGGAGGAGCTATAGGCACAGCGTTCTGCCCTTAGAACAAGGTTCATGTACTGCAGGTCCAGTTATTAATTCTGTGGAATTACCAATAGAACAGGTGATACTTGGTCGCTAATTTTTTCTCTTCAGGAGTGGTTGTAGGCGGAATATTCGGGAAACCGTCGGCGTCTGAAGACGAAGGAGCAGGAGGACGATGCGTTGTCGCAGACTGTAACGGAGGATACAAAGACGAAGGGGGGAACTCCGCTCCCTCTCCACACACAGTCAGCTCAAAAGTAACCACGTTGCGAGCAGGAGGGATGCCGGAGATAACTTCTTCGCCACTCACCGTACCACGAATGGGAGGTATCGTAGCATCGACAGGAGCAGGGTACACAATCGATGTGGAGTAGGTTGGTGCAAAAGGCACAGCCAAATCCTCAGCCGCACCACTTGAGTGCGTTGTCGCTTGTTTGCCACTGTCATGGGTTCTATCCTGGGGGCAATAGGATTCTGAGCCAGTCGCGGAGGTAAAAGCGGAAATTCTGTTGCACGAGACTTTTTGTTCATTATGATCTGAAGCAGAAGTAGGTCCGGCGTCAGCAGTGGAAGGAACAAGATGAGCAAGTCTATTTGCGACGCTGCATTAATGACGGCTTTAATACAAAAGCCCTCCGCGGACAAGTTGACCGAACGTGTCCACTTTTATTACATAGGAAGCAGGTTCCTTCTTGACCAGTATATATGACACGAACGCGATAACCACACACTAGTAAATGTGATGGAGCAAGCGTTTGACACGCATTTCCTTGGAACGAATTCCACTATAACACTGTAATCTGTGTTGAGTAGGCCGACGTTCACGACGGACGCTTTTAACGTTACCATAAGGAGTCAATATGGCCTTTAGTCAATATCAGCATCTGTGAGAGACACCATACTACCGGAATTATCGCGATGCTTGAACAGGACTTGAGCATCAATCGCGACAATAATCTTTCAAGGTGCAGGGGATCCATAAATATCACGTAAAAGACGTACCCGTCTGCGTCGAAATAAGTGGTGTACACCTGATCAGAGTTCACATGATTTGCATCGACAGGACAATCGTGGATTTCTAGAGACCCAGGCTGCACGTGTTGCGCTGTTTTATCCAAAGAGAAACTCTCAGTACCTTTCCGTGTAATACATGTGGAAACCAAGGTAGCCATAGCGGAGCAGCCGACGCCGCTGTAACTGGACGAACACAGACAGTAAGGCGGAGTGGAGGCGCTATGACTCACTCGACAGACAAAACAACACTAACGAGGTAAACTTCATACAAGCGAAGCTGCGGAAAGATAAATCAACAAGAATCTTCCCGCTCGGCGCTCAAAGCGGAACTGTGGTCTCGGCTAAGCAGGCGGGTCAGTTCCCACCTTCCTCTTAAGATACGGGGTGGTCCATTTAAGTCGGGCCAAATATTTAACGAAAGAAGCGTCAATAGAAAAAACTACAAAGCACGAAACTCGTCTAGCTTGAAGAGGGAAACGGCGCTATGAATGGCCCGCTAGATGGTGCTGCCATAGGTCAAACGGATATCAACTGCGTTTTTTTAATAGGAACCCCCATTTTTAATTACATATTCGTGTAGTACGTAAAGAAATATGAATGTTTTAGTTGGACCACTTTTTTCGCTTTGTGATAGATGGCGCTGTAATAGTCACAAACATACGGCTCACAATTTTAGACGAACGGTTGGTAACAGGCAGGTTTTTATTAAATTAAAATACAGAACGTAGGTAGGTTTGAACATTTTATTTCGGTTGTTCCAATGTGATACATGTACCTTTGTGAACTTATCATTTCTGAGAGAGCATGCTGTTACAGCGTGATTACCTGTAAATACCACATTTATGCAATAAATGCTCAACATGATGTCCGTCAACCTCAATGCATCTGGCAAAACAGTAACAGGTTCCTTGGGTTTTTCTTCAGTACCCACCAGTAACCGGAATAAGATTCTCTCCCACATCGGAGTTTGACATCAGTTCGAATAGAAATCATACAAGAAGTATCTTAACGTATTTAGCCGTCAGTATGAGCTGAGGTATACCGAATGGTTCATTATTTTCCTTTTATTAATAATGGTAGCCTTCGATATGACACACAGGGTATTCAGATCTGGTGCTGTAAATTGCAACAGTGTTGGTAAGCAATAGTCGTAAGAACGACATAAAACAGAGTTTCGTCATTCTACTACTACTGCCGAACTTCACCTTACAGCACCACATTTGTGGATCATCTGTTTCTCACATCGAAACCAGTCATCATTAATAAAAGAAACAGTGTTCCAGGCAGTGTTTTCCATTGATTGTAGAGACTACAATTTCCTGACTCAATTACGGAATCTCAGGTGTAAATTTCCAGACCAGCAGACATCGCGTTATTGTTCTGATTCAAGTTCTAGACCTCTCCTGATTGTGGTCCGTCCGTCGTACTGAGGCAAAATGGCCGGCACTGGGATTCACATTCTCCATACTTCCTCTCTGTAACACTGCAAACAGGACACAGCCTTCCACACTCCCTCACCACAGAGACCAGATACGTACACTTTTAACTCTTGCAAGACCGATACGGATACAACTGGAAAGCTCGCGCAAGAAATGACCTAAATTAAAAGCCAAATGTATGGATACAGTTTCGATTACGTGATCAACCAACTCGATTTAATGTTTTCGAGTTTTTCCCCCATAATTTCAAATCTTTGGTGAAATGGTTTCTCCTAACAGGCTATGAGCGACACAATAATGCGTTCTGTCAAATACTATACGTTCCTAGTATTGCTTTACAACTTTTGTCCTTGAATTGCGTAACTCTAAACTTTTTTCTGTTTTCTTCATCTTAACTGTTTTTCGATTATATAACGAAACAGGAACACCATTGAATAAAAGCACAAAAGAATTCTTCAAACTAAGTTCGTTAAATATAAGTCTATTTCTGTTATTGTATTGGTTATCCCTCTGTGATTTTACTGGAATAACAGTTGTACGTTAGAAACACAAGGTTTTGACTGGGTAGCCAACATTCTTTAGTAACAGAAGTCAGGAGCCCAAGACAGAACTGACTCTTTTGCTCACTATTAGTACTTCGGTCTCATGGACTGGAACCGTGGTGGATGCTTTTAGCGCATTAAAGACTACTGTGAGGCTGTTTTCAACCTGGTTACAACTGATTTAGAAGAACTTATCATTAATAAACAATAGCAAACTCTAACAATATGTTAATAATTTCCATTACGATGCTCCCCCCCCCCTTCTTCATAACGAATGCTTTGGAGGTAATCCTTTAATTTAACATCTCTTGCCTAACTTCTCCGAAGTTACCATTAATTAACCAATTTTATGCAATTAAAACTTTACAAAATTAACAAACAATATTGTTCAACTACAACTTTACAAAATTAACAAACAAGTTTGTTCAATTACAACTTTACAAAATTAAGAAACAATTTTGTTCAATTACAACTTTACCAAATTAACAAACAATTTTGTTGAATTAAAACTTTACCAAATTAACATACAACAATCTGCCTTCATAAATATGGTGCAGTATTTCATGCATTAAATTGCACTGCAAAACTGCTGTAGAAATGAAGTGACTTCTGGAGTTCTTGTTTTCTAATACTCAACTTAGTATCACTCACAAGGGTAGTTCTGCTTTTGTAATCAGTGTTGGTTTGAAAATATGGTTCATGTAACAATAAAATGAACAATGCATATTAATATTAGCATTTAGCGTGCATATTGCGGTTGTAATCATTCACTTAGCTTTCTGTCGTTCGATAGACGATCTAACAGGCTCCAGGAGTACTTAACATTCTGTGATAGTGTAATATAACTGCATTAATTCATCACTGACACTGTTGTGAGGTTCACTGTGTGTTGTATGTGCAATATTTCCACAAACGACCTTTCACAGGACTTGTTTTACGTCAGTGTACTTAACGTGAGTTACTGGTTTCTGTTTTTAATGTGACAGTCAACATTTGTTTGTTGATTACTGAAAAAAAAATAGTCAGCCGATACTCGGAGGATATTTAAGTAAAAGAAGTATTTAATCCAGCAGGAGCATTATATAAGCTTTCGGCTAGCTTTACGGCAGGATAACATCCTTAGCAAGATCGTACATCTTTCATTGTAGATCATGAAGTCTCCGGTTTTTCAGTCGACCTGTTTGGAGTCATATTGAGATGACAGTAAACCTGTGAAACGTACTGCTTCAAAAAAATGGCTCTGAGCATTATGGGACTTAACTGCAGTAGTCATCAGTCCCCTAGAACTTAGAACTACTTAAACCTAACTAACCTAAGGACATCACACACACCCATGCCCGAGGCGGGATTCGAACCTGCGACCGTAGCGGTCACGTGGTTCCAGACTTTAGCGCCTAGAACCGCTCGGCCACTCCGGCGGGCTGTACTGCTTCATTTAACCGTTTTCATGAACACAGTCACTACCTTATATTCGTAGTTGGAATAAATATATTTTATCGCATATTGTTCGTTGAATTACGTGATGTTCCTCTATTGTTACACTGTAGCTGAGGGATTATCGTGGCTCAGTGACATGGCGTTTCATCCCGGTGGTTGTCCAAGCTAATCTGTGCACCTGAGTAGCAATGGAAAGTGAAAGGCGTTTCCACAGGCAGTGCAGTATACCATAACCAGTAATATGGGAAGTGTTTATTCTTTCTGTATACCCAGCGAGATCTCAAATTTTAAGGAAGTACTCATACAGATGTCTGTAAAGGAAGTAACCAACTGATCAGAGGACGATGTTCGTTTGCACTATTAATCGCAATGGTTACTTCCTCTCAGCTAATCAGCCGAGAAATACACTCCTGGAAATGGAAAAAAGAACACATTGACAACGGTGTGTCAGACCCACCATACTTGCTCCGGACACTGCGAGAGGGCTGTACAAGCAATGATCACACGCACGGCACAGCGGACACACCTGGAACCGCGGTGTTGGCCGTCGAATGGCGCTAGCTGCGCAGCATTTGTGCACCGCCGCCGTCAGTGTCAGCCAGTTTGCCGTGGCATACGGAGCTCCATCGCAGTCTTTAACACTGGTAGCATGCCGCGACAGCGTGGACGTGAACCGTATGTGCAGTTGACGGTCTTTGAGCGAGGGCGTATAGTGGGCATGCGGGAGGCCGGGTGGACGTACCGCCGAATTCCTCAACACGTGGGGCGTGAGGTCTCCACAGTACATCGATGTTGTCGCCAGTGGTCGGCGGAAGGTGCACGTGCCCGTCGGCCTGGGACCGGACCGCAGCGACGCACGGATGCACGCCAAGACCGTAGGATCCTACGCAGTGCCGTAGGGGACCGCACCGCCACTTCCCAGCAAATTAGGGACACTGTTGCTCCTGGGGTATCGGCGAGGACCATTCGCAACCGTCTCCATGAAGCTGGGCTACGGTCCCGCACACCGTTAGGCCGTCTTCCGCTCACGCCCCAACATCGTGCAGCCCGCCTCCAGTGGTGTCGCGACAGGCGTGAATGGAGGGAAGAATGGAGACGTGTCGTCTTCAGCGATGAGAGTCGCTTCTGCCTTGGTGCCAATGATGGTCGTATGCGTGTTTGGCGCCGTGCAGGTGAGCGCCACAATCAGGACTGCATGCGACCGAGGCACACAGGGCCAACACCCGGCATCATGGTGTGGGGAGCGATCGCCTACACTGGCCGTACACCACTGGTGATCGTCGAGGGGACACTGAATAGTGCACGGTACATCCAAACCGTCATCGAACCCATCGTTCTACCATTCCTAGACCGGCAAGGGAACTTGCTGTTCCAACAGGACAATGCACGTCCGTATGTATCCCGTGCCACCCAACGTGCTCTAGAAGGTGTAAGTCAACTACCCTGGCCAGCAAGATCTCCGGATCTGTCCCCCGTTGAGCATGTTTGGGACTGGATGAAGCGTCGTCTCACGCGGTCTGCACGTCGAGCACGAACGCTGGTCCAACTGAGGCGCCAGGTGGAAATGGCATGGCAAGCCGTTCCACAGGACTACATCCAGCATCTCTACGATCGTCTCCATGGGAGAATAGCAGCCTGCATTGCTGCGAAAGGTGGATATACACTGTACTAGTGCCGACATTGTGCATGCTCTGTTGCCTGTGTCTATGTGCCTGTGGTTCTGTCAGTGTGATCATGTGATGTATCTGACCCCAGGAATGTGTCAATAAAGTTTCCCCTTCCTGGGACAATGAATTCACGGTGTTCTTATTTCAATTTCCAGGAGCGTATGTTCATCTCAGAGCGACGTTTCGACATGTTTCTTACTTGTCTCCGTTATGCCAGAAGATGACAAACGTTATTCCGAAAAGAATTTACTATTCTGTTATTTTCCTAAGAAAAGTCGTCAGAACTATGCTACGTGTTTGACATTGTAGGATATAAGACACCGAATAGCGTCAAATGCTTTTGTGCGTATTGAGTACTTTTTATTGTGAACGAATTGGAAAGCGAAATATATATTGTTGTGCAAGTGACTACGTACCTACCATCTAAGATCCGCAGGTGGAGACGGGTTGAGTCTCGTTTCCAGGGACCTTCCTGGTGCGTGACGTCCTTGGGGCGTGTGCGATCGATGTAATGGCACCATTACCAGATCCAATGGCTCGTAGCAGCAGGAGATGAACGCGTGCGATTTCGCTCTTGTCGGATCTTCGGCTGTCAAGAACGAAAAAGGCCGATGGTGGAAGAACTGAAGTAGCACAGGGGGCCGCGATTTTGCTACTACCATGCAGATTTTTTAATGAACCATACGCATTATTCGTAGCATCCGCTTTATCCTGGCTTAATTTGTAACTGACCCTCGTTGTAATCGACTGTATGATTACATTTTTAGTTAAAAGTACATCATACTCGTAGGTTTGGGCGCGAAAACTGCGTTCTTGCTTTCCACAAAGTTTGAAACGAATTTTCATGTTGTCCTATTAGTTGTTACTTTTATAATCTGCTGGAAATATCCCCAGGCAAATCTGTATTGATCAAGTTTTTTGATTTCTCCATAACTTGTTCTAGTAGTTTTGATCGCAATAAAGAATTAAATTAAAATTTGATAATTACCCATTTCTGTTGACTAACAAACATCTTCAGATCGTGCCTGATAAGGAATCAGTTCCCTTGCACAGTGTTAGCCACAACACCGTCGTTATTAAGTGGAATATAGGTCGTGATCAACACAGAATCAATACTTATGAACAGTGCTGGTCAGAGCTCCTTCGTTACTAGGTGTAACTCACACATGCTTACTGAGGAATCGTTACGTAACTACACTATTGGCCACGCCTTCTTTAGTAAGTGTAACACGTCAATAGTAAAAATTTCGTGAAAGTGTGGCCAATAACGTGTGAAAGAAGATATAACTACTTGCACCCTACACAGATTTGAACGTCCTTACAGTATTCAGTTTGGTGTCCGTCATATACTTCCTTCTGTTAACAGATCAACTGCTCCTTGATGCTTCAGGACATGTCCTATAAGCACGTATTTTCTTACAGTCGAACTGCCCCAAAAACTTATTTTACCTACCATAATGACAGATGCTTCATTTATTCATCTAATCTTCAGCATTCTTCAGTAGTATCAGACTTAAAGAGATCCATTTCTCCCTTTATCTGCACTCTATGGTCCATGTTTCACTTCTGTACAAGGTTAAGCTCAAGGCAAATACTTTCAAAAAACTTCCTAACGTACTTGTGTTCGATATTAACCTACTGTTGCTTCACATTTGCAGAAAGGCTTTCCTTCTCATTGCTGGGCTCCATCCTTTAGTTAGTTTGATGCCCAAATAGAAAAGCTATCACTTTAAGTGCCTAAATTCCTCACTCAATTCTCTGTGCATCAACTGATTTGATCTGACAACACTCTAATATCCTTGCTTAATTTTTTGCTTATATTCGTTTAATAACTTCTTCTGCGCTCCGCTGATCTTCCAAGTCTATTTCCAGCTTAGACAGAATCATAATGTTATCAATGAACATTGAAGTTCTCATGCTTTCTCCCTGAACTTTAATTTCACTACCCCACATCTCCTTAGGTTTCTGTATTGCTTGCTCAGTGTACAGATTGATAACACGGAGGACAGGCTACTACCCGGTCACATTTCCTTTTACGTTACTGCCTCCCTTTTCTGCTGGATCTTTCATTACAATTAAAATATCCGCTTGGCGCAAATCCACTGGGCTGATAGCGCCGTGTGGGCTGCTACCTGCTGTCACCGAGAAACTTCACCCATCGTGACAGCACGAGATGTGGAGCCTGCAGTCGACGGCAGTGCAGACGGGGTATCCACCAGTGAAGGGAAGAATGGCGTTAGACCGTTTGAAACTGCTTAACTTTTTGATTCCTAGACAAAAGCGTCCCTGGAGTTTGTTCCTTTCCCAGGTTAAGCCAGTGCATGTTCGGGGACTAACTGTTGGGCGCTACCTCTCAAATAAGGGGTATTCAGAAAGGAAGGTGTACAGGTAGCCCCTAAGGCATTTAGTCTTCTTGTCGAAGAGTACGGTCTTATGATGTGTGAGGCGCTCAGGCAAGCTTACCTAGTGATCCGCACTAATCTGAAGAAAGGAGTAGATTCGTCCTACGCTGTTTCGGATTTTTCCAGGGGAGGGTGCGTGAGATTTCCACCTAGTGTAGCTGAGAGAACTCAGCCATCGAGAGAGGCCGAGATGGGGAGTCTGCAGGCAGCAGTAGAAACTGCCGAATTTGTGGGTTACATGACCACCTGAAATATAAATGAGGTGTTTAAATAATTAAAATTCAGCTACTCACGGAGGTGTAATGTGGACCGTAGTTATCGTATAGCAAGTAATTTTGGTACATACGCTAATGCGTTAAGGTGAAACCGGTTTTCGCTGAAAAAAAAAAATAGTTCCAGTTTTGTCTACCACGTTAAAATCTGGCGCTGTACACAGTTTGTATGACGATTTATTTGACAAGCAGTAACGTGAACAGTATGGCTATCGAGAGGAGAGACCATGCGGTGTTAGTGAAACAGTTTTATGAACGGCAGGGATTACAGCGCTGCCTTAAGAGAGTGTCGCCACTTGAAAGGCCTGAGGAGAGGCCCGGTGTCATTAAATGGTTTAAAGAAGATGACTTTGAAGTTCGAAAACAAGGGTGAGCTGGAAGAGGAAGGCATCCTATCTGGATCGAAGTTACAGAGGAGGCAGCTGTTGCTGTAATGACCACGCAGCACGTGCCCCGAGTAATGATAGTGCTCTGCAGCGTCACGAGAATTGTCCATCCCATGGTCTATAGCACAGAAAGTTTTTCAATAAATTTTATACTGGTACTTGTACAAGACCAGTCAATCCAGCCACTGAACCTCATGATCCACGACAAAGTTTTGAATTTGCTGTTCACCGTGGAACGAAGCTTATGACTTCGGCCGGGCAGTATTCTATGGAGTAACGAGGTACATTTTACACTAGAGGGTGCAATGAATACACAATCGATTTGGGGTACTGTTAAATCGTGTTGTGCACGAAGGGCCATTGCTCTCGTCTTATGTGACTCTGTGGTGTGAATTGACACGCAGCTTCATTCTCGGTCCGTTCTTCTGTGAGGAGGATACACCCAGACGATCTGCCAGGTTTGCTGTGACGGCTACGTGGTATCCGGACCTCCTTGTACAGCGTCTGATTCCTGCTTTGTAAAAGTTGAAACCACCACCGTTTTCATGCAAGATGGAACAACACATCATGTCGCTCACCCCGTGAAAGATCTCCTTAATGCAACCTTCCACGAACGTGTTATCTCCAGATGTTTCCCAGATGCATGAGCTGTAACATCACCTGATATAAATCCATGCGTCTTTCAGCTCTAGGGACATTTAAAAAAGGAGTTTATGAGGGCGCCTTTCGTTTCTTCATGATGATGGCCATACAGAAACACTTTGTTCATATTCCATCAGAACTTCTGCGAGCTACTGTTGATCACATCGTTTTAAGGACGCAGCATCTCGTCGGTGTCTCCGGCGCTCATACTGAACAAATCGTGTAAGCAGCGGCTAGTAACAAAACCAACATTGTGCCTTTCTCACGTATTTGACGTTTTCTGCCCGTGTCACATTCCTAATCCGTTACGTATGGAAACATTTCAATAAATCTTTTTTACATTCACAGCGCCAGATTTTGACCTGGTAGCCAAAACTGGAACTAATTTCGTTCCAACGTAAATCGGTTCCGCATAACGCATCAGAACATCTATCAAATTTCGCTGCCACAGGATAATTGCAGTCCAAACTGGACCTCAGTGAGTAGCTGCACTTTAATTACAACTACCCGGTACATTTCCGGGGTGGCTAAACAGCAGACTTTCATAAGCAACGACTTCTCCTACATTATTTTCTAGCTTCATAAGTTATCTTAGTTGTTAAAATTTGTAAACCTAGGTTTGTTTGTCAAATGATATTAAAAGTAAATGTCGACTAGACCGCTCGCCGGGTGCAAGTCTTCCTATTTGACGCCACTTCGGAGACTAGCGCCTCGATGGGGATGAGATGATGATGATTAGGACGACACAACACCTACTCCCTGAGCACAGAAAATCTCCGACCCAGTCGGGAATCGAACCCGGGCCCTTAAGATTTACATTCTGCCGCGCTGACCTCACTTTAAAAAAAAAAAATCTCATTTTGTTCGTTGCATCTGCTGGGGCGGCCGTCTTAAGACATCCGTTTAAGTTCGTTGTTGATCGATTAACTCAGTTTTCTTTTATTACAGATGGCAGCTAACCCTCTGACCGAACACGCTCAGCTACCGTGCCGGCACCACTCAGCTACCGGGGGACAGACGAATGGTATTAACTGTTTATGAAAACAGTCTTGATATTTTGTAAATTTTGTGAATCAACAATTCTTGTTGCTAATAACGGCTATTATGTTAACTTTAATAGTTGTAAGATTAATAAATTATTAAGAGTGGTTCCCGTATTGAATTTACCACAGCCAGTCGATCCATTACTCACCCAAGTAAAATTCTTCCTGTTCCACTTTCAAAGCTATCGTCTCTTAGAACGCAGTCTGGTTTTTAACTATTTATTAGAAAGATAAATACCACTACATGTGGGAACACTGTAAGTCCGCTTCTGCATGGCCTCCCACGACACATTTTTGTATCGTTCAAACTAGCAATTTTCGGACGATGAATAGAGGAGAGCGCTCCAAATTTGCTCTCTTTAGAGGCGTATGGGCTTAGAAGCAAGCAAATGGCAGAAGAAAATCAAGTTGCAGCGAAAACACAATGGACGTTAATAAAGTCTAAGCAGTGCGTTAGAAAGCACGATGAGCTGAAGGGCATGGCAGCACAACACAATAATTCTCCCTTTAACAAGATCGTTGGAGACGGGTCCCTACATCAGTGAAGATAAATAGAAGAAAATGCCTATAACTTCACTGTGGAAACCTTTACTGATGCGAAAGTGCAGAGGAAATTAACCATTATTTTGATCTGTAACACGCTCTCTGTCTCTGCTATTGAATCCGGCTCTGTAGCTGGGCACTAACACATTTTATCTTGTTTGCTCTGTTCCACAAAGCACGCGAAACTGTAACTTAAGGCCAAGTCTATTAATTTAGGCAGCAAGACGTTTTATTTGTAGTTGATTTTAAAGTACCTATTACTGAGTAGAGTAACTCCATCTACTATGAAGTAGTCGAAGATGTCGAAGCTACGAACCAAAGGAAAACAGCTTAAGTTATTGCACTAACTTTGAATGAAGGCTAGTCGTAACACATGGCAATTCACTATTGATTATTCTCTCTCCATGCAAGCCTGGGGTATCCTCAATTGGTGCAGTGCGAATGAAAATAACCAAAGTAGACTAATTATCGTGTCGAAAGATCACACACTTCAGATATCGCACAAATAGTAAAAATGGCAGCATTAAGTCTTTGAACAAGATTCTGAACGTCTGCTTTCCACGACATTTTACTATCTATCCAAACACCTAGAGATTTGAACTGTTCAGATTCACGAATCATATGCCCATTCTGTGAAATTAAAACGTCAGGTTTTGTTGAACTTTAAAAACTGAGTGTTACTGTGATTCAGCGTTAGTTTATTTTCTACAGCCATGAACTTAGGTTATGAACTGCACTATCTGAAACCGAGCCAATGTTCCACACAGAATGCTTTATTACCAAGCTACAGAAACAAACAGCAAACAGAAATATTTTAGAGTTACCCATAATACTAGAGGGTATATCATTTATATAAATAAGGAACAGAAGTGGCCCCAACACTGATCGCTGGGTCACCCCCACTTGAGCGTACCCCACATCACAGCCACTCTCAACATTGTGAATAATGACAGTTCACTGTCTGTTGCTAAAGTAAGAGGTGAACCGATTGTGAGCTACTTCCCGTATACTGTAATGGTCCAACTTCTGGAGCAATATTTTCTGATCAACACAATCAAATGCCTTAATTAAATCACAAAATATGGTTAGCATTCGAAACCTTTTGTTTAAACCATCCCGTACCTTACAGAGAATGTAGCATTTTTAGTTGTTAAACGACTTCTAAAGCCGAACTGTACATTTAATAGCAAATCGTGTGATATAAAATGATCAATTATCCTTACATACACATCCTTTTCAATAACTTTAGCAAACACTGATGTCACAGAAATAGGTTTAAAGTTATCTTCATTATCTCTTTATCGCTTTTTATAAAGCAACTTTGCTACTGAGTACTTTAATCGATCACGAAACTGACCATTCCTAAAGTAAAAATTACAAAAAAGTTAGGCCTACATACAATTTTAACCATGTAATTAAAAATTGTATTTCCGAAAGCAAATGCTGAAATGCAATTATTGTTGTTCAACAGACTCAGAACATACAGTTTAATGTCCTGTAAAATTTCATGTCAATGACTACACTGGTTCCTGAAATATAGGGAAGCCAAGTCACTAAATTTTACATATTTGGGATAGGACGTTCCAACTCCCCTTAATATTTCTGAGACTTGTGACGACTTCGCACTCAGAGGAAGACAGAGTATGTTAAGAAACGTATTTATTCAATAGAAAGCTCGTTGCTGCGGTAACTCCCTGTTATAGGGTGAAAACTCGACTCAACAAAGAATTAATTGCTGATTTTTAGATAGGCAAGAAGAATGAGCGGCTTTTAGCGTCATTATACGAACAAATTCAACGAGAAAATACAATGCTGAAAAATAAAGTACTGAATAAAATATTTTATTATTTTTCTGACAGCAAGACATTGCATCTTAGCTGTCAATGTTATTCATCAAGGTTAGCCCTCTTACAGGGCGAAATCTCGACTCACCAAAGATCTAACAGCCAATTTTTTTAGATAGGCATGAGGAGTGGGTGGCTTTTAGGATAACAGTACAAACAAATTGAACGCGAAAATACAATACTGAATAAAATATTTTATTATGTATCTGTCAGCAAGACATTTAATCTTAGCTGTTAATGTTATTCATAATGGTTAGCCAATTTAAGTGAGCCAGTCAGTTGTGGCTCAAATGGTTCAAATGGCTCTGAGCACTGTGGGACAGTTGTGAATCGCAGCGATTTAGCCTTTCAGCGCTGTGAGGCATAGGATTTGCGTGAGTGTGGAAGGTTGGCTGGGGACTGTGCAACCACGGGCATCTAATCAATCTTCGTTTCACTAAACCACGATTAGCAGTACTAGAGCATACAGCAATTTCCTGTGTTCAGCTTTAGATAAAATGTGACACCTAAAAAATTATATTATTTCGAAAACTGGACAATAGCAATAAATATCAAGAACTCATCCTAAGATAAATTTATACGCTATATAGAAGTAAGACTATTGCTTCTGCCCACAAATGACTTTATAAGAGAGCACCAGTTTAAGTGGCGACAACAAACCGTATGTCTCACAAGAATAAGTGAAAGTCCAGTACTACAAACACCTCCATGGTATCCCAAACTGAGTACAGATAGGACAACACAGTCTCAACACAATATACGTGGACAAGCAACATAATGTGTAATCTACAAAGTATATAAACAGGCAAAAGGTAAAATGATTTATTATGAAAACAAAGTTCTGGATTTCTAAATCCACATGGCCTTGCTATGTTCCTCACAACAACTATACCGGGTCAACTTCGACTGTCCCAGCACGCACCGTCGCGCTATACTTCGGTAGCCGTAACCCCGACAGATACCGATTCCTGCCAACTGCAGTTATGGCACACACAGAAGCATATATCATCTTATGCTCTGCGTTGTACCAGTGTAAACGCAAGTCTCAACCATCCTCCCACAATGAGCTGAGGTTTATTTCTGCCCACCGGAAGGAAGACAACATCTGTTGCCGCAGAGCAAAGAAACACGAACTTAATTACACAGGCCTACTCCCGCAAGTTGATAACTAAGATTCGTTGTGTAAGAGCACTTATCATACTCGTTATTTAGTCAAACATGTTGCTGATCACTGCAGACTATGGATAATCTTTTCATAATCGTAGAGCCTACCCTCAAAATCACCCTCTCTGGCTATGTTGTCTATCATCAAGTTCGTTACACACACAAATCACTCATAGCACATCTGAAAGAAAAGAGTAAAATTAATTGTAGCTCTAAAAGATACAGTTCAGTTATCACACGATAAATACTATCAATCCAAAATATACATTGTTTTCTAACGCCATTCTAATAGAAACAATTTTCACGAGTACTGTTATGGCATGGAAGCACAAATACCTGAATTTCCACTATAAGACAAAGAAATGGGTAAATTTTCAAGCGTGCTACAGTAGCATACTGCAAGAAAACAACACATCAAACGCAAACACACTATTAACATTTCGTGGTCCCATTAAGGATTTTATCCCTTGATAATAAATAACCACACAAGAATTGATATGGTTACGCTTCCCCATGTAACAAAAAAAAAAAGAACTGGTTGTATGAAGTAGTATAGCTCTCAGCCGTACAGTGAATTTTGCACACCAGGTTTGCCATTCTGGCAGCCCAGTTTTATATCAGCTTCTTCTTAATGAGCAGACTGAAATAACATTTATATAGATCATCAAGTAAAGCAGACTAACATGCTGATAAATATTCAAAAGCTGCCAGTCTAGCTACTCCTGTAAACATTATGTATTCGGAAGCTAATTAATCAATATATTAATGTTCCATATAACTACTCCTGACAAGGTCGCCAATTGAAAGCCAAGCTCAACCTAAATTGCAAGTTGTTTACAGCTGTTTTTCTTCCAAGCCCATATAAATATGAGCAGAGATATCATTTATGTGGCAACTATAATGCAACAGAAAACAGACTGTAGAATAAGAGAAGGAAATCATTGATCACAAGTTTGATTATTTAGTCCCACACAAACGTAAAGGAACTTGGGAGTGCACAGACTATAAGCTGTTTGCGTAATTCCTATCTTGATGTTAGAAATCATTCACACCGTTCACATGTATGTGCAGTTTGTATGTTCAATAACAACTCTCAAAATAATTACTGTACATTGCGCGCATTCAAAAAATAAATAAATGCATACTATTGTATTTGCAATGCTTTGCTAAAGCCAAAAGCATGTAGCGATCTCACTACGACAATACAGCAGCATAAAATGAAAACAGCGCAACCATCAGTAAACGCTGCCCACGTAGGTCACTGGAACCAAAGCAGAAGCGAAAGGTAAGTATCACTAAATGCTTAAGTCCGTCTGTAATAAACTGAACTCTCACTGTAAGACCTCAGATTGGCTGCCATAATCAAAGAGCATCCAGTGAGACCTGTCAACCGTCAAGCTACCAATAGCCCAAATAACTATTAAGGTCATCGATACATGTGTTCAATACATGTGCTTCTCTTTGCATTTGACAGGATTACGTCATGTTAAGGTGTAAACGAAACCAGGCGAAAATCAAACTCGTTCCAAGGTATAAATTTCTTTCAGTCTTTTCGTGTATGCTATTACCTAACACAAGATCGTCATAGTCAAGTAGTTAAGAACCCCTTTAAGGTCCCAAACATAGATGCAGTTAAGTGGTGCGAAGAAAATTTTGCACTCGGGATCGTTCATTAGAGCCAGGTCATAAGAGATTCAGAATGCTTCCAGAGTCAAACAGCAATTTTTTTGGGAGCAGTGGTTCTGAAACTGGGTATTTAAAAATTATGAAATGTAAATTCAGTTATGTTAGGAATAATTTACTAAAATGTTTTGTAAGTTTTTTTGTAAGTAGTCCTAAATTACAGAATTTGGCGCAGCAATACTAAGGATGACACGGCAGCTTGTACACACTCCTTGGACCTTCACGACCTGGACGAGGAGCTCGTTAGATGGCGGAAGTGCGTATTGAGATGAAACTATCATCTGCAGAGAACATGTGACATGTCATTCTGAGATGTTAATTCAGTAACGCTAGGCTGGTTTCCACGAGTACTTACATCGGTGACGGGAATAGGTAAATACCTCGCACAGATTAGCGAGGCACCACCATTGCGTCCTCTGTTGGTCCCTGTGTCACATCCTTCTCCATATCTGTGCCGTAAATGGAGCCTGACGCTTCAGGTGTATTGCGGGAAGAACAGCCCGCAGGCGCCGCCCTCGCCCGGTACCCGCAGCTGAGCGGCCAAGTTGGCGCCAGAGATTAATTCAGTTGTACGCCGCCGCCCGTATTCGCTTCCCATTATAGAACTTTCTACAACCATTAGGACAAGTCGTGTAATTGGAATTTCCCGAGTGATTTAGGCGGCCTATTAATTGCCGCAAGGAGTAAGTTAGAGCAGTCAGTCGGCGGCGAGAGGCGTCACCGAAGACGCTCAGTTTAATTATATTGGCTGTCGCCGAACATGGCTAAGGGGGCGTCCGTCTTGTAGGCACAGTGGCCGAGAACAGCGTAGGCCCACTTACTGTGTAGAATCCTGCGCTTTAGTTGCAAGCAACAGCCTTTGTCGCCGACTGCAAATTTTTCACACCATCGATTCAGACGCTATAGCAAGATTCCAATCCTAGAAACTAGGGAAATCTCTGTCACGTGTCAAGGTCACAATGGCAGCTCTTTCCATGCAAGAGGAAGTGTTGAAGGGAGATCTCAACTGTTCGTACAGATGGAGAGGGTGTTAAATGTGAATTTCAAATCTTACGATTTCTCCAAAAAGATAAGCTAGTGTTCCTTCTCCTTCTAATATGATCGCTGGTTTATTTCGAAATCTCGGTGAGGTAGTTTTCTGGCGATGACACGTATTATGCGACAAAAAGCCTTCTACGTTTCGGTAAAGTGGCACCTCACGTTGGTCACAGCATCGCAGAAATTTCTGCCCTTCAGTGTACAGGGTCACCTGTAATAAACGTCAGACCCATTTCTCTGTGATGTTCTGGCAGCTAGTTACAATGTTGTTTATCCAATGTGTTGCCAAACAAACACCGCTCATCACGTCTTTCAAGCGAAACCTACTGTTGACGGAAGGCATTGGTGTGCTTCCCCTCATATCGCTGCTGGAGTTTTGGTTATTCTTCGTGTTTTAATTTCCCCTTTAACACATATCGAGGAGCTAATACCGCGCTAGACTAATTTGGGACAGATCAATCGAATGAATACGTCAAATTCCGTTTCAAAATTAATTTCGTTTGTAACAGGAAACAAGACGTGTTCCGTCGACAATAGGCGTCGTAATGACAGACGCGATGAGCAGTTTTGTTTCGAACTACTCCACTTCCACACTGAAAAACTAAATTGTAAATATTTGCCGAAACACTACAAAAAATGTCTGGCAACTCTTAGGAGTGACACCCACTATTTATCCGTATCCTCAAGTGAACACCTATCGTGACTATTCTGAGTTCTTCTCTAGGTGCCAACAGATACTAGGATACATATCCTGTTCTCCGCTCTGTACTTTACACGCTGTCTACTTAAGTTATAATCTCAATAGCACGTTCCGCCGTCTTCTCCCTTGGCAATGTGATGAATACCTACCTCACCAATAAATCTAACAATATGCGTAATAAGCCTATGTGTTGATATGGTCCTCCACGATCAATGTCTCACTAAAAATGCTTCAGAGTGCTATTGTGCACTCATATAATAAAGCTGGTTTCGATGAGGCTGCGAATTCGGTCTACTTTGTCCGGCATCTCGTCTCCTGAAATCGTCTAGAGGAAGCGGACGAGGAGCTAATGTGGTTTCAGATCAGTCTGCAATTTCCAAGCGGTCTGAAGCAAATACAGAAATAAAAATTTCCAGTGCTCTTATCAGCCCCAAACACTGTCACAGGGTACCTATTAAAAGACGCGGATTTTAGAACTCGGTTATGATACTTGTAAGAGACTCAAGGAACTCAGGTTTTGAACAGTACTTGTTTATTGCACTGTAAAATGGATCGACTGGGTTCAAGGGGTAAGAACTAACGAAGTTAGCAGTCTAGCAGCAAATTAAAATGCACAAATTTGCCTAAAGCACTTGAAGTGAGAAAAAAGTCGTTTACCCGAGACTGGAGTCAAGCGTCACGGAGTTGGTGCTATAACGTTATAGCCGATGAATACTTTGGATATTACTCGTTTAACGAATGATTCTTGAGGAGTTCTTGCAGTACAGTGCTTTTCCCGCTCTGCAGTCGGCCGAACGATCCTACCGGTACTTTACAGTTACTGAGGAACTGACATGAGGTTTTGCACCGGCTTGGTGCCTTCGGCCAAACACCGTCACGTCCTTCCTCTTCTACCATACAGGCGGGATGTTCCTGGCCTTTGGACTGACAAACTCCTTTCCTGACACCTTGGACATTCAGCTGAAATCTGGAATTGACTACCCTTCCTTTTAGGGCTAACAACAGCAGTGTTTCATGTCATTTTGCTCCGCTCTGAGAGTGGACACATGTATCTCTTGAAAGGGGGCCACAATCTCAGTAGCTTTACTCGTTTTCCACCTCACACTAACCTGCGCCAACCCACTGAATTTGCAGTTCTCTGTGGGAAGAATTATATTTTATGGATATACTGAAGCACTCCTATTTATGACTACAGTCTAGTGTGGCATCTGACGACAGCGTATAGACTTACGAGGATACCAGCTAATTTTTTGAACGAAATCTGCACCCCTGAGACAGTCCAAGATCGTCTGCAGGTACAATCTTCTTCCGTTACTGTTTACCCATTGTAACCTAAACGCTACCAACTGAACATGCCACCTTTCTTATGTACCTGGTTTCCGGTCTAAAAGTGCTGTCATGGCGAAAACAGCCTCAAGCTGAATCAGTCGACTAGTCGTCAACCGGCGACAAGCGGTAACTAGACGTCTATGCTATATAGATTGCTGGGAGTAGAGGTACAGATATTGTGATAAGTGGTACCTTGATAGGTACCCACTACAGTGTAATAGTTGTTATTACTGCGTCTAACCGTTTTTTCGCAAACACGGGAGATAGTTTACTACCTAATGTTCTCTGAAGGGTCGCAACTGCGCCACGAAGTGGACTGCACCTGTTCGTCTAGACTTTCCATTCTGCATCCACGTGTGCACACTTCAATATCAGACCTACTGCCCACGGGAAAATAAAAATTAATGGCTTGCTTGTGTCACGTTTAATTAAAAGTAATAACCAATCTAAAAACTTACCACTCGTAATACCTATATAATTATTAGTCTGCAAATGAAGCAAATACTGGTGTAACGTCATTCATTACACTGTCCTCAAGCCTTGACAGAAATATCTGCACTTATCTGTACTGTTAACACTCTGTATAATCGAGTGAATCCACTTTCTACAGCTACATCGAGGTACATGTAGGAAGACTATTCGGAAAATAAGGAACGACCGCTCGCGGAATAGAAACGACACTGAAAATCCGATGAAGCTTTGCACAGATGTGTTGGACAGTGTTTGTAGCATGCCTGTAGATAGCGTCCGCCGATCTTTTCAGTTCTGAGCGCACACTGAGCACATAAAGATGCCTAGAAAATGGCATCTCCCACCAACAATGAGGGCCTGGTGAGAGATTTCGCCCGATTTCATTGAACCCCACATAATGTATCTGTCATCCAGTTCCTTCCTCGTGACAGTTCTCGGCCGCACGTTGCAGAGGCAATGAGGACGCTCCTGCAGCGTGTTCGATGGGAAGTGTTTGATGATCCACAACACAGCCCGGAACTGGCTCTCTTTGATATTCATCTCTGCTCGATTGAAGTGCTGACTACAAAGAAAAAAAATTTGTCACAGACAACGAGCTACAGCCCTGCGTAGAAAATTGTCGGAAAGCACAGGAGGCTGCCTTCTATGACGAGGGTATTGGAAAGTGGATACAATGCTAAATATGTCTAAGTCGGAGCAGCGAATATGAAAATAAAACAGTTTTTATTTTCACTGCAGTTTTCATTCGCCACCGATCGTTCCCGACTTCCCAAATATCCCTCATATAGTGTCCGAAAATCATTGTGAAGTGCTTGGGAGAGCGTTTTAGTACCTGTATGAATCTCTTCCCTTTCCAATCATATACAGATATCGGGAAGAGCCACCGGCTAAATGCCTCTCTTCTAGGTTCAAGAATACCGCTAGATTCTTTACTTACTACTTGTTCCTGAAACATTGTAAAAATTCTGTCGTGAGGAAACTGGAGTCAGTCTACAAGCGTTCGTTACTTCAGGTTGCCACATTTATGCGAGCCTGTCACGTGAGCTCAACAGACGTGTCCTCATTCGTGCCGCCCCTTTCTGCTAGTCCTACTTTATTTGGTCGCTCACATTTGAGCAATGTTCTAATACGCGATGGATAAGTGATCTGTAAGCACTGTTCTGTGTAGATTGACTGCCTTTTCTCAGCGTACTGACAGTGGACTGAAGCATGGTTCAAATGGCTCTGAGCACTATGGGACTCAACTGCTGTGGTCATAAGTCCCCTAGAACTTAGAACTACTTAAACCTAACTAACCTAAGGACAACACACAACACCCAGCCATCACGAGGCAGAGAAAATCCCTGACCCCGCCGGGAATCGAACCCGGGAACCCGGGCGTGGGAACCGAGAACGCTACCGCACGACCACGAGATGCGAGCCGACTGAAGCATGCCAGTTGCCTTACCTACGACAGAGACAATGTGATCATTCCATTTCATAGCCCTAGAAAGTTTTACACTTAGGTATCTGAATTAGCTGACTGTTTCTTTAGAGCTTTGACAGCTATGTAGATCCTGTAAAGGATCATGTATTCTGTCACAGGATGTATCGATAGAAACGAGTTAGATGTAATAGAGTATATTCTGCTACATTTGATAAACAGATATGATCTGACCCACTATGTGTTTAATTACATACATCAAAAAAACGTTTTAACAGATATGATCCGACCCACTATGTGTTTAATTAACACATTAAAGTTTTGCATCACCCCGGTTGCCATCACTGCTGAAGATAGACGTTACTGTCGATATTTTATCACAGACCGTTTGACAGTTCAGAGATGTCACTAAATCCGCCCAAAGATGTAAACAACCGCACATGAGCAGCTCCTATTAAACGGAGGGGGTCCGACAGCCGATCAGTTCCAGTCATTCCACCAGGAAGTAAGTACACGGCTCGTGTTGTCTGTAGTTCAGCCATGCCTAGACGGTCAATACCGCGGTTCGATAGTGTCCGCATTGTTACTTTGTGCCATGATGGGCTCTCAGCAAGGGAAGTGTCCAGGCGTCTCGGAGTGAACCAAAGCTATGTTGTTCGGACATGAAGGAGCTACAGAGAGACAGGAACTGTCGATGACATGCCTCGCTCAGGCAGGTTGAAGTAGTTTAGTGATGCATTTTCTTGTCATCTTTGAGGAAAAAGCTTTCAGTTGTATTTTTTGAACTATTTCGTATTAAATTATCCTCATGTACAAACAGTACACATTTTGAAGACAACACATTTATGTATTTCATTTGACTGCGGTTATCATCTGGCCTAGGGTGTAAATGTTGGGCTAACCAGGTTTTGAGAACTTGGAAGTGCTGTAGAAAAGTGTAAATAATGTAGAATAGCGCTTCCGACCACATCATTTGTTCTCTAAAACCGCCACGACATTTCCCTGTCGCATGCGATTTTAGTCAATATCAACAGACTTTTGACTATCTTAAGACTTTTGCAGGTGTGCATTCACCATTTCTCCATGCCGTTTCTGTGTTTACCAATAGTCTTTGTCTAATGCATCATGTAAAGGATAATCATAGCTTCAGGAACATCTTTAGTTTTAATAGATACTGTTGTTTTGTCACTATCTTTAAATTAGTTAGTACTAAAGGCCTAAATATAGGCTACTATGTTTGGTCTAAATTTAGGCTATAGCTAGATTTTGGACCATACTAAAGGTCTAAATGTAGGCTACTATGTTTGGTCTAAATTTAGGCTATAGCCAGATTTTGGACCATTTTTCAGTATGAGCAACCAGCGCCGTTTTCATTCTAGAATGTCGAGAACAAACCCCAAATATTCATTCTAAAACCATGATATATCACACAGGGATATAGAAAGAAACAGAGCGAAACAGATTTCACCGAGGCGATTCGGAAGTCGAGAGGTAAAATTCATGGCGACAACTTTCTCAAGAACTCCCATCCACTTCGGACAGTGCTACTCCAGCATCATCTGACATGTCAGTCCCTTTAATTCACTAACCTCTGCCAAACATGTCTGCCTCATCGGCTGTTGGTCCATACGGCATTGGTCTTGTTCTTACGAAAAACAAAGCAAAAAGCAACAAAGGACCTAAGGGTTCCGTCCTGAGACCAGACAATGCTGACAAAGCAATGTTACAAAAGAGTCTTTACTGGAGAAAAAATGTCTTTTGATACCCTAAAACGTAATGCTAGAAAAGATAAACTGAAGTTTGAAAAAGGAGTGTCAAATCTCATCCAAGGAAGTTAAGGATCAGAGAAAAGAAAGAAAAGATATCAGTGGAAATGTGCGATAAAAGCAAGAAGAGTGATCAGATGAGTTACATGTAGATGAACTGGCCACACCCCTCATTGATGACAACCTGAGTGACATAGGCTTCCCTGCTGGAAACACCAGTCAGACACTGATGACACAAATGCCTGTTTTGCGAAGTAAACATTTCTGATGATGTGCATGGAGAGTTTTGTGTTACGTGCATTATGTGTAATGTGTGGTGTCGCAACGAATAGGCAGGAGCCGATAAAAACATTTATATTTGTGACTTCGTCGACAGAATGTAATGTTTTATGCCGTGTGAGCACATTCTTTGATAAACCACAGGGATTTAAAGACAAAAATAAGCCGTATTGCTTTTCGGCTAGTTTATAAAATGTTTCCGATATTGCTTTCTGTAAATAAACAGTATTTCAGTCGTTTTACTAAATTTTTTCAGCGATTTCCCTATTTTTAGGAGTAGCCAAAATTCGGCCCTCATCTCTAAGTTGTGTCAAATTGCCAACTTTTTTTTACATTCGAAATAAGAAAAAATGTGAGACTAGGTTATATTTTGACATAATGATTTCAAACAGGACATTTCAAACTATACTTTAATATAACATTCTTTAATTTACTTTGAACAGAACATGAGCTAGTCTTAAAAAGTAAATAACAGCCCAAATTTGGGCCATGTCCTCTGCATATTTATGGTCCCTGCAGAACCTAAATGCTGATAAATTTCTCTGTTGTCAGGTGTCAGTCTGGGCTTTAGGAACCGTAAGGAACAATCCACGGAGTCCTCCAAGAGAGCTAGACTGAAAGAGAAGCGGGGAGCCGGTCGCGCCCGTTTCGGAACCTGAGCGATCAGTATTTACTCTGCGTGAGCAGTGTAGAAACGGCGCCGGGCGGCGCTTTAAAATGTATGACGCTCTGTTTTCGGTGCTTTTATCGGGTCGGGCGTAAGCGGGCGGCAAGCGGAGCTATTGTTCCGCTGCTCAGCGAGACAAAAGACGCGGATCCCGTAAACAAAATTTAAGGGGGAGCGGAGCCGGCGGCGCGAGTTACAATGGACCGGCTGCCGCCTGCGAGGGTAAATAGCCCGCCGGTTAGGGTGCCTAATGCCGCCGCCCAAAAGCACAGCGGGGTCGACTGTCGCGTGCAAACAGGCTGCCTGCGGGGGCGGCGATGGTGGAGGTGGGGGCAGGGGCAGTAGGAGGGGGAGGTGGGCACTGTATACCTGGCGGGCAGGTGGCTCCCAGGTCTGTAATGATCTCGACTGTAACTTCATCGTAGAAAGATACGAGGGTCGAGTAAAATGAAAACCTTAAATATTTTTTTAAATATTATTTATTGTGCAGAAGTGGTACAAAGCTGTATCATTTTTCAACATAATCTCCCCCACGCTCAATGTAAGTCCTCCAGCTCTTACAGAGTGCATAAATTCCTTTAGAAAAAAATTCTTTTGGTAGTCTGCGTAACCACTCATGCATCGCGTGGCGTACCTCTTCATCAGAACGGAACTTCTTTCCTCCCATTGTGTCTTTGAGTGGTCCAAACATATGGAAATCACTTGGGGCTAGGTCTGGTGAGTGTGGTGGATGAGGAAGACACTCAAAATGCAGGTCTGTGATTGTTGCAACTGTTGTATGGGCAATGTTGGGCCTTGCATTGTGATGTTGCAAAAGGAAACCTGCTGACAGCAATCCACGTCGCTTTGATTTGATTGCAGCCCGCAGATGATTTTTTAGGAGATCTGTGTATGATGTACTGGTGACAGTGGTCCCTCTAAGCATTTAATGATCCAAAATGACGCCTTTTTCGTCCCAAAAGAGAGTCAGCATAACCTTCCCTGCTGATGGTTCTGTTCGAAATTTCTTTGGTTTTTGTGATGAGGAATGGCGCCATTCCTTGATCGCTCTCTTTGTTTGCGATTGGTGGAAGTGAACCTAGGTTTCTTCCTCAGTAACGTTTCTTGCAAGGAATTCATCACGTTCTCGTTCAAAGCGCCGAAGAAGTTCTTCACAAGCATCAACGCGTCGTTCTCTCATTTCAGAAGTCAGCTGCCGTGGCACCCATTTTGCAGACACTTCGTGAAACTGGAGCACATCATGCACAATGTGGTGTGCTTACCCATGACTAATCTGTAAACATGCTACAATGTCACTGAGTGTCACTCGGCGGTTTTCCTTCACTATAGCTTCAACTGCTGCCATCTTCTGTGGAGTCACAGCTCGTTGTGCCTGAGCTGGACGAGGAATATCTTCCACTGAAGTCACATCATTTGCGAACTTCCTACTCCATTCTTAGGCTTGCTGCTGTTACAAACATGCATCATCGTACTGAACCTTCATTCGTTGATGAATTTCAATAGGTTTTACACCTTCCCTACCGAATAACAGAATGCTGTTCTTCCCTGGTGCAAGTACCAAGTGGGGCGGCCATCTTTATACTGATACTGCGACGGTATGTGTGCATCTGCACTATGCTGCCACCTACAGGCCATTCTGCACGCTGTTTGTAGCACGCTTACCAACTTACAGGATAACGGCGCGAAATTTCGGTTTGTAATTACAAATTTAAGATTTTCATTTGACTCACCCTCGTACGTATTCAAGGAATTATTTTTTGTATGTTAGAAAGACCACTGGACGTTCGGTCGATACATTGGCTGTCATTACTTCATTTCGCTTCATGACCTTCATCGACTCAGAACGCAAATGAGAACGCAAGTAGACCTATGCAGAATACCTTTATTTTAGACAGCTCTCAGCCATCGCAGTCCACATACCCTGTATGTTGATGTATTCTTGTAAAGAGGCTGTTCCATTTATTTTGACCAACACAAATAACTTTTTGTCCAGTTGTTGTTGTGGTCATCAGTCCGACGACAAGTTTGATGCAGCTTTCCACGCTACTCAACTCTGTTAATGCCTCTTCATCTCCGAGTAACTTCTGCAATCTACATGCTTCTGAACCTGCCTACCGTATTCATCTATTTGTCTCCCTCTAAGACTTTGAACCCCCCTTCCCCCCCCCCCACCCAACACCACACTTCACACTTCCCGCATGTGCTATATTGGTGATCCCTTGCTGTCTCAGAATGTGTTTTATCAACCGATCCCTTCTGCTGTTCACTTTGTGCGACAAATTTCTTTTCTCTCCAATTATATTCAGTACCAAATCATTAGTTACGTAATCTACCCATCTAATCTTCAGCATTCTTCTGTAGTATCACATTTCTTATGTTCTCTTCTTGTCCATTTCTCACTTCCAAACATAGCTACGCTCTGTACAGATATTTTCGGGAAGACTTCCTGACACTTAAGTCTATACTCGATGTTAACGAAATTTCTCTTCTTCTGAAACGCTCCTCATGTCACTGCCAATCTACATTTTATATTCCCACTATTTCGGTAATCATCAGTAATTTTGCTGCCCAAATAGCAAACCTCATCTACCGTCGATGCAGTATCACTGGAATATTCTGCGATGGCGCGTATGATGGAGGCCAGTACCGAAGAGTGTCATGCTGAACAGGACCCCAAGTGCACTTCAGCGAGCCAGGGGCTGGCTGGGCGTCTTCAGCCGACAATAACAGCTGATTGTCCTGCCCCATCAAGCTGACCAGATGCGCGACAGGATCCCAGGACGCTGCCGCTACTGTGGGTCCAGACGGGCTGAGACACGTCGCTGTTGCAGACCCCGACAGGCTGGAGGCTGGAGGACGTCGCATCCGCTGATGAGCAAAGAAGCAAAACCGTTACAAGCCATGACAGAAGCACAAAGACACTCACACGGCAGTAATTCCCTTACTTCTTACTTCTTACTTCTCCGCGGCTTCGTCGTATTCCGTTGCTGCTGTGGCTGGACGGCGCTGGACGATCTCGACTGGCGCTTCATTCTGGATGACTGACTGTAACTGAGGCTGCAGAGCTGCTGGGCCCGCCTTATACCCCGTTGGCTACTGCCACTTTCCGATGCCTCTGGTGGTCTAATTGTGAACTAGACGAGTCGTTTGGTCCTCTTGATCAGAGGTAGATGTCTTGTGAGGTGGAAAACTGACTGAATTTCAAAAATGGCTTGCAGTTATAACAACAGCATTTGTCCGCCTAACTTACAGAATGCATCTTGGTACCTTTCCGTTGCATAGCTATTATCTCTTCTTCAGGCACTCATCCAACATAACTCCTTCCATTCTGCATTTGGGAGGCTATGGGTGCAGCCCTTGGCTGTATGCTTACAGGCAACATGGCTGTTAAGCTCCTTCCGGTCAGACACCAACAGCTCTTCGACAGAACACATTCCGCACAGCTGCGAGGATGGGTTGGAGGAGGGAAACTGGATGGGGATGAGTAGCTGCTCTTCAGTGGTATATAGCACGTACACGAATATGCTTCCACTGAAGGGAATTAGCAACAACTGCGTGCCTCTTCCGCTTTGGAAGAGTCAATACTTGAAAAAAGATTACGGTTAATAAAATGAAAGATCCACGCAGTGGACACCAAATGAAAAAAGCTACTACTTATGTTTCTGATCTAGATTGCCATAAAAATGCGAAGGAACAGTTAACCAGAACTCAGGGAGAAGTTGTAGTTTAATTCACAATCGATTTATTGATCTTAAACAAGACAAGACCACAAAATTATTAAAGAAACATCATACAAAAAAATATTTATTTAACAAAAGCCTTACTAAAATGGTATCTATGGTAGACAAAGTGATCTGCTGAGGATCGACACACGACACTAACCGGAATACTACTCGCTCTATCTCACTTCATACAAATGAATCCAGGTTATGGCATCAAACTACGTCACCACCAAGCACTTATATTCTACCATGGAAAAAAAGGAAAAATATGGTTCGAAAGAACAAAGTGCTCTAAGTCGCACCCTAGCATTGGCCACAAGTCTCACCGTTTAGGCAGAGACCTGCAGTTCTTTACAAGCGAAGCGCCAGTACAAGAGACTTGTACAAGAGTCTGACGATCTCCCTTTCTCTGTGTTGCCTCCCCAGCGCGGTTCCAAAAGCACATTTCTCTTTTTTGACTTCCCCCAATTTCGCACAGGGCAGTCACGAGCTGGAGCCCGGCGTTCTAAGCTCGGTGAATGGTCTTTGCACTGCAGACCGATTTGACCAAATAGAGACTTAAAGTTAATTGGCAGAAAACGAAAAAAAAATCAGCTTTTCTGTCTCTTTCCCACACGTTTTCCGTGTCTTTTGCTAATACAGTACAGGGTGGAAGCACAGCCCTCCATAAACAGCTTGTTATCTCCCCTGTTGTGTCCTTTTCAAAGTTTGCAAAGAATGGCCATAAACTAGCACTGACAAAACATGTTTTGAAACAGAGTCTGCACGTCTGGGCAGCAGTTTTCCTGTTCCACGGACATTTGCAGAACGTTTACATTTCTTTTGGCGGCTAGCTCGCTAACAAAGCCTACAATGCACTTTCAGTGACTTTTCGGCACTAGCCGTATACTTGGACGTCTGCCCCTGTCTGTGGCGCCAAGCTTAATGAGTTTCTGCACAATACTACAGCGGCGCGGGCCGTCTGGAAATGTCTCTTCATCGTTCTCCGGAAAAAATGCGATTTGTCGCCCCCCAACTCCCTGCTTTTACTACAGTCGTTTAAGTAGGCACCCTGTTCCTTTGAATGCAGCTAGAGTTTACCGTATTTCATTCCCTAGAGCATGCAAACAAGACCATAAGCTGGCCGTAGTGGCCGAGCGGTTGTAGGAACTTCAGTCCGGAACCATACGACTGCTACGGTCGCAGCTTCGAATACTGCCTCAGGCATGGATGTGTGTCATGTCCTTAGGTTATATAGGTTTAAGTAGTTCTACGTTCTCAGGAACTGATGACCTCTGATGTTAAGTCCCATAGTGCTCAGAGCCATTTGAACCAAGGCCATAAACTGCTTCTCAACATTTCATCACAATGTATTAAGTGAAATCGCCATAGATCGTATTCCCCTACACCAAATCAGAAGTGAGATTGCCCTGCAATCTCTCATACTTCATGTGGAATATCTCGGCAGTTTGAGCATGAGCATGAGCACGTATCGGTTGCGACACTCATCGTGGCTCCATTCCTCTGCACTGTCGCAATCTGCTGAACTGGAGTCCTCTGCTCCTTTCTCCTACACTCTTCCATTATCATAGTCTTCCATTCCACATGTAGTGAACTGTGGCTGCAGTCCTCCTTGGAATGTGTGCATGTAATACAGCTATTGAAAGGTGCTCTATCCTTCACATTCATCTCATTGATCGAACATATCACGATGCTTCCACAACGACAGTCCAGCATACACTGAACGGATCCCACCAATTCTGGTCAAACGAGTGGAGCAAAAAAAGGTCCTACTCAAATTTGTATTTCCCACCAATTGTCAGGTGGGGAGTTGGATGATGGGATGGACACGTGAGCACAGCCCTGGGACGATGAAATTCCCACCAGTATTGGAAATAATATTGCAACATTAAAGAAATTGTAAACGCCTTTGCTAAAATATGTAAACAATGAAATTTTTTACCATAAAACAAACAATACTATGAAGACGTTCTACCCTCTGGGACTACCTCGATATGACAACAAAATCAATTACAATCACGTTAAACTATTTACAAAATTGAAACAGATTTCCACTTAAGAAGACTTTTTGTCATAATTTAGACCCTCCAGACGACTGTCCCATCTCTAAGAACTTTCTACAAAATTGTATCTAATTCAATTAACTTGCTGTGCAGCGCTTTATACTTGACTTGGAAACTTTTCTTCTTCCACCTTGCTAACCTTTGAGTCACTAACCCTTTTTGTGACTGTCACTGATAGCGATGCACCACTCCGGCACTGGTCCTACCCCACACTTGTCCCATTTCGTGCCCTTTCTCCGCCGCTTTCACTCACCGTCGGTGGGGCCGCGAGTTGTGTCTGGCTAGGACGTTGCTCCCGTTCAGGGCGCTGGGGCAAGCACCCCCGCGTCAGCGGCTTCCTTGGCGTCACCTTACAGTATCACCTATGAGGAGTCGTAAGGTCAGTATTGCCTTGCCTTTTCCTATATTTCTCTGCAATCGAAACTGAGACCGAACGAGATGGCGCAGGACACGCACTCGGGAGGAGGACTGTTCACCAGCCGGAGTGGCCGAGCGGCTCTAGGCGCTTCAGTCTGGGACCGAGCTACCGCTATGGTAGCAGGTTCGAATCCTACCTCGGGCATGGATATGTGTGTGATGTCCTTAGGTTAGGTAGGTTTAATTAGTTCCAAGTTCTAGGGGACTGATGACCTCAGAAGTTAAGTCCCATAGTGCTCAGAGCCATTTGAACCATTTGAACGACTGTTCATACCCGCGTCCGGCCATCCAGATTTATATTTTCAGTGATTTCCCCAAATTGCTCCAAGAAAATTCCAGGGTGGTTCCTTGGGAAGGGCATGGCCGATTTCCTTCACCGTCCTTGACACAATATGAGCAGATACTTCGTCTCTAATGACCTCGGTGTCTGCGGGACGTTAAACCCAATTTTCCTTCCTTCTTTCGAAAATGATGTTCCCCGAGGTCGGTTTTTACCAGTTTTCCCATTCTTGTTCAACTGAATGTTCGGAAATTTTCACACCTGTATGCGCCTGCTTGCTTTGGAATTGGAATTATTATATTCTTCATGAAGTCTGAGGGTGTTTCTCCTCTCTCATGCATCTTTCTCAGCAGATGGAAGATATTTGTCATGACTGGCTCTCCCAAGACGAACGATACTTCTAACGGAATTATGTCTACTCCCGGGGCTTTGTCTCGACGTAGGTCTTTCAGTGTTCTGTCAAACACTTCGCGCATTATCAAATCTCCTATCTCATCTCCATCTACGTCCTCTCCCATTTCTATAAAACTGCCCTCAAGTAGATCTCCATTCTACATCTGCAACCGACCGCGGTGGTCTAGCGGTTCTAGGCGCTCAGTCCGGAGTCGCGCGACTGCTACGGTCGCAGGTTCGAATCCTGTCTCGGGCATGGATGTGTGTGATGTCCTTAGGTTAGTTAGGTTTAAGTAGTTCTAAGTTCTAGGGGACTGATGACCATAGATGTTAAGTCCCATAGTGCTCAGAGCCACATCTGCATCTACATAGATACTCCGCAAGCCATCGTACGGTGCGTGGCAGAGGGTATCCTGCACCCAGCAGCAAAATAAGGAATGTATGAAGTAAGACTTATTTTGGATGCAACGCGGAAAAGAAGCAAGCATTACTACCTTTCTTTTAAGTTCGTTCGTTAGAAATATGTGAACAGCAGTACGTCCCTTCCTCTAAAACTATTGCAAAACATCAGAGTGTATCATTCATGTAAACATGACGTTAGTAATACTGTAACACAAAAAAAGACTTCGGCTTTCGTTTACTATCACACACAGTGAGTATCCGGGATAACACAAGTAGTGCGCCTGTGGAGTTGACAGAAAAAAAAAGAAGAGACAAGGAATATACACCTATCGTTGAGGCAACCACATTCAATTGTAATTATGTGTGCTAACGATGTCCATAAACGAAACGAAGGTAGAAATGCGTTGCCTTGATTTGATACTTCTCGCTTCCAGAAATGTCACAATAAGAAAAGAAAATATCTGCAGTGTTCTTGTCAGGACTATGTCTCTACAGGGTGTTCGGAAATTCCCGTTAAGAACTTCCAGAACTTGTAGAGGGGAGTGAGTACGCAATATTTTGAATAGGAACTCATCTCTTCAGATGTTTAAGTCATGCACTTCTGCTTCACGAAATAAATTAGGCATGACACAGTATTAGTATTAGGAAGCATTATGAAAGGATACGTAAGTAAACAGCCATTTATCGCTAATTCACAAAAAAATGGCTCTGTGCACTATAGGACTTAACATCTGAGGTCATCAGTCCCCTAGAACTTAGAACTACTTAAACCTAACTAACCGAAGGAGATCACACACATCCATTCCCGAGGCAAGATTCGAACCTGCAACCGTAGCGGCAGACTTAAGTGCCTAGAACCGCTCTGCCACACCGGCCGGCGCTAAAGCACATTTCTTTGTATTAACACTTCAACATTTCGTGTTTACATTATTGCGAGACAAAAGGAACTCAGCAATCTTTACCCACAGAACAGTACCGACGCATTGCAACAGCGGCACGATGTGGCGACCACCACAGTTGTTCACACATTATACATAGGAAGCATGTTCTCGTACACGCTCTCCGTCCCACCTGATGCACACTATTTAAACTTATGCTAAGTACAACACACACACCCATACCCAAGTGAGTACTCGAACCTCCGGCGGGAGAGGCCGCGCGATCCATGACATTGGGCTTCAAACCGCGCGGCCACTCCGCGCAACCATGTGTATCCTATTGTCTACCAGGACAAGCAGCTCTGACACTTTTCTCTTTCTCTCAGCAGACGGGGGACCGTCGCTCATCTGAACTGGAACTGTCGTAGAACGGAAACGGTACGTTCCCAGACATGGGTTCCTACGCAAAGTATTATGTACTCACTCCCCTCTACAAGTCCTAGAAGTTTGTAAAGGGATTTTCCGAGCACCCTGTATACAGTTTGTCTTCCTGTGTAACTTCACGTCTACATTCAACCCCAGTAAAAGGAAACTAATGGTGTTCCACTTCTGGATTTACTGTACGAAGCACTTCGTTTGAAAGTACTACAGTACTGTACTGCATGTACCTGTATTGAAAATAAAAACTATTGCTGGTATTTTATTCATGAATGATTAGCATCTTCACCTTCTCTTTGTTAGTCAATATTGCACTCACAATAACTTTCAAATGTAGGTCCGCCTACAGAAGGGCTATTGATACAGCGTCTTAAAGACTGATTAGTATCGTAAGTTAGAGTATTCAGCATGAATCGTAAATATTTTAGTTAGATTTATTTTCATGCATATTGTAGTCTTAACGAATGAATCAACTACAGAATAAATCTGCTGTTAGTGCTTGCAGTAATACTTTAGCAGTCGTGGAACCAGTAATAGGAGTGTCTGGATTGTCAACATTATGTTTGTAGTAGTATGAAAGTAATATTCTCAAATAGTTCAAGTACATAATGCCTCATAGCTTTTAGAATCTTGCCGAAACTCATGTTGCGCACTGTCACTTGCTATTAAACTCTTTTCTATTGCTACTAGTTCTAGTTTTTACTTATCATCACCCAGCAGAAGAAGTTTTCTTATAATAAGAGTTGTGTGGATAATACATCATTTCCTACGTCACTCAATAACGCAAGAATAACGAACTGAACGACAGAACTAAATGTGTAAACATTAAAAATTTAGTTCTGTCCCACAGTCATTGTTTTTCAGGTTAGATTCAGTCGCATTTAAGTCATTTATTTATTCACACACAAAAGGTAACAAAACTTCCTTTGTTAGATAATGATTAGCAAAACTCAAAACTGGCAGCAATAACGAAGATTTTTATAGCAGCTGACGACATGCAAAGTGATTTTCTACGACTAGTATTTTGTAATAGCACTGTGCAACGCGTAGTAATTTAAATGTAATAATTTTCGTTATTCACAAACACGAGAACAAGTTGTCTTTGTGTTCTTTTTGAAATATATGGTTACTTTTACTTACTAAGGCGAGAAGTTACAATAGCCGAATAAAAGTTAACGATAGAAAAGGTACATCTTTGGAGCACGGAGCTACTTCTGTGGATTTTGGGAGGAATGTACCAGTGACACGATGCATAGTGCTCAGATACTGGCTGTGTTGTGCTTGTGATGCAATAGTTCAATTCAGTACCCCTTTCCGTCAGAGGAGATAGAGTGAGACTTATGCTTTGAGGATACTTTGAACTCTTTTTTTTTTGTGGAAGTTATTGAAGTTTGCCGGCACGGTAGCTCTGCTTGTTCGGTCAGCGGGATAGCAGCCGTTTGTAATAAAAAAAACTGACTGACTGGATCAATAATGACCTTCAATGGGTAAAATGGGACGTCCGCCCCAAACAAATGCAACAAAAAGAATTAGATCAGAACGGCGACTGTCACACAAGTAATGAAATAGTACGAAGTAATATAATTGTGAGTCAGCTTTTGACCAACTTCTGGAGAACTTTCGCCATTATTTCTTCCGCATTTACCTTCCTACTAATCTAGGAAATAAGTAGCTAGTATTGCACAATGTTAAATTCACCATTGCAAGTGGACTCTTTGGCCTAAATGTCTACCACTTCGTTTCCCTGTTACACCGTACTTGCGTTTATCTAGAAGAGGCCTACATATCGTAATACGCAAATGGTTGATTACTTCTTTCGCAGTATAGATGCTTCAGGACACTAAATACTGATGGAGCATGTTGCAGATTTTGTTCAATGATTCTACGATCACCGTCAGAATCTTTATGTCCGAAGAAAATACACATTTTCCTTTGTTTTCGAAAGTTGAGCCTCTGTAAGCGGCTCCTCAGTCAAGAGGCATCCTTGTATATGGGCCACACACCACTGTATTTGCAGTAGGATACTACGGGCGGCTCCACCCATAAAAATGAAGTTTTACCAAGTTTCCAGGTGGAAGTAAAAGTCTTGTTTAATGCAATGATGTGCACAGTAGTTTGTTAATTGCTATCTGGAGAAGATACATTATTATCAAAATCAGCAAAATCTTCCTGTTTTCCAAGAAACAAAGAAATAACTGAAGTAAGTATATATTAGAACTAGAATGGAGCATGGCACAGAAGTTTCCGTCCCCTAACTGTACAAACATCGAAGACTGTTACGGAATTCACCCAATGACATCGTATTTAAACACTGTAATGGCTACGGTGACATCATATTTGATGACAATTAACTAGCATGATTGCAGGCTACGGTAAGCACCTAAATATTCTTCCAAATGCGTAGCAACGCCACACTTTCTACACTGCCATGCCCTTCACTTCCTCTTTCTTCTGCGACCACAGTTCGTCATTTGATGCGCTTGGGTTTAGGAAGAAGTCTCTGATGGCATACATCTAGAAGAAAATGTTGTTTGGAAGCGAGGGGTTGAAAATACAAATAACCGCGGAAGGTGATTCTGGAGTCATTTGAAATATGCTATGATAAATATTAAACGAAATGTGAAATACGAGAGAAAAGGTTCCACAACTAATCGTGGAAAAACAAGCCTAAGGATATCTTTACTCAAGAGGCAATGCGGATATGTGACTTCCACTGCAGAATTCATTATAGTTATCTGTTCCCAGGAAGAAAAAAAGAAAAAAGTTGATGGGAATAACTATAGACCTAAACAAAATATTCTATGGAAAAATGTTTCCTGATGTAGATGTAGAGAGTTTAAAATGTTAATGCGAGATATGTTATAAGTGGTCGTCAAACAAGTCGGAAAGGTGATTACTAAAAGAAATATTGAGGTCAATCCAGTGCCTCAACTTCACTAGTTCTTTTGTAATTTGTTTGTACACGTAGATTACAGAAAACAGAACGCCGGAAATAAGTCAGCGATAATGAACAACATAATGAATGAAACATCTGTATGTACCGCATTTTGTTCTGCTACATAACCCATATTAACTCTTTCGGCAGAGTACTATCATTAGATTCAACAAGAAAGAAGCAAGCAATACACAATGTATTGTCACATTTTGGATCAAAATTTATCATTATAACAGATGATGTTTTAACTTCACTCCCCATGTAATTTGAAGTTAAATTATTATGACTGAATAATATCCAGATAGTTGAATGAAATTTTTGAACGAGAGAAATCGCTTTCCCAATATGTTTTACACAATTAGTTCCTACACTTCTAGGTAGAATTTTGCTAATATTTTGAATTCCCAAGTCTATAAAACAAAATGATTAGAACTTGCAGTTAATAATCTTCCTCTATCTGTCTCTCGATATCGAAGTCACGACCTGGAATAAAATCTCTGTGGCTCTGCAGAATTCCGGCGATCGTCGATTCTCAAAATTCTCAAAATAATCAGAGGCGCAGTCGTACGCCTTGGGGAAGCCGTCTTGTGTTATGTACTCACAGTGCAGAATGCGAATCAGTGTCCAAGTTTTGTATCATTTTCGATAAAGTCCAGAATTTAATTTCTTGAAATAGAGTTTAAACGACCCTGGTGCAGGCTCTACTGATTTTCCAAGATGCAAAGTTCAATACGAATTACGACAAACCAAATATTTTTTCGAGCCATAGACAAGGGAGGAATTAAAATAGCCAAGGAATTGAACGTACGTTTCTCAGTCGTGAAATTTTATTTTTCCATAGATGGTTTTCCTAGCTACATTTCAGAATACATCATCCTCTAATATGAGATGCAACGTTATCATAATTCACCAAATTACTTTCGGTGTTCAAAATGGCAACTTACAACAACGCTGCTAATTAGAATTCCACTGTGATTCTACTCTCCGCAATTCTCAATCAGAAGTAAGTCAATAGTACACGTAATGTTCCACATTCTATCCACAGAGTTTTTATATTGCGAGTCAGAGATAATCTGTCTCGCCCAGTCATAATGAGTCTTTGAGGAATATAAATTACTTGTGTGGTTGCACGCAAAGATTTGTTCAACAGAAATCAAACGGGAAGAGGTGATACTGAGATATGCAATATTTTTCTGAACTTCTTAACATCATCGATGGGTGGTACTTTCGGTTCAGAGTCACACATAGCTGACAGGCACACTTACTCTGGGAAATGTCTCTCACTTAATAGCGAAGCGCAGTGAAACAAACGCACAAACTTCTCTTTAGATAAGTAGCTCCAGCTTACAAACAAACTTTTCTCATTTCTAACGGATTTTACAAAACTTTACACGTAAATCCCTTCATTAGTGTCAACATCCTGCACCGCCATTCCAATGTTCTCACGCCTGTTCCCGCCATCGCAGTACGTCTTTAAACTTTAATGTATTGAATTTTGCACATAGTGAATGCAGAGCGACAAACGTTTCTCAACAATATTAATCACACAGAAAATTAAGCAAGTATTTTATGAATGTAAATACTTATCTTTAAAATACTGAATACATACGTGGATACACTCTGTTATCAGGGCATTATAAAGTGTTACAATGTGTATTATCTCGTTGCAACTAGCGTATAGAAACAGTAATTCATATCGCTGTTAAGAAATTTCTGTGCCAGTCTCATAACACACACATTGCAAGCAGCGCGTTCTGGATTCAAGTTATGGATCAATAGAGGACTAATGTCTCGCCCCATTATCTAGCTTGTGCCCTCAAGAAGATTAATGTCATGGATGTCTGGAGCTCCTCAAGCTGTACTTCCATCTACGGACAAGTTCCAGACTTTCCGAAGGCACAACATTTTTCTCACAGTGACACTTTTACCAAAGTCGCCATTTAGATACTGTCACTGATGTAATCGAAGTCCCATACTATAGACGGCTGAAACGCCCATGGGGAAGGCTGAAAGCTGTGGCTCTTCGGACTGTTGGTTGCAACCCGCTGTAAAGCACGTATACGGCAAGTGAAACTTTTGTCTGTGCTGCAGGACATCGTGGGCGGAATAAAAATGTGGACGCACTGTCGTTAGGGTATATTTTCCATTTTCTGTTTTGTTTCATGCACCGAAAACTGCTGCATGTGTTAGCATATAAGTCTCTGAAACTTTTGCTCCAGGGCCCCCGTAAAAGAGCTGACGATTCCTCAATAACTTGATAAGCCAAAATATGCCATTCGACGAGGTGACAGGAGCAGTCTCTTTCCGGCATAGAATCTACCTTATTGAATCCCTCGTGAATAAAATATGTGTATTAAATCTTACACTGAATATAATATTCACAGTTTGTTTCAAGTTGAATTTCAAAGTAAAGTTCCACACATCCATTCACTTCAGAGCAATACTTAAGAATATACTTCAACTATTAAGATCATTTCTCTGTGTTTACTGAGAGGATTATGCCGTTAGTTTGAAGCATGTTTGGGTTCTCAGTCACAAATCTTTCAAGAGCGAATTAACACCACGTATGGCTAGAATGCTTTACATTTGGATTAAAAACATAATTTTTACTAGCTTACCCCAAAATATACGCCACTTGGTCTCAATAAGCTCACGTATTTTGGAAATTTGTGGTAAGCTTCTATGGAACCAAACTGCTCAGGTCATCGGTCTCTAGAATTACACACTACTTAATCTAACTAAAACTGAGTGTGGTAGAACAACTCATTGATGGTACCTGGAGACAAAAATCGTATTGTAAAATTAGACTCATTCAGAACAGGCTGGATATTGTTAAAACGTGACTTCGCTGAGAACTTAGCATCTGTCCTGTGTCCGATATTCCTTGTCTTCTGCTTCTGTAATCATACATGCATGCGATGTGTGCATATGTGCTTTATTTTAAGTAATGAATTAAACTTTGCTTCATTCCAACACGTAATTTGCTATGTTACTCAATTCCTTGTCGAGATCTGTAAGAAACATGATCCGCCAACAAACAATGAGAATTTGAAATTAGCAACTACAGCTAAGCGAAGGAATACACGCGTCCTTATTTAGAAGCCAGAGGAACGCCTAATATGAAGTAATAATGAAGAAGATAGAGAGAGAAGAGATGGATGGGAGGGAGGGAGACTTTTGTCGTATCTCCAGTATACCCAAATAAAATATTCAAAATTGTTAGTGACGAAATATTACTTTAAAAAGGTCGGTAAAGTAATCGAAGAAAGGTTTAATGAATTTCTTAAGAAGACAGACTCTATTTCCTGATGTATTCACAAAATTCTGATACTGTGCGGTACAGTATTCATCGTAACACTTTCAATATTTTGTGTACAAGACATATCATTATCTCTTCGAAGCGGCACTGTGAACTTCGTGTTGCCAACCTGCATTTTATGTCCTCTCTAATTAGGTCCTCATTAGTTATTTTACTGACCAAATGTTCGATGTGATCAATTACTTACAGTATCTTATTTCCTAGTCTAATTCTTTACGAATCGTCTAATTCAGTTCGACTACATTCCAGTACCGTTGCTGTACTTTTGTTGAAACTCATCTTATAACATCTTTTCAAGGAATTATCCATTCATATAATCGATCTTCCAAGTCATGACCTGTCTCTGATGGAATTTCCATACCATTAAGCAAACAAAAATGTGTGTGAAATCTTATGGGACTTAACTGCTAATGTCATCAGTCCCTAAGCTTACACACTACTTAACCTAAATTATCCTAAGGACAAACACACACACCATGGCCGAGGGAGGACTCGCTCGCCGGGACCAGCCCCATGAAGCAAACCTCTTTGCTTTATTTCTCAGCTTCATCAATACAGGTAGTATGTCTATAAGACTTCTGATACACCTTGGAATGCAAGGAATGATGACTTCACAAGCCAGACCATTCTGATCCGTGACGTGATCACTCCTATCAGTGAGGTCACCAACCTTATCAGTTAAGTCATCATCATCATGTGACAAGATATGTCCACTTCCGCTGGCAGTGCCAACTCCCCTCCCTTACGCCTTCCATCGCAGCATTTTAGTCGCCATTAAATTCAAAGAGCTACTCAAAACCCAAGAGGGTGCGTATAACACAGTTGTGCTAGGTTATGGTAGTATAAAATTAAAAAAGAAATAAAAGTATCCAAGACGGTGGAACTAGCTCAGTTCTGATTTGTACACTCTCCCCTCACCCTCCCCAACCCACGCCATCTGTTCCAGGCATATCCCAGTACTTCGCAGCCTATTAAAGTGAGACAAAGTTAGTACAGTCTGGAACCGCAATTTTGGCTGTGCTCAGTAGTACGTGAACGATATGAATTTTCCACTTTGATCAAAAGTTTGCAAACGTCAGGAATTATTTGTTAAAAATTACATTTGCTTTATTTCCACATCTAACATACGTCAGTAAAACACATTCTCTGTCTCTGTGTCTCTCTCTCTCTCTCTCTCACACACACACACACACACACACACACACTCACACACTCACACACACACACACACACAGACACACACACACACACACACACACACACACACACACACACACACACACACTCACACACACACACACACTCTTGAAAAGCCACATAACCTGCATCTGAGCTCCACTGAATAACGATACATTAAGAAAGGTGTTCCCAACTATGTTTTCATTCCTCACGACAAAACAATTGTTTGTTAACTGTCTTATCGCAAATTTCATTTGAAACTACGTATGATTCGCTACGGAATATGAGAACGCGTATGAAACATACTATCCAGAAACAGTTACAAACCAACATTTTCTTATGGAATGTAATTAATAAATTATAAATATGTAGTTGTTGAAGCTGAATTTTACTTTAAATACTATCCTACAAATCTTCAAAGAATGGCATAAAATCAACTGCTGCCTGGTGCTAATGATACGTGTTGTCGCCAATACGTCACGGGGTTCATACTTCGGTGTGTCTACCGAACTTGATACAGAGACTCAACTTAACTAAATTCCATTTCTAAATTGTTCTGTGATTCTTGGCAATGTCAGTTCAACGTTTAAAATATTTGCAAAACACACCAGGAACACAAAAGACGCAATGTTTACATCAAGCGTCGCAAATTCATTTTTTACAGAGACATATCCATCAAACTGGTGTCTAAAACATGGTTGTGAACTCTAAAATAAGAAACGCAATGCCTAAATAGCTACAAATAACATGCTAAACAGATATTTTTGGCCTGAAAGGTCGGTACTAACCAGACGGGCAGAAAATATACGTTTTATTTAAATTTTAACATGCATTTGAACTGGTCACAGCAGAGATAAAGTAACAAACAAACTTAAACGGATTGAAATTTTTTCCAATACAACAGTTAACAAAACTGAAACTAGATACTGCCCCAGAGACAGCATGATTGGAGACAATAACAAGACTCTGAACAATAGTTGCCCTCTTGGTCCACAAAAAATAATAACGCACAAAATGTCTATCACAATCAGTCTGATCGAAATGGTACTAACTGCCAATTCACTACAACTTTTTAGACCGCCTGTATCAAATAACGACACTGACAGAGCTAATACGATAAATCATGGAAGTAGGTCGGACTGGATCCGACCGCCGGCTGGAGTGGCCGAGTGGTTCTAGGCACTAGTCTGGAACCGCGCGACCGCTACGGTCGCAGGTTCGAATCCTGCCTCGGGCATAGATGTGTGTGATGTCCTTAGGTTAGTTAGGTTTAAGTAGTTCTAAGTTCTAGGGGACTGGTGATCACAGTAGTTAAGTCCCGTAGTGCTCAGAGCCAATTTTTTTTTTTTTTTTTTTTTTTTTTGGATCCGACCAAAAATACATTTGTAAGAGGGACTACTTGTAGATATGACAGAAACTGCCACAACAACTACAGACGGTTACTACATCCCGGTGACACCAGTGGGGGGAAAAGCGTAGTATCAACAACGACGCAGGAGAAAGAAAGAGCCACAGCGGCGTGGTGTCCTGATTGCTGGAAACCTGCGCCATAGGCTCTGTTGGTGCTACGTGATGGCAATCAGTGCCTTGGCAAAACAAGTACGCACCATTTCTTTCTAAATACCTCTCATTTTTAGAAAGATGCTGTTATAATTTCCTTGCACGCTGTGTGGTTCTTTAGTGGATACAACAGCTAGGAACAGATGGCGTTCATGAACAGAGAATTCATATAGTAATTTATTCTATATCTAATGTCAAGTAGTAAAAATAATACATAACTTTGGTGCTGTAGTTGCAGCGTTAGCGGCTAACAGTAGATTTGAATGTACAAATGCATCCGGATACAATAATATTTATAAATCTGTCACTCTTCTACAAAATGTCTATTCAGAAGTTGTCGAGCCTTGGCCACTATGAAATTATGTAGATGTCATTCAGCTAGAAAACACGCAAAATGAGGTCACTGAATGAATGTTCGAACTTAAGTACGCCCATTGCTGGAGCTTAGGAGAGGGGATGGTTGCATCTCATTGGCAGCGGCGTAATAGTTCGTGGCGGCGCCCTCACGCCGCTGTGCCAGCTTTAGGAAACGTGGCGGCGTAATTGGCGGTAAGCGTATTTGAAAGTGGCAGCCACTCATCCGTATTCGTCTGCGTGGGCATACTATCGCCGCTCACCTTCATGTAGAGAGCCAAGCATTACTGCTAAGAGCTGTCTTCGTCTATGGGGTCCACGGCGGCATTCCATGCCTTTCATTTCGACCTGCTCTGAGCTGCGAAACTGTGTATAGTTGTCACACACGCAAACCACTCGCTCGTCAGATCAGTGTTCCCGATGAGTCGTTGGCATCATTGTAGGCTGTTTACCTCAATGCTTCCACACCCATCATCTTCAGCCAAGTCCCTGGAGGGCGTTGCCACAACAGAGTGTCGTTACAACTGTTATAGTGTGTTCACAAATAAAATTTATGTTTAATGAATAACGTTTACGTGATGTCCATTACGATTATCCGGGCTGTTATGCCGTGGTCGGTTGATGAATTCTGTGGCGATTCCCAACGTTTCGTCTCCGACTGCGGGAGACATCTTCAAGGGGGTCCGTAGCTCGATGGAAGGTCCAACACACACACTGGCTCGCTACTGACTGCAGTAGCGAGCCAGTGTGTGTGTGTTGGACCTTCCATCGAGCTACGGACCCCCTTGAAGATGTCTCCCGCAGTCGGAGACGAAACGTTGGGAATCGCCACAGAATTCATCAACCGACCACGGCATAACAGCCCGGATAATCGTAATGGACATGATATTTCCGGCCGTGAAAGTCTACGTTTACGTGATGACTCGTCATCCCCCCACCAACACAGCCAGATTCCACTGGTACTACGCACAGGGTGGTAAACTACCAGTTCCTGACAATCTCATTTCCACCAACTACCATAGTGTCTACCTCCCCCAGGCCAATCACAAAAGTTACTCTCAGATTTTAGAGTATGGCGTACATTTACTTACAATAAAATCTATCTCTGCCTCAAATAACTTCTCCATCTATCCACTATTCACAGCTACGAATACTACTATCAAAACTACTGTAACTCTATATACAATAATATCACAGCAATTACATGGATCTCTGTACATATGTGTATACCCGCACCACGAAGAAATTCTCTGAATGAGACGGAAGTAGATAGACGTGATGTTCATGTACAGTCAAACAAATGATTACATCTTCAGAAAGAGCTGGACGATTTTTTCAAGAGAAAGAGCTTCATAAATTAAGCAAGTCAGTAATACATTGGTCCATCCATACAGCCAGTTATTCGGCTTGGCATTGAATAAAAAAGGTGTATGTCCTTCAAATGGATAACGTGCCAATTTCTGTCCAGCTGGCGCATTAGATCTCCAAAATCCCAATCAGGTTGAAGGGCCGTGCCCATAATTCTCCACACTTTCTGAGTTGGAGAGGGATCCGGCAAACTTTCTGGTCAAGGTAGTGTTTGTTAAGCACGAAGACAAGCAGTAGAAACACTCGGCGTGTGTGGGTGGGCACTATATTGCTGAAATGTAAGCCCAGGATGGCTTGCCATTAAGGGCAACAAAACAGAGCGTAGAATGTCATCGACGAACTCCTGTGCTGCAAGAGTCTCGCGGATGACAGCCAAAGGTGCTCCAGACCATCGCCCATGGTTGTCGGGCCATACGGCAGTCAACAATCATGTTGGTAACCCAACTGTGTCTACATCTACATCTACATGATTACTCTGCAATTCACATGTAAGTGCTTGGCAGAGAGGGTTCATCGAACCACAATCATACCATCTCCCTACCATTCCACTCCCGAACAGCGCGCGGGAAAAACGAACCCCTAAACCTTTCTGTTCGAGCTCTAATTTATCTTATTTTATTTTGATGATCATTCCTACCTATGGAGGTTGGGCTCAACAAAATATTTTCGCATTCGGAAGAGAAAGTTGGTGACTGAAATTTCGTAAATAGATCTTGCCGCGACGAAAAACGTCTCTGCTTTAATGACTTCCATCCCAACTCGCGTTTCATATCTGCCTCACTCTCTCCCCTATTACGTGATAATACAAAACGATCTGCCCTTTTTTGCTCCCTTTCGATGTCCTCCGTCAATCCCACCTGGTAAGGATCCCACACCGCGCAGCGATATTCTAACAGAAGACGAACGAGTGTAGTGTAAGCTGTCTCATTAGTGGACTTGTAGCATCTTCTAAGTGTCCTACCAATGAAACGTAACCTTTGGCTCGCCTTCCCCAAAATATTATATATGTGGTCTTTCCAACCGAAGTTGTTCGTAATTTTAACACCCAGGTTCTTAGTTGAATTGACAGCCTTGAGAATTGTGCTATTTATCGAGTAATCGAATTCCAACGGATTTCTTTTGGAACACATGTGGATCACCTCACACTTTTCGTTATTTAGCGTCAACTGCCAGCTGCCACGCCATACAGCAATCTTTTCTAAATCGCTTTGCAACTGATACTGGTCTTCGGATGACCTTACTAGACGGTAAATTACAGCCCCTCCAGACTCGTCTTTGCTCATCATCAGGATTCAGTTCAACCAGCCCTCAACAACGAAGACATTTGTACTCCAGTCAAAGAGATTTCACGCAGAAGATGTATCTGGAGACCCCTGAGGACAGTAGTGAGACATCAAACTGACTGTTGCCTGCCAAACTGCCCAGAAACCAAAAGTGCTGGTCTGGGAAGCCATTTCTTTCCATAGGAGGACCTGTTTGGTTGTTATCCTTGGCACTCTTGCAGCACAACGTTGGTCAGCAAGGCCGCCGGATCTCTCCACAATTGAGAATGTTTGGAACATTATGGGCAGGGACCTCTAATCTGCTCGGGATTTTGACGATCCAAAGCGCCTATTGGACAGAATTTGGCACGATACCTTCAGGAAATGCAATAACTCTCAATCAGTGCCAAGCCAAGTAACTGTTTGCATAAGAGCCAGAGGTGGACAAAAGCGTTATTAGTTTGTCCACTTTATTAAGCTCATTCGATTTTTTGTCAAGGAGTGTACTTTTGTGTTACAATTCCATCTAGATTTCAGCGAGCCCTAACGTTTTCTGCAGTGTCGCTCTGAATGTCTTGAATATCTTCCATCAGCCCAAATTGATAGTGGCTCAAAAGTTGGAGGATAAAGCAGGTAATTCTAAGATATTGTACTCTTAACGGGCACACTACACTTCCCAAGAAATCTTATTTATCTATTCGCGTTCTTTATTACTGATTCCTTGAGTTAATTCTATGCTGTTTCGCAGTGCAATATTGTTCCAAAAATCTGCCGTCGCGGGGTAGCTCCGCGGTCTATGGCATCTTGTCACGGTCCGCATGGCTCCCCCCGTCGGAGGTTCGAGTCCCCCCTCGGACATGGGTGTGCGTGTGTCGTCCTTAGCGTAAGTTAGCTTAAGTTAGATTAAGTAGTGTGTAAGCTTAGCGACCGATGACCTCAGCCGATTGATCCCATAAGACCTTACCACAAATTTCCAAATTACCTAAAAATTGAGACGAGACCCGCGTTCCCGTACTGTGCCACGCGCGGCCACTCTAACATCAGAGGTTGGCACTAATCCAAGCATCTGCTACGTCCTCGGATCTATTAAGGAAGGGGGTAGGCGGGAACAAGATTGAAAGAAGTCATTAGACTAGCACCACAGTGCCAATTATCTCTGCGCATTGGAAGAAACATTCCAACATAGACTGTGAGTGGACTATTTCCGACGGGAAATTTTGCCATAATAGAAAGAGAAATTACCGCCAGTGATCTGGATATTTGTGGTCTTGGTGACACTCAATGGAATGGAATTGACCATTTCATGACCCAAGGGATCAATACTACGTACTTTTCAGGGAGTAGTGGTCAGCTGTGTTACCGGTCATGAACATGTTGATGACTGCATCATTTCTATTAAATTGAATGCTTCTCCGCGTAGAAATAGAGGAGTTTCATTAAAAACTGGAGCAAGTCCTTAGTAAGACCCGTGACGCAGAACAAACCATAATTCGAGGAGACTTCAACACTAAAACTGGAAATGCCATTGAAGCAAAGCACCTACATCTGTGGTAAGACCTTATGCTCTAGGTGAGAGAAATGAACCAGGCAGGTGTCAACTGGTGGTGGATTTAGATACCAGATTGACGTTATTCTAGTGCAAAGATGTTCGAAGTGCAAAGATGTCTTGGGTTGTAAGACCTTTCCTTTCAGCCGACTGTGATCACAACCTACTGTCCATGAAAATGCTGGTGTCATTCAAATCCAACAAGAAGAACGGTGGAAGACAAGTAACAACCAGAAACTAGAAAGCTCTTCGGAAAATTGGTGAACTTGTAATACCAAAATCCTACATTAGTCTTCGTAAGGAAGCACCAGCATCAAAAACATGGAACCAAATAAAGGAGGTCGTTTCCGACAGAAGCACGATCACAAAGTGCAAAATATCCTTGGTGATAACTGATCGCTAAACCGAAGAGAGAATCAATCTGGATCAAGAGATGTAAAAGAGACAAGCACAATGGAATGGTTCAAAGGACAAGTCATGCTTCATTCGCGGTATATTGATGTGCTAGAACAACACCATAATCGTTATCAAGTACCTGAAGTCAACAAGAAAACTCAACACCGCAACTAGTGATTTTAATCTTCGTACGAGGGTTGCAGGCGATGAAAATGTGACCCAATCGGAGACCAGGAAGATGCTATTGCGGCGTGTAAACAGTAATATGAGAAGTTGCAGTCTAGAATTACCAACAGTAGGGAGGGTCAATCAATTGAGCAAGCTACATCTGAATCTTTAATCTACGGAGCGAAATGAACACAGTTCACGTTTTGAAGTACTATGAATCCCCTGGTCTAGACAGTATATCTGGGGAAATGAGAGAGAAGGAAGTTGTCGACCTGCTACATTCATATTGTACAAGAATATGGGAAGTTAGGAGTAGTTAGAAGACTGCTCAAAGTCTCTCATCATCCACTTACACAAGAAATCGTCATTTCGGAATTGCTCCATCTACCGAACTATTGCTCTCATATCCTACGCAAGTAAAATTTTGCTCTACGTCTTGAATCAGCGTTTGAAGCCGTGTATTCAGCCTCACAATCCACAGAAGAAGCAAGTTTTCTTGAAGAAAAAGCAACTCATGAACGGATTCTCAACTTACGACAAATAATCGAGAAATAGCGAGAGTTCTGTGTTCCTGTTTTCATTTGCTTCCTCGACTACAGGAAAGCCTTTGGTTGTGTTATCTCCGAAAAGTTGTGCCAAGCGTTCACAGCGCTCAGTGTCTCACAACACTTGACAGCATCGATCAGCAGTCTATACAGTGATCATCTCCCAGCTGTTATGACATGCGCAGACGCTTGTGTACATCAAAAGATGTCAGACTGAATTGTGTTCTATCCTTTTAACTGCACAACATCAATGTATAACATGCCATTAGTTTACAACACGCAGAGAAATGGTATAAAGCAGTTTTCTTTTAGTGGGTTAACCATTCCTAACGCTTTCAGACCCTCTGGCTGCAGTTGTCTACATTAAATTTTACACTGTCTTAGTTGCAACTAAACTATTTTTCCCAACGAAAACCTGAGGTACACATTTGTGAATATTCAACCGTTTCATCGTGTGCAAGTGTTGCCAACTTTTGCACACTTGTATATAAAAATACCAGCAAGTCAATGTAGCAGTGCGCAGCAATTGTGACCACCAGAATGCACGAATGTGGTTGGTTCGATATATTCCATTGTATTACTGAATACTGTTACTTCTATTATTAAGTGATAATTTTACTATTTATTAGAAAGAGGAATATTTCGTAATTAGTTATTTTTAGTCTATAAAATGAAGCCAAGTATACGAAGTATGTTTTGAAATTTGGTACTTACTTTCGTATAAATTTTGCATGTAATATCATTAAAAAATCACCTAACAGCATTGCCACATAAAAAAACATTTTCCGTCCTCCAGAAAAAATTCATGTCTGAAAGAGATAATAACAGGCCATGAGTGCTGCATTTGGACGTACAAACAGTTGTGCAGTATGTAAGTCAACCAAAAGGAACATGTTACTTCTGCTTTTACACACAAAACACTTCCTTTATCTCACTCTCTCTCTCTCTCTCTATCTCTCTCTCTCTCTCTCTCTCTCTCTCTCTCTCTCTCTCTCTCTCTCTCTGCGGCTACAAGCAGAAGAAGTTTACATAATTCACTGGAAGATGGTCTTGATCATTGATCTTTGTCGCACCAGGAAACACATTCTTTCGTGGAAATAACTGGCAAATATTTTATAAGGAGCGCTCGCCAGTAGCGATGCTTGTCATAGGTGGGAAAAACACCTAAGAAAAGATTTTCATACACCACATAACAATTCAGCAAGTTTCTGTTGCGGTTAGTCATTAAAAATTATGTGCGAATAACAGGCGATTTGGGACCCATTTCGCCGTCGACCGCGTTGTGTTCGCGAGGCCGCTCTGTCCCGCCGTGGCGGCCTCCCGCGCTTCAGAGGCCATGCCGGCGGGTCGGCGGCGGGCGCAGGCCGCAAGCGTGCGCGCTCACGCGGCCTCTGTTTGCACGGCCGTGTGCGATCGATGAGTCAACTGTCGCCGTGGGTTACGACCCGACCCCGCAGAACAATGTCCCCAACACAGGTCACTCCGGGTTTCTGGGATCAGCAGCGCCGTTTGCACACCTGCCGGGACTGCTGTGGACCCCGATTACAATCGCGTAACTCCACTACAAGTCCAATAAGCTGCTACATTCTTACGCACACATCGCGATCTGGTAACAAAGGTATCTGGTCCTGCTCGCAAAATTCGCCAGCGTACACGTTCTTAACACTTTTCGCTCCCATCCAAGTACATTTGACAAAAATATTTACTAATGTCTCAGATACTTCACAAGACTGCGGCACCAAACACATTTATTGTGGCCAGCCACCTATGACGCTTCTGATCCATTCAAGAATACGATATAATAATATCTCTTTTGCTTCTTTTATTTACCACAACAAAGTAGCAAAATAACACGGCACGCTCGTATCAGCACACCTATTCGGACTACAATAACCAGTTATTAGCCAGTAAACTTTATTTAAATAAAATGAAAACTACAACTCACAATATGTTGAATTTATAGTTCGGAGCCAGCGGCAAAAAGAAAGTGAAATATATTTAAAAGCGTAAATTCTTAATAAAAATATAACATTAATATATGAATGCCTGAAGGTAAAACGTGAACAAATAGGCACTGCTAGTGAAATTATACCTCAACTGAATTTAAATTTCAGCTCTAAAAAAATCGCAAATCCATTAAAAACTAATCAACACAAGGACAGAACCAGCCTCTTGTCAAGGGGACTTTAAGCATGACACAATTTCACAGCATTTAAACCAACTTATCTTGGATAAAGTACCTTCTACATCCTCTGACTTAAATAGCATGATTTACGATTACAAATTTTTCTCAAGGAAGGATCTTTCTCATCAACATTGTGTCTTAGCACTACAGGCCCTTGAGAGAGCGTAGGCCCCGCTGACGGCAGCAACATCTGAGACAGCCTCGGACACGACGCAGACAACTTGAACTCTATAATATATGGAGAACCAAATAAATTTACAGTCAAGCAACGACCTGTGAACCCACCAATCTTTTACTCAGCACTAATATAAGGTAGAAAACATTGAACTAAACGATTAGAGCAACCAACTGTTTCGTTAAATACCACACAGCTCATATTGTGGCTCATATAGACAAATTTTCAGACATGGAGGTGAAATTTAATTATCACTATTCGGCTTGGCCGGCCGGTGTGGCCGAGAAGTTTTAGGCGCTTCAGTCTGGAACCGCGCGACCGCTACGGTCGCAGGTTCGACTCCTGCCTCGGGCATGGATGTGTGTGATGTCCTTAGGTTAGTTAGGCTTAAGTAGTTCTAAGTTCTAGGGGACTGATGACTTCAGATGTTAAGTCACATAGTGCTCAGAGCCATTTTTGAACTAATCGGCTTCTACCTTACCTCTGTACATAACCATAGTACTAAAGGGCATCACATTGGTATTTTATTACACAATTCAAGTTACAAAGCGTTGAGCGATTAAGAGGCTTAACTAAACTATGTATCGCCGAATACCACTAATGTGTACAAACAGATTTAAAGTTTACAGTGTTTATAATGACAGCTCCCAGATGCCACATAGTTTAAGAGTCACTAGCAGAACTACAGGAGCTTAGCGTTTGTCACTGCCTTCACGTTAAAACGTTTTAAATGGTATGTGTCTCTCACGACCATAGAAAGCCCATTTAAAAGGCACAACCAACTGATTGAAACCTGCAGAGCAATACAGAAGGGGCAGAACTCCGGCACTGCTGAGCCGAAAGTAAAGTATTGCAGCCACCACATGGCAGGGTTTCCAACAGAAAAATAACTGCCAACAACTTGGTATTTCGCAGCACAGAACTTAAAACGGCCCTCCCGCTACAAAGGAAGGCGTCTATGACAGCAGCATGAAGGTTGGAGATACTGCGTGATGCCACAGGACAGGACACAGCCACATCCAGGCCTAATGGCCCTCGAACAGCAACAACTTCCACTGCGGATGCAGACAACCCCATTTGCGCTACGCCGACTTGGAATCGCCGTGTCGGCGCCCTCAGCGGTACCGCTCCTTCGCATCTCGCCAAACCAACAGAGAGCCCACAGTGCTCCAGGGCTGACTGCCAGCTGTGACCGCTGTAGCCGTACCACGTTCGGTACACGAGAGCACTGCCCTCTGCCGAACGTGCTCGTATCTCTCTCCAACCACACTGGAAACCGACGTGTCAGCCCGTCTTAGCCCTCTTCTTTTAAGCTTCACGTGACCAACCACGCCACGTCAAAGCAAGCTAAGGTGATGAGCCGAGCCGGCAGCTGTGGCCGAGCGATTTTATGCGCTTCTGTCTGGAACCGCGCGACCACTACGGTCGCAGGTTCGAATCCTGCCTCTGGCATGGATGTGTGTGATGTCCTTAGGTTATTTAGGTATAAGTAGTTCAAAGTTCTAGGGTACTGATGACCACAGAGCTATTTAAAGAGCCGACAAATGGCTGGCGCCAGAGATAAACAGAAGGCGCCACGGCTCAATTTCCAAGAGCTCCTAAGAGTAGATGCCTATCTGTAGTTGTAGTGAAAACCAATAAACGAAATCTTCGCACTTACTCGTGCTAATGGAAATTTTCAGCATGTATTTTTTTACAAAAAAAAAGTTCAAATCTGTGCGAAATCTTAAGGGACTTAACTGCTAAGGTTATCAGTCCATAAGCTTACACACTACTTAACCTAAATTATCCTAAGGACATACACACTCACCCATGCCCGAGGGAGGACTCGAACCTCCGGCGGGACCAGCTGCAAAGTCCATGACAACAGCGCCCTAGACAGCTCGGCTAATCCCGCGCGGCCATTTTCTTTACAGCAACATATTTCAACGAGCTTAGTCGTGACGTGCCTTCACATTAGGTATGGATTACTTTTACAAGAGAAATAATGTGTCTTGAGAAACAGTTCCCTAAAATAATGTTTGCCTATTCAGTTTTGCCTGCCGGACTGATTCCCCTTATTGTTAACCTTTCCGAAAGGTCTATATCTCCTAACATGTATTTATTATACTGTTCCTGAGTTTACCTGTGTGTTTGAGTAACCCTAAGCGGACGTTAAGAAATTATTGATCCCTGATCGCCTGCTTTCAGACCCAAGTAGGAGCAATTCAGAAACCTAACGGTACTGTTTCAGAAGTTTCACTCTAGCATTCAACTTCGTTTGATTTGCAACCGTTTAATTATTGCCAGCTTAACATCTAACAGTGTCATATTAATATAAATAAAAAATTACGTCCACGACATTCCTCAGGCAATCGAATTGGGCCTATTTGTGTTCCACCCTTGATACACGTTTGATGTGTTCACGTAAAGGTTTCTACCCTGTTAACCGGTAATGACCATCACAGACTAGTATCAGAGCGAGTGAAGCAGCATCAGTTTGCTCTCTAACTGATGTATATATGAATTTATAGCTAAGCTGCAGCTTCCCGTCGGCCGCCTTTTCTTTTTTCAAATACTTTCAAAAGGGTTTTGATACATGAGGAACATCGAGGCTGTGTAGGAAACTGCTTCTCATTTTTCCCTTTCTTACACGTAAGAAACACCACGGTCATCTGAAGAACACATCACAGTTTGTTTTGGTGGGAGAGTTAGTGACAGACAGAGGATTTTAATTGGTCTTGGAATCATGTTCTGCTATCCCGTCAGTGAAAAATAACCATGAATAACTATGAGCCATCAACAGCAAAGGATTTGATTGCGCGATAAGCTAAGAGACGTCATCAATTATCTCACACATACTACAACTGAGCAGGCAAATAACACTTCATATCATCTACATCTACATCTACATATACATCTACATGACTACTCTGCAATTCACATTTAAGTGCTTGCCAGAGGGTTCATCGAACCACAATCATACTATCTCTCTACCATTCCACTCCCGAACAGCGCGCGGGAAAAACGAACACCTAAACCTTTCTGTTCGAGCTCTGATTTCCCTTATTTTATTTTTGTGATCATTCCTACCTATGTAGATTGGGCTCAACAACATATTTTCGCATTCGGAAGAGAAAGTTTGAAATTTCGTAAATAGATCTCGTCGCGACGAAAAACGTCTTTGCTTTAATGACTTCCATCCCAACTCGCGTCTCATATCTGCCACACTCTCTCCCCTATTACGTGATAATACAAAACGAGCTGCCCTTTTTTGCACCCTTTCGATGTCCTCCGTCAATCCCACCTGGTAAGGATCCCACACCGCACAGCAATATTCTAACAGAGGACGAACGATTGTAGTGTAAGTTGTCTGTTTAGTGGACTTGTTGCACTTCTAAGTGTCCTGCCAATGAAACGTAACCTTTGGCTCGCCTTCCCCAAAATATTATCTATGTGGTCGTTCCAACTGAAATTGTTCGTAATTTTAACACCCAAGTACTTACTTGAATTGATAGCCTTGAGAATTGTACTATTTATCGAGTAATCGAATTCCAACGGATTTCAGACTGTTTTTTAGGTGTTGTAAGAATATCAGTGTCATGGCAGACGACATCAAGATAATTTTTCCACTGCGACAAACATAATTGTACCAATGCAATGAATAGTTTAAACATATTATGTGTGATTTCTTCTGCTCACCTGATCATAAGAACCATAACTTCTCAAGACATACGAGCATACGGAACCCCAAGCCTATGGATCAAATTTGTGTAGACGCTGGTCTCTATAATATGTAAAACAAGTTTAAAAATGACTGAATAACATAAGCAATTGATATGCAAGTTCACTACCTTGCTACTGCAATACCGTTGCACATAACATTGACATGTAAATAAGTGATTTATGTAATAATACAAAATGGCTCTGAGCACAATGGGACTTAACATCTTAGGTCATCAGTCCCCTAGAACTTAGAACTACTTAAACCTAACTAACCTAAGGACACCACACACATCCATGCCCGAGGCAGGATTCGAACCTGCGGCCGTAGCAGTCCCGCGGTTCCGGACTGCAGCGCCTAGAACCGCACGACCACTGCGGCTGGCGTAATGATACAATACATCAGAGTGACTTGTATGTTCAGGATTTAAACACGCAATGATAATGAGACGAAACAGCAGGCGTGGCAAGGCTAGCCGAAAGACGTCCGTGTATCTTTTATCGGAGAACGGCAATGAGGATTTATGTGAAAGAGTGCACATAAGTCTAACTCCAACAGAGGTGTTAATTTTGTAAACTGTGGTAACAATTTCTGTACACAGGGTCGGGAAGCAAAGGTGCCAGGCACAAACCGCTTACTTTTACACTAGCACCAGCTGTTAGTATTTGTTATTAGTCAGTGGAAAAACTAGGACAGCCTCTCTATACCAACTACCTATTGCCCTTGCTGTAACTAGTGACACTGGTAACATTAGGTACTATGCTCTCGTTTTTCGTCACGTGACCAGTTACGTTTGTATTACTCCTCATTACTGTCAGGAGAGAGCGCTTACTGCTGACACAACTCTCGTACGATGGACTGCGAGTTGATGGGTAACCACTGATTAGCTTACAATGTAGTAGCAGGCATGTAACGATTTAGCAAGAAGATTGAATTCAAGTGCCATAAACATGGACGAATCCACGTATTTTGACTTACCACCGACAGTGTACAGAATAATAGAGCTGACATCATTCATGTGCTACACAATGCTATTTCCATACAACAGTTCTATCGTACCCTCCTCATTTAAGGGTTGTAACGAATGTCCATAATAATTATTTGTTGGATGTATTCCTATATGCTTGCCCCAGCAGTTCTACCTTCTGCAAGTTCCTAACTTTGAAGGCTATTCTTCGATAATACGTTTCATAGCCTACTGTTCCTTCTTATCAATAATTTCTTTATTTTTTCCTCGCCCATTCTGCAGAGACTTTTTTATTTCTTATTATCCCAGATTATTTCCAACAACATTCTGCATCACCACACCTAAAAAACTTCATTTACCTCTTATTTCGTTTGTACGCTATCCATCATTCACTTCTGTATAATAATTCGCTCCAAAAGTACAATCTCAAATTTCCTCTTCAAGTTAAGGTCAATGTCAGATGCTAGTACATTTCGTTCGGTCAGGAATCCCATCTTCGCCTGTGCTGGTCTGCTTATTACGCCCACTTTGCTTCGTCCATCATCATGCGTTATTTTGCTTCCAGGGTAGCATAAGTTCGTCTCTCCGTGCAATTCGTGATCGCTAACTTCATTTCTGCTAACCCTCATTACTTTTATCTTTCTTCAGTTCACTCTTTATCCATAGCGTGTGCTCATTAATTCTTGATTTCATTCAGTGCTCCTTCAATTATTGCTCGTTTTCACTGAGTATAGTAACGTGATCAGCTATCTGTCACTGATATCCTTTGATCCTGAATTACAGTACCACTCTTATATCTTTCATTTGGGCCATTGTTCCTTCCACGAGATTAAACAGTATGGGTGAGAGACTACGTCTCTCTCTACCAGTTAATCTTAATTTTCCTTCTAAGCTACTGTGCATATTGTATATAACTTTTCTTTCTCTATAGCTGCCGGCCGCGGTGGTCTCGCGGTTCTAGGCGCTCAGTCCGGAACCGCGCGACTGCTACGGTCGCAGGTTCGAATCCTGCCTCGGGCATGGAAGTGTGTGATGTCCTTAGGTTAGTTAGGTTTAAGTAGTTCTAAGTTCTAGGGGATTGATGACCACAGATGTTAAGTCCCATAGTGCTCAGAGCCATCTCTATAGCTTTCTCCAATTTTCTCAGATTTTCGAACTTCTTACCTCATTTTCAACTCTCGAACGTTTCTTTCGAGTCATCAGACCTTTGATTTTTCTTGATTTTTATGACGTCTTGGTGACATTGTAAAGTGCAAAGTGAGAACTGCCTGTCCAGTACCCTTATGTTTCCTAAAGCAAAACTTAATAACATCAATAGTTCCTCCCCTTCTCTCGTTCTCCAAGATAATAAATTTCAACAAAACAGGATTAGTTAAAGAAAAGCATATCTTCAATCGCAAACAACGCCCAGGAAGTAGTGACCAGCTTGAACACTCTACCTTAAAACACTGAGCGTATTTATGAAACTTCGCCGGCCGAAGTTGCCGTGCGGTTCTAGGCGCTGCAGTCTGGAACCGCGAGACCGCTACGGTCGCAGGTTCGATTCCTGCCTCGGGCATGGATGTGTGTGATGTCCTTAGGTTAGTTAGGTTTAACTAGTTCTAAATTCTAGGGGACTAATGTCCTCAGAAGTTGAGTCCCATAGTGCTCAGAGCCGTTTGAACCATTTTTTTCTTTATGAAACTTCTAGCAGGAAAGTTTTTGCTGCAGACGTCCCCTCCAAATACTTCCTGTACTTCATAAATATAACGGGTATGACTTATTTTGTAGCCCTAGACTCTATTTTTAACACCGTCTTCTTTCGTTGCATGGGATGTATAGCAAGTCGCAGTATGAACCCACCTCGTCATGATCCCTGCAGTATACAAAACGGATATATACATTTTGAGAATTTGTACTGGAGGTAAATTCAAAGATATAGTATTTATACAGATTTTTTTATAATTTTGAAATATCAAGCTTATACACCTGTTGTGATATGCACTTTTACCAAAAGACACACCAGATAAACATCTACATAGCTCATTCGATCAGGCGACGGCAAGTACCACTCATTTTTCACTTCATCTCTAATGTCCCTAATGTTCATGAGACGTTGACTCTGGCTCATACCATAGCAGAATAGGATAGTATAGTGCCACACTGCAGATCGCTTCTACGTTACTCTGGTACGCTGCTTCTGCCTGGGAAGAGAAACATGGCGGGGCTGCCGTGTTTGCGATGCTGGTCGCAGCGGACTGAGTCAGCGGCCGCCCCTGGCAGTCCGACTGTCTGCAACACTCTCCTCACAGCCCGCCTACCTACTGGGGTTCCGCACTGTAAACTACGGAGACCACAAACACACGTCAGTGAAACGCTCTCGTCGCTACCCTTCGTGTCTGATTTGGTACTTAAACCTCTCGCAACAGCTCACTAAACTCAAGGAACAAGCTGGGTTCGCACAACGATGTGTATGGAAAGCAGCTGTGATAATCTTCCTTTTTTCTTAGTTTCATGTCGAACTGCCTTTGACTGTTATTTTCAAATTTTGTGTTTGTGCTATTGTATGCGTCGACGATAATACTGTAGACAGCCATTTTCTTTTGGCTAATGACTGAAACTATGTATGGACTGATGATGCAAAAAATGCCATACCAAGAAACAACTGATTTAGAGTGACGTTGTAATTTGACAGGTTAATGTAAGCGCGAGATAAGTCATTGTAAAAGACAAATCCTGGTACATTCATAACCACTGTAATCGCCAGAATATTGAATGCAAGCATGAAAACTTGCATGCATTACATTCTACAGATGCCGCATGTCAGTTTGTGGGATGGAGCTCCATGCCTGTTGTATTTAGTCGGCCACTAAAGGGACAGTTAATGCTCGTTGTGGATAACGCTGGAGTTATCGTCCGATGATGTCTCATATGTGCTCGAGTGAAGACAGATCTGGTGAGCAGACCGAGGCAACATGTCGACATGAAACTTCCTGACAGATTAAAGCTGTCTGCCGGACGGAGACGCGAACTCGGGACCTTTGCTTTTCGCAGGCAAGTGCTCTACCAACTAAGCTACCAAAGCAACACTCACGACCCGTCCTCACAGGTTCAATTCTGCCGGTACCTCGTACCCTGCGTTCCAAACTACACAGAAGCTCTTCTGCGAACCTTTCAGAACTAGCACTCCTGGAACAAAGCATATTGCGGAGATATGGCTTAGCCACAGCCTGCGATATGTTAACAGGATGAGATTTTCACTCTGCAGTGGAGTGTGCGTTGATATGAAAGGCAAAGGTCCCGAGTTCGAGTATCGGTCCGGCACACAGTTTTAATCTGTCAGGAAGTGTTCTGTGAAATTTGGAAGGTAGGAGACGAGGTACTGACAGAACTGAAACTGTGAGGACGTGCCGTGAGTCGTGCTTGGGTAGCTCAGTTGGTAGAGCAGTTGTCCGCGAAGGCAAAGGTCCCGAGTTCGAGTCTCGGCCTGGCACACAGTTTTAATCTGTTAGGAAGTTTCATATCAGTGCACACTTCGCTGCAGAGTGAAAATCTCATTCTGGAACAAGTCGAGAATGTGTAGAGCATGTTGGGTGACAACAACGTTATGTGGGCGAATGACACCGTAATAGAAAACACGCTCTGGAATGCTGTTCGTGAATGGCAGCTCAAGAGGTCGAATCATCAGATTGACGTACAAATTTGTGGTCAGGGTGCGTGGGATAACTACGACAATGCTCCTGCTCTCATAGAAATCGCACCCCAGACCGTAAATCCAGATGTAGGTCCAATGTGTATGGCACACAGTCAGGTTGGTTGCAGACCCTCAATTGACCTCCTTCTTATCAGTACACGGCCATCACCATCACTGGTACCGACGCAGAAGCAGATTTCATCACAAAACACAACGGACCGGTACCCTGCCTCCAATGAGCTCACAAATGATGGTGATTTGGGGTCAGGGCGTCTGTTTCGTAGCTGTTCTTGGAGTGATCGACTTGTGACAGTTCCTTGTGCCACTGTGAAGCAAACTGCAACTCACATTGCTGTTGCAATGAAGTACGATGCGCTAGAACCATACGCCGAACACCATAGTCTCTCTGTAGTGCGACGTGGCCGTCCGGAGATCAGTCTTTTTGCAACCGTACACACTCGTGACCACCGTTGCTAGCAATTACGTACAGTGGCTACATTCCCGGCAAGTCTTTCTGGAACATCCATCTTCTCGTAGCCCTCTTACACGACCTCGTTGATAATGGTGTCTTTGTCACTTTAAGGGGCTCCGGAACGCTCTATGCTTGCAATGTTAAAATAACGCTTATAAATTACATCTTTCCTCACAAAATATTTGAGGTAGGAAGTTGAACTTTTTACAGATTATTTATTGCAATATGGGCTACAACTTAACACAGGGATTTTACAAAATTTTAGTTCAGTTATTAAAGATGATTTTTTTTCAATTGTAATGAAAATTCTCAACATTTATTTGCAATTTTTTATTTATATATTCAAAAATATACAGTTTTTTTTTAGAAAAAGTCTGTGTTAAATTATGCAGAAGTTACTGTGTAACATTTACTGAAAGTTTGAAACAAATATGTTTGGAAGATCCTTAGAAAACATGTAATTAGTATGAGAAAATAAAAGTTTTGGGAATCGAGCGACAAAGATTGGATTAACTTTTTAGTGCATTCCAGGTCCATAGGATGGATTATCTTCATCCTCTGCAAACTCCTCCTCCAGCTTCCTCTTGTTCCTCCTCCTGTTTACTCTTGCTTGTATTTCTAGACTCTTTACAGCCCTGTCTGCAGCCCGAAGGCGTTCCTTGTCTAAAGCAAGCATCGCTCGTATCATGTTAGAACCTATCTTCATTCCCATATTTCTAAATACCTTGCACATTACAATGTTGCCATAATTGAAAGTCGCGCCAGCATCATACACACCAAAGTGAAGTGTTTCTATTCCAACAAATACAGTCTTGGGGATTCTCGACCATATAACACTATTTACACTTTCATTGGGGTTTTGAGTTTTTCCGTGAATACACTTTTTCAACAGTTCAGGTGCTGCTAAGTCTCTGAAAATAGGTTTTATCACCTCCATTATTGCATGAGGCAGACTATGCTTATGAGTGTACACTTCACCAGTTAGCAATCCTTTGTTATATTTACACCAACTGTCTTCTTCTTTGGGACACAAGCTATGTTGGGCATTTTCATCGGTTGAAGAAGTATGAAAAAAAGAGCCCAAACAGCCTTCTTCATTTCGTCGACACTTTGTGTATTTTGCCTAATAGCCATTCCATAATAGTTCTGTATTTTGTCAATTACACTGTCAGTTAACCTTCCTTTCCAATCCAACCCTTTACCATCACTGAGTTTTTGTTTTTTGTACGAAGCTTTCAGTCGCCGAAGTCTTGTTCCCATTCGCTTCTGTACGTGTCCAATACACTCAAATTTCTGCACTACAACATCATCACCATAGAGCTTCTGTCCTTGAACATGTTTGAAACTTTTAGAATCACCATCACCAACGTAATAAACATATCGCACAGCGCCACAGTGGGTCACGCCCATGTAGAACACATTTCAAAAAAAATTTAAAACTAGTTGTAGTCTTCGGAATTGAATAAATTATATATCTATTAAAAGGTAATAGTCTGCAGATTCAGAAAACGCAAAAAAGTAAAAATTGAACTTTTCATGATTTTGAGCCTTTCCGGAGCCCCTTAAAGGCATTCTTTACTAACATCAACTCACCACGTCCAATGTGGAAGGTAACTAATGTCAGCGACCGTTACATTGTGTATTTAAAGCAAACCTTATTTGCATTCTCATAGTGGCGCTACTAGCGCCAGGCTTATGCGACTGGCGAGAAATTTGAATAAACGACATGTTCCAGATGCAGAAACATGCCTTCCAACTTTCATTTATGTCACACAACTCCTTCTTGGTGTTGTGATTTTTTTTTCAGTCAGTGCAATAGTGGAACGAATGGAGAAGAGAAGTAGACCAAGTCAGACAAACATGCGGTAGTATAAACGGCATGCTAAATTTGAATAACAGAAGCAGCTAACGATACTATGGATAGGAAGGTAGAAAATAGAGTGAGTTACAGCGAATATTTCAAACCTTGTGGCTCCAGCATGATTCTTGAGTTGAAGAAAGCAGATCGTGGCATGTCCTTCAGAACTGTTACAGAAATTTGTCGGGCAGTAGACAGCTCTACTCCAATTGTTGACACAACTGGTTCAAAAATGGTTCAAATGGCTCTGAGCACTATGGGACTTAACTTCTGAGGTCATCAGTCCCCTAGAACTTAGAATTACTTAAACCTACCTAACCTAAAGACATCACACACATCCATGCCCGAGGCAGGATTCGAACCTGCGACCGTAGCGGTCGCGCGGTTCCAGCGATCGAATAAAGGGTGGAGCCACGGATCGTAACACATCTTAAATGTAACGTCCATTGTTCAGAGTGCCGTCAGTGCGAACAAGAGGTGACCGAGACGTGTAACCGATGGTACCCCATACCATTACGCCGGGTGATACGCCAGTATGGCGATGACGAATATACGCATCCAATGTGCGTTCGCCGCGATGTCGCCAATCACGGATGCGACCATTATGATGCTGTAAACAGAACCTGGATTCATCCGAAAAAATGACGTTTTGCCATTCCTGCACCCAGGTTCGTCGTTGAGTACACCATCGCAGGCGCTGCTGTCTGTGATGCAGCGTCAAGGGTAACCGCAGCCATGGTCTCCGAGCTAATAGTCCATGCTGCTGCAAACGTTGCCGAACTGTTCGTGCAGATGGTTGTTGCCTTGCCAACGTCCCCATCTGTTGATTCAGGGATCGAGACGTGGCTGCACGATTCGTTACAGCCACGCGGGTAGGATGCCTGTCATCTTGACTGCTAGTGGTACGAGGCCGTTGGGATCCAGCATGCTAGCAGCAAAGTCGCGATACGATAGACCGCAATCGCGATAGGCTACAATCCGACCTTTATCAAAGTCGGAAACGTGATGGTACGCATTTCTCCTCCTTATACGAGGCATCACAACAGCGTTTCACCAGGCAACGCCGGTCAACTGCTGTTTGTGTATGAGATATCGGTTGGAAACTTTCCTCATGTCAGCACGTTGTAGCTGTCGCCTCCGGCGCCAACCTTGTGTGAATACTCTGAAAAGCTAATATTTGCATATCACAGCATCTTCTTCCTGTCGGTTAAATTTCGGGTCTGTAGCTCGTCATCTCCGTGGTGTAGCAATTTTAATGGCCAGTGGTGTACATGACCTGCGCGTAGACATCTGATGATATATGCATGGACAAAGCGACTACCCAAATGTCGGATTCCAGATACGCATACTCATTAACGTATTTCGTTACAAAGACGGTCAGACAAGTTGTTAAGGGGGTGGTTATAATATTTGGCTCACCAGTGTATATACACACATCAAAAGAAGTTTTGAATCACCTCGGTTCGGAAAGTTCCGGAACCTGTACAGAAAATTCGAATGGAGATCAACATAAACATCATTTCCGCCCTTTTTATTGCTCATGAAAGCCACATATTGCATGTTGTACCTTTGTACACAGCGGTAGCGGTACCCAGTAGCACGTTCTCTTGCATTGATGCATGCCTACATTCTTCGTGGCATACTATCCACAAGATAATCAAGGCACTGTTGGTCCAGATTGTCCCACTACTCAACGGCGATTCAGTATAGGTCCCTCAGTGTGGTAGGTGGGTCTCGTCGTCCATAAACAGCCTTTTTCAATCTATGACAGGGCGATGTCGTTATGCTGAAGGAAGTCATTCACAAGATGTGCACAATGGGGGTGCGAATTGTCGTCCATGAAGACAAATGCCTCACCTATATGGTTCCGATATGTTTGCACTATCGGTCATAGGATGGCAATCACGTATCGTACAGACGCTACGGCGTCCTCCATCACCAGCGGCGTACGCCGGCCCCACATAATGCCACCCCAAAACCGCGGGGAACCTACACGTTGCTGCACTCGCTGGGCAGTGTGTCTAAGGCGTTCAGCCTGACCGGGTTGCCTCCAGACACGTCTCCGACGATTTTTTAGTTGAAGGCATATACGACACTCATCGGTGAAGAGAACGTCCTGAGCGGTCAATTCGGCATGTTGTTGGGCCCATCTGTACCGCGCTGCATGGTGTCGTGGTTGTAAAGATGGACCTCGCCATGAACGTCGGGAGTGAATTTTCATATCATGCAGCCTATTTCGTGGCTTCACGAAAAGCATTATTCAAAATGGACGACGAGTGGCTTTCAGGGTTACTCCGAGCCATAATCCGTAGGCAGCGGTAATCCATTGCAGTAGTAGCCCTTGGACCGCCTGAGCGAGGCATGTCATTGACAGTTCCTGTCTCTCTGTATCTCCTCCATGTCCGAACAAGATCGCTTTGGTTGACTCCGAGACGCCTGTACACTTCCCTTGTTGAGAGCCCTTCCTGTCACAAAGTAACAATGGCTTTTGTGAACTACAGACACGGCGTGTATCTCCTTCCTGAAGGAATGACTGGAACTGATCCGCTGTCCGATCTCCTCCAGCCAACAGGCGCTGCTCATGCATGGTTGTTTACATCTTTGGACTAGTTTAGTGACATCCCTGAACAGTCAAAGGGACTGTGTTTGTAATACAATATGCACAGTCAACGTCTATCTTCAGGAGTTCTGGGAACCGAGTTGACGCAATACTTTTTTTGATTTGTGGAGAATAAGTAAGAGCGCTGCAGGACATTGCGTTAGAGAAAAGTGAGTCGCAGAATTGTAAGTAAAGCAACGGTAAATATCCGCTTTGTTTTATGTAAATTATTCATCGAGCAGATCACAGCACAGATAGAAACTGTTGTAAATTACATTGAAATATGTGGAGAAGATCCGACTCTTTAGAAATTGTCTTTCGGAAGACTGACAACAGTCACCATCGCTGCTAACAGCTCTCAGCATCACATTTCGGCTGACATCCACCGATGCGTGACATCTTTATTTCGATTACTTTCATCTTATTTACGACGAGCCTAATAAAAATTTCCAAAACTGAATGAATTACTGAGACTGGAGGTTTCTTTGAAGACTTACTGATATCTCGACTCTTGTGTTTACTATGACACCATTCGTCAAGCACTATAGATGCATCTTCAAAATTTTGCGACAGTATAAATTAATTCAAGCCTTCTTCCTATCTACGAATTATAGCGAGAATGATATAGAATATTGACTAAGTGGTCGACAGGAAACGTAAGTATCGTGACTTGGAGCAAAATCAGAAATTGTTGTGTGATATGTAAATGTTCCGCATCGTTGGGCCGCGAGACAGAGTTACCCTCAATCATTAAATTGGCGTCCACCTGCTCAAAAATGTCCTCTCGTTCTGTGGAGTCGGAACATCGTGTTGGTTAACTGTAGTGCGACTCGCCGCGGTTTTGTGAGGACGGGCGCGCTAAACAGGTGACGCTCGCCACCGCATTTGCTGCGTTACCCCCGGCGTTGCCCGCCGCGTTTGTGAGCTGGCGCGTTAACAATTATTCCACTGTTTCCTGCGTTTAATGTGCCCATTTCGTCAACCATTCGGCAATTATTTCGGAAATTACAGGGCATGTAATCGATGTGTGCTGAAAACGGCCTCGACAAATTGCTTTCCCCGTGTTCCCACATTGCAGAACACACTCTCCAGAAGCTACCAGCGACATGTTGACATCTCCTTCAGTTACGCTACAAGGACAGTGGTCACATTTCTTCTGCACCTCCTACGATGTACCTGCTATAAAATACTTCCTATATGCAATTAGGTTACCATTATCATGAAAATCTCTCTTCCACGATTTTACACTGAGTACTTTTGTTATGAGTAAGTTATTGTAACGAACTGCATAAATCGCAAGACATTGCACATTCTTTGTCGCTTAACTGACTTACGATTTTGAAAATACGTATAGGACTATGAAGAGTGAATATGAGTATGTGACTGGTTTTCATAGAGTCTGCTATGAACAATCACGGCTAGAAAGACTTGTGCCACTGTACGCCTAGCAAGGAAATTATCTGTACGTGTATGTACTGACAACCAGTCTGCCAAGGGTAGCGTTGGGAAGCAGTTTCCATGACGTCCCACAGTTTATGCCCAACACATATACTACTAGGTCGTAGGCCAAATTTATGGTATCGTGGCTGTTCTGACAGTCATTCTATTGTTAATGTACGCTTCCAAGATCCAGTCAACGCTAACTGAAGTCTGTCGGACCATTCCACATGTGAACGCTAGAGGATTACACTCTGACCTCTTGACAGCTAACGCTATTTACCAACTTCTTCTGGGGTTAGACGTTAACAAGTGTTAGTGGGGAGCATGAAGCAACAAGGAGCGACACGCGTGCTGGCGGTTCTATTTTGGTTTGATTTTGAAGTTTCATCCTTTTTATCCATATTCCATGGTGCATTTGTGTGACATCTTGCTGTGATGTACGATGCATCAACTAAGACTCCACCGACAACATTTTTCATGTTTCTCAGGGATATTTTCTGAGAATTTTAGTACAGGAGTCTTAGAGAGACGTTCACTGGTTGTTCCGAAATGCGTCTCTGAATTGGTGTGGTTCTTCTTGATTTCAGGAACTCTGTCAAATTGGTTCAAATTGCTCTGAGCACTATGGGACTTAACATCTGAGGTCATCAGCCCCCTAGAACTTAGAACTACTTAAACCTAACTAACCTAAGGACATAACAAACATCTATGCCCGAGGCAGGATTCGAACCTGCGACCTTAGTGGCAGCGCGGCTCCAGACTGAAGCTCCTAGAACCGCTCGGCCACTCCGGCTGGGGAACTCTGTCAGAACCTCAGTCTTAGACCTGACAACCTTTGTGAAACCTGCTCCTAAAAGGTACGGACATCATCTCCGCCACTGGAGGCTGGATGGTTTGATTCTCTTCCTAAAGCCGCCGTGCCGTGCTGCCTGGATCAGACTGCAGGTTGCACTGAAGCAGACTGTCCGCTCTATATCCCGCGTGGTGCCGAGCCTATAGGTGAGCATCCTTGCGAAGGCGTTCATGCGTGTCATCCACCAGTAGTCAACATGCAGAAGGTTTTTGACATGCTGATACTGTAGTGGATCACTGCTTCGCATTCGTCGTCGTTATGTTTTCAGCTTTAGCAAAACCCGGCACCTAATGGATTTTATTCTTGAAGAGAAATAAGCGAAGAGTTCCAGAAGGGAGGGTGGCGTGAAGTGTTCTGGGCAACCTTAGCAAATACATCCAACAAGTTACTTTAAGTGATGGTCCTCAGCTATAGGCTTCACAATTTTGCCTTCTGTGAGGGTTGAATTTTGTAGACAGTTTTGGGTTCATCGGCGTCAATACATTGTTTTCTGGAAGCTAATTGTAGGATTTGGCACCGTAAGCATTCTGGAGAAGACATCGTAGTTCGCATGTTGTGCTGTAGACCAATAGTAAGTTGTGGGGCGGAAAAATGCTCCTATCGGAGTGTGGTACCATTGTCTCATTCTACCTTCCGCAGCACCTTTAAAAATTTTCCCAAAAATTTCGGTAAGCGAACGTATCCACCCTTTATTTTAACGTGCAACTCATCTGTCACTTACACAAGCTCCCCTAATTACAACTTCAGACATCCACTAGTCCATCACTCTAAGTCGCTCATACCCATCCTTTACCATTTACCCACTTTCACTAACTCTTTCAGCCCAAACTCATTATAGTTATCTCTTTGTGTATCTCTGACTGTCACTGTCTCCTACAGCCCCAGTCTCCTCTGTTCGTTGCTACTACAGCTTTCTCCTCTCTCTGTCACTGTCTCACTCTCTCTCTTACTGTTACTATCTCATTAGTCCTTCCCACCGCTGCTGTCTCTTCTCACTATCACTCTCTCTCTCTTCCTCGTTATCATTGTCGTAGACTTCGCCTCTCTTTACCTCTCTCCCACTTCCACTTCTTCCTTCTCTTCACTCCTGTCCCACTGGCACTGTCTCCTTCACTCTTTTCCTAGCACTCTTCTGTCACTATGTTCCAATGTCACTGTGTGTCTCTCCTTCTTTCACACTGGTATTGTCTCAATTGCTCATTATACAGCACAACCACTGTCTCCTATCTTCCAGTACTTAAAACTTTTCCGTCTCTTTCACACTGTTTCTATTGCTTTCTCTCTGAGCATAAAAAGCACGCGTATGTCCGCATGCCAAAATTTTTGGAAACAATTTTAAAGTTGCTGAAGAAGGTAGAATGAGGCACCTAGTAGCCCATTTTCAGGCACGCTTTTTAAAAAGGAACTTATTCACCTTTTTCTTCTCCGATAGCAGCATTTTTCCGCTGGTTCCTTTCTTAACCATGCTACAGAAGGGCATGTCACTCATGAAAAAAAAAAAAAAAATTTAATGTGTCAGTTACATTTTGATGGTTTACTTACGTGAGATTGAAGTAAAGAAAAACTAATTTTATACCTCAGAATGGACTTCACGTGCACAAACGTTTTCCATGAGCTTCAGTATAGTGTTCCCAGAACCCTTGTAATGGTAATGTAGACATTTTACAGTATTTTTCTTCGTGCTAAGCCACTTTATAAACTACCTTTTCGACTCACGCCGGATTTTAGTGCGTATTTTACGTGTTAATGTAAGGTAACTTTGAACCTCTGTGTTACGGAAACGGCTAAGGAAATCAAGAAAATTTTCAAATTTGTTCGAGAGGAGGATCTTAGGAATTTATCGTAAGAATTACACCTATATGCTGTGCATAGTCGTCTAGGCATCCGCGGCTCGGTTTTGGTGCACAAATACCACGTTTTTGTGGTGTTTCTCAATTATGGATAAAGATTTTTAAAAACGGGAAGATAGTACTTCTAGATAAACGTCTAGAAAATATACTGTTGAAATTTGAGCAGTTTGCTGCGGTTAGTTATTTGGACATCCGCTGCTAACGGGTTTGCTCAAGAACTGCCCATGAACTAAATGATGCTTCCCTAAGACCCTCAAACACACCGTAGACCTCATCTAATGGAAAAAGAGCCAACCAATTTTCTCCATTCGCCTGAGCTAAAGAAAGTGTGCAATATTAAAACTTTGACCCTGTACTGTAGGGTAGTTACAGTAAGCCAATTCTACTGTTAGGTATACAAATGGTCCCTAGCCCAACAGCCATCAAAAACAGTTGACGCTACCTTCTATCACCAACAGAACCCGAGGCGTGAGCCCCAGAAAAAATTCCGTTTCCATGAGCGGGCTTTTCCAACATACTGCTAGAGCATGAGAAAGTCAATTAATATCAATGTTTGTCTTCCTGGTCCCGGCAAATAAAGTTTTACATATGTCTGGATCAATGGCTTAAATTTACAAACATTTCTTCAAATCTTCTTTCAGCTTGCCAACAGCTTTCCAATACCACGTTTCAATCTACCGTTTCGCCGAGAAACAAAAAAAGGGCATTTATGGCAAACACAGGCCGATAGTTACACCCATCGTAGTATGACCACAGATAAATGATTAAAATAATCCGTTAATAAACTCCCTTGTTACTACCACGTAGCCAGTCTCTATCGTAAATAGAAAAACCTATGCCGAGGTTAGTTCTCTTTGTCTGCAGCCGACATCACAAAGGTCTTACACCGAGCATTTATTGGTTTGTGCAGTAACACGGTCACGACGATGTACAAGAACTTACGTGCATCAATTCCTGATATGCTGGACGGCGGGATAGCAGCAGGTATGAGGTAATAAATATCAAAGAAGTCGTCAGCTGTAAGTTTTATAGTATACCGATTTCAACGATATAATACGCCATCATCAGGCCATAACAACAAATTTACAGAAATTTTAACAATAATAATTAGATAGAATAAAGACAGTATCTGTAGTACATAAAATAATATACAGGGTGAGTCACCTAACGTTACCGCCGGATAGATTTCGTAAACCACATCAAATACTGACGAACCGATTCCACAGACCGAACGTGAGGAGAGGGGCTAGTGTAATTGATTAATACGAACCATACAAAAATGCACGGAAGTATTTTTTTTAACACAAACCTACGTTTTTTTAAATGGAACCCCGTTAGTTTTGTTAGCAAATCTGAACATATAGACAAATACGTAATCAGTGCCGTTTGTTGCATTATAAAATGTTAATTACACCCGGAGATATTGTAACCTAAAGTTGACGCTTTATTGCCCAGGAGGACGATAACAAACATTGATAGTAATTGATATTCACATTAAAAAAATAATAGGTATAACAAGGAGCAATCAGTGAATTATTATTGGAAGAATATCTTGGTACATTAGTGTTCAACAGTTCCTTGGTTTTCTTCACATGATGTGAGGATTTCAGTGACTGAAGACTTATTTTCCCATTACATACAGTGTAATGCAGTTTTCTTTTTATTTAATGAATATTACCTCCGTCGGGAAGAAATATTTATTCTTCGACTTGACTCGCACTTTTCTTTGCGTTATTATAGTGTAATGCTATTAGATGAAAACAGTCTTGGTTGCAATTTTAGTTTTTTTATATTTTTTTAAATATAATGCTCGTTTCACAACAATTCCCGCAAACGTGACGTCATTTTGACTTCACGCTCTAATAGCCACTGACCAAAGGAGACTCCACAAAGCAGAAAAATCTGTGTTGGAAGCCACCAAAGAAGCAAGTATATTACGTGTGAAAGAGAAAGGAGGATGAACAACATAGGAAACGAGACGAATATGGACTTGGGATGCATTAATGCCATGCAAGTTTAATAGAAAAAGCAAGTTTTAACTTTAACTTGAATTTGGCGAAAGTTAAATTATTTCATGTTTTGGTAAAGTTTAGCTAAAAGCTAAAGATAGATAGCTGAAATTTTGTTACTGTCTTAAAACGTATTTAACTAAAATTGGACTATTCTTGTGACTTTGTAAATAAAATACTTTTTTGAAGAAAAACCCTTCATAATCATACATAAAAATTTTGTACTGCAATTTATCACAGCACTAATTTTTCAATAGTCTCCTTTAAAGATAGTAGTGTAAAGAACTTACTGGAGAAAGTAAAACTACTTTGTGTTTTAAGTAACGTGTACCTATGATGTACATAAATAATTAGCATCGTTTTTTTCACTTTCAACGAAAAAGTGTGAGACCTAAAACTGTGGTTCATACATAAAAATTTTCCCAAAATATGACTTGAGAGACGGGAAGCGTTATATGGGCTCACAAATCCTATACATTGAATAACACTGTTTAGAAAAAACAGTTTTTTTTCAAGATCCACCCTGATATTCACAGACCAGTCCCCTTAATTCCCTGTCCGAATGAAACATAGTTATGCACTTTTAATAAATTTATCATACACAAAATACCTAATTATGACTGTTGTCACCAAGTGTTGTCAAAACTGAAATCTAACAGATCTTTTTGTTTCAGCTGATCTAACAGTCCATGTTAATATATTCATCTACAGCATAGAAGGAGTTGCCTGCAAAAAGTCTTTCAAATTCTGTTTAAACTTTGATTTCTCTGAAACAAAGTTTTTAATAGTTGGTGACGATTTATTGAAAATGTGTGTTCTAGAATATTAGACCGCTTTTTGGCCCACAGTAAGTGATTTTTTATCTTCATGTAGATTGTTCTTATTCCCAGTATCGATACTACGTATTTAGCCATTGCCTGGAAATGGAGAGATACTACTTGCAACAAATATCATTAAGGAATAAATTTACTGGGAAACAGTGGTTAGAATCCAAAGTTCCTTGAACTGCTTTCAACATGATGTTTTTGAATTTACACCATAAATCAGTGTTATTACACACTTTCGCACAATAAGAACTTTTGCTCGGTTTGACGAGTTACCCCAGAATGTGATCCCAAATGGCATATAAAAATGAAAGTGAACGAAATATGCTCCTACATCTGACATCATACTCACTGCAAATACAAACCTGTTTAGACGTTTCAGAAATTCTGTGGTGTGCCCTTCCAACTGAATTTATTATAGAATTGTAATCCCAAACAATTTAACACTGTCAACCTCTTCAATCTACATGTCTTCTTATGTTATATACATGCTGGAAGGAAATATCTTACAGGTTCTGAACTGCATATAGTGGGTCTTTCCAAAGTGTAATGACACTGAAATAGCTTTAAACAATTTATTAATGTCAACGAAAATTTTATTAGCAGCCATTTCTGAATCTGTACTTCATTTACCACTTATTACAATATTTGTACCATCTGCAAACGAAATAAACTTAGCACCTAGCACTGTAATAGACGAGACTTTATGAACGTAGACAAGAAAATGCAACAGCCCCAAGGTGCAACCTTGAGGAACACCACATGCAATTATTTCACAATTAGCTAAAGACTGACTGCATACTCCACAGGTATTTCGCAACGACGCCCTACGTTTTCTGTTAGTTAGGTAAGACTTGAATCATCTCGCTACACTACCGGTAATACCATAATAATGTAATTTTTTAAGAGAATGCTCTGATTCACACACTCAAAGGCTTTTCAGAAATCACAGAAAATGTCAGTAACGTCTAATTTCTTAACTAGTGAGTTAAGGACCTTCCCACTGAAACACCCACTAAATCACGCAGGGCTAACAGGTAATTAGGATTGTGGAAAAGGCCAAAGGAGTTGCTATCGGATTCATTTCACATTTGTAATTTATTATCGTTTATTTCATAAATACACTTTTGAGACAATAAAATTTGCTTCGAGGATTAAGGCCTCCAAACAGATGCTTTAGAATAAGTTCAATTTTGAAAAGACATGACACACAGTTAAATTTACGAATAAGATAAATCGTATACTATATGAGATCAGCATACGGAGTGGCTGAGGGCCGCCAGATTAAAACTTCAAAATTACAAATGTACTGTGATTACTGAAGGCAGAAGGATACAATGTTTTACGATGCTAACAGGGCTGATGGCCAACAAGGTGCGCAAAATGAGACAAACAAACGCAATAAGATGGCTGAAGGATGCAAAGTTAAATTCTGCAAATTATGCTAATATACACTACTGGCCATTAAAATTGGTACACCAAGAAAATATGCAGATGATTAACGGGTATTCATTGGACAGATATATTATACTAGAACCGACATGTGATTACATTTTCACGCAATTAGGGTGCATAGATCCTGAGAAATCAGCACCCAGAACAACCACCTCTGGCCGTAATAACGGCCTTGATACGCCTGGGCATTGAGTCATACAGAGCTTGGATGCCGTGTACAGGTACAGCTGCCCATGCTGCTTCAACACGATACCACAGTTCATCTAGAGTAGTGATCGGCATATTGTGACGAATCAGTGTCTCGGCCACCATTGACCAGACGTTTTCAATTGGTTAGAGATCTGGAGAATGTGCTGGACAGGACAACAGTCGAACATTGCCTGTATCCAGAAAGGCCCGCACAGGATTTGCAACATGCGGTCGTGCATTATCCTGCTGAAATGTAGGGTTTCGCAGGGATCGAATGATGGGTAGAGCCACGGGTCGCAACACATCTGAATTGAAACGTCCACTGTTCAAAGTGCCGTCAATGCGAACAAGAGGTGACCGAACGTGTAACCAAATGCACCCCATACCATTACGCCGGGTGATACGCCAGTATGGCGATGACGAATACACGCTTCCAATGTGCGTTCACTGCGATGTCGCCAAACACGGATGCGACCGTTATGATGCTGTAAACACAAGCTCGATTCATCCAAAAAAATGACGTTCTGCCATTCATGCACCCAGGTTCGTCGTTGAGTACACCATCGCAGGCGCTCCTGTCTGTGATGCACCTTCAAGGGTAACAGCAGCCATGGTCTCCGAGCTGATAATCCATGCTGCTGCAAACGTCGTCGAACTGTTCGTGCAGATGGTCGTTGTCTTGCAAACGCCCCCATCTGTTGTTTCAGGGATCGAGACGTGGCTGCACGATCCGTTACAGCCATGCGGATAAGATGCCTGTCATCTCGACTGCTAGTGATACGAGGGCGTTGGGATCCAGCACGGCGTTCCGTATTACCCTCCTGAACCCACCGATTCCGTATTCTGCTAAAACCGCAATCGCGATAGGCTACAATCTGACCTTTATCAAAGTCGGAAACGTGATGATACGCATTTCTCCTCCTTACACGAGGCATCACAACAACGTTTCACCAGGTAATGCCGGTCAACTGCTGTTTGTGTATGAGAAATCGGTTGGTAACTTTCCTATTGTCAGCACGTTGTAGGTGTCGCCACCGGCGCCAACCTTGTGTGAATGCTGTGAAAAGCTAATCATGTGCATATCACAGCATCTTCTTGCTTTCGGTTAAATGTCGCGCCTGTAGCACGTCATCATCGTTGTGTAGCAATTTTAATGTCCAGTAGTGTATATTGCAACAAACGGTAAAGCAATACATTAAGTTTTAAAATGCAACACCAACGGCGGAAGGCCCACAATAACTTGTAAATTCTTGCAGATGAAATTACAATAACCTTTCAAGATCAGAAGGCGATAATGTTTGGACTTGAAGGAAACTCTGAGAACATGTTTCCAGGGTTGAAGGCCCACAACTAACCTTGCCAAATTAAAAATATAAGACACAGTTGAATTACAACAACATTAACACTGCCAAAACGATAATTATGAGAATGGCACTCAGGAGTCTCCAGTGGATCGGCCTGCCCTCCTTCACTTAGGCGAAACTGGTGGTGAGTCCACCTACACGTAATTCAACGTAATTCATGCGAATCTAACCAAGGGACAGTCGCGGACCGACCGACCAATCGCTTGCTTGCCACGACGAAGTACATGAGAACTCAAACACAAAAGGTTACGAACGTGATAATCGACAATAATGTATGTATTAGCTGTCAAAATTACACACCATGTTGTACAACGACAACAGGTGAGGAAAGGACGCTGCCTGAAATTTCGTTAGTGGTCAGGGCAGGTAACCGGAACACTAATGGCCACAAGGCAGAAAATTCCGCTGTTGCACTCAAATTGTAGTCAACCAATACAGTTAATTGCACCGCATGGCGGCTAAATTTTATTAATAGAAACACTCGGTGTTGCTCACAGGAAATCCTCCCAACAGCGAACCACTGAAACGAACCACCACAACATGAATGGATGTGGCTTGAATAGTTGAAACCACTACTCGACTTTGACGTCCTGGGTCGGTGAAGCTCGTAGCGATTGGACAGCTCCACACGCCCCGACACTGCGCAGGGACCGGCAGCGGACCCAGCCGGCTGCACGGCGCGGAGATAACTTTCCTGGTCCGCAGCAGCCGACCGACCACCTTAGAATGCCGATAACATCTAAAACAGTCGTCAGTGGACATAAAGCTAACTAGACACTGTAACGGAACATATTAAAGACTTTACTGTACCGAAGTATGCGATACCCTCCAAATTCAACCGGTTTAACGAGTATTTATGATTATAGAAAAGTTAGTGTGTATGTTAACAATGATTGCATAACATGTCTCCATAAACAGTCAACCCATTAAATTATACTGAGTAACTGACCCACACAGAAGTTTATATCACTTGATCACTGATACAGCAAATGTCATCATGTAAAAACACTGAGTTCATCTTAAATAATTAATATGAAGTACGAAAAATAGTGGACAACTTAGGTATTTTGGATCTCCTTAAATAAAAATCACCCAGTGAAACCTATTTGTTCATTAGGAGCGTTTTCACTCAGTATTCACGTAAGCAATCCTATTTTAGACGAAAACCAATGTAATTCTTAATAATTCATGTTATTTACTTATTTATGCAAATTAGAGAAGTCAATTGACAAACTTCTAAAAAACGGCCTTTTTGTAACAAAGAATTATTCTGTCAAGTCAACGAATCTGTCTGTCATTTTAATAACATGTTAAATTATGTCACTCGATGCAAATTAATAACTTTTCTGCACAAATTATGATAACAGATGTACATGTGACTTGTAAACTATATCTCTTTTTAGTAGTTCTTTGACAATGTTATAAATACAAGCAGCAAGAAGGGTCGGGAGGCAGTCGGAATGTCACTTTGGTAAAGTGTGTTTGTGTGTTATTGTTTGAGGTGGATAAACAATGCAAAGAACATGTAAAGAAAATACTACTTTGTGTCGTGTCATGGTCTTTGGTGGACAGTGGAATTAAGATGGCCACCAGAGTAATAAATATTTGAAGTTTACATATTTGTTGGTTTCGTTCGTTCTTTATCATCAAAAGCACATAAAAAACACGGGACCTCATGTTTGTAACCCTAGACAACCAGATGTAGAGCCAGCATCAGCATCGAGAGACAGCAGCGATCCAGCAAGTAGCAGCGATTACTACAACACAATGCATTTTAATTTCGCCAACCTAACATCAAGTGCTAACAAGCTCCGTAAATGGGAGTGAAATAGTGCGATTATAGCAATTAGCAATATCTACGACCAGGCGACCATTACAACACGCAACCTGATAAACACTGCACGAATACCTGAACGATACTCAACAGTTACTAAGCACAAACGAAGACACATCGGGAGTAGTTTGCGCACGCACACATACACACACACACACACACACACACACACACACACACACACACACACACACAGCCGACTCACGTACGATCAGCGAGCCAAAACGCGTCGTCTGTTAGGACGACCGACCGACGGTCCACCAAGGCCGTGGCCCGGTTCAAGTGATGCGTGGCGGCAATGGTCGGGCGACCCATGTCGACGCAGACCTCACTGCTGCTCCAACCCGACTGCACTAGTGCCACATTGCAACTACTCGACTGGCAGGTCCGGACTGCACTCCAGACGCGTTCCCTCTGACTGGCAGCCCGAAGTCGCGACCCGAACAGACAACGACAACAACAGACAACAGACAACGACCGAGCAGTGATAGCAGTCGAGCAAAGATACTACGAGAGGGGGTACATCGATACGCACTGCTAACGCCCCTCACGGTCAGCAATGCAGCAACTCACTGACAGTAGTACATTAAATTAACATAGTGAGGTTGAAGTACGTTAAAAACAGGGTGTAAATACATGATGGCGGGAACACGAGCCACGCACGGCTCACCCACTGTACGTTTTAATAGCCTTCCCTTAAGGGACACATATTGTGACTTGGAGAATATATTATTTGCATTCAGATGCTTAATGAGACACTTGAAAACAACCTTTTCAAATATTTTTGAAAAAAGGCGACAAAAGTGAAAGTGGTCAATAGTTTGAAGGGTCTCCTTATCCACCTTCTTGTAAATAGTCTTAACTTCAGCATATTTTAGCCTGTCCCGTAATGATCTTCAGATAAGAGGCTTAATACACAAATAACTTAAGACAGAACTCAACTAGCATGAGCGCTTTTTGATTAACCTTATCGATATGTTGTCATAACCACTAGAATACTTTGATTTTCATTTCATTCGTGATGGATGGTACTTCTTTGGAAGAGGTGAATGTTGTTTCAATTTCACTGAAGTTATTTGTAAAGACTGGCCTCAGATACGACATTGGACTGTTTACTAAAACTGGCAACACAAAGTTGGCAGTGACAGAAACAAAATACTTCCTTAAGGAGTTTTCAACTCTACATGTATTTGTTATCAATGTGTCATTTATGTTTAGAGTTATCTGTTCCTCTTCCTTTTTTGGTCCCACCTGTCTCCGTCTTCACTATATCCCATATACTTTTTATTCTGTTGCTAGCTGTATCTTTTTCTCATAATAAAGTTCCTTAGATTTCTGGATTACCTGCTACAAAATTTTGCAGATTTTTTGGAATGCATTAAATGCTAACTTCAGAGCTATTTCTAGATAGTAAGTAGATACAGTCTCTTTTATGTCCCACGTGATATCTTCATTCTTTGTGTAACCAATGGTTTGTTTTTTGACTTCTGTATGGTTTGAGTTACCTTTAGGGGAAAACAATTTTCAAAAGTGGAAGTAACATTGTTAATGAATACTTTGTATTTTTCATTTGTGTCAGAAATATTGTAAACAACTATCTAGTTCATGTGTTAGAGCAGTCTTCTAAAATTATCAATTTTTGGCTGATTTATTACATTCCTGTACTCTGATTTAATAGAGGTCGCAAAGCAGAGGGTTGAGTCATTTGTTAGTTGGGGCCGATGCTTCTAAACAATACCCATCATGGTGACTCTAATTGACGGTAATAAGTTTCATTTGTTCCCTTGGAAATTTGAATTATAGTGTTTTTACGTGTCTTTTTTTCCTTTCTTTGTACTGTCACTCCGTTTTGTATGTAGAGGAGCTAATCATAGGGAGTTGCTAGGAACCAACTGTAGGCGGTGTAGTACCTGTTGTCGGTGTACGTTTTTAATGGACTCAACGGATGTATGAGTCCTTCTAGAAGTAGTTTTGTTGCTACAGAGTATTTCTTGGCTGTGTGATGGCAGTGACAATGTATTCCTGTACGTGGGTCAAAGCGAGAGTCACAACCCTTATTCAAACTAATTTCATAGTGTAGCAACAAAAAGGGTTAACGTGGGCTTGCTAGTAAATGTTTACAGATAAATCTCTGGAGTAATTCGTCGCGTGTGCGAAAACAACAGCCTTCCAATAATTCCCATACACACTCTACGACAGTAAGTATGACACTCTACGAAGAATTGTCGGAATGCGACGGAAATCGGTAGATGTGATGTACATGTACAGACAAACAGATGATTACAGTTTCAGATAAATTGGCTGATTTATTCAAGGAAAGAGTTTCACAAGCTGAACAAGTCAATGAAGCGCTGGCGCAACTCTGGCCTTTCTGCAAGAAGTTACTCAGCTTCGTATTGATTGAAAGATTGTTGGGTGTCCTCCTGAGGGTCGCTGGTCATCGAGGCCCAGTTAGAAGCCGGACTCATAACTCAAGACAATTCTACTTCACTCAGTAAGATTCCAGGCCGAAAATGTGTCTGGAGACGCTTCGGACAGTGGTGGGTATACAGACCTCACTATCGTCTGCCATATGGCTAGGCAACAAGGAATGTTGGTCTGGGATACCATTTATTTACATAGTACGACCTCTTTGGCTGTCGTCAGCATCACGCTTACAGCATAGCTGTACGTCGACGACATTCTACGTTCCATTTTGTTGTCTTCCTTTGCAAGCCATCCTCGGCTTACATTTCAGCAAGATAATGCCCTCCCGCTGAATGCCAATGCTTCTACTGCTGGTCTTCATGCTTGCCAAACCCTAACTTCGACAGCATGATCAACAGATCTCTCCCCAGTTGAGGACGTTAGAAATGGCTCAAATGGCTCTGAGCATTGTGGGACTTAACTTCTGAGGTCATCAGTACCCCAGAACTTAGAACTACTTAAACTTAACTAACCTACGGACATCACATACATCCATGCCCGAGGCAGGATTCGAACCTGCGACCGCAGCAGTCGCGCGGTTCCAGACTGAAGGAGGACGTTAGAAGCATTAAGGGCAGGGCCCTCGAGCCAACTCGGAAATTTGACAAAGTAACGTGTCAATTAAACAGAATTTGGCACGATATCCCTCAGGAGGACATTCAATAACAATCAATCAATGCCAAGCCAAATAACTGCTTACATAAGGGACTGAGGTGGACCAATTGTAACACCTCCGATTTAATTTTCGACCCGATCTGATCTGATCTGATCGAATAGCAGCCCAATAATTATTAATTAATGTGACCGTGTACCTAATGGGGCTGGCAATCGGAATTGACTGCTACGGAGTTGTTACTTTCCAGTTTGTCCTTCTCAAATGCTGTAATAATGAAATGTCTGGTAACAAGAAGAACACCAACACAGTTTCACTAACCAAGAACCTATATTCGTCTCAAAAACACAAAAAGGAGGAGACAGCCACTGCCTTCGTCATACATATCTAATTACGGCTAATCTCAGCACAGGCTTCTCGTTATTCATTATCGTCACACGCAAATTCAACACTGCAATCCAACACTGCAATCCAACACTGCAATCCAAAATGATGCCGGCGCGGTAGACGCGAAACCAAAATATCGGCACTAGAAATATCACTGATCACTCTCGTAATTGTACTTCTTCACTTTCCCGGTATTATTCTAGCACAAAGGGGTTAAACCGCGGCGATGGCCACTCCCTTTGTCGGTAAAGCCTTGCATTACAACAACTGGCCTCCACACAGCTCGGCCCGCAACATGGGACTCCCTCTACTCACACTCGCCCTCGCAACACGACACAATCGATTGTTTGCCCTATCGACCTGTGCCGAGTGCAAACTTATAGTAAGGGCCTACGGACCCCTTACACAATGCATTATTGACTTTCTCCATTTATGAAGCTCATTCTCTTGAATAAATCATCCAATATTTGGGAAATTGTAATCATTTGCTTGATTATATATATACATCATATTTACCGATTTCTGTGCCATTCTGATAGTTCTTTCGTGATGTGTCGTTTTTCTGTCTTCGAGTGTACTTTTGTGCACAGTTCCATCTAGACTACGGCAATGAGTAACTATTGTAGCAGTGAGACTCTGAAATTCTTCTAAGTCTTCAATCAGTCAAAACTGATAGTGATCCAAATAAATTGGAGCAGAGTTCTACAATAGGTCATCCAAAAAAAATTGTGTGTCTTATCCCTAGCATAAACACTACACTTCCAAACAAATTTTATTAACCCATTCGCGTTCCGCACTGCTCATTCCTCGAGTTAGCTCTATGGCGTATCGTGTCGCAGTACTGCTCTTAAGAACTGAGACGAGTTCTGCGTTCCCCGGCTGTTCCGCGGGCGGCCAGTGTGCCACCGAAGGCTGGCGCTCGGCACGCACCTGCTACGCCGTGCCTGTGGTAATCGCGTCGCACGCGCATTACACGCTGGCTTCCGCTAAGCCGGCAGCGCACCCCGCGGCAGGCAAACACAAAAGGAGCGCAAACAGCCGGCGCGCCTATCCGCCGGCCGCGGCTTCGGCGTGGCTGTTGATTGCAGTGGCCCGGCTCTGCTTTTACAGTCCGTTTGATTGACGGAGCTGCCGAGACAAACGAAACAGCGGACACTGGCTTTGTAGTAACAATCAACATTTCAGCTGAAAACCATTTTTTCCTCCCAGAGTTTATGTTGGTTGTTCATCCACAAGATCACTACATGCTGGAAATGCAATAAAATGTCTCAAGATTATTCTGTATTTCTGAAGTCTTTTAGATTGATAACCAGTCACTCATACGCATCAGGCGCTATTTTTCTGTAACAACTATAACAGACACCAGACATGTACACAAAGTTTCTGCAACCATATACTGATCGGCCTATAGTTTGTACTAATATTTTTCGTCATTGGCGCCTGAGTAGTAGGTGCACCACTGCCGTCTCATTTTTAACACTCAGCCTTCCTTTTATGCATGAATCGCACATCTATAATATATTTTTCCGTTTGTAGCGTCGTTGTCACGAAAAGCAGAACCCTGGAATTAGAAATCCGATAGCCTCAAGAAATCGTTTGAATTTTGAATAAGATTTTACTGTGATGTTTTAGTATGTGTAGAATTTTATATGTGTAACCCCTTACACTAGTGAATCAATGAGTCGTACTTCCTCCTTAAGAGACTTTATTAAATAATAAAAACGATACAAAACTAATAAAAAATATTGATGCACATGGTTATACACAAGAAGCAAATCACTTCCTATGAAATATAAAATGGGAACAATTTATATGTAAGTTATAGGGTATACACTCTGTTACAGTCATTTTGTGCAGTTACCGGTACTGCTACTACCCCAGTTACGACCAAGGTTTTCGGAAGCAATACCTTGCTTACCAGGTGAATGTCGGAAGTCCCCTGCCACACATTTAACACACTCACGATTGGGATTCCCTCTACCACACTCCAAGGGTTGTAGGACATTCGGCTCTAAAGAATCGCGACTACTTAATGGCCCAGACCTCAAATGACTAATTTTGATGCGCAAAACTGAAGAAAATGGAAATATATGGTTTAAATATTAAAAACGAAACTCACTGAAGAGCTTTCAGCATTACAGTACATGATGATACATCGTTATATACCTCAACCTCTGAACTTAAGAGGTTGTTGAAACATCAACGTCACCGTTCTAAAATTAACTGAAGATCATTACTTTCAAAATGAACCCGTTCCATACACATCATCAACGTCTCCGTTCTAAAATTAATTGAAGATCATTACTTTCAAAATGAACCCGTTCCACGAACATTAAGTAACTGTTTATGCTGTGTAGCCATTCGGTATCAACACAACGTGTCCGTCAGAGAACAGAGGTCACAAATTTCTAGGTAAGCTGAAGATCCCCTCATGCACCAAAACATTAGGATCATCTACATCTACATCTACACCTACATCTACTCTGCAAATCACATTTAAGTGCCTGGCAGAGGGTCATCGAACCACCTTCACAGTTCTCTATTATTCCTATCTCGTATAGCGCGCGGAAAGAACGAACACCTATATCTTTGCGTACGAGCTCTTATTTCCCTTATTTTATCGTGGTGATCGTTTCTCCCTAAGTAGGTCGGTATCAGCAAAACATTTTCGGATTCGGAGGTGAAAGTTGGTGACTGAAATTACGTGAGAAGATTCCGTCTCAACGAAAAGCGCCTTTCTTTTAATGATGTCTAGCCCAAATCGTGTATCATTTCAGTGACACTCTCGCCAATATTTCATGATAATACGAAATGTGCTGCCTTTCTTTCAACTTTTTCGATGAACTCCGTCAATCCTATCAGTCTCCTTAGTAGACCTACTACATTTTCTAAGTGTCCTGCCAATAAAACGCAGTCTTTGGTTAGCCTTTCCCACAACATTTTCAATGTGTTCCTTCCAATTTAGGTTTTTCGTAATTGTAATTCCTAGATATCTACAGCCTTCAGATTTGACTGATTTATCGTGTAACCGATGTTTGACGAATTACTTTTAGCACTCATGTGAATGACCTCACACTTTTCGTTATTTAGGGTCGACTGCCAATTTTCGCACCATTCAGATATCTTTTCTAAGCCGTTTTGCAATTTGTTTTGCTCTTCTGATGACTTTATTAGTCGATAAACGACGACGTCATCTGCAAACAACCGAAGACGGCTGCTCAGATTGTCTCTCAAATCGTTTATATGGATAAGTAACAGCAAAGGGCCTATAACATTATCTTGGGAAACGCCAGAAATCACTCCTGTTTTACTCGATGACTTTCCATTAATTACTACGAACTGTGACCTCTCTGAACTCACAAATCCAGTCACATAACTGAGACGATAGTCCATAAGCACACAATTTCCCTACAAGCCGCTTGCGTGGTACAGTGACAAAACTCTTCCTAAAATCCAGAAATACGGAATCGATCTGAAATTCTTTGTCAATAATAAGCTAGTTGTGTTTCACAAGAACGATGTTTTCTAAAACCACGTTGACTGTGTGTCAGTAGACCCTTTTTTCTTTTCGAGGTAATTCATAATCTTCGAACACAATATATTTTTCAGAATCCTGTTGCATATCGCCATTAACGAAATGGGTCTGTCATTGAGTGGCTTACTCCAACTAACTTTCTTGAATATTGGTGTGACCTGTGCAACTTTCCAGTCTTTGGGTACGGATCTTTCGACGAGCGAACGGTTGTATATGATTTTCATGTATGGAGCTAATGCATCAGTATACTCTGAAAGGAACCTCATTGGTATACAGTCTGGACCAGAAGACTTTCTTTTATTAAGAGATTTAAGTTGCTTCACTACTCCTAGGATATTTACTTCTACGTTACTCATGTTGGCAGCTGTTTTTCATTCGATTTCTGGAATATTTACTTCTTCTTCTTTTGTGAAGGAATTTCGAAGGCTCTGTTTAGTAACTCTGCTTTGGCAGCATTGTCTTCGATACAATGTCCACTGTTATTGGGCAGAGAAGGCATTGATTGTTTCTTACCGCTAACATACTTCACATACGACTAGAATCTCTTTGGATTTTCTACCAGTTTTCGAGGAAAAGTTTCGCTGTGGAAACTGTTATAAGCATCTCGCATTGAAATCTGCGCTAAATTTTGACCTTCTGTACAAGATAGCCAATCTTTTGGATTTTTCGTCCGTTTAAATTTAGCATGTTTATTTCGTTGTTTCTGCAACAGTGTTCCGACCCGTTTTGTGTACCAAGGAGGGTCAGCTGCGTCGTTTGGTTAATATATTTGGTATAACTCTCTAAATTGCTGCCGATACTTTTTCTTTGAATTCAAGCCACAACTAGTCTACACTTATATTATTAATTTGGAAGGAGTGGAAATTGTGTCTCAGGAAGGCGCCAAGTGAATTTTTATCTGCTTTTTTGAATTGGTACATTTTTCGGTTATTTGTGGTGGATTTGGGGGCTACAATATTCAGTCTCGCTACAACAACCCTGTGTTCACGAATCCCTGTATCCGTTTTGTTGCTCGTTATTAACTCAGGATTATTTGTTGCTCAGTGGTCAAATGTGTTTTCACAACCGTTTACTATTTGCGTGAGCTCGTGAACTAACTGCTCGAAATAATTTTCAGAGAATGCGTTTAGCACAATTTCGGATGGTGTTTTATGCGTACGTCCGCAATTAAACATGTATTTTTGCCAACATATCGAGGCTAAATGAAGGTCACCACCAATTTTAATCGTATGAGTCCGGTAAGGGTTTGAAATAAAACTCAAGTTTACTTTGAACATTTCAGCAACTGTATCATGTGAATTGGGAGGTCGGTAAAAGGATCCAATTATTATTTTATTCCGGTTACCAACAATAACCTCTGCCCATACCACTTCACAGAAACTATGTACTTCAATTTCGCGACAAGGTAAACTACTTCTAACAGCAACAAACACGCCACCGCCAACCGTGTTTGGCATATACTTTCGGAACACCGTTAGGTTCTTCGCTAAGATTTCGGCTGAGATTATATCCGGCATTAGCCAGTTTTAGTGCCTATAATGATTTGAGCATCAGTGCTTTCTATTAGCTCTTGCAGTTCTGATACTTTCCCAACACAGCTACGTCAACTGTTATACCGATGTTTCCTGTATCTACGTTCTTCCTGTGTTCGGCATGCACCCTTTGTGACTGGTGACATTCTTGTGTTTTCCCGAGCACCTCTAACCTAAAAAACGCCCAATCCACGCCACACAGCCCCCGCTACCCGTGTAGCCGCCTCCTGCGCATAGTGGACACCTGACCTATTCAGCGGAACCCGAAATCCAACCAGCCTTTGGCGCAAGTCGAGGAATCTGCAGCCTACATGGTCGCAGAACCGTCTGAGCCTCTGATTCAGAACCTCCACTCGGCTCTGTACCAGAGGTCCGCAATCGGTCCTGTCGGCAATGCTACAAATGGTCAGCTCTGCTTCCATCTTGCAAGCAAAACTGGCAGCCTTTACCACTGCTCTTAGCCGCTCGAAACCAATCTCTTCTGATCCAAAGTGACACACATCATTGATACCGACGTGAGCAACCACCTGCAGTTGCCCGCACCCTGTGCTCTTCATTTATCCTTTATTTAGCTTAGCGAGTGACTTCTACTAGCTGGGTATCTACTTTATAGTTATTTTAAAAGTAAAACCAATTGCTCATTTGCTTAAAGTATATTCAGTTCAATCTTTCAATAATCAAAAGTAAATTGCTTGCCTTTTTCCAAATTTTACATCATGTTACACTGAGGTTACTGAACGTTTTCACTTTTTTTTCATAACAAATTTTAAGTTAAGACAGTTATTTATTCAACCAGTAATTTCACTTAACTTTACTTTCAAAATTTGGTATTTCAGAATGAGGAACTGCAAACTCAGTACTTTCTGATTCATTTATTTTCTCGTGAATTGTTGTGCTGTGAAAAAGCGTGACAAGCTTATGTTGCCACGCCAGTGATTATTTGCCTATATTTCTTTGCCATTACCTTTCTCAAGCGGGCTGGCGACCGTTTAATTATCCGATTTTACATAATCAGTGTTTTCTTTGTGTTATCAGTCTTTTTTGCAGTAAATAGCACGTGCCTCATGTGCGGTTCGTGAGCGATTGCATTATATTCCACCCATTTCAAAATCATCATCTAAATTTTGCTTAAATTTTGAATAGATTCTTCCTTGAGACGGATCTGTTGTATACTTTCCTCCAACTAACCGGTGTTATTTTTATTCGGCAGCGGTAGCCTTTTTCACTGTGAAACTTCATTAGGCACATGAAATCACGATCAGTTATATCGCAGTCCAGTAGGCTGATTAGGAAGGGGGAAGTTGCAAGCCTACTGGACGTGTGTAGTGCTACCCTGCCACTTTCCACACGTTTAACGGGTCGAGTTCAGCGCCGGAGCATTGAGGTGTTTAACGCGGAGTCTTTGGAAGATGCAGTTCAGGGGGAAGTGGTTGTGTTTGGTTACGTTTTTCGTACTCTAACTTGGGCACACTGATTCACGTTACAATCAACATGAATCAGGAAGTTTATTCCATCATTCTCGGTGGCCAAATGTGGTCCTTTCTTCTATTCTCTCGTGGTATCTTGCGTCAACAGATTTCTTGTTGTACGAAACAGTTGGAATCACCATCGCACGTCGATGGGCTCACTAGATCAGACGACTTAATGTCATACTAAATACCTGGTACTATTTTCATCAGAGGGAGATACGTAGCATTTCATACCCTAGCAAATTGGTAGCTCTGCGGAATAGAATCGCCAGTGATTTAATCAGGTGAATAGCGTATACCTGAAGGAACTTGTGTAACTTTTATCTCGCCGAAGTGGCGGCGTTAGGAAGGTTCAAGCCAGTATTGGAATGTATTAGTGTGGCATACCGCGCGGGGTAGCCGCGCGGTGTGGGGGGCCTTGCCACGGTTCGCACGCCCCCCCCCCCCCTCTCCCGGGGGAGGTTCGATTCCTCCCTCTGGCATGGGTGTGAGTGTTGTCCTTAGCGTCAGTTAGTTTAAGTTAGATTAAGTAGTGTGTAAGCTTACAGACCGTTGACCTCAGCAGTTTGGTCCCATAGGAACTTAGGCTACCACAAATTTCCAAAAAATAGTATGGCATCCCTCGGGCGTGACTAATGCTTTATCTGGTACGCTTATTTTAACTCTCTCAGAGGATAGTCTTAAGAGCTTAGGAGTAGATCGGAAATGCTGTAACATGAAATTATTTTTATTGTGTCGTTAGCGTTTTGTACAATATTATGTTATTTGGTTCAAGACAAGAATAATGTGAAACAGGAATCTGTCAGGTGGGAGAGTGATGTTGAATATTTCTCATGAACAATATGAAGGTACGTTTATCGGTAAGCCAAACAGCTATTGACAATTGACGGGTTTTCACTGGATGAATGGTGGAGTTGCAAAAATTAATACAAAGATAGTTGTGTATTGAATTCTGCAAATGTTTCATTACGAAATTTGTTGGTAGAACAACAAACTAAAATAACTCTGGCATTATTCGACATTAGTATGGCATATCTTGTTCTATTAACAAAATTAGTGTCCACTTTTTTACAAAGTAATTAGTGTCCAAGTACTGAACTGATAAAAGAATAGCCTTAAGCACTCTAATATTTTCAAGTGACACAAAGACTGATTACTATAAATTTTGATGCCATACTATGTGTTGTGCAAAATTTAAATTTTCTGAGATCGTAGTGTGTCTATTTGGCACTTCCACGAAATCTGAAATTATTTTCTGTGGAAATCTGTTAATTATGAACAGATAGCGCTGCTATACTTATAGAAATCGAATGGGATGAATTACTAATTCGGGGAGATTCTCTGTAACCTTAAAAGCGGCGTTTTCCGCATTAACATTTCCACGGCATCAGACTATTGACGCAGAGCACTGTTTTCCATATTCATCAACAGTCCATGTACCTGAAACAGTTTTCGCAGTCGTATTGGACAATCTGCGCTTGGTACATGTGAATAAAGTAACTTTACATTACCAAGTATCGAGTTATTACTGGAACTAAATTTTAATCCGTAACACCAACAATTTTACGAGCGCACCCACGGGCCACATCATACGGTATTTGCATGCATTAATAATCTGTTATTTTCACGTTCTATTATAAGTAGATACGAATATTTTTGTCGGTAGTTCTTCTTCTTTTTGGTGGCGTTTACCCCTCCTTAACACGAGGTTGGTATACTAATTTTTGGACATGGCATAGTACAGGGTGTGACCGGCTACCCTTCCTGTTATCATCGCTTTCCTCTTTGGCACGGAATTTGTGTAACACAACTGTCTGCGTCTGTTGTTACATCATGTAAAAGTGTGCGAATATTTCCAAAATGTTTGTGAATCTTAAGCGTATGTACCAGCTCCATGTTAATCTAGTTGGATGTAGGGAAACCACCTAGAATTCACATCCAGGCTAGTCGCACACTGATCGTCGTCGTTAATCTCCCTCCCTGAATCACCGAAGCGGTGATCTAATGCCTGCGGCTATCTGCGCGGCTGATTATGTTTGTCTGTAATTCGTTTCGTCAATTACGGCTCTTTGTGATTTCGAAAGTATTTGCATCACGTCTAAACCATTCCTATTTACTCCTACAGGCAGACGTACTAAGTAGCAGCCTTGTAGTCTCTGCGGCTTATCTCGAAGCTGTCTGCAACTGACTTTCTCAATGCAGGGCAGCGCTCAAAATGGTTCAAATGGCTCTAAGCACTTTGGGACTTAACATCTGAGGTCATCAGTCCCCTAGACTTAGAACTACTTGAACCGGACTCACCTATGGACATCACACACATCCATGCCCGAGGCAGTATTCGAACCTGCGGCCGTAGCAGTAGCGCGGTTACGGTCTGAAGCACCTAGAACCGCTCGGCGACAGCGGCCGACAAGGTCAGCGTTCAGTATAATATTACTATGAGATTTAAAACCGTACCCTAGAGCGTGTTGAACGTCAACACTAGAAAAACTATTGCCTTTAAGAATTACGTCGTTTTCAGATGTTTTTATGAAATAGTACTTTGTTAACAACTACTAGTTAATTCCCAGCTTTGATCGATGTGAAATGTACCTATGAACATAACATCATACCAGAATTAAATAGAAGGCAACGGCACTGGCTGCAGTCCATCCTCACAAACAGTATCAGAATCACAATAGATTTAGGTACGTTCTCATCGAAAAAGGTACAAAACAGATGCCGCATAATTCATCCACAGATGTCCGTCGGAGTACACTACTTAAAACACTGGGTGGTTATAGTTAACCTTTCCCTATTTAACACGTTATAACGCGGAAACTAACTACCGTACGAGTACCAAATTTGCGAGAATTTATATCCAGGACATGGGGAAGAGAAACAATGCAGAATCAATTCAATTGAAACACTTAATGGGCTACTACGGTACATCATGCCATTACATACCGGTACCATTACCGCTACAAAAGGGACTCCGTATGGCATCCCTTAGTGTCCAGAAGATTTTTAAAGCGCAGTATTTCATTCTGCACAGCAGGACGAAGCATGTCCGTAGGTATGCTGCGTTTCAGATCAACACGTGTGTGAACGTTCCCTTGGTAAACCTTGTCCTTCAGGTAGCCCCACAACCAGCAGTCAGAGGGAATGAGATCAGGTAATCGTGTCGGCCAAGCTTTTGGAAACGAGCGGCTGATAATTCGATATTTTCCAAGTGTTTTTCGGAGGAGCAAGTGAACTTCACGAGCCATGTGCTGTGGGGTCCCACCTTGCATTAAAGCTTTTGAGTTGAATGTGTCTCTCCTGTAGGGCGAGTATGACATGCTGGCGAAGCATATCACAGTAACGATGGCCAGTCACACTGCACGTCCTTGGTCCTTGAGCTCCAACCTGTTAAAAAAAAATAATGGGTCAATGATGAACTTAGCCGTGAAGTCACACCGTATGTTGACACGTTCACTATACGGAGGAACTTCATGCATAGTGACTGAAGGTGAAGATCCCCACATTCGGCAATTCTGTTTGCCCATCCCACCTGTCCGAGAAAAATGCGCTTCGTCTGTGCATAGGATGGTCCACGGCCAGGGCTCATCAACTTCACTCCTTGCGAGAAGTGAAGAGCGAAGTCAACATGTCGTTTTGCGTTATGTCCTGCAAGCTGCTGTACGCTATGGGTCTTGTACGGATACTATTTGAGAACAGTTCGAAGCACCTTCCGCACGGTGGATCACGGGACGTTCAACTGTCGTGACACAGCACGCGCACTGTCTGACGATCGGGAATTGCGCGCAAGCGTTGTCTGCCATAGCAACAGCGATTTCATCAACCATCTGTGACGCAAACTGTCGTCGGCCTTTTTCTGGAGCGACGCCCAGTCTCCAGGTGATTCTAACTACTTCATCATGCTCCGCATAGCAAGTGGAGAAAGAGTACCCTTCCGTAATTCTTTCAGCCGGCAATTTTCTCGAAATGCAGCTGCAGCATTACTGCTGTTTTGATAATAGAGCTTCACCAATAATGCCCTGCTGCTTTTGTCCAAGCTCATGTTGACACATCAACAAGTGCACTGCGACTGGTCAGGTGTGTGAGACTATGAATCACGATGACTGGTCACTGCACCTGGTGGCCAAAGTTGGAACTGGACGGTGGCGCTGTGACGCATGGAAATCATGCACCCCATACTCTGGACATTAACGCTATCAAGTTTGGTACTCGTATGGTAATTAGTTTCCGTGTTATAACGTGGTACGTAAGGAACATTTAACTATAACCACCTAGTATATGCATGACTTAATAGTAGGTACGAGAAGAACGGTTACAATAGATAATAAGTGGGCTACGCAATAAGTGAAACGCTGTTAAATTGTTCATATTTTATTTCGCTATGGTTAACTGGATGGACTCTATGGTCAAGAACAAGCCACCTGCCTATGATAATATAATAAAAGCAAGCAGCATTAGTGAACGATTCAAGTCCTTAGCTAAATTTTATATTCATTTATTTATGTTTTATTTTGTTTCTTTCATCTACGAATGATTCATACTACCGCACCTTTTCTGTCAGAATTATATACGAAGTGTATGAGAAAAGTAATGAGATTGATAACACCTCGGGCGATTTGGCAAAGCTGTCTTGTTCTACTTGTGTAGACAGATGTCTTCATACCTTGCAGATGCTCGGCCCAAGTTTTAGAACCGTAAAGCCGAAACGTGATTTTTGAGACCTCCATTAGTGAAGTTATTTTTCTGTTGTGTGTTACGAAAATGGAACAGCACCGTTATGCCTCAAGTTTTGTGTTAAACTTGGGGAATCCACGAGTGCCCCTTGGAAAGTTTAAGCAGGACTATGAGGAACGTTCCTTATCAATACGACAAGTTTTTCGCTGCCACAAATCACTTTTGGAAGCCGGAGGACACGTTGAAGATGAACCTCGCTCAGGGAGATCTTCAGCTTCGGATTTAGACGAATACATCGAACATGTGTATTCACTTGTGAGATCAGACTGACATTTAACGATAAGGATAACTTTCAGCGTGCATCAAATTTTGAACGGAGTTTGCCACATGCGAATAGTTTGTTCCAAACTGGTGCCGGAAAGCCTCATAGCTGAGCAGAAGGACAGGCAAGGAAACTTGCGAGTTGATCTTCTTGAGATGATTGGTAATAACCACGAATAGTTCAGTCGTGTAATCACAAGTGATGAATCCTTGGATTTTTTAGTGCGATACTGAAATAAAGCGGCTATGTGAGGAATAGCACGACCGAAAAAAGTTCGAATGAGCAAATCAAAGAACAAAACTATGCTGATTTGCTTTTTTGACACTAGGGACATCGTGCATAAAGAATTTCTCCCTCCGGGAGCAACTGTCAACCAGGCGTTTTACAAATATGTCCCTGAAAGGCTCAGTAAAAGGTGAATCCATTGAGGTTAGATATTGCAGCCAAGTGGTTCCTGCATGATGATCCCCCTATGTCACATGGTCACTTTTATCACGAAATTTTTTTCCCTCTATAGGCATTCCAGTTCTTCCACAAGAGGATCTCCATCCTTGTGCCTTTTTTTCCTTTCCCGTTATAGAAAGATCTCTCAAAAGCATGTCATCTTTGGATTCTGGAGAAAATACTAAAGACTGTGGCCGATATGTTAAAGGTGTTGAATCTTTTCAGCGCTGCTGCCAAGAATGCGAACGACTCCAGCGGTGTGTAGCTACCGAGGGAAAACTACCTCGAAGAGAACAATATTGTTGTTTGAAATATATAAGAATTCTGATAGATAAACAATCAGTCTCATTACTTTTCTCACATACTTCGTAATAACGAAAACCGGCCCAGGTGCAAACATGCGATAGTATGAAACATAAAGTTTTCAATTGAGATCCGTTCTAATTCTGTTCAAGGATCAGCTAATACCCTGAAAGACAATAACTTTTCAGAACGTTACAGTTTACGACTTACCGCACACTTGCACCTGTCAAAGGAAGTGTTACTCGTGGCTTCTTCGTACTCGATTGCAATACTACACTCGTCCCTGAAGTGATAAGCGAATTCCTTCAGGCACTGCAGGATAATCTCGTAAAACATAGCAAGACTTTAGAATTCACTGGTGATCTTGGACGCCAAGCAAGGTAAGTATTCTACAGGATGAGCCAAAACATTACAAACACTGCACTCTCTGAAGCTGAATGACTGTCTTCGGGCACGTGGCAAACTAAGCGAAGTCATGACTGGACGGCGAGTCAATGGAGACCAGTCGCCTGGTCAGAAGATGGCTTTTCTTGTTCCCTTACGTCGATGATCGTGTCTGGATACACTGTCATCCAGTCGATAGGCTGCTGTAATTTTATACCACATACGTATGGTGGTCAATGGGACCGGTATAAAGCTAAGATGGATTTTCACCTGAGCTTCTATGGGACCTCTGCAAATAATCGAAGACACCACATGAACTGTGGAATATGTGAACATTATTGCGGGCCACCTTCATCCCTTCATACTTTTTGCCTTCCTAGATGGCGATGTCATCTTCCAACACGATAACTGCCCCTTTCACAATGCCACAATCGCGCTAGAATAGTTTGAGATGACAGTGCACTCACTTTGACGTCTCGGCTGCCAGCTTCCCTTATCTGAACACGGTACAACATGTGCAGGCCTCCAAACCACCGATCCGTACTTTATGGGAATTGCGTGATTCGGTGCTGAATAAGTCTAGAAACTTACCAACGATATGTCTAAGCGATGTCACGAATAATTACTGTTCTGTAGCGCACAAAAGGCTGTTCATCATGTAGTCTTAAGTTTTTGGGTCAGTCCCCGACAGATCACCGATATCAAGCGCTATTAACCTTGGTTAGCACTTGGATGCGTGACCGTCATGGACTACCTAGCGCTGTTAGCAATCGGGGTGCACTCAACCCTTATGAGCCCACCTCAAGAGCTACTTGATTGAGTATCAGTGGCTCTTGTCGCGAAAACTGCCAACAGTTGGGAGAGCAATGATTAGTCAGGCACTGTGGCTCCCAGAATACTTTTGATATCAAATAGACAAGCAAATTAATTAAATTGATCAATTAATTATCCAAATTGCCAGCCCAACCCCAACTCACAGATGATGTCATGTATTTTCCCCAGCTGGCACGTGCATCCCCGCCCCCTGCCCCTCCCCAACCTCCCTCTCGCCCACCTACCCTATTGGCTGGAATTTCGAATTTTGATGAGAATTTCGAATATTGGCGGGAATTTCACTGTCCCGGGGCCGTCCTGACGTCTCACCCCACCCGGAACTGGAACCCTGGTCCTCCTGGACAGAAAGCCCAAATGTACCCCCCCCCCCCGCCCCCAACAAATTGATACTATCCAGATGCAGGAGGGAAATGTTAGGTTAGTGTGCTTTATTTATTTTTGTTGGGAAACTGAATGAAAGGTCGCGTGTAATTACATAATTAATCATAAAGGTCGGTCTTAATTACACGACTCTGTGCACAGCGCCACACAAGGGGCGCCCAGTATCGCAATGCAGCTCGAAACTGACGATGCCATATAACTGCTGTTATTCCACTGGGAAAAAAAAAATTCGCAATGCCACTCGAAACTTGTGGCAGATGCACTCAAACTTTACTCATCACCTACAAGCTGGCGAAAACAAGGTTGGAGTGGAAATTGCTATCCTTATTTTGTGGTGGGGATTGCGTTCAACTGAGCAGATGTTGGTGTTGAAAGGAAACAAGATTAATAAGTGTATTACCTGTAACCGTACAGTTGAGGTCTGTATCTATCGCTGTTTGATGTCAGAGTTCGCTACAGACGCCTCCCCCTGCACTGGTCGACAATCACCCAGCAGCCCAGGTAATCGAAGCGTGTATATGCTACCACAGCTCATGGAATTTTTTCACTTTTCTAATCAATTACACATTGAAATTGCCATGAAAAAAATCAGCACTCGTAATCAATGGGTTATAATACAACACTTGTTGGGGGGGGGGGGGGCGGGATGGAGGTCTGGGGAAAATCGTTGTCCCAAAAAATTGCAACAGGGCACACGTGGGTGGTAGTTGAATGTGAGTTCTCCTCGATGTACGATCAGGAACTAGCGAAATTAAAGACACTCTTACCTGTCCTCATCCCTTCCTCTCCTTCCCTCCTTTCACATATGGTGGGGATATAAGCTTTTTCAGATGGTAACTGCTACCACGCAGTGTGCTCTTCTCTGTGGCACAACGCCCTCCTGCATGAGGAGGCGTACGTGGTCCCTGGGCACGTCCGGCCCATCTTGGGGAGATTGTGGCTGTACAGTTCAGGCAACTTCTCTTCGCCAACATAAAATGTTTTAACGGCCACCAAACAATGGTGAAATGAATGATGATAAAATAGAGCTGTGCCCTAGTCAGAGCGCAGCTCTGTCCAGCGACCACACACATAGTGGGCCCGCCCCAGTACTTCCTGCAGTCCATCGTTCTGCCATGCAGAACACTTGTCAATGCACTTCCTATAAAAGAGCATTCATTAAAATGGAAAACACAATCGTGACAATAATAAATGTCCTTTTTCAGACATTTCAGACATGTGAAATAACATTACATAACACAGCCTTGTACTCCATTTGCTCATAAGTCGGAAAAACACACAGTAATTTCACATTCAACAACAAGAAGCTATAATTCGAGAGGACATTGCTGTTTCGTACACAATGTTAGGTCCCGTTTTATCAATGTGATGCTGTATCACACTGGCGTTTACGAAACAAATCATGAGAGCCTGTCTGGTAATAAAACCTAGTGTAAGATTTCATCGCACCTCTCTCTTCCGAAACATCTATAACAAAAACCATTTGCATGTTAATATTTGACATTTTCGCTCCATAATTCCCCTCTAGAGATCTACCTGTTATCCAGCAGATAATCATTCACATTAGGAACAGATTCGTCCGTTCTAGTTTTGTAAGCAATTTGATCATCACAGTTTGTTTCATGCAATCTACTCACATGTCAGCAAAAACACTATTATTTCAGGTTCCAAGAAGAACTATAGTTGATGTGGTGCCTGCTTTGTAGTTAGAGGCTATAAAGTAAAAACTAATCCAATAATAGCAGTGACAAATATTTTTAAATAGCCAATCGTGACGATAATAATAAAAAATTCATGATTCCACAAGAATAGTTAATTTCTATTAGCTTTATAAGCAGAATAGTGTAGGTTTGAGAGAATTATCTACATCCAGACTTTAACTGGGCATACCACTCCCTGTAATAGAACCTCTTATAAGATTTCACTGCATCTCTATCTTCCAATAGATCGAGAAACAAATACTGTCTTCGTATTGACATTGGGCATATTACATATAAACATATGGCTTCACGGAAGCAGGTGGCCAGTGGTTGAAGCCCCTTGTACAGACCCGTGTAAAGTTTTATCAGTGGTACCGAAGGAAGACCATATCCAACAGACTATCAAACACAAGAGAGGAATCCTGTGTTTATCTTTCATAAGCAGTTCAATACATTGTTTTCAACTGTAACACAGTGTATCACTACAGTTTTGTACACTGCCATACCCTTTGTCTTTCTACCATGACTTCGAGATCTGAGTCAGGTGATAAACTGATATTAACATGTTTCAATCAATTTGCTCTCAGAGAAAGCTGAACAACACATGGTGTAAACTATGCTGCTCCCACAGTACACAGAATGGTAGAAATAAAGCACAGAGGTGGTGTTTCCCATTGACAAACATTTGGAAGACATTGCAATATGTGGAAACTGGATGAGTTTGTGGAATTGTAGGGAGTCTCCAAACAGCTATCCAAAGGTGAATGATCTATACAGTTAACCTCATCTTCCACACTGATAGAATAGCATATGTCTTGGTGTTCCATATCAAAGAGCATTGATTCCCCATTTTGCAGTCATGCACATGGTTTCTCTTTCAGTGTTGACCATTGGTTGAAGGTGCTATTTGCAGCACGTAATAGGTACTAAAAATAAAAAGAAATACTGGTATTTATTGGTGAAAAAAAAATGTGGAGGAAATCACAGAATGGGGAAACAGGACGAGTCTGCGCACTGAGGAACACTTCCAAACAACTGTCCGAAGTTAATGACCTCTATAGTTAATCCCATGCTCCACAATGACAAGTAGTAGGTACTACTACTACCAAGGCTCTCTCCGTCTCAACCATTATGTGGCATTGAGAGAATACCAGTGAAGAGATGGGATGGGAAAGACAACATTGATTTAGAACGATGTATTCTAATACACACGACAGTTGGCAGTACGATCAATTTTTGCAATTTTACCAGTTGTCCTGTAATTTCAATTCCAGCCAATGACAAAGCACAATGTTTTACAATTTCTGTATCACCGCTTCATCACCCATGAACTACTTTGCAAGTACCATATACTAGGTTGGGAATGCAGATATCCATTTGATCATATACACTAAAGCATACCAGTTGTTCCGTAATTTCAACACGAGCTAGTGACACAGAAAAATGCTTCCTAATTTATGTATCACCGCTAATTCACACCTCCACTACTTTTCAAGTACCATATACTTGATTGGGAATGGAGATTGATGATTGTGCAGTATGTTCATTCGGTCATATACACTGAAGTATACCAGGCAGCGCCCTATACCGATATAGTCAGGTTATCTAAAAAAATTTCCTATGTGGATAGGCGACACAGAGTATAAACTCAGAGTATAAACTCAGAGGCTGACAGATCCCCCATACATTGTTCCTGACTAATCCTGCGTGCAACGTAATCGCCAAATGAATCCGCAACTGACCACAAGTATAAGGATCCTATACCAACTAAATTCCACATCTCATAAAGGAACAGAGCGATCTGTGTTCGTAACTTTTGTTCCGTACCAATCTTACCCATTGCACCCATCCAAATGCAAAATATCTTTCCACGTGCATACGTGTGGAGGAGGGAAGTACCCCTTATCAGTGTATAGTAGATATCAGAGTTGAGATTTTTGCTGTGATACAACAGACGGTTAAGAAGAAACGTGTGGTTTATATAGGACGGAGCTGAAGACAGGTGGAGTTTGAACCATTTCAAGTAAATCAACAGCGCTATTAATTGTGAGGTATTATCCCGCCGTCTGGAGGCAGTACCAGAAAGATAGGAATGTGGAAATGATCGTAGAGCATAAAAACACACTCCTGAGCTACACAGTTGTGCACCTAAAAATGCTATATTTTTAAAGCCATATGGCTTACTAAGTCTTAGTCGTGCGGAATGGAATGGCCTTAATACTCTAATGCAAGATACACTCCAGGAAATTGAAATAAGAACACCGTGAATTCATTGTCCCAGGAAGGGGAAACTTTATTGACACATTCCTGGGGTCAGATACATCACATGATCACACTGACAGAACCACAGGCACATAGACACAGGCAACAGAGCATGCACAATGTCGGCACTAGTACAGTGTATATCCACCTTTCGCAGCAATGCAGGCTGCTATTCTCCCATGGAGACGATCGTAGAGATGCTGGATGTAGTCCTGTGGAACGGCTTGCCATGCCATTTCCACCTGGCGCCTCAGTTGGACCAGCGTTCGTGCTGGACGTGCAGACCGCGTGAGACGACGCTTCATCCAGTCCCAAACATGCTCAATGGGGGACAGATCCGGAGAGCTTGCTGGCCAGGGTAGTTGACTTACACCTTCTAGAGCACGTTGGGTGACACGGGATACATGCGGACGTGCATTCTCCTGTTGGAACACCAAGTTCCCTTGCCGGTCTAGGAATGGTAGAACGATGGGTTCGATGACGGTTTGGATGTACCGTGCACTATTCAGTGTCTCCTCGACGATCACCAGTGGTGTACGGCCAGTGTAGGAGATCGCTCCCCACACCATGATGCCGGGTGTTGGCCCTGTGTGCCTCGGTCGTATGCAGTCCTGATTGTGGCGCTCACCTGCACGGCGCCAAACACGCATACGACCATCATTGGCACCAAGGCAGAAGCGACTCTCATTGCTGAAGACGTGTCGTCCCTCCATTCACGCCTGTCGCGACACCACTGGAGGCGGGCTGCACGATGTTGGGGCGTGAGCGGAAGACGGCCTAACGGTGTGCGGGACCGTAGCCCAGCTTCATGGAGAAGGTTGCGAATGGTCCTCGCCGATACCCCAGGAGCAACAGTGTCCCTAATTTGCTGGGAAGTGGCGGTGTGGTCCCCTACGGCACTGCGTAGGATCCTACGGTCTTGGCGTGCATCCGTGCGTTGCTGCGGTCCGGTCCCAGGTAGACGGGCACGTGCACCTTCCGCCGACCACTGGCGACAACATCGATGTACTGTGGAGACCTCACGCCCCACGTGTTGAGCAATTCGGCGGTACGTCCACCCGGCCTCCCGCATGCCCACTATACGCCCTCGCTCAAAGTCCGTCAACTGCACATACGGTTCACGTCCACGCTGTCGCGGCATGCTACCAGTGTTAAAGACTGCGATGGAGCTCCGTATGCCACGGCAAACTGGCTGACACTGACGGCGGCGGTGCACAAATGCTGCGCAGCTAGCGCCATTCGACGGCCAACACCGCGGTTCCTGGTGTGTCCGCTGTGCCGTGCGTGTGATCATTGCTTGTACAGCCCTCTCGCAGTGTCCGGAGCAAGTATGGTGGGTCTGACACACCGGTGTCAATGTGTTCTTTTTTCCATTTCCAGGAGTGTATATTTGTCCACATCAGACATACAGCCACCTTGCAAGTTCCCTACTCCAATCACAACGGGTGACAGGCTTTAAGAGGTGAAAAATACTTTCTTCTACACTGTTCTGATGTCCTAGGAAGGCATCGTCAGTGTATATCCATAGATAGAGCTGCTTCTAAACCAACTAGAATCAAGTCAGGAGACTGCTGTTCTGTCTCTTAGGAAATTAATGTTTTTATACGTCTTTTTCAGTCAGAAACATGTGTAACTCAATCGCACTTTGCGCATCAGTCATGCTTATTATTAGTAACAGTAGCGGTTTTGACGGATGCGGCTATGCCTCACTAGCAAATAAGAGAGGAAAAAACGACATGAATATCTTCGTTAGTTGATACATAGACCTACCACACACGCCCTGTTGCACGGAAATGCACACAAAGAAGTAGTAACTCCTTATGAGGGAGTAAGCAACACGATCTACCCCGATGAACCATGGACCTTGCCGTTGGTGGGGAGGCTTGCGTGCCTCAGCGATACAGATGACCGTACCGTAGGTGCAACCACAACGGAGACGTATCTGTTGAGAGGCCAGACAAACGTGTAGTTCCTGAAGAGGGGCAGCAGCCTTTTCAGTAGTTGCAGGGGCAACAGTCTGGATGATTAACTGATCTGGCCTTGCAACACTAACCAAAACGGCCTTGCTGTGTTGGTATTGCGAACGGCTGAAAGCAAGGGGAAACTACAGCCGTAATTTTTCCCGAGGGCATGCAGCTTTACTGTATGGTTAAATGATGATGGCGTCCTCTTGGGTAAAATATTCTGGAGGTAAAATAGTGCCACATTCGGATCTCCGGGCGCGGACTACTCAAGAGGACGTCTTTATCAGGAGAAAGAAAACTGGGGTTCTACGGATCGGAGCGTGGAATGTCAGATCCCTTAATCGGGCAGGTAGGTTAGAAAATTTAAAAAGGGAAATGGATAGGTTAAAGTTAGATATAGTGGGAATTAGTGAAGTTCGGTGGCAGGAGGAACAAGACTTTCGGTCAGGTGAATACAGGGTTATAAATACAAAATCAAATAGGGGTAAAGCAGGAGTAGGTTTAATAATGAATAAAAAAATAGGAGCGCGGATAAGCTACTACCTACAACATAGTGAACGCATTATTGTGGCCAAGATAGACACGAAGCCCATGCCTACTACATTAGTACAAGTTTATATCCCAACTAGCTCTGCAGATGATGAAGATATTGATGAAATGTATGATGAGATAAAAGAAATTATTCAGGTAGTGAAGGGAGACGAATATTTAATAGTCATGGGTGACTGGAATTCGAGAGTAGGAAAAGGGAGAGAGGGAAACACAGTGGATGAATATGGATTGGGGGAGAGAAATGAAAGAGGAAGCCGTCTGGTAGAATTTTGCACAGAGCATAACATAATCATAGCTAACACTTGGTTCAAGAATCATAAAAGAAGGTTGTATACATGGAAGAACCCTGGATATACTAAAAGGTTTCAGATAGATTATATAATGGTAAGACAGAGATTTAGGAACCAAGTTTTAAATTGTAAGACATTTCCAGGGGCAGATGTGGACTCTGACCACAATCTATTGGTCATGAAATGTAGATTAAAACTGAAGAAACTGCAAAAAGATGGGAATATAAGGAGATGGGACCTGGATAAACTAACTAAACCAGAGGTTGTACAGTGTATCAGGAAGAGCATAAGGGAACAATTGACTGGAATGGGGGAAAGAAATACAGTAGAAGAAGAATGGGTAGCTCTGAGGGATGAAGTAGTGAAGTTAGCAGAGGATCAAGTAGGTAAAAAGACGAGGGCTAGTAAAAATCTTTGGGTAACAGAAGAAATATTGAATTTATTTGATGAAAGGAGAAAATATAAAAATGCAGTAAATGAAGCAGGCAAAAAGGAATACAAACGTCTCAAAAATGAGATCGACAGGAAGTGTAAAATGGCTAAGCAGGGATGGCTAGAGGACAAATGTAAGGATGTAGAGGCTTATCGCACTAGGGGTAAGATAGATACTGCCTATAGGAAAATTAAAAAGGCCTTTGGAGAAAAGAGAGCCACTTGTAGGAATATCAAGAGCTCAGATGGAAACCCAGTTCTAAGCAAAGAAGGGAAAGCAGAAAGATGGAAGGAGTATATAGAGGGTCTATACAAGGGCGATGTACTTGAGGACAATACTATGAAAATGGAAGAGGATGTAGACGAAGATGAAATGGGAGATACGATACTGCGTGAAGAGTTTGACAGAGCACTGAAAGACCTGAGTAGAAATAAGGCCCCAGGAGTAGACAACATTCCATTAGAACTACTGACGGCCTTGGGAGAGCCAGTCCTGACAAAACTCTACCATATGGTGAGCAAGATCTAGGAGACTGGAGAAATACCCTCAGATTTCAAGAAGAATTTAATAATTCGAATCCCAAAGAAAGCAGGTGTTGACGGATGTGAAAATTACCGAACTATCAGTGTAATAAGTCGCAGCTTAAAAATACTAACGCGAATTCTTTACAGACGAATGGAAAAACTGGTAGAAGCCGACCTCGGTGAAGATCAGTTTGGATTCTGCAGAAATGTTGGAACACGTGAGGCAATACTGACCCTGCGACTTATCTTAGAAAATAGATTAAGGAAAGGCAAACCTACATTTCTGGCATTTGTAGACTTAGAGAAAGCTTTTGACAATGTTGACTGGAATGCTCTCTTTCAAATTCTATAGGTGGCAGGGGTAAAATACAGGGATCGAAAAGCTATTTACAATTTGTATAGAAACCAGCTGGCAGTTATAAGAGTCGAGCAGTATGAAAGGGAAGCAGTGGTTGGGAAGGGAGTGAGACAGGGTTGTAGCCTCGCCCCAATGTTATTCAATCTGTATATAGAGCAAGCAGTGAAGGAAACCAAAGAAAAATTCGGAGTAGGTATTAAAATCCATGGAGAAGAAATAAAAACTTTGAGGTTCGCCGATGACATTGTAATTCTGTCAGAGACAGCAAATGAATTGGAAGAGCAGTTGAATGGAATGGATAGTGTCTTGAAAGGAGGATATAAGATGTACGTCAACAAAAGCAAAACGAGGATAATGGAATGTAGTCGATTTAAGTCGGGTGACGCTGAGGGAATTAGATTAGGAAATGAGACACTTAAAGTAGTAAAGGAATTTTGCTATTTGGGGAGCAAAATAACTGATGATGGTCGAAGTAGAGAGGATATAAAATGTAGACTGGCAATGGCAAGGAAAGCGTTTCTGAAGAAGAGAAATTTGTTAACATCGTTTCTGAAAGTATTTGTATGGAGTGTAGCCATGTATGGAAGTGAAACATGGACGATAAATAGTTTAGACAAGAAGAGAATAGAAGCTTCCGAAATATGGTACTACAGAATAATGCTGACGATTAGATGGGTAGATCACATAACTAATGAGGAGGTGTTGAATAGGATTGGGGAGAAGAGAAGTTTGTGGCAGAACTTGACAAGAAGAAGGGACCGGTTCGTAGGACATGTTCTGAGGCATCAAGGGATCACAAATTTAGCATTGGAGGGCAGCTTGGAGGGTAAAAATCGTAGAGGGAGACCAAGAGATGAATACACTAAGCAGATTCAGAAGGATGTAGCTTGCAGTAAGTACTGGGAGATGAAGAAGCTTGCACAGGATAGAGTAGTTTGGAGAGCTGCACCAAACTAGTCTCAGGACTGAAGACGACAACAACAATAACAAGCAACACGATTAGCAGCCAGAGTAAATGTAACAGTCTTATTACTGTTTACTTTAGTATCATCACATTTCTAGTAGCATTCCTCTTGCAAAGAGAATTCCTGATCTGATGTTAGGTAGGTTTACTCATGTGTAGGATAATATAGCAGTTTAGTCCTAACACTGCGTCTCTCGAGTCACCCTCCTCTCTCTATTGAAGGCGGTATATAAGCATCTGTCCACTCTCCTACAGAACACTCTACGAAACGGCTTAAGTCTGAAAAACGCATTAATTTTTCTCCTTAATACTTTAGGGATAACATTGCTTCTGAGAACCAACCGTAATTCAGTGATATCCGTATTCGACTGCATGTGTAAGAACAGAGTTCTGGATTGGGATACTTACGTTACACCGCCGTTAAGGTAGCCCGTCTGTGTAATACTGATATCATCTTTGGTAAAGTGTGTGTTACGAAAACCAACGTAGCTCACAGAGGGAGAGGTAGGGTCAAAAGTGAATGCAGACAAAACGTATTTTTAAGCTTCTCTCGGTCTTAAGTCTGCGGATACCCACAACGCACCTCAGTCCCCCGCACTTCGTGATACTTTTTCTCTGATTTTATGTATTCTCAGTCAATGTACCTAATTTTCCTAGTTTTTCACGATTTTACATATTTCAGTTCCCTCAATTTTATTTATTTTCTCCAATTCGTTATAATTGTACCAGGTTGTAATCGATTTTTACAGATTTGATGCCATTTATCCGATAGTTTTCCCTAGGTATATTGTCATATTGTTGGCATACCCATGCGTTATTTGATTTTATACGACGATATCTGCGTGTCCTATACACGAGCCTAGTAAAAACTCCTAAGGATTCCAATCTTCCCGATGATCTACATGCATGAATTTTGGATAGGAAGATCAACGAAATGTATAGTAAGACTCACCTCGTACCTAGTAGCCTGAAAATAAATCCGTGTACTGCTACCAACACATTAGAGAGCTTGGTTTGTCTGCATACTCATGCAGCGATGCCCTTGATGGAAACTCAAAGTTTGTCACAGTTCTACACGTCCATTTGACTTCCACTCTACCATGTAGGGACCATCAACAAGGAGTTGACATGTGTACTGAGTTTATTTCTGCAGCTGTTCTCATATTTTCTCCCGTAAGTACTGTATATGCTCTCATTGCTTACCAGAGGTGCTTCGTTACTTTTTTTTAATTTTTTGTACTTTCCAACTCTGATACGTCCCCACAACCGTATCAGGACAACTACAAACTGTAGATTTCGGGTATTTCTTTTTGTCCTAATAATAAGTTATTCGATAGTTGACAGTGTGTCGACTGTACTTTGCATCCTGGAACGTGCCAGTTTCCCTTGTCCGTACGTACAGAGTGCGCATCCCTCGCAGTTTATAGACGAACAGCTAGCAGGTTATGCATTCCAAGCGCAACCTTCCGGCACTAACAACTCTACAGACATGCGTATAGATACTGTGCATCCATATTACCCATCGCGGAGTCTCGATTTCAACCACTTATACGTTAGTTTCGACTCTTCTCTAGCCCTGAAAATGGCGAAAAACTCTTCGAAAAACAATTCTGTAGGGGAAATAACCAAATTTAAATTCATCCTGCTAAAGAGCATAGCATCTTCGACGCAAGTTACATACCGATATTTCGCAACAACTTTGTCTAGATTCTCCAGTAGTTACAACAAACCGAGACATCCTGCTGCGCCTTTCACACATCCTTTTATACTCTTAAAGAGCAACGATGACGGCACATGATCTTCCCAGTTCCGCTAGAATGTACCCTACAAATGCGTTGTGTTGACCAGTTGACCACATGCCCCTCAATATGCGCATCCAGGCACACCTATGGGGCCGGAGACGACAGAGCGCACAGCGGTCTGCCTGTTCCGTTGGGTCTTCCGAGGCCTGTTCGGATGGAGTTTAGTTTATACTTTCGCATTGGGTGTAGTCTTATTTATGCTGATGTGTTGGGTGTCTTCACACGTCAACTACAAAATGTGCCGGTACCCTACCACGCATCTACCACATTCCTCAACATTAGGCTTGGATGAAATTTGAGCTCAATTAGACGGGCATTTTATCCGAAAGTTTATACTTTAAATAGATGTTTACTAACTAGAACAACATATAATACTGAGACCAGTGGCAGCTCGTAATCACACATTCGAAAGCATCTCGCAAACCGCTCGTTTGCGTACCCAGTCTCCTGCGAAGTGCTTGCTTCAGTTATCTCATACTTGCGTGGATGTCAGTTTTTACTAACGATTGAGACATACAGGGTGCCCCAAAGAACACCGAAAACTTTAAGGACAGGTTCCCTACACCACAACAAGAAAAAAGTCTAGTAATCAAGGGTTCTAAGGCACATACCTTAAGAGATATGAGCACTTATACCTCTTCGATACTGCGAAACACATCTCTTCTACCACAGGCTCTTTGCTCGTCATATTTTGAGATCAGGTAGTATGGCCCAAAACAATAAGAAAGTACAGTAAACATGGGTTGTAAAATTAATATCTTAAGAGCTATTTATACTTGTTCGATAGAAGTGCTGTGTTTCAGAGCAGCAAAGATGAACAGGTGCTCATAGTTCTTAAAGTATGCATTTTATACCCCATGTTTAGTAGAAATTTTTTTCCTTGTTTTGGTCATTACTTTCTCCTCCCCAGATATGGAGACCAAAAACCTTTCAGTAGAAGAGACCAGTTTCATAGTATCGAAGACGAACAAGTACTTACACGTCTTAACATATGAATTTAATGTCCTTGTTCACAGACATTTTTTACTTATTTCTGTATAAGGAACCTGGCGGAGAGAAGAACTTGTATGTATGAAGACTCCATGTTATATAATTTTCTTTAAGATTAATATCTTTGTTTCTCCATTTAAAAAGAAATAATTTAGCAGTTACTTCTTTTCATCAACAGTGAAGCAAAAATATTCAGTAGAACAACGTAAACCGCCACATACGTCTATTACATTTCTTAGAAGTGCTGCTGATACAGAATCCACGCTCAGCATATTACGTATTTGCTACTACGTGAGGATCTTTTATTAATTGAGGGGTCTCGGCAAGAAAATGCCAAGCCACATTTTTGGTCAAATGAAACAAACTGTGTCATTTTGTACAATGAGTTACACTGCAGATGACGGCATCAAGTGGTTCTGCAAAAATCTCATTACATGGCACTGTTTTCAGGTTTCTGTTCTTGCCCGAATGCTTCACACATCTTCCGTATCGGCAAGTCAATGTTAAGCAACACAACGAATTGGATGAAGATGGCTTCTGGAAAGAAACTGAACTTTTCTACGGAAAATAGTTATGAAGACACAGACGCTCTGAATATTTACCACTTTCTGAGGACGAAGTAGTATCATAAAGTGAAATTCCGGTGTTGCTTGACGTTATATTGTTCTAATACTTCACCATGTGTATTTGGTGGTTGGACAACGTGTGGGTTTCTGTTTTATGAGACACGTTTCTGATACTTATTTACTTGCCTTTATGAAATGATTACAGTATACATTACTTCACACTATTTAGGTTCTTTAATTTTTTGTTATATATATCAACATATGCCAAAAGTAATATCGTTGCTTCGCACTTTCTTGATCTAAAGATTCGAAATCTACATTCATGAAAAATTTAACAGGTATTCTGAATGGAAGAAACATCAGAAGTAAAAGATTGTTATTATGAGTTGTTTACAACAATATAACTTTAATATATATACATATATTTATTCTTGTTAGGGTGACAGTAGCTCTGTTTCTCGAAGAAAACCGGCATGAAATGAAAGATTGCCATTCAGTAGTGCTCCAAAACAACAAAGCTCCAGAAGAGGTTGCAACTCACGAAGGAGGTTCATACGAATAAGAACAGAAGAAATGAAGTTCGTGAATATACATCTACAGCAGATAATCCTGCTCCAGCAACAGCAATAGAAGAAATGTGTAAATGTCCGTCAAAATGCTTTCAGTTGGATAAAGAAGGAATAAAAAATGTGTTTGTTTGAGTTTGGGACTTGGGAGATTCAGATAAGCAAAATGCCTACTTCTCTGGCAGTACAGAAGCATGTTCTGTAAAACGGAGATAGAAAAAAAATTCTCCAGAAAATTGTTACAAAAATAGTATTTTCGTTTTTAGAGTGAAGATTAATGGAAAGTCGGTGAGAGTTTGTAAAACATCATTTATGAGCATTCATGGCCACAGAGGACATATCAAAAATATAACATCAAGAATAGAAATTAAAGTTTGAACATCTCCTTCTGATAAATTAGGTAAACATATCAACAGGTCTAATGCTTGTTCTAGTGATGCAATGAATAGTGTCCATGCTCATATTAAGTCCATTCCCAAGTACTGCTCTCATTACAGTAGGTCACAAAATCCTGAAACTGTCTACTTATGCAGCGATATGAATATCACACTGTCGATACTGCAAGAATGCAAACGTACAAGCAGTATCTCAAAGTTAGAACAGAAAAATAATCAGTGAAGAATATAATGTGGGCTTTAAATTTCCAGCAGTAGAGACAAGTAAAACATATGACTCCCTCCAGATAGAGGTAGAAAATGGGACAAGGGAAGGGAAGGCTGCCAGATGTATAAAAAAGGAATTGCACTTGCTTTATGCTGTATCCTTTCAGTCCAAACTAAGTGAATTTTCAGAGTTGTCCACGTATGATCCTAATACACATGTCATATCCATAGATTTGCCCGCTAATATCTGTTGCCTTCTACTCCAGTAAACCGTTGGCATGTAATGTTCAAATGATGATTGTGGACAGAATATTGGACATATGACATTGGTAGCTGCATTCTGAGATATTTGAAAACAACAACTATTTCAGCAAAAAAAGAAACAATATGTATTTTCCAACAACTGCAGGAGTTAGAATAGCAACTGGAATATAATTACAGTTTGCAGTTATCTGAGCCACACAAAGCGGTTTGAAGAAATTGAGCATTATTTCCTTATTCTTGGACACATTTACTCGCCCTCTGATGGAGACTTTGCTAAAATTGGAAAATATCAGATGGGACAACCCAATGTATACTCTCCATCACATTCGACATAAATAACTGCTTCTTGTGGCCGTAGACGCAAGTTCAGTGTCATAAATATGGAAAGTGGTGATTTCTTTGACATAACAAGATTGAAAAATGCGCTGCTTATTACTAATAGGAAACAATGTGTTAGTGGTGTTCAGCTTAAATTCTCGGAGGCTGTATGCTTCAGATTTGAACATACCAACCCATGTGCCATGAAACTGAGAAACAGAATGAACATGGAGTTTGAAGAGGTATCCAGAAGGCAGACAGGAAACCCAAGTACCATGGCTCTAAGACCGAAATATAGTGGACCTGTTGAAATTAAGAAAATCAAACTGAATGATGTAATGAAGCTAATGGATAATGTTCCACCAGTCTATCACAGCTTTCGTCGCAACTTGCTGCACGCTGCTGTTAGTGAGGAAGATAATGGAGAAAGAGGTGCAGAAGTATTTTATGTCATTATTAATCAATTTTTGAAATGCAACATTGTCTGTTAAGAAAAAAAGTAAATAAACATTTGCTTGTAAGCACTTACAATGTTAATTCAATATTTTTCTAATACAAAAAAGTGGTTCAAATGGCTCTGAGCACTATGGGACTTAACTTCTGAAGTCATCAGTCCCCTAGAACTTTGAACTATTTAAACCCAACTAACCTAAGGACATCACACACATCCATGCCCGAGGCAGGATACGAACCTGCGACCATAGCGGTCGTGTGGTTCCAGACTGTAGCGCCTAGAACCGCTCGGCACTCTGGCCGGCTTTCTAATACAGGTTACGTTTTTCATTCAACATAGGTTCCAGGCAACATATCATCTTATTTTAAAATATTAGTTTCTATATCATGTAGTTTAAAATATTTATTTTATGTTTCGTAAAACAAATGAAAATATACCAGAGAAATATACTACATGTGTTGAACCAAAATTTAATAATTCACTTGACTTGAGGATTTGCTCAAACATTAATACGGCTTAATCTCGAAAGCATAAAAATACGGCTCGGTACTTTCTTGCCAGGGCTCCCTCAGTTTAAACAGCGAAAAACCTGCATCCTCACATTATTTTAAATTCAGGCAAAAATTTTTGTCTTATGGTAATAAGTCCTCATTAGGAGAGAGATTTTCTGCAATAGTGGACGGAGGCAACCCACTTCTCTCTGTACTTCTATGCAAGCTATAAAATATAAGCACAAATTTGCATCATTTTGGCTTGTTACTCTGAGTGTATGATCACGTAGCTTCAGTAATTATACAGTCATACATTTCACCATGGGGGTACTGGTACTGGTATTGTCAAAATACCTTCGACATAAAATACCACTTGGTATTCCCCCTAAACTCGAACAGCATTCCAGAGGGTCTGCAGCTGATGTTCGAGACTTGAAAAAGTCTCTGAAACCATATCGTTTCATTTACTTACAGATTTACCAATCATGGTGGGGCAATTATCATCACAATGGGCAGGCATTCGGGGGTACAACATTTCAAATTTCCATCAGGCCACGCAGATTTATGTTTTCTTTGAATCTCCTAAAGAGCTCCAGGCAAATGCCGGTATGGTTCCTTTAAAAAGGGCACAGCCGATTTTCTTCCTCATCCTTTCGTAATCGGAGTTTGAGCTGCGTCCCTAATGAGCTCGCAGGCGATAGGACGCTAGACTCTAATCTTCCTTCTTCCCTTCAGTTCTTTGAGAGTACCTCTTACTAGTGATCCTAACAGCAGTGCTATTCCTTCAGAGGAATATCGTTCAGACGTAAAAATAAAATTACATCGTCTAGGATTTTCGCTTTCTTGACAATGTTATCATATGTTACCGTCCTATTGCTGTTTTGTTTTCTCTTTTATCAAAGAACTAATTTATTTCTTGGCACCATGTTTTAGTGGCGGAGAAATTTTTCAATAAAAAATTACCTTGGCCAACACTTTTCAACCTTATTCGTTTACCGTATCAGATGAATAGGTGATGTACTGGGCTGCTCTTGGTCAGCTCGCCTGGGACAGGTGTGACCGCAGAGCAGGGAGCAGCCGTGTTGCGGGCGGCCTGCCATCTCAGGCGCCACCTGCTCCACCTCCACCCCCCGTCGCCCCGTCCCAGCCACGCCCAATTAATGCGGCAGCGACTGGCGACCGGTGCCTCCTCGGCCTTCCTAATCAACTGGCGTGTAATCTCAGCCACTCGCCAATTAGGCTCGGAATGAGCCCAAATTGGGGCTATCGCCTCCGAGTGCGCCGTCTGCTGTGCCTGTGCTGCCTGTAGCCTTCCCTCTTTGCGGTTTCTCCGCATTTGGCCAGCTACGGCTGTGCTTTGTCACCTGCTGTACCGTGCTCTGGTACCTCGCTGTGAACATTACCTTCGCATAAGCGCTGTTAGATGAATGCAATAATTTCGCAACCTGTACATTTGCAAAAATACCATTAAGACCTTGGCCGATTAAAATTTTAATGACACTCTTATTACTGGTTAAACGACACTGAAGTTATTTCTAAGAAAATGATAAACAGTGCACATTATTTTCAAAGATAGAATCAGACTGACCTTTAACGTCCTACTGACGTCAAGGTTGCTGGAAACAGACTAGTATCTCATTTACATTTGTACAACAAGAAAAATATTAGGAAAGGATAGAATCTAGGGCGGATCCCACTCTGTTAATTAGCGCATCACTTTTCGTAAGCCCTCTAATATTCTTTTCGTACAAGCAAACCATCATCTTCTAGTAAAGAACATTATAAAGCTATACGGCATAATATGGAAGAGTGGACATCCCTAAATGTGCTCTAATATCCATTGCTAGTTAAAAGACAAACGGACTTCGAAACACGATTGTTTAACTAAACGTGTTTTATACGAAGAGAATCATTTGTGCTACTATAAGAAATAACGAAGAAGCAATATGCCGCGAATTGCTACGTCATAACAGAGGTTTTTAACTTACTGAAGTACTGTTGTTTCAGCCTGATAGAATGTTAAGAACGAGCACAATTCGTGAAATGCACTAAATTTTAGTGCGATCACATTATAAGTATCAAGCAGGCTGGATGATCCTTCTGAAGACTTGTCATCTCGAAAGATGAATATCATACTCTTGATACTGCTGATAATGAGACATTCGGCCTTCGTGTCAGTGACAGTCATTTCCCAGTGCAACGTCGATCAGGAAGACAGCAACTCTCAGCATGTAGCAGGTAATGAGAAACGTCTGTATGTCTAACTCTAGGCATCATGTTTTGGACAGAGCAATATCTGTAAAAATTTTCAGAATTTTCAGCAACGACGGATACATCTGAAACAGGATGCGGCTCGTTCTGATGCTTTGGCACACAGGAACGGTGCAGAAAATATACAAAGAAAGTACTTAACAGGGGCCAAATAAAACTGAAAAATTTGGATACTTTTTTTTCATTAGTTTTCTGACTGATTTCATTTCTCCTATGCTAACCTCTTCATCTCATAGTAGCACTTGCAACCTACATCCTCAGTTATTTGCTAGATGTGTTCCAATCTCTGTCTTCCTCCACAATTTTTGCCCTCTAAAGCCCCCTCTAGTACAGGGAAGTGATTACCTCATGTCTTAACACATGTCCTATCATCCTGTCCCTTCTCCTTATCAGTGTTTTCCACATATTGCTTTCCTCTCCGATTCTTCGCAGAACCGCCTCCTTCCATATCGTTTCAGTCCACCTAATTTTCAACATTCGTCTGTAGCATCGCATTTCAAATGCTTCGATTCTCTTCTGATCCGGTTTTTCCACAGTCCATGTTTCACTACCATACAATGCTGTACTCCAGACGGATGTTCTCTGAAATTTCTTCCTCAAATTAAGGCCGATATTTAATATTTGTAGACTTCTATTGGCCAGGAATGCCCATTTTGCCGTTGCTAGTCTCCTTTTGATGCCCTCCTTGCTCAGTCCGTCATTATTTTACTGCCTATGTAGCAGAGTTCGTTAACTTCGTCTAGTTCGTGACCATCAATCCTGATGTCAATTTTCTCACTGTTCTCATTTCTACTACTTCTCATTACATTCGTCTTTCTTCGATTTACTCTCAATCCATACTTTGTACTCATTAGACTGTTCATTCCCTTCATCAGATCATGTAATTCTTCTTCACTTTTACTCAAAATAGCAATGTCATCATTGAATCTTATCATTGGTATCATTTGGCCTTGTATTTTAATTCCAATCCTAACCCTTTCTTTTATTTCCATCATTGCTTCCTCGATGTACAGATTAAACTGTAGGGGCGAAAGGCTACATCCATGTTTTATATAATACGAGCACTTCGTTCTTGGTCGCCCACTCTTATTATTCCCTCTTTACTGTTATACATATTGTATATGATCCGTCTCTATCTATAGCTTAGGCCTACTTTTATGAGAATTTCGAAAATTTTGCACCATTTTACATTGTCGAACGCTTTTTCCAGGTCGACAAATCCTAAGAACGTGTCTTGCTTTTTCTTAGGTCTGGCTTCCATTATTAACTGCAACGTCAGTATTGCCTCTTTCGTGCCTTTACCTTTCCTAAAACTAAACTGATCGTCATCTAGCGCATCCTCAGTTTTCTTTTCCATTCTTCTGTATATCATTTTTGTAAGCAACTTGGATGCATGAGCTGTTAAACTGATTGTGCGATAATTCTCGCACATGTCAATTCTTGCCGTCTTCGGAACTGTGTGTATGACGCTTTTCCGAAAGTCGGATGCTATGTCGCAAAACTCATACATTCTACACACGAACTTGAATAGCCGTTTTGTTCCCACATCCCCCAATGACTTTAGAAACTCAGATGTAATGTTATCTATCCCTTCTGCCTTATGTGACCTTAAATCCTCTAGAGATGTTTTAAATTCTGATTCTAATACGAGATACCCTATCTCTTCTAAACTGACTCCAATTCCTTCTTCTATCACACTAGACGAATCTTCCCCTCATAGAGGCTTTCAATGTATTCTTTCCACCTATTCGCTCTCTCCTCTGCATTTAACAGTGTAATTCCCGTTGTATTTTTAATGTTATCACCCTTGCTTTTAATGTCACCGAAGGCTGTTTCGACTTCCCTGTATACTGAGTCTGTCCTTCCGACAATCATTTCTTTTTAGATGTCTTCACATTTTTCCTGCAGCCATTTCGTCTTAACTTCCCTGCTCTTCCTACTTATTTCATTCCTCAGCGACTTGTATTTCTGTATTTCTTAGTTTCCCAGAACATTTTTTATTTCCTCCTCTCATCGATCAATTGAAGTATTTCTTCTGTTACCCATGGTTTCTTCGTTACCTTCTTTGTACATATGTTTTCCTTCCCAACTTCTGTGACGGCTCTTTTTAGAGATGTCCATTCCTCTTCAACTGTACTGCCTACTGAGCTATTGCTTATTGCTGTATCTATTGCCATAGAGAACTTCAACCGTATCTCGTCATTACTTAGTACTTCTGTATCTCACTTCTTTGTGTATTGATTCTTCCTGACTAATGTCTTAAACTTCAACCTGCCCTTTATCACTGCTATATTGTGATCTGAGTCTATATCTACTCCTGGGTACACCTTAAATCCAGTATCTGATTTCAGAATCTCTGTCAGACCATGATGTAATCTAACTGAAATCATCCCATATGAGCTGGACTTTTCCAAGTATACCTCTTCCTCTTGTGATTCTTGAACAGAGTATTAGCTATTACTTGCTGAAACGTGTTACAGAACTCAATTAGTCTTCCTCCTCTCTCATTCCTTTTCTCAAGCCCATATTGTCCTGTAACCTTTTCTTCTACTCCTTCCTGTACAACTTCAGTCCAGTCCCCCATGACTAGATTTTCATCAGCCTTTACGTACTGTATTACCCTTTCTATATCCTCATACACTTTTTCCATCTGTTCATATTCAGCTTGCGATGTCGGCATGTATACCTGAACTATCGTTGTCGGTGTTGGTTTGCTGTCGATTGTGATAAGAACAACAATGTCACTGAACTGTTCACAGTAACACACTCTCTACCCTACCTTCCTATTCCTTATGAATCCTACTCCTGTTACACCATTTTCTGTTGCTGTTGATATTACTCTATACTCATCTGACCAGAAACCTTGTCTTCTTTTCGTTTCACTGATACCTACTATATGTAGATTGAGCCTTTGCATTTACCTTTTCAGATTTTCTAGTTTCCCTGCCACGTTCAGGCTTCTGACAGTCCACGCCCCGACTCGTAGAACTTTAGCCTTTCGTTGATTATTCAATCTTTTTCTCATGGTAACCTCCCCCTTGGCAGTCCCCTCCCGGAGATCCGAGTGGGGGACTATTCTGGTATCTTGCCAATGGAGAGATCATCAAGACACCTTCAATAACAGGCCACATGTCCTGTAAATACACGTTACGTTTTTTTAACTCAGTGATTTCCATTGTATTCTGCATCTTCATACCGTTGATCATTGCTGATTCTTCCGCCTTTAGGGGCAGTTTCCCACCCCTAGGACAAGAGAGTGCCCTGAACCTCTGTCCGCGCCTCTGCCATCTTTGACAAGGCCGTTAGCGCAATGAGGGTGACTTCTTATGCCGGAAGTCTTCGGCCGCCACTGCTGATTATAAATCAAAATTTGAACAGCGGTGGGATTCGAACCCGGGACCGAAGACATTTGACCCGGGACCGAAGGCATTTTGATTATGAATCAAAGACGCTACGCATACGCAACGGGTGCATACATGTTATCAAACAACACAGGGATTGTTACGACACAGAGTAATATATGTTCCAAGTTATTACATTTTTAACGGAATTCAAGCACCTCGACGTAAGATAGGCTGGTTACGCCATGATTAACGGCGAAACAGGAAGCACCGTGTCGCAAGACAGAGGGGCAGCACAGTCTGCAACTTTGCAGTAGCTGAGTGAGAGAGAGTATACACAGCTGGAAAATAGAAAAGGACAGCGACTAAGCAAAGTAACATGCACGCTCGTTCGTGCGGAGGGATTCCGCAAGAAGCATAAGACACGGCTAGGGAAAGCACTTGTAGACCAATTCAACAAGCTGCTAAGAGAGGATTAAAGCAAGGGTAGCAGAATAACGAGGCTACATGCAGTCATCGCTAGTAAACCGCACCTCACAGAATACTAAGCCCCAACACCAAGTAGAGGAGAGCGGCACACGTCAATTGGAACGATGGAGTCCGTGTCAACGACGTTCCGTTCCGTGACCATGTTATTTTAGTACGTCTTGTCTCAGATCAACCAGCGGAGTACTAGCCAGCCATGGAGTGCTGCGGAGCTGAACTGCACTGACGAACTTCATACAGCCGGCCGCTGGTGGCCGAGCGGTTCTAGGCACTTCAGTCTGGAACCGCGTGATCGCTACAGTCGCAGGTTCGAATCCTGCCTCGGGCATGGATGTTTGTGATGTCCATAGGTTAGTTAGGTTTAAGTAGTTCTAAGTTCTAGGGAACTGATGACCTCAGATGTTAAGTCCCGTAGTCCTCAGAGCCATTTTGAACTTCATACTGTACCAGGTGCTGTACTTTCTGAGTGCGGAACGGAAGACGACGACCAGGGTTCTTGACGGACCTCCCTAGGGTACGCCTAACCCCCTACGGGTGCGGAACGTACCAGGCCGGTAGTACTGGGTTCAACGTCTGTCACCTACACCACACCGCGGATGGGGTGGTCCATGGGAGAAGAGGCACAGGGTGGGATCGAGTACACTCCCTCAGCCGGTAACAGCTACCCATGCTGTACCAGGCTGGGCTAAGCATCCGTATCGACGCAAGAGGAACGTCTTCTCGCTAGGACGCAGGGGCAAGGATTGGCAGAGCGTCCGACACCGAGAATCTGTCCGTGACGACGACAAGAGGCGACTACGGCCAACAGTGCACCACCCTTTGTTAAGTTGTCACAATAAACGATTCACTGAGTAAGCATGTTTTCTTAGTGCCGAGAGCACTTCCAGATGATTCATGATATCGTGCAGAGGCGTCATCCGCTCGGCCCCGCTGTAAAATTTTACAGATTATGACGGTCATAAATAGCAAGAATTCCAATAGAAAGTAATCTTGCAAGATACAGACTGAAAATAGATATACAGAAACAAATTCTTCAGTCACAAAAAGAGAATTACTGTTAACAATTTGATATAGGCAAGCAGTGTAAATATCAAAACTCTGAGGAAGGAATATAAATGAAAATGTTACAAGGAGTAAGGATATTAATAATTGTTCTAAAATATGTTAATGAGGATAAGAAAAGGTAAAATGCGATACGACTGACTATTGGATACACAAAGCACATGAAGGAAGCAAAACAGAAACTTTCGTCAGGTACACAAAAAATAACAATTGTTTACAGTGGCAAAAGGTACACTAACAGTAGAGGAATAATTATATAAGAATTCTAAATTTTCTTTAAATGCTACGAAAAACAGTCTTCAAAGAGAGAAAATTCAGTTTTCGGTGCATTTGACAAATTGAAACACTGGGACAAAAGGTATGGAGGTACGGACGGGCTGAATATTTCAGTCTCATACCACAATAGATGGCTAGTTGTCCAGCAACCATTGAGATCAGGCGTTATAGCCGTCTCACATTGTCGCCTCTATATTTTGTGTACCTACTGAAGTGTCTTAGATGCAAAAATAGTGCTACGTGTGAACAACATTACAAATATAATTTTACACACCTTTCGGTGTGAAGAGATGAATGGCGTCTGAATACGACGGTATATCAACAGACTCAAACGTTCATAACGGATGGCAGGGACAAAGAATCCAGTGACATTTTTTTAAGTGCTTTATCTGAAAACTGCCTTGAGCAGTTAAACAGAGAACCTACTCGTGGAGATAACATATTAGACCTTCTGGTGACAAACAGACCCGAACTATTTGAATTAGTTAACTCAGAACAGGGAATCAGCGATCATAAAGCGGTTACTGCATCGATGATTTCAGCCGTAAATAGAAATATTAAAAAAGGTAGGAATATGTTTCTGTTTAGCAAAAGTGATAAAAAGCAGATTACAGAGCACCTGACGGCTCAACACAAAAGTTTTGTCTCAAGTACAGATAGTGTTGAGGACCAGTGGACAAAGCTCAAAACCATCGTACAATATGCGTTACATGAGTATGTGCCAAGCAAGATCGTAAGAGATGGAAAAGAGCCACCGTGGTGCAACAACCGAGTTAGGAAACTGCTGCGGAAGCAAAGGGAACTTAACAGCAAACATAAACATAGCCAAAGCCTTGCAGACAAACAAAAATTACGCGAAGCGAAATGTAGTCTGAGGCGTTCAATAAATTCGAAAGTAAAGTTCTATGTACTGACTTGGCAGAAAATCCTAAGAAATTTTGGTCTTATGTCAAAGCGGTAGGTGGATCAAAACAAAATGTCCAGACACTCTGTGACCAAAATGGTACTGAAACAGAGGATGACAGACTAAAGGACGAAATACTAAATGTCTTTTTCCAAAGCTGTTTCACAGAGGAAGACTGCACTGTAGTTCCTTCTCTAGATTGTCGCACAGATGGCAAAATGGTAGATATCGAAATAGACGACAGAGGGATAGAGAAACAATTAAAATCGCTCAAACGAGGAAAGGCCGCTGGACCTGATGGGACACCAGTTCGATTTTACACAGAGTACGCGAAGGAACCTGCCCCCCTTCTTGCAGCGGTGTACCGTAGGTCTCTAGAAGAGCGTAGCGTTCCAAAGGATTGGAAAAGGGCACAGGTCATCCCCGTTTTCAAGAGGGGACGTAGAACAGATGTGCAGAACTATAGACCCATATCTCTAACGTCGATCAGTTGTAGAATTTTGGAACACGTATTATGTTCGAGTATAATGACTTTTCTGGAGACTAGAAATCTACTCTGTAGGAATCAGCATGGGTTTCGGAAAAGACGGTCGTGTGAAACCCAGCTCGCGCTATTCGTTCACGAGACTCAGAGAGCCATAGACACGGGTTCACAGGTAGATGCCGTGTTTCTTGACTTCCGCAAGGCGTTCGATAGACTTCCCCACAGTCGTTTAATGAACAAAGTAAGAGGATGTGGACTATCAGACCAATTGTTTGATTGGATTGAAGAATTCCTAGATAACAGAACGCAGCATGTCATTCTCAATGGAGAGAAGTCTTCCGAAGTAAGAGTGGTTTCAGGTGTGCCGCAGGGGAGTATCATAGGACCGTTGCTATTCACAATATACATAAATGACCTTGTCGATGACATCGGAAGTTCACTGAGGCTTTTTTCAGATGATACTGTGGTGTATCGAGAGGTTGTAACAATGGAAAATTGTACTGAAATGCAGGAGGATCTGCAGCAAATTGACGCATGGTGCAGGGAATGGCAATTGAATCTCAATGTAGACAAGTGTAATGTGCTGCGAATACATAGAAAGATAGTTCCCTTATCATTTAGCTACAAAATAGCAGGTCAGCAACTGGAAGCAGTTAATTCCATAAATTATCTGGGAGTACGCATTAGGAGTGATTTAAAATGGAATGATCATATAAAGTTGATCGTCGGTAAAGCAGATGCCAGACTGAGATTCATTGGAAGAATCCTAAGGAAATGCAATCCGAAAACAAAGGAAGCAGATTACAGTACGCTTGTTCGCCCACTGCTTGAATACTGCTCAACAGTGTGGGATCCGTACCAGATAGGGTCGATAGAAGAGACAGAGAAGATCCAACGGAGAGTAGCGCGCTTCGTTACAGGATCATTTAGTAATCGCGAAAGCGTTACGGAGATGATAGATAAACTCCAATGGCAGACTCTGCAGGAGAGACGCTCAGTAGCTCGGTATCGGCTTTTGTTAAAGTTTCGAGAACATAAAGCAGTATATTGCTCCCTCCTACATATATCTCGCGAAGAAACCATGAGGATAAAATCAGAGAGATTAGAGCCTACACAGAAGCATACCGACAATCCTTCTTTCCACGAACAATACGAGACTGGAGTAGAAGGGAGAACCAATAGAGGTACTCAGGGTACACTCCGCTACACACCGTCAGGTGGCTTGCGGAGTATGGATGTAGATGTAGATGTAGAAATGTTCAAATTGGAGTGAAAGCAACACAAAAGTAACTTTCCATTTTTTTAAAGATTATCTACGAAGTATGACAGGTCCCCAAAATTGTACCAATGCTGTATTCATGCTACATGACAAAAAAATACTAGGCGATACTTATCAGCTACCTCTCTGCAAAATCACACGTATTCAGTAAATGTTTAACTAATCAAACAGAGAAAATATCAGATAATTCTGTCCTTGGAGGTGGACATAGCACAGAGGATTACCGGCAGCTCATGAACTAAATTACAGAATTGAGCAACAACTATGAATACTACTATCTGAGCAATTTTGATAATTTTAGCTAAATCTGTGCTGTCAGCCCTTGAAAACCAAAGCAGATGTTCAAAATATGTCAGTACACAGAGAAATATAATTTTAAGTGCTACAGTGACCATTAGGCTTCATCAGAACAGTGAGCCATATAACACTGAAGCAGGAATCAAGCGAGGTTTCACTTAATTAAAAATATTCTTACGAGTTTGGAAGAAATTACAACCGGGAAACAGATGCCTGTTAATGGCACATATTTGCAACACCTGATTTCACAGGCGTCCTTATACTGTTTTGTTCCAATGCAGATAAACGTTAACAGTGGCTAGAAGAGCTTCATAGAGCAAGTTTCAAAGAGAGACTCAGAAAGAGTAATAATTAGGCTAGAACGTAGAGCTTACGGCACAAATAAAGCAGTTCAAATTAACAATAAAATATTAGAAAAATATGATCATATTTTGTACTTAGTATATTTTAAGGCAAAGACTGTATGTACAATAAAAGAATTAAACTAAACAAGCAAGATGCCTGTAGTGCTTTCAGCAAACTAATGTTTTTTTCCAAAGTTTGTGACATCTTTCCAATCGAAAATTTGTAATATTTGCTTATTTCCAGATTTGTCTTCGGACAGATACACATGAAATCGAAAGCCATTTATGAATCGAGGGTGACCCAGTGGTTCAAAATGGTTCAAATGGCTCTGAGCACTATCGGACTTGACAGCTGAGGTTATCAGTCCCCTAGAACTTAGAACTACTTAAACCTAACTAACCTAAGAACATCACACACATCCTTGCCCGAGGCAGGATTCGAACCTGCGACCGTAGCGGTCGCGCGGTTCCAGACTGAAGCGCCTAGAACCGCTCGGCCACACTGGCCGGCTGGTGACCCAGTGAATACTGAACAAATTCATGTTAATAATCGCTAGCAGAGACTGAAAGACAATCACATTATCAGTGAATAGAGTGAATTGGAAGGCTTAATGTTACTGCAATTCAAATCAAATGGAACTTGGCAGGAAATGTAACATATAGATGTGAACTGGATGAAGAAAAATCTCTGCTGGAGATCAAGAAGCGAGAAAAGGTTGAGACGGTGACCTATAAGAAGTTGAATTGGTAACGTCACAAATGTAGCGCCCACAAGGAAAGACGCAATGTCGGGTCATGGTGGACGGTCGTTGAAGTCAGGATCTTGACAGTTCACCACTGGTGAGCGCTGGTTATCAGCAACTAGATAAGAGATGGCTTGTCTGATGCCCCAGCTGCTAAGGCGGTCGGAAAGCCGAGCGGTTCTAGGCGCTACAGTCTTGAACCGCGTGACCGCAACGGTCGCAAGTTGAATCCTGCCTCGGGCATGGCTGTATGTGATGTCCTTCGGTTAGTTAGGCTTAAGTAGTTCTAAGTTCTAGGGGACTGATGACCACAGAAGTTAAGTCCCATAACGCTCAGAGCCTTTTGAACCAGCTGCTAAGCAAACGCCATTAACAAAGTAAACATTTATTGTTTAAAGAGACACAATTGTCCTGATTCACGAGCCAGATACAGTGGCAGCAGGGCGGTGACAGCCCACACCCACACCAAAATGAGCTGACGCCAGAGTGTAGAGGACCGTCTCGGCGGCAGAGAGAGCAATGGCGTCAGCGCCCAGCGACGTCATGGGGTCGCTGGCCACGCCGTACTGTCGTTGTCGTCCGCGCTCTCTGTAATCACTGGCAGCTCCAGAAAGTAGATAACCAGGGGGTACTGTTCGGATCACAGATGGCAGCCCAGAAGTCTTTGTAGAGTGCATGCAGTCATGCTGAGCTTTGCAGTAATCTCGTGACAGGAAAAAGGCCAGCACATCGAAATCTGCCAGCAGGAGCGGAGATGGGCGCCAGCAGCGACGTGCCCCCACAGTGACGGATGATGGTCTTCTCCCTGGACCTACTGACCAGGCCGCCAGAGAAACCACACAGTCTTGACCTTGTAATACCACAGTCACTTTCGGCAAGTCGCCGCGAGCAGCCGTGGAGGACGAAGGGGCCGGACTCTCCAGGGCGAGCTACGGTCGTAGGTTCGAATCCTGCCTCGGGCGTGGATGTGTGTGATGTCCTTAGGTTATTTAGGTTTAAGTAGTTCTAAGTTCTAGGGGACTGATGACCACAGATGGTAAGTCCCATAGTGCTCAGAGCCATTTGAACCATTTGATCCAGGGCGAGCCCTCGGATGCAGTCATTCTGCAAGCACACAGCAGGAAGCTCACTTAAGAAGGGACACGGTGCGAAGGGCCCATCTGACTACGAGAAGAATGGCGAGGGCTCATCGACACCAGCAGCCACTAGCACTGAACGACAAGAACGTACGCGCGAAAGCGTCTGAGTTCTTCGGGTTTTGTGGCAGTCATTTTACCTGCCTTAGAAAACAGGAATGTGCCGACAATTTCAGCACCCTGCGAGCACAGGGAGGAGAGTGCACAAAGGGCGGTAAATGGCGCAGGGAGGCGCGTGACAGAAGCCAGCATTCTTAAGAAAACGTGTTTCCCAGCGGTGGGTACATTCCTTGTAAATGATAGACGCCGGCAGATTTTGAGACGGAGCCCAAACGTGAGTCTGTCCAGGCTTCACGTAGAGATAGTGGTTATAAAGAAGTATTGTGTAGCTGCTCTCCCAACAGCCTCGGAATGCAGGAAAACTTCTCAAGAATGTGTAATCATGAAAAAGATGCCGATTCACGAGGCACACGCCAGCCAACACCAGATAGAAAATTTCCACCCTGCACAGAGAGACGTGGCGAAGAGACGGTGGTCTGTCATTGAGCTACATTGAAATTTTCGTCCGCTAATGACAACGCCGAAAAAGAAGTATGTTTCGAAGAGGAGTTGAGCTGAAAGATGGATGAGAAGCGACATGTGGGGATTCGTGGAGACACCGCGGAAGTGAAAGGACATGGGTGCGCTTCCATCCACCGCCAACATCCGACACCGTTGTACCACAGCTTTGGCCACAGACTTGGTGTTTGTTTGTAATCGTTAAACTTTGTTATATTAGTGATGTTTGTTTGCAATTATTAACGTTTGTGATATTAGTGATTTGTCTGTTTCTTTCTTATGTGTCTATATTGCCATACGATAAATAAAATAATTGGCCACGCAACCGACAACGGGCAGACAACGCAGAAATCGTACCTGGGACCCGCCGCTACGCCGCGATTGCCGATGAGGGCACCCGACACTCGCGGCACATCTCCGAGGCGACGCGCCACACCGACCCAATTCCTGCCTCCGAGAGCACTACACGACCAACGATAATGAGTAATGGTGAGTCGATTCGTCCCCTCCTCATTCCCTTTAAAAACTGAGTCGTGTTTACGCCTAGTCAAATCGGCTCTGAGATTTATAATTTGGTTTTTGTTTGTCTAAATAGCACGAAAATAAATACATTTCTTTCATGCTTTGAAAATATAAGCAATGTTTTACATTCATACATGACCCCTTAATTTTCTACCCTTTGTGTGTAATTTCATTTAATTATTGATATCAATTAATTGTTGGCCGATAACGTGGGGCAAACTCATCAGTCATCTGCTCATCATTTCTTGTTCGGCAGCAGAGAGAGAGTAATGTCTCGAGTTCACTACATTTTGTGGCGCCCAGCGTGGGGCGACTTGATTGGTAATTTTCATGGTATCTGAAGTCACAAAAATAATCTCACGAGTTCACTGCAACCTGGATACCAGTGGTGCAGCTCTCTGTCACACAGATGGGATTTGCTGTCCATCAGACGTTGTGAAGTCCTAGACGATGATAGAATGACTGTGAACTGAGTAGATTCTCAACAAGAACAGTATTAATGTTTGTTATACAGCTTTGGCCTATATGCTTTGCTACTTCATCTCATAAATCAGCTTTTGATTCCCTATGCTTAGTATCTATTTAAGAGCCTAATTTATCTAACTTATGGTCTAGTTTGGCAATTAATTCTGACCATAGTTCTTGAAGATAACCCTTAACTCACTGAACAGTTTTTCGGCCCACCATGGACCATCATTGAACTATGGTGTCCATATAACCTACGGTATACTATAAAATGAACGTCTCAAAAATTATTTTACTCGTACACTATGTGATCAAAAGTATCCAGACACCTGGCTTAAAATGACATACAAGCTCGTGGCGCCCTCCATCGGCAATGCTGTAATTCAATATGGCGTTGGCCCAACTTTAGCAATGATGACAGCTTCCACTCTTGCAGGCACACGTTCAATCTGGTGCTGGAATGTTTCTTGGGGAATGGTACACCATTCTTCACGGAGTGCTGCACTGAGGGGAGGTATCGATGTCGGTCGGTGAGGCCTGGCACGAAATCGGCGTTCCAAAACATCCCGAAGACGTTCTACAGGATTCAAGTCAGTACTGTGTGCAGGCCTGTCCATCACAGGGATGTTATTCTCGTGCAACCACTCTGCCACAGGCCGTGCATTATGAACAGGTGCTCGACCGTGTTGAAAGATGCAATCGCCATCCCCGAATTGGGAAGATAGTGCCACGCAAAACAACAAGGTGTGCAAAGACCCTCCATGAAAAACACGATCGCACCATAACACCACCGCCCCCGAATTTTACTTTTGGAACTACACACGCTGGCAGATGACGTTCACCGGGCTTTCGCGTTACCCACACCCTGCCATCGGGTTGCCACGCTGTTTACCGTGATTCGTCACTCCACACAACGTTTTTCCACTGTTAAATCGTCAAATGTTTGCGCTCCTTACGCCAATCGAGGCGTCGTTTTGCATTTACCGGTATGATGTGTGGCTTATGAGCAGCCGCTCGACCATGAAATCCAAGTTTTCTCACCTCCCGCCTAACTGCCATAGTACTTGGAGTGGATCCTGATGCAATGTGGAATTCCTGTGTGATCGTCTGCATAGATGTTTGCCTATTACACATTACGAACCTCTTTAGCTGTCGGCGGTCTCTATCAGTCAACAGGCGAGGTCGGCCTGTACGCTTTGGTACTATACGTGTCCCTTCACGTTTCCACTCCACTATCACATCGGAAACACAGGACCTAGAGATGTTTAGGAGTGTGTAAATCTCGCGTACAGGCGTATGACACAAGTGACACCCAATCACCTGACCACGTTCGAAGTCCGTGAGTTACGCGGAGCGCCCCATTCTGCTCTCTCACGATGTGTAATGACTGCTGAGGTACCTGATATGGAATACCTGGCAGTATGTGGCAGCACACTGCACATAATATAAAAGAGTATGTTTTTGATGGTGTCCGGATATTTTTGATCACATAGTGTAATCTGCCGCGATGTCATAACGCAACCGGCGCGTAGATCACTTGTTGACAGGAGTGCTGGCGCTGCCGACGGATGCCCGCGAAGTTGAGACTATGTTACGCCCCCTCAACTACGAAGTCGCCATTTCACGCAAAACCGCCCCTGATGGAGTTAGACGTGAGGTACGTCGCACACCCATGTGAAGATTAACTGAGTGGAAAACTCCAGTGTTTGACGTACAGTCTCAAGCCGTCGTGTCGCTGCTGACCGAACAACTTACTAACAATGTATTAATTGTATTAATTTAATGCTACTAACATTTCGGCATTCATGGTGAAGGGGTAACGACTTTGGCCATCAATCACAACATCCGTGGTCACGGGTTCAGACCCCGCCACTTCTTAAGTTTTGAATAAAAGTAATCAACAAGCGATCGAAGTGTTTCAGCATAAAAATGACGTTCGCCAACGACCTTGCGAAAGAGAGCAGAGGACGCGGACTGAGGCAATTGGAACTCTCTTTCCCTTCGATGGGAAACTGTCCCTAAAACGCATAAGTATCAGCAATGATCAATGGCTTCAGGATGCAGAAGGCAACGGAAACCGCTGAATCATAGATACATAATGTGTAGCTACAGGATATGTGGCCTATAACTGAAAAAGTGTCATCTTGATATCTCCATGGCAAAAGATTCCGGACTAATGCCTCATTCGGATCTCCAGAAGGAAACTACTAAGGAACAGAATATAATGAGAAAATGACTGAATAACCAACGGAAAGATAGCGCTCTGCGAGTCGAGGCGTGGAATGTCAGTTGTTTGAATGTGGTACGAAAGCTAGAAAGTATGAAAATGAAAATACAAAAAAACTCTATCTACACACAGTGCAGGTCAGAGAAGTGAAATGGAAAGAAAACAGGGATTTTTGGTCAGATGAATGCAGGCTAATATCAAGAGAGCAGAAAATGTTGTAACGGGAGTAGTATTTTATATCAATAGGCAAGTAGGGCAGAGAGTGAGTTACTGCTACCAGTTTAGTGACAGGGTTGCTCTCATCAGAATCGACATCAAACGAATACCGAAAAAAATGGTTCAGTTATACATTATGAAGAGATAGTGAAAGTATATTAACATATTCAACGTATTCTTCAGTACGAAATGAGAGATGTAGGCTTCATAATCATGGCAGATTGGAATGCGATTGTAGGGGAAGAAGTAAAAGAAATTATTACTGAAGAATATGGGCTTCGTAGTAGAAATGAGTGAGGAGAAAGACAAATTGAGCTCTGCAGGACATTTTAACTAGTAATAACGAATACTCAGTTCAGAAGTAGGAGGTACACTTGGAAAACGCCGGAAGGTACGGGAAGATTTCAGTTAGATCACACCATTGAAATTCCGAAATCGTATATTGGGATGTAAGACGTGCCCAATAACAGTTACAGACTCAGATCACAATTAATTTCGAAGAGTAGGTTGACGTTTAAGAGACTGGTGAGGATGAAAAAAAGTGGGTAGAATAGGGATACGGAGATGTTAAGGAATGAAGATCTCAAGGCTCTAGATACTGCATTGATGAATAGCTCGTAGGCATTTCAGTTGAAGAGGGATTGATATCTCTAAAAAGAGCAAAGACAGAAGTTGGACTGAAAAACATAGGTACAAGGAAAGTAACTGCGAGGAAACTATGGGCAGCAGAAGAAATACTTCAGTTGATCGATGAAAGAATGAAAGACAAAGATATTTAGGAAAAGTCAGGAATACTGAGAAACAATTCATTTAGGAACTTAATAAACGTGAAGTGTAGAGAACCTAAGCCAACATGAAAAACTCAGAACAACCTTCGGTGAAATTCAAAGCAAGGGCGACAACATTAGGAATGCAATGGGATGAGTTTCAGACGAGTTAAGATCAAATAAGGCAGAAGGGATGGATAAAATTCCATAAGAATTTCTAAAATCATTGGGGGAGTTGCCAACAAGATGAACACTTACGTTGGCTTGTAGAATGTACTGGATTGCCAATATACCATCAAATTTTCGGGAAAACATCATCCACACAATTCCCAAGATATCAAAGGACAACAAGCGCGAGAATTATTGCATAATAAGCTTAGCAGCTCATGCATTAAAGTTATCGCTGTTAGTAGTAGTTTATCCTGTAGTGACGTAGAAGTGGATAGTTCCTGTGAATTATTATCGGTGGAGGTTACACTCAACAATCGAGCTAGATTAATAATTGGCTGCTTTTACCGACCTCCCGACTCAGCAGTATTAGTGACAGAACAATTGAGAGAATATCTGGAACACATTTCACATAAATTTTCTCAGCATGTTATAGTCTTAGGTGGAGATTTCAATTTACCAGATATAGACTGGGACACTTACATGTTTAGGACGGGTGGTAGGGACAGAGCATCGAGTGACATTATACTGAGTGCACTATCCGAAAATTACCTCCAGCAATTAAACAGAGAACCCACTCTTGGAGATAACATCTTGGACAAACAAACCAGAACTTTTCGACTCTGTAAGCGCAGAACAGGGAATCAGTGATCATAAGGCCGTTACAGCATCCCTGAATATGGAAGTAAATAGGAATATAAAAAAAGGGAGGAAGGTTTATCTGTTTAGCAAGAGTAATAGAAGGCAGATTTAAGATTACCTAACAGATCAAAAAGAAAATTTCTGTTCCGACACTGACAATATTGCGTGTTTATGGAAACATTTCAAGGCAATCGTAAAATGCGTTTTAGATAGGTACGTGCCAAATAAAACTGTGACGGACGCGAAAAACCCACAGTGGTTCAACAACAAATTTAGGAAACTACTGCGAAAGCAAAGAGAGCTTCACCGCAAGTTTAAACGCAGCCAAAACCTCTCAGAAAAACAGAAGCCAAACGATGTCAAGGTTAGCGTAAGGAGGGCTATGCGTGAAGCGTTCAGTGAATTCGAAAGTAAAATTCTATGTACCGACTTGACAGAAAATTCTAGGGAGTTCTGATCTTACGTTAAATCAGTAAGTGGCTCGAAACAGCATATCCAGACACTCCGGGATGATGATGGCATTGAAACAGAGGATGACACGCGTAAAGCTGAAATACTAAACGCCTTTTTCCAAAGCTGTTTCACAGAGGAAGACCGCACTGCAATTCCTTCTCTAAATCCTCGAACAAACGAAAAAATGGCTGACATCGAAATAAGCGTCCAAGGAATAGAAAAGCAACTGAAATCATTCAACAGAGGACAGTCCACTGGACCTGAAAGGATACCAATTCGATTCCACACAGAGTACGCGAAAGATCTTGCCCCCTTCTAACAGCCGTGTGCCGCAAGTCTCTAAAGGAACGGAAGGTTCCAAATGATTGGAAAAGAGCACAGGTAGTCCCAGTATTCAAGAAGGGTCGTCTAGCAGATGCGCAAAACTATAGACCTCTATCTCTGACATCGATCTGTTGTAGAATTTTAGAACATGCTTTTTGCTAGCGTATAATGTCATTTCTGGAAACCCAGAATCTACTCTGTAGGAATCAACATGGATTCCGGAAACTGCGATCGTGTGAGACCCAACTCGCTTTATTTGTTCATGAGACCCAGGCTCCCAGGAAGATGCCATTTGCCTTGACTTCCGGAAGGCGTTCGATACAGTTCCGGACTGTCGCCTGATAAACAAAGTAAGAGCCTACGGAATATCAGACCAGCTGTGTGGCTGGATTGAAGAGTTTTTAGCAAACAGAACACAGCATGTTGTTCTCAATGGAGAGACGTCTACAGACGTTAAAGTAACCTCTGGCGTGCCACAGGGGAGTGTTACGGGACCATTGCTTTTCACAATGTATGTAAATGACCTAGTAGATAGTGTCGGAAGTTCCATGCGGCGTTTCGCGGATGATGCTGTAGTATACAGAGAAGTTGCAGCATTAGAAAATTGCAGCGAAATGCAGGAAGATCTGCAGCGGATAGGCACTTCGTGCAGGGAGTGGCCACTAACCCTTCACATAGACAAATGTAATGTATTGCAAATACATAGAAAGATGGATCCTTTATTGTATGATTATATGATAACGGAACAAACACTGGTAGCAGTTACTTCTGTAAAATATCTGGGAGTATGCGTGCGGAACGATTTGAAGTGGAATGACCATATAAAACTAATTGTTGGTAAGGCGGGTTCCAGGTTGAGATTCATTGGGAGAGTCCTTAGAAAATTTAGTCCATCAACAAAGGAGGTGGCTAACAAAACACTCGTTCGACCTATACTTGAGTATTGCTCATCAGTGTGGGATCCGTACCAGGTCGGGTTGACAGAAGAGATAGAGAAGATCCAAAGAAGAGCGGCGCGTTTCGTCACACGGTTCTTTGGTAAGCGTGAGAGCGTTATGGAGATGTTTAGCAAACTCAAGTGGCAGACTCTACAAGAGAGGCACTCTGCATCGCGGTGTAGCTTGCTGTCCAGGTTTCGAGAGGGTGCGTTTCTGGATGAGCTATCGAATATATTGCTTCCACCCACTTATACCTCTCGAGGAGATCACTAACGTAAAATTAGAGGGATTCGAGGTTTTTCCGGCAGTCGTTCTGGAACAGGAAAGGGAGGTAATGACAGTGGCATGTAAAGTGCCCTCCGCCACACACCGTTCGGTGGCTTGCGGAGTATAAATGTAGATGTAGATGAATGAAATTGAGGACGTGTAACATGACGATCTGCCTTACTTTCGGAGAGCTAAAGTCAGCGGTGGGCAGTTTTGATGCTGCGGTTGATTGTGGAAGGAAGATTGAAGAAAAATCAAAACAGGAAAAGGCATTCGACGGTGTAAAATAGTGCAAGATGATTGAAATTCTGAGAAAAATAGCGGTAAGCTGTAGGAAAAGACGCATAATATACAATATGTACAAGAACCAAGAGGGAACAATAAAAGTGGAAGACCAACAACGAAGCGCTCTGATTAATAAGTGTGTAAGACATGAATGTAGTCTGTCGCCTCTACCGTTCATTCTATGCGTCGATCAAGTAATGATGGAAATAAAACAAAGATTCAAGTGCGAGATAAAATTCCTGGTGAATTTATATCCGTAAGATTCGGTGACTACATTGCTATTCTCAGTGAAAATGAAGAAGAATTACAGTACCTATTGAATGGAACAAACAGTCTAATGAGTACAGAATACTGATTGACAATAAATAAAAAAAAACATTAAAATTATGAGAAGTAGGAGAAAGAGAACACTAGAAACTTAACATCAGAAATGGAGATCAGGAAGTAGTCAAGGAACTCTGCTATCCAGGCAGCAAGGTAATCTATGTGGGACGGAGCAAGGAGGACATAAAAGGCAGTGGCAAAAAGGGTGTTCCTGACCGAGAGAAGTCTACTGTTATCAAACATAGCTCTCAATTTGAGGAAGAAATTTCCGACAAAGTACGTTTCGAGCTCAGTGTTGTATTTTAGAGAAACATGGGTTGTAGGAAAACTTGAACAGGAGAGAATCGACGCATTTGCGATGCGGTGTTACAGAAGGATGTCGATAATCATATGGACTTATAAGGTAAGGAATGAGGTGGTTCCCTGGAGCATAGGTGAGGAAAGTAGGACATGGAAAACACTGACACGAAGAAGGGATAGGATAACAGGACCCCTGTAAGACATCAGGGAATAATTTGCATAGTACTAGAGGGAGGCATAGAAGATAAAAAGTGAAGGAGAAGACAGAGACTGGAATACTTCCAGCAAATAACTGAAGACGTAGGTTGTAAGATCAAAAATGGTTCAAATGGCTCTGAGCACTATGGGACTTAACATCTATGGTCATCAGTCCCCTAGAACTTAGAACTACTTAAACCTAACTAACCTAAGGACATCACACACATCCATGCCCGAGGCAGGATTCGAACCTGCGACCGTAGCGGTCAAGCGGTTCCAGACTGAAGCGCCTAGAACCACACGGCCACACTGGCCGGCCTAGGTTGTAAGTGCTACTCTAAGAAGAGAAAGTTGTCACAGGAGCGTAATTGGTAGCGAGCCACCTGAAACCAGCCAAAAAAAGAAAGGATAATGGCAGAAAATTCGCCACTGTGGGATTTCTCTTATTTGATTGAGATAATTTGCTTTGTTCCTGCGTCTGTTATCTGAATCAGAGTCCCGTTCTCGAGTACATGAATAGATCTAAAATTCTGGCTCGTGAGAAATGTGCGGCCGGCCGCGGTGGTTTAGCGGTTCTACGCGCAGTCCGGAACCGCGCGACTGCTACGGTCGCAGGTTCGAATCCTGCCTCGGGCATGGATGTGTGTGATGTCCTTAGGTTAGTTAGGATTAAGTAGTTCTAAGTTCTAGGGGACTGATCACCACAGTAGTTAAGTCCCATAGTGCTCAGAGCCATTTGAACCATTTTTTTTTTTTTTTTTTTTGTGAGAAATTTGCAGCAAATAGGGACCTTACAGTCAAAGTCCCCTAACATGTGCAATGAACAATTGACTAAATTATCTATTTACGACCCTAAATGTAAATCTGAGTGGCTGTTAAATAAAGCTCATCCCTTTGTAAAATTACAGCGTCCAAAAAATCTCTATATTTTTGAAGGAGTGATCTGAAGAAAATATCATACACTGCCTTCATTTCGTCATATTAATCATTACACTTCAACATTATGACTTAAACACGAAATAACAGTCTTATCCTGAAATAAACTGGTACATACGTTCTGAAAATAATTATTATAAGTACTGAGTCTCGTAATCACTGACTAACGTTTAAATAATTCAAATTCAATTAATGAACACAGTGGCCTGGTACAATTATGTGAGTCTCATACGAATATAAGTCAGAGATAGGCGTGCATGTAATATCAAATTTTCGTTAAACGGTGTTGGTCTACAGGTGCCCCTTGTCCTTACCTTACATCCACTGTTGAGCAACGACAGGTACTTCGTTGCGCAGCGGGCTGATTTACTGCGTGGTGATGCGTGAGTTTGTTAGAAAAAGTTGTAAAAAATAATAAAGCAAATTTTTTGCTCCATTGGTAACTTAATTCGGTCAGTCAGTAACATCTTGTAAATCGCCCAAACCTTATTACTACCTTAGAGGAAAGAGGGAAAACTCCTTGGACGGCCAACGTAGGTGGACCGTCACAAGTTTTCTCCACTGAAACCGAAGTTCACAAAATACTGTATGCCACTTCTTTTAACAGCGCTGTCCTATTATCCATTTAATTAAACCTCTAAACACCTTGAACGACCAACCGTCTGATCATCCGCATGCGAGTCATCTCAAAGTCACTTTCTGTGTCCGATCGTACAATTATTCACTACCGCCACTCGCAAACGGCTTTGCCGACGGCCTCCTACTACTCGCGGTTTTAAACGTACCCATTGCTGAAGCCAGAGGTGCACTTTTACGAATTTACACAATTCGCCGATGATATTTCTCACTACGTTCGTATGCACATATCGATATTCGAAACAGTTCTGAGAGTAGTAACCTAACAACGTCCAAAATGATTTACAGTACATATAAAAAGTAGATCTAAGAAAATCAATGTCTAGGTTCTCCTTATTCTTGTACCTTTGTGCCACATCGGTGCATGGTCGGCACGGTTATTAACTGATTTGGCATTGTCAGTTTCCTCCCAGTTACCCTCTCCCCCATAAGGGACGTGTACTCCAACTGTCTGTGTGTACTGTTATTCATGTCAAAGTTTGCGAAAGTCCTCTACATGTTTGCGTATCGTGAAACTGAGGCGTGACGCAGGTACGAGCCCGGCACTTGCCAAGTGAGATGTCAGAAACCGCAGGCTAGCCTGCACACTAACCATCGTCGTTAATGGCATGGTCGGGCCGATGCGGGCTGACGAACCTCCCAGTCCCGGAGGCTGCGCTTTAACACGCACGGCTATCTCGGACGGCTAAAATCAGCTTCTTCCGTTTTATTACATTTTGTAACAAATATTTTACGGTAAATAATACTTTTACAAATATAAGTAAAAATAGAAGCAAAGAATTTGATCACCATTTCAGCTAGAATTGAACAGAATAACGCACCTAGTTCAAGCTATTGTGAGGAACTCTGTTGTCAGTTGGACAGCTTCCACCGCTTATACTTACCGCAGTACGCGGAATATAATCAAGAAAGTATTTCTTGTATGTAAAATAAGTAAAAGCTGTTAGCAACAACATCAGAAAAAAACAGTTGTACAGCCGCCCGGGTTGGCCGAGCAGTTCTAGGAGCTTCCATCTGGAATCGCGCTTATGCTACCGTCGCAGGTTCGAATCCTGCCTCGGTCATGGATGTGTGTGATGTCCTTAGGTTAGTTAGGTTTAAGTAGTTCTAAGTGTAGGGCACTGGTGACCTCAGATGTTAAGTCCCATAGCGCTCAGAACCATTTGGCAGTTGTACAGAAGTTTTAATTTTGAAATTCGTTCCTGAAAGACGAAATTCACAGTGCACCTCTTCCATTCAACCTCTAAATTATTGTTCACATATTTTTAGATGTCAGAAACAACTGGAGGGAATGATTCAGTGGGTGACATAGTTGTAATACATTTGTTGTACCATACATAGGAAACGTACTTAGGTCCATAGTTAATAATATTTATTGCGTCCTAGAACAGATTAATGTTGAGAAACTTGAGAGACCAGTTTGAATTACTATGATAAGTTACTGTCTAAGATAGTGATTAAAACTCTATACAGAAGTAATGAAATAATGGTAGCTTCAACAAACATATAAATACAACAGAATCAATCAAAATTCAAAAGTTAGAAAAGCAAAGTTTGATATTTTTTGGTTCATTCATTACCAGTGTTTTACAAGAAAAATTAGAGTGAATAAATTTGTAAAAGCGTGACTACGAGCATCATATCGTGAACATTGGGAATATCCGAAAAGAATGCTGTAGTTCTATTTTAAACATAATACTACACAGTGCAGTTAAGAAACAAGTGAAAGTATGACATAAGAAATGGAGAGCTATGGAACACAAGGACAGGACACCTGAATTTGTGAACAATTTAAAGGAATCAGAAGAACGGCCTGGTGGGTGTGACACGTGTTTGAACTCACATGACGGTATAAGGTCTTTTGTCTCGTGTCTCGGTAGGTCGCGGAGTGGGCCCCCTCGGCGCAGGACACGTGTTTTTCACGTGGGCTCCGCGCGTCGATCGGCCGCGCCCTGCTGCAGCAGCCGATGCAGCGCTAACAGCGACTCCGAGATTATTAATTCAGCGGGGAGTCGCTTCCTATTACCAAAGTTTTGGCAGGCTAAGAGGCCCGCCAAGGGGAGGTGGAGGCTAGGCATTAAGACAAGTTGTCGTAATTGGATTCCCTGGGGAAGGAGCGGCCAGTGAAGGATTTCCGCGCCCTGGCGGCAACACCAGCCCGAGCGCTCCGCCCAGCGCCGCGGCGCGGTGACTCCGGAGCTTCATCAGCGGCGTCCTCTCCAAAGAGGCCGCTAAGTGACTGCGCGTCATCAGGGCTGGCGGCGGGCCGTCCTTGGCTGGCCATGTGAAGGCTGGCGCTAAAAGGTCATGGATTAGCACGGGGAGACTGAAGGGACTTTGAATTCCTGTTTCCTTCCTGGTGTAGTTACCATCGTTTACTTTACTCTACGAAGGACGCTCGGGTAGCAGTTGTGATCTTGGGACACATGCAGCACAGCCTTTATGCTGATATTCACTCATAAAACCATCGCTCAGTGAGATCACACAATTTGAACATAAAACCTTTGTGTGGTTCGGTTTGGTGACTCGTTATATTATGAGCTGAATTTCAGTAAAGCTACACTATGTAGATCGTTGGGACACCCCATGATACTTGAGTGGAATTGAAGAACAATCATCATTACTCCCAAAAGGCACTTCAGACTGTCAATTCAATTACATCATTCTATAATGCATATAATTTAGGAACGGGCAACATGAACCAAACAAAGTATTTAAGAAGGAACGAGTCGTACTACCCTCTGTGCTATTACCAACCAAGTTCACATATCACCACAAGTATAATAAAAATCTTGCTTTCATATCGGCCTCTGGTCAATGTGTATGGAAACGAGCGTTTGGCGTCATTGGCCGGGAGGCCCCTTGCGGGGAAAGGTCCCGCCGCCTTGGTGCAGGTCTCATTACATTCGAGGCCACACTGGACGACCTGCGCGCCGCATGGGGATGAAATAATGATGAAGGCAACAAAACACCCAGTTCCTAAGCGGAGAAAATCTCCGACCCAGCCAGGAATCGAACCCGGGCCTGTAGGACGGCAATCCGTCACACTGACCACTTTTTTTGTTTTTTTTTTTTTTTTGTTCGGTACTGTTCGTTGCGTTTGGTCTGCGAGGACGTCACAAGACGTCCGTTCACGTTGATCGTTCATTGCTTGACTCAGTTTTTTTATTACAGAGGGTGAGCAGCCCTCTGACCGAACACGCTGAGCTACAGTGCCGGCAACCACTCAGCTATCGTGGCGGACTGGTCAATGTGTGAAAATAAATGACGTAGTGACACTGTTCAGTTGTATAAAACTATATAAAAAGAACACTAAAAAATGAAGAAATAGCCAGTTATAACCACACTTCAGTACCTGTCATCTTAAATAATATCACTAAAATCTTTCTTTCTTGTATTCTCCCTAGCTGAGATGAATTCCGTGAGTATGTTTAAGAATAATATAAAATGAACACTGGAAAAAGAGCCACGCATTGCAAAAATTCAGTACCAATTTTTCGTGAACTGTAATGATCTTACCGAACCAAACCCTTAATGTACTCTAATGTTTGGTAAATAAGTTTACAGATGCATAATGGTGAAATTTATTAGGCAAAGCTTAACGAAATTCTGTACCAATATCACATGGATTGTGATGATTTTACTGAACCAAGAGGTTAATATATTTTGTAGATACGTTTGGTAGATAATGGTTGGCACATAACGTTTCCATTTTCAAGCTGAAGCGTCTCGATTTCTGCTACACTGTTTTGGCAGGGTAACCAACATTCTCCAGGCTGTACAAATTGCAACAAGCAATACACCAACGGTTAATGATGTTGCGTGCGTCTAATTTTGAATTCCTCTTTAAAAAGCATCTTTAATTTCTAGGTGTATAGTGTTTCTTTACAAATTATATACTTCAGAACAGACTTTCCTAAAGTGTTCTTTTTAATAATATTGTCGTGAAATACTCTAACATTCTACGTGGTGTCTTTTTGTTCTAAGTCGTGTCTCCCTACCACTTTCGCGCAACGACGCTCTGAGCCTGTTGTTTAGGGAATTGACTAGTTTCAACCTGGGACCTGTTGCTCGTAAGGAGACGCCAGACCACACATGACATGTAGAGTTCAGGAGAGTTCAGTCAGACTAGCGATGATACAACCAAATACTTAATGATTTCAGAGTCAGCTCCACTGCGCTCACTGTAAAAGAATCTTAATACTAACTAAATTTAGTGGAAGGGGTTTAAGGATTTCCTATTTTTAGTTAGCTGGTAGCTGGTAAAATAACGTCGAAAAAGCAGTTAAGTTTACCATTGGAAATTGTATTCTATTCACAAAACATTGTTTATGAATTGCACTATTGATAAAAGGAAATATTTTAATACAGAATGATAAAAACACTTGGTTTAAGAATCGTGATAGAAGGTTGTATACATGGAAGAACCCTGGAGATACTAAAAGGTATCAGATAGATTATATAATGGTAAGACAGAGATTTAGGAACCAGGTTTTAAATTGTAAGACATTTCCAGGGGCAGATGTGGACTCTGACCACAATTTATTGGTTATGACCTGTAGATTAAAACTGAAGAAACTGCAAAAAGGTGGCAATTTAAGGAGATGGGACCTGGATAAACTGAAAGAACCAGAGGTTGTAGAGAGTTTCAGGGAGAGCATAAGGGAACAATTGACAGGAATGGGGGAAAGAAATACAGTAGAAGAAGAATGGGTAGCTTTGAGGGATGAAGTAGTGAAGGCAGCAGAGGATCAAGTAGGTAAAAAGAAGAGGGCTAGTAGAAATCCTTGGGTAACAGAAGAAATATTGAATTTAATTGATGAAAGGAGAAAATATAAAAATGCAGTAATTGAAGCAGGCAAAAAGGAATACAAACGTCTCAAAAATGAGATCGACAGGAAGTGCAAAATGGCTAAGCAGGCATGGGTAGAGGACAAATGTAAGGATGTGGAGGCTTATCTCACTAGGGGTAAGATAGATACTGCCTACAGGAAAATTAAAGAGACCTTTGGAGATAAGAGAACCACTTGTATGAACATCAAGAGCTCAGATGGAAACCCAGTTCTAAGCAAAGAAGGGAAAGCAGAAAGGTGGAAGGAGTATATAGAGGGTCTATACAAGGGCGATGCACTTGAGGACAGTATTATATAAATGGAAGAGGATGTAGATGAAGATGAAATGGGGGCTACGATACTGCGTGAAGAGTTTGACAGAGCACTGAAAGATCTGAGTCGAAACAAGGCCCCCGGAGTAGACAACATTCCATTGGAACTACTGACGGCCTTGGGAGAGCCAGTCCTGACAAAACTCTACCATCTGGTGAGCAAGATGTATGAAAAAGGCGAAATACCCTCAGACTTCAAGAAGAATATAATAATTTCAATCCCAAAGAAAGCAGGTGTGGACAGATGTGAAAATTACCGAACAATCAGTTTAATAAGCCACAGCTGCAAAATACTAACACGAATCCTTTACAGACGAATGGAAAAACTAGTAGAAGCCGACCTCGGGGAAGATCAGTTTGGATTCCGTAGAAATACTGGAACACGTGAGGCAATACTGACCTTACGACTTATCTTAGAAGAAAGATTAAGGAAAGGCAAACCTACGTTCCTAGCATTTGTAGACTTAGAGAAAGCTTTTGACAATGTTAACTGGAATACTCTCTTTCAAATTCTAAAGGTGGCAGGGGTAAAATACAGGGAGCGAAAGGCTATTTACAATTTGTATGGAAACCAGATGGCAGTTATAAGAGTTGAGGGGCATGAAAGAGAAGCAGTGGTTGGGAAGGGAGTAAGACAGGGTTGTAGCCTCTCCCCAATGCTATTCAATCTGTATATTGAGCAAGCAGTAAAGGAAACAAAGGAAAAATTCGGAGTAGGTATTAAAATCCATGGAGAAGAAATAAAAATGTTGAGGTTCGCCGATGACATTGTAATTCTGTCAGAGACAGCAAAGGACTTAGAAGAGCAGTTGAACGGAATGGATAGTGTCTTGAAGGGAGGATATAAGATGAACATCAACAAAAGCAAAACGAGGATAATGGAATGTAGTCGAATTAAGTCTGGTGATGTTGGGGTATTAGATTAGGAAATGAGACACTTAAAGTAGTAAAGGAGTTTTGCTATTTGGGGAGCAAAATAACTGATGATGGTCGAAGTAGAGAGGATATAAAATGTAGACTGGCAATGGCAAGGAAAGCGTTTCTGAAGAAGAGAAATTTGTTAACATCGAGTATAGATTTAAGTGTCAGGAAGTCATTTCTGAAAGTATTTGTATGGAGTGTAGCCGTGTATGGAAGTGAAACATGGACGGTAAATAGTTTGGACAAGAAGAGAATAGAAGCTTTCGAAATGTGGTGCTACAGAAAAATGCTTAAGATTAGATGGGTAGATCACATAACTAATGAGGAAGTATTGAATAGGATTGGGGAGAAGAGAAGTTTGTGGCACAACTTGACCAGAAGAAGGGATCGGTTGGTAGGACATGTTCTGAGGCATCAAGGGATCACCAATTTAGTATTGGAGGGCAGCGTGGAGGGTAAAAATCGTAGGGGAAGACCAAGAGATGAATACACTAAGCAGATTCAGAAGGATGTGGGTTGCAGTAGGTACTGGGAGATGAAGAAGCTTGCACAGGATAGAGTAGCATGGAGAGCTGCATCAAACCAGTCTCAGGACTGAAGACCACAACAACAACAGCAACAACAACATGATAAAAACCAACTGCTTTCAACGAAAATGTGAACGGTTATTCCCTGAGTGGGTTTCCAAGTTCTACAATGGATCGAAGGATGACCTATACCATATTACATCTATAATCTAGGTTTAAATTAAGTTTCACAAAAGAGAAAATTATCAAAATGGTCTACACTGAACCTCAATTATCTTTAATTACTTATCTAACTTGTCGTAAATTACAGTGGTTGATGTGTCTTCTCAATAATTATATAACAGAAAAATCATCGCGTTTCAGATTTTAACTTATGTAGCAAATGTGAATACCATGAGCTTCAATTGACGATCGACACTAGTATTACGTAAAAATGGGATGTAACAGATGAGACTTCTGCAGTGCTGAGTGAAGCCTTATGCGCTCAAAAATGCGGCATCGCTTGCGTTCATTACCTTGTCGGTGTCCGTCAGGGGGCGGTGGGCGGCACAGCTCCACGCACCTCGCTGTCTCGGAAGCAACTCTTTCCTAACTTCTCCTTACTACAATTTACCGTAGTTGGTTTATAAAATACTATCTGGCTGTGTTTTCATCTGACCAATCAGGGTCTCAATGTTAACCTTAAGCTTCGCCTACAAAAATTCTGTCTATACAATGAGAAACGTTAAACTTTTTGTGGTGGGGCAATATTTTTAACGTTTGCAACGTAACAGAGACGCGAAAAAGTCTCACGCTAAAACTTGCAGCTGGTATGGCCATTTTATTGTTATCGTAAGATCTATACTGTTCTTTTGGAGGTCTCTATCTTTTAACATGGGCTGGGGGTGGTCCTGGTGGTTGGCTGGCGACGTGGGTGTCCGTCCCTTTTCTTAGGGCCTTTTAGCTTAATACGGTTCTGCTCTCGGCTTCTGTTCTCGTTTCTTCCCTTGGAACTGCGTCTGTTTCACGGTGGGAAGGTATGACATGCATTTAGACGTTCTTGTGTTAGTCTGTGGTATTCCATTTGCTCACTCGTTGATCGCATTACTTTGGTTAACTTAATGTCAGGATTTATTCAGAGCTATGTGACATACTGCCGGATTTGCTTATCATGTCAGGGTTTTCATGGAAGGTGTTGGATTTGCCGGACACCTTACATATCACCACCCTTCGAACTTAATTTTTGCACTGAAGTTAGGCAATGATTGAATCGTTGTCTAAGTCAGTCAAAAATTATTCCTTTATCAAAATTTTGTTGCCTACTGTTAAGCCACATTATCTTGGTTCAATGCTACTTTGTATTACTAATTTATATTTTTATATTCTTCCATATTATTCTCAAAAATATGTTTATTTAAGAGCAGAATATTTTTATGTTATTATAATTATTATTTCTTAATTATTTTCTTTCTTTCTTTAAGTGTGAAGTTGGTTTTTAAGAAGTTTGTTATCGAAAGTGAGGAGTCTTTTACATCGATTTTCTTAGAAATATATTTCCTCGTCAGTATTCTCCTAATTAATTTCGTCCCAACATGATATTGTTATTTTCCTGCCTTCGTTTTCATATGGTCCCTGCGGATTTGTTTCTTCCTTCTTCTCTTCTCGTGATAAGGCATTTACTTCTGTGTTCAAGGTGCTGCAATTGTCCTGGGTCGGTGCGTCATTCCCTTTGGCATGGGCGCTTAGCTGTCAGTTCGAACGTTTTTCGGGGTTTGATGGTCTTACCTCCACCTCTTCTATCTGTATTCTCTTTTCTTGTTCAGCTTGTTGATATTGGTTTCTTTGTTGATAATTTGACGGTCTATTGGCACTACCATACCCGTTCCAGTTGTCGTTATTCCCTCTGTAATAGTTGTTGCCGTTCCTGGGTGAATTATAGTTATTGCCATATTCTCTTCTAAATCCATAACCGGTTCTTTGTTGAAATCTATTGTCGTTTCTTGGTGTGAAACCACGTGGTTCTTAATTATTGTTTCTTCGTACTGTGTCTTGTGGATTCCACTGCTTTTTGCTTTCGTTTTCACGTGCGCCTCGTCTTTTTCTTGCGTCATCTTCCGAAAATATGAACTCTAGTTCCCTTAGGGTACCTTTAAATGCTTCGACGTCATTGCCTCCGCGACCTAATAATGATTGCTGGTATTTCAATGGTAGCTTCATCGCGCATAATTTAATCAACTCTCCGTCACTGTATGGTACATCTAAGCATTGATTTTTCTTTGCCATTAATTCGAAAAATTTCACGTGACTCTTCTCTCCTGAATTTTCAAAATATGGGTTCTGTAATAATTCGTACTTCACTCTGTTCTGTGCTTCGCTGGACCAATATCGTAAGAGAAACTTCTGTCTGAAACCTTCGTACGATCGGCGTGTCGCTGCAACATTCTACATGGTTTCTGCGACTGTTCCTGACATGTGTACACATGTTGTGTTGTGGTCTTCAGTCCTGAGACTGGTTTGATGCAGCTCTCCATGCTACTACATCCTGTGCAAGTTTCTTCATCTCCCAGTACTTACTGCGTCCTACATCCTTCTGAATCTGCTTACTGTATTCATCTCTTGGTCTTCCCCTACGATTTTTACCCTCCACGCTGCCCTCCAATGCTAAATTTGTGATCCCATGATGCCTCAACACATGTCCTACCAACCGATCCCTTCTTCTACTCAAGTTGTGCACAAACTTCTCTTCTCCCCAATCCTACTCAATACTTCCTCATTAGTTATGTGATCCACCCATCTAATCTTCAGAATTCTCCTGTAGCACCACATTTCGAAAGCTTCTAATCTCTTCTAGTCCAAACTATTTATCGTCCGTGTTTCACCTCCATACATGGTTACACTCCATACAAATACTTTCAGAAATGACTTCCTGACACTTAAATCTATACTCGATGTTAACAAATTTCTCTTCTTCAGAAACGCTTTCCTTGCCATTGCCAGTCTACATTTTATATCCTCTCTACTTCGACCACCATCAGTTATTTTGCTCCCCAAATTGCAAAATTCCTTTACTACCTTAAGTATCTCATTTCCTAATTTAATTCCCTCAGCATCACCCGACTTAATTCGACTACATTCCATTATCCTCGTTTTGCTTTTGTTGATGTTCATCTTATACCCTCCTTTCAAGACACTATCCATTCCATTCAACTGCTCTTCCAATTCATTTGCTGTCTCTGACAGAATTACAATGTCATCGGCGAACCTCAAAGTTTTTATTTCTTCTCCATGGATTTTAATACCTACTCCGAATTTTTCTTTGGTTTCCTTCACTGCTTGCTCTATATACAGATTGAATAACATTGGGGAGAGGCTACAACCCTATCTCATTCCCTTCCCAACCACTGCTTACCTTTCATGTCCCTCGACTCTTGTAACTGCCATCTGGTTTCTGTACAAATTGTAAATAGCCTTTCACTGCCTGTATTTTACCCCTGCCACCTTCAGAAATTGAAAGAGTGTATTCCAGTCAACATTGTCAAAAGCTTTCCCTAAGTCTAGAAATGCTAGAAACGTAGGTTTTCCTTTCCTTAATCTAGCTTCTAAGATAAGTCGTAGGGCCAGTATTGCCTCACGTGTTCCGATATTACTACGGAATCCAAACTGAACTTCCCCGTGGTCGGATTCTACTAGTTTTTCCATTCGTCTGTGAAGAATTCGCGTTAGTATTTTGCAGCCGTGACTTATTAAACTGATAGTTCGGTAATTTTCATATTTGTCAACACCTGCTTCCATTGTGATTGGGATTATTATATTCTTCTTGAAGTCTGAGGGTATTTCGCCTGTTTCATACATCTTGCTCACCAGCTGGTAGAGTTTAGTCAGGACTGGCTCTCCCAAGGCTGTCTGTAGTTCTAATGGATTGTTGTCTACTCCCGGGGTCTTGTTTCGACTCAGGTCTTCAGTGCTCTGTCAAACTCTTCACGCAGTATCGGATCTCCCATTTCATCTTCATCTACATCCTCTTCCATTTCCATAACATTGACCTCAAGAACATCGCCCTTGTATAGACCCTCTATATACTCCTTCCACCTTTCTGCTTTCCCTGCTTTGCTTATAACTGGGTTTCCATCTGAGCTTTTGATATTCATACAAGTGGTTCTCTTTTCTATGAAGGTCTCTTTAATTTTCCTGTAGGCTGTATCTATCTTACCCCTAGTGAGATAAGCCTCTACATCCTTACATTTGTCCTCTAGCCATCCCTGCTTAGCCATTTTGCACTTCCTGTCGATCTCATTTTTGAAACGTTTGTATCCCTTTTTGCCTGCTTCAATTACTGCATTTTTATATTTTCTCCTTTCATCAATTCAATTCAGTATTTCTTCTGTCACCCAAGGATTTCTACTAGCCCTCGTCTTTTTACCTACTTAATCATGTGATGCCTTCACTACTTCATCCCTTAAAGCTACCCATTCTTCTTCTACTGTATTACTTTGTCCCATTCCTGTCAACTGTTCCCTTATGCTCTCGCTGAAACTCTGTACAACCTCTGGTTTAGTCAGTTTGTCCAGGTCCCATCTCCTTAAATTCCCACATTTTGCAGTTTCTTCAGTTTTAATCTACAGTTCATAACCAATAGATTGTGGTCAGAATCCACATCTTCCCCTAGAAATGTCTTACAATTTAAAACCTGGTTCCTAAATCTCTGTCTTACCATTATATAATCTATCTGAAACCTGTCAGTATCTCCAGGCTTCTTCCATGTATACAACCTTCTTTCATGATTCTTGAACCAAGTGTTAGCTATGATTAACTTGTGCCCTGTGCAAAATTCTCCCAGGCGGCTTCCTCTTTCATTTCTTACCCCCAATCCATATTCACCTACTACGTTTCCTTCTCTACCGTTTCCTACTGCCGAGTTCCAGTCACCCATGACTAATAAATTTTCGTCTCCCTTCACAATCTGAATAATTTCTTTTATTTCATCATACATTTCTTCAATTTCTTCGTCATCTGCAGAGCTAGTTGGCATACATACTTGTACTACTGTAGTAGGCGTGGGCTTCGTATCTATCTTGGCCACAATATTGCGTTCACTATGCTGTTTGTTGTAGCTTACCTGCATTCCTATTTGCCTATTCATTATTAAACTTACTCCTGCATTACCCCTATTTGATTTTGTGTTTATAACCCTGTATTCACCTGACTAAAAGTCTTGTTCCTCCTTCCACCGAACATCACTAATTCCCACTATATCTAACTTTAACCTATCCATTTATTTTATGCAGGATGATAAAAACCAACTGCGCTCAACAAAAATGTGAACGAATATTCGCTGAGTGGGTTTACAAGTTCTACAATGGATCGAAGGACGTCCTATGCCATATCACATGTATGATCTAAGTTTAAATTAAGTTTCAAAAAAAGAAAACTATCAAAATGGTCTACAGTGACCCTCAATTAACTTTAATTACTTATCTAACTTGTCGTAAATTACAGTGGCTGATGTGGCTTCTCAATAATTATATAACAGAAAAATCATCGTGTATCAGATTTTAACTTACGTAGCAAATGTGAATACCATGAGCTTCAATTGACGATCGACACTAGTATTACGTAAAAATGGGATGTAACAGATGAGACTTCTGCAGTTCCGAGTGAGGCCTTATGTGCTGAAAAATGCGGCATCGTGTGCGTTTATTATCTTGTCAGTGTTCGTCAGGGGGCGGTGGGCGGCACAGCTCCATGCACCTCGTCGTCTCGGAAGCAACTCTCTCCTAATTTCTCCTTACTACAATTTACCGAAGTTGGTTTAAAAAAAACTATCTGGCTGTGTTTTCATCTGACCAATCAGGGTCTCAATGTTAACCTTAAGTTCCGCCTACAAAAATTTTGTCTATCCAATGAGAAACGTTATACTTTTCGTGGTGGGGCAATGTTTTTAACGTTTGCAACGTAACAGAGACGCGAAAAAGTCTCACGCTAAAACTTGCAGCTGGTGTGGCCCTTTTAGTGTTATCGTAAGATCTATACTGTTCTTCTGGAAGGCTCTATCTTTTAACATGGGCTGGGGGGTGGTCCTGGTGGTTGGCTGGCGACGTGGGTGTCCGTCCCTTATCGTAGGGCCTTCTAGCTTAGCACGGTTCTGCTCTCGGCTTCTGTTCTCGTTTCTTGCCTCGGAACTGCGTCTGTTTCACTGTGGGAAGGTATGACATGCATTTAGTCGTTCTTGTGTTAGTCTGTGGTATTCCATTTGCTCACTCGTTGATCGTATTACTTCGGTTAATTTAATGTCAGAATTTATTCGGAGCTATGTGACATACTGCTGTATTTGCTTATCATGTCAGGGTTTTCATGGAAGGTGTTGGATTTGCCTGACACCTTACAATACGTATAACTGTTTGGTACGCAACTTAGCAGTTAAATTATAGCATTTGGGTGTTAACAATCGCTTCAGCTATGGGTTGCGCTAAAAGCCACATCCTCAGAAGAACATATCATTAAAATATATGATTATCGGTGGTTTGTTTTGACGTGCAATGAGTGATGGGGAAAAAAGATTTCAAGCTTTCCGCTCTAATGTTTTAATCATATTTTCAGCTGAAAATGTGACTTTCAGCACCACGAAACCTTTAGTGCCCAGTATTAAAGGACCAAATATAGCTGAAGCGCTTATTAATGCTCGAGATGAATACCCATAGCTGTGTTGCCCGACCTACAAGGTTGCCTATGATTACTCCAGTTTGTTTTTGCTACTTTCATTACGCTGTATTTTATACTGAAGTGCTATACAAGGATTTAACAAGGGGGAAGTAACTTTAACTTTTTTTACGTTGAAGTAAAGGTAAGGCACGCAAGTAGTGGTAAAATAAAGTATCAGTACACAAAATAATAGATGTGTATGTATACAGACGTATGTGTGTGTTATCTCCAGCACAGCAACTACAACAACATCAGCCAAACGTTGTACACGTTGGCAACTTAGGTAATGTCGGAAAATGAGGAAAAGTGATGTGAACCAATCAGGGCTCACCGTTTAAAGACCACACGCTGTCAATGAAATAATTTCACAGAATATTAAAATTACAGGGCGCAAATGATTAACCTACTAAATTTATGACCGTATCGATGGGTAAAAACTCGTGGAAGAATTTCATCTTTGTTCAGAAACAAATGTGCGTTCCATTTTTAAAATCGCATTTGCATTGTACATATCTGGCACCGTTGTGCCCCTCATGGGTGATTGATCATTATCGTCCTTTTGGCGGTCGACTCCAGTTGCTGTTTTTAAATGGCGACAGCATATTCATCAGATCAGTACCAGACAAGAAAATGTAAGGTGAGCTGTGTGCGTACAATAATTTCAACAATTTCTGTTGGTATTACAACTGTTTCATTGTCATCTGAAATCAACTATGTGCCACCGTCGTATTTATCATAGGCTGGTTACCATACCAACAGCGATAGTTATACAAACGATTAACAGTAAATTCCTCTTCTATTTTTAGTACTTGTATTATTGCATATGAAAAGTGATACATTACAGCCACTGGATATTTCCTAGCCTGCACGTAGTCCTATTAACGGCGTACTAATAAATTTTCCATTTCTGAATCAACAGTGACAAGAGTCCAATGGAGCCTCTCCAGGATTTTAGTCACAGTGTTCTAGCTCTTCGCGTCCGATACGTCTTCGTCACTTAATAATTATTGCTCTTCCTATTCTCCAGATCACTGGAATACGCCTACTAAAGACTCACTAATTAAGAATAATTTCTTAAGGAGGAACTATTTGCTGGGCTTTTTGTTGTTTCTATATTCTTCCTTTTTTGTGCTGAATAGTGAACTAGCAGATTTTTGATCTATGGGATAACAGACGTACAGTTTTGTAGTAGGTGCACTTTCCCACGTAAAGATTTTAAAGTATTCGAATTATAATTCCCTGTTTCCAATCACTATACATTACAATTTGATTCTAGACTCTGATTATAAATCCATACGAATAAAGATGAACACTTCCGTAAATTAAGCATTTTATGCCCTCTTTTGGAATACCGTCGTCCGATGAGCAAAAAATCCCACCAAGGCGCCTTTAACAACTCATAATAACAAGACTCAGCCTAACGAAGATAGCTTACAACAGATCTAGGAACGTCGATCATAACACCACCATGCAAACAGACGAAACTTCCAAAATCAGGCCTCACCCTTGAAAGCCTTGGTTCACTTATGGGGAAGGAGTATTAACTACAGTTCCTCGTCAACACTAGGGCTTGTGAAATCAGAGTTGAAGAAACTGATACTCCATGAAGGAGAAAGAGAGACATTTTCAGTTGTACATCATCATAAGGAGAACTCCCATAGTGATTTTTCACTTGTAGTTACGACGAAATACCTTTTTGTAGCGGCACGGTAGGCCATCAGTCCAGAATATTGTGCGACTTTTTCAACACAAAACTCATTTCTGGATGTAATTTGAAGCGCGCTAATATTATCGGAAAGCGTTTCCAATAAAATGATTTCAACATCTGCCTTTCATCCGAAGTAATGAGCGAATATCACATTCTGTGTACCGTCCAACTGTGACGCTAGCGCGACGCTTTTCGATTACATTCCCAAAGCCATCCAGTTAATTTGGTGGCTCATCGCGGCGTGGCCGGATGTCGCCACACACAGAGCGGGTGTCCTCCTGCCTGTCACGTGTCACGTATCTGTGGAACTCTAATTAAAATTCATTAACTCTTTATCAAATAATCTTTCCCGTGTCGGTTTAACATTTATTAATGTTCTACAGCGATAACTCTTCATTTCCTTGGCTGACATTTTTTTCTGCGCATTTGGTCATATTAATACATCTGTTCTGTCAAGAATTCCATAACTTTCTATTATACTTTAAATTTAAATGAAAACAACGTGGTCATGTTTCTGTATCCGTTTATTACGATTTGATTTTCTACCCTTTATGATACTAATTTCAAACGAGGTCTAATATTCATAAATTCATGCAGAGAGGAATAAGTTCTAATGAAGTGTATCTAACAAATAAGGCTCGAGTATTAAGGAACTTCGGATGATAATCAACGGCTCCTAACACCAACAGTTACTACGTCATGGCTTTGTAAATATCACGTGGAAAGAAGAGACCACAGGAGACATCAACGAAACTATTGACGTCGTCCGATGGCCCCAAAGTGATAAGTATTTTGCATCGTAATGAATGACTCTTGGGAGGCATTTATAGAACATGACTACAAAGAGAATGCTCTTGCGTAATGAGACCACTTATAGTGACAATTGGGACCTCTTAACTTCTGCATGAGTTTCCACAACTTATTGTTAAAGGTATTGTGGATGGAGGAAGAATACACAGCTTCTCTCAGCTTTTATTCAGATAATACAACTGCCGAGAGAGTTTCAAGATATTTCAGAGATATGAAGTACTTCACTGTAGTAGATCATGAATCTGACTCAGACATCGATTACCGTGGGACTGTGGAAACTTAACGCTCAGTTTTTCCATTAGAATTTAACAATATAAGAAACATGGTCATTTTGTTAGTACTGACTGCGAAATTTTAGGGAAGTATGTGGGGGAAATGAGACTATAATGACGTACTGGAGTAAAATGTTATAGTGAGGCTCCCAGCGAAACCAGCTAAGTGGCACCACCTATACTAAGCTATATAGAAAGGGCGACTGGCAACCCTGTCCCTAAGTAAATGGCGACGAGCTGCCAACTTCCGTTTTGGTATTGTGAACGAAAAACTACTAGGTAAGCCTCAAACTTTTTACTTGGAACTGTGAACGGAAAACTACTAGATAAGCCTCCTTCTTTTGACTTTTATTCACAAACATTCATTCATTAGAAATGTAGGTAATTACATGTTTGAGAAAAGTACAAGGTATCTTGTAGAGCGTACTTTCATCTATGTTTTGAGCGGCAGAAGTTTCTGCTAGAGCACGCAGTAGTTGAACGTTTCTCAAATGAATCAAAGAAGGGGTTTCAGGTCACAGCGATAGACTATGTGTCGGGGTAAAATGACACAGTGTATCATTTTACCCGTACTTCTGTTCTGTGTAACCTTTGATATTATTTAAGATATATATTTTACGTATTTGTTTAAATTTAACAACAGCAGTATGTCACTCTTCAAAAAAATAAATGAAACGAAACATTAAACATGAATTGATAAATTTGCAATGATACACAAATGAAATCGATTAACGGAGACTAATTTACCCTTTGGGAAGTCAGGCGATAAAGTAAGACAGTCTTGGGATACGGTGCAGACGCAGCAGCCTTTAGATGCTGTTACCAGAGGCGTAATGGGACTGCTGCGGGCGTCGAAAGCATTTGGAGTTCCCCAGGCTACGCTTAGAAGACGAACTTTGCGTGCGAACAAAATCTTTAGTGACGTTTAGGAAGGACTGGCTAGATTCCAGCCAACTCTCAACGCTGCACTAGAGAATGAACTGATGCAACACCCAAACTATTGGAGCTGCGCATGTATGAATGACTATGATGGAGGTGAGATAACTTGCATTCCAAACAGGTGGGAAAAGGAAAGAGAAAACTTAATTTTGGAAAAGAAATATTCTACGAAAAATCCTTTTCGGTGACAACAGTGATGCTTCCGAAGATTATTTCTGTTTGTACTGCTTCAAACCATAATCACACTCGAAACCCGGAGAACACTGGTTAAGGTGTCACCGGTGTAATTTGTGAGTACACACTGAATTTGCTGAAATAAGCCACAGAACGAAAAACTTTATTCGTGATGTCTGTAAAGAGATGGAATTGGTGACAAACATTTTTTTTTTTTTTTGAACGGAACTTATTTTGTTGTTTCATGGAGTAAAATTCGGATTTCTACTTCCTGACATCACTTTTTGTACAAATGAACTGAAAAATCTTAATTGATACTGTTGAAGAATTGCTTCTCTAATAGTCTTTTATTTGTTAAGTAAAAACCTATTAAATATATAAAATATCTCATGTTTATCGTAATTTCCTATTTTTTCTTACTCCTTTGTCATTTTACCCTGACATCGGTCTAAACTGACACATTTCGCACTTTGTGCAAGAACGTCAAAAATGTATGGTGTACATTAATTTAAAAGCATGGAACCAAGACAGTGAATGAAGCACGATCTTGATAGAGATTTTCTTAACTGCGTGGCTTATGAAGCAATAATGACCTAAAAACAAAATGGTATGTCATTTTTGCTGGACTTCCCCTAGTATTTGGGAAAGCAATTGTTCTGTTTACCCGTTAAAATCTGTTTCGCAGGGGAGTAGGCACGAGATAAAGTGAAAATAATGAGTTTGAAGCAACATTAAGTTTCATCACAAGGGGTCACTTCCCGCAAATGTGATTCACTCCAGTGAAGTACTTAAGCAGCTGAAAGATAATGTGCTAGACAACAAGAAGTTGAGTTCCATGTCCAACTTTGTGTGTGTTCGTGTGTGCGCACGAACACGCGAACGAAGAATTGTAATCCACACCCAAGTTGAGGCAAACATATAAGGTAAAATTGTTTGTAGATATATAATCTCTGTTAACTTTCGATAAACTTTATTTTCTCCACTTTATACCTGTGCCTATGGAAACGAAGCTCATACAAATTGACTGTTCGCAACTCTCATTATTCATACTTCGAAAAGCTTCACACACACACACACACTCACACTTACACACTCATACATGTCCATCTTTATATTACATCACATCTTCTATTATTATGATGTATACTTGCCAAATTTCGTACTTATTTATATTAGAGAAAGTTATAGATGACAGGTACTTCTAACGTTATGTAGAAGATAAATTATTATAAAATGCTTTGCAAAGAATCACGTCTAAGGAAATCATCTATGTTTTGAACATTTTTTCAACATATTCCGACGAGCTTATCTGTGAATTTACCACTTTCCGTTCCACAGGAACAATTTGCACTTCCTCCACACCCTATACAGGCAAATTTTCTTACTGAATCAGCATTAATTTTCAGTTAGAAAATACTTATATAAAACATCCCGGAACGTTATTACTTTACATTTTATATTTCACTGTCGTCTTCATTGTGGGTAAATAGAGGACAAACTGTTCTTGGTCGGAGTCATGCCGAGTCATATTGTACTAGACTTAACTGTGCATCAGATGTAAGGAAAAACATTATCGTGTTCATGTTCCTCCACTAATTCAGGAAGATTTCACAACTATATCCATTTAATCTTCCTTCGTAGTCGAGTTATAACGACTGTAACACAGCACTGTACAAGCGAGACAAGGATATACTGAGGACAGAAGTGCAAGATTTCCCAGCACTCCTTATCTGGATTTAATTTCGAGTATGACATTGGTTGCGTAACTTTATCTGTGGTTTCTACATTACAACTTCGTATATCACATCCATGTTAATGCTATAAAGAAAATTTGTCAGTTTTCTCTCTAGGCCCTACGAACCCACGCTTCCACACACTTCGCTGACCTAAAAACACAGTGATAATAAAACGTATTCCATATTTAGAGAAATAGTAATATGGACCGAAACAAAAAAATTGAGTAAACGAGGTGTCTGAAGTGCGTACCGTAAGAGCTATGACCACTTGTTCGTCTTCGGTGCTGCGAAACGCATCCTTTTGTACTTCAAGTTCCTAGCTATTACGAATGATGTATAGAATGCAGTAAATGAATGTGTAAATAAATGAGAACACTTTATTTTGTTATTGTAAAACATCAAACCAAAGGTTCAAGCATTAAGGTAACGGGGACCAGTTCATCAACCGTTAAATGTTTTGTGACGTGTTGTCGGACATTTAAGAGAATATGGGTTTGTGCTGCTTCACGCATGATCCACATCTCTAGTCGTTGGAGTAGTGCCTCCTCGACCAGGACAGGCAAGTCGTTTCATAGGAACTGACGATAGATTGCAATTGTCAACCTTTTTCATAGTGCCCGCATCTCGTGGTCGTGCGGCAGCGTTCTCGCTTCCCACGCCCGGGTTCCCGGGTTCGTTTCCCGGCGGGGTCAGGGATTTTCTCTGCCTCGTGATGGCTGGGTGTTGTGTGCTGTCCTTAGGTTAGTTAGGTTTAAGTAGTTCTAAGTTCTAGGGGACTTATGATCACAGCAGTTGAGTCCCATAGTGCTCAGAGCCAATTTTAGCCTTTTTCATAGTACTTTCGTTTTAATCTTTCTTCAGTCATCCCGGCCCATACATTAGCTGAAAATCGGCGCTGATGCCTTGCTTCTTCATCTGTGTGTGGATGTGCATCATCCCACACATGTTGGCTTCACAAACTAACAATCCCATCTCGCGTGAAACCAGCCTCGTCTGTGAACAGCATCTTAGTTACGAAAAGCTTATCTTTAACACATATTTGTAACATTCTGGCAGCCTGATCTTGTGGCCGAAGGGCAAACAGATGCTGAAACTCTATGTACAGTAGTTCCTGGTTCTTATTCGAGTAGTTGCAATACTCCTAATCACTAGAGCTACGGAACCAGAGTTTTGCCGCTGAATAATTGTGCAGATGATAGATTGGATTGACGGTGATTCCATTTGCAACATCGTAACATAAGATCTTCGTCTATCATTCTCCTGTGAGAAATAATAGTCTTCTATTATGCTAGTAAGTTCAAACATGAAACATCAATGTAAAATCAGTTATCAAAACCACCGAAACAGAAACTGGTTTCATTAGAGCTAATGCAGAAATTTGAATACAGTTTACAGTAACAACACAGACAGACCCTTACTACATGTTGTATCAACGGAAAATAACAGAGTAATACTTCCTTATTTATTTGCTGAATTCTGCAGGTCGATCGTGCAGTAGAAGGAGAAGAAGTAAGATGGGGTTTAACGTCCCGTAGACACCAAAGTCATTAGGGTCGGAGCAAAAGGTTGGATTGTATCAGAGATGAGAAAGGAAATCGTCGTGCTCTTCCAAAGGCATCGCCCTGGCATTTGCCTCTTGTAATTTAGGGAAATCACGGGAAATCTAAATGAGGTTGGCCTCACGCGGATTTCGATCGTCATTCTCCTGGATGAAAGTGCAGTATACGGTAGATGGCTTGGTTCAAATGGCTCTGAGCACTATGCGACTTAACTTCTGAGGTCATCAGTCGCCTAGAACTTAGAACTAATTAACCCTAACTAACCTAAGGACATCACGCACATCTATGCCCGAGGGAGGATTCGAACCTGCGAGCGTAGCGGTCGCTCGGTTCCAGACAGTAGCGCCTAGAACCGCATGGCCACTCCAGCCGGCTGTACGGTAGAAGACATTTGTTTCACACAAGCAGAAACGAACAAATCCTCACAGCTCCTTGAAAGCCCATGTTTAATGGAAATATTTGTCTTAGTTTGGTCCAAACTACCACCACTGAAAATATTAATATATCTTCTGTAAATGAAATATATTAACTGAATTCCACGCACAAAAAAACGAAGTGTTGTGATATTTATACAATGTTTGTAATGCAGTACTACGATACAGATTCTTAATATGTTACATTCTACATCAGTGTTTCCCAAACTTACTGAGACTATTATCCATGAGTGCAATCAGATATTAGCGAAATCCCCTCCCCCTCCCCTCAACCCCTTACCAAATACCATCACTCCGTCACACCCAACGCCCGGCCGCTACCTCTACCATTAGTAATTTTAGCACCTAATTTAACTTTAGAAGCCCGCATCTTGTGGTCGTGCGGTAGCGTTCTTGCTTCCCACGCCCGGGTTCCCGGGTTCGATTCCCGGCGGGGTCAGGGATTTTCTCTGCCTCATGATGGCTGGGTGTTGTGTGCTGTCCTTAGGTTAGTTAGGTTTAAGTAGTTCTAAGTTCTAGGGGACTTATGACCACAGCAGTTGAGTCCCATAGTACTCAGAGCCATTTGAACCATTTTTTTTAACTTTAGAATGAAAAACTATTTTCATTTTATTAAACCAAAAACTAATGAGACAGTTTGTACTGCTTATTTAAAACAAGCCTTACGTGCGCATGCGCGCGCGTTTGTGTGTGTGTGTGTGTGTGTGTGTGTGTGTGTGTGTGTGTGTGTGTGTAGACTGATGAAGGAATCCTGTGAATCGCGAGAACTACCTACAACTTCTTCTATCCACAGTGAGGGTAGACAATTCTAACAAAACATGCTTCCTCTGCACCACTTCTCGTCCTAGCGACACTTTATCTACCCACACCCATCAGCGATGTATTCATGATTCACCTCTGACTGCTGCCACTAATAATAATAATAAAAACAATAACACTGAGTAGGCCTTACAGCAATGCAGTAGTCATGACATGGTTACTACTATGTTGTGCTGTCCATTTCCGGCCAGTGTGGCCGAGCGGTTCTAGGCGCTTCAGTCTGGAACCGCGCAACCACTACGGTCGTAGGTCTGAGTCCTGCCTCGGGCATGGATGTGTGTGATGTCATTAGGTTTACGTAGTTCTAATTTCTAGGGGACTGATGACCTCAGATGTTAAGTCCCATAGTGCTCAGAGCCATTTGAACCATTTGTGCTGTCCGTTACTCGATTTGTCTGTTGTGATCACGCTTTTCCTAATCCACTGCAGTAACTAACTGATCTCAGAGATAATTTTTCTTCAAATATTTAAGTCTATGTAATGTAGACGCCTCAGTTTTACGGCTATGTGAGGAGGAAGATATTGTTTCATTCGTTTTGCAAGCTGTAGCCTCCATCACATTATGCCATGCATTAATGCTGAAATTTGAAAACAACATAATTATTGGTATCTTACGTAATCACTGTTACAATCTTATTATAGTGAGAGTAGCAATGATGTTTACAGAAATTAGCCAAGTGAGAGTGGGACTTGCACGCTGGGGGTTCCACACAAATTTAATTATGTATTAGACAGTTCATCCATCCTGAGAATCAAGGATGTCAACCATTTATGCCTGTTATCTACGTCGATACAGGAAATATAGGTCCATGGAATTACAAGGAGTTTACGAGTATCGAAATATGTGACATGACTGGTATTATCGTTTGACTCAATTTAGTTAGTAAGATAACGTTTAGTATACTGCAAAGGGACAATAGACTTTATTATGTGACATAAATTGCAACTTGATACGTTTTTCCATCCCTGAGGATGAGGGATCGTAACAGATGGACGAAAAGACAGAGAGTCTGATAACAAATAACAGAAAAAATGTTTTCCGTGTGATGTAAGTACAAGTTAGCAATTTTTCGGAATTTCTCCTTTATTTTCCGTTGAAATCATGCTACTTGGTAAATTTCGTGATTATAGGTAAAAAAAGTACTCTGTAGGTTCTGATGCTTGATTTTGCAAATATCAAAATATTTAACATAAATTATCGTATCTTTTGATTGCAGTGACTTACAAACTTTCCTTTTGTACACAGCCAAGTGACCGTAGACCATAATATGTGAGATAAATTTCAATTTTGTACGCTTACGCCCGTTATCAGAAAGAGGGCTTAGAACAGTCGGACAGAAGAACAGCAAAGTGATCCTATAAGGGTTTTCACCGAGTGTGGTACGGAAGCACTTGAAAAGATTGTTTCATGACGGAAACACAATCGACTCCTTTGTTTTTGGCCCTCAGAAAATTTTATTTTATCCCTCTGGGGATAAATACCTCCAGGTTGGCAACCACTGTTCTACATAAATGCACTATTAATCATACATATAGTTCACCACAGACGTCGTTATAAAATTTTATTTCTTGTTTTAGGTCCTAAATAGTTAGGAAGGAACCAGCGATCCTCGTTTTTATGACCATCATCATAATGTTGTTACCCTTTTTTTTTCTTTTTTGTCTCCTCCTCTTCCTCCTCCTCATCCTGAACCTCATACGTTCAGGACGATCGCACCAGCAATTTTGTCGCGTACATTGAACATCCTCGACAGATTAGATCCGAATACCGGATCAGAATCCAAATGTGAGCCTGCCTCTGAGGAGCGACTGTTCACCTCGTTTGATTTTGTATAGATTGCTGGTAAAACTTAATATGGTTCATTTATGGAAAATATTTTTAGGGCAACGGAGAGTGTTTGGAAGCAAGACATGCAGAGAAAGCTGACGAATTTTCCATGTGGCAGTAATGTGGATGCGGCTTATGTCGTTGCGTTGGAGTGCTCACAGTTAAAGTTAAGCAACAAACGTCAGAATCGAAATTAGGGTCAGTTATGGAGTATCAGGAGATCGTGCAATTTCGTTCTCGGTATTTCGGCGTCTCTTTCGTATAGTGTTGTGTCCTGCCAATGAAGACTTGAGTACAGGCCTCATGAAGGTCTCTCTATCTATCTTGTTTCAAAACTCCTCGGATTCTCTGTGACTATAAAGCGCTAGCACGACTAGGACAAAGGATGTTGAGGAAAGCCAGTGCTTCCGGGGGATGATATGTTTTGATTCTGCAGAATGCATTGATTAATGTCCGAAAATTAAACATTATTATGGTTCCAACAACGCAGGTTATTGCCTCCGTCTACACTGTAATGTTTGAGAAACGTGAAAATCACCTTGTTCTTTGAATATTTCTTTTCCTGATATTTGGTTATTTTCTTCGTGTTAATCCTTTGACTGACATTGAGACTATGTGCCCTGCGACAGGTTGTCAGAATACCAATGGGAATTTGCTGTCTCTTATTGTTACCGATCAATGTCCAATGGTAAAGGTAAGCCTACTAATGTTTTACAGATCTCCTATAATTTCAGAATGTTCCTGTAGGTTGTGCGGTCATCAAGTTTCGTTGTTAACCCTATGTTATGCACTGATACAGAACTCGATTTTTCATATTGTGACATCTGACTACGGCAGTAATTAAAATGACCATACATTAAAGTCTTTCATTCCGGAAAAATAAGGTAGTCGAAGGATTTTAGAGTAGAGCCTACCCCAACATTTGTAGCTGGGAAAAACGAATATTGAATACTTTATTTTACATAAATCGATTTAATATCTTGCAGGCAACAAGAACATGATCTTTCTCTGCACGAACGAGAATTCAGCTGACTGCTAAGGGAGTACCGTAAATAAGTTTTACCGTTGCGTAAACTTTTCACTGAGACAGCGCAATTCTTTCACGGAGTATAACTTGGTCTTTGTTGAAGTTGCCGCTTTTAATGAGCCCTAATTTGTATCAACGGAGCGGAGGTAATTTTCTTTATGAAATATTGCGGGCCAACGGCTCTAATTGCGTGGTTTCCTCAGTTTGCTCTTTGAACTTCTCAGAGGTTTCTGAGAAAGACACATATTTATGAAGACAGTGCTTCCCTCTGTTGACCCTTATGCTTAGCGTTTCCAGTATAGAAAATATAAAATTAAAACAAAGTCGTGTATCGCAACTACTTAGTTCAGAATTTGGATACTCGTCTGTGATAAAACTGATTGTGCAGAACACTGTCATAAAACCAGTAGTACAAAATACTTGCGCTTCCCTTTGGGAACAGCAACACAAACTTGTTGCCAATATTCTGCGTGGGCGTAGAGACTATGGGACAGAAACACCAGTAAATGATTTATGGTAAAACAAAGGCAGTTGACTGAGATCATGATAGATGGCTCTTAGTTTCGGAGTAATCCCTTTGAAAAATTTGTTTTGTTATATTGTTGACAATAATCTCTACTGGTGCCTGCATTTGGTTGGTTACTGTCGGAGTAAAACGACTTTCTACATGTCCTGCTGAAGGAATAGGATTTTTGGAGATGCATACACACATTCTGGTGGCAGCTGTAAATCATTACCGTTGTCACGAAAATGCTGGGAACATCATTCAGAGGGCAGGACTGCCAGTTTCAGAAGACGCTTCCAATAAGTCTCTTTGATTAATGAATTCCCACACTTGCAGATTATATAGTCTAAATCGGAAATTTTTTTTTGCCCGATTAGTGACAGAGCTTAAAGGAAGAAACTTATTTATGCTTATGCAGATCTACTCAGAAAGAAGGAACAGATTTCACACAAAGGATAGAAATACAATTCCAATGTTCCTGGGAAGAGAACAGTTCAAATTTTTATGCATTCAATTTGAGCACCATGTGTCACACGACAAATATCAAAGTTGGGTCATTTTCTGTCACATACGATGCAGCTCTACTCTAGTTTTCAAACTCACAGCTTCAACAATGCTATATCGTAGACTTTCAAGAGTGTCAAGCATACGGGAGGTAAAAAGTGGTCTTTCACGTGACTCCATAGATAAAAGTCACAAGGTGTGAGGTCTGGAGACCTAGGAGGCCACCGAAGTCTGGAGACCTACAAGACCACCGACGATGAAGTTCATCTTCTGCTCCTCCTCTTCAAATCCAACGTCCTCGAATTGTGTCATTCAGGTAACGTCGGGCGCGCTTAGAGAAATTAGGGGGGCACCATCTTGCACGAAGATGAACTTATCTGAATCATCTTCAAATGGAGGAAGTAACCAATTTTGAAGCATGTGGAGATAGGTTAATCCTGTCACAGTTTTCTCGATTAAGAAGAAAGCAACAGCTCCAATGCGGCAGTGATCGGAACGCCTACCCGAACTGTTCAAATTTTAAACAGCTGTCTGTCCAAGGACGTTGGAATTATGGTGCTGCCTTTTGTAATTTGGAAGATATAAATTTTTGTTCCTTCTTTTTGAACAGACCTGTTTTTGTGTTTATCACAAGATAAATCTAAAGATCAGGATGGATTTAGTAGACATTTTCCCTTGGTGCGTGAGAAATAGTTAACGTGAACGAACAGAAACAAAAGAAAGCGTAGACCAGGAAGTGCTATCTGGAACATACCTAATTACCGCATTGGAAATTACATTTCTTTTTTTTTCAATTATACCTAGTATTACAGACTGTGTCTCATTTTGACTGTTTAACGGCATACTAAATAGGCATATTAATAAAATATGAAACAGTTTTTAAAATGGATTTGTGGTTTAGTCTAACGATATTTAAGATCTCTAGTAAAGAGGAAGATTATACTATAATTACTCCTATAGATATAGCAAAAACGTTTTCGCCTAAAGCGACAGGAGAAATACTGAATATAAAAATATCGTCTTTCATAAATGTATGTATGACGTACTTCACTTATAATGTTACAAGCCTTTCGACAAATAGTTTTGACAACATTTCCTGTCCGCCAAACCTGATTATATGTTTTCGCGATTTTCTTGAGACGCAGCGAGTCAGTGATGGAGTACAGTTCTTCAATTAAGCTTATATGCGGTTTTATGGACGCAGCCTACTTGTAAAGTACCACCAAGAGCTGAAATCCGGTTTACAAACCAGTATACTGTCCGCAGCAAAAAAAACTATAGGAAATGAAATATCAGTTGTATTCTACTGCGGAGAGACAACGACAAAATAACTGGACAATTGTGTACTGCTGAATTTTCCATGCTATACGCGCACTAAATACTTGCAGTGCTGACAAAAAACATCTTGAGAAAATTTTGAAGTTTCAGAGGTCTAAGTATGAATAGCCAAGCCGTTAGTCTATCACACACCTTACAGAGATCGGCACTAAAGAGCTTAAAACATTGAAAATCCCTTTTACTACACTCCTGGAAATTGAAATAAGAACACCGTGAATTCATTGTCCCAGGAAGGGGAAACTTTATTGACACATTCCTGGGGTCAGATACATCACATGATCACACTGACAGAACCACAGGCACATAGACACAGGCAACAGAGCATGCACAATGTCGGCACTAGTACAGTGTATATCCACCTTTCGCAGCAATGCAGGCTGCTATTCTCCCATGGAGACGATCGTAGAGATGCTGGATGTAGTCCTGTGGAACGGCTTGCCATGCCATTTCCACCTGGCGCCTCAGTTGGACCAGCGTTCGTGCTGGACGTGCAGACCGCGTGAGACGACGCTTCATCCAGTCCCAAACATGCTCAATGGGGGACAGATCCGGAGATCTTGCTGGCCAGGGTAGTTGACTTACACCTTCTAGAGCACGTTGGGTGGCACGGGATACATGCGGACGTGCATTGTCCTGTTGGAACAGCAAGTTCCCTTGCCGGTCTAGGAATGGTAGAACGATGGGTTCGATGACGGTTTGGATGTACCGTGCACTATTCAGTGTCCCCTCGACGATCACCAGTGGTGTACGGCCTGTGTAGGAGATCGCTCCCCACACCATGATGCCGGGTGTTGGCCCTGTGTGCCTCGGTCGTATGCAGTCCTGATTGTGGCGCTCACCTGCACGGCGCCAAACACGCATACGACCATCATTGGCACCAAGGCAGAAGCGACTCTCATCGCTGAAGACGACACGTCTCCATTCGTCCCTCCATTCACGCCTGTCGCGACACCACTGGAGGCGGGCTGCACGATGTTGGGGCGTGAGCGGAAGACGGCCTAACGGTGTGCGGGACCGTAGCCCAGCTTCATGGAGACGGTTGCGAATGGTCCTCGCCGATACCCCAGGAGCAACAGTGTCCCTAATTTACTGGGAAGTGGTGGTGCGGTCCCCTACGGCACTGCGTAGGATCCTACGGCCTTGGCGTGCATCCGTGCGTCGCTGCGGTCCGGTCCCAGGTCGACGGGCACGTGCACCTTCCGCCGACCACTGGCGACAACATCGATGTACTGTGGAGACCTCACGCCCCACGTGTTGAGCAATTCGGCGGTACGTCCACCCGGCCTCCCGCATGCCCACTATACGCCCTCGCTCAAAGTCCGTCAACTGCACATACGGTTCACGTCCACGCTGTCGCAGCATGCTACCAGTGTTAAAGACTGCGATGGAGCTCCGTATGCCACGGCAAACTGGCTGACACTGACGGCGGCGGTGCACAAATGCTGCGCAGCTAGCGCCATTCGACGGCCAACACCGCGGTTCCTGGTGTGTCCGCTGTGCCGTGCGTGTGATCATTGCTTGTACAGCCCTCTCGCAGTGTCCGGAGCAAGTATGGTGGGTCTGACACACCGGTGTCAATGTGTTCTTTTTTCCATTTCCAGGAGTGTATATACCATAAATCTCCAGCGATCATTGATTTCATCTAACCTTTCCATAGTCAAGTAGTTGTATTTAAGCCTAATTCTTGAGCCAGACATACAATATATGCGCTGAAGTGACGAATGTCGTGGGACAGCGATGTACTTACATACAGATGACGGTAGTATAGCAGACACAAGGTGCAAAATGACAGTACTTTCGTGGAATTTGTTCTCGGGTGATTATTGTGAATAGGTGTTCGACGTGGTTAAGGCCGCACGATTGGAGTTAAAGTGGAATGATTGTTGGAGCTCGAGGAAGGGGACATCAGATTTCGGAAATCGTTATGTATTTCAGTACTCCGAGGTCTACAATGTCATGAGTGCACCGAGAACACCAAATTTCAGTCGTTGTCTATCATCAATGCCTTCGCTTAACGACCAAGAGCAACAGCACTTACGTATAGTTGTCAGTGTTAACAAACAAAGAACACTGTATCACATAACCGCAGAATTAAATGTATGACGTAGGAGCAATATATCTTTTAGGAGCGTGCGGCTAAATTTGGCTTTAGTAGGCTATGGTAGCAGACGACATGCGCGTGTGCTGCTGTAATACACTGATTATTCCTTGTTACTGAAATGTTATCTTGAAGCTGTGAGAAAGAAGGACAGGCATTCCAAGGCGCGGAAGCAGAGACGATGCTGAGGGCAGACGAAACTAGGAGAGATATTGTTACATGAAGTAAACAGTAAGGGGAGAGCCTTGCGAAAATGCAGATGCCCCCAGACGCGGTCCAAGGGCGTTAGCTACTCTTCAAGGAAGTAACATGTAACGTCATATGTCGTCTAGACGCTGTAGTAGGTTGCCACCGTAGAACTTTGTAACCAACAGGCACGTGTTAGTGTATAAAGCCAGCTTGATACTAGCCGTGAGTACAGCAACATCAGTAGACTCACAAGGGTTAGAAGAGAGCAAAAACGGCAAAAACTGCCGTTGACCTAGCAGTCCCTACTCCGTGGAGCACGAGGGGCGGGGCTAAATGTCGTATAATAGTAATGTTGCAACCCTTATGTGGCAGAACAGTTACGTTTAGCTTTCAGCTGAACAATGTTGATACCAAAAACGGACTTAGTTAGTGCAACTGCATTAACATCCCCGCCTTAGGAGCAGTAGAGGGGACCTAACTATACCATGATTGGCAGGCACCTGCAAGAGACCTACGGGAATGGCTGGGTGGCTTTAATCGGGAAAAACCGTGCCCCCACGTGACTCTTTAAAACCCCTTGATTCCGCATTTTGGCAGAGCTCTCAGTCAGACGATCAGGGCGCCGAATCCGCGTCCGTGGACTCCAGCCTCGGTCCAGCTCCGCGTAAATCTGCTCGCTCTCTCTCTTGGAGTGCCTCAGTGAACAGTGTCACATTCATTATGTTTTGTTTTTCAACTAAGTTGTTGCCTTAAGATGCTGATAGTGTTTGCTACTGTGGTTAGCATCCACTCCTGGGACTTCTGCACTGGCTTCTGTTGTAACAGTGCTTTCTCTAACCCTAGAACTAGCCTCCAGTGTACTAGTTAGTCCTGTCTGGAATAAATAACTATTTCAAAACCCTGTTTCTCCAAGAGTCTCCAGAAAGAGTTTCCTACCGAGTCTCACCATCTGCATTTCTAGTAAATGCCTGTACCAGTGTTGGCTCAGATAGAAGAAAACAAACAAATGCCTCCATTGTGAATTGTCCTTCTGCCTTCTGCTCCGTAACGCTCGGGAGCGCATACTGACCAGCAACCCCTTTTTCCCTCTCCCACCTATGTCGGGACACGACAATGTCTTTTCCAACAGCACGACATCGCCTGCAGCGCGTCTCCCGATCTGGCTATGGAAAATCCGTGGGCAGTGACAAGCAATCCTTTGGCTACATGGGGCACTGAAATCGGGGAAATGAAAACGACCTTAAGCAGCAAATTAGCGAATGTATAGAAGACTCGGGACGCAGAGAATAAGATCCGGAAGATAAAAACTGATACAAGTAGGATAAAAACAGTATAGCGGACAAAATGCAGTTATTAGAGGAAAGTGGAATTAGAATCTCAGAAGTAGAAATGAAGGTTCACACCAATGTAGTAGCAGTACAGCGACACACCGAAGGAGGAAATGATGCACTGTAGACTGGATATGAGAAGCAAGAAAGGAAGATCTGGTCGGCATTTGAAGTAGTGAATGTTAGGATAGTTAATTGAGGAAAGTGTCACTGCTGGTTCGATTAGTATAGCTCGCACATTTAAATTTGCGGATACAGTGTGGGAGTGAGGAAGAAGTACGTACAACACGTGTGTCAGCGCAGGGGGGAATGATAAGTGATATGCGTATGTGGCAAGAAAGTAATCAGTTACGGTTTCCTTTGGGAATGAAACATAATATCAAAGAATATTAAACTTTGTTCTGGTATAGGAAGCTACCATGGTGCTGATTTTCTCGCTCCATGCAAATACGATTTTATAATAGTAATCACAGTGTTCACATAAAATAAGTTAAATGTGCTATGGTAGATTTGGCTCAAATATGGGCAGATCAGAATTATCAGTTATTTGTAGACTTTGCCGCTTTTGAGAGAATTTTGTTACCTAAATATCGGGGACAGGCGAAACCAACTCGTCTGTAGCATAAGTTTCTAAATGGGTCGGATTATAGTAAAAGAATGCTCGTTTGTTTTGTTTTGAAGTCAAACGTCCATTCGTTTAGTAAGCCAGTGAATCAGGCGCAGCTCTCGTCTGTTACATATCTACAGAGCGCCAAGTTAAGTGTTTTCAAATGGTTCAAATGGCTCTGAGCACTATGGGACTTAACTTCTAAGGTCATCAGTCCCCTAGAACTTAGAACTAATTAAACCTATCTAACCTAAGGACATCACACACATCCATGCCCGAGGCAGGATTCGAACCTGCGACCGTAGCGGTCGTGCGGTTCCATACTGTAGCGCCTAGAACCGCTCGGCCACCCCGGCCGGCTAAGTGTTTTCCTGGTAATATATTTATGAAAGTTCATGCATGTTTTTCAGTTTAAGAAGTATAAGCTCGCATTTTGTAAGCTAAATCCAGTCCAGATTTTATTTCAATATCGTTCGTTGAGGCATCAGTTTCCACTGGTGAGACATCAGGAGGGTAGCAAGTTGCATATCTAGAATTCTGTTTGCTTATATAGTTTACTTCTTCAGTTAATTTTGCCACGATGGGTAGGATGTGTGCGTGCTTCTGCGTACGCAGTTGAAGCTGACCACAGTTCGCGAACAGCTGAATGCGCTTCCTCGTGGTTTAGCAGTGGCGGAGAATCTGGCGCTTCGCATGGGACACATCAGATGTCGCTTGTTTCGCCCACAGGATCTCCTGCAGAGGCACCTCCTAGTGTACTCGATGTGATAGATCTGCCCTCACAGCCGAGTGAGTGGCAGTTGGCAAGACGTTCGTGACATTCGATGTGGAGGGCCAATGTGGAGACTGACCGTCTGGCTTCACCCATTCACCCTGTGAGTGGACAGGTGGCCGCTCCTTCGGCAGGTCCGAGTAGGCCCACGGTAGAATTGGTTTACTAGTTATCGGGAGCTACAACGTTAGGCGCCTTATTGATCCCATTAGACAGGTAACATTCACAGCTGGAAAGAAAGCCAATGTACACTCGGTATCTCTGCCAGAGGGTGTCATACGAGATGTGGAGGCGGCCCTGCCTGCGGCTATAGATGGTGCAGGGTGCAGTCGTCTGCAATTGCGGTCTACATCGGCAACAACGACACCTGTCGTGTGGGTTCTGATGCCTTCCTCAGTTTATACAGGCGGAAGTGGTGAATTCTGCTGACCCACGTGTGGGGTTCAAGCAGAGCTCGCAATCTGGAGCATCGTTCCAGAGCTGATTTGGGTCCTCTGGTTTGGAGCCGAGTGGAGGGTCTCAAGTAAAGGCTGCAGATTTCTAGACTTGCTTTATAGTGTGAGGATTTTTAGGGCTCCCCATGATAGGTCGGGGGTGTACTACACAAAGGAAGCAGCTACTCAGGTGGCAGAATACTTCTGTTCGCAAAAGAATTTCTTAGGCTAGGTCGTAGTTTGAGGTACTCTGATGCACAATCGTCAGTCGGTATTCAGCAAGGGAAGTCAGACCTTATTCTGAGTAAAGACACTGGACTGTAAAAATATTATCAGTATATTGTCGAAATATTTGTAACAAAATCACGAATTTACTGCCTTCCACGAAAGTTTTCGCGCTCAAAGTATTCTTGGGACTGAGAGCTGGCTAAAACCCAAAGTGGAATTCTCTGAGATATTTAGAGAGTCATGGAAGGTGTATCGGAAAGACAGATTAGAGGCCATAGGAGGGGGAATGTTCATTGCTGTTGACAAAAGTATTGTCTCTATTGAAATCGAGATTGAGAGCGACAGTGAAGTTATCTGGTCTAGGTGAAACGAAGTTGATTGTTGGATGTTTTTACCTTCCATCCCATTCTGCTGTGACAGTTCTATATTCATTCGAAGAAAGTCTACGGTCTGCAGCGCGTAAATAACCAGACCATGCAATGCTAGTTGGAGGCGACTTTAACCTACCGAGTATAGACTGAGACGTCTATGTATTCACTGTGCGGGGAGAAGGGGGGGGGGGGGTCAGGGGACAATCGTGCGAAGCCCTTTGGAACACGTTTTCTGAAAACTGTCTTGAGCAGCAAGTTCGGCAGCTCACATGCAAAACAAATATCTTAGATACTGTAGTTACAAAAAGGCCGAACCTCATCGACAACGTCAGCATAGAAATGGGAATTAGCGCTCATCATGTCATTATAGCAACTACCGTTGCGAAAGTTAATAAATTAGTTAAGAAGGCTAGGAGTGCGTTTCTGCTAGAACGAGCAGACAAGCAGTTGTTAGCATCTCATTTAGACAGTGTACTGACATCCCCAACTTCCAGTAAAATTGATGTAGAGCAATTACGGGCAAAGTTCAAACAGATAGTAAATAGTAGTATGTGCCTAGTAAGTGTATTAGTGACGAAAATGACCCACCATGGTGTAATAGCGAGATTCGAAAAAGGTGAGGAAGCAAAAGCTGTTGCATTCTCGGTTCAAAATAGAACGGGCAACCGATGACAGGCATTGGTTAGTAGAGATTCGCGCGTCTGTGAAAAGATCTGTGCGCGAAGCATTCAACAATTACCACCGTCATACCTTAGCAAAATATCTGGCAGAGAACCCTAGAAAACTGTAGTCTTATGTAAAATCGCTAAACGGATCTAAGGCTTCCATCCAGTCACTTGTCGACCAGTCTGGTGTGGCAGTTGAAGATAAAAAAACGAAAGACGTTTTAAATCTCATGTTTAAGATGGCGTTCACGCAGAAAAATCGTACAAACATACAATTGTTTGACCACAGCACAGACTTCAGTATGGATTCCATAGTAATAAGTACCCCCTGGATTAGAGAAACAACTGGAATAGTTGAAAACAAATAAGTCACCGGGTCCGGATGGAATCCCAGTTGGGTTTTTCAAAAAGTGCAGTCTACAACACTGGACTTTTAGCAAAACTGCATCTATTGCGAAACTCTCACTCAGTGCAAAGTTCCAAGCGACTGGATAAAAGCGCAGGTGACTCCTGTACATAAGAAAGGCAAAAGAACGGAAATTACAGGCCAATATCCCTAACTTCTATTTGCTGTAGAATCTTTGAACAATTTCTCGGTTCCGATATAAGAAAATTTTCTGTAGACCGAGAATCTTATATCCACGAAAGCATCGCTCGTGCGAAACTCCCAGTGAAACTCAACTTGCCCTTTCCTTACTGCGGACTAAGGATGAAGGGCAACAAGCAGATCCCGTATTCCTAGGTTTCTGTAAATCACTTGACACGGTGCCCGTTGCAGGCTGTTAACGAAGGTACGAGCATATGAAATAGGTTCACAGGTATACCTGTACGAGTGGCTCGAAACTTCGTAAGTTGTAGAACCCAGTATGTTGTCCTCAACGGTGAGTGATCGTCGGAGACAAAGATGTCATCAGAAGGGCCCCAGGGAAATGTGATAGAACCGCTACAAATGTAAGGATTTTGCGGACCGAGTGGGTAGCAATTTGCTGTTGTTTGTTGATGATGCTGTGGTGTACGGTAAGGTGTCGAAGTAGAGTGACTGCAGGAGGATACAAGATGACATATGCAAAAATTCTAGTTGTTGTGATCAATGGCAGGTAGCTCTAAACGTAGAGAATGTATGTTAATGCTGATTGTAGGAAAAATAAATCCGTAATGTTTGGATACAGAATTAATAGTGTCCTACTTGACACAGTCATGTCGTTTAAATATCTGGGCGTGACGTTACAGAGCGATATGAAGCGGGGAGCATGACACGGTTGTGGTAGAGAAAGCGAATGGTCGCCTTCGGTTTACTGTGAGAGTGTAGAACGACTGTACTGACTCCAACATACACGGATCAGCCAGAACATTGTGACCACGTACCTGATAGCCATTATGTCCCCCCTTGGCCTTAGTAGGTAGCTGTAGGGAGTTGGCACCACATCTGCTCACACGAGTCACCTAATACCGGTCAGTTCCGGAGAAGAGGCGATGAACTCTGACTCCCCGTTCAATCACATGCTGTATGTGTTCGGTCGGGTTCAGATCTGGCGAGCTGGGGGCCCAACACATCAAGTAGTGGCGAAAGAAGCGCTGCATCATTGTGAGAGATACAGATGCGAGAGAGTGTGCCCGGACTTACTCCTGTTCACTGCTACCAGCTCCCCGCCATCATCTCGCGCCTGCGCTTAAGAAACATTCATCAAAATGTGAGAGAGAAATCAAAAATTAAAAAAAAACTTTTCCAACCTTCGTCAGTGTATGCTTCAGTATATTAATAATGACATTGTGAATTATCAGAATGAACTAATGAATATGTTTCGCTTAACATATTATTTTAAGAAAAAATTAGTGGCGCTAAATAATGAAGCTAAAAAGCTTAAAACTTTTCAGGACGTGCAAACGTATGACATTATTAAAAGTTACAAGTTTCAACTTAATCGAATTTTGGTCAAACTTACTCTTTTACGAAAAATTACAGACGCTTAATATTAGACTCAGAAAGATGAATATTCGTATATAACCTCAGTTAAATGTATTAATCTTATACTCGTGACACCAATGAGCTACCTCTATTAGTTTTAAAGTTAGTTCCTAAAAACCCGAATTGGAACGGAAACGTCCCCATTCATAACTGACTAAGTATCATTTGTATTTGTGATAAAAAAGCTCTAATTTCATCACTTGATTACATTCATTAAATAATACAGCTATACTAAGTTTCAAGATTATATTGTAAATAATACTCATTACAAGGAATCTTAAAAAGGTCATGTTCTATTGTTGGTTCCGGTCAAAAAATTATAATCGGCGAAGTTCAGAAGCAGTCGAGCTAAAAATTCCTTAGTAACTGAAGCAAATATAAATTTAATTATATAAAAACCATGAATGTTGTAAATTGTTACACAAAAGAGATATTAATTAAAACATGTCTGAGAAAGGGGCCATTTAGATGATGGGACTACCTGCGCTTAGGGTGGTTATTTGCAAATCTCCCGTTTGGCGGTCCATACAGCCCAACTATAAATACCGTCAGAGAGCGAGAGTCAAGGCTCTTCACACCAAGATATGTCTGAAGCATCAGTCAAAAGCGTGTGTGGTTGTGCCTCGCATGACGTCACAGCCAGGCAGCTACCAAAAGCTTTTTCCGTAAAGTAGAAAGTGAAAGCGAGAGGACACACCGTCCAGAATCGCTTTCACGGAAGTAACTGTCTGTGTGCTGCCCGTAATTTTATCAGAACCGCATGGCAAGTGGCAAGATTATTTTCCACTTTTAAGGAGAGCGATTAACTTTTGGTGATTAGAAGTCAGGGTGATAGACTATTTTACCTGCAACTTTCTGTAGAGGTCGGCTCTGAACTGTTAATAGTGTTGTTTCTGATAGGTAAATTACTGTTATTATTAGGAATTTTATTATATCTTGTGCGTGTGAACTTTACATGATATACGAATTAGTTAAAACTCAAAACTTTTATTTATAGCTATTCTTCCTGATCCCTCTGAGTAAATAGCAAATAGGAACACTTTTTTTTATTAAAAGTGGACTTGCACACTGTAAATTATTTTCAGTATGTTCTCCGTCGCTTTCTGGCTGACCGAAAATCAGTTATCAGGCTCTTGAAATCGCCGAATATATTTTACTCGCTGCCCCAAACTATGTTCCTTGAACCAATGAATCACTCTCCTGGCCTTGTCATATCGTGCACCGTCTCGTTGAAAAATGCCACTGCCGTCGGGAACCATTATAGTTATGAAGGGGCGTTCGTGGTCTGCAACCATTGTACGATACTCCTTGGCCGTCATGGGGTCTTGCACGATGTCCACTGTACCCACAGATGGCCAGGTGAATGTTCCTTAGAGCATAATGGAGCGGCCGCCAACTTGTCTCCAACCCGCAGTACAGTTGTCAAGGAGCTGTCCTCCTGGAGGACGATTAATACGTGCCCTCGCATCGGCATGATGAAGAAAGCATCGGTATTCATCAGACCACCATCGTTAAGAATGTTCGGTACTCTGTGTGTTCAGACACACGGCATTAAAATCTGATGTTAGTTCCGCCACAGTTCGCCGCCTGGCCTGATTTACCAGTCTGCCCAGCCTACGACGTCCGAAATCTGTAACGAGGGGAGGCCACGGAACCCCACGACGTCTGGACATTGCTTCATCTTGGTTTCCCCATGTGTTGAAGAAGCTCACCACAGCATTTCTCGAACATCCGACAAGTCTTGCAGTTTCCGAAATGCAATCGCCGGGCTTCCGGGCCATCACAATCTGACCTCAGCCAGACTCAGAAAGATCGCACGTCATCCCCATTCTACACATGTGTAGCACGCTTGCTGAAAGTACATACATCGTGGGTGTGTCTGATTAGCAGGCGTTCCTCGCCAGATGACGCTGATACTGCCTAGACGAGTTTATATCGATAGTAGGTTGGTACTGATAATATTCTGGCTGATCAGTGTACATTGCGCGTAAGGACGACGGAGATAACATACCAGAAATTAAGACTGGTACGGAGACCTAGGTATAGTCGTTTTTCTCTCGCCCTATTAGCGAGTGGAATAGGAAGGGAAATAACTAATAAAGGTACGGGAACCGTCCGCCAAGCACCGTACGGTGGGTTACGGAGTATCTATGTAATGTATATGTACAAAAGCAAGGATAAGGGAATTTGAAGTAAACTGGTTGAGCCATATTGATATACTGTTAAAAGCACTTACAATAGTAGTCACATTAATGAAGCTCCTAGCTTTGAGATTTAAGTGGGATCTTATTCGTAACCCCCAAAACTTGGTGAAGGTATTTATTAAATTTATAGACCCAATGGAGAGGGACGTGTTTTCGGCGAAAAGGTAACGATTACAGAAATTTTGGCCGGTAACAAGGGCAACGTCAAGACAGCTGTAATAATAGCTGTAAAGAAAACTGGCCGAGGCTTCATGGCCACCACAAGGTGGTTTATAAAAGCCACTCCTCTCTGACTACCACAAAGATAATTGTAATAATAATAACAAGAACAAGAAGAAGAAGAAGAAGAAGAAGAAGAAGAATGGACACCGTCAGCATTCGGATAGACCCCGAGGTTCGAGGACTAGTATGTGACTCTGCTGTTATCCAAGGAGAGGTAAACGACTGTGCAAGGGAAAACACTGGATATGGTTTTGGGGGAATGAATCGTAAATGTAACTGTTATAACATTAAGTCAGAAGAATAAGCTGTTATTATGATAGATTTTACACTGCAGAACAACGACTTGTGTTACGGCTGTAACAAGAAGAACAGGAGAAGTAAAGGATGCTGCAAGAACGTTAATAGGGAGCGTCGTGATAAAATGTTTACTTACTTACTTTCTTATACTGGCCACACAAACCGCAACCGGTCCTTGGCCTCACTCAGTCCAGCTTTCCACACTTTCCTTTCATCTGCATCTTCATCTCCCAGACCCAGTATCTGCAAGCCTCCCATGGTATTACCCTTCCATCACATTCTCGGCCGTCCCAGTGGTCTCTTTACTTCAGCTTCTCCATCCACTACAGCCTTTATTACCGTGTTCTCCCATCTCCTCCTCACCTGTATGTAGCATCTTAGCCTCTTAATTTTCAAACGCACTACGAGTTCTCTCTTTTTCCTCATTCTCCACTGTTCATTTTCTTTCACTGGTCCACATATTTTACTCAGTACTGTATTTTCAAAAGTGATGAGTTTTTTCTGTGTCTTCTTTGTCAGGGTCCATGTCTCACTTGCGTAGCACCCTATTGGCTTGATGATGGTCTGATATATTTTTATTTTTGCCTGCCTAGATAGTAACTTCGATCTTATGATGTTGTGCTTAGCTCCTAGACATCTTCCCCCAGCTTGAATTCTTGTCACTAGCTCTTCTTCTGTAAGGTTTTGTTGATTGACGTTAACAAGGAGGAATGTGAAGGTGACTGTCTTCTGTATTGTTAGATTTCCGATTTTTAGATGGTTTGCTCCCAAATCGTTCTTCTTTCTCTACCATGAATTTCGTTTTACTTTCATTTATACTTGCACCTACTTTCTTAGCTTCTTCCATTAGCATAGACTCCATTTTGCCAGGCGTGTTTATAGCGATAAGAAGTGCAATAGTATCGAAGGAAATTGGCGGAGATCCGAAATGTGAAATGATTTGGGTGAAGGTCACGGTTAAAGCAGGCTCAGACATGGTAATTGGATGTCTCTATAGGCCCCCTGGCTCAGCAGTTGTTGTGGCTGAGCACCTGAAGGATAATTTTGAAAATATTTCGAGTAGATTTCCCCACCATGTTATAGTTCTGGGTGGAGATTTTAATTTGCCGGATATAGACTGGGAGACTCAAACGTTCATAACGGGTGGCAGGGACAAAGAATCCAGTGAAATTTTTTTAAGTGCTTTATTTGAAAACTACCTTGAGCAGTTAAACAGAGAACCGACTCGTGGCGATAACATATTAGACCTTCTGGTGACAAACAGACCCGAGCTATTTGAAAAAGTTAAAGCAGAACAGGGAATCAGCGATCATAAAGCGGTTACGGCATCGATGATTTCAGCCGTAAATAGGAATATTAAAAAGGGTAGGAAGATTTTTCTGTTTAGAAAAAGTGACAAAAACCAGATTTCAGAGTACCTGTTGGCTCAACACAAAAGTTTTTTCTCAAGTACAGATAGTGTTGAGGATCAGTGGACAAAGTTCAAAACCGTCGTACATTATGCGTTAGATGAGTATGTGCCAAGCAAGATCGTAAGAGATGGATAAGAGCCACCGTGGTACAACAACCGAGTTAGAAAACTGCTGCGGAAGCAAAGGGAACTTCACAGCAAACATAAACATAGCCAAAGTCTTGCAGACAAACAAAAATTACGCGAAGCGAAATGTAGTGTGAGGAGGGCTATGCAAGAGGCGTTCAATGAATTCGAAAGTAAAGTTTTATGTACTGACTTGGCAGAAAATCCTAAGAAATTTTGGTCTTAGGTCAAAGCGGTAGGTGGATCAAAACAAAATGTCCAGACACTCTGTGACCAAAATGGTACTGAAACAGAGGATGACAGACTAAAGGCCGAAATACTAAATGTCTTTTTCCAAAGTTGTTTCACAGAGGAAGATTGCACTGTAGTTCCTTCTCTAGATTGTCGCACAGATGACAGAATGGTAGATATCGAAATAGACGACAGAGGGATAGAGAAACAATTAAAATCGCTCAAAAGAGGAAAGGCCGCTGGACCTGATGGGATACCAGTTCAATTTTACACAGAGTACGCGAAGGAACTTGCCCCCCTCCTTGCAGCGGTGTACCGTAGGTCTCTAGAAGAGCGTAGCGTTCCAAAGGATTGGAAAAGGGCACATGTCATCCCCGTTTTCAAGAAGGGACGTCGAACAGATGTGCAGAACTATAGACCTATATCTCTAACGTCGATCAGTTGTAGAATTTTGGAACACGTATTGTGTTCGAGTATAATGACTTTTCTGGAGACTAGAAATCTACTCTGTAGGAATCAGCATGGGTTTCGGAAAAGACGGTCATGTGGAACCCAGCTCGCGCTATTCGTCCACGAGACTCAGAGGGCCATAGACACGGGTTCACAGGTAGATGCCGTGTTTCTTGACTTCCGCAAGGCGTTCGATACAGTTCCCCACAGTCGTTTAATGAACAAAGTAAGAGCATATGGACTATCAGACCAATTGTGTGATTGGATTGAGGAGTTCCTAGATAACAGGACGCAGCAGGTTATTCTCAATGGAGAGAGGTCTTCCGAAGTAAGAGTGATTTCAGGTGAGCCGCAGGGGAGTGTCATAGGACCGTTGCTATTCACAATATACATAAATGACCTGGTGGATGACATTGGAAGTTCACTGAGGCTTTTTGCAGATGATGCTGTGGTGTATCGAGAGGTTGTAACAATGGAAAATTGTACTGAAATGCAGGAGGATCTGCAGCGAATTGACGCATGGTGCAGGAAATGGCAATTGAATCTCAATGTAGACAAGTGTAATGTGCTGCGAATACACAGAAAGGTAGATCCTTTATCATTTAGCTACAAAATAGCAGGTCAGCAACTGGAAGCAGTTAATACCATAAATTATCTGGGAGTACGCATTAGGAGTGATTTAAAATGGAATGATCATATAATGTTGATCGTCGGTAAAGCAGATGCCAGACTGAGATTCTTTGGAAGAATCCTAAGGAAATGCAATCCGAAAACAAAGGAAGTAGGTTACTGTACGCTTGTTCGCCCACTGCTTGAATACTGCTCAGCAGTGTGGGATCCGTACCAGATACGGTTGATACGAGACATAGAGAAGATCCAACGGAGAGCAGCGCGCTTCGTTACAGGATCATTTAGTAATCGCGAAAGCGTTACGGAGATGATAGATAAACTCCAGTGGAAGACTATGCAGGAGAGACGCTCAGTAGCTCGGTACGGGCTTTTGTCAAAGTTTAGAGAACATACCTACACCGAGGAGTCAAGCAGTATATTGCTCCCTCCTACGTAAATCTCGCGAAGAGACCATGAGGATAAAATCAGAGAGATTAGAGCCCACACAGAGGCATACCGACAATCCTTCTTTCCACGATCAATACGAGACTGGAATAGAAGGGAGAACCGATAGAGGTACTGTAGGTACCCTCCGCCACACACCGTCAGGTGGCTTGCGGAGTATGGATGTAGATGTAGATGTAGATTCCATGTTCTTCAGCACACTATCATCCGCAAAAGCCAGGCATTTATCTTTTTTCCTATGGTGACTCCAGCACTTTCACGTGATACTCTCCTCAGGATGTTGTTGAGGGCCACATTGAACAGGGTTAATGATGTAATATCTCCCTGTCTCACTCCTGTTTTTACTTCAAATGCTTCCTCGGATTATGTTCTTATCACCGTCGTTTTATCAAAGACTTTTGTGTCAAAGTCAGGACACTCCAAGAGCTGTTAAAAGCCGATGCTAAATCTATCTGGGGTGGTGCTCAACAAGATTCTTTCGATGTGTGCGAAAAGCTCTGACTACTAACCCTGTAGTTGGTGTGCATGATGAGAGAGCACCAACAGAACTACACACAGATGTCAGTGGGTATGTGATCGGTGCTGTTCTTGTGCTAATTTCGGATGGAAAAGAGAAGATTATAGCTTATGTTTCTATGACACTCACAAAAGCCGAGAGAAACTACTCAACTATAGAAAGAGAATGTCTTGCTGTGATCTGGGCCTTGTACAAATTTGGACAGTATCTCTATGGAAGGTCATTCACAGTTGTTACAGACCATCATTCACTTTGTTGGATGACAGGTCTTAAGAATCCAGCACCACGACTCGCCAGGTGGGCACTACGTCTTCAAGAGTACAACATTACCATAATATGCAAAAGTGGAAGATGCCGACTGTCTCTCAAGAAACCCTGTGCAAGACCATCAAGACTTCGATGAAGATAGTGACTGTCTCGCTGCACTCCAGGATCACTCTGCTGAGCAGAAGGAGGACGCCAAGGTATCTCAAATTATGCTTGCCTTAAATCGGCCAGAGGATGTGAAAGGACAATTTAAGGTAGATAATGGATTACTTTGCAAGAAAAACTTTGATCCGTTTGGAAAGATGTGGCTACCAGTGATTCCATCACACACATTTTAGTTAGCTTTATCAGCTTGTCAGGTATCCGATACTCTTCCATAATTATCCATATTTCATATCTTCCTATGCTGTCATATGCTGTGTTGAAATTTATAAACAGGCCAAAGGTATCATGATTGTGCTCCCAGATCTTATCTAATATTTGTCTTGGTGTGAATGTTTGGTCCATTGTTGATTTACCTTTTCTGAACCCTGCTTGTGCTGTGCCTATTACTTCCTCAATGTATAGGACGAGCCTTTTCAGTATAATACTTGATATTACTTTATAGCATGTGCATAGGAAAGATATTCCTCTGTAGTTGTGCGCCAGCATTTTGTCTCCTTTCTTGTGTATAGGACATACAGCAGCAGTTTTCCATTCCTCCGGCATTATTTCTTTTCTCCACACCTCTTTTATGAGTTTGGCTAACCATTCACGTATCTTCTCTCCGCCTTCTTTGATGAGATCTGCTGATCTCATGTCCATGCCAGAGGCCTTCCCATTTTTTAGTCTTTTTATTGCCACCTTCACCTCCATCAGAGTTGGTTCTTCGACTACTGGTTGTACGTTCTGATTGTTTTTTGCCCCGTTTATCTACCGGGTTGTTCATGAGTTCTTTGAAGTATTTCCTCCAGTTCTACAAATTTCCTTCACTCTTGTCCGTTATCACAGACAGCCTTGTACTCTATGACTATTCATTGTTCAGTAAAACTGATTAATATTGTGTATTGAAACGTCCCCTTATGAAAAATTGTACAATTTTAGGAAGACAGGATTGAATACAGCACTTATGGTCTCGAATTAACATTAAAACATTCACAATTTGTACACAACAGGTTCAAGAGTTAAAGTAGGTATTGCATGGGATATATATATGATCTAAAATATCAACATCAGATATCACATTTTAGTATACAATCACAAGACAGTTTTCTTTTTAAAGGTTGTAACGCATCAACAGACTATTTCTACGTACGTTGCCTTCACAGCAAAGTGCCTTCAGAAGGTGGTGTGCTGCATTGCTCACACGCCTCTTGGAAGACTTTACACATTTTTCACGTCTGATTTTACACACATAAACTTCCTTTTTAAGATTTCGGCTACCACAGTTCTAAAGGTGTGTGTGGAACAAACAGTATTCATAAACCTAAGGAAAGACTAACCGGATAAAATAAGTATCTGTGTTAGTTGAAAGTTGCAGTTTTAAGGCCTGTGCTCCAAAAAGTGTAATTCAATGAGCACACCAGTATCTGAAGAAAGTTATCAATAATGTTTCCAAAACTCCTTCAAAAATAATCACAGTACTGTCACATTAAAGGACTACTGGACTAGAATAGTAGACTAGAAACACAGGGACACCTATTTTAGGCCACATGCAGTTAGCTGCTGACACCAAAGTTTTGTATCCCTTTTTTTTGCAGAGGTGATTTCATACAAACCACATTTCTGCTGTAGTCATTATAAATATCTTCCATCTTTCACGGAATTATTTGCTTCTGAGGCCCTTTAACAAGCTTGTGCCCCAAGATATTTTTTATATCTAAAAGATGACAAAGAATTTTAATCTTAGGCCGAACTCTTGGTATTAAACTACTCCCAAATTAAAATTTCAGTCTTAAGCCAGGTACTACAACAGCAACTGCTGTGTACCCTCTTCACTAAATGTGAGTACTTCGTGTTTTTTCCCCAGATCAGCACATCCAGTGAACACTTTTGAACTTTTATCATTTTGTTATGTATATCGAGTTGCATGTTCCATGAGAATTTTTCATTCTACACAAATCAATTTCTAAGCTTTAATTATTCAAGCCTCTGTGTAGCTCAACTATAACTGGACAATACTTCCGATTCTCTACAAACTACACTTAACAGGTAATACTAGATATTTATTTATTTCCTAACAGCCTAAATGAGATCTATTACTACGCTGACATGCACAACAAACAGCAGTGAAATTATGACAATTTAACGTAGTGGTTAACAACGATTCTCTTCTGTTTTACGAGCTGAAGCTTATTACTTAACCACCAACAACATCCCACACCACCGTTTCTTGTACAGCAGTCTCTCATGCAAACAACGAGCGCTCTTTGTTACGCAGTAGCCAAAAACTCAGGCTGACATTTTGAGACTGTTATGAAAATTACACTCACTTCTACTAAATATGGATGTAGAAGCTGTGCTCTTACTAATGACCTTGATAAGTACAGCAGTCCAAAAGTTTCTCTGGTCATGCACATCAACGTAGCATTGTAAGACCTGCTCTTGATATGCAGATTAGCATGTATAAAGCTTCACTTGTTGATTGCCCATTGCTGTACTCCATTTAATAAACTAACCTAATAACCGAGTAAGTTGTGAGCAAGTCATACTTCAAATAATCAGAAATCTGCACTCTTTAAAAAACATAAAAGCATATCAAAAATTTTATTAAAGTGCTCTACAGGATTTCCAGCAATAATTGGAGCAGCAATAACAAAAATTCATTGTGCTAGAAAAAAAATATATATGAGAAGGTGCAAGAAAAGTGTTTAAAGCACTTAACAAAATACGTTAAGTGCTGAATACTGTCACACTTAGTTTTTACCCTCAGCTACCGTGTAGGGTAAATAAATGTTTAAGTACAGCAGTACCCATACTGCAATTGTAATCCCCTTCCCTGTGTTTATTATACATGCTACCATCAATACATACACTGCATATGAAACCTCCCCTTTGAACAATTTATAGATGACTGTGCTTAAACTGACACACAATATTTTTAGCGCAACGCAATCTGACTTTCAAAAATCCCTACAAAAGAATGGCCCTGACTAACATTAACCTATACCTTTCACAAATCACTTACCTCACAAAAATCTTCGTTACTCAAGCTACAGCAATACAGCGAGCGCCACTACTGCCAGCTAAATAACAGATTCAAACTATGGAAGGCACTAACTACTAGTAGGCATAGTTAGCAAATGAAAGATTTTAATAGAGAACAAATATGTATTTACCTTAAAAGTCATCAAAAGTCATAATATATACAGCAGTTCATGACAGTATTGCAAATTTCAAAACTCCGCCATCTCTCTCCTCACATCTACCACTGCTGGCGACTCACCTCCAACTGCGCAATGCTACTCGCTGTTCACATCCAGCTGCCACTGTCCAACACTACAATGGCAGACAATAAAGCAAACTAGCCACAGACTGCACACAGCACAGCCAGTGATTTTCATACAGAGCGCTACGTAACGTTGCCAATAAGAAAGCATAAACATTGGAGGAAGCTATGACGATTTTGAGAGTTGACTGAGGTGTTATGATATTATTATGATGACGATGTGTATTACGCTGTTGCGGTATGTTTATGATCAATAAGCTGATGCTATATGAGGAATTTGATTATGCTACATATTTATTATGATGAAATATTGAAGAAGTGTCGATGAATATGTATATGTGTAATAAGGTAAGGAATAATGAGTAGTGGTTAGGGACTCTGACTTGTGAAAAAGGATGTTGGAAACCAAGTTAAGAGTTATGAAATGTGTGTAAATGCGCGAATGTATCAGAATGCCGATGAAAACTTTTTGAACACTGTTATATTCATTGGATTTTGTTTCTACAGATTTGTAACGCAAATTCTTGACCTGTGAAATATTTTTATATGAGACTGTCACTGTAGTGGAAACTGCTGTCGTAAATATTTCGGTAAGAAAGTTAAGTGACCACCTTCACGTAATGCGTCATGGGCAGCTGAGCGACAGTCGCCTGGAAAAAAGCCATTAGTGTGTTCCTTTCAGAGGCACAGGTAGAAAAGAAAAGGGAGGCCATTATCCTCGCTATTGACATTCCTTTAAAGAAAGCATCGCAAATACGACACGCTCAAACTTGAAAACATATGATTATACTGTGGAGCTCTTAATTTATGATATTTACTAAATTGCCTAATGAAACGATGAGAAACATTTCACGGCTATTGTCTTGCTAGTTGAGAGAATTCTTTTGCCTTTGGAGACACCATTTGCCTAATGAATGACTTTTAATATGTTGCTTTATACATATATTTGCTCATTTTGTTTAATATCTAGTTTCTAGCTGCACTGCAGCATTGGTTAAAATAAAATTTAATAGATGTACTCATATAGTTATTTTATGCCTACAGATCCAGTCAATTATAAATTTATGATCTACTTGCAAGAAAACGAGGGCACATAAATAGACATTTCCCTTCACAGGAATTGCATAAATAATTTTTTTACGATTTGGTAACTTATCTGCTAGCGTAAGTTTTTGTGATGCAACACTCTAGTGTTAAGATGTGACATAGGTATTAAAAATGGCCATTTTTAATGTAATAATTTTTCTGCTTGAGCTTTTTCATGTTTAGATATAAGCTATTGCATTTGCTGCTGCTGTTTGCCAGGCATAATGTTACAGAATTTGACTTTGTAATACACTGTTAAGCCAATTTTGTTATGGATTTATTTTTCTTGTTTGCTGCACAGTGCCTTATATTAGTTGAAATATTGCAATTGCTTTGGCTATTTAAATTTTTTGTCATTGATGTTTGTGTTAATTGTTTTGTGCTGCTGCATTGCCTCGTCCCTTAGTTTAGCATCTGAGCTCAGTAGATTTAAGTTAGATTAAGAGGGGGTAGCCTATAAGAGAATGAGTTGCGATGAATTTGAAGAAATGCACTGAGAGGTTATACGAGAAAAATACAGAAAGCATGCTTGGATAGGATTTTTTTTTGGTGGAAGCAAAGGTTGGAATAAGACGAAAGATCTATGGAATGAAGTTTGGGTTGGACTGCAGTACCAAATGTTACACTGAAAACAAACCCTGTTCTTTCCTTTTGTGTATCCCTCTATGTGTTTGTGTACCCTTATGTATTTGTTTTCTTCCTGTCTCTGTGTACTGTTTCACAGAATTTTTTTCTCTTCTAATACTAAGCTACATTCACTATGATGAGGAATACTGTTATCCTCAAATATAATTGGCATTAATAATATGTTATATGCTTAGACATTATTTATCTGTACTCTTTTGTTGCTCATGTGTGAAGTTGATGTTTCAAAAGTTATTCTGATCTTTTATGTATGTACTTATGTCATAATTCCTGTAACACTGATGTATCTGTTTATTTCTATTCTTTTGTAAAGAATGTACTACTACAAATGTTATCTGTATTGTTATGTTCTTTAATGATGTATTTTGTACCTTTGTTATTGTATTCTTATGTTATAAAATTGTAATTGACACCAGTTCATCATATTATTAACTTGTAAGTTCCATTTCACTGCAAACGTTTCTGTTGGTCATAGTATATGGACAACATGTGAGAAGTAGGGACTGATAGTGTTAGCACGTGTGTTAATAATTCAGCAAGGGACTGGATAACAGCACTGCTGGTTCTAAGGACAATTCCAAAAACTTTGTGAGTGCACAAGGGGTGGTTATGGACTTGCTATATTATCCGCTAGACTCTTCAATAGTGATTGTGCACCTGCACAGTCACAACAGATGGCTGCTGGCCATCTCTACAAGGACTACAGTGGGTCTGCATCTTTGATGACCCAACAATACCATTATCTCTACAAGGTCTACAGTGGGTATGCTCCTTTGATGACCTAGCAATACCATCATTTCTACAAGGACTGCAGTGGGTCTGCACCTCTGGTGGCCCACCAATACCGTAATCTCTACCAGGACTACAGTGGGTCGCTCTGTGATGACCTACCTACCAATATTCTTCAAAACGTCGAATGACTCTGCTGTGGGTTTGCTCTGATGTAGCCCATTACCTGTCAGCATGTCAAGAGTCAGCATTGTCTTTCTGTTGGAAGGACAACACTACTTCTTCAAGACTGCATGGAAATCCACTACTTCCATGTGCATTTTCTTTTACTGCTCAGACTTTGGGAAAAACACTGCAATTTTACTGTGATGGCCAATCTGGACTGTCTTTATGGACTGTGAGTAAAATTTTAGCTTTTGACCAACATTTTATCAATAACTGTGTGCATTGGATATCTTTGTTATTGTAATTATGAAAAATTTTATCAAATCATTATTGGCCACTGCCCAAAACAATTTGTAAATTTTTTTTGTGTGGAGCATGGGGGCTATGTAAGTAGGCTGTTTATGCTTTCTTATTGGCAACGTTACGTAGCGCTCTGTATGAAAATCACTGGCTGTGCTGTGTGCAGTCTGTGGCTAGTTTGCTTTATTGTCTGCCATTGTAGTGTTGGACAGTGGCAGCTGGATGTGAACAGCGAGTAGCATTGCGCAGTTGGAGGTGAGCCGCCAGCAGTGGTAGATGTGAGGAGAGAGATGGCGGAGTTTTGAAATTTGCAATACTGTCATGAACTGCTGTATATATTATGACTTTTGATGACTATTAAGGTAAATACATATTTGTTCTCTATTAAAATCTTTCATTTGCTAACTATGCCTACTAGTAGTTAGTGCCTTCCATAGTTTGAATCTGTTATTTAGCTGGCAGTAGTGGCGCTCGCTGTATTGCTGTAGCTTGAGTAACGAAGATTTTTGTGAGGTAAGTGATTTGTGAAAGGTATAGGTTAATGTTAGTCAGGGACATTCTTTTGTAGGGATTTTTGAAAGTCAGATTGCGTTGCGCTGAAAATATTGTGTGTCAGTTTAAGCACAGTCATCTATAAATTGTTCAAAGGGGACGTTTCAGTATGTCTGTTTATATCTGAAAGCTCTTTTCTCTCGCCTTATTAAACTTTGCATTTCTCTCGTGGCTTTCCTGTACGTTGTTTGGTTTTCATGGTTGTTATTGTTCATCGTTGCCTGTCTGGCTCTTTTCCTGCCCTGTACTGCTTTTCCGCATGTTTCATTGAACCATGATTTGCGCTTTATATTTTATTATTATTACCACTAGTACTTCATGCGCTGTTTCCCTCATAACTGTTGTTATCTTCTTCCATTTTGTGTTGTTATTTTTATCTTGTTTTCTATTGTTGTCATTCTCTAATTCAATGAATCTATTTTTAAGCTTAATCTTAAACTTTTATGCACCTACTCCTCTTTTAGCCTACTCACATCTACTCTTTGGGTTATTTTACCACTGTTGTTCTTACTTGGTTGTTTTGGTAATTATTGTTTCACTTTATGAGCACAAAAGAATTGTCTGTTCCTATCTCATCCTCTCCCATTGTCCTAACACCTGTTATTGCCTTTTTATGTTTTTCTCAATCAAAACATGGTCTATTTGGCCCTAGTTAATCCATCCTGTGAGATCCATTTGCTTTATGTTTTTCTTTATGGGGGAATGATCTACTTGCAATTTTCATGTTTCTAGCTGTGATGAAGTTGTTGAGGCTTATACAATTATTATTATTTGACTTAGGGTGAAGGCTGAACACGCCTATATTATGGTTGCCATTGATGTTCTTGTCCTATTTTGGCATTTAAGTCTCCCAGCACAATTTTGATGTCTTACTGTGGTAATCTGTAAGACACCTGGTCTAATGTGTCATAGAATTCATTTTTTATGTCTTACTCCTTGCCCTCAGTTGGGGCATGGACACTTATCAATGAGATATTTCTATATTTGCCTTTGATTCTGATGTAGCATATTCTTTCATTGACAGTTTCTAGGGTCATCGTGTAACGCCGGAAATGCATAGCCTCCTATTTCCATCTATTGTACTATTATTTTCTTTCCTTGCTTTGTTACCTCAAGATATGACGTTTCTGTCTCTTTGTATATTGTAATTGTTTTACTATTTGTATATTTATGCATTTATGTCGATTTATAATTGGTTTGTTTCGTAAATATAATTTGTATTTTTACGCTGGGTCTTGCCTAGGGAAAACTGCTATCGAACGATTACGTCGATAGGTCGTGTGAAGAATCAAAGTGTGTAGGATCTTTGGTAGTGTTAACTCTGCCGCGTGGAGCGCGGGCTGAGCAGAAGGAGTGTGGCTGGAGTAGCGAGTGGAGCAGGTGTGTTGTGTGACGCTCCCGCGAGTTGCCGCGCTTTCGGGGTTTGGCAGCATGTAATTGCGCTCGACTTGCGATGATAGTTTCTGACATGGTGTCGCGGACGGGAAACATTAACTAGCGCACATCAAGAGCCCGTTTCGTCTGGTGACCGTGTCGAGAAGAAGGCGCGCCAACATCCAGCTTCTGCAACAGCGACGGCCGACAATGAGTGACTGTCGCCACCACCTCGACCGACGGCTTCAAACCTTCAATCAACCGACAAGGAAGACTGGACGCACGTAAAGTTTTAGAACTGTATGGCAGACCTCAGCTTTTCAAACTGTTCCATTTTCGTCACTATAATTACAGCAACTTAGCATGAACGTTTGTTGCTCATTGTCCCAATTGCATTACCAAGCAGAGTCCCTTCCTTTTCCGAAATGAACCCGAGTGTCGTTGAAATTCAAACGCCAGCATTAAAGTAATATAGCTAACTCGTTTTCACTGCTTTAATTTCAAAATTCGGTTAAAGTATTTATAGCTGGCTACACTATTTAGATTACACAAGCACAAATTAAGAGTGCGAGTTTTGTTACCATATTTTAGCTTACCTGTGACTGCAGCTCAGCTTGGTACGTACTAAATTTTACTATTGTTAATTGTTCGGAATCATTTAATTCAAGTTCAAAGTTAAATCTCTTATTTCTAAATTGCGTAGATTCAAGTAGTTTTTGAAATGATTGTTGAGGTAGTCCAAGACTAACCGTATTTTACTGAATTTCGATGTGCTTCAGAAAGAAAGCTCACTATTAACTTCAGTCACTAAATTAACTTTCGATTTTCCGGTTTTATTAATTCTTTTGCTAAATTAAGTCAGAGTGTAGCGAAATTTATTACTTCTGACAAACTTTCAGTTTTCACACTACACGTGTCAACCTTCAGTTGCCACACTTCTAGTGCTAATTATATGTGTAATAACCTTTCTTTTTCAGTTACTATAGTAATTGTCCTTAGGACTGGCGACCGTGATTTCCCCCAAATCTCAAATACCTAATTACCGCTAGTTAATTGTTAACGTAACGGCTGCACATTTACTTTCTTTATTAACTTTACCCCTTTTCAAAATTAATTTCCACCAGTTTCATTAGCACATTTCCTTTCATTTAGATGTAACCCTTTCCTCCCTCTTTACCGACAGGTTAACTTCGGTGACGATTGCTTTTCCAAAACTCCCATTAGGTACACGCGGTTTCATTTTTCACTGTCATTAAGGTCGGTAAGTGAGGGGGAGGTTACACGTGGCGACCTGGTGACATGACAATCTTCGGATTTGAGGTTGTTCTGGACACGAATTTTGCATTGTGCAAATCTCATAACAAAGTACTGGTTACGTACAGGCCGTTACGTCAGCGAGAATAAGTAGTGGGAGTAATCCTAATTATATTTGAGATTTGTCATTTATATTGAACATTATTAAAATGAGTGAAGGCAACAATTACGAAAATTTGGTAGACTTGGATACGGAACAATCGGTCGAACAGTGGGAAACGCGCACGGCGGTTCCCATTGTTCAGGGGCAGGCGGCTAGCATGAAAGACGCGACCGCCGAAACGCAACAAAGAGCAGAAATGGAATTCCAAACTTTAGAAAATGTTTCGGAATCGGAAGCGAAAATCAAATCTGTACCCCTTGATGATGAATACCGGGGAACATATATAGAGGAACCAGCTACGGAAGTAAAACCGGTAGTCTCCGGGAATTTAACTGATTTATTGAATGTTTTGATTAATGAAATCAAGTGTCAATCGGCAGAAATTATAGCTCTGTCTGCCAAGCAAGAAGCTCAGTCTGCCAAGCAAGAAGCTCAGTCTGAAAAAATTGAACGAAAGTTAGACAATCAGAACAAAGCTATTAATGTTGTTAACAACAATGTTGGAGTTGTTAATACAAAAGTTGATAAAATCAAAGAAGATATTGTTGTAATTAATACCGAAATCGGTAATCTTAAACAGGAAATTATAGGCGTTCAGGCGGAAATTGCGAGCATAAATACTCGTTTTGATTCCGAAATTAGCAGAATCGAGAAAAGTGTAGGAGAAGCAGTTGCTCTGATCATCGAGAATAAGGTGACGGAACAAATTCAATTAGTGAAGAAAGAGGACCAACAGAAGGCGGAAACTTTAAAGGCTTTAGTGTCTGAAGTAGACACTAAAGTGAGGGAGCAGGCTAATACCTGCGAAGAGAAAAAGAGGGAAGTGGAAACGCTTGCGACAACCACTTGCCAAGTAATTACGAGAGTGTCGGAATTAGAAAAGAAACTTGACGAAAAACAGAGCTATGTGCCAATCTGTGCACATAGTTCGGAATTGTTGACGAAAGAGGAGCGGTTCGACCCCTTGAAAAAAGGCGGTATACACGCGACGGATTTCATTAAGAATTGTGAAAGAGTTTTACCCAGATCATGGACTAATGAGAGAAAAATTAATGCGGTTATTGATGTGCTGGCTGGTGATGCCAAGCGTTGGGGCTTAAACCTCAACATTACGAACCTAACTTTTGACGAGTTTAAAAATTTGTTTCTGGCTGAATACTGGTCAGAGCAAAAACAGCAAAGTGCCTGGCGCGAATTTGTCGTATGGAGGCCTTTCGATGCGAATTCTCGCGGTTCGATGAAGGAGTTTTGTGAGGGCTGGATCCGCAAGTTGGAATATTTGCGTGATCGCCGCACGGAATCCGAAATAGTCTGGGAACTCTACAAAAAGCTTCCAGATGATACAAAACGCTACGTAGGAAGCAATTACAGGACAATAAATGATTTCCTGGACAGAGTCGATGACGAGGACAATTGGCGCAATAATCGCGACAGTGGTAGAGGCCGTGGTAACAACAACGGGTACCACAGCAACCACAACAACGATAACCATGGAAATAATGCATACCGCAACCATGGCAGCAATAACAATAATGGTTCGGACCGTAATAACAATCGGTACAATGCAAATAATAACAGGAATGACGGAAACCAGTATCGTACTAACGTGATACGGGCCTCACAGAATAGTAATAACGCCAGAGGGTGTGATGAACCGCCTCAGCAGCATCCGGGGAGCGGATCTGCTGGGACGAGACAGGGAAACCATTAGCCGCGCCGGTGAGGGGCCGACCGGGCGTGGAGAAATTTTGGAGGCCCAATAACAGGAGAAAACCCAGGTGTCGCCGTTATGAAAATTCCGTGTGGAATAATCAACGGCGGGAGAGTGTGCCAGTGTTAGGAGAAAGGAGTGCGCCCACAAGTAGTAGATCAGCTGTATACACGGCAGTAGGAAGTACATTCACTGTCAGTGAGAACAATTTAAGTAGTGTTCCGGAAATCGATTATAAAGTGGCAGCTGTAATACCCACAGCGGAACTGGAGATTGAGTTTAATAATGATTCACAAGTGTTGAGAGAAGATCAGATGTCGGATAAAACGTCCGTCATCGAGCGAGGGGATGCAGAGAGGGATGAGGTCTGGTTAAGGCAGTTCGGTCGCTTATACGACGAACTAAGAGATTATAGGGGTCTGTATGGGAGAAGCGTTTATGGGGAGCGCGTGCAGGATTTTCCGCGTCTCGTCCCGCAGGAAGATAGTGTTTGTGAAATGATAGAAAGTTCTGGCCCTAATCGGCAGACTTTACTAGAAATAGTTGATGTTAAGGGGGAGCACGAGCAAGATTCGTCGTGTTTCGTCTCGCAGGAGTTAGATGTTGAAGTAGTAACGGAAAGTTCTGGCCCTAACCGGCAGACCTTACCGAAAGTTTCAGTGGTAGAAGTAACTGACCCATCCGACGCAAACCTCCAGTTTAAACATTGCGAGAGTATTAAGGAGAAAGATTGCGAAAATTTTAGTGATAGCCGGACACGATTGGTAGAAAAGCACATAGATTACAACGTGTATGAGGTCAGAGCTGACATTATACGGTCAGACGATAACAGTGTGGGTTGCGCAGATCTAGCGGAAGTAATTGCAGAAACTACTGAACACATTCCTCCAGGTAGATTGGCGGATGAGATTAATCTGACCAAAGTGGAATCAACGAAGGTGACGATTAATGAATTGATAGCAAAGCAACACTCACTAGTTGAGGAGTTACAGGAAAAGGTTTCGTTATTGGAGGCGAAGCTACAGACTAAGCCTCAGGACAAACGTGTTGAAATTAAAACTGTAAGTGAACAGAGGCTGAAAAAGCCGCCAGATAAGCCGGATTTAGGATCAAAGCCGGATGGTTTTTCCTGGAATGACCTGGATATAGACGAGGATTTACTGTGGGAAAATAAAGAAACAGTCGAGGACAAGTGTAGACAGATAGTAGTGTCTGTTAATATGCACGACCTACAACTAAACGTGTTGATTGACACCGGTGCAGAATTGAGTGCTGTAACTGGGAAAATATTTGAGTTACTGAAAGACAGACCTGGCATCGTAGTTATGCCAGCAACAGGAGTGAAAATTATCGGTGCTACTGGGAAGGCCAGTAAACCGGTCACAAAACAGATTTTTGTCAACTTCGAGATATGTGGGGCACGATTACAACAAGAGTTTGTCGTCGTGCCAGACTTGACTACGGAAGTAATTACCGGGTTAGATTGGCTACTAAAGTACGGTGCAGTGATTAATTGCGAAAGTAAAACTTTGACATGTACGTCACAAGATAAAACGATAATAGTTAGTTTTGACGAGGCAGGAGACGGTGTGCATAAGCAATACCAGCCTATACTCATTGTTAACTGGCCGGATGACATTGACGTAGGAATGAATTTGAACTACTGTAATGTGAGGAATCTCGGCATTGACAGAAGTAAAAGTTTAGTGGAAGAGATAATCAAATTCCCTCCACGGATTGACATTAGTATTGGTGTGAAAAAAGATCGTTTGCGAGAAGTAATGAAGCTAAAAGCCGATGCTCGCATGCGTCGTCATGACGCTAAAGCGCGTTTTGCTAAGTTTGCAATCGGAGACTTAGTACTTGTAAAAGCTCATGAGAAATCGAGCAAGTTTGTTTATAATGGACCATATAAAGTCATTGGTATACCTCACACAAATGCTTATTGCTTAGAGTATCCAAGCTCTGGAAAACGATTAGGTATACAGAATATTGTAGACTTGAAATTGTACCAACCTTGGATCGATTAATACCACACAATGGGTAATTTGTACAGTATGTAAATATAGAGTGTAAGATTTAAGGATGTGCCATGTTGCGATGCTTTTGCCTGACCTAGAGGTCATTAAAGAAGTTGTAATTAATAAGTAATTAATTTTGACTAAATGATTCAAGAGTAACTGATTAGTAATCATCTGAAAAATCCAAGCTGTTAGTTTAAGTTTTCAGCTGAGTCACAGTAGATTAAGGAATGTAAATATGATATTGTAACTTGCTGTAATATTTCATGAATGTGTGTTTTTATTAGTCATTGCCGATGTACTTAGACGCTGTTTTAAGTTTCAGGCTAGTACATGCGTGTGATGATGGACAGTGTTGAGTTATCCACTGTGATAGTGTTTATGGACTCCTTGAGATTACTCGGGAGTGAGTTTTTCCGAAAGAATTCAGTGAAACGGACGTTCTGGAAACGCCGTTACAAGGGCGAGTGAGATCAAGCGTGCCGCACAGGCGGGCGCAACAATACTGGCAAGGCGAAGCCGCTGTCGGCTCTTGTGCCGCTGTCGGCTCTTGTGCCGCTGTCGGCATTCTTTGTACTTGCGGGTACGGAAGGCGGAATTGTTTTTCTTCCTGGACAGCTGATGTGAAGGAATTCTGTTGTCAATATTTATGTTTTTGTCGATCTGCTGTATATTATTTTCTTGTTTAGCGTTAAGTGCACACTCATGACGAGAATATTAATTATGAAAAGTTTATATAAATTATGTATTCTATGTAATTAATTATTAATTTGCGAATTTTGATATACCTGTTTTTTATGACCATGTACTCTGATTAATTTTGCAAATAGTATTCCATTTCTTATAGTGTTACGAATTTTAATGATTTTGGAATAGCTAAACCATTTTCTATGTTTTTTATGAATTTTGATATGTTGTCAACCTGTTTTACTTTGTGCAAGATGACAGAGTGGAATAAGATTAGGAGTATCTCCACTCAATTATTATTGTATAAAAATTGGTTTATGATTAACTAGACGAATGCTAAATTTTTTTGATGTTTTGAGCGTATGCATTTCTGCTGTTTCTTTTTTGGGACATTTTCTGAGTCTGTTTACGTTACACGAACATCCTCAGACAATGTGGGGCACGTGTAACGCCGGAAATGCATAGCCTCCTATTTCCATCTATTGTACTATTATTTTCTTTCCTTGCTTTGTTACCTCAAGATATGACGTTTCTGTCCCTTTGTATATTGTAATTGTTTTACTATTTGTATATTTATGCATTTATGTCGATGTATAATTGGTTTGTTTCGTAAATATAATTTGTATTTTTACGCTGGGTCTTGCCTAGGGAAAACTGCTATCGAACGATTACGTCGATAGGTCGTGTGAAGAATCAAAGTGTGTAGGATCTTTGGTAGTGTTAACTCTGCCGCGTGGAGCACGGGCTGAGCAGAAGGAGTGTGGCGGGAGTAGCGAGTGGAGCAGGTACGTTGTGTGACGCTCCCGCGAGTTGCCGCGCTTTCGGGGTTTGGCAGCATGTAATTGCGCTCGACTTGCGATGATACATGGCTGTGTGTGTCGCCTTATAGGCGCATGACCTTGAAGCGGACTTAGCCGCTGAGCGAGGTGGCCGCGCCACACGGCCCCTAGTATTACTAGGGCCGTGTGGGGCTATAATGAAACGCTTCCGGTTGCGAAATGCTGAGTCACGCTCGCTTACTGAATGGGCGCGCGAGTGGGGGCAGGAAGTTCACATCCTGTTCTGAGGCAGCAGCATGCTGAGTCGACTCGAAGCAGCTGCACGGAGCACACAGCCATGCCGTACCGTCGTAGAAGATGCGATGATAGTTTCTGACATGGTGTCGCGGACGGGAAACATTAACTAGCGCACATCAAGAGCCCGTTTCGTCTGGTGACCGTGTCGAGAAGAAGGCGCGCCAACATCCAGCTTCTGCAACAGCGACGGCCGACAATGAGTGACTGTCGCCACCTCCTCGACCGACGGCTTCAAACCCTCAATCAACCGACAAGGAAGACTGGACGCACGTAAAGTTTTAGAACTGTATGGCAGACCTCAGCTTTTCAAACTGTTCCATTTTCGTCACTATAATTACAGCAACTTAGCATGAACGTTTGTTGCTCATTGTCCCAATTGCATTACCAAGCAGAGTCCCTTCCTTTTCCGAAATGAACCCGAGTGTCGTTGAAATTCAAACGCCAGCATTAAAGTAATATAGCTAACTCGTTTTCACTGCTTTAATTTCAAAATTCGGTTAAAGTATTTATAGCTGGCTACACTATTTAGATTACACAAGCACAAATTAAGAGTGCGAGTTTTGTTACCATATTTTAGCTTACCTGTGACTGCAGCTCAGCTTGGTACGTACTAAATTTTACTATTGTTAATTGTTCGGAATCATTTAATTCAAGTTCAAAGTTAAATCTCTTATTTCTAAATTGCGTAGATTCAAGTAGTTTTTGAAATGATTGTTGAGGTAGTCCAAGACTAACCGTATTTTACTGAATTTCGATGTGCTTCAGAAAGAAAGCTCACTATTAACTTCAGTCACTAAATTAACTTTCGATTTTCCGGTTTTATTAATTCTTTTGCTAAATTAAGTCAGAGTGTAGCGAAATTTATTACTTCTGACAAACTTTCAGTTTTCACACTACACGTGTCAACCTTCAGTTGCCACACTTCTAGTGCTAATTATATGTGTAATAACCTTTCTTTTTCAGTTACTATAGTAATTGTCCTTAGGACTGGCGACCGTGATTTCCCCCAAATCTCAAATACCTAATTACCGCTAGTTAATTGTTAACGTAACGGCTGCACATTTACTTTCTTTATTAACTTTACCCCTTTTCAAAATTAATTTCCACTAGTTTCATTAGCACATTTCCTTTCATTTAGATGTAACCCTTTCCTCCCTCTTTACCGACAGGTTAACTTCGGTGACGATTGCTTTTCCAAAACTCCCATTAGGTACACGCGGTTTCATTTTTCACTGTCATTAAGGTCGGTAAGTGAGGGGGAGGTTACAATCACATTGGCCATTATTTTATTATGAATCGCAAATCCTGTCCCAAATATATGGTGAACATGCTTGTTTCCGCTGTATTTGATCGTGTAGCACAGGAGCTGATAGCGGGATCTCGTAGCGTTTGTACTCAAATACGCTACATCTGCAAACTCAATCTCGATAGCGACCGTAGACAAAAAAAACTTGCATTAAGTGATTACTAAAAGAAAATAAACTTTCATTTCATGTAGTGGTGATCAGTACTGTTAATTACTCGTATTTGTTCAGGCTCAAAAAACAATGAAGTGTAACGTAATCACAGCGTGGTTGGATAATGGGTCAAAGTTAAATTCACAAATAAAACTATTCACAAATACGAGATTTCACCCGCCAGTCGTATGTTATTGTGTTCATTATAATACGCGCCATAATTTATTATGATTCTACTGTGATAAGGCACAGAGTAAAGGCCACATGCTTGGCTGGAGGTTACAATAGCAAAATACCACTAAAAAGAAAACTAAATAAATTCCCAAACTTAAATTATTCATCATCGTGCTCAATATGATACACGTAGTCGTTTCATTGTAGTCCTACCGCAGTGAGATAGAGTGAACAACGAAATTAGTAAATAAAATTAAATTTCGCATGGAAATGGTATATCATTATGTTTATCATAACACGTTCAATCAGTTTATTATGGTTTAACCACAGTGAGAGAGTAAGAGCAACGGCCTTGGCTGGTGCGAGAAAACCTATACTTTGTTTACTGCCAATAAAACACATTCTGAAAATTTTAGTAGTGTGTATTTCGTTTTACCCATTTATTGTGTTCCGTAATATGCGTAAATGTGCCCCCATAGATCGCAAATATGTACCATACCCATCACAGAAGAATTCGTGATGAGCGCGATGTTTTGGTGTATGTCTGGCTCTAAGGTCTCAGCCACTTGTAAGGATAGTGATAGGCTTTGAAATTCGAGTTTGAGATTTACTATTCGGGTCACATAAATAAAACACGTGATTCACACACTTGAAAGGCAACCGTCAGCCGCCATCTGCAACACGCGGCGGGATCTGGCAAGTTGGTGCAGTGATCAGCACACTGGGCTCGCATTCGGGAGGCTCGTATTCGCATCCGACCATCCAGATTCAAGTTTTCCTTCATTTCCTTAACCTGTTCCAGGCAAATGCCAGTATGGTTTCTCTGAAAAGGAATGACCGCTTTCCTTCTTTATCCTTGAATAATTCGGAGATAGCCCTCCGTCTCTAATGACTTCGATGTCGACGGGACATTAAATTCCAAACTTCTTCCTTTTGCAAGACAGGACGCTACGTCTTACAGGCTAGGAACCAAGCTACCAAGCACAGCCGTTGCTCCTCCTGCTAGTATTTCTCTCACTCGCTCATATCCACAGCATAGTGGGTGGCTTCCTTGCTTTCATTAAGACTATTGTGCCACGATTGACACTGCACCGTTCCGTCCCACACTGTGGAGCAGCGAGACACCTGAGGGCGGAAATATTTTTTGGTGCAGAGCTGATCCGGCCACAACTGCATAGGCGGCTGGCGACGGCCACTGTTAACAGCCACGGTTTCACTTCCGTTGGCACTTGAGTCTTACCGGGTATGGAAGGGTTCTTCTACACGACATGTCAACAAGTGTCCTGAGGCAGCTGTCAGCAACGCAGGAAGAATCTGGAGGAGAATATTTTCCTGTCCTGTCCTGTGTTCGTAAATGTATAAGTTAAAATCGTCTATTAGAATTGCGGTTATATGAACTTCCCATTGCACTACTTGTTTGCTAAAATGGCCATATCAACCAATCATCTAACTCTAAACTGCCAAAATTTTAATAATTTGGGAACAATCATATGTCTTCCTTTTTGTTAAATTCAAATTTTATTTTCTTGGTAAATAGTGGGCAAGATCTGACGTTTAATTATGTGCCTAATCAGTTATTCTCTACAACAACAGGTAGCCGCGTGTGTTATCCCTCTACAGCCCGCCGGCCTGGGTGGCCGAGCGGTTCTAGGCGCTACAGTCTGGAACCGTGCACCTGGTACGGTCGCAGGTTCGAATCCTGCCTCGGGCATGGATTGTGTGATGTCCTTAGGTTAGTTAGGTTTAAGTAAATCTAAGTTCTAGTGGACTAATGACCTCAGAAGATAAGTCTCATAGTGCTCAGAGCCAAAGAACCTCTACAGCCCCATGTGAATTCAAAGTCATATACCAGTTTTATCGTTATTTTCTGTACGCTTCTGAATATAGAATATCTGTGGAACACATTTCAGTTTTAGGGCCTTGTCACCAGATGCCATACCAAATCCAGTGAGACGCACATGGTGAAATGTCTACTGAGCCGTTACTTCACTATTTGTTTATCATGTTTATTGTTGTGTCATAAGAAGGAAAAAATGTTACTGATATTCTATGAGTAGTCTAGTTAATGTTGTTGTTGTTGTTGTATTGTTCAGTCCAGAGACTGGTTTGATGCAGCTCTCCATGATACTTTATCCTGTGCAAGCTTCTTCATCTCCCAGTACCTACTCCAACCTACATCCTTCTGAATCAGCTTAGTGTATTCATCTCTTGGCCTCCCTCTACGATTTTTACCCTCCACGCTGCCCTCCAATACTAAATTGGTGACCCCTTGATGCCTCAGAATATGTCCTACCAACCCATCCCTTCTTCTAGTCAAGTTGTGCCTCAAACTCCTCTTCTCCCCAATTCTGTTCAATACCTCCTCATTAGATATGTGATCTACCCACCTAAATTTCAGCACTCTTCTGTAGCACCACATTTCGAAAGCTTCTATTCTGTTCTTGTCCAAACTACACTCCTGGAAATTGAAATAAGAACACCGTGAATTCATTGTCCCAGGAAGGGGAAACTTTATTGACACATTCCTGGGGTCAGATACATCACATGATCACACTGACAGAACCACAGGCACATAGACACAGGCAACAGAGCATGCACAATGTCGGCACTAGTACAGTGTATATCCACCTTTCGCAGCAATGCAGGCTGCTATTCTCCCATGGAGACGATCGTAGAGATGCTGGATGTAGTCCTGTGGAACGGCTTGCCATGCCATTTCCACCTGGCGCCTCAGTTGGAGCAGCGTTCGTGCTGGACGTGCAGACCGCGTGAGACGACGCTTCATCCAGTCCCAAACATGCTCAATGGGGGACAGATCCGGAGATCTAACTGGCCAGGGTAGTTGACTTACACCTTCTAGAGCACGTTGGGTGGCACGGGATACATGCGGACGTGCATTGTCCTGTTGGAACAGCAAGTTCCCTTGCCGGTCTAGGAATGGTAGAACGATGGGTTCTATGACGGTTTGGATGTACCGTGCACTATTCAGTGTCCCCTCGACGATCACCAGTGGTGTACGGCCAGTGTAGGAGATCGCTCCCCACACCATGATGCTGGGTGTTGGCCCTGTGTGCCTCGGTCGTATGCAGTCCTGATTGTGGCGCTCACCTGCACGGCGCCAAACACGCATACGACCATCATTGGCACCAAGGCAGAAGCGACTCTGATCGCTGAAGACGACACGTCTCCATTCGTCCCTCCATTCACGCCTGTCGCGACACCACTGGAGGCGGGCTGCACGATGTTGGGGCGTGAGTGGAAGACGGCCTAACGGTGTGCGGGACCGTAGCCCAGCTTCATGGAGACGGTTGCGAATGGTCCTCGCCGATACCCCAGGAGCAACAGTGTCCCTAATTTGCTGGGAAGTGGTGGTGCGGTCCCCTACGGCACTGCGTAGGATCCTACGGCCTTGGCGTGCATCCGTTCGTCGCTGCGGCCCGGGCCCAGGTCGACGGGCACGTGCACCTTCCGCCGACCACTGGCGACAACATCGATGTACTGTGGAGACCTCACGCCCCACGTGTTGAGCAATTCGGCCGTACGTCCACCCGGCCTCCCGTATGCCCACTATACGCCCTCGCTCAAAGTCCGTCAACTGCACATACGGTTCACGTCCACGCTGTCGCGGCATGCTACCAGTGTTAAAGACTGCGATGGAGCTCCGTATGCCACGGCAAACTGACTGACACTGACGGCGGCGGTGCACAAATGCTGCGCAGCTAGCGCCATTCGACGGCCAACACCGCGGTTCCTGGTGTGTCCGCTGTGCCGTGCGTGTGATCATTGCTTGTACAGCCCTCTCGCAGTGTCCGGAGCAAGTATGGTGGGTCTGACACACCGGTGTCAATGTGTTCTTTTTTCCATTTCCAGGAGTGTATATGTCGTCCGTGTTTCACTTCCATACTTGGCTACATTCCATACAAATACTTTCAGAAACGAGTTCCTAACACTTAAATGTATATTCGATGTTAACTAATTTCCCTTCTTCAGAAACGTTTTCCTTGCCATTGCCAGTTTACGTATTATATCCTCTCTACTTCGACCATCATCAGATATTTTGCTTCCCAAACAGCGAAACTCATTTACTACTTCAAGCGTCTCAGTTCATAATCTGATATCCTCAGCATCACCCGATTTAATTCGACTACATTCCGTTAGCCGGCCGCGGTGGCCGTGCGGTTCTGGCGCTGCAGTCCGGAACCGCGAGGCTGCTACGGTCGCAGGATCGAATCCTGCCTCGGGCATGTGTGTGTGTGATGTCCTTAGGTTAGTTAGGTTTAAGTAGGGGACTTATGACCTAAGATGTTGAGTCCCATAGTGTTCAGAGCCATTACATTCCGTTATCCTCGTTTTGCTTTTATTAATGTTCATCTTATATCCTCCATTCAAGACACTGTCCATTCCGTTCAGCTACTCCTTTGCTGTCCCTGACAGAATTACAATTTAAACGGCGAACCTCAAAGTTTTTATTTCTTCTCCATGGATTTTAATACCTACTCCGAATTTTTCCTTTGTTTCCTTTACTGCTTGTTCAATATACAGATTGAATAACATCGGGGATAGGCTACAAGTCTGCTTCTGTCCCTTCCCAACCGCTGCTTCCCTTTCATGTCCCTCGACTCTTATAACTGCCATCTGGCTTCTGTACAAATTGTAAATAGCCTTTTGCTCCCTGTATTTTACCCCTGCCACCTTCAGAATTTGAAAGAGAGTATTCCAGTCAACATTGTCAAAAGCCTTCTCTAAGTCTACAAATGCTAGCAATGTAGGTTTGGTTTTCCATAATCTGTCTTCTAAGATAACTCGTAGGATCAGTATTCCCTCACGTGTTCCAACATTTCTACGGAATCCAAACTCAACTTCCCCGAGTTCGGCTTCCACCAGCTTTTCCATTCGTCTGTAAATAATTCGCATTAGTATTTTGCAGCTGTGACTTATTAAACTGATAGTTTGGTAATTATCACATCTGTCAACACCTGCTTTCTTTCGGATTGTCGTTATTATATTCTTCTTGAAGTCTGAGGTATTTCGCTTGTCTCATACACCTTGTTCACCAGATGGTAGAGTTTTGTCAGGGCTGATTCTCCCAAGGCTGTCAGTAGTTCTAATGGAAAGTTGCCTACTCCCGGGCCCTTGTTTCAGCTTAGGTATTTAAGTGCTCTGTCAAACTCTTCACGCAGTATCATATCTCTGATTTCATCTTCATCTACATCCTCTTCCATTTCGATGATATTGTCCTCAAGTACATCGCCCTTGTATAGACTCTCTATTTACGACTTCCACCTTCCTGCTTTCCCTTCTTTGCTTTGAACTGGGTTTCTATCTGAGCTCTTGATATTCATGCAAGTGGTTCTCTTTTCTCCAAAGGTCTCTTTAATTGTCCTGTAGGCAGTGTCTATCCACTACAGTGGAGAGGGAAGCATAATGGCCCCGGACCGAACCCTCCCGGTGGATTAACTAGGAGGTTTCCGAGTGGCGACTAACCTGGATGTGGTTTCTGAGTGGTTTCCCATACTCCAATAAGTGAATGCCGGGCTGGTTCTCATGCTCGGATACATAGGACTTAAACATTTACTACACTTTCTCACACTTGCATACAAACTTTACTCTGTATGCAGACACACTGAGTACACTGATTATGACCTGAGGGATGAATACGACACTGATGACCTTCACTGTTTGGTCTCTAAACACTTACTGAGCATTTATTCAATTGTATTTAAATCGTGGGTAATCTGAAGCTGGCTGCTTAAAGATGCGCATTGTGGCTATTGTTTCAGTTAATTTACAAAATTTATTGTCAAAGGTGGCCAGTGTGCATAATCAGTTAAATTCATCAACCGTTTAACCTAAGGAATTGCGCCTGAGAATTATTGTTTGCTTTCTTTGCGTTAGAAAACTTCGTTAAGAATAAGCGACATAATCAACCATCCCTTTCACTTCCTCTAAACTCTGGTTCAGTTACATAATTTTTATTTGCTTGTTCACATGTGAAACCTGATACTGGGTACTAGTGCATTCTTTCCTGCCGATTAAAGTGCTATTCGTTTGTCTGTTTGTAAATTCTTAAGGCAGACTATATTTCAGTTAATGGGCTCCTCCCGTTGTTGTTATTATGGTATGGCCATTCCTGGTCACCTACATTCCCGCGGAAAGCTTTGCCTACTTGATCTCACATTGGCTGCTTAACTGACGCCTGTTAGTAGGATCGAGTCGGATGCTTCCAAGGCCCCGTGGTACAGCATCACCTTCCTTTCCTCTTGTCAATCGGCTCTGAGCAGGTTGGAAAATCCCTGTCTTCAACAACAGAAAATTTGTTCATATGAAAGGTACCTTTCGTCGGAAATATTGTGTAGGAAAATCTTTGAAAAACATCCATGTTGTAGGCTACACATTTATAACAACTTTAACAGGGGGATTTCTAAAAGTACTGATTAGTTTTAAGATAACAATTATCTTGGTAAAAAGTGGACATAAAAAAAAACTGTCTACTCTTCTCCGTGTATGTAAGTCTCTAAGTCACGTGAGAGATACAAAATAGGAAAATGTCTGTCACGTAGAAGAAGGTGTAATTAGATGAATGACGAACATTAACTTCACTTAATGAAGTTTTATTCAGAACTTGCACATAGAAGAGCGCGGAGCGAACTGGCTTCGGCCAGAACACATACGGTATATACACAGTTACAGAACATTCCAGTATAATGATTCTTGACATTTTTTGATACTTCTAGAATGTACTCGACCCGAATATAATTTTACAATTCAAGTGAGTTTTGAACTCACGACCCTCCCCGCAATAGCCTAGTATCATAACCACTACACTGCAGTGACTGTGCTACTCAGCTTATTCTGTGACAGTGTGCACAATACTCCAATGAGTATACCTTGTAATTTTGAACAAATTCTGGCAAGTACAGGTTGAGAAAAAGTACGCTTTATTCTTAGAAAATACAGCTTATAGGAAATAGTTATTAAAATTGCCAATGCATTCAAGCTCCATATGATGGATTCTCTTCATCCTCTTCCATCTCATCTTGCAATAACGTTTTTCCTGCTTGTCTGCACTGTCTTTCCCTTGTTTAAACGCCTCTAACGGTCTCTCTGATGCAATGCTTATTTTTATCTACATTTATCATTTGTTTCACTGTGAAATGTTTAACAGTTTGATTCAGTCTTCACACTGTGCAAAATTTCCTTCATTGAACGTTATCACTGCATCAAAGACACCAAAGACACCATCAAAGACACCAAAATGCGATCTAGTAATATCCGCAAACACTGTCTTCGGAATTTTAGCCGACATTATGCTTTCATGGACTCGTTAGGATTCTGAGTGTGGCCATGAAGACATTTCTCCAATAGACTTACATCAGACAAATCTTTTCTTTCAAGATATCTAGTACGGCAAAAGAAATACGTGTTTTATGAATAAATTTATAGTCATTTTTCTGTGCTCTGTTGCATTTGCACCATTATTCACTTTCTGGAGAGCGTAGGCCATTAATGGGTTAAAGGTGAAACAAAACTGCCCATGCAGTTTTTCTCATATCTTCTGCGGTGCTAACAATATTCCTGATGACCATTCCCCAAAATTTCGGATTCGTTCTAGGACAGATTCTGTGAGTCTATTCTTACTGTCCTCTGCCATCTTCCTATTTCTTTCCCTGGTATGCAACTTTCAGTCGTTGCAGCCACATACCCACTTGATTTTGTACATGACCTATGCACTGCTTAGTGAGAGTTACATTTCCTGCATGTGACTTCTCTTCATCAGCTGCTTTGAAAGCTTTCGAATCCCCATCGTCTAAGTAATTTATCTCAAAGGCAGAGGATTTAAAAACCAAATTTTAAGCTAAAAACTGTCAAACTTACATGGTGACGACTGCACAATGAATGTTTAAATGAATTAATAAACCAAAAGTAAGGCAGAAATATGTATGTATTATGTATCATGGAAAAAGTAAACTCCGTAGATTATGGTCGCTGAAAATAATTAAAAATATCAACACTTCAACATATCCAATGCCCCCTAATGCGGAGGCAGCAACGGCCTTGCCGCAGTGAATACGCCGGTTCCCATGCGATCACCGAAGTTAAGCGCTGTCGGGTGTGGCCGGCACTTGGATGGTTGACCATCCCGGCCGCCATGCGCTGTTGCCATTTTTCGGGGTACACTCTGCCTCATGATGCCAATTGAGGAACTACTCGACCGAATAGTAGCGGCTCCGGTCAAAGAAAACCATCATAACGACCAGGAGATAGAGATGGGCAAAACTGTTCTTTTCAGAGATTGGATCAGAACTGTTCACTCCCTGAAATGAATTAGCTCTTTTTCATGACTCACCACTCATTTACAATATAAAATAAATGGAAGGCACATTGCCCTTTAAACTTGGTTTATTCCAGTACTATACCTGTATTTTGATCTTATTTGATCCTATTTTGAAGTAACACAGATAATGAGTAAGAATTTTGTATTGTTTATTGAAATTTCCACTATATGACAAAGTTTTTGATTATTGATTTATTTTGCACTATCGTGGTTTTTTGGGTGATCGGAAAATGTTGTAACTTGAGATTTACATTAACAATATATTTGGCTATAACGTATTAAAATTTCATTAACCTCATACAAATACATGGCAAGCAATATATTTTTAAAGTGAACGTTTCCTTTCAAAGACGCCTAAAATCGCAAAATCCGTACCAGAATAGGAAAAAAAAATATAAATTTGACTGTAAAACGAAAGTGCTGCATATAGCCTTACGCAGAATAAAACAAGGAAAATATTGGTGTATCACATTTTGCGATACGTTTATCGGTTCGCTCGTAATTAAAGCGTAAATTCGAGTGTCTATAATAAAAATCATATAGTAAGAGGAGTCATCAGGAACCTAATCTAATCAGTTTAAACAAATAAAAATAAAATAAAAACAATTGATGTATACATAACATAATAATGTAATATACATAGCGGCATTACTACGAAGAACAATATCCAGTGGGGACGAACTCCGATGCAGAGGCGCTGAGTCGAGCAGGTCGAGCCGCGAGCTGTATTACTGCGTGAGTTGAGACCGCAGAGACCACAGTGACACCTGAGTCGCTTTGCTCGACGCTCTGGCTAGAGTCGAGACGGTGGGGCGAGCGTTGAGCGGGCGAGTTCCGAGGGAGGGGGTAGCGGTGAACTCACCCGCTCCGAGACAAATAGTTCGTTCCCTTGCGAGCGGGTTTTTGCAAGTAGTTCCTATGTTATCCGCTAGGTGGCTCTCTGTCCTGTTGCTCGCATCAACTGCCCAGAGGGCAGGACGTGCGACTGAAACGATCGCCGACAGAGTGCGATGCGAAGTTACGCTGCGCCAGACACTGCGCGGCCAAGGTAGAAGCAGGGCAGAGGCCGGCGCTGGCTGTGTTGTGTGGCGTGCACTGTGCTGTGACCAGCAGAGGCGCTGCTGATATGCTCCGTCTCTCTCTCTCTCTCTCTCTCTCTCTCTCCTCTCTCTCTCTCTCTCTCTGCCGTGGGAAACGTTTGGAGCTACCGTTCTTTTTTTCTGAATCACTGATTGTTCACTCCTTTGAAAGATTGAACTCTATGAAATAGTTCAAGAGCGGATCCCCCATCTCTACCAGGAGAGCGGTGTGCTGAGCACACGCCCCTCCTATCCACATCCTCGACTGAGGATGACAAGGATGACACGGCGGTCAGATGGTCCCGATGGGCCACTTGTGGTATGAAGACGCAGGGCTTTTTAAAGTGGAGGATATGCGAGGTGTACGACCACATACCGACAGGCTATATGGACGCCAGATTCTTACCAGTGGGAGAGTAGGGCGTATGGAACGCCTACAGTGAGCGTGAAGCCCTCGGGCGCGGACGGTATGCGAAACACCGAAGCGAGGAACACGGAAAGGTTACGGGAGGGATAAATCGGCAAGTACATAAGCAAGAGCACTCCTCACGCCGCTTTAGTACGTCAGGACGCTCCTGTTTGGTATGAAGATAATTGTACTTTGTCAAATGAAGTCAACAGCTGCTAGCAAACCTGCGGAAAAACAGGGTGGTTGTAATTAGGCTTTCGCTACTTGAGCCAATATAGACGGGAAACTACTTACCGTATGGGTATCGAACTTTATAGGAATGATATTCGGACAGTGCACTGTAGGATTTGCGTTGGAAGTAGGGTTAGTATCATGACATGCCGCTAGTTGCCGGCACTAGCGCGCTAAGTTACGGTTGAAACATCAGTGTCATTTACAGTTGAAGACAATGAATATGAGTGTGCAGATGTAAGGAGGATTCTGCTCGTAAAGCAGGTTCCTAAAAAGGACGGAGCTTCGCCTCACATTGCTCGTGAGGTCACTCAGTTACTCAGTTACTCATTTGGAGGAAACCGAATTATTGACCGATCGTCAGAAACTGCTTTGCCACCGAGGTCATCAGAACTGAAGACGTGTGATTTCTGGCACTGAGGTTACTAGAGGGGCAGGATTTATCAACGGAACACTGACACTCGTTGAAGGCTGAAGATGAGTATCGCGGAGGAGGTAGCCAATATACCACCTGAGACGTTTCAGAAGTAGTAGAGAAATCTCCAGTTCCAAGCTGTCGTGGATGTAGATGGTCACATTGAGCAACTTTCGTAACCTGGAAGGTAAGCCTGATACGTAGTTAAAAAGTATGTTTCTTTTAGTGGTTTATTCGTTACTTCTCTTCTGCATGCCCTTCAAAATGTTCTCACGAAGTTTCGTTGCCCTACGATGACTCATTTTTCGTAGTGCGCCCCCTCAAGCAGTGGACGTTTAATTATACACTCCTGGAAATGGAAAAAAGAGCACATTGACACCGGTGTGTCAGACCCACCATACTTGCTCCGGACACTGCGAGAGGGCTGTACAAGCAATGATCACACGCACGGCACAGCGGACACACCAGGAACCGCGGTGTTGGCCGTCGAATGGCGCTAGCTGCGCAGCATTTGTGCACCGCCGCCGTCAGTGTCAGCCAGTTTGCCGTGGCATACGGAGCTCCATCGCAGTCTTTAACACTGGTAGAATGCCGCGACAGCGTGGACGTGAACCGTATGTGCAGTTGACGGACTTTGAGCGAGGGCGTATAGTGGGCATGCGGGAGGCCGGGTGGACGTACCGCCGAATTGCTCAACACGTGGGGCGTGAGGTCTCCACAGTACATCGATGTTGTCGCCAGTGGTCGGCGGAAGGTGCACGTGCCCGTCGACCTGGGACCGGACCGCAGCGACGCACGGATGCACGCCAAGACCGTAGGATCCTACGCAGTGCCGTAGGGGACCGCACCGCCACTTCCCAGCAAATTAGGGACACTGTTGCTCCTGGGGTATCGGCGAGGACCATTCGCAACCGTCTCCATGAAGCTGGGCTACGGTCCCGCACACCGTTAGGCCGTCTTCCGCTCACGCCCCAACATCGTGCAGCCCGCCTCCAGTGGTGTCGCCACAGGCGTGAATGGAGGGACGAATGGAGACGTGTCGTCTTCAGCGATGAGAGTCGCTTCTGCCTTGGTGCCAATGATGGTCGTATGCGTGTTTGGCGCCGTGCAGGTGAGCGCCACAATCAGGACTGCATACGACCGAGGCACACAGGGCCAACACCCGGCATCATGGTGTGGGGAGCAATCTCCTACACTGGCCGTACACCACTGGTGATCGTCGAGGGGACACTGAATAGTGCACGGTACATCCAAACCGTCATCGAACCCATCGTTCTACCATTCCTAGACCGGCAAAAGAACTTGCTGTTCCAACAGGACAATGCACGTCCGCATGTATCCCATGCCACCCAACGTGCTCTAGAAGGTGTAAGTCAACTACCCTGGCCAGCAAGATCTCCGGATCTGTCCCCCATTGAGCATGTTTGGGACTGGATGAAGCGTCGTCTCACGCGGTCTGCACGTCCAGCACGAACGCTGGTCCAACTGAGGCGCCAGGTGGAAATGGCATGGCAAGCCGTTCCACAGGACTACATCCAGCATCTCTACGATCGTCTCCATGGGAGAATAGCAGCCTGCATTGCTGCGCAAGGTGGATATACACTGTACTAGTGCCGACATTGTGCATGCTCTGTTGCCTGTGTCTATGTGCCTGTGGTTCTGTCAGTGTGATCATGTGATGTATCTGACTCCAGGAATGTGTCAATAAAGTTTCCCCTTCCTGGGACAATGAATTCACGGTGTTCTTATTTCAATTTCCAGGAGTGTATTAAAGAGACAGAATGTCTAGAGTGGTGACTATCACTGTGGAGATAACAATGACCTTTACGAAGCGTTCGTTGTCCGAATTAGCAGGAGCGCGGCCGGTGTGCAGGACCGGGCCCTTCATTACGGCGTCACCGGCCTGGCAGAGCGGCATTCGCGCCGGCCGCCCGTGTGCCGGCGGGGCACTTGCCCGGAGAGCGGCGCGCCTTATCGAGTGGCGCCGTGCGGCTGCGCGCGGGCTCGTTAGCGACACAATCGCTGATTGAGTGTACGGCCGCCATTATCAGCGTTAATCAGGCCGTCGGCTCGTTACACGGGCCCGCCAGGCCCAATAAAAGAGGCCGCGCCTTTGTCCGCCGGCCGCGCGGTTGACGTGTTGTTAACGCCCGCACACCGCCCCGCGACCGGTAATTGGTCGGACCACTGCGGCGCGAAAGGCGCCACTCGGCGCGCCCCGAGGATAAAACTCGCCCGTAATTGCCTCGCCGCGCGTACGTGGAGCCGCGCGCCATTGCCGTTAATTTGGACTTGTCCGGCCGACGCGACAGTCAGGTTTTGCGCTTTTGCCGGACACTGCAGTTCCAGCGCCGTTCAACAGGCTGTTTGCCGGCGTTACCCCAGAGGGTCCACAGGACCAGTTGTCTGTAACGCGCCCGTGCTTTCAGATAACCTGGTGGAATGGACCGCTCAGGCGGATGATGGTCAAATAGCCATACACGCAATTATGGTGGTGGCGGAGCTCAAAGTGCCGTCTAACGGCGTGAAGCTGGGCCGGTCTCATGAGCGAGAATATGGAACCGTTAAGAACAGGCGACTCTGTGCACCATTTCAGACAGCAGTTTTGGTGGACCAGGGGGCGGATGATGGGAAGTATCACTCATAAAATATTACAACACCCGCATAGAAGCCCACTGTTTTCATATGAGTGCTGCACTTAATAGGGAATATAGCCTCTCCTATATACATTCGTAGAATGGAGCCTCTAGTTACTTGACTGAGAAGTAGCAGCTCCAGCCTCGTAAACTGACACACGACCGGGAGATCGGTGTGCTGACAACGTACCCCTCCATATCCGCATCCATAGACACCTGTGGACTGAGGATGACACGGCGGTCGGTAGGTACCGTGGTCATTCATTATCTGTTCGGACGCAGTTTAATGCGAGCCTTTCCTAGCTGAAACGCTAATGGCTGGCAACCTCGAAGATAGATGGTCATAAGCTTTACTCATCGACTTTGCTGTTTCGCTCTTAGATTCTAAAAACCGCTATTAGACGTCATATTTTTCAATGGGACTATTGTTCCCGGAAAAAATGGCTCATAGCCTTAAATATCCAGGTTTCGACCAAGGGATTCTGAATATTTACCTTAGTAAGCAAATGGATTCCTCCTCACAAATATCCCTCTCTGCTATTTTATAAGAGCAGGGCTGTGTAAGGTGCTGAATATCGAACAACTCGATCTACTTTGCGGGTTAGAGAATGTATCAGGAAAAATAACTAAGGTGTTGATGTTTCTCAGATCTTTTAACGTTTATTCACCAGTATTTTGTCAACTTAAAATCCATTTACAAATTGTAATGCATGTACGTTCCACATCTCCTCACAAACCACTGGATTGATTTCAGCCAAACTTGGCATACTTACCACTTACTGTAAGATTAACTATGGGCCTAAGAGCCACCCACCTATCAAAGGGGTGGGGGTGAAAAATCAAATAGCCGCCCGGGGTGGAAGCGCGGTTCTAGGCGCTACAGTCTGGAACCGCACGACCGCTACCGTCGCAGGTTCGAATCCTGCCTCGGGCGTGGATGTGTGTGATGTCCTTAGGTTAGTTAGGTTCAAGTAGTTCTAAGTTCTAGGGGACTGATGACCTCAGAAGTTAAGTCCCATAGTGCTCAGAGCCATTTGAACCATAATACATTCCACATACACTAAGCACATATAACGCTCAATGTATCCGAAAAATTATGTCATCGTGAAGCACATAGTTCAGCAGGTACGACGTAATAAACATTGAGCTGCTTGAAAATGAAACTGCAGGGCGAAATTCGATAGACATACAAAGGTAATATGTGTACAAATACATGTGAAATACGTTTAATATTTGTGAAATATATTTGACGTGTGCATATGCAGTCAAAGCGACAGGAAGAAAGCTAATCCTAAGCTCATGGAACGTTTTCAGTCATGTTAGGTACGCGTATTAGTTACAATCTGCAAAGAAACACTGTAGGGGTAAGATCCACCGGCCTCCTAGTGCGGTGAGTGCGATAATGTGCAGAGAGAAGGGTGAGAAGGAGGAGATGGACAGACACCAAGGACGGAAGGAGGAGGTAGCCATAAATAGTATGAGGTGGACAGAGGAGGATGGAGCAGACGACAGAGCCAGGAGAAGCAGATTGACCGAGGTAGTGCGGGATGAGGAGACGGGCAGAGAGAGGTGCAGGAGGAAACTGAGTGGACAAGGAGGGGAAAGGTGGGGGGGGTTGGATGGGGTGGGCAATGAGAGCGGGTGGATGAGATGGAGAGAGAGGACGTGATGTAGGTGTCGGAGAGAGGTTGGGAGGGGGGGGCGGGGGAATGAGGAGACGGTCTAATATAGGAATAGAATAAGTAATACCGGGGAAAATCCTGCTACTCAGCTACGCCATAGATAAATGTTTCGCCGATTTCTTGACTCGTCAGATTTGTGTGTAATCTCCAACTATGGACTGCTTCTTCTGTTGACAAAATGAGGATTAATCTGTAGCCCGAGTAGTAATGTATTTTTCGACGTCATGGGTCTTCCATATTCTACCAGAGATCACGTCGACGTATAGGATGGAGCACCTTTGTTAGAGGTACTGATTTCATTAAATGGTTGAAAAATCACTTTATTTCTTTGTAAACTTGCAGCATCAATCATCCGTTTCATGCACCCTTAAGGGTTAGCCACAGTCTCAGCTAAATTTCTTGTTGGACATTCTGATCTCAATGGCTTCTTTGATGACAGCATATCAGTAGGTAAATATTGGTATGATACTTCCTATTCATCAAAAAGAATTATATTTTTGTTTACAATGCTGTATTCTGCAACAGCAGATTTGGGGGAATCACGGTACTCAAGGTGGAGTCTTTGCTCTACGCAGCGTTCTGAAATCTTTGACGTTGACCTATGTCTGTAACCGCTGCCGCATTCATAAAGAAATTCATAAACTGCAAGACCGGGAGACCAAGGCTATCTTTTACTGGAGCGTTCAGATAATGGACTGATGGTTTTGACTGCTTGTTTCAGGTCCGAAGAAAGGAAAGAGTGCTAAAGGCTGATCATCTTGTGGTTATTATCTCCGTGCTTTCTGTTCTTAGATGTAGCTAACGTAACACTAGAACCACGGAAAATCTGATACCGCTAGAACAGCGGGAAATGAGTTATTCATTAAAAAACCACGACATTAAAGTTAGACCTATAATTTTTCCATTAATCACCTTAAAATGTGACTTCTTTCTAAACTCCGTAATATTTCTTATTTATTTCACTCCCTTTCTTTGAATCACTGTTTTAAACTTTGCCCAATGGTACTTGCCACACATGTTTCCCGCAAAAGGAATTTTTGCATTTCTCTGAAATTTCATTTTTCGTGTTTCCTCTGCACGTTCTAATTCGTTACTTCTTCCGGTTTTTTGATTAGTTCAGTCACAGAGCCACTTCGTTCGATCAGCTTTGCTTTAGCTGTCTTGCTCTTAGTTATGTACCATTCATGAGCTCATTTACCAGATGAAGAACAAACGCCTCCCCTTAAAATTAATTTTAGTTATTAGATTATAGATGATCCACGGATTTAGTGCTGCCATCTCTGTAAAAGACATGCATCGGCCATATACAGCAAACAACATTTTGAGAGCCCTGTAACAACCCACTGCATCTGGTCTGAAGCATGCTCAGTCGGGTTCATACCAGGAAATTCTCCGTGCTACTCCATTTTGTCGACTCCTGCTTTCCAGAATATGGTGTTCACCAGGTGTGCGAGGCGTGCTTGTACTAGTAAATATGAAGGTCATTCTAAAAAAAATGTACTTTACGACGGGCTCTCTTTCCAATCTCTGCCAACGTGTGGCAAATTTTCCTAATTGTTGGTGACAGAATCTCACTAATAGTTGTAAGTAGGCTGTTTAGGTTTTCTTAGCGCTCTGTATGAAAATCACTGGCTGTGCTGTGTGCAGTCTGTGGGTGGTTTGCATTGTTGTTGGCTATTGTAGTGTTGGGCAGCTGGATGTTAACAGCGCGTAGCGTTGCGCAGTTGGAGGTGAGCCGCCAGCAGTGGTGGATGTGGGGAGAGAGACGGCGGAGTTTTGAAATTTGTAATACGGATATCATGAACTGCTATATACATTATGACTTTTGAACACTATTGAGGTAAATACATTGTTTGTTCTCTATCAAAATCTTTCATTTGCTAACTATGCCTATCAGTAGTTTGAATCTTTTATTTAGCTGGCAGTAGTGGCGCTCGCTGTATTGCAGTAGTTCGAGTAACGAAGATTTTTGGTGAGGTAAGTGATTTGTGAAACGTATAGGTTAATGTTAGTCAGGGCCATTCTTTTGTAGGGATTTTTTAAAGTCAGACTGCGTTGCGCTAAAAATATTTTGTGTCAGTTTAAGCACAGTCATGTATAATTTTTCAAAGGGGACGTTTCATATGTCGACCCTTAGCCCAGGATACCTCACTGGAATCTTCTGATTTTTTTCTTGTAGTTTGTGTAATTAGTGTAGCTATTGTTTATTGCTAGCGCGTAATTATAGAGAGAATTTCCTTTGTTGTTGTAGTTTTTCATTGTTGTACAGTAAAACAATTGTGGCATGCATGTAGATCTGCACCAAGTATTACGCAGCTGCGCTTGCAATTAACGAGATATTATTTTCAGTGCTATGTTAATGTGTTTTCTTATTTTGCTCTTCAAATTGTGCTTTTCTGTGTTATCGTGTGAAATATTGTGACAATAATGGCGTGTGAAAAACGTAACACTAGGCTCCAAAGTAAACTGAGAAATAATAGTGACGACGAGCGTAGCTTATCAACACCACTGTGTAGTGAATTAACAGACATTCGAAGTAGTAATTTGGTAATTGTGCATAGGGAAATGGAGCGGGCGGCAAATAATGGTGTAGACAGTGAAACAGATAGTGAACAGGGAAGCATTATCGATCGATCGGTCGGCAACAGCTCGCCTCAGGAATCCGAAATGACAGAACACAATATTGCAAATACTGTAGACTTAGGTTTTGGGTCCTCACCGTTTTCTCAAATGAGTCAAGACACATTTTCTGCTTGTCAAAATGTGAATGTTGCCGGTGAAAATGCACTGCCAAAACCATAGAGAAACAGATTCCAGACACTCATACATTATTATTGCAATTAATGCAACAAATGGAACAAAATCAGAGACAAACACAGCAAAAGCTTCAAAAGTTAGACACAATAGAACAACACCAGAGACAAACACAGCAAAAGCTTCAAAAGTTAGACGCAATGGAACAAAATCTTCAAAAGTTAGACACAATGGAAGAAAATCTTCAAAAGTTAGACACAATGGAACAACACCAGAGACAAACACAGCAACAGTTAGACGCAATGGAACAAAAGCTTCAAAAGTTAGACTCAGTGGAACATAAGCTTGAACAAACACGTGAAGATTTAACTACTGAGTTACATAACATTGAATCGAAATGTCAAAAACTCTGTAATGACGTAAAAACACAAATTTGTGAGCATTTGCAACCAATATTTTCGCGTTATGAAAATGCATTACAGGATTACGAAGCAGCCATAAAAGAACTGCAAACTACTGTTCATGAAAATCATGAGACCTTGCAAGCTAAAATTGGCTCAGTTGCATCTACCGATTCGGTTATGCAACTTGCAAAAACTCAGGAAAACTTAAGGGACACAGTAGATACGATTTCAACACAAATGGACACTCTGAAACTTGGTCCAGAAAAACACACAGAGGAAATAATTTCACTAACGGATAAAGTAGCCGAACCTTCAGATCAGTTCACTAACTTATCTACAAAGGTAGATGATGATCTGAATGACACAAGACCTGTAGCCATCACAAACACAGAAGGGTATGAACAAATTAAGAAATTCAAACAAAATCAGAATCAAATTAATACACAACACAAAAGAGAAATCCGGGAAGTACAAGATCAATTGGCACAAGTAATACAAAAATTACATATTTCAGAGGACACTCACGCTCCAACACGGGAAGAGGGACTTAGAAATATGGAACAACCGCAAAATAATAACACAGGACACTTCGGAAATTATGAAAGAAATTGGCAAGGCACACCGAATTTTGAGATGGAACCGCCGAAACGACGTAACAATGACCGACTTGTAGCTCGCCGACATGATGATTTTGACTATAAGCTGTTTATTACTACAAGTAAATTCAAAACATTTAAGAATTCTGGCAACGACATTCATCCACAAGCATGGCTCCATCAATTCTCTCATTGTTTTCCTCCCAACTGGTCGTTAGAGCACAAATTAGAATTTATGTGTGGCTGCTTAGAGAATGAACCAGCTGAAAGAATGCGATCGGTCATTTACGATTGTCACAGTGAAGGAGAATTTTACCATGCATTCCTCTCAGCATATTGGTCTCAAGCTACACAAGACCGAGTAAAACATAGCATCATGATGATGAAACACTTTGAACAATCTGAATTTTCCAGTCTTGTCAAATACTTTGAAGACATGTTGCACAAGAATCAGTACCTGTCACACCCATACAGCCCCTCAGAACTCATGCGCATTTGCTTAATCAAATTAAAGGTCACATTCGTCGCCATTCCGCGATGAAAGAAATAATAACTGGACATGACAAGGCTAATCACAACACAAATCGTGACCAAAACAGACAACACCCGTATGACAACCGTTGGCAGAGTAGTAATAATTACAGGGAAAGATCACCTCTCCGTGGTAATGACTATCACAGAGACAATCAGAGAAACAGACAATATGGGAACCAAAACAATTATTATTACAGGAGACAGAATAACTTTAGACGCAATGGTCCAGCGCGCAGTTACGATTCAGGGAGAAATTCTCCACCACTTAACTGACAAGAAAGAAACTACAGGAACTACCGACATGACGACAGACGATATGATCGTAACGACAGACCTGAATTGCATCAGAACTGGCGGGATTCAAACAGAGCAGGGCGCTCTCGACAAGACGAATTTGTAGAAGTTATGTCTCCAAATCCCAATAACGATGGGCGCCAACAAAGAGACAATAGGCAATGACTCATACCGCTGGCAGCCACAAAACGTACGTATGAAACTGACGACGCAGCTGCTGTAGCTAGTAATTACGTAAGAATGGAAGACATTAGAGACATCTTACTCCAGGAACACGACAACATTGCATATATAACAACATTGCATATCCTGTGATTCACATTACAGTAAATGATGTAAAATTTACGGCAGTACTTGACTCTGGCATCCCATTTCAGTAATTAGCGAAACAGCCTTCAGCAAATGCAACAAATCGAACGATTGTCCCACACTTCCGTTACGTAAGATTAAATTACAAGGTGCAATCTTTGGAAAATGTGTAGATGTGCGCCAAGAAACCAACTTAGAATTCTTTTGTCAAAGCCACAGCTTCTCTATGAACTTTCTTATTGTTCCATTATTGTCGACGGAAATTATATTGGGAGTAGACTTTTTGAATGAATACAAAGTATTCTTAACTTTCACGATGCTGAAATAAGTTTAGAGAAAGAAGGTAGGTCAATAGCTTTGAAATTTGAAGGTTGGCTCTCAAACCATGACGAAGAAATTAATCGGATTTACCTCCTGTTAGACAACAGTTCGGAATTTTCTACGGAACTAGACACTAACGATCACTCTGCAAGTACTGACAGGGATGATATCGACGGCATATTTGAAACTAATGAGTTAATTCAGAATAAAATTCAAACAATTGAGAATTGTAATGACACTGATAGCCAGGACCATTTTGAGGTTTTGCAAGCACATGCCACAATTTTTACTCACAAAACAGGAACAATCAAGAGATTTCAATACCAATTTCGTGTTCGTGAGCATACTAAATTTTGTGTTAGACCATACGTAATTCCAGCACATTATAGGGACTGTGTTAGAACAGAAATACAATCAATGCTTGACGAGGGCATTATTGAGCCTGCAGTAAGCTCATACATCAATCCATTACATGTTGTTGAGAAGAAAAATGGATCGATCAGGCTTGTCTTAGATTCAAGACAAATCAATACTATCATCATTCCTGAAACAGACAGGCCGCAAACGTTAGAAGAACTTCTTCAAAATTTTAATGGTGTAAAAGTGTTGTCTTCTATTGATCTCAGATCCAGCTTTTATCAGATCGAACTTCATTAAGAATGCAGAAAATACACAGCTTTCCTTTGTTTCGGCGTTTGTTATCAGTTTCGGAAACTTCCTTCTGGTTTGAACATTTCTTTGGCAGCATTCATTCGCGGGCTAAATTCCATACTAACCTGAGTTCTTAAAACGTCACATCACCTTATATGTGGACGATATTCTGATAGCAGAAGCCTCATGGGAACAACACAATCGCATCCTCAACAGCGTGTTACATATTTTTGCAGAATCTGGAATTACAGTTAACTTGGAAAAGTCTGAATTCGGTAGGACAAAGGCGAAGTTTTTGGGACATATTATTTCTTCTGAAGGCATTCAGCCAGATCCTGAATAGTTTGAAGCAATCAGAGCCATTCCAGTTCCATCCACAAAAAAACAAGTCCGCAGTTTTCTAGGTCTCGTAAATTTTTACCGTCGTTCTCTGAATATGCAAATTCTTGTTACACCAAAACTTTGTTCTAACTGGAAAAAATACTATTTGGAACTGGGACGCACAAGCACAGCTGGAATTCAATTCTTTGAAAGAATCGCTACTTAACGCGCCAATACTAACTCATCCAGATCTGTCACAAGATTTCTGCCTTAGCACGGATTCTTCTAAAGTAGGTCTTGGTGCCCATTTATTTCAAGAAGCCATAGAAAATGACACTACCGTTCAGAAAACCATTGTTTTTGCTAGCCGAGCGCTAACAAAATCTGAAAAAAATTATTCCGTTACTGAATTAGAAGCTTTAGCTATCGTTTGGCATTTAACAAATTCCGTTTCTTTCTTTCTGGTAAGCACGTAAAAGTATACAGTGATCACCGTGCATTACAATTTCTTATGTCTTCAAAATTAAATCATGACAGGTTAAAACGCTGAGCATTGTTTCTGCAAGAATTCCACTTCACAATAGTCTACATTCCCGGCAAGGACAACATTGTTGCGGACGCACTGTCACGCGCACCGGCTTGGCTTGAGAAAAGTAACACAGAAGGCAACCTCGAGAAAAATTTCAGTATTCTTTACATTCAGAAAGTCGCCTTTGAAAACTTCATCACCACATCCTTAAAGGACATTGCTCATGAACAAGACAAAGATCCGATTTGGAAAGACATCAAGAGCAAATGGCATGAAAAGACACACACACAGATTCGGCATTATTATCTGGATAGAAACAACATACTGTTCAAACGCTGTACTGTTGATGACAAGCTATGGGTACTTTGTATTCCTGACGATTTTGTTAATAAGCGCATTTGGTACATTCATTTCAGCTACGCACATTTTGGTCCACGAAAATGTTATCATATTCTTCGAACGACTTGTTATTTTAACAATATGCAAAAGAGAATTCTAAGAGTCTTGTCTATTTGTAAACTTTGTCAAAAGGCGAAACCATCTACTATCTCACATCGTGCTCCGTTGTTTCCTATCGTTCCTTCTAAATTAAAAGAATTTGCTGCTGTTGATCTCTTGGGACACCCTGTCAGAACATCGAATGGATTTTCGTACGTTCTAGTCGCTGTTGAACTTACTTCAAAATTTGTTTCTTTCACTCCGTTACGTAAAGGCACTGGACGGTCTGTATCCAACGCCTTTGTTAAAAATTTCTTACGTGTAGTTGGCCACGTTGCTAAAGTCATTTCAGATAACGGACAACAATTCAGATCTGCTGTTTGGTCACGCATGCTTCGGAACCATAAAATCATACCTGTTTTTATTTCATTGTACTCAGCACATTGTAACACCTCCGAACGGATTATGAAAGAAATCAATAAGCCTTGCAGACTTTATTGTCACAGAAAGCATCAGCATTGGGACAGATATTTACACTTATTTCAAAACGTGCTGAATGAAATGCCTCATGACTCCACTGCTTTACCACCTACTCTTGTACTGAAGAATGAAGAACCACCGAACAGAATCAGAGAGCTTGTACCTTTCCCGAATACACGTATACTTCGACACAAAGACATAACTGATTTGGCTCTTAAAAATATAAAATCTGCAGCAGACAAAAGGAGAAAACTACACGATAAAGAAAATGCAAAGAAATTATGTATTGGTCAGAAAGTTCTCATTAAAGCGCATTCATTGTCACATAAGAAGAAACACTTGAGTCACAAATTCTTTCTAGTTTACAATGGACCTTACAGAATCCGACGTATACCACATGATAATTGCATTGAAGTTGAAACTCTGCGTACTAGGAAGAATAAAGGTTTACACCACATTTCACATGTAAAACCCTTTATTGAAAGATAATCTGCTTTTTAACTTTGTCTTTGCCATATAACTTTTCACTTTACATTGCTAGTATGCTTTGTCAGACTTAGAATCTGTTAACATGCAACAATGTTTGAAGTTAAATATCCAGTCAAGAACCAAGAGAACTTATTTAAACAGAAATTACGAATGCATTGTTATTGCAAACAGACGACACAGTGTAATTGTGTGTGTACATTCTTGCTTGGTAGTTGCACGATTACATAACGACTATAAGGCTCACATATTTAGAACATTTACCACTACTGCTAATGAGATTTTAAGGCGACATTTTGGTTTGCTTGAAAATACATTCTGGATTTAAAGTACTTTCTGTGAGATACCAGATGACACAGTGGTTAGTTTATGTGACAGCTACACGATTTTATCACGACACTACTAATGAGTGACAATTTACAATGTTGTTTTTGCGGTGTATCTGTTTTATATCTGCACAGTTTTTCTGAATTATTCTGGAAAGTAAAACATGTTTAATAGTAACTTTGTGGTATAGCTACAATAAGACAGCCTTTTTTTTATTTGTAGCACAACAATACGTTACAGTGTAGTACTTTCTTGATCATGGTACTGTACGTAATAACCACGATATCTATACCCAAAGCATTTCACTTTTGTTTATCCTGAGGTAAGTACATTGGCTTCTGCAGAACTTAGCTTTTGGAGGAAAATAACTACGACACTTCAACAGAGATTATCTTACAACAAGACGCACAGTTTAGCGCTACAGTACACGTTTTTGAGTGATTAATTTTGTACTTACAACATTTACTTTTAAAGATATTTCAAGTACAATGATACAAAGGTTTTCCGTGACACATTTCATTCCATTGCTGTAATCTGTAACACCTGAGGGTATAATTACATTAATCCTCAGGGGGGTACAGGCTTACTCTGTGTACCATGTGTTTGGCAAGCACAAGGAGCCCTAGCTAATATGGTATTTGCTTATACAACTTTACACATCGGTACCATATTTCTTTAACACATAATTACACAGCTATCTGATCATTTAACTGAGAGAGACACACTTTTTTACTATGGCAGTGACAGATGTTTACGCAATTACACCGTTGGATAACTTCACACTTATGAAATTATATTTGCCTGTACTGTGTGAACTCTTCATATTTTTTCAGAACCATTGTGATACTATGAGAGCTTTGAATGATGTATTTGGTATCAGATCATGATTTTTAAAGTATGTTTGAGGTAGATGACACTTTTGACATGAGCAGAAAAGTTTTTTTAGGTTTTGAAATTATTGGAGGAAGCTACGACGATTTTGAGAGTTGACTGAGGTGTTATGATGTTATTATTAGGATGAATATGCGTATTATGCTGTTGCGGTATGTTTATGATCAATAAGCTGATGCTATATGAGTTATTTGATTATGGTACATAGCTGTTATGATGAAATATTGAAGAAGTGTCGATGAATAAGGTAAGGAATAATGAGTAGTGGTTATGGACTCTGGTTTGTGAAAAAGGTTGTTGGAAACCAAGAATCGTACTTTAAGAGTTATGAAATGTATGTAAATGCGTGAATGTATCACAATGCCAACGAAAATTTTTTGGACACTGTTATATCAATAGGATTTTGTTTCTACAGATTTGTAACGCAAATTCTTGACCTGTGGAATATTTTTATATGAGACTGTCACTGTAGCGGAAACTGCTGTCGTAAATATTTCGGCAAGAAAGTTAAGTGACCTTCACATAATCCGTTGTGGGCACGACACATTACGCGGGCAGCTGCGCGACAGTCGCCTGGAAAAAGCCATTAGTGTGTGCCTTTCAGAGGCACAGGTAGAAAAAAAAGGGAGGCCATTATCCTTGCTATTGACATTCCTTTGTAGAAAGCATCGCAAATACGACACGCTCAAACTTGAAAACATATGATTACACTGTGGAGCTCTTAATTTATGATATTTACTGAAATGCCTAATGAAATGATGAGAAACGTTTTACATTTATTGTCTTTCTAGTTGAGAGATTCTTTTGCCTTTGGAGACGACATTTGCCCAGTGAAAGACGTTTCATGCATTGCTCTATATAGGCTATATATATTTGCTCATTTGTTTAATATCTAGTTTAAAGCTGCCCTGCAGCAATGGTTAAAATAAAATTTTATAGATGTACTAATATAAATATTTTATGCCTACAGACCCAGTAAAGACTAACTTTATGATGTACTTCAAAAAAACGAAGGAGCAAAAAAAGACATTTCCCTTCACAGGAATTGCATACAGAATTTTCTTTTCAAGTACTTGGTAATTTCTTTTGTAGAATAAATTGTGATGCATCACTCTAGTATTAAGATGTGACATAGGTATTACACATGGCCATTTTTACTGTAATATTTTTTCTGCTTGTGCTATGTCGTGTTTAGATATAAGTTATTACATTTGCTGCTGCTGTTTGCCAGGCATAGTGCTACTGAATTTCACTTTGTACTATTCTGTTAAGCCAGTTTTACTACTGATTTATTTTTCTTGTTGCTGCACATTGGCTCATATTAGTTGTAATGTTGCATTTTCTCTGTTAATTTAGATTTACTGCTGCTGCCAATTTGCATTTTTTTCATTGCTGTTTGTATTAATTGTTTTATGCTGCTGCATTGCCTCGTCCCTTAGTTTAGCATCTGAGCTCAGTAGATTTAAGTTAGCTTAAGAGGGGGTAGACTATATAAGGAACTGACTATGGACAATGGGGAAAGATTGCATTGAGAAGTTATATGAAAAAGATTTGGGCCAAAATGAGTATTGTACACTGAGAAATAATTATTTTGAAAGAAATATGAGTAGAATACAGAAAGCAGGTATAGATAGGACTTTTTGGGTATAATGATGAATGAAGGAAGATCTCCAAGAAGCAAAGATAGTTTTGTTTGCAAAATACTGCAGTAAAACAAACCCTATTCTTTCCTTTTGTGTTATCCCACTATGTGTTTGTGTACCCTTGTGTATTTATGTTCTTCCTGTCTTTATATGTTTATCTGATAAGACTTATGTTGGAGAATTTTTCTAATACTCAGCTACATGAACTATGATGAGGAATACTGTTATCCTCAAATATAATTTGCATTAATAATATGTTATTTACTTTGTAAAGATGTTAGACATTATTAATTCTGTTCTGTTTTAATGCTCATGTGTGGAGTTGATGTTTCAATAATTATTCTGATCTTTTATGTATTTACTTATGTCATAATTCCTGTAACACTGATGTATATGTTTATTTCTATTCTGTTGTAAAGCCTGTACTGCAAATGTTATCTGTATTGTTATGTTCTTTAATGATGTATTTTGTACCTTTGTAATTGTATTCTTATGTTATAAAAATGTAATTGACACCAGTTCATCATATTATTAACTTGTAAGTTCCATTTCACTGCACACATTTCTGTTGGTCATAGTATATGGACAATATGTGAGAAGTAGGGACTGATAGTGTTTGCACATGTGTTAATAATTGAGCAAGGGACTGGATAACAGCATTGCTGGTTCGAAGAACATTCCAAAAACTTTGTGAGTGCACAAGTGGTGGTTATGGACTTGCTATATTATCTGCAAGACTCTTCTATGGTGATTGTGCACCCGCACAGTCACAACAGATGGCTGCTGGCCATCTCTACAAGGACTACAGTGGGTCTGCATCTCTAATGGCCCACCAATAACATTATTTCTACAAGGACTGCAGTGGGTCTGCATCTCTGGTGGCCCACCAATACCCACTACAGTGGGTCTGCTCTGTGATGACCTACCTACCAATATTCTTCAAAACGTCGAATGACTCTGCTGTGGCTTTGCTCTGTTGTGACCCATTACCTGTTAGCATGTCAAGAGTCAGCACTGTCTTCCCGTTGGAAGGACAACACTACTTCTTCAAGACTCCATGGTAATCCACTACTTCCATGTGCATTGTCTTTTACTGCTCAGACTCTGAGAAAAGAAACGACAGTTTCACTGTGATGAATGATCAGGACTGTCTTTATGGACTGTGAGAAAATTTTAGCTTTTGACCAAAATTGTATCAATACATGAGTGCATTTGATTTCTTTGTTATTGTATTTGTGAAAAAATTTTAACAAATATGTATTGGCCAGTACCCAAAACAATTTGAAAAATTTTTTGTGGGGAGCATGGGGGCTATGTAAGTAGGCTGTTTAGGTTTTCTTAGCGCTCTGTATGAAAATCACTGGCTGTGCTGTGTGCAGTCTGTGGCTGGTTTGCATTGTTGTTGGCTATTGTAGTGTTGGGCAGCTGGATGTTAACAGCGTGTAGTGTTGCGCAGTTGGAGGTGAGCCGCCAGCAGTGATGGATGTGGGGAGAGAGACGGCCAAGTTTTGAAATTTGTAGTACTGGATATCATGAACTGCTATATACATTATGACTTTTGAACACTATTGAGGTAAATACATTGTTTGTTCTCTATCAAAATCTTTCATTTGCTAACTATGCCTATCAGCAATTTGAATCTTTTATTTAGCTGGCAGTAGTGGCGCTCGCTGTATTGCAGTATTTCGAGTAACGAAGATTTTTGGTGAGGTAAGTGATTTGTGAAACGTATAGGTTAATGTTAGTCAGGGCCATTCTTTTGTAGGGATTTTTTAAAGTCAGATTGCGTTGCGCTAAAAATATTGTGTGTCAGTTTAAGCACAGTCATGTATAATTGTTCTAAGGGGACGTTTCATAGTGAGCAGAAAGAAATATTTTTATGTGGCAGTTTATGCCTAAATTGTCTTACAACATATCTGATAGTGTACTGTGCATATGCCAATAGACAGTATAAACTTATTGTACTGTTATTTTCTGCAGCCTTGCGAGTTTGCTTTGGCTGGCTCGTGACAGGGAATTTAAATTAAAATCATCAGAGTGTCTTCAATTTGTTCAGTGTTGAAAGCTTCTCTTGAACAGGTATAGGACAGCAGGCGTGCTGGAGGAGGGCCTGCGTGCCGCAAGAGCATCGTGCGAGACAGCTAAACAAATTACGTTTTAGCAAGCTAAACATATGAAAGCCAGGGGAAGCACTCAGAGCTTGGGACTGGGGAATGTGTCTATTGGTATGTGATCAAGGAATATTCTTTTTATGTACGTAACGGGGACCGTCACAATAGTTATGAAGGTAGAAGGTGTGTTTGGTATGGTCGAGTTGGAAACCTGTCACGAGGTGATAGAGATTTTCTGCATTCTTCCCCATGACGCATCGTTATTGATTAATAATGACAAAATTTTTGAGTGGATTAGTTTAACAAATTTATTATTGGTGAGAACTCGTAAGGCCTGTAGCAGTTGTCCAGTGAGAGTCCTACACTGGCAGAACCAGCCAAGTTTCGGAGAGCGAAGTCTCGAAGCACTTGCTTCAGGGAGACTGGAGAGAGAGTCACAATTTCCAGCCGTTACTGCTGCCATCACCCTCCCTCATACCGTTTAAGAATGGTTAGCATTATCCGGCGATGCATTCATCGAGTTAAGAGGAAACGAGGCTACTTAATTTACGTCAGGTTTTAACTGTGCAGTTTTGACTTTCTCAGGCAGCTAATTGCTACCATCATGCAGTTTGACAAATATACTGGAGCCCAAAATTAAATTTTGTAAGCTTGCGTTTACCATGCCACAAAACAGTATAAACAGGTGATGGCAAAGAAGAAGCAATGTAAATAACATAGAACGTAAACGACTGCAACATGCACAACAGTAGGCAAAAATGTTCTTTCTTTCTTCCAACTCAACAGATTTGCACACACATTACGACAACTGATTAATGTGCTCGCTATGGAGTGTGACCACCATTGGCGCCTATACTGGCCTGACAGCTATGGTGATTGCTATGAATAACGTCGTCAATGTCATGTTGAGGCAATAATGACCATTCTTCCTGCGGAGCTGATAGCAATTCTTTGAAGAATGGTTGTTGACGTTATGTAGCCCGTCTCCCTAGTGCTGCTATATGCGATTCAAATCGGGAGAGCGAGCAGACCACGCCATGCCTGAAGTATCTTCCGTTTCCAAGAACAGATCAACAACTTCTGCTCCGTGAGGTCGGGCATTATCGTCCATCAATACGAAGTCTGAGAGCACAGCACGTCGCAACCGTACGTGAGGTCCCAAGACCTCGTTATGATACCAGACAGCAGTTAAATCTTTCCGATTTACCCGTACAGTAACATGAAGAGGTCTTCTAGTGGTCAACAAAATCCCTGCTCATTCCATTAGCGATCCTCCTCGATATCAGTCTCTTTCCACGATGTTGTGGTCTCAAAACCGTGTTCCACATTCCCTTCAGATGCTAATCGGTCGAGAATCTCTCTCCAAATAAAATCTGGACTCATCTGTGAAGAGAAGATTGGTCCACTGTTCGACTGTCCAGGTGGCGTGTTGATGACCCCACTCTAGACGCTCCATTGTGTGAATAACGCGTCAGAGGCAACCATACAGCCATACTATAATGTGTCTGTGACTGTACATAGCGATTGTGATTGTGGGGCTACCCGGCAAATACTACTCCGTTTAATAGCTGCCCTGACGTCATCTCTGGGGTGGTTTTCCTTTTACAGAAATGTCATCTTCCGTGCAGCACAGGATCGTACAGACATCTGTTGACAGTTTGTACGATTATATTGTGAAATAGACAAAGGACGGGGAAATACCAGTTTCTTGCTTTCATTTTGGACGCCTTTGTATATTGGTGTTCGTACTTGCTGTTCCGGATTCTTTCTCTAAAGCACTTAACATTTTCATAGTCATTGGCCGTATCCATGACAAAGTTTCGTGTTATGTTTCCACGTGACCATCTACCTGTACCAAGGTTATAGTTCATAATTACAATCCTGTGTCATCTTGTTAATTGTTTACATCTTTGACTCACTGTGCAAATGATTTGGTTTGTGTCTTATGGTGCTAAACCTAATATTACAGAGACCGCTAGTTTTCTTTTATATTTAGATAAGCTCCTTCGTAAATGTAGCCATGTGAGGTCTGTTACCCGTACTCAGCGCTTGGTTGCGCCACCCCCACTAATTTTCGTTCAATGACCCACTTGTTCTCGTAAATTTACATCTTATGGGGGAACTTCACTTTCCTGTAGCTCAACATGGATCGGAATTATAGCATCTTATGGGTAGGCTAAATAATTCAATAGACACTTCACAAACTTAACAGTTTATTTTGCGATTTTAAAACATGTAACAAAAAGACCCTCTCAAATGTAAAGTACATACTATATAATACAGTTTCTGAATGGCAGAAAGTCCATACTATTTACAAATTTACAGAGTTCCCAAAAAGTGCATCATGTATAATACTGTACGAACGAATACTCTTGATGAAGAAGGATTGGGGTGACGGATGTGGCTGACGAAATCATTTCAAGGAATGAGGAAAAAATTCAACGGGGTGAATGCTTCACTATTGACGGAATGAGTTTCAATCTTGATGACATTTTGTGATCAGTTATTTACCAAATTGTTAATGGTTGTTTCCGGTAAAACTAGTGCGTGTCATGAATACAAAAAACAACGGTCGTGAGGTGCACTAGCTTTTCTCACAATATGGCAATGATGGTGAGGAGTTTTTGATCCACACCTGGTAATTAGCCCTGAAAAAGTTCAAAGTAAACAACAATTACAGCCGAGTGTAACTTTAATGTGCTCCAGAACAAAATTAGATTAATCATTCATAAATTATACCATTGCTATCGCGCTTCCTCTCACTGCTAAACACAGGAGCACCAAGAAGGAGCAAATTGATCACCAACTGATTTCATAAGGTACTGACGGAAAAAAGCAAAATTTAGTGCACACTGTATGAATGTGTGACGCTGCAGTGCATGTTCACGGCGCAGCTGTCAAAGACACTAAACAGGGGACTTGTCGAGACCAGAGAAGAACGTTTTAGCAAATTTCATTCCGTGTACGCAGTTGGAAACAGTAGCTACACTCATGCTCACAAATTAAGGATAATGCTGATACATGGTGAAACAACGCTCTGGTGGGTGGTTTGCGGGTTTAAATCACCTTGGGGTATGACCATGCGGTGCATTTGATCTGCGGTCGTCGCACGGTGGCGCTGGCAGCAGTTCACATGTGCAGAGGTGTGTTGGTTCATATTAGAGTACACTGCAGCGAGTAAGTTTTCAGACGTGCTGATGGTGACTGTGTGTTGAAAATGGCTCAAAGAACACATATTGATGACGTTATGAGGGGCTGAATACTAGGGCTACTGCAGGCTGGTCAAACACAGCAGGTAGTAACATGGGCCCACCGTGTGCCAGGAAGTGTGATCTCAAAATTATGCCGACGATTCCAGCAGACAGGAAACGTGTCCAGGCGCTACAGTACGGGACGTCCATAGTGTACAACAGCACAAGAAGACCGATATCTCACCATTAGTGTCCGCAGACGGCCACGGAGTACTGCAGGTAGTCTTTCTCGGGACCTTACCGCAGCCACTGGAACAGTTGTTTCCAGACACACAGTCTACAGACGACTGAACAGACATGGTTTATTCTCCCAGAGAACTGAAAGGTGCATTCCTCTGACCCCTGATCACAGGAGAGCCCGTAAACCCTGGTATCAAGAAGACAGTACATTGTCATTGGAACAGAGGTCCCAGGTAATGTTCACGGAAAAGTCCAGGTATAGTTTGTACAGTGATTCTCGCCGGGTTTTCGTCTGGCGTGAACCAGAAACCAGATACCAACCCCTTAATGTACTAGAAAGGGACCTGTATGGAGGTCGTGGTTTGATGGTGGGGGACGGGATTATGATTGGTGCACGTACACCCCTGCATGTCTTTGACAGATGAACTGTAACAGGTCAGGTGTATCGGGACGTCATTTGCACCAGTATCTCTGCCTTTCTAGTGGTGCAGTGGGTCCCACCTTCCTCCTGATGGATGATAACGCACGGCTCCACCGAGCTGCCATTGTGGAGGAATACCTTGAAACGATATCAGGCGAATGGAGTGGCCTGCCTGTTCTCCAGGCCTAAACCCCATCGAGCACGTCTGGGATGCTCTCGGTCGACGTATCGCTGCACGTCTTCAAACCCCTACGACATTTCAATAGCTGCGACAGGCACTGGTACAAGAATGGGAGGCTATACGCTAGCAGCTGCTCGACCTAATCTAGAGGATGCCAACCCGTTGTGCGACCTGTGTACGTGTGCATGGAGATCATATCCCATACTGATGTCGGTGTACATGCGCAGGAAACGGTGGCGTTTTGTAGCACATGTATTACGGAAAGGTTTTCTCAATTTATCACCAATACCGTGGACTTACAGATCTGTGTCATGTGTGTTCCCTACGTGCCTATGCTATTAGCGCCAGTTTTGTGCACTACCACGATGAGTGGCATTACATTCTGAAATTATCCTTAATTTATGAGCATGGGTGTATGTCTCGCAGACAGGCGTGTCAACAATGCACTCAGATGTTAGCATTTGAGAGAGGAAGTGTAGCTGGGGGTCAAAGAAGCCGGTCAGAGTAATCGGCGAATCGTAAAACATCTGAATAAGGGCGACGCCACTATTCCACGACGTGAATGCTGGTGGAACACAGCGTCAAGAAGGAAGCAGCCGACGTAGAGAGACGACGCAAAGTGAGGATTTCATTATTATCACCGAACCGACGTGGAACTGGTGCCTCAGTGACCATAGGAGCCTTAACAGGCGGCTCACAGAAAGGGGGCTGGGCTCACTGCGTCCCTTGGACCGTCTACCATTGAACTCTGTATACCAACAAGCCCGTTTGCAGTAGTGTCGAGCACATTCGACCTGGAATCTCACTGACTGGAGTAGAACTGTCTTCAGTGATGAGTTCTGCTTCGAAATGAGCCTTGACGACCAACGAAGACGTGTCTCGAGACGCCCCAGACAGTGGTGGAATACCAATCTGTCACCCATCATACCGGCCGAAACCAGGAGTCACGGTCCGGGGTACACATTTCATTCCACAGCAGGGCACCTTTGATTGTAATCCATGTCACACTTAGAGCACAGCGGTATGTCGACTATATTCTACACCCAGTTTCGTTGCACTTAATGACAAGTCAACATGGGCTTACATTTCAGCAAGATAAGGCCCCCTGCATACTGCGAGAGTTTCTACGCTTGGCCTCGTGCTTTCCAGATCTTACCTTGCCAGCCAGGACGTCAGACGTCTCCGAAGTTGAAAATCTTTGCCAGTAATGTCGTCAGATGTTTCCCCAGTTGCCCAGTTGAGAAATTTCCAACCAGTTCGAGATTTTGACAATTTAACGCGGCAATTGGACAGAATTTGGCACGATTCTCAGGAGGACATACGACAACTTTCTCAATGCCAGTCCGAATAGCCGCTTGCATAAGCGCCAGAGATGGACCAACGTGTTGTTGACTTACTCAACTTGTCAAGCTCTTTCTCTTGAATAAATCATCCAGTATGTCTAAAAATGTTTCCTTTTTATTGCCTGTACATGTAAGGTCACACCGAAAAGTATCCAAAAGATCTGAAATGCTTTTCGCCTGACTAGCATGCATCCCACATAACATAGCTGTCTTCCGGGTTCTCTGTCATCTTTGGCTGAATGGCTCTGAGCACTATGGGACTCAACTGCTGAGGTCATTAGTCCCCTAGAACTTAGAACTAGTTAAACCTAACTAACCTAAGGACATCACAAACATCCATGCCCGAGGCAGGATTCGAACCTGTGACCGTAGCGGTCTTGCGGTTCCAGACTGCAGCGCCTTTAACCGCACGGCCACTTCGGCCGGCTCTGTCATCTTTGCAGTGTAGTTGTTTGACTATACAAAATGGATACCACAAGGGATCACTACAGAACAAGGATAGATGTTATTAGAGATGAGTCAGTCCTTAACACTATTAAACTCAGTTTTATTACATTAAGTGACATTTAAAAATCACTATCTTTCTCATTATAATTTAACCCCATCACATTTCAGCAATTTCTAGGCGAAACTAAATATTTCTATGAACAGCCTATTTAGGGGCAATATCCAGACTCCTGAAGTTCACTGACAATTCGAATTAATTTTGTCGTTTAAAAGATTTTCGCACGCCTGTGAAACGTCATTCATGATATCATAAATTGGATTTTGAGCTAACCAGTGAAAAGGAACGTGATTAACAGTGCCAACCGCTCTCTGGAAACCAAAATTAATATCGTATCTCGAGTAACGTCTGTCTACTTATGAATGAGCAATTATGTGTCCACTTGTCTGAACTTTAAACCAATTGACGTACTTTGTTGTTCTGGAACTAGATCGAAACCAAGCACCCGTAGAGATTGTAACCAAGCAAAGCTTTCATCCCTGACCAAAACTCGATCACAACAACGTTTGTCGTTGGTGACTAGGCATAAAGAGTCGTGAAATACCGACGTGTGCACCAGTACTAGTTATGAAATCTCAACTTTAATATGTTTATGCTCTGGTTGGAATCCAGTCAAGACCCTTATCTCCCTGTTGAGTAATGCCGAAAAACGTTTGATACAATTTCACGTAACAGCTTTTGCACCTGTTGAAAATAAGTGCCGTTTTGTAAAGTTTTGTGGTGACTCAAGCCCCGCACGTAATCCGAATGTTATCTACGTAAAATCAGATGTGTGATATCGATCTTTTATACCATCAGTGAGATAGTCGAATTTGAAATGAGGATAGAAATATTTTGGCCTGACCGAGGATCAACATAGGCACCTACCGCCATTGCTTCAAGACCACGAATTGTTTGCTCTCCAGTAGCGAGATGTGAGCATTTTTGACAAGAAATAACGGCACCGACCGTTATTGTTGACAGCACATGAAGAGATTAGTAATTCAGTGTGCATATGCTAGGGCTTGTAAACAAACCATGAATATTTTATGCTGGACCAGGATTCGAATTCACGTATGTGCCTTTCCTGGAGACGTAGACGAGTTTAAATACTGGGGAAAACAACGAAACGATCGCACTATATATTTCCATGTTGGCCAGATACCACGAAAGAGGGGATCCGAATTCGAATCCCAGTAAGGCACCAAATTTTTCAGTGACTCAAGTTCAAATAAAATGAGAGCCCTGCGAGCTGAAATGAGCATTGGCTCGTAAAATAAAATAAACTTTCTAGTGTAAGGAATCTCACTGGTGACAGAGTTTCTGTTTCCTGCGACTTTCGCCAGTGCTATGGCCCAACCTAAACCGGCTCTGTCACAGTTGCTAGCGAAGTAGTGTGATGCTTACAACGCTGATTTTGAACTACGGTGCTTCCTAACTTTCTTCACTTGGCTGATCTAGATGTGAAGGTGGTCTGTTCGTCTCTGTTTAATACATATGACGGAACTGGCAAACGAAACAATACCTCGCAAGTAAGAAACTGAGACCAATGAAGCCCACATACGCTACACTGATGACTGTATCATAACATATTAAGTGCTTACTTTACAAATTAGATGAGGTGAAAAAAATTCAGTTCTCTATTAACTGGTTGTTTTGTCAGCAGGTTTCTGACACGGAAATTAGGATAGTCTCTTGCCATCGGGATAGAAAGACAATTTTAGTGTCATAACCTCGATTACATGCTATGCTGAGATTTTCACTATTTCAATAAATTACTTAGATCGAGAAACACCATTGCAGAGTATGAAGTTAGCAAATACTTCGATTAATACTGCTATTATCGCTATTGACTTCTTCAATTTGCTGCTACCACACGAGTGCTTGAAAGAAGCATTTAATGCCTTTTGGTCATTTCAGAAGCAGCAACCCAGGAAAGGTAGATATTTGGTTCGCAGCAAAGCTTTGTGACCTTCTTCGACTAGTGGACCGTAGCTAATAGCTGTTTAGTTCCTTCAGCCACTAGGGAATAATTTCAAGTTAATATCGGACATCTCCAACTATTTCTACATTACACTAATCTGAATTAACTAATGAAGACATTACTTCAAACAGAAATTGCATTGCAACACTTCATTTACTTCAACTTAGCAACGACCGTTGTAATATGCTAAAACTGGCGGTAAACACCACTTTCAGAGTCTGAGGATGTTAGTGCCTTCTGATTAAATCTCACGATCATTCTCTCCAGATGACTTGCTCGACACCATCTGTGACAAATAGTACAAGGAAGAAAATATTGAAAAGATCAACTTTCTTCGTTACAGTAAACTCTGTTTCGTGGTTCACGTTCAAATTTTCGCGGAATCACCCTGTGGTATCCACTTCAACAATGTATTTCAACCTTGCCAAACTGACTGAGGCCTTACACTTAGTCTACAACCATAGACTCTAACTCTGTGGAACGCCAGTATCAATAAACTGATTAGCGAAGACTGTTTACCGCTGCTCTTTGTCACCGAAAATTACGAGCCCTAGCACATGCACACCGAATTACTAGTCTCTTCATGTCCTGTCAACAATAACTGTAGGTACCGTTATTTCTTGTCTAAAATGCACTCATCTCGGTAGTGGAGAGCAAACAATTCGTGGATAGGAAACAATGGTGGTAGGTCCCGGGTTCGATTCTCGGCCAGGCAAAAAAATTGTATCCTCATTTCAGGTTCGAATATCTCGCTGCTGGTGAAAAATTTTGATATCTAACGTCTGATTTTACTTGATTAACAATCTGATTACGTACTAGGTTCGAGTACCTCTCACAAAATTTTGTATCATGACAATTTGTTCTAACATCTGCAAACCTTGTTATCTGAAATTGTATTAAACGCCGGGAAAGCCTCCGATCACATATGTATTGAAAGTGTTCTATCGTTAGTTAACGGGATATTAAAGTTGAGATTTGCTAACTAATACTGATGCTAACTTCGATATTACACTACTCTTTATGCGTAGTCACCAATGGCGGACCTTGTTGTGGTCGAATCTCCGTCAGGCACGAAATCTTTGCTTAGTTAGAATGGCTATGGTTGTTTGGTTTCAAAATGGTTCAAATGGCTCTGAGCACTATGGGACTTAACTTCTGAGGTCATCAGTCCCCTAGAACTTAGAACTACCTAAACCTAACTAACCTAAGGACATCACAAACATCCATGCGCGAGGCAGGATTCGAACCTGCGACCGTAGCGGTTGCGCGGTTCCAGACTGTAGCGCCTAGAAGCGCTCGGCCACTCCGGCTGGCGATGTTTAGTTTCAATCGATATCCAGAACAAAAATGTTCCGACATATCTTTTGAATTTGAGGCAGGTGGGCAAACAGTTATAAGTACAGAGAAATTACTGGTGATACGGTATTAATTTTGAGGTTTCCATAGAGGGGTTGCCGTTGTTAATCGAGCTGTTTTTAACTGGTAACTTCAATATCCAATTTGTGACAAACCACTCGTATCAGGAAAGACGCTTTACAGGTGTGGGAAAGCACTTTAAAGAGCAAAAATGCTTCGAATGGTCAGAGGACTTTAAGAATCCAGTTAGTGCATTAAATTATCTTATAAGAAGATTATCAGTTTTGCCTAAAGATTGTTGGAATGAATTGGGCAAAGGAGTTAGTTAATTCAAAGTCTAATGAGTGTGGTAGTGATTTTTAAATATCTCTTACTGTTTTAAATTTGAGTCTAAAAGCGTTAAGGACTGTATTATCTCTAATGACGCATTTCCTAGTACTTGCAACATGGTTGTCTTGATTTACATGTGGGCCGACTACCTTCCAGAACGGTGTTCTCTAGTGATCTCCTGTGTATCCGTTTTATATTGTGAATCAACAGTACTGTAGATATTTATATGACCTGCAAGATAGCTGCGTTATGTGGGCTGCACGTGAATCAGGTGAAATGCAGTTCACGTCGTTCGGATACTTTTGGGTATAAAATTACATCACACCTATCGATTTCCGTCGCATTCGGTAAATTCCTTCCTGGTGAGTTGGTTTTTCACTTTTTTTTGCGCCATAGAGTGTGTATACAGGATGGTCCATTGATAGTGACCGGGCCAAATATCTCACGAAATAAGCATCAAACGGAAAAAACTACAAAGAACGAAACCCGTCTAGATTGAAGGGGGAATTTATTACATATTCGTGTAGTACGTAAAGAAATGTGAATGTTTTAGTTGGACCACTTTTTCCGCTTTGTGATAGATGGCACTGTAATAGTCACAAACGTATAAGTATGTGGTATCGCGTAACATTCTGCCAGTGCGGACGGTATTTGCTTCGTGATACATTACCCGTGTTAAAATCGATCGTTTACCAATTGTGGGAAAGGTCGATATCGTGGTGATGTATGGCTATTGTGATCAAAATGCCCAATGGGCGTGTGCTATGAGTGCTGCTCGGTATCCTGGACGACATCATCCAAGTGTCCGGACCGTCCGCCGTACAGTTATGTTATTTAAGGAAACAGGAAGTGTTCAGCCACATGTGCAACGTCAACCACGACCTGCAACAAATGGTAATGCCCAAGTAGGTGTTTTAGCTGCTGTCGCGGCTAAGCCGCACATCAGTAGCAGACAAATTGGGCGACAATCAGAAAACTCAAAAACGTCAGTGTTGAGAATGCTACATCAGCATCGATTGCATCCGTACCATATTTCTATGCACCAGGAGTTGCATGGCGACGAGTTTGAACGTCGTGTACAGTTCTGCCACTGGGCACAAGAGAAATAACGGGATGATGACAGATTTTTTGTACGCGTTCTATTTAGCGACGAAGCGTCATTCACCAACAGCGGTAACGTTAACCGGCATAATATGCACTATTTGGCAACGGAAATCGACGACTGCTGCGTCAAGTGGAACATCAGCGATCTTTGCGGGTTAATGTATGTTGCGGCATTATGGGAGGAAGGATAATTGGCCCCGATTTTATCGATGGCAATCTAAATGGTGCAATGTATGCTGATTTCCTACGTAATGTTCTACCGGTGTTACTACAAGATGTTTCACTGCATTACAGAATGGCGATGTACTTCCAACATGATGGATGTCCGGCACATAGCTCGCGTGCGGTTGAAGCGGTATTGAATAGCACATTTCATGACAGGTGGATTGGTCGTCGAAGCATGGCCCGCACGTTCACCGGATCTGACGTCGCCTGATTTCTTTCTGTGGAGAAAGAAGAAGAATATTTGATATCGTGATTCACCGACAACGCCTGACAATATGCGTCAGCGCACTGTCAATCATGTGCGAACATTACGGAAGGCGAAGTACTTGCTGTTGAGAGGAATGCCGTTACACGTATTGCCAAATGCATTGAGGTTGACGGACATCACTTTGTGCAATTATTGCATTAATGTGATATTTACAGGTAATCACGCTGTAACAGCATGCGTTCTCAGAAATGATAAGTTCACAAAGGTACATGTATGACATTAGAGCAACCGAAATAAAATGCTCAAACGTACCTACGTTCTGTATTTTCATTTAAAAATCCTACCTGTTAGCAACTGTTCGTCCAAAATTGTGAGCCATATGTTTGTGACTATTACAGCGCCATCTATCACAAAACGAAAAAAGTGGTCCAACTAAAAGATTCATATTTCTTTACGTACTACACGAATATGTAATAAAAAATGGGGGTTCATATTTAAAAAAACGCAGTTGATATCCGTTTGACCTATGGCAGCGCTATCCAGCGTGTCAACCATAGCGCCATCTGGTTTCCCCCTTCAAGCTAGACAAGTTTCGTTTTTTGTAGTTTTTTCGTTTGACCCTTATTTCGTGAGATATTTGGACCGGTCACGATCAGTGGACCACCCTGTATATTTTAAAGAGGTTTTGTCGTAACTATTTTTGGCCTTTAAGGTTTTTCGACATTAAAGAGCGTAAATTTCGTTGATGTTGTACAGCGAAATGTCGCGGCCGTGTGACTGTACGTTCCACCTGAGCAGCCCCCCCCCCCCTCCCCGCAGGTGCGCGCCGCTGCTCCGGAGCCTTTGGCGCGGTCCAGTGAGCACGCGGGGCTGGCCACCGCCCTTCAGCGGCCGTTCAGAGCCGCCGCGGACGCCGCCCGCCCCCTGCTCGTCGGGTTGAGCGGGCACAGCCTCCAGCCGGCCTGCGCGCGGAGATGACGCAGGCGGCGCGCCGGCGCGTCGTGTCTGCGTGACGCGGCGGGGCGGCCCGCAAAAGAGCAAACTTGCCGCCGCCCGGTCCGCTCCACTCGGCGCTTTGTGACGGCAAATCCTGTTTCGCCGGCGTGTATTTGTCCTGGCCGCTTCCTCGTGGGCGCACAGCCGAAACAAAGTCGATAAGCCCGCCAGAGTTATTCACTGCGTCAGCTCCCTGCAAAGCGGAATCCCCTCGAATTACGCCCGTTGTCGTCACGGAGTATTATCCGGCAGATAGGGGCATTCATTAACTTTCACATCCCGTGACTTTGTCCCCGTGCTGTTTGCTTCTGACGTGGCTGCTCTGCGAACACGCCACACCCTGTAGACCGGGACAGGGCATCCCTGGCCAGCTGAAGCGCACGATAGTAATATGTCTGGGAGATGACTGCTTAACATAGTTACGGCATATTAACACATTAAGAGACCATTTAAAAAAGAAAAAAATTATAGAACAGAGAAATGTACCAGCCTCAAAGGGAGAGCCGAGATGTTACAGCAGTGTGCAGGTAACAAGTAGGGGCGGGAAAACCGACAGGTTAAAACGTATACTTGTATTTTAGTTCGGAAAACCGGTATTTTTCGACATTCGTTTGTTCTCGGGTATAACACTTATTTTTATTTTTTACTAATAAGCGAGTAGAAAACAGAAATATCGATTACCCATAGAAGCAATGCTCCCGGGTTCCCGGGTTCGATTCCCGGCGGGGTCAGGGATTTTCTCTGCCTCGTGATAGCTGGGTGTTGTGTGATGTCCTTAGGTTAGTTAGGTTTAAGTAGTTCTAAGTTCTAGGGGACTGATGACCATAGATGTTAAGTCCCATAGTGCTCAGAGCCATTTGCACCATTTGAACCAATGCTAACGCCGCTTTCACACTATACGGTTTTGACCGTACGGCAAAAAGCCGTACGAGTTTTAGCCGTGCCTGTGTTGCTTTCACATTACACGGCTTTTTGACGTGACCAGTTGTTGGTGTCTATTCAGTTTGCTTAATGTGTGTATCAAGATGAACCGTAAACGAGTTGTTGCTTTGTGGTTGCTTCATCGTCGCCGCAAAAGAAAAGGTCGTCTTTTGTGGGTACACCCCATTAACCAGAGAAGAGACGAAGTGGGTTTATTTTATACACTCTTTGAAGATTTGAGGAACGACGGAAATAAATTCTTTAACTATTTCCGAATGTCTATTACCTCGTTTGACGAATTACATAGAAAACTAAAGGATGTGTTACAACGACAAAACACACAATTCCGCAATTGCATCCAACCTGTTCAAATGCTGGCTATCACGTTAAGGTAATTTAATACATAAAAACTAGTTCTGTTTATTTACTTATTTATTTGTGTTTTACATTTTTATTACGCTCAGATTATGAAGTAGAAAAGTCAATATCAATATCAGCAGTTGAAACCAAAGAGTTTGTAGCAGGACTGACTGTACTGTCACTTTGTGGCGACAGGCTCTCTGCAAAAACGTTGTAGAACTGCGTTGTTGATGGTGGGCCTTCATGGCTACTTGTGGAAGGCGAAGGGTATGGTGGTGGCACTTTATTAATTCGTTGATAAGAACTGCGACCTTGAGAAGTCTGTAATGGTTGTTCGAGAAAAGTAGTTGGGTTTGGTGCAGCTGGAGGAGGACGAATCTGATGCGTATGGTAAGAGGATATTGGAGCAGCATTTTCCATAGGTGAATAAGAATAAGCTTGAAATCTATTATTATAGGGCATGGGAGGTGTGTAATGGGTAAATGGAGGAGGTTGAGCTGTCAATATATTTCTCCTTTCATATATATTTTCTATAACTTTGAGGACTCCCATCTGAAACTGAAGATAATCCTGTTCATCAAATTTTTCCAGATGAGGCTTCAGACTAAGTAAAAATGACATTTTGCTGCAAGGTTTGTCTTCTTCCAGAGCTCGTAATATTTTCATTTCGATTGCATCAGGTTTTCTATGTTTTCTGTTTGTATGGCACTCGCTTTTGGATGTTTCTTGTGTGGGTGCTGTATCAAATGGCCCAGAAACATTCTCAGTATTTTCGACGGAGCCCTGCGTTTCTATATCTTCTTCCAGTCTGGCGGTGCGTTCCGATTGAAAACTGTCCTCCGTCTCTCGAGCATCATACAGCTTTTTTAGAAACTGCAGCTGATCAGAATATACATACTTTTTCTTTTTCTTTGCTGCTGAGCCACTTTTTTTCGCAGCTTGAATTTTTATGTTTGACTTCACAAAGGAGTCTCGTAGATTGGTCCACCTCCGTATTACTTCTATACCTACATCAAAAGGAAACAAAACTGTATGAAAACATTTTAATTTTGTATAGAAAAAAGCAAAACTGTAACAAAAAATGTCCACTGCAAACTAAATGTCACTGATTTTTTTTCGTTTTGTTCAGGTATCTGGCAAGCGGTTGTTCCTTCACTGACTTACATTTCCAGTACAGAATTGGGATTTCTACAGCAAGTAAAGTGGTTAATGATGTATGCACAGCAATTTGGTCATCACTGCGGGAAGAATGTATACAAAGACCGACCAAAGAGGTATGGGAATCAATAGCGGCTGGATTTGAACGTACTGCTAATTTCCCCCACTGCTTAGGAGCGGTGGATGGAAAACATATCCGTCTTACTGCCCCATTTAATAGCGGATCAATGTACTTCAATTACAAAGAATACTTTTCTGTGGTTCTGATGGCTGTAGCGGATTCCAACTACAGGTTCATTTATGTCGACGTAGGAAGTTATGGCAAAGACTGTGACTCTTCAGTGTTCAGACGGTCCAGTTTATGGAAGTCAATAGAAAGTAATTCCCTGGAATTTCCAGACGTCCAATGTCTGCCTGGTACGGAAGGTCCAAAAGTACCCTACTTCTTCGTGGGAGACGCAGCATTTGGCCTACACACGCATTTGCTCCGGCCTTTTGGGGGAACAAACTTGACAGTTGAGAAACGTGTATTTAATTACCGTTTGTGCAGAGCAAGGAGGTATGTGGAATGTGCTTTTGGCATCCTCACCAATAAGTGGCGGTTGTTTCACCGACCTTTAAATGTTCATCCAGATTTTGCAGTAAAAATGGTTAAAGCTTGCATTGTTTTACACAATTTTGTACGTCAGAGAGATGGATTTATAATTGAAGACACCACATCCTTCACTGGTTTGGAAGACTTAGCCCAAGATGCCAACATAAGAGGAGGACTGACAGCCAACGCCATAAGGAACACTCTTTGTAAATATTTTATGACAAATGCTGGAAGCGTGTCATGGCAGATGTCAAAGATATAAATTAACAAGCCTTTTCCTTTTTGTAGATTGTTTGTGAAAGCCTGCGACTGTATAGTAAATAGTTTTCTTTATAAATAAATTACTGCTACCACTCACGTTTTTAATCGTTTTGTTTATATTTTGTACGACGCGTTTCGGGAAATAATTCCGATCTTCAAGTGCGTTTTTTTCTCTAAGTTTTCATTATGTGTAGTGTTTTTTTATTTGTGAGGTCTTGTGCGTGTTTCTCTTATAAATTACAGTAAAGAAAACAGAATGCAAGACCTGACACATAAAAAGACACCACACATGATGAAAACTTAGAGAAAAACGCACTTAAGGATGGGAATTATTTCCCGAAACGCGTCGTGCAAAATATAAACAAAACAAAAAAAACGTGACTGGTAGCAGTAATTTACTTATAAACAAACGATTTACTTTTAGAATAAAATTTATAACGTTAAATAAAAACTGTTTAAAACGTATTAAATGTAATATTAATATATTAAATAAATACTTACCAAACGCATTTTTATCTTTGTCTTCCATCTCATCAAAATCTTGCTTCAGTGCTACGCAAACTTCCCGCCAAGCATTCTTTGTAGCAATACGATCTCTATACGCATCTAGAGTTTTGTCCCACAGAACAGGTCTTACTTCCACCAAGGTTATCAAAAGTTCAGTATCAATTTCATCCATTCTTCTACACTTTTCAGTAAACAAGAATAAACACAAATGAATAAAACGACACTACAACGAACTAGTCGACGCCGTACGGCTCAAAACCGTCCAGTGTGAAAGCATGCACTTAGTCACGTAGGCCACTGTTGTCGAACTTGCCGTACGGCGACCGTCTGTTGTAGTGGCAAGACACGGCTGCAGCACGGCACGGCAGCGGCATTTTGCCGTCGCCGTATAATGTGAAAGGCGCCATACATTTCTTCACACCTACAGCCGTACGGCTTTTTGCCGTACGGTCAAAACCGTATAGTGTGAAAGCGGCGTAACATTTTTCGTTTTTATACAAACTTTTTATTTCGTAAATTTCCACGTTATTTTGAAGCACTGCGTTATTAAGAAAATAGGAATAGTGATCAGTGCTATTTTAATAACAATGCCGACAGAAACTCGTAACAAACAAATGACATCAGAAATGGTAGAGCATTGTTGAGAAAATAGTGATACTGTTGCCGCGCGCCGTGGCTTAAGGAATGCTTCTAACGGTATTATTGCATCTAGGAGTGAGGGCGCCTTGGTCTGCTTACCAAAAGGAGTGGGGCCGCCTTGGTCTGCTTAACCGTTAGCTTATATCATGATATTTAACGATGAGGTGCTGAGACACTTGATAATACATGCACAGCTGTCTTGAGATAATTGACAGTGCCATTCATTTTCCTGCCACTGCGTTTTCCCACTGTATTTGTATCCGATAACGGCCGCGGGAGGCCAAGTGAAGTAATATCGTGGTGGGGTAATACGAGCAGTGGGCAAGACTTAGCCCCATCTGGTCTATACGGTAGTTGTCAATGTAGCCATCAAATATCCGTTGTATTGCACAATGGCACTAACCCTAGGCTCCCCTAGTCTGGAAATATTTTTTTGAACTGATGTAGCAATGAAGTAGAATGCTTCGTTTGCTTTAAAAGATTAAATATACAGGGTGAAAGGTATTTAAACCAACAAACTCTGGGAGGTTGTAGGGGACATCAAAACAAATATTTTTCCCTAATGTCATTTTTTCCTATGAGGATTATTTAAACCAATGGAGGCCCTATTACGATCTTCACTTGTTAGAGGGCGTATTACGCTCTTCAGTTGTAGGCAACTGCTGTCCGCCAGTGTAGTAGTCCATTGTCTCTGTTTACTAATGGATCGATAGACCTGGAGTGAGTACAAAATGGCTCTGAGCACTATGGGGGACAACTGCTGAGGTCATTAGTCCCCTAGAACTTAGAACTAGTTAAACCTAACTAACCTAAGGACATCACACACATCCATGCCCGAGGCAGGATTCGAAACTGCGACCGTAGCGGTCTCGCGGTTCCAGACGGCAGCGCCAGAACCGCGCGGCCACTTAGGCCGGCGGAGTGAGTACACTGATATGGTTGGTGCGTACTACGTAGCACACCACAACGGACGAGCTGCACAGTGGGTTTATCAACAACAATAACCTAATCGCCGTATGCCGCATCATACGACCTTTGCTGCTGTGTACCAACGTCTGCCTGAGACCGGGTCATTTAGCAGATTACCTGGACAGCGACGCCGTCGCACGGTAAGAACGCTGCAATTTGAGGAAGCTGTCTTGCGGCATGTGGAGCGGGATCTCTTCAATCAGCACTTGTGCAATTGCACGTAACATGGGGACGAATCAGACGAGTGTAAGAACAATCATTCGAGAGCAATTGTTACGTCCATTTCACATACAGCGCGTCCACAACCTGGAACCAGTTGATAATCAATACAGAGCACAGTTTTCGCAGTGTTACCTGGAACAGTATGAAATACATCCTACAGTTCCATCCTCTGTGTTGTTTACCGATGAAGCAACGTTCGGGCGTGATGGCGTCTTCAAGATGCTGAATTCGCATGTTTAGAGTGAGGATAAACCACATGCAGCAGTTCCTAACGCTCATCAAGTGCCATTCTTCGTTAATGTGTGGGTCAGTGTTGTCGGGGACTGTTTAATTTGGCCGTATCTCCTACCTAGGCCATTAAATGGCAGGCACTATTACAATTCTCTCGCTAGAGCATTGTTAGAATTGCTGGAAGACGTCCCGCTTTTTGAAAATCTACTGTAATTGAAACTGGGTTGTGGTAATGTGTTGTCTCTTGGTCATAAAAAATGGAAAAGTGTTTGTTGGTTTAATTCATTTGCCGCCAGATAAATCTTCCTCTACCAGTTTAAATACTCCTCATAGGAAAAAATTACATTAGGGAAAAATATTTGTTTTGACATCCCCTACAATCACCCAGAGTTTGTCGGTTTAAATACTTTTCACGCTGTATGTCTGCATTTCTATGAAATAATGAAAGAAGAAGACAATTACGGCAACAGCAGTAAATTTAAAACTTAAGAACAATTCAGTGATAGTATATAGTAAAAATAGAAAGCACCTGTCGTGCTGCCTGTGTCTACATAACATGCCTATATCAGCCTGTAGTCTGAAAACGTACAAATTAACACGAAAAGCATCTCAGTTTTTACCCTTTGGCACTGATTATTCGTAATGCCCAAATAGTGGCATAAGCTCCGATTCCATCATGGTTTTCTGACGAAGAGAAGAAAAAAGCCATGTTGTTAGCTTGCCCTTCGCATGCTGCCTCTGAGTGGACAGCTGGTCAAGATGCTAGAGACGTCATTGTATACTAAATATTATTTAGAGTTTCTATAACAGTTTCAACACTCCAATGGAAATACTGGGCCCAAATTACATAATACCGTACTGTAGTGGAATTTTCTTCCATCACGACACGCACATCACAGACATCAACAAGAAAAACACTCTGGGAAATGATTCCAGAAAGTTACAAAATTGATGGACGACCAGGGACATTGACAATGAGACACAACATTAACACCATCTCAGCTGAAGCAATATTTGCGATGAAAAATTCTGGTAAAATACACTTGGGCAAATGTGTGCAGAAAACTAATGTCTGCGAATATTTCATGTGAAAATTCTTAAAGTTTTAAACAAAACTAACTTTATTAACAGTCTACTTGTTTTTCAGCTCTTTGTGCTACAGCTCTCCGAATTGTATCGTGTAACATGGTGGTCTGTGACGTACCTAGGTCGGTGCTTGAGAACCAGTGTGCTGTAATCGAGTTTCGAATTCGAAGAGTTCGACAACACATGGAGCAGCCTCTTCCTCAGCATGACAGTAACACGCACGAGAGGTGCGATATCTGCAACAATAGGACGTTTTGAGTTCACAGTCGTCGGCCGCTGAGGCCGAGCGGTTCTAGGCGCTTCAGTCCGGAACTGCGCGACCGCTAAGGTTGCAGGTTCGAATCCTGCCTCGGGCATGGATGTGTGTGATGACCTTAGGTTAGTTAGGTTTAAGTAGTGCTAAGTCTAAGGGACTGATGATCTCAGATGTTAAGTCCCATAGTGCTCACAGCCATTTAAACCATTTTTTTGATTTCACAGACATCGATCATCCTCTTTACAAGACTTGGCCCCGTCTGACTTTTATTTGATTCCGGAAGTTACAGAACGCCTTTAAGGTCTTCACTCTGATAGTGATGAAGCGGCGGAAGTAGAGGTGGTTCCCAACAAAAGCAAGCATTCTACAGTGAGTGTATCAATAAACTGGCCTCTTTTTGGGAGAAATATGTTTGTTGCCAGGGTGACTATATTGTGAAATAAATGTTAAGACATGAATAAAGGAGACATAGAATGTTAATAACGTTTGTTTTATTTAAAACGCTTTAAGAGTTTTCATTTAAGTATTCCGAGGCATTACTTTTCATCCAGTCAAATACATAAGCAACAAATGTGAAACTAAGTAGGCTGATAAAAAACCTACTGATCATACTGTAATAATAATAAAATTTATCTAGGTTAAAGTAAGAACAATGAACTCTTTGTTTCTGAGGGTAGAGAACTTGAGTATTATAAGTAATACAGTTTGTTGATGACACGGCTCGATTCCCAGAATCTCATCAGATTTGTCCAGAGTTTGGGAGATGGGGAAAGGAGTCCACAGATCCCTTTGAACCCAAATGAAGAACTGCTTGACTAAAGAAGCAGCGCACATCAGGATTCACCTACTGCCAATAACAGCTGGTAGGGTTGACAAGAAGATGATCATATTTCCCACGTTCGTAGATCACCCCTCGTACTGCCTTATAGGCAGCAGTCGGTCAGCTGGAACAAGCCGAATCCCTAAACCGTGAGCAGTGTTTCCGTTTTTTACTATTTATTGATCATACTCTTTTGCTGCATAAATTCAAATGAACACTAGTAACCTGTAGGTTGTAAATAGTATTGTACTTGCTCAGTGTATGAAATCTGAAACTGATTTCGTGGAATATAAAAAATTACGTAACTTTCAATAAATTCAGGCACTCATCTTCACTGAACGTCTGACAGAAACTGATTTGCGAAGACTGAATATGTTAGGTTTCCTAACAGCATTCCTGCTGTTATCGTTGGAAACCTTTCGCTTAAATGACCTAGCCTCCCCGAGTAAATCCTTGTGTTTTAGCTACCAGTATCCACGAGACTCTCAATGGTTGGTTGGTTGGTTTTGGGGAAGGAGACCAGACAGCGAGGTTATCGGTCTCATCGGATGAGGGAAGGACGAGGAAGGAAGTCGGCCGTGCCCTTTGAAACGAACCATCCCGGCATTTGCCTGGAGCGATTTAGGGAAATCACGGAAAACCTAAATCAGGATGGCCGGACGCGGGATTGAACCGTCGTCCTCCCGAATGCGAGTCCGGTGTCTAACCACTGCGCCACCTCGCTCGGTGACTCTCAATGTTTGCACGTCTTAAACCTATGTTTTTCACTGCAATGTACCAGTTTACTTGCTCTGATTTTAGTTCGATGGGTTTCTAATGACAAAAGTGCTACACTAGCTGATCCTGTGACAAGGAGAATAATGCAGCCTCGTTTACCCAACAGAAATTTCTGACCGAGAACGCCTCGCTAATTAGCTATCACGTGGTAATGATTTACATAATTTTCATCAAAGGAACAGATATGTTCTTCTTTCCAGACACAATTTCACTTCTCCCCGTTAACAAATTCCTCCCATCGAATATTTCAAGATGACTGGAGGACATATTTTCCAATATCCGTAACACTGCTCATCAAGAGCTACTAAAGTTCGCGGCTTCTTTCATCGGTGAAACTACGTTTCATGTAATATGCGGCCTGAGGCTTTTCCGGCACATTCTTCCCAGGTCCTAGCGTGTACTGCAATCGTCGAAGGTCCACGATATTTCGGCAAACAAGCGTTCCGCCATCATCAGATGGTACTAATGGGATGAGGTGTCTGTGGTGTGCTTCCAGTATTCTTACGTACGGGTTCAGAGTTCTGGCCTACCCTCACTCTGTGCCGTGGTCGGTGGTAGGGGGAACGCATGACCGCGATGGCGGCAAGGGGCGGGAGGGCGTCAGTTGACTGCTGGCCTCCGTCCGCGTCGCATCTCACGTGCGGATTATCTATGACTGAGCCTATGTAAGTAGGCTGTTTAGGTTTTTATGTTGGTAACGCCACGTAGCGCTCTATATGAAAATCACTGGCTGTGCTGTGTGCAGTCTGTGGCTGGTTGGCATTGTTGAAATAGTCGCTATTGTATTGTTGGGCAGTTGGATATGAACAGCGCGTAGCGTTGCGCAGTTGGAGGTGAGCCGCCAGTAGTGGTGGATGTGGGGAGAGAGATTGCGGAGTTTTGAGAGCGGGTGATTTGGACGTGTGTCCGCCAGAAAGAGTAAATTTGTAATACTGGATATCATGAACTGATATATATATATATATATATATATATATATATATATATATACTCCTGGAAATTGAAATAAGAACACCGTGAATTCATTGTCCCAGGAAGGGGAAACTTTATTGACACATTCCTGGGGTCAGATACATCACATGATCACACTGACAGAACCACAGGCACATAGGCACAGGCAACAGAGCATGCACAATGTCGGCACTAGTACAGTGTATATCCACCTTTCGCAGCAATGCAGGCTGCTATTCTCCCATGGAGACGATCGTAGAGATGCTGGATGTAGTCCTGTGGAACGGCTTGCCATGCCATTTCCACCTGGCGCCTCAGTTGGACTAGCGTTCGTGCTGGACGTGCAGACCGCGTGAGACGACGCTTCATCCAGTCCCAAACATACTCAATGGGGGACAGATCCGGAGATCTTGCTGGCCAGGGTAGTTGCCTTACACCTTCTAGAGCACGTTGGGTGGCACGGGATACATGCGGACGTGCATTGTCCTGTTGGAACAGCAAGTTCCCTTGCCGGTCTAGGAATGGTAGAACGATGGGTTCGATGACGGTTTGGATGTACCGTGCACTATTTAGTGTCCCCTCGACGATCACCAGTGGTGTACGGCCAGTGTAGGAGATCGCTCCCCACACCATGATGCCGGGTGTTGGCCCTGTGTGCCTCGGTCGTATGCAGTCCTGATTGTGGCGCTCACTTGCACGGCGCCAAACACGCATACGACCATCATTGGCACCAAGGCAGAAGCGACTCTCATCGCTGAAGACGACACGTCTCCATTCGTCCCTCCATTCACGCCAGTCGCGACACCACTGGAGGCGGGCTGCACGATGTTGGGGCGTGAGCGGAAGACGGCCTGACGGTGTGCGGGACCGTAGCCCAGCTTCATGGAGACGGTTGCGAATGGTCCTCGCCGATACCCCAGGAGCAACTGTGTCCCTAATTTGCTGGGAAGTGGCGGTGCGGTCCCCTACGGCACTGCGTAGGATCCTACGGTCTTGGCATGCATCCGTGCGTCGTTGCGGTCCGGTCCCAGGTCGACGGGCATGTGCACCTTCCGCTGACCACTGGCGACAACATCGATGTATTGTGGAGACCTCACGCCCCACGTGTTGAGCAATTCGGCGGTACGTCCACCCGGCCTCCCGCATGCCCACTATACGCCCTCGCTCAAAGTCCGTCAACTGCACATACGGTTCACGTCCACGCTGTCGCGGCATTCTACCAGTGTTAAAGACTGCGATGGAGCTCCGTATGCCACGGCAAACTGGCTGACACTGACGGCGGCGGTGCACAAATGCTGCGCAGCTAGCGCCATTCGACGGCCAACACCGCTGTTCCTGGTGTGTCCGCTGTGCCGTGCGTGTGATCATTGCTTGTACAGCCTTCTCGCAGTGTCCGGAGCAAGTATGGTGGGCCTGACACACCGGTGTCAATGTGTTCTTTTTTCCATTTCCAGGAGTATATATATATATATATATATATATATATATATATATATATATATATATAATGACTTTTGAACACTATTAACGTAAATACATTGTTTGTTTTCTATCAAAATCTTTCATTTGCTAACTATGCCTATCAGTAGTTAGTGCCTTCAGTAGTTAGAATCTTTTCTTTAGCTGGCAGTAGTGGCGCTCGCTTTATTGCAGTAGTTCGAGTAACGAAGATTTTTGAGGTAAGTGATTCATGAAAGGTATAGGTTATTGTTAGTCTGGGTCATTCCTTTGTAGGGATTTTTGAAAGTCAGATTGCGTTGTGCTAAAAATATTGTGTGTCAGTTTAAGCACAGTCATTTATAATTTTTCTAAGGGGACGTTTCACCAAGCACTCTCTCACACGCTTTAATTGGCTGGAAACCCATTTACAAAATTCCTTTTAGGTGTTCGTCTTTAAAATAGACATAGAATATTGCGCGACGAAAAACGTTCATAGTAAATTCGTTTGGGTCGCCTATTTCTTCCTTACTTTGGCGTCGCTTCCCTGATTATTTGAAAGATGTGCTTAAGCTAGCTTTAATAAATGTACTTAATTCGTTCGATATCCTCTTCAAGCTAAGTCAGTCCCACGCCGCACGCTTCAAACACTCTGCCTTATCAGGTGGCAGTGCATAGGCGGATAACACATGGGGATTCGCAATTTGTTCCCGACTCTCCTTTGGAAAATTGTACCCGCAGAATACGATAGCTGTAGCTTGCTTGTTTAACACTGGAAGCTCTCCGTTTCCAGTATCAGCAACGAAACCTATGAAAAAAACTATAGACGTCAAAACAACATGCACGAAAGTGAAGACAGCAGCTGAACGTTCAAATAACGCTTACAGTGACGTCGTGAACAGAAAGAGGACGACGGTTCAGACCCGCGTCCGGCCACCCTAATTTGTTTTCCGTGATTTTCCTTTGAAAGGGTATGGCCGGCTTCCTTCCCATAGTTCCCTAATCCGTTGGGACCTATGACCTCGCTGTTCCGTGTCCTCCCCCGAACCAACCAACCAACAGAGAGAGAGGAGCTGCGGAACGGCATTGTTGGCTGCGGCGCCACTTGGTGTGGTGTCTCTTGCCGCTGCGCATATCCGCACCACCAAATGAGGGAGCTGTCCGCTATTTCGGCCGGGTAGCTGCGCGGTCAACGAGGCAGATTGTTAAGCGAAGGGGGCCCGCGTTCGACTCCCAACCGGCTCAAGGATTTTCTCTCCTCCAGGACTGGGTATTTCCGTGTCCTTTCGTTCGTATCGTCATAACTAACACCATGCCGTCCGGCGATACCACAGTGGTGTCGTGCGCGAAGCAGCGGTCTACGGCCGGCGACACCACAGTGGTGTCGTGCGCGAAGCAGCGGTCTACGGCCGGCGACACCACAGTGGTGTCGTGCGCGAAGCAGCGGTCTACGGCCGGCGACAACACAGTGGTGTCGTATGCATACTATCGCTCAGTGGCCGGCGACAACACAGTGGTGTTGTAAGCATAGAATCGCGCAGTGGCCGGTGACATCACTTTAGCCGGCCGTGGTGGCCGTGCGATTCTAGGCGCTACAGTCTGAAGCCGAGCGACCGCTACCGTCGCAGGTTCGAATCCTGCCTTGGGCATGGATGTGTGTGATGTCCTTAGGTTAGTTAGGTTTAATTAGTTCTAAGTTCCAGGCGACTGATATCCTCAGAAGTTATGTCGCATAGTGCTCAGAGCCATTTGAACCATTTTAACATCACTTTAGTATATTTTGCATTCTGTTGGTGTTTTGTTCAGGTAACAACAAGTTACACACGTCAACAAGTACGTGCCCATTCATCATGGCAGACGGAAGAGACGATACGATTATTTACGATGAATGCGCGGACGTCTTGTCTGACGTTTCGGACGACTTGGACGAGTGGGAAGAAGACATTGAATATTAAAAAAAATGAAAGTGCAGTAGAATCGTCGGAACACAGTGAAATACGTCCAAGAATAATTCGGCAAACGCTACGGTTGCCAACTGTTCGGATGAATCAGAAGAAGGCGACAGCGCACAGTGGTCAGACTTTGATTTACCTAGGACCAATAATAAATTTGAAGGATCTCCCGGTCCAAACATATTGCGCAAAGATACACAGAGCGTCGAGGATATCTTAGAATTGTATATTTGGAACGATCTATTTGAATATATTAGCAACGAAAGAAGAAAAATGGATTTTAAAAAATGCCAAATTTGTCAACGTTACGGGACCCGAAATTATAAAATGGTTTGGGCTTGCTATCCTTATGGGAATTATAAAAAAAGCAAGGATCGATGATTATTGGTCAACGAATCCGTTGATAGACACACCGATATTTCGCAAAACGATGCCCCACAACGGATTCAGACAAATATGATCATTTTTACATTTTTCCGACAACAACAATAAACCCGATAATGCAGACCAGCTTTTCAAACTGCAATTCGTAATTGATTATTTTTGCAAGAAGTTTAAAGAAACCTTTAATCCAGTCAAAACATCTCAATTGATGAAGGAATGATACCGTGGCATGGACAGTTAAATTTTAAAGTTTACAATCCGTCGAAAATTACGGAATATGGCATACTCGTTCGGATGCTGTGTGATTCCAGTACGGGATACATTTCCTCATTCAGGATATATAGCGGCACCCGAAAACCTTCAGCAAAATTAGTGAGGTAACTATCGACACCTTCTTATGGAAAGTGGCATCACCTCTACATGGACAATTATAATAACAGTGTAGAACTTGCAGAGAAGTTACTTGAAAAGAAAATTCGAGTTTGTGTAACGATACGGCAATATATAGGTTTTCCGGAAAAATCAAAGCGCGCAAAAGTTTGAAGCTTTTCATCAACGGAAAAGTGAAGTACTAACACAGGTATAGAGAGCTTATAAAACTAAAACGATACGAATGATCTCTACAATATATAATTCCACTTTGACTGACACTCAAACAAAATGTAGAAAAACCAATTACACAATTTAAAAAAACCTGAAAGTGTATTAGACGACAACAAACAGATGAAAGGAGTGACTCGGGCTGACCAACATTTGAGTTATTACCCTATATACAGAAAAACTATAAAATGGTCAAAAAAGATTTACATGTACCTCTTTAACTGTGAATTATTTAATGCGTCCCGTACAAGGCAGTATTTCAATACAGAACACAAGAGTCTCCGGTTTCACGATTTTTCATTGAAAGTGTCTGATTCGTGGATAAAAGACCATGTACCTGCTTCTGAGCAAAACTTGGGGGGTTGCCACTATATCGCGTACGTCTCATCATGATCCGGTTGACAGAATTTCCGGTCACATAAAGCAACACGAATTAATGTTTATTTTCGAAACGAATAAACGAAACCGAAAGAGCTACCAAGTATGTTCCAAAAAGAAAAAAAGGAGAACAACAAACTTAATGTGCAAGTCTTATGGAGTTGCGTTACATCTTGGAGACTGCTTTACTTCATATCACACGAAAGAGAAGTACCAAGTACCAAAGACAATGCAAATAAACAAATGCAAGTATATGAAAAACAAATTTTGTGTTTATTTACATTCGAAATTTTATGAAAGTTGGGGAACAGTGTTGTGAACTTATGAGACCTAACGACGAGATTAGTGAAACTTAACAATTTATAATCTCCCGATAATGTCAAGAATGGCCGGCGACAAGCCAAGTAATCCGATCTAGCGCTGCCGGCGCCAAGCCAATACATTTGTACGAGACGTGCGGAGGGCAAAGTACTAACATTGCACTGTTGAGATGTTTGAATGGGTCCCAAAAGCCAATAAATTGGAAAACACTAGAATTATAGAGGAACTGTAGACTTGGCAATATGGGAAACTGAGATACTAGCAATAGTGAACAGTCTAGCCCGTTACGCACTCTTAAAAAAAAAGAAAAAAAAAGAAACCAGCAATAAGACACTAGTGATGCCTTAGCAAAGAGTTTACCACTGCAGACTGTGACCATTAACATAGACAAATGTAATGTATTGCGAAAACATAGAAAGAAGAATCCTTTATTGTATGATTATATGATAGCGGAACAAACAAACATTGGTAGCAGTTACTTCTGTAAAATATCTGGGAGTATGCGTACGGAACGATTTCAAGTGGAATGATCATATAAAATTAATTGTTGGTAAGGCGGGTGCCAGGTCGAGATTCATTGGGAGAGTCCTTAGAAAATGTAGTCCATCAACAAAGGAGGTGGCTTACAAAACACTCGTTCGACCTATACTTGAGTATTGCTCATCAGTGTGGGATCCGTACCAGGTGGGGTAGACAGAGGAGATAGAGAAGATCCAAAGAAGAGCGGCGCATTTCGTCACAGGGTTATTAGGTAACCATGATAGCGTTAAGGAGATGTTTAGCAAACTCAAGTGGCAGACTCTGCAAGAGAGGCACTCTGCATCGCGGTGTAGCTTGCTCGCCAGGTTTCGAGAGGGTGCGTTTCTGGATGAGATATCGAATATATTGCTTCCCCCTACTTATACCTCTCGAGGAGACCACGAATGTAAAATTAGGGAGATTCTAGCGCCCACGGAGGCTTTCCGGCAGTCGTTCTTCCCGCGAACCATACGCGACTGGAACAGGAAAGGGAGGTAATGACAATGGCACGTAAAGTGCCCTCCGCCACACACCGTTGGATGGCTTTCGGAGTATAAATTTAGACTGTAGATGTAGAATATGTTGTTTAACAATGGCAACGAAAATCTACAGATAATACAAAAGATTAGTAAGATACTAAGAGTTCATTTTCAATTAAATATGTTTTGAGCACAGATTCTGTCACCAACAAAACTAAACTGCATGTGCTTATTACATTAGGAATTTCGTGTGTAGCCGAGAAGGCTTCTGGAAGCAGCATCACATATTGGTTGTCGTATGTCGAAAGTATGCATGAGTTATTGAAAACGATCAGTTGCGACCGATTTAGCCATGAGAGAATTTACAAGAGTATTGGACTGCAATACACTGTATTCTCCATGAGTTGGCGGTGTTGTATGCGGTATTCAAACGTGTAAGGATGATGATGCTGTGGGCTCTTGGAAACACTTTCTAAGTAAAGGATTAGATTGGCTGAAGAGTAATTTAGATGAAAAACAGTAGGGGATGAGTACTAGGGAGAGTGAAGAGACGCGAAGTAGGTGGTAGGAGAACTGACTCTCTTGCTCCTCAGAGTAGTTTTTGCGATCACATTATCTCTTTCAGGTTTAGAGTCACCACATACTTTAAGGCTGCCCGTTTCCACACAGATATCTGGCTCCAAAGAGGATAATTCCGACGAAGATCCTGCAAAGATTTACTCGATGTAATTATATCCGCACCTAAAAAATGTCATTCATCCCAAATGGGTAAATGTACCTCCTCATCTCACATTGGGTTGACTCTGCATATTTCCGTTTGCTGAACTACTTTGAAATCAGACGCTGAATAGGTCAATCTGACGACAACCAATCTTAATCACTAATAACGGAGATTTCTACTTCCATTATTACGTAATAAAAATACTTTCTAACTGTTATATCTACATCTACATTTTTTTTGAGTCATTAGTCTTCTGACTGGTTCGATGCAGCCCGTCATGAATTCCTCTCCTGTACCAACCTCTTCATCTCAAAGTAGAGCGTCCAACCTACGTCCTCAGTTATTTGGCAGTTTTATTCCAGTATCCGTCTTCCTCTACAGTATTTTGCCTCTACAGCTTCCTCTAGTACCACGGAAGACATTCCCTGATGTCTTAACAGATTTACTATCATCCTGACTCTTCTCCCTGTCAGTGTTTTCCACATTTGTTTCCTCTCCGATTCTGTGCAGAACCTCCTCATTCCTTACGTCATCAGTCCATCTAATTTTCAACGTTCGTCTGTAGCACCACATCTCAAATGCTTCGATTCTCTTCTGTTCCGGATTTCCCACTGTCCATGTTTCACTACTATACAATGCTCTGGTTCCAAAAGCACACTCTTAGAAATTTCTTCCTCAAATTAGAGCCTATGTTTGATACTAGTAGACTTTTTTTGGCTAGGAATGCCCTTCTTGCCCATGCTGGCCTGCTTTTGATGTCTTCCTCGCTCCGTCCGTCATTGGATATTTTGCTGCCTAGGTAGTAGAATTCCTACATATACATACATATCCTTAAAGTCATCGTGCAGTGCGTGGTGGACAGTCCTTGTCAAATCAGAAACATATGAGTGCAATCCTATGAAGAAAGCTGTTGTCATCCTGGAAGACGAAAGTTTGCACAGCAGTCTGCGAAGAGGTATTACTTGATAAACACGAACGAGTGAGCCCAGTTATTATACGGAAAGCGCTTCCAACTCATCGGCGAATCAAATCCGGTCTCAGACACACCTTCTATACACTGTGGGTTAAACCCGTCTTGCAGTCGTTGACGCATAGCGGAGAGTGCCCTATACCATTACTAATTATTTCCTTCCCGGTTCAACTTGCAAACAGAGCGAGGGAAAGACGACTTTCTATATGCCTACCTAGGCAACTAATTTATCTTATCTTTGTGATCCCTCCGAGAAATGTAGGTTGGCGGCACTAGAATCATTCTGCAGTCAACTGCAGATGCTGGTTCTCTAAATTTTCTCAGTAATATTTCTCAAAAAGAACGTCACCTTTCCCCTGGGACTCCTATTAGTGTAAAACATGCGTTTTATTCGAACCTACCAGTAACGAGTCTAGCAGCCCTGCTCTTTACATGCTCGTCCCATTTCATATCGTTTTGCAGTGTTATGTCTAGATATTTAAACGACGGACTCCATGAAACCACACACTGCTAACGCTGTTTTCGAAAATTACGCGTTTGGTTTTCCTACTCATCTGCATTAACTTACATTTAGAGCTAGCTGCCATGCATCATGCCCACTAAAAATTTATCTAAGTCATCTTGTATCCCCTAATAACAACCTACCCGTACACCACGGCAACCAGCTTTGGATCGCTGCTCACCCTGTCGACTAGATCACAATTACACTCTGAAATTATTAAACTAGAGAGAAGTTACATTTACAACCTAACCAAGCTGTGGCTCACACTGAATCAGCATGTTTGGCCTCTTTGTTTACTGTGCATTCTGAAAGGCTTTATTGGGGTCAACGATAAACGTTATTTAATCCACTGATCCCATTTGCGTTCAAGATATGTTGCATTCATACTCTGTACAATAATCTTTGCTCTCGTAGACTGTGGCTAAGTTATAACAAAATAATTATATGGAGTGATTCCGTGATCGCCGGCCGCGGTGGTCTCGCGGTTAAGGCACTCAGTCCGGAACCGCGCGACTGCTACGGTCGCAGGTTCGAATCCTGCCTCGGGCATGGATGTGTGTGATGTCCTTAGGTTAGTTAGGTTTAAGTAGTTCTAAGTTCTAGGGGACTGATGACCACAGATGTTAAGTCCCATAGTGCTCAGAGCCATTTTTGATTCCGTTATCATGTTACAAACTTCCAGGGATGGTGGAAAAGTGTAAATATACCAGTTTGCGGTAAGATACCGAGTCTACAGTTATGAATGAAAAATCGTTTTGATATCTCTGGCAGCAGGGCACATGAACCAGTACGGTTGCTGCTAAGACTGTACACGTAAGAAAATACTAGAATGCATACAAAAGAGCTTGAGAACTTGTTCAGTAGAAGAGATATGTTCCAGAGTATCTAAGATGAACGAGTACTCATAGCTATTAACGTGTGTATTTTAGAACCCACATTTATGAGATTTTTGTTTCTTTTATTGGTTCATTCTACCACCTCTCAGAAGTTACCTCACCTACTGTCTTAGCAGCAGCAATACCGGTACATGTATTGCGCTGTTAGGTCTATGAGAACGATTTTCGATTATAGCTTTCCACTCGGTCGTTTGCAGATCACGGTCCCTTACGTTTAATTTATACATTTACTCTTCCCCACCTTCCCTGAAAACTTGAAACACCATCACAGAATCATCCAGTACATAAGGGTATTGAAAGGGGGCACGACTCCATTAACATATAACGCCATCTCTAGCTCGATAATAACCTAAAATGGAAAATTAACGCAATCTACGTACTTCTTTCGGTATACTATACCCAGATGAGACCGTCATTGCTGATTAGATCCTGATATGTTGAGGCGATGTTGACTGCTAGATTTGTCGAGGTGTTTCAAATAAGTGTAGATAATCTCTACAGAATTAAGAACGAACGATTTAGAGGGCCAATCGAGGCTAGTCTACTTTTGTTGTCCTCCTTGCTCCGTCCGTCATTGGTTGTTTTACTGCCTAGGTAGCAGAATTCCTTAACTTCATCTACTTCGTGACCTCAATCCTGATGATAAGTTTCTCGTTGTTCTCATTTCTAGTACTTCTCCTTACCTTCGTGTTTCTTCGATTTACTCTCAGTCCATACTCTGTACTCATTAGACTGTTCATTCCGTTCAGCAGATCATGTAATTCTTCTTCACATTCACTCAGGATGGTAACGTCATTAGCGAATCGTATCATTGATATCCTTTCACCTGGAGTTTTAATTCCATTTTTGAACCTTTCTTTTATTTCCATCACTGCTTGCTCGACGTACAGACTGAACAGTAGAGACGAAAGGCTACATCTTTGCCTTACACCCTTTTTAATACGAGCACTTCGTTGTTGGTCGTCTAGTCTTATTATTCCCTCTTTGCTGCTGTACATATTGTATATGACCCGTCCCTCCCTATACCTTACCCTACTTTTCTCAGATTTCCGAACATCGTGCACCATTTTACATTGTCGAACTCTTTTTCCAGGTCCACAAATCCTATGAACGTGTCTTGCTTTTTCTTGAGTCTTGCTTCCATTACTAACCGCAAGGTCAGAATTGCCTCTGTCGTGCCTTTACCTTCCTGAAAACCAAACTGATCGTCATCTAGCACATCCTCAATTTTCCATTCCTCTGTAAATTATTCTTGTAAGCTGTTAAGCTGATTTTGCGGTAATTCTCGCACTTGTCAGCTCTTGCCGTCTTCGGAATTGTGTGGATGATGCTTGATGCTTTTCCGAAAGTCAGATGGTATGTTGTCAGACTCATACATTCTACACACCAACGTGAATAGTCGTTTTGTTGCCACTTCCCCCAATGATTTTAAAAATTCTGATGGAATGTTATCTATCCCTTCTGCCGTATTTGATCTTAAGTGCTCCAAAGCTCTTTTAAATTCTGATTCTAATACTGGATTCCCTATCTCTTCTAAATCCACTTCTGTTTCTTCTTTTATCACATCAGACAAATCTTCCTCTGATAGAAGCTTTCAATGTATTCTCTCTCTCTCACCCCCCCCCCCCCCAACCACACTCTCCTCCGCGTTTAGCAGTGGAATTCCCTTTGCACTCTTAATGTTATCACCGTTGCTTGTAATTTCCCTGAAGGCTGTTTTGACTTTCCTGTATGCTGGCTCTGTCCTTCCGACAATCATTTGTTTTTCAATGTCTTCACATTTTTCCTGCTGCCATTTGGTCTTAGCTTTCCTGCACTTCCTATTTATTTCATTCCTAAGCGACTTGTATTTCTGTATTCTTGAGTTTCCCGGAAAATTTTTGTACTTCCTCGTTTCATCGGTCAATTGAAGTATTTATTCTGTTACGCATGGTTTCTTTGCAGTTACCTTCTTTGTACCTAAGTTTTTCTTCCCAACTTCTGTGATGGGCCTTTTAAGAGATGTCCACTCCTCTTCAACTGTACTGCCTACTGAGGTATTCCTTACTGCCGTATCTACAGTCTTAGAGAACTTCAACCGTATCGCGTCATTCCTTAGCACTTCTGTATCCCACTTCTTTGCGTAGTGATTCTTCCTGATTAATGCCTTCAACTTCCACCTACTCTTCATCAGTACTCCATTGCGATCTGAGCCCATGTCTGCTCTTGGGTATGCCTTACAATCCAGTATGGAATTTCGGAATCTCTGTCTGACTACGATGTATTGTAACTGAAATCTTCGCGTGTCACCCAGCCTTTTCCAAGTACACCTCCTCTTCGTTTGATTCGCTATTACTAGCCGGAACTTGTTACAGAACTCTATTAGTCTTTCCCCTCTGTCATTCCTTGTCCCAATCCCATATCCTCTTGTAATCTTTTCTTCTACTCCTTCCCCTATAGCTGCATTCCAGTCTCCCATTACTATTACTACGATGTAATGTAACTAAAATCTTCGCGTGTCACCCAGCCTTTTCCAAGTACACCTCCTCTTCGTTTGATTCACTATTACTAGCCGGAACTTGTTACAGAACTCAATTAGTCTTTCCCCTCTGTCATTCCTTGTCCCAAGCCCATATCCTCTTGTAATCTTTTCTTCTACTCCTTCCCCTATAGCTGCATTCCAGTCTCCCATTACTATTAGATTTATGTATTTAACTTCTTTATTCCTATCCCTAGTCCGTAGAGATTTAGGAACATCTTGGTGGAGACGTCCAGTTGCTTCTCACGTGAAACAACAGATGTCCGGCATTTATGACTGCGCAAAAAGCACGGCCAAGCGAGGCGACTTTCGAATGCTACTGCCAACGCCGTCTCCGGTCGAGGTCGTGACGACAGTGCTGCGGCGCAGCTGACGATGGTCGTGGCCTCCCTCCAGCGAATGGGCGGCTTTCTGCTCTGTCGGCGGCCCTCTCGCTGCTCACGGCAGGCTACCCAGTCCTGTTGGCGAACAGCGACCCCAAACAGTATTTCAGTGTGTAGTCCCAGGTGTCGCACCCTCGTGGTGTAGGCTGTGACTCTGAGACGAGAATAATTTAGCACACGAATCGCTCAGTACCTATATTCTCCATACTATGTTCATTTAGGGCTTAAGACACGTACTGCAAGCAGTTACATGGTGGCAAGTGAGGAAAGGTTTCCGTTCTTCCGCTATTGTATTGCACTGTCAGATGTTGCTATACTGCACCCAGCTATGTTGCAACGCCAATCGGCCGGGTTTTGCTTTGCAACGCATAACCTTCTCGCCTGCCTACAATAGCTCTGTTGGAACTCACTCTCACTCTGGCGCATTTTTTGGCCGAATATGGTCGACACGCCGCACACCATTTGAGAGAGACAAAACCGCTACATGTCTCCTGTCAGATGCTACTTACAAGGGAACCTCCCCATCGCACCCCCCTCAGATTTAGTTATAAGTTGGCACAGGGATAGGCCTTGAAAAACTGAACACAGATCAATCGAGAAAACAGGAAGAAGTTGTGTGGAACTATGAAAAAAATAAGCAAAATATACAAACTGAGTAGTCCATGGGATGGTAAGCAACATCAAGGAGATTCTGAGCTTACGAGCGCCGTGATCCCGTGGTTAGCGTGAGCAGCTGCGGAACGAGAAGTCCTTGGTTCAAATCTTCTCTCGAGGGTAAAGTTTAATCTTTTATTTTCAGACAATTATCAAAGTTCAGGCACTCACACATAATCAACTTCTCTCTCCAAAATTCCAGGACATGTTCAGATTTGCTTGGACATATGCAGGATCTGACGGTCTACACACGGAAACATTTGAAAACGTAAAAAACATATGTTTTGACAGAGCACAGGGAAAACTGTGCCACTGTGAAACTGTTGCATTCATTTGTTGCAGTTTATGTGACAAACTCTTATGTTTTCATCACTTTTTTGGGAGTGATTATCACATCCACAAGAAAGCCTAAATCGGGCAAGGTAGAAGAATCTTTTTACCCATTCGCCAGGTATGCAGGTTAGGTGGGTCGACAACATCTTCCTGTCATGTGACGCACATGCCGTCACCACTGTCGTATAGAATATATCAGACGTGTTTTCCTGTGGAGGAATCGGTTGACCTATGACCTTGCGATCAAATATTTTCGGTTCCTATTGGACAGGCACGTCCTTTCGGTACTAATCGCACGGTTTTGCTGTGCGGTCGCAAAACACAGACACTAAATTTAATACAGTGAACAGAGACGTCAATGAATTAACGGACAGATCGTAACTTTGCGAAAATAAAGAAAGTAAAATTTTCACTCGAGGCAAGACTCGAACCAAGGATCTCTCGTTCCTCAGCTGCTCACTTTCACCACGGGACCACGGCGCTCATAAGCTCTGATTGTCCTTGATAATGCATATGTTGCGCATGGACTACTCAGTTTGTATATTTTGCTTATTTTTTCATAGTTCCACACAACTTCTTCCTGTTTTGTCGATCTGTGTTCAGTTTTTCAGGGTCTATCCACTGTGTCAATTTATAACTAAATCTGAGGGGGGTGCGATGGGGAGGTTCCCTTGTTAGTGTCTGTCTCCTTGGCTCATGAAGACATATGGCTTGAAAGCCTTTCCGGACTGAGTGCCTAGAACCGCTCGGCCACCACGGCCGGCTGTACGAATTACATCTTACAGATGTAATCAGTACAACACAAATGATTTTGCACTCTGTATCCTGCAACACAATAAACTGAGAAGTTCTGAGCTGTTGTGATAGCAGAATTTCATCTCAAAGCCGCTGTCTCTGCAAGCACATATTTTGAAGTTCAACAGCAACATGAGCTCACGTGCATAGCTGAAAAACCTTATTCGAATTAAAGATCTCATCAATGTTGATGGCAACTTACTCTCTCTCATCCTCAAATACTGCTAAAGTGGATGTAGTGCATTCGATAATGTAGTTCTTAAGTGAACATATGTTGAGATACGGAACATGTAAAAGTTTAATTTGATAAAATACCACAGGGAGTAGAAAATTGGTAAGGAAAAATTCCACATTGTATTCAATCTTAAAATGTTATTCAGTAACTGAACACAGAATTTCATGTTTCATGCACAAATTACATTCAGCAGGCCATGAGAGTTTAGATGACCATGTCTATATGAAAATGACGCAAAAATTGACCACAAATTAACCATAACGCGAGAAATATTAATTGCTGATTGGATGAGCAATTAGTTAAGCCACCTGCATGCTTGGAGGACTGGGTAAGTGTGTAGATTTCATTATCACAAGGCAAGTAATCTAGACAGATCGGCAAATCCTCATAGCAGGAAGTGGAATAACAGAATGCCTAGTTGAAAGTGACCCTTTACCTGACAATCAAGCGGTCTAGTGAACTGATTCTGCCGCCAACCTTCCTACTGGCTGACTCAAGTCACAGCACAGACAACTTTCTGAGACATAACTCACAGTTTGCACCCAGCGAAATACCACTACACCAGACAGTTAGACCACTGCAGGCGACGTGCAAGCCATGCCGGTTACAAGTGGACATCCCAGGTATAGGGAACAAACTAAAGTTTATCGAACACAATTTTCACAAAAAATATTCTCCAGAATATCGTTGTTTAATAAGTGAAACGCCGCGTGGAGTGGCCCGTGGTTTGAGGCACCGTGTAACAGACTGCGCGGCCCTTCCCACCGGAGGTTCGAGTCCTGCCTCAGGGCGTGTGTGTTATTCTTAAAAATGGCTCTGAGCACTGTGGGACTTAACTGCTGAGGTTATCAGTCCCCTAGAACTTAGAACTACTTGAACCTAACTAACGTAAGGACATCACACACATCCATGACCGAGGCAGGATTCGAACCTGCGACCATAGCGGTGGCGCGGTTCAAGACTGTAGCGCCTAGAATCGTTCGGCCACCCCGGCCGGCTGTTATTCTTAGCGTAAGTTAGTTCAAGTAGTGTGTAATTCTAGGGACCGCTGACCTCAGCAGTTTGGTCCCTTAGGATTTCACACTACGTTTTTAATGAGTGAAAAAATTTGGTGCTAATCCTTCAGTAAGAAACAAAATAAATGATGGTTCATAAATAACGGGGCCACTTAGATATCCAGAAGCACAAAGTAAATAAATTTGATCTGTGCTACTTGAAAAAGAGATAGACACGCTTTTTAAGATCTTAAGAGCTTTACTTTAAAAATAATGTAGTCACGCACGTATGAAGATATGCTGTTTGCCAGCAACCTCTACTTCCGCCATTTGGGCCATCTAGTGACCTGGCTGGAATGCTGTGGACTTTCTCTGTTGGTCTGGCCGCAGAGTTTAGGGTTTGAGAAGTTTCACGCCGTCTGTACTGTTAGAGCTGAGTTCGCTGCAACCCACATGACGAATAAGTTGTGCTTGGTGCTGTCGGCGCCGTAGGGCTAGGGTGCCGTGGCAACAGGTTCTCTGAAACAGATACATGCCTTTCAATGCGTGGCTGAATATGTGGCATAAGACGTGTCTAACAACATACGACTTTGTCTGCTACTGGGAGCGATAGCGTCTGTTAGGTATCTAAAAATGTCCATTGAAAGCCGATCCTCTTACGGCGTTCGGTCAGAAACTCGTTGAGATGGCCCTGCATTGACAACAGACATTGCTGTCAGGTTTGAAACTGACTTTCACTGATAAGGTGTGACAATCACTGTTCTTAGTCTTGTTACATGGCTGCGAATGGTAAACCATTTATTGTTGACTGGTGGACAACCTTCGTAGATACAATCACGATAGTTCCACTCTGTTACTGTCACGTCATCCACCCATTCTACTACACTGATTCCACAGAGCTGATCCTCCGATACACACCACATCACTGCCATGCTTTACATCAGCCGTGGTGTAACAGTTCTCCACCATCTACAGAATGCCAAAGCGATCAGGGGCTGACAAATTTTTCGTCCGATGAGATTATTTTCAGCTTCGGGAATGTAGAACAGGCCTATGAAAGGAAGTAAATTATCGAATATCAGAATTTACGATCAACTCTGGTTACGTTTAGTTGTGACGTATTTTAGTACTGTGAAAAAGCATAAAACTGCACGACACACCCGGACACGGTATTTGCTGTTGGTGCAGGTCGCCATCTACCGACAAATGTATCATTACTACACACCACAGCACTGGGGGCAGGAGAGGATGGCACGCAGGAACACTTCATTTAAAAACTGCGTCGGTCGTCGAGAGCTATTAAGAATCGTGATAACATCATGCGGGTCATCGGAAAGCCTAAGAGACGTGTATCCGAATCGGTTTTCAGTTTTGTTACCAGATGAGAGCATCTGAACGTATCTTGCCCCCACCCCCAATGGATTGTCCCACCGAGATTCTATGGTTGTAAGGTGGCTCTAATTTCGCACCTTACAAGCACCAATCTACATACTTTGAGATGATTTGAAACCGAAATAGGTATCATTTGACAGGTTGCACATCGTATACATGGATATTTAAAGAAGACTGACGTTGTCAAGTACACCTTGTAAATACTTATTAACGCTTATTGCATGAAAGGTGATGGAGTGTCCTTATTATCAAAACGGCGTAATGAATTATTGCCTATAGTAGTAGAGGTTGGAACGCCAGTGGAAATGAAACGGAAAGCATAACTCAAGCCCTGGGTGGAAAAGCCCGCACAGGTGTGTTGCTCTTGCTTAACACAGGAAATAGACTAGGCTAACGGTCGGGGCATCGGAGGGCTGACGCACAATATAGCGGCGGCTGGTCGGTGTTGTAGCGGGGCTGGAAGGATAACTGGACAATACTTCAGAATCTGAAAATCTTGGACGCAGCAAAGAGGAACGAGGAAGCCTCACCTCGGAAATCATGCAGGCTGGGTTATTTCCAAGGATTTTTACTCTGAGAAGGGTACCATTGAATGTATTCCTAATTAATGGGGATAGGTATTTCCTCACAGACTTTCGCGCTGCACGACAAAAGACTAAAATATGGTTGGTCGGCTTTCGGAAGAATCTGTAGAGAAGGAGAATATTCCGTGGTTTCGAGAATATGATTCGCCTTCTGCAGTTACGAGGGAGGGGAACCGAGCTTTTCTGGGAAGCCAGCGGTGGAGAGAAAAGTAGTCTCCCCTTTTGACCACCTGTGTTTGACGGTCGCTCCGTATCAGCTTTTTTTTGGTACAGATGGACTTGCTGTCTTTGCTCTCAGGAGTTTTTACAGTTAGAACGGTTAGCCACTGTACTGTTGCGAACTGACAAGATTATGGACTTCGCCTCCGGTTAGGGAGTCGTCGTTGAGTACGCAGCGTTCAGTGATTGAGAGCACTTCTTCTGTCTATACTCAGGTAGAGACGTTATCTGAATTCCGTCCTTGTGCCTGGAAGTTCCCGTTTCTTGTCTGTCTTCTGCCATCCTAGTGTTCTAAAGAGTCTATTTTGTGGCTGGAGTTCTTCCATCATCGCTGACATGTACGAGAACCATCACTCCGACGCACCTGGAGCAGTAGATACAGTGATATTGCTAATTGCTTCGGCTTATTAGAGCTATAAGGCTAAACAGTGGTGATCACGTAGCTCTTATTTACACCGAGGTTGCACACCACTGTAGATCATCTTTGAAAGCAGTGTCTTCTTGTGTTTGGTACGTAGATGATGTCAGTCATCTCACGTTATTTACATAAAAATGGTCAGATTTGGGCAATTGATCGATCATATTACGTAGGAAATCCTTTTGTATCTCTTTATGTCCATTGGACATTGATATATAAACATTTGTAAAATATAAAGGGGTTGTAATCTATAATACATGTATAATCAGAAACAGAATTTATCATTTGTAGTTACAAATTCCCTTAATCATTCATTTATTTTTATGTTGTAGTTTATATGTTAAAGAGCAAGAAGAGGAGATCATATGACCATTAAGAGATCCTAAGATCTGCTTCAGGGGGTGGTCAGACAGGGTCAAATCTTCATTTTAGCGTTCATTATTTTCCACTGGGCACATTCATTTTACAACCGCCTAGAGTAGCATCTTGGACCCTTCTTCGATTCTTCTGATAGTAGTTATAAATTGCTTTGAAACCTCGTAAATTAAAAAAAAATGTTTTCCTATTTATAATGTTTATGTGTCATTGGTAGTGGTCTCAGCTTTCGTCTATAGTTTGCAGTGGTAAAGTCACGAGATAACATTTAAAGGAATATTTGTATATTTTACTGTATTTCTTTTCTTGCGCTTCAGCCCGCTGGCTGCTTTTTATTAATATTTATGTTATGTTCTTTGTCGTTGTATTTTGTTTATATTGTAACAACACTGCTCGTTCATGACGCTGCCATTAGTTTACCTTCTTTGTTGTGGATATCTTATTTTACATGCCCGTTACATAATAAACGTGGGTAGTGTAAATTGTGTCTACTTTTAAGACAGAATTTTGTCAGGGATCAGTCCATGATAACTAGGGCGAAAGCGGGCGTAGTAGCACAACAGGTCACTAGTTATAACAATTTAGAAATGGCAGATATATGGGGAAGTTAAGAAAGCCAATGGGGTGAGAAAGAGTTAGCTTTGTTAGCAGCACAAGGCACAGGTGAGGAGAATACCGATCCAAGGAACTTCTTGACGATGATAAACACAGTCAAGCCCGTGGTGGGCAATCTGAAAGCGAAGATGAATACCAAGAAATGGAAAGGGAAAAGGGCAGAAGATCACCTAAGAGTGGGGAAAGAGGAAGTCACAATAGGAGAGATGTAGATAACGCAGGTGTGTTGGAAATGCTTGTATACCTAAAAGCAATGGGAAGTGAAATGGGAAATAAAATTCAAAAGGTCAGCTTTGATTTGGGAAGCCAAATAAAAAGGTGGAATGATGAAGTAAGCGCTGAATTGGGAGATCAAATAAGAAGGGGGAATAACGATGTACGCTCTGAAATGTGAAGTAATATTCAAACCTTAGTGCTAAAATGGGAAACAAAATTCAAAACGTTAGTGCTGAAATGGGAAATAAAATTCAAAACGTTAGTGCTGAAATGGGAAATAAACTTTAAAACGTTAGTGCTGAAATGGGAGGTTAAATTCGAAACATTAGTGTCAGGATTCAGTAGAAAAATCATGAAACAAAGGAAGTGAAAAATGAGGTAGTGACGCTCCGAACAAAACTAGAACGAGAGATTGCACAGATCAGAAGAACTGAGAATGAGGCGCGATTACTAGCGATGGGTGCAAAGCGGATTGCTCTTAAAACATTAGGGAAGACAGAAAATACCACAAAGATAGGTAGAGGTGCATTAACGAAGTTGCAGAGGCGCTTGAAACAAGTAGAAATAATGCACCTGCAAAAGACAAATGGCTCTGAGCACTATGGGACTTAATATCTATGGTCATCAGTCCCTTAGAACTTAGAACTACTTAAACCTAACTAACCTAAGGACATCACACACACCCATGCCCGAGGCAGGATTCGAACCTGCGACCGTAGCAGTCGCGCGGCTCTGCAAAAGACAGCAGGCATTGACCGCGGAGCTCTCACAATTTAAACAGAACAAAGAAAGCGAAATGAAGCAATTAGCTGAGGAAGTCAGATCGAAACCTAGTCAAAAATCACATCTCAGAAAAGTAAGCAATTGGAAACCGGAAGAACCTGTTCAAACTCAGCACAATCGTGTCCAAGCCCAGACGATACTAGAATGTGCTCGAATGCATGAGTTGCTCATCAACTACAGACTGAAAGAATATCTGCAGAGCAACGAAATATCGCTAGAGATATTGCCCCCGCGTCTACACAGGGACGACTGGGTCGCAAATTGCGAACACGGAGAACAGCAATGATGTATTTCATATACATAATTGGTACCCGATAATGCGCACCATAGGTCATTTTTTCAGTGATGAAAACGTGTCAGGAAGTAGAAGAAAAGGCGCCCAATGTAACGGTAGACAGGAAACGTTAACGCCAAGTGAGAATGTGATAGGCCAAGCGCGAAGAAATTCTAATGAAATTTTCTATTTTAAGCATTTTATCTCTGTACGACAATTCCAGCATTACAAACACGAAGGTAATGTTTTACACCCAAAAACTTTTATTGCATAATTTGATTTATCATTACCTCCTCACTGGCCACCGATGTACAAACTGGACTTCGTATGTTCACATATCGAGGGAACATCTGCCTAATGCATGCGGAACATTGCAAAAACGTGCACGTCATACGAAGTGTTTCGTGACGCATTTTCAAACAAATACTGGTCCAAGGAGACACAGGACAGGATCAAACAGTAATAATGATGAGAAGAGACTTGGAGAGTGCAGGGTTCCGCAGTGCGGTGAAGTATTTCGCAAACGTGACCAAGAAAAATCAGTATTTGGACGACCCATGCACGAAGGCGGAGATCGTAAGCTTGTGTTACATGAAGTTGACAATCTCCTACCAGTAAACGCTCGTCAGCCGATGTGGAAGAGATCTAAAAGGATTCAAGGGTATCCTAAGGGAGTTGGAGTTCGATTTCAACGAGCAGCAGGCACGAGAAAAACGTAGGCAGAGAGGCGTGCAAAGTGAAAGAGGGGAGAATAACGGAGAGAATTATAGAGGCAAAACTATGTAAATCGGCCGCCTCAACGAAACATGGACCATAGATATCGTAGTGGGAATAATGTACATTGGAAGAACTATGGCAGAGAATATAAGCAATAAAATGAACGCAGATGGGGCCACAAAATAATGGCGCATCATGAAGGGTGAATAGAGAAACTCGTCAACGGTCTGACCCAGATGGTTTGGAATGAATACCAACAGGAATCTGGAACAATCAGTTGAAATTAGACCACCTAACGCTGGGAGAGTACGCCAAAATGACGTAGAAAGTGAACAATGACTAGGCCAGTCGACGGCATTAGTGAAAATGCGTCCGCAAACCGTCTCGGAAGTAATAACATAAATTTTATAGAATACGAGGACATGAGGGAGATATTACTTGATGAAATTGAAACGTTACCAAAACAGGAAATCTATCCGTTAGTAAAAGTACAAATTGAAGGAAGTGAGGGTACTGCTGCAATAGATAGTGGAAGCGAACTCTCAGCTATTTCAGATAGGCTGTTCGCTAAAAGCAAGGATTCAGTTAATCAAAATGGCTCTGAGCACTATGGGACTCAACATCTTAGGTCATAAGTCCCCTAGAACTTAGAACTACTTAAACCTAACTAACCTAAGGACATCACACACACCCATGCCCGAGGCAGGATTCGAACCTGCGACCGTAGCAGCCCCGCGGTTCCGGACTGCAGCGCCAGAACCGCACGGCCACCGCGGCCGGCGATTCAGTTAATCCACCGATGCTCACAGTACATAAAAGAAAGGTATGAGGTCCGTTAGTTGGAAAGGGTATGAAAATATCGCAACAAACATGTCCAGATTTTCTATTCCAAAGCTATCATTGATCTAGGAAGAAGGGAGTTAATGTTAAGGAAAGAGAATAAAATAAAAATTAAATTTGATAAGAAGGCAATAAAAGCTCAAATTCCAGCGAGCTGTTTAAAACTACAATTCACGGACCAACGCGCAATTCAGAGGAACGAGTGTAAAAAAATTATGAGCATAGAACGAAGTTCAAACTGGAACGTGAGCAGATTAATGAAATTAACAGTAAGATTGAGTAGAGAATCTGGAAAACATAGACAATATGGACAGGCAAAGGCTGGAGCTTGCATTCAAAAACTACGCAGAAATCTTCTTACCTAAAAGCGGATGCACTAAGGGGTATCGCCGGCGGTGTGGCCGAGCGGTTCTAGGCGCTTCAGTCTGGAACCGCGCGACTGCTACTGTCGCAGGTTCGAATCCTGCCTTGGGCATGGATGTGTGTGATGTCCTTAGGTTAGCTAGGTTTAAGTAGTTCTAAGTTCTAGGGGACTGATGACCTCAGATGTTAAGTCCCATAGTGCTCAGAACCATTTGAACCATTTTGAACTAAGGGGTATCAATATAAATTTGAGATAAAGAAACAGAACGTTTCAGGTACCTCCTTATGCCATCCCATGGTCATACTGGGAAAGGGTTCTAGGTGATCTACGAAGAATGGAGGACGAAGGTGTAATTTAGGCCGCAAGATCTGAGTATAATAGTCCACTACGCATACTAGACAAAAAGGACGGTGGAATTCGACTGGTGTTAGACTCACGCCAAATAAATATCATTATTTTGACGGAGACGGATCGCCGTGAAAGGCTTGAGGAGTTCTTTCAAAGACTTCACGGTGTTTCGGTGTTTTCTTCACTTGATTTGCACTAGAGCTTTTGGCAGATAGAGCTCGATCCTCACTGCCGAAAATACACGACCTTTATTGCCTTCTGAAAGTGTTTTCAATTCAAATGGCTCCCTTTTGGATTGAATATATCTTCAGCTGCATTTATCAGGTGTTATAGCCAGAGTGAAGAGTTAAAAGAGAAGATCACGTGTTATGTAGACGATTTATTGATAGCAGAAAATACCTGGGAGAAACGTAACAAACTCTTAGAGGAAGTGTTAGGCAGTTCGGAAAGGTATTGGGTGCCTGCAAATATTGACGTCTTGTTTTGGGAGCCGTAGGGTTAGCTTTCTCGGACACGTGATAACAGGAGAAGGGATTAGTCCGGACCCAGAGACGATGGCAGCAATTGCTAATTTTGCCCGTCCTACAACCAGAAAAAAACTGAGAGGGTTTCTAGGGATAATGAATTTTTATAAAAAGTTTATATATGTGGAAACATTAGCTAGTCCCCGACCCAGCCAATTGTCGGGGAATGGTACACCCTGGGTGTGAGATGAGTGTGCAGACCGAGAATTCAATAATTTGAAGGCGGCATTCATCACTGCTCCTATTTTATCACGCCCTAACTTATCGCAGGATTTTGGTATGGCCACTGACAGTGCGAAGACCGGTTTAGAATTTGAACAAGACGGCAAATTAATATACAGAACAATCGCCTTTGGCAGCAGGGTACTATCCAAAAGTGAAAAGAATTGCTCTGTTACCGAACTTGAAGCCCTTGCTATAGTATGGGGATGTAAAAAGTTTAGATACTTTCTGTTCGGTAGAGAAAAGAAGTCTACACGGGCCATAGGACCCTAGAATTTCTCCTAACAGCCAAACTTTCACATGGAAGACTAGCGAGATGGGTAACTGTGCTTCAAGAATATCAGTTTTCTACAGTCTATGTGCCAGGTCCGACAAACGTTATTGCTGACGCCCTGTCCCGCTCACCTATTGGTGTTACAGAAGAGAAAGCTGAAGCATTAGATCAAGAGCACTTTTATTTGTTCTACCTCAAAAGGGTTCCATTTGAAAACTTCGTCACTCCAACAATGCAGAATATCCAGAATGAGGAGGGCAAGGACCCAGATTTAGTCAAAATAAAGGAAAAATGGAAGGACCGGACGCAGACCCACATAAGACAGCACTCTTGAGAAAAGGGTTTCAGTTTTAAAGGGCAAACGTTAATGTTTCGTTGCGAGTGGTGTGCATGCCAAATGAGTTAATATATAAGCTTATATGGTAGACACACATAAGTTACGCACATTTCGGTCCACGATAATGTTTTATGAAAATGAGGAGTGTCTGCTATTTCCAAAACATGGAGAAACTTATAATGAAGGTACTAGCCATCTGAAAAACTCCCTAAAGGCGAAATCCATTACTGTAGGGACCCAGGCTCCATTATACCCTATTATTCCGTAGAAACTAAGGCATATGGCAGCAACGGATGTAATGGGACCGTTACCCATCACACCGAGGGGCCATCAATATTCATTGGTAGTATTGGAGCTGACATTCCAATTTGTAACGCTGACACCACTAAAAAGGGCGACTGGTGCAACTGTGAGTAGAGCCTTGTGCAGAGACTTCATAAACCAAGTGGGAACTGTAGATTGTATTATCTCAGATAATGGACCTCAATATAAACCAGAGGTATGGAAAAGAGTATTAAGAAGGTACAAAATAAAACCCATATTTATTAGTAGATTTCATCCGAGTTCGAACCCCGCGGGGAGAATGATGACAGATTTGGGTAATTTATGTAGACTATACTGTGGAAAGAATCATCCATGCTTGGATGTATTTCTTAAAGATTTTCAGGATATTGTAAACGAGCTCCCCCACAGTACCACACTGATGCCACCTAAGATGGTTCTGAAGAATAAGGACCCTCCAAATAAAATTCGAGGACTGATCGATTTTCGACAAAGGACCCGCGGACAACATAAAGTCATAGTGGAGGAGGCTTTGCGCATTATTCAGGTCGCTGAATAGAATTCAAGGTGCACGCAGACCAAAAGGCGCTCTTAAGGGAATTTTTAGCTGGACAAAAAGTCTTAGCTAAGGCTTATAGGTTGTCCAGAAAACAAATGAAGCTATGTCAAAAGTTCTTCAAGAGATACAGCAGCCTTTACGTACAAGAAGGTCCCCCGCACGCAAATACAGTTGAAGTTGAGTGTGCGACATCAGGAAAATCTTTGGGATTCCATCATGTGAGCTATCTCAAGCCATTTATAGAATAAATAGGAAGAATTAAAGTGAGCGTGTATGGCGAAAGTAAAGTATAATGCACATAGTTAGTAATTATGTTCAAATATTGCACTGAAGTTATATGTAGATTTTTCAATATTTTCTGTGCTATTATCATGTTAAAAGACGTACTACAGTGCATAAAAAAAGGGCAGGATGTAGACGACGAGGTATTTAGGGTATGTTTCATTATGTAGGCTATAACTACGTGCACAGCAAGCTGAGTGTACAATTTAAATGGTGTTTGGAGTTTAAGATGTGCTATCTGTCCAAGAAGGAATAAAGTAAAAATGAGAAACATGTGGTACTGCAAAAATATTGCAAAGATGTGTAAAAAATAAATTTATTGCCCAGTTTATGTCGAATGTATTAGTAGAGAATGTCTGCATTTCGAAAAAAAATTAGATATACTTAATGAAATGAGTGTCTATGTTCCATGTTCAGCAATGGGATCACAAATGAGTGACTTGCTAGTAGTGGTCTGGAGTGACAGCTATGTGTGTCATCCAAGTATGAATTGTCTCCATTCAGACAAACGAAAGTTCACTAGGTGGCCTGCTCTACGTGGTTACACGAGAGCGCACCGTTATTTGTATATGGAAGTGTTGTATTTATGCTGTTCAGAGAGATGGTAGAATTGCGTACATGGTGGCCAGTTCTGCAGAATACCATATGAGTGCAGCAAAGTATTGTTTGAGTGTTATAGCGACATTAAATGGGAGTGTAATAAGGGGATGTAGACATGTAAGAATTAATATAGAAAAGTAGAAATGCTATACATTCAAAGCACATGACATCGTGGGTAGTACATAAGGGCATGACAGTCGTGTTGATGAGCAGTGATTTTATATAATGTACTAAAATCTTTACATTTGCGGGTACCACTAGTAAAATAAAATGTAACCTTATTAACATAAAAGGAAGAGTTAACTACAGATAAAGGTAATACCAGCAGCTCTGGAGGAAAGACAGCGACAGAGAAGGTATTAATGAGTAAAAGCGTGAATGAGTAAAGAGAGTATCAGTAATTTTCTACTAAACTTGCTATGTAGCTTATGACTTTTCCACAGGAAGCAAGCCGAAGCATGAAATGAATAAGAGCCCCGCCTAATCATTCATTTGAGAATGTTTGTGCAGACGTGCCCTTTATTTTTCACACATGCTCAAGACGACATCCACGACGAAACTAAGAGCCATGAGATCGTACCATCTTGTGATACCAAACGACAGTATTCTACTTTGAATAGGGTTGTTGTTACACTACTACAACATCCTACTGGTCAGTAGTTTAACAAGTATTTTAACAAGTAGTATTTGCGATTATTGACATTGGGATCTGGTGATGATCATAATTCTACTGTTATGTGTATTTTTTCATAGGTATACAGGTGCCAACAGATATTTAATAAATAATTTACATAGGGTGAGGAGTATGTTCTCTTATAATTAACATTAACTTTGTACATGAAATTTTTCTCAGAATAATAAGAGTAAATAAGTGAGTGTCTTGGCTGATTGTAGATTGTACAACTAGAACAATAATATGTGTAAAGATAAATGACTTCACTGGTGAGGGCATCTTAAAAAAAAGTCAGTGATTTTGTGTTATGTATTGTATAGTATTTGTGTAAATTGGAAACTAATTGTATGTTTTATTGGGTACAGGATTCACAAAAAAGCTTTGCGAGACACACTGGAAGCAACAGTGTGGGTGGAAAGGGAGGCTAACGGCACAGCTGCAGAGAAAATCAGAAGCAAGGGACGCCATCAGTAAGCCAATGCAATGTCTTGGACTTGGGCAAACAGCAGGCCTAGGCTGCCTGCAGACCTTGGGTGACCAGCAACGACAGAGCAGGTAGCGAACGGCCATCTGCAGCAGCCCTGCTGGGTCAGGTCAAGATGGGTGTTTAAACGGCTACTAATGACTTGTCTCCACTGTCGTATTACATTATGGAGATGAGATAAGCAAATTACACACATGATCCTACAGTAACTGCTAATAGCTGTACAGAACTTTGAACTCTCTCTGCTTTCCTTCTACTGTTCTCTACCGGACAGAGACTGGTAAACATCTGAATCTGTACCAGTCAGTCACCTGGCACTGACTTCTGAGGAATGTGAGTCACACACTATGACTCACGTTCCATGTATAATGTCACGAAACAGATAACCTACCTGTCCACAATTAATGATATCCTTATCGAAAATGCACTGTTTGTCTCAAGAGAAAGAACCGACATGAAGTACAGAAGGGTGGAAACACAAACATAGTAAAAAGAAGACTAGCTACCGTTGCACTACTCTTAGCTGACACTGAAGAATATTAAGTGACATATAAAGATACTACCTAACTGTGTCCCTCACACTGCGTGTAAAGTCGACGAAAACTTGGCTGTTTCAAAACGTAAACCCACTTATCTTGCTGTATATTCCGAGGATCCTTTCACATCATCAACTCTACGAGAGGCTTGTAACCTGACAGGCTCAACAGGGTCCAAAGATGGACTTGAAAATCCAACATGACCATTCTGAAATCTTTTCTTCCTAATCTTCACAAAAAAAACTGTAGCTTCCCCTCGTACACAAATGAAGATGACATTGTGTTGTGAAATCCGAATCAGTGTGTGATTCTTGATTTTAAAAAAGCCATATAATTTGATGAATACTGAACAGTTACACCGACAAACTAACAGTTTCCGATATATTTATCATTTTTGTAAACATATTGAACTTATTTATCAGGGTAGTCTTAAGAAAATATTTGTGTATTTAGTTAGGTAAAATTATTTTTTGTCATTCTCTTTGATAATGAGACTATATGCTTCAAAATTTTTAAATATTTGTGATTTATTTATGTAAAGTTATTGTTGGTCATTTCCTTCGATAATGATGCTGTGGGTTTTAACGTTTTAATGTGAACAAGAACAAGAACATTAGTTAAAATTGGTGGTCGATCCGAACTCTTATTACAAAAATCAGTTGTCACAGTAAAAGTAAATGCAGTCTGTCAAAGAATGCTTTAGAACATAAGATATGTGAAACGTTTAAAGAGTACACACGTTATTGAAACACTAGACTATGACAATCAGTTTGTGAAATGATTTTTTTAATACAAACCAAGACCATATATATGACCATGTAAAATTTATGCAGGAGGTTTTAGAGAATTTTATTAAACTGTACAATGACCAGTAGATAACCTCTAGAATAATTGACATAACTACTCGTTTCACATATTAATGGCTAAATGAAGCACATGTAATTTATTAGATGATGGATATTTCTTGCCACAGCCTATGGATGAATGACAGAGAACATGGGCCTCAAGGCAAATGGTTCAAATGATCTGAGCACTATGGACTTAACTTCTGAGGTCATCAGTCCCCTAGAACTTAGCACTACTGAAACCTAACTAACCTAAGGACATCACACACATCCATGACCGAGGCAGGATTCGAACCTCCGACCGTAGCGGTCGCGCGGATCCAGACTGTAGCGCCTAGAACCGCTCGCCCACTCAGGCCGGCGGCCTTAAGTCTAAAAGAAAGATGGGAACTGCCATTTTTCAAAGAGCATAAAATTTTTGTAATGTTAGTTAAATTTCTTTTGATAACATGGGTTATTTTGCATTTTATTGTATATTCCAACTGTCATGTCTTGGAAAAATGTTGCAAACGTAAGGAGCAGACATATTAAATAATAAACACGTAGTAAATAAATTTATGGCAGTAAGCCCATGAATGAAAGCCGAATGACTGTAGAAGAACATGTCATGATTCAATTGTTCCTCTGCCCATGTATTCATATTAGTTCGCTTGTACAGACAATTGAAGGTTGTATTATTTTGTACTGGATGAGACAATACTATAAGAATAACCTGGTACAAAATAATTCATTACGTAAGGGTATTGTAAGGTGGCTATAATTTCGCAATTTACAGGCACTCATATCCATACTTTCCCATGACCTACAAACACAATTAGGTATCATGTGATGGGTTGTACATCATGTATATGAATATTTAAAGAAGACTGACATTGTCACGTACACCTTGTAAATAGTTGTTAACGTTTATTGCATGAAAGGTGATGGAGTATCTTTATTATCAAAATGGCATAATGAGTGACTGCCTACACTAGAAGAGGTTGGAACGCCAGTGAAAATGAAACGGCAGGCATAACTCAAGCCCTGTGAGGGAAAGCCGGCACAGGTGTGTTGGTCCTGCTTAACACAGGAAGTAGACAAGACGGACCGTCGGGGCACCTGAGCGCTGAAGCAAAATTCAGCGGCGGTTGGCCGGTACTGCAGCGGGGCTGGAAGGATAACTGGGCAATACTTTGGGATCTCTGAAAATCTAGAACGCAGCAGAGAGGAACAAGGAAGCGTTACTTCGGAAATCACGCAGGCTGGGTTATTTCTGAGGATTTTTACTCCGAGATGCCTACCATTGTATGTATTCCTAAGTAATGGTGATAGGTATTTCCTCGTAAACTTTCCGCGCTGGACGACGAAAGACTAAAATTTGGTTGGTCGGCGTTCTGAAGAATCTGTAGAGAGGGAGAATATTCCGTGGTTTAGAGAATATGATTCGCCTTCTGCAGCTATGAAGGAGGGGAGCCGAGCATTCCTGGGAAACCAGCGTTGGAGAGAAAGTAGTCTTCCGTTTTGAGCGCCTGTGTTTGACGGTCGCTCAGTATCGGCTGTTGTTCGTACAGGTGGACTTGCTATCTCTGCTCTCAGGAGTTTTTATAACTAGAACTGTTAGCCATTGTTCTGTTGCGAACTTATACGATTCTGGACTTCACCTGCGGGTGGGAGTCGTCGTTGAGTACACAGCGTCCAGTGAGTGAGAGAACTTCTTCTGTCTATACTCAGGTAGAAACGTTATCTGAATTCCGTCCTTGTGGTGAGAGTTCACGTTTCTGTAGAACACAGAGAGGAGAAAACAGTATTAGATTATACTAGTCAGAGGACAGCCTTCTCCTGTCCTAGTGTTTGAAGGAGTTTATTTTGTGGCTGGAATTCTTCCATCACTCCATCGCACCAGATGCAGTGCATACAGTGATATTGCTAATTGCTTCGGATTATGAGGGCTACAAACCTAAAAAGCTGTGATCACGTTAGTTTTATTTCCACTGAGGGTCACACCACTGTATATCATCTTTGAAAGTAGTCTTTTAGTGTTTGGTACGTAGATGATGTAAGTTATCTCACGTTATTTATATTAGATCGCGTAGCCATAAAAAGGAGCAGATTTGGGCAATTGATCAATCTTAATAGCTAGGAAATTCATTTGTATCTCTTTATGTCCGTTGGACATTGATATATAAACATTTGTAAAATATAAATGGGTTGTAATCTACAATAACTGTATGAGTAGAAACAGAATTTATCATTTGTAGTTACTAGTTCCCTTAATCATTCATTTATGTTTATGTTGTAATTTATATGTTAAAGAGCAAGAAGGACGAGATCATATCATCATTAAAAGATCCTACGATCTGCTTCAGGGGTTAGTCAGACAGGGTCAAATCTTCAGTTTCGCGTTCAGTATTTTCCATTGCGCACATTCATTTTAGACCCGCCTGGAGTAGTATCTTGGGTGGTTAATCACAAAAAAATTTGGACGTTGTTCTAAACGGAGTTAACTGTTGGACAGGCTAAGCAAAACAATTTTATAGATATTATTCAAAACCTTTAAGTGTTAATGTAGGCCAGCTAAAGAGGCATCCTGTCTCTGAACTGCGGGTGATAATGACAAGAAGCCGGTCCATTACTTCAGTTCCGAACGATGAGATTCTCTTATCAAGTGTCCTGTGTTACCAGATAGTTCTTTTGTTCTTTTCTAGTTTAGGTGTAGGTTGCTTTGTTAATGAACGGGCATGTTTAGAGGCTTCACGGAAAAGCACAAATTGTAATATCACTTTGTCAACCAACTCACTCCGGAAAAGTGCAAGAAATAAATTACAAACCAAAATGTATGCCAACAGCCACTGGGAGGAAATGAGAACACTTACGCTCACGCCAGGAAGCTGCTATGATCGTTTGTCGCTAGCCATCCAGCTTATAGTCATGAAATACCTGTACTATACCTTTGGACCATGCGCAGTAGCTGCTAATCAAGTTAATATATTGTTCTCAGTGTTTACAATAATTGCGTTTCAGGCAGTATTACGTTATGGAAACCCTATCTGTCTCACGCTGATGAATAGCTGCCCATTCAAAGCATGAAGTTCACATCGTTTTGTGATAAACAGCTGTTTTCTCACTACCTGAATAAGTGTCCGAGACGGGTTGAATGCTGGATATATGGTTACATTCTACAAGTGTGCTGTCGGTGTTTTGTTGTTCATATGAACGTCAACTCGAACAAATGGATAGTTTATGCAAATGAAGTTCAATCGACCGCAGTTGTGTCTCAACCAAGAGAGCTGAGCCACGAACAGATACAAACCGCGCATTAAACGACATGTTTAATGAGATGACATGTAGTATAAAATACAATTATACTATTGTGCGTACTGCAACAGCCCATCAAATGAAGGGAAGGGTATTCACAGTTTATATAAAGAATCAGGTAAACATGAAAACGAAATTAGAAATGTTAATAAAGTTAACCCGTGAATCTGGTGCTCGGTGTTTCATTTGGTTTCTCTAATCGAGACATTTTCAGTTGAAGCGTCTATTTCTTGACGTTGATTGACATCCCAATCACACAATTTGCAACGCTGACAACGTGTTCCAACTTGCAAAGCATTTAGTATTGGCGTTTGAGAGTATATGCGGCAAACGGTTGATTTTTTTTTTAGAAGAAGATTAAGAGAGGTTTCACTGTGACTATGAAGAAACGCAACGGATACGGTGCTCAAGATAAATAGTTTCTTCCAGGTTATCCTTCTGGCTTCATCAAATGGAAGGAACACAGAATCCGACACTATTTCTTCTATTCGTATTAATCGACTGAAATTAACAACGCATGCAGTTGGAGTACTCATACAGTTACAGTTATCATCTATAAAAAATAAAGTTATGCAATGAACTTTTGTTTATTTGCAGATAAATAATATAATGTTGACGGTTTAAACCTTACTCGTCTTACTACCCTAGTTTCGCTATAAGTTATCACTGTACATTCCACATCATGAAGGCAACAGAACATCCTTATTTTATGTTGCTTTCAAATTCTTCTGCTACGTGTCCACTCGGTGTAATTTAGCATCTATACTTCCTGTGTACACCAATAGGACAATAATACGTGTTTTACAGGAATTAATAGCCAACAGTTTATTTACAAGACGTTTATTTCGTCACAAGTAGCTTGCTTTGCTGTTGACCATCCGTTTACTTCGAAGTATGCCGGCACAGGGCAGGTCGCGTGAAAGCTAATCCTTTCGCTGACTGCTCAGGTTTGAAAGGAAGTGAGGCAGCTGCTTAAATTGAATTTCCACGGCGGAGCTTCCACACTCTGCCGAAAGGGATACGCGTTAATCAAGTGCTCATTAAAATAAATGTCACTGGCTTCAGGGCATTTTCAATAGACTATTAATTTTCTTGTGTTCGCTGCTCTTTTCCTTATTAAACTAAGGAAATGAAGACGACGGAGGAGAGAGATACGGAAATTTCATTGAAACTGAGTGAATAATCGGCTAGGATTTATTTCGAGGCTCAGATGTTTCATTTCCACCCAGTCTGCTGTCAGTGAGGAGGGAGTTCTCAAAAGATTTCCGTTAAGAAATATTTGTGTCACTTCTGGAAACCTTCTATGGAAGCGCTTTTCCGAGGTTCCCTTTTCACATTCCTGATTGATACTTCTCATCCTGGAACAAACATTCAGAAAATATATTTTTTTTTATTTCATGGTTTCTTATTCCAAACACAGAGAATAATTTACGTCCTCAATCGCATTGTCAGCAGTATTTTTAAACTCCCTATATAAAGTCTGCTTATGAAATCCTTTAAATTGTTATCATTAGTGGCTATTCAATTTAGAGTGCGCTGCATACATGAGATTGAGAGTGAAGTGCACTGAACAAAGACACACATAATATAAATGACAGAACTGTTGATTCACTTGCACTAGATGTAACTAAATCCCTTTACAGACTTCGGGGACAGGTTTCTTATACCAAAACAAAAAGAAATTCTAGTAAACATGGGTTGTAAAATGAATATCTCAAGAGCTATGAGCACTTCTTCAGTAGAAGAGATGTATTTCACAGCAATGAAGATGAGAAAGTTATCAGAGGTTTTGAAGTATGCATTTTAGAGCCCATATTTACTGGACATTTTTCGTGTTTTATGCTATAGTACCTCCTCCCAAAACACCGAAATTAAACACCTACGTATTCTAAAACAACTACATCAAGTTCAGCTGGTGCACCAGCATGCTTGTACCATCTATTCACCATTAGGGACATCAGCCGAAAAGCAGCCGTTAGCCACATTTCCCACGGTATCAACTTCTTACATGTGCATTCCCCCACCACCACCGTTACATGCAAGCTGTTTCCACGTGTTGGAGCTGTAAAGGCTACTTATATGACTTTCAAGCTGGCGGTAAGTGAAATTATTCCTAAGGCTGGTACGCAGCTTTCAGCCGAAGAGCTTATAGCGGCGTTGACGAAGAAGAAACGGGGTCACAGTTGTTATCTGCGGAAATGGGCATCTTGTAGGAATCGTTTGGGAGCATCAAATATCCTAATAAGGGAATTACCTGACGAGAACGATGTTTCGCTCGAAGATCATTTTCGGTAGAGTAAAATCTATAGAAAAGTTTTATACAAGTACGCTAGATGCCATGCCAACTCTAAGAGAACAATACACTGAAGACACGTCAGAAAGTAAAGTTTTTCTCTCAATAGTTCAGCTTTGTTTCTATTTCCAGATTTAATCAACGTCCTGATAGCTCACACGTGCTCTAAATATAGATTTGTCTTAGCTATACGGCACTTAGTTTGGTAACCAAACTTTGTACTTCCGTAGAGAACGGTCATTACTCGATGACGACGCCAATATGAACACTGTTATACCGGGTGATCAAGAAGTCAGTATAAATTTGAAAACTTAATAAACCACGGAATAATGTAGATAGAGAGGTAAAAATTAACACACATGCTTGGAATGACATGGAGTTTTATTATAACCAAAAAGTACAAAACCAAAGTATTGCTAGACGCGTGAAAGATCTCTTCCGCGCGTCGTTTGGTGATGATCGTGTGCTCAGCCGCCACTTTCGTCTTGCTTGGCCTCCCAGGTCCCCAGACATCAGTCCGTGGGATTATTGGCTCTGGGATTAACTGAAGTCGCAAGTGTATCGTGATCGACCGACATCTCTAGGGATTCTGAAAGACAACATCCGATGCCAATGCCTCACCATAACTCCGGACATGCTTTACAGTGCTGTTCACAACATTATTCCTCTACTACAGCTATTTTTGAGGAATGATGGTGGATATATTGAGCATTTCCTGTAAAGAACATTATCTTTGATTTGTCTTACTTTGGTATGCTAATTATTGCTATTCTGATCAGATGAAGTGCCATCTGTCGGACATTTTTTGAACTTTTGTATTTTTTTGGTTCTAATAAAACCCCATGTCATTCCAAGCATGTGTGTCAATTTGTACCTCTCTATCTACATTATTCCGTGATTTATTCAGTTTTCAAATTTATACTGACTTTTTGATCACCCGGTATTTATAAAGTATTTCAAGTGGTTAAGAGTGATTTTAAATCTCTCTAGCCACGAATAAATTTCTATTTAAATGTTATATTCACACTCAAAGACTAAGCAAAAAATTATCATTAGAATGGAATAAAAAAATACCTTTACATTACTGACTTTTTTGCAGTAATATACACTCCTGGAAATGGAAAAAAGAACACATTGACACCGGTGTGTCAGACCCACCATACTTGCTCCGGACACTGCGAGAGGGCTGTACAACCAATGATCACACGCACGGCACAGCGGACACACCAGGAACCGCGGTGTTGGCCGTCGAATGGCGCTAGCTGCGCAGCATTTGTGCACCGCCGCCGTCAGTGTCAGCCAGTTTGCCGTGGCATACGGAGCTCCATCGCAGTCTTTAACACTGGTAGCATGCCGCGACAGCGTGGACGTGAACCGTATGTGCAGTTGACGGACTTTGAGCGAGGGCGTATAGTCGGCATGCGGGAGGCCGGGTGGACGTACCGCCGAATTGCTCAACACGTGGGGCGTGAGGTCTCCACAGTACATCGATGTTGTCGCCAGTGGTCGGCGGAAGGTGCACGTGCCCGTCGACCTGGGACCGGACCGCAACGACGCACGGATGCACGCCAAGACCGTAGGATCCTACGCAGTGCCGTAGGGGACCACACCGCCACTTCCCAGCAAATTAGGGACACTGTTGCTCCTGGGGTATCGGCGAGGACCATTCGCAACCGTCTCCATGAAGCTGGGCTACGGTCCCGCACACCGTTAGGCCGTCTTCCGCTCACGCCCCAACATCGTGCAGCCCGCCTCCAGTGGTGTCGCGACAGGCGTGAATGGAGGGACGAATGGAGACGTGTCGTCTTCAGCGATGAGAGTCGCTTCTGCCTTGGTGCCAATGATGGTCGTATGCGTGTTTGGCGCCGTGCAGGTGAGCGCCACAATCAGGACTGCATACGACCGAGGCACACAGGGCCAACACCCGGCATCATGGTGTGGGGAGCGATCTCCTACACTGGCCGTACACCACTGGTGATCGTCGAGGGGACACTGAATAGTGCACGGTACATCCAAACCGTCATTGAACCCATCGTTCTACCATTTCTAGACCGGCAAGGGAACTTGCTGTTCCAACAGGACAATGCACGTAAGCATGTATCCCGTGCCACCCAACGTGCTCTAGAAGGTGTAAGTCAACTACCCTGGCCAGCAAGATCTCCGGATCTGTCCCCCATTGAGCATGTTTGGGACTGGATGAAGCGTCGTCTCACGCGGCCTGAACGTCCAGCACGAACGCTGGTCCAACTGAGGCGCCAGGTGGCAATGGCATGGCAAGCCGTTCCACAGGACTACATCCAGCATCTCTACGATCTTCTCCATGGGAGAATAGCAGCCTGCATTGCTGCGAAAGGTGGATATACACTGTACTAGTGCCGACATTGTGCATGCTCTGTTGCCTGTGTCTATGTGCCTGTGGTTCTGTCAGTGGGATCATGTGATGTATCTGACCCCAGGAATGTGTCAATAAAGTTTCCCCTTCCTGGGACAATGAATTCACGGTGTTCTTATTTCAATTTCCAGGAGTGTAAATCTCGTCTAAATGGCCGACTCCCTTCCCCGCCCTTCCCTAATACGATGGCACCGATGACCTCGCTGTATGGTCCCTTTCCCCATATCGATCAGCCACAATAGTCCAGGACTTTGAGGCAAACGTTAGTCTCCTCCCACAAATTTTTTTAGGGTATGAAATGTTCCTTTTACGCTATGAGACAAAACACGAGAAGAACTGAACTGCCTCCATGAAGACGGAATTCTGTCTCTAACAGCCGATTGGCAACACCGTCAGTCATCATGGTGAAAATCAATGGGGATCTGCGAGTTCGTGGGGATTTTAAAGTAACAGTCAACACACAATCAGTTGTTGACAAATATTCCATTTCCAATACGGACTATTTACGGATGGAAAGATGTCTGCAAAGATTTATCTTTAAGATGCAACCTGCTTCCCGAGAAGTGCTGGTCATTACCGCATCGCCAGAGTGCCAGCCATTCACCAACAATATTTTCAACAACTCTTGCGGAACGTTCCGTCGACACTAAACTGTCTCAGTGATATCCTATTAGCTGGAAAAGATATAGCAGATCTCACACAGAACTTAGAGACCTGTTCACCGTGTCATCGTGTCTGCAAAGGCAAATCTCCACTGTTACCGGGAAAAAAGTGAATTTTACTTAAAAAGTGGAATATCTTTGACATATTATCAGTGCTTCGGGCATTCGACATACACTACAGCATATAGCCTCAATAAAGAAGGTACCAGTGCCTCAAGACAAGTCGCAGTCAATATCAGTATTAGGTCAAATAAATTATTACTGTCGCTGCTTTCCGTGTGTTGTGGCACTTGCAAAACCACTCCATCGTCTCGTCCTGATGAATATATTTTGGCAGTGGTCCCCAAACTGCGATAAAGCATGGTAAGACTTAAAACAAGCTCTGCTCTGGCCCAAATGTCTCACTAATGGACGTCCCCACTGGATTCAAACCTCTGTCACTCGATTTCTGGGGTAGGCCATGATCGAGGTAAAGCTCCCAGATTGATGCCATCACCGGAAGCATGTCAACTGAGTCTGACCACAACGGTATTCTCCATCTATGGATGTCCTCTCTTAGTTTTCTATCCCAGAAACCGTGACATCTAATTTTCGACTTACTGGAGATTTGTAGCCAACATGCAATGGTCAAGAACATGAAACACACACGTGAAGATGGTCGATCAACATCCCAGTCGTCACCAAAGGATGTGAATCAACGACTGGTTTCACCCCCCTCACATCCCCCTCCCCCCCTCCCCCGGGTTGTCGGACAAGAATGTCGCCGAAGGTTCCAAAGATTGCTTCCTCTATCCTAGGGGGGGAGGGGGGGGCTGTTGTGGTGACAAGTGCAACAGTATCCCACACAACATACGTCATGGCAACGGTACTCTAGTCTTCGGCAGACGGAAATTCAAGCCAGCCAACTTACTAGCAGAACAACAGAGGGCGACTTCAGTGGTCAGACCAGCAGCAGCTCCAAGGCCCACACGTAGCCTCAGTCAGAGCGCACCGGCCGAATTATTTCCTACATCGCCAAAACTAAGTCTGAGCTGAGCCAGTGAAACAGAGGAGACGGCTATTGAGGCACGCATCGCGTTGGCAGCGAGCAGTTCCAGTGCTAGTTGTATTGGGTAGACGTTACCTGGACTATGCATTACCACGATCAATGGGTCTGCTCTTCACCGTCATCGTGAAGTGAGATTGGCCAAACGGGACGAGGTGGAAGCTCGATGCCGAGCCGCCGATTCCTCGTCTGAATCTGGCAGCGGTACTTGTAACGCGTCCGTTTCACAATCAGTTTCACTGTCCACAGTCTTGGCCTGTTGCGTTTTAGGATGGGGGGGGGGGGGGGGGGGGTGCGCATGACGCCGCGAACAAAGCAAGCTCTGACGGTCGACGAACCGCCACGCCCTTCGCTGTACTGAGCTCCTCACGCTCTAACATCTCAACTCTGAATGCGTGCGTGCGACGTGCGTGTCTGCCATAACGCTGTGAGCCTAAATAATCGTCTCGCGGAGTGACATCTGTTTGAATGGCTTGCCGTAAGCAGGAAATAGTTCGGCCTGTGCACGCAGACTGGGGTTTCACGCTGGCATTGCAGTTGGTTACGTCGTCCTCGGTCGGTCTGCTAGCAGGGCGGCTGGTTTGAATTTCAGCATCCTGTGTCTCGGGTACCGTCAGAATAACGTATGTTGTGCGGGTTACTTTTGATGCCTGTTGCACTTGCTGCCACAGCAGATCTATGTTAACTTCAGAATCAATGGTAGACTTCTACAAAACTTAGTTAGTTTATTTCTCTTCTAGTTTATTGTATTTTAATTAATTAATTAATTTAAGAGACTTGTTTATGAAAATTCTCTGCTTATTATTTATTTTTGGTATTTTTAGTTATGATTTCCAGGATTTTAGCTTCAGTGTTTTAAAAGTTAAAGGATATAAGTCTTTGGTTTTAAATACCACAGGAGGGCTAGATATATGTCCCGCAGCGTCGATCTCGCTGATACTCCTCGTCGGAACTGCTCCAGTTGAAATCACTAAAATATTTGTTTCGCTACGAAGATCGTTCGGCACGTGCTATGTTGTATGACGAGTATGAATTGATGTGTCCAACTCTTTTATCAACGAAACGTTTATTGCTTCTGACATATTCTCTCGAAGAATATTGACTGTGAAATGATGCAGGCTCGCACTGCACCTCCGATCGATCTACGTCACGTTATATCAGAAGAACGTTTGTCAAATCTTTTATAAATTGATAAAAACACACCTTGAATGCGTATTATCTTCTTGAATTTGTTTGTTGTGCATCGACTAACTAAACATTGACAATGGAACTTAACAGCGTCGCACAGCAACAGCAAAATCTCTCCAACATGAAACACGTCCTATCTCTGTAATCAATTCACACAAGAGTCCTCCAATATACGTCTTTGGTTACTTATTCCAGAGACATGCGGCAGTAGCATGAAACCTCCAATTCTCGCAGGCAGTTTATACTACTCTCAGCATTAATAATTCGCTGCAACGTTAAACCGTGCTTTGGCAACAACTTTATTGCGTATGGTATAAGGCATTGGATGTGCTCTAGAAATCTTACGCAATTGATGTGTTCAAGGATACGTAAACTTGGAACCCTGCTGCACAGCCAAATGTAGCTTCAAACAATTGCCTACATTACACCCTAGATGTCTCAAGTTGTTGGAAATGAATCGTGGTTGAAACGATTCAATTGGTCTTGAATTTGAAACCAAAAAGCGTCTTAGTCAAACTGTTGCCACTACCAGCACCGGAAGTTGACGAGCAGCGTTCTTATACTCTGTTAGGATTAGGATTCACCCCTCAATAGGATCAACTGTCCACTGCACTTAACAATTCTGCGCTGTGGGTTCAACAGCTACTGTGAGCTGATGTGACGGTTTACGTCCATACCAGTCAAAGACAAGGCCTGACATGTGTCCAACCGGACTTCTTCCACTTCTCCATTAATTTCTAGTTGCAGCAAGAGTTTCTACATCCAGAACATTTTTACTATTGGTATCGGCATTGAAGCACGCTGAGGGCTGTCAGTTAAAGCAAAGGTAAAGACTTTCTAGATGATTCGGTTTGCGGCATGCGAAGCGGATAACGTTGTGGAACGAGTATTGACGTTATTGACATCCTGGGACACAATCTTGTCTCTTTACGAACGACATGGATAAACTTTTGTATGAACTTCCGCTTACTTTGGGACATTTCAATGGACAACAAAGTACTTCTATTTGTGTGTGTCTACCAGTGATGATGGTAGCTGATTGCCGGCTACCGAGTACCACTTCGCCGGAATACCGGGCGATACGTGCTCGGTAAATTGATTGGTTCTCTTCGGTTAAACATAGAACACAACGGTGCCTAATATTACCAAGAAATTGACAGCAGAAGTGTTGTGGAACATAGCTTGCACTGGTATTGTTACTTCATGGGCTTTGGTCATTGATTTAGATGATATAGAGCCTTTGCACTAACTTCCCTAACAGAAGCTAGACATATAATATGAACATGGGTTAATTATCCCAAGTATGATGTGCCACGTTGTTTACAGGAAAAACCGCTGTTGCGTACTAACTTTTGCAAGTAAGCAGCCTAAGCCGTGTATATTTGCTTACGTTGCGTAGCACATTTATTAAATTTGAGTGTACTTGCAACAACGTGGATTTGGTGACTAACAGTCAGTCATAAAACCACGAGTATTAGAAAAGTTCAAAGTACTAGAGGCTGACGTTGGGCGTAGTTTTTACAACACTTCGTACAATTTATTACTAGGTGGCTGTCACAGTACACTGTGATTTTCAGTGTCGTTCATTTGACGTTCCTTGCAGTGAAGAACAAAATGACGTCAACATATCTCGTGACTTTCATTTGCCTTGTCGAAGAAAGCGAGTGGTTAAGAAAGAGGAGTTGATGCTACATCTCCGGAACTGTTGTTTGTTTAGAGATACTGTGACAGGAATTTCTCTTTTGATGTTGTTGCTGTTGGAATTACTAGTACTTTTTTTCCTGCTCCTGTGGATGCAGTTGCTGTTGCCGATGTTGCTCCGACTGCTACTGCCACTTATAAATTCAGTATCGATGCTGCACAATGTAGAAGTTGTTTTCGCCACTTTTCTGTTCTGTTCTCCGTAAGCAGAACCTAGTTTACGATCACTCACACAAGCGGTGATGCAGATATCGGTGGAACAGACAGACATTTCCTGTAGTAATTCACGGCAGAGTGGATGGCTAGCCGGAAACAAGCCTAGAGAGTAGCGAAAACCGTCGTAAGCACGCGCAAACAGTCCGGAGAGTATTCTGAAACGAAAGGCGTAAACACAGGTAAGGTTAATCGCTCTGCTAACAATGGCGCGCATCGCAGGCTTCAGACAATAGTGTAAACTGCCGGACAAGCGTGGGGCCGTGGTTATCTACGGACGCTGATACTTCAGTAGACGGCTAGTGTGCGCGCTGCAGCGGCACTCTCCGCGGCAACGAGCTGTGGCATACTATGAAGCCAGAGTATTTCTGAGCGTTCCTACATATGAATAATCGGTTGGGTGGGAGTTTGAAAAACTGTCAGATACTAAGTTAAATAAAATTGTAACAATATAATCGATTGGTGCAGTGTAAGAAGGGCTGTAGGAAGCCGGTATAACAAAATTTTGTGTGTCAGAGTGAAATACTTTCAGGGAGAAACCGCACGACTAAGCAGTTCGTCTGTCAGAAAAGCCCAAAAAGTCTCGAACAGCTTAGTAAGACGAGCGGTAAAGGGCCCAATCTGCGAGAATGGGTATGACGACGGGTAAAGAGCTCAATCCGAGAGAATGACAATAATACGGCCACAAAGAAAAGGTAAAACAAAACTCTAGAAATATTTCTTCTTGTTAGTACGTTACATGCTCCAGTAATACCTAAACATGGATAATAGCTATACTTATACAGGGTGAATCACTTCAGAATTTCACCGCAAATACTTCTGACAGCGAATGCACTAACGATACGTAGTTTCCACAGAATCCAGTTCTAGGCAAGGGCACGTATTTGTAGTCAATGCACAGATTTTGAGATGGTGAGCCGGCCGCGGTGGTCTAGCGGTTCTGGCGCTGCAGTCCGGAACCGCGGGACTGCTACGGTCGCAGGTTCGAATCCTGCCTCGGGCATGGGTGTGTGTGATGTCCTTAGGTTAGTTAGGTTTAAGTAGTTCTAAGTTCTAGGGGACTTATGACCTAAAATGTTGAGTCCCATAGTGCTCAGAGCCATTTGAACCATTTTTTGAGATGGTGATGAAAGTTCAGTTGTTTACAACAGTTACAAATTTTTAAATGGTACAATGCCTATTAACAGAAAAATCCTAAATGTAGCATAAATGAAAATTTTTATTTTACTTGTTGCAGAAAGCTAGTGCAAGTCGTAACGAGTTATCGTATTGTGAACATTGTAAACACCGACAGTTGGTTGTTCCATCCTCATACTTAAATGCTAGGTGACGATGTTATTTTTATTTACATTGTGTAGTGTGTCCAGTAAGATCGTACTGCGATGGTTTTGTCACAAACTGTGGGATAGTGGATGTAGTAGGACATGCTTGGAAGATAGTATTTCCCAATGCGACAAAGCGGACATGCTCATGGTTTATGGTGAACGTAGGAAGTATGCCGTTCGTTAGCGTACCATGTACATAGGAAGACATTCCAATAGACGTCAACCTCTTCAACCTCTCAAAACATTTACAGGTGATATGAAACGGCGTATACTGGTGCCTGCGCTGCAGTTTCCGCTGAAATGCTACAACGTGTACAGCAATCGTTGCACGGCTGACTGCAAACTTGTACTGACTCTGGTAGTGGTCATTTTGAGCACAATCTTTGAGGGTACATTGGTTCTTGTCGCATTCATTAGTTTTTGCTACATCACAGAAGTAGCAACTGTCGGTATTTACTATACTCATACTACGATATGTCATAAACTACTTACACTATAGACTCCTGAAACAAACACCAGTGACGCTCTAATTTAACCCTCTTGAGTTTATTACTACCAACAGGCATTCTTTCATTGAAATATTTGTACCTTTTTCAAATAAATACACATCTGAAACTCATAATACAGTGTGTTTGGGCTCCATAGAAAGGCCCCTGCCTACAATTTCAGTCTGTGAAATCTCTATATCAGTGGTGCCTTCATTACCCAATATTTGTGGTGCAAGTATTAAGTTATTCACCCTGTATTTATACGCTGACAGAAAAAATGTCACAACGCCAATGAGTTGTACGATATAAACAAAAGTTAGTACGCGTGTTTCTACATCTGAGAGATAATGTCCCGTAAGAGTGGCGCTAGTAGCACCCTGTGAGGATGAAAATCAGGTTTACTTTAAATGCACGTTGTAACGGTTTTGATAGTAGCGTTTGAAATTGAACGTGGTGAGTCGATGTTCTCAAGAATGCCTTTAAGGCGTCAAACAAGCCACTATCAACACCTAACTGAGTTTGAACGAGTTCGTGTAATAAGGTTACGAGAAGCTGGATGTTCCTTATGCAATATTGCAGGAAGACTTGGCAGGAATGTAGCCACTGTACAAGACAGCTGGCAGCGGTGGGTACGAGAATATGCGGTATAAAGAAGAGCGGGCCTCGGACTGCCACGTGGCACTATCGAGAGGGAAGACAATGGAGTTCATCATATGGCTCTGGCAATCTTATTTCATCTGCAGCAACTATCTGAGCAGCAATTGGCAGTACAGTGACAACAAACTGTTACAAAATGGTTACATCAAGGACAAACCCGAACCAGAAGCGCTGTAGTGAGCATTCTACTGACCCTAAACAACCGCCATTTGCTACTTCCGTACTTCATTGGCGTCAAGCTCATTGGGTTGGGGGAGGGGGGCATGGTGGAAATCTTGTGTTTTCTGATGAAATCTGGTTGCCTTTCGGTGCCAGTGATGCCCGTGTTTGGTTAGAAAGAGACCAGTTAAGGGCCTGCAATCAACCTGTCTGAGTGCTAGACACACTTGACCTACACCAGTGGCTATGGCTATAGTTTGGGGTGCGATTTCGTATGACAGTATGAGCACTCTCGTGGTAGCAAGCTCCTTGCTTTCAAGTTTGTGCTTCAATCTTGCGATTCGACTTCTTGTGCTGCCATTCATGAACAGTATTCCAGGGGGGTTTTCCAACACGATAACACATACCACAATTGTAACCCAATATGCTTTACAGAGCGTCAAATCGTTGTCTTGCCCTGCTCGATCACCAGATTGGTCTCCAATCGAGCACATATGGGACATCATCGGACGTCAACTCCAACATCATCCACAAACAACATTACCCGTTAATATATTGGCCGACCAAGTGCAACAGGCATGGAACTCCAAAAACTGACATTCGGTATGTGTAAAATACAATGCATGAATGTTTGCACGCTTGCATTGAAGAGTCTGGTGCTAACATCGTGTGACCTTGCAATGTTAATCACATTTGTTACTAAGAAAAATATATTCCCGAAATTTCGTTACTCTACAGTAATCATTTTTTGCTGTTGTGTTTTCCTTAGTGTATATATATATATATATATATATATATATATATATATATATATATATATATATATATATATATATGTGTGTGTGTGTGTGTGTGTGTGTGTGTGTGTGTGTTTGTGTGTGTGTGTGTGTGTGTGTGTGTGTGTGTTTGTTTTTTCGTAGGTTGGGGAAGGGGTAATTGTCTGTCAGTTACTTCAATGTCAGTCCTCTTTCTTTCGAGAATTCTCAGGAATTATCGATAGGGAAGATCTCTAATTAGTTTCAGTTGCCATACTCCTCCAAATAAATTTTAAGGGGCGTAAATGATGTCCGTCAGTAGGAATGAATCGAACAGTCACATCTCTCAGTGTTACCTTATATGGGATTCCTTTGATACAGCCGCCTTCAATCATACCTTTTTTAAGTACAACTTCCACATTATACTGGCCAAACATATTCCGATGTAGGAATTCTGAGTCTCCAGAATTAAAATATCTCTCTCCATCTGAATGTATTCGAGTCCTTCCTTGGGCACGGGTGCGTGTATTGTCCATAGCGTAAGTCCGTTTAAGTTAGATTAAGTAACGTGTAGGCTTAGGGACCGATGACCTCAGCAGTTTGGTCTCATAAGACCTTACCAAATCTAAATGCAAAGCGTTATGAGAAATAGTGTGAACTCTAAATCCCGTTTCTTCGGGTCATATGCACGAATAATGGATATTAAAAAAATGTAGAATTAAAATATGAAGAAAGAGACATTATCACATCTAAGTTCCATTGTTTTTCGGCGAATTATACTGACAGATTTCAGATAGATTATATAATGGTAAGACAGAGATTTAGGAACCAGGTTTTACATTCTAAGACATTTCCAGGGGCAGATGTGGACTCTGACCACAATCTATTGGTTATGAACTGTAGATTAAAACTGAAGAAACTGCAAAAAGGCGGGAATTTAAGGAGATGGGACCTGGATAAACTGACTAAACCAGAGGATGCACAGAATTTCAGAGAGAGCGTAAGGGAACAAATGGCAGGAATTGGGGAAAGAAATACAGTACAAGAAGAATGGGTAGCTTTGAGGGATGAAGTAGTGAAGGCAGCAGAGGATCAAGTAGGTAAAAAAGACGAGGGCTAGTAGAAATCCTTGGGTAACAGGAGAAATATTGCATTTAATTGACGAAAGGAGAAAATATAAAATTGCAGTAAATCAAGCAGGCAAAAAGGAATAGAAACGTCTCAAAAATGAGATCGACAGGAAGTGCAGAATGGCTAAGCAGGGATGGCTAGAGGATAAATGTAAGGATGTAGAGGCTTATCTCACTAGGGGTAAGATAGATACTGCCTACAGGAAAATTAAAGAGACCTTTGGAGATAAGAGAACCACTTGTATGAATATCAAGAGCTCAGATGGAAACCCAGTTCTAAGCAAAGAAGGGAAAGCAGAAAGATGGAAGGAGTATATAGAGGGTGTATACAAGGGCGATGTACTTGAGGACAATATTATGGAACGGAAGAGCATGTAGATGAAGATGAAATGGGAGATATGATACTGCGTGAAGAGTTTGACAGAGCACTGAAAGATCTGTCGGAACAAGACCCCGGGAGTAGACAACATTTCATTAGAACTACTGACGGCCTTGGGAGAGCCGGTCCTGACAAAACTCTACCATCTGGTGAGCAAGATGTATGAGACAGGCGAAATACTCTCAGACTTCAAGAAGAATATAATAATTCCAGTCCCAAAGAAAGCAGATGTTGACAAATGTGAAAATTACCGAACTATCAGTTTAATAAGTCACACCTGCAAAATACTAACGCGAATTATTTACAGACGAATGGAAAAACTAGTAGAAGCCGACCTTGGGGAAGATCAGTTTGGGTTCCGCAGAAATATTGGAACACGTGAGGCAATACTGACCCTACGACTTATCTTAGAAGAAAGATTAAGAAAAGGCAAACCTACGTTTCTAGCATTTGTAGACTTAGAGAAAGCTTTTGACAATGTTGACTGGAATACTTCCTTTCAAATTCTGAAGGTGGCAGGGGTAAAATATAGGGAGCGAAAGGCTATTTACAATTTGTATAGAAACCAAGTGGCAGTTATAAGAGTTGAGGGGCATGAAAGGGAAGCAGTGGTTGGGAGGGGAGTGAGACATGGTTGTGGCCTCTCCCCGATGCTATTCAATCTGTATATTGAGCAAGCAGTGAAGGAAACAAAAGAAAAATTCGGAATAGGTATTAAAATCCATGGAGAAGAAATAAAAACTTTGAGGTTCGGCGATGACATTGTAATTCTGTCAGAGACAGCAAAGGACTTGGAAGAGCAGTTGAACGGAATGGATAGTGTCTTCAAAGGAGGATATAAGATGAACGTCAACAAAAGCAAAAAGAGGATAACGGAATGTAGTCGAATTAAGTCGGGTGATGCTGAGGGTATTAGATTAGGAAATGAGACACATAAAGTAGTAAAAGAGTTTTGCTATTTGGGGAGCAAAATGACTGATGATGGTCGAAGTAGAGAGGATATAAAATGTAAACTGGCAATGGGAAGGAAAGTGTTTCTGAAGAAGAGAAATTTGTTAACATCGAGTATAAATTTAAGCGGCAGGAAGTCGTTTCTGAAGTGTAACATGGACGATAAATAGTTTAGACAAGAAGAGAATAGAAGCTTTCGAATTGTGGTACTACAGAATAATGCTGAAGATAAGATGGGTAAATCACATAACTAATGAGGAGGTGTTGAATAGGACTGGGGAGAGGAGAAGTTTGTGGCACAACTTGACTAGAAGAAGGGATCGGTTGGTAGGACATGTTCTCAGGCATCAAGGGATCACCAATTTAGTATTGGAGGGCAGCGTCGAGGGTAAAAATCGTAGAGGGAGACCAAGAGATGAATACAGCAAGCAGATTCATAAGGATGTAGATTGCAGTAGGTACTGGGAGATGAAGGAGCTTGCACAGGAGAGTAGCATGGAGAGCTGCATCAAACCAGTCTCAGGACTGAAGACCACAACAACAACAATAACAACGTTGTATGGAGATTATGATCACGTAAAATTATTTCAAATGAGACATATCTTACATTCCTTGCCATTTTATTAACGCATTACAATATTAACTTGCTATATCATGCGAGTAATTATTGTTTTTTAGTTTTTATGGCTCTAACTTTCTGAAACAACTAGCTAAAAAGGCACCAAGTTCTTGAGTTTGTGCTGACCAAGGCAACGTTCTACAAAACTTCGAAATAAATCATAAGAATGGTCGCATTGAATTTGTACCCAAAGAATAAAGTATGGCAGCCTTTATAGTCGATGTCACTAAATTAGCAACTGTTGTGGAATTAGTCAAATGGGCTACTTTAGGAGTCGCAGAGGCACGAGCGTCAACATTTCGTGGCAGTATGACAGTAACTTAAAACTAGCTCACACTGACGTGTCGTTGACACCACGTAAGGGTACGCAGAGATGTTGAGGGAAAAAGAATATCATCGTTGCATGTCAAACAATGTTCAACAGATTGAAAATACGACATTGTAAAATTTTGTAGCTCACTTGCTTTCTGCTACCGCCATCAGGAATTTACCTCCCTTGGGCTACAGTTTATACAGTAAAAGGAACCAGTGTATGAGGAGAAACAGCAGTGAAACAACACATAAAACTATAAAAAATCTTCTCCTAAAAAGTAGAATAAATAAGTAAATGAAATATGGCTATAATCACAACTTCCTCCAATACAAAAACATTTCTCTATAGCTTACACTTTCCCAAATACGAATACGAAGACTTTTACGTCTATCGAGTGGTTAAAGAAAGAAATCGTGTAGTGCAAAGAAACATTCTCCTAGGCAGTCATTGTGGTAGGATGGTTACGGGTTGGCCCTCGGCTCCCGCTGGCGGCCAGACTACGAGCCCCTGTTAGGTATGCAGCCCTGTCACCCGGCTGTGACCTCTCGCCAAGCTGTGGATCCCGCGACGGCTGTCAGCTGCTGACGCAGGCAATCCGCGCTGACAGACAGCGGGATCAGCGCGCCGCTGATTGCGGACCTCACCTCCGCCCTGGGAGCAGCAACTGCAGTTAGATCAGCGCAACCTGCCCCCACCAGTAGGTATCTGCAGCTCAGACAAATGCTACAAATACTGTCTGAAGATTAAGTAGTGAAAATAATAGTAATAAAAAAAACTGAAAGACAAAACATGAAAATTGACTGTAAATGACCGAAAATTTTCGCCAACGTCGAATCTGTAGTATATCTGTAGGAAAATATTCTGTTACTAATACGCAAATAACCTAATGAAGTAAGTGCATTATTAGCTTATGTTCGATAGGGTCTGCAGGGTAGTATGTCAGCAAGTGAGTATCAAGGAGTATCAAGACTCGTCGCTGTGTGGTACCAGTTTTTATTTTTTCCCTTTCACTGCAGGTCTGTTTCGACTAAACTGACATTACCGAGTGACTGCAGCACAATGTGTGTGCCATTCTCATTATTCGTTTTTATGTTATACTACAACGTTTATGAGCATGGATTACAATTTACTTATTGACATAGCCCCGCAGACCTTAGCTGGGATAGATACCGGGGAAAATATAAGACAACGCTGATATGACAGTACCTTGAATACGTGGAAGTTGTGGGGAGTACGGGCACGCACCATTTATCTAATGAAAGTTTTTTATCTTTAAAATTTTACAACTTCATTAATTTGATTTTAAAATAGTAAGTGAGCATTCGTTATCTGAACACAAAGATCGTCAATATAGTTTCTTAATGAAGGTTCATGATTCTTTTTAACCAACAGTCTCTTCGAATAATAACAAATCAAAGAACAGCTCTCAGAATCGACTTACAACGCTTAAAACTCAAAATCCCTTTCCAAGCAAAGGAAAAAATACAAATTCCATAATAAAATAAAAGATTCTAACGCAAACATGGCAATTCCACAATTTTCCTATGCATCATCTGTGATCTCTGAAGGCAATAAAATATTGATCACAAAATTTTAATTAAGCAACTTAAATGCAATAAAATGTGATTACTATCAATGTACACAAATCCCGTAGCCTCTACGACGCGCACCGTATCTCAAAACATTTTTCTTCCTTTTTAAGCATTTTACACCATTAACCTCCCTACATGAGAAGCACACGACACTCAACGAATTATGACAAGTAATTAAGCAAAGATTTTATAACTAACCAGGCATATAAATCTTTTCCTTTTAAAATAAATAAAAAACAAAATTCAACTATTAAGCTCAGTGGTTACATCCGTTAAAAATAATGTACAATACGTATCTTTTGATTTCATCTTGGTCATACACCGTGCTGTCCTTCAGGATCACATGCGGTACGAGGAAGATTTTCCACGATGTACAAAATGTTAACAGGTCGCAACCAACTTACACAAATTGCATACTGGGATTGTACGTTGATATGGATGTGGCTCGCTAATCTTAAAACGGGCGAGGGAGTATATGCGGTACTATAGAACACTTCGACTATACCGCACCGCACCGTACCGCACCAAACAGCAGTACGGTGGGGTAGACAAGAGAAATCAAGAACTGTTACAAGGCAACCTCAGTAAAGTCAGTAAGAAAATATTTGCGGTTTAAAATCTTGGAAGGGCCACACCAAACCACAGAATGACATCACAAGCTAAATTATGAAAATACTATCGGCGAGCTCGCCACGACAAATAGAGCCGTAAAATACCATAAGAAGTGAACTGCAATTATTACGGTTGATTAGCGTCCGACCGAAAAGCTCCACAGTCAGTCTTTCTATCACTAAAAACACTTAATACCTCCAAAGTTCACTCGTGGACACTACCAGAGTTCCAAATTATTCGTTTAACTGTAGATGGAGTTAAACGCGCTGGGGGGACGACTTAGGTTTCTTAATAAGACAAGCAATGTTTCGGTCCCTCACTTGGACCTACCTTCGTTCCAAAACAGTCATTCACTTTAAAACAGCTAAATAGATGACAATACCGATATCAACACTCTCGACCCTAGCTGCGCTCTAACTGGAGACTGCAGGTTCGAAACATGCTTACACCACTCAAGTCTGATACATGCGCCACCAACCTGCACCTTTTTAGAATTCTTATGTTCATCCCATACACCAAACTTCCGTAATTCACCGTCAGGATCCAAGAGCAGAACCAAGAAAGAACTTCTCAGCCCTTGAATGACCACACGATGATCGCCATCTGGACAACGCCGGCCCTCCACACTTGCATCTTCGAGCCCACGGCGTTCCGTCACCAACCGACTGCTTCCGTGGAGCCCAGCGACCAAGCGGCCTTGCTCTCCGACACAGACGTCGCTCCTCACGCACAGTCCAGAGCTAACTCACAGCAACCCCCGTCTTCCTCGTTCTGTCTCCTCGTGGCGCGTGGGAAGCCAACTCACCAAAGCTATGCTGTGACCAGAGAATCCAATCCGATCTCGATATTGACATCACGGCGAGTAGTGAAAAAGCTGGTGATTTAAAAAGCAAAAGAACGTTAAATATCGAGCCGTACCGGCTACTTATATATTTACTTGGATTCACATACATATGAAATCTTTGGCAAATGTATTTGGCTGTCGTTCTATATTGTCTGAATTAATTGCATCTGCAATCGTTATAAAAATAAGTTACTACGAACATACATCAACCATAGACATACGCTCAACCAAGTTATGTAAATACACTACGTGATGAAAAGTATCCGAACACCAGGCTGAAAATGACTTACCAGTTCGAGGCGCCCTCCATCGGTAATGCTGGAATTCAATATGGTGTTGGCCAACCCTTAGCCTTGATGACAGCCTCCACTCTCGCAGGTGTTGGTAGGAGTTTTGGGGAATTGCAGCCCTTTCTTCACGGAGCGCTGTACTGAGAAGAGGTATCGATGTTGATCGGTGAGGCCTGGCACGAATTCGGCGTTCCAAAGCATCCCAAAGGTGTTCTATAAGATTCAGGTCAAGATCTGTGCAGCCCAGTCCATTACAGGGATGTTACTGTTGTGTAATCACTCCGCTACAGGCCGTACATTATCAACAGGTGCTTGATCGTGTTGAAAGATGCAGTCGCCATCCACGAAATGCTCTTCAACAGTGGGAAGCAAGGAGCTTAAACATCAAAAAATGTTCAAAAGGGCGTGAATTCCTAAGGAGCCAAGCTTACGCACTACTTAAACTAACGTTTGCTAAAAACAACACACATAGTCATGCCCGAGGGAGGACTTGAACCACTGGTGGTAGGGGCTGCGCAATCCGTGAATGGAGCCTCAAACCGCGCCTTAAAACATCGGTTTAGGCCTGTGCTGTGATAGTGCCGTGCAAAACACAAGGGTGCAAGCCCCCTCCATGAAAAACACCACCGCCTCCGAATTTTACTGGTGGTGCTGCACACGCTTTCAGATGACAGTCGCCGCGCATTCGCCATACCCAAATCCTGCCATCGGATCGACACATTGTGTGCCGTGATTCGTCTTTCCACACAACGTTTATCCACTGTTCAATCGTCCAATGTTTACGCTCCTTACACAAAGTGAGAGGTTTGGCATTTACCGGCTTGATGTGTGGCTTATGAGCAGACGCTCGACCATGAAATCCAAGTTTTCCCACCTCCCGCCTAACTGTCACAATACTTGCAGTGGATCATGATATAGTTTTTAATTCCTGTGTGATGCTCTGGATAGGTCTACGTATTACACATTACGACGTTCTTCAACTGGCGGCGTTTTATGTCAGTGAACAGACGAGGTTGGCCTGTAGGCTTCTGTGCTGTACGTGACCCTTCACGTTCCCACTTCACTATCACTTTGGAAACAGTGGACTTAGGGATGTTTAGGGGTGTGGAAATATCGCGTACTGACGTATGATACAAGTGACACCCAATCACCAGGCCACGTTCGAAATCCGTGAGTTCCACGGAGCGCCCCATTCTGCTGTGTCACAATGTCTCATGACTACTGAGGTCGCTGATATGGAGTACCTGGCAGTAGGTGGCAGCACAATGCACCTAATAAGAAAAATGTTTGTTTTTGTGTGTCTCCGGATACTTTTGATTACATAGTGTATCATCTGTATAACAGAGCTTATACATTGTGAACATATGACATCACAGTTGCAAAACATTCAATGTCATAACAAAGTAATTTTTACCTTAATTCAGCAAACGTAGAAAACAGGGAAAATGCAGTTACCAGGGTATTAATGTATGTTAACCCATTTAGACAATATATACCCGTACGTAAAATCCATGCTCAATGTTCTGCTTTAACAGAGGAATATATAATGAAAATAATGTTACCTACATTTTAGCTCTGATCGCCTGATAACGGCAATTCAGCCGAAACAGAAACAAATGAAAGCTAATATCACACAACAGTGAGTTTGGACACTCGTTATGAATAAGTGTATTAGTTCGATAACATTTTGATCATGTTGACATGTTCATTGCAGAGCCTGTTGGTCACATTTGGTTCTCGTTTGATAGAGGAGAATGCAAGGATGTCTTGAACCAGATGGAACACTGGTTATCTCACTTCAAGCCACCTAATGCTGTTCAGAGAACCTCAGATAAAAATCTTCCATGTGTTATCTCCTGTCTTTTGGGATCGACCTTCGTAGTGCTGCTACGCCGTTCTAAACATATTCGTGTAATTTCAGGGAGCAGTACCACCGTAAACAAGTCGTTCTTTATCGTTCCAACACATACTTAAAACTACGAATTGTTTTGAGGAAGCCTTCGTGCATTGTCATTTCCTTTCCAGAATATACCATGGCTTTCACTAAATTTATAGAATTTTCTGTACACAAAACTCCAATATCGAGTCAGCATTCACATTCTTCTTTCGTTAATTAATCTTAGCTTCCATTTTGTCACTGTCTAACACAAACACAACGGACAAAAAGTTAGTCACACCCAGGAGAGAGACCATTAACTCCATGTCTCGACATTATATAACTTGCAGCGGGCGGTCACGTTACGCTTCCCCTCTGACGTTAAGGCCTGACAGTGGAGTGATGTGTATGCACCAGTCGGTTGTACGGGATCACCGCAATAAGATGGGGCAAAGTGGGGACATGGAAAACCTTTAGAGATGAGCTACTGTGTTTAGACGTGCCCGCAGCGATACGGTGAATGGAGCTGACCTAGTTTTGACATATCAGTATGTGCCTCCCAAATTGTCTACAACGAATGGTAAACCACTAACACCAATATAACACATCGCAGGAACAGTGGTCGGGAAAGGATCCTGACAGGAAGTGTCCCGCCTTGTTAATGGCAATAGATTCCATACTTGACAGAAATAGCAATTCTTAATGGATATATGTTATCAATCAGTTTCCGAGCGAACATGGCGATGAGAACTGTCTGCAGTGGACGTTTGGAATCGGGCATGTCACGAAAAGCCATTGATCATATAAGCACATAAAGATGCAAGTCTTCAGTTGGCCAAACAGCAACGATCATTTACTGACTTGACGCGTGTAGTGTTGTCAGATGATCCATCATTTAGTCTCTCTTAAAATGACGCAAAATGTCGAATGTTTTATTTATTTATTTTGAGTACGGGTCGTCATACCATCACGCGGGCGAACTGATTCAAATTACCGTTAGAATGAACTAGGATGTTTATTTTAACACACTAACTTACCATGTGTCAGCCCTTCTTTTACATCTTCACCGTGTTGGCACTGCCATCTTCCAAAAGCTCAACTATTGTGTTCACAGGACTGCAGGATTACAAGAAATCTCAGGCACCGCATGGCACATCGACTGGCCCCTGCATCCTCTTAATGCCACAGAAAATGCTGATCTTCTGTCGCCGACCACTGCCCCAAATACAGTCTTGAAATAATATACAATGAGACCAGTGTCGTGGTGCAAACGCCAAGTCTCTGGGACATCATAATTGAGAAAATTTAATGAACAGGGCCGTCAGTTTCATATTAAATAATACTTTGGGTCCGGCACAGTATTAATTAAAACATCACTGGGCGTCACATCAACCAGAGTTGGAAATCGGTGAAAGAATTTACGTTTCACAGAGTATCAGTGCGAGCTCTGGAAAACAGCAAACACCAAAGGGCATAACAGGCGTCGGGAATCGAACTCAGCTATAAATAGTTGGGCGAAAGCATTGATACTTCACCGCCTGGTTGGAGTCCAGGTAGCGAGTACACATAATGGAAAAACTCGCAGGACCTGAAGAAGACGACTGAGGCGGTCGTCGAAATATTGTGCAGAAAATGGGAAAAGAAACAACTCAGCGGATCACCCGAAAGCATACCATTAACCGACAGGAAATGCCTGGGCTATACGGAATAATGGATGTAAACTTATCTGCAATTCTGTAGCACTAATCATCAAGCCGGGCTTCGGCTGGGTATGGGAAAGCTGAAAAATTTGTGACTCTTTTTTCTCACCAAACTCGAGACATCAGCTCGATATCTTAGGAATGTGACAAATTTTTTGTCCAATGTGATAATGTTACTGTCAAAATGAAATCTAACAATAATTAAATAAAGTCACTTAGAAAAAAGTCAAGATCGCAGAATTATTTATTAAAATGAAATAAAGTCACTTAAAAAAGGTCAAGATCAGAGAATTATTTATTAAAATGACAGGTCAGATTATGAGCACCATTTAGATGGAACTGGTGGCGTGGTGAACAGGAACCTGTGCTCACAGTCACAGTTAACCGTTACGACCACGCCCAGCTGTTCACCACGCCACCACGCCACCATCTCCAGCCAAATGATGCTCATAATCTAGAGATAGCCGTATGAACGTGCCGAAACCGGCCATTGTATTTTAAATGATCATCAAGAACTGATCACTGTACCCAATTACCATGTTGGTTAAAAAAATTAATTAAACGTGTATGAGAAATGTCATCCATACTGGTGTGTTGTATGCAGAAAATTATTTAAATACAACTAGAACAGTGGTATACTCTGGTAAGGGAGTGCTAACATACGAAGTCTTCCCCCAACAATTGTTAGCGTTACTTATGTTTTAGGACCCTACAAAACTACCTGAAAACGGTGGTGCTGCTCTCTGGAATGACACAAACAAATGGTGGTATATTCTGGAATGGGAGGGTTAATGTATTAAGTCTTCCCCAGAGTAGTTGACAGTGGTTATTATGTGTCAATGTTAGGTTGTGTCAGGCACAAACTGCAGTCGGAAATGTGCGTTGTTCTGTAATGTGTGTTAGGTCAGGTAAACTGCTGGCAATTAAATTTGCAAGACTATGTGGACGCAATGCAACAAATATCGAATTAACTTGAACTGTACGACGTGCATGTATATGTGACAGATCAACATATCAGCGCAACCACAAAGATATTTACGAGTAACGTCCCCTCCACTGAGGTGACAAAAGCTATGTGATAACGATATGGACAATACAGACGACGTGCACAAGGTATAAAAGAGCAGTGGATTGGTGGAGCTATCATTTGCACTCAGGTGATTCACGTGAAGAAGTTATTGCCGCATGACGGGAATTAGCAGACCGTGTGATAGATAGTTGGAACTAGATGCATGGGACAATCGATTTCTGGAATCGTTAAGAAATTCAGTATTCCGTGATCCATAGTGTCAAGAGTGTGACGAGACCGGGCGAGGTAGCACAGTGGTTAGCACACTGGACTCTCATTCGGGAGGACGACGGTTCAATCCCGCGTCCGGCCATCCCGATTTAGGTTTTCCGTGATTTCCCTAAATCGCTCCAGGTTAATGCCGGGATGGTTCCTTTGAAAGGGCATGGCCGACTTCCTTCCCCGTCCTTCCCTAATCCGATGAGACCGATGACCTCGCTGTTTGGTCTCTTCCCCCAAACAACCCACCCAACCCAACCCAAGTGTGCCGAGAATCCCTAATTTCAGAAACAGTTTCTCAACACGGCCAATGTAGTAGTCTACTGCCTTGCCCTAATGACGGAGGGCCGCGGCGTTTGCGCAGAGTCGTTAGCGCTAACAGACAAGTAACAGTGAGTGAAAAAACCACAGGAACATCTGTGGGACATACAACGAACGTATCCTTAGGGGTGACGCCTTTGTTTCATGATCAAAACTTCCTCGGTCCCTCGTTCGAACCCCAGCACCACTTATGAATAAAAATCATCAGTATATGCGGCCGAAGACTTCCGCCATAAGAAGTAACTCTCATTCTGCCAACAACCGAATCAAACGGAGAGAAGGAGCGGACAGAGGTTCTGAGGACTCTCTTGCGCTTGGAATGGGAAACTGCCACTAACAGTGGAAGAATCAGCAATGATGAACGGCATAATGGTGCAGAAGGCAATGGAAACCGCAGCATTAAAGACACAAAGTGTGCATCAACAGAATATGTCGCCAGTAATTGAAATAGTGCTATGATGATCTCTCCATTGACAAAAGACTCCGGACTAGTCCCCTATTCCGATCACCGAGAGGGGCTGCCAAAGGAGACATGTCAATGAGAAAATAGATTCAATAATCAGCGAAAGGATAATGTTCAAAGAGGCAAAAGTTTGAACTTGGTAGGGAAGTTAGAAACATGGAAAGGGAAGTTCAAAGGCTCAGTATAGGTATAGTAGACGTAAGTGAAGTGAAGTGGAAAGAAGTCAATGATGTCTAGTCAGAAGCGCAAAGATAATATCAACAGCAACAGTAAATGGGATAGCGGGAATGGAATTCGGTATGGATGGGAATGTATGGCAGAGAGTGTGTTACTGTGGACAGTTCAGTGACATGGTTGTTCTCTTCAGAATCGACAGCAAACCAAAACCGATAACGATAGTTCAGGGATACATACAGACGTCGCAAGCTGCTGATCAAGAGATATAGAAAGTATATGAGGACACTGAACGTGTAATTCAGTACGTAAAGGGAGATTATAATTTAACAGTCATGGGACTGGAATACAGTTGTAAAGGAAAGAGTGAAATAAAGGGTTACAGGAGAATATATGCTTGATACTAGGAATGAAACAGGAAGAAAACTGTAATTCTTGAAGTTTTACCAGCATACTGAATGCTCGATTAGGTTTCGGGATTACAGCCGGATCATGCTGACTTCTTGCCACGATATTCGTCCAGCCATCTTCAGGTGACTGCAATTTTTTTCCCTTATTGTATTTCCAATTCCTCATCTCTGGTGGGCTGGCAGCAGCATAGGCGTTGCTCTTCAGCTGAAAGATATTACAAGTAGACAGAAAGACATTTAAAACAATATAAAGAAGAAAACATGGCGGAACACAGAAACCAATATGCGGAACATATGAGAAGAAAGCATAAAAAAGTGGCGACTGTAAAACGGAAATAAAAATCTAAAAAAGTATGTTACACAAAAAAAACACTGTAAGGATTATAAGGCACCAGGAAAAGTATGGCTGGAACATAAAGAGTTGCAGAACAATTAAAACAACCACAAGATGGGCGGCATAGCATGGAACAATCATGGACTATATACAGGTCGAACACACAATAAAAACCACATCATTGATGATACTGTAGAACGGCACTCCATGCAACACTAATGTGGCACACTTGAATATAAACCAGGGCGGATATGCCAGGGGTGGGGGATGAGGGTGAAGGGAAAAGGAGTGGAAAAGGAGGTGAAAAGGAGGGGAGAGAAAGGGAAATAAAGTGGATGGCACGCCAAAGGGGGACCAGGCAGGGGAGGGATGGGAGAGGAAAACAGCCAAGGAAGGTGTGCAGGGACTCATGGGGGGAAGGAAGGAAATCTGCTCTGGGACAAGGAGGCGGGAGGAAAAGTGGGGTCCATGGAGGGGGTGGGGGATGAGGCCAGAGTACAGTTGGTAGGAAGGGTAGATGTCACAGCGAAGTTCAACATCCTGGAGAGGGAGGTGTTGGAAATTGCCGTGATGAAGGAGATGTGGAGGTGGAGCAAGAGTGGGATACAGCAACAGAGGTAGAGCACTGGGCGGGGGGTGGAGTGAAGGAGGAAACCAGGGGGTGGGTGGGTGGGGAAATCAAGCCATCATATACTGTAAAGGATGGAGAGATGTTGGAGGAAAAGGAGGAATGGAGAGGGAAGGGATGATGTCATACAGGAGTCCTGTGCAGGAAGGAAGGCAGGTACAGAAGACAAGGTGGAGCCTGTGGCGTTCTAGGATTTGGAGGGCTTTATAAAAGCTGGGAGGGGGGGGGAGGGCGAAGCGGCGGAGATCCAGGCTATGCTGGCATAACAGAGGATAGGACAGATGAGGGATTTGTAGGTGTGGAGGATGGTGGAAGGATGCAATCCCCATGTCCGGGCAAACAGGAGTTTCAGGGGGCAGAGGTGGTAATGGGCTTTATGGCTAGATGGTCAGGAGATGAGGCATCCAGGTGAGGTGACAATTGAGGGTGAGGCCAAGGTATCTCAGGGTAGGGATGAGATGCATGGGACGAGCACAAATGGTTAGATAGAAATCATGTAGACGGAAGTTCGACCAGCTGTCAGCAACGTTACCGCAAGAAGGTACTTTTCGATGCTCCGTGGTCAATTTAGCAAATACGTTTTGGACAAAGTAACACTGCCTGTGCTTGGGAAAGGCTTCAGCTTCGTCCCTATGCCGCGAACCCTTCCTCTGACTGATTTTATTAGTGCTGTTGAGGAAGCTGATAGACCTCTTCCTAGTGATGCTTCAGAAGAAATAAGACGTGAAACATGCTGTGCACTCACGAAAGCTCCACCTCAGAGGAGCAACATTTCTGCCATGGAAAGTGCCACACTACGAAAGCTATGAGGAGATCCTCACACGGTGGTTTTACTACCATACAAGGGAAACATCATAGTGCTGTTGCTACATGATGATTATAAACAGAAGATTTATAGCTTCCTGAGTGAACCAATGTGCCGGAAGATTGACAAAGACCCCACAGCGAAAGTGGAAAGGAAAACATCAGCACTGCTGAATTCTTCTTCTATTCTCCAAGAAGTGACCAAAAGACTGAGGCCTCATAGTTCTGTGCCACCCAGGTTATGTGGTCTTCCGAAGGTCCATAAAATAGAGGTACTGTTATGGCCAATTGTCAGTAATATCGACGTCCCCACGAATGATTTGGCAATAAACCTTGCCTCTCTACTGAGACCTTTTGTGGGGAAGTGTGTGCATCATGTTCGCAACTCGGTTGACTTTATCAATAGATTGAAGTCACTTCAAATCACTGAAACTGAATTACTAGTGAGCTTCGATGTCATCTCACTTTTCACTAAGGTTCCTCTTATGGACTCTTTGTCACTAATCAGCAATAGGTTTATTAAACTAGCGTGTTTATGTCACTCTTCTCTAACAACAGAACCCTTAGCCTGTCACGGGAAAAGCCTCATATAACACTAACGTCCCATGAAACACGCTAATGGTACTCTCTGAGAGGATTTAGAATTTTGACCGCGCTTGTGCCTAATGGACAAAGGTACCGGGCTATAATTTTGAATATGGTGAAATTAACAGAAAAACTAAACGGACTTAAACCGTGTGGTAAATTCATAATTGAATGAAAAAAAGTTGAATAGTCGCCAGTCCTATTAGGCACAATAATTTTGAAATATATGAAGGGCTTATTTCAATGTTGGTACAAGTCCATTACCTCCAGTTTTCTGCCTATAATGCTTCTGAAATTAATGATCCAAACAAACAGAAAGAAAGGTTCATCTCTAGCAAGAAGCCATATGGTTGAACATTTCTGGTATCTCAACTGGATATTTTTGAGCGTTCATTTAACTTTAGGACTGTTTATCTCAAAAAGAACAAAAATGGACTTGTACCAGTATTGAAATATGCCGTTCATATGTTTAATAAAACTGAATATTGGTTCTTGAATTTACTTTCCTTGATATTTCGCTTTGAATTGCTCACAGGATACAAACTGGCGCAGTGTACTCTGAACTGTGTGTAGCAGCAGTTACCAATGATGTACACACTAGTGAACTATAGGAAGCAAATTTGCACCAAGCTCATACTAATGACAGCTGCACTCAAGATCACTACTTAATCAAATACTAAAATGTTACTGCCTGAAGTGCAGAACTAAATTTGGACATGAAGGGCTTTTATCTTAACTAACATAAAAAATTAAGATGAATAATATTATAAATACACTGTTTCAATTCCTCTACATGTATCAGTTTTCCTTAGCAACATTAATAGTTCAATTTTCTTTATAATAGGTGGAGAATATGATGGAGACTCATAAACTAGTATAGTTTCGCTAGTCAAACTCTCTCGCTATTACAGTAGAAAAGACTAATTCAAAAGCTAATCATTCACTTCACTTGGAGTAGTTCATAATTTAATTTGCAAGATGATAAAATTCAACACTTTGCTTAATTAACTTCAGAAAAGGAACCATTCATGATAGAAATCAAAACCACATTATTTTTAAAATGAGCTTCAATTATTTGCCTTTTCATCACCTGTTAACTTCAGAAAAGGAACTATTCGTGATAGAAATCAAAACCACATTATTTTTAAAATGAGTTTCACTTATTTGCCTTTTCATCCCCTGAGAAGCAGGTATTCTAGACAACAATATTTACGCAATCTTGCACTGTAATCCTACAAAAGTATATTTTGTAATAAACTAAGGGTATTTTAGCAAAAACCTATTCAGCTTCACTTTGGTTGTTTTAACTTTAACCTTTACTACTCCCTTTATAATAGAAAAAAGTCGCTTTTAAACGCTTAAATGCAAGAAATGTTCATTTAAATCAGGATACTCTGTTTTAGTAGCACTTAGGTGAGGACCCTGTATAGGTTCGTGATCAGGATAGAAAATATTGTTCTGAACATGGATTTACAATGTTGTGATTATTATTATTAAAACCACAAACAAAATAAATGGTCCATGATCATATACGTTACTGATTGTATGAAGTTAGTAAAGCAGTGGCGAAGATTGGTGGCAAGCGACATGGCGTCTAACTGTACTCACGGCTCTTGATGTTCGTATGCTCTATGAAAAATCTCCTTCTGGCGTCGGGTTTTCAACACATTAGAGCCATTCCTTTATGCTGAGAGTACCAAATAATAGCCAGATCCACATCTGAGGCAAATCCTTTGTAAAGCAGCTTCCAATTGCCTCTGTTAGCACAGTCAAAGTGTACTGTGCTACGGCTAGCCACATACTGCAAACCGTTCACACCAAGGAGCCACTCAGTTCGACCACCAAAACCACCTTTCACATCGCGCGATTACATTTCTGTAGCAGAGGGACTTCCCTGCAGCTTTTACATTTTACAAATACAAATGCCCTAGGCATGAACCAGCTTTCAAGAAGCATTTTTATGAACATACTCATATTAAAATAATTTATCATTTTAGCATATCCTTTTGCTTTTCTCATATTTACACTACAAAACTGTAATTTTCTTGGCACATATCAAGGAGTTTAAATGAATCATAGTACACACTCCATAACTGCAGATGCACAGTTCCATAATATGAACCTAATTCCCATCGATATAAGTGTTACACATGCTGCATGTTTCATTGAGGTTTCCTGACAGGGTTACATCTATGAAATATCAATGCAACAAATTTTTTTCAAATACATTACCGAATAAACACTACACATAACTGTTTATGTAAAATACTGTCTCATCAAGTACTAAAAGAAAAACATGAATTTAGTTTACCTTCAGAAAATGTATACTATTCTACACATGAGTCCATCTCGTGAAAAATATGTAAAGGAATATCGCTTACATACACAGCTTACATTACATACAGTTAGTCCACACCTATTTGTTACTGTATGATCATTAAGATACTATGTTTTGTCTGCTTTAAATATTCATGCAGTTCATGATGAAAACACAATACTCCTTTGTCTGCCACATTTCGCTGTCCTCCTGATGATGCTGCAATATTCAATCAATGCAGTCCTTAAATATGTCATAGCCTGGAGTTTACATGTAATTTGTATATCCAATTATGTTATACCAAATCAGAAACTTATAGACATGTATCAGAAGTCTCATAACAAAAAAGTAATTCCAACATAACAACACTTGACAACACGACATTATGCACAAGAACATACAGAGTAAAAAACTGTATGATTAAATACACAAACACTTTTTCATTTTGTCCCTTATTACTCATTTCTGTGCATGTAAGGTTTTAAATGTACAATGTTACGAACATCTAATGACTTCTTTGACTTAGTGTGCGGAGTTCCTTGCACTACAATGGGAACATTATAAATATATCTGAACTTAGAAATTTTTAGTTTATTTCACTAGATTTTTCGCGAGTTTTTATGAGAACAAAGTCCCCAATTTCGAATTTGGTCACTTTAAGGCCCTTATGGTACCTTTAGTTCTGGCTTTCGCTTTTTCCTTCATTCTTTTTCTTACTATGTCTTTTTTCTCTCTCAGACCCAGTTCTACATAGGGTGTAAATTGTAATGTTTCTTCAACTATACTTTTTCACTTATGAATAAGTAGAATTTCCTTGGTGTAAATCCTGTAGTTTCATTGTGGAGGGTATTAATTACAATTCCAAAATCTGCAATAAACTTGTCCCATACCTTATGATTGTGGTGGTAGTAAGTTCGACACAATCAACCTAGTTGACACCTATGACACTCCACGATATGTTACTTACTGGTCAATCACATGCGTCTGGGGGCTTCTTTGGTTTTCCGATTTTGAAGTCTTTCATGGCTATAATCTACTACTGCCACCGTATCTTAACGTCTGATGGCTCTTTCTTTTTCGGTTCCATATTTTCTGCCGGATTTTGTTTGGAAAATACTTCATTTTGCTTTTCAGATACATCTTCCGTTATACTTTGCTCCCTTTCCTCTATTTTTACATTTTATTCGTATGAACTATCATTTATTTCATATTCCCCGTCTGATTATAACATGAACGCCACTCTTGACAATGAGTAAGCTCTTCTTTTGACCTTTCGTCAGTTTACTTATTTTCAAAATTTCGATTCTTTCCTAAAATCTCTATTTCATTTTCAGTCACAAACGTTTCTTCAATATTACTTTTGATGATGTCAACTTTAAATTTATATTTCAGTGGTTTTCATATACGCATCTAAAATCTATATTCTCATGACCATCAACAATATTTAATTGTAAGAGCCTTTCATCAACCAGCATCGCCTCATCCACACTATTGAGAATTCCATCCTCCTCCAGATTTCTATTTATACCAACCATTTTTCTGTTTCTAGCACCAATTTCTTTAGCACTGGCTGCTTGCATGCACAGTACCTTCCTTTCGCTTACCAACCACTTCTTCTGAAATTGCTGCTTGCGCACCTTGAATTACGCTAATTACTTTCATATCCTTTTCATTTTCGGCTAACGCCCTCTTGTTGACGTTTCCACTTTCGTTTCTTCTTTTTATTCATTCTCTAGCCGTATAACACTTTTCAAAATTTTCCCACTCATATTGCTTTAAACCGTAAAACAAAACATCATGCCACTGTGCGATCCCCGAAGACTCCTTTTTGCACAAAGTGTCTGTGTATTCGCTTTTACTTAATAACGTGCCCGATTCCTTTCTCATTTCAGTGATATTTCCCACCGAAACAGGTCCCCTTGTGACGTCTTCTCGTCCTACTGCCGATAATGCAGCCGTGCTATAAACAGCTGATCGCTCTGCTAAGTGCAATGCATGGGGTTGCTTAATTTGCAAGCTGGTGCCTGCAGCATAGTCTGTCTCCAGTGGCTCACTTATGCCTGCACCTATTGTTCTGCATGCCGCCGGCAGGAGTGGCCGAGCGGCTCTAGGCGCTTCAGTCTGGAACCGTGCGACCGCTACGGTCGCAGGTTCGAATCCTGCCTCGGGCATGGATGTGTGTGATGTCTTTAGCTTAGTTAGGTTTAAGTAGTTCTAAGTTCTAGGGGACTGATGACCTCAGAAGTTAAGTCACATAGTGCTCCGAGCCATTTGAACCATTTTTTGAACCAATGACGAGAAGTTTTTGTGATTATTTCCCATGTAACAATTTTAATATTCTGGGAGCTTTGTCCATAGTTCCCACACTATTTCGGATTCTGTTCGTCTCTCACTTGTGTAAGTTTCCAATATCACATTTCGCAAAACTCTTTCATTGAGCTTCTGCCTCTGGTGTCATATAACCTTGCCATGATGAAGTCCTGCCATAGGCAGTCTTGTTTTTGCTCTGGCCGGTATTCCTCTATAAATAATTGTTTAAATTCGCCCAACAGTATCTGTATCCAAATTTAGGCCCCATCTTTTCGCATCACCAGCTAAGGTGCTAATAACCACATTGATCTTTTCCTGGTGTGTTTCACAGTTTTTCAAAAAATCTAACAGGTCCTATTCATTATGCTTTTTTGCTGGATCGAATCGTTCTTCGCCCTGTACAAACTATTCTGTCAGGGACCCAATTCGGGTTTTCTGTTTTTTCCGTTCAAGGTCGCTCACTTTACCTTGAATTTGGGAAGTGGTCTGCTTACCTTTCTTTTCACATGTTGCCATTTGTTTACTAAGTTGATTTTCGGAATAGTTCACCGTTTGTCTCACTGGAGAAATTTTGGTTTTACATTTGTATAGTAATTCCGTTTTGAGGCTGAAAACTTTTTCATCAACTTTTGTTACAACCAAAGGTTCTACAATGCCTTTAATTTTCTTTATTTTGGTATCTAACCTGTCCTTAATGACATTAATCTGCCCTTGCATAGTGGCGACTTTGTTATTGATATTATCTATTTCAGTTTTTAAGTCCTTGATTGCATTCCTCACAACACCTACATTTGAATCGATCTGTTTACTGATTTTAGCACCTTGAATTTCAATTAGGTGAAATTGTGCTTTAATTACATCTGCCTATGTTTTAAGCTGATTGTTAAGATTACTACCTTGTGCTGCAATCTGTACAGACTACATTTTTAACAATTCGTTCATGCTCAGTGTTTTTTCGTTATCTTATTCTAAGGTGTCCTCACACTCACATTCTACCTCTTGTGTTTGGCTCGGTTCACTTTCGATGAACTGAAAATTTCCATCGATTCCTTAACATAACCACAGTCTATTTCCTGTCCTCCTTCACATCTTGTTTCATTTGCGACGAACTCATCATCTGAATTTGATCATTGACCTACGAATGGTACTCAATTTAAGCCTGTTGCCGTGCCATGGCGTCATCTGTGATCTCATCTAGTGAACTACTGCCACCTAGCACACTATGTACTCTTCCGTTTCACCCGTTCTGACCTACTGTCATCTTAGTACCCATTTTAATGTTGTTAACTCTTTGTATTTTATCTTTTAAAGACCTACAAATTTTCCTGTTAATTATTTTGCTCGATCTATTGCAACTTCACACCGCTGGACTTTCAATGCTTGTCTTACAATTGTTTCACGCCCAAGATTTTTCATTACGTTCGCACGTTTTCTCCACAGCATTGTGTTGTCGTGATTTGTTACTGCCTTCTTGGGCGTTATTTTTGGTGTGCGTCTTTTTCGGCGTTGTTGTAGATACCACCCTGACTACACCGTTAAGCCAGGGTCTCTTATGGATAACGCCCAGCCTTCGAAGTCGTGGCTAGGTGACTTGTCCACCGCCCCATGAGGCAATGTGGTGCCTCTTTAGCAGCGTGCTGCCAGTGGCGCTAATACTACCACCTCCCAACGGGCTAACGACCACATGTGGTGTGCCGAATGCCAACAATCTCTGGTCACTTTCAGCACTGACACTAATCGAAGTGTGCCTCTCCCACACCCCCATCTGCAGGACTGCTCATCGTCGTAATCGTCGTCAACGTCGTCATCATCTGACAGTTCACCTGGTCTCCTGGTGGTTAACCTTTCACCTGTCAGCTATCCCTACCTATCGAATAAGTCACTTGCTGTAACTCACCTCCACTTGGATGCAGCTCTTCAGGTTGCTCCGTCCACTTCCTTTCACCAACTGGATGGACTTTCTGATGCCATCATCCACGTTCGATCACATCATCACAAGCCATCCTACAACTCGTCCGCACATGCTTGTCACAGTGGCAATGGCTCCTGCTTGGATGCCTCCATTCCAGGGGAAGACGCACGTGCTTCGGCCATAGCTATAGATCTCGTTGCTGATCTCTCCTCTCAGGCTGCACCATCAGCCCCACCAAATCACCACCACTTTTCCGCCCCACCAAGTGCTGCTGTATCTACTCCGTCTACTTGGCCTGATGGGACTTCTGAGGGCTTCACTCAGTCCACACCATCACAGGAAACCCAAACGTACTCATCGTGGTGGCAGTGGCTCTGAATCTGAAGTGCCCTCTCAAGGGGAAGCCGTGCCCGATGATGCCATGGACGTGGGTCCCACTCTTGGTCCCACTTCTCAGGCTCCACCATCTGTGACGCCGAAGAAGGAGAAAATTCCTCCGGTTGTGGTATACCATCCATAGAATTACCTAAAGCTGAACACTGACCTGCAACACCGCATCAGTGGCCAATTGTGGGTTGTCTTTCAGAAGGTCCATGTCCAGTACCTCCTTGATAATAAAGAAGATTACCAACTGTCTTTGACTTCGTCAAATCACGGGAAATGCCTTACTGCACTCATCAAGTTTCTGGTGACTGGAAGAGAAAAATTGTCATTAAAACTTGCCACCTGAAGTTACGGAAGTGGATGTCAGGAGCAAACTGCTCCGTCTCAAGTTCATGGACCCTTTCGTCCATCAATACAGTAAGAGGGACCTGAAGACCCGGAAGTTAAACCCATTGTCCACACATGTGGTCTCCCTTTCTAGAAGGGATGATATTGAAAGGATCTATCAAATCCGGTATCTTCTGAGCACTGAAGTGCGCATTGAACCCTATGAAGGCCGCGCTGTGCCCTCCATTTGCTACTGGTGCCAGCACTTGTGCCACACTGCTAATTACTGTTCCTTGCCATTGTGGTGTGTCAAGTGTGCTGGACCTCATGCATCAGAGACATGCATCCTCCCATCCTCAGAGAAGCCCATGTCAGGGCACTTCTCATGACCCCCACCACCTGGCCTCCTGGAATGATTGCCCTGTGTATCAACAGGCATTAAAATCTTTCTGCCCTCCCAGGAAGAAACCTCAGTCAAATTGGATGCCTCCACCCCTGTGAGACCTCGCCCATTTCCCCCTCGTCTGGGGATAACCTGAGGTTCCTCTGACAGTAGATGTTCAGAGCCCAACTGCATTTGCAACACAGGAGTCCCCTTCAGTTTAGTACCATACACTGGTCTTTGCTGATGTGGCTTGGTCTCCTGTTCCTCATCTGTCTGCTTTGGAGGCCACTAACTATCACCAAACGAGAAGACCAGCTGAAGCATCCTCACGACCACCTGCTGAAGTGGCTCAAACCTGTCAGGGTGGTACCTCCTCCAACTCCCGTGCCTGCTTGTCGCAGGGTCCAGCATCACACCCAGCAAGTACGCCCTGCTGGGGAAGCTGATACATCCTTTCAGGATTACATACGTGAAATCCTACAGGTATTCTCCTTTTCCATGAAACCCCACATCAGGGCTGGTTTCCTTTACATGGCTCAAAAAATCCGTTGGTCAGAGGACGGTCTCACGAAGGTCATCGCCCCTAGGGATGTCATCGTCTGAATCCTTAATGCCAATGGTATCATAAGGATGAAGACTGAAGTGAATGCCATCATTCAAGACCACCATCTAGATACTCTCCTTATTACTGAAAAACACCATAAGGTAACCAACGAGTTTCGCCTACGCAACATGGTCTGCTATCAGACAGACCAGCTCATTCGCCGTGGTGGAGGCACAGTCGTGTTCCTCTTCAGGGCGTTGGTACACAACCAAGTGGCTCTTCAGCCACTGGACTGCACAGAGGCCACAGCTGTCACTGTCTCCACTTGCCTTGGGGCTGTCAATTTTCCTGCAGCTTATTTGAGCGCTAACCAACCACTCCCTGAGGCAGACCTCCGCAAGCTGAAGTCATTTGACAAGCTTATCATTGAGCCTGACCTCAATGCCAAACATCCAGTGTGGCATTATCGTGTCGCCAATCCCATAGGTCTCCTCGAGCTGGAAGACACCTTGGCAAAGTCCTACACGCATGCCAGCCCGCTCCAACTGGAAACTGGACATTTTTAATGGGGCCATCCTTAAAAACGCTACTGTACAGTTTTCCTTGGGAACAGTACATGACCTAATTTCTGACCATGACCCGGTACTTCTCGACCTTACCGATGTTGCATTGTCCTTTGACATCAATTCTACTGTCATAGTTACTGATTGGGACAGATTTGCAAGGGTCCTCAACAACAGCACCCGGCCTGACAAGGTCTAGGTCCGGCCGGGTGCTGTTGTTGAGGACTGTTGACAATTTGTCCCAGTCTTGTTAGTGCAGTTGACTACCTCACTGCGAAAATCCAGTGAGTGGTAAAAGTCTCCACTTCCCACGTTGCTAGGGCTCTAACCCCACTGTATGATTAACCTCCACTTTTGCATGAACTCAAAATCCAGAGGAACCGCTACTGCCACCTGTGGAAACAATACTGTGACCCTTGGGACAAGCGTTGCATGAAGCATCTCCAATGGGAGGCAACCCAACCAACAGACAACCGACAGACCAATCAACCAAATCAGTTTTGTTCCACGCAACCAGCAAAACGACCACAAGATTTCAATACACAGCACACAGAATATTGGCGCTCACAACGACCAACAACACCTCAGCACCATGCTGGATAGCAACAACACAACAAGGAAAATACACTGCCTAAAATTACATCAATGACCAGGGCAGGTAACCGGGACGTCAATAGCCACAAGGCAGAAGATACCGCTGGTGAACTTCCATAACAGGTAATAAATTAAGTTAAATTTCGCAGGAAGATTGCTGGAATCTTAGCCGACTTAAACACACACGTTGTAGCTCGTGGGAATGTCCCAAAAGCGACAACCAGTATCAGACGAAAAAATGTAAACAGTTAAGGCTCCAAGGTAAGTTAAGTATGGACTCAACTTTCACGTCAAGATCGGTGGTCGACGAACTCTGTAGCACTCGTAAGCAGCACCTCACACTCCAACCATGCGTGCACGCCACCATTAGCTCCAGCCCGACCCCGCGCGATGGCGGATCCCTTGCTGCTCCACGCCAACCGACCGACTGGACTGCTGGTCCGTCCGCGACTGCTGTTCAATCGTGACTGCACCCCTGGTGCGTCTCCGACTCACTTACTCCCCGATGCTCGACGACCCGGAAATAGTATCGGTCGCTCCAGAGATGGTACGACAGAGCGCTGCTGCTGCTGCCACTCACGGGTAACTAAGGCAGGAAGTTAGTGACGCCAGTAAATGGAATAAGAAAATGAGGCAGCACTACCGTAATAGATGACGACAAACAATTAGTGGGATGAACACGAGCCGTGCATGGCTCATTGTGCTGGCGTTCCTCAGAACCGTGACAAATGACCGCAGATTCTTTGTCTAAAGGGGGAGCCGTGGTCTCACAGAGAACTCGCCTGCTGCAGCCCAGTGTTCTGCAATGGATTATTTAACGTCAATGCGACTCCTATAATAAAGGAAATATCAAAAAACAAAAATACTATTGCGACGATAATAAATGTCCTCTTTCCACAAAAATAGACAAAGTCTTCTTTCTTATGGTTTTATGAGTAAAATTGGTATAGTTTTTTACATTCGATTGCAGGATACAATTCACATCTCATTGCTTTGTGGCGGCCAACGAAGCGAACCGCCACCGATCACATATGATCAGCAGAGACATGTCCACCAAATGCAAAAAAAAAAAAGAAAAAAACAAAAACTTCGACTATTTTGTTGCGAAAATTACTGATCACCATATAATGACTTCGTTATCTCGAAACAGTTCAAAATGGTTCAGATGGCTTTGAGTACTATGGGCTTAACTTCTGCGGCCATCAGTCCCCTAGAACTTTACTGAAACCTAACTAACCTAAGAACGTCACACACATCCATGCCCGAGGCAGGGTTCGAACCTGCGACCGTAGCGGTCGCGCGGTTCAAGACGGAAGCGCCTAGAACCGCTCGGCCACTCCGGACGGCTCGAAACAGTCATCGGAGTAAAGAAAAAGCGAGAATATAAACTCCAAAGGAAAACAATCTATATTGAGCTATTTCTTTCAGCTTGTTGAACAAATTGCACGACCTGAAAGTGTCTCTCGTGTTCAGTGTCTGTAAATAAACTGTCATGCATGTGTGTGATACAGACATTTCGGTCAATCTTTCAGGCCATTGGCTCACATGTCGAAAGAAAAACACATTCACTTTTAGTTCGACGACAACAAGAAGCTATAATTCAAGAGAACGTAGCTGTTTTGTACCCTATGACAGGTCCCCTTTTACCAGTGCGATGGTATATCACACTAGCATATACGAGCAAATCGTGCCAGCCTGTCTCACCCAGCGTAGCTGCGAGATTGAAATTATGTTAAAAGATATCGCCACAGCGAAAAAAAGAAGCGTATGTCAAGAATCATCGCATTGTGCCATAGCCATCTCGTCCACCCACCAGGCGGCACGTCATTGACATCAGTTCGATAGGCTAAGTAATTAAATTGATCATGAGAATCAGTCTTCAGGGCGAGTAATTTTTTCTTTTCAGTAGTCGGACTACACTCAAAATGTAGGTCAAATGGGAATCCATGGGCGGAAGACGATGTTCTTTTTGAGGAACAGTATTGAGAACTGACATTAGAAGATGACCACAGAGGGATTCTACAGCCCATATCATGCATTTCGCGTAAGAATTGAGCTGTTAAAAACTCAATCGTAGCGACTATGTTACCATCACCCTGCATAAAAAGTGGTCTTGAGCCTATAACACACACATGAGCACTGACAGTGTGAAGGTTTCAGGTAGAAATGCTGTCTGTGATTTTGAATCAAGTCTATCCATTCTACCACGTGCCTGTGTTGGATCCTGCAGAGACATCTTGTAATCATTACAGCCACTGGTGAATCATAATCGTGCCACTCTCGTATCTCGAAACCAATCACTTTTGTCGAGTCTATCTGCTAAGGAACCCATACAGCAAAACTCCAGAACCATTTTTGAGACTCCCTCTGCATCTTGGTCGTGATCGAAGTCGCTTCCACAGACCGGTATAAAGTTTCATCACCTGTACTGCAAGATGACCATATCCAACAGAGTATCAATCACACGAGAGGGTTCCTGTATTGTTCCTTCATAAGTAGTTTAATACATCGTTTTGTCGGTTGTAGCTCACTCAGTCAGTGTACACTGCCATACACTTTGTTTTTGCTACCATGGCTTAGAGATCCGTGTCAGCTGCTACTAAACCGACATTAACGTGTTTCGATCCTCTGGCACTCACAGAAATCTGAACATCGCATGGCATAAGCTGTACAGGTACCACAACACAGGCTGGTAGAAATAAAAGACAGAGGCGATGTTTCTCATTGACAAAAATGTGGAAGACATTGCAACATATGGAAACTGGAACATTTTGCTGTACTCTAGAGCGCTTCCAACTACCATTAGAAGATGATGACATGTACAGTTAATCTCATCTTCCCCACCGACAGGGTAGCGGATGTCTCGGTGTTTCAATTTGAAAATCATTGTTCCTTCATTTAGCACATATGTACATGATTACTGTCCCGGTGTTGACCATCTCCGGAAGCTGCTGATTACAACATGTGTGGCATAGTACAAATACACTCCTGGAAATGGAAAAAAGAACACATTGACACCGGTGTGTCAGACCCACCATACTTGCTCCGGACACTGCGAGAGGGCTGTACAAGCAATGATCACACGCACGGCACAGCGGACACACCAGGAACCGCGGTGTTGGCCGTCGAATGGCGCTAGCTGCGCAGCATTTGTGCACCGCCGCCGTCAGTGTCAGCCAGTTTGCCGTGGCATACGGAGCTCCATCGCAGTCTTTAACACTGGTAGCATGCCGCGACAGCGTGGACGTGAACCGTATGTGCAGTTGACGGACTTTGAGCGAGGGCGTATACTGGGCATGCGGGAGGCCGGGTGGACGTACCGCCGAATTGCTCAACACGTGGGGCGTGAGGTCTCCACAGTACATCGATGTTGTCGCCAGTGGTCGGCGGAAGGTGCACGTGCTCGTCGACCTGGGACCGGACCGCAGCGACGCACGGATGCACGCCAAGACCGTAGGATCCTACGCAGTGCCGTAGGGGACCGCACCGCCACTTCCCAGCAAATTAGGGACACTGTTGCTCCTGGGGTATCGGCGAGGACCATTCGCAACCGTCTCCATGAAGCTGGGCTACGGTCCCGCACACCGTTAGGCCGTCTTCCGCTCACGCCCCAACATCGTGCAGCCCGCCTCCAGTGGTGTCGCGACAGGCGTGAATGGAGGGACGAATGGAGACGTGTCGTCTTCAGCGGTGAGAGTCGCTTCTGCCTTGGTGCCAATGATGGTCGTATGCGTGTTTGGCGCCGTGCAGGTGAGCGCCACAATCAGGACTGCATACGACCGAGGCACACAGGGCCAACACCCGGCATCATGGTGTGGGGAGCGATCTCCTACACTGGCCGTACACCACTGGTGATCGTCGAGGGGACACTGAATAGTGCACGGTACATCCAAACCGTCATCGAACCCATCGTTCTACCATTCCTAGACCGGCAAGGGAACTTGCTGTTCCAACAGGACAATGCACGTCCGCATGTATCCCGTGCCACCCAACGTGCTCTAGAAGGTGTAAGTCAACTACCCTGGCCAGCAAGATCTCCGGATCTGTCCCCCATTGAGCATGTTTGGGACTGGATGAAGCGTCGTCTCACGCGGTCTGCACGTCCAGCACGAACGCTGGTCCAACTGAGGCGCCAGGTGGAAATGGCATGGCAAGCCGTTCCACAGGACTACATCCAGCATCTCTACGATCGTCTCCATGGGAGAATAGCAGCCTGCATTGCTGCGAAAGGTGGATATACACTGTACTAGTGCCGACATTGTGCATGCTCTGTTGCCTGTGTCTATGTGCCTGTGGTTCTGTCAGTGTGATCATGTGATGTATCTGACCCCAGGAATGTGTCAATAAAGTTTCCCCTTCCTGGGACAATGAATTCACGGTGTTCTTATTTCAATTTCCAGGAGTGTAGAAAGCTCCTGTCACCTTATTGGTGTAAAAAAAACGTATGGAAGGCATCGCAGTATGTGGAGATACGACCAGTCTGTGGCATTGAGGAACGATACCAAACAATTGTATGGAGGTGATGACCTCTACATTTAATCCTATGCTCCACAGCAACCAGTAGCAGATGTCTGGTGTTCCACCACAGCTCCCTCCATCGCAACCGAGTTGTGTCAGTCAATTATTATGTGGTAATCATCAGCATACCCAGTGGAAGGACAGGATGGAAAAGACATCGCTGATACGGAGCGATGCACTGTAATACACGCCGCAGTCGATAGCGAGATCAATTTTACCCAGAGAGAGCTATATCTACCACATTCAGCAACCCGTGTAGAGGCCAAGTGAGCTTAATTAATACTATAGGACCGTGTTCCGACCACTCGCTGGAAATGGGAACATGTCGTTGTTGCTCCTCCACCCGTGTACGATGTGTAAGGTCAGTGCCAAAGGAAGCCTTCTCCAGAAACACGACGTAGCATAAAAGGCAGTATGAGCAGTTATGGTGGTGCTTCTTATTGGAAAAATTAGGAAGACTCGACATTATACAGACACTGCAGTCTGAAGCAGATCCGCGTCCCGCAGGGTCCATTCACGTCTGTCATCCACACATTCTAACATCGTTATTAGGTACCATCCAACAGAGAAAAATTGCGAACTACAAAGGCATCACTAAATTCATCCAATAGATTTTTACCTCATCTCTCTCTTTCGATTTATCGAAAACGAATACGTCCATGAGCCAGCATGGAACATATGCGGTGATCTTAACTAAATATACAGGTATTGATCCATTGGATCATGCGACCAGTGATCGACATCGCTTGCACAGACTGTCGTAAAGTTTCATCGCCTGTACTGTACGAGAAACATCACCCACAGATTATCAGTCGCGGGAGAGAGTCCCTGTTTCATTGTTTGATACACGGATTTTTCATTTGTGAAACCCTTTGTACACTGCAATACCTTTTCTTTTGTCACGACTTCGACGTCTGTGTCAGGTTGTAAACTGACATTAAGACGTTTTGGTCCGTTGGCTCCCCCAGAAAACTAGATACACATGTTGTAAATCATGTTTGTGATGCTGATTCCACAACACAGCCACACACTGGTTGATTGAAATAAAAGAAAATCACAATACAAGGAAACTGGAAGAATTTGAAGTATAGTGGAGCGTTTTCAAACTGGTGTCCGAAGGTGATTGACGACCTCTACATTTAAACTCATAATTCACAGTGACGGGACAGGTGATGGCGCTGTGTTCCGTCTGATTGTTTCCTCATATTGCTGCCATGCATGCAATCATTGTTTCGGTGTTAGCCACCCCCAGAAGGTGCTGCCTCCTCTTCCAAGTCTCTCCACCTCAAAGAAGCGATGTCAGTCAATTATTATGTGGTAATCAACAGCATTCCAGTGGCCTGTTGGGATGGAAAAGACACTGTCGATGTGCTGTAATAATAAGCAGCATAGTTGTTAGTGCATTCAGTTTTCGCAATTTTCTTGTAATTTCAACACCGGCCAATGATGCGGCAGCATGCATACCAGTTTCTGTATCACCGCTACACAGCCTCTTACTACTTTGAGAGTACCATCGCAAATGTATGTAGATGACTGCGCATACATTGTTAAATCTCAAACATATAAACCAAATTATGCCAGACAGTGACCCATATATCTCTAGCACTTCGATCGTAGTGCATAACTTACGATCTTTCTCTATGTGGACGGATTCTCGCATTCTTAGGATAAAGACAGAGACCGAAAGATTTCCTCGCATTGTCTTTGACTAACACTCCCTGCAGTACTGGCACCGATTTAATCTGCAGCTGATCAGAAGCAGACCGCTACATTCCACTTTTCGTGTAGGAACAGTGCAAACCGAGGTTGTAACTGCTGTCCTGCACCCATCCAAGAGCACAAGACTTCGCCAGATGTGCGAGTTCGAGGAGGTTAATACCCCTGATCAGTGAATAGTAGATATGAATCTATTGTGATGATGTAACAGATGGTTAAGAACAAGAAACTCGTGTTCTTATACATGATGAAGCCCCAGACGGACAGAATTTGCTGCATTTTACGTAAATCAACTGCGCTTTCAATTCTAATGTATTGTTCTAGTGTCTAGAGTTATTACCGAGAAGATATTGGGAAGATAGAACATAAACACATGCCCTCCTAAGGCTACAAGGCTCTTCACTTAAAACACGCTATAGTGTTAGATCGTTGCGGTTCCCGAGCTGTTAGTCGTATGGAATGCAACGCTGTTACTATCCAAATCCAAGAAATATATTTCCAGCGCATGATGTACCTTCTCTTTTGAGGTTTCTCTACGATAAACTATGGCGATAAACTGTAAAATGAGAAACTACTTGCTTAAAATAGAAATTGCTTGTGCTAAATGTACAATATAACTTTCCAGAGGTGTATAGCTCCAACTATTCACATCCGATCACGGTTCAAGAAATTATACTATGCTCGCACCAGTCCTATATAAAATGATCGTTAGTAAGGGAGAATGTCTCTTACAAAGAAAGAGGCAAACGCATAGCAGCGGTGTCTGACATGTACTTCACGACATAAGGCCACTAACTCCGTAAACAGGACATTGGTCAAGCAGGTGGATACACGAGGATTGTAGTATCTCACAAAAACCTGTCCCTTAGAATCACCGTAGTTATGGAACTGAAGACTCGATTTTATGCCCAAGATGCGGCAGGGGAATGAAGTACTTCGCATAAATCTTCGTTCATTTAGAGGAATGTATCGAGACAAGATGGAAGTCCTCTGATGAGAGAGTTCTTCTGTTAACGACCGCAAGTAGACAGTGCTCTAAGTAACACAGAACACGCAGTTGTATGCAAGTCGAATGTATGTTATGTCACACTACTGATGCATCCCGACAGAACAACGGAAAAAAATGGTCAAATGACCTGCAGCAAGATACCCCACTCTCTCTAGAATGCATCATCGGTCGACCACTAAATCCTATCTCGTTACAACTCCATCTCAACCAATCACTCCATCCACTCTCTGTCATCCTTTAAGACACAAACGCAAGTAGGTTTAAAGGGAGATGGTTCCCGTTTTTCCAGGATAACATCAAGTACATTACTCTACTTGCGCGTGTCACCATTACCTCAATAGACATACAGTAGAATGTTGCTTCAACGAAAAATAAAAAACTCTTTTCCCGGTTCCTGGTGCTTCCATATCAACGTTATCCCGTATTCCTCTTGCTGTCGTATACGCGTTCCCATGTACAAGAGTTGTTGTGCACCAATCAGAAGACATACAAGTACTCCTTCAATTTCCCGCATTTCGACGTATTTTCCCTTAATTTATACGTATTTTCCGTCTTTTTATCGATTTTATGTCACTTCCGTCCATGCGATCACGACTTCTCGTTACGTGCTCTAAAATGCCTTGTAAATGTAGTACAGCAGCCAACACCTAGCGCAAATGCACTATTTTTCTGGTTGGGTGGCATAGTATAGCACTGTGCTCGAGCGAATCAGAAGGGGGACATCTTGATCAAAGAAGACCGTAAGCATAACCTTTCTTGCACTGATGTGGATAGTCTTGGTTTTTTTGGTGGTGGTGATCCTGGATGCTTCCAATGGAGGCTTTGTCGTTTTGATTCTGGTTCAAAGTGATGACACCATGACTCATCTCCAGCCACCACTCGTGCCAGGAACGCATTCCCTTCCCGAGCATAGCGTTGCAGATGAGCAAGGCAGTGAGCCATTCGACATGCTTCTTGGTATGGTTGAAAACAGTGGGGCACCCATTAGGCACACACTTGGCACATGTGCAGTCATTCCTTCACGATGGTGTGAACACTTCCGACGCTCTATCCGACCATGCCGGCTATGGCTTCAACTGTCACTCGGTGGTCCTGGGTAATGAGCGCATCCACCAGCTGGACGACGTCATCAGTAATGCAGTGTGGTGCTACATACCGTGCATCATCGGCTAACGATGTCTGTCCTTCCCTGAAGCGCTTTTGCCATGCCTCGACCCTTGCAAGAGACATGCATTGTTCGCCTTACAATTGTGACATTTGTCAATGAATGTCCGTTCCTCCTACTCCTTCCACTGTCAGAAAACGAGCAACACCTCTTTGCTCTTCTGTTGACACCTAGATGACACTGTCTGCAATGCGACTGGCAGCTTTGGATGATCGATGCATGCTGCTGATAGCTTTCTAGAGTCATGTGACGTGCACACATGCCCTCTAGCGATGGTCTGCGAACTTCCAGGATCTGGTCGGAACCACACCTCGTTACACATGCCATGATATTACCCCCCTGTCACCGGTTTGCGCGTTCCAGACTCTGGCTCATTCCTTTTTGAATGCCCCTTATTCGTTGAGGAGAATGCACGTTCGACCACCACCAACTTTGCAGTCTTTCAGGATGACGATTTTCTGCATTATGACCCACTCATTATGAGTGCTGGTTTTTTCACAACTATTTCGAAGTGTAATCATAACTATGACACATTTTTCCGTTAAGTTAGCGTCTATTAGCTACGATTACCTGGGCTGCAGTATGATTTTTGAGCAGGCGTCTGTAGCAAACTCTGACGTCAAACATCGATAGATAGAGTCTGCTTACAAGTAATTCACTTTTTAAACTTCTCTCTGTCCAGCACCAGCATCTCATCAATTGAACGTATATCCTGCCAAAAAGAATAAAGATAGTGCCTTACACCCCTCCCCTTTTTTCTGCCAGCTTGTAGCAGATGGGTAGAGCTTGAGTGTGTCTGTCACTAGTTTCAAGTGGTTCTGCGAAATTTTTTCCCAGCAGGATAACAGTAGTTGTATGATATCACCAATTTTTGAGTTGTATTGCGCTTTTTTGCCATATTTGTGTAGTGCTATGCATATAGTTGTGTAATTAGGTCGAACTTTGTGATCGATATTTTCGTCAGTTTCCCTACCAAAATAAATAAAATGCACTAACCTAAGCTTCTTCTCCCGCATCTGGACAGTTTCCATGTGTTGGGGGTGATGATCTTGGGCTTTCCATCCAGTAGAATCAGGGTTTGAGTCCTGGAACAGCACCACTATTTTTAATTTCCTGTCAATTCCAAGCACATCTGGTGGTATAATTTTGTTGGAGAGGTGCAATTGTGCTTTCCGTCCAAGAGGACCAGGGTTCGAGTCCCAGAAAGGGCATTGCCAACTTTACTTTCCCACCAATTCCCAGATGGTGGGTAGGGATGGGACGTCAGCACAGCCTTGGGACAAAGAAATTGAGACCAAAATTCGAAATTATAGCCAAAATTTGAAATTTCTGCCAATAAGGTAGGTTGGGGGAGGAGGAAGGCGGGGAGGAAGTAGAGGGAGGAGGGGCTGACGCCCACGTGCGGGCTGAGAAAAACACGTGACACCATCAAGGGTTGGGGTTGGGCGTGGTTGGGGGTGATTTTGGGGGGGGGGTGATTATTTGATCAATTTAATTTGCATATCAGTTTGATATCAAAATTGCACAGAGGCTGCCACTACCCTACTACTAATATTATACCGTTTCTCATGCCTTCACCCAGTCCGTCATTACCAGCAGTACTCCCAAAGGAAGAGTGGTTCCAGAATTTTCACCATTTTCTGGACTTGAGGAAAACTGTAGTGCTGCTCCATTTTACTTGCGGCGGTACCTGTCTGCTTGGTCGCCCACGAGCTGTGCTCTTTTGACAGTTACGCGCTTATTTGTCTGTCGCACTGGGCAGCTACTTAGCCTTACGTCTTCGATGTCTGCTCTCTCGTGGATGTTGATCACGCAGCAGCGGGCATAAGCTATAAGATGTAGGAGAGATGTTCTAGGTGCTTGAGGGGGTGCAAGCCTGGCGTAGCTGGGGAGTTGGGGAGGGGGGGGGGAGGAGTGTGATGTATTACGGTCCTCACTGGTTAACAGTTCCTAGGCAGGTGCAGCGGTACAAATTGTAAAGTTATTTTTCTGTTTTGTCATTTATTTCCTGACAATTATGGGAATAAACGGACGACTAGAAAGCCTATGGACTGGCCTGATCCTTTCGCAGAAATGACCGCGTTTTACCGCTAAAGTAGCAAGTAAAGAAAAAATAATGCCTCAAATACTTGATGAGGCGAAGTCAACGACCTTAAATTGATAATTTTTTTTCCTTTTTTAACATGGAGCACTTTTATTATAGCTTGTCAATCATTAAACTAGCTTTACGATTTGATTGGCCTATGAAAGATTTCGTTGTGTTATTAGGTTATTATTTTGAGGTAATTATGGATCTGAGTCTTTGTTGGTGAAGGTATTGTGAACGTAATAAAAAAAATTGTTGGATGTTATACCTGGTTTTGGGTCTCGTGGATTAAAAGAAGGTATTTTTCCGCAAAATGTGTAGCTGATTCTACACTATGGACCGATGTAAGTGTATTACATTGAAGTTTCCATGGTGATCAGGTTTCTACTGCAAATTGATAAACGTTGCAAAACCATGATACACGTAACAGATCGTTTCGCTGTTTCAGAGCCCAGTAATCTGATTAAAGCCTCAGAAACGGAACTGCTACGAATGCAAATGTTTAGTTGACAATTATAATGAGAGTTCTGTAAGATTTCTGCAAGCTTTTGAAGTTCGAAAAGACTACCTGTAGACTATTACAGTTCGTGGCCGAATACCAATTTTCAGAATCTGTTCCCACTCTCATTTTGGCGTTTAGGTATTTCTTAACTTTGTGTATTTCGGGTGCGTCATATGAGAAGAGTTTTCCAATATTCAAACAAAATAAAAATTATGTCCACTATGATTCAAACACTACTCTCTAATTATTCAATTTAGTCAATGGAAAACAGTGGCACAAGGCGTGGTGACTTTGATGACACAATTTAAAAATTTGTAGCCGAAAAATTAGAAGGAGGACGTCCTAAGTTATATGATAAAGTCACCTATTTCAAAATTTTTAGCGGAAAAATTAAAAGGAGGAAGTCCTAAGCTATATCAAAAAGTCACATACCAATAAGAAGATCTTTCGTTATTTGTACTGCTTCATTTATAATCAATTGAACTGTGTTATCTACAATAAATACGTTTAAATTACTTATTTCTTTCGTAAAAGTTGACCATACAGTAGCTAACATTCAGTGCTTAGCATTCGGAGCTTAGCATTCGGTTGCACTAGCCAGTACCTTCTCACAACCTTATCCCGTACCAGTGTAAAAAATTCCCACACTAGAAATGTAGTACTCGGGTCGTTTTTATTATTTTATTTATACAGACTGTATTTTTGCAGGTTTTTTTAATTGATTGAACTCTTTTGCTCTTTCTTGTGGCGTATAAGCATATCACCTGGGAGGAAAGCAAGCAAGATTTTGACGAATCCTGATCCCTGTAGTGGAAACGTTCGATGCATTTATGTAAAAAGAACGGTAAGTTTGCCGAGGTACGGCGGAATAAAGCCGGCCGAAAATTACAATTCTACAGGATAGGCCTGTGGTACGTGACGGTACCTGCTGAAGTCAGGAAGCACGCATTTTTGTGGCTGGCTATGGCTTTCTGCTTGTCACTGCGGCAGGCCGGACGAGGCGGGAACTCTCCATGATGACGCACCTCCGCCGCCGCAGCCTCCGTAATGTTGCTAATAGCGTGTCTGCTCCTTGCGGGCCACTAACGACCCAGGGGATCTCCTCGGCTGTGCCATTATTCAAACAAAGGGCTGCCGGCGCGGACGACCCAGTCGGTGTTTCGCAGGCAGCCCGAGATCTGGGGAATTTCTTCGAAGCAACGACTCACGCCGGCCCGCGAAGGTTATGCATGCAGTACTGTGTGTGTATGTGTATCCTTTCTTTGAATGTACAACAATCTACCTCAAGATACCAGAAAACGTTCTTGTTATTATCGTTCCCTGCAGTCGGAAGACAGGTTTGATGATGCTCTCCAAACTATTCTATCCTGTACAAGCCTCTTCATCTCCAAATAACTTCTGAAACCTACATCCTTCTGAAAATAGTTACTGTATTTATCGCTTGGTCTTCCTCTACAATTTTTACCCAACACACCTCCCACCAATACTAAATTGGTGATCCCTTGAAGTCTCAGGAGGTGTCCCATCAATTGATCCCTTCTTGTAGTCAGATTGTGCTACAAATTTCTTTTTACCCCAAATCCATTCAGAACCTCCTCATTAGTTACATGGTCTATCCACCTAATCTTCAGCATTCTTCTGTAGCATCACACTTGCAAAGCTTCAATTCTCTTCTTGTCTAAACTGTTTATCGTCCATGTTTCATTTCCATACATGGCTACACTCCATACAAATACTTTCAGATAAAACTTCCTAACACTTGAATCTACATTCAATGTTAACATACTTCTTTTCTTCAGAACCGCTTTTTCTGCCTTTGCCAGTCTACATTTTATATCCTCTCCACTTTGGCCATCGTCAGTTACTTTGCTGCTCACATAACATGCTTTAAGTGCCTCGTTTCCTACTCTAATTCCTTCAGCATCATTTGATTTGATCTGGCTACATTCCGTCATCCTTGTTTTGCTTTTGTTCGTCTTATATCCTCCTTTCAAAACACTGACCATTTGCTGTCACTGACACGATTACAATGTCATCAAGAAACCTCAAAGTCTTTGTTGCTTCTCTCCGAACTTTAACTCATACTCCAAATTTTTCTTTTGTTTCCTTTACTGCTTGCTCAGTGTACAAACTGAATAACATTCGAGATAGGCTACAGTCCTGTTCCACGCCATTCTCAATCATTGTTTCCCTTTAATGCCCCTCTACCCTAATAACTGCTGTCTGGTTTCTGTACGACTTGTAAATAGCGTTTCGCCCCTTCTATTCTACCCCTGCTACCTTCAGAATTCCAGTGAGAGTATTCCAGTTAACACAATCAACAGCTTTCCCCAAGTATACAACTATTAAAAATGTAGGTTTGTCTTTCCTTAACCTATCTTCTAACATAAGTCGTAAAGTCAGTATTGTCTCATATGTTCCTTCATATCTCCGGAATCTAAATTGATCTTCCCAAACCGTACTTCTGTAAAGAATTCATATTAATATTTTGCAACCACGCCTTTTTAAATGAACAGTTGGGGAACATTCACATTTGTCAGCACCTGATTTCTTTGGAGTTTGAATTATTACATTGTTCCTGAAGTATGAGGGTTCTTCACCTGCCTTATACATCTTGTACCCCAGTTGGAAGAGTTTTGTCATGGCTGGTTCTCCCAAGACTATCATCGTATCTGGCAATTTGTCGTCTATTCTTGAGGCGCTGTCTCGAATTAGGTGTTTCAGAATCTTCTCACAGTATCATATCTCTATATTTCATCTACGTCCACTTTCATTTGTATATATTGCCTTCAAGTTCATCTCCCTTGTATAGACCCTTTACATACACCTTCCATATTTCCGCTTTCCCTTCTTTGCTTAGGACTGTAGGCAGCATGTATGTTTCCCCTACTGATACATGCTTGTAAATCCTTGCTTTTGTCCTCTATCCATTCCTGCTTAGCCATGTTGCATTCCCTATCACTCTCATTTTTTAAAAGTTTGCATTCTCTTTCACCTGCTTCATTTGCTGCATTCTTATATGTTCCAATTTCATTAGTTAAATTCAGTATCTCCTTTGTTATCCAAGGATTTCTATTAGACCTTGTCATTTTACCTATAAGATCGTCTGTTGCCTTCACTATTACATCTCTCAAAGTTATCCACTCATCTTCTACTATTTACTTATCCCCTGTTCTAGTTAACAATTGCCTAGGAACTCTCAGCAGTCTCTGATTCTTCCAAACTATCCAGGTCACATCTCCTTAACATCCCACCTTTTTGTAATTTCTTTACTTTTAATCTACAAAATAAATTGTGGTCATTGTGTACGTCTACCCCTGGAAATGTCTTAGAATTTGGTCCCAGAATCTCTGTCTTGCTGCTGCATTACCCCTATTTAATTTTCTATTTGTTACTCCATACTTACCTGATCAGAAGTCCTGTTCCCCCTGCCGTTGCACTTCACTAATTCCCACTACATTTAACTTCAACGTATCTATTTCACTTTCTAATTTTTCTAGCCTACCTGTGCGATTAAGGGATCTAACTTTCCCTGCTGTGATCCATAGAATCCATTTTTTTTGTCCTCGTACTGACGATATCCTCCAGAGATCCGAATGGAGGACTATTTTATCTCCGAAATATTTTACGCAAGATGATGTCATCATTTAACCATACAGTAGATCTGTATGCCCTCGACATAAAATATAGCTGTAGTTTCCCATTGCTTTCATCCATTCGCAGTACCAGCACAGCAAGGCCTATTTGGTTGATGTCACAAAGCCAGATCAGCCGGGCATCCGGCCTTCTGCCTTCTTAACTATTGAAAAGGCTGGTGCCCCTCTTCAATAACTGCACGTTTATCTAGTCTCTCAATAGATATGCCTCCATTGTGGTTGCAATTGCAGTGCTACTATTTGTACTACTGAGGCACAAAAGCCACCATGCCGACGGTAAGATCCATGGTTCATGGTGGGTATAAGACATTCTTATAGTTCTGATAAGGACGAAAATGTACTTAAATAACATTATATTCAAGGATTGTTAGAATAAATTTACAACCATTTTTCAGACGGTTTCTAATAATAGTATGGAAACTGCTGCTTCAGTTAAACGTGCTAGTAGCAAAACGGTTCCTACGAGATAACTGCCCATCACTACCGCCTAAACACGCACGTTGAAGCATTGTTTCGAGCAACCTAGCATCAGTAGCATGTGGATACCCGTTGTCATAGGCGCGTGTAGGGCAGAACCCGTCCATGAGTGGAATGTGTTTTTGTGTGTGGGGGGTGGGGAGGATGGTGGGAGGGGGGTTAATATATGTTTCCTGTGATTTCTTCTTTGAAAGTACAGTGTTAATGCCTTTCGCTGCATCTTCAATCGGCCGTTGTAACGCCTGTATTTACTAATACGAAGGGAAGAGAAGACGTATGTGCTGTGCCATGTAGTCCTGGGTACAGTGGAAACATTTTAGCTGCTGGCTGATGGGTTAAGTCAATGTTTTCAGGAACAGAACAGCACAGCGTTTTCTCGAGAAAAATGGAGCACCTTGACGCACAAACATAATGAGTCAGGAGAGACCTCTTCGGATATGATCAATGCACAGACATACCACTAGAGAAGAGATGTTGCAGCAGATAGAGTCTTGCTCTGGGAAGGCAGAAACAGGCCTTCACATGTTTTCTAACGTTTAAGTCCCGCAGAGATATCACGTAGTGTGAGAATGGAAAATACAGGGGATTTACCTGCAGGTCTTAAGGAAATTGGCATCGCAAGTAGAGCAGCTGCGAACCACCATATTTTTTACATGGAGGTGAAGTGTTATAGATGCGGACGCAAAGGGAATGTACAGATGCAGTGTCACCAACCTGAATGCTTTAAGTATGGCCGAGAGGCACACTGAGCATAGGATTACGAAAATTATGGAAAGCAATGATAGCTAACACAAGCAGTCGTTGTATGAAAACGGGAGTGCTTCGCCCTTTGGAAGGCATTCCCAATAGGACGTAACATGGTGCAAAGATGCATAGACGCAACGCTGTTTGTCAGTCTACGTAAAAAAGAAAAATAAATTTTTGGAGGACATAAGTGCGCATGTGTCAGTGTGGACCTGACAGGGACGAGGAAATTCTGTTCCTACGTCATAGGTTGTTTGGAGTTGGTGATAACAAGATATACTCGCTGGATATGAAATTGCTCAATTTCAGTATTGCAACTAGTGGCTTACAGGAGCGTGTAGAAGTATTGCAATACCTAGGTGAAGGGTATTGAGCAGTTCTCGGGCTAGATTTTCTCGGCGAACATAATGTCAAAATCGTTCTATCACAATATACGGTGGAGATCAGTGGATCTATGTTTTCGTTTGGGGATACAGCTGCTTGGAAGCAATGTCACAAGATGCATCCTCCACGAAGTTGTTGCCAGCTACACTACACATTAACATACTAAAGATTGGTTCCCATTATAAAGTACTAGCAAGTACGCAGAACTTATTGTGGGTTTCCGTTGATACTAGATTGCCACATGAAGCATAATATGTGGTACATCCATTAAAATAAAGTGAGGAGTTGGATAGAATGCACTCGTCTGTGGACAGACGTGTAGCACTTGCGAGTTATATTAGTGGTGAAGTTAAGGTTCCTGTAAGTCTGGGTAAATTTGGTCAAGAGTCAAATGATGGCCACATTAAAGTTATTAGATGAGGAAAATGGGGTCTTCTCTGAGAACGACCAGAGCTGAACCAGACTGTCGATGCAGCAACGTGATAGGCACTCAATGGCAGGCTTATTACTATCGTTCATAGATTAATTTAACATGAAGGGGCCTTTACCAGCATTACCGCTTATCCAGCACTGTATAGCTGAAAATGACGATGTGTCAATGTACAGGAAGCTGTACCACATGGCAAGACATCTTGTACCCATGATGAGAGATTTCGTTCAACAGTTAGCGGGTGGTATTGTGGGATTCAGTGATGGGTTATGGAGTGTGAATATCGCCATCATGCCAAAAAAGGCAAGAGATGGTATAGGTTCCGCTGTGATTATCGCTACTGAAATGCAAAACTGTGATGAATGTATATCCGATCCACAATATTAAGGAAACATTAGACAACCTAGGGCAGTGCTAGTAACTTACAACAATGGATCTGAGAAGCGAGTAGCAACAGTTGCGGTAGCCATCTAGAGCAGACCTCCTTCAGGATCCCATGGATACATTATCATCATATACAAATGCTGTTTGGGCCGAAAAACACGCCAACTATCTTCAAAGGGTATTAGATGAAGCAGTATTGTGGTTATAGCCAAAAACTTACATATTGTATTTGGACAATATCGTCACATTTTTGAGGGGTATGCAAGAGCACGAGGAATGCTTAGAAAATGTGTTCAGCAGGTTATCACCTGCACATCTGATACCTAGCACAGAGAAGCGCCATTGCACAGATGCAAGTGAATTATATTGAGTATGTGATTTGTTGGAAAGGTGTTCAAACCGGTCTTCATGTAACAGAGGCAACCCGAAACTTTGCAGTGCTGCCAGTGATAAAACAACCACAGTCACTTCTGAGATTATGCAATTATTATTGCAAAATTTGTAAAGAATTTTACACAAATTACGGAATCCTTAAATCATATGTTGTGGAATTTAACTGGACACCCAAATGTCAAACAGAATTCGTGACACTGAACGCAAGATTACTTGTTATTCTGTTGCCGGTCTTACTTGATTTTGAGAAGGAATCTTCTATGATGCTACCAATGAGGCACTTACTTGTGCTTTAAGCTAGAACATCAATGGGGCAGAAAGCATCCAGCAGCCTGTGCTTTAAGGCAATTGAATAAAGCAGAGCAGAATTATTCCACTATGGAAAAGGAGATGTTGGCAGTAATATAAGGGATAGCATATTTTTGTTTTTATTTATATGGATCGAAGTTTAAAATCATCAGAGACCATACATCATGCAGATGATCGCTTGGGCTAAAAGACCTGTGAAGCAGGTTATCGATATGGCCACTCAAATTCAGCGAGCTTTATTAAGAAGTAGTGTACAAATCAGGAAAGAACATGCAAATGTGAATACTCTAAGTTGGAAAATTGCAGTGGGCAAGAGCTGACCTGAGTGCCAGAGAGTACAAGTGACAAAAAAGGACTACCTGGTATTCAGGTCACAATTACAGTTCGTGAAGCATTAGGGCTTGCTCTGCAAATGACAAAATGCGGACCACACATAGTGGTGCTTGTGATGTTCAAGAAAGAAGAGCTACATCATCAAGCACATGATCATGTGTTGTCAGGTCACAGATGACTGTTGAGTGCCAGACAGCCATGAAGCTGTAAGGTTTTAGTAGCGAACATGGAAACATTATATCGAATAATATGTAAAGAACTGCATGCCTTGTGCACAGAGGGCAAACCTTGTTCGTCTAAAAATCTCTTTAGAAAACTTCCCAGAGGCGTTTAAAAATTTACATGTGATTGGACTCGTTGTTTTGCGACCTTTTAATAGTGCACCCACTGGGAATAAATACGTATCCACAGCCGTACATCATTTCTATACGTTGTTAACAATGGTGTCGAATCCACATCAGCAGGCCAATACAGTAACCTAGGCTTTGGTGAATGATTGGGTTATTAAATTTGGAGTACCTGATACCATAAGTACGAGTAAGAGCATAAATTTTGTGTCCGTTTCATCCACAGACTAACGACAGACAGAACGAGTGCTTAAGACAGCCTCTAAAATGTTGAATTATTACGTTATTAGCAGACGTTCAGACTTGGGAACATATTTGCACTATGTAGTTTCTGTGTATAATTCTAAATTGCATACTTCGGCCTTTTGATGTGCTGTGCGGTAGGGAAATACTGCCCTTCTTTGATGTCTTGGTTCGTAAGCTAGGACCAGGCGGTGAGCCGCTTAAGAAATTTACTGAGAGGTTGCGGGAGGTATGGCAGAAAGCAGAGCGAGCCAGTAACAAAGCTTTGGTACAACAGGAACAGTCCCCACAGCATGCACAGTTACCGGAATATTAAGTGGGTCAGTGAGTGCTGTACGGCCACCAACACATACACACATAAAGGGAAGAGTAAAAATTTTTAAGGAAGTGTAGAGTTCTTGTTATGTCATCGAGATAACTTCTCCAGTAATTGTCGAAATGCAGTTACCAACGAAACTGTCTGCCACTCACGTGAGTCGAGCTAAACGCCTCAAGGGAACGACAGATGTATTGCTTCAAGTCCTGACGATGAAGTCGAAGTGCGCGTGAACAACAAGGAATGTTCGGAAGCGTATACCAGTAGACAGGGCAGGATGCGTATAAGGTACCCTACGGATTAATGCCAGGGGCAAGTACTCTAGTTATGTTATGTCTATGTGTCTGTATTCAAAGTACTACCATTGATTGCTATATTTCTCTAATAAGCGTGTCTTATTTCTTTGGTATTGTATACGCTGTACGAGTTTTCGAAGGAGGGAGGGGATGATGGAAGATCCTTTCCTTACGTGGCGGTTGACTAAGTTTTACCAACTAGCAAATGTGGAAGTAAAAACGAACAGGGCAAAACTAGACGTGTTTGTTCGAATATTAGTCGTAGGGACAAACACGCAGTATCGATGTTACACAGTTCACCCACATCCAGTAAAATGGACAGTGATACGGAAATGTGTTCAAGTAAAGATGCCCTCTTTGACAAAGCTGCTCGAAAAATAAGGGTGGCTTCTTATACCGGAAGCCTTCGGTCACCATTCCGGATGATTTTTATTCATAATTGGAGCAGGGGTGGGGTAGAGCCCGGGAACAAGAACTTTTTGCTCAGGGGGCAGAGTAGGGACTGGTCTAATCCCGAGGCCCGGCCACAGTGTGCCCCTCATCACCACTGAGCCAGTGTGGCATAGGAAAGTGGAAGACATGAGGATCAACTTAAGTGCAAGGCTTTTTATTTCCTTTTTATTTTAGTTTGTTTATTATTTATTATTTTCTAATTGTTAGTAGCATTCTGAGTTACTTGCATATCGATGTAAAAAGGAGTTGAGGTCTTGATGAAACGAAAGGACAAAGAATAAAAAAGGGCCGGACTCCCTGTATCCGAGGTGCCGAGGGAGATTGCACGGCGAGCTTGCATCTGCCAAAGCCCGGATCACGGAACAACGAGGGAAGATGAAGAGGGATCACGTTACCGTGTTGATACCCTTCAACTATCGCAAGTAGGAGCCGGAAAGGGGTTAGTGCCGGATGATAGAAGAGGGGCGAAGAAAATCGAAATGGAAAAAAAATATCCTCTCATGTACGGCACGCTCTGCCTCCTAGACCAAAGGTCTAGTGTTGATTTAAGGCATGTAATTTAAGTAGCGGCATAGTGGAAAGAAATAAGACACGATACCTGGTAGCAGTACTACTTTTATCTTAACTGAAATAGAGAAGCATTAGTGCCAGACTTTATCATCTCAATAATTAGAAACGCATCTTAAACAATAGTAGATTGATCCTGCAACATTAATACCACAGGAATCCAGAACTCTGACTTTTTATTCTATCGTGCTGTCGCGGGAAGCCGTCACTACCGCCAATAATTAGGTATGACGGTTCACAATTATGAGGATATAGGAACAGACTTTTTCGATGACATGAAAACATGTATACAGTCATATTTGTATATACTGTGCTATAGAACGTTTCTGTGACACTTCAGAAGATTTTACGCGATCGTAAGAATGCCACATTTGAGTGTTTGTACACGGCGAATACAATAAGTTCTTTGAGAAATCACAGTTGTGAATGCAACTGAACAGGAAGCAAGTCGTTTTTGTGCTTCTATTCACAGGATGTAACGAAAGGGTACCAGCAAAATGACTTTCAGGGTGCCTTGAGGAATAAAAGTAAAATTAGTAGCAATTCCATGAACGTGCTCCAGCGATGTTACAGCCCAAGATCGCGGCCAAGGCCTGTCGCTATCCCACTGCTTCGTCAGCCAACATACTGCTGCGACCCGGCCGTGAGGTTGCGTTGTAATTAGGAGTTCGAACGAAGTGTGAGGGAGAGCGGTCCACTGCACTCCTGGAAACATCAGTTAGCGTTATCCGTACATAAATTTATTGCCAAGCAAATTTACCAAAATTACAGCTTCTTCAGAGCTGCAGCGGGTACAGGGCTAGAGACGCACGTGCCATGAAGGAATTCTGGCGCCTCGTGACGTTGATGCCACAGGTGAGTGCCTCAGCCGCATTTAGAACGGACATCAGCAGCAGGCGGAGCAGGCGCTGACGTGCTGTGGTGATCCCGTTCGGCTCACGCCTCGGAGCTGTTCAAAATGGTTCAAATGGCTCTGAGCACTATGGGACTTAACATCTGAGGTCATCTGTCCCCTAGGACTTAGAACTACTTAAACCTAACTAACCTAAGCACGTGACAGGATTCTAACCTGCGACCGTAGCGGTCGCGCGGTTCCAGACTGAAGCGCCTAGAACGGCTCGGTCACAGCGGCCGGCTTAGAGCTGTCGATCAGATTTAGTGCTCATGTGGAGTCTGCCGATGGTGGTCCAAGATGTTGGTTGTCGTGCAGGGAGCTCCTGGTCACCCGCCATGGATCTATCTAGGCTTTAGCAGCTATTCACGAGTCGACCAGGAGGTTGCGACGACGCACCTCGATTGGTCAGTGCGAAAATGGCACCTTGTAGGTCACACGCGATGAGCCAGCGGAGGAGGAGGGCTGGCCAGTCACCAGTCTTCTCATCTGCAATGACCCAGCAGGCAGCAGGAGCAGACCTTAAACGTTTGGCTGCGCCAGTGAAGTCAGCAAGAAGGTAACAGGCTTACCATTATCAGACAGCTCGTCATGGTTTCTTTGATGCTTAGGCTGTCGTTCTCTCTGGTCCTTCGACAGAGTGAGAGTGGCAGCATGACAGAATGTGTTCAAAAGCTGCGTTATTTATTAAAGATGAGCACCCACCTAAACACAGTGGCACTAAGTGCACGATCGTATTTGTCCCCATTGTCGGACCTGTCAGCGCTCATTGCCTGGCTGTGTAAATTCCATAACGGTTCTAAGCCGTCGAGATCAACTTTTCTGTCGACGTTTGATTTTGTAGTGTTACATAACGTTACACAGTTTTTACATGTTACCTCACAGTGCCTCGTTGTGTAGTACAGTGGCGCTGATATTCATTTCTGTCCTGGTACCGAGGTCTACTGCATTGGCGGTAAACCACGTTGACATACCAACTGGCATATCGCTTCAGTTCATTCAACTCCATTCCGACATCGCCTGCTGAAACTGTAAGTAAAAGTTTTAGCCTGCACAATGAAGTTACTGTGTTGTGCAACATTCCTTCCTCATTACAAAAAAATTCTCCGCAAATTTTGCATCTAGTTAGCTTCTACACATTTCATAAATTTAATTACATAAATGTACCTGGTGGAAACTTCGGTGCACTAGAAAATTAGTACATAGGTTGTTTCCTCACTCAGCATTGTCATGCTAAGGTTTGAGCGTTATCTTACTGCTGTGCTCGGTTCTTCGTATTTAGAATTCCTTCATTCTGTGTTGCTGTTTATACTAGTTAACCACTCGACAGGTACCCGATGTGTTGGTAAGTCTGGCGGATGTAAAATCCTACGCCTGTGACAAAAGTAAAGTACGCAAATCCCAGTCAGTAACATGTGGAAGCTAGTTGTCGCAACACTTATGCTTCATTGGTTCTTCTTGTATTGTTGAAAATGCTGCAGCATTTTCCTCATGGAAATTTTGCCTTATTGAGATGTTATCAATTTGTCTAAGGCATGAATGAGATCGGGTTATCTCATACTTCGTACCGTTCAACATGATACCACTACCAAACTTCATAATTACAAGCTATACCATAAAAATTGAATATAGCCAGTTCACTTCCATCTTTTGAAAATGTGGTTGTGGTGTCAATACTTCTTTCCAGGAGCTCGTTGCGCTCGACTGCCTTGAAACAGTGGATTTTCGCATATCTGTACGGCAGCCTGCACTTCCCTAGTTGGACAAACGGTTGACATTCTCCGTGAAACACTCCTATAGGTCGCTCAGTGACATGAGAGCGTGAGCCATTCCATACTAACCCACCCCTGCTCAAATTATGAATAAAACTCATCTGCAATGGTGGCTCATGACTTCCGGTACAAGAATTCACTCTTATTTTTCGAGCAGCTTTGTCAAAGAGGGCAACCTGTTACCCTTGACAACGGTCAACTACGTGAGAATACAGAAGGCAATGGAAACCACTGTATTAACGACCATTATGAGTATCCACAGGACATGTGGCCTGTAATTGAAAATGTGATCCCTCCATTGGCATAAGATTACAGTTAAGTCCCACATTCGGATCTCCGGGAGCGGACGGAAAAAGGGGATGCGACCATGAAAATAAGATCGAAAAATGAACGAAAAGATAACGTCCTACAAAACAAGGCATAGACTGTCAGAGGTTTGAACCTAGTAGGAAAGCTATAAAATCTGAAATAGGGAATGCTAAGGCTCATTCTAGATGCAGTGCGGGTCAGTGAAGTGAAAAGAAGACAAGGATTTCTGGTCATATGAGTAAAGAGTAATATCCATGGAAGCAGAAAGTGGTATAATAGGAGTAGTATTCGTTATGAATAGGCAGTTATGGCGGATAGTGAGTTTCTGTGATGACTTCAGTGATAGAATTGTTCTTATCGGAATCGACAGCAAACCAACGCCGACAACAATAGTTCGGATATAATGCCGACGTTGCACTAGAGAGTAGGTGATGACGTTGAACCGTAATTCAGTACGTAAAACGAGATGGAGGTCTAATTGTCATGATGGATTGGAATGAGGATGTGGGGGAAGGAGTAGAAGAAAGGATTACTGGAGGTTATGAGTGTGCTACTAGGAATGAGAGAGGACAATGGCTAATTGATTTCTGCAATAAATTTCAGCTAGGAATAGTGAATGCAGTCCTTAAGTCTTAGAAGAGGAAGAGCTGTACTTGGAAGAGGCCTGAAGATGCAGAATGATTCCAGTTAGATGACATATTGGTCAGAAGAAGGTCCCAAAATCAGATATTGGATTACAAGGGGTATCCAGGAGCACATATAGACTCAAATCACAATTTAGTAGTGATAAAGAGTAGGATGAATTTTAATAGACTAAACCGGAACGATCAGTATGCAAAGAAGAGGAATACGGATATTCTAAGAATTGAGGATTTACGCTTGAATATCTGTGAGTCTGCAGACACTGCAATAACCAATAGCTCAGTAGGCATCTCCGTTCTAAAGAGAGCAATCATAGAAGTTAGGAAGGTACAAGGAAGGTAACAGCGAGGAAACTATGGATAACACAACAAATACCTCAGCTGATCGACGAAAGAAGGAAGTACAAAACTGTCCAGGGAAATTCAGAAATACAGAGATAGAAGTTCAAAAAATGGTTCAAATGGCTCAGAGCGCTATGGGACTTAACTTCTGAGGTCATCAGTCCTCTAGAACTTAGAACTACTTAAATCTAACTAACCTAAGGACATCACACACATCCATGCCCGAGGCAGGATTCGATCCTACGACCGTAGCGGTGGCGCGGTTCCAGACTGAAGCGCCTAGAACCGCTCGGTCACCAGAGGCCGTCGAAATAGAATTCACATAGCAGTGAAATAAATAGTAACTGCTGAGAAGCTGAGGCGAAATGTGAAGAACTCGAGAAAGAAATGATTGTCGGAAGGAGTGACCCAGCATATATATAAAAGTCAAAGGCACATTCTGTAGATTTAGAAGCAAGGGTTGTGACATTAAGACTGTAAAGGGAATTCTACCGACAAATGCTGAGGAGAGAGCAGATATGTAAAAAGAGTACATTGAGGGCGTCCGTGAGGGGAAGGTTTTGACTGATGACGTGTAAATGGGTTATAGCTATCGAATGAACTGTGTATATAGTTATTTATTATATTACGTGGATATCCAAACTAACAAATTCATTGAAACGATCAGTTCAACTTTGAGGCATAGTACGAATCATAAGTGACGTGACCTTACGAATAAATGTGTACACCTTTCAAAATACACACATGAAAACAAGTTTTGCATCACCCCAGCTCCCAGAATTCTTGAAGACAGACGTTGACTGTGGATATTGTAAGAGACACAGTCCCTTTGACTGTTCAGAGGTTTCACTAAATCCGCCCAAAGATGTAAACAACCATGCATGAACAGCACCTATTAGACGGGGGGGGGGGGGGGAGGGCGACAGCCAATCAGTTCCAGTCATTCCACGAGGAAGGAGGTTCACGGTTCGTGTTGTCTGTAGTTCAACCATGCCTAGACGTTCAATACGGCGGTTCAATCGCGTCCGCATTGTAACTTTGTGCCAGGAAGAGCTCTCAACAGGGAAAGTGCCCAGGCGTGTCGGAGTGAACCAAATCGATGTTGTTTGGACATGGAGGAGATACAGAGAGACAGGAACTGTCAATGACATACCTCACTCAGGCCGCCCAATGGCTGCTACTGCAGCGGATGACCGCTACGTACGGATTATGGCTCGGAGGAACCCTGATAGCAACGCAACCATGTTGAATATTGCTTTTCGTGCATCCACAGGACACCATGTTAAGACTGAAACTGTGTGCAATAGGCTGCATGATGCGCAACTTCACTACCGACGTCTATGGCGAGGTCCAGCTTTGCAGTCAGTACACCACGCAGCGCAGTACAGATGGACCCAACAACATGTCGAATGGACTGCTCAGGATTGGCGTCACATTCTGTTCACCGATGAGTGTCGCATATGCGTTCAATCAGACAATCGTCGAGACGTGTTTGGAGGCAACATGGTCATGCTGAACGCCTTAGACACAGTGTTGCGAGGTAACGGGTGAGTTGTGGCGCCTTGGAAATATTCTAAGTTCGGAGTTGGCGTGGCCGCATGGGCCGGTCGGCAAGCCGGGGCCCGGCAGCAAACTCGTGTTGCCAAACGTTACCCGGACAAGAGGGGTAGCCCCAGCACGTGGTCCAGACCGAGCACGTGCCTGGGAATTTCTTGGTGACGCTCTGTCGATGAAAGAGACTTGTACGCCCAGAGTGCCAAAGTTGGCGGACTTCGTGTCGTATAGAAATTAATAATCGCCAGAGGAATCACGAGACCTTAAAAGGAAGCATGTACATCACCGTTATTTGCACGTTGATTCTGATGATGTGATCAGCTTTTCAATATCATTATTAGTTTAAAGTTTAGTATCTGATTGTAAATTATACAAGTAAAACCCAGTAACGAATTTTCAAAATCTGAACGGCTCATCCAAGCTTATAAATATAATTATTCATCTCTGTCTGTGTTTATATCCGATATGCGCTATTCATGACGAAATTGGTCAATTATTTACTATGTTTCAGAAAGCACAGAGACGTTAGGTTACTGGCCTACTTTTGCTTGTTATTCATTGATATATGTCCATTTAATTTGTTTCTCAATTTAATAACATGTGTTAGAGCATGTCCATGGTCCAGCCGTAGGAACATTTATTTAATTTCAAGTTGTTTAAATGAAAATCCAGCATTTCGTATGTGTTAAAATACGTTTGTGAATATGCTTTGTCTTGGAGACATGGAGGGAGCGCTCTAGCCAATCCCAGCGCTCGTGAATGGAGAGACTGGATGGAAGAGGCACAAGAGCATTGCTTCCAGAGAGGACAGGGACTTAAAATAGTGTGGCGCGAAGGGCAGGACGCAGGACGGCACAGGACACGGGGGAATGCTGGACGTGACGGCGTGACGGACGCACGGTTGTTGCAGAGACTTGGAGGGTGTGAAGCGGTTTGAACGTGGTCACGGCAGATAGAAATACACTCCTGGAAATTGAAATAAGAACACCGTGAATTCATTGTCCCAGGAAGGGGAAACTTTATTGACACATTCCTGGGGTCAGATACATCACATGATCACACTGACAGAACCACAGGCACATAGACACAGGCAACAGAGCATGCACAATGTCGGCACTAGTACAGTGTATATCCACCTTTCGCAGCAATGCAGGCTGCTATTCTCCCATGGAGACGATCGTAGAGATGCTGGATGTAGTCCTGTGGAACGGCTTGCCACGCCATTTCCACCTGGCGCCTCAGTTGGACCAGCGTTCGTGCTGGACGTGCAGACCGCGTGAGACGACGCTTCATCCAGTCCCAAACATGCTCAATGGGGGACAGATCCGGAGATCTTGCTGGCCAGGGTAGTTGACTTACACCTTCTAGAGCACGTTGGGTGGCACGGGATACATGCGGACGTGCATTGTCCTGTTGGAACAGCAAGTTCCCTTGCCGGTCTAGGAATGGTAGAACGATGGGTTCGATGACGGTTTGGATGTACCGTGCACTATTCAGTGTCCCCTCGACGATCACCAGTGGTGTACGGCCAGTATAGGAGATCGCTGCCCACACCATGATGCCGGGTGTTAGCTCTGTGTGCCTCGGTCGTATTCAGTCCTGATTGAGGCGCTCACCTGCACGGCGCCAAACACGCATACGACCATCATTGGCACCAAGGCAGAAGCGACTCTCATCGCTGAAGACGACACGTCTCCATTCGTCCCTCCATTCACGCCTGTCGCGACACCACTGGAGGCGGGCTGCACGAAGTTGGGGCGTGAGCGGAAGACGGCCTAACGGTGTGCGGGACCGTAGCCCAGCTTCATGGAGACGGTTGCGAATGGTCCTCGCCGATACCCCAGGAGCAACAGTGTCCCTAATTTGCTGGGAAGTGGCGGTGCGGTCCCCTACGGAACTGCGTAGGATCCTACGGTCTTGGCGTGCATCCGTGCGTCGCTGCGGTCCGGTCCCAGGTCGACGGGCACGTGCACCTTCCGCCGACCACTGGCGACAACATCGATGTACTGTGGAGACCTCACGCCCCACGTGTTGAGCAATTCGGCGGTACGTCCACCCGGCCTCCCGCATGCCCACTATACGCCCTCGCTCAAAGTCCGTCAACTGCACATACGGTTCACGTCCACGCTGTCGCGGCATGCTACCAGTGTTAAAGACTGCGATGGAGCTCCGTATGCCACGGCAAACTGGCTGACACTGACGGCGGCGGTGCACAAATGCTGCGCAGCTAGCGCCATTCGACGGCCAACACCGCGGTTCCTGGTGTGTCCGCTGTGCCGTGCGTGTGATCATTGCTTGTACAGCCCTCTCGCAGTGTCCGGAGCAAGTATGGTGGGTCTGACACACCGGTGTCAATGTGTTCTTTTTTCCATTTCCAGGAGTGTACTTCAAAAAATGGTTTAAATGGCTCTGATCACTATGGGACTCAACATCTCAGGTCATCAGTCCCCTAGAACTTAGAACTGCTTAAACCTAACTAACCTAAGGACATCACACACATCCATGCCCGAAGTAGGATTCGAATCCTGCGACAGTAGCGGTCGGGCGGTTCCAGACTGAAGCGCCTAGAACCGCCCGGCCACCAGCGGCCGGCAGAAATACTTCGGAGTACCGACTTGGGTACTTGTGAGGTTCCCGTGGCTTCTACAGTGAAGATATAGTATGCGTTTAGAAGTGAATATCTCGAGAGCTATGTTGTTGTTCATAGCTAAATACGTAAAGTAGAAATCTATTGTTTCCCTGTCATTCAACTTATATTTTATTGAATTGCTGGATTATCGACACCAATAAGTGTTTTATAGTTATAAAGGGCATTCTTAAAGGTACTTCTGCTATCGTACTCATCATTTAAATTCGATGAACTAGTACCTGCAGAATTTATTTAATTGCAATCTTTCATTTATAAATGTCTATGTACGTTCGAAATTCGCAATTGCTAAGTGATACGAACATTTGGCGTTCGATCCATGTGTCTACTCATATTGTGGACTGTATACTCAGCAGTATTTGGCTTGTAATGCGGCAATTACGTATCCCAGCCCCTAGACATCGAAACCAGCCAAAAGATTTAATATTTGAGCTCTGATTCGGAGGGTACATAATTGAAGGCCACCACCACACCATCATCACATTTAATATTTTTGGAAGTCCGCAGTTGGGTGCTCGTCCAGGATTTGTGCCCTGCAAAGTGGTAATTCATTTGCTCTCTGTTATTCAGCGTACTAAATGAAGTGTAAAAACCTTTGCCAAGCCAACGGAGATTTCTGTAGAGTGAAACTCTCACAAAAAAACAGTGTGAGACCGGTTTCTTTTTCATTTCTTTTCTCTCTTTCTTTCTTTTTTTTTTTTTTTTTTGCAAATTATGCAGTCATTTTCACAACTAACGCATACTATCATCGATAGAGGTCCTGATCTAAAGGCAGTTTGCATAGGGGCTCGGAGTCTAAATAAGTAGGGTGCAGGGAACAGTAGTGGTTAGCGTGTTTAACGGACAGCGGTACCGGAGACGATTGGAACTCGCGGTAACCGGCAGCAGCTACAAGTACGTCAGGCGACTTCTCCAGTGGTGGAAGTAGATCCAACAGCAGTACGACGGCAGCATGTCCGAGTACTCGAGGGCCGTCTCCAACATTGTCTTCCTCTACAACCGATTGTATCACCATTGCGAAGGGAACCATCTCAAATAAGGTAAGTGCCTGCGCAAATAGTGAGATTGTGTTAAACTCTGAACTTCATGCTCCACTTATAGATATCGTGGATATAAAACAGCCACCTAGTATGTGTAATTTTGAAAACTGATGTGAGCCGGTTAGTCCTAAATCAGAGCACGAAAGTGTAACTAGTAGGAATTCAGGGAAGTGGAATGAATGTAGGGGAGATACGATGTGTAAGCGAATGCGAGTGATCCAGGGACTGGGAAATAATGTGAATACAATGGCAAAAAATATCAGTACAATTCAGTTACGGATACAATTCGGACTGATATGGGTACAATGCGAACTGAAATAGTTTCCGCTGTGAAAGAGGAGGTTCAAAAATTTATGAGTAACCTTGAAAAAGCAATTGATGATAAATTGTGTCCGAGTGGATATATGGAAAATTACAGACGAAGTTGTAATAGTAAAATCTAAAATCGAATCAATGGAAAAAGATCTTGGGGAAAAATGTATAAGATAGGCAGAACTTCGGGGCAAGCTAAGCGACTGTATAAAAGCGCAAGATGCTCATAAAAGCGATATAGTTCAAAAGGCTCTGAGCACTATGGGACTTAACATCTGAGGTCATCAGTCCCCTAGAACTCAGAACTACTTAAACCTAAATAACCTAAGGACATCACACACATCCATGCCTGAGGCAGGATTCGAACCTGCGACCGTTGCGGTCGCGCGGTTCCAGATTTAAGCGCCTAGAACCGCTCGGCCATAAAAGCGATATAAATTTAACAATTAGTGACATTGCCAGTCGTTTAGGTGAGGGGGAAAAAGAAGTGAGCAAAATTAAAGATAAAATAGAGTCCAGTATCACTAGTGAAAGACAATTTAAAAAACAATTGGAACAGATTGATTTAAATTCATTAGCCTTCCAACAGGCCACACCGGTTATAAATATCCCTTGGGCAAATACTGGATCTGTGAAATACCTTTGGAAGATATCACTCAGTAAATTTCTAAGCTGCGTGTAGGGAAGCTTTTGTTCACGGCATGTCGCACTCACTACTAGCACTCCGTCTTCCGGCCACGAGTGGCCTACAGGGACCATCCGACCTCCGTGTCATCCACAGTGGAGGATGCGGATAGGAGGGGCGTGGGGTCAGCACACCGCTCTCCCGGTCGTTATGATGGTATTCTTGACCGAAGCCGCTACTATTCGGTCGAGTAGCTCCTCAGTTGGCATCACGAGGCTGAGTGCACCCCGAAAAATGGCCACAGCGCATGGCGGCCTAGATGTTCACCCATCCAAGTTCTGACCACGCCCGACAGCGCTTAACTTCGGTGATTTCACGGGAACCGGTATATCCACTGCGGCAAGGCCGTTGCCCACGGCATGTCGGACGAAGCGAAATTAAAATATGTTAAACGACATTTCGAGGGAGACCCACAGTCGTGGGCAAATGTTAAATGTAGTTCGGGCGAATCGTACGAAGAGTTCGAAAATAGTTTTTTGAATAAATTTAGGAGCGACGAAAAACAGACGCGGATACAAAATGAATTTTTAAACGAGCCGTGTTTCAGGTACAGTAATGAGACGATGAGAGATTTTTGCAAGCGTGAACTTGGCAAGCTTATGCATGTGAAACGGAAATCACCGCGTAAAAAAGGCGATTACCCGAATTTTTGCAGTGGGATCTTGTCCATAGTCCATGTGATTCCGTGGACAAATTTCTAGAATTTGTAGAAAAATTAGAGAGGGCTTTGAAGTTCAAACCTCAGAGCAAACCGGGTGGTGGTTATAAAAATGGGAATCCAAATAGTCACCACTATAATAATAATCGTGATAGAAATCAAAGGAAATCTCAGGCAGATAGTAGCTGGAATGAGCAGAATCGTCGGAGAACGAACAGGAGTGATAACTTTCGTGAACGGGGTCCACGTAAAGAAAGCGGATTTGACGGGGGAAATTCTCGCGAAGTGCAATCACGTAACAGCCGGTTGAGAAACTGATTTCGCCACATCTTATTTCCGGAGATGGCGATCTGAACAGGCGGTGAAAAGGACTGGAGATAATGGTAATGGTAGAAATGTTGATAAGTATGGAGAAAGGCAACAAATATGTATGCTAAAGACAAAGGCAAAGGTGGCTCTTTCAATAAAAGCAGGTGCGAACGGCGGGAGCATAGATTTGTGAGAGATTTAAGTAAAAGTAATGGGAATAAATTTGCAGGAAACGATGTAAGCTATGAACGTGTAATGCAGGAGTGTGTGAATGGTGATGAATGGAAAGATTCAATGTTTCAAAAAGAAGTTAAAGAGGAGGTAAATTTTGTGAAAGCAAATTGTGTGGAGAGTTCATCACAGGTATTAGCAAACTGTAGAAATTGCAGTAAGGAAGGTGTTGTAGTAGTAAATATTTGTGAGTCGTCGAAAAGCGTCGATTTTAGTGAAGGCGGCGTAGCCTTGGTCTCGCCAGCTGCAAGTGAGGCAGATTTTGTTTCGGTGGAAATCGTCGATGTTACTAAAGGAGGCTTAGCATTGGTCTCGCCAGCAGTTTAAGTTAAAAATGTATCGGCAGAGGTAGATAATTTCAGTTTAAAGGAACAAAGTAATGTTAATTTATATAATGATGTAAAAGCTACTAGTATTGATACTTCGGAGGAAGGAATTTACGCGTTTCTAGTCACGAATGAAGGCGAAAGGAAACCTATTGATGAATGTGTCGATCTAAAACGTTTGTCAGAGTATTAATGTGAGAATGTATGTAAAGTAGGATAGGGGGTTAATCTGGATGAGAAGTGTGTAGAAATGGCAGTGTGTGCTGATTCTTGTCCGATCACATCGGAATGTAGCAAGTGTGGCATCCCCAAAATTGTACAACAAGGCAGCAGCAATCTGTGTAATGTAGTGGCGGAGGATAAAGCTATGTAAGATTAACGCAAAGTTAATTTGTCGACGGAGGGAAGTAAGGTTTCTGATGTAAATTTTTGTAGTAATTTGAATAGTGTATCAAAAAATATGGTTGCTGACATGAATATTTATGGTGGTGATGGCTTAGGTATCGATGTATTAGTTCAGGAAGATAAAGGTTTTAACAGTGAATTGATGTGTAATTTTGTTGAAGCTGCAAGTGTCGATATTTTGGAGGGGAAAAACAATTAAGTTGTGCATGCTGTGGGTAGTGAATCGGCGAAATGTGTGGGAGAACTGACAGACAATTTAGAGAGGGCTGAAGTGAATAGTGTGGATGGGGATAGTTCGTGTAATGAAGTTCGTACATATTGGTATATGAAGGAGAAGTGTGGTTCTAGTGAGACTGATTGGCGTTGGTACAGTAAAACGTTACTGTCATTGCTGCCACATACGTGGAAACCAGAGAAGTTAAATATCATCAAGAGTATATAGAGAAAGGGGAGAAATGAAAAGCTGTTCTAATTTGTAATTAGTAATTTTGGAGGGATAATTTATATGTTTATTTGGGGATTCATTAGTAATTTGTCAGTTTATTGTGGCACTGTACTTGTGCAAGAGGGGGAAGTTTAGGCACTGAGGGTGCGTGGAGGTCAGTGACCTCGAGGATTTAAGTAAAATATGTATTGATTTATGCTTTGTATAAGAGAGTGACAAAGAATTTAGTGGTCAATTTGAAGGGTATTGAAATTTTAATTGTAAGCGCACACGATTTTTGGTGCGTGGATGTAGGAAGGATTGATTAAAGTCAATTAAAAAGAACTTACGGGAATTTGAGCGTACAGTGATTCAGCCGTTTGCCTTGTGACTTTGTTCCTAAAGTACCGTTTTCCGCTGGAGTGAATCTTAAGCAAGGATCCTGGTTGGTTTTGGGAAATTGTTTGTTGAGAGGTTTCTACTTTTGGTTTCTTTGTAGACAGATTTCTCACGATAAACGGTGGAACTCGGAATTCAGAGGCAGACACTATTTCTGCGAGGCACTTGGTCAAAAGACTGATGTGAGTTGATCAATGTTCGTGGTAAACTCAGTGTGAGCGTGTGTACTGCGACGGAAAAAATTAGTGCATGAAGGAGCCTTAGCACTGAGTGAGTGGCACAAGAAGTGCTTGCGAAATCACACACAAGTAAAAGTGCATTTAAAAATTGTACTTCTTGTCTAAAAAAATTTTATATATAACTGAAATCCAGGCATTTATTTAATATGTTGGTTTAAGTTTATTCCGAAATTCATGCTACTCCCACACAACAACAAAAATCTTGTAAACACTATTGCTCTGGCATATTAATCACTTAATTCTGTTCTTTGAAATTTGTTTTATATGTACTTGTATGAACTGAAGGGTGTTACTTCTAAACATTCTGGCAAGCTAGAATGTTAATAAATGGAGGTGTGTGAGGTAACTGGTGAGCTGTGGAGCCCTGGAAATATTCTAAGTTCGGAGTTGGCGTGGCCGCATGGGCCGCTCTGCAAGCCGGGTCCCAGCAGCAAACACATGGTGCCGAACATTAGGTGGACAAGAGGGGTAGCCACAGCACATGGTCCAGGCCGAGCACGTGGCTGGAAATTTATTGGCACTGCTCTGTCGATGAAAGAGACTTGTATGTTGAGAGTTCGAAAGATGGCGGACTTCGTGAAACCATCACGGCAGACATTTCACAGTTCATATAGAAATTAATAGTAGCCAGAGGAATCATGACACCTTAAAAGGAAGCACGTACATTACCATTATTTGCACAATGATTCTGATGGTGTGATCAGATTTTCAATATCATCATTAGTTTAAAGTTTAGTATCTGATTGTAAATTATACAAATAAAACCCAGCAACGAATTTTCAAAATCTAAATGGCTCAGCAGGACACGGAGGAGTGCTGGATGTGACGGCGTGAAGGACGCACGGTTCTGGCAGAGACTTGAAGAGAGTGAAACTGTTTGCGTGTGGTCACGGCAGATAGAAATACTTCTGAGTGCCGACTTGTGTACTTATGAGGTTTATGTGGCTTCTGCAGTGAAGACATATTATGCATTTACAAGTAAATATCTCGCAAACTATGTTGTTGTTCATAACTAATTATGTGAAGTATGAATCTATTGTTTCCCTGTTATTCAACTTATATTATATTTAATAGCTGGACCATCGACACCAATAAGTGTTTTACAGTAATAAAGGGCTTTCTTAAAGGTACTTCGGCAACTATGTATCCCAGCCCCTAAACAACGAAACCAGCCAAAACTTTCAATATTTTAACTCTGAGTCGGAGGTTACGTAGTTGAGGGCCACACCACCCCACACCACACCATACGATATATTAATTGAAAGCTCGCAGTGTCCAGGTAGTGCACCAACGTGGAGGTTCCCAGCTGTCTTGGGGTGGCATGTAGGGCCAACGTACGCCATTAGTGCTTGTGGAAGGCTGGACGATATGTGAATACCATCCTCCAAACCACTAGTGCAACCATATCGGCAGCATACTGACGAGACATTCGTCTTCATGGACGGCAATTCGCGCCCCCATTGTGCACATCTTGTGAATGACTTCCTTCAGGATAACGACATTGCTCGACTAGAGTGTCCAGCATGTTCTCCAGACAGGAATCCTATCGAACATGCCTGGTGTATATTTAAAACGGCTGTTTATGGACGACGTGACCCACCAACCACTCTGAGTGATCTATGACGAATCACCGTTAAAGAGTGGGACAATCTGGACCAACAGTGCCTTGATGAACTTTTGGACAGTATGCCACAATGAATATAGGTATGCATCAATGCAAGAGGACATGCTACAGCTTATTAGAGGTACCGCTATGTACAGCAATCTGTATGGCGGTACAACATGAAATGTGTGGTTTTCATAAGCAATAAAAAGGGAGGAAATGATGTTTATGTTGATCTCTATTCCAGTTTTCTGAACATGTTCCGGAACACTTGGAACCGAGGTGATGGAAAACTTCTCTTGATGTGTGTATTATAGACACAAGCTTTGAATTATTTAAAACCTTTTTCTGCATATTAGGCCGTCCAGGTGCGAGATTTTTGCTATTATTCTCTTCAACGAAACTGGCCCAAGATGGCTACCAAAGTCCTCCAATTGTATCACACTATGATGGGACAAAAGCATGGCTCACACAACCATCTGTCATAGAAACTGGAGACGTCATTAAGGTAAAATGACTGATCGCTGGTCACCAAATGAAAATGACAACGGGAACAATGAGAATAGTGTGCAAAGCGTCACAGTACGGACAAAAATATTGCTATTAGTCTTCCTAAAGAAAATTATTGGTAATCTATTAGTAATTTTGGAAGTGGCTTTATGCTACTGCAAATGTTTTAAGGTAGTTAGTTAACTATCTAAAGAGAGACTTAGTAGTGGAAAATATTGTAGATTTGCCTAGTCATGACATTTAGTCTCATACAGTGAGAACGGAAAAGTTGCTCTGAGCCATAAAATTGTAGAACCAGTATTATTGAACTCACATTGATTCTAGGATAAAAATTTGAAGTTAAAGTAGTTTAGGAACACCTTAATGTTATTCATAAGAATTTTGAAGTTGCGGGTTGGGGTAGTTACGTCTAACAGCAAATGTTAAATGTTTTGTTGGTTAACTTTGTGTACTGGGTGCATCCATGTAAATCAGAAATATAAAAATTCAGTTACCAGAATCATTTACATAGCGTTAACCATGGACACTACAGTTTTATTTCTCAATCGACGCGTACATCTATTGCCAAAGTTACCATATGCTCAAAGGTTACTACAAGTTTACCCAGTATACCTGTGATATGTTTGAATGAATGAATGAATGAGGATATGAATGTATATAGTCTATGTAGTTTAAAGAGAACTCAATGAAGAAGCAGCTAATTAGAGTATAGCAGTTTGTCAAAAAGAAGGTGGCAGCAGTTATAGCGAAGAGTATAGACTCAGAAACAGATACAGTCGGAGACAGTAACAACAATTTAGTAGTAGAGATTAATCTGCGTTTTAGAATGGACGAATGCATCATAAAATAACAATGGACTTAGTACGTAACTGTCAATTGGTTGTAAATGGAAATCCCCACGAGATGTTTAACAACAACATCAGATTACAAGGTTCGTCCTTGGTCGGTACTGCACCTAATAAAATTAATCGTCATGTCGTAGCAGAAAGATAGAAAGAAGAAAGAGGCAGCTCACGGATGGACAGCAAACGATGTACAACTATAGCCCCGTGGTTTCATTCTAGGTATTGTTTTACCCTGCTTCTATCAAGTCGTTAGCGGAGTACACCACCAGAAGTTCAAAAAGCTAACGGCTGTTTTATAGTAAACGAGACGGTCTAATTCGGATGAAGAAGGAGAGGGTCATATGTAAAAGCAAACTAATAAGCTGGGGTGTAATAGGTCAAACCGTGATGAAGTACAAATCGAATAATATCTAGTAACTACACTGACGTAAGGTCAGTCGTTTGTGTAGTAAGTGGCAGACTTCGGTCTATTGACAGAATATGAGAGTAATGTTTACAAAAATAGTACTGCGGACCATCCCGGAATATTGGCCAAGTGTGTGGAATGCTCCAATAGGCCTACCGGGGGATAGTGAACGTATAGAAAGGACACCACGAATCGTCAAAGGTTTGAGTGACCAATGGAAGAGCGTAAAGGACATGTTGAAAAAACTGAATATGTAACGTCATGAAGATAACCGTAAACTTTCCCGAGAAGGGCTATTTACGAAGTTTCAAGAATAGGATTACACTACAGTATAGGATTATACTACAGACCACAACGTATCGCCCCCATGAGGATTGAGAGATTAGACAAAATCCATCTCATACAGAAGCGATCAACATTCTTCTCACGCTCTGTAATTGAGTGGAATATAAAGAAACCATTATAACTACAGCACTTTACAGTTGTTTGAAGAGTATGGACGTGGATCAAGGTAAATACAGTCCACATCAGTAGACTTAACCATGACACGCGACGGTTCGACCACAGCCATTGTAGCTCTGTTATATAATCTGATGTTCCCAACTCTGCCGACGATATACCTAAGTAATTACCTGTCGAATTCATTGGAAAAATATCTTTCTGGATAGTGGCATGGAGCATTTATTGGCTCTATGTTAAATGAGTAAGAAGTGTGTGAGACTCTTATCAATACGAGAACAAAAGTAGTAAAATGCATAAAAGCAGTCTTTCTAATTCTCAGTTCGCAAACGTTCATGCCACTATTACTCGGCAAAGAATGTAATGATGCTATGTATTCCTCGACAAAACGGAAGGGGCTCCACTCTACATAATGAGTTAATGCTGGCAGTGGATGCAAATTGGTATCACTCTGGGTAGGAGTTCTTTTGATCTTTCACTGCAGTGTATAATACACTTACAGCTAGCTTCACCTAATGAGTGTTGTGGGCAGGAACCTGGGTAGTTTCCAGAGTAATAGAAGTTTACTTTTGGTGTTCTTTTCATGCTTCTCTGTGCTCGGCTGCTAGTGAGATATAAAATTCTTCAGACATACTACAGGAGCATTTGTTTTTAATTTATTAATGGCTTTTGGACACCATCCATACAGCCAGCGTCAGACTAACTTGCAGTGATCGCAATTTTACCGATTATTAATTGAAATTCCACTTGAGTGCGAAAACTGCAAATTGTATAAATGAATTAGTAATGCCAGCTGCAAGAGCGTTAGAAGATTAGTCATAAATATTTATTTGTAGAATCAGACTACCTTTGGGCCACGGTTATTCAATGAATTTACAAATTACGTGTACCCGTATGAAAGGGCACTAATAACTTTCCCATTATCAATTTCAAATTTCTGAAAGACGTTACTAGGATGATTGGAACATACTTGCTACGAGATAAACGGAAATTTCAGGCCGACTTAAATGAGAGAAAAAGCTGTAGTTATTTTTACCGATCGATGATCGTTCTGCCGTCGACGAAGCTGACGGCGCGCAGTTGTCAGTTTTCCTAGGTGCGTAAATTTGTCGCTGTTTTGGAATACGCTTGTCTTTCACTGTCCGACTCGAGGTGCACGAAGCCGCGTGAAACGTTTTCGCAGGCGCGGGGAGGTGCTTGTCAGAACGTAAAAATGAAAGTGGTGTTTTTTATGATTTGAAAACTGCGCGTGATAGAATGATGAGAGAATTACATGCTGACACCTTCTTTAATTCAATGAAAATTTTTTGCTATAGGAATAGAGATATATTTAAGCTTTTAAGAAAAGTTGCTTTTCCACGCTACTCAATATTTATCACGCCATATCTTCTAAACAATAATTTACTCTTATAGTTTGTTTCAGTAATACATGTTGATAACGTGAGCAAACTTTCTAGTCAGTAGTCCCAGTAACACTGAATTAATGAATTAAGACGTCACGTATGGCGCTGGCTTTTTAACAAACCAGCACCTGAAATGTAGTAAGTGAAAGACATTAACAAGTTTGTTTGCGTGGCCATCCTACACAACAAGCTACTTGTTTTGTAAGTAAATCCACATTTTCGTGCTGCAACTTAATTTATTGTTCCCAGGCGCGTTTCGGCTTTTTCTTGCTGTCAGGCATCTTCAGTGGGACAGTTTGTTGGCATCTGCGTTTCCTTTCATGTGGTCTGGAGGTCGTACTACCACTTTACTTCCGAAACGTAATCACAATTTTGTATTCCGAACTTTTTCTTTCACGCTGTACAGCATGTTTCTCCTTCTTCTTTGTGGTGCGCTACTATTCTTTTGCCACTAGATATGTGTTATTAGGGAACATATTATGAAGTCACAATACACACATTGTTAAAATCACTGTGTTCGAACAAGTAGCTGTAACTAGTGGCAGAGGAATAACAGTGCACCACAAAGAAGGAGAAACATCGGGAACAGTGTGAAAGAAATAGTTCGGAATACAAAATTGTGCTTACGATTCGGAAATAAAGCGGTAGTGCGACCTCCAGACCAGATGAGAGGAAACGCAGAAGCCAACAAACTATCCCATTGAAGATGCCTTAGAGTAAGAAAGAGGCGAAACGCGTCTGGGATGAATAAATTAAGTTGCAACATCAAAATGCGGTTTTATTTACAAGACGAATATGACAACCTTTAACTTTTACTCTTTTTGTGGGAGTCAAAGCGAGGAGAAGTTTCGGAAAGGTTTGAATTTGTTTTTTCGTTTTGTTCGAAGTCTTTTTGTGTTACAGCTTCCCCTAGACGAGAGCCGTATTGTGTGGTTAGTCGGCGCAACGCGGGTTCCAGCGCGCTACGAGGAATAATTTGCTTGGAGTGGTGCAATGCGGTGCGACAATAGTAGCAGAGACTACGAAAGCAGAATACGCAGCGCAGTGATCGACCTAAAATGTAGTTAATTTTGGCACTCCGATAGTACGTGGAAGCTAGGGAGGAGGAGGAAGGCTGTATATTCTTGGGAATACTCGCGAAGCGCAAAGCTGTCACACAAATGGTCTTACATAGTGAAGAAGAACTTGCAAATTACATTTTCGTAACAAAACAGCTGGTCGGCGATGCTGAGGAATGCCAACTCCCATTGTCTTATAGTGCAGACGTATCAGAAATTAATGAAGTGCCAAAGGATACAGTTAAACCATTGGTAGGTGTCGGCGGCCACTCCATAGCTGAGGGATTAACTGTGAGGAACGGTTTCACCGATTACTTCAACGGATCGAATTTTGATCGTCGTTCACAGTAATAACAGCATCCAACTCATTATAGCTGTTAAAATAAAACAGCTTTCAGCCGTCAATTTTCAAGCCTTTTTCTAAGCTTATTGCATAACTTATGATGTATTATATCACCTAGCCGCACGCCTGTTACTGTCAGACTTACCACTTTCGTGACAACGTGGTTTTATCTTTTCCATATTTCGATACTTACCGGTTAGTGGAAATTCGTTACGGTATATTACATTAGACTCATATTTTCATCCATTAGAAATGTTTTATTAAATAGGTTGCATCTTATGAGTCGTGATCAATAAATTGCACTGATGTAATGTTATTCTCCTTTTATTAATTATTAGTGTTAATGATGATACAAGTAGTTAAGGGTTGACCTCCAGTAAGTGGTATAAGTTTTAGTGGTATATGGTAACATGTAATCAAACGTTTTATGTTCAAAAAAATGGTTCAAATGGCTCTGAGCACTATGGGACTCAACTGCTGTGGTCATCAGTCCCCTAGAACTTAGAACTACTTAAACCTAACTAACCTAAGGACATCACACACACCCATGCCCGAGGCAGGATTCGAACCTGCGACCGCAGCAGCAGCGCGGCTCCGGACTGAAGCGCCTAGAGCCGCACGGCCACCGCGGCCGGCGTTTTATGTTCAGTCTGAACTCGTCAGTATATGACTACATTATTTACTCCAGTTGTTTCAAGGGCATTGCATTAGCATTATAACGTGATTATCTATGCGTAACACGAAATATTGACCTCCATTTAGTAGATTCCTTTTTACGTTTATACGACGTATATACTTTGCTCACTAATTTAAGTTAATGTAGTGTGCACTGTTCTCTTATTTTATTCCTTCATTTATCTGTAACTATCTGTAACTTCCTGCACTGCTTGATATTGTTATTGTTATGTTATTACATATTACCGCTGAATATAAGACTTGCAACGCGCCCCCTTTTTTGTGGTTATCCATTTCATACTGGTACCATTGTTGTCAGTACACAGGGTCTGAAGATGGAGTAGTAAAAGTCTGAAACTGGTTGCCCAATAAAATAAGGTTGAAAATTGATGGCTGAAAGGTGTTTTATTTTGACATCTTCTATCGAACAATCGGGTCCCGCAAACATCGCTAAAAAGATGGTCACACAGAGACATTATAACTGTGATCAAAGGCTCGGTACAAATGTGTTTACAAATGTATTACATTCGACATAAACAAATCCATTTCATCTTAAAAGTTTTATTAATTTCTCTTCCGATTTCTGCCCAGAATATTGTGTATTGTGTATTGAACCAGGGACATAGAAACGACGGAGAGGATTCATCCCGCTGTAGCCCTCAGTGGTTCACAACCGCACAACATCCCACAGCAGTCCACCCAACCCACCGCCGCCCCACACCGAATCTAGGGTTACTGTGAGGTTCGGCCCCCAGTGAATTCACAGGGAACTTCTTGTACCAGACGAGTGTAGCCTCAAATGTTTGCGTGTTGGAGCAATTATGGTGTAAGCGTACATGGAGACAGAGTTGGCGCAGCAACCACCGACATAGTGTAACAGGCGGAATAAGGGGAACCAGCCCGCATTCACCGAGGCAGATGGAAAACCGCCTTAAAAACCATCCACAGGCTGGCCGGCACACCGGACCTCGACACTAATCCGTCGGGCGGGTTCGTGCAGAGGACTACCACGCCTTCCCACGTTAGACCGCGCGGCTAGCCAGGCAGGCTCCGCCCACATTAAATCCTTTTGCATTTAATTTTCCAACTCGGTGTCAGCCATGTTGCACAATGTATGCTGTTCAGACACCAACTCGATGAGCTGCTCATCCTCTGAGGCAGAAAAGCGGTCAGCCCATAGTTATGATGAATGTTTCAATATTTAGAGCGGAAGCATTACCTAGTATTTTGCTTGCTGTGAGCACGAAACAAATATTGCAGCCGTCACCTCATAGTCACGGCTGCTCAGCTCGACTTCGCCCCACTCCTCCAACCAAGCAAACCGCTCCGACTTGCGGGACAGACTCGTCCCGAAGCACGCAGCTGTTTCCCGCGGGAAGAGCCCACGGCGGTACTGCGTTGCCCGCACCGTAGGATAAATGTCTGTCATGTTTGCCTTGACCGTTTTACACAGCACCTTGCGGTAAATTCCCGCAGCTAGGAAGACATAGCCTCAGCGGCGTGTCGTAGCATCGCGGAGGGAGCGGGTGGGCCTGCTGAAGACAGAACGCTTCAACTCTCGTGAGCTGACGGAGCTTGTTCGGCGAGCAGTGCGTGTCTCCCTCCGGCTGTTAGTGGCGGTGCGTGACCGGCTAAGATCACAACTGTCCTTCCAAGGTTACCTCTTTGCGTTCTCCAGAGCTACATATAGGCATGACCATTCATTCCATTCTCTGTAAATTCATCTTTACACATTTTGTTGCGAAACCTCGGCAGTTCAGTCTATAATGTCGAATCGAAATACTTTCAGACGTCGCTATTTCCAGTTGTTATTTTATTTGAGCGAAAGGATAGAGGATCTAAGGCTGAACCTTTTGGGATTCCATCGATGATTTCACCAGCCTGAAGTAAATCTTGCTTGTACACCTGTAATTAATTATTCAGTAAATGTTTCTATTATCTTTTCATCGAGTATCACATGAGTTTTTTGATGAGCATGTAACCTCCCCCTCACTTATCGACCTTAATGACAGTGAAAAATTAGACCGCGTGTACCTAATGGAAATTTGGGAAAAAGCAATCGTCACCGAGGTTAATTTGTCGGTAAAGAGGGAGGAAAGGGTTAGATCTAAATGAAAGGAAAAGTGCAAATGAAACTGGTGGAAATTAATTTTAAAAAAGGGGTAAAGTCAATAAAGAAAGTAAATGTGCGGCTGTTACGTTAACAATTAACTAGCGGTAATTAGATATTTGAGATTTGGGGGAAATTACGGTCGCCAGTCCTAAGGACAATTACTATATTAACTGAAAAAGAAAGGTTATTACACATATAATTAGCACTAGAAGCGTGGCAACTGAAGGTTGACACATGTAGTGTGAAAACTGAAAGTTTGTCAGAAGTAATAAATTTCGCTACACTCTGACTTAATTTAGCAAAAGAATTAATAAAACCGGAAAATCGAAAGTTAATCTAGTGACTGAAGTTAATAGTGAGCTTTCTTTCTGAAGCACATCGAAATTCAGTAAAATACGGTTAGTCTTGGACTACCTCAACAATCATTTCAAAAGCTACTTGAATCTACGCAATTTAGAAATAAGAGATTTAACTTTGATCTTGAATTAAATGATTCTGAACAATTAAAAATAGTAAAATTTAGTACGTACCAAGCTGAGCTGCAGTCACAGGTAACCTAAAATATGGTAACAAAACTCGCACTCTTAATTTGTGCTTGTGTAATCTGAATATTGTAGCCAGCTATGAATACTTTAACTGAACTTTGAAATTAAAGCAGTGAAATAGAATTAGCTATATTACTTTAATGCTGGCGTTTGAATTTCAACGACACTTGGGTTCATTTCGGAAAAGGAAGGGACCCTGCTTGGTAATGCAACTGGGACAATGAGCAATAAAGGTTCATGCTACGTTGCTGTAATTTTGTGATTTAAACAGTTTTAAAAGCTGAGGTCTGCCATACAGTTCTAAAACTTTACGTGCGTCCAGTCTTCCTTGTCGGTTGATTGAAGGTTTGAAGCCGTCGATCGAGGAGGTGGCGACAGTCACTCATTGTCGGCCGTCGCTGTTGCAGAAGCTGGATGTTGGTGCGCCTTCTTCTCGACACGGTCACCAGACGAAACGGGCTCTTGATGTGCGCTAGCTAATGTTTCCCGTCCGCGACACCATGTCAGAAACTATCATCGCAAGTCGAGCGCAATTACATGCTGCAAAACCCCGAAAGCGCGGTAACTCGCGGGAGCGTCACACCACACACCTGCTCCACTCGCTACTCCAGCCAGACTCTCTCTCTGCCCGCGCTCCACGCGGCAGAGTTCACACTACCAAAGATCCTACACACATTGATTCTTCACACGGCCTATCGATGTAATCGTTCGATAGCAGTTTTCCCTAGGCAAGACCCAGCGTAAAAATACAAATAATATTTACGAAACAAACCAATTATACATCGACATAAATGCATAAATATATATACAAATAGTAAAACAATTACAATATGTAAAGACACAGAAATGTCATATATTCAGGTAACAAAAATAAGGAAAACAAATTTATAGTACAATAGATGTAAATAGGAGAATATGCATTTCCGGCGTTACAAGCATGTCACTAATTCGGTAAGACTTTAGTAAAATGGCAATACTGGTACATTCAAAAGCCTTGGGTTAAAATAAAATGTACAGTTATCTTATTATTTATTGTTTTTAAAATGTTTCTATTTCTATGAAAATAATATGATCTTTGCGAATTGGAAACATTAATTTGGTAAAGTTGAAAATTCCTAAATAGGTCTCCATTTCTTGAGAATATTACTTTTCAAAAAATTTTGATCATTACGTTACCAATGAAACAAGTCAGTAACTGATGTCGGTCGTCACATCATATTTCCTACATTGGTTGAACATTAGTAAATTAAAACTCTTTATTATAAAATGGTAGTTCAGATGTCTGAAGTTACTGACCTGCTTCATTGGCCTTGTAAGTTGAATAGAGTAAGTTCAATAGAAGGCGCATGAGACATTTGATGCACTGGTGCCCATCCTAAATTCATAACTCCAAAAAACACGCAGAATATTTTTTTCCAAAACCTTTTGTTCTACATATTTGCTGTTGTGGAGGTTATAGAAACATTCTTCCTGCTTGTTTTGAAATTTAATTCAACCTTTTCCGGGAAGTTGCGCTATCGGAGCACTCCATCGAGATTATATCTGCCCATGATCTTCGCCTGGAGCAACTTGCTGTTAAAGAGCTGTTGTGCTGTGAGAACGAGAGAGTGACCACCGTTCGCAAGAGTTGAAGAATGTGTATGGAGAGGACATTGCTGATTGTCGAACAGTTAGCCGTAGGGCAAGCAAATGATGTGGTAAAAGTGATCACGCAAATACTCGGGGTCACCTGTGGATTGGCGGACTCAGCCCTGCACAGACTCCTGGCAATGTCGACCGTGTTTGGAATTTTAATTCGTCCGACACTGTGCAAAAACGACATCTTGTAGGCCATGAATGTGTCAACATACTGTAAAATTCTCAAAGGTTTTTTTTTTTAATGTGGTAAGTTCCTATGGAACAAAACTGCTGAGGTCATTGGCCCTTTCTCAAAGGTACGGAAATTAAATTGGACGTTTTAAACGCACTCTTCATTTCTTTTGTAGTGACCATACCAGACTGAAGTAAATATTGCTTGTACACCTGTAATTAATTATTCAGTAAATGTTTCTATTATCTTTTCATCCAGTATCACATGAGTTTTTTGATGATTACGTCACTAAATCCGAAGGCTTTAGTAAAATGGCATTTACTGAATAATTAATTACAGGTGTACAAGCAATATTTACTTCAGTCTGGTATGGTCACTACAAAAGAAATGAAGAGTGCGTTTTAAACGTCCAATTTAATTTCCGTACCTTTGAGAAGGGGCCAATGAGCTCAGCAGTTTTGTCCCACAGGAACTTACCACTGTTTTTTTTTTTTTTTTACTGAAGCTCAGTAGCAGTCAGAGAAAATAGCCAGAGTGAAATACTGATCAAGAAGAAGCTACGACAATTATCAGTATGAAGTGCTTACCAGTGAGACCTGGCTGGGCTCGCACCGGGCTGAAATTAGCTGCTGCACCCGCCGTGGGGAGGGCGGCCCTTTCTCCGGCGTGAAGTGGCGCGCTGCCGGCAGAAGCGGCCCCCCGTGACCCACCGCGGCGCCCTGCCCGGGATTTGGCGTGCCCAGCGGCCCGCGAGCGGAATCCTAATGGGGCCCTTTTGTTGTTTGGCTTCCACGGCTTCGCTGGGCTCTCCGGCAAGTCGTGCCTCGGAATTCCTCAGCCGGCCCTTAAAGGCCGGTTCCCACTAGAGCGCGGCGGCGCGGCTTGCGGCAACGGCAGCGGCAAGCGTTTTCCGCGTTGACGCGGCGGCTCGCGGAATTGGCGTTCCCATCTGGAAGCGGCAGACGTTAGCGGTAGCCAATGACGGACAGCCACTGAGGTACGGGGCAGGACCCACTGAAACGCGCGGTGCGTTTGATTAACTATATCTTACACCTACATGAAGGAAAGACGAAGTTGGGTGAAGACATACCAATTTTTCATTTTCTGTACAATGTACTCTTTCACATATTTCATTATTCATGTTTTCTCATTTCACCATGAACAGATTTCATGACTACCGTTCACGATTGTTCACTATCTCCTAACACATTGAAACAATGTACGACAAAAGAAATTATTCAGATAGTTAAGCGAGACAAAAATTTAAAATGTGATACGGTAGCAGGTACACGAAACAGTAAGAACACAAAGGCTAGGTGGAAGGGATGAAAGTGGAAGCCACCTGATAGAATTTCCCACAGAGCATAATGTAATCATCGCCAGCACCTTGCTTAAGAATCACGAAAGAATAATATATATTTCGAACAGTTTTCGAAACCAGATTTTAAATTGTAAGACATTTCCTGGTGCAGACGCAAACCTGACTGAAGACTGTCAATAGCAAGAAAAGCGTTCTGAAAAAGAAAATTTGTTCACGCCGAATATAAATTCTAATGGTTGGATACTATTTTACAAAGGTATTTGTGTGGAGTGCAGCCTTGTACGTAACTGAAACGTGGACGATGAACAGTTCTGTCAAAAAGACAATAGACGCTTTCAAAACGTGGTGATTCATAAGAATGCTGAACATTAGATACGAGGATCGTGTGACTAAAGAAGAGGTACGGAATTAAATAGAGGAGGAAGAGGAAATTACGGCACAACTTTGACAACAATAGGGGTTAGTTGACAGGACGTATTATGGGGCGTCAAAGAGTGAGGACAAAGGGGTTGGGTGATACTATTCTGATAATAATCATCTGTTGAAATACTATTCTACTATTTTATCTATTAATGTAAGTAGTGAATTTACTCTTCCATGCACTCCTCCACAAAACATTTAAACCAAAACTGAATCAGCTGAACACCAAATCTTTCAACCGCTGTCTGACAACTACTGGATTCACTTTCAACTTTCTATAACTATCACCGGCTAGCCACACACACATACAGATATAAGGAGAACGAAAATAAACAAACATTAGTTTTCAGCATACAATTCTGCAGTTTGGCAACATGTACATAAACAAACCAGACAGGAAGGGACATGAGGTGAACACACTGTAGTTACGACGTCAAATCAGAGTTTTCAGTAAAACGTCTACTGCTAGTGACAAAAGAAAAAAGAGCGAACATGAAAATGTGCTTATGTTCCATAATCTAAGTTTTAGTTCAACCTCCAGCATGTGACCAGGTGAGGGGAAACGTATATGTCCGTCAAAACTCGATTCACTGTAAGTAATCAGTCATTTACGTAAAAAAAGATGTTAACTGTTTTATAATCTGCAAGTATCACATATCAAAACAAAACTGAATCATTCTAGATTCCACCGAAGGTGCCATAAAGTAAATGGCGAAACGCGTCTTGAATCAGTAAAGTACACTGGATAGAGAAAAAAGAAAGGAAATAATCAATAGCTCTACATATTTAGTAAATTACATCTTATGTTATACCAGCAAATTAGTTTCGGCTTAACTTCTCATTCGACATGCTATTAATGCCGTTTAAAAAAATTCATCTATCCCTTCTGAAAAACTGTAGTTACTTTCATATCTCGGTAGATAAACAGATTTAGGATATTTATCATGCGACGAAATACATGACTTTTCACAAGTTATCGTTTGCAAAAAAACACGTTTCGATTTCTTGAAACGTTTACGAAATTTGCGGTTGATACAACCACATGGTTTACGACGAGCAGGACGAAGTATCGGTCGCGTCGCGAGCGAGCCGCGGTCGGTCACGGCACAGCCCGTCCGCCGACATATCATCCAATATCTCGAGAACGGTGATAGCTATCGATCTGCTCTCAGCTTTAAAAACAATTTCGATATGTTGACTAAATTTCATACGCAATAATGTATAACCTAAAATGAACTGTACGCAAAGTCCACGCAATGCGTTTTCACCTCTGCACACTCATTAAAATTTCGTGTAAAGGTTTACGTAAATGCGATACAGCAAGTAACTACGACGAATAACGAAAAGAAATTCGGTCCTTTATCGAGAGAAGATATCAGGCTATAACATGCCCAAGAATCAAATTTTTCTACCGAATAGTTTCCTCGGAATCGGATGATATGTTTTTCATAGCTGCCGCCGCGTCCGCGCCAGCGCTTCGGCGGAAGTTCGTGTGGCCCGGGGTGCCGTACCTGACGTCACGCTCAGCGCGTTCTGTGATTGGCGGCGCGCACCTGGGGCGCGTCACGCGGCAGCGGAAGCGGTTCGACATGGGCAAACCGCGACGCAGAGCTCGCCGCGCCTTGCCGCTGACGCCGTTTCCATGGCAACCACGCCGCTGACGCGCGGTTTTGACGCGCGGCAGCCCTAGTGGGAACCGGCCTTAAGAAAGGGCGCCGTCCCGCAAGCGCACTGCATCGTTATTAGCAGTCCGCGACTCCACAGCCGGTCGCCACTCGTCCCCCGGCCCCTTTCACTTCCCCGACCCAAAGGGAAGACTTGCTCTGCTGGGACTCAGAAGCACGTGGGTCCAGGGTAAGGGCAGGCACCCGGCGACCAGTCGTAGTCACTAGTTCTCTGAGATCACTGGACGATGTAGTACTTGCCACACGACCAAACCTTACTGAAATAAAATAGAAGACAAGGTGTCAAAAAATTAAATATTACTTAGCAGAAAATAACTGACGCAATATTTTGTTTGCAGTTTAGCTAAATTAAAAACTTCTTAAGATCATTTCTCACTAATAATACACCTTCGATTACAGTTGGTGCTTTGGCTACATAGATTGTAAAACCACAGCTCCTAGTGTATAGTAATATACTGTAATATATAGTGGGTAATTACCACAGCAGTTTGGAAGTTGTACAAGCCTATTACAAATGTTCTCGAGATCGTTTGTACAAATCTGACCTTTACTATTGTTTTAATTTATTTCAAAACAAGAAGCTTATGAAATCTTTCTTTCCTGGGTTGGCTTAATATTTCATGTGCGTCAGCTGTATTTATTCGTCGCAACTGAGAGAAATGTCATCCAGCGTTAAACAATATCTCTGCACTTCCTTGATTATGGACAAAGACAGCACGTGTGTGCGTTAATTTTTGAGAAGATGATGTATTCTAGAATAGTATCTCACCTTAGCACCGAGCGAGGTGGCGCAGTGGGTAGACACTGGACTCGCATTCGGGAGGACGACGGTTCAATCCCGGGCCGGCCATCCTGATTTAGGTTTTCCGTGATTTCCCTAAATCACTCCAGGCAAATGCTGGGATGGTTCCTCTAAAGGGGCGCGGCCGACTTCCTTCCCTAATCCGATGCGACCGATGACCACGCTGTCTGGTCTCCTTCCCCAAACAACCAACCATCACCTTAGCAACAATAGTATCCTTAGCAAATCACAGTGAGGGTTTCAGAAGGGCTGCTCTGCTAGGAATGCCATTTACTTGTTCATTCATCTGATTTTACAAACATTAAAGAATAAAATAGCGCCGGTTGGTATTTTCTGTGACCTCTCTAAGGCATCTGACTGTGTGAATCACAGTGATCTTCTAGATAAATTGACGTTTTGTGGGACTGTTGGGTTAGCCAACCAATGGATAACGTTATATCTAGCTACAAAAATTCTGAGATTGAACTTAGTAATTCAGCAGTACAGTCCAGAGAGATGATTATGACCGGAGAAAAATCACACATGGAGTTCCCCAAAGTTCAGCCTTAGGTCCACTACTGTTCCAAGCATACGTAAACTATTTTTCATCTAGTATACAACAAGCAGAATGTAGATGGCAGAAGTACTGTAATCAATCCAAGCATATTTACAGAAACATAATAAATTATAAACAAAGTTCTCAGAAGTATCATAGACTGGTTTTCTGCGAATGGCCTCACTCTCAATTTTAAAGAGACACAACATATTCAGTACTGTACATCTAGGCTTACTACACTAATGATAAGTGTAGTGCATGGTGAGGAACTCATAAATAGGGTGGAAACTTCAAAATTCTTAAACGTCCGTATTGATGATAAATTGGAAAAAAACATGTTCTAGAGAGCTCGTAAAACGACCTACTTCGGCTAAATTTGCTCTTAGAATCATTGCAAATCTAGCAGAGAGGCAAATCAGTAAGTTGACATATTTTGCACATTTTCATTCAGTAATGTCATACGGAATAATGTTCTGGGGTTACACTTCTTTAAGAAAGGAAGTCTTCACTGCGAGAAAAACTTGCTGTAAGATTAATATGTGGTGTTCAGGCACGATTATCTTGCAGACATCTGAGTAGTTTGACAATCTGATCACTGCTTCACAATAAATTTATTCCCACACAAAGTTTGTTGTAAATAATTCACTCCAGCTCAAAAGGAACAATGAGTTACACAATTACGATACCAGAAGGAGAAACGACATTCATTACTCCACGTTAAGGTTTTCTTTAGCACAAAGGGGGTACACAATTGTGTAACAAAAAAAATTTATCACATACCCAGAGATATAAAATGTGTAACAGGCAGCAAAGTTTCTCCTCGACAACTCCTTTTCTTCCGCAGAAGAATTATTAATGTAATGTATAAAAGTCGTAAAGTCGTGGGTAGGAACTACTAAATCACATCTGTATATCTTCTTTCGTTCTGTAAAATATAAAAGAAACAAAAAAATACTTAGAAATGATCAGAATGTAATCATATGTACAAAATAACTTGTGATGTGAACGTAAATTGATTAGTTCCACATCATTACAGCCTATCGTGAAAAAGTATCCATGGAATATGTAACTGACAAACTAATTGGATCTCCGGTGGTCGCGATGTGTCTTTAGGGGCTGCCAGCATATTGTGGATGTCGGTATGTTACCTGGAGTAGCCGCATCAATCGTGCCGATGTTGGACATGAAAAATCATACGGTACTATCACTGGTTTCTCTTGTGTAATAATTACTTACAAAAATTTCTTTCCACATACACTCATGTATTACATAACAATTATCAGGTCTGATAGCAGGATTTGGCTAATTTTCTTGCGAAGGAAGGTTTACTCATAAGTTATCGTGTTGTTCATGGTTAACAATGCAAAGTTTCATCGCGCTAAAGGACATAATTTTTTAGTCTTTGATTATTATTATCAAATGATTCGTCTGTGAGTCCATTCATCCTTGCTGCCTGTCATGGTTTCATGCACTTTTTAGTGTCCCTGTAACTTTCATGAACTGAACTGTTTCGATCTCCTAAGTGGGTCAAAAGACGGTGCATTCCAGATCAGTAGTTAGTCCGACGCGGGTTACTTTGTTGCTCGACCGCCGTCTCAGCAGCTGTATTCCTTCTGTGTTCTCAACTCGAGATCTCGAAACAAACTTCACGTCAGTGCTGCTTTCGAAGATCATCCATACTTCTTTACTTTTATAATGAATAATACACCTGCACTTTTATGATCCAGCATAACGAAGATTTAGGTAACCTGTCTTGCACTTATATTCACATCTTACATAATCATTCGTAAAGACGTAACATATTTGCACACACAAGAGAGTGCACTGACTGTCTTTTGAAAACTGAAGCACTAACATCAGATTCTCTTTAGCTCATGTAGTATCTTCACTTCTAACAGCCTCCTGGTGTAGCCGCGCGGTCTGGGCACATTGGCACGGTCCGTGCGGGCTCCCCCCCCCCCCCCCCGTCAGAGCTTCGAGTCCTCCTTCGGGCATGGGTGTGTGTGTGTGTGTGTGTGTGTGTGTGTGTGTGTGTATGTGTGTGTGTGTGTGTGTGTGTGTGTGTGTGTGGTCTTTAGCGTAAGTTAGTTTAAGTTAGATTAAGTAGTGTGTAAGCCTAGGGACCGATGACCTCAGCAGTTTGGTCCCGTAGGAACTTATCACAAATTTCCAAAATTTTTTCACTTCTAACATTTATGCCTGTTCTGAAAGCTGACTGTTAGTGTGAGCACTTCTGTTACTATTACGACTAGACTTTCTTGTTTGACGAACACTGAAATATTATGTGCCCATATGGATAACATTTAAATTAAGGTACAAATTTTGTATTGCCATTTTCTTTACAAAATGTTTTAAAATACATTTATTTTTCTCTTCTTTTCTGTTTGTCTACATAGATGTTAGTGAACTTCGGCTTGAACTTACAGAGGTTTGCATAAATGTTTTACGTTTTGACGTATTTTGTCTTGTTTTGTGAGCTTGATTTGGATATCAATGCTCGAGCCTCTATTTTCCGAAAACTTTGCGACTACAAAACGCTTCCCACGTAAAGATCAAACATCTGCAACAGAAGCTGATTCTACTCGTTACAGAAATGTCAAAATAAAATTCTCTCACAGATTCCCCGTATCTCATGTTTCTTTGGACTAGTGGTTCATGAAATTATCTGTTCGTAGTCACGTACCGTACACTACGTGAATACTCAGCATTAGGCCGGAAGTAAAGTTTTCTTTTATATTAAAACATAACACTGGACATTACATTACACAAGAAGGAAAAATGATGGTCGTATATAAAAAACATTTTTTAGAGAATGGGGAAAATCTTGTATCTAATGCTACTCTTCCAATCAACTAATTCACTCTGAATCAACAAGCACGTCTTTTGTAATTTCCATTCAAATGCTGTGTATGTTTTGCTTAGGAAGCTCATTTGCCATCACCATCGTCTACATCATATGTTCTTCTTGGTTGTGCACTTCAGTGTTTACAGCTTAAAAAAAATGTTTCAAATGGCTCTGAGCACTATGGGACTTAACATCGATGGTCATCAGTCCCCTAGAACTTAGAACTACCTAAACCTAACTAACCTAAGGACATCACAAAACACCCAGTCATCACGAGGCAGAGAAAATCCCTGACACCGCAGGGAATCGAACCCGGGAACCCGGGAGTGGGAAGCGAGAACGCTACCGCACGACTACGAGCTGCAGACTTACAGCTTAAAGACTACTTAATATCTTAATATGGTATTTGCTTATACACTACTTTCAAACTACTATTTACATATGTACAAGTGGAAGTCTGCTGAAACAGAAAATCCTCTCGTCTTTACTCATATACTTTCGTTCCTGATACTGAGGTCACTACTTAGCACCACATCTCTGCATCAGTACTCTTAGGGTCACTTAAATCTCTTCACACATAGTTAAGTGTTATCTTATATGTCACGCTTCAAAATAAATATTATTGTTTATACTTTTTATTTGTTGTCTCTCGTTTAGTTCACAGACCGGAGCAGGTGAAATGATGAAAGGTTTTGTGGACGACTACATCCTGTATACGTAATCTTTATAATTCCAGGTTTCTTAGAAAATACTTGCACGGACTGGGCGAGAAGATCGTATAACCGATTCTGTTGTAAGTCATTTAAACACTCTGTTTGCCTTAACTTGTTTTTATCTTCAGACAGGCTCGTATCTGAGTCCTCATTTTCAGCCATATGTTCCACAATTTACCTCTTTACCAATTCTATTACCACTTCCTTCCCCATCTTCCGTAAAAAAACAAAGCCTAGTCTCGCTTCTAGACTCACTCCTTTTTCTCTTAGGAATTCAAGACGTAGGATGCAAATTACTGATAAATTCTCAGCCGCCAGGAACGTGCACAAATAGGCTCCATTTCCCATACGACTTCCCCTGTGTTTGCTCGTTAACACATTGCGAGTTGGCATGAATAGCACCAGTCATTTTACATTTATGTACGGGGAGAGTAAGTACATGGGTCTCACCATTTACCTTCTTAAAAAAAGCATCATTAATGCCGCTTGTATTTCCTCATTGTATTGCTTTTCGCATATCTTTGCCTCAGTACATAATTCTTCTTTCATTTCGTTCCCATATCGAAGCACATTACGGTGTTCAGAATTACGGTTATCTGTGTTGTTGTGATTCTGTAAATGACTGTGACTCATTCCGTTCTGCTTTCAGCATCAGATCGCGAAATTCGGTACCATTTAGTTTGACTGTCCAGTCATATTTGGACAGCTGACTTCCACTGCTTCGACTACCCTAACATCATGCCTATGAGGTAGCTAGTTCTACATTGGACCTGATTCATTCTGACTTTACGGTTGGGTGTGGGCACGTTTTGATCAGGTGGTGGACTACCGTTTTGATACTACTGCCCTGTATAATATTGTTGCGAACCGCTATTATATTGATTCCTATTGTTGCTGCCATTGTGATTTGAGTTGTAACCTGGGTGTGATCTGTTATCAAATATATGTCTCTTATTACCATTTGGCATATGATTGTTATTAACCTGTGGACGGAAACTATTATTGTGTCCTCCCTGCATGTGTGTATTATTATTCTGAAATTACGATTTATACTTCCGTCATTATTGTCACTATCAGAGTTCACTTACTGAGAATCGTATTTATTATTGTTATTATTATTTTGTTTCTTTCCTCCATATAACAATCCTAGAGAATTGACCACAGCCAGGAAATTTTCTAAATCTGTATCTGGTACATTAACAAACTTGTCTTATTGTTTTAAAGTAATTTGTTTTTTAGAATTCTTAACACATCTCGGTGTGAAATAGGTTCGACTCAATATTTTGTCTTATTTAAATATAGTTACATCTATTACTCACTGTACCATTGTTAGTATTGTATGGTTCTGGGCTATAAACGTATTTCCTTTTCTTTTCATGTACACAAGTTGACCAATATTTGGCTAGGAATGCTCTTTCAAACTGCGCAAGGGTTTCACATTTTTCTGCTGTAGCAGTAGCCCAGAGAACTGCGTCACCAGGCGTATCCTTGCTGTTCGGGGCTTATTTTCGGAAAACACCTCGAAATGTTTCGATCAATACCATGGGATGTGGTCTTTTTTTTATCTGGGGTATAAATCTGAAACTGTTTGTGTTTGATTAAGCTTTCCTCTGCCAGTATGCTGCATATGGTCATAGCACTCACAGCACCATACGAAAGACTGCTTAACACTTTTGGATCGTTTGAATATTCGTTATACGGTTGTTCATGATGATCAGTACCGTAGCGTACATCTCTGCTTGAACGTATGGGTGTGTATGCAGGTCTTCTTTCTTTGTTTCCCGTAATTCCACTTGTCATTCTTTCATTGCGCTAGTAACTTGGTGTGTTTCGTTTATTAAGGTCTCTGTGTTCTCTTTTGTACCTAGAATAGTCTGTAAACTGACCTCCTGTATGACATGTTGTAACGTTTTGTATAATTTGTCAGTTACCTGTGTGTATTTGTGCGCTAACCGCTTACTGAATCCAGTTACCACTTTTTGTAATTGTTCTTCGAACAGCTTTATAATCTACATAAAAGTTTTCTGGGTTTGGTACCGCGTCATAATGTAAAAAACTACTGCTGCTATAGAAAAGCCAACGTTTCGGCCACGATTGCAGCGGCCTTCTTCTGGGTCTAATTAATCATTAGACCCAGAAGAAGGCCGCTGCAATCGTGGCCGAAACGTTGGCTTTTCTATAGCAGCAGTAGTTTTTTACATTATGACGCGGTACCAAACCCAGAAAACTTTTATGTCGACTGACTCTGGCCGCGGAAGCCTACGCAATTATATTAGCTTTATAATCTGTTCATTGTTTTTTAAAGATAAATTTTGTTCCTTTTCACATAAGCTTTTAACTCTAATAAATGCGAAACGACGCCTCGCTTGGTGTAAGGAGCGTAAACATTAGATGATTGACCAGTGGAGAAACATCGTATGGAGTGACGAATCTCTGTTCACAATGTGGCGATCCGATGGCAGGCTATGGAGATGGCGAATGCCCGGCGAAAGTCATCTAAAATGGTTCAAATGGCTCTGAGCACTATGGGACTTAACTTCTGAGGTCATCAGTCCCCTTGAACTTAGAACTACTTAAACCTAACTAACCTAAGGACACCACACACATCCATGCCCGAGGCAGGATTCAAACCTGCGACCGTAGCGGTCGCGCGGTTCCAGACTGTAGCGTCTAGAACCGATCGGCCACGAAAGTCATCTTCCAGCGTGTTTCGTGGCAACAGTAAAATTCTATGGCGTTGGTGTTATGATGTGGTCATGTTCATCGTGAAGGGGGCTTGCACACCTTGTTGTTTTGCGTGGCACTATCACAGCACAGGCCTACACTGATGTTTTACGCACTTTCTTGCTTCCCACAGTTAAGAGCAATTTGAGGATGACGATTGCATCTTTTAAGATGATCGAGCACCAGTTCATAATGCACGGCCTGTGGCGGAGTGGACACGACAATAATACCCCTGTAATGGACTGGCCTACGCATAGTCCTGACCTGTTTTCTACAGAAGACCTTTGGGATGTTTTGGAAGGCCGACTTCGTGCCAGGCTTCACCGATCGACATCGATACCTCTCCTCAGTGCAGCAGTCCGTGAAGAATGGGCTGCCATGCCACAAGAAACCTTCCAGCACCTCATTGAACGTAACCCTGCGAGAGGGTAGCTGTCATCAAGGATGAGGTAGGGCCAACACCATATTGAATTCCAACATTACCGATGGAGGTCGCCACGAACTTGTAACTCATTTTTAGCCAGATGTCCGGATACTTTTGATCACATATTGTACTTATATTTCAGCAAGTCCATGTGATGTGGTGCAAGCTCTTCCGTAATAGCCCATGTTAGCCTCACTGCTGATGATATGCAAGTCCCACTATATATTCGAATCTGGTCGGAAAATACTGACAGACGAGAACAAGAATAGTGACTGAGCTGAGACTGCGACTGTTTGACTGCGATTGACTCGGCCCTCCAGTCCACAGCGGCGATCTAAATACTGGCGGTCGAGAGGGCGTTGACAGCGCATTGGTTGTGAATCTTTGGCCTCTCTCCTGATAGGCACGCTTGATTGAGTTCCTATTATAGGTCTTCTTGCAACCTCCTTGCCTACCGGTTTTCTGGCAACAGCTTATGTCAGCACAAACACTGATCATACAAACTGATCTCTCTATATGTAGCTGATGAAGTTCATAATGTTTCAAGAAAGCTTGAATATCTCAGTACTTGTAATATCTACAAATCACCTAATGTAGCATGGCCGCCAAATGTTCTACCAAGTATTGTCCATCTATCAATATATGCTGGAGATTTTAACAGCCACCATAAGAAGTGGAAGTATCGACAGGGAAACGACTGTGGTAATGCACTTGTTGAGTGGGCTAGAAACAAAAACCTTTATGTAGTTCTTATGCCAAGAATTCGGACACTTTTAGATCAGTTGCATGACAGAGAGACAATAACTTGAACCTTGGTTTTTTCCTCATAATCGTAAAGAGCAACCGATTCTTACATCAAGAAAAGTATTGTTACATTTCCAACATAGCCAACACCGATTTTTTATTCTCAGCACTTGTTTTTCCGCCTCAGTGTTTAAGTAAGTGCCATGTCCTGGAAGGAATTTTGAAAGGCAAACTGGTAGGGTTTCTCAGACAACCTCGAAAACTATATAGCCCCAGAGCTACGTCGTTTTGTTGAAGCTGTTCTTGCATTTTCTGAGAAATATGTTCTTCAAGGATATACGAGAGAATATATCCAAGGGCGGGATGAGAGATGTGAATACCTACATGAACATTTTAACAATAGTGGAGACAATGATACTGCAGATGAACTTGTTCATAGTCTTGATAAAGCAAGGAAAGTGCGGAGGTTTGAGACAGTAGAAAAGTTGAATCTCGACCATTCAAGTAGGGAGGACTGGTACTTGCTCCGTATATTGGGTGGCTCCTGTAATAAATCTCGTGTTTCAGCCAGTTATATTGCTAACCACACAGTAAAAATGTCCAGATCGTCCAGGGATAAACAGCGTATCAACAGAATCAACAGAATCAGAGCAGATCCAAAAACTCTGTCTCTAAGCGATCCATAACTTTCCCCATTCACCCTAGATGAAACAGAGGTAGCTGTAGCTGAGATTAAAAGCAGAAAGGCTCCAGGATCTGATAATATATATACAAAATTTTTCTCCCACCTTGGGGAAAATGCAAAACACTGGCTGACTCACTTCTTTTCTACTATTTTGAAGGGAGAAACACTTCCCAACAAGCTGAAAACTACCAAAATTGTGGAAATCTTAAATCCTAACCAACACCGGATCTCCCGAAACGATGAGGCTAGTTTCCCTGCTTAGTTACCCCAATAAGCTCTCGGAGATACTTAGTTACAACATAATTAGCGCGTGTGTTTTACAACAAATTACAATTCCAAATTCCAAACAGGTCTCTGCGTCGTTGGAGTGAGTCTTGGTCTCGACAGCCGAATCTAGTTGTCCGTAGAAAGAACTAGGCAAGATCGTTAAAGATCCTGCGGATATTGAAGAAGCACTCTCTCAGCCAGAGTTCGCTAATATCATATCTTATTTGTTTATCTAATATGCTCCATTATATTGTAATATCGCGTGTTTTAAGATTAACTTAATGTACTAGCTGTAGAATTCTAGAGAAACAAAGAAAATACAAATCATTCGATCACGTGAGGTGCCACACATACCAAATACATTGTTAGAATACATCAACACTTAACAATTTGCTGCAGAATCACATTTATATCTGCTTACACAATTTCTGTTTGCAAATGATTTAGTTCTTAAATGGACATTGAAGTAAGATCGTTTTGACTATTTTATGTTAAACTATCTAATAACGATGTCATTGTACGCATTACTGTTACGAACCCGTTAGCCCCCCAGTAGAGGTCCTGGTTTTTCAGGTAAGTATGAAGTTGTACTTGATACCAAAGGGTTTCATAGAACTGAGGGCCTAACTGAATTACAAAAGTTGTAAAAATATGTTGTGGAGTTACGAACTGAGTCTGCTTTATTGACGGGCGATCCTCCTCCTTTTTTTTAGTATTTGCTTCCTGAGAGTGCCTGCTCTTTCGTTTATCTACTACAGTCTAATAGCAGGTAGTCAATAGTTCGCTTTCCTCCATTACACGGTCACTGTACCACTTCCGTTATTGTGAGTGGCTTATAATTGGGGCTAAATTTGCCATGGGCTGCAGAGATCGGTGATAAGGTAGATTGAACGATAAACATAGGTGAACCGTTGCAAAATACGGCTTTGTGTTTTTCCAGTTTTTAGTTCCTTGCCACTCAATCGCCCATTTGCTTAAAAACTCTTTTTTTAATACACTATAGCAAAATAAAGAAAAAAATTCTTTACCTCGGTTGAGTTGTTCTCTTAGCTAGATTATCAGTTAGTTCACTGCCACACACCACTGTATGAGCTTCAGTCCATTCGAAATCTGTCTGCCTTTTGCGCATCTGCACTCATCCGGTTTTCCATTGTGATTTCTCAGTCAAAAGGTTAAGATTATTCGAATTTCGTAAAGAATACAATAATATCCTTCTGTCAGTCTGCAGTTCAACAAGTCTGTCAATATTCGTTAGATTGCTGTTTGACTCATTAGAATAAAAAATTTTTTTGATTGGCGGTACCACGCTAACCAGACTAGTCGCAATCATAAGGTGCATCAAATGGAAACGACACAGACGGCAAAAAAGTAAGTAAACTCTTTGCTATTGCAGAAGTAACTGGTATAACTGTTCGTGCATTCATCTTACTGTGAGACAAGACAAGAGAAAGCCTGTGGAACCATGGAACCATGACTGTAATCAGGCAAGCACCTTCTCGTCCCAAGATAATCGATAACCATGAATGTCTTTCTTCAGAGCTCAAAATGTATGGAAATCGCGTGGTGGTAAGTTCCTATGGGAACAAAGTGATGAGGTCATCGATTCGTAGGCTTACACACTACTTAATCTAACTTAAACGCTAAGGACAACACACACACCCATGCCCGAGGGAGGACTCAAGCCTCCTGTGGAGGAGGGGGAGGGGGGAGGAAAACCGTGGCAATGCGCACTGAGACCGCGCGGCTGCACCGCGTCGCGCTCGTGAGGGGGGTTCGGGTTTGTATGGAGGATGTGTAAGGACTTCCTACCGAAATTTCGAAGATGTACTCGAAACAATCTGCCAACAAAATGCCCGGTCACATGTTGCCAAGTCTGTTTCGACTAAGCTGTGTAAGTTTCGTTAGGAATCTCTCCCCCTGCGATTTCCACATTTTTAGCTCTGAAGAATGACATTCACTGTCGTCAGTTTTCTTGGGAAGTAGAGGTGCACGGCTGGGTATAATCAAGGTTACCTAGGCCACCGTGAACATGGTTCCAGGAAGGCACTGATTGTCTTGTCTCACAGCAGGATAAATTTGTTAACAGCTATGGCGAGTACTTTTTAAATAATAAACAGTTTAATTGCTTTTTCCATCCGTGTCGTTTTTATTTGACTGCCCCTTACAGCTTCACGAACATTCTGTTTAGGAAGTGTACAAATTATGATGGTCGAAGTAGAGAGGATATATAATGTAGACTGGCAATGACAAGGAAAGCGTTTCTGAAGAAAAGAAATTTGTTAACATCGAGTATAGATTTAAGTGTCAGGAAGTCGTTTCTGAAAGTATTTGTATGGAGTGTAGCCATGTATGGAAGTGAAACATGGACGATAAATACACTCCTGGAAATTGAAATAAGAACACCGTGAATTCATTGTCCCAGGAAGGGGAAACTTTATTGACACATTCCTGGGGTCAGATACATCACGTGATCACACTGACAGAACCACAGGCACATAGACACAGGCAACAGAGCATGCACAATGTCGGCACTAGTACAGTGTACATCCACCTTTCGCAGCAATGCAGGCTGCTATTCTCCCATGGAGACGATCGTAGAGATGCTGGATGTAGTCCTGTGGAACGGCTTGCCATGCCATTTCCACCTGGCGCCTCAGTTGGACCAGCGTTCGTGCTGGACGTGCAGACCGCGTGAGACGACGCTTCATCCAGTCCCAAACATGCTCAATGGGGGACAGATCCGGAGATCTTGCTGGCCAGGGTAGTTGACTTACACCTTCTAGAGCACGTTGGGTGGCAAGGGATACATGCGGACGTGCATTGTCCTGTTGGAACAGCAAGTTCCCTTGCCGGTCTAGGAATGGTAGAACGATGGGTTCGATGACGGTTTGGATGTACCGTGCACTATTCAGTGTCCCCTCGACGATCACCAGTGGTGTACGGCCAGTGTAGGAGATCGCTCCCCACACCATGATGCCGGGTGTTGGCCCTGTGTGCCTCGGTCGTATGCAGTCCTGATTGTGGCGCTCACCTGCACGGCGCCAAACACGCATACGACCATCATTGGCACCAAGGCAGAAACGACTCTCATCGCTGAAGACGACACGTCTCCATTCGTCCCTCCATTCACGCCTGTCGCGACACTACTGGAGGCGGGCTGCACGATGTTGGGGCGTGAGCGGAAGACGGCCTAACGGTGTGCGGGACCGTAGCCCAGCTTCATGGAGACGGTTGCGAATGGTCCTCGCCGATACCCCAGGAGCAACAGTGTCCCTAATTTGCTGGGAAGTGGCGGTGCGGTCCCCTACGGCAATGCGTAGGATCCTACGGTCTTGGCGTGCATCCGTGCGTCGCTGCGGTCCGGTCCCAGGTCGACGGGCACGTGCACCTTCCGCCGACCACTGGCGACAACATCGATGTACTGTGGAGACTTCACGCCCCACGTGTTGAGCAATTCGGCGGTACGTCCACCCGGCCTCCCGCATGCCCACTATACGCCCTCGCTCAAAGTCCGTCAACTACACATACGGTTCACGTCCACGCTGTCGCGGCATGCTACCAGTGTTAAAGACTGCGATGGAGCTCCGTATGCCACGGCAAACTGGCTGACACTGACGGCGGCGGTGCACAAATGCTGCGCAGCTAGCGCCATTCGACGGCCAACACCGCGGTTCCTGGTGTGTCCGCTGTGCCGTGCGTGTGATCATTGCTTGTACAGCCCTCTCGCAGTGTCCGGAGCAAGTATGGTGGGTCTGACACACCGGTGTCAATGTGTTCTTTTTTCCATTTCCAGGAGTGTAATTTGGACAAGAAGAGAATAGAAGTTTCGAAATGTGGTGCTGCAGAAGAATGCTGAAGATTAGATGGGTAGATCATATAACTAATGAGGAGGTATTGAATAGGATTGGGGAGAAGAGGAGTTTGTGGCACAACTTGACGAGAAGAAGGGACTGGTTGGTAGGACATGTTCTGAGGCATCAAGGGATCACAAATTTAGCATTGGAGGGCAGCGTGGAGAGTAAAAATCGTAGAGGGAGACCGAGAGATGAATACACTAAGCATATTCAGAAGGATGTAGGTTGCAGTAAGTACTGGGAGATGAAGAAGCTTGCACAGGATAGAGTAGCATGGAGAGCTGCATCAAACCAGTCTCAGGACTGAAGACCACAACAACAACAAAGAAAGCTAGAATTTCATTGTTATCAAAAAACCTAAATATCATTTAAGGGATGTACTGGGCGATGACATTATTTAAGAGATGTAATCTAAATTTATGAAGTTCAATTAGTGCTCATCATTTGTGGCTTTGACAACTTCTATCTACTTCCACTGTTAGTATGCCCTGTTGCACTAACGGCTAAATACAATTACAGCCCCATGGTTCTTCCCACTACGATTATGGGGCCACGTTGCACTGCACAGAAATAATGCGTAACATGAAGTGTCCAATTTGGTACGTTCTGGGAATAACAAGAGGATTGTCTGCAGCACTACACATAACTCCACAGCTACCTGAAACGGGGTTATTTAATTTCCATCAGCTTTAGTTACAAACTTTAGCTGCATCTCAAGTTAGTTTATACAACGGTTCCCTGGAGAGAAGATTAAAGGCTAGGTGGCGCTCTGCGTGCCTGCCTCCCTGAGTTACCAAAGTGTTCCACTGTCAGTGCCTCTAAACAGCGCGTAAGTCGTCGGATTCATGAAAGTTGGAGAACGCTTCATCGCTAGTAAATAGAAGATAATGGCTTGTAAATCCAGATCTACAAACAATATGAAATTTTCCAGTGTCATACCCTAAACATGTGCTCAGTGTGAGACACTACTAATTCCTCCGTGAAACGAAGATGATAAGCTCGACGAAACAATGACGTGCCAGTGCCCGTCTTGATGCTTTATACACTCTACTTTACTTTCAATTTCACAATCGATCATTATAATGTAAAAACAAAGGTACACTGCTCACACTTCCATCACAGACATTTACACAAGTACTCACTAAAGGACAACTTTAGTATTTCTGCTCGTCCCGTGACAATTCATGTAAATGTCCTGCAACACCGGAATTAAAATTATAATCAAGGAAATAAGTTAATCCGGGACTGTCTTCTCTGTCAGATGTAGTTTCCTCAGTGACGAATGAATTATGTCTGGACTGATCACTGAAAAAGATTTTACTCTTTGAGTAACATGTATATGAGCTCCTAAAAATTGTTTCGAAAGCGTATAAAATTCTAGCCGTGTGATGGTCAAGGAAACTTTGCGTAAGCAGTCATCTTGATATCAAGCTCTATTCATCCAATCAGCTGTACTGTCGTACATTGCGGCGATTAGCATTTACATCGGTTCTACGTTTCTCTTCAAAAATGAAAAACATCAAGAGTAGTGTGACGTTGACAGTTGTGGCTAACACAGTATAGCTCTATTACACTTTCTCCATTCGTGTATTGTATCGCCAAGTAGAGAGAGCAGTAATCTGAAACGTTTAGCTACAATTTTTCTTTATTTTATTTGTGATACATGAAGATAGTCGTAGAAGAATTTTGGTATCACAGATTCTTTTTACTCCAAACCTGCTTCAATTTGTTTCGATACAGAATTCCAAATTTTATTGATCCTAATGAACGTGATGTTCTCTCTAATTTAGAATGTGTTCATATATTAACTTGCGTCATTGGTCTTCAACACTGAGTCAATGTGACGGTGAACCATTTATCGCTGCTGATAGGATGACTCACAACAGACCGAATGACGTTATAATAAAAATCACGGTTGTGTATAAACGCAGATCAAAGCTTAGTAAGGAATTAATAACTCAGAAATATAAAATTAATATCCACCAGAGAGGTAAATTTCTTTTTTCCATACAAAGCACCGAATCTAGCAGTAGCATTGACATTCTTCACCTCTCTCTTCCAAGGACATCACAGTAAGGTAAATTTCAACGCAGTATTCATTTTCTAGTATTCAAGATATCCTTTCTTGCGTTTTTGGGGCCTTTATTGCCACCCCAAACCCCCTGGGACAGAATGAGTGTACCCCAGCTGTCTCCGTCTAGTGTAAGCCATGGAAGCGTGCAAACGTTTGCAGATGTCTGTGAGTCGTGTAACTGAGGCGGAACGCGGGGAGCAGCGGGGTATTCACCTAGCAGGATGTGGAAAACCGCCTAAAAACCACATCCTGACTGTACGGCATTCCACCAGGCGGATTAGATCCGGGTCTGGCGCGCCTACTCGAGTCCAGGAAGCAGTGCATTAGCGGTCTGGGATATCCTGCCGGGTCTTCATGATATTCTAATAAATATAATTAAATTATGTTTTCATTGTGCTCTTTGTAATAAAGAAAATACATATACGCGTTTCGATCGAAATGCCGAATATATGTCGTATTATTTTACTCATTTGTGCAATTACGAAAAAATCCCCAATTTTGATATGGCACATAGGTAACAGAAGAATGGAATTCCGCAGGTACAGAATTCTGTGGTTTATCAGTTATCTATATGCCGTTAAGTGAAATTTTGCAGCGTAATATTCTACTAATTATAGTATATACAATTTTGGTAGAAATAGGAACGTGGACTACATTTATACGTTTCAGACGGAAGAGATGGCGGCCACTGAGTGACGCGCGTTTCTTTGGCTCGCGAGTTTTTCCGCTCATTGAAGGTGTTACAGAGAAGTGCGGCAGTCCACAACGTGTGCATACGACTAAACAAGTGTTACTTGCCGTGGTGTGTTGTTCTCCGTTGATTACCACAAGTGATAAGTGATAAGTGAGTGAAAAATGGGAAGAGCACGAGTAAGCGGCAGCAGGCGAGGCTACAGGGGCGCAGGCAGCGCGGGCGCCCGGTCTCCGGCGGCAGGTGAGGCCTCGCTTCCCGACATCGGGGAGCTCGTCCGGTCCCAGGTGAGTGCGGCGCTGCACAGTAAAGACACTCTAGACGTAATCGTGCAGTCCATCACGGACTCTGTGACGGCCGCGGTCATGGAAAAACTGCAAGAGTCTGTCGGGCGCAACAGCACCGAAATCCAGTCTCTTAAAAAGTCCCTGGCCGCACAAGAGAAAAAAGCCGCCGACCTAGAAGCTAAACTGTCTGCGGCCACCGATGAAATTGAGCAGTATCAACGAAGGAACAGCTTGCGCTTGTTCGGGGTAGCTGAGAACGATCGTGAAAACACCGACGACCTGGCCATTAGCCTCGTGCGTGAGAAACTTGGCGTGCAGATCGACGTGACCGACATTGACAGAAGCCACCGTGTTGGGCGCAAGATACCAGGTGCCATGAAACCCAGGCCCATAATAATTAAATTTGTGTCATACCGGAAAAGAGCTGAAGTGTTTGCCCAGAAAAGAAAACTCGCCAAGAGTGGGGTTACCCTGAGGGAAGATCTGACGCGCGAAAGACTAAAAGTTTTGAACACTGCGATCACACAGTTTGGCCTTCAAAATGTATGGACCCAGGATGGCAGGATCGTAGTCAAGACGGAAGGAGGGAGGAAAACGGTGACGAACATGTCCGAACTGAAAGTCTGAGCGAAATATCGCGAGACACAAAGTCTCATATTGTACTCTGTCTAATATAAGTTAATTTTTATTCTTTTTTTTCATTTTTTTACGTAAATATTGCTTTGTTATTTCTATAAGCACCATAAGGACTCTCTTTAAAATCAGTCAATTGTTTCACATCAATATTGCTTCTTTATTTGTCTATCATAAGTGCTCATGCATATTCATATTATCAGTCAAACGGGAATTAACATTGTCCATTAACAGGAATCTCCTTAAAACCGCCTTTCTATATCTGTCATTTTCATCCTCGTCACTACCTCTACTACTACTATTATCTTTTTCGTAACCACTACTGCCACTTTCCATCTTTCTTTTTGCTCCTTTCTCCGATACCTCCAGCTTGTCTTTCACCTTTAGCTCACAGACGCTTGAGTCAATCACGACCTTGGACACACCTGTAAATATGTCTTCCCCCGCGAAATCCAGCTTTTGTCCCTCTTCCGGCCAACAGGTAGACGGAGCGCGCTCGGTCCTACAGGCGGCCACAATGGGACGGACCGGTTCCGGCGACGGGTTCTTTGTGGCCCACGCGAACGCGCAGTCGCTAACGGCTCACTTCGACGAGTTCTGTGACCTGTTCTGCCAATCGCTGTTCCATGTTATCCTCGTCTCTGAAACTTGGTTGAAACCAAACATTTCTTCCGACGCTATCCGAATCAATGGTTACTCTCTCCTAAGGGCAGATCGTGAAACACGACGCGGAGGTGGTGTGGGTGCCTATGTTCGCTCTGATCTCAGACCTACTGTACTATGCACATCGGATGCAAAGGGCGAAGGAGAAGCAGAGTTCTTGTTTTTCGAAATAAACACATCAAATCAGAAACTGCTAATTGGAGTAATCTATAAATCTCCAAACGTCGGTGCTATGTCCTCCTTTCAGTCTGCCCTGTCCTCGCTCGTGACACTGTATGAACACATAATCATTATGGGCGACACAAACATCGACTTACAGTTAAAATCTCCCTCTGCAGAAAAACTAAGGAGACTGTTCCACTCCAATGATATGAGTTTAACACCGCTGGACCCAACTCATCACACGCCACACAGCCATACACTCATAGATATAATAGCAACAAAGCGACCAGATAAAATAATTCGCGCCAATCAGACATCCGCTCCAGGACTCTCTGCTCACGACGGCGTGATATTCTTAAATTACTCAGTGCATACTACCAAAGAAAAATCTCACCTGGTAACCTACAGAAACCTAAAAAATGTTAACCATGACGCTCTTCAAAAGGATTGCTCAGACATCCCTTGGCATGATATAAGCAATGAACCGACTTTAGACGGAAAAATTCGGGAATTATGTCGCAAAATTATTACACTGTATGATAAACATGCTCCTCAACGCACTGTCAAGGTAAAGAGAGCTCCCGCTCCGTGGCTCACCACTGCATTACGCCAGTTAATGAATAAACGTGATGCTGCACATAGGGCCTTCAAGCGTAACCCAACTCCCGAGGCGTACGAAGCTTATAGGAAACTCCGAAATAGAACCAAGCAAAGCGTGAGGAATGCCAAAATCAGACATGCCCGCTCTGTCGTATGCGGTATAACAAAACCTGCTGCACTGTGGAAAAAGCTGCGCAGTTTCGGTATAGGGAAGCGAAGATCTGACGCTGTTTATCAAGCGTCTGCAGAAGAATTCAATGATTTCTTCTCAACAGCTATAAACTGCCACGCAGCGACAAATTACCAGCCCCAAGATATCAATCTCTCGAGAGACAAGTTTTACCTAAAACATGTAACTACTGGCACAGTACACAAGGCAATTATGAGAATCTCTTCCGAGGCAGTAGGAAATGATGGAGTGAGCATTGGCATGATTAAGAACGTCGTAGACACTATTACTCCAGTTATCACAGACATCTTCAACCTGTCTCTTGTCAGTAGTACATATCCTACTGAGTGGAAGCAAAGTTTAATTCAACCTATACCCAAGACTGACAACCCTAAGTCGCCAGGTGATTACAGGCCGATCAGCATACTACCTGCAATATCTAAAGCCCTAGAATACATCGTCCATGAACAGCTGACGGATTACCTCAAAACTCATAACATCCATAACAAATATCAGTCAGGCTTTCGAAAGCACCATAGTACAGCAACTGCATTAATCAAAGTAACTGATGACATTAAACATGCTATGGACAGACGTGAAGCTACCATCCTAACACTGCTTGACTTTAGCAAGGCTTTTGATACAGTTGACTTTGATATATTACTAATTAAAATGAAACAGCTGAATTTCTCAAACAGCGCTATACACTGGTTCGACAGCTACCTCAAAAACAGAAGTCAACAAGTCATTTGTGGGTCGGAAAAGTCATCATGGAAAAACGTGCGCTCTGGAGTTCCCCAAGGCTCCGTCCTTGGTCCATTACTCTTCTCACTGTACATTAATGATATTTCTTCAGTGATTCACTCCTGCAACTACCATCTATATGCCGACGACATCCAACTGTACATAAGTGCAAGCCCCAAGAACATTGCTGACGCAGTAGCGAGTATGAACGCAGATCTTTGCTCTGTTTCTCGATGGGCACAGAACCTAGGTCTGAAACTACACCCCAAGATATCCCAGGTCATACTTATATCTCATCCAAAGTTAATCAGTCGGTACTTTCGCGAAACAGTCCCTCAAATACTCCTCAATGGTACCCAACTACCATACCAAAAAACAGTAAAAGACCTTGGAATAATCTTGGATGAACACCTAAACTGGGAAGAACAAACAGTCACAGCTTGCCGGAAATCGCTCTCCTCCCTATATGCAATTCAAAAATTTAGAAAAATATTTCCAACGCATGTTAAACAAAAATTAGTCCAAACACTAGTCTTGCCTAATCTTTACTACTGTGATGTAGTTCAACACGGCACAAATAGTGAAAATTCGAGATGCCTCGAGCTAGTGATGAATGCTTGCGTTAGATACGTATGCAATATACGGTTGTATGATCATATCAGTCCTTCATACTCCCAGCTAGGTTGGATACGCCCACATAAGGCACGCGATCTCCACACGATGTGCTTACTTCAACGATTTCTTAGCCACTGGTGCCCCCAATACTTATCTTCTCACATTAAACACCTATCATCATTCCACAACCGCAATACCAGATCGGATACATCTAGCATCTTGGCTGTACCTTTACATAACACAAAATCTTTCTCTGTGTCATTCTCCATCTCAGCCATACGACTATGGAACGCGCTCCCCTGTGATCTGCGTCTTATCCAGAACCACTTAACATTCAAGAGGGAACTCAAGACTTACATATTAGGGGCGGTATAGCCACCATTGTCGTGCCCCTCTCATCTTTTTCTTTCTCCTCTCCATCATAGCTTCGAATTTTACCATTCTATTTCTCCTCCTCTAACTTATCTACCTTTTCTATATCTCTTTCACCCCATTCTATCGTCTTATGTCTCTGCTTGATGAGAATAACTCACAAGCTGCAAGAATATAACGAGAAAATTCCCAACTAGCAATAGGACTGACATTCATAAAAGAAAAAATATGTTCACTTTCCTATACATAGTCATTACTATTATTATTATTCTTGATTATTATAATTACTTTTTGATTGTTATAATTATCATTGTAGTACTTTTATAATCTCTAATTTTTTCTGTAACATTAATACTGTATAACATGTTATATGTCCTTAATGTTCTGTAGAAACTGAAATTTGTTGAATCTGAGTATGCCTGGTTAGGTGTAAGAGAGGGCCTGAAGGCCCTAATCTTGCCAGGTAAAATAAATGCATAAATAAATAAAAATAAATAAATAAATAATTAATGAAAATTTAACAAAGGCCCTGTGGTCTCGCCGTTTCGGTAGCTCAGTGTGTACAGTCGAGGGACTGGCAATACTCGATACTAAGGAAAACGTTTAAAGTTCTCATCTACTAAATTTGGGAGAGGTCATGCGTCATTCGCACAGAACTGATGAAGACAAAACGACGAAGAAACAGCAGATACTCATAGAATAAAAAAAGATAGGTGATCTAGTGGTGTCTGAACACAGCCACTTCTTAAATTTTGAATAAAAATCAGTACCAACGGCGGCCGAGGACACCCGAATTAGTCAAAGTAGCCAAGCAGCAGGTGTAGTTTCAAGGTAGTCTCTTGCCCTTGAGGTGGGAAATTTCTCATAAAAGGTGGAAGAAAGAGCAATAATAAACTAAATGAGGATGCAGAAGGCAATGGAAACCATTGCATTAAAGGCAATATAGTAGGTATCCCACCGAACATGTGACCTGTAATTGGAAAAGCAGCGTCATGAGGGCCCGCCATTCGGATCGATGGGAGGGAAAATCCCAATAGGGGCGTGATCATAGGAAAAAGATTGAATAACCAAAGAAAAGGCAATATTCCAACTGTCAGAGGGTGAAATGTTAGAAGTTTGAACGTATTAGGGAAACTAGAAAATCTGTAACCTGAAATGCAGAGGCTCAGTCTAGGTATAGGGCGTCAATGAAGTGAAACTGAAAGAAGTTAAGGATCTCTGTTTACGCGACTATAGTGTAATATGAACAGCAGCAGAAAGTGGTTTAACGGGAGTAGGATTCTTTATCAATTGGAAAGCAGGCCAGAGTGTGAGTTACTGTGAGGAGTTCTGTGACAAGGCTGTTCCCGTCGAATAGGCAGCAGGATGGGTGCACTTAAGTGTTTTACAGAATACCTAAGCGTAATTTAAATTACACATGCACAATGAAAACCTCCAGTGAGTCGTCTCTTATGTCTAATGACGATGACTTAATGCAGCATAGTATAGATACACTGTGTGATCAAAAGTATCTTGACATCCCAAACAACATACGATTTTCATATAAGGTGCATAGTGCTGCCACCTACTGCCAGGTACTCCATATCAGCAATCTCAGTAGTCATTAGACATCGTGAGAGAGGAGAATGGGGCGCTCCGTGGCTCTAACGGAGTTCCAACGTGGTCAGGTGATTGGGTGCTACTTGTGTCATACGTCTGTGCGCGAAATTTCTACACTCCTTAACATCCCTAGGTACAGTGTTTCCGATGTGATAGTGAAGTGGAAACGTGAAGGGACACGTACAACACAAAAGCGTACAGGCCAACCTCGTCTGACGACTGACAGAGACCGCCGACAGCTGAATAGGACCGGCCGGAATGGCCGAGCGGTTCTAGGCGTTTCAGTCTGGAACTGCGCGACCGCTCCGGTCGCAGATTCGAATCCTGCCTCGGGCATGGACGTGTGTGATGTCCTTACGTTAGTTAGGTTTGAGTAGTTCTAAGTTCTAGGCAACTGATGACCTCAGATGTTAAGTCCCATAGTGCTCAGAGCCATTTGAACTATTTTGAGCTGAAGAGGGTCTTAATGTATAATAGGCAGACATCTATCCGGACTATCACACAGGAATTCCTAACCGCATCAGGATCCACTGCAAGTACTATGACAGTTAGGCGGGAGATGAGAAACCTTGGATTTCACGGTCGAGCAGATCCTCATAAGACACACATCATGCCGGTAAATGCCAAACGACGCCTCGCTTGGTGTAAGGAGAGTAAGCAGTCGACAACTGAACAATGGTTGGTTGGTTGGTTGGTTTGGGGAAGGAGACCAGACAGCGTGGTCATCGGTCTCATCGGATTAGGGAAGGATTGGGAAGGAAGTCGACCGTGCCCTTTCAGAGGAACCATCCCAGCATTTGTCTGGAGTGATTTAGGGAAATCACGGAACAATGGATAAACGTTTTGTAGAGTGACGAATCACGCTACACAATATGGCGATCCGATGGCAGGGTGTGGGTATGGCGAATGCGTGGTGAACGTCATCTGCCAGTGTGTGTAGTGCCAACAGTAAAATTCGGACGCGGTGGTGTTATGATGTGGTCGTGTTTTTCATGGAGGGGGCTTGCACCCCATGTTGTATTGCGCCTACATTAATGTTTTAAGCACCTTGCTGCTTCCCACTGTTGAGCAATTCGGTGGTGCCGATTGCATCTTTCAGCACGATCGAGCACCAGTTTTACTATGCACGGCCTATGGCGGAGTGGTTACACGACAGTAACATCCCTGTAACAGACTGGCCTGCACAGAGTCCTGACCTGAATCCTGTAGAACACCTTTGGGATGTTTTGGAACGCCGACTTCGTGCCAGGCCCCACAGACCGACATCGATATCTCTCCTCAGTGCAGCACTCTGTGAAGAATGGGCTGCCATTCCCCAAAAAACCTTGCATCACTTGATTGAACGTATGCCTGGGAGAGTGGAAGATGTGATCATGGCTAAGGGTGGGACAACACCATATTGAATTCCAGCATTACCGATGGAGGGCGCCACCAAATTGTAAGTCATTTTTAGCTAGGTGTCCGGATACTTTTGATCACATAGTTTATCTATCAAGTCTTGTACTGTCGGTTCCTGTCATCGAACGGATGTTAATCTTACTTTCTTATTCTCTTCATACCAGGATTGTGTCACCAGATGAGTGATATCTCGATGGTATTCTAAAAGAAAACCACTTTAGATCATGAGAGATGACCATGTAAGGAAGTGAAGTATTTCCGTCACTCCGCTTTAAGCCACATAGAAGTAAGGCATTTCTTTGCTAAAAGAAATGCCCATAACAGTATTCGAAGTCCCTCAGTATCTCGTGAGATACTCCTATATCACGTCTATATATCCTCCTGGAAATTGAAATAAGAACACCGTGAATTCATTGTCCCAGGAAGGGGAAACTTTATTGACACATTCCTGGGGTCAGATACATCACATGATCACACTGACAGAACCACAGGCACATAGACACAGGCAACAGAGCATGCACAATGTCGGCACTAGTACAGTGTATATCCACCTTTCGCAATGCAATGCAGGCTGCTATTCTCCCATGGAGACGATCGTAGAGATGCTGGATGTAGTCCTGTGGAACGGCTTGCCATGCCATTTCCACCTGGCGCCTCAGTTGGACCAGCGTTCGTGCTGGACGTGCAGACCGCGTGAGACGACGCTTCATCCAGTCCCAAACATGCTCAATGGGGGACAGATGCGGAGATCTTGCTGGCCAGGGTAGTTGACTTACACCTTCTAGAGCACGTTGGGTGGCACGGGATACATGCGGACGTGCATTGTCCTGTTGGAACAGCAAGTTCCCTTGCCGGTCTAGGAATGGTAGAACGATGGGTTCGATGACGGTTTGGATGTACCGTGCACTATTCAGTGTCCCCTCGACGATCACCAGTGGTGTACGGCCAGTGTAGGAGATCGCTCCCCACACCATGATGCCGGGTGTCGGCCCTGTGTGCCTCGGTCGTATGCAGTCCTGATTGTGGCGCTCACCTGCACGGCGCCAAACACGCATACGACCATCATTGGCACCAAGGCAGAAGCGACTCTCATCGCTGAAGACGACACGTCTCCATTCGTCCCTCCATTCACGCCTGTCGCGACACCACTGGAGGCGGGCTGCACGATGTTGGGGCGTGAGCGGAAGACGGCCTAACGGTGTGCGGGACCGTAGCCCAGCTTCGGTTGCGAATGGTCCTCGCCGATACCCCAGGAGCAACAGTGTCCCTAATTTGCTGGGAAGTGGCGGTGCGGTCCCCTACGGCACTGCGTAGGATCCTACGGTCTTGGCGTGCATCCGTGCGTCGCTGCGGTCCGGTCCCAGGTCGACGGGCACGTGCACCTTCCGCCGACCACTGGCGACAACATCGATGTACTGTGGAGACCTCACGCCCCACGTGTTGAGCAATTCGGCGGTACGTCCACCCGGCCTCCCGCATGCCCACTATACGCCCTCGCTCAAAGTCCGTCAGCTGCACATACGGTTCACGTCCACGCTGTCGCGGCATGCTACCAGTGTTAAAGACTGCGATGGAGCTCCGTATGCCACGGCAAACTGGCTGACACTGACAGCGGCGGTGCACAAATGCTGCGCAGCTAGCGCCATTCGACGGCCAACACCGCGGTTCCTGGTGTGTCCGCTGTGCCGTGCGTGTGATCATTGCTTGTACAGCCCTCTCGCAGTGTCCGGAGCAAGTATGGTGGGTCTGACACACCGGTGTCAATGTGTTCTTTTTTCCATTTCCAGGAGTGTAGATGAATACCTACCTAAGGCTATTAATAACAAACTTTATAGTTGGAATCCGCAGAAATATTCTTTTTAATGTACGCCCTATATCCTATTATGGTGGTCATATTTATAGAAGCTTTCTGTCACATGAAAACTGTGTGCCAGATACGGACTTTAATCTGAGATATTTGCCTTTCATGTTCAAGTGCTCGAACGATGAGGCAAAGTTCCCAGGTTCAAGTCCCAGTCCGGCATAATCTTTTAACTTGCAACGAAGTTTAGGAGCAGTGCACAGTGCACTGCAGAGTGAAAATTAATTTTTAATATTTTTATAGTTTCTTATTTAAAGTAATACTGTACTACAACATATGAGTAATTGAGTTATAAACACAAAATAAATTTTAAAAATAGCGGTTGTTTTGTCTCCTGGTGCTCAGATAGTGTGGCATGCTTCGAAACCCCAGAATACACACTGACAACAAATAAAGTACATTATAATGTTATGATTACTTGACTGTGGCTGCCGCATGCAGGCTCTGACACCAATTACACCACTCTCAGTCAGCAGATCGATATGTCAACAGAATAAAAGACATTATAGTTCTGACGATGTGCAACTAGTACAGCTACAACCGTCACCAGAATATTTCATTACAAATACGTTATTGTTAATATGATGCTGCATGGAAACTGCCTCGCAAAGGACAATAATTATTCAACTTACTGAAGATTTCCATACAAATTTAATAAGACAAATCTTTTTCTGAGCCTCTCTCTCACTCAGACACTCAAACACATCCTCTGTCTGTCTGTCCCTCTCTCCCCCTCTCTCTTTCTAGCTATATTGTCATATAACACTTTTGACTGTCTTTGTGTCATAAGACATTTGGACGACTGGTAGCCTCGTCATGGCAAGTTAAACTCTGATCTAAGGCTTGTTTTCCGCATACCTCATGCGATCCAGTAGAGCATTCTACTCTGCCTCCTGTATCCAGTTATATCTGATAGTTAAATGAGCCATAGTGGTGTCGTGAGTTGACAAGTTTACGAAGCAATATTAGTGTAGTCTCTCCAGTTACCTGTTTCTGATGTTTCTTTTTGAAACTCAATTTATTCAAAATCTCGATGACTTGTACTTGTAGGTTAACTGGTAACTGTTTATATATTCGTGATATCACTAGGAATAACACAATGTGACTGACAATAAATGGCTCTGAGCACTATGGGACTTAACTTCTAAGGTCATCAGTCCCGAGCGGAATTGCAACGTATAACATGTTAGTTCACTTCATTACAACATAGATGCACACTTACGGCTTAAAGAGATATGGAAGGAAACTTGTCTACCACGTCGTCCAGCGTTAATGTTTTCCAGCTTATTTACAACTAAAATGAGTACACGTTTACACACACTGTGGTGTTTATTTACATGTACATTCTTTATTTCCTGTAAGGAAACAAGAAGGACGAGCCTGATTACTAGGAAGTCATGCTACAGTAGGCCGTCTGAACGGCCACCTGTACCTGAGGTATCGTGCAAAGAGCTCTACCTCAGTTGTTGAAGAACGTACCCTTGGATGTTCATGAGAGGATGTGGCAACAGCATGACGGAGCACCGCTTAACTTCAGCGTGAACATCCGAAACCATCTCAGCGTTGTGTTTTCTGGTCGCAGGACTGGAAGGGGTGATCCTATTCCACGACTTGCCGGGTCACCAGGCCTGAGTCCCGTCGGTTATTTGCTATGGAGGTATCTACAGTCACTTGTGTATGAGACCCCAGTGGATAAGGAGATGCAATTAATTGCCAGCATTGCAGCTGCCTGTGATGTGATTCGAAACACACCAGGGATATTTGTCAGGGTGCTTCAGAAACTTGTTCGCGGATGTCTCGGTTGCATTGAGGTTGATGGCCGTCAGTTTCGGCACATTTTGTAAGATACGGTACAAATGATATGTTCATTGAGTAACTAACGTAAATAAAAAAGTACACAATAATGTGATTTTATTCCTATTATTTCCTTAAGCTGGCTTCTCCGACTCCAGGTTCCGTACGTCAAATTGTTCAGTGGAGCATCCTCTATGTCCTGTTAAATTTTTTCAAGCTTTTACGGAAACACACAGTAGATATGAAGATTTACTTAACTTCGTACAATCCATTTCCACAGAAATGTTCTAAGTATTTTTAACTGTTTCTGAATATTGAAATATCACTTGACCCAGATAAATGTACGAGGCCTGTCACTTGAAGAATAACTGGCATTAAGTTCAGGCTAATGTGATGATGCTGTCGCCTTGAACGTTGACTGCGACCTGGCGCGAGTTTTCCTCTGCTCGACCCGTTAGTAGACGAATCGTTCCAGTAGCGTAGAGAAACTGTAGAAGGCTTGGCAACATCGGCGTTTGTCACTCATCGGTGCTGCATGCAGCGACTGTACTCTTCTGTCGTTTCATTGCGAAGTGCCGACCTTGCTAGGCCGTTCCGCTCTTACAACGACGCCACAGAAAGACTACATAAAACTGATCGCAAGTTTCCTGAACAGAAACCGCAGTTTAAGAAAACAGGAGACCATGTTTGGTGTCACAACTATAGCGCGTCTCCACAACAATAAAGCTCAGAGAACAGGCAAGACTGCTTGCCAGCAGAACATCTATATCTACATCTGTAGTCCGCAAGCCATCTTACGGTGCGTGGCGGAAGGTATTTTGTGGACCACTGTCATTTTCCTCTTTTCCTGTGCCAGTCGCAGATGATGCGTGGGAAGAACGATTGCGGGTAAGCGTCAGCGTGGGCTCGTATCTTTCTAATTTTAGCTTTACGGTCTTTTCGAGAGATATACGTGACAGGAAGCCATATATTGGTTGATCCTTCCAGGAATGTACGTTCTCTGATTTTCGACAATAAAATAAAGACGTTAATTGTTTACGTTGAAGAGTATAAGATATTAAGTAATTTTGTAAAGGATAACTGCCATTAGTTTGACCAAAGTTCAAAATTCCAGTCGCCGATTCACCGAGTATCGGTGTTTAAATTTTACTGATTGCAGATGCAGCAACGAAGTACTTTAGTGGACCTTGTCAGGCTCATTCAGTTTCACAATTTGTACGTAGCATAATAAATTCCTCTCACATAAATGGCTTGCCCAAGAATAGATTAACTAGAGTGGAAAAACCACAAACAGAGCAAGTGAGGAGATAAATAGATGAATTTCATAACAAACACACAGTGAAAAACGGTTATTAGTTTTCCTCAAGTTCCACACGCCAATTTGTTCCTCTAGCTTTGATTACACTGAATGCTGGAGAAATGGATTGTTAGATGAAGATAAATTAGGGAATTAGAACGCCATCCATAAAAGTCCGTGAATTAAAAACAGCGACATCGTTGGAACATTTTAAGTTCGTAAAGTCCAGTTATAAAGGCACATTTGCATGCCGAGCGTGAGTTTCCTCGGAAACGCGAAATATTAATTAAATAAATAATCAGTGACAAATAAATAAAGCCTATGGCACACAACTGCAGCGCTGTGTCGCTGATAAAACAAAAGCACAATTACGTTACTCTTATGTTTGATTAAGAAAAGGGAGAGCTGTGGTAGAAGTGGTGCGAGAAGCACGTATTTTATTCTATTGTCTGGCACACCGCCATATTTCATGTTATTGAAGAATACTGCGAGTTGCAACCAGACTAGGCACTCGATTCTGTAAAGAATTTATATTTATAAAAGTAAGTAGGATTATGAACTGTAGGCTTATTCATTGAATATATCTGATTTAACTAACTGTGTAATTTTTTTATGTTTAGTAGACAATCACCTCTGTACGACGTATTGGCATGGCTGGCAAATTATTGAAATATTGAGATTTAGATTATGAGTCCGCACCTACCGCAGCAGTCTTTGGAAACGATTTATTTACGAAGTCCGATTATTTCAGTTTTATTTCACGGTCAACTACGACTAACATTGCCTTTATGAGAAAGCCATTGTCAAGCGTCTGATACCGAATAATTATACGTCCATGTTCCAGATAAGCAAATATTAATTACATCCAATCACTATCATACATAATTAATAATTAATATTTAAATAATATTTTTTATTTTATTTATTTTATATTGGCGACTGCGTGTCGGACTTGTTATTTTGTCATTTGTTACATTGTTCTCTTTGTTTCATGTGAAAAATCAACTTTCTGGACCTGGACGTGAATGTATGAGAAATAACAAAAATCTGAAGATATTTTCCAATTCTAAAATTTTGCAGGAAGACGCAATGAAGCTTCCAGCAAAATAAGGTAAGACGCAGCATCTTTGCATTGGCAGGCTTGACCAGGCGCATAATTCAGTGTATTAGCTCTTCAGTAGATTCTGTAGTATTTCTTTCGCGAGTAGCAGTTTTCAGTGATAAATTTCATTCTCAGTGCTTTTCCTTAAACAATAACTTCTGCAACAATACCAATACACGAGTGTACAATATGGCCGACATCTGTACGATACGTTGTAACATGGCCAGCAGCCATTAAGAATAATCCGATATTCAGTTTATATTTTTAAATTAACAAACAGCCATTGTTGCTACGAGCGATTCATGTTCAACTGCATTTTATTTTAAAACCAGTGTCAAACTTTATTTTCTTGAAGCATACCATACCTGTGGCATGGTCATAACTAGAAAACAATACGCAAAGATGGAACAGCAAAGACATACTATTCAGACGCAATTCGACTCGGACGAGAGACAAATGTTAGAAAATGACTTTACGACAGCAACCGGTAGTGACGATTCATCAAATATTGACGCAAGTGTTAACGGAAATTTTGGCAATAGGCCGTCCACTACAAAAATTTCAAAGTCTCAGTCAGAGCCCATGTTGATGCATGACGTCACGTCTAATGACGCGACGGGGGCACAGACCTTGCAAACAGTAAACATTGCCAACATGTTACAAATGCTAATGAAACAAAACGCAGAAAATATGGCAACCTTAAGGATGCAGAACGCGGAAAACATGGCAACCTTAAAGACACAAAATGAACAGTTAAAGACACAAAATGAACAGTTAAAGACACAAAATGACGAAATTAAATCTGATCTCATAGCAATCAAGACATGTAGTGACAATTTATGTAAACGTGTGGAACTTATAGACGCCACACTGACCAAACAGATGACTGAGCTCAGTACGAAATTTTCCAAGCTTAATACGATACAAGAAAAGACTACAAATGACGTAGCACTTTTACAGACACAATTTAAAAACCTTAATGTCACGTGTGAAGCTCTTACTGAACAAATTCAAACATATCCTTCAGTACACGACAACCTTGCGAAACGAATTACTGACGTGCACAATAAATTTGACGATGTTGAACAACACCTGACTGACATCTTACAATCTGATGCCACAGCTCATTTTCAAAATATTAATAAAGAATTTCATGATTGGGTAGAGAACAAAGACAAACATTTTGATAGATGCATACGTGAAAATTTACCAACAATTGTGCACGACTCCGTAGCGGAATACATCACTAATAACAAACAGCTGATTAGTGACGCAGTACAATCCGTCACTGCACCCATGAGACAATTCACGGATCAACCACAGTCTGAATGTAACGAAAATATCAGTCAAAATGTACAGTTCAGAAACCAATATACATTCGAGTATGACGCACACATACCGCACACGACAAACACACAAGAACAAAACACACCACGATTACAACACATACCACGACGTGCAAACACAAACACAAGCTATTATCATGGTAAACCACAGCAACATTATCGTAATTACTCGCCATCTGAACATTGCAGTAATTACAGTGGAACAAATCCATATCATAATGCAAAGGAAGAAGAAAGCTTAATAAAACACAGGCAATTTCAGACTTTTATCCCAGAAAAACGAACCATTCATCCGGTGATTTTTCTTAAATCTTTTAGTAACGCATTTCCACGCACTTGGAGTGACCGGAAAAAGATTTCATATATTGTCGGTCACATCCAAGGCGATGCAGCTGTCTGGGCATACAGTCAAGCTGACGTATGTACCACGTACAGTGAGTTTGAGCGTGCTTTTCTGAACAAATTCTGGTCGCAATCCGTCCAGGAGCGACTCAGAAAACAAATTTTAGAACCTGAAACTTTTAACAGTAAAAATGGCAACTTACGCAGATATTTTGAAAAATACTTGAACATGGGACACTTTTTAGACGAACCACTCGCAACGCGTGATATACTCCGTGCGTTGAAGGCCAAATTGCCTTTCAACATTAAAGAAAAACTCCTACATATCCCGGATGACGATTCAGATTATTTTTTAACAGCCTTAGATTCGGTTGACATGTTACTTGAAGATCAGCGCTTCGCGCGGCAAAACAGCAGCCACAATGTTTACACTAGTGGTATGCAAAACATGCAGGCTTGCCAACTCAATTCTGGCGCGCCCACAGTTGGATACGCGGTACAGCAAAAACAGCAAACTCACAAGCCGTTTCAATACGAAGATCAAAATCAACACGCGTATTCCAATACAAACAATAGTTACAACAGTAATAACACTTCATGCGGCAATCCATACAAAAGGCACCGCGGTAATAACTACAACGGTAACAACGGATACAAAGGCAACAACAAAAACACAAACAGAAATAGAAATAATAATAACTACGAGCCAAGACAGCATCAAGGTTGGACTCGTAACGATCAGTACTTCCATTCAAACTCTGCTTTACCACAGCATCCACCAGGACAAAATTGGAGCATGCCTTACGACCGACAGGTAAGTTATAATGCGCAACAGCAACAACAACCGCAAAAGTTTGGAGATCATAATAGGCAATATCCGAATGTGAATATAATAGAAATGACACCTGATGCACAACATCAATCTGTGTCAGTACCTAGTACAAATGCTAATCCGACAAACTAGAAACAGTCACTTCTATGCCCCAGGTCGTGGCTGAAGAATTCTTGCGGGGCGACTGCAATGTTAATCAGTTATTTGACACCACACTTGAACAACAGAATAATGATATGCCGAATAATTCTAAACAAAAATTACCTGTTTTATTTATAAGATACAACCACAATGAGAATATATCAGATGAACTTTTACAAGACAGTACACAATGTCGTTCAAACATAAATGAAATTGTTTTAGCATCTACTACTGGTGTAGTAGGTGGGATTCCAACTACTATTATCCTAGATACAGGTGCAGCTGTGAGCGTTTTGTCTTTTAATTTCTATAAAAAGATGTGTGAATTGGAACCTGTGCCTGAGTTTCCTGCCCAAAACTGTAAAATAACTACTGCACTAGGTAATAAGTCATGTAGGGTTACGAAGCAAGTTTTTGTAAACATTAAAATAGGTAATGGAACCGTACAATGGCCATTCCTGGTTGTACAAAACCTTGTGACAAATTGCATATTAGGAATAGATATTATGAGCGAGAAGGACTCTATTGTAGACTTCTCCAAAGGTAAATGTATTTTAAATGATAAAGGCAGTGTAATTATTATTGATTTGGACAGGAGAACTCTAAAGCATGACAAACACTGTACAGGGTACAAGGTTCAGTTAGTACTTGACAATGACATTCAAGATATGCAAACACACTCATCTGACACAGAGCTAATGGACTTGAAAACATTGCTTGATCATAAGATAAGTGAAGCTACAGCTCTCAGTGTACATGAACGTATAAAACTACAGGAAGTGTTATCCAAATATTTACAAGTTTTTACCAAACGATTAGGTGTTATCAACACGTATGTATACAAGATTGAAGTTAAGCCTCACAAGATATTCTACCACAAGACATATAACGTACCGTTATCTCAACGACCTGCTGTGTGGCAAGAATTAAAACAAATGTTAGACTGGAAGGTCATTGAACCATCCACCTCACCTTATTGTAGTCCTCTACTTGTTGTCAAAAAATCAAATGGAAGCATTAGGTTAGTGTTAGACGCACGAGCAATTAATGAAATAATTTTACCGGTTCACACAAAACCCGAAAATTTAGAAGAGCAATTACAGAAATTTCTAGATGCAAAATATTTTTCCACAATAGATCTCGCTAATTCGTTTTGGCAGGTGGGTATCACTCCTGATTCACGGAAATATACTGCATTTATGTTCGGGGGGCGAACCTATCAGTTTTGTGTTCTACCTTTCGGACTGAATGTCAGCTCTGGGGTATTCATTACAGCCCTGGATACCGTGCTTGGCGACGATTTAGTTGAGACAGTCACACACTATGTAGATGATATACTGATAGCTACACAGTCTTGGAAGGAACACGTTGACACACTTCAAAGAATTTTAGAAAAATACGCACACCGAGATCTTAGAGCATTTCATGCTGAATAATGTCAAAGTCATACCCATCAAAATATTGCTAAGCAACTCGAAAAACTCTGTTGTCACAACACAGATAATAAGTAGTGTAGAAATTTTCTTTTCAGCGGTTCCAGAGTCGCAGTTGAAGGCAGAAGAACTCTTCTTTCAGCGCGCGCCACCACCTGGAAGACGGAATATCAAAATAAAATTTATGATTACGTAGCAGTGAATGATATATTAATTTTTCACGGAACATTTGTTATTGTAGGTACCACTGACTTGGTATGACACCTGACGAACCGACAGACGTCATCTATGAAGCGATCTTTTACTTTGAGAAATAGATTAGACGCACATCTCCCAACACGAAAAGCATCTATCAGTAGTCAAGGCCACACAGACACTCTACACACACGCACAAAACGCGAGGAATCGAACATTTTCTCTCTCTTACTATTTTGAATATTTATTGAGTAGTGAAAACGCCTGGTCTTGCCTACTGATGTAATGAATGTTGTGTCTAACCTATCTTAATTTCAGATGACATCACGTGACACAATGTAATAACCTATAGCTATGTAATGATGATGCAAACATGTTTATGTGCAACTGTATTATGTTTATGCTAAGAAAATATGTGACGTGTGTATGTATAATTACTTATTCTTTTAACTGATGTATCATGTAACTGTTACTATGTAAAAATTTGAACAAAACGAGTGCCAAAAAGACATTGCATAATGAACCTCTGTTCACGGACATTAACGAACATTACTAACTCTGCAACTACGCAGAAACCTATGTGAAAGAAACGGTTAATGCCATTCATTATGCAGCGTATCTATGTAAACGCGATGAATGATTTCTTTGATTAATAACTACGAACATTTAGGTGAGCTATATTCAGCAAAAAACTGAAAATGTGAAGGGCATAATTCGTGCATCGTCTAGTGACATTACTACAGTACCTAACTTCAAGATGTTAACTGGATTAAATGGACACAAAGTGCCTGTCCAGAAAACAACACGACGGGTGGAAGAATTTTGGTTGGAACTTCAGGGAATGAAATGTTCTCGAAATGTGATGGACACTCTTACCTGGACTGTCCAAGGATCGACGACAGCTATGTGCCGTCCGAGGTTCTGCAACCAAGCTTCCACGGAATGTAAAAAAAAAAAAAAAAAAACGAACTGCACGTGGACCAATTACTCGACGGGTCACGTCTGATCTGTAATGAGCAATGTCTTTAGTCACAACGAACTGCATCACAACGACTATAATGGAAATGGGAAATGGACACGTTTATGTATTAATCACGTTGTTATACAACGATGTTACTGTGATCAAAAAAAAAACTTTACCACGACGATACTAACCTATAAAAAAAATTATTGTGCAGCAGATGAATATGAACTGTAATAACGACACGATGTGTATAGGTCAACGCACCTGAAACATACGGACATTTTTCTTTGAAGTATTTCAAAACAATACTATGTAACTAAGAACATTCAACAATCTAAGTTGTATTGTGTGATAACAAATATTGTAAATTTAAAACTAAGTTACCTGTCATAGAATGTAGTCTTCATATGTAATCTTGGTTGAATATTTTGTTTGTGCAACGACTGAGAAACGCGCGCACACGAACAATATGAACTGCAATACTGTGCCGCGTGATCTAACTGTACGATATAATGCCAGTGCCGGAGTCACACAGACGCTTCTGCGCATGCGCGCACTCTATCTGCCAACATAAGAACTTTTACGGCGCACCCGCGTCATTCAAATTTTGTATATAATGTGTATAATGTAAGTCATGTAAATAGTTGTAGATAACTTAGATTTTCTTGTGCCTTTAGGTGAATTGCTCGCCTGCAGGTGTGTCCTTTCGCCTCGCAATTCAGGGGGCAATATAAAGGCACATTTGCATGCCGAGCGTGAGTTTCCTCGGAAACGCGAAATATTAATTAAATAAATAATCAGTGACAAATAAATAAAGCCTATGGCACACAACTGCAGCGCTGTGTCGCTGATAAAACAAAAGCACAATTACGTTACTCTTATGTTTGATTAAGAAAAGGGAGAGCTCTGGTAGAAGTGGTGTGAGAAGCACGTATTTTATTCTATTGTCTGGCACACCGCCATATTTCATGTTATTGAAGAATACTGCGAGTTGCAACCAGACTAGGCACTCGATTCTGTAAAGAATTTATATTTATAAAAGTAAGTAGGATTATGAACTGTAGGCTTATTCATTGAATATATCTGATTTAACTAACTGTGTAATTTTTTTATGTTTAGTAGACAATCACCTCTGTACGACGTATTGGCATGGCTGGCAAATTATTGAAATATTGAGATTTAGATTATGAGTCCGCACCTACCGCAGCAGTCTTTGGAAACGATTTATTTACGAAGTCCGATTATTTCAGTTTTATTTCACGGTCAACTACGACTAACATTGCCTTTATGAGAAAGCCATTGTCAAGCGTCTGATACCGAATAATTATACGTCCATGTTCCAGATAAGCAAATATTAATTACATCCAATCACTATCATACATAATTAATAATTAATGTTTTATTTTATTTTATTTATTTTATACAGTGTCGAAAGTACAATCTTTCTCATACATTATGGTCATGCCAGACGTACTATGTTGTGGAGCTTTCTACAATTACTCCTAGGAACAAGATTTTCAGTTACCTCTCATAATGTTGAATGTGCCCTCCTCCCACCAAACAACAAATACCCAGACGATTATCCAGTTCGTTCCATACTTTTGTGAGCGTTTCAGGAGTTACAGCTTTGACTTCTGTTTCGATACGCAACTACACCTCAACCAATTTTAGAAAAGGAGGCACATTAACGAAAAAAAGAGCGCCCTTAAAGGCCAATAATGCATTGCGAGATCCGTACGCCCTTTCCCGCCGACCCATAGTTGAAATATTTCATTTTTACAAAATGCTCTTTCATTCACATGTGCTGTTACGTTTTATAGACTAGTGTTTTCAAAGTGGGAAAGGGGTCACAAAGACTTGGTTTAGGGGCGGGGGGAGAGGGGCGCCGACGCAGGAGTGACCAATTTAATGACTTCAGACGATGAAACGAGTACTTGCAACACAGCCGATAACATATGCTTTGCAAAAAACATCTGCTACGATAGCAATATCACTTGGAAGTGACAAGCGCATTGTAAAGCCGCTCACGTTCAGATGTGATACTTATTTTTCGTAATGATTATCAATTTAATTTAAATATGTTGAACACTGCAAATGCTAAAAATACTTAAAATGATGTCTATCGAACTCTTTCGAAATCTGCAGAACGAAGCTATGCGGCGTTTGTCAGTAAGCCCAGCACAGAGTTCACCTCTGAGAAGTTTGTGGGAGGAGAGAAGGACGGCATTAACCTCCAGATGAGAACGGCAGTGTGGGGGCAACGTCTTGCGCGGTACTCTCAACAAACGGTACTGGCCATTAAAATTGCTACACCAAGAAGAAATGCAGATAACAAACGTGTATTCATTGGAAATATATATTACACCAAAATAGACATGTGATTAAATTTTCACGCAATGTGGATGCATAGATCCCGAGAAATCAGTACCCAGAATAACCACCTCTGGCCGTAATAACGGCCTTGATACGCCTGGACATTGAGTGAAACAGAGCTTGGATGGCGTGTACAGGTACAGCTGCCATTGCAGCTTCAACACGATACCACAGTTCATCAAGAGTAGTGACTGGCGTATTGTGATGAGCCAGTTGCTCGACCACCATTGACCAGGCATTTTCAATTGGTGAGAGATCTGGAGAATGTGCTGGCCAGGGAAGCAGTCGAACATTTCCTGTATGCAGGAAGGTCCGTACAGGACACGCAACTTGGTGTCGTGCACTATCCTGCTGAAATGTAGAGTTTCGCAAGTATCGAATGAAGGGTAGAGCCACGGATCGTAACAAATCTGAAATTGTTCAAAGTGCCGTCAATGCGAACAAGAGGTGACCGAGACGTGTAACCAATGGCACCTCATACCATCAAGCCGGGTGATACGCCAGTATGGCGATGACGAATACACGCTTCCAATGTGTGTTCACCGCGATGTCACCAAACACGGATGCGACCATCATGATGCTGTAAACAGAACCTGGATTCATCCGAAAAAATGACGTATTGCCATTCGTGCACCTAGGTTCGTCGTTGAGTACACTATCGCATGGATGTGTGTGATGTCCTTAGGTTAGTTAGGTTTAAGTAGTTCTAAGTTCTAGAGGACTGATGACCACAGATGTTAAGTCCCATAGTGCTCAGAGCCATTTGAACCATTTTAACACCATCGCAGGTGCTCCTGTGTATGATGCAGCGTCAATGGTAACCGCAGCCATGGCCTCCGAGCTGATAGTCCATGATTCTGCAAAGAGCAATAAGATGCCTGTCATCTCAACAGCTAGTGATACGAGACCGTTGGGATCCAGCACGGTGTTCCGTATTACCCTCCTGAACCCACCGATTCCATATTCTGCTAACAGTCATTGGATCTCGACAAACGCGAGCAGCAATGTAGCGATACGATTAACTGCAATCACGATAGGCTACAATCCGACCTTTATCAAAGTCGGAAGCGTGATGTTACGCATTTCTTATCCTTATAGGAGGCATCACAACAAAATTTCACCAGGAAACGCCGGTCAACTGCTATTTGTGTTTGAGAAATCGGTTGGAAACTTTCCTCATGTCAGCACGTTGTATGTGTCGCCACCGGCGCCAAACTTGTGTGAATGCTCTGAAAAGCTAATCATTTGCAAATGACAGCATCTTCTTCCTCTCTTCCTGTCGGTTAAATTTCGCGTCTGTAGCACGTCATCTTCATGGTGTAGCAATTTTAATGGCCAGTAGTGCAGTTTTCGCCCCGATCATCTGCTATGGTAAAGATTCACAAGGAACTAAAACAATTGGTGAAACCGCATTTAAAAACTGCTCACGTTGAAGTTTGGTTGTGAAACACACACACACACACACACACACACACACACACACACACACACACATAAAGTCCTACAACGCATTTCAGTAATTGTGCTTCGAACCAAACAATAAATCGTTACGATCGGCAGCATTGAGAGAAGGCACGAAGTACAACAATTTCTACAGACATCTAGGACGCTTGAGCTCACCTCCGACTCTAACCGACACACTGCGTGTTGATTCCTTTTTGTAGCCCTGTGACTTGATCAGGACCGCACAAAATGGTAGTTGCTCGTCGTCCGCTTCATTTCTGAATGCCTTCATATTGTTAGTTGTGATTGCCTTGAAATGAATCATTGTTATTTCGGTAGAGCTTTATAAAAAAAGTTGAAAAATATATTCTGAAAACTTTTAATTTTTAATAAAATATACCAAATATTCTCGCCATTCATTAAACAGAAATGTTATCCCCTTTTGAAACTGTGAAAGTAACTGAGCAACCAGCCTAGTGCATGTCTGAACACTAGGCGTAAAAAAAGCGGAGACGTCAACTTTTTGGAAATTAATTCCATTTTAAGCTTGCCATCAGCAGGAAAATTTGTAGGTGTTTCTTTCATAGTCGTACTCAGGTCAGCAAGTTGCTTCAGAGTTCAATTCTTGAAAGTAACATTAATTTCTGTTCCTAATTATGTAAGCTCTGTATCATGCAAGGAATATGAGAACTTACTGCCAGCGACTGGTACATTGCAATTTCTCTGATAATCGGCTGAATGAAAGCGAAAGGCTCGGACATCGTCCTTTGTAAAGATGTTGACCATGTACTAAATTTTGTGAGGAACCCTTTTTATATCCTCGGGTGTTTTCCCCTCTCCCTTGGAGACTCTTGTTCAAAATATGTAAGTAATTAAAAATATCAGCGTGAAATGCTAATTTTAAAAGACGAGCAGGCTCACAAATGTAATTCGCATATATATATATATATATATATATATATATATATATATATATATATATATATAATCTTGTAAGACCATTAAAAATTCAGTTTTTAGTTCCACAACTCATATTAACACCTTCTTTTAGGGAAACCACCTGGCTTCTGTTTGATAAAGTGGATTTTGATGGAGCGAGCCATGTCTTCACAAACGATCCCAAACAGCCCTGTTTGCAACGCTTCACCTTTAACAGAGTTCACAATTTGATCACCTCTTCAGACACTTCATTAAAATCAGACGGTGAAACAGTGGCTGTCTGAGCTTTTCAGTGATTAGAGCAATGTGTGCATGAAACAGTTGGCAGTACTCATTTTAATTTCGCAATGAGTCCACTTTCATTTAAGTCATAGCCTTAGCACCATTGCTACAAACGGCGATTCATTTTGTCGAATGAAACTCGCAATTGTGAGAGCTACCTACAAAAATGTCGTACAAACACTAGCCAGTTACACTACTGGCCATTAAAATTGCTACACCACGAAGATGACGTGCTACAGACGCGAAATTTAACCGACAGGAAGAAGATGCTGTGATATGCAAATGATTAGCTTTTCAGAGCATTCACTCAAGGTTGGCGCCGGTGGCGACACCTACAACGTGCTGACATGAGGAAAGTTTCCAACCGATTTCTCAAACACAAACAGCAGTTGACCGGCGTGGCCTGGTGAAACGTTGTTGTCATGCCTCGTGTAAGGAGGAGAAATGCGTACCATCTCGTTTCCGACTTTGATAAAGGTCGGATTGTAGCCTATCGCGATTGCGGTTTATAGTATCGCGACATTGCTGGTCGCGTTGGTCGAGATCCAATGGCTGTTAGCAGAATATGGAATCGGTGGGTTCAGGAGGGTAAAACGGAACGCCGTGCTGGATCCCAATGGCCTCGTATCGCTAGTAGTCGAGACGACAGGCATCTTATCCGCATGGCTGTAACGGATCGTGCAGCCACGTCTCGATACCTGAGTCAACAGATGGGGACGTTTGCAAGACGACAACCATCTGCACGAACAGTTCGACGACGTTGGCAACAGCATAGACTATCAGCTCGGAAACCATGGCTGCGGTTACCCTTGACGCTGCATCACAGACAGGAGCGCCTGTGATGGTGTACTCAGCGCCGAACCTGGATGTACGAATGGTAAAACGTCATTCTTTAGAATGAATCCAGGTTCTGTTTACAGCATCATGATGGTCGCATCCGTGTTTGGCGACATCGCGGTGAACGCACATTGGAAGCGTGTATTCATCATTGTCATACTGGCGTATCACCCGGCATGATGGTATGGAGTGCCATTGGTTACACGTCTCGGTCACCTCTTGTTCGCACTGACGGCACTTTGAACAGTGGACGTTACATTTAAGATTTGTTACGACCCGTGGCTCTACCCTTCATTCGATCCCTGCGAAACCCTACATTTCAGCAGGATAATGCACGACCACATTTTGCAGGTCCTGTACGGGCCTTTCTGGATACAGAAAATGTTCGACTGCTGCCCTGGCCAGCACATTCTCCAGTTCTCTCACCAATTGAAAACGCCTGGTCAATGGTGGCCGAGCAACTGGTTCGTCACAATACGCGTCACTACTCTTCATGAACTGTGGTGTCGTGTTGAAGCTGCATGGGCAGCTGTACCTGTACACGCCATCCAAGCTCTGTTTGACTCAATGCCCAGGCGTATCACGGCCGTTATTACAGCCAGAGGTGGTTGTTCTGGGTACTGATTTCTCAGGATCTATGCACCGAAATTGCGTGAAAATGTAATCACATGTCAGTTGTAGTGTAATACATTTGTGCAATGAATACCCGTTTATCATCTGCATTTATTCTTGGTGTAGCAATTTTAATGGCCAGTAGTGTATCTTCACTGGAAGCTCCTTAACGAAATAAAATATCTTGAAACCGCACAGGTACCACTGACTGCGCATAACCTGAAACATCGGTAAAGTCATCAAACTGCAAAACAAAAAGTGGACTCTTCTTTCACTTTTCGACCAATTGTTCTCGAATGGCTCTGAGCACTATGGGACTTAACATCTGAGGTCATCAGTCCCCTAGAACGTAGACCTACTTAAACCTAACTAACCTAAGGACATCACACACATCCATGCCCGAGGCAGGATTCGAACCTGCGACCGTAGCGGTCAAGCGGTTCCAGACTGAAGCGCCATGAACCGCTCGGCCACACAGGCCCTTTTGTTTATTCCGAGTTCAGTGGTATGATCAGAGGGTAGTACGTAGATATTTAAAATCAGATAAAATTAATTTAAATAAGAAAAATAAATAAATAATCCTTAGTATATTATTATTATTATTAAAAACAAATAACAATATTATTTTATTACTTGAATAGCAGTTTGCTACTGGTTAAGTGTTGTCAGTTTTCTTTCGCTGAACTTCAACGGTTTATCAGCTTCCTTTGAATTTCATTTGCGACATGACGCAAAACCGTTGTTGGTTTTATATTTTCACGGGACAATATTTCGCCGTAATTTACAAACTGAGGTTTATAAACCCTTACTTTAAATAATTGTCGCTATGATATCTATATTTTTTATTTTGACTCGTCTTCGTCACTGCCACTTATACTCTAAGTAGAGAGCTGCCCAGATCTGTTGAGAAAATTTTCATTTCATAGTACCTCAGAGGGAAGCGCAAAGACAAAAAATCACTTCCGTACTCGCTGACGTACTCGAACAACTGTTTAAAGGAAACGAAAACGCTCGCCTACACGACTGCTGGTCCCTTCTTGCACAGTGAACTTCATTTCTCGAACAATATAGTATCAATAGAAAGAAAAATAAACACGTTGCCCTTAAAATCACTGGGATTGTTTTATCCTGGGGGAGGGGGTGGGAGGTCACCACAATTTTTTCATTTGTAAAAAGGGCCGCGTATTCTAAAAGAATGAAAAACACAGTGGTGAAGTTCATCACCTATCAGTAAGGAAACGAGAAATTTCCTTTCTTTTCGACACTAGCGCCTCAGATGAAATTTTAAGTACCAATAGTTTAATTTTACAGTATTTACCTTTCATTAGCCACAAAACAAACGTTCACTGTACCAGAAGCTATCTGAAATACGATGAAAGGGAGGTCCGCTTTTCGCAATGCATTGGTTAATCAGCGATTCATGGGAGCTCGATCCACTAACTACGGAGTAACTAGGTCACAAGCAATTTTCGGAGAATGTATCCATATCACCTCCTGGGATTTCATACAAAATTAGGTTCTAATAGTTACGGGTATCTAGAGAGCAGCGCTGCGTTTCGGCTTCCATGTTCACTGTAATATAATAGTGTCATCAACCATTGGAACAGCGACTGCTTTTCAAAAGAGTGAAGTGCCACTGACCTTTAAATGAAACAGTTAATTAAAACAACTGCATTTATTAGTTTCACAACACGACAACACATGTTGCATGTAGTTTTAGTGACTACGTATGATTGTTGTATTTTCTGGCACACTCCCGCTTCACATGAGTTATTCAAAATATGAATTTCCTCCGAAACAGTTTAAAGTCCAGAGCTGTCTACAGAAAACCAAAATCCTCATGAACTTGTATAGCTACTGGACGACTACCAGAAGTAATTCCATGTGCGATCACAGACGAAAATATTCAGCAATCAGAATATTTCTAAGTCTGCAACCTAGCAACCGTCAGAATTTCTCCGACGACTGTAAAAATATTTCAGTCCAATTCTGATCTGTGTATTTCCAAGTCTTATAACTTAGCAAACTATCAGAATTCCACGCATGCGACCGTTTCAACACTGATCACACGAGCCTCGTGTTATACATGGCAAAAAACTCGTCTTTCGATCGCACATCTCGCGATTTGTGTATGAATTTTCAGTGATTAACATTTCTCGTACAATCTATGGAGCAATGATACCCCGTACTGTAGTATAAACATTTGCACAAAGGCAGGTCATTAAAAAGAGTATGTTATTATTATTTTATCACGTCTAGGAAGGGTAAATCATCAGCTTTTATTTCGTGGCTGTTATAGGGAGCGGATGCTATTTTTGGAGATGGGAATGAGCGATCGCGTCCTTTGAAACGCCTTAATGCTGGTTTCTTCGAGTCAGATGGAGTGCACCGTAGCTTGCAGGATCTCCATCAACTCTCTACTTTTTCATGTTGCACTGGTTTCCTAATTTCCAATTAACATCACCAACATTTTTACTAAAATTGCACGAAAAATATGAAAAAGTACTGATGATACAAAATACAAATATTAATTCCTAACTTTGGTACTTGATTGGTATTCTACTTTGCTCTAAGCTTCTTAGCGCCATTCATCGGCCCTGTACAGTCAATAAACGAAAAGTTCTTTCATTACATTTATGATAACATGTAAACCTTTATGCTTGTCTAGCACCTAAACTAATTTTGTTAAGAGATTCAGCGTAAGAGTAACTGCTTCGTCTCGAAGAGACCTTTACCCTGATTTGCTTACTTTTTGGATAGCTGTTGTGATCTTAGTTCTAAAAAGCCCGTTAGATGGCCAGATGCTGTCGCAGAGGACACAAATGGTTCAAATGGCTCTGAGCACTATGGGACTTAACTTTTAACGTCATCAGTCCCCTAGAACTTAGAACTACTTAAACCTAACTAACCTAAGGACATCACACACATCAATGCCTGAGGCAGGATTCGAACCTGCGACCGTAGCGGTCACGCGGTTCCAGACTGTAGCGCCTTTAACCGCTTGGCCACACCGGCCGGCCACAGAGGACACAAGGGGTTGCGGATCACATCACGTGTTTCCGGTCAAACTAGGTCACTTCCTACCCTCCTACTTCAACAAAAGCGTCTACCTCCTCGTTCCTGATGCCTGGTGGCTGGACACTGACCATCGTGCGCTGGCCGATCGGGCCTCTGGGCTCTCACTCTCGCGTGGGCACTCGCGTGCGTGATATAGTTCGGCGCGCAAGTGTGTAGCGTCGCAAGAACAACATCAGTGTTTCACCCTTCCATGAATTGGATTGCGTATAATATACACAATAAATAAACTAAGAACTAATCGCACGAATATTTAAAACCAAAATCTGCAGATGAAAAACCCTTTTCTGAGCTGCTTGACTGTCCATCAAGTCATTCTCAGAGGTTTTTACGAAATACACATCCGAAGAGGAAAAAAGGCATTATTCGAATGGGACGGAAATTAATAGATTTTATGTGCATATACAGACAAACAAATGTTTACAGTTTCATAAAAAAACTGAGAAATTGTTCTCGAGAACGAGACTCAAAAATTGAGCAAATCAGTAACGTGGTGGTCCACCTCTGCAACTTTTGCAAGCAGTTATTCGGCTTGGCATTGATTGGTAGAGTGATTGGATGTCCACCTGAGGGACATTGAGCCAGATTCTGTTCAATTGGCTCGTAAGATCGTCAAATTCCTGAGGCTGGTTGGAGAACCCTGCCAGTAATGCTCAAAACGTTCTCAATTGGAGATAGATCGGGCGAGCTTGCTGCTCAAGAGACGCTGTACAAAGTCTTGCCGTGTGCCAGAGGGCGTTACCTTACTGAAATACAAACGCAGGATTTCTAGCCCTAAAGGGCAACAAAATGAGGCGTTGTCGTCGACGTACGAAATGTGTCGTGCCGTATGGCGGGCGACAGTCAAATTGGTATTCCACGGCCGACCGGGGCGTCCTCAGACACGTCTTCGCTTGTCATTTAGATGCAGGATTCATCACTGAAGACAGTTCTACTCCAGTCAATGAGACCACAGGCTGAAGACGCACCAGGGGCGTCCCTGACAGCGGTCGGATACCACTTTGACTGTCACCCGCGACAACCAGGTGTCAAGGTCTGGGGTGTCATTTCTTTTCATAGCAGGACGCCTTTGGTTGTCATCCGCGACTACCTTAGAACACCGCGGAACGTCGGCGATATTCTATGTCCGATTTTGTTGCCCTTCGCGGCAGGCCATCCGGGGTTTACACTTCAGCAAAATATGCTCCCCCCCCCCCCCCCCTGCTCACACACAGGGGGAGTGTTTCTATTGCATACCTTCTTGCCTGTCAAACCATACCTCGGCCTGCAAGGTAGCCTGATCTCTCCCCAACGGAGAACATTTCGAGCCTTATGGGCAATGCCTTCGAGATTTTGACGGTCTAACGCACCAGTTGGACGCCAATTCGACAGAATGTGGTACGATATCCCTCATGACGACATCCAGCAACTCCATCAATCAATGCTAGGCAGAATAGCTGTTTACATTAAGGCCAGTGGTGGACCAACGCGTTATTGACTTCCTCAATTTTTGAAGCTCGTGCTCTTGAATAAATCATGTAATTTTTTCTGAAATTTTAGTGATTTATTTGTCTGTACGTGGACATCACATCTACCGATTTCCATCCCATTTGGACAAATGCTCCGTGGAGCGACTTACAGTGTAACTGATGGGAATTAAATACACCTACAGCGTTGTGGAGTGTCTTGAGAAACATTGATTGCACGTTATCCTTTTCTTGAATGCTTGCCTCCATATTTCCTAACCGATAAGTGGAGTCTTCCACGAAATCGAATTTACAAAACACAAACTAGCACTCGGTATTTATCAGGTCATAAGGTTTCAATGATTTGCAAAGAACTTGGAGTAATTTGTAGGAGCTTCTGCATGTGAGACGCTCTAGAGGAAACAACATGTAGCCCCAATGCGTAATAAGAATTAAGCATAACCGAGGATGGAGCGCAACTGAAGTAGACTGGAGCAACGGTAGCGGCTGCAGCAGCGGCAGCAGTAGTGGTCTGCACTGGATCCAGCAAGTCGGAGCAGTTTGCAGGCGCCTCTAGTTCGCAAGCGCGGCTGTGCTGGGCTGCGTTACGCTTCCGCCCGAGTGCGCGTTATGGAATTTTTAATCTGTGGCCGCCCCGAACATGGCCACTCGTTTCAGAGAAAGCGTTCTCCTCCACAAAAGGAAGCTCTCTTCTCTCTGACAGCTCCACCACGGCATGCCACAGAGCCGGTCAGAAAAGTGATTCTCCTGTGTGTATCGCAATATTTCATTTCACCACATCTTCTGCTCTTTTTATTACATATTCCGGTTTATGCCACTCACGGGAGCAGCCTTTCGTGATTAATACTCCTATGTACTCGAGCGTTCAGGCGTGTAAAACGGTTTGCCTTCAGAAAATTATTACATTAGGGATTTTTATGGTTCCTCATATGCTCATCAAAGTACATTCGTTTACCTTACAAATTTAGATTACCACCAACTGCTCTAACTCTTTGCTGACTGAAAATTATAGTTTATTGTACATCAGGATACAGCTGACTCTGTTTCCCACCAGCTTACTACCGGCACTACTCCCGACCGGAGTATTAGACGCACGTTTGCTTACTAGTCGCTGCAGACAACATGTAGCGGGCAACAGGCACATCTAGTAAAACACATCCAGCAAACAAAATTCTAAAAAGCCACAAATCTCTCATTTCCTGCAGTAAAAAGTATATTAACTGTGGAACCGTAAATGATATGCAGTAACAAGTTCCTACTTTTAGCTTGAGATACTGGACTGGTGTCTTGAAAGGAGGATATAATATGAACATCAACGAAAGCAAAACGAGGATCATGAAATGTGATTAATGCCCGAATTAAGTCGGGTGATGCTGAGGGAGTTAGATTAGGTAATGAGACACTTAAAGTAGTAACGGAGTTTTGCTATTTGTGGAGCAAAATAACTGATGATGGTCGAAGTAAAGAATATATAAAACGTAGACTGGCTATGGCAAGGAAAGCGTTTCTGAAGAAGAGAAAATTGTTAACATCGAGTATAGATTTAAGTGTCAGGAAGCGATCACGTGAGAACCAACTCGCTTTATTTGTTTATGAGACCCAGAAAATATTAGATACAGGATCCCAGGTAGATGCTATTTTCCTTGACTTCTGGAAGGCGTTCGATACAGTTCCGCACTGTCGCCTGATACACAAAGTAATAGCCTACGGAATATCAGACCAACTGTGTGGCTGGATTCAAGAGTTTTTAGCAAACAGAACACAGCATTTTGATCTCAATGGACAGACGTCAACAGACGTTAAAGTAACCTCTGGCGTGCCACAAGGGAGTGTTATGGGACCATTGCCTGTCACAATATATATAAATGACCTATTAGATAGTGTCGGAAGCTCCATGCGGCTTTTCGCGGGTGATGCTGTAGTATACAGAGAAGTTGCAGCATTAGAAAATTGTAGCGAAATGCGGGAAGATTTGCAGCGGAAAGGCACTTGGTGCAGGGAGTGGCAACTGACCCTTAACATAGGCAAATGTAATGTATTGCGAATACGTAGAAAGAAGGATTCTTTATTGTATGATTATATGATAGCGGAACAAACACTGGTAGCAGTTACTTCTGTCAAATATCTGGGAGTATGCGTGCGGAACGATTTGAAGTGGAATGATCATATAAAATTGGTTGTTGGTAAGGCAGGTACCAAGTTAAGATTCCTTGGGAGAGTCCTTAGAAAATGTAGTCCATCAACAAAGGAGGTGGCTTACAAAACACTCGTTCGACCTGTACTTGAGTATTGCTCATCAGTGTCAGATCCGTACCAGATCGGGTTGAGGGAGGAGATAGAGAAGATCCAAAGAAGAACGGCGCTTTTCGTCACAGGGTTATTTGGTAACCGTGATAGCGTTACGGAAATGTTTAGCAAATTCAAGTGGCAGACTCTGCAAGAGAGGCGCTCTGCATCGCGGTGTAGCTTGCTCGCCAGTTTTCAAGGGGGTGCGTTTCTGGATGAGGTATCGAATATAGTGCTTCCCCCTACTTATACCTCCCGAGGAGATCACGAATGTAAAATTCGAGAGATTCAAGAGCGCACGGAGGCTTTCAGACAGTCGTCCTTCCCGCGAACAATACGCGACTGGAACAGAAAAGGGAGATAACGGCAGTGGCACGTAAAGTGCCCTCCGCCACGCACCGTTGGGTGGCTTGCGAAGTGTAAATGTAGATGTAGATGTAGACTGTAGCCATGTATGGAAGTGATACATGGACGATAAATACACTCCTGGAAATGGAAAAAAGAACACATTGACACCTGTGTGTCAGACCCACCATACTTGCTCCGGACACTGCGAGAGGGCTGTACAAGCAATGATCACACGCACGGCACAGCGGACACACCAGGAACCGCGGTGTTGGCCGTCGAATGGCGCTAGCTGCGCAGCATTTGTGCGCCGCCGCCGTCAGTGTCAGTCAGTTTGCCGTGGCATACGGAGCTCCATCGCAGTCTTTAACACTGGTAGCATGCCGTGACAGCGAGGACGTGAACCGTATGTGCAGTTGACGGACTTTGAACGAGGGCGTATAGTGGACATGCGGGAGGCTGGGAGAACGTACTGCCAAATTTCTCAACAAGTGGGGCGTGAGGTCTCCACAGTACATCGATGTTGTCGCCAGTGGTCGGCGGAAGGTGCACGTGCCCGTCGACCTGGGACCGGACCGCAGCGACGCACGGATGCACGCCAAGACCGTAGGATCCTACGCAGTGCCTTAGGGGACCGCACCGCCACTTCCCAGCAAATTAGCGACACTGTTGCTCCTGGGGTATCGGCGAGGACCATTCGCAACCGTCTCCATGAAGCTGGGCTACGGTCCCGCACACCGTTAGTCCGTCTTCCGCTCACGCCCCAACATCGTGCAGCCCGCCTCCAGTGGTGTCGCGACAGGCGTGAATGGAGGGACGAATGGAGACGTGTCGTCTTCAGCGATGAGAGTCGCTTCTGCCTTGGTGCCAATGATGGTCGTATGCGTGTTTGGCGCCGTGCAGGTGAGCGCCACAATCAGGACTGCATACGACCGAGGCACACAGGCCAACACCCGGCTTCATGGTGTGGGGAGCGATCTCCTACACTGGCCGTACACCACTGGTGATCGTCGAGGGGTCACTGAATAGTGCACGGTACATCCAAACCGTCATCGAACCCATCGTTCTACCATTCCTAGACCGGCAAGGGAACTTGCTGTTCCAACAGGACAATGCACGTCCGCATGTATCCCGTGCCACCCAACGTGCTCTAGAAGGTGAAGTCAGCTACCCTGGCCAGCAAGATCTCCGGATCTGTCCCCCATTGAGCATGTTTGGGACTGGATGAAGCGTCGTCTCACGCGGTCTGCACGTCAAGCACGAACGCTGGTCCAACTGAGGCGCCAGGTGGAAATGGCATGGCAAGCCGTTCCACAGGACTACATCCAGCATCTCTACAATCGTCTCCATGGGAGAATAGCAGCCTGCATTGCTGCGAAAGGTGGATATACACTGTACTAGTGCCGACATTGTGCATGCTCTGTTGCCTGTGTCTATGTGCCTGTGGTTCTGTCAGTGTGATCACGTGATGTATCTGACCACAGGAATGTGTCAATAAAGTTTCCCTTTCCTGGGACAATGAATTCACGGTGTTCTTATTTCAATTTCCAGGAGTGGAATTTGGACAAGAAGAGAATAGAAGCTTTCGAAATGTGGTGCTACAGAAGAATACTGAAGATTAGATGGGTAGATCACATAAGTAATGAGGAGGTATTGAATAGAATTGGGGAGAAGAGGAGATTGTGTTACAACTTGACTAGAGGAAGGGATCGGTTGGTAGGACAAGTTCTGAAGCATCAAGGGGTCTCCAATTTAGTACTGGAGGGCAGCGTGGAGGGTAAAAATCGTAGAGGGAGACCAAGGGATGAATACACGAAGCAGATTCAGAAGGATGTAGGCTGCAGTAGGTACTGGGAGATGAAGAAGCTTGCACAGGATAGTGTAGCATGGAGAGCTGCATCAAACCAGTCTCAGGACTGAAGACCACAACAACAACAACAACAACATTTTTTTTTCAATGTAGTGTTTGTACAGATACAAGCAGATCATACTTCTCAGTGTGATATGGATATTCCGAAAGAGTTTCCTACTTGATAATTAAACTTCTAAGAGCCTGTTGTTCTTTAATTCAAAAGCACTGTTTTGCTCGAGTATGACAGTGTGAATAGTTAAAAAGTTACAAATAAGTTCTAGTGTACTGGAGCATCTCAGCAGTAATCAGCAAGCAAATGTTTTATTTAGCATTTATGGAATGTTCTGTAAGGAATACAGACATATTAAAAACTGAAAATAATGATATTTGAGAACATTAATATTGTGTTCCAACTTTTAATATTTAATTTAGGTACACAGTAACTGAACTTTGTCTATATTTGTTTCTGCACGTCAAAACACACGTTTACGTACTGCCATACGATGTCTGTTAACACCATGATCGTGTCCGATGGGAATAAAAGATTCATGTTTTGTGTGGATCGACAGTGTGAGAATGATGCAATAACTGGTATATCATGAGATGATTTGCTATTAGGTAAATTTAAACATCCATCTCACTTAAAGGGTAGTCAATGTAACAAAATAGAAATCTCTTGCTGTGTTACAAACTGCAAAATCTGGTTATGGACACATGCGTGGGCGTACGAAACCGAAGTCATGTGCAGAAAATATATTTACAAACTATATTTACAGCTGGTTAAGGTCTCAAATAAAAACAAAGATGCGCCACCTCTGTGTCGGCTGACAAATAGCAGCATAACGTACATCTCCATATTTTTACTACAGACGACACCGCGAAATCGACGAACGTGTGTGAAATTTATATACAAGGAAGTGCAGACTAGCAAAGACAGTATTAGAGCCATTATTCTCAAAGATTCAGATATATGGTGTGTCAATTCACGCTTCGTGCAGCATAAATTGGGTGAATAGCAGGCAACAAAGGTGGAAACGTAACAGTTACCAGTAGAGATTGACCTGAGATCTATTGTTCAGTTTGGAGTAGGAAGAATAATCTTCCTGGCCATATTAAACAACAGTCTGCTCTACATTTAAAAGGGCATTCGAAAATGTTTCATAAGTATTTTTTGATTTACAATGACTGAAAGCGTTCCTTATCTTTATGAAGATTGACAAGCGTGTATTTTGTCCAGTTTATTTCCTTTTGATGTATAAGAAATATATTCTATTTATATGTCATTAGCTTTCGTGGCTGCAATCCATTTCAAAAAAATTCCTTTGAGGTTTTGGTATCATTACATGAAAACTGGACATCTGTAATACTCTAAGTGGCAAAAAATTGATTCTGAATTATTCTGTATATTTTCATTTTTATCAAAAAAATTTTAATAATAAACCTGAGCTATATTTGCTGTCCAATTTCAATGGTTACCTTCATATTAAAATGGCAGTTTTTTAATTTCCTTCCTCTTATGAACTAAAAATAATATTTTTCACGGAAAAATGTGGAACGTGCCTAGTCCTACACTTTTATCAGAAAAAAAGGCGGAAGTGACAATGAAAGATATCTCAGGTTCCTTTGATAACTTTTAATAGTTATATTGCACCAGAATATTATCATGTAGTTCATTATTTTGAATCCCTACTTTTAAAGAACTCAAAGCAATTTTAATTGATTAATTCTTCGCATAACTTATTATCTTCCTTGAAATATGGCAGCATCTGTTGCAGATCTCTCTTCTTGTCAGCTGTCAAACTGTTTTTACACGGTAGTGAAGGTAGAACCAAGCAGTTGGTTATTTTATTGCTAATCCCTTGTTTGAGAACCTCGCAGGTGCTCAATGTTGAATCGATTGCTTTGCGGAAATCAAAGAAGCCATCAGGTTGGAGCATGGTAACTAGAAAGGAATTTTTCGGTGCTCCGTTCACCATACGCTTAATGAGATCCTTGGTCATTTGACATGTATCTACCATTTAATTTCGGTGACTCGTTTCAGCCAGTACAGATTATCTTCAGACCTAGGTGTAGCTCTTGTGGGTCGTCAACTCAACTGGATATTATCATGAAAAGTTTAAAAGCAAACTGCTAAAGCGTGATCGCTCTTAGCATGCTGTAGCCTCACCAGCGTGCCGAACTTATCTCTCATGCCATGTGCCAAGCTTTACATGCACCTGTAGCGTGGCAGTCGACCTTTACCTATATTTCCCCTGAATTTTATTCATGTAAGTGTTCGGAAAAGAAGCTGTAAAAAGCGCAAACTAAAAGTATAAAACTTAGGAACCTGTAAACAGTGATATGACTGCTCTACCCATAAATGAAATCCCTAAGTGAACAAAAATCATCGACGTAATTGATTATACGAACCATTACACAAGGGTCTTCGATCTCATTTTTTGTTCTTATTGTTTGCTTATTTTGCTTGCTACCTTTGTTACCTCGTTCGAATATGAATCGCGTTAGCATTGACCTGATGTTAATTTAGATAGGTGTACATCTTTTATTATTATCTGGAAATAAATGTTTAATCAGATTCCAGGAATAATTGAGTCTATAGGAATAATATAAAAATATTATGTTCACAGACAGTTACCTTTTTTGGTTTTTCTACATAACTATCAATTAGTCGCTATGATGGCCAAAAGTAAGTTGTGTGTGTCAGTTACTTCGAAAATATATTGTTAAATTCATTTTGTATTTCGTTTAAAATTCCACTTCTTTCCGTATAAGAATAGTAATTGTGAAATAGTGAAATACGGAAGCTTATCTTTTGGTCCTCGTTACTTTCAAGCACCATTTCATCTTCTGTCTTTAAATTCTGGTAGAGCTCGCAGTCATTTTTACATGACGAAGTTCGATTATAAATTACGTATTCTTTACCGATAGGAAACAGCATTAAATTTCACGTTCAATTTACGGATTACCTGCTTTCCAAGCTAACTGTGGGCCGTAGTTACTTTAAATATGCTACTAAAATTGATTAATAATTTGCAATAATCTACGTAAAAGCATTAACAAAAGAAACGAAGAAACTATATTTTATGAAAAGAGGTGCCAATTTTCTTTAACGTTGCGCTAATCGTCAAGCATTTCGAGTAAGGGTTTACAGAAAGCTAATATTTTCATTTCCCAGATATTTTACTTCAATTCTTTGCAAGAGAGGCGGTGACGTTGAACAACTCTGTCAATGGTCATGGTATTTAGCCCACTTTTGAGGTCGTTGGCAATGGGAATTAAGTTCATTTTCTTGATCTAGCTGGGTATTTTTAAGTTTCGCACTTAGCGTTTCTAATATCCATTTTTCATATGTGTTAGTATAATTAGTCACCCTGACGAAGGCTGCCTGTAATGGGAGTCGGAATGTCTGTAATTTTATGATGTAAAGCGCTCACAAGAATTTTTTTGAAATATTGTCCTTTGTTTTTACAGTATAAACAGTCAGCGATGTTGGCATAGACTTACAGAAATTTGGGAATAATATTGTTTGTGACATTTTCATTCTTGTGGAAATTTTTATAACATATAAATTCTCGTGCTGGAATTAATAGAAGAACGAGGTACCTATCTTGAAATTTATTTACAGCGGAGTGCGTTTCGAGCACTTGCACATTCTGTGCTGGCTAAATTCAGTTGTGTGTCAGTATAAATAACTGTACTGCATTTGGAATACTGTAGTTTTGTTTTATTCTGCGTCTAGCAGCTCTTAATTGTAGTATTACACACATATCATAAAAACCTGCAGACATATTATTAGACATCGCATCGCAGCAGTTAACACGTTTCTGATTAACGTGTTATCAATACGGTGACGGGCAGTAAACCGTTAGCAACAAAATACTCTCACCTGAATGAAAGGAAGGATAAAAAATTAGTGCGATCGTCAAACTGATCGTTGACAAGTGGTATTTTTAAAATCGATGGGGTGGGAAAATAGCTGAATTTTATTTCCGAAAATCGACATATTGTCATCTGGAACTATGCGACCTTTGAAAACGTTTGCATAATAATTTATTACATTAACGATTGTTGTCTGTTTTCGCTCTTTACAGTATCTTTTCCGAACATGTATAGGGTATATCATAATAAATTGCGTAAATCCAAACAGTTGAAAGAACGTGATACTAGACGCAAAAAAGTCTCAGTGAATATGGGTTTTTAATGCATACCTTAGTAGCTATGAGAACTTCTTCACCTTCGATAGCGTGAAACAAATCTCTTCTATTGTGGGCTCTTTGGTTTCCATATCTTAGGAGGAGTTTGTGACGATCAAAACAGAAAAAAGTCCATTAAACATGAACTGTAAAGCACATACCTTGCGTGCTATGAGTACTTGTTCAGTCGAAGTGTTTCAGTACAGCGAAGACGAAGAAGTGATCACATCTCTTAAGGTATGCATTTTGGAGTTAATGTTTACTGATGTTTTGCTTCTAGCATCATGTACTTTCAGCTATAAGCGCTTATGCCATTAGTTATTGTACACCTTGTGCACACAACATTCACATTATCGGTTTCGGTAAATAGCTACCACGTTTCAGATGTGGTAATCCACCACAAAAATTTTTTCTCCCTACTCGTTTTACCATTTTCTCCCGTTTTAAGTAACCCTTCCTCCCGTAACACATATACAACAGTAGAGAGCGATGTTTTAACTTCAATCGTTTTAACACGTGGCGATGTGATGTACATTAATCGAAATATTTCAGTCGAGCACGTGCTTAACTGTTTCTGTTATACCCTGTATTTGTACGAAACATTATAGTGGATTTTATCACACCGGAAGACAGTACCTGTTTGCTGAAAACGGTAATGCGAATATATTATATATATATATATATATATATATATATATATATATATATATATATATATATATATGTATATTAAGCAGTGGTTGACGTAATAAATTATTATAGAAGGTGTGCCTTAAGTTTATAAATGCAGCACAGGCGGTGCGCGCTGCGAGGCTGCTGGGGCGGGCGTTGATCCCCGCTTCTCAAACGCAGTCGCATTAGTGTCGGTCACGACGCGCTCAGCGCAAGCGGCGATTATCCGTACGCAATTTGCCGTCGGATCCAGGCCATACGTTTTCGCATGGGAGCAGGGAAGCGTAGCTGGTAAGTGTACAGCCTTGCGTGGCGTGGCGTGGCCTCACATCCTGGCAGGCTGTAGGCTGCAGGTGGGCAGATGACAGGATACGGCCTGTGGCAGCCTCACCGACACAACAGCCACGCAGCAGCCTCTGAATCTGATGACGCGTTTACCACGACGTTACTGGCAGCTTCCTGTGTGCGAGTAGAGGTGTACGCACGGATGAGAGCCATCACGCGCCGAACTGCAACAAAAAGGAAGGGGCTAAATAGCTCAGTAGCAGTAGAATACGCCTAACACCGGTTCACTGCAGTATCCTTCATTTTCTTCAGATGGAGAAGCTTACGTCCACTAATCAGCTCGGTTTGAGGAAGCGTCGCTCGTGTGAAACTCAGCTTGCCATTTTCTCATATGATATGCTGCGAAATATGGATGAACGGTAATGCTGCCGCACAACATGTAACGCCGGAAATGCATATCCTCCTATTTCCATCTATTGTACTATAATTTTTTTTCCTTGTTTTGTTACCTGAAGATATATCGTTTCTGAGTCTTTGTATATTGTAATTGTTTTACTATTTGTATATCTATATATTTATGTCGATGTATAATTGGTTTGTTTTGTAAATATTATTTGTATTTTTACGCTGGGTCTGGCCTAGGGAAAATATGCTATCGAACGACTACATCGATAGGTCGTGTGGAGAACCAAAGTGTATAGGATCTTTGGTAGTGTCAACTGGAGTAGTGCGGTTGAGCAGGTGTGTTGTGTGACGCTCCCGCGAGTTGCCGCGCTTTCGGGGTTTGGCAGCATGTAATTGCGCTCGAATTGCTACGATAGATTCTGACACGGTGTCGCGGACGGGAAGCATTAGCTGACGCACATCAAGAGCCCGTTTCGCGTGGTGACCGTGTCGAGAAGAAGGCGCGCCAACATCCAGCTTCTGGAAGGAAGACTGGAAGCACGTAAAGTTTTAGAACTGTATGGCAGACCTCAGCTTTTCAAACTGGTCAATTTGTGTCACCAAATTACAGCAACGTAGCATGAACATTTGTTGCTCATTGTCCCTATTGCATTACCAAGCAAGGTCCCTTCCTTTTCCGGAATGAACCCGAGTGTCGTTGAAATTGAAACGCCAGCATTAAAGTAATATCATTCCATTTCACTGCTTTAATTTCAAAGTTCAGTTAAGGTATTCATAGCTGGCTACAATATTTAGATTACACAAGCACAAATTAAGAGGGCGAGTTTTGTAACCATATTTTAGCTTACCTGTGACTGCAGCTCAGCTTGGTAGGTACTAAATTTTACTATTGTTAATTGGTCAGAATCATTTAATTCAAGTTCAAAGTTAAATCTCTTATTTCTAAATTGCGTAGATTCAAGTAGCTTTTGAAATGATTGTTGAGGTAGTCCAAGACTAGCCTTATTTTATTGAATTTCGTAGCGCTTTAGAAACAAAGTTCACTATTAATTTCAGTCACTAAGTTAACTTTCAATTTTCCGATTTTATTGATTCATTTGCTAAATTAAGTCAGAGTGTAGCGAAATTTATTACTTCTGACAAACATTCAGTTTTCACACAACAGGTGTCAACTTCAGTTCAGTTCTAATTATATGTGCAATAATCTTTCTTTTTCAGTTATTATAGTAATTGTCCTTAGGACTGGCGACCGTAGTTTCCCCCAAATCTCAAATATCTAATTACCGTTAGTTAACTGTTAACGTTACGGCCGCACATTTATTTTCTTTATTAACTGTACCCCTTTTCAAAATTAATTTCCAACAGTTTCATTTGCATTTTTCCTTTCATTTAAATGTAACCCTTTCCTCCCTCTTTACCGACAGATTAACTTCGGTGACGATTGCTTTTCCCAAATTCCCATTAGGTACACGCGGTTTAATTTTTCACTGTCATTAAGGTCGATAAGTGAGGGGGAGGTTACAAACAGACTGTTAAAGAACGTACGGGCATACGGAATAGGTTTCCAGATATCTGAGTGGCTCGAAGAGCTCTTTAGTGTTAAAACCCATTATGTTGACCTCGACGGCACGTTTTCATCAGAGACAAGAGTATCGTCAGGAGTGCCCAAGAGAAGTGTGGTTGGTCCGCTACTACTTTCTTTATACGTAAACGATCTGGCGAACAAGGTGGGCAGCAGTCTGCTGTGTTTTGCTGATGATGCTGTGCTATACGGTATGGTGTCGAAGTTCAGCGACTGTGGGAGGATACAAGATAATTTAGACAAAATTTCTAGCTTGTGTAATGAATGGATGCTAGAGAAATGTAAGTTAATGCGGATGATTAGGAAAAACAAACGCGTAATGTTCGTAAGAAGCATTATTAGCTTCCTAACTGACATAGTCGTTTAAATATCCGTGCGTGACGTTGCGAGAAAGGAGAATCTGATGACTGTGTTAGGAGCAGCGAATGGTTGACTTCGGTTTATTGGTAGAGTTCCAGAAAAGTATGCTTCATCTGTAAAGAAGCTAATGCGACCTGTTCCTGAGTACTGCTCGAAAGGTTCAAAATGGCTCTGAGCACTATGGGACTTAACATATGAGGTCATCAATCCCCTAGAACTTAGAACTACTTAAACCTAACCAAGCTAAGGACAGCACACACATCCAAGCCTGAGGCCGGATTCGAACCTGCGACCGTAGCGGTCACGCGGTTCCAGACTGCAGCGCCTAGAACAGCTCGGCTACAACGGCCGGCCTGCTCGAATGTTTGGGGTCCATACCACGTCGGAATAAATGAAGACATCGAAGCAATACAGAGGTGGCGTGCTAGATTTGTTGCCGGGGACAACACGTGTGTGCCACAGAAATGCTTCGGGAAATCAAAGAATAATTCCTGGTGGAAAGGCGACGTTCTATTCGAGGAAAACCGTTGAGAAAATTTAGAGAACCGGTATTTGAAGCCGACTGCAGAACTATTCTGTTGCCTCCAGCACGCATTTTGAGTAAAAACAATAAATGTTCAAATGTGTGTGAAATCTTATGGTACTTAACTGCTAAGGTCATCAGTCCCTAAGCTTACACACTAGCTAACCTAAATTATCCTAAGGACAAACATACACACCCATGTCCGAGGGAGGACTCGTACCTCCGCCGGGACCAGCCGCACAGTGCATGACTGCAGCGCCTGAGACCGCTCGGCTAATCCCGCGGAGCGAGTAAAAACAATGACGGTAAGATAAGAGAAATTAGGGCTCAAACGAAGGCGTTCACACAGTCGTTCTTCCCTCGTTCTATTTGCGAGTGGAACGGAAAAGCAAATGACTAGTTGTGGTGCAGGGTACCCTCAGCCAAGCACCGTAGGGTGGCCTGCACATTATCTGTGTAGATGTGTACGTGTTATCAGGAATTAGACTTTATATGATGGAAAGATGTATATAATGACAATCAAATTAAAACGGGACGGATGGAAAAAAAAGTAATTAAACTTATAGCGCTAACCAGTTATACGTCACTCTTCCCCAACAACCGTTCCTTTAGTCCTGTCACGGGAAAAGCCACGTATAAAGCTAAACTTGCCACGTATAATGCACAAGCGTACCGTGAAACAAGCTAACTTTACCCTCTGAGCGGATTTCGATTTTTGACCGTTCGTGTATCTAATGGAGAAAGGTATCGGACTATAATTTTGAATACGGTGAAACTTACAGAAAAACCACACGGTCTTTAACCTTGGGAGTTAATGAAAGTGGTAAAAATTATATGTGAATGAAAAATGAACTTTCGCCAGCCCAATTAGGCACATTAATTTGGAAATATAGTTTAAGAAAATTGAAGTTTGGTTATAAAAGTTACTTTTGTTGACATTTCCTATTGAATAGCGCACAGAATACAAACTGACACAGGTCACCCTGAGCTGCGTGTAGCAGCAGTTATCAGTAACACCAGTAATCATGGAACGCAAATTTGCACCAAGATCATACTAATAACCACTAGACCACCAATACAGAAACGTTAATGCATGAAGTGCAGAATTAAATCTTGACATGAGGGGCTTCTATCTTAACTGACATGAAAAAAAAACACAAATAAAGATAAATAATATCATAAATACACTGTTCATACTCCTCTACATATATCAGTTTGCCTCAACATCAGCAGTAGTCCAATTTGCTTGGACTCATATTCTAGTATAATGTCACTAGTCAAGCTTTATGATTATCTCAGCAGAAAACATACATTCAAACAAAGCTAATCCTTCACTTCACTTGGAGTAGTTCATAATTCACCTTGCAAGACAAAAAAATTTGACACTGAGCTTAATTAACTTCGAAAAAGGAGCCATTCATGATAGAAATTAAGACCACACTAGGTTTAAAATGAGCTTAACTTATTCGCGTTTCTTATCACCTGTGCGGCAGGTATTTTAGTCAATAACATTTACACAATCTGGCACTTTATTCTGTCGAAAGTATACTTTGCAATAAACTGAGAGTACATTAACCATATCCCATCTAACTTCACTTTTGTGGTTTTAACTTCAATTTTACATTTGACAAAAAAAATGCCTTTGAAACACTTGAATGCCAGAATTGTTCATTTAAAACAGAATACTCGGTTTTAGTATCACTTAGGAGAGAAACCTGCATAGGTTCGTGATCAGGGTAGAATATATGGTTCCGGACACAGATTTATACCATTTGCATTATTATTAAAACCACACACACAAATTAACTGGTCCATGCCCATATACATAGCTGGATGTATGAAGTTAGTAAAGCAGTGGCGAAGTTTAGGTGGCAAGCGACATGGCGGCTAACTGCACTCACGGCTCTTGATGTTTGAACGCTCTATAAAATCTCTTCTTGCCATCGGATTTGCAACATATCAGAGACATTACTTTTTTCCGATAGTACCAAATAATAGCCAAATCCAAATCCGAGGCCAAAATCGATTGCCTCTCTTGGCACCATCGAAATGTACCGTGCCATGACTAGCCACATACTGCTTACCGTTCACACCATGGAGTCGTCCAATTCGACCGCCAAAACCATCTCTTACATCGCGCCATGCCACTTCCGTTGCAGAGGGTCTTCACTACATCTTTTATATATAAGAAATACAAGTGCCCTAACCACGAACGAGCTTTCAATAAACATTATCTTTTTTATAAACATACATACATTATAAAAATTTATTATTTTAACTAATCATTTTGCTTTTTTCATATATACATTACAAAACTCTAAATTTTCTCTCACAAATCAATGACTTTAAAACTAGTTCAGAATACGCACTTCATAATTGCAGATACACAATTTTATAATATAAACCTACCTTTAATCGATATAAGTGCTAAAAACTGTTTTTTATTTCCAAAGTAATAGCTACAACTGTTAATACATTTTTTCCACTGTGAAACAAGACGGCCAGTGCCTTCCTGGAAAAGTGTTTGTGGTTATCTACAGAACAGTTATGTTGATCACTTTTGAAATAATAATCAATTTACTTACTTCTTTGCACTTCACTCGTTTCCATTTAATAGCCGCTTACAATACCTGAGTCTTTCTGCATGTACTCTGCTCACTATTAAATTTGCAACTGCAGATAAGGTAGCAAATATATCTGAAAGGTGGCTGTCTAAGCCCATATCATTTAAAATTTTTATTTGTAGGCATATGTTTGGCAGACTCCTGAGTGTGCTGCACGCCTTGGTTTTCTGTGTGTTGTAATCCACTGGGAAGCGAATACGCATGACACGACAGTATTTACTTTGTGTAATCACCAGCACTGCATCCTCGTGCTCTCGATATCACAGAATAATCTCTGCATGTATGAATGTGTGTGTGTGTGTGTGTGTGTGTGTGTGTGTGTGTGTGTGTGTGTGTGTGTGTTTCTGTTCGAATCTACCAACAAGGGAAGCAGAGACTCTCTTGTATTGTTTCATCGTTTGGTGTCAACTTCGCTGAGCTTCTGCAGAGACGTTATTACTTTCGGGTCAAAACCATTCAGTTTCTGTCGGAAACGTTGGCTTTAGAAACATCCCATTTCACATTAATAAAAAGGCTGATATTCGAGGCAAACTCAGTTGGCTGGTCTTTCTGAACGGTTGAAGAAGTTTCATTTTCTGTGAATCAGTTCATTTCCCACTCTTCTCTCTGGAGGTGCCATTGCCTATCCACTCCCCACTCCTCTTAGAAAACAGCTGGTCCCCGTGGCAACAGTCACTGGACAGAATCTTAGGATTCTCATTGTGGGTCAGGATGCTGGTAGGTTTATTATGTTCTTTGGAACATGTTTTGGCACATTTTTATGTTTCACTTAGCGGGAATATACATTCGATTGGCTTTTTCTGGCCATCTCATTCTCCACTTCTCTATGATTTTCTCCTCATTTTTTCGATATGTCCAGCTTCTCCACACCCCATCTCCACCTTCCTCTCCCACGTTATCACTCGCTTCTCAATAGCAGACGTTCTTAGCACCAAAATATTTCTTTCCACATTGAACTGATACGTGTACCAAATTTGGTTGAAATCTTTCCAGGAGTTTAGGATGAGAGTTTTACGGGTGGCTTTGCTCGTGTACGTACATGTCAAATATATTTCGCGTATATTTAACATATTTCACACGTTTTTGTACACATCTCTAGCGAATTTCGGCCTGCAGTTTCATTTTCACGCAGCTCAGTGTTAATGATGCTGTGCCTCCAGGACTATGTGTTGCACACTGACACAATTTTGAAGGTACATCCAGTGCTATATGCGGCTCCTGTCTGCGGAAGTGTTGGGAATGGGCTCAGTAGAAAGTAATTCATAAATTAAAATGTCATGCATGTGTAGAAGTTTTCCATGCGGCGCAGTGTTTATGTCTCCATGTCTCTGAACTACACTCATGCTCATAAATTAAGAATAATTGCAGAATGTGGTGTCACACAACGTGGCACAACACAAAACTGTCGCTAATAACGTAGGCACGTAGGGAACACACATGACACAGAGTTGTAAGTCCACGGTATTGGTGGTAAGTTGAGAAAACCGTCCCGAAACGCATGTGCTACAAAACGCCACTGTTTCCTGCGCATGTACCCCGACATCAATATGGGATATGATCACCATGCACACGCACACAAGCCGCACAACAGGTTGGCATATTCTGGATCAGGTGGTCGAGCAGCTGCTGGGGTATAGCCTCCCATTCTTGTACCAGTGCCTGTCGGAGCTCCTGAAGTGTCCTAGGGCTGTGAAGACGTGCAGCAATGCGTCGACCGAGAGCATCCCAGACGTGCTAGATGGGGTTTAGGTCTGGAGAACAGGCAGGCCACTCCATTCGCCTGACATCTTCTGTTTCAAGGTACTTCTCCACGATGGCAGTTCAGTGGGGCCGTGCGTTATCATCCATCAGGAGGAAGGTGGCACCCACTGCACCCCTGAAAAGTCGGACAGACTGGTGCAAAATGACGTTCCGATACACCTGACCTGTTACAGTTGCTTTGTCAAAGACATGCAGGGGTGTACGTGCACCAATCTTAATCCCACCCCAAACCATCAAACCACGACATCCATACAGATCCTTTTCAAGGACAAATAAGGGGTTGGTATCTGATGCCTGGTTCATGCCAGGTGAAAACCCGGCGAGAATCACTGTTCAGTCTATACCTGGACTTGTCCGTGAAAATAGCCTGGGACCACTGTTCCAATGACCATGTACTGTGTTCTTGACACCGGGCTGTACGGGTTCTGCTGTGACCAGGGGTCAGTAGAATTCACCTTGCAGGTCTCCGGGCGAATAAACCATATCTGGTGAATCGTCTGTAGATTGTGTGTCAGGAGACAACTGTTCCAGTGGCTGCGGTAAGGTCCTGCAGTTTCCGTGGTCGTCTGCGGGATCTGATGGGGAGATGTCGGTCTTCTTGTGGTTTTGTACACTGTGGACGTCCCTTCCTGTATGAAAACATCTGCACACTTACTCGCTGCACTGTACTCTGACATGCACCAACAGACTTCTGTGTATGTGGACTGCTGCCAGCGCCTCTGTGCGACGACCGCAGGTCAAATGCACCGCATGGTCATACCCTGAGGTGATTTAAACCCGCAAACCTCCCACCAGAGCGTTGTTTCACCATGTATCAGCATTATCCTTAATTTATGAGCATAAGTGTATATATCGTACAATGATATAATTTTGCTGATACGTCTGCAAAACGTGTTACGAAGACAGTTAGTAGTAAAGAAGTAATTTATTTAAACGTCATGCTTCAGGCAGCACTATTACTGCATGAATTGCGAAGATGTAGTAACCGATAAACTTTTTCCTTTGATAATTTTTTGGGGGTTGACAGCGACAAAAAGTTTTGTAAAGGTTTCAAATCATGTGTAGGTTTCATCTTAAGTCCCTAAGTGCTCTCATGCTCACATACCTGAATAAAGTATGGATATCCACTCGTCGTGGGCTACACAGACTTCTCACACTCCCACCCCCACCCTTGTGATAGGTAGGTGTTGTTTTCTACCACAGCGATTTTTTCCAGACATTAAGCGGCATGGGTACCAAGTTTGGGGGAAACCGGTGCAGTGGTTTAGGAGGACATGTGGTACATACATACCAACGTACATCCATTTTTGTTATATTATGAATTCCATGTTTGAACTCAGTCTCTATTGACTTCGTCTTGGACTGCTGTATGCTTTCTTTGCTCCTTCCGTGGACCCTATTTCTCGTCAAAGAATTTAACTTGAAGTATTAAACCGTTCTGGTCGGTAAGAACAAACTTTGTAAAAAATAATTTCAATTTTTTTGAAGCGTAGATGAAGAATATACTTACTCTGAATACAATTCCGAGTATTTGGATTCGTAGAATAGGTGTTCATCAGATTCGCTTTTTTTCTATTTCTAACCATAGCATCGTTTGAATTCATAAACGCAAACATAGAAGACATGCAACCACAAAATTTATAAAAATGTACAAGGCCCAGGAGGAACGTAACATTTTTTGAAAATGGACTGTAGCTCATGCGCCACAGTCAATAGAGCTGTAACAGAACGCGCATCATGTCGATACATGATATGTCAACCGATGCTGCGGACTGTCTGAAAAAGTAACGGTAGCGTCCCGTGCGTCAGCATCAAAAGAAGCAAAGCAGACGCCGCCCCCGTCGGCAGTGTGATAGCCTGTCAATGAAGCCGACACACACACACATATACGGGACGCGGCCGAATACTTGTCGATGTAATCCGCCTGGAAAAGCGATACGGCGCGTCACGCACAGGGCGCTCGCTGCCTGCCACTCTCCGCATGGTGCCTCATGCGTGCCGCCCTGCCCCGCCCTGCAGCTGCGGGGGCGGTCCGCGTTCAGGCGATGACGAGGCCAGGTCGTACCTTCTGCCGAAGCGAGCCGCTCTTGAGGTTGCATAGGTGGTGTTTCACAGTACTGATACGTAGTTGAAAGGAATAGGCTTTCTATCTTTTAATTATGAGACTTCAGTCTTCTGACTGGTATGTTGAAGCCCACCACGAGTTTCTGGAGTATCTTATTAGAAAATGAATTTTTTTTGTCAGTTTCTTTTGGAAGAACAAATTGTTATCGATACAAAATGTTTTTGCGAGTGGTGTACGTCATAAATGTTTAAAGGCTATACACGCTTTCAAATTAGGAAGTTTAATATTTCCTGTATAAATGTGAAAGTAATTGCGAGGGTTCTTCTTAGTACACTTCTGCAATACACGTAGGGCACAGAAATAACATGGTTCAAACGGCTCTGAGCACTATGGGACTTAACGTCATCAGTCCCCTAGAACTTAGAACTACTTAAACCTAACTAACCTAAGGACATCACATACATCCATGTCCGAGGCAGGATTCGAACCTGCGATCGTAGCGGTCGCGCGGTTCCAGACTGACGCACCTATCTATCCACTTTTATACTCAGTACTTTGTATACTGACAGTAACTGGAGCAAGAAAATCAATCTCGGGAAGTAGAAGCGTCTGTACCTACATGCGCATAAAGAGTAATTAGATACCACAGAAACACAGCTTCAGTACTGCACTATATCCCCCTAAATCACTAATCTTGTCCAGGTTGAATGTCTTTCACTTTTACACAACCGTAAAATGATAATTAATTATTTTACCTTAAACCTTGAGTCAAACCGTTATCGATTTTGGACTTTTTTTTTACATCAGTTCTGTACCATTTGTAGAAAAATATTTGTGATAGTCAGATCTTAGAACTCCTGTGCAATGATAATATAACTGTCTGTGCACTTTATGTAGCGCTATTTCATAAATAATTACTGAAAATAACTATTTCCGCGTAACTGCGGACAATAAGGACACTGGCGATGTTACGTTCGTCTTTGCAGCAGCGAGTGCTACAAATGCTGAAAACTCAAGAATGTGGCAAATTGGAATTACGTTACTACACAATAAAACATATAACCTCATTTATTTCGGAATAGATCAAATTTAACAGAATAAGAGACCTGAGTACAGAAAATAGCTATTACTCACATCGAGTACATCATATCAATAGCAAGCGAACAAAACGACAAGACAATAGCAAAGAAGAACAGAAAAAGGGACAGATCTCCCAGCGATAATCTTAACCCACGACTATATATATATTAATTGATAGCAGCCAGCGATGACTTGTTGGTTTCTTCTATACACATCATTGTCATAGTCTCTACCAATCATAACGAAATATTTGCAAAAGGTACATAATTACAGATTTTATCACTGTTTCTAGAATTAGAATAATATTTCACTTTCAACAAATATATAGTTTGTATATTTCATATTTAGTTGTCAAAAGTACCCATCCCGCTCGGGTTGGGGATTTTCTCTGCTCGGGGACTGGGTGTTTGTGTTGTCCTCATCATTTCATCATCATTGTAGTCATTCGTGACAGTGGCTAGGTTTGACTGTGAACAAAAATTGGACTGTGTAAAAAATTGGGTCTTCGTATGGGCGCTTATGACCACGAAGTTGAGCGCCCCACAAACCAAACATCATCAAAAGTATCTATGCGATGCTATATTCAATAACTTCCAGATGTCTTGATCACACGTTTTATTACTTCCAAAATGACCTTACGCCTTTCGAAATTCTGTTATTTTCATAGGCTATAAAATACAACACAAAACAGGTATCGAAAAATATGAAGAGCCGGCCGCGGTGGTCTAGCGGTTCTGGCGCTGCAGTCCGGAACCGCGGGACTGCTACGGTCGCAGGTTCGAATCCTGCCTCGGGCATGGGTGTGTGTCATGTCCTTAGGTTAGTTAGGTTTAAGTAGTTCTAAGTTCTAGGAGACTTATGACCTAAGATGTTGGGTCCCATAGTGTTCAGAGCCATTTGAACCATTTTTTTGAAAAATATGAAAATATTTTACATTTTATCACTGATTGGAGACATAGTACAATGTGTAGAACATGGCTTTCTAGTTAATAGCGTTATGTCAATCATACCAAATTGTTCATTAGATACATTGCATCTCAGCAACATTCTCAATCACGAGAAAAGTGCAGTTAGCACTTACTTGCAGGCAGCAGTAGCCGGCTGCGACACAACCAGCAACAGGGAAGCAAACCGATTTTGTGACGTTTACGATTTCCTAACCAGGAGCGAATTTTATAATATCATCTGTGTGCTTTGATAGTTTAGTTGTGTTTCTGCGAGTTTATTTAATATCTAATCGCCACAGCTCTCGCGTTTCTGGAGGTGTCGGAAAGTAAATCGATTCCTTGACATATTACAAGTTCCTAATCAGGGGCGAAATATTTAGTTTTACCTGAGTGCTTCGGTAGTTAGGTTTTTAAATCTCTGCGTGTTAATCTAATTTATTAGACACAGTTCCTGCGTTTTCGTCAAGGTTTACAGTAGAGTTGCGCAACACGTGCCGATAGTCCGTTTATCTGCATAGTTTAGTTTTCGACGGTCTTGAGTATGGACAGGGACTGCGATTTTTGTGTGCGGATGCGAGCCGAGTTGGTGTCACTTCGCTCTCAGCTTCAGGCTGTGATGGCTTCGGTTACGCAACTTGAGGCTGCAGTGGATGGGCACCACTGTTGTGGGCCGGCCGTGGGGATCCAACGGACGTCCAGCATGCCCGAGTTCCCCGATCGGTCCTCACCGGTGGACAGTTCAGTTACTGCTCGCACTGAGGTTGACCCCTCACCTGTGGTCGAGTGGGAGGTCGCCCTGGGGCGTAGCAGGCGGCGAAAGACTTCCCAGGTGACCGTACGTAAGGTCTCCCCTGTTTGTCTGACAAACAGGTACCAGGAGCTGTCTGTGGCGGACGCTGTAGCTGAGCCAGATGCTGTCGCCTATCCTGTTTCAGAGGAAACCTCTCAGCCTGCAAGATCCGGGCAATCGCAGAGGGTGGGAGTATTGATATTTGGAAGCTCAAACGTTAAGGGCCCCTTAGGGACATGGCTTCCAAGAAGGGAAAGAAAACCAATGTACACTCCGTGTGCATTCCGGGTGGAGTTATTCCACATGTGGAACGGGTCCCCTCGAATGCCATGAAGAGCACTTCGGTACCAATGATGTGCGTCACTTTGGATCAGAAGAGATTCTCTTTGGTTTCGAGCGGCTAACAGAAGAGGTAAAGGCTGCCAGTCTTGATTGCAAGATAAAAGTAGAGCTGACCATTTGCAGCATAGTCGACAGCACCGACTGTGGACCTCTGGTACAGCGCCGATTGGAGGGTCTGAATCAGAGGCTCAGACGGTTCTGCGACCATGTAGGCTGCAGATTCCTCTACTTGCGCCAAAGGATGGTTGGGTTTCGGGTTCCGCTGAATAGATCAGGAGTCCACTATACGCAGGAGGCGGCTACATGGGTAGCAGGGGCTGTATGGCGTGGACTAGGTGGTTTTTTAGGTTAGAGGGTCTCGGGAAAACACAAGAAGGGCTTCAGCCACAAAGGGTGCAGGCCGAATACAGGAAGAAAGTAGATACAGGTGTTGTGTCTAGACAAGACAGCCTAGACACAATGAGAGGAAGCCGAAAGGCACGTGCTTAAACTCACGCAGGCTGGCGTGAGGTCTGAAACAGGATACGTAATGAATGCTATAAAGAAAAGTACGTAACTTCTGGAATACTTAACTTTAATCCACATTTGTAGAACATCGCTCTTGATGAACCATTAATAGAATCTCAATATCTATACTGGTAATGGCGCCTTGCTAGGTCGTAGCAAATGTAGCTGAAGGCTATGCTAACTATCGTCTCGGCAAATGAGAGCGTAATTCTCAGTGAACCATGGCTAGCAACGTCGGCTGTACAACTGGGACGAGTGCTAGGATCTGTCTCTAGACCTGCCGTGTGGCGGCGCTCGGTCTGCAATTACTGACAGTGGCGACACGCGGGTCCGTCGTATACCAGCGGACCGCGGCCAATTTAAAAGCTACCACCTAGCAAGTGTGGTGTCTGGCGGTAACACCACAACAGGAACCATCGGTATAACAGTTGTAAATTGTCATAGCTGTGTTGGGAAAGTACCAGAGCTCCAAACGCTAATAGAAAGCACTGATGCTCAAATCGTTATAGGCTCTCAAAGCTAGCTCAAGTCAGAGATAAACTAAGCCAACATTTTTGCGAAGAACTTAGCGGTGTTGGCTGTGGCGTGTTTATTGCCGTTATAAGTAGTTTATCTTGTCGTGAAATTGAAGTAGATAGTTCCTGTGAGTTAGTATGGGCAGAGGTCATTGTTGGCAACCGGAATAAAATGATAATTGGATCCTTTTACCGACCTCTCAATTCAGATGATGCAGTTGCTGAAAGGGGGAGACAACCTGAGCAGCCGTCTTAGGTTGTTCACAGATGACGCTGTCGTTTATCGACTAATAAAGTCATCATAAAATCAAAATAAATTGCAAAACGATTTAGAAAAGATATCTGAATATTGCGAAAATTGGCAGTTGACCCTAAATAACGAAAAACGTTAGGTGATCCACATGAGTGCTAAAAGGAATCCGTTAAACACCCGTTATATGATAAAACAGTCAAATATAAATGCTGTAAATTCAACTAAATACCTAGGAATCACAATTACGAACATCTTAAATTGTAAGGAACCCATAGAAAATGTTGTGGGGAAGGCTAACCAAAGACTGCGTTTTACTGGCAGGTTACTCAGAAAATGTAACAGATCTATTACGGACACTGCCTACACTACGCTTGTCCGTCCTCTTTTAGAATACTGCTGCGCGGTGTGGGATCCTTACTGGATAAGACTGACGGAGTACATCAAAAAAGTACAACGAAGGGCAGCACATTTTGTATTATTGCGAAATATGGGAGAGACTGTCACTGAAATGATACAGGATTTGGACTAGACGTCATTAAAAGAAACGCGTTTATCGTTGGAACAGAATTCTCACGAAATTCCAATCACCAACTTTCTCCTCCGAATGCGAAGATATTGACACCGACCTACATAGGGAGAAACGATCACCACGATAAAATAAGGGAAATCGGAGCTCGTACGGGAAGATATAGGGTGTTCGTTTTTTCCGCGCACTGTACGAGATTGTGATGTGGAATTGTGAAGGTGGCTCGATGAACCCTCTGTCAGGTGGTGTGGCGATTGCACACTCTAACCTTGTATACCAGTAACACAACCAGTTTGTAGTTGCAACACTTCTTTATTGATTACACATACACATGAATTCATCAGCAGTAATAATCAAGTAACAACATTTGTATATCAAGGCCCTATCCACAATCAGTATTTACAATATTAACCGTCACACTTGTGACAACGGCCCCTTTACGTGCCGGTAACAACACACAAAATAATAGTTGAAATAGATAACCAAATGTTTACAATGCCGGCTATCGCCTTTCTCACTCAGTTTCACACTTGCTGAAACGTTAAAATTAATTTGATTTTATCTGACCTGAAGGGTACTATTAATTGTTCTGTTTACACTTACCATTCAACCACAGTCGATGTCCGGAAGATTCCAGACTTTATGCAAGCTTAAGGTAAAACGTCAATTTTATGAACATGTGATGGTTGCGAGCAAACGTTAATCTATTATCATTTCACAAACACGCATCCAAAGCGTGAACTTATACTCAACTTTAGGCAGTAGGAAATCTTCTGCCTAAAACAAGCCTCTAGTTGAATGGAATCGAGAAATCGTGCGTTAACGGAGTCCGGACGGTCCTGAGTTCAAATCCTGAGATTTCCGTCACACTGCAAGCTCGCGGGGCGAGGTTTGCTAGCGTCGACCATTATACACGTTTCTGAAAACAGGAAAACATGAGCGGCAGACACACTGTAGTATATACAAGTTACACACACACACACACACACACACACACACACACATATATATATATATATATATAAATGAAACGTGCAGTACCTAACGTGACAATCAACCTTCAGGTAGGTATTTGAAATTGCAATAGAAAACTAATGTCACTTCAATAGTTCGCTAATGCGATAAGCACGACATCTATGGCCACAGACAAAAATAATAAAAAAAAAAAGACAATGGTTCAAATGGCTCTGAGCACTATGGGACTTAACTGCTGAGGTCATCAGTCCCCTAGAATTTAGAACTACTTAAACCTAACTAACCTAAGGACATCACACACATCCATGCCCGAGGCAGGATTCGAACCTGCGACCGTCACAGACTTACTCGAGCCATGCGCAGACCCACTCTCCTCGACTTGCGCACGCGCGCCACCATAAATAGCCTGCCTCAAAGACGCAAAGAAACAAGGCACAGGGACAACGATCAAAAATGGAAGTAAGAATCGACATCTCCTGGCGGCAGAAACCCACCGGCTTAAATGTGATTTGCAGAGTATCAATGTAGATGAAGATGTACTTGTTTCTGGATGGCAGATACAGTGTGCATGGTGCACACTTGTGGTTCTCATACGTGGTCCACCAGAATCTCGATGACGAATATACCTGCAATGACGTGCGCATGCAGTCTAACATCGAGCCACTGGCACATCCGAATACCTCAAATATTTGAATGTTGCACGATTCGACGAACCGGCCTAATGGATACCCTCAATGAAGGCCGTTTAAAGCCGACCAGATCTTCCGTGTGCTTGACTTCTTTTCTCAGGCACTGGATATACTTTGCTGGTTGGTGGAAAAGGTTGCTTCTCTTCGCGTACGGAAGGCGAGCAGTTAGTCTCTTTCACCAGCACGACCTGACGTGATGCTGACCCCTAAATCTCTGCTTCTGCTCGTCAACTAGAACTCGGTAACAGGAAACAAAGCAGATAATTGATGATACTGTTATCAATAGGTAAGTGAATCAATTACTTTAATTATGGCGGTTTTCTTCCAGTGTATGAGCATGGTTGTGATAAACGTACAGTAGAAAGAGTGGAAGCGGAAGGACAGACGGTTCAACAAACCAGCAAAACAAACGACCAGACATATTGAAAATATACCTAAAACAAGAAAATAAAATATAAAACCAATGCGCCATGAAGGAATTATCCGAATGGAGTGGAAAGAAAATAAAATATAAAACCAATGCGCCATGAAGGAATTATCCGAATGGAGTGGAAATTGGTAGATTTGGTGTATATGTACAGACAAACAAATGGTTGTAATTTCAGAAAAATCGAATGATTGATTCAACAGGAAGAGTTTCGCAGTTGGAGCATGTCAATAACGTGTTGGTCTACCTCATACCCTTATGCAATCACTTATTCGGCTTTGCATTGATTGACAAACTGGAATGTCCTCCTGAGGGATATTGTGCTAAATTCTGTCATATTGACGCGCTAGATGGACAAAATCCCGAGCTGGTGTCAGGCCCTGCCAAAAATTCTCCAGATGTTCGCGATTCGGTTAAGACCCGGCACCTTTGCAGGCCAAGGTGTGATTTGGCAAACACGAGGACAAGCGGTGGAAACTCTCGTCGTTTGTGGGCAGCCATTATCTTGTAGAAATGTAAGCTGAGAATTGCTTGCCATGAATTGCAACAAGATAGAATATCGTGGACGTACCGCTTTATCCTGTAGAGGCTGCTGCAGAGGGGAGACATTGTAAAGGAAGGTTGTCCTTACACGTCTCATCACTTTAGGACGCATCACTGAAGACGATTCTACTCTAGTCAATGAGAGTACAGACCGAAGACGTGTCTGGAGGCTCCCTAGACAGCTGTAGGATACCAGCCTGACTGTCGCTCCGGCGTACTGGCCGACAGCGGGGAGTGATGATCTGAAGTACCATTTCATTTCATATCAATACTTCGTTGACTGACACCCTTGGTACCCTTGTAGCACACTGGTATGTCGTCGATATTCTGCGCCCCGTTTTGTTGCCCTCCGCGAGCAGCCGTGCTGGGCTCACATGCCCGACTCCACACGGCTAGAGATTCTACTGCTTGTCTGCATGCTTATCAAACCCTACCTTGGCGATGAACGTCACTGGGTCTCTCTCCTATTGAAAACGTTTGCAGATTTTAGGGCAATACCCTCCAACCAACTTGGTATTTTGACGATCTAACATTCCAATTGGACGGAATGTAAGCCGAGACATCCATCTGAAGGACATCCAACAATTCTATCAATCAATGCCAAGATGAATAACTGCTTGCATAAAGCTTGAGATGGGTCAACGTGCTATTGTTTGTCCTGACAACATGGTGTCGTTTACCTTAACGATTTATAGGAATAGTTTAATCGCAAGATTTAGTCGTAAAAGGAAAGAAGGATCTCTCTCTATCGCTGGAAAGCGACAACTGTTTGACCAACAACCATCTTCAGGCCATACTTTCACTGTAATTGGTACCTGTGACGTCAGACAGTGTTAACCACTATAAAATACGAAATAAAGTCCAAAATTTGTAACTTCTTTATGGGTATTCAACCCAAATCAGCCAACAGCGCTCAGATGGCGATAAAAAAACACGGAAAGTAAACGCACTGCATTATTTCAAACATAATATATACGAGGCATAGCTTTCTTAGAACTGTTTCTTGATATTGGGTTGGTTACAAGTTGCATTGGAGCTTCAAAATAGTGATCAAAATTACTCATTGCACCTTCAAAGAAAGGTCAGTACCACATCTACAACAGCACTACTAACTAGTTCCTAGGTTGATACGAGCGTCAGTAGCTTACTAGGCGTGGTCTTATTGAAAGCGATAAGACTTTAACTTTCTTCCTTTGACTGCAGACTGAGTTTTAAGTTTTACAGGCACCTATAGCTTTAAATCCGAACGACATCAAAATCTCTTTGTCTCACTTTCCACATACATAAGGTATTACGGTATTACTAGAGGTTGAAGTAGTGAAAAGTGTTAGAGAGTAATTCTTGAAAATCCTGGAAATAGTGGGGCAAAACTTTTTATGTGTAATTTCTCAATCTCGGTAGTTCGCGCACAAGTGTTCACAAGGCGACATTCTCACGGACTTACTAATAAGTAACTAAAGAGTAATAACGAATGCCGGCCGGAGTGGCCGAGCGGTTAAAGGCGCTACAGTCTGGAACCGCACGACCGCTACGGTCGCAGGTTCGAATCCTGCCTGGCATGGATGTGTGTGATGTCCTTAGGTTAGTTAGGTTTAAGTAGTTCTAAGTTCTAGGGGACTTATGACCACAGCAGTTGAGTCCCATAGTACTCAGAGACATTTGAAACATTTTTAGTCATAACGAATGACTAAACTAATATAAATAAATGGAGGGTGTAGGTGAAACTCAGCAAGAACCGAGGGTTCGACTTATTGATGAAGCAATGGAACACACATGGGAACACGATTCCATGTTCGAAAAGGTTGTCGATGTCAAGCTAACATAAAACATTATGAAAACAGAAAAATGAGAAGTACGAAAGACTAACGAGAGGACAACTCCACTTTCAGTGTAGTAGATATACTGATGGTAAGACTGGAAGCTAAGTCCCCCGACTTAGTTGAGTGGTCAGCACGTCAGGCTGCCCTACAACGAGCCGGAGTACGGTTTCCGCCCGCGTCGGAGATTTTCTTCAGCTCAGGGACTGGGTGTTGTGTTGTCCTCATCATCATTTCATCAGCGGAAGTCCCCCACGGTAACGTCATCTGAAAAAATTTGCCCTTCGGCGGCCGAACTTTCCCAGGTGGGGACTACCGGCCGTCAGTGACATACAATCATTTCATTTTCATTAGAAGCAAAGGTGCAAATCCATTCGTGCACGTCAGGTACACTTTAGATAAATGAACAGAAAATTGTAACGCCGCAAGAGGAGAAAAACGTGTCAGCGAACTTAAAACGATGTGATCTGAAAGGTTCAAGGCTTAACAAAATTGGTAGGTGTAGTCTGCGCACGTCAGTCAATGAGTGAGTGACCGAGGATTCTATAGACAAATATTATATTCCTGGGAGGATGCAGTCAGCTATAATGAAACGTGCCTTTCTCGCTAAGTCGAAAAATAGCGAAGCAGGTACAAGATAGACCATCTAATAGTCAAATCGATGTACACACTGAATGCAAACTGGAGAGGAGCTTTTCACTTGTTAGTTCGGTTTTCTAGAAGACAAAGGTGCCCCACTAGTTTTTCTATGTATGAGTAACAATGAAAGGAAAAATTAAAGTAAGTCAGCGTACTTATGCAGCATAAAGGCTGGATAAATGATGGCACAACAAAGCGAATGTGAAAAAATATAGTTAAATAGGACGACATGTGCTTCTGTTTTTGTTTTATTTATTTATTTATTGTTCCATGGTACCAAATTAAGGAGAAGTCTCCACGGTCATGGAACGAGTAAATACATGAAATTATAACACGATAGTAGAAACAGATAAAATTAAATATAAGAAACATATTCAGGCACCAACTCGTAAGTTTAAATAAAGAAAATAAACAATGTAACACTGGAATTTGCTTAATTTTTCAGCTCTTCCAGGAGCTCCTCGACAGAATAGAAAGAGTGAGCCATGAGGAAACTCTTCAGTTTAGACTTAGAAGTGTTTGGGATACTGCTAAGATTTTTGAGTTCTTGTGGTAGCTTATTGAAAATGGATGCAGCAGAATAGTGCACTCCTTTCTGCACAAGAGTCAAGGAAATGCATTCCCCATGCATATTTGATTTCTGCCTAGTATTAACTGAGTGAAAGTTTCTTACTCTTGGGAATAAGCTAATATTGCTAACGACAAACGACATTAAAGAAAAAATATACTGTGAGGGCAATGTCAGAATTCCCAGACTATTGAATAGGGGTCGACAAGAGGTTCTCGAAATTACAACACATATAGCTCGAACAGCCTGTTTTTGAGCCAAAAATACCCATTTTGAATCAGAAGAATTAACCCAAAAAATAATAACATACGACATAAGCCTATGAAAATATGCGAAGTAGACTACTTTTCGTGTTGTACTGTCACTTATTTCAGATACTGTTCTAATGGTAAATAAAGCAGCATTTAGTTTCTGAACAAGATCCTGAACACGGGCTTTCCACAACAGCTTACGATCTATCCGAACGCCTAGGAACTTGAACTGTTCCGTCTCGTTTAAGATATGCCCATTCTGTCTGATCAAAATATCAGTTCTTGTTGAATTGTGAGTTAGAAACTGTAAAAACTGAGTCTTACTGTGATTTAGCATCAAATTATTTTCCACAAGCCACGAACTTATTTCATGAACAACATTATTTGATACTGTTTCAATATTACATACAAGATCCTTCAATAACAAGCTGGTGTCATCAGCAAACAGAAATATTTTTGAATCAAGGGTAATACTAGAAGGCACATCACTTATATAAATAAGAAACAACAGTGGCCCCAGCACCGACCTTTGGGGAACGCCCCACTTACCAGTGCCCCATTGAGACTGAACATCACTACCTCTCTCAATATTGCGGAGAATTACCTTCTGCTTTCTGTTCTCAAAGAGGCGAAGGAATTGTAAACTACTCCCCTTACTCCATAATGGTCCAACTTCTGCAGTAATATTTTGTGTTCAACACAATCAAAAGCCTTCGTTAAATCAAAGAAAACACCTAGCGTTCGCAACCTTTTATTTAATCCGTCCAAAACCTCACAGAGAAAAGAGAATATAGCATTTTCAGTTGTTAAACCATTTCTAAAACCAAACTGTACATTTGACAGCAAATTATGTGAATTTAAATGCTCCAGTAACCTTGTATATACAACCTTCTCGATAACTTTAGCAAACGCCGATGGCATAGAAATAGGTCTAAAATTGTCAACATTATCCCTGTCTCCCTTTTTATAAAGTGGCTTCACTACCGAGTACTTTAATTGGTCAGGAAACCGACCACTCCTAAAGGAAAAGTTACAGATATGGCTAAGTACTGGGCTAACATAAATAGAACAATACTTCAGTATTCTGCTAGATAACCCATCATATCCATGAGAGTTCTTGTTCTTTAGTGATTTAATTATTAACTCAATCTCCCTCTTGTCAGTATCGTGGAGGAGCATTTCAGGTAACAGTCTTGGAACACTTTTTTCTACGAGCGCTATATGATTCCCTGGTAGGACTAGGTTTCTATTTAGTTCACCCGCTATATTCAGAAAGTGGTTATTAAATACTGTACATATATGCGACTTATCGGCAACACAGACATTCCCACTATACACTGATTCTATATCCTCGACCTGTCTCTGCAGACCAGCGACTTCCATTACGACTGACCATATGGTTTTAATTTTATCCTGAGACTTAGCTATTCTATCTGCATACCACATACTTTTTGCCTTCCGAATAACATTTCTAAGCACCTTACAATACTGTTTGTAATGGGCTGCTGCATTTAGATTTTGACTGTTTCTAACGTTTTGATATAATTGCCACTTTTTTCTACGAGATATTCTTATCTCTCTAGTCAACCACCCAGGCTGCCTGTTTGTGCTAGTACCCTATTTTGAACATTCTAACGGAAAGCAACTTTCAAAGAGCACGAGAAAAGTCTTGAGGAAAGCATTACATTTATCGTCTACTGTATCAGCACTATAAACATCTTGCCACTCTTGTTCCTTAATAAGATTTACTAAGATTTACAAAGGTCTCTACAGGAACTGGATCAGCTTTCCTAAAAAGTCGATAACTATATATAACATGTGTTGCAGCACAAAAATCTTTTAGAGTTAAAATTTCTGCATCATGTTCTGAAAGGCCATTCACCTTTTTGCTAACAGAATGCCCTTCTAGTAAAGAGGAATGAACAAAAATGTTGTCTATGGTTGTTCTACTGTTCCCTTGCACTCTCGTTGGAAAGAATACGGTTTGCATACGATTATATGAATTAAGGAGGTCTACCAGCGTCCTTTTCCTTGCACAGTCACTTACACAATTAAAACTGAAGTCACCACATATAACTAACTTTTTGTATTTCCTATAAAGTGAACCAAGAACCTCCTCTAGCTTTAGCAAAAATGTTGTGAAATCGGAGTCTGGGCATCTATAAATAAAAACAGTTAGAAGTTTAGATCCACTAAATTTAACCACACCTTTTCAGCACAGTACTTTGAAACATCAATTGACTCAAATGGGATGCCGTTTTTCACATACATGGCTACTCCGCCACACCGCAAAGAGCTCCTAGAAATGCTGCCAACCAACCCGTACCCTGGTAAAGGAAGCCTCTGAATTATCACCTTATTCAAGAAGTGTTCAGATATACCAATAATTTCAGAGTCAACATCTATAGGCATTTCACTAATTTTATCTCTAATACCTTGTATATTTTGATGAAATATACTAATTCCCTCATTACTCGGATACCTAAGCTTTGTCGAAAGTTGTTCCTTTGTTAGAGAGACTTCCCTTAAGCAGGAATGCCTATCAGCTGACTTCAATCTAAAAAAGGTGCAGCTCTAGCACCCACTACTACAGGAATTTTCGCATGAGTGATACAACCACCCCCACCTATGCTGCCACCTATAAGCTTTGCCAACCTCCCCTTCCCATACCTGTTGGAGTGCAGGACATGTCTAGTGAAACCCGCCCAGCTGATAGACTCCACCGACACCACTGAAATGTAACCCATGCCTTCTGTCATCAGCGCACCCCCAAGTCTAATGTTATACCGCCTGACGGCTGTATTAAGATGAGGCCGATCGTGACGCTGAAACAGTTCCACGAAATGCACATCCGTGTTGCCAGTCTGAGTGCCTATCTTTTCCAGGTCACCATCTATGTCATACCCCACATCCCTATCAATACTATTACCAGCCCCACCCACAATCACTACCTGATCCTCTTTAGTAAAATCCCTATATAACCCCCTTATGTTAACAGTCACCTGAGCCAATCCTGCATTAGGCTTCACAATGCTGGTGACCTGGTACTCACTCCACTTCCTGCAACTGCTGGCCTACACCTCTGCCATGAGAACTACCTAACAGCAGAACCTTCTTCTTTCTCTTCGACTTTGCAACTGTCCTAGCTACCGTAACTGCTGAAGTCTGCTGCATACTTCTTACACCTACAGCTACTAGAGATTCCTCTCCACTAGACTCTGACAGTGGGTCATATCTATTGCAAATGCCAATAGTAAAACTATCTGAAAATCTCCTTCTCCTAGCAGATCTCTTGCCAACAGCCAGTTCCCATTCCACAACCCCTTTCTCCCTCCTCATCCTCTCTAGCTCCTCCTGTGCGTTTTTCAACTGCACCTGAAGGGCACAGATCTTACGCTCCTGCTCCTCTATCAACTTACTATTGCTACATAACCTGCAGTTCCAGGAGAGGATCTCACCAGAATGCCGACTGGCTTCCCCACTGTATTCCGCCAGTGAAAATACTTCTCTTTATCTTGTATATAAAGAGACACTGGGAAGAAGTTAATCAAATTCAAAAGTGGCGTCACAGTACAGTGATGAAGTTCTCAAGTAACATTTCCTTTCATGTAGAAATTCAGTAAACAAAACTGTTAATGACGATGTTCTCTTAACGCTTGCCACATAGATCAATTTAAATATCTAAAGACAAATAAACTATATATCCATCATACGCTGTGCCACGGAAGTACGAGAACGATAGTGTGTGTGTGCGTGTGTGTGTGTGTGTGTGTGTGTGTGTGTGTGTGTGTGTGTGTGTTTGTTTTCTCTCATATTTTCAAGTTTAGTACAATGGCAACTATGCGAGAATTACGTAAGACTCATCTATCAACAGCAGAAACACATTCATTTAGTGAAGAATATTAGAAGACGTACCGATGATTTATTTGAACATTTGCAGTAGGAGGCAACGTAGAGGAAGTTAACACAAGAAAGGTAAACTGCATCAAATCATTGAAAAGAATTATGACAAACAAGGTGAAGTCTATTCTTATGCATATGAAGTATTAGCAATTAATCATGGATGTGTGAAGAATGCCCATGTTATAAAGAAATTAATATATCCTTAGATCACTTGTGAGATCGCTAGCTTACTGACTCACTAAAGAAAAACTGGAACTAAAATGAAAACAAAATATCCGAACTATGTGGAACATTTGTTACAGTAGGAGACAACATTATATGCCTATTGTATCCCAGCATCTTACACGATATTTAAACGAAATATACGGAGAGATATAAATTGAATCAGAGTGGAATACCATTAAAGAATGAGTAGACGTGGCGACTTGACATTTTCTGTGAACGAGAAAGGCATGTAACAGGAACATTAGCTTTAAAATGTAGAATGAGAATAAAGCAAGGACTCTACAAAAAAGGATACCACCTTATTTAATTCACTTAAGAGCAAACGCAGCAGTCTAAAATCCAACATCAAATACAGTTAGAATCGTCTTTAAAAAACGCACGGACACAGAGAGAGCTAGAAGAGAGCTGGAACTGATTCATTATTAATACATGCAAACATGTGAATGGACGCCAACGGTTAAAATGAAAGAACAAAAAATGAAAAGGGCAGTCTAGAATACAACTTATTAAGGAAGAAGCTTTGAAAGATCTATAGAACCTCGGAATTTGAAAATACTGGTGTAGACATATTAAAGTATAATGCAAAATGTGTCTTCTTGTTAGAGGAAATTAAACAAAGGAGAAGACCCTCCAGCAAATCTATATTGATTAATTCCGAATAATTTTTAAGTTTCTTTCGCATACCTACTCGCTTCAAGAAAGCACAATCCAATTGTGATGGGACTATTTCTCATCCTAACAGTTTCTCTGAAAACATTTGTAAGAATATTATCTGAAAAGTGAAAGGATTTAATAGTCTTCTCCTGTCACCGGTCATCGAAAATCGATGGATGTTAGTCACTCTCGATAGTGAAACTTTAATGAAATTCTTACAATGTGTAAAAGTACAAATTAACGCAGTCGTACATAAACACTGACGAATATAGATTCTTTCTCTATTACGAGAATGAGAAAGAGCCGATATGGAGTTTGAATCGCTTGGTCGTTGAACAATGCGGTTCCATCGATTTTTAATACGGCGTCTGAAAAATGCAAATTACAGGTTCAATTCATTAATAATGTTTATGACTGTAATGATGATATTTTAAGTATATCTATGAATTATTGGTATTCAGCAAGCAGGCTACGGACAAGAACTTACATCACGTTTCCTCGACAACAGGATAAATAAGAAACTAAGTAAGGCTCCACGAAACAAGCGAAGCGAGAAACACTGCTTGCTAAAAAAATAAATGACAAATCACGATAGCAGCTTCTCAGGCGGTTTACACATATCTTTGATTTATGAACTTTTTAAATATTTAGTAGATTGTTTTTATCACATTCATTTTCTTGGATTTATTGAAAGAAATGTTACACCCCCCCACTTGAATTCAACAGGCATTTAACGCATTGACTTCGTGCATTCAGTTATATATGTAGTCTTCATTTCGTGCTAATACGCCATATATATATATATATATATATATATATATATATATATATATATATATAACTTATTGGTCGTATACTTTAACGAATTGTGGGATTTGGAATCATTTAACTGAGCACGTTTACTTATTTCTAAGCGTTTCCTCTCCGTTCAGAATCGGATCACGGAAACAGCGTCTATAAACCAGATCGAGGCATTCATACCCCATCCCATACCCGCAACAAAATTTCAACTTGAATTAATAAATATATATTGATAATTATGCAATGAATGAACATAGATGAGCGTTTAGAAAATGTATTTTTTCTAAACAAATTGATTTTCGGAGCTTAAGCTCCGAATGCTGTAGTCTTTATACTGACCAATAGATAAGAATGAATACAGTAATGTCTTTCATGTGAGATAAAAAAAATATTTAAAATTTCATTATCCTTTGTAAAGATAATGTTATTGACATTTAGTTGCTTGACGGCTTGTACTGCGTGGTATCAACGGACCGGCGACGGTACGGGACGTCGATCGTCGACTCCACGATCCATGGCGAATCGGCGGGAACATGGAAGCTGAGCACGGTGGAGCTGCTAATGACCGGAAACATCAGGTAGAATTAGTAGATCTCAAGGAGTCATTGGGAAGCTCGTCAAGAGTGGACATGAAACATCGAGTGGGAAGTATCAGCGTTACATAATAACGAAATTATCTCAGGTTCTTTAGAAATAAAGTCCATACTAATAAATTTATGAAATTTCTACCGGTTACTTACAACGTACATTTACATCACGTCCTCTACACTTACAATGATTATTTATAAAGAAAACATTTTTAAATGTTACTAGCGTATTTGGGACTTTTGTCTTACGTCTGGTTTTAGCTGGTAAGCCTGCTTAGAGGCACTAACACAGTGCATTATTTCAGAAGTTTTCCTCAGTTCATGAGCTATTATACGAGTGGCAACTATGAGTTTATTTATATAAACGTGCGCTTCAAGCAGTGAAAAGGGGTCTCTGAAGGGCACTTATATGCATTTCTTTTTTACACAGATATCAACTGAAACCTTAAAACACCAAATATCTCAGGTATATACGCCGACTTCACGAGCAGAAGATGAAGATATAGGCAGACCTTATGAGGATATTGAAAGGGTAATTCAGTATGTAAAGGGAGATAAAAATCTAATAAACATGGGGGATTGTTGTGAGGTTTTAGGAGAAGGAATAGAAGAAAGTGTTATGGGAGAATAAGGGATCGGTAGTAGGAATGAGAAAGGAGAAAGAGTAATTAATTTCTGCAATAAATTTTATCTAGTAATAGTAAATATTCTGTTGAAGAATCACAAGAAGAGGAGGTATACTTGGGAGATACGGGAAGATTACAGTTAGATTACATCATGGTCAGGCAGGAATTCAGTTATCACATATTGGATTGTAAGGCGTACACGGAGTACATATGAACTCAAACGACAATTTAGTAAGGGTGAAGAGCAGGATGAAGTTCAGGAGACTAGTCACGAAGAAACAATGTGCAAACAAGTGAGATACGGAAATATTAAGGAAGAAAGAGATACGACTGAAGTTGTCTGTGCTTATAGATGCTGTGATAATAAATAGCCAAGTAGGCCCTCTAAAAAGGGCAATCACAGAATACGGAGAGAAAAGCATAGGCAAGGGGAAGGTAGCTGCGAAGAAACCATGGGCAACAGGTGAACTACTTCAGTTGATCGACGAAAGAAGGACGTACAAAAATATTCAGAGAAACTCGGGAATACAGAAATAAAAGTCGCTGGGGAATGAAATTATAAGGAACTGCGGGGAAGCTAAGTAGAAATGGATGAGTCAAAAATGTGAAAATGTCGAAAAAGGAATGCTTATCGTAAGAACTGACACAGAGGATAGAAGTATCAAAGCACTCTTCGGTGAAATTATAACCACGATTAGTAATATTAAGAGTGCATCACGAGTTCTGCTGCTAAATGCAGAAGAGAGAACGAAGAGGTGGGAAGAGCCCGTTGAACTCCTCTAGGAGAGGGAGTACTTGTCTGATGACGTGTTAGAAGATAAAATAGGGGTCGACAGGAAAAATATGCAGAATCCAGTATTAGAATTAGAATTTAAAAGATCTTTCCAATACTTAAGATCAAATAAGGCAGAAGGGATAGATCACATTACATCGAAATTTCTGAAATAGTTGGAGAACGTTGAAGCGAAACGATTACTCACGTTGGTGTGCATACTGTATGAGACCCAGACTTTAGGAAAAACGTTATCCACAGAATTCCGAAGATTACAAGTGCGTCAAGTGCGAGAATTGTCACACAATCAGCTTTATAGATAGTGGATGGACGTTGCTAACAAGAATAATATATTGAAGAGTGGAAAAGAAAATCAACGATGTGTTAGATGAAGATCAGTTTTGGTTTAGGAAAGGCAGGGACACCAGAGAGACAGTTTTCATGTTGCGGTCGATAAAAGAGGCAAGACAACAAAAGAAAAAAAATTCAAGAAATGCCCACAATACTGGTCGAACTGGAAAAAGCTTTTGACAGTATAAAACGGTGAAAGATGTTTGAAATTTTGAGAAACATAGGGGTAGGCTATAGGGAAAGACGGGTAATATGCAATATGTACAGGAACCAAGGTGGATCAGTAAGACTGGAAGATCAAGGACGAAATGCTCGGAACAAAAAGAGATATAGTCTTCTTTCGCTCCTACAGTTCAGTCTATAAATCGAAGAAGATATAACGAAAAAAAAAAAAAAGAAATGTTCAAAAGTGGCATTAACAATCAGGGTGTAAGGATGATAATGATAAGATTCGCTGGTGATATTGCTATCCTCAGTGAAAATGAAAAAGAATTACAATGTTTGTTGAATGGAATGAACAGTCTAAAGACCTTAGAATATAGATTGAGAGTAAATCGAAGAAATTTGATTTAATTAGAAGTGACGGAAATGAGAACAGCAATGAACTTGACACCAGAACTGGTGATGAAGACGAAGTTAAGGGATTGTGCTACTTACACAGCGAAATAACCCATGATGGGCGGAATGAGGAAGACACAAAAAGTAGAGAAACGCTGGTAAACAGACCCAGAGAAATCTACTGCTATCAAACATAGACTTTCATTTGAGGAAGAACTTTTGAAAATGTGCGTTGCCGGCCGTGGTGGCCGTGCGGTTCTAGGCGCTACAGTCCGGAACCGCTGGACTGCTACGGTCGCAGGTTCGAATCTCGCCTAGGGCATGGATGTGTGTGATATCCTTAGGTTAGTTAGGTTTAAGTAGTTCTAAGTTCAAGGGGACTGATGACCTAAGATGTTAAGTCCCATAGTGCTCAGAGCCAGTTGAACCAAAATGTGCGTTTGGAGCGCAGCATTGAATGGTAGCGAAACATGGACATTGGGAAAACCGGAACACAAGAGAATCGAAGAATTTGAGCTGTGGTGCTACGGAAGAATGTTGAAAACTAGGTGTACTAGTAAGGTATAAGGAAGTTCCCGCACTATCGGCGCAATAAGAATATATGGAAAACACTGTCAAGAAGAAGGGACAGACGACATCTATTAAATCGTTGGGATTTTCTTCCCCAGTACTAGAGGGTAAAGCTGTATAGAAAGACAGAGATTGCTATACTTACAGCAAATAAATGAACACGTAGTTTGCAAGCGTTAGTAACCGTATGAGATGAAAAGTTTGGCACAGGAGAGGAGCTTTTGTTGGGCCACATCAAAGCAGTCAGAAGACTGATGACTCAAAAACAGAAACAAAATAATCAGAAGTGGCAGTGCTCCACAAGTCGTGCAGAATTTTCACCACCAAGCAGTGACTGTCCATGAACTCTGCGCCTCCTTACGTTTTTAAAGGTTTTGTTGTTTCATGTGACTCACTGAAATTACTCACATGAGCCTCTTACTTCTAAATCTACATTTACACACGTACGCCGCAGGAAGCACTTCATTTCCTGTTTAGCCTGAACCATAATTTATCTTATCTTACCATCTTCATCCTTCTGTGAAATGTGAGTTAGCGGGCACAGAATCGTTCTGCAGTCATCTTAATGCTATTTCTCTAAATTTTCTCAAAAGTGCTCCTCGAAAAGAACGTCGCCTTCCCTCCAGGGATTCCCATTTGAGTTACATAGCATCTCTGTAGAACGTCTGTGCCGGCCGCGGTGGTCTAGCGGTTCTGGCGCTGCAGTCCGGAACCGCGGGGCTGCTGCGGTCGCAGGTTCGAATCCTGCCTCGGGCATGGGTGTGTGTGGTGTCCTTAGGTTAGTTAGGTTTAAGTAGTTCTAAGTTCTAGGGGACTTATGACCTAAGATGTTGAGGCCCATAGTGCTCAGAGCCATTTGAACCATTTGAAGAACGTCTGTGTTGTTCGAGCATACCAGTAACAAACCTAGCAGCTTGCTTGGATGTCTTCCTTTAATCCACACTGGTGCGGATTCCAAACACCCCAGTAGTACTCAAAAATGACTCTCATTGGTGTCCTACGTGCGGCCTCCCTTACAGATGAAGCACACATTCCTAAAACTCTAATAAACCGATATCGACCATACACCTTTCGTACTGCTATCCTTACACGCTCATTCCATTTCATTTCGTTTTGCAACGCTACGCCCAGATATCTAAACTATCTGACTGTGTCAAGCAGCACATCACTAATCCTGTATTCGGACATTACGGATTTATTTTTCTTCTCATCTGCATTGACTTACAACTTTTTACATTTGGAGCTAGCTGCCTTCAACAATTCCTTAAACATAAGCACTTGGTCAGTACCTTCGAATTCACTTAAGCTTTATTTAGCACTTATTTTTACGTAGAAGCATTCACCTACTATTTTTCCACGTGTGTATTTATTTAACATTCACCTTCTCGTGGGATCGAACATTTCCCCTCCTTTTGCCCCAGGAATTGTTAATTTTTGTTTGCAAATGGTTTATGTATTTACTCATGTACGAACCTTGTCGTAATTCTTATCTGTATGCTGGATTACCTACTGAACACAATGACCTGGCATTTAGGAATAAAGGTATCCTTTTTCCCAATTAAGCACATACATTGATATTGAGGACATCATTGCCCCATCCAGAAACCAGAAATCGCAGTATGTCCCTCAGTTAAATGGAACGTGAAACAGAAAAAAGCACGTGTATACAAACAGAATTGCACCAGAAGTGGTAATAGAAATGATGGACAACGTAACTATGGTCAGGCATACACTAAATAATTCATGGTCAATTATTGTACACAGAATCGTGACACTGAATCATCTACGAAATAAAAGGAAAACGTGTAAACATTAGCAACTACATAGGTTGCAAAAAAATCAGTCTTAGATTACTGAATATAGAAGTATAACCATAAGTGCAATTACAAGTAGAAAAGGTTTGTTCACCCTCTAAACAAGGGAATTGCTTCAAATTCCCTCTTGTATTAATGGTCCCCAACGGATACAAGAAATCTGTTTACTGCAGTTCTGCTTCGTAATTAGTTTGTATGGCTTATTGAACTTGATGCATTACAGAATGTTCCATTTTCGACTGTGTATTACACATTCTAGTAGAAGCATTCATCTTTCATTGGTTTATATTTTTTATGTACTCTCATTTCTCGTATATGTGTTACATACCTTTTTGTGAAGCCTGTGTAACAAAGCATCACGGTAAAAATTAGGAAAACATTTTTGGTTCAGCACTTAACTATACAGGTATATACACTCATAAAATTAGTAAGAATAAATAAATAATTCTATTTCTTATGGTCGATACCAACCAATCCAAAAGTTGTCCAAATGTGCATACCTTAATGATCCATTTAAAATGTAATTCACTTAACCACTGCTAAATTAGAACTATACGAAATACAGTGAAATGAGTGAACTGTGTTTATGTTTTCTTGTTTTGACCGCACAGAGACTTTACTTTAAGACAAAGTTCACACACTCTTACCTATAGGTGCTAGTTCATTACATAAGGCAAACATAAATATTTGATTATATGTCAAATAAAACGATTGAAAAAAATTAAAATTGATCCAAGATTTTGTCATTGAACATACTTTTCTTGTCTTTATGATGGTATAACTCATTTACTTTTTGGTGTTCTAATCGCTTGTTCGACCACATCCCTATATACCGATGGGATGGAGTACATCACTTGACAGTATGCCTTGTGGGGCAGTAATTCCATAAGAGCCTAATAATAACTGCTAAATACTTTAACAATATTTTGGCTATCTTGCACGCTGTTCCTCATTAAGGCACTCAGATTCCATAGTTTTCCTACAAATTGTATCTGAGTCGTTATTCATATTGACAGGGTAGTATGAAGTAAGAATACATAGGAACGAGACTGGTTACTGTAGGTTTCAACGCCTAAGGTTTTATTATTCTGGTTCTCACCCTTCGGCAAAGTCTACCATGCTGCGTTTACGATTTTAATAACTGTAAGACAGTATTTTCATCATCAACTATGAGATAGCACTTTCCGCTAGGGAAGTCTATTTTTGCACAGCCTCCTCGCAAAAACCCATATCCCCAAAATACAGTTCACAGACAATCCCTTTACTACCAGTAATGTGCAAAGTATGTCTCCTCTGCCAAAATCTACCTTAATCTTTGCCTGCGTCTTTATACCTTGACATCTAGCATGAGTAGTATCAGAAACCCCACGATTCTGCACCGGCAGTGAAGGTACTGTAGCTGTCTCCAGTACCATGTTAAAAAAATTAGTCGCTACAAAACTGACCATTGCACGAGTGTCAGTTACTATAATAGTAGGAATCTCACCAACTACTGCTCTAACAACTGCCTGAACAATTTCTTCATCCTGTTCTTTACACAATTCAGTCATCACAGAGGTCATCCCTCATGTCAAGCCATCAGTGTACCTTGACATATTAAACTGCTGATCTAAGTTAGTGCTTCATCCCATGAGCAGCATCAGAAAGGTTCTGTGGTTGTGAATAGCTTGTAATACTATGAGGGCATGCTGGAAAATAATGCCTCTGATTTTTTATTCTATTCTCAAAATCGGCTGAGGTATTACAAGTCACGGATATTCCTTTTTCGACTTCCACACTTCACTGACCGTAGTTGCAACCATCTTCCACTAGATAGCTCCGAGTTGTGGCATGTGACATGGTGTTGTGGGACGTAACTATGCCGGTGAGCTGTAATTCAGTTTATGATCGAAATCTAAGAGTTCATCAACATACGAAATACCCGCTTCTTCAGCATGGCAATGGCATATCACACACGAGCACTGTGACATCTGCGACAACCTGATGCCCTGGGTTTACTGTCATGTATGATCCTCCATACAGTTCCGGCTTGGCCCCATCAGATTTCCATTTGTTTCCAAAACTTAAAGAATACCTTCGAGGACTTCACTTTGATAGTAATGAAGCGGTGAAAGGTGATGTTTTGACTCTGTCAACGACTTTACAAATTCTACAGTGACAGTATCAACAAAGCAGTCTCCCACTGGGAGGAATGTACTCTTCACAAGGGTATCTATGTTGAGGAATAAACATGTATAGATGAAGAATAAAGATTTAGACTATTAACAAAGTATGGTTTATTTAAAAAACTTCAATAGTTCCCACATAAAAAATTCAGAGGCATTACCTTCCGGCATGCCCTTGGAAATGAAGTGGATGGTATTCTCGCATCACCACAAAACACATTCTGCATGATCCTGTGGCTATTGTTACCAGTTTGGAGGTGGTCCATTGTTCGAGGTTTGTCTATGGCGCGGGTCTGAAACATTTGTCTTAGTGGTGGATGGCTCGTAAAGTGCAAGTTCCACTGATTCCCGAAAAGGTTTTATCAGTGATATGGATGTTAACTATTACGGTTCATATCCGATCGTACTTGAGACTCAACCTGTTGTTATTTCTTTGTCTCTTATTAGGTTGCTACATATTTTGTGTGTTTTGCTATCTGTTTCGATTCTCATATCCGCTCCTGGTCCTACGCCGTTGCCAACAAAGTTAACGTTTTTGCTGTGACTGTTGACGTGATAGTTGGAATGCGCTGACTGCATGCAGCCGTTGCCAACACTACTCTCAGAATGTTCTTGTAACAACAGAATCTAGTCTCAATAGGAATTTTTCTGAGATGGTTTCATTGACATGAATTTACTCCTCACGAATACTGAGTGGTTATTTTGCTCTGAATATTCTCAGGCCATCCCTATGCGAAATCGGTTCGTCCTAGTACAGCGTTTTGTTTTTGTACCGTTCCAAATGTTTTCTCAGGTTATCTTGACTGCTGTTGTATTGTTCAGGATTAATGACTTCCCTTCAGAGTTATAGACACAATGTGACCACTATTTTTCTCAGGACACCTGTTCGGATTTTTGTACGTAGTACATTTTTCCGCTGATTTTATTGGCAATAGGGGTCCTTCACCAATAACGTAGTTTGTGGCAGATTGAAGTATTTGATAATCTGTTCAGGTTTTTGGAAAAATGCCCTCAAAAGCCATTATGAATATGATGGAAGGTATTGGTCTCTTATCTGGATAGAAAATCTAAAACTGTCCGTGCCTTATCAGGCTTTCCTCCAATAATATTGATGATAAGGAAGGTGCTGCCGCCAAAGCTTATGCTGAGTGTTTGGGAGACAGACTAAATTGTTCCATATTATGCCTATACACTCCGTCAAGGGGGATTGGGGCAGTACACATGCCACCTGTCTTAGAAATTAAAGTAGGTGAGCTATGCATACTATTCTTTGCTGTTGACAACTATATACTGAATGTATGAATTTAAAATAGCTGACAACAGATAATTAAACACCGGTGGCACTCAGAAGGACTCCAGGGAGGTCGGTCTGCACTCGTTCGCTTAGGTGAGACAGGTGGTGATCCCAACTATACTTGATCCGTCGGAACCCAACCAGAGGACAGCCATGGACCGACCGACAAACCGCTTGCTTGCCACGAAAGAGTACATGAGAATTCAGACCAAAAGTTACGAGCGTCACTAGTCACAATCAAATACATGTGTGTACTAAGCTGCCAAATCTACACACCATGTTGAACAGCAGCAACACTACCTAAAATTAAGGTAGTGGCCAGGGCAGGTAACCAGAACACTAACGGCCACAATGAAGATTCCGCTGATGCACTTGAACAATAGTAAACTAACTTGATTAATTCCACCTGACGGCGGCTATTTCTACCATTTCAAACACTCGTTGTTGCTCATAGGAAAACTCCGCAGCAACCGACCGACTAGCCGCAGAATCCTGACAACATCTAAAATAGTCGTCAGAAGAAATAAGGACAACTACACACACAATCTGACACTTGCCCGAACGATACCCAACAGTAACTGAACACGCACGAAGACAGACAAATCGGCAGGCCACACACACACACACACACACACACACACACACACAGCCGACTCATGAACGATCGGCGAGCCCAAACGCGTCGTCCTGTAGGGCGACCGACCGACGATCCACCAAGACCGTGGCCCGGCTCAAGCGGTTCGTGGCGGCAATGGTCGGGCGAGCCATGTCGACGCAGGCCTGCTCCAACCCGACAGCACTAGTGCCGCATTGCAACTCCCGACTGGCAGGTCCGGACTGCGCTCCTCACACTTTCCAACTCACTGGCAGACCGGAACTCGCTACCCGAAATCGCTTACGACAGACAACCACCGGGAAGTAATAGCAGTCAAGCGAAGATACTACGAGAGGGGGTATACCGATATGCGCTGCTAACGCCGCTGACTGTCAGGGAAAGCAGCAACTCAGTGACAGTAGTAATTTAAATTAACGTAGTGAGATGGGAGTACGTCAGAAACAGGGTGTAAAATACATGATGGCGGGAACACCTGCCACCCATGGCTCACCTTTGAACACGTGTGTGTGTGTGTGTGTGTGTGTGTGTGTGTGTCTGTGTGTGTGTGGTGCAGATCTTTCACCTTCACGGTAAGGTTATGTAATTTTTTTAGTGTATGCCTGGCGTGATTTTTATGCATCATTTTAATACTACACAGATATTGGCTGGAAGGCGTAGGGGTAGGGGGCTACAAAGCACAACTGGGCAAGTGGCGTCTTTTAATTTGATTTATTTGAACTCCATTCTGGTTGGCTGTCTCGTTTTAATATTGCGTGGTGAGTGGCTGCTATTAGGGCAAATGATCTATTTCCGCCATATTGGACTTTAAAAATTGTGAATATCCCGCCATCTTGCATTTTGTAACATCCGACCAGAGTGATCTTCTATTTTTACATTCCTCACAAGCACCTTCTCGGATTTTTAATTATTCGCCATCTTGGTGGCGTGATTTGCACTGAATGTAGGAAGCCCAGACCCTGTTCATAGGCAACCCAATGGGCAAAGTTCAACATGTCGCAGATAGTACACAGACAATACCACTGACGGTGTTGCGCCGTCGCTTTTAAGCCTAAATCTTTGACAAGTAAGTACTCAGAATACCATTAAATAGTAGAAAGAAATAGTGAAATTAAATAAAATTGCATATAAGAAAGTATATATAAGTACACGAGGTGATTGATTAATCTCCTTCTGGTTAGTACTGTAACCTAAACCAAACAGTTTAAATTCAATTCAAGTACTTATTAACGAAGTTTGCATACAAATGCGAATGACACATTTACACAAATTTTAAAAATTATAAATCAGCTGAAGAGAAATCAGCTAAGCAGTGAAAATGTAATCACATAATGTGAGCATAGCATTTAAACACAGTACTATACACAAATGAAGTTTAAACATCATTTTAACTGTCGAAAATCAGCAGCAAATTCTTAATGTTCAGCATCGCGAAAGCCTCATCAAAAACCAAACAAATATTTCTAAGCATCCAATTCGCCACCTCTATAACAGCAAATATGGCATCCTAACTGCACCATGCACCTACCACTCTGAGCAATCACCGACAAAATACCACCAAAAATACGTCAAGTTTGCTTGTGCCTGCACTTTCTGTGATGTCATACTTACAAAATGACCACCATTAAATTAATTACATTTATTAAAGTTGTGAATAAATTACATTAATTTTAAGGCTGCATTCAAGTTGAATTTATAACTACCTAAATGATCGAATTGTGGTTACACTGACCTCAGGAATATTCGATAATCGTCAGGAAGACTCATGTTGAATTTATGTTACGTTTATGCATGTAAAATAGTAATGACACAATTTTCATATAGATTTAGTAGTTTTTCATTATTATTTACACACATACCTGATTATGAATGTATTGTGTTGTCACTATTACTGATATCGTCAGCCTTCGTATGACACATTGAATGATTGGTTTACTTTTTATTAATTTTATAAATTATAGTAATTAAAACATTTAAATCCGTGAAAGTAGATGGTTCAGATTCAAAACTGAAGCTGCAATGAGCTCGTGTCACTATCTCGGTTTCTTTGGTGTATTTGGCTTCTTTATATTAGCATGTATGTAATGATGATATTTCTTTTTCGTTTAAGCATTCTTATTCGTTCTCTTTCCAGATCATCTGCAGCCTTCATGTTGCCATTGTGTTCCAATGGCTCCTGGGATTTTCGTAGCTCACCCATTCCAGTCAACTGAGTCCTGCATGCCTGTGCCTTCCGCATGGTTCCTGGGCACTGCTAGATGTTCTCCCATGACCGGCCAGCCACACCGTCTAATGTACACACCGCTGCATTTTGTCTCTCTTGCCTATCGTTCATAATGTGACAATCTCTCAAGCTTACAATTACGTTGGGGTATTCAACCGTAGAGTGGTACATGTAACGTAATATGTGTAATGGAAAGGACCACAGGTGAAAATCATTTTGATTTTAGAAAAGGTACAACACGCCACGGTGATGCGGTACTGTCGGAATAACCTGTAATTAATTTCTGCACAGTACTGATGAATGACACAGACGGACCCTGAAGATACTCTAATGAAATCTGTGTGCAATTAACTGTGTAAAGGCATATTCATACTGTGTGGCCCTAGTAGTGGACCCTAAGTTGTAAAACTCGTAATATAACAATAAATGATATCAAATATGCCACAGAAAATACCAATAATATTTAAGTGAGCAAGTACATTCCACTACCGAAAGGAGAAATATTAATCACTGATTTGGCGTATTTATTGCAAAAGAAACGTGTACTGAGTACGATGTTCAAAAATCATAATACAAAAATCACATACAATTAAAATACGTATAAATCGCAATTATACAAGTAGTTGCTCCGTTGGCAAAGTTCGTGAAGAAGGTTTGAAATTCTCTACGCGACGCCTCGCTCTTCGAGTATCAACGTTAATGTTATCTAACTGATCTTAAGTGACAGTGATTGTGAAGCACTAAACTTTAAGACTGTGCCACCTGCATTAATTGAACAATAGCTGCTGCAGGTCGAAAGAATAAGCCGTGGAGGGTGCCGGAGCTGCAAAGATGCTCACCACAGACAACTGCCACTCGTTAGTGAACCCTGTGCTTCAGCGCTGCAAGTCCGCAAGTCCACGACCAGGGCGCCGTTGCTCAGATCTGACTGTTGTCTCCGCCTCGATCACTGCCCTGGGCGAACTCTGAAGCTTCACGTCACGCCTTCCCTGGACGAAATCTCCCAGAAATTCTCCTGAAAAAATCTTCCTCTGCCAAAAATGCTCTTAGTGGAGCACCTCGAAAATTTATAGTTACTACCTGCACGCAGCAGGAATTCTCCACGGCAATCGCATAATCACATATCAGTGCAAAGCTGACTCCAGAAGACGGGCAAAAGTCACTACCTTAGTACTTCTTCTGATGTCACTATGTTATTCCCAGTTATGACGCCTATATTCAGTGTACAAGGGAACCGAAACATCCCAAAAAATACAACAATAGTGCTAGCGAAAAACTGTCAGGCACCCAGAAACACAGGAATATATAAGACTCTGACAAGAAACTTTTTACAGTGCTAACATACATGATTCTCCTTAAAAGAAGGTCCTCCGAAAGGCGACCCACCAAAACCCTGCAGAGTTTTCTCTCTTGTCAGGGAACGTATTTCCAGGGCACTCACCCTCTGTGTGCCAACAACGCCTGGAAGTTGTAAAACGAAGTGCGGCTAGCATTTGGAATAATATACCTCAGCACTTTAATAGCATGGCATTGTACGTACCTGGGCAGCTCCCTGGTGTCTTGGTCCTTCAGCTCATCTTGTGCGTGACGTGAAAGACTGCGTGCAGCCCAGACTTGCGCTTCAGCCTTCCCAGTTTTGCAACCTTTAATGCGGCCCTGCAGTAACTCTGTGAGTAGCGTGTCTCTCCCCTTAGAGTGACAACGCAAACATGTCACAATGTTTTAATCAACACAAAGAGACATCTGTCACTTCTAATTACCCAGTACAACTAGGTATCAAAGCAATCATATGCAATCGCTGTCAACCCACTTTATTAAACACCACAACTGCCCTAATGCCTGCTTATTAAGGGTGCATCAAATGCGCATGTATTCATGAACTGTATTATTTAAATATTAGACGCAAACCCTAAGGACTTGGCATTTCTCAGAGGGAGAGGTTGTAGTGTCCTAAATGTATTTCTCTCACCTTTGGGAAAAATACGTAAAATGTTTAAGTCTCCGTAAACAGTCAACCTTTTGTAGCTAACATGTCTTCACACATATACAATGAACTTGTTATTTATCGTTAGGATTGCTTATGCATACGTTCCTTTCAGGAAAATTACATTCGTTAGCGCACACATTTACAACTGTGTTGGTGCTTAAATGATATACATCTGCCTGGGAAAAATGTCTTTCGTTTAATTTTATTCTCCTTAATGCCCCATTTTATACTTTTTAAGTATAAAAGAAATCATAAATAAATTTATTCTTGTGTGACCAATATTACCTATTGTGCACTGTACGGTTCTGATCTGTTCTACGTGTGAATCATGATGAAATGCTCTGTCTTCGGAAATTGGTGTGTATATATTAGCTTTAACTCTAAACGAAATGATGTTTTTGTTTACCATGCATCTATTCTAGAGTAAGTCGATCCTTCTTTCAAAAATCGTTCAAATGGCTCTGAGCACTATGGGACTTAACTTCTGAGGTCATCAGTCCCCTTGAACTTAGAACTACTTAAACCTAACTAACCTAAGGACATCACACACATCCATGCCTGAGGCAGGATTCGAACCTGCTACCGTAGCAGTCCCGCGATTCCGGACTGCAGCGCCTAGAAGCGCACGGCCACCGCGGCCGGCGATCCTTCTTTCCATTATTAATAAATAAGTATTATGCAAAGTCGGTGTTCACATAATAAACACATTTCCTTTGTTTCTCAGTGCAATCTTGGCTCAGTGAGATTATACCTCGCTAGACAGAAATTACACACACTAATAGCTAATTATTTTTGCTAACAGTCTTTTAAATCAGTTTAAAGAATATGAAACTACTTTATCTTTATTTCGCCAAAACTATTTTCATTGAATTAGTTTCAATGTGATGGCGATTTCTTTCTTTGGTACTTGCTTTCGATCTCTGACGTACTCTGACGTATAAAAAGCACTTGGAAAAAACAATCCAAAAACTAAAGACCCGAAACCAGCTGGTACAAAATGGGGTGCTGACGCATTGATTCTACGTACTACAGTTCGACATTAAAGAAGAGTAGCGCAAGAGATGGAATACGAGGTGCATTGAAGTTCTAAGGCCTCCGATTTTTTTTCTAATTAACTACTCACTCGAAATCGATGAAACTGGCGTTACTTCTCGACGTAATCGCCCTGCAGACGTACACATTTTTCACAACGCTGACGCCATGATTCCTTGGCAGCGGCGAAGGCTTCTTTAGGAGTCTGTTTTGACCACTGGAAAAACGCTGAGACAATAGCAGCACGGCTGGTGAATGTGCGGCCACGGAGAGTGTCTTTCATTGTTGGAAAAAGCCAAAAGTCACTAGGAGCCAGGTCGGGTGAGTAGGGAGCATGAGGAATCACTTCAAAGTTGTTATCACGAAGAAACTGTTGCGTAACGTTAGCTCGATGTGCGGGTGCGTTGTCTTGGTGAAACAGCACACACGCAGCCCTTCCAGGACGTTTTTGTTGCAGTGCAGGAAGGAATTTGTTCTTCAAAACATTTTCGTAGGCTGCACCCGTTACCAATTTGCCCTTTGGAACGCAATGGGTAAGGATTACGCCCTCGCTGTCCCAGAACATGGACACCATCATTTTTTCAGCACTGGCGGTTACCCGAAATTTTTTTGGTGGCGGTGAATCTGTGTGCTTCCATTGAGCTGATTGGCGCTTTGTTTCTGGATTGAAAAATGACATCCACGTCTCACCCATTGTCGGAACCTATGAAAAGAAAGTCCCATTCATGCTGTCGTTGCGCGTCATCACTGCTTGGCAACATGCCACACGGGCAGCTGTGTGGACGTCCGTCAGCATTCGTGGCACCCACCTGGATGACACTTTTCGCATTTTCAGGTCATCATGCAGGATTGTGTGCACAGAACCCACAGAAATGCCAACTCTGGGGGCGATCTGTTCAACAGTCATTCGGCGATCCCCCAAAACAATTCTCTCCACTTTCTCGATCATGTCGTCAGACCGGCTTGTGCGAGCCCGAGGTTGTTTCGGTTTGTTGTCACACGATGTTCTGCCTTCATTAAACTGTCGCACCCACGAATGCACTTTCGACACATCCACAACTCCATCACCACATGTCTCCTTCAACTGTCGATGAATTTCAATTGGTTTCACACCACGCAAATTCAGAAAACGAATGATTGCACGCTGTTTAAGTAAGGAAAACGTCGCCATTTTAAGTATTTAAAACAGTTCTCATTCTCGCCACTGGCGGTAAAATTCCATCTGCCGTACAGTGCTGGTAAAATTCCATCTGCCGTACGGTGCTGCCATCTCTCAGACGTATTGACAATGAACGCAGCCTCATTTTAAAACAATGCGCATGTTTCTATCTCTTTCCAGTCCGGAGAAAAAAAATCGGAGGCCTTAGAACTTGAATGCACCTCGTACTGCAACAACAGCACATCAATTTGTCCAAGACCCACCTGCCAGCCTACCACGATTTCATTTGGAGAAAAGTGAGTGGACAAGGCAGGTGCAACGCTACGATGCACAAGCGGCGAACCCGAGATTCTCCAGCCTGTGATTGTGAGACCCAAGAACAAACTGTTCAACATATTGTTAGAGATTGTCCTCAGAGGAAGTATCCTGGACCATATAGTGACTGAAATAATGCTACTCCCTCTGCTTTTAGTTGGCTTCAATCATTAGGTATTGAACTATGATTAAATATATCTGTCTTCTTTTTGAGCTTGCAATTATATCAGTTAAAGTAGTCAGCAATATTAAGTTAGTAATTTTCACAATTTAAAAATGTGTATAAAATTTGTGCCAAAAAGTAAAACTAAACTTAACTAAGTATACATGTAAAATGAAACTTTATGTACCTGTCAATGTTTGCTGTTGTTGACACACAATAAATAAATAAATAATTAATAAAATCTACGGTGATGCAACGATTATTCTCCTAATGCTAAATACTCAATTTTGGCCCATCACACTCGAATTTAATGAGGAGATGCTGAGAAAATTAGATTAAAAATGAGACACTTAAAGCAGTAATCTGTTTCACTATTTGGGAAGCAAAACAACTGATGATGGTCGAGGTAGGGAAGATATAAAATGTATTGTGGCAATGGCAAGAAAATCGTTTCTGAAGAAGAGAAATTTGTTAACATCGAGTATAGATTTAAGCTCAAATGTTCAAATGTGTGTGAAATCTTACGGGACTCAGCTGCTAAGGTCATCAGTCCCTAAGCTTACACTCTACTTAACCTAAATTATCCTAAGGACAAACACGCACACCCATGCCCGAGGGAGGACTCGAACCTCCGCCGGGACCATCCTAGATTTAAGTGTCAGGAAATCCTTTCTTAAAGTATTTGTATAGAGTGTAGCCATGTGTGGAAGTGAAACAAGGAGGATAAACAGTTTAGACAAGAAGGAAATAGAAACTTTTGAAATGTGTTGCGATAGAAGAATGTTGACGATTGGATAGGTAGATCACGTAACTAATGAGGAGGTACTGAATAGAATTGGGGAGAAGAGAAATTTGTGTACAACCCAACAAAAAGAAGGAAACGGTTGGTAGGACACATTCTGGGGCATCAAGGGATCACCGATTTACTTGTAGTACTGGAGGAGTGGGTGAGTGGGGGGAAACATTGAGGCAGATGAATACAGTTAGCCTCTCAGGTCGCAGTAGTTACTCGGAGATGGAGAGCCTCGCACAGGATAGAGCAGCACGGAGAGCTTCATCAAACAAGTCTTTGGACTGAAGACCACAACAACAAGAAGCAGCCAGAGGTTCTACTGGACACCATCCGGTCAAACAGCGTTCTGCGGGCGCGACAGCTCTGGCCGCTCAGCTGTGCAGTGCACCTAGCGAGTGGGGCTGACAGCCAGGAAAGGTAAGGACGCCTGCAGTCGGCCGGTATTAGATCAACGCAGTCGTATTGCAGCATGCGAAACAGTTGTATTAAATTAGATTTGTGCTCTGCATTAGGAATACTATGGCGTGTACGCACTTGTCCTCAGAAAGGCAAAGTGGAGAAGCAACATCGATCAGTTCGGAATGGGAATTACTTTACCTTCTGTATCGTCTTAAGAAGATGTAAGTGCTTCATTAGCCATTGCACTATTATGAGATGGAGACACACTCCTTGGAACCTCATTCCAGTTTAGCCACACAGATTATGTAATATGCTTGTCTTCTGAGGAACTAAAGTGAATTCTCGTGAAACTGAACGCTGCCGTTAGGGAAATAAGTGCCGGCCGGTGTGGCCGAGCAGTTCTAAGCACTTCAGTCTGGAACCGCGCGACCGCTACGGTCGCAGGTTCTCATCCTGCCTCAGGCATGGATGTGTGTGATGTCCTTAGGTTTCAGTAGGGGTAAGTAAGTTCTAGGGGACTGATGACCTCAGATGTTAAGTCCCATAGTGCTCAGAACCATGTGAACCATTTTGAGGGAAAGAAGTCAATTAAAGGTAAGCTGAGTAACGACAGAATTTTTTTATGACTGACATCGCCAGTTATTTGAATTCATTACATCTCTTAATGAAATGGGAAATTTATTTGGTAACAGATGTAGCGGACAAGATTAGTGCTATCACACAACGGTTAATCGTATATAAACATCGCCTTTAAGTTTATGACATGGAATATTTCCCAGAACTCAAGATAGTCACGTTTAGATTGAAAATGAGTGACTATGCTTCAGTAATTGAAACATTTCATTAGTTCTAAAACAGATAACAAACTTCGAACTGCAGTTCTAAATATATTTCATATTCTAAAGTAGAATTATGTATAAATTCATAAACATCCGAAATGTTAAATACCTGTATGTAAAGCTTGTTGCAGTTCTGCTCGCTGTATTAACACTGTGTAATGTGCTTAACGTAGTTAAGTAAGAAAAATAAAAAGTTAAAAAGAATAAAAGGTAGAAAATAAACTCTTGTGATAAAATCCTGCTGATAATAGTATTCCCCACTACGCTCCTCCTACGTTATAAGTCTCAAACACGTCTTCCTAAGGTTCCCTCATGTGTAGCCGTCTTACTCACCCGCTCGGAACAGCGCTGTGGTGAGGTGAGCTGGGGAGCTGAGCAGACTGGGGAGCTGAGCAGACACATTTGCGTTTGCGGAGCGAGAACGCTCTCCCGGAGTGGAGATCTCTGCCAGGCCTATGTTAGATTAACTAGAATTCCTGGTGAAAAATATAGAGAAATGGATAAAGGAATAATCTCAAGAAAGTCTTTGACAGTGTAAGACGCATCAAGTTAATGGAAATTCTACAACTGAAGAAGGCAAAATGGAAAGACAAGAGACTAATTAGTTATATACAAGGCAGAAAGCAAACACGAAACTGAAAAATGGTGTAGCAGACCAGTTTGAAATTAGAAGGGGAGCAACACAGGGTGTCTGTATTTCGACAACTGTTTGCCGTATATATCACAAACATGATATTGAAGACGCAAGAAGTAAAGAGGGAAAGAGTGCGGATGGGAGCTCTTGAGATCAGTTGCATCAGATTTGCTGATGATATACTTCTCCTTCCAGGTGAAAAAATCCTTTCAGGGAACATTATCCAGAAGGAGGATTGCAATAATGTGGAATGAAAATCAGCACAAAGAAAACTGTAAAGTGATGAGAGTACATGACAAAGAATTTATATTTGAGTCATCAGTCTTCTGACTCGTTTTATGCCTCCCGCCACGATTTTCTTTCCCCTGTCAACCTCTTCATCTCAGAGTAGCAATTGCATCGTATTTCCTCAGTTATTTGCTGGTCTGCAGAATGTAATCGATTCTCTCTTCCTCTATTGTATTTACTCTCTACACCTCCCTCTAGAAACATTGATGTCCTTCCTCCTGTTCTTCTTCTTGTTGGTGCTTTGCATACAATCCTTTCCCCGCCGAATCTGCGGGAAACCTCCTGATTATCAGTCCACCTAATTTTCAACATTCTTCTGTAGCATCACATCTCAAACGCTTAGATTCTCTTCCGTTGATGTTTCCCCATAGTCCGTACAATACTGCGCTACAAACGAACATTCTCAGAAATTTCTTCCTAAGATTACAGACTACGTTTGATCTAGTACAGTTCTCTTGGCCAGGAAAGCCCTTTCTGCCAGCGCTGGTCTGTTCTCTACGTCCTCCTTGCTCTGCTCATCATGGACGTTTCGTTTCCTACGTAGCAGATTTACTTCATCTTCATCACCACTCCTGGTGTTAAGTTTACTGCGTTCTAATTTCTGTTACTTCTGATTAATTTCGTCTTTCTTCGACTTACTCTCAATCCATATTCTGTACTCATCAACAGTTCAGTCCATTCAACATCATCGAAATTGTTCTTCACTTTCATTGAAGACAGCAGTGCCATCAGCGACTGTTATCACTGGTCTTTCACACTGAATTTTAAATCCTGTCTTGAACATTTTTTTTTCATTCAGTCAATGCTTCTTCAAAGTACAGATTGAACAGAGGGCCGAAAGACTACATCCCTGTCTTACAGCCTTTTTAATCCGAGCACATCATTCTTGGTTTTCCACTCTTATTGTTCCCTCTTGGTTCTCGTACACATGGTATATTAGCCGTCTGTTTCTATACTTTACCCCTCTTTTTCTCAGAGTTTCGAACATCTTCCACCATTTTATAGTGTCGAACGCTTTGTCCAGGTCGACAATTCCTATGAAAATGTATTGATTTCCTTTTCAATTGTGCTTCAGTTATCTGTCGCAACTTCAGAATTGCCTCTCTTATGTTTTCACCTTCCCTAATGGCAAACTTATTGTCATCTTCAATTTTCTTTTCCATTGTTCTGTATGTTATTCTTCTCAGCAACCTGTATGCTCTGGACTGTTAAGCTGACTGCGACAATTCCTGCATTTGTCAGTTTGCAATCTTCTAAATTGTGTGGATGATGTTATTCCAATAGGTATTTAGCCACCAGCTCCATACCTTCTAAATACCAATGTGATGTTTGTTGCCACTCCCTCCCCCCCCCCCCCCGTCCCTCCAGCGATTATAGAATTTATAATGGAATCTTATCCATTCCTACTATTTTATTTGATCTTAAGTGGTCCAAATCTCTTTAAATTAAAATATTTTATCCATTTTTTCTTCCCTATCGACTCCTGTTTCTACTTCTATCGCGTCATCATACAAATCCTCACCTTGTAGAGTACTACACTTTCTTGTCATTTCGATGAGATATTCTGAATGGCTTCCATTTAAGATGTGACAATGTGTAAGTAAAATTCATTGTTTGAAACCATATTTGACGTTAGGCAACTAAGCTACGATTACTCTCTAATGTAACATACAAAGTAACATACATTATGAAACATGTACGTAATGAAGACAGGTGTAGCACAGCATTGTCATGTTTGCCTAGCGATAACTTGCTGGATTTCCATTACTTTTACTGATAATCCAAGTGGGTTCGGATCTCGCTGGAGATTTGCTACGGTTTGGAAGCCTTCCTCTCCTCGTCTGTATTCTACCTGCAAACGGCCAGAAAGAACTTTAGTGACAAGCTCTGCATCGTAAGCCATCTCACAACTCCATTCAGTACATTTTTGGAGTGAGCGGAAGTTTTTGTCTTGGAAATATTCAGTTAATAACAAGAGATGCTCAGAAAAGACTCAAAGGAACCATTAATGACAGTAATTTGCGTGTTGCCTGTCATTTAGGAAATCATCATATAATACAAACGGTACGGAAGCACTGAAAGCACTGAGATAATCTGGAGGTGAAAAATGTATTGAACAGCAGAAATGCACGCTTTCTGATATCTTCCTTTTTGTATCTGCATCAGAAGAAATGCATTTTCCTTGTAATTATACAGTTTGATTTCTGTGTATCTTACTTGACTCACTTCGCAACATTAACTGAGACAGACAGTTTTCTTTAATTACATCAAACTTTCGTCGTGGCATGGTGATGGAATATCTGCTTATGGACGAGCAATTTCCATATGAGAAATTTTGCTGTCACTGTTCCGTAATTTTATGACACTTGCGTTAGCAGCTATTAAGTCCTCACACTCTTCCACACAGCGGCGTCTGCCAAATAAGCAAATCTGATAAAACCAAGCAGAATTCTTTCTGTGTCACTCTTAATGAACGTATGTTCTTCCTAGCTCTGTACATGGAATTGAAAGTCTGATGAACAGTCTGCATTTCTGTCGAAGATGCACTGTGCGCATTCTACATCTACATCTACATCCATACTCCGCAAGCCACCTGACGGTGTGTGGCGGAGGGTACCTTGAGTACCTCTATCGGTTCTCCCTTCTCTTCCAGTCTCGTATTGTTCGTGGAAAGAAGGATTGTCGGTATGCCTCTGTGTGGGCTCTAATCTCTCTGATTTTATCCTCATGTTCTCTTCGCGAGATATACGTAGGAGGGAGCAATATACTGCTTGACTCCTCGGTGAACGCATGTTTTCAAAACTTCAACAAAAGCCCGTACCTAGCTTTCATGCGGTATATCACTTCCTTTTCATGAAAACAGTGTTAAAACACACGCCATATCATATCATTCTGTAAGCATACCGCTCGCGGTTGATAGATTGGCTTAATGGTTATGCCATCAGTTCCTAATCCTCTAGTCGAGGATTTGCATTCTGTCACTCCACTTAATTTTAATTTACAGTAGACGTTATTAGTTTAGGAGGACAACGAGAATGATTAAGTATCGTATTTTCAAAGAATTCGTAATTATAAAATTGAGAATTTAGTTGATTCAAACGCTCGACGACGTCTACAACGCAGTTCTTACCCCAGTTTTTTTGTTATGTGTTGTCATTTCTGCTTGTCATCAAAAGAAAATGTCATCTCCTTTGTCCCATCGTCGGTACTCGCGTACTGCCTGCACGTAGATAAAGAGAACACAAATTAATGTGATGTTTTTTCTCGACTTAAGAAAACTAAATACATTCTCCTTGATATATACATTGGCACTGACGTGATGTGCTATGTTACATGAGTGTGTTTAACGACTGAAGTGAGTGAAACTGATAGCCTAAATTTAATGTACAATTTGCTACTCTTGAAAAAAATTTAAAAAAGAAAAGAAAAGGGAGAGATAAAACAAACAAATTTCCTCTTCTCCGAGGTAAAAAAAATCATGCGTTTATCACAAACAAAATTTTTTCCTGAACAGCACAATATTTCAATAACGTGTCCAGTTTCCGTTCTCCTCCAAAACTGCTTTTAGCCGCCGGGGAACCGTGGCAACAAGTTTCCGAATGAATCTGTTATTCCGTGTCAGCTCTTTCCATAGGTCATGAACAGCTTCGGACAGCGCTTGCCTGGTTGTCGGTGCTGGTCTTCTATACCTAAGAATTTTCTCCATCTCTGTCTATACGTGCGCTATGGGACTGATGTGAGCGCCTTTCGGAGGAGAGTCCAACAGCTCAACGTTTTCATTCGTTTGAAACCGGTGTTTTGCACAGTTCGCTGCGTGGAGAGAAGACCGGTTGTTTTGCAAGACTGTTCTGCCTCCAGAAAATCTCAGAAAAACATGTTGTCGTTGTTGTGGTCTTCAGTCCTGAGACTGGTTTGATGCAGCTCTCCATGCTACTCTATCCTGTGCAAGATTCTTCATCTCCCAGTACCTACTGCAACCTACATCCTTCTGAATCTGCTTAGTGTATTCATCTCTTGGTCTCCCTCTACTAGTTTTACCCTCCACGCTGCCCTCCAATGCTAAATTTGTGATCCCTTGATGCCTCAGAACATGTCCTACTAACTGGTCCCTTCTTTTTGTCAAGCTATGCCACAAACTCCTCTTCTCCCCAATTCTATTCAATACTTCATCATTAGTTATGTAATCTACCCATCTAATCTTCAGCATTCTTATGTAGCACCACATTTCGAAAGCTTCTATTCTCTTCTTGACCTAACTATTTATCGTCCATGTTTCACTTCCATACATGGCTATACTCCATACAAATGCTTTCAGAAACGACTTCCTGACATTTAAATCTATACTCGATGTTAACAAATTTTTCTTCTTCAGAAACGCTTTCCTTGCCATTGCCGTTCCACATTTTATATCCTCTCTACTTCGACCATAATCAGTTATTTCGCTCCCCAAATAGCAAAACTCATTTACTACTTTAAGTGTCTCATTTCCTAATCTAATTCCCTCAGCATCACCCGATTTAATTCGACTACATTCCATTATCCTCGTTTTGCTTTTGTTGATGTTCATCTTATACCGTCCTTTCAAGACACTGTCCAATCCGTTCAGCTGCTCTTCCAAGTCCTTTGCTGTAGAAGCATTAAATTATCCACCATTTCGCAGTAGTAATGACTAGAAAACGGACGGTCCAGTGGTCACAGAACGCTGCAACCACTTGCTGATGTCCATCCCTAAACTGTAACAGCAGTTCGTCCGTACCTTTGCTTCTGATGGATATATTCGCTGTCGAATCTCGCCCCACTTGGTCAATGTGGACGTGCCGAAGTATTTAGTGCAACAGAAAACACTTTCTCGACCGTAAATACAACTTTTTTCCCAGTACGAAAGTGGTTTAATATGGCAGCCTTATGTTTCTCCTTCAACATTTCCTTAAGCGCTGACATTCTTTTAAATTCCATTCTCGTTGAGACGATGACGAGTGGTCGACCTACTAACACTTATCTGGAGGATGATCCTAATGTCTGCGCTAGTCCTGAAAAGGTGTACATCACTGCAATAGAGCAGACTGTTGTCTTCATGCTCCGTGGTAGGCAGTGGATTTCCTGGGCAATGAAGACGATTAACGTGGCCTTCATCAGCCATCCTCTTCATCTAGAGACATATCGTAGATTTTCTGTACGCTAGGACACGGGAAATGGCGCTGGTACAGTATCAGTCTTCATAAAGTGCATGAATGCGACTTTTATCAAATTTCTTGAGCTGTGACATTTATCAAGTAAGTAATTACCGACAAGGCAGGGGGAAACGAACAGCTATTTCTGGGCCTCATAACTCAAATTCGTTCCCTATTACATGCTTTGAAAAAGATTTAATAAATTCCCTATGAGTATTGTTTAGACTTTCATATAAATGTATTTTTTTTTCTCCTAACATCATATTTAGTAATAATAATCACGCATTATCAGAGGTAATTGAAAAATTTAGATTCGCGTTGCGATGCATGTTATGTTGTTCCAGCTATCGTATTTTAGTCAACAGTGTTACCTCACATATTACACCACAGAAGTACGTAACAGTGCTTCATACGTGGGAGAATAGTGGAGAAGGTAATGCGGTGAGTTTGTAACCTCTGGTTATCGGGTTCGTATACTGCGATTTTTACGAATTTTAATTTGTACTGACGTTGACATTTGTGCATATGGCTTCCAATGCTCGTTGGAAGAAGGCGAGGACACACGGTCTCTCCTGGTTTTCCTGTTATAAATTTTTCTGTTATAAATACGCATCAGTACGACGATGAACTCAGCCTTCAGTTGTTAATCGTTTTGTATCTTTAGCAATACGTTACCCTTACATTTTAAACTTGGTTTCAACTAACGATTTCTACGGACAAAGGAACACGACGTGTGATATCTCTTTGGCAAACTTTAATGCAGTTTTATCAGATGAAATGATCGACCTGGCCCTGGCTTTGTTTTTCAGCCTTTTCCTACCTGAACAAATAGCTTTCCTTATTCGGTACATTTTTGAACGTTGCTACTGTCACCACGACTACGTTAAAAGAAATTTTCTTATGAACGGTAAATTTCGATTTTTGCAGCGATTACTGGCAGCAATTTACAGTATGCTGCTGGTGAGTGGGGAAAAGCTTGCTGACCAGAAAACTAATCTCCCACAAGGAAGGGAGAAACGAAATGAAACCCCTCATGTTGGGCGGTCTTGTGGCTTCCATTTCAGTGATTACAGTATCAAGTGAAACGAACGATGAAATTGCCAGTGGTGTCAGTATGACGTTGCAGTACCTGGGGTCTGAAATGATGCAAAGTCAGATTGGGTCAGGAATATACCGAACTGGAAGCCACGGCTCTAATAAATATTGCTATTCGTATGCATTGACGCACAGAAAACTAATACCGTAGTATAGTTACAGAGTCAAATGCGCCATCTGCGTATTTTCCGGTGAGAAAGAGCAGTGGTAAACAGTCTTCGCTACATCAGTTCACTGAAAGTGGTATTCCACAGAGTTATAATTCCTGATTGGTAATTAAGTGTAAGGCCTCTGGGTCGATGTCACCTTTACAACGTTGAAATATTTTTCTACATTCCTGAAGTGGATACTACTGTTACAGTAATTCCACGGAATTGTGATCTTGGAGCACGTAAACTAAATTTATTGCAATGTGGAAAACAGGTGATCTTCTGCAAGATTTTCTTTCTTGTACAACGTCAAATAGGTGACGTCGACCAAATCATCTAGACACAAAGATCGTGACATTTAAGAAAAGTCATTAACATACTCTGGCTCTGAAAGTGGTGTTTACCGCCAGTTTTAGAACTTCGCAAGCGTCGTTACAAAATGATTCAAATGACTCTGAGCACTATGGGACTTAACTTCTGAGGTCATCAGTCCCCTAGAACTTAGAACTACCTTAAACTAACTAACCTAAGGACATCACACACATCCATGCCCGAGGTAGGATTCGAACCTGCGACCATAGCGGTCGGGCGGTTCCAGACTGTAGCGCCTAGAACCGCTCAGCCACTCCGGCAGGCCGCGTCGTTACAAAGCGAGAGTAAAATAAGTCGTACGATGTAATTTCTGGTATGAACTGAAGTCTTCATAAGTTAATTTAGGTTTAATGTGATGTACGAATAATTAGAGATGTCCGATATTAACTTGAAAATTATTATCTAGAAATGAAAAGAGCTACATAGCTACTCGTTACGATCCACTTGCCACATAATGCCGCCACCATTTCTTGAGGACTAAACATTTACCTGTATCTGGGCAACAGTTTCTACAAATGACCAAGTAGAAATAAATACTTCCTTGAAGGACGCGTGTAGCAGCAGCAGAATGAGAAATTTAATTGCGATAATGGCAGTAATAATCGAAGTATTTGGTAACTACATATTCTTCAATGGTATTTATCGATCTGAGAAAGTTCATAAATATTGAAAATGTGGCTTCAAATCGGAGCTATGAAGCCTAAAAGCGTCTTTCATTCCACAGACATGAGACTAGCATAACTTACATGTCATAAGCGCGCTGATAATTAAGCACTTAATACGTAACTGAGTTTGTTTCACCTTGTGTACGTTGTAAACTAAGCGCATCATACGTTACGGCGCAATCATGAATGTAGCAAATGTGGGCTCCAGTGGCCTTGTCGACTGATTCTAGTTTCTAAGTTGTGTAGCATGTGTTCAGTTCCTGTTTCTATCACGTATTCTAAGCAACCACGATCTCCTTCTCGTCTACTAATGCCAAGGGAAGAATTCCATCTTGCACCGTAGTTTAGAATCCGCATTATAAACGTCATTTCTCTTCATCACCACATGGGGCGTAGCTGGTTTAGGTTGATCCATAGCAGAGGCGGAAGTCGCGGCTAACAGAAACTCTGTTACCAGTGAACTTAACACTATAAACTTTATTTTATTTAGTGAGGCGATGGTCACTTCAGGTCACAGAGCTCTCATTTTATTTCAACTTGAGACGTTGAAAAATTTGTTACTGGACTGTCATTCCAATTCGGATGTCCTCTTTCGTGGTATCTGATCCAAACGGTAAAAAATACTTGAATCATTTTGTTGTTTTCCACGAGATTTGAAGCTCTTCTAGGCCTCCACGAAAGGCATACATGTGGATTCGAATCCTAGCCTAGCACAAAAATATTCATGGTTTCATTTGAAGCCCTAGCATGTGCGCACTGAACTACTGGTGATAAATAATTTTCATTTCTAATGCCTCTTCGTTTGTTGTCAATAGTAACGAACGGTAGGTACCATTATGTATAGTCAAACACGCACACATCTCACTACTGGCGATGAAACAATTCGTGATAGAAAACTACCTTGGAATGTGTTAGGTTCCAATATTGGACAGGCAAAGAAAATTATATCCACGTTTCATATTCAAACACCTCGATATCTAACATCTAATTTTACTTAGTTAACAATCTGATTACGTGCTGGGTTCGAATACCCGTCACAAAACTTCACGTCATGGCACTTCGTTTGAAACACGTGAAAACGTTGTTACTTGAAGTTATATTAAACTTTCCCTTAGTTAGCTAACATTGAGATAAGTGTCTTGACAGGATTCCAGGCAATGCACAAAAATTTTCAAGTTGTGATTTGATAACTGATATTTGGTGTAAACTTCGACATTTCACGACTGTTTACACCTAGTCAACAGTGATGAACGTTGCTGTAATTGAGTCTCGGTCACGCACGAAAACTTTGCTTAGTTACAATGGATGTCAGTGCTTGGTTTTAATCCAGATGCAGAACGAAAAAGTTCATCGAGTGCTTGCCGCTGTTATTCGCGTTGCTTTTAACAGGTTAGTTCAACATCCAGTTTATAACAAACCACTCTTATCACAAACGACGTTTCGCTGGGTAGAAAAACCTTTTAGAGACCAAACATACATCGAATTATCAGAGAACTTTACCGTTCCAGATAGTGTCTTGCCGGACAGAGTTATGTGTCATAGTGATCTTGAAATGTTACTTTGAGTTTACAAGCGTTTGGAACTTCTGATTCATCTCCAATTACACGTTTCCTAGTGGTTGCAACATCTTGGTTTTGATTTACGTCTTGACTGATTACCTTAAAATACTGTGTTCTCTAGTGATCTCTGGTGGCATCCATTTCGTATGGTCAGACGACCGAACTGCAATGAGATTAGATGTACTGCACAACTACTACGTTATGTGGGCTGCGTGCGATTCCGGCAAAATGCAGTTCTGGTTGTTCAGATACTTCTGGGTATGATACACTACTGGCCATTAAAATTGCTGCACCACGAAGATGACGTGCTACGGACGCGAAATGTAACCGACAGGAAGAAGATGATGTGATATGCAAATGATTAGCTTTTCAGAGCATTCACACAAGTTTGGCGCCGGTGGCGACATCTACAACGTGCTAACATGGGGAAAGTTTCCAACCGATTTCTCATACACAAACAGCAGTTGACCGGCGTTGCCTGGTGAAACGTTGTTGTGATGCCTCGTGTAAGGAGGAGAAATGCGTCCTATCACGTTTCCGACTTTGCTAAAGGTCGGATGGTAGCCCATCGCGATTGCGGTTTATCGTATCGCGACATTGCTGATCGCGTTGGTCGAGATCCAATGACTGTTAGCAGAATATAGAATCGGTGGGTTCAGGAGGGTAATACGGAACGCCGTGCTGGATCCCAACGGCCTCGTATCACTAGCAGTCGAGATGACAGGTATCTTATCCGCGTGGCTGTAACGGATCGTGCAGCCACGTCTCGATCCCTGAGTCAACAGATGGAGACGTTTGCAAGACAACAACCATCTGCACAAACAGTTTGACGACGTTTGCAGCAGCATGGACAATCAGCTCGGAAACCATGGCTGTGGTTACCCGTGACACTGCATCACAGACAAGAGCGCCTGCGATGGTGTACTCAACGACGAACCTGGGTGCACGAATCGCAAAACGTTATTTCTTCGAATGAATCCAGGTTCTGTTCGCAGAATCATGATGATCGCATCCGAGTTAGGCGACATCGCGGTGAACGCACATTGGAAGCGTGTATTCGTCATCGCCATACTGGGGTATCACCCGGCGTGATGGTATGTGGTGCCATTGGTTACACGTCTCGGTCACCTCTTGTTTGCATTGACGGCACTTTGAACAGTGGACGTTACATTTCAGATGTGTTACGACCCGTGGCTCTACCCTTCATTCGATCCCTGCGAAACTCTACATTTCAGCAGGATAATGCACGACCGCATGTTGCAGGTCCTGTACAGGATTTTCTGGATACAGAAAATGTTCGACTGCTGCCCTGGCCAGCAAATTCTCCAGATCTCTCACCGATTGAAAACGTCTGGTCAATGGTGGCTGAGCAACTGGCTCGTCACAATACGCCAGTCACTACTCTTGATGAACTGTGGTATCGTGTTGAAGCTGCATGAGCAGCTGTACCTGTACACGCCATCCACTCTCTGCTTGACTCAATGCCCAGGCGTTTCAAGGCCGCTATTACGGCCAGAGGTGGTTGTTCTGGGTACTGATGTCTCAGGATCTATGCACCCGAATTGCGTGAAAACGTAATCAGATGTCAGTTCTAGTATAATATATTTGTCCAATGAATACCCGTTTATCATCTGCATTTCTTCTTGGTGTAGCAATTTTAATGGCCAGTAGTGTAGTTCGTAATTAGGTTTGTACGGAACCCTCAGAGTGTGAGACCTACTCGCACTTGACCAGTGTTCATTTGCGAGGAGTGAAGAACAGCACTGGCGACCATGAGGGTGAACGTGTATTGATTTCCTATAACATGTAGACAGTTTCGGGCGTTGAAGGATGTCGTACTTCGTATGCGGTACGCAGTCATGTTATTTTGCGCGGCTCTCGGGTGCAGGTTGCGTGTGTGTTTCTCCCGTGATTACTCGGGCCAGTGGCGCGTCGTGCTACAGATGATAATCCCGCGGGATCCCCGCCGCCTTTCAGCGGGCAGGAAGTATCGCCCGCCGCGCAGAGACAAGCCGACAGACGAGGTGGGCTCCAGCCGGCGCTGCCAGCCCTGGCGGGAACTGGCCCAATCTGCTGATGGCAAGCCGCGCCGCCCTCCTTTCATCTGCGCTAACAAAGTATCGCGACTCATCCATCAAGACGGCGCAGCCATTGTGGCCGACACACGCCACAGCAAACGCTAATGGCTTTATGTAGTGCATCAAAAGCCTTTCTAAATATTACAGCGACGCTGCGCCGCGCCGCGCCGCGCCGCACCCGCCTTCTTTGCCACAACTGTTCGCTTCTCGGCGTCGAGCCAGGTCCCCTCCTACGCACTCTTACTCGTAGAACAGTTACCGACGCAACTTTGTTCGAAAACTTGGCTTAGAAGTCAGATTTTGGAGCAACGGAGAACGGGTCCTGTCTCCAACCTAATTAACGAAAGTGTTTCCAGGTATTTTGTGCTACCGTCAGTTCCAAAATTCCATGACGTATGTCAGAACAACACGCTGCAGCCAAATATCGTTACACTTTAGATTATGCACAAATAGTTCCTTTTCATATCACTCCCTACTTCGGAAGAAGGAAGATTATAAGTTAACATCCCGTCAATAGCGAGGTCATTAGAGTAGGAAGGAAATCGTCTGTGGTCTTTTCAAAGGAGTGATTTCGGAAAACCACAGAAAACCAAGGTATGGATGGCCAGACACCCATTTAAACCGTCGTCCTCCCGAATGCGAGTTCTGTGTGCTGACAACTGCGTGACCTCGCTCGGTTCCATATTTCGAAATAGCCTACTAACATCTTCAAACATCTTCAAACCCCACCTCTCATAATGTATTTTAGGATATATACACAGATTTTCCACAAATTATGATAAAATGCGTTGAACATGTTTCCCGCATTTCTAAAATATATCTTATCCCAGAAGCGGTGATCACAGATCTAACTTTCTTTGTATATTATGGTATCAACGACAGCTCGGTCAGTATTTTGAGAGCTATAAACGATTAGGTTAAAGGTGACAGAAGAACTCAAACGAAGACTTGTTAGTGATATCCTGGACTTTTCCTGAAGTGACTCACGAAAACTGTATAAAATATCAGTGGATTAGTTAAGATCGTAACCCATCCAGAGAGTGATAAAAATGCCTTAGCACAGCGCAGTCGTGCTTGTAAAATTGAACAATTATTAAGTTAAAATTTATGACACCTAGTTGCCAAATGATTCAGTTTTCAGATGACAGATGGGAAGAACCTGAACATGTTGATACGCCTGTACAGCTGAATATAAATTACTGACAAAGGGGTCTAACGAAGAAACCGTTTTCTGCTGCTGTTAGTATCAGAAAGTCGATTATTCTGAAACCGTACACAAATGATCAGAAATGTCACAGTTATCTTGAATGCCCTTGACATCAACAACCACATAACCAGCTGCAACTACACACCAAAGACACCATCTAAGACGCAAAGATTTCGACGAAATGCTCTTGTACTTAAATTATGAGAAAATACAGTGGTTGCAAAGTGACACGATTCACAACATTTGTCTACTGAGATCGCTAACAAGTAAGAAGTGTAAGATTTTGTTTCAGTTACGCCTGTTTTTTAGTCCTCCGCAGTGCCGTCAACCCCTTAACAGGTGCGACCTCTGTTAAATCGGTTGTACAGTACAATACGATTAACCTGAGGTGCGACTAGTGGCTCGTCTTTTAGTGCTGAATCGTCTCGTCTAGCAGCAAATTTACCATTTATTACTCTCTCTCTCTCTCCCTCTCTCTCACTCTGTTTTACTCATTTTGTGTGTGCGTGTTTGTGTATTTTGATAATCTGTGTTTGTATCTGCGTCTTCGAGTCCCACTTTGGTTTTTATTTCAGGCGTTATTAGAAATATATACGACCTCGGTAAATCTAATTATTACTATTTCTAAAGTGAAAAAATACTACATCATTTTAACAATGACCTACGAAAGCGCCTATTATTTGTCTACGCATCAATCACACTTCAGAGATAGGAAAAATTAGTTGAAAAATTCTGAGAAATGAACGACAGCTGCAGAAATGAACGACATGGATCTACATTATGTTGATGACGTCATGATTGCAACCACAACGGGGGCATACTTTCAGCAAAATCGAAAATTGCGTTCACAGATTCCAATAACGTGGACAGCGTAAGGACCCCAAAAAAGCCAAATAAGTGAAAATCACAATCATGTAAACCCTTGGTTCCATTACGCCAAACCATATTGCTTCAGAAAAAGAACAAAATTTTCGATATCTGGGATATCCACGCGCGCTGCCAAAGGAGTTGCACGTGGAAAAAAATCCACTCAAACCTGATGTCTAATTACAAGTCATAGAGCGTAGCAGTGGGTGCTGAGGATTGCAAGAAATCAGGCCTATATCGATACCCTTGAAATTTGGATGTTCCGTCGGATAAAAAGAATGACTAACGGATTGCATTAGAAATACAACATCAGGAAACACGTGAGTGCGAATCCAAACCATACAAAAAATGCAAGAAGCTTGCTCCGTTGTTGTGTTGTGGGTACGCACTTGAGCAGTACAGGGCACAATGAGAAATACTGCATACCATCTCAACGTAGGTGGACGAAGGCCGCGAGAAAAACGAAAGAAACGATGGAAAAATACCCTCAATATCGATAAGCATCCACACATCCACACAAATCACTGGACAGGAAACATGCTGCGAACTTCATTACTACGGGAGAGGCCTAGGAAGATATGGAAGAAGGAGGCTTTGTTGCCTTCGTGACTACTGCGCGTATTTTGAGATCGTATTTATAGCCACTGGGCGTATAAATTTGTTGCATCTGTTAATAACAACCTGGTAAAAACCAGGACGCTATTCCCTAATACAGTCCTGGAAATGGAAAAAAGAACACATTGACACCGGTGTGTCAGACCCACCATACTTGCTCCGGACACTGCGAGAGGGCTGTACAAGCAATGATCACACGCACGGCACAGCGGACACACCAGGAACCGCGGTGTTGGCCGTCGAAGGGCGCTAGCTGCGCAGCATTTGTGCACCGCCGCCGTCAGTGTCAGCCAGTTTGCCGTGGCATACGGAGCTCCATCGCAGTCTTTAACACTGGTAGCATGCCGCGACAGCGTGGACGTGAACCGTATGTGCAGTTGACGGACTTTGAGCGAGGGCGTATAGTGGGCATGCGGGAGGCCGGGTGGACGTACCGCCGAATTGCTCAACACGTGGGGCGTGAGGTCTCCACAGTACATCGATGTTGTCGCCAGTGGTCGGCGGAAGGTGCACGTGCCCGTCGACCTGGGACCGGACCGCAGCGACGCACGGATGCACGCCAAGACCGTAGGATCCTACGCAGTGCCGTAGGGGACCGCACCGCCACTTCCCAGCAAATTAGGGACACTGTTGCTCCTGGGGTATCGGCGAGGACCATTCGCAACCGTCTCTATGAAGCTGGGCTACGGTCCCGCACACCGTTAGGCCGTCTTCCGCTCACGCCCCAACATCGTGCAGCCCGCCTCCAGTGGTGTCGCGACAGGCGTGAATGGAGGGACGAATGGAGACGTGTCGTCTTCAGCGATGAGAGTCGCTTCTGCCTTGGTGCCAATGATGGTCGTATGCGTGTTTGGCGCCGTGCAGGTGAGCGCCACAATCAGGACTGCATACGACCGAGGCACACAGGGCCAACACCCGGCATCATGGTGTGGGGAGCGATCCCCTACACTGGCCGTACACCACTGGTGATCGTCGAGGGGACACTGAATAGTGCACGGTACATCCAAACCGTCATCGAACCCATCGTTCTACCATTCCTAGACCGGCAAGGGAACTTGCTGTTCCAACAGGACAATGCACGTCCGCATGTATCCCGTGCCACCCAACGTGCTCTAGAAGGTGTAAGTCAACTACCCTGGCCAGCAAGATCTCCGGATCTGTCCCCCATTGAGCATGTTTGGGACTGGATGAAGCGTCGTCTCACGCGGTCTGCACGTCCAGCACGAACGCTGGTCCAACTGAGGCGCCAGGTGGAAATGGCATGGCAAGCCGTTCCACAGGACTACATCCAGCATCTCTACGATCGTCTCCATGGGAGAATAGCAGCCTGCATTGCTGCGAAAGGTGGATATACACTGTACTAGTGCCGACATTGTGCATGCTCTGTTGCCTGTGTCTATGTGCCTGTGGTTCTGTCAGTGTGATCATGTGATGTATCTGACACCAGGAATGTGTCAATAAAGTTTCCCCTTCCTGGGACAATGAATTCACGGTGTTCTTATTTCAATTTCCAGGAGTGTATCTTAACATACCTCCTATCAACCTATCCATTCTTATGTTTAGTTTTACAAGTAATATATTTCCCGTCGATTCTGTGAAATAATTTCATGGTATACTTAGCATCACTCATAACGAAAGCTTTCCCACAGTCTGTGACTCACTGCCATTCTATGCTGCTCACCTTACATACATTCTCAAATATTTCATTTTCAAATTAATGTCAATGTTTAGTAATAGTAAGAGTACACGGTTCAATCACCTTAATATGACCACCTCCTGTTTTCAATGTCAACGTGCAATACTACTTACAGACAGCAGATGGCAGCGCTAGAAGTGGAGGGTATATTCATGATATAGGGGGTTGTCGTAAAGCAATAACGGAGTGATTTATCTGACGTCCAAAGGTGCATAATCAGTGGATTTCGGGACAAAGGTGGAATCATTTGCGAGGTGGCTGAGTCTGTAAGCAGTTCACGTGATGCCGTTGTTAAAGTAGCCCATATATTGCAAAATGGCGCTATGCAGAAGTGGCGCCGATGGAATTGTGGTCACCACTGCCGTAGATGACAGGGGTGAACGACGGCAGTGGATATGTGTATGGGGAAATAGACGTGCAAATCTTGAGCAACTGACAACCCAGATGAACCTAGGGCTACGATCAGTGTATTCCCAGCGACTGCTGTTGGGTATTGGCCTCTGCTGCAAGCGCCTGGTTCATGCGCCCATGCTGACTGCCGGTTTTCGCCGACGAAGACAGGAATTTGCACGCCAGCACCGCTACTAGATTTTCCAGATAAACCACTTCCTCTGCTGAATTTGACAGATGGCCATTCACTTGTGCAGCGTGAAACGCTTGGAAGCAAAGTGTTCAGGCATGAGGAGGGAACATTACGTTCTGCTGCTCTTGTGCTTTCCTCTGAACGTTCTCGTCATATTGGAAGGCACAGTGGATCAACACAAGTATGCATCTACCCTTGGGACCATGTCCACCACTACATGCTATTCGTTTTTCCTCGGCACAACGGCTTTTACCACCAGAAGAATGCAGCGTGTCACAAAGATCAGCTCATAGTTTCGTGCGTGGTTCGAAGAGCACCAGTATGAGTTTACTCTACTCCCCTGGCCACCAAATTCTCCCAGTTTAAACCCAGTTGGTAATCTGTAGAACCACCTCGATTGGGCTGTTCGCGTCAAGAATCCTCGACCGATAAACCTAGTCCACTTGGCCACGGCAATGGAGTCACATTCGATGCGTTCCAAAACGTCACGGCCCTTCTTCCTGCACGTCTCACAGCGATCCACGCTGCAAAAGTGATTATTCAGACTTTCAATAGTTGGTCACACTGAAGTGACACAACAGTGTATGTAGCAGCAGTAGTTATTCCACTTTCACAAGGATACTGGACATGTCGTGGTATTAAATTTTAGAACAAGAAAAATAGCATAATTCATATGCACAGGTTTTTGACTTAGATGGAGCAATTCGACTGTTTCACAAGCTGCGGCATCGTCGCGAAAAAACAGTGACCATTATATGTAATAAGTTTCCTTTAATTTACATCTATGGTCACAAACTTTTTGTTAACAGATTACCGGTTTCGGTGTTTAATGACCATCATCAGATCAGTTTTATGAAACAGATCTGATGATGGTCATTAAAGACCGAAACCGGTATTCTGTTGCCGGCCGGAGTGGCCGAGCGCTTCTAGGCGCTACAATCTGGAACCGCGCGATCGCTACGGTCGCAGGTTCGAATCCAGCCTCGGGCATGGATGTGTGTGATGTCTTTAGGTTAGTTAGGTTTAAGTAGTTCTAAGTTCTAGGGGACTGATGACCTCCGATGTTAAGTCCCATAGTGCTCAGAGCCATTTGAACATTTTTGAACCGGTAATCTGTTAAAAAAATTGTGACCATAGACGTAAATTAAAGGTAACTTAATTCGACTGTTGTTTTTCACCTTATTGGTCATTAATGCACTATCTTGAATTCATCTGTGGATATCTTGAACGGAAGTCTGCTATAACGATGTGTCCAGTTGCTACGCATGGTATATCATACAAATAATTCAAGAACACATTCGTGGCTAACTACTGATTGAAGGGTGTGCGGGTGAGAGCAAATGCCGAAATGATTTTAGGATGTGACCTGACCTGAAGGGGTCAGATTCGGAGTCCAGTAAAGTTTTTAAAGGGCATGTTGAAGAAGAACAAATTTCTTACTGTTCCATGTAGTTCTTCTGAGATAATACTCGTACATTTTTGGCATCAGAAGTTACGCGCGAATTAGCAGCAGGTTCTGGTGGGACATTGTGGTGAAGATATTGAAGCCTTTAAGAGATAATTTCAAGATTTGGAATTTGAATAAAGAGGAGATGATGGTTGAAACAGACAGTACACAAAAGGAATAATTTTCAAGAGAACAGTGAGTTCATAACGATCCCAACAATAATCGTCCTCAAAAGAATGACGGAGAACATTTCCTACTGTACCAACTAAACCTTGGCGGATAGGATAGTTAACAGAACAACAGTAATCCTAAATTCAGACCAAGTGCAAATGAGTGGGAGCAACCTTGACAACAGGCAGACATTAGGGAATTTTGGTCCTCAGATCCTCGATCGAAGCAGAATATTGGCCCTTCGTTAGTGCAAGGGTCGGGAGCTAGCGGGGAACTTTAACAATAGGGACCTATTATAGACCTCCAAAGGAGAGAAATGTATATCATAAAGCACGAGAACACAAGAGACGCTTTATCAGAAGGAAAGGAGAGGGCAATCATGTAAAATCGCGCCCAGTAGTTTCCATATTAATAGGGGATGTTGGTCTAGAGGCTATTTTAGAAAATGTAAGCAGATGTCGGAGAGTTCGGAAAAAAACTTGTAGTCGTTTCAGTTCCTCTGTCATCCATATTTTAGTGATTTAACCTTGCTGATAAGTGACTCATACTTTTCTCTGTCCATGAAGACACAATTATAATTGGTGTTCCCCGTTCCATTCTAAGATGTTTGTAGTAATTGACTTATTCACCCACAGCTGCACTGCTGCGTAATATAAAAATAACCGACTGACGAGAATTATACAGATGCCTGGTACCGTTGTTGGGCGCATCATTAATAATCTGCAACTGTACAGATCCAATAACTAAGACTAGTGAGGATATACTGTCACTAGCGGATGTGGTTTTTCTTTCAGTTTATGGTAAGCTTTCACTGATCATTTTACTGATGGTAGACATGCTCTAGGGAAGTTTACCTCCCCTAACCATTCAATTCCACCATAACATACGCAACAAATAACCTAGAAAGTTGCGTGCAAATGCTACTCTGAGAGGTTGTCACTGGAGAGACATTCGTGATGTGCTGCATCGAACCAGTCATGATCTTGACGACACGAAATGAAAAAGAATTGAATACAAAGATTGGTTGGGTGAGAAACAGCAATTTTCAGAATGAGATTTTCACTCTGCAGCGGAGTGTGCGCTGATATGAAACTTCCTGGCAGATTAGAACTGTGTGCCCGACCGAGACTAGAACTCGGGACCTTGCCTTTCTCGGGCAAGTGCTCTACCATCTGAGCTACCGAAGCACGACTCACGCCCGGTACTCACAGTTTTACTTCTGCCAGTATCTCGTCTCCTACCTTCCAAACTTTACAGAAGCTCTTCTGCGAACCTTGCAGAACTAGCACTCCCGAAAGAAAGGATACTGCGGAGACATGGCTTAGCCACAGCCTGGGGGATGTTTCCAGAATGAGATTTCCACTCTGCAGCGGAGTGTGCGCTGATATGAAACTTCCTGGCAGATTAAAACTGTGTGCCCGACCGAGACTCGAACTCGGGACCTTTGCCTTACGCGGGCAAGTGCTCTACCATCTGAGCTACCGAAGCACGACTCACGCCCGGTACTCACAGCTTTACTTCTGCCAGTATCTCGTCTCCTACCTTCCAAACTTTACAGAAGCTTCGTGCTTCGGTAGCTCAGATGGTAGAGCACTTGCCCGCGAAAGGTAAAGGTCCCGAGTTTGAGTCTCGGTCGTGCACACAGTTTTAATCTGCCAGGAAGTTTCAACAGCAATTTTGTTTGAAATATACGAGGCGTGTTTTTTAAGTAGGTACCGTTTTGAAATTGAAAAACGACGTGCTAAGGTATCTCAATAATTTTATTTTTACATGAAAGCCTGTACCTTAATATACAATTTCTACATAGTTTCCGTCAATATTGAGGCACTTGTCACAACTTTGTACAAGTTTTTGAATACCCTCCTCGTAGAAGTCTGCTGCCTGACTTATTAACCACTGCATCACCACTGTTTTGACTTAGTCTTGAAGACGCTGACCGCACAGGTGTTTCTTCAAGTGCAGGAACAGATGGTAGTCACTGGACGCGAGATCGGGGCTGTACGGAGGATGGTCTAGAGTTTCCCAGCAAAAAGATGTGATGAGATCTTTTGTTTGATTCGCCACATGTGGACGGGCATTGTCTTGCAGCAAAACGATGCCCTTTCTCAACTTACATGGACTGTTGCTTTGAATCTGGTGTGACGTAGGCACCCATGTTTCATCGCCCGTACCAATTTGGCTTAAGAAATCATCACCGTCGTTATTGTACCGCTCAAGGAAAGTCAATGCACTGTCTAAACGTTTGGTTTTGTGCACATCCGTCAACATTTTCGATACCCAACGCGCGCAGAATTTCGGTGATTTAAGTGCTGGGTCACAATGCCATACAAAACACTACGAGAAACATAGGAAAGTCATCCCGCAAGGATGATATCGTAAAGCGTCTGTTTTCTCTCACCCTATTCTCCACTTCCTACACCAAACTTTCATTAACGACCGAAGAACGCCCACTCCGTTGTTGATCATGCACATTTGTGCGGCCAACTTTAAATGCTCTTACCCACTTTCTTAGCATTCTATCACTCATAATGTTTCCTCCGTAAACTGCACAGATCTTACGATGAATATCGATCGCTTTTAGGCCTTTACTAAGAAATTTTATAACAGCCTTAAGTTCACAGTCGGCAGGACTCACGATTATCGGAGGCATCTTAAACACTCACTAAACAACGTAAACAAGGAAGAATCACACTGTAATGGCGTCAGTGTGTAGATCAAGGTACAGGCTTTCATGTAAAAATAAAATTATTGAGATATCTTAGCATGTCTGTTTTTAAATTTCAGAACGGTACTTACTTAAAAAACACGCCTCCTAGTTCAAGTAGTGATGCAAATAAAGGAATCAAAGAGTGAAATGGATCGTCACGAAACAAATACATATATAAACAACAATACAGTGCAATATATTGCAGTTGCTATTTTTTCTTTAATTTCACAAAATTATGGTCGTTCTAGACATTATAGGTTTTATTGGGCACGAATAAGATCAGTAATAATGTAGAAATCAGTCGCTACCGCGCGGAGTGACCGTGGGGCTTGAGGCGTCATGTCACGGAGTGCGCGGCCAGTAACATCCCCCTCACTTATCGACCTTAATGTCAGTGAAAAATTAAACCGCGTGTGCCTAATGGGAATTTGGGAAAAGCAATCGTCACCGAAGTTAATCTGTCGGTAAAGAGGGAGGTAAGGGTTACATCTAAATGAAAGGAAAAATGCAAATGAAATTGGCGGAAATTAATTTTGAGAAAAGGGTAAAATTAATAAAGAAAGTAAATGTGCGGTCATCACGTTAACAATTAATTGGCGTTAATTAGATATTTGAGATTTGAGGAAAACTACGGTCGCCAGTCCTATGGACAACTACTATAATAACGGAAAAAAGAAAGGTTATTGCACATATAATTAGCACTAAAAGCGTGGCAACTGAAGGTTGACACGTGTTGTGTAAAAACTGAAAGTTTTTCATAAGTAATAAATTTCGCTACACTCTGACTTAATTTAGCAAAAGAATTAATTAAAACCGGAAAATTGATAGTTAATTTAGTGACTGAAATTAATAGTGAGCTTTGTTTCTGAAGCACATCGAAATTCAGTAAAATACGGTTAGTCTTGGGCTACCTCAACAATCGTTTCAAAAGCTACTTGAATCTACGCAATTTAGAAATAAGAGATTTAACTTTGAACTTGAATTAAATGATACTGAACAATTAACAATAGTAAAATTTAGTACGTACGAAGCTGAGCTGCAGTCACAGGTAAGCTAAAATACAGTAACAAAACTCGCACTCTTAATTTGTGATTGTGTAATCTAAATATTGTAGCCAGCTATGAATACCTTAACTGAACTTTGAAATTAAAGCAGTGAAATCGAATGATATTACTTTAATGCTGGCGTTTGAAGTTCAACGACACTCGAGTTCATTCCGGAAAAGGAAGGGACCCTGCTTGGTAATGCAATTGGGACAATGAGCAACAAAGGTTCATGCTACGTTGCTGTAATTTAGTGAGAAAAATTTAACAGTTTGAAAAGCTGAGGTCTGCCATACAGTTCTAAGACTTTACGTGCTACCAGTCTTCCTTGTTGGTTGATTGAAGGTTTGAAGTCGTCGATCGAGGAGGTGGCGACAGTCGCTCATTGTCGGCCGTCGCTGTTGCAGAAGCTGGATGTTGGCGCGCCTTCTTCTCGACACGGTCTCCAGCCGAAACGGGTTCTTGATGTGTGCCAGCTAACGCTCCCGTCCGCGACACCATGTCAGAAACTAACATAGCAAGTCGGGCGCAATTGCATGCTGCCAAACCCCGAAAGCGCGGCAACTCGAGGGAGCGTCACCCAACACACCTGCTCCACTGCCCTCCTCCAGTCAGACTCTCTCTGCCCGCGCTCCATGCGGCAGAGTTAACACTACCAAAGATCCTAAACACTTTCGTTCTCCACACGACCTATCGATGTAATCGTTCGATAGCATAGTTTTTCCTAGGCCAGACCCAGCGTAAAAATACAAATAATCTTTACACAACAAACCAATTATACATCGACATAAATGCATATATATATACAAATAGTAAAACAATTACAATGTATAAAGACACAGAAACGTCATATTTTCAGGTAACAAAATAAGGAAAAAAAATTATAGTACAATAGATGGAAATAGGAGGATATGCATTTCCGGCGTTACAGGCCCCTCCCGCCAGTGGTTCGAGTCCTCCCTCGGGGCATGGGTGTGTGTGTCGTTCTTAGCATAAGTTAGTTTAAGGAGTGTGTAAGTCTAGGGACCGATGACCTCAGCAGTTTGGTCCCTCACGAATTCACACACATTTGAAATCAGTCGCTTGGTCTCAATCGTTCGTCAGAGGTGAACTGCGCCGTTCTGACGTCAGCGTCCGCCATTCCACAAACGGTTCGGTCGTGTGGGCCCGACTGCTGCCCACTGGAGCTCACAGTAGCTCACGTTAATGGAGCGGCATTAAGGCCGTTTGGCGGGTCCTGGACATGCGCTCCGAGAGCTGCAGCGGACAGCCGGCGCACTGCAGCCGCTAACGTACGGCGCCGCACGGCGGCCGCTCCGCTGCCACCGCTCCCTAGAGGCATCTGACAGAGGCGGCGCTCCTGGGACTCAGTGGCGGGTACAGGAGTGTGGGTGGGGGGACAAAAGTTTTCAATTACCTGAAGTTGTTATATATACCTGTTAATTAAACGGTTTATGGTACTTTTACCAATAACCAGCTTCTGCATTCAGATCGATAACTTAATCAGCACAGACAGCACCCTCTCTAACAGAAAGGTGGAAAGCAGAATCACCATGAACAGAATTGTATGAGCGACCGCATATGATCCGTATATTGCTGCCGAAATGTAGCACAAAACAATCACTGCAGTTTTACAATATCCAAGAGACTCCTAGGCCAATGTGCGAATACACCCCTAAAAAATCACTATACCTGCCAAGGTTTGGATGACGCCATAACGCTCTTCAGTATGGTCACTTTCCCCTCAACTGTAATATATTTTTCTGCTGTGCTCTGATGAGTGCCTTCTAACTATGAGAAACTCCTCTAGTCAAATTATTTTCAATCCTTATACACGTAGGAGATTAATAGTAATCTATTTAAATATTCCAACGTATTCCAACGCAGCCAAACACTGAATACCCATCGCAAAATATATTCCTTCTTATAGGTGTTGCACTCACTAGGATATTTTGCATCTGCTAATATCTCAATGTCCTTCTTCTTTATGGGTTGTTGGACAAAAATATGGAAGCACCGCGAAAAAGTCATGCTTCAACATACGCTGAGGTGACAAGTAATGCAATAGCAGTATGCACATATGCAGATGGCGCTAGTATTGCGTACACAACGTATAAAAGGCCATTGCATTGGAGAAGCTGTCTTTTGTTCTCAGGTAATTCATGTGAAAAGGTTTCCGACGTTATAATGGCCAGACGGCGGGAATTAATAGGCTCTGAATGCGAAATCCTAGTTGGAGCTAGACGCATCGGACATTCCATTACAGAAATCTTTAGGGTATTCAGTGTGATCAGATCTACAGTGTGAAGATTATGCCGAAAATATCAAAATTCAGTCACTACCTCTCAACACGGAAAAGGAAGCTGTTGAACAATGGAGAGTGTAGTGGGACGTGAAATTGAAGCGTCCCCCATCCACCAGTGTCAGCCCAGTTTGCAGGTGAATATAAGTTTAATTTACTGTTTTGTTTATGTATTTTTGTAATATTTGTAATACCTGTGTATTATCTAAAGTTTTGTATTCATTTTTTACGTTTCATGTACGGAGAGGGCGGCGCAACGAACGGAGACAGCATCTTTGCTGCCGGGACCAGAGAGAAAATTGCTGGCCACTATACGTCGCGGGTCGACAGCCAAAGAGCAACAGAAGATCCTGAAACCGAGTTGTTGCGTCGTGCTTCTAAAAATTAATTAATTGAGAATTTGTAATGTTTGTACAACAATGACGTCATAGAAAGTTTAATCATGTTGTAAATGTTCAGTTCTGTCTTGTCAAGGCTCAGGTTCACGTCTATATGTAGGAAGATAATAAATTAGTGGATGCTACTAAAGTTGAAATACGTGTTCCGAGAATTTATTTATGAAGAATTATGTGAATGAATTAATAATATATTTGACAATATTATTAATTTTTGACAACGTCCATCGCGAGTTTGAATCTCGAAAGTTTATTCAATGTGGTTCTAATATTTATTAAATCAGATAACGTGCATTTCTGAGGAGAAACAAACGACATCTAAATTAAAAAAAAGTTTGCGCAAACCAATTGGACTGAGTGACGTAATTCTGCGCATACGAATCAAATGATGTTTTACAGTTTCGTTTAAGAACCATTCTGAGACAATTTAAAAATAGTACAAATAATTTTGAAGTGTGTTGTAACGGCTGTAGGTGACGAAGTCTACACATGGTCATATGTCAAAAGAAAATCGTTTATAAAAAAAACTTACGTCGTTACACTACAAGAGCACCGGCGTTTATATAGAGTTGTCAGTGCTAACAGGTAAGCAAAACTGCATGAAATAACCACAGAAATCAATGTTGGACGTACGAAGAACGAACACGTTAGGACAGTCCCGCAAAATTTGGCGTTAATGGGTTATGGCAGCAGACGACCGAGGCCAGAGCCTTTGCTATCAGCGCAACATCGAGTGCAGGGCTCCTCCTGGACTCGTGTCCATACCAGTTGCACCCTAGACGACTGGAAAACCGTGGTCTGATCAGATGAGTCCCGATTTCAGTTGATAAGAGATGGTGGTAGGGTTCGAGTGTGGCGCACAACGCATGAAGTAATAGTCCCAAGATGTCAACAAGGCACTGTGCAAACTGGAGGTGGCAATGGCGTGCACAGTGTTTGAATGGAATGGACTAGCTCCTCTACTGCAACTGAACCGATCATTGAATGGAAATGGTTATGTTCGGCTACAGCGAGACCATTTGCAGCCATTCAGGAACTTCATGATCCCAAGTAAAGATGGAATTTTGTATGATGCCAGTGCGACGTGCCACCTGGCTACAGTTGTTAGCGATAAGTTTGAAGAACATTCTGGACAATTCGAGCGAATGCTTTTGTCCACCCTGATTGCCTGGCGTTTATGGGACATAATCGAGACGTCCATTCGTGTATAAAACCCTCCACCGGCAACACTCACGATTATGGACGGCAATAGAGGCAGCGTGGCTCGAAATACTTGCGCCGACTTGTTGTGTCCATGGTACGTAGAGTTGCTGGCCTGCGCTCGGCAAAAGAAAGTCCGACACGATATTAGGAGGTACTCCAAGACTTTTATAACACCAATAGGAATGCAGGTACTAGTCAAGCCTACAGGCTACGCTATTGTATTTGACCACGAACAGCTACTGTGCGTGGAAGTGTCTCCCGCAGTCAGAATAATGTCATGTGTAGCTGTGAGTGCATTACGCCGGAGCACAGTGAATATGATGTGGGCAAATTGTTAGCACTCGTTTGGTGGGTGCTTCCATAAAAAAGAGAGCCGGAATGCTTTTGGTGTTCAGGAGGCACCATATAGAAGATTTCTGCCGCATGCAGGAAAGTGGAAATAGAATCTTCTGTTACGAAACGGACGAAAGTGCGTGTTGAGTTATCGTGACAGACGTTCATTCATAACGATTGCCACCGCGCGTGGTAACCGCTACACGTTATTATGCGTGGTAGTGTGTTGTGGTTTTGGTGATTCCATATTTTTGTCCAACCCCTGTAGGTCCATATGAACGCAGACATTCGTCCAATGCTGAAGATTACCCATTTGTGTCGCAGATACATTCCCGTGTGTATCTCATTACGCTACTAGGCTTATCTTATCCACAGATTAGTGAGACTGTATGTAACTGATGCTACCTGACTTGTACTTTAAGCTGTTGATGAATCAGATGTCATCAATAGAGATATTAAAATACTGTAATTATTCTCTAGAAGCTTGAAAGTATTTGTGAGGGGCACATCATTGAGCCGATTACGTGCTAGCACATGTGGAGGTCGCCTAACCCATCTGGGGTATTTAGGATTTTTATATAGAATTTTATTTCTTTCACCGCATTTTTCAAACATATTTCCAGTATAACTTCACCGTGGCCTACGTGCCAGGCAAAACCGTAGCGTCAGCAGTGGCTTTTGTTTCGGTAACCTGCTGTCAAATCAGCTATCCGTGCCACTGTGGCTAATCAGTGGACACCATAGGTGAGGCGTTATGCGTTGGCTGCTGTCCGTTTCTTGGTGTGTGGGACCAGGATGGGCTCTTCCTCTTTGAACAGTCATCAGCTAGATCAGATATGAACGAATCCTCTCTCTCTCTCCCTCCTAATTACCATCGAACATGATTCCGCTACAGAACAGTGACCTGGACAGTTTATTAGTCCGTCTTTCTACACGGGCACTCGCAATTGATGGCCCTGAGCACTATGGGACTCAACATCTTAGGTCAGAAGTCCCCTAGAACTTAGAACTACTTAAACCTAACCAACCTAACGGCATCACACACACCCATGCCCGAGGCAGGATTCGAACCTGCGACCGTAGCAGTCCCGCGGTTCCCGACTGCAGCGCCAGAACCGCACGGCCACCGCGGCCGGCTGCACTCGCAATTGTACACCGTAATGAGATAATATATCTAATAATGATTTTAAAACTGTCTTTTTATTTCGAACACACCCACGGGATACCCAAGTCCCTCAACATTCTGAAATACGCCACTGACACTAGGCCCGCACAGAATGAGTTTGTCTTGCGGTTAACAGGTTTCATTTAATTGGACAGCAGTCATTGAAGCTTATGCCTGTCAGCTACACAAATATTTTTAAATAATAGCAATTATTTTTCACTTTATTGTTTCACACCACTATGGCTACTGATAGAAAAACCGGAACGACACATAGAGCTACCACGAACAGCATCTTTAAAGAATTTGTGACCTAATAAGTATATGCTATCATAGCTGAATTTGTCTTGACATCACTATGAGTTCACACGTGCTGCATGAAAACGTGTTATCTGAAATCAATAGTAATTATAATTTGATGTGACTCGACGGCCAAATGCAGCGCTTTTAACTGGAAGCCATTCTGGCGACTTGCGTCACCTTGTTGTTGTTGCGATCTTCAGTCCTGAGACAGCTACTCTATCCTGTGCAAGCTTCCTCATCTCCCAATACGTACTGCAGCCTACATCCTTCTGAATCTGTTTAGTGTATTCATCTCTTGGTCTCCTTCTACGATTTTTACCCTCCACGCTGCCCTCCAATACTAAATTGGTGATCCCTAAACGCCTCAGAACATGTCCTACCAACCGATCCCTTCTTCTAGTCAATTTGTGCCACAAACTCCTCTTCTCCCCAATCCTATTCAATACTTCCTCATAGTTACATGATCTACCCATCTAATCTTCAGCATTCTTCTGTAGCACCACATTTCGAAAGCTTCTATTCTCTTCTTGTCCAAACTATTTATCGTCCATGTTTCACTTCCATACATGGCTACACTCCAAACAAATACTTTCAGAAACGAATTCCTGACATTTAAATCTATACTCGATGTTAACAAATTTCTCTTCTTCAGAAACGCTTTCCTTGCCATTGCCAGTCTACATTTTGTATCCTCTCTACTTCGACCATCATCAGTTACTATGTTCCCCAAATAGCAAAACTCCTTTACTACTTTAAGTGTCTCATTTCATAATCTAATTTCCTCAGCATCACCCGACTTAATTCGATTGCATTCCATTATCCTTGTTTTGCTTTTGTTGATCTTATATCCTCCTTTCAAGACGTTGTCCATTCCATTCAACTGCTCTTCCAAGTCCTTTGCTGTCTCTGACAGAATTACAATGTCATCGGCGAACCTTAAAGATTTTATTTCTTCTACATGGATTTTAATACCTACTCCGAATTTTTCTTTTGTTTCCTTTACTGCTTGCTCAATATACAGATTGAATAACATCGGGAAGAGGCTACAATCCTGTCTCACTCCCTTCCCAACCACTGCTTCCCTTTCATGTCCCTCAACTCTTATAAATGCCATCTGGTTTCTGTACAAATTGTAAATAGCCTTTCGATCCCTGTATTTTACCTCTGCCACCTTCAGAATTTGAAAGAGATTATTCCAGTCAACATTGTCAAAAGCTTTCTCCAAGTCTACAAATGCTAGAAACGTAGGTTTGCCTTTTCTTAATCTAGCTTCTAAGATAAGTCGTAGGGTCAGTATTGCCTCACGTGTTCCAACATTTCTACGGAATCCAAACTGATCTTCCCCGAGGTCGGCTTCTACCAGTTTTTCCATTCGTCTGTACAGAATTCGCGTTACTATTTTGCAGCCGTGACTTATTAAATTGAAAGTTCGGTAATTTTCACATCTGACAACGCCTGCTTTCTTTGGGATTGGAATTATTATATTCTTCTTGAAGTCTGAGGGTATTTCGCCTGTCTCATACATTTTGCTCACCAGATGGTAGAGTTTTGTCAGGACTGGCTCTCCCAAGGCTATCAGTAGTTCTAATGGAATGTTGTCTACTACTGGGGCCTTGTTTCCACTTAGGTCTTTCAGTAGTCTATCAAATTCTTCACGCAGTATCTTATCTCCCATTTCATCTTCATCTACATCCTCTCCCATTTCCTTAATATTGTCCTCAAGTGCATCGCCCTTGTATAGTCCATCTATATACTCCTTCCACCTTTCTGCTTTCCCCTCTTTGCTTAGATCTGGGTTTCCATCTGAGCTCTTGATGCTCATACAAGTGGTTCTCTTATCTCCAAAGGTCTCTTTAATTTTCCTGTAGGCAGTATCTATCTTACCCCTAGTGAGATAAGCCTCTACATCCTTACATTTGTCCTCTAGCCATCCCTGCTTAGCCATTTTGCACTTCCTGTCTATCTCATTTTTGAGACGTTTGTATTCCTTTTTGCCTGCTTCACTTACTGCATTTTTATATTTTCTCCTTTCATCAATTGAATTCAGTATTTCTTCTGTCACCCAAGGATTACTACTAGCCCTCGTCTGTTTACCTACTTGACCCTCTGCTGCCTTCACTTCATCTCTCAAAGCTACCCATTCTTCTTCTACTGTATTTCTTTCCCCCATTCTTGTCAATTGTTCCTTTATGCTCTTCCTGAAACTCTCTACAACCTCTGGTTCTTTCAGTTTATCCAGATCCCATGTCGTCAAATTCCCATCTTTTTGCAGTTTCTTCAGTTTTAATCTACAGTTCATAACCAATAGATTGTGGTCAGAGTCCACATCTACCACTGGAAATGTCTTACAATTTAAAACCTGGTTGCTAAATCTCTGTCTTACCACCTTGAATTGGCGCAATAAATGCTACTGTGTAAAGGAGACATACACTTTAACGTGGAAACCAAACCACGTGTCGTTCCTGACTAATCTTTTCATTACTGAGAGATGAAGGTAGGTTCAAGGCAGAACATTTCGTAGTCGAAATAGTATTCGATCATGCAACATTTCGGCTTCCAGGCACACACTTAACGCTTGACCACCAAGTCTAACTTTATCATTGTAAGTCATTTTAATATTACTGTTTTGAACAAGGCTGTTACTCAACAACCGTATATTAGTTTCAACATATGATTAAATAGTCAACCGGTTGTATATAAGAAGTAGGTGCCTAGACCTAGACTTCGACACCTACTAGGAGTGTCTTTATCAGAATTAATTGTTGCTAAATTGTAAAATTACATTGCTAAAAGCAATAGTCAGAATTTACTAGTTCTGCTCAAGTCAAAAGTGCAATAAAAGTTTTAGTCTTTGCCACGTGTGCTCATCTATAAACAACATCACACATTTTAATACAGAAAGTGTACCAGTTTGGTTTTGATGTAATTAAATGTATTTTTTAAAGAAAAATATGACGTGTATTACAATAGAAGACGACCCCAGCGCAGTTTTGAGTTCATAGAGGCTGGGTCCCAACAAAGAAAATTTTTTTTACACTTTGCGTTCAGATGACTACTTAAATACGATTAGAAACGATATGAAGGCTCGCACACCAACATCTGCTAAAGCGATGTTTAATGGGATATTAAATAAAATGGCTACAACCTTCTCACCATTTCTTCAGACGAATGCCATGTGGGAGACGTAGGCATATCTTTTGAAGCTTGCAAGAGGTCACTTGATTTAATCATAAATATACGGATCTCCAAGTGACGTTAAATGTTTTTATCATTACATAAAGAAAAGTATTATCATTTCAGCAATCTTCAAATCGTGAGCTACACACTTAATTTTTGTATATGAAGTTAGTGAATTTACTCATGGCACTTTTTTTTCCTATGTCTGCAGTCACTTTCAGAACTCGAATTAATAATAAAATTTAATAAAATTAACTAATATAATTTTGAATTGTTAGTGCAACTGTCTATCACCACAACAAAATAAAAGCAGTGAATGTTTGGAGGAGTATGAACGAGAATAGTGGCGTATTTAAGTTTATAAAAATAATCACAAGTTTTTATTCATCTTTTTATAACTAAAATCGAGCTTATAAATCTTACAAAAAATGACAAACAGAAATCAAAAAACTGGCGAAGTTTGATTGGCAAAGCATTTATTGAGGTGCAGACTCTATAAATTTTCCCCTGAATTAATCCAGAAGCAACGACAAGTAACGATCGTTTTGGGCACCTCTGTGCCAAGTGCCATCGCAGACTTAACTTTGTTGTGTGTTGTTTTCATTCTGATCATGCACAGAGCCAATTCCAAGAGGGAACCGACGGTAATCCAAATCCCAGTGGATTGGATACTAAGCGCGTAAGACAGGTAGGTAAGGGGTTGATCGAGCATTAAGTGGAGTGATCATCCAGTAAGGAATTTCTACGTGTTGTCTCATGTCATGTGTTTGAAGAGGACTAGACCGCATCTAAGTTTTCTAATAGTAGTTGTAAATACGTCGTAAGGACATGCTGACCCAAACTAGTTTAAGAGTAGTTAGAGATTGACCCAGGCCCAGGTTTTTCCGAACGGGGGAATAATGTAGGGTACCACCGTTCAAGACAGGAAAAAGTTAGATACAGCGGAATATTTCTGAGCACACAAGTTACATCCAGGTGCGGGCCTGTTGATGGTAAGTTGGGCTTACAAGCGTTTGTGAAGCAGGAATGCTGAAAAGAGTAAATGCAGTGGTTTGCATGACGCAAGTTACACGCAGATAGGGCCCACAGCCAAAACCTAGGTGTTATGACTACATGACTCGGAGTAGTGCGTTAGCAAAACAGAAGCACACAGTGTAATACCCCATCTGTCACTTATCTGATTTTGGTGTGTGTTCACCCCAGGTAATTGACTAACAAATCAACAGAGAGTGCAAAACTGCTGCAATGTCGAATAACGCAAATAAAGTAATAAAGCTCTGTGACTCCTGATTGAACTGCGGTGGCAGTGTTGACATTAATTGATTCAGAATTGATCCCTTTTAATTAAAAAGGGGTGCACATTGATCTTATTCACCTATTGAACACCAGATGCAAATGTTGAACATAAAATTAATTAAGAAAGTGACTTGGGATTTAAATTACTTGATTGAAAACAGATGGAGACGATTAGCACAGATTTATTTTAACTCACGACCTTCAATCATCACATTACATGACTCTCCTAACAGGCACTGGTAAAAAAATTACGTTTGCGTGGAGTAAAGCGCGATAAATCAAAAGTAATTCCTATCGACTGACCCAGGAGTAATGTGAAGTGTGACAAGAATTCTACAATACATGGCCCATGAAACCCTTGTGGAAACTTTGCCGACGTGATCCAACCAATTAATCAGTGGCCAGAGGGGGCGCAATATCACCGAATTCAACGTGGCGGAGTGGTGTCATTGTGCGGACGTCAGGCGACCTCGTGGTGCTGCAAGGCTGCGCTCATCTATTCACTCATAGCTATCTTGCTCAGTACATAGCTGAACCAAAACTTCCTATCTCCAAGCTCAATCGCTCACTCTTTCTCGGGCAAGCTGAATAAAGAATGCCACGTCCACACTCTAGGCAAGCTGGGAATGGAAGACTGCTACTGAGACTTCTGCCAGTCCACTCTTCACCTCAGTTTTTCCTCTAACAAAATCACTTACGCCAATTGCAGCGCAAGTCGCGTTAATTATACATCGCTTCCCAGCGCCGACCAATGCCTGCTCTGGGAAGTGAACAAATTCCCACAAAATTTCCCTTCCTCTCAACTTCTTCTATTTAGCTCCCCACAGGCCACCCATCAAGGTTAGCGCCTGCACAAACACAAAGTTTTCCAGAATTCCGACTCCCAGGAGAGTACTTCAAATTCCTTGGTCCTAGTTCCCACCGGAGGTCGGCGTATTTCATGCTGTCGCTTTTCACCTGATTTACTTCAGGCTCTGCAGACTGTGAATTCACCGTGAAGTTGCTATAGTCAGGAACACGCATATTTTGACCTCTGTAGACCTCTCCACCGTAGCTTTGCGCGGCTTTCCTGCCTGTTTCACAGAAAACGGGATGACAGACATTTATCAAGAGGCGTAAAGTTCTCCGTCTGTTTCCCGGTACAGCAGCATGGAGTTAGGGTCAACCACCCACTCACTGTCACTCATCTTAAGTCGGCTGGAGGCCGCACACTGTTACCGCTTTCTCAGAGCTTGAGCCGCCCTAAGCTGCCTATTGTCGCTTCCCTTAGCCGCTTCCCCGTCTGGCCACACTCAACTCTAAATGCTTCCCTGGGGTAAACTAGCGTCCAGTAAATTGACCCTTTTCCAAAAAGTTTTCATGTCGTGTGACTTACTTTAAAACCATCACCCGACATTAATTATTCCACTACATCCATACTATACCCTCTAAAAGATGCATTGTGCCTTTTCAGTCCTTTTGTTCAGCCCTACTGCTCACTCAACGTGAGTTAGTTGATCTTTAATGACTTCATGTATGGGGCATAGTTCTTGCCATCTTACACAGCCTCTCTCTTCAAATCAGTTTTGTAGTACAGGTGACGACTTCTATGGTGTTAGCACCTGTGGTACAAAATTAATATCTCCACACTGGTATTTTTAATCTGTTTGCGTGAGTGGTTATGGGCGATTGATTACCACTGCCTCCTCTCTGATGCAAACTCCCACTCATTCATAGGGCACCTGCCTTCAGTGACTAGATTAACTGTTAAAGACGTGGTCATTATTTAGTCTAATTTTACTTTAATCTCTGCCGATTCATGAGACAATTATTGGTCAGAGTACTCAAAAGAAAACTACAATTATATTACAAGGACACACGTTGCAAAGGGAAAATGCACATGTTTAAGCACCTCTGTGCTTGTCATTTGCATGGCAAGACCTGCAATTATAACTTAAGGTCCATTCACTCTCAGTTATCCATCCCTACTCGACTTAAATTACTAAAAATGTACATGAACTATATTCGTGTAACATTTGGTGAAGTTGATAGTAGTTCCTCTCATAAAATTACATGTGAATCCCCCTTTCACATTTTATAAATACAGGTCTTTTTTTGTGTCTGTCTCTGGACGTTTATATTGTGCATGGTGTAAGTGTCTGGCCCAGTCCAGTGTCTGGATTGTGTACACACACACACACACACACACATATATATATATAACACAAGCAAAATGACAAGAATCATTGCGTTTTGAGCAACCACTGTTGTGTATTTGTAACGAGGTATAAGTATGAAATATTATTTTAATACAAACAGACGTGACATGACAAATATATGACGTTTTAACAAATGGCACATTTATAAAATCATAGCCATCTTATAACATAATTCATAAACAGAACAAATGAGTACATTCGTTGAACCGCATGTTATTCATTTGAATCCACACTGACACACTCACACACACAGCACAAGTTTCTTGCAGGAACGGAAGTGACAATAGTTCTGACTAGCAAGTTTAGGGATGGCTAACGGCTGAGAAGAGAGCAACGTCGATTACGGCGATGGCGCCACAGGCGCCCACATCTTCTTTAGGTAGGATGGCTCTCACCTAAGAGCTCGTTGTTGACATCTTGTCGGACAGGCACAAGACCCCATCGGTGCATCTATGATTGGTGACCTCTCGCGGCTCAGCCACAGGTCATTGCTCATTCTATAGACGTTTTAGGGCAAGGCAGGGGTCGTGATAAGACAAGAGCCTATTTTTTGCTCAGGACCTCAAAGTTGGTGTCATTAGGCACAAAAGGTCAGCTGGGCTGTCGCTCCACCTGATTTGGTGAGCAACAAATACAGAAACCTTCTTGGACCTCTTCATTGCTACACCCGATCCGCACTGTGTACAGAGACCAGCACCGACCTCGTACACAGAGGTGCTGGATCTCACCTCTCCTTGGCTGCTCAGTTGACCACCGGCCCGTCGAATCAGGGCGTGGTCTGCATGCCATCGTCATCGTCAGCTGTGTGCTCCCCTCATTGTGTCGTCCTCGTTCCTTGTCAGCTCGTGTGTGGTGTGCAGGGTGTCGTCGCATCAACTCCCTCTCGCTCAGTTACGCCACCTTAACAAGCTAACTAATTTTAGTACATGGAAAGAGCTAAAAGTGCTAATGTTTAACCATCAGTACCATACATTTTTTTTAAATACATAAACAAAAAAAATGTACAAGACAACTTGCTTCACAGTCATTCACACACACACAATCAAGGGATAGGGAATCAAGATTATCTGGACATGATCCCATCACCATTTCTAACTACCAATTCCTACGACTAACAAGGAGTTGGCCAACCCAACTACATATCTACTATTTACTACTTTTTATCTCTAATCTTATTTTTTCTTCTGAATTCCCTATGTGGCAGACGTCCCTCTTATTGTGCCTGCGAACATGTATAAAACACAACAAACTTAGACATGTGTCAGTTTTACCAAGATTTTTGTTGGAAGTTTGGATAGCGTCCTTTATCGTGTTCTATTGTTACACTTCTTCTCTCCTCTATTTTCTTCCCGTTTTCTCCTTTTGTCACGATTGGTTTTATAAGGCCTGTGAATATGTTTCGGATTAGCAATGTCATAATGGCACAACACAAATATAGCTCACTGCTCACACTCGCAGTTGTTACACTATCTTGGCATCAACAAGTATTTCTGGCGTATCATTGCTGCTGTTCGCTCTCTAGATGTTTACATCCGGTTCATTTCAACATACACTGAGTGCGCTAATTCACGCTACTGCGCATAGCTGTCCACCTCTTACGTATTCAGTGGCATACGAGATGTGTCGGTGCGTCCTCATACTGATCTACGGGACTGGCCACCTTAAATATGTTCTCCAATGACGGAGATACAATTACGGGAACTTTTCTGTGATTTATAGAATTCCTAAGTTATCTTTTACTAGGAGTACGCCCAGAAATACTTGTATTCCATTCTTTAATCATGTGTATTTACAAAATACTCTAGTGCACTTTACTTTTTTAACATTGAGAGGCGAGATATCATTATTAATAATAAAAACGCAAAATATCGGCACATATAAACGAGACATTCTACCACTAAGATCAGTATATACACAAACAAACAAGACACTTTAACAAAAATCCTTATTCTAAGCCTATATTTACTACAATTCCATGTACAAAGTCTGCAGTTCATCACTCCACAAATGCCTTTACATGCGCTATCGGATGCACCCCCAGTGATTTTCCTGTCTTTATGGATTCTACTTCCAATCTACATCTACATCTACATCTATACTCCGCAAGCCACCCAACGGTGTGTGGCGGAGGGCACTTTACGTGCCACTGTCATTACCTCCCTTTCCTGTTCCAGCCGCGTATGGTTCGCGGGAAGAACGACTGTCTGAAAGCCTCCGTGCGCGCTCTAATCTCTCTAATTTTACATTCGTGATCTCCTCGGGAGGTATAAGTAGGGGGAAGCAATATATTCGATACCTCATCCAGAAACGCACCCTCTCGAAACCTGACGAGCAAGCTACACCGCGATGCAGAGCGGCTCTCTTGCAGAGCCTGCCACTTGAGTTTGTTAAACATCTCCGTAACGCTATCACGGTTACCAAATAACCCTGTTACGAAACGCGCCGCTCTTCTTTGGATCTTCTCTATCTCCTCCGTCAACCCGATCTGGTACGGATCCCACACTGATGAGCAATACTCAAGTATAGGTCGAACGAGTGTTTTGTAAGCCACCTCCCTTGTTGATGGACTACATTTTCTAAGGACTCTCCCAATGAATCTCAACCTGGACCCGCCTTACCAACAATTAATTTTATATGATCATTCCACTTCAAATCGTTCCGCACGCATACTCCCAGATATTTTACAGAAGTAACTGCTACCAGTGTTTGTTCCGCTATCATATAACCATACAATAAAGGATCCTTCTTTCTATGTATTCGCAATACATTACATTTGTCTATGTTAAGGGTCAGTTGCCACTCCCTGCAGCAAGTGCCTATCCGCTGTAGATCTTCCTGCATTTCGCTACAAGTTTCTATTGCTGCAACTTCTCTGTATACTACAGCATCATCCGCGAAAAGCCGCATGGAACTTCCGACACTATCTACTAGGTCATTTATTTATATGTATTGTGAAAAGCAATGGTCCCATAACACTCCCCTGTGGCACGCCAGAGGTTACTTTAACGTCTGTAGACGTCTCTCCATTGATAACAACATTCTGTGTTCTGTTTGCTAAAAACTCTTCAATCCAGCCACACAGCTGGTCTGATATTCCGTAGGCTCTAATTTTGTTTATCAGGCGACAGTGCGGAACTGTATCGAATGCCTTCCGGAAGTCAAGAAAAATAGCATCTACCTGGGAGCCTGTATCTAATATTTTCTGGGTCTCATGAACAAATAAAGCGAGTTGGGTCTCACACGATCGCTGTTTCCGGAATCCATGTTGATTCCGACATAGTAGATTCTGGGTTTCCAAAAACGACATGATACTCGAGCAAAAAACATGTTCTAAAATTCTACAACAGATCGACGTCAGAGATATAGGTCTATAGTTTTGCGCATCTGATCGACGACCCTTCTTGAAGACTGGGACTACCTGTGCTCTTTTCCAATCATTTGGAACCTTCCGTTCCTCTAGAGACTTGCGGTACACGGCTGTTAGAAGGGGGGCAAGTTCTTTCGCGTACTCTGTGTAGAATCGAATTGGTATCCCGTCAGGTCCAGTGGACTTTCCTCTGTTGAGTGATTCCAGTTGCTTTTCTATTCCTTGGACACTTATTTCGATGTCAGCCATTTTTTCGTTTGTGCGAGGATTTAAAGAAGGAACTGCAGTGCGGTCCTCCTCTGTGAAACAGCTTTGGAAAAAAGTGTTTAGTATTTCAGCTTTACGCGTGTCATCCTCTGTTTCAATGCCTTCATCATCCCGGAGTGTCTGGATATGCTGTTTCGAGCCACTTACTGATTTAACGTAAGACCAGAACTTCCTAGGATTTTCTGTCAAGTTGGTACATAGAATTTTACTTTCGAATTCACTGAACGCTTCACGCATAGCCCTCCTTACGCTAACTTTGACATCGTTTAGCTTCTGTTTGTCTGAGAGGTTTTGGCTGCGTTTAAATTTGGAATGAAGCTCTCTTTGCTTTCGCAGTAGTTTCCTAACTTTGTTGTTGTACCACGGTGGGTTTTTCCCGTCCCTCACAGTTTTACTCGGCACGTACCTGCCTAAAACGCATTTTACGATTGCCTTGAACTTTTTCCATAAACACTCAACATTGTCAGTGTCGGAACAGAAATTTTCGTTTTGATCTGTTAGGTAGTCTGAAATCTGTCTTCTATTACTCTTGCTAAACAGATAAACCTTCCTCCCTTTTTTTATATTCCTATTAACTTCCATATTCAGGGATGCTGCAACGGTCTTATGATCACTGATTCCCTGTTCTGCACATACAGAGTCAAAAAGTTCGGGTCTGTTTGTTATCAGTAGGTCCAAGATGTTATCTCCACGAGTCGGTTCTCTGTTTGTTTGCTCGAGGTAATTTTCGGATAGTGCACTCAGTATAATGTCACTCGATGCGTTGGCATGCGCTATTCTCCGCAAGCGCACAGGCCCACTATACGCGGCGAAGAACTTCCTTTGCTTGTTTGACAGCTGGTGTGTCTTAATGAGTACCTTTTCCCCAACCACAAATTGTCGTACTCGCGTCCTTTTATCCACTCGTGCTTTGCGCTTCTCGCCTGCACGTCGGATATTTTGTAGGGCTTCCTCCACGACGGTCCCATGTCGCTGACGTGTTCTTGGAGGAAACTCCACTAACTGACGGAGCCTGTCCGGCGGGTCCCGGTTCTTTAGTACCGTAATTGGAGCTGACAGTGTGGTGCTGTGGGGTATCTCATTAATTACTTCCTGGAAATCTTTGATGAAGATGTCCCACGTGGCGTGCTTCTTACTGCAGTACAATCTGCAAAGGTTTCGTAAATCCTTCATTGTTCTTTCAGAGGGATTAGAGCTGGGGTGGAAGCGGGATATGAAAACTGGTTTAATTCCATGACTTTCAAGTGTTCTCTTCCATACCTCCGACCTGTAATGTGGCCCATTGTCTGACAAAATATACTCTACTGGCCCTACCTGTGCCAGGAAATCTTTACGTAGCGCCTTGCTCACCGTTGTCCCGGTTGCTCTTTTCAATGGTGTCAGGGTGACGTACTTAGACATTAATTCTAAGACCACCATGATGTATCTATAACCCCTTTGTGTGGTTGGTAACGAACCCATCAAGTCCGTCGCCGTTGTCTGTCATAAATTTTTCGGAATAATGGGGTACACAGGCAGCTGCATGGCTGCAGTACTTGTTTTCGTCTTCTGACACTTCTTACATACCGCGAGAACCTTGCGTATTCGCCTCTCGATGTTTTTGAAGTGACAGACGCTTTTTAGTTTCAAGAAGCACTTCCTGGGTCCGAAGTGAGCGTAACTGAGATGTGTATACCAGATGAGTTTATTTATTACTTCCTCTGGCACACACACAACCCACAACGTCTCACCCGGATTTCTTCTGTAAAACAGGACCCCCTTTCTTAACAGATAATGCTGCCTAAGCCTGGCTTGCGTTCTATCTTTCCACTTTTCTTTTATTCCTCTCAGCACAGGATCTTCGTCTTGTTCTCGCCCAATATCACGCATTGCCTCTGTGATATAATTTTCAAATGCCACTTTTCGTAGATAGAACAAGGAGAAATGTTCTTGTTCCAGTTCTTCAGCCTGATAATCGCTTATCCCCAGAGGGGAACGGGATAGTGCATCCGCTATTACATTTGTGGGTCCCGGTACGTAGACTATTGTGAAATTGAATTCCTGGAGGACAGCAACCCATCTCGCAAGCCTCCCATGCGTTAATTTGGCAGTAAGTAAGAACTCCAGAGCTCTATGATCGGTATAGACACGTGCCTTACGTCCGAATAAAAAGTACTTGAACTTCTGGAAACCCCACACTATCGCGAGGGCCTCCAGTTCGGTTACTGAGTAGTTCCTTTCGCTTTTACTCAGCATCCGACTCCCGAACGCGATCGTTTTGTTTATCTTTACTCCATCTTCTTCATATTCTTGGAAGACCATTACGCCTAGCCCGGTTTTCGCGCTATCCGTGGCCATACAGAAGTCACGCGCCAGATCAGGATGTGACAGAATCGGAGCTTTTACCAGAGTTGATTTTAGCATACTGAATTCTCTTTCTGCATCATTGTCCCATACCCACGCCGCATTCTTTCCGGTTAATTGACACAGTCGTGGTGTCGCTAATGCCACTATATATATGAATTTTTTGCAAAAATTAACGACACCGAGAAAGCCTCTCAGCTGTTTCCTTGTGGTAGGCGTTGCAAATTCTGCGATTGCTCTCATATGTTCTGAGTCTGGCATAATGCCTTCCCCTAAGATGACATGACCCAAAAAATGTACTTGTCTTCCTCCAAAACAGAACTTTTTTTATATTTACCGTCACCCCACGTTTCCTTAATTTGGAGATCACTTCTCCTAGAAGATTGTTGTGAGATTCCCATGTCTTTTCCGCAATGAGGATATCATCAACGTAACATGTTATTTTCTCCCTTACCCCTCATCCAAAATTGTTCCTAATCCTCTTATAAATGCTGCAGACGGAATATTCAGGGCAAAGGGGAGTCTCTTAAATTGATAGCATCTACCAAATGCGATGAACGCCGTGTATCTTCTACATTCTGGATCCAACTCGATTTGCCAGAAGCTGGATTTCAAATCCAGAGAGGAAAACACCGAAACTCCATGGAATTTCTGCAGCAACTCATCGAGCCTCGCGGGTCTGTCGGTTTCCGGAACTATGATCGTATTGATCTGCCGGGAATCTAACACAAGTGGAATTTCCCTTTCCTTTTGTCTACAATCCTGAGGGGGCTGTTGTATTGTGACTTTGCTGGCTCTATCACATCCTCCCTCTGCATCCGCTGGAGTTCGATGAAAACACGATCTCGGTACGACCACGAAATCGGGTACGGCAGTGCTCGAAACGGTTTGTGCCTCTTCACGTCAAATTTATATTGATAGCCCTTTATGGAGCCCGTCTTGGGGAGAAAAACTTCAATATTCCTTCTTAGCACATTGTCTAACCCTTCTTTGTCTGCGTCTCTTATGACCTTTATGCCCTGCAATTTCTCGCTTATTTCCTTATGTATTTCTACTAACTGTACTTGTTTCGAAGTACTATCTCGATTGTCCTGTCCGCCGTGGGCTTCACCTGTTGACTCCTCCTGGTTTGGAAACTGTAGTCTGAGACAGCTCTTTCGTACCTGCCCTGGGATTGCTTGTTCATCGAAACGAAGATGGATTTTGTCATCCTCTCCTGATGTGACTTCTCCTCGACCCAAATCGATTATGGCTTTGTTCGTTGATAGGAAATCCATACCAATGATAATATCGGTGGACAGTTTAGGAATGACAAAAAGATTAGCAGTCAACTGATGTCCAATGACATTCGAATTCTAAACGTGTCTGTTGAGATATTTCTATACTCTTTCCAAGTAATGCACCCCTGACCTCCGTCTTTTGTGTGGCAAGAGTCGGTGGGTTCAGTACATTCTTACATGTCTAAAATACCTGTTCTGAGATCGCTGAAAACTGGCTTCCACTATCAATTATAGCGGCTACCGTTAAGTCACCTATTTTGATTTTGACTACTGGGTATATTTCTTTATTTTGTGCCCTTCCTTTTCTTGGAAGGAGTAGCTCGGTGACATCCTCGTATTCGATAATGTTTATGTTATTGACTAGTTCCGAGGTTACGGACGTTTTGCAACTCCTGTCCGCGCTCTGGTCTAGTCATTCGTAATCCTGCCCATAAGGTGGGATGTACCAGGCTTCGGAGGGCGGACTTCGACCTCTTCCTGGTTGTTATTTTGGTAACCATAATTCGTGTTCCTTCCCGATTGCTGATTACCGCCCCAGGTTGTTGCACCGGAGAGTGTCGCTCTTCTTCCATGTACCTTCTTTTCGAGTTGTCATTACTCTTATTTTGATTGTGGCCGTTGTAGTTCGGTGCTACCGTACTATCCCACTGGGGTCCATTATTGCGACGGTTGTTATTTAGTTCACGCTGTCGGCGTTTCTCCCGCGCCTGTTCTTCTTGAAAGGCGAATTCCAGTTCTCACAAAATGCCCTTAAATACCTCAGTATCGCTACCGCAACGACCGGCAGCAAGTGATTGTTGATACGAGATGGGAAGTTTCATGTAGCATAATCTGATGATTTCTGCACCGCTAAATGGGTTGTCTAGATACTGGTTCCTTTTGGTCATATTTTCAAAAAATTTGACCTGACTCCGGTACCCTGCCCCTTCCATATCTCTGGACATCATAATTTCTTGTTTGATCCTTTCTTGGGTTTCTTTAGACCAATACTTGCCCAAGAAGGCGTTTTTGAATTCTTCGAACGAGACGCTCGTCTTCGCTACGTTTCTCATGTACTCAGCGGTCGCGCCCTCCATATGGGAACACACAAAATCCAGCTGGTACATCAATCGCCAGTGTGGAAGCAAAGATAACTCGAATTAGCCCATAAAAATTTTTGGATGCAAGCTATTACCTTCGGCCTTGTAGTGATGGAACTTTCGGATTGATACAAAATGCTTGTAGTCAAACCGGTCATCATTCCAGTTATCATATCGACCGTTCTTACGATGCTTCTAACAGCCGTGTACCGCAAGTCTCTAGAGGAACGGAAGGTTCCAAATGATTGGAAAAGAGCACAGGTAGTCCCAGTTTTCAAGAAGGGTCGTCGAGCAGATGCGCAAAACTATAGACCTATATCTCTGACGTCGATCTGTTGTAGAATTTTTTGCTCGAGTATCATGTCGTTTTTGGAAACCCAGAATCTACTATGTAGGAATCAACATGGATTCCGGAAACAGCGATCGTGTGAGACCCAACTCGCTTTATTTGTTCATGAGACCCAGAAAATATTAGATACAGGCTCCCAGGTAGATGCTGTTTTTATTGACTTCCGGAAGGCGTTCGATACAGTTCCGCCCTGTCGCCTGATAAACAAATAAGAGCCTACGGAATATCAGACCAGCTGTGTGGCTGGATTGAAGAGTTTTTAGCAAACAGAACACAGCATGTTGTTATCAACAGAGAGATGTCTACAGACGTTAAAGTAACCTCTGGCGTGCCACAGGGGAGTGTTATGGGACCATTGCTTTTCACAATACATATAAATGACCTAGTAGATAGTGTCGGAAGTTCCATGCGGCTTTTCGCGGATGATGCTGTAGTATACAGAGAAGTTGCAGCATTAGAAAATTGTAGCGAAATGCAGGAAGATCTGCAGCGGATAGGCACTTGGTGCAGGGCGTGGCAACTGACCCTTAACATAGACAAATGTAATGTATTGCGAATACATAGAAAGAAAGAAGGATCCTTTATTGTATGATTATATGATAGCGGAACAAACACTGGTAACAGTTACTTCTGTAAAATATCTGGGAGTATGCGTGCGGAACGATTTGAAGTGGAATGATCATATAAAATTAATTGTTGGTAAGGCGAGTACCAGGTTGAGATTCATTGGGAAAGTCCTTAGAAAATGTAGTCCATCAACAAAGGAGGTGGCTTACAAAACACTCGTTCGACCTATACTTGAGTACTGCTCATCAGTGTGGGATCCGTACCAGATCGGGTTGACGGAGGAGATAGAGAAGATCCAAAGAAGAGCGGCGTGTTTCGTCACAGGGTTATTTGGTACCCGTGATAGCGTTACGGAGAAGTTTAACAAACGCAAGTGGCAGACTCTGCAAGAGAGGCGCTCTGCATCGCGGTGTAGCTTGCTCGCCATGTTTCGAGAGGCTGCGTTTCTGGATGAGGTATCGAATATATTGCTTCCCCCTACTTATACCTCCCGAGGAGATCACGAATGTAAAATTAGAGAGATTAGAGCGCGGACGGAGGCTTTCAGACAGTCGTTCTTCCCGCGAACCATACGCGACTGGAACAGGAAAGGGAGGTAATGACAGTGGCACGTAAAGTGCCCTCCGCCACACACCGTTGTGTGGCTTGCGGAGTATAAATGTAGATGTAGATGTAGAACTTCGGGACGTGGACGAATTCGTTCCGACACGCTATCGTCATCTCTCCCCTTCTGTATGTTCGACAGTTGTTCGGTACATCTAATCAGCTGACAGCAATTGTGCTCACTCGACTGCTGCGCGCTGTCCGTGTTTACCTCGGTTGTTGCCTCAGAGCTGTGAATGAAGGCATGGCTCCCGTTGCTTATAGTGCTGTGTTCCGCCAAATGACGGTTCAGTCGACGCAGTAATTGCACCCTTCTCCTTTCCTGATGTCTCTGTAATGAGACGTTTTACCTCGTCCTCTAAATTTCTTTTTAATATCGCCACCTCCTCTTTCAACATCTCGTTAGGCCCTATGTCCGGTTGCTTTTGTTGCTTTTCTTCAACACGTTTTATCCGGCTTTGTAGCCTTGATAACATGACATTTCCTACGTTTGCCGTGCTTTGCGTGGAGTCCCGAGTTTCGCTCGCTATTTTCCTTGCACCTTTTACAATTAATTTGGCTTCAAATGCCGTTCGTTTGATCTACATCTACATCTACATTTATACTCCGCAAGCCACCCAACGGTGTGTGGCGGAGGGCACTTTACGTGCCACTGTCATTACCTCCCTTTCCTGTTCCAGTCGCGTATGGTTCGCGGGAAGAACGACTGTCTGAAAGCCTCTGTGCGCGCTCTAATCTCTCTAATTTTACATTCGTGATCTCCTCGGGAGGTATAAGTAGGAGGAATCAATATATTCGATACCTCATCCAGAAACGCACCCTCTCGAAACCTGGCGAGCAAGCTACACCGCGATGCAGAGCGCCTCCCTTGCAGAGTCTGCCACTTGAGTTTGTTAAACATCTCCGTAACGCTATCACGGGTACCAAATAACCCTGTGACGAAACACGCCGCTCTTCTTAGGATCTTCTCTATCTCCTCCGTCAACCCGATCTGGTACGGATCCCACACTGATGAGCAATACTCAAGTATAGGTCGAACGAGTGTTTTGTAAGCCACCTCCTTTGTTGATGGACTACATTTTCTAAGGACTCTCCCAATGAATCTCAACCTGGTACCCGCCTTACCAACAATTAATTTTATATGATCATTCCACTTCAAATCGTTCCGCACACAAACTCCCAGATATTTTACAGAAGTCACTGCTACCAGTGTTTGTTCCGCTACCATATAATCATATAATAATGGATCCTTCTTTCTATGTATTCGCAATACATTACATTTGTCTATGTTAAGGGTCAGTTGCCACGCCCTGCACCAAGTGCCTATCCGCTGCAGATCTTCCTGCATTTCGCTACAATTTTCTAATGCTGCGACTTCTCTGTATACTACAGCATCATCCGCGAAAAGCCGCATGGAACTTCCGACACTATCTACTAGGTCATTTATATATATTGTGAAAAGCAATGGTCCCATAACACTCCCCTGTGGCACGCCAGAGGTTACTTTAACGTCTGTAGACATCTCTCTGTTGATAACAACATGCTGTGTTCTGTTTGCTAAAAACTCTTCAATCCAGCCACACAGCTGGTCTGATATTCCGTAGGCTCTTACTTTGTTTATCAGGCGACAGTGCGGAACTGTATCGAACGCCTTCCGGAAGTCAAGAAAAATAGCATCTACCTGGGAGCCTGTATCTAATATTTTCTGGGTCTCACGAACAAATAAAGCGAGTTGGGTCTCACACGATCGCTGTTTCCGGAATCCATGTTGATTCCTACATAGCAGATTCTCAGTTTCCAAAAACGACATGATACTCGAGCAAAAAACATGTTCTAAAATTCTACAACAGATCGACATCAGAGATATAGGTCTATAGTTTTGCGCATCTGATCGACGACCCTTCTTGAAGACTGGGACTACCTGTGCTCTTTTCCAATCATTTGGAACCTTCCGTTCCTCTAGAGACTTGCGGTACACGGTTGTTAGAAGGGGGGCAAGTTCTTTCGCGTACTCTGTGTAGAATCGAATTGGTATCCCGTCAGGTCCAGTGGACTTTCCTCTGTTGAGTGATTTCAGTTGCTTTTCTATTCCTTGGACATTTATTTCGATGTCAGCCATTTTTTTCGTTTGTGCGAGGATTTAGAGAAGGAACTGCAGTGCGGTCTTTCTCTGTGAAACAGCTTTGGAAAAAGGTGTTTAGTATTTCAGCTTTACGCTTGTCATCCTCTGTTTCAATGCCATCATCATCCCGGAGTGTCTGGACATGCTGTTTCGATCCACTTACTGATTTAACGTAAGACCAGAACTTCCTAGGATTTTCTGTCAAGTCGGTACATAGAATTTTACTTTCGAATTCACTGAATGCCTCACGCATAGCCCTCCTTACGCTAACTTTGACATCGTTTAGCTTCTGTTTGTCTGAGAGGTTTTGGCTGCGTGTAAACTTGGAGTTAAGCTCTCTTTGCTTTCGCAGTAGTTTCCTAACTTTGTCGTTGTACCACGGTGGGTTTTTCCCGTCCCTCACAGTTTTACTCGGCACGTACCTGTCTAAAACGCATTTTACGATTGCCTTGAACTTTTTCCATAAACACTCAACATTGTCAGTGTCGGAACAGAAATTTTCGTTTTGATCTGTTAGGTAGTCTGAAATCTGCCTTCTATTACTCTTGCTAAACAGATAAACCTTCCTCCCTTTTTTTATATTCCTATTAACTTCCATATTCAGGGATGCTGCAAAGGCCTTATGATCACTGATACCCTGTTCTGCACTTACAGAGTCGAAAAGTTCGGGTCTGTTTGTTATCAGTAGGTCCAAGATGTTATCTCCACGAGTCGGTTCTCTGTTTAATTGGTCGAGGTAATTTTCGGATAGTGCACTCAGTATAATGTCACTCGATGCTCTGTCCCTACCACCCGTCCTAAACATCTGAGTGTCCCAGTCTATATCTGGTAAATTGAAATCTCCACCTAAGACTATAACATGCTGAGAAAATTTATGTGAAATGTATTCCAAATTTTCTCTCAGTTGTTCTGCCACTAATGCTGCTGAGTCGGGGGGTCGGTAAAAGGAGCCAATTATTAACCTAGCTCGGTTGTTGAGTGTAACCTCCACCCATAATAATTCACAGGAACTATCCACTTCTACTTCACTACAGGATAAACTACTACTAACAGCGACGAACACTCCACCACCGGTTGCATGAAATCTATCCTTTCTAAACACCGTCTGTACCTTTGTAAAAATTTCGGCAGAATTTATCTCTGGCTTCAGCCAGCTTTCTGTACCTATAACGATTTCAGCGTCGGTGCTTTCTATCAGCGCTTGAAGTTCCGGTACTTTACCAACGCAGCTTCGACAGTTTACAATTACAATACCGTTGCTGCTTGGTCCCCGCATGTCCTGACTTTGCCCCGCGCCCGTTGAGGCTGTTGCCCTTTCTGTACTTGCCCGAGGCCATCTAACCTAAAAAAACCGCCCAGCCCACGCCACACAACCCCTGCTACCCGTGTAGCCGCTTGTTGCGTGCAGTGGACTCCTGACCTATCCAGCGGAACCCGAAACCCCACCACCCTATGGCGCAAGTCGAGGAATCTGCAGCCCACACGGTCGCAGAACCGTCTCAGCCTCTGAATCAGACCCTCCACTCGGCTCTGTACCAAAGGTCCGCAGTCAGTCCTGTCGACGATGCTGCAGATGGTGAGCTCTGCTTTCATCCCGCTAGCGAGACTGGCAGTCTTCACCAAATCAGATAGCCGCCGGAAGCCAGAGAGGATTTCCTCTGATCCATAGCGACACACATCATTGGTGCCGACATGAGTGACCACCTGCAGATGGGTGCGCCCTGTACCCTTCATGGCATCCGGAAGGACCCTTTCCACATCTGGAATGACTCCCCCCGGTATGCACACAGAGTGCACTTTGGTTTTCTTCCCCTCCCTTGCTGCCATATCCCTAAGGGGCCCCATTACGCGCCTGACATTGGAGCTCCCAACTACTAGTAAGCCCACCCTCTGCGACCGCCCGGATCTTGCAGACTGAGGGACAACCTCTGGAACAGGACAAGCAGCCATGTCAGGCCGAAGATCAGTATCAGCCTGAGACAGAGCCTGAAACCGGTTCGTCAGACAAACTGAAGAGGCCTTCCGTTCAGCCCTCCGGAATGTCTTTCGCCCCCTGCCACACCTTGAGACGACCTCCCACTCTACCACAGGTGAGGGATCAGCCTCAATGTGGGCAGTTTCCCGGGCAACCACAGTCGTAGTCCAATCGGGGGATGCGTGGGACGAGCTGGCCGTCCCCGACAAACCCCCCATCCGGACCCCCACAGTGATGCCCATTGGCAACAGCCTCAAGCTGTGTGACCGAAGCCAACACTGCCTGAAGCTGGGAGCGAAGGGATACCAACTCAGCCTGCATCCGAACACAGCAGTTGCAGTCCCTATCCATGCTAAAAACTGTTGTGCAAAGAACGTCTGAACTAATCTACACAGAGCGCAAACAAAACGACACAAAATTTAAACGGTTATTAAAATACAAGATTGCCTAGTAAATACAGTAATGCTGCTACTTGCGCACTGCTGACACACTGCTCGGCGGCGGAAGGAGACTACGCGATTTTACACTATTCAGGTACTAAAACGCGATGCTACAACTCTCAAATAGTATAATACGCCCGAAATTTATGAATTAAACAATGCAAGTACCAAAAACACGCAAAGAAATTAAGAATTAAACTATGTAACAAATGAGTGAGCTAGGAGTATACGACTTGCTGCTGCAGCTGCTTATCCAACGGCGGCAGGGAGCACACTGACTGTGACTAACCGACACTGGCCGTTCAAAAACAAAAACAGAAGACAGACGACTACGCGAATTTACACTATTCAGTTACTAAAACGCGATGCTACAACTCTCAAATACTATAATACGCCCGAAATTTATGAATTAAACAATGCAAGTACCAAAAACACGCAAAGAAATTAAGAATTAAACTATGTAACAAAAGAGTGAGCTAGGAGTATACGACTTGCTGCTGCAGCTGCTTATCCAACGGCGGCAGGGAGCAATCTCTTTCTCTATTTTGACGCCGAGATTCTTTACCTCCTCTTTTACTTGCTCTTTCAACTCCGAATTCGCCTTTTTAATTTCGGCATTAAGGTTCTCTTTCAGCTCCGAATTCTCCTTTTGAATTTCGGCATTAAGGTTGGCGCTCTGCTCTAAGTTCACGGTTTGCATCTGTTGCAACAGGTCCGTAATGTTTTTGAGAGTAGCCGAATTTTGATCCTCGTCCTTTTGTGGTTGAAAATGCGGCTCTTGTCCTCTGTTCTGCGGAACCCTTCGATATCTAGACAAGTACCGTCTCTGCGCCCTTGTCGGATCACTTGTGAAAGAATCGTTTGATAATCGTCGGACACCGTTTTGTTCCAACACACTCTGGCTTCTTAGGCTGGATCTTCCATACTTATGGATTAATCCTGTACTCCCTGCGTCCCCCGAGCCCTCAGTATCACTGCCTGAATCAACGTCCTTGCTATTCAGCGGACTAAACCAGTCATGAGACGCAGTTTCAGGAAGTTCCAACTCGCGTTCGTCACGCTTATCGGTAGAGCTTTCCCTACTATCGCCAATGCTCTGCCGAGTAATAGTCTGATTATATTCTGCCGTTGTCTTGGCTTTTCCCCTCGTTATCATTAGCACTTTTATGTTACACGAAAACTCAAAACCCAGGTACCCCTTACACTCAATAATTAGATAACACAAAACATGTATCAGGACACAAATTGATACACTGGGTGTGAGCAATGACTCGACAAACAGTTCATCAATAATTCCCTCAAAAAGGCTAGTACCAATGATTGTGTCCTGAGTGCTCAGCATCGGCTGATTACGGCACTGCACATCATAAGTACTCCAACAATTCATAAATACAATGCAGAGGCACCTATAAATGTCGGTTTGAAAGGACAGCACATGAAGAAGACAATGTAACTTATTGTAACTAATGCTACCCGTTTTTCAATTAAAATGGCTAAGCAATGGATCACGTGGAAAAATTTCCTATTTCAAGACTACTTCCTAGCAAATCCCAAAGAATCGTATCCTGGCATGGGTCAGCCATATGTAACACCCTACCCGTCATTTACCTGGTTTTGGTGTGTGTTCATCCCAGGTAATTGACTAACAGATCAACAAAGAGTGCAAAACTGCCGCAATGTCGGATAACGCAAAGAAAGTAATAAGGCCCTGTGACTCCTGATTGAACTGCGGTGGCAGTGTTGACATTAATTGATTCAGAATTGGTCCCTTTTAATTAAGAGGGGGTGCACATTGATGTTATTCACCTATTGAACACCAGATGCAAATGTTGAACATAAAATTAATTAAGAAAGTGACTTGGGATTTCAATTACTTGATTGAAAACAGATGGAGTCGATTAGCACCGATTTATTTTAACTCACGACCTTCAATCAACACATTACATGACTCTCCTAACAGGCAGTGGTAATAAATTACGTTTGCGTGGAGTAAAGTGCGATAAATTGAAAGTAATTCCTATCGACTGACCCAGGCGTAATGCAAAGTGCGAGAAGAATTCCACAATACATGGCCCATGAAACCCTTGTGGAAACTTTGCCGACGTGATCCAACAAATTAATCAGTGGCTGGAGCGAGCTCAATATCACCTAATTCAGCTGAGTAAAGAATGCCACGTCCACACTCTAGGCAAGCTGGGAACGGAAGACCGCTACTGAGACTTCTGCCAGTCCGCTCTTCGCCTCGGTTTCGCCTCCAGCAAAATAACTTACGCCAATTGAAGCGCAGTTCGCGTTAATTATGCGTCGCTTCCCAGCGCCGACCAATGCCTGCTGTGAGAAGTGAACAAATTCCCACAAAATTTCCCTTCCTCTCAACTTTTTCTATTTAGCTCCCCCCCAGGCCACCCATCAAGGTTAGCGTCTGCACAAACACCAAGTTCTCCGGAATTCTGACTACCAGGAGAGTACTTCAAATTCCTTGGTCCTACGTTCACATCAGAGGCCGGCGTATTTCATGCTGTCGCTCTTCACCTGATTTACTTCAGGCTCTGCAGACCGTGAATTCACCGTGAAGTTGATATAGTCACCAACACGCATATTTTGACCTCTGTTGACCGCTCCACCTTAGCTTTGCGCGGCTTACTCGTCTGTTTCACAGAAAACGGGATGACGGACATTTATCAACATGCGTAAAGTTCTCCGTCTGTTTCCCGGTACAGCAGCATGGAGTAAGGGTCAACCACCCACTCACTGTCACTCATCTTAAGGCGGCTGGAGGCCGCGCACCGTTACCGATTTCTCAGAGCTTGAGCCGCCCTAAGCTGCCTATTGTCGCTTCCCTTAGCCGCTCCCCCATCTGGCAGCACTCAACTCTAAATTCTTCCCTGGGGTAAACTAGCGTCCAGTAAATCGACTCGTTCCCACAAAGTTTTCATGTCGTGTGACTTACTTTAAAACCACCACCCGACATTAATTATTACACTACATCCATACTATACCCTCTAAAAGATGCATTGCGCCTTGTCAGTCAGTTTGTTCAGCCCTACTGCTTGCTCAACGTGAGATAGGTGATCTTTAATGACTTCATGTAAGGGGCATAGTTCTTGCCATCTTACAACAGCCGTGTGTAAATAGGCGCTGTTTTGTAACGAGGGGGATTCAAGTGTGGCAGCTTTCCTGGAAGGTGGGCCGTGTCACACCACCAGCTACACACAGCAGCAGATGGGACGCCAGTGTTCCAGTCCACGGAGGGTCGCTGGTTCGAACCCTTGAGGCTAATGCATAGTCCATAGCCAGCCAGTGGAGGGTCACTCGACAACTCGCTACCGTGGGCAGTTTTCTTGGCTGCCAACACACACCAGAGGCATCCCAAGGCGAGTGCCACAGACTTGGCTGTCAGATTGCAGGCACTTCTGGTCACCGCAATCTTAACCACGACAGCGAAGAAGTACGCAGTGTTCATCTCTCACTTCACATTCACCTGAATGTCAATTATATCGCCAAAGCGTTGACCGTTCATGTGAATATCTACACTTTGTCATTTTGTGGTAGGTACGTATTCAGAACACAAATTTTCGTTACACGTGAGGATTTTATTGAGAGAAGTATTGTCCGAGTTCTGTGTGAGACAAACTTTGACATCCTATTTTCTTCTCCGAAACATTCTGGAAAATATCGTGAGCTCTTGATTTTGAGATGTTGCTTCACTGGGATTTGTGATGCAATAGTGTTGACGCAATACGATAGCACGTCCACTACTGAACGCTGCTGGTTCACAGCTGACAAGTCTTATCCACACCTTGATAGTGGATAGTTGAAGCTGCCACCGTATTTACTGCGCTGACGTGGCTTATACGCCAGGAATAAAATCAGTCTCATAACTGTTTGGACGAAGTCTTCTGTTATTCTCAGCCCTCGATTGGTCGCAAAATTAAAATCCAGTGAAGCTCTGCTCAGATGTGTATGCCCGACGATCGCGTCACGTCGCACTTTTCAGTTGTGAGTGCACGGCAAACACGTAAGGACGCGCAAGTGCGAAAAGACTGCTGACCAGTTTCGTCTGATTTCATTCAGCGCACGTAACGTAACTGTCATGCATTTCCTTCTTCATTACAATTCCCGGCCGCACATAGCAGTGGCAACGAAGATGCTCCTACAGAGCTTTCGATCGGAAGTGTTTGATCACCCACCGAACAGCCCGGGCTTGGCTCCCTCTGATTTTCATCTCTTCGCTCACATGTACTGCTAGCTATAACGACAGCCTTTTAGCACAGACAACCAATTCCAGACCACCGTAGGAAATTAGTGAAAATCACAGGCGGCTGCCTTCTGTGACGAGGTTGTTGTGATTTAGTATCACACTACAACTAAACAGAAGTGGTGACTTTGCAGAGAAGTGGCTGGAAGGAGTAACAAAATGAGGCACATAAGACACTTTTGATTTCCACTGTGATTTCCATTTCGTGACCGACCGGAAAAAAGCGCTCATAAGTGTTCTTTGAAACTTTTGCGGATCCCGTTATACAGTAGGAGGGGGATCTTTGGCAACAACTGAGCTTGTATATGCCTGATCTATCATAGGGTGATTGGAAAGGAGGGGGGGGGGGGGAGGGACGGAACTGTTATTCATTAAGTTGCGAACAGCAAGTTGCTGTAACTCATCGTTTGTGTGAAACCTTATCTTTATAATTTTGTTTTCAAACAAGTTGCTTATTTTGTAGGATAAGCTTCCTAAAACAAACTGGACAGGTGCGAGTAGGTCTCGCACACTGAGGGTTCCGACCAAACTTAATTATGTTTCAAGACAGTTCATACAGTCCCGGAGTCGAGGATATGGACGATTTTTGCCTGTTGTGTACATTGATCCTGGGAAGATATTGGTCCTGTGGATTCCAGGACTTTCCAGAATATTTTAATTTTAAGTTTGACATCAAATGAGAAAAGAAAATTTATCCGTGTGATATAATTATAAGCTAACAATTTTCGGATCTTTTCCTTTACTTGGATTATGAAGCATTGCTTTTTGCCGAATTTCATGATTTTAGGTCAACGGAAAGTATCTTATGGGTTTATATGAGTGAGTTTTCGAGTATCAAAATATGTAACATAAACGGCTGAATCTTTTGGTCGCACTGACTTAGAAGCTTAAATTTTGTACACCATCGAGGGACCGTAAGCGTTAACAGGACACAAATTTGAACCTGATACATCAATTCGTTCCTGAGAAAAAGGGTTGTTAACAGTCGGCCAAACAGAAGGGCAATAGAGCGTTCATATAAGGGTTCCGTTTCTACAGACTAAGGAACGGAACCCTAAAAGGTAATGCCAACATTTATTTTACTGTATCGTACTAGCTCTGGCGGCGACTGCATGGACGTCTGTTAAGAAGCTTTGTTGTCAGACCACCCCAAGAAATTTTCACCAGAGCGAAAAATAATCAATATTGCATATACAGAGTAAGCAAAATGAGATTTTAAACTTTGGAAAAAGAAATGGAGGCCCCTTACGCTGCCTTGGTGTACATCTTATTACATTCGACGCCACATTGGGATGGGGATGAAAAGATGATGAAGACAACGCAACAACCAGTCCCTCAGCGGAGAAAATCTCCGACCCAGCCGGGAATCGAACCCGGGTCCCTTAGGACGGAGATCCGTCATGCATTTTAAACTTTAATAGTCCATTAACCATGAACAAATACGTTCGAAAAGACAAACGACGCAGTTGTTCCCAATAAATAACATTAACAATAGTTCGTGCACGATACCTTCTCTTTTTTGTTAAAATTACCCTGTATGTGAGGAATGGTTTCAACAAAACAAGTGATGTTACGAAGATATAACAATCTAACGTAAAAACTATAATATGGAGACATTCTAATAATAATTATATGTATATCAGTTACGTAAAGAATGGACAACAAAACTGTGACAGATATTCCGATTTGAATAGCAAAGGACATTCTGACAGTACTTCTGGAAATAATCATATGTATGTTACCTAGGAAAAGAATGCACAACGAAACTGTAGCAGATATTCAGATAGGAATATCAAAGTAATAACGAAAATATTGAACGAACGTTTTAAGAACTTGCTGATTTCGAGAAAAGTTCGTTAAAACTCGTTTCTGTTTCATTACAGATTACCGAGAGATTATAACTTGCACTCAGAGATTCATGTAGACTTTATATTAATGACTTTTACGGTGCTTTTATCTTTTTACTATTTGATTACGTTTCAAGTGCATTAAGTCGTTGACGTTGTCTACAAAGTTTTGCTCCAATCCCGCCGAAAGAAAGCTAAGAGATTCATTAAAAAGTAGCCGCTTTCATTATCCGGCAGCCAAATATACTGACGATTGTGAGTCTTCAGGTTTTCGCGGCGCAAAGACTGCTCCATTAAGTTTCGGGAATGCAGCCGCATGAATTCTGCTTCTTCTTCTAATATTTCGGCTGTATACCTTTCAGCCATCTTCAGAGAGAGCCGTACGACTGATGCTCCAGCGCTCGCTCCATCCTTTTTAAACTCGCGGACCGCGCCACTGCGCATGCGGCCACAGATAAACAAGGCGCCAGTGGTGTTAATCGGCGGCAAAGACGTCCAATGTGCATCGGATAATGTTTGTAGATGACAGAGGAAAGCTGTTATTGAAATCGTGAAGCATTTATAGTCGTCCATTAAATAAAATACCAAATACACAAAATATTAAACATTCCATTTTAGCATAATATATAGACATGGTTCTTCTATCGGGTTTGAGTTCATAGTTTACCAAAGCTTATCCAAAGAAACTGTGTTGCTTCACTAAAAGGACAATTAAGGTGAGATCAGATTTACGAGCTAAGATGTGGTGACAAGCTGACCATTTTTTATTTGCCATAAGATCTTTCACCGTTGTGACAGAAAGGCCTGTAATCTGGGTATGGAACTGAGAGCAGTGGGAGTCTTTCCTCACAGTAACTCCCACCAGGTGTCTCACAGAGAAACGGAGCACGCTGTCCGACAGATTAAAAGACCTTTTCAGGGAAGTGAAAAGATAGCGGTGCGGCGCTTCTCTTGCAGCCATCTCCTCGAGACTCAGGGCAAAGGAAAGACGAGCTCTAATTTCATATCGCCGCTGGGATGTGTACTGGTGGTCCTCTATGGTCTACATTTGATACCTATTATAACAACGAGCTGAGTACTTAAGTATTTCGTTAAAAATGGTTTGCATCAAATCTTTGATTCGCAAAATGAGGCTGCGAGAACCTGCGGCGGTGCCTGATGACCTTCGTAACAGATTAAATTAGAGAATTAAATGTCTTTGTCACATAGTAATTTATTAAAATTCATTATTGGTTTCGGCTTTGCAGCCATTATCAGATCTAGAAATGAAAAATATGAACAAAAAAAGTGCCTATAAACTTATAAATCAAGAAAAACGACTTAGTGAACGTGTGAAATAGGTGAACTAGTTTCACTGAGTGCAGCGGTGATACGTAGGTACGTAGTCAGTACGTACTGGAACAATTGCGGGAGCTGTAAAGTAACAGTTAAAATGATCGGCGCTGGTAAAACGTCTGTTGCAGACAGTTAAAACATATATAGGATGTCCCACTTAAGACTGCCACCTCATAGATTTCCGAAATGAAAAAAAAAAAATCTGTAAAATGTAACTGGCCAGGGATGCATGTATTTCAGGGACTCACACAAGCCGGCCGGAGTGGCCGTGCGGTTCTAGGCGCTACAGACTGGAACCGAGCGACCGCTACGGTCACAGGTTCGAATCCTGCCTCGGGCATGGATGTATGTGATGTCCTTAGGTTAGTTAGGTTTAATTAGTTCTAAGTTCTAGGCGACTGATGCCCTCAGCAGCCATTTGAACCATCTGACTCACACATTGGGAAGAATGCGTCATCCATAAAGGTCAACAAAACACCATTTTCAACACAAAGTTACGTTTATTTGTATGGCACATGTACGTTTATTCTACAGAAATAAAAAACTAAACTTATAGTTAGTAATGGTAGACATGGCGTCACTGTTCTAAACATCATATATCTGAATATTGGTCACTGAAGCATGCTAATGGCGCCGAGGTTTCCTGTAGTGCGCAGAGCAAGGGTTGCCTGTATTGTCCTGCAGTCTGCTGTCACTAGTTCACACAATGAGCAGGAATGCAAAATCAAAAAAAGTAAGCAAAGATCACGTCCAACACAACGTTGTATTTATTGAAATAACATATGTATGTTTTTACTGCAGAAATGAAAAAAATATATGTAAAAATGACTGATAAGACGTGGTTGTAGTATTATAAACACAAATATAGCCCACGGAAACTTCAGGTTTATCCACGAAATCAAGCACGAAATACAATCACACAATTAACCGATAACGTCACGACCGATGAACCTGTGTCACCTAAACAGATGTTCGATGTGCCCACCGATTGCATCAGAACAATTGCGCAGTCGGTGAAAAAGAGAGCGTTGCACAGATTGTAGCGTTTCCACAGATATTGCCCCAGAAGCAGTGGTAATACATTGGTTGAAATTCCTCTTGTGTTGTTGGGCGTTCGTGGTAAACACATTTATTCATTGCTCCCCAGAAGTCTAGCGGCGTAACGTTGGGGAACCGAGCTAACCAGCTCACGGAATCTCTCTGTCTTGTCCACCTGCTTGGAAACAATACATCTACAATTTCCCTGAAAACACGTGCGTAGTGCTTAGGGCATCCATCACGCTGGAACCACATTGACAGACGCGTTTACAATCTGCATTCGTCCATGAGAAGGTGTAGAGAGTCTTGCAGAAACGATGCATATCGCCATCCGATAAAAACAGGCACCTACAATACAGGTACCAACGATGCCGCACAAAACACTGAGACCCCACTGCCGTCGATGAGCAACCACACTAAGGATTTTGCGCGGACCATTACCGCATGCACGGTTGATTCACATAATCGCTATTAGGAAACTTAGCTTCATCTGTAAACGACCTATCGCGTAGGAAGTCAGGACGACACTACAACCGCTGAGGAGCAAAACGACAGAATTCAAAGTAGGTTCAATGCCTCTGCAAAATTCTCCACGATCGCGTGCAATCTGTCGTACACAACGAATAGTTCTCCGTCCGTAACGCCTTTATTTCACAGTAACACTTCCGCCCACATGTTCTCCCATCCCGTCCCTTCTTGTCAGTGGCTTTCGTATTATTGGCCAATGATACGAAAAGCCTACTAGTGCCCCACCTTATAAATTCACGTAATTTTGTTCTTCTTGTATAGCAGCACATCTCAAACGCTTGAATTCTCTTTTCGGTTTTCCCAAGTGATTCGTTATCATACAACGCTGTTCTCCAGCCGCGCATTCTCGGTAAATGCCTCAGCTGGATTGTGTGCTGCAGCAATCAGAACAGCAATTTCGTTGTCATTGTTAGTTGCTGTATTTGTTTGTTGACGTTTTTGGAGAGCCCAGCCTCCTCTTTCCATGAAATTTGTGGAGGTGTTGGAAGCGATACGACTTGAAGGACACTAGCATTCATCGTGTACTGATAGAACTGTGGTAGCGAATCTAGATTTTCTTCATTACTGAAGATATGCATATTACGAATCATACGTGAAATGCATATCAGTGTATTTTCCTGTTTGGAACGTACAGTAATACGGCAGGCCCGAGCAGGACACACTAATAACCTGAACAATGTGGGTAGGACGTGCATACTGACGGTGGTCTGTTTACAGCAGGATGCTCGACAGTGCAGGCAACCCTAGCCTTGCGAACTAAGGCAGAAACCACGGTGCCATTGCCATACTTTGAAGTCTAATATTCAGGATTTGTGATATTTAGAACACTGAAGCCAAGTCTTCCATCATCATTAATTGTACCTTTGGTTTTCGTTTGTGTCCGGACACCCACAAAAATATACGGTTTTCATATTAAGGGCATTGTGCTGCCACCTACTGCCAGGTACTCCATATCAGTGACCTCAGTAGTCATTGGACATCGTGAGAGAGCAGGATGGGGCGCTCCGCTGAACTCACGGACTTTGAGCGTGATCATGTGATTGGGTGTCACTTGTGTCATACGTCTGTACCAGAAATTTCTCTAGGTCCACTGTTTCTGATATGATAGTGAAGTAGAAATGTGAAGGACACGTACAGCACAAAAGCACACAGATCGACCTCGTCAACTGACTGACAGAGACCGCCTACAGTTGAAGGGGATCATAATGTGCAATAGTCAGACATCTATTCAGGCCATCACACAAGAATCCACTGCACGTACCATGACAGTTAGGCGGGAGGTGAGAAAACTTGGAGTTCATGGTCGAGCGGCTGCTCATAAGCCACACATCACGCCGGTAAATACCAAACGACGCCTCGCTTGATGTAAGGAGCGTAAACATTGGACGATTGAACAGTGGAAAAACGTTGTGTGGAGTGACGAATCACGGTACACAATGTGGCGATCCGATGGCAGGGCGAATTCCCGGTGAACGTCATCTGCCAGCATGTGTAGTGCCAACAGTTAAACTAGGAGGCGGTAGTGTTATGCTGTGGTCGTGTTTTTCATAGAGGGGGCTTGCACCCTTTGTCGTTTTGCGTGACACTATCACAGCACAGGCCCACACTTATGTTTTAAGCACCTTCTTGCTCACCACTGTTGAAGAGCAATTCGGGGATGGTGATTGCATCTTTCAAAACTATCGAGCACCTGTTCATAATGCACGGCCTGTGGCAGAGTGGCTACAGGACAATAAAATCCCTGTAATGGACTGGCCTGCACAGAGTCCTGACCTGAATCCTTTAGAACACCTTTGGGATGTTTTGGAACGCCGACGTGCCAGGCCTCACCGACCGACATCGATACCTATCCTCAGTGCAGCACTCCGTGAAGAATGGGCTACTATTCCCCACAAACCTTCCATCATCTGATTCAACGTATGCCAGTGAGAGTGGAAGCTGTTGTCAAGGCTAAGAGTGGGCCAACACCATATTTAATTCCAGCATTACCGATGGAGGGCGCACGTACTTGCAAGTCATTTTCAGCGAGGTGTCCGGATACTTTTGATCACATAGTGTTCATGTGCCATTTAAAGAAAACCTAACGTTGCGTTGAGAACGGTGTTCGTTGATCTTTATGCATTATGCGTTCCTGTCCATTGTGTGAGCCCCGGGCATAGTTTCATCCCTGGACAATTACATTACATTTTATATCTTTTCGTCAGAGGCATCGCCACAGCTTACAGGCGGGTACTGTCACGAATGAAGTACTGGTCTTAAGACATTCTGCATAAAACTAAATCGGATATTTTGAAAGCTGCTTTAGGAAACAGCTTAAGTCTTAATATGGGTCCAAAGATAATTATAAGTTTAAATATCTTAACATGGGCCCAAATATAATTATAAGTTGAAACTGTAAACGGTAGCTGCAGCACGATAAAGCTAAATGACAGGGGCATGTCGAAGGATAAAAAAAGAGTCACAGGCATAGCGGACATCCCAAAAATGGATCTAAGAAACCACGGGTGGCGCGCGGATAAGTTATAATGTAAATGGATTATCGTTTAGGCCTAATGTAAGCAACCTGCATATTGTAGTCCATGTTAATCACGGTATGCTTTGGCGCAGTCAAACTAGCCACCTTCTGATTCATTAATTAAAATTCAAAACACATAAAGAAACTGGCTAACATAATAACAAGTTGCTCTCAGTTTAAGTAAACCTTAGAAGCCTGACTACTTAGCCTTTATAACGGAAATCTCCAGTACGTTGCAGAAACTGTAAATTCGGGTGCTTAATCCATTTAAAGATCGTTCTAGGTATATAAAATATTAGGATCCGGTGTTTTAAATAAAACAAATTCCAGAAAATCTTCGTTTTGACAGTCGTATATTTTCTCAAACAGCAGAGTTACCAGGGTCTTCCGTCACAGGACATCACAACACGAACTTCTTCTCTGCTCTCTTCGTTTTACATGCAGCACTGGTTATGTACTTCGCCTGAATCTACATGCCCTTTTGGCCTCTTTGTTTATAAAATAGTTTTATCGAATTAAAATTAGAAAATTTCATTAAAATTCTGTTTGGAAGCAAACAAATGTTCATTTATTATGAATATTGTTTCAAGACTTTACTTTTAGGTTCTGAAACGAAAATAAAGTGATGAACTGAGGTTAACAGTACGATCCAAAATTACAAATTTCTTATTAATTACTGAATAACTATTTGTGCTTACGTAAGACGGGGAACTTTACAGCCTGTGGAATAAGATTAGAAGCTTCTCATTTTAAACAGAATCTTTGTTTTCTCAGAATCCCAAAAAGGTAATTTGTTTATATCAGAAATTTCTAGAAGACGTATTACAAAATTAATTACAGGCATTCTGAGTCTTGTATCCTTAATAACACGATTCCCTAAGATCCTTAGTGAGTTTAATTATATCTGATGTGAACTAATCGAATTTTAGTGATTAATTTGGTAATTAATTACAAGCTGGAATTTGATGCTTAAATTATCATGACATCTCCATTTCTTATTTTCAAAATTTACATAATTAGTTTTCCCATGACCGTTCTCAAATTGCTGATTCCGAAATAATGCATTATCGGTAATTTCAGATTTTGGCTAATTATTTTTACCTTGCAGGCTGTTAAGTTAATTAGTTACACTACATACATGCATTAGTATCTGATTGTAAATTACAAAGCAAAAGATGTTTCATCACATATTGCGTTCGGTGTAATGTGGATCAGGTAGTATTCAGAAAACCTGTTTTGGGCGGTATCGAAAATTTCATGAAGTGTCCCTCATTATGTCTTATTGCAGCAGTCAAATGCTGTCCAAATGCAATTCCGTTTTGTGGGTGAATGTATTCCTTCAACATAATGTTAAAATTGATGCCACTCTGTCCGAGATAAAACTTCCCAAGATAACTGCCTTGTGTTTTATAGACGTCTCAATTCAAAAATTTGTTACGGTTGTCATCTATCTTATGTCTGCACTGCATTTTTAGAGTGCTGTTATTTGAAAATAGCAGCTATCGGTTCTGTTCTTTAATTGGTTCTCTACCTGTTCAGGGATTTTTCCGTAATATGACATTCGGACTAATTTTTTCTTATTATTTACTGTTTCCTTTGGCCGTGAGTGTTTGTATTGCTGTATTTTCTTTATTTAGTACGAATGTGTGTAAAACCTTTCTGTGTACACAACTGCCATGGATCTTTGTTGCAGTATATCTAGTTCCTTAGGTATGTCTTTATTGTCTAATGGCAGGCGGATAAGTCGGTGAACCATAAAGTCTCTGGTTCTCTTGGATCGCGACGGATGGGAAGATTTAGCGTTAATAGTGCTACACATGTAGGTTTTCTATAAATACCGCATGTATGCCTAGTTTTAGTTTTATAGATTGTTAATTCCGAAATGTTAACCAAGTTAGTCTCTTCTATTTTGGAGGTGAAGTTGATTTTTGGGTGCATAGAACAAAATAGTTGTGCAAAGACGTTGATATGTTAGCGCTTCCCTTTAGCATCACTAAGATATCATCTACATAACGTTTGTAGTATGTGACTTGATCTTCACAGTCTGGGAATTTATTAAAAATTTTATTTCCAAGTCATTAATTAATATGTCAGCTAATGCCCAAACCAAGCTATTTCCAATTGCAAGGCCTTCTTTTTGATAAAATATCATGTTATTAAACTTGAAGTAATTCTAGTAATTATAGTACAGCACGAGAATCTAGTATTTGAACGAGCCCTATGGCTTCTGCTGTGCTAATTTTCTTGTGGAACATCAGGTTACGTTTTATAATCTCGATAGTTTCATTAACGGGGCAGTTAGTATGTAGGTTGTGATGTGAAACGATGCCGATGTTACATCATGAGAAACAGTTATGTTTTTAATGGCGTTAGGTAGTTCACAATTGTTCGTAATGGAAGTAGGCTGTTTAGGTTTTTATGTTGCTGACGCCACGTGGCGCTCTGTTTGAAAATAGCTGAGTGCTCTATGTGCACTCTGTGGCTGGTTGGACTTAATGTTGGATTATTTGCTAGTGTAGTGCTGGACAGTTGGATGTGAACAGCCCGTAGCGTTGGGCAGTTGGAGGTGAGCGGTGGTGGATGTGGGGAGAGAGATGTCAGAGTTTTGAGAGGTTACTATGAGCGGACGATCTGAAAAAAGAAATTTTTAAAACTGGATGTCACGAACTGATATATATTATGCGTTTTGAACACTATTAAGGTAAATAAATTGTTTGTTCTCTATCAAAACCTTTCATTTGCTAACTATGCCTATCAGTAGTTAATGCCTTCACTAGTTAGAATCTTTTATGTAGCTGGCAGTATTGGCACTCGCTGTAGAGCAGTAGTTCGATTAACGACGTTTTTGTGAGGTAAGTGATTCATGAAAGGTATAGGTTATTGTTAATCAGGGTTATTCTTTTGTAGGGATTATTGAAAGTCAGATTGCGTTGTTCTAAAATATTGTGTGTCAGTTTAGTGATGATCAGAATAAGTAAAGACAAAACAGTCTCAGTACATTTAGTTTTATTCAGCTGTTTGAAAATAAAATAACGTAAGAGTTTTCCAGCACTGTCGTTTATAATTTTCTACGGGGACGTTTCACTAACTCCAAAGTTTTCGTGAAATGAATACGCTGCATCCACTTTTACATTTATTAAGTTTGTGTCCAACGCAGGTCGTATGGTTAACAACAGGACTTACTAGATCACCCTTCTTATGTGTCTTTACTTGAGACCTAAGCTCGAGGATGCTCGGATTAATCATTTTAGAACCTATTGTTTCTTTCCCTATAAGTGAAAATGTAGAGTTGTCAAGTCCTTGTGTACCTCAACGATAACGTTTCTTGAAAAAAAGTGTTTCAATTATACTAATATAATAGTGTGACAGAATAGTTGCTTTTATGTGCTTTAGTGACTAAAGCCTTATGGGTTTCTAGTTTAACGTTGAGATTTTTCAAAAACTGATACCTGTAATTTTTAGTATTGATGTTATTACTTATCTATACTGATTTTTACACTGATATCCACGAGCTCAAGTGTTCCATTTTTGCAATGTCACTACTTATTTTTGTTTCTCCTATGATTCATTTACTTTTTTAGCTTTTAATTATGACTTCATATAATACTGTAAACCTTTTTCTAATAGAGATTTTCATCTCGGCTTAGGCCGTTATCTCTTAAGACAGGGCTTAACAAATGGCCGGTTTTGAGCGCGAGTACTCGCGTCTGCTCAGGCACGTGCTCGCGAGCAGGTGCAAGGTTGCGGAGTAGGGTGGGAGGGGGATGAGGGGAAATGCGCGCGCACGTTTGAATAGGGCCGCAGCGTGCCTATTGAATTCGCGCCGACTGTGTAACGTTTAAAGTACTACGATCAGCTCTAACAGTCACTTCGCTGGTTAAGAATCATGTCAAGTCACCGTTGTGTAACCCCAGCCATGCTTTCGCACTTCAACCCCCATTGGGAGGAATTGTATCTGTTTACAGAAAAAGATGGTGTTGCAAAATGTTTAGTATGTCACAAAACGCTGAATTGTTTTAGGAAATTTAATTTGCAGCGACATTATATGTCGTACCACGCGAAAGACTACGGAAGTGGAAAATGTGATGGACCAGATCGTGCACAGGAAGCTATTAAACTTAAAAGGAAGCTATCCGAAGAAGATCTGGACGACGAAGAAAAATCAACTGAGGCAGCTCTCAGAGAGAGTTACAAAGTTGCTTTGCTTTTAGCAAAATCCCTGCGCCCCTTCACTGATGGCCGTTTAATAATAGAATGTTTGGTAGTTGCAGCGGAACATTTGTGTCCATCTCAAGTTGAACAGTTTCGGATTGTGCCATTATCTAACATGACCATTATGCGTCGCATACAGGACATGGCAGACGACGTCCAGTCAGCTTACAAATATCTGTAAAGATTTTATGGCCTATTCTCTAGCTCTGGACGAAAGTGTTGATATCACTGGAACAGCGCAGCTTGCCATATGTAGTAGAGGTGTTATTAGAGATCTTCAGGTGAGGCAGGAGCTCCTCGATGTAGTTGCCGTGAAGAACACTACAACCGGAGGTGATATTTTAAGTAGTGTTGAAGAAAGTGCTGAAAATATAGGATTGTCATGGAATTCTTTAGTTTCAGTGTCTACAGACGGTGCACCAGCGATGACAGGGAAAAAAATCAGGTTTCGTTGCGCTGTTGAAGGAGAAAATGCAAAAACTGACCGTGCCGAATGAAATAAGGGGCGTTTACTGTGTGATCCATCAGGAAAACTTATGTGCAAAGAGTATCACTCTAAAAAATGTGATGAGCGTTGTTGTTCGTACAACCAATTATATAAGGAAGCATGGGCTACAACACAGACTATTTAAAAGCTTTCTTGAGGATGTAGAAAGCCAGTATGGTAGCCTGCCTTATTACAGCGAGGTCCGCTGGCTTAGTCATGGCGAATTATTTAATCGATTTTTTTGCCTATTAGATGAGATAAATATGTTCATGGAAATAAATAACACGTGTGTTCCTGAATTGAAAGAGCCTTCATGGAAATGTGATCTCGCGTTCGTAGCAGATTTAACTAGCCATCTGAATGGTTTGAACATTTCACTACAAGATAAAGATCTGCTAATTACTCATTTCATAGATCGAATACGAGCTTTTAAAATGAAATTGACATTTTGGGTGCGTCAGCTGGCAACAGGAAATTTAGCTCATTTTCCTAAATTATCATCCATGCAAGATGTTCACAAAGACTGTGAACGTTATTCACATAGTTTAGTTGCCCTTAAGGAAGAATTTGATCAACGCTTTCATGATCTGACAGCACTAGACAGCGATTTTGATCTGTTCTCCTGTCCATATTCAGCGAATATTGAAGAAATTGTCCTGAGCTGCAACTAGAAATTATTGACCTACAGTGTGACAGAGAATACTGAGACAAATTTCAGAACAAGAAAAACATTTTGGAATTCTACAGACATTTCCCTCAGGACAGATTTCCTCGTTTGCACAAACTGGCGGCTACAATAATATCAATGTTCGGTTCCACGTATGTCTGTGAACAACTGTTCTCTGCAATGAAATATAACAAGACGCGCCTGAGAAACGCGTTGTCTGATCGAAATTTAAACTGCGCACTGCGCCTACAATGCACAAGAACAATTACTCCGAACATAGACGCTATTGTAAAGGGCAAAAAGTACAAGATAACCGAGAATCCCACACGTCAGTGACACTTTTTATTGTGTAACAGTTCACAAATTAATACGAATGTAGAGGCATACACTAAGCTAATAAAATTATGTGGCACGTGTACATTCTCCTTTATTTGTTTCATTTGTGGCAGTAATAATTCGTGAGTGATATCCCTGCAGGTGGCTGCGGATTTACATTGACTGGCTGTTGTGTGCCCCACGTGACTCTCCCCACTCTCTGCTCTGGTCCGGTAGTGGGGGTAGCGTGCTCGCGCTGCTTCATGCTCGCTTGCTGCTTGCTGCTCATAGCTTGCTCCGCGAGCACGTATGTTGTGAAGCCCTGTCTTAAGATTCGTTTTCTGCTGCTAAATAAATGACATTTTGTGGCATTTACTGTGTGGTTTTTACTGACTTGTGAGATCTTAACAACTTGTAATTTTTGGATGACTTTGCTCTATTTTTAGGTTACTTTTCTTAATTCTTTCAAAAATTTCTCTCCACACAAAGTGAAACAGTGTAGCAGAAGCCTCACTGTTTCACTGTGTACCTCATATGATTCGTTACTTAACGGTTCTTTCCGCTTCAATGACTCGTGTATTTGAGTTTTAATCCACAACCATTTACTTGTAGCATTAACCAACTATGCAAAAGTTCAACATTTTCTTATTTTATTTTTAAAATAGTTAGGTACAGTACGTAGGGCAAGGCACTGTTAGTTAAATTCCATTTTTAGCACTTCAGTACTTACCTGATGACTAATTTTGAACAGCCTTTTGATTCCTTCAAATGCTGGATGTGGCACCATTTAGATGAGAGATGACATAAACAGTACTAAGGTGACAGCAATTAAATGTTATGAAATTCTGTAAACACCACAACAGTCTCCAATCGCAACTTTTCAGCTCTAAAATCTATTTTCGTCCATATTACATTATTCTATAGTTTGTTCCATAGAGTGTTCGTGGGTTGATAATCAATTTTAATTTTAAGTTTACGCAACCATTATGCGATATTATATCATAATAAGAAGAATATAAATATGTGACTTACGAAGAAGGTTCAAATTCAAATTGCTCTGAGCACTATGGGACTTAACTTCTGTGGTCATCAGTCCCCTAGAACTTAGAACTACTTAAACCTAAGGACATCACACACATCCATGCCCGAGGCAGGATTCGAACCTGCGACCGTAGCAGTCGCGCGGTTCCGGACTGAGCGCCTGAACCGCTAGACCACCGCGGCCGGCTTACGAAGAAGGTACCTTCCCACAGATCACATGAAGGAAGCTTTAACATACTTTTCACTGTACGTATGAATCGCGTTATCTCTGAACGTATCCCGAGAGAGGGAAACTTGGGCAGGGGTGTGGCATGGAGAAGATCCTTAAGTGTACTAGGCCTAGTATATTTATGAAAAAAGGCCAGGGAAGACTGAAGATATTGCGTGGTAGCTCCATCATGAAAGTAATCTCACCGAAGCGAAATTTCCCTCGCTAGGAGATCTCTCCAAACGAGTTACAAAATTGATTCAGGTCTGTGGACAGCTCTGAGGATGACAGAAAGTTGGTGAGAAAGGACAATCAATTTGAACGGTTGAGAACATGAAAATGCAACGTAGAATGCAACGAAATATGTGGAGCGGAAATACCAAAAGATGATCGATTTCATTGTGTCTTTCGAGGTGAAGGAGACGGGCTTTGCTCGTTAGTAATTCGGTGAAGTCTCCTTCTTCACTGGGTTACATGTGTGAAAGTTCTTTGTCGTAACATATCATGAGGCATCATCAAACGAAAAACCCATTGCCTTGTTGATATAGCCGTCCTTCTCTGTCCCCAACAATCGTTATTATTTAGTTATAGATGCCGCAGTATTTTCCATTTATAACACTTCGAAATACGGATATTTTAGGTACACTGAAAATTCACAGAAATGGAGGAAAGCAGCTTGTAAACGCGTCTGTCAATGTGATTCCAGCTTGATGGATGTCCTGAGCACTACGCACGTGTTTTCAGGGAAGTTGTAGATGCATTGTTTCCAAGCAGGTGGACAAGACAGAGAGATTCCGTGAGCTGGTTAGCTCGGTTCCCCGACGTTACGCCGCTAGACTTCTGGGAAGCAATGAATGAATGTGTTTACCACGAACGCCCAACAACACCAGAGGATTTAAACCAATGTATTACCACTGCTTCTGGGGCAATATCTGTGGAAACGCTACAATCTGTGCAACGCTCTCTTTTTCACCATTGTTCTCATGCAATCGGTGGGCACATTGAACATCTGTTTCGGTGACACAGGTTCATCGGTCGAGACGTTATCGGTTAATTGCTTTTCGTGCTTGATTTCATGGATAAACCTGAAGTTTCCGTGGGCTATATGCCACAAATATTTGTGTTTATAATACTACAACCAAGTCTTATCAGTCATTTATACATATATTTTTTCATTTCTGCAGGACTAACATACATATGTTATTTCAATAAATACAACGTTGTGTTGGACGCGATCTTTGCTTACTTTTTTTTTATTTTGCATTCCTGCTGATTGTGTGAACTAGTGACAGCAGACTGCAAGACAATACAGGCAATCCTTGCTCTGCGCACTACAGGAAACCTCGGCGCCATTAGCATGTTTCAGTGACCAATATTCATATATATGATGTTTAGAACAATGACGCCAAGTCTACCATTACTAACTATACCTTTAGTTTTTTATTTCTGTAGAATAACGTACATGTGCCACATAAATAAACGTCACTTTGTGTTGAAAGTGGTGTTTTGTTGACCTTTATGGATGACGCGTTCTTGCCCATTGTGTGAGTCAAATGGTTCACATGGCTCTGAGCACTATGGGACTTAACTTCTGAGGGCATCAGTCACCTAGAACTTTGAACTAATTAAACCTAAGGACACCGCACACATCCATGCCCGAGGCAGGATTCGAACCTGCGACCGTAGCGGTCGCTCGGTTCCAGTCTGTAGCGCCTAGAACCGCACGGCCACTTCGGCCGGCTTGTGTGAGTCCCTGACATACATGCATCCCTGGCCAGTTACATTTTACAGATTTTTTTTTTCATTTCGGAAATCTATGAGGTGGCAGTGTTAAGTGGGACATCCTATATATGTTTTAACTGTCTGCAACAGACGTTTTACCAGCGCCGATCATTTTAACTGTTACTTTATCTTTCAATGTACAGCTCCCGCACTTGTTCCAGTACGTACTGACTACGTACCTACGTATCACCGCTGCACTCAGTGAAACTAGTTCACCTATTTCGCACATTCACTAGGTCGTTTCTCTTGATTTATAATTTTATAGGCACTTTTTTTGTTCATATTTTTCATTTCTAGATCTGATGATGGCTGCAAAGCCGAAACCGATAATGAATTTTAATAAATTACTATGTGACAAAGACATTTAATTCTCTAATTTAATCTGTTACGAAGGTCATCAGGCACCGCCGCAGGTTCTCGCAGCCTCATTTTGCGAATCAAAGATTTGATGCAAAACATTTTTTAACGAAATACTTAAGTTGTCAGATCGTTGTTATAATAGGTATCAAATGTAGACCATACAGGACCACCTGGACGCATCCCAGCGGCGATATGAAATTAGAACTCGTCTTTCCTTTGCCCTGAGTCTCGAGGAGATGGCTGCAAGAGAAGCGCCGCACCGCTATCTTTTCACTTCCCTGAAAAGGTCTTTTAATCTCTCGGACAGCGTGCTCCGTTTCTCTGTGAGACACCTGGTAAGAGTTACTGTGAGGAAAGACTCCCACTGCTCTCAGTTCCATGCCCAGATTATAGGCCTTTCTGTCTCAACAGCGAAAGATCTTATTGAAAATAAAAAATGGTCAGCATGTCACCACATCTTAGCTCGTAAACCTGATCTCACCTTAATTGTCCTTTTAGTGAAGTAACACATTTTTTTTAATAACCTTTCGTAGACTCTGAACTCAAACGCGATAGAAGAACTATATATCTTATGCTAAAAGGCAATGTTTAATATTTAGTGTCTGGGTATTTTATTTAATGGATGACTATGTATGCTTCCCTTCGCCATGAACCATGGACCTTGCCGTTGGTGGGGAGGCTTGCATGCATCAGCGATACAGATGGCCGTACAGTAGGTGCAACCACAACGGAGGGGTATCTGTTGAGAGGCCAGGCAAACGTGTGGTTCCTGAAGAGGGGCAGCAGCCTTTTCAGTAGTTGCAGGGGGAACAGTCTGGATGATTGACTGACCTGGTCTTGCAACATTAACCAAAAGGGCCTTGCTGTGCTGCTATTGAGAACAGCTGAAAGCAAGGGGAAACTAAGGCCGTAATTTTTCCCGAGGGCATGCACCTTTACTGTATGGATAAATGATGATGGCGACCTCTTGGGTAAAATATTCCGGAGGTAAAATAGTCCCCCATTCGGATCTCCAGGCGGGGACTACTCAAGAGGACGTCGTTATCAAGAAAAAGAAAACTGGCGTTCTATGGATCAGAGCGTGGAATGTCAGATCCCTTAACCGGGCAGGCAGCTTAGAAAATTTAAAAAGGGAAATGGATAGGTTAAAGTTAGATATAGTGGGAATTAGTGAAGTTCGGTGGCAGGAGGAACAAGACTGTTGGTCAGGTGAATACAGGGTTATAAACACAAAATCAAATAGGGGTAATGCAAGAGTAGGTTTAATAACGAGCAAAAAAGGATGAGTGCGGGTAAGCTACTACAAACAGCATTGTGAACGCATTATTGTGGCCAAGATAGACACGAAGCCCATGCCTACTACAATAGTCCAAGTTTATATGCCAACTAGCTCTGCAGATGATGAAAAAATTGAAGAAATGTATGATGAGATAAAAGAAATTATTCAGGTAGTGGAGGGAGACGAAAATTTAATAGTCATGGGTGACTGGAATTCGAGTGTAGGAAAACGGAGAGAAGGAAACATAGTAGTTGAATATGGATTGGGGCTAAGAAATGAAAGAGGAAGCCGCCTGGTAGAGCTTTGCACAGAGCATAATTTAATCATAGCCAACACTTGGTTCCAGAATCATGATAGAAGGTTGTATACATGGAAGAATCCTGGAGATACTGGAAGGTATCAGATAGATTATATAATGGTAAGACAGATATTTAGGAACCAGGTTTTAAATTGTAAGACATTTCCAGGGGCAGATGTGGACTCTGACCACAATCTATTGGTTATGAACTGTAGGTTAAAACTGAAGCTGCAAAAAGGTGGGAATTTAAGGAGATGGGACCTGTGTAAACTGACTAAACCAGAGGTTGTACAGAGTTTCAGGGAGAGCATAAGGGAACAATTGACAGGAATGGGGGAAAGACTTACAGTAGAGGAAGAATGGGTAGCTCTGTAGGATGAAGTAGTGAAGGCAGCAGAGGATGAAGTAGGTAAAAATACGAGGCCTAGAACTCCTTGGGTAACAGAAGAAATATTGAACTTAATTAATAAAAGGAGAAAATATAACAATGCAGTAAATGAAGCAGGCAAAACGGAATACAGACGTCTCAAAAATGAGATCGACAGGAAGTGCAAAATGGCTAAGCTAGCATGGCTAGAGGACAAATGTAAGGATGCAGAGGCTTATCTCACTAGGGGTAAGATAGATACTGCCTACAGGAAAAATAAAGAGACCTTTGGAGAAAAGAGAACCACTTGTATGAATATCAAGGGCTCAGATGGAAACCCAGTTCTAAGCAAAAAGGGAAAGCAGAAAGGTGGAAGGAGTATATAGAGGGTCTACACAAGGGTGATGTACTTGAGAACAATATTATGGAAATGGAAGAGGATGTAGATGAAGATGAAATGGGAGATACGATAGTGCGTGAAGAGTTTGACAGAGCAATGAAGGACCTGAGTCGAAACAAGGCCCCGGGAGTAGACAACATTCCATTAGAATTACTGATGGCCTTGGGAGAGCCAGTCCTGACAAATCTCTACCAACTGGTGAGGAAGATGTATGAGACAGGCGAAATTCCATCAGTCTTCAAAAAGAATATAATAATTCCAATTCCAAAGAAAGCAGGTGTTGACAGATGTGAAAATTTCCGAACTATCAGTGTAATAAGTCACAGCTGCAAAGTACTAACGCGAATTCCTTACAGGCGAATGGAAAAACTGGTAGAAGCCGACCTCGGGGAAAATCAGTTTGGATTCCGTAGAAATATTGGAACACGCGAGGCAACACTGACCTTACAACTTATCTTAGAAGAAAGATTAAGGAAAGGAAAACCTACGTTTCTAGCATTTGTAGACTTAGAGAAAGCTTTTGACGATGTTGACTGGAATACTCTCTTTCAGATTGTAAAGGTGGCAGGGGTAAAATACAGGGAGCGAAAGGCTATTTACAATTTGTACAGAAACCGGATGGCAGTTATAAGAGTCGAGGGGCATGAAAGGGAAGCAGTGGTTGGGAAGAGAGTGAGACAGGATTGTAGCCTCTTCCCGATGTTATTCAATGTGTATATTGAGCAAGCAGTAAAGGAAACAAAAGAAAAATTCGGAGTAGGTATTGAAATCCATGGAGAAGAAATAAAATCTTTGACGTTCGCCGATGACATTGTCATTTATCAGAGACAGCAAAGGATTTGGAAGAGCAGATGAACGGAACGGACAGTGTATTGAAAGGACGATAGAAGATGAACATCAACAAAAGCAAAACGAGGATATTGGAATGTGGTCGAATGAAGTCAGGTGATGCTGAGGGAATTAGATTAGGAAATGAGACACTCAAAGTAGTAAAGGAGATTTGCTACTTGGGGAGCAAAGTAACTGATGATGGTAGAAGTAGAGAGGATATAAAATGCAGACTGGCAATGGCAAGGAAAGCGTTTCTGAAGAAGAGAAATTTATTAACATTGAGTATAGATTTAAGTGTCAGGAAGTCGTTTCTGAAAGTATTTGTATGGAGTGTACCTGTAGGGAAGCAGCCTACTCACGCCTTATAATATTCACATCAGTCTTTCCATTGTGTGCCAGCCAGTCCGCTGTAACTACCTCTGACGTCATAAATATTTCGCAATACTTTAAAAATCAAGTAAGTAACCTGAAACGTTTCTAGCTTGTCAGGAGTAATATATAATCAATATCTGTTGAATATCAATTTAATTTTCGAAATTTGGACGTTTTTCTGTAAAAATCATTGGCGCAATTGAAAAGGGCTAGAAACTTAAAAATTTATATTTAGATTCCTTTTGCATAATAGTTTAGTAGAAACAGTATCCTGGATCTCAAAAATTAAAATTTTAGTTGTAATTCATGATTTTCTGGTTTTTATCATAAAAATTAAGGAAGCAAGATAGATTAAGTAGGCGAATAAATAAAGCTAGGATGTTTAAATTTAAGTACAAGGGAGATCTGCTATAATCATAAAAATGTGAGAAGTTTCAACAGAATAAAATATATAGAATATAAAACTATAGCTATAGCGTATCTCCAAAAAGCAAGGTCAGAGCTCGTATACTGCATGTAGTGTAATTAAATTAATTCTCTCGCCCAAAATATTTGACTTAGCCACGTCAGACTTTTATTATGATTACTTACTTGTGTGCTGATTGCACAATTAAATTGAAAGCTTCATCGGCCATCAGCAAAGGAAGCAATGATTTATTCGATAACTTAAAGTGGTGCATTACTAGCCCAGCGGCTAGTCGGGAGAGCAGTTTTGATCACGCGTCCCTTAGCCGTCCGCACGGCAGCTTTATATGTAAGAAAGCTGCGCGAGAAGGAAGGCCCCAGTTCTCTCCAGACGCTGATTAGCGCACCACCTGTGCCGGGAGTCGCGTCGCGTCGGTGTCATTGATATAAACAGCGTCGGATGCCGTAATAAGTTACTCGGGATACGCGTAACCATGAAATCGTTTTCGAGTGAAGTGTTAATTCTGGGATGACTTTAATGATATATCTTCAGTTTTCGTATGGCGTATTTTCATGTGCCGCCGCAGGACAGACATTCTACCATTATTTAGCGTGGCGTTTGATGAACATTATCATCAAATTATGGCGAACATTCACTTAAACATTTAATTTGAACAGTTATAGTTGCATCAGCGCATTAGACTCTGAACTGCTCTGGTAGTTGGATTGTGTGGATCCTTTTTCGTCTGTGACTTTCAGAATATAGTGAACATTTTAGAGAGAATGGTTTTTGATTATGAATCTTAGACAATCTCCTAATTCCTCAGAGCTATAAGCTGTAGCTATAAATGTATTTCTCAGATGAAGTGGGCACTAGGAATTCTAATTACAGGCTTCACGTTTTGCAAATCACTTTCTGGTTGCCAATATTGTAGTTAGAGAGCCAGTGTTGAGAACGGCAAACAACAGCATTAAATAAATAATAGGAACATTTAACAAATATTCCACTCGCTGCCCCACATATGGTGCCAATCGGCCAGGAAAGAAACTGAGTAAAAGTGAAAGTGATTTTTAAGTATTCAGATTCAGGAGTGAAATGCGACACGCAACTGAGTAATAGAACAGTGATAGTGTTACGTGTGCATGTGAATGATGCAATTGGATTAACAACGCTTCTGTATTTACGGAGCTGGCACTGAGTCTAGTGGCACTGCCGGCATCATGAGAAGCCAGGTTTGCCTCACCACAGTCGCTCGCCGGAGCAACCGGAGCCGCGCCTGCAGTTGCGGGCCACGCAAACATACAGCAGCCGTCAAAGTGCCGTCTGCAGTTCAATGCACCGCGTCGCATCAGTAATCCTGGTATACCATGCCGGCAATTCCATACGTCGTGCACGAGGAACTAAGTTAAGTGAAAAGCTCCACTAAAAGACTGTCGGCAATGGAACCGCCAGGAGAAACTGAGGTTAAACTTAAATCCGAACCTATGTGTATTGAGGGATCTGTAAATCCAGACAATGGTTCAAGTGTAAATATGCATGAAAATAGTAATGTTAAAGTGAAATATGAAGTATTGTCTCCTGACAGTAGTGTGATTCAATAATAGAGACCCCTGTAGTAAAGCAGAAATCAGAAATTGTTAATTTATTGGATGATAGTTTATCTGATGAGTTAAAAGTGAGACAGTCATCAGAGGTGGTAGAGTTTAAAAAGGATAAGTTAGATATGACTGATCAATCAGATTTTTCATTTCGTTTTGATGATTCTGGTATTGGAGCTAGTTTTTCATCACGTAAGTGTGATAAAAAACCAGCTAGTGAGCAACCCAAAGATACTGGGGCTATTGATTTAAATGTTATATTACAAGCAATAGCTACCAGTAACGCTAAAATGACAGCTGAACTAAAGTGTGAAATAACTGAGGTCAAAAGCAGTAATGCTGAATTAAAGTGTGAGATTGTGGCCAGCCAAACCAATTTTAATAAACGATTGGAGGTAATGGACAATACCTTCAAGGCTGGTTGCAATAAGTTGAAAGAGGATCTGGACATTTTGAATTATAAAATTGATTACAATCATGAGGATATTAAGAAAAAGGTTGCTCAACAATTTTTTGAAATGTATAAAACAGTAAAATCCGAAGTTTCTGAGGTTCGCAAAGACTTCCAAATGGAAGATGCGAAGCTGGAGCACAAGTTAACAGAAAAGATCGAGGTGGAATCTGAACTGTGCTCAGATAGGTTTAACGATGTTAATATAAAAGTAAACATATGTCAAGCAGAAGCAGATGCAATCGAAACTGATACTACTCATATTGTGCAAAGAGTAGATAATGTTGAAATGAGAGTAGAAAATATTAATACTAACATTGCTAACATTGAGAGCAAAGTAGCTTCAGTAACTTCTGGTAATGGTAGTATACAACAAGTTGTAGCTGCAAACGCCGCGTTTATCGGATGTCGGCAGCTCTTGCGATTCGATCCAGATAAAAATATCCATCCACTAGATTTCTGGAACGATTTTGAAGATGTGATTCCACCAACTTGGTCTCAACGAGAGAAAATCTCATTTATTAGAAGCCATTTAGCAGGTGACGCCATGCGTTGGTCAGCTGATGTCATGTTGAAGTGTAAAACATTAGCGGAATTTAAAACAGCTTTCATTAATGAGTATTTGTCTAGCAATAAGCAAAATGAAGTGTTGAGAGAATTTTGGAGTGGAAAACGCTTCAATGCAGGCAAGGAATCTATTAAAGAGTTTGCTAGGTCATGGATTTCACATTTGTCACATTTGACCGAAAAGCTAAAACCTGAAATGATAATACTAGCTAGGTCTTGAAGCCAAACTGCCATGGTATTGGCAAACTAGAATTATATCTGCCCCTAGAGACAATCTTGATCGTTTCTTTGAATATTTGGAACGTGTAGAGCGTGTGGCTGCCAATGAGGAGCAAGCACGTAATAACAGAAATGCTAATAACACTAGTAGTAATTTTAAGAACGAGCAGAATGGCAATGTAAACATCGGAACAGTAGGTGTTCGCCATCCTAAGAAAGGTAGGAATTGGAGAAATAATTACCAGAACCAACAATGGCATCCAAATGATAGTAATTTTGTTCCTAACAAAAATGTGCAAGTAAACGACAGTGTTGAAAGCAATGCTGTGCCAGTTAACTATAATGCAAATAAAGGTAACAGTAGTAGGCAGAGGCTGGAAAACTAGATCCCGTCTATGAGGATACTGGCGCTCACCAGGCGGTTGCTTTTCCTAAGCCAGTAATTACAGTAATTAGTATGACAGATCAGAATACTCAAACTGAGGATTCGGATGATGGGTCGGTAGCATCCAATGATACTGCAGAAATATTAAACCACTCACAGTATTTGATAGATACCGTGTTAGAGACGCTTTCTGAGTGGGAAGAGAAAGAGAAGGCGCAGCAGTGTAACAGTAGGGAACAGCTACAAAATACTGAATTGTCAGGTGAAGAAGCAGAAGAAGTTCATGCTTATATTGACGATGAGGATAATGTGCTCTTATCTAAAGTGCCTGTGCAGTATGTTGATACCGTACTAATAGATTTAGGACAGGAGGTAAGTGAGAATGTAGAGGATAACCTGTGGGGGGTGATGAACCCAGTAGCTGTGATCAGTTGTCACTGGAGAAGGAGCCCGACCATAATAGTGAAAGTGGTTTAGCTGTAACTAGTGTTATGCCCGGTCTGGAGGCGAAGAATCACTCATACTACAGTAATTTGTGTCATGTTCAGCAAACTAAATGTAATGAAGTCGTGTGGTGTTTCGATTTGAAATTAATAGACCGACTGGAAACGCAGCTGAAAATGTAGTTCAGGAAACCCCTACACACTTTGACCTAAATGTAATGAAGACAGATGTCGATCACTTTAGTTGGAGACAAATCCAAAAGGAACTATTGGATGAGTTTGAGGAACCACCTGTACAACCTAGAATAAGCCACCCTACAATAATAGTGAATATGTTGGGTATCAATGCTTTACTGCCCTTTGATATTAATGGTAATTTAATTGATCATCCATGCTTAATTGTAAACAATCTCAGTATTGAGGTTTTAATTGGCATAGATTTCTTGTCGAAATATCAGAGTGTTGTTGACTTTGAAAGAAGCCAGTTAAAATTGGCCTTGCCGATAACCGGAGTAATTTATTGATAAACATATAGTAACTAATGATGAAACTTGGGAGCTGCCTATACGAGTTATGAAAAATAGGAGATATTGGGACGAAGGTGTTAATCTTAGTAAAAGTAAGCTAAACACAAAACAAGAAGAAGCAATTATTTTGGACAAAATAGAAGCTAAATTTCAGGAAATCGATAAAATGTCAGCTAATCAGAAGGAAGAACCGAACAGGTTTTAAAAAGGCATCATAAGGTATTTTCAAATCGACCTGGCGTGGTCAAAGGTTATGAATGTCAATTAAAGGTGAAACCTGGCCAAGTGTTTTTCAGGAAGCCATACCAAATACATGTAGCTAGGAAGGAGGCGGTTCGAAAGGAGATACAGAGAATGCTAGAGTGGGGTGTGACTGAAAAAGCGGTCAGTGAGTACAATAATCCTCTTGTTGTTGTACCAAAAAAAGACGGGAGTGTCAGATTGGTCTTGGACGCTCGTTGGTTGAATGAAATAGTGGTTAGGGAAAGTGATAGACCGCAGAACATGGACGAGTTATTGCAAAAATTCCGGGGAGTAAAATTCTTAACCTCTATGGAGATCACGTGTGGATATTGGAATTTGCCACTGGCGGCAAGTTCAAGGAAGTACACAGCTTTCTTGTACGAAGGAGTTTGTTACCAATACCGTGTGGCACCTTTCGGACTTTCTGTTTGTGCCTTCGTACATGTGATGTACCATGTTTCAGGACCAGCCTTAAGTAATAAAATAACAGTCTACCTAGATGATCTGTAGTAGTAGTAGTGGTTAGTGTTTAACGTCCCGTCGACAACGAGGTCATTAGAGATGGAGCGCAAGCTCGGGTTAGGGAAGGATTGGGAAGGAAATCGGCCGTACCCTTTCAAAGGAACCATCCCGGCATTTTCCTGAAACGATTTAGGGAAATCACGGAAAACCTAAATCAGGATGGTTGGAGACGGGATTGAACCGTCGTCCTCCCGAATGCGAGTCCAGTGTGCTAACCACTGCGCCAGAGATGATCTGTTAATAGCAACTCCTACCTGGGAAGAACACATAGTTTTATTAGAGGAAGTGTTAGAGGCTATTGAGAGAGGTGGCATGAAACTAAAGATTGAAAAGACAAAGTGCGTTAAAGAGGAACTAGGTTTCTTGGGATATATGATAAGTGGAAAAGGTATTCTGGCTGACGCAGGCAAGCCCGCAGTCATTGAAAAATTTGAGGCTCCCAGAAACAAGAATCAGTTGAGATCGATGTTCGGTCTTGTCGGCTTCTATAGGCGTTTTGTTAGTGATCAGGCTTTTAATGCACCCTGTCTTCACCTCCTGCTGAAAAAGAATACCCCTTGGGTTTGGACAGCAGAATGCCAACAGGCGTTCGAGGTGCTTAAACAATCTTTAATTAATAGTCCTATTTTACATCATCCTGATTTTGAAACCCATTCTGTATGTCTGTTGATGCTAGTGGCTATGGTATAGCTGTGGAGATATTCCAAGTAGAAATAGAGAACGAACAAGAAGTGCACAAGACTATAGCTTTCGCAAGTCGATCTTTACAGGCAGCAGAGAGAAATTATGGCATCTCAGAACTGGAAGCATTGGCAATTGTATTTAGGGTACAGAAATTTGAGCAGTATCTATTAGGTCACAAGATAATTGTTTACAGTAAGCATAAGGCGTTGACCTTTTTGAAGACCTGTAAGTTGAGGAATGCTCGTTTGGTAAGATGGTCATTGTATCTCCAGAAGTTTGACCTTGAAGTTAGATATATTCAAGGGAAAGACAATCTGGTAGCTGATGGGTTATCTAGAAGTGCGGAGCTATGTGATGACGCGGGAATTATAGCAACTGACCTAAGTGAAGTACGAATGTTTGCGTTGCACGAAGTAAAGGAAGAAAGTGCATTAAAGAGGGTGATTAAGAACTTGAGACTTGAGCGGAATGCAGATGACCAGCTGAAATTAGTGAAGAGCTATTTAGGAAATGCGAACTATCTTAAGGTTTCGCAATACAGGGCTATTACAAATGATTGAAGCGATTTCATAAATTCACTGTAGCTCCATTCATTGACATATGGTCACGACACACTACAGATACGTAGAAAAACTCATAAAGTTTTGTTCGGCTCAAGCCGCACTTCAGGTTTCTGCCGTCAGAGCGCTCGAGAGCGCAGTGAGACAAAATGGCGACAGGAGGCGAGAAAGCGTATGTCGTGCTTGAAATGCACTCACATCAGTCAGTCATAACAGTGCAACGACACTTCAGGACGAAGTTCAACAAAGATCCACCAACTGCTAACTCCATTCTGCGATGGTATGCGCAGTTTAAAGCTTCTGGATGCCTCTGTTAGGGGAAATCAACGGGTCGGCCTGCAGTGAGCGAAGAAACGGTTGAACGCGTGCGGGCAAGTTTCACGCGTAGCCCGCGGAAAATTGGCTCATGCCACAACTGGAGACCGACAGCGCCGACTTCATCTTTCAACAGGATGGTGCTCCACCGCACTTCCATCATGATGTTCGGCATTTTTTAAACAGGAGATTGGAAAACCGATGGATCGGTCGTGGTGGAGATCATGATCAGCAATTCATGTCATGGCATCCACGCTCTCCCGACTTAACCCCATGCGATTTCTTTCTGTGGGGTTATGTGAAAGATTCAGTGTTTAAACCTCCTCTACCAAGAAACGTGCCAGAACTGCGAGCTCGCATCAACGATGCTTTCGAACTCATTGATGGGGACATGCTGCGCCGAGTGTGGGAGGAACATGATTATCGGCTTGATGTCTGCCGAATCACTAAAGGGGCACATATCGAACATTTGTGAATGCCTAAAAAACTTTTTGAGTTTTTGTACGTGTGTGCAAAGCATTGTAAAAATATCTCAAATAATAAAGTTATTGTAGAGCTGTGAAATCGCTTCAATCATTTGTAATAACCCTGTACTATTGTCTGCATAAAGGTATTCTGTTTAGAAGGAAAAATGTAGGAGTTTCAGAGTGGAAGCTGTGCTTTCCCTCACAACATGTAGACTTACTAATCGACTATGTACACCTGAGGTATGGGCACTACGGTGCAAAGAAGTGCATTGCCAAATTAAAAGAGAAGGTTGTGTTTGACAACATGTACCGCCGTGTTTCCAAGCGTCTAGCATCTTGTGTAGGGTACCAGAAAGTCCGTGCTGCTAACACCAGAATACAAGGGGATATGCACTCAGTAGAGCCAACTGAAACCCTAGAATTACTGGCTTGTGATTTGTTTGGCCCCCTTCCTGCTTCGAGAGGTGGGTGCACCCATGTTTTTGTTGTTGTGGATTGATTTAGTAAATATGTTAAGCTATACCCAATTAAAAGAGCAAATGCAAAAACGTTGGTAGAAAAGTTGGAAAAAGATTTCTTCATGAACGTTGGCGTTCCAAAGAGTTTCCTGTCAGACAATGGGCCTCAATTTACTTCTGATAGATTTAAAGAATGTCAGGATAAGGCCAGAGTGAAACATCTGAAAATATCTGCGTATTTCCCCCAAGGAAATATGAGTGAACGTATTACGAGAGAATTGAATAGGCTTTGCAGGACTTATTGTGCTCGGAAACACTCAAGTTGGGCAGAGCACATGAAGTATTTTGAGAATGTAACTAACAACTTAAGGCATGATGCAACTGGTTTTGCGCCTTGCGAATTGATGTTTGGCCAAGAACCACACAATGTGATTGCAGATATGGTAGAATTCCCTATTCTAACGCAAATATCCACAGACGAAAAGAAGTTAAGAGCTAGGGCAAATATAAAGAAAAGAACCTTAGAAAGAAAGAAGCGTCATGACGCAAAAGCTGTACCCACCAGTTTTGAAATAGGTCAGTTAGTCCTTGTCAAAACCAAGGAAAAATCAAAGAAAATAAATGCAGAAACAAAGAAATTCATGTTCGTATACCAAGAACCTTTCAGGATTATAGGAAAACCACATGCCAATGCATATAGGCTAGAGTACCCTAAGAGTAAAAAGCTATTCGGTCTCAGGAACGTGGTCGACCTAAAGAAGTTCATAGGTAGTGAATGAATTCTGTAGGGTGGAGGTTGTTCTATAACCTCTACACAGTGTGGCAGCTGTGCAGTCCCAGCTGTGTGAGATCTTCTTTCCTTTTCAGGTCTCACTCATTCTTCATCTTTCCTATCCACCAAAATCTCGGCTCTTACTCTCAAATACTAAAATCTTCCGGTACGTCTATCAAGCCAATAATAAACTAATGAATTCTGTAGGGAGGAGATTGTTCTGTAACCTCTACACGGTGCGGCAGCTGTGCAGTCCCAGCTGTGTGAGATCTTCTTTCCTTTTCAGGTCTCACTCATTCTTCATCTTTCCTATCCACCAAAGTTTCGACTCCTTCTTTGCAACACGAAAATTTTACGTCATGGCTATCAAGCCATGAGTTCTGTAACCATTCTATCCACCGATTAGTGAAGAAAATACCTAATGTGACAAACCTAACAGTGACATAAACAATAGAGAAGTATGACATAATTAAGATACAAATGTAATTGAGTAACAAGTATGTATAGAACCCTGGTAATATTGGAAGTACAAAGTGTTGTTTTATTGGAAATGGTCCCACAATAATATTTAAAAAAGATATACAAGTTCGTTTATAAGCAGGATCTGAAGTGGCAATGAGACCTAGTATATGCATTAGAGCTAACTAATAAATAGTAAGAGAGAGTGCTTAGTGTTATGAAAAATAGACAGATAAGTTGTAAAAATGAACTCACCTTGTGTAGCAAGGAATGGCAGTGTAATAGAATTGAGTAGTGTTTGTGGTTGAGACGTGAAGGACACGTCCCTGAAGTATGTATAAGGTTGGAGCTGGCCATTATTTTGGTGTGGGTGTGCGATGTCACACCTACATGTATTGAGGTTATGAGTTGGAGGCGTGAATACGACCATAGGTGCCCTTATGTTAGATGAGACAGAGCAGCTCATGGTGTCCTATAGGTTTAAGGAATTTAGCATTACGCTCGTCCATAATTACTTAATGCACTTTAGTGGTAGGTCGAGAGAGACTACCTGTGGTTTCAGCGTCCGATCGAGTGGAAATGGATTGCCACGTGAGCACACTGATAAGCTGCAATACACTATAGGTATGAAATAAATGTGCTATCCTATGCTTTAAATTTTAATGGATGGAGTATTACTTAAGTTCATACACTAGCAAAGTAAGTAAGTACATAATTGCAGATGTGGAACTGACACAGCAGCAGAAGACCAATAAGTGGATTTAGTAGTCAACTAAACGTAGTGTGTTTTCAACACTCACATCTGTACTATTACCACAAGTTACTCACATGTACAAAGAAGCTGAGAAGACAACTACTAATCAAATATACTCGTACTATCTCTAAGAATAAGGTAATCGAAGATGCGTCAGCTAAGTAAATAAAATACAAATGTATCAAGAATGTACCGAGCATTGGTCCAGTGTTCTGGCCCAGAAATAATAAATTGAGATTAAATAGGAACCTTGATTGTATGCCTTGAGCATAAATTTTCTCTAGTACGTGACTAACGGCGTTTTGAGCCATTTGTCTACCGATTTTATGACAGTTAAGTAACCGCGAGAGTAAAATTGAAAAAGTTCTGTTAACTTTGTTCCAGCAACATATTGAAAGATAAAATGTATATATCCCCATTTCATTGTGACCCACCCTTAGATATTAAGTGAACAGAGTCTGAGGCACTCTTTTTGTTTGTTCTACAGGACAAACCAGATAATGGCAGCCTGGTAGCTGCGTGAAAGCGTGGAGTGACTTGGACACAACTCACAGTGACCCCTCCCCTTTCCCCATGTAATTTAGAGTGAACGTGAAGGACGCACACCATAGCAACTTCCCCTCCTCTACCCTTGTGAATGGAAGTGTAGAACGCCAGCCAAAGCGGCTACAACCACGTGTATAAAAATGAAATTGTCATGATTTGTGAAATTTTCTTTCACGTTTAGAAAAGACTGCTAAGATATAATTATCTGTTTATGTATCATGAATAACTATGTTATTTTCTTTGAATTTGTGTATGTAGAAATATTTACAGACAATTTAATGGATTTAAGATTTTCATAATTTTACATATTTATGTGTTTGTCTGTCTAAGGCAATATGTATGCCAAAGTGTTTCATTGATTTTCTTAAATTTTGAGTGATAATGTTGCTTAAGAGGCAGTGAACATGCCAGCAATTTAAATAATTGAGTAGGTAATAAGTTTTCTTTTAATATTTCTATATGTTTACATTTCAATTTTAATTTTCATAGGGAGTTAAGCTGTACTCTTGCTTCCCTTTCTGTAATTAATTTTTTTTCATTTACATTAAAAAAAAGTTAAGTTGAGGCTGATGTAGGGAAGCAGCCTACTCACGCCTTGTAAAATTCACATCACTCTTTCCATTGTGTGTCAGCCAGTCCGCTGTAACTAGCTCTGACGTCATAAATGTTGTATAATACTTTAAAAATCAAGTAAATAACCTGAAACGTTTCTAGCATGTCAGGAGTAATATATAATCAATATGTGCTGAATATCAGTTCAATAACTTTAACCATTTTCGAAATTTGGACGTTTTTCTGTAAAAATCATTGGCGCAACAGAAAAGAGCTAGAAACTTAAAAATTTATATTTAGATTCCTTTTGCATAATAATTTAGTAGAAACAGTATTGTGGATCTCACAAATCAAAATTTTAGTTGAAATTCATGATTTTCTGGTTTTTATCTTAAAAACTAAGGAAGCAAGATAGATTTAGTAGGCGAATAAATAAAGCTAGGATGTTTAAATTTAAGTACAAGGGAGATCCGCTATAATCATAAAAATGTGAGAAGTTTCAACAAAATAAAGTATATAGAATATAAAACTATAGCCGTCAGACTTATATTATGATTACTTACTTGTGTGCTGATTGCACAATTAAATTGAAAGCTTCATCGGCCATCAGCAAAGGAAGCAATGATTTATTCGATAACTTAAAGTGGTGCATTACTAGCCCAGCGGCTAGTCGGGAGAGCGAAATTGATCAGGCGTTCCCTTAGCCGTCCGCACCGCGGATTTATATGTAAGAACGCTGCACGAGAAGGAAGGCCCCAGTTCTCTCCAGACGCTGATTAGTGCACCACCTGTGCCGGGAGTCGCGTCGCGTCGGTATCGTTGATATAAACAGCCTCGGATGCCGTAATAAGTTACTCGGGATACGCGTAACCATGAAATCGTTTTCGAGTGAAGTGTTCATTCTGGGATGACTTTAATGATCTATCTTCAGTTTTCGTATGGCGTATTTTCACGTGCCGCCGCAGGTCAGACATTCTACCATTATTTAGCGTGGCGTTTGATGAACATTATCACCAAATTATGGCGAGCATTCACTTAAACATTTAATTTGGACAGTTATAGTTGCATCAGCGCATTAGACTCTGAACTGCTCTGGTAGTTGGATTGTGTGGATCCTTTTTCGTCTGTGACTTTCAGAATATAGTGAACATTTTAGAGAGAATGGTTTTTGATTATGAATCTTAGATAATCTCCTAATTCCTCAGAGCTATAAGCTGTAGTTATAAATGTATTTCTCAGATGAAGTGGGCACTAGGCATTCTAATTACAGGCTTCACGTTTTGCTAATCACTTTCTGGTTGCCAATATTGTAGTTAGATAGCCAGTGTTGAGAACGGCAAACAGCATAAATAAAAAACATATATTCTATTATTCCACGTGTCGCCGCCCGACATACCCACGTATGGAATTGAAACATGGACGATAAATAGTTTGGACAAGAAGAGAATAGAAGCTTTCGAAATGTGGTGCTACAGAAGAATGCTGTAGATTAGATGGGTAGATCACAAAACTAATGATGAAGTATTGAATAGAATTTGAGAGAAGAGGAGTATGTGGCACAACTTGACAAAAAGATGGGACCCTTTAGTAGGACATGTTTTGAGGCATCAAGGGATCACAAATTTAGCATTGTAGGGCAGCGTGCAGGGTAAAAATCGTAGAATGAGACCAGAAAATGAATACACTAATCAGATTCAGGAGGATGTGGGTTGCAGTAAGTACTGGGAGATGAAGAAGCTTCCACAGGATAGGGTGCATGGAGAGCTGCATCAAACCAGTCTCAGGACTGAAGACCACAACAACAACAACAACAAACATGTATGCTTCACGATTTCAGTAACCGCTTTCCTCTGTCATCTACAAACATTTTACGACAGGTAAACAAGAAAACAAAACTAAGCAATGCTCAAAACTAAAAAAGTTCAGTAACGTCGTAGACGAATGAAACTGAATGCGCCATACCACTGTCGCAACACAAGACACAATCTAGGAGGTACATGGGGTTTTCGCTAAGTTATTGCGTATAATGTGGTAACTATAGTGATGCATACAAGTACTTTTCAGTATATTTGGCTGCCGACTAATGGAAGCGGCTATTTTTCTATGAAACTGTAGGCTTTCTTTCGGCGGCATTGAAGCGAAACTTTGTAGACAACGTCAACGACTTAATGTATGTGAAACGTAATCAAACAGTAAAATGGTAAAAGCGCCATAAAAGTCATTAATATAAAGTCTACATGAATCTCTGAGCGCAAGTTATAATCTGTCGGTAATTTGTAATGAAACAGAAACGAATTTTAACAAACTTTTCTCGAAATCAGCAACTTCTTAAAACGTTCGTTCAATATTTTCGTTATTACTTTGGTTTTCTTATCTGAATATCTGTTACAGATTTGTTGTCCATTCTTTTCCTAATTAACATACATATAATTATTTCCAGAAGTACTGTCAGAATGTCCTATGGTATTCAAATCAGAATATCTGTCACAGTTTTTTTGTCCATTCTTTTCGTAACTGATGTACATATCATTAGAATATCTCAATATTATAGTTTTTGCACCAGATGGTTATATCATCGTAACATCACTTGTTTTGTTTAAACTATTCCTCACATACGGGGTAATTTTAACAAAAAATAGAAGGGAGCGTGCACGAACTATTGTTAATGTTATTTATTGGGAACAACTGCGTCGTTTGTCTTTTCGAACCTATTGGTTCATGGGCAATGGACTATGAAACTTTAAAATGGGTGACGGACTGTCGTCCTGAGGGACCCGGGTTCGATTACCGGCTGGGTCGGGGATTTTCTCCGCTCAGGGACTGGTTGTTGTGTTGTCTTCATCATGATTTCATCCCCATCCCAATGTGACGTCGAATGTAATAATATGTACACCAAGGCAGCAGTAAGGGCCTCCAGGCCAATAACGCCAAACACTCATTTCTTTTTCCAAAGTTTAAAATTTCATTTTGCTTACTCTGTATATGCAGTATTGATTCTTTTTCGCTCTGGTGAAAATTTCTTAGGGTGGTCTGACAACAAAGCTTCTTAACAGACGTCCATGCAGTCGCCGCCAGAGCTAGTACGATGCAGTAAAATAAATGTTGGCATTACCTTTTAGGGTTCCGTTCCTTACTCTGTAGAAACGGAACCCTTATATGGACGCTCTATTGCCCTTCTGTTTGTCCGACTGTTAACAACCCTTTTTCTCAGGAAGGAGTGGATGTATCAGGTTCAAATTTGTGTCGTGTTAACGCTTACTGTCCCTCGATGTGTACAAAATTTAAGATTCTAAGTCAGTGCGACCAAAAGATACAGCCGTTTATGTTATCGGCAGTAAGTATCGCACTGTAACGTACGCAGTTTATTGTTGTCTGCCTTTCCCAACAATGTTCCAGTACTGGACCTTGTGCGTCCGAAAAAACCGTAAGCATAAGTTTTCCTGCGGACGGTCGGACTTGAACTTTTTCTTGCACGGTGACTTTGGATGTTTCCATTCCATACTCTGCCGTTTACGCTCCGGCTCGTAACAATGGATCCATGTTTCGTCACCAGTAGTGACCCTGTCTAAGAAGTTGTTCCCTTCGTTACCATAGCGGTCCAAATGTTTTTTGCACATGCGCGTGTGTTTATAAAACTGTGTGAGCTTTTTTCGGACCCATCTTGCACAATCTTTATGAAACTCAAGTCTGTTGTGGATGATTTCTTAGGCAGAACCATAACTAATTTGCAGACGATGTGCCACTTCGCCAATAGTTAATCGGCTGTCTAAGAGAATCATTTCATGCGAATGCTCAATGGTTTCTTCATTTGTGGCGGCATTCGGTCGTCCGGCTGCTTCATCGTGCGTATCACATGTGCGACTATCTCAGAATTTTTCAATCCATTCGTAGACACTCCGTTGTGGCAAAACACTGTTCCTGTGCTGTGAGGAAAGTCTTCAGTGTATTTCGGCCCCATGAGACGCCTTCCGACCATAAAAAACGGATCACTGAACGTTGCTCTTCTTTTGGGCAAATAGACAGCGGAGCAGCCATGATTGGCACCACGGCCACGATAACGAATCTAACCTAGCAGCTTGAAAATTGCGAAGATAAAACAACAAATAAACAAATCATGCGTCATCAAAGTAAAACAAAATAAACAAAAATATAACTATATTGCGGATAATAATTGACTTACCCTCATATATTATTCTCAAAGCAGTGTCGGATTCACTCCAACAGAATCCTTTTGAATGCGAAGAAATCAATAAAATTGTCAACAGAGCAAGAATACTTACAAGGATTTGGGATGATATAGCAGCCTGATACATAAGAATAACTTATTAAGCAAAATTACTTCACTCAGTTTCTATAGAAGAGACAATATTCTATACACCGACTAGATTTTCTAGTTTTTCATCTTCCATAGAACTAGACGGAAATTTTCTACGTCGGCAAAATTGCAAGATCGCAATATAACATTATCAAGACCACTTAGATAAAACGAAGCTATATAAGAACAACAGGCAGCAAGTGCCAGCTGGGGCTTTCCCGCCGAAGAGGTTTTTCCCTCAGCCGTAAGTCAAACGCCAGGTTTTGGAAAGATCATCTTACTCCCGACTATCCATCAGTATGCAAAACTGAATAAGCACCCAACTGCCCCAAATAAATAGTGTCACAACAGCACAAACTACAACTACTGGCAGTCGTTTTCCTCAGAGGTGTAGTGAAAGATCTTAAAGAAAATGTTAGTCTTTGAGTATTATGCTTCCATCTGTTATGATTGGGGCGTTTTTCTGTAGTGGAGGAAACTGTGGAGACACTGTTACGAAGCAAGAAGATTAAAGATAAAATTTAACATGACGTATATCATAAAAACGATTATTTTTCATTTATTAGTCTAGAGTCGCGGATTTTATACACAAGTGATCTCATCAATTCTTACTCCATGTATCATTTTATACTACGATTACTTAGTTCAATTAAACTTTACACTTATGCTCTCTGAAAATATATTAACAGCCACTATTATTCATCAATTACAGCCATGATATCACGTAAAATATCTGTCTACGATTTTACGTTGACAATTCGCCCTTGCTCTTAGCTTCACATCCTTTCAGACATAACCATTACCGCAATGAGGCTTTCATTAGGAAAACGCAGAGTAAATATAACTACTATAGACATTCTAACGTTTGTATGTATATGTCTGCATTTGTTAGTTTGTGAATGTGAATGAGGGCGTGAATATGTTTACCCATCCCAGAAGTCAAACCGAACTAGTAGGGTAAATGTCTTCAGGCCAGTTGTATAGCTACAGTCTATCTACTCAGCACTGAAGTATCTTGTGTTATCTACACCTGTGTACATTCTCCGCAAGCAACTGTGTGCTAACTGGCAGGGACCCCTTCAGTCCCTACCAGTCATTTGCTGTCCTGTTCCACTCGCAAATAGAACGAGGAGGAAACTACTGACTATACGCCTTCGTACCAGCCCTAATTTCTCTTGTCTATGCTGGTGGCAGCAGAATCGTTCTGCATTCAGCTTAAAATACCGGTTCTCTAAATTTTCTCACTAATGTTTCGAGAAAAGGATGTCGTCTGTTCTCCAGGGTTTCCCTTTTGAGTTCATGAAGCGTCTACGTAACCCTCGTGTTTTGATCGAGCCCACTGGCACACTCTGAATTGCTTCGAAGTCATCCTTTACTCTGACCTGGTGTGGACATCAAACACTTGAGCAGTGGTCTATAATGGATTACATTCCTCATTGGTAACGTCGTGATCGACATGAGAAATGACAATTGTGAAGAGTCCATATTGTGTTTTATTGTGTGACTTTATTGTCTTGATGGTTGCTTCCGGTCTGTAAGTGGTGCCAACTGTTTTCTTTTCTTTTTAGTTTGGTTTCAAAGTCAGTTTGGTAGATGGTGAATTTGACATTGTGCCTTCTGAAATTCATGTGAATAAAAGATTATGTAAGATTCAATTGTTTGAGTGCTTTTTATCCTTGGGATATCCATATTTTCAATGATAACAATTCTGGGTTGAATGTTCAGATATAACTTTACTGGTTTCTCGCTATATTCTGTGGATGCAGTGGAGTTTCATCTCGACGTAAACCTGTAGCGTACCTTTGGGGATCGGTTGGTGACTTGAAATTAAGCAGGTGTGTTTGTGTCAGATGAGTTGTTTTCTGACAGATTTTTCGTTTGACGTGTAGAACGTTGATTCTGAGTGTAGAGATGGGATGGTTCACCAGCCTGAAAAAGTTACTCGCTTTTTCTAGTTCTGTCCTTAAGCTCTGTGCCTTTGCCTCGGCAGATCGGGGCTGACAGTCCTCGGGCAAAGCCCTGGCCTGCAGTATACCCTAACCATCCGTCCCTAAGTTTGCAATTTTTTACAACCAGAGGGCACTGCAATGGGTAGTTGTACAGTGAGTACACTTGCTGACGTTTTTGTTAACCATATCTTTAAGAAATTCCCACCACAACTGATAAAATTTAATACTGTAGTAGGTGAGTGGTCTTCAAAGGATCACTCAGTGACGTTGACATTATGTTAGAACAACTAAATAGTAAGGACACTTCATTAATTTCACGATAGAGGCAGAAAAACAACATGCTGTTAACCCTTTGGATCTGATTATAAAGGTGGCAATGGTGCTCGTAAATTTGGCATCTATCCTAAGTCCATTAGCACTGATAATGTCATCCACAATAATTACTGTCGCTCACAAACCCACAACAAGACATTTTTCCATTCATTTATTTATTTACAGACTAATCAGTCTTCCACTAGATAAAAAACGAAATTAACAGAGAACTAGTCATCCGTTGGCGTATAGCACTGAACAACTATTTCGCTGCAAAATAACTCAGTCACAACACTACTGAGAGAGATCACATAACAGAAAGAGGAAGAAGCTGAAACTACAAATTTATCACTACCATATAGCGGATCTGCTTCTGAAAGTAAACGTAAACAATTTCATAATCAAAGTAAGAATAGGCTTCCGTCCTGACAACACGTTAGGTCTCACTAAACATCACAGTATCCAACACAATAAGCCTTACATACAATCTGGAGTTCATAAAATCACTTGTGGAGAATTCAATAACTTTTATATAGGATAAAGTGGTAGAAGTTTCAACATTTGTTTCAGAGAACACAGTAACACCAGTGATACCTGTAAATCATTCTTTGTGCACCATATTTGGGAGATTAAACACAAGTAAATAACATTGAAAACTCTTCAGAGACTCTCCATACACTAGGAAAAAGAAGACAGTTTGATTGTTTAAAAGAGAGAGAAATTTATAGCGCGTTTCGAGGTCAGCCATAATATACACTCCTGGAAATGGAAAAAAGAACACATTGACACCGGTGTGTCAGACCCACCATACTTGCTCCGGACACTGCGAGAGGGCTGTACAAGCAATGATCACACGCACGGCACAGCGGGCACACCAGGAACCGCGGTGTTGGCCGTCGAATGGCGCTAGCTGCGCAGCATTTGTGCACCGCCGCCGTCAGTGTCAGCCAGTTTGCCGTGGCATACGGAGCTCCATCGCAGTCTTTAACACTGGTAGCATGCCGCGACAGCGTGGACGTGAACCGTATGTGCAGTTGTCGGACTTTGAGCGAGGGCGTATAGTGGGCATGCGGGAGGCCGGGTGGACGTACCGCCGAATTGCTCAACACGTGGGGCGTGAGGTCTCCACAGTACATCGATGTTGTCGCCACTGGTCGGCGGAAGGTGCACGTGCCCGTCGACCTGGGACCGGACCGCAGCGACGCACGGATGCACGCCAAGACCGTAGGATCCTACGCAGTGCCGTAGGGGACCGCACCGCCACTTCCCAGCAAATTAGGGCCACTGTTGCTCCTGGGGTATCGGCGAGGACCATTCGCAACCGTCTCCATGAAGCTGAGCTACGGTCCCGCACACCGTTAGGCCGTCTTCCGCTCACGCCCCAACATCGTGCAGCCCGCCTCCAGTGGTGTCGCGACAGGCGTGAATGGAGGGACGAATGGAGACGTGTCGTCTTCAGCGATGAGAGTCGCTTCTGCCTTGGTGCCAATGATGGTCGTATGCGTGTTTGGCGCCGTGCAGGTGAGCGCCACAATCAGGACTGCATACGACCGAGGCACACAGGGCCAACACCCGGCATCATGGTGTGGGGTGCGATCTCCTACACTGGCTGTACACCACTGGTGATCGTCGAGGGGACACTGAATAGTGCACGGTACATCCAAACCGTCATCGAACCCATCGTTCTACCATTCCTAGACCGGCAAGGGAACTTGCTGTTCCAACAGGACAATGCACGTCCGCATGTATCCCGTGCCACCCAACGTCCTCTAGAAGGTGTAAGTCAACTACCCTGGCCAGCAAGATCTCCGGATCTGTCCCCCATTGAGCATGTTTGGGACTGGATGAAGCGTCGTCTCACGCGGTCTGCACGTCCAGCACGAACGCTGGTCCAACTGAGGCGCCAGGTGGAAATGGCATGGCAAGCCGTTCCACAGGACTACATCCAGCATCTCTACGATCGTCTCCATGGGAGAATAGCAGCCTGCATTGCTGCGAAAGGTGGATATACACTGTACTAGTGCCGACATTGTGCATGCTCTGTTGCCTGTGTCTATGTGCCTGTGGTTCTGTCAGTGTGATCATGTGATGTATCTGACCCCAGGAATGTGTCAATAAAGATTCCCCTTGCTGGGACAATGAATTCACGGTGTTCTTATTTCAATTTCCAGGAGTGTATTTTATACGAACCGATTGATATTCAAATACGAAGGTCCTGGACTGCTTCAGAAACACCTTATAAGCTAGTTAACCCTGTCATATATTCTAGACCATACAACGCTTATTACTACTTTACACCTTTCCTACACTTATATGGTAAAGATGTGGGGCTGGGTCGTCGGTCTTGCTTGAGTAGCTCAGTTGATACAGCACTTGCAAGCGAAAGGCAAAACTCCCTAGTTCGAGTCTGTCTGGTACACTGTTTCATTCTGCCAGGAAGATTCATACCAGCACACAGTCCACTGCAGAGTGTAGATTCTTTCTGGATACACTTATGTATTTCTTGGGCATGTTTTACTATGTGCACCGTTACTTTCATCTATATTTGTGCTTTTAAACCATCTTCTATATTTATATTTTCGGATATTGTTTTATTTTGACCTGATTGTGACTTTATCTTTTAATCTTGTATCAATTGCAGATTCCGTTTTTACTTCACACTGCAGATTACGTTTTTACTTCTTACATATTTCCGTCACTTTTCTTTTTTATACACACACACTTCAAAAATCACATACTATTGACTCCATATCTTTGAACTCCATAGTTCATACTGTGAATTTACATATTTGCCGATTTTGTGATCCAGTTTCCACGCCTACTACACGAAATTTAAATTTCAGTGTTTACATCATCATTTCGCCAGCCCTATAATATATATGGTATACGAAACATTTCGTAAAAATACATCTCATGCAACTGCTCTTACACAGCACGACATAGCTTTATATTATTGGGTGGCTTACATCATCCCACGTAAGTAGCTTTAAAATTTGGACTTTCAGTGTTTTTCAATTTCATAACTGTAGTGTTTAATTACTACCGATTGTTTTCAGAACGCTTGACAATGATGACATGTAGAAATCTCAGTCGCAATAAATAATGTTTTAACAGACAAAAGTGGAAATGATTTCATTTAGGAATTTCACAATGGCTATGGAGCTAGTTATCATCAAACTCCTTTAAAAAATCTTCTCATTTCTTTCCTTATCGAATGCAAACTAACAGTTCTGCACATACATCCATACCCTGCAAGCCAATTTACGGTATGTGGCGGAGGTTACTTTGCGCACCAGTGTCACTTCCCACTTTTTCTGCTCCAGTCACGCATGGTTCGTGGGAAGAAATACTGTTCGATTGCTAACAAGCCTCCATGTAAGCTAGAAAAGACCTAACTGCGTGTTCGTGGTCTTTTCACAGGATATACGTAGGAGGAACCAACAGATTGGTTGACTCTTCTAGGAGTGTACGCTCTCGGAACTTTTAACAGTAGAGAACAACGTGGTCTCTTTTGAAGAGTCTGCCAATAAAGCTAGCAGCATCTCCGTGACGCTTTCGTCTGTTATGATGTTGTCTTCACATGTTGCCAAAATAAGGTGTAAAATTTTGAAACTAAAAATCATCAATGCTGGTGTTCCGCAGCTCTTAGATATTTGTTAAAGATTATCATCTAGATACCTTGAGTTGTACTTTATTAGCCAAACCTGTTTTTAGGTGTATAACTCATCGTTAGTGGCATCAAATAGGGAACACACAGCCGATTGTGCATCAATTTCCATTATATGACGACTGTATACATAATAGTAGAAACGTAGGTGTACTTCCATTATGTATCTCTGCATCAATGACATACTTGTCGCTGATAAATAGAAACACAATGTAAGTAGACTTTTTCTGCTATTATATATACAGATTTACCTTGTCGAAATTGATGTGGGTAATAGATATTCAAATGGAGCCCATGGTGTTTAGAAAATGTTGTTTCACAAATTTTGAAACGGTGTCCAAATAGGATGTGGAATCGCAATGTGTCAGATTAACATTGCAGACACAGATTTTGTACTCGCAGCAGTGACGACTGCATAACTAAATATTTAAATGCAAGTCCTCATTATTTTTTACACTCACTAGTTACATAATGCACTCTTTGATCGTCACCCTCATTGAGCTAACTTTCTAAATATGGATCACATTTCAATACACAAAATATTGTGGTCAGTTGTAATGGTCCCATTTGAAATACAAGGTGCATTACGTATTTATTTCGCCTCAACTCATTATAGTGCGACAAAGCAGCATTTATAACGTTTTATTACTAAGTGGGGAAGAAGGCAACGGCAAATCACCTCCATTAGGACCTTGCCTAGTAAGGCGGTGCGGGTCTCCCGCATCGTTCCCCTACGCTCTGTAAAGAAGCATCGGACTTCATTTCATTTCATTACTAAGTGGAATAGAAATTCTTAGCGTGAAGAAGCAATATTTTTGTTGTATTTATGATGTTGTAGAAAGAGTAAGTTGTGAGATATTACGTCACGACAGCGCGCGAGATCAAAGATGATCACACGCCGCGCTGCGGTGCGAGAAAGATGCAGTCAACTAGCTGACAACGAGACAGCCACGAGAAAGAATATATTAATTGTTAAAAGTGCAGTTAACGCTGTTCATTTACTGGTCCCAAATGACGTTATATGTATGATATAGTATTATGGTTTTCACTAAGGTCCGGTAACGCTGGCACCTTGAGTAAGGTTACAGCTACGGTATAGAATCCTTAGGTTGACTAATTCGATGCAGGTGTGCGGGGAGAAACATTGGATGTTTATTTTTGAAATTAATTGCGATTTTTGGTCATCATAATTTGGTTGTCTCACTGCCTTTGAGAGTCTGAGTTACTGACTTCAATGGTCGTAAAGCCGACTTTCACCGAAGTTGCTTAGCATTGGTTGCAAGCTATTTAGTAGCTGATCTTATTAAGTTTCTGGAAGAAGATAACTTATGTTTTGTCGGCAGAAATACCAAACCATCTGTCTAAAAACAATGGGTAATTACGAACTGCCTCACGTGAAGCATGCCGTAGAGGTTAATTCAAGTTTTGTCGGTAAGAGTCCGATTGGTCGGGGTTTGCAATTGATTAATGTCTGACTCTCTAGTGAGGACAGAGGTGTCCTTTGGTATTGCAGTTGTGGTGAGAGACTTCCTGGAGTACGAGGCTACTCGCAGAGTTTGCTACTTGCTACTGTAGAGTCAAGGTGAATGACAGTGGACTTCTAATTCAGTTCATAACTATCCAACAGTAGCATAAATTCATTTTATGATCAGATCATTTGTGGCGTCAGATGTGATTATTTTGTTTGGTCCATTGTGACGACAGGTGAACAGAGTTAGCTACTACATTAAGTAAATGTTCAGCAAGTGGCCATTGGGATTAAATTAGGTAAAGATTCATCGTAGTTAGAAACCAGTGAGCGAAGAATTCCAGCTTTGTGACATCACTAACTAGGATTAAGGCATAAAGTGTCAGTGGTGAGTTAGTGATTTTCTTTATTTTTTTAAAAATTGAATTTGATTAGACATCTGTGTAGTTTCTTTGGGGGCACGATTTACGCATTGTTAGCTGCATACTGTTGGCCGTAACCTTCAAGAGTCGATAGACCGCTGCGAAGGCCGACATGTTAAAATTTACTTCCTGTTACGAGGTTCATTTGGTAGTTGCGTAGAAGATGAAAGACAGAAACGACGTCGAAAGAGGTACTATCAGAGGAAGTACAAGTAAAGAGAATACGAAATTATTTTATGTATAAATAGCTGAAAAGCAGGCGTATTAAAGACAACAAACACAAATAAGTATTCATGAACTTGGTGTGACTTGGGTAGAGAAACAAGTTTCAGTAACCAAAAAAAGGGAGGGTTTCTACAGTTTACAGTTCGTGGTATTGAGATAAAGTAAAAGATAATAAATATTAGTAGAATCGGTGAATGATAATCCTCTCAAAGACCAAAAAATATGGAGAAAAATTTCTGAATATAAAAAGTAGTTAGATAAACATTATTTTATCATCGACAAGTGTTGTACGCTTGTAAACATTGACATACAATATTGATATTATTTTTACAAGCGGTGTAGTATCGCTCACTTAGAAAGAAAAGGTTTTATGGAAGACACTGTATGATTAATTTATATTGACGTGAAATACTGAATCGTACGTCTTGCTAGAGTTGATCACTTTGTGGCATCATAAAAGTATATAATAAGTCAATGAACTATGGACCCAAACAATAGTAATAAGGGTATTTTCCCCTAAAGAGCTAATAGTAGGTAACTTAAGTACTTTATTCGAACCCTGTTTTTTTTAGAAAGAATTAACTCTTTGTGTTCGGATTTCGTTTAATAGTTCTGCTCTAGTTACGTTCACTATTGTCTGTAGTGCGCGGTGTAGGGTGATCAAGATGCGCTTCATTGCAGGGTACGAAAATTTGATATTGGTTGCTAATTAGGTACCGAGTTTAAACGACCGCTGACACTCAATATTACTAACGCTTACATCAGAGTAGACTGCGGGTTGTCAGTAACATCTAACTACCAGCGGTATGCTGGAGGGGTAGTAGTAACGCCCAGCTACCTAATCCACACTGAAGGCTTGTGAAACGTCGAACGAAAGCTTGCTAAACGATCATTGATACCATTAACTAATGTTAATCTGCGAAGGTCGTCTTGTATAAGGTACCTGGTTTGGATTCTCAAGTAATGTAGGTTTCGTTAACTCTTAAACCTTTGGTGTTGATACCGATACCACTACATACGTGGCTCGTTTGATTTAATAGCCACGACTTAGTGGACCGGTTGGTTGACGAACCGTGGATCACTCGTTGAGTTCCTGTCACCTACACTATCACAGTATGCAGTCTCCACATGTAATACAGTCCGTTTAATGGCCAATTTCACAGTCTCTCTCCTAGAAAAGACATAGAAAATAGCTGGGTATACTACCAGGAGAAACTATAGTAGGTTTATGGTCTCTTGATGAGATTGCTTCCTGTTTTATGCACATCAGTGTATTGTTCGCTTCTACCTCCCGACGTCAGCAGCTCTGGATCTGGAAAAAATTCTCTCTTTCAATTCTACACTTTTGTTTTTCTTCTTTCTGCAAAATATTCATCCTTTGCGATGTTTCCGAACTAGTTTTCTTCTCGATATTTTGGTGTGCTATTAGAACAGTGGTGAAGCACACGCTTCCTGGAAACTTCTGAGTTCTTCTCGTTTCGTGGCGTTAGGCCTGCGTTCTCCTTATCAACACAATGTCTCTGTGAACCTTTTCCGCTTTCAATCAGAACTAAAACCATGCAGCCTTCGGTAAAATAATCAACTTCTCACTAATTAACCCCGTGTACGTGGCAGTCGATCCATATACATCCGAGTTTCGACCAAGAGTCACTGCGCATCAACAATTTGCATTCTCTCCAAGTTGCACTTTCCACTCGTTACTACGAAGGAAAAATCTTCTTACAAAATTATTTTCTACTAATATTCGGCCCAACACATCCACCTGTCTTAAAACTCTTTAGTCCCGTTACTTCTGGGTTGACAAAATTTATCGTAGATTAGAAATTCCCTGCTGTAGCAAAGATTCAGAATATACAGAGGTTTAGTATAATTGTACTGACGTGTATAATTTTACGAACTCATACGAAATACAACTTATTTTCATTTGGGTTAAGACCTGAAATAAGTAACAGAAGATCAAACTAATCCCTGATTACATATTTACTACAGGTGAATATTAAACAAGTGTGGAGCTTTATCAGTAAACTCTTCCGGGCTAAGTTGCCGTGGTCGATCTGTAGAACTTCTTCTCCCTGACGTTTCGTTCTCAACTACGGAGAACATCTTCCGAGGTGAGTCGACTCACCTCGGAAGATGTTCTCCGTAGTTGAGAACGAAACGTCAGGGAGAAGAAGTTCTACAGATCGACCACGGCAACTTAGCCCGGAAGAGTTTACTGATAAAGACGCCGGCCGTGAAAGCCTACATGGAATGAAGTGTGGAGCTGTTCGGTGTCCAGGAAGGGCTGGAAATATGCCTATTACAATTCGACTTAATTTTTTTCGCTGGATGTTTTCCTCTGTCTTATATGAAATTATGTTGAGTCGGGTGTTAAATGAATTTAGTTTTTCTTCTCTGTATGATGTTTACTTTAGTATTTATTCATAATATTTTCTATCAAGGTGTTTTTATGTGTCTTCTCCATCTCCGAATCTTCATTCCTGTTTTTTCCCCCTGTTTTCCCAGAAAACACTTTACCATAAAAATTAATGCATACACACCAAACTATTAGGACGAGATGATCAGTAAATATTCAGTGACTTACACAGAATACATTCGAATGCTTTGAAGGCATCAATGCCAAACATATTCACTGTGTCGTAGCAGTCTACAAATATTAACTGCTGACGTTTCATTGATTCATGTTCCGCAAGAATGGTGACTACATCCTGAGTAGGAACCCTCTACTTACCATACGGCAGTAGGAAACAGTGAAGCAATGCTCGTTCAAAATGCTTATCACACTACCGTTGAAACATGATATGGTGTGACCGAGCGAGGTGGCGCAGTGGTTAGACACTGGACTCGCATTCGGGAGGACGACGGTTCAATCCCGCGTCCGGCCATCCTGATTTAGATTTTCCGTGATTTCCCTAAATCACTCCAGGCAAATGCCGGGATGCACGGCCGACTTCCTTCCCCATCCTTCCCTAATCCGATGAGACCGATGACCTCGCTGTCTGGTCTCCTACCCCAAAAACCAACCCCCCAACCCCAATGATATTGTGTTCCTAAATTTGCTTCTTTCAATTATAAAGAATCTTACTGAACTTCGATATTATGAATGCCGCAACATCCGTGACGAATAATACTGTAACAGCATTTATCCATGACATAATTCCGAAGTATTTCAGTAGACTTCTTCACGTGCATTATCAACTGATATCCTTAGTGTTGAACGACAGTAACAGATCTTGCAAGAAGATATTTCATTCATTATCCTTTCGTTTTTCTCAAGAGCATATCAGTTGCCGATCAAAATAAAGAAGTAGACTTATTGATTCAGAAGACTGATTGAAAACAGTCAGTAATCCCTGTTCAGCGTCAGTATAGATTTTTCGAGGTTTTACGTTACTTTTGAACACGCAAGGGATCGTTTCACATCTGGAAAATGAGTTTTAATAATTTAGTTCCTTCGTAAAATTTACTAAATCGTTGCTCATATTCTTAAAGCATTTAACTGTTTTTGTCCGAACAAAATGAAGAAATATTAGTAACAGCTCATTTTTGGGCATACTGTGTTTGAATGGTATATACACTGAAGCGCCAAAGAAACTGGTATAGGCATGCAAATTCAAATACAGAGATATGTAAACAGACAGAACACGGCGCTGCAGTCAGCAACGCCTGTCTAGATCAACAAGTGTCTGGCGCAGTTGTTGGATTGGTTACTGCTGCTACAGTGGCAGGTTATCAAGATTTAAGTGAGCTACAACGTGGTGTTATAGCATGCACACTAGCGATGGGACACAGCATTTCCGAGGTAGCGACGAAGTGGAGATTTTCCCGTACGACCATTCCATGAATGTACCGTGAATATCAAGAATGCGGTAAAACATCAAATCCGGAAAAAGATCCTGCAAGAACGGGACCAACGACGGGTGAAGAGAATCGTTCAACGTAAAAGAAGTGCAACCCCTTCCGCAAATTGCTGCAGATTTCAATGCTGGGCCATTAACAATTGTCAGCGTACGAACTATTCAACAAAACATCATCGATATGGTCTTTCGGAACCGAAGGCCCACTGGTGTACCCTTGATGACTGCACGACACAACGTTTCACGCCTGGCCTGTGACCCTCAACACCAACGTTTTGTGGTTAATGAGTTGATACATGTTGCCTGGTCGGGCGAGTCTCGTTTCAAATTGTATCTTGCATATGGACGTGTGCAGGTATGGAGACAACCTCAAAAACCCATGGACCCTGCATGTCAGCAGGGAAGTGTTCAAGATGGTGGATACTCTGTATTAGCTGAGCGGTTTAAGGCACTGCAGTCATGGACTGTACGGCTGGTCCCGGCGGAGGTTCTTGTCCTCCCTCGGGAATCGGTATGTGTGTTTGTCCTTAGGATAATTTTGGTTAAGTAGTGTGTAAGCTTAGGAACTGATGACCTTAGCAGTTAAGTTGAACATTTTTGATGCTTGTAATTTTGTGGGCCGTGTGCAGTTGGACTCATATGGGACCCCTGATATGTCTAGATACGACTCTGAGAGGTGACATATACGAAAGCATCCTGTATGATCACCAGCATCCATTCATCTCCATTGCGCATTCCGACGGACTGGGGCAATTCCAGCAGGACAATGCGACATGCCAAACGTCTAGAAATGCTACAGAGTGCTTCCAGGAACTCTCTTCTCAGTTGTAACACTTCCGATTGGCACCAAACTCCTGAGACATGAACGTTATTGAACATATCGGGGATGCCTTGCAACTTGCTGTTCAGAAGAGATCTCCACCCCGTCATACTCTTTCGGATTTATGGACAGCCCTGCACGATTCATGGTGTTAATTCCCTCCAGCACTACTTCAGAAATTAATCGAAAATGTTCAAATGTGTGTGAAATCTTATGGGACTTAACTGCTAAGGTCATCAGTCCCTAAGCGTACACACTACTTAACCTAAATTATCCTAAGTACAAACACACACGCCCATGCCCGAGGGAGGGCTCGAACCTCCGCCGGGACCAGCCGCACAGTCCATGACTGCTGCGCCCTAGACCGCTTCGCTAATCTCGCGCGGCGATTAGTCGAGTCCAAAAAAGGTTCAAATGGCTCTGAGCACTATGGGACTTAACTTCTGAGGTCATCAGTCCCCTAGAACTTAGAACTACTTAAACCTAACTAACCTAAGGACATCACACACACCCATGCCCGAGGCAGGATTCGAACCTGCGACCGTAGCGGTCGCGCGGTTCCAGACTGGGGCGCCTAGAACCGCTCGGCCACCTCGACCGGCAGTCGAGTCCATGGCACGTTATACTGCGGCACTTACCGCGCGTTCTCGGCAGGTGTACCAGTTTCTTTACCTTTTCAGTGTATAAAGTGACATGAATCGGTAACTTGTATTCATGTTGAGCGTTACTTCAAAAAATTAAGCAAATGCTTAAAGTCATTCACAATCATAACTTAACTGTCGCGGCGTGTCACTGTATATTTGGACGATAAAAACATATAGTTGGAGAGATGTGCAGAATTTACCACTGTGTCTATATCTCATGAGCAATAGTTCTCTGAATTAACAACCAAAGCTTGTCCATTATTACCTTAACTAGTAGAGTATCCTTCACTAAACGTGGGAAATTAGAGGCTAATAGAATTATGACTCAACGCCTGACTGCCGTAGGACTTTGGCATAGCGTCGGTGATCTATTGTTTTTACAGAAGGAATGTTACGTTACTTTTATTAAATAAGAAAACTTCTTCGTGGCAAAGATTACTGTGTTACACAGAAATATTAGGGGCTGTAAAATACAGATGGAAACAATGTAAGTAATCCGTTTTATTATTTCAAAAGCAATCGCCAAAACTGTTAACATAATCATCCCACAATGAGACAAGATAGTCAATGCCTTCATGGAAAAGTGTTTGCGGTTGCCTATGGAGCCATGATTGTACCCAGGCGTGCACTTTTCGAACGAAGCAAACCGACGGCCACGAATGTATTTCTTCAGCGTTCCAAAAATGGGAAAACGCATTGGGAGAAATTAGGACTGTATGTAGGATGTGTAAGGCCTTTTCAGTGAAACTTCCACAGCTTGTTCGAAACAAACTCGGCGACATGTGGGCACTGAAGTCATTGATCGTCTTGTCTTATAATGGGATAAATGTATTAACGGTTATGGTGATTACTTTTGAAACAATAAACAGTTTACTTACTTTTTCCATTTGTCCCGTCGAAACAATAAACAGTTTACTTTCTTTTTTTCCTTTTGTATCGTTTTCATGTGACTGCCCTACATAAACATGTTATACGGACACATTTTCCTAGTTGCTTTGTATCACTGCGGCAAAGAAGAACATTTAAGAGGAGAAGATGGCCAGATTAATTTTAAAACGAATCCAACGGGTTTGTGTTACGGTCTGTTACTGTGTATGTGCTTTACGTCGAACACTCCACGGCAGAAACCAAATAGTAACGGAGGCAGTGGGTGGAAGCTGGCCACTGTGCATCAGTGTATGTGTAGTCGATTTCACTTTCAAAGGATATGTCTACAATTTCCTTAGAAACCAAGTAGGAATTAATAACTGCCTACAAATACTGCGAATGTCTTGTGAACCCAATGGGTCTTGATCCGATAATAATAACTCATGTACCTCCAGGAGATAGCATGTCCTAAGAAAAATTATGTTGACACCAACAATTCTAAGGATTTCGAGCGATGAACTTTTGGAACATACATCCATTTCTCCAATAAGTGCTACCCTCCTAGTTCCATCTATACCCACACGTACATATATCTGTGATTGGACATGTTTCTGAATCAGACGAAGAAGTTCACAGCAGTCAAAGGGTCTTTTGCAATCTTTTCTGCGTCGCACATTGCGAATAGAATATAGAGCAGGGAAAATGTTTGAAAGTTGCTCTTTAGAATGTCGGATTTCAAAGTATTCGTTCTTCCGTGAATTCCGAATAGCAAGCACGTTGCAAAAATATTCCGTATCGCTTAATACGAGGAATTGCTATCTCAACCTTTGACTACCTGAGTAAGGGCATGTTTGCGATGGAAAACTTCGGTGGCTGCAAGTGCGAACCAATGCGAATACAGATCCCGCGCTGTCTCGTGTCTGACTCAATCAACGAAGAACGTGGCATCACAGTGTGTTCTACTTTTTTTTCTGTTCCTGACTACATTTACGGCTGGCCGTGGCTTCCACATTTTGGTTAAGGACGGTCGATGTAGTAAGTTGCTTTGAATTTGCATTGTCATTTTCACGCAAAGAGTAGAGAGTTGTATATGTGTGGTGAGGATGTGTCGTGCATTTTGCAGCTTGTCATAAGCATTTGATGTGTCTTTGCGTGTGTTCAAATTTAAGTTCCGTTACTCAGCGAGGTAGTTCAAGCTGCTGCAGTCTCTTGTTTATATTAGTTCATCCGCATGTTGACTTCATCGTACTCTATTTATTCCAACGTTTCCAGAATTTTCTAATGTATCTGGAATTTATCTTTGTTCGGTAATTTCTTATAATGTTGTCTTGCATGCCACGGTGTCCACGTACAGACAGTTGCACTGATCCTTGTGTCACATATTATAGACTGAGTAGTAATAATCATATATTTAACTGAAGCTTCTATGATTTATTTTCATTCCAGTATCATGAAATTCAAGTTCCAAGATGCAACTATTTGCGTGTATTTATTTGTATTTTACAACCTGCGTCTAATTTCGAGCAACATCTGTAATATGAACTCAACCTTCAGCAGGAACGGCAGTTAATGCGAAGCAAAACTGCATTGGGTGTTGTGTGATGTCCTTAGGTTAGTTAGGTTTAAGTATTTTGAAGTTCTAGGGGACTGATGACCATGGATGTTAAGTCCCATAGTGCTCAGAGCCATTTGAACCATTTGAACCAAAACTGCATTGAGGGTACGTTTTTCTGAGGACAGCAGCCATCAGAGATCTGTTACTTTTCTATGTTTGGTTAGCATCTTGTAAGGTAACTGACGTTGTGGACATTGAGAAACTGTTTGCTACTTATCAGATTGTAATCGATGAGGCTGCTGTATGTCTTTATATTTTACATGATTTAACTACCAGGTGGATCATTTATACGTCCTCCGAGTTAGATTATGGAATTGCTACAAGCGATCTAAAAATTCTCTCAAGTAATCATTTACGCCCCCATTTACTGCCGTTTTGCAAAGTAAGAACTGCCTACTCTTCAATATGTTTTTGAAAGATTGTCAGATTGCGTTGTAAATTATTTCATGGGTCAAAACTTTATTTACAAAGAGGCACATATCCAGGGCATTTTTGTGGACTCATTTATTATGTAGTCAAATTATGACACGAAAAGAGTAGATCGCTCACAAGTTTGATCGAGCTAGACAAATGTGAGTGAATTAGTGAATTACGAAATGCAATCTTTAATAAATGAAATTTTCACATTGCCGTCGTAACATATCCATATGTTTGCAAGGCAGCTACGAAATGTCTTCTGATTCACATAATTCCTTGAAATATTCATTCAGATGTATGAAACGGTTTGCGGTAATGCTCAGTCCGTAATTTTTGAGAAACTGCAGCAATTACTCATCATTGCAATTATTACTGATGGAAAATTTACCTCCAGATGTGACATTGCTGGTACCTAGTTTGTTCTGATAACGGCTTCGGTTTTGTGGACAGCTTTGGCGTGTGCTCTGTTCCATGATGCGCACGACGCATAATCAGACCATTGATGATGAACACGGCGCTTCCCATCACTGACGGCATGGCACAACAGCAACACAGGACTCTGAGCTGTGGTCCATACAAACACAGAAAGCCGCAACCAGTGCAGTTCCGTGATTGGAATTTCACTAATGTGCTTTCACAAATGCTACAGCAACAGCGGCAACCCAGAAAATGCCGGATGTCAGACTCGCTTTACAAAGAGTCGGAAAAGATGAACTCCATTGTATTCCAATAATTAATATTCAGAGCTGGAATAACGTATTAAAAAGTTGATTCTAGAAGTAAACTGACTGTCGACCAACGGTGCTTTACGTTCCACCCTACGTTCTGTGGTGTAACTCGAGTACGGTAATATACGATATGTACAAGAACCAAGAGGGAACAATAAGAATAGAAGGCCAAGAACAACATACACTGATTAAAAATGGTGTAAGAGAGATGTAGCCGTTCCCATGCACCCAACGGTTTAATCTATACATCGAAGAAGCAACGACTGAAATAAAAGAAAAGTTTAAGAGCGTAATTAAAATTCAAGGTGAAAGGATATCAGTGCTAAGATTCTCTGTCACATTGCTGCGCTCGGTGGAAGGGAGGCAAAGTTAAACGGCCTGCTGAACAGAATGAACGGAGTAATGAGTACAGAATATGAATTGAGAGTAAATCGAAGAAGGACGAAAGTAATGAAAAGTAGCAGAAACGAGAACAGCTAGAAACTTAACATCAGAATTGGAAATCACGAAGTAGATGGAGCTAAGGGATTCTGTTACCTTAAGAGCAAAATAACCCACGCTGGACGGCGCAAAGAGGACGTGAAAGCAGACTAGCATTGGCAAAAAAGGCATTCCTGGCCAAGAGAAGTGTACTAGTATCAAACATATGCCTTAATTTCAGGACGAAATTTCTGAGAATGTACGTTTGGAGCACAGCATTGTATGGTAGTGAAACATGGACTGTGGGAAAACGGAACAGAGGAGAATTGAAGTAGTTTAGCTATGGTGTTACAGGAGAATGTTGAAAATTAGGTAGACTCAAAAGGTAAGGAATGAGGAGAGCGGCGAGAATAGGAATGTATGGAAAACACTGACGTGACAGGATGACAGGTCATCTGCTAAGATAACAAAAACTAGCTTAAGGGAACTGTAGAGTGCAAAAACTGTAGAGGAAGATAGACTTTGAAATACATTCAGCAAACAATTGAGGAAGTAAGTTGCAAGTGCCACTCTGATATGAAAAGATTGACACAGCAGAAAAATTGGTGGCGGGCCTCATCACGCTTCCGTATTTACTACACGTACGTCGGACAGACACGAATGCCACTCTAGTCCCTTGCGTACGAATCGGTGCTTATATTCCCGCATCGGAGTCGAGCTACGTTGCATATACGCTGCATCACGCACTGAAACGGAAATTCTTCGATCGCCCCCTACAAAGGGTGCAACTGGTATAAATGCAGATATCTCAGTGACTTAGGACGGTGTGCTGATCAACATTACATCATTATTTACGTTATTTGCAGACTAATAATTACGATTATAACTTGTCTTTCGTTATTAGGTTGGTGAGTATCTCCAAGAACAGTACGTGTGGCAACAGCAAACCACTGATGTTTATTTTCCCCTGGGCTGCAGGTCATGTCTTGACGTGTGGATGCTTACATGCAAAACAAGTACTCTGTAGTGACAGAGGTACTCCACTTAGTGGTGCAGTTATGAACCTGCAGAAAACATCAGCTCATTAAATTTGTGCGTGTTTTCGGGAAGACTGTTCGACGCAGAGACAAAACAACCTAAACACTTAAGTGTGTGCATATTAACGTATCACATATAAAAATCTGCACTTGCACCCATTACGCACTGTACATTTCAATCTCTCCAATGAATTGCTTGTGATGCCGGCTTAATACTTAGGCCCGTATTATTGAAATGGTAGTTATCTATACATTGTGTCCACTCTTATTCAAACACGTAGAAAGACATTCCTATAACGCCTGCTCCACTTTAAGTTCTGTTCTTCAAATACAGACAATGGACGTTTATGTTTACGCCTCTTCGATTACGTAAAGTGTTGCGTTATGAACATGCTGTCATACATTTCCCAATGCATTTTCAACGAACGGTCACTGAAAGTAATCACAAATTTAAAATATTAGGAATTTTTCCCTCTAAGAGCCTCATCTAGAAAGCTGATAGAAATACAAGTGTAAAAAAATCTATGCTCGTGTTACATTCAAAGAATTATGAGCAATTACAACTCACCGTACGTCTAACGTAAGTTTCAGGGACACGCCGTCTAAGGCTAGCGTTTCTGATTGGTAATCAAAAACGTTCTCGGTCCCGTATTGGAACCCCGCCGCTGCCTAAAGTTTGAATAAAAACTATCAGCAGCGGCGACCGAAGACTTCGTGCATAAGAAGTTACTTCCATTCAGCCAACGACCCTCTCAAAGAGGGCGAAGGACAGAGGGTCATGACACTCTCTTGTCCTTGTGGTGCAAAACTGCCCCTAAACGCGGAGGAATCAGCAATGGTCAATGGAGTGAGGACACAGAATGCAATGAGACCACTGCACAGACACATAATGTGTATCCACAGGACATGCGGCCCATAACTGAAAAGCGTCATGATGAACTCTCCATTGGCAAAAGATTCCAGATTAGTCTCCCATTCGGATATGTGGGAGTGGACTGCCCAGGGGAAGATGACGATGAGAAAAATATTGAATAACCAATGAAAGGATAACGTTCTACGAGTAGGGGTGTTGAATGTCAGAAACTTGTACGTGGTAGGGAACCGATAAAATATGAAAAGAGAAGTTTCAAGGCTCAGTCTAGATATCATAGGGGGTCACTGAAGTTAAATGGGAAGATCACATGGATTTCTGGTCAGCTGAGTGCAGGGTAATATCAACAACAGCAGAAAATGGTACAACGGGAGTAGGATTCGTTATGAATATGAAGACAGGGAAGATAGTGTGTTGCTGTGAAAAGTTTTGTGAGAGAAGCGTTCATCAGAATCGACATCAAACCAACACCGACAACGATAGATCATGTATCGTCGCAAGCCGAAGATGAAGGGAGAAAAAGTATGTGAAGGTTTAAAAGGATAATTCAGTACGTAAGGGGAAATGAAAATCTAAGTTACTGGGGACTGGAATGCCGTTGTAGGGGAAGTAGTAGAAAAAAGGGTTACAGGAGAATATGAGCTTGGTAGTAGGAATAAGAGAGAAGAAAGATTGAGTTCTACAATAAATTTCAGCTAATAACAGCGAATACTCTGTTCAAGAATCACAAGAGGAGGAGGTATACTTGGAAAAGGCTGGATGATTCGGGAGGATTAGATTACATCATGCTCAGGTAGAGATTCCGAAATCAGATTTTGGATTGTAAGGCGTACCCATGAACACATACAGACTCCGATCAAAATTTAGTAGTGATGAAGAGTAAGCTGAAGAATAAGAGATAGTCAGGAAGAATCAATGTCAAAGAAGTGAAATACGGATGTACTAAGGAATGAGAAGATTCGCTTGAAGTTCACTGAGGCTATAGATACTGTGATACGCTCAGTACGCATGTCAGTTGAGGAGAAATGGGCATCTCTAAAAATGGCAGTCATAGAAGAAAACCGTCGGTACAAAGACGGTAACTGTGAAGAAAACATGGGAACAGAAGAAATACTTCAGTTGATCGAGGAAAGGAGGATGTACAAAAATGATGATGGCAGTTCAGGAATACAGAAATACAAGTCACTTAGGAATGCAATAAATAGTGCAGGGAAATGAAATAAAAGTGCAGAGAAGCTAGCGCGAAATTGCTGCATGAAAAACGTAAAGGAATCTAAAATAAAATTATTTAGGAAGGACTGACTCAGCATACAAGAAAGTCAAAACAGCCTTCGCTGAAACTTAAAGCAAGGGCTATAACATTAGGAGTGCCGTGGGAATACCAATCAGTGTTAAATGCAGAGAGAGAGAGAGGACAGATGGAAAGAATACATTGAAGACCTCATTGCGGGGGAGGACTCATCTGATGACGTGACAGAAAAAGAATCGGAAATCGATATAGAAGAGATAGGGGATCCAGTATTAGAATCAGAATGTAAAAGAGCTCCGGAAGACTTAGGATTAAATAAGGCGGAAGGGATAGATAATATTCCATCAGAATTTCGAACATCATTGGGGTAAGTCGCCACAAAACGACTATTCACCTTGATCTGTAGAGTGTATGAGTCTGGCGACATATCATCTGACTTACGGAAAAATATCATCCACACAGTTCCGAAGATTGCAAAAAGCGACAAGTGTGAGAATTATCGCACAATCAGCCTAACAGCTCATGCATCCAAGTTGCTGTCAAGAATAAAATAGGCCTATAGAAGAACGGTAAAGATATAGAGAACGTGTCAGATGACGATCAGTTTGGCTTTAGGAAAGGTAAAGGCATAAGAAAGGCTATTGTGACGTTGCGGTTGACAATGGAAGTAAGAATAAAGAAAAATCATAATGCATTCATAGGATTTTTCGACATGGAAAAAGTGTTCAACATTGTCAAATTGCGCAAGATGTGCACAGTTCTGAAGAAAATGGGGATAAGCTGTAGGGAAAGACGTATAACATAAAATATGTACAAGAACCAAGACGGAATAACAAGAGTGTACGACCAAGTACGAATTGCTCGGATTGAAAAAGGTGTAAGACTGTTCAGTCTGTACATTGAAGAAGCAGTGATGGAAATATATTCTCCTGGTATGATGAAATACTATTTTCTTGGATACATATGACTCTCAGCTTTATCTAATAAGGATAGAACCTGAAGAAATGAATTAAAATTTCTTGTTACATATGGGATTTGAATCCAGGTGATAACTGAAGTTTGTGTTAGGGACGGCACAGCACTGGGGCGTCTGTGCAGCTGTAGGCACAACACTGTAGTGGTGTAGTGGTTGGTGCATCTCTCCAGTGAGCAGGAGACAGGGGTTCAAGTCGTGGCTTTGGCTCTAATTTTAACTCATTCAGCTTCTATCTTTTTCTAAATTCTGTCTGAACGGTAGTCTAATGTCGCTTCTTAGCAAATTTGCAGTAGCTGTCGATTATGCTACTGCATAATAAATACTGAGTGTTCTTACCTCTCTCTCTTCTGTAACTCCCATTCAGTGTTAAAGGTTTCTGAAGGTAGATCGCTAAACTTCCCTCTCTATGCTAACAGCCGCTGGACCTATGAACATGCTTCCTACCACAAAAAAATAGCGAAGTGTAAGCAGCACCGACCCACAATTCTGCTGAAGTGAAGAGAGCTGTGCCGAACGAAAAATGACACAACGCAGTACTATATGAAATGCCACACTGTACCGGGTACTTCCGAGAAGAACCGAGCGAGCCCAAGACAGAACGACCCCAACAAGCGTACAGTCTGTAGGCAGCCTGCACAGCTGGCCATGGGTGGATGGCCACGCCACACAGTCGAGCAACTAACTTCAAAGCCTTTTTTTTTTTTTTTTTTGGTCATCAGTCTACTGACTGGTTTGATGCGACCCGCCACGAATTCCTTGCCTGTGCTAACCTCTTCATCTCAGAGTAGCACTTGCGACTTACGTCCTCAATTATTTGCTTGACGTATTCCAATCTCTGCCTTCCTCTACAGTTTTTGCCCACTACAGCTCCCTCTAGTACCATGGAAGTCATTCCCTCATGTATTAGCAGATGTCCTATCATCCTGTCCCTTCTCCTTATCAGCGTTTTCCACATATTCCTTTCCTCTCCGATTCTGCGTAGAACCTCCTCATTCCTTACCTTATCAGTCCACCTAATTTTCAACATTCGTCTATAGCACTACATCTCAAATGCTTCAATTCTCTTCTGTTCCGGTTTTCCCACAGTCCATGTTTCACTACCATACAATGCTGTACTCCAGACGTACATCCTCAGAAATTTCTTGCTCAAATTAAGGCCGGTATTTGATATTAGTAGACTTCTCTTGGCCAGAAATGCATTTTTTCCCATAGCGAGTCTGCTTTTGATGTCCTCCTTGCTCCGTCCGTCATTGGTTATTTTACTGCCTAGGTAGCAGAATTCCTTAACTTCATTGACTTTGTGACCATCAATCCTGATGTTAAGTTTCTCGCTGTTCTCATTTCTACTACTTCTCATTACCTTCGTCTTTCTCCGATTTACTCTCAAACCATACTGTGTACTCATTAGACTGTTCATTTCGTTCAGCAGATCATTTAATTCTTCTTCACTTTCACTCAGGATAACAATGTCATCAGCGAATCGTATCATTGATATCCTTTCACCTTGTATTTTAATTCCACTCCTGAACCTTTCTTTTATTTCCATCATTGCTTCCTCAATGTACAGATTCAAGAGTAGGGGCGAAAGGCTACAGCCTTGTCCTACACCCTTCTTAATACGAGCACTTCGTCCTTGATCGTCCACTCTTATTATTCCCTGTTGGTTGTTGTACATATTGTATACGACCCGTCTCTCCCTATAGCTTACCCCTACTTTTTTCAGAATCTCGAACAGCTTGCACCATTTTATATTGTCGAACGCTTTTTCCAGGTCGACAAATCCTATGAAAGTGTCTTAATTTTTCTTTAGCTTTGCTTCCATTATTAGCCGTAACGTCAGAATTGCCTCTCTCGTCCCTTTACTTTTCCTAAAGCCAAACCGATAGTCACCTAGCGCATTCTCAATTTTCTTTTCCATTCTTCTGTATATTATTCTTGTAAGCAGCTTCGATGCATGAGCTGTTAAGCTGATTGTGCGATAATTCTCGCACTTGTCAGCTCTTGCCGTCTTCGGAATTGTGTGGATGATGCTTTTCCGAAAGTCAGATGGTATATCGCCAGACTCATATATTCTACACACCAACGTGAATAGTCGTTTTGTTGCAACTTCCTCCTATGATTTTAGAAATTCTGATGGAATGTTATCTATCCCTTATTTGACCGTAAGTCCTCCAAACCTCTTTTAAATTCCGATTCTAATACTGGATCCCCTATATCTTCTAAATCGACTCCTGTTTCTTCTTCTATCACATCAGACAAATCTTCACCCTCATAGAGGCTTTCAATGTATTCTTTCCACCTATCTGCTCTCTCCTCTGCATTTAACAGTGGAATTCCCGTTGCACTCTTAATGTTACCACCGTTCCTTTTAATGTCACTAAAGGTTGTTTTGACTTTCCTGTATGCTGAGTCTGTCCTTCCGACAATCATATCTTTTTCGATGTCTTCACATTTTTCCTGCAGCCATTTAGTCTTAGCTTCCCTGCACTTCCTATTTATTTCATTCCTCAGCGACTTGTATTTCTGTATTCCTGATTTTCCCGGAACATGTTTGTACTTCCTCCTTTCATCAATCAACTGAAGTATTTCTTCTGTTACCCATGGTTTCTTCGCAGCTTCCTTCTTTGTACCTATGTTTTCCTTCCCAACTTCTGTGATGGCCTTTTTTAGAGATGTCCATTCCTCTTCAACTGTACTGCCTACTGCGCTATTCCTTATTGCTGTATCTACAGCGTTAGAGAACTTCAAACGGATCTCGTCATTCCTTAGTACTTCCGTATCCCACTTCTTTGCGTATTGATTCTTCCTGACTAATGCCTTGAACTTCAGCCTACTCTTCATCACTACTATATTGTGATCTGAGTCTATATCTGCTCCTGGGCACGCCTTGCAATCCAGTATCTGATTTCGGAATCTCTGTCTGACCATGATGTAATCTAATTGAAATCTTCCCGTATCTACCGGCCTTTTCCAAGTATACCTCCTCCTCTTGTGATTCTTGAACAGGTTATTAGCAATTACTAGCTGAAACTTGTTACAGAACTCAATTAGTCTTTCTCCTCTTTCATTCCTTGTCCCAAGCCCATATTCTCCTGTAACCTTTTCTTCTACTCCTTCCCCTACAACTGCATTCCAGTCGCCCATGACTATTAGATTTTCGTCCCCTTTTACATACTGCATTACCCTTTCAATATCCTCATACACTTTCTCTATCTGTTCATCTTCAGCTTGCGACGTCGGCATGTATACCTGAACTATTGTTGTCGGTGTTGGTCTGCTGTCGATTCTGATTAGAAGAACCCGGTCACTGAACTGTTCACAGTAACACACCCTCTGCCCTACCTTCCTATTCATAACGAATTCTACACCTGTTATACCATTTTCTGCTGCTGTTGATATTACCCGATACTCATCTGACCAGAAATCCTTGTCTTCCTTCCACTTCACTTCACTGACCCCTACTATATCTAGATTGAGCCTTTGCATTTCCCTTTTCAGATTTTCTAGTTTCCCTACCACGTTCAAGCTTCTCACATTCGACGCCCCGACTCAAAGCCTTTACATAATAGAAAAATGGATGAAAAATCTCAGCAAACCTTTTTTAGATTCATTGATTCGGCGTTGGAATTACAAAATTCACAATAGTGTATCCAAATTGGAGGATAAAATATTGTATATTTAGAGGACTGGAGCTAAACTTTGGGTACAAAGTATAGTAAGGTCGCTGATAACGAATTATAAGTCGAGATTGGCGTATTGAAATGTTTCATTCGATATTCTACATTTTTCAATCGGAGTCAGTGCACATTCGTCGATTTCGCATTTTTGCCCTCAAAAGCGTCCCTGTCGGGTTTTCCACTGTGACATAGAAATGTAGATCTCTTATCTCAGGTGGCATCTGTTTATCTTTCTCAGTTGTCATTTTCTCGACTCACGAGGTGGATGGACCAGCAGATGCCAAAAGCTGATGGCGTACAACATGGCAGAAATTATAATCGTATAAAAATAACTTTTGTCAGTTTGTCACTTAACGAAAAAATTTGTGGTCACGGCTCCGAATAGCTCCCCAAGACTTCTACGGAAAACCCTAATGATTTTTTTGTGCAGATATAGTTTATGAGATAACTGCAATAACAAGGGACCCATTTTTAACGTGTGGGAATGCTGCTTGGTGGAAAAACGACAGTCCACTAGATACGTGCAAAGATGTGCACGCAAATATTTTTGAACATGCTAAGTTCACTATCCAGGAAGAATGAGAGTCATTTACACAAGCAGAGCCACGCAGAGAAAATTTTATATACAACGGCTTCGGATAATATCGGTACTAGTTTCGGATTAAATCGATTTCAGTCACTATATCGGTTAAAAATGTCATATATATGCCATCTGTAGCGCCGCGAATGTTATTTTATCCTGACAACTGTGCAGGACCGGTGCCATATAAAAACAGACCGCACAAATAATATCTCAAAAAATGTCGTCGTTTACCGCCAACTGTCAAGGCACGTATCGTATCGACTTGAGAGAGGAGTGACACCGCAGCTCTGGGCAAGTATGCACACATCCAGTCTGCACGAGATTTCGTGGGACTACACTCGGAACGCGCAACATTTTCTTCGATTCTGTTCACGTATTGAAGAGAGTTGGCTCACTGTGGTAGACTGAATACTATGCCAGCATCATTGCAGAATTATGTAGGTGGCTGGCCTGCATGAGTCTTGACTGGCTGAGGCTAATGCCGCAACAACGTGAAGTGATTCTCACTGAGTTTCAGTGAGATCCAGTGATTTGCAAAAATCAATCTGTCTTAGGGATTTCCATCACTGATGTGATCAAGAAGCGTGTTTCTACTACATCTTGAGTACCCCACTGCTGTCACCATCAACACATATAATTTTCGTTGCAACTGGCTACTTTCGGTCTGATATCTCATCATTCGGAAATTACATTCGATGTATTCCGGAACGTAAGAGCTAACAAGTTTGATGAGATAGGCTTTTCATTCTTAGTTAAGAGGTTGTAGAAATACAGCGTAAAAAATTAAAATGTAAGTATATTAACTGTTGATCTTGTAAGCCTCCTCATCGAATACGAGGTCATATTGAAAGTCGTGAGCAGTCCTTTGTTACAGCTGCAACTCCCGGAAATAAAAACAACTGCCTTATCATACAAATTTTACACTTTGTGTTGACATGTCATGACGTAGCTAACCTTTCTCACGTGAACAAGGGATATATTTAAAAATGGTCAAGCATAGATAAACAGCATGATAAAGATTATTGACCCAAAACCTAAGTAAGCACTGTCCTACCCTATGGCAAGGTAACAAAGTGGCAGTCTGAGAGGCAGAGGAGAGCAGTTGAGTGTCCGAGTACATCCCGCTGATTACGGTTAAGATGCTGTATCAGATAAATCGTGCCACTGTTTAGAGTTTGTCAAATGTAAGTCTCATCGTTTTGGAGCAGTACGTGATTGTTAGGCGTAGTAATCTGCATACGGCGCAGATGGATGATAAGTTACTGTGTAATCGTGCTTTGCAAACCACTACAAAAGAACTTACCAGAATTAAAAATGGCATCGCTTCAAATAATCTGCGTGGTTTCATTTCAAAACTAACTCCTGTCAAACGTCATACTACACCGTTTATTACTAATCCAGACCCTGAGTCCGGCGAATGCACGACCAGCGCTTTTACTGTGCAGAGGGGACATCCCCATTTGAAAGAGACATATCAGTGTATTTCAGTGAGACACGATGGACGTGAGTGTCTCCACCAGCAACCTCGCCGAGTTCAGAGAGCTGAGATTCATCCCATATCTCATCGAAGATATGAGATGTGTGCATGGGCTGCAAAAGTATTAACAGATGGATTAAATATTTCAAAGTTCAGAACATAAGTATCTAGATCTTGTCTACAATCAAGTACTTTGTTACATGAATACTGTAGGTGCTGTAGCTGACAGCAATCAAATAACACAAAACAGCGGATGCCCTTCAACTGGTTGCACGATACGCAACAAGAAAAAAACTGCCAATACAATTACAGAAAACAAACGTGTCACTATGAATTAAAACTGTCACCGTTAACTTGCTGTAGGATATAGTACAGTGCATAAAATAATTCAAAGCTTGTATTATCGCAGCCTTCGTACCAATTCGACCTCATTATTTCTGACCAATGAACACAATGTAAGCAGTAAAACCGTTGCATAAAGCTTTCTCCAGAGACTTCTAAGATCTTCCACTGCACACTACAATCCCGATTTGGCGTGTTCAAATTACCATTTTTAAGGTTCTGCGGTCTAGGAGTAGCAAAGCCAGCACTGCGAGACACTCTGCTGGACAGTCAGAAAGCACTGCTTCAGTTATTTTAGGCAACGGATTTCTAGAGAAAGGGGATTTTGAGCCTTGAACAACTATGGGCAACATTTGTTTGAATAAGTGGATACCTTATCGGAAAGCGACAGAAATGTCTGCAGATAAGACCGTTGTACATGGTTTGTCTAGAATATTCAAAATCGTCATTCATAACAATGGGTTATCTATAGTTTTCAGTGTGACTACGCACAGCTGTCCTACTAAACATATTTACTACAATTTCGTCCGTTAACGCACCACCTGAAACTTGCGGAACCAAATGATGCTCCTTATTGAGAATTAGAAACAAAGACAGGGCTGCAGCTTTTTTCCCATACTCTTCAACCTGTAAATGTAAGCGGTGATGGAAACTGTTCAAGAGCGGGATTAAAGTTCACGATGAAAGGATATCATTCATAAGATTTGTTGCTAACATTGCTACTCTCAGAAGAATTACAGGTATGTTGAATGGAGTGAATTGTCTAATGAGCATACATTATAGATTGAAACTAAGGTGACAAAAGGTGGAAGTAATGAGGAGTAGTAGATATGAGATTAGCGAGAAACTTAACATAAAAATTGGTCACCAAGAAGTACGCAAAGTGAAGGAATTCAGTTACCTTCAAAGCAAAATAACACTTTATGGGCGAAGCAATGAGGGCATAAAAATCAGACTTGCACCGACAAGGATGGCATACGAATATCAAATATTGGCCATAATTTGAGATAGAAATTCCTGAGAGTGTACATATGGTGCACAGAGTTATGTGGAAATGCACTGTGACTTTTGGAAAATTGGAAAAGAAAAGAAGTGTTTGAAATGTGGCGTTATGGAGGGCTGTTGAAAATGAAATGGAGTGATAATGTAGAGGATAAGGGGTTATTTTTAGGAAATATGGTACGAAATTGTGATTTAGTGTGTTTCAGTGCTCGATGCGCCAACCTCATGGCAAATGGCGGACGAAGGCCGGCCAGCGCATTATGCAGGTGACACGGTTTTGCAACGAGCGTCGGTATGTGTGTACGTGCGCAGCAGCCATCAGAACGCAGAATTAGCAGAATTACGCAGGCGCGGTTGGGTTAGCCAACTCATAGAGAATCTTCTAATAAACACGCCGCCACGTAACCGCTGGATTCAGCAGCATCCTGCACTATTTAAGGGGATGAGAGGTGGGCGTCGGCATTTGGTTCGCTTGATTGGGCGCTCGGTCGCTGTCACGTCGTCGTCATCAGTGACGCTGTCCCCGAGGACCGGCCAGCGGGTGGCGTTGCCCGCTGCTGCACCGGCGACTCCCGGCGTCGTCACGAGCCGCCGCGTCTGCAGGAGGTGCGCTGGGCCAGGCCTCGTGCTGCTAACCTCCTACCGCCTGCGCAGCCGCTGACCGAGCCCGGCGTCACGTTCCCCAGGCTGCGTGCATCAGCACGTCTCCATCACAACATGAGTGGTGGAGCTGAGCTACCGGAAAATGTATTGGAAGAACCAACAATCAAGAGGAAGATTGCTAAATACAGCCACCTTCTTCTACCCAGACCACGTCAACCGCTCTGGTCATCATATTACAATAAGATAAGGAATGAAGAAATCCTTTGCAGAGTCGATGAAGACAGGAAGATATGGAGAAAATTCATAAGAAGCAGAGACATGTGTTAAAATAATGGGGAATAACTTCCCAGGTACTAGAGCAGGGGCAGCTAATATTTTCGCTCACGGGCCATGCTCTGGCAAGTGCCACAGCGCTGATGCTCACTGCACGTTTCCCCAACCGCCATCCCAAGCTGTTTGAGCGAATAAAGGGAGAGGAAATCTGCTAATAAGCCACATTCAAATTGCAGCGCAGCAGCATTGCATATGACTTGGTTTTGTATTTCACATTTGTCAACAAAATAGATCACAAACAAAACAAATTTTCAGCATTATTTATTTTTTGAGGCATATGGACAGACGCAGACAATTTCACAGATTTTCGCGTAGAAGTTGCCAGATAATCGTGAGTTACTCGTATTTAGTCTTTTACACAAATATGTCTATCGAAATATTGTAGCATTTTTGCAAGATGGAGACGTGGAACTCTACCCCAGGAAAGCAGTGTAGACCTGCTGGACAGTTACAAGGATTTTTCATTAAAAGGGGAATTGCCTTGGAGGGCAATGAGTTACATCTGCACATGCACTGGGGCGCGTTCATGTGAAACGGCAAACGGTCTCGAAAACGGCTCGAAACTAGAAGTAAGACTGACACTGTCCTCAAAACGTTTACAAAATTGTTCTTGTAATTCTTTCAAGGTCACTATGAAGTCCTCAACCTTGTGTTTCCTTTAAAGCAGTGAGCTCAGGGAACTGGAACGTATTTGACAGAATACGAGCTCTATAATGCGATCTTCTTTTTAAGTGCGTCCTCATCAAATCAGAAAGAAGATGTTTGTCTCCTTGCAGTGTCTTAGTGGGCAGTGTGCAATCAAGTCCACTTAAAATGTGAGGTCTGAAATCCGTACTAAATACCGTAATTTTCTCTCCTGCACTTTTATCTCTTCATAAATTCAACGATAGAGGCTTAAATCGAATAATCTTCCCAGGCATGCCCGTTGACTTAACCAATGAACTTTACAGTAACATATGAAGTCTCCATACTCTTCATTCAATTGTATCGAAAACTTTTGTAACTGACAGTGGAATAATATGTACGAGTTAAGAAATTTTACTATTCGTACCAGTAATTTCGTCATGTTCAAAGGGCTCTGAGCACTATGGGACTCAACTGCTGAGGTCATTAGTCCCCTAGAACTTAGGACTAGTTAAACCTAACTAACCTAAGAACATCACACACATCCATGCCCGAGGCAGGATTCGAACCTGCGACCGTAGCGGTCTCGCGGTTCCAGACTGCAGCGCCAGAACCGCGCGGCCACTTCGGCCGGCAATTTCGTCATGTGCTGCATATCTGTATATTTAGCATAAAGTGCTTCTTGGTGCACCGAACGATGAATCCTTTATGTCGATCATTATACGTTTTTATTCTCTGAATGTCTACTAAATCTTTAAATTGTTTCTGCATGATACTGTAATGTCATTTCATAACAAATTTGCAGTACCCATCGATTATGCTACCGCGTAAAGGATATTTAGATCTCTCTGGTCACGATAGATAGCTAGACCGCCTCTTTTTGTGCAAACATCCACTGTATCTTTGAACGTATCTCATGCCATGAGCAAATAACGATAGGTAAATAGCCCTGACACCACGATTCAGCCGACTAAAAGGGAGTTGTGACGACTGAAAAATACCACACCGCATTACTAAATGAAATATTGCGCTATACGAGTTCTTCTGGGAAAGAACGAGCAAAACCGAGACATGTCAAACCTTGGCCTGAACGCGGCTCACACAGCCCGTCCGCGTAAAGACTGACACACTGTGGCCAACCCTGTACTAGGAGGAGCTAAAGAGAGAAAAAACTGTAGGGAAAGAAAAAGACTGGAACAAATTCAACAAATAAGAGCAATTGTAGACCGTAGACGTTGGGTGCCAGTGCTGCTTCCTAGTCCTGCTCTAAAATGAAAATATTAGCGCAAGAGAGTAAGTGAGAGGCTGCACCAAATCAATCAGCAGCCTAATGAGCTAAAACCAAATCAGGTGCAGAGGAGCTTCAATTGTCGTCCTTCCAAACTACTACGTCTTTATTGAGGCATGTCTAAGACCCTACAGTGGAATTCTAATTTGGTTCCTTCTACGCAGCCACGGTCGATACCTCGCTTTCTCTATGCCGCACTATACCCATTTGACCTCAGTGTTAAGTTGACGCTGAACTCTGACCTTCGGTCCTTACGTTCCGTCTCTCGGTGGGAATCAAAGTTATTATGAGATTTTATGGCTAACGCAGTAAGGCAGGAGTACGGACATATGAATCACTGTGCTGGCTAGCCTGTTTTCATTTCAGGAGCCCTTATCGTTACGTTCATGATGTTTCATGCCACAACTGTTTACTTTCTTTCGCTACAAGGTTGGCATATTTTTATTATTGCTTGTAATGACAACAGAAAATCAGAATAATGAAACAAACCTAGTGTTTACCTTTTGTTAAAACATACTACCTCTAATGTTTTCTCCTTTCACATAAATGCCGCTGATTAAAAATTTTCTGCTGAAAGTGCACTAAGAAGAATATATTTTTCGTGGAAAATTTTTCTGTTGTATCCAACATTCTCAAAATGTTAACGCTGAAACATGTTGCTGAATTATTATATAGTTTATGTTTTTACGAGTTGTTGTTGTTGTGGTCTTCAGTCCTGAGGCTGGTTTGATGCTGCTCTCCATGCTACTCTATCCTGTAAATGCTTCTTCATGTCCCAGTACCTACTGCTGCCTACATCCTTCTGAATCTGCTTAGTGTATTCATCTCTTGGTCTCCCTCAACGATTTTTACCCTCCACCCTCGACGCTGCCCTCCAATACTAAATTGGTGATCCCTCGATATCTCAGAACATCTCCTACCAACCGATCTCTTCTTCTAGTCAAGCTGTGCCACAAGCCCCTCTTCTCCCCAATTCTATTCAATACCTCCTCATTAGTTATGTGATCTACCCATCTAATCTTCAGCATTCTTCTGTAGCACCACATTTCGAAAGCTTCTATTCTCTTCTTGTCTAAACTATTTATCGTCCTCTAAACTATTTATCGTCCTTTTACGAGTATAAGACCTAATTTTAGGGCTAGATCGCTTGTGACAGTCATAAGAAATAGAAAATTAACATTTAACATCTGTATTGCGCAAACGTACACACATCTACATCTCATCTACATCTACTTGATTACTCTGCTATTCACAATAAAGAGCCTGGCAGAGAGTTCAGTGAACCACCTTCAAGCTGTCTCTCTACCTTTCCACTCTCGAACGGCACGCGGGAAAATCTAGCACTTAAATTTTTATGTGCGAGCCCTGATTTCACTGATTTTATCGTGATGATCATTTCTCCCTTTGTAGGTTTGTGCCAACAGAACGTTTTCGCAGTCAGAGGAGAAAATTGGTGATTGAAATTTCATGAGAAGATCTCGTCGCAACGAAAAATGCCTTTCTTTTAGTGTTGCCACTCCAATTCACGTATCATGCCTGTGGCACTATCTCCCCTATTTCTAGATAGTACAAAACGAGTCGACCTTCTTTGAACTTTTTCGAGGTCATCCATCAGTCCCACTTGATGCGGATACCCTATTACGCAGCAATAGTCTAGAATAGGGCTGAAAAGCATGGTGTAGGCAGTCTCTTTAGTAGACCTGTTGCAGCTTCTAAGTGTTCTGCCAATGAATCGTAGTCTTTAGTTTGCTCTACCCACAACACTATCTATTTGATCGTTCCAATTTACGTTACTTGCAATTGTAATCCATAAATATTTTGGTGAATTTAAAGCCTTAAGATTTTTGTGACTTAACGAGTAATCGAAATTTGGCGGATTTCTTTTAGTATTCAAGTGAATGTCTCCACACTTTTCTTTATTCAGCGTCAATTGCCACTTTTCGCACCATACAGATATATTATCTAAATCATTTTTCGATTCGTTTTGGTCATCTGATGCCTTTACAAGACGGTAAATGACAGCATCATCTGCAAACAATCTAACAGGGCTACTCAGATTCTCTCCTATGTCGTTAATATAAATCAGGAACAATAGAGGGCCTATAAACACTTCCTTGGAAACCGCCGGATATTACTTATGTTTTACTCGATGACTTTCCGTCTGTTACAACGAACTATGACCTTTCTGACAGGAAATCGCGAATCCAGTCGCATAACTGAGGCGATATTCCATAGGCACGCAGTTTGGTTAGAAGACGCTTGTGAGGAATGATGTCGAAAGCCTACAGGGAATCTAAAAATATGGAATCAATTTGACATCCCCTGTCGATAGCAATCATTACAACATAAGCATAAAGAGGTAGTTGTGTTTCATAACAACGATGTTTTGTGAATCCGTGCTGACTATGTGTCAATAAATCGTTTCCGTCGAGGTACTTCATAATTTAGGAATACAGTATATGTTCCAAAACCCTACTGCGAATCGACGTTAGTGATATAGGCCTGTAATTCAGCGGATTACTCCTATTTCCCTTTTTGGGTATTGATGTGATTTGAGCAACTTTACAGTCCTTAGGTACGGAACTTTCTGTGAGCGAGAGGTTGTATATAATTGCTAAATATGGCGCTATTGCATCTGCATACTCTGAAAGGAACCTGACTGGTATACCATCTAGATCCGAAGCCTTGTCTTTATTAAGTGATTTAAGCTGCTTTGCAAAATTGAGCATATCTACTTCTACGTTTCTCATCTTCGCAGTTGTTCTTGATTGGATTTCGGGAATATTTACTTCGTCTTCTTTGGTGAAGGAATTTCGGAAAACCGTATTTAATAACTCTGTTTTAGTATCATTGTCATCAGTGACTTCACCGTTGCTATCGTGCAATGAATGTATTGATTGCGTCTTGCCACTGGTGTGCCTTATGTATGACCAGAATCTCTTTGGGTTTCCTGCTAGATTCCGAGACAGAGTTTCGTTGTGGAAATTATTAAAAGCACCTCTCATTGAAGAACGCGCTATATTTCGAACTCTGCAAACCTTCGCCAATTTTGGGGATTTTGCGTTGGCATGCTTTTTTCGTTGCTTCTGCAACAGCGATCTGACCCGTTTTGTGTACCGTGGGGGATCAGTAACTTCACTTATTAAATTATGTGGTATATATCTCTCAATTGCCGTCGTAATATCTCTCTGAAATCATTCCACATCTTTTCTATGCTTACGTGATCAGATCGGAAGGAGTGGAGACTGTCTCTTAGAAAGGCGTTAAGAGCATTTTTATCGACTTTTTTTTTTAAATAGACGTACCTTGCCTTTTAGTTGTTGGTGTTACGGTGTTCAGCCTAGCAGAAACTGCCTTGTGTTCGCTAATCCGTGTATTCGTCATGATACTTACTATTTGTCCAGGATTATTTGTTGCTAAGAGGTTAAGTATGCTTTCTGAACCATTTACGCTTCGAGTGGGCTCATGAACTAACTGTTCAAAATAATTTTCTGAGAAAGCTTTTAGTACAATTTCGGATGACGTTTTATGCCTGCCGCCGGCTTTAAAGATATAGTTTTTCCAGCTTATAGAGCTTAAATTGAAGCCACCACCGACTACTATTGTATGATAAACATTACGTCATGGGCCAAATCCTCTAATTGTTCGACCAAATCAGAATATTTCCCTAGTTAGTAGCTATTTTGCTAAGAGAGTGGCAAAAAGAATATAAAAAGGAAGGTATATGTAATCTTGCGAAAATTCGTGAATCACGTGCATTTTCATTGTTGTTAATTTGCAGTCAAACGTGAAAACCACTACTTTGCCATTTATGTGACTTTTATATTTAGGTAGACGTACCCTCGGCAAAATAAGTGCGGTAAAGCAGATTAAACACTGATGTCTTGGGCGAGAATAAAGCAAAGCAGCCACTCTGGCCTGGATTTTGTGTCAAACGGCCCGTGTGGTCAATACGAACTACATTTACAGATTCATCGGAAAGGGATTACTGGACTAAGTGGGATGAACGTAAGTTTATAGGACCTAAATCTGCATTTCATACCTTCAAATCGCTCTCTAATTGCTTGTGATTAATGCAAATGAATACCCGTGATTTCCTCCCGTAATCCATTTACTGAGTGGACAAGTGATTACCTCCCCTGCAAGTAAGCTTACTCCACGTTAAGGTAGACCTGTTTCATGTTCGAAGTTTAGCTTCGTTGATAATATTGTTTTGGGCCACAATTACGCTAGAATGCGACACATATACTTTGTTTTCTCTCGCAACACTCACTCGTCAAACAAATTTATAATTATTCGTGCTCTAATTCTCTGTATAACTTCAATATCTCCTGTTACTTAGACATGATATGGGCCGATCGCGCTGCATCAGTAATGATAGCAATGTATGGCGTTTTGAAATTCGTTACATAATTCTACAACGTTATCGATAATGAAGAACATTCGAAGAATATGAGAAATCATATTCTGATATAACGCTTCTTACAACTTACAATTATGGATACGCCATTTGTGTCGTCTATGCTTCTGTAAAAAGTACATAAAGGGAACTGATTGGAATATACAAAATATATAACAGATGAATATGAGCCTATGCTCTGCTCCTTGACTCGCCAGCTGTTCTCAAATAAAACCTCTTCGTTCTAACATTAATGTTTACATGATTTTTAGTATTATTCGAAACTCCTAGCTCCTAATGTTTACGATGTCCACGGTTTTTCGTCTCCTCTACACTTCGATCACCTCTATTTTGAAACTTCACCATATCAGAAGCACAATTTTCCTAATTCTGACTTTTAATAACAAGGGCCAACTTGTATGATCTCCGTTAAGAGCATTTTGTTTACGTTAATCCCTCGCTTTACTACAAGAGTATAAAATAAACATCGACTGTTCCTCTTAAAGAGAAATGAACATCACAAAACAATACTAAGCAAGTAAAACAACATATATCTAGAGAAGACAATATTTCACTTAACAAAATGATTCTACCTAAATATCGTATCACGGGTCCCATATCACTACACCTGCACGTGCCCCACACCATTACAGAGTCTCCACCAGCTTGAACAGTCCCCTGCTGACATGCAGTGCCCATAGATTAATGTGGTTGTCTCCATACCCGTACACGTCTTTCCACTGGATACAATTTGGAACTAATCTCGTCCGACCAGGCCACATTTTTTCAGTCATCAACAATCCAGTGTCAGTGTTTACGGGCCCAGGTGAGGCGTAAAGCTTTGTGTCCTGCAGTCATCAAGGGTACACGAGTGGGCCTTCGACTCCGAAAGCCCATACCGATGATGTTTCGTTGAATGGTTCGCACGATTACATTTATTGATGGCCCAGCATGTAAATCTGCAGAAATTTGCGGAAGGGTTGCACTTATTTCACGTTGAACAATTCTCTTCAATTATCGTTGGTCCCGTTCTTGCAGAAGCTTTTTCCGGCGGCAGCGATATGGGAGACGTGACTCGGAGATGTTGTGTCCCATCGCTCGTGCGCCGACTATAACACCACATTCCAATTCACTTAAATCTTGATAACCTGCCATTGTAGCAGCAGTGTCCGATCTAACAACTACGCCAGACACTTGTTGTCTTTTATAGGCGTTACCCACCGCAGCGATATATTCTGCCTGTTTACACACCTCTGAATACGCATGCCTATAGCAGTTTCTTTGGCGCTTCAGTGTATTTTCCGCTGGACGGTATGTTAGGTGTTGAAATGTGGACGCATGTATGTAATGTGGTTTGCCTCACTGATACGCGTAATCCACTTCTTGGTGTAGTTACGGTTATATAAGTCGTAAAGTCTATGACATTTTTGTGAGAAAAGTGTTTATATATGTACCTAATTGGATCTGATTAGGGCCATCGTACCCTCTCCTATATCGGAGCAGGGTTTCATACTTACAGTACTTTCTTTACATCATAGTTACAAAGGAAATAATAATTTTCATATGACAAATAATAGTATAATGATTTAAGTGGCAGTGTGAGTAAATTATACTGACTATGAACTAACATAGTTAATACTGACAGTCTTCTGCTACTGCTGTTGCTGCGACTAATAATTATGTTAACATTAGTAATAATGACATTTATAATGCCAATAAAATAATTATGATAATGACACATATAAAATTTATGTATGCAAAATAGATGTTTTCTGATGTAGCGAGTCCTGGGAAAAGGAAATTTAAGGAGACTGCAACAGCCAAGAATACTGGGAAATGAGAAATATTAACCAGGATAACGAGTCATTAACGGTCTTTTGAAGCTGAAGACGTTATTCAGTTCCCTAATATAATGCAGGAGGGTATTCCAGAGTCGGGTCCCTGCCACTGAGAAGGGCTTCGAGAAAGTGGCTGAGTGATGGAGTGAGACAGAAAGGGTTTTTCTCTTATGGGAACGGGTGTTCCTGCTATGTTGTTCAGGCAAGAGCGATGAGGTCGAGGAGAGATGTGAGAGACAGTGTTCATTTGATAAGACAATAGACAAGACAAAGAATATGGGAATTTCTGCGTTTGTCTGCTGGTAGCTAGGATAGCTGCGCGTATGATGCTGAAATGTGATCAACTAGTCAAATATCAAGTATAACGAATACAGGCATTCATAACCAAATGAGAAAGGCCTTGAAGGAAACATCGCTGTAACCGATAATCGGAAGTATGTTTGTATAAGTTTCTTTTTCACGTCAAGAAGGCAAAAGCTTTTCATAATTTTCTAGGGCATGGAGAGATGCTGATGCCTTCTTTTCCATTCTTAGTTACGTGTTCAGTCCAATTTAGATTTTCATCTATTATTACTCCTAGACACTTTGGTGAAGAAGAGAAGTTGATATTTGTCCCATTTAGGGTAAAGATGGTAGGTATTACCTTTATTTCGGACTAATGAGCCTGGTATGACCAACCGGTGCCGCTTGGATGTTGGATGGGTTGAATTTTAATCCTATATTCTGCGGCCATTTGGTTAGGACATACAGGTCGGTACTGGGGTTCTCTCTAGCTGTCTTCAGGTTTATTGGCTTTGCACTTACATACAAAAGTGGGTACTCACCAAACTCTACGCCACGCAGATAGAAGAGATAACAGCGGATAAATCGTAATTGACACAATAAATGAATGCAGTCTCTTTGTTCTAAACAAAGCAGGACAAATACCTACATATTGCAACAGTGCAAGAGGCTCCAGCAATATTGACATCTCACTAGAAAATGCAAAGTCTATGATAAATGTCAAAGATGAGAAATACTAGAATATGTCAAACTCAGTGACGACATTGCCATACTCTTCCACACAAACACATACACAAACACGAATACACAAACTTCCTGTCAACAAAACAACGACTTCTTCCAAACAATGCTGGTAAAAATTAAGGGACATGGTTGAAGAATTTTCTCCCTTTACTATCAGTGGTAGCACAGACTGTCCGCAGCTCGTGGTCGTGCGGTAGCGTTCTCGCTTCCCGCGGCCGGGTTCCCGGGTTCGATTCCCGGCGGGGTTAGGGATTTCCTCTGCCTCGTGATGACTGGGTGTTGTGTGATGTCCTTAGGTTAGTTAGGTTTAAGTAGTTCTAAGTTCTAGGGGACTGATGACCATAGATGGTAAGTCCCACAGTGTTCAGAGCCATTTGAACCATTTTTAGCATAGACTATAATCTCTCATTCTGACGGACCTGCTTCAAAAAGCACAACAATTAGCTATCCTAATGACGGACCAAGCACATAAGCAGAAACTCCCCTGGTCCACTGACTTAACAAAACTAAGGGAAGATGCTAGAGACAAAAGGAAACATTGCCAAAACGCAAAAGCAGCACAATAGAGGGATCAAGATTGGGACTATACTGTGATGCAAAGCAAAAACATGAAATCAAATTATACAAGGCCAGAGAGGATCACTGGAGCAATTTTTGCAAAACTCAGCTACAAAGCAATACATAGGGGGAGAGAGGGTAGGGAAGGGGAGAACCTATTAAAATTCTAACAAAAAAGGTAAAGACGCCGGCAGTACTGTGAACTCTTAATCGCACAGAAAGCACTACTACAAGGGGCCGGAGATGTTCAGCACAGTACCTGCTGAACAAGTCGAGCAAGTCGAATGACCAACAACATCACAAAGACTTGCGGAATGGAGGACACCTACACAAATGGCCCCGTTACTGTCCCATTTAACCAAGAAGAAGTGGTTCAAATGGCTCTGAGCACTATACGACTTAACTTCTGAGGTCATCAGTCACCTAGAACTTAGAACTAATTAAACCTAACTAACCTAAGGACATCACACACATCCATGCCCGAGGCAAGGTTTGAACCTGCGACCGGAGCGGTCGCTCGGCTCCAGATTGTAGCGCCGAGAACCACACGGCCACTCCGGGCGGCTAACCAAGAAGAGGTAACGTTAGCAATAAACCAATTAAAGAATAAAAATACTCCCGATCCAGATGGGATACATTCATAGACACTAAAATATCCTGTTGCACAGGTCACCCCCTTTCTGAGAGAGTTACTGTATGATGGACTGCTGCGCGGTAGAGTCCCTGCCCTATGGAAAACAGATCACATAGTAACCATCAAAAAATCAGAGGATCGGGACCCAAAAGACACAAAGACTTACAGACCCATCTGCCTCTTGAACACTTTGGCTAAGGTGTAGGAGAGGCTCCTGTGTAATCGACTACCGTCACACAGGACGCTCTTCGGCCTTAGTCCACATCAGTATGGTTCTAGACCAAAAAGCTCAACAGACGATGCAGATAACCAAGCGGTGGAAATAATACAAGACACATGAGAAAAATATGCATTAGCAATAGAAATAAGTATAGCATACGCCTTCGACAATCTCTGGTCGTCTGCCTTGTTCGCAAGGCTACAAGAGATGTAGACACAAACTTACTCGACTACCGCGAAGATAGGGTGGTGCAATGGCAAGCATGAAAACCAAAGGTTATTGACAAACTAACAAAAGGATGCCCACAAGGCTCATTCTGTGGACCTTTTCTTTGGAATACTACATAGAATAGCTGCTAAACAATCTGCTCGAATATAATAGGGTGAAGGGTACACTAGCCTATGCTGAAGACATAACTGCAAACTTGAGAATGGAACTCGAAAGCAATGCTACACAACTCCTTGCTAAAATAAGTGACATTTGCAGCCATAATAAGCTCACGATTGCGGCAAACAAGATAGTATACTTACTGATCAAAGGCGCCTTGCAGACAAAGCCCACTATTAGTCTGAACAACGCTAGCATACAGAGGAAACTACCATTGCAGACTCTGGGAATGTATCATACGTCTTTGAATCTATAATGTGTTTGTTTCGCAGCAAGTGCGACGGCATATCGACCGTCACCCACGACACAACACCCCCCCCCCCCCACACTCAGCAAAAAAAAAAAAAAAAACGTTGTGATGAGTGGCCAAAGAGGTACATAGCTAAGAATGTCAGGAGAATTTGACACGACGTACGTGGAAGCTCTATGTGTTGTACTTGCAACATACCTTGTTGAGGTAACCATTAGCCATAGAGCACCAACATATTGGCTCAATAGGGGAAGATTGGATAAGATATGTGAGATAATGGAGGATTATATTACATAAAAACACCAATTAAATCTTTGGAAGATTGACACATAGTAAAGAGAATGGGGACATCTGACAAGGGCCGTCGGGTTTTCTCCTTTTTCCCGAACTTCCGATAATGGTTGAGGCTCAGACACGTTGATTCAAGTCACGGTATGGTACACTTGTTGAGGGGCTATGGCCTTAACCCTACACACCTGCCAGAGTGATATGTGTGAATTTGGGCAACATACACACATCAAAAAAAGTTTTGCATCACCTCGGTTCCGAGACTTCCGGAACCTGTACGGAAAATTGGAATAGAGATCAACATAAACGTCATTTCCGCTCCTTTTATTGCTCATGAAAACCTCACATTGCTTGTTGTACCACCACACAGTGAGACCTTCAGAGGTGGTGGTCCACATTGCCCTACACACCGGTACCTCTAACACCCAGTAGCACGTCCTCTCACATCGATGCTTGAATGTATTCCTTGTGGTATAATATCCACAAGTTCATGAAGGCACTGTTGGTCCAGATTGTCCCACTCCTCAACGGCGATTCGTCGTAGATCCCTCAGAGTCGTTGGTGGGTCACGTCGTCCATAAACAGCCCTTTTAATCTACCCCAGGCTTGTTCGATAGGGTTCATCTCTGGAGAACATGTTGGCCACTCTACTCCAGTCTAATCTACCCCAGGCTTTTTCGATACGGTTCATGTCTGGAGAACATGTTGGCCACTCTAGTCGAGCGATGTCGTTACCCTGAAGGAAGTCATTTACAAGATGTGCACAATGGGGGCACGAATTGTCGTCCATGAAGATGAATTTCTCGCCAATATGCTGACGATATGGTTGCACTATCGGTCGGAGGATGGCATTCACGTAACGTACAGGCGTTACGGCGCCTTCCATGACCACCAACGGCGTACGTCAGCCCCACATAATGCCACCCCAAAACAGCAGGAAACCTCCACCTTTCTGCATTCGCTGGACAATGTGTCTAAGGGGTTCAGCTTGACCGAGTTGCCTCCAAACACGTCTCCGACGAATGTCTGGCTGAAGGCATAAGCATCACTCATCGGTGAAGAGAACGTGATGCCAATCCTGACCGATCCATTCGGCTTGTTGTTGGACCCATCTGTACCGCGCTGCATAGTGTTGTTTGTGGTTGCAAAGATGGACTTCGCCATGGACGTCGGGAGTGAAGTTTCGCATCATACAACTTATTGTGCACAGTATGAGTCGTAACACGACGTCCTGTGGCTGCACGAAAAGCATTACTCAACATGGTGGCGTTACTGTCAGGGTTCCTCCGAGTCATAATCCGTAGGTAGCGGTCATCCACTACAGTAGTAGCCCTTGGGTGGCCTGAGCGAGACATGTCATCGACAGTTCCTGTCTTTCTGTATCTCCTTCATGTCCGAACAACATCGCTTTGGTTGACTTGGAGACGCCTGGACAATAACCTTGTTGTGAGCACTTCCCGGCACAAAGTAACAATGCGGACGCAATTAAACCGCGGTATTAACTGTATAGGCATTGTTGAAATACATACAACACAAGCCACGTACCTCCTTCATGGTTGACTGACTGGAACTATCTGCCCCCCGTCTAATAGGCGCTGCTCATGCATGGTTGTTTTCATCTTTGGGCTGGTTTAGTGACATCTCTGAACAGTCAAAGGGACTGTCTCTGTGATACAATATCCATAGTCAACGTCTATCTCCCGGAGTTCCGGGAACTGGGGTGATGCAGAACTTTTTTTGATGTGTGAAGATCCCCCGAACACATAATGCTAAAATGTGGCGCCCTCACACAATTAAGACCGATTCCCAGATAACTGGAGCATGCTTATCTGCATCACTAATGAAATATCGAGAGCGCTACACAAGATTTATAAGCAGCAACGACCATATACAAGATCACGACCGGAAACACCCCACACTACAACATTATGACTGGGACAACACAGATTCAAACACTGATACGGAAACAGGTGGACATACAGACACAGATCATGACATGAACACGCCAGTATCGCCAGATACATACATGGCAAATTAGCAGACCACACGGCTCTAACAATACTACAAGTAATACAACATAGAATTAAAAATAAGTTAATGACAGAAATAAAACAATGAATTTTCCTGTTTGTACAAGTGAAACAATTAATTATTTAGTTCTTTGAATCATTCCTACCAAACACGTAAACGTGTAATTTGTGAAATGTATAAGACGCAAACCATAAAACTTTTGAACCTTATAAAATTTTGCCTAAACTTACATATGCAGTATAATAAGACGTAAATATACAAACACACGCACACAACATAGATAAGACACGCCCTTCGGGTAGACAAGCCTCGAGGTCACCTCCCGAGGCTCATATCCCACTTCAGGCGCAGTTAAGCCGAGGAACCAGTTGTAGTAACAAATATTACTATCATACCCCATACGCAATTCACCTAATCACAACATACATATGTATAGCAATAGCAAAGTTTTATATATGGCTGCTTGGTTCAGTGACCTTTTATAAATTTAAAATGAAACAAATGAGCCCTCTGTCACACATTTTTTAGTCTTATTGACCAGGTTTCAACACTTGTAAGAATGCCTTCATCAGAATAACTTAATTACAAATTTATGGAAGAAAAAAATTTTTATATATAAAAAAGTGTAAGTACTAACTAACAATACTAGACAGGGACAGTACTCACATGTCAAATTTAACAGAAATAACAACCCAGAAGGGCCTTAGTCACAAAAATTAGAAAAGAATGTGTGAAGGCGAGCCTCTAAGGGCTGCTCATACCTGTACAGCCACAGGTAGCAACGCACTGAGGGGCTTGCGTTAACAAATGCGGCGAGTGAACATGACATCGCAGCGAGAGCGCCATCAAGTAGCCGCAGGTACAACTTGGCTACTTAATATTCAAATGGCAATAGGCGAAAATTATAATGAATATTGTTCAGTACATAATATTTTGTTCAACAGTTCCATAATGACGTTTCTATGCTTCAAATTCCGCCTCTAAGTTCTGTTGTAGACAAAATGTTACTGTATCGTTCGCTGTTCTCAGTATATCAAGTGAGAAAGAGGCGATCTGAGTTTGGCACTAGCAATGCTTTCCAAAACCATGCTGACTCGTGCACACAAGCTTCTCAGTCTCAAGTAAGTTTGTTATGTTCAAAATGAGCATATGTTCAAGGATTCTGCAGCAAACAGAACTTAGGTATATTGGTCTGTAATTTTGAGCGTCCTCTTCTTTACCTTTCTTATATTCTGCGCTTTTTTACAGTCGCTTGGAACTTTGTGCTGGGCGAGAGATTCACGATAAATGCAAGCTAGGTAAGGGGCCATTGTCGTAGGTTACTCTTTGTAAAATCGAAGTACCAACTCCTAGATTTTTATTTATTTGTTTATTTATTTATTTTTCAGATAATGTTACTCTTACTGGTAGTAAATTTCCTTTACTTTACGTCTATGGTCACAAAATTTTTGTTTACAGATTCCGGTTTCGCTCTATAATGACCATCTTCAGATATGTGTTTTATAAAAACAATGCGCTAATGTATTGCAGGATATTGTTTTTTATAAAACACAGATCTGAAGGAGATAATTATAGACGGACACCGGTAATCTGTGAATAAAAAGTTTGTGACCATAGACGTATATTAAAGGAAATTTATTCTATATACAGGTCACTGTTTTATTCGCGACATTGTCGCGGCTTGTGAAACTTACTGATAATTATGTACTATTACTATTACTAATACTAATATTTAGACATTCCTACAATGATTACAGAATCATCACTATTTCTCTTTATTGTAGCTTGTGATGGAAACACACAGACATAATATTCAGTGCTACAACCCTTCTATGGAATAATGGAGCATTATCCTCCGGTTGGATGAGTCTTCTTTGATATTGTTTCCAACTTCTGGCACAGTTTACATCCAAAGAGTGAAATTTAGTGCGGGTTCAGTGATGATATGGGGAACCATATCATGGTATTCCATAGAACCCATGCTTTGGCCTACAATGTGATACGTGGAACTTGCTGGAATTAAGGAAACCGTGGAAGGGAGGACCCAACAATATAACTTCTTTTCACACAACCTGTTTATTTAGCGATATATAAACTGTGTTTTACAGATAATCGAAGCATTTATTCATAAAATTTTCTTTAACAAAATGAACAAATTTGCAAAATTCTTTTTATCCTAAACATTAAATGGAATAAGCTTTTAATCTTTGCAAAATAAATCTGAAGTGGTATATTGCAAAACAGCAAACAATATGACAATGATTACAAGACGGCCGGACCTGCAGCCCGTCCGTTATCGGGTGAAACAGCTGTGTTTACTACCGCGCTCGACACAGTCTGTCTTATTAAATGCACTTCTGCAACACATGAAAATTATATAAGCACCGCTGATGACGAGAATGATTCAATTACTCAAAACAAATGACTTAACTTTTAATTTGAAATCTGTATGCCGAAAGGTTCGGGGTTAAGATGCGCACCTGCGCTTAAAGGTTAAACAGATCAGTAAACAATATGAGAATGATAAGGCTCACTTCAAAGCAACCACCCTCTAAATTTAAATTGGCAACCAAGTTGCCACTAGATCCCAACTCGTCCCATGACTAAAGCCTTGGTGACAGTTGGCTGTTAATATTTTCAAAGTGAAATTGATTGTCAGTTATTAAGACCGCTGTGAAGGAACTTCTTAAAACATTATTTGTGAATATTTGTTACAAGAGAACTCACTCGACGGAACCACAAGATCCAGTTAAAATACACCTGTAATGACCCAGTCTTTAAACCACAGAAACGAACAGCTTAGTACAACAGGTTGTTTGGATTATAAGTAATGACTGAGAAATGCAATTACAACCAAAGAATTGAACCGTTCAACAGCTAAATCTAACCACAAAGTCCCTCTTTTGTTTAACAGTAACCTGTGCATTCATACAATTGTTCCGGCTGTATTTACGACCAAGAGCTGATTAACATCAATGATCGGGTACAAACCAGAAAGAAAAGGCAATATAATTGCGGTACAAATTTTCAAACGACAACTAGTGTCTTAGTACAATACTACTAGCTATATTTACGACCAAAGAGCCAAGCGAGTGTAACTCGGGTATAAACCAGAAAATAATGAGGAGGTCAGGTAGAGGATTACAGAATGTTACTCGCTGTTTGCAGCAAGCATTTCCATGGATCCACGGTGTGTCGTAGCGGTTAACTGAGTAGTGCCGATGAGGAAGCCAGGTAGAAGAGGGCAGCCAGGCCACGAGCGGTTGTCCGACCCGAATGATGCCAACCAACTGATGGGATGTCGGCCTGCTGCCTGTGGTCGACACTGATCCCGGTGAAATACTCTGGTATCTTAGCTCTGCGCAGGCCCTCCTTGCACAGCTCATGGCTCGGACCTCGTGACCACCTCTTATTGCCCCGCTACCGCCAGAACAGTCTACTAACGCAATGGCGCCACAGCTGACTATGCAATGCCACATTACTGCCAAGGATTATGTGACCATTTTGGCTGATCAGTCCATCACATCGTGCTTTGTTTGTTGCTCCACGGTGATGCTCTGTTCCAAGATGACAGAGCCACTGTTCACATCGTCCAGTGCTGATATTTTGAGCACGAGGATGAATTATTACATCTCCCCTGGCCACTACAGTCACCATGTCTCAGTATTTTTGAGCTCTTGTGGTCTACTTTGGAGAGATGGGTCCATGATCTCTATCCATTTCCGTCATCAGTTCCTGAATTTGCCTCTTTTTTGCAGGAAGAATGATGTAATATTCACTTTAAGGCCATACAGGACCTGCTCATTCTGAGGCGACTGGGAGCTGTTATTAATGTCAACAGGTTTCTTACACGGCATTAGACACAGTAATGTGGTAAGCGTTGTGTTTGTGATGTTTCCAAACTTTTGTCCAATGCCTGTATTTTTACACGTATTGTCAAGAGAATTTCTCGTCATAATCTCATCTAACGCTTAGTTTCAGTAATGTTCTGTCTCCAGTGCCCTGGGTTGGCAGCGCATGTATGCACCTTTGGAAATACTTGGCCACACCCGGGCATTCCCGAGCGCTACTCTGCGGAAGGCGTGCAGAGGCGCAGGGTGTCGGGGTTCGCCGCCAGGCAAATACCTTCTAATAGCGGCGCCCCCAATTATCGGTTTATGGGAGAATTTCATTAGGCGCGCCAGCGGGGCCTTAAAATGTTCGGTGGCGGCAGGAGCGGCTGGCGCTCTTGCAGCAGCGGGCGGCGCGCTGCCCTCTGCTGTTGACACAGCGCGGCGCTGCGCGGCGCAGGCCGTGTTTGCCGTGCGGCGCCGCCTAATTGCACGCCACCCGCCAGCCGGCAGCGCGCTGCAGGAGCGCGGCCAGAGTAGAGGCCGCGCTCCTGGGAACTGCCCGCAGCGGGTACGCGCTGACACCATCACCACTGGCAATAAATGGATAAAATTAAGGCTGTTTTACCAGGAAACCCCGTTTGGGCGTCATCATGAGCACACCATAACTTATAAGTGTTTAGGGGATACTAAGAAACAATATGAATTCAGTAGTAGGGAAGGAATGCAAGAATTTGTTTTGATGGAAGATTTCTAGCAAAATGCCATACACATGTAATTAAGCTTCTCAAGTGTTTGGAGTTCTTATTTAGTAGGCATCACAACATATATTGAATGAATTTACAGACCACCTGTTTAGGATCCTAACAGGTCGGTATTGCTCACATGAAAGTGTGAGAGTAATGCTGAAGGACATTAACGGAAATTTCTGGAAAAAAGGCGTTGTACTTCTCATGAAACTCTTTTGAGAAAATTAAGAGAATCTGCATTCAAAGAGTAGTGTGCTACCATTATGCAGCCATCATTGTACACTGTCCGATCTAAAATATCTGGTCACGTAATAGTGGACATCAATGTTCTGTTTGTACACTCTACACCTTAACCCTAGCAACACTGAAGCATTTTCCATAACACGCATTATCAAGAGGGGGGAAGAGTACTTTATGCCCACTGAAAAAAATTATGAAAACTCGTTAATTATTGTTGAATTACGTTAACAGCATACTTTTTAAAGAGCTACTGATGTGTAAGTAGGGCACAGTACGTGTTAATACCTCTTAGCACACTCTCAGCTACATCAACACCTTTCCATTAAGATGTACTACCAACATCATGGTCACTGCAATAAAAAAAGAATTAAATACGAATTTATTTCATTGTTATTGGTTCAAATGGCTCTGAGTACTATGGGACTTAACATCTGTGGTCATCAGTCCCCTAGAACTTAGAACTACTTAAACCTAACTAACCTATGGACACCACACAACACCCAGTCATCACGAGGCAGAGAAAATCCCTGACCCCACCGGGAATCGAACCCAGGAACCCTGGCGCGGGAAGCGAGAACGATACCGTACAACCACGAGCTGCGGACATTGTTATTGGCTTTCACACTTAACATACTTCTCAAAGAGATGTTGGTGTGTAAATAGGGACCTGAACCTCGAAACATTGAACATTACGTTCATTGGAAAAGGTGACATTTACTGCAAACACTTAAATTTTTGGCTAAGTTTAACTGAAAAATTTAAAACACGTTTGGAATCTGGTAGATGAGTTACTCAAAAACAATAATTTTTTTTTTAATTTAATATATAAAGTAACTGACTAGTTAACACTATTTTCAAGAGTGTGGCATTTGGTAGATGAATTACTCAAAAACAATAAATATTTTTGTTTTCAAAATTTAATATACAAAGTAACTGACTAGTTAACACTATTTTCAAGAGTGTGGCATCTGGTAGATGAGTTACTCAAAAACAATAATTTTTTTTCAAAATTTAATATATAATAAAGTAACTGACTAGTTAACACTATTTTCAAGAGTGTGGCATAAATTAACCTCCGCCCCCCCCCCCCTCTTCCTTGATGTTACGAGGGTTAATGACTGCTTGGACTGCTCGGATGCTTTCAGTGCGGTATCTGAAAGTCTGTGGAGGAATGGCAGCCCATTGTTCCTCAATAGCCGAAACCACAGAAGATAGTGTCATTGGTCGCTAAAGTCTCAAGTGAAGTCGACCTTCTAACCCATCCCGTAGGTATTCCATTGGGATTCTGGACAGGTCATTCCATTTCAGGAGTGTTATTGCCCAGAGATCATTGTCTCACAGATGCTTCCCGATGATAAGTTGAACTGCTATGCTGCTGACAGTCAGCGCCTCTAAAGTGTTCCTCTAATGTACGCAGTACAGAATGCTGTAAAATATGTTTATACCATTCCGTAAACAGCTTATTCTTTTGTATTATAACGAAACCACGTCCCGATCACGAAAAACATCCTCATATTGTAACACCGGCTCCTCCATACCTCCATGATGGCCTGCATGTGACGTTCCCCAGGCACTTGCCCCTGTCGGACTGGCAGAGGATATAGCCCGATTCATCACTCTAAATTACTACACAACTGGCCATTAAAATTGCTGCACCACGAAGATGACGTGCTACAGACGCGAAATTTAACCGACAGGAAGAAGATGCTGCGATATGCAAATGATTAGCTTTTCAGAGCATTCACACAAGGTTGGCGCCGGTGGCGACACCTACAATGTGCTGACATGAGGAACGTTTCCAACCGATTTCTCATACACAAACAGCAGTTGACCGGCGTGGCCTGGTGAAACGTTGTTGTGATGCCTCGTGTAAGGAGAAGAAATGCGTACTATCACGTTTCAGACTTTGATAAAGGTCGGATGGTAGCCCATCGCGCTTGCGGTTTATCGTATCGCGACATTGCTGCTCGCGTTGGTCGAGATCTAATGACTGCTAGCTTAATATGGCATCGGTGGGTTCAGGAGGGTAATACGGAACGCAGTGCTGGATCCCAAAGGCCTTTGTATCACTAGCAGTCGAGATGACAGGCAACTTATCCGCATGGCTCTAACGGACAGTGCAGCCACGTCTCGATCCCTGAGTCAACAGATGGGGACGTTTGCAAGACAACAACCATCTGCACGAACAGTCCGACGACGTTTGCAGCGGCATGGACTATCAGTTCGGAGACCATGGCTGTGGTTACCCTTGACGCTGCATCACAGACAGGGGCGCCTGCGATGGTGTATCAACGACGAACCTGGGTGCGCGAATGGCAAAACTTCATTTTTTCGGATGAATCCAGGTTCTGTTTACAGCATCATGATGATCGCATCCGTGTTTGGCGACATCGCGGTGAACGCACATTGGAAGCGTGTATTCGTCATCTCCATACTGGCCTATCACCCGGCGTGATGGTATATGTTGCCATTGGTTACACGTCTCGGTCACCTCTTGTTCCCATTGACGGCATTTTGAACAGTGGACTTTATATTTCAGATGTGTTACGACGCGTGGCTCTACCCTTCATTCGATCTCTGCGAAACCCTACATTTCAGCATGCATGACAGCATGTTGCAAGTCCTGTACGGGCCTTTCTGGATACAGACAATGTTCGACTGCTGCGCTGGACAGCACATTCTCCGGATCTCTCACCAACTGAAAACGTCTGGTCAATGGTGGCCGAGCAACTGGCTCGTCACAATACGCCAGTCACTACTCTTGATGAACTTTGGTATCTTGTTGAAGCTGCATTGGCACCTGCACCTGTACACGCTATCCAAGCTCTGTTTGACTCAATGCCCAGGCGTATCAAGGCAGTTATTACGGCCAGAGGTGGTTGTTCTGGGTACTGATTTCTCAGCATGTATGCACCCAAATTGCGTGAAAGTGTAATCGCATGTCAGTTCTAGTATAATATATTTGTCTAATGAATACCCGTTTATCATCTGCATTTCGTCTTTGTGTAGCAGTAGTGTATTTTCCACTGATCGAATGGCTAATGGTGTCGTTCTTCAACTTAGCACTGACTGCAGAAATGTGGTGCTTTTGGGGTGAAGCTAAAATATTTTACCCTATACTTTTTAACCCCCTAGACATAGTCATTGTACTAGCTCCACTGTTGGCAGAACTTCAGAACTCACGATTCATTCGTTCTGCTGTTTTTGTGCGACCTTTTACGACCGGCCTCTGGAGTCCTCGACGGTCCCTGTCCGTCAGTACACGAGGTGTCCGCCCCGATAGCTGAGTGGTCAGCGTGACGGATTGCCGTCGTACGGGCCCGGGTTCGATTCCCGGCTGGGTGGGGGATTGTCCCCGCTCAGGGACTGGGTGCTGTGTTGTCTTCATTTGGTCCCAATCCGGCGCGCAGGTCGCCCAATCTGGCGTCCAATGTAAAGAGACCTGCACCAAGGCGGCCGGACCTGCCCCGTAAGGGGCTTCCCGGCCAATGACGCCAAACGCTCATTTCATTTGCAGTACATGAGGTCTGCCTGGTCTTGTTTTAACTGTTGTTGTTCCTTCACCTTTCTGCTTTACAGTCACCTCACCAATCGTCGACGCTGGCAGCTTCAGAAGTGTTGTAATCTCCCTTACGGATATGTTAGTAAGGTGACATCCTGTGACTAGTTCTTATTCGAAGTCATTGAGTTCTCCTGATTTGCCCGTTCTGCTGTTCCTGCATTTCTACTGACAAACTGACAACACGGTACTCTCCGTCTTGTATCAGATTGTCACATCTTGTACTATATTTGGCATTATTACGCACGTCCGGATACTTTTTATCAGACTGTATATCACGCATAGGGATCATCAGTGTAAGAGAGGATACATTAAGAACACTTTAACATTTCTGTCTCTTTCAGTCATGGTCGCTTCATTGTCTTACAAGCAACTGACGTGTTGGAGCACGCAACTGACGGCACATAAAAGTACTGATGACTTTTTGTCACTTGTAGTCTGCAGACTGTATTGGTGCGGAAGGCAAGCCGTTGTTGCTTAATACTGCCCTTCTCCCCAATACAAAGTCACTGTCACTTTATCAACACGCAATCTTACTCGCAACAACACCTGAAGTATTTAGCTGAATCTATTCCAGTTTACTTAAAGACTGAATGTACGTTACGTTCAACGTACAAGTTAACTATGACAGCTAGACGATCTATGTGCTCTCCAAAGATGATATATTTGTACCACCAATATTACGCTACTTCTGCACGATGGCAGCACACGTGCGCAATTACTATAATATTCCGGGCTATTATGTCGTGGTTGAATGAATTTCACATTATAGCCCAACGCTTCGTTTCCATCTGCAGTACACTCGAAATAAACTGGGCAAGATGTGGGCGGCGTAAAGTGGTTTCAATAATTTTTTACTGACGTTACAGCCGTGTAATTCATGTCAATTCGAGTGCGAAAAACCAGAACTCGAACTGCACTTTGAAAAAGACATGTATCCTGAATCAGGTTTTTGGACACAGGTGTCATCCAAAAAGCACTTACTGGTACAAATCAAATGTGAACAACTTGCCTGCATTGTGGTGAATTCTGCAGCTGAATTTCTACAGCTATATAAAGTGGTCCTGAAGCAAGCGTATAATGTTTCGTCTCGTGTAACCTTTGTTGTTCCATCTGCAGTATCTAGCGGAATAACCGCGTCTCAGTGTTTTTTCCATGTGTTCATTTCGCTATATTTTAACTGGTGAAAGACATTTTTGTATCGCATTATACCGTGGCCTATTGAAATTATGTGAGTAATGCTAAACGCGACACACGTAATGTATTTGGAGTTCGTTGAGCCCTTCTATGATGCTCTCGCGTAAACTAAATAGAAGTGAGACGATACGGATTGTTTCCTTTTCTGAGATTCCCTTCCTCGTTACGCAAACTGATAAGGAACAGAGTTCGCGAGTGACGATTGAAAATAGTGGGAAATGGGATTTTGTAAGAAATTCCTGTTGTAAGTAAATTTCACTTCCTCAGCATGAATTTTAGTGTGATCTTTGTCTTCCTCGCAGCTAATTTATGAAGCCACTCCACTACATCTCTCTGCTATTACTCCTACATAACTTTTTGACTGACTCCAGCATTTATAGTTCATCGTGCATTTTAAAAATATCAAATTTTTCTACACTCGTTTGGTACTTTATATTAAATTTCGTTTCGATGAAGATCGATACCTATCTGCAAGCTAAGCGTTCATCATTTTCAGATCGTCCTACATTTTGTATTAACGACTTGGAGTCTACGCATGCAACTGTGTTAATCGAGAAATACCTGAGAGTATTGTTTGCCCCTCCTTTACATACATCTTCAGTAGTGTAATGCAGTGAAATGAAGCCGAGACTGTAGCCAAGAAAAGTGGGCTAGGAAACGGACACCAGCTGCAACCGGTAGTCACCTGCGCTTGATCAGCACCCTCAGCTGCAGCAAGACGTGACATTGTTCGGAGGATCAACGCTGGGGACAGCCTTCAAGAAGCCACCACAGCTTGACCAGCTATCGCGTCTGGACGCTCGCTGCCCATTGCGACAGGGCCCCGGACATTGCCCTCTGTTCCAGATCATTTATTGTGATATACATTCACTGAATCTACAAGTTCGAGCACATATGATTCCACCATCTGTAATATATTTCCCTCGCAAGGTAATTTGCGTAAAACGCGTTTAGTATAATGTAAGAAGTATCTGCGTCTCAACCTTCCATTCGCCTGTGACAACGTCAGGGAATTTACGCTCAGTCGCTTCTAAGCTCAAGTATTCTACCACTTCGCTACATTACGTAGATGGGCAATAGAAAATACGGAGAAGTATTTTTCGTTCTCCTTTGGCTCTCAGTGATACCGTCATTATCTCGACATTTTGTATGTGTATTTATCTCCTGAGAAATTACCATAATACAGTAAGTAATACATCACTACAATTTCTGGACAGTCCGGTATGTACTCCATACTAAATTAAAGACTGCATGGTTTTTATTTACGGGTTCTTCGGCTTTCTGTTTCAAGCATTACGTGTTCACTTCTACCGCTTATGAGTGAGATAACTCTACCAAAAAAAAATTACGCTGAAAGCCCATGCTGTTTATTGATGTTAGTTTTGAATTTTGTTTTTGTGGCCCGCCACACCTTCGTTGCCCTTTATAACGGATATAGGTGGCACGATCTTCACATTTCAGTGATCCACATCTACTGACTTTCTGACTTTTCGAATGTGTAGACGGGCTTTCCTATCCTCGAAACTAGAAGCACACGATCCTTCTGGTTCCCATACGTTCTTCTGATAGAGACCCTGTAACTGTCCACTTGATAGCATTGCCTGAAACAGTCATATGTATACAACGCACGTTGCTGAAGCGGGTAAAATAAATTGTGTTCGGAAACAAACACATTTGGGCTTCCCGGATTCGTGATCCGTCTTCGCTGACTATTTGATATCTGCCCCAAGCGATTCCTTTCTTCTTATTTTTACGAATTACTTGCTCCATCTCAATGTGGATGTGACCTATTAATCTGATATGGGAATATTCATTACTGGACGAATTCATTGATTTACCAAACTTTTCATACGTGTTATACAATTATGACTTGTCACTATTATGGCACTCGATGCAATATGTTTTATAGATAATGTGTCGTTACCATCGAGTTCCGTAGAAGTTTCTGTCCTTTGAAGTACATCATTGCTCCTTAGCATCAACGTTGCTGATGAAATGGATCAATATTCTTGGGATTTTTAAAGTAAAGAACTTCCTCCTACTTGCATAATCCGCTAAGATGAGGTCAATTTCATTACCTTTAATTAAATGAAATCTACTTTCAGATATTTGAAACGTTCCTTTCCTTCGCTCACGCGGCAGTGACTTCGGAAAAGAACGTACTGCTTCTGGAGAGAAAGGGACTTGATCTCCGATTTGTTCTTCTATGACACCACAAAATGCAGTCAGATTAACAGCCCGTAATGGACCTGGCGCATCAACGATTTGTCTTGTATTTGTACTAACGTTTACAACTTCAGATGCATTAGCGTCAATGGTAGTAACAGTCTCTGATACTGCTTTCGACCTACTAGTGATGATGTCATGTGAAATGCCTAAGGCCACATCTGATGCGTTAACTAAAGCTAAAGGGCGATCTGTAACATACGATAGAGCATAGTCCAGCTTTTCTGAAAGCGCAATTTACATTTATGGGAGTCACTGCACGAGGTAGCGCGTATCAAACAATTTCTGGGATCTCATATATCGACATTGTCTTGCCATGTTTATTGTGTAGCCAATTGTCCTGAACCTTTGCACAATAGCTTTTGAAAGGTGCTTTTACTCCATCATCCAAGAGCTGTAGGCGGTGTGTACAATGAGGCGGTAATGACAGCATTATAATGGAGTTAGACTTCGCTTTTTCCACCACACTAATATCAGTGTCAAATTGGTGATTATCGAGCAACAACAAAATCGGATCTGCAAGTGATGGTTTAGTATGTTTGATAAAATGATCCACATATTTCACGAACTCCGTAGCTGTCATCCATCCTGAACTGTTTCCTGCTGCAGATAGATTCCAGTGGTCCGACTTTTATAAACAAATCCTTGTATTTAAACCTTGGGAAAATAAACATGGCAGGAACCGCATAACCTAATGCAATTACTGCAAGTTCCACTGTAACCGATGTCCCTCGTTCAGCAGATACTACACTACCGGCCTTTAAAATTGCTACACCAAGAATAAATGCAGATGATAAACGGGTATTCGTTGGACAAATATATTATACTAGAACTGACATGTGATTACATTTTCACGCAATTTGGGTGCAAAGACCCTGAGAAATCAGTAGCCAGAACAACCATCTCTGGCGGTAATAACGGCCTTGATACGCCTGGGATTGAGCCAAACAGAGCTTGGATGCCGTGTACATGTACAGCTGTCCATGCAGCTTCAACACGATACCACAGTTCATCAAGACTAGTGACTGGCGTATTGTGATGAGCCAGTTGCTCGGCCACCATTGACCAGACATTTCCAATTGGTGAGAGATCTGGAGAATGTGCTGGCCAGGGCAGCAGTGGAACATTTTCTGTATCCAGAAAGGCCTGTACAGGACCTGCAACATGCGGTAGTGCGTTATCTTACTGAAATTTAGGTTTTCGCAGGGATCGAATGACGGGTAGAGCCACGGGTCGTAACACATCTGAAATGTAACGTCCATTGTTCGACGTGCCGTCAGTGCGAACAAGAGGTGACCGAGACGTGTAACCAATGGCACTCCATACCATCACGCCGGGTGATACGCCAGTATGGCGATGACGAATACAGGCTTCCAATGTGCGTTCACCGCGATGTCGCCAAACACGCATGCGACCATCATGATGACGTAAACTGAATCTAGATTCATTCAAAAAAAGGCGTTTTGCCATTCATGCACCCAGGTTCTTCGTTGAGTACACCATCACAGGCGCTCCTGTCTGTGATGCAGCGTCAAGGGTAACCGCAAGCATGGTCACAAAGCTGATAGTTCATGCTGCTGCAAACGTCGTCGAACTGTTCGTGCAGATGGTTGTTGTTTTGCAAACGTCCCCATCCGTTGACTCAGGGATCGAGACGTGGCTGCACGATCCGTTACAGCCATGTGGATAAGATGCCTGTCATCTCGACTGCTAGTGCTACGAGGCCGTTTGGATCAAGTATGGCGTTCCGTATTACCTTCCTGAACCCACCGATTCCATAATCTGCCAACAGTCATTGGATCTCGACCAACGCGAGCAGCAATGTCGCGATACGATAAACCGCAATAGCGATAGGCTACAATCCGACTTTTATCAAAGTCGGAAACGTAATGGTACGCATTTCTCCTCCTTACACGAGGCATCACAACAACGTTTCACCAAGCCACGCCGGTCAACCGCTGTTTGTGTAGGAGAAATCGGTTGGAAACTTTCCTCATGTCAGCACGTTGTAGGTGTCGCCACCGGCGCCAACCTTGTGTGAATGCTCTGAAAAGCTAATCATTTACATATCACAGCATCTTCTTCTTGTCGGTTAAATTTCGCGTCTGTAGCACGTCATCTTCGTGGCGTAGCAATTTTAATGGCCAGAAGTGTATGCCTACAACTTGCTTCACCGAGCGAGGTGGCGCAGTGGCTAGCACACTGAATTCGAATTCGGGAGGACGACGGTGATTTCCCTAAATCGCTCCAGGCAAATGCCGGGATGGTTCCTTTGAAAGGGCACGGCCGACTTCCTTCCCCTTCCTTCCCTAATCCAATGAGACCTCGTTGTCCGGTCTCCTCCCCCAGCAACAACAACTACAACTTGCTTCATTCGCTTCTTGGCAACAATTTTCCTCTGCTTTAGCTCTGTGGTAACGGCTGTTATATGTAAATTATATATTCTTGAAGGTGTAAATTTGTGTTTATCCAACACTGTACTCAGCTTTGTAAAGAATTCGGTAACATTGTGTTTGTTAAGTGATGTCGCACTGCTGGCACTCGTTGTCTCCGGTATTCGTATTGATAGGTGAGAAGTCTTTTTAAAAAAACAATCAGCCAATCTGGACCAGCATTTTTTATCGTACCACGATGGTTGAATATTACGTGCATTGAATTTCAGTGCATATTCTTACGCTAAATTTTTGACTTCTTCTTGCAGAAGACCAAAGAAAATTGAAGCACATTACAAAGATATTGTGCTAATTTATCCTCCTGTTCGTCAGTAAAGGCCAAGCTTACTTTTTGCAACCAATCGAGATATTTTCTACGCCAGATATTAGCTTTTTGGCAAATATGTATAAAATCATATGACAAATATCTAATTCTTTGGCAACAGTTTTTATTTTGCTGCTATCGCTGAGAACTGCTTCTGCTACTTTTAGCATCACATCCTGTGACACAGAACCTTTTGTTATTATTCGGGTATACGTCTTCAAACTACAAAAGAAAAAAATGACGATATTTATAATCCATTGGCAGTACAAATGAATTGGAGGAAGTTGATCCGAGGTCACAACGTGCCCCCGAAAAACGGAACATCTAGCCCCAATCACACGTGTTGAAATAAAAGCAAGATACTGGTTACGTTAAGAAACACAGGTAATTTTCGCGCTGTGTACCAAAACTGTAGATAAATGTTTACAATAAAACACTGAAACACTAAAGTCTACTCGTAAAAATTCGTGACATAGATCAAAAATACCAAATACGATAATATTTACTTACTTGAACCAGCGACACACGTGCTGGCGTTCCGATGTTTCGAGGACGACTAACCTGTTTACGATGGGTGTGCGCTGTGGCGTTTCATTTCACGACGTGTTGACTTCGTATTTTATCTCTTTCCCTCGCGGAGTTATTGCAAACGGACAACTTATAGCCACGCTCTTCCTTGCTCGGCGACTCTTGTCGGACGCTTCCCACTCTCTCTGCCATGTTCGAGTCCGCCATTGCTTCATTTGTGTTTCGTTTATAATGCTGCTTCCTATAGTTCCCGGGACTTCATCGATCCTGTCCCTCTTAAGGTAGTGAAGTGCAGCTCTATAGCGTATTGTTATATCTAAAGAGCGTCTCAATGCTAAGTGCCTGTAGTGACATGGTGTTGAAAGCTCCGCTCATTCTCTGGAGTACATTGCGTTGACCTCGCGACCTCGTCTTGCAATTGTCTTGTTATTCTATATGTTCAGTCTGTGAGCCCAAGTACGTGCGGCGAAGCACGCGAAACATTCAAATATAGTAATGTGGGAAGTCCTTATCGTCGTAACAGGTAATTTGTACTGAGTTGTGTTGAGTCTTGCTAGTTTATGGATAATTTTGGAGGCTTTGTTAATTATTAGTTTGGCATGATTACTGAAAGTCTGTTTTTCGTCAACACGCAGTTCTAGATAACGTGCGGCTTGCTTGCTCTGTATGCTAATATTGTCTAATTTTAAAATCGGGTTCCACTGTAGTGTCTGTCTGAGCAGTAATTATGCTGTTATGTTGGGCGATATTTTTAGTTCATTTTGTTTGCACCAGTGGTTAATTTTCTCAAGTAGTAGCGTGCCTTTTGTCTCTAGTGCTGCTCTCGAGTTGGCTGACATCACTACGAGCAGTTCATCTGCGTACGCCACCACACCTCTTACCTTGTCGTCACGTCCAGGGTACTCAGCAAGGGCTCGATTGCGATATCCCAAAATATTGGTCCGCAGACCGAACCATGTGGATATCTCTTTGTTCTTCTCTTGACAACCGTGCGTTTACCAGACCTCCACTCCGCCACTCTGCCTCTGCAGTAGTCTAGGAGGCTGCTTTAGAGGGAAGCTGGTAGCCTCATTTCCCCTAATCTGGCGAACAGGGACGGCCACGTATTTGTCGCTGATGCTATTTGTTACTGTCAGTGCTTTGTTGACAGCACCTTCTGTTGATCTAACTCCCCTGCAGCCGAATTTATGGAACGTTAGGCTGAGGAGGCGTCTGTGTGATTGTAAGCGGTCACACAGGAGCCTTTCCTGTACCTTGGCGAGAGTGTTTAAAAGGAAGATGGGTCGGTACGTTTTGGGGTCTATTAGCCATATATCTTGTAATTTCCTGATTATTACTACATTAGCCGTTTTCCAGAGGTTTGGTATTCTGCGTGTCAGTAGTACCTCGTTGAACACATTAGTAAGGAAAGGTGTGACTTGTGTTACTTTTTGTTTTAATTTTTCTGAAAGTATTTTGTCTGGGCCAGGTGTTTTTCGGTTTTTAAGCCTGCCAATTGCCGTCGCGACTTCTCATTGTGAGAATGGTATGGTTACACTGATGTATGGCTGCCTCTTTCTGTCTCTTAGGTCAGCATGGTGTCGCTCGTCTTGTGTGGAGTCGTCATCTGGCAGGAGCCTGATCAGGAGACGTACTGCTGTGCTTCTCCATCCTCTGGTCATTGTGTCGTCAGCTTGTTTTAGTGTTGACAGAACTGTCGGTGTCTTAACTCTTTCTGCTTCTATCTTGAATGGTTGTCCCCAGATGTCGCCTGTAGCTGTGTTTTAAGGAAATTGGTTAAGTAGGCTTGAGTTTTCGTCTTTAGTTGTTTTTGTTATTTCTGTTTAGCGCCACGTTGGAGGTCGAGTCTTATCTGTCTTTCAGGAACTGTATTTGCTTGTTGGTACTTTTTTGATCCGCGAATCCTTGCTCAATCTTTGCAGTTCTGCCGACCACAGTTGTTTCTGTTCCCACCCAGTTTTTGGTTCAAATGGTTCAAATGGCTCTGAGCACTATGGGACTTAGCTTATGAGGTCATCAGTCCCCTAGAACTTAGAACTACTTAAACCTAACTAACCTAAGCACATCACACGGATCCATGCCCGAGGCAGGATTCGAACCTGCGTCCGTAGCGGTCGCGTGGTTCCAGACTGTAGTAGCCACAGTTTTTGCCCTTAGTATAGCTGCTTCCTGTGCGCTTTGTAGGACGTCAGTCAGTTCATGCGTTTTGTTACGTATACTGCCTTGAACAGTGTGTAGTGGCGATGCTTCAACAATATCTCCAACACTTTGCCAGCCGGCCCTTGCTATGAGCAAATTCCGCTGTCCATGGTCCATGTTATGTGTATTTGTGTCTGTGGTTATGACGATTGCGTTGTGATCGCTGTGTGTAGTTCTATCTAAAACCTTTGATGTGTTCACTAGTGGAAGAGATTTTGCATTCCCTAGAGAAAGATCTATGTTACACCACCAGCATCTCAGCTGTAACTAGGTGACTGTGCCTCCCTATGCAGTACAAGGAGATTGCATTCATTTATTACGTCAAGCACTATTTGTCCTCTGTCGTCAGTTCTATCTGAGTTCCATAAATGGGATTTTGCGCCAATATCGGTTAGAACAGCCTTTTTCCTTCTGAGTGTCGTGCAATGTCTTTTATTTTGTCTACGAAAGGTTTAATTCCACACGAGTACTGAGAGTATATAGACAAGACCCATACATCCTGTCCGTCTGTTATTTCTGCTGTGACGGCGTATAGATAGCAAAACTGGGTGGTCTGTGTTACTATGATGTTTTTACTACCTACTACTGCCACAGCTTTCGCGTCTGATCTTCCTGCTGTTGTGATATAAAGGGAGCCCTGAAATCTTTCCGCCCCACAGAAAGGGCTCCTGAAGGCAGGTAATATCTGCTTTCGTTTCTAACAGTCTATTTAGTTCCCAGTTTACTAAGGTACTGCCCGGGCTATTTAGTTGTATTACCTTCAGAAGGGGTGTCAAGTGAAACTATTTGGTGTGGTTTCTTTAAAATGCGATACACACGGTCATGTTCCCTCAAGAAGTCATCGTATATTTTCCCTAGGTTTAGGGCCTCTCCCCTTGTTGCACATGCCTCCCCGAAAAGCGTACGTAATTCTTTGGGGTTCATTGGAAGATTTCCTACTCGTAGGACCATCCTGTCAGTTTTTTCTGTAATTTGGAAGCAGATTTTATCCCCGTTTTCATGCTTACTTTGTATTACATAGCGAAGAGCTGTTTGAAATACATCCTTGTTTTCAAGTCTGCTGAGCCTTAGGTTCTCCTAAGTTTTCGTAATATACGTGATTAATGGTCTTCAGCTTGTGGTCCTAGGTTGTTTCTGGTTGGTGTTCTTGGCTGTTCGTTTGTTTCTCCGATTTCGAGTAATTTTGTAGCGTAGCAAGTATTTCCAGCTTTTTGGTTTCTGGTAGTGTGGAGTTTGATGTGTTTTCGCTAAGCATTTCCCCTGATACTGACTTATTGTTTTTTATCTCTGACGGGGACTTGCTCGTGAAAGCTGACTGTAGTTTGCCCTTTTCTGGGGTGTTTGTGTCTGGTGTTGTGCCGGTGCAGGATGTGCTACTTTAACGTTTTCTTTCTCATAGAGACTGTGTGTGGTACCCCTTGTAGACAAAGCGAATTGGCGTAAGATAGGGTCTACATTTGGCTCTATGGTATTATACTTGTTGTGCGGGTAGCGTGCAATTGTCATTGTTTGTGTTTGCCTGTGGTGTTGCGTTTCTAGTGAACTCTGTGACGTCTTCCTTCTCAGAACGTATAATTACGTAGTTACATTTCTCTGTACTATCTCGTAATACTTCGTCGTCCATTTCGTCAACTCGTTAAAGGAGATCTGCCTGGAAGGTGGCCCAATCAAATACGTGCCTGGCCACTTCTTATTCAATTGCACCCTGCATGCACATATCGCCTGTATAATCGGCACTGCTGAAGTACCTAAACTGGGTTGTCTCCCAGAACTGAGGCATTATATTAGCACTAATATCTGCATTTGGGGGTTGTAATAAACCAGGTGTTGCCTCCAGGTATCGGTCGCCGCCGGCCTCTCTTCCTAGTCGACATCGATTTGTACCTTTGCCTGTTTGCGTTATTAGTTATATATCTGTTCCTGTGTGTGTTAGGGGGGGTCCTGAAAGTTACGGTAGCACTCCTTATTAATTGACGTTGTCTTTTGTAGAGCTGTTTATATGTAGGACAGTCTGAACCCCTGCCTTATCACATGTTCTACTTCCGTGTTTGCATGGTATACAACCTATAGGATTCTCCTCCCTGCATTCCGACTTTTTGTGTCCCGCATTTACACATCTCCTGCATGCTGGGTCCTTCGCTTCGATGGGTGACGGAAGCCCCAACAGTTAAAACACTTTTGCACAGCAACAAAATCGTTGATATACAAAGATTCAAAGTGAATAAAAACTCTTTGTTTTTGAAGCAGCAATAATTTTCATTTTGGCGACACTTCTAAAATATTGTTTATTACTGTTTTGCATTTGGTACTATTTTAAATTTTATTTTAACTCGGCAGGCATTGTCTTGGCCCTTCCCCTGTTCCTGTTCGCATCTCTTTTGCCAGGCGAGACCTCCTGGCAGCACGTTAGGAACCCCTCCTGCATCCACCGCCATGGGGAAATTTCTCGGCAAGCCCACCGTGTAGGCTGCAGCTGCCACCATTTAGCAGGATTACAGAAGCCCGGCTTACCATCCGTAGCCGAACAAAATCCCCGTCTTCCCTGCGAGCGGAAAGTAGCCGAGGCGACTACACTGTGAGAAAACAGAACAAGTGGCAATAGGACTCGAGCTCTGAGGCATCCGTACGAACTTATGTACGATAATAATAATAATAATAATATCCTGCCACTTAATGGCCTGGTGCAAATCTTTCTATTGGACGGCACTTCGGCATCTTGTGTGTCCCCAACCTATCCCAGTTATCCAAATGGGGAAATGCGACCTACAATTTAACGAGCAATCCCAACCACTTACTCTTTGTGCCGATTCATCGCATCACTGAGCCGTGAAAGCTAGGATAAAACGAAGATTGAAAAATTAATAGCCCGACCGACATTCGATCCCGCTATCTCTCGGCTACCAGACATGCTCTTTACCGCCAAAGCACCAAGCCACCATGTATGATTTATTTACAGGATTTCTTGAGTAAATTTGCGTGTATCAAAATATGTTACATATGAGGCCGTATCTTTTGATTTCATTTACAATCTTAGATTACTTACTCTGCCAAGGCTTTGTAGACCTTAATATTTTATACATATTTTTCAACTTTATATCTTTATCCGTTTCTGGGAAAATGAGGTCTTCACAATGTATGATTTATTTACAGGATTTCTTGAGTAAATTTGCGTGTATCAAAATATGTTACATATGAGGCCGTATCTTTTGATTTCATTTACAATCTTAGATTACTTATTCTGCCAAGGCTTTGTAGACCTTAATATTTTATACATATTTTTCAACTTTATATTTTTATCAGTTTCTGGGAAAATGAGGTCTTCACAGATGGAAAGACAGCCAGACGAACAGAAAATAGCGACAAAGTATTTTTATGTGATGGAATTCCAGAGTAACAATTTCAGGATTTTTTTTCTTTTACTTCTGCTGTGAAAGCTTCTTTCTTAGCAAATTTTATAATTCTAGATCAAGTGCATTTGGGGGTAGCGCGATATGTGACAAAAGCAGCCGTATCGATTGATTGCATTGACTTAGCTTACACTGTTTACCGCCAAGGGACCTTACACCTTAGTATGTGCCGTAAATTTCAACATGATATCTCTAGTGTCCCTGAGGAAAAGAGGACTTAAAAGACGAACGGACCGACACAGAAGAACAATAGTGTGACTGCGTATTTACCGATTGAGAGACGGAACCCTAGAAGCGCTAACACACGTGGGTGTCCAGGAAAAAATATATTACAATTTCTAAAGTGAATTCCCAAGTGTACGGTACTCTGTGCAACGATGCATGGTATCCGTCCACTCTATGCTTGCTAGCTTTGAGAAAAGTAGTAGCAACAAATGCAGTGTTGTTGGATGCCGTGTGTCAACTCACGTTTCTGTAGGCGAGCTAACCTGCGACAGAGAGACTGGGAGCATACTTTCGGGCAATCGATGCCGCGGCAGCGGAGAGGCCCTCGCCAGCCTTTGATGCCGATGAACTTTGCCCAGCGCCGCAAACTCCTCAAAGGCGCGCCGCGTTACCTCCGGTCCGCGTGACATACCGGCCTCGCCGGCCCTGGCTGACGCAGGCTCGGCGCATCAGCCACCGCGGCGCGCAAAGCCGGACGGATGCGGCCACGAAAGCCGCGTGTAAGCCGCGCACTCGTGCTCGTTACAGTAGCCGTAAGTACACGAATACTGCGGACCACCGAGACACGTTGCTCCATTCTTTCAACTCAGCATGTAGCTGAATGTAGCAGGTGAACTAAATAGAAACCTAGTCCCAACAGGGAGTCATATAGCGCTTGTAGAAAAAAAGTGTTCCGTGACTGTTACCTGAAATGCTCCTCCATGATACTGACAAGAGGGAGATTGAGTTAATAATTAAGTCACTAAAGACCAAGAACTTTCATCGATATGACAGGGTATCTAGCAGAATACTGAAGTATTATTCTATGTATGTTAGCCCAGTACTTAGCCATATCTGTAACTTTTCCTTCAGGAGTGGTCGGTTTCCTGACCGATTAAAGTAGTCGGTAGTGAACCCGCTTTATAAAAAGGGAGACAGGGATAATGTTGACAGTTATAGACTTATTTCTAAGCCATCGGTGTTTCCTAAAGTTATCAAGAAGGTTGTATATACAAGGTTACTGGAGCATTTAAATTCACATAATTTGCTGTCAAATTTATAGTTTGGTTTTAGAAATGGTTTAACAACTGAAAATGCTATATTCTCTTTTCATTGTGAGGTTTTGGACGGATTAAATGAAAGGTTGTGAACGCTAGGTGTTTTCTTTAATTTAACGAAGGCTTTTGACTGTGTTGACCACAAAATATTACTGCAGAAATTGGACCATGATGGAGTAAGGGGAGTAGCTTACAATTGGTTCGCCTCTTACTTTAAGAACAGAAAGCAGAAGGTAATGCTCCGCAATATCGAGAGTGTTAGTGATGTTCAGTCCCAATGGGGCACTGGTAAGTGGGGCGTTTCCCAAAGGTCGGTGCTGGGGCCACTGCTGTGTCTTATTTATATAAATCATATGCCTTCTAGTATAATAGGTGATTCAGAAATATTTCTGTTTGCTGATGGTACCAGCTTTGTAGTGAAGGATCTTGGGTGTAATACTGAAACATTATCAAATAATGTAGTTCATGAATTAAGTTCGTGGCTTGTGGAAAAAATTTGATGCTTAATCACAGTAAGACTCAGTTTTTACAGTTTCTAACTCACAATTCAACAAGAACCGATATTTTGATCAGACAGAATGGGTATATAGTAAGCGAGACGGAACAGTTCAAGTTCCTAGGCGTTCGGATAGATAGTAAGCTGTTGTGGAAAGCCCACGTTCAGGATCAGAAACAAAATGCTGCTTTATTTACCATTGGAACAGTATCTGAAATAAGTGACAGTTCAACACGAAAAGTAGACTACTTCACATGTTTTCGTACGCTTATGTCATACGGTATTATTTTTTGGGGTAATTCTTCTGATTCAAAATCGGTATTTTTGGCTCAAAAACGGGCTGTTCGAGCTATATGTGGTGTAACTTCGAGAACCTCTTGTCGACCCCTATTCAATAGTCTGGGAATTCTGATAGTGCCCTCACAGTATATATTTTCTTTAATGTAGTTTGTTGTTAGCAATATTAGCTTATTCCCAAGAGTTAGCAGCTTTCACTCAGTTAATACTAGGCAGATATCAAATCTGCATGTGGAATGCACTTCCTTGACTCTCGTACAGAAAGGAGTGCACTATTCTGCGGCATCCACTTTCAATAAGCTACCACAAGAACTCACAAATCTTAGCAGTAGCCCAATCACTTTTACGTCTAAACTGAAGAATTTCCTCATGGCTCACTCCTTCTATTCTGTCGAGGACCTCCTGGAAGAGCTGAAAAATTAAGCAATTGCATTGTTGATTTTCTTTATTTAAACTTACGAATTGTCGCCTGAATACGATTCTTATATTTCATTTTATCTGTTTCTATTATCGTGTTATAATTTTATGTATTGACTCGTTCCATGACCATGGAGACTTCTCCTTAATTTGGTCCCACGGAACAATAAATAAATAAATAAATAAATAAGCATTACCTAAATGAGGCAATACACTCTCTCTATTTTTTATTTGCACTTTCTTAGGCACTGAATCCAGTTTATATTGCAATGATTCCAGATCGGAGGTACACTTCAGAAAACGTATGGACCCCTATTTATCTTGTGTATAAATAAAACTGTGAACGTTCGGTTGCCCAAAATCGTGCATCTCCGAAAGTTCTTCTCTGACTGCTTTGAAATTTTGACTCGACGTTGCAATCCAATACGTGGGAGTTTTTATATGAGAGAGAGTGAGCGTCGGTAGATATACAGAAACAAGCGCGTATTCTTATGCAACGTTGTCATAAAATTTCAAAGCAATCGGTGAAGAACTGTCGGAAATTAAAGATTTTGAACAAATGAAAATGTACTTCTATAAAAATAAAAATGTAAATATTCGTTCGTGCAAAATCTTAAATCTCCGAAAGTTTTTCAACAGTCAGTTTGAAGCTGCAACACACTGTTGCATTCGAATTCAATAGTGTTTTATATACCTTCTGGAGACCTATGTATAATATATAAGTGCATATATAACAATTTTAGGGGAAATCTATACAATAATGTAAATGTTCGTTTGTTAAGAAACTTGATCGTCGATAGATCTGCATCGAGTGCTTAGAAAGTTTGACAACGTTGTATTTGAATGCGCGCGTGTTTCTATATACTTATTTTTTAAAATATATATAAATGAGAAACGTTGTTACCAAAAACGTAAAAAAAAAGTGCACCACCGATTTACTTCAAAGTTTAACACTTAAGTGTGTAAGTAGGCTGCTTAGGTTTTTTTATTGGTAACGACACGTAGCGCTCTGTATGAAAATCACTGGCTGTGCTGTGTGCAGTTTGTGGCTGGTTTGCATTGTTGGAATTTGCTATTGTAGTGTTGGGCAGTTGGCTGTTAACAGCGCGTAGCGTTTCGCAGTTGGAGGCGAGCCGCCAGCAGTGGTGGATGTGGGGAGAGAGATGGCGGAGTTTTGAGAGCGGGTGATCTGGACGTGTGTCCATCAGAGACAGTAAATGTGTAAGACTGGACGTCATGAACGGATATATATGTTATGACTTTTGAACACTATTAAGGTAAATACATTGTTTGTTCTCTATCAAAATCTTTCATTTGCTAACTATGCCTATCAGTAGTTAGTGCCTTCAGTAGTTTGAATCTTTTATTTAGCTGGCAGTAGTGGCGCTCGCTGTATTGCAACAGTTCGAGTAACGAAGATTTTTGTGAGGTAAGTGATTTATGAAACGTATAGGTTAATGTTAGTCAGGGTCATTCTTTTGTAGGGATCATTAAAAGTCAGATTGCGTTGCGCTAAAAATATTGTGTGTCAGTTTAGTGATGATCAGAATAAGTAAAGACAGAAACGTCTGAGTACTTTCAGTTTTGCTCAGCTGTTTGAAAATCAAATAAGGTAAGGGGTTTACCAGCACAGTGATTCATTAATTTTTCTAAGGGGACGTTACAAGTGTGATGGGCGTTTGGGCACAGAGAAGCTGTATTTATGGCTCATTGCCATCAACGAAAGATCAGCCAAAGTTGCAAACTGCACTTCTTTTTTTTACTCGATGACTAGTTTCGAGCTGGGACTCATTTCCAAATCAACGTGCCAGATACTGTGTCTCGGCCTGCAACTGGCCATCTAGTTGACAAAAAATGGAAATTTGCAACTTTTGGTGGTTTTCTGTTGTACTGATTAACAAAAAGTGCAGACCTGCAATTATTCCAGAATTCTGGAAATTTGTAAACCATAAAAAAGTCTGGAGCTTAGAGGGGTGAAAAAAGGAGATAGGCAGGAGATGGGACGAAATGGACATAAGAGGCTGAAGGAGGAGATGGAGGAGGAAGAGAAGATGGACACAGCAACGAGAAGTGGGAGATGGACATAGACGGGAGAAGAAGATTTGGATGCATGTCCAGTTCCCATACGTATGGGAAAAGTATGCTTGCTCCTTTCTTTCTTTTCCACTTAACAAGACTGAGCCACGGCAATGCATAGCTGGGGGAAGCTAGTTATCGAATGAACAGTGGGAAATCACTGCATCTATTGCTCCATTGACAGTTGTTTAGCGTATGGCTACATCACAAAAATCGTCTCAAACTACAAACTGATATCCAGGCCATGAAAATAGTCTACTGAACCCTCCGTCAATGCCAGGAACTCACCAGAGAAAGCTCTCTGAGGATATTCCTGAACCACCTGGCATACAGTATGCTTTTCAGCGCCATCGGTACGCCTTCCAGTGTTGGTTCTTATTCTCTTAGGTAAGTACCACACTTTGCATAGCAATTCAAAGCATGGTGGCTTGGTTTATACGCATGACACGTTAAGTTGCTCCATCGTTGAATTAATCTGTCATCTGTGTCTTTAGTAGTCATCACTACTAAATCCGCTTCCAACTAACATTCTTGTGGTTTGCAGGGTTGGGTGACGAGAGCGAAGCCTACCTTTCCTGATACTTGGAATGTCTGCGTGATCAGGGAGGTTAGAATGTATTTGTAGTTTTTTTTGTAGTCTCGTACCAGTGCAGTTTCCCGCCGCAGAGATGGAGGTGGTAAATGGTTAAGAATGGGTAGCCAGAAATTAGGCGTGGGTCTGATGGTACCAGTTATAAGGCGGATAGTATGGTTCAGCTGCGTATCAGCAAATTCTGTGAGAGTACTTTTCGTCTAGATTGATGAGCAATGTTTCGCAACACTCCCAGAGATGAGTACAGAGCGTTGACGCGGTTGATCCCCACGATGTTCCACGGAGTTCTGGAGGATGTTATTTCGAGTTTTGATTTTGGCAGCTGTTTTAAATAGATGTTGTATCTGAGCGTTCTATCGAGTGTCATCCCTCGATAGTTTTAGTTTCTGTTATGTATCAGTAATCTTCCTTCATGGTAGTCCGTGAACTTTTTATTGGCCTGCTGGTTGTTTAAGTGAAACGTTGCGTCTGCGTCTGAGGGAATATTCACCAATAGCTGATGGATCATTGGTCGATACGGACTCGGTAATTTCAAGAAAGAGTTTAGATCAAACGTTCTGTGATTAGGTTATATTCTCATCAGAATCGAAGCAAACCAACACCATCATCGATAGTTCCGGTATATATGCCGAAGTCGCAAGTGAACATGAAGAAATAGAAAAAGTACGTAAAGGTATTGAACGGATAATTCAATACGTAAAGAGATATGAAAATAGAATATTCATGGGGGATTGTAATGAGGTTGTAGAGGAAAGAATAGAACAACCGGTACAGGAGAATGAAATAGGAGAAAAATTAATAGAGTTCTACACAATTTTCAGCTAGTGATAGCGAATACTCTGTTCAAGAGTCACAAGAAAAAGAAGTGTACTTGGAAAAGGCCGGGAACAAGGGAAGATTTCAATTAGACTACGCCATGGTCAGGTAGAGATTCCGAAATCAGATACTGGATTGTAAGGGGTACCCAGGAGCATATATAGACGCAAATCAATTTAGTAGCGAAGAAGAGTCGGTTAAAGTTTAAGAGATTAGTCACGAAGATCAGTGCTCAAAGAAGTGGGCTACAGCACTAAGAAATGAAGACATATGCTTGAAATTATCTGAGGCAAGAAATACTGTGACAGAGAATAGCTCATTGGGCATTTCAGTTGAAGAGGAATGGACATCCCTAAAAAGAGCAATCACAGAAGTTGGAAAGAAAAACATAGGTAGAAACAAGGTAACTGCGATGAAACCACGGGCAACAAAAGAGATACTTCAATTTATTGATGAAAGAAAAAAGCACCAAAAGGTTCAGTGAAATTCAAGAAAGACAGGTCACTTAGGAATGAGACGAGATGGCAGCAACTAAAATGCGAAGAAATCGAAAAAGAAATGTTGGTAGGGAGGACTGACTCACCATATAGAAAAGTCAAAACACTTTTCGGTGAAATTTAAAGCAAGGGTGATGACGTTAAGGGTGCATTGAGAATTCCATTGTTAAATGCAGAAGAGAGAGCTGATAGCTGGAAAGAGTACATAAAAGGTATCTGTGACAGGGAAGGCGTGATAGAGGACAAAATATAAGTCGATATAGAAGAGATTGGGAATCCAGTATTATAATAAGAAATTGTAGGTCTTACGATCAAATAAAGCAAAATGGATAGATAATATTCCATCAGAATCTCTAAAATCATTAGGGGAAGTGCAACAAACGAATATTCTAGTTGGTGTGTAGAATATATGTCTGACTTTCGAGAAACTTATCCCCACAGTCCCGAAGATCGAAAGAGCGAGAATCGTACAAACGGCTTAACAGTTCATGTACCCAAGCTGTTGAGAAGAATAATAAATAGAAGAATGGAAAAGAAAACTGCAGATCTATTAGTTGACGAGTAGTTTGGTTTTAGGAAAGGTAAAGGCACCAGAGAGGCAGTTCTGACGTTGCGGTTAATAATGGAAGCAAGAGTAAAGAAAAATCAAGAGATGTTCATAGGATTTGTCGCCCTGGAAAAAGGATTCGAAAATGTGAAATGGTAAAAGATGTTCGAAATTCTGACAAATTTGGGTAACCCATAGGAAACCAAGGATAATATACGATATGTATAAGAGTCAAGAGGGAACAATGATAGTGGAAAAGCAAGCACGAAGCTCTCGGATTACAAAGGGCATAAGGCAGGGATGTAGTCTTTCGCCCCTACACTTTAGTCCATATATCGAAGAGACAAGAAGGGAATAAAAGAAAAATTTAAAAGTAGAATTAAAATTCAAGGTGAAAGAGTATCTGTGATAAGTTTCGATGATGAAATTGCTATTCCCAGTGAAAATGAAGTTGAATAACAGGGTCTGCTAAATGGAATGAACAGTGTAATGAGTGCAGTGTACTGAGAGTAAATCGTAGAAAGACGAAAGTAATGAGAACAGAGAGAAACTTAACGTGATCACAAAGTAGATGAAGCTAAGGAATTCTACTATCTAGGCAGCAAAAAAGCCATGCTGAACAGATTAAGGACGTGAAAAATAGACTAGCACTGGCAAAAAGGGCATTTCTGGCCAAGAGAAGTCTACTAGTATCAAACATAAGTCTTAATTTGAGGAAGAAATTTCTGAGAATGTACGTTTGCAGTAGATCATTTTAAACACTGACTGTGGGAAAACCGGAAGAGATCGAAGCATTTGATGTGTGGCGTGTGACGTATAGTGGCAAGAAATTTACAAAATAGTTATAATATATAAAAAATAATAAAAATAAACATTTATCTGTATTATTGTTATTATTTTATTACTGTATGGATGGTTGTAGATTATGTAGAAAAGAAAATAGAAATTTTTCAGTTTTGTGTCTGTGTAATATTTATGTATCTATATTTAACAAATAACGTTGTGGTCGGCGAATGTATGTATCAAAGCAGACAATGTAAAATAATTACAAATATGCTTATTAAATTGCCTATCAATAGTGGAGGTTAAAACATTACTCTCTCTGTCTTCTTGTGGCCGCTAAAGTTGTAAGAGCCTGTGACGCTCGCTTGAATGCTTAGGTAGCCTTCGTTTGTCCTTTGATCGAGAAAGACGCCATTCGAGGTTGTTATTTGTAAAAGTTGTGTACTTTCAATTTATGTTGATTTTTTTACATACAAATTGTTAAAATTATTATCTGTAATAATTTATTGCAAGCTTTCCCAAGATTTCATTCCACATTCTTAGCCGTTTTCAGCATATTAGGAATTTTTCATGACGCAGAGCCGTGCGGCGATCGTGGGAACCGCTGCCGAGGCAAATTCAAATTAAATTGAATGAAAGCAGTTTTTCCGCAATGTAGCGGGCAGGCAATGATACATTAAAGTTGTCTCTTTCAGTCCTGGAGACTTCAGAGGGAAATTTTGGATTTTATTATGTCATTTTCAGGTGGACATGGGCAGCTGCTATTATGTTATGAGTTATGTAAATAATTCATGAGTGATAAAATTTTACTTGCGTGTGATCAAAGACTGCTGTGCAAAACCTGTTCTGGCTGATAACATAAAAATCGAATTTCATTTTTTTTAGTTTCATGCTCTCATGTTAGTCGTGGCAGTTAATAGTCATCATATATTTAAAAAAATCCACTGCAGCTTTTACGTTGAGTGATCATAAAATACTGTAACTTCCGTAAAGGTAATGGGAGTAATTTTCAGCGTGTTCAAGAGATGAAAGTAGCGAACGGCATTTTTTTTCCATAATTAGTTACACTAATGATACCATGTTCCATATCTAACAAGCCATATCAGTGTTATATAAAAATAGTTTGCAAATAAAGATAGTACGTCCACAGCAGGAAATCTTTCAGTGTTGTGCGTACACCCACACAATAGGTCAAAGTGCATAAAGTTAAAATATTTGCAACTGTAGAAACTAATGGTGAAAATTGTATTTTATCCTTCGTGCTCGCAACAATAAGCAATATAAAATTAATTAAAATATTATGGCATATAAACTGCACGTAAAGTAAAAAGAGTGTGCGGTGGGGATTACGTGACAGGCGCTACAGAATACAAGAATAAGGGACAGCATGGTAGTACATTTAGTAAAACATCACGGGATAACTTTCATGGTAGAGGGAGCTATAGAACGTAAGAACTGTAGGGGAAAACTGTGACTGGAATGCATTAGTTTCCAAGTACTACCCTGAGATGAGGAGTTAAGCATGGGAGAGAAATTCGTGGAGGGCCGCATCAAAGTAGTTAGAAGACCGACGACTCAAAAAAAAAAAGAAAAAAAGGTCTTATAAGTACAGACTGAAAAGAGGATGGCACAGGACAAATCCTGGTTCATTGACAGTATTTCAGTAGTTTATTTTCAGATATATTTCCCTTCACTTCCATGTCTAGGGTGTTTGAAGGCCTCACCGACAAACTTTGGGGTACGATAGATGACACACAATGGAGAAACGGGGGGGGGGGGGGGGGGGGAGGAGGCCCGCACACTAGTTCCAACCTAAATTCATGAGTACATACATAAAATGTCCGTAACATCTTGAGAATGAATAAAAATTTATGCAAATTACGTTTCATAAAATGTAGTTTCGAGTAAATCAATAATCGGAGCTCAGTCTCTTCAGAGCTTCATTGCCTTTCTGACTGCACCGGCAGCACAGACATTACATTACGTCTAGTGTAGAGCCACTGCCGGCCGTGTCGATGGATGGCGAAACAGACCCCCGACAATTGTGAAGACATAAAGCGGGTGCAGAAAAATAAGAAAGGAAGACACTTTATGAATGAACCGGGACGGCTCCTGATTTTTCCCATCCCTCGCGTTACTGTCGTCTGTCTAATGTAAACCCTTTCTCTCTGTCCGCGAGTCTAAACCAACGCTGTTTCACAGTGCCATTTCTTCCAAGTAGCATCACAAATAAACAGCTACTGAACAGACGTGCATCGTTAACATGGCTTACGTGCCAACGGTGCTCTTGGTTGCCAGCTGCCCCATCACAGCTTACTCATGGTCAACACTGGAGCAAAATATCTTATTTGAAGAAAGGCTTGAGGGTTTTGGCGATTTATGCCTACTGAGGAGTGGAGAGAGACGCGAATGTGTAGGAAGGACACAGCAAATGTGGAGGGGGATGAGTAATTTATTTGCCCTTCTAGCCACTACTTTTCCTTCTATCAAGTCTCGGTTGGTACAATCTACTGCATAAGTAGAAAATAATTCAGACATAAGCCTTCTGTGACAGATTAATAATATCGTGAGAGCAGTAATGCTTCATTTTTATTACACCCGCATTAAAAATATTTTGAAAAATGTTATCTCTGTGTACAATAAGTACAGAAATGAAGTTTGACGAATGGCAGTTCTGGCAACTTGGCCGCAAGCCCGTATTACCTTGTTAACGGTCTCGTGCCAGATACTGTTTTGTGTTTTGAAACAGATTCTTAATTCTGGCTACAAGCTCTGGTCCAGTGGTATTTGTAGTAATGTTAATAACACCTTACATGCCAGAAAAAACCTCAAAAGCCTTTAAATTACACACACACACACACACACACGTCCTTCCTTACCTACCCGCTTTTCCTACAAGTAACAGTAATATATTTTCATGTTTACGAACGAAATCTGTTGGTCCAAGTGACTGCACTTACTACTGATGGTAGCGTACATATTGCACTTAATGACCACACATTCCAAACGGCTATTTGACCTGTTGTGAAATACTCACGGTCTAGTTGAGATTCATTACTGAATCATCTTATATACACAGAACTTTCTCAAATTTCAGTGTTCTCGCGTTATAATTTCCAGTCCTGAAGTATTAAAATTTGATATTTCGTTTTCCTGGAAGGCGATGACAAACTGCTCAAGTATAGTGTAGTGTTCATTCGACCTATTATGAAATTATAGCTCCTATAATTGAACGTCAGTTCCAGTCTCGCACTCTTAATAATAATGTATAATTACATGTTGTTGTTGTTGTTGTTGTTGTGGTCTTCAGTCCTGAGACTGGTTTGATGCAGCTCTCCATGCTACTCTATCCTCTGTAGCACCACATTTCGAAAGCTTCTATTCTCTTCTTGTCCAAACTACTTACCGTCCATGTTTCACTTCCAGACGTGGCTACACTCCATACAAATACTTTCAGAAATGACTTCCTGACACTTAAATCTATACTCGATGTTAACAAATTTCTCTTCTTCAGAAACGCTTTCCTTGCCATTGCCAGTCTACATTTTATATCCTCTGTACTTCCACCATCATCAGTTATTTTGCTCCCCAAATAGCAAAACTCCTTTACTACTTTAAGTGTCTCATTTCCTAATCTAATACCCTCAGCATCACCCGACTTAATTCGACTACATTCCATTATCCTCGTTTTGCTTTTGTTGATGTTCATCTTATATCCTCCCTTCAAGACACCATCCATTCCGTTCAACTGCTCTTCCAAGTCCTTTGCTGTCTCTGACAGAATTACAGTGTCATCGGCGAACCTCAAAGTTTTTATTTCTTCTCCATGGATTTTAATACCTACTCCAAATTTTTCTTTTGTTTCCTTTACTGCTTGCTCAATATACAGATTGAATAACATCTGGGAGAGGCTACAACCCTGTCTTACTCCCTTCCCAACCACTGCTTCCCTTTCATGTCCCTCGACTCTTATAACTGCCATCTGGTTTCTGTACAAATTGTAAATAGCCTTTCGCTCCCTGTATTTTACCCCTGCCACCTTTAGAATTTGAAAGAGAGTATTCCAGTCAACTTTGTCAAAAGCTTTCTCTAAGTCTACAAATGCTAGAAACGTAGGTTTGCCTTTCCTTAATCTTTCTTCTAAGATAAGTCGTAAGGTCAGTATTGCCTCACGTGTTCCAGTATTTCTACGGAATCCAAACTGATCTTCCCCGAGGTCGGCTTCTACAAGTTTTTCCATTCGTCTGTAAAGAATTCGTGTTAGTACTTTGCAGCTGTGGCTTATTAAACTGATTGTTCGGTAATTTTCACATCTGTCAACACCTGCTTTCTTTGGGATTGGAATTATTATATTCTTCTTGAAGTCTGAGGGTATTTCGCCTGTCATACATCTTGCTCACCAGATGGTAGAGTTTGGTCAGGACTGGCTCTCCCAAGGCCGTCAGTAGTTCCAATGGAATGTTGTCTACTCCCGGGGCCTTGTTTCGACTCAGGTCTTTCAGTGCTCTGTAAAACTCTTCACGCAGTATCGTATCTCCCATTTCATCTTCATCTACATCCTCTTCCATTTCCATAATATTGTCCTCAAGTGCATCGCCCTTGTATAGACTCTCTATATACTCCTTCCACCTTCCTGCTTTCCCTTCTTTACTTAGAACTGGGTTTCCATCTGAGCTCTTGATGTTCATACAAGTGGTTCTCTTATCTCCAAAGGTCTCTTTAATTTTCCTGTAGGCAGTATCTATCTTACCCCTAGTGAGATAAGCCTCTACACCCTTACATTTGTCCTCTAGCCATCCCTGCTTAGGCAAATTGGACTTCCTGTCGATCTCATTTTTGAGACGTTTGTATTCCTTTTTGCCTGCTTCATTTACTGCATTTTTATATTTTCTCCTTTCATCAATTAAATTCAATATTTCTTCTGTTACCCAAGGATTTCTACTAGCCCTCGTCTTTTTACCTACTTGATCCTCTGCTGCCTTCACTACTTCATCCCTCAAAGCTACCCATTCTTCTTCTACTGTATTTCTTTCCCCCATTCCTGTCAATTGTTCCCTTATGCTCTCCCTGAAACTCTGTACAGCCTCTGGTTCTTTCAGTTTATCCAGGTCCCATCTCCTTATATTCCCACCTTTTTGCAGTTTCTTCAGTTTTAATCTACAGGTCATAACCAATAGATTGTGGTCAGAGTCCACATCTGCCCCTGGAAATGTTTTACAATTTAAAACCTGGTTCCTAAATCTCTGTCTTACCATTATATAATCTATCTGATACCTTTTAGTATCTCCACTTAGTTTTTAATGTGTTATCAGTTTGGCTGGCATCGTCATGCTTTTTGTAAGTGGTTAGCTAGTCACATTTCCAGGGGTAGGTAATTTAGCTCTTTACTTGTATTGCTTGTGTTTTAAGTACAGTTGTACTTCAGCGATATTACATTATCTCAAAGGGAAGTGAACAATATGATTGTGTGGTGACCGTGAGAGAGACTGGAAACGAGTGAGTGAAATTCTGTAGGTTTACTCCTCATCGTGTCACGACGCTTTCAGCTTTTTTAATCGCATTCGTTCCTACTAATTTTGGTGACAGGGTTAATTACCTTGCCGTTGAAAGTCTGTAAACAGCAAACACACACACACACACACACACACACACACACACACACTTCTTGCAAGCCCAATTAAAGCTATCAATACACGAGCGACGTTCATTAAGTAATGCAACATGTCTTTGCCCGAAAACAGGTTGGTATTACTCGGGATTCCAATTCACCAAATTATTGCCCATTCTCTTGGCTGCAAAATCCCATATTTCAATATAATATCAGTTCGGGGCGACGGGGTTGCGCCACGTTACTGGGAGAGCCTGTAGGCTCTTATAGTGCCGTCCTACAAGACGGCGTCAGGGCCAATGTCGTGCTGCATCAATAACCTCCTCATCAACCATGTATTGCTTCCCGCGGAGTGCATCGTTCACTGGGCCAGACAGTTGGATGCGCAGAGAAAGACATCGGGAACACAGCTTTGAGTATCCCAATTGGTGGGCGAGTGTGTCAGCAGTACTAACGTACACGTCCAGTTATGCAGTGGGGTGTTTATGATACGTCGATCACCTCGAATGAGTGTGTCCACACCTTAGAACAGTTGTCAGCGAGTACAACTGGCTCTCCTCGGAGGTAAAGCGGCAGTCCGCCGCTTTACCTCCGAGGATGTCTCCCGCAGTCGGAGACGAAACGTCAGGAGAGTGTTTTATACTTCGACCACGGCCTATCAGCCCGGAAGTTTTAAGTGAAGACAATACCGGCCGTGAAAGCTTACATTGTATGATTAAACTTTTTTGTTGTGACTAACGGTCAACAGCTCAAAGAAACCATTCCTAGTTATTCACCACCAGACGCAATCGGTGACACAGCTAACAAATTTGCCCTCTGACCTATGATATTTTTAAATTCGTCTTAAAAAATAAAATTATATTTGTATTTCAGTCTCAATTTTTTGTTGTTTTAAATACGTATTATTCTTCGTCATATGTTATAGATAATAACAAAATAAAAAGACTGCAAAAAATATGACATACGGAAGGTCTAATATATTCGACCTGTTTTTAAAATATCAGGTAAGAAATCTCTAATTCTGCAGTAAATTAATAAATAATTACTCGTTGAACGTCCTTCGTATTTGTGCACAGAAAAGGAGGAGATGTGGCAGCCACTGTGTGTGTAGTGGCTTGTGGGGATGAAGCGAGAACTGCCGTCTGAGCACTGAGAGGACCGCGCGGCCATCAGCGGCAGTAATCAGTGGCGCGCTCAGCAAATCAGTTCCCGGGCCGGACACGCGCCGCGATTGCCGGCTGGGGAGGTGAGCTGCCGTGCCGTGAGTCGCCTCGCCACTCAGCTGCCGCGCCCGCTGCTGGCCGCCCAGCCGGCGCCGCGACTCTCATGTAAATTCGATAAGGGGGATCCCCGCCGGCCGCGCCTGCCGATCCGATTACGGCGCACATGTCCCGCCGCGTCGCTCCTACCCTTCCCCCCTCCCTACCCTGCCCCTTCCCCGCCACAGGCAACGCCTGCGGTGGCTGCCGCTTGTGATCTGATAGCCTGCTGTCCCATTCCTGCTAGCAGGTCTGCCATGCCACCTGGACACTCATGAACCAGTCGCAAAGTTTATTTTCAGGCATAAGTGAGACCAGGTACTGAAGTGCTGCGTTGTTCGCTGGTGATTTACGATTGACCTTTCGGAGTACTGTTATGCTTACGGTTATTTGTCAAAAAATGGTTCAGATGGCTCTGAGCACTATGGGACTTAACATCTGAGGTCATCAGTCCCCTAGAATTTAGAACTACTTAAACCTAACTAACTTATGGACATCACACACATCCATGCCCGAGGCAGGATTCGAACCTGCGACCGTAGCGGTCGCCCGGTTCCAGACTTAAGCGCCTAGATCGACTCGGCCGCAACGGCCGTCGGGTTATTTGTCGTTTCTCCAAAGTGCCTATAGGCGTCCCTGTACCAACATTTCGCAGTCATGAAGCTTCCTGGCAGACTAAAACTGTGTGCCGGACCGAGATTCGAAATCGGGACCTTTGCCTTTCCCGGGCAAGTGCTCTACCGCCGAAGTCACCCAAGCACGACACCTCACAACTTCATTTCTGCCAGTACCATTCTTGGAAGGATCTTATTCAATAATCTTAATTTTCCAGGATCGAAGGAAAACATTCTGCGGGTGAGTACATGTAATGTAACAGGAAGGACTTCCCAAGATTTAAAAAAGAAAATCAAATGGGTATTTTACCACTATTGTAGTTGCTAACTTTCTCAGTCTCCTTGAAACAAATTTAAGTCTTGTAATTATGTCCTTTTCTTGAGGATTTAGTTGATGATCATTGTCAAGTTACGTTTTTAATAATCTGTCAACTTCTTTCTTTTCTTACTCATACGTTTTCACGGTACTGTAACTAATCAAATTATTCACAATACGGTTTCGTCTATCACCATCAACAGCAGCAGCAATGTTACGTCCAGTCCATTTCATCAAATCATCATCCTGAGCCTTTTCAAAATTAAGAAACAATAGACACTGCAGGAAACAGAAAATCGGATGTATGCTTCTGTAATCCTACCTATTCAGAAGCGTCTGACTATGACTGTGACGAAAAGCCAGTAAGGAACTTGGTTGGAACTTGACTTTCTGGATTTTCAAAACATGAATATCTTGTGATTCGTTCAACAGTTCCCCCTTTCCTACAGTATGTTGGCCACCACTTAAAGAAGTTCTTTATTTTGTCCAACATAGCTGTCGTAAAACAAACGTAGCTCTTTGACATTTTCTGGTACGTATTCTTTTGTATGGTCAAATAACAAGGAGCACACTTCATTTGCTTGTTTCTTCGCAACGCGTTCATTGTGTACTTGCACTACAGGCTCATTAATTCTTCATCTTATAGATACAAGATAAATTTATCCATAGCTGCCGAAGTTGAGCCGTGAAAAGCAAACCGTAGCAAGTAGGGAATTAGGTATTCGATAGACGGCATACGAACATGACCACCAAAGGGTAAAGCCCTTCCAAAAATCACGTCGCTGTAACCAAGTCACAAAAGGACATTTACAATTTGTGGCATAAAGCCTTTTTAAGGATAAATATGTATCTACGTGTACAAAATCTGGTACTGCTTAACTCATTTTGTCGAAATTTGGAGTAAGGCCGTTTCAAAAGTGACTGTATCATATGTAATAATAATATATTTTTGCAAGTGAAGTGAGACGTAGAAAACTAAGCGAAAATCTGGTGTGACCACGAAATGTACAGTGTTTTATGAGTACAATTTCAAAAATAATACTTTAGAAAGCAACGCCAATAATGATACATTTCAAAAATAAACGAAATCATTCCACTGATAAGCGTTCATCTCCGGTTTTCAGCTGATTTATACACGTAAAGACTCTCTCTCGCGAGTGCACACTCTCTCTCTCTGGTTGCCTTCCGAAGCGTTGTTACATATACTGCTTATCCAGGTCTTTACTGGAATGCAATGTAATTTACTGAGCTGCTATCAAAAAGATAATAAGTTAAAGTGTGAGTTGAGTTTTATTTACAGAAGTGTTCAACTTATGGCAGCTGATCCCAGTTTTCATAATTATAGCATTGTCTGCAGCGATAAGAAAACAGCATCGATAGAGCGCTGTAGTCCGTCGCCATTACGCGGCACATATAAAATTTACATTTGTGTTCTACAGAAACGTTAATGTCAGAGCAGATTATTTAACAAATTTTTTTCTAGCAAAGCTAGAGACCTGGACCACGCAGTACAACGACGAATTTGGCAGTCATTTTAAGGTATTCTGTGGGATTAGGACCTGGCCTGTACAACGTCTGAAGTAGGTCGACTTTCATTACATTAAAGTACCATTATATTTGATCTATCACGTTGAAAAACAAAATGATAGCTAAAAACATATCTGGTCTCACAAATAATTTCAAAGTCTATTTGATTGTGCTTGAATGTGTTCGTAAGATAGCGATCATATGTGGCTGTGAATTCACATAGTGTTGCTAGCCGGCCGCTGTGGCCAAACGGTTCTAGGTGTTTCAGTCCGGAACCGCTCTGCTGCTACGGTCGCAGGTTCGAATCCAGCATCCAGCATAGATGTGTGTGATGTCCTTAAGTTAGTTAGTTTTAAGTAGTTCTTAGCCCAGGGGACTGATGACCTCAGATGTTAAGTCCCATAGTGCTTATAGCCATTTTAAACATTGTTTTTAGTGTTTCTAGGTTGTTTTTACTATTTTTATTACTTACAGCAGTAATACGCCACATATAGACAATTCCTCTGTAACAATAATAGAAATCCTTAATTAATATAATAATAACAAACTGAAATATTAATACATTTTCAAAGAATATATAAAACTTAATTTAATCAACGTAAGGGCACATTAAAGCACACTCAGTTCATTTATTCGCGACGGAGTACACACTGTAGCAAAGCAGGTGGCTTTCACCCAGCTGTTAAGTTTTCTTTCCCCCTAAAATATTTATTTTTATTTTTTGTTTTTCGCAAATATCCTCAAGCGTGTTATCCTTATGTCATATGCACAGTACCTATAAACATCATTTATTGACTCAGTGTTTTTCTAGCGTAACATTTGTATTTTTACATTCCTTTAGCTAATAGGAGTTAATGAATCATTTGATTTGCCTGAAAACCGTGCTAATTACCAATATATTTATTACATTCCCCTAGCTATTACGCGTTAATGAGTCACTTAATTTGGCTGAAAACCGTGCTAATTACCTGCACCAGTAATTTTAGATTTCTTATCATTGTTCCCATGTAACACATACCCCATTACTAACTTTTCGACAAAGGATAAAAAACATAATATGAATACGTAAACGTCGAAAACTGAAATATCTATTTTTAAAATTAATTGTACAGTGAAGTCAATGAAACGTATGTAATACGTAAGGTACTGATCCATAGATGTCTAGAAACAAATAAAAAATCTTGTGTGAAAGCAGCCGTTAAGATAGGTAAAAGGAAGTACGGTGCTTAACGTAAGTTTTCGTCTGTATCACACTGGTACCAGCTTCTACCCCGTGTACCGATCAGGCGCTATGGCAGAAATGACACAAGGAAGTAACAACGTTTCATGAAGTCGTATTCTAGGCACGTGCATGGTTAGATGTTGCACATGATTCATTTACAGTAACACACATACCGGCCAGCTACAAAGCCACAATTGCTAGGTCGTTGATGTCGTCAACAGTGCAAAACAAAACATCGTAGTCACGAAGCTCTCGGGAGCAATACAGACGGTTTAGTGACGTCGTTTCCTCGCTTACTTTTTTCTAAGAGTAAACAGATTTAACTTCGTCTTCATTTGCCACCGTTACCATAAAATTTGAAGTAAGTTACAGATTTTCAGTTTCTTCAATCTAAATATCTACGATTGTACGGAAATTACACTCATAAATTAAGGATAATGCTGATACACGGTGAAACAACGCTCTGGTGGCCGGTTTGTGGGTTTAAATCACGTCGGGGTATGACGATGCGGTGCATTTGACCTGCAGTCGTCGCACGGTGGCGCTGGCATGTCAGAGTACGGTGCAGCGAGTAAGTGTGCAGACATTTTCAGACGTGCTAATGGTGACTGCGTGTTGAAAATGGCTCAAAGGACGCATATTGATGACGTTATGGGGGTAGAATGCTAGGGCGACTGGAGGCTGGTCAAATACAGCAGATCGTAGAACGGGCTCGCCGTGTGCCACAAAGTGTGATCTCAAGATTATGGCAACTACTCCAGCAGACAAGAAACGTGTACAGGCGCTACAGTACGGGACGTCCACAGTGTACAACACCACAAGAAGACCGATATCTCACCATCAGTTACCGCAGACGGCCACGGAGTACTACTGGTAGCCTTGCTCGGAACCTTACCACAGCCACTGGAACAGTTGTCTCCAGACACACAGTCTACAGACTACTGAACATACATGGTTTATGTGCCCGGAGACCTGCAAGGTGCATTCCACTGACCCCTAGTCACAGGAGAGATCGTAAAGCCTGGTGTCAAGAACACAGCACATGGTCACTGGAACAGTGGTCCCAGCTTATGTTCACGGACGAGTCCAGGTATAGTTTGAACAGTGATTCACGCCGGGTTTTCATCTGGCGTGAACCAGGAACCAGATACCATCCCCTTAATGTCCTTGAAAGGGACCTGTATGGAGGTCGTGGTTTGATGGTGTGGGCTGGGATTATGATTGGTGCACGTACACCCCTGAATTTCTTTGACAGACGAACTGTGAAAGGTCAGGTGTATAGGGACGTCATTTGGCACCAATTCGTCCGCCTTTTCAGGGGTGCAGTGGGTCCCACCTTCCTACTGATGGACGATAACGCGCGGCCCCACCGAGCTGCCATCGTGGAAGAGTACCTTGCAACAGAAGATATCAGGCGGATTTAGTGGCCTGCCTGTTCTCCAGATCTAAACCCCATCGAGCACGTCTGGGATGCTCTCGGTCGACGTATCGCTGCACGTCTTCAAACCCCTAGGACACTTCAGGAGCTCCGACAGGCACTGGTGCAAGAATGGGAGGCTATACCCCAGCAGATGCTCCACCACCTGACCCAGAGTATGCTAACACGCTGTGCGGCCTGTGTACGTGTGCATGGCGATCATATCCCATATTGATGTCGGGGTGCATGCGCAGGTAATAGTGGCGTTTTCTGGACAGTTTTCTCGCCGGCCGGGGTGGCCGAGCGCTTCTAGGCGCTACAGTCTGGAGCCGCGTGATGAATCGCGCTTTGATGAATTTACAGTGCAGATCTAGTAATGCAAAACATTTCGCCGGCCAGAGTGGCCGTGCGGTTCTAGGCGCTACAGTCTGGAGCCGAGCGACCGCTACGGTCGCAGGTTCGAATCCTGCCTCGGGCATGGATGTGTGTGATGTCCTTATGTTAGTTAGGTTTAAGTAGTTCTAGGTGACTGATGACCTCAGAAGTTAAGTCCCATAGTGCTCAGAGCCATTTGAACCATTTTTTTGAAAACATTTCCGATCTGAGGTTACTTCACGTGATACAGCGGCATTCATATAAGAGAAAAGGTAAATTGCCGCCGTTATCAGAAATTAACTCCTCAACGCACGATACCAAGGTCTCACTTCAAATGATCAAAAAATTAAAGAGAAATCAAATAAGCAATTTAATAATATTTGTGTCTACAATGCAGCCTTTGCAATGGTCAGCTCTGATGCTAAAATTTCAGACACAGTTTTACGCCGAGTGTATCACTTTAAGATGCACGATATTTTTTTATTATAGATCAGGTCCAATGACTTCTACGAAATGATTGTTCACCATGTTATGCGCAGTAATACGTTTATGATGTCGAGACAGTTGGTCGAATTTCTACCACAGGCGATACTAGTATATATAAATAAGTGAAATATCTATACACATAATGATGAAAACATGTTAGCAAGACTTGCTGTCATTCATTTCCAGAATAGTGAACATTCTTAACTAAAACATTGTCACTAAAATAGAATCCCATACTTCGGCAAACTAGCCAGTGTAATTTAACGGAAAGTATTGTTGTATCTAAAATCTTTAGTCAGATAAATGTTATTCCACTGTTCAGTTATTCAAAAATGGGAATTTTAGCTTTAGCTTATAGAAGTACAGCAAGTAACAATAGCTGAATGTAGTTTTAATTTCTGCGGGCTTGTAAAAGGAACGTTTTGGAATCCATTTGAGTCATTCTGCGGAAGGCTATGACACGATCTAGATATGTGCCCAGACGAGTACGCACAATACACAACACGTGCAATATTCGAATTTTATCTAAATTACGTGTCCATCATTGACTGTCAACTAGCAGTTAACCTCCGGAACTACGTTCATCTTCAATAATGCATTCTGCAAATTGTGAAAATAGAATTGGACTGTGAGCTATGTTATTTCCAAATTGTACCTACTGAGAACATCGTTTTTCGTGTTGATGTGACTGATATACCTCAAAGACAGTGTAATTAGGGCATTTGATAACGATTCACTTGCCACACATAGACTTTTGTGTCACTTCAGTGTTAAGTTAGTGCATTCAATCACTTTATAGGACATCTACAGAGTATAATATGTGGTGATGCTTTATCTCTGCGTAAATTACAGTAAAAGAGACTCGATTTGGTCATAAACAGTAGAATATCTAAGTGCAATTAGGGTGTGCGAACTACAGATCTGGTGCAGGCGTCATGATTTGAAGTAGACTACTTTCGATAGTCACTTTTCAGCCAGCTTCGACGGCAGCGCAGCTACCGGAGGCAAATTATCACAGCTAAATACGATGATGCATCAACGCACGATTGATTGTACAAGATAAGTAAAAGAGAAAAGAAAGTAAATGAAGAAAAGCACCAGTGAACTGCATAACGCAAATAGAACAGTTTAGCTGCCTTCAAAGTAACCTCCACCGGAAAGTACGCCCTTGTGGCAATGTTGATAAAGCTGTTGAAAACCGTAATCGAAAATCTAAAGCAAACAGTTTCGTCATTTAATCATGAGTCGTATAGACTAAAATCGCTGTCGACTGTAGTCGCACAAAATCTTTGAGCAACCAAACCCATTTTCTGACGAGACTGTGTTTGGACTTTCTGCTGGAGCCAGAGAGAGAGAGGCACGCAGTAATTTTTACTGTTTCCAGAGTCAATTGAAGAGACCATTTTGGGAATTCTGTGACAGTACTCCAGCTTGGCAGGTATTTTACTCTATACCAATGTAATCTAGTCAGTCATTTATTTGTGACCGTTCACATTTTTCACAAATTTAATTATAGTCAGGATCGTTTATTTCTGCAAATCAATTGGCAACAATTTATCGGTACTTGAACGTGCCTCTCAACATACGGTTTGAATTACACGTTGTGAACTTTTTTCTTTTTCGTGACAAAAACCACATAAGTTTTGCTTCCCTCGTTCATAAATGTGCGTATGATTAAATATTTTCTTTCTCTCAAACGACTTTGTTTCTGGTCGACTTTATTTACACGTCTTTCCTTTGTTAGGAGTAATGAACATCCACATGGATAATTATGAGAAGGATAATTTGCCTGCCACATCTATCCCAACTGCCCCTGCAATATAGCTTACCCTGCAACACCCTTGTTTAGATTTATGGGATCAGTTTTATTTAGTAGGGAACTTGGTCTCAGGCATTTTCTTTGTTTCTTTGGCCTGACAGACCAAGTGATAAATAGGAGTCTCCCTGAGTATTCTGCCCATACAGAATGGATTACATGGCTGTATACCCAAAAAAGCACGTATCACGTGGAAATGCACAAGAATAATTTATTATGCGGCAGAATTGAAAATTTAAAATGGTATATAGGCCTCTATTCGATTGTTGTACGAAAATGGTTCAAATGGCTCTGAGCACTATGGGACTCAACATCTGAGATCATAAGTCCCCTAGAACTTAGAACTACTTAAGGGGCTCCGGAAAGGCTCAAAATCATGAAAAGTTCAACTTTTACTTTTTTGCGTTTTCTGAATCTGCAGACTATTACCTTTTAATAGATATATAATTTATTCAATTCCGAAGACTACAACTATTTTTATATATTTTTTGAAATGTGTTCTACATGGGCGTGACCCACTGTGGCGCTGTTAAACTGCTGTCAAATGGTGTTATTATTAACGTCCGTGTTCATCAGGTACATAATGGAGGTGATAAAACCTATTTTCAGAGACTTAGCAGCACCTGAACTGTTGAAAAAGTGTATTCACGGAAAAACTCAAAACCCCAATGAAAGTGTAAATAGTGTTATACGGTCGAGAATCCCCAAGACTGTATTTGTTGGAATAGAAACACTTCACTTTATTGTGTATGATGCTGTTGCGGCTTTCAATGATGGCAACATTGTAAGGTGCAAGGTATTTAGAAATATGGGAATGAAGATAGGTTCTAACATGGTACGAGCGATGCTTGCTTTAGACAAGGAACGCCTTCGGGCTGCAGACAGGGCTGTAAAGAGTCTAGAAATACAAGCAAGAGTAAACAGGAGGAGGAACAAGAGGAAGCTGTAGGAGGAGTTTGCAGAGGATGAAGATAATCCATCCTATGGACCTGGAATGCACTAAAAAGTTAATCCAATCTTTGTCGCTCGATTCCCAAAACTTTTATTTTCTCATACTAATTACATGTTTTCTAATGATCTTCCAAACATAATTGTTTCAAACTTTCAGTAAATGTTACACAGTACCTTCTGCATAATTTAAGACAGCCTTTTTCCAAAAAACTGTATATTTTTGAATATATAAATTAAAAATTGCAAAAAAATGTTGTGAATTTTCATTACAATTGAAAAAATCATCTTTAATAACTGAACTAAAATTTTGTAAAATCCGTGTGTTAAGTTGTAGCCCATATTCCAATAAATAATCTGTAAAATGTTCAACTTCCTACCTCAAATACTTTGTGAGGAAAGATGTAATTTATAAGCGTTATTTTAACATTGCAAGTATGGGGCGTTCCGGAGCCCCTTAAACCTAACTAACCTAAGGACATGACACACATCCATGCCGGAGGCAGGATTCTAACCTGCGACCGTAGCAGTCGCGCGGTTCCGGACTGAAGCGTCTAGAACCGCTAGGCCACAGCGGCCGGCATTGTTGTGCGTTTTACGTTTCTGTTCTGTTTGATCCATGTTAGATCGTAATGTTCCAATGTGTATTACGTGCACTCATAATAATTTCCCTATATTGCATATATTGCACATATTCTGTATGTTTCATTTGTCCTATACGTGCATCGAAACACAAATACGAATTTCAAATTTCCTTTAGCAACAGATCGAAATGTTGCTATCTTTGTGTGCCGGTCGACACATCTTTCAGACAGCAGTGCTCAGCAACCGTGGTGCCGCCCTCTTTTTCGGCGAACGCACGGTCTGGTAGCGCTGATATCAGTTACAGAGGGCATCACAATAGTGGAAACTGGCACGGGAGAGAGTAACTAATAGTGACGATAAAAGCACGGTTTCAAAAACGAGCCATTTGCAAAATAAATGCATATTCAATTAATTCTCCACATAATTAGTCTCAAATTTCTACGATACCGTACCTTAACAACAAATAATAATACCGCTTCCACACACTAAACATTTCGGCCGTTGTTGGTTGAAGGATACTCACCATGTGTTCAGCATTGGCCGGTCAGAGCCGTTTTACTTAAGAAGATTAATTTACTTAGCTGTTGGATAGTAACTTCAGCTCGCTTAATACTAGCTTATAACTGATTAGCCAGGCAGTACACCTTTGGTGCAGATAACAGAGGAAACGCGTCATGGCATGGAAGCGCTGAGGGCTTGGTACATCACTGGAGAGAACGGGCATCACATCTGCTGACACGAGTCACTTAAATCCCGTTAATTCCGGGGAGGGGGCAATGAGCTCTGACGTCACGCTCAGTCACATCCCAGACGTGTTTGACCGGGTTCAGATCTGGCAAAGTCGGGGAGTCAGCACGACTGGAACTCATTACTGTGTTCCTCGAGCAACTCAGTCACACTCTTGGGCTTATGAATGGCCCATTACCTTGTTGAAAAATGCCACTGTCGTCATGAAGGGGTGCACGTGCTCTGCAGCCAGTGTACGTTATCCTTTGGCGGTCATGGTGTCTTGCACGAGCTCCACTGGACAAATCGACGCCCACGTGAATATTCCCCAGAGCATAAGGGACCATTCGCCTGCTTGTCTCCGTCCCACAGTACATGTGTGAAGGAGCTGTTACTCTGGAAGACAACCGATTCGTTCCCTCTCATTGGTATGATGAAGAAGGTATCGGGATTCTTCAGACGTTGCAACGCTCTGCCACTGTGCCAACGTGCACTTCCAATGGTCACGTTCCCACATCAATCGTAGTTGCCGATGTCGTGGTGTTAACATTGGCGTATGCATGGGTCGTCGACTGCGGAGGCCCATCGTTAGGAGTGTTCTGCGCACTGTGTGTTCAGACACACTTGTTCTCTCAGCCCAGACTACGACGTCCGACATCTGTAATGAGGGTTGGCCATCCAACCGCCGACGTTTGGACGTGCTTTCACCTCGGTTTCGCCACTTGCTGAAGACACTCACCACCGCACTCCTCGAACACCCGAAAAGTTGTGCAGTTTCCGAAGTGCTCGTGCATAGCTTCCAGGCCATCACAAACTGCCTTGGTCATACTCAGATAGATCGCGTGCTTTCTCCATTTTACACACGGACAACACGCTCACTGAAGGTACATGCACCGTGCCTGTGTCTGACTAGCAGTCACTCCTCGCCAGGTAACGCTGCTGTCGCCTGGAGGGGTTTATATCGATAGTAGGCCGGTGGTAATTATGACCTGGCTGATCAGTGTATTTCTTTTTAAACATCAATGTATTTCCTTTTACATATTTAATCTACCTGTTTTCACAGTTACGGTCCTCCTTGCTTTAAGAAAAGTTTGCATGTTCATATACTGATACTGCCAGTTAGTCAGGAGCGCGTTCTTAGTAGATTATGCTTTGTATTGTTTAATTTACTTAGCTATTGTCTGTAGCAACAGCTTGGTTAATACTCAGCCGTGGCCGTGCGGAGATAAGGAAAAGTTTCAACGAAGATAATCTACATAGATATTCAGCAAGCCACCGTACGGTGCGTGGCGGATGGTTCCACTCGCAAGTAGAGCCGTAATTCCTCGTATCTTGTCTTCGTGGTCGTTACCCCAATTATGTTTGCGACAGTAGAATCGGCAGTCAGCTTCAAATTCCAGTTCTCTGAATTATCTCATTACTGTTTCTCGGAAAGAGCGCCGTCTTCCCTCCAGGGATTCCCATTTGAGTTCCCGAATCTTCTCCGTAACACCTACGCGTTATTCGAAACTACTGGTAACAAATCTAGCAGTCCGCCTCTGAATTCCTCCACTGTCGTACTTCAATCCGACCTGGTACGGTTCCCGAACACTCGGTCAGTTCTCAAGTATAGGTTGCACCAGTGTCCTATATGCAGTCTCTTTTACAGGTGAACCACTCTTTCGTAAAATTCTCCCAATAAACCGAAGTCGACCATTCGCCTTCCCTACTACAGTTCACACATTCTCCTTCCATCTCATATCGCATTTCAACGTTACACCCACATATTTAAACGACTTGAATGAGTCAAGCAGGACGCAAGTAATATTGTATCCGAACATTACAGGTTTGATCTTCCTACCATCCGCATTAACTTACATTTTTCCGCATGTAACACTAGCTGCCATTCATCACAGCAACTGTAAATTTTGTCTAAGTCGTATCTTCCTACAGTCACTCAACTTCGACCCTTACCGTATTCCACGGCATCATCGGCAAACAACTGTCCTTGTTGCTCACCACGTCAGCCAAATAATTTACGTGTATAGGGAACAACAGCGATCCTATCACAATTCCCTGGGGCACTCCTGTCGAGATCCTTGTCTCAAATGAGCACTCGCCGTCGAGGACAACATACTGGGTTCGAGCCACTCACATACCTGTGAACATATTCCACATGCCCGTACCTTCGTTAACAGCCTGCAATGGGGCACCGTGTCAAATACTTTCCGGAAATCTAGAAATATGGAATCTTGCCTGTTGCTCTTCATCCATTGTTCGCAGTATATCATATGAGAAAGGGCAAGCATGGTTTCTAAAACCATGGATATAAGCTCGTTAGTATTAAGAAAATTTATTTTATTCGAACCGAGAATATGTTCAAGGATTCTACAGCCAACAGATGTTAGGGATATTCATCTGTAATTTTGAGGATCCGTTCTTTTACACTTTTTATATACTGGAGTCACCTGCGTCTTTTTTAGTCACTTGCGATTTTGTGCTTGGCGAGAGATTCACCATAAATGCAAGCTAGGAAAGGGGGCAGTGCCATAGAGTACTCTTTGTAAAATCGAGCTGAGATTCCATGCGGATCTGTTGGTTAATTTACTTTCAGACCTTTCAGTAGTTTCTCCACGTCAGATACTTATTACTATGTCGTCCATATGGGAGTCTGTCCGACGGTCAGGTGACGATATGTTTGTACGATTCTCCTACTTGAATGATTTCTTGAGCGTGAAATTCAAAACTTCGGACTTTGTTTAGCTATCTTCAACTGTCATACCACACTGGTCAACAAGAGATTGAATGGAAGCCTCACACCTGCTTAGCAATTTTACATAAAACCAGAATTTTCTCGGGTTCTGTTTCAGATCTTTTGCTAAGGTTTGATGGTGGTGATTGTTGTACGTTTCGCCCATAGATCTTTTCACAGACGCCCAAAGGTCTACTAACCTTCGGTTATCGTCATTTGTGCGTTCCCTTTTGAACCGGGACTGCAACAGCCTCTGCGTCCTGAGCACCTTCCGAATTTCGTTATTAAACCATTGTGGGTCTTTTTAATTCTTTATCCATTTACTAGGCACATAACTCTCCAGACCGCGATCTACAATCTGCTTAAACTTTTTTATAATTCCTCTACATGTGTGCTACTGGAACTAAGTGATGCCTGTTCACTGATAACTGCTTTGCTCTATCTAGCAGAAACACTCTCCTTGATTTCTTTATTGATTTATTGACTATCGTTATCATAGTTGAAATAACGATATCATGAAAGTTAATCCCCGTTTCTACACTGATATTGTCGATAAGGTCCGGCCTATTTGTAGCTAAAAGGTCTAAAATACTTTCATTGCGTGTGGGCTGCCGAGCTAGCTGCTCGACACTATTCTCAGAAAACGCGTACAAAAGTATTTTCCCATGACTGTCTGTTTTGACCTCCCGCAATGAATCCACAGACATACCAGTCTGTACTCGGTATGTTAAATTCACCTCCAACTAGTATGATCTAAGTTTTTGCGCGGTACTGACTCTAGGCTCTCTTTGAATGACTCTAGAACTGTCATAGCAGAATAAGGTGGCCGGTAAAAACATCCAAAAATTAGCGTGGTTTCACCTTTATCCGTTATATGAGACCAGACAACTTCACTGTCACAACCAGCCTCGACCTCACTAGAGACAATATTTTTGTAAACTGCAGTAAATACTGCCTCTAATCTGTCTTTCCGCTATACGTTCCCTAACTTGCTAAATATCTCACAGCTTTCCACTTCGTGTTTCAGCCAGCTCTCGGTCCCACGAATAATTTGAGCGCGAGAAATTTCCTTGAGGGCAGTAAATTCTGAAACTTTATTACGAATACTTCGACAGTTTAAGGCTAAAATTATCATAGTCCGAGTGTCTTTATTCTGAACGCCGTTCGACTTACTATCAGAGCACCTCAAACTACTTCGTAGCGAAAAAAACTCTCATGTGCACGCCACAAGTACTCTGCTACCCTAGTAGCGGCTTCCTTTGTGTAGAGCACCCTGACCTATCAAGGTGAGTCCTATAAACGGCCACATGATAACACAGGTTTATAAATCCACTGCCAAGACCGTCACACAGTCGACGAAACCTTTGGTTGAGACCCTCCACTCGGCTCCGAAGCAAAGGACCCCGGTAAACTCTGAGAACAATGCCGGAAACTGCGAGCTATGCTCGCACCCTCGTGCGAGGCCAGCAATCTTAACCATCTCCACCAGTCGCCTGTACGAACTGAAGATCGCCTCAGAGCCTATGCGACAGTCTTCCTCGGTGCCGACGTGAGCTGCAACTTGCGGACCATTGCACCTGCACGCTCGATAGCCTCAGGCAAGGCCGCCTCCACATTTTGGATGAGGCCCCCAGGCAGACATACCATGCGCACATTGGCTTTCTTTCCAGCCGTAATAACTAGTAAACTCCTCCCCCAGTGTGTCTGTTCGGACCCTGCTGAAGGAGCGGCCACCTGTTCACTCACAGGGTGGAATGTCAGTATGGATATATAATTTAGACTACTCTCTGCAGTTACTGGACTTAAATCCTTTTAGGAAACAGTAATTCTCCTAAATTTTGCTTGAGACAAATTTAATGTAAAGACAGATTTGATTGAAACTTTATTTTCTAACACATGTGCTTTAATTGAAACTGTTTTCTGGAATTGATAGTATTTGCTTTGTTTTCTTTTAGGAAGGAAGTGTTTTTATTATGTATGTCTTTTTCTGAATTGCTTAAAAACCGATGTATGTATTGTTTGCCTTGTGAACTTCGGGAAGAGCTCAGTGGCTTAACACTCAGGGACCACTGCGACCAAGCAAACCAGCTGCGAGGTCAAGGACCACCCATCACCTTCCCTTCCTGGGTACGTTTCATATCTACACTTTACTGTACGCGCACACAGCTTACAGCAAGTGTTCCACTTGTAGCCCTCAGTGGGTGCAACTGCGTACGTTCTGGGTATTTAGTACAGATGCACATTGTAGTCGCATTGCTGCTTACGAAAAGTGGCGCACTATTTCACCGAGACAGCTATCGGCCGCGTTTGTTCACTTAGCTGTCAAGCTGCATTCACAATCTTTTGCTGTCTTGGCTGTCTCAGTTATCGAGCTACAGTTACAAGCTTCACAGAACAGTCATAAGGTAGAGTGGCAAATACAGTAATACTACGAACTCAAAAACAGATTTTCTTAGTCGTCGGTCCCTTGAAAGCTTATAGTTCATCTTAACCAGTAATTAGCTTATGTTCCTATTCTTCGAATTCTACCCACCATACAGGTAGAACAGAGAGGCCTACATAACAAAACTGGTGACTATTTTGCACATGTTATACAGAAGTTTAGCAACCGTGCTTCCTTCTTGTAGGTCATTTTCATGTAACCGATATGTGATAATTGTAGTTTCCTTTTGCTTTTTTCACTATCGTTGTAGAACGTTCTTTACTGATTATGAGATTGAAGGTGCAAGGTTGAAATTATATCACATGCTCAAATTTCTACAGCTGATTAAGACCCTTTATATTACAAAGGAAACGCAGAGCAATAAAAGCAGCGATAGCAACATGTTAATTCCTTTGGAGCTTAAATATGCTCTACACAGTGTGAAATTCGTACGCAGCAGGACGTCCAGCATAAAAAAGTGACTGACTCTGGCGCGACTTGTTTTGGAAATAATGTCAGACATTCTGTTCACCATTTTTTCCAAGGTTTGAATTCTACGATGCGACGACACAGGTTCATCTTTATGGTTTCAGTATCTGTAGCACTGGAATGAACCCAATTAAGCCCAGTAATTCCTGATTTCAAAGCTACAGTATTGTAATGTTTGTATAATAATTAAACACACGTGTGTGATTCAGTCTTTTCATCTTGATATGATCTCCAGCAGAAACGGTACAGTGCACTAAACTAAATCTGCATATGCATTAGTTACACGCGTCACTCATGTGAAACTGGCATTCTGAACATTCCAGTAACGGCCCACATCTCAACAAAATGAATTCCACTCCGTATATCTGGCCCGTGTTTCGCTTTTCAGGTACTTTCGCCTCCGAAAAATAACACGCTGCACAACAAAAAGTGAGCTCACACATCTTTAGCTCAAGGAAACAATGTAACAGTTAAGAATTTGCGTTCAACTGCGTGAAAATTAGCGAGAAAGGTACAGATAACTGCAAACAATACACTAAAAGAGTATAAAAGCTCGCGAAATTTCATCGTACAGGCATGGAAAACAATAGCTGGTCGCTATTCTAAAATATAGCACCTTTGTTTGTATGAATATTTACCATAAATTGTAAAAGAGACTAAAACGAAATGCGGTTATTGTTGAAAAGATTACTAACAAACTGTAAACAATGAAAAGCCAACTGAAAAAATTTGTTACAGCATTGACGCAAGCGTAATGCTTTCCATTTAGAGAGAGTGGTTATTGTTTGACGGATGCTAATTTTCAGTAAAAATTCGGAAGGAAGTTAAAAGCATCGATAAAAGAAGTATCTTGCACGAATATCATGAGACTGATTCTTATTATTAGTCAGTGTGGGAATCTTACCAAATTGGAGACGCCTGTTGGGAAAACTGCCGTATTTGTTATTCAGTACCAGAACGTCGCTGCAGTGCACAACGAATTTCGCTGAAAGGCGCTACGAAACACAGGTACGGTACTACATCATCGAACGGTATACTTTCAAAATTCAATTTATCTGCGCCTTATAGGTAAGGATACATCTTCAAAATTCAAATACGAAGAAAGAAAAATTAATTTCTTTCACAAGTAAACCGATATATTAAGATCCGATCGCGACGCAACGAACGGTAGCTTGCTGACGTAGATGTAGGTGTCACTGTACGCATATGGAATAACAAAGTTTATGACGAACTAGGTAAAGTTTCCGCTTCTCGTTAAAGTTATCACCATTATTTTGTTTCCTTCGGTATTAATGTGTTGAAAGTAAATGTGTGTGGTGGAAACTGAGGATTCTTTCAATGAAATCTAGTTCAGTTGGTTACAGAGTTTGTACAGGAACATAATGTAAGACCCCCCAGGATGCCGCTAAGTTATTATTTTAAGAACAAGCAAGGATAAAATACCGATCGAAAGTAAAAAGTCGGTAGAGGCATTAATTAGGAAAGCGCAAACAAACGAATTAATATTTTCACATTAATATTTTGATATACTGTTTTTTTTTTTTTTTTTTTTTTGTAGTAGAACACAGTCGAGGTTTTTGTAAGAGAAGGATGTGCATTTTGTAACATTTCTGGATCATATTAGGCTCCAAAAAACTATTCTCAGAGCAGTGGAGATGCAAGAAGTATATAGATGACGAAATGTCGTGTGAGGTACCTGTGACAGATGTTAGATTCGGTACCATTCCCGTGAGAAAGACCGCCTGCATAATGCTACTGCTCTGTGATTGGCTGCTGTGTTCCGAGCAAGGGCGCCAAAACGTTGAAGTCTAGTTATTATTATTAGTTAAACTAATCATTGGAGTGACTTCACTTTTTAATATAAATATCTCTCAACATCTACTATAACTCACTCATTTTAGGATTATTAAAAACAATTTAAATCAAAAACAAAACATTGACGAAATTGCAGACGAAGCACTTCGGAAGCATTCGGGTCACGCCTTTTTTGGTATGGCGTGCGAATTGTTTCGGGCTGTTCGTCAGTCTGGATTAGGCAGTCGAGAAGAACAGACATGTAGTCTGTCGTATGAAGTGTTTCCAATTTTTATTTAAGTTCCTGTTCGTCACTCTGTATTAGGCAGTCGAGATGTACAGTCATGTTGTCTAGGGCAGGATGTGTTCGCCAGTATTCAGTATCAAAAAATTCACTCCGGTTGTCATGAAGCACAGACACGTGCCACAAATAGTGTAAAGATACATTTTCGTAAACATTGTGTTTGATCATGTACTTTGCTGTATCAGAAGGTGTTGTATTAAGATCATGTAGTCTTCTCGTGTGGCTATATTAAAATACGCGAGTCGCGTCCCAAGGAAGTGATACATTATTTCAGTACAGAACCGCGCTAAAATTCAGTTTCAGCCTCAAGATACAGAACCTACAACCTGCATGCTGTTTTCTGTGCTGGGGACATCAACTTGAAGACATCAGGTTAGTGAACTACAACAGAACCTTCGTATTCCACACAGTGCAGTGGAAACAACTAGGCGCCTCACGTGTACTGCATGCACAAAACAAATGTGCTCAGTGACACGTCATCTACAGTAATGCAGAGGAGGTAAAGGAGGATGATCGTTATTAAAACCAACAATCAATCCATTCTGCCTTTCTTGCCGTAATTTGTAGAGCGAAAGTACTGCAGTGTCAGTGTATTTAAATGTGCGTGAGTAATACAATATAGAAGACCAATATAAAGTATTTCTATTTATGGAAGTGGGTAAAGTGAATTTTTGTGTAATTACAACAAGCGCCAGTGTCCACGGAATCCTTTAGCTGCCTGCATATTCACCAAAATTGTAAGGTAACCCGATGCAGAAGCAGACATTTTTAAACAAATTCAATTCATATTTAGTTACTAATATTCAATAAATTAATTATAAATTAATGTATTTGGAAATATATTACAAGTTCGGCTGAAAGTAGCACATTCTGCCTTCCCGTGAATTACGAACAGCCAGTTTTCTTTACCACGATTTCAGGAGTAAGTATGAAGGTCTTAACGCAAGGAGCAAAAATGTACCATTGCTTTCACATCATACACTCCTGGAAATTGAAATAAGAACACCGTGAATTCATTGTCCCAGGAAGGGAAAACTTTATTGACACATTCCTGGGGTCAGATACATCACATGATCACACTGACAGAACCACAGGCACATAGACACAAGCAACAGAGCATGCACAATGTCGGCACTAGTACAGTGTATATCCACCTTTCGCAGCAATGCAGGCTGCTATTCTCCCATGGAGACGATCGTAGAGATGCTGGATGTAGTCCTGTGGAACGGCTTGCCATGCCATTTCCACCTGGCGCCTCAGTTGGACCAGCGTTCGTGCTGGACGTGCAGACCGCGTGAGACGACGCTTCATCCAGTCCCAAACATGCTCAATGGGGGACAGATCCGGAGATCTTGCTGGCCAGGGTAGTTGACTTACACCTTCTAGAGCACGTTGGGTGGCACAGGATACATGCGGACGTGCATTGTCCTGTTGGAACAGCAAGTTCCCTTGCCGGTCTAGGAATGGTAGAACGATGGGTTCGATGACGGTTTGGATGTACCGTGCACTATTCAGTGTCCCCTCGACGATCACCAGTGGTGTACGGCCAGTGTAGGAGATCGCTCCCCACACCATGATGCCGGGTGTTGGCCCTGTGTGCCTCGGTCGTATGCAGTCCTGATTGTGGCGCTCACCTGCACGGCGCCAAACACGCATACGACCATCATTGGCACCAAGGCAGAAGCGACTCTCATCGCTGAAGACGACACGTCTCAATTCGTCTCTCCATTCACGCCTGTCGCGACACCACTGGAGGCGGGCTGCACGATGTTGGGGCGTGAGCGGAAGACGGCCTAACGGTGTGCGGGACCGTAGCCCAGCTTCATGGAGACGGTTGCGAATGGTCCTCGCCGATACCCCAGGAGCAACAGCGTCCCTAATTTGCTGGTAAGTGGCGGTGCGGTCCCCTACGGCACTGCGTAGGATCCTACGGTCTTGGCGTGCATCCGTGCGTCGCTGCGGTCCGGTCCCAGGTCGACGGGCACGTGCACCTTCCGCCGACTACTGGCGACAACATCGATGTACTGTGGAGACCTCACGCCCCAGGTGTTGAGCAATTCGGCGGTACATCCACCCGGCCTCCCGCATGCCCACTATACGCCCTCGCTCAAAGTCCGTCAACTGCACATACGGTTCACGTCCACGCTGTCGCGGCATGCTACCAGTGTTAAAGACTGCGATGGAGCTCCGTATGCCACGGCAAACTAGCTGACACTGACGGAGGCGGTGCACAAATGCTGCGCAGCTAGCGCCATTCGACGGCCAACACCGCGGTTCCTGGTGTGTCCGCTGTGCCGTGCGTGTGATCATTGCTTGTACAGCCCTCTCGCAGTGTCCGGAGCAAGTATGGTGGGTCTGACACACCGGTGTCAATGTGTTCTTTTTTCCATTTCCAGGAGTGTATTTGATCATGAATCTATAAACAGAAACAGCAGCATAGCCACTATGAAATATTAACGGCCGCTCTCCTGTGATAAAGGAGGGCTTCCCTTCTTGTGCTCTTTGGTCGCATTAAAAAACATTCCAGGCACACAGCGCCAACTGTTGCATCGGCGTGTTACAGTTCCGAACAAGAACACACATCTCGAGTTGACGGAGACTACGACGCTAAGTGCCGTAATGGGCAACATACTTAACAAGTTCTTTGATTGTTCTTCACACTTGAGTGTAGCAAAATACCGCCAAATAATATATCACATAGTCGCTAGTATCTCATTTCGACTTTGGCTTTTTCTTTTCTTTTTTATGTCATGAGTCTTCTGACTGCTTTGATGAGACTTGCCACAATTTCCTCGCTTGTGACAACCTTTTCATATCAGTGCAGCACTTGCACGCTACGTCCTCAGTTATTTATTGGATATATTCTAATGTCTGTCTACACCTACTGTTTGCACCTTCCACAGCTCCCTCTAGCATGATGAAAGCTATTTCCTAACCTCTTAACACATGACGTATACTGTCATCCTGCCCCTTGTCCTTATCAAACTAACCTCGCTGATTTTGTGAAGAATCTCCATATTTTGTCAGTCTACATAATTTTCGACAAACACACGTAAAGTGCTTCTTTTTCTTTGCTCCGGTTCCTCTAAACTCCATGTTTCATACAACGCTCTGTCCGCCCCGAGAGCTGAGTGCTGCTGCGCGGGATAGCCACGCGGTCTTGGGCGCCTTGCCAAGTTCGCGTGGCTGTCCGCGTCAGAGGTTCGAGTCGTCCGTCGGGCATGGGTGTCTGTGTTGACCTTAGCGTTAGTTATTTGCCAGCACGGTAGCTCAGCGTATTCGGTCAGAGAGGCGGTGACCCTGTGTAATACAAAAACTGAGTAAAGGAATCAACGATAAACTTGAACGTATGTCATGTGGCATCCGCCCAGACCAAACGCAACGAGAAAAAAAATTCCCGGTGGGGTCGGAGATTTTCTCCGCTCAGGGACTGGGTGAAGTCCCAGTCATTATCCCCATCAACACGCAAGTCGCCGAAGTGGCGTCAACTCCAAAAACTTGCATCAGGCGTCCGGCCTACCCGACGGGAGGCCCTACACACACGACATTTCTTTTCATTTCATACAACGCTGTGCTCCAGAAATTTATTCCTCAGGTTAAGACGTATGTTTGATACTAGCAAACTTATTTTGGCCAGGAACGCGTTCTTTCCTTCTGCTACTCAAGATTTTATATCCTTCTTGCTTTATTTATTTTGATTCGAAGTAGCAGAATTCGATCACTTCCTTTACTTCGTGGTCACCAGTGTTGATGTTAAGTCTATCACAATATCAGCTATTATTCAATACTTTCATCTTCGCCGCGCGGGATTAGCCGAGCGTTCTAGGGCGAAGCAGTCATGGACTGTGCGGCTGGTCCTGGCGGAGGTTCGAGTCCTCCCTCGTGCATGGGTGAGTGTGTTTGTCCTTAGGATAATTTAGGTTAAGTAGTGTGTAAGCTTAGGGACTGATGACCTTAGCAGTTCAGTCTCATAGGATTTCACACGCTTTTGTACATTTTTGAACTTTCATCTTCCTGTAGTTTACTCTCAGTCCATATTCTGTACTTATTTGACTGGTCATTCCACACAGCGGATTCTGTAATTCTTCTTCACCTGAACTGACAATAGCAGTGCCGTCTGCGAATCTTGTCATTGTATCCCTTTGCCCCAAATTTTAATCCCACTCCTGAAACTTTCTTTTATTTTCATCATTCAAATGGTTCAAATGGCTCTGAGCACTATGGGACTCAACTGCTGTGGTCATTAGTCCCCTAGATCTTAGAACTACTTAAACCTAACTAACCTAAGGACATCACACACACCCAATCCCGAGGCAGGATTCGAACCTGCGACCGTAGCAGCAGCGCGGCTCCGGACTGGAGCGCCTAGAACCGCACGGCCACTGCGGCCGGCCTATCATAATTGGTTCATCGATATACAAACTGAACAGGAGGGTCGAAAGCTCCCTTGACTTTCTTACACGCCTTTTTAATCCGAGCACTCTGTCTTGCCTTTCCATTCTCTTTGTTTCCTCTTGGTTCTTATACATGTCACCCATTTTTCACTGTAGCTTACTCGTATTTTCCTCAGAATTTCGAACATATCCCGATTTACTTCTTTTGTTAGGTCGACAAATTCTACGAAGGTGTCTCTCAGGTATTCTAACAAATCCTCAGTTTTTTTTCATTCTTCTGCATGCTACTCTTGTTACCAACTTGGGTGCATAAGCTGCCAATCTGGCTATGCGATAGTTCTCGCCATTGCGGGACCGTTTTGATGATAGTTTTTACGCATCGCAGTCATTCTTCTGAAGCACCATTTGTGAGTAGAATAGGTGCGGAGCGAAGTAATGGTACCGGAAATACCTCCGACACACACCGCATGGTAACTACAACAGTGACAAAGCTATTTTACCTATTCTGATATGTAGGATAATATTAACAGATGTACTACACCCACAACGTTGCCTTGTCAACTGGAATATGTTCGACGACGAAGACGAAACAGAATTTACGGATTTCATACCCATGTATGCAGTGCATAGCTTCAAGATCGACGAGGAGAACATCTCGAGTTGTTACCCGACAGTACAGAACAGTTCCACTCACATCGTTCACACAGAGTTAAACGGTTAGATTAGTATTTTCATCGTGAGGCAATTGAAGTCGATGCACCGCCGGTTCCCGTTCTGTGGCCTATAAGGCACAGAGGCCCGCAGCTCCTGAACGTTTACGACTCCCGGGGGCAATCGCCGGTAACCACATTTTCCGTAAAAAGGGATCTCGATTCGCTCATACATTACGACGCTCGCGGGATTTGCGATGATGGATGTGCTCCCCGCGACGCTGTCGACCGCCTCTGCTCCTTCTCCCCTCGATAAAGCACGGAGTCCGATATTCTGCCCCGGCAGCTTTGGCGCCCGTGGCACTGCGGCCGTGAGGCTCCTGCCTGGTTTAAAGTGCCACTGCCAATCATATCCCATATACTGCTAACGCATTTCGTCAAGCTCATACTGTTGACCTTTCGCACAAGTCAGATTATTCCCACATCTTTTCTATTCTTATGGTGAGTGTTACCTGGGGTCCCGATAGCAAGTTTAAAACAGGTACCGCAGTGATGATACTAAAAAAGAAATCACCAGTTTATTAACTTTAATTAGTCACGAAGACCTCCTCGATAATGTCTTTCGCATATATAAGCCTATGCGTTAAATTGCCCTATTACATACTCATTTTACTTCGTCTTCTAACACTTGTCTAATCAATAAAGCTCCCGCGCCCGGGTTCCCGGGTTCGATTCCCGGCGGGGTCAGGGATTTTCTCTGCCTCGTGATGGCTCGGTGTTGTGTGATGTCCTTAAGTTAGTTAGGTTTAAATAGCTCTAAGTTCTAGCGGACTGATGACCGTAGATGTTAAGTCCCATAGTGCTCAGAGCCATTTGAGCCATTTAATCAATAAAGCGATATTATCGATTCCAAGAGACACATGACGATATTGGTAATAATATCATATATCACGAATAGCATCATGAAAATGCCTAGAAACAGAAAAGTGCGTCATTTACTGTATATGGATAGCATCTAAGGGCGTTGAACATGTTATTCACATCCAGTCGATGGCGCGGTCATAAGAGATGGAGGACAACGCAGATTAGGGAAGGAATGGAAAAGATTTCGACAATGTCCTACTGGTTTGATATTCGCTGACGGACTGAAGCCACGTGCCGAACCAGGACTTGAATGTGGGGACCTATGCGTTTCACAGACAAGTGCTGTACCGATTGAGCTACCCAAGCATGACTTACGGTCTTTCCTTCCAGCTTAACTTCCACCAGTGCCTCGTCTGCTACCTTCCAGACTTATCAGAAGTTCTCCTGCACACATTACGGGACTAGCACTCATGGAAGCAAGGATACTGCAAAGACATGGCTTAGGCACAGCCACAACCTGAACGATGTCACCTGTAGTATTTGGCTCTAATAATAGAAAACACGGAGGACCTTAACCTAGCTTGTCAAGGTCGCCACGAAAGTAACGTGTGACTAAATAGGGAGATAGACGGTGGAGCTCGAACCTTATCTCTGTATTCCTATACGCCATGTATAATGTGTGGTAGAGGCTACAGGTGCACAGGAACTAGAACCCCTTGGAAACTCCATTCGGGGAAGGTACAAGAAAGGATGATTCGGTATTGCCCAGAATAACATGGATTTTTCTAATCTTGTTCTCTGGTTGTTGAGCGATATATGAAGTGAAGAAGGCATTATGTTTCTTGACTAGCACTCAAAAGTGAATTCTCAGAGTTTTCAGTGTAACGGCCTGAGTGATGCACAGCACTTTTCTTGCAGCGTCTCCCTTTCAAGATTGCTGACCATGTCTCTGATGCTCTCTCTCTGATCAAACTACCCTTGACGAGGCATGCATCTCCACTTTATGTGTCCATTATTTCTCCCGTTAATGTCATGCGATACCAATGTCATACCAAAAGGCTGATGTTTACGTGATCTTACTGTTATTTATGGGAGCCAATGTACATCATTAGATTTACTCGCGAATGTCAGTGGATGGTCATATTCTATACTAGTCAAATTCTGATGTTTTGTATATGAATACCTTCTTTAGTTTCGGGCGGAACAAGACACTATGTGGCAAGTCTACGTACATTTTGAAGCATCCAGTGGTGTCACGTTGGACACTACACAATGTGCAGAAGAGGTAATTTTTATTTATTTTAAACAATCTGTCTTTTGTAGGAATGCAGAGTCTCGCGGCGATAACATTGAATAAAATGTTATCGGGTTTCCAACCGCGTCAATTGCTTAAAACCACACGAGCTTTCGGCCAAGCACTCCTTGGCCATTGTCAAGTGGTATGACTGCCGGTGGGCTGTTGGTGCGCCATTATATAAGCTAGCTGCCGGCTGTGACGTCGCTTGTGCCCGTGACTTTGCCATGTATGGGCATGTTTTGAGTAGCATTCTATGTGCCCTCTTCAACCGCGCGATCGCTAGATCCCACGCAGCGCTAAGCTGCAGGCCACCGTCTCTATTTAGCGTGTTTGCGGTAATTTTTATTTCAATAGCTTCCTTTGTTACACTGTCCCAGAAGGCGTTAGTGCGAGACACGACAGAGGTATCGTCAAACTTTATGTGGTGACCGTTTCCTAACGCATGCTCAGCTAACGCAGATTTCTCTAGATAGGGTAGGCGATAATACCTCTCATGTTCTTTCCTGCGTTGTTCCACAGTGCGCACTGTTTGTCCGATGTACTTCCGGCCACACTTCCTCAACGTCCTTGTCCATCGTAAACGAAATGGGTGCCTTGGCCACAGCATCTACAGAAAACCCACCCACACAAACCTGTACCTGCACGCCACCGGCCATCATCATCCAGCACAGAAGCGCACAGTATTACAAACATTGGTGCATTGTGCAAGAGTAATATCAGACGACGATAACCTGCCCCATGAACTGAGCCACCTACACAAGGTTTTCAGGAATAGCGGCTACAGCGCCCATCAAGTGAAAGAAGTGATTTCTAGGAAATATCAGAATAAGACCACCGACGAAGACCAGGGAAAGAAACTTGTTTGCTGCCATTCTGTGGCTCTGCGTCGGGCAAGATAACCCTCCTGTTGAAAAGACACAAGATCAATTCAATCTTCAGGCCTGCAACGAAAATCCGTCAATTACTGAGACCAGTTAATGACGCATTAGGTCTCAGAACACCTGTAGTCTACGAATTACCTTGTGAGTGTGGCCAGAAGTACATCGGACAAACAGTGCGCACTGTGGAACAACGCAGGAAAGAACATGAGAGGTATTATCGCCTATGCTATCCAGAGAAATCTGCGTTAGATGAGCTTGCGTTAGGAAACGGTCCACACATAAAATTTGACGATACCTCTGTCGTGGCTCGCACTAACGGCTTATGGGACAGTTTAATAAAGGAAGCTATTGAAATAAAAATTACCGCAAACACGCTGAATAGAGACGGTGGCTTGCAGCTCAGCGCTGCGTGGGATCTAGCGATCGCGCGGCTGAAGAGGGCACATCGAACGCCGACTCAAAACATGCCCATATATGGCAAAGTCACAGGCACCAGTGACGTCACAGCCGGCAGCTAGCGTATATAATGGCGCACCAGAAGCCCACCGGCAATCGTACCAGTACATTGACAATGGCCAAGGAGCGCTTGGCCGAAAGCTCGTGTGGTTTTAAGCAATTGACGCGGTTGGAAACCCGAGAACATTTTATTCAATCTGTCTTTTGATTGTTTCCCATCAAATTTTCCTGCTGTGTTCTTACCTTTTCACCTCTACATCACTACTTTGCACAAAATTCTCTATAATCTGTTTTTAATATTCTAATCTTCCCTTTGCAGTGACAAATTCATTCTGTATGCCATAGCAGCTGTCCCACTAATATGTCCCTTTTGTCTATAGGGGGCTTCCATCAAGTCGTTTGCGGCTTTTATGCTGTATAACACATCTCCATTTCTTATTCATCTGTCCACTTTATTTTTAAAATTTTTCGACTGCAACAAATTTCAAATATTTACAGTTCCTCCTCTTCAAGATTTCCGGTGGCAGAAGTTTCACTGCCAGTGAGTTCCGGACTTACATTCCTAGGAACCTATTGATATCAATCAGTAGAGCTCTTTTATTAAAGAAAGCTTTTTCATCTGCAGTAATCTACTTTTTATATCTTATTTTCTTCCACCATCTTCTTCAGGATAATTCTTCCATTTCTTCCACTAGTGTGTCACCTTGATGTTATGCAAGTCATTATTTTCTTTTTTTTTTTTTTTACTCATTGTCACCACAGACTTCGTTCGGTTTATCCTCGAGCTATATCATGTGTTAAAAATATTCTCCTCCCCTTTCACCAAGTCTTATAGGGTTTTCGTAAATACGCTCAGGAAAGATACGCCGTACGTGAATCTGGCATCTGTCTTCCTTGCTCTTGTATTTGTCTTCAAAATTTACTTCCTTACTTTCATTGTTTTTGCGACATATAACAACTGAGGTCATAATGGTTCAAATGGCTCTGAGCACTATGGGACTCAACATCGTAGGTCATAAGTCCCCTAGAACTTAGAACTACTTAAACCTAACTAACCTAAGGACATCACACACACCCATGCCCGAGGCAGGATTCGAACCTGCGACCGTAGCAGTCCCACGGTTCCGGACTGCAGCGCCAGAACCGCTAGACCACCGCGGCCGGCAACTGAGGTCATAAACAATGCCTTACGTATTTATTGATATGGATTAGTCTATCATTTTCTTCTTCTGTTACTGCCACTTGAAACTTGTACGAGGACATGCTGAAAAGAAATGCCTCTGGAATTCTGTTCAGTTCTCAATATCGGCTGAGACATCATATGCCATACATATTACTCGATCACTTTCCCGCTCCACTGACGCAAGTTGCAACCCTCTGCCGCCAGAAGCTCCAAACCGTAGCGTGTAACATGGCGGTATGTAACATAGCTGTCATGCGTGAGAAACAGCGAGCTGCAATCGAAAAAACTGAAAACATGAATTCGAAGAGTTCGTCTACACGTAGAATACCGTCTCTTCCAGTAGGACAATGCAAGGCCACGCACAAGGGCTGCGACACCTGTAACAGTCCGACGCCTGGAGTTCACTATCGTCGACCACCCTCCATATAATCCCGACTTGCTCCCATCCGATTTCCATCTGCTTCCAAAACTTAATCAACACCTTCGAGGACTTCACTTTGATAGTAATGAAGTGGTTCAAGCGGGGTGAGGTTGTGACTTCGTCAAGAAAGTCCATCTTTCTACAGTGACGGTATGGAGGTATCTAAAACCTGGTCTATCGTTGGGAGACATGTGGTCGTAGTCAGGGTGCATACGTTGGGAAATACATATGTAGCCATGAAGAACAACGATGTAGACAATTCATAAAGATTCTATTGTTTAAAAATCTTTAAGAATTTTCGCTTAAAAATTTGGAAGCAGTACTTCCCAAGTTTACTGTGAATGTGGTTATATATTTATAATTACTCTAAAAATTCATTTTTCATTTTGGGGGAAAAGGAGCACAAATGATTTTTTATAAGAATTAAAAGTGTACAACCACGTTCCTAATGAACCTGACTATATCCTAAATGATAAATTACAATTAAGAAACTAAAGGTAGCTCCATAATTTCGTAAAGCTTTTATAATTTGATATGATAGAAATAATAATTAATCGACGGAGAGAATATTCTTCATTGGCCATTATCTTCACCTTTCAAGGCTAAATAAGTAAATTTACAGCTTCAAAATGATCCGCGCTATGTAGAAGTATCTTTGCTGCACCTCCATAAGCATGCCATATTTGAAAACATTTCATGTTTCCTGGCACAGTAGACCAGCAGTAGTCTACGTCATGGACCAACATAGATGAACGAGCGAGGTGGCGCAGTGGTTAGCACACTGGACTCGCATTCGGGAGGACAACGGTTCAATCCCGCGTCCAGCCATCCTGATTTAGGTTTTCCTTGATTTCCCCAAAATAACACCTGGCGAATGCCGGGATAGCTCCTTTGAAATGGCGTGGCCGACTTCCTTCCCCGTCCTTCCCTAGTCCGATGAGACCGATGACCTCACTGTTTCACCTCCTCCCCCCCCCCAAACAACCCAACCCAAAAACCTCTCTCTTCTAATATGTAAAGCAGAGCTTTGCATGAGTGAAGACAATGTGGGGAGCTTATACAGGGTGTTACAAAAAGGTACGGCCAAACTTTCAGGGAACATTCCTCACACATAAATAAAGATGTTACGTGGACATGTGTCCGGAAACGCTTAATTTCCACGTTAGAGCTCATTTTAGTTTCGTCAGTATGTACTGTACTTCCTCGATTCACCACCAGTTCGCCCAATTGAAGGAAGGTAATGTTGACTTCGGTGCTTGTGTTGACATGCGACTCATTGCTCTACAGTACTAGCATCAAGCACATCAGTACGTAGCATCAACGGGTTAGTGTTCATCACGAACGTGGTTTTGCAGTCAGTGCAATGTTTACAAATCCGGAGTTGGCAGATGCCCATTTGATGTACGGATTAGCACGGGGCAATAGCTGTGGCGCGGTACGTTTGTATCGAGACAGATTTCCAGAACGAAGGTGTCCCGACAGGAAGACGTCCGAACCAATTGATCGGCGTCTTAGGGAGCACGGAACATTCCAGCCTAGGACTCGCGACTGGGGAAGACCTAGAACGACGAGGACACCTGCAATGGAGGAGGCAATTCTTCGTGCAGTTGACGATAACCCTAATGTCGGCGTCAGAGCAGTTGCTGCTGTACAAGGTAACGTTGACCACGTCACTGTATGGAGAGTGTTTCGGGAGAACCAGTTGTTTCCGTACCATGTATAGCGTGTGCAGGCACTATCAGCAGCTGATTGGCCTCCACGGGTACACATATGCGAATGGTTCATTCAACAATGTGTCAATCTTCATTTCAGTGCAAATGTTCTCTTTACGGATGAGGCTTCATTTCAACGTGATCAAATTGTAAATTTTCACAATCAACATGTGTTGGCTGACGAGAATCCGCACGCAGTTGTGCAATCACGTCATCAACACAGATTTTCTGTGAACGTTTGGGCAGGCATTGTTGGTGATGTCTTGATTGGGCCCCATGTTCTTCCACCTACGCTCAATGGAGCAATTTATCATGATTGCATACGGGATACTCTACCTGTGCTGCTAGAACATGTGCCTCTACAAGTACGACACAACATGTGGTTCATGCACGATGGAGCTCCTGCACATTTCAGTCGAAATGTTCGTACGCTTCTCAACAACAGATTCGGTGACCGATGAATTGGTAGAGGCGGACGAATTCCATGGCCTCCACGCTCTCCTGACCTCAACCCTCTTGACTTTCATTTATGGGGGCATTTGAAAGCTCTTGTCTACGCAACCCCGGTACCAAATGTAGAGACTCTTCGTGCTCGTATTGTGGACGGCTGTGATACAATACGCCATTCTCCAGGGCTGCATCAGCGCATCAGGGATTCCATGCGACGGAGGGTGGATGCATGTATCCTCGCTAACGGAGGACATTTTGAACATTTCCTGTAACAAAGTGTTTGAAGTCACGCTGGTACGTTCTGTTGCTGTGTGTTTCCATTCCATGAATTAATAAAATGAGCTCTAACATGGAAAGTATGCGTTTCCGGACACATGTCCACATAACATATTTTCCTTCTTTTTGTGTGAGGAATGTTTCCTGAAAGTTTGGCGGTACCTTTTTGTGACACCCTGTATACGAGGGGCGTTCAATGAGTATTGCAACACATGTTCCTTCCAGCCAATACTGGTTACAAAAATGTGGAATATGTTGCGGGCTTTATGGAATATTCCCACATGCGCCCCTACAATTTCATGAATTTCCGATAGGTTGCGGGGCTATACGTAGCACTCTAAATAGCGTCTGTAAAGGAGATGTGTTACAAGCAGAGAGTTGCCATTAAATTTCTCCTGGCGGAAAATCAGAACATGGGAGATATTCATAGGCCCTTGCAGAATGTCTACCGAGACCTGGCAGTGAACAAAAGCACGGTGAGTCGTTGGGCGTGGCGTCTGTCATCATCGCAACAAGATCACGCATATCTATCCGATCTACCGCGTGCCGGCCGGCCGCGCAGAACTATGACTCCTACAATGTTGGAATGTGCAAATATTTCCATTCGAGACATCGGTGGATCTCAGTCAAACACCTCGCTGCTCAACTGAACGGTTCCCATAAAGAGCAACAAAGGACCTTCTGTGTGGAACTGCTTGCGCGTTACAAGGCTGATCATGAAACTTATTGTCGAACATCGTCACTGGCGATGAAACATGAGTTTATCATTTCGAAACGGAAACAAAACTGAAACCCAGACAAGAAATTCAGGGCAGTGCCCTCAGCCGTTAAAATCATGGGGACGGTCTTCTGGCACTCTGAGGGGATTATTCATTGATTTCCTCCCGCACGGTGCAACGATCACCTCGGAAGTGGATTGTGCTACCTTTTAGCAAATTGAAGAAGCAACTTCAGTGTGCTCGTCGCCGCAAAAATTCAAACATTCTCCTTCTTACACAAATCTGTGCACCCGACAGGAGCTAATAAAACTTCATTGAACTGTCTTCTTCATCCATCTACAGCCAAGATCTCACAACTTCTGAACTCCATCTGTCTGGCCCGATGGGCTTCGCAGGAAGCAGTAAGTGGTTGATGGGGAGGTTATTGATGCAGCAAGACGTTAGCTCCGACTGTGTCAGGCAAATCCAACACCTTCCATGAAAACCCTGACATGATAAGCAAATCCAGTAGTATGTCACATAGCTCCGAATAAATCGTGACATTAAATTAACCAAAGTAATACGAGTAACGAGTGAGCAAATGGAATACCACAGACTAACACAAGAATACCTAAATGCATGTCATACCTTCCCACCGTGAGACAGACGCACTTCCGAGGGGAGAAACGAGAACAGAAGCCGAGAGCAGAACCGTGTTAAGCTGAAGGCCCTATGATAAGGGACAGACACCCACGTCGCCAGCTAACCGCTAGGACCACCCCCAGCCCATGTTAGAAGCTAGAGCCCTCCAAAAGAACAGTATAGATCTTACGATAACACTAAAAGGACCACACCAGCTGCAAGCTTTAGCGTGAGACTTTTTCGCGTCTCTGTTACGTCAGGACCACCCCCCAGCCCATGTTAAAAGATAGAGCCCTCCAGAAGAACAGTATAGATCTTACGATAACGCTAAAAGGACCACACCAGCTGCAAGTTTTAGCGTGAGACTTTTTCGCGTCTCTGTTATGTTGCAAACTTTAAAAACATTGCCCCACCACGAAAAGTATAACATTTCTCATTGGATAGACAGAATTTTTGTAGGTGGAGCTTAACGTTAACATTGAGACCCTGATTGGTGAGATGAAAACACAGCCAGATACTTTTTTCAAACCAACTTCGGTAAATTGTAGTAAGGAGAAGTTAGGAGAGAGTTGCTTCCGAGACGGCGAGGTGAGCGGAGCTGTGCTGTCCGCCGGCCCCTGACGAACACCGACAAGGTAATGAACGCACGCAATGCCGCATAACAGCGCATAAAGCTTCACTCAGAACTGCAGAAGTCTCATCTGTTACACCCCCTTTTTGCGTAATACTAGTGTCGATCGTCAATTAAAGCTCATGCTGTTCACATTTGCCACTTGAAGTAAAAATCTGAAACGCGATGATTTTTCTGTTATATAATTATTGAGAAGCCACATCAGCCACTGTAATTTACGACAAGTTAGATAAGTAATTAAAGATAATTGAGGGTCACTGTAGACCGTTTTGATAGTTTTCTCTTTTGTGAAACTTAATTTAAACCTAGATTATAGATGTGATATGGCATAGGTCATCCTTCGATCCATTGTAGAACTTGGAAACCCATTCAGGGAATATTCGTTCACATTTTTGTTGAACGCAGTTGGTTTTTACCATCCTGGATTAAAACATTTCCTTTTATCAATAGTGCAATTTATAAACAATGTTTTGTGAGTAGAATAAAATTTCCAATGGTAAACTTAACTGATCTTTCGACGTTATTTTACCAGCTAACTAAAAATAGGAAACCCTTGAACCCCTTCCACTAAATTCAGTTAGTATTAAGATTCTTTTACAGGGAGTGCAGTGGAGCTGACGCTGAAATCATTAAGTATTTGGTTGTATCATCGCTAGTCTCACTGAACTCTTCTGAACTCTACATGTCATGTGTGGTCTGACGTCTCCTTACCAGCAACAGGTCCCAGATTCAAACTAGTCAATTCCCTAAAAAACACTCTCAGAGCGTCGTTGCGCAAAAGTGGTAGGGAGACACGATATAGAACAAACAGACACCACGCAGATTGTTAGACGACGACAACCAGTAGAGTGGTACCATGCGGTCATACAGGTCCTTCCAGTAAGGTGGCGTAAGGCCGTCGCATTCAAATCAAATTACGTAGAAAAATTGGATTTAGTAAAAAACAACGAGTCGAGAATAATATTTTCTAATGGAATCCTGAATAAAACCAACCTGTTTCAGAAAAAAATGTGTTTGCATTACTTACTGAACGGCCCTCGAACAATGTTTAATCTTTGTAAACTATATAATTATTAAAATTTTGTTGTATTTTCGGACAGAAATGTGATCTACCGTCTAACGATGGGCTGAGGCCTGAAACTAGTAACGGAAGAATAAAATTACTCTAAAAAGATTGTGACTGATTATCTCTTCTTTTGTGATCGCTAAGCTAGGTGTAGGATGGGTCGGTATAATGATCACACCGTCTTCTTCGAATAGAGGTTCTCTAAATTTACCGAGCGAGGATCCGTGACAACTACGTCATCTTTCTTAGGTGAGCTCCCATTGAAGATCCCTGAGCACGTCTGATACACTTTCGTATAACTTACAGTCACCTGTTACATGGATAGTAGCGCTTTTCTTAATTCATTTGATGTGTGTTGTAATCCCTGATTGATAAGGACTCCAAACCTTGTAAAATTATTCTACAAGTGGTCGCACTATCTTCTTGTGCGAGATTTCATTCGCAGACGGTTCACATTTTTCCAGAACCCATGCAAAAAATTTAGGTTTTCAGTTCGCTTGATGCGGTTATACATGAGAGTCCCTTTTGATATCGATTTTCAATATAGCCCTAAATACATTGATGGAAAAAATTACAACAGCAATTAATATAGTGTAATAAATTTCGGAAATATATTTGCATTGCAAGATCACAGGTTAATGTACGCACCAGATATGGTATTGTGAATGTGAAATGCTGGTACATTTCTATCCGGTGTAGCCACCAGAATGTTGCATGCAAACGTGCATGCATTGTGTTGTACAGGTGCTGAATGTAAGTTTGTGGGATGGAGTTCCGAGCCTTTCGCACTTGGTCGGTCTGTACAGGGACGGTTAATGCAGTTTGTGGATGACGCTGGAGATAACGTCTGATAATATCCTATATATTGTCGACTGGAGAAGCCTATGGCGATTGAGCGTCCAAGGCACCATGTAGAAACTCTGTACAGCATGTGGGCATGTGCGGCTGGAAAACACCACCCTGAATGCTGCCCATGAATGGCAGCAAAACACATCGTATGACAAGATATACGTACACTCGACAGCACGAAAAGCAGGCCACTCCTGAATTCCATTGTGTAGACCACACCAGACTGCATGCAATCAACATAGAATAGCTGTGTCGCAGGTCCTCTAAACCCTATGCAGTGCAATCGTTTGACTACTAGAGAACACAGTTCTTTATGCCAGTCGGTCGAGATATAAACCAATTCCTTCATACAACAAATATTATAAAACACTTTATTAGAGACGAGACAGTCCTTAACGCTTGTAAATTATACTACATTATGTCACTACATTACTGTGTCACGGTTCCAAATCAACATTAAACAGGACTCACAAGAACAGAGTTGGATCAGCTTTGGCTGTCAGAGGCGGAAGCCGCTGCTTGCAGAAACTCTCTCTAGTAAGCTTTAATGCACTAGAAATGTTGCCTTAGTTCGCGAACCAGTCACAGGGCCTTTATTACTTGTTTTAAGTAATGTTTATATTGGCACTGGAGTGAGATTCGAGCTCCGATTCCAATTTTTCTCTGGATTTGAACCCTTCGAGGGGAGACTGTCCTATCATTTCGTCGTTTCCTCACGATGCCGAATTCCTCCGTGTTTCTACGAACGGGGTGATCCTAACTACTAGTGAAATAATGTTCGATAGTTGGCACCTCTGGAATCCAAGGCAGCACAGAACTTTTTCTTGGGTTACCTCTAGCCACACATGTGCACATCTTGCTACTGCTGAAGAAGCAGTAAATATTTCATGTATCTTCTTAGATACGAGATAATTCCGAATGGTGCCGGCTTCGAATCCTTGCCAGTAAAAAATCATTTGTATCGCCGTCTCAGATTCCAGTATCACGCTATTGGTGGACATATTTAATATCTGACATCTGAATATGGTCAGTTAACAATTCGTATAGGTACTGGGCTCTATTTCTCGTCAGTCACCTCTACTTCAAGGCATTTCACATTTGTGTGTTGCACTTTCTTACATACCTTTCGTGGTTTTCTGAGGCAATATAAGTTTTATGGCGTTCTGGTGCAGCGCTAAACGTATCGTCATTTATTTTCAGGTTCGGGCATTCGGCCTTGTAAATAGCTACTGGTGAACACTTCGATATTATACGTGTCCTTTATGACTAGTCGAGACTCGATGAGACACGCGCTCTGTTTGGTTAGCTGTGGGTTCAAATTCGGATTACTAACAACAACTCGTCATGTCATTTAATGAATGTGATAAGACTTCTGAGGAGTCTCTTACTGTAATGAAGTTTTATTTACAAGCGTTAGGGAGTGTTTCATCTCTTATAACGCATTTTCTAATATTTGTTGTATTGCGGCATTGGTTTACATCTGGACTGTCTGTCATAATGAGCAGTGCTATCTTGTGGTCTGTTGTGGTAAGTACAGTCAAACGACTGTATCTCAGAGAGATTCGGCGTTTAGAGGCCTTGCGACACAACTACGTTATGTCGGTTACATTCAGCAGTAGCCCACTTCTTTTGCTCTCAAGTGTACCATTTTGCAGTCAGGGTGCGTGGGATAGCCATGAGAGAGCTCCTGGTTTCATGTGAAATCGAACCCAGGACCTCAGCTCTTGGTTTAGGTCCAGCGTGTCTAGCACACAGGGAGGTTGGCTGCAGGCCTTTAACTGACCTGCTAACCAACACACAGCCATCAATGGCCCAGGGGCAGAGTCGGCTTTCATTAATACAACTCACCTCCATCCTGCCCCCTAACGAGTTCTCGCTTCACACCACTGAAGTCGAAAATATCGATCGTTTAGAGGTAGTGGAATGCACGCTACAAGGCGTCTGGCTCGGAGCTGCCCTTGAAGTAACGATTTGTAACAGTTGGTTGTGTCACTGCGGTGCCAACTAATCGCACCTGCCGATGCAGTACGATGCTCCAGAGCCATACGCCAAACATGACGGCGTTCTGTCCCGATAGTGTCACGTGGCCATCGGGAGCCCAGTCTTCTCGCGACCGAACATTCTCATGACCACCGCTGCCAACGATCACGTACAGTCCCTACATTCCTGCCAAGTCTTTCTGGAATGTCGCAGGAGGGACAAACAGCTTCTGGTAGCCATATTACATGACCTAGTTCAAACTCAGTGATGGCGATTTTCGCCCCTTAAAGGCACTATTGAGTAACATGAACTCAACACGCTCAATCTCTTTGGTAACTAACGCACAAGGCCGTTACACCGTGTGTTTAAATAAAACCTGATTTTCATCATCATAGTGATGCTGCTAGCGCCACTCTTATGCGACTGTCGCGAAATCTGAATAGATATAACCTTTCTGCAAGCCTACCAACTTACTACTCCTTCTTCATGTTGCGACTCTTTTCCGTCAATGAACATCCACAATATGCTCAAGTTTTTCATCAATAATCTTGTACTCAGATATAATCGAATTGTTTCTCTTCGCTTTTTTTTTTTTTTTTTCATCAGTCTACTGACTGGTTTGATGCGGCCCGCCACAAATTCCTTTCCTGTGCTAACCTCTTCATCTCAGAGTAGCACTTGCAATCTACGTCCTCAATTATTTGCTTGACGTATTCCAGTCTCTGTCTTCCTCTACAGTTTTTGCCCTCTACAGCTCCCTCTAGTACCATGGAAGTCATTCCCTCATGTCTTAGCAGATGTCCTATCATCCTGTCCCTTCTCCTTATCAGTGTTTTCCACATATTCCTTTCCTCTCCGATTCTGCGTAGAACTTCCCCATTCCTTACCGTATCAGTCCACCTAATTTTCAACATTCACCTATAGCACCACATCTCAAATGCTTCGATTCTCTTCTGTTCCGGTTTTCCCACAGTCCATGTTTCACTACCATACAATGCTGTACTCCAGACGTACATTCTCAGAAATTTCTTCCTCAAATTAAGGCCAGTATTTCATATTTTGTATTTCATATTATTTCATATTAGTAGACTTCTCTTGGCCAGAAATGCCTTTTTTGCCATAGCGAGTCTGCTTTTGATGTCCTCCTTGCTCCGTCCGTCATTGGTTATTTTACTGCCTAGGTAGCAGAATTCCTTAACTTCATTGACTTCGTGACCATCAATCCTGATGTTAAGTTTCTCGCTGTTCTTATTTCTACTATTCTCATTACCTTCGTTTTTCTCCGATTTACTCTCAAACTATACTGTGTACTCATTAGACTGTTCATTCCGTTCAGCAGATCATGTCATTCTTCTTCACTTTCATTCAGGATAGCAATGTCATCAGCGAATCGTATCACTGATATCCTTTCACCTTGTATTTTAATTCCAGTCCTGAACCTTTCTTTTATTTCCATCATTGCTTCCTCGATGTACAGATTGAAGAGTAGGGGCGAAAGGCTACAGCCTTGTCTTACACCCTTCTTAATACGAGCGCTTCGTTCTTGATCGTCCACTCTTATTATTCCTTCTTGGTTGTTGTACATATTGTATATGACCCGTCTCTCCCTATAGCTTAATCCTACTTTTTTCAGAATCTCGAACAGCTTGCACCATTTTATATTGTCGAACGCTTTTTCCAGGTCGACAAATCCTATGAAAGTGTCTTGATTTTTCTTTAGCCTTGCTTCCATTATTAGCCGTAACGTCAGAATTGCCTCTCTCGTCCCTTTACTTTTGCTAAAGCCAAACTGATCGTCACCTAGCGCATTCTCAATTTCCTTTTCCATTCTTCTGTATATTATTCTTGTAATGAATATCACTGGCTGTGCTGTGTGCAGTCTGTGGCTAGTTTGCATTGTTGTCTGCCATTGTAGTGTTGGGCAGCGGCAGCTGGATGTGAACAGCGCGTAGCGTTGCACAGTTGGAGGTGAGCCGCCAGCAGTGGTGGATGTGGGGAGAGAGATGGCGGAGTTTTGTAATTTGTCATGAACTGCTATATATATGATGATATTAAAGTAAATACAGTGTTTGTTCTCTATTAATATCTTTCATTTGCTAACTATCCCTATCAGTAGTTAGTGCCTTCCTTAGTTTGAATCTTTCATTTATCTGGCAGTAGTGGCGCTCGCTGTATTGCAGTAGTTCCAGTAACGAAGATTTTTGTGAGGTAAGTGATTTGTGAAAGGTATAGGTTAATGTTAGTCAGGGCCATTCTTTTGTAGGGATTTTTGAAAGTCAGATTGCGTTGCGCTAAATAATATTGTGTGTCAGGTTAAGCACAGTCTCGTGTATAAATTGTTCTAAGGGGACGTTTCATATGTCGACCCTTAGCCTAGGATACCTCACTGGAATCTTCTGATTTTTTCTTGTAGTTTGTGTAATTAGCGTAGATTTTGTTTATTGCTAGCGCGTAATTGTAGAGAGAATCTCCTTGGTAGTTGCAGTCTTTCATTGTTGTACAGTAAACAGTTGTGGCATGCAGGTAGATTTGTACCAGTATTTCGCAGCTACGCTTGCAATTAACTAGATATTATTTTCAGTGCTATGTTAATGTGTTCTCCTATTTTTGCTATTCAAATTGTGTTTTTTTGTGTTGTCGTGTGAAATATTGTGACAATATGGCGTGTGAAAAACGTAACACTAGGCTCCAAAGTAAACTGAGAAATAATAGTGACGACGAGCGTAGCTTATCAGCACCACTGTGTAGTGAATTAACAGACATTCCAAGTAGTAATTTGGTATTTGTGCATAGGGAAATGGAGCGGGCGGCAAACAATGGCGTAGGCAGTGAAACAATTAGTGAACAGGGAAGCATTATCGATCGATCGGTCGGCAATAGCTCGCCTCAGGAATCCGAAATGATAGGACACAATTTTGCAAATACTGTAGATTCAGGTTTTGCGTCCTCACCGTTTTCTCAAATAAGTCAAGATACATTTTCTGCTTGTCAAAATGTGAATGTTGCTGGTGCAAATGCACTGCCGAAAAGCGTAGAGGAACAGATTCCAGACACTAATGCATTGTTATTACAATTAATGCAACAAATGGGACAAAATCTTCAAAAGTTAGACACAATGGAACAGAATCAGAGACAAACACAGCAAAAGCTGAAAAAGTTAGACACAATGGAACAAAATCTTCGGAAGTTAGACACCACACTTGAACAAACACGTGAAGATTTAACTACTGAGTTACATAACATTGAATCGAAATGTCAAAAAGTCTGTAATGACGTAAAAACACAAATTTGTGAGCATTTTCAGCCTATTTTTTCGCGGCATGAAAATGCATTACAGAATCACGAAGCAGCTATAAAAGAGCTACAAACCATTGTTCATGAAAATCATGAGACCTTGTGGGCTAAAATTGACTCAGTTGCATCAATCGATTCGGTTACGCAACTGGCAAAAACTCAGGAAAACTTAAAGAACACAGTAGATTCGATTTCAACACAAATGGACACTCTGAAACTTGGTTCAGAAAAACACACTCAGGAAATGTGTTCACTATCGGAGAAAGTAGCTGAACTTTCGGATCAGGTCACTAACTTATCTACAAAAATTGATGATGATCTGAATGACACAAGACCCATGGCCTTCACTGACACAGAAGAGTATGAACAAATAAGAAAATTCAAACAAAATCAAAATCAAATCAATACACAGTACAAAAGAGAAATCCGGGAAGTACAAGATCAGTTGACACAGGTAATACAAGAATTGCGTATTTCAGAGGACACTCGAGCACCAATACGGGAAGAGGGACATAGAAATACGGAAAAGCCACAAAATAATAACACAGGGCATTTCGGTAATTATGAAACGTCCCCTTAGAACAATTTATACACGAGACTGTGCTTAACCTGACACACAATATTATTTAGCGCAACGCAATCTGACTTTCAAAAATCTTTACAAAAGAATGGCCCTGACTAACATTAACCTATACCTTTCACAAATCACTTACCTCACAAAAATCTTCGTTACTGGAACTACTGCAATACAGCGAGCGCCACTACTGCCACCTAAATGAAAGATTCAAACTAAGGAAGGCACTAACTACTGATAGGGATAGTTAGCAAATGAAAGATATTAATAGAAAAACAAACACTGTATTTACCTTAATATCATCATATATATAGCAGTTCATGACAAATTACAAAACTCCGCCATCTCTCTCCCCACATCCACCACTGCTTTCTGTCAACAGATCTATTAAATAATAATTTTGTAATCCACATTCTTTAAAAAAGGAGCACTTGGAAAGGAAAGAACAATAAGAAGGGACTAGTAACAGTAACTGGACACATAATATTCTTTTCAAGTACATGGTAATATTTCTTTTTACAATAAGTTGTTGTGGTGCACCACTTTAATTACATAGACATTAAGATGTGAATATACATTTTCCTTTTCTGCATTGTTGTTTTTACTGTAATATTTTTTCTGCTTGAGCTATGTCATGTTTAGGTATAAGTTGCTGCTGTTTGCCAGCCATAGTGTTATTGAATTTGACTTTGTATTATTCTGTTAAGCCAGTTTTACTAATGATTTATTTTTATTGTTTGCTGCACATTGCCTTAGATTAGTTGTAATATTACAATTGCTTTGCTAATTTCTTATTGCTGCTTGCTTCGCAAATCTGCTTTTTTTTCATTGCTGTTTATATTAATTGTTTTATGTGATGCTGCATTGCCTCGTCCCTTGGTATATATATCTGAGCTCAGTAGATTTAAGTTAGCTTAAGAGGGGTAGACTATATAAGAAACTGACTATGGAGAATAGGTAAAGAATGCATTGTGACGTTATATGAAAAAGATTTGGGCCAAAATGAGTATTGTACAATGAGAAACAATTATTTTGAAAGAAATATGAATAGAATACAGGAAGGAGGTATAGATAGGACTTTTTGGGAATAATGATGAATGAAGGGAGATCTCCAAGAAGCAAAGGAAGTTTTGTTTGCAAAATACTGCAATGAAACAAACCCTGTCCTTTCCTTTTGTGTTATCCCACTATGTGTTTGTGTACCCTTGTGTATTTGTTTTCTTCCTGTCTCTGTAGTTCCATAGAATTTTTTCTTCTTCTAATACTAAGCTACATTCACTATGATGAGGAATACTGTTATCCTCGAATATAATTGGCATTAATAATATGTTATTTACCTTGTTAATATGCTTAGACATTATTTATCTGTTCTGTTTTGTTGCTCATATGTGAAGTTGATGTTTCGCAAGTTATTCTGATCTTTTATGTATTTACTTATGTCATAATTCCTGTAACACTGATGTATATGTTTATTTCTATTCTGTTGTAAAGCCTGTACTACAAATGTTATCTGTACTGTTATGTTTTTAATGATGTGTTTTGTACCTTTGTTATTGTATTCTTATGTTATAAAATTGTAATTGACACCAGTTCATCAAATTAAGTAACTTGTAAGTTACATTTCACTGCACACATTTCTGTTGGTCATAGTATATGGACAATATGTGAGAAGTTGGGGCTCTTAGTGTTTACATGTGTGTTAATAATTCAGCAAGGGACTGGATAACAGCATTGCTGGTTCTAAGGACAATTCCAAAAACTTTGTGAGTGCACAAGTGGTGGTTATGGACTTGCTCTATTATCCGCAAGACTCTTCAATGGTGATTGTGCACCTGCACAGTCGCAGCAGATGGCTGCTGGCCATCTCTACAAGGACTACAGTGGGTCTGCATCTCTGGTGGCCCACCAATACCAGAATCTCTACCAGGACTACAGTGGGCCTGTCCACAATCTCTACAAGGACTACAGTGGGTCTGCATCTCTGGTGGCCCACCAATACCATACTCTCTACCAGGACTACAGTGGGTCTACTCTGTGATGACCTACCTACCAATATTCATCAACTTCGACTGACTCTGTTGTGGGTTTGCTCTGTTGTGGCCCATTACCTGTCAGCATGTCAAGAGTCAGCACTGTCATTCAGTTGGAAGGACAACACTACTTCTTCAAGACTGCGTGGAAATCCACTACTTCCGTGTGCATTGTCTTTTACTGCTCAGACTTTGAAAAAAAAAAAACACTGAAATTTTACTGTGATGAACAATCTGGACTGTCTTTATGGACTGTGAGAAAATTTTAGGTTTTGACCAACATTGTATGAACAAGTGTGTGCATTGGATATCTTTGTTATTGTAATTATGAAAATTTTTTTCAAATCATTATTGGCCACTGCCCAAAAATATTTTGTAAAATTTTTTGTGGGGAGCATGGGGGCTATGTAAGTAGGCTGTTTATGTTTTCTTTATGTAAGTAGGCTGTTTAGGTTCTTATATTGGTAACGCCGCCGCCACGTAGCGCTCTCTGTATGAAAATCACTGGCTGTGCTGTGTGCAGTCTGTGGCTAGTTTGCATTGTTGTCTGCCATTGTAGTGTTGGGCAGCGGCAGCTGGATGTGAACAGCGCGTAGCGTTGCACAGTTGGAGGTGAGCCGCCAGCAGTGGTGGATGTGGGGAGAGAGATGGCGGAGTTTTGTAATTTGTCATGAACTGCTATATATATGATGATATTAAGGTAAATACAGTGTTTGTTCTCTATTAATATCTTTCATTTGCTAACTATCCCTATCAGTACTTAGTGCCTTCCTTAGTTTGAATCTTTCATTTAGCTGGCAGTAGTGGCGCTCGCTGTATTGCAGTAGTTCCAGTAACGAAGATTTTTGTGAGGTAAGTGATTTGTGAAAGGTATAGGTTAATGTTAGTCCTATGTAAGTAGGCTGTTTATGTTTTCTTTATGTAAGTAGGCTGTTTAGGTTCTTATATTGGTAACGCCGCCGCCATGTAGCGCTCTCTGTATGAAAATCACTGGCTGTGCTGTGTGCAGTCTGTGGCTAGTTAGCATTGTTGTCTGCCATTGCAGTGTTGGGCAGCGGCAGCGCGTAGCGTTGCACAGTTGGAGGTGAGCCGCCAGCAGTGGTGGATGTGGGGAGAGAGATGGCGGAGTTTTGTAATTTGTCATGAACTGCTATATATATGATGATATTAAGGTAAATACAGTGTTTGTTCTCTATTAATATCTTTCATTTGCTAACTATCCCTATCAGTAGTTAGTGCCTTCCTTAGTTTGAATCTTTCATTTAGGTGGCAGTAGTGGCGCTCGCTGTATTGCAGTAGTTCCAGTAACGAAGATTTTTGTGAGGTAAGTGATTTGTGAAAGGTATAGGTTAATGTTAGTCAGGGCCATTCTTTTGTAGGGATTTTTGAAAGTCAGATTGCGTTGCGCTAAATAATATTGTGTGTCAGGTTAAGCACAGTCTCGTGTATAAATTGTTCTAAGGGGACGTTTCAACACCAACGTGAATAGTCTTTTTGTTGCCACTTCCCCCAATGATTTTAGAAATTCTGATGGAATGTTATCTATCCCTTCTGCCTTATTTGACCGTAAGTCCTCCAAAGCTCTTTTAAATTCCGATTCTAAAACTGGATCCCCTATCTCTTCTAAATCGACTCCTGTTTCTTCTTCTATCACATCAGACAAATCTTCACCCTCATAGAGGCTTTCAATGTATTCTTTTCGCCTATCTGCTCTCTCCTCTGCATTTAACAGTGGAATCCCCGTTGCACTCTTAATGTTACCCCCGTTGCTTTTAATGTCACCAAAGGTTGTTTTGACTTTCCTGTATGCTGAGTCTGTCCTTCCGACAATCATATCTTTTTCGATGTCTTCACATTTTTCCTGCAGCCATTTCGTCTTAGCTTCCCTGCACTTCCTATTTATTTCATTCCTCAGCGACTTGTATTTCTGTATTCCTGATTTTCCCGAAACGTGTTTGTACTTCTTCCTTTCATCAATCAACTGAAGTATTTCTTCTGTTATCCATGGTTTCTTCGCAGCTACCTTCTTTGTACCTATGTTTTCCTTCCCAACTTCTCTTCGCTATATTCAGTATTTTACGTTTATTGACATTCGAAGACACCTACAGTTTATTAGACCAAATGGGAATCCATTTCGACTAGCTTACTGCAGTCGCCTCTCGGTCTCTCTCTACAGTATTTTCCCCCCTACACTTCGCTCCACAACTAAACCGACGAATCGTTGACTCCTCAGGATGTGTCCTACCAACCGAGTCCTTCTTTTAGTCAAGTTGGGCAGTACATTTCCTTTATCTGTAATTCCACTCAGTATCTCTAAATTGGTCATGTAATCTTGATCATTCTCCTCTATTACCACATTTCAAAATTTTTTCATGTCCTTTTTGCTTGAACTATTTGGTGACCATTTCCTTCAAAAATATATTGTCATAAGAGACAGCCACCGCGCGGGATTAGCCGAGCGGTCTAGGCGCTGCAGTCATGGACTGTGCGGCTGGTCCTGGCGGAGGTTCGATTCCTCCCTCGGGCATGGGTGTGTGTGTTTGTCCTTAGGATAATTTAGGTTAAGTAGTGTGTAAGCTTAGGGACTGATGACCTTAGCAGTTAAGTCCCATAAGGTTTCACACACTTTTGAACGTTTGAACATAAAAGATATCGGAAAAGTCTGTGTATTATCATCCGCCTAATATGTGGAGGAAATAAATCAGGTATGTTTCTCTTTTATACGGAAGTTAAACATAATGCGAAGACACACCTTAACTCTCTATACAAGAATTTTTAGATGGAAGCTAAAGTTTATCAACGTTCTGTAATGAAGTGAGATGCTCCTATTCGAAATATCACATCAAGGACGCACAGTTAGTTTTGTATCTTGTACTGATGTAGTAAATGATATACATGAGACTATATCCTAAAACGAAGATATGTTTTTGTTTGCAAGTAGTACAAAACATACTCTCAACAACTGCTGTACAACACTTGTGAGGAACGGGACTGTAAAGCAATAAATTTTTGAAATGATTCCTCTGTGCTACAAAGTTTCACCCAAATCCGTACTTTATGCGATACGTCTCCCAGAAATTTATATCGATTTTGTGGTGCGTTCGCTTTACAAAATGGTTCAAATGGCTCTGAGCACTATGGGACTTAGCATCTGAGGTCATCAGTCCCCTAGAACTTAGAACAACTTGAACCTAACTAACCTAAAGACATCGCACACATCCATGCTCCAGGCAGGATTCGAACCTGCGTCCGTTGCCGACGCGCGCTGCCAGACTGAAGAGCCTAGAACCGCTCGGCCACAGCGGCCGGCGTTCGCTTTACAGATATGACTTGTTAACAGCTGCTTTTAAAATTCTTTTGAAAGACTCCATTTAGGCCCTCTCCTATTTAGCTCTCTCGTGACGTCATCGAATTACTCTTCGCTGTGAAGACACATTTTTGTCAGGGAGTAGAAAGGCGGGCAGTCTGGGGTGCTGGGGAGGACTTGCCAAACAGACCTGCGGCCGCGTGCCCGCCTGATATTGGCCGAGAGGGCAAACAGCCGCGGATCTGAGGGCGACGGCCCTTCAAAGGGCGCGGCGCGGCCCCGGGCCACGCGCCGGCGCTCCCAGCTGAGGCAGAAAGGGCTGCGAGCACTCGTGGGCCTCGTGCGCCTTGGCGTATCAAAACTGGAAGTCCATCAAAAACCTAAATCCATATCTCAGCACCTCATGTGTAATTCATTTAATACTCTGCAACTGTTATTTACTTTCTAGGAACTCACAAGGGGAAACCGCCTTAGGTCGCTCTCGGAAACAGTCCGGATTTTGCAGGCTGAAAGAAGTATGAAATTAAAGGGACACGTATCTTGGCTTAGATACCAACGATCAACATATTCCGAGAAAACGAGGGTCAATGTTTCGACGTCACTTCGTTAGTCTGTTGCGCGTAGTAAAATCATGTGTATGTCTTTCTTTGTGTTCAAGTATCTGAAAACAGTATATTTGTGACAAAGCGTAATACGACGGAATTATTGAGAAAAAAAATAAGCTTTTCAAATCTTATTAAAAATATATTTTGTCATCACATATCATATCTCATCTTACATAATTAACACTAATTGATTATGAGACACATAACACATTCCAGTATTCCACATTTGCTTTGGTTTTTACTTTTATACTTCAAGCGAACCAGTGCATTTCCTCGGATGATACCTAAAATACAATCATTCAAACAACGAAAATTCACATAACTACGAGCAAAAAGCGAAGTCACGTGTGCCCAATCATTTGTAATGCGCTTATCATTAAGAAAAGCAACTTCCTTAACACTGTTAAAACCTCTCGACCTGGCGACAATTTCGCGGCAAACGACGCACCTCGAATGATTTTCTCTAAAGCTGGAGTCTACAGTTGAATATTCATCATTTTAAACGAATCGCTTTCACTTGTGATTTACCTTTGCTGTGCGATGGGAATAGCGTAAGTGTAATTCTTCACTGTCGGTATGTCACTGGGTTGATAGAGTGGCATATGATTCGACGGGATTACTTACAATGAACACGCCCGTATTTTTATTTTGTCGATAAACAGACCATCTTGTAGGAAAGAATAGCGTTGCCCATCCTATGAGTGAGTGATGTACAGAAATGATTCTGTTTTACTTAAGACAGCAAAACATTTCGAAAACCTAATGATAGGTGTCATTCGTGAGCTTCCCAGATTTTGTGTTTGTTACGTACTCGTCCCATTAATTGGTTTACCTCGTGTTGTACTCAAGGACCAATTTTGCCACTGACTTCATACGAAGAATGTGACGTATGTGCCTCAGCGCGTTGCTCGAGGTGTTCCACATTAATATGTTTTTAAAATTTGTGTGATAAGTATCACTATGGTGAATGCACTGGTTCTCTTGAAGTATAAAATTCAACGCAAAAATTGACATACTGGGATATATATGTTTCTCATTTTCAGTTGATGTTAATTATACAGAAAATAAAGCATAATTGTTTGCAACATACCACAGTGGCGTAGAGGAAATCGAGACGAACAATTTGATCTACGACGTTTGAGGTTTATCAAGTCGAGAAACTACCACATACTTGCCTATAAAAACCAACTAATGTACAGCTCATGAACGTTGCGCGAGATTTTCCGCATTTTCCTGCTCTCTGCGTGCAGTCTACCAGAAACAGTAAATAGAACATTTTTTTAAGAAAGTTTAATGTTATTTAATTTTGTACTGGAATACGTTTCCATTAGAGGCCGCAGTTTTCGAGTTATTCAAGAAAAACGTACAAAGGTGACCCTCAAACGCATGCCCAACCTCACCCCTCCATTTCAGGACTAGTAAACTCCTGGCACTCCTTTCTACCACTACAAAAATGAAAAAAATGCGACTACGCGAATTACGATATTCGATCTTTTTTGGTCTTCACTGATTGAGTTACTGCCGTACACGGCTTGCGTAATTTTATCTCGCAGTTTTGGCAATTTCAGCAGCATATAATTGTCGTTTACACCCTGTACAAAATTTATGAGATTTGTGATGATGTGATGTACTTTTAATAAGATGTGAAACGTTTATTTCTTTAGTTGATAATTCCATTGTATTTCACGATATTCCTAAAAAAGTTGATGTAACCTACATACGCAACAAAAAAAAGCTGGATTACAACACGGACCCAAACAGTCGAAATTGATTTTGCTAGATGCGAGAGTACTAACGAAATGAAATCGAAACTTTGACCGTCTTTTCTCGGAAGAAATAGAGTGTTGACACCTAATCAAAAGTAGGTATTCCATTATATTCACACTTCTTTCATCCAGCGAAGTTTCGACTGCGTCAGAGATCGACCTAAGAGTGTAGATGGTACCCCATATGGAACGCAAAAGTGAAAAGGAATAAGCTGGATACACACAAAGAAACCTTCTTCGACGAGAAAGAAACACTGCGCCAACCTAGTCGCCTCCGTGTTTCTCTTTACATCGATAAAATCCGTCTGAGGGGTTTTGAGGTGAAGGAACGGAACCTTCCATTCTAAACCGATATCCGAAGGTTTACCGACTGCACGATTCTGCAAAGGAGAGAATGTCGAAACGAATTTTCCTCAAAGATTATAACTGTGTGCAAGATCGAAACAAGTAACCGATCCGCTGCTATTCGTGGGCGTCGTTCATATAAACTAAGCAATTCGAGCACTACTCAAAGCTCTGTACTGTAAGTATCAAACTCCACACACTGTTGCAAACGTACTGAGCAAGTAAGCGAATTAGAGATCAGGGAAAAAAATTTATTACGTAGAGACTCCTGCCCTGGAGGTTCTACTTCAGCAAAGAAAAAAATTTACGACTCGGGTATCCATTAATAAACTATGGGTATATCTAACTGAATTAGAGGTAGCTAGCCTGTTGGAGTAAGAGATCCTTCCTATTGCCATAGCGACTGCATGTTTCGGCGTGTGAAACGAATGAGGTATTGTCAGGTGAAAGTCTTTGACGTGGCGGCTTAGAGCAGGACACTCAGGCTGCAAGTTCTACTATGAGGTGAAGAAGTTGGAACAGGAGAGGAATTCGTGGCGGGACGCATCAAACTAGTCGGAAGACTGACGACTTATAAAAAATGTTTACTGCTAAAATAAGCCCGCGCCTGAATGCTGTGCTCCGAACATACGTTCTCAGAAACTTCTTCTTCAAATTAAGGTCTATGTTTAATACTACTATTTTCTTGGCCAACAATGCCCTTTTTACCATTGCTAGTCTGCTTTTGATGTACGTATTTGGTTACTTTGCTGCATAGGCAGTAGAACTCCTTAACTTCATCTATGCCGTGACCATCGATCCTGATGTTAATCTTCCCGCTGTCTTCATTTCTGCGACTTCTCATTATTATTATAGGACAAGTTATACTACAGGTATGCCTCGTCACATTTTAAGCGGATGTTTTTACATCCATGAGAGTGACAATTTTTCGTTTGGCATATTTTATAGCTCTAAGACGCGATCTGTTCAGTAGTTGTATTCCGCTGTATTGCTGACTGAAACCTGTAATCTAAAGTTATGTGAGCAATGGCGGAAATATAAGAAATTCGTTCCAACCTTCCTAGACCAGTGCTTTAATCCGCGACCATGTCACAGCTTGTGAAAAATAATACGACCATCAAATCGTCGCAATCGCTGGCTTCACATTTTGCAATAGGGCGTACATTTAGTTACAATAAAATCAGCCTTAACTTCTACTAACCACTGTGGCCATGAACTACTCTCTACTGCTAACAGTACTATCAAAGGAATTACTAATTCGCAGTATATACATAACTTTGCATATGTACATATAATCTTAATCACTCTCGCAGCGCCGGCCGGATTGGCCGTGCGGATCTAGGCGCTACACTCTGGAGCCGAGCGACCGCTACGGTCGCAGGTTCGAATCCTGCCTCGGGCATGGATGTGTGTGATGTCCTTAGGTTAGTTAGGTTTAATTATTTCTAAGTTCTAGGCGACTGATGACCTTAGAAGTTAAGTCGCATAGTGCTCAGAGCCATTTGAACCATTTTGAACTCTCGCAGCGTAACGATCACAACAGGATTCACGAGGCTCTCCTCGCAGAGATTTCAACGCAAACCCAAGGCGTTCAAGAAGAATACATCAAACTAAATACACGATACTGCGTTCACGGCCCGACCGTGCGAAATACAACATAATCCTTGCTACATTCACTGTAAACGGGGTTCAGTTCGCACAACCCAGCATTCAATCAGCACCTCAAAATCAATGACTGCCACTAAAGCACCAAGCGTTCTTTCTGTTCTATTGTGCGATCGAAACTTTTTTCTGATTATCTGTCGGAGCCGCCGTCCTCTCGCCACGGGCAAACACAGCGACTCAAAGTTATGCCGTGGTCGAAAGGATTTCACATTAAGAACCAATGTTTTTTCGCATCTGCAGAGGAAATTTTCAAGGGGCATCGTAGTTTGAGTGTCTGATTCACACTCTGGCAACCTAATAACAGCAGGAAAGTCTGTTTACGCCGGCACAATTGGCCGTTGTTGAGTGTCATCGTCCGCTGGTGCTGTCACCCTATGGTGGGAAACTAGTAAACATCTTCTTCAGCACCGGGATATCATACAATTTCACGCCCTCCTCCTTCCTACTGAAATTGCTGATGTGTTTAACCCTATTTACGACCTTTCTGTACAACCTCACATCGTACCTGCTGGTGGCTGCCGGTATTTGAGTCCTATCAAAGTAAATGTGATGGTCTCCTGGGCTGCAAAACATGGTCCGCAGCAGCTAATACGTCAGTACCTCCCATTCAAAAGTTGATCTTGGGCTCATATAGTCATTTTCTTCTTTTGGATTTACCCATGTGCATCTCCCCATACCTACATGGAATCCTATAAATACCTGCTTTTTCCAGTCGTTTGGGAGCATCCTTGGCCAATTTTAGGTGATCCCCATCTTACGGTAGAGTTTGCAGATGACCGCGACCTTCCGTCTTGTCAACATTTTCCCTATGCAGTTAGTAACGTCCTCAACGAAGGAAATGAAAACTCTATCGATTTCACAGGCGCTTGTCCACCGCTAAGATTTTTGCGCGGCTGTCAAACTCTCTTTTACCTCGGTAAAAGAATAAACATTCTCGAGCAGTAAATTGGTGAGGTGTTTTAATTCCGCATGAAGCAGCTCTGCGTTGCAGATGTTCTTTCCTCTATCCGCCAACGTTTTTATGATGTCTTGCTTTTATTGCGGCTGGTAGTTGGAATTCCGGTGTAGGTAACGGTCTGTGTGCCAGGGTTTTCGCTAAACTGTGTGACTTACGCTACCATTTTCTTTCCTGAAAATTAACGTATCACGAAAATGTAAACTACCGCCAGCTCCATTCTCCTCCTCCATTTTTTTTTTTTGAGTCATCAGGTTTTTGGCACGTCACGAATTCCTCTCCTGTGGCAACATCTTAAAAAAAAATGGTTCAAATGGCTCTGAGCACCATGGGACTTGACTTCTGAGATCATCAGTCCCCTAGAACTTACAATTACTTAAACCTAACTAACCTAAGGGCATCACACACATCCATGCCCGAGGCAGGATTCGAACCTACGACCTTAGCGGTCGCGCGGTTCCACACTGTAGCGCCTAGGACCGCTCGGCCACTACGGCCGGCGCAACATCTTCATTTCAGAGTAGCACTTGAAAACGAAGTCCTCAATTATTCAATTATTTGCTGGAATCTCTCTCTACAGTTTTGGCCCTCTGCAGCTCCTTCTAGCACGAAGGAAGTCATTCCGTGATGTCTTAACAGATTTCCTGACGTCCTATCTCTTCTCCTTATCAGCGTTTCCCTCGTACTCCTTCCCTCTCGGATTCTGTACAGAATCTCCTCATTCCTTACCTAATCAGTCCACCTAATTTTCAACAGCCGTCTATAGCACCACATCTCAAATGCTTCCCTTCTCTTCTGTTCCAGTTTTCCCACAGTCCATATTTAATTATCGTACAATCCTGAGCTCCAAACGAACATTCTCAGAAATTTCTTCCTCAAATTAAGGTCTTCGTTTGATACTAGTAGATTTCTCTTGACCAAGAATGCCCTTTTTGCCAGTTCTGCTCTGCTTTTGATGTCCTTGTTCCGTCCGTCGTTGTTGGTTTTCTCTCTCTCTCCTTTTTTTTTTTTTTTTTTTTTGAAATTTAAGTAAGCTCCTACGGGACCAAACTGCTGAGGTCATCGGTCGCTAGGCTTACACACCACTTAACTTACGCTAAGGACAACAATGCGCGAGGTAGGATACGAACCTCCTGTGGGGAGGGGAGTGGAGGGGGGGGGGGGGGAGAGGAACTGTGGCAAGGCGCCTAAGACTGCGTTGTTTATATTGCTGCCTAGGTATAGAATTCCGTACCTTCATCTATTTCGTGAACATCACTCCTGATGTTAAGTTTCTTGCTGTTCTCATCTCTGCTAAGTCTCATTACTTTCGTCTTTCTCCGATTTACTCTCTGTCCATGTTCTGTACTCATTAGACTGTTCCTTCCATTCAGCAGATGATGTAAACTGTTCTTCACTTTCACTCAAGATATCAATGTCATCAGCAGATCGTATCACTGAATTTTAATTCCACTCCAGAACATTTCTTTTATTTCCATCATTGCTTCTTCGATGCATAGATTGAACAGTAGGGGTGAAAGACTACGTCCCTGTCTTCCACCCTTTCTCATTCGAGAGCTTCGTACTTGGTTTTACACTCTTATTGTTCGCTCTATGGCTCTTTTACATATTGTATATTATCCTTCATTCCCTGTAGCTTTCCCCTGTTTTTCTTAGGATGTCGAATATTCCATTCATCTATATATTATTCTAGTCAACAATTCGGATTCATGAGCTGTTAAGCTGATTGTGCGAAAATTCTCGCAGTTGTTGCTCTTTCAGTCTTCGGAATTCTGGATGATATTTTTTCGAAAATCAGATGATATGTCCGCAGATTCTTACATTCTACACACCAGTGTGAACAGTTGTTTTGTTGCCATTTTCTCCAATGATTTAGAAATTCTGATGGAACGTTGTCTTTCCCTTCTGCCTTACTCGATCTTAAGTCTTCTAAAGCTCTTTTAAATTCTAATACTGGATCTCCTACCTCTTCTAAATATACTCCTCTTTCTTCTTCTGCCACATCACACAAATCTTCCCCCTCATAGAGCCATTCAATGTACTCTTTCCAACCATCCGATCTCTCCTCTGCATTTAACAGTGGAATTCCCATTGCAGTCCTAATGTTACCACCCTTGCTTTTAATTTCACTGAAGGTTATTCTGACTGTACTATGTGCTGAGTCAGTCCTTCCGACAATCATTTCTTTTCCTTCACACTTTTCACGCAGCTATTTCTTCTTAGCTTCCCAGCACTTCCTATTTATTTCATTTCTCAGCGACTTGCACTTTTGTATTCCCCAATTTCCCTGAACATTTTTGTACTTCCTTCTTTCATCGACCAACTGAAGTATTTCTTCTGCTAACCCATGTTTTCCTCGTAGTTACCTTCTTTTTACCTATGTTTTCCTTTCCAGCTTCTGTGATTGTCCTTTTTAGAGATGCCCACTCTATTGCGTACAGAGTTATTCCTTTATGCTGGACCTACAGTCTTAGAGAACTTCAAGCGTGTGCCGTCATTCCTTAGTACTTCCGTACCCCAGTTTTTTGCTTATTGATTATTTCTGGCTAGTCTCCGAAACTTTAGTCTACTCTTCATCACCACTACATTGTGATCCGAGTCTATATCTGCTTCTGAGTAAGCCTTATACTCCAGTATGTGATTTTGGAATCTTTGTCTGTCCATGATGCAATCCAGCTGAAACCCTCCCCTATCAGCCGTCCTTTTTTATGTATACCTCCTCCTCTTGTGAGTCTTGCATAGCACCGCTCGCTATGCTTCCCATGCTCGTATTATCAGTTTAACAAGCAGCGCGTGATCTGTATAAATGCGTTCGCTTTCCGCGGGAGCCGCTAGGGTCCTCACTGCATCATGTGACAATGCTGCTCCATACGGCGTATGAAATATTAGGTTGGTGCGTACGCTCGTAGCCTTTTGTTTTTCGTGTATTCCTGCTGTTATGGGTTTATTTACGGATTGTCGTTTTTATTTGTAGTTCAGTGTTGCTATTAGAGTTTACATATTGTCATCTGGGGATAGTGAATGGAACTTGGGACGCTAGAAAGTGGAGCGCGAAACGGAGGAATTTGAACCATTCCGACATATCCTTCCGTCTGAGTTCAGTAGAGATTGACAGTAGCAGGGGCAGCCAGAAAGATTCGCGCGATCTGTGGGATAATGCCACTCGACAGAGCACGGCTGGAAAAATGGTTTTCTCGTTTCAAAGAGATTCTTTTAGACATTAGTGGCTCTTCACGTTCAAGAAGACCGTCGAGATTGATGAAGACCATTTCAAAGCATTAGTTCACAATGGCCCGCGTCATTGTGCTCGAGAACTGACAAATGTGATGAACTGTGACCATTCCACAGTAGTGTGACATTTGCGTGCAATGGCGAAGGTTATAAAATAAGGCTTATGGGCACTGCAAGATCAAACCCAAAACACAAAAATCAACAGCTGGCTCTTTGTGCATGATTTCGTGCTCGTCATCAATTGGCCCATGAGCAAGACTGACCATTCCTACCCCGTATCGATACAGGTGACGAGAAAAGGTGTCGTCATGCTAACGTAAGGAAAAGAAAGGAATGGTTGAGCCCAAACAAAGCAGCAACTCCCGTACAAAGACTTGCACGCATCCACGCAAGATAGTGTTATGCATCTCGTGGAACTGTGACGATGTGGTGTTCTACGAATTCGCTTCCCCGATTTATTATCATCTCTGAAGACATATATTGTCAATAGCTAAGACATCTTGCAGACGCAATCCAAGAACAGCGACAAGTAAGACTGCGTGAAGTATTGCTACTCCACAATGACGCCCGCCCTCATTCTGACAAGAAACGCTGTACAGGAGTCGGGCTGGGAAGTCGTATCGCCCCTTCCTTGATCACCTGACGTTGTGCGTTCAGATTTTCACCACTTCCTATTACTATCGAATAACCTCCAAAAACTTCCTTTCCGAACGAAAATGCTCTCCGACCACGGTTCGGCAAGTTCTTCGCTTCAAAACCATGTGATCTGTAGAGACGTGGAATATAAAAGTTACCCCAATGTTGGCAGACTATTGTAAATAATGAGGGAGAATATATTATTGATGACTAAAGTCTCTGTTATGTGTACCAGCTGTGTTCAGTAAACTTACAGAAAAGTGCTACAAACTTACACCCGAACCTAATATAACCAAATCTATAACGTTGAAATGGACTACAGCATAACATTTTCGTAGAGCTATGATGTGTTGTAGAGCTATATTCAACTTCGCACTGACTAAAATTGATGTTCATAGAGGTGAGGACTGGGCGATCATTGCAGTCGTCCGAGTGGACAAGGACAACGTGGCTAACATAGCTCACTCCCGTCTAACTATGAATAATGTTGCCAGATACCATCCCGACAGCTTGGCTGGTGGTTGATAATGAGGATGCAAACCCGGATCTACTAGAAAAAAAACAAATAAAATAAAAAAATAAAGAGCGATATTTCTATGAACAGCTCTATAAATACTGCTAGTAAAGAATTGGAATAATCATATAGTTGTTTTCATTGACCTTCACTTGCCGACAAAAAATTTATTTTTCCATCCTTTTGGATACTACTATTTTTCATAGTGTGAAACCTTCCCGTCTCCTCTATATCTCTTTTGTTACGCAACCTTCCCTTCTACAATAACCTATGAAACCTTCCCTTACGATTTCTATCTCTTGCTTAGTAATAACAAATGAAATCTTCCCTTTGAAATTAATTATCTTTCTCAATCTTCGCTTATTAAAAGTGATTTGCTGATTATTTCGACGAAACATAGAATGTGTCATCTTCCTGGCCCTCAGTCGTAACCTGCAATAACCCAAAACTGTACCTTACCTTTTTTACTGTTACTGGATCGCCATCTGCTGCTACATCGAACTGCGACGTGAATATACTTACTCTGTTTTACTATACTCTATTATCTGCTGGTGGGCTGTCATAATAAGTGGCTGTATTTATTACCAAAACTGACGTTATTCTTTAATAGCAAGGCTGACGTTATTCTTTAATAGCAAGGCTGACGTTATTCTTTAATTAATTTGACTGAAGTTACGTAATTCATAGTTAAACTTTTTTTTGACAACAGTAAAATTTTGCAGAGTTTTACGTTGATGGTTTTTGGGACGGATTGTAATCAGTAATGCAATATTGCTGGCAAAAATTTATTATATTCTGAAAACGATTCTTCAAATATTTACTGTTGGTAATGAAATGATTTTACAAACATTCAAATGGGACTTACTTTTTACAATAATCTTACAACTAGCATTGCGCAAACATACCTTCAGTAGTCTTGAGTTTCTCAAAAAAAATAATTCGATAATATTAGTTCCTCTCACGATAATAGTTAGCTGATGTCTCTGTACATCCGTTTATAATCTCCTGTAAATCATAGATGGTGGCTGGCAGGCACACCGCTCATCTCAACCTCTCGCTCCAGACCTGCTACCGACTCGCTTCACATCTCGCTTGCTACCGACTTCCAACGAACGCTAAAGTTCGGTCTCTCCCGCCAACAATGGTGCAGACAATCCCTGCTACCATTACAAAGTGTATCAAAGCGCGGCCTTTCCCGCTCTTTTCTTAAAATGTATCCATACGCGGTCTCTCCCGCCCTTTTTAAAATGGTATCAATGTGCGGTCTCTCCCGCCAACAATACTTTGGTGCAGACATTCCCTGCTACCACTATTATTTCCAACATGACAAATATTAATTATTCTTACTTAATCCTATTAATAAAATATAAACATCTTTCATAAATTGTGGTTTGACAATATACAATAGAAATATATACGCCTTACACGTGTACATGTATACAGACGTACTTTTCGACAGTGACATAAAATTCAAAAGATAACAAGACAGGCACGACCACTGTGGAATACGTAGGGCGCGTGAGAATGGCTTTTCAGACTGTGGTACCCTGGAGAGGTCGCCGCTAAGGGTCTGCCGAATCAGTGCTGTTTGTGACGTCAGCAGGTGGCGATACGTCACTCCGGCGATAACGCAGGCCATTGTGGCTCTAACGAGAGCGTCGTTTTGTCAACTCCGCTGCGCGGGACGCCCCCCAGGCGGAAGAAGACGCCGCACGACCCGGCGCGAAGCACTCCTTCTGACGATCCAGCTGAGTGAGAACCGGGGGGGGGGGGGGGGGAGGGAGGCGCCGCCTCCTGACGATCGCTCCACAGCGCCGAGAGATGGAACGGCGGAAATGAACCGCGTCAAGTCGTTTGGGCGTCTGTCAGATTGCCGCGGGCGCTTGAGCACAGGTGGATGTAGGGCCACAGGAACAGCGTACACGCCGGTCTCGAGCGCGGTACACGTCAGCGCAGAGCACCAGGTCTCGTTAATGTTTACCGTTGCGTAAAAATAGGAAATTAGCCCATTTCCCTCACCATTATGCTGGGCTCTAAACTGAAAGAAGTTTTTACTGCTCTTGAAAGTGTCTGAGAGTCATGTAGCCGTGCATTTGCGTACTAGCGTTGCTTCACCTGTCTTCTATGCCTTACTTCCTCTTTTTAAGTTTTGGCAATGTTGGTTATACGCGGTGTTCAAAAAGTCTTTCCGCAGTGCCGTATGATTGTTAGCCGCGCTTCCGTATGCTGCAGTGAATATACCGAAATGAAACTCAGCGAATTACAACTTATTAATTTAGTGAATATTCATTTTTACTTACAAGTTTTCACATTAAATGTTGAAAAAATGCCCTCTGTTGTTGAATACATAATTCAGTTAGTCTAATCATGTTTCCAAACACAAGCTGTAACATTTCAACTGTTACAGAAGCAGTGAAAGTGGATATTGCAGTTTTCAGTTCATCGATGGATTTTGGACGGTTTTTATAGACAGTTGCTTTCACTGCACCCCAGAAGAAAATGTCAGGTGGTGTTAGGTCAGGCGATCGTGGAGGCCAAAGTACCTGCGAAATTATGCAATCACCAGAAACATCAGTAAGCAGTGACATTGAAACGCGAGCTGTATGCGCGGTTGCACCATCTTGTTGAAAATAACCTTCCAGTATTTCACTTAACACAAATTCTCCTATGAATGGGAGAGTCCACTTGAAGGGAAGTAAACCCAAGCAGGCGGACAATCATACGGCACTGCGGGGAGACTTTTTGAACACCCCGTATGTTTGATGGCCACAGAGGAACAACAGTGCTTGGAAACTCCTCCTAGAGCAGGCGAGAAACTTTTTTATGATACATTCTCGAATCTGTGTCAATTCTGAATTTAGCACTACTCAGATTGAGCGTAAAAAAAGTTCAAACGCTGATGTAGAAACTCTTTAGTATACCTTGAACTGGAAATAATACAGTATTGTTCCATTTTAGGGAAAATATTTTCCTTTACAGAGAAACTGAACGTAATCATGAAATATATTTTTCATAACCTTTCATACAGCTTTAACCATGTCTACTGAAACGCAATCATCTCCAGTTGCCTTTCCATTTCATGCACCTCCTTTGGCTGTATACACCTCATTGTGCTGTCCCAGTAATGCCATTACTTTAGTTGAAATACATGACGGACACAATTCTCTTTTCAAGTCAATTTATTTAATACCGGTTTCAGTCGTAAAAACCTGACAAAATAAACTGAGATACGAGACAACATACGTTCATCACTCATTTCAACAAATACGAGGGTTGCTTAGAACGTAATAACATCGCATTTTTTTTCTCAGCCGAAAACAATGCTACGAATGCGAAACGTTACGTATGTATTATTTGAAGCCTCCTGAGTGAGCGCGCCAAGTTTCCGTCACATCCGACAGATAGCGTAGCTGCAGGGCAGTGATGTACGTTACAACCAACGTGCCGTCATTGAATTTCCCACTGCAGAGAAAGAAAATGTGGTAAATATTCACAAGCGCTTTTGCAAAGTCTATGGAGCATTTTATATCGGCAAAAATATAGTTAGTCGTTGGCCACGGAGGGTGAGGTCATCAGAAGACGGTTCTGCGGAGCTCCACGATTTGCAGCGGTCGGGCAGACCATCGACGGCTGTTGCAACGAGCTGATGTCATTCGCGAGGACAGATGCATTACGAATCGGTAGTTGGTGCTGCATCTGTAAATCAGCAAAGGAAGTGTGGATGCAGTTATCCGTACTCGTGGACATTCAAAACTGTTTGCAAGATGGGTCCCGCCGTTAGGGTGGATCACAAATCGCACAGAAGAAACATTTGTCTTGATTTGTTGCAACGTTTTGAAGCTGAGGGCGAGGCCTTCTTGCCCCGAATTGTGACAGGTGATGAAACCTGTGTTCACCAGTTGGAGCCCGAAACAAAAGGGCAGTCGATGGAATGGCGCCATTCCTACTCCCGACAGAGGAAAGAATTCAAAGCAACTGCTTCCGTCGGTAAGGTTATGATCACCTTGTTCTTGGGCTGTGAAGGTGTGATTCTCATTGATGTGATGGCAAGAGACGATACCATTATTTGAGAATCATATGTCAACACATTAACAAAATTCAAGATGCGCTTCCGGCGACTTTGGCGTCACAGCAACCCAGAAAATGTTTTGCTGCAACACTACAACGCTCGGTCCCATACAAGACTCACGACTGCTGAACACATCGCAAAAAAGGGCTGGGCTGTGTTACCCCATCCACCCTACAGCCCTGACCTAGCTTCCTCGGACTTTCACGTGTTTGGGCCATTAAAGGATCGCATTCGTGAAAGACATTTTGAGGGCGATGAGGAGATGATTCACACAGTGAAGCACTGGCTCCGCCACCAGGTCAAGAATTGGTACCGACGGGACATACACACGCCCTTCTTTCACGCTGGAGGAAGGTCGTAGGATGGAGATTATGTGGAAAAACAGGGTGTGTAGATAAAGCACCATTTTTTCGTGTGTGTAATTCTCGTTACATCCAATAAAGGATTGTTGAAGATAAAATGCGGTGCTTTACTTTCTAGGCAACCCTCGTATATTGAAATGATAATTAAATCAAGACCCTAAGCCGTCGACAGGCGTTGATATACATCAACGCGGACAGGTGAAAATGTGTGCCCCGACCAGGACTTGAAACAGATTTAATTATCATTTCATATATGTTCTTCTTCTTAACAATTTCCATAAACTTATAACGTCTATCATTTTGTATATCATGTACAATGTGTCCCTCTTACGGACAATTCTTCGTATCCTGTTCTGTGTTTGCGTTAAGATTTCTCTTTATGGTCTCGTAGTGAGATCTGCAGTCATATTTCAGTTCTTCACCTTTTCAGCTGCTTGTGAACTCGTTGTCAAGTGAGCTAAACTGATTTCCGTTGAATACTTTACTTTTTTTCTTTTCTTTATTTTAATTCGTGCTGTTCGTTTACAGATTCCTCCTATGTTTGTAATATTGTTTTCAGTTTTGAAGTTCATAATAAAATGTACACTTGAGTATCCTCTTTGGCTTGTTACTCAGTGATAAATGTGCTATTTAAAGATCTCTGTGATCTTTCTTTTCTTTCACTGCACTCCCGAAACATATGATACCTAATTTGATGTTATTTTACTCTTGTTCTAACTTCACCATTCTCTCTTCGGATCCAAAGGAACTATAATTATTTGGCCGTTAGTAAAGTGTAGAATGCTTTCTGAGATCCACATTATTGTTTCCTTCGGGTTACGGAGCGAGGTGGTGCAATGATTAACAGAAGTAACCACATTCAAGAGGGCTGGGGTTCAATTCTCGTTCCATCCATCCATCCAGATTTTATTTACTGGGGTTTCCCTAGCTAGCATAAGTCAAATTGCTTGGCCGGTTTCTTTGAAATAACTGTACAATGCGACACAGACGAAAGTACGGGTGTAGAACATTAATAGGACCTGGGATAAAACTTATTAATATAGTTGAGAATTAATATTGAAACTCAGTTGTACATTTTTTGTTAATTCGGCGTTGTCCACATAGTCATATCTCAATTAAAGGCGGATGTTTCAGAAAAATACGCGTCTATTTTTATGAGATTTCAAAGCAGAACAACAAATTTTACATTAGATGCTATTTGTTCTTTCGTTTCTTTCAACGGTATTGACGACAAAAAATGGGGAACCAATGTAAACAGTGTTTCCACCTTATCACTGCTAACGCGAAAATGATTCCGCAGACTAAGTGAAACGCCATATTATTTATTATTACGGCAAAAGAGTTCCCACTCATAAGGGAAGCGGTGTGACACCAGAAGACACGGCTGAGTTGCTTCGGTACCTTTCCTGAATACCAGTTTGTGCTGCCCCTCTAGTAGGCAAGTCGTCGACCAAACATTACACCCTGAACTTCTTTTTCCTTCTCTTGGTTGTTTAGCCAACTGTGTGACAGGATGGATACTACAGCATTCTCCGTGCGCTGAACTCATTGCTTGAAATCACTCCACACTCCGCTCCGGACATTCTTTCAACTGGACTCGAATACCGGCGTCATACAGAGCAGAAGAGCGTGGCATCGCCCCCCCCCCCCCCCCCCCATGATCCACCGCCCAGCCACGGTCCGATGATTTTGACGAGGTATGTGAACAGTGCTAAGCCTTTACAGAGGTATGCTGAAAGCAATCAGTCGTGAGGTGCACTAAATTCCACACTATGTCTCAACATTCGCATTTTCCTACCGCTCAATATGACAAATCCGGCCGAGTGGTTCTAGGCGCTTCAATCTGGAACCGCGCGACTGCTACGGTCCCAGGTTCGAATCCTGCCTCGGGCATGGATGTCTGTGATGTCCTTAGGTTAGTTAGGTTTAAGTAGTTCTAAGTTATAGGGGACTGATGACCTCAGATGTTAATGCTCAGATGTTAATGCTCAGAGCCATTTGATTTGACAAATCCGCGTTCTGGTCCGCGCTTTCTTGTGTACAAGTTGATCCAAAGGGTTGCGAAAAAATTGAACGGACTGTTAGAGGAGTCGAAACACAAGTTTGGAATAGGAACTAAGTCTTAGATGTAATCATGTACAAGCTTTGGAAAGGTGGGAGTAGTGTGGACAATTAAAACGAATTTAATTTCAGCAACGATAGTTTACTATTTACTCAACACTGTTGTATATCACTGATGGTGTTCAAAATGGCGACCATCACATTCAATAGAGGCCTAAAATCGTCTTAGACAGTTCTGACGCACTTCACCAGTTGCACTAGGCATCTCACGAACCACAGCAGACAGTGCAAGTATTCTGGTGAGAAATGTTTCTTCATCGAGAACCGGACATGTACACGAGGTCTTTGATGTGCTCCAACAAGTAGTTGCACACACAGAGAACAGGACATTATCTTTGTTGAAGTGTGCATTGATTGTTCGTGGTGTTTAGTACATTCCAAATATTTCTCTGGTTCAGGATTACTTCTAAGACCTTAAATTCAAATTTAAATCTTGTATTTTGAGTCCTCTACCAATTCCTTCAATTTGTGTGCCATCTTTTGAATCACCCTGTTAGTAATTTTGACTACTAACATGTTAGGGGGTTACAAAAATTTACTCATTACACTGGAGTGTGGGACTGTAGGTACAGCCCATACTAATTTTTCCTGTTCACTCTATCATTATGCTTTATATGTACTAACTGCCACACGACGTGAACGTTTTTGTTTGACTTTGGGATCGATTCTAAATATGTAAGCAATGTTTCAAGCTTCAGATATTTATTATCAACCATGCTATAAGATCTTATTAGAAATGTTGTCCTATGTTATGGTCATTATTTTGCCTTCATCCGCATTTAAATAAGGCCGACACTCATTACACCAAATGCAAATATTGTGAAAGTTGTTGTGCATTTCCTTGCAACCATCTAGGGTGGGTACTTTACATTATACAAGTGTCGTCAAACTGGAATGCTTGTCACCCATGTACAAGACATGCTTTATTGTGCTTCAAACTTCACGTTGCTTTTGTGAGATATACCAATACGCTGAACTTTGGTATGCTAATATAGAAAGTGTCACGAAACTAGTTAAGGGTGAAAGACGTGCACGTGGTACATACAGGGTGTTTCACAATTTATGTTACACACTTCTAGAGGCTGTAGAGGGGACTTGGAAGATCAAGTTTTATATAGGAACCAATGCCGGAAACATCATCCAACGTCGCTACAGAGCCCCGGTTCTTGTAAGTTTAAGTATGTACTGGGTGATTCCGTGATTGTTACAAACTTCCAAGACTGATGGAGACGGATAAATGTATCAATACGAGGCAAAGGTCCCTGGTTCGGAAAAGAATGAGTCGAAAGTTATAAGTGAAAACTGTTCTGATACCTCTGACGGTGGAGTACGTGTACCGGCAATTTTTCTTGCTAAGACTGTAGGGTAGGCAACTTTCAGTGGTGTTAGTATGGACCAAAAGAAGAAAAAATGTCTCGTAAACATGGGCTCTAAAATGAGCGCTTACTCATTAGAGGAGATGTTTTTCTCACTAGCGAAGATGAACAAATAATCATGGCTTCTCAGGTATGCGTTTTAGAGTCATTGTTTACTGGATACATCTTTTTGTCTTGGTCCACACTATCAACTCTTAAAGTTGCCTAAACTACATTTTTAATGACAACAGCATCGATACATGTACTCCACTGTCAGATGTAACAGAACAACTTTCGCTTCTAACTTCCGAAACGTTCGTTCCTAACCAGGGACCCTTGCATCAAATTGATACATTTATCTGCCTCCACCATCCTTGAAAGTTTGTAACATTATTATTGAAGCATCCTGTATATATATACATTTACAGGTGCCGGAGCCTATGAGTCCGACGCTCTGTGGCATCGTTGGATGACATATTCGGACACGGGTCGCTCTGTAAAACTTGATCTACTACGTTCCCTCTACAACAAATATTAGTGTGTAACATTAATTGTGAAACACACTGCATATTCAATTAAATTTACGTATATAAGCCGACTTCCAATATTTATTTTGTATCTGAATGTTCAAATGTGTGTCAAATCTTATAGGACTTAACTGCTGAGGTCACCAGTCCCTAAGTTTACACACTACTTAACCTAAATTATGCTAAGGACAAACACACACACCCATGCCAAAGGGAGGACTCGAACCTCCGCCGGGACGAGCCGTACAGTCCATGACTGCAGCGCCTAAGACCGCTCAGCTAATCCCGCGCGGCATTTTGTATCTAATTAAGATCATACGTGCTCGATAAATTCGCTTATGAAACCTAAGTCGTAAAACTTCTCCTACAATTAAAACGTGTTTTTCATGTTAATTGTACCACATGTGTGTAAGTCGTCGTTATATGCTTTCTAGTCACATCAATGTGACCGCCTGTCAAAAGCGAGACGTGGAGGAAGAGGGTTATTGAACTTCTGGAAGGTTCTGGAATGTACCGAAGGGGAATTCGGTACGCCGAATCGAGTGCCCTGCCAAGCTGCTCCAGGTTTCTTGGTAGAGGATTCATGACACGAACAGACCGATCGATGTGGCTCAACAGATTCTCGGTTGGGTTCAAATGCGGCGAGTTTGGTGGTCAAGGAAGTACGGTAAGCTCATCCTGCTGCTCTTCGTACCGTACACGCACATTGCGACCTGTGAGACACATTGCATTATCCTGCTGGTAGATACCATCGTGTCAATTAAAAACAAAGTGCATGTCTGGGAAGACATGGCCCCCAAATAAGGATGCGTACCAGTGTTGATCGATTGTGCCTTCCTGAATGTTGATGTCCCCCAGGGAATGCTACGAAAACATTTCACAGGCCATAACGCCCCGAAGATTGTTGCATGGTGGTTGCTTTCAGACATCCGATGGAGCGTGAAACGTGATTAATCTGGAAAGTTGCAAGGAGAAACAGCTTTGGTCGTATTTTTTTGTTTTTTTGTTTTATTATCCCCAAAATCGATTTTCGGTCACTTAGTGACCATCCTCAGTGCTGTAATATACAATTAAAATTGGTCCGCACTGGTATCAACAAGCTCTAAGCTCTAAGCTTGTTGATACCAGTGCCTACCAATTTTAATTGTATATTACAGCACTGAGGATGGTCACTAAGTGACCGAAAATCGATTTTGCGGATAATAAAACAAAAAAATACGACCAATGCTGTTTCTCCTTCCAGTTACATCCATTATCTGGTCGTGGTGCACAGAACACTCCATGGAGTCGCCAATCAATAATGTGGAGAGGCCACCCGTCACCACTCATTGGAAGTCCTGTTGAGGCACTGGCATCGCCAACGAGCAGCTGTCAGTATGGATGCGTCAACCAGGTGCCTGCTGCAGACGCCCATACGCAGCAGTGTTCGCTGAATAGTCACTGAGGAGACACTGCTCGTAGTCTCTTCGTCAGATGCACAAAATCTGTACGTCTGTGCTCCCGTACACATCTCCCCAGCCGTTGTCATCTATGGCCCATGGTGCACCACAATTTCCTCGGCGCCGCTTTTGGATAGCGCCATTGTACCACGCACTGTGTACTTCAACACGGCGGCACGCAGACAGTTTGCAGACCTTTTGAAATCAAATAAATCGTGCAGTTTCCGCATTACGACAGTGACTGCTCTGTTTTCTGCGTCTCCACAACACGCTTTGTTTACCCTCCACTGCTACTACTGCCCCATTCCCTCTGTGAGTCGTTATGGCACGTTGAAACTCATCATAGGTGGTGGTCATTTTTTCATACGTTGAGTGTCACGAGTTTTAACCTAATAGTGTGCTGCATGCCACTTATAACCGTTGTACCTTCATTCAAGGAAATCTTTCGCTCCAAATTCCAGTCTTTATCTATGTGAGTAGATGTACATTTGTGAAAATTTTCAGAAGTCGCGAATTTTGTACATAACTTATATTTCTAAGTAAATCGGCATTTGTGAGTTTCTGTAGCACGTGTTGTAACTGACATATCATATTACATTTAAAGTTTCTTTCAACAGGAGTTGCATTTATCGCAAATTATCGCTATTTTCTAATTTTTTAGTTATCATAACCCCAACAATGTTTCAGGTTTTTCTGTTATCTTAATAGGAATCTTATTTTCTAAAGTTGTTTAAAGGAACTAGTAATGGAACTAGTAATACTTCCAGTTTAGCATAACCAATCAGCAAGCATAGTTTGCAGTTATTTGCTTAGTATTGTGCAAAAAGTTGCACCAACCACAGTATAGCTCCACTGTTAGAAAACCTGTGTTGCCCCATGTCAAGAAGAGGCAATATAGGAGGGGGTCTATGAAACATCAGCATTTCAAACGTACGGTTACTTATGGCACACTTAACTGAAATAACAAAAGGAAACGGCAGAAATATCTGAGAGCCTCATTCAGAGCGTTTAAGAGGTTGCTCTGGGAACCATTCAGGGAATAGAGTGCAACAGGTGCGGATTGAGGCGCACGTTGGGACCCTATAGTTAGAGCTGCAGCATCATACTTGGATCATTCGAGGGACTGACAGAGAAGGTTGAGGAAATGAACCTTACTTGAGGAGCCGCAACGTACCTCCAGAAATGATGGTGGCACGTGGTTCAGTGTGAGAGGAAGGTGTGAATCAGGGATCAGATGTTCTGTGATAATGTTGCGCTAGTATTAGTCTTAGTCGTAGAAAAGGGGAATTTTGTTAAAATTCAGAGTAAAGGCGCGGTTGGGCGATGAAGTCTTTGGCCCCTGGCAGTGTGTGGTAACAATCGGCAGCCAGTAGGCCAGACAGGGTAAACTTGGCTCGGAGCTGCAGCGGCGTATTGTACATACGATTTGTTTGCAATGAAGCAACAGCGACGCAGGGAACTGCAGCGTTCCTTTAAGTTATTCCGATGTATGAGGTGAGTAGAGGCATTAGACCAGAGCCGGGAGTGGCGATGTGTAAATGGCTGACATATGGGAATTTACCCCTACAATACTTTCGGTCTCTCTCTGACACTACGTCAGAAGCGAGGGGAAAGGCAGTATAAATAGTCAGGCACTGTTAGCGTGATAGGGTGCCAGGTCAGTCGAGAGTCGGGTCAGACTTGTGCTGGTCTAAACTTATAGGAGCCAGTCTGGCAGCGATGTTGTAAATATTCTATGTAAACCTGTACTTTATATCTATGTACTTGTTTTGGCTGTATTCCACCTCGGGGACACAACACAGGGGCGGGGCGGTACGGAATGGCAGCCGGGTACTTGGAGATTACATGGTCTTCCTGAAGGAGGGCAGTGACAGCAGACTGCAGCCGGTCCAGGATTGCCCGCGTTTGCTTCCCACCTAGCGTACTGGGCTCTGCATGAGGCGTACGCTGCGGGGTCGCAGCAGCACTGCAGTGGCGCCAGAGATGGCGGCATGTGTTGCCAACTGGCAAGTACCACTAGTGCCAAGTTGCGGCACAGCATCCAGGAAGGCGCGGGTTCACAAGTCCGGTCCTGTCCTGGGAACAGCGGCGGCCCGAGGGCCACGGGTGACGAGTACATCCACCGTCGTCCCATGGTCAGACAGCATGCCAAACGGGGCGGAGGGTGGGAGGACCAGGGACTGTAACAGTCTCCGGAACCGCGGGCAGCTACACGATGCAAGTTGCGACGCCTCGGCGGGTGGCGGCGAGAACAGTGCGGCCGGCTTCCAGCTGAGCAGCCTTGATAACGGAGCAGCGGCGTCGGTATAGCAGAAGTTGCTGAGCCAGCTGGACTCACGGAACAGTGTTGTGGGCGGCACGCCAATATTATGCAGCACCTATCGTTGTACTGTAAATTATGTGAATAAAGGAATACATCCGAATACCGCTGTATCACTCTGCACTGCCGCTATTGAACTTGCTTGGCCTCCTGACGATATACGCCGCGGTCTGTCCCGGCTTCAGCTCGACCATCTGGAGTCCTGGGTTCGACCATCAACTCCCCGCAACAGTGGTGTCAGACATGGTGCCGGTTACAACGCTGGCACCGGATTTCCACTCCCATGTCTTATGTCGAGCAAGTAGCGTTGATGTGTGCCTATGTAGAGGGGTAGTTGAGGTGTTTGGTTGCATTCGTGATGGGTGGTCGTACACTTCTTGGTACGTCTTGTCGTTCGGGAAGTGTTTGTCCATACCAGTATAGGGAGAAAAGAAGGACTGTCACCTGCGCATGAACACAATGTGGATGGGTGAGTGACGTTTGATTTATTGTTTATATGTCATTCTTTTGTGTTCTAAGGAGTCAAGTGTCAATTAGGATGGACCTTCTGAAGGTGTCTTTTGTAAGGCTGGAGGAGCCTGTAGATTTATCTGAATTCAGGGAAATGGGGCACATGACGACTTGGCGGTAAGCGATGTAATTTTTGTAACCTGTCAGGTCACGGATTACGGACATTTGGCGCGCAATTGTTCAGAATGAAGATGGGCTATGATTCACCACAAGAACTAAGTTTTGGAGTAGTGGAGTGGAATTAATATTAACAGTAGAGCTGCAAGCAAGAATGGTGGAAACACGGCAAGCAGCGGAGGCTGTGGCTGTGACTACAGCGAAGGCTGTGGCCGCTCTAACTGAGCAAATTCGGGTGTTGCCGGAGGTAAGGATAAGGGACAAAGAAAAATATGAAGAATTAGCGGGGAGATTTGAGGCATTGCAAGTAGTGGAAGGGACGTCGGGTGAAAGTAAATTGCAGATCGAGGAGTGTCATAGACTATTTGACCTGGCAATCGTGGCATTGATTAACCCCTTTTCGCGTAAAACAACGGAGGATGTGTCAGTATACCTTAATGGCATTATCACAATTGCTGAGGCCAATGGGTGGTCAGATGTTGTAATGTTGAGAGTGGCGAAGTTATGCATGATAGGGGATGCCAAGACGTACATATTGTACCATGAAACGTTGAACAATGTGGTGATATTTACAGAGCTTGACGCTGGGCTACGCCAGAGGTACCAAAAACAGAATAGTACCAGGTTTTTTCGGGAAAAATTGAGTGCGTTAGTTATGAGAAGAGACTGTGGAGGATTTCTCAGACAGGATTCGAAAACTGAATGCACAAACGTTCGAACTGTCACAGAATGGGGAGACTAATAAAGTGCTGTTACAGGAGACGGAGAACAGGGCGTTAGATGTGTTTTTGAGGGGAGTACTGCCGGAGATGTCATGTCGGGTGAGAGTGAAGAATCCCAGTGATCTTGCGGCGGGTTTAAGGATTGCCACATACTTAGAGGAGGTAGATTATGAGACGAAGCAAAAGGTGGAGCATAAAGTTCTGACAGCAGAAATTAAGTGTTTTGGTTGTGGCCAGGTAGGGCATGTTAGGAGGCAGTGTAAGCGTCAGTTGCGGTGTCACTCATGTGGGAAAATGAATCACCGGACAGTGAACTGCAGGAGTAAAAGTAGGGGAGAACCTCGGCGACAGCATCCGTTAAACGAGAATGGGACTGCTTCAACCATCGGAGGCAGTCCCAGTGAAATTAGGTAATGCACTTGTAGCTGCACAGACAGAATACTGCTTATTAGGCTTGGTGAATGGAAGGAAACAGATGTTTCTGGTTGACATGGGGCACACGTGTCTTATTAGTCTAGACCTGGTTAGCAGGAGAAGGCTTCAGCCACCACGTTCTAGCTTACGTGGGGTGGGGGATAATAAAGTGGAGTCATTGGGTACGATGGTACTTCAATTTGTGATCGCAGGAACTAAGTTTAGTGAGCAGGTAGAGGTGTTACCATGTGTGGATGAGGGGTATTCGGTGATTCTCAGACTGAACTTCCTTGACAAACGTCGTGCGAAGATAGATCTTTGGCAACAAACAGTGGAACTATGTTTTGCAATTGGGAAACGGTTGCAAGTGGACGAACGTCGCAAGGCCCACTTAACGCGTAGGTGATCCCAGCTAAACAGCGAACGGATTCATTAAAGGTCGATCGGCAGGACAACATACGGCTGGTACAGGGAAGGTAGTCTGGGTTTGGATAAATACGGACTTACCAAAGGAGACGTTGTACGTGATGGAGCCACTCTCAAGTAATGAGGAGTTGGATAATGCGCACTGTTTTGTGCGGAGGAGTTCAGCTCACGCAAGTTATGTGGAAGGAGATTATAGGGTTCCTGTAAGTATAGATAACTTCGGCAGACCGGATTTTAGCTTGTCGAAAGGGTTGTTATTGGCCACATTGGGGGTTTTTGATGAAGACTACCTCGATATGGAGGATTTAGAGGCAAGCCATAAGCAAAACGTCGATGCAGAGCAATTAAGGGGGAAATTATAGCAGTTGCAGGGAGACAACAGGGTCGTGTTAGGAATTGTTATTGACATTTAGTTATTTATTCGGAACGAAGGGTAGGTTACCGGCAATACCGATTACGAAGATCACGTACCAACGGAGGATAATACACCAGTGTTTAGGAAACCATATAGGATAGCACGTCATACGCAACCGCTACTAGAGGAGTTTATAGAACAACAACTACGGGATGGAATCAGAGAGCACAGCGATAGTCTGTATTCAAGCAATGTATTTCTCGTACCTAAGAAGTCGGTGGATGGTACAAGGAAATATAAGTTTTTTTGTGATTATACGTTTCTGAATGCGAAAACCATTTCGGACGCATATCCGATTCCGAGTATCAAGGACACGTTGGACAATCTGGGACAATGTAAGTATTTTACGACGATGGATTTACGGAGTGGATGCCATCAGTTGGAAGTAGCGCCAGAGGATAGGGCGAAGACAGCTTTTACTGTTCCTGGGGAACGCTATCATTACATACGTATGCCGTTTGGGTTGAAGAATGCACCGGCCACTTTTCAGCGATTATTAGATGGGATTTTAAGGGGTTGAAACCAAAGACATGTATGGTTCACTTAAATGACATTATAGTATTTTCTAAGGATATACCAGAACACGTATGGCGTTTAAGAGAAGTCCTTAGAAGATTGCGGTCGGCATGGTTAATATTAACTATAGAAAAATGTAATTTTGCTCAGACGCAGATCAAATATTTAGGTCAGGTAATCAGTGAACAAGGGGTTGAAACCGATCCTCGGTTAACAGAGGCAGTTCAAAATTTTCCAACACCACGTACAAAGAAGCGACTATAATCGTATATTGGGCTATATTCATATTATTGTAAATTTGTAATGGATTTTGCTAAAATATCCGAGCCGTTAACAAAGCTTTTAAAGAAAGGGGTTAAATTTCAATGGACGGAGGAATGCGAGCCAGCTTTCGATGAATTAAAAATGAGATTAGTTTCTGGTCCGATGTTAGGGTTTCGGAATTTTGAAGAAGACTTCATCTTATTATGTGACGCTTCAAATGGCGCAGTAGGATGTGTTCTGGGGCAAATGGTAAAGGGATAGGAGCATCCGGTGGCGCATGCTTTCAGACAGTTCAATAGGGCAGAGCGGAATTATTCCACAACGGAAAAGGAGATGTTGGCTGTAATATATGGAGTAACGTTGTTACCTTTATGGTAGGAAGATTAAGGTCGTGAAAGATCATGCACCGTTGAGATGGTTACTGGGACTCAAGGATCCATTCTAGTCGGTTACCACGGTGGGCTCTAAAGTTGAGTTTGTACTAATTCATAAGCCAGGGAAGAAACACGGGAATGCAGATGCATTAAATGGAAAGTAATGGGTAAAAGTGTCGCAGAATGGCAAAGGGCACAAGCAGAGGATGAGGAGTGCCAGTGTTTTAGAACTCAACCACATTTCATTGTGGAGGGAAATTTGTTGTGTAGAGTTACCAGGTATGGACCACGGGTAGTGGAAACAAAGAATTGGAGAGAGGAAGAGTTAAAGCAGGCCCATGATCATGTGCTTTCAGGGCATGGGAGTCGTCGAGCAACGGAAAGACGAGTAGCAGAACGATTTTGGTGGCGCACTTGGAGAAGGGAGGTGGAACAATACGTAGCAAATTGTGTACCGAGCACGCGGCGAGCGGATGTGACGCGCGCAAGAATTCCTTTGCAACGGTTACCAGAGGCTTCGAAACCTTTCGAGTTTATCAGACTAGATGTCTGAGGGCCATATAACGAAACACCGGCAGGGAATAGTTACGTTTTAACTATAACCACTTTTCGCGGTTTCTAGCCGTGGTCGCAATACCACAACATGCAAGTATAGTAGCACAAGCTTTAGTCAATAACTGGTTACTGAAGTTTGGGGTGCCTAATACCATAATTACAGATCAGGGAACGTACTTCATGTCCGAATTAATGTCACAGTTGTGTCGTTTATTGAAAATTAAAAAATTACGGACCAGTCCATTTCATCCGCAGGCGAATAGGAGAACGGAGCGAGTACATAGGACAATTTCGAAAACGTTAAGTTAACAACACAACAACAACAAGTTATTATGTGAATGGAAACCATATCTTCCATACGTGGTATCGAGTTATAACACTAAATTACATTCGGCGGTCGGAATGTCACCGTGCGAGGTGGTCTATGGAAGAAAGATGCCATCGCCATTTGACGTTCTATGTCCGAAATCGGGAGCTAAAGGGGACACAGTGAATGAATTTGCACGAACAATATGGAAAGTCTGGAAGAGGGTACAGAAGGCCAATACGAAAGGGTTAGAGAGGCAAGAAGAACCGAATAAGCGGTTGGGACCTTCACCACAGTACAGGGTAGGTAAATGGGTATTAATCAAGGATCCACATACACCTAAGGGAAAGACGAAGAAATTCTTCACGAAGTACCACGGATCATACCAGGTCGTCGAGATGACTTTGCGTGTAAATGTTAAAGTGCAGCTGCCAACAAATACATCCGTTATAAACGTAAGTACAGTAAAGCCTTTTAAAGGAATGGTGGACGGCTGAGGCTAGGCAGAGCAAATTGAAGAAGAAGGTAGAAGCAGAGGGACAGCAGCGGACGCATAACGTTCCATATGTGTTACGGTAACGGGGGGAGTAAATTATTATATGAGTATTATTGAATGGCATGTTAGATTTTGTGTTTTTGTATCAAGGGATAGTTAGCGTTTTTTGTGTGTGTGTTTCGGTGTTTCGAATGAAACGGGGGATCTCATCTGAAACCCTGACATAGCTGCTTTAATCAAATGAACCATATGGATCCTGGAAGCGACAAATGAGTGATTTCTGAGATTTGAAAAACTCTCTCGAGCCACATAATCTCATTTCATTTAAGGTATCCGGATTCCAGGCAGGATACCCCGTTTCACTCGATTCGTTCTATTCCAATAGAATTAAAGAGTTTCTGCAATGGTGTTCGGGTTTAGGGGTAATATCAAGTGGGCTGAGGACCGAATCGGAATTTTGACTGAGGAAGGAAGCATTCGTGCAAAGCCACTGTGCCAATGTAGCGTAGTGGTTAGTGCATCTGCCTAGTGACCAGGAAACTGTAAAACTGTTAGTTTTCTTCCAATCAGAAATATTGTGAGGCTTACCCAGTGACTGAGTGTACATTTTTAAGAATTATGATAAGTATCTATACATATTATATAAAATGTATGTACCTGTGAATGTAGGAATGTTATGTAAATATGCTCCACATCTCCTAAACCACTGGATCAAATTCAACCAGACTTGGTACACGAATCAGTTATTATCTGTAAACAATGGCAGTCAGTGTAAGAACCACTTAACTATCAAAGGGGTCCGGGTGGGGGTGAAAAAGCAGTGTACTCCACGACGCGCGAAAACCAATACTACGTTCGTCCAGCATTTGAGAAGAGAGCACTTGTAGGATTATGGCTTTGCAATGCACATTGTACATCATTTCGAACCTTTATCATGCTTTTTCCTCGCTGGAAACCTGCACAGAACAATGAAAGGAAAAAAATGAAGTTTTTCGCATACTACATTTTCCCTGTTAATGCAACAAAACAGCAGCATGAAGGCTGATTTTAATTCATTACTTCTTTACTACTAACCGAACACCTTTTTACAGACAGTATTCACATTTACCACTGAATGTACTAGAAAAATTATATCATCGTATGGCACATATCTGAAGAGATATAACATCATTAGCACTGAGATTCGTGGAAAACTTTCGCATCATGCATGAAGTTTCTATTTATTACTTCTTTACTCCTAACTCTCCACAACGCTTTATGTAGATAGTAGCCACGTGCATCATTGGATGCAAATGCAATATTATATCACTGTACAACATACAGTTCAGGAGGTACGACATCATGGAAACCGAGCAGCGTGAAATGAAACTGCAGGGTGTAATTCGTTAGAGATACAGGTGAAATATGTTACATGTATGTGAAATATATTGGACATGTGGTTATACAGGCAAAGGCATCCTAAAACCCTCGAAAGATTTCAACCAAACTTGGTACACATTAGTTACGATCCGGAAAGAAACACTGTGATGGTAAGAAGGAAAGAACCACCAGCTTCCAATTGGGCTGGGGGTTATAGCCTGGAGAGAGAAGGGGAAGCAGAAGTTGGGTAGACAGAGAAGGGGAAGGAGGAATTGGACACAGATGGGCACAGAGGAGGAGATGGACACAGTGAGGGGCAGGGGAGAAATGGACAGAGAGATGAAAGAGGAGGAGATGGACACAGATAGATGAGATGGACAGGGGCATGGAGAAGGAAGTGATCAGCAGAGGTTGGGGGAAGAGATGGACAGAGAGACTGGCAGGAGGAGACTGACAAAGAACAGGAAGAGTAAGAGGTGGGCAGGGACGATAGGAGGAGTTGGAATTAGAGAGGCAGGGGCGGAAATGGCTAAAGCAGGGAGGAGCGTATGGACAGAGGGGGGAAGGAATATATGGACAAAGAGGAGGGAGGAACATGTGGACAGAAGAGGGGTAGGTGCAGATAGACACAGAGAGGGGCAGAAGGAGATGTACAAGAAGGGCAGAGAAGTAGATGGACAGGAGAAGTGGAAGGAGGAGGTGAACTAGCAGAAGATGGAAATAAATACATACCTGGGCAACACCGCACTAACAGCTAGTACGTATTAAAATTCTAGCTCCCAGATCTCATCTATTACCTATGTAACTGTAAACCTTAGTTTTTGGGTCCTGTATCTTTTCTACAACAGACAAGCCAAGTCTTGTTGACTTATTGAAACTAAAAGAAGAATAACAGAAAAGGGTAGCACTGTCAGTTTTGTTTCCTTCTTAAAAACAATATGTTACACACCAGTAAAGATGCCCCAGTTAGTTAGTCATTCTGTTTCATAATAATCAGTGGCAAAGTCCATTTTTACGAGTTATCTGGAGTAACAGTAAAGTAAAGTTAGTGAAAGTCATATTGGTAAACAGAGATTCGAGTTAGATACATAAATTTGGCACATTTCACGTTATGGTATTTGTCGAGTTGTTATTGTGTGTTGGCTTAGTTGGTTCATATATTGGCCCTGCAATATTCCAGAAGGCTAATTGTAATTTCTCTTGTGTGATGGCTTGATTGGTTCGTATATTGACGTTGCAATATTCCTGAAGGTAATTGTAGTTTCTCTTGTGTTCGCTTGATTGGTTCATATATTGACGTTGCAGTATTCCTGAAGGTTAATTGTAACCTCTCAGTTACTTAAAATATTTCTACGAACTTCATTTGCAAATTTGATGAGCTTTATGCAAGTAAATAAACGTTATTATAAGGCAGTGCAATTTCTGATATATTAGAAAACTGCACGTACAGAAACGGAATTTCAAACATTGGTAAAGGGCAACAAACATAGTAATATAAATTGAAATAGAATCGGTTAACTGTGGATATAAAGCGAAAACCTAAGAGCCAACAATAAGAACCTACTATAATCATGAATCATTAGTTAAGAATTTTGGCAAATAAAATAGATACTCAAGCAAGTGCTCAAGGTAGTAAAGTAGACCTTGTCTATTACAGTAACGGAACAGTGAAGGGTGAAAATAGTGCAATGAACAAAAAGTTAGAAACTATGAGAAAGTAAAAGGAACTATGAACGCCAAATTCGGTAATATCAAGGCAGAAACGGCAATGGTACAGTCCCAAGCTACTAATCTGAGTAGCTGATTTCACTCAAAAGGTGTATGATTCAAGATAATGTTGAACCTTTGTGGAAAATAAAGTGCGTGAATTGCGAAACCCAATTGAGAAACAGATAACAGATGTGCCACAGAAGAACAAAAAAGAAACCAAAAATTTGAGAAGCACAGTTCCTATAGTAGATACCAAGGTTTAGAGAGATCGTTTCTTGCGAAAAGAAAAAGACGGGATTGGATACATTGGCCAAGATCTCTGCATAATCAGTGAGGAAAATTGCGAATTTAGAAGAAAAACTGCTGAAGAGACAAAACTATGTGTCATGTTACATACATAGATAAGAGGTAACAGAGAAAGAGGAACGATCTGATTCACTCAAAAGGCAGGGTGGATGACACCGTACGGATTTTACTAGATCTGTTATCGCCTAAAATGTGGATATATTAACAAAAAAATGAACAAGGACACAAAGGAATTACAGACATTTGAATATAGAACAGGGACACTACATTAGTAGTGTGTGGATAAGTCAAGAGTTTGGATCTGACTGGAGGCGTTTAGGGTAGTACGTGCAGTGGCGATGGCCATTGTGTCTGGATGGCTAAGTGGTCAGAGTACCTGCCGGTAGGCAGGGACCCTTGTTTGAATCCCGTTCCAGCACATGTTTTCAATTTTTCCCATTGCTTTCAATCAATGCCGGCTTGCAGACAATGTCTATAATTACTTTGTGTCAAAATAGTTTCCGTTCTTTGGGACATGACAGAAAAAACAGACACCACATATATATAGAAAAAATGAGTAGTCTCTGACACAATGGCAGGAGATGCCAAGAGGTGGGTCTTTAACCTCATTGATTTTGGCAAACATTTTCGAGAATTTAAAAACAAATTATTGAAAGAGTATTGGTCTGAGCAGAAGAAAGAGCCATTTGGCGCGATTTTTTATTGTGAAGATCTTGCGACGCCAAAGTTAGAATCTCGATGAAAGAATTCTGTGAAAACTGGAACCATAAATAGAAAATTTCTGTGAATGACGCTCAGAATCAGTTCATTTAGGAACTATGGAAGAAACTTCCTGACGACTCTAAACGTTGTATAATCAGTAATTATAAAACGATACTACGTTTCGGGAGAAAGTGGAGCATGAGGACAATTGGAAAATGATCGCGAATACTCTAGGAGCCGTGGTAGAAGTTATAAGAATGAGACAGGGCAGGACCAAATAAACATGGCACGGAACCAGCAGAGAGGTAATAACTGCAATAGGAAATATCAGAATTATAGTCAAGTCGAAAGAGGCACTGCTACCAACACATAACAAGAAAACCATTAACTGCACAGATTATGGGCCAAACAGGAGTGGGCAAGCACTACTGGTCCAGAAATAGACAACATGGGTATCACTGTGATACACCCGGTGGGTAAATCAGTGAACAGAGAGAAAATTCGTTAACATGGAATCTGATATACCGGCAGTTGCAATAAGATAACTAGATGCAAGCAAAGCAAAGAGCTTAGCATGCATAAAAACGAAGTAGTACCAGTCATAAAAAAAACCATTCAAACGATGTTAAGTCAACTACAGAACCGCAAGCTACAGTGGCAACAAACTACCGAAATAAAAGAAAAAACCTATACAAAAAATTCCGTTATTATACATGACAGAGTAGCAGAACTAAATGTATCGTTGAGTCTTTTCGGTCGTATATACGACAGATAGAAGGAATGTAACAGTAAGGACAGGAGTGGCGCTAATGGTGAGAGCAGATGGAAGATGAAGCTTCTCAGTCCCACGCAGATTAGTGAGCTTAAAGAGGAAAGCGACCTTCAAAAGAAACGGACGTTTCCGGTAGATGTACAAGTGGTGTTCAATAAATAACGACAAACATTTCTTTCTCAAAGCAGGTCAGTTTTATTTTGGATTCCAATGCAAAACTTTATTCCCCAATGTTTTGGTTACAAAACCCTGTTTTTAACATAATTTACTTTCAATACAACGCCCATGCACGTTTACCTAACTGGGATTGCCTGCATGCCCCCATGTTAGCACTCTACTGCTACATCAATAACCTCCCCATGCACATACTACTTCCCGCAGGGTGCACCCTTCGTTGTTCTTTATGACCTTTCAAATCATCTGCATCCTTTCTTCTCATCCCTGCACTTCTCCCTGCAGTTTAAGGTGACTGTGGCAACTCAATCTGCCATGTTTTTAACTCCACTTACTTCTTAGATCTTATCTCTTCCCATACCTGAGTTGTAAAATTCAGGTACCTCTTCTAAACTGCTACACACCTTATCAGTTTTACTCGTGAGTCTCTCACCTGTGTCTCTACGTTTTTTTTTTTTCATACAAATTACCTGCTGATTTGCTAGTTCAGTTAACCTCCCACTTATATTCCTCTGCTGACTTCCTAATTCAATTAACCTCCTACTTAAATTTTCATCCGGGTTGTCCACCTTTTTACATAAGTTTCCACCCTGTCTTTCCACCTTCTCCCATGCCAATAGCTAAGCTTTAGAATAAGTGTGTTAAAGACTCATGGCTGGCATATCCCACCAGCCCGCACCTTCTGTACACGCATTTGCGTATTTGCAGTGGTGGGAGTCAAGTTCGGAAATTCCGATACGTTATTCAAATCAACATCATAATTTTGAAGAGCAGCTTGTGTTTCACCAAATTCAAAATCAACACAAGCACTGCGAGATTCAGAATCGCTACTAACACTCACGGATTGCTCTTCTCCAGGTACTTTCTGCCGCTCTCCGTCTCTATCATCACCTCTACCATGGGCTTCTATCAATTATTCAACACCCATGTTGCACTGTTGTTCTTTTTCTATCGCCAAGTTTTTTTTAATTTTCTTGACCATCAGCATCTCTTACCTTTCCTCAACGTCTCTTTGATATTCTGGGAGAAAGTATCTTAAATTAACTTTCTTTAGCACAAACAACGAAAATTTCTCTCAATGGACACAAAAAACTAGCAAAAGAATAAAAAAATTTCAAAAAGTCCACCAACACAAATAGAGCCGCCGTACTCACAACAGATACCTAAGAATCCAATCTAAAATTTGTCGCTCGCAACATTTCCCCACAGTTACACACAATGCTCAAGATTCCCTCCAAACAACAAATTTTCAATAACATAAAATTCAGCACACATAAAACACTTCAAAGCAACAACATTCAAGCAGTGCAGAAAACCGATGCAATAATCTCACTCATAATGAAGTTGTTGTGAAAGCCCGTAATGGCCTTGGCATGGTTGCACACGTAAAACGTAAAAGAAGTTGGAAAGAAATAATTGCTTGTGTACTATTCAAATGTTTAATAAGGACATAAGAAATATTTCACTTAACCAACGGTTACCTTTGAGCAACGGAAAGAGCATTGACTCAACTTTTTTTTTTTTTTTTTAATAGCGATCTGGAGGCAGTTCGTAAGTTAGGATGGACAGGTTTCTTAAAATTTCAGCAAAGGAATTATTAACAAATAGTATCTGATCTTGATGAACACTAAACGCGTACACTCAAATAAATAAAATGGTCCCCATTCATGATAAAATGAATGAACTCTACGTTAATGCAGGAGGGCTACACCCTTCTGGGTGTGCTTGGGTCTTAATAGTACCCTACCGCATTAAAAAGGCTTGGGACAGACAAGTGGGAACATACGGGGGTGACACACAAAGGGAAACGAGCACTCGTTCGCTTACTCTACAAATTAGGTGGTAAATTATCCACTACAGACAAGAGCTACGAAACACTACTGTGTATTTGGCAAAGAACCTCAAACGTGAGCATGTGGCAAACGTGAAAAATACGTTAATTTGAAAATCACGAAAACAAATAGAAATTGTCCGCACCTAAAGGTATTCTTACTGCATACCCATACTCCTCATCAAGCAATGATATTTGATTGTACCCATTTACCTGTGGCAAAACCTCCTAAATACTTTAAGTTGAAAGTTACAAGAGGTATTCATTCATCATCATCATCATCATCTAAGACTGATTATGCCTTTCAGCGTTCAGTCTGGAGCATAGTCCCCCTTATAAAATTCCTCCATGATCCCCTATTCAGTGCTAACATTGGTGCCTCTTCTGATGTTAAGCCTATTACTTCAAAATCATTCTTAACCGAATCCAGGTACCTTCTCCTTGGTCTGCTCCGACTCCTCCTACCCTCTACTGCTGAACCCATGAGTCTCTTGGGAACCTTGCTTCTCCCATGCGTGTAACATGACCCCACCATCTAAGCCTGTTCGCCCTGACTGCTACATCTATAGAGTTCATTCCCAGTTTTTCTTTGATTTCCTCATTGTGGACACCCTCCTGCCATTGTTCCCATCTACTAGTACCTGCAATCATCCTAGCTACTTTCATATCCGTAACCTCAACCTTGTTGATAAGGTAACCTGAATCCACCCAGCTTTCGCTCTCATACAACAAAGTTGGTCGAAAGATTGAACGGTGCACACATAACTTAGTCTTGGTACTGACTTCCTTCTTGCAGAAGAAAGTAGATCGTAGCTGAGCGCTCACTGCATTAGCTTTGCTACACCTCGCTTCCAGTCCTTTCACTATGTTGCCATCCTGTGAGAATATGCATCCTTAGTACTTGAAACCGTCCACCTGTTCTAACTTTGTTCCTCCTATTTGGCACTCAATACGTTTATATCTCTTTCCCACTGTCATTACTTTCGTTTTGGAGATGCTAATGTTCATACCATAGTCCTTACATTTCAGATCTAGCTCTGAAATATTACTTTGCAAACTTTCAATCGAATCTGCCATCACAACTAAGTCATCCGCATACGTAAGAATGCTTATTTTGTGTTCACATATCTCAATCTCACCCAGCCAGTCTATTGTTTTCAACATATGATCCATAAATAATATGAACAACAATGGAGACAGGTTGCAGCCTTGTCTTACCCCTGAAACTACTCTGAACCATGAACTCAATTTACTGTCAACTCTAACTGCTGCCTGACTATCCATGTAAAGACCTTTAATTGCTTGCAAAAGTTTGCCTCCTATTCCATAATCTCGTAGAAAAGACAATAACTTCCTCCTAGGAACCCGGTCATATGCCTTTTCTAGATCTATAAAGCATAGATACAATTCCCTGTTCCACTCATAACACTTCTCCATTATTTGCCGTAAGCTAAAGATCTGGTCCTGACAACCTCTAAGAGGCCTAAACCCACACTGGTTTTCATCCAATTGGTTCTCAACTAATACTCGCACTTTCCTTTCAACAATACCTGAGAAGATTTTACGCACAACGCGGATTAAAGAGATACCTCTTGTTACAATCTTTTCTGTTTCCATGTTTAAAGATTGGTGTGATTACTGCTTTTTCCAGTCTGATGGAACCTGTCCCGACTCCCAGGCCATTTCAATTATCCTGTGTAGCCATTTAAGACCTGACATTCCACTGTATTTGATGAGTTCCGACTTAATTTCATCCACCCCAGCTGCTTTATTGAACTGCAATCTATTGACCATTTTCTCCACTTCCTCAAATGTGATCCTATTTCCATCATCATTCCTATCCCATTGTACCTCGAAATCGTATTTTCACCTACATTGAGCAACTCTTCAAAATATTCCCTCCATCTGCCCAAGGAATCCACAGGATTCACCAGCAGTTTTCCTGACCTGTCCAAAATACTTGTCATTTCCTTCTTACCTCCCTTTCGAAGACTGCTAATTACACTCCAGAATGGTTTTCCAGCAGCTTGACCCAAAGTTTCCAACCTGTTTCCAAAGTCTTCCCACGATTTCTTCTTGGATGCTGCAATTATCTGTTTGGCTTTGTTTCTTTCTTCAACATAACTTTCTCTGTCTACCTGAGTTCTAGTATGTAGCCATTTTTGAGACGCCTTCTTTTTCCGTTTACTGGCTCCCTTGACTGTGTCATTCCACCAAGCTGTTTGCTTCGTTCTACCTTTACACACTATTGTTCCAAGACATTCTTTAGCCACTTCTAGTACTGTGTCCCTGTACCTTGTCCATTCCTTTTCCAATGACTGTAATTCACTACATTCAACTAACTGGTACCGTTCTGAGATAACTGTAATGCAGTTGTGCCTGATTTCCTTATCCTGAAGTTTCTCCACTCTTATCCTCCTACATATGGACCTGACCTCCTGCACTTTCGGCCTCACAATCCCAATTTCACTGCATATTAAATAATGATAAGTGTCATCAAAGAATCCCACAGCCTTCCTGAATTCCTGATCTGTTATTATATAGTCAATGACAGCTCTGGTTCCCCTGCCTTCCCAAGTATACCGGTGAATGTTTTTATGTTTAAAAAAGGAGTTTTTGATTACTAAGCCCATACTGGCACAGAAATCCAAGAGTTGTTTCCCGTTCCTGTTGGCCTCCATATCCTCCCCAAATTTACCCATAACCGTTTCATACCCTTATGTTCGATTTCCAATCCTGGCATTAAAATCACCCATGAGCAGAACACTGTCCTTGTCCTTTACTCTAACACCTACATCACTGAGTGCCTCATAAAAACTATCCATCTTATCTTGATCTGTCCCTTCACAATGCGAATATACTGACACAATCCTAATTTTCTTGCTAGACACTGTCAAATCTATCCACATCAGTCGTTCGTTTACATACCTTATTGCAACTACGCTGGGTTCCATTTCTTTCCTGATGTAAAGCCCTACACCCCATTGTGCTATCCCTGCTTTGACTTCTGACAGGTAGACCTTGTATTCTCCCACTTCCTCTTCTTTCTCAACCCTTACCCGAATGTCACTAACAGCTAAAACGTCCAGCCCCATCGTACTTTCAGCCTCTGCCAGCTCTACCTTCTTCTCAGAGTAGCCCCCATTGATATTAATAGCTCCCCATCTCATTACCATTTGTTTGCCAAGTCGTATCTTACGAGTCCCTGGTCTGTCAGTTAGAGGTGGGACTCCGTCACCTCCAAAGGTCCGAGGCATTTTGCTCTGATTGTTGCCAGCATCATATTTAAAGTACCAGGGAAGCAGGTTGCTAGCCTTACTTGCCCCGAGTCCCATTGAGTTTTACCCCTAACGGTTGAGGGACTAACCGGTGGATTTGGTAGTCTTTGCCGTATGAGCTCAAAGGTGACCACGACTCAGAATATGTCCGAGATGCCCAGCCTTATTCCAAAGTAACTGGCATCTCGACTGTCGGGACCACTTACTTGGCCACTCATATGTTTCCCGTGGTTCATGAATTGGGACATGACTACAGGAACCAACACCTGGAACCATGGTATTCATTCACCATGGAAAATAGAATAATGTTCATTTATCGATGACGGATGAACCTATACACCACCTGAGAAGCACGTTAATGTACGTGAGATAACGTGCACAAGAAAAACCCGTTTAACCATAAAATCCAATAACGCCATAACCTATAAACAAGCAAGTATGAGATATTTATTGCCTAGACAACAAAACACCTATAAACAAACACGTCTGCACGGAAGAACAGAACACACCAAAACAAAACTTACAGGAGAACGGGTGTGACACAAAGACAATAGATAACATAAACAAAATACAAAAACAAGCAACACATAAACAAGAGACACACACACACATAAATACAACACTACTCACAACAAATCAACAGACATTAAGCAACAAATGCCACATAATGACTTACAACAACAAACTTACTCACAAGTTGGACAACATACTAAAAAGACAACCACCCAACGTAGCTTACAGAATTAACTACATAGCTCAGGACAGACGTGGAAGAAATACCATCATCATAGACAAACAATGCCAATCTGATTTATACCAGCTATCTTGCAGCTTCTGTGAATATGTACATCTGGGTAAAACATACCGAAATTTTAAAACCAGGTATATAGAACGTCTCAATGCACTGAAAAATAATAGATCAGACTCACCATTTGCAAATCATTTGATAGCACAAAAGCACCAACCAGTGACCACAGAAACTGATCTAAAAATTCGTAAAATCTAATAACAGCGGACTCCAAAAATTAGAAGGGAACTATCACACCCAAATATCAGTAGGCCAAGGAAAGAAAGTACTGAGAGTATGCAATACTGTCCAATAAACCCTTCCTGCGTAACACAAGAATAATCCCCGCCTCATATGGTGTCCCTCCAATATTGAATTTCCCCTCCACGTACTCCTTACCACACATTCAGCCCGCCTATTCGTAACTCTCTCTCTCTCTCTCTCTCTCTCTCTCTCTCTCTTCCCCACCCCCTACCCCCCACCCTTTGGCGCAGATACGCACACTGCGCCCACACTTGCACTGGCACCTGCACACATACTGGAACTAAACATCACAAGCGTCAACGACACCTCAAATGCCCGCGCCACACACCACACAGCTATAACAACACGTAATTGCAAAGTTCACGTTTAATTACAGAGATACGCATAAAATATCATCCGATATTGTCCTAAACGCATTCTCTGAAAATTATTTCGAGCAGTTATGTCATGAGCCTACGCGAATGGTAAACGGTTGTGGAAACACTTGACATCTTAGCAACAAATAATCCTGATTTAATAACCAGCATCAAAACGGATACAGGGATTAGTGAACACAGAATTGTCGTAGCGAGACTGAATATTGCAACCCCCAAATCCTCCAGAAATAAACGAAAAATATACCTACTCAAAAAATCGGATAAAAATTCACTTGACGCCTTCCTACGAGACAATCTCCACTCCTTAATTAAAATGTAAGTGTAGACCAGACGTGGCTTTAATTCAGAGAAATAGTATCGGTGGCAATTGAAAAATTTATACCAAATAAATTAACGAACGACGGAGCTGATCCCCCATGGTACACAAAACGGGTCAAAACGCTGTTGCAGAAACAATGAAATAACATGCCAAATCTAAACAAACGTGAAATCACCCAGATTGGAGATCTTTTACATAAGCTCGGAATATAGCCTCGGTCTTCAGTAAGAGATGCTTATAACAGTTTCCACAGCGAAACTTTGGCTAGAAACCTGGCAGAAAATCCAAAGAGATTCTGGTCGTATGTGAAGTTTGCTAGCGGCAAGACACGATCAATGCCTTTTAGTGCGATAGCAATTGAGATACTATCCAAGCAGAGTTACTAAACGCAGCCTTCCGAAATTCCCTCACCAAAGAAGATCAAATAAATAGTCCAGAATTCGAATCAAGAACAGCTGCCAACATGGGTAACATAAAAGTATATAACCTCGGAGTAGTGAAGCAACTTAAATCACTTAGTAAAAGCAAGTCTCCAGGTCCAGAGTGTATACCAATTAGGTTCCTTTCAAACTATGCTGATGTAATAACTTCATACTTAACAATCATATACAACCGTTCGCTTGACGAAAGATCTGTACTCAAAGACTGAAATGTTGCACAGGTCACACCAATATTCAAGAAAGGTGGTAGGAGTAATCCACTAAACTACAGGCCCATATGATCAACGTCAATATGCACCAGGATTCTGGAACGTATATTGTATTCGAACATTATGAATTACCTCGAAGAAAACGGTTTATTGACACACAATCAACAAGGATCTAGAAAACACCGATCTTGTAAAACACAACTAACTCCTTACTCGAATGAAGTGCTGAGTGATATTGACAAGGAATTTCAAATGCATTCCGGATTTCTGGATTTCCGGATTTCCAGAAGGCTTATGACACTGTAGCACACAAGTGGCTTGTAGTGTAATTGCGTGCTTATGGAATATCGCGCTCAGTTATGTAATTGGATTAATGATTTCCTGTCAGAAAGGTCACAGTTCATAGTAATTGACGGGAAGTCATCGAGAAAAACAGAAGTGATTTCTGGCATTCCACAAGGTAGTGTTACAGGCCCTTTGCTGTTCCTTAGCTATATAAACAATTTGGGGGACAATCTGAGCAGATGACGCTGACGTTTATCGACTAATAAAGTCATCAGAAGATCAAAACGATTTAGAAAAGATGTCTGTACGGTGCGAAAATTGGCAATTGACGCTAAATAACGAGAAGTGTGGGGGTCATCCACATGAGTGCTAAAAGGAATCTGTTTAACTTCGGTTACACGATAAATCAGTCAAATCTAAAGGCCGTAAATTCAACGAAATACCTAGGAATTAGAATTACGAACAACTTAAATCGGAAGGAACACATAGTTGTGGGGAAGGCTAACACAAAGACTGCGTTTTCTTGGCAGGAAACTAAAGAGACTGCCTAACTACGCTTGTCCGTCCTCTTTTAGAAGACAGCTGGGATCCTTACCAAATAGAATTGACGAAGTACATCGAAAATGTTCAAAGAAAGTCAACACGTTTTTTATTATCACGAAATATGGAAGATAGTGTCACTGAAATGATACAGGAATTGGGATGGACATCTTTAAAACAAAGATGTTTTTCGTTACGGAGGACTCTTCTCACAAAATTACAATCACCAACTTTCTCCTCCGAATGCAAAAATATTTTGTTGACACAGACCTACATAGGGAGGAACGATCACCATGATAAAATAAGGGAAATCAGAGCTCGCACGGAAAGATATAGATGCTCCTTCTGCGCGATATACGAGATTGGAATAATAGTGAATTGTGAATTTGGTTCGATGAACCCTCTGCCACCCACTTAAATGTGATTTGCGGAGTATCAGTGTAAATGTAGATCATGAAAAACTGCAAAATTTAGTGCCACATTAACCGCAAATGCTTTCCTCGAGTTAATTGTATGCGTCGACAGTTAATTCACGCTACGACATGGTTTCTTTGTACTATCTCTGCACATTGTAGCAATTCAATCTGTGCACAAAATGCTTCCCACATAATTTACAATTATTCGCGCATACATAAATTTACATCTGCAGTGACTACCAAACTTTTAGCATCCAAAAGCCAAACATGAAATTGTTAAACAGAATAATGAGTCACTCACATATTATTCCAATACCTTTTCCCAGTGCCTAGCCGAGCCGAAAGAGTGCTGGTCCACAGCCAGTAGTTAGCGCACCCGCTTATAACTGTAGACGGGCATCTGCCCAAATAGGGAACATATGCAGGAACCAACTGTACATACTAATCCGAACTAATTGACCTGTCAACACAGTTAATTTCTTTGTCTTTCTGTTTTTATCGCCAATTTGTTGAGACTGTTCTAAGCAAACTACCGATTTCCGTCACCCGCGAGAATCCAAATTCATATCAAACGCAGCCAAGCATTCTGGATTTATTGACAGGGGTGGGACATAGTTAAATTAATGTACCCAAAATATACAGTAATGACTGAAAACCACTTTTTCTTTCCTTGAGGGTTGTTACCATTGCATAGGGACACGCAGAATAACTCGACAACGAGACGTAATTATATGAAACTAATCTGATGGATTTGTTCCAGCTCTTTCTACCACGTGTTTAAGAAATTTTTTTTTGTGGGTATACATCATACTACTATAACCCCATACTATCGCAAACGACCCTACATTCAGAGATGAAATAGGAATCTACGTTCTGCCTTAAAAGATTGTCGTCATAGAAATCAATCTTCGTAGGACCGCACGCTCTTGTGTTTAATACTAGCCTTTAACTCAGCCAGACATGAAAGTCACCAGGCCACACCTCCCGACTTATCGTTTTAGTTTGAAGTCGTGACATTACTGAGTAATCTGTAGTAAATTAACGTCCTGTTGCCAGATGGTCTCTCCCAACCTATTTGTTGCTCAATAGAGAAAATATGCAACAAAGAGCAACAGCTATATCCTGAAAGGTAGGAGATAAAGTTATGGAGAAAACGTGTTAACAGAATTACTATATTGCTTTTACCTAGTTATAGTAAACTATGGGAGATAGTAGGTCTCTAAACGCCAGTCACATTGTTGCTCTTTGATGCGGAGCGAAAATGTACCTTCAAAGTGCATCAACTTCATGTAAAGTCTGTAAGTGATAATACGCGCCGGCCGTTGTGACCAAGCGGTTCTAGGCGCTTCAGTTTGGAACCGCACGACCACTACGGTCGCAGGTTCGAATCCTGCCTCGGGCTTGGATGTGTGTGATGTCCTTAGGTTTAAGTATTTCTAAGTTCTAGGGGACTGATGACCTCAGATATTGAGTCCCATAGTGCTCAGAGCCATTTGAACCATTTTGATAATACGCTAAGTAAGAGTTTGTTTTCTGGCGTAAGGTGCGCTACAGGCAAGGACAGTATGTGCCACAACATGATGTTGTTGACTTGAGCCATTGTACTCTTTGGCTCCGTGCAATGGTGCTTCCTGCGTGGTGCAGCCGTAGAGATAAGACGATGTTAAGGCAGTCTGGTGTCAGCCTATGAATATGAAGGTGGTAGTAAAACTACTGGTGGAATTATTAGTGTGATCTACGTGTGTCATTGTATTGCATATGAAGTAAGGTGGCGTAGTGGTGTTAATAACTGCAGCGGTATCTGCAGCGGTTCTCTTCTGTCCTGGACTCTGGGACTGCCCCCAGTGCTGGAGATGCACGAAACACAGCTTCTCAACGAAACCTTGGCGCATCTGTAAGAGAACAGTCGAATTTCCAGTAGTGAATGTGTCTTGGATACAAGAATTCCACTCAACGAAATACACAATGCAAGTGGTACCATCTGACTGTTACATACAGAGGTCTACTTGATTGTACACATTGGTTCAGATGTGTCCCCTGTCCACTGCTTGTGGACTTCAAACTGACATTATGTTCCGAGCGTTCGTTCCGAGCCTCATGATGTTTTGGCTAGTTCAAGTGACTTAGATTGGATCTCGCAGACGGCGACACTCCAGATTGTTTACAATCATTACAGACGCAGTTAGTTTTACACTGGGGTTAGTGTTGATGAAGCATGTTGTCACTATGAGGGTGATGACCGAATGGTTCATAGGCCATTTGTAAGAAGTAACCCCAGATTCACCCTGGTGCTTATTTATTAAACTTACTTAAAATTCTGGGCCACAATGGTGATCAGAAATAGTTTTAACTACTAGACTTAAACAAATGCTTTGTTTTATAGTTATATGTCACAGGTTATGTGATATATGATGTTGTTGTGGTGTCTTGAAAGTTCAGTGAAGCTCGACATGGTTGTTATTTAATGAGGTGTTGTTTAGAAATGTTTATTAACATGCCTGTTAAATTTAAAACTCCGAGTTGTGAAGATGTTGCTTAAAGTATGGGTTCTAGCCTCTCCCCGATGTTATTCTATCTGTATATTGAGGAATCAGTAAAGGAAACAAAAGAAAATTTCGAAGTAGGTATTAAAATCCATGGAGAAGAAATAAAAACTTTGAGGTTCGCCGATGAGATTGTAATTCTGTCAGAAACAGCAAAGGACTGGGAAGAGCAGCTGAACGGAATGGACAGTGTCTTGAAAGGAGGAAATACGATGAACATCAGCAAAAGCAAAACGAGGATCATGGAATGCAGTCGAATTAAGTAGGGTGATGCTGAGGGAATTAGATTAGGAAATGAGACGCTTAAAATAGTAAATGAAATTTGCTATTTGGGAAGCAAAATAACTGATGATGGTCGAGGTGGAGAGGATATAAAATGTAGACTGGCAATGGCAAGGAAAGCGTTTCTGAAGAATAGGAATTTGTTAACATCGAGTATAGATTTAAATGTCAGGAAGTCGTTTCTGAAAGTATTTGTATGGAGTGTAGCCATGTATGGAAGTGAAACGTGGACTATAAATAGTTTGGGCAGGAAGAGAATAGAAGCTTTCGAAATGTGGTGCTACAGAAGAATGTTGAAGATTAGATGTGTAGATCACGTAACTAATGAGGAGGTATTGAATAGAATAGGGGAGAAGAGGAGTTTGTTGCACAACTTGACAAGAAGAAGGGACCGGTTGGTAGGGAATGTTCTGAGACATCAAGGGATCACAAATTTAGTACTGGAGGGCAGCGTGGAGGGTAAAAGTCGTATAGGCAGACCAAGAGATGAATACATTAAGCTGATTCAGAAGGATGTAGGTTGCAGTAAGTACTGGGAGATGAAGAAGCTTGCACAGGATAGAGTAGCATGGAGAGTTGCATCAAACCAGTCTCAGGACTGAAGACCACAACAACAACATGTTGTCCTGCACGTGCTAGTCATTTCATGAAGTATTACTTGTTCACTCACTAGAGGGCATTAAGCTTTAAACTCCGAGGTGAGGGTGTATTTTTAAAATATTACCATCTTAATTTTTTAGTTTGAAGGTATTTAATTGCAGCAGGTGTGAGGGCTTAGTTGAAAAAGGGATTGTAATCTTATCTCTTGTCCAAATTCTAATGGGAACTAGAAAGGGGCGATCAAAAAGTCTCCGTTAAAAGGCCACACTAACACCTTTCTTGCTGAAGTGGTTCAAATGGCTCTGAGCACTATAGGACATCTGAGGTCAAGAACTACTTAAACCTAATGAACCTGAGGACATCACACATATCCATGCCCGAGGGAGGATTCGAACCTGCGACCGTAGCGGCCGCGTGGTTCCAGACTGAAACCTTTCTTTCATCTCGGTGCTTATATCAGCATCGGAGTCTCGCTAGGTTGGATATATAAGCTGGAGCAACGCCCGCTAACGGAAACCTTTTTGATTGCCACTGCGGCGAGGAGCGGTCGGTCGTCTTCATTCTTTCTCCACCTACCTCGATATTCCTTCCTTCTGACGTCCATTGACTCTTTAGTAGCAGATACGTGCTAAGCAGTGTAAAGCAGCGTTGATGAAACCACTACCTAATAGCTATCACGCAGAGGCCGCGTAACTCGAGCTGAAAGTCAGTTCCTGAAAGTTTATATTTAAAAAATCAGGCGTTCTGAGTATGCAGCCTATTTGCAGAAAACATTTAAAATTTAGATTCAATCTGCTTGTTATTCATACGGAAATACATGAAATGGCTATCAAGTCCGTATTTACTATGGTAAACTTTATCCTTTAAAATTCACTGTGCGTACAACACATTTTCACTCGAAAAGCAGCCAGAATTTTTGCAAGTTCGACCCGACTAATTTTCACGGTCTAACAGTCACAGATCCACCACTCTTCGCGAGTTAAAAATTCTGTCGTTTCAGTGGTCTTCGTAGTAAGAAATGCTCGCCAAAGTATTCCGTACAGAGCACGAAATATACCACGTGGAATTGTTACTACTATCAGAAAGTTCACACGCTCATAAATCTCCAACTATTTAATTTAGAAACACCAATTGTTTTTAACTCCAGTCGCTTCAGTCACGACACTGTCTAACCGAAATGAACTCAATAGTTCTTCATCTTACAGACTATTTTGACGGAGCTTTCTAACATGGTATTATCCGTAGGCCGGTTAGCAAGTGACTCTCTAGAGCACCTCTACTCTCTGCCTACCTCACTATATTCTCATAGGAACAGCTTAATTCTGATTGGCTATTGATCTAAATGACCAATGAGAATGCTCCTTCCAGATCATTCTCGCGGCAAAACTTGCCTTATCCAACCAATAATCTGATAGTAATTAACATCATTAAAACTGCAATTTCTAGTATATTGTTTAACCAAAATAAGCGAAGTTCAAAATATTCTCCAAATTAATAAATAAACTTATTCAGCCTCTAACATTCATTCTGACTGCTTTTATACAAAAGCAAGCTCACACCGACATACGTCATCTGAATCGTGGTTGCACCATAACTTTCCCACGGTTCGTTTGTACAAGGTCTTACATAAAGTGACATAGACTTTTAACGTATGTCCCACATACACTCTCTCAGCGGTTCTAGGAGCTGCAGTCTGGATCCGCGCGACCGCTACGGTCGCAGGTTCGAATCCTGCCTTGGGCATGGATGTGTGTGTTGTTCTTAGGTTAGCTGGGTTTAAGTAGTTCTAAGTTCTAGGGGACTGATGACCTCAGAAGTTAAGTCCCATAGTGCTCAGAGCCATTTGAACCATTTGAACACTCTCTCAATCAGTCTGAAGCACTCACACAACAAAATATAATCAAATAATAATAATGTTGATCGATTTTTGTATTGCGTAATGCACAGTGACTATAATTTTGAAAAGAAAATTCTAATTAATTGATTTTATGCACTGATAAATTCGTAATGGCTGCAACTGATAATGAAAGTCAATCTGTACTTCCTGAGTTGATTTTTACAAACAAGCGTTGGTTTTAGGACTTTTAGGTGATTCCCTCTATCTCCAGAACTATAATAAATAAAAATCTGAAATTTTGACAGCATCATTCCATTAATAACAATAGTCTGTGTACCAAATTTGAACAAAATCGGATAATAACTAATATGGATTATATAGATTCGTAGAGGGTATGAATTTTCGTACTGACTGAATGTTACTCTATGCAGTTCTCACGGCAGGCAACGTCAGGTGCGCTGTGAGCAAAGCGGAAAAAAAATAACGTAGCCATCCTGCAGCCACTGCACCAAACGACGGCTGTGTGCCTTGCAACGAATATCATCTCGTAATAACTTGCTACGTTACACCCCTTATATTTTACACATGAGTAGAATATCCATTGTATATGGACATTTTAGTGTATGGGCAAGAGCAACGCTAACTTTTGGTTATTTTTGCTGTGGAAGAACGTTCACTTCCAAGAAGCCATGAAACCTATTCATTGTAATTAATGTAAACTGTCCCTGCCTCTTGCGGCGTAAGATTATTTTAATTTTTAATGTCAGAAATTATAATATTTTTAATTAATAAATGTTAAGTAATTATCCACATTATTAATCCGGTTCTCGTTTCCAGTACCGGCTTTCGGTAGAACATTTAGATTTTTATTCACGAACAGTAGTGCCCCATACCCTTTTTTTAATCCATCCGTACTCGAAACGTTGTCAATAAATATTAACTATGAAATGGTCCAACTCTACAGCGTACTGAATGTACAGTCTAATAGGAATGCAGTGAGCACCTGCTAGTTATCAAAAACGATTAGATAAATCTCCACTTAAGAGATTGTAGAGGCAGTTGTAATAACTTTGAAGGTCGAACGACCAGCAACTCCACAAATTCAGTAACTGTCATATAATTCTGGCATTCATTATTTTAAAGAAATCATGAGTGTAGTGTCAGGTTGGTGCCTAAGTTCTTAGAGTTTTTGTTTTGCATATTGGTATCACGTTTGCTACTGGTTTATTTATCAATTGCCATTTATTATTTGTAGTTCTTTGTAGTTCATTGTTGTTATTTAAATTTACATATTGTCATTTTGTCATCTGTAGATAGTGAGAGGAGATGTGGACTTTAGAAAATGGAGTGCCATGTGGAGAAATCGGAACATTTCCGACATATTCTTGTGTTAGAGTTCAATAGAGGGTGGAGGCAGCCAGAAACTTTCACGCCGTGCCTGAGGATTATGCCATTGGACATGGAATGGTAAGAAAATGTTTCTCTCGTTTTAAGGAGGATTGTTTAGACATTAATGACTCCCCATGTTCAGTGAAAGCTTCGGGGTTTGGTGCATTAACCCACAATGGTCCACGTCAATGTACTTGAGAACTGTCAAATATGGTGAACTGTGGTCATTCCACCATCGTGCACATTTGCGTACAATTGGGATGGTACAAAAATCGGGTGTATGGGTCCCGCTTGCTTCAAGCCAAAACCACAAAAATCAGCAAATGGCCATACGTGCATCTCTGCTTGTTCCTCATCAATTGGCTTGTGGACAACAACAACCATTCCTACTACGTATCGTTCCTGAAGACGTGAAACAGTGTCTTTATGCTATCAGAAGGAAAGGAATACTAGACCCGTGGTCTAGGGGTCACGTCTTTCATTCATAATCAAAACGTTTTCGGTCCCGGGTTCGATTCTCACCACTGCCTATATTTTGAAAAATAATCAGCATTGGCGGCCGAAGACTTCCGGCATAAGAAGTCAGGCTCATTCTGCCAACGGCCTTGTCAAAGAGGGCGGAGGAGCTGATAGAGGTTCAGGACACTCTCTTGTCCTAGGGGTGGGAAATTGCCCATAAAGGCGGAAGAATCAGCAATGATCAACGACATGAGGATGCAGAAGGCAATGGAAACCACTGCATTAAAGACACGCAACGTGTATCCACAGGACATGTGGCCTGTATTTGAAGAAGTGTCATGATGATCTCTCCATTGGCAAAAGATTCCGGAATAGTCCCCCATTCGGATCTCCGGGAGGGGACTGCCAAGGGGGAGGTTACCATGAGAAAAAGATTGAATAATCAACGAAAGGATAACGTTCTACGAGTCGGGGTGTGGAACTTCAGAAGCTTGAACGTGGTAGGGAAACTAGAAAATCTGAAAAGGGAAATGCAAAGACTCAATCTAGATATAGTAGGGGTCAGTGAAGTGAAGTGGAAGGAAGACAAGGATTTCTGGTCAGATGAGTATCGGGTAATATCAACAGCAGCAGAAAATGGTATAACAGGTGTAGGATTCGTTATGAATAGGAAGGTAGGGCAGAGGGTTGTTCTAATCAGAATCGACAGCAGACCAACACCGACAACGATATTTCAGGTATACATGCCGACGTCGCAAGCTGAAGATGAACAGATAGAGAAAGTGTATGAGGATATTGAAAGGGTAATGCAGTATGTAAAGGGGGACGAAAATCTAATAGTCATGGGCGACTGTAATGCAGTTGTAGGGGAAGGAGTAGAAGAAAAGGTTACAGGAGAATATGAGCTTGGGACAAGGAATGAAAGAGGAGAAAGACTAATTGAGTTCAGTAACAAGTTTCAGCTAGTAATAGCGAATACCCTGTTCAAGAATCACAAGAGGAGGAGGTATACTTGGAAAAGGTCGGGAGATACGGGAAGATTTCAATTAGATTACATCATGGTCAGACAGAGATTCCGAAATCAGATACTGGATTGTAAGGCGAACCCAGGAGCAAATATAGACTCAGATCACAATATAGTAGTGATGAAGAGTAGGCTGAAGTTCAAGACATTAGTCAGGAAGAATCAATACGCAACGAAGTGGGATACGGAAGTACTAAGGAATGAGGAGATACGTTTGAAGTTCTCTAACGCTATAGATACAGCAATAAGGAATAGCGCAGTAGGCAGTACAGTTGAAGAGGAATGGACATCTCTGAAAAGGGCCATCACAGAAGTTGGGAAGGAAAACATAGGTACAAAGAAGGTAGCTGCGAAGAAACCATGGGTAACAGAAGAAATACTTCGGTTGATTGATGAAAGGAGGAAGTACAAACATGTTCCGGAAAAATCAGGAATACAGAAATACAAGTCGCTGAGGAATGAAATAAATAGGAAGTGCAGGGAAGCTAAGACGAAATGGCTGCAGGAAAAATGTGAAGACATCGAAAAAGATATGATTGTGGGAAGGACAGACTCAGCATACAGGAAAGTCAAAACAACCTTTGGTGACATTAAAAGCAACGGTGGTAACATTAAGAGTGCAACGGGAATTCCACTGTTAAATGCGGAGGAGAGAGCAGACAGGTGGAAAGAATACACTGAAAGCCTCTATGAGGGTGAAGATTTGTCTGATGTGATAGAAGAAGAAACAGGAGTCGATTTAGAAGAGATAGGGGATCCAGTATTAGAATCGGAATTTAAAAGAGCTTTGGAGGACTTACGGTCAAATAAGGCAGAAGGGATAGATAACATTCCATCAGAATTTCTAAAATCATTGGGGGAAGTTGCAACAAAACGACTATTCACGTTGGTGTGTAGAATATATGAGTCTGGCGATATACCATCTGACTTTCGGAAAAGCATCATCCACACAATTCCGAAGACGGCAAGAGCTGACAAGTGCGAGAATTATCGCACAATCAGCTTAACAGCTCATGCATCGAAGCTGCTCACAAGAATAATATACAGAAGAATGGAAAAGAAAATTTAGAATGCGCTAGGTGACGATCAGTTTGGCTTTAGGAAAAGTAATGGGACGAGAGAGGCAATTCTGACGTTACGGCTAATAATGGAAGCAAGGCTAAAGAAAAATCAAGACACTTTCATAGGATTTGTCGACCTGGAAAAAGCGTTCGACAATATAAAATGGTGCACGCTGTTCGTGATTCTGAAAAAAGTAGGGGTAAGCTATAGGGAGAGACGGGTCATATACAATATGTACGACAACCAAGAGGGAATAATAAGAGTGGACGATCAAGAACGAATTGCTCATAATTAGAAGGGTGTAAGACAAGGTTGTAGCCTTTCGCCCCTACTCCTAATCCGTACATCGAGGAAGCAATGATGGAAATAAAAGAAAGGTTCAGGAGTGGAATTAAAATACAAGGTGAAAGGATATCAATGATACTATTCGCTGATGACATTGTTACCCTGAGTGAAAGTGAAGAAGATTTAAATGATCTGCTGAACGGAATGAACAGTTTAATGAGTACACAGTATGGTTTGAGAGTAAATCGGAGAAAGACGAAGGTAATGAGAAGTAGTAGAAATGAGAACAGCGAGCAACTTAACATCAGGATTGATGGTCACGAAGTCAATGAAGTTAAGGAATTCTGTTACCTAGGCATTAAAATAACCAATGATGGACGGAGCAAATATGACATCAAAAGCAGACTCGCTATGGCAAAAAAGGCATTTCTGGCCAAGAGAAGTCTACTAATATCAAATACCGGCCTTAATTTGAGGAAGAAATTTCTGAGGATGTACGTCTGGAGTACAGCATTGTATGGTAGTTAAACATGGACTGTGGGAAAACCGGAACAGAAGAGAATCGAAGCATTTGAGATGTGGTGCTATAGACGAATGTTGAACATTAGGTGGACTGATAAGGTAAGGAATGAGGAGGTTCTACGCAGAATCGGAGAGGAAAGGAATATGTGGAAAACACTGATAGGAAGAAGGGACATGATGATAGGACATCTGCTAAGACATGAGGGAATGACTTCCATGGTACTAGAGGGAGCTGTAGAGGGCAAAAACTGTAGAGGAAGACAGAGATTGTAATACGTCAAGCAAATAATTGATGTACAAGTGCTACTCTGAGATGAAGAGGTTAGCACAGGAAAGGAATTCGTGGCGGGCCGCATCAAACCAGTCAGTAGAATGGTTGAGCCCAAACAAAGCAACAACGCCCCGCAATGATCATGCACACAAGACTGTTACGCATCTGGTGGAACAGCGGCGGTGAGGTGTACTACCAATTAGTTCCCAAATTGTTACCAAAAAAAAAAAGAAGTTGGGTTGGAAAATTATTCCGGCACCTACTTTGTTCACCTGATCTTGCGCCCTAAAATGTTCACCTTTTCCGCTCTGCATCGAACAACCTTCCATATTTTTCTTTCCGGGTGAAAATACTCTCATAACTCTTATTATGGCGTCAATTGTGTTTATTAAACTTATGAAAAAACTCTACGAACTTATGCACCAACCCAAATTTTAGATTACTAAACGCAAATTGATACATCATTTATTAATTACTTTATTTTTAAAGCACATACAATAACATCGTAGAACCAGTCAATCCGTCTACAGTCTGGGGTATTCTGTTTTCAACAGTGTAATAGGCCTATGCATCTTTTATTGCAAGGTTCTGTAGCAATGGAGCCGACCTCAATGGAGGTATCTCGTGGCCTAATGGGCATACTTGTAGTGGTGAAGCGTATGACTGGCCGATGTTTGGTTACAAGCTATACCTATGATTTCAGTTTTTGGCGTGGATCTGACAAGTACATATGCTAAGGAAGTCACAGACTTCATAACGTATTGTGTTTAAGTGAATGGCTTCAAAGAATGTTTAGTAAATTCTTAAAAGCAGACTGTTATAACTGAGTGTATTAACCAGATTGACCATAGTACATGATTGGCGGTGATCATGTTATTAATGTCGATAGAGGATTGCTGCGTTTTTTGCCTAATTCTGAACTGTTTCAGGCTAATCACTGCTTCGTTAACTTTCTTGTACACTCTATGCAAAAATGTGGACCTATTGTCTTGTACCAAGGAAGATGATAACGGCAGCCGACAGATGTGGCAAACATCGGTGTTCTTCCTAAAAGCTAAGCTGTTTTTCTTAATTTCTACAGTTGGTTAAGTCAAACGATTAAGTAGTCTCTCCCACCAAGTAAGGGGGCGTGCCGTGAGACAGTAATGCCTATTATAATTGGTGGATTTGGTAATTGACTTGTACCACTAATAATTGGAGCACCCATATTCCCATATAACCTACCATACATTTCCTTCTTCATGACAGTGCTCAGCCGCAGCTCCAGGGCAATGAGGAAGCCCCTGCAGCGTTTCCGATAGAAAGCATTTGATAACCCATCTATCACGACAGTATTAGAAAGTCGATACAACACTACGATAAATGTCTAAGTCCGAGCGGCAACTATGTAGAGAAGCTGCTGGAAAGTGTTGCTAACTGTTCAAAGTAAAACAGTTTTGATTTTCACAGTGGTTTCCAATTCGCAACGAATCGTTCCTTACTTTCCAAACAGCCCCCGTATAAAGCATATGTGTGCATGTTTGACTTCTCCTCCCAAACCTGTGGACGAAATTCAACTAAATTTGGCGCAGATACAGCAGGCCTTACGAATATAGTACTCTGATGTTTATAACCTTCTAGCTTGAATAGGAGCGGCGATAAGGTCAAAAACGTGTATGTTGTACAGGCTGCTTTGTGACAGGTATGTTGTGTACGAATAGTTGGCCAGCCAGATTGACCTGGTTTTCAGGGCAGCCTGCAGCTCAGGGGCAAGAACCGGTTTTCCCCATCCCAATATGAAGCTTCCCCTCCACGACAGGTCTTTGGTGGGAGTCATATCGGCGTGCTTCATTGAACTGTATTGAAGGGGCTACATGTGTCGATCAGAATGGCTGGGGATGGCCCGAGATGTATAGAGGAGGCAATAGACATAACGAAGGGGAAGAAGAAATGGACAGAGAAAGGGGAGCAGTGGGACGAGAATAAAGCATGTGGAAGATGTAGAGGAGCAGTGAGCAGATGGAAAAGGAAGAGGGGCTGGCAGAGATGGAAAGAGAGAGGAGGAAGGAGATACAGTCAAAGGGAGGAGGAAGGATTATGTGGTCAAAGAGATGGGATGGAATAAATGGACAGAGAGAAGTGAAGGAACAACTGAAGAGACAGAGAAAGCAGGAAGGTAAACATCGACTGATAAAGGTGGAAGGATGAAGTAGACAGACCGAGGGAAGCTAAACACAGAAAAGGGGAGGAGGAGATGTGTTCAGTATGTGTGGAACGCATAAGTGAGGGAAAAGTCTAGTCATAAAAATAAAATGTGTAATTATTGTCATAACTCCAAGTCATTCAGTCGATCCCATCCCTTAATCCTATAGACCAGCACCTCCAGAACCTTTATGACAACATTGGCGGACCCAGTCGTCATTTACAAACTACGGCATTTCACGTCAGAACGCTACATTAAACAAGTCGATCTCAGCTACTGTGTTATCAACAGACCCTGTAATAAGGTAACTAGTATTTGTACACAGATTACACTAATCACCGCACTCTGTAGTGAGTGGTCTGAGAGATTAAGCGTTATGACGAGACGCAGAGGTAGGCTTACGTTAATAAACATCATTTTGTACCGTCGCAGAAGACTGTATGCAAGTAAAAGAAAATTCTGTTAGTGGCACCAATCACGTCGTTTATGATTTAAGTAGCACACGAACGCTGAACCAGCTGCTACCTAGAGTGCTTAAGGCTTGTGCAGTACCTATCAATTTGTTCATCTACCAAATTTTTGCCTTCTTAAGAGGTACAAGCGTATGTGATGCGTCTGAAACAACCAATATTCTACCAATTAACTGGATAGTTATAACAGAGCTTCATACTTGCGAAAATTAAATTATTCAAATTGTCCTTGTGCTCTAATTTACTTCGCAGCAGTTTTATCAGTCAAAAACATTCTATCATAAATATATCTCCTCCTTAGTATTAGTGGGACACACAGTACTCGTTCGTTGTTTGAAGCTGCTGCCTACGCAATGAATGTGGTTGTAGTCGGTTCAGGTGGAATAAAGACATAGTATCATCGGAATTCACCAGTAAAAGACATGAATGCGGCAGCGTACAGTTTCTCAGTCTGGCTCTGTACATCTTTGGCCTATCTTAAACTCAGAATATTTCCGAAACTTGGAGTGAAAGCAAGTGGCACTGTGGCTAGAGCTGCTTTCTCCGTCAGCGTCGAAGTGTCTCTGGAGCTTTCCTACTGCAGTACACATTGCATCTGTATCGTCTCTCTCATCCATAACAACAGTCACAGTATCACTCTTCTCCAACACCCTCATGGGACAACAGTTCATCAAAGATATTAGCAACATGACGTGGTCTGACAACAAATAAGTGCAGCGTGGTTGGTAGCCAAAGGCATCCATTATAAAAATAGTCACAGGAATTTATATTACACGGTTTTTGATTCTGGCTATTTCTTTTCGAATCTGAATTTTCACCAACATCGCCGCATTTTGTACGAAAATTCATTTCAGTTTCCCTTATAACTCATTCTTTGAAATATGCAGTTTTTGCCCTATTCCAGTACTAACAGCGACAGATGCAGGCGTAGTACCATCTGGATTTAACTTCGTTATTTGAAATTCATTTCATAGCGATAGACTGATCTGGAGATAAAATTCTGTCTGACAGAATGGACTGCGGAAGGTAGTTCTCTACAGTGAGTGGCGAAGCGCGTGCACTCGCAGTCGAGTAACAAGGCGCATCGTGCGTCGCTCGCAGGTCTGTTGTAAACTACGAACCGCGCAGTTAATGCTTGTTAATGTGTTAAAGCTATACGGTGGTAGACGCAACAAAAAATTCGCAAATTTTTCCGCAGACAATATTTGTTTCATCGTAACTACGAACCGCGCAGTTAATGCTTGTTAATGTGTTAAAGCTATACGGTGGTAGACGCAACAAAAAATTCGCAAATTTTTCCGCAGACAATATTTGTTTCATCGTAAGCTTTGCAGACCGCAGAGTATATTTCCACAGAGCAGCGTGCATCTAGCACATTTAAAGTCTTTCAGTAATTTTTGAGTAATTTCGCTTATTTTTCTTTTTCCCACAGTGGGAGAGAGAGAGAGAGAGACAGAGAGAGAGAGAGAGAGAGAGGAGGGAGGGATGGGAGAGAGGAATAGAGAGTTAGGAAGGGAGAGAGTTTTTGGCACGAAGTGTTTCTAAAAATTTCCAAATTTCCAATGAAAGGTGTAAACGTGAATCTAGACTGAAAATACGTAGACATAGATGCTAAGGTAAGGAGTGAGGAGGTTCTCCGTGGAATATATGGAAAAGCAGAAGCTGCGACATTTTCGCAAATGGAACAATGACCCAAAAATGAGGGAATTTCCTTTACTTGATGTATATGATCACAAATTTTTGCGTCTGATGACAAAAATTTGTGAGCATATATGTTAAGTAAAGGAAATTTTTTATATGGAAAATACGGACATGACGAAGGAAAAAGAAGACAGAACTTCTGTTAAGCATCCGATAATAACTTACATGATCCTAGAGGGAGTTCTGGAGGTTAAAAACTGTAGAAGTAGGCAGAGATTGGAATATATTCAGCAAATAACTGAGAACGTATGTTACAAGTGCAGAGATGAGAAGGTTCGTACAGGAGAGAAATTGGTGGTGGGAAGCATTGAATCAGGCCGAACGGTGATGACGGAAAATAAAGAAAAAACTGGGTGATTTACTGTCGAACGATTTATATCACTTTGGCTGGAGGCTGACTCGGGCATTTATTACTGCCGAGTTATTTGGCGGACGTGACGAGTAAGTTGACAGCATTTGTTTGCTTTCTACGAGGATTGTGGTATTTTTGATAAACAGTCATAAACAGCTATATTTTATATGCTTGTATAATGGAAGGAACAGTCTAATGACAAAAGAATGTGGACCGAGAACAAGGCAATGAAAGACGAAAGTAATGAAGAACTGCAGGTTCAGAATTAAGGATAAACTTAACATCAAAATTGGTGGTCACGAGGTAGAGGAAGTCAAGGTATTCTGCTGCTTTGGAAGCAAAGTAAGACATGACGGTCGAAATAAGGAGGACATAAAAAACACATTAGCGTAGACAAAGAGGGCGGTCCTAGCGATGAAAAGTCCAGTAACGCTACAAATCGCTCTTAATCTGAGGAAGGAATTTCTAAGAATGTTCGTTTGGAGCACAGCATAAGTCACGGACTGTGGAAAAGCCGGAACAGACGTTAATAGAAGCGTTTGAGATGTGGTGATACAACAGGATGTTGGAATTTAAGCAGTCTAGTAACCAGAGGTTCTCCGCAGAATTAGCGAAGAATGAAATATATGCAAAACACGGCCACGAAGAAGGTACAGAATAATAATCAGGCAACAGCTTTACATGGTACTACGGGGAGCTGGAGAGACTAAAAACTTTAGAAAAAGACAGTGACCGGAATTCATCCGACAAATAATTGAGGATGAAGGGTGCAAGGGGTACGCTGAGATGAAAAGGTTGGCACACGAGAGGAGTTTGTGGTGGGCCCCATCGAACTAGTCACATTACTAAAAAGATAGACAGAGAAAAAATAGTTCTGGAACAGTCGGAGATACACCATTCGACTAAAAAATTATTGCCACTGCCTACCGTGACAGATACGATGGGACAGTATCCTAATAATAAGGGCCACAAATGGAAATATGAGTGGCTTTAACAAACGCAGATGGTTAAGTCCCGGAGCCTGAGAGAGAGCATCTCTAAAATGGTGAAGCTGGTATTTCAGTACATTTAAGTTCGCTATCAACCTACACTAAAACTAGATTTACGTTGTCACTTCAATTTAAATCACACTAGGTGGTTACCACTATACACTTAATGGTTAACATGGTTCCCAGTGCCATTCTCTATGGTGTCGTCGTTAATTTTGAGACTCTTTGCCCATTTACGCACTTTACTTTACATCTACTTGTGTACCGTCCACAATCAGTTTTAAATTACGCGTCGTTCAGAGTAATGTGAGTAGAAACAAACAAGGTTAATTAATTTTAGTGACAATAATTGGTCTTATGATCCGCCTATACAATGCACAATTCACCCGAAACTGAAAAACAAAGAGAGGCAGTTAATAAATTCCATATCATAATAAGCTTTTATGTTTGGAAATCACGCTGCATCGCAACACAACAAACACGCTGAGCGATTCAGCTAAGCTCTCCAGCCCAAATATTTCCGAAACCTTCCTGTCGGAGGATCATCTCCAACTGAGCGTTGTAGCAGAGGTTGAAAATAGCGCTTCAGTTGTAAGTTTCATCGAAAGCAACAAAAAATGGCTGCTCGCGTGCATTGGTTTCCCGTGCGGTTAGAGTGTCTCCCTCAAACCAAAACTATCGGCGTGAGACGGATCTCATTAAATTTATAGCACATGATAATCAGCCAAATGTTGTTGGCGTTCTTCACCAGCAATTGAAGTCGAAAGCCGCTTCTAACATTCGGTATCGGAGTACCCTATAATCTGCTAGTAACGATAACTCTAAAAAAATTTATTGCCGGAACCCAAATGTAAGTGTTATATCCGAAAGAATAGGCACATTGCTTAGAAGATAGTGGATTATACCCTCCTACACTCATCCCCATCCCTCGACACCGCTCCACTAGGTTGGGCACCCATTCAAGCAGCACGAAACCAGAGAAGGCAATCGCTACGCACAATTGTCTATCGCATCCCGTGCAGTGAGTGCCCTTCCGCCTAATAGGCCAAACTGGCCGCTTCTTTACATACGATTCTGAGAGCATCAGAATCTTAGTAATTCTAAAGTCGCTGTTACTAACCACATGAAGGTTCCTAACCATTCCATTTCAAACGTAAATGTGAATTGCAGCGTTCTACGTATTCAACGTAAGAGCCCGGTTTCAAACACTTAAGAAGATTTAGAAATTATCTGCAGCGTTAACCGTGATCCGTCGGGCATTTTGAATGAACAAACTGCAGTTTATTTTACATAGCTGTAAAATGTTTTCTTTTAATAGAAGTTTGTATGTTTTTAATTTTTTATCCTATGACTATCGCGCTTTATTGTGCGTCATTATGTGTCCTCACTAATTTAAAATTTACTTGTCTTTCATGATATAAAATGTGTTTCAGGATTTACTTTAGTAGTCGTTGCCTTTTAGTTAGCAGCTTTTAAATTGATCCCACTTTCAATGTGTCCCTTTAGTGCTATTGTTGCTAGTATTAATTGGCATAGCAGTTTTTGACAATGTGGACTGTGAGGTTTCGCTACCTTCCATTTGTTCGGTAGTGAGATGCATTTTAATAGGAGTGACACATGTGTATGTTCTTGTAACTCATAACTGAGGCGCGTTGCTCCACGTCGCAGTATTTATCCCCACTAAATTAAAATCTTGCATGCTACTCGAGGAAAGGGAAAAATTCTAATTGCGTTTTACGCTTTATAGATAAATTTTACGTATTAGATTCCTGTTAATTTTACTACAGTTCTGTACTGCCCGTGTTCAGAATGTTCCTTTACCACTCGTAATTTACAATGAGAGGAGAGCTTCTGTGAAGATTGGAAGGTTGGAGGCGAAGAACTGGCGGAACTGAATCTGAGCCGACGGGTCGTGAGTCGTGCTTGGGTAGCTCAGTTGGCGCCGGCGCGGTAGCTCAGCGTGTTCGGCTAGAGAGCTGGTTGGCCTCTGTAATAAAAAACCGAGTGGAAGGATCAACAAACGAACTTGAACGGATGTCATGTGACGTCCGTAACGGCTAGACACAACGATCAACAACGAACAAAATGGAAAAAAAGTTGGTAGAGCACTTGCCCGCAAAAGACGAAAGTCCCGAGTTCGAGTCTCGGTTCGGCACAGAGTTTTAATCTGCCATGAAGTTTCACTCGTAATGCACTTCCAACGTTTTTCATGCAACTTTCACTCTAATATTTTTCTTGCTCATTTACAATGTAAATCACTAATTCATGCTGGTGATACATCGCGTCTTGTACTAGTCCACAGCGACGTTCGGTGTTACAGAACAAAGAGTTAAGTGTCCTGGTCTTCACTGCATATTTCTTTAGTCAGACAGTTATCCGTAATATTGTCTGGTGTCCTTTTGCCATTGATGTAGGTTTTACAGCACCTAGTCCGACCGCTGGTTTCTAAAATTTTTATACGGAAATTCTATTTTTCTATTTTATGTGTACTAGTGAGTGTAAAAACCATATTAGCTCCGGTGTCATATTTATTTTCAGTATACCACCTGCAACTTGCTGCACCCGCTGCACAGTGTGTTTAAGGCGTTCATCCTGACCAGGTTGCCTCCAAACACGTCTCTGACGATTGTCTGGCTGAAGGCATATGCGGCACTCATCGGTGAAGAGAACGTGATGCCAATCCTGAGCGGTCCATTCGGCATGTTGTTGGGCCCATCTGTACCGCGCTGTATAGTGTCGTGATTGCAAAGATGGACCTCGCTAATCGGGAGTGAAGTTGCGCATCATGCAGCCTATTGTGCACAGTTTGAGTTGTAACACGACGTCCTGTGGCTGCACGAAAAGCATTATTCAACATTGTGGCGTTGCTGTCCATGCCTGTTTCCTCCATAATCCTTAGGTAGCTGTCACCCACTGCAGTAGTAGCCCTTGGGCGGCCTGAGCGAGGCATGTCATCGACAGTTCCTGTCTCTCTGTATCTCCTCCATGTCCGAACAACATCGCTTTGGTTCACTCAGCGATACCTGGACATTTCCCTTGTTGAGAGCCCTTCCTGGCACAAAATAGCAATGCGGACGCTATCGAACCGGTATTCATCGTCTAGGAATGGTTGAAATACAGACAACATGAGCCGTGTACCTCCTTCCTTGCGGAATGACTGGAACTGATTGGCTGTCGGACCCCCTCCGTGTATTTTTTTTTTAAATCATCAGTCTACTGACTGGTTTGATGCGGCCCGCCACTAATTCCTTTCCTGTGCTAACCTCTTCATCTCAGAGTAGCACTTGCAACCTACGTCCTCAATTATTTGCTTGACGTATTCCAATCTCTGTCTTCCTGTACAGTTTTTGCCCTCTACAGCTCCCTCTAGTACCATGGAAGACATTCCCTCATGTCTTAGCAGATGTCCTATCATCCTGTCCCTTCTCCTTATCAGTGTTTTCCACATATTCCTTTCCTCTCCGATTCTGCGTAGAACCTCCTCATTCCTTACCTTATCAGTGCACCTAATTTTCAACATTCGTCTATAGCACCACATCTCAAATGCTTCGATTCTCTTCTGTTCCGGTTTTCCCACAGTCCATGTTTAACTACCATACAATGCTGTACTCCAGACGTACATCCTCAGAAATTTCTTCCTCAAATTAAGGCCGGTAATTGATATTAGTAGACTTCTCTTGGCCAGAAATGCCTTTTTTGCCATAGCGAGTCTGCTTTTGATGTCCTCCTTGCTCCGTCCGCCATTGGTTATTTTACTGCCTAGGTAGCAGAATTCCTTAACTTCATTGACTTCGTGACCATCAATCCTGATGTTAAGTTTCTCGCTGTTCTCATTTCTACTACTTCTCATTACCTTCGTCTTTCTCCGATTTACTCTCAAACCATGTAATAGGTTGTGCTTATGCATGGTTGTTTACATCTGTGAGCGGGTTTACTGACATCTCTTAACAGTCCAAGGGATGTGTCTGTGATATAACATCCACGGTCAATGTTTATCTTCAGGATTTCTGGGAACCGGGATGATGCAAAACTTTTATTCAAGCGTGTAATTTCCGCTGCTAGTATGTTAGTTGTAAAATAGTATAAATCAATGGCGTTCCACACTTAAAAAATGTGTTTTTTGGTTTCAAAGCAATTGCAAGATATATAGTTCATTATTTACCTGTTTTAAACAAGAGACCTATTTTTGCATTATGCATAAGTTCGTAGTTTCATACCGAAACTAGGAAATATGTCACGTAGGATGCGGTGGAAAAAGTGTTTTTTCCGCCGCGATATCGCTATAAAACGGAAACTTCGGAAATGTAGCTTCCACTTGATATTGTTCACCTGTGCCGAATGCTCGTTAGTTTGAAAAACTAACAATCTTCATACATTAAGAGAAACAGGACATGTAACTTCGTTACGTAACTCGCAGAGGGAATGCGAAGGAAGCAGCTGAGCTGTTCTTATCAGTGTATCCCAACTGACTGTGTCCAGCAAGAATGACAATACAGCAATGACCAGAAAGATTGGAGGGTCACGTCAATATGACACAGAGGGTAAGGAACAAGGGAATTTCTCGACCCAACTTCGTTCTCATTTTGCTCGAAAACAGCTTCCATCTGCATCATGAGTCGCTTTACCACAGGTTCACCAGCGGGCTGCAGTAGCCACATGGAATCTGTCGCTCAGTTCTGATACAACATCAGGCAAATAGGTTCTTTCTTCATAGATTCCTCCTGAACGAACATTTAACACCCCATATTAATGTCCACTAATAGGCGTCCAGATACTTTTAAGATTGTGTATTACGGCACGCCCTCTGCAACGAACACAATGTCAAATGACGTTCTGGTTTATATAAATTAGGCATTAACGACAGAGGTCCTGTATCGTCGTCTTCGACAGCCGACTACACTGGTGAGCGAAAACATTATTACCATTACCCACCAAGGAGCTAAATGCAACCCTAGAGGTATTTCTGGCACGTGATGGTGTAAGGAATACATACACTGATCAGCCGGAACCTTATGATCACCGACCTAATACCGGTATAACCCTGCCCAGGCGATAGCAACAACACCTGGCGAGGAATGAGAGCTAGTCAGACACCTGCACGGTGCATGTAGTATCAGTGGGCGTTCTATCCGTTTGTAGAATGGGAAATTCGCGCGATCTATCTGAGTTTGATCGGGGACAGATTAAGATGGCCCAGAGGCTCGGCACGAGCATTTTAGAAACTGCCCCATTTGTATGGAGTTAGGGGAGTGCTGTGGTGAGTGTCCTCATCACGTGGCGAAACCAAGCTGAAACCGCGTCCACACGTCGTGGGAGTTGAGCAGCCACCCCTCACAGCAGATGTTGGACGTCGTAGACTGGGCAGACTGGTAAAATAGGACAGGCGTCAAATTGTTGCGGAATTAAAATCAGACTTTAATGCTGGGCTGAGTACTGGTGTGTCTGAACACACAGTGCACCGAACACAGGACATGGAACTTCGTTACGTAACTTGCAGAGGGAATGTGAAGGAAGCAGTTCAGCTGTTCTTATCAGTGTATCCCAACGGACTGTGTCCAGCAAGAACGACAATACAGCAATGAGCAGAAAGATTGGAGGGTCACGTCAATATGGCACAGACAATATGACCCAACGATGGGCCTCCGCAGCCGCCGACCCACGCGTGTACAATGTTAACACCACGACGTCGGCAACCACGACTGAAACTGGCACGTGATAATCGGCACTGGACGTTTGCGCAGTGGCACTGCGTTGCATTGTCTGATGAATCCCAAAATCGTGCCGATGGTGGCCCGCGAATCGTCGTCTTCCGGGAGAACACCTCCTAGACACCTGTATTGCAGTATGGAGAGAAGCTGACTGTGGTTCCATTATGCTCTGGGGAATATTCACATGGGGGATCCATGGATCCCTTGGAGCTCGTGGAAGGCACCTTAGCGGCCAAGGAGTAGCGTATACCATTTGCAGACCACACACACCTCTTCATGACGACGATGTTTCCCAACGGCCGTGACATTTTTCAGCATGATAATGCGACATATCACAAGTTCACGAGTGCCATGAAGTGCTTCGAGGAACACAGTGGCAATTTCCAGTTGATGTGCTGCTCCCCCAACAAGCCGAATCTGAACCTGATCGAACACATCTGGGATGTGATCGAAAGTGGCGTCAGAGCTCATCACCCCCCTCCATGGAATTTACGTAGATTTGGTGGCGTGTGTGCAGATGTGGTGCCAACTCCCTCCCGCGACGTGCTAAGGTCTCATTGCTCCCTTTCCACGACTCATCCTCGCTGTCATCCGTGCCAAAAGTGGGACATACCAGCTATTAGGTACATGGTCATAATTTTGTGGCTGATAAGTCAAAATCATTCTAGGGACCATATGGATCGTTACTAGAGAACTCGACTAACAAAAGTGGCTTTGCCAAAGGACATATTGTTATCGCACAGCGCTTGGGAACGAGGGTCTCGGAAACTGGGAAGCTGGTGAGCCGTTCGCGCGCTACTGTCGTTGGCATCTGTGGAAAGTGCTTGAAGGATGGCGAAACCACGAGTATATGACAGTGTGTTGAAGGTGAACGCTTACGTTGATGGTGGAGGCTCGTCCATTCCACAAACGAGGATAGGCGGTGATCTATGGCAGATCCGACAGCGGAGCACAATGCTGGTACAGGCACAAGAGTTTCGGATAATCCCGCTCAACGAACGTTATTGAATGTGGTGCTCCTCGGCAGACGACCCTGTGTGTCCCCATGTTCATCCAGTGACATCTTCAGTAGCCGGCCGCGGTGGTCTAGCGGTTCTAGGCGCTCAGTCCGGAACCGCGCGACCGCTACGGTCGCAGGTTCGAATCCGGCCTCGGGCATGGATGTGTGTGATGTCCTTAGGTTAGTTAGGTTTAAGTAGTTCTAAGTTCTAGGGGACTGATGACCACAGCTGTTAAGCCCCATAGTGCTCAGAGCCATTTGAACCATTTGAACATCGTCAGTAAGGACTGCAGACGCATGGTATCTTCGAGGTTGAAACGTGTCGCCTGGCCAAATGAATCACTTTTCCTATTAAATCAGGTCGATGATGATCACGGCCGGATACGCCGTGATCCAGGTAGAATTATACATCATAGCCTCTTTGCATAACTGAGTGTATTCTTTTTTTCTTTGGTATTAATAAGCGTTCTTGTTGAAGTGAAAGCAAACGGTGCGTCTCACTTACGTTATAAACGTATCTGGAAGGTGATTATCATCAGCCGTCAAGTAATATATAAAATGTATGTTCATCCATCAGATGCTTTTATTTTAAACGCACATATCGACCGGTCAAGGACTGGGTTTCAAACAGAGCACTACTCTGCACAGAAATTAAGTATTGACAAATGTGATGTTATAGCTTAAACTGCTTTAACCGTGATCCGCGAAGATGGTCTGTGACTGAAACCAGTCGATATTTGGGCTTAAAATAAAAGCAGCTGATGGTCAAACACGCATTTTATATCTTACTTGTGTACTTGTAACTACACTGATCATTCTAGTGCCGAGATCCCGGAAGAATCACCACAGCTGACGCATGGCAGAATTCCTTCGAGAAACACTAACTTTGCTAATGAGGCGTATCCACGCAATCATATTAACGTATCTGGCCAACATTACGCTATATCACCAACCCTCACAGAAAGAGAATCTTTCACGCCTGTTTAATACTTTGCTTGGGATTGCTTTACGAGTGAAATTACAAGGCCTTCAATTTCATTCTAATCTGAGACATAGCTCTTCGAATTTATAAATTGTAAAGAGGACACGCTGTCAATTGTTATGCATTTGGACGACGAAATATACGACCTTCCCAGAGGAAGGAATCCTGTGTTAGGATTATATCAATAGAGTGAAGCGCGTTCGTTTCATTGCCCTTATCGATATCGGAAGGAAACTCTCTGACCCATATCTACTTTAAGCTCGAATTATGTGGTCCTCTTGGCCCACGCAGTTTCTGTGACAGTAAAATTGCCGCTCATTAAATTAAAGCCCTTTTCAAGAGACATGGAGTGATGGTCCAGATTTTGCGAGCAATTTGAAAACTCAGCGGAGACAATAACAACCCTTCGTTCACTGCTAATAAGAAAGTCACTTTCGACTCTATGTAGAAGATGAACAGGATGCTCGTCGACGGTATCGCCGTAACGGCTTCCATTCATGAGGATACAAAGAAAATTGGGCTCGAGTGCTACGAAGACAATAAGGGAATGATTAAGATACAGTTAGACGGTTGTGAAGCGATTGCGCTTATTCACTTCGTACCTCCGTAAAATCTCAGCTTAACGCTTGTAAGTAGGCTGTTTATGTTTTCTTATTGGCAACGTTATGTAGCGCTGTGTACGAAAATCACTGGCTGTGCTGTGTGCAGTCTGTGCCTAGTTTGCATTGTTGTCTGCCATTGTAGTGTTGGGCAGCGGCAGCTGGATGTGAACAGCGCGTAGCGTTGCGCAGTTGGAGGTGAGCCGCCAGCAGTGGTGGATGTGGGGAGAGAAATGGCGGAGTTTTGAAATTTGTAAGACTGGATGGCATATATATTATGATTATTAAGGTAAATACATTGTTTGTTCTCTATTAAAATCTTTCATTTGCTAACTATGCCTATCAGTAGTTAGTGCCTTCAGTAGTTTGAATCTTTTATTTAGCTGGCAGTAGTGGCGCTCGCTGTATTGCAGTAGTTCGAGTAACGAAGATTTTTGGTGAGGTAAGTGATTTGTGAAAGGTATAGGTTAATGTTAGTCAGGGCCATTCTTTTGTAGGGATTTTTGAAAGTCAGATTGCGTTGCGCTAAAAATATTGTGTGTCAGTTTAAGGACAGTCATGTACAATTGTTCTAAGGGGACGTTTCACGCTCACAGACTGTAACCGAAGATAACAGGCATTAAAAGCATTGGAGGGTACGTTAATGCACAAATGACGTTCCTGATCAAGTGGGGGCTTACTACAAGAGGCAGTAGAACGAGATAGATGGAAAAGAGTAGTAAACTGTTTAATATTTCAGTACTATCGCCGTAACTGTTAATTCATTAATCAACTGTGAGACAAGACGGTCAATACCTTCATTGAAGAACATTTGCGGCTGTATACGGAACCATGATTGCACCCGGACCCACATATTGGTAAGGTTGTTTCGAGAACGCTGCTGAAGTTTCGCTGGTAAGCCCTCACACATCCTCTTTACAATTCCCATTTCTTTCCATGCGATTTCCATATTTTTGGAACGCTGAATAAAGACCTTGGTGACCGTCAATTTGCTTCAGACGAAAGGTGCACGCCTGGGTACAGCATGGTTCCGTAGGCAACAGCAAACATTCTTCCATGAAGGCACTGACCGTCTTGTCTCACAGCGGTAGAAATGTATCAAATGTTACTTAAAGTCCGTCTTGATTGCAAAAATTTTTTTTATTAGTCATACAACCGGTTTCGGTTCATTCAGAACCATCTTCAGATCTGATATTTCAGTTACAGGAGTAACCCGTCCAAGTCCAGCAACTTTCACGTGCTACGTCACATGTGACGTAGCATATGAAAGTGCGGTGCGGTTTAGACGCTTCAGTCTGGAACCACGTGACTGCTGTGGTCGCAGGTTCGAATCCTGCCTCGGGCTTGGATATGTGTGATGTCCTTAGGTTAGTTAGGTTTAATTAGTTCTAAGTTATAGGCGACTGATGACCTCAGAAGTTAAGTCGCATAGTGCTCAGAACCATTTTTGAATCGAGAATCCCACACTTCAGTGACACCTATTATTGTGTAACAGTTCACAAATTAGTACGAATGTAAAGGCATGCACTAAGCAAATAAAATTATATGGCACGTGTACATTCTCCTTTATTTGTTTCATGTGTCGCAGTAATAATTCGTGAGTGATATCCCTGCAGGTGGCCGCGGATTCACATTGACTGGCGGCAGCTGTTGTGTGCCCCACGTGACTCTCCCCACTCTCCGCTCTGGTCCAGTAGTGGGGGTAGGGTGCTCGTGCTGCTCCGTGCTCACGCCTTGCTGCTCACAGCTTGCTCTGCGAGCACGTATGTTGTGAAGCCCTGTCTTAAAGCAATTAAGGTAACTATCGTAATGGTTCCATTGTGAAGGATTATGGCTAAAATCTTCCACCAAAACTTCCTGAGCTTGTGCTCTAATGACCTCGTCGTTGACGACTCGTTCAGCCTTCATCTAGGTTTCCACTACGCTTGCTTGAGGAAAGTAAGTTCCTGCTGACGCCTCAGATTAGAACAAATGTCAGTGAGCAAACAGTCTGCAGAGAGTAATTGCAACGGGAACTGACGCAGAGTTGATAACTGTCTCTGAAACCTGTTACTGACGAATTGGCATTAAGAAGGACACTGTTCACGCCATTACTCACAAAGTTTTGTGTTTGTTCGATATTTGTGTTCAAATATCTGATGAGTAGAAAGGAACACACATGGAAACAAGTGGAGATACAGTTGTAAAAAAGGTATACTGGAGACTAGTCTGAAAGAAAATAATTTTTTCGTATCTTTGCTTTCCCTGTTCCAGCATTCTTTTTTAGACGTGCCTTGTGTTTATAAGCAATCATGATAAACTTTTAATGACAGATTTCGAGGTCTCCAAAATACACTCTAAGACGAACAAAAGAAATTGATATTCACGCAGGTATCTATTAAAAACGCAAAATTGTAAACTTTGGAGCCCTATGGCTGAATGTGTAACGCCGAGGCTCAATTTCACCACACAGCTGGCGAATATAGTAGAAAGGGGACATTTCGGTAACACGGCATATTAGTACTCACGAATTTCATTTCGTATATTCTGTTGGACACGCCTCGCAGACAAGCGCATGGCAATATACGTGATGTCAGCATTTGAGAGAGGACATGTAGTTAGGATCGTAGAGGCTGGTTGAAATAATCGGCGAAACACTCCACTCGTTAATAGGAGTGATGCCACTATCCGACAATGTTGGCAGGCATAGGTGAACCACGGCCTAAAGTAGCGTCAAGAAGGAAGCGGTTGACCAAGAGAGACGACAGAATGAGAAACGAGACATCTTCACAGAGGCTCTCAGACTCGAGGATTTGTCATTGTCACCGATCCGATGTGCAATTGGTGCTTCAGTGACCACAAGGAATATTAATAGGAGGCTAACAGGAAGGTGCCTGCGCCCACGGCGCTCATTGCGCTCACCACCATTGGCCTCGGTACACCGCCAAGCCCTCCGCAGTGGTGTAGGGAACATTCGGCCTGGATTCTCATTGACAGGGGTAGAATTTTTTTCAGTGATGAGGTCTGCTTCGACATGTAATGTGTATCCACAGGACATGTAGCTTATAACTGAAAATGTGTCATAATAATATGTCTAGTGGCCCCCCGTTCTGATCTTCCAGAGGTGGCTGCCTAGGGGAGGTGACCATGAGAAAAGGATGGAATACCTAATGATAGAACATTCTACCAGTCGAAGCATTGTAATTTTAACGTAGTAGGAAAGCTAGGAAATCTGAAAATGGAAGTAAAATAGCCTAATCTAAATACAGTTTGGGTATGGATAAGTAAAGTGATGTGGCAAACGAGTACAGGGTAATATCAATAGCAGCAGATGATGGTACAACGGAAGAAGGACGCGTAATGAATAGGAATGTAGGGCAGACAATGAGTTACTGTAAACAGTTCAGTAATGGTTTGTTCTCATCAGATTCGCTAGCACACCAAAGCCGACAGCGATAGTTCAACGTCGCAGGCACCAGATGAAGAGAAAGAGAGAGAGTATGAGGATAGTAGTCATCGAATGCGGTTGTAGGGGAAGGAGTAGAAGAAAGGGTTACGGGATAATATGAGCTTGGCAGTAGGAATGAGAGAAGAGAAAGGTTAATTGGGTTCTGCAACAAATTGCAGATCGTAATAGTGAATACTCTTTTCAAGGATCGTAGGAGATGCACTTGGAAAACGCGGGAATATTCCAGCTGGATTACAGCATGGTCAGAAATATTTTCCGAAATGCGATATTGGACTGTTAGGCGTACCCAGGTGCATATGAAGAGCAGGTCGAAGTTCAAGAGAATCGTCGAGAGTACCGATGTGGCAAGAAATGGGATACTGAAGTACTGAAGAATGACGAGACGCGTTTAAAGTTCGTTAAGGCTATGGATTCTGTGATAAGGAACACCAGAGTAGGCAGTTAAATTGAAGAAAAGTTCACTTTTCTAAGAAAGAGGAATCACAGACGTTTGACAGACAAAATACGTACAACGAAGAGAACTGCAAAAATGATTACTAATGATAGAGATTTAAATTGATCGACGAAATCAGGAAGGACAAAAATGTTTAGGGAAAGACAGGAATACAGAAAAATAAATCTCTTGGGAATAAAATAAACAGAAAGTGTAGGGCGAGGCCAAATGGCTGCAGGGATGATGTGAAGAAATCTAAAAGGCAGTGATCGACGTGAGGAGTGACTCAGCATGTAGAAAAGTCAGAAACAATCTTTGCGGAAATTAAAAGCAAGGATGGTAACATTAAAAGTCCAATTGTAATTCCACCGTTAATCCAAAATTTGAGTCAAAATTTAAAAGAACTTTCAAAGACTTGAGATCAAACAAGGCAGAAAGGACATTACTTAGGAAATTCTAAAACTATTAAGTGGAGTGGTAACCAAACGACTACTCAGGTCGATTCATAGGATCTATGAGACCACACGTGCTGAAAAATTTCGAAGAAAGCAACAGTATATAAGTTCGAAAATTGTAGTACAATCAGCTTAACATCTCATGCAACCGAGCTGCTGAAAACATTTAGAAAACTGGAAAGATAATTGAGTATTAGATGACGAGCAGGCTGGCTAGAGAAAGGTAAAGGTACGAAATGGTAGATCTCACGTTGCCTTTGATATTGAAAGAAGGCTGAAGAAAACTCAACACACACTCACAGGATTCGTCGACCTAGGAAAAGCGTTACACAATGTAAAATGGTGCAAGATGTGCATTATTAGTGAGAAATTGAGACAATGGCCGGCATATGGCAGATTGTTACACACTCTCCATTGATTCTCGTTGTTGTTCTGAATATGATATCAAATACAACTTTTCTGTAGCAACTTGTATCACTATGTCTAATCTGGTGATTAAGTTTTGCGTAAAAGTATTTGTCTATTTGTATTTTTCTTATCCGAGGTGTCACAGGAATTGCCACACACTAATTCTGATACTCTTATGAGTAGAAATTACAAACTTCGTCTCTAAGTTACACATTTATTTTATGTACCTTATCTTGTGTAGTACAAAAAGTGTTTCCACGTGTACGCTAGGCCTAGTGCGTTAGCTTCTCGAAATAGGAAAGACGCCCAGCGCATGTTCTCCTCTCTCTTTTTTTTGAGCTTTTTTTTTGTTTCGAGAACCAAAGTAACGGTGTTGATCCTATCGTTTTCAGGAGTCACACAACATGTCGAGGACGAAGGGTGGTTCGAAATCTGTGCGTAGCAAGACAACTGTAAAATGAGAAATTGTGCAAGATGTTAGAAATTCTGAGAAAAAATGGGAAGCTATATGGAACGATGTGTAATACACAATATGTACAAGAACCAAGAGGGAACATTAAGATCGGGTGATCAACAACGAACTGCTCGGATTAAATGCGATGTAAGACAGAGAGATGCAGTGTTTCGCCTCTACTATTCAATCTGTATATCGAAGAAGCTATGACGGGAATAAAGGAAAGGTTCAAAACAGAGACTAACATTCAGGATGAAAGGATATAAATGATAAGATTCACTGATGACATTTCTTTCCTCAGTGAAAGTGAAGAAGAATGACTGGATCTGCTGGATGAACTGAATAGTCTACTGAGTGCAGAGTATGATTAAGAGCAAATCGAAAGAAGACGAAAGTAAGGCGAAGCAGCAGAAATGAGAATAGAGAGAAACTTAACATCAAAATTGGTGATTACGAAATAATCGAAATTAAAGAATTCTGCTGCTTTGGAAGCGTAATAACTCATAACCAAAGGGGCAAGGAGGACATAAAAATAAGACATTTACTGGCGAAAAGATGCTACTAGTATCAAACACAGGCGTGAATTTGAGGAAGAAATTTTCTGACAATGTACATTTTGAGCACAGAATTGTATGGCAGAGAATCATCTACAGCGAAAATACCGGAACAGAAGGGAATCAACGCGTTTGAGATGTGGTGATACAGAAGAATGGTGAAAATTAGGTGGACCGATTAGGTAAAGAGTGGAGAAGTTCTTTGCAGAATAGACAAAGAAAGGAATATATTGAAAACACTGACCAGAAGAAGGGCGGGTTGATAGAACACATGTTTCGACCTCAGGGAATAACTTCTACGATTCTAGAGGGAACTATAAAGGTAAAACTTGTAGTAGAAGACAGATTTCAATAGATCCAACAAATAACTGGAGACTTAGGAAGCAGGGGCTGCTCAAAGATGAAGAATTAGGGCAGGAGGGCAAAAAAGTTGTCGATTCATCTTCTTACTTTCATCACATAACATAGTAAATCACCGATAGAGCACAGTGAAGGAATCAAAGCATTTTCATAGCTCCTATATTTCTTCAAACATCTGAACGAATCTGACTGTTCACCTATTGTTTTGATTCTCTTATGAATCCCTCGCAACACGCCACTTAACGTATGTGACAAGGACTGCACGCTTTATATTATTTATGGATTCATTTATCAATTTTGTATCATGTTCTACTTACGGGTGTTCGCGTTATGTTGATTTTTTACAGTTATCACGTACTTGTTAGTCACTATACGGGATGTAGTTTCTAATGTCGTAAGTTTTCTAGATTTAGCGATAAAACTATCTCGTTAGTATTAAAGCTGTTTAACACCGATCCAGTTTTGTGCTACAGTACATTATCGCCTTTCACTCAGCACATTATCTATGCTATACTCTGTGACAGGTCAAGCAAACCACATGATCTGAAGGAGGTCTATCTGAAGTTAATTACCAGTGACCTGCTTGACAGCTGATGAAGAACAGCGCACTCTGCATAGCCAGCCTGTGTACCCCATACGAGAGTGCAACCGGAAAGCTGTCAGTAATGATTTATGCATGCGCTTGCAGATACACACACACACACACACACACACACACACACACACACACACACACGCATGCACGAGCAGAGGAAATTAGCCGCGTGCTGTTTGTATTGATTTTGCGTTCTGTGTACATAACAAACGAGGACATCTGGCATCCCAGATGAAATAATTCCGTGCTTCCTCCGTAATGACTTTATTTCTGCTCATATGCTGCTGCCGTAGAAAATATGATTAATCATTTTGGTAGCTGCGGTCACTCTTCAGGAAACATAGACGTGGACACAAAAGTTTCAGTATTTAGAAATGCTTTTAGCGACTGAAAGTTTTGAAAATATTCACAAATTTATATTTTATTAGATTTATTTAAAAAATCTGTACCGGCGATCTTCCGTCTGTATGTTACAGAAGAATGATATTTCCCAGATATTTCGTCGTTCACAGATTCTAGTCAGTTCAATTAACAAATTTGAATAAAGGAAAACTAATTAATAGTATCTCGTGTAGAGTCTCCTAGCGCTACCGCTAGGTAGACGAAGAAGAAAGCTAATGTTCTTTGAGTGGATACGTACAAAGTATGAATGTTGTAAAAAAATCTTGATACTGGTAACCTGAGCAGAGAAATGAGCCAGCTAGACGTTGAAGACTTACGTGAAATAAGGCGAACACTCGACAGCTGATTTTAGGGTGATAAAAACGACACCTTTCACTGTTGTAAAGGTGTTGTCATCGTTATAAGTAGGAAGACCTTTTCGTTTGGGTCATAATGGATCTTTAAGGCAATTGCTTCCATCCATTCTACAAGCATTCTTCTACCTTCGACACTTTCCGCATAGCCTGATTCATGGCTGCAACTGTTAAAGTCGCTTACATATGTTGCGGGTTACCATACTAATGGAAGTTGTTTGGGACAATCGATCTTTAGTACATTGCGGATATCTTTTGCCTTCGTGTTCCCTAGTTGAATCACCACTGCCATTATGTTTCCTTCATTCGTTTTCTCTTCGGGAATAACTGAGACAAACTTTAAGTTGATGCAGACAAATGTGGAAATCCCGTTTTGAGAGAGATTAACGCAGGACACAAGTGGCAATAGGACTGAAACAAATCCGAAAGGAACTGTCGTTGTACTGATTTACGTACCAGAATGACATGCTGATGATGAAGACTCAGAGACAACGCATGAAGAAATAGGGAAATTGACAAAATATGTGACAGGTGAAAATTTTATCATATAACTGGAATTTAATTATAGAAGAGAACGAGGAAAAAAATGGTTCAGATAGCTCTGATCACTGTGGGACTTCTGAGGTCATCAGTCCTATAGAACTTAGAACTACTTAAACTTAACTAACCCAAAGACATCACACACATCGATGACCGAGGCAGGATTCGAACCTGCGACCGTAGCGGTCGCGTGGTTGCAGACTGTAGCGCCTAGAACCGCTCGGCCACTCCGGCCGGCAGAGCGAGAACATAATGGAAAACAATCATCTACAGTTCTGCAACAGGTTTCATATGATTGCAACGAAAAACTTATGGCAGGATCACCCAACACAAACATATTGCTGGAGAAGACCTGAAAACACAGAAGTATACCCGCTGGACTACATCAGCGTTAGACAGACATTTAGAGATACTCTTCTGGACGGAAAACCATAACCTGGTACCAACGATAACCTAGTAATCATGAATAGAAGGTTCACAGTAAATAGGTACATGAAGAAGATAGTCCACTTCGTACAGGTAGTCCCGCTGCCAACAACTACTGGACACATCCTCCAGGCTGCGTCCGAATACTTACTTACGGCCGGTATGTTCTTTGAAGTCCGTTATAAAACGCTCACCCTGCCACTGCGAGCGTTGGGCCTCCGCCTTGTCAATGTGCGACTTCGAGCGGCGTCTTTGTACATGTCACCAAGCACAAGAAGCAGTGTAAGGGGAGACCCTCCCTTTGGGGCAACTTGTTGGACACTCTTAATCCCACGACCGCATTTCCACCGGTGCCAGTAGGCCTCGTCACGCACAGCCTGCCGCACATTTCTGAATTCATCGACGACTTCAGTTGCGGTCACTCTGCGTACAGATCACGCGCCTTCCTCGATCCAAAGAGTTCTACGCCGAACTACTTCGTGACATATGCCGCAACGGCGTCGAACTCAAACATCCCTTGAGGCAGTGGTCCTCCGTGTGTCCAGCAGCCCTTCCTTCCCTCCAACGTTCGGGCAACATAGTACCATGTCGCACGTGAAAAATTCGCCCCAAGTCCATGTCATCAGGAATCGTATTGTCGGACACTCCGGTTTGTACCATTTGCCACCTCGTGGACGACGATGTCCACCATCTGAACTGTGCTGCCACCAGTGACGTCTAAAAACTGGGGCGACAGCTCTTTTGCCTGCTACCTCCGTGTTCCGTCGGTCTCGATTGACGCATGGACTTTTATCCATCCTGAGGACACTCATTTCCTCGCCATCAAAAGTAATGGGATGCCAATGGTCAAGATATGGACGATCATTAGCCAATATACCGATAGCAATAAATCACGCCTTGATTTCTGGCAGTACTTATAAACTGCCCAAAATGAAATCAAGCACCTTCTGCTCCAATTACCTTCGCGTGATCATTACATCACCCCCGCTCAGCTGGTTAGTGCCATAAGCAGACGGCACTACCGCCTCCTCTACTGACTTCCTAGATTCCCCGCTCTACGTTCCTATATCGCACGCCACAGCGGGGCCGAAGCATGGACACATGCTCTTTTCTTTTATGTACTGTATCAAATCAAGCCGTTATTGTCCCAAACGTACTGTCCCCTCCTCCTTGGCTTACGCCCTCCTTTCGTGCACTTCTGTTCAATTCTGGTACCGGGGACACCGTGACCTGGCCTCAGATGTTCACTCTGCCCCATATCCCATCTGCAGAGCAGGAGGATGCACGCAAGTCTTACCATGCCCCCACCACTTCTTCCATCTTTGTCTACGGTATCATATCTCTTAGCTTACTTTCAGTTTTTCTTTTTTTCTGCATTGCCCTCGCATCTTGTTAATAAAGACTTTTGTACACCTGGTTCGATTGTAGTGTCTAATGCTGATTCCGCCAGAGGCAGGGCCCTTACGTTGTACGAATAAAGGTTTTTTGACCTGCTTACCACCCCCCCCCCCACCCCCGCCTCCAAAAAGAAAATAATTGTAGGGGAGCGATTCAGGGACGGGAAAAAGGAGGCATCGTGGTCAGGCCTCGAGAATCGACCCTGCCCATCCTTTCTCCACTGGATCGAAGCTGAACCCTCTACTTGCTGTTATTCTTTTTTTAAAAAAAAATGAAAGAAAAGAAAGACGGTTCGAGTACTGGTGGTGGAAAATATTTTCACTGCCTGTAATTGGCCGGCAACGGGAGGAGAAGTAGTGGCTTATAAGTTCCTAACCACCCGAATTTGCGCCAATGTCCTGGTTTAAATACCAAACATCTCTGCAGCGTCTCATGAAATGGGACATGTGACACTGTTGATGGTGATCCGTCCGTCGGTTAGGAATGTTAAGCTCGACGACGAGCTTAGCTCTATTTGCAAGAAGTACTCTATGTGCTGGCATCGCATTTCACCCTCTCCCTTTTCTCATCATCACAAAAATTACACTACAATCCATACACCCACACACCCACAAACAGACACACATACATACACACATGCATAATACATAAATGTAGTACTAAATATATTGTAATGGAACTTGTTGCAAATAAATGAACAAAAAGTAATAAACAAAACCTGTCGCGACACGTCTTCGGAGTTACTGATATGCGTTAGTGATACACGTGTAAGGTGAAGGAGCTATAAGGTTATCTGAGTTGTGAAATGTGTTACATACCACCATCTTTCCACAAAAGCGTTAGCATAACGCTACCATAGAATGTGTGTGTAGAAAAATCCATAAAAATTTGCTTAGTTTCACAAGTCATGCTTGTAATCTGCGCACAAGGATAATGAAGGGAATAATAATAACATATATTGAAGACGTATTGTGAGAAATTCAGTTAGGTTCCAGGAAGGAAGAATGCACCCAAGAATTAATTCTAATGTTACAAAGTCAACCAACATCTAGAAACATACCTACAATTGTAGACCTAGAGAATGCCTTCTAGAGAGTAACACAGTCCTTAAAAGGTCGATGCTAACGAACAGCAACGGACGAATGATATGTAATACCTATAAAAACCCTGTGGGGGTAGTAAATTTGGTAGGTCAGGAAAGATAAGTTCATATAAGAAGAATGCTAAGGTGAGGTTTCAGCTTACCTCTACTATCGTTTAACAAGTACATTGAATGAACAGGAAACAGTGAAATTCACAAGAGAGGAAAAAATGTAAGAGAAACAAATAGCAATGCAAAGATGCACATCTTTGGACATACAAAAAGCCGGGTAAGAGAGGCTGAGCTGTGTTTTGACAGCTCACAGCGGCTGGCGGATCGAGCGAAGAATGCGCGGAAGAAGGTGTCTGAGTGCTCGATGGAGGTTTAGCCCGAGGCCGGAGCGTGAGCGCTCGGCTGAAGGGTTGAGACGACATAATTCCAGCTAAGATGGAGGAAAATAAACATGAAATTACATATTTTCAACGAAATTACGTTACATACACTACAAACAACAAACAGACAACCAAGTACACCAGAAAAATCGTAATGATGAGACGATCAAAGTGCAAGCACCATTCTACAATTAAAATTATAAAATTTATTGTTTTAATTACGAAAGATTATAAAAATTAATCCCATATTAAATCTGTTGCCAGTAAACGTCACTAAAGCTACTTTCAAGTCATGCATGTATATAAAGAATTACAGATGAGTTCCATATAGGTCTATTGCAGATGTGCCAGTACTATAAATCCTCCAGTGTCTCCTGAAAACTACTGTTTCATTTGTAATCATAATTTTACGTAAATTTTGACACAGTGTCAATCTATATTTACGTATGCTTCGTGAATATTGTCACTTATTTGTTTCATACGGTATTGTTATTTCAATAAAATGTCACGAAATGACTACAATAATTTTTTAGAATCATATATGTATGAACAATTAGCGTTACATATGAAGGTGGTCATTACTGAACTGTCTATCATCGATTCAGTAGTATGTTTTGTCGCTGAAATTATTTAAGGGCGAGCGGTAGTGTATGCGTCTTTTTCTGATCCGCGGTTTTTTGGCAATGCTTTTTTGCACTAGTCGGCGATTCTTGTCGCGTCTAGAGTGGTTGAATGGAAGAGCAGCCAGGTTAGGTAAATAACATTTCACGGGTCTTGGAATAACTTGGTGCAGTCAAATTACAGGGCAATTTTTCACTGGACTTGACTGTGACTGTGTCTTCAGTTATGCATGCCATGTGAACTTCAACTCTGTTTACAGGATTTGAGGCAGCAGCGAACTAGAGATATTTGATGCAGCTGATAATTATATTTGTGCGTATCCAGGAAATAAACTTTCATTTTACTTTACGCTTGATAGTGGGAAACTACACATCCGGACTGTTAATGTTAGCTGTTGATTGTCGTGAACTGTTGTGCAATTAAATGAAATCTTCTCGCATATGTGTCTGTGTTTTATGCTCTGTTCACATTGCACCCACTATGCGATCAAAAGTATGCCGACACCTGGCTAAAGATGACTTACAAGTTCGTGGCGCCCTCCATCGGTAATGCTAGAATTCAGTATGGTGTTGACCCACCCTTCGCCTTGATGACAGCTTCCACTCTCACAGGCATACGTTCAAACCGGTGCTGCAAGGTTTCTTGGGGAATGGTAGCCCATTCTTCACAGAATGCTGCACTGAGGAGAGGTATCGATGTCAGTCGGCGAGGCGTGGCAGGAAGTCGGCGTTCCAAAACATCCCAAAGGTTCTATAAGATTCAGGTCAGGACTCTGTGCAGGCCAGTCCATTACAGGGATGTTATTGTGAAACCACTCCGCCACAGGCTGTGCATTATGAACAGGTGCTCGATCGTGTTGAAAGATGCAATCGACATCCCCGACTTGCTCTTCAACAGAAGCAAGAAGGTGCTTAAAACATCAATGCAGGCCTGTGCTGTTTAGTGCCACGCAAAACAACAAGGGGTGCAAGCCCCCTCCATGAAAAACACGACCACACCATAACACCACCGCCTCCGAATTTTACTGTTGGCACTACACACGCTGGCAGATGTCGTTCACTGGGCATTCGCCATACTCACAACCTGCCATCGGATCACCACATTGTGTACCGTGATTCGTCACTCCACACAACGTTTTTCCACTGTTCAATCATCCTATGTTTACGCTCCTTACACCAAACGAGGTTTTCTTCGGCATTTATCAGCGTGATGTGTGGCTTATGAGCAGCCGCTCGACCATGAAATCGAAGTTTTCTCACCTCCCGCCTAACTGTCATACTACTTGCAGTGGCTCCTGATGCACTTTGGAATTCCTGTGTGATGGCCTGGATAAATGTCTACCGTAACACATTACGACCCTGTTCAACTGTCGGTGGTCTCTGTCAGTCAACAGACGAGGTCGGCCTGTACGCTTTTGTGCTGTACGTGTCCCTTCACTTTCCCTCATCGGAAACAGTGGACCTATGGGTGTTTAGGAGTGTGGAAACCTCGCGTACAGACATATGACACAAGTGACACCCAGTCACCTGACCACGTTCGAAGACCGTGAGTTCCGCGGAGCGTCCCATTCTGCTCTCTCACCATGTCTAATGACTACTGAGGTCGCAGGTATAGAGTACCTGGCAGTATGTGGCAACACAATACACCTAATATGAAAAACACGTGTTTTTGGGGGTGTACAGATACTTTTGATCACATAGTGCATATTAATTTTTCTTTTTTGTTTCGCAACTCACGTGTGGCCACTATTCGCATATGTGTGAATATTATTTAATACGTATATACACTCCTGGAAATGGAAAAAAGAACACATTGACACCGGTGTGTCAGACCCACCATACTTGCTCCGGACACTGCGAGAGGGCTGTACAAGCAATGATCACACGCACGGCACAGCGGACACACCAGGAACCGCGGTGTTGGCCGTAGAATGGCGCTAGCTGCGCAGCATTTGTGCACCGCCGCCGTCAGTGTCAGCCAGTTTGCCGTGGCATACGGAGCTCCATCGCAGTCTTTAACACTGGTAGCATGCCGCGACAGCGTGGACGTGAACCGTATGTGCAGTTGACGGACTTTGAGCGAGGGCGTATAGTGGGCATGCGGGAGGCCGGGTGGACGTACCGCCGAATTGCTCAACACGTGGGGCGTGAGACAGTACATCGATGTTATCGCCAGTGGTCGGCGGAAGGTGCACGTGCCCGTCGACCTGGGACCGGACCGCAGCGACGCACGGATGCACGCCAAGACTGTAGGATCCTACGCAGTGCCGTAGGGGACCGCACCGCCACTTCCCAGCAAATTAGGGACACTGTTGCTCCTGGGGTATCGGCGAGGACCATTCGCAACCGTCTCCATGAAGCTGGGCTACGGTCCCGCACACCGTTAGGCCGTCTTCCGCTCACGCCCCAACATCGTGCAGCCCGCCTGCAGTGGTGTCGCGACAGGAGTGAATGGAGGGACGAATAGAGACGTGTCGTCTTCAACGATGAGAGTCGCTTCTGCCTTGGTGCCAATGATGGTCGTATGCGTGTTTGGCGCCGTGCAGGTGAGCGCCACAATCAGGACTGCATACGACCGAGGCACACAGGGCCAACACCCGGCATCATGTTGTGGGGAGCGATCTCCTACACTGGCCGTACACCACTGGTGATCGTCGAGGGGACACTGAATAGTGCACGGTACATCCAAACCGTCATCGAACCCATCGTTCTACCATTCCTAGACCGGCAAGGGAACTTGCTGTTCCAACAGGACAATGCACGTCCGCATGTATCCCGTGCCACCCAATGTGCTCTAGAAGGTGTAAGTCAACTACCCTGGCCAGCAAGATCTCCGGATCTGTCCCCCATTGAGCATGTTTGGGACTGGATGAAGCGTCGTCTCACGCGGTCTGCACATCCAGCACGAACGCTGGTCCAACTGAGGCGCCAGGTGGAAATGGCATGGCAAGCCGTTCCACAGGACTACATCCAGCATCTCTACGATCGTCTCCATGGGAGAATAGCAGCCTGCATTGCTGCGAAAGGTGGATATACACTGTACTAGTGCCGACATTGTGCATGCTCTGTTGCCTGTGTCTATGTGCCTGTGGTTCTGTCAGTGTGATCATGTGATGTATCTGACCCCAGGAATGTGTCAATAAAGTTTCCCCTTCCTGGGACAATGAATTCACGGTGTTCTTATTTCAATTTCCAGGAGTGTATTTGTGTTAAGTTATAATCATTTGTTTTTGTCAACGTAATTAATCCCACAGGATTTATCCATTTGTTTTATTTATGTCTATTATTTCTTAACCTGCTTATTTACTTAAAAGGGTTTCAGGATTAATCTGAATTAAATGTGTGGGCTATAAGGAGACAGCACATGACCGAACCCTCTGATACGCACAAATAAGCCAAGGAATTAGATCGTGCATTCCCCACTCCGACAGTAGCCTGGTAAACCTGCCAGTGCTTTTGTATAACCTCTTCTCACTGGGAGTAAGAAAGACTTAGAAGCGAGGATGAAAAGAATGGATAGCGTATTTAGAATATGGGTTATGTTTAAATATTGATGAAAAAGGAGAATTATGTACAGTAGGATGGTTTCGTAACGCTATACTATCAGAAATATCAGATAAAACACATCACTGGAAGGTGTGGGGGATTTTGCTACCTAGAAAACAAAATACACAGGATGGTCGAAAAACATACGAAAAATAGAACTGTATAAGTGAAGAAAGCTTTCTTCTACTGCATCATTTAAAAACACTGAACTTGGCAATCGAAGTAGCAGGAGAGAGAAATATTAGTGAATATGAACATGAAAAACGTATGGAGAAAATTTTGCGTAGTAGTTACTTAGAGACCACAAATACTCGACATTAAAATTGTAGTACTGCGAAGACGGCATGCAGTGGCCATCAGACTGACAGAATGTATTGCATGCTTACATACATAAACGATTAGTTTTTCCACGCACATGCATAATATATGTAGGACAAACGCCATCTACATATAATAAAATATTACACTGCAGTTATCGGAATTCGACAGCAGCAGGATCGTGGCCTATTGAGACTACGGTATAAAGCGAACGTTGTCCACCATCCCACGAGCCATGCTTACATCGAATCCACATTTTTCTGAAAATCGTACTCAACATCATGAAAGATCTCATACGCTCCCTGACTAGCAATCAAGAGGGCAGACATTTGTTCGCTCCACTGTGTCAAATTGTATACTGAGATCACATATCTTGAAAGAAAATGGGCTTGTTTTCAGAAAGTCAAGTACCCACAAAGATAGAGTAATGACGCCTAGAGCGCTATGGATTGTCAGCACAGCGACCATCGTTTCGGCTTCTCTTGACATGGCAGTACGCAGAGGCGTATCGACGTACTCTATCTGACGACAACACTGCAAACAGAGAGACACCAGGTGCTTTCAGACGACTACAGTTTTTGCGCACATCGTCGCAATGGACTTGGAGGGTCCAAGAAGGTCTAATGTTGCCACGCTTGATTACATGTCACCATACAAGTCGAGCAACTGGCTAGATGACATGGAGGCCATTGGGCACACAACGCGACAACCTCTTGTTCGCGCAGTCTGTAATCTGGACACTAGCCATCATACTTCTGGCTTGGACCGTGCCCTATCTTCAAGGTCTCCATGATGTTATCACTGAACAGTATAAAGGAGGACAGCAAGTTGATTATGCTGTGGTGTACCTCGATATGGAGGGTGATCAACTGTTGTCTTGGTAGCCCAGTTCTCTAGCTCTCACCCACTGAAAACATCTGGACATGGGCTGCTGAGAGACTTATGCGGCACCAGTCGCCAGCCACTACGACTAATACAGCAGACTGCAATGACATGCCTGTCATCGAAGCTCAGTTCAGCTCGATACCCATCCAGTTTATAGTCGTTGGTGGAGCCAGAGATGGCAGCTCACCCCTAAATCACAAATTTAACCAATTGCTCTTCCTACAGTGCTGATTAATACAATAACCTTCCTAGTGTTTCAATTTTAGTGGCCAGAAGACTGAGGGAAGTATCAAGAAAGATTTTTTACTCGAAGATATTTCTCGTTTAGAATACATATGGTAATCCTTTCAATTGGTCTTGTTTTATTCGTATAAAAATTGTACAAAAAGTATGGTTAGTGGTCTATTTCAGGCCTAAAAACTGTAATGAGTACACTTTTTTTGTTGGAACTGCTTATCTACAACTGAGTTATTTAGGGACATGGAATTTTACACGATGGCTTCTTTTATAATTTTTTGTGGCTTGATAGCACGCCACCTCCAGTGTAATCACATCAATGGCTCTCTTTGGTCAAAGAATAATCTTTTTGAATGGTGTTTTCGAGCGTAAATCTCGCGCATTTTCTGTACTTGCTTTTTCAGTTGTATCATACAACTTTTGAGTACATATGGTTACCAGTTTGTACATATTTTTGACTATACTGTCACCTGGTATCACAGGTTTCTTTGTACCGCATCTGCTGACAAAAGGCTTGTGTGATTTTTGTGTGTACGTCTCTGTCTCTGTCTCTCTCTCTCTTTCTGTGTGTGTTTGTTTGTGAGTGTGAGCGTGTGTGTGTGTGTGTGTGTGTGTGTGTGTGTGTGTGATAGAGAGGCGGGGGTGGGGGGGGGGGGGAGGTTTGAGAAGCTGGTTTGTTTTCCTTTTGATAACAGAGGACATTTTAATAACCATTTGTCATTGAATAACTGTCTTAAAATAATTCATAAAACGTTATGGATAGTGTTAGGTAATCGTTCACAACTTCCGTTAGTAGTATTATAGCAATTGTGGTGTGGAAGTTCTTCTCTATTGTCAGTTTACGGTAGACCATCGCTTTCTCTGATGACCTAGAGATCAGTTTCAATGTTACATGGGCGGTGGTTTTCCTCTAGGAGACAATCTGTAAAAATACAATATGGTACTCAGATTACCTCCTTTTAAATTCCTGCACGCCTGACGTACGTTAGCAGATTGGCATGAACTACAGGATAGTAAAAAGCTGCCAGATGTCTATGGAGATATTGTTAGCCCTGACATGTTTCTGTGGGGTGTTATTTGAGCAGTATGATATTTGTACTTCTTGTTCCCCTTTCTATCGACTTTTTGTGTTGTATGTTACGGTGTTCAATGCAGTCCTCTTTTAAGGTGTTCATATTCTTCTGTGTTCGTCATTTCTTGCTGTTCCTGATACCTTGTTCTGGCTAGTAATTTACTCTTGGTTTGTTCTCCCTTAATTTGCTTTTTATTTTGTTGTTTTGTTTTCTAGTCAGAGAGGGAATATTTGGTGTATCCATTTCAATTACTACTGTAACTGAGTTTATCCAGCAGGATTCTATTACATCGGCAAAAAATGTATGTAAAACTTGAAAGTTCGTGTTCCAGTTGGTGACTGGATTGATTATTAACGTTTGTACATGGGTTGCAGGTTTTTGATACATTCCATAGTTAGGTGTGCTGTTGATTCGTTATGTGGTGATCACCTACTCAAACAAGAGTCGGCAATCACCATATCTGAATGTGAAATTTACTTTCCTGTTTGCTTCTGTGTCAGTGGTGAATTTAAGTTTAGGGTGATCAGTGTATATGTCATTGTGTTCCAGCTTAATCTCTTTCATCTACTGAAAAAATATTATCTACATAGTGGTCCTATGAGGAATGTTCAAAAAGAAACGAGCAGGAGGCATAATTACAGAAACCGGTACGTGCATGTTAGAAGTACAGGGCTATTACAAATGATTGAAGCGATTTCATAGATTCACTGTAGCTCCATTCATTGACATATGGTCACGACACACTACAGATTCGTAGAAAAACTCATAAAGTTTTGTTCGGCTGAAGCCGCACTTCAGGTTTCTGCCGTCAGAGCACTCGAGAGTGGAGTGAGACAAAATGGCGACAGGAGCCGAGAAAGCGTATGTCGTGCTTGAAATTCACTCACATCAGTCAGTCATAACAGTGCAACGACACTTCAGGACGAAGTTCAACAAAGATCCACCAACTGCTAACTTCATTCGGCGATGGTAAGCGCGGTTTAAAGCTTCTGGATGCCTCTGTAAAGGGAAATCAACGGGTCGGCCTGCACTGAGCGAAGAAACGGTTGAACGCGTGCGGGCAAGTTTCACGCGTAGCCCGCGGAAAATTGGCTCATGCCACAACTGGAGACCGACAGCGCCGACTTCATCCGTCAACAGGATGGTGCTCCACCACACTTCCATCATGATGTTCGACATTTCTTAAACAGGAGATTGGAAAACCGATGGATCGGTCGTGGTGGAGATCATGATCAGCAATTCATGTCATGGCCTCCACGCTCTCCCGACTTAACCCCATGCGATTTCTTTCTGTGGGGTTATGTGAAAGATCCAGTGTTTAAACCTCCTCTACCAAGAAACGTGCCAGAACTGCGAGCTCGCATCAACGATGCTTTCGAACTCACTGATGGGGACATGCTGCGCCGAGTGTAGGAGGAACTTGATTATCGGCTTGATGTCTGCCGAATCACTAAAGGGGCACATATCGAACATTTGTGAATGCCTAAAAAACTTTTTGAGTTTTTGTATGTGTGTGCAAAGCATTTTGAAAATATCTCAAATAATAAAGTTATTGTAGAGATGTGAAATCGCTTCAATCATTTGTAATAATTCTGTATTGACCCTGGCTGTTGAGGCACTTGTCCCACTGTAACACAAGGTCGTCTCATAAAATTTCTGGGGATCGTCCACACGAGTGCAGGAAACGTTATGCTGACGTTCTTCTTTGACCAACATGGCCCCCTTCTGATTCACTTCCTGCATCACGGGACAACAGTGAATGCCCAGCGTTTCTCGCGAACCTTGACCATCCTTCGCCGAGCGAACAAGTCAAAACTACCAATCAATCTCACCCGTGGGGTCATTCTGCTCCACGACAATGCAAAGCGTCATACGACCAACGTAGTCGCCACACTTCTGCAGAAAATGAAATGGGAGGTTCTCGGCCACCCTGCATACAGGCCGGATCTGTCTCCCTGTGATTACGCTGGCACTGAGGGGCAAACGGTTCACTTCGGACGACGACGTCCAGCTGCACGTGCGTAAGTGGTTCACACCGCAGCCCCGGGAATTTTATGAGACAGCCGTTCGCCGCTTTGTGACACAAAGGGACAAGTGTCTCAAACCATAGGATCAATACTTTTAACACTCAGGTACTGGTTTCTGTAATTATGCCTCTGGCTCGTTTCTTTTTGAACGCCCCTTATGGCACATGAGTTTTGTACTGCTTTGGACATGTAATGTCACTGAATATTCTGTTTTCAATGTAGCTGAGAAATATGTTGTAAACTAGGTCACTAATAGCTGATCCCATTCGTAATCCATTTTTGTTTGTAGAAATCCTTGACAGTAAAATAGTTCTGCTCTGTTAAGGGTTTAAGCACAGCTACAATTTCTTGCAGAAGTACAATTGTTTTTCTCCATTTTTTCTTCACCTACTCTTTGACTGTTTCTCCTACTGCCACAGCTGTGTACATAGTCGTGGTATCGAAGTATTTAGGGTTTTCTGCTTGTACTTTATCTATATTTTCTATCATTTCATTTGTGTTTTGTGGTTTTATGTTGTTAGTAAAAATGTAAAGTTTATTCCACAACATATGTATCTAGCTAGGTGGTATGATTGTACGGTGCTGAAACTGACTACACGTCTAATCGGAGTCCTGGGTTTGTGCATGTCTGGTAGGCAGTTTAGATTGATTTCAGCTTCTATTGATTATGTTATTTGCTTGCACTTTCGTGCTGCTAATTCTGAGGGATGTTTGAAATTTGTGTAAGTTGTTTTGCTACGAAATGGTTGGGTTCCTGAATGGCTGTGAGACAAACATATCATAAAAACATCGCTCTGTTGTAAAGTGAAAATTTCCTTCTGGAAACAACCCCCAGGCTGTGGCTACGCCATGTCTCCACAGTATACTTTCTTCCAGGAGTGCTAGTCTCACATGTTTCGCAGAAGACGTTCTGCGATGTTTGGAAGGTAGGAGACGCGCTACTAGCGGAAGTAAAGCTGTGAGGAGGGGTCGTGAATAGTGCTTGGGTAGCCAAGTTGGTAGAGCACTTGCTCCGGAAAGACGAAAGTTCCTATTTCGAGTCTCGGCCCGGCACAGAGTTTTAATCTGTCATGAAGTTTCATATCAGCGCACACTTCGCTGATGAGTGAAAATTTCACTGTGGATCAATAAATTGGTGAGTGATAGAGGTGAGTTACATAATCACACGTTACTTTCACTTGACACATGATTTAAATACTCAAGATTGGTTGACGATCATGAAGAAGTGCTATCATTCTTCTCTTAGTAGACACAATCACCAGATTTTAATGTGAAACAAGTTTCTCACAGCTTGTAACATGTTCAAATAAATTATGTGAATAGAACTTGGTGAAGTCTTCGATAACTGCTGACATTTCGACATATGAATACTCTGTCACTTTCAAGGCACAAATGGAATGAGAGAGTGTTGCGCAAGCAAATTTAAGGACTCGATTGGTGGGGCTACGCCAGCCACGAACCATAATAGAGAAAGACAACACAAACACCAATAACAACCAGCGTCAGCAGTTATTGCGCTTTTCCTACCTATCCCCGAATAGCTGAACTGTCAGCGAGGTGGAATATCACGCACGGGGGCCCGGTTTGATTCAAGGCTGGAGTGGGAGATTTTCTCCCCTCAGGAACTGGGTTTTGTACTGTCCTCATCATCATTTCATCCCCATTGTCGACGCGCAAGTCGCCCAATGTAGCGTCGCACTCAATAAGACCTGCACTCGGCGGCGGAACTTCCCGCCTGGGAACTCACGGCCACTGACGCCATACGATCAGCAACCAGGACCCAAAAGGCGTTAAACTGACTGTACGATATATTAAAAAACTAAAAACCCGCCTCGATTGCGAAAAAAGCACCTAGTGTTAAGTGTTAACCCAGGTTTAGGCGTAGATAACTACACCTTCTTCAGAACAACAATAAAACCCACAAGTGCCTAAGAACACCTATGTCAATGATTAAAAGAACACCATAACTAAACATTTATAAACGAAAAAGAAAAGGAAAAAACAGTACATATGTACAAAGTCAAACACACTACTTAACTTAATGGTGTACGCTCCACCTCACACCGGCCTATGTTCGATGGGCCAATGACCCGCCATTTATGGCCCATCGAACATAGGCCGGTGTGAGGTGGAGCGTACATCATTAAGTTAAGTAGTGGTTTTGACTTTGTACTGTTTTTTCCTTTTCTTTTTCGCTTATAAATGTATAGCTATGGTGTTCTTATAATCATTGACAAAGGTCTTCTTAGAAACTTGTGGGTTTTATTGTTGTTATGAAGAAGGTGCAGTTGTTGTTGTTGTTGTGGTCTTCAGTCCTGAGACTGGTTTGATGCAGCTCTCCATGCTACTCTATCCTGTGCAAGCTTCTTCATCTCCCAGTACCTACTGCAGCCTACATCCTTCTGAATCTGCTGTGTATTCATCTCTTGGTCTCCATCTACGATTTTTACCCTCCACGCTGCCCTCCAATGCTAAATTGGTGATCCCTAGATGCCTCAGAACATGTCCTACCAACCGATCCCTTCTTCTTGTCAAGTCGTGCCACAAACTCCTCCCCTATTCTATTCAATACCTCCTCATTAGTAATGTGATCTACCCACCTAATCTTCAGCATTCTTCTGTAGCACCACATTTCGAAACCTTCTATTCTCTTCTTGTCCAAACTATTTATCGTCCATGTTTCACTTCCATACATGGCTACACTCCACACAAATACTTTCAGAAACGACTTCCTGACACTTAAATCTATACTCGATGTTAACAAATTTCTCTTCTTCAGAAACACTTTCCTTGCCATTGCCAGTCTACATTTTATATCCTCTCTACTTCAACCATCATCAGTTAGTTTGCTCTCCAAATAGCAAAACTCCTTTACTACTTTAAGTGTCTCATTTCCTAATCTAATTCCCTCCGCATCACCCGACTTAATTTGACAACATTCCATTATCCTCGTTTTGCTTTTGTTGATGTTCATCTCATATCTTCCTTTCAAGACACTGTCCATTCCGTTCAACTGCCCTTCCTAGTCCTTTGCTGTCTCTGACAGAATTACAATCTCATCGGCGAACCTCAAAGTTTTTATTTCTTCTCCATGGATTTTAATACCTACTCCAAATTTTTCTTTTGTTTCCTTTACTGCTTGCTCAATATACAGATTGAATAACATCGGGGAGAGGCTACAACCCTGTCTCGCTCCCTTCCCAACCGCTTCTTCCCTTTCATGCCCCTTGACTCTTATCTGCGCCGAAACCTGGGTTAACACTTAACACTCGGTGCTTTTTTCGCAGTCGAGGCGGGTTTTTAATTTTTTTATGTATTAACCAACGATTGCTGACGCGCTGCGATCTTGAAGGTTCTTAGACTGTATGATAGTTCTCGCACTTAACTTCCCTTGCTATCTTCGGGATTGTGTGGATCATATTTTACGGCTAGCCTGATAGTACGACCTCAGTTTCATCGATTCTGCGCACCAACTTCAATTATCGCAACGCTGCAACCTCTTCCGAAGATTTCAGAAATTACGTAGGAATATTATGTATCACTTCTGCCTCATTTGACTGCAAGTCTTCCAAAGCTCCAGTAAACTCTGACTCTAATACTTGACTCCATCTTCCTTGTTTACTCCCATTTCTTCCTCTTTCACGTCATTAATATTGCTTCCCTCGCTTATAATTTCATCGAAATCTGTTGTGACTTATCTGTATGCTAAATCAGTCTTCCGACGATCACTTTTTTTCGATTTTTCCAGATTTTTCCTGCAGCCATTTCGCCTTGGTTTCCCTGCGCTCCCGACTGATATCACTCAAGAGATATACCTGTATTCATATCTTTCCATAAATATTTATGTACCTCCTTCTTTCATCCATGGAAGTTCTTCGCGCACTAATTCTTCCTGACTAAACTTCAACCTGCTCTTTATCATTACCAAATTGTGATCTCAATCTATATCTTCTCCTTTGTATGCCTTACAATGCGATATCTAATTTCGTAATCTGCCTGAACATGATATAATCTAACTGAAATCTTGCCGTATCTCATCGCCTTTTTAAGGTGTACCTCCTCCTCTTGAGATTCTTGTGCGGAGTATTCGCTTCTACTAACTGATATTTACTGCAGAACTTAATTAGTCTTCGTCCTCTCTTGCTTATGCTACCAAATCACATTCACACGTAACCCTTTCTTCTACTCCATACCCTACAACCACTTTCTAATAGCCATGACTACTACATTTTCATCTCCCTTTGCGTACTGAATTATCCGTTCCATATCCTCATATACTTTCTCTAGCTCTTCATCTTCTGTTTGCGACGTCGGCATGTATACCTGATTATTGTTTCCGGTGTTGGTTTGCTGTCGATTCTGGCGGGAACAACCCTGTCACTGAACTGTTCGCAGTAGTTCTCCCTCTGCCCTACCTTCCTATTCGTAAAAAATCCTACTCCCTTACACCATTTCCTGAAGTTTTTGATATTACCCTATACTCGTTCTACCAGAAATCCTTGTAATCCCTCCATTTCAGATCACTTAGCCCCACTATATCTAGAATGATCGTCAGCATTTTCATTTTCAAATCATCTAGCTTCCCCATCACGTTAAATCTTCTGATATTCCACGACCAGACTCATACAACGCTGTCCTTCCGTATGTTATTTAATCTGTTTCTCGTGATCACCTTCGCCTTAATAATCCTAGTGAGGAGATCCGAATGGGGGACTATTCCGGAATCTTTTGCCAATAGAGAGATCATCATGACACTTTTTCAGCTACAGGCCACATATCCTGTAGATGCACATTATGTGTCTTTAACGCAATGGTTTCCATCGCCTCCTGCATCTCATGCCGTTGATCGTTGCTGAGTCTTCCATCTTTAGTGGCAGTTTCCCACACCAAGGGAAAGAGAGAGCGCCGTGAACCTCTGTTCGTTCCTTTACTCTCTTTGACAAGGCCATTGATTGAATGGGTGTGATTTCTTATGCCGGAAGTCTTCGGCCACAGTTGCTGGTGATTTTTATTCAGAATTTATGCGGTGGTTGGATTCCAATCAGGGACTGAAGTCGTTTCGATTATTAATCAAAGACGCTATCCGTAGACCACGGGAGCAGTTATATAGAATTTGTATATTTAGAGAAATTGGTGCTCCAGACGTCGGCTGCCAGAGTTTCTTCCTCACATTAACCTCATTTTCTCCTAGGATAGCTACATTATTAGCAAACATCATTCATGTCCTTTCAGACATATTTTAATTTCTGTCATTGGTTTTTCGATGTATAGATTGAGCAGTACGGGAGAAATACTATCTTTATCTTACACCCTTTTCAATCGGAGCACTTCGTTCTTGGTCTTCCATTTTCATTCTTCCCTCTGAGTTTTTCTGCATAATGTTACCCGTGTTTCACTATAGTTCCCACCTTTTCCCCTGAGAATTTCTAAAGTCTTGACTGGAATTCACTTTTATGAAATTCTAGAGATAGCAGGGATAAACAACAGGAAGCAGTAATTTACATCTTGTACAGAAACCAGACTGCAGTTACAATTGTTGATGGACATGAAAGAGAAGCAGTGGTTGAGAATGGAGCAAAAAGTAAAGGAAACGAGGAGGAAGTTTGGAGAAGGAAATAAAGTTCAGGAAAAGAAATAAGAAAAATGTGTTTTGCTGATGAGATTGTAATTCCCTCAGAGACAGTGGAGAAACGGGAAAAGCAGCTGAATGGAATGGATAATGCCTTGAAAAGAAGTTACAAGATGAAAATCAACTAAAGCAAAAGAAGTTTAATGACATGTACCCCAATTAAATCAGTTCGTGCTGAAGGATATTCGTTAGTATATGAGACGCTGACAGTAGAGCGAGAGCTGTGCTATTTGGGCAGAAAAATAACGATGATGGTTGAACTAGAGAGAGAATGGAAAATGCATACTGGCTATGGCACGAAAAGATCTTCTGAAAAAGTGGAATTTGTTAACTTCGAGTATAACTTTCAGTGTTAGGAATTCTTATCTGAAGGTATTTGTCAGGAGTGTAGCCCTGTATGGAAACGAATCGTGGACAATAAGCAGTTCAGACTATAAGTCAACAGAAGTCTTGGAAATGTGGTTCAGGAGAATAATTCTGAATATTAGATGGGTGTATCGAGGAACTAATAGGGCGTACTGACTCGAATTCTAAATAAATAAATAAATAAAACTTCGTGGTACAACTTTACTAAAACAAAGAATTTGTTGATAGGACACGCTCTGCGTACATAATCAGCAAATCACCGTTCGGCGCGTGGCGGAGGATGGCCTGTTCAACTGCTAGTTATTCCCGTTCACTTAGAGTACGAGAACAACGACTGTCTATATTCCCTAATTTCTCTTGTTTTATCTTTTCGGTCCTTACGCGAAATATATGTTGGCGACAGAGGAATCTTTCTGCAATCACCTTCAGACACCGGTTCTCTAAATTTTCTTAATAATGTTCCGTCCAGGAATTCCCAAATGAGTTCATGATGCATCTACGTAATACACGTTTCTTGATTGCACCTAACGTTAACAGATCTGGTAGTCCAGAATTGCTTCGACGTCCTCGTTTAATCCGACCTGGTGGGACTCCTAAAAACTCCAGCAATACTCGAGAATGGGTCGCATTCGTGTTCTAACACGGTTACCTTTATACATGAACCATATTGTCCGAAAATTGACCCAATAAATCAAAGTCGAGTATTCGCTTTCCCTACTACCGTCCTAACAGATTCCTACCGCAACCACAGATCGCTGTTCGTCCTGATTATTTATGTATATAAAGAATTTTTTGTACATGAAGAATAAAAGCGGTCGTTCTCACTTTCCTGGAGCATTCCTGGTAACACCTTTGTCTCCGTATACTCGCCGCCGAAGACAAAGTACTGGGTTCTGTTATTTAAGAAGTCTTTGTATTTGGGAACCTATTCCGTATTCTCGATTAATAGTCTTCAACGGGGCACGTGTCAAACGCTTTCCGGAAATGTACAAATATGGAATCTGCCTGTTGCCATTGGTCCATGGTTCATGCGAGAAGAAAGCAAATTGAGTTTTACAAGATCGATGCTTCCTAAATCTTTACTGATTTGTGAACAGGAGCTCTTCCGTCTCAAGGAAATTTATTATATTCGGAGAATAAGACCAAGAATTCTCCAGATATCCGACGTTAAGGATATTGGTTTGTAATTTTGCGTGTCCGTTTTTTACCATTCTTATATACAGACGCCACCTGTGCTTTTTTTCAGTTGTTTGGCATATCGTGTTCGGCATTAGATTCGCGATAATTCAAGCTAAGTAACAGGCCAATGCCGGAGGGTATTCTCTGTAAAACAGAGTATCGGATCTGGCGACTTCTTTGTGTCCATCTCTTTCAGGTGATTCTCTAAGCTAAAGATGCCTATTAGTATGTTCTCCATACGTGAATTTGTACCACGGTCAAACGACGGTATGTTTGTACGATCCTTCTGGATCCTTAAACTGGAGATTTTAAACTTGGGCTTGACTTTTGCTGTCTTCCATTGCCACAACACACTGGACAACGAGCAGACGGAAGCCTTCGACCCGCTTAACGATTTCATGTAGGGCCAGAATTTTCTGAGACGTGAAGGAATCCAGTTTGGTTAGGAAGTAAATGTGGTGGCACGGTAACCATTTTAGAGGAAGACCAAGGGATGAATAAAGTGAGAATGTTCAAATGGATGAAGTCTATGGAAGGTATGCGTAGATGAATAAGCTGATACAGGACGGAGTAGCATTCTACACTACTGGCCATTAAAATTGCTACACCACGAAGATAAAGTGCTACAGACGCGAAATTTAACCGACAGGAAGGAGATGCTGTGATATGCAAATGATAAGCTTTTCAGAGCATTCACACAAGGTTGGCGCCGGTGGCGACACCTACAACGTGCTGACATGAGGAAAGTTTCCAACCAATTTCTCATACACAAACAACAGTTGACCGGCGTTGCCTGGTGAAACGTAGTTGTGATGACTCGTGTAAGGAGGATAAATGCGTACCATCACGTTTCCGACTTTGATTAAGGTCGGATTATAGCCTATCGAGATTGCGGTTTATCGTATCGCGACATTGCTGCTCGCGTTGGTCGAGATCCAATGACTGTTAGCAGAATATGGAATCGGTGGGTTCAGGAGGGTAATACGGAACACCGTGCTGGATCCTAGCGGCCTCGTATCACTAGCAGTCGAGATGACAGGCATCTTATCCGCATGGCTGTAACAGATCCTGCAGCCACGTCTCGATCCCTGAGTCAACAGATGGGGACGTTTACAAGACAACAACCATATGCACGAACAGTTCGACGACGTTTGCAGCAGCATAGACTATCAGCTCGGAGACCATGGCTGCGGTTACCCTTGACGCTGCATCACAGACAGGAGCGCCTGCGATGGTGTACTCAACGACGAACCTGGGTGCACGGATGGCAAAACGTCATTTTGTTGGATGAAATCAGGTTCTGTTCACAGCATCATGATGGTCGAATCCGTGTTTGGCGACATCGCGGTGAACGCACATTGGAAGCGTGTATTCGTCATCGCCATACTGGCGTATCACCCGGCGTGTTGGTATTGGGTGCCTATGGTTACACGCCTCGGTCACCTCTTGTTCGCACTGACGGCACTTGTAGTGGATGCTACATTTCAGATGTGTTACGACCCGTGGCTCTACCCTTCCTTCGATCCCTGCGAAACCCTACATTTCAGCAGGATAATGCACGACCGCATGTTGCAGGTCCTGTACGGGCCTTTCTGGGTACAGAAAATGTTCGACAGCTGCCCTGGCCAGCACTTTCTCCAGATCTCTCACCAATCGAAAACGTCTGGTCAATGGTGGTCGAGCAACTGGCTTGTCACATTACGCCAGTCACTACTCTTGACGAACTGAGGTATCGTGTTGAAGCTACATGGGTAGCTGTACCTGTATACGCCAGCCAAGCTCTGAGTCAATGCCCAGGCGTATCAAGGCCGTTATTACGGCGAGAGGTGGTTGTTCTGGGTACTGATTTCTCAGGATCTGTACACCCAAATTACATGAAAATGTAATCACATGTCAGTTCTAGTATAATATATTTGTCCAATGAATACCCGTTTATCATCTGCATTTCTTCTTGGTGTAGCAATTTTAATGGCCAGTAGTGTACATGCTGCTGCATTGAACAGATCTCCGCTGTGTACATCACTGAGAGCAGATGAGAAAGAATGACTGCCTTTTGCTCTTGATGTAGTGGTCAGAAGTAAGGTTCATAGTGTGTTTGAACATGCCGGTTATAGAAAGCAAACTCACACTGACATGTATCTTCAAGCCGATAGTTGTCACTACCACTCTTAGCGTGTAGAGGTATTAAGTACTTGCCTCATTAGCCCCAGGTCATGTCAGACCTTGAAAGTCTGTCAGTTGTGTAGGCCCCATCACTCACCTTTCACACTAGTAACGGAATCAGGTAAGTGATGAAATTAACGAGGTGGCACCTAAGTCTACGGCTATTTTGTCTTGTGAGGTAGCATTTCCAATAGGAATGGCAGTACTCTGCGGAAAAACGAGGTGAAGCGTTTTCGGCCTACGATTAAGACCCTTTTATGGTCTGTAAATGATGAGTTTCGTTTGCGTAAGACAGGGGTGTACAACACCCGTGTAGCTGCTGAATACCATACATCGGTCAGACTAACCGTCGAGACCCGATATGTGGAATATAAGGGCCAAATACTCTTATAACCCCGCATATCTCATATTACAGAGCTTGCGCTGGTACCAGTCATGCCATGGAATATAGCAGGATAAAGGTTCTGACGAGCACTTAGTAGTGTTATTAAGGAAGCAGTAAATATTAAACTTTATCAACAGCGGAGCTTTTTGGTGTCTCTCTGTTCAAACGACAGAAGAACGGAGTTTATTCCTGTTGGTGAGCTATTGATAGCTACTGTTCACTATCCATAACTTCTGACGTTGGTCATCTTTGCTTGCGTTGGAGCTAGTTGTTAACGGTACATGTCTTAGCTTTCTGCCTATGCCATGTTAAAGTTCTTTATCGGCGTATCCCCTCCTACCAATGGTTGTACAGAGCTTTCCCGTTGAACTTGTGCCTTGAAAATGACGGACTGTTCATTGTTGAAATATTTGAGGTTGTCAAAGACGTCATTCTTCTTGCTTTGCCATAACTTGTTAAGTTGTCCTCTTTGAAAATCTTCGTCCTGTTACTAGCAGAGGTGTAATGTGGAGATTCGAAGCACGGAGTAGAGATAATAAACAAAGTATTATATAGTTTCGAAAGACTTCGAGAGTTAATTTTCACGAGGCGGGCGGACAGTTTCAAGTTTTAAGAGTAGTTTCTCATTCTGACATCTTGCAGGAAATACGAACATTCTTAGGCGCGAGTTACCAACAGTGTGAAACATAAAGCAATACTTCTGACTTTACCAGATTTTGCCGCTTTGAAACGTTTTCAATTCATTACGTGGTTTTGGAGCTTTGTCTGGCCATGAAATGTTTCGGTGACGTGTTAAGAAATAATGTTTCGACGCCAGTGAAAAAATTTTTTTTCAAATAATAACACACATTGTTGCGAAATCGGAGGTCGGTGTGTTGTTAAAAGATACTGCTGCGAGACTCCAGATTTCCTAAATTAGAAATAATTTTGCTAATAGACTCCTGATTTCGTAAACTCTGATAAATATTCATAGCAAACTAGTACAAAGGAACTCTCAAGGGTGTTAATAACTATTTATGGCGAAATGTGTTCTTGTATTTGTGACGCACAGCATCATCGCTGGCTGACTGTGCTATATAACTACATTTTAAATGGCGTTAAGCGCTGATGTATGATTGATGATTGATCTGATACGATGCCCATAATTTACGTTTTGACGGAACCAGAGATATTGAGACACTATAATCGCTTAAAATAACTTCTATCATTTTTCAAGAAGTTCACAATTACAATCCACGACCTTTAACATGCATTTTTTTTTTTGTCCAGGACTTTTTCTTACTGTTTTTGGTTCACAAAAAGGCACTGCAGCCCACTGATTTGAGACAGATATGAATATTAAGTGGAGAAGGATTGCATGTTTGCACTGAAGGCGCCAATATCGGTGTTATACGACCAGTTGCGACTCGCGACAGCACTGTCTTAAAATTATCAAATTAAGTCCTTATTCAATAGGCACATTTTTCGCAATGAGTTTCGAACCGGATACTGTATCTGGTAGGGTGAACGCAGCTACTGTCACGCACACATATGTACTGAATGGTTATAATTAAAGTGTAGCTACTCACAAGGATCCAGTTTTGGCTGTAATGCCGCATAGCAGCGAAACTTGGTAAATATTGTAACGGTTAATGCGGAAAAGGTTTACGCTGGAAAAAAATTATTTCCAATTTTGGCCGCGTGGTGCAAATCTAGTGCTGTGACTGCAAGAAAGAACAATAGAAATGTTTCCATACGAGCCATGGGCAGAAAAGATTGAACAAGTGAGAAAGGCGTAATGTTCATTTTATTATTAACCGCTGCTTACACAATTTGTTCAATACTAATATCGGAAACGTCGACGAGATGCTGTACGCAGCCAGATTTGCACCTGGTGGCCAAAACTGTACCTTTTTTTTGTGTAAATCAGTTCCGCTAAGCCTTAGCATATCTACCTGGCTTCGCTCCCATACAATAATTACATGTTACACTGGACCTCCATGAGTAGCTGAACTTTAACTACAACCACCCAGTATTTATATGAGAAATCTTATATACAAAGAGTTTCACGACTTCAAATGCGACGGTCGCGTGTCATAGCGCCATGAACTGCATCGACCTGTTCCTCAGACGAAACTTCTGACGGGTGTCTTGAACATACTGAGCTGCACTGCGCATACCATCACATATGCACAGCTGTAAGCAGTAGAATGCGGCCGTTAGTAATGATGCTGCGACGTACCTTAGCACTCTTTCTACCCGTACGTTCTGCAGCTTTACTATGCTCGTCTTCATCCAGAAGTACGAAACATGTGGTGTCTGCTAATGGCAGCCAACAAACATCCATCCATTGCATGTGGAGCTTCCAATAAAACTTTTACATGAATCACGATTACAAACTATCATCTATCTTTACAAAATTTACCCCTTCGTCATAGAACGTTGTGCCACAATTAACAACTTGTAAATTCAGTTTTAGTTGCCTTTAGAAGTTATGCTGACGAATATACTAGTTATTATACACAACATAAAAATCAATAACTTTGCTTAAGTAGTTAAAAATCTAAACATATCTACTATACGAAGAGGCGACCTCTATAGGGTATTTAGAGCTTTTAACTGCCACGTTTTGAATAAATCATGCAATTTCAGCGCTTCTGTTGTGATAGGTTTCACTGAAGCACAACCATATTCTTTCTTTAAAAGAATAGGACTTTAAAATCATTTTCTAACAGAGTATCATGTTCTTGAGAAACATACTCTTCAAACGAAGACGGCCTGCCGTTTCTATTTTCATTCGGGGAAAGATATAGTCAGCGTTACGAAGGGTTTTCTCTGGCTAAGATTGGATATCCTTTGATATGCCGCCGTGGCGATGCACTGATTCGTTCAACCCCCCTTTCGGCCATCCAGATTTAAATTTTCTTTTACTTCGATAAATCAGTTAAAGCAAATGCCGAAGTGATTTATTTGAAAAGAAAGTGGCAGTTTACCTCTAACATCCTTTCTCACTCCGAGCTTACGCTACATCCCTAACGATCATGTAGGTGAGAGGATGTCAAACCCTAATCATCCTTACTTCGTTCTTGAAATATATATACCTGTTGATTTGTAAATTGTTTTTAGAATACTTGTTTCAGGGGAAAACTAATTAAACGAGTCAAAGTACGTTCCTTGATCACAAATGAACATAGATAACACAATCGCATATTATCACAAGTTATGCCTTTCGAGAAAGTCTTTGTGAAAGTCTTTTGTTGCTCCCTTCCTCTGTTTTGTTATACGATTATATTAGAACCCGTATAATGTAGACTCCTGCGATGAATGCTTCTGCAGAGCGGTACGGTTTTGAGTTTCTGTTAGTATGTGTGAAAAGAAAGTCCCCTTATTGCTCGTTCCTCTCATAGGACGTAACGGAGTCACTGAGCGCACTGTCCTCCTTCGACGGACGAATCACCATCATCAGTGTCACACGTCTTCTCATCAGAGTTTGCCGCAGAGGACTGTATTGAAACATAAAAGGACAATGACGCAGAGACTAGCTGTCAGAAACAAACGCCATTACCTCTCCTGCCCTTGTCAGCAAAGTAGCAGCGAAGAACATTTCTGCAGTCACCGAGAGTCAACCCAGAGTCAGCAAAGTAGCAGCGAAGAACATTTCTGCAGTCACCGAGAGTCAACCCAGAGTCTTCTCGGGTGAGCGGAACCGCACATGCAATTAAGAGGTGCTCTGCGCTGCTCGTAGTAAACGTAGCTGTTGGAAGACATAACACGAATATCGCTAATTTAAGTCGTTATGTTTGCAGGAGGTCCGTTACAGCTTTCATCGTTAAAGGGCGTGCAGTGCAGGTGCTCACTAGACTCGAGTCGCTTTGGTCCGCAAGCAGACGCCCTTCTACTTTATCAACAGTTTAGGGTGCGGAGCTGCCTCTGGCACGTGTAGCGGGCGGCCTAATGAGCAGGGGCGCGCCAGACGGCGGGCCATTACGGGAATTGCTGCGGCGAGTGCGCCGCCAGACTCGTCGCTGCAGCAGCGTCAAGAGTCGTTCCGGGCGCGAGGCGGGCTCCACGTCTTCCACGTGTCTCACCTGAATTCATCTTTCATTTAGACTCCAATAAACACGAACTAGTAGAGAAACGCGAACAAGGTGAAAACTGCCGACCTGACAACTGACGCCTGTCTTTGTAGGTAAAATGTATCTTCTTCTGTTAGGTCAATGCCGTTTGTACAAAGTTTCCAAAACGTACATCAACGGTCGTCTTAATCTAAACGTTTATACCTACAAATTTCTTTAGTGTCAGTATTGCCTTTTTTTTAAGTGAATCAGCAAGCACCATCACTTTTGGATGCTACGTTCTTCTAACTCATAAAATCGACGTTGGCATTTCATGCATTTTTAAATTAATGACCTGCGTCAGCCGTGGATTTGCCACTCATCCACAGCGCAAGTCTCTAGAGGAACGGAAGGGTCCAAATGATTGGAAAAGAGCACAGGTAGTCCCAGTCTTCAAGAAGGGTCGTCGAGCAGATGCGCAAAACTATAGACCTATATCTGTGACATCGATCTGCTGTAGAATTTTAGAACATGTTTTTTGCTCGAGTATCATGTCGTTTTTGGAAACCCAGAATCTACTCTGTAGGAATCAACACGGATTCCGGAAACAGCGATCGTGTGAGACCCAACTCGCTTTATTTGTTCATGAGACCCAGAAAATATTAGATACAGGCTCCCAGGTAGATGCTATTTTCCTTGACTTCCGGAAGGCGTTCGATACAGTTCCGCACTGTCGCCTGATAAACAAAGTAAGAGGCTACGGAATATCAGACAAGCTGTGAGGCTGGATTGAAGAGTTTTTAGCAAACAGAACACAGCATGTTGTTATCAATGGAGAGACGTCTGCAGACGTTAAAGTAACCTCTGGCGTGCCACAGGGGAGTATTATGGGACCATTGCTTTTCACAATATGTATAAATGACCTAGTAGCTAGTGTCGGAAGTTCCATGCGGCTTTTCGCGGATGATGCTGTAATATACAGAGAAGTTGCAGCAATAGAAAATTGTAGCGAAATGCAGGAAGATCTGCAGCGAATAGGCACTTGGTGCAGGGAGTGGTAACTGACCCTTAACATAGACAAATGTAATGTATTGCGAATACATAGAAAGAAGGATCCTTTATTGTATGATTATATGATAGCAGAACAAACACTGGTAGCAGTTACTTCTGTAAAATATCTGGGAGTATGCGTGCGGAACGATTTGAAGTGGAATGATCATATAAAATTAATTGTTGGTAAGGAGGGTACCACGTTGAGATTCATTGGGAGAGTCCTTAGAAAATGTAGTCCATCAACAAAGGAGGTGGCTTACAAAACACTCGCTCCACCTATACTTGAGTATTGCGCATCAGTGTGGGATCCGTACCAGATCGGATTGAAGGAGGAGATAGAGAAGATCCAAAGAAGAGCAGCGCGTTTCGTCACAGGGTTATTTGGTAACCGTGATAGCGTTACGGAGATGTTTAGCAAACTCAAGTGGCAGACTCTGCAAGAGAGGCGCTCTGCATCGCGGTGTAGCTTGCTCGCCAGGTTTCGAGAGTGTGCGTTTCTGGATGAGGTATCGAATATATTGCTTCCCCCTACTTATACCTCCCGAGGAGATCACGAATGTAAAATTAGAGAGATTAGAGCGCGCACGGAGGCTTTCAGACAGTCGTTCTTCCCGCGAACCATACGCGACTGGAACAGGAAAGGGAGGTAATGACAGTGGCACGTAAAGTGCCCTCCGCCACACACCGTTGGGTGGCTTGCGGAGTATAAATGTAGATGTAGATGTAGAATCCCGGTGTATACAACAAGGAACATACTGCTAACGGCTGCAAATTATAATAAAATTCCCTTGGACTGCTATTAAATGATGTTGAGTGTTGTTTTAACATGATGTATTTCAAAATTTCTAACCTCATATCTAAATGTTCCTTTGAACAGTTCTCATGTCCGCACCCTGCCAACATACACATGCATGGAGTCCATGCACTTTCAAATCCCGCTTTGATAATGAAGTTACTGATTACTGGAATTACGCGATTTTCACAGACAGATGGAGTTAAGAGGTTTTCGTTGCCTATCATCGCTATACAGTACTACTCGCGACGGCGATACGTACACCTTAACCATTGCTGATGGCAATGGTTTTCCATTGATTCTGATACGAATAATCCAACCGCTGCACTGTTCACAGTAACTCACTCCCTGCCATACACTCCTATTCACAACTAATCACACTCGCATTACGCCATTTTGGCTGCTATTGCTATAATCCGATATTCATCTGACCTGAAATCATTCTTTCCATTTCGCTTCACTGACGCCCACTACATCTACATGGATCCTTTGCAGTTTCTTTTTCAAATTTTATAGTTTGTCTGCCACGTACAGGTATATGGAATAGCACGCTCCGAATCTTACACCGTTACATCTTTGTTGGTTGTTCATTCTTTTCCTCGCGGTTGCCTCCCTCCTGGCAGTCACCTCCCGGAGGAGAGGACTGGTCTGGAATATTTTGCCTGTGGACAAATTGTCACGACGCCTTTTCACTTACGAGTCATATGCTCTGTGGATACACATTTCTGGAGACCGAAATTCTCCTCTGTTAGAATCAACATTGGTTCCGGAAACAACAATCATGTGAAACCCAGCTCTCCTGTTCGTCCACGAGACCAAGAAAGCTGTAGACACAGGCGCAAGATAGATACAGTGTTCTTTGACGTCCGTAAGGCGTTCAGTACAGTTCCGCACTGCCGCTTAGTGAACAAAGACGACAGCATGGAATATCAGGCCAGCTGTGTGACTGGATTGTAGAGTTTCTAGCAAAGGGTTCACAGCATGTCATTCTCAACGGAGAAAAGTCTTCCAATATAAAAGTAACTCGTTGGAGTGTTACAGGTTCATTACTGTTGGCACTATATATTAATGACTTACTAGAGAATGTCAGAGGTTCCATGAGATATTTCATAGATGATGCAGTTGTACACAGGGAAGTCACAACGTTAGAAAAATCCAGTGAAATGCAGTAAGGCCTGCAGAGAATCTAAACTTGGGGAAAGTAGTGCCAATTGACCTTCAAGATAAAGACCTGTTACGCACTGCGTGTGCATAAAGACCCATCATTATATGATTACACGATTGCAGAACAATCACTGGAAACTGTCTAGGAGTAAGCGTACGGAACGATTTAAAGTTGGATAGCCACATAAAATTAATCGTGGGTAAGGCAGATGCCAGAATGAGATTCATTGGAAGAATACTCAACAACAAAGGAAGTAACTCACAAAACCCTCATTCGAACAGTACTGGAATATTGTTCTGCATTTTAGTAATCCATACCAGATGGAATTGTTGGAGAAAGTGGAGAAGATCCGAAGAAGAGGTGCACGTTTCGTTACAGGTTCATTTAGCAAACGCGAAAGCCTCATGCGGATGTTTGGACAACTCAATTGGCATATAGTACAAGAGAGGCGTTATGCATCACGGCGTGGTTTACTGTTAAAGTTCCAAGTACGTACATTCCTAGAAGAGTCAACCAATGTATTGCTTCCCCCCTACGTACTAGTAAAAAGATTTGAACAAAACATGAGAGATTCGAACCCACACAGAGACTAACCAGTTATCTTTCTTCCCGCGAGCAATTCACGAATGTAACAGGAAAAGAGGCAAGTGACACTGGTGTACAATGAGTGTGACGTCTTACCGGAAGTTTTAGACTGCCATTGCTGATGATTTTTACTCATAATTCAACCAGTTGCAAAAGCCGTCAAAACTCTGGATCGAGGACGTTTTGATGAATAGTCAAAGACGTAGCCATATTTTCTTTACCACAACACCAACGTGTTCGTGTTGTATGGATGGTATCTGTTATGGCATGTTAAAGAGTGGGCAGGCCTTAAAGTGCCAGGTGTCTACGGCACAACCGGTGCCCTATGAAGGCGGCAACATCTGTCTGGATAAGACGATAAGCACTGCAGCTGAATGTTGTGACGAAAGCACGCGATACACAAAGCGAGCTAGAGAAATCCGTAGTAGCTGAATACTGCCTAGAGATTACACAGAAAATACAATTTGGGAGGACAAAGGCCTCATATTTCATTATATTGTCATTACACCGTAAGAGAGAAGCCCTAAATTAAATTTCAAGAATACACTGACGTGATGAGTCATGGGATGTCTCCTAACATCGTCTCGGACCTCCTTTTACCGGTGTAGCGCAGCAACTCAACTTGGCATGGACTAAGAAGTCACTGGAAGTCCCCTGCAGAAATAATGAGCCACGGTGCCTCAATAGCCACCCATAATTGCGATAGTGTTGCTAGTGCAGAATGTTGTGCACGAACTGACTTGATTACGCCCCATAGATGTTCGATGGGATTCAAGTCGGCCGATATGGGTGGCCAAATCATTTTCTCGAACTGTCCAGAAACTTCTTGAAACGAACTGCGAACAATTGTGACTCAGTGACATGGCGTACTGTCATCTTTAAAAATGACGTGCATGAATGGCTGTAAATGGTCTCGAAGTAACCGAACATAACGACTTACAATGAATCATCGGTTGAACCAGGGGACTCATTTCATTCCATGTAAACAGAACTCGCACCATTATGGAGCCACCGCCAGCTTGGACAGTCTCTTTTTGACAACCTGAATCCATGGCTTTTTAGGTCTACGTCTCACTCCAATCCCACCGTCAGCCCTTATCAATAGTAATCCGGACTCATCTAAACAGGCCACGGTTTTCCATTTTTGGTAGGTGATTCTCAACAGCCGTTAAGTAACATACACTCCTGGAAATGGAAAAAAGAACACATTCATACCGGTGTGTCAGACCCACCATACTTGCTACGGACACTGCGAGAGGGCTGTACAAGCAATGATCACACGCACGGCACAGCGGACACACCAGGAACCGCGGTGTTGGCCGTCGAATGGCGCTAGCTGCGCAGCATTTGTGCACCGCCGCCGTCAGTGTCAGCCAGTTTGCCGTGGCATACGGAGCTCCATCGCAGTCTTTAACACTGGTAGCATGCCGCGACAGCGTGGACGCGAACCGTATGTGCAGTTGACGGACTTTGAGCGAGGGCGTATAGTGGGCATGCGGGAGGCCGGGTGGACGTACCGCCGAATTGCTCAACACGTGGGGCGTGAGGTCTCCACAGTACATCGATGTTGTCGCCAGTGGTCGGCGGAAGGTGCACGTGCCCGTCGACCTGGGACCGGACCGCAGCGACGCACGGATGCACGCCAAGACCGTAGGATCCTACGCAGTGCCGTAGGGGACCGCACCGCCACTTCCCAGCAAATTAGGGACACTGTTGCTCCTGGGGTATCGGCGAGGACCATTCGCAACCGTCTCCATGAAGCTGGGCTACGGTCCCGCACACCGTTAGGCCGTCTTCCGCTCACGCCCCAACATCGTGCAGCCCGCCTCCAGTGGTGTCGCGACAGGCGTGAATGGAGGGACGAATGAAGACGTGTCGTCTTCAGCGATGAGGGTCGCTTCTGCCTTGGTGCCAATGATGGTCGTATGCGTGTTTGGCGCCGTGCAGGTGAGCGCCACAATCAGGACTGCATACGACCGAGGCACACAGGGCCAACACCCGGCATCATGGTGTGGGGAGCGATCTCCTACACTGGCCGTACACCACTGGTGATCGTCGAGGGGACACTGAATAGTGCACGGTACATCCAAACCGTCATCGAACCCATCGTTCTACCATTCCTAGACCGGCAAGGGAACTTGCTGTTCCAACAGGACAATGCACGTCCGCATGTATCCCGTGCCACCCAACGTGCTCTAGAAGGTGTAAGTCAACTACCCTGGCCAGCAAGATCTCCGGATCTGTCCCCCATTGAGCATGTTTGGGACTGGATGAAGCGTCGTCTCACGCGGTCTGCACGTCCAGCACGAACGCTGGTCCAACTGAGGCGCCAGGTGGAAATGGCATGGCAAGCCGTTCCACAGGACTACATCCAGCATCTCTACGATCGTCTCCATGGGAGAATAGCAGCCTGCATTGCTGCGAAAGGTGGATATACACTGTACTAGTGCCGACATTGTGCATGCTCTGTTGCCTGTGTCTATGTGCCTGTGGTTCTGTCAGTGTGATCGTGTGATGTATCTGACCCCAGGAATGTGTCAATAAAGTTTCCCCTTCATGGGACAATGAATTCACGGTGTTATTTCAATTTCCAGGAGTGTAAAATGCATGTTTGAGCATCAGTTGATTTTATTGTAAACCCAAATATCAACCGGTTCAGACATGGGCCATCTTCACGGATAATATTCAAAGATACAAATAATTATATGTAGTATACATGAAATGTTAACAGTTACTTTTCGAAGAAGTGAAAAATATGCATAAATACTGAAAGGGGTTAAAAAGGTTTAAGCCACCACATTACATTTGACATTACCCAAATCATTTTTAGTCCATTTCATGAATATCAATAGAGGACAAAGGACCTTTTGAAGCAAACATACTAAGTGTACACAAAGAAGTACTGAAGATGGCAAATGGTTCAAATGGCTCTGAGCACTATGGGACTTAACATCTATGGGCATCAGTCCCCTAGAACTTAGAACTACTTAAACCTAACTAACCTAAGGACATCACACAACACCCAGCCATCACGAGGCAGAGAAAATCCCTGACCCCGCCGGGAATCGAACCCGGGAACCCGGGCGTGGGAAGCGAGAACGCTACCGCACGACCACGAGATGCGGGCAGTACTGAAGAGATCACGGCTAGAAGTATTACGCTGTACAAAATTTTGAGGAGTTCGGCAAAGATCTCTAAAATGTATTTTCGTTGTATGGTATAAAAATATCTTGATGACAAGATACTTGCTAATGTAGAGGACTGGACTCTCTTTGGTGAACTTCTTTGCTACAGTTTCATATGTAAACAGAAAACTAAGTTGCTATCTCCAAGCCCGCATCCCGTGGTCGTGCGGTAGCGTTCTCGCTTCCCACGCCCGGGTTCCCGGGTTCGATTCCCGGCGGGTCAGGGATTTTCTCTGCCTCGTGATGGCTGGGTGTTGTGTGCTGTCCTTAGGTTAGTTAGGTTTAAGTAGTTCTAAGTTCTAGGGGACTGATGACCATAGATGTTAAGTCCCGTAGTGCTCAGAGCCATTTGAACCATTTTTGTTATCTCCAAACCTATAATGACATCGATTTACAATACAAGGTAGAAAACAATATAAACCATAATATTAAAAATGGATCAAATGTCTCTGAGCACAATGGGACTTAACTTCTGATGTCATCAGTCCCCTAGAACTTGGAACTACTTAAACCTAACTAACCTAAGGACGTCACACACAACCATGCCCGAGGCAGGATTCGAACCTGCGACCGTAGCGGTCGCACAACTCCAGACTGTAGCGCTTAGAACCGCTCGGCCACACCGGCCGGCCCATAATGTTGCACAGTATCATATTCATTGCATTCACTCAGCATTTCGTACAATGTAATTCTTACAGTTCTCATCTTCTCTTCAGTACTGCTATGTGAACACTTAGTATGTCTACTTCTAAAAGTCCTGAGTCGTATATTGATATCCAGGATATGCTCTAGGTGTTATTTAAGAAATGACAAATGTAATATGGTGGCTTAAACCATTTTAGCCTTGCAATTATTCATGTACATTTTGCACTACTTTGAAAAAATCATAATAATTATTTACGTCTTTGGATAGTATCCGTGAAGACGGTCCATGACTGGAATCTGTTGATATTTTGGTTTAAAATGAAACAGCTGATGGTCAAACATGCATTTTATACACGGTTTTCCAGTCGTCTAGCGTCCAACCGATCAGAAGAGGCACTACAGGCGATGTCCTGCTGTTAGCAAAGACACTCGCGTCGTTCGTCTGCTGCCACAGCCCATTAATGTCAAATTTCCCCGCGCTACCCTAACGGATACATTCGTCATAAGTCCCGCACTGATTTCTGCGATTATCTGAAGCAGTGTTGCTTGATTGCTTGCACCGATAACTCTACTCAAACGCTGCTGTTGTCGGGCGTGAGGTAAAGGCCGTCGGCCACTGCATTGTCCGTGATGAGAGGTAAGGCCTGAAAGTTGGTATTCTCGGCGCAGTCTTACACAATGGATCTCTGAATACTGAATTTCCGAACGCTTTCCGGATTGGAATGTCCCATGAGTCTAGCTCCAGCTACCATTCCGCGTTCAAGGTCTTAATTCCAGTAGCCCGGCCATAATCGCGTCGGAAACCTATTCACACAAATCACGTACGTACAAATGAAAGCTCCGTCAACGCACTGCTCCTTTATAACGAGTTTGTTTGCGTCGCCATCCTCCGCAGCATGCAGAGAAATAGTTTCTTTGTAAATAAAAAGCAAAAGAAGGCGTATCTCATTTACAAACGAATGCTCCTTTATGTACGCAATACTACCGCTATCTGTCTATGTCTATGTCTATGTCTATCCCAGGACTTTTGTCACCTAAATGTATTGATAGGCATCGGGCGTACATACTTGGTGGCGCTCGGAGGTCAAGTTCGGACTCCGAGCGAAAACTATAGGGTTGCTTAACATTTACAGTGAGCCCGGAGAGGCACTTTGGAAGGTGGTTCCTCGTGTTACGTGGAGTCATCCGATTCCACGGCTGTACGTAGCTGTCAGAGGCTGTCGAACGAACCTTCCCGTTCACGAGCTCTCTTCTGCAAGACTCCGGACGCTATTGTCGTATTTATATAAACAGAACCCAGGCAGTAAATATATTTAGTCCTGGAGACGATTGTGGAGACAGCTGCCACAATTTCGAAAAATATTCTAAATGACACGGCTTGTATGTGGGAAGATTTTATTCGTCGGTGTTAATTTTTGTACTAAGGGTGGTTGTATTGTCCAAAAAGATTATTCTGTAGAAGAAGCAGAAATCTAAACTTCACATCGTAAATTTTATTTTGCAAACACTAAAACACACTGTTTACGTGACCCATTGTGACGAATCCTGTCCAATGAAGAGAGTGCTTGGGATCGAGCGATAAGTGATAACAACTTAGCCGTTCTCCTGTGGCTTGTTTTAGAAATCTTCGACAACCATCGACAGACATATTTTTGTTTCTTTGGCAATAACAGCTGGTTGTTAACGACAGTTATATTTTATATTACATTATTTGTTTGTGTCTCATCACATAAAACTCTCATTAAGATGTATAGATTATGTACAATGCATTTATTTCAGCCTCTGTGTCTGAGGTAGGTTATGACAGAGATGTAGAGTGAATGTGCCAGTTACTTGTACAGAATCAACGCAGTAAGATGGAGACCTGACAGCATGGTGCCACGACCACACCGTCAATCAAGATTCCCGATTTGTTCCGTCATCAACGCAGACTGTCCAAAGTTTGTGAAAGGAATTTTTTACTACCCCCAACCACATCACATCCTTACCGCCACGGACCGGAGACGGGTGTCGTGTCTTGATAATCACAGTCGGTTTCAAACCCGACAGGAACTTTTGTCACCTTTTAATGGAGGTCCGCCTCAACCAGTCTCTGGCGGCCGTAAATTGCGTAGGAAACAGCATTCAGTGGACAACTGAAGTCGAATACCTAACAAGAGGCCATTTTTCCACAGCTGCACCCCAGTTCGCAACAACAGATTACAGGAGGTGTGAAGTGTACTCCAGGGAGTCCTGATCTTACCTGTTTTCAAATAATTCAAGGCGTCAGATGTACCGACGATCCAACTAGGCGTTTGACCATAAATGTCACTTGCCCGCGAAAGGCGTAGGTCCCGAGTTCGAGTCTCGGCCCGGCACACAGTTTTAATCTGCCAGGAATTTTCATATCAGCGCACACTCCGCTGCAGAGTGAAAATCTCATTGTAGAAATGTGTGTGGGGTGTAGTTCAGGATGAAGGTTATTCCGTGAAATTTCGAATGTGTTTTGCGTTCCACCACCGTGGTCTAATCTTTCATGTCAGCTTGAATCTGGACGTTTATTTCAACATTCTCAGTGTCCAATTGTCGAACATTTTTGCATGTTCTGGATGAGTGTGCTTCCACAGATGACACAATGGCCACGGGCGACAGACTCTTTCAAGATTACCCTTCCCGTGTGTCACGGAAGTTGTCACACTCCGCTTTTGATACACCTTGTGAGTAGAAACTACCAAGTTTGTCAGCAAACTCTTCATTTCTTTATGTACCTGACTTTGTGAAGTACAAAAAATCTCAAAATCGGAAAGACTTGCGACACGTGTTCCCCTCGTTTAAGCTTTCATGTCGAAAACCTTAGTAACGCTGTTCATCCTGTCGGCGACCGTTTTCGGGAGTCACGCAACATGTCGAGAACGAAGTGCGATTGGAAATTTGTGCTTAGGTAGGCAATTGTAAAATTTAAAATTGTGCATGGTGTTGTAATAGGTAATTATGAAGAAAGGGACCGGACAACAAAAAAATGGTTCAAATGGCTCTGAGCGCTATGGGACTTAACTTCTGAGGTCATCAGTCCCCTAGAACTTAGAACTACTTAAACCTAACTAACCTAAGGACATCACACACATCCATGCCCGAGGCAGGATTCGAACCTGCGACCGTAGCGGTCGCGCGTTTCCATACTGTAGCGCCTAGAACCGCTCGGCTACAGCGGCTGGCACCGGACAACAGTATGGACAGAAACGGCCGACTGCATCTGAAGGACAGTGTGGCAATCGATACACAGCCTATCTTTCCCAGTACATGCTTCACAGAACAACGGACCTGGGTTGACCTCATCAACTCAAAACGAAAGCAATCAAATACTGTCTAGCAGTTCACCCAAATCACAAAGCACAAGTCAGAGCGCTCCACAGACTCTCTCCGTATCGACCAGCGTACCAACATTTACTATCAATTGCACCAGTCACCCGCCTGTGCGACGGCAGCGATATCATTTATCAGCGACTTGGAAGCATACCTTGTATGTATGGAATCGACTGCGAACCGGTTCATAGCAGACATGAAAATAGTGAGAAACTTAACTTCAAATACCGTGACTAGGAAGTAAACAACGTTAAGCAATTCCGCTATCTTCGAAGCAAAACAGCTCACAACGGACGAAACAAGGATGATATAAAACGCCAGTCTGGTCGAGATAAGTGTCCTGGTATGAAACATATGCCTTAATTTCAGGAAGATATGTTTGATAATGTACTTTTGGAGCTACATCATGAACAGTGGCAAAATAAGAAGAGAAAGGGATCGAAGCGTTTGAGATGTGGTGCTGCATAAGAATTTTGAAAATTGGTGGACTGTAAGATAAGGAATGAGGAGGTTCTCCGCAGAATCGGAGAAGGAAAATGAGGAAAAGACTGACAAGTAAAAGGTACAGGATGACAGATGTGTTAAGATACCATGGAATAACCTCCATGATATCAGAGGGCGCTGTAGAGGCTAAAAACTTAAGGGATGGTTAGAGATTGGATTGGATTACGTGAAACAAATGAGCTGCAGCTCCGGCCCACAGCCCTGATACAACTTGGCGGACGGCTCTATGCACTGATACATCTTTCGTGCTAGCCTCCTTCCGAATCAATGTGTATCGTATTCAGTATAACATTGGTCAAAAAGTGTACTTAAGCCTGCTATTATGCTTTTTCTTTGTATCATAATTACTTTTTGAAATTATAATTAATTATTTCCATAATACTACAGTTGTATTCCATCGTCGAACTGTTAAATTTCTTTTCCGAAAGTCTTTGACCCAAACAGTCTTCAGAGGAACCAAAGTCGGCCTAACGTGGGTGAAGAACTGTATGTTTGCCATGTAAATACAGCGCAGGAGACAAAAGAATGTCTCTTTTTTAAAGGAAATTAAATGTCGAATCTTAAACAAAGACGTGAGCGTTGGCGACGCGCCGGTCTTTAATAAAAATGCGACTTATAAAATATAACAAACTTTTGTCTCCGTTAAGTAACGAGTCTCTTTGTCTAAACACCTATAGCGAGACGTCTTCCCCCCTTTCATTTCATTAAACATAACCTTTTTGTTGTAAATGTTTTTATAATTTAAAGCACTCGTCATCTTTCTTACGAGTTTACACACCAATGCAACAACCTGAACCAGACTGAAGCCTCAGTTTCTTCCTATTATTTTTCTGGTTTGATATCATCGAAAATAATCACACACACACACACACACACACACACCTCTTATTAATGCTCTCACTCACTCAACAAAACATGAAAATTAATAATAATAAAATAATCGCGTATCAGAGTAATAAAACGTAGAAAATATTTATGATCAGGTAGTTGAATTATCCCCTACTTATACAAGTAATGCAGCAATGTACTTTTAAATAAAATTAAGAATTCTTTTAACCTTTTCATCCATAAGTTTGATTATTGTCTTTCGAATATAGTTACTTGTCCACTAACTGTGCACTATTTCTTTTACTCTTCACTCCTAATTCCACGGACTACAGTGGACTCTTTCAGATTGGGCTTATTGCACAGTCTCTGTGTGTCAGTCAATTATCATGTGAGCTGATACAGGGACAGTGTGGCTAACCGGTTCCGATATTTACCTGACAACCGAGCGGGAGAGGACAGTGGACTCTCATTCTGTAGGACGACATTTCAAATCCACGTCCCACCATCCTGATTTAGGTTTTGCGTGAATTGCCTAAATCGTTCTAGGTAAATGCCCAGAGGTTTCCTTCAAAAGAACACGACCGATTTGTTTCCCCATATTTGAAACAGCCTGAGCTCGTGCTCCGTCTCTAATGACCTCGATGTCGGTGGGAGGTTAAGCCCCAATCTTTCTTCCTTTTTTTAACTGAAAACCAAGGAAAACAACACGAAAGCCTTGGACACAATGGGGGGGGGGGAGGATTGGAACTATTTTAATTTATTTCTGGGACAATGTCATTAAAATTAAAGTGCTGTATGAAATTTTTGTGTATTTGTCTAGTTCACTGATGGTGCATAGTATCTGAGTCTTTACTGCGCCGAGCACTACTAACTGTAAAAAAAAATCGGTGTTGCAAAACTGATACTCATTCCACCATGTTTAAGGTTTCTGTAGCCAAAGAAAATGTCAGAAATGGATTTCTGGGTTTGAAAGACAGGTAAAGCATTGTATTTCTGAGCACAAGGAACACGTCCTCTTCAAGTTTATCATTTCAGAGCTTGCACATTTATTCCATTTTTAAAACACTAACACTTAAAACTCCTAAATAGCTTTTACGGTTTATTTACGATTCTAATCTCTTGCTGCTGCAGTAATCATTTGAACTTTCCATTCTCATAGATTACAGTCGGACATTTTCGATACGGATACAGCACCGTTCACACTTTTTATTTGGTACTTCCAATAGTTAATCCTATTCCTCCCGTACAGGTCAGTTCCGTTAGTGTAGTTTTCTAATGTTCGTTTCTTTCAGCAACGATACAGTCGACGATTTGCATCACAGTACAGTACATTAAATTACCTTTCCACAGCCTCCTAAGCGGCTCACTTTAGCAAACTGCCACCAAACCCCACTCTTTCATGTCTGTCAAGATAATTCATAGTTCGAGTAAACTCTGGGCTCCAAATCTTTGATAAAAGAACTAAACTTTCCGAAATTAACGCTATATGCTTCACTTTCCAGTCCGCATTTTAGTACAGCCGCTTACAGTCTGTTGATTTTAACGAAGAGGATTTCCCATGGAAAAAAATGGTATGATTAATATGTCCAACTAAACCATCTCATTACATTGAATACCGAGTATACCCTTGCATATTATGTCGCATATGAACATAAAAATTTACACGAAATTAGGCAATACACAGAATACATTTTTACCGTTTGTCGTCAATTTCTTGTCCAGATAGAAAATACATCAATAAAACGAGAAAACCAAAGAGTAAGAGACGTATACAGAAAACATATTAATTTCAAAGAAATGAACTTACAAATTCTACATTATTAACCCACAAAGAAAAATCTTAGATAATAACCTGAAGTTGTATAGCACTCTAAAAGAGGAAGATATTTTGTGTTGGAAACAATAATGAATATCTTTTCGTAGATTATAAAACAATATTTAAGGTAGGAGAATCGCTCTGATATGAAGATACTAGTGGCGTAACACACATTGTGAAATCACTTGAGCAACAGAGAAATACACTCCTGGAAATGGAAAAAAGAACACATTGACACCGGTGTGTCAGACCCACCATACTTGCCCCGGACACTGCGAGAGGGCTGTACAAGCAATGATCACACGCACGGCCCAGCGGACACACCAGGAACCGCGGTGTTGGCCGTCGAATGGCGCTAGCTGCGCAGCATTTGTGCACCGCCGCCGTCAGTGTCAGCCTCTTTGCCGTGGCATACGGAGCTCCATCGCAGTCTTTAACACTGGTAGCAAGCCGCGACAGCGTGGACGTGAACCGTATGTGCAGTTGACGGACTTTGAGCGAGGGCGTATAGTGGGCATGCGGGAGGCCGGGTGGACGTACCACCGAATTGCGCAACACGTGGGGCGTGAGGTCTCCACAGTACATCGATGTTGTCGCCAGTGGTCGGCGGAAGGTGCACGTGCCCGTCGACCTGGGATCGGACCGCAGCGACGCACGGATGCACGCCAAGACCGTAGGATCCTACGCAGTGCCGTAGGGGACCGCACCGCCACTTCCCAGCAAATTAGGGACATTGTTGCTCCTGGGGTATCGGCGAGGACCATTCGCAACCGTCTCCATGAAGCTGGGCTACGGTCCCGCACACCGTTAGGCCGTCTTCCGCTCACGCCCCAACATCGTGCAGCCCGCCTCCAGTGGTGTCGCGACAGGCGTGAATGGAGGGACGAATGGAGACGTGTCGTCTTCAGCGATGAGAGTCGCTTCTGCCTTGGTGCCAATGATGGTCGTATGCGTGTTTGGCGCCGTGCAGGTGAGCGCCACAATCAGGACTGCATACGACCGAGGTACACAGGGCCAACACCCGGCATCATGGTGTGGGGAGCGATCTCCTACACTGGCCGTACACCACTGGTGATCGTCGAGGGGACACTGAATAGTGCACGGTACATCCAAACCGTCATCGAACCCATCGTTCTACCATTCCTAGACTGGCAAGGGAACTTGCTGTTCCGACAGCCAATGCACGTCCGCATGTATCCCGTGCCACCCAACGTGCTCTAGAAGGTGTAAGTCAACTACCCTGGCCAGCAAGATCTCCGGATCTGTCCCCCATTGAGCATGTTTGGGACTGGATGAAGCGTCGTCTCACGCGGTCTGCACGTCCAGCACGAACGCTGGTCCAACTGAGGCGCCAGGTGGAAATGGCATGGCAAGCCGTTCCACAGGACTACATCCAGCATCTCTACGATCGTCTCCATGGGAGAATAGCAGCCTGCATTGCTGCGAAAGGTGGATATACACTGTACTAGTGCCGACATTGTGCATGCTCTGTTGCCTGTGTCTATGTACCTGTGGTTCTGTCAGTGTGATCATGTGATGTATCTGACCCCAGGAATGTGTCAATAAAGTTTCCCCTTCCTGGGACAATGAATTCACGGTGTTCTTATTTCAAATTCCAGGAGTGTACATCAGCAGTGATGAGAAGTAACACATTTAACCTTTTAGTATGAATAGATATAAGCTGCACTGGGAAAGCCCACTGAACGATAACAACTTTACGTTTTCTTGTACTGCGGATAGAGCTGGAAAAATTGGCGTTAAATATATATGTTGATTACCAGAAACTTTCTTCATAACTAGTCGACGGTTATCGATACAAATACTACTTTTGTTTAACACTTCGTTAACAATGTTAGATGTGCTTTGTATCGAATAAACGATAACTAAACACATAAGCTATCATGACATTTCCTGTTTATATTAGCTATTAGTACAGGATTTTTTATGAAGTTTCGCAAGTTAACATCTCGACTGTTTCATTACGCTAACTTTAAGTTTGTTCAATCAGTGAGGCACGAATTCCGAACTGATTTTCTAAAACGTACAAATCTAACAAAGTATGTACCGCAGCTGTATTCCACATCAAATTTCGCAAAGCTTATATTTTTCTGTGTAAAGCCAACGCACTTCCTATTTCTCGGTGAAAACCCATTATAATTTCGAATAATTTATCTCGAATAAACATTATCTCTTCTCTCCAGAATGAGATTTTCACTCTGCAGCGGAGTGTGCGCTGATATGAAACTTCCTGGCAGATTAAAACTGTGTGCCCGACCGAGACTCGAACTCGGGGCCATTGCCTTTCGCGGTCAAAAGCTCTACCATCTGAGCTACCGAAGCACGACTCATGCCCAGTCATCACAGCTTACTTCTGCCAGTATCTCGTCTCCTACATTCCAAACTTTACAGAAGCTCTCCTGCAAACCTTGCAGAACTAGCACTCCCCCAGGCTGTGGCTAAGCCATGTCTCCGCAGTATCCTTTCTTTCAGGAGTGCTAGTTCTGCGAGGTTCGCAGGAGAGCTTCTGTAAAGTTTGGAATGTAGGAGACGAGATACTGGCAGAAGTAAAGCTGTGAGGACTGGGCGTGAGTCGTGCTTCGGTAGCTCAGATGGTAGAGCACTTGCCAACGAAAGGCAAAGGTCCCGAGTTCGAGTCTCGGTCGGGCACACAGTTTTAATCTGCCAGGAAGTTTCTTATCTCTTCTCTCCCTTGCTTTCGACTGCAGTACTGTGCACAGACCTAGTAACTTCAATTTCATGTCGGACTGTTGTGATTGGGCTTGCGTATATATAACGTATTTAATATGCGAATTACAGGGAATTTTCCGGTTAAATGGATTTGTTGAATGCCAATATGTTTTGTGATTTAACTATGCTCATATGAGAAATGATTGCCGGTCGCATTAGTTGCAAACACACCTAGAGTAAATGTGAATTTTAGTTCATAAACTAGAGGCATCTGAAAAACTGTTTGAATCCACACTAATCAACCTACCAATGTTTTTCCTGTTATTTAAAATAATAATTTGATCTGCGACTAAATATTACAAACATTAATAAATTGCTTCACTCGACATTTTCGTTTTATTTGTTTATTCTAATAAATCTGTACTGGAATTCCAGTATTTCAAAGAGTAATGTTGGAGGCCATAGAATAAGCACATTCAGAGATCACACCACACAGTACATGTCTTCTTACTGGTATGCACTTACCAAAAACAAAACAAAAATTGAATAAAATTCTTGGAAGAACTATGTATTGTTGACGTGGATGTCTGTGAATGATGAAATGTTTCAACACTTTTTTTTTTACAGACGCAGTAGCTTTAATTTGTCGAGAATCGGTAAGTTTCAACAATCATTGGTCTTTTTCTGATATGTTTATAACCAGAGATAATGGAAACTGGTTTGGTGTAAACAAGCTCTTGTAAGTGGCACTAAAACTGTTACAACGCAATTAGTGATATTGGTTCATAAATACACTCTAAGGCAAAAAAGGGACACACCACAAAGGAATTACCCAACTGGGACAGAAATTGGTAGATGTGATGTGCACATACAAACAAATGATTACAGCTTCAGAAGAAACAGATGATTTATTCAAGAAGAGGACTGTCGTAAATTGAGCAAGTCAACAACGTGTTGGCCAAACTTTGGCCTTTCTGCAAGAAATTATTCGACCTGGCACTGATTGACAGAGTTGTTGAATGCTCTTCTGAGGGACATAGCGCCAAATATTGTCCAACTAGTGAGTTGCTTCGTCAAAATGCCGTGTTGGCTGGAGGGCCCTGTTCTAAACGTTCTCTATTGGGGAGAGATCAGGCGGCCTTGCTGGTCAAAGGAGGATTTGTCAAGCACGAGGAAAAGGAGTAGGAATTTTCGCCATGTGCCATCGAGCTGAAATGTAAGGTCATGATGGCTTGCCTTGAAGGACAACAAAACGGAGCATTGAATATAGTCGACGTACCGCTGTGTCATAAGGGTGCCGCCCAGAACATAATCACTCCTGGTTGAGGCCGTATGGAGGGTGACAGTCATGTTCGTATAGCACTGACGTCCGGAGCGTCTCCGGACACGTCTTCGCTGTGTACGTCGCAGTTGTTTACATGGCTGCAGAGTTTTGCAGTATGTTTTATTCATTTAGGCCAAGCTGTCTTGGAGGCTGGCAATGAAGCCTCCAGCCCTGGCCGTTGTGTAGTCGGCTGCTGGCGTCGTAATGCCATTATTTGTCGCGGTGTGCGGACCGTGAGAACTGCTCTGTGTGGAGCGTACTAAGATTACTTATTCATCTCACCTGAGAAACTAAATAACTATGATAAATATGATCTGTTTGTTTTAGAATTTGGTATAGGATCTTTTAAAATTTAGGAGAACAGTGTGTAAAATTTTATTGCTGATAACTTTAATAGTTTTGAAAATATAAAAATCAATTAAAAAAAGTATTTAACCGACACTTAGTAAAGTGAATTCAGATAGGAATCATGACAGTTTAAGTTTCTTTGTCATTTGAAAATACTAACAGCACTCTCAGTGCGCATAAGTTATTTTTAAAGAATTTTAATTCTGAACTTTTAATAATTTTGCTTTCGTAAAGAAAATAATAGTTTAAAAGTTGATATTTATATTTTGTGTTTGTGGGAGTAGATGAGACTGAATGCGAGTGTGTATGTGGGGACATACGTCAAATTTCAATTTTATAATGTATTACACCATCTGTAACTAACAAGTGTGACGTAACCAGGATGTCCTGAAAAGGTGAATCCCCCTAACTGGTGGATGACGTATGTCTAGGAACGTTTCATATTGTAATTATGGTAGCCAGAAAGATAGTAAGAAGATACTTAGTTCTAAAGTATATTTCAAGTATAGTTTTCTTTTGATTTTCATTTCGTTTTGTTTTGTGGAACATTTTGTGAATTTTTGCAATATGAAATGACGTAAATGCATCTGCGAATACTGATTGGAGTAAAGCGGATTGCGCGCGATATTGATCATGAAAGGTTAATCTGACTGGATGATCGTTTTGATCAACCAATGAGAGAAAAGTCTTTCCCGTGTAATTGAATGAGTTATATGCCCTGTGAGCGGTGGCATTCAGTCTGTCGTGGAGTCGCAGTCAGGCGAGAAGGTCATGTTAAATGTGTCCGAAAAAATTATTTGTAAGATGAAGAAATGACGGTTAAATTGCGCTCGATTCATATCGCCCTGCTAGCAGATGCAATTACGGACATTTCGGTGAAGTTTTGAGTGGTTTTGGAATGTTGATTGTAGAATAAACCGCGTGTGAATCTATCGGCCTGTACAAAACATTTTGGCGAGCATCTTCTTTCGAAGAATCCACTGAAAAGGACCGAATGTGAACTCGTTTTGTAACAGTGTATTGCCTGAGTGAATCTCGTAATATTTTGGGTTGGACTTCGCTCATTTCTGCATGTCTTACGTATGATATAAGCTGCACGAACTAGTAGTAGATGTATTACCAACGTAAATGTGGGCTTGGTGACACCATAAATGGAAAGGACTGTAATAAAACATCAGTATCTATAAACAAACATCTTCAATGAAGGGAGGAAGCACCCACTTTGCCTGTTATTAATATTTACAGGTTTATCTTGTTACTTGAGTTACGCGGACTTTGTAATCATAAGTATGGACGGTGATTTTCTTTAACGCTGCTTCTCTCATCGTCTACATAGTACCTACGAATGCAGAGCAACGGATGGTGAATGGCGGCTATATTGAGGTAGGTGGACATCAATAATTACATCGCAACGCAGCGCAACAACCCCGCCCAGCCGCAATTGGTGCTGATCGGCCGGGAAATCAAATAAATTGTACAATATAGAGTTCGGGAGAGAAGTAACTGTTATTAAAAGCAGCAGTGTTTAATTGAACTCGTTAAGTGATCACATGGTGTGAAAAAAGGAACTGGAATGAAGGACTAAAGACATGTGTGCAATTGAACTTGCGTTGAAAATATGACAACGAGTGGAACGACAGCGAGTGGAATGAGGCGGTAGATTTCGGCAGCGACAGCGGAGCTGCGAGAGGTGACGTCGCGCTAAAGCAGCCAGGCAGACGGAGCAGTTGGCAGTCGTGGACGGAGTGCTTGCCCGTAAACTGGATCGGTGGAAGCCGGGCCTGGAGAACGGTCCCGCTGTATCGTCCCGCCGTGCAGATCGCAAGGAAGAAAAGTTTTATGAGTGTGTGCTGAAAAACTGTCTGATATGACAGAAAACAATCAGGAAATTGTAGATTAGAAACTGCAGGTAGATTTGGTGAAAGTTAAAGCTGAAAATGATTCCATGAGTAGTAATTTCAGTTTTGAAGTATCATAAGCAAAGACGAGTAACAGCTTGACAGGCTCAATGTTTGCTAACTATGGGACGGATAGTGAGCACAATGAATCGGAACCTAGACCCCGATAGTGCCTGTAGCTATTCCAAAATCAAAACAGGAAACAATGTCAGTTACTAGTGTTCCAAAGGATAGTGTTTCCAAAATATTAACAATTATTTTGACACATGTAAAGGAAATGGGCTTAGAACTTAATGGTAGAATAAGTGGAATGGATTCCAAAATGACCAAACTGGGGTCAGGTATAAAAACTTGACTAAGCTCTGAAATAAATGAATTACACAGTGAATTTGTTGACATGGATTCCAAACTGAGTAAATTAAGTTCAGAAAGAAATGAATTGCATTCCGAATTTGATCAGGGATTTAGTAATTTGTCAGTCGAACTGAAATCTAAAATAGAGGATAAAATGTCTGAGTTGAAGGAGTCTTTAAAAAATGATGTGACTTTGTTCAGTAATAATGTCAAAAGTGACAATCAGGTCATAATGTTACTTAAAACTGCATATTACTTGCTTGGCGACCGTATGTTATAAAGCAACAGCCACTAAGCTAAGGATCGGACAAACGTAACTACGTGCATAATTTCACGAAATACACATAATTACTGTATAAAGATTTGCAAAAAACTATGGCACTCCGATGGAAGGCTTTGGGTTTGGTGAATTCCTAGAAGACATTATCTGCCGCCATGCGTCGTGCCAACAGTTAAGTACAGAGGAGCCAACGTACCTGACTGTGAGCGCACTGTAAAGTTTTAACTGGTCTACCTCTCATGCTCCCTCTCGTAAACACTTTTGCCACCTCAGTTAACCTTCGAAAACTAATCGGATTAACATGTTTCACTGGGAGCTCGGATCAGCGGCGGCATCGGTCCACCACGCATTTCCTGATCGGTACCTCTACTTACTTCTGGACCTTTAAATCCTCCGTAGCTCTGGATTTGCCCATTACGTGAATGTTTGCAGTGGGTACCTATGTGGCCGATATCTCTACAAAGTCCGAGAACAATGAGGAGAGGACGTACATCGTGCTTAGCCGGGAAACCAGAGACAGAGTGAGCGGTCGTACCCAGCCTGACGCTGTGGCCCTGTCCTGCAGCCAACAACCGATTCCTCTCCCACAATACCCATTGGCCATTTATTTGCACTACCTGGGAACTTGTCAGTCAGCGTATTTTATGGGAACAAACAACTTCCGCTGAAGTGATGATTCTACTTGACACGTAGGCCACAACATTCGGTCCTTGATTAATGAAAATGAAGACTTGAGTAAAAGAAAAAGAAATAAAACTGTCGGTAAAAATTCACATACAATAGACAGGCTAGGTGATCTAATGATTCCTTAAGCACTTTTAGAATATCATTTACTGAATTAAAATCACTCAGTATCACTTAATATAATTCGAATACACTTCAGTACCTACTAGGTTCTACTTCTTTTGACAGCCATCTTACGAACCTTTTTTGAGACACTATGCCTTCCATTTAGTGGAAGTTCCAATTCCTTGGAGATTTTATTTTTTCCTCTTGAATTTAAATACTCCTTCCAAATACCTTATCCATTAATGGTTGCTCAATTTATACACTGGGTTGTACGGTAGAATCCTGTCCCAATGCATTCTCGATCTCTAATTTCCTTTCATGTCCTTCGGGAGTTACAACTACACTCGATCTATAGTTTCCTTAATTTACGCCTGATGCCTTCAAAATTTCAAAGAGTTTATTCGTGTCAACGTTATCAAGAGCCATCTCTCATTCCACAAATTTTAGAAACTTAGCTTTACATTTGTTTAATCCACCGGGAGAAAATTATTTCAACCGACAAACTCTGGGAAGTTGCACGGGACATCGAAACAATTTTTATCTAATTTCGTGTTTTTCTGTGAGAATTTTTTACACTGATAGGGAGAGTTTTCTGTGGATGATAATTAATTAAACTAAACAAACTCTGGGAATTTGCATGGGACAATGAAAACACTTTTCCTAATGTGTTTTCCCGTGAGGACAAAAAATAACACAAACATGTTTTAATTCTTTTTACCAACAGACAACATCGTTAACACAACACAATTACTTCAGTTACAGTAGAGATTCAAAAGTGTCTCCGTTTACTTGCAAAGAGAGGTTACACTGGTGTGGGTCGTGCTCTGTTTGATACGGTCAAACACTACAGGAGTGTCCATAATTCCTACTTCTGCTGCTATTATCCGGGCAACCAGGTCGTCTCCTGGTTCAACTGGGGTTCTGTAAATAAGGTTGTAATCTCTCGTCACACAAATAAGTCCAGAGGAGTCAAATCAATGAATCTAGTAGGCCATGGTACAGGACCACCTCAACCAATACACTTTTCTAGAAACTGTCGGTTCAAGAATCAACGTAGTAGGACGATTGAAATGTGCCGACGCCTCGTCGTGCTGCAAGCACATGCGAAAGGCACGTCATCCAGCAACTCTAGTTATGGTATGGCGAAGGAATTATATTAATCCCTGCCATTTAATGGCCTAGGCAGGAGTTCAGAAGTTACAGCCCAGCCAAACACTTCAGTTACACCAGCTACACATTTACGTAGTACCGCAATTAATGAGCGCGAGTAAACTTGGCACGTGGTTGAACTTCGCTCAAAACATGCGAATTGTAGATCTTGAAGACCCCCATCTCGTCCAAACGTTGCTTCATCTGTGCCTGCCGGTGTGGCCGAACGGTTCTAGGCGCTACAGTCTGGAACCGCGCGACCGCTACGGTCGCAGGTTCGAATCCTGCCTCGGGCATGGGTATGTGTGATGTCCTTAGGTTAGTTATGTTTAAGTAGTTCTAAGTTCTAGGGGACTGATGACCTCAGACGTTAGGTCCCATAGTGCTCAGAGCCATTTAAACCATTTTTGCTTCATCTGTAAACAGCACAGAGAACGAACATGTTGAATGCATTTTGCGCAGTTTCAGGTACCAAAGCGAAAACTGTGGTCTGAGTGGGTAATCATCTGGTTGCAGGTCATGCACACGCTGTAAGTGAAACCGATTAAAAATTGCTCAAGGAGAACAACTTATATTCTTGTGATCGGTCCCAATGTTAGGCGTAATTGCACGAGTGCTGAGAGCGATTACGACCTCTAACGGACTGAAAAATGCTCATAGGTAATTTTGAGTTTAGAAATAAGATGTTTGTTCTAAGGTCCCGTGCAAACTCAAAGAATTTGTCGGTTTAAATAATTATCACCCTGTATTTTCCTTGACACTGGGTCAGTATTATCTGGCTTTTTTTACGTTTCTCTGGAGCCCGAGCTAATCGTCCACAAGATCCACTCTCTCTTTGGATCATTCATGTTAGAATTATCCAACAATAACTTATTAAACTGACGATTTCGGTAATTCTTATTCTTTTCAGCGCCTTCATTCGTTGGTGTTGGTCTGTTATATACTCTTTGAAACCTAAGGCTATTTAACCTCTCTGTATACCTCACCCACCAGTCGGAATAGTTTTGTCATGTAATAAAATGGAACATCTACAGCCGTCCTTACGATGTTTTTTATTATATGGCTACTAGTTTCAGTGCTTCAGTACAACACTTTAGGCCTTAACTGATGCCGAGGCGATTAACTCCAATCATATAAACGATTCATCAATCATACATAAACTTGATTCTGCAGATTACCTGTAATAAGGATGATATGTCTCCAGCCATCAACAACCAATAATACCGTAAGACCTCCAATTAGGATAGACATACAACGTTTTTTCATGGTTAGTTCTACCAAGAACTTCAATAATCCTGAACAAATGTCGTCTACTCTAGTGGCTTGCTATAGTTAAAGTCTGTCAGTGTTCTGTAAAATCATTCTCGTGGTATATTATTTTCCTAATCCTCTTCATGTACCTCTTGTCCCATTTCCGTTACCTCCCTTGTTTAGTCCTGGCTGTATATCCTTATAACCGCTCCTCTTTTCTCGATAAGACACTTACATTTTCCTATACATTGCATATCTCGCTATCCCATAGTCTTGTTTGCTTGCATGGCATTGCATTTCCTCTCTGGTCATTATTGCTTTGCCGTTTTTAGCTTTAAGTCAGTTTCATGTTTTAGACTCTATTCATCTTTCTTTGCTGCCTTCGATACACATCTCTCAAAGCAAACCCTTTATTGTATTTCTTTCTCTTATTTGAGTCAGTAATTGTCTAATGCATAAAAATTTCTCTCTCATCCGAATCGTCCATTTGCTTTACCTCTGTGTGTCTTATGCAAGTGTAAACAAAGAAATGCTTTCTATTATTGTGTGATGTCTGTTCTTTCGGACATTGCAAGATAATAGTAATATCTAAGCCTTGACGACAATTGATGATTTTTCAGTGCGGGTGAACCCTAGGTCCGACCTCTTGCAGGAATCATGTGAGATGCTGCAATCATTGGACAGGTAGGGGAAGGAGGGGGGGGGGGGGGGTTGCTACTCAAGTAGTGTCCGATAAGTTGGAAATTTGGGTCGGACGTGAAACGCGCTCGTATAGCTGAATATTCCCGCTTCTCACACCGGGCGAGAAGGTCCTGCCTGTTCCTCGCTCTACTGTAGCGCCGCGAGAGTTTCTTTGTTTTATCCTGAGTGTCGTGTGATACTTCGTCTGCGTCACATCGTTGTTTGTCTCTCGGCATCTCTTGTTTGTGATTCTATTTTGACGCGGCGTTGTCTGGCGCCGTGACCTTCATGGCTCCCAGGAACATTTCACGCACAGGCACAGCCAGTTTTAGTTTTGACAAGTGCACGCTTCATATGTAGCCTAGTTCGTCAGAAATTCATGGCTGGCTTGCAGATACGATCAGAGTCTCTTCAGAACAGCTTCACACGGCTCCCTTCGATTCTGAATCGTACCTGTTTTATATAAAGTTTCTAGGCTTCAGGTTGACGGGCTCCTTTTGTGGCACGAACAAGAAGCCCTTTCACTCATCGCGATGGCTCTAATACTACAATTATTTTGGCGAAGGCGGAGATCGAATGTACAAATGTTAGTGTGTTTAACCTTCCACCCGAGGTTGACGACAGTTTCCTCAAGACCATCCTGCTTCCGTTTGGAAATATACAGAATATACGGCGGAAACGCTAGTCCCTTCTATATCGCTTACATGTTTATAACGGTGCTCGAAACGATGACATGGTCGTCAAACGGAATATCCCCTCAACTGCAGGTGTTTGGATACCGGCTACATATAATTTGAACAGGACAGGAAGGAACCTGTTCTATGTGTAATGAGGGTGGACACCTCTGTACAAATTGTTCGCGTCATGTCACGGCCTTAAAATGCACTTTTTTTGTTATCAGTCTCCTGACTGGTTTGATGCGGCCCAACACGAATTCCTCTCCTCTACCAACCTCTTCATTCCAGAGTAGCACTTGCAACCTACGTCCTCAATTACTTGCTGCATGTATTCCGAATTCTGTTTTCCTCAACTATTTTTGCCCTCTACGGCTCCCTGTAGTATCATAGAAGTCATTCCCTGGTGACAACATATGTCCTATCATCCTACCCCTTCTCCTTATCAGTGATTTCCACGTATTTCTTTCCCCTCCGACTCCTCACAGAACCTCCTCATTCCTTACCTTATCAGTCGACCTAATTTTCAACATTCTTCTGTAGCACCTCATCTCAAATGCCTCGATTCTCTTCTGTTCTAGTTTCCCAACAGACCATGTTCCACATCCACACAATGTTGTGCTCCAGACGTAGCCGGCAGTAGTGGCAGTGCGGTTCTAGGCGCTACAGCCTGGAGCCGAGTGACCGCTACGGTCGCAGGTTCGAATCCTGCCTCGGGCACGGATGTGTGTGATGTCCTTAGGTTAGATAAGTTTAATTAGTTCTAAGTTCTAGGCGACTGATGACCTCAGAAGTTAAGTCGCATAGTGCTCAGAGGCATTTGAACCATCCAACGTACAGAAATTTCTTCCTTGAGGCATATGTTTGATACTAGTAGACTTCTCTTGGCCAGGAATGACCTTCTTGCCATTTCTAGTCTGCTTTTGATGTCCTTGCTGCGTCCGTCTTTGATTATTTTACTGCCTAGGTAGGAAAATTCCTTATCTTCCACTTTCACTCAGGATAGCCATGTTATCCTTTCACCTTGAATTTTGATTTCACTCCTGAACCTTTGTTTTATTTCCATCATTCCTACATAGATGTACAGATTGAATAGTAGGGGGTTTTTATCCGAGTGCTTCGTTCTTGGTCGTCCACTCTTATTGTTCCCTCTTAGCTCTTCTACATATTGTATATTACTGGTCTCTCTCTATAGCTTACCCCTACTTTTTTCTCAGCATTTCGAACGTCTTACACCATTTTACCATTTACCATTTATGAACAACAGACCTGGTTTCCACAGCTACAGTCATTGTGCCGAAACAAGTTACTGAGGGACAAGGCGAGTCATTGTGTGACGGTCCTACCGCATTTCCGCCGTTAACCTTGCGCAGGAATTTCACCACTACAGCTTCCGTGCCGCCACCTCCTTCATTTCAAAACAAGCATAGACGGACGCAACATGGTGAAGAATCAGGCGACTCCGCTTCTCCACTCTACTGAAAAGATTCTGGTGCAGGAGGCCTCACCCCTCCCTGAGTTTAGACCAGATGACAACTTGTCGGTTGCTGTGCAAGATTCGAAAGCGTCCAGCACCCACTCCGATCTGACTCCCGAGACAGAAACGATCTTTCCGGAATCACGTGTGAATAGACCTGTTCTCGAGCTTTGTGCTATATCTACGGACTTGCCAGAGTTCCCTGAGTCTGTAACGTGTTACCACCATCCTTCTGAGCCCCCAGTTGGGAAAAGCATGCCACAAGCCTCTGCAGAACCAGATTGGCCCAGTGTGCCAGCGGAATATGTGGTGACGGTAAAAGACGTGCCATCAGTTTTCGTTTCGGTAGATTCCCAGGAGCCGCACCGCCCACCTGTGGAAGACTATCTTCTGTACCTGATTATGTATCTCCACAGGATCCCCCCTTCCCCACGTTTCCCCAATGCGACAGGCTTCTTCCAGAGTAGGAAGAAATAGCGTTTTCCACCAGAGGGGGCGGCATCACAAAAAAAAAAGAAAAACAGGAAGAGGACGGAAGAGAGGCATCTACCACTTTACATTCACATTCATCCGTTGACTCTACCATGGACTGTTAACTGTCATTTGCAAGTAATCAGCTGCATAGTTTTGGTAATAAATAGATGCTGGCCTATACCTTTGTTACCTTAAATGTGAACAGAATTAGTTCCGAGCTGCGACAATTTATTTACGATTCAATGTTTTCGCAAGATGTGTTATTTGGAAATTTCTCTATTCCGGCTTTTCTTCTTCCTTTAATGTGACTCCTGAAGTATTTACTGGTTCTGGTTTATTTTACAGAAAGGGAATACCATTGACTGATTTTAAATTTCTTGGTAACGGCCGTGATAGAGTCTGCACTTTTTGTGACCTTATTTTGATTTTTCTTTATGCCACTTCAGGATCTGGCCATTCCACAGATCGTGCGCGTATTTATAAAGAGGGTATTGTTTATCTACTTTGTAAAATGCAGAAACTTCTGTTAGGCACAGATTTTAATTATGTTTTGAGTCCTGTGGATCGGACACCTAATTTTAATTTCAGTAAGGAACTAGACGATTTGGTGCGTTCTTCGCAAATACGAGGTGTGTGTATCTGTCAGTACGCCACTCTCATCAGGTTATACGCATTTTATAGCTACTTCCAGCAGCCGACTCAGTACCTTTTATCTTTCTGACTCTTTATGTGGACAGCTGATAGCAATAGACTTGATATCATCTTGTTTCACTGTTCACTGTGCCGTAGCTGTAACTTTAAATCAGCAACCAGTAAAACTGTATCGCCTCTCCTGGATTTTGAACACATCCCTCTTATAGGATCCTTCCCTCGAGATTTTCGTTGAAGAGCTTTCTCTTATGAAATGGTAGTCAGGGCATGCGACACCTTTGCTCCGGAAAGCGTTAATGCCTAACGGCGCTTAGTGTGCCAGGGATCTCCGTCGGACCCAGGAATTTAATTATTCCGTCTTGCGTCCACCTTTTGACGGTGCCAGATAAGCTCCCTTACAGATTACGGATGTCCACCATGTTAAGGCGAAGCTTCTTCAGCTAATGAGGCAACAACTGGAAGGACTCGGGGTGTGATCGAAATGCTGCTCCTTCCTACTGACCTTATATCACCTTATCCGGTTTCAGACGCGTCGAAAACGACCTTGTATCACTTCTCTTACTGACACCGATGGTCACGTACTGACATCCCAACTTGCCATTTCCAGAGCGATCTATAATGACTTTACCCTGCTACTGATACGATTGTCCCTGATGGATTTACTCCTCTGTTGGGTTGCGTGGTTACTCCCGCATTAAATGACGGCTTTCTCAGTGACTTTACTTGTAATTATATATATCGCCTTACTGTTGATTTACCATTGTAATATTACTGTTGATTTACCATTGTAATATCGCCGGGACTCGATGATATTCCTCAGCAATTTTACGCACATTTTTGGCCACTTATAGGTAGCAGCATTACGTCACTGGTGAGGTAATCTGGAGGGTTTGATTCTTGACCCGTTCAAGGTTGGTAAAATCGTTCTAATTCTGAAGACAACCGGACGTCCAGACAGCGATAAATTCCACCCAACCACATCATTTAATTTCGATTAGAAAACTATCGTCTTTTGTCGATACTGATAGAGAAAATTCTTGCTGTCCACAAAAGCAAATTCCACGATTCTGACTTCTATAGTCGAATGCCGCTACGTTGACTCGATGGCTGCAGCGACTTCTGTCTCTGGAGCCTCATTTTTTATTGATTCTAACACTGAATTTCGCAGTGTCAGTCACTGTTTCTTCATGCAGGTGCTCATACTGCGTTTCATATATTATCCAACCTTTTTACTGGTATTCACGCATCTGTCGTAGTGAATGGACAACTTATGCCGCAGACAGGGCTTACTGCAGGGGAGCCCCCTCTCCATGTTGCTTTCTCTCTTTCCCTTAGAGCCTCTGCTTCATCGTAATGCTAACTAATTTTGTGGCTGAAAGATATTAGCGGAAACCTACTCGGTATGAGCATACGCATGGTATTCCTACGTCTTATCGATGACACATCCTTGCTCAAGCACATATCGAATTCCTTTTGTTCTCCCTCTGGAGCCCTTATAAATTAACTAAAATGTACCCTATTACCACTGCAGGACTTTCAACACGTTGTCTTTCCATGGACAACTGTAGCTGCTTGCTAGAAATCGTTGGGGATTACCGTGGATCGCTGCCCGATGGAAATTGCTGCATTCGATTGGCGGGAGGTGAGGAATCGATTTCGAGGGGTAACTGGTGAAGAAGAACGCCATTTCCTTAGCCTTCTTTACAAACAGCGGATCTTAGATTCCTACATATTCAGCAAAGAGTACTATGTTGCGCAAATATTTACACTCACCGCAAATTTATGTAATTTTCCAGTCGTTTCCTTTGCAAAAGTCATATTTTCCGACTTCGGTGTGGAGTGGTCGCAAGGCCCCGTCCCCTTGGAGGGTGGGACTTCCCAATATCAAAGTGAAGGCTTTAATATTGTTTATACAGCGTACCGTTTTAACATGTACCCGAACAACTCTTTCTGTTACATCTCGCTTAATTACGTTTCTTCGACCGGTGAGTCTGACTCCGCCCTCCGATGTTGACCTGATCACTATAAACTGCGACAGTTATGTGAATTTTGTATTATAATAAGTTTTCTAGAAGCTGACATTCCATTAATGAAACACGTTACCACCAGATCCTAGCTTTCTCGTTGTGGAGTACAATATCCCTTCCCCCCCCCCCCCCCCAGTTGTAATGGCCACGCCATTGGTATCCTGCAAAACAGTGTGCTTTCACGGTAGCCTTCCTATCCTCCCGATGGAAGTCGTCTCATCGTGACACAGGGCCACTAGCCTTAGTTTCTGGACGAGAACACTGGCACTGGATTCACCGACAACTGGCTTTCCTTACCCGCTCAGCTGAAGCTGCTTTCTCGGTTGAACTTCTTCTGTGTCCGGACTTTGCGAGTTTTCCTTCTGACCAAGGCTATTTCGATCGTATGGCTCCTCGGACACTACGCCCACTATGTAGTCGGGTGTGACAACGATTCCGCCCCCCTTGTTTTTCTCCTGTATACAGTGAATGCTCATTAGAAGTGGCAGAGGCTTCCAAGTTACCATGCTTTATTTGCAGATATGTTGTACCTCGTCTTTAATCGTTTATAGCTTTGTTTTCTGGCCCCTGTTTCCGAAGCCATCTCTCAATGTCTTCTTCCTCGAAGAAAAATTTGCTTCTTTTTGAGTCCCTGAACTGTGGGATTTATGACAAACTGCCTATTGGCTTCTGTCTCGGGATCTTCGGCCGACGTTCGTCTAATGATTTTTCTGACGTTTCGCCAGCACGAGTGGCTGGCTTTGTCAAAGCTTCACCCTCCATTGCCGGTGGTGAACTGGAGCCGAGCTCGCTGCCGCAGACTATATGTACCTGGTGCGCCAACGTCCGAGGGCTTCTCCGCGGTCATTTCCGGTGCGATTCTCCTCTTGCTACCTGCGACGGTCGTTCGCTGCAAAGAGTGTCTTAGATCGGCGAAGGAGAAAAGAGACCCACTTGCAATGTCGGGAATATACCGTATACCATGCACATGCGGAAAAGTTTATGTCGGAATGACTGGACGATCAATTAACACCAGGATCAAAGAGCATAAGCGACATTGCAGGTTGGGGCAGGTGGAGAAATCGGCTGTGGCAGAGCACGCACTGAATGAGACCGACCACGTAATAAAATTCGCCGACACGGAAGTTCTGGCTGTAGAGAAGCACTATCACACGCGCTTGTTTAGAGAAGCTGTAGAAATACAAAAACACGCGAACAGTTTCAACAAGAAAGAGGAAAGCCTTAAGGTAAACGGATCCTGGCTTCCCGTACTGCAGCGAACGACCGTCGCAGGTAGCAAGAGGAGAACCGCACCGGAAATGACCGCGGAGAAGCCCTCGGACGTTGGCGCGCCAGGTACATATAGTCTGCAGCCGCGAGCTCGACACCAGTTCACCACCGGCAATGGAGGGTGAAGCTTTGACAATGCCAGCGACTCGTACTGGCGAAACGTCAGAAAAATCATTAGATGAACGTCGGCCGGAGAACCCGAGACAGAAGCCAATAGACAGTTTCTCAACAAGTGGCCACGAAAGCCTTAACAATTTTGTGGGATTTATGTCTATAAAGTTTTCGTTTCATAAAACAAGCAACAACCAAAGTAAAGAATAAATATATAAAAATCAAAATAATAACATGAAATTAAAAAAAAAACACCTAGTATCATGTCTATGTGAGGGACCAGCACAGTGACAAACGGAGGGGAGCCATCGTGGCCATACGTCGGGTTTCGATCCCTGCCCACTTTGCCTCCACCCGGCCAGAAACTGTGCCCGCCATTCCCGTAAGAGAGGAAAATAAGCAGATACGGCACCGTTAACGTAAAGCGGGAAATCCGAGTTCGAATCCCGGTCGGCACAGATTTTTTTTCTTGTCGCCCTTGAATTATTTCAATGCATTCACACGACTGACGCCAGTATTTCTCTTCCACTAAAGAAATGCTTATAGACGTTATCGTCAGTGCGTCTACATACCGATTTCGCCAGTGGACACGACGTCGTGATGAGCATCCTGGCCTGCGGGCTGCAGTGGTGGCTGCAGTAGCCAGACTAGGGCGTGCAGCGCCTGCTGTTATAGCGGCGCGCCGGCCGCACAATGCGCGAGGCAGCAGCACAGGTGCAGCGCCACGTGGAATCCGCCGGCGCCGCCCCCGGCGCTCCCATTGTGGGCGGCAGGCTTTGAGCGCCTCTCGACGCGCCGGTTAACCTCTCAGCAGAGCTGCAACTCGGCAAGCGGCCGGAAGGGCGATTATCTACTCAGCAGCCGTACTCTGTTTGCTGGGGAGGAATCACTGCTCTGCTCTCATGAGAGGGAAACCCACTGTAACCTGGCGCATAAGCAATGCATACTATGATGTTCATCCCTTGAATGTCTCTTAAAAATGACACTTTTTCGGTTAATCACACGTCCATTTCCTTCCTTTAAAACTGTCGTCCTACCAGTTCGGACACCAACACTTCTCTAAATACACTAACGGGAAAATAAATCGCAACACCAAAAATAACAGGCGAACGAATTTTTTTTTAAACTGTTTTTACTTTGATAGCTGATCTTTATAGATTTTTATGAGCTGAATCCAAACATAGCCTTAGTTTTTTTGTATCATTCATTGTTTTCGAGCAATATGTTTTTTATTATATAATATAAAAATCCTATAGTATAAGATCAACATCAACGCAAGCAAAACTAGGATAATGGAATGTAGTCGAATTAAGTCGGGTGATGCCGAGGGAATTAGATTAGGAAATGAGACACTTAAAGTAATAAAGGAGTTTTGCTATTTGGGGAGCAAAATCACTGATGATGATCGAAGTAGAGAGGATATAAAATGTAGACTGGCAATGGCAAGGAAAGCGTTTCTGAAAAAGAGAAATTGGTAACATCAAATGTAGATTTAAGTGTCGGGAAGTCGTTTCTGAAAGTATTTGTATGGAATGTAGCCATGTATGGAAATGAAACATGGACGACAAATAGTTTGGACAAGAAGAGAATAGAAGCTTGCGAAATGTGGTGCTACAGAAAAATGCTGAAGATTAGATGGGTAGATTGCATAACTAATGAGGAGGTATCGAACAGAATTGGGGAGAAACGGAGTTTGTGGGCATAACTTGTCTAGAAGAAGCGAACGGTTGGTAGGGCATATTCTGAGGCATCAAAAGATCACCAAGTTAGTATTGGAGGGCAGCATGGAGGGTAAAAATCGTAGACGGAGACCAAGAGATGAATACACTAAGCAGATTCAGAAGGATGTAGGTTGCAGTAGGTACTGGGAGATGAAGAAGAAAGCACAGGATAGAGCAGCATGGAGAGCTGCATCATACCAGTCTCAGGACTGAAGACCACAACAACACCAACTTAAAACAATGATATGGTTAATAGAGGTTTCACTTGTGAGCTGGAGTTGATTTGTATTTTCTTTCTCTTTTTTCTTTGAAGCTTCTTGTGTAGCTTTTTCTACTATGAGTCGCTTGCTGAACTTCTCGGTGAAGTGACCAGCAGTAGTCCCCCATCACGTTGGTGTTCCAGCGGCCTTGGTAGCGTTTTTCTTTCACTTTAATTTCCTGGTGAAAACGCTATCCTTGCTCCTCACTAACATCTCCCATATTGTCCAGTAAATAGTCAAAGGTGACTATTCAATAATTGAACTTTCAGGCTCATTAAACATCCTTAAGTTTTAAACTTCTTTAACATTGTAGCTATAACATAAACATATTATCGGTCTTTTTCATGTCCTAAGAACTTTGTAACGACTTTCTTGAATGATACCCATGCTTCTTTATAATTCAAGGTCATTCTGGATTCAAAGTTAACATCAAACATCAATTTTCTAATGTCAGGTGCGATAAAGACGCCTTCTTTTAGTTCAGCTTTATATTTTCATAAATATTTTGAATTGGGGGAAATGGAGAGAGTATTTTGCTGTAGTACCTGATGTTTTAGAAGATGTCGTGTTTTAGCCTCGTGCGAGAACGCCGGATTTGGACTGTGAACTCGAGCAGCCTTGAGTAATCGTTTGCTCATCGTGTCACAAAAACTAACCATTCTTCGTAGACTAAATAGTACCAAACTTAGAACCGCAATCGGATGGTTTGTCGTAATATTGATCAACTCAGACAGTGCTTCACTGTCTAGAAGTAAGAAAAATCTTGTAGAGAACCTTCTATTTAAATTTGATATTATTGTGTTCATTGTTATTTCTGCTAAACAGCACGTAATACATTGTACTGAGAACTGTCCTGAAATTTTCATGTCACAATCTATGTAAACCCATGTGCTTCTTTGAAAGAGAGAAATTAAAATATTTTTACAGCTAAACACCGCTGTGCTCTGTCGTAGAATAACGGTCTACTCCGAATCCCCGTAATTTATTCTAATGACGCTAACGCACTCACAGGGTGTATTTGCTGATGTCTGACGAATGTGAAAAGTAATAGGGTGCCAGATAGTGGCGACCATGCCACTATGACAATTTGTCCGCCAGGATGGCAATTAGTCAAATTAGAAAGAGTAATTGAAAATTGGTATTGAGAAAATTTTTTTTTTTTTTTTATAAACAGAAAGTCACAAGGTTACGTAATGTATGTGTCAGTATGGTGATCAAATTACTGCAAATATGTGGGCCACAGGGTAGACAATGTTGTATTAACGAGTAAAGAAAAATTTTTGTGTTTTGAGTAGCAGTAATTTGTGCATGACCTTTCTGGCGCGCGCGAAGTTAGTCACGGCGTTGTTGAGTTGGTTTAAGTACCCAAAAACTGTGAAAGGCGTTGATAATATTCTGTTAATGTCATAAGAGACTTTCTATCATATTCTGGAGACGTGTCTGGTCGTATAAATTCATGTTGATTAGAGCTCAGACTCGTGCAAATCCTAAAAGACAGAGGCCAGTTAAATGGTCTGAGATGGCGGACGGCCGTAGATCATCGCATATAGGGCAAACCGAAGATATTGATAGGATAGAAAATTACGTACAACAAAATGTATTGAATATTAGTCATGAAACCGAACGAAGTGGCAATGCAGAGGGCATGGTGGCAGTTTCGCGATCGGTATCTCAGGCTGAGACCGCACAAAACCGAAGAGATGACGGATCTAGTGACTCAGAAGCAGACCCATATGACGTGCAACTTCGGTACGTTGAACCAAATATTGTAATTCTGAAACGAACGGGACAGTTTCCTACGGAAATAATGTGTGTAAGTGCGTCAGCACTATGCAGAGAAGTCTGTGAGACGTCACATGAAAAACGCGAATGGAAAATTTTACAATAAATGGTGTCAGATGACGATGGCGAAGCGTCTGATAGTGTGTTCGCAATGTTGAAACAACTCACTAATTTTGTGAAGCAAAGAAGTGAAACGATGAGAACAGGGTTTGCAGACTTAAAAACAGAAACACATACTGCTTTCAATGATCTCAAATTTGAAACCAAAGCTGGGTTTGAGAAAATTCACAAAGATCAACAAAAGATGCGAATGGTAGTTAATGAACAATTTACTGAACTCCGGAAAGAGGCAAGAGACTCGCACGAACTAATTCAATCACTTATGGCCGATGAGAAAAAGATGCGTATTGACCAGGTGCAAGATGTAGTATCTAATATCAACCAAAGAGTTGATAATTTAGCACGTAAGGCGTCTAGTAAGTGTAACAAATCGTGGATGAATTCAATGTCAGAAAACGTGTCACGCGAGCCGCGTTAAAAATTTTCGATATGCATTGTAAACATCATCTCGAAAAATAAGCATCAGTATGAACAGCTTCGTACAGAATGGAAGCAGTGTATTGAGAACCGTACAGCAAGCGGTAGTGAGGCGACAGAATCGGTAGTATACCACTATGAGTGGTGGAAAAAAATCCAGAGGTAACCAGGTCCGTTATGGAATCTTCCGTGTGAGCTGCGGAAACACAAAAAAGACATGCGATTCCACTTTTATGTCCACAAGATGTTGCGTCAGTATTTTCTGATCCGTAGCAGAAGCAAATGGTAGAAGTACAGTTGAGACAGGTGAGCGAAGCAGGTAATGTGCTTTCACAGCAGACAATGTTACGAGAAGCGGTAACTGCGCGCATACCAACAGAGCGGCAGCAAACCCTCTGTACGCACGCGAATGACGCAATAACAGAGCAATTTAATGCGCCACACGTACCAGATTCTCAATTTACGAGTTACAGTACAACAGGATATATACTGCAGGTCAATATGAAGCAAGTACAAAGACAAAACACTGATCCTGTAATGGGAAATTTAAACCTACCTTCCAGTCCGATACAACACGAACGGTACTCTCTGCGTACATGCAATGCTACATGGGATTCAAATACGTCGCCTCATTATCCAAATGTGGTAGTACCAATAAAGGAAAACTTGATGCAACTGAAAGGAACGGAAAATGTTGCGAAACCACAAACGCCAAATGGTGCAATAGAAAAATTTGACATTGATCATTTTTTGACAGAAAATTCCAACATTACAAGGAAAACAGTAACTCGTACACCCCCGCACATTTATACATCAATTCCAAATAAGTTTACCAGAACATTGGCCACATAAATATAAACTTGATTTCATACGTGGTCGTTTGGAAGGCGCAATAGCGGAAACTATCCGAAGAGTTGTTGCATACTACGAGTAGTATGAACAATTCAAGTCTGCATTCTTGGAGTGATACTGGTCCGCAGAAACCAAAATAAGATAAAATACGAATTGTTACAGAATACGTCATTTGAAAATTCCGAAGGAATTAAGACAGTTAGATTTTTTGAAGAATGACGAAAAAGAATCAGCGTTCAGATAATCCATACAGTGATGGGACACTGATAAGTATGTGCACAATGAAGTTACCCTTGCGTTATCTGCAGTCGTTGGTTGGCACAGCTGGAGATAATATACAGGCATTTAAAGGATGTAAGAGACGTTGAATTCATCTTCTGTGAAGATGGCGCAAAGAAACAACGTGCAGTGAGAGAAACCAATGGTAGGTGGAATAAAAGGAACCAATTGGCCTTCAGTAATGCTTATAATGGCAGTAGTAATGTTGCAAAAGGTAATCGTTTTGGGAAGAATAGTAATCGCCCATAGGATAATGATAACCATGGTTTTGGCAACTCACAGAGGTCAAACAGTAATTATGGTTTTGGTGAGCCGCGGAATTACCATAATGGCTATGGTTACAGAAATTATGGTGGTAACTGTAATTCACGATATGATCACCATGCAAATGAAGCAGAAAGGTTTAGAGGTTTCCTACCATCCTACCATGAAACCCAAATTATTCAGGTGCAACTAGAATGCCTAAAATGCAGAAAGGTTAGGACAATCAGACTTCAGCAGGACAACATACGCGAGATGAACCGGTACAGGAAGTCGATTTGAGGCCACTACACCCTGGTAGACAATTGACAGGGAATCGTCCGATGATGAGGAACACTTTTGTCAACAGTTAATGTATGCAGATGTACAAAAACTGATGATGACCAAATAGTTGAGGATGTAGTTCATTTATACGAAGCCGAGAGAGAAATGGTATGCTAAGAGGATAATGCACCACTGCAACACCAGTATTGATACACAAATCAGATTATGCATATAGGACAGCACTTACCAAGAAAATAATTAAATTCCCACCAGTACCCAGAGTACAACATCAACATCTAGTAAAATTAGTACTAATCAATTTTAAGGCTGCGGCGTTATATAGAAAGAACCAGGCGGACAAAACGTCAACCTCACGAGCATTTTCACTAGGACAAAAAGTACTTGTGAAAACCCACCATCTCTCTAGCAAGAAAAAACATCAAAGCCATAAATTCTTTCCGGTGTATAAAGGCCCTATGGAAGTAAGTAAAGTGGTTCATGATAATGCAGTCGAATTGATTAACCCCAAAACAGGAAAATCATTAGGCTTGCACCATGTGAGTCACTTGAAAGTGTTTAAAGGGTAAAACAGTAAATATTAGCTCCACAACGAAAATTAGAGGTATCAAATAACCAGATTCCTATGAGACTAAAATATAGAGGTCAAAGACTAGGGAAACTAAGAAAATGCATACAAATAAAAAAATTTTAATTTGTACTTATTAAAATAAATTGGTCAACTTTGTCAGTATATCAAAAGGATAGCTGTGAAGGAAGAACAATAAAGTAAGAAATAACGTAATCATTCTGCAGAGGAAATGTGTTATGGAGAATGAGTAGAAAGAAAGGAAAAAGATAGAGATTAGTATGTGAATAGTTTGACGAAATAGTAGCAGATTCTCTCTTAAAATGTAGTGTAAAGTAGAAAGAAGTTGACTCTTGTGAACGTTAAGAAGCCAAGAAATTATGTGTGTGAAGAATTATGTAAGAAAGAAATATTTATTTTTAGTTTTGAGGAAAACGAGAAGCATTTATGATTTGTGGAAGTTACCACAAGTTGATATTAAAAGGAGTTGTTAGGGAAATAGATATAAAAGATTGTTAGGAGATAAGAATTAAGAGAGCGAATTGAATTATTAAGGAAAGCGAGAAACATTTTATTTCTTGGAAGGATGTAGACAGAGGCATGTGTGTTTAACATAAGGATGATTACAACAAGGAAGAGTAAGATTGGAGCAGTAAGTAATATAAAAGTTTACTGTTTTGAAGAAGGAGATAGGGATAACTACAACTAATAAAAGTACAAGCCCTGGAACAATGGAATTGGACACTGGAGAAAGTTTTGAAAAGGAAACAAGAAAAAGAGATGTATTGGACTATGAAGTTTTTATGACATGATGTAGCTGTAGTTAGAGAAAAAAAAGGACACATACTAACACACTAACCTTCATTAGACCGCCCGGTTAGCTGTGCAGTTTAACACTGCTTTCCGGGTGGGAAGTTGTGCAGGTCCCCGGCACGAATCCGCCCGGCGGATTAGTGTAGAGGTCCAGTGTGGCGGCCAGTCTGTGGATGGTTTTAAGGCGGTTTTCCATCTACCTCAGCGAATGCGGGCTGGTTCCCCTTATTCCGCCTGAGTTACAGTTAGTTACACTATGTCGGCGACTGCTGCACAAACACTTTCTCGGGGGTTATTATCGTCTGGTGTGAGACGTTCCCGGGGGGGGGGGGGGGTGATCGGGGTTGTGTATCACTGTGGGCTGTGGCAGGAACGAAGCCTCTTCATCATTTTTCATCGTTTCTACATCCCCAGTTCCATACAATACAACATTCAACACCATCAATTTTCCTCTTACTATTCATTGTGATGAAGATGAGGAAACCACGACCTTTATACTAATAAATAAAAGGGAAAAAGAAAATGTACATATAGAATGGGGATGTATGTTGATCTGTTAAAATAGATGTAAAGTTATGAAGAGTATAATAAGGAGAATCTTAAGCATAGGTTAAATATGGAATTTTTGTAAAGGCTCTTAGTAGTTTAGTGTTTATAAAACTTGCAGTGTATCTTAAGGGTGAAAGGGTTGCGACAAGATAGTTGGTCATGACATGTAAACTAGAGAAATTTGGGGATGTAAGGTGGATAAAAGTGAGCACAATGTTGCGTTATACACGACGTCATCAAGAACGATGGATCATCATTGCTGTCAGATCGACAGCAGAACTGAGTATAGCGGTTAGGCATGAGAGGAAGGAACACAGAGTGTGGGTGCCTAGTAAGTCACCTTTCGAGATAACGAAAGGAAATGTCTTTGTGGAAGCAACAGTCCAAGACGATAACACCTCTGTATAAAAGTATGGGGATCTACAATGAATCCTGGATACAGTATACACGTGCCATGACGTGAACTTTATTCATGTGAAAGTCACATGCGATCTTCAGAACAACAGTTTTGCTAAAGTGCTAGATACTTAGCACTTCAGTTGCAAATTGTTTAGAGCAGCATCAGGACATATGATGGATGTCCAACAAAACGGAATTAAGGTGGACGTGTTACATCAATAATGAACGAACGTTTGAATTCACTGGAAGAAGAAGAGGCTCATTTCTCTAAAACAGGATACAGAATGGCTGAAATTATCGTCATACCATACGGAACCCAGCAACTGCAGAACATTCCCTGAACACTCATGAGAATAAGTAAGAGAACGATGGAAGGTTGTCCAATCTATCCTGATACAATAAAGGACACACAACAATTTGCAAGAAAATACCATAAGAATGGATTATACAATAACGAGGTTAAGTAGGTCTTAGATCTCAATTCCTGGTCCAGTGAAGAAGGTAGGCACAAATGAGAAGATAGCAAGATGCAACAGGAAAAGAAGATTCAACACAGAAGATTAGGAAGAAATAAGACCTGTAGCAGATGAAATCAAGAAACTTTCCTAAATCCCTTCCTATATAAGACCATTATTGCATCTACCTACCAGCAAACAAAATGCATTTTAACCACTCTAGGAATACAAATGTCCAATATTCCATATGGAAAATTGCAACGCTTCCAAATGCCACACTCAGAGATGAGAGATGATTATTCGTATAGAAAACAGGAGACGAATTAACCAACGATGGATTGGCATAAAGATTCGATCATTGATGAAGAATATAAGTTTTATGCTGCTAATAATAGATCTTTAATATAATTTCACCATGGGTACATGCGGAATGGAACGAGGCAACCAAGCACTCATGATCTACTCAAACCATCTGCAATCTTCCCCCCTGCCGACCGCCATTCAATGCTCAGAGGAGACATGTCAAGGTGTATGAAGATGAGGACGACGACTTCAATGAACCACATTCAAGATATATGAGAAACGACAGTCTGTGACAGACTAGTATCAGATTAAACTGAAAAAATTTATGAACACACAGAGTTTATTATTGTTTAAAAATGTTTATTTTTTGAAGGGTTTTGTGCAAGAAACAGATTTTTGTTAACGATTCTTTTGAGATTTTTTAACCTTGACTGATAAATGATATTTTCTTTTATTTCATACTTTGACAACACATCTCAGTTGAGAAAAGCAAATGTTGATATTTTCTTTGGAGGCAAGAATCTAGTATGTAATATGTTGGTTAATATATAGGTTCTATACAAAAATAGGTTTTATAATTTGATGACACTGATTTAATATTTACAAGTTAATTAGTATGATTAGGAATTTAATATTTTGGTAAAAGTCAATAAATAATTTATTTCTTCTGTAAAGTTAGAATGCATAAGTTTAAGATTTTTGGGGGATAAGTATGTCTATGATGCTGAAAGAGAAATTTTTTTTTTTACAGATTTGTGCTTGTAAAGTTATGGGAAGGGTGCTGTTAAGTGTAAGATAAATGGAGAAATCATTGTAAGGAATGAAACTTTCTTGTATTATAATTGCTATAGATGCAACTAACAGATATAGAAATTAAATTTTAAATGAAGGTTTCCTTAACTTCAATACATATCCATCATCATTTAACATAAGTCTTGATGTAAAAAAGAATCAGTCTCAAATTTAAAAATTATGAGTGGTACAAATTTATAGAGAATCGCTAATTTGTTTAAATTTAAAATTAAAATATAGACAACCATAAAATAGAAACAGAAGGCTTCATTTTATTTAAATATTTGTATTAAATCAGAAAACTAGTGAAAACATGTTAAATTCTGGAAAAACATTACTTTAGTGCTAAAATCAGTAGCATATAGTAAATCAGTTGTGGTGGAAAAATAATAAAAGTATACTGAAAGAACAACTGTTTTACTACGTCATATTAAAATGGAGAGTTGCTCAATATAATAATATAACAATTTCTGTATTCAGCAGTTGAGAACAATTTTGCACAGACTTAATCAATTTCTCAACCGTTGATTGACCCAGCGCAAAACTGAACACGGAATGTGACGGATATTTAAGGTGGTAGCTTGAATGAATGTTAATTTCGCAACTTACATGAGATTTTATATGTCGTAAGAACTAGATGGATATGTCACCTGACATACTTCAGTGGTAGTGAGCAGATTTGTCTATCAAAATGTACAGTACATAATGCCAAAAGGGATGACACTCAACTCGACGGTATTAACAAACCGACCCCAAATCTTGCATGTCAGTTAGCAAAAGGTGATAAAATCTGTTGAAAGAAACGTTTTAGTTTGGGGGCAGACGTGAGTAGCGCCGTCATGACCCGCATGCAACGAAAGGCTTCTAACAGATGTTGGTGCCCTGCGATGAGAGGGACAACGACCGCACCAGGTGATACATCAAGAGGAGCAGGTAGCGGCTCAGCGCTGCTTGGGACGGAGAAATTCTTTAGAAAACTGTGTTGAGGAATTTACAGTTGAATACAAACAGGTCAGATCACGGGAAAGGACCGTGGAGCTCTCGTGATGTACGCGTGTAACTTTTCAAAGGACACAGGTGGGGGGACAGTTTGTTACGAAAGACATAACACCGAAAACTTCGGGAAATCTCCTCTGAACTAGCGTCAAGTATAGAATAGGGCGCATCACGCTCTGTATGACGCCAAAAGAGGAATTTTAGTGTGACTGCCTTCACTTTGCCTGATATTCGGCTAGAAATTAGCTGAAGAGTCGTTGAGCTCCGATAGCGGAGAAACGAAACAACCACGTAATTAAATGTTCTTGCAATAACTGACAGGGCGTTGAAGTATACACACTGCCCCATCCATGCACAAGGAATATAATTAAACGTTTCACGACGATCTCTCCACTGGCGAAAGATTCCGGACTAGTACCCAATTCGGATCTCCAGGAGGGGACAGCCAAGGGGAAGGTGACGAAGGTGACTTTGACAAAGAGACTGAATGACCATCGAAAGGGTAGCGTCTCGAACGGGGCTTGGAATGTCAGAAGTCTGAACGTGGTAGGGAAACAAGAAAACCTGAAAAGGAAAATGCAATGGCTAAACCTAGATCTATTAGGGGTAAGAGAAGTCAAATGGAAAGAAGACAAGGATTTCTGTTCAGACGAGTATAGGGTAATGCCACCAGCAGCAGGAAATGGTTAAACGGAGTAGGATTCGTTATGAATAAGAAGGTAGGGCAAAGAGTGTGTTACTGTGAACAGTTCAGTGATAGGGTTATTCTTACCAGAATCGATAGTAAACATACTCCGACAACTATAATTCAGGTATACATGACGCCGTAGCAAGCTGAGACTGAAGAGATAGAGAGTATATGAGGATACTGAACGGGTAACTTAGTATGTAAATATGAAAATCTAAATTCATGGGGCAATCGAATGCAGTTGTAGTGGAAGGAGTATAAGAAAAGGTTACAGGCGAATATGGGCTTGGGACAATCAGTGAGAGAGGAGGAGCACTGCTTTAGTTCTGTAATAAATTTCAGCTAGTAATAGTGAATACTCTGCTAAGGAATCACAAGAGGAGGATGTATACTTGTAAAAGGCCAAGTGAGTCAGGAACATTTCAGTTAGATTATATCATGGTCAGACAGAGATACCAAAATCAGATACTGGATTGTAAGGCGTACCAGGAGCAGTGAAAGGGTCCTGTACCCACTTCTCATTAGTCTGGTAGCCCATTTTCACTAGTATTTCGCTTTCCTTCCTTGTTTCTCTTTTCTCATTATCATCATAGTGGTGTGACTGGATGAATGTGGTTGTGTGTCACGTTGCTAGACGGTGGCGTAGTCTGCTGCAGAAAGTCTGCGATAGTCGTACAGATTCAGCAGCAGTTGTACAGAATAGCTAACCCTCGTAGTGGTCAACTAGGCAAGGAGGTTTTCGCTACATGTGAGAAATCCATCTGCGTCAGGTTGGTGGAGGATATGGCATCTTTGGGTTTTCCGGGCCACGCGGAGCGTGGAAGAGGCTCGAGAAGAGGCGGGAGGCAGTCTGCCGCCGGTACGGGAAGCTTCCACAGCTGTGCTCCAGTCGAAGAAGGGTAAGTTAGACTGACCGCGTGGTGCGTTGTTACTTGGCGAGGGGAGAGCTATTAGCTTTTGGTCTCTCTTTTCAACTCTGAAAGATTGCGTTGCCTCGCCGTAGCGAGGAATGCAAAACTTGGGCAAATTTTTCTTTTAGTAAATTTCTATAGCAGACTTGGATCCACCGGAAGAGCGCCACACAAAGGTGTCGATGAGAAGTGAGCACTCGCTTCTGTATGAATGTCTGTTTGCCTTCAGCTGTGCCTGTATAAGCTTTCATTTTTCTAAATATTAATAGCTTTGCCTTCTCGTAAATTGTCCTTGCTTTATGTCATCTTTCGTCCTTGGGGAGCCGACCACGTGGTTGAACATTAAAGTTTTGTTGGGCTACCGTCATCACTAACTGTCCGGTCTCATGTTTGTTTTAAAGAACGTTAACTGTTCATGATTGTGTGATGTGATATTGTTGCAACTTGGCCACGTGGGCACGCGGGTGTACTGCGAAACGTGTACCGTTTCACGAGTTATTGCGATCAGTTATCAGGCAACAGCAGTTGTATGAATGATTCACACCAATGATTTTAGTTGTAGATTATAGCGGTGAACGTATCGACGCTTTTCTTTAATATTTTAGGGGTTAATGTTATCAGGAATTTTGTACATGCCTTACATCCTTATCTTAAGAATAAATGATTTTATCTACAATTTTCTCTTGTGTTCCGAGATTACGTTTTTGCACTTAAGCCACTCACCTCGTAGCTTTCCCGTTAGCACATCCAACGCGTTTCCTTACGCACAGGTCCAGTGATTAGTCTCCCCTTGTATTTTATTACAAATGCTTTAGATTAAGTCTTATTTTTAGGTGTGTTGCTGGGAGATGATCTTATGCAGTGTTCATGCATTTTCTATTTTGTTTTAAATGTTTGATTGTCGTGAACAGTGCACGGGCAATACTATTAATTACATCGTATCCGCTATGAGCGACATCACAACGTATGCATTTTTGTGAGTTTTTGGTCTGTGATCAAATTAATTTATTTTCCGACTCGACCAAATCTTCGATTAGTTGTATGGTTAGAGTCGGTGGCGACCCTAATCTTCTCACGTTAACTTCACAACCAATAAGTATTTACATTCCCAATAATAACATAATAACCCGTAGAAACAGGTTAGTTACAGCAGATATAGAGTCAGATCACAATATAATAGTGACTAAGAGTAGACTGAAGATTAAGAGACTAGTCAGGAAGAATCAATAACCGAAGAAGTGGGATACGGATGTACTAAGGAGTGGAGATACGCTTGAAGTTCTCTAAGGCTACAGACACGGAAATGAGGAACAGCTCTGCAGGCAGTATAGTTGAAGAGGAATGGACATCTCTAAAAAAGGGCTATCACAGAAGTTGGAAAGAAAAATATTGGTACGAAGAAGGTAACTGCAAAGAAACCGTGGTTAACAGAAGAAATACTTCAGCTGATCGATGAAAGAAGGAACCACAAAAATGTTCAGGGAAATTCAGGAATACAGAAATACAAGTCGCTGAGTAATGATATAAATAGGAAGTGCAGGGAAGCTAAGAAGTACGACGGAATAGTAAGAGTGGACGACCAAGAACGAAGAATGTAAGACAGGGTTGTAGTCTTTTACCCCTACTGTTCAATCTGTACATCGAAGAAACAATGATGGCAATAAAAGAAAGGTTCGGAAATGGAATTAAATTCAAGGTGAAAGGATATCAATGATACGATTCGGCGATGGCATTGCTATCCTGAGTGAGGGTGAAGAATTACAGGATCTGCTGAATTGAATGAACGGTGTAGCGAGTACAGAATAGGGATTGAGAGTTACTCGAAGAAAAACGAAAACACACGCCTAGAAATTGAAATAAGAACACCGTGAATTCATTGTCCCAGGAAGGGGAAACTTTATTGACACATTCCTGGGGTCAGATACATCACATGATCACACTGACAGAACCACAGGCACATAGACACAGGCAACAGAGCATGCACAATGTCGGCACTAGTACAGTGTATATCCACCTTTCGCAGATATGCAGGCTGCTATTCTCCCATGGAGACGATCGTAGAGATGCTGGATTTAGTCCTGTGGAACGGCTTGCCATGCCATTTCCACCTGACACCTCAGTTGGACCAGCGTTCGTGCTGGACGTGCAGACCGCGTGAGATGACGCTTCATCCAGTCCCAAACATGCTCAATGGGGGACAGATCCGGAGATCTTGCTGGCCAGGGTAGTTGACTTACACCTTCTAGAGCACGTTGGGTGGCACGGGATACATGCGGACGTGCATTGTCCTGTTGGAACAGCAAGTTCCCTTGCCGGTCTAGGAATGGTAGAATGATGGGTTCGATGACGGTTTGGATGTACCGTGCACTATTCAGTGTCCCCTCGACGATCACCAGTGGTGTACGGCCAGTGTAGGAGATCGCTCCCCACACCACGATGCCGGGTGTTGGCCCTGTGTGCCTCGGTCGTATGCAGTCCTGATTGTGGCGCTCACCTGCACGGCGCCAAACACGCATACGACCATCATTGGCACCAAGGCAGAAGCGACTATCATCGCTGAAGACGACACGTCTCCATTCGTCCCTCCATTCACGCCTGTCGCGACACCACTGGAGGCGGGCTGCACGATGTTGGGGCGTAAGCGGAAGTCGGCCTAACGGTGTGCGGGAACGTAGCCCAGCTTCATGGAGACGGTTGCGAAAGGTCCTCGCCGATACCCCAGGAGCAACAGTGTCCCTAATTTGCTGGGAAATGGCGGTGCGGTCCCCTACGGCACTGCGTAGGATCCTACGGTCTTGGCGTGCATCCGTGCGTCGCTGCGGTCCGGTCCCAGGTCGACGGGCACGTGCACCTTCCGCCGACCACTGGCGACAACATCGATGTACTGTGGAGACCTCACGCCCCACGTGTTGAGCAATTAGGCGGTACGTCCACCCGGCCTCCCGCATGCCCACTGTACGCCCTCGCTCAAAGTCCGTCAACTGCACATACGGTTCACGTCCACGCTGTCGCGGCATGCTACCAGTGTTAAAGACTGCGATGGAGCTCCGTATGCCACGGCAAACTGGCTGACACTGACGGCGGCGGTGCACAAATGCTACGCAGCTAGCGCCATTCGACGGCCAACACCGCGGTTCCTGGTGTGTCCGCTGTGCCGTGCGTGTGATCATTGCTTGTACAGCCCTCTCGCAGTGTCCGGAGCAAGTATGGTGGGTCTGACACACCGGTGTCAATGTGTTCTTTTTTCCATTTCCAGGAGTGTAATTAGAAGTAGCAGAAATGAGAACAGCGAGAAACTTAACATGAGGATTGCTGGTCACGAAGTAAATGAAGTTAAGGAATTCTGCTACCTAGGCAGCAAAATAACCAATGACGGATGGAGCAAGGAGGATATCAAAAGCAGACTAGCACTGGCAAAAAGGACATCTCTGCCGAAGAGAAGTCTACTAGCATCAAACATAGGCCTTGATTTGAGAAAGAAATTTCTGATAATGTACGTGTGCAGCACAGTATTCTACGGGTGTGAAATATGATTGTTGGAGAACCAGAACAAAAGACAATCGAAACATTTGAGGTTTGGTGCTACAGACGAATGTTAAAAATAGGTGGACTGATAAGGTAAGGGATAAGGAGTTTCTGTGGAGAATCGGAGAGGAAAGAAATTTGTGGAAAACACTTACAAGAAGAAGGGATAGGATGGCAGGACATCTGTAACAACTAGCGTAGCAGTAGAGGGAGCAGTAGAGGGTAAAAACTGCAGAGGAAGGCAGAGATTGGAATACATCCAACAAAAAAAGAAAAATACCCTCAGCATAAGCCTCGGCGGCTGTCGTGGCTCGCAGCGATGCTAAAACACAGTGGTAGCTGAGTGCTGCCACAGCGAAACAGTAGCACTTCATGCCGTCTTGCAAATGCAATAGTATCCTGAGGTAGGCCGTCAGGCACAGAGATGCTGAACTCATTACTCGTTGGAGACACCCAGAGGGCCAAATGAAGGCACCCTACAGATGCTCTTCTCTTGCCAGCTCGAGACCTGGAACCAGTACGTCCAGCAGTGGCAAGCAGACCAGTAGCTAGCTGATGACATAGCAAGACGAAGTGGAAGCTCCTTGTCCCATATGGGACCGACACTGGTGCAGAGAAGGACACAGTGTAGCGTCGGCCGTAAGACAAGCTGCTGCTAGAATCAGAGGGGCGAGTATTTGTAGTCACTGTCTAGCTTTGTTGTAATAGGGACACGGCACTTTTCAGGTAGGTCTCTGGAATGTAGATTATTCCGCAGCTTTAGAAACAAGTTAAGTATGACTGACATGTTCGAGGTATGGTGTACCTACTAATAGGCCATGTATAGTCCATATCGCAAATATCTGAATCGAGTGAGATTTAGTAACACACCAACCTGCAAACGTAGGAGGACATCTCTTCTGATCATCATATATATCGTTTCCTGGTGGGGAAGGAATCAGATAATTAAATTGTGATTTGCAAGCAATTGTAAACAACCAAAATTTGATTGCACTTGAAGTATCAGGAAATCAGCTCCTAAATTTTCAACTATTTAGATGAAATGGATGCTCTTAATACCAAAATAACGTCAATATACTCAAACAGCAACGTAGAAGACTAACAACAAGTATTACTTCAATGATACAGAATGATAGCCACGACTAAATTATAGTGAAGACGAGCCATAAATAATAGAACACAATTAAAGATGCAATGACCAACCTCACAGATATGGGTGGACTCAACGAGAGCCGAGGCACGCTCATACCAATGGCGACAGTGTAGAACAGTGCAGCAACAGGTCTCAGTCTTGGCATATTCGTATGTAGTCGCCAAACCACGAGCTTTTCCGAGGTAGCCAGTAACAAATGTATTAATGTAAGCTGAACGTCATTCCCTTAGAACATTATCTACATTCCCTTTGTTGCAAGGTATTTTATTCCATCGTACTTTGAACAACGTATTTGTATGTCATCTTGGTTTTTGAATACGTACGACCTATTTAGAAGTCCGAAATAACATTTTTAAAACTTACAGCAAGAAGTCAAATTTAATTAAATTAGCTCGAGTCATATCTGCGAATAATTGCAAGAAAACCCTACTCGATGTATTGTTCCCCCTTAATAGGAACTACTATAGATACTGTACACTGGGGTGAAAAAAGTAATAGTTGACCTCCTACTACTGTGTCGGACATCATTTCGCCCTGCGCAGTGGAGCAACTCGACGAGGTATGGGCTCAACCAGTTGTAGGAAGTCCCCTGCAAAAATATTGAGCCATGCTGCCTCTGTAGCCGCCCAGAACTGCGCAAGTCCTGCCGATGCAAGAGTTTGTGCACGTACTGACCTCGCGGTTATGTCCCATAGTGTTTAGATGTGATTCGTGCCGCGCGATCTGGGTGGCCAGACCATTAGCTCGAATTGTTCAGAATATTCTTCAAATCAATCGCCAGCAGTTCAGGCCTGGTGACATGGCGCAATAGCATCCATAAATAATTCCTGTCGTGCGCCGGAAACTTTTTCACATGAAACACCAAAGTGTAAATGATGGATCCGCCAACGCATAGCCCTTTTATACCTTGTGTATGTGATACTACAGACATCTGCATTGACGTATATATGAAACCCAAAACTTTTGTCACCACACTGTATAATAAACGAACATTCCAAATACCTTATGGTTATCTTCATATCCATGTTTTGCATATTTGTCAAAATTCACCCATCTTAAAATATCATTGTCCTTGACGAAGGAGGTATAAGAGCACTCCAGCACTTCGTCTTCAGGCCACGAGCGGCCCGTAGGGACCAACCGACCGCCGTGTCACTCAGTTGAGGATGCGGATAGGAGGGGCATGTGGTCAGCACACCGCTCTCCCGGTCGTTACGATGGTTTTCTTGGACCGGTGCCGCTACTATTCGGTCGAGTAGCTCCTCAATTGGCATCACGAGGCTGAGTGCACCCCAAAAATGGCAACAGCGCATGGCGGCCGGATGGTCACCCATCCAAGTGCCTGCCACGCCCGACAGCGCTTAACTTCGGTGATCTCACGGGAACCGGTGTTCCACTGCGGCAAGGCCGTTGCAAGGAGGTATAAGAGAAGCTGTTCAAACATTTCGAAATATGTTACAAATAATTCCGTAGAGATATTGCGAGCGGGCTATAGTATCTTCAGTGGTTTTGCAGATAATGTGACTAATACCTGAGAAATTTAATGTTATATGCAACACCAAAACTAAGGAAATGCAAAGCCACTTGAATCAAAAGTTTAATGAGAATGGAATGTACGAATCATTTGTAAAAACTTTAATTTCAAGTACAACGGACAAATAGTAACATTATACCTTGTGAATATCCATGCCGTTGTACACTAATGAGTCTAAATATTATGACTATCTGCTTAATAGCTCGTTTGACCGCCTTCGGAACGAAATACATGACTGATTCTGCGTATCATGGATGCTGCAGTTTGTTGGTAGGTTTCTGGAGATATGTGGCAATAGACGTCTGCGCAAAGGTCATGTTGTTGTCGTTGTGGTCTTTAGTCCTGAGACTGGTTTGATGCAGCTCTCCATGCTACCCTATCCTGTGCAAGTTTCTTCATCTCCCAGTACCTACTGCAACCTACATCCTTCTGAATCTGCTTAGTGTATTCATCTCTTGGGCTCCCTCTACGATTTTTACCCTCCACGCTGCCCTCCAATGCTAAATTTGTGATCCCTTGATGCCTCAGAACATGTCCTACCAACCGGTCCCTTCTTCTCGTCAAGTTGTGCCACAAACTCCTCTTCTCCCCAATTCTATTCAGTACCTCCTCATTAGTTATGTGATCTACCCATCTAATCTTCAGCATTCCTCTGTAGCACCACATTTCGAAAGCTTCTATTCTCTTCCTGTCCAAACTATTTATCGTCCATGTTTCACTTCCATACATGGCTACACTCCATACAAATACTTTCAGAAACGACTTCCTGACACTTAAATCTATACTCGATGTTAACAAATTTCTCCGTTCAACTGCTCTTCCAAGTCCTTTGCTGTCTCTGACAGAATTACAATGTCATCGGCGAACCTCAAAGTTTTTATTTCTTCTCCATGGATTTTAATACCTACTCCAAATTTTTCTTTTGTTTCCTTTACTGCTTGCTCAATATACAGATTGAATAACATTGGGGAGAGGCTAAAACCCTGTCTCACTCCCTTCCCAACCACTGCTTCCCTTTATGCCCCTCGACTCCTATAACTGCAATCTGCTTTCTGTACAAATTGTAAATAGCCTTTCGCCACCTTTAGAATTTGAAAGAGAGTATTCCAGTCAACATTGTCAAAAGCTTTCTCTAAGTCTACAAATGCTAGAAAAATTGGTTTGCCTTTCCTTAATCTTTCTTCTAAGATAATGTTATTCGCGTAAATAACGAGTCGCTGATTTGCGTACGCGGTGATAGCACCAAGGTGGGTTCCACAGGATTTACATCAGGCGACCTTGATCACCGAGACATCAAGGTGTGTTCACTATAATACTCCTCAAACTACTGTAGCACGGTTCTGGCTCTGTCACATGGACGATTATACAGCTGAAAGATGACACTGTCGTCGGGAAAGACATCAAACATGAAGGGATGCAGGTGGTTCGCAGCTGTCAGCGTTTCTTGGATTACTACCAGAGGTCCCATGCAAGAGTAGGAGAATGTCTCCCATAGTATAATACTGCCTTCGTGGTGCGCTGCAAGTTTCGAGTCGCCATTCACCTCGATGACGGTGTTTGTGGAGAACCCCATCGAACTAGTGTAGCAAGCAAGTGATTCACCCTCTACTGCCGACAAGTTTTCGTCGATCGACGGTCGAATTCCGATGGTTCCGCCGTCTCTGAAATCGTAATTGATGGTGTCATTGGGTCAACATTGGGTTTTGTGCCCGCTGTAATCGTAACTGACGATATCGTTGAGTCAACATGTGAACACGTAGGGATCGCCTGCTGCGTAGCTCCACTTTCAACAATGTGCAATGAACGGTGTGCTCCGAAACACGTGTGTATGCACCAGCATTGTGCTCTTTCGGCAGAGATGCCACAAATCAACATGTATCCTACATTACAGAGTAGACAATCCTCCGAACCCCACGTTCTGTGAAGAGTCGTGTGCGTCCACCCCTTTAGCCCCTAGTGGAAGTATCACTGTCGTACCTGTTTCCGCAGCTGCTGACGAGAGTAACACGTGAACATTCGATCAGTTTCGCGGTTTCAAGACACTCGTTCACAGGTTCTGCGTAATAATAATCCGCCCTTTGTGAAATCCCTTATCTCAACGGATTTCCTCATTTGCATCCCATATCTTCACTATGGTGAACCCCAGCCTGTGTCTGCTCCGTTGACATAATTTTTTATCTGCATCACGTGCCCGCAACGCCACCAGGGGGCATCCAACGTCGCGATGGGCAGTTATAATGTTTTGACTGATCTGTGTACTGCCGTCCGGGGTGAACGAGCGGTTCTAGGCGCTGCAGTCCGGAACCGCGTGACCGCTACGGTCGCAGGTTTGAATCCTGCCTCGGGCATGGATGTGTGTGATGTCCTTAGGTTAGTTAGGTTTAAGTAGTTCTAAGTTCTAGGGGACTGATGACCTCAAAAGTTAAGTCCCATAGTGCTCAGAGCCATTTGAATCATTTTTTTATCTGTGCACGTGTTTTACCGCTCCCAGTAGATGTTTTACTTCATTATATTGCTCCATTTAAAAACAACAAATGTCGGTTACTCGACATTTTAAACCTAATTTTGCTGTTGACTCAGGAAAATTCTTTGATGATATTCAACTTAAAGAAGTTAATTGCCCTTATCAGAGGTGAACTGGAAAGGTTATTCACAGTCAAATTTCCTACGGGACTAACAGAAACACTCGGTTGCCTATGCCAGCAGTCTTGTTTCAATTACCACAAATGAAAAAATTCGTAATCTCTGACGCTCCTTGCTTTTAAACTGCTTATTTCTTGCAACTCTGGTTGCACATCAACAACCATATATAAAACTTCAGAAAGGTCTTCCCACTAAGCAGAAGGTAAGTGTAAAAGTTATCAGACTTCTGAAACTGATGTAGTATTTTCAATTATTTATGATTACCTTGCTATCTCCTATTTCATTTTGTATTCCAGCAATAATTAAAAATTTTTGCAGAGCTGCTATGTCGACGACAGCTCTACCACGTGGATGAAAGTTGCAGTTAAATTAGTATATATTTATGATAAGGTCTACGTTGCACGCTGAAGCAAAACCCGTGTGTTTCGAAGTGCATTATGTCTCTAAAATTAAGCGATAAAACTGGCCACAAACAAATTGTAGTTGACTATTTCAAATATGTTAAATAAATCCCGTATACATTCCAATAACACTTCAATAAAATCTAAAACGCATTTGCTGATTTATGTGTAAACAGTGACCTACGAAGTTATTTTGCTTACAAATCGCGGCTGTTACGGTTTTCCGCCGTACGATCGCTGCCGGACCTCCCATCACATACAACACGCCTAAATGCGTAATCATCCGATACATCAGCCGCATTCCCTTGTCTTTGTGCAATGTTAAAGAAAAGAGTAGAGGTCTATACTGTTTGTTCTCATTGAACTGTCAGCCTTTTATCTCGCCCGCTTTTTAGAAACGTGTAATGTAATTTGCCACCATAATAGAAATAATTCATAACAACAGTTTTTTCGTACTCGAGAACTGTCTGACAACTGTTTGATAATTCTGTGTAGCGTTCAAAAATATTCATACATGTTGGCAATTTAGATGGCCGAGTAAAGGCTGGGATTTGTATCCGCCATGCTGTCTGTCTCAGTGGATGTCCGTTATTGACCGATGAGACCCCGTACCGTGAATAATGTATGAACACGGCCCGGTCAATTGATTTCGGCAGAAACGTCAGACTTTCTGGCACAGTCTTTCTGCCATTCTCTAGAGAGCATCTCAATCGAATTCCACTCATACCTTAAGCATACTTCCGAAACTCTGTTTCGTCAGACATCGGTCAAACTTGCTTCATCGAATGACTTATTAGAAAGAGATAAACAGTGAAATTAAAAAAGTTAAAAGAACAGTATTTACATGGCGCAAATGTTTATTTCTACTCAAATTTTTCCCCCAGTACTCAGTTAAGGAGATGTTAACAGTAGCTCTCCAGAAAGTCATTATATACATTCTGTTTGTTCACTAAAATTGGCTATGAAAGATGTTTTCATAGACTGTGAGACTAGAAGAAAAGCGCCAGAATATATACATAAATGGACTTCAGATTTATGTCACCATACGTCACGTCGCTAAAAACCGGAATAATGGAGAGTACCATATTTTCCATTTCCATGTTTATCCTTTTTTTCTGTCATTTACCTTGTTTTCTCGTTTCGGTGTTTCCCTTATGGTAGTTTTAGGATAGTCTTTCTATAGTACCTCATGTTCTTTGAGCATAGCTTCATAAGATACATCAGTTACTATTTCCTAGGATAATTTGCCTTTCACTTCGGCAAGTTGTTGGTAGTTTCCACGACTAATAAACATATCAAGCGAGTGAGGTGGCGCGTTGGTTAATAGAACAGCAGGGCCACACGAATACTAGGATATGCTAAATATATTACAGAGAACGTTGTGTGTATTATATGGAAGTGGAAAGATTAGGACCAGACAGATAAAGGTGAAGTCATTATCAAACCAGACGAAAAACTATTCGTTAACAAAGGTGTTCCAAATATGCATTAGTGATAATATGAAGTTTTGAGAAACCTTTTGTTACTGAAGAGGAATTACGCTTCTTCTCTTTTTCATTCTTTTTGTGCGAGACAGAAAAGCAGACAATGTTGCCGTTAGGTTTTTTCTCATGTACAAGTTTCGCTGCTTTGTGTAGGATGAGGCCTTTTGTTTCATTTTGTGTTCCGTTAAAACTTTATCACGCATAAAAACTTCTGCCTAAAACATCTGTGGAAAATTCGTTATATAACGTGCTCAATTCCTGTAAAATTCAGTTTACTTTTAACATTTCAAATACACCCAGCAGATGTGAATGTAGAACAAACTCTTCTGCTAACACTGCCTGAGATATTGATCGGATATTAACTTTAAAGCTATTTTTGGTTCAGAATGCGTTCAGGGCTAAAAAAATTATCCGAAAATTAAGTTACGAATCAAATAGTTAATACGTAGCTAATTTATATCTACGTGTAATACTAAATTAGCAATAAAACAGAGTTTTTAAGAAGCAGTTCGATAGTCAGTGTAATGTTGCTTAAAGTTTCAGAACAGTGTCAGCTGCCACACTACATTCAACGCTCTCAGATACCTATCATCCCAGTGTCATAAGCCATAGAACAAGACAACATCACTATTTCTCTGAATGGAAGGGCTATAAATGATGAGTCACAGGTAGAAGATGCGTTTAATAATCATTCCTTAAATACTGTGAGAAGCATAGGGGCAAACAGTTCAAGAACAAAATCACAACAGTGTGCTGAAAATTTAACTTTCATAAAATTCAATCATATGAATACATCACCAACTTCCACTTCGTAAATTAAGAAAATTATACATTCACTCAAAAATAAAGCTCATCTGGTTCTGATGGTGCTTCCAATAGAGTAGCAAAGATTTGTTACTATGTAATAAACCCAAAACAACAACAACAATGAACCCAATAAGCCCAGTTTATACGAAATATGTAATGCACCACTAACTCAAGGCATTTTTCCAAGAGAAACTGAGATGTGCCGTTGTTAAATCCCTCTCTGAGAATGCTGATAAGAGACTTATCAATAACTACCGACCTATTTCACTGCTGACATCATGCTCAAAATTTTTTGAGATGATGATAAATATTATAATAGTATCTTCCTTAGCAACAGTAGTTTCCTTAGCAAATCAAAGTTGGGATTTGAGATGCGTTGCGGTACTGAGAATGCCATTTACACGCTCACCCACCACTTTATACGAGCATTAAATTCTAAAATAGCGCCAGTTGATATTTTCTAAGATCTCTCTAAGCCATTTGATTATGTGGATCACAGTATTATCCTAGATAAATTGATTGACGATTTATGGGACTGATGGTAAAACCAGCCAATGGATAATGTCATACCTAACCAAACGAGTGCAGGGAGTTGTACTTCGTAATTCAAGCAATGAAGTCCAGGGGCATAGTTCTGACTGGGGAGAAATCACGTATGGAGTTCCCAACAGTTCAGTCTTAGGTCCACTACTGTTCCTCAAGTATGTAAACGATCTTCTGTCTATTATACAACAAGCAGAATTAGTTCTTTCTGCAGATAACAGTAGTATTGCAGAGAATTCAACCACATTTACAGAAACAGAAGAAGTGGTAAACAAAGCTCTGAAAAGCATTATTGACTGGTTTTCTACGAAGGATCTCACCCTCAATTTTAAAAGGACGCAGCATACTAAGTTCTACACGGCTAGAGGTTATACACCAGTGATAAATGTAACACATGGGGTCCATATTGATGAGAATTTAAACTGGGAAAAACACATTTTGTATCTCCAGAGAAAACTTTGTTCAGCCACGTGCTGTGAGAATAATATGTGGTATTCACGCACGATCATCTTGTAGACATCTGTTTAAGTAGTTGGGCATTCTGACTACTGCTTCACAGTATATTTATTCCCTCATGAAGCTTGTAAATAATCCACTACAGTTCAAAAGTAACAAAGATGTTCGTAGGTACAGTACCACGAGGAAACACGACATTCGTACTCCACTGTTGAGTGGTACTTAAGATAAGTAAATAAATTAGTGAAATCAAAGTGAAGTAGAAACTAGAAAATAAATGAAAAACTTGGTTTAGTTTAGAGAGTTACATACTGGCGAACAGCGGGCAGAGCAGAAAGAGACAATGACCGTGAAGTCAGCATGTTCAGAAGAAGCCATCGCCCTCCCCACATAAGCGGACGCTGTCGATCCAGTCGTCAGGGCATCGCCCGACCGGCTCACGTGTTTCTCAGTTGTCACATGTGAGCAAAGGCCCTCACCTACATTCCAAGAGCCAATGACCGACGTTAAGAAGATTCTTCGAGAAGCTTTCCAACGTGACAGAAGAGGCAATGACCGTGAAGTCGTTCACCTCCAGTAAACTGAAGTGAATAAATACGCGAGACGCAGTGGGGCCGACAGACGAAGAGAGAAGAGTAGCAGTAGTTTTCAGTCAGTTTCGGTGCTGAAGACCGTCATGAAAGAAGAGACTACATCATACACAGACGCACCAAGTCCGCCGCTGTAATGGAATAGCAAGCAGCAGCCTCGGCGCCAGAAGACAGAAGTTAAAAAGTATTTTTACGTACCCGGGTGAGGACGGGAAGGAGACGGCCTCACATAAGCAGTCACCTGGGAGCTGGGATGAAGATCTGACAGCCGAAGACTGGCAAGCGGGAGTCCGTTGTTCGAGTCCGGGACACTGGCCTTCCCCTGCCGCGCCGCTCCACTGGCCGACGCACAACACTGACACACGCGGCCGCTTAGAGAAGAGAAACACTGGGACGCCACATCCAAGGTATCCCCATCCGTTTCACGACTTCGTTCTCAATAATTAAACGGGCCACAGGACGATGCGCGTCTCCAGTCAACTGGGCGAGACGGCGACACGAGATACACACCGCCACGCGTAATCAGACGCCGCCGCTGCCGCAGCAGAAGGCTTCACAAACGACACAGCTGCCGCTCTCCGAGCCAGAACATCCAGTAAGCAAACAGTTGTACAAAACTTTCAATAAAAGTTATCTTATGTAAAAATGCTGTTTCATTCTACCTCATACCCGAGCCAAGGAAGAACCCACCCTGCCCACATGTTGTTAGGAGAGAAAAATTAATTTATTTAGTATTTTCACCCTGACATAATGCTTTAGAATCAAATGCCCTTTGCAGTAATGCTCATCCTGACAATTGACTAGCATGAAAAGAGAAAACCCAGTTACATTTAGTGACAGAACTGTTTACCACATTAAGGTTGTTTTTATTACAAAAATGGACGCACCGTGCTGCAACCAAAATTTTTGATCACTTATCCAGTGCTATAAAATTTCTGACAGACAGCACAAGTAAAATTTGACAACAAACTGAGCAGATTCCTCCTTGGCAACGAATTTCTGTTTCTGTAATGTGTGTAAAAGGGTGTTTGCAGCAATTACTAACCTACATCTGTATATTTTTTTCTTTCTGAAAAAAAAGCTTAGAAATGTTCTACATCATAACTGTCCATCGTGCAAAATAATGGAACATATATGTAACTAACTAACTTTAGAAGCAATTAGAGTAACATAACAGACAGAGCAGTCTTTATTCGGCATGTGCCCATTATGTGTCCGGATTGCGTAAGAGGTAACTGAAAGAAAATAAATATACTAGGATAAATGTAGACAGTAAAAACAATGCGACCAGATGCATTCAGTTACAACTGGCAAAACGTTACGAATAAATTAAGAATTTTTACCAAGTATACAAGTACTGTAAATCGAGAAAATGTATTATGGTCTCCTATTCGAAGAGCTCGCGGCAAAAATAAAGTGCACTCTAATTTTTATCTTAAAAGGTTAAGAATCAGTGACAGTAGCAGAAAAGAGTATCAGTGCAATAACCCTTGTAGCCAACGAGAACGCGAACGAGCTGGAACCTTATTCTCATACACTACTTAGAGAGAAGAGTACTTTATCTCTTTCAAATTGGCATGGGAAGGGTAAAAACAGCCAGGCGTCGGCTGACAACTTCAGCCTATAAGCGATGAGGGTCTGAGATCGTCCATGCTTAGTATTTCGGATACTGTCCTACAAATCGTACTAGGGTGACGGGCATTAGCTTATGGATGAATACTTTATTCTGTTTGTGGGAACTGTCTGTTGTAATAAACTATCTCCTCATCCATAAATTTGTGGGCAGTTATGACTGTACAGTGCACTGTTTCGATACGTAGTGGAAAGCGCTGACTCAACGGCGGCCCGCATCATCCCGCTGTCAGCCGTTTGCCACCGACAGCTGCTGGATTGCCGTCTAATGACAGATGCTGGCAGGCATGTGGGACATGAACGGTTTAAAGCCTGTCGTAGTACTACGTGAGTCTGTCTTCACTGTTAACTACAGAAACTGTTCACCTTGAAAAGCTGCCTCATGACAAGAGCATCGGCAGCAATGCGTCAGACTTCAACACTGCATCTGTTTCTTTTGTGTACTTCTGTAAGGGCCAGTGTAGCTGTACAAACAGCTTGTACCTCTAGTCCTCTTGCGAATAATGGCTCTATACAAACAAGAATTGACGTAAGGTTCATTTATCCTCTGTCACGATGAATTATTCACCACATTAGATTTTCAGAAAGCTATCTCCCATCATCAGTTACGAGCGAGCGATCTAAAGTAATCAGGCTGGACGAAAAGTTAATCACCTGTGACGCTAATACGGATCTTAATAGCGACCTGTCACCCGCTGTTCATAATAGTTCCAAACATTTTCTGTGGAACACAGTTCTGGTGACTTAGGAGAGCAGTCGAAGAACGACAGGATGCCAGAGTGTTCGTCAAACCAGGAACGTGTAAACTGTGTACATTCGTTATCACAGCATACTCGTCGTGAAAATGTAGACGTAATGGCAACATTTTGTCTGCGAGAATTTTGAAACAAACGTCCCGATTCATCTTCTCAGTAACGTGAATTTATGGTACGAAGAAGATTCCTGAAACATGTAAAAACCCACATCCCACCTGAACTGCGCTTTCCATACCAGGCTTGATGATGATTTGCTTCATGAGCGGAATCGCGATATGTAGGACCGCACTACAAACCTCCAGTCAGATATTGTCCTGTTGGTGCGATGTTTGGCCCATTGAAGGAGTTCAGCACTGTGAGCAAAGGCCTTTTGCAAGGTCGCCGACTAAAAATGTTGATTGCATTGACTTTGTAATGTTCTCTTGATAACTTGAAAAAAATAACAACCTAAGTTCAAATGGCTCTGAGCACTATGGGACTCAACTGCTGAGGTCATTAGTCCCCTAGAACTTAGAACTAGTTAAACCTAACTAACCTAAGGACATCACAAACATCCATGGCCGAGGCAGATTCGAACCTGCGACCGTAGCGGTCTTGCGGTTCCAGACTGTAGCGCCTTTAACCGCACGGCCACTTCGGCCGGCTAACAAATTAAGTGAGCCGTTTTCTAATCTACGAGTGCCGCATATGAAAGCAAATCTGCATTATTCCATCTTAAACCCAGTGAAGATGCCTGAATGTAAAAGGCGAAAGGCATCTGCCATCATAAATAAATGTAGATTGCAGCACAAAAAAGATATTTAAACTTATAAAATGAATATTTATTCACTGGGAAACCCGACCCCTTAGAAAAATTAATTTCCACCGTCGTATCTGACAGATCTGACCCACATAGCAGTTATATCCTCAAGATCAATTATAATTAATGCAGTTATGCAAGGGATTTGGGATAACACTGTCTGGTCCTAAGAGCCCTAACCAAAATATCCTGGGTGTGGTCTCTTTAACTCTTCTCTAACGCTTTACTATGACAGAGGATTTAATAGCTATGAAATTAAAGTCACCACTTACAACATCTATAATACATTCCCTCAATAATGATACAGTTTGTAAGGAATAACAATTTTGATTCAAAACATCATCTCAGTTACTAGACAACCGTTCGCATTAGCAATCATCGTTATGTATTGTATTTAGTGTAGCCATGTAAGGAAGTGAAACATGAATGATAAGCAGTTTAGAGAGGAAGAGAATGGAAGCCTTTGAAATGTGATGCTGCAGAAGAATGCTGAACATTAAATGGGTAGATCACATAACTAATTTGGAGATACTGTGTACAATTATACAATCAGGAAGAAAATAAATTTGTGGCACAATTTACTAGAAGAAGAAATCGGTTGGTAGGACACATTCACAGCCTCAAGGCATCGCCAATTCGTGGGAAGTGTGTGTATGTGGGAGGGGGGGGGGATGGAGTGGTTATAAATTGTAAAGGCAGACCAGGAGATGAAACAGTACCCCGATTCACCAGGATATAAGTCGCAGTAGCTGTTCGGAGATGAAGAGGCTTGCACAGAATAGAGTAGAACGGAGAGATGTATCAAATCAGTTTTCCGACTGAAAACCACCACCACAACAACAACAACGTTATGTGGTGGCAAGGCTTGCTGACGAGTAAGGCTGTTAAGAAGTACATGCCATGATCTATCTTTCAGAAACAAATCAAGTTGTGTGGTAGGTAAGCAGTGATTGCCTGGCCTTGAACTGACAGAGAATGAAGATACGTTACTATTGGGCAGAAGGACTATTAAAGAGGCTGCCGCTTCTCGACAAACTAACGGGTCGTTGCATCTATCCGTCCCATGCATTACGCTGCCACAATGTATTCTTACCGTAAGCTTTGTCGTCTGTAATATGGGTGTTCTGCTAACCTCCGCTCCCTCGGACCGAACATTAATGCGCTACTCGCTATCTCCTATCCAAACAATACTCTCTATGTCCTCCCACCTAATTGCGAAAATCAAGTCTTACTGTTCTTCGCTCCTCTGGCCTGTCTGCCCACGCTCCTCTCTCGAATGTCTTCTTTGCGTCCATAAAACCGCATCGTTCCTAGATTTTTCATACCTCTTGCAACTTTTGTACAATCTTCTGTCTTGCCAACAACATGCACCAGTAATATAAACTTTATATGGTCTCTCTTCCCCTACATCTCCTCTAATCCATTTCCTTAGCGTGTTTCCCCTCTCAGAAAGTTGGGTGTAAACCCACGAACAATGACGTTTCCTTCCCACTGGCGCGATTCGGCCTCAGTGGAAATACAAATGGAAAAAATAGGCCCTGTTCCTTTGGCATCACCAGGGAAAATTACCCGCACAGTTATAACGTCCCACTCGCAGTGTTTTGTGGTCAACATTCTGAGAATTTATCTCCCTCTGTAGCCCATACCCTCTACAGTTTAATAAGTTTCTCCAGATTCCCTCACGCCACTGTCGTGTGTTCACTTGCCAACGCCTATGTAGTCTACGAGCAGGGCTGGCGGAGACAACGGTGATTCGTATATGTTTACCGCCATAGTCCTGTCTGGCCTCGATGTCGTATGCTGGGCAGTGCCGTGCCTGGCGTTAGTTCAGACGGCCGCAGAACCATCTTCGCGATTTCCTCCGCTCTTCTTCGACAATCGCTAACAGAAATGATGCAGCTATTTTACGCGCGTCCACTTTCGTAAAGAAACTGTGTGGTTTACCAGCCAAATAAAGCCGATAACGCCCGATAGAAAGCGCTGAGAGCGCAAATCACTTTAACTAACTCGTCGCGTGTGGCGACGGAGCTCATTCTCGCGACGTCGGATGTCTCGTCCGCGTCCATGTCAATGTTACCTGCCTCGTCCCATGTGAGGACAGCTCTAGTCTTGCAGCGTGCCGGAGACGAGGTGTCCCCTCTCGTGACGTGCGATAGTGCTGAACACGCCAGCAGTCTACTGGTTCCGGTAAGAGATGTTTTCCACCTTGAATCACTGAGGCGACAAGCGACATGCGTCCATGTTGATGTGACAGGCTCCTATAATGCTTTGGTGTGCAAGAAAGTGGACTTCCAACCGTTCAGTATTCTCCCAAAAGCAAAGTATTTGGAGTCATTTTCTCAGCTGTCCCACCATGTGGTTACTCACTTGCGAACTGTGAAGGCATCGTATATAGTTGGTCACATTCTACAAGCGGTAACTTGTTTCCAGCTGCATGTACAGACACATGGGGTTGTGGTGAATCAGTGCGCTTGTGTGTTCCCAGGGCGTTTGGTCTCACGTCTTCGGGAAATAAGTTCTGGCTCGCTTGCGAGGTTTCCACAATTGCTTGTGGTTGGTTTACGTTTACGGTTATGAAACACACTTGACTTCTTAGCAACAAATAATTCTGAGTTAATAACAAGCGTCAAAACGTATAGAGGGACTACTGGACACAGGGTTGTCGTAGCGATATTGAATATTGTACACCCCAAATCCTCCAAAAATAAACGTAAAATATAACTATTTAAAAAAGCAGATATAAATTAACTTGACGCTTTCCTGAGAGACAATCTCCACTCCTACCAAATTAACAATATATATGCAGATCAGATATGGCTTGAATTGAAAGAAATAGTAACGGCAGCAATTGAGAGATAATACCAAGTAAATTAACAAACGACAAAACTAATCTCTTTTCGCACACAAAACGGGTCAGAACACTGTTGCAGAAATAACGAAAAAAAAAACATGTCAAATTTAAAAAGACACAAAAGCTCCAAGATTGGGTATCTTTTACAGAAAACCGAATTTAGAGTGGACTTCAATGCGGGATGCTTATAGTAGTTTCCACAATGAAACTTTGTCTCGAAACCTGACATAAAATCGAAAGAGATTTTGGTCCTATGTGAAGCATGTTAGCGACAAGACAGAAACAATGCCTTCTCTGCGAGATAGCAGTGTAAATACTATTGACGACAGTGCTGCCAAAGCAGAATTACTAAACACAGCCTTCCCAAACTCCTTCACCAAAGAAGACGAAGTAAATATTCCAGAACTGGAATCAAGAATAGCTATCAACATGACTAACGTAGAAGCAGATATCGTCGGGGTAGTGAGACGACTTAAATCACAGATAGAAGCAAGTCTCCGGTCCAGACTGTATGCCAGTCAGGCTCGTTTTACAGTATGGTGATATAATAGCTTCAACAGTCATACACAACCGTTCGCTCGACAAAAGATGGTGTGAGGTCATCCACATGAGTGTTAAATGGAATCCGTTAAACTTCCGTCCCATGATTAATCAGTCAAATCCAAAAACCTAGAAATTACAATTACAAGCAATACACATAAGAGAGTCATTCCGTAATTAAAGAGAAAAATTCATCTGGGGAAAAAACTGTTAGTAGGACAAGTTTAGTGTTTCTAAGGCCTTAATTTGGCATCACTGAGATGAGCCCTGATCAGCTGATGTATCAATATTGTTTTGTTTATAACCTCAAAAATACATTTCTGGATGACGAGTCAACTTGAAACGACCACATTAGTTGAACAACTTCCTGTTATTCGTTTTTTACTTGCTGAAGGCGAGAAAACAGTGATATACACTGCAGAACGTCTAAAGTTTATGGTGAAGGTTGTATGAATCGTGAAAATTTTTAAAAGTGGGTAGAGCAGTTCAAAAATAGTCGCGACTCAGTGACTGACGAACACCGTTCTGGACGACCAGTTGCAGTACAACTCCCCCACTTGAAAGTTGGATTGATGACATTATTCGTGCCCACCGCCGTGTGACTGTGGAAACTATAGTTGATAAGGTTCAAGTTAGTACTGGTACAGTTCACAACATTATCACATTATCTGTAAAAAAACTGAAGTACCGCAAAACATGTGCAAGATCGGTCCCAAAGGAGTTGACGTGACTACAAGGAAAGAAGGTTGAGAGTGTGCACTACGACAGTACTGGGCACTACACATTGAAGTTTGAACAGTTTGGTTTGAGGCCACACGTGCTGTGGCACGAAAAGATATACACTCCTGGAAATTGAAATAAGAACACCGTGAATTCATTGTCCCAGGAAGGGGAAACTTTATTGACACATTCCTGGGGTCAGATACATCACATGATCACACTGACAGAACCACAGGCACATAGACACAGGCAACAGAGCATGCACAATGTCGGCACTAGTACAGTGTATATCCACCTTTCGCAGCAATGCAGGCTGCTATTCTCCCATGGAGACGATCATAGAGATGCTGGATGTAATCCTGTGGAACGGCTTGCCATGCCATTTCCACCTGGCGCCTCAGTTGGACCAGCGTTCGTGCTGGACGTGCAGACCGCGTGAGACGACGCTTCATCCAGTTCCAAACATGCTCAATGGGGGACAGATCCAGAGATCTTGCTGGCCAGGGTAGTTGACTTACACCTTCTAGAGCACGTTGGGTGGCACGGGATATATGCGGACGTGCATTGTCCTGTTGGAACAGCAAGTTCCCTTGCCGGTCTAGGAATGGTAGAACGATGGGTTCGATGACGTTTTGGATGTACCGTGCACTATTCAGTGTCCCCTCGACGATCACCAGTGGTGTACGGCCAGTGTAGGAGATCGCTCCCCACACCATGATGCCGGGTGTTGGCCCTGTGTGCCTCGGTCGTATGCAGTCCTGATTGTGGCGCTCACCTACACGGCGCCAAACACGCATACGACCATCATTGGCACCAAGGCAGAAGCGACTCTCATCGCTGAAGACGACACGTCTCCATTCGTCCCTCCATTCACGCCTGTCGCGACACCACTGAAGGCGGGCTGCACGATGTTGGGGCGTGAGCGGAAGACGGCCTAACGGTGTGCGGGACCGTAGCCCAGCTTCATGGAGACGGTTGCGAATGGTCCTCGCCGATACCCCAGGAGCAACAGTGTCCCTAATTTGGTGGGAAGTGGCGGTGCGGTCCCATACGGCACTGCGTAGGATCCTACGGTCTTGGCGTGCATCCGTGCGTCGCTGCGGTCCGGTCCCAGGTCGACGGGCACGTGCACCTTCCGCCGACCACTGGCGACAACATCGATGTACTGTGGAGACCTCACGCCCCACGTGTTGAGCAATTCGGCGGTACGTCCACCCGGCCTCCCGCATGCCCACTATACGCCCTCGCTCAAAGTCCGTCAACTGCACATACGGTTCACGTCCACGCTGTCGCGGCATGCTACCAGTGTTAAAGACTGCGATGGAGCTCCGTTGCGATGGAGCTCCGTATGCCACGGCAAACTGGCTGACACTGACGGCGGCAGTGCACAAATGCTGCACAGCTAGCGCCATTCGACGGCCAACACCGCGGTTCCTGGTGTGTCCGCTGTGCCGTGTGTGTGATCATTGCTTGTACAGCCCTCTCGCAGTGTCCGGAGCAAGTATGGTGGGTCTGACACACCGGTGTCAATGTGTTCTTTTTTCCATTTCCAGGAGTGTATATTTGTTACACTCAGCTCAATTGAGTGGCTCAAAGATGTGACTGGTCTCAATGTTTGGCAATGTTTTTCGTCATAGGATGACAGCTCACACCTGTTCAAAAATGGTTCAAATGGCTCTGAGCACTATGGGACTTAACATCTGAGGTCATCAGTCCCCTAGAACTTAGAACTACTTAAACCTAACTAACCTAAGGACATCACAAACATCCATGCCCGAGGCAGGATTCGAACCTGCGACCGTAGAGGTCGCGCGGTTCCAGACTAAAGCGCCTAGAAACGCTCGGCCACATCGGCCGGCTCACACCTGTCGTAAACTCAGTTTTTAAGCAGAAATAAAATATAAAAAATCAATGAAGGCAGGTATTGCGGTGAAATTCAAAATACTGAGTCACTCACGTTGATTTATAATTTGAACAAGTAGTTTTTTTCTATTTTTCCACGAATAATTATCTTGTGGTGCAGTTCTTCTTGTTGTCTCCGTGCTTGCTAAGAAAATGGGATGAGAAGTTACGCCTTATGCAAGACACCTTTTTTCTTTTGTTTCACCCATACATGTTTCAGCACTTTTGTGCTATCATCAGTGGGTTCTATTTATATTTTAACTGTAAATTTGTTGTTAACATATTAACATTTTCGTCGTTTACAACATTATGTAAAAGTTGCATTTATAACTTAATTGGCGAAAGGTAACATACCTTACATTATATTATTGTCCTCTTGTTTTGGTAGCTGTTAGGCTACACAATATACAACATGTCATCTGCAAACAGCAAAACGTAATTTATTTTCTATTTGTTATGTATTTACGAACGGAAATAAGACTGTATCACGTTTTCTTTCTGTAACTTACAGTTTTGAAGTTGTGGTACGTTTTCCTGTTTTGTTGGCGAAGTAAATTGGCTTACTTCTTGGCCTGTGTTCGTGTGGCAATGCAGTTTATCGATTATTCAAAACATAGGCGGAGTTTTCGCTGCCATTACGTGTTGTTGTGGTTATGTGGCGTTCATTTGTTTCGTAGCGTGTTCTGTTGACTGAGGCGCGCGAGTTTGAATTGTATTTGGTGTTAGTTGTGTGTGGTTTATGTGGGTTTGTCTGTGTGTGATGAGTACTGGGGCAGAGAGGGAGTGTGTGTGTGTGTGTGTGTGTGTGTGTGTGTGTGTGTGTGTGTGTGAGAGAGAGAGAGAGAGAGAGAGAGAGGGACTGAAAGAAAGAAAGAAAGAAAGAAAAGAGAGAGGATTTATGTGTGTGTGTGTGTTTTACTTGTATAGTTCTTCTATTGTGGCGAAAAGAGTTTTGTTGCACAGTGATGTGTATTCATTGAGTACTTTCTTTCCTTGGGCTATTGATTTTTGGATGTGGTAGTTTTCTTCTATAGTTAATTTTTGGTATAGGCTGCTGCTAGTTTTTAGGATGTGAAGGTCAGTTTCAATGTTTGTTGGGTGGTGGTTGTGTGCTACCAGGCGGTCTGCAAATGTTGAGTGTGTGCTATTGCTTTTCAGTGCTCTGAGGTGTTCATTATATCTGGTTCTGAAGGTCCTGCATGTTTGGCCCACATATACAGATTGACAGCAGTTGCAAGTAAGTTGGTAGATGCCAGACTGGCTGTATTTGTCAGTGTTGGTGGTAATTCTTCCAAGTCTGCTCTGTATTGTGTTGTTGGTTCTGTATGCTATGTTGAGTCCTTGTTTCTTGAGTATATTAGCCACCCTGTGTGTGACTTTGTTGTTGTAAGTCATTATGTGCCATTTGTTGCTTACTGTCTGCCGATTTGTTGTGTGATGAGTTGTGTTTGTATGTGTGTGTGTTTCATGGTTATGTGCTGTTTGTTTTTGTTAATTTGTGGTTTATTTTGTCTACTCTCTTTGCTTCATATCCATTCTCCTGTGCAATTTGTTTTATTGTGTTCAGTTCTTGTGTGTAGTCATGCTTATTCATGGGTATTTTGTTCAGCCCGTGAAGTGAATATCTGAAACTGGCTTCTTTGTGGGTTATGGGGTGATTGGATTGGTTATGAATAATGGTGCTGGTGAGTGTGGGTTTTCTGTAGATTGTGAATTCATGTTTGTTGTTTCTCTTGTGTATAGTGAGATCTAAGAAATTAAGTTTTTCATCTGTTTGTGTTTCTATGGTGAATTGTATTTGTGGGTGGATGGAGTTTATGTTATCATGAAGTTCTTTTATGCGGGACAGTGGTTCATCTATTAAGCAAATTATGTCATCTACGTATCTGTACCAATATATTATTTTGTATTGTTTTGGTATTACTATTTTGTCAAAGATTTGTTTTTCTATCTGGTTGAGGAAAATGTCAGCTAGGAGGCCACTGATTGGGGATCCCATGGGTAGTCCATCTTGTTGAGAGTAAAATCTGTTGTTGAATGTGAAGTAGTTCTGTTCTGTGATGAGCCTGAGTATGGCTAATATTTCTTGTATGTTTGTTGTGGGTATGTTTCCTTGCAGTTGGAGGTTTCTTTCTATTATGTTGATGGTTTCTTCTGTTGGGATGTGTGTGTACATTGAAATTATATCAAATGAAACCAATGTTGCTGTGTTTGGTATGTTTTCATTTTTTATTTTTTCTATTAAGTCACTTGAGTTCTTTAGACTTCTGTTGCCAGTGTATTTGAATATTGTCTGTAGCAGAGTGTGTGTCTGTTTGGCTAAGTGGTATGTTGGTGCTTTGGTGAAGTTAATTAATTGACGTATGGGTATTCCGGGTTTGTGAACAATAGGCAATGATTTTAGGGTGGGGGCCTTGGGATTTTTCTGTATCATTTTTTAATCTGTGTTTCTGTGAAAATTGTTTCTATATTTCTCAGGGTTTTCTGTAACTTGCTTTGGTATCGGTTTGTTGGGTCACTTGTTAATTCTGTGATGTTGTTGCTTTGGATGAATTCTAATGTTTTGTGAATGTATTCCTGTTTGTTTATGACTACTATTGAATTACATTTGTCTGATTTTGTGATGAAGGCATTTTCTTGTGTTAATTTATTCTGTAGTTTTCTGTAGGTTTTTTCTTCAGGATTCCTAGTGTTTTCTTTTATGGTGGTTTTGTTCTCTTTGATTATATTTCTTATTTCCTCAGCAATTAGTTCTCTTGTTAGGTTTGCATTAAATTTAGGTGTGTTTAGTGTTTCTTGTTGCTTTATGATGTTTTCAGTTTCTGTTATGATATTTTCTATTGTCCTATGTGACACCATTGTGTTAATGTTATGTTTGGGACCCTTTTCAAGTAGGCTGCTTTCTTGTTCAGATAATTTTATGTCTGTTAGATTAATTACTCTTTTGTGAAATGTGTGTTGGTTGTATTGGTGGTGGGATTGGTTATGTGGCGTTCATTGTTTGGTAGAGTGTTCTGTTGGCTGACCACAACAACACGTAATGGCAGCGAAAACTCCGCCTATGTTTTGAATAATCGATAAACTGCATTGCCACACGAACACAGGCAAAGAAGTAAGCCCATTTACTTCGCCAACAAAACAGGAATACGTACCACAACTTCAAAACTGTAAGTTACAGAAAGAAAACGTGATACAGTCTTATTTCCGTTCGTAAATACATAACAAATAGAAAATAAATTACGTTTTGCTGTTTGCAGATGACATGTTGTACATTGTATAGCATAACAGCTACCAAAACAAGAGGACAATAATACAATGTAAGGTATGTTACTTTTCGCCAATTAAGTTATAAATGCAACTTTTACATAATGTTGTAAACGACGAAAATGTTAATATGTTAACAACAAATTTACAGTTAAAAATATAAATAGAACCCACTGATGATAGCACAAAAGTGCTGAAACATGTATGGGTGAAACAAAAGAAAAAAGGTGTCTTGCATAAGGCGTAACTTCTCATCCCATTTTCTTAGCAAGCACGGAGACAACAAGAAGAACTGCACCACAAGATGATTATTTCTACACCAAGCCAGGTATTTCCATCGCAGCTCTTCAACAAATATCAGAACACAACCATCAGACTTCATAAAACGATACTCAACATTAAGTTCAATAAACTGTGTTTGGCATATGAAATTGTACCTAACTATGTAACAATAACTGTAAACAACATGCCACTAGCAGCACAGCAGACAAAACGTAAGGCAGAAATCATGTGGATAAAGCAAGATATCCGGTCTTTGTATTCCAAAAAACAGACTCTGAATATTGAATTATACAGATTGCATTTAGAATTAGCTAATCACATAACATACCCACCATTTTTTGACGAACTAATATACAGGGTTAGAACATACACTGAGACCATAATAGGGAGAAAACAGACAATCCAACAAAAGAAACTCACAAAAATGTTAAATCACACAAACACCCACCAATCCCACCACCAATACAACCAACACACATTTCACAAAAGAGTGATTAATCTAACAGACATAAAATTATCTGAACAAGAAAGCAGCCTACTTGAAAAGGGTCCCAAACATAACATTAACACAATGGTGTCACATAGGACAAAAAAAAATCATAACAGAAACTGAAAACATCATAAAGCAACAAGAAACACTAAACACACCTGAATTTAATGCAAACCTAACAAGACAACTAGTTGCTGAGGAAATAAGAAATATAATCAATGAGAACAAAACCACCATAAATGAAAACACTAGGACTCCTGAAGAAAAAAACCTACAGAAAACTACAGAATAAATTAACACAAGAAAATGCCTTCATCACAAAATCTGACAAATGTAATTCAATAGTAGTCATAAACAAACAGGAATACATTCACAAAACATTAGAATTCATCCAAAGCAACAACATCACAGAATTAACAAGTGACCCAACAAACCGATACCAAAGCAAGTTACAGAAAACCCTGAGAAATATAGAAACAATTTTCACAGAAACACAGATTAAAAAATGATACAGAAAAATCCCAAGGCCCCCACCCTAAAATCATTGCCTATTGTTCACAAACCCGGAATACCCATACGTCAATTAATTAACTTCACCAAAGCACCAACATACCACTTAGCCAAACAGACACACACTCTGCTACAGACAATATTCAAATACACTGGCAACAGAAGTCTAAAGAACTCAAGTGACTTAATAGAAAAAATAAAAAATGAAAACATACCAAACACAGCAACATTGGTTTCATTTGATATAATTTCAATGTACACACACATCCCAACAGAATAAACCATCAGCATAATAGAAAGAAACCTCCAACTGCAAGGAAACATACCCACAACAAACATACAAGAAATATTAGCCATACTCAGGCTCATCACAGAACAGAACTACTTCACATTCAACAACAGATTTTACTCTCAACAAGATGGACTACCCATGGGATCCCCAATCAGTGGCCTCCTAGCTGACATTTTCCTCAACCAGATAGAAAAACAAATCTTTGACAAAATAGTAATACCAAAACAATACAACATAATATATTGGTACAGATACGTAGATGACATAATTTGCTTAATAGATGAACCACTGTCCCGCATAAAAGAACTTCATGATAACATAAACTCCATCCACCCACAAATACAATTCACCATAGAAACACAAACAGATGAAAAACTTAATTTCTTAGATCTCACTATACACAAGAGAAACAACAAACATGAATTCACAATCTACAGAAAACCCACACTCACCAGCACCATTATTCATAACCAATCCAATCACCCCATAACCCACAAAGAAGCCAGTTTCAGATATTCACTTCACAGGCTGAACAAAATACCCATGAATAAGCATGACTACACACAAGAACTGAACACAATAAAACAAATTGCACAGGAGAATGGATATGAAGCAAAGAGAGTAGACAAAATAAACCACAAATTAACAAAAACAAACAGCACATAACCATGAAACACACACACATACAAACACAACTCATCACACAACAAATCGGCAGACAGTAAGCAACAAATGGCACATAATGACTTACAACAACAAAGTCACACACAGGGTGGCTAATATACTCAAGAAACAAGGACTCAACATAGCATACAGAACCAACAACACAATACAGAGCAGACTTGGAAGAATTACCACCAACACTGACAAATACAGCCAGTCTGGCATCTACCAACTTACTTGCAACTGCTGTCAATCTGTATATGTGGGCCAAACATGCAGGACCTTCAGAACCAGATATAATGAACACCTCAGAGCACTGAAAAGCAATAGCACACACTCAACATTTGCAGACCGCCTGGTAGCACACAACCACCACCCAACAAACATTGAAACTGACCTTCACATCCTAAAAACTAGCAGCAGCCTATACCAAAAATTAACTATAGAAGAAAACTACCACATCCAAAAATCAATAGCCCAAGGAAAGAAAGTACTCAATGAATACACATCACTGTGCAACAAAACTCTTTTCGCCACAATAGAAGAACTATACAAGTAAAACACACACACACACATAAATCCTCTCTCTTTTCTTTCTTTCTTTCTTTCTTTCAGTCTCTCTCTCTCTCTCTCTCTCTCTCTCTCTCTCACACACACACACACACACACACACACACACACACACACACACACACACACACACACACTCCCACACACTCCCTCTCTGCCCCAGTACTCATCACACACAGACAAACCCACATCAACCACACACAACTAACACCAAATACAATTCAAACTCGCGCGCCTCAGCCAACAGAACACACTACGAAACAAATGAACGCCACATAACCACAACAACACGTAATGGCAGCGAAAACTCCGCCTATGTTTTGAATAATCGATAAACTGCATTGCCACACGAACACAGGCAAAGAAGTAAGCCCATTTACTTCGCCAACAAAACAGGAATACGTACCACAACTTCAGAACTGTAAGTTACAGAAAGAAAACGTGATACAGTCTTATTTCCGTTCGTAAATACATAACAAATAGAAAATAAATTACATTTTGCTGTTTGCAGATGACGTGTTGTATATTGTGTACCATAACAGCTACCAAAACAAGAGGACAATAATATAATGTAAGGTATGTTACTTTTCGCCAATTAAGTTATAAATGCAACTTTTACATAATGTTGTAAACGACGAAAATGTTAATATGTTAACAACAAATTTACAGTTAAAAATATAAATAGAACCCACTGATGATAGCACAAAAGTGCTGAAACATGTATGGGTGAAACAAAAGAAAAAAGGTGTCTTGCATAAGGCGTAACTTCTCATCCCATTTTCTTAGCAAGCACGGAGACAACAAGAAGAACTGCACCACAAGATGATTATTTCTACACCAAGCCAGGTATTTCCATCGCAGCTCTTCAACAAATATCAGAACACAACCATCAGACTTCATAAAACGATACTCAACATTAAGTTCAATAAACTGTGTTTGGCATATGAAATTGTACCTAACTATGTAACAATAACTGTAAACAACATGCCACTAGCAGCACAGCAGACAAAACGTAAGGCAGAAATCATGTGGATAAAGCAAGATATCCGGTCTTTGTATTCCAAAAAACAGACTCTGAATATTGAATTATACAGATTGCATTTAGAATTAGCTAATCACATAACATACCCACCATTTTTTGACGAACTAATATACAGGGTTAGAACATACACTGAGACCATAATAGGGAGAAAACAGACAATCCAACAAAAGAAACTCACAAAAATGTTAAATCACACAAACACCCACCAATCCCACCACCAATACAACCAACACACATTTCACAAAAGAGTGATTAATCTAACAGACATAAAATTATCTGAACAAGAAAGCAGCCTACTTGAAAAGGGTCCCAAACATAAAATTCACACAATGGTGTCACATAGGGCAATAGAAAATATCATAACAGAAACTGAAAACATCATAAAGCAACAAGAAACACTAAACACACCTGAATTTAATGCAAACCTAACAAGACAACTAGTTGCTGAGGAAATAAGAAATATAATCAATGGGAACAAAACCACCATAAATGAAAACACTAGGACTCCTGAAGAAAAAAACCTACAGAAAACTACAGAATAAATTAACACAAGAAAATGCCTTCATCACAAAATCTGACAAATGTAATTCAATAGTAGTCATAAACAAACAGGAATACATTCACAAAACATTAGAATTCATCCAAAGCAACAACATCACAGAATTAACAAGTGACCCAACAAACCGATACCAAAGCAAGTTACAGAAATCCCTGAGAAATATAGAAACAATTTTCACAGAAACACAGATTAAAACATGATACAGAAAAATCCCAAGGCCCCCACCCTAAAATCATTGCCTATTGTTCACAAACCCGGAATACCCATACGTCAATTAATTAACTTCACCAAAGCACCAACATACCACTTAGCCAAACAGACACACACTCTGCTACAGACAATATTCAAATACACTGGCAACAGAAGTCTAAAGAACTCAAGTGACTTAATAGAAAAAATAAAAAATGAAAACATACCAAACACAGCAACATTGGTTTCATTTGATATAATTTCAATGTACACACACATCCCAACAGAATAAACCATCAGCATAATAGAAAGAAACCTCCAACTGCAAGGAAACATACCCACAACAAACATACAAGAAATATTAGCCATACTCAGGCTCATCACAGAACAGAACTACTTCACATTCAACAACAGATTTTACTCTCAACAAGATGGACTACCCATGGGATCCCCAATCAGTGGCCTCCTAGCTGACATTTTCCTCAACCAGATAGAAAAACAAATCTTTGACAAAATAGTAATACCAAAACAATACAACATAATATATTGGTACAGATACGTAGATGACATAATTTGCTTAATAGATGAACCACTGTCCCGCATAAAAGAACTTCATGATAACATAAACTCCATCCACCCACAAATACAATTCACCATAGAAACACAAACAGATGAAAAACTTAATTTCTTAGATCTCACTATACACAAGAGAAACAACAAACATGAATTCACAATCTACAGAAAACCCACACTCACCAGCACCATTATTCATAACCAATCCAATCACCCCATAACCCACAAAGAAGCCAGTTTCAGATATTCACTTCACAGGCTGAACAAAATACCCATGAATAAGCATGACTACACACAAGAACTGAACACAATAAAACAAATTGCACAGGAGAATGGATATGAAGCAAAGAGAGTAGACAAAATAAACCACAAATTAACAAAAACAAACAGCACATAACCATGAAACACACACACATACAAACACAACTCATCACACAACAAATCGGCAGACAGTAAGCAACAAATGGCACATAATGACTTACAACAACAAAGTCACACACAGGGTGGCTAATATACTCAAGAAACAAGGACTCAACATAGCATACAGAACCAACAACACAATACAGAGCAGACTTGGAAGAATTACCACCAACACTGACAAATACAGCCAGTCTGGCATCTACCAACTTACTTGCAACTGCTGTCAATCTGTATATGTGGGCCAAACATGCAGGACCTTCAGAACCAGATATAATGAACACCTCAGAGCACTGAAAAGCAATAGCACACACTCAACATTTGCAGACCGCCTGGTAGCACACAACCACCACCCAACAAACATTGAAACTGACCTTCACATCCTAAAAACTAGCAGCAGCCTATACCAAAAATTAACTATAGAAGAAAACTACCACATCCAAAAATCAATAGCCCAAGGAAAGAAAGTACTCAATGAATACACATCACTGTGCAACAAAACTCTTTTCGCCACAATAGAAGAACTATACAAGTAAAACACACACACACACATAAATCCTCTCTCTTTTCTTTCTTTCTTTCTTTCTTTCAGTCTCTCTCTCTCTCTCTCTCTCTCTCTCTCTCTCTCACACACACACACACACACACACACACACACACACACACACACACACACTCCCACACACTCCCTCTCTGCCCCAGTACTCATCACACACAGACAAACCCACATCAACCACACACAACTAACACCAAATACAATTCAAACTCGCGCGCCTCAGCCAACAGAACACACTACGAAACAAATGAACGCCACATAACCACAACAACACGTAATGGCAGCGAAAACTCCGCCTATGTTTTGAATAATCGATAAACTGCATTGCCACACGAACACAGGCAAAGAAGTAAGCCCATTTACTTCGCCAACAAAACAGGAATACGTACCACAACTTCAGAACTGTAAGTTACAGAAAGAAAACGTGATACAGTCTTATTTCCGTTCGTAAATACATAACAAATAGAAAATAAATTACATTTTGCTGTTTGCAGATGACGTGTTGTATATTGTGTACCATAACAGCTACCAAAACAAGAGGACAATAATATAATGTAAGGTATGTTACTTTTCGCCAATTAAGTTATAAATGCAACTTTTACATAATGTTGTAAACGACGAAAATGTTAATATGTTAACAACAAATTTACAGTTAAAAATATAAATAGAACCCACTGATGATAGCACAAAAGTGCTGAAACATGTATGGGTGAAACAAAAGAAAAAAGGTGTCTTGCATAAGGCGTAACTTCTCATCCCATTTTCTTAGCAAGCACGGAGACAACAAGAAGAACTGCACCACAAGATGATTATTTCTACACCAAGCCAGGTATTTCCATCGCAGCTCTTCAACAAATATCAGAACACAACCATCAGACTTCATAAAACGATACTCAACATTAAGTTCAATAAACTGTGTTTGGCATATGAAATTGTACCTAACTATGTAACAATAACTGTAAACAACATGCCACTAGCAGCACAGCAGACAAAACGTAAGGCAGAAATCATGTGGATAAAGCAAGATATCCGGTCTTTGTATTCCAAAAAACAGACTCTGAATATTGAATTATACAGATTGCATTTAGAATTAGCTAATCACATAACATACCCACCATTTTTTGACGAACTAATATACAGGGTTAGAACATACACTGAGACCATAATAGGGAGAAAACAGACAATCCAACAAAAGAAACTCACAAAAATGTTAAATCACACAAACACCCACCAATCCCACCACCAATACAACCAACACACATTTCACAAAAGAGTGATTAATCTAACAGACATAAAATTATCTGAACAAGAAAGCAGCCTACTTGAAAAGGGTCCCAAACATAAAATTCACACAATGGTGTCACATAGGGCAATAGAAAATATCATAACAGAAACTGAAAACATCATAAAGCAACAAGAAACACTAAACACACCTGAATTTAATGCAAACCTAACAAGACAACTAGTTGCTGAGGAAATAAGAAATATAATCAATGGGAACAAAACCACCATAAATGAAAACACTAGGACTCCTGAAGAAAAAAACCTACAGAAAACTACAGAATAAATTAACACAAGAAAATGCCTTCATCACAAAATCTGACAAATGTAATTCAATAGTAGTCATAAACAAACAGGAATACATTCACAAAACATTAGAATTCATCCAAAGCAACAACATCACAGAATTAACAAGTGACCCAACAAACCGATACCAAAGCAAGTTACAGAAATCCCTGAGAAATATAGAAACAATTTTCACAGAAACACAGATTAAAACATGATACAGAAAAATCCCAAGGCCCCCACCCTAAAATCATTGCCTATTGTTCACAAACCCGGAATACCCATACGTCAATTAATTAACTTCACCAAAGCACCAACATACCACTTATCCAAACAGACACACACTCTGCTACAGACAATATTCAAATACACTGGCAACAGAAGTCTAAAGAACTCAAGTGACTTAATAGAAAAAATAAAAAATGAAAACATACCAAACACAGCAACATTGGTTTCATTTGATATAATTTCAATGTACACACACATCCCAACAGAATAAACCATCAACATAATAGAAAGAAACCTCCAGCTGCAAGGAAACATACCCACAACAAACATACAAGAAATATTAGCCATACTCAGGCTCATCACAGAACAGAACTACTTCACATTCAACAACAGATTTTACTCTCAACAAGATGGACTACCCATGGGATCCCCAATCAGTGGCCTCCTAGCTGACATTTTCCTCAACCAGATAGAAAAACAACTCTTTGACAAAATAGTAATACCAAAACAATACAAAATAATATATTGGTACAGATACGTAGATGACATAATTTGCTTAATAGATGAACCACTGTCCCGCATAAAAGAACTTCATGATAACATAAACTCCATCCACCCACAAATACAATTCACCATAGAAACACAAACAGATGAAAAACTTAATTTCTTAGATCTCACTATACACAAGAGAAACAACAAACATGAATTCACAATCTACAGAAAACCCACACTCACCAGCACCATTATTCATAACCAATCCAATCACCCCATAACCCACAAAGAAGCCAGTTTCAGATATTCACTTCACAGGCTGAACAAAATACCCATGAATAAGCATGACTACACACAAGAACTGAACACAATAAAACAAATTGCACAGGAGAATGGATATGAAGCAAAGAGAGTAGACAAAATAAACCACAAATTAACAAAAACAAACAGCACATAACCATGAAACACACACACATACAAACACAACTCATCACACAACAAATCGGCAGACAGTAAGCAACAAATGGCACATAATGACTTACAACAACAAAGTCACACACAGGGTGGCTAATATACTCAAGAAACAAGGACTCAACATAGCATACAGAACCAACAACACAATACAGAGCAGACTTGGAAGAATTACCACCAACACTGACAAATACAGCCAGTCTGGCATCTACCAACTTACTTGCAACTGCTGTCAATCTGTATATGTGGGCCAAACATGCAGGACCTTCAGAACCAGATATAATGAACACCTCAGAGCACTGAAAAGCAATAGCACACACTCAACATTTGCAGACCGCCTGGTAGCACACAACCACCACCCAACAAACATTGAAACTGACCTTCACATCCTAAAAACTAGCAGCAGCCTATACCAAAAATTAACTATAGAAGAAAACTACCACATCCAAAAATCAATAGCCCAAGGAAAGAAAGTACTCAATGAATACACATCACTGTGCAACAAAACTCTTTTCGCCACAATAGAAGAACTATACAAGTAAAACACACACACACACATAAATCCTCTCTCTTTTCTTTCTTTCTTTCTTTCTTTCAGTCTCTCTCTCTCTCTCTCTCTCTCTCTCTCTCTCTCACACACACACACACACACACACACACACACACACACACACACACACACTCCCACACACTCCCTCTCTGCCCCAGTACTCATCACACACAGACAAACCCACATCAACCACACACAACTAACACCAAATACAATTCAAACTCGCGCGCCTCAGCCAACAGAACACACTACGAAACAAATGAACGCCACATAACCACAACAACACGTAATGGCAGCGAAAACTCCGCCTATGTTTTGAATAATCGATAAACTGCATTGCCACACGAACACAGGCAAAGAAGTAAGCCCATTTACTTCGCCAACAAAACAGGAATACGTACCACAACTTCAGAACTGTAAGTTACAGAAAGAAAACGTGATACAGTCTTATTTCCGTTCGTAAATACATAACAAATAGAAAATAAATTACATTTTGCTGTTTGCAGATGACGTGTTGTATATTGTGTACCATAACAGCTACCAAAACAAGAGGACAATAATATAATGTAAGGTATGTTACTTTTCGCCAATTAAGTTATAAATGCAACTTTTACATAATGTTGTAAACGACGAAAATGTTAATATGTTAACAACAAATTTACAGTTAAAAATATAAATAGAACCCACTGATGATAGCACAAAAGTGCTGAAACATGTATGGGTGAAACAAAAGAAAAAAGGTGTCTTGCATAAGGCGTAACTTCTCATCCCATTTTCTTAGCAAGCACGGAGACAACAAGAAGAACTGCACCACAAGATGATTATTTCTACACCAAGCCAGGTATTTCCATCGCAGCTCTTCAACAAATATCAGAACACAACCATCAGACTTCATAAAACGATACTCAACATTAAGTTCAATAAACTGTGTTTGGCATATGAAATTGTACCTAACTATGTAACAATAACTGTAAACAACATGCCACTAGCAGCACAGCAGACAAAACGTAAGGCAGAAATCATGTGGATAAAGCAAGATATCCGGTCTTTGTATTCCAAAAAACAGACTCTGAATATTGAATTATACAGATTGCATTTAGAATTAGCTAATCACATAACATACCCACCATTTTTTGACGAACTAATATACAGGGTTAGAACATACACTGAGACCATAATAGGGAGAAAACAGACAATCCAACAAAAGAAACTCACAAAAATGTTAAATCACACAAACACCCACCAATCCCACCACCAATACAACCAACACACATTTCACAAAAGAGTGATTAATCTAACAGACATAAAATTATCTGAACAAGAAAGCAGCCTACTTGAAAAGGGTCCCAAACATAAAATTCACACAATGGTGTCACATAGGGCAATAGAAAATATCATAACAGAAACTGAAAACATCATAAAGCAACAAGAAACACTAAACACACCTGAATTTAATGCAAACCTAACAAGACAACTAGTTGCTGAGGAAATAAGAAATATAATCAAAGAGAACAAAACCACCATAAATGAAAACACTAGGACTCCTGAAGGAAAAAACCTACAGAAAACTACAGAATAAATTAACACAAGAAAATGCCTTCATCACAAAATCTGACAAATGTAATTCAATAGTAGTCATAAACAAACAGGAATACATTCACAAAACATTAGAATTCATCCAAAGCAACAACATCACAGAATTAACAAGTGACCCAACAAACTGATACCAAAGCATGTTACAGAAAACCCTGAGAAACATACAAACAATTCTCACAGAAACACAGATTAAAAAATGATACAGAAAAATCCCAAGGCCCCCACCCTAAAATCATTGCCTATTGTTCACAAACCCGGAATACCCATACGTCAATTAATTAACTTAGCCAAACAGACACACACTCTGCTACAGACAATATTCAAATACACTGGCAACAGAATTCTAAAGAACTCAAGTGACTTAATAGAAAAAATAAAAAATGAAAATATACCAAACACAGCAACATTGGTTTCATTTGATATAATTTCAATGTACACACACATCCCAACAGAATAAACCATCAACATAATAGAAAGAAACCTCCAACTGCAAGGAAACATACCCACAACAAACATACAAGAAATATTAGCCATACTCAGGCTCATCACAGAACAGAACTACTTCACATTCAACAACAGATTTTACTCTCAACAAGATGGACTACCCATGGGATCCCCAATCAGTGGCCTCCTAGCTGACATTTTCCTCAACCAGATAGAAAAACAAATCTTTGACAAAATAGTAATACCAAAACAATACAAAATAATATATTGGTACAGATACGTAGATGACATAATTTGCTTAATAGATGAACCACTGTCCCACATAAAAGAACTTCATGATAACATAAACTCCATCCACCCACAAATACAATTCACCATAGAAACACAAACAGATGAAAAACTTAATTTCTTAGATCTCACTATACACAAGAGAAACAACAAACATGAATTCACAATCTACAGAAAACCCACACTCACCAGCACCATTATTCATAACCAATCCAATCACCCCATAACCCACAAAGAAGCCAGTTTCAGATATTCACTTCACAGGCTGAACAAAATACCCATGAATAAGCATGACTACACACAAGAACTGAACACAATAAAACAAATTGCACAGGAGAATGGATATGAAGCAAAGAGAGTAGACAAAATAAACCACAAATTAACAAAAACAAACAGCACATAACCATGAAACACACACACATACAAACACAACTCATCACACAACAAATCGGCAGACAGTAAGCAACAAATGGCACATAATGACTTACAACAACAAAGTCACACACAGGGTGGCTAATATACTCAAGAAAGAAGGACTCAACATAGCATACAGAACCAACAACACAATACAGAGCAGACTTGGAAGAATTACCACCAACACTGACAAATACAGCCAGTCTGGCATCTACCAACTTACTTGCAACTGCTGTCAATCTGTATATGTGGGCCAAACATGCAGGACCTTCAGAACCAGATATAATGAACACCTCAGAGCACTGAAAAGCAATAGCACACACTCAACATTTGCAGACCGCCTGGTAGCACACAACCACCACCCAACAAACATTGAAACTGACCTTCACATCCTAAAAACTAGCAGCAGCCTATACCAAAAATTAACTATAGAAGAAAACTACCACATCCAAAAATCAATAGCCCAAAGAAAGAAAGTACTCAATGAATACACATCACTGTGCAACAAAACTCTTTTCGCCACAATAGAAGAACTATACAAGTAAAACACACACACACATAAATCCTCTCTCTTTTCTTTCTTTCTTTCTTTCAGTCCCTCTCTCTCTCTCTCTCTCTCTCTCTCTCACACACACACACACACACACACACTCCCACACACTCCCACACACTCCCTCTCTGCCCCAGTACTCATCACACACAGACAAACCCACATCAACCACACACAACTAACACCAAATACAATTCAAACTCGCGCGCCTCAGCCAACAGAACACGCTACGAAACAAATGAACGCCACATAACCACAACAACACGTAATGGCAGCGAAAACTCCGCCTATGTTTTGAATAATCGATAAACTGCATTGCCACACGAACACAGGCAAAGAAGTAAGCCCATTTACTTCGCCAACAAAACAGGAATACGTACCACAACTTCAAAACTGTAAGTTACAGAAAGAAAACGTGATACAGTCTTATTTCCGTTCGTAAATACATAACAAATAGAAAATAAATTACATTTTGCTGTTTGCAGATGACATGTTGTATATTGTGTACCATAACAGCTACCAAAACAAGAGGACAATAATATAATGTAAGGTATGTTACTTTTCGCCAATTAAGTTATAAATGCAACTTTTACATAATGTTGTAAACGACGAAAATGTTAATATGTTAACAACAAATTTACAGTTAAAAATATAAATAGAACCCACTGATGATAGCACAAAAGTGCTGAAACATGTATGGGTGAAACAAAAGAAAAAAGGTGTCTTGCATAAGGCGGAACTTCTCATCCCATTTTCCACGAATAGTCTTCAATATATTGACTAAACGCTTATAATGCAGTCTGAGGGGCTTTTACGTAAGTGCGGCGGTTAATAAGTGACGCTACTACAGTTCACTATAAAATTCATATGTCGCGATCACGACACTCGACTGTCTGTTCACAGTATACACTATTGTTTGCTGTCCTAATCCACTATATTGCGCTCAACTTGATCGGTTTCGAACGTCGCTAAATACATACTTGTCCCCGGCCGTTGCTATCAACCCAATACTACCCCCAGACGGGCGACACGTCCGGCTCTTAGCCTCGCTCAAACTCCCCAGTCATAAGATGGCCGCCCTATGCACCTTCGAAACGACTGCCTAACTCAAAATAATGTTTGTCGAGAAGAATCACGAATATTCTAAAACTAAACACAAAAACACATATGACACATTGAAAAATATGGAAAATTTCCGGGCAATAACAATTTAAAGTCCCATTTTCTGTATCTGCCACAGTTTATTCACAAATAATGTTCTTGTGGCGTGATATTGCTTTTCCCGGATTTCTGGTAAATAAACAAATAAAAATACATACTTAGTTACTCATCTACGTCTTTAAACTTTAGAATGCTGCCCTGGTTTCGTCTCTTTAAATTTACTTATTACCAAAAACACAGTTTGCCTTAGTCGTAACCCATATTCAGACCTCTCATTCAAAACTGGTACATATTCAGCTAAATCACCTATGATTGCTCGATGCAGCTCTACTAGCTGCATCCGTAAACACTTTGTTCACATTAATCGACCAAAGCAATGCTGACATACTGGCTTTTGAACTTTCATAAATTTACAGTTTTTAAGACGACAATAGCTTTTAAACTATATATATTTTTGTGGCACCTCTATGTAATTTAGCTTTTCATATTTCTCTGTCCATGAGTGCCAACTCGCACCTATGTGTCACTCTTAGTTTTGTTTTTATTAGTTTTTCTCTGGAATATAAATTCCTCCCAGCGCGAAAACACGGTCATATATGCCCCTGCCAAGCGCTCGGCTTTTTCCAAAACCGCATAAACGCTAGCCGTTCGCCATGGACCCGTAGAAACTACAAGCCACGTGCTCTTCGGCGGGAAACTGCCGCTCTAAAATCCCGCCACAGCTTGTGCGCTCACAGCACGGAGCTAAAGGAGCATTATGAAAGAAAAGGTGAGCACTTCCTCAACAAAATTTTAACTTCTAATGAAACTCGAGTTCACTATTATGAGCCAGAAGCAAAAAGACAAAGCATGGAGTGGAAGCACACCAACTCACCTGTCAAGAAAAAATTCAAAACACAAGCATCAGCAGGAAAGTCATGTTTACGGCGATTTGGGATGCTGAAGGTGCAGTTTTTTTGTGATTATCTCGAAGAGTAGCGTACAATTGACAGCAAATACTACTCGGATTTGCATTTAAACCAGGTTAAGCCAGCTGTGAGAGAGAGAGACATCGTGGATCTCAGAGGAGAGGTGTGATTCTCCAGCAAGACAACGCACGTCCTCATATTGCTCAAATAACCCGTCAAAACGTCAACAAAATGGGCCGGGAAGTACTGCCTCATCCCCTTACAGTCCTGATTTAGCACCTATTGATTTCCATTTGTTTGGTGCACTGAAGAAGGCATTACGTGGGAGGAGGTTCCAGGACAACAAGGATGCGAAAAAGTTTGTGGAAAATCGGTTCAAACATCAAAATAAAGAGTTCTTTGCAGCCGGAATAAGAAAGCTTGAAGCCCGTTGGAACAAGTGCATAAATGTTCAAGGGAATTATGCTGAAAAGTAGAAATGAATTGTTTGGTAAAAATAAACGTTTTTACCTCCAGACCAATTTGCCCCTTTAATTACTTAATGGCCCTCGTAGAAAATATTGTGGAGAAGGGCAACCCAAGACTGCGTTTTATTGGCAGGATACTTGGAAAATGTAACAGATCTACTTAAGATATTGTCTACACTACTCTTGTCCGACATGTTTTAGAATACTGCTGCGCGGTGTTGGATTCTTACCAGATAGGATTGACAGAATACATCGAGAAAGTTCAAAGAAGGGCAGCAATTTTTGTATTATCGGGAAATAGGGGAGAGAAGGTCACTGAAATGATACAGGATTTGAGGTGGACATCATTAAAACAAAGGTCTTTTTCGTTGCGGCGGAATCTTCTTGCGAAATTTCAATTACCAACTTTCTCTTCCGAATGCGAAAACGTTTTGTTGACGTCTACCTGCATATGAAGAAACGATTATCATAATAAAATAAGAGAAATCAGAGCTCGCACGAAAAGATGCAGGTGCTGGTTTTCTCCGCGCGCTGTACGAGATTGGAATAATAGATAATTATTGTAAAGGGGTTCTATGAACCCTCTGCCAGGCACTTAAATGTGATTTTCAGAGTATCGATGTAGATGCAGATGTATACGTACATTTTTATGCTCCTTTCTCCTGCGAATCACTTGGAGAATCTGTTACCAACAGCTTATCTGTTTGATGTTTTGTACTGTCAATGTCTGTTGCGATGTCTGTGGGATCTGATTGAAATCTCGTATAACAGCCTATGTCAGTGATTGCATGATCAGCTTAGTGTGTTTATTGATGGGGAATTAATTCTACAACTCATTTTGGAGGAAATTATCAGAGAATCTCGCTTTTTAAAGTGTTAAGCATCTGTACTTGTATATGGTTGTCACTACCGTTGTTTAAATTATCACTCGATGGGGTGTGTCTCTGTTTGAATTGTCCGAGGTTATGTCCAACAAACATTTCGGGCAATGGAGACAGAAGCATTAAAAAGTAGAAACAAAACAAAACACACAGAAGCACCAAAGAAACTGGTACAGGAATGCTTGTTCAAATACAGGGATATGTAAACAGGCAGAAGACGGCGCTGCAGTGGTCAATGCCTATGTAAGACAACAAGGGTCTGGCGTAGTTGTTAGATCGATTACTGCTGCAACAATGGCAGACTATTAAGTTTTAAGTGAGTTTGAAAGTGGTGTTGTAGTCGGTGCACGAGCGATGGGACACAGCATCTACGGGGTAATGATGAAGTGGGGATTTTCCCATACGACCATTTCACAAGTGTACCATGAATATCAGGAATTCCGTAAAATATCAAATATTCGACATCGTTGGGGCCGGAAGAAGCTCCTGCAAGAACGAGACCAACGATGGACGTCTACGGGTATGGAGACAACCTCATGAATCCATGGACCCTGCATATCAGCAGGGGACCTTTCAAGCTGGTGGAGGATCTGTAATGGTGTACATTTGGAGTTGTATGGGAGACATGGAGTGATACGTTAGACACGACTCTGACAGGTGGCACGTACATAAGCTTCCTGTCTAATCTCCTGCATCCATTCATGTCCATTGTGCATGCCGATGGACCCCACGCGTCCAGAATTGCTACAGAGTGGCTCCAGGAACACTTTTCTGTGTTTAAGCACTTTCGCTGGCCGCCAAACTCCCCAGACATGAACATCATTGAGCGTACGTGTTCATGGGATGCCTTGCAACGTGCAGTTCAGAAGAGATCTCCACCGCCTCGTACTCTACAGATTTAATGGACAGCCCTGCAGAGTTCATGGTGTCAGTTCCCTCCACCACTGCCTCAGACATTAGTCGAGTCTATGCCTCGTCGTGTTGCGGCACTTCTGCGTGCTCGAGGGGGCTTTACATGATATCACGATATTAGGCTGCTGTACCAGTTTGTTTGGCTCTTCAGTGTATATGGTAATGTCACAATCTGAGGCCAGAAGAACCCCTAAAGACCTAAACAATAATAGGAAATGCTTCAAAGGAGTGTTCTCTTTTAACTGCTTCGGTGCCCTAATAACAAATGATAATTGTATTAGAAATTCTATAAGAAAAACGATACAAGCATGAAACAGAGACTCCTTTGCAAATATGCAACTGTTCAGAAATAGCTTTGTTACAAGAAAAACAAAACCACTAATATATAACTCCCTAGTCCGTCCAGTTATCACATACGGGTCAGAGGAATGGACGTTGACAGAACATGAAAAAAAATGCACTAAGAACATTTGAGCGGACAATACCATGCAAAATCTATGGTTCAATACGCGGGCAGAAGGCTGGAGAAGAGGCTACATTGCGAATTAAAGGTATTATAGAAGATACAACATAGTAAAATTTATGAAATCACAGCGAATATGATGGCTAGGAAAAGTAGAGAGAATGGTAGAGGATAGAATTCCAAAGAAAATGTTGAACGGTGAGATACATTCAGCTAGGCGCAAAGGGAGACGTATAATAAGATGGATTGACAAAGAAATAGTGGATCTCAATAATATGGGAGTCCGTGGGTGGAGGAGGGAAAAAAAACGAGAAACATGGCCGAAAATCGTTGAAGCAGCCAAGGCTCACCGACGGCTGTAGCGCTACTGAAGAAGAAGAAGATTAAGAAGAAGGATGTGTCTTCTTCTTCCTCTTCTTCTTCTTCTTCTTCTTCTTCTTCACTTTATACATATGTCAAATTGCCTGTTGCGCTACTCCATCTCTTATACGGTCGTCCTGTATTTCTTCTTCCAATGCATTTATAATTTAGAACCTTTAACGGGAATCTTTCTTCACCCGTATGGCCTACACCTTCCTTCCATTTTCTCACATTTTCCTTTTTCTTCGTTTAGGCTATATATTCCAAAATCATTCCTTATATGTACTTTTCTTTTCCGATCTTCTCTTGTACATCCTTCCACTCTTCATTTCTTGTCCCTGTATTCTATCTTTCTGGTGTCTTGTTGTTGCCCACGCTTCGCTTCCGTAAGTAAGAGTTGGTATTGCAATTGTTTCATAAAATTTGAGGGGAGTTTCTTTCCTGGCTTTATTCTGCAAACTTTTAGATATTATGGTTGTTTGTCTTGAACTGCCATCACTTCCATTTTATTTACCGACAGTGTTAGGCTTTGATCTTAGGCTATGAGCTGCCATTTATAGACTTCCATCTGAAGGTCATCCTTATTCTTGTAATCACAGTTACGCCATCCGCAAATAAAATTACATTTAGTCTAGTGTCATGATCTAAAAAAACTCGACTTATGTTCAAAATTGTCAATTTCCTAACATCTTATCAACTGTGTGTATTGAAGGGAATTGGACAAATACAACATCCTTGTCGTACCCTTTTGTTTGCGTTCATTGACTTTGTTGTTGTATTTCCTATATTACTAAAATTTTATTGTTTGTGTAGAGATTCTTAATAGAATTTATGAGGTGATATGCACAACCCTATTCAGCCATGATATTCCACAGCATTTCGGTATTCACATTAATGAATGCTTTCTCAAGTTCCACAAAACCAAGAGACTCCCGTCTCTTTTGTGCAACTTGTTGCAGTGTAAAAACATTGTAAATAGTTGTTCGCCCTTTCCTAAAACCTCACTGTTCTTAAAATATTAGCTTTCCCTTAACAGCATAAGCCTTGCATCAAGGAAATTGGCGTTTAATTTATAGACCGAATCGAGGAGGCTTATACCTCGATTGGTATTACATTTACTTTTATTGCCATTTTTAAAGACAGATATTACGTTCGCTCTTAGACAGGCTTCTGGTACATTCTTATTTCTTCAGCATTGATTAAAGATGTTAAGAACCTTAGACGTAAGAATAACACTCCATATATCTGCAGATCGATATTAAATCTATCTAAATCAGTGGGTTTTCTATTTTTTGTAGCTTTTGTAGCTTACGTCAGCTCTCTCAGACCTCTACCGTGCAGGTCTTGGGTGCCATACACAACCAGTGCCTCAGCGAACTCTGAGTTTTGGCTAGGTGTATTTTATGAAGATTTTTAATCACAACGGTGAAGTCATTGATGACAATGCCACTAAAGCAGATTTATTAAATAAGGTTCTCCGAAATTCCTTCACCAAAGAAGACGAACTAAATATTCCAGAATTCAAATCAAGAACGATTGCCAAGATGAGAAAAATAGAAGCAGATATCCTCAGTGTAACTAAGCACCTTATATCAATAAAGCAAGGCCTCTGGCCCTGAGTGTATACCAATCACGGTCCTCTAAGAGTATGCTGATACAATACTCGATATTTATCAATTATACAGGGTGGTCCATTGATAGTGACCGGGCCAAATATCTCACGACATAAGCGTCAAACGAAAAAGTTACAAAGAACGAAACTCGTCTAGCTTGAAGGGGGAAACCAGATGGCGCTATGGTTGGCCCGCTAGATGGCGCTGCCATAGGTCAAACGGATATCAACTGCGTTTTTTTTAAAATAGGGACCCCATTTTTATTACATATTCGTGTAGTATGTAAAGAAATATGAAATTTTTTGTTGGACCACTTTTTTCGCTTTGTGATAGATGGAGCTGTAATAGTCACAAACGTGTAAGTACGTGGTATCACATAACATTACGCCAGTGCGGACGGTATTTGCTTCGTGATACATTACCCGTGTTAAAATGGACCGTTGACCAATTGCGGAAAAGGTCGATATCGTATTGATGTATGGTTATTGTGATCAAAATACCCAACGGGTGTGTGCTGTGTATGCTGTTCGGTATCCTGAACGACGTCATCCAAGTGTCCGGAACCCGTTCGCCGGATAGTTACGTTATTTAAGGATACAGGAAGCGTTCAGCCACATGTGAAACGTCAACCACGACCTGCAACAAATGATAATGCCCAGCCAGGTGTTTTACCTGCTGTGGTGGCTAATCCGCACATCAGTAGCAGACAAATTGCGCGACAATCGGGAATCTCAAAAACGTCGGTGTTGACACTGCTACATCAACATCGATTGCACCCGTACCATATTTCTATGCACCAGGAATTGCATGGCGACGACTTTGTGCGTCGTGTATAGTTCTGCCACTGGGCACAAGAGAAATTACGGGACGATGACAGATTTTTTTGCACGCGTTCTATTTAGCGACGAAGGGTCATTCACCAACAGCGGTAACGTAAACCGGCATTATATGCACTATTGGGCAACGGAAAATCCACGATGGCTGCGACAAGTGGAACATCAGCGACCTTGGCGGGTTAATGTATGGTACGGCATTATGGGGGGAAGGATAATTGGCCCCAATTTTATCGATGGCAATCTAAATGGTGCAATGTATGCTGATTTCCTACCGATGTTACTACAAGATGTTTCACTCCATGATATAATGGCGATGTACTTCCAACATAATGGATGTCCGGCACATAGCCCGCGTGCGGTTGAAGCGGTATTGGCGAGTATATTTCATGACGGGTAGATTGGTCGTCGAAGCAACATACCATGGCCCACACGTTCACCAGATCTGACGTCCCCGGATTTCTTTCTGTGGGGAAAGTTGAAGGATATTTGCTATCGTGATCCACCGACAACGCCTAACAACATGCGTCAGCGTACTGTCAATGCATATGCGAACATTACGGAAGATGAACTACTCGCCGTTGAATGTCGTTACACGTATTGCCAAATGCGTTGAGGTTGACGGGCATCATTTTGTGCATTTATTGCATTAATGTGGTATTTACAGGTAATCACGCTGTAAATGCATGCGTTCTCAGAAATGATAAGTTCACGAAGGTACATGTATCACACTGGAACAACCGAAATGAAATGTTCAAACGTACCTACGTTCTGTATTTTAATTTAAAAAACCTAGCGGTTACCAACTATTCGCCTAAAATTGTGAGCCATATGTTTGTGACTATTACAGCGCCATCTATCACAAAGCGAAAAAAGTGGTCCAACTAAAACATTCGTATTTCTTTACGTACTACACGAATATGTAATAAAGAAAGGGGGTTCCTATTTTTAAAAAAACGCAGTTGATATCCGTTTGACCTTTGGCAGCGCCATCTAGCGGGCCAACCATAGCGCCATCTGGTTTCCCCCTTCAAGCTAGACAAGTTTCGTTCTTCGTAGTTTTTTCGTTTGACGCTTATTTCGTGATATATTTGGCCCGGTCAGGATCAATGGACCACCCTGTATACAACCACTCGCTCACAGAAATATCGGTACCTAAAGACTGGAAAATTGCTCATGTCACACCAATACCCAAAACGGGAAGTAGGAGTAATCCGCTGAATTACAGGCCTGTATCACTAACGTCGATTTTCAGTAGGGTTTTGGAACATATACTGTGTTCGAAGTTTATGAAGTACCTCGAAGAAAACGATTTATTGACAAGTAGTCAGCACGGACTCAGAAAATATCGTTCTTGCAAAACGCAACTAGCTCTTTATATTCATGAAGTAATGAGTGCTATCGTTATATTGGTTTCGCAGTTTTAGATTTCCAGAAGGCTTTCGACACAGTTCCTCACATGTGTCTTCTAACCAAACTGCATGCCTATGGATTCGTGATTTCCTGTCAGAAAGGTCACAGTTCGTAGTAATAGACGCGAAGTCATCGAGTAAAACAGAAATAGTATCCGGCGTTCCCCAAGGAAGTGTTACAGGCCCTCTGTTGTTCCTGATCTACATTAACGACATAGGAGACAATCTGAGTAGCCGTCTTAGGTTGTTTGCAGAGGATGCTGTCATTTACCGTCTTGTAAAGTCATCAGATGATCAAAACGAATTGCAAAATGATTTAGGTAAGATATCTGTATGATACGACAAGTGGCAGTTGACCCTGAATAAAGAAAAGTGTGAAGTTATTCATATGAGTACTACAAGAAATACACTAAATTTCGATTACGCGATAAGTCACACAAATCTGGAGGCTGTAAATTGAACTAAATAGTTAGGGATTACAAATTGAAATGATCAAATAGATAATGTTGTTGGTAGAGCAAACCAAAGACTACGATTCACTGATAGAACACTTAGAAGGAGCAACAGGTCTGCCAAAGAGACTGCTTATGCCACGCTTGTCAGCTCTATTCTGGAGTACTGCTGTGCGGTGTGGGATCCGCATCAGGTTCAAAAATGGTTCAAATGGCTCTGAGCACTATGGGACTAACATGTGAGGTCGTTAGTCCCGTAGAAGTAAGAACTACTTAAACCTAACTAACCTAAGGACATCATACACATCCATGACAGATGCAGGGTTCGAACCTGCGACCGTAGCAGCATCGTGGTTCCGGACTGAAGCGCCTAGAAGCTCTCGGCCACAGCGGCCGGCCACGCATCAGGTGGGACTCACCTACGACATCGAAAAAGTACAAAGAAAGGCAGCTCGTTTTGTATTATCGCGAAATAGGGGAGATAATGCCACAGACATGATACGTGAATTGGAGTGGCAGTCATTAAAACAAAGGAGTTTTTCGTTGCGACGGGATCTTCTCATGAAATTTCAATCACCAGTTTTCTCCTCTGATTTGCGAAAACATTGTGTTGGCACCCACTTACATAGGGAGAAATGATGATCACGATAAAATAAGAGAAGTCAAGACTCGCACAGAAAAATTTATGTGCTGGTTTTTCCCGCGCGCCGTTCGAAAGTGGAACGGTAGAGAGAGCCTGAAAGTGGTTCACTGAACCCTCTGCCAGGCACTTAATTGTGAACAGCAGAGTAATCACGTAGATGTTGATGTAGACTGGGAACGTTTCTTATCTGTGTTTCGATTACACGCAAGTTTTTGTATCTAAATTCTTGTCAGATTCCGTAGACCTAAGTTTGAGTTGATTGAGAGATTTGAAACTGAAAAATTTTATAACAACAGATCGTTTCAGCGCTATCATCTCGCAGTCATATAAACCCAGCGCTCCACTTGCCAGTCGTGTCGTGTAGCTCGGTTTTTTAATGGTCCGGTTACGTCCATCGTTCCCGCTCTGCTGCAGGACTCAAATAAACGCCAGCGGATTGACACTCGGCGCAAACGACGCGCACTGCGGCCGCCGTGCTCTGCCGGGAGCCGGCTGGGCGGACACGCGGTGTCCGGTGCGGTCTGGCCGAGTGCCGGTGACGGCTGCTCTCGATAAATCACGGCGCGGCGCCGCCCGGCACTCCGCTGGCCCGTTGCGGGCACTCGCATTGTTTGTCACACACGCTCATGTACAGGAGCGAGGCGCACCGCATCACTAGCGCCCTGTGGTCCGCGGAGAACACCGATGTTCTCGCACTGTCGTCGCTCTCAACACCTAACTCAGACTTCTGCACTGCTTCGATATACGGCGTGTTTAGAGGTGGATAGAATTCCTGGAGACTGTATCTTATACATGAAAGAAGGTACAAATTTTTGTACATTCTAACTTACGAATATGAATACAAAGGACTTTTTTTTTCAAAAGAACCGTCCCATTCTACACGAGTGTATTGTTTACACAGGTCCCCATGTAACTTTTCGTAGTTTCTACAATTACCAATTCCAGTGTTTATAATTCACATTGCCACGACGTTCAATGTACCATCCAAAAGAAGTGCATCAAACGCCCAGACGACAGTCTTACACGCCCCATTCTTTTTCGAACATCTCTGAAGTCACTGCACTTGCTGCTGCTGCTAAGCGGCATCGCAGTTCACCCGAAGTAATCGAAATGGGGGCGCATAAAATGAGTCTTTCGCAAACCATCACAAAAAACTATGCACTGTGAGGTCAAGTGACATTGAAAGCCAAATCTGCAATCAGAGATCTGTACGGCAAGATCTGTGCGGCCCTTATCATCTTATCACCGTCTACATCTATATCTACAAACATATACTGCAAGCTACCGCATGTTCTATGGTGGTCACCTTGTACCACTAATACTCATTTCCATTCCTGCTTCAACTCAAAAATAGAGCTAAGGAAAAGTCGCTGCCGATATGTCCTAATTTCTCTTATCTCCGTACGTTACATGTACGATATTGGCAGCAGAATCGTTCTGCAATGCGCTTCAATTGCCATACCTGTTCTTTAAATTTTCTAAATAGCGTTTCGCGAAAAGAATGTCATCTTCCCTCCAGAGATACCTATTTGACTTCACGAAGTATGTCATCGAATCTAGCCGGCCAGAGTGGCCGAGCGGTTCTAGGCGCTATAGTCTGGAACCGCGCGACCGCTAAAGTCGCAGATTCGAATCCTGCTTCGGGCATGGATGTGTGTGATGTCCTTAGTTAGGTTTAAGTAGTTCTAAGTTCCAAGGGACTGATGACCTCAGCAGTTGAGTCCCATAGTGCTCAGAACCATTTGAACCATTTCATCGAATCTACCGGTAACACATCGACCACCACGTCTCTGAATTGCTTCAATGTCTTCCTTTAATGTGATCTTCTGGGGACCACAAGCACACGAGGAGCACTCAACAATGGGTCTCACTAATGTTCTACACATGGTCCACTTTATAACTGAGCTACACTTTTCTAAAAATTTTCCAATTCGCCTTCCCCACAGCCGCCCTACTAACTGTCCTTACGTGATCGTTCCATTTCATATTGCTTTGCAATGTTACGTCTAAACATTTAATCGATGTGACTGTGTCGAGCAGCACATTACTAACACTGTTTTCTAACACTGCAGGACTGTTTTTCATACTCACCTACATTAAGTTACGTTTTTCTACGTTTACAGCAAGCTACTATTCATCACACCAACTACAAATTCTTTTGAGACACAAAGGAATTACAGACATTGGCTACGAGCGGGCAATGATATAAGTCAATGGGGAGAGTTGAAAATTTATGCTGAATCCTGAGTCAAACCCAGGTCTCCTGCTTACTAGGCAAGTGTGCTGACCACTGCACCGTCTGCATACAGCGGTCATCGCAACTGCATGGACTACCGTAGTACGTCTTCCGTCAGACCCAAATTCTCAACTTATCCACTCAATACTAATGTAGTGCCCCTTGCCCATTTTCCTCATTAATCATGGCATTTCACCGATTCCCGTAAGAGTTAGTGCCTGGTGTGCGGCTGTACTGAAGAGATGATTGGCATCCTCGCCTCATTTACAGACTCGGTGAACATTAATAAACCCGCAAACTGCAGGGACGGATTCCTGACTGGAAATAGAGGTAAAAAATGTCCTATGCGCATGTGTCCGGAAATGCATCATTGCCACGGCAGATGGCCCTAGTGAATGAAGGTTTCTCTGACCAAGTGCTATGTGTTCCTTGTATTTCGGAGGCTGTATTATTGATGCAGCGCACTGTAAGTAGCAGAATGCTCCGGTATTCGTGTCCGGGACAAGCCGAGACGGTGTTTGTGTAGGCGAAGCAGATGGAAATGGTCGAAAGGCAGCACGCAATAAATCGACAAATTGTCCTTTACGCTCTCTCGTATCAAACACAATAACATACTCTTTCCTTCAAAAATAAATAAATACTCATCCAATTGCAACTTGGATGAGGACCATAATTCAAATAACCAATATCTTGCTCCAGAAAGTTCTACCGGTGCAGACGTTCTATCCATTCGTTCATTCGTTTCTCACTCACATCGTACCTACCAAACAAGAAGAAAATAATACCAATAAATGAAAAACAGATCTGCAGGAATCAGATGGCAGCTCCTTACACAACAGTCAACCCAATAAGAGGTCTCAGTATTTCTCTGAGCAAGAGAAAAATGCTTTATGTCATTACTAAACAAACATTACATGCTAACGTCAGTAAGTCTTACAGTCCTCATTAACTCCTCATATTACCCTCAAATTCTCCATTACTTTGTTACAAATATCAGTATGTCACTCAAGTGTTAAGATTTACCTCACGCTTGTCTCAACATTGTCTCAGTTTACTTACAGAGATGCAAAGTAATTGATTCGAAACACAAATAAAAGCTCAAATTAATTTACAAAAAAATCGTTCAAATGGCTCTGAGCGCTATGTGACTTAACACCTGAGGTCATCAGTCCCCTAGGACGTAGAACTACTTTAACTAACTAACCTAAGGACATCACACACATCCATGCCCGAGGCAGGATTCGAACCTGCGACCGTAGCAGCAGCGCGGTTCAGGACTGAAGCGCCTAGAACCGCTCGGCCACATCGGCCGGCATTCATGCACATCCATCTTGAAATGTTGAAATACACTACACGTATCCTGCGACCTAAACTGGTACATCAGGCAAGGAATGGATTAATATGACTGATATGGTACATACCGACTACCTCCCTGACTTTATAATCCTAATTCATATGCTTCAGGACGCACTACTTCGGATTCACAACGGCTCGTTGTAAATAGAGAAAAAGTTTGTGGCAGATCTTTATCCGCTTATTTGAAACCTGATGGACTTCACCACAATTTTTTGCCCAAGGTGAAGTTCTCTTTATTCTTGCTTTGTTGTCAGTACATTCCTTTCTTTTGAAGGCAGTCTCCCAGATTTTGTGCAGTGTGCTCTTCAATACTTATGCATTTTTTAGATGTATCCAGTTGTTATTTTGCCCACTGCATGTGGATTCTGCGTAGTCTCTGTATCTTTTATTCTATCAAAAATCTTGAATCCTCGTCATGTTTCAGCATGTTAACGTGGACTGTCCTTAACTGTTCCTAGGGCATCACAGCAGCCTCCCCCACAGATACATCCCTCCAATGCTGAGTTCCAATCTCTATAATCTGGCCGGCCGCGGTGGCTGAGCGGTTCTAGGCGCTTCAGTCCGGAACCGCGAGACCACTACGGTCGCAGGTTCGAATCCTGCCTCGGGCATGGATGTGTGTGATGTCCTTAGGTTAGTTAGGTTTAAGTAGTTCTAAGTTCTAGGGGACTGATGACCTCAGATGTTAAGTCCCATAGTGCTCAGAGCCATTTGAACCATCTATAATCTGTTTGTGGCTTGCTCTGATATGGAAAGAAGCCATTCAGCATGACCCTCAGTCCGTTATTGTTCAGCCTGTAACTAGTCCAGTCTCTGCTCTGAGGTAGTGAATTGCATTAATATCCTCCGCCTCCAGACAGTTCATTTCTATTGAAATGCTGGTTATTATTGTTGTTATTTCTTCGTGGTAGATTGTTGAAATTATCTTGCTGATCACGGTGCTGTTCTCTCACATTCTGTTCACCAGTCACAAACTCTAACTCTTGGAGGATGCTCTTAAATGCTTCCGAGCGGTCTAAGGCGCTGCACTCATGGACTGTGCGGCTGATCCCGGCGGAGGTTCGAATCCTCCCTCGGGCATGGGTGTGTATGTTTGTCCTTAGGATAATTTAGGTTAAGTAGTGTGTAAGCTTAGGGACTGATGATCTTAGCAATTAAGTCCGATAAGATTTCACACGCATTTGAACATTTTTGAACTTAAATGCTTCCACGTCGTCTCCACATCTTCCTGCTACAACGTGCTACAAGTTGTGCGGTAATTTCAGATAACAGGAGCATATTATCTCCTCAGGGCTGGTTCTTCTTTATCAGGCTTCAAAGAATTCTCTTGAACCAGAAGCTACCAAGCTTAATCTCCTGCTGGATCTCTCCTGTGTCTCCCTCAACCAATGGCATGCTAAAAACACATTCCAGAATTCCTTGTACGAAACCCACGTTGATGCAATGCCACACATCTTCTCCGCCATAATTCCTTCGAGATGTACACAACACTAATTTATATGCAAGTGGCCAAGATGGTGGTAATGGAAAGTTAAATTGGGCTGTCCAAGTCTTGGGGTGAAGCATATTTCCGTTATCTCTGTAGTTTTGGAATTTGCACACCAAAATAAACTGCTTAAAGTCAAAAATATCTTTTTCTCTTGTGCTCGATCTAAGTCCTGCCCGTGAACATCATGATATGTCTTTGCTTCTTATGCATATTTGCAAGTACCTTGTAAGTGTACATTAGACTCATCACTGTTCCTAGGCGATCGACAGAGCTATGCAGTAGTACACAGTTATTTGTTCCGACCATCATTGATTCTCTTCCCAAAGCTTGTTTGTAGTCTACTGTGATCTTCATCAGCCTTTGTGTATCTTTTTTGTGTCCCCTTAAACACCAACAGTGATTCAACTACTGGTGCTCTGGATAAACTCTTCTCAGGTTTTAAGCAGAGTCAATTCGAATATAATTCTCGAGCTTTCGATGGCTATCTCCGCCATCATCATCAGGAACGTGGCACGATTTTACACTTATATAGACACGTTGGCACCAATCAGAAAGGGCCAAAATGACACGTGTGTGAAAAATGGGTTTGGCATTTGATTGCATCTCCAGGACGCAGAGGGACCGAGTGATGTCAGGTAGCGCGATGTTTCATCGCCATGTTTGAAACAGCCACTTCCGTCCTTCTACAAGCATTAGTCATCCGTCGTTGCTACCTTTCGACATCTAAAGCCTGCCGCCATGCCCTATTCTGTGTGTATCCCTGGTCTCAGTTAAAACTATTGCTATTCATTCAAATCTCAACCACCTCTGTTACAACGGAATCTCAGTATGTTGACATGTGCCCAAAGAACAATTGTTAACTTCTCAAATCAAGAACTTAGCGACGGCTCTGTGGCAGTGCTGATTAAAGGATTTAATTTTTCACCAGTCCTGTGACGTCTGCAAATTTGGGATATTATTAGGGGAATAGAGCTGTGCATCCGGCATCTCCCGCACAACACAACTGACAACGTCGGACTAACAGCCAGCCATAAACTGCCGAAACCTAAACCACCGAAGCCTAATATCAGCCAGGAGGAACGACGAGGCTTACGTGAGCCGTGCTTGGCTCGTGTTCGTGCCATCTCTTATTTAACACCCTGTTTTTACCGTACTGCCGCCTCGTTATGTATATTTCAATTACTGGTGTCACCGGGCAATGAAGTCAGTTGGAACGCGCCAGCAGTGAAGTTCGGACCTGGCAGTCGGACATTTGGGACGCGGCAGAAGTTCGGTCGAGCTGGTGCGGCAGTGAGGTTCGGATAGCCATGATTCGCTCGACCGTTGCCGGAACAAATGGCTTCAGTGGGAACGGTCTTGGTTGATCTTCGGTTGGTCGTCTTGTCGGACGACGTATATGTGGCCGGCGATCACTTATGGGTTGGCTGTGTGTGCCAACTCGTGATACGCCCTCGTTATTGCTAAGGCATTGCGGTTAGCATCATCTAGTTCGTCGTGCAAGCGTTGGTGAAACTGTGTGTAGTTTATTTGATTTTGACTGACAAGTTAATTTAAATGTTGTCGGCGTACCGGCTCTGAGTTGGTCGGCTGGCGTGGAGTAGCGAGAAAGGACAGGATAGCCATCACTCGCCCGAAGATTGTCGACACGTTTGAGCGGCAACGACCTTGCTTGGCCGTGTGGTCGGTCGTCTGATTAGACGACGTGTATTTGGGTCGTCCACCGCTTATGGATCCGTTCTGATTGTTGTTACAGTCTCCGCTGTTAGCATAGTTTTGAGTTTTGGTGCATTTGTGGAGCGGAACTGATCTTGATCATTGTTCTGTTGACTATCTGTCGGTTGGGTTCCCAGTGGATTGAAAATGGTTGGGCCGACTGCCTGTCTCACTTAAGCGAGCGCTTTGTTTGAATTCCAGGCCGAGCCTCGAACATCTGAGCGCCCTTGGGTGTACTGCCCTATTTTATTAAATTTGTTCTTGCTGTTTTCCTCTGAAGGCCTTCAGCCTAGTTTAAAGTACTGTTTCACGTAAGCCCTTTGGCATTTTAAAAAATGTTGATGTTGTTGAATTTTTAAGTTTTCGGCCTTCAGCCGATTTTGAGTTTCAGTTGTTTGTTCTTAAGGCCTTCAGCCTAAATTAAAGAACTGTTTCACGGAAGGCCTTTGATATTTAAAAAAAATTAATGTTTGGAGTTTTAAGTGTTCGGCCTACAGCCGATTTGAATTTAACTTGTTTACTTCGGCCTAACTAAAGAACTGTTTTAAAATAAGCCTTGCCTTTTAAAACTCTGATTATGCTTGCGTTTTAAATTATTGGCATTCAGCAGCTTTCAAATTATAGTTGCCTTCAGCCGGTAATTAAGTTACAAGGATTAAAACTTGTGACGGTACGTCACATAAATGGACATTTGGAGGAAAGGGAAAGGAAGTTTTATTGTGCGACTTGTGAATTATAAATTATTTCAAGATTGTGTACGTGAGCGCGATTTATAAGAAAGATTAAAAAAGTTAAGTAATACCATCAAAAATCACAAACAGCGATGTGATAAAAAAATAAAAGAACTTTCTTTTTATCTGTGTAATGAAAAGGAACATGACCAGAGATTATTGCTTTATTGAAATCGCTCCTTGTTTTGTTTCCTCTAGAAGTAGGCCGACATTGTAGCGTTGGATAATATTTAATGTAAGTTTGGTTGTAATTTAGTAAAATATACTTATAATTGTTATTAGAAAATGTGTATTATTGACTTAGTTGTCACCTCTCATGATCGCAACCATTAATTATAATTAACAAAATTTTTACAGAACTTCGTAGAGCAGGGAGCTCATCGCCCCTAGCAGGATTTAGTCGGCCATTACGCTGACTGTATTATTTAATTAAAATTTCAGTTCATAATATTAAAGTAAATGCGAGAGACTTCTCAATTTTGATCTTTCATTAATTTCAAAGTTAAAAAGTGTAGTAATAAATTTCAGTTACTAAAATCCACAGCACTGAATTAGTTCAGTTGTTTCAATTTGGCCGTCTAACGGCAGATGAGATTCTCTCCAGTACTGCCTTGCAAATAATGAACAAGAAATATTGAACATCATTACATTCCGCAATATCTCAGTTTATCTTTGTGTAGTTTGGAACGTAAATAATCGGTAGTCCCTGAGACCCATATTAATAATTACAGTTTGCGTAAGAATACGCATATTTTCTTTTCCAAATAGCAGCGCTCACTCAAACTATTTATTAGAAGGTGGTGAGTCGAGCGTTGCGTTTAAAAATATTATATCGTACGTACTTCGCGGCAGCCGATGTCCGTACGAGTGTTATCGCGGTATAAGTTAATTAAAAGTCTGATGCTAGCCCACAATATTTAAAGCTACCCCAACCAAAATCATAAAATATATAATTATAAAAATAAAAATGTATAATTATCCCGTGATAAGGGACCCACACCCACATATATACAGTTATACCGTGATAAGCTGTGTGTGTGGTTTCCTTTTTTTTAAAAAAAATTTGGGATCTTGTAACGCTTTGACAAAATAATAAAGTTGTATGTTTGAGTGTAACTGACTGCCTTTATTTTGGCCCCTATCTGTCCTGTCCTGCCGGATTAGGCAGGGCATTTCATAATGCTTATTGTGTGAGAACGAGAGAACGAAGTATTGGTTGTCTAGCCAGCAACAAGGGAAATGCCATTGTTGTTCTGAAGACTACTGGCAGGAGGTGATACATTTATTAGAAGATGACGCGCATCGGAAGCTTAGTCGCGATCTGACGCAGACCTTAGTCAGACAGACAGGCAAGTTATTAAAGGACTCTGGCTTACCAGATGAAGTAGTGAATAAATTAGTGCCTCGCGCCACCACACCTCCCAGGTTTTATGGACTGCCGAAGATACATAAGGAAAATGTCCCTCTAGGCCCACTGTTAGTGCAATCAGCTCGCCCATCTACAGACTGGCAAAACGTCTTGCAAGATTATTAGCACCAAAATTGGGACATAGTGAACATCATGTTGTAAACCCGCAGACATTTGTTGAAACACTCAAGAAAATACAAATAGACTGAAACCACGCAATGGCTAGTCTAGGCGTTGCGTCACTGTTTATGAGGGTGCAAATAGACTATACAGTGGATCTTTTGGTCCAACAGTTTCCAAGTTGTTCCGTCATTTTCTAACGACAACGCACTTCTTGTACAGTGGCGAATATTGTGAAAAGACAGATCGCTCAGCGATGGGCTCACCACCGTCTCGTGCAGTCGCAAATTTCTTCATGAAACACTTTGAGGTGCAGGGTCTGAACTCTGGCATGTTGCGTCCGTCTTGCTTCCTAAGGTACGTCGATGACACCTCCTGATATGGCCTCACGGTGAAAATATACTGCAGCAGTTCGTTCATCACACGAGCGATGTCCATCCCAAAATTAAATTTACCATCGAGATGGAGAAGGATGGGAAGCTGCCATTCTTGGGTGTTGTAGTTGAGCGGAAGGCAGGAGGCCGGCTTTGTCATTCAGTGTACGGGAAACCGACGCCAACTGATCGATATTTGAACGCCGATAGTTTTCACTACCGTGTACGCAAGAAAGCAGCCCTGAACACGTAAATACACAGAGCAAAAGGTATACCTGACGACAAGCACCAACCGTCTGAATTGCAGAACGTGAGACACGTGTTGAGAGAGAATGGTTATAGCAAGAGAGATACTGCAAACGCTTTCAAGTGCCACCGAAGAAGGACTCTCTGTGAATCGGCAGAAGAAGTCAAGCCGGCGCTTTCTTGCCATACAGTGGAGAAACAGGCACCAAGTTAGGATGTGTACTGCAGAGGCATGGATTGAGACCAGTGCTTCGAACCCCCCTCCCCCCCCCCCCAATATACGAGATAAGCTGCACCCTCTTAAAGTCGACGTAGCTGTTCGTGTGCTCCGTGTGTGTGGTGTCCCTTGCTATTGCGGAAGCGTCTATACATGTCAGACACTTTGCACAGTGGCAGAGCATAGTACCGAGCAAAATGGTTATAATGGCTCTGAGCACTATGGGAGTTAACATTTGAGGTCATCAGTCCCCTACAACTTGTTGTTGTTGTTGTTGTTGTTGTGGTCTTCAGTCCTGAGACTGGTTTCATGCAGCTCTCCATGCTACTCTATGCTGTGCAAGCTTCTTCATCTCCCAGTACCTACTGCAACCTACATCCTTCTGAATCTGCTTGGTGTATTCATCTCTTGGTCTCTCTCTATGATTTTTACCCTCCACGCTGCCCTCCAATACTAAATTGGTGATCCCTTGATGCCTCAGAACATGTCCTACCAACCGATCCCTTCTTCTAGTCAAGTTGTGCCACAAACCTCTCTTCTCCCCAATCCTATTCAACACCTCCTCATTAGTTATGTGATCTACCCATCTAATCTTCAGCATTCTTCTGTAGCACCACATTTCGAAAGCTTCTATTCTCTTCTTGTCTAAACTATTTATCGTCCATGTTTCATTTCCATACATGGCTACATTCCATACAAATATTTTCAGAAACGACTTCCTAACACTTAAATCAATACTGGATGTTAACAAATTTCTCTTCTTGAGAAACGCTTTCCTTCCCATTGCCAGTCTACATTTTATATCCTCTTTACTTCGACTATCATCAGTTATTTTGCTCCCCAAATAGCAAAACTCCTTTACTACTTTGATTGTTTCATTTCCTAATCTAATAGCCTCAACATCACCCGACTGAATTCGACTGCATTCCCCTAGAACTTAGAACTACGAAAACATAACTAACCTAAGGACATCACACACATCGATGCCCGAGGTAGGATTCGAAATGACTAAAGCGCCTAGAACCGCTCGGCCACAGTGGCCGGCTTGTAACGAGCACAAGAGACATATTAAACAGAGATCTTGATGCGCTGGCCATAACGGAGAATTTCCTGGAAAAAAGACACAAGATACAGCTTGACAACACGAGTCTTGGCTCATGCGTCAACGTTCTGGTATTCAGTTATATAAAAGGCGGCTAGATTAGAATGAACATATACAATTTTAACAAAGACCAGGGGTACACACTGAGTAGGGCGTGGGGGAGGCCTATAGATGTCGAAAGAAAGCGACGACGTATGCTTAACGCTTGTAGGGAGGCAGGCCAAGGAGTTTCAAACGTGGCGCCGGCCCCTCGCGCCACATGGCGTCACTCGGTCTCGGGGCAGTTTGGAGCCGCTATGAGCTGCCCAACTCACCTTCTATGCACTTGCTGTTTCAGTCCTCTCTGACTGGTGCCAGAGCCCGTAATCATGGCTATATAAGCGAAAAATCGTGCCAGCCCCAGCAACAAAGCCCACAACAGACTCTGCCTTCTGAAACTCCTATCTGGCCAGACATGGGCACTGCATCCTTCCACCATCCTTCACACCTACAAATCCTTGATCCTCCCCATCCTTTGTTATGCCAGCATTGCTTGAATTTCCGCCCCTCCCAGGTTCTACAACGCCCTCCAAATCCTCGAGCGCCACGCACTCCGCCTCGCCTTCCGTATCCACCTTCTGTCCCCGATGTGCAAACTCTATGACATTATCCCCTTCCCCCACCTTCTCCTTTTCCTTGAACACATCCGCACCTTGTGTATTGCCCGCTGACTCGATCCTTCCACCACCCCCTCTTCCTCTCCACCCCCAGCCCAATGCCAAACCTTTACACTGTGTCCCTCCCTCTCTCCATCTCCACACCCTCCACCTCCTTTCCCAATGCAACTTCCAGCACCTACCCCTCCCAGATGATGAACTTCGGCCTGACATCTACCTCTCCTGCCAACTCTAACCCCACCATCCCCCTGCCTCCTCCTCAGGGCTCCCTCTCCTCCCACTTCCTTCTCCTGAGCAGCTTTCCCCCTCCTACACCCCCCCCACCCCTGTGCTCCCCTTCACTGTCTCTGCACACCCTCCTGCCTTGTCTTCCGTCTTCATCTCCCACCCCACCTGTCTCCTGTCTCTTGGTACACCCCCTGATCCTCCTATTCCTTTCAACCCACCCCTCCACCGCTGCACCTTGCTCACTCGTCATCTACCATCCCCTCAGGCCTCTCCCTCCGCAGGTCCCTCCTGGCGGGTTTTATTCTTTGTTGTGTGTGCTTCATATCTTAAAGTGGTTTTAAGGTTTCTTTCTTCTGGAGTGTTTTAATACTGTGGCTAAATTTTAACTTGTGCATGTGACTTCAGTGTCTTTTTTTGTGCTCTACAAATCGCCAACTGTGTTTTTTAACTTTATGTAGACCTTTTTAATTGTCCCTTCATGAACGTCTCCATGTCAGTGTATATTTTCCCTCCATTGTATCCCCTTACTCTGTTTTTATGTCCCCCTTTTTTATCGCCTTTATATGTATAATTTTCTACTTTTATTAGCTGTCATGTCACTCGGCTGAAGAGAGGTGGATTGTGCTGCTGCCAGCCCTCCCCTGCCCATATGGGGCAGGGAATGAAATCACAATAAAGGAAAAAGAAACAGCCCAGCAGCCAGTAGTTTTAGTTCTGACGACGATGGCGGAGGTAGCCATCGAAAGCTCGAGAGTTTTATTCGAACTGACGTGGCTTGAAAACCGAGAAGATTTTACTGAAACATGCCCCTCTCCTATTGCTAATGGGATTGCGGCGCTGGAACCTACGCCTGCCTCGCGTATCTTTTCTTTTATACGTTTATGGTTATGATTCCTTAATGGCTACATGTCATCTCTTATCTACTGTTCAGTATTTTCTTCTATGTTCTCCACACACTTGTGTAATTCCATTTGACCTTTTTCACAGACACTCTACATTATTTAATTTCTCCAGTTCCTTATGGGACTTCTGCATCATTATTTGCGTTTTTACACAATATTAATGGCATTTCTGCGACTTTAATCTCATTCTACTAAGATTTTTTTGTTATTCTTTCATTTTTATTATTTTACTCTGCATTTATTCTGTGTGTTTCTATTTTGCTTTTACTTTGTTTCTTGTCTCATCTATCAGCTTCTTTATTTCAATTGTCGTCTTTTGTGCTAGCTTGTCTACATCATGAGCTCTCTTCAGTGCTGTTACGGCCATTCTCTCTAAGAGCTCAAGTATACTAAAAGTTTTGTATATACGAGTATTTTCTGTTCGCCTGATGGGTGACGAAGAACGGGAATGCATTTCAGTATTTGGTTCTATATTTAGATGTCCTAATGATATTCTGAAACTCATAGTGATAACTGCCTCGACTTCTTGTGAAGTGACATCGCCAACTTTGTCGTTACAGGTGTTATGTGCATCGTGACATCCCACGTGATCTAAGATTTTAATTACATTAGTTGGATCATTTCCATTTCTGAACAAACAAGACCGTTCCATTGGAAATTCCACCTACTTTCTTGCAATAATACTGTTTCTTATCTAATCTAAGCGCATATGAAACCTAACATATATCACAACAACCCATCTAAAAATTTTTGGCAACGCTGTTATCAGCTGAGAAGAAACAGAATCCTGTAAGCCACAGAAAGAACGCTGAAGCAGAGTATACGTAATAATTATTGCATGCTAGCAAAAATTCTGTGTGCTAATACATTCTATGTGTCAGTCTAAGTGCTTTTAATATCGTTTTTGGAAAAAAATTGAATCTGTTCAAAACAACGAAAGATATGACGCAATACACAACAAAAACGGGTGCAAGTTTATGTGACTGCATACTAATTTGCTAATGTTCCTGACTCATTGCTCCCTAATTAAAGCACAGCATGAGTTTAATGTTATTGATCTGACTACTTCCCAGAAAACCCTAATATTATATCATGTCAGGGCCTGCTAATCAATGCAAAACCCAATTTATGTTAGTTGGTAGTCTCAACTGATTCAGACACAACCTTAAGATCACCAGTGTTGGTGACAATGTGCACAGTGGGTTTGAAACGCCACGATTGTGGCCCTAGTATTGAAACTTAAAGTGGTAATTACAATTTTACTGGTAAATTAATTGTGGCATGATGCAGCCGTTACCCACCATTTGAATAAGAGTCGAATGAAAATTAACTTGTTGGTTTATTACAGTAAAAACTCTATGGAACGTTAACCACTGAAAAATATACATAACTTTCGAAATATTAGTTTACAGTAATGAACATAAAAATCTTTCCAGAAGACACTGAGTGGCAGAGATACAGGGGAGGGCGGGATTTAGCCGCTTGTCCATTCCTGAAATTACGCTACATGTTTGTATTGCCTAAACATTGATTACAGTGGCTGGCCATCTGTTAGAAGAATTTATAAAATAGAGCCATGGGTCTTTTCCTGCGCTCACAGACTGAAACCTCCCAACCTGACTGTTGATACGATCCAAAAAATGATCTTCTCCAAGATGCCATTGCAGCATTCATGCTCACCATAATATTCGTAGTCACGTAAATTGAGCGATGTTGAAGTGACTAGTTGTGAACCAGTGAAGCACTTGCAAAGATTTGCTGGGGCAGTCTACTATTGGTAGTAGCCGGCCGCTGGTGGCCAAGCGGTTCTAGGCGCTTCAGTCTGGAAACGCGCGACCGCTACGGTCGCAGGTTCGAATCCAGCCTCGGGCATGGATGTGTGTGATGTCCTTAGGTAGGTTTAAGTAGTTCTAAGTTCTAGGGGACTGATGACCTGAGATGTTAAGTCCCATAGTGCTCAGAGCCATTTGAACCATTTTTGAAGCCATATTGATAGTAGACCCAGCACTGCACGTGAAAGTCATGTTCGAACTGTCTTCTAACGCTCCTCGCGAATATGTGCACTGCTCTGTGACCCAGGACCTAAGTGTTCTTTCTAGCACGTTCTAAATCTTGCTTTCCTTTACTTCCCGCCAAGGATTACGAGAACTAGTCATGTGATAAACATACGTTTTACATCCATTTGACGTCACAGAGCAGTTGACCAATCAGTGCTTTTGTTAAAATACAGGGTGGCGCACGAAATCTGTTACCAATTGTTTCTTTCTCAATTTGGGACGCACATTAGATATCCAGCTGGGATCTCTACAGCAGTACCAGCAGAGCTTGGAAGAACAAATGAGTTACGAAATGACGTGTAATTCACGATACTGCCGCTAGGAGACTAGTAAGCAGCAATGGCTGACGATGGAAGACTGACGACACAGCAACGATCGCAATTGTGTTACATTTTCATGAAAAAAGCCTTGTTGTGACGCAGAGGCGTTTTCGACAACAGTTTAACACACGATGGCTCCCTTGCAAGAAGACCATCCACAGGTTGTACGATAAATTTGAACAGGAAGGAACAGTATTGGAAGCGGAGCGACCTCGGCCTAAGCCTGTTTGTTCGCCGGAGAATATTGAAGCGGTACGAGCTACTGTACAGAGAAGTCCCGGGAAATCGTGCAGAAAGGCAGCAGTGCAACTGGGAATATCCAGACACTCCGTTCAACGCATTCTTAAAAGTGACCTCGATATGTACCCATACAAGATGATCTGTGCAGAGAAGCTCATGAAGTACACAAGCAGCAGAGACTACTGTTTGCTCAGAGGGCGGAGGATAGAGAAGAAACTCTCAACAACGTTTGGTTTTCAGGCGAGGCGCATTTTCATTTAGACGGTGTGGTTAACAAACAAAATGTACGCTTTTGGGCAACTGAAAACTCACAAGTGCTTCATGAACGTAACATTATGCTCCGAGGATTACAGCGTGGGCAGCAATTTCCAGTCACGGACTTATTGGACCCTTTTTCTTTGAAGAAACTGTGAACAGCGAGCGCTATTTGAGCATGCTTCGCAATATCTTCATTCCACAGCTTCTTGCTACTGCCTTGCCCTTCAACACGCAGGGGTTCATGCAAGATGGAGCAAAGCCACATACTGCAAACACTGTGTTGGAGTTTTTACACGAACATTTCGACATGCGGATCATTTCACTCAGGTTTCCAGGTCGCTTCAATGACGGACAAAATTGACCCCCCAATAGTCCAGACCTCAATCGATGTGACCTTTCCCTTTGGGAGTACCTAAAGGAAAAAATTTTCCCGAAACGTCCACGTGATTTAATGGAGCTCAGAAAACTTATTCTTCAAGCTTGCAGTGAAATTACGGAAGACATGTGCCGTCGGGTAATCACTAACTTCAGTGTTCGTTTGAAGGAAGTTAGGAAACGAAATGGTGGACATATTGAGCATGTGCTGAGTTAGAACAAATCTCCACGGACGGCTCTTCATTGTAGTATATGTTCCTTTCAGATTGTATTGACAATAAAGTTTATATTCCAAAACAAAATGGTAATACATTTCGTGCGCCACTCTGTAGCTAGCCTTGCTACACAGCCCATGAGAAAGCTGAAACGCTGGGCAAGAGGCTAGATCCTCACAACCCCACTTCTTCTCAGACTAGTACTCTGCATTAGCCGTTCGTTGAAGAGCAGATTTTACCAAAGGGGCGACGTCGACACACAGTGGATGCTGTAAGGAGACGTACTGCCGTTTAGTTCTCTGAAGCGAAAACTGTTTCGTGGCCCCCAAGTTAAAATACACAGCGCCTGGCTGGAGATGGTCACAGGCCCGCTCTCCGGGCAGCATTTCCCAGAGGGGCTCTGTTGGGGTCGCTTCCTCCCAACCATCCAATCGCGTACCATTAGCTCGTCCTCAGTGCCATCATGAATCTCATGGCTCACTTCCAGATTCAGAAGAAGACGTTACTAGCACCGAGGTATTTGGCGTGTTAATTGGAAAAACGAAACCATCCATTGCAATGCAAATAAATCATTCCTTTAATTAATCTCACTTCATCACTTATGTACTCCACTTCTTTTCGATGTCAAACGAAGGAGGACAGATCGTTTGTCGAGTTTCACTCTCACAAATCGGGAAACCTAATCCATATGCTTGGAACTTCGTTAACGGACTGCATCTACATCTATTCTTCGCAATCAACTGTGAAGTGCATGTCACAGGGTACTTCCCACTGTATCAGTTATTAGGTCTTCTTCCCATTACATTTACGCATGTAGCATGGGAAAAATAATTGTTTTAATATCCCTGTATTTATTCTAACTATGGGGACGATATGTAGGGCGTTGTAGCATATTTCTAGGCATCATTTAAAGCAGGTTCTTAAAACATTGTAGACTTTCTCGGCATAGTTTTCGTCCATATCCAAGAGTCTGCGAGCTCAGTTCCTTTAATGTCTCAGTGGCACACTACCGTGAGTCAAACAAACCTATGATAATTTGCACTACTCCTCTCTGTATACATTTAACACCCGTGTTAGTCGTATCTGATAGTCGTCCAACACACTTGAGCCATATTCTACGATGCGTCAGAAGAGTGATTTGTAAACTGTCTCCCTTTTAGTCTGATTGTATTTCCCTAGTATTCTACCAATAAATAGAAGTCTGATACCTGCTTGCCCACTACTGACACTGCTCGATCATTCCACTTCACATCCCTACAAAATTTTATACCCAGGTATTTGTATGGATTGATCGATTCCATTTATGAATCACTGATATTGTAGCGGTAGGATACTGCGTTTTTTCGTTTTGTGAAGTACACAATGTTACATTTATCGACATTAAAAGTAAACTGTCAAGAACTTATCAAGTTCTGATTGAATATTTGTGCACATTCTCTCAGACATTATTTCACTGCAGGTAACTGCTTCATCTGCAGAAAGTCTGAGTTTACTGTTAAGATATTAATCTAGAATTTGAACAAGACAGGACCAAGCACACTTGCCATACGACCGAAGTTACGCGTACATCTGTAGACGACTCTTCATCCAAGATCACTTCCTGCGTTTTCTCCATCAAAAAATCCGCAATTCATTCACTAATTTCGCTTGATACCCCATTGAGGGTACTTTTGATGGTAAGCGTGGTTGTGGCACTGAGTCAAGGGAGATACACTGGAAGCACAGTTTAATAATGATGAAGACTAGCTAGATAATAGAAAGCACAAAAGCTGAATCGTTATAGGTACAGAAAGCTGGCTAAAGCCTGAAATAAGTTCTGCAGAAATTTTTACGAAGTCTCAGACGGTGTTCAGGAAAGATAGATTAGGCAGAATTGGTGGTGGAGTGTTTGTGTCTGTCGGTAGTGGTTTATCTTGTAGTGAAGTCGAAGTAGATACTCCGTGCGAATTGGTATGGGTGGAGGTTATACTTAACAGCCGAACTAAGTTAATAATTGGCTCCTTCTACCGACCCCAGACTCCGATGATATAGTTGCTGAACAGTTCAGAGAAAATTTGAGTCTCTTAACAAATAAATACCCCACTTATACGGTTATAGTTGGTGGGGACTTCAACCTTCCCTCGATATGTTCGCAAAAATATTTGTTCAAAACCGGTGGTAGGCAGAAAACATCTTCCGAGATTGTCCTAAATGCTTTCTCCGAAAATTATTTCGAGCAGTTAGTCCACGAACCCACGCGACCTGTAAATGGTTGCGAAAACACACTTGACCTCTTAGCCACAAACAATCCAGAGCTAATAGAGAGCATCATGACTGATACAGGGACTAGTGATCACAAGGTCATTGTAGCTAGGCTCAATACCGTCTCTTCCAAATCCACCAGAAACAAAGGCAAAATAATTTTATTTAAAAAAGCGGATAAAGTGTCACTAGAAGCCTTCCTAAGAGACAATCTCCATTCCTTCCGAACTGACTATGCAAATGTAGACGAAATGTGGCTCAAATTCAAAGATATAGTAGCAACAGCAATTGAGAGATTCATACCTCATAGATTGGTAAGAGATGGAACTAATCCCCCATGGTACACAAAACAGGTCCGAACGCTGTTGCAGAGGCAACGGAAAAAGTATGCGAAGTTCAGAAGAACGCGAAACCCCGAAGATTGGCAAAAATTTACAGACGCGAGAAATTTGGCACGGACTTCAATGCGAAATGCCTTTAATAGGTTCCACAACGAAACATTGTCTTGAAATTTGGTAGAAATGTACACAAGCGGCAAGACGCAGTCAATACCTTCGCTGCGCAGTGCCGATGGTACAGTTACCGACGACTGTGCCGCTAAAGCGGAGTTATTGAAAGCAGTTTTCCGAAATTCCTTCACCAGGGAAGACGAATGAAATATTCCAGAATTTGAAACACGAACAGCTGCTAGCATGAGTTTCTTAGAAGTAGATACCTTAGGGGTTGCGAAGCAACTCAAATCGCTTGATACGGGCAAGTCTTCAGCTCCAGATTGTATACCGATTAGGTTCCTTTCAGATTACGCTGATACAATAGCTCCCTACTTAGCAATCATATACAACCGCTCGCTCACCGGTAGATCTGTACCTACTGATTGGAAAATTGCGCAGGTCGCACCAGTGTTTAAGAAGGGTAGTAGGAGTAATCCATCGAACTACAGACCTATATCATTGACGTCGGTTTGCAGTAGGGTTTTGGAGCATATACTGTATTCAAACATTATGAATCACCTCGAAGGAAACGATCTATTGATACGTAATCAGCATGGTTTCAGAAAACATCGTTCTTGTGGAACGCAGCTAGCTCTTTATTCGCACGAAGTAATGGCCGCTATCGACAGGGGATCTCAGGTTGATTCCGTGTTTCTGGATTTCCGGAAAGCTTTTGACACCGTTCCTCACAAGCGACTTCTAATCAAGCTGCGGGCCTATGGGGTATCGTCTCAGTTGTGCGACTGGATTCATGATTTCCTGTCAGGAAGGTCGCAGTTCGTAGTAATAGACGGCAAATCATCGAGTAAAACTGAAGTGATATCAAGTGTTCCCCAGGGAAGCGTCCTGGGACCTCTGCTGTTCCTGAACTATATAAATGACCTGGGTGACAATCTGAGCAGTTCTCTAAGGTTGTTCGCAGATGATGCTGTAATTTACCGTCTAGTAAGGTCATCCGAAGACCAGTATCAGTTGCAAAGCGATTTAGAAAAGATTGCTGTATGGTGTGGCAGGTGGCAGTTGACGCTAAATAACGAAAAGTGTGAGGTGATCCACATGAGTTCCAAAAGAAATCCGTTGGAATTCGATTACTCGATAAATAGTACAATTCTCAAGGCTGTCAAATCAGCTAAGTACCTGGGTGTTAAAATTACGAACAACTTCAGTTGGAAAGACCACATAGATAATACTGTGGAAAAGGCGAGCCAAAGGTTGCGTTTCATCAGCAGGACACTTAGAAGATGCAACAAGTCCACTAAAGAGACAGCTTACACTACACTCGTTCGTCCTCTGTTAGAATATTGCTGCACGGTGTGGGATCCTTACCAGGTGGGATTGACGGAGGACATCGAAAGGGTGCAAAAAAGGGCAGCTCGTTTGTATTATCACGTAATAAGGGAGAGAGTGTGGCAGATATGATACGCGAGTTGGGATGGAAGTCATTAAAGCAAAGACGTTTTTCGTCGCGGAGGGATCTATTTACGAAGTTTCAGTCACCAACTTTCTCTTCCGAATGCGAAAATATTTTGTTGGGCCCAACCTACATAGTTAGGAATGATCATCAAAATAAAATAAGAGAAATCAGATCTCGAACAGAAAGGTTTAGCTGTTCGTTTTTCCCGCGCGCTGTTCGGGACTGCTAATAAATGGCATCGCATTGAGTTTAATACTGCCCTGAATATCCTTCGTCGGCGAGTATGGTGGCGACCTGGGGAAACGCCCCATCATTCCCCTGTATTGGAGAGGCACACCGGACTAACCTTCGTGTCATGGAAGAGAGCCGTCGATCACGGCTGTTGGTGATTATGGGAGCTCTGACGACACAGAGGTCCGTCATACACATCCTTCGCCGTCGTTCACGGGGCAATAATCGTCCACGCTATGCAAGAGTCTCTATGAACTGTCTCAGTGATCGGAAACATCCACAGATTTGTCCCTGATGGAGGCAGGTTTGGGACCAACTCGAAAGTCAACTCCGTCACCGTTGCCAGTGTAAAGAAACCGAGCGAGGTGGCGCAGTGGTTAGCACACTGGAGTCGCATTCTGGAGGACGACGGTTCAATCCCGCGTCCGGTCATCCTGATTTAGGTTTTCCGTGATTTCCCTAGATCACTTCAGGCAAATGCCGGGATGGTTCCTTTGAAAGGGCACGGCCGATTTCCTTCCCCATTCTTCCCTAATTCGAGCTTGTGCTCCGTCTCTAATGACCTCGTTGTCGACGAGACGTTAAACACTAATTTCCTCCTCCTCCAGTGTAAAGAACATCTGGGGCCGGTTATAACAGTTGCTGGTGAGGTTTCCCTCAAGAGAGAATACAGTGGTTTTATGGCAACTTTCGCAACCGAGTCATTGCATGTGTCCAGCTCAGATGGATTGCAACGTTATACTTATAAGTGAACTTACACTTACATGCACTTTCTAAATTTGACTTTATTTTGTAATCACTGAAACAACATCACATACCCTGTCAAAGCGTGTGGTTTCATTCCATTTCCCCCTACTCTACTAGGTGCCGCACGTTTTGTCAGGCAATGTCGGAAAGGAAAACTATCTTCGATGAAATTAAAAGCAAGGAAGTGAATATTAAGATGGCAATGGGAATTCCACTGTTAAGCGCACCGGGTTCCTGGGTTCGATTCCCGGCGGGTTCAGGGATTTTCTCTGCCTCGTGATGACTGGATGTTGTGTGATATCCTTAGGTTAGTTAGGTTTAAGTAGTTCTAAGTTCTAGGGGACCGATGACCGTAGATGTTAAGTCCCATAGTTCTCAGAGCCATTTGAACCATTTTGTTAAGCTCAGGGAAGAGAGCAGATCGGCGAAAAGCGTACATTTAAGGCCCCCGTAAGGGGGAGAACTCATCTGATGAGATGACTGAGGAAGAAATAAGAGGCTATATGGAAGACATAGTGGGCCTAATAGTAGTCTCACTTTACGAGAGATTTGGGAGACTTGAGATCAAATAAAGTAGGAAGGTACCGGACATTCCGTCGGTATTTCTAACATCATTGATAGAAATGGCAACCAAATTATTAGTAGTGTATTAACTATCAAACTGGAGACATACCATCGGCTTTTATAAAATACATCACCTACACAATTACGAAGATAGCAAGAGCAAGTAAGTGTAAGAACTGCCACACAGTTAGCTTAACGGCCGAAGTGTCCGAGTTGATGACAAGAGTAATAAATACAAGAATGGAAAAGAAAGCTGAAGCTCTGTTAGATGAGTACCAAGTTGGCTTTGAAATTGTAAAGGCACCAGGGATGTATTTCTCAGGTTGCACTTGATAATGGAAGAAAAACGCATTCGTCGAGTTTGTCGACTTGAAAAAAAGAGTCCCACAGTGTTAAATTGTGTAAAATGTTTGAAATTATGGGACAAATGAGGGTAAGCTGTAAGAAAAGACGGATAATACACAATATGTACAAGATCCCGTAGGGAACAATGAGAATGGAGACCAAAACGGAAGTGGTATGATTAAAAAGGGGTAAGAAAGTAATGTAGTCTTTCACCCCTACTCTTCAGTACATCGAAGAAGCAATGACAGAATTAAAAGGAAGATTCAAGTATGGGGTAAAAATTCACAGTGAGAAGATATCAATGGTATGATTCGCTGCTGGAACGGCCGTGCTCAGTGAAAAAGAAGAAAAATTACAGGAAACATTGATTGGATTAAACCGTGTAATGAGTGTAGAATATGGTCTGAGAGTAAACCGAAAAAAGGCGAAATTAATGAGGAGTAGTTAAAACGAAATTAGCGATAAAGTTAACAACGAAACTGGGAACCATGAAGGAGAGAAAGTTAAGGTATTCAGTTACGTTTGCCGCGCGGGGTGGTCGTGAGGTCTATGGCGTCTTGTCACGGTTCGCGCAGCTCCCCCCGTCGGAGGTTCGAGTCCTGCCTCGGGCATGGGTGTGTGTGTTGTTCATAACGTAAGTCTGTTTAAGTTAGATTAAGTAGTGCGTAAGTCTAGGGACGGCTTGTAACGACTACGCTCTTGCGCACGTTATCTCTTTAAGCCTGTACTATAATAAGTTGACGGGCTTCACCTTATAAGAAAGGATTTTGGTACATAAGTTGACCGCGTGTACCTGAATGGAGGCAAAATCAGACTTACACCCACTCAGTAACAACAATGATTCGTCAAGCAAGTCTGAAGTGCAACTACACGTTAGGACGAACAAGAAACAACACAGCAGACTTTACCAATTTGTTAATAATACGGTCGCCAGCCTAATTAGGCATTAACTAAGTTTCTTCCCTGTACAAGTTGATGTACATTCATACAAAACAACACGTAATAACACTGCATAATATGGTAAATTTTTGAACCCGAAAATCTACTGAACTTATAATTTCACTTTCTGTAATAATGTGGACAAGCCATAAATACACAACAATATACTATAATGTTTACTACAAACTTCGTACTGTCTATTGATCTGATTAAGATCGGGCATAGGTTACCCTAGAAATAGCACTTTCGAAACACACATACAATGTCAATTTTGAAACAGGTAAAACACTGATAAATTTTGGTATTATATTGACTTTAACTTTACTGGTCGAATCAGTTCAGTACACTTCAGAATTCAAATGAATAAGAAACGAAAAAAAGGGGGGGGGGGAGACCCTGAAACTGTTATGATCACTGTATTGAAAATTTTGATTATTGGAATCATTCAGCACTCAAGATTTCCAATATATGAGTAACTACTCTTTTTGTCTTATTTCCTGCTCATTTAACTACCATTATTTTTGTCTCAAATTAATTAAGCTTCATTACTAAACCAATTTCAACATTATCTTCCAACTTTGTCAGACCTATGTTATTTACCTATGTACTCATTAACAACAAAGTTCTTTAAACATCATTCTAACACAGATAGGTCTGCAGGTAATTATTAATAATATAAACTTTAAATCTTCGTCTCAGGACACTCGGATTGCACAACATGTGGAAAGGACCCTGTCTAGGTTAGTTGTGAGGATAACTAAATGATAGGACAATCCTGGTAAAATTTAAATTGTTATTGAACAGTATGGAACAAAAGTAACACTGGTCCACACGAATACAGTACTAAAAGTTTCAACCTGCTCGTATCGATGAGGCGGTCGGCAGGCGGCGAGATGGCGAGGCACAAAGCACGCATACAATCACAGCAATGGCTCTTGAAATATTGGCACTTTACTTCTTCATAGCGTCGCAGCACTTTTCCTTTTAGTGCCTATGGAATATTGCCATTCTGTATAGGCGTCGGAAACGGTACATCCGAGGCTCAAAGAAATCCCGTTTTCCAGGAGAGCCTCCTCGGTCCAGGACGTGTTTCTCAGACCGATGCCCAACTCCGACTACTATTGCTGAGCCCGTTATGCCGTACAGCGCCCGCGTGCATTTTCCCGCGCTCGCCTACCTCCACCTTTTCCTGCTCCCCTACAGACAGGGTATTCATCAAAGGTTTTGCATTCTACATATCCTTATACATTGCCTACGTATGGACCAGGCGTACAATTACAACTTTAGCATCTTACAATAGTTCCAACATTAGTTACACTTCACTTTGATTACAACATTAGTTTAAATTTGACATAAACATTAAAATTTATATCGAAAATTGTTTACAGTTTCTTCAACATAATGGCATGAAACAAAAAGGAAATGAAATCAGAATATCGATTATACTAATTTATCGAAATTCAGAAGAAAAATTTTATTATATGTATTATAGTATAGCGTTGATGTTGTTACAGGCTGACCTCGGCAGTTTGGTCCCATTGTCCTTATCACAAATTTCCAATTTCAGCTGCGCTTGGAAGAAAAATAACACATGACGGAAGAAGCAAGTAGAACATAAAGAGCAGGTTAGCACAGGTAAAAGTTGCATTCGCGGCCAAGAAAAGTCTGCTAACCACAAACATCGGCTTTCGCCTGACAAATAAATGTTTGATAATGTACTTATGGAGCACTGCATTATGTAGTGTAAATCGTCGAAAAACCGTAAAAGGAGAGACTCGAAGCGTTTGAGATGTGGTTCTACAGAGGGGTACTGAAAATTAGGCTGAGTGATAATGTAAGGAATGAGCAGGTCCTCCGCAGAATCTGCGAAGAAAAGACCGTCAGGAAACACTGACAAGAAGATGAGACAGAATGTTAGGACATGTATTAACACATCCGAAAATAACTTACATGGTAAGCTTTCACCGGCTAGGGTATTTCACTAACTGCGAGACGTTCACTAATCTCGATATGTTGAGGGGGCAACACGCATTACTTTCCGCTCCTATCATTGTAGTTATTAACGTAAAAAATGCATTATTGTGCTGCTTGGTCTTTTCTTTCAATGTTATTTAAGTTTAACAAAGAGACATTAACCATGAATAAAACTGGTTGCTTCTTGACACAAATGTTCACTAGATTTTTACAAAATCATTATAAAACTAAGGATTATGCATTGTTAAACTAGGATATTTACTCAAAGTTTTCTGCATTTCAGTACACTCTTTAGTATGGAAAGATACAAATTAAGGCGTGATAGCAACCGTATTTACATGGGGTATGATGACATAAATTAAGGACAGGTTTCACCAGTATAAAATCAGAGGGTCAACTACCCATCTGTATGGGTTGAATGAGGCTATGATCAGGAGTGGGTTGAAAGGTGAGACTATTTCAGCTTCACTAGGTGGATACAAATCAGTATTTTCTGAGGCAATGAAACAGGATTTCGGTAAATACTGTGTTGAACTTCAACAATTACAGTATGGATTAACACTCAGAGACCTAGGTAAGCTTCCATACGGATGACGTCCACCAGCTTTCATCTTTCCAAGGACGCAAGACAAGCTAAACTAATTGACGAAACTCCACCACAAACCCTTTTTCTCTCTTCTGATTCTGGGTTCCTAAACAGAGAACTTTTTTTGGGTCCCTGGAACACTTAAAGAAAAAATAGAGTGTAACTAAAGCAAATAAAACTTCGCTGATTGTAGACAAACATCCCTTGTACATCAGTATTACAGCCATCGACAAATTCAGAGAACAGGGACCACATCTCCTAAGTCTTCCCTCTCAGAGAAGCCACAAAATGCAAGAAATTCCCAAATTTTTCTGCTAATTAAAAATGGTGTTTATTCAGGAGCGTGATAAATTGCATGTTTCACATCCGGGGAGTGCCATCATGCAGTGTCAGAGTGGAGAACTCTTTCGGAATACGTGCAATAGGATTGCTTCAGTTGAGAAAACTATTAATGTTTTCAAATCTTCTGGTTTGTGGCCGTACAACGAAGATGTTTTGAGTTATGAGATTTTGTTCCTGATACTGTCACGGAAAGTCTAGCGCTGCAAATATCAGCTGCAACCAGTGAAAGAAATGAAGACAGTCAGCTGTCACCTGTTCACAAATAGCTCCATCCGCACCAAGTCAGGAGCCAGGACCTTCCCATCTATCCCCAACGGAAATTCATCCTCCTCCGGAGCTACAAGAATCTGGAGAGAAGAGGAAATGCAAAGAAAAGCAGACTCAAATATTAGTAAGTTCGCTCGAACAGTCCACGGTACTGCCGCTCCATAGTGTGATAAGTGTAATAATTGATGGTATGAACATTGTATTGATGCAGGGGTCGTGGATAGTTTGTTTGTGATTTTTGTGTCTAAATTACACATGTGGGTAGCCAAGTACCAAGATGACACAATATTTCGGCGACCAGACACGTCGCCATCGTCAGGTGCACACCTGACGATGGCGACATGTCTGATTGCCGAAATATTGTGCCCGTAGGACACTATGGACCGGCAGAACACCCTTGGACTGTTCGAGCAAGAAATACGCCGGGAGAAACTGAAGAATCACAGTAAGTTCGCTGTTTAAGAAATCTCTAGAGGAGGAACAGTCAATCAAAAAGAAAGATTGCAAAGGGAAGACACAAAAGAGGAGACGCTGCAGCTGATAAGTTTGTAAACGTTTGTCCACTTTGGGGAGAGAGATGGCTCCTCTAGACGCAGATTGGATAACGTGTGATAAGTGTAATAATTGATGGTATGAACATTGTATTGATGCAGGGGTCGTGGATAGTTTGTTTGTGATTTTTGTGTCTAAATTACACATGTGGGTAGCCAAGTACCAAGATGACACAGTAAAATAAAATTTAAAGTATGCATGCTCTTGCTCGTCTTTCCCCTGCTAGAGGGAGCAGCAGAGGGTCAACACTGCAAAACTGAGGGGAAGAAAGATATATATGCGCGCCAAATAACTGTCGTTGTTGGGTGCAAGTGCTGCTCCTCAGTGAAGAGGCTGGCCCACTGCCACATAAGGAACAAAAGACAGCGTATTGAATATCAGACCGACTGCCTGGTTGGACTGAAGAGTTTCTAACAAACAGAGTGCAGCATGTCATTCGCAACAGACAGAACACATCGGATGTAAAAGTGAGTTTGGGCGTAGCCCATCGGAGTGCTATATTTCCATTACTTTTCACAGTATATATCAGTGACGTAGTAGGTAACATCGGAAGTTCGATGAGACTTTTCGCAGACGATACTGTTGTACACGGAGAAATCACAACGCTAGAAAACTGCAGCGAACTGCAGGAAGACCAGCAGAGGACTGACGCTTGGTGCAGGGAGTGGCAACTGATTGTCACCGTAAACAAATATAATGTATTGCGGATACATGGCCAGATGTAGAAGATATAACAAGGAAAGCCGAAGCTGTAAATTTTGCGTTTAAGATATTGTTCAGCAGGAGAATTGTACAAACGTACCGTCGATGGCCATCTCACAGACTCCGGTATGGAGAACATAATAATAGACATCCCTGGCGTCGAGAAAGAACCGAAAGAGTTGAAAACAGATCATTGAGCACATCTGGATGGAATCCCAATCTCGTTTTACAAAGCGTGCTTACGGCATTGGTCCCTTACTTAGCTTCCACTTATCGCGAATCTCTCCCTCAGCGCAAAATCCCAAGCGACTGGAAAAAGAAGCAAGTAACTCTTGTAAATAAGAAAGGTAAAAGAACTGACCCACAAAATTACAGAACAATATCCTTAATATCGCTTTGCCGCACAAACCTTGAAGATATTCTCAGTTCGAATATAGTAAATTAGCCTCACACGGAAAGCTTCTGTCCACGAATCAGCACTGTTTTAAAAGGCATCGCTCGTGTGAATTTCAGCTTGTCTTTTTCTCACACGAAATCCTTCTGACTATGGATAAAGGGCACCAGGCATATTCCTAGACTACGAAAGCCATTTCACACCGTGCCTTACTGTAGGTTGTTCCCACAGGTACAAGAATATGGAATACGTTTCCAGATATGTGAGTGGCTCGAAGATTTCTTAATTAACAGAACCTAGTATCTTTTCCTCGACGGCGACTGTTCATCAGAGACAAAGGTCGTTTCCCAATGAAAGTGTGATAGGATGGCTGGTATTTTCTATATACGTAAATTATCTGGCGGACAAGGTAAGCAGAAGTCTGAGGCTGTTTCCTGATGATGCTCTGGTGTAGGGGATGGTGTCGTCATTGGAGGATACAAGACGACTTAGACAAACGTTCTAGTTAGTGTGCTAAAAGACAGAAAGCTCTTATTGTAGATAAATGTACGTTAATGAAGATGAGTAGGAAAAAGAATCCCGTACGGTAGTCTTAGAATACGGTGTTAGCTGTGTGCTACTTGACAGTCACTTCGTTTAAATATCTAGGCGTACCATTCCAAGCCATATGAAGTTGAACGACCATATATGGATTGTGCGAAGGTTGTCCCCGGTTTACTGGGACAATTTTAGGAACGTGTGATTCATCTGTTAAGGAGACCGCGTATAAGACACTAGTAACACCAATTCTTGAGTACTGCTTGATTGTTTAGGATTCGCACTAGGTCGGATAAAAGGAAGACAATGAAGCAGTTCACAGGCGGTCTGCTGGATTTGTTATCGTAGCTTCGAACAACAGGTAAGCATTGCGGAGCTCCATCGAAAACAAACATGGGAATTCCTGGAGGAAAGGTGACATTCTTTTCGAAAATTTAGAAAACCAGCGTTTGAAGCTGACAACAGAACGATTCTGCTGCCGCCGATGTCCATTTCATGTAAGGGTCGTAAGATAAGAGGAATTAGGGCTCATACGGAGGCATACAGGAAGACATTTTCCCTCGCTCTGTTTACGATTCGAGCAGGAAAGGAAGTGACGGGTAACGGTACAGGGTACACACCCCTCCCCCCAGATACGCACTGTACGGTGGCTTGCGCAGCACGTATGTAGATGTAGATTGTATTATTACACAGGTGGACAAGAATCACTGGAAGCAGTTGCTAGCACAAAATATCTAGGAGTATGCGTACGGAGCGATTTAAAGGGGAACGACCTCATAAAACTAATTGCAGTAATGTCAGATGCCAGACTGAGATTCATTGGAATAATCCTCAGTAAATGTAGTGCATGTGCTAAATAAGTACCTTACAAAACCTTTGTCCGACCAATAAACATTGTGGTTTACTGTTAAAGTTCCAACGGCGTACGTTCCTAGAAGAATCAACTACGTATATCTCACTAAAATCCCATGAAGATAAAAGTATAGATATTCGAACCCACAAGAGGCATTTTGGCAGTCGTTCTTCCTGCGGACTAATCGCGACTGGAACACGAACGGGGGGCAAGCGACAGAGGTACACAAAGTACCCTTCGCCACACACCGCAAGATGACTTGCGAAGTGAAGATGTAGAAGAGAAGAATTTATGGTAGCCGCATCGAACCATACAGAAGAGAGATGACGCTCCCATACCCTCTCCCCTCCTTAGCCCCGATCATCTAACACCCCCCCCCCCCTTTTCCACACACTCCATCCTCCCAAAGAAACGAATAAGTTCGGAATGAGTGTCCATTGTGCCACCTCAATTAAAAGATGTTTTTTTACTAGAAGTGTATTACACTACTGGCCAAAAAAATTGTTACACCAAGAAGAAAAGCAGATGATAAACAGGTATTCATTGGACAAATATATTATACTAGAACTGACATGTGATTACATTTTCACGCAGTTTGGGTGCATAGATCCTGAGAAATCAGTACCCAGAACAACCACCTCTCGCCCTAATAACGGCCTTGACACGCCTGGGCATTGACTCAAACAGAGCTTGGATGGCGTGTACAGGTACAGCTGCCCATGCATCTTCAACACGATACCACAGTTCATCAAGAGTAGTGACTAGCGTATTGTGATGAGCCACTTGCTCGGCCACCATTGACCAGACGTTTTCAATTGGTGAGAGATCTGGATAATGTGCTGGCCAGGGCAGCAGTCGAACATACAGGACCTGCAAAATGCGGTTGTGCATTATCCTGCTGAAATGTAGGGTTTCGCAGGGATCGAATGAAGGGTAGAGCCACGGGTCGTAACACATCTAAAGTGTAACGTCCACTGTTCAAAGTGCCGTCAATGCGAACAAGAGGTGACCGAGACGTGTAACCAATGGCACCCCATACCATCATGCCGGGTGATACACCAGTATGGCGATGACGAATACACGCTTCCAATGGGCGTTCACCGCGATGTCGCCAAACACGGATTCGACCATCATGATGCTGTGAACAGAATCTGATTTCTTCCAAAAAAATGACGTTTTGCCGTCCGTGCACCCAGGTTCGTCGTTGAGTACACCATTGCAGGTTCACCTGTCTGTGATGCAGCGTCAAGGGTAACCGCAGCCATGGTCTCCGAGCTGATAGTCCATGCTGCTGCAAACGTCGTCGAACTGTTCGTGCAGATGGTTGTTGTCTTGCAAACGTCCCCATCTGTTGACTCAGGGATCGAGACGTGGCTGTACGATCCGTTACAGCCATGCGGATAAGATGCCTGTCATCTCGACTGCTAGTGATACGAGGCCATTGGGATCCAGCATGGCGTTCCGTATTACCCTCCTGAACCCACCGATTCCATATTCTGCTAACAGTCATTGGATTTGCCGGCCGCGGTGGCCGTGCGGTTCTGGCGCTGCAGTCCGGAACCGCGGGACTGCTACGGTCGCAGGTTCGAATCCTGCCTCGGGCACGGGTGTGTGTTAGTTAGGTTAGTTAGGTTTAAGTAGTTCTAAGTTCTAGGGGACTTATGACCTAAGATGTTGAGTCCCATAGTGCTCAGAGCCATTTGAACCATTTGAGTCATTGGATTTCGACCAACGCGTGCAGCAATGCCGCGATACGATAAACCGCAATCGCGATAGTCTACAATCCGACCTTTATCAAAGTCGGAAACGTGATGGTACGCATTTCTTCTCCTTACACGAGGCATCACAACAACGTTTCACCATGCAACGCCGGTCAAGTGCTGTTTGTGTATGAGAAATCGGTTGGAAACTTTCCTCATGTCAGCACATTGTAGGTGTCGCCACCGACGCCAACCTTGTGTGAATCCTCTGAAAAGCTAATCATTTGCATATCACAGCATCTTCTTCCTGTCGGTTAAATTTCGCGTCTGTATCACGTCATCTTCGTGGTGTAGCAATTTTAATGGCCAGTAGTGTAATGTCGCGAATATTTTCGATGTAGAGGTCATTGCGCAATTAATCCTTCGCAAATTATTCACTTATCTGCGAATTATCGAGGTTTGAAGAGCCAGTGGATATAGATGTAAAAAAAAAAGTATGGTGTCTTACCAACCGTATTTTCAACCTTCCCACATGTCTGTGAGGTTTCCAAGACATTAGGCAAGATACCTTGCGAAACCAGGACCGGTCAATAGTATTCAATAATTTGTTGAATGTATTCCAATCTCTGTCTACCCTAGCGCTTTCAACGCCTCTGCAGTTCCCTCTACTACAACAGAATTTATTTCGTGATGTCTTAATACATTTCCTGTCATTCTGTAACTTCTTGTTATAATGTTCTTCACATGCTTTTCTCCTCACTGATTCTGTAGAAAGCTCTGTGTTTCTCGTCTTAATAGTCCACCTAATTTTCCAAAACGTAATACAGAAATACATCTTAAGCGCTTCTGTTCTCTTCTTTTACTATTTCCTCACAGTCCATGACTCAATTCCATACAACGTTGTGCTCCAACGTACCTTCCCAGAAATTTATTCCTTAAATTAAGGCCGATGTTTCATATTAGAAGATACCATCCGTAAAGGAATGCCCTGTTTGCCTGTGCTAGTCTGCTTTTTATGTCCATCTTGCTTCATCTACAGTGATGCCTTCGTTTCCTAAACAGTACAAGTCGTTCTAATCGCCGTGGTCAACAATTTTGACATTAATTTTCTTGGTAATTTCACATCTGCTATTCCCCATTACTTTCGTCTTTCTTCGTATTACTATCAGTCCATATTCTGTACTCACTAGACTGTTCAAGCCTTTCAACAGATGTCCTTGTCCTTCACTAATATTTCATTGGTTTTTTTTCATTCTGAATTTTAATCCCACTCTTGAACCTCCACTCCCTTTTATTTCCGTCATTGCTTCTTCTTCAATTTATAGAATGAACAGTTAAACCATTACTGATCCAAGCTCTTTGTTCTAGATCTTCACTTCTTATTTTTCCCTCTTAGTTGTAGTAGATATTTTATATTATACGTCACTCCTTAAAGCACGCTACTAATTTTGTCGGAGTTTCAGACATCTTCCATAATTTAAATCGTTGAACGTATTTTCTAAGCCGACAACTCCTATGAATGTGTCTTGACTTTTCTTAATTCAAGCGCAGTGTCAGAACTGTTTCGATAGTGCCTTTACCTTGCTGAAAACCAAAGCGATCGTCATCTAATAGACCCTAAATTTTCTTTTCCATTCTTCTGTGCATTGTTATTACCAGCTACTTGGATGCATGTGCCGTTACGCTGATTGTATGACAGTTTTCGCACTTGTCTGCCCTTGCTACCATCGAGAATACGTGGACGCTATTTTTCGGAATGTCTGATGATATGTGAAATAGATTCTACACACCATCTTGAAGAATCATCCCGTTACCACTTCCCCCACTGATCATAGAAATTTCGAAGGAATTGTATCTGTGCCTTCCGCTTCGTTTGATAGCTTGTCTTCCAAGGCACTGCTAAATTCTGACTGATAATGGATCCCCTATGTCTTCAGATCGACCCACATTTCTTCTCCTAAAACGCCAGTAGGCAGTTTCTTCCCCTCATTGATATCTTCAGTATACTCTTTATTCCTATCTGCTCTTTTTTCTGAATTCACAAGTGGATTTCCTGTTGTACTGATCTACCCGATCTCATTTAATTTCATGGAAAGCAGTTTTGACTTTTCTACGTGTTTATCTGCCCTCCCGACAACCATTTCTTTTTCGATTTCTTCAGATTTAATCTGCCGCCTTTTCGCCTAGGAATTCGTGAACAGCCTGTTTATTTCATTTCTAAGTGACTTATATTCCCGAGTCCCTGTCTCTTACTGGATGTTTTTATAATACCTTATTTCATCGACGAATTGAAGTATATCTTCTGTTACTCAGGGTTTCTTCGCAGTTACCTTCTATGTGTATCCAAATTCTATGATTTCCCTTTATAGAGATGTACACTCTTCATCAACAGAAGTGCCTGTTTTGGACTTAGAAAAATTCAAATATACGTTATCATTCCTTAGCAGTGCAGTTTCCTTCCTGATCCTGATGTAAACCAGCAGGAACTGTTCGTGTCTACAGGCCTTTTCAAAGTATAGCTCCACCCCATGTCATTTCTGAATAATGTATTTGTTGCAGAAATCAGGCAGTCTTTCTCGTCTCTCATTACTACTCCCGATCCCATAGTCTGTCATCATTATTTATTTTTTTCTGTTCCATTTTGTTACACAAAATTTTCACGGAGCGAAGAACACCAGTTTTAGAAAATTAGTGCAAGATATTAGTCATCTGCAAGAATTCAGTGTTTCTTACTCTGATACTCTTTGGTTCCAAAACCATGTACATTGGATATAGGTAGGTAGCGCTGCGCGATCCACTTTCATCACATCGAAGCAGTTTGAGGCTGTGGAATCTATGATCTCAAGTCACCTTCGGGTGTAAGTCCAGAACGCAAATGCGTTTTCACAGATGAATCTGTGTATTAAAGTATCGACGAGACAGAATTTTTTCACATGTGACTGTTGTGCTGAGATGGATATTCTATGATTTTTCGTTAATTACTATTTTTTCGTTGAATATCACGTATTATATGGCTTTAATGACAGATGATATGATGTTGCTGTGATGATTCCTCCACATCATATCCCACTGGAGATTTAGTCTGATATTATTTCCTACTCTTCGTTAAAAAATAATAGATTTGTTTGTTTATTAGGACGTACTGTGGGAGGCATTCAAGAGAAATTTGCAATCTTGCCTTGTGTTCATGAGGTCTAGACCACCCGTCGTGATTGACAGTTTTAAGGTCTCGTAACGTATTTGGAAAATATTTCCCGTCACTTTAAACCAGCATAGCGGTCGTCTGATATTATCTGCCACAGGAAAAGGCATGGAAGGGATCTGCGCAAAGTAACTCACTTTACTTACGACCAAGACTTTGAATTTTTGTACTGTCTGTGACAAGTTCAACAACCTACAACAGCACACTTTGATGTCGGCTCTAATTCTGTTTAGCATGTCTGTGCAATGTCGTGTCGACATTCTGCCGGGATCTGCCTCAAGACACAGCCGAAGGATTTGTGGCAGCAACTTTGTTGATACACTGTGTCACCGACATATGGGCCTGTGTCGCCGACACCGCAATCGATGTGTGACAGGGACGTTTTTCTTTCATTGAGACGAGAACCCCAAAGCCAGAATAAAATAATTTCTGATGCGTCCTGCCAAAACGTGATCTTCCGGCGATGATTTCGCAATACATATGTCACTGGCGCACTCAACATTTCCTGTCGTTCCTGATGACAACACCAGATGCCTCGGCAGTGATGAATGTTAAACAGTGCTCTGTAACGATGGCTTACAAAGCGACTAAAAGTGGGCAATGTTTTGTCCATCGATAACGACCAATGATGAAGCGTCTGCAATAAGCCCTTTAGTTAGTTTCATGGAACGTGCATCATATCCCATTTTCTGCAAGATTTTGTAGAGATAATCGTATCAGCATAAAAATGAAACGACTTTATAATTCTCACTCTGTACAAAGATGTTAATTATGTTGCAGGGGTCGCAGGCGGCAGATATCACGCTTTGGCCGGGTATGGTGCTTTATCGATATATTCTTCCTCAAAACTGATTACATTCGAAGTATAACCGCCCTATTCACTATTTTAGGTAATGGCACGATGATGCCATCTTTCAATGCGAGATGTATATTTTCGGCGTCCTTTAAATCGTTTGCCATTTCCAGCTAAGTGCATCCCAAAAGGTCGTAAAATTCTGCAGAGAGCGCTTCTCGACCTGGAGCTTTTACTTTGTTGGCGGTTTTTAACAGATTCTTTGATGTTGTATATTCGGAAGAGTTTCTCAAGATTCGCTGTTTCACTCTGCGCCATTTGACAGCCAGTCTTCTCAACTGCCCTGTCACTAAGATGTTCACTTATTTCTAGAATTAGTGAAGACGTAAAGTCAGCAGCGGTATGGTTTACCAAATTATGCAATAAACTGAAAAGAACCGTCGAAGTTACAATACTAATTCTTTATTACTTGATAATTAGTTTAGAGCCTAAGCTCACTATCAAATCATCCTTAAAAAAGAAAGAAAGCAAATAGTAAATATCGTTTACGTTACAGAAACAGTGCCATAGTACAAAGACAACTGATGACAGTCAGTACATACCAACAAGCTGTGCAGTAACATCCATTACGACAGCCACATGCGTCTTCACTGTAGTTATTAACATCTTGTAAAGCAGCCGAGGTTTGAACTTCATTTACCTGAGAGACCGCATTGTGGAATGTATTTGGAAGACTGGGAAAGGGGCATTTATCGGAGCAGCAACTTTATTTTACATATTTTTCTTTATTTTTCAGTTTTTATGAAGTGATTAACCGCACATGCAGTAACAATCATTACAAAGTAGTATTTCGAATACAAAAAGGTCTGTGTACGTCATCATGCCAACACCATATTCAGCAAATCGACGAAGCAAATTTTAAACGTCTCGACGACGCTAATAATAAGAAAACAAATTTTCAAAACACCAACAAATAGATCCATAGACAAATTTTTACAGATAACAGTACCCCATGGCCGGATAAGGAACTCCAACATCAATAAAACAAAACATTGAGGTACACTATGTGATCAAAAGTATCCGGACACCTGGCTGAAAATAACACAAGTTCGTGGCGCCCTCCATCAGTAATGCTAGAATTCAGTACGGTGTTCGCCCACCCTTCGCCTTGATGACAGCTTCCACTCTCGCAGGCACACGTTCAATTATGTGCTGGAAGATTTCTTGGGGAATGGAAGCCCATTCTTCACGGAGTGCTGCACTGAGGAGAGGTATCGATGTCGGTCGGTGAGACCTGGTACGAAGTCGGCATTCCAAAACATCCCAGTGGTGATCTATAGGATTCAGGTCAGGACTCTATGCAGGCCAGTCCATTACAGGGATGCTATTGTCGTGCAACCACTCCGCCACAAGCCGTCCATTATGAACAGTTGCTCGATCGTGTTGAAAGCTGCAATCGCCATTCCCCGAGTTGCTCTTCAACAGTGGGAAGCAAGAAGGTGCTTAAAACATCAATGTAGGCCTGTACTGTGATAGTGCCATGGAAAACAACAAGGGGTGCAAGCCCGCTCCATGAAAAACACGACTACACCGTAACACCACCACCTCCGAATTTTACTGTTGCCACTACACACGCTGGCAGGTTACGTTGACAGGGCATTCGCCATACCCACACCCTGCCGTCGGATCGCCACATTGTGTACCGTGATTCGTCACTCCACACGACGTTTTTTCACTGTTCAATCGTCTAATGTGTACATTTCTTACAACAAGCGAGGCGTACGCATTTACCTGCGTGATGTGTGGCTTATGAGCAGCCGCTCGACCATGAAAGCCAAGTTTTCTCACCACCCGCCTAACTGCCATAGTACTTGCAGTGGATCCTGATGCACTTTGGAATTCCTGTGTGATGGTCTGGACAGATATCTGCCTATTAAACATTACGACACTCTTCAACTATCGGTGGTCTCTGTCAGTCAACAGACGAGGTCGGCGTGTACACTTTTGTGCTGTACGCGTCCCTTCACGTTTCCACTTCGCTGACACATCAGAAACAGTAGACCTATAGATCTTTAGGAGTGTGGGAATCACACGTACAGACGTATGACACAGGCGACACCCAATCACCAGACCACGTTCGAAGACCGTGAGTTCCGCGAAGCGCCCCATTCTGTTCTCTCACGATGTCTAATGACTACTGAGGTCGCTAATATGGAGTACCTGGCAGTAGGTGGCAGCACAATGCACCTAATATGAGAAACGTATGTTTTTGGGGGTATCCGCATACTTTTGATCGCATAGTGTTTGAAACTAGTACATAAATCCAAACATAAAATAGTAGTAAAACCAATAGTCAAGAATAAACCACTACATAAATTTAGAAATAAGAAACAATTAAGCACAAATGACAAAATAAGGAAGTTAAACATTAATAAAACCACAAACTCAGATATAAAACAGTCCCATAAAAATGAGACAAAATAGTGGTATAACAATACAGTCGCGTACAAATCCATTACATACCATCTGACATAAATTAGACGTCGGCCTATATATCTGTCTTTGAATTCATGGTAACAAAGCGCCACACTCATAACAGACAGCATATATTTTCCTATCACTGTCGGTCCATTATGTCCGGGGGACATCGGCTGGTACGTGCTTTTCAATTTAATAAACTCTACCAACAGCCGTATACATTAGCCTTTTTTTATTTTATTTCGAACACAACCAGTTTCGGCAATTCATTTTGCCATCTTCAGGCCCCATACGCTTTTTGCGACTCAAAGAGCTTATCGTATAGTGCTATAAAACTGGATTCCGTGAATCCCAATCGTTGTGCAACAGATTCAACTAAAGCGTGACACTTCGTTGAATCTGTTGCACAACGATCTGGATTAACGGAATCCAGATTCATGGCACTATACGATTAGGTCGTTGATTCGCTAAAAGCATATGGGGTCTGAAGATGGGAAAATGAATTGCCGAAATTGGTTGCGTTCGAAATAAAATAACCTGAAGTATACGGCTGTTGGTAAAGTTTACTGAATTTAAAAAATATTTCCCATGGTGGAACTACATTCATTTACTTCCACAAACTGAGTGTAGAGCAGATATCAGTAATAAAAGATTAAGATATTACTGTACCAACATATTTCTGACAGAAGGTTAGAATGATGCTTTACTCTTTAAAAAACAAAAAACAAAAAAAGTACCTTCATGGGCATAAAAATGTGAATGTCAAATGTTGCATTTCCGACTTCATTGTCATTTTGTACTTGACTGTGTGGTTTTACCACTATTTTATGTCCGACATTACATATTCGTTTTATACCTAAAAGTCTGGTTTTATTAATGTTGGAGTTTCTTATCTAGTCTTGTCGTACCAAGCTGTTTGTAAAAATGTGTCTCTGTATCTATTTTTTGGTGTCTTGAAAATTTTGTTTTCCTTTTTATAGAGTGGCCCAGGCATTCAAAATTTGTTCTTCGACTGAGTATGGCGCTGGCATAATTACGTACAGACACCTTTTTGCCTGTGTTGCAAACTGTAACTGAAATACCTTCTTGTAAAGATTTTTGCTTGTATTCGAAGCACGTACTTTGTATAGCTTGTTACCGCATGTGCGGTTAATTACTTTATAAAAGAATTAAAACGAAAAAGCATATGTAAAATAAAGTTGCTCCTAGACGGTGCAGTTCCGACAAGCTCCCCCTGTCCTAGTCTTCTTAATACCTTCCACGATGCTGTCTCTCAGTTAGGTGAATGAAGTCCAACCCTGCACTGTTTTACAAAATATGTTTAACTAGACTGAAGACGCATGTGGTTGTCGTAATAATAATTTACTACTCTGTGCAATTTGTAGCATCATTTGGTACAATAATGTTGATTAAGCTCTTGCTTCGCGGTGAATATTGCTATAATCTGTACTTGGGTTACAATTTCGGGCTAATTGGTAGTTAGTTGCCCTTTCACCGGTGACACAGCCCAGAAAAGCAGAGTTACAGCACCTGACGAATCACCGAAGGTTTTTCAAGGAAACGGTGAACTGAGCTCTAACTCAGCTAGCAGTCAGTTATCACCACTGAAGAGCTGTTATTTTGCCTTTTTAATTTCCGATATCCCTAATGTGTTAGTTGACGATCAGTTTGGCTTTAGAAAAGGTAAAGGCACCAGAGAGGCAATTCTAACGATGCGGTTGATAATGGAGGGACGACTAAAGAAAAATCAAGACATTTTCATATGATTTGTTGACCTGGAAAAAGCATTCGATAAAGTAAAATGGTGTAAGACGTACAAAATTCTGAGAAAAATAGGGGTAAGCTATAGGGAGAAACGGGTAATATGCAGTACGTACAAGGGCCAAGAATGAATGATAAGAGTGGACGACGAAGAACTGCTCACATTAAAAAGGGTGTAAGACAGGGATTCAGTCTTTCGCCCCTACTTCAATCTGGACATCGAAGAACCAATGATGGAAATAAAAGATAGGTCCAAGAGTGGGATTAAAATTCAAGGTGAAAAGATTTCAATGATATGATTCGCTGATGCCATTGCTATACTGAGCGAAAGTGAAGAAGAATTTCATGATCTTCTGAATGTCTAATGAGTACAGAATATGGATAGAGAGTAGATCGAAGAAAGACGGATGTAATGAGATGTAGCGGAAATGAGAGCAGCGAGGAACTTCAGGATTGACGGTCGCGAAGGAGATGAAGTTGAGGAATTCTGCTACCTAGGCAGCAAAGTAACCAGTGACGGACGGAGCAAGGAGGACATCAAAAACAGACTAGCACTGGCAGAAAGGGCATTCTACTAGTATCAAACATAGGCCCTAATTTGAGGAAGAAATTTCTGGGAATGTAGAGCATAGTATGGTAGTGAAACGTGGACAGTAGGAAAACCAGAACAGAGGAGAATCGAAGCATTTGAGATGTGGTGCTATAGACGAATACTGAAAATTAGGTGGACTGATAAGGTAAGGAACGAGGAGATGCTGCGCAGAATCGGAGAGAAAAGAAGTATGTGGAAAACATTGACAAGGAGAAGGGACAGTATGATAGGACATTTGTTAAGGTATCAGAGAATGACTTCCGTGTTACTAGAGGGAGCCGTAGAGGGCAAAAACTGCAGAGGAAGACAGAGATTGGAATACGTCCAGCAAATAATTGAGGATGTAGGTTGCAGGTGCTACTCTGAGATGAAAAGTTTGGCACAGGAGAGGAATCCGTGGCCGGCCGCATCAAACTAGTCACAAGGCTCAGGACTCAGTCAGGATCAGTCAGCATGCTACTGCATGAGTACAAGTCCAGCAAACTTTGATTTTCTGTCTCCTCCCGGCATTAGACGGTAAACTGTAAACACAGAAAGATTCGTCATAAGCTGAGCACTGAATGAATACCAACACTGAAAATCAGCAATCCAGCACAAAAGCAGCGTCATTGTACGGGTAGAGATATGACGAGATATTAAACAATTCGTACAACACGGACGGCGTTACATCCCTGTGAGTGGCTCGACACACGTTAACGCCCCTGTTGCGCACCTTGCAGTCGGTGGCGGCGCTTTCGTAGAAACGAAACGCAGCGTCTATGTGCCACTATCGATAGCCGCCGTAGGGGAGATACTAAAACTGATAGTAAAACTCTTTTGTTTGCTCCTGCTAGAAGGTTTTTACTTGTCGTATTTTATGCTTCTACTAACTTAGTACCTGGAGTTGCCAAGGTATACATTTATTCCAGTCTTCTAATAGCGCCGCGCGGGTTTAGCCGAGCGGTCTTGGGCGCTGCAGTCATAGACTGTGCGGCTGGTCCCGGCGGAAGATCGAGTCCTCCCTCGGGCATGGGTGTGTGTGTTTGTCTTAAGGCTAATTTAAGTACTGTGTAAGCTTAGGGACTGATGACCTTCTAATAGCCCATCTTCTTCCTTCCCCCTCTGCCCACCTCAGCCCTCACACCCTCTCTGCCCATCTCCTGCTCCACCATCTCACTGGCCATCTCCTTCTTCCCCCCCCCCCCCTCTGTTCGTCTCCTCCTGTTTCCTTCCTATCTCCGTCCCCTCGTCTTCCTTTCTCTATCTCCTCCTCACTCTCTCTCTGTTCTCCTGTATCTTCCTTCCTCTGCCTCTGTCCATATCTTACTCTTTCTTTTATCTGTCCATCTCCTCTCCATCCAGTTGCCTCTCCCCTCTCTCTGTCCATCTCTTCTTCACCCACATCTATGTCCCTCTCCTCCATCTCACTCGGTATCTATTTACTCCTCTCCTCCTCTCTCTCCACGTAATCATGCTGACCCTAATATGGCGCATGTGGTTCTTACTCCCACAGTATTTCTTTCAAGATTAGTGTTTCAGATTTGGTTGAAATCTGTCCAGGAGTTGAGGATGAGCCTTTCAACCATGGTTTTTTCCGTGTACGCACATGTCACATATATTTCACAATCATTTGCACATATATTTCACCTGTATCTCTAGTGCATTTCGCCGCACGGATTGGGCGCGCGGTTTGAGGCGCCATTCACGGATTGCGTGGCCACTCCCGCTGGAGGTTCGAATCCTCCCTCAGGCAAGGATGTGTGTCTTGTTCTTAGCATAAGTTAGTGTAAGTTAGTTTAAGTGGTGTGTAAGTCTAGGGACCGATGACCTCAGCAATTTGGTCGCTTAGGAATTCACACACATTTGAACATTTTCTAGCGAATTTCACCCTGCAGTCACATTTTCACGCAGCTTAATATTTATTATGTCGTATCTTCTGAAATATGTCCTGTATAATAATGTAATTTTGAGGGTACATCCACAGGTATATGTGGCTAATAGCTGAGAAGTATGTTGTGAATAGAGTTTTTAGTAAAGAAGTAATCAACCAAAACGTCATGCTTCGTGCTATAGTTTTAGTGCATGAATAGCGGAAAATAATGTAATTCATAACTCTTTTTCCTGTCATCATTTGTGGGAGTCTGTCAGCGAGAAAATGTTTCTTAAACGTTTGAAATTATGTTCAAAGTTAGTTACAAGTCAAAAAGAGCTGTCATTCTCAAACACTGGATGACTAAAGTGTGGGTATTCGCGTGTTGTGGGTTACACTGCTTATTCATCCCTGCGCCCACCCACAGCAACGATGTACCGACAGTAAGTGATATTATATGTAAACTGAAGGTGAAGGAGAGAGAAAGGGAAGGAAGCGATCTCCTGTTTACTAGGCAGGTGCGTCAACCACTGCGCCAACCCGCACGCAGTGTTTATGGCAGCTGCTCGGACCACCTCGGTACTACGCCTCACGACCGATCCACGCTCCCACCGACCACCAACTATCCGCATTCCCTGTCTGTTTCCACCTTGCTCGCTACTCTGAGACTCCCGCAGGAAGTGGGACGTACTTGTGCATCCGTACTGAAGAAGGTAGATCCATCGCCCATCTAGGCGAATGAATTATATGAATGTGTGGTGTACGCTACATGTATTACATGTACATCCAATTTTTATAACATTTATGGATTTCTTATTTTAGATTTACTTCTGCATGTCCATTACTGCAGAAAATTATTGTTGTGGCCTTTGCATACCAAGGCCTGACGCCAGACTCGCTTTATTTCCTCATCTAGTTCATTGTCCAGCAAGAAACGTTTAGCCTCCAAAACCCTCTACTGTGACAAAATTCGCATGTTAGAGGTTTACGTAAGTATGATAACCGCAGCGGTTATAGAGAATGACAGGAGTGACATTACTATTCATTAGACTATTCCGGATGCCTTGTGAGATATAAATGCTATTTAACTTATGGAGGACATCTAGTTACGTAAATATAAACCGAGCGCTAGTCATTACGGTTCTTTCTTTTTAGTTCAAATGGCTCTGAGCACTATGGGACTTAACTTCTAAGGTCATTAGTCCCCTAGAACTTAGAACTACTTAAACCGAACTAACCTAAGGACATCACACACATCCATGCCCGAGGCAGGATTCGAACCTGCAAACGTAGCAGCAGCGCGGTTCAGGACTGAAGCGTCTAGAACGGCTCGGCCACCCTGGCCGCCTTTCTTTTTAGTGTCATGCAAAGATATCCGAGGTCGTCGCATTTATTTTTGTTTGAAATTTGATCATTAGCACTTACCATACTATTAAAATCACCTCCAAGGCTAATATTTTCATTAAAAAACGAATGATATAGAAGGCCACTTTTATCAAACGACGATCTTTCGTGACATGTATTGGTTCCCGAAGGTGCACACACAATCAAAACTTCGTTAACAGGACATAATATTCTCCACCCGCTTGTGAGATACGTTAATTCTGTTAAATTGATACCTTTGCGCAAAAAAATAGCCGCTTCCGTTGATCTTCTGTTGTTAAAATTACTGATTGTTACATATCCTACCAATAAGTACATGTGTGGTCCGCAGCTGTTGATTCATAAGCAAATTTGTGTGGTCCACCGCAACTGCTAATTGTTCTATTCTGCTACCACCTAATCTTCGAATGGCAAACTTGCACAGATGTACCAAGCTACTAGACACGTTATACGTGCATATATTCATACATCTGTTCTGAAAAACTGATGTCGTTTCAATAAAGCGAAAGTACTTCACTTCACCACAGATAATTGTATAAAAATCATAAATAAACAAATAAGATAAAAATAAAAGAATCTGACTTGTTGTCGTAACATCATATAATATTACGACATACAACTTCCGTTTGAATTGGATCGTATATTCCTTGCCAATAGCGTAAAATTAGTTGCTGTGGTGAACAGGAAAGAGTTTATTTATTCACGAATGATGCGTCGTCTCAACAGACATTTAATGTGTTTGGTGAGACAAAACCGTGCTGTCATTTGACGTAGGTCTATCAACAACAAGGTTTCATTGTAGTTGTTTCCCTGGAAAATGTTCAACTCTAGAACCTCATTTACGTTTGAATATTGCTGTTGTTAGCCATCACAGTCTTACCAATAACTCGTTTTAATCCATCAACAAACACAAAAGTACTTTATTCTTTATACAGAAAGCCGCTATGTCAGCACGCATAACGCATTTCCCTTTATTTGTTAGTCGTGGAAACAGGTCTGAAAAAATTTAATTGCTAGTCATATTCGTTTCATTTCTTTATTACAGCCATAAGACAAAGAGAAAAGGACAGTATAGCACGAACAGGTGCAACCGAACACATTGTGCAATGAACCCATCACCTCACGGACTGGTCCTTGTCAGTACATGTGGGATGTGAATTATGAGAAATAGCTGTGGATTAAACAGTCTGAATTATTTGCTCTAAAAGTTGTTTACCACATACGTGTGGCGCAATAAACCAGTTGCAAAAGGTACTTCTAATTCAAGTGTTAAATGTTATTTCAATGCAATCGAAGCGTGTGTTACACGGCGCTGATAAGGTTTCGGAATTAACGGAAGCGAATTGTTTCTGGCTACTTCACTTGCAAATATGGATTGTACAATGAAAGAAAGTTGGAGGAAACTTGGGACAAACTGTACAATGAAAGAAAGTTACAAATAAGAAACTTGGTACACACAGACAATATTCACTTCAAAATAAAGTAAGTGGGTGAAACAGGCTCTTGCTGTAGCCGATGTACAGTGGTGTCAGCGTAGTGTGTAAGCAATTATTGTCGTCAGGTAGTTACCACGACTAGTTATCGACTTCCGACCGTGTTCAGTAACAAGTCTTCCTTATGCAGAGGGTAGAGAGCCCGGAGAGCTAACACAGTGAGCGCAGCCACTCCACGAGTTCGGCAGCCTTCTTACACCGGCCCACTGGGCGGAAGGGCGCATCCCTCCAAGAGTGTAGGGGCGAGCAACTCCCGGAGGGGCCCCGTGATTGGTTTCTGTAGGAGCTCCCAGCAACTCGCCGCCAACTCCAGCTATTGCCCACGCAGCAGGAAGGAGCTCTCCTACTGGGATTCGCCAATTGCTTCTGGGCTGAACACAGGCTGCAGGCATCAGGGCCCCCATCTTACGTAACGTTAATGCACGCCGACGTGTTTGCACAATAGAGAACATTCAGTGTCGGGTACAAACGTCTCTCATTAAACAACACGCAAATATAAGGCGTAATGAATAGAGAAAATAGTAACAAGAATGATAGGAATAAATCAAATTGGCAAGTTCGAGGTAACTTTCGTGCAAAGTTTACAATTATCACACAGAACATGGTAACCATCACTTCAGTGTTCTAACGACCATATCTACAGGACTTGGACAAAAATTTGCAATCGCGAGAAATGCATGCTTGAATATAAATGCAGATGCTGGCTAATCCCGCAGGTGGCACTATTTTAGTTAACCAAGAACGGCACCTGTACAATTCTCTCAAAACTCGCAAGTGTCCTTTGCGATCAGAATAGAGTTCTGTGCAGTTGTGAGTGCATTATGTCGGGGCCAATTGAATTCAAACTTGGCGAAATTACTGGTGCTCGTGTGGTGATTCCTTCCATAACAAAGACAGTCGAAATGTTTTGTGTTTCAAGAGCCACCATATCGAAGCAGAACAACATTATCTGATACAACACGGACAAAAGTACATGTTGAGTCGTCGTCAAAGACTGTCATTAAAGAGAGTTGCGACGAAAAATAAGAGAACGAAAGCTGCAAAAGTCACTGAAGAACTGAATGTCGCAATCACTAACTCTGTCAGCAACAAAACAACACGAAAGGAGCACAATAAGCAGGGAATTCCAGGGCGAGCTGTATTTTCAAAACCGTTCATTAGTTATGCAAATGCCAGTAATAGGAAAACGTACTGCCGAAGCCATAACACCTGGACTTAAGGAGCAATGGAAGCAAATCGTTTGGTCGGATGAGTCTTCTTTCATACCGTTTTAACGGCTGGCCTAGTTTACGTGCTAAGAGTGAAACACGGCAAGGGTTCGGTGATTATTTGGGCAGCCATATCGTGATATTCCATGGACCCCTTGGTTACTATGCAAGGTCACATTACCATCAAGGATTGTGCCAACACTTTGGCTAATCAGTTCGGTGATTGTTGCTCAGTGGTGATGTTGTGTTCCAAGGCGACCAGGCCCTGTTCAGACAGTCCACATCGTCCAGGACTGGTTTTCTGAGCACGAGAATCAGCTGTCGCACCTCTCATGGCCACCACAGTCATGAGGTCTCAGTATTATTGAGCTTTTGTAGTCTACTATGGAGGGAAATGATCGCAATCCATCTCCATCACCGTTTCTTTATTGCTAAAAGGGTGACTGATATAAGCTTTCCACGGAATCCGTACAGAAGCAGAATAAATTCCGAGATGACTGGAAACTGTTTTGAATTAGAACGGGACAGCTACATCGTATTAGGCATGCTAATTTGTTGTGTTTATAGTGTTTCCATATTTTTGTCCAACACCTGTTGATCGAATGCAAATAAACATAATGTAACATGTCCTAAAATATTTTTAGCGCGTCTGACAAGACATGTAAACTAAGTAACACTGTGTATTCAGTACTACGGTTCAGTAGATCGCGCGAAGTGTGCAGTCATGAAGAGGACAAGGCGGTTTGTGCACAATCTGTCAACACCCCGCCAAGGGTCATCTTACTCTCAGTCCCAATGTCTAGTGTCATTTTATGCAAGACGCTTTGCCTCTACGGAAACTTGCCCACGAAACTGGCATACACCACAGCGTCAACCATCGAACATGCGCCGCTATTGTGAAAGAAAAATAAATTGAAAGTCGGTCTCATAGTGATCGTCCACGGTGAATAAGAGCAGCTGAAGGCCTACAATTTATGGTTCAAAGATATCCCGAAGGAAATTCAACAGAAATGGGCGCTACTTTTACTTAGGCAGCTGAAACCCCTGTCTCGAACTAGTGGTGTACAACCGTCTTTACACGATTAATTTTGCCGCGGGCGTACAGCGGCACTTACATCGCAGCACCTAGGTACGCGAAGCAAGTGGACGATGGAACATACCTCAAATGCTTCGATTCTCTTATGTTCATGTTTTCCCACAGTCCATGTTATTTACCACACAATGTTGTGTTACAGACATAATTTCTCAGGAACTTCTTCCTCAAATTGAGTAGCCTTCCCTTGGCCAGAAATGCCCTTTTCACCAGTGCTAGACACTTTATGTCCTCTTTGCTCCGGCCGTCTTGTGTTATTTTGCTGCCTAGGTAGCAGAATTCCTTAACTACGTCTATTTCATGATCAAGTCAGACGTTAATTTTCTCGTTATTCTCACTTCTGATAATTCTCATGACTTTTTCATTCCTATGACTAGTCTCAATCAGTATTCTGTACTCATAAGTCTGTTAATTCCATCCAACATATCCTGTAACGCTTCTTCCCTTTTAGTGAAGATAGCAATGTCATCAGCGAATCTTATCATTGATATCCTGTCTCACTGAATTTTTATTCCACGGTTGAACCATTTATTTCCGCCATTGACTCTTCGATGTAAAGACTGACTACTACGGGCGAAATACCTTACACCCTTTTCAATCCTAGCACTTCATTCTTGGTTTTCCATTTCCCTTTTGGGTTCTGTACATACTGTATAGCACTGAAAGACCTGAATCGAAACAAGGCCCCTGGAGTAGACAACATTGCATTGGAACTACTGACGGCCTTGGCAGAGACAGTCCTGACAAAACTCTACCATCTGACGAGCAAGATGTATGAAACAGGCGAAATACCCTCAGACTTCAAGAAGAATATAATAATTCCAATCCCAAAGAAAGCAGGTGTTGACAGATGTGAAAATTACCGAGCTATCAGTTTAATAAGTCACAGCTGCAAAAGACTAAATCGAATTTTTTACAGACGAATGGAAAAACTAGTAGAAGCCGACCTCGGGAAAGATCAGTTTTGATTCCGTAGAAATGTTCGAACACGTGAGGCAATACTGACCCAACGACTTATCTTAGAACCTAGATTAAGGAAGGGCAAACCTACGTTTCTAGCGTTTGTAGACTTAGAGAAAGCTTTTGACAATGTTGACTGGAATACTCTCTTTCAAATTCTGAAGGAGGCAGGGATAAAATACAGGGAGCGAAAGGCTATTTACAATTTGTACTGAAACCAAATGACAGTTATAAGAGTCGAGGGACATGAAAGGGAAGCAGTGGTTGGGAAGGGAGTGAGACATGGTTGTAGTCTCTCCCCGATGGAGTTTTGCTATTTGGGGAGCAAAATAACTGATGATGGTCGAAGTAGAGAGGATATAAAATGTAGACTGGCAATGGCAAGGAAAGCGTTTCTGAAGAAGAGAAATTTGTTAACATCGAGTATTGATTTAAGTGTCAGGAAGTCATTTCTGAAAGTATTTGTATGGAGTGTAGCCATGTATGGAAGTGAAACATGGACGATAAATAGTTTGGACAAGAAGAGAATAGAAGCTTTCGAAATGTGGTGCTACAGAAGAATGCTGAAGATAAGATGGGTAGATCACATAACTAATGAGAAGGTATTGAATAGGATTGGGGAGAAGAGAAGTTTGTGGCACAACTTGACCAGAAGAAGGGATCGGTTGGTAGGACATGTTCTGAGGCATCAAGGGATCACCAATTTAGTATTGGAGGGCAGCGTGGAGGGTAAAAATCGTAGAGGGAGACCAAGAGATGAATACACTAAGCAGATTCAGAAGGATGTAGGTTGCAGTAGGTACTGGGAGATGAAGAAGCTTGCACAGGATAGAGTAGCATGGAGAGCTGCATCAGACCAGTCTCAGGAGTGAAGACCACAGCAACACAACAACAACATATTGCATATTACCCGTGTTTCCCCATAGCTTCCCCGCATTTTTTTTTCAGAATTTCGAACACCTTGCTCCATTTTACACTGTTGAACCTTTTTTTCCAGATCGACAAGTCCTATGAATTGTCTCGATTTTTCTTCAGTCTTGCTTCCATTATCAACCACAGTTTCAGAGCTGCGTCTTTGGTGCCTTTACTTTTCCAAAATCCAAACTGATCGCCATCAAATAGATCCTCAGTTTTCTCTTTCATTTTTCTGTATGTTGTTCTCATCAGCAACTCGGATGCATGTGCTGTTAAGCTGATTGTGCGATAACTTTAACATTGAATGCCTCGCAGTTTTTTAAATTGTGTGGATGGCGTTTTCCCATATGTCTGATGATACACCGCCAGTCGCATACATTCTTCGCACCAACGTGAACAGTTGTTTTGTTGTCACGTCCTCCAATAATTTTAAAAATTTCGATTTTATCTTATCTATCCCTTCTGCCTTAGGTTATCTCAAGTCTTCCAAAGCTCTTTTAAATTCTGATTCTAATACTGGATACCGTATCTCTTGCCTATCGATTCCTGCTTCATTATCTATCACGCCATCGTCCTCCCCCTCATAGCAACCAGCTCCTTCCACCTGTCCACTCTCTCCTCTGCATTTAACAGTGGAATCCCACTGCACTCTTCATGTTACCGCCCTTGCTTTTAATTCCACCAAACGTTGTTTTGACTTTTCTGTATGTTGAGTCAGTCCTTCCGAAAAATCATTTTTTTTATTATTTCTTCACATTTTTAATGCAGCCATTTCTCCTCAACTTTCCTGAACTTCCATTTTATTTCATTCCTACGTGACTCATATTTCCACATTCCTGAATATCCGTGAACATTTTTTTACTTCCTTCTTTCGCCTGTCAACTGTTATATTTCCTCTGTTAACCATGGTTTCTTCGCACTTACATTCGTTGTACCTGCGTTTGGCTTTCCAACTTCTGTGACTGCCCTTGTCAGTGATAACTCCGCTTTTACTGAGCTGTTCATTATCACAACATCTGTAGCCTCAGAGAGCTCCAAGCGTATCTCTTCATTTCTTAGTGTTTTCGTATCCCATTTCATCCGGCATTGGTTCTTCCTGCCTAGTCTCTTAAACTTTAGTCTCCTCTTCATCATTTATAAATTGCGATATGAGACTATATCTGCTCCTGGGTATGCTTTACGATCGAATATCTGATTTTGAAATATCTGTGTGACGATGATGTAATCTAAATGAAATCTTCCTGTATTTTCTGACCATTTCCAAGTACATCTTCTCCTCTTGTGACTCTTGAACAGAGTATTCCCTATTACTATCTGAAATTTATTGCGGAACTCAATTAGTCTTTCTCCTTTCTCATTCCTGGTACCAAACCCATATTACCTGTAACCTTTTCCTTTACTTCTTGCACTACAACCCCATCCCATTCCCCCATGACTATTAGATTTACATGTTCCTTTACGTGCTGAATTACACTTTCAATACCGTCATATACAGGGTGGCAATTATTGATCTGTATGGCTGAGGTGTGCGTACTGTAAGACCTTCGGTACACACACCATCAGATTATTTGACTTGTCGCTCTAAAGAAGTTGGCGAGTGTCAGCAATATGTCTCGTGGTCTTATCGTGGCGTGTTTATCTTCTGCCGTTAGGTCAGATGACAGAAATGCCACTTGCACGCTTATAGTAGCAGATTGATGGTGACCAACTTTAAACATATCTTGATTAATTTTATTTTATTAATTTAATAATAACAAGCATAAAATTACTTAACTTGGTTCTGGATGCTATTTACAACTGACAGTCTGAAGTTCCCTTGGTATTGGTGCGTTAATCTTATTCTCACATATCTCTGATACTTGACAAAAGTGTCTATATGTTTATCTTCATCGCTATGTGCAGGAATATGATAATCTTCTTCGGTGCAGACTGAAACTTGACTATAGACTGGTACAGACTAATGCAGACTGTTACAGACTGGTGCAGAAAAATGCAGACTGGTACAGACTGGTGCAGACAAATGCAGACTCACTAAGCGGAGGTCTATACACTCGTTATAATACCTCGCTCGTTCAAGTATCACTGCGCGAGTGTGATCCGTGAGGAGAAAAGGTTCTACATTAGCAGCAATCTCATTGGCTGCGTTACATATTAATACGCGGATCGGCGGAAGCAGAATTTGGTCCGTCTCTAAGGTAGCGCCATCTCGTAGTGTGGAGATGGACGAGCCCTGCGCCTGCACTGCTGTGCTTAGCGGGGCGCGCTCTAGTGGTAAAGCTGTGTACGCAGTGACTACGCGGAACTATGTACACAACAATGGCATAAAATCGTTATAACGTTGAACGGTTTGCGTTAGGACATTCAAATTGCAGGGTTGACCGCAGAGCAGCATGGTAATTAGTGTGCACATGCGCACGCGCCTGTAGCAGCAAAACCCACTTTCATTTGGATGGGTTCGTCAATAAGCGGAATTGCTGCATTGGGGGGGGGGGGGGGGACTGAGAATCCGCATTTGTCGACCGAGAAGTCTCTTCACCTTCAACGGGTGACCGTGTGATATGTAGTATCCAGTCACGGAATAATTGGTGTGAAATTCCGTGATGACTACTCAACGGTATATGAAGATATTGGAAAATAATCTCATCCCCATTATCCAACATGACCCAGATTTCAACAAGATGTGTTTCATACAAGACAGAGCTCTATCCCATCGAAGCAGGGGAGTGTTTGATGTCCTGGAGGAGCACTTTGGGGACCGCATTTTGGCTCTGGAGTACCCAGAGGCCTCGACTGGCCGCCAAATTATCCGGATCTGACCACATGGAATTCCTTTTTGTGTGGCTGTATCAAAGACAAGGTGTACAGCAATAACCCCAAACCACTTCTGAGCTGAAAACAGCCATTCAGGAGGTCCCCGATAGCATCTGTTTTCCGAAACTCTAGCAGGTCATGCAGAATTTCGATATTCGCCTGCATCATATTGTCGCCAATGATGGCAGACATATCGAACATGTCGTAACCTAAATCTGTTGGTTGAGCAAAGTGTGTGCACACCGTAGTTTGTAATTAGTGTCGTTTTTCTTATATAGTTCAATAAATGTCACCCCGTACTTCTGTACGTCTTCATCGTCTATTTGCGACTTTGGCATGTATACCTGAAATATCGTTGTCTATGTTTTCTGATGAGAACAACCCTATCAATGAACTGTTCGATTAACTCACTCGGTACTCTCCCTTACTATTCATAACGAATCCTAATCCCATTATATCATTTTATACTGCTGTTCATATTACCCTACACTCAACTGACCATAAATTCTTGTCTTCTTTCCATTTCACGTCACTGACAAGCAGTATATCTAGATTACAGCTTAGCATTTCCCTTCACAGATTTACTACCACCTTCTTACAGATACAGGTCATATGACCCGTGGACGCACATTGTGTGTCTTTAATACAGTGGTTTCCATTGCCTCCTGCGTCCTCCTGACGTTGATCATTGGTGATTCTCCCGCCTTTTAGGGGCACTTTCCCATCCCATGCGTATGAGAGTGCCCTGAAACCCAGTCTGCTCCTCCGCCCTCTTTGACAAGGCCGTTGCCAGATCAAGGTGACTTTTTATGACGAAAGTCTTCGGTCCTCATTGTTGATGACTTTTATTCATATTTGCAGCTCAGAAATGGGTCGCTCACTTTCTGGGCTGGTTTACATCAATGAATTCGACTGCCTTTCATCACTATCGAGGGCTACTTCAGGGTTGTGAACTCTGTCATCCGAAGTCATTTATTTGACGTGTTCAGGACGATAATGCCCGACCACATTGCACCTACTTGCTGAACGTCTTCCTCCAGAAGGTAGGAATTAACTGAGTGAAATGGACTGTAATACCTGCTGACATGATTTCAATTGCTGGAGATTGAGTATTCTTAGGATCATATAAGAGTTGGAGCAACGCTCTCTACACACTGGAAGACCTCGGGAAGACCGCTGTCGAAGAATGGGATATGTTTGAGCAGCGACGTCACGATCACCTGGTGGGCCATAAGCCAAGGGGGATCAAAGCACGTTACAACACACAATTTGAAACGACAGGGTACTGCAAGTCACAGAGTAGCAGATTTTAAATTCACAGATCTGTTGATACGTAAGCTTTCGAGCGGACTGCTTTTACAGAATGAATTTGCAGTCTTTAGCGGAGTGGCACTGATTAGAAACTTCCTGACAGGTTAAAAGTGTGTGGCGAAACGGGGCTCGAACCTGAGACCTTTGCCTTGCTTGGGCAAGTGCTCTGCCGATTGAGCTATGCAAAAATGACTTACGACCCACCCTCTCACCAATTATCTTCCGCCAGTAGCTCAGTCGGTATAGCACTTACCCGCGAAAGCAAAAGTCCCAGATTCGAGTCTCAGTTAGCTTTTACTTTGTTTACTGTTTTCTTTTAATTTCACATTACAACTATTTTTTTAGTTTTATAATGTCAAGAGGAAGTAGGTGAAGGTGAGGTGGAAGATATGACACTACGAGAAGAATTTTACACCAACACTGAAATATTTCAATCGAAACAATACCGGTAGAGTAGAAGACATTTCCCCAGAATTATTGACAGTTTTCAGAGAGCCATCTGCGATGAAGCTATTTCACCTGGTGTGGACTAGCAAAATACTCTGACTTCAGGATGATTGTAACGATTCCAATTCCATAGAATGCAGGTGCTGACAGATGTGAATATTAACGAACTACCAGTTTAGTAAGTTATGGTTGTAACTGACTCGAATCTTTTTCAGAAGAAGCTGACCTCAGGCAAGACCAATTTGGGTTCAGTAGAAATGCAGCAACACGCTACAGCTTATTTTATAAGATAGATTAAAGAAAGGAAAACCTACATTTATAGCATTTGCATTGTCAGGAATGCATACTTTGAAATTCTGAAGGTAGTGGGTATAACATACAAAGACCAGACTGCACTTATAAGAGTCGAAGGGTATGAAAGGGATGTAGTGGTTGAGAAGGGAGTGAGACAGGGTTGTAGCCTATCCCTGAAGTTATCCAATCAGTATATTGAGCAAACAGTAAAGGAAATCAAGAATAAATTTGAAAATGGAGTTAGAGTAGAAAGAAAATAAATAAAAACTTTGGGGTTTACTGACGTAATTCTGTCGGAGATAGCAAAGGACTTAAAAGAACAGTTGAATGAAAAAAGGATAGTCTCGAGAAGAGGTTATTAGATGAACATCAGCAAAAGTAAAACAAGGATGCAAGTTGTAACTGAATTATATCAAGCGATGCTGCGAGACTTGGATTAGGAAATGACACCAAAGGTAGCAGATGAGTTTTGCTATTTGTACTGCAAAGTAAACTGATGACGGGTCAAGGAGAGACGATAAAAAATGAAGAAAGGCTATAGCAGTAAAAGTATTTCTCAAACAAGAGGACTCTGTTAACATCGAAAATAGTTTATGTATTACGAGACCCTAGCACGGAAATAAAATGTTAACGATAAGGCTATCACACAAGCAGACAATTACACCTTTTGAAATACGGTAGTGCTGTAAAAGAACGCTGAAGACTCGATGGGTAGATCGAGTCACTAATGAGGAGGTACTGAATGCAAATGAGGAGAAAAGAAATTTGTGGCACAAATTAACTAAAAGAAGGAATCGGTTGATAGGACACTCTCTGGGTCATCAAGAACTGTCAATTTGTTATTGGAGGAGGGGGGGGGGGAGGGCGAATGTGTTAAAGGAGACCAATGGATGAGTACAGTTAGCAGGTTCAAATTGATGTAGATTACAGCAGTAATTCGGAAATGACGAAGCTTGCACAGGATATAGACTAGCACGGAAAGTTGCGTCATATCATCTTCGGACTGAATACCATAACAACGACAACAGCAACAACAACAACAACAAGGTTCATTCTTCCATTCCACGCTTAGAGTGAATACAATCCCATAAATCTATGTAGACATGCAAGTGCTGCAGTATTTATTTCGGGTGGTATGTTTTTGATATTTGAATTATGAAGAATTAAATACCCTACCATCAGCGATATTTCTTAGCAAATACATTTATCCATTGTAATGATTGTTTTATTCGTAATGAACTCCGATTTTGCCTCAATCCCTCTGCATCTGCCCGCTATCTGTCACTGCGACAATATCGACAATACGTCAGCGCTAGATCCCTGGCTTGTGGGCGCTTTACGAAGAGGAATGGCCTAACTTAAAATCCACTTCGCCCCGAAATACACTCTCCCTGCCTCCCCCTCCATCGCTCAACAGTTTGGTATGCCTGAAGTTTCAAGACAGAAGTACATTTTCTACAAGGAAGCCTTTGAAGTGGAAAATCTACTAGAAGGGATATCATCTCTTCAGTTGGTTGTAGAAGTCGAGTGGCACACAAGACAGCGATTTATTCCTACGGTTCCAGTGTCATACGAAATACTTCACTTTTCTCTCACGGATGGAATAGTTGGAAGATAGTAGTTCACCTTTTTCCCTTGGTTCGAATCATCTATTCGGTATTGGTACAACACCTACCTGGCATTGCACGTAGATTAGGTGAGACTAACTATGTTACCGAAACATGGTTTTTGAAAATTCTCTACGCCTATTCAGAAATCACAATAAATAATCGACTGCGGACTCTTTGGAAATCTGGAAATTATCGGTAAGGTATTATGGGCCCAAACTGCTGAGGTCATCGGTCCCTAAGCTTAAGCACTACTTAATCTAACTTAAACTAACTTACGCTAAGGACAACACACATACACACACACACACACACACACACACACACACACATTCCCAACAGAGGACTCGAAGCTCCGAGGGAGAGAGCCACGCGGACCTTGACCGTGACAAGACTCTTTGTTTAGTATCACTAATGACGTATACTCCTTGCCGAAAATGGGCAGGAAAAGGCGGAATAGGGTCGCTTTTCGTAGCAAGCTTCTCTGTTCATCCTGGTTCTGATCTTGTTTTTCTCTCTTATTTAACGGTAGGTTTTCAGTGGCAAATAGTCCATAGTTGTTAGGAACTATCCGTTGCTCATTATCTATGTCTTCCCTTTCCTTCTGGACTAATTACCTAATGCCTATTTAACAAAGCATTAGTTTCTCAAAATAATCCTGAACTGAGATGGACCGTGGAAACTAGGTTAGAATTTAATGCCCTGCCCTCGGTGTGATGACCATAAACTAGCTTGAATTGGACTTGTGTAGGGGAATGAAACGTACGTGAATCCGTTAAAAAACCATACTACCATTCGCCCCCAGTAAACCAAAATTAGTAAACGATATTTCATCCCCGATAGTCAGTAAATTTGCTGCAGTTCCTCATTCGCACTGAGATCCCGAGAGCAAACTGCGTGCTCTTTTGTAACAGCTAAGAAATTGTTCTGTCTGTGTAAAACAAAGTACTAATATTTATTGATACTGAGACGTCACGTGAGGAGCTTCCTCAAACGACAAAATTAATTATAAAATTCCTCTAATGACAACGATTTTGAAGAAATAGGAATTTTGACGAAAGATAACCTCAAGAATATTTACAAATAACATGGAACGATGAAATGAGGTGCAGGTAAATAAATTGATAACTAAAACTTCCGGTTAAAGATGATTTTATGATGTTAATCCACAGTTTAGGGGTTAATTAGTGGACAATATACGTTTTGAACTTAATGTGCTAAAATTATTATTGGAAATTGGATATAAAAGAACAAATCAAAATCAATTTGCTTCAAATATCATTACTTGCATATTATGTGTGATATAGACCTCTTATGGTTTTATAGAATCAGTCGACTGCAGACAGAGGTTACCTCGTTCTTAAGCGAAGTAACAGTGCAGGTAACATGCCCACTTACCGCATATAATTCCACGATATACATGACATAGTTTCTAACACGGTATCAACGTGAATAGCTTTGACATGAAACTTATGTGACTAGGGATGCGGCACACTGCTTACAAAAATGTATGCTAGTTAATAAAGCGTTGGATACGGATCTTTTTGATCAGATGTATTCCGCAGAAAATCGAACCGCATACCAGCAGAAGTGCGACTAAGAACAGCCACGCTCCAATTAAAGTTCTACGCGTCGCTGTCAGGCAGTGAAAGCCTGATGTTAACGAAACGAAATTCTTTGGCGATGAGAAGGCAAAAGGAGTGAGGAGAAAGAGACCGTCAAGGCAACGGAACGTGCAAGCAAAAAGTTAAAATCTGATCAAGTCAGTGGAGTCCAAATTAAGGTAGGGAGGACATGATGCTGAGATGAGTGAAAAAGAAGTACTTGCCCCAAAAAAGAAGCACCAAAGTTCACACAATACATATTTCTTGATGATGAGGAAGGAAATGTCCACTTTTCTAGTACTTCGCAACTTATATCGTACAGAAGTTGAAGGTAGAACTGACAAGTTGAGGGCACAGGTCCAGAATCGGGATCGGGGAAAGGGTTGAATGGCTATTGCTTGTACTCAGCATCTTACCCTAAAAACGTTCATCTTACGGGATTACGTTCAAGAGACGTCTTACGAAGAAATTGCTTACGATCTCTTATAAAAATGAACGTGGTCTGTAAAGTAGCTCTAGAGCGTACTGTGTAAGGTCTCAAGCTAACACGCTGAGTTTCGTAGATCCAGTCTAGCTATTTAATGAATTTTTCTTCCCTTCTATTTTTGATTCTTGGTCTACTTTCACTGTTAATGAAAGCTGATAATCGCCTTCACTGCGTTGGCTACAAAATAGATGATGAATATATAAACTAAAAGTTTCTCACAATGCCACATTCGCATATCATTTTCAATAAATTTAAAGAGAAACGTACGTCATTAACATTCTTCAAAAATTAGTGTCTCAAATATTAATTTTATAACCACAAAGCAACATCCAACTTCAAATTCCGCTGTCTTCAGTCTTATTTTTGTTCATACACATCCACACACTTCGACGCAAATAAAATACACTCCTGGAAATGGAAAAAAGAACACATTGACACCGGTGTGTCAGACCCACCATACTTGCTCCGGACACTGCGAGAGGGCTGTACAAGCAATGCTCACACGCACGGCACAGCGGACACACCAGGAACCGCGGTGTTGGCCGTCGAATGGCGCTAGCTGCGCAACATTTGTGCACCGCCGCCGTCAGTGTCAGCCAGTTTGCTGTGGCATACGGAGCTCCATCGCAGTCTTTAACACTGGTAGCATGCCGCGACAGCGTGGACGTGAACCGTATGTGCAGTTGACGGACTTTGAGCGAGGGCGTATAGTGGGCATGCGGGAGGCCGGGTGGACGTACCGCCGAATTGCTCAACACGTGGGGCGTGAGGTCTCCACAGTACATCGATGTTGTCGCCAGTGGTCGGCGGAAGGTGCACGTGCCCGTCGACCTGGGACCGGACCGCAGCGACGCACGGATGCACGCCAAGACCGTAGGATCCTACGCAGTGCCGTAGGGGACCGCACCGCCACTTCCCAGCAAATTAGGGACACTGTTGCTCCTGGGGTATCGGCGAGGACCATTCACAACCGTCTCCATGAAGCTGGGCTACGGTCCCGCACACCGTTAGGCCGTCTTCCGCTCACGCCCCAACATCGTGCAGCCCGCCTCCAGTGGTGTCGCGACAGGCGTGAATGGAGGGACGAATGGAGACATGTCGTCTTCAGCGATGAGAGTCGCTTCTGCCTTGGTGCCAATGATGGTCGTATGCGTGTTTGGCGCCGTGCAGGTGAGCGCCACAATCAGGACTGCATACGACCGAGGCACACAGGGCCAACACCCGGCATCATGGTGTGGGGAGCGATCTCCTACACTGGCCGTACACCACTGGTGATCGTCGTGGGGACACTGAATAGTGCACGGTACATCCAAACCGTCATCGAACCCATCGTTCTACCATTCCTAGACCGGCAAGGGAACTTGCTGTTCCAACAGGACAATGCACGTCCGCATGTATCCCGTGCCACCCAACGTGCTCTAGAAGGTGTAAGTCAACTACCCTGGCCAGCAAGATCTCCGGATCTGTCCCCCATTGAGCATGTTTGGGACTGGATGAAGCGCCGTCTCACGCGGTCTGCACGTCCAGCACGAACGCTGGTCCAACTGAGGCGCCAGGTGGAAATGGCATGGCAAGCCGTTCCACAGGACTACATCCAGCATCTCTACGATCGTCTCCATGGGAGAATAGCAGCCTGCATTGCTGCGAAAGGTGGATATACACTGTACTAGTGCCGACATTGTGCATGCTCTGTTGCCTGTGTCTATGTGCCTGTGGTTCTGTCAGTGTGATCATGTGATGTATCTGACCCCAGGAATGTGTCAATAAAGTTTCCCCTTCCTGGGACAATGAATTCACGGTGTTCTTATTTCAATTTCCAGGAGTGTATTATACGACTGCCATCGAACCTACTAGTATGATCTACGGTCTGTCAATCTGAGGCTACAAGCACTCGAAGTGCGACTACTCCTGTAATGGAAAGTAGTCAACTGATTTCGTCTGGTTACCGAGGGTATTATGAAGGCTCACCAGTGTCAACAGCTTTACTGTGAGATAGCTGGTACCTTAAGATACATTACAGTTCATACTGTTCTCCGATATCCATCCCGATGCGCCTCCTGCACCTGCCAGAAAAATTGTTCTCTCTAAGAAATTTATTTTTAAACTGTAGGTAAATACCTGAGTAATATTTTCAAGAAAGACAAACAACAGTGGATTTTCACGGAATTATGAGGCATCATAATTAAACTGTCCATGTGATTCACACGGTATTGTTCTGTCAGTAAATGTTGGCAATGTGGCACCGTCCAAAGAGCGCCAGACATAAATGCTTGTTTTCACTTATCGGTTGTGCAATGAAGGGCATTGACGCACACACGTGGATTGCTTGGCGGCCCTCCACTCGTATGTAGTAGTAGTAGTAGTAGAAGGGTTGTGTGGGCGCACGACAGCAAGGTCTTCAGCGCCCGTTCAGTATCATAGTGAGACGGGTGTCAAGAAAAAAACTCAGAACATTTACATATAACGGAACAGAAAACACGGGGAACAATCATTGAAAAACATGTGTTCACCCACACCGAAGCGTGGGATGAAGCAGGGCGTCAACAGTAAAACATGAACAACACGGGAAGAAAAAGGTAGAGGGTGCTAAAACAATGTAGCAGATGGAAGTGGCTGGCTGACCGCAAGGAAAAAAGGGAGGAGTCAGCCACTCTGCAATACACTAAAACCTCCAGCCTAAAAGTTTAGGCCAGAGTCCAGACGCATCACAAAACTTAAAAACCCTAGACACACACGTCTCATCGTTAGCTAAAACATAGGGCAGATCCCCATCAACTTGTGCTTCTGCCCTTGCATCACGGTATAAAATGCAGTCTGTTAAAATGTGCCGGACAGAGATGTGCACACCACAAGCATCACAAAACGGAAGATCCTCCCGCCGTAATAAATAGCTATGTGTCTGAGGACAGTGCCCGATCCGAAGACGTGTGAGCGCCACCTCTTCCCGCCTGAGCAGCCGGCAGGAGGAACGCCACGGCCGAGTGGTTGACTTTACCAACCGCAGTTTATTGGCCGTCACCGCCAGCCATTCGTCCTCCCACAACTCCATGCACTTCCTGTGGAGTGCAGCGATGACTGACTACAAGGGGATGGGACACTGGACCACATCCTGCTCTCTGCAGGCCTCCTTGGCAGCCCGATCAGCATGTTCATTGCCCCATATGCCGACATGACCAGGCACCCAGCAGAAGGATACCTCTTTACCCCGCCGTTGGAGCAAGTACAGTTGGTCACGTATCAGCTGGACCATCTCTTCAGTCGGGTACAGGTTCTGCAGCGACTGTAAGGCACTAAGAGAATCAGAGCAGAGAAGAAATCGATCGCCCCGAACACGATGCATCTGCTCCAGTGCCGTCAGGATCGCGTGGAGCTCCGCTGCGAAAACGGTATATTCAGCAGGGAGGCGAATCCGGATAACATGATCAGGGAACACCACAGAACAGCCAAGGAAAGTCTCCTGTTTGGAGCCATCAGTATAAACGACAGTGAAACCATGATGCACATCTAAAATGTAAAAAAACAGAGATTGGAACGTAAAATTTGGTGTGCCAGCTTTCTTAAAATTATTCAAATCTAAAATAAGCCACTCGTATGGATACCTGGCTGTTCGCTATCACTGCCTCCCCTCTCTGTTTCCCAAGAGCAAACATCACGTTGTTGCCACCCCGGGAATACGTTCTTGAATACCTAGAATCGCATTAAGTTTACTCCCTCTTCCCTCCTCCCCAAGGCTCTCCTATCAACTCTTGCCCTCCCTACCCTTCCCATTTTCACATCTCCAATCTTTCTTCCCTTCTCCCTCCCATCGCCTTCCCTCACCACTCTTCTCCTCCCATCCCCTTGCCATTCCTGTCCTGATATCTCCCTTCTCAGCCGTTTTCTTCTACCCAACCTCTCCTCCCTGCCCCACCACTCACTCTCTCCTACCCTCACCCCTTTCTCTGCTCACCTCATCCATTTCTGTGCTTTCCTCTTCTCTCTTCCCTTCTCCTCTTCTCTCCACCCACCTCCTCTCCACCATCTCCTGCTCCCAACTATCCCCAAATTTCTTCATCTCTCTCTGAAACTTTTCCTTCTCCTATCTTCTCCTCCCCTCTCCTCCCCACTCCACATCATTCCCTCCCCTATACTCTTCTCTCCTCTCCTAAAAGACCTTCTCCTCTCTCTTTTCTCTTTGTGTGTCTGTCACACTTGATAAACATCCCAACAATAAAAGTGTAATTAATACCTAACGTTTTTAGTTTTTATCCCAGGCGCCTGTTTTCAAATCTGTTACTGAATGAAGCGCCGCTTTGTATGATTCCATTACGTTGCGAGAAAATCACAGCAGATTTGAAAATCCTCTTCTTAGGCTTCATCAAAATCAGTATTAATTTACTACATTAAGAAGAACAGTATGGCGTCGACGGACCTGCTGCAACTGGACGAGGAATCCGTGAGCTTTGTAATGCACCTCCCAGGTGATGAGGAATTTACTTGACTGTTACACCAATCTCCAAGAATTACTTCTTAAACAGAAAGCGAAGGCACGACGTGGCAATAAAACAGTAATTCACTTTTCTAGTCAGTGTTGTAATGTATCTCTGCAGTACAGTTTTGTACGATTTTATGACACGTAATTAGCATGCTATAAACAGTCGAAACCGCCTATTGACTTGCTTCTCCTAATCAGGTAAAGGGAGAGAAGCAAACCTGCACATTCATGTAAAAATAAACGTCCAAGTTATTAGTTGTGCCCTGTTTAAAAAGCCGTAATCGAACGGATATTTTTGTTATGTACTTATCTATTCCAGTTAAATGTTACTCTCTGTTCTCTGTTTTACTTCTAGTGTATATTCTTCTTTTGTCTGTTGGTATATTTATTTGTACACAGAATGAATAGTTCATGGACATATTTTTATGTAAAATTTATGTGATGTAAAAGAGTTTGAAAACAGACGCAACGGTTGTGTCAAGTTAGGAATAAGAGTATTCTGTGCTTTTAAGAGAAGAGGATGAATGTATTCACTAGTTGGAATGGAGGTACACTAATGTGTCCGGTTATGAAATTCTGTAAAAGGATGTGTTGTGTAGACGTATTTCCACTGTGACTTGAGGAGATGAATATTAGAGGAAGTTCTCTAACTGTTTAGGATAAAGTGAGAATGATTTTGAGAGATATGGTAGGGTCGCAAAGTTTGTTACGGCGTTGCGTAATAGAGATGTTTTAGAGCTGTTAAAAGAACTTCATGTTGCACCATCGCATATTTAAAACATACAGAGACTGTGAGTGTATAGATGGAAGGTACAGGACTGGAAGGTTGGAGGATGGAGAGAATTATTTGCTCGTGATTAAAAACGAGCGAGAGGAGAAGAGGTGAAGCTATATATTTAGGAAAAGGGTTAATCGAGACATCATCCGAGTTAAGTATAAGAGTTTAGTAACTGATGGACACTGATCTGGAATATACGAGTGGAGGAAGTATAAAATAACATTTACTGTCAACGGTTAATAATCTTGTTAGAGAAAGAGCAAACGTGTGTACGCAGTGTGACAAGTGATGAACTGAGCCTATGAATAGTTAAAAATATTACCTGAACATCTGCTTTTGAGAACAAAATTAGAACTATTGAATATATGAAAGGTCATACCACAAATTTTGTGTGAAGTTAAATATTAAATAAACTAGAACGCTGTCGAAAAGAAAAAAAATATAATCGAGTGAGAATTCTTTGTTACGACGATATTGTGTTTTCACTAGAAAAGCCAGTCAAATCCCGTCCAGAAGTTTCCTTTCGCTTGTTTAGACTTTCGTTTCACGTCAGTCTAATTTCTGAGCCAGGTCTTGGTTACTCAAATTTTCAGCGAAATTTATTCATATTGGACGCGGAGAGTAACTATTTACAGCAGATGACGAAGATCTGATATGAAAGATGAGGGCCAGATTTTGCACAGCATCCAGCAGAAGCTGGTAACGTATAAAGGTAGGAAGCTTCGAGAAACACACTAAATCCGAGAAACCCGACATTGCCTGGATATTAATTTTGGCATTTTCCTATTAAAAACGAAAACAAAAAGTTAACTTTGTGTGTATTGAAGTAACGACAAAATTTCATTTCCATGCATTTGAGAGAATACCTCTGAAATTATAAAACAGTCGTACAAAGAAATATGCATAATTTACAAATGTATAAGTACAGTACTCAAGTTAAGAAAAATGATCTGTGTGCTGGGCGCAGCTGCTTCGCGTGTCTGCAACCCGATTTTGTAAAGGATTGTATGGCAATACCTCTCCATAGCTCTACAGACAGGTATCTTTTCGCCTACAGCCGTTTGCGCTTAGCAGTTGTAAGCTGTCAACAGCGCTGCCTCAGGAATTACGTTAAGTTGACTTAACTGTAGGAGTGTCCTAGCGGTAAAGAGTAATTGCACTAAAACTTCAAGCATGATGCTACAATTTTTCAAGTATTTCAGTGTTATGACGTCATATCTCTTGAAATACACTCCTGGAAATTGAAATAAGAACACCGTGAATGCATTGTCCCAGGAAGGGGAAACTTTATTGACACATTCCTGGGGTCAGATACATCACATGATCACACTGACAGAACCACAGGCACATAGACACAGGCAACAGAGCATGCACAATGTCGGCACTAGTACAGTGTATATCCACCTTTCGCATTAATGCAGGCTGCTATTCTCCCATGGAGACGATCGTAGAGATGCTGGATGTAGTCCTGTGGAACGGCTTGCCATGCCATTTCCACCTGGCGCCTCAGTTGGACCAGCGTTCGTGCTGGACGTGCAGACCGCGTGAGACGACGCTTCATCCAGTCCCAAACATGCTCAATGGGGGACAGATCCGGAGATCTTGCTGGCCAGGGTAGTTGACTTACACCTTCTAGAGCACGTTGGGTGGCACGGGATACATGCGGACGTGCATTGTCCTGTTGGAGCAGCAAGTTCCCTTGCCGGTCTAGGAATGGTAGAACGATGGGTTCGATGACGGTTTGGATGTACCGTGCACTATTCAGTGTCCCCTCGACAATCACCAGTGGTGTACGGCCAGTGTAGGAGATCGCTCCCCACACCATGATGCCGGGTGTTGGCCCTGTGTGCCTCGGTCGTATGCAGTCCTGATTGTGGCGCTCACCTGCACGGCGCCAAACACGCATACGACCATCATTGGCACCAAGGCAGAAGCGACTCTCATCGCTGAAGACGACACGTCTCCATTCGTCCCTCCATTCACGCCTGTCGCGACACCACTGGAGGCGGCCTGCACGATGTTGGGGCGTGAGCGGAAGACGGCCTAACGGTGTGCGGGACCGTAGCCCAGCTTCATGGAGACGGTTGCGAATGGTCCTCGCCGATACCCCAGGAGCAACAGTGTCCCTAATTTGCTGGGAAGTGGCGGTGCGGTCCCCTACGGCACTGCGTAGGATCCTACGGTCTTGGCGTGCATCCGTGCGTCGCTGCGGTCCGGTCCCAGGTCGACGGGCACGTGCACCTTCCGCCGACCACTGGCGACAACATCGATGTACTGTGGAGACCTCACGCCCCACGTGTTGAGCAATTCGGCGGTACGTCCATCCGGCCTCCCGCATGCCCACTATACGCCCTCGCTCAAAGTCCGTCAACTACACATACGGTTCACGTCCACGCTGTCGCGGCATGCTACCAGTGTTAAAGACTGCGATGGAGCTCCGTATGCCACGGCAAATTGGCTGACACTGACGGCGGCGGTGCGCAAATGCTGCGCAGCTAGCGCCATTCGACGGCCAACACCGCGGTTCCTGGTGTGTCCGCTGTGCCGTGCGTGTGATCATTGCTTGTACAGCCCTGTCGCAGTGTCCGGAGCAAGTATGGTGGGTCTGACACACCGGTGTCAATGTGTTCTTTTTTCCATTTCCAGGAGTGTATATTTCGTACATTGACATATTTGCGTAGGAGCGGTCAGCAGCGTGTTGTGGATACTGATCGCAAAATGCGTTTCGAATAGAGGTAGTAGAACAGAAATAATAAATTTAAACGTCATCCATAGTGCGGCAGGTTTTCAACCATATGAGTGTTTATGACAACATAGCTCTTGGATAATGTGTGGTACCATAACATACTTTTGTATGTACATTTAGCGGCGTATGTTGTTATTGAGTGCCGGCCGGAGTGGCCGTGCGGTTCTAGGCGCTACAGTCTGGAACCGACCGCTATGGTCGCAGGTTAGAATCCTGCCTCGGGCATAGATGTGTGTGATGTCCTTAGGTTTAATTAGTTCTAAGTTCTAGGCGACTGATGACCAGTTAAGTCGCATAGTGCTCAGAGCCATTTGAACCATTTTGTTATTGAGTGCAAAATTCAACGCGAATACAGTGATTGACACGTCATGCGTGATGCGGCAGTTTTTCACCCATCTCATTGTTTACGATAGGTAATTAGCGATTGTTGCCCGGCAGTAAGGGACATGCTTACCAGATTTGGTTGAAATCAGTCTGGTGGCTTAGGACGAGATGTGGAACAAATACACACACACACACACACACACACACACACACACACATACATACATACATACTGTACATACATACATACATACATTTTTCTAACATGTATCGATGTGGTATGACTGAATGAATGCGTGTGTGGATATGTGTATGCTATGTACTAAAAAAGCAGTCTAGTCATCTAACACATTATGACTCTAATTAGCTTTAGACAAGTAGTGTAGTAATAGTACATTTGTCGACATTAAATTGAATTCTGAGCAGGTACTGAAGAATCATCTTATTCAGTACCAAGCAGCAGTTCACTAAAGAACGTGGCAGTAGAGTATCGTGGAATGTTCAACATTGTAATGCCAGAATTTTCTCCAGCCTATGAAACATGTTTCACCTTAGGCAGACGAACTTTCCTACGTGTTAAAACTGTAACTTTCTAGTAGGATGTGCACTACGGTTTGCCTACTATAGTACTCGTACGTCTCTGGGGCAGAAACAGAGCTTTATCTGCAAGCAAGCTTCTCTCTCCCCGCTGCGTCTAACTTTCAGTTGTTTGTAGTCTGTTGTATTCGTAAATTTCCATTATTACATTCAGTGTGTCCCACTGCTCTTCGTACTCAGTTACCTGAAGAACTGGTAGATTCAGAAACATTTGCTTGTTTTCATACCAGCTTCTGTCTCAGTAGAGGATTCTGATAATGCGGGGTGGTCAAAATAAAACTTTCCCGGAAAACAGTTACAGTGAGATTGACGCGGGATTGAGTCTTGCTAAAGAAGACTGCAGAACATGCTGGAAATGAGTATCGTTTACGCCGATGCAGCTCTGTGTTCGATTGATCAATCTGTGATACAAGCGTACCGTCTCTGAAAGCAGCAACAGCGTTTTCAACATTCTGCTCTTGCTTTTCCAGTGTGTATGTCGCTATTATTTGAGTACACACGTTTGTTCAGCTTTTCCCCACAGGTAAAAATCACACGAAGGGAGATCAGGCAGTTGATCGACATACGGTTCAAACAATTTGTGAACATACGGTTAATATTAACAGCTTCATTAAAGAATTCTGCTACGAAGGCGGACGAAAGACATTAAAAATCAAACGGTAATCTTGAGATTATGCAACGGCTCTTCAGAGTAGTGATGGGAATTTTCTGATGTATAATGGCACGCATTCTGTGAGTTTATCCTGGGTATTTCAGAAGAGACAGTCAATAATTCACACATGGAGGTACAGACCAAAGGTAGCTAAAATTCTCCAATGAACATGGGTATACAATTCAAACGTTGTCGAGATACAACACATTTTCTGTTGCGGTTCGTCAGTGCCTAGGAATACAAACCATCTCTAAACGTTAAAGTAAGTGTTCGAAATGTCCATGCGTCTGACTGCAACATAGAACTCGTTTCGGATATTAGTTGCGAATTCTCACAGGCAGTCATGGGGAATTCTATAAATGCTGGAAAGCTGCTTCAAACCCCAAGCAGAATTCCTCAAGAGAGTTGACCTCGGCAGCGTAGACCAGGCTTCTGACATGACCTCACACATAGAAATCCATGGTATTTAAATCGGGAGACCATGGAGACTATGGAATTGGCCCTCCTCTTCCTATCAAACGTTGATAATACGTCCGAGTTAGAAGCTGGCGCACTCGTAACTGGAAACGTGCTGAAGCACTGTCATGCGTGAACCACACGTTCAGGTTCAAATGTCTCTAAACACTAGGGGACTTAAAATCATAGGTCATCAGTCCCCTAGACTTAGAACTACTTAAACCTAACGAACCTAAGGACATTACACACATTCATGCCCGAGGCTGGATTCGAACCTACGACCGAAGCAGCAGCGCGGTTCTGGACTGAAGCGCCTAGAACCGCTCGATCACAGCGGCCGACACATGTTCAGGCGTTGGTTCATCTGGAAGAACAGTCCGCAGAAACCGTATATAGTGCTGTCCGGTTAGTCTCTGTGGTAGGAAGTGTCGTCCAATTACGCAGTCTCCGAGCAGTACTGCCCAGACGTTCAATGAATAACGCTGCTGATCACGTGATACGTGTGTTGCAATAGGACTGACATCGGCCCAGATGTGACAGCTATAGCAGTTTAAATACCGTCACGGGTAAATCCAGCCTCATCCGTGAACAGAATACTGCTTACAAACAGGAGATTCAGTGTAGACTGTGGTTACACCCATTTCAGAAAGTTTCTCTAGGAGGGAAATCTGTATTGTTGAGGGCTTGCACTCGCTGGAAATGATAATGGATAGAGCACTGGCCGATGTAAAATCCACCACACGTTGCTATGACTCAGGACACGCTCTTGCGTTGCAATCCTCCTTGTTGAAGTACTCGGACGTTTGTGTACAATGCGTAACACCCTTTCCTCCACATTGGGTGATATGGATATGGGTCGACTTTCTCGTACTTGGTGCGCGAAAATTCCGGTTTCTCTAAGACGCTGGTGCAACCGTCTAAATGTATGCCTTTCGGGCTACCTGCACAGAGGAAAAGCTTCTTCATACAATTGTGCGCCCTCAAGGGCAATCACATTCGCTTTGCTATACATGAAGTGAGTGTCAGCGTACTCTTCACTGGTGTAACATCTGTCCAGGGCGCCTTCATGTTCGTAACTGATGGTGAGGCCGGTACGGCATAGTGCACCGAGGGGGAAGGGAAGTAGTAGCGCATGTGTAAACAAACAGATTGTCGGTCCCAAACCTTGAGATACTAACGTAAATGCCGTGGTATCCTGGGGCGTTTACGATTGGTTCCCAACTGGAATTAACGCGATACCTCGGCATCGGTTGGTTTGCGGACCCATGTTTATTGAGCTTTTTAGCTACTTTTTGCCTGTACTACCATGTGATCATTACGTCTGAAACGCCATGTACACCCTGACAGGATAAACCAGACCTCGTATGGAGAAATGAAAACTTACGATAGAAAAATCCTGGTTCCAATTCACTCAGAAACCACCGGCAGAACTCAACACGCCAAAATTTGTCTGGACGCTGTACCTCATGACCAACAGTAAATTTGTAAGAATACAGATGGAGGTCCCTTGCGACAATATTTCGACTCTAAGCTCTCCTATTTCATACCGGTAAAGATAAATGGAGGACATTGCCCTGGCCTTTCCTTCACATGAGCAATGTTTCCTGAATTCTTTCCAAATAATTACGGTTTTTATTCGCTGTAGAGCCCGCTTCGCGTTATTTGGCCAAAAGGTTTTACACTGCAGACTTTGGAGATGGTTTCGCAAAAACACTTTCAGTCTTAAACACTTGCACAGACTGTTCCTCACACGTTTCTCATAAACACGCAACAATGAGTAGGCACTGGTTTTGACATGAAAGTGATGATTCCCACACTTCTTGTGTGCTTCTTGGTATGAATATCTCTGTATTATATTGATAAACTGTATAGTTACAATTAATAAATTATTTTTGTGAAAAGAATCGTGAGCACTATTCTGTGTTGCATTCAACTGGTTACCAAACACGTCTGCAACTTTCACTCAATGAAAAGTGATGGCACATCGAAGCACTCGCTACAGTTCAGGAGGAAGACATGCGCAGACAATGGAAACTATCGACTAAAATGGTTCAAATGGCTCTGAGCACTATGCGACTTAACTTCCGAGGTCATCAGTCGCCTAGAACTTAGAACTAACCTAAGGACATCACACACATCCATGCCCGAGGCAGGATTCGAACCTGCGACTGTAGCGGTCACGCGGTTCCAGACTGAAGCACCTAGAACCGCATGGCCACACCGGCCGGCAAAGCTATCGACTGGAGCATGGAAATCACAGTTGCTAGTATTTTCTCCGATGAGCAGTTTTCCTGTTCATTAACGGGGGTCGATTAAGCGTCAGCCTTACTGTAAATATTTTTCTCGTTTGTGTTATTGTGTCCAACCCGTACGTTTTCTCACTTCCCAAAGTGACCTCGTGAGATAGTTAGGCTGATATGCAGGGAGGGCGAAAGAGTAAGAAGATCCCGTTAGCGTTTACCATGTCGCTTGCAGTTTTGTCAGTAGACATTTGCGAGACCTACATCAGATGGGAGCACCGGGTTTCCCGTAGTTGGTACAATATTCCGATCACCGGGTGAGCGTTCCAACTCTGCCACTTTTGTTCAGGAGACCTGAAACCTGTTTCAGCACCCTCACTTTCTTAACTACAAAACATAAGCATACACGATTTGAAGGCACAGCGTAAAGACATTTGCCTCTCTACAATTAGATATTATTTCATCTGAAAGAATATGCTTATGCACATAATGTCGTAGATGCAAGTTGTAAGTTGTAAAACGAAATGACGCAAACAAATATGATGTAGTAGTAATAGCATTAGTTGTAGCGCTGATACAGAAAGAAGGTTATGAAGATGAAGAATTATTTCCTTGGAGTCTCAAGTTCTATACTTTCATAGACGGAGAGCACGGCCAGTTAAAAGACGATTTTATGCTTATCTAGAAGCGCGTAATAAATATATTTAGCCTTTTGCGTACATTGAAGTACCATCTGCTGACACTGCACTGTATTCGCTATCATGTCCAGTTAAACTCCTTAATATTTTTTTTTACTTAAATTGCAGCAACTGAGACGGTGAAACCTCTACATTATTTGATTCTGAAACTGCTGAGTGAAACTGAACGTACTGAGACTACTTTCTCGTCGACTGGGGTGACCGGTTCTAGGCGCTACAGTCTGGAAGCGCGCGACCACTACGGTCGCAGGTTCGAATCCTGCCTCGGACATGGATGTGTGTGATGTCCTTAGGTTAGTTAGGTTTAAGTAGTTCTAAGTTCTTGGGGACTGATGACCTCAGAAGTTAAGTCCCATAGTGCTCAGAGGCATTTGAACTACTTTCTCTTTGCTTATTCTTATCATTTCAACGCAGACCTACAGAATCTTAGCGCAACACAATCTGACTGCTCAAAAATGATAACTCGACTTCAAATAATTAATGCAAAAGAATGGCCCTAAATTAGAAGAAATCCTATTAATAACCTATACATTTCATAAGTCACTTACCTCACAGAACATCTTCATTATACGAACTACAGCAGCACCGCAAGCACCAATACTGCCAGCTGAATGAAAGATTCTAAGTACTGAAGGCATGTGGTTAGCAAAGGAAAGATTTTGTTGCAGAGCAAACAATGTATTTACCAGATTTTACCTTAATCAAGTGAGAACCAGTTCAAAAAAATTATATAATCATCAGTAATAAATCTCCGTGACGGATACACACTCAGACCGTCCGCTCGTGCTAATACTGCAAACCTCCAACACTGCTACATATTAACCTCTAACCTCCATCACTGCTGACTACTCACACCCAACTTCCATCACTGCTGGCTGCGCCCGCCGGTGTGGCCGAGGGGTCCTAGGCACTTCAGTCTGGAACCGCGCGACCGCTATGGTCGCAGGTTCGAATCCTGCCTCGGGCATGGATGTGTGTGATGTCCTTAGGTTAGTTAGGTTTAAGTAGTTCTAAGTTCTAGGGGACTGATGACCTCAGATGTTGAGTCCCATAGTGCTCAGAGCCATTTGAACCATTTGAACTGCTGGCTGCTCACTTCCAACTGCTGAGTCCGACCAGCAACAGTCTCTTATAGAATGCGCACAGCGCTGTCAGGGTTATTAATGCAGAGTACTACATAGCGTTGCCAACATACAAACACATACTTACATTAATAGTTGTTAGCATTCAAAACCAACACTGTGCACAGAACGTGTGAGAAATAGAGTTATGTGTACATTACTATCGGATAACATAAGAATTTATTTTCTTAACCAACAGTACAGCTATAATGCTTATATACAACGATTTTTCATTAAAGAATAATTACGATCTACTTCCGCCTATACTGCACGGTAGATAACCTCCCCTCCCCTTTCCAAAAGTATTTCTTCTGTTAAATTCGTGGGTAGTATCCTGCAGACGCAGTTGTCGGTAATTGTGTGTGGGACTTACAATTTTTCTAGATTTTTCCCTTTGTAAGATATTTGAGAATGAGATCTCTCTGTACTTTCAGAGTATGTATCTCCGCTATGAGCATCATCTGCCTTGTACCGCCTCCTATTGTAGTCCGTTGAGTATATTTGTTGTGCTCTCGCGTTGACTGATCAGTCTTTTGATGATCTGCATAGATTTTATCTAATTCCTTAAGTTAATCCTACTGGATGAGCGTTCAGAACTGGGGAAGAATAGTTAAGAATGATTGGAACGATGTTTTCATATGCACATCATTCCTAGATGTATAACAGTTTGTCAGAATTCTTCCTCTAAATCTTTACCTGATACTTGCTTTATCCAAGGCTAGATTGGTATGCTTGTACGTTCAGTACCTCCGTACAGAGACACTCCCACACACTTGCTGGTTGTTAGTGATCCTGTTGACTGATCGTTGAAATTATAGTTTGACAACATATTTACGCGTTCTACATTAAATTTCCTTACGGAGGGCCGGCTAGCAGCGTTTCCACAGAATTATTGTCATTTGTGATCTTCCATCATTTCGCCACCATTTTGAAACAACAGGGTCTCTGCACACAGCCGGTTCGTTTGCGAATAGTCTCAGAGAGCTTCCATCTTTTCCTATCAGATCATTTCAATACGCGTGAATGGTAGCACTCATATAAACACAGAGGCCTTCAAGATTGGTGTTAAAACACTAAAATAAACCGACGTTCCGGCCGTGCTGGTGATTGCGTGTTTTCTATATACGCTTTTCTAATGGTGGCACAAGACCAGCGACGTCATTCTGCTTATTTTTATTGGCACTAAAACAACATTGCTGGGCGACAGAAGAGAGGGACAGAGTATGTGAAAGACTATTCGTGGAATACATGACTAGCTAGTAACTAACAGCACACGATAAGCTTCTGCAGGTCGCACTTTTTCGCTACCAGTTGCGGAGAAACGAGGTCAGTTTTGAACTGCATTGACATGCGACCGGTCGTATCCGGATTGCTCGCAATGAGGGGAGCAGAATCCTGTACCCTAATGTTGTTTGCCTACTTAAGGATTCCTATTGCCTCTCTCATTTTGTGTGTGCGCATCCTCGATTGACTTGCGAGTACTCGCTCTTCTTGAAACTTCTTAGCCTGCCCACAATCACCATGATGCAGCGCTAGTGCCGATTTGTTGCGCTCCTCCAACACAACACGGCGCTCACGCTCCTCTACGCGGGTGCTACCAGGTGCTCTGATTTGTTGCGCTCCTCCAGCAGAGCACGGCGCTCAGCTCCTCTACACGGGTGCTACCAGGTCCTCTCATTTGTTGCGCCCCTCCAGCAGAGCACGGCGCTCATACTCCTCTACGCGGGTGCTACCAGGTCCTCTGATTTGTTGCACTCCTCCAGCTGAGCACGGCGCTCATGCTCCTCTACACGGGTGCTACCATGTCCTCTGATTTGTTGCGCTCCTCCAGCAGAGCACGGCGCTCATGCTCCTCTACGTGGGTGCTACCAGGTCCTCTGATTTGTTGCGCTCCTCCAACAGAACACAGCGCTCACGCTCCTCTACGCGGGTGCTACCAGGTGCTCTGATTTGTTGCGCTCCTCCAGCAGAGCACGGCGCTCAGCTCCTCTACACGGGTGCTACCAGGTCCTCTGATTTGTTGCGCTCCTCCAGCAGAGCACGGCGCTCATACTCCTCTACGCGGGTGCTACCATGTCCTCTGATTTGTTGCGCTCCTCCAGCAGAGCACAGCGCTCATGCTCCTCTACGTGGGTGCTACCAGGTCCTCTGATTTGTTGCGCTCCTCCAACAGAACACGGCGCTCACACTCCTCTACGCGGGTGCTACCAGGTGCTCTGATTTGTTGCGCTCCTCCAGCAGAGCACGGCGCTCAGCTCCTCTACACGGGTGCTACCAGGTCCTCTGATTTGTTGCGCTCCTCCAGCAGAGCACGGCGCTCATACTCCACTACGCGGGTGCTACCAGGTCCTCTGATTTGTTGCACTCCTCCAGCAGAGCACGGCGCTCATGCTCCTCTACATGGGTGCTACCATGTCCTCTGATTTGTTGCGCTCCTCCAGCAGAGCACAGCGCTCATGCTCCTCTACGTGGGTGCTACCAGGTCCTCTGATTTGTTGCGCTCCTCCAACAGAACACAGCGCTCACGCTCATCTACGCGGGTGCTACCAGGTGCTCTGATTTGTTGCGCTCCTCCAGCAGAGCACGGCGCTCAGCTCCTCTACACGGGTGCTACCAGGTCCTCTGATTTGTTGCGATCCTCCAGCAGAGCATGGCGCTCATGCTCCTCTACGCGGGTGCTACCATGTCCTCTGATTTGCTGCGCTCCTCCAGCAGAGCACGGCGCTCATACTCCTTTACGCAGGTGCTACCAGGTCCTCTGATTTGTTGCGCTCCTCCAACAGAACACGGCGCTCACGCTCCTCTACGCGGGTGCTACCAGGTGCTCTGATTTGTTGCGCTCCTCCAGCAGAGCACGGCGCTCAGCTCCTCTACACGGGTGCTAATAGGTCCTCTGATTTGTTGCGCTACTCCAGCAGAGCACGGCGCTCATGCTCCTCTACCCGGGTGCGACCATGTCCTCTGATTTGTTGCGCTCCTCCAGCAGAGCACGGCGCTCATACTCCTTTACGCAGGTGCTACCAGGTCCTCTGATTTGTTGCGCTCCTCCAGCAGAGCATGGCGCTCATGCTCCTCTACGCGGGTGCTACCATGTCCTCTGATTTGTTGCGCTCCTCCAGCAGAGCACGGCGCTCATACTCCTTTACGCAGGAGCTACCAGGTCCTCCGATTTGTTGCGCTCCTCCAACAGAACACGGCGCTCACGCTCCTCTATGCGGGTGCTACCAGGTGCTCTGATTTGTTGCGCTCCTCCAGCAGAGCACGGCGCTCAGCTCCTCTACACGGGTGCTACCAGGTCCTCTGATTTGTTGCGCTCCTACAGCGGAGCACGGCGCTCATACTCCTCTACGCGGATGCTACCATGTCCTCTGATTTGTTGCGCTCCTCCAGCAGAGCACGGCGCTCATGCTCCTCTACGTGGATGCTACCAGGTCCTCTGATTTGTTGCGCTCCTCCAACAGAACACGGCGCTCACGCTCCTCCACGCGGGTGCTACCAGGTGCTCTGATTTGTTGCGCTCCTCCAGCAGAGCACGGCGCTCAGCTCCTCTACACGGGTGCTACCAGGTCCTCTGATTTGTTGCGCTCCTCCAGCAGAGCACGGCGCTCATACTCCTCTACGCGGGTGCTACCAGGTCCTCTGATTTGTTGCACTCCTCCAGCAGAGCACGGCGCTCATGCTCCTCTACACGGGTGCTACCATGTCCTCTGATTTGTTGCGCTCCTCCAGCAGAGCACAGCGCTCATGCTCCTCTACGTAGGTGCTACCAGGTCCTCTGATTTGTTGCGCTCCTCCAACAGAACACGGCGCTCACGCTCATCTATGCGGGTGCTACCAGGTGCTCTGATTTGTTGCGCTCCTCCAGCAGAGCACGGCGCTCAGCTCCTCTACACGGGTGCTACCAGGTCCTCTGATTTGTTGCGCTCCTCCAGCAGAGCATGGCACTCATGCTCCTCTACGCGGGTGCTACCATGTCCTCTGATTTGTTGCGATCCTCCAGCAGAGCACGGCGCTCATACTCCTTTACGCAGGTGCTACCAGGTCCTCTGATTTGTTGCGCTCCTCCAACAGAACACGGCGCTCACGCTCATCTACGCGGGTGCTACCAGGTGCTCTGATTTGTTGCGCTCCTCCAGCAGAGCACGGCGCTCACGCACCTCTACGCGGGTGCTACCAGGTGCTCTGATTTGTTGCGCTCCTCCAGCAGAGCACGGCGCTCAGCTCCTCTACACGGGTGCTAATGGGTCCTCTGATTTGTTGCGCTCCTCCAGCAGAGCACGGCGCTCATACTCCTCTACGCGGGTGCTACCAGGTCCTCTGATTTGTTGCGCTCCTCCAGCAGAGCACGGCGCTGATGCTCCTCTACACAGGTGCTACCAGGTCCTCTGATTTGTTGCTCTCCTCCAGCAGAGCACGGCGCTCATACTCCTCTACGCGGGTGCTACCAGGTGCTCTGATTTGTTACGCTCCTCCAGCAGAGCATGGCGCTCAGCTCCTCTACACGGGTGCTACCAGGTCCTCTGATTTGTTGCACTCCTCCAGCAGAGCACGGCGCTCAGCTCCTCTACACGGGTGCTACCAGGTGCTCTGATTTGTTGCGCTCTTCCAGCAGAGCACGGCGCTCATACTCCTCAACGCGGGTGCTACCAGGTCCTCTGATTTGTTGCGCTCCTCCAGCAGAGCACGGCGCTCATGCTCCTCTACACGGGTGCTACCAGGTCCTCTGATTTGTTGCGCTCCTCCAGCAGAGCACAGCGCTCATACTCCTCTACGCAGGTGCTACCAGGTGCTCTGATTTGTTGCGCTCCTCCAGCAGAGCACGGCGCTCAGCTCCTCTACACGGGTGCTACCAGGTCCTAAGATTTCTTGCGCTACTCCAGCAGAGCACGGCGCTCATGCTCCTCTACCCGGGTGCGACCATGTCCTCTGATTTGGTGCGCTCCTCCAGCAGAGCACGGCGCTCATACTCCTTTACGCAGGTGCTACCAGGTCCTCTGATTTGTTGCACTCCTCCAACAGAACACGGCGCTCACGCTCCTCTACGCGGGTGCTACCAGGTGCTCTGATTTGTTGCGCTCCTCCAGCAGAGCACGGCGCTCATACTCCTCTATGCGGGTACTACCAGGTCCTCTGATTTGTTGCGCTCCTCCAGCAGAGCACGGCGCTCATGCTCCTCTACACGGGTGCTACCAGGTCCTCTGATTTGTTGCGCTCCTCCAGCAGAGCACGGCGCTCATACTCCTCTACGCGGGTGCTACCAGGTGCTCTGATTTGTTGCGCTCCTCCAGCAGAGCACGGCGCTCAGCTCCTCTACACGGGTGCTACCAGGTCCTCTGATTTGTTGCGCTCCTCCAGCAGAGCACGGCGCTCAGCTCCTCTACACGGGTGCTACCAGGTCCTCTGATTTGTTACGCTCCTCCAGCAGAGCACGGCGCTCATACTCCTCTACACGGGTGCTACCAGGTCCTCTGATTTGTTGCGCTCCTCCAGCAGAGCACGGCGCTCATGCTACTCTACACGGGTGCTACCAGGTCCTCTGATTTGTTGCGCTCCTCCAGCAGAGCACGGCGCTCATACTCCTCTACGCGGGTGCTACCAGGTGCTCTGATTTGTTGCGCTCCTCCAGCAGAGCACGGCGCTCAGCTCCTCTACACAGGTGCTACCAGGTCCTCTGATTTGTTGCGCTCCTCCAGCAGAGCACGGCGCTCATACTCCTCTACGCGGGTGCTACCAGGTGCTCTGATTTGTTGCGCTCCTCCAGCAGAGCACGGCGCTCATGCTCCTCTACACGGGTGCTACCAGGTCCTCTGATTTGTTGCGCTCCTCCAGCAGAGCACGGCGCTCATACTCCTCTACGCGGGTGCTACCAGGTGCTCTGATTTGTTGCGCTCCTCCAGCAGAGCACGGCGCTCAGCTCCTCTACACAGGTGCTACCAGGTCCTATGATTTGTTGCGCTCCTCCAGCAGAGCACGGCGCTCATACTCCTCTACGCGGATGCTACCAGGTCCTCTGATTTGTTGCGCTCCTCCAGCAGAGCATATCGCTCATACTCCTCTGCGCGGGTGCTACCAGGTCCTCTGATTTGATGCGCTCCTGCAGCAGAGCACGGCGCTCATGCTCCTCTACACGGGTGCTACCAGGTCCTCTGATTTGTTGCGCTCCTCCAGCAGAGCATGGCGCTCATGCTCCTCTACGCGGGTGCTACCAGGTGCTCTGATTTGTTGCGCTCCTCCAGCAGAGAACGGCGCTCAGCTCCTCTACACGGGTGCTACCAAGTCCTCTGATTTGTTGCGCTTCTCCAGCAGAGAACGGCGCTCATACTCCTCTACGCGGGTGCTACCAGGTGATCTGATTTGTTGCGCTCCTCCAGCAGAGCACGGCGCTCAGCTCCTCTACACGGGTGCTACCAGGTCCTTTGATTTGTTGCGCTCCTCCAGCAGAGCATGGCGCTCATACTCCTCTACGCGGGTGCTACCAGGTGCTCTGATTTGTTGCGCTCCTCCAGCAGAGCACGGCGCTCAGTTCCTCTACACGGGTGCTACCAGGTCCTCTTTTTGTTGCGCTCCTCCAGCAGAGCACGGCGCTCATACTCCTCTACGCGGGTGCCACCAGGTGCTCTGATTTAATGCGCTCCTCCAGCAGAGCACTGCGCTCAGCTCCTCTACACGGGTGCTACCAGGTCCTCTGATTTGTTGCGCTCCTCCAGCAGAGCACGGCGCTCATACTCCTCTATGCGATTGCTACTAGGTGCTCTGATTTGTTGCGCTCCTCCAGCAGAGCACGGCGCTCAGCTCCTCTACACGGGTGCTACCAGGTCCTCTGATTTTTGCGCTCCTCCAGCAGAGCACGGCGCTCATACTCCTCTACGCGGGTGCTACCAGGTCCTCTGATTTGTTGCTCTCCTCCAGCAGAGCACGGCGCTCATGCTCCTCTACACGGGTGCTACCAGGTCCTCTGATTTGTTGCGCTCCTCCAGCAGAGCACGGCGCTCATACTCCTCTATGCGGGTGCTACCAGGTCCTATGATTTGTTGCGCTCCTCCAGCAGAGCACGGCGCTCATGCTCCTCTACACGGGTGCTACCAGGTCCTCTGATTTGTTGCGCTCCTCCAGCAGAGCACAGTGCTCATACTCCTCTACGCGGGTGCTACCAGGTCCTCTGATTTGTTGCGCTCCTCCAGCAGAGCACGGCGCTCAGCTCCTCCACACGGGTGCTACCAGGTCGTCTGATTTGTTGCGCTCCTCCAGCAGAGCACAGCGCTCATACTCCTCTACGCGGGTGCTACCAGGTGCTCTGATTTGTTGCGCTCCTCCAGCAGAGCACGGCGCTCAGCTCCTCTACACGGGTGCTACCAGGTCCTCTGATTTGTTGCGCTCCTCCAGCAGAGCACGGCCCTCAGCTCCTCTACACGGGTGCTACCAGGTCCTCTGATTTGTTGCGCTCCTCCAGCAGAGCACGGCGCTCATACTCCTCTACGCGGGTGCTACCAGGTCCTCTGATTTGTTGAGCTCCTCCAGCAGAGCACGGCGCTCATGCTCCTCTACACGGTTGCTACCAGGTCCTCTGATTTGTTGCGCTCCTCCAGCAGAGCACGGCGCTCATACTCCTCTACGCGGGTGCTACCAGGTGCTCTGATTTGTTGCGCTCCTCCAGCAGAGCAAGTCGCTCAGCTCCTCTACACGGGTGCTACCAGGTCCTCTGATTTGTTGCGCTCCTCCAGCAGAGCACGGCGCTCATGCTCCTCTACCCGGGTGCTACCAGGTCCTCTGATTTGTTGCGCTCCTCCAGCAGAGCACGGCGCTCATACTCTTCTACGCGGGTGCTAGCAGGTGCTCTGATTTGTTGCGCTCCTCCAGCAGAGCACGGCGCTCAGCTCCTCTACACGGGTGCTACCAGGTCCTCTGATTTGTTGCGCTCCTCCAGCAGAGCACGGCGCTCAGCTCCTCTACCCGGGTGCTACCAGGTGCTCTGATTTGTTGCGCTCCTCCAGCAGAGCACGGCGCTCATGCTCGTCTACCCGGGTGCTACCAGGTCCTCTGATTTGTTGCGCTCCTCCAGCAGAGCACGGCGCTCATACTCTTCTACGCGGGTGCTACCAGGTGCTCTGATTTGTTGCGCTCCTCCAGCAGAGCACGGCGCTCAGCTCCTCTACACGGGTGCTACCAAGTCCTCTGATTTGTTGCGCTTCTCCAGCAGAGCACGGCGCTCATACTCCTCTACGCGGGTGCTACCAGGTCCTCTGATTTGTTGCGTTCCTCCAGCAGAGCACGGCGCTCAGCTCCTCTACACGGGTGCTACCAGGTCCTTTGATTTGTTGCGCTCCTCCAGCAGAGCACGGCGCTCATACTCCTCTACACGGGTGCTACCAGCTGCTCTGATTTGTTGCGCTCCTCCAGCAGAGCACGGCGCTCAGCTCCTCTACACGGGTGCTACCAGGTCCTCTTTTTGTTGCGCTCCTCCAGCAGAGCACGGCGCTCATACTCCTCTACGCGGGTGCCACCAGGTGCTCTGATTTAATGCGCTCCTCCAGCAGAGCACTGCGCTCAGCTCCTCTACACGGGTGCTACCAGGTCCTCTGATTTGTTGCGCTCCTCCAGCAGAGCACGGCGCTCATACTCCTCTATGCGATTGCTACCAGGTGCTCTGATTTGTTGCGCTCCTCCAGCAGAGCACGGCGCTCAGCTCCTCTACACGGGTGCTACCAGGTCCTCTGATTTTTGCGCTCCTCCAGCAGAGCACGGCGCTCATACTCCTCTACGCGGGTGCTACCAGGTCCTCTGATTTGTTGCTCTCCTCCAGCAGAGCACGGCGCTCATGCTCCTCTACACGGGTGCTACCCGGTCCTCTGATTTGTTGCGCTCCTCCAGCAGAGCACGGCGCTCATACTCCTCTATGCGGGTGCTACCAGGTCCTATGATTTGTTGCGCTCCTCCAGCAGAGCACGGCGCTCATGCTCCTCTACACGGGTGCTACCAGGTCCTCTGATTTGTTGCGCTCCTCCAGCAGAGCACAGTGCTCATACTCCTCTACGCGGGTGCTACCAGGTCCTCTGATTTGTTGCGCTCCTCCAGCAGAGCACGGCGCTCAGCTCCGCCACACGGGTGCTACCAGGTCGTCTGATTTGATGCGCTCCTCCAGCAGAGCACAGCGCTCATACTCCTCTACGCGGGTGCTACCAGGTGCTCTGATTTGTTGCGCTCCTCCAGCAGAGCACTGCGCTCAGCTCCTCTACACGGGTGCTACCAGGTCCTCTGATTTGTTGCGCTCCTCCAGCAGAGCACGGCCCTCAGCTCCTCTACACGGGTGCTACCAGGTCCTCTGATTTGTTGCGCTCCTCCAGCAGAGCACGGCGCTCATACTCCTCTACGCGGGTGCTACCAGGTCCTCTGATTTGTTGAGCTCCTCCAGCAGAGCACGGCGCTCATGCTCCTCTACACGGTTGCTACCAGGTCCTCTGATTTGTTGCGCTCCTCCAGCAGAGCACGGCGCTCATACTCCTCTACGCGGGTGCTACCAGGTGCTCTGATTTGTTGCGCTCCTCCAGCAGAGCACGGCGCTCAGCTCCTCTACACGGGTGCTACCAGGTCCTAAGATTTCTTGCGCTACTCCAGCAGAGCACGGCGCTCATGCTCCTCTACCCGGGTGCGACCATGTCCTCTGATTTGGTGCGCTCCTCCAGCAGAGCACGGCGCTCATACTCCTTTACGCAGGTGCTACCAGGTCCTCTGATTTGTTGCACTCCTCCAACAGAACACGGCGCTCACGCTCCTCTACGCGGGTGCTACCAGGTGCTCTGAATTGTTGCGCTCCTCCAGCAGAGCACGGCACTCATACTCCTCTATGCGGGTACTACCAGGTCCTCTGATTTGTTGCGCTCCTCCAGCAGAGCACGGCGCTCATGCTCCTCTACACGGGTGCTACCAGGTCCTCTGATTTGTTGCGCTCCTCCAGCAGAGCACGGCGCTCATACTCCTCTACGCGGGTGCTACCAGGTGCTCTGATTTGTTGCGCTCCTCCAGCAGAGCACGGCGCTCAGCTCCTCTACACGGGTGCTACCAGGTCCTCTGATTTGTTGCGCTCCTCCAGCAGAGCACGGCGCTCAGCTCCTCTACACGGGTGCTACCAGGTCCTCTGATTTGTTACGCTCCTCCAGCAGAGCACGGCGCTCATACTCCTCTACACGGGTGCTACCAGGTCCTCTGATTTGTTGCGCTCCTCCAGCAGAGCACGGCGCTCATGCTACTCTACACGGGTGCTACCAGGTCCTCTGATTTGTTGCGCTCCTCCAGCAGAGCACGGCGCTCATACTCCTCTACGCGGGTGCTACCAGGTGCTCTGATTTGTTGCGCTCCTCCAGCAGAGCACGGCGCTCAGCTCCTCTACACAGGTGCTACCAGGTCCTCTGATTTGTTGCGCTCCTCCAGCAGAGCACGGCGCTCATACTCCTCTACGCGGGTGCTACCAGGTGCTCTGATTTGTTGCGCTCCTCCAGCAGAGCACGGCGCTCATGCTCCTCTACACGGGTGCTACCAGGTCCTCTGATTTGTTGCGCTCCTCCAGCAGAGCACGGCGCTCATACTCCTCTACGCGGGTGCTACCAGGTGCTCTGATTTGTTGCGCTCCTCCAGCAGAGCACGGCGCTCAGCTCCTCTACACAGGTGCTACCAGGTCCTATGATTTGTTGCGCTCCTCCAGCAGAGCACGGCGCTCATACTCCTCTACGCGGATGCTACCAGGTCCTCTGATTTGTTGCGCTCCTCCAGCAGAGCATATCGCTCATACTCCTCTACGCGGGTGCTACCAGGTCCTCTGATTTGATGCGCTCCTGCAGCAGAGCACGGCGCTCATGCTCCTCTACACGGGTGCTACCAGGTCCTCTGATTTGTTGCGCTCCTCCAGCAGAGCATGGCGCTCATGCTCCTCTACGCGGGTGCTACCAGGTGCTCTGATTTGTTGCGCTCCTCCAGCAGAGAACGGCGCTCAGCTCCTCTACACGGGTGCTACCAAGTCCTCTGATTTGTTGCGCTTCTCCAGCAGAGAACGGCGCTCATACTCCTCTACGCGGGTGCTACCAGGTGATCTGATTTGTTGCGCTCCTCCAGCAGAGCACGGCGCTCAGCTCCTCTACACGGGTGCTACCAGGTCCTTTGATTTGTTGCGCTCCTCCAGCAGAGCATGCCGCTCATACTCCTCTACGCGGGTGCTACCAGGTGCTCTGATTTGTTGCGCTCCTCCAGCAGAGCACGGCGCTCAGCTCCTCTACACGGGTGCTACCAGGTCCTCTTTTTGTTGCGCTCCTCCAGCAGAGCACGGCGCTCATACTCCTCTACGCGGGTGCCACCAGGTGCTCTGATTTAATGCGCTCCTCCAGCAGAGCACTGCGCTCAGCTCCTCTACACGGGTGCTACCAGGTCCTCTGATTTGTTGCGCTCCTCCAGCAGAGCACGGCGCTCATACTCCTCTATGCGATTGCTACTAGGTGCTCTGATTTGTTGCGCTCCTCCAGCAGAGCACGGCGCTCAGCTCCTCTACACGGGTGCTACCAGGTCCTCTGATTTTTGCGCTCCTCCAGCAGAGCACGGCGCTCATACTCCTCTACGCGGGTGCTACCAGGTCCTCTGATTTGTTGCTCTCCTCCAGCAGAGCACGGCGCTCATGCTCCTCTACACGGGTGCTACCAGGTCCTCTGATTTGTTGCGCTCCTCCAGCAGAGCACGGCGCTCATACTCCTCTATGCGGGTGCTACCAGGTCCTATGATTTGTTGCGCTCCTCCAGCAGAGCACGGCGCTCATGCTCCTCTACACGGGTGCTACCAGGTCCTCTGATTTGTTGCGCTCCTCCAGCAGAGCACAGTGCTCATACTCCTCTACGCGGGTGCTACCAGGTCCTCTGATTTGTTGCGCTCCTCCAGCAGAGCACGGCGCTCAGCTCCTCCACACGGGTGCTACCAGGTCGTCTGATTTGTTGCGCTCCTCCAGCAGAGCACAGCGCTCATACTCCTCTACGCGGGTGCTACCAGGTGCTCTGATTTGTTGCGCTCCTCCAGCAGAGCACGGCGCTCAGCTCCTCTACACGGGTGCTACCAGGTCCTCTGATTTGTTGCGCTCCTCCAGCAGAGCACGGCCCTCAGCTCCTCTACACGGGTGCTACCAGGTCCTCTGATTTGTTGCGCTCCTCCAGCAGAGCACGGCGCTCATACTCCTCTACGCGGGTGCTACCAGGTCCTCTGATTTGTTGAGCTCCTCCAGCAGAGCACGGCGCTCATGCTCCTCTACACGGTTGCTACCAGGTCCTCTGATTTGTTGCGCTCCTCCAGCAGAGCACGGCGCTCATACTCCTCTACGCGGGTGCTACCAGGTGCTCTGATTTGTTGCGCTCCTCCAGCAGAGCAAGTCGCTCAGCTCCTCTACACGGGTGCTACCAGGTCCTCTGATTTGTTGCGCTCCTCCAGCAGAGCACGGCGCTCATGCTCCTCTACCCGGGTGCTACCAGGTCCTCTGATTTGTTGCGCTCCTCCAGCAGAGCACGGCGCTCATACTCTTCTACGCGGGTGCTAGCAGGTGCTCTGATTTGTTGCGCTCCTCCAGCAGAGCACGGCGCTCAGCTCCTCTACACGGGTGCTACCAGGTCCTCTGATTTGTTGCGCTCCTCCAGCAGAGCACGGCGCTCAGCTCCACTACCCGGGTGCTACCAGGTGCTCTGATTTGTTGCGCTCCTCCAGCAGAGCACGGCGCTCATGCTCGTCTACCCGGGTGCTACCAGGTCCTCTGATTTGTTGCGCTCCTCCAGCAGAGCACGGCGCTCATACTCTTCTACGCGGGTGCTACCAGGTGCTCTGATTTGTTGCGCTCCTCCAGCAGAGCACGGCGCTCAGCTCCTCTACACGGGTGCTACCAAGTCCTCTGATTTGTTGCGCTTCTCCAGCAGAGCACGGCGCTCATACTCCTCTACGCGGGTGCTACCAGGTCCTCTGATTTGTTGCGTTCCTCCAGCAGAGCACGGCGCTCAGCTCCTCTACACGGGTGCTACCAGGTCCTTTGATTTGTTGCGCTCCTCCAGCAGAGCACGGCGCTCATACTCCTCTACACGGGTGCTACCAGCTGCTCTGATTTGTTGCGCTCCTCCAGCAGAGCACGGCGCTCAGCTCCTCTACACGGGTGCTACCAGGTCCTCTTTTTGTTGCGCTCCTCCAGCAGAGCACGGCGCTCATACTCCTCTACGCGGGTGCCACCAGGTGCTCTGATTTAATGCGCTCCTCCAGCAGAGCACTGCGCTCAGCTCCTCTACACGGGTGCTACCAGGTCCTCTGATTTGTTGCGCTCCTCCAGCAGAGCACGGCGCTCATACTCCTCTATGCGATTGCTACCAGGTGCTCTGATTTGTTGCGCTCCTCCAGCAGAGCACGGCGCTCAGCTCCTCTACACGGGTGCTACCAGGTCCTCTGATTTTTGCGCTCCTCCAGCAGAGCACGGCGCTCATACTCCTCTACGCGGGTGCTACCAGGTCCTCTGATTTGTTGCTCTCCTCCAGCAGAGCACGGCGCTCATGCTCCTCTACACGGGTGCTACCCGGTCCTCTGATTTGTTGCGCTCCTCCAGCAGAGCACGGCGCTCATACTCCTCTATGCGGGTGCTACCAGGTCCTATGATTTGTTGCGCTCCTCCAGCAGAGCACGGCGCTCATGCTCCTCTACACGGGTGCTACCAGGTCCTCTGATTTGTTGCGCTCCTCCAGCAGAGCACAGTGCTCATACTCCTCTACGCGGGTGCTACCAGGTCCTCTGATTTGTTGCGCTCCTCCAGCAGAGCACGGCGCTCAGCTCCGCCACACGGGTGCTACCAGGTCGTCTGATTTGATGCGCTCCTCCAGCAGAGCACAGCGCTCATACTCCTCTACGCGGGTGCTACCAGGTGCTCTGATTTGTTGCGCTCCTCCAGCAGAGCACTGCGCTCAGCTCCTCTACACGGGTGCTACCAGGTCCTCTGATTTGTTGCGCTCCTCCTGCAGAGCACGGCCCTCAGCTCCTCTACATGGGTGCTACCAGGTCCTCTGATTTGTTGCGCTCCTCCAGCAGAGCACGGCGCTCATACTCCTCTACGCGGGTGCTACCAGGTCCTCTGATTTGTTGAGCTCCTCCAGCAGAGCACGGCGCTCATGCTCCTCTACACGGTTGCTACCAGGTCCTCTGATTTGTTGCGCTCCTCCAGCAGAGCACGGCGCTCATACTCCTCTACGCGGGTGCTACCAGGTGGTCTGATTTGTTGCGCTCCTCCAGCAGAGCAAGTCGCTCAGCTCCTCTACACGGGTGCTACCAGGTCCTCTGATTTGTTGCGCTCCTCCAGCAGAGCACGGCGCTCATGCTCCTCTACCCGGGTGCTACCAGGTCCTCTGATTTGTTGCGCTCCTCCAGCAGAGCACGGCGCTCATACTCTTCTACGCGGGTGCTAGCAGGTGCTCTGATTTGTTGCGCTCCTCCAGCAGAGCACGGCGCTCAGCTCCTCTACACGGGTGCTACCAGGTCCTCTGATTTGTTGCGCTCCTCCAGCAGAGCACGGCGCTCATACTCCTCTACGCGGGTGCTACCAGGTGCTCTGATTTGTTGCGCTCCTCCAGCAGAGCACGGCGCTCATGCTCCTCTACACGGGTGCTACCAGGTCCTCTGATTTGTTGCGCTCCTCCAGCAGAGCACGGCGCTCATACTCCTCTACGCGGGTGCTACCAGGTGCTCTGATTTGTTGCGCTCCTCCAGCAGAGCACGGCGCTCAGCTCCTCTACACAGGTGCTACCAGGTCCTATGATTTGTTGCGCTCCTCCAGCAGAGCACGGCGCTCATACTCCTCTACGCGGATGCTACCAGGTCCTCTGATTTGTTGCGCTCCTCCAGCAGAGCATATCGCTCATACTCCTCTACGCGGGTGCTACCAGGTCCTCTGATTTGATGCGCTCCTGCAGCAGAGCACGGCGCTCATGCTCCTCTACACGGGTGCTACCAGGTCCTCTGATTTGTTGCGCTCCTCCAGCAGAGCATGGCGCTCATGCTCCTCTACGCGGGTGCTACCAGGTGCTCTGATTTGTTGCGCTCCTCCAGCAGAGAACGGCGCTCAGCTCCTCTACACGGGTGCTACCAAGTCCTCTGATTTGTTGCGCTTCTCCAGCAGAGAACGGCGCTCATACTCCTCTACGCGGGTGCTACCAGGTGATCTGATTTGTTGCGCTCCTCCAGCAGAGCACGGCGCTCAGCTCCTCTACACGGGTGCTACCAGGTCCTTTGATTTGTTGCGCTCCTCCAGCAGAGCATGGCGCTCATACTCCTCTACGCGGGTGCTACCAGGTGCTCTGATTTGTTGCGCTCCTCCAGCAGAGCACGGCGCTCAGCTCCTCTACACGGGTGCTACCAGGTCCTCTTTTTGTTGCGCTCCTCCAGCAGAGCACGGCGCTCATACTCCTCTACGCGGGTGCCACCAGGTGCTCTGATTTAATGCGCTCCTCCAGCAGAGCACTGCGCTCAGCTCCTCTACACGGGTGCTACCAGGTCCTCTGATTTGTTGCGCTCCTCCAGCAGAGCACGGCGCTCATACTCCTCTATGCGATTGCTACTAGGTGCTCTGATTTGTTGCGCTCCTCCAGCAGAGCACGGCGCTCAGCTCCTCTACACGGGTGCTACCAGGTCCTCTGATTTTTGCGCTCCTCCAGCAGAGCACGGCGCTCATACTCCTCTACGCGGGTGCTACCAGGTCCTCTGATTTGTTGCTCTCCTCCAGCAGAGCACGGCGCTCATGCTCCTCTACACGGGTGCTACCAGGTCCTCTGATTTGTTGCGCTCCTCCAGCAGAGCACGGCGCTCATACTCCTCTATGCGGGTGCTACCAGGTCCTATGATTTGTTGCGCTCCTCCAGCAGAGCACGGCGCTCATGCTCCTCTACACGGGTGCTACCAGGTCCTCTGATTTGTTGCGCTCCTCCAGCAGAGCACAGTGCTCATACTCCTCTACGCGGGTGCTACCAGGTCCTCTGATTTGTTGCGCTCCTCCAGCAGAGCACGGCGCTCAGCTCCTCCACACGGGTGCTACCAGGTCGTCTGATTTGTTGCGCTCCTCCAGCAGAGCACAGCGCTCATACTCCTCTACGCGGGTGCTACCAGGTGCTCTGATTTGTTGCGCTCCTCCAGCAGAGCAAGTCGCTCAGCTCCTCTACACGGTTGCTACCAGGTCCTCTGATTTGTTGCGCTCCTCCAGCAGAGCAAGTCGCTCAGCTCCTCTACACGGGTGCTACCAGGTCCTCTGATTTGTTGCGCTCCTCCAGCAGAGCACGGCGCTCATGCTCCTCTACCCGGGTGCTACCAGGTCCTCTGATTTGTTGCGCTCCTCCAGCAGAGCACGGCGCTCATACTCTTCTACGCGGGTGCTAGCAGGTGCTCTGATTTGTTGCGCTCCTCCAGCAGAGCACGGCGCTCAGCTCCTCTACACGGGTGCTACCAGGTCCTCTGATTTGTTGCGCTCCTCCAGCAGAGCACGGCGCTCAGCTCCACTACCCGGGTGCTACCAGGTGCTCTGATTTGTTGCGCTCCTCCAGCAGAGCACGGCGCTCATGCTCGTCTACCCGGGTGCTACCAGGTCCTCTGATTTGTTGCGCTCCTCCAGCAGAGCACGGCGCTCATACTCTTCTACGCGGGTGCTACCAGGTGCTCTGATTTGTTGCGCTCCTCCAGCAGAGCACGGCGCTCAGCTCCTCTACACGGGTGCTACCAAGTCCTCTGATTTGTTGCGCTTCTCCAGCAGAGCACGGCGCTCATACTCCTCTACGCGGGTGCTACCAGGTCCTCTGATTTGTTGCGTTCCTCCAGCAGAGCACGGCGCTCAGCTCCTCTACACGGGTGCTACCAGGTCCTTTGATTTGTTGCGCTCCTCCAGCAGAGCACGGCGCTCATACTCCTCTACACGGGTGCTACCAGCTGCTCTGATTTGTTGCGCTCCTCCAGCAGAGCACGGCGCTCAGCTCCTCTACACGGGTGCTACCAGGTCCTCTTTTTGTTGCGCTCCTCCAGCAGAGCACGGCGCTCATACTCCTCTACGCGGGTGCCACCAGGTGCTCTGATTTAATGCGCTCCTCCAGCAGAGCACTGCGCTCAGCTCTTCTACACGGGTGCTACCAGGTCCTCTGATTTGTTGCGCTCCTCCAGCAGAGCACGGCGCTCATACTCCTCTATGCGATTGCTACCAGGTGCTCTGATTTGTTGCGCTCCTCCAGCAGAGCACGGCGCTCAGCTCCTCTACACGGGTGCTACCAGGTCCTCTGATTTTTGCGCTCCTCCAGCAGAGCACGGCGCTCATACTCCTCTACGCGGGTGCTACCAGGTCCTCTGATTTGTTGCTCTCCTCCAGCAGAGCACGGCGCTCATGCTCCTCTACACGGGTGCTACCCGGTCCTCTGATTTGTTGCGCTCCTCCAGCAGAGCACGGCGCTCATACTCCTCTATGCGGGTGCTACCAGGTCCTATGATTTGTTGCGCTCCTCCAGCAGAGCACGGCGCTCATGCTCCTCTACACGGGTGCTACCAGGTCCTCTGATTTGTTGCGCTCCTCCAGCAGAGCACAGTGCTCATACTCCTCTACGCGGGTGCTACCAGGTCCTCTGATTTGTTGCGCTCCTCCAGCAGAGCACGGCGCTCAGCTCCGCCACACGGGTGCTACCAGGTCGTCTGATTTGATGCGCTCCTCCAGCAGAGCACAGCGCTCATACTCCTCTACGCGGGTGCTACCAGGTGCTCTGATTTGTTGCGCTCCTCCAGCAGAGCACTGCGCTCAGCTCCTCTACACGGGTGCTACCAGGTCCTCTGATTTGTTGCGCTCCTCCAGCAGAGCACGGCCCTCAGCTCCTCTACACGGGTGCTACCAGGTCCTCTGATTTGTTGCGCTCCTCCAGCAGAGCACGGCGCTCATACTCCTCTACGCGGGTGCTACCAGGTCCTCTGATTTGTTGAGCTCCTCCAGCAGAGCACGGCGCTCATACTCCTCTACACGGTTGCTACCAGGTCCTCTGATTTGTTGCGCTCCTCCAGCAGAGCACGGCGCTCATACTCCTCTACGCGGGTGCTACCAGGTGGTCTGATTTGTTGCGCTCCTCCAGCAGAGCAAGTCGCTCAGCTCCTCTACACGGGTGCTACCAGGTCCTCTGATTTGTTGCGCTCCTCCAGCAGAGCACGGCGCTCATGCTCCTCTACCCGGGTGCTACCAGGTCCTCTGATTTGTTGCGCTCCTCCAGCAGAGCACGGCGCTCATACTCTTCTACGCGGGTGCTAGCAGGTGCTCTGATTTGTTGCGCTCCTCCAGCAGAGCACGGCGCTCAGCTCCTCTACACGGGTGCTACCAGGTCCTCTGATTTGTTGCGCTCCTCCAGCAGAGCACGGCGCTCATACTCCTCTACGCGGGTGCTACCAGGTGCTCTGATTTGTTGCGCTCCTCCAGCAGAGCACGGCGCTCATGCTCCTCTACACGGGTGCTACCAGGTCCTCTGATTTGTTGCGCTCCTCCAGCAGAGCACGGCGCTCATACTCCTCTACGCGGGTGCTACCAGGTGCTCTGATTTGTTGCGCTCCTCCAGCAGAGCACGGCGCTCAGCTCCTCTACACAGGTGCTACCAGGTCCTATGATTTGTTGCGCTCCTCCAGCAGAGCACGGCGCTCATACTCCTCTACGCGGATGCTACCAGGTCCTCTGATTTGTTGCGCTCCTCCAGCAGAGCATATCGCTCATACTCCTCTACGCGGGTGCTACCAGGTCCTCTGATTTGATGCGCTCCTGCAGCAGAGCACGGCGCTCATGCTCCTCTACACGGGTGCTACCAGGTCCTCTGATTTGTTGCGCTCCTCCAGCAGAGCATGGCGCTCATGCTCCTCTACGCGGGTGCTACCAGGTGCTCTGATTTGTTGCGCTCCTCCAGCAGAGCACGGCGCTCAGCTCCTCTACACGGGTGCTACCAGGTCCTCTGATTTTTGCGCTCCTCCAGCAGAGCACGGCGCTCATACTCCTCTACGCGGGTGCTACCAGGTCCTCTGATTTGTTGCTCTCCTCCAGCAGAGCACGGCGCTCATGCTCCTCTACACGGGTGCTACCAGGTCCTCTGATTTGTTGCGCTCCTCCAGCAGAGCACGGCGCTCATACTCCTCTATGCGGGTGCTACCAGGTCCTATGATTTGTTGCGCTCCTCCAGCAGAGCACGGCGCTCATGCTCCTCTACACGGGTGCTACCAGGTCCTCTGATTTGTTGCGCTCCTCCAGCAGAGCACAGTGCTCATACTCCTCTACGCGGGTGCTACCAGGTCCTCTGATTTGTTGCGCTCCTCCAGCAGAGCACGGCGCTCAGCTCCTCCACACGGGTGCTACCAGGTCGTCTGATTTGTTGCGCTCCTCCAGCAGAGCACAGCGCTCATACTCCTCTACGCGGGTGCTACCAGGTGCTCTGATTTGTTGCGCTCCTCCAGCAGAGCACGGCGCTCAGCTCCTCTACACGGGTGCTACCAGGTCCTCTGATTTGTTGCGCTCCTCCAGCAGAGCACGGCCCTCAGCTCCTCTACACGGGTGCTACCAGGTCCTCTGATTTGTTGCGCTCCTCCAGCAGAGCACGGCGCTCATACTCCTCTACGCGGGTGCTACCAGGTCCTCTGATTTGTTGAGCTCCTCCAGCAGAGCACGGCGCTCATGCTCCTCTACACGGTTGCTACCAGGTCCTCTGATTTGTTGCGCTCCTCCAGCAGAGCACGGCGCTCATACTCCTCTACGCGGGTGCTACCAGGTGCTCTGATTTGTTGCGCTCCTCCAGCAGAGCAAGTCGCTCAGCTCCTCTACACGGGTGCTACCAGGTCCTCTGATTTGTTGCGCTCCTCCAGCAGAGCACGGCGCTCATGCTCCTCTACCCGGGTGCTACCAGGTCCTCTGATTTGTTGCGCTCCTCCAGCAGAGCACGGCGCTCATACTCTTCTACGCGGGTGCTAGCAGGTGCTCTGATTTGTTGCGCTCCTCCAGCAGAGCACGGCGCTCAGCTCCTCTACACGGGTGCTACCAGGTCCTCTGATTTGTTGCGCTCCTCCAGCAGAGCACGGCGCTCAGCTCCTCTACCCGGGTGCTACCAGGTGCTCTGATTTGTTGCGCTCCTCCAGCAGAGCACGGCGCTCATGCTCGTCTACCCGGGTGCTACCAGGTCCTCTGATTTGTTGCGCTCCTCCAGCAGAGCACGGCGCTCATACTCTTCTACGCGGGTGCTACCAGGTGCTCTGATTTGTTGCGCTCCTCCAGCAGAGCACGGCGCTCAGCTCCTCTACACGGGTGCTACCAAGTCCTCTGATTTGTTGCGCTTCTCCAGCAGAGCACGGCGCTCATACTCCTCTACGCGGGTGCTACCAGGTCCTCTGATTTGTTGCGTTCCTCCAGCAGAGCACGGCGCTCAGCTCCTCTACACGGGTGCTACCAGGTCCTTTGATTTGTTGCGCTCCTCCAGCAGAGCACGGCGCTCATACTCCTCTACACGGGTGCTACCAGCTGCTCTGATTTGTTGCGCTCCTCCAGCAGAGCACGGCGCTCAGCTCCTCTACACGGGTGCTACCAGGTCCTCTTTTTGTTGCGCTCCTCCAGCAGAGCACGGCGCTCATACTCCTCTACGCGGGTGCCACCAGGTGCTCTGATTTAATGCGCTCCTCCAGCAGAGCACTGCGCTCAGCTCCTCTACACGGGTGCTACCAGGTCCTCTGATTTGTTGCGCTCCTCCAGCAGAGCACGGCGCTCATACTCCTCTATGCGATTGCTACCAGGTGCTCTGATTTGTTGCGCTCCTCCAGCAGAGCACGGCGCTCAGCTCCTCTACACGGGTGCTACCAGGTCCTCTGATTTTTGCGCTCCTCCAGCAGAGCACGGCGCTCATACTCCTCTACGCGGGTGCTACCAGGTCCTCTGATTTGTTGCTCTCCTCCAGCAGAGCACGGCGCTCATGGTCCTCTACACGGGTGCTACCCGGTCCTCTGATTTGTTGCGCTCCTCCAGCAGAGCACGGCGCTCATACTCCTCTATGCGGGTGCTACCAGGTCCTATGATTTGTTGCGCTCCTCCAGCAGAGCACGGCGCTCATGCTCCTCTACACGGGTGCTACCAGGTCCTCTGATTTGTTGCGCTCATCCAGCAGAGCACAGTGCTCATACTCCTCTACGCGGGTGCTACCAGGTCCTCTGATTTGTTGCGCTCCTCCAGCAGAGCACGGCGCTCAGCTCCGCCACACGGGTGCTACCAGGTCGTCTGATTTGATGCGCTCCTCCAGCAGAGCACAGCGCTCATACTCCTCTACGCGGGTGCTACCAGGTGCTCTGATTTGTTGCGCTCCTCCAGCAGAGCACTGCGCTCAGCTCCTCTACACGGGTGCTACCAGGTCCTCTGATTTGTTGCGCTCCTCCAGCAGAGCACGGCCCTCAGCTCCTCTACACGGGTGCTACCAGGTCCTCTGATTTGTTGCGCTCCTCCAGCAGAGCACGGCGCTCATACTCCTCTACGCGGGTGCTACCAGGTCCTCTGATTTGTTGAGCTCCTCCAGCAGAGCACGGCGCTCATGCTCCTCTACACGGTTGCTACCAGGTCCTCTGATTTGTTGCGCTCCTCCAGCAGAGCACGGCGCTCATACTCCTCTACGCGGGTGCTACCAGGTGGTCTGATTTGTTGCGCTCCTCCAGCAGAGCAAGTCGCTCAGCTCCTCTACACGGGTGCTACCAGGTCCTCTGATTTGTTGCGCTCCTCCAGCAGAGCACGGCGCTCATGCTCCTCTACCCGGGTGCTACCAGGTCCTCTGATTTGTTGCGCTCCTCCAGCAGAGCACGGCGCTCATACTCTTCTACGCGGGTGCTAGCAGGTGCTCTGATTTGTTGCGCTCCTCCAGCAGAGCACGGCGCTCAGCTCCTCTACACGGGTGCTACCAGGTCCTCTGATTTGTTGCGCTCCTCCAGCAGAGCACGGCGCTCATACTCTTCTACGCGGGTGCTACCAGGTGCTCTGATTTGTTGCGCTCCTCCAGCAGAGCACGGCGCTCAGCTCCTCTACATGGGTGCTACCAGGTCCTCTGATTTGTTGTGCTCCTCCAGAATAGCACGGCGCTCATGCTCCTCTACACGGGTGCTACCAGGTCCTCTGATTTGTTGCGCTCCTCCAGCAGAGCACGGCGCTCAGCTCCTCTACACGGGTGCTACCAGGTCCTCTGATTTGTTGCGCTCCTCCAGCAGAGCACGGCGCTCAGCTCCTCTACCCGGGTGCTACCAGGTCCTCTGATGTGTTGCGCTCCTCCAGCAGAGCATGGCGCTCAGCTCCTCTGCACGGGTGCTACCAGGTCCTCTTATTTGTTGCGCTCCTCCAACAGAACATGGAGCTCATGCTCCTCTATGTGGGTCCTAAGAGGTCCTCTGATTTCCCCAGGCAACGCCGCGCTCACTGTGTGTTTCCTAAAAACGTGCCGCGTGCAGGGTTTTCACTGTATCCTTAATGGGCCTTACTACTGGATCCTGCGACCACTCCGGTAAACCGTTGTGACTTGTCATTGACGAGAGGCCTTACCTATTCGAGCACTGACACCCTTAACCTATGGTAAACGGACCACCAGGAGTTGCCTTTTTATTTCATATTCTGTATCCGGTTTCTTACTGAAGTTAATTTCTTTGTCATCTCCTTTGGTTCAGGAAGAGTTATGCAGTTCTTTCAATTCTTGTTTGGTGTTATCACAGAAGTTATGCAGCTTTGCTTCTCCGTGCGTGCACATGATGGCGTCGTCCACATATCGCCACCAACAACGTGTACGGTGTTGAGCAGAGATTATGGCTGGATATGGAGATCTGCTACTATCGGAAAAATGGGCAACCCTTCCTTTTGATGTAATAGGTTGACGATGAACATAACCGCGAAAGTCTGTGTTCTTTTACAAGTGACCCGTATGGGTCAGAAGTTAACTATTACGTAAGAAAGCTCGAACTATTGAGTAAAAGGAATGAAAAGCCATTAAAAGATTTGGTGTATCCCAAGATTGCTGGGACAAGCTTAACGTCCACATATCCCTCAGGATTTGGCCCCGTCTGTATACCCGTCTTGTGAAATCTAATTAATTCCTTTTGAACTCCCCATCCCCCTATTTTGTAGCTAAACAGCAACGTAAATTTGTAAGATATGCATATTAATGGAACGAAGAGGGAATGTCGTGTTGGCATAAAACAGTTAAAATAAAATGCAAATTGTATGATGTACTCTTGATTTATTGTCATTCATCGTGTACTTGTTAATGCTCTGTTGACTGGATTCAAGGCCTCAGCTTTACATGATGGTAATGGGGAGTTGATGAGAAACAAAGTAATTGCATCTAAAACATGGTACTTAATGCACTTTTCTATATTAGTTGATAGCTCCACGACAAACCGAGATATGGCAGCGCTATCTCAAATTTCAGACTCTCGCTAATGGCAGCTTCGACTGAATGTATATATGTAAACAGTGGTAAATGACGGAAACATTGCTGTGACAGTGTGATGGAATTTTTCGACAAATACTGCCTTACTACTTACAATTGTCCAACTAGTATCTGTTTAGTCACCAGCAAGTATTATTTTGTATTTATACAGTGATCTCCAGCAATATAAACATGAACATGAATGTATAAACACTTGAGGACGGGTGACAAATAAATAACTTTTTATTGTGACTGGTAGCGGAAATTTTTCTACACCCTATCCTTAAACTTGTTTACATGCTGTAATAAGGCGACAATAAAATTAATTTTATGTTGCATTAGATGATTGCTATGCTTTATTATTGCAAAAATTGGTAATGTAGATCTTAATGTCAGGAGCTGAAACAATGTGAACGGTTTAAATTTGTATTTTTGTGAGTTTTTACAGTAATGTTTCGTTGACTTAATCAACAAGTAAACAGTAGTACGTTAATGCTAACGACTGTTAAAGTTTGCAAGTGAACAGTGTTAAGTACCTAATGACATATTTTTACTAATAAAATTTTTCAAAGAATTTACGATCTTAAAAATATGTCGTTAATCTAGAAATATTTTATAGAATAACTTACCTGAATAACAAAATCCCAATGGATGTATTTGATCTTATGTATGAGATTTTATTGATATTTTACTGCGCAATTTGTTCCTTTCTACTATTTACAGGCCAGGTCTCCAGTTTCGTTTACCCAGACGCGATTTCAACTTTTCTGTGAATCAGTGTTCAGTATGTCTTCGCTTCAGTATCGGATACAGCCTGAGAACGAACTGCGGTAAGCCGTACCGTCCCTCGCGTGTGGAAGCCCCCTTGTCTCCGCCCGAAGCAACAGGAGCCCCGGCAATCCCGGCGCGAGTGGCAACAGCGGCTGCTCTCTGGGTTCTCCAGCTAGCGCTGTCACGGCGTCGCCGCCTGGCTCCAGCACGAGCCATTAAACTAACGCGCAGTGCAGCCGGCAGCCAGCAGCCGGTGATCCGGGCTCAGCGGCGGCACGGCAGAGGGCGCTGCTGTATCGACACTAAGCGCAGCGCACCCTTGGTCCCGCTCCGCCCGGTTGGCGGAACAGCCGCGAGCCCTGTCGTACATACTGTTCTCTCTCTGAGGCCCTTATAGCACATGAAAACAAACAGCAATAGGAGTTTCATAGAAATGCTGTGCTTTGCTAATGTGATTATTTAGTGAACACAGCAGAAGTGTGAAACAATTTACAACATCGAGTAAAACAGAAGTGATTTCTGACGATCCCGAAGGTGGTGTTATAGGCCCTTTGCTGTTCCTTATCTATATAAACGATGCGGGAGACAATCTAAGCAGCCATCTTAGACTGTTTGCAGATAAAATGGCTCTGAGCACTATGGGACTTAACATCTATGGTCATCAGTCCCCTAGAACTTAGAACTTACTTAAACCTAACTAACCTAAGGACAGCACACAACACCCAGCCATCACGAGGCAGAGAAAATCCCTGACCCCGCCGGGAATCGAACCCGGGAACCCGGGCGTGGGAAGCGAGAACGCTACCGCACGACCACGAGATGCGGGCTGTTTGCAGATAACGCTGTCGTTTATCGACAGAAGATCAAAACAAATTGCAAAACGATTTAGAATAGATATCTATATGGTGTGAAAATTGGCAATTGACCCTAAATAACGATAAGTATGAGGTCATCCACAAAAGCGCTGAAAGGAATTCGTTAAATTTCGATTACGCGATAAATCAGTCGAATCTAAAGGCCGTAAATTCAACCAAATACCTAGGAATCACAGTTACGAAAACTAAAATTGGATGGAACACATAGAAAATGTTGAGGGGAAGGCTAACCAAAGACTGCCAACACTACGCTTGTCCATCCTCTTTTTAGAATACTGCTGCGCGGTGTGGTATCCTTACCAGATAGGATTGACGGAATACATCGAGAAAGTTCAAAGAAGAGCAGCACGTTTTGTATTATCGAGAAAAAGAGGAAAGTGTGTCAGTGAAATGATACAGGACTTGAAATGAACATAATTAAAACAAAGGTGTTTTTCGTTGCAGTGGAATTCCAAACAACAACTTTCTCCTCTGAATGCGAAAGTATTTTGTTGACACCGACCTACATAGGGAAAAACGATCACCATGATAAAATAAGGGAAAACAGAGCTCGTACGGAAAGATACAGGTGTGCGTTCTTTCCGCGCGCTACACGAGATTGGAATAATAGAGAATTTTTAAGTTAGTTCGATGAACCCTCTGCCAGGCACTTAAATGTGATTTGCAAAGTGTCCACGTAGATATACCGGCTGATCAAAAAGTCAGTATAAATTTGAAAACTTAATAAACCACGGAATAATGTACATAGAGAGGTAAAAATTGACACACATGCTTGGAATGACATGGAGTTTTATTAGAACAAAAAAAAACGAAGTTCACAAAATGTCCGACAGATGGCGCTGGACAGCAAAACGTCAGTGACTGCGCATGACAATAGTGTATAAAAGGAGCTGTAATGAGAGAGACAATCAGATGCGCCAACAGTCGCAGCATGTTGACGTTACCTCAAAAGGAGCTTTTAGTGTTGCTGTATTATCAGAATGGGGAATGTGCTAGTTCAGCGTTACGATCCTATCGCCATAGGAAGGGGATTCGAACGGATAGAGGTCCGTTGACAAATGCAGCTGTGGCGAGAGTGATTTCGGAGTTCGAAGCCACAGGTTGTTTAGACGATAGAGCCCTTAGTGGCCGACCGAGCACAAGGCGTAATGCTGCTGAGACAGTTCAGGAAGAAATGAAGACTGTAGCGGGTTCGTCTATGCACGTGGAAGTCAGCGCTCGTGGAGTCGCACGTCGCACCGGCATTCCGTACACTACTGTTTGGTTGGCACTGAGGCGTACCCTCCGATGCTATCCGTACAAAATCCATCGGCATCATGAACTGTTACCTGGCGATTTAGTTAAGCGGAGGGCATTTGCGGTGTGGGCGTTTCAAAAGATGGCGGAGGGTGACGATTGGCTGAGTAATGTGTTGTGGACCGACGAAGCTCATTTCACGCCCCGAGGGTCTCTCAACGCCCACAGCTGCAGAATTTGGGCAACCGAAAATGCTAGAACTGTCGTGGAAACTCCATTGCACGACGAGAAAGTCACGGAATGGGTTGGATTTACCACATCTACCGCTATCGGGCCTTTTTTCTTCGAGGAAATGCGTGATTCTGATTTTGTAACTGCTACCGTGACGGGTGAGAGGTACGCAGATATGTTACAGTATCGCATCATCTTCAACCTGGCTGATAAACACCTGCTGGAACGTACGATGTTTATGCAGGATGTGCGCTCCACCCCTTATTGCTAGACGTGTGTAAGATCTCTTGCGCGCGTCGTTTGGTGATGATCGTGTGCTCAGCCGCCACTTTCGTCATGCTTGGACTCGCAGGTCCCCAGACCTCAGTGCGTGCGATTATTGGCTTTGGGGTTACCTGAAGTCGCAAGAGTATCGTGATCGACCGACATCTCTACGGATGCTGAAAGACAACATCCGACGCCAATGCCTCACCATAACTCCATACGTGCTTTACAGTGCTGTTCACAACATTATTCCTCGACTACAGCTATTGTTGAGGAATGATGGTGGACATATTGAGCATTTCCTGTAAAGAACATCATCTTTGCTTTTTCTTATTTTGTTATGCTAATTATTGCTATTCTGATCAGATGAAGCGCCATCTGTAGGAAATTTTTTGAACTTTTGAATTTTTTTGGTTCTAATAAAACCCTATGTCATTCCAACCATGTGTGTCAATTTGTACCTCTCTATATACTGACTTTTTGATCACCCGGTAGATGTAGAAAGGTAGACGGCAGCACGTACACAGTGCGCACTGCAAAACGATTTGGAAATGAATTCATCAGAAAAGTCCCCCACAGCGAGATCATTCCGTGTCGTGATCATTCAGTACCATTAGCATGTCATATAATGAGCATCTAGTAATATTTGCCCGCATATTGTAGTAGACAACAGGTATTCGTGTTGATGTCCACTCCATAAGCTCACGGACGATTTTGAATAAATACGAAGTCATGCCGTGTGAACAGTTCCCTACAGTTGCCTTGCATCTCCAGGCTACTGATCAAAATAAAATTGCAAAATTTTATTCCATTATCAGAAACGTTATCAAACGGAAAGGAGCTTTATATGTCTCCATGAAACTTTCTATAACGTCCACCATAAGATGTGAGGTGAAGCCTACAGACATGTGCCGTAAGAGAATGTTCTCAAAGCCACGGCCAGTATGCACACTGCGAGTATCTTAACCACAGCTGTCATGTGAAAGAAACTTATTTAACGAGGGTAGCTACTATAACTGCGTAGGCTTACGCGGCCAGAGTCAGTCGACATAAAAGTTTTCTGGGTATGGTACCGCGTCATAATGTATGAACTACTGATGCAGTAGTTTTTACATTTTGACGCGGTACCATACCCAGAAAACTTTTATGTCGAGGGTAGCTACTGTTCCCACACAAGGTGTGTTTCTGTATTCGTCCTTGTGTTCTTCAGTCGGCACAGCGTGTCCGCACGGAGAGTTCACTAATACTCAACAGCTACCTCTTGCATTGAACATTGATTGTGAGTGAGATAAAGTGATCTGTAAGTTACTTCCGATGGTTTTTGGTAGTCATTGCCTCTCACAGCTACGAAATAATCTTGTCGGGTTCAGTACAGTATTACAAATACATTACATGAAAGTATTCCGCAGTATTAAAAATGTTGAATCGCGTATCTGTAGCTAAGGTCAACAGCCGGAAGAAATTACGAAGTCGAATGTGACACAACGCCAAGTTTCCAGAGCAAGCAACGCAGTTGTCATAGTATGTACATTAACAAATAAATATGAATGGATGCAGATGGCAAATTATTCGGGTCATTCAGTACATTCTTGTAATAACTGAGAAAAATGAGAAAGGGAAAGGGAAAGCTACTGTCATAACTTGTTTCATTTTATTGAACTGAATTATGTGATCGATGTTGCTACTGGGGAAAACAAAAGTAACATTCGGGGCATTAACTAAAGCCTCACTGCATCGAAAATCTTTCTGCCCAAGCACTGAATTTCACCGTAGCTTCAGTTTTCACTAATGACGACCTTTTATCGCTAATGAGATCTTCACAGTAGGAACGCCTACGCAGCTACAATACAACTGAGGTAATCCACATTCAGAGTGAAATGCGACGTAATCATTTGTGGTGTTTTTGCTGATTGTGCTCGCTTGTATGACGACCTTAATCCACATAAACAGGGAACTTTTCCGACTAAGTATGGGTAGCAGTGCTGAATAGGATTTGGAGTCCTGTTGAAGGCTGTTAACTCGTATTACCGGTGGAACATTATCGGCAGCCAATCAAAATACCCAACGAGTCCTTTGTCCCCCATTATGGTGTAGAGGTGCAACAGTTTCATTCTGCTGTTTAAAGCCCCCTGTAGATCTTTCTTTTTCATGCGTACTGTTACCCTCTCAATAGTAATACTTTGTGTAGGCAGTGTTTCACAGCTTTCATGAATGTGTATTATATAATACAGAGCAATACTATTTATATTATTTTTGACTATCGGTTACTATCAATTTCAGGTCATTCACTAGCCATAAAACATACTCAACTGTGTGCTCCACAAAGGCAATCACTACTCATTCTGAAATGTTCTCTTATAAAATAACATGCGTCGTAATCAGCAAGTCCCCTCTTGCAGTGTAAACATTAATGTTAACATTATTGTTCAATGTTTACATTGCAAGACAAAGAACATTTTGCTTATGATACACGTTATACTACAACAAAACATTCAGAATGAGTGGTCCTTGCAATTGTGGTATACACAATTCCATAGGTTTTATGACCGGTGAATGGTCTGAAACTGACAGAAACCGATAAAAATAGCTAGTATTTAACACTAATGGCCATTAAAAGATGACGTGCTACAGACTCGAAACTTAACCGACAGGAAGAAGATGCTGTGATATGCAAATGATTAGCTTTTCAGAGCATTCACACAAGGTTGGCGCTGGTGGCGACACCCACAACGTGCTGACATGAGTAAAGTTTCCAACCAATTTCTCATACACGAACAGCAGTTGACCTGCGTTGCCTGGTGAAACTTTGTTGTGATGTCTCATGTAAGGAGGAGAAATGCGTACTATCACGTTTCCGACTTTGATAAAGGTCGGATTGTAGCCTATCGCGATTGCGGTTTATCGTATCGCGACATTGCTGCTAGTGTTTGTCGAGATCCAAGGACTGTTAGCAGAATATGGAATCGGTGGGTTCAGGAGAGTAATACGGAATGCCGTGCTGGATCCCAATGCCCTCGTATCACTAGCAGTCGAGATGACATGCATCTTATCCGCATGGCTGTAAAGGATCGTGCAGCCACGTCTCGATCCCCTAATCAACGGATGGGGACGTTTGCAAGACAACAACCATCTGCACGAACAGTTCGACGACGTTTGCAGCAGCAAGGACTATCAGCTCGGAGACCACGGCTGCGGTTACCCTTGACGCTGCATCACAGACAGGAGCGCCTGCGATGGTGTACTCAACGACGAATCTGGGTGCACGAATGGCAAAGCGTCATTTTTTCCGATAAATCCAGGTTCTGTTTACAGCATCATGATGGTCGCATCCGTGTTTGGCGACATCGCGGTGAACGCACATTGGAAGCATGTATTCGTCATCGCCATACTGGCGTATCACCCGGCGTGACGGTATGGGGTGCCATTGGCTACACGTCTCGGTCACCTCTTGTTCGCGTTGACGGCACTTTGAACAGTGGACGTTACATTTCAGATGTGTTACGACCCGTGGCTCTACCCTTCATTCGATCCCTACGATACCCTACATTTCAGCAGGATAATGCACGATCGCATGTTGCAGGTCCTGTACGGGCCTTTCTGGATACGTAAAATGTTTGACTGCAGCCCTGGTCAGCATATTCTCCAGGTCTCTCAGCAATTGAAAACGTCTGGTCAATGGTGGCCAAGCTACTGGCTCGTCACAATACGCCTGTCACTACTCTTGATGAACTGTGGTATCGTGTTGAAGCTGCATGAGCAGCTGTACCTGTACACGCCATTCAAGCTCTGTTTGACGCAATGCCCAGGCATATCAAGACCGTTATTACGGCCAGAGGTGGTTGTTCTGGGTACTGATTTCCCGGGATTTATGCACCCAAATTGCGTGAAAATGTAATCACATGTCAGTTCTAGTATAATATATTTGTCCAATGAATACCCGTTTATCATCTACATTTCTTCTTGGTGTAGCAGTTTTAATTGCCAGTAGTGTATAATGCAGTTCTTCACATTCTCTCAAAATAGTTTGTTTAGTATATTTATCATCTTAAATATCCCACCCAGTAAAGTACCTTTGTTGTCAACAGTGATATCAATTTTTCCCCATCAATATTCTTTAAGTTGCCATGCATATGGATAGCAAATGACTAAATTACAAATTCCTATTGGAGTGATGCTACAATTTTGTGAATCCAAATTTTAACTGGCTGCCCTCGGCGTATCTTATTATTTTTTTCATTTACAAAACACCCCAAACCGCAATACAAAATTGTTTTTTACTAAATGTAACATAAGTTTTTTATGTTTTTTTTTTCCCACATCAGAGATTTTATCTCAGGTTTCTAAAACGTAAACACAGTCGCTGGAAATTGTTATCATATAGAGGTGTGTGAGAAAAGTAATGAGGCCGACAACACCGCAGGCGATCTGGCAGTGCTATGTTGTTCTACTTGTGTAGACGGTTCATCCCTTCCAGATGCTCAGTCTGAGATTCAGCTAAGAACAGCTATCACGTAATCTTTGACAGCACCATCAGTCAAGCTGTGTTTTTGTTGTGTGTTACGAGAATGGAACAGCGGAATTCAGGGCAATGTTATGCCTTCAAGCTTTGTGTTTTGTGTTAACATTGAAAGAGGCCTATGGAGAACATTCACTTAAAGGGCACACGTTTTTCGCTGGCAAAAATCATTTTTGAAGGCAGAGAACATGTTGAAGATGAACCTCCCTCAGGGCGACCTTCACCTTCAAACACAAGCGAAAAGTCGAATATGTAAGTTCTCTTGTGAGATCAGACAGACTTTTAACAATAAGGAAGATGGGCGACCTGTCAAACGCTTTCACTGTACATCAAATTTTGATCGAAGACTTGCTCGCTGCAGACAATTGTATGCTGCATCATGACAACGTCCTATGCCACACGGTCATTTCCGTCACGGAATTTTTGACCTCAAAAGGCACTTCTCATGTACCACAACCAACCCCCTCCTCTCTCCCCCCCCCCTCCCCCACCTTGTGACATTTTTTTCTTTTCCAGAAATTGAAAATTTGTCTTAAAAAGACTTCAGTTTGGGGCTCTGTAGAACATTAAAAAGAATGGGACTAGCGTGTTAAAGGCGCTACCAGTTGAAGCCTTACAGCGCTGCTACCAAGACTGGGAACAACGACTCCTCCGATGTATAGCTTCCTATGGGAACTACTTTGATGCTAACAACATTGTTGTTTGAAAAAAAAACTCTGGTAGTAAAAAAATCAATCTCATTACTCTTCTGGCACATCTTGTACGTACATATTACTTTACCAAAAAGTGCATTGATATAATAATGATGCGAGAGCTGAAAGAGATGGATTAAAGTAAAGCGTAATCGTATCAGAGAATATGATACAGACAGACAGATTAAGGTAAGAAATGCTACAGTAGCGAGCCAGTGGGTGTGTTGGACCTTCCATCGACCTACAGACCCCCTTGAAGATGTCTCCCGCAGTCGGAGACGGAACGTTGGGAATTGAGACAAAATTCATCAACCGACCACGGCATAACAGCCCGGAAAATTATAATGGACATGATATTTCCGGCCGTGAAAGTCTACATTTTAGTAATAGCTACATTCTTCGTCGTCCGCACAGCTACAACATCGTAAGGCTGGTAACTGACAGAGTATAACTAACATTATAAACATAGGCTTCCGCGGCCATTGTCACATTCAATAAATTTTTTCTGGGTTTGTTAGCGCATTTTCGTTATATAAAACTACTGACCTTTCGATCGCTATTGCAAGTGACCTTCTTCAGGGTGTTTTTGTTTAATCCTGAACGAGGAAACGTTGTTTCTTATATACACTCCTGGAAATTGAAATAAGAACACCGTGAATTCATTGTCCCAGGAAGGGGAAACTTTATTGACACATTCCTGGGGTCAGATACATCACATGATCACACTGACAGAACCACAGGCACATAGACACAGGCAACAGAGCATGCACAATGTCGGCACTAGTACAGTGTATATCCACCTTTCGCAGCAATGCAGGCTGCTATTCTCCCATGGAGACGATCGTAGAGATGCTGGATGTAGTCCTGTGGAACGGCTTGCCATGCCATTTCCACCTGGCGCCTCAGTTGGACCAGCGTTCGTGCTGGACGTGCAGACCGCGTGAGACGACGCTTCATCCAGTCCCAAACATGCTCAATGGGGGACAGATCCGGAGATCTTGCTGGCCAGGGTAGTTGATTTACACCTTCTAGAGCACGTTGGGTGGCACGGGATACATGCGGACGTGCATTGTCCTGTTGGAACAGCAAGTTCCCTTGCCGGTCTAGGAATGGTAGAACGATGGGTTCGATGACGGTTTGGATGTACCGTGCACTATTCAGTGTCCCCTCGACGATCACCAGTGGTGTACGGCCAGTGTAGGAGATCGCTCCCCACACCATGATGCCGGGTGTTGGTCCTGTGTGCCTCGGTCGTATGCAGTCCTGATTGTGGCGCTCACCTGCACGGCGCCAAACACGCATACGACCATCATTGGCTCCAAGGCAGAAGCGACTCTCATCGCTGAAGACGACACGTCTCCATTCGTTCCTCCATTCACGCCTGTCGCGACACCACTGGAGGCGGGCTGCACGATGTTGGGGCGTGAGCGGAAGACGGCTTAACGGTGTGCGGGACCGTAGCGTCATGGAGACGGTTTCGAGTGGTCCTCGCCGATACCCCAGGAGCAACAGTGTCCCTAATTTGCTGGGAAGTGGCGGTGTGGTCCCCTACTGCACTGCGTAGGATCCTACGGTCTTGGCATGCATCCGTGCGTCGCTGCGGTCCGGTCCCAGGTCGACGGGCACGTGCACCTTCCGCCGACCACTGGCGACAACATCGATGTACTGAGGAGACCTCACGCCCCACGTGTTGAGCAATTCGGCGGTACGTCCACCCGGCCTCCCGCATGCTCACTATACGCCCTCGCTCAAAGTCCGTCAACTGCACATACGGTTCACGTCCACGCTGTCGCGGCATGCTACCAGTGTTAAAGACTGCGATGGAGCTCCGTATGCCACGGCAAACTGGCTGACACTGACGGCGGCGGTGCACAAATGCTGCGCAGCTAGCGCCATTCGACGGCCAACACCGCGGTTCCTGGTGTGTCCGCTGTGCCGTGCGTGTGATCATTGCTTGTACAGCCCTCTCGCAGTGTCCGGAGCAAGTATGGTGGGTCTGACACACCGGTGTCAATGTGTTCTTTTTTCCATTTCCAGGAGTGTACATGCAGACGTGGTTGTTATCTAATTCTGATTACCTAACAGAATTAGATAATAGCCACGTCTGCAGGTATATAAGAAACAACGTTTCCTCATTCAGCAGTAAACAAAAACACACTGAAGAAGGTAACTTGCAATAGGGGCCGAACGTTGGTATTTTTACATATTGACAATGCAGTCTCAAACCCATAAAAAATTTATGGAATGTAACTAATATTATACAGACACTACCCAGTGGAACTTCTTTCACAATCTTTAATGACTAACTTTCTTTAATAATAACGTGCCACAGTTACAACTTGTAGAGCACGTTGTGACGTCTCCTGGAAAGACATTTGTAAAATATATGTAATATATGCAAAAAACATTTATTTGTGTTCTTATGTTTCATTCCTGTATGAACAGTTATCGATTATGTGGATTCTGTATAAAAGAAATAATCATTTTATTATGTTTGTATAATATTATGTATGTCAATTTTGCAAATAACATCTGTGGTCGGCGAGTGTGGAAACCGACGCAGGCAATGATAATTGAAAATATAACAAAGATTATATATATATATATATATATATATATATAAACATATTAAACTGCTTATAAATAGTGGAGGCTTAGACATTACTGTCCCTGCCTTCTCGTAGCCGTGAATGTTGTAAGAGCCTGTGACGGTCTCTCGAACGATTAGTTCGCTTTCTTTCTTCTTTTTTTTTTATCGAGAAACACGCCAATGGGCACTGATGTACTTTGAGTTGTATGTTAATTCTGAATATAGAAATTGTTAAAAATACTTGTAATAATTTGTAGCTCGCTTGCCCTGTATTTCATCCCACATTTTTGGCCCTTTTCAGCGAATTTCAGCAAATTCAAACTATAACTGAATGGAAGCAATTTTCCCGCAACTAAGCGGGCAGGTAATTGTAAATTAAAATTATTTCTTTCAGCTTCCCGGAGACCACAGAGGAGAATTGCAGATTTTATTATGTCATTTTCAGATGGACATGGGCAGCTGCTATTACAATATCATTTACGTAAATAATTTACGTAAATGGGAGAGTTAAAACTTTACTTACGTGAGATCAAGGAGAGCTGCGTTGAAATCTGGTTCGGCTAATAATATTAAAATCTTTTTCATTTTTAGTTTCAGGCTCTCGTGCTAGCCATCGCAATCAATAGTGTTCAAATATTTAAAAAAACCACTGCAGCTTTTATGGTTGGCAAACATTGCATTCTGTAACTTCCGTGCTTGTGATAAGAGTAATTTTCAGTGCATTTTAGAGACTTAAGTAGAGAAAGACATGTTTAATTTCGTAATCAGTTACAGTAATGATACAGTGTTTCATTTATAACAAGCCAGATCAGAGTCATGAGAACATAGTTTTGTAAATTAAGGATCATACATTCACAGCAGGAAATCTTTTAGTGTTGTGCGTATCACCACAAAATAGGTCAGAGTGCATATTTTACATTCAACCAAACTGTATATAAAATCAAAGTGCACAGGGATACGTAACAACCTGTGATGTCGTAGTCCTCAGACATTATTACCAAGCAAGGTCCCTTTACTTTCCGTGCAACCACCGTGTATCGTAAAAATATGAAAATTGTTCAACAATTCATCGCCAGCTTTGTTTCCTAACGACCAGTTTCAGTCTAAATTTTGCTAATTCAGTAACCATCCATTCTGGCATTGCGTAAGAGAGGCTAACTAATTTGCAATTTTGAGTATTAAGTTCATTCACTTAAAAGAATGTGAAATTTCACTGGTAAATGTAATAACTAATGCACAAGCATAGCACAAAATTAATACTGAGCAATTTATTTATCCTTTCTTTAACATAGCGAGCGATTTGTCCTAGCTTGGCACATATGTTATTGTCCTTATGTCAAAAGTAAATCAGTTGCTCATTTGCTTAAAGTAAATTCAGTTCACTCTTTCAATAATTAAAAGTAAACTGCTTGCCATGTTCCGAATTTTACATTACGATACACTGAGGTTACTGAAAGACATCTTTTATGTAACTACATTCCAGTTACAGTCAGTCATTCATTTCACCAGCAACTTCTTTTAAATTTGCTTTCAAAATTTAGTATTTCAGAATAAGTAACTGCAAACTCAGTGCTTTCAGATTTATTTATTTTCTCGTGCACTTTATGTTGTGGAAAATCGTGGTAGCCTTCCGTTGCCAAGCCAGTGATTATTTGCTTAGTTTTCTTTGCCATTACCTTTCTTAGGATTTTGGATATGCCGCTCTTGTCCTAGTGGGCTGGCGACCATTTAATTCTCCCTTTTTTTGCTAATTAGTATTTTTCTATTAAATTCTATCCCCCTGTGTGGCTAGTGAGTGACTACACTAAATTCCGCTCATTTCAAAAGTATTATCAATAGTTGGGTTAGTCTTAGAAAAGGTTCTTCCTTCAGAAGGGTCTGATGTACACTTTCGTCCTACTAACTGGTATTATTTTCTTCGGAACGATAGCCTTCCTCATTGTAAAATTTCAATAAGCATACGCGAACACGGTCTTTTATATCGCAATCTAATAAGCTGGTTAGGAAGGGAGAGGTTACCCATGGCGATGCTAGTGATAGGGCAATATCAATCTGATATTGTTCTTGGAACGAATTTTGTATTGTGCCGATTTATAGCTAATTAAACCCTTTCGCTACGAATAAAGCCGCTCATTCACAGCTGTTGTAGCTGGTGGAAATAAGTCACAAAATTTCTAACTTTGCGTTAATCAGAAAAACAGGCAACATGATGAACATAAATGAAACTCATAATTAGATAGTACATAACAGAGAACAATCGGCAGAACAATGGGGAACGTTGGCAACGGAACCCACTGTTTAGGGACCGGCCACTTCATGCTGCAGCTGAATCATAGGAACTGACAAAAATGGAATGCCTGGCATTGCAGGTGCTACAAACTTCGGAATAAAAATCAAAAACAAATCCATTGACAATGGATACGAGGAAACCATGAAGAGAAAAACCAGAGTTAGAGTCAACACCTGTAATGTCTGGAAATATAAACGATTTGTTGAGCATGTTGATCACTAAAATTAATGCTCAGTCAGACTTAAAAAATACCAATCATAATCAATTCATGCTAAGATTAACGTTTAATCCGAATCAATAAAAGCTAAATATGGATCAGTTAACGGTAAAATTTCTGCACAACCAAGAAAAATGGGTGATCAGAACAAATAAATCCAGATTATTAACAATAATATTGGAATTGTTAACACGAAAGTAAATGAAATCAAGAAAGAAATAATTGTAATGATTACCGAAACCGATAATGTTAAGCAGGACATGGCAGAGGTACACGCAATGATAGGAAGTAAAAATAATCATTTTAAGACGGATGTAGAGAGTATCAAACAGAAACTGGAACAGATTGTTGATCCAATTTTTGAAAATAATGTAACTGGATCGGTAGAATTCGTACGAAAAGACGATAAGGAAAAGGTTACCAAATTGCGAACTTTAGTATCAGACGTTGATACTAAAGTGAAGAAATAGTTGATTACGTGTGATGAGAAAAAGAGGGAAGGGGAAACTTAAGCGACGATCACTTGGCAAGTAGTTACAAAAGTAACTGAACAAGATAAATGATAGACGAAACGCAGCACTATGTATCGCGCCACGCACGTAATGCTGAAATATTAGTGAAGCAGGAGCGTTTCGATTCCGTCAAAAAGCAGGGTGGATTGGACGCTAACGACTTCGTTAAAAATTGCGAAGGGTATTACCTGAGTCGTAGACGGATAACAGAAAAATTTACGCTGTAATCAACGTGCTAGTGGGTGATGCTAAGTTATGGGGCTTAAACCTCGATGTTGCGATCTTGAGCTTTCAGGAATTAAACAACGCGTCCTTGAAAGAATATTGTTCAGAGCCGAAGCTGGAGAATGTATGACGCGATTTCGTAGTGTCAAAATCCTACGACGCATACACACGAGGCTCAGTGAAAGAATTTTCCGAAAATTGTATCCGCAAATTAGAATATTTGCGTAGTCGACGGACTGAACAGGAGATTGTCAGGGACTTGTGGAAGGAGCTTCCAGCCGGTTCAAAGCGGTACATAGGCAGCAGCTACAAAACAATTACTGCCTTCTTAGAAAAAGTTCAAGATGAGAATGACTGGCGGAATAACGGCGATAGTTTTAAAAGCCGTGGTAATAGCAACAACTGCCACAATAAACACCATAATAACAATATCCATGGCAATAATGTTAACAACCACAATGGTAATATTAACTCACACCACCAAAACAATGACAGTCATAGTGGGAATAGTAATAATTGAAATGACAGAAACCAGTATCAGATGAATATGGTACGTGGTTTTCAGCAGAATGAAGGTAGAAGGAACTAAATCAGCAACTGAGACAACCTTATAGAAACGCCCCTGTCGTACTTAATCAGGGAAACGATTTCATAATGTACAATTTATAACTGGCCTCGACCCCACAAAGGCTACTGGCAGATCACACTTGAAGAAGAAACTACGAAATATACACATTTTTCGCACGCAGGCAGATATTACTAATGTAAGGTAGTGCCATTCGGACTGAACGTATCAGTGTCTGTCTTTATCAGGGCCCTCCATAAACCACAAGGCGCGGCCCCAGTTCCAGACTGACAGTATAAGTGGGCGACTTGCTTTTCGCGATTGCGGTCTGACAAGAATATTGCGATGTTTCAGACGAGGTTTCCAGTGCACCACACAGGGGTGGAATGACTATGAAACTGAAAAATTGTGAGTTTATGTAGCAAGAATTCAATTTTCTTAGTCGCGTAATTACTTCAGCAGGAATCTCAAAGAACCACAGAAATTAGACTTTTGTATGTCCATCCTTTTAGCAGGACGTCTCTGGGACGACGGCCGTTTACTATCGTAACAAAAAATAAAAACACCTACAGCCGTCCTTACGCTTTTATTTTATTTTGTCGCTACCAGTTTCGGCGCTTCATTGGGTCATCTTCAGGCTGTTTTGATGCGGTACATGTTGACACGATCCGCATGCATTACCCATCAGTTGCCAGCATTACTGGATTCGCATATAATCTGAAACTTACACGTCAGCACTCCAACCATGAACTGTCAACGAGTTGACAGCACGATTGGAGGACGGGATAGGCGGAGGAAGCTACAATTCTAACTGTTACCAATCTCATTACTATCCATTGTTCTGGAGACGACTCGTGGTTCTCAACCACCAGTAGCAGCACCTCGGCAGCAGCTCAGCAATGTTGGCAGCTACATTCTTCGTCGTCCGCACGGCTACAACATCGTAAGACTGTTAACTGACAGAGAATAACTAATGTTGTACAGGCACTACCCAGTGACATTCCTTTACCAAATTTTAATGACTAACTTTTTTGAATAACAACCTGCCATTGTTAAAACTTGTATGGCACCTGCGTTGCCATTGTCCTCAGACATTATTACCCATTAGGGCCCCTTCCCTTTCTATGCAGTCACTGAGTGTCGTAAAAATATGAAAATTCATTAACTATTTACTACCAGTTTTGTTTGTTTGCTAATGACCAGTTTCTGCGTGAATTTTTCTGACTCAGTAACTGAACATTCTGGCTTTCCATCAAGGAGGTTTAACAAATTTGCTGTTTTGAGTATTAAGTTCACTCACTTAAAGTAACGTATAATTTAAATGGCAAAACCAATAACTAAAGCACAAATATAGCCCAATTTAAGAGTTCTCAATTTCATTTAATCTGTATTTAGTTTAGCGAGTGACTTCTGCTGGCTTGGTTCGTATTTTATTGTTATTATGTCAAAAGTAAATCAGTTGCTCATTTGCTTAAAATAAATTCAAAGCAACCTTTCAGTAACTAAAAGTAAATTGTTTGCTGTTTCCCAAATTTTGCATTACGTTACACTGAGATTACTGAAAGACGTAACTAAGTTCCAGTTACAGTCAGTCATTTATTTAACCAGCGACTTCATTGTGTTTCGCAAACCGAATCACACTGACGTGTATTTACGAGCTACGAGCTGCCATCACCCATGTCAACGCAGTAGCGTGTTGCGGACTCGCGTTCATACAGCCAGAATTATTTCTGATGCATGGAGCTTATCAGCAGAGCTTAGCCATCATCGCTCTGTGTTTGTACAAAACAGGTACTCTGATAAACTGATCCGTAGCGCCGCGCGGGATTAGCCTAGCGGTCTTGAGCGCTGCAGTCATGGACTGTGCTGCTGGTCCCGGCGGAGGTTCGAGTCCTTCCTCGGGCATGGGTGTGTGTGTTAGGATAATTTAGGTTAAGTAGTGTGTAAGCTTAGGGACTGATGACTTTAGCAGTTAAGTCCCATAAGATTTCACACACATTTGAACATTTTTTATCCGTAGCGCATTTAAACCTGCACGCAGAAAAGTTCTAGAACAGCAAGAAGAAACAGAGAACTCCACGAGGATGGTTTCTTTTCTACCGTATGTTAGTGTCGTGTTCTTTAATATTGGCAGGCTGTTCAAAAAACATCAAATAAAATGTGTCTTCCGCCCTCCAGCGCGAGTGCAAACTATGCTGGGTTCCGTTAAAGACGACCTAGGTCTAAGGAGACCAGGGACATATAAAATCTCATGCCAGTGTGGGAAATCATACATAGGCCAGACGTTTCAAACTGTTAAGGATGGATGTGCTGAACATAGACGTCACACCAGAGTGGGTCAGCCAGAAAAGTATGCTGTGACTGAACACTGTCTTGACACGAGACACAACATGAACTACGGAGAGACAAAGATCCTTTCCTCCGCTTCCACGTACTGGGATTCCGTAATTAAAGAAGCGCTCGAAATTCGTATAAGTAATGACCTGATCAATAGAGAGACGAGATTTCAACTCAGCAAGGCATGGGAACCAGCACTGGCGGCACTGAGGCATCGTCGGCGGAAGTCGAACGAGTCCGAGTCAACACAGACGGAGAATCAAAGTCGGCACACTTAAACTGCGCGCCAACACTCTGCCCGCACGTGCGCTGTGCCGCCATTTGCGGCTGCGCTTTTCCCGCGTCGCGAATGAGAAGCCCGTGGCCCGTTTGTACGGCAGGTGGCACTGGAGGTAGCCGTGCTCTGTGATTCGTCCAAGATCACGTTATAGCTTGAACCCTTAGCGCTTGCGCATCTCCAGTGACCCAGCATATATATTGGCGAGCCATTGCAGCAAACGATCAATTCCCACACCTTCTACCCCTTTGCAGGTGTGCCCCAGGGCTCTGTCCTCTCCCCTCCCCTCTCCTCTACCTCCTGTACACGGCAGATATGCCCCAACCCCCCCCCCCCCTCCAGTACACCTCTTGCAATATGCTGATGACACCGCATTCCTCGCCCTCGCTCCTACCCTCCAACGGTCCCAACGCCTTCTCCAGAATCACCTTGACCTTTTTGCTGCATGGTGTAACCAGTGGCTTCTGAAACTCAATCCTTCCAAGACCCAGGCAATCATCGTAGGTCGTACCACTCGCTCCTTCCGGATCCTGGATTTCTCCCTTACTGTCTGCACCCGTCCTGTCTGCCTCACCCCCACCCTCACCTACGTTGGCCTCACCATTGACAGTCACCTCACCTGGATCCCTCATCTCTGCTCAATCCAATCCAAAGCCCAATACTGCCTCTGACTCCTCAAACTCCTCTCTGGCCAGACATGGGGGTTGCACCCCTGTACCATCCTCCACACCTACAAATCATTAATCTGTCCCATCCTCTGTTATGCCAGTCCTGCCTGGATATCTGCCCCCCCCCCCCAAATTCTATAAGTCCCTCCAGATCCTTGAGCGTCATGCACTCCGCCTCGCCTTCCATATACGCCTCCTGTCCCCCACGCGGATCCTCTATGATCTCATTCCTTTCCCCCATCTGCTCCTATTCCTCAAACATATCCGCATCCTCTACACCTCCCGCCGCCTTGATCCACCTCACCCCCTAGTTGCTCCTCTCCTCTCCCATCCCCGCCCCCTGCCATGTCTTCACTGTTGTGTCCCCCCTACCCTCCATTTCTACACCCTTCATCTCCTTTCCCAAGGTGGCTTCCATCAACTCCCCCTCCCGGATGATGCCCTCTCTTCCTCCATTTTTCCCTTCTATCAACTCTGATCCTCACTCCCCTTCCTTTCCTCTGTCCTTTTCCCGGGCTCCCTCTCCCCCCCTTCCATCCTCTTTTTTCCCCACCTCCCCTCTCTCTGCCACCTTTTCTCCCCCGAGTCCTTTTGCATTTCGCTCCTCTGCCTCTTCTCATTCCCTCTCGCATCTGCCCTGCCCCTCTCCCCCCTTATGTCCTCTCCCTCCTTGGTTCCCCTCCCCCTTTTCGTTTTTTCCTTCCCCCCTCCTTGTTTTACCCCCTCCTCCAGGTCCCCCCTCCCATCTGCCTTTGGCTAGGGAGTGTCATCTTTATGCCGCCATTTTCGAGCAGTGTTTTACAGTGAGTGTGCCATGTTGTGTCTTTTGGGAAATGTTGCGAACGGCCATCATACTGTCGCTGGGTGTGATTTTATCTCTCTTGTGAACAGAAACCAGACTGTCGCCATGTTTTTTAATTGTCTGTCTACTATGTTACCTGTCTGCATCCTGTGTATTTTATTTGCTTTGTCAACCCTTTGCTTTATGTTTTAACTTTCCACAATTTTTCCGCCGTTTTACAATTTAAGTCCCGGTTTTATCGCCTGCTTTTATTGTTTCTTAATTTCTCCTTGTGTTTTAAAAAAGTCTGTAGGCTGCAGAGCAGCGTAATAAGCTGCTGCCAGCCCGCCCCCTTCGAAATACAATAAAGGAAAAAAAAACAGCAAACGATCCAGGAACGTCATGTGCTCCGCCTCGCCTATCGCATCCATCTCCCCTCCTCCACGCGGATCCTCTACGACTTAATTCCGTTCCCACACCTCCTCCTTTTCCTCGAACGGATATGGATCCTTTACACCTCCCGCAAACTTGATCCCACACACCCGCTTGTTTCTCCCATCCTTTCCCACCCCCGTCCGACGCCGTGCCTGTGTTCCCACATCCCACCCACTCTCCAACTCTCCACACTCGATACCTAAGCCCAAGGTGGCTTCCGCCAACTCCCCATCCCTGATGATGCCCTCCTGCCCTCCATCTACCCCTCCTACCACCTTTGATCCTCCCCTTGCTCCCCCTGTGTTTTTCCTCCAGGGCAACCTGTCTTCCTCCTTCCCTCCCCTCCCCCCGGGCTTCTACAACCCCTCCTACCCTCTCCCCTCCCCCTCCCTTCTCCTCTCCCACTGGCACCAACACCCCCCTCTCCCTCCTACCCACACCTCTTCCCTTTGGAAGGTCCCCGGCTTTGTGCGTGAACAGTGAATCTTCGTGCGCCGGAGATCATCGCCAGTGCTCGTGTGTGTCTTCGTGTCAGTGCTTCAGTGTTTCTCTGTCTGTGCTCCTCGTTCACGTGTGTAAACTTGTTCTTCCTCTTTGTGTTTAGTGAAGAACGTTTTTTATTCAAATAGTGCGCTGGTGAATGGCTTCATTTTTTTTACTCTGTCTGTCTCCGTTTTTTTCCACCATGTTTGTTTGGTTTTCTGTCTTTCTGTTTCCTGTATGTGTTCACTGTGACCGAAGAGCTGCATACATAGGCCGCTGCCGGCCTACCTTTATTGTAAAGGTATACAAATAACAATAAAGAAAAGAAAACAGCAGCACGTCAGTCACTACCTGAAGATCACGAGCAGCTGTCTCGTCGAAATGCTATGCAGCCTCCACAACGTTACCCGACGCGAGGCTCGTGAACCACGGAAGCAACTTCATTTAACTTTGCTTTCAAAATGTATTGTTTCGGAATAAGTAACTGCAAACTCAGTGCTTTCAAATTTATTTATTTTCTCTTGTAGTGCTATGTTGTGGAAAAGCGTGGTAATCTTCTGTTCCCACACCAGTGATTATTTGCTTAATTTTCTGTGCCATTACTTTTCTTAGGATTTTGGATATTCTGCTCTTGCCCTAGTGGGCTGGCGACCGTTTAATTCTCCCTTTTTTGCTAATCAGTATTTTTTCAATTAAATATTTCGTGGTACCCTTTAGACCCCAACGTTGTTCGTGAGCGATTGCACTAATTTCCAGCCATTTCAAAGGCATTATCAATATCTGGATTAGGTTTAGAATTGATTTTGTCTTCATATGGGTGTGTTGTACACTTTCCCCCTACTAAGCAGCATTATTTTCCTTCGGCAATGATAGCCTTAATCGTTGTAAGATTTCATCAGGCATACGCGGTCACAGTCATTTGTATCGCAATCCAATAGGCCGATGTGGAAGGACGAGGTTACAACTTGACAAGCAGTTCTTGTCCGAAAGCTTGTGTTTCAACCACTTGACGCGCGTAGAAGCCCCAGATAATTTTATTGAAATAGTAATAATATATGCAGAAGTCAATCGATTTCATTGAAAGTAAACAATCGAAAAATACAGCCCTCGGAAAATGATAAATAAACTGAGGTTATTGTTTGCCATTATCGATGAGCACGTCAAATGGCAATAGCAGAAGTAAATGTTAAGTTCAAAACTTGCCCAAAAGTGTAGAAAGGATAAATATCAAACTCATCGTTCGTAACTTTGAATAAGGAATATTAACTGAAATGTAAACACCAGCCTGCTAATCCATAAAAGTTGATAAGGAACAGAGTTATTCTGTCTGGAGTGCAAAGTTCTGCAAAATGTTTGCCACAGTGGTACCGTAAATCACGAGCAGACGCAGACGATAGTTTCTGTTAAAAACAGAACGCCAGGACCATTCTGTTACAAGAATGCCAAATTTTGAAAAAGAAGAACTGTAAAAGCTCAGAAGTTAATCTTGAACCGTTGCGCGATCGTTAGGTCGTAACACGGTCTCTCGTAGCCTTAGGAGGACGTGGTTCGCGCGAAGATGGGGGCACGAGGGTAGCAACAGTGAGACAAGGAGGGTGAAAGAGGCAGCTAACTTGGAATCTGGCGGCGAGGCGAGTAGTGTGCCGGCAGTTGATGGCTAGTACTAGTTCGGCAGTTAAGTCACCGGCTATGACACTCAGGCGGGTTCCTCGCTTGCGGCCGGATGCAAAACCTTTGGACGTGTGGGACGCGTACCGAGTGAAGGAGCGAGCGTGTTGTGTAGTTGAGCGACCGACCGGACCTGGTGGCGGGCCGCTGTGTTGAAGTTGTGCTTCAGCTCCCCACTGTCCTTCCTGGATCGTTGTACGGATATGTCTGGTGAACTTCCGTTTCGATTTATCATATTCGAGTGAACCGAGCATTGGCAGCAACCGTAGCTATAACTGTCATTTCCTGTAGCAGTATTGTGACTGTTTAGTTCGGTAGTTTTTCGGTTGTTTTTTCGAGGTTGTCGTCCGGTTCCACATCAGACTTCAGGTTACTGATCCTGCTTCGATCTCTAGGCAGGAAAGTTGCTTGTGCTCTCCTATGAAACTTCTGAATTTGTTTCTTTAATGTTCCAGTCCGAGTGTTATTTGCGGATTTCGGTCTGCTGTAAGGTGTCGATTTGTGGCGGCGTGAATTTATATGTTAAAGGGGTTAATTTTGTGTGGAACGCTCTACATGTATTATTACTGGAGCGCGCAGTTTCATTAACAGTCTTACCGGGTGTTTATACTACCAAGTTTGACTGTGGATTTTTTATTGTTTGAAAGGGTGGAGCCCCATTATCTTAATTATTCTCTCTCAGTAAGGGCTTTATTTTGCGTTTGTTACTACTACCTTATGCGTGGCTTTAATTTTATGCCACGCGGGGTAGCCGCACCGTCAGGGCCGCCTTGTTACTGTCCACGCGGCGCCCTCCGTCGGATGTTCGAGTCCTCCCTTGGGCATGGGTGTGTGTGTTCTCCATAGTGTAAGTTTAAGTTAAATTAAGTAGTGTGTAAGCATAGGAATCGATTACCTTAGCTGTTTGGTCCCATAAGATCTTACCATAGCTTTCCAGCTTTCTTAAAATTTTATTTAAAAGGCTATGTTCTATCTGCTGTTAGGGGTTCGTTAGGCAACTGAACGTGTTTGCATGGAGTTAATTGCTCCGCTCCTCGTGGCGGTTACTTGTTTACCCCTCGCCCACGCGGCGCGAGTTTGGTAAAGTTTGTGGTTGGCTTCGTAATTGTACTTGGTACTCTCTTTAGATTTTTGCCTCCTTACAAGCTTCATTGATTTCACTTCATTAACTCACTGAAAAATTATTTCTTGTTTTTCTTGTTGCAGTTATTTTGACTGCTGTGTAGCGGCGTTCCGAGTGTAGCGGAAACCTAGCCTAATTCCTTTACTAAATTCTGTATTCCTCTGTTAATTAGGCTACCATTTAGGTTTCTTTTGGTGGGATTTTCGTTAAAATCTGCCTGGTTGATAGGGCAGGCACACGGTTCGAAAGAGTTGCCAAGATTATTCTCGACCGAACGGCCAGCAGGTGATCCTGCAACACTTAATCTGTCCGAGCTCATTATGCTTGACCAATACAGTGTTGTATAACACATCGATGTATTCTGTTTCTTAGTAGTGTTTTGAAGATATTTTTAATAAATCTAACTTTTTGGGTTCTGTTAAAGTTCATAACACGAATAATGTTAAACTTCCCTTAGGACTTGTTTTTCCTACCACAGACAGCCTAACGTGGGTATTGCGAACCAAAACTTTTACGCTCAAATTAACCTACATGTAGAGCATTATCCTATATTAATGCCTCAGGGTGACGCATAAATTTAACCCTCAAATCCTGCAAGGCTACGTGTATCGCGATACTTTTCTCCAGAAAACATCTTCGCTTTTTCCCGGAACCAAAATAAAGGCCACCACGGAGCACTCAAACATAGCGAATCCTCAGCTACCGTAACATAGTATATACAGAAATTGGATCTTTTCCTAAACCAATATCAAATATCCAATATCCTATATCCTTTACGACTTTTCTTCGAATGGCCGCCGTCCAATGGTCGAATAATTAGTTTTTTGCAGGATACGATATTTTTCCCTGTTCACAAAAATTAAATTCATTAGGGAGATTAATAAAGCCCACGTTTTTGTTGTAGAGGTCTTCAGTCCTGAGACTGGTTTGATGCACCTCTCCATGCTACTATATCCTGTGCAAGCTTCTTCATCTCCCAGTACCTAATGCAGCCTACATCCTTCTCAATCTGCTTAGTGTACTCATCTCTTGGTCTCCATCTACGATTTTTACCCTCCATGCTGCCCTACAGTACTAAATTTGTGATCCCTTGATGCCTCAGAACATGTCCTACCAACCGATCCCTTCTTCTAGTCAAGTTGTGCCACAAACTCCTCTTCTCCCCAATTCTATTTAATACCTCCTCATTAGTAATGTGATCTACCCATCTAATCTTAAGCATTCTTCTGTAACACCACATTTTGAAAGCTTCTATTCTCTTCTTGTCTAAACTATTTATCGTCCACGTTTCACTTCCATACATGGCTACACTCCATACAAATAATTTCAGAAACGATTTCCTAACACTTAAATCAATACTCAACAAATTTCTCTTCTTCAGAAACGCTTTCCTTGGCATTGCCAGTCTACATTTTATATCCTCTCTGCTTCGACCATCATTAGTTATTTTGCTTCCCAAATAGCAAAACTCCTTTACTACTATAAGTGTCTCATTTCCTAATCTAATCCCCTCAGCATCACCCGACTTCATTCGACTACATTCCATTATCCTTGTTTTGCTTTTGTTGATGTTCATCTAATACCCTCCTTTCAGGACACTGTCCATTCCGTTCAACTGCTCTTCCAAGTCCTTTGCTGTTTCTGACAGAATTACAAAGTCTTCGGCGAACCTCAAAGTTTTAATTTCTTCTCCATGGATTTTAATACCTACTCCGAACTTTTCTTTTGTTTCCTTTACTGCTTGCTCAATATACAGATTGAATAGCATCGGGGAGAGGCTACAACCCTGCCTCAGTCCCTTCCCAACCACTGCTTCCCTTTCATGTACCTCGACTCTTATAACTGCCATCTGGTTTCTGTACAAATTGTAAATAGCCTTTCGCTCTTTGTATTTTACCATTGGCACCTTCAGAATGAAAGAGAGTATTCCAGTCAACATTGTCAAAAGCTTTCTCTAAGTCTACAAATGCTAGAAACGTAGGTTTGCCTATCTTTAATCTTTTTTCTAAGATAAGTCGTAGGGTCAGTATTGCCTCACGTGTTCCAACATTTCTACGGAATCCAAACTTCTACCAGTTTTTCCATTTGTCTGTAAAGAATTCGATTTAATATTTTGCAGCTGTGACTTATTAAACTGATAGTTCGGTAATTTCCACATCTGTCAACACCTGGTTTCTTTGGGATTGGAATTATTATATTCTTCTTGAAGTCTGAGTGAATTTCGCCTGTCTCATACATCTTCCTCACCAGATGGTAGAGTTTTGTCAGGACTGGCTCTCCCAAGGCTGTCAGTAGTTCTAATGGAATGTTGTCTACTCCGGGTCCTTGTTTCGACTTAGGTCTTTCAGTGCTCTATCAAACTCTTCACGCAGTATCATACCTCCCATTTCATCTTCATCTACATCCTCTTCCATTTCCATGATATTGTCCTCAAGAACATCGCCCCTGTATAGACCCTCTATATACTCCTTCCACCTTTCTACTTTCCCTTCTTTGCTTAGAACTGGGTTTCCATCTGAGCTCTTGATATTCATGCAAGTGGTTCTCTTTTCTCCAAAGGTCTCCTTAATTTGCCTGTAGGCAGTATCTATCTTACCCCTTGTGAGATAAGCCTCTACATCATTACATTTTTCCTGTAGCCATCCCTGCTTAGCCGTTTTGCACTTCCTATCGATCTCGTTTTTGAGACGTTTGTATTCCTTTTTGCCTGCTTCACTTACTGCATTTTTTGTATTTTCTCCTTTCATCAATTAAATTCAGTATCTCTTATGTTACCCAAGGATTTTTACTAGCCCTCGTCTTTTTACCTACTTGATCCTCTGCTGCCTTCACTATTTCATTCCTCAAAGCTACCCATTCTTCTTCTACTGTATTTCTTTCGCCCATTCCTGTCAATTGTTCCCTTATGCTCTCCCCGAAACTCTATACAACTTCCGGTTCTTTCAGTTTATCCAGGTCCCATCTCCTTAAATTACCACCTTTTTGCAGTTTCTTCAGTATTCATCTACAGTTCGTAACCAATAGATTGTGGTCAGAGTGCACATCCGCCCCTGGAAATGTCTTACAATTTAAAACTTGGTTCCTAAATCTCTGTCTTACCATTATATAATCTATCTGATACCTTTTAGTATCTCCAGGGTTCTTCCATGTATACAACCTTCTTTTATGATTCTTGAACGAAGTGTTAGCTATGATTAAGTTATGCTCTGTGCAAAATTCTACCAGGCAGCTTCCTCTTTCACTTCTTAGCCCCAATCCATATTCACCTACTACGTTTCCTTCTCTCTCTTTTCCTACTGTCGAATTCCAGTCACCTATGACTATTAAATTTTCGTCCCCCTTCACTACCTGAATAATTTCATTTATCTCATCATACATTTCATCAATTTCTTCATCATCTGCAGAGGTAGTTGGCATATAAACTTGTACTACTGTAGCAGGCGCGGGCTTCGTGTCTATCTTGGCCAGAATAATGCGTTCACTATGCTGATTGTAGTAGCTTACCCGCAGTCCCATTTTTTTTATTCATTATTAAACCTACTCCTACATTACCCCTATTTTATTTTGTATTTATAACCGTGTATTCACCTGACCAAAGGTCTTGTTCCTCCTTCCACCGAACTTCACTAATTCCCACTATATCTAACTATAACCTATCCATTTCCCTTTTTAAGTTTTCTAACCTACCTACCCGATTAAGGGATCTGACATTCTACGCTCCGCTCCGTAGAACGCCAGTTTTCTTTCTCCTGATAACGACGTCCTCCTGAGTAGTCCCCGCCCGGAGATCCGAGTGGTCGACTATTTTTGCTCCTGAATATTTTACCCAAGAGGACGCCATCATCATTTAATCATATAGTAAAGCTGCATGCGCTCGTGAAAAAGTACGGCTGTAGTTTCAGCCGTTCGCAGTACCATCACTGCAAGGCCGTTTTGGTTAGTGTTACAAGGCCAGATCAGTCAATCATCCAGACTGTTGCCCCTGAAACTACTGAAAAGGCTGCTGCCCCTCTTCAGGAACCACACGTTTGTCTGGCCTCTCAACAGATACCCCTCCGTTGTGGTTGCACCTATGGTACGGCTATCTGTGTCATTGAGGCACGCAAACCTCCCCACCGACGGCAAGGTCCATAGTTCATGGGGGGGATAAAGTCCATATGTTCCTTTATTATTATTATTTCTCTGGATTATCGACTCTAATAGTTCTAATTCGAAGTGTTGACAAGCCTTAAATGAAGCGTATACGTCGCTAAACAGTTTCATCTTTATCAGATATGAAACAGACAGTTCACGCGTTACTTCCAACAGCAAACATGCAGGTAACAGCCCCGAACCATTTTAAGACACAAGACACTTACGAAATATTTTAGTAATCACAATAATAGAATGTGCCCTTCTTGAACGATACGTCTATAACCGTCCATAATTGCGAAAGTGTTGCTGGGCCAATTTTTAAATAAGTCGAACATAACCATTTCCAGGCAGTTATCGGTTCAGTTGGAGCAGAGGACCGAGTCTATTCCATTTAAACACATCCCACACCATTATGTAGCTACCGACAGTTTTCACAGTGCCTTGTTGACAGTTTGGGTCCATGGCTTCGTTGGATTTGCGCCATATCCGAACCCTAACATCAGCTTTTATCAATTGAAATCGTGGCTCATCTGAGCACAAGACGGTTTACCAGTCGTCTGGAGTCCAACCGATATGGTGGCAAGGCCAGGAGAGGCGCTGAAGGTGATTTCGTACTGTTAGCAATGGCACTCATGTCAGTCGTCTGTTGCCGTAGCCTATTAACGAAAAATTTCGCCACACTGTCCTAACGTTAGTTGTACGTCCCACATTGATTTCTGCGGTCACTTCACGCAGTGTTGCTTGTCTCCTAGCACTGACAACTCTACGCAAACGCCGCTGCTCTCGGTCGTTATGTGAAGGCCCTCGGTCACTGCGTTGTCGGCTGTGAGTAGTAACGCCTGAAATTCTCTACATACTCTCGACGCTGTGGATCTCGCAACATTGATTTCACTAACAATTTCCGAAATTGAATAACCAATATACCATACTCCAACTACTATTCCGCTTTCAAAGTGTGTTAATTCCCGTTGTGCGGCCATGATCACCTCGGAAACCTTTTCACATGAATCACCAACAATGCCCTGCAATTTTATACTTGCGTGCGTGATACTACTGTCATATGTATACGTGCATATCGCTATTATGACTTGCAGGGTCAGGAACCCGTTTACAGCACTGTCGCATACCAAAATATCTGGTAGTAACACTTGACAGAACTCTTACACTCGAAAACTACTGTAAAAGCACAACATTAAAATCTCAACAGTAAATAATCCGCTTCGCTAAACGTCAAGGACAAATCGGGGCTCTCGTCTTACAACAATCCACGTCTCTCCTATGGTACTACGTTTTTCTGATGTGCAATACAGCTATCTGGTCTGCTAGAGATCATCGTATACCAGACAGATACAAAGCTCAGTGAAACAACTGAAACAAATAGGAATGATCTATAAGGAAAGGCGGGTAAAATACAGTATGCAGAAGAAACAAGAGGGAACACTAATATTGGAAGATCAAGAAAGGTGATGAAGTTCAGGAATTCTGCTATCTTGGAAGCAATATAAAAAATGACGAACGAAGCAAGGACGACATAATAAACAGACAAGCACAGGCAAAGAGGGATTCCTAGCCAGAGAAGTCATAGATACTACTTTGAGGAAGAAATTTCTGGGAATGTACGTTTGGAGCACAGCTTTGTATGATAGTGAATCATGGACAGTCGTAATACTGCATGAGAACAGACTCGATGCGATTGAAGTATGGTGCTACAGAAGGATGATGAAAATTAGGTAGACTGATAAGGAACGAGGAGGTTCTCCACAGAATCAGCAAAGAAGAGAGCACATGGAAAACACTGACAAGAAGACAGGGCACGATGTTAGGACATGTACTAAGACATTATGGAATAGCTTGTATGGTAGTTCAGGTAGCTGTACAGGGTGAAAGTTACAGGGGACGTCAGAAATTGTAATAAATAAATATTTACCTTCAGAAGAAAAAATAAACCAGCAAAATATAAGGTGAATCATATAAAACATGCACTACAGCTATTGAGGAAATCTGATCTGCTGTTTTCGCAAAATGGATTAGTAGTCCGTGACTCGTATTGTTGGCCAATCAATGTTGTACTTTGACGGAAAAATACACTTTTTAAATGAAACAATGGCTATTGACATTAACAAACTGCTGGTGGGGTACATTAAATGTCAGTGGAGGGTGTTGCAGGATTATAGTGCGAGTCGTTTGCAAGGTATTAAAAGAGCCCACACCTACTTTCGTACCATACCTGTGGTAGCACACACTAAAGAACAACTCAAGTGCATACACCAGCTAGGTAGTTTCTCACCAGTAACGAGACAACTGACCATCACAAAATGGTTCAAATGGCTCTGAGCACTATGGGACTCAACTGCTGTGGTCATCAGTCCCCTAGAACCTAGAACTACTTAAACCTACCTAACCTAAGGACATCACACACATCCATGCCCGAGGCAGGATTCGAACCTGCGACCGTAGCAGCAGCGCGGCTCCGGACTGGAGCGCCTAGAACCGCACGGCCTGACCATCACAGATTGTGTTCAAAATGGCCACCGGCAGCGGGAATAAACGCTGCCAGTTGAGTATGGAACGAGTGCTGAATCAATCGTAAAATAGAAAATTTGGGAACACAGCTGCGGCGAATTATTAATCCCGAGAATAGTATAAACTGCCTGCGAGAATTGGACGTCACGTGCTGCGGACACGTCTCTCTGGAACAAGTAACCAACGATGTAAATTGGAGGACTCTGTGTGAAGCGATTACAGAGATCGGACGTGTTTTATGTTGGAGAGATTTTGCTATTGTTGTGCGGCGCTATTAAGCTCCATTGTAAATGTTTACTTAGTCAATGGTACAATAAACAAATTCAAGTAAAAATAAGACGCATTCAAGGTGTGTGTTTATTAATTTATAAAAGATTTGGCATTCTTCAGAGGTCACGTGACGTAAATCGATCGGAGGTGCAGTGTGGAATGACAGTGCAAGCTTGCATCTTTTCACGGTCAATATAAACTTTTCGTTGATAAAAAAGTTGGACACATCAATCCATACACATCATACAACACAGCACCTAGTTGTGCCGAACGATCTTTGTAGCGATATGAACATTCTAGAGATTTCAGGTGGAGCAATTCCGGCGAGGAGTATCAGCGAGATCGACGCTGCGGGACATATAGCTAGCTCTCCTGTGGTATTTAAAACCAAAGACTTATATCTTTTAGCTTTTAAAAGAGTGAAGCTAAAACCAAAATAAAACCACTGCAAATCATAACCAAAAATACCAAAAATACCAAAAATAAATAACCAGAGAATTTTCTTAAACAAAATTTCTTAAATAAATAAATTAATTATTTAAAAGATAATAAAACGTGCTAACATTTCAGTGGATATGTCCGAGCAGGCTGTATTAATACGGCGTTGCGCATCATCGGGTGTAGTTAGTATGCCCTTGTACACAGCGTCTTTCAGCTTTCCCCGCGGAAAAAGGTCTACAAGCGTCAAATCTGGGGAGCAGGTCGGCCAAGGTACAAGACCTCTGCGTCCAATCCAATTATTTGGAAACATTTCGTGAACACATGCTGTAGTACGTCGTGCATTATGGGCTGGAAAGCCGTCACGTTGATACCACAGGTTCCTCTTACTCTTCAGAGAAACGTGTTGTAGCATACGTGGAAGATGGCCTGTTAGGAGGCTACGTAACTTGTGTGCGTTCATTGTTCAGTCTATGAAACATTGGCCAATTAGCAGATGGTTGACTACGGCACACGACACGTTTATATTCCACGGTCGCCGGCAGTCCACCCGAAGAAGTCAGTAAGGATTGTCAACAGATCAGCAGCGCATGTTTCGGCGGCTTATCTGGCCATAATTAGTAAATATGGCTTCATCACTAAACATGATATATATGGAGTATCTTGTCTTAATGCCAAGGAAAGAAGTCAACACCATTCTCATAAACGTTTCCCTTCAGCTCCTGATGGAGAGGGATGTGACAGGGATGTAACCTTTGTCGATGGAGAATCCGAAAGGCACTTTCCTGACTCGTGCCACTTCCTCGTGCTATTGCGCACGAGCTAATGTGCGGATCAACTGCAAAAGCAGCAAGAACATTCATTTCCCCTCTTCCGTCGTCATTTCGTTTCCTTCCATAAAGTTTTCTAGGTGTTACACAACCACTTTCATGTAACTGTTTGAAGAAATTGATAAATAATTGCCGAGGTGGTTGACATCTGTTGGGGTATCTTGCCTCATACACCATAGGAGAACGAACTGCATTGTTCTTACGCTCTCCGTACACCATTAACAGGTCAGCTTTTCCTGCATTGTTAAATCCCATCCCCCACTCACGGCCTACTGGTTGGACTGTCACATACTGACTAGCAACTCGCAATGAATCAAGGAAAACACAAGGACACTGTAAGCAAACATATCATATGTGGCTATTACGCAGGGTGAATAGCACAGACATTAGTCAGTGCGGGAACTTTAGAATGCGATATCTCGTAAAGGCACTAGTATTCTACAAGAAACAGCTGTGATATTCTAATTTACCGTATTTATAGTTTTTTAGTGTCAATAACCATTGTTTCATTTAAAGAAGTGCATGTCTGCACAAAAAAACACTTTCCAAATATTATTAAAATCTTTTGATAGGTGAATAATATGAGCCCCTGGTTACCTGTATTCTGTGAATACCACACGTTAATACACTTTCCGCAATATATATGATGCAAGTTTTAGGTGATTCACGCCGTCAAGCCGCGCAGAGTAGCCGCGCGGAGTAGCCGCGCGGTCTCAGGCGCCTTGCCACGAATCGCGCGGCTCCCTTCGTCGGAGGTTCGAGTCCTCAAAAAATGGTTCAAATGGCTCTGAGCACTATGGGACTCAACTGCTGTGGTCATAAGTCCCCTAGAACATAGAACTACTTAAACCTAACTAACCTAAGGTCATCACACACAGCCATGCCCGAGGCAGGATTCGAACCTGCGACCGTAGCGGTCGTGCGGTTCCAGACTGTAGCGCCTTTAACCGCTCGGCCACTCCGGCCGGCCGGTTCGAGTCCTCCTCGGGCATGGGTGTGAGTTGTTCTTAGCGTAAGTTAGTTTAAGTTAGATTAAGTAGTGTATAAGCCTAGGGACCGATGACCTCAGGAGTTTGGTCCCATAGGAACTTACCACGAATTTCAAATTTACACTCGTCTTTATTAATAAAAGGATAAAAACAGAAAATAAACATTACTTTTTTCAGTTTAAAGAAACGCCAACAAATAACTGTGAACGATGTGCTCCTCTGAGATGAGAGTGGTACAAAAGATGGCCGCATCGAATCAACCTGTAGCCTTATGACTCGAAAGGATATATATGTTACGCCTTAAATTATTTGGAATCATCACCACATGTCTATTATTTTCTTTTACTAAAGCTAAGTATACAGTGAATCAATTTGTAATTGTATGTATGTAGACTGAGGGACTCCGTGGGCGCTACAGTCTGGAGCCGAGCGACCGCTACGGTCGCATGTTCGAATCCTGCCTCGGGCATGGATGTGTGTGATGTCCTTAGGTTAGTTAGGTTTAATTAGTTCTAAGTTCTAGGCGACTGATGACCTCAGAAGTTAAGTCGCATAGTGCTCAGAGCCATTTGAACCATTTTTTTTGATTCCGTGGGCATACGCGTCAGTTTAGGGCATGTACACAGTTACATGCAGACCGTTTTGCTAAACTATCGCCGTTGAGCGTGTAAATACACGCATGGCGACGCATCCATATCTGAATTCCTGTTCTCGACAAAACCCACGCATCTAGAGTGGATGCATTTTCAAACACAAAATTTGAAATATTCACTTACATGTTCTTGTCTTGTTTTACGGCCAAACTGATCAGCAATCTGTTGAGCTCTCAATTCACGGCGATGTGACTTACTACGGGAGTTCTGCAGCATGGTAACGAGAAACCAGCAGCTGTTGGCCACTTTGCCCGCTACGTCAGCCGGGACAGAGCCCTCAGGCCGGGCTGCGGCCGGCCCGCGCGGCTCGGCCCTGCTCTGCGCAGAATGGCCGTCCGCTGATCCTATTTGCAGACCGCGCGGCCCCTGATGGCCTTCCCGTGTCTCATTAACGGGCCCAGATCGCCGGCCCTCCTGCTGCTGCTGCTGCTGCTGCACTCGGTCGCCCGCTCGTCCAGCAAGTTGGCTACGCCGCGCCACCACCAGTTCCACCCCCCCCCCCCCCCTCCTTTTCCCCTTGCGCTAGTGAGCTGGCTCTAGGCTCCCCTCCTGCTCAAGAAGCGAGCATTCCCGCCAAAAGCTGTACGCGGGAGCTTCTGTACAACTACTGCCATAGTTCGATATAAATTTTTGTAGACTTATATTACGATATAACTGAGGCGAGAGATGTCTAAATAAACTGACAAGGGGATAGTTATAAGAAAATTTAATAATGAGAGATGTAACAAGTCCTCTAAAGAGTCAGCTTACACCACACTCGTTCGTCCTCTGTTAGAATATTGCTGCGCGGTGTGGGATCCTTACCAGGTGGGATTGACCGTGGACATCGAGAGGGTGCAAAAAAAGGGCAGCTCGTTTTGTATTATAACGTAATAGGGGAGAGAGTGTGGCAGATATGATACGCGAGTTGGGATGGAAGTCATTAAAGCAAAGACGATTTTCGTCGCGACGAGATCTATTTACGAAATTTCTGTCACCAACTTTCTCTTCCGAATGCGAAAATATTTTGTTGAGCCCAACCTACATAGGTAGGAATGATCATCAAAATAAGAGAAATCAGAGCTCGAACAGAAAGATTTAGGTGTTCGTTTTTCCCGCGTGCTGTTCGGTAGTGAAATGGTAGAGAGATAGTATGATTGTGGTTCGATGAACCCTCTGCCAAGCACTTACATGTGAATTGCAGAGTAATGATGTAGATGTAGAAGTAGATGTAGAGTCAAAAATTAAAAAGGAGTTACGAAACACAGATAATAAGTACGTTAACCTAAGAGCTGAGAGAGAAAAATGTTTTTTTAAGTGAACAAGAAGCGGGAAACATGCTGGCATGGGAAGACCATAAAAGAGGAGGAGAAACTCGAGTGGGGTAAAATCAGTGGTCTAGTTGTGAGGTCAGAGTGTGACTGAAAACTGAATGATTTCTACTGAAGCCAAACAGTTGGAGCGGATGATGTACTTTTCAATCTACTAAAAACACTCGGAACTACAGGAAATATCTTTCTGGCTATTTTCGCTAATTTTGTTAACAAATTTCATCCTGAATCGCTGTGGTATTGTGAGTGTTCAGAATTGATTACCTTTTCTCCTGTCTGCATTTTGTGAAAGCATCATTCTGTAGAGAGGAGTTAACACTGATCGTCTCCCTATTTCGTATTTAGTGTATTATTCTTTTAATGAGGCTGTTTTTACTCATACTCTAATATATTTCCAGTATTTGAAATGATTTTGCGTAGTTTGTCAGCATAGGCGTATGTCAAAACTAGACATGATTGTCTTAATGGGATTTCCGCGATCGTTCTTTAAATAAAAATATGGCATAACAGTTATGAAAGTGAACCGATACTTCTGTACTGACAAGTTACTCCGTAACTGCAATATATCATCTGAAGATGGGCAGCTAGCCTGAAACCGGTCATTAAAAATAAAAAATAGCGATCAAAGACTGAAATGCCATATTTTTATAGGCGTATGTTCATGTGCATGCCTGTACTAGTTTCCCCTTCTCCTGAGCCGGCATATCTTTCTAAAATTTTCCGTTCCTGCTTTCCAGTTTCTGGTACTTGAGAGGATACTTCAGTCGATATACACTGAGGTGACGAAAGTCAAGGGATAGACATATAAAGATGACGATAAAGTCGGGTGCACAAGGTATAAAAGAGCAGTGTTGCCATTTGTACTCAGGTGATTCGTACGAAAAGTGTTCCGACCTGATTATAGGCGCACAACTGGAATTAAGACTTTGAATTCGGAACAGTATTTGAAGCTAGACTCATGGGACATTCTATGTCGGAAACCGGCAAGTAATCAAGTACCTATTAAGAAAATGCGGCTAAATTTGGCATTAATGGGCTATGGCAGAAAACGACCGAAGACACTGTCTTTGCTAAAAGCGTGACATCGTCTGCAGCGCCACTCCTAGGCTCATAACCATATCGGTTGGACCCTATACGACTAGAAAACCGTATCCTCCTCAGATGAGTCCGGATTTCAGTTGGTAAGAGCTGATGGTATGATTCGAGTGTGACGCAGACTCCACTAAGCGATGGAGCCAAGATGCCAACAAAGCACTGTGCATGCTGATGGTGGCTCCATAATCGTGTGGGTATTGTTTACATAGAATGGACTGAGTCCTCTGGAACAATTCAACCGATCATTGATAGGGGATGGTTATGATCGGCTACTTGGAGACCACTTCATGTCACAAACAAAAATGGAATTTTTATAAATGACAGGACCGTAGTTGTTCGCGATTGGTTTGAATAACATTCCGACTTGGCCACATAGATCATCCAACACGAATACCATCTAACATGTGTGGTACATAATCGAGAGGTCAGTTCGTGCACGAAATCTTGCACCGGCAACACTTTCGCAGTTTTGGACTGCTATTGAGGCAGCATGGCTCAATATTTTTGCATGGGACTTCCAACGTTTGTTGAGTTCGTTCCATGTCGAGTTGCTGTACTACGCAAGGGAGAAGGAGGTCCAACACGATATAAGGAGGTATCCCCTGACTCTTGTCACCTCAGTGTACTTCCGATGCTTATGAAGCAGGCGCAAAACAAAACTTTCTACAGTACATTTCTCGCTCTTGAGTTCTGTGGCATTACAATTTTTCTTGTAGTGACTTTACACTAGTCACATGTCCTTTGAATTTGGTGTCACTTCTAATATTGTGCCAGAGTCCAATCCAGTTCGCATTATGATCCTTCTCAAAGGCATCTGTGGGAGTATACGTGTGAAAATATCCGGTACTGCGTCTCCAATGGAGATTTATTGCTGTATCAATGTATCAATGTTTTTTTCTCCTACTATATTTGGTAGCCTGCATCTGATGTTATTTTGCATACATAATGTATCATAATTAATACTGAAAACAAGCACAGGCAGAATATACGACAGTAAAAGTAAAAGCATTCTAGTGCTAGTGTACATGTTGTTTGGACAGCCACCACTTCAGCAGCAATTCTCATACAATTTGTGGTTAAGGATAGTAAGTGATCCTCTCACTGAGCAACACATTCTACCAAGAAAACGAGCTGGATGAGCGTACCTCAGGGTTATTCAGTGCGATCTTCAACGCTACTGGAGTATGTTCCCGCTGCGCAACGTTGAGGAATATTGCGTACGCATGATAAGGCAGTAACACATTTTGCTGCTGTTGTAAGACGACGCCTGACGTGCTGCAGCACATCTAGTATACCTGAGGGACAGCCGGAGTTAACATGAGCAGTTCGTGCTAATTACGGCGTGTTCGAGTCTTCCTATGTACACAGATGGGTTGGGAGACAGGAGAGACGCATGGGAAAGCGGCAGACAGACAAGCGGTGGATATATACACAGTCTTTTACTCAATGACCCGATTCATGACTCAACTTGATTCTTCCATGTCTTTAATTACTCCATCCGACAGGACATTCGTTCTGGTGCATTTCCTTCTTCACATAATATTCCGCGCTGAGTGACAGGAGCAGTCACGGCCAGTAGCGCAAAGAGGCGACCTTCTTACCACAACTACTGGAGCGTCGACACGGCTCGCCGCAGGGGGCCCGCTACGGCTGCGTTGTGGACTTAGACCATCACGGCCAGTAGCGCAAAGAGGCGACCTTCTTACCACAACTACTGGAGCGTCGACACGGCTCGCCGCAGGGGGCCCGCTACGGCTGCGTTGTGGACTTAGACCAACCAGCAGCTTCTCTTGTCTTCATGGCAGGCCATGGCGCTCACGGTGGCGCGGCGATGTCGTTGCCCGGGTTCGATCTGCGGACCAACGGGTGGAGAGTTGGCCGGAGTGTTGGCCGTCGGGGCGGGGCAGACAGGCGGTGGTCATTGGCTCGCGACAAGGTGACGGCAGAGCTACTGGTCGCTGGGCCGCGTCGAAGCGTTTCGAGCGTCTCGATGTCCGAAAGGTGAGGCGTAACTAGCAGTAGGTCGGCCAAGCTGCGTCGATTACGTGACGTCGACTAGGGTCTGGTTCCGGCGCTTGTGGGCTGACGACACAGGAGCTGATCAGACAGGTCAATAACCAGCACCTGATATCTGTTACAGTCTGAGCTCTGAAATCTGCTCCAAATTCTCTTACAATTTGTCCCTTGACAGCACCATAGCCCTTTCGCTACTGTTGGCTTGCCTTTCCCCAATTGTTGTCGTCGTGTATAGCCGCGCCGCCTGGGTTTTCCTACAGTGCCATGGACGTTTCATTGCGTCATGAGCCGCCGACATCTCACTGCTGCGGACGAGTTACTTTCGCATCTCAGTGAATAAAAAACTAGTATTTATCATACAACATACGTGTCTCATTATTTACTATCACTTGCAAAAACCTTACTGCGATATCTTCAATAGTTAATGAGATATGGCGATTGTTTTGACCACATGATACGGAGAGTGATAGGACGTGAACTGACGCGTCGCATGAGGCCGTCCTAATATAAACCCCAATAACTCGAGACCGAAGAGATATATCCTTCTCCTCTCAATTCTAAATAAAATTTCCATATTTTATCTACATTTCATTCACTGCAATATATGAGCTGAAATCAACCATACGCAAAGTTTAAGCAATGCAGTTTCATCTCTTCGAACTATTTAAAATTTCATGATGTTAAGAATTTCGCTCACAGCTGATAAAATTCTTGCTTTGATACATAACAGGTTCGTCGGCTTAGAATTTTACCAGCTGTCAGCGGAATTCTTTCGATGATCGTGCCTTTCAACAGCTGCAGATGTACGCTATATAAAATACCTTAAAATTTCGTGCATTGTTTTATTCAGTTTGATGCAGCGCAGTAAGTATAATAGATAACAAAAAGAAATTCGGTTCTTTATCAAGATGTCAGACTGTAAAATAAGCAAAAATAATTTTTTTTCACCTAATACTTTTCGAAAAGCGGATAATAAGTAATTAAATCGGCCGCAAAGCCCTCTCTCGAATCAAGTACCAGTGTTTGGCGAGCAGTACAATCATAACAAAAGCAGCCTCAACACGGAATGCAAAAATCACGCCTGTAGTAACGACAGGGATACTAGATATATCGGGCAAGGCCAGTACCTGTCCTCAAAGATCACATGGCCTTAACCCTTTGAAGTTTGATGTCGTCTCAAGGATGTACTGCACAAAAACTATGGTACGCTGAATTCCCGTCCGCTACGATTGGGCGTGTCCAGCGGTTGCATATCGCTCGCCGCCAAGAGGTCGCCTGAAAAGCGGAGACTTGTCGACAACACCGCACGCTTCATTTGCGAGGAGGCTAGCCGGAGGCGTGGGTCAGTGTGTGGATAGCTGCCGAGGAAGGACAAACAAGAGAGCAACTGAGATGGGCGTGAACAGTATGGAGAAGGGGCAAGTTCGCGTGACCGGGCAGTGGGGAAGCCTGATGGAGTCCAGACCTAAGCTAACCGTCAATGGAACTCTTTATCGACGCGCGGGACATCGGTTCCAGTTCCGGTTGGCCGCACGGTGACTAGCGTCTTGGCTCCAGGCGAGGCCGTGCTGACAACACCGAAGCGTATACTACCCAGTGTATGGCGCACAAGAAGAATGTCGTATCGGTGGTGTTTCACGAAAACATCGGTTGCGCGGTCGCCAGCATTCTGATTGGGATTCACCTTCAAGCTGTGCTAGCAGTTGGAGAGTTCATTGTTTTCCTGTTTACTGTTGTCCTAACAGTGGGGCCGCCGTAATGCCTAAATGTGTTTTGCTGAAATACGTTTTAGTTGTTGGAAGACAGGTGAACTTTGAGGGGAGGGCGGCTCCTACAGTACCGAGTAGTTAATTTGTATTAGATGTGTGACATTCTTATATCTAATTGGTTGTCTTAGCGTTTGATTTTGCTGAATCCGTCTACTTCGTCTATTCTCGAGCATGGTATAATACTTTTCCGGCGTTGTTTAAGTTACGTATTTTGTGCTGTCTTTTGCTGAATGTCAGAATCAGTATTAGCTTGTTGTCTGTGTCAGTTCTCATTTTTATTTTATACGTGCCCAGCAGCGTTACTCAAATTATTGCCCATTCCATCTTGTGTGGTTAATTAGTTGTAGGCTTCTTGATTTACCATGTGCTCTCTTATTCTTTTAGTCACATTTACTCTAAGGGCTACAAATTTTACCGTGTTAGCATTTCACGTTAGACATTAAGTCATTTGTGTTTGCTGATTTTGAGCAAAAGAACTATTTTACATTTTTTATAATTATCGTGCGCTCTGATTTGCTGGTTTGTATTATTAATAAAGGTTTTTTTCCAACTTGATAAGTATTTACGCCTCCTCTGTCTCCAGACATTTATCTATCCCAACTTTTTCTTGCGCAAGATAAGTGTGCAGCACTTCCTATATACAGCTGAAGAACTGGAACAGGAAGCTGTGGAGTTGTGTCAGATTTATGCGGAAATGACAGAAGCAATCCGTCGCTCACTGCACGGTCGAATGCAGTAATCTATATTGGAGGATGCACCTTTAGCAGGTACGAGTGAACACTATACTGTAATATGTAGCTCTCTGTAGTAGTATTTCTCGTAAAGCTAGGCCATGGCTGACTTGAGACCAATTAGATGGAGACATAATCAAAAAATTTTTAATTCAAATGCGTCGGTACCCCTAACTAGTACAATGTCTCGTACAATACTGTAGGCAGCGTCAGCACACAACCAAACACTCGCATTTATCTCACCACGGACCTTCTTAAGAACCTTGTTTTTCCTGTTATTTTGTACTTTGACCCCCGTTTCGCTGTTAATCATAGTACTGGTATTCTTCAGTATTCAATATTTCAAGGCTAGAGCGTCAACAAAGAGTAAGTATTTTACATCCACTATTCTGCAATTTTTATTCCCCTAAGAACGATGCTGGCGCTAGGTTATCGGTCTGGTTGTGTACAGAGTCATAGACCTTCGCCGGCCGCTGTGGCCGAGCGAATCGTCGGAACAGTAGCTCAGCGTGTTCGGTCAGAGGGCTGAGTAAAGGAATCAACGATCAGCTGAAACGAATGTCTTGTGACGTCCACCCAGACCAAACAACGAACTATATCGAAAAGAAAAAGCGGTTCTAGGAGCTTCAGTGCGGAACCGCGCTGCTGCTACGGTCGCAGGTTCGAATCGTGTCTCGGGCATGGATGTGTGTGATGTCCTTATGTTAGTTAGGTTTAAGTAGTTCTAAGTATAGGGGAATGATGACCTCAGATGTCAAGTCCCATAGTACTTAGAGCCATTTGAACCATAGACCTCCTTCAAGCTCACGGACGTAGCCGTCGTATTCCTAGGCAAGTGGGCATTTCGTTAAACGACTGTCGGATCGACCGTCTCGTTGTAAAATAGGTTCCGATAGATACAGAAAGGATTCGCAAGTGATCAGTTAAAAAGATAAACTTCTGTAATTGTTCGCGTCCGCAGAATCGCTTCTGTTATGCATTGGGGGTATGAAAAACACTTTCACTCGTTTGAGGTCAATCAAGAGTGGAAGTTAATTTCCTTCCAGCATTCATGCACATTTAGCATAGATTTTTATTCTGCTTTTAGCTATCTGATTTCTTTTGCGTCCTTTACTTAAAGACTGAGTTCAAATATTTCTTGTATTTATTCATATATTTAATCTTGCACGGTTAGGGCCATCAAGGCCTCTCTGAGATCCAACCAGCCATTCTAGAGTCAATTTAAGACAAAAAATGAAAAAAGGTGTATCATGAAGGAATTATCCGAATGGGACGGAAATCGAGAGATTTTTAGGATTTATTCAAGAGAAAGAGCTTCGCAAATTGAGCAAGACAATAACGCGTTCGTCCACCTCTGGCCGTTATGCAAGCAGTCATTCGTCTTGGCACTGACGACAGAGTTGTTGAATGTCCTCCTGAGGGATATCGTATAAATTCTGTCCAATTGGTGAGTTAGGTCGTCAAAATCCCGAGAAGGTTGGAGTGTCCTGCGCATATTGATCGAAACGTTCTCAAATGGGGAGAGACCCGACGATCTTCCTGCCAAGGTGGGTTTCGGCAAGCACGAAGACAAGCAGTTAAAATTCAGAAAACCCTAAATGGTTTTCTATGAAGGCAACAAAATGGGGCGCACAATATCGTCGACGTACCATGCGGTGTGTCGCGGATAACAACCAAAGGGGCTCTGCTATGAACAGAAGTGGCATCCCACCATCACTCCTGGTTCGCTACCGTATGGCGGGCGACAGAGATAAAAAGGAACACGGTAAAACAGAGTGAAGAAAGAAGAATAGAGAGCAACGTGTCTGAGAAATTAAAAGAAGACAAAGAATAAATAGAAAAAAGACGGGAGCGTAACTGCTTGACATAAGCAAAATTGGCCCTGTGCTTGTGAAGCACTGACACGGTGAAATAGACGGGTATTGCAGAAGTGACACAGCCCAGAATTGGTTGGGCTCTGACCGTGTATTGTTCTCACTACTCGGGCCTTGTTGGACTGTATCTTAACAGTCGACGTTCGGTAGAAGGAGTGATTGCGCACGTTTACGGTTCACATTCTGTGGAAATATGCTCCGATATTTAAGGGCATAGAAGCAAGCAGATGTCTTCCTGCGTACGACGACGGTATTTTCTGTCCAGTTGAGATGTTCGCCGAAAGTTACACCCAGGTCTTCAGTGCGTTATAATACGGTATTGGAATAACGTCGAGAAGAATTGGAGTCAGTTGTTCACACATTTCAGAATTAATTAATTTACTTTGAGCGTTTTTTTTTTCAGTTAAGTCCCAGATTTTCGCCCTTCTTATCCCTGAAGATAGATTAACATTCATATGGACTATCGCAGTATTTGTGGCTTCAGTTGTGGCACTTGTGCAAGGCTGCAGATCAGTGGTAAAGAAATGTTATTTGCAGGAGGACAGAACCAACGAGATAGCAATGAGAGAGAAGAAAACCAATAACGGGCCCAGGATTGACGCCTGTGGCAGTCCTAGAAAGAATGCTTCCAGGACGACATTTCATTCCTACAGACAAAGCACTGCTTTCTTTCAGCAGGTAGCTATCAGATCAGAAATTATAACTGTCACATTTTTTGAGCAGTACGTCAAAACTGACAGAAGTGTAGTAGTGTCAATATTCTGACCTTAGGGCAGTCCACGGCACGTTTGTCACAATTTATTTTAATTAATGCAGTGACTGTGAAGTGGAGTTCCCGGAAGCTGAACTGATCGTAGATATACTGGATAAGACGAATTTGCGTAAGTATTAAATAATTCGGTCGTGAGCAATATATTACATGAATTTAGATACAACGGGAAAGGTGTTAAATGGTCCTTAATCACGAAGTGGTTGCAGATTTTTATTCTTAGGTACAGGTCGGACTATGTTTCTCTTCTACGGAGTGAGGTATATTCCATTCAAGAGAGAAAAATTAAATAGGATCTTGCATGGGGGCTTATTTAAATAAAATGCAAATAATTTTAGTTTTAGTAGCTGTGTCTCCGGTTACGAAGTCTCGTAACCGGTTGGCCCTGAGTAGTATTAGTACGCAATCTGACTGCATAGAATAACAACGAATGAAAGGAAATTTCCGTTAACACAATTGATTAATTAAGTCCACGGCAACTATAAAAGCTACGAAACAACAAAGCACAAGTGTAATTGTTCTGTGTGTGGAAGTGTGATTCAACGTACACATCTGGCACGGTTCTTCCTCAATACAAGATATTTTAAATATCATTTACAATGAAGTAATTAAAAAACCAGAAATACTATAATTGCACATAGAAACCAGAATTACAGTCTAATACATGAACACAAGCCAAATGCTTTGTTGACTGAACCTGTGACCAAGAGGCATTGTTATTTAGGAAATTTGAAATAATTTTTTTTGTTACCTTCATATATATTGACGAAAAATACACTGTGATCATTGCAACATCCCCAATCAAACAGTATCTGCTGTCTCGCCCAACAGAACAACTGCACACGACATGCCCTCAACTAGTACTACTATCGACATCCTCTCAACAAGCAGTGCCCACGGCAACCTCTGAACTACTACTGCTCAGTGGAGGCGGCTGAATCATAGTCTTTGGCGCAATCTCTGGCGCTGTGACTCAGTGTAGCCACCTTTCAATCTCTTCAGACAGATAATAAGCTAGCTGCAACGTTCTCAATCATGCTTATGCTGATAAAACCGTTGCCTATCGTTCATAAGATCTTCTCATTATACCTTGTCTTGTTGCGTTTTGTAACGTGTGTTAGGTGGAAAGTGTCGGTCTTACTTATGACTAATGGGGATTCTTTCGGACTGCAGTACTTTGCAGCACGGGGGTTGACTGGTGCTGAGGGGAAAAGAAGAATTCGCAGATTTATGTATTCCTCATAGTATTCCGCTTTCGGGTTTGCCTTGAAATCTCTGTGAGATTGGACGGGAGTTTTGAAGTGGAGACTTCCTTTTCGGGGACAGCACTTGAGTGATCTGCTTTTCTGTTTGGTAGAAGCTACTCACACATCCTCTTCAACTACTACAGTACCTCATCCATTTTATCCTCAAATACGGCAGCCGATTATGTAGGTCCGCAACGCCATATAAATAAAAAATACAAGCAGTTAAGCCTGTAAAATCCCGTTATTACAGCGAGGCGACGCTCGACAGCTGGATCTGCCGACCCTCGCAGCGACGGCCAACCCTCCGGGTTATCGCCAGCGGCAGCGGCAGTGGCCGGACTCTGACACGATGCAGTATTAAGCGCCGCCCACCTAAATAAAACATGCGGCCCCTGGGCGCACTGAAGGCAGCGACCAATCAGCGAACACCTCCCTCTGCTGGTACTGTATGTGTTTCTGTGTGTGTGTGTGTGTGTGTGTGTGTGTGTGTGTGAACCGAGCGGCTGGCGGCTGGACCCCCTGGCACTTCACATCCAATCACCCCCGCCGTCGCAGCTGCGACCTACTCCCACGTTACAGATGAAGTCCCGGCTGATCACATATTCTTTGTCCCCCCCAAAAGCCACTCGGCTCATAAAATTTGCAAGCACTTAAGTCAGAGTTTTCATACAGATCAGCAATAGCTCCAGTCAGCAGTAACTTCAGTCAGACTGTCACACTACATGTAAGGTCCGATTCTGAGCTTTCTGACATGCCAGAAGCCCACTGATTTACGGATAAGGGTATCCGAACGCCGAACTTTTACGTTGAAGCTGTCAATTTTCCTCAAATTACTTGCAAAATTTGTTGTGCTCATCTTTTCCTTTTATAATTACTGAATAAACATTAGATCCGAAAATTTTTTGTAGCTGTCTTCAACTAAATTGGTAGTCATTTACATGCAACGGATAGAACTACTTCTATAATTATACAATCCCGGCAGTTCTTGCATTACAGGACACTCGCGTCGCGTCGTACAATAGTTGGTCGTCCTTGATTGGATTTCGCCTTAGGACGCTAAACTTAAGGATTATTTCTGCCCACACACATTCCTAGTTACAGCTTTTACTACTTTTTTCAGTATATTGACTGATACTCATGTATAAAACACCTGTCAGTTAAAAAAGTTGTACTATTAGTATGGTATTTACAAAAGTATTGCAGTTCTATCTCAAAGAGAGAGAGAGAGAGAGAGAGAGAGAGAGAGAGAGAGAGAGAGGGGGGGGGGGGGGAGAGACAATCGCAGTTTCACGAAATTATACTCGTTATGATATAAAACAGGAACATTAAATTTTTTTCCAAATTCATAGTACGGTTGCCCTTACACTGATACAACATACATTAACATGGTGTGAAAAGTTAAAATTTGCACCCTAATAACTTATGGAGTCTTGACACTGCAGTGCATTTTAAGATTCTCGCTATATCCACTCAGTTACTGGCTAGACGTAGACGACAAAAAACAGACGGTAAATATGTAGGTAATTGCATGCACACCCCCTTGTCAGCAAATAAAACAGAATGAAATGAAATATCGAGTATCACTGAAGTAATACAAGTTCTGCAGACTCGTTGGTGAAGCATTATAGAGCTGTACGACATCTGGCGAGGATGAATGACCACCTCGTCGTGCGACTATGTGGCCGGAACGAAGCGCGTCATGCCCTAGGACTCGCCTGTCGAGGCAGCAGCTTTTTCGGATTGGCACATGACCCGTCGTTAATCTCTCTTTGTGGAATGTAGCGGTAAGACACACTATACATCTGTAGGTATAGTGAAACTGGTTTTTGGCAGCTGCTTTCGCCGCTTGTTGCTCCGAATTCCCATACACCTAGGCATCCATATCATATGCCTGTATGTGAAGGTATGCGTACTGAAGGGAATAATAATTCTATGCTGCGTCCGGTGGACAGCTTAAGAAGCCATTGTAAATTAGGAATTTTGTTTCTGCTCCAGCGTCCTCGAGGTCGCATATATCTCTACAATGTATACAGTGGTCTCCTTCTGTAACTGAGTCTTAAAGGGTTGGGTTGGGCTGTTTGGCGGAAGAGACCAAACAGCAAGGTCATCGGTCTCATCGGATTAGGGAAGGACGGGGAAGGACGTTGGCCGTGCCCTTTCAAAGGAACCATCCCGGCATTTCTCTGGAGCGATTTAGGGAAATCACAGAAAACCTGAATCAGGATGGCCAGCAGCACAATAGAACTGTCGTCCTCTCGAATGCGAGTCCAGTGTGCTAACCACTGCGCCACCTCGCTCGGTGACACAATTTATGAACAAGTGAAAATTATCTTTCAGCTTAGGTCCAACATTGTCCATTACTACATAGCTGTCACGCTTATATAGCGTTTTTAAAAGAAGTTTTCGTATAGCACCTATTGTTCGCAATTAAGGCAAAAATAATCTTTATCCTCGTTAGCAACCAGGGCTGGTGCAACTTCAAAACCGGCTTAGGACATTTGAAGTCATTAGGTACGCTTTCTGAGTGATCAGAGAGGGATTTTTTGTTGACGGAGAGCTGTTGAATGTCATTCTCATGGATCACCGCACAGGTAAACTGACAGTGACTACACCTGAAGCACTACGACGAAGCAGCTGTTAACAACTCTTCATTCAGGCTGAGAATGAGGTAGTTTGGAACTACATGTGGCTTACTTTATCCTCTCAAGGTGGGTATTATATTTGATAGTCATAAAATAACACTTGTTGCTTCATGTACATGACACCCTTAATGCAACTAGATCCGCGCTAACATCTTACAAAACTTAATCAGCCACACCCTGTCCACTTCCAGGAACCTAACAAAAATACAAGATGCGAAATATAAATACAAAGTCAAATAGGGGTAATGCAGGAGTAGGTTTAATATTGAATAAAAAAATAGGAATGTCGGTAAGCTACTACAAACAGCATAGTGAACGCATTATTGTGCTCAAGATAGACACGAAGCCCACGCCTACTGCAGTAGTACAAGTTTATATGCCAACTATCTCTGCAGATGACGAAGAAATTGACGAAATGTATGACGAAATAAAAGAAATTATTCAGATAGTGAAGGGAGACGAGAATTTAATAGTCATGAGTGACTGGAATTCGAGTGTAGGAAAAGAAAGAGAAGGAAACGTAGTAGGTGAATATGGATAGCAGCTAAGAAATTAAAGAGGAAGCCGCCTGGTAGAATTTTGCACAGGGCACAACTTAATCATAGCTAACACTTGGTTCAAGAATCATAAAAGATGGATGTACACATGGAAGAAGCCTGGAGATACTGACAGGTTTCAGATAGATTATATAATGGTAAGACAGATTTAGGAACCAGGTTTTAAACTGTAAGACATTTCCAGGGGCAGATGTGGACTCTGACCACAATCTATTGGTTATGAACTGTAGATTAAAACTGAAGAAACTGCAGAAAGGTGGTAATTTAAGGAGATGGGACCTGGATAAACTGAAAGAACCAGAGGTTGTACAGACTTTCAGGGAGAGCGTAAGGGAACAAATGGCAGGAATGGGGGAAAGAAATACAGTAGAAGAAGAATGGGTAGCTTTGAGGGATGAAGTAGAGAAGGCAGCAGAGGATCAAGTAGGTAAAAAGACGAGGGCTAGCAGAAATCCTTGGGCAACAGAAGAAATATTGAATTTGATTGATGAAAGGAGAAAATATAAAAATGCAGTTAATGAAGCAGGCAAAAAGGAATACAAGCGTCTCAAAAATGAGATCGACAGGAAGTGTAAAATGGCTAAGCAGGGATGGCTAGAGGATAAATGTAAGGATGTAGAGGCTTATCTCACTAGGGGTAGGATAGATACTGCCTACAGGAAAATTAGAGAAACCTTTGGAGAAAAGAGAACAACCTGTATGAATATTAAGAGCTCAGATGGAAACCCAGTTCTAAGCAAAGAAGGGAAAGCAGAAAGGTGGAAGGAGTATATAGAGGGTCTACACAAGGGCGATGTACTTGAGGACAATATTATGGAAATGGAAGAGGATGTAGATGAAGATGAAATGGGAGATATGATACCACGTGAAGAGTTTGACAGAGCACTGAAAGACCTGAGTCGAAACAAGACCGCGGGAGTAGAAAACATCCCATTAGAACTACTGACGGCCTTGGGAGAGCCAGTCCTGACAAAACTCTACCATCTGGTGAGCAAGATGTATGAGACAGGCGAAATACCCTCAGACTTCAAGAAGTATATAATAATTCCAATCCCAAAAAAAGCAGGTGTTGACAGATGTGAAAATTACCGAACTATCAGTTTAATAAGTCACGGCTGCAAAATACTAACGCGAATTCCTTACAGACGAATAGAAAAACTAGTAGAAGCCGACCTAGGGGAAGATCAGTTTGGATTCCGTAGAAATATTGGAACACGTGAGGCAATACTGACCCTACGACTTTTCTTAGAAGCTAGATTAAGGAAAGGCAAACCTACGTTTCCAGCATTTGCAGACTTAGAGCAAGCTTTTGACAATGTTAACTGGAATACTCTCTTTCAAAATCTAAAGGTGGCAGCGGTAAAATACAGGGAGCGAAAGGCTATTTACAATTTGTTAATGGCAGTTGTAAGAGTTGAGGGGCATGAAAGGGAAGCAGTGGTTGGGAAGTGAATGAGACAGGGTTGTAGCCTCTCGCCGATGTTATTCAATCTGTATATTGATCAAGCAGTGAAGGAAACAAAAGTGAAGTTCGGAGTAGGTATTAAAATCCATGAAGAAGAAATAAAAACTGAGGTTCGCCGATGACATTGTAATTCTGTCAGAGACAGCAAAGGACTTGGAAGAGCAGTTGAACGGAATGGATAGTGTCTTGAAAGGAGGATATAAGATGAACATCAGCAGAAGCAAAACGAGGATAATGGAATGTAGTCGAATTGAGTCGGGTGATGCTGAGGATATTAGATTAGGAAATGAGACACAGTAGTAAAGGAGTTTTGCTATTTGGGGAGCAAAATAACTGATGATGGTCGAAGTAGAGAGGATATAAAATGTAAACTGGCAATGGCAAGGAAAGCGTTTCTGAAGAAGAGAAATTTGTTAACAAGGTATTTGTATGGATGGTAGCCATGTATGGAAGTGAAACATGGACGATAAATAGTTTAGACAAAAAGAGAATAGAAGCTTTCGAAATGTGGTGCTACAGAAGAATGCTGAAGATTAGATGGGTAGTTCACGTAACTAATGAGGTGTTGAATAGGATTGGGGAGAAGAGAAGTTTATGGCACAACTTGACTGGAAGAAGGGATCGGTTGGTAGGACATGTTCTGAGGCATCAAGGGATCACCAATTTAGTTTTGGAGGGTAGCGTGGAGGGTAAAAATCGTAGAGGGAGACAAAGAGATGAATACACCAAGCAGATTCAGAAGGATGTAGGTTGCAGTAGGTACTGGGAGATGAAGTTTGCACAGGATAGAGTAGCATGGAGAGCTGCATCAAGCCAGTCTCAGGACTGAAGACCACAACAACAACATATCGTATTCAATTGTTCTGTATAACATTTTTTCTGTAGCTTTCGAATAGAGTTTCCCTTTGTTCCTACAACATTTGAGCATCGGTCACTATCTTGTAGTATATTAAGTAGCATTAGCATCCTCTGTCAACTAACTGTAGCAGGTCCTCTTCCAACGAGCACCCTGCTTCGCGGCTGGCAACAAGTTTTCTACGAATTCCAGAACTGTGGCCCCCGATATCCAACTAGAAAGGTCTGGCGACGGTAGTCACTAAGGGTAACAATGCAATGACAGCGTGTCACTGTGATTGGCAGATAAGCGGTCGTCAGTTGCTGTAGTCTAAAACGCGTAACTGCGAGGTCGGAAGACCGACGCTGTCGCCCGTGGAAAACTCGATAACCGAGAGGTCAGCTGGTGACGTGGACGTCGACATCGTCCAACCGGCAAGGGAGAAAACAACCCACGTGGTCCCACTTCACGCCCGATTTCTTCCATGATCACACTGCGACCGATTTCGACACGAAGAAACTTATTTTCGAAGTGAAAAACCGTCCAGCCATCTGGAATATGAAGGTCAACGAAAACAGTGACAGAAGTTTGAAGCTTAACCCATTAGGTACTAGTGTCCTATTTTGAGGACAGAGCATATATTTATTTATAAATACACAATAAATTATTAATTTGCAACTATTACTGTTCTACGTCATTTGTTGATGCTTTTTATAACAAATGTATGCTTACAGGAAATTAAAAGCAATAAATCCTACCATTAATTGATTATTGAATACTAAGGCACACTGTTCGTTATTACAGGAATTTACTTTATCGACAATTTAGTAATATTTGAAATATGTCTAAAAGATCATTTTCCGATTATTTATAGTCAACAATGTGTCTTTTAAGCTACTTGCATTTTTACCTCAATTGGAGCTGTATTCATTGTTTTCCATTGTTATAAATTTGATGTACTCGAAATAGGACACTGGGACTTGGTGATATCATTTCAGGTATTTGTATTGCTGCACGTTCGAATATGAATCTCTGCTACTGCTGATGTATTTTCTTTTTAGAACGTGGTAATTTTACCAGATTTTGTCGCTGAGGTAAATAACGACCCCTCTTATACATTACGGGATATGAAGTTACTTTGAAATTTACAGTGTATTATGTAAGTATATTTATGAATATGTTACCCATTAGTAAATAATACAGTTCCAGATGGACGGTTTATCCGATACAAGCCTATTAGTTTTGGCTGTAAGTTGTGGTCTCTTTGTGGAGGAAGTGGCTACTGTTTCAAATTTGATTTCTACTGTGGAAAGGATCCAGAAGATACTGCAAGGGATGACCTAGTGTTGGGATCAAGAGTGGTCCTAAACATATTGATCTGCATTGAAAAACCCGAGATTCATTGTGTGTACTTCGTCAATTTCTTCACTAGTAGATATCTTCTGATTCATCTGAGAACTTTGGGTTTTCGAGCAACTGGGACTGTCAGAGAGAATGGAGTTGGTGACTGTCCACTACTGAGCAGCAACGAACTGAAAAAGACAGTTCGAGGAAACTATGACTACCAGTTCGACAGGAATGGTGAAGTCTTATTTGTTCGATGGCATGACAATGGATGCGTTACAATTCGTACAAATTTTGACCAAGTTGAACCATTGGGAACAACTACGCGGCACAGTAGACAAGCAAGTAAGAAGACAAGTGCAACAACCTGCCGTTTTGAAGTCGTATAATGCGTACATGGGAGGTGTTGACCATCATGACTGATTAGTTGGAAAATATGCGACTGTAATTAGAGGGAAAAATGGTACTTGGTCCTATTGCACGTTTGCTGGAAATGGCCCTCGTAAATGCCTGACTCTTCTACAGACTAGTACATGGGAAAAACGCACAGGATTTACTGGATTTCAGACGTGCTGTTACAGTTACATACCTGAAATTGGACACTGCAAGGCCGAATATTGGACGTCCAATGGAATACCCATCAAGTTAGTTGGGAGTGATACCAGACATCAGGTTTGATGGAACTGGTCATATGATTGACGAAAGAGGCATGCAAAGAAGATGCGTAAGAGCTAAATGCAATGGGAAAACAAAAACGTATTGTGTTAAATGCCGTGTTACACTGTGTGTGAAGTTTTTTGTACCATTTCACAAGAAATACATAGTTAAGACTTGAATACAGTTTAGTATGGTATACGATACTGTTAGATCCCAGTGTCCTATTTTGAGGACGGCCATTATATCAGCATGTATAAATATTATTTGGGTATTTTTGTACTTATTGTGGTTCATACACTATGTACATTATAATTAAGGAATAAAAAATTCAATTTAAAAAATTAATTTGGGACTTAATGGGTTAAGATATTGGAGACAGTAAACATATCTCAAGGAAAAGAATCGCCACAAGATAAAGTAAAATCAGTATAACTGCAATCAATATCAATCAAAACTATTACGTTTTTTACATGTGTTTGAATCTGTCACATTAAATATTAAGCGAATAAATTTTGTCATTGAAGTGGATTTAAGCTTACAAAATAATCTGATAGTACATGTATGCTGTTAATAACTGATCACTTTCCTTGTTGAACTGTCACTTTTTCAATATCACCCAACCCTTCTTATGAGGTGTGTGAAGTCTGCTGCAAATTAAAGCCATGTCTTTCCGTGTAAAGTTATGAAGTACACAAGAAACTTTTACAATGCTTTTTGACAAATTGATGTTAATTTTTTGAAGTCGTTGTAATATTGCCATTTTTTTATCCGAAATGCCAAAATTGTGTTAAATGTTTCTGCGTCCACTGCTTAGCTGATGGCAAAATATTCTTTTGTTTTCGCTGAAATTATATCCTGCATAGGGTAGCAAAACATGGTCTGGTAGACTGAATGCATCATCACCAACAATGAAATAAGGAATTTTGCCTTCGGTACCTTCTATTTCCTCATTACGTATTCCTAAATTCCCATGTATCAGTTGTTTGTACAAGACCGAATCTTTAAAAACCAACGAATCCTATATCTTCTATATGCTCCAATATCAACATATATGAATTTATAATTGTTGTCACAATTTGCCATTAAAACTGTTAAAAGTTTATATAATTGTAATAAAGCGATCCCCCATTGCCTGGTTTTGTTACACGGGTATGTTTACTGTCTATAGCTACAACAATTTTCAGCTGTATCTAATCAAGATTCAGTTATCGGTTGGGAAGGCATTCTGCTTTCATAGTTATCCATATCGCTTCGCAAACGCGCCCAATATCACTGACCGAATGACCGAAGTTCTTCCCAAATGGAGGAGTACTTTATGTCAAAGCAGATGAGCACCAGAAAACTAAAACATAAATTATATTTCTCTTCAGGTCTTTCGATGCAAAAGAAAAGGAAAAATCTAAGGGATAACTTTGCGAAAAACTTTCGGAAAGTCAGCAGTCTGAAAAATGGGTCACATTCACGTAAGTATATTCAACTAGCTTATGTTCCTTGTAAGCGTTCTTGCAACATATACTACGGATGCCAGTTTGAGTTCAACCAAAGTAGGACAGCAACACACAGAAGTTAAGGTTACCGAGAAACCACATGAGAATTTGACGTTAAGGCCTTCAGGTCTAAAGAAGACAAAGGCGAATGATACAGAAATTACAGCTTGTTGGGTTGCCGAAAGACGATGCTCCTAACCGTCAATTCCTGTTGTCGTTGCTGAATAATTTCAACCGAGTGTCTGAGCATCTGATGGCAATAACGAAAATTAATATTGGCTAATGTAGGTCGTTATGAATGCTTCATTTCAACTGAACCTAACACTCCAGATCTATCCACGTAACACCAATTTCATAAGCTAGCTGCACAAATATAGAGCGTGTTCAGAAATTCCCGTTACAAAATTATAGGACTTGTAGAGGAGAGTGTTTACATATTTTGAATACGAACCCATGTCGGGAAAAGCACAATTGCCGTTCTACGATGGTTTCAGTTCAGATGTGTGACGCATCCATGTCTATAACAGAAGGAAGTCTTTCGCGACGGCGTTGTTGTATAACACATTCTCAGGCTTCATGCCGTATACGTTCAGAGTAAAAACCTCGAGCTTTCGACGATTACCACATTCGTGAGGACGTTGGCTCAAACCCGCGTCCAGCCAGCCTGATTTAGGTTTCCGTGGCTTCCCTAAATCGCTTCAGGGAAATCCCGGGATGGTTCCTTTGAAAGGACACAGTTGACTTCCTTCCACATCCTTCCCTAATCCAATGGGACCGATGGCTTCGCTGTTTGCCCCCCTCAACCAAATCAACCAACAACCCCCATTAATTCAGTTAAATGCTTCTCAGATGAGTATTATCTCTATGCACTTGAGCCTTGTAATCTAGCAAGCCCTGGGCCGCCTCCTGCGTGGCCACGTTCTGACAGCCTATTGCTGCAAATTGCAAATAATATGTACTAGGACATCATAATTTTGAATAAAAAAAGTATTTTTCAGTGATAACATTTCGTTGAAAGATAAACAGCAATTTTATTATTATCAAAGCTTTAATAACAACTGTGCCAGCAGTTGCAGTAATTAATTGAGGCCACTAGTTTAAAACCCTGCCGGATGCTGTGGCCCAGCGGTTCTAAGGGCTTCAGTCTGGAACCGCGCGACCGCTACTGTCGCAGGTTCGATGATGATGATGATGTTTGGTTTGTGGGGCGCTCAACTGCGTGGTTATCAGCGCCCGTACAATTACTCAATCTTTGCTCAGTCCAATTTCGCCACTTTCCTGGATGATGATGAAATGATGAGGACAACACAAACACCCAGTCATCTCGAGGCAGGTGAAAATCCCTGACCCCGCCGGGAATCGAACCCGGGACCCCGTGCTCGAGAAGCGAGAACGCTACCGCGAGACCACGAGCGGCGGACTCGCAGGTTCGAATCCGGCCTTGGGCATGGATGTTTTTGATGTCCTTAGGTTAGAGGTTAGTTAACTTTGAGTAGTTCTAAGTTCTAGGGGACTGATGACCTCATATGTTAAGTCCCATAGTGCTCAGAGCCATTTGAACCATTTAAAACCCTACAGGTACATTTTCATGCTCGGCCTAGTGAGGCTGCACTGGCAGCACCTTATCTTGATAATATACATCAAAGTGGCAACACATGCCTTATAAATGTTTGCAGAGTGAACGCCACAATCCACACGTGCCTCGTACCAATTTTGACTTATTACGAGATGATTGTCAGTGCAGAAGGCTACGCTTCAAAATGAGCCTGTAAGGCTTGAAACTATCCGCGTAATATAAATACTGCAACATTTGACGGAATGATTAATAAACGCTTTAAGAAAAAAAGTATTTTTTCGAAATAGATCGCATACTACAGTTTCACAATTTCAACTTTCTTTCAGAACTTAGAGCTGCATGCTAAAATTAAATTTCATCGCATTCTTTCGAATTAAGAGATAATTCTTCTTATTGTAATTTTAGATCTCTGCTTTCCATCGGACTGGAATATCGATTTTTCAAGCCAGTAAGTAAATGTGGTGGTCTAGGGGTAGCGTCTTTGAATCATATTCAAAACGTCTTCGGTCCCGGGTTCGATCCCCAACACTGCCAAAATTTTGATAAATAATCAGCATTTGCGGCCGAAGACATCCGACACAAGAAGTCAGCCTCAATCTGCCAACGGCCTTATCAAAGAGGGCGGAGGAGCGGATAGAAGTTCAGGACACTCTCTTGTCCTAGGGGTGGGAAATTGGCCCTAAAGGCGGAAGAATCAGCAATGATCAACGACTTGAGGATGCAGAAGGCAATGGAAACCACTCCATTAAAGACACGTAACGTGTATCCACAGGACATGTGGCCTGTAATTGAAGAAGTGTCGTGATGATCTCTTCATTGGGAAAAGATTACGGAATGGTCCCTCATTCGGATCTCCGGGAGGGGACTGCCAAGGGGGAGGTTACCATGAGAAAAAGATTGAATAATCAACGAAAGGATAACGTTCTACGAGTCGGGGCGTGGAATGTCAGAAGCTTGAACGTGGTAGGGAAACTAGAAAATCTGAAAACGGAAATGCAAAGGCTCAATCTAGATATAGTAGGGGTCAGTGAAGTGAAGTGGAAGGAAGACGAGGATTTCTGGTCAGATGAGTATCGGGTAATATCAACAGCAGCAGCAAATGGTATAACAGGTGTAGGATTCGTTATGAAAAGGAAGGTAGGGCAGAGGGTGTGTTACTGTGAACAGTTCAGTGACCGGGTTGTTCTAATCAGAATCGACAGCAGACCAACACCGACAACGATAGTTCAGGTATACATGCCGACGTAGCAAGCTGAAGAACAGATAGAGAAAGTGTATGAGGATATTGCAAGGGTAATGCGGTATGTAAAGGGGGGCGAAAATCTAATAGTCACGGGCGACTGGAATGCAGTTGTAGGGGAAGGAGTAGAAGAAAAGGTTACAGGAGAATATGGGCTTGGGACAAGGAGTGAGAGAGGAGAAAGACTAATTGAGTTCTGTAACAAGTTTCAGCTAGTAATAGCGAATACCCTGTTCAAGAAACACAAGAGGAGAAGGTATACTTGGAAAAGGCCGGCAGATACGGGAAGAATTCAATTGGATTACATCATGGTCAGACAGAGATTCCGAAATCAGATACTGGATTGTAAGGCGTACCCAGGAGCAGATATAGACTCACATCACACTATAGTAGTGATTAAGAGTAGGCTGAAGTTGAAGACATTAGTCAGGAAGAATCAATACGCAAAGAAGTGGGATACGGAAGTACTAAGGAATGACGAGATACGTTTGAAGTTCTCTAACGCTATAGATACAGCAATAAGGGATAGCGCAGTAGGCAGTACAGTTGAAGAGGAATGGACATCCCTAAAAAGGGCCATCACAGAAGTTTGGAAGGAAAACATGGATACAAAGAAGGTAGCTGCGAAGAAACGATGGGTAACAGAAGAAATACCTCAGTTGATTGATGAAAGGAGGAAATATAAACATGTTCCGGGAAAATCAGGAATACAGAAATACAAGTCGCTGAGGAATGAAAGAAATAGGAAGTGCAGGGAAGATAAGACGAAATGGCTGCAGGAAAAATGTGAAGACATCGAAAACGATATGATTGTCGGAAGGACAGACTCAGCATACAGGAAAGTCAAAACAACCTTTGGTGACATTAAAAGCAACGGTGGTAACATTAAGAGTGCAACGGGAATTCCACTGTTAAATGCAGAGGAGAGAGCAGATAGGTGGAAAGAACACATTGAAAGCCTCTATGAGGATGAAGATTTGTCTGATGTGATAGAAGAAGAAACAGGAGTCGATTTAGAAGAGATAGGGGATCCAGTATTAGAATCGGAATTTAAAAGAGCTTTGGAGGACTTACGGTCAAATACGAGTAAGGCAGAAGGGATAGATAACATTCCATCATTGGGGGAAGTGGCAACAAAACGACTATTCACGTTGGTGTGTAGAATATATGAGTCTGGCGATATACGATCTGACTTTCGGAAAAGCATCATCCACACAATTCCGAAGACGGCAAGAGCTGACAAGTGCGGGAATTATCGCACAATCAGCTTAACAGCTCATACATCGAAGCTGCTTACAGGAATAATACACAGTAGAATGGAAAAGAAAATTGAGAATGCGCTAGGTGACGATCAGTTTGGCTTTAGGAAAAGTAAAGGGACGTGAGAGGCTATTCTGACGTTACGACTAATAATGGAAGCAAGGCTAAAGAAAAATCAAGACACTTTCATAGGATTTGTCGACCTGGACAAAGCGTTCGACAATATAAAATGGTGCAAGCTGTTCGAGATTCTGAAAAAAGTAGGGGTAAGGTATAGGGAGAGACGGGTCATATACAATATGTACAACAACCAAGAGGGAGTAATGGACGATCAAGAACGAAGTGCTCATATTAAGAAGGGTGTAAGACAAGGTTGTAGCCTTTCGCCCCTACTCTTCAATCTGTACATCGAGGAAGCAGTGATGGAAATAAAAGAAAGGTTAAGGAGTGGAATTAAAATACAAGGTGAAAGGATATCAATGATACGATTCGCTGATGACATTGCTATCCTGAGGGAAAGTGAAGAAGAATTACATGATCTGCTGAACGGAATGAACAGTCTAATGAGTACACAGTATGGTTTCAGAGTAAATCGAAGAAAGACGAAGGTAATGAGAAGTAGTAGAAATGAGAACAGCGAGAAACTTAACATCAGGATTGATGGTCACGAAGTCAATGAAGTTAAGGAATTCTGCTACCTAGGCAGTAAAATAACCAATGACGGACGGAGCAAGGAGGACATCAAAAGCAGACTCGCTATGGCAAAAAAGGCATTTCTGGCCAAGAGAAGTCTACTAATATCAAATACCGGCCTTAATTTGAGGAAGAAATTTCTGAGGATGTACGTCTGGAGTACAGCATTGTATGGTAGTGAAACATGGACTGTGGGAAAACCGGAACAGAAGAGAATCGAAGCATTTGAGATGTGGTGCTATAGACGAATGTTGAAAATTAGGTGCACTGATAAGGTAAGGAATGAGGAGGTTCTACGCAGAAGCGGATAGGAAAGAATATGTGGAAAACACTGGTAAGGAGAAGGGACAGGATGATAGGGAATGACTTCCATGGCACTAGAGGGATCGGTAGAGGGCAAAAACTGTAGAGGAAGACAGAGATTGGAATACGTCAAGCAAATAATTGAGGACGTAGGTTGCAAGTGCTACTCTGAGATGAAGAGGTTAGCACTGGAAAGGAATTCGTGGCGGGCCGCATCAAACCAGTCAGTAGACTGATGACAAAAAAAAAAAGGAAATGTTTCGTGCCGTCATGCGTTACGCTTCCATGGACGACTCTCCGTTCCCAGGTCATCGGTTGCAGACTCCATTTGTCAGGCGCCAGAGGCAATAGAGGAGACTGACAGCGGGCGATTGCGTCGTCAACACCTGTCGTTCCTCTACCTGGTGGGAAGCGCCCGCGGCTGGCGGCGCCTCATGCATATGCAGCCCGCGCAGCAGCCTTTCCCACAGGCGGGGCCGCCAGCGGTCGATGGCCGGCCCAGAGCCAGACAGACCCAGACCCAGACCCATAGCCAGCGTCGGCCGTGCCGCTAACCAAATAAGCGTCGCATCACGCCGCCTGATGCCCTCCCCCGCTCCCACTCCTGCAGTGCAAATGGACTCCGCTCTCTGCTCTCTGGCGCTCACGTTGAGAATTTTTATGTTAGTTTCTCGCAAATAAGCGAGGACACTTCGGAGAAAGTACCCGAGAGTGTAGGAATTCACTGGACACAAAGTAAACCGTGGGAACAAAGCCTTTTTCTACACAGTTCTTGTTCGTGCCACTTCGAGGGTCAATAAAGTCTGCAGCTTTCCATTTACATCGTCACCATTAGAATCACCTAACTGCCGAGGCTGCCGTCACGAATTGCACGTCAGCCAGTTTCATGTCGAGTATTGGTTATAAAAGAAGACCGTAATACTAGTCACGACAGGCCCTCGCTTATATGACTCCTTCAAATAGGTCGGAGCAAATTTATTGGCAAGTCGTTTTCGAATTAAGAACAAGAAAATTGCACGATTACTACGAATTATCTACACACGTAGTTCAAATATTTAAGAGTGCATCATGAAAAGTAGCCTCTTCTGAGATTCGTTTCGCTTATGAATCTAGAGGAAGTAACAACTTCATGCTTTCTTAAGTGACGGAATAGCTTTTATTTTATCCCTCTGATTTGTATTGAACTGGGGACCTAAAAACGACGGAGAGGCTTCGTCCCCGCCGTAGCCCTCAGTGGTTCACAACCCCACAACAGGCTACAGCAGTCCACTCACCCCACCGCCACCCCACACCGAACCCAGGGTTATTGAGCGGTTCGGCCCCCAGACGAGTGTAACCCTAAATGTTGCCCGCCCGGTTAACCGTGAAGTCTAACGCACTGCTTTCTGGGTGGAGAGGCGTGCCGGTTCCCGCCCGGCTGATTAATGTCGAGGTCCGGTGTGCCGGCCAGGCTATGCATGGTTTTCATGGCCGACACCAAAAATGCATCCAATGCACTGTATTTAATTATTTAGCATATTGGTATCCACTGCCATTTTCACTAAATTGATAACATTGATTCAGTTTATTGCAGGGAATGAAAACGAAAAAATCAGCTGTCTTTTGGATGTGACCTAATTTCTAATCCTTGATAGATACGGGTTATATTCCATAATCATAGTTGCCTCAAGGCAACTTGCCGCATTCTAAACGCTTATCAACAAATTTTTAATGTCCAATACGAGTCTGCTATGGGTGTTCCATATTTAGTACAATACTGCCTATTTTCGAACATATTTTCTATAGTGAAGAGTACTTCCCTAACCCATTTTATTTTTCCCCATCCAATGCTTATTTTTATGTATTAAACGGCTTTCCCAACTTGTCACTACATCCAGTTTGTTATTAATTATTTACAAAACTTGTCAGTCTCATGCTTTTAATTACCATGTGATTGATAATGTCACGAGATCTACAACTACACGTATCTGACGCACCAGCTCTGTAGAGATGTAACATGATTGTTTCATTGTCAGTATCGACAATCAAGTCAATAAGTTTCTCCAGTAACAAACGTAGCTACTACCATAAAAAATTAAGTTTCGATCTACTCAACTTTTGAGCACAAATCTGCTATAACATTCAACATTGCCGTTACTTTGAACGGTACAGTTATTAGTGTAACACATCATTGCACTCCACGTTCTCATCTGTGATATATTTACATTGTACAGTGTTAATTGTCAGTGTACATGCCTTGGTGATCACTACACTATTTCGTTGCTTCATATACCTACGATTTATTTGCTTTATCTGCATAATCCAGTCAGACTCCATTGCTCTCTGACCTCGCATACGCCACGATAAATACATTGACAGAAAAAAATGGCAACATCAAAAAATAATTAAAGTAGAGTAATGAAGTTTCAGGAATACATTTCGTCTAGGTAATATACATATAATAACTTACCATCAATTCAAGATAAAGATTAATGCAATCCCAAGATAAGCCATGTAAATGTCAAATGCTGGTACATTAATAACCGATGTAACCGGCAGAATGTCAAATGCAAGCATGCAAACATGAATGCATTGTGTTGTGCTGGTGCCGCATGTAAGTTCGAGGGATAGAGTTCCATATTTGTTGCAAGTGGTCGATCTATACAGGGCCGGCTAATGCCGATAGTGGATGACACTGGAGTTGTTCTCCGATGACGTCCCATATGTGCTCGATTGGAGACAGAAACCGTGATCGAGTAGGCCAAGACAACATGTCGACGCTCTGTAGAGCATGTTGGTTTACAACAGCTGTTTGTGAATGAACGTTATTCTGTTGGAAAATACCCATTGTAATGCAGTTCATGAATGGCAGCAGAACAGGTCGAATCACCAGACTGACGACCAAATTTGCTCTCACAGGAAGTGGGAAACCACGAGGACGCTCCTGCTGTCAGACGAATCGCATCCCAGACTAACTCCAGGTGTAGTTCAGTGTTTCTAACACGCAGACCGGTTGTTTGCATGCGCTCAACTGACGTCTTCCTAACCAAAACACGGCCGTCACTGACACCGACGCAGAACCAACCTTCATCAGAAAACACAACAGAACTCCACCCTGGCCTTCAAAGAGCTGTCGCTTGATGTCATTGAAGTCACAAATGGCGGTGGTTTGGTGTCAGTGGAAAGCATGCTACAGTGCTTCTGGTTCGGAGTTATCTTTAAAGTAAGCGATTTGTAATAAGTCGCTGTGTCGCTGTGGTGCCTACTGCTGCTCAGATTGCAGCTGTAGATGCAATGTGATGCGCCAGAGCCATACGCCGAACACGATGGTCTTTCCTCTCGGTAGGTCCACGTGACCGTTGGGAGCCTAGTCTTCTTGTGACCGTACATTCTCGTGACCACCGTTTCCAACAGTCACTTACAGTGGCTACATTGCCGTCAGGCCTTTCTGCAATATCGCAGAAGGAAAATCCAGCTTCCCGTAGCCCTGTGACACGACCTCGTTCAAACTTTATGAGATGTTGATAATTCACCACGTCCAGTCCAGGGGTAAATAATGGTCACGACAGTTGCAAAGTGTATTTAAAGGAAACGTAATTTGTATCCTCATAGTGGCGCCACTAACGCCACCCTTATGCGACTGGCGCAAAATTGGAATAGACGCCATCTTTCAGATGTAGAAAAACGCCTACCAACTTTCGTTTATGTCGCAAAACTCCTCCTTGGTGCTGTGGTTCTTTTGTAATTTTATTTTTAGAAAGATAGCGGTCTTCGCTTTTGCCGTTTAAAAAATACTCATAGCATTACCACTCAGAACAAGACATGTGAAATTTCAACCATTAATCCACACTCTATGAGAAAATCTCTGAATGTGATAACAGAAAACAAAAAATTCTTGCTATTTTTTTTATGCATTGCTACGGATTTAAAGCAGGTGAAATGCTTTCATCAACATAAGGTTGGTTTGAACTCACAGTGCATTAGTAGGCACAGTCCTATTGGCGGTGGTATGTCCTTTTCTTCAACCGACCTTCGAACTGGCTTGCGCAGCCAGATGTAGGCGGAGGGGGTTGGGGTGGGGGGTACGGTTTAATGAGCACTCGGAACCATAGCCAGACTCACAATTTTTCACGTCAACAAACATTGTCGTAGGTGACAGAATTGACAAGTAATAATTCTAGAACCGAACAGAGTCCAAACACCTTATCTTTGTACCTTAGTCTGGCACCGCACCATCGAGCTATACGTTTTAATGACACACACTATCTGATCAAATTACCCAGATATCCCAGTGTAATGACTACTCGATGTGACGATATGTGGACCCGCCAGCATAAAAGGAAACGGAGTAGTTTGTTGTCAGTGGAGAAACAGTAACACCGGAATGGATGGTCAGGAGAGATCAGTCACCTCGAACGAGCACTGGTTACTGGACGTCATCTGAATAACAAACACAACAAAGGCATTTCAACCGTTCTAAAGCTGTCCAAGTCGACTGTTGATACGATTATGAAATGGAAACGGAAAAGGAACAAAAATAGCTAAACGAAAACCAGGCAGACCCCATATAATGTACGGACACGGACCGTCGAGCATTCGAACGGGGGATTGGAAGAATATCTCATGAAACGAATGGAGGGAATCATTCGATAATCTCCAGTACGACCAACAGTCCAGCTAGCACAATGAATGTGCGTAGCGAATTAATAATAATGGGGTGTTATGGTCGAGCAGCTTCTTAGCAGCCACACATTTCTGTAATGTATGCTAGACGACGTCTGAAGTGGTCCAGAGAGCTACACCATTGGTCAATAGACTGGAAACGAATGATTTGGAGCGATGAATCCTGTGATACCCTGTGTCAATCTGAGGAAAGGATTCGGGTTTGGCGAATGCGAGGAGAATGTTGTCTGCCATCGTTTATAATGCCAACGGTGAAATACGGAGGAGATGGTGTTGATAAATTTGGGTGCTTTTCATGGTTAGTGAGTGGTTCCTTTTTTGTGCTCAAGAATCCTCTAAATGCGGGAGGATATGAACACATTTTACAGCATTAAGTGCTGCTTACAGCAGAGGGACTGTACTGAGACGATGACAGATTGTAGCAGCATGTCAGTGCATCCTGCCGTAAAACAGCATCTGTCAGGAAGCAGTATGTGGACAATAACATTCATGAAATGTAATGGCCTGTCCAGAGTGCCGACCTGAACCTAATGGAACTTCTCTGGGATGAGACCGTCGACTTCGCGCCAGACCCCACCGTCCCATAACACTATAACATTACAAATTTCCTTCACGGGTTCAGATGCATCCCTCATGCGAACCTCAGACTGCCTTTTTGTCACATGATATCCTGTAAACCATAAAGCAAGGGCAACAGGCAGATTCCAAATACCTAGGTTTACGGAAAGCGTTTGAAAAGATGGCCCACTGCTGACTAAGTCACGTGTATACGCAATAGGTTCCCAGAAATGGGAGTGGCTCAAAGACTTCTTGAGTAATGGAACCCAATACGTTGTCCTCGACAGCGAGAGTTCAGAGGCAACGGTATCGTCATGAGTGCCCAAGGAAAGTGTTATAGGACCATTCTTAGCGTCTACATATATAAATGATTTGATGAGCAGCTAAGAAGCAATCCGCGTCTGTTTGCTGATGGGTACGGGTAGGTGTTGTGACTGCAGAGGACACAAGATGACTTAGGCAAGATTTCTAGTTGGTGTGATGAATAGTAGCTAGCTCTATATTTAGGAAAGCTTAACACAGCTGAATAGACAGAAAAAATCCTGTGATGTTCGAATACAGTATTATTAATGTACTGCTTGACACATTCGCGACTAAACATCTAGCGCAATGTTTCAGAGAGTTGTCGCATAGAACAAGCACGTACTGACGTTATAAGTGAAGGCGAATGGTCCATTTCGATTTACTTGGAGAACTGGAGGGAAATGTGGTTAATCCTTCTTGAGTACTACTTGATTGTATGGTATTCCCACCTGGTCCGATTACAGGAAGACAACGAAGCAATTCCGACGCGGGCTGCTAGGTTTGTTACCGGTAGAGTCGACCAACAAGGAAACTGGAATGTCAGTGGACGCTCCAGGATAAAGGAACAACTAAACCGGCATGTAAAAGTGCAGGCCGTTTATTACAAGTAATTTGTTACTTCACAAGAGTTCAACAATATTGTATTGTACAGATAAATCTTATAATACAGCTGCCTGACAAAAAATCTCAAATAATTCTCTTACTCCAGCTCACCACCACAAATATGGAACATTGTTCAAACACACATAAAAATGGAAACTCTTCAGTTCATTTTTACAGCCAAACAGCACACCAATGGGTTCAATAAAAATAAATAAGTAAATAAATAAATTTTGTCTGTAACACTGGCCACAGTTATATCAGAATCCTGAAAACATATTTCATGACTCTGAGAAAGCAACCGGGAGAAAACATGTTTCTCCTGAATCCTTTTCCATGTTTCTTCTGAATCCACTTGACACCATAGAAACCAAATTTCAGACAGGGAAACTACGGATGGGGCAGGTACGGCATGCCAGGTCTGCATAAGATGGAAGAATAATGGGCACTACTAGGTAAATTAAGCCCAATACTACGAGACAGAAAGTAAACTTATAAGGATGCCCTAGCAAACCAGGAGGCCGTAACGTTTCAGAGGCGACAGTGAGACTGGAACGGGGTGCCGCACGCACGCACGCACGCAGCTGACGCGGCCGGTCTACGCCCGGTGGACCGGTGCACACACGGCAAAATGACCACTTCAGGCGGCCAAAAATCGATTTTCACACTTTTAGATTAGGTCTAAACGTCCTTGTATTCTTCACCTCAGATAACTGGTCCATCACACTGCTGTAAAATATCCTTAGTTATGTTGAAAATAAAGGCGTGTGAGGGTCTGACAGGCAAGTTGCATTCGAAACTAGGAAGTATTACAACGTTAATTTTTTGATCATCTCATGCGAGAATCTCAATATTTATCATGGAGGTGGAAGCCACAGGTGTGTTCATTAAATAGACAACGTTACAATTCATTTTTTTACTCTTGTTAATAGTAAATGACGATTTTATAAAAAATATTTTCCCTTAGACTTTCAAAAAAAGTTCCGCTTAGTACCGCTTTCTGTACTAAATATTTACACTTGTGCATTTGTTGACTATTAGTATTATAAATTCTAGGAACTCAAACCAACGCATTGTGACACCAGACTCTTTTCTTTACAGGTAGTCGGAGTGGACCAAGTCACTCGGAATTAAATATGAGGAAAATGGATCTAGTTTTAGTGTTAAAAACGAGAAATTTTACAAACAATCACAGTCTAAGTGTATACAACGATTAACAACTCACATACTGGATAAATTCAGTGAATATAAACAGTCAAAATACAGTGTATGTAAAATTAAGTCAATTTTAAAAGTGTTTGTCTTAAAATTGGAAAAAATCCAATTGGAATATGGAAAGATTTACCAAATCCAATTCAGAATGGTTAAAAAACGGCTTGGTCTTGCCAGCTCTAAGCACTACAACCACAAGCGAGGATTTACACGTGAAAAAACCCAGAGGAAGACCAGCAAAATCTTTTGAAGAGAGCTTTCAACGATCAAAACGAAGAATAGTGCAACCAATTATTGCTGACTCAACCCCAGAGCTTTTGTGTACTGCTGCAAAAAGCGGCCTTAATAAGAGTGGAAAAAGAACAGCTGCACAAGTAGTAAACTTAGCCCTAGCCACAAGCCCTCGCAGATACAAACGCAGGAAACACATTCACGAAAAGCCATCATATTCGGTTATGAAGCCTTACTCACCCGAAGAAGCCTTAGCGCTCATCATAGACTCTGACATGGGAAAAGAAGATTATATTCATTGCAAAAAGGGGTGAAATCTCGAGGCGCAAACATCTATCCACTTTATAATGTCATAGCACAAACAAAGAAGCAATGTTACCCGAGTAACATAATCACAGAGACCGAAGTGCAAATTGCAGTTCAAGATATTTTGGACCACACAATCAAAAGACTTGTTCATGTACAGCGGGATGTACTTCTGTTACACCACGATCACTTCAGCGATTGAAGTCATCTACAAGTGGGACCTTGACGGTAGTAGTGCACATACCATTTACAAACAATGTGTTGCCAACAACTCACTGTATGGAGATACCAACATAATTCTATGTACTATAGTTCCATTGCAGATGTCAGAGGTCACAACGAATGCTAAACAGATTTTCTGGCAAAACCCGAGTCCTCCTTCGTCGAGATATAATCGCATAATTCGCCTACAGATTGAAAAGGAGACAAAGGAACCAGTAAAACTCCATTACGAATCAATTGAACAAATATCAAGTTTACAGCCAACTGAGGTGACCCTTGGGGATACGTCCTACACATTTAAACATCGTACTGTATGTACAATGATGGACGGAAAAACGTGTAATGTGCTCACAGACACTTCGTCAACACAAGCGTGTAATGCGTGCAAGGCAACACCCAAGGAACTCAACAACCTTGACTTACTTTTGCAAAAATAATATTCTACGACTAGTTCATTTAAGTTTGGGATATCTACTTTACACTCATACCTTAGATGTTACGAGTACTTGTTACATATATCATATAAATTGGAACTGAAGTAGTGGCAAGCAAGAGGTAAAGAAGCCAAAGAAAATATAAAAAGAAGAAAAGAAGACATAATCAGTAAATTCTATCGTGAAATGGGATTAGTGGTAGACCAACCCATGCAAGGAGGAGGTAACTCCAATGACGGGAATACTGCAAGAAAATTTATTTGCAGAGCCCACGAAATCTGCGACTATAACAGGTCTAGAGCCCGAAATTATACAAAGATTTGCAAACATCCTAAGCGTTTAGTCTTGTTAATTACAGTAATTTTAAAAATTATTGCCTCGAAACAGCAACAATCTGTTTGGAAACGTACAAGTGGTACAAAATGAGTGCATCTGTGCACAAACTGCTAATACATGGTGCAGACATAATAAAGGAACTACAGTACCTTTGCCTGTGGGGCTTTTTTCAGATGATGTTTTGGAATCTAGTCAGAAAGAATATAAAGGTTTAAGACTTTTCCATGCAAGGAAAACTTCAAGAATACATACCAATACGGATATTGTCCACTGGATGCTGATAGCTTCAGATCCTATCATTGCGTCCAAGAGGAGGAGGCACATTAAAAAAAGAAAACCCTTTCTTAAGGAGGTACTGTTAGTGTTAGAAGAACCTGTTGTGAAAATGCTTGAAGATAATGGTGACGAAGAAACAATGGATGATGACGACGACGACGACGACGACATGGATGATTATGATGAAGATACTGTTTTACTGTCTGTAAACTTTAAGTAAAATATACTAATTTGATTTTCATTCTACTTTTTCATTTTTAGCTACCTATAAATCACCTTTTAGGTTGGTAGGTACTTTCAGAATCTTGTCAAGCCTGAATACACATCAACCCTAATGCCAGAAGCCTTTCTAAACATAAATGTACATATTATTTAACATATTTGAATTTTGGCCGCCTAAAGTGGTCATTTTGCTGTGTGTGGCGGCGGGTGACATATAAGACCCCTTTGCGGCACCTCCAAATGCTACTAACAGCTCGGAAGGCCGAGAGAAAACAAGGAAACATAAATCATGCATAATAATTGTGGAACTTGTGAAAATGCTTAGACCAAGACAAGAAGCTTAACGTGACGGTGGCGCCAAGCTCCAACCAAACCTTACGTGTAACAAGCAATAATCACATACAGCCCTCAGACACATTAACTTAAATGGCGTAGATGGCAACAGGCATGTCATATTTGAAACAATAAATATTAATTTTCTTGAAAGGGCGAAGTCTCCCCAGAGTTATGGAACTCATGTACGCAAAGGAGCCTAGATTCACTGGGGCGCTAGCGTTTGCTTACCACAGCTGTAGGCAATTTTAGAGTCGCTACATCAGTCAGGGAAGCAACAACATACAACAAAAATCAGACTCATTTTCCATCTCAGTGGCCACTAACACACGTGGCGGTCAAGAACATATAACAATTTCAGGCGCAGCTGACAAGTAAGCAAATATTGAACAAGTTGTACTGAAAAGAAAATTTAGAACACTCCGATGTGGCACTGAAAAAATATTAAACAGAGGCACCAAAGGGTAAATTCTATTCTTGAAACAGAGTGATGGAGAACCACAGGCAGTCCAGCGTAGCGGGAGTAACTTCAACACGGGAACAGATGACGCAATCAATAAACGAGTACCTTACTCCATGGGCAGAACAGGCGGAATTAGAAAGTGAACAGTACTCCAGCACCCATATCAGCAACTATGACTCCATAATGCAGGCTAAATCGCAGTGTGGACATTAGACCCAAGTATTGCCGATCGACATAACTTTAGCGACGACCGGCCGCTTACAAAATCGTGCACTCGTAACCTCAGTGCACAGCCCGCCTTACGTCACATGTTCCACTATCTCTCTCTCGTCCTGACTGCGATCGACTGACTGCCAATATGGTCAACAAGCTGCCCCAGGAACTACAGCCAAAGAGTCTAGTAACAGCCGACCGAAGCGCCACCTAGCGAGTAGACAGAGACGGATTGCGCCAGTAGGCAAGCATGTAAAAACTTAGAACGAGCCAACACAGCTAAGGATTATCATAGACATTCTCTGTGAACTCAATTTGGATTTCATGGAGGGAAGATGTTCTGCTCAAGGAATACTACTGAGAAAATTTATAGAACCAGCGTCTGAAGCTGTCTGCATAACTATTCTATTGTCATCAAGTACATTTCGCTTAAGGACCCCAAGACTAGTTCAAATGGTTCAAATGGCTCTGAGCACTATGGGACTTAACTTCTGAGGTCATCAGTCCCCTAGAACTTAGAACTACTTAAACCTAACTAGCCTAAGGACATCTCACACATCCATTCCCGAGGCAGGATTCGAACCTTCGACCATAGCGGTCGCACGGTTCCAGACTGTAGCGCCTAGAACCGCTCGGGCACTCTGGCCGGCCCCCAAGACTAGATAAGAGAATTTCGGGTATATAGAGAGTAATTGTTCCCTCACTTTATTTGCTACTGGAATAGGAAAGGAAATGACTAGTAGAAGTACAAAATACGCTCCGCCATGCACCATACGGTGACGTGCAAATTGTGTGTGTAGATGTAGCTGCAGATGCAGATGCAGGTATACCTTTCTCCTCCACAGCCATTCAGATTCCACATTGAAAGTGAAACTTCAAGCCGTCAAAGGTGAAGGGTGGACACACTACATATTTAGGAGCACTAATAGGTGTCCGGTTAGTTTTGATCTATAGTGTACGTCCTATTTACGTTTAGTCAACCCGATGAAAGTTGCCTGAAACGGTAACGGTAGCTCTATTGTTAGTAGTTTCATCTTACGGTCACGTGTCCAGAAGAATCTTATTGGAAAGGTATTTGTTTTTGTGCATTGTCAATAATTCAACAAAGTCAATCAACAAATTAATAGGTGACATAAATTCACTGAAAGAATAAGGAAAATAGCAATACAAGGACTGTATTATGCGAGATAGACAGGGATTTGACGTTCTCTTTAAGTCGAGGGAAATGAACTCAAATTGCTATCCGAGCATACCGATCCTGGTTCTCGTGATTTCATGTAAATACCTGAAATGGGTCTCAGCTAATGGTCTACTTCTTATGGCCTCACCGTTTATGAGCTCTGCTCTCCGTACCTTCGTTTACAACAGGTACAGCACGTGCTTAGCTGTAGAACCGTCTCCTCGTAAAATATAAACCTCGCTTCCTAGTTCTCGCTCAGCAGAAGGATAAAAGTAGCGTACCCGTGTTTGCGCTGAGATTCTACAGCTGCTGAAAATGTGCCGCCGGCGCAATATACCGGGAGACTGCTGTCTCTGCCGCGCAGACTGTCTGCTGTTAATTAAACTTGAGGCTGGCACCGCAGGACAAATACGAGTTGCTGTCCTCGCTGCCTGTTAGCGCCCAAGGGTGAGACACACTCCTTCCTGCTGTGTGTGTGTGTGTGTGTGTGTGTGTGTGAAAGAGAGAGAGAGAGACAGAGATCTGGTATATTGTGTCTTCTATTGAGTAAAGCACAATGTGAATTAAGAATAAAGCATGTTTTGGACAAAAAACTCATACGTACATTGTTCTGCAGATACTGTTAGTGTAATTTTTTTATCTTTAAAGGAGCACTACCCCTGCTAACATAAACCTTAGAAAATGCTGTTAGACAGTGTTTTTGGGACCATGTGTTTGATAGCTACTTGTCTCCATAACGGGTTCGACCATAAGATGAAACCTTTGAGATCCGGGGATGGTAGCTGCATGAGAAGAGTGATCAATCGCAGTCAACTTAGGGGCGTTATCCTATCAGTACAGAATCCCAGTTTGGTAGTGGTAGGCGTAATATTTTTTGTTACCCCAGAATCTAAATAAATGAGTTCCATTGTCTTATCTGGACACATCAGAAAGAACTAAGAGCACTATTCCGTTTATGAAAGAGGAAGTGAGAGCCACTATTTGCACATCGCTTTAGAGGTAGAACAGTCAGACTTATATTTATTTCTGTTAGAGTTGCAAGTGCCTGCACTCCTGCTACATTACGGAGCTATTCGATAACATATTTTTTTGTCTTCTAACAATTTCCTGTCTGAAGTGCAGGGTTGTTTCCCACTCAGCACGAAAGGTGGTCTCAGTTGAAATTTCTATTACCTTCTTTGCTACGCAGGAAACATTCATCACATTGGAGAGTGTTACAGGCAAAATGAATTTGGTACTCCGCGCGGAGCAAGGCAGAGTCCATTATGTTCGCCCCCTGACAAACGCCGCATGAAGTGCCAAGTTACACTGCGTTTATGGTAGTGGTGCTTGACGGATGATGCCAGATCGAAACCTATAGATACAGCTCTGTGCAAGTGGTCTTACAAGAGACTTCATATCTGAGAGGATCGTCATTCTTCCGTCTAACCAGAATGTGTGCGAATGGTAAATAATTATCTTTTTATGCTATCATATTCATCAAGATTTCTTATGAATAACGTAAAGATGCTATTAAATATACATTAATTTATTTTCTCCGCAGGACCACGCTATCAAATTATCGCAACCTGTTTCCAAAGAATATTTCCTTCAAGATCTCTCTCTTCAAAGTCTTCCATAAAACAGTGAGCCAGCAACGTGGAGAACTGTCTTCCAACTCGGTCACACTGTTCGAGGCGTAACTCGTGAAACGAAAAACAGAAGCACAGAACGGCATTCAGAAATAAAACTATTATGTTAGCATGAACTTTTTTGCTGATAAGTACTAAAGACTCTTTACACGGTTTCGGCTTCGATACAGTAGAGCAGAAAACTGCACCAAAAATAAAATACGTCGTTCTTCAACCTCACACACGCTAGGCGTCAACTGGAAGGAACGTTCTTAAATTTTGTGAGTCATTTAAGGACTGTTATCCGTCTGTTACAATGACTTTGTGGATCCAGTTTTACGCCGTCGTATTTACTAGACCTCGATTTTTTTTTAACAGAAAGAGAACTCTTTCCCCTTCTGGTGTGTTCTTTGTGAATCGCATCAACTGTCTTTCATCATGAGTCTGAAGCAGACAGAAATTTTCAGTCAGCAGATGACCGAAACAGGTGTAAACCTACTACGAAACCATTCAGTTCTTCAGATTCGATAATGTAAACGAATTTGAGAGACTATATTTACGTGTTTATTGTCTTTACGATTTTTATAAAGTCATAAAAGATTAAAGTTGTAAGATTCTTTGTAGGAAACACTGTGATAACAGGCGTGGTGGTAAAACTGGTTTAAGTCAGTGTTGTGGCAAAGCTGACGTACAGAAAAGACGTATTTTACTGGCTTTGATTACTGATGAATAGAACGATATAGCAATATAATGCGGAAGCAGTTACTACAAACTTGGACACGATAATTGTTGATCTAAGAGAAATTTTGTCAATGTTCTGTAATAACGAGTCAGTAGTAGACGGCTCTCACACCACAGCTGACTAAACTGATTATGATGAAAGGAATCACAGTGCAAAGGCACAGTTTAAGGTTGACGAGGAGCTGTGCAGGTAACGCGTCACGGCAAGTAGGCCTTTACAAATAAGAATTTTATTGAATGTATTGATGAGAAATCACTACTTCACTGACAACTAAAAAAAGTCTTTTATAAAGCAATTAATTATTTGTCAATTGCGTTTAGGTGAGTCATTCCTAGCCAGCTGTCGGAATTTTCTCTCAGCCTCTGAAATCCATTCGCTGGAGCCGATAAACTCCTATCAAGATTGTCTTACAGAGATAATCTGTTCTGAGATGGATAGTGCTCTAAACTGTTGTTGAGGGAAAACACATTTACAAAGCCCAAACACGTTACAGGCAGTACTTCACCAGCTTACAAACTGATATGTCGTTGTTTATATTCTCATTCGTATTCAGTGAACAAACAAAAAGTCACACTGGAGGAGAGAGTCCAAACCTATAAAGTACCTTAACAGATAAACATGAATTCCAACAACAACTCTTGCTAAACACGTCAATTTCTTTTTTCTTTAGTATGAATACCATTTTTTCCGTATACATACCGTCAGTTCCTTGCAGATCTTGACTACTCACTGGAGAACAGCTATTCAACTTACGCACTGTGTATCGTCTGCAGTAGCAATAGTTTTATTTAAACCAAATCGGAGCAGAAAGGATGATTTTAAATTAAATGACACGTGGAAAAAGTTACATTTGAATTCCACTGTATTCGTAAACATTTCTCAGAATTATAATTTTTTCCCTCAAATAGCACGATTATTGCTACTTCTCACGGAAGCGGTTACCTGTGGTGAAGCTATGTAAGGACGTAATAGGAGGAATAGCAATCTCTGAATAATATAGCTATCTCGAACAAAACCGGTGAAACCGAGGTTCCAACAAAGCAAAAATTTAGGAATATTATTCCTGACCTCATTAGAGAGACTACGCGTTACAGGAACCAGTAGAGGTCGTATGTAAAGAACTAGGTCGGAGTGGGATTTATGAAACTGCTGCAGTTGCTTTCGGGTTGGACAGGGCAGGAGCTAGATGTAGCGACGCACGCTGATGAGCCCAACAGATCTCTTTAACTTCACTTCGTTTCAACTTAGCGTAGTTGTTATTCAGCTAAGCTATAATTATACACGCCACAGACGAGCAGATTACAGGGAAACTAACTGTGGACGAAGCATGTTTCCAATTCATGTTGCAACCTAGTGTTTTCTATTGCAGTGGGGGCTGGTATAACTTACGTGGGCGTGCCTTGAAGATGAAAGGCAAACCTAGATCTAAGTACCCCCTAAGTAGTAGTCTTAAATTTCCAAGAAATTCCATCTGATATGATATCCTGTACATTACATTTAGATCGTAACTTTTGAGCCATGTATGCGTTGGGTTAATCCTTGGTTCCTATTCTGTGTTTGGTTTCCCACAGTTATTGCGATTATGCAGTTGTTCGCTCTCTCCGTGAGAGGCAGCAGCGGCGTGTATCGATATTCGCACCTTGTACTATCTTTGGCATGGTGCTTATAGTTTCCAGCTGTGCTGTGTGCGAGGAGTCGGTCGTTTGTCGTGGAGCAGCGAGAACATTTCCGCAGGGTGTAGTTTGGGCTGACCCGCTGGCGGTCTCTACGCCGTGTCAAAGTGTGTGGGGCTGTTCCCATTGCTGCGAGGTCCGTGCCTCATCGACCCTGGACACGAAAGTTGAGTTTGGATTTAATTTACCAGCAAGTCAAGACTGTTCATATTGTGCCGTTTGGCTCTCGTTGTTGGCTGTTGGGACATTCCCGCGAGCAACAACGTGTGTGTTCGAGTTGTCCAAGGATTAGCCACCGTCCGGTGGAGTCTAAATGTATTTGGTTATTTGCAATTGAAGTGCACCAGCGGAATTTTCTGCCTTGAGGCCGTTAACGTACCGGTTACCTGCCCCGACCGTTGACGTACATTCAGGCAGTGTCCTTTCTTCACCGTGTTGTCGCTGACCAGCACGGTGTGTAGTTCGACAGCTTAATGTATGCTTGGTTCTGGGCGTCTATGCCTTTTACGTTTGCATTGAACTCCCGGTTGTGTGCTGGTCGAGTGGATCGCAAGTTACCATGTCGGTGGGTCCGTTGACTGTCTGTTCGCTCGAGATCGAGATTGGTTGGGCCGACTGCCTGTCCCACCTAATTGAACGTTAATATTTCAAGTGCTGGCCGACCCCCGAAACTTCTGAGTGGAGTTAACTGCACTGCCTTTTCTTATTTTCTGTTGTGTGTATTTGTATGGCTCATAGCCGATGCTTTTGAGTTAAAGTAGAATTCTTTTTAGTGGTGTTTTAAGCCATGGGCCTTCAGCCGCTTTAAAATTGAAGTTTCTTGCTTTTCAACTTTTGGATTGTTTGGGCTTGCAGCCTGATTAAAATATTGTTTAAAGATTAGGCCTTCAGCTGTTTTAAAATTAAAAATTTCTTGCTTGTCAGGTGTTAGATTGCTTGTGCCTTCAGCCTGATTAACATGTTGTTTAAAGATAAAGCCTTGGGCCTTCTGCCTAATAAAAATTATTTTAGTTGTGATTTAAGTCATGGGCCTTCAGCCGTTTAAAAATTAAAATTCCTTGCTTGTTTGGGGCCTTCAGCTTAATTTAAGATAAGGCCTTCTGCCTTGTGCTTTTTTATTTAATTTTACCTTGAGTCTTAAATCAACGGCTTTCAGCCGTCTTTAAATTAAGGTTGTTGCTTTTCAAGTGTTAGAATTTTGGGCCTTCAGCCAAATTATAGAACTTAATTAACGTGAGGCCTTCTGCCTTCTAAGCATTCATTTTGGTTTCTGAATTTTGAGTTAATGGCTTTTAGCCATGTTTTTAGTGGTTGTGCCCTTAAGGCATAAGATAGTGTGGCGTATTCAGCCGATAAGTAAGTTCAAGAATTTGTGCTGTAATGTTTGGTCAAATAAATAAAGGTATGTGTTCGAGTGTAAGTGACAGCCGCTCAACTGTTCGATGGCATTTCTACTTTTCTTCTTCGTATTTATTACAGTAACTTTGTTGTCAGAAGAAAGTTACGTGGCACTACCGAGAGGGAAGACCATTGTCTCGGCGTGTGGATCTGGCGCATCATACTGCATCTGCAGCAGCAATCTGAGCAGCAATTGGCACCAAAGTAGCCCAATGAACTGTTACAAATCCGTTACTTCAAGGGCAGCTCCGAGCTAGACGCCCTGTAGCGTATATTCCACTGACCCCAAACCACTGCCACTTGCAACTTCAGTAGTTCTCAAGCGAAAAGACATTGGATTTCAGCGCGGAGAACTGTTGTGTCTTCTGATGAAAGTTAGTTCTGCCTAGGTGGCAGTGACGGGCGTGTTTCATTAGGAGACCCATCGGGGGCTTGCAGCCAACCTGTCTACGTGCTAGACACACCGGATCTCTACGTGGAGATACGGTCTGGGGAGCGATTTCGTTTGAAAACACGAGCACTCTCGTGGTTGTCCCACGCCCTCTGACTGCAAATTTCTACGTCAGTCTGGTGGTTCGACCTGTTGTGCTGCCATTCATGAACAGCATTGTAGAAGGTGTTTTCCAGCAAGATAACGCTCGGCCACATACCGCTGGTGTAACCCAAAATGTTCTACAAAGTGTCGACATGTTGCCTCGATTCAACATTCTTTCGGTTACACTGGTTACTAATGTACCAGCATTTCGCATTTGCTATGGCTTATCTCGCTCTTACTTCAACGTGTGATCTTGCAGTGTTAATCACTTAAACATATTACCTACCAAAAAGGCATTCCTGGAATTCCATTAGTTAATTTTTGGTGTTGCGGGTTTTTGCCGTTAGTATAAAAGAATAATCGTATCCAGTCGTACGTAGCCGCCTCGTCAGCCGACGAGAAGTAGCACAGCCTGATAGCAGAACAGTTGCTCGCTGCGGCGACTGTGACTAAATGTGTCAACCAATGAGATGGGTAAAAATAAGATATCGCAGAAAAATTATGGAAAACACTAATAACTGGGTTCGCTGCTTACATGTGTGTGGCTCAAAAGATAGAGAAGAGATATACGTACCTTTTCTGCTGCTTAATAGTATTATAATCCTAAATATGCTATTTGAGCTTACACTTTTTTGTATTAAATGGATGCTCCTATACATGATTACTGAATACAGTAGCTGTTATCCCTCGTTTGTCCTTTCATTGCTTAACTATATGAAATGCTTTTTATGTATTGTCCATATCCCCCTTTTTATTTGTATTTTTGTCACGCTCTCCGCCTTTTTGTGTCTTAGCCATGTTAGCTTAACATTATTTTTTGTTTATACACACGTATAACGGATATTAAGTACATATATTTTTGCATGTCGTACCCACATCAGTGTGTTGGTTGTTTTTCCCTGTGTCAAACAACCTTCCCGTTAACACTGCACGAACTTTATGGTACTATAGGACCTAACTTCTGAGGTCATCAGTCCCCTAGAACTTAGAACTACTTAAACCTAACTAACCTAAGGACATCACACACACCCATGCCCGAGAGAGGATTCGAACCTGCGACCGTAGCGGTCGCGCCGTTCCAGACTGTAGCGCCTAGAACCGCTCGGCCACCCCGGCCTGCACGAACTTTGAACCTAATGTTTCCTGCACGGTCGTAACTGCACCATTAAGTGTACTACGTCGTCAGTATAGATTAAGCATTTTGCGTCCACGTGTCCACACTTCAAAACCTGACCTGCTGCCCAGGGAAAAACAAGATTTAATGGCTTGCTTTTGCTACATGCCCTTGGAGATGCTACCCAACATAACACATACATCTTGTAATAGCTATAATTATTAGTCTGCAAATCAATTGGATACAGATATAATGTTGTTTAGCACACCCATCCTAAGTCACCAATACAAATGTCTGCATTTACGTCGGTTACACCCTGAGTATATATTACACTGGCAAACCGGACAATGATTCACAATTGCTAGACATGCATGGGAATTGTATATACGTCCTAATATCCCTCTCTCTGGCTGCGTGCTAGACACACTAGACCTCTACGTGGAGCTATGGTCTGGGGAGCGATTTCGTATATATATATATATATATATATATATATATATATATATATATATATATACTCCTGGAAATGGAAAAAAGAACACATTGAACCGGTGTGTCAGACCCACCATACTTGCTCCGGACACTGCAAGAGGGCTGTACAAGCAATGATCACACGCACGGCACAGCGGACACACCAGGAACCGCGGTGTTGGCCGTCGAATGGCGCTAGCTGCGCAGCATTTGTGCACCGCCGCCGTCAGTGTCAGCCAGTTTGCCGTGGCATACGGAGCTCCATCGCAGTCTTTAACACTGGTAGCATGCCGCGACAGCGTGGACGTGAACCGTATGTGTAGTTGACGGACTTTGAGCGAGGGCGTATAGTGGGCATGCGGGAGGCCGGGTGGACGTACCGCCGAATTGCTCAACACGTGGGGCGTGAGGTCTCCACAGTACATCGATGATGTCGCCAGTGGTCGGCGGAAGGTGCTCGTGCCCGTCGACCTGGGACCGGACCGCAGCGACGCACGGATGCACGCCAAGACCGTAGGATCCTACGCAGTGCCGTAGGGGACCGCACCGCCACTTCCCAGCAAATTAGGAACACTATTGCTCCTGGGGTATCGGCGAGGACCGTTTGCAACCGTCTCCATGAAGCTGGGCTACGGTCCCGCACACCGTTAGGCCGTCTTCCGCTCACGCCCCAACATCGTGCAGCCCGCCTCCAGTGGTGTCGCGACAGGCGTGAATGGAGGGATGAATGGAGACGTGTCGTCTTCAGCGATGAGAGTCGCTTCTGCCTTGGTGCCAATGATGGTCGTATGCGTGTTTGGCGCCGTGCAGGTGAGCGCCACAATCAGGACTGCTTACGACCGAGGCACACAGGGCCAACACCCGGCATCATGGTGTGGGGAGCGATCTCCTACACTGGCCGTACACCACTGGTGATCGTCGAGGGGACACTGAATAGTGCACGCTACATCCAAACCGCCATCGAACCCATCGTTCTACCATTCGTAGACCGGCAAGGGAACTTGCTGTTCCAACAGGACAATGCACGTCCGCATGTATCCCGTGCCACCCAACGTGCTCTAGAATGTGTAAGTCAACTACCCTGGCCAGAAAGATCTCCGGATCTGTCCCCCATTGAGCATGTTTGGGACTGGATGAAGCGTCATCTCACGCGGTGTGCACGTCCAGCACGAACGCTGGTCCAACTGAGGCGCCAGGTGGAAATGGCATGGCAAGCCGTTCCACAGGACTACATCCAGCATCTCTACGATCGTCTCCATGGGAGAATAGCAGCCTGCATTGCTGCGAAAGGTGGATATACACTGTACTAGTGCCGACATTGTGCATGCTCTGTTGCCTGTGTCTATGTGCCTGTGGTTCTGTCAGTGTGATCATGTGATGTATCTGACCCCAGGAACGTGTCAATAAAGTTTCCCCTTCCTGGGACAATGAATTCACGGTGTTCTTATTTCAATTTCCAGGAGTGTATATATATATATATATATATATATATATATATATATTACATACGTATACAATAGAAATATCAGACCCACTTTTCACGGATAATCCGGCCATACTATCAGAAAAACGAAGCAACAGCAACCAAACATATAGAGATACTAATAGAATGCGCGGAAAAATTTACGCTGCAAAGCTCTTTCGAGTCTGAATTTTTATGCTCAAAATTAAACATAACATTAGCCACAAAATATGGCAAAATAAACCGTGTTGCACACTTCAAGTATCTATGTGAAATCCTACAGGAGGAGAAAAGGTAGCACAGAAGACACGACTGCAAAAAATGAAGAGAGCGTTCGGCACATAAAAGTCACACACAACACAGTAATCACACCTGACATACTGTATGCAAGTGAGACACTAACACTCCATACGAAAAGTGACATGGAATGCATACTGAAGGAAGAAAGGAAATTCATGAGGAAAAGTTCTCGGCCCAGAGCTGACAGAAGAGTGATACAGATTACACTCTAGGAAAACTGCAGAGGAAATGTCAAACATAGCAGCAGATGTCAGAAAAATAAAGTTGAAGTTCTGTGCGCACATCATCAGGCTATCATCAGGCTATCACCAAAACGACTCAGCAAGAGAATTCTAACATACATACAAGGGGTAAAATCAACAATACCATGGGCCACACAAGTCAAACTGGACCAAGAAGCAGCAAAAATAGAGCCAATAGAAATTGAAGACAGAAATGTATACAGGGTCAAGGCACACAAGTGGAATGTGATGTCAGAGAATGAAGTCTCAAAGAAACCAGGGACAAAGTGGACTAAAGATAGAAAGACACTCCATGGAAAAAAAATGAGAGAATCGTCGAAGATCAGAAAGAACGCTCACACGAGGCAGAATGCTTTGCGTGATCCTACAGGGTCTCGACGCAAATAATAATAAATAACAGTATATATATGGAAAGAATGTTTGTGATACAAAGGTTCGTAAAATGGTTTAAACGCCGTGATAACTGAGCTAAAACTGACTGCGAGAAATAAAGCAAAAACCACACATTTTCAAAGCATCTGTCACGCAGTAAATTTTAAAAGAAAATTTGTACATTGTTATTATGTATATATGTTCAAATTTTTTTAAAATTATTTATACATTGTTATATTGTACATTATATATATATATAATGTACAATATATCTTTTAAAGTTGACTGCGTGACAGATGCTTTGAAAATGTGGTGTTTCGCTTTATTTCTCGCAGTCAGTTGCCATAACACTTGTTACATTGCGCACGTTGTCTTCCGTCCTCGCACATGTTAATTTTATTCTTTGTGGTAATGCTGTGAAAGTTTAATCTTATATCCGCCATTGTTCTTCCTTTTGTTGCAGATATAGCATGCCAGCTCCATTAGAAGTGTGCAACAAAGAGGAACAACGGGCTGTTACCCGATTCCTCTGGTCGGCGGGTGTCAATGGGTCAGACATTCATCACAGACTATCATCGCAATGTGGGACAAAAGCACTATCACGTAAGACTGTGGTTTTTGTGGATCGAGAAGTTTAAAAGTGGTCGAAAAAGTGTAACGCATGAAGAGGGAGCGGGACGGCCATCAACCTCCTCTATAGGTGACGACATTCAGCGACCTCGAAAGATGGTTCTGGCGAATAGGCGAATCACTATCGATGAGGTAGCATCCGCTTTGAACATCAGCCATGGCTCCGCCCATCACATCATCCACGACGAGCTCGGTTTCCATGAGGTCTGTGGTGACCACAAGCTCCCCCGTGTTAGGGTCTATCAGCACTTATTCATTTCAACAACGAAGGTGTTGCATTTTTGAGCAGAACTGTTACGGAGATGAAACATGAGTGCATCACTATAAGCCTGAGTCAAAGCGCCAGAGAATGCAATGGATACACCCTGGATCGCCGACCAGGAAAAATTCAAGGCGCGGCCATCCGCAGGAACGGTTATGTTAACCTTGTTTTGGGACTCACAGGGGCACATACCGGCCGAGTTCATCCAAAAGGGAACGACTATCAACAGGGCGGGGTATAGTGAATTGTTGGAAAATAAGCTGAAGCCAGCAAATCACTCCAAACACCGAGATTTGTTGTCGAAGAAGGTGGTGTTGTTGCATGACAGAGCACGACCACACACGGCCCGTCACAGTATTGAAATCACCAACAAGATGAAATCTGAGATATTGGAGCACCCTCCCTATAGCCCAGACCTTGCTCCAAGTGACTTTCACTTATTTGGACCATTCAAGGACACTTTGTGTGGTCGCCGATTTGCCTCAGATGTGGACGTGCGAAATGCGGTGCAAAAGTGGCTTCACGACCAAGTAAAAATCTTTTATTTGGAAGGAATATGTAAGCTCGTTGACCGTTGGGCCAAATGCATTGGGAAGGAGGGAGATTACGTAGAAAAATGATATGCATTGTATACCCCTAGCTTCATGTTAATAAACGATAGAACGAAACGTGTAGGTAATTTTTGACTTGCCCTCGTATATAGCAGATGTACGCCTGAAAGCAAGTAGAGTAATAGTTTGAAGTAAAACGAACAATAACTTTTCCCGATTGTCACTAAATCGTGTCCCCTTTATATATTTAATATATATCGCTAAATTGCATAAATTTAAAAAGTATACAGTCATTGACCGCCTGAATGTTTACTAGACCATCATGTCAGAATCTGAAATATACTCTTCAAGAACCTATCGAGATTTCCCCGTTGTATATTACCTATAATTTGATCTATCATATACATTTAAAATTATGAATTCTATGTCCATCAGAAAGTCTGTTAGAGTAACGTGTAAAAATAGGAAACAAATCGGTGAAGAGCTTTTCGAGATTTGTATTAACAACGTTTCCCCTTTATGTATTACGTGTATTTTATACCACATGTATTTAAAAAACTTCTATCCGTCTCAACGTATATTGGAGTATCATTTAAACATTTGACTTAAATCGGTCATAAACTTTTAGATATTTATATACAGTCCGACCCATCTGCCATTCATTCATAATTTTGTAATATATATATATTCCTGTCGTTTTATCTCTCACCTGTTTTGTACGCCACACACATGAAAGCACACAGACCAGTTATGCCTATACTAACGCGAATTCTTTACAGACGAATGGAAAAACTGGTAGAAGCCGACCTCGGGGAGGATCAGTTTGGATTCCGTAGAAATATTGGAACACGTGAGGCAATACTGACCCTACGAGCTATCTTAGAAGAAAGATTAAGGAAAGGCAAACCTACGTTTCTAGCATTTGTAGACTTAGAGACAGCTTTTGACAATGTTGACTGCAATACTCTCTTTCAAATTCTGAAGGTGGCAGGAGTAAAACACAGGGAGCGAAAGGCTATTTACAATTTGTACAGAAGCCAGATGGCAGTTATTAGAGTCGAGGGACGTGAAAGGGAAGCAGTGGTTGGGAAGGGAGTGAGACAGGGTTGTAACCTCTCCCCGATGCTATTCAATCTGTATATTGAGCAAGCAGTAAAGGAAACAAAATAAAAGTTCGGAGTAGGCATTTAAATCCATGGAGAAGAAATAAAAACTTTGAGGTTCGCCGATGACATTGTAATTCTGTCAGAGACAGCAAAGGACTTGGAAGGCAGTTGAATGGAATGGACAGTGTCTTGAAGGGAGGATACAAGATGAACATCGACAAAAGCATAACGAGGATAATGGAATGTAGTCGAATTAAGTAGGGTGATGCTGAGGGAATTAGATTAGGAAATGAGACACTTAAGGTAGTGAAGGAATTTTGCTATTTGGGGAGCAAAATAACTGATGATGGTCGAAGTAGAGAGGATATAAAATGTAGACTGGCTATGGCAAGGAAAGCGTTTCTGAAGAAGAGAAATTTGTTAACATCGAGTATAGATTTAAGTGTCAGGAAGTCGTTTCTGAAAGTATTTGTATGGAGTGTAGCCATGTATGGAAGTGAAACATGGACTATAAATAGTTTGGACAAGAAGAGAATAGAAGCTTTCGAAATGTGGTGCTACAGAAGAATGTTGAAGATTAGATGGGTATATCACATAAATAATGAGGAGGTATTGAATAGAATTGGGGAGGAGTTTGTGGCACAACTTGACTAGACGAAGGGATCGGTTGGTAGGACATGTTCTGAGGCATCAATGGATCACCAATTTAGTACTGGAGGACAGCGTGGAGGGTAAAAATTGTAGAGGGAGACCAAAAGATGAATACACTAAGCAGATTCAGAAGGATGTAGGCTGCAGTAGGTACTGGGAGATGAAGAAGCTTGCACAGGATAGGGTAGCACGGAGATCTGCATCAAACCAGTCTTAGGACTGAAGACCACTATAACAACATATTCCTGTCGTTTTATCTCTCATGTATTTTGTACGCCACACACATGAAAGCACACAGACCAGTTATGCCTGTTTTCCTTACATTTTCGGTGACCTCTTATGTTTCACCATGTCGTTGGTTCCTGCGCCAGTCGCGTGCGCTACGACGCTCAGCTGTTTTGCCGGTTGTCGGGGCGGGCGTTCCGGTTTGCTAGAACCACTAGTGGGTGCACTTACTTATTTATTATTGTCTTCTGCTTTTATTTGGATCCCTCCCTCGATGTTAGCATCTTTCTTTCAGTTCCATGGAATTTTTGGGGTCGGTTTCATCCGTCGCGACTGTCCGGCCCATGCACCATTCATTCATACTTTTTAATTATATCACTTCTCACTGCTTTTTCGAATGTCAACCCCGTAGTTCCTGTAAGCTAGCTCCTCTTCAACCTGCTCGCAGTTGGTGGCACCTGATTGTGGAGTTCTAAGCTTCCGAAACCGGTCGTGCAATAAAGATCAGATTGGGTAGTTCGCGTAGCTAATGAAACGCAAATTCTGAGATTTCAATGAACCGTTAATTTAGTATTGGCGGGATATGTGTGTAGTTGGGGAAGAGGGTGAATTGTAGAGGTAAGCCGAAGGCAGAATAAAATAAGCAGGTTCAGATGGATGCAGTAGGTGTTCAGAGATGGAGGTGGTTTGCACAGGACATACTAGCGTAGAGAGTTGCATCAAACATGTTTTCGGTATGGGGACCACAATAACAACTTGCCTCTGTTACATAAGTTTCCTATTTTATTATACGTGATAGTACAGTCTTTACAACAATCTTCCTATCAAGATACACTCAAGCCAAATATTTGAGGGGTAGTGGAGGGTTATGCACAGTTTGAAAGTTGTCCGATTAATTTATCTGCTCAGCAATCCATACCGGAGACGTGCCTCATGGGAGATGCTACACCAGATCAGCTGTTCTGGTATGTTTTCCTGGGCCTACCCGCCAACATCTCCTAGGGGCACGGTTTTCGCGGTTCTGCCGCCGTTATGAACGGTCCCCCCGCGTCGCAGTACATCAGGGAACCGCAGCAGAGGTCGCCGCGGTGCGGCTCACATGGATTGCCGATAGTCGGCGCGAGTTGGGCGTCCCGCCTGCGAATGAATTATCCGCAACGAAATAGTTAGCACTTCCGCCGGAAAGCCGAATTTATGTCCTCACGCAAAATGCGTTTCCAATAATCGAAACAACGCTGCAAGAGACGTACGTCCGACATTTGCATGGGAATCTCTTGCTGTATGGCACACATGCGTTTAACGTCTGGGGCAGCGGGATATTTATTTCAACTGTAATGACTGAAAAAATGATTTCTGCGTAAATGTCCACAACTCATATAAATTTCCTAACTGCACTAGTAGGTTTTTTAACTGCGTAGTTGGATTGTTTTATTGACATTTATCTCAGAATCACAATGTACGAGGTGAAATAACTACTAACACTAAATCATTTCCCTTTCAAAAAAATAGTGCAAAATTATTTCCTGCCTTGAATGGTTCTGGACTGGCTAACGGTACGTTTTAAAAGTTAACTGTGTCAGCTCATATCAGCACTGATTTCACAACTGGAACAATTTAATACTGAAATAAAACTATGCAATACTCACAACAATGTTCTTCGCCAGATTCAAAGCAGGATGTAATATAATTAATGAAATTCCTTCCTCTCCTTCTCACAATTACTTTCATCTCCAGTCTTTCCAGATTTCGTGTCTGCTCTCCATATTTCGTATCTGATTCCTGGATAAACGTCTAATATAAATGCCATTACGTTTCAGGTGATCAGTAGGGTAAGTCCGGGGGAATTGGATCATTTTTTCCTCAACATAAAATTTGTAAGTTTTTTAAATTTTTTTGTATTCTGGCAGCATATTCGTGTGGAATATCATATAAACCTAATTACAATATATTGTTGAGGTACTGTCAATTAAAGTATAAGAGATATGATAAAAATAAAATCTGTGTGAGTGGTCCATCTTACCATAGACGTTTAGGTGAGATGGACCAGTGTATTGTGTGAGGGGGACAATATAAAAGTGGCTACACATGAAGAAAAGAGTGAATTACAATTACCTTTTTCTGTTGGGATTGTGTTGTAATCAATTGAATATTTTAGCCCAAAACAATTTCGTCTGTTTATTATGAAGCTTCATTAAAAATTTGTTGGTTTTGTTGACATATTAGCAAGTCTTGGTTTACCACAGCAATTATCCTTATTAACGAATGTTGAAAAACATTCTCTGGATCATCGTGAAGGGTAAACATACTGAATCTAATCGTTTCTTTCATTAGTTTTGTTATATGTTTTACCATAACCAACACATTCATCTTCATTCCATTCATCAAAGTTACTTTCGTAACCCTCTGCAATGCCTTCAGTGTTCTGCATCTGTTGAACACGGTGAGTTATTTGCAGTCTTTTTCTTTTTTAGGTTCTTCGGTCCCCTTTCCCTTCACTAGTAATTTGCTTTGGCAAATATTTTTGTTTCTATTTCTTGATTATTATCATTTCCTATCCCTCTTTTTCTTTACAGTCTCAATGTTTTCAGCAGAGTTTAGCAGTTTGGCTACAGTTGTTGTGTTCCTCTTAAAATTCGTGATTGTATCACTTTGAAGTAACAAATGATATTTTACCCAAACTTTTTGTAGGTGTTGCCTTAGAACCAGTCAGTTTTGAAGCGATAATCTCGGAAATTTTATGTTTTGTAGGAGTGAAGTCCGAAATTGTGTCAGCGAAGAAATTTGAGTTATGCAAATAATCATGCGCTTTTGATGTGCTTGGAAGTGGTTGGTTGGACTGTGTGTGAGATTCAGCTCTTCCATTTGTTGACACATAAGCATCTTCTGATAAATAAGCAAGGGCTGAGATTGCAGCCATATTCCGTGGTATTATTCCACTTGCCTTGAAGGCACTTCTACCATTTTCAACGCTAGCTGATGTAAGCCACGCGGAGTTGAACAGTTTTCTAAACTGAAGACAGTTAATTTTCCTGGCTGGATTACTCATCATGAAAGTGTTGTAGAGCTTTGTAAAAACAGCTTTTCAATAATGTAGAAAAGAGTGGTCCAGGGGCTGGGATGTATTTGGAGGTAGACTCATTATAGTAGTTCCACGTTCCTCTGCAAACTAATGTTTCCAAACAGCTTGTGCGAGCCAGTTTCCATTAAGTACAAGCAATACTCTTCCAGCTGGTTTCCTCTGCGTGAAATGGGTTTTCAACCAAAACCAAGTATGAAAAAACATATGTTATTCAGTCCGTTTTCAAAATATAAATTACACTTCCACTATTACCTAAGCCATATTTAATTATGGTCCTTCCCTCCCACATAAAAACACGTAGTCCATCTTTCCCATATAACAATGGTTCGTCTCTTTCGGTTGTCCGGGAGAGATGGTCCACTCCCGCTGCTTTCTGCAAGTAGCTGACTCGGTGGTCATTTTACGTTAATTTCTAGCCTACATATTTATCTAAAAAACACACACTCACTCACACACACACACACACACAAAATCTGCACGATAAAATTTTTCGGCTTACCAGAACAGAGAATGTTCGTTCACAAAACCACTTCCTCACAATTAGCGGGAGCTACTCGCTAGTGAAATATGCCACTGGTCCGTCTGACCCAGCGATCCAACTCTCCCAGACTTACCCGGTGTTGGGCAAAATATTGTAGAAAGTACGGTCACGCATCTGTTTACATCCATTTTCTGTGACTGCTACCAGAGCAAACTCAGAGATAAATGAAAATGAGTCGCCAGCAGAAACATATTGTCCAATTGAGCAACTCGTTCATGTCAAACAAAGTGCGAACGAAAAGGCAATAAAATAAACGCTCCGCCACGACACTGGACTATTCGTAGACTGTGTTATGTCGCAGCTAGGAGGTGTGTCAGATATAGCGTTACGTATACGTTACCGAGATAATCGGCCGCCTAAAATCGGAATTGTTGCAACAAGAGCTGGATTTATTACGCATGTGAACGCTAGCGGGCCCAGGCGTTAGAGCGCGCAGCGGTAGCTCTGGCTTCCGGCTACGTGACCGGTACGAGCGAGTCCAGGTACAAAGACTAGCAGTGCCGCCGGAAATAGGGAAAAATCCCGAAGCTGCGAATTTGGACGGCTGTTACTCTCATGGCCTTTTTGCAGGAGATGCGCTCCAAGAAAGGGTGGAGTTGGCTAAGTTGCAGCTTTTGACATTCGACAGTAACTCACAATCAAATAATAGTACATATCTGAATACATCTGTGATCTCAGGAAAAAGAGGCCCATCGAATGACAAAACCATATTTCAATATCTTTTAAACTACAGAAGTTAATAGTTTAGTGAATAAACGTTCTCACTATGAACCTCTGAATTTACAACTTTTAATCGTTTCATGCGATTTCAACAAATGATATCTCAGATAACAGCATTGCACGATATCTGTTATCCCTGAAAGCCACTCATCTTGCTATGTTTTATATATTGACTTATGACGTCTCTTATAGCTTTTGTTGTGCAAACGTTTATCAGAACATCGTATTCTCGACATTTATACAGTTACTGAGTACAGCATAAATACCTCATGTTTTGTCAAACTTGAGTATTTATTTAATGAACAGTTTAATGTTTTGCGAATCACTTTATTTAAATGTTTATGGCAAGCGCTGTTAAAAAATTTTGCTAATTTAAAACTGGTCCATCAAATGTGTTAGCGGACACCACAGTTGTAAACAGTGCCAGAAGCCGCTATTGACAAGAAGGCATAAGTAATTATTTAAATTCCCCTTAGAAAAATTAGTGAATTACTGTGCTGATAAACCCCTTACGTTATTTGATTTTCAAACAGCTGAGTAAAACTGAACGTACTCAGACATTTCTCTCTTTACTTATTCTGATCATCACTAAACTGACACACAATATCCTCCAAAACAATGGCCCTGACTAACAATAACATACACCTTTCATGAATCTCTTACCTCACAAAAATCTTCGTTGCTCGAACTACTGCAGTACAGCGAGCGCCAATACTGCCAGCTAAATAAAAGATTCTAACTACTAAAGGCACTAACTACTGATAGGCATACTTGGCAAATGAAAGATTTTGATAAGGACAAACAATGTATTTACCTTAATAATGTTTGAAGTCATCATATATATATATATATATATATATATATATATATATATATATATAATCAGTTCATGATATCCCGTATTACAAATTTACTCTTTCTTATGGAGACACGTCCAGATCATCCGCACTCAAAACTGCGCCATTTCTCTCCCCGCATCCACCACTGCTGGCGGCTCACCTCCAACTGCGCAACGCTACGCGCTGTTCACATCCAGCTGCCCAACACTACAACAGCAACTATTCCAACAATGCCAACCAGCCACAGACTGCACACAGCCCAGCCAGTGATTTTCATACAGAGCGCTACGTGACGTTACCAACATAGAAACCTAAACAGCCTACTTACAATATATATCAACTGTTCGTCGTCATATATAGTGGGCGTACTTGCGCAAGAGTTTTGATTTATTTAATTACGGACAAACGTTTTTTTATAATTACTGTAAATTATCTGAGTGTGACAGAGTGTTTATAACATTTCTTTACTTACATGTTTTAATATATTAGTTTAATCTGGGAAGTGGTCAGAGTCAAACGATGTTTTCAAAGCTTAAGAACGATGGATTTTTGGTGGGGATGGCTTTAAGCCAATGAGAATTGGACAGTGGCGGAACACCGCTAGAGTCAAGTAGAGACTGGGACTTTCCGAGTAAAGAGCTCAAGGAAACGATGCTGGACACTTTATGTCGAGTGCCGGAAGAAGGCAGATCTGTCCAGAGTAAAGTGTTCGATTCGATTGTATAGATGATTGTTTCTTGGTGGTGAATGGTCGTTACAAGACAACTTTTGAAGGGACTTTATATTTCGAAAGATCTGAACGTGCTCCAGAGTAGGACTCTCACTTTTGCCGCTTGTTTCACGGAACTGACAATAGACAGAGTATGAGTTACTATTCTTGTTATGGCGTGTTTTAATTTGTGAATTATCATGGAGAACACTGAACTATTTTGAGCCGGAGGAACTTTCGTGTATTGTGATCAGGAAATTAAGTTTTCGACAGTCTTTGATGAGTAGTTTGGGGATATTCCTACCATTCTCGTAACGCTCTCAACGTAACTTTACTGTATGTGATAAGGGTATTTTCTGTATTACAGATGAATATCATAGTACCACTCCTCGATTATTTGAGAAGTCCTTTCTTGACTAAATGTAATACAACATAATTTTCTGTCGTTTACATCAATTACAGGCGTTAGAATAGAACCCTTCTTATTAAATTATTCATCTGTCTCTTATTTAATATTGGTCTGTATTTTATTAACTAGCAATTCTAGCAATGCATAGAATGTTTGACTGCAGGATCACAGCTGAAGGTTATTATTTACAGCGAATTAACTGCAGAGCATGAAAGCAGACGTGCGCGTCTCGACCCTATGACTACATCGAACTATGCTTTTTTAACATAGTCGTGCATAGCCCAAATGCTAAAGTACGAGCAACCGCAAGTAAAGACTCAACTGCTTAATTCGCATGGGATGCTATTTAGGAGGAGCGATTGCACTAGCGGTAATCTTTAGGTACCGTCGCGACTGGGCTTTCCTCGTCAGGGATGTGAGTCTAATCCCTTTATAGCTGGAATTACATTATTCTGTGGTTCGCGTCTCAAATCTATTGCATGACAAGCAGTTTGCGTGAGCGCTGCGATCATAAGATTTTGCAGTAGTTGCGTGCCTGAGAATTGGCAGCAAAAGTTAGGTGTGAAGTTAAGCGCGGAACTTCAAGAAAGAAGGAGGCTACGCAGATGCGTGCGGAGCTCCAGCTGCAGCATCCAGCACCGGCGGAGATCTCGACGGGTGTCATGGCAGCAGTGGCAACCACGGCAATGCGGGCCACCCGCGGTGACGTAGAGTTTATCAGCATCGACACGTCGAGCAGCAGTAGTACAGTAGAAGCAGCCAGCATGACCGCTAAGATAAGTATTGCCCCCGATAGCCTTAATATGTGTGAACCTGCAGGGTTACCGTCAGTGGTGGAGCTTCCAATGATTAAGCAATGAACCAGTGTGTGTGGTTCGGATAACGTGAGCGGCCCAGTTAGACCAAAACCTGAACGTGATAGTGTTGGTAGGGACGATAATAGTGGGGCAGATAGTCCGAGATCAGCGTAGGGAGATGTAATTACTGATGATTCACTAACATGGTTAAGGGAAATTCTGATAAATTTGAACTCTAAATTGGGGGTATTGGGTACAGAGATAGGTTCAATAAAAACGGAGATAGGCTGGATAGAGATGTGTAGCAGAAAGAGTAAAAACTGAGGTGAAGAAAATTAAATCAGACATAGAAGGGGTGACAGATACAAAATTAGAAGCTATAAAGGCGGATGTAGGAAAAATTTCAGAAACAAGTTGACCTGCTTAACATCAGAGTCGACACAGTGGAAAAAGATATCGGGGACAAGTTGGAAAAGGTACATTATGAGCTGGGTGGCGAGGTAAAGAATTGTGTGCTGAGGCAAATGCATTTGAGGAAATGACCACTAAATCAAATAACAATTTGTCTGGTAGAGTGGCAGAGTGTGAAAAACACCGATGAAAAATATATAGCTGTTAGAAGAAGAGATTAATAACGAAGTTTGTCAGCGGAATTGCAGATTAAAGATGTATGGGCAGAATTAAATGCTTCAGCTGCAAATCCGGCTACTACTGTGATAGGTGTTACATTGAGTACTTCAGGAGCGACAATGTGTTCTGCAGATGATGGGAGATACCATCCAATTTCTTTTATTGTGGTATTTAGAGATGGTTTCGTGAGAAGAATGTCTGAAGAAGCAAAAATTAAGTTAGCTAAAAGACATTTGGCGGGCAATGTACAATCATGGCCAAATTTATTCAGTGCTTCATTTACTACTTCTGAAGTGTTTGAGAGTTGTTTCCTGAACAAATTCTGGAGTGAAACGAAACAAACGAGACTTCAGAATGACTTCCTAAACGGATCAAGTTTCAGACACGATAGTGAGGCGCTGCGGGTTTTTGTGTGCGTGAACTGCTTAAGTTAATTCATGTAAATCGTCCGCTGGGAATGTTGACAGAGACTACGACGCTTAAGAGACGACTGCTAGAAATTTTACAGTGCGATCTTGTCCACAGTCCAACAAATTCTATTGACAAGTTTTTAGATTTTATTGAGAAACTTCAACAGACGTTCAAATTCAGACCGCATAACTGGAACCGAAGACAGCGAAATGGATACCTGAAAGGGGACGACAGTAATATCCACAATAATAATAGCGCTCATAACAGAAATAATTATCACCGTAATAATAATTTTCAGAGGGAAAAGGTAATTGGAATTCTCACACCGGAAATCCAAACTGGGAATAAAGATACGAGGGGCAGGAGCCTCACGAAATGGAAAACCAGAATCCGAGGTCAGGAAATCAGAGATCGCAGCATCTCAGGTCTGGAGATCGTGAAATAAGAAAGAACACATTATTTTAAAAATTCTGGGGATGTCGAAATTCGGCAAAGAAGCCACAAATGTTGGAGATAGACATGAACGCAAATAAGAGTGAAGTGTGAAATAATATTAAGCAGCGAAACCGTAAAGAGAACGCAACAAACGTTGTAAAATGTGTAGAGAAATTTAGTAATAAGGATATGGGGCTGAAAAATCGATTTTGTAAAAGGGATGTGAATGATGGAATAAATGTGTGTTTGTTGATAGATTTTGTGATCAGAAGAGAAGCTGGATTTTCTCAACAAGCTGGACGAAAGATATCGTCATCCAACAATCCTCCTCTGTGAAAGACAAGTTGATTATACGCAGCACATAAGCAAAGTCACATGTCAAGACGTCTTTCCAGGATGAAAGCAGGCTTGGAAGTGAATGCCTAGGCTTGTATCGGCGGCAACACGAGACACCTCTGCATAGCGCAGCACGCGGTCGTAAATAACGCGCGCGGGTCGTCGCGGCCAAACTCCAAAATGTGTCACCTATTTACTCGAGATTGGAAAGAGGTACAGCTTTCCTTCCAACGTTAAAAACAATTTAGATATGTTATCTACATATCTTAAACAGCAATCAGTGCTGTAAAATGCATCAAACGTAAACTGGTCAGCGACTTCATTTGCACTGGAAACTTTTTTAGAATATGAGCGGTGCTGTACTTTGAAGTATCACAACAACTACGGGCAATAACGAAAAGCAAACCAGTTAATTCTCTTCGAGTCATGTGTAGCTATAAGAGGCGGAAAAATAATTTTTTAACTAATAGTTTCCTCAAAATCTAATGAGGGAGGCTGTGTAGCGGAGAACACGTGTGAATCTCAAGAGCTTTTTTTCGCATCAAAAGCAAAACAGTTAGAAGGTGCAACAGGTCTACTAAAGAGACTGTTTACACCATGCTTGTCCGCCCTATTCTGGAGTATTGCTGTGCGGTGTGGGATCCGCATCAGGTGGGACTGACGGATGACATCGAAAAAGTACAAAGAAGGGCAGCTCGTTTTGTATTATCGCGAAATTGGGGAGATAGTGTCACAGACATGATACGTGAATTGGAGTGGCAATCATTAAAACAAAGGCGTTTTTCGTTGCGACGGGATCTTCTCATGAAATTTCAATCACCAGTTTTCTCCTCCAACTGCGAAAACATTCTGTTGGCACCCACCTACATAGGGAGAAATGATCATCACGATAAAATCAGGGCTCGCACAGAAAATTTTAAGTGCTCGTTTTTCCCGCGTGCCGTTCGGGAGTGGAACGGTTGAGAGACAGCTTGCAGGTGGTTCATTGAACCCTCTGCCAGGCACTTTATTGTGAATAGCAGAGTAATCACGTAGATGTAGATGTAAAAAAGCTCTACTGAGAAAATAATTACAGAGATGGATGTAGCTTTGCTTTACCTACATAAAACAGTTCTTTAGCAAATCAATTGACTAGAAATTTCACTCCCCACGTATCGTACGATACGAGTTCCGTGAAGCGACCAGCACTCCCCGTTGCGCCAGGCAATACAATAGAGATAGGTATCGGTGTCGTACCGCTGCCGTCCCAGTGTGAACCAGTTAAGTCGTTTCCATTGTGTTTCTTTGCGCTACGTTGATGCGGGTTGGTTCTGTACTGTATTGTGTATCGCCTCGCCCATGGTATCGCGTATCGTACCACGGATGAACGCGCAACCCCTGCAGACCTCTGAACCGGCAAGCCGCACACCGCCGATGTCATGCTTATAGAGCAGGGGCTGGCAGGAATCCTGCACGTGTGCGGTGCACTTGCACGCGTGCAGTTAACAGGTGTTCTGCGTGCACACAGGGGCAAGCTGGCCACCTGCTTACCTACCCTCCCCACCATACCTTCTGTCCGCTCCTTCCCTTGTAATGCGTTTTGTTTTTCTAGCTTGCTTTATTGAATGATGGAATAAGGTTAGCAGGAGTGCTTGAAATAAATCATGGTTTGAAAGAGTACCTATTAACCTATTATTTAATTATCACAGGTGGAGTTTACAATACGTTTAATATCTGGAACAAAATTTCTGCATACAGACAAACGCAAACAGTTACGTAAATTTTCATCACTTATGTTTGCTCTTAACCGAGGCTTATTAATTCAGCAAATGGTTTTCCAGCTCTCACTATATTAAGCGAAATTTTATAGCTTGCACGTACCGCTGGGACATTATTGTTGTCGTCCTGAAAAATTGAAAACAGTGCTCCATAAAAATGTTAAATCAGTTAGATGAGAGACATGACGAGAGAAAGTCGCAGATCTATCGTGACAACGGCAACTAGGACAGATGCATCTAATATCGTCAGGTGGCTCTTCTTAAGCTCAATCAATTTCCCCATCCACTCAGAATCCGACAATAAATTGTACTCGTCCTTGTGAAATTTATTATAATGGCCTTCAATACTACGCTTCCGCTGACCAGTGAGAATACTGCCACATATTAAACATTTCGAATTTTCACGTCTTTGCACAAAGAAAAAATGATTCTCCCATTACTTTTTAAAAGATAGCAAATCTCCACGTCTCCGTTTCCTTGATTCACTCTGCATTTTCCGGTTCTTGAAATACAACGTTCACTACGTAGTGGTCGCTTCGCATCAACGTCCGCGGCTTAGCCTTGTACTACACTGCCGCAACCTGCCGGCTGTCGCCACTGCCCCATTCGACGATTGCACGCGAGCAGCACACGTGCAGCGCTGTGCGCTCAGGAGCCGCGTGCAACGTTTGCCCGCCCCTGCCCTAGAGCATGCCCAGCAACGTCGATATCTGAGTCAGCAACTCCCAGTCATGTACGCCACTTGCCGCTGCCATTAAGCACCACGGGAAAGCTACACTCCTGGAAATGGAAAAAAGAACACATTGACACCGGTGTGTCAGACCCACCATACTTGCTCCGGACACTGCGAGAGGGCTGTACAAGCAATGATCACACGCACGGCACAGCGGACACACCAGGAACCGCGGTCTTGGCCGTCGAATGGCGCTAGCTACGCAGCATTTGTTGCTGTTCCAACAGGACAATGCACGTCCGCATGTATCCCGTGCCACCCAACGTGTTCTAGAAGGTGTAAGTCAACTACCCTGGCCAGCAAGATTTCCGGATCTGTCCCCCATTGAGCATGTTTGGGACTGGATGAAGCGTCGTCTCACGCGGTCTGCACGTCCAGCACGAACGCTGGTCCTACTGAGGCGCCAGGTGGAAATGGCATGGCAAGCCGTTCCACAGGACTACATCCAGCATCTCTACGATCGTCTCCATGGGAGAATAGCAGCCTGCATTGCTGCGAAAGGTGGATATTCACTGTACTAGTGCCGACATTGTGTATGCTCTGTTGCCTGTGTCTATGTGCCTGTGGTTCTGTCAGTGTGATCATGTGATGTATCTGACCCCAGGAATGTGTCAATAAAGTTTCCCCTTCCTGGGACAATGAATTCACGGTGTTCTTATTTCAATTTCCAGGAGTGTATTTTGCATTCAAACCATGACAATAAATATATTCACAGTCAACACTGTCCTACTGATGCTCTCAGGCATTCCATCAGTCCACAGTTCTGCACTCTGAGCTTCCCATCCTGTGCATGTTGAGACCACGGTTCCCAAGGTCTCCATAAGGGCAATCAAATATTTTCAGCTATTATTGCCTTGAACTCCAGTTGCTGTCACTAAAGCCTTTATCTTGTTGGTACGGAGGCCCAAAAATACTTTTGAAGTGACCAAGGACAGAAATCGTTAATAAATAAACTTTTGGACAAAATATACAAACTAGCTTTAAAAGAAATTTCTTATGAACTTTTCTCAGCTTAGTACACAGTACTAAGTGTACGAACGAGGTTTGACTGCTTCATAATCATCCCAGGCGTTTTTCCCATGTGGCGGTGGGTAATGGGACACAGACCCTCCAATAACTGCTATGATAAATTTAAGGAACATTTTGTCTTAGACAGATAATTTTTTCGAAGATAATTCTTTCGGAGTAACATGGAAGATATGTTTGACACTTTTTCCCAAAGTGGCTTCAGATAATATTTCAGACAGTACCTTTCTCACATTAAAAAACTAAAAAACGTTTATCGACTTTTCGTTAGTACGTCTATTCTTTTATTTTCTGATATGTTAACATAAAAGGTTATTGATTTGCTGTGCAGATAATAGAAAATTATGTCTTTATCTCTAATAGTTCAATTGAAAATTTTCCTTAAACGGCAAAAAACGCAATTGCGCGAGATTATATTTGAGATTTCAGCAACAGTCCTTAGGGAGAAGGTTACTCTACAGCTCTGCTTCTTCCGGCAACTTCCATAGTTTGTTTAGCGTGCATCACTAAATAACTCTCTAGCCTCTCAGCATTTTACTCTTTGTTATTATCTACGAATAACCTAGCACCAATAAAATGTTTTGCCCAATACATGAGAGTTTATAATACACTCCTGGAAATGGAAAAAAGAACACATTGACACCGGTGTGTCAGACCCACCATACTTGCTCCGGACACTGCGAGAGGGCTGTACAAGCAATGATCACACGCACGGCACAGCGGACACACCAGGAACCGCGGTGTTGGCCGTCGAATGGCGCTAGCTGCGCAGCATTTGTGCACCGCCGCCGTCAGTGTCAGCCAGTTTGCCGTGGCATACGGAGCTCCATCGCAGTCTTTAACACTGGTAGCATGCCGCGACAGCGTGGACGTGAACCGTATGTGCAGTTGACGGACTTTGAGCGAGGGCGTATAGTGGGCATGCGGGAGGCCGGGTGGACGTACCGCCGAATTGCTCAACACGTGGGGCGTGAGGTCTCCACAGTACATCGATGTTGTCGCCAGTGGTCGGCGGAAGGTGCACGTGCCCGTCGACCTGGGACCGGACCGCAGCGACGCACGGATGCACGCCAAGACCGTAGGATCCTACGCAGTGCCGTAGGGGACCGCACCGCCACTTACCAGCAAATTAGGGACACTGTTGCTCCTGGGGTATCGGCGAGGACCATTCGCAACCGTCTCCATGAAGCTGGGCTACGGTCCCGCACACCGTTAGGCCGTCTTCCGCTCACGCCCCAACATCGTGCAGCCCGCCTCCAGTGGTGTCGCGACAGGCGTGAATGGAGGGACGAATGGAGACGTGTCGTCTTCAGCGATGAGAGTCGCTTCTGCCTTGGTGCCAATGATGGTCGTATGCGTATTTGGCGCCGTACAGGTGAGCGCCACAATCAGGACTGCATACGACCGAGGCACACAGGGCCAACACCCGGCATCATGGTGTGGGGAGCGATCTCCTACACTGGCCGTACACCACTGGTGATCGTCGAGGGGACACTGAATAGTGCACGGTACATCCAAACCGTCATCGAACCCATCGTTCTACCATTCCTAGACCGGCAAGGGAACTTGCTGTTCCAACAGGACAATGCACGTCCGCATGTATCCCGTGCCACCCAACGTGCTCTAGAAGGTGTAAGTCAACTACCCTGGCCAGCAAGATCTCCGGATCTGTCCCCCATTGAGCATGTTTGGGACTGGATGAATCGTCGTCTCACGCGGTCTGCACGTCCAGCACGAACGCTGGTCCAACTGAGGTGCCAGGTGGAAATGGCATGGCAAGCCGTTCCACAGGACTACATCCAGCATCTCTACGATCGTCTCCATGGGAGAATAGCAGCCTGCATTGCTGCGAAAGGTGGATATACACTGTACTAGTGCCAACATTGTGCATGCTCTGTTGCCTGTGTCTATGTGCCTGTGGTTCTGTCAGTGTGATCATGTGATGTATCTGACGCCAGGAATGTGTCAATAAAGTTACCCCTTCCTGGGACAATGAATTCACGGTGTTCTTATTTCAATTTCCAGGAGTGTATTTTCTTTGTAGTACAAGACATACACTCCAAAGTGTAGAGTATAATACACTCTGTCTATAGATCATTAACTTTTAGATGGGTAACGTTCAGACATTTGGTGCATTTTCCCAGATACCAAGAATAAAATCATGTTTATACGTATAAGCGATCACAGTCTACCAAAACCTGTCATAAACAACATTAAGCTATTTTTCAGGTGTCTGTCATATTGAGTAATTGAAGAAATGTCTTCATTGTCATACGCAGGTGATTTGGACCATAATTGTTTTCCTCAGAGTCATGAAGCTTCACTTTAACTGGAGACTGAAGTTAATGTCTCCTCCCAAACAAACTCAGTACTTCTTGAGTTGTCTGCATGACCCCAAGAGACTGTCATTGTTCTGTTACCTTTTTACGTTCCTGGAATTCCTTCTTTTTGAAAATTAGTTTACTGAATCGGGCAGCATTTACACTAAACAATACAATTAACGAAGCATCAAGGAAGGTATGACGATATTCTCGAGACGCAACTTCTGAAACGATTGCTTGTATTATTAGTCGAAACATTCAAAAGTTTCTTTGACAAATTACACAGTGAATATGTCGCGACAAAACTATGTCAGCACATTAAGCTTTGAAGTACGCTAGTTAGGAAATACACATGTCATTTGGAAAATGAAATCAGTACAGAGTACTGAATTAAAGTCCCCAACTGTATTTTTTTGTCTATAAGCGAATACTAATCTTAGGAACTACTGTAAAGGATTTTGACAGGGTTTTCAATAACAGACTCAGTCACGACGGTTTGTGTAAGTAATTTATAAACATTTCATGCTAACTGGTTGAACTATGATTATGTTTGTCAATTAACCCGTGTCTCTGTTGAACTTCCCTCGAATGCGCTGTGGAAATCGTTTACGATATGCACGGTTCAGTCACGTTAATGTGACCACAATCAACGTCATTGTGCAATAACCACTAATAGACAGCATGTGGCAGCACTAGCAGTGGAGGGTATATAAAGCATATCAGGGGATGTGGAAAACAGTGCAGTCGTTGTCGTAATGCGGAAACGGAGCGATTTATCTGACGTCAAAAAGAGCATAATCATTGATTTTCGGGCCAAGGGTGGAAGCTTTTTCGAAACAGCTAAGTTTGAAAACTGCTTGCATCCCGTGGTTAACGTATACCGAGCATGACAATACAGCGGTATACAGAACTGCCGCCGAGACCACTGTGATGTATTATGGTCCACAGACCACAAGGGTGAACAATAGTACTGGAACGAACAGAGAGCGAACGCATTTTGATAGTGCATGTTGCATACATCAAGGTGAAGTATGCTCTAAGGGCAAACCTATTGTTCTCCTTTGATTTAAAGGCACTTAACGTATTGTTCCCCCAGGAGCCCTCCACCCTCGTTGCCACAGGTACACTTTCAGGTCTCAGTTATTGGAACAGCCCCTCTCACTCTCATCAATTTGATTGACTATTTAATTAAATTGATCAATTAATTAACCTCTCCATATCTGCTAAACTCCCCCCCTTGCCTCTCCCCTCCCCACCTCCAAAAAATGGTGGAGGTACAAATTTTGGTGGGGAAAAAAGGTCACTTGGGCTACTCCACTAACCTAAGAAAATGGCGGGGAAATAGCTCACTTCGGCTGCCTCCATTAACATAAGTCATCCGACCGCCACCTCTTCCTAGGAATTGGCAGGAAAAGGATTCAGTCTGTACTGGGCTGCTGGATAAGATGGACATGAGTCTTTATTTTGCTTGCAGTGTTTATTATTCAAACAATGTGAGACAATAGCTCCATCCAGTGTGTTCACCATGAGGTGTGGAGTCCAACTGACCCAGTGCACAGTACCGCCACCAGAAGGCGCTGTCATCCCTTCCGTGACATAAACCAAGATGGCGGTCTGGGGGGAAAATGGCAGGAGAGGTACTCAGCCAGTGCTGGGATGCTGGAGAGATGAAGGAGTGTACTTAAATTATTTTGCAACAGTTAATTTAGGAACGGATTTCACATAGTTTGTTTATTACACTGATACAAAACATCTCGCGGATCTAGGCGCGCAGTCCGGAGCCGCGCGACTGCTACGGTCGCAGGTTCGAATCCTGCCTCGGGCATGGACGTGTGTGATGTCTTTAGGTTAGTTAGGTTTAAGGAGTTCTAAGTTCTAGGGGACTGATGACCACAGCTGTTAAGTCCCATAGTGCTCAGAGCCATTTGAACCATTTTTTTTTATACAAAACACTCGCTCTGATGTGCTTGGGGTCACAATACACAGCCTACAGACCTGCAAACTACTCGTAATTCACCGAAATAATAAAGTACACAGAAGTTCAGAGACACAAACAGCTCCTAAATTACTGAAATAATGCTTGTAAAAGGCTCTGAAAACACGCTTGCTAACCATCAACTGTCGAAATCCTGCACTGAAGAGCCTGAACACCTGTTCACAAAATAATGCAACAGACACAAAAACAACTCGTAAATTGTCAAAAGATAATGTTTGTGTAATGCTATGGAAACACACTCACAACACTTAAACAGCCAAAAATAATCCAGTGCACAAACACTCATTGCACATAAAAAATGCATTCGAATATCGTCAACCGTGAAATATCAGTGAACTGCCCCCTGCAGAACTCAAAACTATGCACGCCGGGTGGCACGCTCACACTGCTCCCATATGTGAGACGCCTCTGGGCCACACTGAGTGTTTACTGTTGCTGGTGCTATGCCTGTCTACCTGTGGATACTGATATCGCAGGTCGTGCTACAGAAATCTGTTCCAATCCTCCCCAGTATAGAACAGGGTGCATTGTTCCTAGCGATCCCAATGAGACATGTGAGCTGCGTCTAGTGATGCATGCATGTTTACCTGCTCAGTGTGGTTGACACATCGCCACAAAATGTCAGTGTAGCGACTCACCACCACAGGCACATCTAAAAGGTTCTCAATATTATACAGATGCTACATGGCTATGTAAATAAGAGACAAGTCGACCTCTCAGAAATTGTAAAGTGTCGCAGGAACAGTTAACAGTTGCTTTTGTAGGAGCTTTGCCGGCCAGAATGGCCGTGCGGTTCTAGGCGCTACAGTCTGGAACCAACCGACTGTTACGGTTGCAGGTTCGAATCCTGCCTCGGGCATGCATGTGTGTCATGTCCTTAGGTTAGCTAGGTTTAATTAGTTCTAAGTTCTAGTCGGCTGCTGACCTCAGAAGTTAAGTCGCATATTGCTCAGAGCCATTTTGTAGGAGCTTTTGTGATGTCTCAGCTAGTCCGCATGGAAATTCTTGTAGTAACAGAACCTGTTAACGAAAATGGCACAGAATAACGCTGAATGCATTCCTCCTGATAATCCTAACATAGTACCCTGTCCATTACGTGCTACCCTTCTGGGAAATCATTAAGTCCTGCTTTCAACAAACATATCTGAAACACAAACGTTCTCACTGCTATGTAGAAGCTCCTACATTCTGGCATAAAGGATGTCTTGTGAATGAATGGAGTATTATGATTGGCTCTTACTGAATTTGCCTGCCAAATTACTGATACCATCAGTGTGGAATCACTGTCCACCTTTTTTTTCTTCCTGCAAACGAGACATTCAGCTGCAAAACTATTGTGTACAGATCGCCATACTGCAATGACAATTAAACCCTGCAAAGTGGCCTACAGATCGTCTGATACAGAAAGACTCTTACTGAATTACACTACTCTGGCACTAAGGACAGAAGCTTGAATATTAGAGCGTGAAACCGATCTTCAACCCGACAATATATCACCACATCCCATGTTGATGTAGTAAACAAACAATTCATATCCTGCGCTATACAAAATCGCCCCTTTTGCGTCATACATGTAGCTATTGACCGCCAGACACTCGTACATATGCCTCAAAGACGGACAACATAAGCAAATGCACTGTTGGTATACCCCTCGCTGCACTAGATATTTCCCATGAGGTCAGGTGGTCATGCACTCCTGAAGAGGCACCAGAACGCCCTCAGTGAACCAAAGTCACTCTCAGAATTGTTGTACAGCTACAGCTACCCTTGGCAAAATGGTGGGACTGTTTCTGGCCCCAACCTCCTTGCATTCTTGCTTTTCACACTTATCTCCAGACTCTGGAATTACAAGAACATATGTTATTTTATATGGCCTGCCAGGGTATCATGCCATTTTCCCGAGACACTCTTACATATACCGCGAAGACTGTTGTACAAAGGCTGGGTCGATTGCCCTTGGCACAAAGGCGTCGCCATTTCTGGTCCTGACCGGCTTCCTCGCTTGCTAGCTTTCTACACTTCTCCAGACATGTCTTTTCACATGGTTTGCCAAAATATTATACCATTTACGCGATATTTCTCGACATTAAGCATATAACAATATCACTTGGATAGCATTATCGCTCACACAAGATAATTCTGAAGATATAGACTGTAAATTATTTCTCCAGCACCTGAAACTGTAACGAGGTGGAGCGTTCTGTAAACCACTGAGTAAGAAACTGATATTTCCACTCTCAAATACCGATGTCGGTGCCAGAATGAGATTTTCACACTGCAGTGGAATGTGTGCTGATATGAAACTTCCTGGCAGATTAAAACTGTGTGCCCAACCGAGACTCGAACTCAGGACCTTTGCTTTTCGCGGGCAAGTGCTCTACCATCTGAGCTACCGAAGCACGACTCACGTCCAGTACTCACAGCTTTACTTCTGCCAGTACCTCGTCTCCTACCTTCCAAACTTTACAGAAGCTCTCCTGCGAACCGTGCAGATTGTAGAGCACTTACCCCGCGAAAGGCAAAGGTCCTGAGTTCGAGTCTTGGTCGGGCACACAGTTTTAATCTGCCAGGAAGTTTAACCCATGTCGGTGATGTAACAGATTACAAATCTTCCCTGTTATTTACAAAGTCAGTTAAGGTGTTTGTCATGTCTAGAGAACCAGTAAATGTGTCTTCTACCTGTCTTTCACCTGCTAGATGGACACATCACAATCGATGTTCCCTCAGCTAAATGTAGGTGTCAAATGTGCAGAAGCAGTCAACCAGACAATTTACATGGGAGGAAATAATGGTCCAGCACGAACACACGTCCATATTGAATCTTGTCAATTTTCGCGTGATCACGAAAGCTGTCCATCACATGCTACGTATTAGTTCGCTATTCAGCCGTCGAGAGGACGACACGGCTAAGTCAGCTACATTCCAGCACTCCAACAGGCTTCTCCATTCGGACAGCTCCTACTGTTAGCCGGAAACTTGTGTCATTCCCGCCACAGGTCACCGGCCCTGCATGCCAAGCACGCATAAGCAGAATCATCCTAGAAAACTGGCCACGCATATACACTCCTGGAAATGGAAAAAAAGTACACATTGACACCGGTGTGTCAGACCCACCATACTTGCTGCGGACACTGCAAGAGGGCTGTACAAGCAATGATCACACGCACGGCACAGCGGACACACCAGGAACCGCGGTGTTGGCCGTCGAATGGCGCTAGCTGCGCAGCATTTGTGCACCGCCGCCGTCAGTGTCAGCCAGTTTGCCGTGGCATACGGAGCTCCATCGCAGTCTTTAACACTGGTAGCATGCCGCGACAGCGTGGACGTGAACCGTATGTGCAGTTGACGGACTTTGAGCGAGGGCGTATAGTGGGCATGCGGGAGGCCGGGTGGACGTACCGCCGAATTGCTCAACACGTGGGGCGTGAGGTCTCCACAGTACAGCGATGTTGTCGCCAGTGGTCGGCGGAAGGTGCACGTGCCCGTCGACCTGGGACCGGACCGCAGCGACGCACGGATGCACGCCAAGACCGTAGGATCCTACGCAGTGCCGTAGGGGACCGCACCGCCACTTCCCAGCAAATTAGGGACACTGTTGCTCCTGGGGTATCGGCGAGGACCATTCGCAACCGTCTCCATGAAGCTGGGCTACGGTCCCGCACACCGTTAGGCCGTCTTCCGCTCACGCCCCAACATCGTGCAGCCCGCCTCCAGTGGTGTCGCGACAGGCGTGAATGGAGGGACGAATGGAGACGTGTCGTCTTCAGCGATGAGAGTCGCTTCTGCCTTGGTGCCAATGATGGTCGTATGCGTGTTTGGCGCCGTGCAGGTGAGCGCCACAATCAGGACTGCATACGACCGAGGCACACAGGGCCAACACCCGGCATCATGGTGTGGGGAGCGATCTCCTACACTGGCCGTACACCACTGGTGATCGTCGAGGGGACACTGAATAGTGCACGGTACATCCAAACCGTCATCGAACCCATCGTTCTACCATTCCTAGACCGGCAAGGGAACTTTCTGTTCCAACAGGACAATGCACGTCCGCATGTATCCCGTGCCACCCAACGTGCTCTAGAAGGTGTAAGTCAACTACCCTGGCCAGCAAGATCTCCGGATCTGTCCCTCATTGAGCATGTTTGGGACTGGATGAAGCGTCGTCTCACGCGGTCTGCAAGTCCAGCACGAACGCTGGTCCAACTGAGGCGCCAGGTGGAAATGGCATGGCAAGCCGTTCCACAGGACTACATCCAGCATCTCTACGATCGTCTCCATGGGAGAATAGCAGCCTGTATTGCTGCGAAAGGTGGATATACACTGTACTAGTGCCGACATTGTGCATGCTCTGTTGCCTGTGTCTATGTGCCTGTGGTTCTGTCAGTGTGATCATGTGATGTATCTGACCCCAGGAATGTGTCAATAAAGTTTTCCCTTCCTGGGACAATGATTTCACGGTGTTCTTATTTCAATTTCCAGGAGTGTATTTTATCACTGTACTTACAATTAAATATTACGATCGCGATCTCAATTGGATGATATTCAACAATGAGCAAAGTATCGGAAATACACCCTGCTGACAGCTGTGGCTCAGGAAATAGAAATATCTGAACCATTCTTGTGACCTGAAATACTCTTCCCTTTGCTGTCACAGTATTCCATGTCAAATCCAGACCTTCCTTACGACTCGACATAGTCATTTCCTTTGCATATATTGGAACACACATATGCTTTAGAAGCCTGATGCTCAAGGCGAATCCATCATGCACCCCCTACTATTAAGTATAATACTTGGCCAATAACTGATTGCCGGCGATACGAAATAATACTGACCGAAAATCAGCGAGGGTGAACCTGTCTCATAAGTTTTTCTTCCAAGTGGTACCACTGTGTCTTAGAAAGAGAGACTTAATCGTCTTACAAACCGCTAGATGTTAAGAAAACTACCATATTACTGTCACAAGCAGTTTTGGTTCTATAGGTGCAGACAAGTATCCATGTTAAAAGCTATACTAGATTTATAAATCGAGATATGACATTACCTACGAATGAAATGGTTTTTCCAGACAAATACCATGACATTGAATATAGACGGTGTTCGCCGGAGTGTATACTATCAGGCCAACAGTGCGGTTCCACGTCGCCTATGGTGCAACCTCGTGATAAAATTACTGAATTTAGAAAGTGATTCGGCTAAGGAACGTGGTTTTTAACTGGTATTTGCAACTCCCTCTTGCTGCCATTAGATATCCCTCCAGTATTTGTAACGCATTCTGTCTCGATGCCATGTCAGAGGTTTGCGGTATACCCACTTGGATATAGGTGAAGGTTGATTGAGAAGGATCACAAACAGTAGATGATGTGCTGATTGAGGTTGTAAGAAATGTACACAGGCTTTTCAGATCTCTAGTGTTACGCCATCCGCTAGAAATGTTGTCTGGTGTTTGGAATCAAGTCTTTCCATTCAACCCCATACCTGCCTCGGATCCTATGGAGAAGTCCTTTAGTGATTACAGCCACTACTGACTCATATTTCTGGAATCCTCATATTTCGAAAAGCGTCACCTTTGTCAAACGTATCTGCTATAGTAAAATTCCATCAGTTTAGGTAGTCCCAATACCTCTTGCAACTTTGCCCATGTGATCGTTCCAATTTAAGTCGGAACTGAGCAGAAGCCAGAAAGAGCTAAATCCACCACCTTCTGCAACCAGTGTAGAAACAGAGTGACCTGAGTTAACGCGAAAGGACTGTGTTTTGACCATTCGGTGGAAATGGGAACAAGTTGTCGTAGCTCCACCAACAGTGTACAACGTGTAAGGTCAGCACCAAATGAAGCTTGATCCTGCAACACAAGGTAGTAGAAAAGACAATACTGTAACTGGGAAAAGGACATGAATTTTGCTACAGCATTGTGGTACATCCCCAAACTACATACAGATAGAGCAGTCTGAAGCAGATTCGCGTCCCTCAGGGCTCCATTCACCTCCATCACTCCAACATGCTACCATCGTTATTCTGTACCATCCAACAGAGAAAAATTGCGAATTATGAAAGCTCCACTAACTTCATCCGATAGCGAACTCGATAAGATTTTTACTGCATCTCTCTTCTCCCATATATCGAAAACAAATACTGTCTGCGTGCTGGCATTGAGCACATGTGACGATCCTATTAAATATACAGGTATTGATCCACTACACAGACCAGCTTAAAGTTGCATCGCCCTTACTGTAGGAGGATGACCATATCCCACAGACCATACTGTAAGTCGCAAGAGCTACTGTTGAAGAACTGGCCGCTCAGATGAATCAAGGGGCTGCCAACTTCGTCTGCTCAACGATTGTACAGTGAACATTGCTTCAAATGGACCTCCACAACAGACGCTTCATTCATGCATCCATGCTGACTGCTGTTCATAGGTGACAAGCCTGGAATTTGCAGGCCAGTACCGCAACTTTACGTCCACTGATTGGCGACAGATGGCCTTTTCAAATAAATCACGTTTTATGTTCCATTGGAAAGATGGCCATTGACGTTACAGCCCTCAACAATACTCGGAATGTTTCAGGTCGGAGAAGAGGGCATTGTGGCATCCCATGGGCGATTTTGTCATTCCGTATGGCACATTGGATCAACACAAGTATGCATCTATCCTTGGACACTACGCCCATCCCTATATGCAAGTTTGTTTTTCCTCAGCACGATAGTATCTTCCAGCAGGACGATGAAACATGTCACACAGTTGCGTGGTTCGAAGTGTATCCAGATGAGATTACCATATTTCTATCATCACCAAACTCTCAGGGTTTTAGCCCAATTGAGAATCTGTGGGACAACTTAGATCGGGCTGTTTGGACCACAGATCCTCAACCAAGAAACCTAGCATAACTGGCTGCGGCACTGGATTTGACTTGGCTTCACATCCCTGTTGGTACCTTCCAGAACCTCACTGACTGTCTTCCTGCACGTCCACGCTGCAAAAGGTGGTTATTCAGGCTTTTGACAGGTGATCATATGAACGTAACTGGATCATGTACTAGAATTTGAAGTTACTTTTTAGTTACCAAACGTAATTCTCTGCTTTTTCATCATAACTCTATATAGTAGTCCGTAAACAATAATACTGCTATGCCAGACGAGTTGTCCAGTCGTAGATACTAAGTGCTACCTGTGCAAGCAGGGGCCTGGCGCTACTTTCCTATTATTTTACTACAGAAACAATCAAAGGACCTAATTTTCTGGGTCCTTCTCCTCATAAACTACTCAGGAAAACACTTAACCACTACAGCATCTCAAGTGCACTCGAATTAAGTTCCTACAATGGCTACCACATGCAAAGCAACAGGTTTTCCTTTCGGGATCTAAGGGTCAGATAAGCTAAATGATTAACAAAAGCTTTTATTTATTTCACAACTGCTCAATATTTCAGCAATTGCTTTCTGGCTTTGTAACCACTTGATAGTGTAATAGAATTACCAACGGTCCGGCTATTACATCAGGTAGCTTTCTTCATGAGGGAGAGATAAGATTTGTCAACGCACAATGCCTTCGTTGGCACTGTTCTTAATCCCGAGGGCACATCGCCCCTACCGCCAGCGCCCTAGGCACGCGGCCCTCGTGCCGGACACGGCTGGCCCTGAATGGCGGCAACACAAAGGGCTTTGTGCCACCTGTAATCCGGTGCCAGTTTTCGGCTAGGCGCGCATTGTTTGTGTCCAACGTGCCGCCTCGCCCACTAAACCGCTCAATAGAATCCAATTACGCAGCTCGCCTTAATGGGCCCTAAACTTGCCCAACACGGCGTGAGTTCTTACTGAGTTAATCACTAGCGTCGTGTCTGCAGAAAAGGCTGCCTCGGCGCGGGGGCGGCTGAAGCAGACACAACAACAGTTCTCACGTTACGTGACTCGCTTACAAACGCCCAGGCGCGTCGCAAAACTTGCCCAAATAAAGAGACATCTCGGAGCTTTCTGTTGAAAAGCAGATTAATTAAGCAACAACAAAGGAAGGTGTCGGGCTGCCTCGGTCCACGGTCTTAGAAAGGATCTCACGAGTGTAACTCAGATTGTCCTTTTCTGACATGATATACTGCGAACTACGTATGAAAGGAACAGGCAGATTCCATATTTCTAAATTTTCCGGAAAGCGTTTGGCACGCTATCCCATTACAGACTGTTAACAAAGGTACAGTCATAACAGAGCACAGTATGCTGTCCTCGACTGCGAGTGTTCATCAGATACAAGGACACCGTCACGAGTGCCCCAAGGAAGTGTGACAGGACAGCTTTTTTTCTGTACACATAAATGATCTGGTGAACAGGGTGGGAAGCAATCTGCGAATGTTCGCTAATGATGCTGTGGTGTACGGGAAAGTAAGTTGAGTAACTGTAAGATGATACAAGACGGCGTTATGAATGGCAAATGGCTGTAAAGGAAGAAAAATGAGTTAATGCGGATTAGTAGGAGAAACATACCCATAACGTTCGGATACAGCATTAGTAATGTCCTTCTTGAAACTGTCACTTCGTTTAAATTTCTAGGCGTAAGGTTGCAAAGCGAAATGAAATGTTATGAGCATGTGAGGATTGCGGTAGGGAAGGCGAATAATCGACTGCGGTTTATTAGGTGAATTTGAGGAAAGAATGGTCCATCCGCAAAGGAAACAACATATAGGACGCTAGTGCTACCTATTCTTGAGTACTGTTCGAGTGTTTGAAATCAACACCAGATTGTTGCTGGCCGCGGTGGTCTAGCGGTTCTAGGCGCGCAGTCCGGAACCCCGCGACTGCTACGGTCGCAGGTTCGAATCCTGCCTCGGGCATGGATGTGTGTGATGTCCTTAGGTTAGTTAGGTTTAAGTAGTTCTAAGTTCTAGGGGACTGATGACCACAGATGTTAAGTCCCATAGTGCTCAGTGCCATTTGAACCAGATTGTTTTAAAGGAAGACATGGAATCAATTCAGAGTCGGACTGCTAGATTTGTTGCCGGTAGGTTCGAACACATGAACTAATGAGGAGGTATTGAATAGGATTGGGGATAAGAGAGATTTGTGGCACAACTTGACTAGAAGAAGGGATCGGTTGGTAGGACATGTTCTGAGGCATCAAGGGATCACCAATTTAGTATTGGAGGGTAGCGTGGAGGGTAAAAATCGTAGAGGGAGACCAAGAGATGAATACACTAAGCAGAATCAGAACGATGTAGGTTGCAGTAGTTACTGGGAGATGAAGCTTGCACAGGATAGAGTAGCATGGAGAGCTGCATCAAACCAGTCTCAGGACTGAAGACCACAACAACAACAACAGCAGGTTCGAACAACACGGAGATGCTTTTAAAGCTCAAACTGGAATCCCTGGAGGAAAGGCGACGTTCTGTTCGAGGAACACTGTGAAGGAAACGTAGAGAATCGCCAGTTGAAGCTGACTGCGGAACTATCCTTTTGCCACCAACACAAATTTCGCTTAAGGACCACTAAAATAAGATACGAAAAATTAGGAGGCATACAGACAGTAGTTTTTGCCTCGCTCCGTCTGCGACGGGAACAGGAAAGGGAACAACTAGTAATGGTACAGAGCGTCCTCCGCCAAGCTCCGTACCGTGACTTGAGGAGTTTGTATGTAAACGTAACAAATTGGTAAAGCGAAAGATACCCTGAACCGTTGCCCTAGTCGAGCTCTGGCTAACCACTGAAAAAATTTTGCCCTTGGTATCTGATAAGCAGTGCCTTCATTACAGTAATTCGTCTCCATATACTTTTGAAATTTTCATGCCGGTGTTGATCTTCAATTCTTAATTCCACATCAGTATCAAGAAAAGCGTGTGTCATTTTTTGAGGTCAGAAACAGCAAAATTACTAACCATTTACGAAGGTATTACTGTGTCTAGCGACTGCCAATCTCTCGTACATAAGAATACTATATAGGCTACTTCTAACCTTAATACCTATACTAATAATAAATTTGTAAAAGTGTCTTGTCTTCCAGTTTTTGTATTTGAAAACGCTAATCGCTATTATGGAAATTTCGCAAATAACTTTGGGCACCGTATAGACTTTATTTCATCAAAATCGGATATCGAAAACAAAAGATATCGTAACTGAGACTTTTATCCACATTAATATTATAAATACGAAAAAGTAACTGTCTGTTCAGTTTTGGCGACTAACCCGCTGAACACACTTCGATGAAATTGGTGTGAAAGTGGCGTGGAAATCGTAGTGATTTTCAAGCGCCGGTGAAATCGAATCTTTCCTGCCATTCATTAAAGACGGGACTGACTGCATAGGAAAAATCTTGAAAAAACGGAACATCGCGGTAATCTACACATCCGCACGGAAGATACAAGACCACCTAAAATCGGCCAAGTATGCTCGCCAACCGCTGGAAAAGCTGGAATTTATACGATTCCGTGAACTTGTGGGGAGTTGTATGTGGATACTACTGAAATAACTGTCAAAAAACGACTAGAAGAGCACAAGGGTAATTGCAGGGGAGGGGACATTGACAGATCAGCTGTTGCGGAAAGTGTTTTGCAGTCAGGAGACTATCACATTCATTTTGAAAGGACTCAAGTACGGGCAGCCACAAGTGGATACCATGAAAGGCTATACAGACAGGCCATAGAGATTGTAAAACACACCAGGAATTTCAGTAGGAAGGAGGAGGGCGCGAAATTTATTAACATTTGGATTCAGATGCTGAAGAAGACGTGTACCAGTGTTCCTCCATGGCATGATAGCAACAGCGGACGACGGCAGTCGACAGCGGCGAATTGCGCTCGCGTATTCAAAACAGGTGATGTCACGCCACTGCGTGGCAATTTTTGGAAGCGGAATTTTGCTGTAGTCAGATGCGAGCCAGGGTGTGAATCGCACATTCGAAAAAGTTACCCTCCCCCTTGAAAATGTCCTCCGCATACGGACACGAAACGTCGGGTTTTACGGTGAAATCCATTCAACCACTGCATAATACCTCATAACATTTTATTAGTTGTGTGTTTCAGAGGGGCCTCATTGTGGACTCCCGTTCGGATAGCCGACTGAATTATGACATACATAGATTTGAAGGGCACTCAGAAGTGCCAGTGGCCCGATGTTGGGCTGCATTGTAAAGTGTGGGCAGGCATGCACATCATAAAGATTCCGGTCAGCTACGTCTGACCACAACAACGGACAGTCGCTATTTGTGCACCAAAAATATCGTAACGTTTCACATCTTCGCCTGCCATCCGAAAAGAAATAATGGACTCTTGCAACATTCTGTCTCATCATGTACCACTGGCCAGACACTAACAGCAGCCGGGCTAGGGAATTACTGTCCCATGCGAAGACTGCCGTTCGCATAACAACACGAACTGCAGCTTTTGGAGTGGTGTAGTGACTCGGGAACATGGACTGCTGATGAATGGTTTTACAATGTGTTCAATAATGAATCGCGGTTCTGTACTGCCCTGGATGACCATCGTCGGTGAGGTTGGCAGCGACCTGGTGGAAGGGTTTAGCTCTTCTAATGTTATGGAGAGGCGCAGCTGTTTTGCTCCGGGAAGGGTTTAGATCTTCTAATGCTCTGGAGAGGCGCAGCGGTTTTACTCCTAGTGTCATGTTGTGTTCACGTTACCTCTCATGCATAGTATCATGGTGCCATTGTTCAACGGGCCAATGCTCGTCGACACATGGGATGTGTTACTTTGTACTGATATTGAGGTACCTGTGGCCAGCGAGGTTCCCATATCTGTCATTTAAAGAAAATGTGTATGCCTAGCTCCTATGTCTCAACCCCCTCCAGTTCCAGTATCCAGGATGTCAAGGGCTAGTTAAAACACTTGTTGGCCGCTTGCTTCAGTATCAAAGCAATGGTTTTAGGACAGCCTCACCAACCGAATAAGTGAATGCATCCTGGCCGGAGTGAGTGGTACATCATATCAATAAGTGGGCACGTACTACCACGTTCTTTGAAAATTTAATTCAGTTTCTAATCACTGAAAAAATCTTCACACATCCTTTTAACCTGTGAATTTTCATTTCATTTCCTCCTTCCCTTCTGAGGCATCACTTTTTTTTGCCAGCCAGTGTAGTTCCATGGGCTGCGTTCTGAATTAATGCACATTATTAGCAACGTAATTACATTTTAGTTCCAAATATAGTGCGCTCGCAGTTATAAGTTAAAAATCTCTTCAAACGGCAGTTTATAAATTAATCTATCAGAGGCCGTGTCTAAACAATTTTTCATCTTTTCGTGGGATCACGAGGAAAACGAATAAAACAGTCTTTAACGTCACGATATTTGTTTCAAAGTTCTAGTCGACAGAAACAACAAGTGAAGTATTGCTCCAATTTTTCTACTTTATGTAAAGCACTGTCGCGAAACGAAAAAGATTCAAAATATTATGCCTTGCTACTAACTGAGTCTATTCAAAACCAGTTTTCATGTACCCAGAATATGAACTTGACAAAAGGAAAATAAGGAACTTCCCACATTTCAGATAAGAGCAGACACCTCAGAAATACTTCAAATTACAGATAACATTTTAATTCATAACACTGCAGTTTTCACTCCAACCATGCCAATTTCATTTTGGAACGAAAGTAGTAGGTAGTTCACTGATGAAGAATAAGATCTTTGCCTCATGTCTTTGATGTATAATATGATTTAGAACCCTCAACGATAAAACTGACCAGTTACATTCTTGCTATGAGTCCTCTATTAATATCAGCGTCGCAGTAGCTTGACCTACCTTACTTGATAGAAGAAGCTCTGTTAAATCACGAGCCCTGTTTAATAACTCTGACTGGAAATATGGGAACTGTTTGTTATATTGCCAAACTGATCAAGAAAAACTGTTACAGAGTCTGCTAAAGATGTTTTAACATAAAGTGAAACGCACCGGGTTAAAATAAGACTTTTTACTACTTTACAAAGAAGATGTAAATCCAATATTACTTATAAAACTGTACCATGGAAGAAAGGCCTAGAAGATGATATATGTATGACGCCCAGTTGATAATTCCCTGGCGACCTCCATCTGAACCAAATTCACCACATCAGTTACAGTACATAAGTTCAATGTCCTAATATTTAAGTATGTCAGTGTAGCGCCCACAAAGCACTTGCTGCCTCGATGCAAGGTGCAGATCACATATGTAATGACACAGAACAGTTAAATACATAAGATAATAATATTTACAGGTCAACAAACATATTCAAAAAAACAGAAACGGGCACCTCAATTCTATCCATGACTCGTAAATCTCGTAAATACTAAAAGTAAAGAAGAAATAAAAAACTACAGAAAGGTTTAAAATACAATTTAAACACGAAAGTAAATGGGCATTACATAGAAAACTTGATTATAGTATCCGAGAACTTATCGTCTCAGGAACAGAGGAAGGACACAAGCACAATAAAAATAGCTGTAAGAAGGGAATTAATAAGCAAAGAAATCAGAAACGTCATAGGCAAGGCGTGAACACAATAAAACAAAACAGATAACCACATAGTCTAAAACCCTGAAAACATTCAGAGAAAAAATTACAGAAAAAATACAAATATGATGAAACCAGACAGGTTTAATAAAGTGGTTCACATGAAGAAACAATAGTACATCAACAAAACACAAGAACATTGTGCACAAAATAACATCACGAAGCTGAAGTCAGACAGGACAAACATATTCCACACGAAAATAAAAAATGTACAGAAGATTATACAACATACACTTGAGACAGAGAAAACTCTCATACGTTCCATCATTCTTGAGTCAGTTGCGAGGGTACAACCCCACTAGAGTGGCGGGCGACTCCGAATTCAAGCAAGCACAATTGCGGTGGCGATCGACTGTCGTGCGTCTGTTGACACTCACGCACAGGGTGTGTCCTTTGGGACGGTTTGAGAGACAAGTAAAGAACGAGTTCACGCCTTTGCGCACAGTCGGCGGTAGCTTTGACGTTTGACTGACAAGCTCCCAAGTGTGAGATATCCTGGGGTGAGGCGGACAGCCGCGGCTGGGCCGTTTCCCGGGGCACTGACTGTATGTTAGCATTTCCGCGGAAGGTTTTTCGGTGTTTATTGCAATTACGTGACAGCCCCCATTATTGTAAACCATAGGTAGGGCATTGGTTTAATTTGTAAAATGTGAACTCAAATTTCATTTTTGGTCGAAAAACACGTTTTCTATCCCCATCGCCGGCACACCAATGCATAACCGACTTCACCGATGGCAGATGGTGTGCAGCCAACGGAAAGCCGTCCGCAGCAGTTCTACTCACCACAGTGGAACAGCACAACAGTAGTACACTATGTGATCAAAAGTATCCGGACACCTGGGTGAGAATGACTGACGAGTCCGTAGCTCCCTCCATCGCTAATGATGGAGTTCAGTATGCTGTTGGCCCACCTTTAGCCTTGATGACAGCTTCCACTCTCGCAGGCCTATGTTCAATCAGGTGCCGGAAGCTTTCTTGGGGAATGGCTGCCCATTCCTCATCTAGTGCTGCACTGAGGAGAGGTATCGATGTCGGTCGGTGAGGCCTGGCATGAAGTCGGCTTTCCAAACCATCCCAAAGGCTTTCTATAGGATTCAGGTCAGGGTTCTGTGGAGGCCAGCTCATTACAGTGATGTTATTGTCGTGTAACAACTCCGCCACAGGCCGTGCATCATGAACAGGTGCTCGACCGTGTTGAAAGATTCAGTCGCCACACCCGAATTGCTCTTCAACAGTGGGAAGCAAGAAGGTGCACCGTCGGCCTGTGCTGTGATAGTACAACCCAAAACAACAAAGGGTGCATGCCCCCTTCAGGAAAAACGCGACCGCACCATAACACCACCGCCCCCTATTTTTAGTGTTGGTGCTACACACGCTGGTAGATGGCGTTCGTAGATGGCGTTCACCAGTCATTCCATCGTCACATTGTGTACCGTTATTCGTCACTCCACTCGACGTTTTTCCACTGTTCAATCGTCCAGTGTTTACGCTCCTTACACCAAGCGAGGCGTCGTTTGGCATTTACCGGCGTGATGTGTGGCTTATGAGGATCCGCTTGACCATTAAATCCAAGTTTTCTCGCCTCCTGTCTAACTGTCATAGTACTTGTAGTGGATCCTGATGCAGTTTGGAATTCCTGTGTGATGGTCTGGATAGATGTATGCCTATTACACATTACGACCCTCTTCAACCGTCGGCGGTCCCTGTCAGTCAACAGGCGAGGTCGGCCTGTACGCTTTTGTGCTATACGTATCCCATCTTGTTTCCAATTCACTATCACATCGGAAGCAGTGGACCTAGGGATGTTTAGGAGTGTGAAAATCTCGCGTACAGACGTATGACACCAATACTACCCAATCACCTGACCTCGTTCGACGTCCGTGAGTTCCACGGAGCGCCCCATTCTGCTCTATCACGATGTCTAATGACTACTGAGGTCGCTGAATCGACTACCCGGCAGTAGGTGGCAGTAAAATGTACCTAATATGAAAAACTTATGTTTCTGGGGGTGTCCGGATACTTTGATCACATAGTGTAGCAGTGGAGTGGTAGTCTCAAATTAAGCGAATTGTTTGCAGCAGGCTCTTTTTCTTTTCTTTTTTTGTGTAGTTTCAGATTTTGTGCCATCCAATGCGATGGATCACTAAATTAGTGAAATCGATATATCACCTAGTGACTGAGAGTCTATGGTTGGTGGGAGTCAGCCTCAGAGCGAGAAGTAGCAGAACCGACCACACTAGAAATGTTTACGTTATTGATGTGCAAAATGGTGGGCGTAGAAAGTTCAATGGGAAAACAGAAATGGGTAAATCAGTGTCTGATTTGCACTGTAAAATACATAATTCTAAGAGAGTTCAGAGACGATTTAAAAATGAGACAGTGAATGAGCTAAAAACGATATTGAGGGAATGGACAGTAAACTGGGGGATTTAAACGTAAGGATTGGGACTGTAGAACGGAACCTGCTTGCCAAAACTGGTGCTGTTGAGGTTGAACTGAGTGGGAATATAGACTCGCGGAAGCAGTTGTGTAACACAAGGGATGCTGAAAGAAGGAAGGCTCTAATTACTGAGGGTAAAAAAATTATGGCTTTTTGGGATGAAACCAAAACGTTGCTGATGCCAGAACTAGCAGGCACATTTGGAAATTTAACGAAAGAGATGGAGAGTGTCGTCGCTATAAATAACAATGAGATTAAAAAGGACAGTGATGGATTAAATAACTTAGAATTGTGCAGTGCATCTGGAAATGTGGGGTAGTTTGTGATGCAAGCACCCAGTGGTGAAACTTTTTCAGCTGAAAGTAAATACCATTCCGTCGATTCTATTACAGCAAGCAAAGGCTGTTTCATTCAGTGGATGAGTGACGAGAGAAAAATTAAAATTTTTTTATAACATTATTGGAGGGCTCTCCTCAGATACAGGGAAATCAATGTGTTGATCACGTCACTTCATATGCCGTGTTGGAGCAAATGTTTATGAATAGATATTAGAGGCAAGCAAAGCAAAGTATATGGCAAAATCAATTACTTAATGAATCAGTGTCAAAGGGGATAGGCGTTCAGTGAGAGAATTTTGTCAGGAGGAACTGAGGAAGTTGATGCATTTAGACATACCATTGGGTGCACAGGCTGAAATTTCCACATTACGCAGAATGATACCTGAAAATTTACTGTGAGATATTATACATTGTCCAACTATTCAATTGAAAGTTTCTTGAATTTTGTAGAGAGGATGCAACAGGCAGTGTGCTACAAGCCATGTTTAGAGGGTAATAATCAGGTGATCACAGAGATAGGAGGCACAGTATGAACTGGGATAATAACCAACATTATTAAAACAGGGATGGACAACAGAGAAAGTATAATGATGAGAGTGGGAATAAGAGGGGTCGATGGGGGAGTGATTACAGAGATGAACAAAGGCCAGAGCATGAAACAGAGATGGGAGAGGGTGTAAATATTTGAGTTACTGAAAGACAGACCTGGCATCGTAGTTATGCCAGTAGCAGGAGTGAAAATTATCGGTGCTACTGGGAAGGCCAGTAAACCGGTCACAAAACAGATTTTTGTCAACTTCGAGATATGTGGGGCACGATTTGAACAAGAGTTTGTCGTCGTGCCAGACTTGACTACGGAAGTAATTATCGGGTTAGATTGGCTATTAAAGTACCGTGCAGTGATTAATTGCGAAAGTAAAACTTTGACATGTACGTCACAAAATAAAACAATAGTAGTTAGTTTTGACGAGGCAGGAGACGGTGTGCATAGGCAATACCAGCCTATACACATTGTTAACTGGCCGGATGCTATTGACGTAGGTATGAATTTGAACTACTGTAATGTGAGGAATCTCGGAATTGACAATAGTGTAGAAAGTGAATTGGAAAGTATTGTAGACGGTGTGTCAAACGTAACACACGAACAAAGACGAGGCCTGTATGAAGTAATAATGAGGAATAAGAGTGTGTTTTCAGACAAACCGGGACTTGTGGGAGGATATAAATGCAAGTTGCATGTAATTCCGCACGAACCATTCTTCGTGAGACCGTATGCTATACCGCTGTCCAAAAAGGAAGCAGTGCAACGAGAGATAGATAAGATGATCGAATGGGGAGTGATTGAAAGAAGTACGAGTCCATACAATAACGGTTTGGTCATTGTAGCAAAACGGGATGGTAGTGTGCGTATTGTGATTGACGCACGCACGTTGAATAGGGTCGTTCAACGTGAAACAGACAGACCAGAGAGTATGGAGGAGGTTTTGCAACGTTTTCATGACGTTAAGTTCATGACTAGCCTCGATCTGACGGCTAGTTACTGGCAAATAGAACTCGAAGAAGAATCTAGGCCATACACCGCCTTCTTGTTTGCGGGCAGGTGTTATCAGTATAGAGTACTGCCGTTTGGACTTAATATATCTGTGTCCGTATTCATCAGGGCCCTAGATAAAGTGCTAGGACCGGCTTTGAGTTCAAGATTAACTGTATATGTTGACGACCTATTGTTGGCCAATGCCACTTGGCATGACCATTGTGACCTGTTAGATGAAGTTTTTAGAGCATTGCGCAGTGGCGGAATGACTCTAAAGCTAAAGAAATGCGAATTTGTGAAGCAGGAACTGAAATTTTTAGGGCATGTAATTACCACTGCTGGTATTACGAAGGACCCAGAGAAACTAGAGGCAATAAGGAATTGTCCTCCACCCAAGTCTAGGAAACAGTTAAAAAGTTTTCTAGGGTTAACAGGATTTTACCGCAAATTTGTAAAAGGACAAGTGTTTAATGATGAAAATTTGAATAACCTCTTACGCAAAAACGTTCCGTTTGTGTGGACTGACGGGTGTCAGGCCGCTTTCGAGAGATTAAAAGACGAGTTGTTAAGATCTAACATACTATTTCATCCTGATTTATCGCTACCCTTCCATCTGGGAACGGATTCGTCCAATTACGGGGTGGGGGTAGAACTGTTCCAAGAAGTTGGTGAAGGAGAGGATAAGGAACACCGGACGATAGCGTTCGCGAGTCGAACCTTATCAAAAAGTGAGCGAAACTACACGATTTCTGAGAAAGGGTGTCTCGCTATCGTGTGGGGATTCAAGAAGTTCAAGGGTTACCTATGGGACCGTAAGGTAATTATTCATACGGACCATAAGGCGCTCACTTATCTGAAGGATTGTAAACTACTTCACGAAAGACTGACTAGGTGGTCGCTGTATTTACAGCAATTTAACTATGACATCTGTTACGTAAAAGGGACAGACAATTGCGTAGCGGATGCGCTGTCGCGGTTGCCCGAGTCTAATCAAGATGTATTGAAAGATGAGTCAGATGGAGTGGTCAAATTATACTATTTTAAAGAAGTTGAGGGACGTAAATTAGTAGTGAACATCTGTAAGAATCTACGTCGTCATCAGAACGAGGACGGTTGTTTAAATATGGTGAAAACCCGATATGACGAAAGGAGTCCAGAAGGAGAGAAATTAAGAAAGTATTACAAGATATACGATCATATCTTGTACATATGTAAGGGTGAAGATAGTAATATTTGGCGGGTATGCTGGCCCACCAAATACGTCACGGAAATAATAGACTACTACCATTTGGCGTATGGTCACTGTGGACCAAAGAAATGTACGGAAAAGCTGAGTGAAGTAGTGCATTTTAACAACATGTTAAAACGCGTTCCTGACAGAGTGAAAACTTGCGATTTATGTCAGAAGGTGAAGGTTACCAACTGTACGAGTCGTGGTCCTATGCAAAGTATAAGGCCTAACGACACCTTTGAGTTACTGTGCGTGGACTTGTACGGACCTTTGCCCAAGTCATCAGGAAACTTTGCCTACATTTTAGTAGTGCTAGAAGCTTTTTCCAAGTTCATCAAGCTATACCCGATTAGGAAAGCTACAGCCAAAGCGGTCTATAGCAAGCTTGTGAACGATTATTTTGTTCATATTGGCAAGCCCAAGGCGATTCTATCAGATAATGGGGCACAATTTACTTCTAAGTTGGGGAATGAAGGCATGGAAAGTAATGGGGTCGAGGTGATCCATATTTCAGCTTACTGTCCGGCTGGGAATCCCGCTGAGAGGTATATGCGCGAGCTAGGCCGACTTTGCCGTACCTATTGCCATCACAATCATAGGGCATGGGGCAAATATGTAGCAGTATTTGAGATTTTTATGAACACCTTGAGACATGAATCGACGGGATTTTCTCCAGAGGAAATCCTGTTGGATGACAGAAGTAAAAGTTTAGTGGAAGAGATAATCAAATTCCCTCCACGGATTGACATTAGTATTGGTGTGAAAAAAGATCGTTTGCGAGAAGTAATGAAGCTAAAAGCCGATGCTCGCATACGTCGTCATGACGCTAAAACGCGTTTTGCTAAGTTTGCAATCGGAGACTTAGTACTTGTAAAAGCTCATGAGAAATCGAGCGAGATAGACAATGAAATCTCTAAATTTAAGTTTGTTTATAATGGACCATATAAAGTCATTGGTATACCTCACACAAATGCTTATTGCTTAGAGTATCCAAGCTCTGGAAAACGATTAGGTATACGGAATATTGTAGACTTGAAATTGTACCAACCTAGGATCGATTAATACCACACAATGGGTAATTTGTACAGTATGTAAATATAGAGTGTAAGATTTAAGGATGTGCCATGTTACGATGCTTTTGCCTGACCTAGAGGTCATTAAAGAAGTTGTAATTAATAAGTAATTAATTTTGACTAAATGATTTAAGAGTAACTGATTAGTAATCATCTGAAAAATCCAAGCTGCTAGTTTAAGTTTTCAGCTGAGTCACAGTAGATTAAGCAATGTAAATATGATTTTGTAACTTTCTGTAATATTTCATGAATGTGTGTTTTTATTAGTCATTGCCGATGTACTTAGACGCTGTTTTAAGTTTCAGGCTAGTACATGCGTGTGATGATGGACAGTGTTGAGTTATCCACTGTGATAGTATTAAGGGACTCCTTGAGATTACTCGGGAGTGAGTTTTTCCTAAAGAATTCAGCGAAACGGACGTTCTGGAAATGCCGTCACACAGGCAGGTGAGATCAAGCGTGCCGCACAGGCGGGCGCAACAATACTTGCGAGGCGAAGCCGCTGTCGGCTCTGTGCCGCTGTCGGCTCTTGTGCCGCTGTCGGCATTCTTTGTACTTGCGGGTACGGAAGGCGGAACTGTTTTTCTTCCTGGACAGCTGAAAGAATTCTACTGTCAATATTTATGTTTTATTTTATCTGCTGTATATTATTTTCTTGTTTAGCGTTAATTGGACATGACGAGAATATTAATTATGAAAAGGTTACATAAAATTGTGTATTCTATGTAATTAATTATTAGTTTGCGTATTTTGATAAACCTGTTTTTTATGACCATGTACTCTGATCAATTTTGCAAATAGTATTCCATTTCTTATAGTGTTACGAATTTTAATGATTTTGGAATAGCTAAACCATTTTCTATGTTTTCTATGAATTTTGATATGTTGTCAACCTGTTTTATTTTGTGCAAGATGACAGAGTGGAATAACATTAGGAGTGTCTCCACTCAATTATTATTGTCTAAAAAATTGGGTTATGGTTAATTAGATGAATGCTAAATTTTTTTGATGTTTTGAGCATATGCATTTCCGCTGTTTCTTTTTTGGGACATTTTCTGAGTCTGTTTACGTTACACGAACATCCTCAGACAATGTGGGGCACGTGTAACGCCGGAAATGCATATCCTCCTATTTCCATCTATTGTACTATTTTTTTTCCTTGCTTTGTTACCTCAAGATATGACATTTCTGTCTCTTTGTATATTGTAATTGTTTTACTATTTGTATATTTATGCATTTATGTCGATGTATAATTGGTTTGTTTCGTAAATATTATTTGTATTTTTACACTGGGTCTTGCCTAGGGAAAACTGCTATCGAACGATTACGTCGATAGGTCGTGTGAAGAATCAAAGTGTGTAGGATCTTTAGTAGTGTTAACTCTGCCGCGTGGAGCGCGGGCTGAGAGAAGGAGTCTGGCTGGAGTAGCGAGTGGAGCAGGTGTGTTGTGTGACGCTCCCGCGAGTTGCCGCGCTTTCGGGGTTTGGCAGAAGGTAATTGCGCTCGACTTGCGATGATAGTTTCTGACGTGGTGTCGCGGACGGGAAACGTTAACTAGCGCACATCAAGAGCCCGTTTCGTCTGGTGACCGTGTCGAGAAGAAGGCGCGCCAACATCCAGCTTCTGCAACAGCGACGGCCGACAATGAGTGACTGTCGCCACCTCCTCGATCGACGGCTTCGAACCTTCAATCAACCAACAAGGAAGACTGGAAGCACGTAAAGTTTTAGAACTGTATGGCAGACCTCAGCTTTTAATCTTGTTCCATTTGCCTCGCAAAATTACAGCAACTTAGCATGAACCTTTGTTGCTCATTGTCCCAATTGCATTACCAAGCAGGGTCCCTTCCTTTTCCGAAATGAACCCGAGTGTCGTTGAAATTTAAACGCCAGCACTAAAGTAATATAGCTAATTCTATTTCACTGCTTTAATTTCAAAGTTCAGTTAGCTGGCTACAATATTCAGATTACACAAGCACAAATTAAGAGTGCGAGTTTTGTTACCATATTTTAGCTTACCTGTGACTGCAGCTCAGCTTGGTACGTACTAAATTTTACTATTGTTAATTGTTCAGAATCATTTAATTCAGGCTCAAAGTTAAATCTCTTCTTTCTAAATTGCGTAGATTCAAGTAGCTTTTGAAATGATTGTTGAGGTAGTCCAAGACTAACCGTATTTTACTGAATTTCGATGTGCTTCAGAAAGAAAGCTCACTATTAACTTCAGTCACTAAATTAACTTTCGATTTTCCGGTTTTATTAATTCTTTTGCTAAATTAAGTCAGGGTGTAGCGAAATTTATTACTTCTGACAAACTTTCAGTTTTCACACTACACGTGTCAACCTTCAGTTGCCACGCTTCTAGTGCTAATTATATGTGTAATAACCTTTCTTTTTCAGTTACTATAGTAATTGTCCTTAGGACTGGCGACCGTGATTTCCCCCAAATCTCAAATACCTAATTACCGCTAGTTAATTGTTAATGTAATGGCTGCACATTTACTTGCTTTATTAACTTTACCCCTTTTCAAAATTAATTTCCACCAGTTTCATTAGCACATTTCCTTTCATTTAGATGTAACCCTTTCCTCCCTCTTTACCGACAGGTTAACTTCGGTGACGATTGCTTTTCCAAAACTCCCATTAGGTACACGCGGTTTCATTTTTCACTGTCATTAAGGTCGGTAAGTGAGGGGGAGGTTACAAGGGGAGGTGAATGATACAGAACAACAGAGACACAATTTGTTAAACAAGGATATGTTCCACCTGGGACCCGACTTGGGACAAACCACAATGACGGAAAGGGAGGCAACCAACAATATAATGATTACAGGAAAAGTAATAGAGGGTTTCAAAGTCAACATGTAAGAAAGCAGTAAGAGAGGAAAGATATGGGGAATAGGGATGATTATGGGAAATGGTGAGTTGTTTGGGTGATAGTTTAAAGATCATGATAAAACGAAAGCTTGTATGAAAAACTTTTACAGAAAATCTAGGGATCAAGGAGGATAAGTTAATATTGGGGGTTCGTTTATTGCAAAGGACTACACATGTGGTACAGACTTCAGCAATGTGGAAGGGTTTAATGATGGGAAAGCTACAGATCCTGCATTTAATGTTTTTATTGATAGTGGCTGTGATATGTGAAATAAAACTACACAGAATAATTTTATAGTAGAAGCTGTAAACGGTTCTACAGACTCCAGTGATTTAATTTCTGTTGCAAATGGTGTGAGTGGAGAAGTGGAGCAGGCAGGGGAAATAAGAGAGAGAGTGATTTGGATTTAAATGATTGGTATCTACAGCCAAATGATTTCAGAAGTGGGCACCTAATGACTCGGAGCTGAACAAGAATGATCATGCTATGCGAATCAGAGAATAAACAGGATTCTGCCAGGTACATGTATCTCCGAACAGGAGAAACGGAAGTCAAGAGCAGAGCAAATGGCAAGGTAGGGTACTAAAGCGGAAACGTAGGTAGGTACTGGTTAGATGATCTTGTGTTTGTAAAAACAAAGGAATGGTCAAAGGAAATTGACGATATTATTAAGAAGCTCTTTAAACCGTACCATGGCCCGTTTGTTGTAGTAAGCTGCCTTCACCCAAATGCTTACAGGTTAGAGTACCTCAAGTCAAGGAAACAATTAGGATTCAGGAATGTGACAGAGCTGCAACTGTAGAAACAGTAACGAGTTTATCATTACTCAAACAGTATGGTACGTACGTTTGATTACCTGTACATGTTGGGTTAATATTTTGGGTTCATATTATCTTACGTATGTTTAGGTTAAGATTTCTGGAATAAAATTTTTGATATGGGAATGTGTTCGTGTTTATTTTGGGATATATCTATTGTGTGTTATTATATTTAGGAATTTTGGATGGGATAGATAGATTTGTGATTTAAATTGTGGAACTACGGCAAATATGGAGGTGTTAAGACTAGTGAGCTACAGGCCACAACATTTGTAGTTATTGTACAGCGCCTGAGAATATAACAGAATAGGGAAAAAAGTATGAAGAAAACTGAGAACTGCATGTTATTTACTGTTATTTTGAGATGTGACAGATATTATTGCATTCTTGGGTAAATGTTTATTTTATTGTGAGTACACACCTCACTTCTTTTGGTGCATGGGAATCGAACTTACAGTCTGAATGGATTAACTGATAAGAGAATGGGGCTGAAATGGTGTACAGTAAGTAATATAAATTGATGTAAAAGATTAGTTTTTGCATATAATTTGCTGTCTACATGTTGTGAAGTTATTTAAGCAGTGGGATTAGTTTACGATTATGTAATGTGTTGTTAATGGGTTGTTTGTTGACTTTACTCTTTATTCATTTGCATCAAAACTGTGATGGAGCAGTAACGAACAGCAGTTGAATTAATTTTGTTAAAAATGAAGATTTTGACTATTGTTGATGTTTTCATGACACTGTTTCTGATTGTTCTGAGTACCATTTTTGCCACATTTTAAATTCATTTCGTCCAGATGTTGTACACTGTCAATAGCTTGGGATACTCTGACCTTGAATAGAATAAGTTGTTGCTACCGAAATGAAAAGTCTGTACCTATCATGCATGCCTTGCAAACGCTACTGTCTGTTTGTTCGCATCAGGTTTCACTCTAGAGCTTAGTCCTTAATTGTGTCAAGTCTTAACGGCAGAGCAGGTGGGTTTCGATATAACAAGTCCATGGTATCCAGACGCATTTGATGATAGGAGATAAATTATATGATTTTTTTTTGTTCCCTGCTAGTGTCATGTCAACTAGCTGGCAGGAGTGCTAGAATAAACAGCACAAAATGTCGTTTCCATGACTTTGGAGGCCTAACAAAAGTGTTGTGAAAAGTGTTTAACTGTGCCACATAGTATACATGCAGAAAAAAGTAAAGTGGTATACGTTGCTAGTGTTATACGAAAAAATGTATCAATGGTCAAAATTGATAAGCTACTGGAAACTTGAACAAAAGTTAAGAACTTCGGGAAATTAATAATGAAATCAGTCACAGAAATCGATCTTCATTTTTTTTTCTAAGCATGTTGTACTCACACATGCATTCACACATACACACAAAAATACTCGAGTTTATAGGCATTACTTGTTGACGTTCATGTATTTGTTTATGTGTTTGTTATAAACACATACTAGGATTTTGTTGTGCACAGATACACAGATAATTAAATATGTTTAGGTTAAGGTAGAGGGTGCTGATGCATAATTTAGTCCTTAGGTCAGTCTGGTCAAGTTTCTAATTTCTTTATTTCTGTAAAAAATGGTTCAAATGGCTCTGAGCACTATGGGACTTAACATCTGAGGTCATCAGTCCCCTAGAACTTTGAACTACTTAAACCTAACTAAGCTAAGGACATCACACACATCTATGCCCGAGGCAGCATTCGAACCTGCGACCGTAGCGGTCGCGCGGTCCAGACTGCAGCGCCTAGAACCGCTCGGCCACATCGACCGGCTCTATTTATGTAGTTTTAAGGCTTCAGATCCTATATTTCGTAAAATGCATGATCAAATCTTATTGAGCCATCGTGGATGCAGGGTGACGAATCAGATAGTAGCAGTAAAGTACTGGTGAAAGAGAAGGAATTTTCACTCTGCAGCGGGGTGAAGTTTGGAAGCTAGGAGACAAGGTACTGGCGGAAGTAAAGCTGTGAGGAGGGAGCCTGAGTCGTGCTTGGGTAGCTCAGATGGTAGAGCACTTGCCCGCGAAAAGGTGAATGTCCCGAGTTCGAGTCTCGGTCCGGCACACACTTTTAATCTGCTAGCAAGTTTCAAGAATAATGTTGATCAATACGTCAGAAATGTGTAGACTGCACACAGGGGATGGATTTAAGTAGGAAGCAGGTACCATTACAGAGACTGCTAGAAGCAACACGCATTCACCCAAACACGAGCAGGGAATTGTTTTATGCTGGCAGTAATAGAACATTTTTCTCGTTATACAGAGATGGTGCGAGTGCCAGAGCAGGGGACCATCAGTCACGCAGGCATTGGTTAACAGGTGGGTATTGAAGTTTGGGGCGCAAGAGTAATTATGGACCAAGGGCGAACTTCGTGTCAGACCCGATGAAAGAGTTTTGCCAGTTGCTTAAAAAAAAAGCAAGAAAGGAAGGTTGGCCAAGTTTTTTTGGACAATTGGAAAGATGTTTAGATGTTACATGAATGTGCACACCATTCAAATTGCGACACATATTTATCCTTCATAGTGAGTACATAAAACTCAAAAATACTCACTCACACAGCGTTGTCACCATTCAAGGTGAGGTGTATAGAAAAAAGAGGCCATCGCAAATCAATATGATAAGCCGACAGGCAGGAAAGGAGAGATGATCGGGAGTTGGCAAGAACGGCGATGGAAGTGTTGGCTCAGCGAGCAAGTGCTAAGGCACAGGAGGGGCGGTGAATTGAGTGAGGACATTACTTCAGTATCGAGTAAGCCAGTGGGTGATGTTGTCAAGCCAGTATTCTCCAAGAACAAAAACGAAAAAGTTTATAACATGATACTGGGGCCCCTACCAAGTAATTGGAACTACATGTAATTGAAACTACATCAGAGTAAATGTGAAGCTGCAGCTGTCGACCTTACGGGAGGCATTAGTGACGATGAGGAAGGAGGCCAAGAAGAAGAAGTGGAAAAGTGAGCCACAGGAGAGTGGGTTTTAGATACCTCACACTCAGTATGCCTTGAGGTCAAGGGAGAAATCAATATGTTTTGTAACTGTACGATTTCGGAATATTTTTCTTTTGTGTATTGTGTGTGGCATTAGCGTGGTTTATATATAAGATTGCATGTTTATTTTAGGGCAGGTTTTTTTTTTTTAATACGCTAAGATATGCTGTTCAGAGACAGCAGGCTTCCGAGGAATGGGGAGGTGATACTGATCCCTGTCCTCAGGCTCCGGTATGGGAGAAAGGATAGAAAAGAAGACGGATAGTTTTGGCAGTGCTGTACGACTTGGCCAGGGGTTGAGTGGAGGCAACCAGACGTGCTGTTATCCAGTCACAGATGGTCATTAGGTTTAGTGTTTAATCTGTGAGAGCTGCAGAACGTATTTAGGAGATTCGAGGAGGTGTTTTCAAGTATACAGTAGTTAGTAGTGAGTGGCTGAAAGAGGTCTCAGAAGAGCACAGGAATCTGCTTGGAGTATATGCACGACTAAAGGAGCTGATGCAGACGGTGATCGGAGTGGTTCCGTATTAATACAGAAAGGTGAAGAGTGGGTGGGCAGACGCTGGGGGCAGAACACTGAAAACCATATTCGGCATGGCGGACGCAAGCGACGTAAGAAAATTGAAAAAAAATTGCAGAAGCTGCCATGTGGTTAGCGAATGCTAATAAAGTAATCATGGAGTTGCAGTCCACGCAGATTGTGAACCTAGATAGGGCATTGTGAAACACAGACACATGATTAGACATCTATCTAAGGAAGTCATGGATTATACCAGAACGTCAGATAGCGCCTTGAAATGGATTTTAGAAGTGGTGAAAACACAGAGCAAATTCTACAGGCAATACTAATGATAACGAGGCTATTGCAGTCACTACGGACGAATGAGTGGAGTTAACGAATTTGCAGGAATCTATCCATTAAGTGCTACATGGGAAGTTAAGTTCCCTCTTGTCGCATGAGCAGTATCTGAGAGGGTTGAAGAAGGTTCAAGAATTGCCACTGGAATTACCGCCAAGAGTGGTACAAAGTGGTCAGAACTTACATTTCAACTAACATGGTGGTATGGTGGGTGTAACGACAGATAATGCATGGTTGTAGGTATCAGTAAGGATATTAGTGACTGACAAGCGTGCGCTGTTTTTGTTGTTACATAGTGCACACTTATCTGGTGAACTTTGCTACATTTGGGAGATCTGTGAAAATGAGAGAGGGAGGGGGCTACTGTTAGTGGAAGACAGGGATCGACAAATAGTGATGATAGACAGTGATCTCCAACAACGTCAGATCGGCGAAGTCGCCGTATGCCTGATACACGAGATTACGACCAGAAGGAGCATGCACATCAGGCGTCTCTTTAGGGATTAAATGGAGCGATCGCCTTGCGAGAAGGAAGTGATCAAACTGGAACCATACTTTCAGCGATCGTGTTCTCACTGGATACACTCAGTGTCCAACGATGTGGTGGTAGTTTTTAGTTGTTATAAGCAAGAGAAACTCATGGGAGCAAAGTGTTAGAACTGTGAGGTAGTGGACCTCACAGCAATGGGACTATATGTAGAATTATGGGACCCACGTTTCATGTGCAGTGAGTATGATGGACGTTACTCTGTTGAATGTGACACAGCCAAAGGTGTATTGACCAGACGAACCTCTAGAGATGTTTTCTGAGCCAGACATTACCTTCCTTACCGACAGATGGGAACCGAGCCTGGACCGTTCATTAAGATGGATGACAGCAACATAGGAGGGGTGATTCACCATACAGCAATTGTGCAGTATGTGGAAGAGGAATGCAGTGAAAGACGTCATGTAACCATGGCCTTGAGTGTGCAGTTCCTTCTGCCATGGCGACTCTGATTTTGCTCTGCATATTTCTTATGTATCTGAGACTACGACCTGTGCGAGAACCCAGTCCAAGAGTAATTATAGTTCGTGTAGATTGGATCCACAAGCGTGGGATGAAGATACATTTACGGAGTCAAAGGTTAATATAGTAATTTGTGTAGTAATTATGAGTACTCGATTTAGAATTAAGTACCTGTTTTAGAGACTACGGGGTAGCAGTAATTGAAATACCGAAACAGGCCAGGGCAAGACTCAAGGGCCCAGGTCTTCTCCATGCAATGGGCAGTGTAGAGCCACTACCTAGTCTCTGAATGAAAGTCATAAGTAGTGAGTAGTGTGGAAGCCACCACGGAGCGTTGTGTTAACGGCCACGAGCTGATAGTCGCCAGTATGGTGACCTGTGGGACACAGTACTAGACTCACAGGTTGGTAGTCAAGTCAGAACAGCCAATAGCAGCTGTAAACTACACCACGCAGCGATAACCACGTAACCAGCAGGGTTATACCACCACACGAGTTATGGGTAATTTGACTAGGTGACTGAGTTTAGTGAAACAAATGCGCGCCAGAGACTTTTAATACCAAGTCTGGATTTTGTGGCAAGAATCACTTCCGGAAACCAGCAGGACCACCACAACGCCAGAGCTATGCGGAACAGCGAGGCAACTTGGCACAGTCAGCAACAGTCATGTGGTTCACACCGGGCTACACACGCAGCCAGCACTAAGTCACTTTACAAGACTTGGTGCCACAGCGCCTCCAACCTGTCATGCGAGCCTACTGCCACCTCCGATGCTGAGTTCCTAATGGAACTTGACGCTACAGTGGTAGCCTCCTTCCGACTTCTGCCAGAGGGCAGTGAGTCGTACCACCTACACAGCCATCTTCGCACACCATGGTAGCGATGTGATTTCGGCAAGGAGTTGTCGGGCCTCGGCTACGCTGAGGGAAGTAGCACACCATTGACGCCAATGGTCATGGCCTTCAAAGGTTGCCGGCCATCCGTGGTCGTGCCGTCAGCATCGTATGACGCTGGTTCAGCAGCCAGGTTGGGAGCTGTCGCCCATACCTCAGTGCCGGTTAGGGACAATAGACAGAAGCATGGACGCGTCACTACGTCATTAATGAAGACAGTAAAAGTCATTCTTAACTGTTAACAGTGTTCCCACATGAGACTTCGGCCCCATCACTCACCCACCGCCCTTCAGTACTTATACGATGCAGTTATCAAGATACCCGCTACTGATTTTGCAATCACATAGAATTTGGTTCTTTCATTTTGTTATAGGCATTGTCTTACATTGACCCACATTTCGAAAGAGCTCCCATTCACATTTTATCCACGACTTTCTTCACTTTATTACGTCCATCCAATAATGATACTTTACTGTACGGAACAGCATCATCAGCGAGCAACATTGCAGTGTTTGTGGTCCTATTTGATAAAGCGTTTAAGTATAATGACAACATTAAAGATATACGCTTCCTTGGGACACACGCGATGGTACTTTCTCTTCTGCGGAGCATTCGCCGCCCACAATGGTACTGGGTTTTACTATTCAAATATTCCCCGAGCCAATAACATACTTGCGAAGATACTCCGTATTATCATATCCTCCTTAGTCTGCCTGTCACCTATAATTTGCAAGACATGCATGAAGAGAGCAAACTGCGTTTCACAGGAGTGAATTTTTTTTTTCCTCATTCCATGCTCAGTCTTTGGGACAAACTTGTTTCCCTCCAGAAACGCCATAATGTTTGGACTCAGACTATTCTCTACAGTGACAGTGATTGTGAGCATCCGGTGTTTTATCGTTTTTATAAACAGGAGTAAACTATGCTCTGTTTCAGGCACACGGAACTACACGCTGCGCAAGCAGCTCTCAACGGATATGATCTAGGAAAAGTTACTTAAGTGGCGTAATCAACGTAAAACTTGATTCCATCGGGGCGCTGCACATTGTTCAGTTCAAATAATCTTCAATACTTTTCAATACATCTTAAATACTTGTCAATACCGGAGTGCTACTATCGGTACCGTTCATTTGTGAGTTTGGTCAGCGGTAGCATGCTATTTGGTGTGAATACATTTTTAAACGCTGAATTTACAAATTTTGCTTTGTGATGCTGTCTTTATTTTCAATAGGAGAAGGATGTGCAATTAAATGCAAGGTTTGAAGCCGTTTATTGACTTAACATATCTACATCTAAATCTACATGGATACTCTGCAAATCACATTTAAGTGCCAGGCAGAGGGTTCATCGAACCACGTTCACAATTCTCTATTATTCCAATCTCGTATAGCGCGCGGAAAGAACGAACACCTATATCTTTCCGTACGAGCTCTGATTTCCCTTATTTTATAGTGGTGATCGTTTCTACCTATGTAGGTCGATGTCAACAAAATATTTGCGCATTTGGAGGAACGGAATTTCCTAATAAATCTTTCGTCACGACGGTTAAAACAAATGTAAACTAAAGAGCCAAAAAACCTGCCTAAAATTGTGTAGGGCCCCCGCGAGCACGCACAAGTCCCGCAACACGACATGGCATGGACTCGATTAATCTATGAAGTAGTGCTGGAGGGAACTGACACCATGAGTCCTGCAGGGCTCTCCATAAAGCCGTAAGAGTACGAATGGGTGGAGATCTCTTCTGAACAGGACGTTGCAAGACATCCCAGACATGCTCAATAACGTTCACGGCTGGTGAGTTTGGTGACAGCGGAAGTGTTTAAACTCGGTGTTCCTGGAGCCACTCTGTAGTAATTCTGGACCTGTGGTCTGTCGCAGTGTCCTGCTGGAATTTACCAAGTCCATCGGAATGCTCAATGGACATGAATGGATGCAGGTCATTAGACAGGATGCTTACGTATGTATCACTTGTCAGAGTCGTATCTAGACGTATCAGGGGTTCCATATCACTCCAATTGCATACTCTCCACACCATTACAGAGTCTCCACAGGCTTGAAAAGTCCCCTGCTGACATCCAGGGTCCATGGATTCATGAGGTTGTGCCCATACCCGTACACGTCCATCCGCTCGATACAATTTGAAACGAGGCTCGTCCGACAAGAGAACATGTTTCCAGTCATCAACAGTCCAATGTCGACGTTGCCAGGCCCAGGCGAGGTGTAAACCTTTGTGCCATGCAGTTATCAAGAGTACACGAGTGCGACTTAGGCTTCGAAAGCCCTTATCGATGATGTTTCGTTGGTGGTTCGCGCGCTGACACTTGTTGATTGCCCAACATTGAAATCTGCAGCAATTTGCGGAAGGTTGCATTTCTGTCACGTTGTAGATTCGCTTCAGTCATCGTTGCTACAATTCTTGCAGGATCATTTTCCGGTGGCATCGACGTCGGGGATTTAATGTTTTTATCGGATTCCTGATATTCACGGTACACTCGTGAAATGGTCGTACGGTAAAAACACAATTTCATCGCTACGCCGGAGATGCTGTGTCGCATCACTTGTGCGCCGACTATAACACCAAGTTCATTCTCATTTAAATCTTGATAACCTGCTATTATAGCAGCAGTAACCGATCTAACAACTACGCCATACACTTGTCTTATATAGGCGTTGCTGACCACGGCACCGTATTATGTGTTTACATATTTCTGTATTTGAATACGCATGGCTATACCAGATTTTTTTGGCACTTTACATAAGGGTAGAAGTGCTGCAGTTCAGTTTGGACTCTCCGACAATGTTTCTTGTACTATTAACTGAGTAATAAGCTTGCGTCGTGAATTCTAATGCTTCGTACACTGCCGGGCCAAGTGGATGACGGTAACTGTTTTCTCGAGACTTAATGGAAAAAGGAGGTCTCCATACTGTCTAATGTATCCACATACTGAATTACTGGTGACGGTAAGAATAAGAAAAAAATGGATAAACTACTGAGATAGAGCCCTGAACTTGTGAGGTACGTAATCCGATGCTTACAGTACTGAGTCGCCAAACGAAACGCATCGCCGCCGTCTTTCTAGTGAAAGTGATACCTAAGAGTCCGTTTGGTATGCACATTGCCTCTAACTCACTAAACAGTTCTCCTTCCTCGGTTTCGTACGCTAAGCTATATACTGCGGTTAAAGTCATCTTCTTTGCAGAAGTGCGGATTATGGCATGCAGCACTCATGTGCTTGGTTACGTATATCACAGCTGTTTATAAAGTAATTTAACTCGCGTATAAACTTGGTTTATTTGCATGGCAAAGGCCGGCCCTCGGTGGGCGAGAACTAGCGGCTGTTGAATAATTAGCGGTCGCCCTCGCCGGCATGCTAATGGCTTCCACACTGCCAGACTGCAGGCTGCAGTGGCGCGCGCCGTGCCGTCTCAGGGAGAACAGTGGGGTGAGGCACCGGCTGGCAAGGAACCGATATGGAGGACGGGCCACCTCGGGAAAAACCGAGCCGCCACCTGTCCTAATTGGGGGTCCCGTGATTGCCCTGCCCAGCTGGCTCGCTTCCACGGCGCCGTCTCTCCGAATTATTTCCCGCGGCGGATGAAACTCATCAGGAGCGTAGCTCGCAGAACTTTCAAGGATTAGGCGCTTTCAATGTATTGACACTATTAATGCCTACTCGATCACCTACAATGCTTCCAAAAGCGTTATAAAATTGGCTTCGTCTACATCTCAAATAACTACTCGATCACCTACAATACTTCCAAAAGCGTTATAAAATCGGCTTCGTCTACATCTCAAATAAAAGAAGATTTTCGTAATTTTAAATGTAACACTATTTCGCTTGGTATATAAACCTGCCTTTTCTTGCTGCAATGTATTTTATTTCTTCAAGACGCTTTTCGCGTTTTATTTTAAGACGTGTTCAGTGGCATCTATAATGATACAGTTTTGTTTTGATATGCGATATATGTAGATTATAATACAGTTCACGTCTCGTTTTACATAAATAAGTGATTAGTTACAGTTCTTTGCGTTTCAGGTTGGCATTTGCGTTTCCTCTCATCTGGTCGCATTTTGGATGTCGCAATATAACTTCACTTACGAAACATGAGCACATTTTTATGTAACAAACTTTTTCTTTCACAATTTTCATTTTGTTTGCCCTTGTTGGTAAATGAAATGACGTATGCCTAGGGCCTCCAGTCCGGTAGACCGTCCGCCTGGTGCTAGTCTTTTTAGTTGACGCCACTTCGGCGACTTGCGCGTTGATGGGGATGAGATGACGATGATGAAGACAACACAACACTCAATGTCTGAGCGGAGAAAATCTCCGACCCAGAAGGGAATCGATGCCCTTATTGGTTTAGAACACTAACAGTCTTGTCACTAGTTGCATGTATTTTACCAATAACAGTGATTTAAAGTCGTAACTATTTTGTGCTCACTTTATGTCACGCCCTGTTTGGTTGGTTTACAAACAGGTTGCCAACCTAACGAAGTATATCATGAAAACTAACGTTTATTGATTATTCATTGGCGTTGTGTTTATATCTATGCGTGTGTTGTCTACGTGTTTGTGTGTGTGTATATGTGTGTGTGTGTGTGTGTGTGTGTGTGTGTGTGTGTGTGTAAGAGAGAGAGAGAGAGAGAGAGAGAACGAAAGAATGAATGAATGTGTATAGATATGGCTTAGTATTTTGTGTGTATCGAAGAAATAGGATACATTGCAGGAAGGAAAGGCGGATTTTAGTTACAGAACGAATATTTCTGTGCTGCTGGGGATGACGGCCACGCAAACAAACTCGTAACAGTAGTGATATACAAGTAATATATATTCGCAATGCGAATATGGACTACCATCAGCTGAGTAATGTAATGACGACAATGAAAACTTATGCCAAAGCGGGATTCGGAGCCAGATTTACCGCTTATCACGAGTGGTCGCCCTACCATTTTTTTTTAAATCTCACGTTGTTCGGTATTGTTCGTTGCATTTGTTCGGGTGGACGTCCCATGACACACGTTCAAGTTGATTGTTGGTCTGTTCACTCAGTTTTTATTATTTTTTAATTATATTGGGCAGCTAAACCTCTGACCGAACACGCTGAGCTACCACGCCGGCGGCAATCGGAACATGACTCACGGCCAGACCCAAATTTCCATATGGTGTCAACCATGTGTCTACAACCTGTTCTCGTAATTACACTATGTGATCAAAAGTATCCGGACACCTGACTGAAAGAGATTTACAAGTTCGTGGCACACTCCATCGGTAATGCTGGAATTCAATATGGTGTTGGCCCACCCTTAGCCTTGATGACAGCTTCCACTCTCGCAGGCATACGCTCAATCAGGAGCTGGAAGCTTTCTTCTGAACGGCAGCCCATTATTCACGGAGTGCTGCACTGACAAGGGAACCTCCCCATCGCACCCCCCTCAGATTTAGTTATAAGTTGGCACAGTGAAAAACTGAACACAGATCAATCGAGAAAACAGGAAGAAGTTATGTGGAACTATGAAAAAAATAAGCAAAATGTACAAACTGAGGAGTCCATGCGCAAGATAGGCAACATCCAGTATAGTTTGAACTCAGGAGCGCCGTGGTCCCGTGGTTAGCGTGAGCAGCTGCGGAAGGAGAGATCCTTGGTTCAAGTATTACTTCGAGTGAAGAGTTGAATTTTTTATTTTCAGACAATTATCAAAGTTCAGGCACTCACACATATAATCAACTTTGCTCTCCAAAATTCCAGGACATGTTCACATTTGCTTGGACATATGCAGGATTTGACGGTCTACACACGGAAAAATTTGAAAACGTTAAAAACATATGTTTTGACAGAGCACAGGGAAAATTGTGCGACTGTGAAACTGTTCCATTCATTTGTTGCAGTTTATGTGACAAACTCTTATGTTTTCATCACTTTTTTGGGAGTGATTATCACATCCACAAGAAAACCTAGATCGGGCAAGGTAGAAGAATCTTTTTACCCATTCGCCAAGTGTACAAGTTAGGTGGGTCGACAACATATTCCTGTCATGTGACGCACATGCCGTCACCAGTGGCGTATAGAATACGTCAGACGTGTTTTCCTGTGGAGGAATCGGTTGACCTATGACCTTGCGATCAAATGTTTTTGGTTCCCATTTGAGAGGCACGTCCTTTCGTCTACTAATCGCACGGTTTTGCGGTGCCGTCGCAAAACACAGACACTAAACTTGTTACAGTGAACAGAGACGTCAATGAACGAACGGACATATCATAACTTTGCGAAAATAAAGGAAGTAAACTTTTCACTCGTGGGGAGACTTGAACTAAGGTCCTCTCGTTTCGCAGCTGCTCACGCTAACCACGGGACCACGGCACTCCTGAGCTCACATTATCCTTGATGTTGCCTAACTTGCACATGGACTACTCAGTTTGTGTATTTTGCTTATTTTTTTCATAGTTCCACACAACTTCTTCCTGTTTTCTCGATTGATCTGTGTTATGTTTTTCAAGGCCTATCCACTGTGCCAACTTATAACTAAATTTGAGGGGGGTGCGATGGGGAGGTTCCCTTGTGAGGAGAAATATCGATGTCGGTCGGCGAGGTCTGGTACCAAGTCGGATTTCCAAAACATTCCAAAGGTGTTCTATAGGATTCAGGTCAGGACTCTCTGCAGCTCAGTCCATTACTGTCGTGTAGACACTCCGCCACAGGCTGTGCCTTGTGAACAGTTGCTCGATCGTGTTGAAAGATGCAGTCGCCATCCCCGAATTGCTCTTCAACAGTGGGAAGCAAGAAGGTGCCTAAAACATCAATGTACGCCGGTGCTGTTTTAGTGCCACGCAAACGGCAAGGGGTGCAAGGCCCCTCCAAGAAAACCATGACCACACCATAACGCCACCGCCTCCGAATTTTACGATTGGCACTACACCCGCTGGCAGATGACGTTCACCGGGAATTCGCCACACCCATACCCTGCCGTCGGATCGCCACATTGTGTACCGTGATTCGTCACTAGTGTTCAGTCGTCCAAAGTTTACGCTCCTTACACCAAGCGAGGCCTCGTTTGGCATTTACCGGCAAGATGTGTGGCTTATGAGAAACCACTCGACCATGAAATCCAAGTTTTCTCACCTCCCGCCTAACAGTCATAATACTTGCAGTGGATCCTGAGGCAGTTTGGAATTCCTGTCTAATGGTCCGGATAGATGTCTGCCTATTGCGAGCCACTTCAGTTGAAGATCCCTGTCAGTCAACACACGAGGTCGGCCTGTACGCTTTTGTGCTGTACGTGTCCCTTCACGCTTCCACTTCACAATCACATCGGAAACAGTGCACCTAGGAATGTTTAGAAGTGCGGAAACTCGCATATAGACGTATGACACAAGTGACACCCCATCTCCTGACCACTTTCGAAGTTCATGAGTTCCCCGGGGCGCCCCATTCTGCTCTCTCTAATGACTACTGAGGTCGCTGATATGGAGTACCTGATAGTAGGTGGCAGCACAATGCACCTAATATGAAAAACGTATGTTTGTGTTAGTGTCCGGATACTTTTGGTCACGTAGTGTACATTATATACATTCTCTTACGGTGGAGACGTTTCACTTGAAAGTCGCTTGCCCGGTGTCGGCGTATAAATACGATATTGCATTGCCCGCAGTATTCCAAATTACGATGCAGTGTTCCTTCCGACATGCATTCATGTTCGAGTTCCGGTACGGCACAAGTTGTCATTGTCGTCTTTTTGTTACACAGCTGATGTTACTTCGTATTTGCAACTGCGCATACGTTTCATTTATTGCATAACGACTGTAGCTGTAGTCGCAGCAGTGCTTGTTTCTTCTGATATGCATGCTCGTCCGAATAAAAGTGCACCGTAATTCGGAACAATACAGGCACTACAGTGTTGTGCGTAAAAGTATTTCTCCATTTGTACACCTCAATCCCCACTCGAGATCAAGACGCCTATTGTCCCTAGTACTCGTTATGTGCTTCCTACGGTTACTAGAATGTCGAATTTAGAACGTGACACGTGGCACGGCTGCGCGGAAAAGCCGCACGGTCTAGGGCGCCTTGCCACTGTTCGGGCGGCTTCCCCCGTCGGAGGTTCCAGTCATCCCTCGGGAATGTGTGTGTGTGTGTGTGTGTGTGTGTGTGTGTGTGTGTGTGTTGTCCTTAGCGCAAGTAAGTTTCAGCTAGATTAAGTAGTGTGTAAGCCTAGGGACCGATGACCTCAGCAGTTAGGTTCCATAGGAACTTACCATAAATTTCCAATTTCCATATGTCACCTAGGTTAAAGAAACACGCTGCTGCAGTGCTATAATAGTAACTGTACCCATGATCAATTGAAGTCACAGAGCAAAAAGACAAGAAATTCTTTCCCACTACCAGTTCACTCGTTCGTCCCTTTCCATTTATTTGTGCGTTGCTTCGTGTAGGTTTATGAAACGGAGCTATTTTACAATGCAACTGTTCTATTTGAAAAACGCTATTGGTAGCTTCCTTATGACATTGCAGCGTTACCTTCTAACACTTTGTTATCTCTCTCCACCTCCACAATTCTTATTATCCCCCCCCCTCTCTCTATCTCTGTCTCCCCCTCTGATCAGTCTGATGGAGGCCGCGACTTTCCCTCTTATGCCCACCTCTTCATCTCACAAGCACTTCCATTCAACGTCCTTACTTATTTGTCGGATTTATTCCAATCTCTGACTTTCTCTGCAGTTTTTACCCGATATCTCCGTCTAATATGTGATGCTCTAGCACATGTCCTATCCCTCTCCCATCATTTTATTGTGTCATCAGTCTCCTGACTGGTTTCATACGACCCACCACATATTCATCTCAGAGTAACAATTGTAACCCATGTCCTCAATTATTTGCTGGCTGTATTCCAATCTGTCTTCTTCTACAGTTTTTACCCTTCATCTAGTCAGTGTTTTTAGTCGTGTTCCTTCTCTTGCTTATTCTGCAGAGCATTTCCTAATTTCGTATCTCATCAGTCCAGCAAATCTTCAACATTCTTCTACAACAACTCGTCTCAAATGCTTCGATTCTTTTCCATTCCTATTTTCCAACAGTCCATTTTTCACTCCCATAAAATGCTGTGCTCCAAAGGTACATTCTCAAAAATTTCTTTTTCAGACTCCTTTAAGCGAGGAATTCCCTCTTTACTTGTGTTAGTCTGCTTCTTAAATCCCTCTTTCTTTATATGTCATGGGTTATTTTGCTTCCAAAGTAACAAAATTTCTCAATTTCATCTACTACTTGATTGCCAATTTTGACATAAAGTTCATCACTAATCACATTTGTGCTCCTCCTCGTTACTTTCGTCTCTCTTTGATTTACTCTCGTCAGTCCATATTCTGTGATCATTAAACTATTCGCTCCTTTCAACGGCTTCTTTATGTTTTATTCATTTTGATTGTATACAATCATGTCATCAGCGTGTCTTATCACCAATATTCTCCACCCTAATTTCTAAACGCACTCGTGAGCCTTCCTTATATTTCCGTCATTGGTTTCCAAAATTGCAGTTTTAACAATAGAGTTTAAATCCCTTTTCAGTCTAACCTCATTTTTGATGGTCAGTCCACCTTTAACTATGGCTTATACCTATTTTTACTGAGAATTTCAAACATTTTTCTCCACTTCACGTTTGTGAACGCTTTTTTTTTCTCCCTTCCTAGATCGACAAATCGTATACTAGTGTCTTGATTTTTGTCTCCATTATCAGGCGCAATGTCAGAACTGATTTTCTGAAGCTTTTCGTTTTCTAAAGCTAAATTGATCGCCATCTAACATATCCTCAATATTATTTTCCGTTCTTCTGTATATTATTCCTATTGACAACTTTGATCTTAAGAACTGGTAAGCTGATTGTGTAGTAATTCTCGCATTTATCGATTCTAGCTATATTCGGGGTCCTGTGGCTAAAACTGTTTCTAAAGTCCAATGACATTCCTCCAGTTTCATAAATTCTACACAGCAACTTCAGTGGTTGTTTTGTTGTCACTTCCTTCAATAATTTGAGAAATTTTTGAAGACATTATATCTTTACCTTCTGCCTTAGTTGACTGCTTGTCTTTTACTGTTCTATTAAATTCTAATATTGAATCGCATATTTGCTCTTCTGTCACGTAATCAGGCAGTTCTTCCCTTCGTACAGACCTTCAACGTACTGTTTCCACCTATCCCCTTTCTCCTCTGCTTTAGTTAAATTCCTATGGCACTCTTAATGCTCACACGTTTGCTTTCTATTACGCTGATTAGATTTTTCTGTGTCCTGAATCTGTCCTTCCAACTACATTTTCTCTTATATCTCTGCACTTTTTTGTGCTGCAGATGTTTCGTTTAGTTTCCCTGAAACTCCTGTTGATTTGGTTTCCAAGTAACTTATATTACTCTCTGTTCCAGAACTTTTTGTGTTGCCTTCTTTCTTCGATCATCTGAAGTATTTCTCTTGTTATTCATTGGTACTCATTATCACAGTATCTACACCCTAAGGAAATTTCAAACCCATCTGATCATTCCACAATACTTCAGTATCTTACTTGTTTCCACACTGGTACTCCTAAAGGCTCTCTCAATCTTCACACTACACTTCATCACTAAACTTCTGATCTGAGTCTCTATCTCCTACTGGGTGTGCCTTACAATCCAGTATTTTGATTTGGGAGTCCCTGTCTCATCGTTATGTGATCTAGCTGGTATCGTCCCATGTCTCCAGCCTTTTCCTTACTATACTTGCTCTCTCGTGCTTTTTAAATAGTGTATTCGCTATTACTAGTTGAAACTTATTGTAGAGCATGAAGTCTTTCTTCTCTCTCATCCCTATTACCAAATCCGTTTTCTCCCCTTATTTTGTCTTCTTCCCTGACAACAGCATTCTAATCTTTCGTGATTATAACGTTTTCGTCTACGTTTACATACTGAATTCAATGTACACATATATTTCCTCTATCTCTTCATCGTCTGCTTGTGGCGTCTTGATGGATGCCTAATTTTTTTTCTAGGTATTGGTTTACTGTAGATTCTGACGAGATTAGTCCTTTTAGTCAACTGTTCGTAGCATTGCGTTCCTATTTGTAACGTAATCTACTAAAAATGGTTCAAATGGCTCTGAGCACTATGGGACTTAACATCTATGGTCACCAGTCCCGTAGAACTTAGAACTACTTAAACCTAACTAACCTACGGACAGCATACAACACCCGTAATCTACTCCCGTTATGCAATTGTCTGCAGCTGTTGATATTATCCTGTATTCATCTAACCATAAATCCTTTCCATTTCACTTCACTGATCCCCATTATACTGACTGAACCTTTACCTTTCCAAATTTTCTAGTTTCTGTACGATATTCAGACTTCTAAATGATGACCATTCCTGTCTATGTAGCTAGACACCAACAAAATATTTTCACCCTCTGAGGAGAAAGTTGGCGATTGAAACTTCATGAGGAGATTCTGCAGCAACTAAAACACTTTTGTTTTAATGATTGCCACCCTAATTCACGTATCATATCTGTGGCGCTCTCTTCCCTATTTCCCATAGTACAAAAAAACTGCCCTTATTTGAACTTTTTCGATGTCTTCCGTCTATCTTATCCGATGTGGCTCCCACACCACACAGCAGCACTCCTAAAGAATCTCTTTAGTAGACCTGTTGCTTTTTCTCAGTGTTCTGCAAATAAGTCGTAATCTTCGGGTTGCTTTACCCACAACATTATTTATGTGATCGTTTCAACATAAGTTATTCGTGATAGTAATCCCTTAGTTCTTAGCTGAATTTACACCCATAAAATCTGTGTGATTTATCGTGTGACCGAAATGTAGCGGATACCTTCTGGTATTGACGTGGGTGACTTCACACTTCTTATTATTTAGTGTCAATTTCCACTTTTCATACCATACCGACATCTTGTGTAAATTGTTTTGAAATTTTCTTTGATCATCTGATGACTTCAAGATGGTAAATGACAGCATCAACTACAAATAACCTAACAGTTGGTTCAAATAGCTCTGAGCACTATGGCACTTAACTTTTGAGGTCATCAGTCCCCTAGAACGTAGAATTACTTAAACCTAACTAAACTAAGGACATCACACACATCCATGCCCGAGGCAGGATTCGAACCTGGACCGTAGCGGTCGCGCAGCTCCACATTGTAGCGCCTAGAACCGCTCGGCTACTCCGGCTGGATAACCTAACAGTGTTACTCAGATTGTATCCTAAATCGTTTATGTAGAGCAGGAACAGAAGAGGGCCTATAATACCTCCTTGGGGGACGCCAGATATTACTTCTGTATAACTCGATGAGTTTCCGGCAGCTACTGCTACTTTCTGACCCGAAATCACGGATCTGGTTGCACAGCTGATTCGATAGGCAATTTGATTATAAGTCGCTTGTGAGGTACTATAAAAATATGGAATCAAATAGACATCCCTTCTCAGTAGCACTCATTACTTCGAGAATAAAACGCTAGTTGTGTTTTACATGAACGATTTTTTTAAAAATATGTTTTGGCTGTTTGTCGATAAATCGTTTTCTTTAAAATAACTCATAATGTTCGAACAGAGTATGTGTTCCAAAATCCTGCTGCAGATGGACGTTAGCCAAATGCGTCTGTAAGTTAGTGGATTACTCTTATTCTCTTTCTAGGATATTGACGAGACTTGTGCAACTTTCCAGTCCTATTCTACACCTTATGTTAGATCTACATATAGATGTATCTACATCTATAGATATAGATCTAAAATAAGGTGTAGCTATTCTACACCTTATTTTAGATCTATATGACGATGCTGTGCTCATTATATTTATATGTTTTGACGATGCCAATATGGCCTTACTACTTTAGGACATGGTGTAAAAAAGATCTGAGGATGGTCATTACGGACTGAAACCAGTCATCGTCTAAATCTTATCCTTTTTCAACACGGTTAGGTTCTTTGTAGAAATTTTGGCTGAACTTATTTCCGGCTTTATCTAGCTTTCTACACCTATAACGATTTGAGCTTCATTGTTTTATATTAGCGGTTGGAGTTCCGGTTTTTTTCCAACACAGGTACATTTATAACAACAATAGCAATAGTTTCTAGGTCTACTTTCCTGTGTCTGGCCTGCACCCTTTTAGACCGACGCCCGAGACCCACCAAGTTATAAAAAACGCCCAGTCTCCTCCACACAGCCACCGCTACACGTGTAGCAGCCTCCTGTTTGTAGTGGACCCATGACATGTCAAGCAGAACCCGGAAACCCACCACCCTCTAGCGAATCTGCAGCGTTCACGGTCGCAGAACCGTCTGAGCCTCTGATTTAGACCTTCCGTTCGGTTCTGTACCAAAGCACCACAGACGGTTCTGTCGATGATGCTACAGATGATCTCTTCATCTCGAAAGCTAGTCTGGCAGTCTTTACTAATTCAGTTAGCCGCCCCAGACCAGGACATTCTCTTCAGAGCCAAAGCGACGCACATCGTTAATTCCGACGTAAGTCATCACCTGCAGCTGGCGGCACCCTTTTGTTTTTCATAGCATGTGGAAGCACCCAATCCATATCTTTATAACTCCTCCTAATTTCCACATATAGTTCACATTGGATTACTTCCCCCTCCTTGAGAGCCATATCGTTATGTGACCCCATTACGCTCCTAACGTTGGAACTCCCAACTGCCAGTAAACCCACCGTCTGCGAATGACCAGACATTGCGGGCTGAGTGGCTTCCTCTGTAAAGGCGAGCGACTTCATCTAACTCAGGGACTTTGTCAGCCACACATAGATCCCGAAACATGTTCAGCAGGCGAAACATGGTGTCCCTCCAATCAGCCCCCCCCCCCCCTCCCCGGAAGGTCTTTCGGTCCTTGCCACTCATTGAGGCGACCTCTGACTCGGCTGCAGGTGAGGTGTTAAGTTCAGACAGATCAGCGTTGCGTGGAACATGCTGGATACGCCACTGATCCCTATGCCCATTGACAATAGCCCCAAGCTATGTAACTGAAGATCAAACCCGTCTGGAGCATATGCTGTAAGAGTCACCAACTCAGATCATATGTGAACACAGAAATTGCAATCCGTATCCACACCAAAGACGGCAAAACTGTAAACTACACAGTTTTCAGGACGCTGGACTGTGTCTAGTAAACACACAAACACGCAAGAAATTGAGAAAGTAAGCTAATATCTTCACAGATAACTGATAATCAGACGCTCCTGTTAGAAGCTCGAACTGTGTACACGCCTTGTCGACAGCAGCAAAGGAATGCGGACTCCTTCGCTAACGGTCCAACCGACGCTGACCCGATCCAAGCTAAATAAGCCAACAAAATCCGGTATGTTACGGTGGCCGATGCAACCGTAAGTATCGGCGCTGGTGCATTACACACACTGATATTAAAACGAAAAATTGTGCGTAGTAACCGTGCGGAGTGGCCGCGCGTTAGAGGTTCAATGTCACTAATTGCGCGGCCCCTCCCGCCGGAGGTTCGAGTCCTCCCTCGGGTATGGGTGTGTGTGCTGTCTTTAGCGTAACTTAGTTTAAGTAGAGTGTAAGTCTAGGGACGGATGACCTCAGCAGTTTGGTCCCTTAGAAATTCACACACATTTCAACATTTGTGCGTAGTAAACAACCAATCACGCAAGAAATTAAGAAAGTAAACTTGTATCCACACAGATAACTGAAAGTAAGACACTAGTGTTCGAAACTCGTGAATATAATTCGCAAACAAACGTTGTGCTCGCCTTATCTGCAGCAGCAACGGAAGGCAGTCGATTTCGTGAATTTTCTGTTGTCATTCCTGGATTTGTTTCTGCCCAATAATGGCAGCGGCCTCGATTGACGAATCTCCCAACGTGAAACACCGCCTGATCGCTCCAACTAATGTTCTTGAACAAATCCGGCCCTTTGTTATACCATGACAATCTCTCACAATCCTTAAACAATAACTCCTGAACGTGATGGGGTTTCCAGCTCCTGCTTTAACACAACACGCACGCCTGGTGATTACACCCTCACGAGCTGCCTGGCGTGTTGATTTATCAGAACTGTGCGTGAAGACGTGCTTCACTCCTGTTACATTTTCTGCAGATCCCTCCCCGTTGCTTATCCACAACTGACTCAGTTGTCATTAGCTTGGGGTGACAATTTCTAATGGTTTTAGCACGCCACATTCAAACCGCGAAGCGATCTGGGCGTTCTCTTGTAAAGTCACCTGTCCTGCCAACTCGTCATTCACCTCACGGATCCTGTAACAAAACACAACAACGGTCGTTAATAAATATCAACACTCACAGAACTTATGGACACTTAAAACTAGGGAGCGAATTCTGACTCACCCTGTATATTATACAACAGAGAATGTTGTTCGCAAAAATCTCGAAATGTTCTTGAACTAATTACTAAAAATTTTCGCACGATACTCTAATAAACACTCAGATAATAATATGCCACATATTTTAAAGTATATGTGGTATATAAATATATGTACTAATAAAAGAGAAACGCTGTTGGTAAAAATTTTGGGAATTTCTACAAATTATCACAGGACACTTTACTAATACGAGGTGCATTCAAGTTCTAAGTCCTCCGATTTTTTTTCTCTGGACTGGAAAGAGATAGAAACATGCGCATTGTTTTAAAATGAGGCCGCGTTCATTGTCAATACGTCCCAGAGATGGCAGCACCGTATGGCAGATGGAATTTTACCGCCAGCGGCGAGTATGAGAACTGTTTTAAATACTTAAAATGGCGACGTTTTCCTTACTTGAACAGCGTGCAATCATTCGTTTTCTGAATTTGCGTGGTGTGAAACCAATTCATCGACAGTTGAAGGAGACATGTGGTGATGGAGTTATGGATGTGTCAAAAGTGCGTTCGTGGGTGTGACAGTTTAATGAAGGCAGAATATCGTGTGACAACAAACCGAAACAACCTCGGGCTCGCACAAGCTGGTCTGACGACATGATCGAGAAAGTGGAGAGAATTGTTTTGGGGGATCGCCGAATGACTGGTGAACAGATCGCCTCCAGAGTTGGCATTTCTGTGGGTTCTGTGCACACAATCCTGCATGACGACCTGAAAATGCGAAAAGTGTCATCCAGGTGGGTGCCACGAATTCTGACGGACGACCACATGGCTGCCCGTGTGGCATGTTGCCAAGCAATGTTGACGCGCAACGACTTCCTCTTCGTCGGTTGTGACAATGGATGAGACATGGATGCCATTTTTCAATCCAGAAACAAAGCGCCAGTCAGCTCATTGGAAGCACACAGGTTCACCGCCACCAAAAAAATTTCGGGTAACCGCCAGTGCTGAAAAAATGATGGTGTCCATGTTCTAGGACAGCGAGAGCGTAATCCTTACCCATTGCGGTCCAAAGGGCACTACGGTAACAGGTGCATCCTACGAAAATGTTTTGAAGAACAAATTCCTTCCTGCACTGCAACAAAAACGTCCGGGAAGGGCTGCGCGTGTGCTGTTTCACCAAGACAACGCACCCGCACATCGAGCTAACGTTACGCAACAGTTTCTTCGTGATAACAACTTTGAAGTGATTCCTCACGGCCCCTACTCACCTGACCTGGCTCCTAGTGACTTTTGGCTTTTTCCAACAATGAAAGACACTCTCCGTGGCCGCACATTCACCAGCCGTGCTGCTATTGCCTCAGCGATTTTCCAGTGGTCAAACCAGACTCCTAAAGAAGCCTTCGCCGCTGCCATGGAATCTTGGCGTCAGCGTTGTGAAAAATCTGTACGTCTGCAGGGCGATTACGTTGAGAAGTAACTCCAGTTTCATCGATTTCGGGGTGAGTAGTTAATTAGAAAAAAAATCGGAGGCCTTAGAACTTGAATGCACCTCGTAGTTCAGACAAACAAGCAGAAGCTACTTGTTTTTAAATACATATTTATATAAATACCTGAGTAACACAGAACGAGGAAACGTTATTAGAAAAAATCTCGGAAGTTCTTTACCTGCTTACTTCACATTTTCACATGATACTATAACAAAGTTTGGACGGGGTTAGACTACACACTTTTTGAATATCGGTCTATTTATAGTATATCTACATAAGAGTCACAACGGGTAAATGTTATTGGCAAAAATCTTGAGAAGCTCTTAATCAAAATACTTCAGACTTTTTGGACTATACTTCAATAAATATTCAGGGGCAGGCCATCAGACAAGGCAAGGAAAAATTCTGGGAAGATATAGAGAAAAAAATTGTACCTCTGTCTTAGGTTGTAAGCGATCTAAAATTGGCCGAATTCTGTGATATATATCAGAAAAAGTTTTGCATCACCTCGGTTCCGAGAGTTCCGAAACCTGTACAGAAAATTGGAATAGAGATCAACATAAACATCATTTCCGCCCTTTTTATTCCGTACGAAAACCACACACTGCATGTTGTACCACCCACCATACAGCGAGAGTGGTGGAGGTTCTGGTTGCCATACACACCAGTACCTCTAATACCCAGCAGCGTGTCCTCTTGCATTCGTGCATGCCTGTATTCGTCGTGGCATACTATCCACAAGTTCATCAAGGCACTGTTGGTCCAGATTGTCCCACACCTCAACGGCGATTCGGTGTAGATGGCTCAGAGTGGTTGGTGAGTCACGTCGTCCATAAACAACCCTTTTCAATCTATTCCAGGCATGTTCGATAGGGTTCGTGCTCGGAGAACATGCTGGCCACTCTAGTAAAGCGATGTCATTATCATGAAGGAGTTCATTCACAAGATGTGCACGACGGGGACGCGAATTGTCGTCCATGAAGGCAAATGCCTAGCCAATATACTGCCGATATGGTTGCACAATCAGTCGGAGGATGGCATTCACGTATCGTATAGCCGTTACGGCGCCTTCCATGACTACCAGCGGCGTACCTTGGCCCCACGTAATGCCACCTCAAAACAGCAGAGAACCTCCACCTTGCTGCACTCTCTGGACAATGTGTCTAAGGCGTTCAGGCTGACCGGGTTGCCCCCAAACACGTCTCCGACGATTATTTCGTTGAAGGCATATGCGACACTCATCAGTGAAGAGAAGAGATGCAAGTCCTGAACGGTCTATTCGGCATGTTGTTGGGCCCATCTGTACCACGCTGCATGTCGTGGCTGCAGAGATGGACCTCGCCACGGACGTCGGGAGTGAAGTTGCCCATTATGCAGCCTAATGCGAGCGGTTTGAGTCGTAACATGACGTCCTGTGGCTGCACGAAAAGCATTATTCAACATAGTGGCGTTGCTGTCAGGGTTCCTCCGAGACATAATCCATAAGTAGAGGTCATCAACTGCAGTAATAGCCCTTGGGCGGCATGAAGAGACATGTCGTCTACAGTTCCTGTCTCTCTCTGTATCTTCTCCATTTCCGAACCACATCACTTTGATTCACTCCGAGATCCCTGGACACTTCCTGGCACAAAGTAACAATGCGGACGCGATCAAACCGCGGTATTGACCGTCTAGTCATGGTTGAACTACAGACAATACGACTCGAGTACCTCCTTCCTAGTGGAATGACTGGAACTGATCGGCTGTCGGACCCCCTCCGTCTAATAGGTGCTGCCCATACATGGTTGTTTACATCTTTGGGTGGGTTTAGTGACATCTCTGAACAGTCAAAGGCACTGTATCTGTGATACAATATCCACAGTCAACGTCTATCTTCAGGAGTTCTGGGAACCGGGATGATGCAAAACTTCTTTTGATATATATATATATATATATATATATATATATATATATATATATATATATATATATATATATGTGTGTGTGTGTGTGTGTGTGTGTGTGTGTGTGTGGAGGAGTTGGAAAATAAGTTTCCCCTGTCAGCTGTGGTCAGAATTGTGTGTGAAAATAAAAAAAAAGAGAATGAGACATTAAAGATAAGACGTATCTTCATTTTTCTACATAATTTCCAAGTACATTGAGACATTTGTCATACCGCTTTATAAGCTTTAAAAAGCCTTCCAGGAAAACATCAGGGCGTTGCATACGGAAGAAGCGTTGAACGGCTTGTTTGACGTCAACATTGCTGCCAAAGTGCCTTCTGCCGAGAGTTGTCTTCAAAGCAGGAAACAGATGGAAGTCACTTGGTGCGAGATCCGGACCGTAAGGCGGATGGTGTAGGCGCTCCCAACCAAGAGTTGCAAAATGGTTTTGAGTTGCCGTCGTTGTGTGTAGTCTTGCATTATCATCCAACAGCAGAACGCCAGACCTGAGAAGGCCAGGCCACTTTTTCCGAATCACCTCTTTCAATTTCCACAGAGTGGCACAGTACCGCGCTTCATTGATGGTTGCATCCTCCAGAAAGTCCAGCAGCAAAACACCTTTGGCGTCCCAGAAAACGGTGAGTAGCACTTTACCTGCAGACGGAATGCTTTTAAACTTCTTTCGGGCAGGTGATGACGGATGTTTCCACTCCATGGAAGCGGCCTTCGATTCGGACGTGTAATGGTGGACCAACGTTTCATCCCCCGTCACAATCCAAAACAGGTCATTGCCAGATTCATGGTAACGCACGAGCTGTTCCAGGCTGAACGCCATGCGTTGTTCCATGTGTGTCGGGGTCAGTTGGCAGGGCACCCATCGTGCTGACACCTCCTGTATCGAAGAATGTCGTGGATGATCTTGTGAGCTCGCTCATGTCCGATTCCAAGTTATGCCGCTACTCCATCGATGGTGACACGCCGGTTCGCTTTAATTCTGTCATCCACCTTCCTGACATTTGCATCTGTAGTGGTCGTGCGCGTCCGTCCAGGTCTCGGTATGTCCTGCGCTTGCTGACGTCCATCACTGAATTACTGGCACCATCTCCGCACCATTTGCCTCGACATCACACCTGACCCATGCACCTCAACAAGGCGGTTATGAATTCTGTGCCTGGTACTCCACGTACCCATTCAAAGCGGGAAAGAGCTCTCACTTCCGCCTTTGACCACAACTCCAAAACGCACCTTCTCTCCATAGCTCCGGGAAAAGACTGATCGGCTGACCTCCGCTTTGCGCAGGCACTGCGACAGAGCCATCTGCTTGATCGTGGTCGACCTCTACCCAATGGTGTATCGGTGTCTTGCACGTGCGCGTTCACCTGCCGTGTCGTCTTTCACCCATATCACACAACTCTGCCCACCGTAGAGAGAGGAAACTTATTTTCCAACTCCTCCTCGTATATTAAATAATACTGTACAGGTTTTCTATTAAAACCGAATGCGAGAAAAAAATTATATACTGTGCTGAGAAAATGTGTGGTTCAGTTTTCTATTTCGCAGTCATTTTGACTATATATCAGGGAAGTTAAACCATTGGACAAATTACCTCTCCTATGTAATTCTATTCTCTCTCATTATGTAAAATGTTAAGCACAATTCGAATACACAATAATGTGCTCTTTCGTTTTCTCGAGATCTTTTTTAGCAGAAAACAGGAGAGTTGTATTCATGGCTTATTAAGTTGTGATTTGAATACTACTACAGGATCTGAATCGTCCGATGTTCTGCAATCCTACTTGTTCGAAGATTAAAACCATGCAAAATACTATTGTTGAAGCTAATATTCTCGCAGATCCAGCTACTGGAGTCATCTCTCTCATACCCCGTATACCAATGATCATAACAGATTTGCCCATTCACTCCAAGGAACTACAAACTCCAGTAAACGTTCGCTTTGCAACACCAATAAACAACGCTCAAAGTGAGAAATAGGCGAGAAATGAAATAAAATGATCGTGTGGCACTGACGGCCGGGAGACCCCATTTGGGGAATTCCGGCCGCCAGGTTGCAACTCTTATTTCAGGTGACGCTACATTGGGCGATTTGCGTATCGGTGATCATGAACAGATGAAGAGGAAAACACAACACCCAATCACGATTGAAGAAAAATCTTGAACCCAGCCAAGAATCGAACCCGAGCCCACTGCAGGGTTAGCAAACACGTTACCATTCAATTTTCCTTTTTTTTTTATTTCGCGCTAATCACTTTTTTTAAAAATAAAAATTAAATTAAAATAAAAACGCGGTTCCTCCGCTTTATAATCCAACAACGCGACCAAATAACTTTATTTTTTTTTTTTTGAACAGGAAGGCAGGGTAAACAAACAATCTTTATTCGTACAATTTTGCTGACCTAGGGATAAGAAAAGTATCGAGACAGCAAAAACAATTTGGAAACCATAAAATCAACGTAAAGGCTGCCTATTTTTTACGTGAATAAAGTAAATGACAATCCTAGTCACGGGCGGGAGTGAAAATGAAGTTATCATCTGCATCACAATCCTCACAGCACGCGGTGTCGCCTCTTAAATGTGGCAGAAAGCCATACAATCTTCCCCATTTCTGACACTGTGGGCGGCATGTATTTCTCCGGCGTCGACCATTCGAAGGACCGTTATCTGAGGCAGTTTCGGTGTTTACCATCGTTGTTTTTTTTTCTTTTCCACGTTACCATAATCCAGTCATAGCTGGCGCCAACAGGTAGGGGCCAGTTTTCTTCTCAGTGTGCAATATGCCAATATATTTGAACCGCGCAGTACTATCTCTAGTCATTCTGCTGCAGGAGTCTTCTCATTTCTGGGACACCCCAGCTGTCGGGCGCATTGCGAAAAACACTTCGTAAAAAATTGGAAAAGTAAGTACTGTATGTCGTATGACTTCGTATGAGCTCGTGTTGTTCTTGTACACTACTGGCCATTAAAATTTCTACACCAGGAAGAAATGCAGATGATAAACGGGTATTCATTGGACAAATATATTATACTAGAACTGACATGTGATTACATTTTCATGCAATTTGGGTGCATAGATCCTGAGAAATCAGTACCCAGAACAATCACCTCTGGTCGTAATAACGGCCTTGATACGCCTCGGCATTGAGTCAAACAGAGTTTGGATGGCGTGTACAGGTACAGCTGCCCATGAAGCTTCAACACTATACCACAGTTCATCAAGAGTAGTGACTGGCGTATTGTGATGAGCCAGTTGCTCAGCCACCACTGAACAGACGTTTTCAGTTGGTGAGAGATCTGGAGAATGTGCTGGCCTGGGCAGCAGTCGAACATTTTCTGTATCCAAAAGGCCCGCACAAGACCTGCAATATGCGTTCGTGCATTATCCTGCTGAAATGTAGGGTTTCGCAGGGATCGAGTGAAGGGTAGAGCCACGGGTCGTAACACATCTGAAATGTAACGTCCACTGTTCAAAAGTGCCGTCAATACGAACAAGAGGTGACCGAGACGTGTAGCCAATGGCACCCCATACCATCACGCCGAGTGATACGCCAGTATGGCGATGACGAATGCACGCTTCCAATGTGCGTTCACCGCGATGTCGCCAAACACGGGTGCGACCATCATGATGCTGTAAACCGAACCTGGATTCATCCGAAAAAATGGCGTTTTGCCATTCGTGCACCCAGGTTCGTCGTTGAGTACACCATCGCAGGCACTCTTTCTTATCTGTGATGCAGCGTCAAGGGTAACCACAGCCATGGTCTCCGAGCTAATAGTCCATGTGCGGCTGGTCCCGGCGGAGGTTCGAGTCCTCCCTCGGGCATGGGTGTGTCTGTTTGTCCTTAGAATAATTTAGATTAAGTAGTGTGTAAGCTTCGAGACTGATGACCTTAGCAGTTAAGTCCCATAAGATTTCACACACATTTGAACATTTGCTAATAGTCCATGCTACTGTAAACGTCGTCGAACTGTTTGTGTAGATGGTTGTTGTCTTGTTGTCTTGCAAACGTCCCCATCTATTGACTCAGGGATCGAGAAGTGGCTGCACGATCCGTTACAGCCATGTGGATAAGATGCCTGTCATCTCGACTGCTAGTGATACGAGGCAGTTGGGATCCAGCACGGCGTTCCGTATTACCCTCCTGAACCCACAGATTCCATATTCTGCAAACAGTCATTGGATCTCGAACAACGCGAGCAGCAATGTCGCGATACGATAAACCGCAATCGCGATAGACTACAATCCGACCTTTATCAAAGTCGGAAACGTGAAACGTGATGGTAGGAATTTCTCCTCCTTACACGAGGCATCACAACGACGTTTCACCAGGCAACGCCGACCAACTGCTGTTTGTGTATGAGAAATCGGTTGGAAACGTTCCTCATGTCAGCACGTTGTAGGTGTCGCCACCGGCGCCAACCTTGTGTGAATATTCTGAAAAGCTAATCATTTGCATATCACAGCATCTTCTTCCTGTCGGTTAAATTTCGCGTCTGTAGCACGTCATCTTCGTGGTGTAGCAATTTTAATGGCCAGTAGTGTAAATACATCCAATAATACATCACGGACTTAATATCGTACGAATACAAATATTTCGTCGCATGTCCAGCGATCCAATTGACCGCATACGTCTTTTGTTTGGGAAAAAAGGTCTTTTCCAGTAGAAAAAGTACATCCGATGTGATTTTTGTGTAGTTAGTGCGCCGGAAGAAGGCCAGTATTCGACGCGTCAGCATCCAGACATCCCTCGCTGCGCCACACACTAAACCATGTTCTTCCGTTGCTAACAGTCTAGAGTTTGTGCAAAGAGGAGAATCGACCTTATGAATTGTATGTAATCGACTACTGGTCACAAGGTTACGGTTTATAAGAATATACCACATCGATCTCGCTGCTGTTGACAGTAATGGAGTACGCACTGCACACCAAATGTGGTTCCAAGTTCTCGATGGGAATTTGAATTCCAATATTTTGCGGTCATGGTGATCCATCAAACACCTATAGATCTCCCGATGAACACAACTATAATCAACAAGAAATGAGGCACTGTGTGCAAGAGAAGGCGTAATGTTGCCCACCGCTATCGGGGGTGCGTACGGAGGAGGAACAAGTACTTCTATCAGAGCTGATGTTATGGTATGCTTTCGTTGTTGCCAATTTCGTATCATCGCTCGCATGTAAAGCGCCAAAGCTTTGTTTCGCACGTTTGTGAGGTTGAGGCCACCGTTGCGGAACGTTAGCGATGACGTGTCATATTTGATCTTAAATAACATCCCAGTGCTAACATAGTAACCAAAGGCAGCCATGAGGCGGTCTGCAATACCCTTCGGCATTGGTAGGATCTGCGCTAAATGGGGTAGTCGTGACGCTATGTGAACGTTGGTGTATGCCACACGTTGGATCGTGTCAAAGGCTATCAGTGAGTTGTTGCGTATCGTCAGACGAACATTCTGCAGAAATCACCGAGGACTCGCAGCCGCTGACCTGCCTGCCGCCGTCCCGTAAGAGTCTAGATGTTCAACAGCCTGACGCACTTCATGTCCTGATCTGACAAGAAGGATCAGGACGTCCGCATATGCGCGACAAACGAAAGAATTCTCATTAAGCGCTATCCCAGTAAGTGAGCGTCTTGTAACACACATCAGCGGCTCAAGTGCTATCGAAAACAGCATCATGGAGAATGGGCACCCTTGTCGGCCTGAGCTGTTAATGGGAATCGAGTCCGCTTCCCGACCGTTTACTATCACCTTCGATGTAGCCCCTCGTATTAGCCTCATAACGATGGAGATGAAAACAGGTGGAATCGCCATTCGGCTCATGACTGACGCCAAGAAGTGATGGTTTATCCTGTCGAACACACGATCGAAGTCCACAGATATCATCGCCGCTCGCATTCTACACGTTTCCACAAGGGCGATAACGTCACGGTATTCAATTAACGCCGAGAAGATGTTGCTTCGCAACCCCTAGGCAAGCCTGATCAGGGGATATTGTCCTGGATATCGCCAGTTTAGGACGAGACGCTAGTAGTCGTGCAAAGATTTTATAGTCGGTGTTTAGCGTAGTGAGAGGCTGATATTGATTAACACTGCGACTCTTCACCATCTTCGGGATGGGAAGAAGAAAGCCCGTCACAAAATCCGACGGTAGGCGCATGTCCGGACGCATCGCCTCATTGTACATCGACACCAACTGTGGCATCATCATGTCCACGAATTCTCGATAAAACTCTAACGTAATCCCATCTGGCCCTGGTGATTTATGGGCCGCTCCTTTTGTGAGTGCCACCTTTATCTCGTCTTCTGTGAGTGGCTCCATAAGTGCTGCCTTAGTCTCTGTCAGTGTCGATTGCAGATGTTGCAGTATGTCTTTCCCCACTGGACGGTCCGTCAGTGTACCGGCGTGAGGTGGCGGAAATGTTCTAAAAATTCATTTGCAGTATCCTGTTGTGTTGTCAGTCCAGGGCCATCTAAACCTTGGAGCACTTTTACCAATGCCCGGCGGTAACGTTTATGTACCCGCGACACATGGTGCATCGAGGTACGTTCCCCAGTGACGGCGTCGAGACATCTTGCCCGTATTGGAATGCCACCTAGTCGTCGTCGCTTGATCGATAGGATTTGTGCCTTGATGCGATGAACTTTTGCATGATGTTCTGCAGACGGCACCTGGAATGACAGCTCCGCAGAAAATGACGAATTGAGCTTCCATGCCCCGCGGCTTCTCCACACACATTGCCTAGGGAGTGATATGGTACAAATGTAAGCAAGATGATCAGTAAATGCCGCAGGCCATCGTTACACGTGACCCCTTATCCTGTTGGTCTGCTCGCCGAGTGACTGGTAAAACAGTATATCCCTCACGGTTCCTATGAATCCTGTCCTAGGTATCGTTTAACTCCAGGTCCCGGCATAACACATGCATTCACGACAGGTATAGTAATGTGGAGTCTGGTCTTTTTGGGCTAAAACACAATTGAAGTCACCATCGATAATAAAATGATCGAATCTGCCGGCAAATAAGGGCACAATCTCTTCCGAATAATATCGAAGGGGTATAAACATTGAGAATACGAATACAGTTATCGCCAGTCCTCGTGCCGAAGGCAGATAAGCCAGGTCGCGAACCGGAATCCCGTCCCGGACCAATATCGCCTGGCCACTGTTGTTGTTCGAGTGAGGCGAGGTGCAGGATATGTATCCATGTACTTCCTGCAACTCAGGAATGTAAATTTCCTGCACCATCAGTATATCCACATCCGACGCGTATATCATGTCCCTAAACAACTGGTGTTTCACGGGCGATCTAATGGTATTTACATTCACTGTCCCTATTCTGTATGCCTGGATTCGAGTCGCTGTCATCTCCACATGATGTTAAAATGACGAAATTTCACCGTATCGATAGTCCCTTTGCACATCCGCAGAGGGTCGCCCGACGGACGTGTCCCTACGGCATTAGATTTCTTGAGATGCGGACGGATGCGAGTCCCCACCACTACAATGGTTCCCATCGGTGATTTCGTCGTCCTGCTCATCCCAGCTGATATTATTGGGGTGCTCCAAATTTCCCTGTGCGGCACTAATGTGTGACGTCTGTGGTTCTTTTGCAGCTTGAGACTCCGTCGCAGGAGGAGTGTCAGGCCCCTGAGCGGATGCGTCGTCTGAACGACATGACATCTTTTCACTGTCCGAATTCATATGGTCAGCGACATCCGAAGCTTGTGGTTCCAAGTCAGACAGGTAGATAGTGCTAGACTCATCTGGGCTCCCAAGAAGAGAAGAGAGCGTCTCCGCACAGTCGGCGCTTTGGTGAGCGTTGTTTGCGGGCCCTAACTTAGGCTTCTGGTGTTGGCGAATCTTGTATCTCCTGCTTTCTCGCCGCCGCCACAACGCCCTGGAGCCGTTCCACTTCAGCTTCAATTCCTAGAGTGATGCTGTCATCATCTTGCTGCACAATTTGTAGTGTCTGGGACTGGAGGTTGGTCGGAGCCATTCCTTCTTCAGTGGGGCCCGAAGGCGCCTCAATCAACTGAGGCGTTGGTTCGATAGTGCGCTCCAACATCGGCGTCACCTCCCCGCGAAGCGCCGTCACGTAAGTCATCGGCAGTGACGATGGTGTAGTCGGATTCTGTAAGTTTCCGCCGGGGAGTTGCACGAGTCTCCTCTGCATACAAGCAGATCGAAGATGTAAGATGTCCTTCACCACCACACACAGAGCGTGTGCGGGGCTGTCCATCATAGATGACAATAGCTTTACAGCCGCCGATGTTTATGTACGATGACACATGTTTCGTAAGGGCAATTCGCACCTGTCGGACACCATTGAGCACTGGATACGTGCTAAAACTTGCCCAACGTTCGGCTGTATGACTGATAACTCTGGAGTGATTCAGCGACCAATGATTCGGGTACCTCGAAAGGCAGCTCGAAGACTCGAATCGTACGCACGCCCAAGTCCGAATGAGCTACTAAAACTTCGCCATTATGACCATCGGAATGTCGGAATTGGAATCCTCGTTTGGCGGCTTCAATGATTCTATCGCATGCTGCGTCGTCAATCATCTTTACGTAAAGAATGCTGCCCACGATTGAGAAATGAATTCCAATAATCTCCGTGTAATTAAAATGCACTTCGTTCTCAAAAAACTTTCGATTTCGAAAGCCTTTGGTCTTGCATACTCGTTAGAAAACGTGCACTGTATCGTGTTTTTTCGGAAATTGTGTGCCATTGCGTTTGATTCAAATAGTAACAGACACGAGTTACGACGGTGTAAACACCGCTTCTTCCTCGAACGTTCGCAGCCGGGACGTGAACAAGTCCGAGTTGCTCCGCGGACTGTATTGACGGCCGGGAGACCCCATATGGGGAATTTCGGGCGCCAGGTTGCAGCTCTTATTTCAGGTGACGCTACATTGGGCGATTTGCGTATCGGTGATGATGAATTGATGAAGAGGACAACACAACACCCCATCACGATTGAAGAAAAATCTTGAACCCAGCCAGGAATCGAACCCGAGCCCGCTGCAGGGTAAGGAAACACGTTACACTCAACTAAGCATGCAGACAAGTACTTCGGTGGGGGGGGGGGGAGGAAGGTGGACGGAGAGAGGGGAGGAAATGAAGATATAGAGGGGGAAGGAGGAGATGGATAGAGAGATGTGGAGGAGGAGAATGGCAAAGATAGGGGGAGGAGATGATGGACAGAGGAAGGGAGGAGAAGGAGAAGATGTAGAAATAGATGGGGAAGGAGAAGGTGGACCGAGAGGGGGGAGTGGGGGGAGGACTGAGATTAACATGGTTCAAATGGCTCTGAGCAATATGGGACTCAACATCTTAGGTCATACGTCCCCTAGAACTTAGAACTACTTAAACCTAACTATCCTAAGGACATCACACACATCCGTGCCCGGGGCAGGATTCGAACCTGCGACCGTAGCAGTCCCGCGGTTCCGGACTGAAGCGCCTAGAACCGCATGGCCACCGCGGCCGGCAACTGAGATTAGGCGTGCATTTAATTCCCGTGTATATTTAGGAGTTGCGAAGCATTGCCGGGTTCGCTAGAAGGGAATAATACCAAGTAGCAACTAAGTGTCTATCCCCTAAAACTGTAAGCAATTACCCTGTTTTGTTGCGAGAAGTGAAGCAGAAACACTTGAAATACCGCGTAATTAGGATTACCATCAATCACATAACCGGTATTTTTGGGACTGAAATATGTTGATTCGTGCTAAACAGAGCATACCACGACATGACGAAGTAATGTATTAATTCAATGATGTAGAGCACGGACTGGTGATGATACTGAAACAAAAGGAGACATCTGCTAGTACATTTTATTCAGTTCATATTAAAAGAAAACTGAACTTGCATACATATGTACAAACCAACCTGTAGTGCACTGGGAGACCATTAGTTGGCAGACGATACAAACACAATTTGTTCCATAGGAAAACACATCGTGCAATGAGTTCAGCAAATATGGCTTGATGTGAACATTAGAAACTGTGTGCTTCTGTCAGGCGGTCGGCGGAGAGTTTGTGAGCTTGTCACATTCCACAGTGTGTCTTCAAGATTACATAAGACGATTACACTTATTCAGTCCTCACATAGTCACATTTATGCGAGAACTTACCACAAAGACTGTGTAACCTCCCCCTCACTTATCGACCTTAATGACAGTGAAAAATTAAACCGCGTGTACCTAATGGGAATTTGGGAAAAGCAATCGTCAACGAAGTTAATCTGTCGGTAAAGAGGAAGGAAAGGGTTACATCTAAATGAAAGGAAAAATGCAAATGAAACTGGTGGAAATTAATTTTGAAAAGGAGTAAAATTAATAAAGAAAGCAAATGTGCGGCCGTTACGTTAACAATTAACTAGCGGTAATTAGATATTTGAGATTTGGGGGAAGTTACGGTCGCCAGTCCTATGGGCAATTACTATAGTCACTGAAAAAGAAAGGTTATTACACATATAATTAGTACTAGAAGCGTGGCAACTGAAGGTTGACACGTGTAGTGTGGAAAACTGAAAGTTTGTCAGAAGTAATAAAATTCGCTACACTCTGACTTAATTTAGCAAAATAATTAATAAAACCGGAAAATTGAAAGTTAATTTAGTGACTGAAATTAATAGTGAGCTTTGTTTCTGAAGCACATCGAAATTCAGTAAAATACGGTTAGTCTTGGGCTACCTCAACAATCATTTCAAAAGCTACTTGAATCTACGCAATTTAGAAATAAGAGATTTAACTTTGAACTTGAATTAAATGATTCTGAACAATTAACAATAGTAAAATTTAGTACGTACTAAGCTGAGCTGCACTCACAGGTCACAAAACTCGCACTCTTAATTTGTGCTTGTGTAATCTAAATATTGTAGCCAGTTATGAATACCTTAACTGAACTTTGAAATTAAAGCAGTGAAATCGAGTTAGCTATATTACTTTAATGCTGGCGTTTGAATTTCAACGACACTCGGTCTCATTCCGGAAAAGGAAGGGACCCTGCTTGGTAATGCAATTGGGACAATGAGCAACAAAGGTTCATGCTACGTTGCTGTAATTTTGTGAGGCAAATTGGACAGTTTGAAAAGCTGAGGTCTGCCATACAGTTCTAAAACTTTACGTGCTACCAGTCTTCCTTGTTGGTTGATTGAAGGTTTGATGCCGTCGAGCGAGAAGGTGGCGACAGTCACTCATTGTCGGCCGTCGCTGTTGCAGAAGCTGGATGTTGGCGCGCCTTCTTCTCGACACGGTCTCCAGCCGAAACTGGCTCTTGATGTGCGCCAGCTAATGTTTCCCGTCCGCGACACCATGTCAGAAACTAACATAGCAAGTCGAGCGCAATTACATGCTGCCAAACCCCGAAAGCGCGGCAACTCGCGGGAGCGTCACACAACTGCTCCACTGTCCTCCTCCAGCCAGACTCCCCTCTGCCCGCGCTCCACGCGGCAGAGTTAACACTACCAAAGATGCTAAATACTTTGGTTCTCCACACGACCTATCGATGTATTCGTTCGATAGCATAGTTTTCCCTAGGCAAGACCCAGCGTAAAAATACAAATAGCATTTACAAAACAAACCAATTATACATCGACATAAATGCATGTATATACAAATAGTAAAACAATTACAATATACAAAGACACAGAAACGTCATATCTTCAGGTAACAAAATAAGGAAAAGAATTTATAGTACAATAGATGGAAATAGGAGGATATGCATTTCCGGCGTTACAACTGTTAGCAATGTTACCGACGATGTTCTTCGATCGAAACCGATAGAGACATAATAATTATATCTTATATAAATGGGGTGGTTCTTATTAACATTAGCACAGTTCAGCGACGGGGTACATTATGATCAAGGTTATTTCAAAATAAATGAAACGGAAAAAATTCAAGAGTGACGTATAAGTCCCAATTCCAAAGAAGGCACGTCTTGATAGGTGTGAATTCTACAGAACCTTCAGTTCAATAAGTCATCACTGAGTTCCGGAGAAATACAAGGAGGTTACAGTAAAACGCCACTATGAAAGACATGTGATCTCAAGACAATGAAAGTTCGTGGAAACATTTCTATGAGCAAGCTGGAGAGAAATAACGATTATACCAATGAAAGAAATAGACTTTAATTTCCACCTGAGAGGGTAATACGAGGGTCGTCCACAAAGCAAGTTCCGTTTCTATTTCTATCCGCGGCAGTGCTACGATCGCAGTTCCTAGCATGCGCGGCAGTTACTCTGACTCAAGGAGAAGACGTGCATGCCATTTCCAGATCGCTGCTGCCGACGTGTGCTTTGTAGTGCTTCTTTATAATGTCAGATGTAATTTAAAATGCCCCCACGTGTGAAATTAGATCTGTGCTTCGTTTTCTAAATGCAAAAAAAGTTAAACCAAAGGAAATTCATTGGCAAATCTGCGAGGTTTCCGGACAAAATACTATGAGTGATTAAATGGTTAGAAGATGGGTCAGACTGTTCAATGAAAGAAGTGATCAAGTGCACGATGAAGAACGAAGTGGACGTCCGTCTGTGGTTACTGATGAACTGTTTCACACAGTTGAAGAGACCTCGCTTCTAGCGACTTTCATCTCTTCTTACACCTGAAATCTATCCTTGGTGGTCAACACTTCAACGATAATGACGGGCTGAAAAAACATGTTACCACATGGTTTAATACACAGGCGGCAACCTTCTCTGAAGAAGGCATACAAAACGTTGTTCCACGCTATGACAAGTGCCTACAAAATTTCGGAAGCTATGTAGAAAAGTAGTTTAGCAGTTGTAAATTTTTGTACAATAAATGTTTTTTCTGTATCTGTACACGTTTGTTTTACATAACCAAACGGAACTTACTTTGTGGATATACCTCGTATTTATTAATTCCGCACCATGCTTACGTTACAGGTTACAAGACTTGCTCAATGTGACGACCACGTGCATCCACGACAGCCTGGAACCGCACTAGAGGTACCATTTCTCAAGTGTTCGCAGCAAGTTTCTACCAGTGAACCATGGGACGTTCACCTGTCATCACATAGGTCGTGGACTGCTCCAAGATCCGACATTGCATTCGACAGTCTCAGCCATGGCACCAGTTACTTCAACAATTTCTCTTGCAGTTGGTCCTCGGCCTCTCCCGGAAGTATCTTCCATATCGCCAGTTAATTCGAACTTCCGAATCTTCAGCTCCGCTGTTGATGACGAACAGACCTCACGGCATTCCTTCGATGGATCGTTACACTCAAAGAGCAGCAGCAGCACTATTACTGTTATTTTGATAAAACAACGAGTAAAGCCCTACTCACCCTACTCACTTTGACCAGATTCATGTTGATTGTCTACAAACGTAGTGCATACTGAAGCTTGTATTTCAACTGTACCTCGCCGTACTAGTACCGGCATCTAACGACAAGTGATGGCAATAATACTACTAAAAATACAAATCCTGCAGCTCATGTATAGTCTGAACAAAATGCTATAACGTCGGGCACCCAAATGTAAATATGTAGTTTTCCATGTACGCTGGATCAAATGCTGGAATACACTCTATGAAAATTTGTAGTTAGCAGTCTTAGAGCACAAGGAGTAAAACATTATTTACATCTTATACGGAAACCAGAAGGTAGTTATAAATCTCAAAGGGCATGAAAGGAAACCAGTAGTTTGGAAGGGAGTCAGACAGTATTGTGGCCTACTTCCGATTTTACTCACGCCGTACATTGAGCAAGCAGTAAAGGAAACTGAGAATAAATTTGGAGTGGGAATTAAAGTTCAGGTTGAAGAAATAGAAACTTTCAGGTTTGCTAATAACATTGCAATTCTGTCAGAGACAACGAAGCACTTCTACGAGCCCTTAAACGGTACAACGGTACGGGCAGTTTCTTGAAAGGGGGAAATAAGATGAACTTCAACAAAACCAAGAAATGAGTAATAGATGAGTTTTGTTGTTCGGACAGTAAAGTAACTGATGTTGGAGGAAGTAGCGAAGATATAAAATTTAGACTGGCAGTGGAAGAAACAGCGTTTTTGAAGAATAGAAATTTGTTAACATCGAATATGGGTTAAAGTGTCAGCAAGTCTTTGCTGAAGGTATTTGTCTGGAGCACAGCCTTGTAAGGAAGTGGATGATAACAGTTGCAGCCTTTGAAACGCGTTGCTGGAGAAGAACGCTGAAGATTAGATGAGTAGTTCGCCTAACTAATGGGGAGATGCTGGATAGAACTGGGGAGATCAGAACTTTGCGACATATTTATATTGGAGGGAAGTGTGAGGTGGTAAAATTTGTAAAGGAAGGTCAAGAGCTACGTTTTCTCAGGTCGCCTGATATATACATGTACCACTAGGCAATGGCCTTTGGGCACCGAGACGGGTCGTGGTTTTAAATAAAAATAAAAGTGCATCTGGTGTGAACATTTCCTTCAGAACAAATGCGGTAAGCACGTGCAAATGCGTGTTGGCTGCAGTAGTTTTTCGTAGATGAATAGGCTTGCACAAGATAGAGTAACATGGAGAGCTGCTTAAAACCGGTCTTCAAATTTACAACAAAAGCGCTGAGGAAGCAATAAAGAAAACAAAAGGCCAAGCATAAAATGGAATTAGAGTTCAGAGAGCAGAAATAAAATCATTTAGGTTAGCCGATGACATTTCAGCAAGGGTCTAACATCTTAGTATTTTCTAAATGCAGTTGTCATTCCTCAAACAAAAGGCTAACAACAAGTACTATCCGTGAAACTGAAAAGAAATTTATTCATCTCAAAGCTGCTTTCATGTTTTCACTAGTTTTGTATAGCAAGGGAGGTCTAGAGTTCGCTTCCTCCCTAGGGAGAAAGGACAAATGACGGCTACTTTCAGAATTAACGTCGCGCTTTTCCCCTGCGCTTTCAACTTTTTGAATATCGGATTATGTAAAACAGTGTCTGTGCCCGCAATACTCAATACTGCTGCAGAAAGAAGACCTCTCCTGGAAAGTTCTTCCTAGTTTTTCAACTCGTGACGTACGCCCAGGGACGGATGCCACAAGCGGGCGAGTTCTAAATCTGCTTAAGTGATAAAGCATTCATTCCAGGAGCTGTGTTTGACAAGAGACTAACTGCGCGCCCGCGCTGAGGTTAACGTTTACTCAGTCGGCCGAGTTCTCCGACAGTGACGAAGCACCACTCACTTATTAGCTTCGTTGCTCCGAACAGTTAATTTAGTCCAACTGAAGCTTTCTAGTGTACACATTGGTAATTTTTATTCTTAATAACGGTTCATATAAATTATGGCTCTGAGCACTATGGGACTTAACTGCTGAGGTCATCAGTCCCCTAGAACTTAGAACTACTTAAACCTAACTAACCTAAGGACATCACACACATCCATACCCGAGGCAGGATTAGAACCTGCGACCGTAGCGGTCGCGCGGCTCCAGACTGTAGCGCCTAGAACCGCTCGGCCACATCGGCCGGCCATATAAATTATTGTATACTTGCACCACTCACCACAATTGTATCGTTGTGATTTATTGACATCGTCTAATAGACGTAAATGTAGTACTAAATACCCCCGACCAAAGAAGATTACTCTTCAGACAGATATTTCAGACTTATATTCGGGGTGAACCAGAACTCCACAGAAAAAATTTCGGATGTTGTTCAAAGATATTTTCCGAGTATTTCGATATAAAGGATCTGTGGTCTCTGGCGATGCGTTGAGATTTATTACAATTCGTTTGATTTTTCCGCTAAATTATTTTGTAATCATTATTCTGCTGAAAATATATGCAGAGGCATGCAAATATTTAAGGTATGCACATTGTCTCTCATTTGGAAACGAATTTAATTTCATTCACTCACAGTGCTTGCAGCTGGCTGAAGTAATGCCCACTTTTCTCTTTGCTCCCATTCAGTACTGCTCGGCTCTATCTCGGGTTTGTTTTCCCGACAGCTTTAGTTGTACTCGCACGTTAAGAGGGATACACACCTGTATAGCTAGGTTTACTGATGAACAGTTGGCCTCTATGCACGTCTTGTACGGGTTGACTGCTTGCAACGGAAGAACGGCATGGGGACGCTCTACCCAGCTGTTTTCTCAGCGACGGCAGCCACACCACTGTACTTTTGGATCTGTATAAGGGAACAGACGGGAAACCGGATCCTGCCGTGTTATGAAGATTGCATATTGCACTGGCTTCTTCACTGGTGTGAAGGTGTTTTCGCAGAAACAAAGGTAACTGTAGTAATAAAGAGCATAAATCGCATTTACATTATTGCTCTCTAAGAGCCACTGAAGACCACGGACTTCTTATACCAAAATACTCAGAAAATTTCTTTGAACACACTTCGAAATTTTTTAGGTCGACTTCACGTTCACCCTGTATATGCCATATAAAATCAGCAGCAGCATCTAGAGAGGCTATCGTCGCGCCGGCAAGACTCAAACACTACAAAAATATTTTCACGTGTCTTATGCCAACGCTCCAGCTAGCCAAGACCTTTCTTGAAAATACTTTTTCTCCGTTCCCTTTTTTCCCATGGCTTACCATCACTGGTTCAGCCAGTTCGCTTTAGACGCAGCTGCCATCAGTGTGCCACTTGCCCGTCCCTTCAGACTAGCCGACGTCTCCTCGGATGCAGTATATCAAACGCATCTCTTCTTCGAAGCACCTGAACCACATGGAACTCTTCTTGACCTAGTGGTATGACTTTCCTTCCCACAAACTACGTCTGTTGACTAGGTTGGCTAGAGTTATTGGGTGGTGCTAGTGCAATAGCTGCCATTTTGTTACTGTTTCTTATCGGGAATATGTGCATGTTATTGTTGTTGTCATGTGATCATCTAAAAGTTTTCGTCTTCACCTGTTGGTAGTCATCGATGTAGTGGTCAGTTGTCAAACACTGCTCTTTATGTCGTCATCTGCTTACCTGTCTACCAATGCAATAATCACCAGTGACGCCATTCATCCTCTGCGATTCACTCCTTCTATACCACATAATGCCGCCCTGTACAACCACCACCGTACACAAGCTTAAACATCCACAGTAATAACCTGGAGGTACCCTACTTACTTTGAAGAAAACCCCCACTTTCCATTTCTTCTTTCATTTGGAATACCACCTAAATCACCACCGACAACAAGAATAACATCAACCAAACAAACTCATGTAACAGAACCAGTATCCTGCATCAAACCAGTGTTTTGTAGAACGTTCCACGTATAGCAGCAGCAACGTCAAAAGCAACACTGGCAGAATCAGCTTCCTACCATCATCATCACATGACTTTCTCTCCTCTTCCAAACTGCCACAGCTGCGGACATAAAATTAATAATTTCTACCTTTTGAAATTTCTCCCTATTCCAGTGACCACACCTCCTCCAACAAATCTCCCTTACAGCCCACTCCGCATTCTACCAAACACCCATGTATACTTCGTTTCCAAGTTCCCTGAAATACACAAACTCTCCAATAGTCTTTGCCCACACAAAACACTTCCTGAGACGTATCCTGGTGCATTCCATTCTATCCCTCCCATCAAACAAACTCTTGTTTATGCACACCCTGACCAAACATGAAATCCATACCTTCACAGTGAATGAAAGTTTCCTTCAACCCTATCGCAACCCCCTTTACCCCCTACATCATTCAGATAAACCTATTCCCTGGCCTCAGTTTCCGACAAGAAATACATCCCCATTTCTTTTTTTTATTTTATTTACACCTCAAGTTCCGTAGAACCGAATTGAGGAGCAAATCTGCAAGGTCATGGAACATGTCAGTACACGAAATTACAACAATAAAGAACAGATAAAAATAAAATGTTTATGAATCCGAAAAAGTTAGTCAGTAAGTTTAAGTAAATGCAGTCAACAATACAACAAGAATCAGCTTAATTTTTCATGGAGCGCCTCGAAAGAAGGAGTGACCCATGAGGAAACTCTTCATTTTCGATTTGAAAGCGCGTGGATTACGCTAAGGTTTTTGAATTCGAGCGGTAGCTTATTGAAAAGGGATGCAGAAGTATACTGCACACCTTCCTGCATAAGAGTTCGGGAAGTCCATTCGGAATGCAGGTTTCATTTCCGCCGGGTATTAACTGAGTGAAAGCTGCTTATTCTTAGGAATGAACTAACATTGTTAACAAGAAATGACAGTAAGGAATATATATATATTGAGAGGCCAATGTCAGAATACCCAGACTCGTGAACAGGGGTCGACAAGAGGTTCGTGAACTTACACCACTTATTGCCCGAACCGCCCTTTCTGAGCTAAAAATATCCTTTTAGAATGGGAAGAGATACCCCAAAACATAATACCATACAACATAAGCAAATGAAAATAAGCAAAGTAGACTAATTTTCGTATCGAAAGATCACTCACTTCAGATACCGTTCGAATAGTAAAAATGGCAGCATTAAGTCTTTGAACAAGGTCCTAAACGTGGGCTTTCCACAACAGTTTACTATCTATCTGAACACCTAGAAATCTGAACTGTTCAGTTTCACTAATCATATGCCAGTTCTGTGAAATTAAAACGTCAGGTTTTGTTGAATTGTTTGTTAGAAACTGTAAAAACTGAGTCTTACTGTGATTTAGCGTTGGTTTCTTTTCTACAAGCCATGAACTTAGGTCATTAATTGCTCTATTTGAAACCGTGACAATGTTGCACACAGCATCCTTTACTACCAAGCTAGTGTCATCAGCAAACAGAAATATTTTAGAGTTACCTGTAATACTAGATGGCATATCATTTATATAAATAAGGAACAGGAGTGGCCCCAACACTGATTCCTGGGGCATCCCCCAGACTTGACTCTACCCCACTCAGACCCCACGTCACAGCCAATCTCAATATTGTGAATAATGACTTTTTGCTGCCTGTTGCGAAAGTAAGAGGTTAATCAATTGAGATACTCCCCGTATTCCGTAATGGTCCAACTTCTGGAGCAATATTTTGTGATCAACACAATCAAACGCCTTACTTAAATCAAAAAGTATGCCTAGCGTTCGAAACCTTTTGTTTAAACCATCCAGTACCTCACAGAGAAAAGAGAATATAGAACATTCATTTGTTAAACGACATCTAAGGCCGAACAGTACATTTGATAGCAAATCGTGTGATATAAAATGATCAGTTATCCTTAAATACACAGCCTTTTCAATAACTTTAGCGAACACGGCATAGAAATAGGTCTAAAATTGTCTGCATTATCCTTTTCTCCGTTTTTATAAAGTGGCTTTACTACTGAGCACTTTAATCGTTCAGGAAACTGACCATTTGTAACATACTAATAACCACCCAAAAGTTATTCGAGACTTCTCCCACATCAGATGAAATGATACCCACAGGGAATCAGCTAAAAACCACCCACCATTCTTCGAACAACATAATTACAACATTCTTCCCGTCTCCTTCCTACAGGAGACATTTTCTGATGTTGTATTCACACACATTCTTACAGAGAGCAATTCTAACTGTCCAACTCTCCCTCCCCCCTCCCCTTCCCCCTCAAGGTTTACTGTTCTGCGAAACCTTCAGTTATACCCTGCCAGACACAGGACAACAATGCATTCACTTTCCATCAGCAAATACAGAGACAAAACAAAGAGTTCAAAAGTACCGATGCTGCGCCGGACATGAACCATACTTAAAGCAGTACTCCCCATTTACTCTCCCAAGTATTGGTTAACATTCAGTCAACTCACATACAGTAATTCCCATAGCTGACAATCAGAGTAAAGCGGATTCATCCTATGTCTTTGATATATTTAGCTAAATACCGACGGCCCTCATTTCGTTTACTCCCTATTCCTACGAGCCTATGAAATATGAACTTCCACTGAATGGTTGACATATCACACACAGAGCTAAAGTCACTAATCACAGCATACGACATACTCGTAAAACAAGTACTACACAAAAAGGGCAAAGGCAACACTGCCCCAGATCGCGGCTGGTTTACCTACAGAATCCTAAAAGTATATCCTCTGCTGTGCAGTAACCTTTCAACCCTTTACACCACGATTCTCTCTACATGTTGTGTCACCACACTGTGGAAAACCTCACCAACTCTAATTTTCCTCAAACTGTACAAACCTTAGAGTGATACTTCCTCTCGCCACCTACCAGCTTTGCCTCGGTATTTAGCAGGCTCTTTGAATCCATCCTCTCCATACATCCATCAACATAAGAACTAACACTCACTTCTTCCGGTTGACCAGTATTGCTTTTATTCCAACTTATCCTCTTATGACCGAGTCTTGTACCGCACTGATTTTCTATCTCACTAAATACTCCACAAAAGCTTGAGAAAGTCTATGAGCACGGACGGAATTAGGGCTTTCATTTCAAAATTCGGACAAACGCACTTCCAAAACTTTGTGCGCCTTATTGCACAATTCGTAACTAATCGCCCATTCTTTGTCGCTGTTAACAGTTCTAATATCTTCCAGCCCACTGTAAGTGTGTCCAGAGGCTCTGTCCTCTCTTCTCTCTTCTCCATAAACTCTTCGAACAAAACTTCAAAGACACCCACTCCCAGACAACGCAACCCGGAAATTACAATCCATAATCATCGATCCAATCAATTTAATTCTTTCTACGACCCCCCCTTCCCCCGCCCCCTCCCCACACACACACACAAAAAAATAAAAAAGTTCCGTTGTTACTTTCTGTTTCCTACATTATTTTCCATTAATTTTTAAGTTGCCTTTCGTTGATTAAAAACGAAGAAACTTAATACTATTAATTATATTTAGCACTACCAATGGCAATCACCTTTTATTAATTTTAAAACCTATGTAAATATTTCACCTCTAAGACAAAAATTCCACGAAGGAATTATCCAAATGGGACTGAAACTGGTAGATGTGATGTACATGTACCGACAAACAAATGACTAATATTTCACAAAAAATTGGATGATTTATTCAAGAGGAAGTGCTTCATAAATTGAACAAGTCCATAACGTATTGATCCACCTCTGGCCCCTATACAATCAGTTATTCGGCTTGAGAGTGATGGTAGACTTGCTGGGTGTCCTGCAGAGGGATGACGCGCCACGTTTTGTCCAATTGACGAGTTAGATCGTCAAAATCTCGAGATGACTGGACGGTCCTGATCAAAATTCTCCAAGCGTTCTCAATTGGTAAGAGATGTGGCGACCTTGCTGCCAATGTGGGATCTGTCAGGCACGAGGACAAGCATTAGAAACTCTCGCCGTGTGTGGGCATATCTAGTTGAGATGTAAGCCCAGAATGGCTTGCCATGAAGGGAAACAACACGAGGTGGAATGGCACCCCAAGTCTTCGCTCCTGGCTGTAGAGCAGTAACGTGAGCGACAGTCAGGTTGATATCGCACTACTGTCCGGGGCGTCTCCAGACACGTCTTCGGCCTGGAATCTCCTTGAATGGAACAGAACTGTCTTCAGTGACGAGTCTCGCTTCGAAATGAGACCTGATGACCAGCGAAGACGTCTGGAGATGCCCTAGAGATGGACGGGACACCAGCCTGATGACTGTCGCCCGCTGTATGGCTCGACACCCAAAAGTAGAGGCCGGTGGGGGGGGGGGGGAGGGGCACTCCATTTCATAACAGGACCCCTTTGATTGTCATCAGCGGCACTCTTACAGCACAGCGGTACATCGACTGTATTCTATGCCCCATTTTGTTGCCCTTCATTGCAAGCTATCCTGGGCTTATATTTCAGAATCGTAATGTCCGTTCACACACGGCTCGTGTTTCTACTGTTTGTCTTCATACCTGCCAAATCCTCCCTTGCGGAGAAGGTCGCTGGATCGCTCTTCAATTCAGAACGGTTGGAGCATTATGGGCCGTAGAACCATTTCTAGGTTTTGACGATATAACGTGCCAGTTGGACAGAGTTTAGCATGATATCGCTCAGAAGAACATCAAGCAACTGTATCATCCAGTGCACCGAATAACTGCTTGCGTAAGGGCCAGAGGTGGACCAACGTGTTATTGATCTTGTGATGAAGCAACCTGGGATAATTTTAATTCCACTCTTGTTTTGCCATCTGCCTCCTTAAAATTCGTTTTTTTTTCTTTTAACAATTTACCATTAACAGATGTGGATATAGTCTGCATTTTCATAATAAAGAAAGGTTGGGCCTCAGTTTTAATGAATATAACACCAGATCTAATTTTGTGCTTAGTGTTAGGTATGTAATTGATTTTCTAATATATTTTGACTATTCCTAGTTAGTATCTTTCGTTATAGGGTGAAATCAGTAACTGTTTCGTAACTTAAAGTCTGTTGTTGACATATAAACAAATATAAATTCTGTAATAATTGTAAACACTTGGAAGACGAAATTCTAATAATGTTAAAATATCTATTTGGCTCTATTCGAAAACATGTTAACAAAACCAGCCCTTGATTAATTGCAAAGTAATTAACAGTTTTGTCAAAACTATTGTTTGCGTAATGATATTTGTTCATTTCATGATTTAAACAAATAATTTGGTATAACTCTTGTAGTGGAAGAAACGGTTAAAAAGACGCAATTTTTGGATGAATTCAGTTAATCGAATGAGTTATGTTTTAATTGTAATTTCTGTAAACTTAACTTTAAACAATGTGTAGTTTCAGTACCTATTATTGTGATGATGTAGAAGGGTCTGATTTTTGGTCATGAGACAGTCAGTCTACTCCCGAGTTTCAGAGGAGGAACCTGTGCTGGTTAGAACGACAACGATTCATTAACTTAGCAGTGTAATAAGTGTTACACAATTAGGCCATGTGTTAAAACAGTGACAGTGTCTGCTCCATACATACCTTTCTATTCTTCAACAAATGTGAACTTTGTGGTTAGGGTTTTACTGCTCGTAGATGTTCAACAGTAATCTATTGTAGCAGTGTGGGGAGGTTCGTCTGCTAACTATTAATGAGGCTTATCGGAAGTTAGAACAATAGTGCACTGGCCAAATACTACGGTGTATTATTTGGGGGCTGAACATAAAGTAAAAGACAGTGAAGCGCAACCGTGCATTTGTCGAATGGTTCAAATGGCTCTGAGCACTATGGGACTTAACTTCTGAGGTCATCAGTCCCCTAGAACTTAGAACTACTTAAACCTAACTAACCTAAGGACATCACACACATCCATGCCTAAGGCAGGATTCGAACCTGTGACCGTAGTGGCCACGCGGTCCCAGACTGTAGCGCCTAGAACCGCCCGTCCAACCCGGCCGGCTGTGCATTTGCCGGGTACATCATATACAGTAGTTAGTGTCTCAATTACAAACCCCATTTTTTAGCCAGTGTAGCAACACAGTAAGTCGACACTGAGGACAATGAACAAACATAGAAATAAAGCAGGTAGAACCACTACAATCTGGTCAGTTTGTGTAGCTCTTTCTCTTGAATAAACCATCTAGTTTTTGTGAAGCTTTTTCTCTTGAATGAACCATCCAATTTTTCTGAAACTGTAATAATTTTTTGTCTGTACATGCGCTTACTTCTTTTCTTGTCTTAGGTCATATTTTTCTCCAAGATAATGAATTTTTAGTCTACTTAGCTGAAGAGTGGATTATAATGCTAACAGTCCATCGCAAGTCAATATGAGTCATGTGGGACGATACAGCAGTGAATGCGTCACTCAGATGAGTGACTCGAAATGCCGGTCGGAGGAGGGCTTAGTGCCTCGGGACAATTTCAGTACATCTAAGTCCGGTATCACCTGCACTACAGTTACGTTGTGGGTACTTAAATCACACCACTAGGTATTTGGTTTTCGAGATTGCTCCCAGTGACTAATTCCCCTTGTGGTAGTCGGATAATTTACGGACTACGCCTATTTACGCACTTTACATTACATCTACTTAACTGTATAGTCCACTATAGGTTTCATATCACTTGTAAAGTGTAAAGTCTGCAGTCAGTTTTATATTACGCCTCATTCGATGAAATGTTAGTAGGAATAAATAAGATTAACTACTTTTAGTGACAGTGATTATTTTGGGTTATAGCTTACCTGCGTAATGCACAACTCATTCGAAATTTAAAGAGAGTTCACAGTAGTTAGCAATTTTATAATCATAGTAAGAATTCATCTTACAAATCAATCGCGGGGGTCGGTTTTGAACTTGGGGCTTCCTAGCAGACCATCCTATGCAGCAGCAGTGCACTGTGTGAAATTTAATGTGAACTAGCTGCATCCCTTCATGTTTGATGTTTCTTTCCGAAAGCCGTGGCAGGATACCTCTTTGTTTGATTGATGTCTTGGCGACCAAATCCACCTTACCTGAAGCCAATGGAAAACATCTGCGACGCTATCGGGCGCCAGCTCCCTGACCACAAACCACCGGCCCGTAATTTACGGCAACTGTGTAACCTGTATGTAGACCTCTGGTGCTACATACATCCGGAAAAATAGCCAGGATTTGTCGAATCCATCCACGCAGAAGGGCTGATGTACTGCGTTCCAACGCGCTATTAAGCAGGTCATTATAACGCTTTGCCACATCAGTGTATCTCAAGTGTCGGGTCATTCCATCTCTGTTAAAACCGTCAGCGCGTTACGTAAATCGTTCTTCCGAGGGAATTAGATGGCTTCATTAATCACAGAATCCTAGAAGGATGATGTAGACGTTAGAATCTTGTTGTTCTTGTAGCCGATGGAGTGGTCTGTCTAACTGTAGCGCGCGGCCACCGCTGTTTTGTCAAGCTGTAACAGTTGGGTATAGCGTCAATGTTTCACGGAACGTGCTTGGACCGTCCGTGCTGACTGCGCGACATTGACAGGGGATCTTGTACAAACCTGCCTTACGTACGTCACTGTCACAGAACCGCCGAAAGTACAGTGTTCCATACTACAGTAAGGCTCCAGAGAACCCATTTACAAGACACATATCGACCATCTCTTCATCATTAAACCTGTTCATATTGCTATGTATCACTGCTGTCGCACAAATATCACTACCGGTAAAACAAATCCAAGAAAAAGCGGAGCAGCGTTGAATGAAAGCTTCGGGGCAAAGAGGAAAGTAGATATTACAGTTTTCAATAGCAAGTACCGTCACCGAACAAGAGACACAACGCATACTGTCAACATTTGTACTGTTGTACAGACTGCTCTGTAAAAGCTAGTCACTCGATACGATACGGTATTGCAGTGCCTGTGTCATTCCGAATTACGGTGCAACGTTACTTCGGACATGCATACATGCAGCCATTATGAAATACATTAAATGTATTCTCAGTTGCGACTACGAACTACCATCAGCTGTATAATGGAATGACGACAAAGAAAATTCGTGTCGGACCGGAACTCGAACCCGGATTACCGGCTTATCGAGAGCGATCTTCATGCCATTTATCTATCCGAGAATAACTCGCGCTCACACCCAAACTCCTATATGTCGTCAAACTGTACTCGTACATCCATTATGTGTATTCTCGTACAGAGGTAACATTTTACTTGACAGCCGCTTGCCTGGTGTCGACGGATAAATACGATACTGCAGTGCCTGTGTTATTCCAAATCATGATGCAATATTCCTTGGGGACGTGCATGCACGATGGTCATGCGGAAATTTGCATGTGGCCGTGGGTCGTGCCCCGATAGTCAAATAGTAACGCGACCGCTCGCGATAAGCGAGAAATACGGTTTCGAGTTCCGGTCCAGCACAAATTTTCGTTGTCGTCATGCCATTGTGCAGCGGATGATTGTCCATATTTACAACTACGAGTACGTTTAATGTAGGGACGCCTCGGTGGAAATGAATGAGAAAGGAGGAGCACGTTGCAGGCGCCCCCAGTCGTGCACAGAAAGTCTGACGTCACAAGAGGTGAAGTCAGCGTGACTATAGCGCCAAATGGAGTTGGCCACGTAACACGACGCAGTTAAAGGAACGGGAAAAGAAGGAGTGTTCAATTAGCGAGGAGTAAAAGTGCACTGTAGCGAGGTTCTTCATTACAACATGGCCGGAGACAACGCCTGGATGACTTCAGCGAACATCGGTAACCTGGAAGGAGGACAAAGTGTGGTAAGAGCAGCCCAGGAGTTCGGTATTCCTCGTAGCATCATTTCATGCGTATGGGGATCGTTACGAACCACAGGCAGTCCTATCACAAGGAGAGGGGGTGGCCCACGACATACAACTACAGCAGTAGATGACTGCTACATTGTGGAAAAGGCAAGAAGGAAACCATGATAAATAGCGCGTGCAATTGCGATCTCGTTTAACGGGATTGCAAGACACCCAGTTTCACGATCCGCACTAGCACGGCGACTGTATGGGATGGTCTCTGTCCCCGACGACCAGTTCTTTGTGTTCCGTCGACACCCGCAAACCGCCGTCACCGTTTGGGCGATACCAAGAGCTCAGGAATTGGACCAGTGAACAGGGGGTCGCGTGATCTTCTCATATAAGGATTTAGTCTGAGTAGGGATTCTGAACGTAGCCTCATGTGGCGAGAGGTGGGATCGTATAACATTATCTAACGTGATCGATTTGGTAGTGCATGTGATTATGGTGTGGCGAGGCATAATGTTGCGTGGGCGTACTGACCTCCAAATCTTTGAACACGGTACGCTCACCGGTCAACGTTATTGTGACTCCGTACTCCTTCTCCGTGCACGGCTTTTCAAGAGTTCATTCCTATGGATGAGGTGCTCGACCACATTGAAAAGCGCAGGTGGAGGTGCCACTGGAAAGAGAGGATATGCGGGGAATGTACTGGCCTGCTCGTTCCACCGACTTAAATCCCACAGAGCACGTGTGGGATACGATGGGGAGACGTATTGTAGTACGTCCACCGGCTTAACGACACCGGATAGTTGTCAAACGTGATAGTGGAGGAATGTAACGCCCTGGCACAATAACTCCTTACCAATCTGGTGGCCAGCATGGAAGCCTTTCGGAGAGCATGTATTGCTGTCCGTGGTGATCAGCGCCTTTAGTTGTATCTGGGAGACAATCGTAAATCGTGGTGACTACAATGAAATTATTGTCTTTGAATAAGTCATTTCTGTTCTCATTGTGTATTTCTTTCTGTTACCTTTAGTACGATAGTAGTTCTTCTCATGTATGGCCCAACTGTCATCGATCAATGTTACTTGGCAGTGACGTATCATTGGAAGTTTCTTTCGTCGTTAATAAAATAAGATAATTGAGGATAAGAAATCAAACGAATTCAGTTACCCTGTAACGAGGCACCGTTGACTACGTATGCCCTATACCAAGACACTCAGAAAATATCCATGGACAATCTCCGAAATTTTATTGGTGGAATTCGGTTTCATTCTGTATAACTAATAGTATTAAATTTTGGTATAACACAGTTTTCTGAAATGTTCTAGTTTCTAATTCTATGTATATATCGAACTCTTTTTCTCTCGTTCACCTTATTCGTTGCGCTACCTAATATGTTCGAAAACCCGTAAATAAATGCAGGATTGTTCTGGGACTTATACCTCGGGTTCTATAGGTGACAGAAATGTAGTCAAGTGTTTTGGTAGCCACTGTGCTTGGGACCATCTGTATACTCAAGAGAAGGATCGCCTTAGCGTTACTGTCCTATAGAACAGCGCCAAAGTATGAATAACGTACACTTACTCCTGCGCAGCCAAATGGGGCAAATCGTTTGGTTCTTTTTGCATTAGATGTGGTATACGCTCGGCGTTAAGGAGTCTATGGAGGTACCATTAGTTCCTGAACCCAATAAAAGTGGGTATTTTTTCGTACAGTAACCGAACCGCAGATTCCTAGACGGTTATGCATAACAATTGGTTGAAACTTTTACGATGTATTCCTGAGATCCCGATCTTGAACAGCGTTGAAAATTTTATTGCTATATTTACTCCTTTCCAAGATACAGAAGTTCGAAACTACCCTACCTCTACATCTACAAGTAAAATACGCCAGTAAATTCCGGTATAAAATCGAAATTGTCTCCGTTATCATCTGAAGGGTTCTAAGAACGCCATATTGTAGTACTGAAGCATATGCAAAATTTTTGTGCGCATATAAACAGGGCTGGGGTGTAAAATTTGTTTTGCTTTATTTCAGTTTCACATAAAAACTATTAAATTTTACTGACCCATCAAGTTCTTTTCGTATGAGTGATATGCCCTTCTGTGGTAGGTAAAAGAATGGAACCAGTGGAAAAAGTCAGCTATTGGAGCATAAAGAAGGCGAATATGCCTCTTAGTGTAAAGTTCTTCCGAAGAGGAAACATATTCGCGCTTTTTTGCCAAGACAGAAGGAGTAGCAGTGGGAAAGGGTCGTTTAAGTAATAAACACAGGAAGATACCAGAAATTGTTCGTGGTGTAAAAGGAGCGAAGGGGACAATGACAGCGTGAAAGAAAGATAGGGAACAATGGCAGTGGAATATAGTTGACAGTGAAAGGACAGTGCTAGCAAAAGAGTGAAGGAGACAATACCAGTGGGAGACGAAGAAATAGAAGGAGAAAGTTGATGCGGGTGAGAACCTGAGATAATGAGAAACAGAGTTTATGACAATAACAACGAGGATGAGAGAATAGTGACAGTGAATATAGGACAGAACGAAGGATGTGGTGGCTGTGAGACAGGAGATAATATCAGTTAGAGAGACACAAATAGATAATAAGTTAGACTGAATGAGTTAGTGAGAATGGGAAAGTAGATGTGATTGCCTATGAGCGACTTACAGCGACGGACTAATGGATGTGAGAGAGTTAGAGTTAGGGGAGCTTGTGGGAGTAAGAGGTCAGTTGCGCATTAAAAAGAGCTCGAATATGTTCACATGCCAAAATTTTTGGGAAAAATTTTAAAGCTGCTGAAGAAGGCAGAAAGAGACAGCTGGTACCCCTCTTTCAAACAGAGACTTGTAAATGAGGGTATATTCCTTTTTTTGTGTCATAATAGGAATATTTTTCCTTTGCTTGATAGTTTTGCCCTGCTGTTTAGTTTATGCACACGTCTTTAAAATATTTCTGTATCTCACACGCAGACGGTTAAATGAGGACCGAGGAACTTGGCGCAGTGGTTAAGATACTGAATTTCTACTAGAAAATAGTAAGGATCAGATACCCCTCCAGTCATTATGATTTTGGTTCACACGGATTTCTGATTTACTTCCGCTCTGAACGACTTTCACTTAGTTTGTTATTACACCGATGTCGACGAAAAGTCACATTCTTCCTCCATTTGAAGAACAAGGATTATTTGTTGTCGGCCGTGGTGGCCAAGCGGTTAAAGGCGCTACAGTCTGGAACCGCGCCGCCGCTACGGTCGCAGGTTCGAATCCTGCCTCGGGCATGGATGTGTGTGATGTCCTTAGGTTAGTTAGGTCTAAGTAGTTCTAAGTTCTAGGGGACTGATGACCTTAGAAGTTAAATCTCATAGTGCTCAGAGCCATTTGAACCATTTTTGATTATTTGTTACAGCACTGAATAAGCGTTTGTGGCAGTTTACGACAGAAATTTATTTAAATTGGGACATTTATTTCTGATGTAAAATAGGCGCATTTTTACCAGTGTGCGTGTGCTGATGACGGAACACTTGATTATACACGGCGCTCCGGTACGCACGCCAATGCTCAGGCTCATTGCTTTTCTGCCATTGCGTAGCTCGGGCAATGTAAGCAAAAACGCAACGCAATGCGTATAGCTCGTCTGTCTACTGTCCGATGCCTATCGTGCGCAACTGCAGGCAAATAAACCCACTGAAGGCCGCCGAGCTGTTTAAATTTCTCTTTGTTGCTAAAATTGTGCCTTCATCAGAGGACAACTGTAATTTGGTCGTAATTACTTGTGTTGCGTTCGAGCGGCCACACAGCTTTAATTGAAACCCTGGTTGATACATGAAATCCGGTGGGCAGCGAGCGAGCTGTTTGCCAAGAGCAGTATTTGGCTGGCCGCCCCGAGGGTGAGGGATTGGTGTAAGTAATAGCCGCAGCGTTGTTACGGTGAACTTCGAACCTGTGCCGATGCCCCCATTATCACTGTACATTCATCTGAATAGCTTTTCGTACGGTGCTATGGGGTGTTAAGCAATCCAGCACGGGCAAATGATATCCATTTAATGAAATTCGTCTCCATTAATATTAACTGATGCAGCTTATAGATCATGATAATGATTCAATTACAGTCAGGAAGCTATGCGTCTCCTTCCAGCTGTTCCTACACACTACGCCTTTTCCGTGTGTCTCTGAGACAGTCGTGGATGGTACTGAATTAACTGAAAAGACGTTTACATGAAACTGCACGCGTCAAAACAATTAAATTCTAAGGAGATAGAGTACAACCGTTCAGTAACAGTACGGAAAGACCGATATGTTGATTTTGTAATTTAGAAATACTTTAAATGTAGGTCTATACACACCTCTAAATAAGAACGCTGGCCTATGAGTCGTCTTCACTACTTAGTCTGTTGCGTAAGCGTTTGAAAATATCGGTATGAATTAAGTTCTCAAGTAAAAAGGCCTAATACTCCAAGTAATCTGACTAAATGAATCGAGATAATCAGAAACATATTAGAACAAGTACACCTCCTGTGGACTTCATGGAAACTGAGGTAAACTCCTCATTAAAAGTAGCGCTCGAAAGCAACGTGAATCGCACAAAGTCATTATTCAAGCATTAGCATATAAAAAGTGATAGTACAACAATCCGACAAAGATGCAGATATAATACAACAGAGTGTTGCATTTATATATAATTGTTATCTACGTTTTGTCATATATCTGCACGCATTCCAGTGACTATATGCGGCTGTATCCTTTATCAATGTAATGATTCACTTATTTTGGAACCAAAGTATGAAACTGTACTCCCCCTGATTATTGTTCTCATTGCGCTTGATGTCTAGAACAGAGCCGATGCAAACGAAACGTGCACACATTACCGCCTTTCCGCCATTGTACAAATTTATTATCTTTATAATTGCAAATCCGACAATTGAATATCTTGCCGCTCCATCGTTAAGTATCTTATCATTAAAATTGAGCCTGCTTCTTTTGGTGACGTTGTCTTTTGGTTTTAAATATGATTTGTCTGACTACTCAGACATTTTCTTTTATCATCCAAGTCATCAGGTAATTCTTGTACGCAAGATCACTACTAACATAGGATTCAAAACTATTACGTGAATTCTGGCGCACTGTTCTAACCTTCTGCGTGGTGTCTGATGTTCTATATCGTGTCTCCCTACCACTTTCGTGCAACGACGCTCTGAGCGTGTTTTTTTAGGGAATTGACTAGTTTGAACCTGGGACCTGTTGCTGGTAAGGAGACGTCAGACCACACATAACATGTAGAATTCAGAAGAGTTCAGTGAGACTACCGATGATATAACCAAATACTTAATGATTTCAGCGTCAGCTCCACTGCACTCCCTGTAAAAGAATCTTAATACTAACTAAATTTAGTGGAAGGGGTTAAAGGCTTTCCTATTTTTAGTTAGCTGGTAAAATAACGTCGAAAAAGCAGTTGAGTTTACCATTGGAAATTTTATTCTACTCACAAAACATCGTTTATAAATTGCACTATTGATAATAGGAAATGTTTTAATACAGGATGGTAAAAACCAACTGCGTTCAACAAAAATGTGAACGAATATTCCCTGAGTGGGTTTCCAAGTTCTACGATGGATCGAAGGATGACCTATGCCATATCACATCTATAATCTAGGTTTAAATTAAGTTTCACAAGAGAGAAAACTATCAAAATGGTCTATAGTGACCCTCAATTATCTTTAATTACTTATCTAACTTTTCGTCAATTACAGTGGCTGTTGTGGCTTCTCAATAACTATATAACAGAAAGATCATCGCGTTTCAGATTTTTACTTCAAGTGGCAAATGTGAACACCATGAGCTTTAATTGACGATCGACACTAGTATTACGCAAAAAGGGGGTGTAACAGATGAGACTTCTGCAGTTTTGAGTGAAGCTTTATGCGCTGTTATGTGGCATCGCGTGCGTTCATTACCTTGTCGGTGTTCGTCAGGGGGCGGCGGACAGCACGGCTCCGCTCACCTCGCTGTCTCGGAAGCAACTCTTTCCTAACTTCTCCTTACTGCAATTTACCGAAGTTGGTTTAAAAAAAGTATCTGGCTGTGTTTTCATCTGACCAATCAGGGTCTCAATGTTAACCTTAAGCTCCGCCTACAAAAATTCTATCTATCCAATGAGAAACGTTATACTTTTCGTGGTGCGGCAATGTTTTTAAAGTTTGCAACGTAACAGAGACGCAAGAAAGTCTCACGCTAAAACTTGCAGCTGGTGTGGTCCTTTTAGCGTTATCGTAAGATCTATACTGTTCTTCTGGAGGGCTCTATCTTTTAACATGGGCGGGGGGGTGGTCCTGACGTAAGAGAGACGCGAAAAAGTCTCACGCTAAAACTTGCGGCTGGGGGTGGCCCTTTTTGTGTTATCGTAAGATCTGTACTATTCTTCTGGAGGGTTCTAGCTTTTAACATGGGCTGGAGGGTGGTCCTGACGTAAGAGAGACGCGAAAAAGTCTCACGCTAAAACTTGCGTCTGGGGTGGTCCTAGCGGTTAGCTGGCTATGTGGGTGTCCGTCCCTTATCGTAGGGCCTTCTCGCTTAACACGGTTCTGCTCTCGGCTTCTGTTCTCGTTTCTCCCCTCGGAACTGCGTCTGTCTCACGGTGGGGAGGTATGACATGCATTTAGGCATTCTTGTGTTAGTCTGTGGTATTCCAATTGCTCACTCGTTCCTCGTATTACTTTGGTTAATTTAATGTCACGATTTATTCGGAGCTATGTGACATACTACTGGATTTGCTTATGGTGTCAGGGTTTTCATGGAAGGTGTTGGATTTGCCTGACACCTCACACTGTATGTGAGCAACAAAGAATTCGCAAACTTTAACAAAGCAGATTTTGTTATTTTTATCTCTCTAATAAAAAGTGAAGTCATTATTTGTTCACAGACGGTATTAGGTTAACGAAAATTTGCGATTGCATTTCATGTTATCGAAACAGAGCAATCAGTCAACTTATGTAACTTGACCAATTGCATTTAATTACTTTTTATAGGGAGAGAATTCATTCTAGCACCTGAACAGGGACATTTTGATTTTCAATTGGTACGTGAACAACTTGTGATAATAAGTTATTCCTTGTAATTATAATTGTTGTATTTTTTATTTTCGTGAACAAATACGCCTTGTCACGAGTGGAAGACGACTAAAAAGGAAATCGAAAATATGATGAGACGAATGAACAAAGAAAAGAATTTCTGTCGGTGCAGTTGAACGGAAAAGTATTAGATCTGATTGTTTATTGTCGGGCTGTCTTGCTTGTCAATAAGCCGCTGTTCTAGAGTTGTTCAAAGTTCACCTTACAAAAACACGCAAATTTTCGTTCTTGTAGCTAATCACTTAAGTATCGAGTTTGTTGTAGACAAGATGGTTGATTCAACATGCTGCGAATGGAAGACGGTCAATCAATGTTAGATTGTTTTTCTAGTTACTAACGTCTCATAAATTCATTCCTGGCTGATGACTTACTTAGCAACAGCTCAAATTAGTTGTTTTGCAAAGGTGAAATTTGAAAACTTGTGGAATATTTTCTCTGGTACCAGGTGGTTATAATTAAAGTGCAACTACTCGCAGAGTTCAGTGAGGCCTGTAATTATCGCATGACAGCGGAAGTTGGTAGATATGATGCGTTATCGTGGAATCAATTTACGCTTCAAATAAAGTAGTTCCAATTTTGGCCACCAGGTTTAAATCTGGAGCTGTGAATGCAAGAAATATGTGTAAAAATATTTCCATATGTAATGGATTACGAAAGGGACGTGGGCAGAATAGTTCAAACGAGTGAGAAAGGCAGAATAATAATTTTATTACTAACTGCCGCAAATGCAGCTTCTTCAATATGAGCACCGGATACATAGACGAGAAGGTGCATCCGTAAAATCAAGTGCTCAATAGTTGCTCACCGCAGTTCCGGTGGAATCCGAGACTTCAGTTACAGCAGATACTGAACGTTTTCCGGATAAACGCGTTCTTTTAAGGTATACCCAGAGCGAAAAACCACATGGATTGATAACAGGTGATGTTGCAGGCCATGAAATCTGGATTACCTCTGGAGATAGCCCGTTAAGCAGATCTATCACTGGACGAGTGAGATGACGTGTTGCCCATTTTTGAATGAAAACAGTGGTTTCCACATAGTTGCGTTCTCGCAAAGCAGGATTCACGCGCTGTACAAGGAGGTCTCGATAACGTGCCCTCTGGTTGTATTCTCTTCAAAGAAGAACGGACCGAGAATAAAGGTGCTTGTGATTCCATACCACACAGTCACATACAGCGAGAGCAATGGCTCTTCGTGCACAAAACGCCTTTTAACAATGTCCCGAATTCGGCAGTTTTGTATATCCACTGTATCCTGTGCCTAGTTACTACACAGAATATTGCCCGGCCATGTGTCATCAACATCGATCCGTGTCAGAAACTGAAGAGCAAATTCAGAACGTTGCTGCGGGTCATGAGCTTTCAGTTGCTGCACTGTCTGGACCTTGTACGGGTACCAGTGTAAAACAGACCGCGAAACCATCCCTTCTGTTGAGCACTGGCTGGATGATGCTCTGTGACACTGCACAAGCACTAGCACTGCCCGGGACACGTGCTGCACGGTTAGTTAGAGGTGCCACACAAGACCAACCGCGTTTACGAATATCGTTACCATTTTCTTTAAACCGTTTAATGATATAGTGCGTCTCCTCAGAGCTTTCAGTCGGCGATACTCTCTCAGTGCTGCACTGTAATTTCTGCCGTTCACGTAAAACAGGTTCACTAACTGCGCACGGTCTCTCTTCTCTACAGCCATGCTCTTCGCTCACGTTATGGTTGAAAAGTGACACCGTGGATGTCATACTGTAATACAAACAGTGTACATAATTAGCATATTTACCAAGTTTTGCTGCCATATGATAATTACAGTCCACACTGGACCCCTTTGAGTCCCTGCACTTTAATTATAACCACCTGGTATTTTGTGGTATGGTAAAGATAGGTAAGCAAACATGGATTAGACCAAACACAGCGATGTAAAGGGTAGGCACGAAGTCCCGTTACTCTCTGTAATAACCAACACAAACCCATAAATATGCTTCAGATGGCTCTGAGCACTATGGGACTTAACTTCTTAGGTCATCAGTCCCCTAGAACTTAGAACTACTTGAACCTATTAACCTAAGGACATCACACACATCCATGCCCGAGGCAGGATTCGAACCTGCGACCGTAGCGGTCGCGCGGCTCCAGACTGTAGCGCCTAGAACCGCTCGGCAACTCCGGCCGGCGCAAACCCCTAAATTTGAATAAATAACGTGAAAAATGGATCCCCAGAGTAGCAGCAATGCTGTGAAGTACGTCGGTCAGAACGTGGTGGCGTAATATTCTTAGCCATGTCGATGACCGTGCACAGCTTACTTTGGGCCAGCAATGGTTCATATCTCAAGAAAATTCCGTTCATGATATTTATTTAAATGTAGGGGTTTATGTTGGTTAATGTAGGGGGTAAATGGACTTTGTGAGCTGGTGGTGAAAACTCTATTGCTCAGATGAATCCAAATAATAAATCTTATTCTTGAAGAATCAAATTTGCCAGTGTGAATTATCTTTATTGATATGAGCAGTTGCGACAGATTCTTGTAATCTTATTAGTTGTCCACGCTTGTTACTATACTGGAAGTCTCATAGTGATGTTACCTCAAATAAAATATATCGGGGAACATCAGCATATCACAAATAAAATAATTGACTGTTGAAACATACAAAATGTTGTGCTGATGTCCGAGCACACACCAATCAATTGACACCACAGTGGCTATTTGTAGCAAGCGTGTACAACTAACAACGTTACAAGATCTGATGATGAAAGCGTAGATCTGCCATAAATGGTCATAGTAATAAAAAGAATTGGTAGCCATCTTGGCAGACTTGATTCTTCAAGAATTTAACCTTCAGAGCGCCCCCAAGATGACGCAGTGTCGAAGATATACAAAATGTAAATCCATTAGCAGAATTATTTAGGTGGGTACAAGGAATGGTTACGACCACGACAGTTGTATTAGATGGCGTAGGCAAAATCTCATCTGCACAAATGACAGTGCTGTCAGCGCTCAAGAGTATGTCCTCAAATACAAAATTTCGGAACTGAAATCCGCTCAAGAGAGCCTGCCTGAAACAGTGAAGAACCTAACTTATGAAGTAGGGTCGATTAGCAAGGTGCAGTCCTTATTAACAGAAACGGTTCTGCAGTACGGTAGATGATTTAGACACCAAATACGAAACCAAACTGCAGGAGATATTTGAACTACAGAGCCAAAAGTGTTTCATTCGAGATCGCTATCTGAATTTCCCAAAAGTTGATCGAATCAATAAAAAAAATACAATCTCAAAGTGAAGTTACGATGCAGTAATTACATATGGAAGTGACATTTAAACGGAAAAATTCTGGTGAAGCTGAAAAACTTTCTGAGATAGAAGAAAAATAAAAAGAATTTACGAAATGGCATGACGGCAATATCGCTTAGACTGAGAATATTAAGAAGCAACTTTCTGAAGTCAAAGACGTGGTACAGGATACACAGTTGTGCATACCCCATACATCATGGAAGACACCACACCACTACTAGTAGACAGCAACAGATTCAATGTGAATCAGAGGATCAGTTTTCTCCTAACACACCTCACGTTGTGGGACCTGTGCCTACTCTCTCCTCAGTTTTTTTTACAGGTCAGTCTTCTTAAGCACAGGCGATTTCAGGGTTTTTTCGTCCACCTACTTCTTTTTCTCAGAGCATTCCGAGGGGTACTACCAAGCACTTAGTCTGATCACCAGAAAATGCAATTTATTAGTGAGTATATACAGTTTAAGACTGTAGTGAGACCTGGTCTTAAGACTAGAATTATTCCTACACCAGCCATTGGATACCTGCGTACCTCATTTTCTCACGTATAGCGCAACATTACATGCCTCTTTCCCCAAAATGAAATGGAACTGAGAAATGCTTATTGGATATTCAATAATTGGTGTTCCATTTTATTTACATTCAGTTTCATGTGTCACTAGTAATATGAATTCACATTAGATAGTCTAATTTTGCTAGAGGATTATTAATTAGGTTATGGAGCAGTTTTGGAAAGACTGTTTAGCTTGTGAACGACGCATTTGGGCAATGGGAAGTGTATAGCATTTTCATTCCTACGAACAATTTCGAAGTGCATTGTTATCAAAATACTGATCTGTGGGAATTCAGGAGAGGCTCCATAAGAAATTGCTTAACCTTAAGCCATTGATTACTCGCCAGAGCAGATTACACAAGTACTTCGAAAAATGTATCAACAAGACTCTCCATTGCGTTGAGTCGACATCACAAGATTTCTCATCTTATGGAGTCTCAAGGCAAAGCTGCCGATCGAGATCCTTGAATTCATACATGAGCCAGGGACAAATCTGGATATTTTGTGTCTGTACCATACTCAGTCGACCTTATCAAACCTTTCGCTGCTCGTCCTCTCTGCATTCCGTGCGAAGCGTCGATTTTTTGTGTCTGTACTGTTCGCCAACTACGGACACCTGTGCAGAGGTCTGCCACCAGCTTTTAAGAAAAGCATTCACTGAAAAAATTCGTTATTAGCACTTATAGTCTTATATCTTCACTTGATAAACAATGAATTTCTTTTTGTTATTAGTTACAGATATTTCATTACATCGAATTAAGTAAAACATTGCATTTATTTTTAAGAATTTGCAGAGGTAAAAACGCACTTCGCTAAGTTTGTGTATGGTTGATTCTAGTTTATTGCAGTATATGAAATACAGATATGTTGTGGAAGTTTCATTTAAAACTGAGAGCCGAACGATATCTCATTTTGCTCTCGAGTTATTGATGGACGGTCGTGCGCGACGCACCCATTTCCCTTCCTGTGAATCGGGAGTTATGTGGTCATAGAAATCGCCATATTTCATAAACGTTTCAAGACTTCGAAACGAAGTTTTTTGTAAATGACAGAACTCAAAAAGGCACATATGTCATATGATTAATACTCGAAACTTTTTTATTCACCGAAATATGGAAATAACTGAGGTCGGCGGCTCAGAACGGATATTGATGTCAATCGCACTGTAGGAAAACCCACATGGCTCGCTTATACACGTCCACAGCAGGACGGTCACACATATCCACAGCAGTGAAAGGGTTACTGAAGAGTCCAGATTAAAAGCTGCGAGTGTGGCAGACCAGCCGCCGTCAAGCAATAATCAACACAGAACAAATGAATAGCGTGTGAACTATGCTGCCCCATAAGCCAGTCTGTCAGGAGAGACACGCATGCAAGATGAGACGAATTCACTCGAAAGGAATAAGAAGAAGAAACAGGTAAAAGACTAAGCATGGTAACCAATGACCAGACAGCCATGGCAACCAATGTAACTATGGTCCGGGAAATCAGTGGCAAGCAATTGCAAATAATATCTGACAGAACGAAAACCAAGCGCAATAAAGCCCTGTGAACCAAAAGTAGTGTACTCAGAATCTTAACTACTGTGGCTGAGGCCGCTGACATTATTCATTTGTCCACACGAACGTAGAGAACTGAACATTACCATACTTCCCCCAAAATTCTGGTCGTCAAATGGACTGAGGGCAGTGACAAACATATACATCTACTCCGTTATAATGATTGGCCAGACACCAGCGATGAGCTATGTTCAGAATGTAGCCATTACAGTGAACAGTATAAGATTGTGGCACAAGCATCTGTGAGTGCTTTACTTACTAATATATTATTATTACACCCAGGAGCTGCTGTAAATGTGGCTTCCACTAATCTTTACAAAACAGCTTGTATAGTTATTAATGTAGCGACAGTGTTGGTCCAGAGTTGTAATGTTCTGAGAGCCATTGCCACAAGGTCACGTAATGTGAGGATACAATATGGGAAACGCTGTTGTGTGATCGATACCAAACTGATATTCTCATTTTACTCGGAAATGCAGCTCTATTATGCACAGTCCTAGGCATGAATTGTGTAGCCATGGATTGTATCCTAGGCATTGAGTTCCTCAGAGTGGGGGATGGCCAGACTGAGCACTCTACGGGTGAACGCCATTTGCTTGTTGATGGCAGGCTTTTTAAAAATTGAACTAAACCATGGCAAATATTGTCAAAGTGTAAGAATCGACTTGATCATTAATAAAAGCCACAATTGCAGCCAGCCAGTAGCTTGATATTACCATGGTCTCTTTTACCATGGAGTGCATTGTCAACAAAGCATCTGAACCTAAATACCTTACAGCAGAACTGAAATCCAACCTAGTCAATGTCGTACTGAGATATTCAAAAGTGTTTGAAAAGACAACTAGAGCTATCCACAGTTATAATTACAGTGAAGATGTGGTGTGGTTAACAATTTACCATACGCTTCCACGAATTATACGCCTAATGAGGTAATGCTAAACAATTCAGAAACAAATGAATGGGTGGAATCACTTTCTCATATCCCAGGGAATGACATTTCCTGGAAGCAGTGCGACAAGCTTTCAGCAAACTGACAGATAAACCAAATAAAAGAAAAAAAATTAATATTAAGTTATTTGTTATACAGGGGTTTCAGGTGGTAGATAAGGTACTCTTAATGAATCATCCTAAATCATCTCCCGTAACCAAAAAAGGTAACTAATGTGTTAAGAACCATTCAGGATTATCGGTATTCCAGAAGCAGGAATATACCTGCTAGTTTATCCTAGAACTAATAGAATTAAACGGTTGTACCATCATAACGATCTGAAGAAATATTTGCAGAAATGTTACTTGATTAGACACTGAGGTTTATGGATATGTTACTGCTATGTCCTAACCAGTTTATTTTCAGAAGAAACTAGAATTGAAGCAAGTACTATTAGTGATGAATCTGAGAAGATGTTTGTATTTATATGCACATTATGTATGTACGGATCGATCTGTTCGTGTAATGTATACAACGGGACTTACAAGAACTTTCTGCGGAGTTATACAACACAAGTGTAATATATATTTTGATCCAGCAGCCACTATGAACTAATAATTACAGCGATTGGCTGGAAGTGGGTCATGCGTTAAATCAATGGGGAAAACTGAAAATTTGTGCTGGACCGGGATTCGAAGCTAGTTCTCCAGCTAGGCAGATGCTCTCACAACTATGGAATCTGGTCACATTAGTCATCGAAAGTGCACGAACTACCCTAGCACACCTCCCGTCCAACCTAAATTCTCAACTTACTCACACATTGCCCCTTGCCCATTACCCTCATTACTCGTGGCATTTCGCCGATTCCCATAAGCATTTGACCCTGGTGTGCATCCGCATTGAACATATCATTGGCTGTCCTTACCTTAACTATTCTAACTCTGAAAGAACAGGACCAATGATCTCTTCAGTGCAGATGCACGCCAGGATCCAACTCTTACACTACAAGTAATGAGGTTAGTGGGCAACGGGCACTACGGTAGTAGTGTGTGGATAAGTTGAGAATTTAGGTCTGAATAGAGACATGTTAGGGTAGTCCATGCAGTTGCGATGACCGCTATCTCCGGGTAGTTTAGTGGTCAGAGCATCTGCCTAGTAGGCGGGAGACCCGGTTACGAACCCTAGTTCAGCACAAGTTTTCAGCTTCTCCATTGATTTAAATGAATGCCCACTTGTAGTCAATGTCTGTAACTCCTTTGTATCTTAACAAATAAATACATGAAGAATGATGTTAATTATGTACTCTATTCGTTTTCCTATTTACTTTATGTGTATAGTTACTAGCGGATCTTAGTAGTGACAGAGCATTTTCTTCTTCTCGGAGAAGTGATACAGGTCAAGGAGCTTAATCTGTGCTTATGTATATCGCATCTTTTGGCTTGACGAGCGTAGTCGTAACGTTAAAATGTGGTTCTGCATTGAACTCTAATCTTTGATGTATGTCGTATAGTATCATTCTTTTACATCATAGCAATGGCAAGGATTATCCCAGTACTTTCAGAAAACAGTTGACTTGTGTATTTCATGATGAAGAAAGCTGCATGTGATTACTACCAATACTGACTTACTTAACTGGTTTTCCTGCTTTTCCTGCCATATATTTCAGAGAACCAATAATAATAAATTAATTGTATATGAGTTTTGACAGTCTAGGATGAGGTAGATTTATTTATATGGTTAATGGGTGTTTTTCTATTTTTTGAGTTCACATTCTGACTGCTTTTCCCGTGTTGGTTAGGCTTTCATTCTGCTTTGTCTGCAGAGCCATAATGCGAGCTCGGATATCCACTTCCAAGGATAAGTAATTATATCTAGTGCACTTTATACTGACTGTAATCTACGTAATTAAAGTCCCTGCGACATTCAGGCAAAGGGGTAAACCAGGAATTGGAGCTCGAAACGATGGTACCAGTTACAGACTGGTTTAATAAACTCCCTGTATTAACATTTCTTTTTTATTTTCGAGAAAAATTGTCTGGGGGTATGCTCGCATTGTCACACTATTTTTAGACCAACGTGTTTTCCACAGTCGCAAGTGGCCTCGATGACGGTGGGGTGTTTGCTGCGGGGTCAGTACCACATAAGATGTAATATATTGTTATGTCATCTTGCTCCTAGTCCCAGTTTGTCAAGAACACCACTGAATATTTATGATTGGATCACAGGTGTGCGTACTTGGGGACTGATACACTTTATTAATAGTACCTTTGTTATGATGGCGACGAGCGAGTCGTCGCCAATTTTGACTGGTGGTCAATGCTAAATAGAAACGTCGACGTTGATAAGGTGCTGGCTGCATGGTCTGGATCTGCAACGACTAAAATAATTAGAAGTCGTTGGCAAAAAAAATTATATATTGTACTTAACTGGTTATATAGGATTCTTCTTGGCTGCATACATATAATTATAAACGTATAGCTATTGTGGCTGCACTTAGGCCATATGTTATGAAGCGCCTTGCTTCCTATCATCCGAAGACTATGCTACTTTACTACTTGACGTCCCGAGCAAGAGTGGACGAGAGCTCGCTAGAAACTTGATACAAGCCGCGGAGCGGCGCTAGCGGCGCTGGTCGCGACTCGCGGGTCCAACGACACTAACACAGACCGTGGTCGATAACTGCAACCCCTAACAAGTGTGGTATCGAACGTTGATACCACAACCTTTTATTCTGATTCAGGCTGAGGGGAGGGCTAGTACATGGACTTTACATTTCGGTCCCTGTTTCAAAAGGAGATATGCACAAAGTAAGGTAATTTTATCTTTTGGATACAGGAGCACGTCTGGTACACCCCACAGTCTTTAAAATACAGAGAAACTTACCAGAGGCCAGTGACAGCAGATTTGGGACGCCAATGCCAGCATGCAGACGGCCTGCAGTGTCACGAACTCGTCGGTGACTCTCGCTACCTGTAATCACCAATGTATGTACAAGCGGTTTTACAGGTTCTGTTACATACCGAGGTGAAAAAAGCCATGGGATACTTCCAAATATGTATCGGACCTCCTTTTGCCTGGCGTAGTGCAGCAGCTTGACGTGAAATGGACTCAATAAGTCGTTATAAGTCCCCAGCAGAAATATTGAGTCATGCTGTCTCAATAGCCGTTCATAACTGCGAAAGTGTTGCCGCTGCTGAATTTTGTGCATGAACTGAATTCTCCATTACCTCCCATAAATGTTCGATGGGACTCATGTCGGGCGATCTGGATGGCCAAATCATTCACTCGAATTGTCTAGACCGTTCTTCAAACCCCTCGCGAAACACTGTGTCCGGAGACAAGGCGCTTCGTCATCCATAAAAATTCTGTGTTGTTTGGGAACGTCAAGTCCATGAATGGCTGCAAATGGTCCATTTCCCTTCAATTATCAGTTCGACTGGACCAGAGGATCCAGTCGCTTCCATCTAAACACAGCCCATAGCATTAAGAAGGTACCACTATCTTCCACAGTGCCTCGTCGACAACTTGGGGCTATGGCTTCATGCGGTCTGCGATACACTCGAACCCTACTACCAACCGAAATCGGGACTCATCCGACCAGGCCACGATTTTCCAGCGGTCTACGGTCCAATCGAGCCCACGGGAGGCGCTACAGGTGAAGTCATGCCGTTCGCAAATGCACTCGCGTCGGTAGTCTGCTGCCATAGCCCATTAATGACAAATTTCGGCGCACTGTCTTAACGGATACATTCGTCGTACGTCCCACATTGATTTTTGTGGTTATTTCACACAGTGTTGCGTGTCTGTTAGCACTGACGACTCTAACCAAATGTCACTGCTCTTGGTCGTTAAAAGAAGGCCGTCGGCCACTGCATTGTCCACGGTGAGAGGTAGTGCCTAAAATATATTATTCTCGGCACACTTTTGACACTGTGTATCTCGGAATATTGAATTCCCTAACGATTTCTGAAATGATATGTTCCAATCGCCAACCATTACTTGTTCAGATATATTGTTCCTGTCGTTGTGGTCGTAATAATGTCGAAAACTTTTTCACGTGAAACACCTGAGTATAAATGAGAGCTCTACTAATGCACCGCCCTTTTATACCTTGTATACGGCCTGTATTCGAAACGGGCATGCAGTAGCCTCTCAGGGAGTGAGGTGGCAGCAGGTTCAGTGGAGAGTATACAAAGAGTGTTGGGGGCGTGGAAAACTGAGGAAAATCATATAGTCGTCGTCGTAATGCGGAAACGGATCCATTTATCTGACGTCCAAAACGCCACACACTGGTTTTCGGGCCACGGGTGGAAGCACATCCAAAATGCCTGAGTTTTTAAACTGTTCACGTGCCGCCGTGGTTTCACTGTGCATGGAAAAATGATACTATCGAAACCCGGCAGCGAGGCAAATGTGATGCACCACCGGCCGTAGATTTCAGAGGTGAAAAGTGGTTGCAGCGATGTATACGGACGAATAGACGTGCAACTAACCGCCCAGATGAACCAAGGGGTTACCAAGTGTCTCTTCAAAGACCGTTAAGTGATAGTTGCTGCATATGGGCGTCCACAGCGGGCGGCTGGTTCATGCATGCATGCTGACTACTGTTAATCGGCGACGAAGGCTGGACTTTGCACGCCAATAACGCAACTGGATATCCACTGAGAGACCGCAGGTGGACTTTTCAGATGAATCACGTTTTATGCCCCATCGGACAGATGGCCAACATCCTGCAACGCTAGCGGAAGGGTCCAGGCCGGAAGAGAGAGGAGAATGTTTTGGGGGGACGGGGGCATGCCCTTGATGATTTCGTCATCCATTTATCCTTGGGAACAACGTCCACCCCTTCGTTCAGTTTGTTTTCCTTTGGCAAGATGGCATCTACCAGCAGGATAATGCTACGTGTCACACAGCTCACAGAGTACGTGCGTGGCACCAGAGTGAGTTTACTGTTCTCTGGTGGTCACCAAACCTCCCAGATTTAAACACAGTCGAGAATCTGTGGGATCAACTTGACCGGTCGGCTCGCGCAATTGATTCTCAACAGAGAAACCTGCCGCAGCTGCCCACGCCCCTGGAGTTTGCATGGCTCCGCTCCACTGTCAGTACCTTCCAGAGTCTCTGAGTCTCCTCCTGCACATTTTTGATAGGTGTGTCACATTAATGTGACTGGACAGCGCAGCTAGTGAAAAAGTTGCTCTGGTTTTCTCTACATTGAATACAGTGGAGGAAAAGAAAATTAATTTTATCAGAGGCACTTCTGAATCGGTGTTCTTGTGTCACACGACTAAAGAAAAATAATAATTTTATTAATGTTGCCTTCCCTGTTCTACATATCTTATTATCGTATCCTTTTGAGGCTGTAGGGACCTGCAAGCGAAAGGAAATTCCTCTTATTTGTCAACTACGAAGCAACACCACAGGCCCACTAGCACGTGGACTGTGTAACGAAACAGAAGTCTCCCTAATATTACTTTTAGCAGGAATAAAAATTTCACATAAAAACCCATTGACCTTTCAAACTGAAGCACAATTTCGTCGAAAAACATTAAAAGTGGAGGAACCATGACACGTCTCTAGCGAAATGAACATAAGATTTCTAATATGTAATTTTGAAATGACTAAAACATAAAATTCTGACTATTCATAGAATTCACTGAGTGTTACTTTAACTGAAACATTTATTACTATTCACGAAACAAGTAAGCAGGGTCCCACAATTGCTCTGAAATACTATAAAATGACGAATTCTGGGATGTAAGCAAATGCCAGCTGAAATGCTTCACCCGTGAAAATCCATGTACTCTTTCCTGGTTGGTCATAGAAACCGCTTTAATGGTCGACTCTATACGACACTGATATTTTCATCTACATCTACATCTACATGGTTACTCTGCAATCACACTTAATTGCCTGGCAGAGGGATCATCGAACCATTTTCATACTACTTCTCTACCATTCCAATCTCGAAAGGCGCGTGGGAAAAAGGAACACCTAAATCTTTCTGTTCGAGCTCTGAATTCTCTTATTTTATGATGATGATCATTTTTGCCTACGTAGGTGGGTGTCAACAAAATATTTTCGCATTCGGAAGAGAAAGTTGGTGATTGAAATTTCGTAAATAGATCTCGCCGCAAAGAAAACCGCCTTTGCTTCAGTGACTGCCGCCCCAACTCGCGTATCATATGAGTAACACTCTCACCCCTATTGCCCGATAACACGGAACGAGCTACGCTTCTTTGCACTTTTTCGATGTCCTCCATCAATCTTACCCGGTAAGGATCCCACACAGCGCAGCAGTATTCCAGCAGAGGACGGACAAGTGTAACGTAGGCTGTTCTGCCAACAAGGGGTACTCTTTGTTTCGCCTTCCCCACAATATTATCTATGTGTTCTTTCGATTTTAAGTTGCTCGTAATTGTAATTCCTAGGTATTTAATCGAATTGACAGCGCTTAGGTTTGTGCGATGTATCGTATACCCAAAATTTATCGGATTTCTTTTAGTACTCATGTGGATGACCTCGCACTTTTCTTTGTTTAGTGCCAATTGCCACTTTTCGCACGATACAGAAATTCTCTATAGATCATTTTGTAATTGGAATTGATCGTCTGATGATTTTACTAGACGGTAAATTACAGCGTCATCTGCTAACAATCTAAAGGGGCTGCTCTGATTATCACCTAGATCATTTATATAAAATAGGAACAGCAGAAGGCCTATGACACTACCTTGCGGAACGCCAGATATCACTTCTGTTCTACTCGATGATTTACCGTATATCACTACGAACTGTGACCTCTCTGAGAGGTCTTTACTAGAACATTGCATTAAACAGCATGTAATTCGTCATGAAACGTGGATAAACATGAAAAAGACAGGAGTAACCTCACGTACACTACAATTACGCACTCATACTTAGTAAAAGATGAGAAAAGCATAAAATAAAAAAATAGTCACTACAGTTGAATGTATAACACACGGAAATGCTGCAAGAACGAATGCAACCTCAAATGAGAAAGTATTTGCAAAAATATAAATTTTATATGGAAAGCACTTAATAAAAGTAATTAATTTCAGTTAGCCGTTTTAAATTACAGAAAGTATGATTTAAAGACCATGGGATGTAAGATAAGTGAGACAGGTAACACCAATGAGAATTCGTAGAAGTGATTTCATCAGAACTACTGTCTTTAAGACATAAAGGAGAACTGCCAATCATAACGTCTGATGAACAAAAGCTTAGCTCTTGGCAACGGCGTGTCATCCCATGTTCCCAGTGTCAAAAACAGTAAACTTACAAGATACGATATTCCACTGACCTAACAGCTTAGCATTTCACTCACTTTGTGAATATTACTCCATGTCAAGAAATATATTACCACTTACAATTCCCTGCCAGCACTGACCCGTACTGGCTCGAATCGATAGCTCTATCGCGACAGCCGTGCAGAATCTTTGACGGTTTAACGCGCCAGGCGCTTTATCCGGAACAAAGTTTAGGCAGTTGGAGTCTGTTAGCGAAGCGGAAAGAGCATTGTTTAAATTTTGATATTCAAAGCTTATAAAAAAAGGAATTTTCTGTCATTGATAAAGTTTTACAACTAAAAAGCAGGTTTTGGAAATTTGAAAAATTTTTTCTTGTTACGAGTTTTGTAGAATTTTTTTTCTATTGAATAAAATAACATAGCTGTCCTCAACTGAGCTAGTCCTGCCACTCAGCAGCGTATTATCCTGGTTAAAATGGCACGTGAGACCATAGGATTGGTAGAGTGAGGGGTGGCTAATTACTTCGCAAAACCATTCACAGTTAAATTTGTAATTAGTTTGCTGTTCTGTAAGTGCGTTTGTGGGGGTGGAAAAACTAGCGGTAATTTGTGTTTCAGGATAACAGCACTGGTAAAATGAAGACGAGAGGTTGCCCGGGTTTGGCCCGCCTCAAAAAGAAGCAGCTTAGCTACGAACTCCGTATTCGTGGAGAAGCAGAAGATAGAAACGTCGCTGACCTGCCGCATGCTTCGCAGTTTTTTGCACTGGCCTCTGCACCTGGCCGTTGTAAACATCTGCGAGGTAGATCCCGCTTTATCTACCTGCTCGGCGGTGCGGAAGAATATAAGGCTTCTGGAAGATAACAATCCCACTCGTATGCAGTATCCCGCGTTCAGGCACAAGTCAATCACTGGATTGACAGATTGCACGATTTGAAGCAACTTGAGTGCACGCCTGAACAAAGAGCTGACAGTGAGCAATTGCTCGTTCAAGCTAAGCAGTTGAAAACTAAACTTAGTAGGTTAGATAGGAGTAATACAGAGGCTACTGAAAAAGAGAGTAGTCCTACGCATAGTAACTATAAAGAGTAACGTATCGATACTGTGAGTGAAGCACCTCGCGTTGCGTTTGAATCTTTTTGCAAGGTTGAGGAATCTGACTTCGTATCTGTTTCAGAATTTGTCACTGCTTCTCATAGATGAGTTATAACAAGTGGTAAAACCTTTATGGTTATTGGTACTTTCGGGTAACACGCGGATGCACTTAGAGTTCGACATTAGGTGATTCGTCAGTTGATGTATCCGCTAACCAGAGGTTTAAGTAAGAGTGTGGCTGAGGTACAGGAGGTTTGGGAAACGTTAGCGAATTGCTGAATAAATGTTTTCTTCGATTCCAGGCCCACAGCGAAACTCTCCAACAACGAACGTATTGAGGAGATCCGAATAGCGGTCGCTGCATTGGAATTGCCGATAATTGAGGGGGAAGCGTTGAGAATATTTTGGAAAGCATTAAACCTGCAGACAGGACGCGATTTATTTTTTTCTAGATGCGTATTACCTTTTTTGAGTTAGATGAATTGGTTTTTAAAATTGAGAGTATACCTTTCCCCGCTGCGAGGTGCAGCGAAAGAGGAATATACTGGAAAAATTCAGAGTGTAAGGGTCAGGCAGCCGACTATATCACAGGCTAAGTGTTGTATTCAGTGTGGCTATACCGGTCATTTTGTACGCCAGAGTGTTGTGGTCGTCCGACAGCTGACGCCAAAGATTTGGGCACTCTGGGGGCTCTTCCCGACCTCAAAGGTGTAACCGCATCAGGGCGGTAACTAGTCAATACCTACTTTTTGTTTCCGCATATGTTACTCTCGAAGCTGTCTGTGCTCTAATAGACTGAGCGTAGTGTTTGTCTTATCGATCATGAACGGTACGTGAAATTTCGCACTCTTGCGGGCGTAGCATTTTAGTGGGTTGTTTGCGGAGGAACGTTGCTATACAGGGATTTTCGTGGTCGGTGGAATTAACAGTACTCAATGGAATGTCAGTTAGTTTGTTGATATGGCACAATTTCATGCAGCAAACAGGATTGATTCTTAATTACACTGATAAGAGGTTTCCTTTAATTTCTGTCCAGGTAGAGATTTTAAGCTGTTTGATTACCAGCCCATCCAAGACGCCAATAGCGTAGCGGTGGATGATAGTTCCAGGTCAGTCACTTGGAAGAGAGCGAAGATAAAACTCTGTTACAGGTACTCGGGCGGTTTCGTGATGTAATGACTAACAGGATTCAGTGCAAGATTAGTTTGACGACGACATATGGATAACCTCCATATCAGTTGTCGCCACCCAAAAGGAAAATTTTGCGACAGCTAAGATTCTTCGTGACAGCGTGATACGGGCTTCCGCCTCTCTGTACGCGTCGCCCATGTATCTGGTACACAAAGGCAACCAGGAAGTTATCGATGGTGAACTATAGAATTCTTAACCAGAAAGTCATATTCGATTCTGTATCACTTGCTTCACTATTTTACCAGGTTTGTGGGGGCCGCTATTTTACTGTCTTGTGTTTGAACCAGACCTACCACCAGATTCCTCTCACTGAGGTCTCTATACATGTTGCAGCATTTTGCCGCGATTGGAACTTATACATTTGTATATATTACCACTTTCAATTCCCTGCCAGCACTGACCCGTAGTGGCTCGAATCGATAGCTCTATCGCGATAGCCGTGCAGAATCTTTGACGGTTTACCGCACCAGGCGCTTTATCCGAAACATGTGTTACAGGAGGGGGGGGGGGGGGGACGCATCTAGCGGCCCTAAAATACCTCTGAGTAATCCACCGGTTTTGGATATTCCGAATTTTTAACGATTTTTTATTGTGCTAACGGACCCTTCTAATGCAGAGGGCGCTGCTGTCCTTTTACAAAACACAATGACGAGCGTCATCTTGTGGTATATACTTCCAGAGAAGTGTCGCCTGCCCTTGGAACACTCGGTGTACGAGTGGGAGGCCCTTGTGGTCGTGTTTGCATTGGAAAAATTTACGTTTTACTTGGAGCACCGGTATTTTATCCTCGAACCGATAATGAAGCTTTGAGCTGGGTGCTCATCAGTAAAAGCGCATCGCGAGGTGGGCTGCATATATTTTTACCTTTTACTTCCCTGTCAGGCACATCTGGGGTGCACATAACCAGATAGCAGATACCCTTAGCCGTATGTTCTAGGAGTACGAAACGGAACAGCCATATCAGGATTTGCTGGACTCGAAGTCGGTTTCAGTTGTGTTGGCTGAAGTACCTGACCTCTTTTAGAACAAGAGAGACAAACAGAGCGAGGATCCATTGATTCAGAGAATCAGACAAAGGCTTCTTACTGGGGAACAAGTCCAGGGATATCAACAGAAAAAAGATACTGTATTTTACAAGACTAAGAGAGACAAATCTTTAAAAAAAAATTTTACCCAAGGAACTAGTCCGAGCTGTTTTTAAGTATTTTCACTACTCCCTTATCGACGGACATTTGGGCATGAATATAACCATTATGAATATTAAACAGCACCTGATGTCGCCCACAATGCAAATAATGTGTGTAAATTAGTGGGGAAGTGAGAAGGTTGCTAGGTCGCCAGACACAGTCCCAATTCTAGTCAAGGTTTACATCAGTCTCCGTGAGAAGGAAATCTCATGGACAAAAGTTCATTGATTGCTCCAGGCCACTCCCACATGCAATGGATGGGAGCCATTAAATTCCTGTTGTAGTGGCGACTTCTGCTACTGAATGTATAAGGATGACCAAATGTAGCAGGAAAAGGTAGAAGGCACCGTATTAACACTCGTCTGAGCTTCCCAAATGATTTATTAATTCCAACCACAGTGTCCTTGTACACCTCAGTCTGCACCACAGGGTCCCACAATGCTGAGGCCACCGGCCCAGCGACCCAGTGCAATGCACTGCCGTGTGTTGGCCTTGTCGGACCGCATCATCAGGGCTGCACCACAACCCTACCACAACAAAGGACAAAAATTAATTATGATTGTGGTGTTGCTCACACTGATAAATACTGCATTTTCAGGCGACAAAAAAGTTATATTATGTGGCAGGTGTCATTAGATCATAGTTAATAAAGTCATTTCATGAAATAATGCATAAACTAGGCACTCATCTTTTCGTGTTTCCCACGCTGGTCTCGTTATGAATTCATGGCTCAATCGTTGAAAAATCTAGGTGGCGATGATTCCAAGCTCGGATGCAAAGAGGCCGAGGTGTTATTACGCGATATTTAAGGTTTTATAGATGTGTTTCATAAACCATACTTGAAGATTAAACCTTTGAAAGTAAGCACAATGGTGATGTAAAAAAGTAATCAGCACTTCGAATTTAAGTTGCACTTCTTTTTTATTACTTTTATTGCAATGTCACATAACACATAAAACATCACTTCACACTACAAAACATACTTGAAAACATCTTCCTCACTGTTAAAGTTCACATTTTATAAGCTGACTACAATATGCATCTTTCCAACATGTCGTCCAAGACTTGACTTTTTCAAGATCCGACTCTCTAATAACTGCTTACGCGCCCAAAAATCAGAGTTACAAGTACGACAAAGATCATTGTGACAAAAGAGAGAATACACATAAGAATAATATCATTGCAACATAAACATATCGATGTATCAAAGTACCTCTACATTAATGAAATCAAATCTGAATGTTGCCTCAGAAATATGTGAACTACTTTACAGAAACACAGTAGAATATTGCTGGTATCGAGAGCTTGAGGTGAGCTGCCATAATGTTTACGTAATTCAAGTACCATTACAACCTGCAGCCGGCTCAGCGGTCTTCTTCCCCATTGACCCAGCGTTGCTCCGCTGGGAGCCGTCGAGCGGCCCACTGCTTCCTTTCTCGCTGGTGTAGCTGAGATTGCTGCGACGACAAGCGCCCATGATCCAGTGTCCAAATCTGCAGCCCTCGCCTCAGGTTGCCTTCGGCGTGCATTGGGAGCCAAGACGACTGCCCATGGTAGCGAGCCGTGGTGTGGTTCGCCACTGGCTGGCAGGCTACAAATCCCACGTCGGCCTCAGGGGTTCGCACCAACGAACCGCCTTGGACTAGAACGCTGGCACCCCATCGACTGCTGTGTGTAGCCAGTGGTGTGACATGCCCTGCCGTCCAGGAGAGCTGCCATACTTGAATGACTCTCGTTAGAAAGCGGCATCTATTTATACTCAGATGTGTGCCCCTGTTTTGCTAACGCGCCGCTCCGAGTCACGCACTCACCACACTTAGGTTGCGCCTGTGGACCCCTTCTGCCTGTAGCTTGCACCATGCAAACCGCTGCATTTACTCTTTCCAGCAGTTTGACGGCCCTGTGGCCTCCATTCTACTTTGCAACCACCGGTCAGCTTAATTTACTGTCAACAGGCCCGTGCTTGGCCGTAACTTCTGTGCTCAGAAACGTTGCACCGAATCTAACTTTCCTATCTTAAACTATAGTGCTGCTACACTGTGGTGGTGGATGCCTTTACTCGGAATGTATGGTTGGTCCCAAGCAGTGGAGTGACTAAGGCATTACCCATTCGCTGGGATATTCTCCACCTTCAGCCCTCTATGGTCATTGGTTGGCGACAATGCTTAGCCTTTTGGTCCAGTCGGTTTAAGCATTTCTGTTTCAAGAACGAGATCACACATTACTTACCACACTACCCACAGCTTTCACTAACCGAAAGGGTGAATCGCAATTTGTAATCGGCCCTGATCACATTTCGCACAATTTCTCAATATAAGTGGAATGTGTCTATTCTGTGGTTCAACTTAGCATTTAATTCGGCTCATCACGAGATTCTTAAGGCAACTCCGAGCTCCTTAATGTTGAGTTACCATCTGACTTCCCCGCTGGCTAATTTAAAGTTTGGGAACGATCTTTTGCCAAACAAATTCACGCCTGAGGTCATCGAGAAAAATTGGAAGAGAACCAGGAAAAACAAGGAGCTCACACACCGGATGCAGGTACATTGTTTTAATAAGGATTCCCGTGCATGGTAGGTGAGGCCATGATCATGGTGGCACAGCCATATCTGCTAAGTTGATCCCCCGTTCTGGGTCCATGTTAGGTCAACTAAATGCTGAAGCTGGTCAGCCTCTGAGTACACAACCTCGTTATGGACAAAGTTTCCAGAGTGCACAATTTGTAGGTTAAGAAGGAAAGCTAGGGTGTTCAGTTCTATGGTTGCCACGTTAACATCTTCGTACTCCGACCAGTTTCCCCTCAACTGTATTGTACACTCCTGGAAATGGAAAAAAGAACACATTGACACCGGTGTGTCAGACCCACCATACTTGCTCCGGACACTGCGAGAGGGCTGTACAAGCAATGATCACACGCACGGCACAGCGGACACACCAGGAACCGCGGTGTTGGCCGTCGAATGGCGCTAGCTGCGCAGCATTTGTGCACCGCCGCCGTCAGTGTCAGCCAGTTTGCCGTGGCATACGGAGCTCCATCGCAGTCTTTAACACTGGTAGCATGCCGCGACAGCGTGGACGTGAACCGTATGTGCAGTTGACGGACTTTGAGCGAGGGCGTATAGTGGGCATGCGGGAGGCCGGGTGGACGTACCGCCGAATTGCTCAGCACGTGGGGCGTGAGGTCTCCACAGTACATCGATGTTGTCGCCAGTGGTCGGCGGAAGGTGCACGTGCCCGTCGACCTGGGACCGGACCGCAGCGACGCACGGATGCACGCCAAGACCGTAGGATCCTACGCAGTGCCGTAGGGGACCGCACCGCCACTTCCCAGCAAATTAGGGACACTGTTGCTCCTGGGGTATCGGCGAGGACCATTCGCAACCGTCTCCATGAAGCTGGGCTACGGTCCCGCACACCGTTAGGCCGTCTTCCGCTCACGCCCCAACATCGTGCAGCCCGCCTCCAGTGGTGTCGCGACAGGCGTGAATGGAGGGACGAATGGAGACGTGTCGTCTTCAGCTATGAGAGTCGCTTCTGCCTTGGTGCCAATGATGGTCGTATGCGTGTTTGGCGCCGTGCAGGTGAGCGCCACAATCAGGACTGCATACGACCGAGGCACACAGGGCCAACACCCGGCATCATGGTGTGGGGAGCGATCTCCTACACTGGCCGTACACCACTGGTGATCGTCGAGGGGACACTGAATAGTGCACGGTACATCCAAACCGTCATCGAACCCATCGTTCTACCATTCCTAGACCGGCAAGGGAACTTGCTGTTCCAACAGGACAATGCACGTCCGCATGTATCCCGTGCCACCCAACGTGCTCTAGAAGGTGTAAGTCAACTACCCTGGCCAGCAAGATCTCCGGATCTGTCCCCCATTGAGCATGTTTGGGACTGGATGAAGCGTCGACTCACGCGGTCTGCACGTCCAGCACGAACGCTGGTCCAACTGAGGCGCCAGGTGGAAATGGCATGGCAAGCCGTTCCACAGGACTACATCCAGTATCTCTACGATCGTCTCCATGGGAGAATAGCAGCCTGCATTGCTACGAAAGGTGGATATACACTGTACTAGTGCCGACATTGTGCATGCTGTGTTGCCTGTGTCTATGTGACTGTGGTTCTGTCAGTGTGATCATGTGATGTATCTGACCCCAGGAATGTGTCAATAAAGTTTCCTCTTACTGGGACAATGAATTCACTGTGTTCTTATTTCAATTTCCAGGAGTGTATTTCTTGTCTGTCAGAGTTCATTCTAAAAGAAGTGAAGCTTATTTCAGTTGTGAAGCTTACTTTAATAAGAACCGCCCCTTTCATTGCAGTTATTATGGCCAACTATTTATAAAACAATTTGGAGACTGTCTCGTTTGCTAATCAAAATATCCACGGGTGTACTGCCGGTCTACAGTGTCCAACGGGCACAATATTTCGGCGATCATACATGTCGCCATCATCAGGTGAAGTGACGGACTGAGCTCCTGTGAACGTGCCAGCACGGAGATCCGTACGCTATGGCTGCTCAGAGGAAACTGGGTTCGGTCGCGGCGGTGGCCGATTTAGATACCCTCCGCCCGCGGCGCGCTCCCTCCGCTGTCCGCGTCCCGCGCCACGGTCGCGCGGTGGAACAAATGGCGACGGTGTCGGAGATGACGTCGGTGTGATGGTTCTGTCCGCCGTGGTCGTCACAACTATACGTTTGCTCGATTTACTCTTGATTAACCCAATCGCTGGTTCCCAAGCCTTGCTAAGATTATAGCCACAGTCACGGTTTATGAGGTCGTCATTGGTGCGAATTTCGATGGCCTCTCTAACAACGCTGTCCCAGTATCTCGACGTCTGTACCAGAATTCTCGTGCGTTCGTACTACATAGCGTGATTTCACGACAAACAATGTTCAGCTACCGCCGACTTGCTCGTCTGCTATTTGAAATAGTAGTTTATTTTAATAGTAGTTTATTTTAATAAACACCGCCCTTTTCGTTGGACTTATTGCGAGTAACCAATTTTAACACGATTTTGGGGATTCAAATTTTCTCTTGTCTGCTATTTAAAAACAGGGAAGTTTATTTTAATAAGAGCTGCTCTTTTCACTGCAATTGTACAGGCAAGCATTTGTAAAACATTTTTAGGCATTGAAAGATTGTCTGGTCTGCTAGTAGAAACAGTGGAGCCTACTCTTTTCAATGCAGTTATTATGGGCAGTCACTTAGTAAAATAATTTTGGGGTACTGAAGTCTTGTCTCGTATCCTGCTACTGTAATTCTAGTGTTACCCAGTTGTTGAGGACTGTATAGCCCATTGCAATTCTGTGTTGCATGTGTTGATACTTTACTTATCATCGGATGTAATCAATGGACAGATAATATTACTAAAATACATTAGGGTTACCAGTTGTTATGCACCAGAATGTGTCCTCCTTTGTTGTTACAACGGTTCACTCTTATTAGTTTTTAAAGTTAATGTTTAGTCTGTTGTAGCTGACCCTGTTTCACTCATCTGCCACTATGGCCGTGGGTACCGAGTCTACACCGCCCATCCCCTCCGTTGGATTATCGCCGTCTATAAATTGTATTTAACATAACTTCGGTATATTCTAAACTTACGTCACCAACGGTCGTAAAGCATTTGTTGTGTATTTTCTACCAGTTTGTGGTGAATGATGTTAATTAGCTGAATTGTAAAAACGAATTAGCAATAACACTAAGTCTGAACAGTCAGCTAATTTGGAAACCTACCTTCTCTTTTTTATGGCTAACACTCTTATAAACAATCAACGTCTGGTGATAAAACAGTCGCTAATCCTTTTCGCTGGAAAAGAAATGTGTGTTTATTCTTTCAGAAGTTTCGTAACTATTCCAAGTCACCAAAATGTTGAAATACAAGAATCCACCACCAGTGACGACTTTGCACTCTTTTCTACAATACATGAGATCCAGGTGTAATATATAGGCAAGAGGGATGTGGCACACGTCACTAGTCGTGTCAAAACTGCAGTACTGACCGCACCCACACATAAGCGGTGTCATTTCGGCGAAGGGCTGCCTGAGAACATAGTAATCAATACTACCAATGTAGAAAGAAAAGCTTTTAGCAGCAGCCGTTAAGAAAAGACGAAGTCTTATCTCGCAGTTGTCATGGAAGGCAGACATCACCAGCGGCGGTCGTGGAAAGCATTGTGCAGAAGGCCGACTACGATGATCACTGCTTTTGATACATGTTAAGTAGAACTTCATGGTAGGAAGCAGAGATTACGAATGCCAATCTGCACCAACTAGCTGCACTTGGATTACCCTTCCTTAAGCACTGTACAGAATGGTGACCACCATTCAGCTAGTTTCATTTTCTATTGGCTTCCAGTAGAAATGAAAAGTTGAATGATGAACCACGAAGACTCAAACCTAAATTGGAAGGTTTCTTTGTGGCGCGCTGCTTCTATTTTGTACAGGAGTTCCTCGCAGAAGTACGAAACTTTTCTCTGCAAGGTGTTATTTATTCGTATACTCTATCGCACTCTCTTTCGTGTTTTATTAACTCCCTCTTTTATCTATAAATAATGTAAACAGTATACTGTAAACTACGTACTGACTCGTTTCATGACCAAGTAGCTTTGGCTCACATGGTTACACGTAACATGATAAATAAAACAACAAAATAATTAAATGCTTGGCGATGCAAACTTGCTACAGTCATGTACACGGACGAAATGAAATGACTCTAAGCACTATGGGACTTAGCACCTGAGGTCATTAGTCCCCTACACTTAGAACTACTTAAACCTAACTAACCTAAGGACATCACACACATCCATGCCCGAGGCAGGATTCGAACCTGCGACCGTAGCAGCAGCGCGATTCCGGACTGAAGCGCCTAGAACCGCTGGGCCACAGCGGCCGGCTACACGGACGATTTCAGTGTCTCAGGAACAATGACAACTTATCGAAGCGAAGCGCACCGCAGTGAAACACATTGGGCGATATTGCATAAATGTAGTTTTTTTTTTTTTTTTGACATTTTTCCGCAGCACCATGTAAGTAGGCTGTTTAGGTTTTTATATTGGTAACGCCACGTAGCGCTCTGTATGAAAATCACTGGCTGTGCTGTGTGCAGTCTGTGGCTAGTTTGCATTGTTGTCTGCCATTGTACTGTTGGGCAGCTGGATGTTAACAGCGCGTAGCGTGGCGCAGTTGGAGGTGAGCCGCCAGCAGTGGTGGATGTGGGGAGAGAGATGGTGGAGTTTTGAAATTTTTAATACTGGATATCATGAACTACTATATACATTATGATTTTTGAACACTATTGAGGTAAATACATAGTCTGTTCTCTATTAAAATCTTTCATTTGCTAACTATGCCTATCAGTAGTTAGTGCCTTCCGTAGTTTGAATCTTTTATTTAGCTGGCAGTAGTGGCGCTCGCTGTATTGCAGTAGTTCGAGTAACGAAGATTTTGGTGAGGTAAGTGATTAGTGAAAGGTATAGGTTAATGTTAGTCAGGGCCATTCTTTTGTAGGGATTTTTGAAAGTCAGATTGCGTTGCGCTAAAAATATTGTGTGTCAGTTTAAGCACAGTCATGTATAATTTTTCAAAGAGGACGTTTCATATGTCGACCCTTAGCCGAGGATACCTCACTCTAATCTACTGATTTTTTCTTGTAGTTTGTGTAATTAGTGTAGCTTTTGTTTATCGCTAGCTCGTAATTATAGAGAGAATTTTCTTTGTAGTTGTAGTTTTTCATTGTTGTACAGTAAAACACTTGTGGCATGCCTGTAGATTTGCACCAAGTATTTCGCAGCTGCGCTTGCAATTAACTAGATATTATTTTCAGTGCTATGTTAATGTGTTCCCCTATTTTTGCTCTTCAAAATGAGTTTTTCTGTGTTGTCGTGTGAAATATTGTGACAATAATGGCGTGTGAAAAACGTAATACTAGGCTCAAAAGTAAACTGAGAAATGTCAGTGAAGACGAAAGCAGTGTGTTAGCGCCACCGTGTAATGAATTAACTAATGTTCAACATAGTAATTTGGTAATTGTGCATAGGGAAATGGAGCGGGCGGCAAACAATGGCGTAGGCAGTGAAACAATTAGGGAACAGGGAAGCATTATCGATCGATCGGTCGGCAACAGCTCGCCTCAGGAATCCGAAATGACAGAACACAATATTGCAAATACTGCAGATTCAGGTTTTGGGTCCTCACCGTTTTCTCAAATAAGTCAAGACACATTTTCTGCTTGTCAAAATGTGAATGTTGCCGGTGCAAACGCACTGCCGAAAAGCGTAGAGGAACAGATTCCAGACACCAATGCATTGTTATTACAGCTAATGCAACAAATGGAACAAAATCAGAGACAAACACAGCAAAAGCTTCAAAAGTTAGACACAATGGAACAACACCAGAGACAAACACAGCAACAGTTTGACGCAATGGAACAAAAGCTTCAAAAGTTAGACTCAGTGGAACATAAGCTTGAACAAACACGTGAAGATTTAACTACTGAGGTACATAACATTGAATCGTAATGTCAAAAAGTCTGTAATGATGTAAAAACACAAATTTGTGAGCATTTTCAAACTATTTTTTCGCGGCATGAAAATGCATTACAGAATCACGAAGCAGCCATAAAAGAACTGCAAACTATTGTTCATGAAAATCATGAGACCTTGCAAGCTAAAATTGACTCAGTTGCATCTACCGATTCGGTTATGCAACTTGCAAAAACTCAGGAAAACTTAAAGGACACAGTAGATACCCTGAAAATTGGTTCAGAAAGACACATGGAGGAAATTAGTTCATTATCAGATAAAGTAGTTGAACTTTTGGATCAGCTAAATAATTTATCTACGAAGGTAGATGATAATCTGAATGACACAAAACCGTAGTCTTTAATGACACAGAATAGTGCGAACAAATTAGGAAATTCAAACAAAATCAGAATCAAATAAATACGCAACACCAAAGTGAAATCTGGGAAGTACAAGATCAGCTGACACAGGTAATACAAGAATTACGCATTTCAGAGAACACTCGCGCCCTAATACGGGAAGAGGGACATAGAAATACGGAATAGCCACAAAATAATAACACAGCGCATTTCGGAAATTATGAAAGAAATTGGCAAGGTGCACCGAATTTTGAGATGGAACCGCCGAAACGACGTAACAATGACCGATATGCGACTCGCCGACATGATGATTTTGACTATAAGCTCTTCATTACTACACGTAAATTTAAAACATTTAAGAATTCTGGCAACATTCATCCACAAGCGTGGCTCAGTCAATTCTCTCATTGTTTTCCTCCCAACTGGTCATTGGAGCACAGGTTAGAATTTATGTGTGGCTACTTGGAGAATGAACCAGCTGTAAGAATGCGATCGGTCATTCACGATTGTCACAGTGAAGGAGATTTTTATCATGCCTTCCTCTCAGCATATTGGTCTCAAGCTACACAAGACCGAGTAAAACATAGCATCATAATGATGAAACATTTCGAACAATCTGAATTTTCCAGTCTTGTGAAATATTTTGAAGACATGTTGCTCAAGAATCAGTACCTGTCAAAGCCATACAGCCCCTCAGAACTCATCCGCATTTGCTTAATCAAACTGCCTGAACATTTACGACATATTATTTTAGCAGGACGTTGCAAAGACGACACTGAAGCTTTTCAGGGACTGTTACAAGAACTGGAAATTGACAGTGACAATTGCGGAACGCGAAAACAGGAGCACAACAATTACAGATCACATCCGTCACAATTCCGCGATGACAGAAATAATATACGACAAGGCTATTCTTTCAATGTAAATCGTGACCGAAACAGACACCACCCGTATGACAACCGTTGGCAGAGTAGTAATAATTACAGGGAAAGATCGCATTTCCGTAGTAATGAATATGACAGAGACAATCATAGAGACAATTTGGCAACCAGAACTATTATTATCATGGGAGACAGAATAACTTCAGACGCATCGGTCCACCATGCAGTGATAATTCAGGGAGAAATTCTCCACCACTTAACCGACAAGAAAGAAACTACAGGAACTACCGACATGACGACAGACGATATAATCATAACGACAGACCTGAATTTCATCAGAACTGGCGGGATTTAAACAGGGTTGGGCCCTCTGGGCAAGGTGAATTTGTCGAAGTTAGACCTCCAAATCCCAAAAACTACGCGCACCAACAAAGAAACAGACAATGACATGCACCGCAGGCAGCCGCGTGTGCCGGCTGGCTCAGAGAAAAATAACATAGACGCTAACCTTGAGAAAAACTCCAGTATTCTTTACCGACGTATACCACATGATAATTGCGTTAAAGTTGAAACTCTGCATACCAGGAAGAGCAAAGGACTACACCCCATTGACATGTGAAACCATTTATTGAAAGATAATCTCCTTTTTAACTTTGCCTTTGCCATATAACTTTTCACTTTACATTGCTAGTATGCTTTGTCAGACTTAGAATCTGTTAACATGCAACTATGTTTGAAGCTAAATATCCAGTCAAGAACCAAGAGAACTTATTTAAACAGAAATTACGAATGCATTGTTATAGTGAACAGACGACACAGTGTTATTGTGTGTGTACATTCTTGCTTGTTAGTTGCACGATTACGTAACGACTATAAGGCTTACATACTTAGAACATTTATCAATACTGCTAATGAGATTTTAATGGAACATTTTGGTTTACTTGAAAATACATTCTGGATTTAAAGTACTTTCTGTGAGATACCAGATGACACAATGGTTAGTTTATGTGACAGCTACACGATTTTATCACGACGCTACTAATGAGTGACAATTTACAATGTTGCTTTTGCGGTATTTCTGTTTTATATCTGCACAGTTTTTCTGAATTATTCTGGAAAGTAAAACATGTTTTAGTAGTAACTTTTGTGGTATAGCTACAAGGAGACAGCCTTTACCATAGCACAACAATACGTTAACAGCACAGTCCTTTCTTCATCACGGCAATAAGCGTAATAACTAAGATATCTATACGCAAAGCATTTCACTTTTGTGTATCATGAGGTAAGTACATTGGCTTCTGCAGAACTTAACTTTCGTAGGACGATAACTACGACACTTCCACAGAGATTATCTTACAACAAGACGCACAATACACGTATTCGAGTGATTAATTTTGTGCTTAAATCATTTATTTTTAAAGATATTTGAAGTACAATGATACAAAGGTTTTCTGTAATACATTTCATTCCATTGTTGTAATCTGTAACACCTGAGGATATAATTACATTAATCCTCAGGGGGGTACACGCTTACTTTGTGTACCATGTGTTTGGCAAGCACAAGGAGCCCTAGCTAATATGGAATTTGCTTATACAACTTTACACATCGGTACCATATTTCTCTAACACACAAATTACACAGCTATCTGATCATTTAACTGAGAGATAAACATTTTTTTTACTACATCAGTGACACATGTTTACGCAATTACACAGTTGGGTAACTTCACACTTATGAAATTGTATTTTGTCTGTATTTTGTGAACTGTTCATATTTTTTCGGAACCATTGTGATACTATGAGAGCTTTGAATGATGTATTTGGTATGATATCATGATTTTTAAAGTACGTTTGAGGTAGATGACACTATTGAAATGAGCAGAGAATTTTCTTTAGCTTTTGAAATTACTGCAGAAAGCTACAACGTTTTTGAGATTTGACTGAGATGTTATGATGTTATTATTACGATGACGATGTGTATTATACTGCTGAGGTATGTTTATGATTAATAAGCTGATGATATTTGAGTTATTTGATTATGCTACGTATCTGTTATGATGAAATATTGAAGAAGTGTCGACGAATATGTATATGTGTAATAAGGTAAGGAATAATTAGTAGTGCTTAGGGACTCTGACTTGTGAAAAAGGATGTTGGAAATCAAGAATCGTACTTTAAGAGTTATGAAATGTGTGTCAATGCGTGAATGTACCACAATGCCGACGAAAATTTTTTGGACACTGTTATATTTACAGGATTTTGTTTCTACAGATTTGTAACACAAATTCTAGACCTGTGAAATTTTTTATATGAGACTGTCACAGTAGTGCAAACTGGTGTCGTAAATATTTCGGTAAGAAAGCCAAGTGACCTTGACGTAATGCGTCTTGAGCGGCCAGTTGTGTCAGACGCCTGGAGAAAAATCCATTAGTGTGTGCTTTTTCAGAGGCACAGGTAGAAAAAAAAAGAGAGGCCATTATCCTCGCTACTGACATTCCTTTGCAGAAAGAATCGCAAATATGACACACTCAAACTTGAAAACATATGATTACACTGTGGCGCTCTTAATTTGTTGTATTTACTGAAATGCCTAATGAAATGATGAGAAACATTTTACATTTATTGTCTTTCTAGTTGAGAGATTCTTTTGCCTTTGGAGATGACATTTGCCCAGTGAATGACGTTTCATGCATTGCTCTATATAGGCTATATATATTTGCTCATTTGTTTAATATCTAGTTTCAAGCTGCACTGCACCAATGGTTAAAATAAAATTTTATAGATGTACTAATAGAAATATTTTATGCCTACAGACCCAGTAAAGACTAACTTTATAATGTACTTCAAAAAAACGAAGGAGCACAAAAAGACATTTACCTTCACAGGAATTGCATACAGAATTTTCTTTTCAAGTACTTGGTAATTTCTTTTGTAGAATAAGTTTTGGTGCACCACATAGACATTAAGACGTGAATATACATTTCCCTTATCTGCATTGTTGTCTTTAGTGTAATATTCTTTCTGCTTGAGCTTTGTCATGTTTAGATATTAGTTACTGCATTTGCTGCTGCTGTTTGCCAGGCATAGTGCTACTAAATTTCACTTTGTATTACTCTGTTAAGCTAGTTTTACTACGGATTTATTTTTTTTTTTTTTTTGTTTGCTCCACAGTGCCTTATATTAGTTGTAATATTGCAATTGCTTTGCCAATTTGAATTTTTTTGTCATTGCTGTTCGTGTTAATTGTTTTGTGCTGCTGCATTGCCTCATCCCTTAGTTTAGCATCTGAGCTCAGTAGATTTAAGTTAGCTTAAGAGGGGTAGACTATATAAGAAACTAACTATGATGGATTTGAAGAAATGCACTGAGAGGTTATACGAGAAAAATACAGAAAGCATACTTGGGTAGGATTTTTTTGGCTGGAGCAAATATCGAAATAAGAGGAATGATCTATGGAATGAAGGTTTGGGTTGGACTGCAGTACTAAACGTTACACTGAAAACAAACCCTGTCTTTCCTTTTGTGTTATCCCACTATGTGTTTGTGTACACTTGTGTATTTGTTTTCTTCCTGTCTCTGCGTGGTTTTATAGAATTTTTTCTTCTTCTAATACTAAGCTACATTCACTATGATGAGGAATGCTGTTATCCTCAAATATAATTGGCATTAATAATATGTTATTTACCTTGTAAATATGCTTAGACATTATTTATTCTGTTTTGTTTTAATGCTCATGTGTAAAGTTGATGTTTCAAAAGTAATTCTGATATTTTATGTATTTACTTATGTCATAATTCCTGTAACACTGATGTATATGTTAGTTCGATTCTTTTGTAAAGCCTGTACTACAAATGTTATCTGTATTGTTATGTTTTTAATGATGTATTTTGTACCTTTGTTATTGTATTCTTATGTTACAAAATTGTAATTGACACCAGTTCATAAAATTAAGTAACTTGTAAGTTACATTTCACTGCACTGTGAGAAGTAGGGACTGATAGTGTTTGTACGTGTGTTAATAATTCAGAAAGGGACTGGATAACAGCATTGCTCGTTCGAAGAACATTTCAAAAAAAAAATTGTGAGTGCACAAGTGGTGGTTCATGGACTTGCTATGTTATCCGCAACACTCTTCAATGGTGATTGTGCACCTGCACAGTCACAACAGATGGCTGCTGGCCATCTCTACTAGGACTACAGTAGGTCTACACCTTTGATGACTCACCAATACCATTATTTCTACAAGGACTGCAGTGGGTCTGCACCTCTGGTGGCCCACCAATACCGTAATCTCTACCAGGGCTACAGTGGGTCTGCTCTGTGATGACCTACCTACCAATATTCTTCAAAACTTCGACTGACTCTGCTGTGGGTTTGCTCTGTTGTGTCCCATTACCTGTCTGCGTGTCAAGAGTCAGCACTGTCTTTCCGTTGGAAGGACAACACTACTTCTTCAAGACTTCATGGAAATCCACTACTTCCATGTGCATTCTCTTTTGCTGCTCAGACTTTGAGAAAAACACTGACATTTTACTGTGATGAACGATCAGGACTGTCTTTATGGACTGTGAGAAAATTTTAGCTTTTGACCAACATTGTATCGATAAGTGTGTGCATTTGATATCTTTGTTATTGTCAATATGAAAAATTTTATCAAATCATTATTGGCCACTACCCAAAACAATTTGTAAAATTTTTTGTGGGGAGCATGGGGGCTATGTAAGTAGGCTGTTTAGGTTTTTATATTGGTAACGCCACGTAGCGCTCTGTATGAAAATCACTGGCTGTGCTGTGTGCAGTCTGTGGCTAGTTTGCATTGTTGTCTGCCATTGTACTGTTGGGCAGCTGGATGTTAACAGCGCGTAGCGTGGCGCAGTTGGAGGTGAGCCGCCAGCAGTGGTGGATGTGGGGAGAGAGATGGCGGAGTTTTGAAATTTGTAATACTGGATATCATGAACTGCTATATACATTATGACTTTTGAACACTATTGAGGTAAATACATTGTCTGTTCTCTATTAAAATCTTTCATTTGCTAACTGTGCCTATCAGTAGTTAGTGCCTTCCGTAGTTTGAATCTTTTATTTAGCTGGCAGTAGTGGCGCTCGCTGTATTGCAGTAGTTCGAGTAACGAAGATTTTTGGTGAGGTAAGTGATTTGTGAAAGGTATAGGTTAATGTTAGTCAGGGCCATTCTTTTGTAGGGATTTTTGAAAGTCAGATTGCGTTGCGCTAAAAATATTGTGTGTCAGTTTAAGCACAGTCATGTACAATTTTTCAAAGGAGACGTTTCAACCACATCTCAAACGCTTCGGTCCTTTTGTGCTCCGCTTTCCTCATAGTCCATGTTCCACTACCATATAATGCTATGCACCGAGAGTCTATTCACAGAAATTTCTTCCTTAAGCTGAGGCCTGTGTTTGATACCAGTAGACTTCTTTTAGGCTTGTATGCCCTCTTTGCCTGCGCTAGTCTTCTTTTTATGTCTTTCTAACTTCGTCCGTCATGTGTTACTTTGCATCAGAGGTAGCAGATTTCCTCAAATTACCTACTTCGTGTTCTCAAATCTAGGTGTTAATCGCTAATCTGATTTCTGCTACTAGCTTTACTTCCGTCTTTTTTCGGTTTACTCTCAATCCGTAGTCCGTATTCATCACACTGTTCATTCTACTCAATAGGTCCTGAATTACACTTCACTTTTACTGAGAATAGCAATGTCATTAATGAATCTCATCACTGATACCTCTCCCCAATGAATTTTCATATTGAATCTTTCTTTCTTTCCGGGATAGTTTCTTCGATGTAGAGTCTGAGCAGTAGAGGAGGAAGACTGCATCACTGTCTCATACCTTCTTTAATCCGAGCACTTCGTTCTTGCTTTTCCGTTTTGGTTACCCCAATTTGATTCTTATACATGTTATACATTACCAGTCTTTCTTTACAGCTTAATCCTGTTTCTCTCAGAATTTCCAACATCTTGCACTATTTTGCATTATCGAACGCTTTTATTTAGGACGTCAAATCCAATGAGCCCGTCTTGTTTTTCTTCTTTTCTTAAACACGTTTGAATTGCCTCTCTACTGCCTGTACCACAGCTAAAATCAAATTTTGGTCATCTAACAGATCCTCAATTTTCTCTGCCATTCTTCCGCGTATTATTCTTGTTAGCAACATGAATGCATGAGCTCTTAAACTGGTCGTGTGATAGCTCCCTCACTTATCTTCGAGATTTTCTGAGTGATATGGTATGCCTCTTCAATTCTGCACATCAACGCGATATTCGTTTAGTTGCCATTTCCTACATGGATTACAGAAATTTCGAAGCGATGTTATCTTTCCCTTGTACCTTATTTGACCTCAAGTCTTCCAAACCTCTATTGAATTTTTACCGTAATACTGGCTGTCATAAGTCCTCCTTACCGATTCCACTTTCTTCTTCTATCACGTCATCGGACAGTTCCTCCCCCTCGAAGAGACCTTCAGTGTACTCTTCACACCCATCCCCTCTACAGTGGAATTTCCATCGCATTTTTAATGTTGACGTCCTTGCTTTCAATTTCATTGATGGTTGCGTTGCCTTTTCTGTGTGTTGAATTAATCCTTCCGATGATCATTTCCTGTTCGATTTTTTCGTTTTTTCCTTAAGACATTTCGCCTTGACTTTCCTGCTCATCCTACTTATTTCATTCCTAAGGAACTTATATTGTTGTATTCCTTCAATTTTATAACGATTTTTATACTTCCTTCTTTCATTTGTTAGCAAATGTTTCTTCCAATTACCTTCCTCGTAACTATATATATCTTTCCAGCTTCTGTGATAGTCCTTTTTGCGATGCCCATTTATCTTGAATTGTCTGCTGTGGTATTTATCATTGCTGTGTCTACAGCGTTGGAGAACTCCAAAACCACTCGATAATTCCCATTTCTTTCCACGAAATTTTTCTAGATGATTCATAACTTGAGTCTACTGTTCATCATTACTAAATTGCGATCTGAGTCCATATCAGTAGGGTATCATTGCAGGTTCAGCAATTTCTGACGTCAGCCTTCCTGGAGCGCAATGTTTTTCTTGGAATTCTCTACTCTTTTACCCTCCCCACTCTCCCCACAGACAGTCACGTAATGCGATGTCCTCGCTCACTGCCAAATATTTTGCGGCCACAGAGTACCGATGTCTCGGTCAATGACATGCAAGCCCAGCCCCCCACCCCTCGATTAATTTAAATTCTTACAATTCGATTGTGTGAGCATTATCATTCGTTCACTTGACCCAACAATCAAGAGGAATTTTGTTCAACAAATAATGGCAATGTAATAGATATGCATTACATGAGTGGGTCCTCTAACAGAAAGCATTGCATTTGTTGGAATCATATCCCGTTTTTAAAATGTCTGTCCAGTATCTCACCACACAAGAGGCGGTTCCGAGTTGTGCAGCAACACAGGAATATTGTTATTGGCGATGTATTACCTGACTGGAAATAACTGTCAGTAAGCATTTGCCAATCTCTTCTTATTATTAGTATTTCTGTTACTATTATTATGTATGTCATTATATGCAGTGCTTTGTTATTATTATTATTGTTATTATTATTACAGCGCTAGTAGAACTACTGCAGGTATCCCACAACCCACTATCGCCTGAACCATCACAACAGCTGCAACAGTCCACAGTGTAATTTTGAAAACAGAGCCCACGATTTGCTATTTCACCAGCCACAGCGCTGCCTTCTACATCAAGGAATGGCAGTTTATTTGGGCTTCGAAGCAATCAGGAGGAGAAGAGCACGACAATCATTATATATGGCGTGTGTGTGTTAATGAATAAATATATCCAATTGTTCTTATTATCAAACCTATTAATGAAGAACAGCGCGCACACACACACACACACACACACACACACACACACACATTTGCATTTCACACTAAGCTGAAGATGGGATACCTCCTAATTTCGTGTCAAGCCTCCTTTTGCCCGGCATAGTGCAGCAACTAGACGTGAAATGGACTCAAGAAATCGTTGGAAGACCCTTACAGAAATACTGAGCCATGCTGCTTCTATAACCGTCCATATTTGCGGCAGTGCTGCCGGTGCAGGATTTTGTGCACAAACTGACCTCTCGATTATGTCCCACAAATGTTCGATGTGATTCATTACGAGTGATCTGGTTAACCAACTCATTCGCTCGAAATGTCCAGAATGTTCTTCAGACGAATCGCAAACAATTGTTGCCTGTGACATGGTGCACTGTCATCCAAAAAAATTCCCGTTGTACGGCCATAATCATGTCAGAATTACCTGAGCACAAGATGACAGCCCCGTCAATGGACTGACCATTTAAACTTTGTGCGCGTCGTACTAAAGCCATCTGCATATGTACATATTGCTATCCCATGACTTTTGTCTCCTCAGTGTATAAGACAACTTGAAGCACAAGCCTATGTGCCACATGAAGTCGGAGCAGCAGAATCTTATTACTCGTCGGTAATTGTCAGCTTCTGGCGGTGGTGCAATACAGTTTTTATAGCCGCACCATGATAAAACAGATTGTTTTTAGAATTTGTAAATAGAGATTATAAGCTGTGGAAGATAATTCCGGATTTGACAGTGAACTGTGAAGTGATTATTTTCTTCTGTATATCAGTGATGTGACAGTATGTTCTGCACAATGGCTTCTCTTAACATGATTAGAGATACTGACTAAGCTGACGCAATAAGAACTGTAATGTGCTCTAGAATGTATATCTGAGAAGAAACATTTACTACTTGTCAGAGAGTCGATGGCATACACCTGCACTCAACACTGAACGATACAATACAGCTGTCATGTGAGTATTGAGAATGTAGTCTGATAAAAACCAACTAATTATTTTTCTTCCTCTGGCTGTGTGAAGCGTGGGTGTTTGGGGGGGGGGGGATAATTGCCATTTTTCTAGCACTAGGGAGTCCCCTAACCAGTCTAGTTAGTAGCTACTGGATGCTTTGATAAGGATACTGTAGCTGCTATTAAACTAGCAGCCTAGTTTTGATAGGTGCTAGGTGTGTAAGTGTAGCTATTGTTCAGTGGTACCAGAGAGAGCCCTGACCAGTCTAGGTAACAGCAGCTGGAGATGTGAGCGCTCCTCCAGCCAGAGTATCCACAAACTGTGAACTTCTGCATCGAAACCAGGCGTGGATGGCTGACTTTTGCATTATTACTTTAAGCATAACTACAATTTAACCTTAAAGGGTTTGATGCAGCCTTGATGTAACCTCGCTGTAACCTCCCTGCAAATTCGCCACAACGTCGTGCAGAAGCTACAAGGACGCCGCATGTGTGACTGATTTGCCTCTAAGGCGCGCCAAGTGGCGGTGTGTGGCTGTGAGCCCCGCACGTGTCTGGTGTTCGCCGCTTCTCACAAACAACCCTGTCTCAGAGCACAACCGCCACGTCCGCTGCACCTCACAGTTGACAAGCCGCCTGCTGGCAGCAGAGGAATACTTTGTTGTCTTAAAGCTTGAAATCTGTAACACAAATGATGCAAGCTGTGAATTGCATTCAATCTACAATGTCTTTCATTAACTTTCCTACAAAAATATTTAACTAGAATTATCTATCGTTCGAGCATATGATTGACATCGATTAGCTCCAGAATATCAACGATGTTTGATACTGAACACACCAACGTTGTGCATTCAACAGTAAATTGGTGGATGTGTTCAAAGCATGAGCAAACGTGTTAGTGCAGCCAATGGCTGAGCAGTAAAGCCCCCCCCCCCCACATTCCCTTCATTTTTTATGAGTATAACTGACCTTTTCCCCGAAACGTTGGCCCCATATGCGTTCCAGACAAATACCAAACACACCGACACCTCCCCATTTCTGTGTCCACTTCTTCCTCCATCTCTCTGCCCATGCTCTCTTCATCAGCACCTCCCCCTCTATTACCCATATCCTCCACCCCCCTCTCTGACCATATGTTCATCTCCCTCCCTGTGGCCATGTCGTCCTTCAACTCTCTCTTTCGATCTCTACCTCCCCCTCCTCCACTTGCACATGACCACTATCCTTCTGCACATTTCAGCTGCCTCATGCGGCGACTCTTCCTCCAAACTCCCTGTCCAGTTTCTCCTCCCCTTCACTTTGTCCATCCCCTCCTCTATGCATCTCAATCTGCTCCCAGCCATGTAGTTCAATAAAGTAGACCTATAGTACCCACAAAACACGTCTGTCATGCAGGGAAGACTACACATCAGGGGTCTGGAAATCATTTACACCTAACAAACAAGCTGCCATGCAAAGCAGGTCAATAAAACAACCCAACACTAATCCAACACAATACACGTGTCATGCAGGCTAGCTGATATGTCGGAGCCCCTGACTCATAGGCTGCCAATTGGTGGGCCAATACTATTCCCACTCAACATGCCTGTCGTACAGGGCAGCCAATATGCCAGGAGATGGGAAAAACACTGTTTTCCCAAATCTCCTCTCCTGTTGGAGCAAGGAGATTATAAACCTCACAGCGCTGATACTCATAAGGCCTGCTGTTTCTGCGGCAAATAAGTTGAAATCTATCCAGTGGTTTGGAAGGAGATCCCAGACAAACACATACATGTAAAATCTGCTTTCACTCTCTTCCCCTTTGGTTGGGAAACTCCCTCTAAAGGTGGAAGAATCAGCAATGATCAATGGCAGAGGCCAATGGAAACCAATGCATGAAAGACACATAATGTGTATCTACAGGACATGTGGCTGTAACTGAAAAAGTATCAGTATGATCTCTCCATTGGCTAAAGATTCTGGAATTTTCCATAACTCAAATCTCCAGGAGGGGCCTGCCAAAGCATAGGAGACCATGAGAACAGGATTGAATGACATACGAAAGGATAATGCTCTAAACGTCAGGGCACGAAGTGTCAGAAGCTTCAAAATGGTATCTTTGGGTGTCTGTCCAGGATCTGGTCAGTATCCCTCTGAACCTCTTTATGAAAACAGCAGATTGTTGACCCCCTTTCTTGTCTGGGATGTATGTCTGAAACTGATGATGCTTGAGCAAACTCTCTTGCAACAAAATGTTCTTCAAAGCATTTGCTGTCCCTGTATCACATGATGAACACCCCATATTTGTGTAAGTCTTGTATGATATTTCTCTGTAAAACACATCCGACTGTGGAGACGGTAAATGCCCTTTCTGCTAGGGTTCCTCCTGCATTATTGCGCCCAGCTGACAACTCATGGTGCAATTTGCCTGCGTAATCCTCCACATCATGCTTCCACTTAGGAAGATCACGTTTTAGCATCGTTTTAATTTGTTCAAATTGTGATTTTACATCAATATTCTCCTTGTTGTTCTGAGATAACACTTCAGCACTAGAATTTTGAATTACGGTGTAATTCAGTCCTAACCGCATCGTTAACTTGTGAATCCTTTTGATGCAACAAGTACACGAAGTCGCTATTAAATCTGTCTCTTTGTGCTGTTAAGCACGCGTTAAGCTGTTTGTCTTTGTCATGCAACCAGGTAACGAACTCTTCTTTCCGCTCGTCGCTTTGCAATGCAATCTGTTGTACAGTATTTTGTAATACAGACTGCATTTGTTTTGTTTGATCATTTCCGAGTTGAACTACCTTACCGACTCGGGTATGTCTTTACAGACAAGTTGCAACTCAGCAAGGCTATTAGTAACAGTTTCTATCTTCGAATTTATTTTTCTTATTTCAGGAGACTGCTCTTCAGCTGTCCGCCGGCAGAATCTGCATTTAACTTTTCCTCTAAGTGTTCGAAATTAAGATTCATCTGGTGTTGAATATCGCTGCTATTTGTTCCTTCTGTTGATTTGCAAATTGCTGAAAATTTTTGTTCATTTTGTCCTCAATACTCTTACTAATTTGTACGCTCTTCTCTCGCGCACGGTTACAAAATCTTGCTGTATAATATCTGCTAGTCCATTATACAATTCAGCAAAAGGTCAGATACAGGAACTTGTAACTTAGTCTTGGCTTCTAATTCTGGCAGCATATCAGTATTTCTTGTGGCAGAACTTGTAGCTTCTGATTCAACGTCCGGAATTTGCCGACCCTCGGAATTTAATTTCGAACTGCGGGCATTCACGCCGTCGTCAGTTGTATTCTTTTGTATTCTTTTCCCCTTACCCAACAGTTATATAGACCAAAATCGTAAACACAATAGATACCCTTACATATCCTACACTCGAAAATCACTTTCAGATGTAATAATTACGAACAGAGCTAAACAATCTAACCACGCGTAGTCATTACGTGAATCCACTAATGAATTCCACCATCTTGTGGCCCGCAACTTTCATACATAAACATATAAAACTCACACGAAATAATTTTATAAATTCACACAAGAAATGACTTATAGCCCGTCTATTTTCTAGCACGAAGTACAAAATTTGGCATTGAACTGTTTTTCCTTACCTTATAGTTGCTATTTCTTATCGCCTTGTTGCCTTTATAATACCCTTTTCTGGTTCGCTCTCTTCATGTTTCTCAACCTCTGACATTTGTTATGTTTTTCCTACATGGAATAGAAAACACACATATTACAAACATGAAATTTGTATTTATTGTTTATTCCGTGACAGTCCTCGTCTGAGGTCGCCAATTTTAAGCCTAGTTTACACGACGACACTAGGTTGCAGACAACTGCGCAACCGGCCACTGCCCCTGCACGCCGCGCGTTTGCGCAACTCTTTGGTGAAACTAAACATTTTTCAGCATTTTCCAACTTTGGCAACACTAGGTGCATCAGTTTTAAGGTTATGTGCGTTCGGGGAGTGTAGACAAACTGAAATATGAAGTGGCGAACGGAGAATAATGTTCGCTTTTTGGATATCTATGCTTTGCATAGGTGTTTGTGTGATTTCAGTGATACTGATTACAAAAATAAGCAACATATTGCTGCCCCTGAGACCGTCACGTGCGATCAGAACATAGTTTGACAATATCTGAAATGCAGGACAAAACGTATTAAATTAGGAGCACATGTAAAATTGAATTAAGAAAAATACAAGATAATGTAATTCTAGCTGTAGAAATGCTCTTGTCTACAAGACTAAAATCCCATCGTTCGAGTTGACCGACTCTTTTTTTAAGGAATATTGTTGACAGGAGGGAAGGCTACACAAATCAAGAAGCTACAGTCTTTATTCATATTTAAAAGAAACGTTAACAGTGCTGGTGATATTCTAAGATAATTAAAAGAACTTCTTGGCTCTTCCATTACAAATTATTTCAGCAAGTATGCTGAGCAACTGAGCTGACGTCTTTTTTTCATCCAGTCACGAATCGAAATATGTTTCTAATTTTTTTCTCATGCAGCGATTCCACGCAACAAGCTTTAACTCCAACACAACTCGTGCGACGTGCAGCTGCCAAAACTTTCATTTCAGACACGACTGAGGAACCCACAAAACGACGAAACTGAAGTGTATACTTGTTTCGCCGTGTATACAGTCAAACAAGAAACCATTTCCACGCAACGAGTGGCGCAACCCAATGTCGTTGTGTAAACTAGGCTTTAAAGTCATCACCCGTTAATTGAGATTTACTTGTTTTACTTGCAGTTAATGTGGTAGGAAATTTCGGATTGTGAACTATTTTTATGTTAAAATAAAAAGGAATGGCTGAAACGTTAAAAGAAAATGGGGCCACTTACATTAAATGAGTGACTTAATTCTGAACTTTTACATGAGTTAATGCAATTTCTTCTGAAAGTAGTAAAGGCCCACAGTTTCGGCTTGGAGAGAAAATTTTTTGGTAAAATTTGATGCTGACCGTGAATTTTAATATGTTTTCTTGCGGAAATTGGTATTAAACTGATTATTTATCTTCGTAGTATTAAAATGGCTGCAGGTTCTATCGTATTTCACAAACAAAAGACTACGGAACATGAAATGACGCACGCAGACTATAATAACCAAAAGAAATGTTTCCGTATTTAAGGAAACACACAAAATTTTGAATCTGCATAGGAAAGACAGATTTGTAAATTAAACATGGTTAAATTTTAAAAATATATTTTAAAGAAATGAAAATTCATTTACACTACCACACAGCATAATATTCAAAACAAAAGGTCTTCTACATGAAACGCGAGATATTCAAATGCACGCACTTGGTATTCTGATTTCTAATAATAGTTCCAATTACAGATAATTAACTGTCCAAGAAAGATCTCCTATGACTATTTCATTGAATCTTCAGAATTAATTGCGTAACATGAATCAAGCTAACCGAGAGAGACAAAAACAACATCAAAAAGAAAAGAGCAAAAGAGCACAGCAAAAAAGAGGAAAGAGAGCGGTGCCCTTGTTTCACCACTATTTACACTAATTACACATTATGATCTTTGTATGATTATCGATATGTTATCCAGTGGTGTCTGCATAGTTACATTACTCTGGGTAAATTTCGTGTAAAAGTGGGGACGTTTTACTGTTACGACATTAGGGAATGACTTCCATGGTACTAGAGGTGAGGAGGACGAATACTGTAGAGGAAGACAGAGATTGGAATGTATCCAGCAAATAATTGAGGACGTAGGCTGCAAGTGCTACTCTGAGATGAAAGGGTTGGCACAGGAGAGGAAAATGTAGGCTTTCACGGCCGGAAATATCATGTCCACTATAATTATCCGGGCTGTTATGAATTTTGTCTCAATTCCCAACGTTTCGTCTCCGACTGCGGGAGACATCCTCAAGGGTGTCCGTAGGTCGATGGAAGGTCCAACACACCCACTGGTCAGTCAGTAGCGAGCCAGTGGGTGTCTTGGACCTTCCATCGACCTACGGACCCCCTTGAAGATGTCTCCCGCAGTCGGAGACGAAACGTTGGGAATTGAGACAAAATTCATCAACCGACCACGGCATAACAGCCCGCATAATTATAATGGACACAGGAGAGGAAGTCATGGCGGGCTGCTTCAACCCAGTCAGACTATATATATGACATCCTAACCAGATAATATCAGACAAAATATTGAACTAGTCCACCTTTTTACGTCAAACCCAAGTTCTCTCCCGCCCATCCTGTAGGACATCACTGAATCATTTGCAGCCATAGTCTGATAAATCTTTTAATGTAACTTTCGGAAACTGGAAACGTAGGAGGATATCATCTAACTACTTGCAAGACATCATACACGAAAAATGCGATATGTAGTGTTTCCACTATAACAATGTAACTATCATGTTCTTTGGGAAGTATATTTCATAATGAAATGGGACTGATGCTTTAATGCAATAAGAAAGTACAAAAGAATGTACACTGTTGTTATTAACCAAACATACTTTTCAAGGTTATCCAACTACATCTCTACCCTCCCCCCAATCCAAACTACGCATGTAGATCAACCTAAATGGGAGGCTTTTCAGGACTTTTGACAGGATATCGAATAAAATATTATCGTGCAAAAGCTTTTATTAATTTTTGCATATACTTTGACACACAGAAAACAATTCTTTCTTTATGTTTATTTGCTGTAGTTTTAATAACATCAAATTTAACTTTTAACTTATAATTTAAATCTAAATTGTAATCGTATATTTCCGTCTCCAACCAATAATTTGAGAAGTACAAAGCAGGAAAGTTCTCGATTCTAATATTTGTCTAATTTTTTCTTGCATTATATCAATTGCTTGACTTTATTAATAAGCTTCATTCCTTCCTGCAATTCTTCGGGGTGAAAGCACTTAGGAATTTTAATATTGTCTCCTATTTCCTGCATGACACTACTGTTAAATCATCCACGTCACACTGTGTGGCCGGCCGCTGTGACCTAGTGGTTCTAGGCCCTTAAGTCCGGAACCTCGCTGCTGCTACGGTCGCAGGTTCGAATCCTGCCTCGGCCATGGATGTGTGTGATGTCCTTAGGTTAGTTACGGTTCAGTAGTTCTAAGTCTAGGGGACTGATGACCTCAGATGTTAAGTCCCATAGTGCTCATAGCCATTTGAACCACACTGTGTGCACACTTACAGCTCTTCTTCTACATAGTCTCGTGGAATTTCTCTATAGACCTCAAGGTTTACAACATTAAATGTTGTTCTTTTCTTGGATTATACTCCACAAACACCTGTTCTGCTGCTAGGTGCACAACGTCCAATCCGCCGGAGTTAGATACAATTCAACCATCATTTTTAAGCTGGTCCAAATGGGAGTGGAGCTTTGTAAACAGATTTTTCGTGCTTCCCTTAACATAGTAAACATGACCGAAACCGTCATTTATATTTCATCATATGATCACTTACCACTGCAATTAACAGTAAATGGAGATATGTTCTCCACTTGATTCCATATTTCTCGATACACTGTGTTTGAAGTAAAATGTAACCCTGCGATTGCACATCTACAATAGCTTCTTCTTTCTCCAGTTCCCGTTTCTATTTGTTCGTTATGGCAGTTGTTTTGGCAATATACTCTAGTTTTTGTTCTTTTTTTCCAACATCCATTTTCGAATTTCTTTTTTGTACACATAATACATAACTGTACTTAAAGGAGTAATTTCCTTAATGTGGATTGGCTTAAGTCTGTTCGACAGGTTGCTTTTTTTTAAGACTTGTGGAATAACATTGATTGTAGGTACACTCCTAATTCAGCAATATGTATATTGGTATTGTGGACAAGAAGATAGAGAAAAATGTGTTTTCCCTGTTTTAGAGTAACACTGCCGTGCCATTCTTATATCATATTTGTTGGAGTTTGTGTTGAAATTCTCCACGTAGTTCGCAGGTCAATAATTTAAAATCTATGCAGACAACACATACCTTACAATCTTGTGCTAATCTTGACTGCCTCAAAGGCTTATTTGCAGAGCAGCCCATTTTTGTGTATTCTTCTTGCTCTAGTAGAAAAACTGCACAACACTGCTAAACACCACACAGTAGCTGTTGTGCAAATTGTTTGTTAATTGACACCACATGTAAGTGAAGGACACAGAGTGGGCAGTGGCGGGCATGGCGGGCATGGCGCTCCTTCACACCTGAGGGAAGTTAAGTGTTTTTTTTATGGTACTTGTTATCGTTAGGGTACGTTTGTGTTAAGGTAGAATTAGGCCTGTCATACTAACGCACATCCATGTGAGTAACAGGGTGGTCATCGGTCAGTGTAAGTGATAATAATTTGTTGCTCCAGACCATATTCTGCGCAAGTCTACAGGCATTCTCTGTGGTAAATTGAGTTAGTGAAGTTGAAATCGTAACGTAGTCTTTGTCGAAGGGAAGGCACTTTATACATGACTATGTTGTAGTGGTTGAATTCGCAGGTGCTGATATTTCACCTTATTAATTTTTAAATAATTTTAAGGAGTGTTAAACTTGCAGCTTGTGTTTGTAGTCATTCCTAGAATAAGTTAATATTGCATACATCCTAGACATTCCTGTTTGTAGCCTTATTTGGACAGATTACTGTTCCCTACTGATGTGTGTTGGCAGGGTAGTTTTGGCAGCGGACAACGCGTACCTGTTTTCTGGGCCTGGAGCAGAGACGTGTTTACTTCCTGCTGCGGTGACACTTCCGTCGTCGCACGACGTCTAGGTTGGCCAGCAATCCGGCACCTCTACCAACCGCATCAAATTCAAATGGCTCTGAGCACTATGGGACTTAACATCTGAGGTCATCAGTCCCCTAGGCTTAGAACTAATTAAACCTAACTAACCTAAGGACATCACACACATCCACGCCCGGGGCAGGATTCGAACCTGCAACCGCAGCAGCCGCGTGGTTCCGGACTGAAGCGCCTAGAACCACTCGGCCACCGCAGCCCCAACCACGTCATGTTGGCTCAAGTTAAGTTAATTTGATCGTTTGATACGTGCTACAGTGGAGTGTCGCCAATTAATGAGGAACTCTTAACCTATCCAATTTTTTGAATTCAGTAAGCATATAAGCCTTGAAGCATGCTCTGCAAGCCTAAAGTTCCTCGTCACCTGCTCTTTAACTACTCTTTTAAATCTTACACCATTATTGCTACTTCTATAGTGTGTTAAGTTTTAAGACCTTTTAATTATGAATGTGAATTGTGGAGTTTTCCCTTTTTATCCACAATCATTAGCTAAATCCACTTTTTGACTGTAGGCTGTGCTAGCCGTCTGCTGTATTTTCCAGCTTTTCTTGTATTTTGAGGGAACTGTATTTATTTAAGGGTCATTGTCAATGTTTCTGCTGGTGTTCACTGGTTTGGAGTCACATTTAAATTCCTTGTCTTCTCAGCTTATCTTGTATTTTGGGGGGTCTGCATATTTATTTAAAAGGTCGTTGTTAATGTTTCTGCTGGTGTGTACCAGCTGGGAGCCACATGTTAAATTGTATTCCTTCCCAGGTTTGCTTGTATGGGAGGCTTGCATATTTTATTGCTTTTCCTACAGCCACAATCAGTGGCGTGACATGTTATCCTTCCTGTATTTTTGGTGAGCGTTGTCTGTTTAAGGTGGAATCCATACTTAGAAATTGTTAGTATATTTAGTGGCAGGCATTTGTAATTCATTTTATTGGTAAAACTCAGTTTGTTGAATCCGCTTTCGGTCACAGCTGGTTAATGTGGCTTCTTACTTGTATATTCCTTGTTTCAAGCCCTGTTCTTAATAGTTTAAATTGTTAAAGTTTGTTATTAGTGAATTGATCGTGCTCAATTTCTTTAAATTATTATGAGTGCTGTTATTCTTCGGACTAGGTTTTTTAATTTGTAATCATAAGGATTGTTGTTAAGCTATAAAGTCTATTCAGTGAAACAACGAATGACGAAATTTGTGGGTCCACCTTCCACGTGTTTTTCTTAAAATTATCCTATCGCTTGCTGTAAGGTATCACAGAGTACAGAGGAACACATTTAAAATACTGTTTGTTAGCGATTAAAATACTTATACAGTCCTGCACAGGATCAAAAACATGATCAATTTTGTAGTTGTGTAATGTAACTGTAGACTCCAGTCTGGCAACAGCAAAAACATGGTTCAAATGGCTCTGAGCACTATGGGACTTACCATCTGAGGTCATCAGTCCCCTAGAACTTAGAACAACTTAAACCTAACTAACCTAAGGACATCAAACATATCCATGACCGAGGCAGGATTCGAACCTGCGACCGTAGCGGTCGCGCGGTTCCAGACTGAAGAGCCTAGAACCGATCGGCCACAGCGGCCGGCCAACCGCACACCCCCTCACTATATCTAGATTCAGCCTCAACAAGCCACTTATCAAATTTTCTAGCTTCCCTACCTCTTACAAAACTTTTGACATTCCGCTCTGCGATTCGTAAAATGTTATCGTTTCGTTAGTTGCTTTCTTCTTGAGTGGGTGCACGGTGTCTGTGTAATTTTTGAATGACAAAATCATTTTAAACGTGCCGTAAAACTCATTATGCAAGCTGACTTTAATTGCATCATGTGTTATTAGAGATTACTGGCGACCCTCAAACGTACTTTCATTGATGGTATGTGTGCCTTAATGAAATACTTTTTTAATACATAGACGGAAAATAATTGCAACATAAAAAAATTAATGTAGAGTTACGAAATTTCGCGAATATACTTGTCTAGATTACATATTTAAGGGATTAGCATTGCAAGATCACAGGTTAATGTAAGGACGAGATAAATCGGAATTGCTGTGACATTTATAACCGGTATAACCCGTAGTTTATGGGTAGCCGGCACGGTAGCCGAGCGCGTTCGGTCAGAGAGCTGGCTGGTCTCTGTAACAAAAAAGACTGAGTGAAAGGATCGTAAAGAAATTCAACGGATGTCACGTGATGTCCGCTACTACCAAATACAACGAAAAAAGAAAGAAGAAAAACAAGGGGGGATTTTGCGTTTTTGATTATTAATCAAAACGTTCTCGATCCTAGGTTAGAAACCCGCTGCCGCTAAAATTTTTATTAATGATCAGCATTGGCGGCCGAAGAGATCCGGCATAAGAAATCTCATTCTTCCAGCGCCTTGTCAAAGATGGCGGAAGAGCAGACAGAGGATCAGGGCACTCTCTTATCCTTTGGGTGGTAAACTTACCCTAAAGGCGGAAGAATCAGCAATGACCAACGGCATAAGCATGCAGAAGAATACGGAAACGACCGCATTAAAGACGCATAACATGTATCCACAGAATATGAGGGCTCTAACTGAAAAAGTGTCATGATCTCTCCATTGGCAAAAGATTTCGGAATAGTCCCTCATGCGAATCTCCGGGAGGGGCCTGCCAAAGGGAAGGTGACCATAAGAAAAGGACTGAATTACAAACGAAAGAATAACGTTCTAAGAGCCGAGGCGTTGAATATCAGAAGTTTGATCGTGGTAGGGAATCAAGAAAATCTGAAAAGGGAAATGAAAAGGCTCAATATAGATATAGTAGGGATCATTGAAGAGAAACGGAATGAAGACGAGGATTTCTGGTCAGATGAGTATACGGTAATATCAACAGCAGCAGAAAATGGTATACGGGAGAATGATTAGTTATGAATGGGAAGGTAGGGTAGAGAGTGCGTTACTGTGAACAGTTCAGCGATAGCTTTGCTCTCATCAGAATTGACAGCAAACCAACATGTGGCGATGTTGAAAGCTGAAGATGAAGAGACTAAATATATGAGAATACTGAAAGGGTAATACAGTGCTTAAAGGGAGATGAAAATCTAATAGTCATAGGGGACTGTAATTCAGCTGTAGGAGAAGGAGCAGAAGAAAAGGTTATAGGGGACTATAGGCATGGGACAAGGAATAAGAAAGACTCAGTACTATCTGTAATATATTTCAGCTTGTAATAGCGAATACTCTGATCAAGAATCATAAGAGGAGGAGGTATACTTGGAAAAGGACAGGTGATGTGGGAAAGGTTCAATAAGATTAATCATGGTCAGGCAGACATTCCGAAATCTGATACCGGACTGCAAGGCGTACCCAGTAGCAGAAGTAGATTCACATCGCAAAGTGGTACTTATGAAGAGTAGACTGAAGTTTAAGAGATTAGTCAGGAAGAATCACTACGCAAAGAATTGGGATACGGAAGTACACTACTGGCCATTAATATTGCTACACCACGAAGATGAGGGGCTACAGACGCCAAATTTAACCGACAGGAAGAAGATGCTGTGATATGTAAATCATTAGCTTTTCAGAGCATTCACACAAGGTCTGCGCCGGTGGAGACACCTACAACGTGCTGACATGAGGAATCCAACCGATTTCTCATACAAAAACAGCAGTTGACCGGCGTTGCCCGGTGAAACGTTGTGATGCCTCGTGTAAGGAGGAGAAATGCGTACCTACACGTTTCCGATTTTGATAAAGGCCGGATTGTAGCCTATCGCGATTGCCGTTTATCGTATCGCGACATTGCTGCTCGCGATGGTCGATATCCAATGACTGTTATCAGAATATGGAATCGGTGGGTTCAGGAGGGTAATAAGGAACGCCGTTCTGGATCCCAACGGACTCGTATCACTAGCAGTCGAGATGACAGGCATCTTATCCGCATGGCTGTAACGGATCGTGCAGCAACGTCTCGATCCCTGAGTCGTCAACAGGTAGGGACGTTTGCAACACAACAACTATCTGCACGAACAGTTCGACGACGTTTACAGTAGCATGGACTATCAACTCGGAGACCATGGCTGCGGTTACCCTTGACGCTGCATCACAGACAGGAGCGCCTGCGATGGTGTACTCAACGACGAACCTGGGTGTACGAATGGTAAAACGTCATTTTTTCGGGTGAATCCAGGTTCTGTTGACAGCATCATGATGATCCCATTCGTGTTTGGCGACATCGCAGTGAACACACATTGGAAGCGTGTATTCGTCATCGCCATACTGGCGTATCACCCGGCGCGATGGTATAGGGTGCCATTGGTTACACGTCTCGGTGATCTCTTGTTTGTATTGATGGCACTTTGAACAGTGGACGTTACATTTCAGATGCGTTACGACCCGTGGCTCTACCCTTCATTCGATCCCTGCGAAACCCTACATTTCACCAGGATAATGCACGAACGCATGTTGCAGGTCCTGTACGGGCCTTTCTGGATACATAAAATGTTCGATTGCTGCCCTGGCCAGCTCATTCTCCAGATCTCTCACCAATTGAAACCTCTGGTCAATGGTGGCCGAGCAACTGGCTCGTCACAATACGCCAGTCACTACTCTTGATGAACAGTGGTATCGTGTTGAAGCTGCATGGGGAGCTGTACCTGTAGACACCATCCAAGCTCTGTTCGACTCAATTCCCAGGCGTATCAAGGCCGTTATTATGGCCAGAGGTGGTTGTTGTGGGTACTGATTTCTCAGGATCTATGCACCCAAATTGCGTGAAAATGTAATTACATGTCAGTTCTAGTATAATATATTTGTCCAATGAATACCTGTTTATCATCTGCATTTCTTCTTAGTGTAGCAATTTTAATGGCCAGTAGTGTAATAAGGAATGACGCGATATGCTTGGAGTTCTCTAAGACTATAGGCACAGCAATGAAGAATAACTCAGTAGGCAGTACAGTTGAAGAGGAATGTACATCTCTGAAAAGGTAAGTCACAGTAACTGCAATGAAACCGTGGGTAACAGAAGAAATACTTCAGTTGATCGATGAAAGCAGGAAGTACAAAAACGTTCAGGGGAATTCCGGAATACAGAAATAAAAGTCGCTGAGGATTGAAACATGTTTTTCCTACATGGAACAGGAAATTCACATAATTAGAAACATGAAATTGTAACAATTATACAAAAATAAATTTTCATTTGTTATTTATTGCCGACCGCTGTGACCGTGCGGCTCTAGGCGCTTCAGTCTGGAACCGCGCGACCGCTACGGTCGTAGGTCCGAATCCTACCTCAGGCATGCATGTGTTGTAACACCCCACCCATCACTTATCTGGTTTTGGCGTGTGTTCACCCCAGGTAATTGACTAACAGATCAACAGAGAGTGCAAAACTGCTGCAATGTCGGATAACGCAAAGAAAGTAATAAGGCCCTGTGACTCCTGATTGAACTGCAGTGGCAGTGTTGACATTAATTGATTCAGAATTGATCCCTTTTAATTAAAAAGGGGTGCACATTGATGTTATATTCAGCTATTGAACACCAGATGCAAATGTTGAACATAAAATTAATTAAGAAAGTGACGTGGGATTTCAACTACTTATTGAACACAGATGCAGTCGATTAGCACAAATTTATTTTAACTCATGACCTTCAATCATCACATTACATGACTCTCCTACCAGGCAGTGGTAACAAATAGCGTTTATGTGGAGTAAAGCGTGATAACTCTAAAGTAATTCCTATCGACTGACCCAGGCGTAATGCGAAGTGTGAGAAGAATTCTACAATACACAGTCCATGAAACCCTCGTGGAAACTTTGCCGACGTGATCCAACAAATTAATCAGTGGCCGGAGTGGGCGCAATATCACCAAATACAGCGTGGCGCAGCGGCGTCGTTGTCCGGACATCGGCCAACCTCATGGTGCTGCAAGGCTGCACTTGTCTATTCGCTCCTAGCTATCTTGCTCAGTACATAGCTGAACGAAAACTTTCTATCTCCAAGCTCAATCGTTTCGTTTGCTAAGTCCTAAACTGCAGAGATGCTCTCTCTCTCTCTCAGGCAAGCTGAGTAAAGAACGCCACGTCCACACTCTAGGCAAGCTGGGAATGGAAAACCACTATGGATACTTCTCCCAGTCTGCTCTTCGCCATGGTTTCCCCTCCAGCAAAATCTCTTACGCCAATTGCAGCGCAAGTCGCGTTAATTATACGTCGCTTCCCAGCGCCGACCAGTGCCTGCTCTGGGAAGTGAATAAATTCCAACAAAATTTCCCTTCCTCTCTACTTCTGCTATTTAGCTCTTCCCAGGCCACCCGTCAAGGTTAGCGTCTGCACAAAACACCAGTTTTTCCGGAATTCTGACTCCCAGGAGAGTACTTCAAATTCCTTGGTCCTACGTTCCCATCGGAGGCCAACATATTTCATTCTGTCGCTCCTCACCTGATTTACTGCAGACTCTGCGGTCTGTGAATTCAGCGTGAAGTTGCTATAGTCATGAACACACATATTTTGGCCCTGTTGACCGCTCCACCATAGCTTTGCACGGCTTTCTCGTATGTTTCACTGAAAACGGGACGATGGACGTTTATCAACAGGCATACAAGTTCTCCATCTGCTTCCCGGTACACCAGCATGGGGTCAACCACCCACTCACTGTCACTCATCTTAAGGCAGCTGGAGGCCGTGCCCCGTTACCGCTTTCTCAGAGCTTGAGCCGCCGTAAGCTGCCTATTGTTGCTTCCCTTCGCCGCTCCCCAGCTGCGTGCTGCGGTCAATTCTGAATACTTCCCTGGGATAAACTAGCCTCCAGTAAATCGACGTATTTCCACAAAGTTTTCATGTTGTGTGAATTACTTTAAAACCATCACCCGACATTAATTATTCCATTACGTCCATACTATACCCTCTACAAGATGCATTGTGCCTTGTCAGTTCAGCCCTACTGTTTGATCAACGTGAGTTAGGTGATGTTTAATGACTTCAAGTAAGGGGCATAATTCTTGCCATCTTACAGTGTGTGATGTTCTTAGGTTAGTTAGGTTTAAGTAGTTCTAAGTTCTAGGGACTGATGACCTCAGATGTTAAGTCCCATAGTGCTCAGAGCCATTTGAAACATTAGAGCCAATATGTGGAAAACACTGACGAGGGAAGGGACAAGATGGTAGGACATCTACTTATACATCGGGGAATAACTCCCTTGGTACTAACGGGAGCGGTAGAGGGCAAAAACTGTAGAGGAAGACAGAGATTGGAATACAACCAGCACATAACTGAGGACGTAGGTTGCAAGTGCTGCTCTGAGATGAGGAGGTTGGTACAGGAGATACATTTGTGGCGGATCGCACCAAACCAGTCAGATGACTGATGACTCAAAAAAACAAAAAAAAAACACCGCCAGCATGTTGAATACAAGCGCTCAGACGTGAATGCATTCTGCAGTTCAAGTACCGGATGTTAGTTTGTGGGATGTCGTTACATGCTTGTTGCATTTGGTCAGTCAATACATAAACGATTAATGCTGTTGGTTGATAACGCTGGAGTTGTTGTCTGATGACCTCCACATGTGCTCAGTTGGAGAGAGATATGGCGACTGAACAGGGCACTCGACAGTCTGTAGCGCATGTTGGATTACAAAAGCGATATGTGGGCGAGCGTTGCGGTATTGGAAAACATCCCTGGAATGCTTTTCATGAATGTCAGCGCATCAAGTCGAATCACCAGCTTGACGTACACATTTGCCGTCAGGGTGAGTGGGACAACCACGAGAGTGCTCCTGCTGTCATATGGAATCACATCCCGCAGCATAACTCGTGGTGAAGGTCCAGCGTGTCTAGCAAGCACACACGTTGGTTGGAGGCTTTCAATTGGCTTTCTTGTAACCACCACACGACCATCACTGACAGCAAAGTAGGAACTTCTTTTATGAGAAAACACAACAGACCTCCACCCTGCCCTCCAATGATCTGTCAGCCACGTGGCAATACAGAAATCGGTCTCCCTGTGACCGTACGTTCTCGTAACCACCGCTGCCAGCAGTCTTGTGCAGTGACCACATTCCTGCCAAGCGTTCCTGCAATATCGGTGAAGGAATGTCCAGCTTCTCGTAGCCTTACAACGTGACGTAATGTAAACTCAGTGAGGTATTAGTAATGGCGTCTTTGTTGCCTTAAAGACGCTCTTGACCAACGTCAACTTATCGCATCCAGTCTCAAAGGTAACTAAAGGTTACGACGCTTGCGGCGTGTGCTTAAAACAGACTTGATTTGTAATCTCATAGTGGTGCTACTAGAGTAACTCTTATGCTATTGGTGCGAAATTTTAATAATCATCATCTTTCAGATTTAGAAACACGTCTACCAACTTTTTTTTTCCGTTGCACAACTCTTTGTTGCTGTTGCGATTTTGTTTACTGCCAGTACTTTACCGTCGTGTTACATACCGCTGTTTTTGGTACTTGCGTCACATGATAGCGGAGCGTCGGTTGGGGACGAAATGTGGAGTGGAATCACGTATGTTAAAAAAATATTAAAAAAGAATCTGCTGACGCAGCATCCGGAGGAAAGAGCGGCGGTGGACGCACTTTTACCCCGCAGAAGCCTTTTCAGCTGGAGCGTCGCGTTGGGTGCAATTTTTTTCTTTTTTTTTAATAAGGCGTCATTTTAAAGGCGGCGAGATCGCGGGAGAGAAATTTCGCCATCGCGGAGCCGCATTATCGAAGTAAAGTCACGCCCGCAATAAAGGTTTTAATTAAGGACGTGATACGTTGTAATTAAATTCATTTCGCGGTGCCTGCGGCCCGCCCTATTTTTGGTCCATTTCGCCGGCGTCTGCTGGCGCCGTGGCGCTGCGGCAGTGGCGCGGTCACGCATCCCCTGGACGCGCCCCCGCTGCCCGCCAATTAATTTCCGACACTGCGCTGCTGCGAGCGTAGCAGGCAACGCGCGGACACTGTGGCGGACCCGGCGGGGGTGGATGGGAGGGAGGGCGGTGGTGTGCAGTGGCGCAGCGCTCCCTCCCCCGCCCCAGTGGGTCGCATTTCAGTGCAGCAACGCTACTCTGCTCAACTTGTTGCGAACACTGCCTCTCCCTCCCACTGGCTTCCTCCACACTGCGACCAATCACTTCCACAGCGCAGTGTTTCCTCGTTGCCTCGTGCAAGCCGACTGCAAACGTCGGCTTTAGATGGCGCTTGACGTTGCCGAGAGCAGTTACTAGTTCCTAACAGCAGCTTCTGGTACTGTGAAGGCACTAACGACAGGGGAATGCGAGATCTCAAAAGCTGTTGAGCTGATTCCAGTTTTCAAAACTTGCTTTGCATTTGACAGTCGTCGACTACATTTCTACTTCAGCGTTAACACTAACAGAGATGCATGTTTAATGATCTGTGAATGTGAAACAATGTTATACACTCACGGAAAAAAGTCGCAGTACCAAGAAGGAGTTGTGCGACATAAACGAAAGCCAGTAGGCGTGTTTCTACCCCTGAATAATGGTTCAAATGGCTCTGAGCACTATGGAACTTAACATCTGTGGTCATTAGTCCCCTAGAACTCAGAACTACTTAAACCTAACTAACCTAAGGACATCAACACATCAATGCCCGAGGCAGGATTCGAACCTGCGACCGTAGCGGTCACGCGGTTACAGACTGAAGCGCCTAGAACCACTCGGCCACACCGGCCGGCCCTGAATAATGATTTCTATTCAGATTTCACGCAAGTCGCGTAAGAGTGGAGAATGCAAATCAGGTTTGGTTTAAATACCTGCCGTAACCGTCGTGAGAGTTAGTTACCTCTGAGATTGGATGTGGTATATAATGTCGTGTGGCGAGGGCCTCCCGTCGAGTAGACCGTTCTCCTGGTGCAGGTCTGTCGAGTTGACGCCACTTCGGCGACCAGCGCGTCGATGGGGATGAAATGATGATGATGAGGACAACGCAACACCCAGTCCCTGAGCGGAGAAAATCTCCGACCCAGCCGGGAATCGAACCCAGGCCCTTAGGATTGACAGTCTGTCACGCTGACCAATCAGCTACCGGGGGCGGACATTGGATGTGGTGAATTAATGCTAGTCAAGTATACCTTTAAGGCCAGAAAGACGCCATTATCAACACCTCACTGAGTTTTAACGAGGTCGTGTAATAGGGCTACAAGAAGCTGCGATATTACAGAAAGACTTGGTAGGAATGCAGCCATTGTACATAATTGCTGGCAGCGGTGGCCACCAAAATATACAGTCGCAAGATGCGCGACATGACTGGGCTCTGGACTCCCACGTGGAATTACCGAGAGGAAAGACCACTATGTTCGACGTATGGCTCTGGCGAATCGTACTGCATCTGCAGCAGCAATCTGAGCAGCAGTTCGCACCACAGTGAAACACCGAACTGTTACTAATCGGTTACTTCAGGTTCAGCTCCGAGCCAGATGTCCTGTAGTATGCATTCCATTTATTTCAAACCAAAGCCAATTGCGACTTCTCTGATGTCAAGCAAGAGCTTGTGTTCTCTCATGAAAGCAGTCTATGTTTTGGTGTTAATGATGCTCTTGTGGTTAGAAGCAGGCAAGTTGAAGGCCTGAACCCAACCGGTCTGTGTGCTAGACGAACTGGACCTGTGCCAAGAGTTATGGTCTGGGATGCGATTTCATATGACAGCGGGAGCACTCTCGTTGTTGTCCCACGCACCATGACTGCATATATGTACATCAAGCTGGTGATTCGTCCTGTTACACTGCCATTCATGAACAGCAGTCCAGGGGATGTTTTTCAACAGCGTGACGCTCGTCCACATACCACTGTTGTAATCCAACATGCACCACAAAGTGTCATGTTGCCTTGGTGTGCTCGATCACCAGATATGTCTCCAGCTGAGCACATATGGGACATCGTCGGACGGCAACTCCAGTGTCACTCCCGGACAAGATTAACGGTCTATGTATTGACTGACCAAATGCAACAGGGATCGAAAACCATCCCACAGCACAAATGCAACAAGCATGGAACTCCAGACCACAAACTGACATGCAGCACCTGTACAACATAATGAACGCAGGTTTACATGCTTGCATTCAACATCATGGCGATTACACGGTTATTAAAACTTCCTTGCAGATTAAAACTGTGTACCAGACCGAGGCTCGAACTCGGGCCCTTTGCCAGGAAGTTTCACATCAGCGCACACTCCACTGCAGAGTGAAAATGTCATTCTGGAAACACGGTTATTAATGTATCAGCATTTAACATTTGTATGGCTTATCTCGCGCTCCTGTGAATTTGCAAAGTTAAACACTTAAATATTTTCTCTAGTCATAAGTATTCCCTAAATTTCATTACTGCACATTAATTATTTTTTGCTGTTGCGTTTTTTCGTTTCATTGTATAATTATCCCACTCTCAAAAAGGCTAAAATTGTTGCCATATTAAAACCGGGCAAACCGAGTGACCAACCTCAGAGCTACCGCCCAATCGCCTTACTCAGCATGATCTATAAATTACTGGAGAGACTTATGTACAACAGAATGAGCGAAGTCATCCTGGAGGCTGTACCGGTAGAACAGGCGGGCTTCCGGCCGAAAAGAAGCTGCACGGATCAGGTCCTCGCTCTAACAACCTACATCGAGGCGGGCTTCCAAAGACAGCAAAAAACATCAGTGGTATTTGTTGACCTGACGGCGGCGTTCGACACTGTCTGGAGACAGGGCCTGATTTATAAGCTCCTCCGCATCGTGCCATGTCTAAAAACGGCTAACCTTATCAACGAAATGCTCTGCAATAGACCATTCCAGGTTGTCATCGGTAACAACAGAAGTAAATTCATGAAACTTAATAATGGCCTGCCCCAAGGTTCAGTACTGGCTCCACTGCTTTTCAGCATGTGTATAGCCGATATGCCTAGGACGAGATCCAAAATGTTCGGATATGCGGACGACTGGGCCTTGGCCACACAACATCGAGTGATGGAGGAAACTGAGATCACACTATCCAGCGATTTGACCACTCTAGGAAAATACTTTCGTGACTGGAGGCTCCAACCCAGCCCATCCAAAACAGAGGCCACTTGTTTCCACCTGAATAACAAATTAGCAAACAAGGAGCTCAAGATCCGCTTTGATGGCGGCATTCTTCCATATAATAGAACACCAAAGTATCTGAGCGTGACACTCGATAGAACATTGAGCTATAAACAACACCTTGTAAACACTGCTGAAAAAGTCAGAACTAGAAACAACATTGTCCAAAAGCTTTGTGGCACTAGTTGGGGGTCCACTGCCTCCGTTCTGCGTAGCTCTGCGCTAGGACTTGTCTATTCTGCAGCAGAGTACTGTTCCCCAATATGGTTAAATAGTGCTCACATCAAGAAGGTAGATGCAGTCTTGAACCAAACGATGAGGATTATCTCTGGAACGATCAGGTCAACTCCTGTCCAATGGCTGCCTGTATTGAGCCATATCCCGCCGCCACATTTGTGCAGAGAACACGCACTTGTCAGGGAGTGTCGAAAAATCCAAAATAGCCCAGATCTTCCTATCCACACCCTGAGTAATGGAATTGAGCAAAATAGATTGAAATCCAGACACCCCCCTCTCGCAAGTGCCAAAGATCTGGTAAAGAACGCTTTTATTCTTGAGGACCGCTGGAGAGAAGAATGGGAGGGAAAGACACCGCCTCAGGTTAACACCTTATTGGGAACATCTAACAGACCTCGGGGCTTTGACTTGCCCCGCAAAATCTGGTCTACCCTTAACAGGATCAGGACGAGCCACGGCCGCTGTGCAGACTCCTTGTACAAATGGAGCATAGTGCCATCACCACAGTGCGACTGCGGCGCCGACAGGCAGACAATTCACCATATCGTGGTAGAATGCCCTCTGAGGGCCTACCCTGGGCCAACAAGGGACTTCATGGATGCGACTAACAGTGCAGTCGATTATATTTCTAACCTAGATGTTTGTTTGTGATATTGTAACTGTTTTGTGTGTTATGTACTTTTAGATTTTTCATACGTGATTTGTACTTGCCATACGCTAAAAATAAATATCCTACTTTCTAAAGCCGAAATTTAAAAAATCCGTTTTTCGGAACTCTTCTGTGCATATGAGTGACATCTAAGCAATTCAGTGGTCCTTACTATTCCTTTCAGTCTACAGAGCCCAACAACTTAATTACACTGTATGGCTTTCCGAAGCATTACAGAACAAGCGAAGCTTCACAGTGATGTTCACTTTAGACACACTTCCTGCTGTAGTTAACAACGTAAACTCGCCCCACTTCATTAGATCTTGCTATCTCAGGTTCTGATATCCTACTAAAGTAGTGGTTTTCGAAGGTGTCTTGTAAATGTTTGTGGTGAAAATTGTCGTCAGTGTCCGCCTTGCTCACTTTGTTTATGTACTTTTAATGAACTTGTTGCGTTTAGCAGACACGGTCTTGATACACACTATTTTTTTCCTTTATTGTTATTTCCATTCCCCCCACCAGAGGAGAGCTGGCAGCAGCATAAGCGCTGCTCTTCAGCCAAGAGACAAAAATAGACAGGAAGACATTTAAAAAAATATACAGACGAAAACATGGCCGAATAAAGAAAACAAAAAAGGCGGAACAGAAGAAAAGAAAGCATTCGAAGTGGTGAGTGTAAATCGGAGATAAAAATCTAAAAAAAGTAATTCACACAAAAAACACACACTTGATTAAAAGGCACTAGGCAAAGTACAGCCGGAGCAGAAAGGTCATAACACGAAATAAAACAGCCACGTGACGGACAGAGTAGCACGGAACAGTCATGGACGATAAACAGGTCGAACATACAACTAAAACCACAGCTCTTGACGCACAGGAGAACAGCACCAAACACATCACTGACGTAGCACACTGATGACGTTGAGTAAAACATAGGATCTGCCAGGTTCATGGAGATGAGGAGAAGGGAAGAATGGAAGGGACGGAAGGACGTGGGTGTAACACAGTTGAGGAGGGGGTGCAGGGACGCAGAGAGGGGGGGCGAGAAAAATCCACTCTGGGAGAAGGAGGGCAGAGGAAAAGGGGGGCCCTGGGGAGAGGAGGGAACAAGGCCTGGTTACAGCCGGAAGGAAGGGTACATGTCACAGCGAAGTTCAACATCCGGGAGGTGGAACACACTATTTTTAGATTCCCAGTTTAAAAAGTAGGTTGCGATATTTGTGACTGATGCGCTCAATAAGCAGGCACTGACATTTTAAAATTCTGTAACAACTGAAAGGACTCTTAATGAACACTACATTGATTACATTCAGTAAGTAATGCAACAGATTTTTTTTTCGCGGCCTGTTTTAGTTGAAAAAATGCGGAATTTAATGTGCGACATAGGGAAATATTCCCGCTTCAGACCCTATAGTTTCATGAATTCCGATAGGTGGCGGCACTAGTAACTTTCAAAATGGCGTCTATAATGACGGTGCGATCCAAGCCGAGAGCTTGTCATCGAGCTTCTTTCGAGGGTAAACCAGAGCATCTCAGATATCCTTAGACGCCTGCAGAATGTCTACGGGGACCCAGCGGTGATGAAATGCACGGTTTGCTTGATGTTCTCTCTCGCTGTGCAATGATCCACTCTGAAGTGTATTGTGCTACCCTCAGGAAATTGAAGAAACTACTTGAGCGTGTTCGTCGCCAAAAAAAGTCCAAACAAACTTATCCCTCTTTATCACAATGCAAGACTGCACACAAGTCTGCGCACGCGAGAAGCGCTCACAGACATTCATCAGACTCTTCTCTTTCATCCACCTTGCAGCGCGGATCTCTCACCTTCAGACTTCCATCTCTTTGGTCCATTGAAGGAAGCAATCCGTGAGGAGCAGTACATGGATGATGGGGAAGTTACCGATGTCGTTCAGTTGATTGGTAACATGTGGGCATACAGGGCCTCCCAGTAAGGTTGCGTTAGGTCGTCGCATTGAACTCAGATTATATTGAAAAACTGAATTTTGTACTTGTAAGAGTGTGAAATAATATAGCGTACTGGAATCCTGAATAAATCAACCTGCTTCCAGAAAAAAATTGTTGCATTACTTATTGAACGCCCCTCGTCCATGTATACTGGAAGATCATCACACTAATACAGTTAGAGCACAAGTATATTAATGTTGTAATATGTCATTTCCTGGCGGCATAGGTGTGCCGCACTGTTAGCTATTATGTATGCCACACCCAGGTTCTGTTATCTGTGGAAGGAGACATTTGTCCAGCCTGGACTTAAAGCGTCTGTTTTTCCGTAATCTGTGTTGCGGTCAGAGCCTCCTACCTTGGCTACAGGGCTTGTGAATTTCCATTATGGCAAGTGTCTTCCTAGACCTCCTGAAGAAAGAAAAATTCTGCCCGGGGGCAGGAGCTTCTAAAGAAATTCTGTTAGCGGAACCGGGAATCGGCCAATGAAAGTACCTATTTTCTGCTCTGAGGCTTAACTAGATGAAAGTCCTGAAGGCTGAAACAGTTTTTTGGAGCGTTTCTGTAACTCGGGAACTCAGCAGTCCGTCGCCAATTCTAGAGGCTGTAGGAATTAAGTCGCGAAGTGGAGGTCATATTTTAGGCGTTCCTTGTATCAAGTTGGTAGTGATTTATCGTCAGTGATAAATTCATGCCAAAGAACGTGAGTCCATTGGCTACCTGATAGTGCTGTTTGAGCCAGACGGACTTAGTGGGTTCTCATAGACGACAACATATTCCAACCGTTGGGGTATCTCTTTACAATTCTGCTTTTTAGTGTGCAACATTAATCCAACATACCACGAGGTCTTAGATTTGTGGATTTCTTCGTTTCGTGAATGTTAGTAAAAGCTACACATCATCACAGTTCTAAATAATAATTTGATATCGTACAGAAATAAGTCATGGGACCTAAATACTGGTTATTATTAAAGATTGTTGACTAGTCTTCTCTTTAATCATCACTTAACTGTAACCATACAATACATACCAGTGATATTACTGCGTCGACACGCAACAATATTCCAATTCGCTGCACACTTGTTAAAATACCACAACAAAGACACTATAACTTTACTTTTCTGTGCATAGTTTTTTTTAATTAAATCCTCCCATTCTGAAAAATACGCATCTGACTGATATTTTGTGTAAGCAGTTACTGATATCTAAATTAAAATAATTCTACCGTAAGAACGTAAAATGTGTCGGGAGATTCTTTACCAGAGAATAACTTTTTAAAAATCTACGAGTATATCTTGCATTCCATTAAAAACGTCTCAGTTATATAAAGACGTATTCATGAATATTCAGATTTTTCTTTTAATATCGTTGTATTAAATTAAATCAGTTTGTAGTGAGCAAATTTAATTTAATTCTTTATTATGTAATTCTACCTAGGCTCGTAATGAAAATAGCTTTCCATCAGACTGAGCCAAAAGATCAGCTACCAGCCCACATTGCTTAGGATGTGGTATAAAAATATTCATGGTCCGTAAAAAAAATTCAGTTTTGCTGCTTTAAATAAGTGTCACATTTACTTCTTGTTTCGTCTACAGTTGAAACGTAGCATGCTGAGTGACAAAATAATTATATTCTCGCTTCTACCTTTTGCCTTCACGTCGTAGCTGCCCTAAAATATAATATAGCAAAAATAATTTCTAATCCAAGGCGTCAATTCCCCCCTCCCCCCTTCCCCCTCAACAATCCAAATTTTTCTTTCCTGCCTAGGCGTGATCTCTTAATGTAATCTCAATCCAAAAATACACCACAAAAATCAATCCGTTTAAATGCTATCCACTCAGCTTCGGATAGACGAGGCGTTGTAGTTTGCCATACGTTACCGCAAAGATGCTACAAACGTTCGACTCTTCGCTGAATATATCTCTTCTCTATATGTAAGACAATAGGCCATTAAATCAACTTTTAATTAGGTCACATTTAGACCCGCTTTGACACTCCTACAGCAATACATTTCATTACTTTCATTATTACGTTACGCTGCTGTCTGGTGTTGCTGTGGCTGTTTACGTTATGCGTTTTCCGCCAGATACCGCCTACTCTGTTGCTGACTAGTCCGTATTTCCGATCACTACCCAGGGACGTCACTCCAAATGTCAATTAAATGCTAAAGAAGTGCCAACACATGTATTACACATTCATCTTTACTGTAAATAATATTCACCCTTTGTGAGCAGAAACTTCGTATCTGTACTACTTGTGCAGGTAACTGATTACCGTAGAGGTTTTCCCCCCAAGAAATAGGTTAATGAACAAGGCGTTACACAGTGGTAACGGGTAGTGATTTTACGTGTTTCCCTTTGCTTTTTTTTATTGTAAAAGATTATTCTTTTTTATTTATTGAGACGAGTTGTTAATCAGTTGGATTACTGCTGGACCCATAAGAGTAGGGACAAGTGAAGATGTAATCATTTCTTTAGTCTGATTTAACATTGTGGCAGCAATAAGGATTAACCAACCAGTAAACGTTTCTCAGTAGATTTCCGGAACAATACTTCGTGCAATTTGTTACGTGCACGGCTACGAGTGAAGAATTACGTGGCGTCACGAAAGCTACCAGAACGAAACGGAAGGGACGTTTCAACAGCCAGAGATGTTTTATTAACATTTATATCGCCGCATTCTTTTTGTCTTTACAAAACTATACGCTTCAGTACGTATTTGATGCGCAGCTGGGCAAGAAGAAGGGACATGTTTCAAAGCATCAGGGAATAACTTCCATGGTACTAGAGGTAGCTGTAGAGTGTAAAAACTGTAAAGACAGACAGAGATTAGAATACATCACACGAATAACTGAGCATGATGGGTGCAAGTGCTACTCTGAGATGAAGAGGTTAGCACAGAAGAGGAATTCGGGGCGGAGCTCAGCAAACTAGTCAGAAGACTGACGTCTCAGAATCTGAGAATCTTTCTCAACGTATAGTTTCACGTGATTGCCAAAGAACAATGATAATCTGACAACCACAATGTACAAAAAACGGTAGAAAGAACAGGTACACGGAACTACGCGCAAATATCACAAAGGTCCGTCTGATGCATAATCTCAGAACCTGTCATAACCTCGTATATTATGGCGGTCCAGGAAGAAAAAAACTTCCTTTAAAGAATGAACTAGTTCTCAGAAGAAGGTCACTTCGACGGGGTGGGGGGTGGGAGTGGGGGGGAGGAGGGGAGGAAGCTTGCGGTCCTCGAACAACCGTCTAACTTTTGCAACTATTTCTGCCGTTGATGCAAAAGAACTTTAAGCAACATCCTTCACTGAAATTAACAGAATTATAAAAATTCTGAAAAACAAAATATTATATGACAGTGATGGAATTTCTAAGGAATTATGAAAAGTTCTTCCAACTTAATAAGTAATGTCCTTAGTGATATACGCAATGCATCACTAGCCGGCCGCGGTGGTCTAGCGGTTCTAGGCGCTCAGTCCGGAACCGTTGGACTGCTACGGTCGCAGGTTCGAATCCTGCCTCGGGCATGGATGTGTGTGATGTCCTTAGGTTAGTTAGGTTTAAGTAGTTCTAAGTTCTAGCGGACTGATGACCACAGATGTTAAGTCTTATAGTGCTCAGAGCCATGAATCACTGACACAAAGAATTTTTACAGTCGCGTCAAAACGTACAGATGTTAAAACTTGAACAATTATCGTCCAGTTCCCTTCCTTACATATTTTTCCAGAATACCTGAAAAAGTAATATACTCTAGATTAGTCTCACGTTTAAGTAGAAACAATTTTCCTAGCGTATCACGGTTTGGATTCCACAAGAGTTGCTAGACTGAGAATGCTATTTATACATTCACTCATCAAATAGCCTCAGATAATAAAATATCACCAGTTAGTATTTTTGTGATTTTCCCACTTGACTGTATAGATCATGGTCCTCTATTAGAAAAACTCAACATGTATGAAACTGATGGCTTCACACACAGCTGGTTTGAAAAATACTTAACCAACAAAATGCCAAAAATTATTCTGAATAATTCAGAAAATGTCGGAAGGGTTACAAATTTTAGTAACTGGGGAGATATCACAAAGGAGTCCCTCAGGGTTCAATTTTGTGTCCACTCTTATTCCTTATGTATGTGAATTGGCATCCACTCAACATCCAGGAAACAGAAGTGTTGCTTTTTGCAGATAATACTAGTGTTATAATAAATCCATTTAGAGAGAAAGCAACAGAAGATATTGTAAATGACGTTTCTCGTGGAATCATTATGTGATTCTCAGGAAATCGACTCTCTACAAATTCTTAAAAATCACACTATATTTAATTCTGTACAAAAGTCAGTCATTCCAACAGTTGGTGTAACACATGAGCAGAAATCAGTAAATAAGATAGAATGCGCCAAATTTTTGGTTATACATACTGATGAAACCTTGAACTGTAAGAAGCGTATTACTAACATTCTCAACTAAGTTCAGCTGCATTTGCACTCCGCATAATTGCTAATCGTGAAAACAAACGAGTTAACCTTCTGACACATTTTACTTATTTCCACTCAATCATATCTCATGCAATAACTTTTTGGTGTAACTCTCCAATTAGAAATAAAGTGCTGATTGCGCAAAGGCGAGCAGTAAGAATAATATGTAGTGTTCACCCATGGACGTCATGTAGTTACCTCTTCCATGAGGTACGCATTTTAACTGAGCCGTCGGGACATATTTATTCGCTAATGAAATTCGTCATAAATAATCCACCATAACTTGAGAGGAACAGTGAGGTCCACAACTTCAAGATTAGAGGGAAAAACGACCTTTATTACCTACTGTTGAAACTGTCAGTGACTCAAAAAGAAGTTCAATCTGCACCAACACAAATCATCGGTAGATAGAAAAGCAAATTTTAAATCTAACCTAGAATCGTCTCTCCTGGACAACTCCTCCTATCTTATGCACGAATTTCTATTTAAATACTAATTGGCATAAAAAAGCAATTCTTTTTATTGTAGTTGCATCAGTTGTTGTTGTTGTTGTTGTTGTAGTCTTCAGTCCTGAGACTGGTTTGATGCATCTCTCCATGTGCAAGCTGCTTCATCTCCCAGTACCTACTGCAGCCTACATCCTTCTGAATCTGCTTAATGTATTCATCTCTTGGTCTCCCTCTACGATTTTTACCCTCCACGCTGCCCTCCAATACTAAATTGGTGTTCCCTCGATGTCTAAGAACATGTCCTACCAACCGATCCCTTCTTCTAGTCAAGTTGTGCCACAAGTTCCTCTTCTCCCCAACTCTATTCAATACCTTCCCATTAGTTATGTGATCAACCCATCTAATCTTCAGCATTCTTCTGTAGCACCACATTTCGAAAGCTTCTATTCTCTTCTTGTCCAAACTATTTATCGTCCATGTTTCACTTCCATACGTGGCTACATTCCATACAAATACTTTCATAAAAGACTTCCTGACATTTAAATCTCTACTCGATGTTAACAAATTTTTCTTCTTCAGAAACGCTTTCCTTGCCATTGACAGTCTACATTTTATATCCTCTCTACTTCTACCATCATCAGTTATTTTGCTCCCCAAATAGCAAAACTCCTTTACTACTTTAAGAGTCTCATTTCCAAATCTAATTCCCTCAGCATCACCCGACTTAATTCGACTACATTCCATTATCCTCGTTTTGCTTTTGTTGATGTTCATCTTATACCCTCCTTTCAAGACACGGTCCATTCCGTTTAGCTGCTCTTCCAAGTCCTTTGATGTCTCTGACAGAATTACAATGTCATCGGCAAACCTCAAAGTTTTTATTTCTCCTCCATGGATATTAATACCTACTCCGAATTTTTCTTTTGTTTCCTTTATTGCTTGCTCAATATACAGATTGAATAGCATCGGGGATAGTCTACAACCCTGTCTCACTCCCTTCCCAACCACTGCTTCCCTTTCATGTCCCTCGACTCTTATAACTGCCATCTAGTTTCTGTACAAATTGTAAATAGCCTTTCGCTCCCTGTATTTTACCCCTGCCACGTTTAGAAATTGAATGAGAGTATTCCAGTCAACATTGTCAAAAGCTTTCTCTAAGTCTACAAATGCTAGAAACGTAGGTTTGCCTTTTCTTAATCTAGCTTCTAAAGTAAGTTGTAGGGTCAGTATTGCCTCACTTGTTCCAACATTTCTACGGAATCCAAACTGATCTTCCCCGAGGTCGGCTTCTATCAGTTTTTCCATTCGTCTGTAAAGAATTCGCATTAGTATTTTGCAGCTGTGACTTATTAAACTGATAGTTCGGTAATTTTCACATCCGTCAACACCTGCTTTCTTTAGGATTAGAATTATTATATTCGTCTTGAAGTCTGAGGGTACTTCGCCTATCTCATACATCCTCCTCACCAGATGGTAGAGTTTTGTCAGGACTGGCTCTCCCAAGGCTGTCAGTAGTTCTAATGGAATGGTGTCTACTCCGGGAGCCTTGTTTCAAGTCAGGTCTTTCAGTGCTCTGTCAAACTTTTCACGCAGTATCATATTTCCCATTTCATCTTCATCTACATCCTCTTCCATTTCCATAATATTCTTCTCAAGAACATCGCCCTTGTATAGGTCCTCTATGTACTCCTTCCACCTTTCTGCTCTCCCTTCTTTGCTTAGAACTGGGTTTCCATCTGAGCTCTTGATATTCATGCAAGTGATTCTCTTTTCTCCAAAGGTCTCTTTAATTTTCCTGTAGGCAGTATCTATCTTACCCCTCATGAGATGAGCTTCTACATCCATACATTTGTCCTCTAGCCATCCCTGCTTAGCCACTTTGCACTTCCTGTCGATCTCATTTCTGAGACGTTTGTATTCCTTTTTTCCTGCTTTATTTACTGCATTTTTATATTTTCTGCTTTCATCAATCAAATTCAATATTTCTTCTGTTACCCAAGGGTTTCTACTAGCCCTCGTCTTTTTACCCGCTGCCTTCACCACTTCATCCCTCAAAGCTACCCATTCTTCTTCTACTGTATTTCTTTTCCCCATTCCTGTCAATTGTTCCCTTATGCTCTCCCTGAAACTCTGTACAACCTCTGGTTCTTTCAGTTTATCCAGATCCCGTCTCCTTAAATTCCCACCTTTTTGAAGTTTCTTCAGTTTTAATCTACAGTTCATAACCAATAGATTGTGGTCAGAGTCCTCATCTGTCCTTGGAAAAGTCTTACAATTTAAAACCTGGTTCCTAAATCTCTGTCTTACCATTATATAATATATCTGATACCTTTTAGTATCTCCAGGGTTCTTCCATGTAAACAACCTTCTTTCATGATTCTTTAACCAAGTGTTTGCTATGATTAAGTTATGCTCTACGCAAAATTCTACCGGGCGGCTTCCTCTTTCATTTCTTAGCCCCAATCCATATTCACCTACTATGACTCCTTCTCTCCCTTTTCCTACTCTCGAATTCCAGTCACCCATGACTATTAAATTTTCGTCTCCCTTCACTACCTGAATAATTTCTTTTATCTCGTCATACATTTCATCAATTTCTTCATCTGCAGAGCTAGTTGGCATATAAACTTGTACTACTGTAGTAGGCGTGGGCTTCGTGTCTATCTTGGCCACAATAATGCATTCACTATGCTGTTTGTAGTATCTCACCCGTACTCCTATTTTTTTATTCATTATTAAACCTACTCCTGCATTACCCCTATTTGATTTTGTATTTATAACCCTATATTCACCTGACCAAAAGTCTTGTTCGTCCTGCCACCGAACTTCACTAATTCCCACTATGTCTAACTTTAACTTATCCATTTCCCTTGTTAAATTTTCTAACCTACCTGCCCGATTATGGGATCTGACATTCCACGCTCCAATCCGTAGAACGCCAGTTTTCTTGCTCCTGATAACAACGTCCTCTTGAGTAGTCCCCGCCCGGAAATCCGAATGGGGGACTATTTTACCTGCGGAATATTTTACCCAAGAGTACGCCATCATCATTTAATCATACAGTAAAGCTGCATGCCCTCGGGAAAAATTACGGCTGTAGTTTCCCCTTGCTTTCAGCCGTTTGCAGTACCAGAACAGCAAGGCCATTTTGGTTAGTGTTACAAGGCCAGATCAGTCCATCATCCAGACTGTTGTCCCTGCAAGTACTGAAAAGGCTGCTGCCCCTCTTCAGGAACCACACGTTTGTCTGGCCTCTCAACAGATACCCCTCCGTTGTGGTTGCACCTACGGTACGGCTATCTGTATCGTTCAGGCACGCAAGCCTCCCCACCAACGGCAAGGTCCATGGTTCACAGGGGGGAGTTGCAACAGTAAGACGAATGGGAGACAGTAAGACGAAGAAAATATTTTTTCATTAATAATAACTAATGCCGACCGGTGTGGCCGAGCGGTTCTGGACGCTTCAGTCTGAAACCGCGCGACCGTTGCGGTCGCAAGTTCGAATCCTGCCTCGGGCATGGATGTGTGTGATGTCCTTAGGTTAGTTAGGTTTAAGTAGTTCTAAGTTCTAGGAGACTGATGACCTCAGATGTTAAGTCCCATAGTGCTCAGAGCCAGTTGAACCATAATAACTAATCATGTACAAGTATCCTGAAAAATGTAAACTGTTCGCTCCACATCTTTTACATAAAAAAATCTTTAAAATGATCTGTGGAACATGTAACTAACTAAGTAACTAATTTGACTCTTTCTTCTAGTGAGCGGATGTGGCTTACTTCAAAATGTTTCTCTACGACTTGGCGATCCTTGGTCCTTGCTCGTTATGAGCTGTTGCTGTGGAGGCTTCATCACCCACCTTTATCATAGTCTCGGCGCCCTTGTTGTTCCGTGGTTGATTGCATTATCCCGCAACGTACTGTCACATTCGTTTCGACGCGTGACATCGGTTTTCCCTTGGGCGACGTGGGATGTCACACGTGATCGCACTCATTAACGGCGTTTGTCCCTCTAAATCCTACAAAAGCATATGCGAGGCTCTTTAACCGACGAGTAGCCGCTACATGCCCGTCAGTTTCCCCTTGGTTGCCTAGGTGAGTGGAATAACCATCATGACCCATTTACGATAAACTGACCTCGTCTGGAACCCCTGTTCCTGTTAATAAATTACATTTTAGCACCAGTGGAACATTCATGGAAATTTCCTTGTCCTTACTCTTTGGTATATCAGAAGCAACCATAGAGCCCTTTGCACTCCTTGCGACCAGATCTTTAAACATACTAACTATAGTTTTCGTAGTGCAGTCCATGACCACACACTGTCCGACGTCAGATCTAGAAACAATCTATCAATAACTATTGAATTAACTGGAAAATTACTTCTTCCGTCACTTAAAAACATCAAGATCTGTTTTTCCACATGTTTCTTTTTCACCTCAAACGCAGGAATTTGTGATACCCCTTTTACACCCATCTCAACTAATATGCAATGATTATCCACCAGTATTAAATAAAAAGAAGTCGAGTACGCTGTAACCTCCGAACCAGAATCTAGGATTGACCTTGTCTTAATTCCTTCCACAGTTACCTCTATGACAGCACAGCGATTGTCTGCCTTTTCCAGGCAATTCTGGGTCATCACAACACTAGTCAGTGTCGTCTTGGACTTATGATCACTAACATCGCCAATCGCGCATGTGATGTCCCTTCGCTAATGAGGCTTCGCCTGGGAAACGTCATTGACTTTTGTTCTGTATTTCAGCGATGTCTCTGTCTTGCCAGGATCGGTAAACATTCTTTACTGTCCTATCTAAAAATGGTTCAAATGGCTTTGAGCACTATGCGACTTAACTTCTGAGATCATCAGTCGCCTAGAACTTAAAACTAATTAAACCTAATTAACCTAAGGACATCACACACATCCATGCCCGAGGCAGGATTCGAACCTGCGACCGTAGCGGTCGCTGGGTTCCAGACTGCAGCGCCTAGAACCGCACGGCCACTCTGGCCAGGTTCCGTCCTATCTCAGTCCGAGGCAGTTGAAACCAATTGACTCGGCGTCTGCGGTTCTGTGATTCGTAGTGTTCTTTCTCTACCTAGGGTGGATCACGGTATCTGCACCATGTTCGTCTACTACTTTAGTCTCTTCTCCGTCCAGTATTGCGGCAGTTTGGCTTGTCATTGCGCTGGACAAAAATTTGCGACACCTTATTTTCCATTACGTGCTCTAGCGGTAACGGCCTCTCTTTCTCTTGCTGCTCAGTGACGTCAAACGACCTTAAATTACTATTGAGCAACTGTTCTCACAACAATGTCACAGCGAATGATCACTGTATGTGACCGCCGAAGCGTGTGTTGTGCTAGACCATTCCTCATTTGTCATTTTGTCGTCCAAGTATCCCACCAGAATTAAAATGCGTACGTTGCCATAGATTGTTCCCGATATACTCTTACGTTCGTTGTCTTTCCTACTGTTCAGCCAGGTTCAAGCTCACCGCAAATAGTTACGTCAAACTCGGCAGTTTCCTCCTGGCCAAGCACTTGCCGAGCAACAAGTAACACATTGCACTCCATCAATTCTTTCGCACGCAGATTCGGGTCTAAATTCTTTCGGTATCCTTTCGAGTGAATGCTGCGTGATCGACCGAATTTGTGGAGTGACATGCACACCCTGTATCAGAAACAAAGCGTGCAAACCCGTTGGCATGACCCGCGCGACAACAAAACTTCCTTGTCTCATCGCAGACACCTCCTGGTCGAGAGCAGACACTCTTGTTGATGTGTTGCTTCATTTCCGACTAGTTTCCTGCCGTGCCTTTGTGGAGGATTTCTTTTTCGTTATCCATGAACGTGGCGATCTTCAACACTGTGTTTGCACGTTGGAAACCCTCTCATCACCCGTGTCTATTATCTCGCCCGTATTGCGGACGACTTCCGGCCATATCTTTGCAGTCTCTCCGTCTAGTTCGCAACTAACTTCTGCGAACCGATAACCAATCTTTTGACTGCAGAATGTCAACTCGGCGTCTGGTCTGGCAAATCGCGCCTGTTTCTCCTGCCGCTTCTCAGCGACATGTATATCGACATCTTCATACGTACTCTGCAAGCCACCGTTTGGTGCGTGGCGGGGGATGTTGTATACCACCACTTGCCATATCCTTTCCTGTTCTACTTGCAAAGAGAACGAGGGAAAAACGGCTGTCTACATACCTCCGTACGAGCCTCATTTGTCTTATCTTCGTGATCCCTGCGCGAAATGTACATTCACGACAGTAGAATCGTTCTGCATCCAGCTTCAAATGCAGGTCCTGTAAATTTTCTGAGCAGTATTCCTGGAAAAAAACGCTGTTTTCCCTCCAGGGATTCCCATTTGAGTTCCCAAAGCCTATCCGTAATACTTGCTTGGGCGGTCGGTGAAGTCGAGCGGTTCTAGGCGTTTCAGTCTGGAACCGCGCGACCGCTACGGTCGCAGGTTCGAATCCTGCCTCGGGCATGGCTGTGTGTGATGTCCTTATGTTAGTTAGGTTTAAGTAGTGCTAAGTTCTAAGGGACTGATGACCCCAGATGTTAAGTCCGATAGTGCTCAGAGCTATTTGAACCAACACTTGCTAGTTGACCGAACCTACCGGTAACAAATCTAGCAGACCGCCTCTGAATTGGTTCAATGTCGTCCTTTAATACGACCTTGCGCAGGTCCCAAACACTCGTGTGGTCTCACGAATGGATCACACACTGCACGCTGTTTTCTTTTCTGGTGACCCACACTTTCCTAAAATTCTCCCAATAAAGCGAAATCGACCATTTGCTTTCCCTACTAGAATCCTCACAAGCTCCTAGGCACGCTCTCTCAGCGCGTGTTATCTGTGGTAACTGCTCGCAAATTCTGTGTTACCGTAATTTAGAGGCTGAGCTCGTATATGGAAATACAGTCAGGTGCTTAAATATTTGAGCATTCAAATAGAGTGACAATGAATACGTCAGAAACATCGGAATGGAAACTGGGATCTGAACCTCAACTCCGAAGACTGAGTCGGCTATAGGTTGGCATGTCTCCAAACGTCTCTTGTAATTACTCTCGTTGTCTGTTTACTGTCTCATCTCAGACTGATCTGTCTCTTTTTCGGTTTCCTCACTCTTCCAGGGTGCTGAATTTTCTGTAGTATCGTCTGTGTCTTTCGTGGAATCAGTTTGCAATCCCATTCAGTGAACGATCGACGCTGCATAACTATACGTCCCAGCCTTAGTACAGGATGAATTTCCGATCTTGCAGTGGCTTGTGTGTAACCTGGGAGCTCTCATTTGTTCTCATGCTGTTCCCAGTTCTAGTTGTCATCTCGTCACAGAATTGTATTTCCCTAGGCATTGCTACAAGTTGATATATATTAATGCACAGAATGTCTCTTATATGGGTCATCAGACGTGTTTTCTGTGGTGTTTCGGTAGATATTTGCAATTTCCTTTTTGTAACGTGTAGCCGGTGCCAGTCCAAATAAATTCTGCTGATTTTTAAATAGAAATTTCACGAGTCCATTCGATAGGACGCTACCAGATTAGCCAGCACGATATTCGCTTTAACGGTATGTATTAACAGGAACAGTAAAACACTAAGAATACTCAGTACTGCAGCAGCGACTGAGCAGCGCGCTTCTGCATGGCGGTAGCAGTCAGCACGGTGCTGTCTTTGCTGGAGAATTCATTATTCCTCGCGTTTTAATACATATTGGTGGAACCAAAAACTCACTAGAGTAATTTGCTATCGCTATGTCGAATGGGCACGTAAAATTCAACTTTCCATCGACGCTGGGCGTCGCATGAAAGACGTGACGAGCAGTATTTGTTTGCGCTGACTCCAACTACACGTTACAAAAACGAAATTGCAGATATCTGCCGAAACACTAGAGAAAATGCGCCTGACGGCTCTTAAGAAAACACTCTGCATGTATCTATTTGGTGACAACAATGAACGTTCCCTTCTTGCAGTTCGGATGCATATCATGCCCGATTTCTTATGGGAATCAGCTACTGCGAGTTAGTTGTTGATGGGTAGGCGTCGCTACGTCAGTGATGAATACGAGTCTGAGAACTAGCGTCGAGAGAGAAATATCCTCGGATGGCCGAAGCGGTTAAGACCACCGCTAGCGTTAAGCGGAAAATCTGATTTCGAGTCCCGGTCCGGCAAAAATTTTCATCTTTTGCACCGAAACATTTCAGTGTCCATATGCGGCTAACGTATTTCTAACTCTTTAAAGATGGCTTCATGTGTTAGTCGGCATTCCAGAACTGAGAAGAAAGCAACTGCGCAACAACAAATCCGCTTGTTTGTGAGAAGAATGTCTGTGCTTCGCTCAGCTGCCCCCAGGTGCAACCTTCTTGCTGTGTCACAAACCTTACATGAAACAATCTTACTCTAAGAAGCCAAACAATTCTGTTAAGCCGTCCCAGTCTGCCTTTTGGGAAAGACTCGCATACCAGTTGCGACTTAAGTGTCCCTCAGCGCCTGGCACAAAAGTGGGAATATTACAGATAAAGACAGGAACGTTAAGGGCTGTAAACGTGAGTCTAATACCTGTGTCATGTAGAATTTGATTATTAGTCATTGCAGTTTAATAGATACTGGAATGTACGTGGATTTACAAAGTTGGATAGAAATTGAAGGAGCTGATAGAGTAGTCTTCGAAGTGATCCTCAACCAGTGAAAGCTTTGGAATGTCAGGAATAACAAGGACAACCAATGCGCACCCGCCTCTTTTTTGTGGGGATATATCAAAGGTCACGTGCCCACGACAGCTGATGAGTAACACTTCTCGCCAGAATAAAAATGGGTCAAATGGCTCTGAGCACTATGGAACTTAACAGCTGTGGTCATCAGTCCCCTAGAACTTAGAACTACTTAAATCTAACTAACCTAAGGACATCACAAACATCCGTGCCCGGGGCAGGATTCAAACCTGCGACCGTAGGAGTCACGCGGTGCCGAACTGAGCGCCTAGAACCGATCGGTCACCGCGGCCGGCTCGCCAGAATACTTGCAGCGTCTGATGAAGTTGGTGCGATGACTAGTGTACTTAGTACAGTGCGCCACGATTTTGTATGAACGTGTTATGTCGGTATTGAATGTGATAGGCGCCATTTTAACACCGTCTGTAATGTCTTTACTAGACATAAAGTCAAGTATGCATTGATTGTCCTTATTGCTCCTGACATCAAAAGCTTTCAGTGATTCAGGATTACTGCTAACGCTTTAAATTATATAGTTGCTATATTTCAACTCTTGTATCAGCTCCTTCCACTTGTGAGCAACTGCTTGAGCCACCTGTGTTAAATAAATAACTAACATAGAAAAGATAGTTAATTATAGATACTGACTGTAAGAAATTAACATCAACCTAATAAGCTTCATTAAGCGCGTCATTAATTTTTACGACACTGTTTTCACTCTGGTGGACGCTATTCCAGAAAATTCCTGACAAAGGTTTAAGTGAAACACCGTACTGTAAAGGTTTCTCGTCAATCACTTGATGGTTTACTTTAAACACATGAGACACAAATTTTTAGTCCGAACTAACTGCGTTAATAAGTCATTATTGACATCTTTTCCTGTGAATTATTCCTCCAACTGCATCCCCACTTCCTACCCGTCGTCGGTATTTATTTCACTTTTAATGTTGTACAGAACTGAGTTTCCAAAAGAAAGAGAGAGAGAGAGATTGGAGTTTAGCGTCCTATGACAACGAGGTGATTAGAGACGGAGCACAAGTTCCGATTACGGAAGAATTGAGAAGGAGATAAACCGTGCCCTGTCAAAACATTTGACTTAAGCGATGTAGGGAAATTTCAGTTTCTCAAAATTGTGCCTACCTCCAGCCGCGACTCACCACACTGACTCACATACCGTATCCGCACTTCTGCCACGATATCTCCCGACGAACGTGCGTCTACGCAAAAAATTTGGCCTCCGGTAAAATGGTACACTGAAACTGGCACTGATGACACGTAGCCGTAGATTATTACATACATTTATAAAACTGTTCTAGCAATACAAATATTCTAGATATTTTAATATTAGTACAAAATAAAGTCAACTGTTAAGTTTCTGTCCTGACGGTTTTAGTAAACTGGATTCAGGACAAAAATATGCTACAATGAGATTTTCACTCTGCAGCGGAGTGTGCGCTGATATGAAACTTTCTGGCAGATTAAAACTGTGTGCCCGACCGAGACTCGAACTCGAGACCTTTGCCTTTCGCAGGCAAGTGCTCTACCATCTGAGCTACCAAAGCACGACTCACGCCCGCTACTCACAGCTTTACTTCTGCCAGTATCTCGTCTCCTACCTTCCAAACTTTACAGAAGCTCTCCTGCGTACCTTGCAGAACTAGCACTCCTGAAAGAAAGGATATAGCGGAGACATGGCTTAGCCACAGCCTGGGGGATGTTTCCAGAATGAGATTTTCACTCTGCAGCGGAGTGTGCGCTGATATGAAACTTCCTGGCAGATTAAAACTGTGTGCCCGACCGAGACTCGAACTCGAGACCTTTGCCTTTCGCGGGCAAGTGCTCTACCATCTGAGCTACCAAAGCACGACTCACGCCCGGTACTCACAGCTTTACTTCTGCCAGTATCTCGTCTCCTACCTTCCAAACTTTACAGAAGCTCTCCTGCGTACCTTGTAGAACTAGCACTCCTGAAAGAAAGGATGTAGCGGAGACATGGCTTAGCCACAGCCTGGGGGATGTTTCCAGAATGAGATTTTCACTCTGCAGCGGAGTGTGCGCTGATATGAAACTTCCTGGCAGATTAAAACTGTGTGCCCGACCGAGACTCGAACTCGAGACCTTTGCCTTTCGCGGGCAAGTGCTCTACCATCTGAGCTACCAAAGCACGACTCACGCCCGGTACTCACAGCTTTACTTCTGCCAGTATCTCGTCTCCTACCTTCCAAACTTTACAGAAGCTCTCCTGCGTACCTTGTAGAACTAGCACTCCTGAAAGAAAGGATGTAGCGGAGACATGGCTTAGCCACAGCCTGGGGGATGTTTCCAGAATGAGATTTTCACTCTGCAGCGGAGTGTGCGCTGATATGAAACTTCCTGGCAGATTAAAACTGTGTGCCCGACCGAAACTCGAACTCGAGACCTTTGCCTTTCGCGGGCAAGTGCTCTACAATCTGAGCTACCAAAGCACGACTCACGCCCGGTACTCACAGCTTTACTTCTGCCAGTATCTCGTCTCCTACCTTCCAAACTTTACAGAAGCTCTCCTGCGTACCTTGTAGAACTAGCACTCCTGAAAGAAAGGATGTAGCGGAGACATGGCTTAGCCACAGCCTGGGGGATGTTTCCAGAATGAGATTTTCACTCTGCAGCGGAGTGTGCGCTGATATGAAACTTTCTGGCAGATTAAAACTGTGTGCCCGACCGAAACTCGAACTCGAGACCTTTGCCTTTCGCGGGCAAGTGCTCTACAATCTGAGCTACCAAAGCACGACTCACGCCCGGTACTCACAGCTTTACTTCTGCCAGTATCTCGTCTCCTACCTTCCAAACTTTACAGAAGCTCTCCTGCATATGCTAGTACAGCATACAACATCGTGACGTAATAATGTTTAGGGTTATTTTGGTCCTTAGTGTTCATGAAAGATGCGATGTTCAGCCTCAGGTGTGTCACCGGCAGTTGTGTGGTCGGTGAAACCAAACGGCGCGCCCCGGGCTGCGGTCCGCCGCGGGGCTGCCGCGGAGCGCAGTGCAGCGGCTGCTCCCCTCGTGGCGACGCGGCGGCTCCCCGCCAGTCAGCCGCGCGCACGACCGGAATGGGAATGAATAATATTTTGCATCCCGGAGAGTAACTGCAGAGAGCTATTGAAGCGGCGAACGCAAAGCGAAATGAAATCCCGAGGCGGAATCGGGGACGAAAGAAGGCAAAGAAATGAAATCTCTGAACGATACCGGAGCGCGGATTCCAGAACTAAATTACTGCGATTCCAAGGAATTCGGCTGAGCACGGTTCCATTTCTTTTCCTGTCGACGTTTTTTCGCTTTTCCTGTCTTCGAATCAAGCTGCTTCAGTCTGAGAAACTCTGAATGTTCACAAATTCCACTTCCGATAATGTGAACGATCGGCTGTTAGTAGTCGATCAGCGAAATGTGTCTTCAGCACTGATAGTTCGCTCGGCGTTGCGCTTCACCTACAAGAATCTTCTACGTGCCATAAATTGTATGAAGAAGTCAATTATATCATTTTGTCTTGTTTTAGATGTTTCATTTTTCAGTAACTCCAAACGTTATTTACATTTGTTTCTTTTGGCTGCTATTGGGTTAACTGTATTTGTCCAGCTGGCATTTCTTTCCACTTCATCTTATTCTCCTAAAACGGTTCAACTAGCACTTTTACGTGAACCTGATACTTTAACTGATAATCGCTCGGCGCATCTAAGATCCTCTCTTCCATCGACATCCGGCTTTGATATGTTTGTATCTCCTCAAACATTCCAATATTGTTGTGTTGTTATTGGTTATACTGAAAAGAGATTGTTCGTAATCTTGCTCTGCTGCGGTCAACAAAGTAGCAGTTTTTGTTCCTTGGTTTTCTTTGTCCTTTTCCACTCTGATCTCCATCAACTGGACCAAATGGTTCAAATGGTTCTGAGCACTATGGGACTTAACTGCTGTGGTCATCAGTCCCTAGAACTTAGAACTACTTAAACCTAACTAATCTAAGGACATCACACACATCCATGCCCGAGGCAGGATTCGAACCTGCGACCGTAGCGGCCGCGCGGTTCCAGACTGTAGTGCCTAGAACCGCTCGGCCACTCCGGCCGGCTCAACTGGAACAGAACTCACGTCAACACTCATGTAATTTCTCGATGGAATTCAGATAGCCGGGTGCATATGTCTGAGGTTTTCTCATATCTTTAAAGGATTAGTTGTATGCTTGACAGCTACAGGTGTTGAAGTGGAAGGAGATATCAGCTGAATCAAGGATCACGTCAGACGACAAAAAAGTTCGCTTTCTGTACTCAGTGAGTGTGGCTTGCGATGTGAAGATAGATCTGAAGGATCTGTTCCCTAAAATTTACAAAATTTTAACGCAAATGTTACACTTAGCATCAGTTCCAAAGTGTTTAACTGTTTCCATTCGTCATTTTTAGCATCTATTTCTCACTGCAGTAGCTTAGTAGCATAATAAAGAATCAACGGAAGATGCAGTACTACTTCAAAATACATCGCACTACATGGAACTGGCTCAACAGCCGAAAAAAACAGATGGTGATTACTGAGGGTCCTCAAACACCTAGGCGCTTTACCGATTCGATACAGTTAAATATACAGGGTATTCACTAACTGGGCAGTTTCGAATACGTAGGCAATTAATTGAGTTGATCAAATTTCATGCACCGTCAAGTAAAAGACTGGCACATATTTGATATTCGTATGTGTCAATTACCTAGACTGCATAGGATTCGAAGTGAAATCATTCAAAAGCAATTAAGTACTTTCAAAATAAATCAGCTAAGGTGACATTTGAAATAATTAACGAACCTTCGTTCGTTCTATTTGGGAGACTACGTGTACTCCAGTAAAAGCATGTGCAGGGTGTTTCTTTTTCAACTTGAGACAGCTAAATATCTCGAAAACTACGAGTCATACGAAAACATTTTCTGGATGAAAATGTTATTATCAATCAAGGGGACATGGGGACACCTGTCTGTCTTACAACCGGCCACATCCTCACCACCCCTCCTGCGTGAACAGGATAAACTTTGTGTAATCGAATGGGAACCCCTTCTACCATTTCATTATGTGTTCGGTTTCTACGCCAAAAAATACGTATCGTTTACCCAAACCAATGTTTCCCACTTGTGGTGGATGGCGCTGTAGTCGACAAATATCAAACGTGGCTGTCTTACCAATTAAGAACCTACACAATCGATTCTAAATTTCATTTACGATGTAAAAGTAAACCTTTGTTTTCTAAAGGTTGAAACTGACGTTGAACCGTTGCTTGATTGTTGCAGATGTGACTGTACAGTACAAATAATATGACTAGACATTGACGTTTCTGGCAAGTAGCTACTTTTCTGTTCTCTACAGTGTTCATTGTGATGAGTCCGCAAACCATCGGAATGCCTGATTTCAGTAGCTGCCCTCGAACTCCGCCGTCACCTTGACTGATTTTGGTGTGTGTTTCCACCCAAGCGCCGTACCTTTCGCTTTGGCCGCTACGCGGCTACTCGCGGAATACAAATCGCAACCTCTGTAATGAAGTAAACTGTCCATGAAGTAATAGTGACAGGCGCACCTGCCCTGGATACTCATCGAAATCAAGCAAGCCAGTGGCGAGAGGCAAGGGGACTCAGCGGTATTATTCATCCCGGTAGGAAAAGAAAAGCATTACATTGATGTCTTTTTCCCTGATCACGCTAAAAATTCCTTCTAATCAGACATTGAAACGGCTAACCATACTGTATCGTACAATCAAATATGCAATACTAAAGCAAATTTAGAACCTAAGTATCAACCGTTATAACACAAAGGTCTACATTTCTACATTTGCATAGTAAATGAAATGAAGTCAAATGCGTCGGTTCTTAATTGCAAAGCAGGCACACTTGATATTTGTTCATTACAGTGCCATCTACCACGATTGGGAAACAATGGTTTAAGTAAACCGTACGTATTTTTAGACGTAGAATCCGAAAATGCAATAAAAAATGGGGGGGGGGGGGAGGGTAGGGGTGAGGGTTCCCATGTTGAAAGCACAATGTTGACCCTGCCCGTGCAGGAAGGGTAGATAGGTAGGAGGTGGCCAGTTATAGCACAGACAAATATTCCCTTTACTAGTATCAACTGTTCAGATAGAATGTTTTTTGGTACGCTGCGTCGTTTTCAAGATATTTAGCTCTCTCGAGTTAAAACAAACATCCTTTATACCGACGGCAATGAAAAGTGTTACACCACGAAGCACCAGTCAAATATTTACAAACGTTGTGGATATGTTGGCACTTAATAGCTGTGAAACTATTAAACTTTCATTCTCGATGGGAATTCATGCCCACCGTGAACATCTTGAGGTGTGACCCCCGCGACACCAATACGCTCATATTCGTTACAGCATGAAGCCAAATAGCCTCCGAATGTCACCTAGGACATGTGCTTTAAGCACATGTTATGTCAGTTCAGGTGCTTACCATACTTATCAAACTGGGGTCTGGTATAGCATCCCAAACTACAGGTGATAAATCACTGCTGCAGGCGGGCCAGTCAAGCGACCATACATCCCTCTATCCGTTTATGGTGTGAACTTCAGAGTGGGGGCTTGTCTTATCCCACTGAAGTGTACTATTGGCACACTGGTCATGAGGAGTTTGATAACAGGGTCAGCTCTTCCCATATACTGACGGAAGTTCAATCTCCTTTCGACAATTACTAAATGAGTCCATCGCCACATCCAATAGTTCCTCACACCATGGTACCAAGAGTTGTATATGTCTTGAGAATTGTTGCATTCTGTGGCCTTTCGCCAAGGTACCTACAGACAAGTTGGCGTCAGTGTGACCACCACAAACAGAAGCGAGAGCAGTCAGTGAACGCCCCAGGCAGCTACTTAGTGTTTCAGTTGACACAGGTTCTACACTATGCTAGTGTTTGTTGTCTGTGGTGTGGTGTCAGCAGTAAACGAAGCGTGACAAGTAGATATCTCAACCCAGCTTTCAGTAACCTGGTACGGAGTATTCGTGGTGACAACCTGCTCGTGAACTCTGTCTAGCCTTCACCTCTTGTCATCCATTTATTTGTCAGAGTCAGTCGAACACTCCCACTATCTACTCGCGGTGTGTCTTTCTGGAAGGGCCCATGCCTACTCTTTCTGACACCCTGTTATCCAGAGTCTCTCCCGTCATCTCCCGTTCTGCAGCCATCGCTCTACAGCTAAAATGTTTGTGTGATTTGTCGGTATGAATCTCCCATGTTCCTTATACCAGTAATTCGACCTTTATCAATGTGGTGTGCGTACTGTAAGACCTTCAGTACACGCACCATCAGATTATTCGACTTGTCGCTCTAACGAAGTAGGCGAGTGTCAGCAATATGTCTCGTGGTCTTATCGTGGCGTGTTTATCTTCTACCGTTAGGTCAGACGATAGAAATGCCACTTGCACGCTTAGAGTAGCAGATTGACGGTGACCAACTTTAAATAGAACTTGATTAACTTTCACACACATTTATTAAAATAATAACAAGCATAAAAATTACTTAACTTGGTTCTGGATGCTATTTACAATTGACAATCTGAAGTTCCTTTGGGATTGGTACGTTAATCTTATTCTCACATATATCTCTGATACTTGACAAAAGCGTCTATACATTTATCTTCATGGTTATGTACAGGAATATGGTAATCTTATTAGGCACAGGCTGAAACTTGACCATAGACTGGTACAGACAAATGTAGAACTCGTACAGACTGGTACAGACTAATGCAGCCTGGTACAGACTGGTGCAGACAAATGCAGACTGACTAATCGGAGGTCTGTACACTTGTTATAATACCTTGCGCATTCATGTATAACTGCGTGAGTGTGATCCGCGAGGAGAAAAAGGTTCTACGTTAGCAGCAATCATATTGGCTGCGTTACATATTAATAAGTGGATCGGCGGAAGCAAAATTTGGTCCGTCTCTATGGCAGCGCCATCTCGTAGTGCGGAGACGGACGAGCGCTGCGCCTGCGCTGTTGTGCTTAGTGGGGCGCGCTCTAGTGGGAAAGTTGTGTACGCGCTGACTACGCGGAACTATGTACACAACAATCAAAGTCTGAAAGTTGGATATAAGTAGCACGTGTACGTCCCTAGGGCGTTCTGTAACGTTGCACACAGAGGCACCGTCAGGTACCAACATCATTTCCACGGTAAGGACGGCTTGTTTCTGTGCTGAAACTCACACAAGGATGAAATTTTAATCATGCATGAATATCAGTGTGGAATCGTCCGCTCAGGGTATTCGTGGTGTGACATTTCCCGTTTCCATCAGTATAGAACTATGAAAGCCAGAGATATTGGAATGGTGCACCTACATTGTCAATACATTAACTGTAAAAGATAGATGCACTAATAAAGACATTATTTCTACAAAATATATGTTTCTGACATCTCGATATATCGTTTGCAACTATAATTCAGAAAATATAGTTGTTAGCGACAAAGTCCTGTAGTATTGAAGGGCTGTACCATGGACATCAGTAAAAGATTCTGGTGGCTCTCTTCTAGCAACGTACGACACTTGTTCACTGCCGATGTCTTTTCCAACTGTTGCTAACCCCAGAATTTTTGTGTGCTATACGTATGCGGAACGGAGCACGTCTTCGTCAGTCTTACGTGCAGATGACTGGAAGGTGCCCAAATGAAATGATGTGGAATGTATTAAACCACGAAATTTATTTGAACTTTCAATGCGCTGGGAAAATTTTAAAATTCACATCTGTAGCTGTCTTAAAGTGATTTTAAATTTTTTTCTTTTCACAGTGAAAAAATTTTACACGGACTAGTGTCACATGTAAACTGTGTCCAATAACACTCAACTATAAGAGAAAAACAAGGTAACGTTCGACGTAGCACTTAGTGGAATGAAATGTAAAGTGAATGAATAAATCAGTAAAATATAAAGAGAAAAGTTGATTAGAAGTGAATTTCTAACAGTGCACAAAAAGGTGAACGCTATTTTACAATTTGCAGAAGTATTATCAGAGTACTGTGGGAAAGGAAAAAGTGTGTAGGAATGTATCTGTATAAAAAAAACTTAAAAACAATATCGCACTACGGTCCCATAAATACAGCACCCAAGTACGTGGAAGGATGCCGACCGGAAGTTACTCATTCCGAAGAATAAAAACGAAAAATTTGTATCTTTCTGGATCATAGGACACTGGCAAACAAGAGAACATTAAATTGAAGTTTTCTGAGATGGTGACCACTCGCCTAAACAAAAACGTAGTTGGGTCGCAAAAGACTGAACAAGTTCATAATTAAGTAGAGAAATATCAGACCGATTAAAATGTCATTTAGTAAACAACTAAAATGCCTTAATTTAGTTCATGTCTTTTCTTATCGATAAACTTCTTTACTTCTTGGATATGGTATATTGTGACAGGATATATCACTATTTCTCGGAGAGCGAGTTGATGAGCGACAAGCTTTATTGTTTCTCTTTTAGCATTTATTTCTATCATAAATGATTTTTAATAACATCAAATGGCAAAAACACAAACCGCGGTTTCAGAGGTTTTTTACTATCTTGTTTACATAATTTGTGGCACCTGTGATTGGACTAGTTTTCAACTATTTCCGCTGCAGAAATGCATTCTTTTTATTTTCTTCAATTTCCATATTTCTGGATTCACTGTATATCCTGAAACAAATATGAGAAGGTCAACAACTAGACTGAACTACATTCAGCTACTAAAAGACTTTTTTCTTCACACTCTGTTTAACGTCCAATTGAAAGTTTGCCGCGTGATGAAGACTTTTTTTCTATCCTTGCGAAAACTAGAGAACAATACAATCATTTTTATGATGCACGTGAAAGTATTTTCGTCTGAATCATTGTTTCGTGGTGATCTACTGAATCACATATTCCACGCACGGAACGATTGTGTGGCCTTGTTTAAGTGAAATTCTAAACTCTTAAATCAAACTTTTAGACGTTTATTCGTAATCCTTGTCACTGTTTAAGGATTCTTGTATCTTTACCACAGAATTCGTACTTTAAAATCTGCATAGAGCCTTCTTCTGTAACGCTGTGAACTTCTGCCTTCGTCAGAGATACTAGACTTACTGAGGCACTATAACATTCACTATAACCTTTTCTCAAAACTACGCCTATTTCTTAGTATGCTTTTTTCCTACCAGAAAATAATTGATCAGCCGGAGATGCGGAGATCTGCGGCACATCATGCATTTACGATGTTGTTACTACGCTTCTCTAGTTTTTCATATTGCCAAACAAGAAAGATTTGATTAATAGACTGATCCTTCCACACTCACTGCACTCAGCTTGCCTCAAGGTGGGTTACTCACATGTTCCTTTCCTTGTATATGTCGTATTCCTTCAAAACATTACAGTCATACAGTAGTGTAATATCATTTCTTGAGTCTAACTTTTATGCAAAACAAAGTGTGTGTTCAGGGTATGTGTTAGGATACATATTTGCATATAATTCTAAAGTTAAGATAAGAACAGGTAGATTACGCCCTTTCGTTGGCTATTCATTTTCTCTTGGCAGCCCTTTCTCGGAGATCCATAAGTGGAAATCGTTCATAAGTGATCACTAATAACTAATGAATTCAAAAATTTCCCCATACATGTAGTTCATTTGACTTGGCAAGATTAAGGCTTTCTGTTTGCCTCTTGTATTGAACTAACGAATTCAGACGATATGAACAAATAGTGGACTACTGATTATGAAAGAGTTATCAGAAAGCAAATGAACCACTGTCTGAAGTCAGCAAATATACTAGGAAAATTGACAGAATTTATTATCTATTGTTCTTCATTGAAAGGAACGTCAACATTCGCAATAAAACTCTCCACTTCTTTGTAGCCAACTCCATGCTTATTTCCTTTTCATCTCTTCTGCATCATACATCCAAGATGATCTGCAATAAATTAAAGAGCCACTGTTAACTCGAATACATTACAAAGAATTCTAGCTTATTTCAAAGACGCAGAAGCAAAATACAAGTGTAATGAACATGTGGCTAATCAGTCTAAAATATTTGTAGCCCAAGTCAAGAAAATGAGAAGAAGCACAAAATCAAATAGATAAAACACAATAAGAGCTGCAGAATTAAATGCAGAGTTCGTGAATACGTTTAAATATGAGGTAATGAACTTACTCCTTAACACACCAAACTTAGGAAGTCAAATTAACTTTGATAGTGAGTATTTCGTGGACAAATTTCTTTGGTACGTAAAGCATCCTAACATATTTATCATCAATGTCTCTGAATAATAATCACACTCGGTTTATGATTTTACTGCCATTCTCTTACAAAATCATATTTATTTGTACATCTCTATTTAACAGAACTAACGTATCAGCCAACTGGAAAAGAATGTAGCACCTCCTGTACACCGTTAGTCGACAGCAGTTACTTCAAGTTATCGCTGAATACGAGGCAAGCCGCAGCTGAGTGAGGTATTGTGTAGTGCTCGCGTTGCAAGGGAAACGACGGAGCGACTGGAGCAGCGCTACTGCATGAAATTTTGCCAGAAACTGGGCGACAGCCAGGTGGAAACAATTCCGAAGATTCAGACGGTTTTCGGTGACGATGCTATGGGCATCACACAGATTAAGGAATAATGCAACCGGTTTAAAGATGGCTGCACATCGGTGGAGAGTGAGCCACGCTCCAGTCGGCCATCAACATGCCGAAATAAACAGGTCATTGCCAAAGTGAACGTTGTGGTGATGCGAGACCGTCATGTGACTATCAGAAGAGTTGCGAAAGAGGCGGGCATCAGCACCTTTTCAGCGCATTCCACTGTGACAGGTTTGGCCATAAAGAGAGTGTCGGCGAAATTTGTGCCGATGCTGCTAACGGCGGAGCAAAAGCAACTCGTTAAAGTCTTTCAGGACGTGTTGGACTTCAAAAACAGTGAACACCCTAATCACTAGTGGCGAGTCCTGGGTGTACGGGTACGATCCAGAAACCAAAAGCTAGTCATCACAGTGGAATCATCCTTCGTCACCAAGATCAAGGAAGACACTCTAAGTGTTCAGCAACGTCAAAAGTGATGCTGACTGCTTTCTTTGATTCCTGCTGTGTGGTACACCACGAGTACATACCACAAGATTAAACAATCACCAAAGAGTATAACAGGGATGTCCTCCGTCGCCCACGTGATGCCGTGCGGTGCAAGAGACCCGTCGTCAGGAAATTGGCGCCTCCATAACGACGATGATCCAGCACATTCCTCGCACTGGATTAGACTCTTTTGGTGAGAACCCAGATTCCTGTGCTTCAGCAGCCTCCTTAGTCTCCTGATATGGCCCCCTGATACTTCTGCCTGTTCACGAAACACAAAAGGCCATTGAGAAGAATGCGATTTCGCACAAGAGAGGACATTATGGTAGCAAAGATAGCTGTACTCAACTCCATTCCGAAAGAGATTTTCTCGGCAAGCCATGGCGGCAATTGATGGTTGAAGTTTTCCCGGCGTACTGAATACTCTATGAGGTCTCGTGATTGTAGCCGGATCACGTTGACTTCTTGCCACAATATTGCAGCTGGCAACAGTCCAGCCATCTTCAGTGATCACTCCACAGAACAACAAACGTTAAATTTCACCATAGATAAATGAATTTAAAGATTTGGAAAGTCTGGAAATACTATTACGCTAAATAACTCTATACAATGCAGAATTACGTAAAACATTTGTAACTCGAGATCTGAGAATCATCAACACAAAGTGACTTCAGTTCTATCAAAAACTTCACTCAATCATAGCATCCACATATACATGTACATGGATACTCTGCAAATCACACTTAAGTGGCGTGGTACGAAGTCCCGTTTACACATTTTAAGTTTATATACTACACGTATACTACTCGTTTTCTAGCTGTAGATGAATCTGTGTAGAACATGAGTACACATGTTTTACATACATAAGTAACTTTAGTCACCTCTTGTTCTTGGAAACTTTGTCACGCACATTTCGCGATATTTGGTATATACTATTCCAGAACAAAAACAGTCACGATTGCGAAATTATTTAATGTGAAGGAGCGTTTCACTCTTTTGAAACATCATCACTTTGCATAAAAGTAGCTGGATAGGTAACCCATCAGCCATAAAACCACATATAATGTAAAATAAATACCAATATAAACCACTTCATGGTTTAAAAGTGTCATGGTTGGTTGATTATATATCTTGGTGTCCCTTTTACATTATACGTGGTTTTATGACTTAGAGTGTGAAATTTCAGATGTTTGAACGTGATAGGGAAGCCATAAAATCTGAAAAGGGTTATGTAAAGACTTCAGTGTTGTGAAATGGATGTATTTCTTGTTAAATGAATATAGAGTAATATCAAGAAATTGGTGTAATGGAAGTCGGATTTGCTGTAAATAAGCAAGTAGAACAGAGTGTCAGTTACTGGGAACCACTTAGTGAAAGAGTAATTCTCAACAAAATCGTCAGATAACCAACGCCATTTCACCAACACGAAGAAGGTGAAGAGATAGAGTATACGAGGATACAGAATGGTTATTCAGAGTGTTAAAGGAGGTGATATTTCGATAATCTAGAGGACTGCAACGCGGTTGTAGGGAAAGAATACAGCAAAATATTGTGGGAGAATACGGGTCTGGTATCAGAAATGTTTAAGTGTAACTAAGCTCTGTAATAAAGCTCACCTTGAAACTTCCTGGCAGATTAAAACTGTGTGCCGGGTCCCGAGTTCGAGTCTCGGTCCGGCACACAGTTTTAATCTGCCAGGAAGTTTCATACCAGCGCACACTCCGCTGCAGAGTGAAAATCTCATTCTGGAAACATCCCCCAGGCTGTGGCTAAGCCATGTCTGCGCAAGTGGAGGAGGTATGCTTGGAAAACTAATTATACATGGAGAAACGCGAAATTCCAAGCTGAATTCCATCATTGACAAACAGAGATACCGAAATTGGATATTGCATTGTAAGCCGTATCCAGTAACAGATGCAGATTCGGATCACAATTTACTAATTATCAGGAGTAAGCTGACATTTAAGAGGCTCGTCGGGAAAAATCAGTGTGCAAAGACACGAGATACTAAAGTACTGCGGAATGAAATGAAATGATCATATGTGATTTTCTGGTCGGAAGAGACTGTGTGGGGCTGTTCAGTCCCCTAGTGCAAGTGTTTTTGCTTTACATCACTTCGGCAACTTGCGGGTCGATTATGATGAAATGGTGATGAGGAGCGACCTGCGCAGGAATCGAACCCGTGCCTGTCGCATGGCCGTCAGCGGATCTGACTACTCAAACTACAAACTACTGAGAAACATTGAGACGCATTTTAAGTTCTGCGAAGCTATAGGTACTGCGATAAAGGATATCTCAGTAGACAGTTCAGCTGTAGAGGAATTGACGTCTCCAAAAAGGTCATAGAAGTTCGTTAGACATAGTTAGATCTTGGGTAACAGAAGAAGTACTTAAAATGTCCAACGAAAGAAGGAAGGACGACAGTATTCAGGGAAATTCAGAAATACATAAGTATAAGTCACTTCGAAATAAAACAAATAGGAAGTGCAAGAAATCAAGGTGAAATGGCTGCGGTAAAAATGTGAAGAAATCGAAAACGTAATGAACTTTTGAAAGATCAAAACAATCTTCGGCGAAATTAAAAGCAAGTGCATCGACATTAAGAGCGCAATTGCAATGCCACTATTTAGTGCAGGAAAGAGAGCGCAAAAGTGAAAAGAGTACGTTGCAGTCGAGGGGAGGACTTATCCGACGACGTGACTGAGGAAGAAATGGTAGTTAATGTGGAAGAAGTAGGGGTTCCAATGTTACAGTGAGAGTTTGCCAGAACTTTGGAATACTTGTTATCACATAAGGGAGAAGGGATACATAATATACCTTCGGAATTTCTGAAATCATTGCGGAAGTGCCAACCAAGTGAGTATTCAGATTCGTGTATAGAATCTATGAGACTTGAGATATATCATCAGAATATATCCAACAAGTAACTGCAGACATACGATGCAAGTATGACTCTGAAATGAAGAGGTTGCTGCAAGAGGGGAATCTGTGGCAGGTCTCATCGAACCACTCAGAAGACACGACTCTTGAAAAAAAGGGAAAGTTTAATGGTAACAGGTCGCTGACAGCGCATGTTAGTCACTAGGAATTCTGTCTTTTGTGGTATTTGTTCGCAGTTCTGTCCTACCATCGACGTACCTTTTTTGAGATGCGATACATGACCTAACTCGTTACGCATACTTCAGATTAGCTGGTTCCACTGTTTGACAGAGTTGCTACAAGTATTGTAACTTTGCAGTGTAAAAATATTGTCGTTTGCTGAATACTGTAAGAAAGTCATGGTCTAAATTGCGTAAATCGATTCTTTCATGGACAACAGTTCTGATTAGTGTATATATTTTTGAAAAAATTTTCGTGTCATTTCTTCGGTTCGTTACGGTGGTGGTGGTGGTTAGTGTTTAACGTCCCGTCGACAACGAGGTCATTAGAGACGGAGCGCAAGCTCGGGTTAGGGAAGGATTGGGAAGGAAATCGGCCGTGCCCTTTCAAAGGAACCATCCCGGCATTTGCCTGAAACGATTTAGGGAAATCACGGAAAACCTAAATCAGGATGGCCGGAGACGGGATTGAACCGTCGTCCTCCCGAATGCGAGTCCAGTGTGCTAACCACTGCGCCACCTCGCTCGGTGGTTCGTTATGAAATTATGGATATAATAAACACCCCCCCCCACAACCCCTTCCCCCACACCTGGAGAAAAAGAAAAGATAATTAAGCAGAAGAGCCAGAGTACTATTCCTTCTATCGTCACCCTTTGTGAAAGACAAATCAAAAGAATAATATCGAATACAAACTGTAACTTGAGCCTTACATTTTATGCTTCTGCATTTCCATCAGATTAATGGGTGTGTTAGGTGGTACGTTTCCTTAAAACATTGACCACGTTGCCCGCCATCAGATTCACGAATCGAGTATGGAAGAATATGGCTGTTTTTTTTTTTTTTTTTTTTTTTTTTTTTTTTTTTTTTTTTTTTGCACTGTCTGCCGTGTTATCAGTCTCATTTTATCTTCACGTTTCTAGCAGAAGCGACGTTTAGGGACCTCTTTCTTTTAGCAACTTTCATATATTACATGCGTACCTGTACTGTAAAGCGTACCTAAGAATTTTCTATAGCCATTTTTTTCAGCGTAGTGGTTGTCAGCCTTCTGCAGTTGAGACTTTCTAACTTTTAAATAAACATTTTTCCATCATTCGAACATGCTTCGGGTGAAGGATGTGCGGAAGGTAATTTCTAATGCTGTTTTGTATACGGAATTGGGGGGTAGCAGAGTCATTTCAGCGCAGCCCTGTCGGTACTGGCAGTAGCTGAATATGTTACTCAGCTGTTAATGAATACATTGTTTCGCGGCGATATGTAGCGACAAAATTCTCTCGAGCTTCCAGTTGTGCGAACTGGTTTAAAACCCACGAACTTTCGGCTCAGTACTCCTCGACCAGTGTCAAGAGGTGGCTGTCTGTTGGTTGCTGCTACCGTCCTCGTATAGCCAAGCTGCCGTCTGTGACGTCACTGGTGCTCGCTCCAGCACCATATAAGTTAATGTTTTCGTTGCGAGCCCGCCGTACCCGTTTCAACCTTCCGACGGCCGGTTTCAACTCGTGCTTAGCTGCAGGCAGCCAATCTTCATTAAGGATGTTATCACAAATTCTTATCTCGATCGCTTCTTTAATTACGCTATCCCAGAAGCTATTAGTCCGTGTGATAACAGACGTCTCTTCGAATACGATGTCCGTTTTCTAGAGCATGCTCCGCTACCACTGATTTCTCAGGGCACCGAAGATGAAAGCATCTCTCGTGTTCTACCAAGCGCTGTTCAATAGTACGTACGGTCTGTCCGATAACGAACTGTCCACACCAAGTGGTATTTTATACACTCCTGGCGCTCTTGAGGCCTACATCGTCATTCACAGGCTTCATTAGCAGTCGAATTTTTTGTTGAAGCCCTGTAGACCGAATTGGATTTACCCTGACTCATTAGGGACCGGCTAATTTTTTTTCTGTCACTAAGCTACAGAACGGCGAAAACGCAAACTTCTTAGTGTCATCCTCTGGGTCTTCCTGCTTCTGTTTCGGAAAGATGGCTTGCGAAATCTGGCGGTTGTTGTAGCTGTTTTCCTTGAATACTTTCTGTGCGTGGTTCAGTCAGTTTTTCAGGTCTGAAACAGTTTCTTCTCGATGCACCAAGGGCCATAGAACAGAACGTTTCTGCAACGGATTGTGATAGCTGTTAGCGTGCAGTTATCGGTCCGTGTGGGTCGATTTCCGGTAAACACTGTGGCTGAGACACTCATTTAGTTTATGTGGGCGAAGACCTCAAGGAACGGCAAGAGATCATCGATCTCCACCTCCACCGTGTACTTGGTGTTGTCGTGGATACCGATGATGTGGTCCAAGAATTCTCCCAGCTTTTCAGCCCCATGAGACCAGACAACGTACGTGCTGTGGACGTAGTGATAAAAGCAACTAGGATTAGCTGGAGCCGTGTCCAGGGCGATGTCCTGAAAGAGTTCCATAAACAGATTGGCTATAAGTAGAGCTAATGGGCTCTCAATCTCGACGTCGTCCGTGCGACTAAAATATTCTCCATGACACAAAAAATACGATGACATCAGAGTGTGCTTAAATAAATCCACAACAATGTTGTCAAATAACTGGGAGAAGAGATCTATTCAATCCTGGACGGGAACACGCGGGAACGATGACACCACATCAAAGCTGACCATACTGTCTTCTATGTAAATAAGTTATACAGAACTACAACCAGTCATTTTTTTGAATAATTATGTTTTATTCCACGAAACGGTTTTCGAACCTTTTCAGGTTCATCTTCAGATGGTTTCAGGAAGTTACATCATTACTGCTAGCATAATGCTGGGTGGTGGCATTATACTAGCAGTAATGATGTAACTTCCTGAAACCATCTGAAGATGAACCTAAAAAGGTTCGAAAACCGGTTCATGGAATAAAACATAATTATTCAAAAACGTGACTGGTTGCAGTTCTTTATAATTTATTTACATTCAACATACAGTCACGGTTCAAAAATATCCGTAATGGATAAGCATAATAATATCTTCTTCTCCAATACTCAGGCATTTCGTTCGACTCATGAAGTTGGTCACATTCATGATGTGGTGCTCAATATGACTAACGTGCAGAATAAGGAGGCTGACGAGAAGTTTCAGGAGTTTGTGAGTCGAGATCCAATGGCGCTGACGATGGGATGTAGAGGTGTGTTTTCCTTGCGAACATTTGCAAGGCCATACAATGTGGTTGAGGTGCCCGAGGGAGGAGATTTTTAGTGACATCTTACGCGTTGTTATGGATAACTTTTGATATGTCTCTTCCTACAGTATCGATCGAATCTTCACGTCATAATCTTCTCGTTCCATAATGACGGTTGCATTGCCCTTGTCAGCTGGTAGGAATACTAGGAGAGGATCGTTGCTGAGTTCTTTAAGACCATTACGCTCAGCTCTTGTCATGTTCGATGTTGGCGGCTTTCACAGCAACAACATGAGGTAGAACGGAGTTTGTGTACGAGTATAGTTTGTAACCCAGAAACTACGACATATGGGAGTTTGAGTCTGGTCGTGACCAGTGCACGGATACCCAAAGGTTGTGACGCAGGAACATAGATATATCGAAGCGTGGGACATCCCGTCATTCGTTACCCAACTGTTGTTTGCACCGTAACTGTAATTTAAAATGGCCGCTATCATCTAAAATCGCCCCACTTGTGACTTAAGCGCTGTAATACGATTTCTGTTTGCGGAAAACATGAATTTTTTAGACATATATAGTGATCTCTGTGCGGTATACAGATGTAACACTGAAAATGCAGATAAAATACCGTACGTTCTGCAACATCTGAAATTTTTGCCATTTAATATCCGTTGATAACTTGTACCGTACTTCTGAGTCTGAATCTGTAAGTTTCACTACAGAAACTATATTTAATACGTAATCGATGTAATGGTGTGTACTTATTTATGACTGTATATAACTGATTGTAATTATAATGAAAATATTGTAAATTGCTGGGGGATAGCCAACGGAACTTTATTTAATTGTATCGATGGCAACTTCGAAATCGCAGTAGCTGTGCCGTTGTTTTTCTTTGCGTATGCAGAATCTCTGTCGCGTTGCGAACAGAGAGTAAGCAGAGCAGCTTGAGTGATGAAAGAGTGCGGAGGTGTTTGTTGGGGGCTCCCGCAGATGGGGAGTGCAGCTACGCCCGCGCCAATGTAGGCGCGCCTGATTCTTTAACCCGCGACTATTGAGAGCACGGTAGGAGTAGACAGGGGGAGGAAGCTGCAGCTCCAACTGCTGCCTGTCCCATAATGATCCGTGGCTGTGGAGACGACTCGCGGTTCTCAAACATCTTCAGCAGTAACAGTGGCAGCTCAGCATTGTCGTCGGCTACATTCTTCGTTGTCTGCACAGCTACCCACTGTAAGACTGTGAACTCATGGATATAGTACTGTAGAGGCTTTACCCAGTTGCATTTCTTTCACAAAGTACGACTAACTTGAAAAATAACTTGTAATAGTTAAAACTTGTAGGGCTCCTGTGTTGTCATTGTACTCAAACATTATAACCACGCGGGGTCCTTTTTCTTTTCCATGCAATCAAAGATTGTCGTAAATATACGAAAATTGATGAACTATTTACTGCCAGTTTTGTTTGTTTGCTAATGACCAGTTTCAGTCTAAATTTTCTCACTTGATAACTGTTCATTCTTGTATTTCATAACAGAGGCATAACTAACTTGCAACTTCGCTCACTGAAAGTAACATAAAATTTCACTGGCAAAACTAATAACTATACATACAGCACAAGTCGAGCATGTGCAATTTCAGTTATTCTGTATTTAGGTTAGCGAGTGAGTTCTCCTGGCTTGATATATATTTTATTGTTGTTATTTTAAAAGTAAAATCAGTTCCTCATTTGCTTGAAGTAAATTCAATTCTGTTTTTCAATAATCAAAAGTAAATTGCTTGGAGTTTTCTAAATCTTGCATTACATGACACTGAGGTTACTGAAAGCCATTTCTTTACATAATACGTTTAAGCTAAGCAAGTCATTTATTTAACCAGTAACCTCATTTACTTTACTTTCAAAATTTACTATTTCAGAATAAGCACCTGAAAAATAAGTGTATTCTTATTCATTTATTTTCTCATGAACTGTTGTGTTGTGGAAACGAGTGCGTAGTAGGACAAAGTTTGTACCACCCCACGTCGCATTGTTGTCAAATTTATTCAAGATGGTGGATCCAAGATGGTGGCCACATATGTGGCAACGTTGCAATGACGACATGGCGGGAAGTTCAAATTTTGACGGGAAAATAGGTCAACTGGGCTACCTCCACTAACCTAATCCCCCTCCCTCCCCCCTCCCCCTTCAGAAAATAGCGGTAAGATCATATTTTGGCGGAGAAAAAGGTCACTTGGGCTACCTCCACTAACCTAAGAAAACGGCGAGAAAATAGGTCACTTCGGCTACCTCCACTAACCTAAGAAAACGGCGGGAAAATAGGTCACTTGGGCTACCTCCACTAACCTAAGTCATCTGACTGCCACCTTTTCCTTGGAATTGGTGGGAAGAGGACTCAGCCTGTGCTGGGCTGCTGGATAGGATGGACGTAAGTCTTTATTTTGCAGACACTCTTTATTTAAACAATTTGAGTTGTCATAGGCAGTAACACCATCCAGTGTGTTCAAAATAAAGTTCTGGAGTCCAACTGACATAGTACACAGTACTACTACCAGATGTCTGTATGTGCATGTGTCACAGACGGCCAAGAAGGATGTATCTCATGTGCTGGAAATATATTTCTTACACTGGAATATTAACAGCAGTGCATTATACATGACTAATATGTTAGAAGCTGAAGCAATCTAACATTATAACCTGTTTTAAATGCAGAACCTTGTAGCCTTAGGAGTGCATGTGTTCTCTCTTACTAGTGCCCTCCTGGTACTGATCCCAGACACAAGAACAATACTTTAAAATTGATGTCATAGTTGATTTATATAAAATGCTTCGAACTCCATCGCTCTGGAGCTCCAGCATGCCAAAACAACCCGTTTTTTCTTCTTCTTAACCGTCTGCTGTATCATCACAGATCTACTAATATACACTGATAAGAGGTGCTAACCTCCTCGACATGGGTGCATGTGGAGAAATCTTGCGCACTGGGATGGACGAGGACTCAACAAGCTCCATTGTTTCATCAGATGTGGAATGTAGCGGTCTGCTTCTGGTCAGCTGCAAATTAAATTGGTAACAGTTCTGCAGGGCAGGTTGGTCATAGACAGTGTGAGGGGATCTTTCAGTCTCTAATTTTATCCTAAGACTGCGAGAATGTCCTGTGGCTCCCATAACGATAGAGACAGATAATAAATTGTGCACTATGCTCGAGGTACTATAAATATGTACACCATTGTCTTATATACTTTGACGATGGATATGTTCGAGAATTAATGATGAGTGGATGTACTGCACAGTCATCTATCTACATTCCCAATGATACTCGTAAAGTAGAGAAGGGGCAGTTTAGCGATGATACTGAAATTGGGAAACACGCTATTGCATCATTGGTCGGTGTTGAAATTACTGTAAACTTGTAAAAACTGTTTGCACTATCATCTGTGGTGCTTATTATTACAGTACATTGATGGTGTCTTTTCCATCCCATCCATGCACTGGTACACTGTTGACTACCACATAATGATTGACTGGCATTGCGTGTTTGAGAAAGAGTTTTGGTGGAGGGGCAATACCTGGGGATGGCTAGAACCGGAACAGTGATCATGTATATGACTGCAATATGAGGAATCAGTTTAAATAGAACACAGATCCATCAGCTATTCGTTCACTGTGACACATGAGTTTAAATGTAGAGGTGGTCAATCACCTTCGCACAGCAGTTTGGAAACGCTCCACAACATCGCCAAGCTCTTCCAGTCTCCTTATGTTGTACCTGTCTTTTAATTAAAATCATCCAGTTCGTGTGGTATGATAGCAGCAGCAGCAACATGATTTACACCGGGCGACGTCTAGTTTTCTGTGAGAAGCAATGGATCACAACGTGTTAATGTCAGCCTAGAACCTGACACAGAACTCGAAGTTGTGGCATAAAAAACAAAATGTGTGGCACTGAATAAAGCGTGTCACAGCAGAAATAAACAATGTTTCAAACAATGACACAGCGTCACAGGGAGCGTCTCTTGCGAATTACAGTATATTTTGTGGGATACGATCATCCTCCTACTGTATAGGCGAAGGAACTTCACGTTGGTCTGTGCAATGAATCAATATACCTTTATACTTAATAGGATCGTCACATGTGCATGATGCTGGCATGCAGACAGCATTTGTTTTCGATATATGGGAGGAGAGATATGTGGTAAAAATCTTATCGAGTTCTCTATCGGATGAAGTTGGTGGAGCTTTTATAGTTCCTAATTTTTCTCTGTTGGGTGGTACAGAATAACGACGATAGCACGTTGGGGTGGTGCGTGTAAATGTCCCGTGAGGAATGCGGATCTGATTTGGACTGCAGTACCTGTATGTAGATTGGAGACAACCACAATGCAGTAACAAAATTCTCTTCCTTCTTCCAGTTCCCGTACTTTCTTTTATACTACCTCATGTTGCAGGAGCAGGTTTCGTTTGTTGCAGACCTTACACACTGTACATTGTTAGCGGAGCTACGACAACATGTTCCCATTTCCAACGAATGGTCAAAACACGGTTCTGTCACACTAACTAAGGTCACTCAGTTTCTACACAGGTTGGAGGTGCTAGGTATAGCTCTCTCCGACTTCTGCCCAGTTACGGCTTAAATTGGAACGATCGCATGGCAAAGTTGCAGAAATGGCAGCAGTTGCGAGAGGCATAGGGACTATCAAAAATTTTACTGTAGCAGATAGGTTCGAAAAAGGTGACTCGTTTCGAGATATGAGATTCCAAGAAATATGATTCTTTAGTGAATGTAATCACTAAGTGGAGTTAGAATAGAAAATATTTTTTCACATTTTCTGATTTTTATTTCATTATAAAATTTGCAATTTTCCGAATAAAATTATATGTGTTTTACAGACGAATGGAAAAACTGATAGAAGCCGACCTCAGAGAAGATCAGTTTGGATTCCGTACAAATGTTGAAACACGTGAGGCAATACTGACACTAAAACTTATCTTAGAAGAAAGATTAAGAAAAGGCAAACCTACGTTTCTAGCATTTGTATATTTAGAGAAAGCTTTCGACAATGTTGATTGAAATACTCTCTTTCAAATTCTGAAGGTGGCAGGGGTAAAATACAGGGAGCGAAAGGCTATTTACAATTTGTACAGAAACCAGATGGCAGTTATAAGACTTGAGGGGTATGAAAGGGAAGCATTGGTTGGGAAGGGAGTGAGACAGGGTGGTAGTCTATCCCCGATGTTATTCAATCTGTATATTGAGCAAGCAATAAAGGAAACAAACGGAACGTTCGGAGTAGGTATTAAAATCCATGGAGAAGAAATAAAAACTTTAAGGTTCGCTGATGACGTTGTAATTCTGTCAGACACAGCAAAGGATCTGGAAGAGCAGTTGAACGGAATGGACAGTGTCTTGAAAGGAGGGTATAAGATTAACATCAACAAAAGCAAAACGAGGATAATGGAATGTAGTCGAATTAAGTCGGGTGAAGCTTGTAACCTCCCCCTCACTTACCGACCTTAATGACAGTGAAAAATGAAACCGCGTGTACCTAATGGGAGTTTTGGAAAAGCAATCGTCACCGAAGTTAACCTGTCGGTAAAGAGGGAGGAAAGGGTTACATCTAAATGAAAGGAAATGTGCTAATGAAACTGGTGGAAATTAATTTTGAAAAGGGGTAAAGTTAATAAAGAAAGTAAATGTGCAGCCATTACGTTAACAATTAACTAGCGGTAATTAGGTATTTGAGATTTGGGGGAAATCACGGTCGCCAGTCCTAAGGACAATTACTATAGTAACTGAAAAAGAAAGGTTATTACACATATAATTAGCACTAGAAGCGTGGCAACTGAAGGTTGACACGTGTAGTGTGAAAACTGAAAGTTTGTCAGAAGTAATAAATTTCGCTACACCCTGACTTAATCTAGCAAAAGAATTAATAAAACCGAAAAATCGAAAGTTAATTTAGTGACTGAAGTTAATAGTGAGCTTTCTTTCTGAAGCACATCGAAATTAAGTAAAACACGGTTAGTCTTGGACTACCTCAACAATCATTTCTAAAGCTACTTGAATCTACGCAATTTAGAAACAAGAGATTTAACTTTGAACTTGAATTAAATGATTCTGAACAATTAGCAATAGTAAAATTTAGTACGTACCAAGCTGAGCTGCAGTCACAGGTACGCTAAAATATGCTAACAAAACTCGCACTCTTAATTTGTGCTTATGTAATCTGAATATTGTAGCCAGCTATGAATACTTTGAAATTAAAGCAGTGAAATCGAATGGTATAATTTTAATGCTGGCGTTTAAATTTCAACGACACTCGGGTTCATTTCGGAAAAGGAAGGGACCCTGCTTGGTAATGCAATTGGGACAATGAGCAACAAAGGTTCATGCTAAGTTGCTGTTATTATAGTTACGAAAATGGTACAGTTTGAAAAGCTGAGGTCTGCCATACAGTTCTAAAACTTTACTTGCTTCCAGTCTTCCTTGATGGTTGATTGAAGGTTTGAAGCCGTCGATCGAGGAGGTGGCGACAGTCACTCATTGTCGGCCGTCGCTGTTGCAGAAGCTGGATGTTGGCGCGCCTTCTTCTCGACACGGTCACCAGACGAAACGGGCTCTTGATGTGCGCTAGTTAATGTTTCCCGTCCGCGACACCATGTCAGAAATTATCATCGCAAGTCGAGCGCAATTACATGCTGCCAAACCCCGAAAGCGCGGCAACTCGCGGGAGCGTCACACAACACACCTGCTCCACTCGCTACTCCCGCCAGACTCCTTCTCTCAGCCCGCGCTCCACGCGGCAGAGTTAACACTACCAAAGATCCTACACACTTTGATTCTTCACACGACCTATCGACGTAATCGTTCGATAGCAGTTTTCCCTAGGCAAGACCCAGCGTAAAAATACAAATAATATTTACGAAACAAACCAATTATACATCGACATAAATGCATAAATATACAAATAGTAAAACAATTACAATATACAAAGAGACAGAAATGTCATACCTTGAGGTAACAAAGCAAGGAAAAAAATAGTACAATAGATGGAAATAGGAGGATATGCATTTCCGGCGTTACAAGCTGAGGGAATTAGATTAGGAAATGAGACACTTAAAGTAGTAAAGGAGTTTTGCTATTTGGGGAGCAAAATTACTGATGATGGTCGAAGTAGACAGGATATAAAATGTAGACTGGCAATGGCAAGGAAAGCGTTTCTGAAGAAGAAGAAAAATTTGTTAATATCGAGTATAGATTTAAATGTCAGGAAGTCGTTTCTGAAAGTATTTGTATGGAGTGTAGCCATGTATGGAAGTGAAACATGGACGATAAATAGTTTAGACAAGAAGAGAACAGAAGCTTTCGAAATGTGGTGCTACACAAAAATGCTGAAGATTAGATGGGTAGATCACGTAACTAATGAGGAGGTATTGAATAGAATTGGGAAGAAGAGGAGCTTGTGGCACAACTTGACTAGAATAAGGGATCGGTTGGTAGGACATGTTCTGAGACATCGAGGGAACACCAATTTAGTATTGGAGGGCAGCGTGGGGGTAAAAATCGTAGAGGGAGATGAAGAGATGAATACACTAACCAGATTCAGAAGGATGTAGGCTGCAGTAGGTACTGGTAGATGAAGAAGATTGCACAGGATAGAGTAGCATGGAGAGCTGCATCAAACCAGTCTCAGGACTCAAGGCCACAACAACAAAACCATATATATCACTCATAAACTCAGATGGGAAGTATTTATTTTTTTTTTTAATATCATCTACACTGGTTGAAAATGTTAAAATTTTTATGTATGGTACTTCAAAATCGAATGAATTCGGTGATTTTCTATATATAAGGCTATGGATTGCTGCGTTATCAAAGCTAATTTACTTGCTTGTGTTGACAGCCCTGTCAAAAACAGGATCGCATCGTTTCATAGTATATATGCGTGTTGTATGTCGAAGTGCTAACGTTCTTCCGAGGAAAAATAACAGTTAGATTGGTAAATATCTCAAAAAGTAAAGTATGACGCCAAAACGAAGTGTTTTTAATAAACATGGGTGTCAAGGTGACGGATTTTCGAATAAAGGGAAACACTGTGTTCAACATGTGGCATGTGAAGCTACAGACAATGAAATACCGGCAAACTCGTCAATACCTAGAGAAACACCCACTAGTGCTTCGAAGATTAATATAAAGCGTTGTGATACACAGTTTTCACAAAACTGTTATGTATGTGGTAGGTTAGGTTATATTCTGATAGATTTACACATCCTAACAAGGGTGTTAGGTGAATGTGGGTGTTGTAAAATATGTGGACTCCCAGTTAGTTTACATGAAGACAGTGAGGTATCAAATGGACCAGCCAGGAAACTTATTATTAGTTGTACCAGTTGTAAATATACTCATTCATTTTGGAATGCTGATAAGTGTAATGATAATTATTTTGGAGTAAATATTTGGTGGTTTTATGGATTGAGAGTTATTGGTAAAGGACCCACTACAACAGAAACAATATGTGCCGTGATGAATATGCCACACCCACCTTGTAAAATCAATAACTATGCAGCATATATTGGAGCTGCAGTGGAATATGTTGCACGTGAGTCAATGAAGGGTGCTGCAAACGAAGCTGTTGAAATAAATGATGGTATGACTGACATATCGGCAGCCTTTGATGGCACTTGACAGAAGCGTGGCTGCAGTTCTAAAAATCCTGTTGCTACAGTGACCAGTGTGGATACTGGAAAGGTAATACATTTCGGGATTTTAACCAAATATTGTTATAAGTGTAAATTAGGGAATGAAGAAGGGCATACCTGTGATAGAAATTATGAAGGAACAAGTGGTGGTAGGAGGCCCCTGCAGCTATTGAAATTTTTAGTTGATCTGTGAACGAAAGGGGAGTGTGTTACACAATGTTCTTAGGTCGTGGAGACTCAAACGCATATAATAGTGTAGTAGCCGCTCAGCCTTATGATGAGAAGATTATCACAGAACTGGAATATGTAGGTCATGTCCAGAAGAGGATGGGCACCACATTGAGGAAGTTGAAACAAAATTTGAGAAACAAGAAACATTCTGATGGTAAAACTATAAGAGACAGGCTGACAGACAAAATAATTCATGAACTACAGCAATATTATGACCATAAGAAATAATACTGAGGATTTGTTGAAAATAAAGCAGGCAGTATGGGCTACATTCTTCCACAGACTGTCAACTGATGACAAACCAGTACACCACCTTTGCCTCCTGGACCTGATTCACGTTGCGATTGCCGCGATGCCCAGTACTCAGTCCGGAACCGCGGGACTGCTACGGTCGCAGGTTCGAATCCTGCCTCGGGCATGGATGTGTGTGCTGTCCTTAGGTTAGTTAGGTTTAAGTAGTTCTAAGTTCTAGGGGACTTATGACCTAAGATGTTGAGTCCCATAGTGCTCAGAGCCATTTGAACCATTTGAACCCAGTACTCAAACAGTTCATACAGCTATAAACATTCCATCCCAGCAGCAGTCATGGATTTCATAATACCTATTTACAGAGACCTGACAAATCCTGAATTACCAAAGAAGTGTCTGCACGGTCAGACACAAAATCCCAATGAGTCGTTCAGTAATCTTATATGGACTCACTTACCAAAAAAAGTTTTTGTTGGAATGAAGCCACTAAAGTGGGGGGTCAGTGATGATGTTATTGTTTTTAATGATGGCAACATTGGTAGGTGAAAGAGCTGCATCATATGGGAACTAATCGTGGTGCAAACTGCATCAGAGAACTTGAACAGATGGACAAGGTTCGCATTGATAAAGCAGAGTATGCAGCACAGTTGGCCACTAAGGACTCCAGAAAGAAGAAAAGAAGAAAAAACTTGGAAAATGATCAAGAAGATGATATATAGTATGGTGCAGGGTGCTTCTGAGTGAATATAAATAAAAAAAATGAAGAATATATTAAGTTAGTTACACTGTTTTGTAACTTCAGAAGCGATTCCTGAAAATTTGCATTTTCTGTTGCACTTTTCCCTAAATCTCAGAAACCACGTCGAGTAGAGTACTCAGTTTTTTAGGGAGTAATAACATACATGTTCCGAGTCTACTGAACTAAAAGAAGAACATAACGTTCTGTATAGTTAAAATAATTTACGATAATATACAAAAAAGTACACAAAACTTTAACTGTGTAATTAAAAAATTGTATTTCCCAAAGCAGTGGCTTAAATGCAGTTAATGTAGTTCAGTAGTGTCAGAACATTCAGTTTAAAGTCCTGTAAAAGTTTCATGTTCGTGGCTACAGTGGTTCTTGAAGTACAGGGAAGCCAAGTCACTGAATTTGTCATTGTCGCGATAGGGCGTTCCAACTCTCCTTAAAAGTCTTCTCCATAGGATACAACGCAGGTATGTGGTTGAACGGAGGGACTTGATTCCAAATCACAGACATCATTTCTGCCACAAAGCGTAGCACTAGAGATCTGAGAAGCTAGTGTACATTTCTTACGACCTCAATCATCATACCATCTACTGTTTGTTATCCTTCTCAAACAGCCATCGCGTACAACCCAGTGGATATACACTATGTGATCAAAAGTATCCGAACACCTGCGGAAAATGACTTATAAGTTTGTGGCGCCCTCCATCGGTAATGCTGGAATTCCATATGGTGTTGGCCCACCCTTACCCTTGATGATAGCTTCCAGTCTTGCGGGAATACATTCAATCAGGTGCCAGAAGGTTTCTTCGGGAATGACAGCCCATTCTTCACGGGGTGCTGCACTGAGGAGAGGTATCGATGTCGGTGAGTGATCACTGGCAATATTATGGCGTTTCAGAACATCCCAAAGGTGTTCAATAGGATTCAGATCAGGACTGTGTGCAGGCCAGTCCATTACAGAGAGGTTTTTGTTGTGTAACCACTCCGCCACAGGCCGTGTATTATAAATAGGTGCTCGATCATGTTTAAAGTTGCAGTCGCCATCCCCGTATTGTTCTTCAACAGTGGGAAGCAAGAAGGTGCTTAAAACATCAATGTAGACCCGTGCTGTGATAGTGCCATGCAAAACGACAAGGGGTGCAAGCCCCCTCCATGAGAAACACGACCACACCATAAAACCACCACCTCTGAATGTTACTGTTGGCACTACACACGCTGGCAGATGACGTTCACCGGGCATTCCCCATACCCACACCCTGCCACCGGATCGCCACATTGTGTACCGTGATTCGTCACTCTGTGATTCGTTCACCGGGTATTCCCCATACCCACACCCTGCCACCGGATCGCCACATTGTGTACCGTGATTCGTCACTCCACACAACGTTTTTCCACTGTTCAATCGTCCTTTTTTTAAGCTCCTTACACAAAGCGAGGCGTCGTTTGGCATTTACCGGCTTGATGTGTGGCTTATGAGCAGCCGCTCGACCATGAAATCCAAGTTTTCTCACCTCTTGCCTAACTGTCCCAGTACTTGCAGTGGATCCTGATGCAGTTTGGAATTCGTGTGTGATGGTCTGGATAGATGTCAGCCTATTGCACACATCGAGGCTCTTCAACTACTGGCGGTCTCTGTCAGTCAACAGCAAGGTCGGCCTCTTCGCTTCCGTGCTGTATGTGACCCTTTACGTTTCCACTTCACTATCACATCGGACCCCCCCATGAACCATAGACCTTGCCGTTGGTGGGGAGGCTTACGTGCCTCAGCGACACAGATAGCCGTACCGTAGGTGCAACCACAACAAAGGGGTATCTGTTGAGAGACCAGACAACGTTTGGTTCCTGAAGAGGGGCAGCAGTCTTTTCAGTAGTTGCAGGGGCAACATTCTGGATGATTAACTGATCTGGCCTTGTAACATTAACCAAAACGGCCTTGCTGTGCTGGTACTGTGAACGGCTGAAAGCAAGAGGAAACTACGGCCGTAATTTTTCCCGAGGGCATGCAACTTTACTGTATGGTCAAATGATGATGGCGTCCTCTTGGGTAAAATATTCCGGAGGTAAAATAGTCCTCCATTCGGATCTCCAGGCGGGGACTACTCAGGAGGATGTCGTTATCAGGAGAAAGAAAACTGGCGTTCTACGGATCGGAGCGTGGAATGTCAGATCCCTTAATCGGGCAGGTAGGTTAGAAAATTTAAAAAGGGAAATGGATAGGTTGAAGTTAGATATAGTGGGAATTAGCGAAGTTCGGTGGCAGGAGGAACAAGACTTTTGGTCAGGTAAATACAGGGTTATAAATACAAAATCAAATAGGGGTAATGCAGGAGTAGGTTTAATAATGAATAAAAAAATAGGAGTTCGGGTAAGCTGCTACAAACAACATACTGAACGCATTATTCTGGCCAAGATAGACACGAAGCCAAAGCCTACAACAGTAGTACAAGTTTATATGCCAACTTGCTCTGCAGATGACGAAGAAATTGAAGAAATATATGACGAAATAAAAGAAATAATTCAGATAGTGAAGGGAGACGAAAATTTAATAGTCATGGGTGATTGGAATTCGAGAGTAGGAAAAGGGAGAGAAGGAACATAGTAGGTGAATATGGATTGGAGCTAAGAAATGAAAGAGGAAGCCGCCTGGTAGAATTTTGCGCAGAGCATAACTTAATCATAGCTAACACTTGGTTCAAGAATCATAAAAGAAGGTTGTATACATGGAAGAACCCTGGAGATACTAGAAGATATCAGATAGATTATATAATGGTAAGACAGAGGTTTAGGAACCAGGTTTTAAATTGTAAGACATTTCCAAGGGCAGATGTGGACTCTGACCACAATCTATTGGTTATGAAGTGTAGATTAAAACTGAAGAAACTGCAAAAAGGTGGGAATTTGAGGAGATGGGACCTGGATAAACTGAAAGAACCAGAGGTTGTACAGAGTTTCAGGAAGAGCATCAAGGAACAATTGACAAGAATGGGGGAAAGAAATACAGTAGAAGAAGAATGGATAGTTTTGAGGGATGAAGTGGTGAAGGCAGCAGAGGATCAAGTAGGTAAAAAGACGAGGGCTAGTAGAAATCCTTGGGTGACAGAAGAAATATTGAATTTAATTGATGAAAGGAGAAAATATAAAAATGCAGTAAATGAAGCAGGCAAAAAGGAATACAAACGTCTCAAAAATGAGATCGACAGGAAGCGCCAAATGGCTATGCAGGGATGGATAGAGGACAAATGTAAGGATGTAGAGGCTTACCTCACTAGGTTTAAGATAGATACTGCCTACCCCAATTAAAGAGACCTCTGGAGAAAAGAGAACCACTTGCGTGAATATCAAGGGCTCAGATGGAAACCCAGTTCTAAGCAAAGGAGGGAAAGCAGAAAGGTGGAAGGAGTATATAGAGGGTCTATACAAGGGCGATGTTCTTGAGGACAATATTATGGAAATGGAATAGGATGTAGATGAAGATGAAATGGGAGATATAATACTGCGTGAAGAGTTTGACAGAGCACTGAAAGACCTAAGTCGAAACAAGGCCCCGGGAGTAGACAACATTCCATTAGAACTACTGACAGCCTTGGGAGAGCCAGTCCTGATGAAACTCTACCATCTGGTGAGCAAAATGTATGAGACAGGCGAAATACCCTCAGACTTCTAGAAGAATATAGTAATTCCAGTCCCAAAGAAAGCAGGCGTTGACAGATGTGAAAATAACCGAACTGTCAGTTTAATAAGTCACGGCTGCAAAATACTAACGCGAATTCTGTACGGACGAATGGAAAAACTGATAGAAGCCGACCTCGGGGAAAATCAGTTTGGATTCCGTAGAAATATGGGAACCCTATATGACCCTACGACTTATCTTAGAAGCTAGATTAAGAAAAGGCAAACCTACGTTTCTAGCTTTTGTAGATTTAGAGAAAGCTTTTGACAATGTTGACTGGAATACTCTCTTTCAAATTCTAAAGGTGGCAGGGGTAAAATACAGGGAGCGAAAGGCTATTTACAATTTGTACAGAAACCAGATGGCAGTTATAAGAGTCAAGGGACATGAAAGGGAAGTAGTGGTTGGGAAGGGAGTGAGGCAGGGTTGTAGCCTATCCCCGATGTTATTCAATCTGTATATTGAGCAAGCAGTAAAGGAAACAAATGAAAAATTCGGAGTAGGTATTAAAATCCAGGGAGAAGAAATAAAAACTTTGAGGTTCGCCGATGACATTGTAATTCTGTCGGAGACAGCAAAGGACTTCGAAGGGCAGTTGAATGGAATGGACAGTGTCTTGAAGGGAGGATATAAGATGAACATCAACAAAAGCAAAACGAGGATAATGGAATGTAGTCGAGTTAAGTCGGCCGATGCTGAGGGAATTAGATTAGGAAATGAGACACTTAAAGTAGTAAAGGAGCTTTGCTGTTTGGGGAGCAAAGTAACTGATGATGGTCGAAGTAGAGAGGATATAAAATGTAGACTGGCAATGGCAAGGAAAGCGTTTCTGAAGAAGAGAAATTCGTTAACATCGAGTATAGATTTAAATGTCAGGAAGTCGTTTCTGAAAGTATTTGTATGGAGTGTAGCCATGTATGGAAGTGAAACATGGACGATAAATAGTTTGGACAAGAAGAGAATAGAAGCCTTTGAAATGTGGTGCTACAGAAGAATACTGAAGATTAGATGGGTAGATCACGTAACTAATGAGGAAGTATTGAATAGGATTGGGGAGAAGAGGAGTTTGTGGCACAACTTGACAAGAAGAAGGGATCGGTTGGTAGGACATGTTCTGAGGCATCAAGGCATCACCAATTTAGTATTGGAGGGCAGCGTGGAGGGTAAAAATCGTAGAGGGAGACCAAGAGATGAATACACTAAACAGATTCAGAAGGATGTAGGCTGCAGTACGTATTGGGAGATGAAGAAGCTTGCACGGGATAGAGTAGCATGGAGAGCTGCATCAAACCAGTCTCAGGACTGAAGACCACAACAACAACGATCACATCGGAAACAGTGGACCTAGCGATGGTTAGGAGTGTGGAAATATCGCGTACAAACGTATGACACAAGTGATACCCCATCATCTGGTCCCATTCGATATCTGTGACTTCACATAGCGCCCCTTTCTGCTCTCACACTATGTCTAATGACTACTGAAGTCGCAGATTTGGAGTACCTGGCAGTAGGTGGCAGCGCAGTGCACCTAATATGAAAAACATATGTTTTTGGTGGTGTCCGGATGCACTTGATCACATAGTGTATCACCGAACCTCTGACGTGGCATCGAGACAGAGTGCATTACAAATACTGGAGAAATATCTCGCGGCGGCATGTGGACGTAGCAAATACTGGCTTCATACCACGTTTCTTAAACGAATCATTTTCGAAATTCGTTAATTTTATTACAGGGCAGCACCACCAGCGACATGTAACTGCTCTATTGGTCTGAAAATATACTCTACGGCGATCACTGTATTTAGTGCCATGGTATTTTGTCTGGAGGTATTGAAATACCTCGATTTATAAAGCCAGTATAGTTTTTTAACATGGATACTAGTAAGCACCTGTAGAACCAAGACCGCTTGTGACAATACCATACAGTAGTTGTTGCGATCGTGTTCTGTAACATCTGGCAGTTTGTAAGACGATTACCTTTCTCTTTCTAAGACACAATGATACCACTCACAAGAAAAATTTATGAGACATGTCCACCCATCGCTGATTTTCGGTCAGTATTGTTTCGTATCGTCAGCAATCAGTTATTGACGAAGTATTATACTTAGTACCAGGGGATGCATGATAGTATCGCCGTGAGCATTATCCTATAAAGTATGTGTCTGTGTTCCGACATGTGCAAAGGAAACGACTACATCCAGTCGTAAGAAAGATATGGATTTGACGTGGAATACTGTGATAGCAAAGGGAAAAGTATGTCAAGTAATAAGAGTAGTATTTCCAGAGTAGTATTTCCAGAGCCACAGCCTTCAGCAGGGTGTATCAACGATACTTCACTCATTGCCGAATGTCGTCTTACTGAGACCGAGATCGTAATATTTAATTGTAAGTACAGTGATAAAATATATATGTAGCCAGTTTCCTAGGACGATTCTGTCTAGGGGTGTGTGGCGTTCTGGGGCGGTGGGTTGTGGTGGGACAGCAGGAGCTCTCTGAATGGAAAGGCCTGTTGGGATGCGGGAATGTACCTGACCTAATCGTGTCGTCATCTAGACGGCTGAATAGCGAGTTAATATTCAGTATGTGTTTGGCAGCCTTTGTGATCACATGTGTTCTCGGTGGAAATTAGAGAAGATTCAATAGCGATGTATGTTTGCGCCGAACCATTATTCCCTCCCATGTAAATTATACGGTTGACTGCTTCTGCACATTTCCCGTCTTTATTTGGTTGAGAGAACAACGATTGTGGTGTGGGTTGTGTGCATCTAGAAGGGAAAGGACGGGTGGAAGACAAGTTTGCTGATTCTCTAGACATGAGAAACACCTTAGTTGACTTTGTAAATTATGAGAATGATTTGGAATCTGTTATATCACCAACATCGGTATTCGCGATTGGAAATATCAGTTTCTTCTATTTTTTTCGAGGTTTCACTCAGTGGTGACGATATGAATTTCTAGTTACTCAGTGATTTACAGCATGCCTCACCTCGTTAAAGTTTCTAGTTTCTAGAGAAATAATTTCTGGTCTATATATTCGGAAGTGTATTGCGTAAGCGATATTGCTTGCAAGCGATATCGCTATGTGCTTGATCTCGAAAAGTATCTAGAATTAGTATGATATTCTGGCAAACCATGTGAAATTACATATGTTCTTGTAATTCCAGAGTCTGGAGATGGGTGTAGCAAGCAAGCAGGTCAGGGCCAGAAACAGAAACGCCTTTGTACTGAGGAGAACTGATCCTGACTTTGTACAACAGTTAGGAGAGTGACTTCGGTCCACTGAAGGTGCTCTGGCCACATGTCAGGGGCAGATGACTTGTGACAGTCAGCTGTGGTGGATGACCACCCGACATCATGGGAAATATCTAGTGCTGTAAGGAGTACATACTGTGCATATGCTTATGCTGTCTGTCTTCGTGGTATATGTACGAGTGTCTGGCGCTCGATAGCTATATGCTTGATGCAAAGGGGCGATTTCGTCTGGCACAAGAAAGGTAGCACGTGATGTCTCATTAGCATCATCAGGAAGAATGCATTTGGTGTTATTCTCAGCTATTTTCGCAAACAGCACTTGTTAGGGCAAGAATTTCCATGCAGACAAGCTGAGTCATCACGAAAGCTCCTAAAAGAACAACAAAAGCGACTGTTAACTATTTCTGCAACACGTTACAGTTTCCGTAAGGGGCTGATATGTGATGGATGGGTTCTGCCTTAGGAGCAGCAGGAAGAATGCATTCGGTGTTACTCTGGACTATTTTTGTTAACAGTTTCTAAAACCATTGCAGAAGATTTTTATAGCGTGTCCAGAGGGAGATTTGGCTGTTATTTACATATACATGAGACATGAAACATCAGTATAACACTGACAGCCTTTTAGATGCGCCTGCGTGGATGAGCCGCTATGCAGACATTTCTCGCTGGCAATTAGGCCTGCACTGGAGCGGCAGGTACGTGTGGTGGCTTGGTAAAGGTGTACATGGGCGGAAGCATCTCGCATGTCCCGTTAGGATCGCTAGGGTTGGTTCAAATGGGTCTGAGCACTATGGGACTTAACATCTGAGGTCATCAGTCTTCTAGGACTTAGAACTACTTAAACCTAACTAACCTAAGGACATCACACACATCCATGCCCGAGGCAGGATTCCAACCTGCGACCGTAGCGGTCGCGCGGTTCCAGACTGAAGCGCCTAGAACCGCTCGGCCACATCGACCGGTGATCGCTAGGGAGAATGCACCCTGTGCTATTCTGGGAAGCATCGCAACAGCTTTCTATAGCACGTCCAGAGGGAGAATTGGCAGTTATTTACATAGAAATGTCACATAAACATAACATTGAGAACCTTTTTGTTGAGTCTGTGAGGGTGAGCCACTATGCAAACATCACTTTCGGTGCTGGACCTCAGGTACAAAGGCTATGCATCATCACACCAGCAAATCTGGTTAGGTGAACACGTGCACATCCAGAGGGATACTTAGCTCTTGTTTACATAGACATATGACATCAGTATAACACTCGAAGAATTCTAGCTCTATACCCGAAAATAGACGCTACTATCACCTGCTGGCTGCAGGCGGCAGTTGTATGAGAACAGTGGCTTGCGCCGCAGCATCTCTCTGGCTCTGGCTCGCATCCTGCTGGTCCTCCAAAGCGCGCATGCAGAGTCGGTAGCGTCGGCGTGTGTGCGTGTTGGAACCTGTGTAAGAGCCAGTTCGCTGATATGTTACAATCGAGTTTCTTAACGATAGTTGGAAAGCTTTTTTACATACATGTTTCAGCACTGTGTTATTTTCGTTTGTTTAGGCGTTTTGAGTGTGTTGGCAGAGTATTACATATGCATTATTTTGGCAATTTTAAGTGTAGTGGACGTGTCTGTTGCATTATTTTGTGAACAGGTCTGTAGGCTACGCTATGCATTGTTTCCGTAATTTACGAGTTGTTTGCGTGTCTGCACATCAGTGTACCGCATTATTTCGATAATTTTCGAATAGTTTGCAGGTCTGTAGGCTGTGTATTGTGGCCCCAAGCACGTCAGAGCGAGTTTTTTGTGTCAGTGTGATAAATAAACTACCTGAAATCCAGCCCTAAATAAATTGATCCAAAATAAATAGAGTACACTCCTTCCTCTTGCCAGCAGCTGGACGCAGACTGAGTCCTTGTCCCACCATTTTCCCCAGACCTCCATGGGACGACAGTACCCTCTGGTGGTAGTACTGTGCACTAGGTAAGTTCGACTCCAGACCTCATGGTGAACACACTGGATGTAGCTACTGCCTATGACAACTCAAATTGTTTAAATAAAGACTGTCTGCAAAATAAATATATCCTAACCAGCAGCCCAGCACAGGCTCAGTACTTTTCCCATCAATTTCAAGGACAAGGTGGTAGTTGGATGACTTAGGTTACAGGAGGTGGCCCAAGTGATCATTTCTCCACCAAAATTTGATCTTCCCACTATTTTTTGGGGGAGGGGACAGGGGAAGGTAGGGGGTTAGGTTAGTGGAGGTAGACAATTTGATCTATTTTGCTGCCAAAATTTGACCTTATCGCCATTATGTCATTGCAACATTGTCACATCTATCACCTCCATCTTGGATCCGGCATTTTGAATAAATTTGGCAAGAACGCAATGTGGTTTGGTACCAACCTTGTCCTGCTACTAGCATGGCAACCTTATGTTGCCACTCCAGTAATTATTTGCTTACATTTCTTTGCCATTACCTTTGTTAAGTTTCTGGAGATTCATTGCCCTAGCAGCATGGCGACCGTTTAATTATCCCCTTTTCAGCTAATCAGTGAAACCTTTGCATTATCAGTAATGTTTGTAGTAAGTATTACATGGTACCCATTTCCCTCTTGTGTGGTTCATGAGCGATTGCAGTATATTCCACGCGTTTCAAAATTATCATCAGTATTTAAATTAGTCTTTTAATAGATTGTTCCTTCAGAAGGATCTTTTGTACACTTTCCTCTAACTAACCCGTGCTATTTTCCTTCAGTAACTATAGCCTTAAGCACTGTAAAATTTCATTACGCATTTGCGATTGCGGTCAGTTACATAGAAATCCAGTAGGCCGATTATGAAGGTTATAGGCTCGGTTATCACAAATTTTGTGCATGATGGTTCCCAAAGTTCCTCACTGGTGTCCACAAAATAAAGATTTTGAGAATGGCATTCACGTTTCTGAAGCGTTAAGGTGCAGAAGGAGACGAATTTCTCACTAACATACTGTCCGAGTCTGATCCCGGGTTGTGTACGTCAACATGGTGATAAAAAATATCTCTGGCATGGGATCACACCAGCTTGCCAGATAAGCTTTTAAACTTCCGTCAAACCTTTCCTGCATGAAAAAACTGATGACAACTGCTTTCTTGGGACAGAAAGGAAGGACTCCATGTTCATTTTACGTAAAGAGGTACTAAAATAAATTCCTAAATTTACTGTGAAACCCTAAGTAGCCCCAGAAGGGCCACACAGCACAAAAGCAGCACAAAAGGTGTGGGATGTTCTGGCACCATTTTAATGAACAACATCTGCAGGGCACATACTGTCACGCGCACACAAAACGTTGCTTTATAGTGTGAAATGAGAATTGTTAGCCGGCCGCGGTGGTCATGCGGTTCTAGGCGCTCCAGTCCGGAGCCGCGCTGCTGCTACGGTCGCAGGTTCGAATCCTGCCTCGGGCATGGGTGTGTTTGATGTCCTTAGGTTAGTTAGGTTTAAGTAGTTCTAAGTTCTAGGGGACTGATGACCACAGCAGTTGAGTCCCATAGTGCTCAGAGCCATTTGGACCATTTTTGAGAATTGTTAGATCATCCTCTTGGCAGATCTAATTCGTCACTCAGTGTTTTTACCTGTTCCCAAAGCTGAAAAAATAGCTAGGGTTAGAGTGAGCTGAAGACATCAACTTTAACGGAGAGACGGCAGGACTCTACAAGAACACTGAAAAAGTCGTTCTCCGATATGGCCAGTGCCTTAATGTAGGAGACAATATTGTAATATTAAGCTGGGTGTGATGAGAAACCTCTTAATGTAATTTGATGAGGTTTTCGCAAATTAACCGAACTGACTTTGCGAATGACTGTCATACTTACCCAGTCAGTCCAGTTAGTCTGCCATGTTATGCATTCCGCTAATTTCAGCTGAATTCTGATTGTGCAATTGCAATATAATCAATCCCTTTCGTAGAAAAATGGTTTCCCAGAATTATACCGCCTAACGACCGCCGTCAGGAAGGCTCAGTCAAGAATTTATTTCCAACTGTTGTGTCCCAGAGTTGCAACCCCAACAAGACCCCTCGAGCGACGGAGGGTGTGCGGGACTGCCTACACGCCCAGGCTGAATGAGTCGGCAGCAAAGTGTGGAGGCCGGCTGCAGAGATCGTTAACAGTTAGCAACGCAGAACTGTTCAGTGTTACGTATCACGTGCAGTAAATAATGCAGAGTTTGCACTCTGGAAGACAACATGCACTCTACAACTTAACCGAGAGAGTTACTGTAGAGTGTGTTTGAGAGTGTGTTTCTGTGCTAATTCCAGCGAGAACCACTTCCAATTGTAGTCGCAGTCGAAGCTTCAGCCATCGCAGCTCAGTTGTCCGAAGAAAATCTGGCATTCTTCGGCAGTGCTTATGTTGAACAGACGGCTGTATTGTGCACCAATGGGACTTAGCCTCAAAGCAGCATTGTTACAGGAGAGGAGCATTCTACAATAATCTCTTGAAGCTCGCTGTTTGTGTATAGATGTGTGTTTTGAAAACAGAGTTGTAGTCGTTTCACAACTTTTGTCTGACTTTTCGTTGAGAGTAGCGTCCCTGCTTGTAGTGACACCAGCGGCACCTCAGTGTTTGTTGCCAGTATCTTACATTGGCAACGAACTGTATTTACAATGCGAACAACCCCGCATACCCAGGAATGTCCGTTGCAGTTTCCGACGCGCTCCGCTACCACGTCCCCTACTCAAGACCAGAGGAAGAGGTGGCAAGTGTAGGATGCGTGGGCGGTCCGAGACGAAGGTCTGAGCCGCCGTGTTTCGCGGTTACCGAACCCTGTCCTGTCGTCGGGGCTGGGCAGCACCGTCCATCGCTTAGCTGGGCGCCCCGACCGCACTATTGTCTCGTTAGCCGCAAAGTGGATGGCGGCCCCCCCACACAGGAGGGGAGGCCCTGGCGGCTCCTCGGGGGATTAGCGGCGCGGCCGCCACCGTGCGCCCCCCGTGTAACCGCCGCCTAGATGGCGTCGCCCCTCAGCTGGCCCTTAAATCGATTCCAATAACGACTATCATATTCCTGGAGCTGTTACTTGTTACCATCTAGGCGGAACCGTTCTGTAGACCGTGTGCTAACGGCACTACATTTTTCTCACCCATCGAAGAGGGACGTACAGCGCACATCCATTCGATTCGATTCAGGTAATTCGCCGAAAGGCAGCCATCTTAAAGCAAGGTGCGAGTAGGGTTCGTATTCATACTGTTCAGTACGCAAGTGATAATGAGCTCCCACCACTCGGTTCATATGTGCGTCAAAGCGACACTGAACATTATTCAGCCGCGGATGCTGTAAACATGTCGCACTTACTTGAGATGATTACGTGAGTACCATTCGGAGCAGTGATTCGGGGCGGAATATAGCGACGCTGCCATTGTTTAGTTATTTCAGCAGTACGACGCTGTAGAGCCGCTGCTGCTTTTTGTTATTGGGTTCAGATAACAATAGCAGAGTTGACCCATTGGTAGCTTCACTGTTGAGGCTTTGGTGCTCACTTGTTGACGTACTGATATTCGTCTTCGGATCTTCGATGGACGTTTAGTCAATGATTTTTCTGACGTTTCGCCAGCACGAGTGGCTGCCATTGAAGATGAAACGACAGAAAAATCATTTAACAAACGTCCACGGTGATCCATAGCGAGAAGCCAATAAGCACGACATGTCATAGGTAGCTTTATTGCTGCTGAGTTCTTAATTTAAAACGTAAAAAGACAAATCTCATAAGCTCAAAGAAGTCTGTTTTATCCTCCCTCTTTTCATCGTCGCTCACATGCTTTATCCTCCCTCCTTTCATCCTCGCCCACATGCTCTCATCAAGTGCGAGTGAGGTATGATGAGTTTCTACCTCTCTTAGCTTAAGGGAGTAATCGTGCTGTGACAACTTGTATTGTGAACTACTTTGTTTGAGGCGACAGTCTAACGGGATTTGGCTTATGGCTATTTATCCCGCCGCAGAGCTTGGGGAATGTGTGTGACATGGGAATTCTTGTGCTGGGCATCGGCTGTCTCCGAATCGCCTTTCTTCTGACATGCAGATCCGCAGAGTACTATGAAGTCGCAAGTACCTAGCACATCGCTGATGCACTTCGTTCATTTTGTTTCCAGTTCCTCATAATGTCAAGTAATGTTTATTCATTCGCATTTTCGTAAAATTTGTTAAATCAAACGAGGAAGTACACTTATATTTGCTCAGAAAGGGAAGAGCCTCATAGCAAAACAGAGGGAGAACTCCATGCTCATTGGGGTGTTCTGGATTTACGGATTCCCCATTCTACCATGATGCCCGCAACTTGTGGTCTAGTAGCTTCCTCTGGATCAGGAGGCCACGGGTTCGATTCTCGGCAGGGTTGGGGATTTTCTCTGCCTGGGGACTGGGTGTTTGCGTTCTTCTCGTCTTTTCATCATCATCATCATCATTAGTGACACTGGTTAGATTGGATTGTGTAAAACTTGGACCGTGTAAAGTCTGGAACTTTGTACGGACGCTGATGACCCCGCAGCTGAGCGCCCCACAAACCAAACATCATCATCATCTACCATGACTAACATTGGAACCAGTGAACACGCCTCACGCTGCTTTGATAAAGATTTTTTTTTTGTGTCTCCCCAGTGCGATCGAGCATGTAGCCTACACATCTGAATTTCAGCCTGCGCTTTGGCCACCTGCTGCAGATCTGCACTACTTCAAATTATTCTCTTAATTTTGTGTGTTCCTCTTTGTGATCACGTGGTTCTCATGTAAAGTTAAAATAGTTCTGAAGTATTTACTAGATTGACTTGCAGCCTGTTAAAACGCTTTTTCTTGTCTCTGACTGAATATATTCTATGTATTTATCCCCTTGTTCAAATTCCCATGTTACCCATATGGACAAGACGCGTAAATACACAGTTCAGGAAGCTAAAGCTCACGAGCCCGTAACATTTCCACACGAAATGCCTAAAATAACAGCAGGTGCTGATTAGGTTCCAATTTCGAAATAAATTTAACACCAATACATCAACAAGCATAAAACTGCTATATCTTGACAAGAAATACAACTGATTCAGCACGCTACATTTTATAGATCACTATATACTCGTACCTGTCAATCGGTGTGTTTCACGTGTTGTTGTCACACACTTGGATTGTTTCGTATATCGCTGCTCTTGCTCTTCAGCTCAGTCAACGGGCCCGTTGTACACTTCGTTTTGCACATGACCGCAGACAGAAAAATCCGGAGGGCTGAAGTCAGGTGACCTTGGTGGGCTCTGCTCCACCTACCCATCTTTGACAGTATTGATGCGTTAGATGTCATCTTAGATCAGAATCAAAATATCATAGTCCTCATCATGTGTATGCTACATGCACCAAACTTGAGCCATGTCCGAAAATTTAGCCCAATCACGTGAGGACTTAACTGAATAATTTAAACTTCAAATTTATTTGTACTAACTAGGACAATATTTCATACTACAATCAGTGTCGGCTCGCAACCACACATCGCAGTTATCTACATCTTCATCTACATGGTTACTCTGCAATTCACACTTAAGCGCCTGGCAGAGGGTTCATCGATCCATTTTTATACTGCTTCTCTACCATTCCACTCTCGAATGGTGCGTGGGAAAAAGTAACACCTAAATCTTACGGCTCGAGCTCTGATTTCTCTTATTTTATTATGGTCATCATTTCTCCCTACGTAGGTGGGTGTCAACAAAATAGTTTTCCATTCGGAAGAGAAAATTGGTGATTGAAATTTCGTACATAGATCTCGCCGAAAAGGAAACCGCCTTTGTTTCAGTGACTGCCACTCCAGCTCGCGTATCATATCAGTGACACTCTCTCCCCTATTGCGCGATAACACGAAACGAGCTGCCCTTCTTTGCACTCTTTCGATGTCCTCCGGCAATCCTACCTGGTAAGGATCCCACACCGGGCAGCAATATTCCAGCAGAGGACGGACAAGTGTAATGTAGCCTGTCTCTTTAGTGAGCTTGTCGTATCTTCTAATTGTTTGCCACCAAAGCGCAGTCTTTGTTTCGCCTGCCCCACAATATTATCTATGTGGTCTTTCCAATTTAAGTTACTCTTAATTGTAATTCCCAGGTATTTAGTAGAATTGACAGCCCTAAGAGTTGTGCGAGTTATCCAAAATTTATCAGATTTCTTTTAGTATCCATGTGGATGACCTCGCACTTTTCTTTGTTTAGTGCCAATTGCCACTTTTCGCACGATACAGGAATTCTCTCTAGATAATTTTGTAATTGAAATTGATCGTCTGATGATTTTACTAGACGGTAAATTACAGCATTATCTGCAGACAATCTAAGGGGGCTGTTCAGAATATCACCTAGATCATTTATGTAAATCAGGAACAGCAGAGGGCCTATGACACTACATTGCGGAACACCAGATATCACTTCTGTTCTACTCGATGATTTACCGTCTGTCACTGCGAACTGTGACCTCTCTGAGAGGAATTCACGAATCCAGTCACACAACTGAGACGATACTCCATATGCACGCAATTTGATTAATTGTCGCTTGTGAGGAACGGTATCAAAAGCCTTCTGGAAATATGGGAATATGGAATCGGTCTGAGATCCCTCGTCGACAGCACTCATTACTTCATGGGAATAAAGAGCTGGCTGTGTTGCACAAGAACGATATCTTCTGAATCCGTGTTGTTTATGTATCAGTTCGTCATTTTCTGGCGAAAGGTTCGTTTGTGAACCAGTGTATGTAAAATATAAACATTCATGGCCGGAAATGTCACACTTATTAAAATATTTTGGGCCATTATGCAGTGATCGGATGGATTTCTTGCTGAAACCCAACGGTTCGTCCCCGTCTGCAGAGGACATCTTCGTGGAAAGTAAAATTCCATTTTCGAATGCTGCCGTCCAGGAGCGTGACGCCACGTATATTGAAAACTCGAACGCAATTGGCCGTTGCTGATTGTTGTTGTCCGCTGTACTTCACGTACTTCAAATGGAACGATGGGTTTTACGAAGAGACAGATGACGTGACTATGGGGTGAGCCTTAAGACCAATAGTAGCAAGTTTCTTTATCGAACTGCCAACAAGAAACTGGATATTTAGTTCCTTTAGGTGCATGATACGTTTATTTGTGGAGATAAGCAATTAGATAATGAACATCTCATTGAGAGTAATCCGAATATTCAGTTCACTATGAAGGGGGAGGCAGTCGGCACATTCTTTCATGTGTTAGTATTCAAGAAAAAAGGTGACAGCTTGGGTCACATGGTGTACCTGGCCGTTACCTGCAGAGGGGTTCAATCTAGTAGCTAAGATAAAAAACACGTTACCGGATAAAGCCAGGAATATTGTGAACCGGAGCTAGTCGATACCGATTCTAAGTGTCTCTCAAACGCATTTCTCGAGAATAGATATTTGTCCGCTGAGATAAAACGGTCCTCCAAAAGATCATAGCGATGTTCAGGTAATTTCAAAATTCAATGTTTTCCTGCCTTTCATAAAAGATGTTAGTGATCCCATAGGAAAGATCTGGACGAAACAGAATATCTCTGTAATCTACAAACACCCACACAGGAACTTCTGCAGCCGGCCATTGATGCTCGCAGGCCGCTGAATAAAAGCATGAATTAATGGACGTGTACGTTGCTAATACCAAAAGACAATATGGGCACATGCTTTGCAGCCAGGAGAAAACTGGATTCTATTTAAAAGATTCAGGTACTGGTAGCCAAAATTGGATACTGTAAAATCTTTACAGAGAGTCCCTGTAGGATACCGAACACACCAATAATTTTAACCGGAAGGAGGAGGGTGTGAAACTAAATAGTATCTGGATTCTGGCGCTTAAAAAGATGTGTACCAGTCTGCCACAATGGGCTGATAGCAATAGCGGGCAACAGCAACCGACAACGACCAATTGCGCTCGAGTTTTCGTAACATGTGACGTCACAAAATCAGAATTCCACTTTAGTTAGTGGAGAGACAGGGTGTGCATCGGGCATTCGAGAAACGTATAACATCAGTGAAGATGTCCTCTGAAGACAGGGATGAAGCGCTGGGTTCTACAAGAAATTCATCAGATCACAGCATAATAGTCGATAATATTTTATAAAGTAGGATCCATGTTTACTCGAGCGTTTTTGCTCCTGTTTTCGTACACTTTTCTCGTTTCGTTACTAATAATGATACAACTTCTGCCTTAAATATTTCCCGTCTGCGAAGCCAAGAAACATACACAATTCCGCTGAGACATTAGTATGTTTTTGTATCAATATTACTAACCATTTTCAGCCCAGTGGGCCATTTTAAAATACTGAAATTTTGTACTTGAATAATCATCTTGAGGTTGAAGCTCGTCTCTCTGTGTTTGTTTACAAATAGGTTTGTTTTTGCAATGGGTTCATCTTGAGCAAAACACGATTTTATCTTTTCTTTTATTCTCCAGACGTGTATCGCTGTAGTTTCAGCATCATCAGTGATGATTGAGTATCCTTCTATGAAATAGGAAGACCTCTATAAATTGATTTGAAGTCCTGACATGTCAGTTGGTATATATGAGATGTGTTGTGTTTGTGCTTGTGCTTGTTTTGTTTTGCCTTAGTTTTCTGTGTATTGAGTTTTCTGCCCTGTAGACAATATTTAGTCCTTGTTTTTTGAGTATGTCGCCTATTATACGGGCTGTTTTGTTGTTGTAAGTTAGACTGAACCATTTTATTGTTATGGGTGTTTCTTGTTCATGTGTGCTTGTGTTTTTGTTCTGTGTGTTTCTGTTCTATGTGACTGAGTTCTGTGTGTCTCTGTATGAAAGGTGGGGACAGGTTGTTTATTTTTGTGTGCTAGGTGACCCCTTTATTTTTGTTTTAATTTTGTATTGAGTTTCTCTATAATGTTCGTAATATATCCAGTCTTTATAGCTATTTGATTGTCTTTAATTCATTTTTGTAGTTGTCTTCACTGAGTGGAGTTTGGCTTAGTCTGTGCAGAATTTATTGGAAACCAGCTATTTTGTGCACGATCGAATCTCTGAATGAGAATAACTGTTGTTGGTTGTTGTGTCTGTGTATTGTGAGATCAAGGAAATTTAACATTTTGTCGTTTTCTGTTTCTATGTCGAATATTATTTTTGGATGAACTGTGTTTATATCATAGTGGAATTGTTGGACGTTACTGGGTATTCCATCTAGAAGACGTATCACGTCATCTATATGGCGATACCAATATACTAGCCTCTACTTTTTGATCTTATTATTGTTTCAAATATTTTGTTTTCAGTGTGGTTGAGGAACATATTGGCTAGGAGTCTACTGACCAGTAACCCCCTGGGAAGCCCAGCTTGTTGACAAATGAGAAATAGTTTTGCTCAGTGATCAGTCTTAAAACGCTAGCTATTTTTTTATGTGTGATTTAGGAACGTCCTCCTGTTGTTCTAATTGTTGTTGACGATGTTGATGGTTTCAATGAAGTCGATATTCATGTACATGGATGTGATAAGAAATGATGTGAGTATGGCTCTTGTAGATATGTTTATGTCTTTGATTTTTTGTGTCAGCTCTTCGATGTTTGTATGCTTCCATTGTTTGTGTATACATAATGTTTCTGTAAGTATGTGTGTGTTTCTCTTTCTATGTAACATGTGGGTACGCTTCTGAAATTTAGAATTGGGCATGTCGAGATATAATTCTTGTGGAGCTTTAGTATGCTCTTCAGAGTAGCTGCCCTGGGGTTGTTTTGCTTAACCACTTCACTTTGTTTTGTGAATATGTATGAGATATTTTTTGGAAGCGTCTGTGTATTTTTCTGGTATCTTTGTGTTGGGTCACTGGTTAACCTTGCTATGTCATTGTCATCCAGAAATTTTAATCTTTAATCTTTGTATTTCTCCTGTTTTTTTACTAGAGTGGTGTTGCCCTTGTTTGATTTAGTGACAAAAGCGCCATTATCTTTAAGTTTGTTCATTTCTCTCCCGGAAGATTTTTCTTCTTCAGTTTCCTATCAGTATATTGTTTTTTTTTTCGTTTATTATGAATCTTATTTTTTCTGGAACTAACTCTTCTGTCAGACCTGCATTGAAGTTTGAGTTATTGTTTCTTCCTTGTTTTATTATGTATTCACTTTCTGTGATAAGATTCTCTACTGTCTTGTGTGTAATGTGTGTGTTGATGTTGTACTGAAGTCCTTTTTCTAGCAAAGAAAAGATAAATTTGTGTTTTCCTCAAGGTGGACCCCTACAAAAACAAACCTATTTGTACTCTAAAGTAATTACACATTTATAGTATTGAAACTCGTTTCTCAGTTAATCATATTATCTTAACTAATATACAAGCAAATGTAAAGTTGAAATATTAGTCATGGCACTCAGAAATCGAGTTTGAATAGAAAATGCGACAAGTTAGGGGACACAAAAAAACCGGATTTCGTTTATTCCTATATCCCTAACCTAACATTTCAAATGGTTGGTTCAAATGACTCTGAGCACTATGGGACTTAACATCTGAGGTCATCAGTCCCCTAGAACTACTTAAACCTAAGTAACCTAAGGACATCTCACACGTCCATGCCCGAGGCAGGATTCGAACCTGCGACCGTAGCAGTCGCGCGGTTCCGTCGTGAAGCGCCTAGAACCGCTCGGCCATAACATTTCAAATAATAATGTACAGGGTGGCCATGAGGTTCTACTATAACTTCAAAGATAATGATTTGGAATTTATCAGAGACGGAGCATCGCGGTTTGCTGTAACACGTTTGGCAGCTCTGAAAGTCTTTTTCTGTTTTGCCAGAAATCCGATAAGTGTCCGAATCGTACAGACCATCAAGGTGATATTCGTATTTTGCACAAAGTTCAAATCAGCATAATAACATCAACAGTTCTGATTACTTCATTAATTCGTGCACAAAGGGTAACAGTGTCATTGACTGGTGTTGTGTACAAGCGATCCTTGAAGTCACCTCACAAAAAGAAGTCTAATGTGACAGATAGAACGAGCGTTCAAGTGACGGTACCGTCGTTCAGAACACCCCGCATAGTCAAACTCCAACGATTGGGTCCGCCATCATGCAGGATAGCGATGGATGGCTGCAACTCTTCAGTCCTCGGTAGCAGGAACTGTTCGAACTGGTCCAGGTAAACATCACCCGTTACTGTTCTCTCTACGAAGAAAAAAAGGACCTATAACAACATCGTGCATTAGGTCACACAAAACATTAAGCTTCGGACTATCGCGGATTTGTGCACGTGTGTTGGGTGTGTTTCCGAAGCCCCGAATCCTAATTTTGTGCGATGCCGACATTCAGAAATTTGGAACGTTACTTCATCTGAAATTAGGCTGCTTTTTCAGGTAGTCATTGACAGGATCTGTGGAGGCCAGCATGGAACTCGCGAAAGCATACCGCAGAGGACGATCGATTGTCTTCGTACGTGGAAAGGCATAACTACTTTTTGTAAAATTTTAGATAGTTGATCTTGCTTCCTGCAGTTCGCGTGATGCATGGCGAATTGACTTCTGGGCCTGCACTGAAATGCAGCCTGCTGTCTGTCAACATTTGCTTGAGACACATGGGGATGCCTACTACGAGAAAGATCTTCATGCCTCATACATCGCGTCGGTGATTCCACAGTAACGTTGTTACAGATTTGAGTCCTGCATACAAGATGACACATTGCGTCTTCTCATGGTCTGTCGCCATTTTGATACAATCCATGTCAAACCTGCAACGAAGGACAATCGAAAAAATGTTTTGAGAGCTGCTAAACGTTTTATAACAAACCACGGATTCTCTGCCTCTAATAGTTTCCAAGTTATAATTTTTTGAAATGAAAACTGGCTTTTGTGGACACCCCGTAATATGAGCAGCTCCGGTAGATTTATGTGAGCTATTCCTCAAGCGAAAGCAGCAGAGCGCCGCAGACAGTCACTGTTTGTGAGGCACGCTTCGTATGACAAGTGAGGGCAGGTAGCAAATGGTGCGCGACAGCCGCAGGCTGCGCCTGGTAGAGGTGTGAGTAACGCGGGCGGCGCCGCCGGTCCGCTCTGGCCGCCACGCCGGGTGCCGGCAGCCGCCACAGAGCAGACAGAGACAGGGACAGGGACAGAGACAGAGGCAGGGATGAGGCAGACGCAGGCGCTGCCAGAGATGCACGGCCGGTGGCCAGCGCGACCGCCGCGCCGCGATTAATCGAACTGATTGCGTACGTTGCCGGACGTACACCTCTGGCGGCCACACACCCCGCTGCCCACAGACAGATGCTGCGCTGCTGATTGCTAATGTGGCTAAACTCGTGTCGGAAGGAAGGCACGATCTGGCAACCATTTCCAACCAACTCTGCGGTGAGGCACCACACGAGCTGCAATAATGGAGGCTGTCCTGCAGCGTTCATCCAGTCATGGCAAATTTACATTACGAGCCACAAGGCGCTGTTCACACTGAGACGTTGCGACACACGATGCAATAAAGGTCGCGCCGACGCGACGCTTATCGATGTACACCCGTGTTGTTCCCACTCCAGTGATACGATGTGCGATACGATACGCGACGCGACGCAGCATGCGACAAGCAACAAGACAGCACGGATCACCTTTCTCTTTCGGTTTCAATTGCAAACACTTGCTCTCCTGAAGATGAGGTTATTCTGGCTTATAATTATTTAAGGCTCAAAAAATTAGAAAAGAAAGGGCAGTACTGGGTGCATCCGTACAATGCTATCAATATTAAACATATTTCGGTTGTGGTTTCTCTGAGGCCTCTCAACACAAAAAATTCCACGATTTCTAGAGAATGAGTCCAGAGAGTTTCCAGTTTTTGGGGCAGGTAGTGTCAAAGTAGGACACGAATTTTCGACTTGCTATCCTCCTGCTGATGAGTACTTATTACAATGAAGTAACTTGGAAGAAACATATCAATGAAGTTAAAAATGTTGCTACTAAAAGTTTATTTTTGTAATACCACCTAGCATGGCACTTCATTCAATGTCGCACACAAGCTTATAATAAACCTTGCACAATCTTTCTAGCCGCCTGGAGTGGCCGAGCGGTTCTAGGCGCTACAGTCTGGAACCGCGTGACCGCTACGGTCGCAGGTTCGAATCCTGCCTCGGGCATGGATGTGTGTGGTGTCCTTAGGTTGGTTAGGTTTAAGTAGTTCTAAGTTCTAGGGGACTGATGACCTTAGAAGTTAAGTCCCGCAGTGCTCACAGCCATTTGAACAATCTTTCTACAACTTTTCAGTTTCGCAAAGTAGATGATTCAAATTGAGGAGTGTTTAGAAGAAACGTTGCTTGACTTGGAGTGACATCAGTCACCGTCGATCTTGTACCAAAACTCTGCGTAGGGGTAGGCAGTGTATTTGAAGAAATGGAAGAAGCCCGTGACAAGAAAAATCGAGTCGTGTCCTTCTCCGCTACGTCCAGCTGCTCATTCGGAAGTATTATGAACTTAGCTTTCAGATATATTCTGCGCCATCACAAAGCTTCCTGAAAAACCATCCAGTCAGCACCATCAGCTGATTGCTCACGGAGGTTTTTCATTTCGTTGGGCTTTTTTATTTTCAGGTACGCCTTCTATCGCCAGCATAAGAAGAAGACAAACAGCAGACATCCCCGCACTGACCATAGACTGAGATGGTAAAAGTCATAGGACAGCGATACGCAGGTATACAGATGGCGATAGTACCGCGTACGCAAACTACAAAAGGCCAGTACATTGCCGTAGCTGTCACCTGTAGTCAGTTGATCCATGCGAAAAGGTTTCCGGCATGACTATAGCCACACGACGGGTATTAACAGACTTTGAACATGATACTTAGAGCTAGACGCGTGGGACATTCCATTGCGGAAATCGTTAGGAAATTCAGTATTTCGTGGTCCACAGTGTCAAGTGTGTGCCGAGAACATAGAATCTCAGGCTCTCGCGGTGGACAACGCAATGACCAACAGCTCTCACTGACCGAGAGCAGGGATATTTGCGTAGAGAGAACAGTTCTAAGAGACAAGCAACGCTGCATGAAGTAACCGCAGAAGCCAATATGGGGCTGTTTGGACAGTGCAGCGAAATTTGGTGTCAAGGGGAAATGACAGCAGACGACCAACGCGAGTGCCTTTGCCAGTAGCATAGCATCGTGTGCATGGCCTCTCCTAGACTCGTGACCATATCGGTTGGACTCTACATAACAGGAAAACAGCGGCCTCGTCAGACGAGTCACGATTTTAGTTGGTAAGATCTGATGGCAGCGTTCGAGTGTGGCGCAGACACCACGAAGCCATGGGCCCAAGTTGTCAATAAGCAGCTGCATAATACGGCGGTGAATCCAAAATGTTGTGGGCTATTTTTGCGTGGGATGGACTGGTTTTTCTGGTCCAACTGAACCGATCATCGACTGGGAATGGTTGTGTTCGGCTGCTTGGAGACAATTTGCAGACATTTGCGATGGAATTTTTATGTATGACAATGCGTCATACAACAGGGCCATAATTGTTCGAGATTGGTTTGAAGAGAATTCTAAACAATTCGAGCGAACGTTTCGGCCGCTCAGATCGCTCGACATGAATCCGACCGAACATTTATGAGATATAATCGAGAGGCCATTTCGCGCACAAAATCCCTCAGTGGCAACACTTTCCAATTGTGAATGGCTATAGAGGCAACATGTCTCAGTAGTTCTGCAAGGGACTCCCGCGTCGAGTTGCTGCACTCTTCCGGGAAAAAGTAGATCGGACACGATATTAGGAGGTAGTCCATGTCACCTCACTGTATAGCAGGCCATAGTAGGCTCCATCAGATTCGCGTGTGATGTATAGCTCCCAACTTCGTCGTGGGCAACCTCTAACCTTTCTCATGTATTTTCTCGAGAATGGGAAGAGGTATAGATCTCTTCCCAACGCTAAAAAATTTTGATACCTTAATTATATTTCGTATGCAACTCTCTATGACCTTAACCCCATCAAATGTAAGCTGGCCATCGACTATTTTCTTCACTGCAAACTTACGCCCAGAGGTTTATTTATTTGGGAAGTATCAAAATAATTATGGGCAATAACGAAAAGAAAACGTATGCATCAAGACGCTGTCATTTCAGGGTACAAGAAGCTGAAATCCAATTTTGTATCGAGTAATTTTTCCAAAATCGAACGGAACCACACGCAAATCCCGTAATAAGGTTTTTAATTTTTTTATGTAAAAACTAAATTTTTTGCTGAGAAACTAATTATAGAGAAATAATGGCATACAGGGGGTTGTGGCACACTTTTGATATCAGATTCATATGTTAAGTAATTAAATTCATTAATTAAGCTACTCCTCCCTTGCCTGAACCTATTGTTATGCTAAGTGGCTTAGAACCCCCTGTGGGCTGATTTATGACACCCTGGGGAAAGTCCCTCCTTCTGAGAAACCTCCCAGTTCCCTTTCCCTCCCCCCCCCCCCTAATCCTCCTCAGCTGAATTACGAAACTGGGAAATCACCCACCCCTCCACACTCTCTCCCACCTACTCCCTCATCACCATCTGGAAAATGAGGGGGAAAAGACTCAATCTGTCCTGTGCTGCTGGAGAGGAAGGATCTCACAACATGAAATACAAATTAGTGTCAATAATATATTGTTTAACTCAGTATGTATATTCCTTATTTAATCTGTCTGCAGGAGGCAGCACTCCCCCATCAAGTAGAGCTCATGTCTATACCCCCCGCCCCAACTTTTCGTGATGTAATAACTGTACACACTGAGAAATGGAATGAGGGGCGGTATATTAGTGGCCATTTTGGGCCATCAACACATGTGTCAGCTGACCAGGTGACAGACTGCCAGGCACACACATCTGAGCAGCACGTGGGGCAAGCTACATCTGACAGGCAAGTGCCGCCAGGCACCAGGCAGTACGCTAACTGCTGACAGCTCCATTTGTTGTGGAAGCCTGCAGCCTAATGGCACTTCATGTGCCTGCACGAGCCACTAACATCACCATGCAGTGGCGAGACTGCACATGTGTGAGGCGCTCATCCTCTGCACCACATAGATAACTCCCTATCAGAAGCAGCAAGAAAACCAAAGTAGGATGCCTCAGCTCTAGTCCGCAGTACCACCATAAACTGTCCTACAGCTGCCCCACCCATCCACACTTTCCGTCACCGCTGGAAATTGGTGGGAAACAGGCTGGTCTGAAGGTACTGTCTTCATTTTTGGTGGTAAATGTATTCAGTTCATGAGATGTTGGTGTTGGACAGAGAGAAATGTAATAAGGGTATTACGTGTAACCATACAGCTAAGGACTGTGTCCATAGCTTCCTACATGGAAATGGAAGGAGGTAGTAATGGAAGGGCATAGGGGGAATAGTTCTCAGCAAATCATTGTGATGCAGCACGATGGACTGAGGACGCATTTGGCAACGCATGCAGACTATGCGTGTGCTGGGGCTGTTCATGTTTTTTGAAATGGATGGTCATCCCACAGTGCAGGAGACAATTTCATCCTATTCTCCTATTCTGCGACCACAGACTGAATGAACCAGAGGTGCTAGTCTTGGTGTATGGGAGTCAACTGATGATGCATGAAATGGGTTTTGGTCCTCTTTCCGATCACGTGTGCGCATGTATACACCTTGCTGTGTGCTCTAATCTACAAAGCCACTCGATATTGTTGAGGAACTGTCCTGTGGTTGCGGCCAGGAAAATTGCCTCCTATCGATCTGCACGTGTATAGCTGCTGAGGAACTTTTACACAGATACATTGTATGAGGGCACAGGACATCAAATTATCACTGAAGTGTAGGAATAGTTGTCTCCTACCGATCTACAAGTTGTAGCTTTTGTAGATATTGTGCATGGTGAAACGGATAGGGCAGCAAAGTACCACTGAAGTATAGGAAGCTACGGTAACTGATTGAAAATGCTTCACTGCTCTAATTACATATCAAAAATGCAGTGAAGAAAATGCTCGTAAACAACAGTTCGTAATGCAACACATGCATTGGGAACTGAGAAGATCACTGTAATAACACAAATACCGCAAAAACTGATCTCAAAAGATCTCACCAGGAGAGAATGGCAGAAGCTGCACATGTGTTCACCTTGATGGGCAAATGCAGACTAACCAGTTTAGAACCGATCTTATTACCTCCCCTCCTACCTCCCCTCCTCCTGCAGGTAGGGATAATGGTTTTTCCTGGCTGTTCTAGCCTGTCACTAATGGTACAAAAAGAGATCGATTTGCTGACAGTGATATACTGTTTCCAGTCTGCAGAAATAAATCACAGATGAACAAAAGACTCCAGAACAGGACGCTTCCTGCAACCAGTTATGTCTATTTGTTTGAAATACTCCCCCTAGCCCTTTGGAACAATAGTGAAATACTTGACTATTCATCACAGATGAAGAACTGAATGATCAATAGAGGCATGCTTTCAAACATTCTGGCTGTGCCGACACTGTCTGAAACTGGTCCTTGGCTAAGTACAATCAGTCCCTTGTAGGAAAAACATAGAGTAGTACAACACGCATAAATGAGCTACGCAGGAATCTTTATACTAGTCGTTTCACATTGCAGCGATCCACCTGCTCTGCCCCTGACAGGTGGAGAGCATGTCTGCGCTCGCTAGTCTCGACCATTGCATACATTTATAACATGTCATCGCCAGTTCCACTGTACCAAGTTACAGCTTTGTCTGTTCGAGTGTGTGTGTGTGTGTGTGTGTGTGTGTGTGTGTGTGTGTGTGTTTACACTTGCTCTCGTATACCACTGAAGGATGAGATTCCTGCTGTACAGTCAGCAGGAGAGGAATTTTATACGGATCATTTGTTTCTAGTGGAGTACCACTTTGCATGTCTGCCTGAAGTGTTGGCGTTCTTAGCAGCTCAAGCGCTGCAAAGTCAGCTCATGTATTTAAAAAAGTCACTGAATAAACACGAACACTCATTTGCTGCATGAAATATTAGTTGTATATTCTCCAGGTGTGATTCTTAAGCTTGATTCAACGAATATTGTACCGACAGACCTCACCTCACATCGTGTAAAAGTATAACCCTAAGTTTTTTAAACGAATACTATGATGGCAACACTGCAAATAGTGGATATAGTACTAAAATCAATGATATCTCCAGATAAATAAGTGTAAACTCACATTCGTGGTATGAACGTATGCTTGCTACAATGGCTATTGAACCTGGAACATTGAATCTTGCACTGAATTTACTGCAAAATAAGCACTTAACTCTATCCACCAGTCCTTAAATATAAATTCAGTTACAAGTTACAACATTATCATGTACAAGACTTTACCAACAACGTAATGCTGATAGGACCAAACAACAACATGATAACCAATATTCAGCAACGTTTCTGCGATGGATAGATGTGTTTTTCTTGTGAATGATGCCAGTGTGTCTTAGGAGGAGAGAGACATAATACTTTTATAGGAAAACAACTATTAAAGAAAACACAGTAGCAATGTTGTGCTACGAGTTCATCCTGCCCTTGGCTCTGCTCAAATATGAAATACTGTAATAACATTACACAACTATAAGAAAAGAAAAAAAGGAAAAAAAGAAAAAATCCTTGCATCAGAGCAGTACATATACAGAGTGAGTCACTAACTATTACCGCCAAGAATAACTCCGAAAGTATGATAGCAGCTGAAAAGTTTGTGGGACAAATGTTGCATGGGACAATGGGGGCCATAATATGACGTTGGTTTTTTGTTGCTAGGTGGGGTCGCTTCAGGGATATGAAGGTCAACTTTGTTTTTTTTTTTTAATAGGATGCTATAGTTTGGTACTTATTTTCTGATAGTGGCTATCAAGACGAATCCAATTATGTGTAACAGCAAGGTCTTTGAAGGTCAACGAAGGTCACATAGGTGACATGAACGTCCATTTGCAGAAGGTGTTCGAAGTATGACCATTGGTATCGATGCAGTGCTGCAGTCTTCTTATCATGGATTGAGTGGTATTCCTTATCACATCGGCACTATTCGAATAACATTCTCTGACAATTCTCTCTCGCATATCTTCAGGTGTAGTTGGAACGGCTTTATAAACAATGCCTTTTACGAATCCCCACAAGAAAAAACCCAGAGGCGTCAAGTCTGGCGAGGGAGCCGCCCACGACACATCTCCTCCGCGTCCAATCCAACGATTTGGAAATTGTTTCTGCAACTCATTTCCAGCGTGAAAAACGTGCCGGACACATTCTGTTCCTTGTTCCTAGAGGTATTTCTCCCAATAACAGACCTAATGTTTCTTGCAGTAATGTGGTGTACTTCCTACCATTAAGATTTCCTTCGATGAAACAGAGTCCCACACCATACATTCACCGACCACGTTTTTTGGTGTGCAAGTTGCCGCAGCCAACATGGGTTTTCAGTTGCCCAATAATGCATGTTATGCAAATTAACATTTACATGGTTCGTGAATGTAGCCTCGTTAGTAAATAAAATCAAATTAAAAAACGTGTCATCCCTCTGAATCTGAAGTTGAGCCCATCGGCAGAATTCAATACAACGCATACAATCCGTACCAGTTAAATGTTGGTGGAGACTGATACGGTAAGGATGATATTTATGGCGATGCAGAACACGAACAACGCTACTATGGCCCATGCCAGATTCTCTTGTGATTTGACGCAAGCTAACACAAGGATCCCGAACCACCGTGGCAAGAGTACCAATTTCCGTTTCCTCGTTAGTGACTTTCCTTTGCCAGAAACGTTTCCGATGCGTTAAAGATCCAGTTGTTCTCAATTTATCATACACATATTTAAATGTACGACCTGTAGGGTGAGTACGTTGAGGATATCTTACAGTGTGTAAGTCTCTAACTATCACTGAATTTCTTTGGTATTCTCCGTAAATGAGAAGCATATCGACTTGTTCATCGAAGGAACATATCATTCACATTCGCTTGATTCGACGATATTGTATTGCGAAACCGTCGAATAGTGGTTACATGTCAATGGCACGTTAGATGGATATGCCGTATTCGGCGATTATTTACTTTTTGCACAATATGCGAGAGATAATTGTCAGAGCATGTGCTTCTATAAGTGCCGAAGTGGTAAGGAATACCACTCAATCCATGATAAGAAGATGGCAGCATTGCCTTGATACCAATGGTCATCACTTCGAACACCTTCTGTAAATGGACGTTCATGTCACCTTTTTCACCTTCGTTGAACTTCAAAGGCCTTACTGTTACATATCATTAGATTCGCCTCGATAGCTGATGTCAGAAAATAAGTACCAAACTATAGCATCCCATTAAAAAAAAAATTAAAAAAAAAACTTCCTATCTCTGGCGCAACCCCACCTAGCAACAAGAAACTAACGTCATATAATGGCCCCCGTTGTCCCATGCAACATTTGACCCACAAACTTTTCAGCTACTATCATACTTTTGGAGCTATTCTTAGTGACAAAAGTTAGTGACTCACCCTGTGCATCTTCCACTCAATGTGTGGCTGGACACTAAGCAACTTAGGTGATTAGAACCGATCTTACCTCTCTCCTACCGCCCCTTCTCCCTCCTCCCCCTCCATCTCCCTCCCCACCTTCCCCACTGGCCCTTCCAGTCCTGTTCTAGCCACGCGGGGCTAGCCAAGCGGTCTAAGGTGCTGCAGTCATGGACAGTGCGGCTGGTCCCGGCGGAGGTTCGAGTCCTCCCTTGGGCATGGGTGTGTGTGTTTTTCCTTATGATACTTTAGGTTAAGTAGTGTGTAAGCTTAGGGAGTGATGACGGTAGCAGTTAAGTCCCATAAGATTTCACACCCATTTGAACAAGTCCTGTTCTATCCTGTCGCTGAGGGTACACAAACAGATCCATCTGCTGCTGATGCTCTGCTTTGGTCAGAAATCAAACGTACTTATAGAAAATACTGACCCTTGTAAATTCTTTACTGTTTGTCAAGGAATAGCCAACAGTGCGCTGATGCAGCACTTTCCAGAGGGATGGACTCTCTGACCCGGCGGGAGCAGTGACCACGGCTGCTGAGACCGCTGCAGATGGTCGGTATTCAATGCGCGTGCGCCGACCACCCCAGTGCCGCTGTCCACTTCCAGCATCCTCTTGTAGCCTGATCAGTGAAAATTAGTGCCTGTGGAAGACCTGTAAATAAATTGTCATGGCTGTAGGTCATTTCAGACACATAAATATCAGCACATAAAATCAGCTTTCACGCTGTCTATCCACATGGTGAGAAACAAGGGGAAAAAAACCATAGCAAATTACACCTTGCTGTCGGGACTGAAAATGACTGGTGTTTTTTTTTTTTGTTACCATCATGCGAATAGTCAGCATGAACTCCAATGTTCTGTTTTGAAATATATGCATCTGAAATGTTTGTAATACCCACATGCTTGACAATTTATTTACATGACCTCCACAGACATAAATTTTGATGCCCGGGCTACGATAGGCTGCTGGGACAGGACTACGGCAGCAAGGTCGCTAGCGTATTGAATAGCGATCGCCAGCAGCGGTATCAACGGCTGCCTGTCACTGCAGCCATCCAGTCACAATGTCCGCTCCCCTGGTGAGTGCTGCCTCTTGCCACCACGAGTCCGTAGGATACTGTTGGCCACTCCATGACGGTTAGTCAAGTATTTCGCTATTGCTGTAGGGATCGGAATTTCCTAGAAATATTTTTTTTTTGATTTCTGCAGATTTGAAACGGTATATCATTGTCAATCTAACACCAACCAAACCAGAGCATCACCAGCATATGGATTTCTTTGCGTACCATCAGCGAGAGGATAGAATAGGCCTGGGAAAGTAGAACCAATACCTACTGGGGGTCCAGTTGCAGATCGGAAAGAGCGTATCATTGTCAATACAACAATGACCAAAGCTTTTCAGCTGCAGTGGATGGAGCTCCTTGTGTACCATCAGCGACAGGATAGAATAGGCCTGGAAAACCAGTATCCATACCTATAGGGAAAGGAGAGGGAGGAGGAAGGGAAGGGAGATAAGACCGATTCTAAGCTGATTATTTTCCATCTCCACATCGAGATGAACATGCACTGTTCTGGTGGAACATAATTTTCTCCGATAGTTGTGTGATGTTATTACAGTGTTTCATCTTCAAGGAGAACCAGGAGCGTGATATACTCGTAGCATAACATAGTCATTGTTATTGTGTTCTTTTTTAATAGTTGTTCGCTTATACGAAGAGTATGTCTCTCTCCTCCTAAGACTCACTGAATGCACTCACAAACAAAAATGCTTATCTGTCATGTGTAGAGGACAAGGGGTTATTTTTAGGAAATATGGTGCGAAATTGTGATTTAGTGTGTTTCAGTGAGCGATGCACCAGCCTCACGGCAGACAACGGACGAAGGCTGGCCGGTACGTTATGCAGATGACACAGTTTTGTAACGAGCGTCGGTATGTGTGTACGTGCGCAGCAGCCATCAACAGCCAGAATGCAGCATTAGCAGAATTACGCAGGTGCGGGTCACGTGTGGTACGACTGCATTAGCCAACTCATCAACAACGTTCTAATAAACACGGTGCCACATAGCCGGCAGATTCAGCAGCAGTCTGCACTATTTAACAGCATCAGAGGTGGTTGTCAGCAGCGGTTTGACCGATTGGGTGTTCGCTCGCTGTTACGCCGTCGTCATCAGTGATGCTGTCCGCAAGGACCAACTAGCGGAGGGCATTGCCCACTGCTGCACCGGTGACTCCCGGCATCGTCACGAGCCGCCGCATTTGCAGGAGGCGAGCCTGGCCAGGCCTCATGCTTCTAACCTACCGTCTGTGCAGCCGCTGACCAAGGATGGCGTCGCGTTCCCCGGGCTGCGTGCATCAGCACGTCTCCACCATGACACGTGGGGTCGGGCTAAGCTACCAGAAAATGTATTGGAAGAACCAACAATAAAGAGAAAGATTGCTAAAAACAGCCACCTTCTTCTACACAGCCACGCCCTACAATCCCGACCACGTCACCCGCTCCGGTCATCCTATTACAAGTGGTGACAGTCAGGCAACCTGCGCATCACACAGTCCTGTTACAATTGGTGACAGTAGTGGTCTTCTCCGTGGATTTGGAGGAAATTGTGGCTGGTAATCGACGAGGATATATGGCACCTGAGAAGGGCAATAATGGATCAGCAGCTCCTGCAACATGACAAGTAAGTGCCAATTTTTCGTTTGGTGGTTTGTCTGGACCTGTAGCATAGTCCGTCTTCCCTTCCTGCTCTTCTTTCTGGGCTTACTGTAGTCTTGATTCGATAGCTGGTAGTGATGGAGCAGTCTGTGTCAGCCGAGGTGGCTATTCAGCAGCTACTTGAGCGAGTGTCGGAATTAGAGCTTCCTCGGTCTAAAGAAGCGAGCAAGGAACGGTTTCCTGTTAATGCAGTAATTCTTGACACTAACGCTGCGTCTTTGGTCACCCCTTTCTCGGGAAAAGCTGGGGAGGATGTTTTTGTTTTTTTTTTTTTTTTTTTTTTTTTTTTTTTTTTTTTTTTTTGAGAACCTTAGCATGGCCGCTAAATTGGGGTGCAGAAACACTTTTTCATGTGGGTAAGTTGAAAGCAACTGGGGATGCCAGAGCGTACGTTACATGCCATGAAGAATTAAGGGATGCTCGGACATTTGAAGTATTAAAAAAAGGGTTGCTGGAAAGGTATCGGAGGAAAAATACGTCTAGATATAACCGGTAACAATTGAATAGAATGTATCAAAGAAATGGGGAATCTATAGAAGCTTCTGTAGATCGAATTCGAAAAATTAATGTTAATACCTATGAGCTAACGGATTCTGATAGGGTTAATGAAGCCATTGTGCAGGAAGCTGAGGAGAGGGCACTAGACGCATTTTTTCGGGGAATACAACCCGAAACCTCCCGCAAGATTAGGATGGACTTCCCTAAGACTCTCAATGAGGCAGTCGGAATTGCTGTGGCGTTAGAGGAAGTTGAAGCAGTAACAATGTTCACTCATTATTGATTGTCGTGTACTGTTTCGTCGTAGCAGCACTACATTATTGGTGAAGTCCTCTACTCGTCATAGTGTGTGAAACTTGCTAGCTGAATATATGTTTATGGACTGTTGGATGGTGTTAAGTGCTTATTTTGTAGTATAATCAACGCAAGATTCAATATTCTTGGTTCAGTCATCATTGTAGCAAACTTACGTTATACATCGACATAGATACTTCGCAAGCTACCTTAAGGTGCGTGGCGGAGGATACCCTGTACCACTTTGCCTGTTCCCGTCCTGTTCCACTTGCAAAAAGAGCGGGGGAAGAACGACTGGCTGTATATTTCCGTGATGATGATGAGTCCCATACTCCTTTACAGAGCGTAAGGGAGCGACGCCGGAGATCCGCGCCGCCTTAGTAGGCAAGGTCCTAGTGGAGGTGGTTTGCCATTGCCGTCCTCCGACCGTAATGGGGATGAATGATGATGATGATGAAGACGACACAACAACACCCAGTCATCTCGAGGCAGGAAAAATCCCTGATACCGCCGGGAATCGAACCCAGGACCCCGTGCTCGGGAAGCGAGAACGCTACCGCGAGACCAAGAGCTGCCCCTAATTTCTCCTATCTTATCTTCGTGATCCTACCGCACAATGTAATTTGGCCGCAGCAGAATCATTCGGCAGTCAGTATGAAGTGCCGACTCTCTAAACTTTCTCAATAGTGTTTCCCGAAAAGAACGCCACCTTCTCTCCAGGAATTCCCATTTGAGTTCCCGAAGCATCTCCAAAACACTTATGTTTCGTTTGAATCTACCGGTAACAAATCTAGAAGCTCGCCTTTGAATTGTTTCGTTTCCTTCCATCTATCCAACCTGACACTCGAGCAGTACTCGAGGACGGGTCGCACCAGTTTCTTATATGCGGTCTCCTTTACACGTGAATCACACTTTCCTGCATTTCTCCCAATAAACCGAAGTCGACCATTCGCCTTCCCTACCACAGTTTTACACGCTCGTTCCATCTCATATCGCTTTGCAGCGTTATGCCCAGATATCTGACTTGAGTGTGTCAAGCTGGACCCTAGCAATACTGTACCTGAACTTTACAGGCTTGTTCTTCCTACTCATACGCATTAGCTTAAGTTTTTCCACATTTGAATCTTGCTGCCATTCATCACACTAACTAGAAATTTGGCCTAAGCCATCTTGTATCTTTGTACAGTCACTCAACTTTGACACCTTATCGTACACTACTGCTTCATGAGCAGACAACTGCAGATAGCTGTCTGCCAAATCATTTACGCATACAGAGAACAACAGCGATCCTATTACACTTCCCAGGGGCACTCCTGACGATACCCTTGTTTCTGATAAACACTTGCCGTCAAGGACAACATACTTAGTTCTGTTATTTAAGAAGTCTTCGGGCCACTCACATATCTGTGAACTTTTACCTTATGCTCGTATCTTCGTTAACAGCCTGCACTGGGGCACCGTGTCAAATGCTTTCCGGAAATCCGCCTGTTGCCCTTCATCCTTAGTTCTCAGTATATCATGTGAGAAAAGGCAAGCTGTGTTTCGCACGAGTTATACTTTCTAAAACCATGCTGATTTGTGGGCGTAAGCTTCTCAGTCTCAAGAAAGTTTATTGTATTCGATCTGAAAGTATGTTCAAGGCTTCTGCAGCAAATAAAAGTTAGAGAAACAGGTCTGTAATTTTGCGGATCCGTTATTTTACCTTTTTGATGTACTGGAGTCACCTGCGTTTTTTTTTTCCCCAGTCGCTTGGAACACTGTGCTGGGCGACAGATTCACGATAATTGCAAGCTAGATAACAGGGCACTGCCGCAGAGTACTCTTTGTAAAATCAAACTGGGTTTCAATCCGGTCCTGGTGATGTACTTGTTTTCAAATCTTTAAGTTCCTTTCCTACGCCTTATTTCAATTTCGTCCATTCTCCTATGTGAGCGATTTGTTGAACGTGGAATTCAAAACTTCGGCTTTCGTTTTGCTATCAACTGACACATCAGACTGGTCAAGCGATTTTATATACGACCAGAATTTTCTCGGGCTGTCTGCCAGATCTTTTGCTGAGGTGTGACGGTGGTAGTTGTTGTATTATTTGCTCATACATCCTTTCACAGACCCACGAATCTCTACTAAACTTCGCTTGTCGTCGTTTGTGCGTCCGTTTTAAACATAGAATGCAACAGCCTCTTCTTAGCATCTTACGTTTCTTTAGGGAATTATAGTGGGTCTTTTCCAACCTTTATCCACTTATTAGGAGTGTAACTCTCCAGATCACGATTTAAATCAACATTGACCATAATTCTTACGCATCCATCTTACTGGTACTAACTTACGTAAGATGTTAATAGCTGCTTACATGCTCTATCTAGCAGAAATACTCCCCTAGCCTTCTTGAATGATTTATTACCTATCGTAATCATAGTTGCTATAATGTCATCATGATCGTTAATCCCCGTTTCTATATTAACATTGTCGATATGGTCCGGCCTATATGTAGCTACCAGGTCTAAGATATTTCCTTTGCGTGTGGGCTGCCGAGTTAGCTGCTCAAGACAATTATCAGAATACGCGTTCAAAAGTATTTTACATGACTGTCTGTCTGTATCACTCGCAATGAATCCACAGACATACCAGTCTATACTCGGCAGATTAAAGTCGCTTCCCAACTATTGACCGTAGACTTTCTTTGAATGACTGTGAAAGTGCCACGCCGGAATCGGGTGGCCGGTAAAAACATTCATAAGTCTGAGTTTACACTTGTTTAGTTGGACTCTATTGATTGATTTTTGTACTATATCTACAGTTTGCACTGTTGTCTTCATAGTATTCTTTTTATAAGCAATGTGAGGTGAGGTCTGTCAGTACAATATTTAGTTGTAGCAAGCATAACAATCACACCTGGAGAATAGACAATAGTAATGCAACAAATGAGTGTTCACGTTTATTCATTCATTATTTTTAACCAAATGAGCTGACATCACAGCACTTGAGCTGCTAAGAACGGCAACACTTTAGGCAGACACGCAGAGTGTTACAATACAAGGAGCAAGTGATCTGTGTAAAATGCCTCCACCGTCTATACCTCTGCCGTCTGTACAGTAAGAATCTCATCCTTCCACAGTACATGTGAGGGCGTGCGCCCCCCCCCTCCCCTGCCAAACACACACACACACACACACACACACACACACAAAGCTGTTGTTCGGTACAGCGCAGCACCTGAAACCGTTACCAGAAAGCCTTTGGACAGTTTACGTGACAGTGTTAGCACATCCGTTCATCTGTGACGAATAGTCAAGTATTTCGCTATTGTTCCTGGGGGGGGGGGGGCTAGTCTTTCTGGGAAATACGTTTAACAGCTTCCAGGTAGCATCCGATTCTTGTGTCTTTTGGCCATGTGTAACTGATTTCTGCAGACTGTAAACAGTACATCTCTGCCAGCAGCCGGACGAAGTGGCCGTGCGGTTAAAGGCGCTGCAGTCTGGAACCGCAAGACCGCTACGGTCGCAGGTTCGAATCCTGCCTCGGGCATGGATGTTTGTGATGTCCTTAGGTTAGTTAGGTTTAACTAGTTCTAAGTTCTAGGGGACTAATGACCTCAGCAGTTGAGTCCCATAGTGCTCAGAGCCATATGAACCATCTGCCAGCAGATCGATCTCTGTTAGCGACAGACTAGAACAGGCCAGGGAAAACTGGTATCCCTACCTATAGGAAGAGGAGAGGGAGGGACGAGGGCAGATAGGATGGGAGGTAATACTGGTTCTAAGCTGCTTAGTCCATAACCATTAGTTTTTGCGTTACTCGTATTATTACAAAAATGTTTCGCAATTCCTAGTGTGTTGCATTTTTTTTTTCACGACAATTTCGATGTGTAATTATAGCAATGAAGCGTTTTCCGTCAGTTGTGGTGGTGTGTATTGGCCTATTGATAGCTTTCAGCCCTGTCCCCTCTCATCATGTATCTGTGTCGAAGTTCCACAGCAGCTATACACTTGTAAATCAGTACGAAGTGTTCTTCTGACCACAGCCATAGGACAGTTCCCTGCCAATTTCGAGTGGTACTGCAGACTAGACCACATAGCAAGGTGAGCTTGCACAGAAACGTGAGCGGAATGGGGACAAAAACCCATTTCAAGTGTCTCCCTGTTGAGAACCATCACCAAGACAAGACCTCTCATTCAGCAGTCTTGGGTTGTGGAATAGGACAAATTACTGAAATTCATGGTAAAACATTCAGCTATCGTTTATTTTGCACAATTTGCTATTAGAAGGTAGGAGACGAGGTACTGGCAGAAGTAAAGCTGTGAGTACCGGGCGTGAGTCGTGCTTCGGTAGCTCAGATGGTAGAGCACTTGCCCGCGAAAGGCAAAGGTCCCGAGTTCGAGTCTCGGTCGGACACACAGTTTTAATCTGCCAGGAAGTTTCATATCAGCGCACACTCCGCTGCAGAGTGAAAATCTCATTCTGGAAACATCCCCCAGGCTGTGGCTAAGCCATGTCTCCGCAATATCCTTTCTTTCAGGAGTGCTAGTTCTGCAAGTTTCGCAGGAGAGCTTCTGTAAAGTTTGGAAGGTAGGAGACGAGGTACTGGCAGAAGTAAAGCTGTGAGTACCGGGCGTGAGTCGTGCTTCGGTAGCTCAGATGGTAGAGCACTTGCCCGCGAAAGGCAAAGGTCCCGAGTTCGAGTCTCGGTCGGGCACACAGTTTTAATCTGCCAGGAAGTTTCATATCAGCGCACACTCCGCTGCAGAGTGAAAATCTCATTCTGGAAACATCCTCCAGGCTGTGGCTAAGCCATGTCTCCGCAATATCCTTTCTTTCAGGAGTGCTAGTTTTGCAAGTTTCGCAGGAGAGCTTCTGTAAAGTTTGGAAGGTAGGAGACGAGGTACTGGCAGAAGTAAAGCTGTGAGTACCGGGCGTGAGTCGTGCTTCGGTAGCTCAGATGGTAGAGCACTTGCCCGCGAAAGGCAAAGGTCCCGAGTTCGAGTCTCGGTCGGACACACAGTTTTAATCTGCCAGGAAGTTTCATATCAGCGCACACTCCGCTGCAGAGTGAAAATCTCATTCTGGAAACATCCCCCAGGCTGTGGCTAAGCCATGTCTCCGCAACATCCTTTCTTTCAGGAGTGCTAGTTCTGCAAGTTTCGCAGGAGAGCTTCTGTAAAGTTTGGAAGGTAGGAGACGAGGTACTGGCAGAAGTAAAGCTGTGAGTACCGGGCGTGAGTCGTGCTTCGGTAGCTCAGATGGTAGAGCACTTGCCCGCGAAAGGCAAAGGTCCCGAGTTCGAGTCTCGGTCGGGCACACAGTTTTAATCTGCCAGGAAGTTTCAATTTGCTATTAGTTTCGGTCAATGACCATTATCAAGCTTAGCTGGAACAAAGGGCAGGAAAATTATACCATAATTTGAACGAAAGTAATTTGCTCCTTTAAGCTCGCCATAATACATTTGTTCAATTTATGGTTTAACTTTCTTGCCTTTTATGCCAGGTAAGCCTGATAATTGTCATTCACAGAAACTAGTAGTGAGTTGTGCAAACTAAATGACAGCTGAAGGTTTCACCAGTAATTTCAAGAATTATTTGGCGGCTGAATGTCCCCACCAGCAAACATACATTGAATAGGACAAAATTGTCTCCTGTAGAACTGAATTGAGGAGTGGGTGACAAAATTGGCCAATTCAAAAAACATGAACAGCTCCAGCACAGACAGTAGTCTCCATGAGTTGTGAAATGCATCTTCAGTACGTCATGTTACATCACAATTAATAGCTGAAAAGTATTCTCCCCATGCACATCCTTTATCACCATTCCAGAGTAGGAGGCTATGGACGTAGTCCTCAGCTACATGCTTACATGTATTACACTCCTCTCTGTCGAACACCAACATCCCATCAATTTAACACATTTCCTTTCAAAAATAAAGACTGTATCTTCCACACCAGCCTTTTCCCCACCAATTCATTGGTGGAAGTGAGATCAGCAGGAAGTGGTGGTGTGTGCAGACAGCTATAGGACAGTTTCGAGCACCTGGTGGCGGTATTGTCGACTAGAACTGAGGTGTCTTGCAACAGTTTCCCCATGGCCTTCAATAGGGGTTTCTCTGACCAGCACAAAGGATAGCCACCTTGTGCAGCCTCTGAGTACTTCACTAGCCTCCACATGGCGATGCTAGTGGTGTATGCTGGCACGTAGAGTGCTATTAGGCCACAGGGTTTCACAGCAAACAGAGCTGCCAGTGCTCAGTGCCCCACCTGGTGCATGGCAGCACCTACCGGACAGACACAGGCCAACTTCCACGACCTTCAGATGTATGTGCTTGATGCTCCATGACGCAGCCAACTGACACATGCATGGGTGATCATAAATGGTATCTGATATACCAGACTTCATTCCATTCCTTGGTGCTTACAGCTATTACATCATGGAAAGTGGGTGTGGAGGGGGGAGATGTTTGTGTGAGCTCTACCCAAATGGGCAAGTGAGGGAACCCTGTCTCTTGCAAACTGATTAAATAAAGAATATGCAAATTGAATTGAACAACATATTCTTGACGTTGATTTGAATCTTGTGCCATGAGATCCTTCCTCGCCAGCAGCTCAGCATACACTGAGTCTTCTTCACACCAGTTTCTAGATGGATGTGGCAGGGAATTGGGTGAGGGGAGGGGAGAGCTGGAGGATAAAAGGTATCCCTTTCCCCAGAGGGGTGGGGCATGGGGGGAGGGTTCTCAGAATGATGAACTATTCCCAGGCATCATAAATCAACCCTCAGGGGGTTATAAATCACTTAGAAGAACAGTAGCTTAAGGGGAGGAGAGGGTTGATTTAATTATCAATTTAATTAATTAACATATCAATTTCATATTAATAGTGTGCAAGAACCCTACTTATCCCATTACTAAGACATGAATTTAGCTTTGCCTGTCTACAATACACATTTTTCTTTACAAATATCGGATGTCTTGAAATTTCTCTCGCCGTGTATCGACGAGACAAGTGACGTGGAGTGACAAGCAGTTCATGTTGCGCCAAGCGATACAGAAGAGATTTCGTATCGTTGTCGTCCCAATGCGAAACTGTGAAGTCGTTTCAAGCGCTCTTTTGTGCGCTCCATCGATGTTGGTATAAGGAATCACGTCGCATATCGTATCACCTCAGTGTGAAGCATGTCAAAAATTGTGTGTTCTGCCATTCGTAGTTACTTAAAGCCAAGTTCTAGGTTTACTCACTGCTTACCATAAATAATCAAAGCAGTCACGCGAATGTACAAGGTGATTATAATTAAAGTTTAACTTTCAAAACGCTGTAAAAATAACACCACTGGTCAGAACGACGTCAAATTTCATTGGAATATTATCGGAGAAGGAGGGAACGTATGACAAAAGAAAAAAAATAGATGGCGCTATATGTGTAAGAATACGTAAATGAAAACACCTGTCATCCGCACGACCTATTGAAGTTGGTATAAATACACCGGGTGCATGGCTTTTCCTCCTTTCGCGTCTGCGACGTTCGCCATGACAGTCTCCAAGCAGGATCGCGTCCTGCTTGTAAAACAGTATTACAAGAATGATGACTGTGCACACGTCGCTCTGCGGAAGTTCCGGACACTGAAGGGTTTGAAAAAAGGCGTTGGTCCGATGATCGCCTTGGGTCTGAAGAAAATGATCCGGAAACGTGAAAAGACGGGTTCTTTTGCAGTGCAACCTGGTAGAGAAAGGAAACGAATTTATTCGACGTCTTTGGAAGCAGTGGCCACAGCAGTGCACGAGGAGACGAGTGGAGGTGTGCAAACGTGTAGTGAACGCCAAGTTACGCGAAGATTGGACGTATCCATCAGCTCGGTGCATAAAATCCTACGAAACCCTTCTTTGCTATCCATTCAAAATTACCCATGTGCACGAGTTGCTTCCTGTTGACATACCAGCAAGAGAAACCTTTGCTTTAGAATTTCTTGCTCGCATGGAAATGGACAATGATTGGTCGTGGAAGATTTTGTGGACAGACGAAGCCCACTTCCATCTGACAGGATAAGTCAATACACAGAATTTCGAATATGGGCAACGAAAAATCCACACGAAAATCAACTAGTACCACTTCATCCTGTAAAGGTCACTGTGTGGTGTGGGTTTACGCCATCATTTATCATAGGGCCATAATTTTTCGAAGTGAAAGGTGCTCCCGGTCCTGTTACCTGTACCGTCACTGATAAGCAGTATGAGTGTCTTTTGCGCAACCACGTCATTCCAGCTCTCCAACTACTTGGATGTGTATATGGGATCATTTTTATGCAAGATGGCGCACTTCCGCACATTGCAAATCCAGTTAAGCAGCTGCTGAAGCGCCATTTCGGAAATGCTAGAATTATCAGTCGCCATTTCCCTACAGCCTTGCCGTCCCGATCACCCGATCTTAATCAGTGTGACCTCTGGCTGTGGGGCTATCTGAAAGACGTCGTGTTCAGCGTTCCGATTACAAACTTAGCAGCATTGAAGGCACGCATCGCGCGACACATTCTGAGCATGACCCCAGAAACGCTTCGATCGCTCGTGGAACTTTTTTTTTTCGATTTCAGCTGGTTGCAGAAAACGGTGGACAGCGTATTGAACATGTTTTGCACCAGTCACATGGAAATTAATAATCCGATTTGATTTTGATTCATGCTTTTTATGTTGTTTTTGATCTCAGGACATTTAAAAAGCGATGTGATTGATGCTTTTTATGTGGGTTTTGGCCTCAGGACAATTAAAAACCGATGTGAGAGATCCTTTTTATGTGGTTTTTGGCGTCAGGACAATTTCAAATCGATTTTTCCCATCCTATGTGATATGACCTCGCTGTGGTGGATGGATTACGTGACTAACATTATCACACCTGTACACTGAGTAGTACAGTTTGTTTAACGTCAGACGTCATTTGTCATTTGCAGTCGACCACTATTAAATTATGATGCTTGCAGCGCCATCTATCGCTACATTTTGTAACTATTTTTTTCTGGCTTACGTCTCCCCCCTTCTCCGATAATATTCCTTTGCTATTTGACGCCATTCTGACCAGTGGTGTTACTTCTACAGCGACTTGAAAGTTTAACTTTAATTATAATCACCCTGTACTATAGTCTTGAGATAATGTTGCGTAACTTTGCAGCCATGACGATAACCACAAGAAATTATGTATTAATACTACACCCCATTCTTGCACTAGTTCGCAGCAGATCACATACCACTGTTTTCGAAAGCAATGTGTAAGAGGGTAGTGGCACATCTCAGTACACGTAATTTGTTGTCGACTTGCAGTGTAGCTTCAGGAAAGAGGTATGTACCAAAAATTGTACTGTGTTATCTGTGAGGCATTGGCAGAACTAGAAGACAGGTTGCGGAGAGTAGGTATTTTCTTTGATGTCCTACAGTCATTGGTTTGTGTGGATAAATGAACAACTTTGAATAAACTGGAACATTACGGGAGAAGGGAACACCTGAATCTGGATTCATATCATATCTCGAAGATTATCTTCCGAGGTCAACAAATTAGGAATGTAGCGTCCCACTGATTGGAAAAAATACTTAATAGCTGTGCTCCCGTTTAAGAGTAATGTGATAAAGAAATTAAATCTTATCTTTTGGAAACGTGGAAACATTTCGTCTGAAAAAAAACTTTAGATCTTCAGAACAGAGAGAGAAGTAACAGTTCAGCCGACTACCGTTACCGATATTTCTCTCTGTCAGCTGCTTAAATCACATCACACGCAAAATGACGCTACAAACTTGCGTGTAACGCATTAACTTAAGCAGTAGTGGCGATAAATGTCATGCTAGTAATGAATAGTTCGACAATCAAATTTTACTTTTCATAAAGTCTTGAGCTCAGCATAATGTACAGTCAGTGATTTACAACGGCTCAAAACGCCTCCTGAGCGTTATTATAATTCAGAGCTCCCAAACACACGTCTAACTCGGAAGACATTTACCAAAAGGAGGAGACTGAAAATGGTACAGGAGTTTCCATGTTCTGGAATAACAGGAATCTAACGAAAATACGTGGAGATCGGGAGAGAGCCAAAGGGGTTTTGTTCTGGGTCCGTTGCTTTTCTCGATACACAACGGCTGTTCGGAAAGTAAGGTCCGATAGGTCACGAAATGAAAACCACAGTGAAAATCCAAAATTTGTTATTCGCAACAGTTAGCCACACCTTCCAGTTACCTCTCTAAATAGTCGTCGCTCCGACTTAAGACATTTATCGTGGCGTTGTACAAACTTTCCAATACCCTCGTCACAGAAAGCAGCCGCCTGTGCTTTCCGCCTTTCGTTGTTTGTGCCACAATGTTGTCTTCATAGCCAGAGGTTCATGTGAGCAGAGATGAACAACCGAGGGAGGCAATTAAGGGCTGTATTGTGGATGATCAAGCATTTCCCATCGAAAATGCTGCAGGAGCGTCTTCACTGCTCGTGCAGAATGCGGCTGAAGAAAGAAACGCATCACATTTATGTGATGTGGGCTGCATAGCTTCAGGCGAAATGCCTCATCAGATGCAGATACTTGGCGGGAGGCAATGTTCTTTTACATATTTATACGTAATCACTTTGTGCTCTGAAATGAAAAGAGCGATGTGAAGCGATCAAAGACACTCTAAAGACACTACCCAATACATCTGTTCAAAGTTGCATCGGAATTTCACAGTGTTTTCCATTTCGCCCCTAATCGGACCTTACTTTCCGAATACGCCTCGTATATCAACGACAAGGGATTGAACATGACAAATATTTTAAAAAATCTATTTTCAGATGACATAGGTGTTATTCTGAAATTTGTGCAAAGTAATGTAGATGATGTAACTAATAGAGGTGTTGATGACTCCAACAGAGAATAGGTTATCGCTTACTTCCACAAGACGCAATGCATGCAGTTTCTGACACAGACACCTTGCAAGAGCTTTGCAATATAAAGATCGTTAAAAAGATTCTGTTAAGTCTATAATTTTAAATTCTTAAGACTGAAGGTATATGCAAAGCTTTCACGAAAGTATCACGTTCAAGATCTCCTGCAGAAACTGAATGCTCCTATTTACACTATAAGAATTATTATTACTACTACTATTTTTAAGCCGTCAGTTGTCTCACCGTATCTCTTTCTTCCCCTACAGTTTTTACCCTCTACAGCTTCCTCTTGTACCATGGAAGTTATTCCTTGTTGTCTTAACAAATATCCTATCATCCTGCCCCATGTAAATGAATTCCACATATTTCTATCTTCGTTGAGTCTGCGGAGAACCTCATATTTTATCATATCAGTTCATATAATTTTCAACAACCTTCTATAGCATCACTTCTAAAACACTTCGATTCTCTTCTTTTGCGATGTTTCCACAGTTCATTCAGTCCAGATGTTCATTCTCCTAAATTTCTTCCTCAAATTAACGCCTATCTTTGATACTAATAGACTTCTTTTGACCTTCAATGCAGTCTTTATTTACGTCATACTGCTCTTTATGTCCTCCTCCTTTCGTCTGTCAAGTATTGCCTCCACGGTAGCACAGTTTCTTAAATTCATCTGTTTCATGGTCACCAATTTTGGCAGTAAGTTTCTCATCAATATTGTATCTCCCATGCCTCATTGGTTCCCTCTTTCTTCGCTTTACTCTCAGTCGATATTCTGTACTCATTAGACTGAGTTCTAATTCACTTTCACTGAGGTCAGCAATATTAGAGAATCTTATCATTTATATATTGTGACCTCGAATTTTTATCTCACTCCTGAAATTTTTATTTCCATCATTTCGTTTTCAATGTACAAACTGAACAGTAGGGGTGAAAGGCTGCACCACTGTCTTACAGCCTTCTTAAACTGGGGACTTCGTCATTGGTCTCCCATTCTTGCTGATCCCTTTTAGTTCTTGTATATATTGTACATTACCAGCGTTTCCCTGTACCTCACTCATGTTTTCCAGAGAATTTCGAACATCTTACACTATTCTGCATTATCGAACGCTTTTCCTAAGCTACTAATCCTACGAAGATAATTTGATTTTTCTTAAGTCTAGCTTCCATTATGAAACACAATGTCAGAACTCTCTCTCTGGTGCCTTTAACCTTTCCTAAAGAAAAACTGATCGTCATCTAAAAGATGTCAGTTTTGTTTTGATTGTTTTCTGTATTATACTTGTCAGAAACTTGAATGCATAATATTCTATTATTCTATAATTCTATAATAATGCTCTCGCTTATGTGTCCTTACTATCTTCGTAATGGTGTAGGTGAAATAGTTCCGAAACTCTAATGGTATATCTCATACATTCTACACTTCTACATGAATAGCCATACGGTTTACATTTCCCGCAGTCATTTTACCGAAGCAATATTATCTGTGTTATTATGCCTTCTGCATTTTGTTTTGTAAGTCTCCCAGAGCTCTGTCAAATTCTGACGGTGTTATTGGATCCCCTATCTCTTCGAAATCGACTTTCATTTTCTGTCAGCAGACATTTCCTCCCCACGTACAGGTCTTCAGTGTGTTCTTTCCACCTGTCCCATATCTCCCCTGTAACGGCTGAATTCCTCCGGTGTTATTAATTTTGTCACATTTGCATTTAGTTTCACCGAAGGTTATCTTGACTTCTCTATACACCGTCAAGCACATCTAGTCTTCCGACGACCGTTTCTTTTTCGATATCATTTTTCCTATAGCCATTTTTGCCTTTGGGTACCTGCACTTTCTGTTTATTTCCCTCCTAAGTGTTTTTATTTTTCCTGAGTGTTTTTGTGCTTCCTTCTTTCGTCGATCAATTGATGTCTAAGTGGCTTATATTTCTCGTGCAGAGCGGTTCTAGGCGCTACAGTCTGGAACCGCGCGACCGCTACGGTCTCAGGTTCGAATCCTGCCTCTGGTATGGATGTGTGTGATGTCCTTAGGTTTTTAAGTTTAAGTAGTTCTAAGTTCTAGGGGACTGATGAGTTCAGAAGTTAACTCCCATAGTGCTCAGATCCATTTGAACCATTTTTTCCCGTGCATTTTTGTACTTCCTTCTTTCGTTGATCAATTGATTTCTTCTGTTACCAAAGATATTTTTGCAGTTACCTTCCCTTTTGAGTGTCCAACTTTTGTGGCTGCCCTCTTCAACTAAACTGTCTGCAGCGATATTCATTATCCCCGTATGTACAGCGTTAGAGAAGTTCAAACGTGTAACATTCCTCAGTACTTTAGTATCCCATTTCTTTCCGCGTTGATTCCCCCTGTATTTCTTACTCTACTATGCGCAGTATATATCGGGCGTCATAATAATTTTCGAGCATGTTCCATTAACAGAAGAGCTTATATAGTGCAGTGATTACGTAACTGACCACAAATCTTAAGTTAATAATAGTTCATTCTAGGAGGCATTATTTATATGTTACATATATCACCCTACTGTCTTAGAAGCTAACTTTCAATATATTAAACATACTATCAGCCTATTTTTCTCTGCTCAGTACGATAAACGTTGTCTCAGAAGTTGAATTCTGGGTTTTCCGTGTCCCTTATTTTAGCTGTTGTTTAAAGTTTCCTTTTGAATTAATTATATAACAAATCTAAGCCATAAACACAGGCACTTGAGGAGCATACACATTGTATGAATATCGTACGTATATCGTTCTAATCAGTTCGAAAGCTGTTCTACTGTTATCTCCGGCTACTCCAGACGTGTGTGTCGTCGATGTTCGACACTTCTGTCCTCTACAGTGTGACAAGTTTGTCCAGCTTATGACATCCTGTAGGTACCCCAGGCCTTCTTAAACCAAGATCGTCTCTCACTCAGCTTACAAGAGCTCTGAGTTTCGTTGTCGGAAGAAAGATTCATTTAACTTTATATAACTTTGTATTTCTTCAATAATCTTCCTATTTTCGAGAAAATACCTGCGGCGTATGGAAAAATGACCATTCATCTTTGTTCATCACTTTCTTCCAGCTACTCACTTTTTCTAGCACGTTCGGGACGTAAGGCACGGTGAATCATCGGTTCAGAGTATCCATTCCCTAAAAATACGGTACGGAGGTAGTGTAGCTCATCAGACAAGCTGTCAGAATTCGATATGGCTCCTGCTCTGTGGACCAACGTCCTGAGCACGGCACTTCGTTGTGCAGGATGGTGACAGCTGGTGGCCTTTAAGTCCGTGTGTGCAGTTTTACGGTAAACAGTGTGACCCAAGCTACCACCATCTTACCTCCGCATCAAAACCTTCAGGATCCGTAGCTCGCCGTTTTTCTTCATCCCCATCGTGAACTTTATGTTTGAATGAAGAGAATCTAGGTGTTGCGAAAATGAATCCAGCGACGCAGTGCCGTGGGGCCAGACGAAAAAGGTATCATCCACGTATCGATAAAAGCACATTGGTTTCAATTTCGCTAACGTGCTCTCTCCTCGAAATTTTCCGTAAGGGATTGGCCACAACGGGTGCAAAGGGACTACCCACTGTGAAACCGTCAGTGTTTCGAAGTATTAGTCATTGAATAAAAAGAAAGTCGCGGTGAGCAAACACTTAAACAAATCAACAAGTGATAAACAAGAATGGTCATTTTGCCATACGTCGGCGTTGTTTCTTCTAAAATAGAAAGATTATTGGAGAAACATAAAGTAAAATTCGTCTTTCGCCCGCCAACGAAACTCAGAACTCTTTCAAGCTCACTGAAAGATGCCGCGCAAGGTAACTGTGCGGTCTTGGGCGTCTTGTCACCCTTCGTGCGGCTCCCCCCGTCGGAGGTTCGAGTCCTCCCTCGGGCATGGATGTATGTGTTGTCCTTAGCGTAAGTTAGTTTAAGTTAGTTGAATTAGTGTGTAAGCCTAGGGACCGAGGACCTCAGCAGTTTGGTCCCACGGTACTTACCACAAATTTCCAAATTTTCACTAAAAGATGATGTTTGTTTAAGAAGGCCTGGTGTCTCTAAGGTTGTACATTGTACGTTGTACATTGGACAAACTTTTCGCCTCTTGGAGGACACATACCTCGAACGTCTGCAGTGTGCAGTGGCCGAGCATTGCTTCAACTTTTTTTTTCCTTTATTGTAATATTGTAATTCGATTCCCCCCGAAGGGGGCGGGCTGGCAGCAGCTTATTACGCTGCTCTGCAGCCTACAGACTTTTTAAAACGTAAGGAGAAGTTAAGAAACAATAAAAGCAGGCGATAAAACGGGGACTTAAATCGTAAAACGGCGGAAAATTGTGTAAAGTTGAAACATAAAGCAAAGGGGTTGGCAAAGCGAATAAGAGACACAGGATGCAGGCAGGTAACATAGTAGACAGACAATTAAAAAACATGGCGACACTCTGGTTTCTGTTCGCAAGAGATATAAAATCAAACCCAGCGACAGTATGATCGCCGTTTGCAACACTTCGGAAAAGACACAGAACTCTGAACACTGTAAACACTGTACTAAAATTTCAGCACAAAGAGGACACACCATAGCCTAGGGCAGATGGGGGGGGGGGGTGGACCTGGACAGATGAGGGGGAAAGCAAGGAGGGAGGAGAGGAAAAACGAAAGGGGGGGAACCAAGGGAGTGAGAGGACTCATAAGGGGGGGAGGGGCAGGGCAGACGCGAGAGGTAATGGGAAAAGGCAGAGGAGGGAAATGCAAAAGGACTCAGTGGAGAGAAGGGGGGCAGAAAGAGTGTAGATGGGGAAAAAAGAGGATGGAAGGGGGGAGAGGGACCCCAAGGAAAGGATGGAGGGAAGGAGGTGGGGTGAGGATACGAGTTGATAGGAGGGATAAATGGAGGGGGAGAGGGCATCATCCGGGAGGGGGAGTTGATGAAGCCACCTTGGGAAAGGAGATGAAGGGTACAGTGATGGAGGGTAGGGGGGACACAACAATGAAGATGTGTCAGGGGGCGGGGATGGGAGAGGAGAGGATCAACCAGGGGGTGAGAGGGATCAAGGCGGCGGGAGGTGTAGAGTATGCAGATATGTTCGAGGAATAGGAGCAGATGGGGGAAAGGAATGAGGTCATAGAGGATCTGCATGGGGGACAGGAGGCGTACACGGAAGGCGAGGCAGAAAGCATGACGCTCAAGGATCTGGAGGGACTTATAGAATTTGGGGGGGGGGGCAGATATCTAGGTGGGACTGGCATAACAGAGGATGGGACGGATTAAGGATTTGTAGGTGTGGAGGATGGTAGAGAGGTGCAACCCCCATGTCTGGCCAGAGAGGAGTTTGAGGAGTCGCAGGCGGTTGTGGGCTTTGGATTGGATGGAGTGGAGATGAGGGATCCAGGTGAGGTGACAGTCAATGGTGAGGCCAAGGTAGGTGAGGGTGGAGGTGAGGCGGACAGGACGGGCACAGACAGTAAGGGAGAAATCCAGTAGCCGGAAGGTGCGAGTGGTACGACCTACGATGACTGCCTGGCTCTTGGTAGGATTGATTTTCAGGAGCCACTGGTTACACCATGTGGCAAAAAGGTCAAGGTGATTCTGGAGAAGGTGTTGGGACCGTTGGAGGGTAGGAGCGAGGGCGATGAATGCGGTGTCATTGGCATATTGCAAGAGGTGTACTGGAGGGGGGGGGGGGGTTGGGGCATATCTGCCGTGTACAGGAGGTAGAGGAGAGGGGAGAGCCCTGAGGCACACCTGCAGAGGGGTAGAAGGTGTGGGAATTGGCATTATGGATGGTAACATAGGAGGGGCGGCAGGAGAGGAAGGAAGCTCTCAGACGGATGTAGTTGACAGGAAGGGCGTAGGTTTGGAGTTTAAACAGGAGACCGGGATGCCAGACACGGTCGTAGGCCTTTTCGAGGTCGAGGGAGACAAAAATGGCGGAGCGACGGGAGAATACTGGAGGTAGAGGAGATGAGTGAGGCAGAGGAGTTGGTCATCGGCAGAGAAGGAAGGTCGAAAGCCACATTGGGTGTCGGGGAGGAAGTGGTTTTGGTGGAGGTGGTGATGGATGTGCCGGGAAAGGATGGATTCCAAGAGCTTGCTGAACACCGATGTGAGACAGATAGGACGATAGGAAGAGGCATCAGATGGAGGCTTGTTGGGTTTGGAGAACATCAGGATACAGGAGGTTTTTCACAGGTCGGGATCAAAGCCAGTGCCAAGGATGACATTGTAGAGGGTGGCAAGGACTGAAAGGAAGGAGGGAGGGCAGTGTTTGAGGTGGCAGTAGGTAATGCAGTCGTGGCTGGGAGCAGTGTTGTGTTTAGTGCGGAGTGCGAGGCTGATGTCCTGTGTAGTGATGGGAGTGTTAAGTTCAGATGGTGGTTTGTTGCCCAAGTTCTGGAAGCTAGGAGCAAGGGGAGGAACAGAGGTATTTTTACGGTCCATGACGTCAGGGAAGAGGGAGTAATCAAAGTGGGGATCATCTGGGATGGAAAAAAAACATCTGAGAGGTGAGAGGCAAAGTGGTTGGCCTTACTGAGGTTGTCAGGAAAGGGACGGTCATCAAGGAGGAGAGGGTACTGGGGGGTGGGGCGGTTCCCAGTAAGTCAGTGGAAAGCAGACCAATACTTGGAAGGGTTTATGGGGAGCGTGGTGTTGAGTTGTGTCATGTCTGGCGCCAGGCACGGCGTTTCTTCGCAGTAAGCAGGTTGCGGCATTGCTTCAGCATATTGGAATGGAATATTAACACATCGAAATTCTGTCATAGACGTCTTATTACTGGGACAGCATTATTAAAGAAGCAATTTAAATTCACAGTATACCAACTCATCAAGGCATGGGATCCAGCGCTGTCCACGTTAAAATCACAGCGATCACAAAAAAATAACTGTTGGTCGTACGAGGGATGACGCTGCTGTGGCGACATAGATATTTGGTTGCCAACGGTGGGACGGGCACACGCCAGCGCGGACACGTATTTCGGCAGGCGGCTTCCGACAGAGGACGCTGAACGTATTCCAGTCTTCTACAGTTTTTAACCTACATCTCCCTCTAATACCATGGCAGTTTTTCCGTGATGTATTTACACATGTCCTGTCATCTCGTCCCTTCTTCTTCTCAGTGTCTACTTCGTGTTCGTTTCGTCGCTGATTTTGAGGAGAATCTTCTTTTCATTTCTTGCCTTATCAGTCTACATAATTTTCAGCATTTTCTGCAGCGCCACATCTCAAATGCTTCGTTTATCTTCTGTTCTGGTTTTCCCGCACACCATGTTCCACTATCATCCAATGTTACTCTCCGAATGTACATTCTCAGAAATATGTTTGATACTAGCAGACTTCTCTTGGCCAGAACGCCCTTTATGCCTATGCTAGTTTGCCCTCCTTGCTTCGTTTGTCATGGGTTATTTTGCTGCATAGGTAGAAGAATTCCATAACTTCATCTACTTCGTGATCACCATTTCTGATGTTAAGTTTCACACCATTCCAATTTCTGCCACTTATCATTACTTTCGTCTTTCTTCGATTTACTCTCAATCTCATTAGACTTCATTCAATCCAACAAATCCAGTAGTTCTTCTTTACTTTGACTGTGGATAGAAATTTCATCAGCGAATCTTGTAATTGATATCCTTTCACCTTGAATTTCACTCGCACTGTTGAACATTACTTATTTATAAAAGTAGACAACTTACTCCTGGCCATCACTGACGTAACTTATTACGAGTTCTTACTGTTTTATTAATTTACCAAAACAGAATTCAGATGACAATGATTTAACATGAGACGTGCCAGTCCAGCAACGGATTGACGCGAATCAGTTTGACTACATACGTTTCCAGTAAAGCTTCTGTCATGTCATTTGGAAGATGGTACTTGCTTTAGTGGCTCGTTTTGAACTGTTATTTCGTTATCTTTACTTGCCAGCTGTCATGATTTTGTCTTTGAGGTGTCAATCATAGTTCACCACTATATTTTCTGTCAGCGGAATGACATTGCCGCACTTGCTCCACTGTCTTGACATCAACGCGGCACTCACGAGAACAACATGAGCAAGTGCCATCACCCCATTTCCCAGGTACTTCGCCCAATGGAAGAGGAGTCAAAACAAGCCAACACGTGTTTCGGCATATCCGTAGATACTCGATAGTTTCTGAAAAGATGATGCTGAAAGTTTCGATGTATTTTCGTGGCAGTTTATCTGCCTTTTACCGCGCGCTGTTGTCAGATGCAATGTTGGTTTAGTGGTTAAAGTCGTCGCTTTTTTTCTATTTCTTTTAATTTTGCGCCCTGTGTTCGAAAACCCGATGATTGTTTTTATTTATTTTATTTTACTTTATTTTTGTTGTTTTCCTTTACCTACCCATATCTGTGGAACATCACTGAGCGAATGTTTCTTACCAAATTATGAGATACGAGAGTGTTACATTAACTGTAAAATTACAACTGGATTTCAAAATAAGTACACACATTAATTTTATGTGTGTAAAAATATATGTGACAGGTACGTTTATGGGATATAATCTTTTTAAGGGTACAGGGTACTTTTCCGGCTCAATATTATGTAAAAATCAACACCTATTTCTTTCAGGCATTGTTTATAATGTATATGTTTTACAGGATTTTTGTTGATATCAGGTAACGAAGCATCTTTCCAAACAAATCAGAAGTATTTTGAATAGTTTTGAACCTGCTTATGGTTATTAAGAAATTACTAAGAAATTGGTGCAATTCTTTTTCCAAAATGCTTCCTCAAATTGAGGTACCATTTAATCCAATGTTATACATTTGAAGGAGACCAAACTTTTACCAGATATGCATGACATGATGGCTGAGGTACTAGACCTACACTCCTGGAAATGGAAAAAAGAACACATTGACACCGGTGTGTCAGACCCACCATACTTGCTCCGGACACTGCGAGAGGGCTGTACAAGCAATGATCACACGCACGGCACAGCGGACACACCAGGAACCGCGGTGTTGGCCGTCGAATGGCGCTACCTGCGCAGCATTTGTGCACCGCCGCCGTCAGTATCAGCCAGTTTGCCGTGGCATACGGAGCTCCATCGCAGTCTTTAACACTGGTAGCATGCCGCGACAGCGTGGACGTGAACCGTATGTGCAGTTGACGGACTTTGAGCGAGGGCGTATAGTGGGCATGCGGGAGGCCGGGTGGACGTACCGCCGAATTGCTCAACACGTGGGGCGTGAGGTCTCCACAGTACATCGATGTTGTCGCCAGTGGTCGGCGGAAGGTGCACGTGCCCGTCGACCTGGGACCGGACCGCAGCGACGCACGGATGCACACCAAGACCGTAGGATCCTACGCAGTGCCGTAGGGGACCGCACCGCCACTTCCCAGCAAATTAGGGACACTGTTGCTCCTGGGGTATCGGCGAGGACCATTCGCAACCGTCTCCATGAAGCTGGGCTACGGTCCCGCACACCGTTAGGCCGTCTTCCGCTCACGCCCCAACATCGTGCAGCCCGCCTCCAGTGGTGTCGCGACAGGCGTGAATGGAGGGACGAATGGAGACGTGTCGTCTTCAGCGATGAGAGTCACTTCTGCCTTGGTGCCAATGATGGTCGTATGCGTGTTTGGCGCCGTGCAGGTGAGCGCCACAATCAGGACTGCATGGCACACAGGGCCAACACCCGGCATCATGGTGTGGGGAGCGATCTCCTACACTGGCCGTACACCACTGGTGATCGTCGAGGGGACACTGAATAGTGCACGGTACATCCAAACCGTCATCGAACCCATCGTTCTACCATTCCTAGACCGGCAAGCGAACTTGCTGTTCCAACAGGACAATGCACGTCCGCATGTATCCCGTGCCACCCAACGTGCTCTAGAAGGTGTAAGTCAACTACCCTGGCCAGCAAGATCTCCGGATCTGTCCCCCATTGAGCATGTTTGGGACTGGATGAAGCGTCGTCTCACGCGGTCTGCACGTCCAGCACGAACGCTGGTCCAACTGAGGCGGCAGGTGGAAATGGCATGGCAAGCCGTTCCACAGGACTACATCCAGCATCTCTACGATCGTCTCCATGGGAGAATAGCAGCCTGCATTGCTGCGAAAGGTGGATATACACTGTACTAGTGCCGACATTGTGCATGCTCTGTTGCCTGTGTATATGTGCCTGTGGTTCTGTCAGTGTGATCATGTGATGTATCTGACCCCAGGAATGTGTCAATAAAGTTTCCCCTTCCTGGGACAATGAATTCACGGTGTTCTTATTTCAATTTCCAGGAGTGTATTTCATTCCTCCTATTATGTATGTTACAAGGATAAAAAATATCACATCTTACATTTTAATTTTTATAATTTTTTCCTATTAAAATGTTATTTTTTCTATAATTTAGTTGATTCTGCTATAGAGCTTAGGTCTGCTACATAATTCTGGACTATTGCAAGTTACAGAAAAAAATTAGAGCAATGCCTTATAAACTTTATGAAACATTTGTACCTGAAGTCTTAAAAACACAACTTGCTGAAAATTGCAAATGAAGATATGAGTCCAATTCAACTGCGTCTCAGAACATTCCTGAAGCATAGTCTTCATTCTGCAGCATTTCTTCATTTTCAAGCTTCCTCCTGGCATTCCTTCTAGCACTTCTTGCTTCTTTGGTAACTTGAAGAGCGAATCTATCGGCTTCATGTACTCGTTGCCTGTGACACGCAAGCAACTGATCTTCTGTATTAGAGCCACATTTTATGCCTAAATTTCTCAGAACTTCCAACCTTCCTACCGTTCCATCACTGAAATGTATAACTGCATCTAGTACACCAACGTCTAATGAATTTAGTCCTACAAAAACACTTTTGGGTAATCTTTCCCATATGCAACGGTTGAAACTTTCATTTGAATTCTGAGTGCCCCCATGAAGACATTTACTAAGTAAAACAGGGTCACTCAGGTCTCTAAAAATTGGTTTCACTTCATTCATAACACGCTCTGGAAGAGAATGCTTATCGTGGTAAATTTGACCACTTTCTTTCGCTTTTAGGTAACCACACCAAGAATCTGTTCCTGTAGGGAAAGTCCATGAACAGGATGGTCATCTGTGGACAACTTATGAAAGTAGATCGCCCATACAGCTTTTCCCATTGCTGTAACATCATTCAAAGGTGCAGTTCGTCTAATGGCCAATCCATAATAACTCTGAAGAAGGTCTATTTCAGTTTCTGTCACTCTGCCTCGGCCAGACAGAGATTTTCGATCAGATAGCAACTTTCCTTTCATTTCTCTTCGTAGGTTCCTCAATGTAGCACCCATTCTCTTTTGCACATGTCCACAACACTCTAATTTTGTTACCAAGGTATTACCATAAACATTTAAGCTTTAGAGTCCCCATCGCCTAGGTACTTCGCATATCTAACGTTATAGACGGGCACCGACCTCTGAAATACTTGTAGAGCTCCATCACACTCCATAACTTCAATGTAAGTCATAATTCCTAGAACACTGATGTTCTTCAGTACATCCTTCAGCGTTACCATGGTAGGTGTGGCAGTACTTAGATAATCACTCAACATCAACAACTTTTTCATTCTCCAGAGAAGAAGCACATACAACACCATTCAAGGAACGATGTCCTCGACGTTACCATGTCCCATCAAGTACAACAGCAATGTCCCTGGCTCCACTAATATCTACAGTTTCTTCTACTGCACGTTTCATAGATGCTTTAGACACAACTGACAAGGCCCCTAAAAGTATTTTTATGCACTTGCTGAACCTACTGGGAGGAGGAAGGTCCATCAAACCACAAAGCGTTTGAGCAGCCTTTTCTCCTTTTCCTATTTCACACATTGCATACACTAACTTCAAATTCACATCATATGAATTATGCCCAATGTTCGAAGTCATTTTCGAGGTACATTTATTGCAGGATCTACACAGTTATTTCCAGACAGCCTACACCATCACATTGTTTACATTTCGCCACTTCCTTTATCAAATAAGATAAGAAGCCCACATAAACAACAAAAAAATCCACTACAAACAGCGCCATTGTTAAAACAAAAATTTGAATCGCCACGAGGCTTGCCATGTGGGAGTTTCTTCCCTGAAGGACTGATACATAGGTTACTTTCAACAGTGTGGCTTGCTATGTTTGTGAGCCGGTTACCACGGACTTTCCTTTTATTGAGTTTCTTGATGCGTGGCATAGTTCGTATTTATTGCACACTAAAGGATATGTACTACTTCCAGAAATATCTGTAGTGCTCGGGCAACAAACATTCAGTGACACGTGAACAAACTGCTTCAGCGAATCAAAAGTAAATACTAGCAAAGATAATCATTTACAGACACTAGAAATATGCGCTGTTACCAACATATACAATGTATCATACGTAGCCTATAATCACCGGAAACAGAAAGTTAACAGTTCTTTTCGAAATAATACTGGTTTTTGTAAGAGAAATAAAGGGGGCGTGATGGCATACATGACCGTAACTTTAAAATTTTGTATATATAGGTCATTTTTTCATTTGAAGCCCTATAATGTAATATATCAATGTAATAAGGAAAGACTATAGAATTTAATAAAATCGTAAGAAATTTTGATTTTCCACGTTTTATAAGTACCCTGATCCTTAAATTCTCATATTCATGTTTCACACTCTCATCAGTCCTTATGTTCATTCTTATATTTTATTCATATCTTTACTCTTGAGAATGATTTGGTGCATTCCCTTGGGAGACGCCGATCGTAGAAACATTCTAAACACAGATATTCCGAATACCACGAGCGTCGCACGAAGGCAGGTTTGTCATAACTAGCCGCCTTCGTACGAATTTGACTCGGGGAAAAAATGGTTCAAATGGCACTGAGCACTATGGGACTTAACATCTGTGGTCATCAGTCCCCTAGAACTTAGAACTACTTAAACCTAACTAACCTAAGGACATCACACACAGCCATGCCCGAGGCAGGATTCGAACCTACGACCGTAGCGGTCACGCGGTTCCAGACTGACTCGGGAAAGAAACGTCGTTGACATTGCCGAATATTCCACATGTTGGCAATAATTTCGCGGCATACCATGCATAACCCCCCATGAACCATGGACCTTGCCGTTGGTGGGGAGGCTTGCGTGCCTCTGCGATACAGATAGCCGTACCGTAGGTGCAACGACAACGGAGGGGTATCTGTTGAGAGGCCAGACAAACGTGTGGTTCCTGAAGAGGGGCAGCAGCCTTTTCAGAAGTTGCAAGGGCAACAGTCTGGATGATTGACTGATCTGGCCTTGTAACAATAACCAAAACGGCCTTGCTGTGCTGGTACTGCGAACGGCTGAAAGCAAGGGGAAACTACGGCCGTAATTTTTCCCGAGGGCATGCAGCTTTACTTTACTGTATGATTAAATGATGATGGCGTCCTATTGGGTAAAATATTCCGGAGGTAAAATAGACCCCCATTCGGATCTCCGGGCGGGGACTACTCAAGAGGATGTCGTTATCAGGAGAAAGAAAACTGGCGTTCTACGGATCGGAGCGTGGAATGTCAGATCACTTAATCGGGCAGGTAGGTTAGAAAATTTAAAAAGGGAAATGGATAGGTTAAAGTTAGATATAGTGGGAATTAGTGAAGTTCGGTGGCAGGAGGAACAAGACTTCTGGTCAGGTGAGTACAGGGTTATAAACACAAAATCAAATAAGGGTAATGCAGGAGTAGCTTTAATGATGAATAGGAAAATAGGAATGCGGGTAAGCTACTGCAAACAGCATAGTAAACGCCTTATTGTGGCCAAGATAGATACGAAGCCCACACCTACTACAGTAGTACAAGTTTATATGCCGACTAGCTCTGCAGATGACGAAGAAATTGAAGAAATGTATGATGAAATAAAAGAAATTATTCAGATAGTGAAGGAAGACGAAAATTTAATAGTCATGGCTGACTGGAATTCGGTAGTAGGAAAAGGGAGAGAAGGAAACGTAGTAGGTGAATATGGATTGGGGCTAAGAAATGAAAGAGGAAGCCGCCTGGTAGAATTTTGCGCAGAGCACAACTTAATCATAGCTAACACTTGGTTTAAGAATCATGAAAGAAGGTTGTATACATGGAAGAACCCTGGAGATGCTAAAAGGTATCAGATAGATTATATAATGGTAAGACAGAGATTTAGGAACCAGGTTTTAAATTGTAAGACATTTCCAGGTGCAAATGTGGACTCTGACCACAATCTATTGGTTATGACCTGTAGATTAAAACTGAAGAAACTGCAAAAAGGTGGGAATTTAAAGAGATGGGACCTGGATAAACTGAAAGAACCAGAGGTTGTACAGAGTTTCAGGGAGAGTATAAGGGAACAATTGACAGGAATGGAGGAAAGAAATACAGTAGAAAAGGAATGGGTAGCTTTGAGGGATGAAGTAGTGAAGGCAGCAGAGGATCAAGTAGGTAAAAAGACGAGGTCGTAGTAGAAATCCTTGGGTAACAGAAGAAATATTGAATGTAATTGATGAATGGAGAAAATATAAAAATGCAGTAAGCAAAAAGGAATACAAACGTCTCAAAAATGAGATGGACAGGAAGTGCAAAATGGCTAAGCAGGGATGGCTAGAGAACAAATGTAAGGATGTAGAGGCTTATCTCACTAGGGGTAAGATAGATACTGCCTACAGGAAAATTAAAGAGACCTTTGGAGATAAGAGAACCACTTGTATGAACATCAAGAGCTCAGATGAAAACCCAGTTCTAACCAAAGAAGGGAAAGCAGAAAGGTGGAAGGCGTATATTGAGGGTCTATACAAGGGCGATGTACTTGAGGACAATATTATGGAAATGGAAGAGAATGTAGATGAAGATGAAATGGGAGATACGATACTGCGTGAAGAGTTTGACAGAACACTGACAGACCTGAGTCGAAACAAGGCCCCCGGAGTAGACAATATTCCATTGGAACTACTGACGACTTTGGGAGAGCCAGTCCTGACAAAACTCTACCATCTGGTGAGCAAGATGTATGAAACAGGCGAAATACTCTCAGACTTCAAGAAGAGTATAATAATTCCAATCCCAAAGAAAGCAGGTGTTGACAGATGTGAAAATTACAGACGAATGGAAAAACTAGTAGAAGCCGACCTCGGGGAAGGTCAGTTTGGATTCCGTAGAAATACTGGAACGCGTGAGGCAATACTGACCTTACGGCTTATCTTAGAAGAAATATTAAGGAAAGGCAAACCTACGTTTATAGCATTTGTAGACTTAGAGAAAGCTTTTGACAATGTTGACTGCAATACTCTCTTTCAAATTCTAAAGGTGGCAGGGGCAAAATACAGGGAGCGAAAGGCTATTTACAATTTGTACAGAAACCTGATGCCAGTTATAAGAGTCGAGGGACATGAAAGGGAAGCAGTGGTTGGGGAGGGAGTGAGACAGGGTTGTAGCCTCTCCCCGATGTTATTCAATCTGTATATTGAGCAAGCAGTAAAGGAAACAAAAGAAAAATTCGGAGTAGGTATTAAAATCCATGGAGAAGAAATAAAAACTTTGAGGTTCGCCGATGACATTGTAATTCTGTCAGAGACAGCAAAGGACTTGGAAGAGCAGTTGAACGGAATGGACAGTGTCTTGAAAGGAGGATATAAGATGAACATCAACAAAAGCAAAACGAGGATAATGGAATGTAGTCGGCGTAAGTCGGGTGATGCTGAGGGAATTAGATTAGGAAATGAGACACTTAAAGTAGTAAAGGAGTTTTGCTATTTGGGGAGCAAAATAACTGATGATGGTCGAAGTAGAGAGAATATAAAATGTAGACTGGCAATGGCAAGGAAAGCGTTTCTGAAGAAGAGAAATTTGTTAACATCGAGTATAGATTTAAGTGTCAGGAAGTCGTTTCTGAAAGTATTTGTATGAGGTGTAGCCATGTATGGAAGAGAAACATGGACGATAAATAGTTTGGACAAGAAGGGAATAGAAGCTTTCGAAATTTGGTGCAACAGAAGAACGCTGAAGATTAGATGGGTAGATCACATAACTAATGATGAAGTATTGAATAGGATTGGGGAGAAGAGAAGTTTGTGGCACAACTTGACCAGAAGTAGGGATCGGTTGGTAGGACATGTTCTTAGGCATCAAGGGATCACCAATTTAGTATTGGAGGGCAGCGTTGAGGGTAAAAATCGTAGAGGGAGACCAAGAGATGAATACACTAAGCGGATTCAGAAGGATATAGGTTGCAGTAGGTACTGGGAGATGAAGAAGCTTGCACAGGATAGAGTAGCATGGAGAGCTGCATCAAACCAGTCTCAGGACTGAAGACCACACAACAACAACCATGCATAACGGATCACTTTACGGAAAGTGATGTCTGCAACTGATTATGAATAAAAGTGCACTATAGGAATGTCATTGAAAACGATTTCAAATAATTTTCTCATTTTTTTTTTTAAATTCATTATTAACATGTAATTAGTTGACGAATAAGTACAACGTTGTATCAATATACAGTGGAAAACATTCGATAGTAATCTTCTGCTCACATGGGTATATAAACGAAAAACAAAAATAAAAGTAATAAAATTATAAAGCCGCGAAACTAACCACTGTGCCACCATAACGTCTGAGGATAACCTGTAAAATACATGGAAAATATCTCGAAAACTTTGACTCTCTTTTTTAGAATGGGTCGAGTATCTACTGATGAGCCGAGACATGTGTTCACTCATTTTGAACCCTCTTCCACTGAGCGAAGTTTGTGGGAAATCAAATTATGGTACTTGCCGTGTTCACCTCGTCAACTGCACGAGCGCGCGAGCACGAGCACATACACATACACACACACACACACACACACACACATACACACACACATGTCCGTGCACACATTTTTAATTGCTGCCACAAATCGGTTTCTGCTTGGATTTCCCCACTGCTTTGGTGGCGACCACGGCAGTGTTCCATTCGGCGCGGTGCTGCGGGTAACGAGTTTGTCGTGGAGCAACGCTGTGTTAGTCAGCTGGGGCGGTCCGCGGTCCGTTCCGCCATTAGGGGCGCATTACGCAGCCAGCGACTGCCTGGCTGTCCCCGGCAGATTACGCGCCGTTTCATTTCCACTAATCCCGCATTAAACTCCGTGAAATATTCAAGTAATAACTGCAGCCGACAGGTGCTTTCTGCAAATCTGCGCCGAACGCTTGTGACCGAGTTCCGAGCGCAGCCTTTGTATTAAACTGTGGCCAGTTGTCTGGGATTAAAAACCGGCCGTCGCCGCCGCACGTAGCTAGGTTTGCGAGAGCAAAGAGCTGGTATTAATCAGAAGACTTTCTTTTTACATAATAAGCTTTTTCCGCGCCACTGAGCGAGCGATTCGCACCGTTGCAAAAGTTTCTCAGCAAACACCTGTTCACGCCGGAGCTTCAGTATGTCGTATATCGCTTCTCAGAAGACGACTGGATAATTTACTGTCTGGCAGACATCCGAAATCTGGGAGTAGAAGGCAATAAGAGGTGCAATCAATATGTTTCCGTTACTAACCAGTCCTAATCATTGTAACCAGGACTCAATGTCCCACTAGACGCATACAAAAATTATTCTTTACGCGCCCGATAGTCGAGTCTCGCCGACACACTGTGCTCGAAGTAAAGTTCAAACTGATGTGAAACACATTTCACAAACGATACAAGCTGGGAGACAATTTCCAGAATGGATCGCAAGTCTGTCAGAAGCAGTATACAAATAGTCTCAGTTGTATTCAAATCGAAATATAAGTCCAAAGTGAAGTAGTCAACTTTCCAAAGCTGTTTCACAGAGAAAGACCGCACTGCAGTTCCTTCTCTAAACCCTCGCACGAACGAAAAAATGGCTGGCATCGAAATAAGTGTCCAAGGAATAGAAAAGCAACTGAAATCACTCAACAGAGGAAAGTCCACTGGACCTGACGGGATATCAATTCGATTCTACACAGAGTACGCGAAAGATCTTCTAACAGCCGTGTACCTCAAGTCTCTAGAGGAACGGAAGGTTCCAAATGATTGGAAAAGAGCACAGGAAGTTCCAGTTTTCAAGAAGGGTCGTCGAGCAGATGCGCAAAACTATAGGCCTATATCTCTGACATCGATCTGTTGTAGAATTTTAAAACATGTTTTTTGCTCACGTATCATGTCATTTCTGGAAACCCAGAATCTACTCTGTAGGAATGAACATGGGTTCCGGAAACAGCGATCGTGTCAGACCCAACTCGCTTTGTTTGTTCGCAAGAGCCAGAAAATACTAGATACTGGCTCCCAGGTAGACGACATTTTTTCCTCGACTTCCGGAAGGCGTTCGATACAGTTCCGCACTGTCGCCTGATAAACAAAGTAAGAGCCTACGGAATATCAGGCCAGCTGTGTGGCTGGATTGAAGAGTTTTTAGCAAACAGAACACAGCATGTTGTTCTCAATGGAGAGACGTCTACAGACGTTAAAGTAACCTCTGGAGTGCCACAGGGGAGTGTTATGGGACCATTGCTTTTCACAATATATATAAGTGACCTAGTAGATAGAGTCGGAAGTTTCATGCGGCTTTTTGCAGATGATGCTGTAGTATACAGAGAAGTTACAGCATTAGAAAATTGCAGCGAAATGCAGGAAGATCTGCAGCGGGTAGGCACTTTGTGCACGGAGTGGCAACTGACCCTTAACATAGACAAATGTAATGTATTGCGAATACATAGAAAGAAGGATCCCTTATTGTATGATTATATGATAGCGGAACAAACACTGGTAGCAGTTACTTCTGTAAAATATCTGGGAGTATGCGTACGAAACGATTTGCAGTGGAATGATCATATAAAATTAGTTGTTGATAAGACGGATGCCAGGTTGAGACTCATTGGGAGAGTCCTTAGAAAATGTAGTCCATCAACAAAGGAGGTGGCTTACAAAACTCTCGTTCGACCTATGCTTGAGTATGCTCATCAGTGTGGGATCCGTACCAGGTCGGGTTGACGGAGGAGGTAGATAAGATCCAAAGAAGAGCCGCGCATTTCGTCACAGGGTTATTTGGTAAGCGTGATAGATTTACGGAGATGTTTAGCAAACTCAAGTGGCAGACTCTGCAAGAGAGGCGCTCTGCATCGCGGTGTAGCTTGCTGTCCAGGTTTCGAGAGGGTGCGTTTCTGGATGAGGTATCGAATATATTGCTTCCCCCTACTTATACCCCCGAGGATATCACGAATGTAAAATTAGAGAGACTCAAGCGCGCACGGAGGCTTTCCGGCAGTCGTTCTTGCCGCGAACCGTACGCGACTGGAACAGGAAAGGGAGGTAATGACAGTGGCATGTAAAGTGCCCTCTGTCACACACCGTTGGTGGCTTGAGGAGTATAAATGTAGATGTAGATGTAAATGTAGAATACTGTGATGGTGCTGTAGCTGTTGGCTTTACTGACAGGATGAAAATGATAGGTGTTACCTGTCACTGTTTCGCTGTCAGCAGATAAAAGTACTCACGCCCGCCAATCTTCAGTCACCCGGCAGTGGAGACATCAGCCCTCTTCTCCTACAACAGCTGTTTTTATCGCCTGCTGTAATAAATTAATGAAGGTGACAAGAGGAAAACAACGGACCAATAACAGACAGCGAATTGAAAATAAATTTACTGGCGACAAGAACACGATAAATTTGGCGTAAGATTGTACACTTAATTTGTAACTTAATTAACCCACATTTCTGAACTACTCCTCAAGCTGCCGTCTCACTGTAGGAAAGAAAAATATACACAAAAAAGTTGCGAAACAAACGAGAAAAAATAACTTGTCCAATCCCTACAGAGAACGATACCAGAAAACCAGATGAATTCCGGGAAATAAAAACCAGATGAATTCCGGGAAATGAAAATCAAGAAGAAAGCTGTCAGCCATGACGAGTCATGCAATATAAAATATAGACAGGGGCTGCACGACAAAGTTTACCACATTTGCAGTGATGAAAACGGAACGCCGGTTGCTTGCAAAGTGCCCATTCAGAAGAGAGTATTCGTCGAAGCATTCGTAACGAAGTGCCAGAGTTTGAAGCGCTCCTAGAAAGCATTGAAGCTCACATAATACTCTCACAAACCTGGTTAAAAACCAGACACAGACAACAGTGAGATTCTTGCGGCAATTCAAGCCTATGTGGAAAGGATCTGGAGTTGGTGTATTAGTCGCAGTAGACAAGAAACTCACATCTGCCAGGCTAGAAATTGACGTTCCATGTGAAACGCTTCGGATGAGACTCAGTAGCAAGGATGGACATAAAATTTTAATTGGAGCCTTCTATTGAGCTCTTGACTCAGCTCCTGATATAACGAAGAACTTTAGAAAAACTTCATTTCACCATTAGGTTAATTCCTAATCATACCGTGGTCATCGGAGGAGACTTTAATCACCCAACAATCGAATAATTACAAATTGCTTAGTGATGCACGCGACAAGAATTCCAGTGAATCATTATTAAATGCCTTGTCCCAGAACTATCTAGAACGAATGGTTAAGAGCCCCATATATAAGGGAAATACATTAGCTCTAATGGCAACAAGTATGCCTGACCTCTTAGGAGGCATTTATATGTTCAGTAAACTAAGAAATGAAATAGTAGTCAACAAAGAACATGAAACTTTTAGCTTGGGACAGGACCACATAGAAGAACTACGAAAGGAATTTAAAAGAATAGTTGGCTATGCACCATTAAATGTGTAGAACAATTCTTGATGAAATGTACTCTCCATGGTATACAGTCACTGTAAAAAAGACTCCTAAAGAAGCAGAGGTTACTGTATAATAGGTGGACAGCAAAGCAGAGGTCTATACATAGAGAGATGCTGAATGAAACACATTTGGTTGTCAAGAGAGCCGTGCGTGAAATTGACTACCGAGGAGAATATTTTCGAAAGGTCTTTCGCAAAACCAAAAGAAACTTTGGTCGTATGTTAGTGACACCAAAGTTAGTGTTCAGTCACTCACTGGTGTGAATAGATCTGAAAATGTGGGAAGCCAATCAAAAGCGGAAATGCTTCGTTTTCAAAACCCAGGAACAATGCCCCAGTTTAGTTATCGCACCACTGAAAAGATCAGTGAAGTAGATATTAGTGTCAGTCACGTTGAGAAACAGCTGGAATCGTTAAAATTTAACAAAGCTCCAGGCCCTGATGGAACCCCTATCATATACTGTACTGAATTTGCGGTGAGTTAACCTCTCTTTTTACTATAATCTACCGTAGATCTCTCACACAAAAAACTGTATCCAGTTGTTCGAAGAAAGCACACATCACACCCGTTTGTAAGAAAGATAGTAGAAGTAAACCATAAGACTAACCTCCAGAATCCTTGACATCCGTTTGTTGTATAATCTTATAACATATTCTGACCTAAAACGTAATGAGGTATGTTAAAGAAGGACCTCCTCAATGGCAGTCAGCATGGATTCAAAAAAGATCAATCGTGTGAAACTCAGCTCGCAGTTTCCTCACGTGACAAACTGAAAGCCGTGGATCAAAGCAGCCAGATACATGCAGTATTCCTCGATTTTATAAAATCATGTTGACTCAGTGCCACATCAACGTTTCTCATCAAAAATACGATCGTATGGCGTGTCAAACGAAATCTGTGAGTTTGATTTCTTGGCAGAGAGGGTGCAGCAATTTATCTTCTGTGGAGAGTAACTTCGGGTGTGCCCCAGGAAGTGCACTGGGACCTTCGCTGTTACTGTCGTATATTAATGCCTGTCCAGGCAATGTTAAAAGTAGACTCAGACTTCTCGCAGACGATGAAGCTATCTATGTTGAAGTGCTCTCTGAAAGAGATCTCTTCACCTATTTATGCATAATTCGTTAAATTAATTTACGTTCAGAAATCGCGCAACTGTAAGGATGCAAATTACGTCTGCCTGAAATACACTCTGTATTTCTCGTGAGCTTTAGTTACCTTTGAGACTGGCCGTAGACAGTTTATGTCAGTCAAGAACGCCTATAAGGCGACAAAGACGCTAATGGAAACTTCACTGGTTTTGAAAAAGGTTCTTTCAGCGATATTGCAGAAATACTTGGAAAGAATATAGCCACTGTGCATGAATGCTGCATCGGTGGTCACGAGAATGCACGGTCACACAAGAAGACCGGGCTCCTGATAGCCATGCAGCGCTACTGAGAGGGAAGACCATCGTGTTCGACGTATGCATCTGTGCAGATCTGCAGCAGCAATTTGGACAACAGTTGGCACCACAGTGACACAATGAACTGCTACAAACTGGTTACTTCAAGGACAGCTCCGAGCCAGATGCCATTTAGCGTGCATTCCATTGAATCCAAACCACCGCCATTTGTAAATTCACTGGTGTCAAGCGAGAGCTCATGGGAGGGCAGAGTGAGGGTTGAGAAAGGACAAGTTACTCCCTCACCCATTTTTCGCATATGGAACATTATTAAAGATTTCATTACAACCTGATGCACCTTGAGCGAGACTCTAGAAAATTAACGGCCTGACCAGTCGTTGATGGAGCCCGGCAGGGCGCTTAAAGCGTGAGGCGTAGTGATTTTCCAACGATATCAGCAAGGAGAAAACATGGTGCACAAAACTATTGCTTTTGGAAGCCGAGTCCTCAGCAAGTGTGAAATAAATTATTCGGCAACTGAATTAGAAGCTTTGGCGGTTGTTTTCGGCTTCGAAAAGTTTCGTTTTTTCTTGTACGGGAGAAAAACAAGAGTATACACCGATCACAAAGCCTTGGAATTCCTGCTCACAGCGAGACTCCGAAACAAACGTCTAGCGAGATGGGCACTCTTGCTCCAGAAGTACGACTTCTCGATCGCACACATACAAGGGAAGGAGAACATGGATGCGCTGTCTCGTTCACCTGTGGGGCTAGAAACAAGTGAGGCCTACCCACTGTAAGACCAACACTACAGCTTGTTCTGTACGAAGAAGGTTGCATTTGAGAATTATGTAACCTCGAGCCTCAAGGACATCAGCAAGGAGCAGGACAAGGATCCAGGTCTATTTGCTCTAAAACAAGGGTGAAAAACCAGAGGGATTCAAAACTGAGGCAGTTTTACTTGGTACGAAAAAGCATTCTGTTCTTTCGAAATTAGGGAGAAGGAGCGTTCTGGCGCGTTTGCATTCCAGATCATCTGGCACACGCACCTAAGTTACGCACATTTTGGACCCAGAAAGCGCTACTTACAATTACGCACACTGTGCAATTCAAAAATATGGAGAGAATAATTCGCAGGGTTTTGATTGTCTGCAAAGCATGTCAGAACTCAAAGCCTGTCACTGTGTCAACGCAAGCACCTCTATATCCCATCATCCCATCAAAGTTGGATCACTTTGCAGCAACAGATTTAATGGGCCCACTAGTGCGAACAAATCTATGTGGTAGTAGAGCTGACGTCCAAGTATGTCACTTTACCCCGTTCAAGAAACCAACTGCGCAGTCAATATGTAGAGCATTCTGCAAGGATTTCCTCACGCAAGTCAGCCATGTTGACAGTATCATCTCCGACAATGGACCTCAGTTCCGTCACAGAAGTTGAAAGAGATGTTTCGGAAACACAGAATCAAACCCATATTCGCTTACATACGACATCCACAATCGTCGCCAGTATATAGAGCAATGAAAAGTCTGGGAAACCTCTGCCGTATCTACTGCGCGAAACGACTCGCCACCTGGAATATTTTCCTACGTGACTTCCAGGACGTGATGAACGATTTGCCACACAGTCGCCAAAATAGCACCAATAACAGTTCTCAAGAACAGGCAACCCACAGATCTCATCCGTGAAGTTGTAAATCTTTCCCCTCGAACTCGAGAACAACACCGACAAGTTGTTGAACTTGCATGAGGCAGGAGAGAAACGTAAAGAGAGTTGGGATAGAAAAGCACGCGAGAGAGAGTACCTAATTGGCCAAAAAGTGCTCGTTAGGAGTTTCCGTCTATCTAACAAACAGAAACAGCTTTGCCACAAATTCTGTCCCGTCTATTATGGACCTGTCCGTGTCTGGAGAATCGCTCACTTGAACGCTCTGGAGCTAGAGATCTTGAAATCAAGGAAATCTCTTGGCATCCACCATGTCTGTCATGTCAAGCCATTCGTAGAATAAGTGTACATAGTAGATTTATATATCAGAGAAGGTGCAGTATGTAAATGGTCTCCATTGATGAACTGTTTAACGTAATTCTGTGTTGATATTGTGTTGCTTAGCATAATATTCCATTTGTTCTATTTCGGTGTTATTTTGTTTGTTTGTCATTTCCATTAGTTTTCAGAATGAGTCCTTGCTGAATGTGGTCAAATGAGTTGCGTATTTGGGACATCTTCACGCCAACATTCACTGGCAGGTGGCAGATTGAATTCAGATTCCGCTGCAAGTTATATCTCATCAACAACTGGCACTTTTTGTGGCATTTCAAACCAGGAACGTAGCAGTATTGAGTACTCCAAACAACTGAGTACTGCTATTATTTCTTTGGACCTCACAATTGTTGTCCGGTTTCTGCTCCCAGAGAGCAAGGAGATCTGTCGTAATTTGACAGCAATTGAGCATCGTACTCTGCCGTATCATTCTCGTACAAGAGCCTTCAGAAGTATCACCATGGCCAATGAAATTGTTTCTGTTTACTTTCTGTGGTTTCTTGTACACTGCTCAAGGGGCGAATGTGCGTCACTTTATGTTTTTCGTTGTGTAAAGACGGTAAATCTTGCCATAGAGCATGTGCGTCTCGATTTTCGGATGTGTTCTCGCGGTTTTAGCAGTCCAAGTTTTGGGCGTGTGTCGACGCTAAGACTCAGTGTGTTATGAATATGTACGCCTCGATCTTCCGATGTGTTTCTTATAGTGATAACAGTCCACGCTTTGGGAGCATGTCGACGTTAAGACGGTGTGTTATGAGACATCGACTGTCGTGCAGTTTAGCCTGTCTCGCGGTGGAATTTTGCCAGCGTCATGTGAGCGCCCTTGGGAAAATATTAGCACGGACAAGTGCAAGTCACGGTAGAGTTGCAAATCCCAGACACGGAAATAGGAAACAGAAACGAAATGATGGTCCATGGATGAGACTTATATTAGAACTATATGCAGTGATGCAGTGAGGAGACGGGAGGCACCCTTGTACGTATACACAATCATAAAATGCCACAACAAAGATTTCAGGTAAATCACCAGCACCTGAGTGAGTAGATGCACTTCCTGACCACTTCAGCGTCAGCAGACAACACCGCCGAACATCGAAAAATATAAGAGGACTGTACAAGAAATGAAATGCATGAAATTTCGCTTAGGTACTATTAGCGAAGGCATACCCTTAGTACAATAAGTTAGTATTTAGTATTGGGAGAAGTGTGCATGTTTGGGTGCATGGCAGGAGTAGAACTAACCAACAAGCTAGCAAAATCACGTGCACACACAAAGACACCGCACACCACATTATTTACGTCTATGCTACGTTAACAGGGCCCTGCAGTCATTAAATTTATTTTTTTGGATATTACATCCTTAGTAATATTACAAAAAAAATTAAGTAAAAAAATTTTATTCATTTTTTTCTTTAAATTGATTATATTGATGTAATGACATTTGTGAGAGAATATGGCACTTGACCACATTTGGGGATTGTGCAGGCTCCAGAACCAACACAGACTGGAAGTCATAGGCCACGCCAGCCAGCAAAAGGCGAGTGGAGCAGGCCGACATAATGAGTCAGCTGTAGCAGCCCCAGTGAGCGGAGACCACCTGCATAGGTAGAATAGGCCATTGCCACCTGACGTGCCCATGTCATGCACCTGGTTGTCTACCAGTGGAGGTGGCATGTCTCAAGTCAGCGCAGACAGCGGGATGCCACTACGCGCCAGCAACAACCCCCTACTTGCCAACGACCTGCCAAGCCGCTAATCGAGGGACAAGCGAGTCACATGGCACCACAGTCAAACCTCATGGAGAGAATAACCGAATCAGTGGGGTGCCAAGAGTGACATGTGCCGTCGACAAAAAGTGAGCTAATCCGATGTCCTGTGCCAGTAGGTGTGCATTCGATGCAGAGTCAAATGAGAAGAACAGACCTGTCCCACATCCTGCTAATGCTGAATGGATTTCTACACCAGGGAGCACGTCGAATGTAACACCATCACGCCAGTCCCTGATGGCTGACTGCGGCCTGACCAGGATGAAGCCAAGGGTCCAGCTGCGGTCCAGAAGCTGCCAAAGGTTCCAGATTCTGCCAAGGTGCCAGATGCTGCCAGAGATGAGAGGGAACGCCATAGACGTCTGCCACCACTTCTGCCACGTCACGCACTGAGTGGGAGGCCATTCCAAAATAAACTGGTTCAAATGGTCTGACCACTATGGGACTTAACATCTATGGTCATCAGTCCCCTAGAACTTAGAACTACTTAAACCTAACTAACTTAAGGACATAACACAACACCCAGTCATCAAGAGGCAGAGAAAATCCCTGATTCCGCCGGGAATCGAACCCGGGTACCAGGGTGCGGGAAACGAGAACGCTACCGCACGACCACGAGCTGCGGACGGGAGGCCATTCAACTCTGGCGCAAAGTGCTGTTCTTCAGTCCTACCAGTCACGGTTTGTTCGTGTGCATAAGTGGCATGTTCTCAGTCCGCGTGATATTTTCAATTGTAAAATTTGTCTCCCCAGGGACCCTTGTGGAGGAAGCGATAAGCCGGCTGGTGTGGCCATGTGGTTCTAGGTGCTTCAGGCTGGAACCACACGACCGCTACGGTCGCAGGTTCGAATCCTGCCCCAGGGCCGGCCGGGGTGGCCGAGCGGTCCTAGGCGCTACAGTCTGGAGCTGCGCGACCGCTATGGTCGCAGGTTCGAATCCTGCCTCGGGCATAGATGTGTGTGATATCCTTAGGTTAGTTCGGTTTAAGTAGTTCTAAGTTCTAGGGCACTGATGACCTCAGATGTTAAGTCCCATAGTGCTCAGAGCCATTTGAACCATTTTTTAGGGAGCGATAGAATACCTTTCTGTAATATCATTTTGTAATATCTTTTTGTGTTTTTTGTATGTATCAATTGGACTGTTTTGACTTTTAGATCTGTGTTTCTTTCTGCACATTTATTAATTCTCTCGACAATGATTATGTGCCCGTATTTGTTTTCATTTTGTATAAAATAATACAGAAATTCACACAACTTAGGTAAAAAGACAAACAGATTACACATGTTATTTTCTTGTTCACTGAGAATTTGAGAATGTATGTGTTTGATGATTGAGACCAAATGAGTGATAGAGCAGGGGTAAATCAATGAGCAGAGAACAGTTCATACTCCAGGAAATTGTAGATAATTAGGGATATTAGACATCTCTGACCTCAGGATATGGTGTGAATTTTGCTGCAAGGCCTTTTAACCTCATACCAAATGTTTAACAGAAGTCTTTGATGTAGCAATGACCCCTGGGTCTAATGTAATTCTTACTACTCAAAGCAATGTTTACATGTACTCTTGCTGGCTTGCAGCTTCAAGTCACTGGATGACTCCTGGAATGAATTAGGTCAATATAGGGTGTGTTTTAGCCATGGGCAATCCTGATTGGCAAAGCTACCTCTTTCCTACATATATCGGTTATCAGGATGAGATTCTCCTACTATTTTCGATTATTTCCTCTGGTTCGTGTCATATAAAACAATATTGAAGTAAGATATTATGCATGCAGAAATTAATGGCAGGTAGAGGGCAGTGAGCGAGGACAATTTAGTCTCTGACCTATTTTTCACACATGGGAAATTATTAAAGATTTTATTACCACCAGATTCACCTTGAGCGAGACTCTAGAAAGTTAACGGCCTGAGCAGACGTTGATGGACACCGGTAGGGTGCTTAAAGCATGAGGTATTTTTATGATTCTTAGCTCATAGAAATGGCTTGTTGGGAGTTGAAAGCAATTGGCGGCGAGCTCATCCCTTAGTAAATCTTGCCAGACAGGACACAACTGTACAGGGCAGACAGGGCAGCCCCTCATCGTCAGGGCTCCAGCAGAACAATGCCATAATACCTGCCACTGTGCCAGCAGAAGCTTGGGCTGGGGTGAAGTTCTAAAGGAATGCATCTACCCAGTAGAGTCATAAACTGGGCATTGTGTGCAGAGCTAGGCGTAATAAAAATTCACAAGTTTTTGTGTTCGCCGATAGTGCAAGTAGGCCAGTGAACCATTTCCCTTAGCCTCTGTTGTATAAGAAAACTCCAGCAGCTGAGAAACATCAAGAGATAGAATCTTTATTGCACCTCGTAGCTAGGACTAACAAGCTCCAAGGCACAGGCGATTAGATAAAGGTCTTTGAGATTCTATCTGTTTGCTTGCTGCTGTGGGAAGAGACACGACTTCAGAAAAAATCATCTCTCCTGCCTCTGCAAAAACGTAAAGGGGTCAGTAATTGGTGGTATCTTTTTTTTCTTTTTTTTCAGAGACGCCGATTTCTTAACTCTTGCCCTGGTTCGACATGAGTTTGTGCTGTCGTGTGAGAGGGGAGATTTAGCGCCTCTAGAGCCTTGTGATTGGCTCAAGATGGTGTAAAGGCGGTGTCGTTTGTGCACTTTGCAGGAAAACGGATTTTTTTTTCTGAAGCGGTGCGAAGTACTCAGGTACTGGACTTTGCTCTGGTAAGCACTTCTGATCGAAGCTCTGGCATGTGACGTTGGTACTTGGGAGCTGACCTGAGACTGACTTCACTTGCGAGTAGTTTAGATTGTTGTGCCTGTGGTGAAGTTCTTACTGTACCGACAGTGTGACTTCAAATGTCTCAGACTACTCGTTTGCCAAGGACACACTTATTCATTTTTGGTTTACCAGTCGTGACGTTTGGTATCCTTGTGCGCTCTGTCGTATAAGTGAGCCAAACTAGTCCTTGGTATGATCAGCGAACGGGTGTGTCACACACTGAAATCTACTGTGATTTCAGGACTCTGGTAGAGAGTAAATTGTGATCCATCTGCCTGATCACTAGACCTTGAGATTTTCGCATTTCTTTCGTGGCCACTATCGAGTCACAGGCGCCGCCTCCACGTCTCAGCTCCTCCGCAGCACACATCTCGCCAGCTGCAAGTCACGCGGCCACACGACGTAAACAGGGTAACGTACTGCCGCTCCAGCATTGCCAGGGCGTACAGATCTCAGTCGCTACTTGCTGTCAGCTGCACCTACATAGAGTAACTTCAGTAGATTTGATCATTCAAAGTCTGCCCAGCGTCAGATTAACTCAGCTTCAGGGCCAGGGTACTTGCTTAACTGATCAACTAGTTAAACTGACTTTGCCCACCAGGATCCACCCAGTGAAGTATTAAGTCATCTTTCAGTTGTTTAGGGAATTCAGTCTAGAACTTTTTAGCATAATTTATGTCTGGAAAAAATAAGTGTTGTTAGCACACTAAATTTTGCCAACCTCCTCAATCAATTAAATGGTCCAAACAAGTTATCTCTCAAGGTCTCTTGTGTTTTCTGATGACTGCAGGATCTGTCTCAGTGTCAGTGATGGCTGCGTGTAGGCTAGGAGCAGGCCAGTTGAGGGTCTACATCCAACCTGCCTGTGTGCTAGACACACTGGACCTACACCTATAGTTATGGACTGGGGTGCGATTTTGTATGACAACAGGAGCACTCTCGTGGCTATCCCACGCACCCTGACTGCAAAACTGTATGTCAGTCTGATGACTTTTGTGGCACCATTCATGAGCAGCACTCCAGGGGGTGTTTACCAACAGGATACCGCTGTGTTAAACCAACCTGCTCTACAGAATGTAGAGAGTGTCGACATGTTGCGTTGACCTGCTCCATCCCCAGATCTGTTTCCAATAGTGCACGTATGGCACATCATCGGACGACAATTCAAGTGTCATCCACAAGCACCATTAACCCCCTGTATTGACTGACCGAGAGCAAGAGGCCTGGAACTCCATCCCGCAAACTGACATCTGACACCTGTCCAACACAATGCATGTACGTTTGGGGGCTTGCATTCAACATTCTGGTGGTTACACCGGTTATTAATGCTATTTAAGATTTACAATGGTATATATTTCTCTTACGTTAACCTGTGATCTTGCAATAGTAATCACTTAAATAAATTATCTAGACAATTTTATTCCCGAAATTTCATCAATCAACAGTAATCATCTTTTGGTGTTGCGATTTTTTTCCGTCAGTGTATAATGACATACTCCACCAACAACCCCATCAGATCATTTATTATGTTGTGAACGAAAACGGCCCTATAAACATCTTCTTCTAGTGAAACTTCCTGACATCTAGTATTCCAGAAGTTGCTTCATTATCTGATGGTTTTGCCTGAGTAAGTAAGGTGTATTGAGTTATATTTGCTAGTAAGTTCTGAATCCAGTTACAAAACGTGGTCTTATAATCCGCAAGCTTACTTTTTTTCTTAACGAAGCGACAGTGCAGAACTGTATCGGACGCCTACCGTGATACGACTTCAACTTGGGCGCTGTCATGTACAGGCCTATAAACTGATGTGAATGAAATGAGTAAGGTGAGTTTCTTGAGTTCCTTTTTGATCCTATTTAAGATTTCCCTTTTCCAGAAAGATTGTAATGCGCAGTCACAAAACATTTTCCATAATCACTGAGCAGATTGGTCTTCATGAGAACTGGATTGACTTGCGCCTTTTCCCAACCGCTTGTAAGAATCTTTACTTTGCTCCAGCAGCTTCGTATAAACTGTTGATAGAAGAGCAAGTTCCTTCACTTAATGCGTATTCGCTCATACAGCTATCTCACCAGGCCAGATAATTTTTCTCCGTTAAGTGATCCAGTTTTCTTTTCCACGATCACGTATTTCGATGTCTGCCATTTGGGTCTTTGTACGATAGTTGAAAGGAGGTTCCGTTTTACGACCTTCCGTAATGAGACGGTTTCAGAATACCAAGTTAAGTATTTCGGTGTTCTGCCTGTCACTTCTCATTTCAGTTCTAGTACGATCGCCAAGAGAATGAATAGACGATTTTGATTCGTTTACCAACTTTACATCAAACCAAAACTTGGCAGGGTTTTAGATCGGTCAGAAAATTTTACTCCCGAATTAACTGAATGCTTCTCGCATTGTTCTTCCTGCGCTCATGTTCTTTTCGTCCAGCCTTTGTTTTTTGACAAGCTTTAGTATTCACGGAAATCTATGGTAAGGATCTCTATGCATTTGCAGTATCTTTCTGACACAGTTATTGAACCACGTCATGTCTCTCAACCTAGCTCGGCATACACATGTGTAATGCGTATTGTATAACACTTTTGTACTGTGTCTTTCGATCATATTTTTGTCCCCGGATGCAAATGTTCCATGTTGAGACCTTTGATAACCTACAGTCCGTTTGCTGTCGTAGTTACGAAGCAAAACTGTTTTCCTACCTTCCTTTTAGCATCAGTCGACGTCCATGCCACAATCGTGCGCAAAACTTAAAGACGAAAGTAACTTACGTGTGAAGTGTCAGTACCGAGTAACATAGCTCGATGACACTTGAACCAAACATGGAAGGAACTGCTACAGCGTAGTAGAGAAGATAACTGAAAGAAATATTTAATTAGGTCAATAGAAATGACACTTTTACTCAACGACAATAATTACACTGAAGCTACTGGGATTCATAATGGTTCTCAAATGGGTGTATGATCACCACGGCACCACGGAGAGCAATGCATGCTCTCGAATGTCCTCCCTTGTTGACCACATGTTAGTGGAACGCCCCAGGATACGGTACCAGAAGGATAATGGGTAAGCGAGCAAGGGCTGGGCCGCAGTTAAATATCATCCATTCCCTCAGCAACAATAACTGTATTTATTATCTAATACTGGAATACTGAAAACCTGATACGACAACTTATTCACACATATCTGCAAGCTTGCTTTAAGGTAAAGAAGCAACCTTTAAACAACCAGTAAAAACAATGAATAAAACTTGTTACAAAACAATATAGTTACACATATAGAATGTACAGGATGGCAGTCAGTCAAGGAATATTTTAGGGAATTGGTTTAAGGCCCAGTGGAATCTTTACAAGTTTTCTCCCAGAGTAGTTCACGCCGTATCTACGTGCCACAAGTTGCCTGTCTTTCAAAACCGAGGTAGTTCTGTCCAGTTAAAGATGCTGACAGGAGACACCGTGAGCCCTCTGCTGAAACTGATAGCGAACTCACGCCATTGATTGTAGTCAATGGCGTGCGCGGGATACCGATCACGTGTGTGGAAGCCGGAGCGTCCTGAAGTGCAGAGCACACTTGCTTCACTCGCTTCGAGGAGAATAGACGTCTTTTTGGAAGGCAGAGCCTCTGGCTCTGCTTTTCACACCCGGCCACCAACGGAAGTTAATATGAATCGCTTCCTCTTCCGTTGCCCATTTCAGTTAATTGTTCGACCTCCTGGACTAGCCTAAACCTGGTAACTTCCGACCCTAGGAGCGCCCTTGTATACCGTACCCGGAAATACACTACGGCCAGTAAAATTGCTACACCACGAAGATGACGTGCTACAGACACGAAATTTAACCATCAGGGAGAAGATGCTGTGATATGCAAAAGATTAGCTTTTCAGAGCATTCACAAAAGGTCGGCGCCAGTGGCGACACCTACAACGTGCTGACATGAGGAAAGTTTCCAACCGATTTCTCATACACAAACAGCAGTTGACAAGCGTTGCCTGGTAAAACGTTGTTGTGATGCCTCGTGTAAGGAGGAGAAATGCCTACCATCACGTTTATGACTTTGATAAAGGTCGGATTGTTGCCTATCGCGATTGCGGTTTATCGTATCGCGACATTGCTGCTCGCGTTGGTCGAGATTCAATAACTGTTAGCAGAATATGGAATCGGTGGGTGCAGGAGGGTAATACGGAACGCCGTGGTTGATCCCAACGGCCTCGTATCACCTAGCAACCGAGATGACAGGTATCTTATCCGCATGGCTGTAATGGATCGTGCAGCCACGTCTCGATCCCTGAGTCAACAGATGGGGACGTTTGCAAGACAACAACCATCTGCACGAACATTTCGACGACGTTTGCAGCAGCATGGACTATCAGCTCGGAGACCATGGCTGCGGTTACCCTTGACGCTGCATCACAGACAGGAACGACTGGGATGGTGTACTCAACGACGAACCTGGGTACCGTTTACAGGATCATGATGGTCGCATCCGTGTTTGGTGACATCGCGGTGAACGCACATTGGAAGTGTGTATTCGTCATCGCCATACTGGCGTATCACCTGGCGTAATGGTATGGGGTGCCATTGGCTACACGTCTCGGTCACCTCTTGTTCGCATTGACGGCACTTTGAACAGTGGACGTTACGTTTCAGATGTGTTACGACCCGTGGCTCTACCCTTTATTCGATCCCTGCGAAACCCTACATTTCAGCAGGATAATGCCCGACCGCATGTTGCAGGTCCTGTACGGGCCTTTCTGGATACAGAAAATGTTCGACAGCTGCGCTGGCCAGCACATTCTCCAGATCTCTCACCAACTGAAAGCGTCTGGTCAATGCTGACCGAGCAACTGGCTCGTCACAATACGCCAGTCATTACTCTTGATGAACTATGGTATCGTGTTGAAGCTGCATGGGCAGCTGTACCTGTACACACCATCCAAGCTCTGTTTGACTCAATGCCCAGGCCATCAAGGCCGTTATTACGGCCAGAGGTGGTTGTTCTGGGTACTGGTTTCTCAGAATCTATGCATCCAAATTGCGTGAAAATGTAATCACATGTCAGTTCTAGTATAATATATTTGTCCAATGAATACCCGTTTATCATCTGCATTTCTTCTTGGTGTAGCAATTTTAATGGCCAGTTGTGTATATTCACGTTATTGTACCTAATTTCCTGTTTTGTCATTTAACGGCAGCGCTGGGTGCCCACTCTCAAATCCTGACCGCTCGACCTCCTGCACACTGTCGTCACGAGGCATACGTAACAACCGCCTCCCCCCTTTCCCGAACCCCGTATACATTTACAAATGTTGTCAGAAGTGCCCGTATACTTCACAAGAACTTCCAGAACAACAAGACGATAAATAAGCAAATATATTTGAAAAAAGTTCTAGTTTAACAGTAGTTAAAATGCTCAATCATTTTACCAAGTGGCAAGTAAAACGCCCTTAAAAATATCGTTAACAGCAAATGGATAAGTCCCCAGAAGCGATACAGAATAATTGTTCAAATCCAGTTTGTTTAAGATGAAAAGGGCAATTACTGGCAATTACAAGAACTCGAGTGAATAATTCAGTTCATCCTGACAATGAAATAATTGAAAAGGAAGCACAATCATACACAATAATTTACCAGGTTGACCTGTGTGACAATAGAAAAACAATTACAATGGAAGTAAAATAAGAACCTTTTAGAAACGTAAGCAAAAAACATCATCCGTTAAAACCCAAATTTGCTCTGATTTACAGAATTGCTCAGAGAAGGAGAGCCACTCCCCGAGTCAGAATTTATTGAAATAAGAATCGCACCCCAAAATCATATAACGATCAGTAATTTAGACTGGAATAAGGCAAGAAACTCAGATATCTCGGCGTAAAAATGGTCAAGACACAGGAAGGAGGCTGGAATCAAACCACCACACTGGCGACTGTAATACGCATCGGAGCCATGCCGCAGCGAGCCAACACAAGCTGCACTTCACTGTCTCTCGCTCCCGAAGCCCGCCTCGCACAAGTACACAGCGGCCAGCACCGCCACAACCGACAGGAAGTCACAGTGGGTTCCGCTTGTAGAATAAATATAAATGTTAAAAGGACGTAAGTGAAATCACTTGACCCAAAACTATCGGCATTCGATAACAGGAGGTTGCGACCCAAATAACCTAAATAAAGACCCCTAGTAGCGTCAAATTACCGGAGATTCTATAGGGAAGTAACAACCGGTATAATAAATAGCCGAAATCACCATATTTAATTTACATAAACATTTGGCTGAAGGTAATAAACTCGAATAACAGTACTTAAACAGGAAACTGGAAGACCAACGGCGTGGGCAGGTAGTCCACACTGTCGAGCTTACCTTAAATAATGCAAGTGTAGTAACCTTATTGACACGTGCATAGCTGGTGCGCATCAGGGCATCTAAAACATAATTCAGTAACATAGCCTGCTTGGTTAAAAACTGATAATGACCGTAATAAATACAGACTTTAAGAAAGATAAACTTTTAAACGCATCAAGTTTAAACTACTAAAGGCCCGCCGTTGCGGCCGAGCGATTCTAGGCGCTCCAGTCCGGAACCGCGCTGCTGCTACGGTCGCAGATTTGAATCCTGCCTCGGGCATGGATGTGTGTGGTGTCTGTAACGCCGGAAATGTATATTCTCCTATATCCATCTATTTTACTATAATTTTTTTTCCTTATTTTGTTACCTGAAGATATGACATTTCTGTCATTTATGTTATTGTATAATTGGTTTGTTTTGTAAATATTATTTGTATTTTTAGGCTGGGTCTGGCATAGGGAAAACTATGCTATCGAACGATTACATCGACAGGTCGTGTGGAGAACCAAAGTGTTTAGAATCTTTGGTAGTGTTAACTCTGCCGCATGGTGCGCGGGCAGAGGTAGTCTAGCTGGAGTAGGGCGGCGGAGCAGGTGTGTTGTGTGATGCTCCCGCGAGTTGCCGCGCTTTCGGGGTTTGGCAGCATGTAATTGCGCTCGACTTGCTATGATAGTTTCTGACACTGTGTCGCGGACGGGAAGCATTAGCTGGCGCACATCAAGAGCACGTTTCGCCTGGTGACCGTGTCGAGAAGAAGGCGCGCCAACATCCAGCTTCTGCAACAGCGACGGCCGACAATGAGTGAATGTCGCCGCCTCCCCGATCGACGGCTGCAAACCTTCAATCAACCAACAAGGAAGACTGGAAGCACGTAAAGTTTTAGAACTGTATGGCAGACCTCAGCTTTTCAAACTGTCCAATTTGCCTCACAAAATTTCAGCAACGTAGCATGAACCTTTGTTGCTCATTGTCCCAATTGCATTACCAAGCAGGGTCCCTTTCTTTTCCGGAATGAACCCGAGTGCCGTTGAAATTCAAACGCCAACATTAAAGTAATATCATTCCATTTCACTGCTTTAATTTCAAAGTCCAGTTAAGGTATTCATAGCTGGCTACAATATTTAGATTACACAAGCACAAGTTAAGAGTGCGAGTTTTGTTACCATATTTTAGATTACCTGTGACTGCAGCTCAGCTTGGTACGTACTAAATTTTACTACTGTTAATTGTTCAGAATCATTTAATTCAAGTTCAAAGTTAAATCTCTTATTTCTAAATTGCGTAGATTCAAGTAGCTTTTGAAATGATTGTTGAGGTAGCCCAAGACTAACCTTTTTTATTGAATTTCGTAGTGCTTCTGCAACAAAGTTCACTATTAATTTCAGTCAATAAATTAACTTTCAATTTTCCGGTTTTATTAATTCTTTTGCTAAATTAAGTCAGAGTGTAGCGAAATTTATTACTTCTGACAAACATTCAGTTTTCCAACAACACGTGTCAACCTCCAGTTGCCACGCTTTTAGTGCTAATTATAAGTGCATTAATCTTTCATTTTCAGTTATTATAGTAGATGTCCATAGGACTGGCGACAATAATTTTCCCAAAATCTCAAATATCTAATTAACGCCAATTATTTGTTAACGTAACGACCGCACATTTACTTTCTTTATTAATTTTACCCTTATCTCAAAATTAATTTCCACCAATTTCATTTGTCTTTTTCCTTTCACTTAGATGTAACCCTTTCCTCCCTCTTTACCGACAAATTAACTTCGGTGACGATTGCTTTTCCCAAATTTCCATTAGGTGCATGCGGTATAATTTTTCACTGTCATTAAGGTCGATAAGTGAGGGGGAGGTTACATGTCCTTAGGTTAGTTAGGTTTAAGTAGCTCTAGGTCTAGGGGACTGATGAACTCAGATGTTAAGTCCCTTAGTGCTTAGAGCCATTTGACCCATTTAAACTACTAAGGTATTTAAACCGATACTTAACGTGAGAAATCCCATCGACAACACACCCTGAAAACTGGGCTGCGCTCGAAAACCTTTTACAAATATCAGGCAAAATTACACAGTAAGCCGCTAACAAGGCAGTAAGCCAACTCAGAGCAATGGAGGCTGGAGCAACGCTCTATCACGTAGCAGTAGGCAGGCTCACAGAACCAACAACCGCAAGGTTTACCCACCAAAGTCATGCATCGGTGATACTGTACTAGCAAGCCAGCAAGAACAGGTCACAGAAGTAACGCACGAATATCGCCCGAGAGGCACGCAGCCGATTAATCCACCACTTGTCCCCAAACAGGAAATAGCAAGCTCGTCAAAACACAGAAAGCAACACGTGCTGACTGCCACTAGCACAGCGCCACGTTCCGCGCTCGACCCGGAAGGCTGCCCAACTTCAACTCATATCTCTCTCTGCCCCTATGGCTGCTCGCCAAAAGCCGAAGTGACACGTCGCGGAACGCAAGTGCAGAAGGTTGTGCCAGCAGGCCGAAAGAGGAATCGTGGGGATCCAGGACGGCTCAATTATTAAGGAATTCTTGTGAAAGCGACCGCACTCCTTTTTGGTTCAAATGGCTCTGAGCACTATGGAACTTAACATATGAGGTCATCAGTCCCCTAGAACTTAGAACTATTTAAACCCAACTAACCTAAGGACATCACATACAACCATGCCCGAGACAGGATTCGAACCTGCGACCGCAGCGGTCACGCGGGTCCAGACTGAAGCCTCTAGAACCGCTCGGCCACACCAGCCGGCGCACTCCTTTTTGGTCCAGTTTCTACGCGCTTGGCATCCCCTCAGTCGATGTCGCCGATGTGTGGCTGTCCAGAATTCTGTGTACGACTGGAAGAACTCCAGCAACTTTCTCCCGGACTTTCATTCATTCCAGCAAATGTTTAGTATGTTATTTTTACCTATCTTGTCTTTAAGTTATGCGAAGCCCCAGAGAAACTGGTGTAGGCATACGTATTCAAATACAGAGACATGTAAACAGGCATAATAAGCGCTGCCGTCGGCAACGTCTATATAAGACAACAAGTATCTGAAGCAGTTGTTAGATCGGTTACTGTTGATACAACGGCAGGTTATCAAGATTTTCGTAAGCGCGTTTGATCGTGGTGTTACAGTCGACGCACGACCGATGGGACACAACATCTCCGAGATAGGGATGAAGTGGGAAATTTCCCATACGACCACTTTACGAGAGTACCGTGAATATCAGGAATCCGGTAAAACATCAAATCTCCGACACCGCTGCGGACGGAAAGAGATCCTGCAAGAACGGGACCAACTACAACAAAAGAGAATCCTTCAACGTGATAGAAGTGCAACCCTTCCGCAAATTGCTGCAGATTTCAGTGCTGGGCCATCAACAAGTGTCAGGATGCGAACCATTCAACGAAACATCACCGAAGGCCCACTCGTCTAGGCTTGATGACTGGACGACACAAAGCTTTACGCCTCGCGTGGGCCCGTCAACACCGACAATGGGCTGTTGATGACTGGAAATATGTTGCCTGGTCGGACGAGTCTCGTTTCAAATCGTATTGAGAGGATGGACGTGTACGGGTATGGAGACAATCCATGGACCCTGCTTGGCAGCAGGGACTGTTCAAGCTGGTGGAGGCTCTTTAATGGTGTAGGGCGTGTGCAGTTGGCGTGATATGGGACCCCTGATATGTCTAGATACGACTGACAGATGACACGTACGTAAGCGTCCTATCTGATCACCTTAATCCACTCATGTCCAGCAGGACAATGCGACACCCCAAACACCCAGAATTGCTACAGAGTGGCTCCAGAAACACTTCTGAGTTTAAACACTTCCGCTAGCCACCAAACTCCCCAGACATGAACAATACTGAGAGTATCTTGGATGCCCTGCAACGTGCTATTCAGAAGAGATCTCCACTCCTCGTACTTTTATTGATTTTTGGACAGCCCTGCAGGATTCATGGTGACAATTCCCTCCAGCACCACTTCATACTGTTGTAACCGCAGGAACAAGCCAAGTCTAATTGCAGTACCTTGAGAATAGTACGTAGGAAGAAGTTAAAGTTGTAGCGCTGGACGCCAGGCGCGGCCGAAGGGTCAGCCGAGGCGGCAGTCAAACTGTTGGGCAGCGGCGCTTGATAAGAAAGCAAACAGCCAGCAGATACAAACAAAGGTCTGTGTAGGGACTCATGATAAGCAATCAATTAAGGAGTATCAACAGAAAGCATTCCTGGTGAGAGAGAGAGGTCTGGGTGTGGAGAGAGAAAGAAAGAGGGCCCTTGGTGGGGACAGCGCTACGTCATGAGGAGCCAATGAAGGGCTCTGGACGCAGTGCGTGACCATAAAGGGAGAGGCGCCTCTATCCCTCCACTCAGCCTCTGAAAAACAACAGCAACAACAATGCTTTAACGATACCAAATAAGGACAAATTGCCTTCGACGCTACGTCATGCCAAGCGCTGGCGGGGTCGAAGGGGAAACGCTAAGAAAACCCGAGAGCACACCTCTCTGAGAGCCTAGTCTAGTCTGGTCGAGTAGTTAGAGCGTGATAGCAGCAGCCGACTTGGGCTGAGGAACGGGCTGTAGGCAGGCAGCCGGAGATAGTCGCTGAAGAGCGTTAGGGCGTAGGGTGCTAGGAAATATTGCAGAGCTTCTAGTAGGCAGTCGGAACGGTGGAGTCAGTCACCGTCTCTGTATTAGCCTTCCTGTGAATGCAATCACCACGCAGTAGGGTGAGCTGTATTCATTCAGAATAAACTGCAATTTATTGAAGTTAGCAAGACTTTAATTGGGTTGGGTTGGGTTGTTTGGGGAAGAAGACCAGACAGCGAGGTCATCGGTCTTATCGGATTAGGGAAGGATGGGGAAGGAAGTCGACCATGCCCTTTCAAAGGAACCATCCTGGCATTTGCCTGGAGCGATTTAGGGAAATCACGGAAAACCTAAATCAGGATGGCCGGACGCGGGATTGAACCGTCGTCCTCCCGAATGTGAGTCCAGTATCTAACCACTGCGACACCTCGCTCGGTAAGACTTTAATTCTACCCGCTTCCTAGCCTTGTACCTTCACACCAGGTATTTCTACATCTTAGCCAGATCAAAAAGTCTCCCTCTCACTAAGGTCAACCGGCTAAATCCCATTCACGAACCGTGTCGCTCAATCCCTCGCAATACCCACGCTTGGGACGCGACAATACATCAGTCGAGTCTAAGTCACGTCATGTTGGGGTACTTCTGTGTGCTTACGGGGGCCCTACACGGTATTAGGCAAGAGCATCAGTTTTTATTGGCTCTTGTATAACAGTCTTGAGGTCACTAACTTTCTACTCTATGTAAACTATTTATAAAACTTCAGGTCTGTTAGTTACTGCTGGCCGCGGTGGACGACAGGTTCTAGGTGCTTTAGTCCGGAACTACGCGGCTGCTACGCTCGCAGGTTCGAATCCTGCCTCGGGCATGAATGTGTGTGATGTCCTTAGGTTAGTTAGGTTTAAGTAGTTCTAAGTTATAGGGGACTGATGACCTCAGATGTTAAGTCCAATAGTGCTTAGAGCCATTTGAACCATTTGCTTAGTCACTAATGTTCTAAGCTGTTGCCCTCATGAGTCAATTTTCTAGGTAAGTGTTCGAAGTAATTTTCACAAAAGATGTTCAGAACAGTTTCACATGAATCATTGCCCCTGGCGCTAGTTTTAAAAGCTTGACACTTCCATTGTATAGCTACCAACGGTGATTCGTTGCATAACAGGTTCAATACGACTCAAAACCCTACGAATACCAGCGTCGTCTGCACGTGGTGTCATGTCAGGTCCTCCTGAAATTTCGTTTACGACACACATGACTCATCAGATGATTTTCGAGACACGTGGTAATGAATACATTTCCATTTGGAGAACTTCTCAAACGAACTATAAGGTGCAAGAAGCGTTTTCTCTCTAAGCACACAACTTATCCTCTCAAGTAGTCATCATTCAGTACAAGACACAGTGAAATTCATTAAGTGTGATTAGAGAATTCAAAATCTTGGCGGGATATCATTATCTTATAAAAGGTCCTTATCCACGGAAACTACTTTAAGCATTTTGTATGGTGGTTAACGGCAACTTTATTTTACAAGTATAGTCTCTTAAGTCTTCACAATTTTACTATCTTTACTTCAGCGAGCGTCGCAGTGACTAAGCTATCGTCAAATATGAATCGACTCTATTTAATAATACACTAAATTCATTTATATTTCATTTGATAACTCATAAATGTTTCGTCAAATAAAATTTAAAACTGATGTATCGAAAACCGCAACACTGCGCACCGGACATTGAATTGATATAGGTAGAAGCGTATTTACATCTGCGGAAATATGCATGCAGAAGCTATCATCATTTCAATGACAGCTGCAGGTATTAAAACTAACCAGTGTAACAAACGACAATATTTTTAAAAAAGAACTGTATTTTGTGGAGGTCGACGCGGGCCACCTTTGCTAGAATTGCCTCTTCAGGATAAAGACTACAAGGTACTGTAGTCACATAATTCGACAGTACTCTGCCATGCGGACAAACAAAATTGATTTCATGCAGTATCTCCTTACACTGTGTTGGATGAAAGTACAGAAGGGCGTATCTTACATTTATATGTAACACGTCAACACGCATATCGTGAACCATTTTAACAAAAGCCACCAAGAACTCCAAAATTCTCATTCGAAGATCATTGTAAATCTTCATCACATAAGGACTCCCTGGGATAAATGGCTCTGAGCACTATGGGACTTAACATCTGAGGTCACCAGTCCCCTAGAACTTAGAACTACTTAAACCTAACTAACCTAAGGACATCACACACATCCATGCCCGAGGCAGGATTCGAACCTGCAACCGTAGCGGTCGTGCGGTTCCAGACTGAAGCGCCTAGAACCTCTCGGCCACACCGGCTGGCTCCCTGGGATAATTCACGCAAGACTCTGCTAACATAACAATAATTCTTAACAGCATGTAGAACAAAATAAAGGAACAGCCGTATCTCAATTACTTCTTATTATTTTTCTTTAATATATCAGTTTCGGCGCTTCACTAGTGCCATCCTCCGGCCCCTATACACACTGTAAACGGATGCTTGGTGCAGTACGGCAGAAGCCATCAAATAAATCTAGATTCGAGGAACATTTTTCTGAAGTCACTTCAGAAAAGGATGCCGCATGCTTAAAGAAAAATAATTAATAGCTGATTAAGTTACAGTTATGTTTCGTTTTTGTTCTACATGCTAAGAATTATTGTTATCTTCGCAGTCTTGCGTACATTATCCCAGTGAGTCTTTATCTGACGAAGATTTATAATGGTCTTTGAATGAGAAGTTTGGAGTTCTCGGTGGCTTTTGTTAAAATGGTTCACAACGTGCGTGTGACTTTTGCTTAAAAATGTAAGATACGCCCTTCTGTTCCGAGTCCGTTTTGGATCGAAGAATAGTTCTTAACAGTATATCCGTGAAAGGTCGGGAATTTCCGGACGAGGTTACATATGTAATGTATTAATAGCAAAGAAATAAGTGAGAGTGAGGAGTAGACATAACTGTCGTATGGAGTAATCACGCAGATCATCTGTAACGTAGTCTGTCAGAACATGATTTGAACAAGTGCCCTACCCCCACCCTCGATTACGAAGGTACGTTTTGCTTCGTCTCACTTGTTCACTTGGGGGTCCTTTCGGAACGATTAATCACCTTGCCCTGCGTTGCGTAACGTAGCTCGAAAACGTGCAGATTTAGTCTGTACACAGGTCCAGATTTAAAGGGTCAGAAAATTGACTGCAGCTGCAGTTCGCTGTTCTTCGCCCCCACCCCTATTTCTCTCTCTCTCTCTCTCTCTCTCTCTCTCTCTCCCTCGCACACACACACACACACACACACACACACACACGTCAGTAGCTGCCTACTACCTGTTACAAATTCGTCCTCTGTCACGGCGATTCGAATCTCCTGATAGAGATCTACCGAGAACCTGCCATGTGAATGAAGCAGATATATCAGCAACTGTCGAAACACACATTCAAGAATTAAAAGTGCGCAGCCGCTATAAGTGGACACGTCCGCCAGCGCAAAAAGCTTAAAATGGGTTTGAATGAAATCTGCACTTTTGCGACAACCACCATCACCACTTTGGCTCTTTTATGGAAGCCAGCGCGCTGAAACGTCACGGCTGAGTTGTTTCCGCAGTGGAAGATACGCCCGGACAAAACGCTCTTCCCCCCGCGGGGCAGAGCGGTGAAGTTCACGCTCTCCGACACGGCGCGCTAAAAGTTCACAGCTTTTGTTGCGCGCGAGCGTCGGTTTGAAAGCGACGCCGAGGGATGAGAGCCAGGTGGCAAGTGGGGCCACAGCGGGCCGGGGTGACGTCAGACCCCGGGCGCGGCGTGGCGAGGCTGTGTATACAGCGGTGCGAATGCAATATTTCACGCGGGAATGGTCCCGCAGAGTTTTGGTCCATTACGTAGATTGCACAGCGGCGGCAGTGAGCGATGCGCACGCGCGGACACACACACACACACACACACACACACACACACAGGGCCAGGCCGTGCTTTGTGGCTGCTGGCAGCCCATCAGGGCGCGCTGAGCTGCCTTTGGGCTCCGCGGAACCGCTACACTGCAACTGCTCCCGCAGGGCCACGAGCGCCAACAGCTGCCGGCACGCTTTTTGAAAACAAATAATCAAACAATTTCTACGCGCGCAGCGACCATTATCTGACGCTTCGCAGACAAATAACACGGTTATCCGATGAAATGAAAACTGTTTAGGCATTTCAATTTAAAAAGTCGTCCGCACAATCGCTCCTACAAAGATTAATTTTCATTTGCGTCACATATTGAGCAATAAATCTCTAAACGGAAATAAAGTCCTTTTGTTACCGAATTGCTTGTACTCTGATCGAGCCCGTTGGATTCGGCACTTAATCTGCCGATGTAGCTAACGAATTTCTGCAATACGTTCGCAGCAGTGAGATTGTACGTAAACACGATTTTTGGAGAAATTCATTATCCCATTTGTTCCGATGACCAGCTTAAGCATCTCGGAGTATTTCGATTTGTGTTATCTCCAACTTTCCCTATGAGTTAACTGTTTGCATTGTTCTGAGGTGTCCAGCCGGATGCAGTCGTTAACGAAACACGATATGTAGACGTACTTTGCCACAATCGTCAGATGATACTTGCAGAATGAACATCTTTGCTACATCACGTCTCCTGTGTGTTCTTAATCGCTCCCCACACCTCACTACCCAGCCGCAAGCCGCATCGGGTGAACAGGGGTAGGGCAGGGAGAGAAAAAAGGCGGGGGATTGGGGGAGTGTAGAGGGAGGGAGATGCGATCACCAAATGCTGGGCGCGAACCCCACCCTTCAGTGCTTCTGCCCCCCCCCCCCCCCCCCTTCTTCGCCGGGCACCAAAGTCGCTCTCGACCTGGGTCCCGTCCTTCACTGGCAGACAGGGGCTTCACTCTTTCACTCTCAAAGAAAGACAAAATTCCATTTAATTAGTTATCATTAGAGCACAGTGGAAGACTTTAAGCGTTTAGATTTAATAAGATGAGTTTGTCATCTCAGATGACAAAGTGCAGTACTCCGCTGCACTTCAAGCTGCAAAGTCACGAAATTTTTTTTGAAAACCGCAATAATTTTTTAATTCACACAAAAGTAATCCGTGTTATACAAAAACGTACGTACTTTCTGACCAGTAACCGCAAGGAAGCTATTGATGAATGAAAATATGAGATATAAATACACACCAGTGGATTAAAATATAGCTTATGTCAATGAGGAGATAAAATGCTTCGGGTACGAAAGGAATTGCTGTTCGAGGAGCTTCCTGATTTTCAGTTTCATTCAGAAACGTGCTAATCTACTGAAATAAACATACCCTCTCTTGCCGGCCGGGGTGGCCGAGCGGTTCTAGGTGCTACAGTCTGGAACCACGCGACAGCTACGGTCGCAGGTTCGACTCCTGCCTCGGGCATGGATGTGTGTGATGTCCTTAGGTTAGTTAGGTTTAAGTAGTTGTAAGTTCTAGGGGACTGATGACCTCAGATGTTAAGTCCCATAGTGCTCCGAGCCATTTCAACCATACCCTCTCCACATGATGTTCTAAATATTGTTTGCATCAGGAACTGCTCACGATGGAACAACGATCACGTAAAACTAGGCCTAGGAAACAGATGCTAGACTCACATACACTGGAAGAATCCTAAGGAAAACATTCATTCATAACCGTGATACAAAATCCTAATTCGACTGATTCTTGAGTACCTGTACTGCAATCCTTTTTTTTTCTTTCAGGCTTCTCATTGGTACGTCCTGTTTTCTCCGTCCATGAGGGGTCATTTTGCTGCCTAGATAGCAGAATTTCTTAACTTCGTGTACTTCTTGATCCTCAGTTCTCATGTTACGGGGCCGGCCGGAGTGGCCGTGCGGTTCTAGGCGCTACAGTCTGGAGCCGAGCGACCGCTACGGTAGTAGGTTCGAATCCTGCCTCGGGCATGGATGTGTCTGATGTCCTTAGGTTAGTTATGTTTAATTAGTTCTAAGTTCTCGGCGACTGATAACCTCAGAAGATAAGTCGCATAGTGCTCAGAGCCATTTGAACCATCATGTTACGATTCTCTCTGTTCTCCTTTCTTCTACTTCTCATTAGTTTCGTCTTTCTTCGATTTACTCTCAAACCATATTCAGTACTCAGTAGTCAGTTCATTCCATTCAATAGATCCTGTAATTCTTCTTCTCTATCCCTGAGGACAGCAGTTTCATCAGCGAGTATTGTCATTCATGTCCTTTCATCTTGAATTTTAATACCATTCTTGAACCTTTCTTGTTTCTTTCATAGCTTCTGAGACGTATAGATTGAACAGTAGGGACTGCCCATATTTTTCATATAATTTAGAACATGTTGCACCATTTTTCATTGTCAGACTTTTTCCAGGTTGACAAATCCTACGAATGTGTCTTGATGTTTCTTCAGGCTTGTTTCCATTGGCCAGTGGCCTTACCGCAGAGTTAACACCAGTTCCCATCAGATCACCAAAGTTAAGCACTGCTAGGCTTGGCTAGCACATGGATGGGTCACCGACCGAGTCTGCCAAGCGCTGTTGGCAAGCGGTGCGCACTCAGCCCGTGTGAGGCCAATTTAGGAGCTACTTAACTGAGAAGTAGCGGCTCTGGCCACGGAAATTGACAATGGTCGGGAGAGCGGTGTGCTGACCACATGCCCCTCCATACCCACATCCAGTGGCGCTTGTAGGCTGACACGGCAGCCGGTCCGTACGGTTGGGCCTTCCGAGGGCTGTTAGAACAGAGTTTAATCTTGTTTCCTTTATCATCCGTAACGTCAGAATTGCCTGTCTCACGCCTTCGCTTTTTCTAAAACCGTACTGATCGTCATCTAACAGAGCTTCAATTGTCTTTTCCATACCAGCAGGAATTGATATAGGACACAGAGCAGGTGGGATGTGCGCTTCGCACGGATTCGTGAAGCCACCACGAGACCGACACATTCATGCTCATCCATCTCCAGCGCAGCGCTAATTGCGAGGGAGGCGTCGCACCTCTTGGAGAGGCTTGCAGTGAAGAGTACGTGCGTCTTCCAGTATTTTATTCTGGGGAGCAAGCTATATATTATTTGTCCTTCGTAAATCTGCTTACGGCGGCGATGCAATGATATAAACTCCAGCGTAAAAGATTCTACTTTTTTCTTTCTTTCATACCTATTGTGTTCCAGTCTTGCACCATTTTCAAAAGGGAAAGGACAGCAAAGAGGTGGACGGAGTAGGACGGGGGAGGAGGATAATAGTGGCACATGAAGCATCCACCACCATACAACGTAGAGGGTACAGACTCGGGTGGTGATACAAATTCTCTCCTGCTCTAGATTTGTTCTAAATGACCATACCGTAGGACTGTCAGAATAACTTTTCTCCAATGTCTTAAAGGCTACTCACATAGTTCTCCAGTTCTACCTAGTGTATTTTTTACTTTATGTTTCATCATTTCTTTTCAGAGGCTTCGAGTTTTCTTGTTCCCCACTATCAGGTTCTTTATTAAGTGCTGTGCTTCAAACGTACAGCATCAGATTAAGCCGTGTGGTTGAGCTCTTTTTTTCATAAAGGAAGTTTTCTGGTCTTCGTTCCTTCCTTTTAATCGACAAACTTGCTTTCCAGACAGCGTAATTCATATACTGCTTGTACTAAGTAAGTTTAGCGTAAGAAACATTTCTTCTCCTCTTTATTGTTTTCTTCTATCTTCTCTTCATACTAAATTAAACTCCGTTGAAAAGTGCCCTGAAGGCCTAACGGTATCGACCAGCCGCCGTGTCATCCTTAGTCTTTAGACATCACTGGATGAGGATATGGTGGTCAGCACACGGCACGCCTGGCCATTCCTCGGCTTACGATACCGGAGCCGTTACTTGTCAATCAAGTAACTCTTCAATTTGTCTCGCCAGGACTGAGTGCACCCCCTTGGCAACAGCACTCGGCAGACCCTAATGCTCACCCATCCAAGTGCTAGCCAAGCCCGACAGAGCTTAACTTCGGTGACGGGAACCGATATTGTCATTGTGGCAGAGACAGTGGCATCTTTTTTTCATTGGTAGACCGGATTTCCGCTGTACTGTGTGATCTATGACTGTTGATTCTTTCGTACTTCCTCCTTTCAGGCAGAAAGACAATACTATCTTTCAGCCTCAGCACTGAAGACTTTTTCCAAGGCAAATAACTTTCAAATTGAAACCGTGTCTTAGAGATGAATTTTGTTTATTTGAATTCCATAACTACTAATGCGATTTTGTTTCTGTGTGCATTATTCTTCATGTTCTTCTTCGTTGTCTTTCAGATATTAAACATCATCCAATTTAGGCCTCCGAACTGATTCTCTGGAAACATAGCATACACATTTTACTTCTTCTTTCCATTGTTATTTGTAAACAGCTTCAGAGCTGTCTACCCTTTCTCTTCGATGCTATCCCCTTCCTAGATCAGATCCTTGCTCTTCTACTACCTTCTTCGTGTTTGATTCAATTTGTTTGCATATTTCTCTAATTAATAAGCTCAGAATCGTGGGATATAGTCTCATGTTAGCTGCAGTAATCGCGAAAATATTTCGTGATACTTCTTACCGCTGCTGTAGTTTGCATTTTCTTTCCAACCACATACGAGTTCCATATTAAATGTTTACTCTGTTGTAATCATTGTCTTTTTCAATTTAATGTAACCAACTCGCTTTCCTTACACTGATACGGTTAAGAGCAGAAAAGGTTCTTTTTAGAGCTGTCTACCCTTTACATTTACCGCCCACAGAAAAGTTAGAGAGACTTTTGGAGAAAAGAGAAGCAGCTGAACGAATATCAAGAGTCAGATGGAAAACCAGTTCAAAGTAAAGAAGGGAAAGCTGAAAGGTGGAAGGAGTATATATATGGTCTATACGAAAGAGATGAAGATAGTACTATAGAAATGGGAGAGGACGTACGTGAGATAAAGTGGGAAATATGATACTGCGAGAAGAATTTGTTAGAGGACTAAAAGTCTAAACGTGGCCGCTAGGGTAGACGACGTTCCGACTCCTCCATCTGGTGAGTATGTATGAAACTGGATAAATGCCCTCAGACTTCCAGAAAAATGTAATAATTTCAATTTCAAAGAAAGAAGCTGCTGGCTGGTGTGAAAATTGCAGAACTATAAGGATAAAAGGTCATGGTAGCAAAATACTAACAGGAATTCCTTACAGAAGAATGGAAAAGACTGGTAGAAGTGGACCTCGGGGAAGATTAGTTTGGATTTCGGAGAACTGTAGGAACAGGGGAGGCAATACCTATGACTTATCTTGCAAGATAGGTTAAAAAAGGCAAACCCATGTTTGTAGCATTTGTAGACTCTGAGAAAATTTAACAATGTTGACTGGAATACTCTCTTTGAAATTCTCAAGGTAGCAGGGGTAAAACACAGAGAGAGAAAGACTACTTACAACTAGTAAAGAAAAAAGTCAGCAGTTATAAGAGTCGGGGGGTATGAAAGTAAGATAGGGGTGTAGCCTCTCCCCGAAGTTATTCAATCGTGCATTGAGCAAGCAGTAAAGGAAACAAAAGAAAAATGTTGCGTAGGAAGTAAATTTGAGGGAGAAGAAATAGAAATTTTGAGGTTTGCCGATGACATTGTAATTCTATCAGAGACTAGCACTTGGAAGAGCAGTTGAACAGAATGGACAATGTCTTGAAAGGAGGATATAAGATGAACATCAACAAAAGCAAGACAAGGATAATGTTATGTATTCGAATTAAATCAGATGATGCTGAGGGAAATCAGATTAGGAAACGAGGCACTTTAAAGTAGTAGATGAGTTTTGCTATTTGGCAGATTAGCTGATGCTAGCAGGAATAGAGAGAATATAAAACGTAGACTGGGAATAGCAAGAAAGGCATTTCTGAAGAAAAGAAATTTGTTAACATCGACTATACTCTTACGTGTTAGTAAGTCTTTTCTGAGAGTATTTGTCTGGACTGCAGCCATGTATGCAAGTGAAACATGGACGATAAACAGTTTAGACAAGAATAGAATAGAAACTTTTGAAATGTGATGCTACAGAAGAATGCTGAAGATTAAGTGGGTTGATCATGTAACTAATGGGGGTACTGAATAGAACTGGGGAGGCAAGAAATGGGTGGTACAATTTGACTAAAAGAAGAAATCGATTGATAGAACACCTTCCGAGACATCAAAGGATCAGCAGTTTAGTACTGGAGGGGAGTGTTTGGGATAAAAATCGTAGAGGGAGACTAAGATATGAATACAGTAAGCAGATTGAGAAGGCTGTAGGTTGCAGTAGTTATTCGGAGCCGGCCGCTGTGGCAGAGCGGTTCTAGGCGCTTCAGTCCGGAACCGCGCTGCTGCTACGGTCGCAGGTTAGAAACCTGCCTCGGGCGTGGATGTGTGTGATGTCCTTAGGTTAGTTAGGTTTACGTAGTTCGAAGTCTAGGGGACTGATGACCACAGATGTTAAGTCCCATAGTTGGTTGGGGGGGGGGGGGGGGGTGAAGGAGACCAGACAGCGAGGTCATCGGTCTCATCGGATTAGGGAAGGATAGGAAAGGTAGTCGGCCGTGCACTTTCAAAGGAACCATCCCGGCATTTGCCTGGCGCGATTTAGGGAAATCACGGAAAACCTAAATCAGGATGGCCGGTAAGTCCCATAGTGCTTAGAGGCATTTGAACCATTTTGAAGTTATTCGGAGACGAAGGGGGCTTGCACAGGATAGATCAGCATGCACAGTTGCATCAAACCAGTCTTCGGACTGAAGAGCAGAACAGCAACATTTCTCATATTACTACTGTTGCTTTTGCGCAACTTCTATTAATTTTTCGTGTATAAATTTGTCATTCCAACAGTTGCTTCTGACTGAATTCACTTAATTTTTTTTCTTTTACACCCTGCTATTGATTATTGCATTTTCTCTTAATGTTGTTTCCTTGCAACCAGTGCTTCCCGACTCTCCTTACCGCTATTATTGAGATTACGACCATTTTAATTACACGCTTACTTATCGTACTCCATTACTCTACGTCTGATCTATACCGTCAAGCCTTTTGATTAAAGGTGACTACCACTGGAATTGCCATTCCATTGTTGTAATAATTTCTCGTACAGACGCATCACTGAATTACACTATGTGCTTAGTAACAGGTGCTATACTTTCGCCACTCCATCAGCTATTAACTCTGAAGCCTGTGAAGACTGTAAATAATAAAAATGTACTAGGGAAGGAGTACACACTGAGACATATCTGTAAGTGTTATTTATTTGTTCTTGAGTGGGCTCCAACAAACTCTCTTATCCTAAGACAACATTTACTTATTTTTCTCCTTATCAGTAGATTCTGCCCAAAAACGATACTCTTGCAAATGCACTGCAGAAGCAAAATTTTGAATGAAACTCCTGCTATCATCAAACTAGCTCCAATTAAGCAACACTTCAGCTCCTGGCGTAGATGCTGTACTGGAATGAAAACTGCCGAAACACAGTTTGCCTCATCTTAAATCAGTATTAGCATATCAGAAGGAGAAGGCTTATAGAACAAAGCGAAGCATCAAGAAGACGTAAAATGGGCAGATTCAGAACATATCTGAGGAAGTTTGTTAGCACAGGATACATCACCGTATACAGGAAAAATATTTTAAGCGTATGTGCTCAGAGCATGCGGCCTTCACCGGAAAGATGACCTTAGAGGGGATAAGATTAAAGGCGAAGTGGCCCTCTTTGTGAATGACACCTACCACTCCACTTCTATCCGTCTCAGAGCAGCTATACAGGTAGTTGTTATAAAAGAGCATATTCCATACAGAGTTATACTTTGTAATGTGTACCTGCCATCCAACGAACTTTTGAATAGAGATGGCTTTTTCTGACTTGCTTTAACAACTACCCCAACCATTCCTACGGGAGAATTTTAACGTAAATAATGTCCTACGGGGATATGCATCAACCTGTTCCAGGGATAGAGTTGTTGAACGCCTCATGGTGTCAATAGTTATGCCTTCTTAATTCTGATAATAGGACTTCAATGGTGTCACTCTCCGCCATGAATTGTGCTTTCTTCTCTCCTGCTCTGATAGATATTAATCAAAGGAAATTTGTCGACGATTTCCACTGAGATGACCACTTCCCTGTCTGGATCCACACCTCACAAAGATCCATCTCTAAAAGGAAGCCGCCACGATGTATGCTTTGCAGAGGAAACTGCACATCGTACAGCCAACTGGCTGTTTTTGAGCGTGGAGGTAGCGTCCAGAACTGGGTGAATCACGTTACCAGCGTAATCCACCATACCGCCCTATCTTCAATCCCAACGCCCTGAGGCCGATTTTAGGGCGATATGTCCCATGGTGAGTGTGGCTTCGCAATCGGAGCTACAGATGTGGTCTTTGGTTCAAATGCCAACCATCTGTTGCGAACATCACAGTCCTTCGGGTCACTGAGGTAAAGCACAGAAGGACAATCAAGAAGAGCAAGAAAAGGTCATAGCAAGTGTTTATAGACTACAAATCGTCCCCCAGCTTTCCAAAAATATGGGAAGCTATAAAGAGGATATTTGGAAAATGTGTCAGAGCACCTAGCCTACTGTATTGAAGCAGGGACGTCTCCAGTCTCCTACAGCCATCGCATAGAATGACATTTTAACTCTGCAGCGGAGTGTGCGCTGATATGAAACTTCCTGGCAGATTAAAACTGTGTGCCGGACCGAGACTCGAACTCGGGACCTTTGCCTTTCGCGGGCAAGTGCTCTACCATCTGAGCTACCCAAGCACAAGCACGACTCACGCCCCGTCCTCACAGTTTTACTTCTGCCAGTACCTCGTCTCCTACCTTCCAAACTTCACAGAAGCTCTTCTGCGAATAAAGGCAAAGGTCCTGAGTTCGAATCTCGGTCCGGCACACAACCATCGCATAGTACTTCAGTTCGATGCCACTGAAACCGGGATCTATCCCCGCCATCGGGCACTAATGGGTAGAAGTGATTGGAATTTCAGTTAAAATAACATCGAGGACTAAAATTGCTTCTTTTCTATGTGGGGGGAGAATTTATTGCAGGAGTATTGTATAGTGTAAGTTGTAGATGAACGAATACAGTAACAGAAATCTTGTCTTAACGAAAAAGAAGTGGCTGCTATACCCTTGGTGACAGCAGGAGCCGGTGGCGTGGAGCAAGCCGTTCTGACGAGTCGTGTTGAACACTGCTGAGTGGAGCTCAGGCGCCCCGCCAATCGCCTCCTGCATCACGTCGCCAATAGGCAACAGCAGAGAATCGTTACCACCATCACATAAGAAACAATTAGGGATATTATGAACATACGTAACAGAGGTGCCTTATAAACCATTCTTAAATAGAGAAGAACGTCTCGACCAGTGACACTGACTTATGGCTCTGAGCACTATGGGACTCAACATCTTAGGTCATAAGTCCCCTAGAACTTAGAACTACTTAAACCTAACTAACCTAAGGACATCACATACACCCATGCCCGAGGCAGCATTCGAACCTGCGACGTAGCAGTCCTGCGGTTCCGGACTGCAGCGCCAGAACCGCTAGACCACCGCGGCCGGCGACACTGACTTACTTCAATGTATGCTGCTCTCTACAGATGCTTATATCAATGTGAATGAGGCAAAGATGGTTGATAGGACGTCAACTAATTATCAAGGAGACGGATGAGAGTCGATATACTCCACTGTCAGCAAAATATGTTGTGGCACCGCGTCGGGAGCCGTATGGAAGTCGATGAGCTCTATTTCCAGTTACTGATGTTGTAGAGAGATCTGCAGATGCCTTTTACTGTACATAAATATGTAGTAGTCCATAAATATGTAGTAGCCTGTTGTACAGTAAAGATGACATAACTGTAAAATTATCGTTTACAAGGCTACGACATTTCTTACAAACGCAATGGTTTAGACATTACATCTTACATAGTTGTTATATAATGCAGTACACATTCTGTGCTGATGAGAAACAACTTATACATCGAGGTTGCAAAGAAAGAATTAAAATAGATATTGCCACTAGGAAAGAGAAATTTAGTAAACCTGAAACTTGTCAAGTAGACCTTAAAACCAAATACATAATTTTAAAAGAGAAAAATATTTTCACTTTATGATGAATCAATAGCTTACAATGCTATAATCATAAAATCAGATGAAGATAACACCCCAGTTATAATAAAAGAACAGGATTATATTAGGTAGGTGCAAAAGTTCGTATCGTTTCTGTTTTGAATGTTGGTGATCCGGTTGCTGTAGGTTTACTTATCGATCGTCGTTTTTTATTTGTCGTTCACTGTTGCTATTTGAGTTCACAAACAGTCATTCTGTCATATGGAGATAGTGAGTGGAGCTGTAGACTCTGTAAAATGGAGTGCCAAGTGAAGAAATTGGAACGTTTCCGACATATTCTTCTGTTTGATTTCAGTAGAGGAGAGACAGCAGAGGAGGCATTCAGAAATATTTGCGCCTATATGTGGATAATGTCGTCGGATAGAGATGGCAAGAAGATGGCTTCCCCGTTTCAAGGAGCATCGTTTTGACATTAGTGACTCTCCAGGTCCAGGAAGTTCTTCAGCGTTTGATGAAGATCGATTAGATGCATGAATCCACAATGATCCACATCAGGCCGGCCGGAGTGGCCGAGCGGTTCTAGGCGCTACAGTCTGGAACCGCCCGACCGCTACGGTCGCAGGTTCGAAACCTGCCTTGGGCATGAATGTGTGTGATGTCCTTAGGTTAGTTAGGTTAAGTAGTCTAGGGGACTGATGACCTCAGATGTTAAGTCCCATAGTGCTCAGAGCCATTTGAACCATTTTTTGACATTTATTGTCAATAACTGAGACGTCTTGTAGACGCAACCCAGGAAAAACGACCAGTAAGACTGCGTTAAGTGATGCTACTCCACGGTAACGCCCGCCCGCATTCTGGTAGACTTGAATGACAAGTCATTCCATACCCATCTTATTAACCTGATCCTGCTCCCTAAAATTTCACCGTTTCCGCTATCGAACAACCTTCAAGGACTTTTGTTTGTTTGTCCATCCTTTTGACAGGAGGTCTTGAGCACAACGGCCGTTTACTATTGTGAGAAACTGAAACGCCTACAGCCGTCCTTATGATTTTATTTATAGTGTAGCTACCAGTTTCGGTGCTTCAGTGGCCATCTTCAGGCTGTAGTTGATGCTGAAGAGGTTGACTTGATCCCTATATATACCGCATCAGTGGCCAATATAACTTATTATGATGGTTGGAGTACAGACACCAAAGTTTTCAGATAGTCTGCATAACCACTTATGTCGGTCACTGATGCGATATATGTACGGATCGTGTCAACCCGTTCAGCATCAACTACTGCATGAAGATGGCGCATTGAAGCGTCGAAACTTATAGCTACAAAATAAATAAAATCATAATGACGGCTGTAGGCGTTTCATTTTCTCACCTTCAAGGAACTTCCTTTCTGGATGGAAATACGCTCCGAACACGGCTTGACGAGTACTGCGCCTCCAAACCATGTGATTTCTACAGTCGCGGAATCGGAAACTTACTCCAGCGTTGGCAGACTGTTGCAAATAGTGAAGCACGATATATTATTGATTATTTAAGTTTCTGTTGTGTATATCTGTTGTGTTTATTAAATCTACAGAAGAACGCTACGAACTTACGCATCAATCGAATATTTCCAAGACTTTAACAATAACATACAAGTCAAAAACGACCCAAACCCTACGTTTCTGAGGAAATTAAAAAATGGTGATGACAATTTTCTTTTTGTGCTGAAAGAAATAAAGTAGTCTCAAGGTTACGAATCCACATTTACCAAAATTAATTCCTCAGATAAATTTACATTAACCACATCTACCTATCTGTTGTACAATCAGGAACACAAATTGTCCATCATACAGAGTAAATAGAAAATTAAATATTATTTTGGAAGCCTTTTAAGTTTTTGGGGAAGATTTCAGTACCAAATATATGTTTCAATTATCTGAACAGACTTCCAAATTCAACATCCTCTACTACATTAACCTTGCGTCACTGGCCATTACCAACCTCTGTTATTATACCCCAATTAGAGAAACTATCACTATTATAACAGATAATCTCAACAGGCATAGAATAATGAACTGAGGGAAGTTTGGGAATTCATCAGATTTCCCGGGAGTGCACTATCCTTCAATTATTTTTTATTTAATTGGAAAATTTACGTTCAAAAGATGGACTTGCCAGGGGAAGCTCCCTGGCAGGCACAAAGGCAGGTATTTTTGTTGATCACAGAGATACCCAGTTTTTAAAAAATAATTCTCATGTAAGTAACAAAGTCATTTATTACAAAAGGATCACTGGTAATTAGCTCATCTCGAGCAAAAGCATTCAAAAAGAAAGTGAATTCCTGGCAGTGAAGTTGAACAATTTCCATCGAAGTCTGTATTTCATTGTTGAACATGAGCCCCATAAGAGAATCAGTTTCACAAATATAACGATTCCAAATATTAAGGGTAAATATAAACATCGGTTCAATACCTACAGAAAAACACACAACTTCTGATGTCATTATTAATGCCATACCTTGTCATCTATTCAGGCATAGAAACGGATCTATTCAGTCGATGGTCTTAAAATTTTGAAGTTGCCAATATAAACAAATAGAATTCAAAAATATACTGCTATAGGTAACAGTTATGATATTTAATATGTCGACACGTTGTCTACAAAAATAAAAAAGTCTCTTGAAAATTCAGCTCAGTTCACAATTAAAGAAATTTTTAGGTTTCTAAAAATGGCCTATGTAGGTAATATCTCCAATAAAATTAACAAATTATTTAAAAATACAGAATGAACCATAGCCTTCTCAATAAATAAGATTTTGCAAAATGTTAAAACCGCCCACTGATAACTATGACAACAAATATTTGAATTCTGTAGTATGTAAAATAATGTGTAACGCTTGTAACAATCATTACACAGGGCAAACAGGTAGGAATTTTCAAATTAGATTTCATGAACATACGTCCACAAAATCTAGCAGTAAATCTGTTTTTGGTCAGCATATTACTCAAATTCAAATGGCTCACCTAACCTATTGACATCACACACACCCACGCCCGAGGCAGGATTCGAACCTGCGACCGTATCGGTTGCGCGGTTCCAGACTGAAGCGTCTAGAACCGCTCGCATATTACTCAGATTGTGCATTCAGTTAACAGTCTAAAAATCCGGAGCACAGTCCCTTAAAGGCATTTACTTACTATTTTGAAAGGACTCGAAATTTACATACGTCTTCAAGAAGAACTGTTGTCGCTTCTTAACAAATAATTACATTCTAGAGAGAAGTTTTGCTTCAATTTGTTCGACAGACTACTGTAAAAATCCCAGCTCTTCCATTCTTAGCCTGTTTCATTAATTTTACTATTTTATTACCTTGAATCCATACTGAACATGAATGCCTCCTTTGGTATTTATATATTTTTTAACAATTCTCTAATGATGTCTAGAGCCCTTTGTCTTTATATTTTAACAAATTTTAACATTTCCATAATACTCTAAGAGAACTTTCATCACACCTTATATACGAACTTGGACCTACCGAAACATTACACCTACTGTACTCCTTGATACGTACGTGTAGGTCATAAGTATTTTTAAACTGTAAAAACACACCTCAGACGAGTGAATATATACCACCCTACATGCTGCAATTTGTGCCACAGGACATATACATCAGATTTACTCAAATAAGATAGTGTAATTTTTTTGGGTTGTGATAAATATTTTCATACATGGGTGCGCCATCCATAAAGGTATTTTGCGATTATATAAACACAGTCTGATTATCATGGCCTCTATACACACTTGTTATTGGAAATTTCCGCACTTTTTAAAATGACGATACTACTTGGTATTTCTTGTAAATATTATTTATTTTATTTAGTAATTTCCTATCATAGATTTCAGTAGTCTATTCTCTCTAATACACTTTATGTAGCGCGAATAGTACTACATGACTACACACAGCTTGTTGCCTAACACTGTGATACTTCTGTTATCAACCTGCTTGCTCGTTTAAACTGCACGGGAATCACGAGAAGTGCCAGTGGGAGTAAATGACTTAATAACCAGTGAGAAGAAGTAAGTTACGCGTGTGACATATGGAAGTTTGGGTCTGTCCGGGAAGCGTACTTGGACAGCCTGAGTGGTAAAGCGACTGCTAACAGTAAACATAAAATCCGGGTTCGAGTCCCAGTCCGCCACAAATTTTCATATATCTTGTAAGGTAGTACATCTATACGTATTTCAGTTAACTTGAATTACAAAACAAATTGGCCGAGCGGTTCTAGGCGTTTCAGTCTGGAACCACGCGACCGCTACGATCGCAGGTTCGAATCCTGCCTCGGGCATGGATGTGTGTGATGTCCTTAGGTTAGTTAGGTTTAAGTGGTTCTAAGTTCTAGGGGACTGATTACCTCAGACGTTAAGTACCACAGTGCTCAGAGCCATTTTTTGAACAAAACTAATTTCATTAGTTGAAAACTGTCGTTCCTCACCAAATATACATACACTTATAATACGATTTTACCGATCGCTTTATTTTCCTAAGGACAATGTTGCAAAACAGATTGGCGTTGTTCGCAGCGCTGTTAATATGGAGATCCATAATTATATTATAATTTTACGTTTATCAGTGTACAAAAAGAATCATACCTTGGACTACGCTATTAAACCGATGTTTTACAGAATTTTCTCCGAGCAATACAATTTTTTAGTTTATACTGACGAGTTTAAGATTTAATCCGAAGAATTCCATGGGCTGCACTGTATTATTTCTTGAATTTTCTCTCAAGTTTCTCGTGCCAAATACAGTTATGTGGAAAACGTACAGATGAAAATAACTTTCTCGTAATTTGTCAGTGTCAAGCAACCTAGCTCAATGAAACTTGGACCATACATAGACAGAACTGCTACAAAGTAGTAGGGAAGATAACTGAAAGAAATATTCAATGAGATCAACAGAAATGATAGTTTTATTCAAAGACAATAGTTATACTTAAGTCACTGCGATTTGTGATGGTCCCATGGAATTACAAAAGGCGGGACATGATTCCTAATGGGGTGTGTGGTCATCAAGGACACTAGTGCATGCTCTGCAATTTCCTCCCCTGCCGGCCACGATGTTAGTAAGGACTTCTTGTGACAGCACGTTCCATTCCTCCACAAGCACCGTTGCCAGCTATTGTATTGCGTGTGGACGTGCTTCAGTGGTCTCCTTAATGCATCCCACAAGTCGTCCATGCGATTTAAATGAAGGAAACGAGCTGACCCTCTATTCACCAAATATCTTCTCGTTCCAAGAACTCCTGAACCTTGCGCTGTAAGATGCTGTCGCGCAATTTCATCCATAAAAATAAGTCTGGGCAGAATGTAGCCCGAAAAGGTGAACGTGGGTAAGGAGTACAGATTCACAACACTGTCGATTAGTGAGTGTACCTTCTTTAAAGGCTGGGAGGTCATTATGCCCATGAAACATCCTGCCTCTCCGCACCACCGCTTCGTCAATGTTTCTGCGTGCATTACGTATTCCTCCTCTCGCCCTATGAGTGTTCGTCCAGAATCGCTACTCAGAATGAATCTGCTCTCATCCGAGAAGAAAACGAGACTCCACTTCTTATTGGTCCAATCCCCCTGCTCTCGGCACCATCGCAAATGATGCCGGCGTTGTGCGGATGGCAACGTAACACAGTGTACTGGTCGTGGTCAAAGAAGCCACCCCACGTAATCGCCGTGCCACTGTGCAGAGTGAGATTTCATGTCTTGCAGTCCTGTTAAATATGGTTGCAATTGCACCGGCTGTTTGACTTGGTTCGCTTCTGCTTGTTGCACAATGTAAAAGCCATCTTCTGCTGTTCTTGATCGTGGTGGACTTCGTCCTCTGTAGCAGTGCCTGTCGTTCGAAACAATGCCATGAACGGGACCAATCTCCTAGGTTACACACGTCACACCTCGACCTTCTCCCAGTTTCCCGATGATTCTTCAACGTGTTTTCTCTGGACCACGTTGTAATGAAGAACACCGCGATAGTGCACTGTAACTGTTCGCTGCTTGACACACACTGTCTTTTCACGTTCGTTCAACTGCCCCGTGTTGCGTGGCCAGTACCATTTTCGCTGCAGTCACAGGGACCTTACACTTTCTGGCGTCCAACTTTCTGTGCACGACTAGGAGACCTCTACCAACATGCTCCCGCACTTAAATTTATTTCCACAAGGTAGTTAATATATTATGGTTCTTTGTCAACCCCCTCCTTAAGTTTTGCACGCTAGTGTACATTTACGATGTATTGCGCTGAATTATGTGGGATCTTGTAAGAGCTGCAGCAGATACGGTCTATTCATGCTACCAAATTGCTCACCTACACCGACTTGCAGAGTACCCTTCAGGCTATCCACGACTTCTACCAAGCAGAAAAATATATTCACATAATTCACGACACTGACAGTTGCAGGTCAAGGTGGTGTCAAGAATCAGTTTTGTGATAAAAATGTAAATGTCGTGTGACTAGGGCCTCCCGTCGGGTAGACCGTTCACCGGGTACAAGTCTTTCGATTTGACGCCACTTCGGCGACTTGCGCATCGATGGTGATGAAATGATGATGAGGACAACACCACACACAGTCCCTGAGCGGAGAAAATCTCCGACCCAGCCGGGAATCGAACCCGGGTCCTTAGGATTGACATTCTGTCGCACTGACCACTCTTTTTTTTTTTTAATCTCATTTTTTTCGCTTTTGTTCGTTGCATCTGCTCGGGGCGGACGTCGTAAGACATCCGTTTATGTTCATTGTTGATCGATTAACTCAGTTTTTTTGTTACAGAGGGCACGGAACCCTCTGACCAAACACGCTGAGCTACCGTGCCGGCACCACTTAGCTGCCGGGGCGGACCATTTTTGTGGTAAGTTCCTTCGGGACCAAACTGCTGAGGTCATCGGTCCCTAGGCCTACACACTACCTCAATCTATCTTTAACTTACGCTAAGGACAACACATACACCCATGCCCGAGGGAGGACTGGAACCGCTTACGGGAGAAGCTGCGTGAACTGTGACGAGGTGCCCTTGACGACGCGGCTATCACCGCGGGGTCAATGAGGTGTCGTCTGTGGGTACCAGGAAGGTAGGGATTCAGGATAATGAAATAACATATGAAGCCGCTAAGGAAGCTTGCTTGCAAGGTACAGTTTCCCAATGTGCTGGCCCTGTCAATGCAGTTATCACGCTGCTGAGTCATAGGATCATGTAGGTGGAGGAGTGCTTAGGGTGAGGAAGGAATCTGCAGCCGGGGTAGCAAACAATACAGCCATGGATTTCCTCCTCCCGACCATTACGGGAGGAGAAGATACTCTAGAAGCGCCTCTGGATAGGACGCCGTCCCCTGACGCAATGGATTCCTCGTCCGACGAGAGGATCCGCCAGCATGCATTGCTTATGGTTTACAGATATCTATACTCCATATTTTAACGGAATGTGGTTTACATCAAGATATGAGACCTTTAACTGGCTTCCTAGCTTATCTGCCCTCTATTTTAGGAGATGGTGAATTGAATGTGGTTCGTGTTTTAACATGCTGTGTATTACCTAACCTTCTACATAGTTTCTTAGATAGAAGATTTCAAAGTCTTTTCGGGGTAAATGGTGCACGACTGGTTCATCTATTATGTTACCACTGATCAACCATGAACGGTTCCATGTTAAATTATCTAGCTGTTGTGTGGCTATAGTCTGTATATTTTAACGATGGATTCTTAAAAAATGTCTTGAGACACATGTATTTTGGTCTTCTGTGTGAAGATGTGGATGTACTGGGAAAAGCGAATGTCGGACAGCGTCCAGCTCACACAAGGCAAGCCTCCAGCAGGCCTGCAGGGTGATGGCGGCCTACGCGCCCCAGCAGTGTTGCCAGTGCGGCTGCCAGCAGCAGCGCCCTTCCAGCCGGACTCGTGGGTCTGTAGTAGAGATGGGGGATCCGCTCTTGAACTAATTCATAGAGTTGAATCTTTCAAAGGAGTGAACAATCAGTGATTCAGAAAAAAAGAACGGTAGCTCCAAACGTTTCCCACGGCAGAGAGAGAGAGAGAGAGAGAGAGAGAGAGAGACGGAGCATATCAGCAGCGCCTCTGCTGGTCAGAGCACAGTGCACGCCACACAACACAGCCAGCGCCGGCCTCTGCCCTGCTTCTACCTTGGCTGCCTGCATTGTGCAGTGCCGCATTGGATTTTGTGTTTCACATATGCCGTGCCGTCTCTGTGCGTCGTCTGCCGCTTGCAGTGTCTGGCGCAGCTTAACTTCGCATCGCACTCTGTCGGCGATCGTTTCAGTCACACGTCCTGCCCTCTGGGCAGTTGATGCGAGCAACAGGACAGAGAGCCACCTAGCGGATAACGTAGGAACTACTTGCAACAACCTGCTCGCAAGGGAATGGACAATTTGTCTCGGAGCGGGTGAGTCCACCGCTCCCCCCACCCTCAGAACTCGCCCGCTCAACGCTCACCCCACCGTCTCGACTCTAGCCAGAGTGTTGAGCAAAGCGACTCAGGTGTCACTGCGGTCTCTGCGGTCACGCAGTAATACAGCTTGCGGTTCGACCTGCTCGACTCAGCGCATCTGCATCGGAGTTCGTTCCTACTTCGTAGTAATACCGCTATGTATATTACATTATTATGTTATGTATACATCAATTGTTTTTATTTTATTTTTATTTGTTTAAACTGATTAGATTAGGTTCCTGATGACTCCTCTTACTATAGGATTTTTATTATGGACACTCGAATTTACGCTTTAATTACGAGCGAACCAATAAACGTATCGCAAAATGTGATACACCAATATTTTCCTTGTTTTATTCTGCGTAAGGCTATATGCAGCACTTTCGTTTTACAGTCAAATTTATATATTTTTTTCTTATTCTGGTACGGATTATGCGATTTTAGGCGTCTTCGGAAGGAAACGTTCACTTTAAAAATATATGGCTTGCGATGTATTTGTATGAGGTTAATGAAATTTTAATACATTATAGCCGAATATATTGTTAATGTAAATCTCAAGTTACAACATTTTCCGATCACCCAGAAAACCATGATAGTGCAAAATAAATCAATAATCAAAAACTTTGTCATATCGTGGAAATTTCAATAAACAATACAAAATTCTTACTCATTATCTGTGTTACTTCAAAATAGGATCAAATAAGATCAAAATACAGGTATAGTACTGGAATAAACCAAGTTTAAAGGGCAATGTGCCTTCCATTTATTTTCTATTGTAAATGAGTGGTGAGTCATGAAAAAGAGCTAATTCATTTCAGGGAGTGAACAGTTCTGATCCAATCTCTGAAAAGAACAGTTTTGCCCATCTCTAGTCCGTAGGCGATTCAGGACAGCTACGGATGCCGAGAGGCGACCTCACTGGACAGCTGCAGCTGACACGAGGGCTGAGGCTACGCACTGGTCAGTCAGCAGTCGTTACTCATCAATCCAGTATTGAGACGTTTGTTACTGAGGGTGGGGTATTTATGTTGGCGCTTCCCATGCTTTCTGTGGCGACGGGGATGACTGGACATCACTGAAATGCCTGTGCTAGCAAGACAGAGAGGATTAGGTTGTGGAAAGGGGCCAAAATAAGTTGCTGTCAGTTGTTCTCAACATACAAACTTTATTCATCAACACACAATATTAGAACAGGGATGCAAAACACTCAAAACCTTAATGGACCTTCTTTGATTAACTTTAGATCGGCTGAAGGCCACACTCAGAATCCAAGACGCAGGGCCTAAGCAAGAAATTGAAATACAAGGTTCTTCTGGAGGTTGCACGCAAGAATATTTTCTAAATTTTCAATCTAAACAGGCTGAAGGCCTTAGCCATTTAATTTTAATGGAACTTTCCTGGAGTCCACATATTAAGCAATAAGAAGAGTTTGAATCAAAAGGCAGAAGGCCTTATCTTAAAACATTTCATGCAAAATTCGGCTGAAGGCCCTTATAAAGAATAACAATCTCATGCCTTAAGGGCAAGACAAAAACATTAATTTAAGAGATATTAATACTCGGGTGAAGGCCTGTAACACCCCACCCATCACTTATCTGGTTTTGGCGTGTGTCCACCCCAGCTAATTGACTAACAGATCAAGAGAGAGTGCAAAACCGCCGCAATATCGGATAACGCAAAGAAAGTAATAAGGTCCTGTGACTCCTGATTGAACTGCGGTGGCAGTGTTGACATTAATTGATTCAGAATTGATCACTTTTAATTAAAAATAGGTGCACATTGATGTTATGTTCAGCTATTGAACACCATATGCAAATATTGAACATAAAATTAATTAAGAAAGTGACTTGGGATTTCAAATACTTGATTGAAAACAGATGCAGTCAATTAGCACAAATTTATTTTAACTCCCGACCTTCAATCATCACATTACATGACGCTCCTAACAGGCAGTGGTAATAAACTGCGTTTACGTGGAGTATAGCGTGATAACTCAAAATTAATTCCTATTGACTGACCCACGCGTAATGCGAAGTGCGAGAAGAATTCCATACTACACAGCCCATGAAACCCTCTTGGAAACTTTGCCGACATGATCCAACAAATTAATTAGTGGCCTAACTCAAGCTGGAGCAGGTGCAATATCACCAAAGTCAGCGTGCCGGTGCATCGTCGTTGTGCGGACGTCGGCCGGCCTTGTCGTGCTGCAAGGCTGCGCTCGTCTATTCACTCCTAGCTATCTTGCTCAGTACATAGCTGAACCAAAATTTTCTATCTCCAAGCTCAATCGTTCTGTTTGCCAAGTCCTAAACTGCAGAGATGCTCACTCTCGCTCAGGCAAGCTGAGTAAAGAACGCCACATCCGCACTCTAGGCAATCTGGGGATGGAAGACCTCTACGGAGACTTCTGCCAGTCCGCTCTTTGCCTCAGTTTCCCCTCCAGCAAAATCACTTACGCAAATTGCAGAACAAGATGCGTTAATTATGCGTCGCTTCCCAGCGCCGACCAATGCCTGCTCTGGGAAGTGAACAAATTCCCCCAAAATTTCCCTTCGTCTCAACTTCTGCTATTTAGCTGCTCCCAGGCCACCTATCAAGCTTAGCATCTGTACAAAACACCAATTTTTCTGGAATTCTGGCTCCCAGGAGAGTACTTCAAATTCCTTGGTCCTACGTTCCCATTGGAGGCAGGCGTATTTCATTCTGTTACTCTTCACCTGATTTACTTCAGACTCTGTGGACCGTGAATTCAGCATGAAGTTGCTATAGTCATGAACACGCATATTTTGGCCTCTGTTGACTGCTCCACCGTAGCTTTGCACGGCTTTCTCGCATGTTTCACTGATAACGGGATGACAGACATTTATCAACAGGCATACAAGTTCTCCGTCTGCTTCCTGTTACATCAGCATGGGGTCAACCACCCCCTCACTGTCACTCATCTTAAGGCAGCTGGAGGCCACGCCCCGTTACAGCTTTCTCAGAGTTTGGTCCGCCTTAAGCTGCCTATTGTCGCTTCCGTTGTTGCTCCCCAGCTGCACTCGCCCCCGGTCACGGTCAACTCTGAATAATTCTCTGGGATAAACTAGCCTCTAGTAAATCGACACATTTCCACAAAGTTTTCATGTCACGGGAATTACTTTAAAACCATCACCCAACATTAATTATTCCAATACGTCCATACTATACGTCCATACTATACCCTCTACAAGATGCTTTGTGCCTTGTCAGTCATTTTTGTTCAGCCCTACTGTTCGCTCAACGTGAGTTCGGTGATCTTTAATGACTTCATGTAACGGGCATAGTTCTTGCCACCTTACAGGCCACATATCAACAAAATATGTTAAACGGCTTAAGGCCTAGAAAAAGACTTTCAATTTAAAAGGCAGAAGGCCTTACCTTAAAACATCTCGTGTAAAATTCAGCTGAAGGCCTGATATAAAAGAATAACAATCTCATGCATTAAGGGCAAGACAAAAACATTATTTTAAGAGATATTGATACTCAGCTGAAGGCCACACATCAACCTAATAACTAAAACCCAAACAGGGAAATTACTATGTAACACGCAAGGAAGTTACCAAGGGTTAGCCTGGGATTGTAACACTAACGCCCATTTAGGTGAGACAATCAGCCTGTCCAATGACTTCTTAGTCTGAAGGTAACCCAACCGACAGCCAGCCAACCGACCAATCAACAAAATCAGTTACACTCCAGACAACCAGCAAACGGCCACAAGATTTCAATACAACGACACACAGAATATTGACGCCCACAACGGCCAACAACACCTCAGCTGTCGGAACTACACACCGCGCTGGACAGCAACAGCACGATGAGGAAAATACACTGCCGAAAATTACGTCAATGACCAGAGCAGGCAAACGGAACGTCAACGGCCACAAGGCAGAAGATACCGCTGGTCAACTTGAATAACAGGGAATAAATTAAGTTAAACTTCACAGGAAGATGGCTGGAATCTTAGCCGACTTGAATACATGCACGTTTGCTCGTGGAAATATCCCAAATCGACAACCAGGATCAAACGAAGAAATGTAAACAGTTGACGCTCGAAGTAGGTTAAGTGAGGACAGAACTTTCATGTCCAAGACCTGTGGGGGATGAATTTCGTAGCACCCGCAAGCAGCATCTCACACTCCAACCGCCCGTGCACACCGCCAGCGGCCCCGGACAGAGTAACCGCGATGGATACTTCCTTGCTGCTCCACGCCAACCGACCGACTTCCCAGGCCCGGAAATGGTGAAAGGACCAAATATACGTCAGCCGATCAGACGACCAACCAAACGACCTGTCGGAGGACAGTTTGTGTGTGCCGCCAGCTGTCGGCAGGCACTGACTGTCCGCGCCTCACCGGTGCTCCGTCTCCGACTTGAGTGCTGCTGCGTCCCGACTGCACTGCTGGTCCATCTCGAACCCACTGCCAGACACACGACAACCCGGAAATACCTTGGGTCGCTCCAGAGATGGTACGACAGTGCACTTATCGATACGCGCTGCTCCTGCCACTCACGGGTAAGTAAGGCAGGAAGTAAATAGAATAAGACAATGAGGCGGCAGCACTGTAATAGAAGATGACAAACAATAAGTGCCATGAACACGAGCCGTGCAAGGCTCAATCACGTGTCCTGGTTTTTCCTCGCTGTTAGGTCTTCTAATGACTTCAGAATTTAGGCAGCTTCACCTTTATGAGGCTCTTTTCTCTTGGCTTGACACCTGAATAATTGTAGTTGCGTTGCACCTGTCCTTACTTACGAAACTCTGCTTTGTAGCTAGTACAACGGTTTCTCTCGGTTTCCATTGTCGTTACGCTTCGCTTGCAGACTTGCGTGCTCGGTCGTTCCACCGTGCTGTGATAGCTTCCGTGTTTGCCGCAACTCGCTCAGCATTTCCCCGTAGCTCGCAGTCTACTGACCACTGACACAAGTGGTTCGGCTTCCAGGAGCCGCCAAGGTAGAACTTGGACCAGCTTTTAGTGTCTGACAGGGATACTATCCTGGAACGTAACAGCGTGAATCGAGAATCTCGATGATTTTTCTCTGTTATCGACAATGGTACTGGCAAGATATCGGTCCAACTGTAAGTAGGCTGTTTAGGTTTTCTTATTGGCAATGTTAAGTAGCGCTCTGTATGAAAATCACTGGCTGTGCTGTGTGCAGTCTGTGGCTAGTTTGCATTGTTGTCTGCCATTGTAGTGTTGGGCAGCTGGATGTTAACAGCGCGTAGGGTTGCGCAGTTGGAGGTGAGCCGCCAACAGTGGTGGATGTGGGAAGAGAGATGGCGGAGTTTTGAAATTTGTGAGACTGGATGTCATGAACTGCTATATATTTTATGACTATTAAGGTACATACATTGTTTGTTCTCTATTAAAATCTCTCATTTGGTAACTATCCCTATCAGTAGTTAGTGCCTTCCGTAGTTTGAATCTTTTATTTAGCTGGCAGTAGTGGCGCTCGCTGCATTGCAGTAGTTCGAGTAATGAAGATTTTTGTGAGGTAAGTGATTTGTGAAAGGTATAGGTTAATGTTACTCAGGGCCATTCTTTTGTAGGGATTTTTGAAAGTCAGATTGCATTGCGCTAAAAATATTGTGTGTCAGTTTAAGCACAGTCCTGTATAATTGTTCAAAGGGGATGTTTCATATGTCGACCCTTAGCCGAGGATACCTCACTGGAATCTTCTGATTTTTTTCTTGTAGTTTGTGCAATTAGTGCAGCCTTTGTTTATTGCTAGCGCGTAATTGTAGAGAGACTTTCCTTTGTAGTTGTAGTTTTTCATTCTTGTACAGTATAACAGTTGTGGCATGCATGTAGATTTGCACCAAGTATTTCGCAGCTGCGCTTGCAATTAACTAGATATTATTTTCAGTGCTATATTAATGTGTTCCCCTATTTTTGCTCTTCAAATTGTGTTTTTCTGTGTCGTCGTGTGAAATATTGTGACAATAATGGCGTGTGAAAAAACGTAATACTAGGCTCCAAAGTAAACTGAGAAATGACAGTGAAGACGAAAGCAGTGTGTTAGCGCCACCGTGTAATGAATTAACTAATGTTCAACATAGTAATTTGGTAATTGTGCATAGGGAAATGGAGCGGGCGGCAAACAATGGCGTAGGCAGTCAAACAATTAGTGAACAGGAAAGCATTATCGATCGATCGCTCGGCAACAGCTCGCCTCAGGAATCCGAAATGACAGGGCACAATTTTGCAAATACTGTAGATTCAGGTTTTGCGTCCTCACCGTTTTCTCAAATAAGTCAACACACATTTTCTGCTTGTCAAAATGTGAATGTTGCCGGTGCAAATGCACTGCCGAAAAGCATAGAGGAACAGATTCCAGATTGTTATTACAGCTAATGCAACAAATGGAACAAAATCAGAGACAAACACAGCAAAAGCTTCAAAAGTTAGACACAATGGAACAAAATCTTCAAAAGTTAGACACAATGCAAACTAGCCACAGACTGCACACAGCACAGCCAGTGATTTTCATACGGATCGCTACGTAACATTGCCAGCCTACTTACATCACGTATTCCAGAACTTCCGAGAATGTTCTAATTTCAGGTTTCAACTCGATAATAAATTACAAAAGAAATATTTTTTCATACACTGTCAAAGAACCATAGATCTTGGTATGGCAGTAATTTGGACCTGGTACGTCTGCCCGTTTCTGAGAAACTTGGTGCTTAACAGACGGACAGACATGTAAGATACGAAAATAATTTCATGTGATATAAGAAATAAACAATTTTCGGATTTTTTTCCTTTGTTTGTCTGTGAAATCTTCCTTTCTGTTAAATTTCAGGATACTTCGTCAACAAGAAGTACTCTGTAGGTTTTGAGGAGTGATCATAATTGTTCAGAAGGCTCTCAGCACTATGGGACTTAACATCTGAGGTCATCAGTCCCCTAGAACTTAGAACTACTTAAACGTAACTAACCTAAGGACATCACACACATCCATGCCCGAGGTAGGATTCGAACCTGCGACCGTAGCGGTCGCGTGGTTCCAGACTGTAGCACCTAGAATCGCTAGGCCACAGCGGCCGGGTTTGAGGAGCGAGTTTGTACCAAAAAATGTGATGAAATTTATGGTATCTTTTGATTGCATTGACATAGAAGTTTCAACTTTTTATACCTCCAAGGGATTATAGGTCTTAGCCTGTGATACAAATTTCAGCTTGATACGTCTACACGTTCTTAACAAAAAAGGGTTTCTAACAGTCGGACGGACAGACGTATTAGAAAGTCATCCTACAATGGTTTCGTTTATCCGGCTGAGGCACAGAACCCTAAAAATTAGCCACATTTGTCTACAAACTATTTAGTAATGGCGCTGATGACCTCACTGCTGAAGTGCCGTAATACCACCACCGCTATCATCGTGTGCCTGCATTCGACCTTACGGGTTTCTACGTCAGCTACGCCGTCTTCACGGTCTAGAAGGTGCCACGTTCAGCAGTTTACGAGTCTTATAAAAAGGCATTACACCAGCGACGGCGAGTGCAGCTGCTTCGGGAGCCTCTGGTTTGGAGCAGCCGGAAGGCAGGAGGCGGGGAAATGGCGCCAGAGCCACTAGCACCGACACTCCGCAACAGGCACTTGAGCTCTGCCGGGGGGCCGCTATGCAAAGGCGGCGGCGGCGCACATAAACAGCGGCAGGACAGGCCAGCCGGCTATCTGGCCCTGCAGGTAGCGGCGCTTGCGGCTAACGGTAAGCGCGCCCTCGCCGCCCATTCCGCGGCTCTTTTCTGCGGACCGTGGGCCACTCTCGAGGCTGCGATACGGTAACTGCGGGAACCAGCCGCAGCACTCGTTCCGGCACACGTGTTCCCTCCGGCGCCGCCTCTCTATGGCTTCTCCTTTACGTGTTTCACGCCTCTCCCTCCTCGCTGTCGGACATGTCCTCACCTACACAAAACGTTACCGTCTTATCAGACATTGTTGAGACCAGTTCTCTCCTACGTGAAATTTACAATACTCATAAAAGTTCCAAAGGGCAGTCACAAGAAAACGCACACACAGGCTTGTAGTTCGCAAAGATTTATTACACATATCCCCAAGCCCTCCGGGGTGGCCGAGCGGTTCAAGGCGCTACGGTGTGGAACCGCGCGACCGCTACGGTCGCAGGTTCGAATCCTGCTTCGGGCATGGATGTGTGTGATGTCCTTAGGTTAGCTACGTTTAAGGAGTTCTATGTCCTAGGGGTCTGATGACCTTAGAAGTTAAGTCCCATAGTGCTCAGAGCCATTTAAACCATATCCCCGAAAACAGTTTTACAAAATATTTTACAAAACTGGCCTTCCAATAGCCACGAATAACAAATATAATTAAAAACCTTATACATCTTTACAAGAGTATATGGAATGAAACAAGTTAAGTAAAGATCCTTCTTTTTACCTAAATAACAAATAGCCCCAGATAAATACAGCTGATAAGCATAATTGCCCGCAAATTTAACAGGAATTTACCGGGAGTAAATTCCTACTGGTAAAACAAGCAACAGAACAGAATATTAAATAACAAATTTTTAGTAAAAGAGCAAATCCCCCAACATGAACCTTAGACCAATAAACAGATCGTAGAACAACGGAATTCCATCAATTGTAAAGTGACTTACTCGACTGAATTCACTCGTGAAATCCCTTTCAAGTATAACAACAATATTTAGGCAGAAAAGATCGTTGTCTTAGTCAGTTTAAGTTCCACGCAACAGTGGGAACACTCCAGCGTATGACCCACACTAATACAACACTGACCATATTACTAGGAACAGGGGACGCACCTTGGCGCAGCCAGAACACATTAATAAGAGGAATCTCAAGAGAGAATACTCAGCTTCTGTCAACTACTGGGGCGAGCAGCGACTCTGACAGGACACAGCCAAGTAGCGCGGACCGTCACCAAGGGGTAGCTGGCCGAGCTAACGGCGTCCGAAAATATTTCAATCAAGGCGCCGCCCTGTATTGGCCAATCCGAAAGTGATTATGCCCGCAGCTCATAGTACTGTAACATTAAAAAGAGACAGACAAGCAAACCAAAAGACACAATATAAACCCTCTTATTTCATAGTTATGGAGCCCCTTTAAATTTAATACCCTTAACACATGCAAGACCTAATAAGCCGAGTACACCGCTTGTTTGTTACATTTCTACGACCTTCAAACAGGAGCGACTTCAGTAATGGATAGGAACTGTGATTTCTGTGTGCAGATGTGAGCTGAGATGGTGACCCTTCGCTCACAGCTCCAGGCTGTGTTGGCTTCCGTCACACAGCTTGAGGCTGCTGCCAACGAGCGTCACTGTTGGGGGTCAGACGAGGGGAAGCGAAGGACGTCGAGCACGACCCATGTGTCCCCCGATCAGTCTACTGCTGTGGCCACTGCGGATGCTGCCTGCACTGAGGTTGATCTCCTACCTGTGGTCGAGTGGGAGATCATTCCAAAGTCTGACAGGCAGCGAAAGACTTTAAGACTTTTGGAGAGGCCTCCCCGGTTCGTTTGAAGATCAGGTTGCGGCCGTTATCTGTGTCTGACGATGTCTCTAAGCCACCCTGTTCCACAAAAAGCTTCTCAGCCTGCAAGGCCTGGGCATTCGCAGAAGGTGGGTTTGCTGGTAGCTGGGAGCTCCAACGTTAGGCGCGTAATGGGGCCCCTTAGGAACATGGCTGCCAAGGAGGGGAAAGAAGCCAGTGTGCACTCCGTTTGCATGCTGGGGGGGGGGGAGTCATTCTGGATGTGGAAAGGGTGCTTCCGAATGCCATGAAGAGTACAGGGTGCAGCCAACTGCAGTTGATGGCTCATCTCAGTACCAACGAAGTGTGTCGTTTTGGATTGGAGGAGGTTCTCTCTGGTTTCGGGCGGCTAGCGGAAATGGTAAAGGCTGCCAGTCTTGCTTGCGAGATTAAGGCAGACTTCACCATCTGAAGCATCGTCGATAGAACCGACTATGGTCCTACAGTGCAGAGCCGAGAGGAGGGTCTGTATCGGAGGCTCAGCGGTTCTGTGACCTTGCAGGCTGCAGATTCCTTGACTTGCGCCATCGGGTAGTAGGTTTTCGGGTTCTGCTCAATAGGTTAGGAGTCCACTACACACAGGAAGCGGCTACAAGGGTAGCGGGCACTGTGTGTGGGAGGGACTGGGAGGTTTTTTAGGTTAGAGGGTATCAGGAAATCACAGAAAGGACGTCCCTTTAAGAAGGGGCGTGTAAAACACAGTAAGGTACTTGTAGAAAAGATCAGTATTGCAGTTGTAAATTGTCGTAGCTGTGTTGTGAAAGAACCTGATCTCCAAGCCCTAACAGATCTTTTTTTATTAAAGTTTCGCACAGATGGCTGGCCAAGCCATAGCCCACTCTCTCCCTTACCCCCTCACCAATCGTCCAATACACCGATTATGTTGCCCAACCACTTAGCACCCTCACAGATTCCTTCAGTTCCCCTTTAACATTTCCAGGACATCCTGTAAACTCAGTACCTAGCAATCAATCACCCAAAAATCGTACACAACCAGCATATCCAAATCACAAAAATCAAATATTCCTGCGATTAACTTCCGATCACAAACTTCACTGGAAACCCCATTTACTAATTGATCATCAAAGAACTTACAACAGACTGAAATTACTAAAAGCCAAACATATATACTGCACGCTTCTACCGTCATTCACAGGGCAAAAGTAATATGATATACTTTCCGCTACCGGTGTTGCTTGGACTTTCGCTGCTCCAAAATTTTATCAGTTGCTAGAAGTCTGAGAGCCACGCTTTGCACCTGACATTCTGCACCAGTCCTACATGCATCATTTAGTACTGATTTCACCACTTCTAAAGTTCCCAGAACATATATAAACCCTCTACATTCCACAAAAGTGATGAACGAAATATCACCCTGTCCCGCTCCTCAGTTAACTTGGACCCCTTTGCCATCACTACATACACATTTCTACTGTTTACCTCCATCACTCTATTCCCTGAACCAAAGAACCTATAACCGACCTCCGCATCCGGCACAGAAAGGGGTGCAGAGATCTGATAGACACTCAACCATCCATTTGCCTCCCATTGGTAGCCATATTGTATTACTTCGCTACCCATGTATCCACTCATCTGTCCATTTACCATGCGAAGCTACTCGCACACCATCAGTGCACAGCCATCTCCTTGTGAACGACACCGTATTTGTCAACACATTTGATATATTTAACATTATCTTTAATAAAACATCTTTCAATATTGTGAATATTTCTTTAAAATTCAAAAATAAATGAAGGTCGAAGCGCACCTTAATGACAGCTGACAGTTCGCCCCCATGATAACAGAAGGAAATTACTGTGAAAGTTGAGTTACAATTATATTTCACATGAAGCAAGGTATTTTTCTTGTAATACATACACCGTGGTACACAAAAAATTATCTGTAACGACCTCTCTTTAAGTTCTTTATGTTTGGAAGTAAGCTTTCTATACCTTCAGCATGTCCTGCTGGTCGCTGGTATGTACTCCAACGTTCACGTCTTACTCGTACTCCATCAACATTACAATAATGTCTATCGTTTCACTTTATGGTCTGGAATATATAATGCAACTTAATTTCTTATGTCGATACCGTCCATTATTTCTGCGCACTGATCTTTGATAACCTGATCTAAGAAACTGGACCTCAACTTGTGCTTTAGATTGACATTTTTGTAATTGTACTCAGTTTCAAACTGTATCCCTATGGCAACAGACATTTTTAGAAATATTCTACATACTGTCAGTTATTTTATACATTTTCTCGAGAGGAAAAGCTGGTTTTTCTTACATTCCGACCTGTCTCCACCTCGCACCCACTCACTCTCCTATTTTAAGATGCAGTGTTGTCAAATCTGATAATAGGGCCAGACTTTTCGAACTATTTGCATTTATTTATTCATTATCGAGCTTGGCCGTTTACAACATTTCCGATATCCTCTCACTGTAGAACTGACAGTAGCGTTGGTGCTGAAAACGAAAAAATTACATCTGCTGACTATGAGAGAATATGGAATGACAAACGGTACTTCACAACCTACTGTTGAACATAACTCACTGTTACAGTAAATAGCAGTTTACAGGGATCTGTGGCACTACGTAGTGACGTACCTGCCATACTACGAGTTTGAAGGCCAGCAGCACTGCTCCACACATGTGAAACTAACATGACCTTTTGACTTTACCTTAGTGCATGTATCAGCACGCTGCTCTCCAGTATGTGAATTATGTGTAACTAACCTTTCAACAAACCTATCGGGGACGTCTCTGTGGCGTTCCTCTGGATCCCAGGACATGTTGGTATCTGTGGAAATGAGGCGACCGATATAGCGGCCAAGGTTGCAGTCTCTCTTCTTAAGCCTGCTATTCGCATGATTCCCTTCGCCTATCTACGGAGTGTTTTATGTCGTCTTGTTGCTCTTTTCTGGCACGCACATTGCTCGACACTTCCCGATAGTAAATTGCGGGACGTGAAAGCTCTTCCCTGTGCTTGGACCTCGTCCTCCCGAACTCGTCGTCGGGAGGAGGTAATTTTAAGTATACTCCAGATGGAGCACTGTCTTTTTAGCCATCGACATCTTTTAAGTAGCGATCCTCCCCCACTTTGTCCCCACTGCTCTCAACTGTGGACGGTGAGACACCTCTTACTTGAGTGCCCCTATTTTACTCCGTTACGCGCCCGTCTACAGCTGTCGCCTGATATATCTTCCATTTTAGCAGATGATACGCGCTCAGCTGATAGCGTTCTCGAGTTTATTAGTGCCAGTGAGATGACGTCAGTCATTTGAAGCTCTTTTTGGGGACAAACAACCCCCCTTCTATAGCGGTTTTTTAAGCTTTCCTTCTGTTTTTAGTTTCCCCACTTTTTTGACTTTCGCTCCCATTGCTGCTGGTTTCCAGTATGGTTTTTTTACCTTTTCCTAAGTCACAGACCGGATGCCAATGACCCAGCAGTTTTGCGCCCTAACCATAACGAGACAAGAACAAACCTATCCTTGGAGAAATCTGCTTACAATTACCAATGAAGATTAACTGATTATAGTAGAAATGAACTATATTGTGGAGGTCCAGTTTCCTTGTAAGTTTGTCATTATATCAAAAAATGGCCCGAATCAGTGTTCACAGTGCCTGCTCAAACGTGAATACCGTTAAGAGTGGTACAAAGGCTACACACTAAACTTCACTCACATAAGAGTTTATGTTTTAGAAGTACCAGAACATAACTAATCCATGCTGAGAAGACGCCGTTAATGCTTTTTGCCATACGAAAAGTCTCACGCCTGGCCAGTATAGTTAGCAGAGCCATCATTATCTGCTACGACATTCTCCAAGTCAACAAATCTCATTATTACAGATCGAAACAACAGGTTCATGGGCGATGATAATACCACAATACTTGAGTGGCTAACAGCTCGCTAATACGTCCTCTTCTCTACCTTTGTACGCTGAAGTGCTGCGTCGCACACACCATAAGCTTTGCTCATGAAATAAGCACGTATAAGCCTCAAAATTTATCCACCAGCAGAAATACATTTCAAACACACTATTAAAGTTCACTGTCTGCGCGACTTCACTTAAATGACGTTGCTAGCACAGTATGTGCACAAACAAAGCTTATTTTGCCATCAAGACATAGCGACAATCTCCTTACGTCCGTCCCGTTCGACAGCCTAGCCGCATCTCCTCTAACGATGGCATGTTGGCATCTGGAAGTGTTGTAACAGTTTGCCAAATATTGTCTTTGCTTGCAATTACATCATTCTCATGAAATGACGATGGAGACAAACTCTAGTCAGTGCTTTTATATATATGGTGTCTTCTCTCCTGTCCGTCACAATAAAATGTTTGGTGGACTATTTTTCCTTCCGGCTGGGTCCACTGATGGAATCGTCGACGCGGACCGAAGTGAAGGGTTGTTTGCCACAGAGATCTGCGCCTTAACTTTTACGTTTGGTCCCTTCTCTGTATACTCGCGCCTGCCCCTGCCCTTTCCAGACTGTGCAGGCTGCGCCCGCCACGTTGACAGCCGATTTTTTTTTTTTTTTTTTTTTTTGGCGTGGGGGGTGCGGGGGCTCCGCCGCTCCTGCCTCCGAATGCCCTACCCAGCCTACCTGCCATTCAGCCACTCTTTAGTCAGATCTGGTAGGCTCTCCTAATTAAAACTTATATATCTCCATTCTACATACCTGATCGTTGTGCTCGTTTTTCCATTATTATTGTAGTAGCATTCTCCATTATTTCACAGGTTTTCCAGTTAGTTACATTTCTGAATTATTATTCCTAATTTTTAAATTGTTAATCATCAGCTTGAGTGCCCAGTTTTATGACACTATACTGCCATGTCTCACGTTTACAACCAATCATCGTCAATCAATTTTCCCCTTGTACTTTGGCTCTCGCCATCTGTTGCCATTTTTTACTATGATAGTCTTTCACAAGCTGCAACGTAGTCGCGAATTGAACCGTGACCCGAAAGTAGAATAAATTTCCGTTACTCCACGTTTATGGTCACATATTTTTATCATCAGGCTACCGGTTTAGATCTAGAATGCCCATCTTCAGATTTATTTTATAAAAATATTTGGAGCCATAGTGGCATCGTCAAATGCTAAACACGAAATCCGATCTGAAGATGGGCATTATAACCGAAACGGTAGTCTGATGACAAAGATTTGTGACCACAGCCGTGAAGTAAAGGAAATTTATGAATCTTTTTTTGTTTTTTGGTCCACAGTCGCACTGAGTCTCTTGACCGAAATTATTTTCCTTCATCAGGCTACTTTTCATTTGAATCACTTCATTATATTGTCAGTTGCCTAAATGCATATTTTTGGTAGTATAAATCAAGCCACAAAAAAGTATGATTTTCCATTTGTAATCCTGTCATGATTTACATAGCATTGTGGAATAAACATACATGTAACAGCGTCACACATTTCTAACCAATGGCTTAACAGCATACATTCACACATGTCAGATTCTATATTGGTTGTACCTTCTTGTTCTGGATACAGAATATAGTATTAGTGAATATACAGTTTACGCTGTTGGACAGGAATATGAGGCACTGTTTGATGTTGATATATTTTCCATATTGATATAAGGAAATGCAGAAAAAAGTCACTTATAACATTTTTTGTGGTGTTGCTTGATAGGGTGCAGGGACCAAAATTTGATAATTCACAGTGAAATAAATTATTTGTCTCATAACAAAACAGCCTGAACGAAGAAAATGATTATTTTAGATTTTTAAAATATATTGTCTCCAGAAAGTGAGTGTATGTTCAGCATACATGTTCACACCACGTCACAGATATATTATTACAGAAACAGCTCCCTGTCGTTCTTTTATACAAACATAATCATGGAACAATTCCTCATCGTTGTTTAAGATACCTTACTCAAAAGTGACAATATATACGTTTCGTAGAGCAACAAATGTGTGAGGTTGTTTTGTTACCTGCAGCGGAATAAATTTTTCTAACAAAGAATTTGGTATTTCTGGATCCAAAGTTTATCAGTCTCTGTAAGGCACTCTTCTACATAATTCTTTATATAAAATGAGCTCCACACTTTATATGGTACTCTTATACACGTACAACTGAACATATATAAATTAATATGTCATTACAGTTTCTGTAAAACTTATTCCTGCACTTGCCGCTAGTGTCAACCACATCATCCACAATCTCCTTAACGAAGACCAATCTCCAACCGCTCTCGCATATCAAACGTACATGAGACACTAAATTAATCAATCATAAGCAGTGTTCCCACCTTCCATCCAGAAACGGAAGCCAATGAAATTTTAACACGTGACAAAACAAAAAGTACTCTCACCAGCCTACTTACAGTGATATACATAGTATAATTGTAAAGATAGAAAAGACAACGTTGTACGAAGTTTACTCCATGCGTGTATTGGTTTCCAAGTATATTTCCCATTCCTAACCACAGCGCTAAAATAATTATTCAGTGCATATTTATTTAAAATTAAACTTTATTTCTGTTATCGCAATCAACGATTTGTCATACAACTGACCACTTGTTCTGCAGATTTGTATTAGCGATAGGGAGGGAACCAGTTACCCCTGTGACAATCTTCCGCATCTATTCTTCCATCTCTTACCTACGTAATCATCTTCTACGCAATCATTTATAACCTTTCTTTAGAAAGTTACATGTGTGAGCTTCTGTCATTTGACTGAGTTCCCCTGAGGTCGAGTTTGTGTAGAAGGGACAGTGGAACAGCTCTCATTACATCTTGGCAGGCGTCTGCTCGTCTTTAAACATTAAAAACAGTCGGTCCTCCAAAAACCTGGAATAAGAGACGAATGCTCCAGATGTGCATGATATTGAAATACGAAGCGAAATCAAATTACTCATCTTTATGAGTTAATGGATCAATAAAAGAGGAGTTATTTCCGTTCGAATCACTATGTTCACAAATCAAGAAAGAACGTATTCCAAGTACGACAGATGAGTCATGTCGCAAACTGATTATAAGTTGTTCTTTAAAGTGGAAGTGACGTTGGCTATAAGGTCGCTACAAGAAACTACATTCGGTTAGGAACACACTGTTCACAATATGCGCTAATGATTCAGTTGCTTCAGATGTTGATCAGGATATCGTTCTACGGAGGATACGACCACCCATCAATAAAAACACCACTGGTGCCTATTACGCTAGAATTAGTGGATTCCAGCTTGTTGACAACGAGATCCTGTAATCAAAAGTATTAACAATTATTTTTTAGTTTTAAAATACATTGGGTCAAGATTACTACTGCGATAACTCCTTGTTTAAAGAGAAAAGGGTATAGACAGCGAACAGATATCGTATAATTATGTGCATATCAATTTCCGATACTGAACATACTTTTCTTTTCTTGTGACCACTGTTCTCTTTAACCGTATGTCAGCTGCGAACGTAACAGAGTTATCAAGAGAATGAGAAAACTAACAAATTTAACACTATGCTTTTTTAAAACAAAACGTAGACATCGCAGCACCATATCTCGAGATTAGAAAATACCTTCTCTGTTTGAGGCAGCACTCAAATCACTGCTGCCTTTGATTATTCTGTCCAATTTCTTAATGGTCTTCTGAAGACGCTTTCCTTTTGATCTTCTGTCGTGATCCCAACAGAATGAATACACTGTTTCATTTTTGCAACTTTTTGCAGGGTGATACGTATTTACATCATCTGTTTCGGTTTTTAAAGCTGGCCGAGAATTGCAAATCTATTGTTTTTCCACTTTTCCTCTGAAGTTTTCATTATACAAAACGCAAAGCAAAGTATTCAGTAACGCTCGTATTCATAGCTCATTTGTTAGAACGTTAAAGAACATGCAAACTTACGCATAGAAGATTTGCAGTGACTGAGGAGCTATACGCGTATGCAAGATAAGTTGATCTTGGACTCTCTATATCACTTTAGGTGACACAAACAGTAATCCAGGGAGTTTCGAATTTGTTTCTTCTTATTCCAGTCGATGAGCACGAAACGTTTGGCCTCAGACTATCATTGTTGACTATCTTTACATATATTCAAACCACGTCCTAAACGATAAAGCCAAAATAATTCATCAAGTGATACAAACAGATCCAGCTGGGTATCATCGAACATGATTTATTTATATTCGATGATGCCTTGTTTGTGTCTCTTGACGCCTTCACTCTGGATTTATTATAACTGGTTATTTTTTAACCAGGTTTGCACCAGTGATACCTCCTAGCTTTATTCAAGCACTACGTAACTGGAAATAATGTGAACAGTTCAATGACAGAGTTGTCCTCATCGAAATCTATAGTAACCAACGTTAACAATAATAGTTCAGGTATGCAAGTCGACGTCACAAGCTGAAGTCGAAAAGACAGAGGAGTTATGCGGATAAAATCAGGTAACTTAGTATGTAGAGGGGGATGATAATCTAACAATCATAGAAGGTTTGGCGCTGTGTTAGAGCAAGGAATTCGAGACAGAGTTTTGAGAGAATGTAGGGTTGGTGGTTGGAACGAGAGAGGAGAAAGGCTAAATGAGTTCTGCAATTAATTACAATGTTAACAGTGAATCCACTATTCAGAAATCACACGATGAGGATGTATACTTGGGAAACAATCGGAGTGACGGGAATTGGAAGAATCCAACTGGATTATACTGTATCAAGAACGCACACAGATTCTAACATCAGCTATTGGATTGTAAGGCGTACCCAGGAGCAGATATAGATCCTGATCAGAATTTAGTAATGACGAAGAGTAGGCTGAAGTTTAAGAGACTGGTCCAGAAAAATCAGTGTGAAAGAAATAGATACTAAAGTGATGAGAAAGGATGAGACGTGTTTGGAGTTCTCTGAGGCTATAGATACTGCGATAATGAGTATCACAGTAGGATGTTTAGTGCAGCAGGACCTGGAATCTCTAAAAAGGGTAGTCATAGATATTGGACAGACATAGCTACATGGAAGGTAACTGCGCGGAGAGTTGGCTAGAAGAAGAAATAAAAATTTGTCAGCAAAAGACGAAAATACAAAAATGCCCTAAAACGACGAGAATAGAGCAATATACTTCACTCAAGAATCAACTATACATGAAATGCAGGAAAGCTGAGACTAAATGGCCGCAGAAAAAACGCGTAAAAATTAAAAACACATGTTCGTCGGAAGGATAGATTCAGCATATATAAAAGCCGAAACAACTCTCGGTTAAACTAAAAAATGTAAAAAATAAAATCTCACACTTAATGTTTACACTTTTTCTTTTAATTTCACCAAAGGTTGTTTCGGATTTTATATATGCTAAATCTATCCTTCCGACGAACATATGTTTTTCATTTTTACACTTTTTTCTGCAGCCATTTACTCTTAGGTTTCCTGCACTACCTGTTTATTTAAGTCTTAAGATACTTATATTGCTGTCAAAAGCAAAGGAAGATAATGTAGGTTAATTCTTACAGAGAAGAAAACAGCAACCAGCCACTATTAATACTGCTATTTATTTAGGTAAATAGCGCCGTTACCGGTTTCGAACTGGAAAGTTCATCAGACGGCTGTTCACATGATTTTCAAGATACACTTTACCTTATCTTCCGTTTTCGATTTTTATTATTCCACTGTGGCGAAGTATTTTTGGTGTGTTGTTGCCGTCGAAAATTCCGCGCGATTTTGTTGCGAAGTTGCAGATTGTATTTTTCGCCAAAAATACTTGCCACAGTGGAATAATAAAAATCGAAAACGGACGATAATGTAAAGTGTATCTTGAAAATCATGTGAACAGCCGTCTGATGATGAACTTTCCAGTTCGAAACCGGTAACGGCGCTATTTACCTAAATAAATAGCAGTATTAATAGTGGCTGGTTGCTGTTTTCTTCTCTGTAAGAATTAACCTACATTAATTGTGCACAGCCACGGTCTCACCATGTCAGTTTTAGACAAAATAGCGAAAGGACGCATAGTTGGAAGGAATACATTCGAGGCCTCTACGGCGGGGACGGACTGTTTAGTCACTTGATAGAGGATGAAAGGGAAGTCGAAATGGAAGCCATAAGGCACTCAGTATTAAATTCAAAGTACGACAAAGCACTGAAATACCTGAGATCAGATGAACTAGAAAGGACAGATAAGATCCCTTCGGTATATCTAATACCTTTACGAGAAATGGCTTCCAAACAACTATTCAAGTAGGCTTGTAGAATCTATGAGACTTGAGATACTCCATCAGACATTCGGTAAAATTTCATGTACATGGTTCCGATGATAGTAGGGCAGATAAAGCGAAAATTATCAAGCAATCATTTAACGACTCCTGCACATGACCTTCATCGGATATGTCAACCTATAAAAAACGTTCGATAACGTAAATAGGGAAAGGTACAAAGTGTTCAAAATTATTAGGAAAATAGTTATAAAGTGCAGGGAGAGACGGATAACATATAGTGTGTATAAAGATTAGGAAGAAACGATAAAAATGGAAAACAAAGAACGAAGTGCTCGGATTAAAAAAGAGTGTGAGGAAAAAGCAAGACAGAAATGAAAGATGTAGGATTAAAATTCAGGTGGAAAAATATCAACGGTAAGATTCGCTGATGATATTTTTATCGTCAGTGTAAGTGAGGAAAATGAATGAAATGAACAGTCTGCTGAGCATGGAATATGGGTTGGTAGTGAACCGAAGAAATACGAAAGTAATCAAGAGTAACAGAAATGAGAATTCTGATTCTTTTAACAAGAACACTGTAGAAGTATAAGTAGAAGAAGCGAAGGAATTCTGATATCTTTGAAGTAAATCAAAGTATGACGAACGAAGAAAAGAAGACATAAAAAGCAGACTAGCACCGGCGCTGACGGCATTCTTACCTAGAAGAATACTAGTATCAAACTCTGATAACAAAAGAGGAGGTTCTCCTCAGAATCGGCGAGGAATGAAATATGTGGAAAACATTAAAAAGAAGAAGGAAAGGATCATCGTACATGTGCTAAGACATTAGGCAATAGCTTTCATGGTACTAGAGGGAGTAAGGAGTAAAATTTATAGAGGAAGGCAGAGATTGGAATACATTCAACAGGTAATTGAGGATGTTCGGTGCAAGAGGCACTCTGAGATGAAGAGGTTGGTATAGGACAGGAAGTCGTAGCGAGCGGAGTGAAACAAGTCACAGGAGTGATGATGAAAAATGAAATATGCAGAAGTACAACAATTTTGATTTACCCACAGTACAAAGTTATCTCGTATACCAGGTACTTGCCTCAAAACCTATTATGCGATCAATTAATTTTAGACTCTTATATTTTCTCAGTTTTGTTACATGTTTCTACATTTACATCTAAATATGTACTCCACAAGCCAGTGTACAGCGCATGTTGAGGGTACGTAATACCAATATTATCGATTTTCTTAGCTATTCTGTTCTTGTATTGAGCAAAGTAAAAACGACTGCCTATACGAATATGCCACTATGCATGACTTGCTGTATCTTACCGTATTGTCATGATGCCTACACGTGTTTGCACAGTCTTCTTCGAATGCCCCTTCCCGAGAACTACGTCACCTTCCTCCCAAGAATTGCCATTTAAGTTCTACATCTGCATCTACATGTACACGAGTACCCTGCAAACCACAGTATGGCGCGCGATGAAGGGTATCTCTGAGAACTGCTAGTCATTTCCTTTCTTGTTAAACTCGCAAACAGAGTGAGGAAAGAGCGATTATCTGTATACCTCTGTACGAGCCCTAATTTCTCCTGTCTTCGTGGTCCTCACACGAAATGTGCCTTGGCGGCAGTAGCTTCGTTCTGCAGTCAATTTAAAATGCCGATCTTCTAAATTTCCTCGGCAGTGTCCCGCGAAAAGAGCGCCGCCTCTCCTACTGTGATTCGCATTGGAGTTTACAAAACATCTCCATAATACTCGCGTGATGATCGAACCTACCGGCGGCAAATCTAGCAGTCCGCCACTGTATTGCTTCGATGTCTTCCTTTAATATGACTCGGTGAGGATTCCAAACTCTTGAGCATTATTCAAGAATGAGTCGCACTAGTGTACTACATGCTGTCTCCTTTATTGATGAATCATACCTTCCTAAAAACTCTCCCAATGAAAGCGTATCGACCGCTTGCCTCCGCCCTGATGTTCTTATGTTCTCGTTTATTTCACATCGCTTCTCAACGCTACGCCTAGATATTTAATCTACGTGACTGTGCCTTTCTACATCGAGAGCAAGCTTACATTCATCACGTCAACTAGAAACTTCGCCTAAGTCATCTTGTATCCTCCTGCAGGCACTCAATCATGACACGTTCCCCCACACCAAAAAACCATCAGCAAATATCCGCATGTTGCTGCCACAATGTCCGCCAGATCATTTATGCAAACAGGGAATAAGAGCGGTCGTATGTGCGAAGGTAGCCAACGGTTACAGCTGAGCAGTTGCTCTGCCAAACAGCATCCATGCGAGAAAACCAGTGGCGTCTTTAGATGCGGTTACTCGTACTTTAGGTACTTCGGCTATGAGAGCTCTGTTTAAAAAGAATAGCACGATTTGTTCAAGGGCTGAGCCGCGCATGTCTGTTTGCATGGCCCACAGCTAAATCGCTGCAAATAATCTGTACCGTGATCCTGCAATCAAAAAATCTACGCAGTGGCTACAGTTTCAGGTTAATAAAATTCACAGAAATAGAAAATAAAAGTTAAATGAATCATTTAACAACAAGGGTTCTATTCTAACTTCTGTAACTGATGTAGACGACAGAGAATCACAGGGTGACAATTATTGAACTATATGAAAAAATTAATTAATTACAAACTACGGCGTGCACACACTTTATTCCACATGTAAAGGTCACTACAGATATTCGGATTTATTTTGTGAGATGTTCAATATGCCTGCCATCATTGGCAATGATGTGGCGTAGACGAACAGCGAAATTCTGCCTGACCCGCTGAAGTGTCGGAACATCGATGCTGTCGATGACCTTCTGAATGGCTGTTTTCAGCTCAGTATGGTTTTGGGGTTATTGCTGTACACCTTGACTTTAATATAGCCCCACAAAAAGTAGTCGCACGTGTTTGGATCCGGAGAATATGGCGGCCAATTGAGACCCATGCTAGGGGCCTCTGGGTGGTACCCAAGGACCAGAAAGCGGTCCCCAAAGTGCTTCCCCAGGACATCAAACAGTCTCTTGCTTCGATGGGGTCGATTTCGCCCTGCATGAACCACATCTTGTCGATATCAGGCTCACTTTGGATAATCGGGTTGAAATCATCTTCCAAAACGGTTACGTATCGTTCGGTAGTCACCATGCCATCAAGGAGTACCGCACCGATTATTCCGTGATTGGACATTACACACCACGCAGTGAACCGTTGAGGGTGAAGAGACTTCTCGATCGCAAAATGTGGATTCTCAGTCCTCTAAATGCGCCAGTTTCGGTTACTCAAGTACCGATCCAAATGAAAGTGGCCTTCGTCGCTAAACTAAATCGTACTAATTCCCATCATGTCCCGCAGCCAACCGTGCAGTTTGAATGTCCTAATGCAAACCACTCAGAAGTTATGACGATTTTATTTCATATAGTTCAATAACTGTCACCCTATATCTCTCTTTCAACTTCTGAAGGTGGCAGGGGTAAAGTACAGGGAGCGAAAGGCTATTTACAATTTGTACAGAAACCTGATGGCAGTTATAAGACTCCAGGGGCACGAAAGGGAAGCAGTGGTTGGGAAGGGAGTGTGACAGGATTGTAGCCTCTCCCCGATGTTATTCATTCTTTATATTGAGCAAGCAATAAAGGAAACAAAAGAAAAATTCAGAGTAGGTATTAAAATCCATGGAGAAGAAATAAAAACTTTAAGTTTCCCCGATGACATTGTAATTCTGTCAGAGACTGCAAAGGACTTGGAAAAGCAGTTGGACGGAATGGACAGTGTCTTGAAAGGAGGGTATAAGATGAACATCAACTAAAGCAAAACGAGGATAATGGAATGTAGTCGAATTAAGTCGGGTGATGCTGAGGGAATTAGATTAGGAAATGAGACTTAAAGTAGTAAAGGAGTTTTGCTATTTGGGGAGCAAAATAACTGATGATGGTCGAAGTAGAGAGGATATAAATTGTAAACTGGCAATGGCAAGGAAAGCGTTTCTTAAGAAGAGAAATTTGTTAACCTCGAGTATAGATTTAAGTGTCAGGAAGTCGTTTCTGAAAGTATTTGTATGGAGTGTAGCCATGTATGGAAGTGAAACATGGACGATAAATAGTTTGGACAAGAAGAGAATAGAAGGTTTCGAAATGTGGTGCTACAGATGAATGCTGAAGATTAGATGGGTAGATCACATAACTAATGAGGAGGTATTGAATAGAATTGGGGAGAAGAGGAGTTTGTGGCACAACTTGACAAGAAGACGGGACCAGTTGGTAGGGCATGTTCTGAGGCATCAGGGTATCACAAATTTAGCATTGGAGGGCAGCGTGGAGGGTAAAAATCGTAGAGGGAGACCAAGAGATGAATACACTAAGCAGATTCATAAGGACGTAGTTTGCAGTAAGTACTGAGAGATGAAGAAGCTTGCACAGGATAGAATAGCACGGAGAGCTGTATCAAACCAGTCTCAGGACTGAAGACCACAACAACAACAACAACATATGTTGAATGATGTTTACTTAAGAAAGGACGTTTCAAATAAACAGGAAGTGGTCCTACGACATTCAGTTAAAACATAGACAAAAAATACCTTATAAAATGCAGTAAGGTTACGTTGAGTGTGTTGGAAGAATTTTAGCAAATTCACCAAACTAAATTATAATCAATGACACACAAAAATTAAGTCCAATCCTTTATCATAATACATAAACTATTCACCAGCTCAAAAAAGTTCAGAGTTCAAATGGTGATTACTTATATTCTATGCTCAGTTCTGTAACACAAGCAGAAAAAAATTGAGTCCTACTCTGCAGCAGATTCAGTACCCTCGAAATACAACGTCCCTACAAAAGTTAAAGTATAGCAGCCACCGTCCACCACCGAGAATCAATCACATACGCAATCGACTACCAATCATTACCACAGGCCTCCTTCAAGCACAAATGTAGAAGTGTCCGAGTCACTTCCTTGAGCTCTTCATTGGAGAAGTCTCACTCTTCACTTGGTGGAAGGCCATCCCTTCCAAAAATACATTGTTCTTACGTTCTAAAAATGTAATTTGACTAAACTTAACCAACTCGCAGGCTAAATTAATATGTTACAACAATATTTAAACAAATAAATTTTTAAATATTAGATCACATTCAGACTATTCACAATAATTACAAATCTAGATTTGTTTATAAATAAATAAGCTAGTAATCTTGTGCAAGCGGGCTCACATTAAATGACAATGAATTGTCGTTAAATATTGTTGAACCAATTATGTATACCTTCTTGACAGTAGTGTCTTTTAAGTCTCTTTCCAACTGTAGTGTCAGCTAACACATGTGATTAACCACTTTTGAATTAGGATAGTTTTTTAATAGCGCTTGCCATCAAAATTTGATTAAAGTCACTAGCAGAATAGTAAACGGTTCATTAAATACATACACAAGTGTGACAAAATATGAGGTAGCCCTGCTGCATACATTTGCTTTGTATTACTGTGGATAAAACGATGCTCTGACAAACTTTTGCATATTGAAAAATATATAAAACGCAGCATAAATCAATAGAGATACGTAGCTTTCAGCGATGATAGCTATAACACAGTTGTATCTGAGATGTCGTTCATTGAAACTGTTAAATCAAAGGTTCATTGTGTAAATGTTTATTCACTGTGAAATATTAACTTCTGTCGTTTTAAAGATACTGAAATATTGTTGTGGCACTGGATACGCCTCATTTATCTGAGATCGACGATCTAATCAGATTTTCTTTAATACTTGACTGTGACTTCTTACAGATTCTTGAAGAGCTGCTGGAAGCTGAATTTCAGTTTCTCTGACACTCCGTCATTTCTTGAAGCATTGCCTTCTGCACAAATTCCACGTGTGCATCATCCGTCCAAATTCCCAGCTTTGGGATTTACCCATTTCCGGTGATGCGTTTCTTGTTTTTGCGCCTGGGGCGGCCACATGACGTCCTCGTCCAGCCGACTCGCACACAAACAAGCAAGCAAATTCAGCTCTCCTCAGTACCAGCCTTAGATGGACAAATAGCACGTCCACATACTCATAACGTTACATACCACACTTCCCTTGGGCACATCTGACGATACCCTTGTCTTAGACGAACACTGGCCATCGACCACATACTAGGTTCTATTACTTAAGAGGCCATCGAGTCATTCACATATCTGGGAACCTATTCCGTATGCTTGTATCTTTGTTAACAGGCTGCCACCACAGAGAACTTCGGTTCTACAGGTTCAAACGACTTGTTACGGGCCTTCCAGTGCGTCTCTGAATTAATTTGATGTTTGTCATCGCACCTATTTTATTAGGACTCAAAATACTTCATCAGCAGAACTGATCACATTAGGGTCTTGTACGTGATCTCTTTTACAGATACCGATTACGGGTACAAACATGAATAGCTGAACGGATTTTTTCATGATTTTATTTTTGGTAATTTGTGTCGGTTATTATACAATAGTTATGAATAACTGAACTCTCTACAGCTGCTGTGGTAGAGGGAGAGCCCTGCTGCCGCTACAACGAATGTGGCAGATCGGCGAGCCACGTGACTGGAACGTCAGACCTCCAACTGGCTGTCGGCATGTCAGTCAAGCGCCGAACACTTTACCGGCGTATTGTATTGCGGCAGTACACCGTGTGCGTGACATTCTTAGAAATATTGCAGGCATTGGACATTTATTGTGCTGCTGTGTCGAGGGTATACAGTGAGTGTGTCTAACTCCCATGGAAGTGTTTAGACAAGGACTATTAAGGGTTGGAACAGCGGATAGGAGGATCACAGTGCAGCGTTCGTCCGCCACTTCATTTCTGGATAATAGGAACCGAAGGCCAGCGATCTCATCCAAAACCATCTCATCGCTATGAGGTACAATAGCCACTATTGCACTGTTACCATATACCCTAGGCCACAGAGATTAAAACATGGACCAGATGAATCGAAGGAAGCCACTTGTATCGTTGAGTGGTAGCTTCCATGCCTGCTGCGGCGCATCGAAGTACACCACTTTGTTTGTGAGTGGTCACAGCTTTTAATAGACAGCTACGGATTTTAATTTCCTCTGTACTCTTTAGATTAATACCTTAAATTTCTTGCGTATTTGCATATTTGTGTGTCATAATTCCACGCTTTAGTAGGTGTCAGTATTTCCGCCGTCTCGACTATGGATATAGACTGTGGTTGTGTTCAGATGCAAGCTGAGTTGTTGACCCTTCGCTCACAGCTCCAAGTAGTGCTGGCTGGAGTCACGCAGCTTGAGGCTGTTGCCAATAGGCGTCATCATATGGGACCAGATGTAGGAATCCAAGAGAGTTTCAGTATCCCCAAATCGGTCCATTACTGTGGCCGCCCCATGTACTGCCCGCACTGAGGTTGACTCTGCTCCAGTGGTCGAGAGGGAGGCCGTTCCGTGGAGTAGCAGGCAACGAAAGACTTTCAGGAGACCAATCGAAAGGTCTACCCAGTTCGTCTGATAAAGATACTGAGCCAGATGCAGTCGCTCGCCTTATTTCATGGGAAGCCTCTCAGCATGCGACATCTGGTAGTTGGGAGCTCCAACGTTAGGAGTGTAATGGAGTCCCTTAGGGATATGGCTGCCAAGGAAGGGAAGAAATCCAGTGTGCACTCTGTGTATGAATCGGGAGCAGCCATCTCAGATTTGGAATGGGTACTTCTGTATGCTGTGAAGAGCAAAGAGGGATCAGCCAACTGGAGATGGTGGCTCATCTCAGTACCGATGATGTGTATCACTTTGGATTGGGCGGCTAGCTAAAGTGGTAAATACTGTCAGTCATGCTCACAAGATGAAGGCATTCGCCATCTGTAGCATCGTCGACAGGATCGACTGCGGAACTTTACTACAGAGCGAAAGGCTGAATCAGAAACTCAGTTGGTCCTGCGACCATGTAGGCAACAGGTTCCTTGACTTGCGCCATATGTTAGTGGGTTTTTGGGTTCCGCATTACATGTCAGGGCTCTACTACATGCAGGAAGTGCAGTGGTTACGTGGGTAGTGGGAGCTAGGTGGAGCGGTCCTGGCGGCATTTTTTGTGTAGAGGGTGTCAGGAAAATACAGAAAGAGCTGCAGTATAGAAGGATGCAATGCAAACACAGGACGGGGATACACCTAGCAACAACTGCTATTGTAGCTGTAACTTGTCGTAGCTGTGTTGAGAAAGGACCACAACTCCAAGTGCTAATAGAAAACACTAATGCTTAAATCGTTACAGCAACCGGAAGTTGGCTTCCGCCGGCGGTGAGTTGAGCCGGCGGTGAGTTGAGCCGGCGGTGAGTTGAGCCGGCGGTGAGTTGAGCCGGCGGTGAGTTGAGCCGGCGGTGAGTTGAGCCGGCGGTGAGTTGAGCCGGCGGTGGGTTGAGCCGGCGGTGGGTTGAGCCGGCGGTGAGTTGAGCCGGCGGTGAGTTGAGCCGGCGGTGAGTTGAGCCGGCGGTGAGTTGAGCCGGCGGTGAGTTGAGCCGGCGGTGAGTTGAGCCGGCGGTGAGTTGAGCCGGTGGTGAGTTGAGCCGAAATTCTTACGAAGCACCTAACGGTTATTGATAAAGGATGAATGAAACACAGTCGGTAGTGTAGTGTTTATTGCTGTCAGAAATAGTTTATCTTGTAGTGAAATTGAAGTAGACAGTTCCTGTGAGTTAGTATGTATAGAGGTTACGCTTGACAACCGGTAAAAATTAATAATTTGTCCCTTTTACCGATCCCCTGACTCAGATGACTCAGTCACTGAAGAGTTCAAAGAGAACTTGAGTCTTATTTCAAATAGGTAACCCACTCACAATTACAGTTGGGGGAAACTTCAATCTACCCTCGATATGATGGCGAAAACACATGTTGAAAGTCAGAGGCAGACATAAAACGTCGTCCGAATCCCCCATGGTACAAAAGCGGCAGCGAAAGAAGCATCCCAAATTCAAAAGAACGAAAAATCTCCGAGATTGACAATGTTATACTGAAGCTCTAAACTTAATGCGGGCATCAAGAAGTGCGGAGAAGGGAGGAAATGGAGCGAACTCAAGATATCACTTACATCGGGTCTTCACTAGGCAGCTGCGTTCACCACTGCACAACCCGGACACAGTGTGTACTGAAAATGCGCAGGCTATCTGGGCATACTTCCCGGCCGAATCACGTTCCCACGCAGCACCACCTATCTCCCGCTCCCATCCATGTTCTTCAAGTTGCCTAATTTTATACTAGTCCAAGTGCTGGTGATACACTGGTTCCTTCCTTTTCCTTTCCTTTCTCTCCCTCACCCCTCAGTTTACATAATGTGTATCACAGCTGCAGATCCCGGGTGGTGTCCGTTCTTTCGGACAATTTTATCCTCTGACTGCGAAAATATTTGTTGGCGCCCACATACGTGGGAGATAAGATGATTTTAATAAAATAAGACAAATCGGAGCTCTCACAGAAAGATGTAAGTGTTCTTTTCACCGCGTCTCTTCGCCAGTGGAACAGAAGGGAAATAACTTGAAAGTAGTTCGATTAACCTTCTGCCAGACACTTAATTGTGAATTGCAGAGCAGTCATGTGAATGTAGATACAGACAAAAGAGCTACTACTCGCATCGGAGCAGTATTCAGGTAGGTGGTGGAATCTTCATGGGACGAAATGGGGCCTGTGATATGCCATCGCCTTCCGCCGACGAATGATACAGGATACTACTATCTGATCATATGTTTAAATTTATGTCCCCCTGAATGTCGCAGGTACCCAGTACTTTCCAAAAAACAATGCACAATATATCTATCCCGACTTTGTCAAAATAGCTTGCAACACTCCACGAAAATGTGTGGCCTTTGCCGGCCGGGGTGGCCGAGTGGTTCTAGGTCCTTCAGTCTGGAACCGCGCGACCGCTACGGTCGCAGGTTCGAATCCTGCCTCGGGCATGGATGTGTGTGATGTCAAAAATGGTTCAAATGGCTCTGAGCACTATGCGACTTAACTTCTGAGGTCATCAGTCGCCCAGAACTTAGAACTAATTAAACCTAACTAACCTAAGGACATCACACACATCCATGCCCGAGGCAGGATTCGAACCTGCGACCGTAGCGGTCGCTCGGCTCCAGACTGTAGCGCCTAGAACCGCACGGCCACTCCGGCCGGCTGTGTGATGTCCTTAGGTTAGTTAGGTTTAAGTAGTTCTAAGTTCTAGGGAACTGATGACCTTAGAAGTTAAGTCCCATAGTGCTCAGAGCCATTTGAACCATTTTATTGTGTGGCCTTTCGGTCTTCTGACTTCAGCCCTATTGAATATATGGCACGCCATAGAGAGGTGTCCGGATCTTGGACACAGCCCACGGTCATCTGACCGAAGCCCTACCGAATATATGGAAAGTCATAGAGAGAGGTGAGACCTTAACTTTTCCCGGCGAATCGAATGTTCAAATAACTTACGGGTTTGGTGGGGGTGACGTCGTCGAACACCGCCGATATTTCGACAGGAACACACCCTGCCATTTGTGCCTTGAGAATGGCAGGGTGTGCTGCTGTCGAAATATCGGCGGTGTTGGACGACGTCACCCGGCAGCAAACCCGTAAGTTATTTGAACATAGAGAGAGGTGTCCGGATCTTGGACCCAGCCCAGTCTCCGTGTATTTAACTATCAGATCAAAAGTATTCAGGCACCCATTAGTGAGCACTGATATTAGATATGCCCACCCTTTATCCTTATAACGGCTTTAAATGTGCTAGAGACACTTTCAGTGAGTTGTCTGAATGTCTCTAGAGGAATGGAGGCTATTCTTCCTGAAGAACCGAACCCAGAATATATATATATATATATATTTTTTTTGGTCATCAGTCTACTGACTGGTTTGATGCGGCCCGCCACGAATTCCTTTCCTGTGCTAACCTCTTCATCTCAGAGTATCACTTGCAACCTACGTCCTCAATTATTTGCTTGACGTATTCCTATCTCTGTCTTCCTCTACAGTTTTTGCCCTCTACCGCTCCCTCTAGTGCCATGGAAGTCATTCCCTCATGTCTTAGCAGATGTCCTATCATCCTGTCCCTTCTCCTTATCAGTGTTTTCCACATATTCCTTTCCTCTCCGATTCTGCGTAGAACCTCCTCATTCCTTACCTTATCAGTCCACCTAATTTTCAACATTCGTCTGTAGCACCACATCTCAAATGCTTCGATTCTCTTCTGTTCCGGTTTTCCCACAGTCCATGTTTCACTACCATACAATGCTGTACTCCAGACGTACATCCTCAGAAATTTCTTCCTCAAATTAAGGCCGGTATTTGATATTAGTAGACATCTCTTGGCCAGAAATGCCATTTTTGCCATAGCGAGTCTGCTTTTGATGTCCTCCTTGCTCCGTCCGTCATTGGTTATTTTACTACCTAGGTAGCAGAATTCCTTAACTTCATTGACTTCGTGACCATCAATTCTCGCTGTTCTCATTTCTACTACTTCTCATTACCTTCGTCTTTCTCCGATTTACTCTCAAACCATACTGTGTACTCATTAGACTATTCATTCCGTTCAGCAGATCATTTAGTTCTTCTTCACTTTCACTCAGGATAGCAATGTCATCAGCGAATCGTATCATTGATATCCTTTCACCTTGTATTTTAATTCGACTCCTGAACCTTTCTTTTATTTCCATCATTGCTTCCTCGATGTACAGATTGAAGAGTAGTGGCGAAAGGCTACAGCCTTGTCTTACACCCTTCTTAATACGAGCACTTCGTTCTTGATCGTCCACTCTTATTATTCCCTCTTGGTTGTTGTACATATTGTATATGACCCGTCTCTCCCTATAGCTTACCCCTACTTTTTTCAGAATCTCGAACAGCTTGCACCATTTTATATTGTCGAACGCTTTTTCCAGGTCGACAAATCCTATGAAAGTGTCTTGATTTTTCTTTAGCCTTGCTTCCATTATTAGCCGTAACGTCAGAATTGCCTTTCTCGTCCCTTTACTTTTCCTAAAGCCAAACTGATCGTCCCCTAGCGCATTCTCAATTTTCTTTGCCATTCTTCTGTATATTACTCTTGTAAGCAGCTTCGATGCATGAGCTGTTAAGCTGATTGTGCGATAATTCTCGCACTTGTCAGCTCTTGTCGTCTTCGGAATTGTGTGGATGATGCTTTTTCGAAAGTCAGATGGTATATCGCCAGACTCATACATTCTACACATCAACGTGAATAGTCGTTTTGTTGCCACTTCCCCCAATGATTTTAGAAATTCTGATGGAATGTTATCTATCCCTTCTGCCTTATTTGACCGTAAGTCCTCCAAAGCTCATTTAAATTCCGATTCTAATACTGGATCCCCTATCTCTTCTAAATCGACTCCTGTTTCTTCTTCTATCACATCAGACCAATCTTCACCCTCATAGAGGCTTTCAATGTATTCTTTCCACCTATCTGCTCTCTCCTCTGCATTTAACAGTGGAATTCCCGTTGCACTCTTAATGTTACCACCGTTGCTTTTAATGTCACCAATGGTTGTTTTGACTTTCCTGTATGCTGAGTCTGTCCTTCCGACACTCATATCTTTTTCGATGTCTTCACATTTTTCCTGCAGCCATTTCGTCTCAGCTTCTCTGTACTTCCTATTTATTTCATTCCTCAGCGACTTGTATTTCTGTATTCCTGATTTTCCGGTAACATGTTTGTACTTCCTCCTTTCATCAATCAACTGAAGTATTTCTTCTGTTACCCATGGTTTCTTCGCAGCTACCTTCTTTGTACCTATGTTTTCCTTCCCAACTGCTGTGATGGCCCTTTTTAGAGATGTCCAATCCTCTTCAACTGTACTGCCTACTGCGCTATTCCTTATTGCTGTATCTATAGCGTTAGAGAACTTCAAACGTATCTCGTCATTCCTTAGCTGAGTCTGAAATCGTAACGAGTAGTTATACTTATTAAACTAGCTTAGCCTTAGCGTAGCACTCGTTGCTTCGCTCGCGCACACAGTATGGTTTGCACAAATTTCTTTTTGTTTTTCTTTAATCGAATTTTTATGTTGTTCACAAATTGAAACACATTCTAAACTTTTCGCACCAACTGAGGCATGGTCTTTTTCGAATGCACTTCTGACCAAAAAAAGGTTCTTCTAGCTGGAGTCAAAGGTTTTAGTCAATCATGCCTTTTGCGTTCTCGTGGTGATATTTCCGTATCAGTTTTCATAGATTTACCTTTAAAATTTTTTAATTTAACGAAATATTTCGTTAAAAATTTTCATCCCTTATTTCAGCCCCTTAGGGGAAGTATTTCCGAAAACAGTGAAATACTTTTTTTTTTAAATTTCTAATAGAGAAGCCATATACATAAGTTCATATGTTTAGCTCTGAAAATGCTTTCATAATGAAATAATTTCGTAAAACTTTTCGCCCCTTATTTAACTCCATTAAAACTTTCTCCTATGGTTTTACCTCCTTAGTGGTTGAATTTCCAAAAATACTCAAACGTGTGTTTCTTTATGTTGACAGAAACGGGATGTTTTCGTAGTTCTAGCTTCAAAATTGCCTTACTAATGACAAATCTTTAAAAAAAAACAGGTGATAAAAGCGTTATCTCCTTGGGGTGGAATTTCGAAAAATGCCTTCTCAGTCAACGCCTACAGTGTAAGATCAACACTATTTCCAAATTTCAAATTTCTGTCCTTAACGATGGACCATGGTGAGTTAGCCAGTCAGAATATTATCTGTTACAAGCATAGATAAATAATTGCTACTATAAATAAATGACCACAGAAGAAGGGGAAATAAATATCCAGGAAAGCTTTACCGATAAGTATGTAACATATAAATTCAGGTGTTACGAAGTCTTTTCTATTTCTCCCGATTGTAGCCTCACTTGGTAGTGAAGCGTGGATAATTCACAGTTCATACAATAGAAGCTTTTGAAATGAGGTGTTACCGGAGAAACTGAAGATTAAATGGGTAGACTGGATTACTGATGAAAGCATACCGAGTTGAATTCGGGAAGAAAGGTATTGAAATTATATCCATGCGACTACTAGATGGAATTTAAATGTATTTTATTGCTGTAAAGCAACTACGTACACTACTGTGTCACAAATGAAGGCTTATGGCACTACTTGACTAAATGAAGACATCGGTTGACAGGACACTTCCTGAGTCATCAAGGACTCGTCAATCTGTTAATAAGTTTGGGAGTTAAAAATTGAAAAGGAAGATCAAGGACCGACTGAAGTAATTACGTTCACCTGGATGTAGGTTGCAGTAGCTACCACACCTCATAAAATACTCGAGGTCATTATGTCTCCGTCGGTTGAATTTCTTTTTGCAACCCAACGTTTGATTTCCATCTGTGGAGGACGTCTTCAAGGGAATTGCTGCTTTCGCGAAGGTCCGATGCACCCAACGGCGCGCTGCTGATTGATTGACAGCAATGCCGCTCTCACAGGTAGCACCTCTGCGATGCTATTTCCCGACGGTTAAACGAATCCGTGACGAAATGCGCAACTCTCTTTCGGAGTTTCTCTGTCTCCTACATTAAACCTACTTTGCAAGGTTTCCAATAAGAATATGTCGGATGAGGATTTTGTAACATACCGCCTTCGACAACAAATTACATTTCCTTGGGATTCTTCCAGTGAATGTGAAAAGGTGTCAGTTTCATACAACTATCTTTACGTAACATTTGTCCCATCTCAGGCAGCGCCGGATAAAATATAATTAACATATTTGTTGATGAGGGTATGTGACTTCGCACACTGAGTGAATCTGAAAAAAAAAAAGAGAATAAAGTCATACCTAAAATAGATCGTATTATACCCGAATCACAGTGCCTGCTCATTGATATAGTTTTGTTCTCACTCTTGAATTTTTCTGCCTTAAAATCATTTCTCCTAGCTATATGAGTAAATCATATGTAAAACTTCCATTTGTTTGTTGTTCAGAAAGTAAAATTTGTTCTTTTATGCCGCAAATTCATTTTATTTGAACTGTTATTAATTTCTTCATTTGCGTGTTTTTTTCTGTTGAGATTCAATTACGTTACAAACTCGAACATCACGACGCGTTACCGCCCTCATCATCGTGGCAGGAGGAGCTACATGACATCTTACAAAAGCCTTTAACACAGTTTTTCGTAAACCTTTGTTTAGGCGTACAGTACTATTTTCCTAAGAGGCTGCAAACAATCGCGATGAGTTTTCAGTCGCTGTGTAATTAGCTACAAATAGAAGGCAAATAATTATGTAAGATAAATGACTGACTGTGATAGAAGAGGACATAAAATACCGTCTGGCAGTAGAAATGAAGCTTCTCTGAAAATGAGAAATATCTAATAAAAATACGTTAGGAAGATTTTTATGAGAATATTGTCTGGAGTTGTAGATTTATGTAGAAATGAAAAGTGTGCTATAAGCAGTCCAGACTAGAATACAAACTTTTGAAATTTGTTGTTAAGAAGGTTGCAGAGGATTATATGGGCGCATTTGATAATTAATTAAAAGCTACTGAATAGAATTTTGGAGAAAAGAATTTTATGCCACCCCTTGATTACAAAACAGATAGGAGACTTCTAGAGGCATCAAGAATTAGATAATCTGATAACAGTATACAGGTTTAGGTGGGTGTAGTCCGTAGTAGTTATGCAGAGAAGAAAACGCTGGACTAGTGAGGAGAACTGCACCAAACCAATTAACAATTCTGTAAAATAAGATTTTAACCGGGATTTTAAATGCACTGGAACACGTTTCGATAAGTATATTCATATATCTACACTTCTTCTGAGTAAGCATAACTGACAGCTTATGAATGCTGAGCACTCAAAGTCAGTTACAATGGAATGAAGCAAACATTTGGAGACATACACTGTATTAGTGTATATACAGAGTGAGTCAGGAACAAAGGAACATTCATTGGGATGTGGGATGCGGAGGGGGGGAGGGGTTATAGTATTGCTGATACTGAACAAAAAATTTCAAGTTTTTGTTCAGAACCGTATCCGACGTGCGCCTGTTTGAAAATCACAGGTGTCTGTCGCATGTCGTCCTTCGCAAGCGCTTAGATGCGAATACAACCAAAGCGACATTAGGCTACGTAACGTTCTGGCCATAGGACATTTTTCTTCAACCACTGGTTTCCTCCCAGATAAACGTTGATTTAGTGGTCCAGCTGCTTCCAATGTTAAGGTTCCGATGTGTCTTGAAGACAACAGACTTTCACATCAATTAAGCTGATGATGCTAGAATTACGGACATTTCTACGGAAACAACAGGAAGACATTCCATACTACGTTGAATTTCTCGCTCGTATTTTATACGAGTGTGCTTAAATAAAGGACCTTGCGAATGAGCTCAGATCAGCAACACAGCAGCTGTCTATAAGAGATGCAAAATGCAATTTCAGTTCACAGGGAGCTTTTTGAACATTTTATGCGAGGAAATGTGTACAATTGAACATCACATTAGATCACAATATTTCATTTACTATCACGTACACCTGTCCTGTTACCATTGTTTTCATTAGTTTGGTCAAAAACCCTTAAGAACAGGACATAATAATGTTCACCTGACGTTTTTTGTTCAGAATCTCTACTTCACCCATCAAAGAATGTACCTTTCCTCCTGAGTCACCCTGTATACTACCATGCTTTACCTTTTGTTAGCTTTCCACGGAACGTTTCCCCCGAGATCTCTTATCGTGGACAATGAAGTATAATTTGGCTTTTTGACCTAAAATGGTACTGTGAGTGACGAAAAGTTGATCTAACACTGAGAAAGTGAATAATCGCGCAACTTCATTTTCTGTTTAGACATCGGGCACTTAATGTTTAAAACTTATTCGCAAGTACACACTAATATCACTCCCGAAATTAGTTTTAAAACGCTCGAAAATTCTCTTTCATATATATCTGCCAATATCACGCAACATGAAGTAGACAGGAAACGCGTCATCACAACAGAGTACCTACCGATTTTTAGCGTGGTCTGAAAACTGATAATCACTGACAGAATAAACGGCGTAATCAATGTAATCAGATTCCGGCATGAAAATTGCTGTTGGAGAACAGAGCTGACGATGAAAAAAAATTCTGCGTGATTGAGTATTTTCCACTCGAAGCGATTTGTTATTTGAACGATAGCTGGATGAAATTCGCTGAGCGATCAGAAGGCTTCATTTATTTTCAGCAATTGCATGAAACAGTTAATTGTGAGAATGGAAAGAAAATTATTTTATCGATTTAACGAATTACGTAACTTTATGTATTTTCTCCTAGCCAGCGACTTTGTAAAGTTAAGCCTTTTAATCAGTTTCGTCGAGTAGAGAACTGCTCGATGCTTCTACAGTAGATTTGGGTAATATCGTTTCGCAAAAGCTTGTTAACGCTGCGAAACTACGGACCTCTTCATTCTGGTTTTATTGGTTTCATACGTTTTACTTCATTCAACAAATCTCCATCACGTTCCAAAAAAATGACAAGAATTAACACACTACGGAGTGTGGTGAAATGTTCTGAAACGTATGTGCAGAAAGTAGGCATACTGATAGATGGATTAATTAGAAATTGTTTTAAAATCATGGAAACTCCATAGGACTTGGTCCACCCACGTATCGTACCTGGCAGCCCACTGTAAGCGGTTTCTCAATGTCCTACGTGTCGTCAACGGTACTTCATGTGGGTGCCGATCGAACCATCCTCCTCCGTTTGTACCGGTCTCTTGTCCATTCGAAACTCGACTATGGGTGCTTTGTTTATGCGTCTGCACTCCCATCCTTCTCACGCCGTCTCAACACTACCCACCATCGTGGCATCCATTGGCCACGGGCACCTTTTACACCAGCCCGGTGAGAGTCTGTATGCTGAAGCTGCTGAACTATCCCTCTCCCACCGCTGTGACTTTCTCCTCGGCAGGTATGCCCTTTGTCTGCCATGCACGGCCACCCATCCTATGCCTCCTTCTTTGATCATTCCTTTGATCGTCAGTAAGGGGGTCGTCCTTCTTCTCTGTTACCTCCTGGAGTCCGCTTTCAGCACTTGTTACGGCTTAACTTCACACTACCTGTACCTTGGATTCGTGAAGCGGCCCATGTTAACCTTGGCCTTCATTCCCTTCCTAAGGTCACTACTCCAGCCTCGGTCTATCGTCTTCAGTTTCAAGACCTTCGCATGGAACTTTGCGATTGTGCCTTTGTATACACTGATGGCTCTCGGATTGACAATGGGGTCAGGTGTGCCTTCGTCGTTGGTACCAGTCTTTTTCGATATCGGCTTCTGGCACACTCCTCAGTATTTACAATCGAACTCTTCGCCTTGTATCAGGCCACAGAGTACATCCAGCGACACAGCCTTTTCAGTTGTGTCCTCTGCTCAGACTCAATCAGTGCCCTTCAAAGTCTATGTGCACTGTACACCGCCCAGTGGGTCCAGGAAAACTGTCAACTGCTCACTCTTGGTGGAGCCAGTGTGATGTTTGTATGCGTTACTCGTCATGTCGGTCTGCTAGGAAACGAGGCTGCTGATGCTGCTGCCAAAGCTGCACCCCTTGTGCCTGAGTCCGCGAGTACCTATACACCCACCAACGATCTCCGTGTTGCTTTCTGTCAGGAGGTGTTGTCCCTTTGGCATTGCCAAAGGTCCTCCCTTCACGGGAATAGGCTCCGGCTTATTAAGCCTCTCCCAGCGGCTTGGACGACCTTCTCTCGGCCCTCCCACCGGGAGGAGGTTCTTTTAACTTGGCTGCGTATTGGGCACTGCCTTTCTAGCCATCGTCATCCGCTAAGTGGTGCTACCCCACCACTTTGTGCACATTGCACTCAAGTTTTAACCATCCGCCTCTTCCTGATGGCATGTCCATTTTTTTTACCTTTTACGTTCCCGTTTGGGTTTTCCGTCTCAGTTATCGGCCGTTTTAGCAAATGACGCGCGGGCTATCGTCCGCGTCTTACTTATTATCCGCCAAAGCAATATGGCGAAGTCCATTTAAATTTTAGTTTTGGACCTCCGTTTCTAGATGGTGTCTTTTATAACCCTTTTTCCACGTGCCTGTTTTTTGCTGTCTTCTATTATGCCAATTGGGACTGACGTATAGTCGTTTTTTAACTCCTCTCTGTCTTCGTGTTCTGTAGTTTTGACTTGGGCGCATATGACCCCTGTTGTTTTTGCACCCTGAAGCAAAACAAAACTTGATTCTGATCCCACTCTAAACTACACTTCCCCTTTCTCCATTTGCTTAACAGGGTCAGGTTAGGGACACACCGGTCATCGAAGTGGCCTCCAATTGCAGGAGTTGCACTAGGTCATTGAGAAACATTAAATTACTATCCACATTGCATAAGTCATGACAAGGACGTCATGGAAACAACGACGATGGTACAGCATAGACAGAAGTTCAGTTAGCCCCGCCTGCTACTCACATAAAGGCTATAAATTTTCTAATTATTTAAAAATTACGAAATTTTTTATGATTTTCTACGCCTTTACAGACGTAACATGTGATGACGGTCTGTCGCGGTTTCTTGTGGTTTCTGCAAGTGTGGGAAGAGCTAGGCCTGCTGTTGAATCGAAGACATAAGGAACCTTACAAATGTGTTCACGTCTACGTTGGCATGCAGCAGGATGAAATGAGCGGAAAGGAAACGGGATGAGAAATACATGTGAAGGAAATAATAACTTCCAGCCGTAAATGGCATTGCGGCAATGCAACGGTGAGAGTTGAAAATTTGTGCCGGGCTGGGACTGGGATGCTTCGCTTCTTCTGGGACGGCTGTGTACTGGCATTTTTTCATAAAAAGCCGTCGCGCCGCAGAATTATCGACAGAACATACACCATTCATATCTATAAAGTGTGTACCGTACTGCGCCACTGACAGGGCATGGTGGGCTCTGTGCGTGAGACGCCGCTTGGCCGTCTGGTAGCGATAGCCGGGCAGCGAGCGCGAGCAGCCAACAGCCACGCCGCCGGGTCGCAACATTTGAGAGGTTTTCTGAATAACTGGACTTTTGTGGCCTCGGAGATATATACCGGTCCAGCTATCGACGAGCCTTGCGTACGGAGCCATGTGCAGCGGAGCGGGCAGGGGACGATAACGTAGCCACAGCGAAGGAGATTTATTGAGCTCCGGAAATAAATTTTTAACTACAGCCCATCCGTTAGTATTACGCTTTATCACAAGCAAATATATCTAGTTTAGTCGATATATTTAAAGCAACATAGCACAACGAAATTGCAAAAGCGAAAATAATCCACGCCTAACTCCCTAAAAACTTCATTAATAACGCCGAGTGAATTTTCCGAGGTAATCTGGGATTACAGTCGCCAGAATCGAGCCCTTACGAAGGGAAACAGTATTAGTGTGCTTCCCACGAAGAAACCCAGTTCAGTCAATATCTATAACTTTGGAAGTGCTTATTTCATGAATTGCTAGTATCATCAGCATTTTTATGTTAATGGAAATTATGTGTTCCTCTCGTGTTTGTGCTATCTTCGATGGGGCTTCTTGCTGATCCTGTGGGTCGGACTACGCAATGTTGCTGTCGTGATACGTATGTCTCTGAGTGTGGGTTCTGACGCAGTTTATTCTGATGCTCTCTGATCGACAGAATGAAAGCGCGAATTTTAAATGTTAGGTGACTGTTCTGTGTAACTTCAACAACTATCGATGTATGGATGGGCATGGTTTGTAGAATTTTTACGCGTCCATACTTGTGAGATTAAAGTACAACTATAGCGAAACACAAGCCTCCATAATATTACTTCTAACACAACTGTCTGTGTTCATAAAAAGTTTAATGATTTATCTTTCAAATTAAAACAGGCCCTGACAAAAATATTAAAATATATAGCAACATATTACATTACTAACACTAACTCTTTATTCTCGTGATGTAATGAGTGCTGTCGACAGAGGACGTCAAACTGACTCCATATATTTAGATTTCCCGACGGCTCTTGACACCATTCCTCACAAGCGACTTCTAATTAAGTCGCGTGCCTGTGGAGTATCGTCTCAGTTGTGTGGCTGGTTTCATGTTCTTTTGACTGAAAGGTCACAGCTCTTAATAACTGATGGATAGTCATCGAGCAAAACATAAATAATATCTGGCGTTCTCCAAGGAAGTGTTATACGCTCTCTGTTGTTCTTGATCTACATAAACGGTTCAGGAGACAATCTGAGCAGTCTTCTGAGATGGTTTGTAGATGATGCTGTCATTTACCGTCATGTAAAGTCATCACATGATCAAAATGACTTACAAAATGATTTAGACAAGATATCTTTATGGTGAAAAAAGTGGCAATTGATTCTAAATCATGAAAAATTTGAAGTCATGCACATGAGCACTAAAAGAATCCCCTAAATTTCAGTTACATGAGAAATCACACAAAACTAAAGGCTGTAAACTCAGTTAAATACTGATTACAATTACGAATAATTTAAACTGGAACGATCACATAGATAATGTTGTGGAGATATCAAACCAAAGACTGCAATTTACTAGCAGAACACTTAGAAAATGTAACAGGACTACTAAAGAGTTTGTTTACACTACGCTTGTCAGCCCTCTTCTGGAGTATTGCTGTGCTGTGTGGGATCAGCGTCAAATAGGATTGATGAAGGACATCGAACAAGTTCAAAGAAGGGCAACATATTTTGTATTATCACGAAATAGGGGTGAGAGAGCCACGGATATGAGACTAGAATTGGGGTGACAATCATTAAAATAAAGGCATTTTTCGCTGCGGTAGGACCTCCTCACGAAATTTTATCAGTCACTAACTTTCTCCTCAGAGTGTGAAGATACACTCCTGGAAATTGAAATAAGAACACCGTGAATTCATTGTCCCAGGAAGGGGAAACTTTATTGACACATTCCTGGGGTCAGATACATCACATGATCACACTGACAGAACCACAGGCACATAGACACAGGCAACAGAGCATGCACAATGTCGGCACTAGTACAGTGTATATCCACCTTTCGCAGCAATGCAGGCTGCTATTCTCCCATGGAGACGATCGTAGAGATTCTGGATGTAGTCCTGTGGAACGGCTTGCCATGCCATTTCCACCTGGCGCCTCAGTTGGACCAGCGTTCGTGCTGGACGTGCAGACCGCGTGAGACGACGCTTCATCCAGTCCCAAACATGCTCAATGGGGGACAGATCCGGAGATCTTGCTCGCCAGGGTAGTTGACTTACACCTTCTAGAGCACGTTGGGTGGCACGGGATACATGCGGACGTGCATTGTCCTGTTGGAACAGCAAGTTCCCTTGCCGGTCTAGGAATGGTAGAACGATGGGTTCGATGACGGTTTGGATGTACCGTGCACTATTCAGTGTCCCCTCGACGATCACCAGTGGTGTACGGCCAGTGTAGGAGATCGCTCCCCACACCATGATGCCGGGTGTTGGCCCTGTGTGCCTCGGTCGTATGCAGTCCTGATTGTGGCGCTCACCTGCACGGCGCCAAACACGCATACGACCATCATTGGCACCAAGGCAGAAACGACTCTCATCGCTGAAGCCGACACGTCTCCATTCGTCCCTCCATTCACGCCTGTCGCGACACCACTGGAGACGGGCTGCACGATGTTGGGGCGTGAGCGGAAGACGGCCTAACGGTGTGCGGGACCGTAGCCCAGCTTCATGGAGACGGTTGCGAATGGTCCTCGCCGATACCCCAGGAGCAACAGTGTCCCTAATTTGCTGGGAAGTGGCGGTGCGGTCCCCTACGGCACTGTGTAGGATCCTAAGGTCTTGGCGTGCATCCGTGCGTCGCTGCGGTCCGGTCCCAGGTCGACGGGCACGTGCACCTTCCGCCGACCACTGGCGACAACATCGATGTACTGTGGAGACCTCACGCCCCACGTGTTGAGCAATTCGGCGGTACGTCCACCCGGCCTCCCGCATGCCCACTATACGCCCTCGCTCAAAGTCCGTCAACTGCCCATACGGTTCACGTCCACGCTGTCGCGGCATGCTACCAGTGTTAAAGACTGCGATGGAGCTCCGTATGCCACGGCAAACTGGCTGACACTGACGGCGGCGGTGCACAAATGCTGCGCAACTAGCGCCATTCGACGGCCAACACCGCGGTTCCTGGTGTGTCCGCTGTGCCGTGCGTGTGATCATTGCTTGTACAGCCCTCTCGCAGTGTCCGGAGCAAGTATGGTGGGTCTGACACACCGGTGTCAATGTGTTCTTTTTTCCATTTCCAGGAGTGTATTTGGTTGGCGCCCACCGACATAGGGATAAAAGATCATCATAATAAAATAAGGGAAATCAGAACTCGCACGGAAAGATTTAAGTGTTCGTTTTCCCCGCGCGCTATTCGAGAGTGGAACGGTAGCGAAATAGCTTAAAGGGGATTCTGTGTACCCTTTGTCATGCATTTAATTGTGAATTGATAAGTAGTGATGTAGATGTATATGTTGATATGAGCAGAAGATCTCTGGTATGTAATCTTGGAAGAGCTAGAAAGATAATATTTTTAATTTCCCCAGAATTACTGAACATTACTCACTTTGGCTGTAAGAATTACTCCTATTCTTCAAAACAGGTAATCAGGGTCCGACAACAGCTCTGCAGAACTACAGTATGAGCAGTTCTGATTTGTAAACGTACTCTATCCAACACGCATCTGTCAAATTTGAAGTTTTCACGTGGTCTAAATGCTACACAAATGAAAATTCAGCTAGTGTCTCCTTACTGGATGTAACTAACTTCACGGAGGACACTGCACGACACTCGTATTTCACTAACATACTGCATAAAACAACCCTTAAGTCGATATGCAATTTGGATAAACATGCAACAGAAAGGACTAACAATCACAAAAATTACTTAAAATTATGAGAATTAAACAACATGAAGTAGGTAACAATGAAAGTGGCAAAATAATTGTGTATTTATTGAGCAAGACGTTTTGAAATTAATTTCTTAAACAATGCTACTGCAGTTGACCTCTTGAATAGAGTCACTTCTATAACACTGTAGTAGGAAGCGCGTTATTTATTGTTTCCTCGTTCTAGTCGATTCACATCATTACGATCATCGTACACGTGATCCACGGAAAATGAACATAACTAAATGACTGACTGACTGACTGACTGACTGAAGTATCCTTGGTCAACAATGTAGAACATATGTGCATCAATGCGTTTAATTAAACGTTTCTCACCACTGTCCGAATGTTATAGTTTTCACTATTTTTCTTAGATTTTGGTTCATCGCGAGCAGCACTTCAGTATGAGTAAATAAATCTCTTCATGCGGTCTGATCTATAATTTTGTAAACAAAGTACTGAAAATGGCTTGAAGACTGCGTAAGCGATTTTAGAGTTCATTTCTTGTTCCTCCCCTTTGAACAATATTAATTAAGGGTATATTTGCAAGCTATTTTTGTTCATATCTAGCAATTTTTTCGCTGTCTTCTAACTCTTTTCCTATTCCCCATATCTGGTTTTCAGTATCAATCGAACACTACTGTTATGTTATGTCATTAGAAATACGTAATGTTAATATTTTACAGCTTTATTTCCTAACTCGTGGTATATGCTTCATTCATAATCACAGTAGAACGTAAGTTCGTATCATTAACTTAATTTAGGTGGCATCCATAATCATTTTTAATATAAAAGCTTGCACTTGGAATACACTAATGATATATGCTTACTTTTTAAATATTAAATGGAAATACATTTATGCTTATAGTTCACATAATAGACTCACTGCTCAATCAGTCCACTTAGTAAACCGTATACTCCCCTGTCCGACCACTGTAGCTCTCAAATTACCTTGTGACACATTAGTCCACGACAAGAAGCACTTTAATGCATATGTATTTTAACTTCACAGTGCACACAATGCATTGAAAGTAATACCATTTAGCAAAAGCGTTACTCCTCTTTCCTGATGTCCTAGTTTTTCGTGTTATTGTTTTCTGACATAATAGTTTATAGTGATATCTACTTTGATCTATGTGTTCATTAGTTCACAGTCCACACTGCTCATTGAAAAATAAAAAAGCAATCTATAAAGCTTCTGCTATAAACACGCCGCTGCCTCGCTTACACATGACAGTAAACCGTCTCTCCATTTCTCTCCACACTCTTTTGTTTGCCACATCACATAGCAACACATTTCAAAGGTTGCCCTCCCGCCCGCTCCCCCTCCCCCCCCCCTCTCTCTCTCTCTCTCTCTCTCTCTCTCTCTCTCTCTCTCTCTCTCTTCTACCTCTCTATCCGACCCTCCCTATTATATAGATAACAATGTTTTAAATTTCTCGTGTGAATAAATAATTTTACGCGCAAAGAAATATTTTGTGCAGAACTAACCGCATGTTATTAAACGTTTGAACACACAATAGCATAAAATGAAAAACAATAATACCGTTGATGGCATTTACTGTACGAATACACGGAGATAGCCAAAAGGCCTCCATTGTTGCAGTTCTGTCCACTACGTGACGAGAAAAGGAAAAAGAATTACGTCGGATTGTAGCAGTACCTTCGCAGTGGGAGTTGAATTTGGGGCATTGTGCAAATAAACGGTCTGTTGCGCCGTACGCTGCACACGAGCATCGCTGAACACCGTGGATTATCAGTGCCCTAAATCCATACACAGTAACGTGCGACGGTATCTCCTACTTAGTCCAGTGAAATAGATCCTAACTCCGTTATCTTCTTTAAAGTGGTAATTGTTTACCGACTTTTCCTCTTGAAGTATACCTAAGTTGTTCAGAGAACGTTCAGCCGTTCATTTCAATCTTTATTAAACGGGCACTCCGCTTCATGCTTCACGGTGCCAAATCATAGTTTCAGGTTCCCTATGTAACGGTTTCCAAGGGAAAAAAATTGATTTTTCAATATTTCATACAGTTACGACCGAATTTAAAAATGTAAAATGCTGTCGTAATCGATCGATTAAGAGGTGCCATCGTATGTTAAAGATTTAAGACAGTAAGACAACTATTATAGTTAGAAACTGTGTATATGTCTTAGGGCCACACAACCCATAGCGCGCAAAATCACCCACATTTTACTAAACCAGAATTTGAGAATGAGACCACTTAGCGACTTCCAACAAACTTGGAACGCCATTTCAAACCTTTTAATTCGTGCTTAACGACAAATTTTTAACTCATCTGTAAAATAATTAGAGGTTTGAAGAAGTTTTATACACGGAAATTCGATTCTTTAAAGAAACTGGAGTTTAATTTTTTAGTTCGGAGTCCTATGCCTACATAAGTCACCGTTACTTTGATTTACTGTGCCGATAAATCTGTTGACGATTCGTTCTCAAATATCGACACCAACGAGCTACATACAGAGTGATTCAGCTGTCCCTACCGATGTCGTTTTATGCAACCCGCAATTCTACATCTGGCCTTCAAACGTTTGAGAGATTCTCATAATCTCTTGCTCGCTACATAAAAACTGTTAGTCTAACAGAAAACATGAATAGCACTTTTTGAAGGAAATTTAATATAGTTCAAATTTTTACTTTGGTATGTTTTCGATAGAGGCAGCAGTTTTTGAGTTATTCAAGAAAAATATTCAAAAGTGACCTTCAAATGCACCCCCACTCACACGCTCAGCCCCAGCCCCTCCCCTCACCAGAATTTCTAGTACCTTGTTCGTAGTACTCCCTCCTACCATTGCACAAATATTTACGATTGCGGAAGTTACTTCCCACATTCGACCTCTTTTGGTCTTCATTGACCGGTCTTATTACTTAAAAATTGTAAACTTAAAGTTTGTGTAAATTTTTCCTAAAATTTTTGTGAATTTTAACTGCATAAAATAAAGAATTACAAAGTTGTATTGGCCAGGCCTTCTGACTACGAAAATACTGTGCTTGTAAGGGTTGAGTTTGGACCGAACTGTAAGAGTAATTAGTTTTACCGTAATGGTTATGAAAGTCGTTTTCTTTTCATTACCCTCGGGGGCTGGTTTAAATTAATAATATTAAAGAAATAGCCTACTATGCTTGCGGAGTAATGGCTAAATTAATAGAGACCAAAAAGGGTCAAATATCGGGAATAGTTCATGTAGTCGCCGCGCGGAGTAGGCGCGCGGTTTGAGGCGTTGTGTCACAGACTGTGCGGCCCCTCCCGCCAGAGGTTCGAGTCCTCCCTCCGGCATGGGTGTGTGTGTTGTTCTTAGCAAAGGTTACTTTAAGTAATGTGTAAGTCTTGGGACCGATGACCTAAGCAGTTTGGTCCCTTAGGAATTTACACACAGCTCATGTAGTCGAAAATTTTTGAACAGTGGTAGGAGGAGTACCACGAACAACATACCAGAAATCCTAACTGGTAGGGAGTGAGTGTTGGGGTGGAAGTGGGTTTGAAGGTCACTTTTGTACGTTTTTTTTTTAATAAATCCAAGAGTGGCCTCCAGAGAAAACGTATCCCAGCAAAAAATTTAATTACATTGAATTTCCTACATAAATGTCGTGTTCATTTTTTTCGTGTAAGACTAATAGTTGGCGCGTACCGAGAGAGAGAATGTGAAAAGCTCACTCGTGATTTTTGAAGGCCTGGTAGAGAATTGCGTGTGCATGAAATTAAATCGGTAGGGACAGCTGAATTGCCCAGTATTAACAGCATTTGCCGAAAAATCGTACTGAGACATAGCAACTTAGGTTCGCACAATATTACCGGTTCTACTAACCAGTCGTCTACATTGGCAATCCTGACCTAAAATAAATGAGAAAAGTAGCGTGTTTTGTCGCAAGGGCGTCTCCATGAACACAGGCTGAAGTACGGTCAAAACGATCAATTGTCCGTGGCCAACAGTGGCGCGGTGCAGATTGGTGCAAGCAGTAAGTCTGCCTCACTAAGTCACGGCGGCGGTGTCCGTCCTTTACTGACACAAGCAGTGAATGAAAAAGTACTGCCGTTGTTTCTCCATTCCGAAGATTCATTTAATGCAGCTCTCCTTGTTAATCCATCCTGTGATTCCTTGATATCTCATGAAGTGCCTTTTCAGCCAATCCCTTATTTTAGTCGGTTTCCCCATAAATTATCTTTCCCCAGTGCTATTCAGTACTCCCTCGTCAGCTATTCGATCTACACACGTTATCGATATCCAAATCCTTTTTTGTCTCTAACAGAATTAAAAAGTCATCGGCAGAGCTCCAAGTTCTTATTTTTTCCTCTGAACTTCAATTTCCTTTCCAAATTTCTCCTTGGTTTCCTCCACTACTTTTCTAATTTACAGACTGAATAAATCAGCGATAGGCTACAATTCTGCCTCACTCCATATCAGCTATGGCCCCCCTTTCGTATCCGTCAACTTTTATAACGGTTATCTGGTTTATACACAAGCTGTAAATTACCTTTCACTCCCTGTATTTTGTCCCCCCCGAACATTCAGAATTACAAAGATTTTATACCAGCCACCATGTCAGAAGCTTTCTCTAAATATGAAACTGTAAGAGAGTACAAGGTGTGTGAGAAAAATAATGAGAATGATTTTTTATTTACTAGTGTTTTTTTTCAAACAAAATATTGTCCCTTTCAAAGTAGTTCTCTTCGGCAGCTATACACCAGCCAAGTCTTTGTCTCCAGTCTTGGTAGAGCAGCTGAAAAGCTTCAAGTAGTAGTGCCTTTAACATATTGGTCACAATCTTTTGAATGTTCTCCAGAGTCCCAAAAAGAGGTCCTTTCAAGACGTTATGCAATTCTGGGAAAGGAAAACAGTCACAAGGACTCAGATCCGATGGCTGTGGAACAACAGAAACGCTTCTTGAGGTCAAAAATTCTGTGATGTAAGTGGCTGTCTGACATAGGGCGTCGTCATGATTAAGTATCCACCCGATCGCAATGTCCAATCTCACTCCATTCACCGTTTTCCTGAGTCTTTCAAGGACGTCTTTGTCAAACACTTGGTTGACAGTTTTTACTGTAGGAACAAATTTTTTATACACTATGCCCCTATTGCCAAAAAAAGCAAATCAACATTGTTTTGATCTTTGATTTGATCATTCGATCTTTTCTTCGGTCGAGGAGATTTCTCAGTCTGCCACTCCTCACTTTTCCACTTTGTCTCAGGATCGTACTCAAAAATCCAGGAATCATCACCTGTCATCACACGACTGAACCATAAATGGTCACTGGCAATCCTCTCAAGATCATCGCACAGGTTTCTTCAATTGTCCTTCTCATTTGTCAGGTTTTTCGGCACCATTCTGAGATAAAATGTCGCTCAAAATTTGATGTACGGTGAAAGTGTTTAACAGGTCATCCATCAATCTTATTCTTAAATGTCGATATGATCTTACAAGAGCACGCCCATGTTCGATGTTTTCGTCGGTTTTTGAAGTTGAAGGTCTGACTGAGCGAGGTTCATTCTCATTGTGTTCTCAGCCTTCCGAAAATGATTTGTTCCAGCGAAAAACTTGTGTTGTTAAGGAGGAATGCCGCCGCCCCTCCCCCCTCCACCCAAGCTTGTTTCAACTTTTCAAAGGTCGCACTTCCGGATTTCCTAAGTTTAACACAAAACTTGATGGCATAACGTTGCTCTAAATTCTGCTGTTCCATTTTCGTAACACACAACAAAAATACAACTTCACTGACGGCGCTCACCAAAATCGCGTGATGGTTATATGTAGCTGAAACTCGGACTCTGGGTATGGAAGGGATGAACACACCAATCTATAGAAGTAGAACTACACAGCGTTAACAGGTCCCTACTAGTGTTGCCAGTGTCAATACTTTTCTCACACACCTCGTTTATCGCCGAAATGTGTTATCTGTGATAAAAAAAAAAAAAAAATTATCGTCTGGAGTCATTTACCGATTTATGAAAAACTCTTACAGCATAACATACCACCTAGTGTAAGGTGTCATAAAACTAATATAGCCAAAACGTTCTAAAAATGATACACCTAGTCTACTCATGAGAAAACCATATTTGCTATTAATGTTGGCACTGTTAGTTATGCTGCTATTCTTTAAGAATAGTTCTTCATAATTGCATTAAAAATTTTGGAGGTGAAACATAATTTTGAGAAACAGTCCTTTCAGACTAAAAATAAATGTGTACACAGTTCTAGAACGTTTGCCATATTTACTCAGATGTTGAGCATGTACGTAACAAATTCGTGTTACATGCATAGAAAACTATGCTCTATCTGCTGAATTATTCATTATTGCCGTATATATCATATGGAGATTATTATTAAGCAGTCAGTACAGTCCTTAAATATGATATACTCCGTTCCTTGATCCCTAAAAGTCATACACTGTCGCCTATGGCGCAGCTACCAGCCACACAGCGGTGTACCGCGGATTGCTGCCCTCGTCATACGCCAGCAACACAAGCGCGGGAGACCACACCTCCCTCCAGCAGTAAAACCACTGCTGACAAACAAAAGCTTCCAAACAAAAGAGGAGTAGGCGAAAAGCAGGAGAGTGAGAAAGCTATGCCTGTGACCAAAACTGTGGCAAATACACAAAAAAGAAGGAAAGCTGAAGAGACTGACTGATTCCAACATCTCTTTGAAGGGTGATGACCGCATGGATGATGTCGGTCTCTTTGGTGAATCTACTCCACGTCCTATGGTAATGACCTATCCAGCTTATGTAGGTGAAGGAGATCATATCTTGGCAAAATTTCGAGGAGGAAAGGGCAATTTATACAGCAACAGATATGTCTGCACCCAACAAAAAGTACTGGAAAATGAACTAGAATTTATGGCTCTAGAAGCTGTGGACAAGGAAAAAATAATTTTTGAATTAAATGAAAAAGACTATGAGTTCCTCATATTGCTGCTTGAGTGTTAAATATGAAACAGGAATCTGCTTTGTGTTTGACGGTTCAGTTGATATTCATGAAACAAAAGACAGAGATTCTCTTTAATGTAGCTCTTATTTTTGCAGTCGTTTCAATATACTAAACATATCTATAAGTAGTTCCTATCCACTGCTGACTGACTTTATAGTATTAAAAATTGGAATAACAAAGAAATTTCTGTAGCTCATTCTGGCGTACGTTTCAAGCCATGAATATCCCAGAAATCCCCCACGGAGAAATCCCAGTTATACGTATGTATCGTTTAGTGCGCTCTCTAGCTTTCCGTTGGACTTAGATTATTTGACCGAGTTTTTTATGACTGATTTTCCGCGACTCTTCGAACTATAATTTTGTTGATGCGGTTTCAGAGTGCTGTTAACTGTAATGTTTTGCTGCAGTTGATACTTATACTTGTATTTGATGGACTTGTTGGATGTTTTCACAATGGTCAGTCTGGTTGACAAACCTCACGTCGTGATTGATTTTGGGGAACTACTTTCGGTCTTCGTGTGTCTGCTGCTGTTTCTCGTGAATTAATGTCCAATTACGTGAACTTTTCTCGCGTGTGTTTCTGTGTTCGATGCTCTATCTTTTTTCCATTTGAATCCTCAATTTACATGAAGCTAGCTTTCAAACATATGTGAATATTATTCGTTAGATATTTGTTAGTTTAAATAATAATGCTTTGGTTTCGCCAACTTGAGTTACGCTTTAGCATTTAGCCAATCATTTAACAGATATTTAAATATCTTTTCTTTGGTGAACGCCAGCCAGTGAGCCACATCTCTGAGCATGAGAACTTCAATAGTAAGATTGTAGCCACACAAAAGCAGCACGTGTAGCCTGTAGGAACTTGGAAGTACCATCAAACTTTTTCACCTGATAAGGGTTTTATTCAAAAATTATTTCGCAATAGCTTCAGTCAGGGCGACCATCGGTTTTATTGGCCGCAACTGGTGTGGGTAATGCACGATCTAATTTGTTGGCTTGATTTGTGCTTATCAGAGGAGTCGATCATGCACCGTCACTTGAAAGTCCATACATTTAGTTAGGAATTGATCCTCAAACCCCTTTGAGTAAGAAGACAATTTAGCGAATAATATATATAAATATTTCATTTATGTAGCACAACTCCTGCTTGATGTTGCGGTTTTTTTCCGTCGGTATACTTTCTGTGACGTCACACGCTACTAAATCCATGTGGGATATTTAAATAATGACCACCATCCACATCTAAAGGTAATCACACATATATGCGTAAGATATTGCAATACTATTAAAATTATTGCAGTCGTGTTTTGAACATTCTTTGATAGAACAGCGCGTATTAAAGAAGTTAGCAATAACAGAGCATGCCTACATTTGGTTTTACAATCTGACTGGAAATTACGTAAACTCATAATACACACCACCAGTTGAAGGACAAGTAACCTACTGCTCCTTAGAAGGTCTTTTATTTTTATGTTTTATTCATTACAATTTGCACCTTCGTGGTCGTTTAATACAATTTTTAATACTGGTCATTTTCACAACCAACCAATCAAAGCGTATCGAATACTAAATTATGGGGACTCATCCACTAAAAAGTTTAAGTAAGCATCTTGGAAGCTCATTCTGTCTTCATGCCATGGCAGCTCTCGAGGATCTATAGTATTGACATATTCGCATACAAACATTTAACACGTGCCCATAATTCTTTATACAAATACATGACTTGAAATGTAGTTTGTTGTGGTGTTTACCCAGATCGTCAACTTTCATTTTACACTTCACACGATCAGATCGCCCCAGTGATTCACTTGTTATTAGTTTCATAATTATAATACCTAAAACAACTGTAGCTTTCTTAATATGTAATCTATAATCATGCTCGACGTTGCAATCAGTACCATCGTCGCAATTTTTGCGGCGTACTTGGCTCCTCTGTATCGTATATACAGGGTCTGCGACGTAATGTTGTTGTAAATAAAATATTAATCTTTCATTTCGTCTACCTTAGATACCACAGAGTCACCTCCACCCTTTCACTAAGCGTACCCTCCCCGGCCTCTCGAAAAATGCCGCGTTCCGGCCCTAACCCTACCTGCACGCCTCTCTCACTTGCTAAATCTATGGATGCAGTCACCACTGTCTCTCCCTCCGCGAGCCGGCATGTCGTAATGACACACATCACGCATTAAAACCCATACGGAAATAATGTTTATATATCGTTTTCTTCAACCTCACGTACACTAAACAGTAAGACACAGAGCACATTGCAACGAACTGTTCCCGCCACCTCTAGGAAGTCAGAGGTTGGCAAAGCTTATAGGTGACAGCATAGGTGGAGGTGGTGGGATCACTCATGGGAAAATTCCTGCAGTAGTGGGCGTTAGAGCAGCACCTTTTTTAGACTGAAGTCACCTGATAGGTATTCCTGCTTAAGGGGAGTCTCTCTAACAAAGGAACCACTTTTGACAGAGCTTAGGTATCCGAGTAATGAGGGAATTAGTATATTTCATCAAAATATACAAGGTATTAGAGATAAAGTTAGTGAACTGCTTATAGATGTTGACTTTGAAATTATTGGTATATCTGAACACTTCTTAAATAAGGAGATACTTCAGAGGCTTCCTTTACCAGGATACAGGCTGGCTGGCAGCTTTTGTAGGAGCTCTTTGCGGTGTGGGGGAGTAGCCATTTGAGTCAATTGATGTTTCAAAGTACTGCACTGAAAAGGTGTTTGAATGTTGTACAGGTGTTGTTAAATTTTATGGAGCTAAACTTCTAACTGTTGTTATTTATAGATCCCCAGACTCCGACTTCACAACATTTTTGCTAAAGCTAAAGGAGGTTCTTGGTTCAATTCATAGGAAAGTTACTTACATGTGGTGACTTCAACATTAATTGTATAAGTGATTGTGCAAGGAAAGGATGCTGGTAGACCTCCTTAATTCACATAATCTTATGAAAACCGTATTCTTTCCAACGAGAGTGCAAGGGAACAGTAGAACAACCATAGACAACACTTTTGTTCATTCCTCATTACTAGAAGGGCATTCTGTTTGCGAAAAGGTGAATGGCCTCTCAGATCATGATGCACAAATTTTAACTCTAAAAGATTTTTGTGCTGCAACACGTGTTAAATATAGTTATCAACTGTTTATGAAAGCTGATCCAGTTGCTGTAAAGACCTTTGTAAACCTTATCAAGGAACAAGAGTGACAAGATGTTTACAGCGCTGATACAGTAGATGATAAATATAATGCTTTTCTCAAGACTTTTCTCGTGCTCTTTGAAAGTTGCTTTCCGTTAGAACGTTCAGAACAGGGTACTAGCACAAACAGATAGCCTGGGTGGCTGACTAGAGGGATAAGATTATCTTGTAGAACAAAGCGGCAATTATATCAAAACGTTAGAAACAGGCAAAATCTAAATGCAGCAGCCCATTACAAACAGTATTGTAAGGTGCTTAAAATGTTATTTGGAAGGCAAAAAGTATGTGGTATGCAGATAGAATAGCTAAGTCTCAGGATAAAATTAAAACTAAATGGTCAGTCGTAAAGGAAGTGGCTGGTCTGCAGAGATAGGTTGAGGATATAGAAACAGTGCGCAGTGGGAATGTCCGTGTTACTGATAAGTCGCGTGTATGTACAATACTTAATAATCACTTTCTGAATATAGCAGGTGAACTAAATAGAAACCTAGTCCCAACAGGGAATAACATAGCGCTTTTAGGAAAAAGTGTTCCGAGACTGTTACCTGAAATGTTCCTCCATGTTACTGACAAGAGGGAGATTGAGTTAATAATTAAATCACTAAAGACCAAGAACTCTCATGGATATGACGGGGTATCTAACAGAATACTGAAGTATTGTTCTATGTATGTTATCCCAGTACTTAGCCATATCTGTAACTTTTCCTTTACGAGTGGTCGGTTTCCTGACCGATTAAAGTACTCGGTAGTGAAGCCACTTTATAAAAATGGAGACAGGGATAATGTTGACAATTTTAGACCTATTTCTATGCCATCGGTGTTTGCTAAAGTTATCGAGAAGGTTGTATATACAGAGTTACTAGAGCATTTAAATTCACATAATTTGCTGTCAAATGTACAGTTTGGTTTTAGAAATGGTTTAACAACTGAAAATGCTATATTCTCTTTTCTCTGTGAGGTTTTGGACGGATTAAATAAAAGATTGCGAACGCTAGGTGTTTTCTTTGATTTAACGAATGCTTTTGACTGTGTTGACCACAAAATATTTCTGCAGAAGTTGGACCATTATGGAATAAGGGGAGTAGCTTACAATTGGTTCGCCTCTTACTTTAAGAACGGAAAGCAGAAGGTAATTCTCCGCAATACCGAGTGTGGTAGTGATGTTCAGTCCCAATGGGGCACTGTTAAGTGGGACATTCCCCAAGGGTCGGTGCTGGGGCCACTGCTGTTTCTTAATTATATAAGTGATATGCCTTCTAGTATTACAGGCGATTCAGAAATATTTCTGTTTGCTGATGACACCAGCTAAATAAGTTCGTGGCTTGTGGAAAATAATTTGATGCTAAATCACAGTAAGACTCAGTTTTTACAGTTTCTAACTCACAATTCAACAAGAACCGATGTTTTGATCAGACAGAATGGGCATATTATAAGTGAGACGGAACAGTTCAAGTTCCTAGACGTTCGGATAGATAGTAAGCTGTTGTGGAAAGCCCACGTCTAGGATCTTGTTCAGAAACTAAATGTTGCTTTATTTACCATTAGAACAGTATCTGAAATAAGTGACAGTTCAACACGAAAAGTAGTCTACTTCGCATATTTTCATACATTTATGCCGTATGGTATTATTTTTTGGGGTAATTCTTCTGATTCAAAAAGGGTATTTTTGGCTCAAAAACGGGCTGTTCGAGCTATATGTGGTGAAAGTTCGAGAACCTCTTGTCGACCCCTATTCAATAGTCTGGGAATTCTGACATTGCCCTCACAGTATATATTTTCTTTAATGTCATTTGTTGTTAGCAATATTAGCCTATTCCCAAGAGTTAGCAGCTTTCACTCAGTTAATACAAGGCAGAAATCAAATATGCATGTGGAATGCACTTCCTTGACTCTTGTGCAGAAAGGAGTGCAGTATTCTGCTGCATCCATTTTCAATAAGCTACCACAAGAACTCAAAAATCTTAGCAGTAGCCCAAACTCTTTTAAGTCTAAACTGAAGAGTTTCCTCATGGCTCACTCCTTCTATTCTGTCGAGGAGCTCTGCTAAAAAATTAAGCAAATTCCAGTGTTACATTGTTGATTTTCTTTATTTAAACTTAAGACTTATCGCCTGAATATGTTTTTCATATTTCATTTTATCTGTTTCTACTATCGTGTTATAATTCCATGTATTGACTCGTTCCATGACCATGGAGACTTCTCCTTAATTTGATCCACGGAACAATCAATAAATGAATAAAAAATAAAAAAGAGACATTAATATGAAACAGACACATACTACGCCGACTGATTGTGATGTCCCCTTTTGAAGACATGGCCACAAGTAAGGGGCAAAAGGGATAAATCGTCAGTAACAGCTTATCTGACCCATTACAGCAGAGCAAATATGAGTTGTGACAGGAGCTACTGTGTCTTTGTCGTCACAATATACAGAGTTATCGGAAGCAAGCTCAACTACAGCTGCAGAAATACTAAGCTGATTGGTAGTGACAGAAGAGCATCAAAACAGATCCTTACTTCCAACAGAGGACCAAAGGTTGCGGCAGTAGTTGGTGCTTTATGTGTGCAAACGAGAAACACTGCTGAAAGACTGCATAATCAAACCATTTATGGTTTTCTTTTGAAACGTCACAGCCAATTTCATTCCACACAGGTGTGGAATTAGAGCTTGTGCTCCGTCTCTAAGGTCATAATTGTCTCCCTTATTGCAAGATGCGGTAATCTTCTGGAGGCTTTAGAGTAACATTGTTATCCAGAGGTGTTTCCTATAGCATTATAAATGTCCTTGATTACTCGCCAAAGTGAACTGGTTACCCTGCCGCACCTCACAGTGCGTGCATGGAAAGTGCTGATTAAGACCTATCTTGGAAGATACCTTCGAGGGAAGTAGTGACAACTTGCTGATAACGTCATTAATTTTACCTACAGTGAGAACAAGAAAGGTGTGATTCTGCTGACAGGGAAGGAGATGGAACGTGCTAGCAGCTGTTCACAAGCAACAGTTAAGAAAATGTATGGTGACCTATTTATGACAGGAGGGAGGAGAGAAACGCCTCCGAATGGAGCAGGATTCAAGCAAAGCAGAATACGTAAAATGCACACAATGAATACTTCATTGCTCGTATGGATAAATATTTTATTAAGCAGCAATTTCTGTAGTATTATGAACAATACGAGGAAATACTTCCCTCCATGACCCGTGGACATTGCCGTTAGTGGGGAGGCTTGCTTGCCTCAGCGATACAGGTTGGTGCAGCCACAAATGAGAGGTGTCTTAAGAGGTCAGATAAACGCGTGGTTCCAGAAGAGTGGCAGCAGCCTTATGATTAGTTGCAGGAACAACATTCTGCATGATTGACTGATCTGGCCTTGTAACATCAGCCAAAACGGCCTTGCTGTGCTGGTACTGCGAATGACTGAAAGCGAAGAGGAAACTACAACCATAATTTTTACCGAGGGCATGCAGCTTTACTATATGGTTACTTGATGATGGCGTCCTTTTGCGTAAAATATTCCTGAGGTAAAATAGTCCCCCATTCGGATCTCAGGGCGGAGACTACTCAGGAGGACATCGTTATCAGGAGAAACAAAACTGGCGTTCTACGAATCGGAGCGTGGAATGTCGGATCCCTTAATCGGGAAAGTAGGTTAGAAAATTTCAAAAGGGAAGCGGATTGGTTAAAGATAGATATAATAAGAATTAGTGAAGTTCGATGGCACGAGGAACAGAACTTCTTGTCAGGTGAAAACGGGGTTACAAATACAAAATCAAATATGGGTAACGCAGGATTAAATTAAATAATGAATTTAAAAAGAAATAGGAACGCGGATGAGCTACTACGAACAGCATAGTGAACGCATTATTGTAGCCAAGACAGACACGAAGCCCACGACTACCACAGTAGTAGAACTTAAAATGCCAACTAGTTCCGCAGATGATGAAGAGATTGAAGAAACGTATGATGCAATAAAAAATTATTCACATAGTTAAGGGAGATGAAGATTTAATAGTCTTTGGGACTGGAATTCGGTAGTAGGCAAAAGAAGGACAAGTAGTAGGTGAATATGCACTGGGGTTAAGGAATGAAATAGGAAGCCGCCTGGTACAATTTTGCACAGAGCACAACTTAGTCATTGTTAACACTTCGTTTAAGAACCATGAAGGAAGTTTGTATACGTGGAAGATGCCTGGGGACACCGGAAAGTTTCAGATTGATTACATAATACACACATCAAAAAAGTTTTCTATCACCCCGATTCCGAGAACTATTGAAGACAGACGTTGACTATGGATATTGTTCAGAGATGTCACTAAATTCGCCAAAACATGTAAACAACCATGCATGGGCAGCGCCTATTAGACGGAGGGGGTCCGACAGCCGATCAGTTCCATTCTACCAGGAAGGACGTACACGGCTCGTGTTGTCTGTAGTTCAACCATGCCTAGACGGTCAATACCGAGGTTCGATCGCGTCCGGACTGTTACTTTGTGCCAGGAAGGGCTCTCAACAGGGCAAGTGTCCAGGCGTCTCTGAGTGAACCAAGGCGATGTTGTTCGGACATGGAGGATATACAGACGACGACATGCCTCTCTAAGGCCGCCCAAGGGCTACTATCGCAGTGGATGACCGCTACCTACGGATTATGACTCTGAGGAAACCTGACAGCAACGCCATCATCTTGAATAATGCTTTTCGTGCAGCCACAGGACATTGTGTTATGACTCAAATTGTGTGCAATAGACTGCTCGATGCGCAACTTCACTCCCAATGTCCATGGCGAGGTCCATCTTTGCAACCACGACACCATGCAGCGCGGTACAGACGGGCCCAACAACATGCCGAATGGACCGTTCAGGGTTGGCGTCACGTTCTCTTCACAGAAGAGTGTCGCATATGCCTTCAACCAGACAATCGTCGGAGACGTGTTTGGAGGCAATCCGGTCAGGCTGAACGCCTAGACACACTGTCCAGCGAGTGCAGCAAGGTGGAAGTTCCCTGATGTTTTGGGGTGGCAATACGTGGGGCTGACGTACGCAACTGGTGGTCATAGAATGCGCCATAACGGCTGTACGATACGTGAATGACATAATCCGACCGGTAGTGAAACCATATCTGCAGCATATTGGCAAGGCATTCGTCTTCATAGACGACAATTCGCGCCCCCATCGTGCACATCTTGTGTATGACTTCCTCCAGGATAAAGACATCGCTCGACTAGAGTGGCGAGCATGTTCTCCAGACATGAACCCAATGGGATAGATTGAAGAGGGCTGTTTATGGACGACGTGACCCACCAACCTCTCTGAGGTATATACGCCGAATCGCCGTTGAGAAGTAGGACAATCTGGACGAACAGTGACTTGATGAACTTGTGGACAATAAACCACTACGAATATAGGCATGCATCAATGCAAGAGGACGTGCTACTGGGTATTAGAGGTAGCAGTGTGTACAGCAATCTGGGCCATCACCTCTGAAGGTCTCGCTGTATGGTAGTACAACATGCAGTGTATGGTTTTCATGAGCAACAGAAAGGTCGGAAATGTTGTTTATGTTGACCTCTATTCTAGTTTTCTGTACAGGTTCCGGAACTCTCGGAACCGCGGTGGTGCAACACGTTTTTTGATGTGTGTAGTAAGACAGATTTCGGAATCAGGTTTTAAATTGTAAGATATTTCCACGGCCATATGTGGACTCTGACCACAATTTATTGGTTATGAACTGTAGATTAAGACTGAAGAAACTGCAAAAAGGTTGAAACTTAAGAAGATGGGACCTGGATAAACTGAAATAATCAGAGGTTGTAGATGATCATGGAACGATTGACAAGAACAGGGGAAATAAATACAATAGAAGAAGAATGGGTAGCATTGAAAGATAAAATAGTGAAGGCAGGAGAGGATCAAGTAGGTAAAAAGACCAGAGTTAGTAGAAATCCTTGGGTAATAGAAAAGATACTGAATTTAACTGATGAAAGGAGAAAATATAAAAATGCAGTAAATGAAGCAGGTGAAAAGCAATAAAAACGTCTCAAAAATGAGTTCGACAAGAAGTGCAAAGTGGCTAAGCAGATATAGCTAATTTAAGGTTGTAGAAGTATTTATCACCAGGGGTAAGATAGATACTGCGTACTGAAAAATTACAGAGACCTTTGGAGAAAAGATCTCAGATGGAAAACCAGTCTCAAGCAAAGAAGGGAGCGCAGAAAGATGAAAGGAGTATATAGGAGGTCTATACAAGAGCGATGTACTTGAGGGCAGTATTATGGAAATGGAAGAGGACGTAGATGAAGATGACATGCAAGAAGTGATACTGATTGAAGAATTTGACAGAGCACTGAAATACCTAAACCGTAACAGGGCCCCAGGATTAGACTGCATCCCATTAGAACTGATAGCCTTTGGTGATCCAGCCATGACAAAACATTCATTTGGTGAGCAAGATATGTGAGACACGCGAAATACTCTGACTTCAAGAAGAATATAATAATCCCAAAGAAAGCAGGTGTTGACAGGGGTGAAAATCACCGAACTATCAGTTTAATACGTCACCGTTGTAAAATACTAACACTAATTCTTTACCGACGAATTGAAAAACTGGTAGAAGCCGACCTCGAGGAAGATCAGTCCGGATTCCGTAGAAATGTTGGAACACGCGAGACAATACTGACCCTATGACTTATCTTAGAAGATAAGTTAATGAAGATAGACTTACTTTTCTAGCATTTGTGGACTTACAGAAAGCTTTTCACAATGTTGTCTGGAATACTCTCTTTCAAATTCTGAAGGTGGCATTGGTAAAATACAGGGATCGAAAGGCTATTTACAATTTGTACAGAAACCAAATGGCAGCTATTGCAGTCGAGGGGCACGAAAGGTAAGCACCGATTGAGAAGTGAGACAGGATTGCAGCCTATCCCCGATGTTATTCAATCCCTGTATTGAGCAGGCAGAAAAGGAAACAGAAGAAAACTTTGGAGTAGAAAACAAAATCCATGGAGAGAAAATAACTCTGAGCTTTGCCGACGACATTGTAATTCTTTCAGAGAAAGCAAAGGACCTGGAAGAGCAGTTGAACGGGATGGACAGTATCTTCAAAGGAGGATATAAGATGAACATAAACAAAAGCAAAATGAAAATAACAGAATGTAGTCGAATTAAATCAGGTGCTGCTGAGGGACTTACATTAGGAAATGAGACACTTAAAGTAGGAAATGGGTTTTGATATTTGGGGAGCAAAATAACTGATGGTGGTCGAAGTAGAGAGGATGTAAAATGTAGACTGGCTATTGCATGAAAAGCGTTTCTGAAGAAGAGAAATTTGTTAACGTCGAGTATAGATCTAAGTCAAAACAAATTTTTTAAAAACACAGCCCTCAGTCGCGAACACAATTAATTTGTAACCTAGGTTTCGGTGTCACAAGGGACACCTTCTCCGGACAAAATTCGAACTAAATGTTACAGCATAACGTACCAAAAAATACGAAAGCTGCGGTCATACCTAACAGCGTCAGATAGTCAGAATTAAAAGAAAATGCAACAGAGGTGCAAGCCACTAGGGGCTGCCATGTATCCTCTGCTACAGTCAACACAAAACTGAAACATCATGTGACTTGTGCGCCACGGCAACTTTAAGACAATACCGACATCTGGTGGCTAATTGGTAAAACAAGCTATTTTGTAACCATCTCTCGTACCTGCAGAGAGGGAAATAAATAAACACCTGAAAGGTGTACATGAAGTAATTACAATAGCGGGACACTGCATGGTGTAAAATACAACTAATGAATGACTGGCTGTAGTACAAAACTTCCAGAATAAATGCATAAAGACACATACGAAATAATTCATTAAACGACATTACTGCTTGCTATAACAGATACGTTATAAAAACCAAAAAAGTTTTTTTTAATTTACGTATAAGAGCCGTAAAAAGAGAAAGAAAAGGTATCTCTGAATCTGCAACACATCAAAGTGTTAGATCTCGTCAGTCAGCGGCTTTATACCATTGAAATAACTTCTTCCGCGCAACTGGACCTGCTCGTTGAGAAAAGTCCGTCATTCGAAAGTAAATGCTTGAAAATTTCCAGCTACTCCAAAATATCAAGTTTACGCCATAGTAGTTGACTTTAAATTATGGATGATATTTTTTCTCAAGTAGTTATTTGTAAAAAAGGCAATATTACATTTGTATTTAATCCGAAGCAACCTTTGAATCTGGTATGACACTGGACCTAAAAATGGAATTGAGTTGAATTTTTTCTCCGATTCTTCTGGGGCGCTGATGAAAGAACCAAGTGCAGTGCCATTCTTGCAACTCTTCTGAGGATATCATCCACCAACCGAGCTTCGTAACTATATTGACCGCCACAATTTTAATAAGATTAATCTCATCATTAAAGTTTTATTTCGAGAGGGAAATGGAAAGTGCTCTGTGAATAGCCGAGAAAAAGCAAGCATTTTTGTGAGAGGCTGGTTGCGTAGAAGAAGCTGGAACGATTTGATCAGTTTGAGTCTCTTTACGGAAAATGTTGAAGGAAATCCTAGTTTGCACAGCACTATCCATTTTTATGCAATCTAAACCAGTTTTCAGGTCTACAAGGACATTCTGCACGATCTGCTTGTTAGTCAAATCTGGTTTAACATTACACTTAAGCCCTTTTTCTAACAGATTAGTTTCTGCTTCTGTAAAATCAATATTAGTCTTATTGAAAACTCTGTGATAAAAGACATGGTCACTTTATTAAAATTTTCGGAAGATCTCTCATGTGGAAAAAGGCAGAAAAGCTTACTGATTTTCTTTTCATGCCTGGTTCTTTCTTCAGCGTTCCAGAAGAATCGGAGAAAAAATTCTTCTCAATTCCATTTTTAGGTCCAGTGTCATACCAGATTCAAAGGTTGTTTCGGATTAAATACAAATGTAATGACACGATTTCCCTAGTTTCCGTAACTATCAGGTGCTAATATTGTCCGCTCAATGTGATCTGTGTTGGAATGGGTAACTTCGTCTACTTCTCTCAAGGGATTGCATCACTGATTTTTTTAAACTTATTTGCAACGAACAAAACCTTGTTACCATTATGTAGTATCTATGTCTCTTGGTTCCCAGAAGAGATGTAGATGTCAAAGGGGACATACAAGATTAGTGCCCACGTTATTTTATTCAAACACTGTATTTCGTTGCCCTGACTTCGAAGAGGTCGCATTTTCAGTATTCTTAAAGAACGTTTCAGCATTTTCCCTTAGGCCACACATATGCGCAAGCGATGTCTACTTCACTTTACTAAATACCTTAGCTAAGAACCATACATGGTTTAGGTCAAAATGATAAAAAATGCGTCGTCCTCTTGCGTATACAGTTTCAAGAGCTACATTCCCCTGGGCTGAGGTGTTCCAAAGGCAAACAGTTATGGGTGAAATATTTACTGCATCTATATTCGACTTCACAGTTCTAGGCTAACACGGTCGATGTTATTCTCTGGTTCCAGAAAATATCGTATACATAAGTAGGCTCTCGTCATCTCGAAACAGCTCGCCAGGAAAGCAAATATTTGTCAAGCTTCTTCATTAAACGCGAATGAAATTGAGTTGAATACCCGGATTTGTGGCGAGCTGCCAGCGACATCACACGTAATTTAACGAAAACAGAGTAAATGAAAAGGGTCACGCTAACATCGCATTATTGCACCGCGTGCGAGGCAGAAATTTAATTACGAAGCCGTTATAACTCACGAGATGACTTTTTTTGTGAGGATAAGAGCAAATAGAGCTAGTAACCCCGCTATCTGGAATAATAATTTTCCGTGCAGCCGAAATTTTGCTACTCTATTCTCTGGTCATGAATAACCTGTTGGGAAAATTTTGCGTTGGACAACATCAGAGGCTTTCCAAACTTCTTATTAGTCTCTTTGCAATGAAATATGTCTCCCCGGTGCAGTTGTATATGTAAAACTAAAAATATAGAAAGTCTGATGTTCTGCAAGTATAAAGCAAAGTGAAGAGAGTCTGAATAGAGTACGCGGGAAGAAACACATGGAGAAAAGGATGTCAGGAAATCGCAGAATGCAACGAAATATGAAATACATTGAATAGTTTGTAGATCATGATGCTTTCAGAGACGCTTTCACTCAAAAGAGGAAAGAACCTTGCACAGACTTACATGTCCCTTATTCTTCATGGGAGTAATGAAGACAAGGATGTATATATAACTAGGTGAACAGCTTCGTGGGAGGTAAGCAGCTTAGATTCGGAAAAGGGCTAGGCACAAGAGGTGTTACAGGTTTACTACGAGTTTTTATGGATTAGGAGAAAGCTTCCGATAGGTTGAGAAAGGATAGACTCATGTGTATTCTAAGAAACGAGTATCGATCGGAAAGAAAGGAAATGTATTAAGAAACTGTAACTTAAACCGAAAGCCAGAGTCAGAGTTGGCGGAAAACTAACGGACGGAACAGGACTAGTTGTCAGGCAGATACGTTGCCTTTCACCTACGCTGTTTAACATTCACCTAGAAAGATCGTTAGAGAGCACATCGATGGAATGAGAGGAGTGTGTGTAGGAGACAACGTGGGAGTGGTGGTGGTGGTGGTGGTGGTGGTGGTGGTTGTATTGTGGAAATCCCAGAAATGATCAATGAAATGACGGAGGACGTAAACAGTAAATGTGAATAATTTGGAATGAAAATAAATAAGAAAAAAATGGTTCAAATGGCTCTGAGCACTATGGGACTTAACATCTATGGTCATCAGTCCCCTAGAACTTAGAACTACTTAAACCTAACTAACCTAAGGACATCACACAACACCCAGTCATCACGAGGCAGAGAAAATCCCTGACCCCGCCGGGAATCGAACCCGGGAACCCGCGCGTGCGAAGCGACAACGCTACCGCACGACCACGAGCTGCGGACGAAAATAAATAAGAAAAATAACGAAGGCATTATACTGGTATAAAAAGAAGACGAGAGAATATTATAACGGAGGACTCTAAATGTGACACAGACATAGGGTAAGGAATAGCGACAGTCAAGGGAGGGTTCAGCAAAAAGAAGAAATTGCTGTGCCGATCACTGGTTACAAACCCGAGGAAAATATTTGACAATTGCTATTTATTGATCATAGTTTTATACAATACAGAGAGCTGCATATTGCGAAAAGATAAAGACAGAAGCCTGGACGCACGGAAAAGTGGGTATGTACTGGAGTTGGGAACGAGGAGATGTTGAGATGTGTTGAGGAGAGCTGGGGAGAACAGAAACCTCGTAGAAGAAAGGAAAACTGTCTAGGCTTCCTTCAGCAAGAAATTGAAGGGATGGTGAATGAAAAAATGGGGAAGAAGAAGTAGAAAAATATGTTTCTGATTATTCCCTTTACTTTCTCTGAGTTGGGTAATAAATACTACCTAGCACCAAGTTAACAAACCAACCTGTGTTATATCATCAGTTACTGCATAAAACTGCTTGCTCAGTGCAACAGAATTCAGCCATTTCAGTAATAGGATTTCAAACATCTCCACATCATTCCTCTTACATACTAAGGAACATTTTGGTGACAAACGAAAATACGTAGAGCACCGATAAGCAGCGGAAACCCAAGGCACTGAGTTCAGATCTCTGCCTCCGAACTTGAAAACGGTTGCTTCTCCAAATCAGACTGTCACATAGTCTGTTTATACAACCGAACAACCAAGAGTGTGAGCACAGAGAACTGCATATTTCTTTTAAGATTAGCTTTTGAGAAAATTCCGTTTTCCACTGTACCTGTGCTAAAGTGTACTGTTCATAAGAAGAGAAACAAGATAACTTCAAAAGCACCCGCAGTTTGAATAGAAATTCATAATAGTGATACACGTCCATTTTTTCCGAGTTATGTACACATTTTTTCTACAAAATGAATTTGAATTACGGAAAAGGTTTCAAATTACCTTTCCGGCAAGCTTCAGTATCCATCGACTGTTCTTTCACATGAGGACAGTACCAACTTAAGTTTCATCAGTAGTTACGAGTCCCTGAAAAAAAAATGTGAAATAAACCTGCGATTTAAATTTTGTTCTCCGAAAAATTTATGCTTGCTAGCGACGTTCAAATATTTGGATAGCCAAAGTATTGCTCGCTTAAATCCATATGTTTCTCGCTATATATACTTTCAACACAGGTTGTCGATGCTACAGCAATTAACGTGATTGTACAAATAGTGGCTGATTAAGGAAAACGAATAATAATAATTTCCGGGGATTTCCACTATCAATTGTTTGGTAGACTAGAATACAAATTGAGAATAACCGAAGAGAGAAATACCGAAGAGCAGCTGAAATTTGAACAGTCATAAAGCTAACGTCAGAATATGGGAGTCACATAGTGAAGAAGGGAAGAAATTCTGCTGCTTTGAAAGCGAAGTGAATAAGGACGAAGAGAGACTCTACAAGAAGAAACCAACCATAGGCAAAGGAAACATTTCTCGCTAAAATAAGGTTACTACAGTCCTTAATTTGATAGAAAAATTTCTGAAAAATTACGTACAAAGCGCAGCGTTATATGGAAGTAAGTCACACAGTGTGGGAAAATAGGGAAAAAAATAACAGAAGAGTTTAAGACGTGGTGTTGCAAAAATAATTTCACTGAATTCTGAAATTACACATGTAAAAATTCATTTTGCAGCAATGGCCTAGTTCCTGGTCTTTGACAGGAAGTGAGAGAAACCCATCAGTAAGGATTCAGTGTGATTTCATAACAGCTACAAAGTAGAAAGAACTACACTAACACTGACTGAGATAGCATCATAAGTTACAGATTATGTTGGTGAAAGTGTCTCGAGTACATTTACACGTTTACAAAACGGAGTATTTATTAATGAAGATTGTCGTATCAGCTTTTAAACAACGAATAGATCATAAGAAGATGTTATCTAGTACGTTCTCACATAAACCGCGTACACTTTAACTAGAAGTAAGTAATAAAAATTAATAAATAACGCTATACAGTAGCCATCACATGAATGTGGCAAGCTGATAGTTTCTTACACATATAAAAAATAACACTATGTAATATATTTGTAATTATATGTACCTTATAGTTAGACACTTCATCAGAAGGTGTTGGTTTAATAAGTTTAGAAATTTTTGTTTTCAGCAGCATCAATCTATTACAACCTCTTTCATGCATTATAACATTACCCACTTTCATCTCATTTACCGTATTTACTGACAGCAACACATTGAAATATAATGAGTAAGTATTAAAATATATGAGAAATAACTTCGTGTTATCCTCATTAAAATTCACTCGTATGTATGATGTTCGGTTGCCTGCATAAACATCTCAGAAGTGACTAAGCTACCAGATGTCGGAATTTACACGATAAATCTGAAACAGATGTGGAATTGCTATTGAGGTGTAGTCCCTTCCCATTACATCTATGGCTTCCTTGTGTTCTTTCTGATATAAAAAGCAGCTAAATGCATTCGCTGCCTTTTCTAAGCGCCATACATTTTGGGGAATCGCGAGCTGTGGGATCAGTGGCGCCTCCTTAGACGGTATCTCTTCCAGCCCATTACCCGATAGCATCTGGGGGGAGGAACAGCTAAGTTAAACGCACATGTTCGCGTATTGGTGTCGGCTGCTCCTTATCTTGGTATTCCGTTCGTAACGCCAGAACCACCACCTAAAGGGGACCAGCAGGGAGACTCTAGAGACTCTCTAGCGACAGGACATCCCCTTCTGTATTTCCACAGCTCTTCTGGGTTTTCAGAATTTATTCGCTAGACAAAGCGTCGAGTATTGCCTCCTGATAGTACTGACGTTTCTCACTCTGCCCATATCAAGTTGCGACTGTCAACGGAAAGGAGCATCGATAGTAAGAAACTTCTTTTGTAGATATTTAGGAAAAGACGCTTCACCAGTGGATCCACTCAGTTCACGAAAACGCTATCGTACGTGTTTCAACCAGCATTGAAATAAAATCTTAGTCGTATAAAGGGGGCTATATGAACACAGAAAAATATTTTTTTCCGACATGTTGAACTATACGCCACACATGATGCAGATGGAGCAATGTGAACCAGTTCACTTAACAGTTTGAGCTAACACAGCATTTCAACAAATAACTTTGTAGGTTTTTTTTTAGTTTACTCATTCTGAGCCACAAGGGGCGATCTGTGATACAGATTAGAGAATCTAAACTTCTTTGTGAAAATTGTTAATAACGATCTTTATTCTCAATAACTGGTTTCGGTAATCAGTATTACGACCTTCAGATCTCCACAGACAGGTTATTGCAATTTCTTTAAAAAAATAGCTGGTGCATAACAAACTAGAAGACTAATTCATCGGCATATTTTAATTTTTACATGTAGATGCAGCGCTCGTCTAGTCTTACGTACCTGCCAATTCATGAGAAAGTGGCTCACAAAGAAACAAGAAAAACGGTATGCAGAGAACTTTTGGAACAGTACGAGAATGGTGGAGATGAATTTCTCGGAAGAATGGTGAAAGGTGATGAAACATGGCTCCATCAGTTTTCACCAGAGACGAATGGGCAATCAATGGAGTGGCATCATGCAAATCCACCCAAGAAGAAAAAATTCAAAACCACACCTTCTGCTAGAAAAGTTATGGCTACGGTGTTTTTCGATTCCGAAGGACTCTTGCTTGTGGACATCATGCCAAGTGGAACTACTATAAATTCTGATGCATATGTGACGACACTGAAGAAACTTCAGCCTCGACCGAGTCGTGTTCGACCACATCGGCAAAAGCCGGACGTTTTGCAGTTTCACGACAATGCACGGCCATATGTCCGTCAAAAAACCATGGAAGCGATCACAAAACTCAGATGGACGACACTGAAACACTCGCCTTATAGTCCTCACCTGGCTCCATGTGACTATCATCTCTTTGGGAAACTGAAAGACACTCTTCGTGGAACAAGGTCTGAAGATGATGACTCCCTTGTGCACGCTGCCAAACAGTGGCTCCAACAGGTTGGTCCAGAATTTTACCGTGCGGGTATACAGGCGCTGGTTCCAAGATGGTGTAAGGCAGTTGAGAGGGATGGAAATGATGTGGATAAATGAAAATATTGTTCCTAAAGGATATATCTACACACTGTAAAACTTTCAAACATGTAGAATAAAAGATGGATTTAAAAAAAGCGTTTCCTCCACAGTAAAATCAAAAAGATTCACAGGTTCTTAGTTCTTTAATTACAGTAGTTCAAAAGGAAAACGCTTTTTGCATGCTGCACATTAAGTTTTTATTTTTATTTAGCTTGTGCACCCATACACGTTTATCCTTAGTTACAAGGTATCTTCAATGGGTGTTGTGAAATATTATACGATTTTTTTTGTTTGCACATACAGATTGTAGTTTTGATTTATAGGTTACAGATTTAAAACAGTTCTTTGAAGTTTTTATAATAAATGGAAAAGCGCTTACTATCAATGTCCAATACATTATTTTTAAGCCAAACCTCTTTCTGTCAGGTGATCACTGTTTTCTTTGAGCATTTGTATGTTGACGTAAGTTCTGCTGTAGTTGGAGATAATGTGTGTGTGTGTGTGTGTGTGTGTGTGTGTGTGTGTGTGCGCTTTATTTTTATTAATTTTTAAATTATTTTATATTTACATTTTGTCACATACATGTATATTATTGAGAGACAAATGGGATTTGTGATCATCTATTGAGATGTGATCAATCAGTGTGAACAGTGAACAGTTAGTCAAATTCACTTGGTCATCATTGGTATCTTCCTTTCAGCCTTTGTTTTCTATATGTGCTAATTTTCTTGATAGACATCATCACACAAATAGCAACAAACAAAGGGCACAATAATAATCTAGACACAAAGTTAAGGATGAAATTAAACATCAAATCCAGTCAATAAACATGACACACACGCAGCCGAAAACAACAGCGCAACAATGTACCACACAAACAAGCACGCATAAAGAACGCGTGAAAACAAGAAAGAAGATTTAAGATGGTACACAATAACCTACAAAGACAAACTAACAGATGTTGCTGTTGTTGTCGTGGTCTTCAGTCCAGAAACTCATTTGTTGCAGCTCTCTATGCTATTCTATCCTGTGCAAGGTTCTTCATCTCCCAGTACTTATTGCAACCTACATCCTTCTGAATCTGCTTAGTGTATTCATCTCTTGGTCTCCCCCTATGATTTTTACCCTCCACGCTGCCCTCCAATATTAAATTGGTGATCCCTTGATGCCTCAGAATATGTCCTACCAACGGATCCCTTCTTCTAGTCAAGAACTCACACATAAGATAACAAATATTTCCAAAAGGCAAGGCATTAACATAGCATTCAGTCCAAAGGTATATTCCAAAAATAACAAAAGACACAGACAAGTACCAGAAAGGAGGAATATACCAACTACAATGCAACACATGTGAAGGAAAATATGTAGAACAAAACAGCAGCACATTCGACACACTGTACAAAGAACATATCAGAGCATGGAAACATGGGACAAGCCACTCATCTTTTGTAGAAGATTTAAGAGAAAATAATCACCAACCTACCACAAGAGAGAAAGACATGAAAATAGTTACAATAAATAATGAAAGACACCTCCTAACCTTAAAAGAAAATTACCACGTGTACAAAACAAACGTTCAAAGAAAGATACTACTAAATGACCAACTTAATGTGACGAACTACTTAATGTTTACACAGAGTGATCATAAATAGTGAACAGTACTCCCAATAGATTATCCCATTTCTCTCCAAATAATATAGAAGTATATGAATAATATAATAATAAATAATTATAAAAATAAAGTACACACACACAAACACACACACAACAGCAACAACAGCAACAAAACTTACGTCAGCGTACATATATGCACAGAAAAAAGAAGTGAAAGCCAAACCTATGAAAGTTGGCGACGCCTTAAGAAACAAATGTCACTATATACACAAAAATGGCAGTTAAATTGCTATACGTTGAAACCAGTGACCAAAAGCAAAAGTACAAACTTTCAACCAGTTTTCCACATGAAAGAAAGCAGTTTGGTTTAAAACTAATGAATTATACGCTGCTCTCTAAGTACTTTTCCATTTATTACAGAAACTTCGACGAACTGCTTTAAATCTGTAACTTATAAATGCAGACGATAACCTGTATGTGCAAGCAAAAAAATTATATAATATTTCGGGACACCTATTGAAGATGTATTGTAACTGAGGCGAAACGCGTCTTTGTGCACAAGATAAATAAAATAACTTATTGTGCAGCATACATAAGGTGTTTTTCTTTTGAACTACTGTAATTTATATACAGCTATTGCAAAAATGTCCATCACGAGTAAGTTGTTTTAAGTTTTTTTGCTTCACACAGTTTTGAGTGAAGTTGCTATATGATGTATACATTGAGGCTCCAAAGCGACATGTTGTTCGGACTTTGGAACCGCTGTACTGATGATACACAGTAGAGAAATAAGCTGATTTGCTCCTTAAGAATTTGCAGTTTGATTTAGGTTATTTTGTTCGATAGTACATGTCTCCCATTACAGTCTGTAGATTATATTCCATTGTAATATTTATTGCTTCTTACCACACTTAAACGGACATTAGAGTTGCTACCGCTTGTAGAGGGGAACTCTTTGCTGATTTTAATATCAGTCAGTTTTATATCGTCTGGGTCTTAATGTTCCTGTATTTCCTTTACTGTATTTTGGATGTTTTAGTTGAACAGAGAATTCCACAAAAAATACTGTATATTCAAATGCCGAGAGTATCCTAAGGTGAGGAGGAAGTGCAAGCACAATGAGAACTTCAGTGGCATAGGAAGATATTGTCCGACGACTGTAACCCTTACCATCCCCAGATGAAAGGGTAGAGGTAATACAAAATTGGGGAACACTAATGTTTCTTAACGCTTCACTCCCTTCTATATCTTACTTTGCCTAGCCAAAAACTCCTTTGAAATGTGTATGTGCATAGGAATGTAATTAAGAAAGGTATTGTAACTATTTTACTTTAAGTTGTATTAACAACATTATATAAACATGTCATACACAAGTAGTAACAACCACGACACCAGTTTAGTTAAGTACCACTTCAAATGTACCGATACCTAATACATCCAGCTGTCTACACTCGCTGCTAGGGTCTTCAATGCTACATATTAACAGCATCGAGTAATTCCTATTCTCTTTAACTCTCTTGACAATAAATTTTCCATCACTCAGAATCACTTCTACACAATGTCAACAATGCACTTTTATTGCTTTCTGTTTCTATTCAAACTGTAGATGTTAGTTAATACCAGTGATGAACTAACAGACCAGCAGCAAACAGAGCCGTGTTTATGTTACATTTTCTGTGAGGGTAGTTGATCTGGCTGATCTCGTAGAAAGCGTCTGCGCACCTGAACAAACTCCTTTTTCAAAAATGGCTCTTATGTCACTTGGCTTCGCAGTCCCTTATTGAAAGGCATTGATTCAATCTTTAAAGCACGAGGTTTCATCTGGAATAGATTTAACGAGTACGTGAGAAGTTTTCTATGCTATTACCTCATTAAAATATATATCAATACTGACGGATGAAGTATAAAACTTTGACAAGTTTTACAGACAAAACTCATTATATTTGTATATTTCGGCAAATTAAATGCACGAAAATAGGAACGAACCTCTCAAGGGGAGAACTTAAAACTGTATACTTTATTGTTGTTGTAGACTAGTTTGATGCAATTCTCAACTATCCTGTGCAAGCCTCTTCATCTCCGAATAACTACTGCAACTTACATACTTCTGAATCTGCTTGCTGTATTCATCTCTTGGTCTCCCTCCACGATTTATGTTCCCCCACAGCGCCCTCCAATACTAAACTCGTGGTCCCTTGACGCCTCAAAATGTGTCCTGTCAACCGACCCCTTCTTCTAGTCAGGTTGTCCCGTAAATTTCTTTTCTCCCCAATTCTGTTCAGTAACTCCTCATTAGTTACGTGAAATACCAATCTAATCCTCAGCATTCTTCTGTATCAACACATTTCAATACCTTCTCTCTCTTCTTGTCTTAACTGTTTATCGTCCATGTTTCACATGCATAAAAATTCCTTCAGAAAAGACTTCTTGACACTTAAATGTCCACTCTATGTTAAAAAATTTCTCTTCTTCAGAAATGCTTTTCTTGCCATTGCCAGTCTACATTTTATATCCTTTCTACTTCGACCATCATCAGTTATTTTGGTGCCCAAATAGCAAAATTCATCTTCTACTTTGTCACGTTTCCTAATCTAATTCCGTCAGCGTCATCTGATCTAATTCAACTACATTCCATTATCCTTGTTTTGCTTTTGTTGATGATCGTCTTATATCCTTCTTTCAAGACACTGTCCATTACGATAACCTGCTCCTTCAATACCTTTGCTATTAGTACGCTTTACTAATAAGAGAACAAATAAAATTATTCAGCATCAAAAAGATAAAATCGTAAAACAAGCATGAAAATAACAAATTGGATTTCTCATGAACCTGGAATAAATTTCCGGCTTTGATAGAGAACCACCAATGTTGCAAAAGATGCTGAGGACGCTCCGACCGAAAATTCACAGACAAGGAGTACAGCCTGAAACTCTTGCACACAGACAGTGCGATAAAAGCACACAGCTACTAGAAGAGTGCAGTTCGGTTAACATGTGGAGACACAAAGCGAAGGGCAAATGGCAAATGAACTTCCCTACCGAACATCCCAACAAATCGAAGTAGCAGTTTCTCACTAGTCCACTCACATCCATTAACTATGTGGTGAGGCACTTTGATGCCTTCATCAGGTGTCTCTGTCACAGGTTTCGATTGCTCGCTGTTTTTAGTCCAATGTACCAGTCTCTTCTTTCTTCGGATCTACTAGGCAAGTAGGCAAGACGGATTTCGCACATGACCGATCGCCATAATAATATAAAGAATCAAGATCGCGACTGGTTTAGTCTCTTTTCTTCTGTCAAAACTGAGAGCTTACGATATGAGTTTTGAACGCACTTAAGACTTAATTTGTTATGCTACCACTGAGAATTTGAAACGACAGTGCTGCTAAATCAGAGTTACTAAACACAGGCTTTCGAAATTCCTTCACCAGAGGAGACAAAGTAAACGTTCCAGAATTCAAATCAAGAACACTTGTCAACATGAGTAAATTAGAAGTAGATATCCTCAGATTAGTGAAGCAGCTTAAATCACTTATCAAAATCAAGTCTTCCGGTCCAGACTGTGTACCTTTCAAAGTATGCTGATACAATAGCGCCATACTTAACAAATCAGATACAACCGTTCGTTCGACGGAAGATCAGCACCCGAAGACTGGAATGTTGCACAGGTCACACCAATATTTAAGATGGGTAGTAGGAGTAACCCACTAAATTACAGGCCAATATCATAACATCGATATGCAGCAGGATTTTTGAAACATGTATTGTGTTCGAACATTACGAATTACCAAGAAGAGAACGGTCTATTGACACACAGTCAACACGGATTTAGAAAACATCGTTCTTGTGAAACACAACTAGCTCTTTACACAAAGTTATGCGACTGGATTCGTGATTTCCTGTCAGAGGTGTACAGTTCGTAGTAATTGACGGAAATTCATCGAGTAAAACAGAGTGATTTCTGGCCTTCCCCGGGGTAATGTTATAGGACCTTTGCTGTTCCTTGTCTATATAAACTATTTAGGAGACAATCTGAGCAGCCGTCTTAGTTTGTCTGCAGATGGCGCTGTCGTTTATCGACTCGTTAAGTCACCAGAAGATCAAAACAAATTGCAAAACTATTTAGTAAAGATATCTGTATGGTTCAAAAATTGGCAATTGACCTTAAATAACGAAAAGTGTGAGGTTATCGATGTGAGTGCTAAAAGGAATCCGTTAAACTTGGTTACACGACAAATCAGTCAAATCAAAAGGCAGTAAATTGAACTACAATTACAAACAACTTAAACTGAAAGAAACGCGTAGAATATGTTGCGGGGAAGGCTAACCAGAAACTGCGTTTCATTGGCAGTACACTTAGAAAGTATAACGGATGTACTAAAGAGACTGCCTACAATACGCTTGTCCGTCCTCTCTTAGAATACTGGTGCGCGGCGTGAGATCCTTACCAGGTAGGATTGTGGAGTGCATCGAGAAAGTTCAAAGAAGGGCAGCACGTTCTGTATTATCGCTAACTAGCGAAAGAGTTTCACTGAAATGATACAGGATTTGAGGTGGACATCATTAAAACAAAGGCGTTTTTCGTGGCGGTGAAATCTTCTCATGAAATTTCCATCGCCAACTTTCTCCTCCGAATGCGAAAATATTTTGTTGGCGCCGACCACCATCGGGAGAAACGATCACCGTAATAAAATAAGGTAAATCAGAGCTCGTATGAAAGATATAGGTGTTCGTTTTTTCTGCGCGTCGCACGATATTGGAATAATAAAGAATTATTGTGCAGATAGTAGGATGAATCTGTCAGGCACATAAATGTGATTTGCAGAATATCAATTTAGATGTAGATTAAAACACTAGAAACTGTACTGACGGTTTAGAATCATTCAGGGAAATTTGGTTCCAATGCTGCGTAAGATGTGAACGCGTGCTTAGGGCGAAGTTTCAGTTCGCTTACAGAAGTTTGTGGCTCTATCTTCTACAGTTTCTTCTTTGTTTTGGATTCGTAACTCGGTGCAGATAAGTGTACGCAGCAGGAAGTGGGGAGCATCAATCCTAATGCATAGAAGTTTGTTCTGAACTCTATGATATTTTTGTATTCGAGGGCCAACAGATAAAGCCCAGGGAGAGAGGAGAAATTTAGCAAACCTTACATCAATATTTAGGAAAGCTCAACAGAACTAGAAACGGAAATTCCTCTTGCCTATGAAGCAAGACTATACCAGAAGACAGAAGCATATACGCTGTTTAAAAAATAGCAGAAACGAAGACAACTAACTACAAAAAAGAGTGGAATTTTAAGAAGAAATGAATACTTTCACTGTCCTTTTCAGCCCCTGTTCACAGAAATAGTATAATAACCGGTTTCTACATCTTCGCAGGCTGTCGTCAGATTATCTGTTTACAAAAAAATAAAAAGGGAAATAGTGAAATACTAAGTAACTAAATTACAAAATCAGATTTAGTTTCTAAGTGTAGTTTATTTCCCCCTTTTTCCTTTTCAGTCAGATCATCTAACAATTGACTCGCTACGAAGTGGGAACGGGTTATCATACCATTTGTGTGACCACGACTGAAAACTGCAATACAAGAATTTAGTTTGGAAGGAGGACATAGTGTTCCACTAATGCATATGCCAAATCAGTGTGATCTGTTCATCTGGTTTACAGTAACGAGATTTGGCAAGAAGATACTGGTAGGCCCTGAAACGTGGCGCTGCAGAAATATGTTACAAATTCAGTACCCATATCAAGAACGAAATTTACATTCTGGAGAATAGCTGAGAAAAATATGTTGAAGGTATAGTGGGACAGACAGCAAGAGTTAACTTGACGCTGGAAGGCACACTAGACGTGGAAAACTGTAGAGAGAGACAAAGATCAGGATACGTGAAACATGTGATGGTGGTTGCTAGATGTAGTGGGCGTGTAATTATGAAAATATTAATAAATGGTAGGCAGAGGTAGAGGAAGACATGAAACTATTTGATAGACTGGTAACTCAAATAGGAACACTCATGCAATCAGAGGTAGGTTGACTGTACGAAATGGTTCAATGGCTCTGAGCACTATGGGACATCTGAGGTAATCAGTCACTTAGAACTCTGAACTACTTAAACCTAACTAACCTAAGTACATCACACACATCCATGTCCGAGGCAAGATTCGAACCTGCGACCGTAGCGGTCGCGCGGTTCCAGACTGAAGCGCCTAGAACCGCTTGCCACACCGGCCGGCCTCACCGTACGGCATTTTGAGCTACCGAGGGTGACAAGTACTGAGGACCGAGATCTCCACAAGTGCGGCTGATATACAGGTTCCGAGTAAATCCACAACCCAATTGAATGAAGGAAATTCCCGTCATTGGGGTGGTGGGAGGAGCGGGGGGGGGGGGGGGGGGGAGTGTGTCTGCGAACACCTTGAGACTCTGACTGGTGGTGATAGGTCATTGCAAGAATTCGGCAAGAGAGTTCTCGTACCCTCTAGCCTGTGTTATCTCAATTCTCCTGCTTCCTACTTATACGTGGTGCCCCTATAAGCTGAGAAACTCAGCGATACGTTGGGTAGCCAGCCCAAGCGGGAAACTGAGTCGACGAGTGGACAGGACTTGGAGGTCAGTGGAAGACATCATGAAAATACCACTGAAATTTTTCCCATGAGAAACCCATGGTTCTTCTCATTTCTAAATTATCAGTAAATCCTCCGGTAGGATCTCCGGGAGAGGAGGAGAGGGGGGGTTGGAGAGGTGGATTGAAAGAAGTCAGTAGACCAACACTACAGTGCAAATGGTACATGTGTATTTTAAGAAATGTTGCATCATGGAATGCGCGTGGACTACTTCAGGCGGGAAAATTTTCCATAGTAGAAAGAGAAATGAGCGTGAAGGACCGAGATATTCTTGGGCTCCGGGAGACTTGCTAAAAGGAAGTAGTCATTTCATCACCGAAGGCAGGAACATGGTGTATTTCTCAGGGAGCTGTGACCAAAGCCGAAATGGTATTACAAAATGTTGCAATAATCGTTCCTAGAAATCTGAACAATTGTGTTATCCGTTAGGAACCCGTTAATGACAGGATCATCTCTATCAAGTTAAATGCATCTTCGTGTATAATCAACATCATTCAGATCTATCAGTCAATAAAACAGTCAATATCGCAACAATCATTTATTTGAAAAAGGTTCCCAGTTGCGGCCTTTGTCTTGGCCATCTTCAGATCTATCGCAGCATATGACTACAGCCAGTGTGCACGGCACAGTTGCATGAAACCACATTCGTATACGATTTCATGCAGTTGTTCAGTGCACCGCCCGCCGCAGCCATATGGTACATTTCATCTGAAGATGCCAGCATAAATGCCTAAATAGGTCATTATTTTTAAATAAAGGATTATTGCGATCTTCACTCTTTTATTAATTGATATTTATGACAGATCGCTCTCAAATCTGCAAACTATGTGTTCTAAAATTCAGCTGTATGCCCCCACCGCCGCAGCATAGGATGATGAGATAGAGCAATTGTAGATGTAGATGTATGAACAACTGGAACAAATCCTTAGTAACGTCCCCAACAAAGAGCAGGTAATAATTCAAGAACATTTAGGTGCTAATGTTGGATATACTACCAAAGACCGTCGCTTACACTGTGTCGTTGAACCTTGTGGTCTAGGTGAGAGAAATGAGCGAGGCAGGTACGTACTAGATTTCTGTGTAACGGCATTACTATCTGTAACACAATGTTTCATCATTGCGCAAGACGATTGTACACTTGCATATCACCTGGTAATAGATTTAGAAACTACGAGGGCAGTTCAATAAGTAATGCAACACATTTTTTTTCTGAAGCAGGGGTTGTTTTATTCAGCATTGAAATACACCAGGTTATTCCCCAATCTTTTAGCTACACAACACTATTTTTCAACGTAATCTCCATTCAATGCTACGGCCTTACGCCACCTTGAAATGAGGGCCTGTATGCCTGCACGGTACCTTTCCACTGGTCGATGTCGGAGCCAACGTCGTACTGCATCAATAACTTCTTCAGCATCCGCGTAGTGCCTCCCACGGATTGCGTCCTTCATTGGGCCAAACATATGGAAATCCGACGGTGCGAGATCGAGGCTGTAGGATGCATGAGGAAGAACAGTCCACTGAAGTTTTGTGAGCTCCTCTCGGGTGCGAAGACTTGTGTGAGGTCTTGCGTTGTCATGAAGAAGGAGAAGTCCGTTCAGATTTTTGTGCCTACGAACACGCTGAAGACGTTTCTTCAGTTTCTGAAGAGTAGCACAATACCCATCAGAGTTGATCGTTTGACCATGGGGAAGGACATCGAACAGAATAACCCCTTCAGCGTCCCAGAAGACTGTAACCATGACTTTACCGGCTGAGGGTATGGCTTTAAACTTTTTCTTGGTAGGGGAGTGGGTGTGGCGCCACTCCATTGATTGCCGTTTTGATTCAGGTTCGAAGTGATGAACCCATGTTTCATCGTCTGTAACAATCTTTGACAAGAAATTGTCACCCTCAGCCACATGACGAGCAAGCAATTCCGCACAGATGGTTCTCCTTTGCTCTTTATGGTGTTCGGTTAGACAACGAGGGACCCAGCGGGAACAAACCTTTGAATATCCCAACTGGTGAACAATTGTGACAGCACTACCAACAGAGATGTCAAGTTGAGCACTGAGTTGTTTGATGGTGATCCGTCGATCATCTCGAACGAGTGTGTTCGCACGCTCCGCCATTGCAGGAGTCACAGCTGTGCACGGCCGGCCCGCACGCAGGCGATCAGACACTCTTGCTTGACCTTGCGGCGATGATGACACACGCTTTGCCCAACGACTCACCGTGCTTTTGTCCACTGCCAGATCACCGTAGACATTCTGCAAGCGCCTATGAATATCTGAGATGCCCTGGTTTTCCGCCAAAAGAAACTCGATCACTGCCCGTTGTTTGCAACGCACATCCGTTACAGACGCCATTTTAACAGCTCCGTACAGCGCTGCCACCTGTCGGAAGTCAATGAAACTATACGAGACGAAGCGGGAATGTTTGAAAATATTCCACAAGAAATTTCCGGTTTTTTCAACCAAAATCGGCCGAGAAAAAAAATGTGTTGCATTACTTATTGAACTGCCCTCGTAGATTCGCTTCATCCTAGTACGAAGACGTTGGAAGACTTAGGTCTTTGACTGTAAAATATTTCCCGGAATTGATTGTGAAAGTGATCACGATCTGCTGTCCATGACAATGCGGATACAGCTCGAATCCGACAAGAAGACCAGAGAAAGACAATTAAGACTCACAACCGAGGAAGCTCTACGGGAATCTGGTGAGCTTGTAAGACCAAATCCCACAACATAAGTCTCGATAAAGAAGCATCAGCATCACAAACGTGGGACCAAATGAAGAATGTCGTTTCATCCTCACATCCGACATCAGAACAACCGCAAAATGCGAAACATCTTTGGATATCATAGTCCACACTATTTTAAGTGAAGAAAGAAGCAATCTGAAGAAAATATTTATCCGTACTACCCCGGATCAAGACAGATATAAGAACCTGTACAGAAAAATACAATGGAATTCTAGAAAGGACTGGAATTCTAGAAAGGACATGTCACACACGTGAACATATTCTCAGCATACGCCAAAAAGCGAGAAACCGCGAGAGTTCTGTGTTGCTGTTTTCATCTGCTTTCATGACTACAGAAAAGCCTTCGACTGTGTTGTATGGAAAAAGTTGTTATAGGTGATTGCAGAGTTCTGTGTCCTACCACACCTGACAGCTCTGATCAGAAGTGTTTTCAATAATCACCTCGGAGCTGTGAAGACAATTGCTAGCACGTCTGATTTCTTGAGCGCATCAGAAAGTGAGAGAGAGGGTTGTGTTCTGCCCTCCCAACTCTCATTAGGACTGCTCTTGATGGCTGAACTACAGACACCTCAATGTTGGTGGTAGAACTATTAACAACCTACGATTTGCTGATGACACCATGCTTTCAGCCATCAGCCAAGATGGACTTGCTGAGCTACTGGCGAAAGTACAGGATATCAGTCTATCACATTGATTACTCATCAATGTCAGCGTGTCCAAACCCATGATAATTCATCGAGGAGCAGAGGTACAACTAACAAGTCGATTAAAGCAACTGGAAGTCGTGCAAGCTTTCATTTATCTTGCGTCAAACATCAGCGACACGGGAAGGTGTGAAGGTGAGATAAAAAGACGGATCACGCTAGGGCGAGTAACTACGAAGCAGCTCACCAACATCTGGCAGAACAGAACGATAAGTAAACAGGCTTGTTGAAATAACCGAGTTCTCATTCTTCTTTTATGATTGGGAAACATGCACTCTTAAGGCTAGAGGAAAGCAGTGTATTGACGCATTTGAGGTTTGGTGCTGGCACAGAATGGTGCGTATAAAATGGACCGAAGAAGAACAAATGTGTCCGTTATTGAGCAACTCAATATTCCTAGGCGCTTTACTTCTCGTGTCAACCAAAAAAATCCTCTAGTTCTTTGGCCATATTGTCAGATGGAAAATAGGGAAAATAATGATGGAAGAAAAGATCGATGGCAAGAGACCGAGAAGAAGAACAGGGAGCAGATGGGCTGATCAAATCAAGAGGATCTCTGGTCAACCACTTCAGCAGGCTGTAAGATAAGCTGGTAACCGTTCGGAATGAAGACGCTTAGTTCATGGGATCACGATGTTCAGCAATGATTACAACTGTTTATGATGATGATCATCTCCATACCTAAAGTCTGCCAGTCCAATAGGTTTTACAAGGACCATCGTTTGAAGACGTGCATTCCACTTCTGTTGCTCTGAGCTGTTGGAAAGTTATTTGTGGGCTTCAGTAGAGTACAATTTTTATGAGGTAATGCGTGATCAGCAAGCATGATGGGCAACAGATACGGTCGTAGAGAGCAAAGCATTACAGGAATATACTACCGAAATCTCATGACGTGGGTACAGAAGGCCGTACAGACGAACCATGAAGAGAAGCTGTGCTTTGCCCCACGACAATGCACGGTTCGTTCTGCACAGGTCACAGTCACAGTTGCTGTTCATTTGGCCTATCAAGTTTTGCCTCAACCCCCGTATTCTCCTGAGACGGCACACAGTGACCTCTTCCTCTTTCCACGGACGAAGAAATCATTGCAAAGCAGGCATTTCCAGATTGACGACGATGTAATTTTGGAGATAGAATATTTTTTGAATACCAAAATGCAGACTTTTACAACCAGTGCAGCCATCCTTGAGATAAATGTGTCGCAGTGAGGGACGAATATGTAGAGAAGCACCTAATACCATCACCAGCTTTCACAGTTGAGGATTTTTTTCTCCCGAGACGATAATTAAAACTTTGACTACTCATCGTACTTCGATTTTTTTTACGAGTGTAAAGTCATAATTCGGTTACTCTCAGCACGACGGAGCTTCATTTCATTATGTGAGAGACGTCTGATAACAAATTTATGAAAGAACAGTGTATTAATAAAGAAGTAAAATAATTTCAACTTGAAAAGAAGCGCAGATGTGAACTCAAGTGAGACAGACAAATTACTCTTCTCTATAGTAAAATCGTTTATTTTCTACTAGTTCATAATCCAGGCATTTTCGCCAGTTTTCTATTATGGAAACTGGGTACTATTTTTTATTTCGTCCGTCTCAGTTGCATTGATACACAATCTCTGTTGCGGTGGTTACCGGTATCTGGCTGACACATCCATTCTCAAACAACACACCTTGTTATTAACAGTAACTAGTCATATAATATGGTTCCAAAAGGTACGAATAGCTCCTGTACAGAAAGTTAAACTGTGGTAGTTTGTGTGTCCACTCTTGGTTGGTTTTTGGGAAGGGGACCAAACAGCGAGGTCATCGGTCCCATCATGTTAGGGAAGGATGGAGAAGAAAGTCGGCCGTGCCCTTTCAAAGGAACCATCCCGGCATTGGCCTGATGCGATGTAGGGAAATCACGGAAAACCCAAATCAGGATGACCGGACGCGGGATTGAACCGTCGCCCTTCCGAATGCGAGGCCCCTGTGCTAGCCACTGCGCCACTTCGCTCGGTGTTTGGTTGTGCCATAGCTCTACAGACAGCTATTGTTTTCGCGCAAAGCCGTTTGCACTTCGTAGTTGAAAGCTGTCGAAATGCTGCGAGGTGTCAGGGATCTCCTCTGTAGAAGTGTCTTAGTATTAAAGAATAAATGTATTTAAACTTATTCCATATGCGAAATTTTCTCATGTATCTCAGTTTTTTATCACGTAATCTCTCTTGAAATATGTGTCGTACAATGATACATGTGTGTGCATACATTCAGAGGATGTGGATACTATCAGCGAAATGCGAAAGAATTAGTAGCAAAGTACTAGACTAAAGAAATTAAAAGCCATGCATGAAGCGGTAGCTTTTCACGCACTTCATTGTTTATGAAGTCGTATCTCCTGAATTATTTGTGGTACCATGATACATTTTGTATGTGCATTTAGCGGCATATGTGGCTACCGTCTGCGAAATTTAAAGCGAATATAGTTATGAGCACAGAAGTAATACATTTAGACGTCATGTATAATGCGCCAGTTTTTCACGCAACTCACTGTTTATGACGTTATACCTCCTGAACTATGATAGTTAGCTGATTATTACCCCACAACGTTTGTTGCCTGGCAGTAAGGGATACTTGTAGACCTACCAAGTTTGTTTGAAATCGGTCCACACACACACACACACACACACACACACACACACACACACACACACACACTTTTTTATGATAAGTATGCATTTCTCCAATTGAGACGTGTATTTGTAGTGAAGCGCAAGTTTCAAAATGGTTCAAATGGCTCTGAGCACTATGGGACTTAACATCTGAGGTCATCAGTCCCCTAGAACGCAGAACTACTTAAACCTAACTAACCTAAGGACATCACACACAGCCATGCCCGAGGCAGGATTCGAACCTGCGACCGTCGCGCGGTTCCGGACTGCAGTGCCTAGAACCGCGTGGCCACCGCGGTCGGCGAAGCGCAAGTTTCTTCTACAGGTTTTCTTATCAGTAAAGTACGCACTTCTTTGGCGTTGACAAATGGGTGGAGACGAATAGTGTAAAACGGCAACAGACAACTATATCACTCTGTTCATCGTAAAAGTGGCGTTTAATGTTCGAAGAAGGTAAAATACTTAACAGACGCACGAAGTTACGCTCACGATAATGGTGGGTACGGCTGAACGTGTACGATTCGCACTGCTACAGCGGAGGGCAGATGTGCGCACAGAGCTAATGTGCCGAACGTATCGGCCAGAATAGAGATGTCAGCTTTGGCTCTGGCCGTGATTAATGGAATCTCGGGTTCACGGTGCACAAAACCGCATCTGCCGAGCAAGCGATATAGGAAACCGTACACGTCATTGTTCGGCAGGGGGCTGTTCGCAAAGGAGAGTTTTATTGGCTGGGTTCCAATAGGATTATGTCGTCATCAAACGGTTCTTCATTAAAGCTGAATCGAAACTGGGGCACCGGACCACCCGAGGGCTATTGGAACGGCGGCGGCGGGCGTCGATACCGAACAATGTCAACGAGACGCCTGACTCCGCGCCGCGGTCGTTGCAGCCAGTGCGTTGGCGGCAGGATTAGATAATACACCGCGCCAAACTGGTCGACTACTACCTCTACAGTGGCCGCAATTTGCACTGCGTGACGACGTGAAGGCCATAGTCTGCCGGGGCATTAAAAGCGAGCGATACGTGAGCTTTTAGGAAGTTTTCCGAGTGACATCAATAAACCCGAATCTCATCTACAATTGTTTCGAATAGGCCGGCTAACATAAAAATTACAGCGTATCGTTTCATTTAAGGTATGAAATTACCTGTATCTGACGAAAGTAATAACCTTTGAACCTTTATACTTGTTGCTAGTCAACATGACAAAACTTCAAAAATGTTGAGTAACCTTTGTTTCACGACTCTTTCGCTTTCAGCCACAGAATCACCTAGTTACTCCTTAAGGACCAACCCACTACTAAATTTAGTCAACATTTCTTTAGCTGTAGAGAGTATTATTTTAACAACGTGCAGGAGGTTATGCAGTGTAAATGCTGTCGTCAGTGCGCGACTTCATACAGAATAATGTAAGTAATCACTTGCAATATCTATCAAAAAGACCTTCACTGTGCACTATGCGAAGATCATTGTGTTATTTAGTTTTTATAATCGAAGCCTGTCCTCCATAGGCTCAATAGTCAGGGGCTGTCAGCAGTATATAACGTAATATTTTGCACGTTAAGCTGTATTTTCACCTCACTAAATGCATTCTTCTTATACCGCTCTGCTTTTCGCAACTGTGTTAAAAAAAACTGCGTAATTAATTAATCAATAAATTACCAATGTCTTTTCGGCTCCTCGGGCATGGATGTGTGATGTCCTTAGGTTAGTTGGGTTTAAGTAGTTCTAAGTCCAGGGGACTGAAGACCTCAGATGTTAAGTCCCATAGTGCTCAGAACCATTTTTTTATTCATAGTGCTAATGCTGCACTTTCGAATTACATCCTGTTTATTGCAGTCAAAATTACGTAATATTAATAGATTACTACTTCACTTTTAGTACAACAACTTCATATTTAATAGTGTGATTTGTTCAAGTAATATTTAGTACGAAGCAGTTCTCGGTTTATCACGCAATCTTTAGGAAACAACAGACTGTCGTTGGCAAGAGACATTAATGCACAACATATCAGATCTTAAAAATCTGGAGACACTAGCAATGCATAGAAACTTCAGTCATAACATCACGCAGAAAACAACATATCGAATTCTCATCACTGGCTTAATATACACTCCTGGAAATTGAAATAAGAACACCGTGAATTCATTGTCCCAGGAAGGGGAAACTTTATTGACACATTCCTGGGGTCAGATACATCACATGATCACACTGACAGAACCACAGGCACATAGACACAGGCAACAGAGCATGCACAATGTCGGCACTAGTACAGTGTATATCCACTTTTCGCAGCAATGCAGGCTGCTATTCTCCCATGGAGACGATCGTAGAGATGCTGGATGTAGTCCTGTGGAACGGCTTGCCATGCCATTTCCACCTGGCGCCTCAGTTGGACCAGCGTTCGTGCTGGACGTGCAGACCGCGTGAGACGACGCTTCATCCAGTCCCAAACATGCTCAATGGGGGACAGATCCGGAGATCTTGCTGGCCAGGGTAGTTGACTTACACCTTCTAGAGCACGTTGGCTGGCACGGGATACATGCGGACGTGCATTGTCCTGTTGGAACAGCAAGTTCCCTTGCCGGTCTAGGAATGGTAGAACGATGGGTTCGATGACGGTTTGGATGTACCGTGCACTATTCAGTGTCCCCTCGACGATCACCAGTGGTGTACGGCCAGTGTAGGAGATCGCTCCCCACACCATGATGCCGGGTGTTGGCCCTGTGTGCCTCGGTCGTATGCAGTCCTGATTGTGGCGCTCACCTGCACGGCGCCAAACACGCATACGACCATCGTTGGCACCAAGGCAGAAGCGACTCTCATCACTGAAGACGACACGTCTCCATTCGTCCCTCCATTCACGCCTGTCCCGACACCACTGGAGCCGGGCTGCACTATGTTGGGGCGTGAGCAGAAGACGGCCTAACGGTGCGCGGGACCGTAGCCCAGCTTCATGGAGACGGTTGCGAATGGTCCTCGCCGATACCCCAGGAGCAACAGTGTCCCTAATTTGCTGGGAAGTGGCGGTGCGGTCCCCTACGGCACTGCGTAGGATCCTACGGTCTTGGCGTGCATCCGTGCGTCGCTGCGGTCCGGTCCCAGGTCGATGGGCACGTGCACCTTCCGCCGACCACTGGCGACAACATCGATGTACTGTGGAGACCTCACGCCCCACGTGTTGAGCAATTCGGCGGTACGTCCACCCGGCCTCCCGCATGCCCACTATACGCCCTCGCTCAAAGTCCGTCAACTGCACATACGGTTCACGTCCACGCTGTCGCGGCACACTACCAGTGTTAAAGACTGCGATGGAGCTCCGTATGCCACGGCAAACTGGCTGACACTGACGGCGGCGGTGCACAAATGCTGCGCAGCTAGCGCCATTCGACGGCCAACACCGCGGTTCCTGGTGTGTCCGCTGTGCCGTGCGTGTGATCATTGCTTGTACAGCCCTCTCGCAGTGTCCGGAGCAAGTATGGTGGGTCTGACACACCGGTGTCAATGTGTTCTTTTTTCCATTTCCAGGAGTGTATAATACATGACACAGCAGACAGTGGCTTTTGCTTCCAATATTGTATTACAACTGAGTTAAGAAAGAATCTGAGAGCGGTTAAATCATAATGTACTCGTAAATGGTGAAAACTCTACGAGAGACAGATATAATCATCATATGCCCGGCTGTGGTGGCCGAGCGGTCCTAGGCGCTACAGTCTGGAACCGTGTGACTGCTACGGTCGCAGGTTCGAATCTTGACTCGGGCATGGATGTGTGTGATGTCCTTAGGTTAGTTAGGTTTAAGTAAAATTGGTAAGAAGCACATACCGCCACGGAGCATTGGTACAAAGCACCTTGTGCCACGCAACTTGTCTAGATGCATCCTTTACATCCGTACAGAGCATCGGCGAGCTACCGCATTTCCAAGGAGTTCTGCCATCCACCGCTAGATGGCAATGACGTTGTTTTAAAAGCGGCGAGAGACCTTATTTCATCATAGGAGCCAATTTGCACGAAATATTTATAAATTATATACACTAACATTCCTCGCAAGCCAGTCTGTCTATTAGTGAAAACCGTAGCAAAATCCATAGAACAGTTCCTGAGACTACTCCGAACAACAGATAAAACCATAGCAGGGGACTTAAATTTATTATACGTTATATAGATAGAGGAAGATATATCAGCCGGCCGTTGTGGCCGAGTGGTTCTAGACGGTTCAGTCCGGAAGCGCGCGACCATTATGGTCGCAGGTTCGAATCCTGCCTCGGGCATGGATGTGTGCGATATCCTTAGGTTAGTTAGGTTTAAGTAGTTCCACGTCTAGGGGACTGATGAAATCAGATTTTAAGTCCCATAGTGCTTGGAGCTATTTGAACCATTTGAAGATACATCTGAAATCTCAAACTCCAGTTTTTCAAGGTATTACAGCAAGAATTTTTGATTATTATATACATTAATAAATAAAATTCAGCATAAAGAAAATTCGTGCCGTGTTGTTGTAATTTTGCAAAAAAAAAAAAAAGTACAATGTGAACACTGTCGTCTTGAACAGCAGTAAGGTAAATTGGACTTAAAAATTCAATAGACGACGAGGTCATTACATCATTACAGGTAGCATATTACATGGGGGAGAAATCTGGGGCATGGATGTTTGTGATGTCCTTAGGTTAGTTAGGTTTAACTAGTTCTAAGTTCTAGGGGACTAATGACCTCAGCAGTTGAGTCCCATAGTGCTCAGAGCCATTTGAACCATTTGAGAAAACTGGCTGTATCCTTTTTATAACAGTAGTTCCAACATTCTAATTGGTTCGCAGTGGTTCTCTGTATATGATGATCAGCCCACGAAGTAGGGTAAGGACTCCGACTTGGCAGATACGTGAAATTTTTTCCGTACGGCAACCAACCAGTCCACAGGCTCGAAAAACTGGCTGGTCCCACGAATCCGCCCGGCGGATTAGTGTGGAGGTCCGGTGTGCCGGCCAGCCTGTGTGTGGTTTTTAAGGCGGTTTTCCATCTACCTCGGCGAATACGGGCTGGTTCCCCTTATTCCGCCTCAGTTACATTCTGTCGGCTATTGCTATGCAAACACTGTTTCCAGGTACGCGTACACCATAATATTCTACTACGCAAGCATTTGGCGTTACACTCGTCTGGTATGAGGCGTTCCCAGGGTCGAACTGCAGAATAACCCGGGGTTCGGTGTGGGGTGGCGGTGGGGTGGGGTGGGTGGACTACTGTGGCCTATAGTGGGGTTGTGAACCACTGAGGGCTACGGCGGGACGAAGCCTCTCCGTCGTTTCTAGGTCCCCACTTTAATACATACATACATACATACAAGGTCCAGTTGATGCACTTGCCCATTTTCGGAAGCAACTAATGAGTGTCAGCTTGAAATGAAAACAGGAGGCTCATTTTTTAACACATATGTATTGGGCGACTGAACATTCCACACAATACAATGTCAGTCCCTGAAAAGAGTTGTCGCTTCAACGATCAAAGTTTCGCTTTCATCGACAACTATGCTGCTGCTCCGCCATGTTTCCGTGATCACACTACAACTACATGCTGCACATGCTGCCACATGCTGCGTGGCGGAGGGTACTCTGTAACACTACTAGTCATTTCCTTTCCTGTTCCACTTGAAAACAGAGCGAGGGAAAAACGATGCCGTTTCTGTAAATTTTCTCAATAGTTTTCCTTGAAGAGAACGTCGTCTTCCTTCCTGTGATTCCCATTTGTGTTCCCGAAGCATCTACATAATACTTGGGTGTTGTTCGAACCTACTGGTAACAAAACTAGCAGGCGGCCTCTGCATTGCCTCTGTGTCTTCCTTCAGTTTGACTTCGAAACATTTTAATTACTGCTTCTATCAAACAACCCTCAAGTACAACCTTTCGCGTGTAACAGGCTCCCAACAACGATGAATCCATACATTTCTCATCACGCTCGGAAACTACCGGCCCACTGGTTGGTCGTTTCTTTGAACCACTCTACCACTGTAACATTGCACAGATTGTCGAGACGACCATAATTCAGTGGTGACACAATGCGTGCTCTCATATGGCTTGCTGAGCGCAAGGCTACCTCTTGACACGCAACCTTTACAGCAAATCGGATTTAGATAAAATCGAATTTTTCATATAACACGTTTTTAAATCGAACTAAAAAATATAAAATAATTTCTTCTCGACCTGATTCCTAACCCCCTACAGGTAATCCTAAAAAATTGTGATTGTAAATTTTTAATAGTTATAAAAATACTTGTAAGATTTAAAACGCAAAAGTGATCAATTACACTAACTACTAACTGACGCATTAATAATTCATCTGCTTGATATTATCTGTTGCAATTGCTCCACGTTTCTTCTTTTTAAATCTTAGAAGTTTTTTCATACCTATTATAAAGCCACGATTTTTCAGATCTCTGTATGGTGTAAGGCTAGGATAAATTATTTTATACCTTTTAGTTCAATTTGGAAACGTGGTATGTCAATAATTCATATTTCCTTAAATAATTATTTTCTGCTTTTTACGCTTGCATGCGTGAAATATTTTAATTAGTTTCAAATACTTTGAAGAGATTACAACAGAGACGTGAGGCAAATTTCAGGTTTCTTTCAGTTGCTCTTCACCTGACGCAACCAGTACACTGCTTCTTTCTCCCCATATCTTGTGAAAAGCCTGTGAAGGTAAAAACTGGAGAGGTTTGAGCCCACAAGGACGTTTACCAGAATCGTTCTCCCCCAAATCATTCCTGACTACAACAGGAAAAGTGAAAATGGCAGCGGTTCACAAAGTACTGTCCGCCATTCACCAAACAAGAATGCGAGTTAATAATGCATTGTCATCCAATTGTGAGGTGTATTTAAAGTCTCAGGTCCCTAGCTCATCGGCAAATTACAATGGTAAACAAAGTAGCCTCCTCCTACACTAGGCCGGCCGCTGTGGCCAAGCGGTTCTACGCGCTTCAGTCTGGAACCGCGCGACCATTATGGTCGCAGGTTCGAATCCTGTCTCGAGCATGGATGTGTGTGATGACCTTAGGTTAGTTAGGTTTAAGTAGTTCTAAGTTCTAGGGGACTGATGAACTGAGATGCTAAGTGCCATAGTGCTCAGAGCCATTTGAACCATTTGAACCTCCTGCACTAGACAAGCCAGCGGGTCAGTATTGGAGTATCATCCAGTTGTGATCTGTGTTAAAAATTTCAGCTCTAGTTCAGTGGCAAGTTTAAAATCAACTGCAAAATTTGTGCCGAACTGACAGACAGACAGACAGACAACAAAGCGATTCCATCTCTTCTCTCCTGCGCTCTCCGTTCAGCCGTGCCATCCGCTAGCATACCGTCTGGAACCCATTCAGATATTACTAATGCGGAAGAGTAGTAAAAACAATCCCTTAATGTTCGAATACAGCATTAGTTCTGTGCTGCTTCACACACTCTCATCAATTAAATACCCAAGCACAATGTCACAAAGTGATGTGAAATGGAACGAGCACATGAAGGCAGTAGTATGGTATGTGAATAGTCGTCATCAATGTATCGGAAGAACTATAGCAAAGTGAAGCTCATCTATACTGGATACCGTGAACAGAACACGATTGTGACCTATTCTTGAGTACTGCTCGAGTATTTGGCATCTCCACCAGGTCGTATTAAAGGAACACTTTGAAATATTTCAGAGTCGCACTGCTAGATTCGTTACCGGGCGGTTCAATGAGCACCCAAGTATTACAGAAAAGTTTCTTGAACTTAAAGAGGAATCCCTGAAGGGAGATGAAGTCTTTTTTGTGAAACGCTATAGAGAAACTTTAGAGAACCAGCATCTGAATCTGACTGCAGAACGATTCTACTGCCACCAAGGTACATTTTGCGTAAGAGCGGTGAAGGAAAAAGAAGAGAAACTAGGGCTTGTACGGAAGCGTTTCTCCCTCGCCTCATCTGCGAGTGAACAGCAAAGGAAAATTCTGCTAGCGGTGCAAGGTGTCCTGCGTCATGCATTATAATGTAGCTTGCGGAGTTTGTATGTATAAGGAACAGTCAGATGGAAATCGAACACCCGTCACAACGAGACAACGGAATGGTTCCATTCAAAACTAATCATCACATGCGTTAATATATACTGTACGTCCCACTGGGAGACGAGATGGTCCATTCGTGATTCGTACAACGCGGTCGGCCACTGACGGACCCACAACCGCACGCACTCTTGCACTTCTTCGTCCAACCGAAACCAATGTCCATGCATCTTTTTCTTCAGGTCACCAAACAAGCGAAATAACACGATGAAAATCCGGAATGTACGGAGATGTTCCAGTATTTCCCAACCAAATCGCTGAAGCGCAGTCTTGTCCGATTGGCAGTATGGGAGCGGGCGTTATCGTATAGCAGGATGCTGCCTCTGGTCGCCGGGTACCTCGCTCACGAAATTACAATAAATGCCATACGCTATGAAGACACACTGCAAAAACTGCAACGCTCCATAAAGTCGAAACACCCAGGAATGCTGTCACACGGAATCATTTTGTTGCACGATAAGGCCTCAGCGGTTTGGTTCGTAAACGCTTCAGCATCCTCTATACAACGTGGATCTTTCACAGGGTGATTTTCACAACTTTGACAGCCTGAAGAAAGACATGCACCGACTTCGGTTTCAGTCTGACCGACAAGTGCAAGAGTGGGTGCTGTTGTGGATCCGTCATGGGCCGACCGCATTCTATGACACAGGAATTGATCGTCTCATCTCCCAATGGGCTGAATGTCTTAATACATGTGGAGAGTACTTTTGAATGGAACCATTCCATGGTCGCGTGTGGCGGGTGTTCAGTTTCCATTTGAGTGCCCCTCGTAGAAGTACATGTCGACGTACCTACACAACACACTGGTCCTGCAGGGCAGCCTAGATGTCAGGCTTCACTATTTCACGCCAACCCCATGGCTCCCTAACAGAGCGACAAGAAAGGGAGTTAATATTGTATTATCGTCAAGTACTATGTTATTTTAAAAAATCAATTACAAAATTTTTAACGAACAGAAAAGTTGACAAGAAAGTGACTTATAAAAACATGGTAAAATGTTTCTCTGTCAGAAATAGACAGAGCCATATTATTTATAAACGTCAAAACATGTCATCTGCCTCGTATGTGGCACTGAACTTACGACGGCCACAACAATAATAAAGGAAACGCTGTAAGTCAGGGAATGGGCTGCTAGCAAATAAATCAGCGGCCGGGATTGGAATGTGGCCCATGGCCGCGCTCTGCTCGCCGGCAAATGAGATGAACGCGAGTCGGCACCTGCGCTTCCGGCGCCGCGGCGAGACATTTGCATGCTTATCTCGGCATTTGCATGTTTATTACTTGGCGAGTGCGCGCCCCGGCACGCGACGCGGCGCTCAGCGCCCACGCCGTGCCGTGTCGTGTCTCGCGGCGCTCGTTGGCCTCGTTCGCACGGCCGCGGGGCAGCGCCCACGTCTTGGACTCCAGCCACGCCGATAAGGAAAGGGCGCTACAGCAGAACGGCTCAGATAAGGGACGCGATAAAGGGATTCTTGCCAAGGGCCCACTTCAGTGTAGTGTTACAGACAGAGAAAGTTAACGAGAAACGGAACTAATGTTGCCATGACTCAAGCAGAAAGTGTCACGCGTTTCACATCACTCATGCTAATGGATTGCCCTATCGTTAAGTTTCCAGTACAGCAACCAAATATGCACATTAAAGCGGTATTTCATAGTATCAGCGGCTTAGAGTAATACTTACGAAATGCCTTAGAAATCAAGCGGTAACGTATTTCAGAAGTCGAAACATGCAGCAAAATCTTCTAAAACATTATAGACTCCACATGTAGCTGCTAACGCTCGTTTATTGTGGTATTGAAGTACAACCGATTTTCGCAATAATGATTCGCAGTCGCAACTTAAATTTGGCTGGGTTACATTAAGCCATTAAACCAATACGATCTCGCAACTATCTGTAAGGCATATATCCTCACATCATGCAGTGCAATGAATGTTGAAACATTTGTCAATAATCTTAGATAATTACGGTTCATAACTGAAGGACGTTCTAATGTGGACCCGTGTTGAACTCCTAATAGTAAGCAGCGTCTGCACACATTGTTACCATTTCTTCATCGCAGCCGAGGTAGCTGTTTTTCTAAGTACTATCAGGAGTCCAATGCTGGTCCCAATTAGAATGTCCCTCAGTGAAGTCCCGTAATTTTCTAAGATTATTGATCGATCTTTCAACATATTGCACTTCACGATGCAGAATATGTGCCTTACAACGCTGATAGATCGTATTGGTTCAATGGCTTTACGTAATCCAGCCAAATTTTAACCTGAAGACGCAATTCATGTATCACTCCAAGTATTAATGTACAGCTGTGTCAAAGCAATGGACGTTGAAAAACTGGGACTGCAGTTTCAACCCTTTAGTCGTTTGCAAGTGGAATATTTTGTGCCTACGCACGTGTCATAGCTTAACCGTCCCTTGGCTTGGAATGTCTTATGATCAAGAATGTTCACATTTTTCGACATGTGCATTAGCAAGAAATCTTCCTCTTTAAAACAGACGCACAGTCGAATTTGTATTGCAATAACTGAAACAAAGCCGAAAATCACTGACTAAAATTTTGGTTTTTATGTCAGTAATCAACAGTAGGAGTCAACAGATACGCTGCGTATGATCGGTGGTATGGTCCGGCACTGATGTAAAACATGGCCAATTTACAGTTTGGGGAACTTGTTGTGAATTGATTGTATCCGACAAAGCGGAACTATTTCCCAAATGGCAGTACAACAACACGCTAAGTGATTATGTTTGCCCAGTGCAAGAATGGTTTGAAGTTTAGTGAAGTCCTCTGTATTGTTCGTCAATGTGCGACCCTTGTTTTGTAAAATAGAGGAGGTGAAGAAGATCTGCTTGCATCGACAGTGGTTTGTTTAGTCAGAGCGGAAGTGTCCCAGAAATTCTCAATGATCTCCAATGGGAATTGGATGTCATGGACATCGTACGTCACGTAAAGAGTTTGTGTTAAAATTTTGAGCGCTTTTGTTCCTCATAAAACAGCTTCCCTCATGATGATCATGATCATGACAATACAATTAGATGAAGGGAATACAAGAACCATCTCAAAACTTAGAGAAATTCGGACTTTCACGAAGACTTGACGACACTCGTTTCCCCGGTGCACCATGCATAAATGGAATGTATGTTAAAAAATGACGAAATTCCTCCAGCTGCATTAAGGTTTTCGTTTTATTGGCAACTAGTTTCATCTTCAGCCCCATACTTGTTGACAGTAACCGTATGTGTCTAACACTAGAAGTCAGTGGTGAGATAGGCATGTTCCATGCGGAAGGCAGGTAGTAACCAACACCTTAACACAGCTGGAGGAATTTCATTTTTTAACATATATTATACTAGCTGACGTCCCAAGTCGTCCGTTTCAATTATGGATATACGAAGATAAATGGAATGGGGAGGGTATGTTCTAATCAGACTGGAAGCTCGTGGTCGAAGACCCTGTGTGACGGTGACAAACAGCTGTCACATCAAGTCGAGCCCCAACTCTACGCGACGATCAGTGTACAACAGTGTTAGTCAAGATTGTTGAAACGTAACAGGATTGTGGGTTATTACGTACAGCCGTTATTACGAAAAGTTCAAGGTTAGTATTTTTTAAAGAATCTAATCCACTATCATTCGAAATAATAGGGTCTATAGCAAAAGTTATTGCAGATTCGCTGTTGAGTGGGGGAGCAGTGAGCACCTGGACAATACGACACAGTCTTATCGCAAAAAAATGAAATAAAATTGCTGATCGGGCACTGTCTTTGCAGAATAATCAGATATGCTAATCTGAAACATAACAGCAATAAATTTTGCACCGTTTAATGTATAGCGACACTTAAGGTATGAGGAATGATTAAACTATAAACTGACGTTTATAAATCACTTACAAAGAAGCCGTTCAGTTGTCGTAACTTGGAAGTTGCAGTCCCGCTGTGTTCTGGTTTACTTTCCTTCCTCTTCGTTGTAACGCCACACCTTTTTTCCTTTCAGTAAACAGCTAGGTAAAGCTTACGGGCTAAAACAAAGAGAAAATCATAATTGTCATTTCACACTACAATTTGGACTTCATTAAATGCTGTTATAGCATTGAATATTCTCTTCTACATCTACGAGCACGTCTAGAACCCGCAAACCACCTTAGTTGTCACAGTATTTCTCTCTTGCAGCGTCTACCTCTGGAGCTGGCTGAGCATCTCCATGAATCTTTCACGATTTAATGAAGTGTGAAGAAACGTGCTGTTCTTCTTTGGCTCTTCCGTATTTCTTCTACCGATCTTATCTGGTATGGATCACAGACTGACGAGCAATATTCAAGTATTGGTCAAACGAGGATCCTTCTGTCTGTTTATGCGCAATATATTACATTTATGTTGTGCAAGTACCAAGCGTCGATCCTATGTAGGTCTTCTTGCATTTATCTACGATTTTCTAGGATTGTGACTTCTCTGTATTGAAGAGCATCATCAGCGAGAAGTCGAATCGAACCTTCAGAGTTTTTCAGGGATCTATATGAGAATTTTGGTACAATACATCCACGGTCACCGGCGGCTCGTTGCAGTGTTATACTATTTCGTTTGGTTTCTTACGGCTAGCTAGTACTGGGTGATTGCAGCTACTCAAGGAGGTCCAGTGTGGATTGCAAAATTATCGTACAGAAGAGAAACTTAGTATATATTCTCATGCATTAATGCAGAATCGACTTACACTGGAAAAAAATTTGTCCCAATTTTGGCCACCAGGTGCAAATCTGGCACTGTATGGTATCTCGTTGACGTCCCCGGTGCTCATATTCAACAAGCGGCAGATAATATAATAAGTTCAACGTTATACATTTCTCACTTGCTTGACCTTTTCAGCCCAAGTACCGTTCCTAATACACTGAAGATCCAAAGAAACTGGTACACCTGCCTAATTTCGTATAGGGCCTCCGTTAGGACGCAGAACTGCCGCAACACGACGTGGCATGGACTCGACTAATGTCTCAAGTACTGCTCTATGTAACTGACACCATTAATACTGCAGGGCTGTCCACAAATCCGAAAGAGTACGAGGGGATGGAGATCTCTTATGAACAGCACGTTGCAAGGCATCTCAGATATGCTCAATAATGTTTATGGGAGTTTCGTGCCCAGCTTATGTTTTTAAACTCAATAGACCGTTTCTGGAGCCACTCTGTAGCAATTCTGGACGTGTGGGGTGTCGCATTGTCCTGCTGGAATTTCCGTCGAAATGCACATTGGACATGAATGGATGCAGGTGATCAGACAGGATGCTTACTTACGTCTCACCTTTCTGAGTCGTATCTAGACGTATCAACGATCCCATGTCACTCCAACTACGCACGCCCCACGCCAATACACAGCCTCCACGAGCTTGAAGAGTCCCCTGCTGACATGCAGGGTCCATGGATTCATGAGGTTTTCTCCATATCCGTACACGTCCATTCACTCGATACAACTTGAAGCGAGACTCGTCCGACCTGGAAACATGTTTCCAGTCATCAAAAGTCCAATGTCGGCATTGACGGGCCCAGGCTGAAGCTCTGTGTCGTGCAATCAGCAAGGGTACACTAGTGTGCCTTCAGCTCCGAAAGCCCATATCGACGATGTTTCGTTGAATGGTTCGCACGCTGACACTTCTTGATGGCCCGGCACTGAAACCTGTAGCAATTTGCTGAAGTATTGCAATTCTGTCACATTGAATGATTCTCTTCAGTCGTCGCTGATCCCTTTCCTGCAGGATCTTTTTCCGGCCGCAGCGATGTCTTAGATTAGATGTTTTACCGGATTCCTGATATTCAAGGTACACTCGTGGGATGATCGTACGGGAAAATCCCCACTTCATCGCTACCTCGGAGATGCGACGTCCCTTCGCTCGTGCACCGACTGTAACACCACGGTCAGGCTCACTTAAATCTTGACAACATGCCATTGTCTCAGCAGTAACTGATCTAACATCTGCGCCAGATTCTTATTGTCTTATATAGGCGTTGTCGACCGCAGCACCGTCTTTTGCCTGTTTACATATTTCTGTATTTGAATACGATTACCTATACCAGTTTCCTGGCGGTTCAGTATTGGAAACATTTGTGTACGTTTTTCTTGCATTCACGGCACATGATTTGCACCTGGTGGCCAAAATTGGAACTAATTTTTTTCCAGTGTAAATCGGATGTACATTAACGCATTATAATATCTATGAAGTTTCGCTGCCATATGATACCCACAGCCCACACTGGACCTCTGCATTGCATTTTGAACAGTGCACAACAGTACAAATGTCGCTCATCCACGCTGTGTGTCTTCTTTCCATTCGATTGCACTACCTGCCTTTGAGACGGTGACGCTCGCTTAAACTCTTTGCTCATAACTTTGCATTCAGTACTGCTCGGTTCTGTCTGGGCTACTGCTTTTCGGCAGTGTTACTTGTGCGTCAACGGTGATACACAGCAATAGTGTGGATGGGTTAACAAGGGCTGCGCAGTGACGCTGTGCTGAGCTGTTCCCGCAGTGGCGGCAACCATATCAGTAGTACTATAACGTTACATTACTCTGAGTTGTGTGTTGTACGTTTTGATTATTGCATAACGCATATTGTTCACTGTGTGAAGGTATTTTCATATAAATTCGGGTGAACATAATTTTATCTTGGAACTCTTCCATTAGGTCCAAGTTTGCATAGAGAAACAACAATATGACAAATTAAGTCCCCCTTGATGCAGAACACCTTGTTATTCGCTTATTTCTTTACTTTCCCAAACCAGTTTCGGTGACAAATATCACCATCATCAGCGGGTTGTTTTAATCTAAAAATGCAGAAAATAGCATGTTTATACAAACACAGTGGCACACTATTACATTTTTACTATATGTTTTTTGAAATATAGTTTTCTATAGATACTTTCATACTACCTTATTTATTGTATGTTACAGCATGTTTTTGAGAATTTTCTGTGCGCTTTTTTTTGTTGCCGTTTTTACTCAGCGAACCTCAGGTCATCTGCGGCTGTTAGTAAACAAAATACTGACAGGTGAACTTCGTAGCCGCCCAGAGTGGGCGAGCGGTTCTAGACGCTACAGTCTGGAACCGCCCGACCGCTACGGTCGCAGGTTCGAATCCTGCCTCGGGCATGGATGTGTGTGATGTCCTTAGGTTAGTTAGGTTTAAGTAGTTCTAAGTTAGGGACTGATGACCTCAGAAGTTAAGTCCCATAGTGCTCAGAGCCATTTGAAGCATTTTTTGAACTTCGTATGTCAACAATACACACTTGGGGTTGCGGTAGTGTTGTGGAATCCAGTTATTTGGTGTGTACTGAGCTGTTACTTAACTATTCGTGTACTCACGTTCGTTGGATGGTATGTAGCTGATACTATACAAATAAAAATAAAACTTTCGCACTTTCTTTACGATCAAGAATATTACGCCATCTTGCCGTTCGCGCGTGTCTCGAGAGGTGTATCGCAAGTGGCGAGAATGGCTATGAAAACTGTAGCGCGAATTACGACTTCGCCGGCCGGTGTGGCCGTGCGGTTAAAGGCGCTTCAGTCTGTAACCGCGTGACCGCTACGGTCGCAGGTTCGAATCCTGCCTCGGGCATGGATGTGTGTGATGTCCCTAGGTTAGTTAGGTTTAATTAGTTCTAAGTTCTAGGCGACTGATGACCTTAGAAGTTAAGTCGCATAGTGCTCAGAGCCATTTGAACCAATTACGACTTCTGTCTGCTTCTGTCTACTCTGTAACAGGACACCGGAGATAGTCGGTAGCTTGTGCCACAATAATCAGAAGGTATCCCTGAACATCATCTGAAAGTTTCTCGGTAGACTACTGGTTCACTCTGTACATATTGCGAAAAGTAATGGTCCAGTACCGTTCTCCTGGGGTACCCCCGAAGTCACTGTTACGTCTGAAGATTGATCTCCGTTGAGAATGATATCCTGTGCCCTGTTCGCTAAAAACTTTTCAGTCCTATCACACAGCTGATTTAATAGTCTGTACTCTTGTATTTTGTCCGTGAGGCGGCAGTGCGGAACTGTATTGAACGCTTTCTGGAAGTCAAGAAAAACGACATCAACCTGGACGACGGCGTTTACTGCTTTCTGGGTTCACTGATGAAGAGAATGAGCTGGATTTGACAGGCTCGCTGTTTTCCGAAAATTTTCTCAAAGCTAAAATAACAACCATTATGTTTAAAACTTGCCTATCAAGAGCTTTTAATCTTCCGCGACTACTGCCTTTTCATCGCCATACGTCTCTGAGGAAAACCTACGTCTGTTCCAATGCAAACGACCCATAGGTGCGGCGCGGAGTGAGAAAGGAGTCGTGCGGAGGAGGACTGGCGGGCCAGCTGCCTCCGAGTGTGCGACGTGTGTTTTCACTCCCCTTTTTTCTGCTCTCTCTCCCGCAGCTCCAATTTTTTTTTTTATTTGTAAGCCAGCCGGGGGCGGAAAGACGTCACGCCGAATTACGCGGGGCCACACGCGGGCCGAGCTGATGCGCAGCGTAGCGAGAGGGGGTGGTGCGCGGGCGGCGGAAGTGGCGGCCGGGCCAGAGCCGCCCCCTGAGGGCGTGGCCCGCAGGAAATTAAATCGCAGGCGGCGGATTAGCGAGATTGCGGTGCACGGCCGGATACCGGCTCCAGATGCAGCACGCGCCGTAGCAGGCGACACCGGCGTTCTGACTGCGCCCCACGCCGCGGTAGTGGCCTACACAGTGCGTGCTAAGTTTTCTGGAGAACTTTGTCTGCAACGGTGCGCAGCGTAAAGATAATACCCGACAATTTTCATCCTTTTGATGCTGACAGTCTGGTGACAGAGGAACTTGCTCCACACCAACGACAGCTTTTGTATGTTATGAACCTATCATACCATTCTCTCATCAATTAGTATGAGACAGTAACGCAATGGTTGTCAAACGTGCCATATATTTCTAACAACACGTATCGCGATCACGTTATCCCATTACCAAGTGCTTAAGACTTGTACGCCGTTAAACACCGTCATAAGTGTTTGCTGCCAGTGGTCCCGAAACATGTTATTGGAAATATAACACACATTCGTCAACTGGTAACATTCTCACTAGTGAATCACAGATTTCGTACGTCTTTATTTTTAAAATTTAAAAATAACGCTTGTTATGATTCATTATTATTGTTACTTCTTACTTTTTGGCCTTGCTGGACCACGTGGCATACAACAACATACTGTAGGTGAAAACCCTCATTGGGTTGCTACTGCGCTCAATTCCTTGCCTCATTTGAAAGCGGAGGAGTTGTGTCATGTCGGACCATACATTAAATGGATTTGCAATAGTGAATTAGGACAACTATCAGCTGTAGAATGGAATGACGACAATGAAAATTTGTGCCGGACCGGGGACTCGAACGCAGCTTTCCCGCTTATCGCCAGCGGTCGACTTGACATAGGCTATGCGTGCGCGACTCCTAGCTAGACCTAAACTTCCATATGTCGTCAACCATGCGTCTACGACCTGGACTCGTACATCCATTATGTATATTCCCGTACATGTCATACGTTTTACTTTGAAAGTCGCTTGCCCGGTATCGGCAGATAAATACGATACTGCACTGCCTGTATTATTCTGATTACGATGCAAAGTTCCTTTGGACATGCATGCATCGTAATGAGTCGAAATCATAATAACAGAGGCACTGCAATATCTTACGTGTCGGTTCATATCTCATGCCTCCTGTCCGCTACTGTCTAGCGTTTTGTTGGATCCAGTGAAGACGCGGAGCTTATATGCCACAGTGAGCAATCACTTTCCTTCGCCATAACAAGCTTGTTGGTGTGCCCATTTCTCACAGCAAGTATATAAACACCCACCCGTTCCCCCTTCCCCGCGCTTCACCATGTTCACTTGGAATCTGATTCAGAAGGATGTGCATTGCTGACAGCAGCAGTTCCTGTCGGGTTTGGAAGCGACTGTCATTGTCAAAACCGTGACACACGTCTCCAGTCCCTGCTAGATCATATCTTCCTATGGTCACTGTTCACATATAGTGTTACAAGTCTGCGGCTGTTACACCATTCCTTGCATATACGTCTGATATTCCGTGTTGATACATCAACAAATCAGGCTGCTTCATTCACAGTGTCGTCATAAGCACGATAACCCCTTTCTGCCATTCTGTGCTAATTCGATACAGCTGATTGGAAAATACACACCACTTACCTGCCACGACATACATCAACGGTAGTGGGTCACACGACTGCCTGCTACCAGTCCTACAGCCGCGCTCCAAAGCGACCAGTGTACTCTTCTAAGAGGGCAACTAGTATTTTGTCCGGTCAGTTTATCGCATACGGATGAATATGATGTCCTAGACTGAGTCCCAATCAAACTGGTAACGAAAAACATCCACTCGAAGCAATGCTTCCCGTGAATAAAACGAAAAGATTTTCCAGCTGTTAATGCGGCTTCCATCAGATTTCATTTTGTACCTGCTATTACCCGCGGCTACACTCGCATATCAATAGTTTTGTTAGCTGAGCGACGGTAAGTAAAGTAACTTATTGTGCGAGTAATGTCAGCTGCTCTCGCATGTCTGCCGGACGGAGTGGCCGAGCGGTTCTAGGCCCTACAGCTGGTGCCGCGCGACCGCTACGGTCGCAGGTTCGAATCCTGCCTCGGGCATGGATGTGTGTGATGTCCTTAGGTTAGTTAGGTTTAAGTAGTTCTAAGTTCTATGGGACTGATGACCTCAGAAGTTAAGTCCCATAGTGCTCAGAGCCATTTGAACCATTTGAATCTCGCGTGTCTGCCTGTTTGGGTAAGCGTAGCACAATGCATAGATGCCCCTCCGTCCAACTATCCCAACACACAACGACGTAGCACGCATAAAGCACTGCTATCGAGCGATGCCTGGTGACGGGTGTGAGCGGGTGCGAGCATGTGTGCATCTATGCATCGTGCTATTAAAGTAGCTATACTTTTACTCTATACAGTGCATTCAGTATGGAACAACTTTTTCAATATGTGTTATGTTCACTGATGTAAAAAAAAAAGTGTTCAATCCCCTATTTCACACTTTTAAGTTTCGACGTCTTTTTTTATTTTTTACTCTCTAGCATAGCCCACGTTCTTTCTGACGATCCATGCTATCTCCGCACCAAATTTAATTGAAATTGGTTCAGTGTCTTAGTCGTGAAAATTTAACAATTACTTTCGCACGTGTTATATTACAGTAGGGATTAAACACATTGACGATTGTACAAGCATTATGTACATTATGTTGAATCGTATTATGTAGAAGCATATCGTTTAATAAAAACGTTTTCACCAAAGTCAAAGAAACATTAGCCTTTTCAAAGAGTAAATATATTTCTCTAATTGCGTAATATATTCTAAAAATCTCGTAATACACACCATCTAAAGTAGCCTATTTTCTTCCTTGGGCTTCAAGCTATCTACATTCTAAATTTCATTAAAATCGGTTCAGCTGTTTAGTCGTGGAAAGCTAACATACCTACACGCTTTCGCATTTATTAAACTTTAAGTCACAGTATCTTTTTCGCAATCCTATATTGAGGAAATGAAATCTATACCTTTCCCCAAGCTAGGCTCAAGTTACCAATGGAAAATCCATAAAATTCTTCAAGTAGTTTTGGAGAACAACGTGTTCACACACGAACATACAGGCACGGCGGTTTTACCGTTTTACTATTATTACAGAATAGATTCACTGACTTCTTGTCGGTGTTGTGTGACGTCCTTAGGTTAGTTAGGTTTAAGTAGTTCTAAGTTCTAGGGGACTGATGACCATAGATGTTAAGTCCCATAGTGCTCAGAGCCATTTGAGCCATTTGAACCATTTGAACTTCTTGTCGCTAAAAGCACAGAAACGAGTCTCAGAAACGAGTCTCATCAAAGAAGATGCAACATCTCCAACTAACAGCAGTCAAATTTCGTAGTGTGTAGCAAACTAAAGTGTTATCTGTAGACCAACTTTCAGTAGCATGGCTGTAGACCATCTGTTAGGAAGTCCCATGCGCTGTAGGATTTTCTAATCACTATGACGTGGGAATGCTTGCCCTTGTTGTGTTCGAGCTATTCCTAGTCAGGCACGATGGAATTCGGCGTCCATCATACGTGGAACGCCACTGTTTCAAAGGAGATATTTGGCTCAGTTGGTGCTTTAGGGTACATTTTCACCGCAGTGGTACCAGAAGACTTCGTAGTCTCTCTGTTGTAGATATGTCTTGACTCGATATCCGGTGGTATTTTCGAGCAGTCACAATTCTCGCCGTTGCAAATGTACTGGTCTCTTGCGGTAATATCCAAGATTATTTTTGCCTAAAATACTAATCCTCCGCGATAGATGTGAACTACATGCAGACAGTGAGCACATGTGTCAGCTTTTCCAGCCTACATAAGTGACTTACGTCACGAGCTGCGTGTTGAAACAGACACACAGAGTATTGTTACTATTGTGAATTGCCCATATATACTTGACAACTGAAACCTGGACATGCTGAAGGATAAATCGTATTCTCTTTTATTTTTGGCTTTTCTGTTCCACTCGCTAACCGGTCACCAAATAGAGACTGTGCTATTGTCCCTCATCCGCACCCCCTCACCAATAGTTTCTCCTATCTTGTTTTTATGGCCTTTATTCCTAGAAGTAACATTCTTCAAAAATATTCGACAGCGGACTATGGGGGGAGCTCTACAATGTGTTTCATGTGCAGCACATACCCTGCTCCTTTTTTCAAAAGAAAATGTACTGTAAACCATAACAAGCGAAACATCACTGTAGATCCTCCTCAAACTACTTTCAGATGCCGGTGAAGTATCTACACCACCTGACTAAACAAGTGAAGTACGCAAAAGATACGGAAGGATGTTAATATATCTTCCTACACCTGCACACCATTGGCAGGCATAAATGATTAGAGTTACGAATCTCTATGACAGGCAGAAAGGCCACAAAGTGAGTTAATGTTGCTCGTTTTTAGTGAGGTAGCTAGGCTTGGTGTAAAGAGAGTCAGATATTGGCTGATCACTGTGGAGACCAAGACATGACAAGTAATCGTGTGAGGCAGCATTATCACCAACCGACAAGAGTTTAAAAGGGGCCGCATTGTGGTCGAATCTTGCTACGTCCAGATTTGTGGAGCATTCAGATGTGACAATGGCCCACTGTTGGACTTCGTGTGAACGTGAAGGCAAGAACACTCGTCGGCAATGTACCACTTGAGTAAATTTGACCGTCACAAGGGAACATCGCTGTATTGTGCACCAAGCATTTTAACCCCTTCGCACATGCTCATGCCATCAGAGAACAAGTAATGGATTCCCCGCAACATTGTGTCATCCCATACTTCTGGTCAGAGACTAACAGTATTCGGACTAACGAATTACAGTCTCATGCGTAGGCTCCCGTTGACACCAAAATACAGAATGCTGCGCCTGGAATGATACCATTACCCAGAAGCTTGAACTTCCGACGAGTGACATCACACTGTGATCAGTGGTGAATCGCAGTTCCTCACTACCCCAAATGGTCATCATCGGTGAATACGATGGTGACTTGGAAATGACTTACACACCACTTAATCTAACTTAAACTAACTTACGCTAAGGACAACACACGCCCTTATGTCCGAGGGAGTATTCGAACCTCAGAGGAGGAGGGGGGGGGGGGGGTTGGGGAGCCGCGCGCACTGTGGCAACGCGCCCTAGACCGCGCGGCTACCCCCATGGCTGGCGACCTGGAGCGAGGTGACGTTCTTTCAGAGTTTTGGAGAGGCACAGCGATGTTAATCATGGCGTCATGGTGTGGGAAGCCATTACATATGTCTTCTACATTTACATTCAAGTCACGGCTGGTAGTGATTGAGGGAACTTCGACGGCACAGCTGTACGTCATGGACATCCTACTTCCTCATGTAACACCTCTCACACGACAGTATCCTGGTGTCATTTTTCAACAGAAAAATGTTCGTCCTTTCGTGGTACGTGCCTCAATGTCTGCGCGATACTGAGGTATTCGTGGGCTAGCAAGATTTCCAGATCTGTCCCCGACAGAACGTATGTTGACCCTTGCAGGTCCTAGTATCCAGGATGTCAAGTACAGTTATAACAGTTGTGACCCAACTTGCCTCAGGATACGATACTACGCCTTTATCACGCCATTCTCAACTGAATCACTTCTTCATTCATTCAGGCCAGATGGAGTCTTATACTGCCAGGTTCTTTGTAAATTTGGCTCGATTTCGTACTCACTGTCATAGCACCACATACTCTTTCAACTAGTTAATTTCTTTTTCTCCTCCCCTTTTAATGGTTTCACTATTTTTGTCAGACACTGTAAATTGATCAAAAACCTTAGTATCTCTAATGTCTATGCAGACAAAACAAGTTATCAACATTGATCACACAATAAACAAGTAGCGTCTCTGCGCACTTCCCGAACTATAACTGTTGTAACTGCTAGAGATCGTCGTAGCAACAAAAATGTCTAACATGATCGACTGCTTCAGTGTCAGCTCCACACGTGACGGATCTGGCGCTACGCATTCGTTAATTATGAACTCGGTATCATTATTCAGAAATGGCTCTGAGCACTATGGGACTTAACATCTGAGGTCATCAGTCCCCTAGACTTATAACTACCTAAACCTAACCAACTTAAGGACATCACACACATCCATGCCCGAGGTAGAATTCGAACCTGCGACCGTAGCGGTCGCGCGGTTCCAGACTGAAGCGCCTAGAACCGCTCGGACACGTAGGCCGACTATTATTATTCATGATTTTATTTCAAGGTAGTGCGACTAATATAAATTTTCTATTTATTGTGGCGTAAATCCAAACGAATATCCCGTATAATCTGGCTGGTAATGACTGATATTGACAAAACCTGAGGCTGCATTAACTTCTACCTCTGTTCAGTACATCACACAAATCAAGCGCTGACTCCGTTAGGAGAGACATTACTGGACACTTCTGTCAAAAGTTTTCCACATAAACTCATAAAATGTTATCAGTATTATCAGAAAGTATTAGTTGTGGAAAGTATAAAATGTAACAGATTTTTTCGTATAATTTTTACTCTATTTTGTCGCTAACTTCTGCTTGCACATGTTGATTTAGCCACGTTCTTGTTTTTAAATATAAGAGATGCTGCGATGACACTTTCGGGGCATTAGAAACATACCTTCAGGTGTTTAAAACTCCATAATTTATCTAATTCATGGAAAACTCACAGATTACTTACATTTCAAACAACATGTTTAGAAAAAATGTCGTTTTAGAGTTATTTATCTCAATTTTTGCCACGTACGCGAACTTATTTTGGGAACTCGAGAGTTTTTGAAATAAGAATGATGATTTTTAAGAGCCCTCCGAGTTTGAAAGCAACGGGACTTAAATGAACCTCCATGGTCAAGAATGTGATCTGCGGGTCAAAGCCGTAAAAATTAACGCTTGGATTAGACATTGAAAAAGGACATTCCGGCAACCAGCACCAAAAACAGTTGTTTTTTTATCTGTTTTATCAGCTTCTTTCCTTTTCCCCATTTCTATGGTGAACGCGCCTTAATTATATCACCTCTAACAACAATTGTGATTTTCAGTAGCGTGAATTCCTATTTTCTCTAATAGACGTTTCCTGCTTTACATACCACCACTAAAACTTGGAACTGTATCATAAGCATTTATTAACATTGTATTTCTTCCCACAAAAATAATTTTTCGCTACATTGTCCTAACAGACTGGCTGTTAGTTTCAAGTTGCATAGATGGTGTACTCGATAAAGCGTAACGATGTGGAACGAGTCCTTTTATATTCCCATCACAAATTTTTTGTCTTTGCCACTGGCTTCGCTCTTGTTGATGCACGTGCATACTTTCTCATGTATTTGTTGCTTCGGTGGCGTTTATCACATCGAAGCCACGGACTACGTATTTTCTCGTTATATTCTACAAAGGAGTGAAAAACAACGCAACACAACGAACAAACGCTACTTGTCAAATTTATGAGATCTAAATGGAAACGAGACTGATACGGCTGAAAGTGATGATGGGGCTGAAAGTGCCCCTGTAATAACCGTGAGTGTTAAAGTAGCTGCAAAAGAAATTTGATTTGTTTTATGGTTCTGGTCACGTTGAGCCGGAACTACAGAGATCATCCTAGCTGAGCGCTCGTTAGCAAGGAGTGAATTACTGTTGCAGAGGTTACTTCAGTGGTCCTCCAGTTGGACAAAATATTACCCAGCAATGAACTCTTGCCCAGTAAATAACCGTGCACTTGGCCTGGATGTTAGATTTATGCTACCTTAATTATTTCATGTGGAAAAATTAAACGACGCAGATTCCATCAGTTATGTGTCATACATCTTTTTGCACGGAAAACATAGCTGGGATTTAACAGCACTCCACAGCACCTGGTGTACTCAAATCTGACAATACTAAAATCAGTTGGAAAGGGTGAGAGTTTAAACAGACTGAAGTGCAACTGATGTTGGATATAGAAGCACATTTGACTAATAATGAATATACAAACACACTGAATATTGTACGCATAGTTGTAATGAATACATAAACTCAACGGAATTAATTTACAGTTATTTAAACAAAAATTCACACACATTTAACGTTTCTGACAGCGTTCAAGACCATCCTATCATCTGCTCTATTGTCCTGTATGTATTCTAGCAACCCGTGGAGTTTGCGAACAACTGGCACTTACTTGTAATTTTGATCGCAGCGCTCCTCATACCAGAGCACAAAGATGAAAGGGAGCGATGCTACGTACGCTTTGTAACCAGTAGTAGTGCGCTGAACAAACTTCATTTTGACTGTATTTATCAAAACTTTCCCATCTTCCAGTACAAATCTTGTATTAACTCTCTGGACAGAATAATAGCTTATTATTAAGAGAGGACGTCTGTTTTAATAAAGAGAATGAAGCTGCAGGCATAGGCGGCACACGATTAATAAGAGCGACATAAATCTTCAGCATAGCTAACAAAACTCAAAAGGACGAAAATAAGAGTACAATATCTGCACCTAGCAGAATTCATGTTATTACGTTGAACTAAAAGCACACGTTTTCATTACATCTCGAGTATTGGTAGTTCCAGGACATAGAATTCAGTAACAAACGAAATCTTTAATCAAAACTCACGGAGTCTGATTTTCACTTAGATTATGTATTGAAGACAGATCAAATTAAAAGCAGAAAATTAGACAACACAATGTACGGCTCCTATAATAAAGTGATCCATCAGACCCGTCGCAGTCCACACACACTTGCCTCGAAGCTGACTCACATAACCATTACTTCCAATACTGTGTGACAGAGCGTCCTTATCTCGTAAAAAAAGTACCTCAATCTGAAAAAGCCTCGAAAGCCTGAAGGTATCGACCAACCGCCGTGTCATCGCCAATCCATAGGCGTCACTCGATGCGAATATGGAGGAAAGTCAGCACAACCCTCTCCCAGACGTTATCAGTTTTCGTGACCGGAGCCGCTACTTCTCAATCAAGCGGCTCCTCACTAGGTCCCTCAAGGGCTAAGTGCATCCCTCTTGGCAAAAGCGCTCGGCTGATCCAGCATTATCTCGTAAAAGATACACAGATTCTGGCATCATTAATCGCTGCCTAATAAGAGAAAAGTACGCAATGCCCCGAATTCACCAAGAATTTTCTCTCCAAGAAGTGACCAGCACGCCACGAATCTCAAAACAAATTCTCGAATAGTCTCGAAATACGCGTCGAGCAGGGGCCACTATAACAGCATGTAAACTCACACAAAGGAACATGAGAATAAAATCAAAGAACGGCTTGGCTCGCTTATTTAGGACACATTGTATGTAAAGAAACATATAAAAAATGCAAGACTAAGTATTTACGAAATAAACGAGCAAAGTAATATTAGAACTCACTGGTGGCTGAAGGCCAAGTAGTCTTTGAAGAAACCTCGTTCAATTTCATGGCCGGCTGTTGCGGCCGAGCGGTTCTAGGCGCTTCAGTCCGGAACCTCGCTGCTGCTGCGGTCGCAGGTTCGAATCGTGCCTCGGCCATGGATGTGTGTGATGTTCTTAGGTTACTTAGGTTTAAGTAGTTCTAAGTTCTAGGTGACTGATGACCTCAGATGTTCCATAGTGCTCAGAGGCATTTTTAAATTTCATGTACTATATCATGGAAGTGACTGCAATAATTAAACTGAGATGAGGCATGTAACAAAAATGTGAATATAAAGATAATTCTCACTCTCCTGCGAAAGCAACGTGGTATCCAAGGTAATCCAACACCGGCGGCTGAAAGGTCTATCACAGGCAACGTCGTATGCACAAGTGTCCCCTCGTGTGTCTCGTCGAGACTGTGTCGGTGGGTCTCTGTTCACACGTTTCCGCTAAGTCCTTTGTCTGAAGTATTCCACTAGGCCAGATGTCACAGACTGTGCTCAGCTAGACAGTCACCTCTCTTACTGAACACAACTAACGTGACATCTTTTACCAACGTGGAAGCCAGAGTAAGCACGAGAACTGGAAAGTGACCTCCCTCTTCCTCTTCCTCTCTGCTCTCACATTCCAAACATACATGTGACTTGCATTAAGATAGATATGAATACTAAGATATTCCACAAAAATCCAAATATCCGCTGTTATTGTGTCAGCCTCACATAACAGAGAACTTTCAAGGAGACACCAAATGCAGCTGTCTGCTCCAGAAGGTAGTCACGTATCGAAGATGATATATTTATGCAGAATGATTTTACTGCTACATTGTTGAAGGATTTATTGGTTGTGATCCGTGGCCACTTTGCTACGGGCATACCTCATAAGCAAGGCAAGGCAGTACAGAGATAGGTGGCGAAGTGGCTAGTACACTGGACTAGCATTCGGGAGGACGACGGTTCAAACCCGCGTCCGGCCATCTTGACTTAGGTTTTCGGAGATTTTCCTAAATCGCTGCAGGTAAGCGCCGGGATGGTTCCTCTGAAAGGGCACGGTCGACTTCCCTCTCCATCCTTCCCTAATCTGATGGGACCGATGACCTCGCTGTTTGGTCCCCGTCCCTGAATCAATCAACCAACCAACAGATACGGTAGTCGTCGCAGTGCAATGAATGGGTGATAAGGTATTATAGGATTCGAATAAATGTAACCATAAATGGTGATGTTGTGACGCTGGAAAAATCTACCGCTGATTACCACGATTATCGGCAGCTGATAAGACTTCGAATGATGTGGTAGCGACAGGTGATATCTACAAAACGCTTGGCCATGCAGATTACGCAGACTTTGATGACTATGACACATAACTTGAAACAATCAGTAAACTACGTAGACGAATCGCCAAAGCTGACAGGCGAGCAGCGATGTCTGGGCTAATACGAAAGACTGTTAACTGATTACGGCTACGGCCACAACAGCAACGACGGCGGTGCGAAAATGTGCACGACAAAGCAACGAGGCTACTAAGATCGGCGGAGGACATACAAAAGCATGAACACTCACCCTCAGAGCAGCCTAGGCTACTCAGTATGGTTGGAGGTTATCGCTGAAACAGCCGGTTTTCGGTTATATCGATTTTTCCTCCGCCAACTGCAACTGACTTAAACCTGCTCAAAATAATCGGTTTCTGAAATTACTGATTTTCGGTTTTTGTTATTATTCCTTAAAAAAAACAGACTGAAGAACCTTGACTCTCTCAGTTTCAAGACAGATAGAATCAAATAGTAAATTAAACAGGCAAATAAAAGAAACCTTATTCTTTCCACCGTACACCGCTTTTCCCGAAAAGTAATAAGTGTTTGAATACTACAAAAAAATCACCAATATTCTCCTAGTGATTCTAATTTTTTGAATCTCTGCTCAGAAATCATGTTGTAATTAGGAAGCTTAAAAATTGATTAAATATTATTACCTAGCGTATTTTCCATTTCATGTCACTGACATTGTGCTATTTGCCATTTTAAATGACTCACTCTGTATTGTCTTATATACTATTATATGCACGTTAAAAAAAGAAAACTTACGAAACATTTGTCATTATTAATGAGACTCCTGCCATCTACTGGTACTCCTTCGTGTTACACTCATCCTGATTGGTATCTGGCAGTATGTAGCTGGCAGCCAACCCAGATACATGCAGCACTTCCTCATGTGCCACACTTGTATTAAGCTCTCTTGCCACGAAGACACAGCTATATTTTTTATGTTCTACACTTTTTTATTGTGATGTAATGTTATCTTAGGCGTATAACGGGATTTGTATATTTAGTGTAATAACTTATGTAAAGGTAATTTTGTTGTATTTCAGATGAATACAACCCTGCGTTTTATCGCATAGCATGATTTCATAGCCTCTACTCTGGGGTACGTCTAAAAGAACTTATGCAAAAAATCCTTGTTCTACGATCACAGCTACTACAGCGCAAATATTTTTGTAACCTTGTAGATCTGAAGATGGTAATTTAGTCCTGTTGAAAAAAGTACGTATACGCGATCAAGGCAATAGAAAACTTTATAATAGAAGCTTTCTTAACATTTGCTTACTTGATCGCTCTACACCCACAATGTCAGATATTTATATCATAATTCTATTTGGGAGTTACGAATAGTTAGTGTTAAAGGGCGAAAACTGAGGTTGGATAACTATTTTTTTGTGTTAACTTATCCAAACAAAAATGTGAATAATATTTTTTTGTGTTAACTTATCCAACAGATGGCGGATGGCAGCAATGGACAGAATACAGTGGAGGAGGAAACTTTTAGATGCGTGCCGTCCACTGGGCCTGATCACGTAGTAGTAGTAGTAGTAGTAGTAGTAGTAGTAGTTAACTTATCCGTTTTTAAGGGCTAAACAGGGATGAAGGTATATTATGTAAACACATGTAACAGATCATACAGTTCCTATTTTTATTGTATACTTTGAATTGTTGTTAAATTGTTAATTTATTACTGTTACCATAATTTCCTTCCTCTTATTATTTCATAGAAATGGCAGACACAAGTTTACCGTTTTAAAGCATTGTACTTCATTGAAACAGCACTTCGTAAAAATATTTCCGGACTACAGTTGGTGCCATCCTGCAGTACAACGGATGTCCGGTGAAGACAACGAGAAACTACCGTATAGATCAGGTGGAGGCAAGTCTTGCAGAGTGCACCTACCCGCGTATCTTAAGCCACACGGTAACAGGGACACATTCTCTCGGCAGTGTTGTGCTAATTCGTATGACATATGAGTGTTGCTCGTTTCCGTGGACATCGTCCTTAAAATACCACTGATCAATTTTCTCATGTTCTGTAATAACACAATATTTCAAACAAATAGAAATTTTACAAATAAAAATAATTTCTTTTTAAAGAAAGGTTTATTCAAACAGAAAAAAATTACAACTGCTCCTATGGTTGATTAATATTTCGGACTTCTTACTCGGTTATTAGTAAAAGATAAAAAATCCCTCTTATAATTGAGGCCAAACAAATATCGCAAAATAGCGGTTATTCAGAACTAAAATTACGGTATCAGTTTGAACGAGCTGGTTTTTCCACCCCTACTACCCACCGTGTGGCCACACTGGAGGTCCTAACGCTGTTTGTGATAAATTTAACTGAAGCATCAGATCTCCAGAGAGCTACTGTAATTAATTACTACAACCAGGCACCGGAGATCTCAAGTTGTGTTTAGGAAAAAGGCGACCAGACCGGCCAGTGTGACCCGTCTGTGCGCAGATGTTATGCTGCCTCCTGCTCGTCTGTCGGCCTACTGAACGCGGGGAGTGGGGCAAGCTGTGGTTCGCCGTTAATCATTGGTTGCAAGCGACCAAGATGGGACAGCAGGGATCCTACCAGCAAATACGCTCCGCCCTCTTCCTCCTCGAGCATTCTGCGTACAACGCTGCGAGAGGTGCTCTAGAGGTGCTGCAAAGCCATTACAAGAGTTTGACAGGGCGGCAGTGTCGCAGCTTCCACAGAAATCTGTCATCTGACTGCATCTTAACGAGAGAGCTGCCTACTCCAAAAGAAAATGGGATTTCTTGGTATTCATCTACAGTACCGCTATATAAGATTATGCAGAATTCCGGGAGATCTTTCACAGAATTAGGTGCAACACGATTGTAACAACGGCAGAGGTTAGTTGAAGCACTTAGTGGCGTTGCTTGGACGCCTCAATGTGTAGAGCACTGCCCGCGAAAAATAAAGTTCCGGATGCGAGTACTGGCACGGCACACGGTTTTCCCATTAATGGATTACATAATAATCGTACCATTTTATTACCGAAAGAATGTGAAGTTGAGAAGAGTTGAATAATAGGTTTCACTGAATTTTGCTATCGTTCATGATGTGTAAATCAGCAAGATAATCACACAACTCAAGACATCTTCAGAGCCCATCCCCACGAGTCAAACAAACAGCCAATACTTTGTTGACTGCGCCTTGATCTGCAAACCACTTAATATAGTCAGAGAAGCTCCCGAAATGATATTTTTGACAATAGGAACTAAGGAAGTGACAGTGCGTAAGCTCCACCCCTATTATCCTCTATCGTGAAGCGAGCTCGCAAACTTAATTTGGTAGCTTGTAGGTGAACACACAAATCGACCAATTCGGAACAGAGACCACATTTACTCATCAGTTCCACATATGATACAGGATGTCCCAATGAGAATGACCTGATTTTAAATAGAATTATTTATTACGAAGAAGGGCTTAAAACCAACTAATTGCATACTAAATTACTCAAAAAAGGCAAAAGTTTATAAAAATCCATCATAAATGTTCAATATGTCCTCCATTGGCTGCACGGACGACATCTAGGCGATAGCAGAATTCATCCCAAACTGAGCGTAAGGTGTCTTCTGTCACTGAAGCTACAGTAGCTGATATTCTGGTGTTTAGTTAATCAATGTCACGAAGTAAGGGAGGAACGTAAACACTTTGTTTAACATACCTCCACAGGAAGAAATCACATGTTAAGTCAGGGGACCTAGGAGGCCAAGAGTGTAAAGCCTGGTCTCGAGGTCCTGTACGCCCTGTCCAACGATGAGGCACGTTGGCATCGAGGAAACTGTGCACGTTGTTGTGCCAGTGCGGTGGTGCTCCATCTTGCTGATAGATGAAATTGCCAGAGTCGAACTGTGGGAATAACCAATTCCGGAGCATTGCAAGATATGATTGTCCTGTTACGGTTTCTTCCTCAAAAAAAATAGGGTCCATAAACCTTGCTTCGCTAAACAGCGCAAAAAACATTTACCTTTGGTGAATCACGTTCGTGTTCAATTGTTTCATGAGGATTTTCGAACCCACATATACGCACATTATGACGCTAATATAGAAAGTTGCCTCATCCCTGAATATCAACCGTGACATAAAAGTGTCAACTTCCATGTCCTCTAGAATAGCATTGCTGAAGTCCACTCGCTTTACTTTGTCAGCATCTCGAAGAGCTTGTACCAGTTGTAATCGGTATGATTTGAGGGCTGAACGACGCCGTAACACACAGCACACGTTCATGCGCGGTAATGCAAGTTCCCGGCTAGCACGACGCGTAGACTTGCGGGGACTTCGCTCAAATGCTCGTCGGATTTGCTCCACTGTTTGTTCAGAAACGGGTGGCCGGCCAGGACTTTTGCCTTTACAAGGCACCCTGTTTCTTCAAACAGTTTATACCACCATCGAATGTTCTTTGGTGATGGTGGTTTAACACGAAATCGAATATGAAACGCCTACTGCGCTGCGATCACTGATTGAGTACGACTTAATTCCATAACACAATACGTCTTCTGTTGCACGGACGCCATATTGCGCGAGACTGGCTGCACGCTTCAGGTGAACGCTCTTAGCGACAACTAGAAACTCAAACTCTAGACCACGCCGATTACATCTAGCGCTGTTTCAGTTACCTAGTGACATTGGCCTCAATATTATCACAAGTTAAAATCAGGTCATTCTTTTTGGGACACCGTGTATATCGTGACAGTGCATCTTCTAAAATCATGTCTCAGTACTACACACATAAAACACACTCTAAGACAAAAAAACGAAGCACCAGTAACGAATTATCTAAATGGGATGGAAATAGGTCTTTGTTATGTACATGTGCAGACAAACAAATGATTAAATTTCAGAGAAATTGTATGATTTGTTCAAGAGAAAGATCTTAACAAATTGAGCCAGTCAATAATACTTTGGTCCACATCGGCCCCTTATGCAACCAGTTATTCGCTTTGGCATTGATAGAGTTGTTGGATGTCCTCCTGAGGGATTTCGTGCCAAATTTAATCAAACTCGTTCGTTAGATCCTGAATATCCCGAGAAAGTTGGAGGGCCCTGCCGATAATGCTTCAAGCCTTCTGAGTCGGCCAGGCTGGTATCCCACCGCTGTCTGGGTCGTCTCAAGGCATGTCTTTCGGTCTGGAATCCCAATGACAGGAGTAGCGCTGTTTTCAGTGGTGAGTTCCGCTACGAACTGAGGCCGGATGACCAGCGAAGGCGTGTCTGGAAACGGTGGGATACCGACCTGACTACCGCCCGTCATATGGCTCGACATCCAGGAGCGATCTTCTGATGAGCCATTTCATTTCATAGGAGGACCACTTTGGTTGTCATCTGCGGCACCCTTACAGCACAGCAGTACGACCATGATACTCTACGCCCCGTATCATTACCATTCTTGACAAGCCATCCTGGGCTTACATTTCAGAAAGATTATGTCCGGCCACACAAAGCAAGTGTTTCTGCTGCTTGTCTTCCTGTTTGCCAAACTATCTTGGCCAGCTAGGTCGCCGGATCTCTTCCTAATTGAGAATGTCTGGAGCATTGTGGGCAGGGTTCTCCAAGCAGCTCGGGTTTTTGACAATGTAACGCGCCTGCTGGAAAGAATTTGGAAAGATATCCCTCAGGAGGATATCCAGTAACTCTGCCAATCAGTCCTTAGATGAATAACTACTTGCATAAGGGACAGAAGTGGACCAACGTGCTATTGACTTCAGCGATTCGTAAAGCTCTCTCTCACTCTCTTGAATAAATCATCTAATTTTTCTGAAACTGTAATGATCGCAAAGTCTGTAGATGTACGTAACATCCGCTGATTTCCACCCCATTCGGATAATACCTTCGTGGTGCGCCCTTTTCTTTATCTTAGAGTGTTCAAACGTTTTCTTCGATGCATGTGCCCGACCAATTCATGCAGCTGCCGCGCCAGTCTCGCGCATACTACTATTGCACGCTGACGCATGCCAAAAACCCCTCCCCATTGTTGTGACAAACAAACAGCAGTGGTTCAAATGGCTCTGAGTACTATGGAACTTAACATCTGAGGTCATCAGTCCCCTAGACCTAGAACTACTTAAACCTATCTACCTAAGGGCATCACACACATCCATGCCCGAGGCAGGATTCGAATCTGCGATCGTAGCAGCAGCGCGGTTCCAAACTGAAGCGCCTAGAACACCTCGGCCACAGCGGCCGCCAAACAGCAGTGGATTTTCACATTCACGCAGTAGAAAACACACATACACCGCTAATAACATTATAATGGCAGGAATGCACAAATATTCCTTTACAAAACGACCGGTTTCGACAGACTTTGCTGTCATCTCCAGTCTTAAAAATCTTTTTCTTACGAAACATGTTTACTTTAAGTTAGATCTGACGCTAACTTAAAATGAAGACGTTTCATAGTAAAAAGACTTTCATGACCTGAAGATGACAGCAAAGTCTATCGAAGCCGGTTGTTTTATATGAAACTAAAGAACAATTTATGCGGTATTGGTTTTAGAATGTTTTTAAGCAAGTAAAACAGATCGCTCCTTCTATCTTTTCAAAATGAGGAAATTCAGACACATTCAAACAGGTTGACACAGAAATGGAACATGTGAGGTACAAATATTAGTATATGTCTAGTGTCTCACAAATCCCCAGAAATGGAAAAAAATTATTTTTATATGTAATGAATAGAAATGGAACTAGTAATGGAAAAAAGAAAAAAATCAATTACAGTAAAAAATTACTAATATCCCAAAAAGATGCAGCTGTGTAAACATATCGCTACAAAATAAACTTACGTACAGTCTCAAAATGGTAAGAACAATGTCACAAAGTTGATAATGGCGTCTCGAAAAAAGTTGGTAAATCGGTATAATAGTGCATGTATTAGTAATATGACAAGGAAAATTAATGAGCGTGTTACATTTCTCATATGTGTGCACCTAAGCATTTGGTCCCCAAAGTTCAAATGCAGCTTAATGTGTGTATCCTCATTCATTGCAGCCAGAACGGCTTTAAACGCAAGACAAAATAGAAAATTATTTTAAGTGTTCAGAGCATCAAAGTACAAAAACAGAGAAAAAAAATTTAAAAGTACATTTCTTATACCGTATAACTGTAACATATTATCTAACCATAATGCCTCGTAGCAAATGCACAGTAATCAAAATAGGAAAATGTAAATTTTTTTAAAACTGTGCAGAATATTTACACCCAACCTTGTAAAAATTCATCAAAATACAAAAGGCTTATCTTAATACATATCAGTAAAAAGACAAGTTACTAACAGAGAAAAGAGCCCTACTGAACTTCGGTAAAACCTCAGAAAAAGGATTCTCTATTGCTGCCTAAATGGTACCAAGAAAAAATAAGCACATACAGAATAGTTCACCTGCCCCTACCCATCGGTTTTGTGCAACGCACAGCACCTTCAAACACCACGAGAAAGATTTTCAAATTCTCTCCCTCACTGTGTGCAAACTATTAGTCCTACAGAAAAAATGAACAGGACCTTTTAATAGCAAATTTAATGTAGTCAAAGTCAATGTTGTGTTATGTAATTCATAACGTTGTGTTTCAGTGACTGGTACACTGTGATACATTTTTGAATAGGTCTTTAGGAGAGGAAATGAATTACCAAATAAAAAATACAGGGTGCCATTTAAAAAAAGTCATACCACTGTTCATATCTTTGTAAAAAACAAAGGTACAACGAGGGCAATCATGCTGATTGATGTCCCCCTGACGGCTAAAGAACATTTGCTTGAAACTTTTTGTAATTTGCATCTGGACAGTTATTTAGGGTGGTCAAGATAAATGTGACACCCTGTATATACACTACTGTTAAGTGTGAATGGTACGACATAAATATTCACACAAGCAACGAAGTAAAGCTTTGTGCGTTTGAAAAAAATATTAGGTAAATAAAATTACTGTATGTTTTGCAGTAAAAGTTACGACAAGGCATACATATACGAGGTGAACATTAACAAAACCGACAAACTGCAGGGACTAATTCCTGACTGGAAATGGAGGGAAAGGACCTATGAAAATGTGTCCAGAGAGGTATCCTTGCCATGGTAGATGGTACTGACGAATGGAAGTTCCTCTGCCCACATGCCATGTGTTCCTTTTATGCTGAAGACTGTGAGATTCACGCAACGTACTGTAAGCAGCAGACTGGTCCAGTATTCATGTCGGGAACAAGCCGAAATGGTGTTTCAGTACTGCTAAACACATGAAAACGGTCGCGAGGTAGCATGGCTAGACCAAAACATGTACCCTCACAGACACCAACCATATCCCACAACATTTCAAACCCTTTTGGAGGAGTTGTGTGATCATGGGTCCTTTCAGACAGACAAACATGTTGGGAGGCGGCGGACAGTGCGTACACCAGATGAATAGATGAATTGTAGTCGACAACGAGATTTGAGACGGAGAACAAGCTCTGATTATGGAAGGACGAGGAAGAAAATCGGCCGTACTCTTTCAAAGAAACCATCCTTGTATTTGCCTGGGAAATCACGGAAAAACAAAATCAGGATGGGCGGACGGGGTCTGAACTGTCGTCCTCCCGAATGCGAGTGGGCTAACCTCTGCCGCACCTCGCTTGGTCAACGATTAAGTGAAACAAGGCAGTTGGTATCAGACAGTTCAACGAACGAGGAGGGCGACGAAGTACACGGATTCCCCATTTAGAAGATGCTGTGCTTGCTGCAGTGGATGAGACCCCTGCAAACAGAACGATCAGATGCATCTGAAATAAATGTTTCCCCGAATACCTGTGTGTCGAGTATAACGGGAAATACGACTACACCCGTATGTTCATGCTTTGACTCCTGCTGCCTTCGGACGTTACGTCGTGTTCAGCCAACGGTTCTTGTAACGCTGTGCAGTGTATCCTCGTTTTCCTGCGTATGTAGGGGAAAGTGGGATAAAATTGGGTAGCTAATACTCCAAGGATCTTTGAAGCTAAATATTTAACCTAGAAACTGTCAGATTTAGTAAATATAATCATTGTTTAATTGGCCACAATATATTAGTCCTGAAAAGTCAAACTTCATTACTTTTTTAATGATAGGTGCTTTTATAGAAAAACACTAATCTCTGATCACCTGAACTTATATACATAATAACCTTATGGGAACACAGTAAAACAAGATTTTCAGTCGAAAAGCAGCACCACGATTTATTGAAATACAATTTAACTAACAATATTATTGACGAAATTCACGTGAAAAGTAGCAATCACCATCATCTGCTGCACTGTTTTTGAGGACCCAGCACAGACATTTTCCGCATTGAATCCAATCTTCTGCATCCTTGTTTGAAAATAAGTCGTCACAATACAAGCAACTGACGTCTGAATTGCTTATATAATCTCCATCCATGGAATCATGGTCGAAGTACTGACTGGGTGCTGTCCTATCTTTCCCTCCACTCAACGTACTCGTTCTTACCAGGAATGCAGACGCTACAAAAACGAAACAAAAGCACGCCATTGTCGAACCAAATCCCAACTGTTTGCTAGTATATAAGTAGTTACTATTAATACAATATTCCTGAATAAATAGCGTTTTATAATTCTAATGACTATAAAATAATAGCATATCAAAATTAAAAGAACGTTACTCAGCTGATACCGTAAAACAAACTTACCTTCACAAATGAGGGGAACTAAACAGGAACACTACATCAATATAGCCGCTCTTACTTCTTGACTAGTTGAATGTACTTCTGTCTCTCCAACAGAGGACATAAACAGTGATATCAGAAACACGGTGCCCAGTTCCACCCCTCTACACGGTCTTACCCCACTGTCCCCTACTTTTTACTGAAGTAGCCTGTTTCACCAGAGACGGAATGCTAAATAGTCGCATAAGTAATGTCTGGACCGATGAGAATCCCCGCGTTAGAGTTGTGAAGAGCCACCAACACAGATAGCCAGTCAACGTGAGGGTAGGCATGGTCAGTGATTACCTGCGGAACCCATCTCTTCTTCCTCCCCTCTTAAATGCACCAGTATACTCAGTATGTAACAAAGACAAACTACCCAGGTTCCTGGAACATGTCCACTTGTGAAAGTCTCTTCGGGTTTGCTGCCGGATCCTAAATTCAACTTGAGTCAAGTTGATTTTAGGATCCGGCAGCAAGCCCATAGAGACTTTCATGTCTTATTACGCCGGGAAAGCCTAGGAAGTCGCAAATCCACTTGTTATTAGTCAACGGATGTATTTCCAACGTGATAGAGATCATTCCCCCCCCCCCCCCCCCCCATCCTCACTTTGAACTGAGGATTCGTGAACGTCTGGATTCCCTGTCCGTCTTAAGCAGACTCAGGACTAGAATAATCGTTACTCAAATTTATAGAACCGTGTGAGCAGTAGGCACCCTTAACTCATTTTACTCAACATATGACAATGCTACCGGGTTAATCCCCACATTTATTCCGTATCGTCTCTCTCTCTCTCTCTCTCTCTCTCTCTCTCTCTCTCTCTCTGCCGGCCGGAGTGGCCAAGGGGTTCTAGGCGCTACAGTCTGGAACTGCGCGACTGCTACGGTCGCAGGTTCGAATCCTGCCTCGGGCATGGATGTGTGTGATGTCCTTAGGTTAGTTAGGTTTAAGTAGTTCTAAGTTCTAGGGGACTGATGACCTCAGCATGTAAGTCCCATAGTGCTCAGAGCCATTTGAGCCATTTCTCTCTCTCTCTCTCTCTCTCTCTCTCTCTCTCTCTCTCTCTCTCTATTAATGTCCCTTCCCATCAAGAGCATCGCAACAAGCGACGCAGCATAACAATACGTAAATTGCTGGACTTTTATTCTGGTCCATTTATTTCCACTGAGCATTCCATCATTATAATGTAGAAACAGCGTACAGCGAAACACCGAAGAGGATTTCTGTACCTTCTGTACATTCGTTTGAGGCCGTGTTCCTGCCATTTTAATGGTAACGGCATCATAAATTTTTGGGTTACTTTTTCCATTTCTCAGCATTAGGCAGTTAAGCGAGAAACACAAGCATGATGTTGTCAGCAAAAACAGCCCCTGAATGTGGCAAAATTTTAAAGCAGCTCGCTATGTGATGAATTTCTCGCCTGAAAATTAAGTTCAGCTCCCTCATCCATCACAACTAATGCAACCCAGACAGCGAGAGAAGTACAGGAGCATCCATGGTAAGGGCCCCATCATTAGTTTCCCTTCTTAAGGGTAATAATGCTTTCGCAGTACCGGATACAGAAACTTGAAACCGGAGGTGAACAGCTGCGATATCCTAAATTCAAATTGGAATATATTTCGCAGAGAGAGGCTGTGTATTTGTTGCCGTGAAAAACTTCATAGCATCTAGTGAAGTCAGTACAGTTTCCGAATGTGAAATTATTGGGCTAACGTTAAGCATAAAAAAATGTGACACGTGGTAATCGGGTGCATTAATAGACCACCTGTGGCTGGAATTTTAGTGGCAGAGCACTTTAGAGACATTTAACAACCATAAACTGTAAGAGCCATGCGATTAAGACTGATGCCTGAAATATGGATTCATGTGAGATTATTCCCAATATCTTGTCTCAAAATTACTTCGAGGAGATGCAGAACCGACGGGTGAGGATATCTTAGACTTCCTAGTAACAAACACACACGAACGTTTCGAATCAGGTAACACTGAGGCTGCAATCAGTGATCATAAAGCTATTATGACATTAGTAGCTAAGGGTATCACAAGAAATTTTAAAAATGTAGGAAAACATTTATGATTAGCAAGAGTGACAGCATACAAATTGCAGACCATCTAAATTAACATTAAATATTCAGCTCTGAGAACGAAGATGTGGAGCAGAAATGAGAAAATTCCTTAGACAAGTGTGTGCCGAGCAAGTGTGTAAGAGGTGGAAAATACTCAGCATGGTTCGCATTAGAAAAAGAGCATCTTTGATTTAAGCAAAGTCGAAGCCCAGCTGACAAGAGCTGAATGAAGCAAAAAATGTAGTGAAGAGGGAATAGCATTCAATGCATTTGGATGAAAATTTTTGCCAAACGATCTCACTATAAATTCTGAGAAGTTCTGGTCTGATGTAATGTCAATAATCGGATCGACATCGTCTGTTCATTCCCACATTGACCATACTATCACCGAAACAGACGGTGACAGAGGCGCCGAAATACTGAATTCGGTGTTCCGAAATTGATTCGCAGTGGAAGTTCGTAATACAGCTCCTCCTTTCAAACTTCACATGAATGCCGAAATGTCAGTTATTGAAACAAGCGATGGCGGAATAGAAACAACTGAAACACCCCAATAGTGGAAAGACAATTGGAAAAGAATTCCGCCTTTTTCAGCTGGACCGGATGAGATGCCAATGATTTTACACAGAGATTATGGGAAAGGACTTGCTGCTTTTATTGCAGTAGTTTGTCAAGGCCGCTCGAGCAACGAAGAATTACCAATCGATTGGAAAAAAAGCGCAGGTCATTCTTGTTTCCAAGAGGGGTCGTTAGATGTGCATATTTATAGGACTATACTGCCGACGTCAATACGTTGCAGAATTATGGAAGATATTGCATAATTACGCGTTATGATTTTTTGGAGAACGAAATCTCCTTTCTAAAAATCATCATGGATTGCGCAAACAGAGATTCTGCGAAACACAGCTCGCTCTGTTACTCCAAGAGATCCTCTACACCGTAAAGAAAGGTGTCTTGGTTGATGCCGTGCTCCTCGACTTCCGGAAAGCATTTGATACAGGTCGGCACTGTATTTTATTGAACAAAATACGAGCTTACCTAGTATTAGACCAGATTTGTGATTCGATTCAGGATTTCCTTGCAGATAGAACTCTACACGTCGTTCTTCAGAGAACTAAATCGACTGACGTAAAGGTAATTTCGAGGGTACCGCATAGGAGAATTTAGGACCGATACTGTTTAGAATTTATATTAATGTTCAGGATCATATCGTTAAAGACTTCATAGGGCTATTCGTAGACGATGCTGTCGTCGATATGAGCGTTGCAACGCCGTAAGACTGTAGGGAAATGTAGCAAGATATACAGAGGATCGATGATTCATGCAAAGACGAAGATGATCCTGAACGTAAATAAATGTAACGGATTGCGCGTAAGTGGGAGACGAGATCTACTACTCTTCGATTACACTATTGACGATAGATCGGAAACATTAACTACCGCCCTGAACGACTTAGGTGGAATGACCACATGAAGCAAACAGTGAGAAAAGCAGACGCTACACTGCTATTTAGTGGGATAATCTTTCACCGAAAGAAGTGAGTTATAAAATGCTCGACAGATTGAGTATTTTTCGTCGGTCTGAGACTCTTACCAAGTAGGACTAATGAAAGAGATGGAGAAGATCCAATGAAGGCTGGCGTGTTCCATCACGGGATAGTTTACTCAACACGGAGCGTTACGGAAATGTTCAAGTAACTGGAGTTGCAGACAGTACGAGAGAGGCGTTATGCATCATGGAGAAGTTTACTGCTGAAATTTAGAGAGCGTACGTTCGAGAAGAGGCTGGCAATGTAGTATTTCCTCTAGCATACGTCTGGCGAAATTATCACGAAGAGAAAATTAGGAACTATATGGAGGTTTTCTGACAGTCATTTCTCCCATGCGGCTTTCATGAACGGAACAAGAAAGGGGAAAATAGTTCCAGAAGTACTCAAGGCCACCCACCACGAGGTGCCTTCCGGAGTACACATGTAGGTGTAGAGCCCGAAGTATAGTGCAAGTTTCTCTTGTATGCGAAAAAAGTTGTAAAATTAGGGAGGGTGAGTATATTTCTATTTGAGAAGCTTTTTTTCATTATTTCCTAATCCTCATTTTTAATAATGGGTAGTAAATTACATAATAATTTGCGAGTCCTTTACGACTTTTCAGTTTAGGAGATCATTGTATTAGGTTGGTGTGTGTTCGTAGCGTTATTGTTTTGCATGTTGATATTCCGGTTGCTATTGGTTTATTTATCGATTGTCATTTATTTATAGCTCACTGTTGCTTTTTCATTTTACATATTGTCATTTGGAGACTGTAACGGCACCTAACGATTGCTGCTGGAGTAGTCGCTCTTCCATACAGCAGTCCATACGAGCGAACCAGTTGCTTCTTTACCTCCATTTACTCGTACTTCAGGTCCTGGGGCTATGCACGGCTGTGTTTAAAGAATAGCTCGATGTAGTCCTAGGCGTCGAGCCGGTCACGTCTGCTTTGATGCCCACAGCTAATTCCCTCCAAATAATAACCTGTAGTTGTGATCCTGCAGAAGGAAGGACATCTCACATAAATGGGAGGTGGTCCTATGATATTCAATTAAAATACAGATGCAAAAACTCCTTATCGAATGCAGTGAAGTTACGTTAAGAGTGATACGAGGCAAAATCACCAAACTAGTCGTCAAAGACTCGCGAAAACTGAGTCCATTTAATGATCACAGTACACGAAAGATTCTCTAGGTCAAAACAGTTGAACGTGATGATTGACAAATTAACACACACGATGTAAACAGTAGTAACTCTGTCTGTTCAGTTCCGTACAACCGACCGAAAAAGTTAGTCTTACTCTGGAGCACGTTCAGTCCTCTCGAAATATAAAGTCCTTTGATAAATTAAAGTACGGTAGCGGCCGTTCACCGCCGTGAATCTATCAGCCACAGGACCGAATAAAGCACTATATCAGAGTCAGGTTTGCCTTCTTCAAAAAACCCAACGTTAAGTGTCCAGAATCGCTGCCTTGACCTCTTTACTCGAAAAGTCTCAGTCTCCACTTGACTCCTGTAGTGTTCCGCTACTGTATCCTCTCATTGGCTGAAGACCATCCCCACCAAAAATACATCGCTATTACGCACTATAAACTTAATTTCACTCATTTTGACCACTTTCCCTCTTTAATCTAATATAACAATATCTAACTAAAAGAAATATTATAAACATTCGGTTACGTTCAGATTATTTACAATCATTATAAGCAATATTTGATACATAAATAAAGAAGCTAGTATTCTTCGTCACGTGCGCATATGGTAAACTACAGATTGTCCCTAAAAATTGCTTAACCATTTATGCCTGCTTGACAAAAGTGTCTTCTTGCACTCTTTCCAACTGCGGTGTCCGCTATCACATGCGACTGACCACTTTTAAATTAGCAAAGTTTATTTAATATCACTTGCAATCAATATTTAAATAAAGTTACTGAGAAAATAGTAAACTGTTCATTAAATGAAAACAAGCATAACAATATGTGAGGTACTGATACTGTGTTCGTTTGGCGTGTAACTGTGGAGAATACGATGTTCTGACAAGCATTTGCATAATGAAAAAGATATAAAAGACGTCGTAAATCAATAAAATAGATGCAGATACGTAGCTTTTAGAGACGATAGTTACAGTGCAATGCTATCATATGAGATAAGTTTGTTGAAATCGACTGAAGCGATTAGAAGTTGTTAATTCAAAGGGTCATTGTGAAAATGTATATTCTCTTTGAGATGTTAATTTCTGAAGTTTTAATGATATTGAAATAGTGTTTTGTCATTGGATGTATCTCATTTTCCTGAGATCGCAGATTTGTTAAAGATATTGAAATATTTTTGTGTCATTGGATGTATCTCATTTTTGTGAGCTCGCATATTTGTATTGATATTTGACGTGAGTTACTGTCAAATCTCGAAGAGCTGTAACATGTCCATCTTTAAGAGTGTCTGACACTCCGCCATTCCATGGAGCATATTCTGCACGGAGGCAGTATGAGCATCAGCCGTCCGAATTCCCAGCACTGGGATTTACCCGTTTCCGGCAACACACTTATTGTCTCTGCAACTGGATGGCCGGAAATTGTCAAGTAGCCGGGAGGCCACGGCGCGCGCTGTGTATTGTGGCCGAGCGGTTGTGGGCGTGTCAGTCTGGAACCGCGCTGCTGCTACAGTCGCAGGTCCGAATCCTGCCTCGGGCATGGCTGTGTGTGATGTCCTTAGGCTAGTTAGGTTTAAGTCTAGGGGACTGATGACCTCAGTAAGTCCCATAGTGCTTAGAGCCATTTGAGCTGTGCCCTGGGCCCGCTAGCAACAAATGCACCTTAGCTCATACCAGTTCTAGGCGGACGATTAGGTCACCTACATATGCGTAACGTGACAAAATGGGGGGTGGACCTCTGGACATAATTTGCGACATTTTCTTCTGGCTAGTGTCGGCAGCCAGGAATACTTGCGCCGTGTAAGAGGAGAATGTCACTCGACAGAGCATGGAAAGATAACGTATTTCTCTTTTTAAGGAAGATCGTTTTTACAGTAGTGACTCTCCATGTTCGGGAAGGCCTTCGGGATTTGATGAAGAGCGTTTAAACACTAATTGACAACGATCCGTATCAGTGTACTCGAGAAGTGACAGATGTGATGAACGGTGATCGTTCTCATCGTGCAACATCTCCATGCAATGGGGAAGGTTCCAAAATCGGGTGTATGGTTACCACATCCTCTAAGCCGAAATCCCAAAAAATCAGCTTGTGGCCATGTGTGCATCTCTGCTTGCTCGTCATCAAATGGCTCTTGAAAAACTCCGGCAATTCCTATTCTGCATCGCTACTCGTGACGAGAAGTGGTGTCTTTACGCTAGTATAAGGAAAATAAAGGAACAGTTGAGCCCAGACAAATGAGCAACTCCCTGTACAAAGAAAAAAAAATGGAAATTTGTGGTAAGTTCTATGAGACCAAACTGCTGAAGTCATCGGTCCCTAGGCTTACACACAACTTAATCTAACTTAAATTAACTTACGCTAAGGACAACACACACAGCCATGCCCACGATAGGACTGGAACCTCCGACGGGGGGAGCCGCGCGATCCGTGGAATGGTGCCTGTACAAAGACCTGCGCGCCTCCACAAAAGGTAATGTTATGCATCCGGTGCAACAGCGATGGCGTGGTGTACTACGAATTGCTTCCCCGAGGTGTCAGTGCCGACATTTATTATCAACAACTGAGGTCTTGCAGACTCATTCCAAGAACAACGACCAGGAAGACTGCGTGAAGTGATGCTACTCCACGATAACGTCCGTCCGCATTCGGCTACAATGAGAAAAAAAAAAAAAAACACACACTATTCAGGAGTTGGATTGGGAAGTGAGTCCGCGCCCATCTTATTCACCTGATCTTGCTCCATAAAATTTTGACTTTTTCCCGAACATCCTTCAAGAAATTTCCTTTCCGGTGAAAATGCGCTACGAACATGGCTCGACGGGTTCTTCGCCTCAAAACCACGTTAATTTTACTGTCGTGGAATCTAAATGTTACCCCAGCGTTGGCGGACTGTTGTAAATAGTGAAGGAGAATATACTTGTGATGACTGAAGCGTGTATCTGTTGTGAAAACTTATGGAAAAACGCTACGAACTTAAGCGCCAGTGAAATAAATTATGTTTTTCAACTAAACGCCAGAGGTAATGCTTTATGGAATTCTTATATAGTAATCGAACAAAAGAACATGTACAACATGGTTGTACACTGAAAGAGACTGTTTTACGAGACATACTGTGAAGCAGTGACAGCTACCGGCTCGGACACTGGCCTGGACATACGGTTAGGGTGAGTAGCTGGTATTGCGGCTCTCACATTCGTCACTCAGGAGACGGCTGGCGGCGACAGGGGCGGCCTACATATTCATGCAGCGTGGAGCTGGCGGCAGGCGGCTGACAGCTGTGGCTACTTATCTGGCGATACAGCCGCGAGGGCAGCAGGGACCGGCGCGCCCACCGTACCGTGAAGGCGCCCTGGACATCTGACCGCTCAACCGAACGACAACCTATAAATCATCCCGCAGCTATCGTGGCCAGTTTCTCTTTAGGGCTTCGTTTTGAAAGTTAGTTCGTCAGAGCGGCAGCCTATCCTGCTGCAAACTGAGTTAATAACGTTCTTTCTTAATTTCGGATGTGGATATTTTACTCCACGTATATGCAGTACTCCGCAAACCACTGTACAGCGCATGGCGAAGAGCACTTCTGATCGTTATTATACATTTTCTTTCCTATTACATTCGTGTACTGAACGAGGAAAAATAATTCAGATGGTTCAAATGGCTCTAAGCACTCTAGTACTTAACATCTGAGGTCATCAGTCCCCTAGACTTTGAACTACTTAAACCTAATTAACCTAAGGACATCACACACATCCATGCCCGAGGCAGGATTCGAACATGCGACCGTAGCATCAGCGCGGGTCCGGACTTAAGCGCCTAGAACCGCTCGGTCATAAAGGCAGACGAAAAATAATTGTCTGTATGTCTGTGTACATGCCATAATCTACATCTACATCTACATACATACTCCGCAATCCACTATACGGTGCGTGGCGAAGGGTACCTCGTACCACAACCAGCATCTTTCCTCCCTGTTCCACTCCCAAACAGAACGAGGGAAAAATGACTGCCTATATGCCTCTGTGCGAGCCCTAATCTCTCTTATCTGTGTGGTCTTTCTGCGAAATATACACTCCTGGAAATTGAAATAAGAACACCGTGAATTCATTGTCCCAGGAAGGGGAAACTTTATTGACACATTCCTGGGGTCAGATACATCACATGATCACACTGACAGAACCACAGGCACATGATGCCGGGTGTTGGCCCTGTGTGCCTCGGTCGTATGCAGTCCTGATTGTGGCGCTCACCTGCACGGCGCCAAACACGCATACGACCATCATTGGCACCAAGGCAGAAGCGACTCTCATCGCTGAAGATGACACGTCTCCATTCGTCCCTCCATTCACGCCTGTCGCGACACCACTGGAGGCGGGCTGCACGATGTTGGGGCGTGAGCGGAAGACGGCCTAACGGTGTGCGGGACCGTAGCCCAGCTTCATGGAGACGGTTGCGAATGGTCCTCGCCGATACCCCAGGAGCAACAGTGTCCCTAATTTGCTGGGAAGTGGCGGTGCGGTCCCCTACGGCACTGCGTAGGATCCTACGGTCTTGGCGTGCATCCGTGCGTCGCTGCGGTCCGGTCCCAGGTCGACGGGCACGTGCACCTTCCGCCGACCACTGGCGACAACATCGATGTACTGTGGAGACCTCACGCCCCACGTGTTGAGCAATTCGGCGGTACGTCCACCCGGCCTCCCGCATGCCCACTATACGCCCTCGCTCAAAGTCCGTCAACTGCACATACGGTTCACGTCCACGCTGTCGCGGCATGCTACCAGTGTTAAAGACTGCGATGGAGCTCCGTATGCCACGGCAAACTGGCTGACACTGACGGCGGCGGTGCACAAATGCTGCGCAGCTAGCGCCATTCGACGGCCAACACCGCGGTTCCTGGTGTGTCCGCTGTGCCGTGCGTGTGATCATTGCTTGTACAGCCCTCTCGCAGTGTCCGGAGCAAGTATGGTGGGTCTGACACACCGGTGTCAATGTGTTCTTTTTTCCATTTCCAGGAGTGTAAGTCGACGGCAGTAAAATTGTACTGCAGTCAGCCTCAAATGCTGGTTCTCTAAATATCCTCAGTAGCGATTCACGAAAAGAACGCCTCCTTTCCTTCAGAGACTCCCACCCGAGTTCCTGAAGCATTTCCGTAACACTCGCGTGATGATCAAACCTACCGGTAACAAATCTAGCAGCCCGCCTCTGGATTGCTTTATGTCATCCCTCAATCCGACCTTATAGGGCTCCCAAACGCCCGAGCAGTACTCAAGAATAGGTCGTATTAGTGTTTTATAAGCGGTCTCCTTTACAGATGAACCACAGCTTCCCAAAATTCTACCAATGAACCGAAGACGACTATCCGCCTTCCCCACAACTGCCATTACATGGTTGTCCCACTTCATATCGCTCTGCAATGTTACGCCCAAATATTTAATCGATGCGACTGTCAAGCGCTGCACTACTAATTGAGTATTCAAGCATTACGGGATTCTTTTTCCTATTCATCTGCATTAATTTACAGTTATCTATATTCAGAGTCAGCTGCCATTCTTTACGCCAATCACAAATCCTGTCCAACTCATCTTGTATCCTCCTACAATCACTCAACGACGACACCTTCCCGTACACCACAGCATCATCAGCAAACAGCCGCACATTGCTATCCACCCTATCCAGAAGATCATCTATGTAGATAGAAAACAACAGCGGACCTACCACACTTCCCTGGCGGCACTCCAGATGATACCCTCACCTCCGATGAACACTCACTATCGAGGACAACGTACTGGGTTCTATTACTTAAGAAGTCTTCGAGCCACTCACATACTTGGGAACCAATCCCATATGCTCGTACCTTTGTTAGCAGTCTGCAGTGGGGCACCGAGTCAAACTCTTTCCGGCAGTCAAGGAATATGGCATCCGTCTGATACCCTTCATCCATGGTTCGCAAGATATCATGTGAAAAAAGGGCGAGTTGCGTTTCGCAGGATCAATGCTTTCTAAAACCGTGCTGATGCATGGACAGCAACTTCTCTGTCTCAAGGAAATTCTTATATTCAAACTGAGAATATGTTCGAGAATCCTGCAACAAACCGATGTTAAGGATATTGGTCTGTAATTTTGATGATCCGTCCTTCTACCCTTCTTACATACAGGCGCTTTTTTCCAGTCGCTCGGGACTTTACGTTGGGCAAGAGATTCGCGATAAATGCAAGCTAAGTAAGGAGCCAATGCAGTAGAGTACTCTCTGTAAGACCGAATTGGAATCCCATCAGGACCTGGCGATTTATTTATTTTCAACCCATTCAGCTGCTTCACAACCCCAGGAATGTCTATCACTATGTCCTCCATACGGGAATATGTACGAGACTCAAACGGCGGTATGCATGTACGATCCTCCGGCGTGAAAGATTTCTCAACTGCTAAATTTAAAATTTGAGCTTTCGTTTTGCTGCATTCCGTTGCCAGGCCAGACTGATCAGTGAGTGTCTGGATGGAAGCCTTCGACCCGCTTACCGATTTTACGTAGGACCAGAATTTTCATGGGTTTTCAGCAAGATCTTTTGCTAAGGTATGACGGTGGTAGTGGTTGAATGCTTCGCGCATCGCTCTTTTCACAGCAGCACGAATCTCTACTAACTTTTGCCTGTCCTCATTCTCCCAATCTTTCTTGTACCGCGAGTGCAACTGTCTGCTTCCTGAGCATTCTCCGAATTGCGCTGTTAATCCACGGTGGGTCTTTTCCGTCCGTAATCCACTTTTTCGGCACATACTTGTCGAATGCGTGATTTACAATGTGTTTAAAATTTGCCCATAATTCTTCCACGTCCATCGTACCGGAAGTAAATGAAGTCGATTCATTCAAGTGGGGTGCTAACAACTGCTTATCTTCTCTTTCTAGTAAGAATACTCTCCTAGCCTTCTTGATTTTTTAACTTTCGTAACCATAGTCGTAATGACAACATCATGATCACTAATCCCTGTCTCAACACTGACACCGTCGATGAGGTCTGGTCTGTTCGTGGCTACCAGATCTAAAATATTTCCATTACACGTTGGCTGTCGATTTAGCTGCTCAAGACAGTTTTAGGATAAAGTGTTCAAAAGTAATTCACACGACGGCTTGTCTGTACCACCTGCAGTGAATCCATAGACATCCCAGTCTATACTAGGTAGGTTGAAGTCGCCTCCGACTAATATAGCATGATCCGGGTACTTCTGCGATACAGAATGTAGACTCCCTTTGAATGATTCTAGAACTGTCACGGTGGAACGTGGTGGCCGGTAATAACACCCCACAATTAACTTTACTTCCCCTAGCCCTGTTAAACGTGTCCAGATAGCTTCACAATCACACTCTACTTCGACCTCAGTAGACAATATTTTTGTCAACTGCAATGAAGACACCACCTCATACGGTGTCTAATCTGTCTTTCCGATACAGGTTCCAACCCTCACTAAATACACTCCTGGAAATGGAAAAAAGAACACATTGACACCGGTGTGTCAGACCCACCATACTTGCTCCGGACACTGCGAGAGGGCTGTACAAGTAATGATCACACGCACGGCACAGCGGACACACCAGGAACCGCGGTGTTGGCCGTCGAATGGCGCTAGCTGCGCAGCATTTGTGCACCGCCGCCGTCAGTGTCAGCCATTTCGGCGACTTGCTCGAATGACACGGTGACAGAAATAAGAAGTGACAGTAACAAACGTGACAACGAACCGATTCCAAATATAAGTCTCGTGAAGGCAGTGCAGCTTATTGGAATATTTCGTAAGAACCAAGGTACTTGGTTAAACTTTGGATTTGTGTTCAGTAAACCTGATAACTCTCCATTACCAAGGCTTGCTGAAAACGCACAAGTGGTCATTACAAAGCTGCCAAAATAGTAGCTAAACAATTCAACCTCGTACTGTTGTACAGGACGTAATTTTTCCTGCATGTAAAGGAACAGCGAAATCGATGTTAGGTGACGGCACCATGAAGGAAATATCTTTGGTTTCACTGTTAAGCGATACTATTTCTCGACGAATTGATTGTGTGTCTACAGGTATCCAGTGCAATGTTCGTGAAAATCTAAGCGACGGTCGTGTATTTTCATTACAGCTCGAAGAGTCAACTGATAAAAGTAAGCAATGACAATTACTGAGTTACATAAGTTTTGTTGATGAGGACTCAATTACTGAAAAATTTCTTGTGTACTGATGCGCCCTCATCGTCTACTGGGGTTCAGATGCGTATAATTATGTATCCAGTATCTTGGAACAAAGCGGGCTGTCCTGGAAAAGATGTATTTCTGTTTGCACAAAGGATGCAGCAGTAGTGACTGGAAACTACAAATGATTTGTTGCAGGACTGAAACAAGATTTCCCGACGGTAAGTACCGCACAAAATACTTCGTACGTCATGCGACTCTGGTGGTAAAGACTATTCCAACAGAACTTAAAAGCGTTTTAGATTCCGTCACTGACATGGTAAATTTCGTTAAGTCTAAAGCTTTTAACACAAAACTCCTCAAACAACTGTGCGATGAAGTGGGATCTCTAACATGACGATTTGGTTCTATATTCCGAGATCCGCTGATTCTCAAAAGGTAGAGTCTAGAAAAGATTTTTTGGATTGACAAAAGAGCAATTAAATAATCGTTTAGCAAAGAAAATGTGCTGATGTCAAGTGATAAACTCGCCAGTTTCTTCAAAAACTTTAGAGTATGGAAATCAAACGTGGAAAAGGGAAACCTTAAGAAGATTCCTCTTATTTTCCAGGTAGATTCACACCGGTTACGTAACCTACGAACAGCTTTTAGATCACCCCACACTTATTGAGAATAACATGCCACAATATTTTCCCTCCATCACTGTCAACAAATAACTGGGTGTGAAATCCTTATGTCTCCAGAGTCCACCACCGACTTCTCTCTGAAGAAATAAGAGCAGCTCGTAGAACATCAAACAGACCAAACACTTCAATAGAAATATAGTGAACAACTTGTCAAGTTTTGGATGTTACAGAAGAAAGAGTGTCCAGTTATAGCAGTGAAGGCAGTTTATACCCTGTTGCACTTTACCACCACGCATTGGTGCGCGAAGCGGTTTTCGTCACTGACAAGCACAAAAAAGGAGAAATTTAAGAGATTTCTCTCAGCTGAACAGGAAATGTGTGTGCTTTTCTCTTGATCTGCGCAACGAACTGAACTTCTGTGTAAGAAGCAAGAGGTTCATCTTTCTCGTTGTTAAACATGTAAAGCGTTAACAAATAAAGAACCTATAAATAATTTTAAGTTCTGGAGTATAGGTATGTATTCTATTGTTCTTTGCCGGCCGGGGTGACCGAGCGGTAATGGCGCTACAGTCTGGTACCGCGCGACCGCTACGGTCGCAGGTTGGAATCCTGTCTCGGGCATGGGTGTGTGTGTGATGTCCTTAAGTTACTTAGGTTTAAGTAGTTCTAAGTTCTAGGGGACTGATGACCTCAGAAGTTAAGTCCCATAGCGCTCAGAGCCATTTGAACAATTGTTATTTTTTAAACAAATATTCAGTGAATTTTCTTAAATTTTATTTATTAGTAGTGTCATACCCTCAGAAGTACCGTGGTGCACCTAGGTGTCAACGTACTGTGCAGCGGCTCGCCCGTTGAGAACCGCTATTACCCGTCAGCCAACATTTGTATAATCCAAATATTAACCTAACCCAGCTCCTTTAAATGACAGCGTTAACTCCATTCACGGTAGTCCTCAACTCCTCCAGCGGGGTAAGTCCGTGAGAGTTGGACCACTTTTTTTCTTCAACATAAAATTTTATTTTCAGTTTTTTTACTTCTGGCAGCATTTTCGTACAGTGTCATAAAATTAAGTGCAGTATTTTATTGAGGAACTGCCACTTAAAATACCGGATAAAATGAAAAAGCAGATGCAGATGAGCGGTCCACTGGTGTATCTGTGAAATGGACCAGCGTAGTGAGAGAAATGGACCATATAAAATGGCTATACATGAAGAATAAAGTCAGTTAGAATTTCAAATTTTGTTTGGAACATGTAGTAATGAATACAGAATTATGCTATTAAATAATTTAGTCCAGAACAATTTAATCAGTTTATCGTAAACCCTGATTGCAGGTGAACATGCAGCACACTGAATCCAGTCTCAATTGTTCTTAGTTTCGTAGTACACTCCTGGAAATTGAAATAAGAACAACGTGAATTCATTGTCCCAGGAAGGGGAATCTTTATTGACACATTCCTGGGGTCAGATACATCACATGATCACACTGACAGAACCACAGGCACATAGACACAGGCAACAGAGCATGCACAATGTCGGCACTAGTACAGTGTATATCCACCTTTCGCAGCAATGCAGGCTGCTATTCTCCCATGGAGACGATCGTAGAGATGCTGGATGTAGTCCTGTGGAACGGCTTGCCATGCCATTTCCACCTGGCGCCTCAGTTGGACCAGCGTTCGTGCTGGACGTGCAGACCGCGTGAGACGACGCTTCATCCAGTCCCAAACATGCTCAATGGGGGACAGATCCGGAGATCTTGCTGGCCAGGGTAGTTGACTTACACCTTCTAGAGCACGTTGGGTGGCACGGGATACATGCGGACGTGCATTGTCCTGTTGGAACAGCAAGTTCCCTTGCCGGTCTAGGAATGGTAGAACGATGGGTTCGATGACGGTTTGGATGTACCGTGCACTATCCAGTGTCCCCTCGACGATCACCAGTGGTGTACGGCCAGTGTAGGAGATCGCTCCCCACACCATGATGCCGGGTGTTGGCCCTGTGTGCCTCGGGCTCCACGATGTTGGGGCGTGAGCGGAAGACGGCCTAACGGTGTGCGGGACCGTAGCCCAGCTTCATGGAGACGGTTGCGAATGGTCCTCGCCGATACCCCAGGAGCAACAGTGTCCCTAATTTGATGGGAAGTGGCGGTGCGGTCCCCTACGGCACTGCGTAGGATCCTACGGTCTTGGCGTGCATCCGTGCGTCGCTGCGGTCCGGTCCCAGGTCGACGGGCACGTGCACCTTCCGCCGACCACTGGCGACAACATCGATGTACTGTGGAGACATCACGCCCCACGTGTTGAGCAATTCGGCGGTACGTCCACCCGGCCTCCCGCATGCCCGCTATACGCCCTCGCTCAAAGTCCGTCAACTGCACATACGGTTCACGTCCACGCTGTCGCGGCATGCTACCAGTGTTAAAGACTGCGATGGAGCTCCGTATGCCACGGCAATCTGGCTGACACTGACGGCGGCGGTGCACAAATGCTGCGCAGCTAGCGCCATTCGACGGCCAACACTGCGGTTCCTGGTGTGTCCGCTGTGCCGTGCGTGTGATCATTGCTTGTACAGCCCTCTCGCAGTGTCCGGAGCAAGTATGGTGGGTCTGACACACCGGTGTCAATGTGTTCTTTTTTCCATTTCCAGGAGTGTAGATTTCACGACAGTCTACATATTAATTCTCATCTCAGTCATCAAAGTTATTTTGGTAAAATTCTACAATGTGTGTACCTGACGAACACGGTGAGCTATTCCCACCATTTTTCTTATTGAGCCTCACTAGTATTTCCCACTGGTGAACTTTTTGTACCTTTTCTTTGTTTCCTTTCTTTTTTTATCCCTTATTTTCTTTAGAGTTTCAATATTGTCAGCAGAGTTTAGCTGCATTCTTTAAATTCATGGCTTTATCAGTAGAAGGAACAAGTGACATTTCTTCCTAAAGTCTTGTCTGTGTTGGCTTAGAAGTAGGCAGTTTTGATATGGTAATCTTGGAAGTCTCAAGTTTAATAGGAGTGAAGTGCGAAGTTGTCAGTGAAGCAATTTGACCCGTGCAGTTACCTCTGCTCTTTTGTTGTGTTTGGGATCAGTAGGTCTTTTGATGAGCTTTTAAGTGGTTGATTGGCCTGTGTACAAAATTCTGCTCTTCCATTTGTTGTCACAAACAAATCTTCCGACAAATTAGTATGAGACGACCATTAACAGCGGCGTTATTGCACATGCCTTGAATCCAAATTTAATTGTGATCTATGTCTCTCTCATCATAACGAGTGGTCCATCTCTCCCTATTGCCTGGGAGAGATGGAGCAATCCGACTTCTGTCTATAGGCAGCAAATTCGATGACCATTTGAGGTTACTTTCATGCCTACACATTTGTGAAGCCCACAGTAAAAAAAGTATGTATCAATACTGTGCAGTCTAAACCTTAACACAGTAATTATGTAAACTCGCGGTAAAATTTTTCCACTTACCAGAACAGAGAACGTGATTTTTCTCCAGAACTGACACGAAAAAGAAAGCAAGACTTCCGCACCACGGTTGTTCAGAAAAGAGCTTCTTTACATGTCGAGGGAACTGCTCTCCAGAACCGCATTTGTGAAATATGCCACTGGTCCGTCCCGTCTTATCCAGTGGTCCAACTCTCCCGGACTTAGGCTATCTTTGTCGGTTACAACTGCCAATTTTGTGCCAACATCTGTTTTATTTCCTCGTGTCTGGCGCACGTGCTGCCCATTGACGCAAACGCGGAGAGTCTTCAATTGTTGCTTTCTCGCCCCACTTCACTACCCCAACGCTTGCACAAGCATCGCATCGGTATCCTTAGCCACTTTTATTATGTAATAAAATTTTGTCTGTGCTTTGCTTTGTAAAGCGTGGTTCATCTGTCCGTAGTAAACAGACCTGCTTTAATTTCTATTACTCGACGTTAAATGGCGCTTCTCGGCATACACTATGTGATCAAAAGTATCCGGACACCCCCCAAAATCATACTATTTCCATATTAGGTGCATTGTGATGTCACCTACTGCCAGGTACTCCGTACCAACGACCTCAGTAGTCATTAGACATCTTGAGAGAGCATAATGGGGCGCTCCGCGGAACTCAGGTGATTGGGTGTCACTTGTGTCATACGTCTGCACGCTAGATTCCCACACTCCTAAAAATTCCTAGGTCCACTGTTTCCGATGTGAAGGGACACACACACACACACACACACACACACACACACACACACACACACACACACACACACACACACACACACACACACACGAAAGCGTACAGGCAGACCTCGTCTGTTGACTGACTGACAGACCACCGACAGTTGAAGAGGGTCGTAACGTGTAGTAGGCAGACATCTATCCAGAGCATCTCACAGGAGGCCCAAACTGCATCAGCACCCACTGCAAGTACTATGACAGTTAGGCGGGAGGTGAGAAAACTTTGATTTCATGGTCGAGCGGCTGCTCTTTAGCCACACATCACGCCGGTAAATGCCAAACGACGCCTCGCTTGGTGTAAGGAGTGGAAACATTGGACACAACAGAGGAAAAAACTTTGTGTGGAGTACTGAATCACAGTAAACAATTGAGCAATCCGATGGCAGGGTGTGGGTATGGCGAATGCCCAGTGAACATAATCTGCCAGCGTGTGTAGTGCCAACAGTAAAATTTGGAAGCGATGGTGGTATGGTGTGGTAGTGTTTTTCGTGGAGGGTGCTTGCACCCCTTGTTCTGCGTGACACTATCACAACACAGGCCTACACTGATGTTTTAAGCATATTCTTGCTTCCCGCTGTTGAGAAATTCGGGAATGGCGATTGATTCTTTCAACACGATCGAGCACCTGTTTATAACGCACGGCCTGTGGCGGAGTGGTTAAATGACAATAACATCCCTGTAGTGGACTGTCCTGCGCAGAGTCCTGGCCTGAATCCTATGGAACGCCTTTGGGATTTTTTGGAACGCCGACTTCGTGCCTGGCCTCACCGACAGACATCAATACCTCTGCTCAAGTGCAGCACTCCGTGAAGAATGGGCAACAATTCCCCAAGAAACCGTCCAGCACCTGATTGAACGTATGCCTGCGAGAGTGGAAGCTTTCATCAAGGCTAAGGGTGGGCCAACTCCATACTGAATTCCAGCATTACATATGGAGGACGCCACGAACTTTTAAGTCATTTTCAGCCAGGTGGCCGGATACTTTTGATCACCTAGTGTATCCACTCAAGCGCGCGATCATGCATCCATTGTCAACACGAACAGTTATTTAAATATCAGTCTGTTCACCAGACCTTTAGACCCACTTAGTATAAGGGCACAGATACAGATGACACCTATGAAGATGCAGATCAGAAGAAAACTCATCGAAACACTGTACCTTCTGAATAAAAACACTGGGATGAAAATACGAGTTCGTCATGTTCGTAATCTTTGGTGAAAAAAATTTGTGTTAAGTGATAGCATTCGCCCAAATTAAGTATTTTCGTAGAATTAATTACCGAACAACTTAATCCAACAATCCTTTCTTTAGCTGAATGTTTACTGAGATTTATTCACGTGTGAGATGAAAAAGTGTTTGTAATACGCAGTGAAAACCTGGAATTTGCCGTTTGCGAATTATCAGATATAACATCTGGCCGCACATATAAATTCTGCCTGCTCTTCTCACCCACTTTTCCAGACTCCACGGATACCTCCATACTACTGCCTAGCCCACACGGGGCTAGGCAGCTAACGTGGACGTGGACGAGACGTCCGACCGCACGACCGTCGACTCACGGGACGAGCTGTTAACGTTATTTGCCCTTTCAGCGCTCTCCAGCGCCGTTGTCCGCTTTATTTGGCTCGCCAATCACACAGTTTGTTAACGAAAATGGACGTGCTTAAAATAGCTGCTTTTACTTTATAGGCGATTGTCGAGGAAGAGCGGAGAAAATCGCAAAGAAGACTCTGGATTCTTCGACGGCTTGAAAAGCCAATTTCTGGTAGAGGAACACTACACATACGGCTGTACAACGATCTTAGATACATAGTAGTAGAACTTACGCGTTAAGTCAATTTAATTTTCATCCCATTTTCGATTTCAAATTGAATATAGTTAAGGTATACTGTCTAATGTTAGTCTGCGCATGCATAATATCCATACTCTCGATGTTGCGTCGGCTACCAACTGTCTGAACATCACAGATTTCAAGGTAGAGGTTCGTTTCGTATTTTCATTCGAATGGAAGAGACGCGGTTTTCGAAACAGCTCACCATCATTGAAAAATGCATTTACCGAAAAGATATAAACATGAGCGAGTCCATAAGCCCCAAGATAGGTCTATATGTTTACAGAAATTTTCATAATGGCAAAAATCCCATTGTGTAATTTGCGTTTACTTGCAGGCATAGATCAAGTCACGTTAAGGTTTCTGGCCATTGGTGAAACATTCCAGTCGTTGACTTTTGTAACAAGAATTTCAGCAAAGACATTACTTATAATAAATAACGACTTTTGAGATACTAGTTCTATTAAATAAGAGAGATTCAACATCTTTTCGAAAACAAAATGCGAGGACTGAAAATATTTGGAGGGAAGGAGGCGCAGACCCACTATGTTTAGCTAACGGCAGTGTCTTTGTTACATCAACCAGATCTCTATAAAGATGGAAAGTAGAAATGTCATTATTTGACATTTAATGTGCAATTTGCACCAAAAAGGTGCCGTGTCATTGAAACGGCATACTTTCGTATCATGTGATTTATAACACTAAAACCATTAACTACAGGAAGACTATCGATATGTAGTTTCCTGCCATTTTATTATAACAAATATTAGGTGAAACGACACATTTTCGAGAGATTCTCAATTTTCTGAAGCTTTGAAGCAGTATATATTGATACAATATAGTCTGCGAGAAAGAAAACCTACCAAATACGATGTTTAACGCCACACAATGTTACGGTTTTTGTGTTGTTCTTGACAAGTAAAACGATGTCGCAACATAGTGGCCATGTTCCTCTCAATTAGGTTCCTTATTCCACGCTCTACTGTATAGTAAAACGTGAAATTTCATGCTGTGACGTCACCAGCTCTTCGTACACGTGCGTTTTCGGATCCTGTGAGAACACGGCTTACGCTATATTATGGAGCCAGCACATTAGGAAGACAAGGGTGAGGAGAACGTGGAAGAGATGGCGGGGGAGGAGGGAAGCAAATAGCTCAATAGTAAAGAATTGCCCACAAAAAGCAGAAGGCTGAGCTCTAGTCGTGGCAGGCCAAGAAAATTCATCTGCCAGGATATAAAGTTAATAACTGAGTGTAAACGATCTTAACGAAGTCTCTCACCTCGGTGCCATGTTATGCATGTTGCAAATGTAATATACGCCGAGTATTCTGAAAGTTAGCTGGTGCCAGAGGAACCAGTGAGAGGTTCCCGACATTACTCAATTACGAGCGTTTCACATTAGCACTGTCTTGCTTTTGTAGCGCACAGCGCCTGTTTAAGGCCCAAGAGACACGAGCGGTCGCTTGAGGCGCCAAGCTGGCAGAGAGCCGCGTGAGGAGCCACGACTGCAAGGTTTCCATACAGCACGGAACACGGTAACAGCTGTCTGGTGCGCCAAACTGAGATATGCGCTACGGGCACCCGAGTGCAAGATTTGCTTGCAGTGCGTATCACAATTACTAGCTAAAACTGACATGGATGAAAGTGCGGGGGGAGGCGCCATGCGATAATTCGCTTCTATACAAAAATGTTCTCGAAGTGGACCTCATTGCACAAAAAGTCTGTATCCTTTGACTGGCATCATCACTGGTGCCACCGTCGGAAACGTGGAAAGAAGCTCAGCTGCCTACAAAATTAAAAATGTATTTACAAAATCTAAAAATTAGAGGAATTTTTGTAGATAAAATTTACGAAGAATATTTACATGTCTTTTTCACAACTGATAATTTTGTATTAGGTAGGCTGAGCAGGCGTGTCCCTTTTGCCGAGACTGTCCCGGTTTGCAAATAAATGTTCTGGTGACCCGAGAATCTCACTCAGGACACATAAATGTCCCGGCTTTTAGTCGAGAAACAAAAATCTTGCAATAGTATTTCTCATTTAATTAAATATACGTGAAAAAGAAGTTTCCTAGAAGTACAAAGTTATAAAAATATATTTTTTTCACAATACCCCCAATAGACCTACCACATTTGGTTGAACCCGTCTTATGCCTAAAGAAAGAGTAAGTGCTATATATCGAACTTCTTGGCCTTCCGCTTTATGGCCCTCCAGAAAAGTGTAAAGCGAAAGGAGGTATAAGAGCTTCTTCTCACTTAAACCATTTCTCTTAGCGGGGCTCTAGCCATATGGGAGTTAATTTTGTGAAGAATGTGAGCAATGCGGCGGGTGTTATTCTTTGGCATGTATACACGCTTGCCCTAATAGTCTGCTGCCAAACGAAATTTTAAATTTTATTGTGAAATGTATAATTTGTATGTGATTACTGACTGATAGAATTACGTGTTTTTAGGATTAACAAATCGTTCCTAAGAAAGCAACTAGATATTGCGGAAAATGTATCCAGGCTATTGAAATAAAAAGTACTTACCAGTTTTTTTTATTTCTGAAGAAAACTTTATTTATGAGTATGTACCTACATGTTTCTTTCCAAATCACAAAATAAAGCTACGCTCTTGCCATGGGTTTTACAACTGCTGCATCGTCATAGGCCTGTTATCGATTTCAAAACATCATGATAACTCACAAGAAAGATAAGCGCAGGTGTAATAATGAAGTTAGGTATAAAGTATTAAAAGCGTCCCTATTCTTTGTCTTTGAAATCGGCTCGGCCTAGCGATAGGTTCTGATATATTAGTATTATGCAAAGAACTGTAATTACCACTGAAAACGAGTTTTGAAAGTAGGTAGGAACAAAAGGATCAATAAATTAGAACCTATAAGCTGTCAAATAAATGCGTTTATATTATAATGTCTTCACTTCAAAGTTTGAGCAAAACGTGAAGACATAAATATCAAGGAAGAGTTCAGATTGAAAAACTGAGGAGCACTTTGTGTATAGCGCATATTGTCTTCGTCTTCATCTCCTTTTTCTTTTTTCGGACTTTATGCCGTATCTGGACGCGGTAGCCATGTTAATCTGGATTTGGTAGTGTTAGTAGTCATCCCTTTCCCCCTCGGGAGGGAAATTGTGTATTCCACCTGTTTGCGTTGAGTGTAAATACGTTTTCTAAATGAAGACATGCACAGAACGGGCTAACCCTCAAATGTAAAAGCTTAGAGATAAGTATTGCCATCTGTTGCTGGGTACGGGAACTATCAAAACTGACATTGGTCTCACTCCTAAATATCACAGTTCAGTTCGCGATGCCGACGAGCGAGGACGATGCGCGCTCGGCCGGGGCAGCCGCCTCGGACGCGCCGGCCGCTGGTCGGTCGGTTGGGCCTGGCCCGCCGCTCCACACAGGACGGATCCCAGGTTAACGACCCCATGCTACGGCACCGGTTCATGACAGGATAGAACGTCAAGAACGACGATCGACAGGCGCTATTCGACCGCAGAAGACTACACACCACACGACGAAACCGTATTCGGACGTCGGCCACACGTCACATCACGACGGACGCAGCAATGAAGACGACCGCCAGGACTCGATATATGTCGGGAGGAGGACAAAGAAACGCTGAAGGACGCTATTCACGGGAAACGCAAGAGATGGATAATGACACCGTCTGGCATCACCAGCTATGGACTCAGATGTCGAATCACAGCACTCCCACCAAACGGTCGACGACGCGGAGATGCCAACGGCCTTTCCAGCAGAAAACGACAACGACTTCCCTCACGCAGAGGAGGACTTTACGCTCGTACATAGCAAACGGCGCTGAAGCAGCGCATTAGCCAGGGACTTAACCAACCCGGCTAAGAGAAGAACAGAGACCATCCCCACAACGAACCGATTCGCCCCACTGACACCTCAAGCTGCGCCTCCATCCCCCACCAACAAGCCACAGGCACAAACTTCTAATGCCGCAGAAGCCGTGGACAGAGACAAGAATATGCTTCGCAAAGTTCCCCCAGTCACTATTTATTACACGAAGGATTACGTTCACCTCAATGAAACGCTCAGCGGACTTCTAGAGGGCAACCTTAAAGCTATATACCAAAAGGACCGCATCAAATACCACTTTGAGTCCTTCGAAGACCAAAGACGTGCAATAAAATTCAAGAACCACAGCTTCTATTTTACGCACCAAGCACCAGACGACAGAGAACTGAATGTAGTTGTCAAACGCCTTCCGGCGGAAGTTACCGAAGAACAACTTTCCTATGCCCTCAAGGAAAAAGGCTTCAAAGTGCTACAAGTCTACCAATTTAAAGAACGCGACGAGAGGACGAAATAACTGATACCGCAACCTGTGTACCGAGTCACCCTCCTATCCGGAAAAGACAGTGACAAGATATATGATGTCAAGTACCTGCTCTACACACAAGTGATAATAGAAACCTATAATAGTAAAGAAGGACCAGTTCAGTGCAGACATCATCGCGTCCGCTGCGGTGGCTCCACAAATCATCGAATTGTGTCCATCCTAGGACGGCGCCCCCAAAGTGCGCCAATTGTGAACAAGAACATCCAGCAACCTACCGTGGCTGCCCCAAATTTCAAGAACTCCTACGGAAATATACTAGGAGCATACCAAAGAAGTCGACCCCACAACGGCCTATAATATTGTTAAGAACTCTGCCATGGTAGCGATTCCGGCCACCCAACATCAAGCGGCACCTCTCCCTGTGGAAACAATCGCCACTCGACCACAACCGGCACCCAGAGTGAATCTACGACAGACAAGACAACAACGCTCTTACTCCGAAGCAATATATTCCTATGCACCGACGCCAAAACCAGCGGAGACATCTGCCTGGTCGACCACCTTTACACCAGCGTTAACAGATATTCTTTAACTATTCACCGCCCTCCAGCAGAAGCTGGCGTCTTTCCTCTCGCTTGTAGAAAGCGTACCGACAGCTTTTCAAACACCCTCAGTGGATAGATGGCATCACACGAGGAATCTTAACTTCTGCATCTGAACTGCCAACGGCCTGAAACTGAAGAAAATAGAATTCACGGACTTCTTACATCACCACAGGATAGACGTAGCATTTGTCTCCGAAACATCTCCGCGAGTCCACCGACCTCCGCTTGAGGAACATGCACATCTACCGGACAGACAGATGGGACCAATGGTGGGACAGCAGTTCTGATAAAATGCATTCGTCACCACCAAGAACATTTACCCCAACTCCATACTTAAGAGGCCGGGGCAGTAACAATCCACACGACGCTTGGAAACATTACCTGTACTGCAGCTTACCTTATCCCAAAGAAGCCTCTCCACCCAGATGATCTTTACGCCGTTACGGAGAGTTACGACAAGATCCTCCTTGGAGGGGATCTTAATAGTAAACATGTTGCCTGGAATTCCCGTAAGACAAACCCAAAATGGCATATGTTGTTTGCACTGGCTGAAGATTTACATGTTTCCGTCCATGGCCCACGGGAACCGACGAGGATACCTTACGTCCAGACAGTAGATCCTGATGTTCTAGACATCGCCATAATCAAGAACATCAACCCGAATCTCCATCTGCGGACGCTGGATGATCTTTCGTCGGACCACAGACTGGTGTTGGGACTCAGAGGGCTACTTTGCAACTCCCACCGCCGACGAAAAGAACTTACGACTGGCAGCAGTTCCAAACCTACCTCAACAACAATGTCCGACCAACCCACGTTGTTACTACCAGAGAAGCGATTGATGTGGCAGTCGCAGTACTCACGAAGAAGATTAACAGTGCGAAACAACGAGCACTCACGGAGCGCCTGCAACCAGAAGTCAATTATGACGAGTTTCCACCACCACTGCAGGAACTTAAGACAAGGCGCAATCGATTTCGGGAACGATGGGTCCGTTACCGCCATCCGGATGACGACGGGAGACTCACAGACTAACCCGAGAACTCCGGCGGAAGGTTCAGCACTGGAAGCAACACACGTGGGAACTCCGAATGGACAACTTTCTATTACGCACCAAAGATGAATGGCGAATAGTTAAAAGTCTCTGACAGCAACAGCCACCCAAAAGGGCAATTCGAGGACCCCATGGCCTCTTGTACGACTCACTGGCGCAGGCGAAGCTGTATGCGGATACTTACCAACAACAGATGACTACGCCCCCCGCGGAGGATGGAGATGATGCACTCCACCGTGCAGAGGAGGACGCAGCAGCGGAATGGGAAGCTATTCGGGAAGCCCCGACTAATACTATGCCCCGACTGACAACGCCGGAGGAAATTCGGAGGATTATCAAGTATAGCAAACACACCTCACCTGGAACAGATAGAATCGGCAATACGGAATTGAAACACCTGCCGAGAAAGCCTATTGTGCTTCTCACCCGGATAGTGAAAAGCTGCCTCAGGACTGGATACTTCCCCGAGGCATGGAAGATCGCCAGAATAGTGCCAATACCAAAACCGGGTAAGGATCTCTCACACCCTGACAGCTACAGACCCATAAGCTTACTGCCGACGCTGGGAAAGGTACTGGAACGTGTCCTACGCTTACTGGACATCCTTGTGGCACACAACATCATCCGACCGGAGCAGTTTGGCTTCCAGGCGAAGCTATCGGCTGAGTTGTAACTACTACGCATCACTGAATCTATCCAAGACAATTTCAACAAGAAAAAACATACCATTGGAGTCATTCTCGATATAGAGAAGGCTTACGATAAAGTATGGCAACGCAACTTGATCGTCAAGCTCCGACGTACCACTCCCCTACCAGACTGCTATTTAAAACTTCTCGACAATTTTCTTCAGGACCGCAGATTATGTTCGCATTGATGACAAGAATTCAACAACACGGCCTGTCCTTTAAGGACTTCCACAAGGATCGGTCATATCTCCACTGCTGTTTAATTTATACATTAACGACCTCCAGACGGTGCCACATGTTACTGCCAGTTTCTATGCCGACGACACAGCGCTCCTGACTGCAGGCATCAGAATGGACCACCTCGTCATACGGATGCAGCGCCAACTAGATTTAGTGGACCACTGGACCCACAGGAACAAAATAACGGTCAATGCAGAGAAAACCAAAGTTATTGTCTTCACACGTCGGAGACCCATCGTCAATGAACACCTACGGATATCAGACCAGCCACTCCCCTGGGCAACAGCTGTAAAATACCTTTGAGTGCATCTGGACGCCAAACTGCTATATAGTCATCACATTATGGAGAAGAAGACATCTGGCCTCAAAATGCCGGGAGCCCTCCTCCCATTTCTGAAGAGCTCGTACCTCAACCAACGCACGAAACTCCAGTTGTACCACGCCACAGTCGAACAATCTATTTTGTATGGATCGACTTCTTGGGGTACTACGTGTGCCACTAACTACAAGAAGTTACAGGTTATACAAAGCAGATGCCTACGATGGATCACTGGAGCCCAGTGGTGGATCCGGAATCATGATATTCATCGAGCCTTAAGCAAATCTTACCTCTCAGACAAGGTCAAGGAGAAAGCACAAACCTTATTTCGGGAGTTGGACATGATACGTGACAATACAGCACAACTCACCACTGTAGGTACGGTAGAATCCTTACGCAACCACAAATACAAAGTACCGAAGGCGACAGTATTTGAGCCTCCGTAAATGTTATCCCTACGTAATTCTCCATAATTTAAGGACAAATTCCTTTACCACTTCTACACACTGTTTTCAAACACACACCAAAAGCAGCGAGTTAAAGGACCCTTCTGTGTGCCCAAACTAAAGCTGAAAGAAGAATAAATAAATAAATAAAGCGAAAATTTTTACCCTTTCCATTCCTACAGAAGTAAAAATCAACGGAGTTTATCAGACTTCACCACACCACACACACACACACACACACACACACACACACACACAGTCCTTAATATCGTAATGTCATATGTAGGGGTGAACCGAGCGGGGTGGCGCAGTGGTTAGACACTGGACTCGCATTCGGGAGGACGACGGTTCAATCCCGCGTCCGGCCATCCTGATTTAGGTTTTCCGTGATTTCCCTAAATCACTTCAGGCAAATGCCGGGATGGTTCCTCTGAAAGGGCGCGGCCGACTTCCTTCCCCATCCTTCCCTAATCCGATGAGACCGATGACCACGCTGTCTGGTCTCCTTCCCCAAACCAACCAACCAACCAACCATATGTAGGGGTGAGACCAGTGTCAATCTTTATAGTTCCTGTACCCAGCCACAGATGGCAACACTTGTCTGTAAGGTTTTACATGTGAGGGTTAGCCCGTTTTTCCACGCATTTCTTCAAATACCAGTATTCGAGGACCGTATAACTGATGCGGGACGTGGGTACCAGCCTGGCAGTCACGTTGTCGGATACGGGAAACGTCCGTCCAGGCTGGCCGGCGCACCGGCCCTCGTCGTTAATCCACCGGCTGGAGCCGGCGTGCTTCCTAGAATCCCGGAAGGGGCGTGCCAACACGCGCGGCTATCGAGGTAGCTGTGTAATGTATGTAGTGACGTTGAAGAAAACATCAGACCTGTGATATGTAGGATTACAGTATACTATATTTAGGGTGGGAGAAGTAATCCATGTAATTGCGAGGAAAGATTGTTATTCTGAGCAGTATCGTTCCTGCCCGAATGTAGAACTGAATACTGCACGAAAGAATAATAAAAATAAAATGAGCGAGAACCAACGTCGGGATTTAACTAAATAAAATGTATGGAACTGCTGGAAATGCACAGCATCTGCTGACGTGTATTTAATAGAATAATAGATCAAGAAAATGAAAATCACAAAAATAGTCAAGTGAAAAGATTTATTGTCTGACGGAGGCTTTGTAATTGAAAAGCCAATTACGAGCTAAATAAACAAATCAGAACATCAGCAGATTAAGCTTTCACTGATAAAAGTCAAATAGAACCGATAAATGTGCCACACATTGCAATTCCTATCTTTGTAATACCTGACAGAGGAAGGACACACCAGAAAACCGCTTCAAAAATTACACCCGTACAGTAGAAATTCTCCCGAAGCAAAATATGTGAGAAGGAACATGAATACGGCGTATGATAAATTGTATCTCTAAAAGTAATCTACGAACATTACATGTTCTCCCGATTTCTATTGCCCGTAATCAACAACTTTACAGGGAGTGATTAACAAAGGGGACACACAATATCCAAAGAAGCACGGCAGGTTTCGTCAAGAGTTCACTTAGTAAGAACAAGATCGTCACGGACTTGTTCATCAAATTCCAGTGCCAGAAGCACAACGGAAAGTCCTGTGCATCACGCAGATGTTTACTCTTACATTTCTTAGAGTGTGCGTTCCAAGAGGAATCAGGCAGTACATTACTTCATCTCGCATATATACTATTTGTTCACAAGTACCCGGACGCCAATTAGCGAATGTTATTAAGGTGTGTGAACATTATCTGCATGAGAATGCAGAAGCGCCCTGGGCACGGAAACTTCCTAGGAGAATGTGTAATTTGTAGTATTCTGTTTTTTCTTCAGTTACAAGACTCGTAACAGAGTTCTCCAACGAAACTGCTTCATACAAGCTGTGATACATAGTCTGGATGACTGGTTTTCGATCTGAAAGTATTCTGCATATATTTTCCCTGGCTAAGATTTACATATTCATATTCATTACACACACATCCCAGAGCATATTTACGTGTATGTCCGCAGAAAGATGCCATAGATTGGCGGAACTCCTATGTCTGTTGATGTCTTAATTTTTAACTCTTAACATTGCTCCTTCTTACTGCATTGTGCAGTTTTCTAAGGCGTTGCTGGCTGGGGACGGATACATTCATGTTGCTCGTCCGCCGTCTCGACTTAAACTAATCCTAAGCAACGTTATGAGGCTGCAGTTGTTGAGAGATGCGGTACGTCGCAGTCCGTTGTTTACTCTTAGACGACTTACGGAAAATAATCACCGCATAATTAAAGTAAATATCCAGCGATAAAACTACGGTGGAACTAGTCTGGGGCACCTGGTCAAAGCCTCCAGACCTTCGAGAACAAATGCAACGAACAAAAAAAAAAGGAAAGTTTGAAATGGAAATAAAAAGTGGAAAATTACTATAATTGACTGGTCAAGTGAACGATTTCGCTATCTTCAAATAATCAAAGATGGTTCAAATTCTCCAGCTGTAAAAATACACGAATCATTTACTTCTTTCACCCGCATCAAAGATCAATCTCCAGTACGACTAACCTCAATTAATTGGATCTATAGAAAAAAGGTCTGGATGTGAGCAAATGTTGCGGCCAAGCTCATGGCGGGACATCCATCAGAAGTGGAGCACATAACTGTGTACAAATGCGAATCAAGTCATATTAAATTTAGCTCTTAAAGTCATTGCAGAAGACAATCATGAAAAAGCTCTGTATTCGAAACACTTTACACTTACAAATGTTTTTGCCTCACGATCCTACGGTGGTAGGATTCAAAACTTGTTCCGCGATCACTTCCAAGGTAACGCTAAAGACACTAAACCAGGGCTTTCCACGGCGTGCCAAAAAGAGACAGTCTAGCGACATATCGACACAAGCCTTTAGAACTGAATGGGACTGACAATAGAGGGATGAGAATATTCAATATATATTATGTAGTAGTGTAAGTGATGGGTACTGCAAATTTCATATCAAACGATATTACTATACCATGCAGAAAGAATTTAAAGATTTGGTTGACAATGAAAGAACAAAAAATTACAACGATCGACAGACGGGAGTTATGGTTCAGTACATGGAGAAGCACTTTGTGCTAAATTTGCTGCCAAGAAGAAATTGGTATGTATAGTAAAATTTCTGAAGTCGCATGCATTTTCCAATGGTTAGTTGCAACAGCTTTCGATGGAAATGAAGAGTATGGAGACTTTACACATTACTGGAAAGTACGTTGGTTAAGTCAAGGGGCATGTCTGGAACGATTTTTCGATTTAAAACTCGCTATTGCAGAATTTGCGAACAAAAAAGGAGTGCAGCAACGAAAATTAGAACATTCGGAATGGATTGCAGGTCCCGCATTGCAACTGGATTTGACTGCACTCTGGCCACAGTAAGACATTCTAAGATGAGTAACAACTTTTTCTGCTTTAATGGGGATGCATTTAAAAAGAAAATCGCGTCATGGAAGAAACATTTTGACAAACAGTCCATTCCCTAAGCTCACTGCCGTTAAACAAAACATGAGATTTAAATATTTCATTGTGGCCTTCAAAGAATTACAAGGGACCTTGCTAAATGTTTTGAGGACACTGTCAGTCTTCAAAATGTTTTCTGAATTGTTTTCGAGACCGTTTGCCATTTCCGTTCAGAGCGACACTGTGTGTGTGTGTGTGTGTGTGTGTGTGTGTGTGTGTGTGTGTGTGTGTGTGCGCGCGCGCGCGCGCGCGCAGATGTAACAGATTCACCTGCAAGGTGATAAACAGTTTAATGTAAAAATCTTCTACGTTAAAACTATGCAGGACATCTACATTGCTTTCCTCAGTTTCCATATCTCCATAATGAGGTTGCAAGAGTGCGACAATATGTCGCCTGATATATTTGTGTGAAAGACATTTCGATTATGTAACTAAAGGAGGATTACGTGGCAACTTGAGTGCGAAAATCTATGAAATTGTCTGTGTCACCGCATGCCGACATTCTGTACCACACAAAAACTATAGTGTTTTCATTGTGCCAAAAATAATTCAATAATACTGAAAATTGGTTTTTATGATCTATGTTTGAGAAATGTGAAATTTAAAGCCACATCGTACACTATGACTGCACTGCCATTTAAATGCGGCGCGTTCGCAGTTCTCCCCCCCCCCCCCCCTACCTCCCCACCAGTCAAGCGCTCAGTGTTCCGTGGCGGTGTAGGAAATGTGCAGCGAGGCTGAGCACTACGGCACTCTTGTCAGGGCACGGACCGTGAGCCGATATCTTGGCTACCCTACACCAAACTCAACACGATGGGCTCGTACATACGATGTCATCTACAAAATTAAAGAGCTATTCTAAGGAGTAACGAACGAAGTGCATCAAATGGTCTAAAATCCCAACTGAACCCAATAGCTTTGTTATTCAGTGTAAAGTAGGCCTCCAAGAAAGAATGAACACAGTACCTAAGGCCTTGACATATGAAACTATGGACTCTGCAGCTGCATACGATCTTCAAGGGACAATGCTGTCAAAGGATCATTCGGCGAAGAGCTTGACGGAACTTCCAACATCTGTGAAAGACGAGGCATCGAAAGTAAATTCTCTAACAGACGAATAACAATAAATGAGGCGGAAATGGCCCTCAACTGAACTTAGAATGATATTTTATACAATGACTAACAACATTCATTCACAACTAGATTCCTGGTATTAAGTAATGAAGTAAGTTACAGACGCATACATTGCAGTGATGCTGATAACTTCTTCGAAACTGCTCAGTATACAAGACTTAGAGCTGGTAGAAGCTACCCTAACGTATATACCGGCCTGCTGATGCAGTAGGTAATAGAACCTTAAGCTGTTGCAAAAGCTGCACATTCCTTCTCGAAGTTAAAAATAACTTTATATACACTACACACTGAATTAGGAATAGTTATTTGATTTCGCAATACTATCAACAGGAGATGGGTGGTGCGTACGGGGACAGGATTGATTGATGAAAAAGTAACAAAAATTTGACATTAAATGGCAGAACTCTAAGCAAGCCGTCGTACATCTCGCGAGAATGTGCATGGATGGCTCCAATACCTTTTTTCAGAACAGAAACTAAAAATATTCAACCAGCTAAGTATCCATTCCGTAGAGGAGCTATAGTTAAAAATCAGGCGAACATCAGCTTGCACGGAGACATCAGTCATTCTCCCTATGTACCATCTATAGATCGAACAGGAATGGGTTTCAGTGAGTGCTTCAGTGAAAAGTGTTTTCTGTCATTCATTTTACAGTGATTCACATCGTATGGAATAGATATCAATAGAAAACAAACGAGCTCGAAGCACTGATTCTCGGGCAATAGTAGACCAGTTTGCAGATTAATGGAGGAAAAATACATTTAAGAGGACATGAATTTAGGTAATTGAGCACATTTTTCATTAATGATTTATGCTTTCATGTCTACGTTCATAATTATGTGCTTCTTTGAGTCTTTTTGTTTTTTTTATTTTTTTCTGTGTTAGGTATTAGTTCACTGTGTGAGACTGTTCTGTGTTATAATTAATTAATTAAAATGTACTTTGATATTGTACAGTATTTCTTACGTGTAATTATGTGACGAAAAGCTGTTTCACGCAATGGTAAATTAGAAAAATTAAGGTTATACTTCTCTGAACAGTCTTTTATTTAAAAAAGTAGGTAGTAATTCAGTGTAGTGTAGATACGTGAGGCGAGGAAGGGGCAGTTGGGAATGGGGCGGACGTGGCTGGAGGAGGGGTAGGGGGCTCAACTTTCTGTACTTTTCCAGGAGCCCAATCGTATGTGTACGCCTCCATATAAACGCATCCCTAGCGTAGACGGCTGGCGACCACAGTCGCTGCCCCTTCTGCTGAGCCGTGCAGAGCGCAGTCGACGTCCGCGTCATCAGCGCGGCAGCAGTAGTGCGTACGCGAGCAGAGCGGGCAGCACGTGGTGCTGCCGCTCAAAGCGCGCGCCTTCCCGCTGGGCAACCTTTTGAAGCTTTGCGCTCCAGTGCCGCAGTAAAGGTCGCTCAGGCCGTGCGGCTAAATTTGCTCCGACGTCCCACCAAAGGTTACCCCGTTCTTCCACTGCCGTCGCCGAGGCACCAAAAGCTTTATGTCAAAAGTGCATTTACTTTTCGACGAAGTTCCGTGTTAGATCAATGTAATTACTTTACGTAGCGGTATTTCAGTCTGAAAATTCTATCTCTGAAGCACAGTTGTTGAAGACTTTTCTTCAACGTCCTCACTTATTTGTTGGATGTATCCCAGTCTGTCTTGCTCTACAGATTTTATGCTCTGCAGCTTCCACTAGTACTATGGAGGTTATTCCATGATGCCTCAACACATATCCTACCATACCGTCACTTCTTGTCAGTGTTTTCCATATGTTCCTTTTTTTCTCCGAGTCAACAAGGAACCTTTCCATTCCTTACCTTATCAGTACACTTAATTTTCAACATTCTTCTATAGCATCACATCTCAAATGCTTCGATTCTTCTCTGTTCCAGTTTTCTCACTGTCCATGATGATTCACTACCATCCAATGCTCGTCTCCCAGCCTACATTTACAAAAAAATTTCCTCAGATTACGGGTTCTCTTCGCCAAATATGCCTTTTTGGTTGTGTTAATCTGTTTCTTATGTCCTTTCTTCGTCCGTCATGGGTTATTTCGTTTCAAAGGTAGGAGAATTCCTTAACTTGTCCACTTCGTGATCGCCAATTTTGATGTTAAGTTTCTCGTTCTCATCTGTGCAAATCCTCATTACTTTCGTCTTTCTTCGGTTTTCTCTCAATCCATATTCTGCACTAATTGGACTGTTCATCTCATTCTACATGTGCTGTAATACTTTTTCGCCTTTACTGAGGATACCAATGTCATTGATATCCTTTCATCCTGAATTTTAATCTCATTCTCGAACCTTTCTTTTATTATTGTCATCGCTTCTTCGACGTCTAAATTTAACAATGGCGGTGAAAGACAGTCACTGTCTTACACTCTTTGTAATCCGAGCACTTCTTTCTAGCTCCTCCAACCGATTTTCTTAAAACCTGGGTGTAGGTTATAGTAGCTACGAGTTCAAGATCCGGCAAACAGGCTAAATGTTTCAACAACTTGTAGCACAAATCCACAATGCAGCAAAACAGATTCCTACTTACCGTAAAGAAGATACGTCCAGTTGTAATTCCGGCTCGAGATGCTGGAGTTGGCGGTCGTGTGTGTGAGGTGTGTCTGTCTCTCTCTCTGTGTGTGTGTGTGTGTGTGTGTGTGTGTGTGTGTGTGTGTCTCTGGTGTGTGTGTGTGTGTCTTTTTTTTTTTTTTTTTGTGGTTTTAGGGCGCACAACTTCAATGGTCATTAGCGCCCTGACTACTCTAAGAATGCACCGCGAGGCACAAGTTGACAACAACAACTAAAAGGGAAAACACGATAAAAGAGACTGACAGGCATAGGATTAAAAAACAACATCATCAAATGTCCTTAGCGAGGTTCGTCAAACTGATAAAACAAAGAACACGAGCAGCTGCTCGTGGGTCATCCGCTAAAATTGCATCGAAAGTATTAGGCAGTTTAAGATCGAGGCGCAGTTGGTTAAGATCTGGACAGGACATTAAAATGTGTCTAACCGTCAGCAAGTGCCCACATGGGCAGAACGGCGCAGGCGCAGCCGTCAGCAGATGGCGATGGCTGAACCGGCAGTGTCCAATTCGTAACCTTGCTAAAACGACCTCCTCCCGCCGAGAAGGGCGTGAGGAGGACGTCCAAGCCACGGGAAGAGGTTTTAAGGCCCGAAGCTTGTTGTCGGTAAGTGCAGCCCAATCGGCATGCCACAGCGACACAACGCGCCGACAAATGACCCTGCTAAAATCGGACGAAGGGACACAACAAGAAGCTGTCCGAGGCTGGAGGACCGCAGCCTTGGCCGCGGCATCTGCAGCTTCGTTCCCAGGGATACCGACATGGCCAGGAACCCACATAAAGCTAACCGGCGGACCGACGTCCACCAGCCGCTGAAGAGAGCGTTGGATCCGGTGTACGAAAGGGTGAACCGGGTACGGATCACTGAGGCTCTGGATGGCGCTCAGAGAATCTGAGCAGATGACATAAGCAGAATGTCGGTGGCGGCAGATGTAAAGAACAGCCTGGTAGAGGGCAAAGAGCTCAGCTGTGAAGACCGAACAATGGTCATGGAGCCGGTATTTGAAACTTTGTGCCCTGACAATAAAGGAACACCCGACCCCGTCATTGGTCTTAGAGCCATCTGTATAAATGAAAGTCATGTTGATGAACTTCGAACGAAGTTCCAAAAAACGGGAGTGGTAGACCGAACCGGGGGTGACCTCTTTTGGGAGCGAGCTGAGGTCAAGGTGAACGCGGACCTGAGCCTGGAGCCAAGGTGGCGTGCGGCTCTCGCCCACTCGAAAGGTTGCAGGGAGTGAAAAATTAAGGTGTTGAAGGAGGCGACGAAAGCGAACTCCAGGGGGTAGCAGGGCAGAGACATACAACCCGTATTGAAGGTCAAGAGAGTCGTCAAAAAAGGAACGATAAGACGGATGGTCGGGCATTGACAGTAGCCGACAGGCATACCGACGAAGCAGTATATCGCGCCGGTAAGTGGGTGGCAATTCGCCAGCGTCAGCATGAAGACTCTCTACGGGACTGGTATAAAATGCTCCGATCGCAAGTCGTAAACCCCGATGTTGGATGGAGTTGAGGCGGCGTAGGATGGATGGCCGTGCAGAGGAGTATACGAAGCTCCCATAATCCAGCTTGGAGCGGACGATCGACCGATATAGACGAAGTAGGACGGTTCGATCCGCTCCCCACGACATACCACTGAGAACACGGAGGACATTTAAGGAACGGGTACAACGGGCGGCCAAATATGACACATGTGGAGACCAGCTAAGTTTCCTGTCAAAGGTAAGGCCTAAAAATTTGGTGGTCTCCACGATTGGGAGAGCAACGGGACCAAGTCGTAAGGACGGTGGGAGAAACTCTTTGTAGCGCCAGAAGTTAATACAGACCGTCTTCTCGGCAGAAAAACGGAAGCCATTGGCGACACTCCAGGAGTAAAGACGGTCAAGAGAACGCTGAAGACAGCGCTCCAGGACACGTGTACGCTGCGCGCTGCAATAGATGGTAAAATCGAAAAGGGAGGCAATCCATTATTGGATTGATCGCGATGGCGAACAGAGCGACGCTCAAAACTGAGCCCTGTGGCACCCCATTCTCCTGGCGAAAGGTGTCGGACAGGACAGAACCCACACGTACCCTGAACTGTCGATCCATTAAAAAGGAACGAATAAAAAGAGGGAGGCGACCGCGAAGGCCCCATGTATGCATGGTGCGGAGAATGCCCGCCCTCCAACAGGTGTCGTAAGCCTTCTCCAAATCAAAGAACACAGCCGCGGTCGGGCGCTTCTGCAAGAAGTTATTCATAATGAAGGTCGACAAGGTAACCAGATGGTCAACAGCAGAGCGGCGCCTACGAAATCCACATTGGACATTGGTAAGTAGGCTTCGAGACTCGAGCAGCCAAACCAATCGAGAGTTAACCATTCGCTCCATCACTTTACAGACACAGCTGGTAAGCGAGATAGGTCGATAACTGGAAGGCAAGTGCTTGTCCTTCCCCGGCTTAGGAATCGGGACAACAATAGACTCGCGCCAGCATGCGGGAACATGTCCCTCAATCCAGATGCGATTGTATGTACGAAGAAGAAAACCTTTACCCGCAGGAGAAAGGTTCTTCAGCATCTGAATATGAATGGAATCAGGCCCTGGAGCGGAGGACCGTGATCGGCCAAGTGCGTTTTCGAGTTCCCGCATGGTGAATGGGGCATTATAACTTTCACAATTCGAGGAGCAAAAGTCAGGTGGCCTAGCCTCCTCTGCCTGTTTGCGGGGGAGGAAGGCAGGGTGGTAATGAGCGGAGCTCGAAACCTCGGCGAAAAAGCGGCCGAAGGCATTGGAGACAGCCTCAGGGGCCACAAGGACTTCATTCGCGACCTTCAAGCCAGAAACTGGGGAGTGGACCTCAGTGCCAGATAGCCGGCGCAGGCTACCCCAGACAACAGAAGAAGGAGTAAATCTGTTGAAGGTGCTTGTGAAAGCAGCCCAGCTGGCTTTCTTGCTTTCTTTAATAATACGACGACACTGAGCACGTAAACGTTTATAATTAATACAATTCGCCACTGTAGGGTGGCGTTTAAAGGTGCGTAAAGCACGTCGACGAGCACATAAAGCGTCTCTACATGCTGCGGTCCACCAGGGGACCGGTACGCGACGTGGAGAAGAAGTAGGGTGAGGGATGGAATATTCAGCAGCAGCGAGAATGACCTCCGTGAGGTGTGCGACCTGACGATCGCAGCTTGTGAAGGTTTGATCCTGAAAGGTCGCCCTGGAAGAAAAGAGCCCCCAGTCTGCCTTGGAGATGGTCCAACTAGAGGAGCACGGAGAGGGAGTATGCTGCAGGAGATGGATAACACACGGGAAGTGGTCGCTCGAATATGTATCAGCAAGTGCATACCACTCAAACCGGCGTGCAAGTTGGGGAGTACATATGGAGAGGTCTAAATGGGAATAGGTATGAGATGTGTCCGAAAGAAAAGTAGGGGCGCCAGTATTGAGGCAGACAAGATTGAGCTGGTTGAAAAGGTCTGCGAACAAGGAGCCCCTCGGGCAGGAGGCTGGAGAACCCCAAAGGGGATGGTGGGCATTGAAGTCTCCAGTTAACAAAAACGGTGCAGGTAGCTGAGCAATAAGTTGCATCATGTCTGCCCTGGTAACGGCAGAGGACGATGGAGTGTAAACGGTACAAAAGGAAAACGTAAACGTGGGGAGAGTAATGCGGATGGCAACTGCCTGCAGGCCGGTGTGCAACGTGATGGGATCGTAGTAAATATCATCCCGGACCAGCAACATAACCCCTCCATGAGCTGGGATACCTACCACAGGGGGTAGGTCAAAACGCACAGAGGTGTAGTGTGCCAAGGCAATGTGATCGCATGGGCGTAGCTTCGTTTCCTGGAGGGCTACGACGAGCGGACGATGCAAGCGGAGCAGCAACTTCAAGTCCTCTCGGTTGGAGCGAATGCTGCGAATATTCCAGTGAATAAGTGCCATCGTAAGAAAAGGAAGAGGAGAGAAGGGGTCACCTCGAAGGCCGCTTAGGGCCTGGCTTCGAGCGAGCACTGCCGCCGCTATCAGTAGGCGGACAGTCATCGTCCATGGGGTCTATAGGGTCATCGGCCATCTCGGGAGGATGGCCGGGAGGGGGAGCTTCCTCCGCCGGTGAACGGCCAGATGTACGGCTACCGGCGGTGCGGCCAGGCGAAACGGATGACGGCCTGGGGCGGCAACCGCTGGGTGGCGCAGGAGAAGAAATGCGCCGTGGCGGAGAAGGAGAACTGTGCTTCCTATGCGCCTTTTTGGAAGGACGTTTGGTGGAAGTACCGGTCGAAGGCTGGGAGGTCGAGGGACGGAGGAAGTCTGCACGGGATGGTTCCTTCTTGAAGGACCGTGCATCTGACTTCGGGGTCTTCGACTTAGCAGAAGCTGAGGAAGTGGCTGGTGTCTGTGGTGTAATGGGAGGAAGAGGAGACGTCGACCGCGCGATCTTAGCACTGGCCGAACGGACGACCGTGGTGCTGAAGGTCAGATCGCATGTCTGGGTTGCTACCTCCCGGGTAGTCCGAGGAGAGGCGAGGACAGTACTATATTTCCCCGCTGGGAGCAGCGTGGGCTTCCTACTAGCCAATAGCTTGCGAGCAGCCGAGGTGGACACTTTCTCTTTGACCCGAATTTCTTGGATGCAACGTTCGTCCTTATAGACAGGACAGTCGCGGGAGGATGCGGCATGGTCACCCTGACAGTTGACACAACGAGGAGACGGAGGTGGACAGTCACCCTCATGGGCATCCCTGCCACAAGTGACACATTTAGCCGCATTGGAACAAGACTGTCGAGTGTGATTGAAACGCTGACACTGGTAGCAGCGCGTAGGTGTCGGGACATAGGGGCGAACAGAAATAACCTCGTAGCCTGCCTTGATGCGCGATGGCAGCTTAACACTATCGAAGGTCAAGAAAAGTGTCCGGGTCGGTACAAGGTCGTTGTTGACCTTTTTCATGACCCGATGGACAGCCGTCACGCCCTGCTCAGCGAGGAAAGATTGAAGCTCCTCGTCAGTCAATCTGTCGAGGGAGCTAGTGTAGACTACACCACGAGACGAATTCAAAGTTCGGTGGGCCTCCACCCGGACAGGGAACGTGTACAGGAGGGTGGCCCGAAGCAGTTTTTGTGCCTGAAAGGCACTCTCAGTTTCTAGTAATAAGGTGCCGTTACGCAACCTGGTACAAGATTTGACAGATCCGGCTATGGCATCAACGCCCTTCTGAATAACAAAAGGGTTGACAGAGGAAAAATCCTTTCCGTCCTCAGTGCGAGAAACTACGAGGAACTGTGGGGCAGGCGGTAGTACTTTTGTCACTGTTGGCTGGTCACGTTTCCGTTTTTGGGTCGAAGTCGAGACAGATGGAGTAGAATCCATTGCGGAGGAATCCCCCATGATTGCCAGCATCTCCGATGGCGCGCTCCTTCCTTGTGGGGACCCTCTCAGAGGGCACTCCCGCCTTAGGTGAATGTTTACACCTCAGGTCACACCTCCCGAGAAACAGACGGAGGGACCAATCGGCATGGTCAGAAGGTATCAGCTCAGGCAATCACCCCTCCCCGGGCCTGGCCTTTACCAGGGGGTACGCGCGTGCCTTACATGTCTACCCAGGGCGGGGACTTACGCGTTACCCCGTCACCGGCTACGCGTGCGAACGCGTGGGTCGGCCTTCAGACACGCACAGGGAGGAAGGAAGAGGAGGAAAAAGAAGAGAGAGAGGGAGAAAGAGGACAGACTGTCTCAAACGCCAAGGCGGAGACCAGAGAAGGCAAGGAGAAGAAGGCAATGAGAAGGCAAGGAGAAAAAGGCAATGAGAAGGCAAGGAGAAAAAGGCAATGAGAAGGCAAGGAGAAAAAGGCAATGAGAAGGCAAGGAGAAAAAGGCAATGAGAAGGCAAGGAGAAAAAGGCAATGAGAAGGCAAGGAGAAAAAGGCAATGAGAAGGCAAGGAGAAAAAGGCAATGAGAAGGCAAGGAGAAAAAGGCAATGAGAAGGCAAGGAGAAAAAGGCAATGAGAAGGCAAGGAGAAAAAGGCAATGAGAAGGCAAGGAGAAAAAGGCAATGAGAAGGCAAGGAGAAAAAGGCAATGAGAAGGCAAGGAGAAAAAGGCAATGAGAAGGCAAGGAGAAAAAGGCAATGAGAAGGCAAGGAGAAAAAGGCAATGAGAAGGCAAGGAGAAGTCAAGGGAAAGAGTAAGGAAGACAGTGAGGTGGAGAAGAGCAAAGAAAGGAACCAACAAAAGGAAGGAAGAGACGAGAAGTGAAAACTTCAAAGACCACGATTATAGGTCGTGGAACCGTCCGTCTCCGGACGCAGGCGCTAACTACCCCCGTGAGGGGGATGGACTCCTTTTAGTCGCCTCTTACGACAGGCAGGAATACCTCGGGCCTATTCTAATCCCCGGACCCGCAGGGGGAGTGTGTGTCTCTGGTGTGTGTGTGTGTGTCTCTGGTGTGTGTGTGTGTGTGTGTGTGTGTGTGTGTGTGTGTGTGTGTGTGTGTGTGTGTTTTTACTGACGAAGGCTGTGACCGAAAGCTATATGTCAGTGTCGTTTAATCGTGCCACTGTACAACTTGACGTCTTCTTTACGGTAAGTAGCAATCTGTCTTTTCCTACGTTGTTGATATTCCTACCTGGAGTTTCGATTGTCTTCGATTCCTTCCGTTTTCCCCTTATCAAAGCATGTTTCTGGGAACACACCGTGATGAAACATTCTATTTTCCTGTTATTTTACAGTCTAGGCCCTAGATTCTCTCTAGGAACGGTCTCAACATTGCTCAGAAATTTATTTTCGCATTTCTTTTTGTTCAGATTTGTAAGATGTGCTGTACACCTTTCTCTGGTACTCCCATTGAGTCAGACGTTTCTTACACTGTTCTCACCAATCGGGCAGTACTGTATTTATTGCACACTTTCTGATATTTTCATCTGTGCTTTCGGTTTTTGGAATGTCCTTCACGTAAACCAACTTAAAGATAAGTATGACTAGGATTGGATTCATTCTGATATTCCTTAACTATCGAGAATTACGGAGCACATAGATTGATAAATTTGTGTTGACCATCAATGGCACAAAAAAATTATAAGAGTACGACATTTCAGGTAATCCATTTGAACAAAACAATCACACTTACTTTGAAAGCCCCTATAAACGAGTCTATTCCGCAAACTGACCTCTGAATAAAGTTCTGCTCAACGTCTACAAACCGAACAGGTTTTTATACGCACTCATTTACATACTTTTCCGATCATTCTACAGAGGTAGTCATAGAGAGAAAAATGTGATGAGACCACTTAAATTAGTACTAATACAAAGTATCCCTTCTGCACTGCGGTGAAGGGATAGTAGCTCAGGAATACGAGCTTTCACAGAATACTGGAGACATCTCGAGTGGTTCAGGATCTCACGCAACATGTGGTTGTAAGTTAACGTTAATCATCAAAAAATCCTTATCTGCAAGTACACTAAGGTACGCTTCGGTAGTCTCTGCACCGAGACATTCTAGTTGCGATAGATGTCTTTCCTATCTTTTTTTATAAGGCTTGCAGAAAGGTGTTCCTTTAGCTGAATAACTAATTCCCTTGGAATTCAATACTTTGAGGAGGAGAAGAGACACTCCTTACTTGATTTCTTGCTACATGAGACACCAGATGTTGCTCTTAACCATAAACGAGGAACCTTTTCGTACCATAACTGGTTATAATACATCATCGCACCAGTCTCGTTTAATTAGCACCATCTTACCTCGCTCGCCTTTTCGCAATATCTTAAATATCTCTTCTGTCCAGGAAATACCGGTGCTACCGTGTAGCTAATGAAAGCACGAATGGATTCTCATGGAGCAGTGGCTGCCTCAGTGAACTCTGCAACAGTTCGCATAGCAATTAGCGTTCCCATTAGAGGCGCTCTAGTCAAAGCAGTCTCCACAAATTTCTGTTTCTTCAAATGAGATAATACATCATCGGAATCTGTTGTTAATGTACGTTATTACTACTGTTAATCACAAACATAAAATAAAGTCATCTTTCACGAACCTCTGTCGCCAAAAGCACATTTCTAAGTTTACACACGTAACGGCAGGTAAAAAAAAAAAAGACTTTTGCTGCTACTGCTGTAAGAAAGCGATATTTCTTGCACCCAGAAATAGTGAATGTTCTGAGTAGTACCAAATGTAACTGAGGACTTTACTGTAGATGAAAAACCGTTCGTTACTTGAGATACGATAAGCGAAATAATGATCTCTAGAATGATTTCTAAGTAAGCGTTACACCTGAACGCATTCGCAAAAAGACATAAGTGCATTAATGCTTATGTTCTGAATACCTTAGATAGTACCATTGTAATTTTTCATTAGGAAACCTCTTCCCTTCGCGAAATAACGTCTCTGACGCAACATAGCAATGACATCGAAAAATCAGAAAAACAGATTTCGTTATTGTAAGGATCGTTGTTTGAAATGTGTCAGTTATTACCTATAAACTTAAGGAAACAAATTCGTGCTACATCACAACAGAGCTTTATGGTGTGTTATACTTTAACAGAAAGAGATAACGTGAAGTATGTGATATTCCTGGCTTTAGCAGCAATCATATCTAGGTCCATGATTCTTTCCTCAGGGCAGAAGAGGTTTCAGTACTATGCATATGACGTTATCAGTGGTATGAAGTGCCAGTAGCAGATGGTACCTTCTCATGGGAAAGACCACCAGAATCGTAATCTGCCAATGTGATTGGCTGATACATGCGGAGGCTGCGCGCCAAAACGCTAACTCGCTTCTATTGGCTCTGAGCACTATGGGACTTAACATCTTAGGTCACCAGTCCCTTAGAACTTAGAACTACTTAAATTTAACTAACCTAAGGAAATCACACACATCCATGCCCGAGGCAGGATTCGAACCTGCGACCGTAGCAGTCCCGCGGTTCCGGACTGCAGCGCCTAGAACCGCATGGTCACAGCGGCCGGCTAACTCTCTTCTATTAATATTTTGATAACGGTGCATTTAACTTTCTTAACATTATGCAACAAGTGTCTAAATAGCAAGCTCTTCCCTATTCATTTCGAAAGTCAGAATTACATTTAAAAATAAAAACAAAAGCTAAACGAAAAAACGCACGAAGCTCTTTGGGTGGCTTCGGAGCTCTGCTTATAGCGGGCTCCCAATCGAAGTAGCGGTGCTGCCTAGGCAGATCGGGAAGGCCAGTCATGTGAAAACAAATGTGCTGTGTGGCGAGAAGTTTTACAAGGTCTATCAAAAAGAACAATCAGATTTTTAAAAAATCATAACTATGATGTTATTTGAGATGTGTGTGCGACCAACGTACTGTTGGAAAGAGCAAACTCATGAGTTTTACATGGTTCCCACTAGGTAGCAGCAGTGTGCACCCAAATCGGTTCTAGCAAAAATGGTGTCTGGACAACAGAAAGCATTTTGTGTGCTACTTTTTGCGCAGTGTGGGTCAGTAATAACTCTTCAGTGTGACTTTCGTTCTAGGTATGGCTGGATCTTCCTACAACACAGAGCATTAGACGATGGCATGAACAATTCCGAGAAACAGATTGTGTAAAGGCAAACCGCCGGTCAGTCCCCGAGTGTCTGACACAGACGTGGAACGCATCCGCCATAATTTCACGAATAGTCCGCAGAAATCCGTTCGTCATGCAGCTCGACAGTTCGACATGTCCCCGATGTCCGTCTGGCGTGCGTTGCTCTGAAATTTACACCTGAAACCATGCAAAATTCAGCTACCACAAGCTCTTCGTAAAAGTGGCAAACAACAACGTGTGAAGTTCCGTAATTTAGTTCTTGGCAAGATGGAGGATGACAGTTTTCTTCCACACTTAGTATTTAGGTATGAAAAACAATTTGAGCTTCTCGTGCATCAAAAACGAAATTCATTTTATATATTTTTAGTTTCAGAAATATGGACGTGCCAAATCGGATGACTTTTTGATACACCCTGTATTACCATTTTCGTATGAATTCGGTAAAGTGATAATCGGATCAGAAAGGGCAGTCATTGTGGATAGACGTGTTCTCGGACGCAGAGAGATATATTTCCATTTTATGAAAATTTACTAAAATGTTAAACACATCGGAAGGGATGGTGATGGACAGACAATTAACTAAAACATTTTAGGAATCCATAGTAAGTAATCAGTTACTGAAACAGCAAAATAAAGTTTAGAAATGCGTCAATAACATGTGACTTGTTCAAAAGACAGTGCCTGAAGTTCGTAGCTTGCAGTTTCTCGTGTTGTACTCAAATACGAGTGAGAGCCCTAAACAGTGATCGATCCAGTTATTTACGTTCCTCGATAGTAGTTCATTACACTCAACAGATCTACAATCTGAGTGCTGCTGTCTGCACAAGAAAGATCTGTAGAAGACTTCAGGGTTGTCAAAATTAATAGACCTCTGTACACTCAGGGCAGTCGAAAGCAGCTAGGCACCTAGCGTGTAATGCAAAAATAATTTGGAAATTTGTGGTAAGTTCTGTGGGACCAAACTGCTGAGATCATCGGTCCCTAGGCTTATGCATTACTTAATCCAACTTTAATTTACACGAAAGACGACACACACACACACACACACACACACACACACACACACACACACACACACACACACACATGCCCGACGGAGGACTAACCTCCTACGCGGGGAGCCGCGCGAACCATGGCAAGGTGCCGCAAACCGCACGGCTACACCGTCCGTCGCGTGTAATGCAGTCCCAGAAGAAATGTGACCGTTAACACGTATCTGTTGTAACACAGAGGAAGTTGATATGTTTCAGGATTCAGTTAATCATATTGTTTTACACCGTAAGCATCGCGATTTAGCAACGAACAAATATTCAAGCATTGTAGCCTACACAGTGGAAAGGCGAAGAAAGTGTGTGTTACTTTTGAATAGTGTAAAGATAAACTGCTTAGTTATACAGTATAATGTGTAGAATTTGGATGCTGGTTGTTTGTGAGAAGATGTCATGCCTCGTGGAAACGTGAGAAGCGTCTACCAGCACGTGCCGACGGAATTCGACAGCCGCAGAATATCGCGGCCTATCGAGACTGTGGCTTATCACTCCGCGGTACTGGTACTCGCCTTGGTCGGGTCCCACGACTGTCGCACGAATCCGGAATTTGTAGGTTCAGGAGAACCTTACTCAACGCCTTACTGTCCGCTCAGCCATGCAGGATCGTGCAAAACTGTCACATGAAAAATGAGTCGGGAAATGGGCTCGTTCGCAGCAAGACAAGTGAAAGGTGAGATGACGCAGTTAAAAGCAGCCCGCCTCCCCTTTCAATGCGAATGCAGTATTTCGACTTCTGAAATAAACAGCTACAACAATAGTTTTATGCAGCAGTCGATTGTTAGCGTTCTTCTGACAGCTGCATTTTATTTCATTAGTGAAGTTAGACGTTTCTCTTTGCGGTGTCCAAAATGTCTTTATCGATAGAAGAAATAATTGACATTGCGGAAGCATTTTTGAAAACAGTTTCGATGAAGGAAACTCGTGAAATTTTCGGGTAGAGGACTACGAGCAAAGAGAGCAATACATAGTCTATATAAGACTGGCGCACCAACGGATCTGTGCAAAATGTAAAACGACAGAGTTCCTTCAGTTCGCGACCAGAAGTTATTGCAGATATTCGCCGAAGAATTATTCAAAGCCCATAAACGTTTACAGGTAAAATGGCCCAACAGGGGCATGTAAGTAGGAGTTGCCATCGGTACTGAAAAATCTTCATTTGAAGCCATATCGTGTGACTGTTGTGCAGCAGTTACGGGAGAATGGAAGTCATACGTGTAGATTACTGCATGTGGCTTTTGAATGACAACGTTTGCTTGTTAGTTTCCATTACACAATGAGGGATAAAGCATGTAGTTTAATCTTTTCCGATCATGCGAATTCACATAACAAAAGGTATTGGGCAACGGAAAACCCTAACACCGTGTGTCAGCAGTCATTCCAGGACGAAAAAATCGGCGTTTGGTACGGTGTAACACGAACGTGCGTCATTGGATAGATATTTTTTGACACTACTCTCAACAGAATTGCATCCATGGAAATTTTTGATACATTTTGTGCTCGACTCACTGAATATGACAGTCAACACTGCTTATTACAGCAAGATAGGGCAACGTGCCACACGTCTAAGGTATCCCGGGAAGAGTCCATGACGTCTTCGGTGCGGAACGAAATGTCAGCATTCATTCATGGGCACCACGTTCGCTGGGTCTAGCAACATGTGGACACTGGGGACACTTGAAGAGCAAGGTCCGTGAAATAAATTCACAGACAACACAGGAACTGAAAGACAACATCGGCCGTGAAGTTACCGCAATCGATATGCAAGCTTTCCGTGGGGTGCGTCTGCATATGCTTAGACGTGCACAGCTGTATTGATGTATAGGGTCGCTTTAAATTTCTTCTATAAATGCATTTTCCACTGTTTTCCGTTATAAATGGTAAGTATATTCCATCTCTTCGTTTCTGTAATTTCACTGTATTTCCTTTATGATTACAAGGGCTACTTTAATCTGCGCCAACCTGTATAAAGGCAATGCGACGGGCTGCAGGGACGGCGACTATTGCTGCGGTTTCCCTTGAGGCAGCAGCAGATAGACGCGCGCCGGCAGGGGTGCGCCCAGAGAGGTCACTGGACTCTGCAGTGGCTCTTCGTCGTCTTTCCAGTCGAAACTTTGTTCCGTGTACAGCATGTACGTATCCGTACGTAAAGGCTTCAAGGAGAACGGACGTTGCTAGATTTGAGTCGTCATACGGGCCTGCACCCGACGTGATGGTAAGGGGCACCATTGGATGCATATAATCATCAACTCGGGTTCGCATATCTGGTTGTTTGGTCAGCAGCCCCTAAATTTCTGCATTGGACGCAAGGAAAATGGATGATTTTCGTTTTTGTTTTCAAGTAAAACAAAAATTAATGCTAACTGTGTGCTGGGTCGTCCGAAGACGGCACAGCCAGGGCAAAAGCACCATAGGCGCAAAGACGCGAGGTGGTGCCAGTACCATAGAGACTCGCCACTGGCGCGAGTTGCGAGTTCCACCAGCGCCACTGGCGGCGTTGAGGATGAAGATATCTACCGCCTCGGCCAACAACTGGCCGAGTACAATCCGCCAATGACCGGAGGACAGAAACCTAGTCGGAAGACAGATCAGCTCTCGCTAACTTGGTTATGGAGGAGCCCCTCCACGCCCACACCGGCATGATGACCTACTCAAAAGGTCTACTGCCATCTCTGCATAAAGGGTTAGTGTTCACTAAAGTGAGGTGTCACAGGATGTGAGTTGGTTGGTTGGTTTGTTTGCGGGATTAAAGGGACCAAACTGCGATGGTCATCGGTCCCTTTTTCCAAAGAAATTAAAACCGCCCAAAGAGAAGAAAAACGAACAGCAGGAAAGACGTCAGACGACACGGGACAAGAAAGACTCCGACAGAGATCAGACAAAACAAATTAAAACACACAGAGAGTGACGGTGGTTGGCCGGCCATAGAGAAAAAAAGAGGAAAAGCCAACCACCAAGAACATATTAAAAACTCAGGTTAAAATCAGAGGCTAAAAGCCAGAATCAACACTAAAAAACATGAACACTCAGATTAAACGATAAAAACCCCCTGCGCGAATAAAACGCAAAACTAAGTCCACCATGGCAGAGTCATCTAGTAAAAGGGCAGGGAGCGTATCAGGCAGCGCAAATGTCTGCCTGAGCACAGTTAAAAGCGGACAAGTTAAATGTGCACCACTGTCAAAACCTCCCCACAGCGACAGAGAGGCGGGTCCTCACGACGCAATAAGTAACTGAGACAGTCGGGTGTGGCCAATACGGAGCCGACAAAGAACTGAATCTCTGCGAGTGGCTCGCATGGATGACTGCCACACACGCGTCGTCGCCTTGAGAGACCGGAGTTAGTTTGGTGTGGGCAGATTGCGCCATTCAGTGTCCCAAAGCGAGAGAACTTCGCGGCGGAAGACTGCCCGCAAATCAGTCTCCGGGAGGCCAATGTCCAGGGTGGGTTCACTGGTAGCCTGTTTGGCCAGGCGGTCAACATGTTCATTGCCCGGAATGCCAACGTGACCGAGGGTCCACACAAAGACCACAGAGCGGCCGCAACGCGCAAGAGTATGCAGGGACTCATGGATAGCCATCACCAGACGAGAACGAGGAAAACACTGGTCGAGAGCGCGTAAACCGCTCAGGGAATCGCTACAGATAACGAAGGACTCACCTGAACAGGAGCGGATATACTCTAGGGCTCGAAAGATGGCGACCAGCTCAGCAGTGTAAACGCTGCAGCCAGCCGCGAACGACCGTTGTTCGGAATGGTCCCCTAGAGTTAGCGCATACCCGACACGAGCAGCAACCATCGAACCGTCGGTGTAAACAATGCCAGAGCCCTGATACGTGGTCAGGATGGAATAAAAGCGGCGGCGGAAGGCCTCTGGAGGGGCTGAGTCCTTCGAGCCCTGTGCCAAGTCGAGCCGAAGGCAAGGGCGAGGAACACACCACGGGGGTGTACGCAGAGGTGCCCGGAAAGGAGGTGGAACAGGGAAAAACCCAAGCCCGCAGAGAAGCTCCTTGACGCGTACGGCGATCGGACAAACACACCGGGGCCGACGGTCTGGCAGAAGGACGACAGACTGCGGGAGCAGGACACGGTAATTTGGATACCCGGGCAAGCTAAAAACATGGGCAGCATAAGCAGCCAGTAATTGTTGGCGTCGTAACCGCAGTGGAGGGACACCTGCCTCAACAAGAATGCTGTCCACAGGGCTGGTGCGGAAGGCACCAGTGGCAAGTTGGCTCCCGCTGTGTAGTATTGGGTCCAGCACCCGGAACGCAGAGGAGGATGCTGAGCCATAAGCCAGGCTCCCATAATCCAGACGGGACTGGATTAACGCCTGGTAGAGCCGCAACAGGGTAGATCGGTCGGCGCCCCAGCGGGTGTGGCTCAAGCATCTCAGAGCGTTTAGATGCCGCCAACACGCCTGTTTAAGCTGCCGGATATGAGGCAGCCAAGACAACCGGGCATCGAAAACCACCCCCAAAAACCTGTGAGATTCCACCACTGAAAGAAGTTCGCCGGCAAGATAAAGCCGCGGCTCCGGGTGGACAGTGCGTCGCCGGCAGAAATGCATAACGCAGGTCTTGGCTGCCGAAAACTGGAACCCATGAGCTACAGCACAAGACTGCGCCTTGCGGATAGCACCCTGTAGCTGACGTTCAACAGCTGCAATGCCAGGAGAGCTGTAATAAAGGCAGAAGTCGTCAGCATACAGGGAAGCAGAGACAGAATTTCCCACGGCCGCAGCGAGCCCGTTAATGGCTATTAAAAACAGGCAGACACTTAAAACAGAACCCTGTGGCACACCGTTCTCCTGGACGTGGGTGGAACTATAGGGGGCTGCGACTTGCACGCGGAAGGTACGATACGACAGGAAATTGCGGATAAAGATCCTCAGAGGGCCCCGAAGACCCCATACATGAAGCGCAGAAAGGATGACGCTATGTCGTATCGTACGCCTTCCGCATGTCGAAAAAGACAGCGACCAGGTGCTGACGGCGGGCAAAGGCAATACGGATGGCAGACTCCAGGCTCACCAGATTGTCGGCGGCGGAGCGGCCTTTCCGGAACCCACCCTGAGACGGAGCCAGAAGGCCCCGAGACTCCAGTACCCAATTCAAGCGCCGGCTCACCATCCGTTCGAGAAGCTTACAAAGAACGTTGGTGAGGCTAATGGGGCAGTAGCTGTCCACCTCCAAAGGGCTCTTGGCCGGTTTCAAAACAGGGATGACAATGCTGTCCCGCCATTGCGACGGAAACTCACCCTCGACCAAGAGAAGGTTGTAAGTGTCGAGGAGGCGTCGCTTGCAGTCCACTAAAAGGTGTTTCAGCATCTGACAGTGGATGCGATCGGGCCCGGGAGCAGTATCAGGGCAAGCGGCAAGGGCACTGTGAAATTCCCACTCACTGAATGGAGCATTGTAGGATTCATAAGTGTGGGTGCGAAAAGAAAGACTCCGACGTTCCATCCGCTCTTTAATGGAGCGGAAGGCCTGGGGGTAATTCGCAGAAGCGGAACTCATAGCTTAGCTGTGTGCAATGACGTCGGATTCAGTACAAACTGCTCCATTCAGTGACAGCGCAGGGACGCTGGCAGGGGTCCGATAGCCGTAGACGCGTCGAATCTTGGCCCAGACCTGCGATGGAGTGACATGGAGGCCAATGGTGGACACATACCGCTACCAGCACCACTCCTTGCCTTGGCGGATAAGGAGGCGGGCCCGCGCACGCAGCCGTTTGAAGGTGATGAGGTGTTCAATGCAGGGATGTCGCTTGTGACGCTGTAGCGCCCGCCGGCGATTTTTAATCGCTGCAGCGATCTCAGGCGACCACCAAGGCACAGTCCGCCGCCGAGGGGACCCAGAGGAACAGGGAATGGCAGATTCGGCGGCAGTAACGATGCCGGTGGTGACCGATGTAACCACCGCATCAATGTCATCATTTGAGAGAGGCTCAATAGCGGCAGTGGAGGAGAACAAGTCACAGTCAGCATTATTCATAGCCCATCTCCTAGGGCGCCCAGAAGAGTGACGCTGTGGTAGTGACAGAAAGATCGGAAAGTGGTCACTACCGCACAGGTCGTCATGCACACTCCATTGGACAGACGGTAAGAGGCTAGGGCTACAGATTGAAAGGTCAATGGCGGAGTATGTGTCATGCGCCACACTGAAGTGTGTGAAGGCACCATCATTCAAAATCGAGAGATCGAGCTGCGACAATAAATGCTCAACGGTGGCGCCTCGACCTGTTGCCACTGACACACCCCACAGAGGGTTATGGGCGTTAAAGTCGCCCAGTAACAAGAAAGGTGGCGGCAATTGGGCTATCAGCGCAGCCAGGACATGCTGCGCGACATCACCCTCCGGTGGAAGGTAGAGACTGCAGACGGTAATAGCCTGCGGCGTCCACACCCTAACAGCGACAGCCTCTAAAGCTGTTTGTAGAGGGACAGACTCGCTGTGAAGAGAGTTGAGGACATAGATGCAGACGCCACCAGACACCCTTTCATAAGCTGCTCGGTTCTTATAATAACCCCAGTAGCCACGGAGGGCGGGGGTGCGCATTGCTGTAAACCAAGTTTCCTGCAGAGCAATGCAGAGGAAAGGGTGAAGGCTGATAAGTTGGCGGAGCTCAGCTAGATGGTGGAAGAAACCGCTGCAGTTCCACTGGAGCACCTGTGCTAGTGCTATTCATGGCGTCTGAGGGACCGGCGAGATCGAGGTCCTCAGCGGACGCCAGAATCTCCACCTCATCCTCAGACGCAGAGCTGGAAGGTTGCAGTGGGCTGGCTGCCACCGCGGGTTCCTTGGGCTTAGAGCTCTTCTTTGATTTCTCACGCTGCTCCTTGGGTTTAACTGGCTGGGAGGACTTCACCGATTCAGTCTCCGGGACTGAGGAAGATCGTGAAGCCCTTAGACCAGTTGATTGTGGGCACTTACGCCACTGTCGGTCGTCAGCCTTTCCGCTGGTGGAAACCTGGGAAGGGAGAGACCCAAGGGACCCCTTGCGAGCGTGAGAAGCCGAAGAAGTTGGACACTTCTCCGGCTTAGAAGCGGGTACCGACGTCCCCAATGGGGAGGATGGTGTTGCTCCTGAGGTAGGTGGCACAGGAGCAACCCGGTGGGTAGAGCCCCCCACTGGCAAAGGGGCAGGAGGAGTTGTACCACTCGTCGATCCGGCCGGAAGTCGCGAAACTGATGGGGCGAGCACAGGTGTTGTAGCAGTGGCGTAGGAAGATGTCATTCTCACTGGATGTAATCGGTCGTATTTCCTTTTGGCCTCAGTATAAGTCAGTCGGTCCAGGGTCTTATATTCCATGATTTTGCGCTCTTTCTGCAATATTCTGCAGTCTGGCGAGCAAGGTGAATGGCGCTCCCCGCAGTTGACGCAGATGGGAGGCGGGGCACATGGAGTATCGGGATGAGATGCACGTCCGCAATCTCGACATGTGAGGCTGGAAGTGCAGCGGGAAGACATATGGCCGAACTTCCAGCACTTGAAGCACCGCATCGGGGGGAGGGATATAGGGCTTGACGTCACATCGGTAGATCATCACCTTGACCTTTTCCGGTAACGTATCACCTCGAAGGCCAAGATGAAGGCACCGGTAGCAACTTGATTGTCCCTCGGACCCCGATGAACGCGCCGGACGAAATGAACACCTCTACGTTCTAAGTTGGCGCGCAGCTCGTCATCAGACTGCAAAAGGAGGTCCCTATGGAAAATAACACCCTGGACCATATTTAAACTCTTATGTGGAGTAATAGTAACGTTAACATCCCCCGTCACAAGCAAGTAACCTGCGTGACTGGGCGGAGGATGCCGTTTGTATCAGTACTGACCCAGAGCGCATTTTAGACAAGCCCTCCACCTCCCCAAACTTGTCCTCTAAATGCTCGACGAAGAACTGAGGCTTTGTGGAGAGAAAAGACTCCCATCAGCTCTCGTGCAAACTAAGAATCGGGGCGAATAAATGTTACCTCCATCCTGAGACTTACGCTCTTCCGACGGCGTGGCCAGGGAGGGGAACGTTTTCGGATCATACTTCTCAGCATTAAATTGAGCCCGAGAACGCTTAGAGACTGCTGGCGGCTGGCCGCCAGCGAGAGATGATGTACCACGCTTCATTGCGGGTCATCCGCCCTGATGCCACCTACTCCGACCAAGGGCCCTCCCCACGGGCGCCACCCAGCCACAGCAAAGGCCACCTGGCAGGATGGCCGTTGCCGGGAGTCCCGATACCCCAGGAGGATAGGCGTCTACTCCTTGGCATACGTGGGGAGTTAACGGCGCAGGCATCAGTAGAGCGACCCCTGTGTTGTCAGGGGGCTACAACCAACAGGGTACATGGCGGCCCCACCACACCGGACTGGCTACCATGCTGGATCTTAGGTGCAAAAATGTCCAAGGTCGTCATCGCAGTTAAAAGAAACTCTGCAGAGTGCAGCGTGGTAATCGCACCCAGGGACGTATCCTCGCCCAAGAGACCGAAAACGAGCGGGACACCGTTGCAACGACGAGAAAGCCGGCTAAAGGTCTAATTGCACGACGGATACAGTGCACCATGTAAGGCGCCCTTCCGCAATTGGCTCGCTCTTCGGAATAATTTAGAAAGATGGAGGCCATCACATAAGGCCGAAACATGTGAGACTCCTTTTAGTCGCCTCTTACGACAGGCAGGAATACCGCGGGCCTATTCGAACCCGCAGGGGGCCACAGGATGTGGGTACTGCGATGTTTACGTACGTCTGGCTAAGGTTAGCCATTTATACGTGCTCATCTGGAGATAGACTGGGTCGAAAATCGAACGAAGGGTAGCGGTTTTAAGGGCAGAGGGAAAAAAGTGCCAAGGCAAGCGCCAAGGGAAAAAAACCTCTGCGATAGTCAGGTCGGGTAGTAAGAGCAGTAGCGGATGTCTTGCTGACTGCGATAGGTCATGCAAGGGTAGATTATGTTAGAAGCGGGTAGTATGCAATCGGATACCGCGTCATGCAAAGTTTCGTCATAAGAGATCAGTCCTAGACGGTGCTGCAGCACAGAGTGCCGCAATTTGAGTTGTGAGAGCCCCTATCACGTTGTCAGTGATGACATCGCGCGGGCTGGGGCCCAGGTCGTCCGTCGGCGTCCGGTGGGCGTGCGTTGTAGCCAAGTGCTCGGAGATGAGTGACCGCGTAGCGGCACCACTCCATGCTCGTTGGCCGTGCAGAGAGGCTCGACGAGGGCCGTGGCTGCGTCTTCCCCGTGTTGTGGATGACGTAGCCCAAGTCCTTGAGCGTCCTTATCGCCACGCTTGCCCACTCCTCGGAGCAGAGCTGCTCGGAGTCTATGAACTTTGGTATTGGTGTGGCGCGTTCCGTCTTCTTCCTCCTCGGTGTGTCCACCGCGGTGTGCCCTGCCGCCGGCTGCTCCACCGGGGGAGCGGCGGCTGGCGTCTCTTCTCCGCCTGCTGCGTCCGCCCGGATGTCTTGGGCCATCTGCGAGCTCAGCTGCCACAGCAGGTCTCTGCGGTCAGGGTGGCCCTGAAGGCCGACTTGTCATCTTCCATGGCGGCTTTGAAGGCCGCGGCCGCCAGCATGGCGCGCATCTCTTGTACCTGCGGCGCCTGCTCAGCCGCCGTCGGCGGCCGGTCCCCCGCCCCACTCACTGGTGCGATATTCCGGCCGCCTGTTGGCAGTGGGAGCAGTCTTCTCACCTTCCGGCTCCGTCTTCTTAGGGCGGCGCTTGCGACGCCTTCGTCGTCGTCGTCGTCGTCGTCGTCGTCGTCGTCGTCGTCTCTCAGGTTGTGCCTTTTCGCCAGCGCAGCTACCACCGGTGAAAGCCGGGCAGCCACGCCAGTTGGCCACGTGTGACCCGCCACAGCGAGCACAGGTCGGCGCTGCTTCTCTTCTTCTGTCACAGACGCGGGTGTCGTGCACGCCAGCGCACTTCATGCACCGTGTTGAGTTGCGGCCACATGCCCCTCGGCTTGGCACCTGATGCACTGTATCTTTTTTTTTTTAAATTCTTTATTATCAAACCATTATATTTATACAAAGTAATCCACTACCTTACTACATTAGTGGGTCCTAACAATTATACACTGATATTAAAATGTTGCAGCTAGTTTAGTATTAGTTAGTGAGCTACAGTTTACATTAATGTTAATAACAATGGGCATCTAATATCTACATTTACTACTTATTATCTATTCCTATGACTAATTTAATTAGTATTCTGCAGCGTCACATGTGTGCCAGTAAAGATATAAACCTACTTGCATTTGCCTTGCTCTTCGAGCTAACCCCGAAGAGCATGCCCCTGGCACTGGGCAGGCCTCAATGTTAATTCGCTGCAGTCCCTATCTTTATTTCCTATAACTAATTCCTACAAACTAACTTATCCTACGTCAAATCCGGTGTGTCTCACAATCGGTGTTTGTTCCCTACTCCCCCTAGTCCTGCACGTGGCGGATTCCAACTTAGATGTAGTCGGCCAGTCCACGCACAGGCGGCATGGGAATAGGGCTCCTGGACGCAATTGGTGGTTATTGTATCTCACCTAAATAGTCAATTAGGACTTTTCGAGATACCTCGTTAGCCAAGGTGTTTAAGGTCTGAAATGTTTCCTCTTGTCTGAGTAGTTGGTACGTGTCGCGGTTGGGTAGTCTGTCTCGTAGTGTATTGGCAACATCATTGAAGAGGGGACATTCGTAAACTACATGCTCGGGTGTACCCTCTGGATCACCAGTCACACGCTGGTGATGCCCTCTTCCCAAATCGACATAGGTATGTCGGGTAGGGTCCATGGCCAGTGAGAAAATGGATCAGCCCTCGCGTAGGCTCGAAGTACTTCAGTCCAAGTCGTTCCCTGACATCAGGTAGGAACTGGAAGGTTCTTCGTCCCGTCTCTTCTGCCTCCCAAGTCTCCTGCCAGAGCTCCTCCCCTCTTTTCCTTATCTCTCTCTTATCCCCCACTCTAATACCCATAATATCGGCAATCTTCTCGTAATTTCCCTTCTTGGCCCAGTACCACGCCGCCTGCTCTCTTATCTTTATGTCCAGGGGGCAGAGCCCCATTATGGCTAATAGCCCCCCCCCCCCCGGAGATGTTCTATAGACACCTACTGCTCTTAGTACCATGCTTCTCTGGACCCGTCTCACGGCCATGGCGGGCACAACCCTCGTGAGCCTGTGCGCCCAGACTCCCGAGCCATAGCCCACAACTGAGGTTAAGATACTATTATGATAGAGTCTGATTAAGTGTGGAGGAAGATGAAATCTTTTATGGCCTATTGAAATGAGATTATTTAATATTTGAAGGGCTCTTTGCGTGACAGTGTCAATGTGTTTTCCGAAGTTCCACCTCTCATCAATGACAACTCCCAGGTAGCGTGTCTCTCGTCGTCGGAGAACTGGTGAACCGTCTATTCTTACTGTCGGGTTTCTGATAAGTTGTCCTTTTAGTAGTAAATAGGTAGATTTACTGGGTGAAATCGTCATTTTAGTCGTGTGGCACCACTGTTGGAGTTTGTCTAGTGCTGTCTCTATTTTCGGTTCAATGTCTTCGCGGCTACGGCCGCCGACCAGCAGAAGGAGGTCATCCGCGTAGGCTATCACCTCTAGCACCTCATTGCTTTGTTGCAGTCTATCTAATAAAGGCTCCATATGGATGTCCCAAAAAATGGGTCCTAAGACAGAACCTTGTGGACATCCTTTGGTAATTAACTTCCCAACTCTTTCGCTAGACGATGATAACCAGACCTCCTGATCCTTACAATAGCTCCTCAGGCAACCATATAGCGGCCCTGGACACTTTCTCCCGCAATCAGGAGAAGAGCGAAGGCCACCACAGGTTGTCGAAGGCGCCACTGATATCCACCATGATGCCTACCACGTATTTGTGTGGGGTCGAGTCACAGACCTCGGCCGCCAGGGCAATTGCATCAGATGCCGATCGCCCCGGCCTGAAACCGAACTGCCTGTCACTCATCCCACACAACACTCGGTGTGCTGTCGATCTGTCAGCCAGCAGTTTCTCTAATATTTTGCCAAATACGTCCAACAGGCAAATCGGCCTGTAGGATTTTACTTCTGCAGGGTCCTTGTCTAATCCTTTCTTTATTATAACTACATTTGCCATTTTCCATTTCTTCGGGAATCTCCTTTGTCGGAGGCATTCGTTATATAGTTCTGTTAGTGGCGCAATTAGCTGAGGCGCCAGAAACTGCACTACCTCCGCCACAATGCCGTCTGGCCCAGGTGCTTTCCCTTTTTTCAGCGATTTTATATGGGTTGCCACCTCCTCCTCTGAGAAGGGGTAGACAGCCGTTTCATTAACATATTCTTCTTGATCTTCGTCTCTCAGTTGCTTCTGCCCCTCTGTCTCCCCATCCGCATTATCGTCAGGCAACAGGGACTGGAGGAGGACCCCCGCAGTCTCCTGCCAGGACTCCGTCATCCCGTCCCCGTGCCTGACTGTTGATAGTTCCAGAGGAGAGCGGATTTTTTCCCTTACCAATTTATACGGAAGCCCCCATGGGTCAGTGACTAGCTGGTTCAGCACAAAGTTTTCCCAGCTTCTCATCCTGACTTCGCGTAGTTCCTTTTGGAACTTCCGCTTTTCCTCTCTATATAGCATCTGCCACCTTTGTCGTTCCTGCCAGACGACACTGCGCTGGTAGTGCTTCCTCAGCCTTCTGACAGATTGACGCAGTTCTCCCAGTTCAGCAGTCCATGGTGACGGAGAGGCCGCTATGGCCCTCCTCCTTGTCGGTACGGCTGCCTTCACCGCTCTTGTCACTGCATTCACCAGTTCCTCTGCTCTCTGGTCTACGGCTATGTCCAGTTGCATGTCACCTTCTGGTAATGGAGGAATGTCACACTCCCTCGCTAGACGTTCCCAATTAGCTCTCCTGTAGTTCAATTGCACCTCCCACCCCGTGGCCCAGCGGCACTCTCTGTCTCCCAAGGTGAAACATATCAAGTTGTGGTCGCTTGTGATGGCGTTCTCTATGACTTTCCAGTTTTGTATAGTGTTTGCCATATTTGGAGTTACGAGTGTGACGTCAATATTTGTGCCCTGTCCTCCCCCTGCAGCGTAGGTAGGAGGATTGCCGGCCCTATTTGCCACCACAAGTTGTGATGCCATTATGAATTCTTCAGCTTTTTCACCGTTAACGTCTCTTGTGCCGCTGTACCACAGGGGGGATTTGGCATTGATATCAGCTGTTATCACGATCTTTCTTCCCTGTAACGCCGTGGTAATTCTCGCTAGATGGTCTATATGATGTTCTATGCTATCCCCGTACTGGAAGTACATGTTTATGAGAGTTATGGTCCCCATAGGGGTCTGAAGCTCCACGACGTTACAGTGGCTAGTTGTGAATTGTGAGAGCGTGGTGACTCTCAAAAGTCTATTTGCAATTATAATTGCTGCCTTCGGGTCATCCCCTCTGCTGACTATTTGCCAGCCCGCAGCAGCAAAAGCTATTTTTCCAGCCAGGGAGTATGGCTCCTGTAGACAGAGTACATCTAGTCTCCTCTCCTCCACCTCCCTGCGGAGCTCTTGCATAACGAGTCTGCTATTATGAGTGTTAAGTTGTCCGATAGTTATTTTCGTCATTAGGGGAAGTACGTATGTATTCGGTCATGCGGCCAAGTCTTAGTCCAGTCGAATGCAATCCGTCCGTGTGCTACTACTGATTGCTCATAGATGTCGTTAAGATCAAATTTCTCACCTCGTCTTTCAAAAACTTTCTTGAGCAGATCTCGCAAGGCTCCGATGTCGGTGGGAAGATTCACTGATTTTAACTGGATCCTGTCAACAGCCTCCATAACCGAGAAGGTTATCTTTCTGCCGTCCTCATGTCCTACGCGGACCACATGTCGTAAGGCAGTGGTCAGGGTAGCCGGCTGCTCCAATCTAGATAGTTGCATGGTGTACTCCAAGTTGGGGTACACCCTAACTGGATCAACTGGTGGCAGTCTGAGTATTGGTGAACTTTGTACAGTGGGGCTCGTACTCGAGCTTGTTACTGTATTTTCTTGTATGGGTTGTTGATTTGTTTGGTTGATATGTTTGTCTTTAAGCGTTGCCACAGCCACAGGATGCCCTTGCCGTTGCTGGTGTAATTCCGGCTTTGTTCCCCGGCTTCCAGAGGAGAGAGTTCCGGCCATGAGTGGGAGATCAGTTTGTGTGCCAATGTCCATAGTTGGAATTTCAGTTTGTATTGCTTTATCTATTGTTTCAGTTTTAGTGGCGCTCGAGAGCGACCTCAAGAAATCCTTAAATCTGTTTGCCCTCATGGCGTCCCTCCTCCTTTTGCTCGGGGACTTTCGTTTCGGCATCCTGTTCGGTATGCCGGGCTCAGCCATAGTCGGTTCTAGAAATTAACCTTTGTTCCAACATTTTATACGTTGGGCAATTCCTGCCTGTGGTTCCGCAAGACTTCTTCCCGCGATTCTTACATGGTATACAGACTGCTGCTGCCTTGCAGTCTTTGCGGCCATGACCGTGCTCTCCACACCTGGTGCATGCCGGCTCCCTGGTGCACAGCCTTAAGACGTGGTCTAAGTCACCACAGTTGTGGCAACGAGGTACCACGACATAGTCTCTTGTGTTTATGGCGTGAAAGCCAACATATATTCTGCCCATTGTTATTTTTCTCCACATTTGCGCTGATACCTCGGCGACGTGATGTACAACATCACGACCCCTTGGCCCAGTCTTGAATTTTAATTTGAAACAGTTCTTAAATTCTTCTTTGTCTATATCGTCAAAGTTTTGTTTTCTAATTGTATCTAAGAGTTCGTCATTGGTCATTATTGTTGGAACGTCATATAATTTGACGAGAGGATTTCTTTTCCTCGGTGGTTCGCATTTGACCACCGAGTTCAGTTTTTGGTTGTTCAGCAATTTTTATCTTCCTCAGAGGCTACTTCTACGATGACAGAGTTTCTACTCTGTTTTATTTTCTTGATTCTGATTTTGTCCTTTACAGGGTCAATGCTTTTCGTAAATAATTCTTGAATTTTTTTCACACTTGTGTCTTGCCCAGGTAGTGTCCTGAGGAAAACTGCAGTGTCTGTTCTCTTTGTCATTCTTTCAATAGTGTCTTTTGTCGTGTTTTGTGGGCGCTTAGTGGGCGCTCGCGCGGCCACGGCAGCCCACGTCTTTGTCGGTTGCCTTCTTAATCTATCGTTCTCCTTTTCAAGCTCCTCTACCCTACCTTCTAGCTTAGCGTGGGCAATAGCCCAAGCTGCCAACTCATTTTTGATAATGGCAAGTCCTGCTTGGCTTATCTTTCCGTTTTTAATTTGCTGCTCCATGAGCGTCGTGATTCTCGTGTACCTTTCCATGACTGTTTCATTCTCTGCCTGTCCCTGCTCGTCCTGGGGAGAGGGATCAGGCACAACGGAAGCTCGTTAAGGCGCACACGAATCACTCGTTTCGTTTGTAGCCATGATTGAACGAGTGATAAAAAAGGGGTGGGAGCCCGTCTCTTGCCCCGGACCGGCTCCTCTGGCATGGGGGGGGGGGGGGGACGACTTTTGCAGCTCGCCCACCGACCTCGCCCCTAGGTCAAGGGCACTTCCGAGCTGCCAGGTTCAGCGCACCGTCACCAGTGCACTGGTCCTCCTCGGTGTCCCCGTCATCGCCGATTTCACGCGACGCTCCTCGGCAACTGCACCCTGCACTCCGGAGAGGCGGATGCACCTCTCGCCCTTCGCCGCCTACTTGCCCGAGTTTCCACCTCCGGCCAAGGACCCACTCCTACTCAGGTGGCGGGCCGGTCCCCCAGACGTTCGGCGGTCTGGACCCATCTAACCTGGCCCAGGCGATGTCACCACCTCCTGGGTTTGGCAGAACACGCCCCGGTTACCCAGGGGCGCGGCGAAGCGCCCTTGCCGACTCGCGCCGCGATCCCACGCCGACAAACTAGATCGCCGGCATGCAGGGCACGTGCTGGTCTGTACCCTGCGAACAAAAGGGACTGTTGTTCGGTCCCTCGACACAGCTCCCCCTGTGCCACGCACCCTTCGCTTTCGCATCGGGTTGGGTCGCAGCTCTCCCTTTTGACGCAAGGCAAAATGCCAAGCTTGACGTCTGGCACCACGGGAAGGCGGAAAGAGCCACTTGGGAAGGAGAGGCTGTATGAGACGCATCACTTCCCCGAGTGAGGACTGTCGCGGCACGCTCGACGTGAAGCGATACGCTCCAGTGCGAGCTTCCGTGCCTTACGGCGCGCCGGCGACGGGCAGGCCCGCACCGAAACGCGCCGTCAAGCGACTGACCTCACGCCAGACATGCACTGTATCTTAGGGTCCATGCCCAGGGGGAGAGCTTCTGCTGTCACCGGGAAGCCTGGAAGCTTCCTTAACCCGAAGATGTCGCCGCCGTCCGTCGCAGTACCCACTACGATGAACAACGGCGGCCTCTTCCTGTTCGTCCGAATGTGCAGCTTGATAGTTGCACCCCGGAATCCTGCTCGTGTCAGCCCTTCCTGGACTGTCTCCTCGTCGAAAATCCAAGGCAGCCCGCTGATCAGGGCCTTCGATTGCTTCTCGCGCTGTCTTGGCGCCGTCGTCTTCTCCACGCTGGGTGGATCCACAATGTGGGCGGCCACAGCGCTCTTCAGTGCACGCTGGTCGGCCGCACTCGCTGCCTGGTGTTGGATGATAGCGCCTGAGTCAAGTGACTGGACGCCAAACTCTTCGCTGCAGCAGCTGCCTATAACATCATATATCACTGTCCACAACCCTCTACTGCACTGGATGTACAGAGGGGGGACAGGTACATGAAGTTCTTCACGCTTCCGATCCGCAATTCCTACTGGGTTGCGGCGTCGGCGGCTCCTTCTAAACGACTGTCTTCTTCAGTGCGTTTCTGCCCATACTGTGACGCTAGAGAACACGACAAATTTCCAGAGTCGTAATAACGACACACGAGAATTTGCGCTAGCGTTGCGTCACAGTCAGAGCACGGCTTCGCAGCTCATCTTCACGCCTAGAGCAGGTAGCGCGCTTCACCACAGATGCGCGCGCCTCCGCTGCTCAGCTGCAACTCAACCGCCGCAGACAGTAGTTGTAAATTGCATTTGCTATGTACTGTAAAGCTGACCTACGATTATTTGCACTTAGACATTGAGGGCCTATTTTTTGTGTTAGAGTGCAAGTAGTGCTGTAGACTTCTTATTCGTTGAGACAAGTCATTTTCAATAAGTTTTCTATCAGCACACCTAGGATAATTGAAAAATATCATGTTATAACAAAATGGTGACTCCCAGCAACTGAAATTAAAACCGTTTTAGGTTGCACAGAAAGAACATTTATTTCTTGATGACCAATTTCGGGCTATTTGTCCATTAACAAATCAGCCTGAGAGAAAATGTGGGAGATGTTACAGCGTACAGCAACAAAGTTTACAAAACTGCATCACAGCAGCAACTTAGGCTCTACAGTACCAATACTGTTTCAAATTAGATGGCGTAACAAAGGTGAGTATTACGTTACACCAGTCATAAAAGTCGAAAACTGGTCATGAAATGAGTAACTGTGATAATAGATGATGTGGTCTCCACATGTGCTCGTCGCTAACCGTCAGAGCGAAAACGCCTCTAAGATGTGTGTACGACGTTCACATGATCTAAGAGGTGCGCAATAAACTGACTTTCATCATCTAACTTTTTTAGAACGTTTTCAGTAATCTTTCACTTCAAAACACAATTTTAACGAAGGGGCAAGAAGATGTCAAGTAATGTTTGGCACTAAAAAATATATTTCACGTTATTGACTGGCTAATATAGATATTTATCACTGTCATTTTTTTTAGATGTGATAGATCGAACATCCATCGCCTGACGGTTTTAAAAGTTGTTTAGTACTGTCACCTCAACAACTATCATTTTAGGGTGGAGGAAGATAATTCACTTTTATTACATTAAAAAGGTAATTGACACTATAGATTGTTTTTGCTGATAGTTCAGATGTACCTTTATACCCGAACAGCTGCAGCTGGCGGTTGCCACACTGAGGAGGGCTGCTCGATTTAACAATCAGAACTACGGTTTCAGGGCTCTCTAAAAAGTTTCCAGACTATCTCTCACCCTTTCCATAGGAAACTACCAAATAACACCACGAGCTAATGCCAATATAAGACCTATGGCATGTTAAGCTTACTGATACTAAAGCGCAATTAATTTTACTAAAAATGTACCGTTTTAGAGAGATCTGTAATGTTGTGTAAAACGCAAGTATAACTACGAAAAACACCACATAGAATATGGTAACTTCGTGAACACATATCAGCATGGCGGCTGCTCGTTGTATCCTGTCAGTCGGATCTCTGACGTCAAGAATACATCATTATTCTGTCACTGGAACTAGTTAACATTGTACGGTATTCAGACCACCACATTTAGATGCAATACAACCATTCTTTACAAGCAGATCCAGATGGAAATGAAGGTTTTTACAAAGATATTTCGTGTGGCTCTCTAATGTAGTAAACGTCCTTGGATTTTCTGCGAGCCCTCCAACGCATAGCTACCTTCCATTCCTATTTACCGTAAATATTGACATCTTGTATGCTCCATTCATATCCAGATTTTTCCATATATATTGAATTTAACACAATTTGTAAACCTCACTTGCGTACCAGCAACGGATTGTTCTTTTTCCAGTCACAACTAGTATTATTCCTTCATGGTAATCGTTTTTGCCAAATACTTCAGTTTGTATTTTTTGACATCGACATTTCTATGTCCTGTTTTCTTCTGCGTAAACATAAAAACAACTTATAGCCTTAAAGGAGTAATATTTACAACAGGGAATGGTTTAAATCTGTTGGATGCATTGCTTCTTTTTATTAAGATCTGCAGAATATTATTTTTGGAAACCAATCAATTTGTTAATATTTCTATTTCGGGATAATATGGAGGACAATATCTTGAATTCAGAAAAATACGGTTCTCCAGATTTAAAATAATACTTAGGTTGTTCTTGTTGGTGTCTGTGTCAACAATTTCCACATAGTTATAAGTAAATAATTAAAACTATTGGCAGACAGAACAGTTTATGCTCTTCTCCGTCTTGATTGTCTGGAAGATTTATTTGTACACCAGTCAACTTGTTATACTCTTAGTGTCTCCATTAGATATCTTAAAAACACAAACACAACACAGATGCTGTTACATAAACTGCCGACCGAAGTGGCCGAGCGGTTCTAGGCGCTTCAGTCTGGAACAGCGCGACCGCTACGGTCGCAGGTTCGAATCCTGCCTCGGGCATGGATGTGTGATGTCCTTAGGTTAGTTATGTTTAAGTAGTTCTAAGTTCTAGGGGACTGATGACCTCAGATGTTAAGTCCCATAGTGCTCAGAGCCATTTGAACCATTTTTTTTTTTTTGTTACATAAACTGTTTGATAGTTTGTACCACATAGAAGCGATTGGCATTGAATATAATGGAGTACATTGTAAACGCTATTTTTTGCTATTTAATACACTCAGACTGTCTTTCACAAGATCAAACGTACCATCCATTCTGCAGTTATAAATCGTGAGCCTTTAGCAGCCGCTGGTGAAGTATCAGTGCAGTAGCGAGTCGCATATTTAGCTTTCATATTTGTTATGTAGTTTGATTCTCAATTTCTTTCCGAGTGTTTGTGCGCTTGCATATTTAATTACATAAAATCCTCGCGTATTCTCGTATTTGAGAGGAGTAATATTGCTTATTGATAGTCGTAGAGTATAAATTCGCGGAGTTGTTAGATATTAGCAGTAGGATGGACAGGGTGTATTCGTGCTGCGTGCGGGCGCAGGAGGAACTGGCCGCGGTTCGCGAGCAGCTGAGCGTGCTGTTGGCCACGGTCAGCCGCCTTCAGGCTGTTGACCACGGTCAGCCGCCTTCAGGCTGCTGCCTCGAGGTGCAGCGACGGCGGAGAGTCTGGCGCGTCTCTTGAGACCCCAGGTGTCGCTTGCTGCGTCCGCTGACTCAGCCGCCGAGGCACCTTATAGTGTACCCGGCGCGTTGGGGCCGCCCTCACCTCAGGGTGAGTGGCGGACTTCAACGCGTTCGCGTCGCTCGAGACGGAGGGTCTATGTGGAGGCTGTCCGGCTGGCCTCGCCCGCTCGTCCTGTCAGTGGGCAGGTGGCCGCTCCTTCAGCAGGGCCCGAGCAGGCACACAGAGGCAAAGGCTTGCTGGTTATTGAAAGTTCCAACGTTAGGCGGGTGATGGAGCCCCTTAAGGAAATAGCGTAAAGTGCTGGAAAGAAATCCAACGTGCACTCGGTTTGTCTGCTGGGAGGCCTCATCCGAGATGTGGAGGCGGCCTTGCCTGCGGCTATCGAGCGTACCGTGTGCAGTCGTCTGCAAGTAGTTGCTCACGTCGGCACCAGTGACGCCTGTCGCTTGGGTTCTGATGCGATCCTCAGTTCCTACAGGCGGCTGGCGGATTTGGTGAAGACCGCTGGCCTCGCACGCGGGGTGCAAGCAGAGCTCTCTATTTGCAGCATCGTTCCCAGAGTGGATCGGGGTCCTTTGGTTTGGAGCCGAGTGGAGGGTCTCAACCAGAGGCTTCGTCGACTCTGTGACGGTCTTGGCTGCAGATTTCTAGACTTGCGCTATTGGGTGGGGAATTTTAGGACGCCCCTAGATAGGTCAGGGGTGCACTACACAAAGGAAGCGGCTACTCGGGTAGCAGAGTACTTGTGGCGTGCCCATGGAGGTTTTTTTAGGCTAGGCAGTAGTACGAGGTGTCCTAAAGAACACTCACCAGTCTACGTGCAGGCAGGGAAATCAGGACGCGCTCAGTGTAAAGACACTTCAGCTATCATGATATTAGCAGTAAATTTTCAGAGTGTTCGGAATAAAGTTCCTGAATTTAGTGCCCTCCAGGAATCGTGTGGCGCGCAAATTATTCTCGGGACTGAGACCTGACTGAACACTGAGATAGGAAGTTCTGAAATATTTAGTGAGGGTTGGAACGTGTATCGGAAAGACGGATTAGACACTGTAGGAGGTGGCGTCTTCATTGCAGTTGACAAAAATATTGTGTCTACTGAGGTCGAAGTAGAGTGTGATTGTGAAGCTATCTGGACACGTTTAACAGGGCTAGGGGAAATAAAGTTAATTGTGGGGTGTTATGATCGGCCACCACGTTCCACCGTGACAGTTCTAGAATCATTCAAAAGGAGTCTACATTCTGTATAGCAGAAGTACCCGGATCATGCTATATTAGTCGGAGGAGACTTCAACCTACCTAGTATAGACTGGGATGTCTATGGATTCATTATAGGTGGTACAGACAAGCCGTCGTGTGAGTTACTGTTGAACACATCCGAAAACTGTCTTGAGCAACTAAATCGACAGCCAACGCGTAATGGAAATATTTTAGATCTGGTAGCCACGAACAGACCAGACCTCATCGACGGTGTCAGTGTTGAGACAGGGATTAGTGATCATGATGTTGTCATTAAGACTATGGTTACGAAAGTTAAAAAATCGGTCAAGAAGGCTAGGAGAGTATTCTTACTAGAAAGAGCAGATAAGCAGTTGTTAGCATCAAACTTAGTAAATGAATCGACTTCATTTGCTTCCGGTACGATGGACGTGGAAGAATTATGGGCAAAATTTAAACACATTGTAAATCACCCATTGGACAAGTATGTGCCAAAAAAGTGGGTTACGGACGAAAAGACCACCGTGGTTTAACAGCGCAATTCGGAGAATGCTCAGGAAGCAGACAGTTGCACTCGCGGTACAAGAAAGATTGGGAGAATGAGGACAGGCAAAAGTTAGTAGAGATTCGTGCTGCTGTACAATGAGTGATGCGCGAAACAAAACGAAAGCTGAAATTTTAAATTTAGCATTTGAGAAATCTTCCACGCAGGAGGATCGTACAAACATACCGCCGTTTGAGTCTCGTACAGATTCCCGTATGGAGGACATAGTGATGGACATTCCTGGGGTTGTGAAGCAGCTGAATGGGTTGAAAATAAATAAATCGCCAGGTTCTGATGGGATTCCAATTCGGTTTTACAGAGAGTACTCTACTGCATTGGCTCCTTAGCTTGCATTTATCGCGAATCTCTTGCCCACCGTAAAGTCCCGAGCGACTGGAAAAAAGCGCAGGTGACGCCTGTATATAAGAAGGGTAGAAGGACGGACCCTGAACATTACAGACCAATATCCTTAACATCGGTTTGTTGCAGGATTCTCGAACATATTCTCAGTTCGAATACAATGAATTTCCTTGAGACATAGAAGTTTCTGTACATGCATCAGCACGGCTTTAGAAAGCATCGCTCCTGCGAAATGCAACTCGCCCTTTTTTCACATGATATCTTGCGAACCATGGATGAAGGGTGTCAGACGGATGCCATATTCCTTGACTTCCGGAAAGAGTGACTCGGTGCCCCACTGCAGACTCCTAACTAAGGCACGAGCATATGGGATTGGTTACCAAATACGTGAGTGGCTCGAAGACTTCTTAAGTAATAGAACCCAGTACGTTGTCCTCGATAGTGAGTGTTCATCGGAGGTGAGGGTATTGTAAGTAGGCTGTTTGTTTTCTTATTGGCAACGTTACGTAGCGCTCTGTATGAAAATCACTGGCTGTGCTGTGTGCAGTCTGTGGCTAGTTTGCATTGTTGTCTGCCATTGTAGTGTTGGGCAGCTGGACGTGAACAGCGCGTAGCGTTGCGCAGTTGGAGGTGAGCCGCCAGCAGTGGTGGATGTGGGGAGAGAAATGGCGGAGTTTTGAAATTTGTAAGACCGGTTGTCATGAACTGCTATGTATATTATGATTTTTCAACACTATTAAGGTAAATACATTGTTTGTTTTCTATCAAAATCTTTCATTTGCTAACTATGCCTATCAGTAGTTAGTGCCTTCCGTAGTTTGAATCTTTTATTTAGCTGACAGTAGTGGCGCTCGCTGTATTGCAGTAGTTCGAGTAACAAAGATTTTTGGTGAGGTAAGTGATTTGTGAAAGGTATAGGTTAATGTTAGTCAGGGCCATTCTTTTGTAGGGATTTTTCAAAGTCAGATTGCGTTGCGCTAAAAATATTGTGTGTCAGTTTAAGCACAGTCTCGTATAATTTTTCTAAGGGGACGTTTCAGTATTATCTGGAGTGCCCCAGAGAAGTGTGGTAGGTCCGCTGTTTTTCTCTACCTACATAGATCTTTTGGATAGGTTGTATAGCAATGTCCGGCTGTTTGCTGATGATGCTGTGGTGTCGTCGTTGAGTGACTGTAGGAGGATACAAGATGACTGACAGGATTTGTGATTGGTGTAAAGAATGGCAGCTAACTCTAAATATAGATAAATGTAAATTAATGCAGATAAATAGGAAAAAGAATCCTTTAATGTTTGAATACTCCATTACTAGTATAGCGCTTGACAGTCACGTCGATTAAATATTTGGGCGTAACATTGCAGAGCGATATGAGGTGGGACAGGCATGTAATGGCAGTTGTGAGGAAGGCGGATAGTCTTCTTCGGTTCATTGGTAGGATTTTGGGAAGATGTGGTTCATCTGTAAAGGAGACCGCTTATAAAACACTAATACGACCTATTCTTGAGTACTGCTCGAGCGTTTGGGATCCGTATCAGGTCGGATTGAGGGAGGACATAGAAGCAATTCAGAGGCGGGCTGTTAGATTTGTTACTGGTAGGTTTGATCATCACGCGAGTGTTACAGAAATGCTTCAGGAACTCGGGTGGGAGTCTCTAAAGGAAAGGAGGCGTTCTTTTCGTGAATCGCTACTGAGGATATTTAGAAAACCAGCATTTGAGGCTGACTGCAGTACAATTTTACTGCCGTCAACTTATATTTCGCGGAAAGACCACAAAGGTAAGATAAGAGATTAGGGCTCGTACAGAGGCAGTCATTTTTCCCTCGTTCTGTTTCAGAATGGAACAGGGAGAGAAGATGCTAGTTGTGGTACGAGGTACCCTCCGCCACGCAGGGTGGATTGCAGGGTACGTATGTAGATGTAGCTTCGCGTGTAGTAATACGACATTCTTTAGCCAAAGAAGATATAAAAGTTTGGCATTGAAGCACATAAGGGCACTTTATAAAGTCTATAAGATAGTTACCAATACATTTGTTCACTCCTGTACTTGCGATTTGGCATATAAATTTGTTAAATATCTTTAATCCACAGTTGGTGATCATCCACAGTAAATTGTCTATTCTATCTTATCTATCCTGGTCCTGAAGGTAATAGTCATCTACACAGAGTTGCTACATTATCGCACAGTCCGTGACTTAGGAAACAGTAAAAAACCGAAAATGGAAACCAGCAGCAATGGGAACGAAACTCAAAAATTGGAGAAACTAAAAGCAGAAGGAAGGCTTAAAAATCCACTACAGAAAGGGGTTGGTCGTCCCCAAAAAAAGCTTCAAATGACTGACGTCATTTCACTGGCACTAATAAACTCGAGAACGCGATCGGCCGAGCGTGTCATCTGCTAAAATTGACGATATATCAGGCGACAGCTGTAGACGGGCGCGTAACGGAGTAAAATAGGGGCACTCAAAAAGTGTCTTACCGTCCACAGCTGAGAGCAGTGGGGACAGAGTGGGGGAGGATCACCACTTAAAAGATGTCCATGGCTAAAAAGACAGTGCCCTATCCGGAGTCTAGTTAAAATTACCTCCTCCCGACGACGCGTTCGGGAGGAAGAGGTCCAAGCACAAGGAAGAGCTTTCATGTCCCGCAATTTATTATGGGGAAGTGTCGACCAATGTGCGTGCCATAAAAGAACAACTCGACGACATAAAACGCTCCGTAGATCGGCGAAGGGAATCGATTGAATAGCTGGCCGAAGAAGAGACTGCAGCCTTGGCCGCTATATCGGCCGCCTCATTTCCATAGATACCAACGTGTCCCGGGAGCCAGAGGAACGCCACCGAGACGCCCCCCAGGTGGACAGGGTAAAGAGCTTGGAGACTGAGGGGAGAGCTGAGAGAATCTGAACAGATAACATACTGTATCCGCTGATGGCGGCGGATGTAGTAAACAGCCTGGAGAACAGCGTAAAGCTCCGCAGTATAAACCGAACACTGGTCGGGAACCCGAAATTGATTTGGGGTGTCGCCAACAATATAGGCACTCCCTACACCAAACTATGTTTTTGAGCCATCAGTGTAAATAAATGTGGCTTCCTTCATTTGTGCACATAGAGCAGAAAATGCCCGACGATAAACATCCTTGGGAAACTGACAAAGGTCACTGAGCAGGCAGATCCGGGGACGGAGCCAAGGCGGTGCTGTACCCCAAGTTGTCAAGAAGGTTTTAGGAAAGCGGAAGGAAAGAGAATGGAGCAGTTGACGGAAACGGACTCCCGGTGGTAGTAGGGAGGAAGGGCGGCCTGCATACCCTATATCAAAGGAGGCGTCGAAAAAAATGTCATGGGCTGGATTAGCAGGCATGGAATGCAGATGGCTAGCATAACGACTCAGGACTGCTCGCCGATTGGACAGCGGAGGTTCAGCAGTCTCAGCATAAAGGCTTTCCACAGGGCTGGTGTAAAAAGCTCCAGACACTAAACGTAATCCACGGTGGTGGATAGAGTCGAGACGCCGAAGAGGCGCGATAGAGGCGGAGAAGAACCACTCGGTCCGCTCCCCAGGAGATACCATTCAGGACACGGAGGTTGTTGAGGGATCGCAGACAGCGAGCCGAAAGATAGGAAACGTGGGAGGACCAGCACAGTTTTCTGTCAAACATAAGACCAAAGAATTTAGCGACGTCCGAAAACGGAAGGTTGACAGGTCCTAGATGTAAGGAGGGTGGAAGAAACTCCTTACATCGCCAAAAATTAACACAAACGGTCTTACTGGGAGAAAAACGGAAGCCGGTTTCGATGCTCCAAGAGTGGAGGCGATCGAGACATCCTTGAAGACGTCGTTCAAGAAGGCTGCTCCGTTGAGAGCTGTAGTAGATCGCAAAATCGTCCACAAAGAGGGAGCCCGAGACATCAGGAAGGAGACAATCCATAATTGTATTTATGGCAATGGCAAACAGTACAACACTCAGCACGGAGCCCTGGGGTACCCCGTTTTCTTGGGAGAAAGTACGGGAGAGAGTAGTGTTCACCCGCACTCTAAATGTGCGCTCTGCCATAAATTCGCGAAGAAAAATGGGCAGCCGACCTCGAAAGCCCCAAGAGAACAGTGTGCGGAGGCTGCCTGTCCTCCAACAGGTATCGTATGCTCTCTCCAGATCAAAAAATATTGCTACCGTTTGTCATTTCCGGAGAAAATTGTTCATGATGTAAGTGGAGAGAGCAATAAGATGGTCAACTGAAGAACGATGCTTTCGGAATCCGCATTGGGCAGGTGTTAGACTGCGGGACTCCAGCCACCAAGCTAAACGGCAATTCACCATACGCTCCAAAACCTTACACACACTACTCGTGAGAGAAATGGGGCGATAGCTAGAGGGGAGATGTTTGTCCTTTCCAGGTTTCGGAACAGGAACGACGATAGCGTCCCGCCATCGTCTGGGAAAAGTACTGTCTGTCCAAATTCGATTATAAAGGCGAAGGAGGTAACGCAGACTATGGGTTGATAGATGCAACAACATTTGGACGTGGATAGCATCCGGTCCTGGGGCGGAGGAGCGAGAAGAAGAGAGTGCATGTTGGAGTTCCCGCATGGATAAAACAGTATTGTAGCTTTCGCGATTTTGAGAGGAGAAAGCAAGAGGTCGCACTTCCACTGCACGTTTCTTCGGGAGAAACGCTGGCGGGTAATTTGAAGAGCTCGAAATCTCAGCAAAGTGCTGACCCAATGAGTTAGAAATTGCGGCGGGGTCCACTAATGTATCACGCGCGACAGTGAGCCCAGAGACCGGGGAGAAACTAGGCGCGCCTGAGAACCGTCGAAGCCGACTCCAAACTTCCGAGGAGGGAGTGAAGGTGTTAAATGAGCTAGTAAAGAATTTCCAGCTTGCCTTCTTGCTATCGCGGATGACGCGACGGCATCGCGCACGGAACTGCTTATAGCGGATACAGTTGGCCAAAGTAGTATGGTGGCGGAAAACGCGAAGAGCACGTCGCCGCTCACGTATTGCGTCACGGTACGCCTCGTTCCACCAAGGAACTGGGGGGGGGGGGGGGGCGCCGGGGCAATTCGGAGGTGCGTGGTATTGAACGTTCCGCAGCTGTAAGAATAACGTCGGTAATATGTGTGACCTCATCGTCGACGCTGGGAGAGTGGCGGTCATCGAATGTCTCTAGAGGCGAAAAAAGTGTCCAATCGGCTTGGGCAAGCTTCCAGCGTCGTGGGCGCATATATGGCAGTTGAGGCTGCAGTCTAAGGACACATGGAAAGTGGTCACTCATGTGTGTGCCATCAAGGGCGAACCATTCGAAGCGCCGAGCTAGCGGAACAGTACCGACCGAAAGGTCCAAATGAGAGAAATTTGTCGTGGAGGCAGACAAAAATGTAGGGACCCCAGTGTTGAGGCAAACTAGATCCGCTTGGTGGAAGACGTCTAGCAATAGCGAGCCACGTGGACAAGGATGTGGAGATCCCCAAAGCGGGTGGTGGGCATTGAAGTCCCCAACCAGCAAATAGGGGGGTGGAAGCTGACCAAGAAGATGAAGGAGATCAGCTCGTGCCATTGGTGTGGACGATGGAATGTATACAGTACAAAGAGAAAAGGTATATCCAGAAAGAGAAAGACGGACAGCGACTGCTTGGAAGGAAGTGTTTAAGGGGATTGGGTGATAATGGAGTGTATCATGGAGAAGAATCATGAGTCCATGGGCAGTAGCGCCTTCAACAGAGGGGAGATCAAATCGGACAGACTGAAAATGGGGGAGAAGAAAGTGGTCATGGGGACGCAGCTTTGTTTCCTGAAGACAGAAGATGACCGACGAGTAGGATCGTAGGAGGATCGACAATTCATCCCGATTGGCTCTAATGCCGCGGATATTCCAGTGGATAATGGACATAGGGTGAACAGAAAATGGAGGAATGTGACCAAGGTTGCCGTCAACTCAACGACTGCTCAGAGCTTGCGACCGACAGCATGGAATGGCATTCAGCCGAAGGCAGAAGATCCTGAACCATAGGTTGTTCAGGAGCAGCTCCTGCCACCAGCGATCGGCCGGTTGATCGGCCGCCAGCAGTGCGCTTCGGCGACACACAAGACGGCCGAGGGCGATTTCCGCCAGGTGGTGCTGTAGATGGGACACGCCTTGGCAGAGAAGGAGATGAACTGGGTTTCTTAGTAGCCTTCTTGGAAATATGATGTTTAGATGAAGGAAGAACCGATGGTTGTGTAGTTGGGGTATGTAAATAATCTTCACGATTATGCTCTTTTTTCGAAGTCTTGGTGTCTGGCTTTTGGGCTCAAGATTTAGCAGAACCCGATGAAGGGTGAGCCATAGAGTGGGCAAGCGAAAGTGGTGAGGTTGAACGGGCGATCTTTGCGCTGGCCGATCTGACGACTGTGGCACTAAACGTGAGGTCGCAAGTCTGCGTGGCTGCCTCCTTTGTTGGCCGAGGAGAAGCAAGGACAGTGCTGTATTTTCCTGTCTGAGGCACGGTGGGTTGTCGACTGGCGAATAATTTTCGTGCAGCAAAGGTCGACACCTTTTCCTTCACTCTGATTTCCTGGATGAGCTTTTCGTCTTTAAAAACGGGGCAATCTCGAGAGGAAGCAGCGTGGTCACCCATACAGTTGATGCAGCGAGGGGATGGAGGTGGACAAGCACCCTCATGGGCACCCTTACCACACACAACACATTTGGCCGGATTGGAACAGGACTGGCTGGTGTGATTGAACCGCTGACACCGATAGCAACGCGTAGGGTTTGGGACGTAAGGGCGAACGGAAATTATCTCCTAGCCTGCTTTGATTTTCGATGGGAGTTGAACTTTGTCAAATGTCAAGAAGACAGTGCAGGTTGGAATGATGTTCGTGTCAACCCTTTTCATAACTCTATGAACAGCTGTTACGCCCTGGTCAGACAGGTAGTACTGAATTTCTTCGTCAGACAATCCATCGAGGGAGCGTGTATAAACGACTCCACGCGAAGGATTAAAATTACAGTGCGCTTCAACCCGGACAGGGAAGTTGTGGAGCAGTGAAGTACGCAGCAATTGTTGTGCCTGGAGGGCACTGACTGTTTCTAACAACAAGGCGCCATTCCGTAACCTGGAACAAGACTTTACAGGACCTGCAATTGCGTCGACACCTTTCTGAATAATGAAAGGGTTGACCGTGGAGAAGTCGTGACCTTCGTCAGACCGAGAAACAACAAGGAACTGTGGCAACAATGGAAGAACCGTCTGTGGCTGAGACTCAGTGAACTTACGCTTGTGAGCAGACATAGTGGAAGGTGAGGAAACCATTGCAGAAGAATCCCCCATGATTACCGGCGTCTCCGATGGAGCGCTCCTCCCTTGTGGGGCACTCCCGCCTTTGTTCACACCTCAGGTCACACTTCCCGACAAACGGATGGAGGGACCAATCGGCACTTTCGGAAGGTATCAGCTCGGGTAATCACCCCTCCCTGGGCCTGGCCGTTACCAGGGGGTACGTACGTGTCCTACCTGTCTACCCGGGGCGGGGAATTACGCGTTACCCCTTCACCGGCTACGCACAAAAATGCGTGCGTCCACCTTCAGACATGCACAGGGAGGAAGAAAGAGAAAGGGAAAAACAAAGAAGGGGAAAGGAAAGAAGAGAGGTCTCAAACGCCGCAGCGGAGAAAAGGGGAAAGAGAAGAGGTAAGGAAAAAAGGACAAAGGAAGGATGAAGAGATACAAGCAGAGAAGGCGAAGAATGCGTTACATTTACGAGCGTCCTTTTCTGGACGTAGGCACAAACCATATTCCCAGAGGGGGAGAAAGGGAAGGAAAGAGCCACAGGTGAGGGGACGGGGGGCGAAGACAGGGGATAGGGAAGGATGCGGAAAAGGAAGGCATGCAGCCTGAAAAGGAAGGAGGGCCACATTAGCTCGGGGTCCCGTGTTCGCTACGCACGTATCCACAAAAGAGTTGTGGACCCCCTGGGGGGCATTTTCGATGTGATTTATGTTAGCAGTTTTAGTAACAAAACTGTCCAGGTTTCACAATAATTTCATGACATTTCCAATTACACCTCCTAAATTAAGAGTGCTGCTGGGTGCTGCTCATCAGGCTTCTGGAGTGTCACACCAGCATCACAGTTTTATTCCATGAGAAAGAGGCCATACTCTTCCTACAGAACGTTGCTCTTGTTAGTATCCTATAAGAAAACGGACTTGCCTCATCAATAAATGTAGACCAATGAATGTAATGGTTGTACGCTGTATTTTCACCACTCCAGTCAAACTTTCTATTTCTACAACTGCAAGTCAGCTCATTTCAAGCTACACAAACATTGACCCACCTTCTTAATTGGTAATGCTTACATCTGTTCAGTCTTCTAATGAAATTTTCGTTTAAATTTGACTATGAAATACAATTAATAACTTACCATATCATTCTTTAATTCATATAAGTTTATTTAACATGAAATTATTTTACATTTCTAAAGTCAAATATTTTATTATGCACAACTATAGTGTCAAATGTTTATATTGCATAAGCTTACAAAAAGTGTAATTTTGCCAACAACATATGGTAGGCATTCACTGCATTCAGCGAGGTACTATGCTTGTCATAGAAACTAGTGTGAGACTGTTATAAACCCTTCCATTTGTACTTCTCGTTATTGCGAAAATAGCTCACAGTAAAAGCCTTTCATTGCCTTAATTTGAATCTAAATTCATCAGATATTAGGCATATTGAAAACCTACTGGACTATGCAGACCTTATCACCGTATCGACGTACAAGACAACATTCACATCGTAACTTGTTCACCTGTTATTCTAGTACTACCCGTGTTCTGATATACGAAAAGCAAAAGACGTTACATAAGTGACCATAATGATCACACAGTGTAATAAGTGGTTAAAATAAAGGATGGAAGATTACATATAAACACTATGGTTCTATGATCACGTAAATCTCATTAAAATCCTTTTGGTTGTACTGATTAATCATTATGCAAACTACAAAAATAGCATATAGTTGAAAACTAAAGCTTACCTTTTTTATTGTCCCATACATGACGAGGTTATCAGAGATGAATGAATCTCGCAAAGGCAAAAGAATGGGACGGACATCGGTGGACTTCTTTCCGAAAGACCCATCCGACATTAGCATAAATTACTCTAATGAAACCGCGATTAGCCTAAATCTGGACGGTTACATGGTCATTTGATGTCTGCTCCTCCTACACAGGAGTCCACTGGCTAAGCTCTGTGTCACCAATTTTTTGTTAAATATGGCTTACAATGACGATGTTGCATTAAAAATATTGAAAGTTACGTTCCTACAAACACCATAGTTCAATTAAAAACTTGGACTCCTGACATAAGAGAAACTATATGAATACTAATCAAAGGTCAGGAAGGGACCTACTTCAATTTATTGCTGGTACAGCAATATCCTATGTAATATAATGTGTTGGAGTGTGTATGTGTATCAGCATAACTAGGAAGAATAAAAATGACTTGTTCAGTTTGTATTGGATTGTAACTATACCGCTGAATTTTTTTTTTTTTTGTGGTTTTAGGGCGCACAACTTCAATGGTCATTAGCGCCCTGACTACTCTAAGAATGCACCGCGAGGCACAAGTTGACAACAACAACTAAAAGGGAAAACACGATAAAAGACAGACTGACAGGCATAGGATTAAAAAACAGCATCATCAAATGTCCTTAGAGAGGTTTGTCAAATTGATAAAACGAAGAACACGAGCAGCTGCTCGTGGGTCATCCGCTAAAATGGCATCGAAAGTACTTGGCAGGTTAAGATCTAGACGCAGTGTGTTAAAATCTGGACAGGACAGTAAAATGTGTCGAACCGTCAGCAAGTGCCCACATGGGCAGAACGGCGCCGGCGCAGCCGTCAGCAGATGTCGATGACTGAATTGGCAGTGTCCAATTCTTATCCGGGCCAAAACTACCTCCTCCCGCCGAGAAGGGCGTGAGGAGGACGTCCAAGCCACGGGAAGAGGTTTTAAGGCCCGAAGCTTGTTGTCTGTAAGTGCAGCCCAATCGGCATGCCACAGCGATAAAATGCGCCGACAAATGACCCTGCTAAAATCGGACGAAGGGACACAACAAGAAGCTGTCCGAGGCTGGAGGACCGCAGCCTTGGCCGCGGCATCTGCAGCTTCGTTCCCAGGGATACCGACATGGCCAGGAACCCACATAAAGCTAACCGGAGAACCGACGTCCACCAGCTGCTGAAGAGAGCGTTGGATCCGGTGTACGAAAGGGTGAACCGGGTACGGATCACTGAGGCTCTGGATGGCGCTCAGGGAGTCGGAGCAGATGACATAAGCAGAATGTCGGTGGCGGCAGATGTAAAGAACAGCCTGGTAGAGGGCAAAGAGCTCAGCTGTGAAGACCGAACAATGGCCATGGAGCCGGTATTTGAAACTTTGTGCCCCGACAATAAAGGAACACCTGACCCCGTCATTGGTCTTAGAGCCATCTGTATAAATGAAAGTCATGTTGATGAACTTCGAACGAAGTTCCAAAAAACGGGAGTGGTAGACCGAACCGGGGGTAACCTCTTTTGGGAGCGAGCTGAGGTCAAGGTGAACGCGGACCTGAGCCTGGAGCCAAGGTGGCGTGTGGCTCTCGCCCACGCGAAAGGTTGCAGGGAGTGAAAAATTAAGGTGTTGTAGGAGGCGACGAAAGTGAACTCCAGGGGGTAGCAGGGCAGAGACATACAACCCGTATTGACGGTCGAGAGAGTCGTCAAAAAAGGAACGATAAGACGGATGGTCGGGCATTGACAGTAGCCGACAGGTATACCGACAAAGCAGTATATCGCGCCGGTAGGTGAGTGGCAATTCGCCAGCGTCAGCATGAAGACTCTACGAGACTAGTATAAAATGCTCCGATCGCAAGTCGTAAACCCCGATGTTGTATGGAGTTGAGGCGGCGTAAGATGGATGGCCGTGCAGAGGAGTATACGAAGCTCCCATAATCCAGCTTGGAGCGGACGATCGACCGATATAGACGAAGTAGGACGGTTCGATTCGCTCCCCACGACATACCACTGAGAACACGGAGGACATTTAAAGAACGGGTACAACGGGCGGCCAAATATGACACATGTGGAGACCAGCTAAGTTTCCTGTCAAATGTAAGGCCTAAAAATTTGGTTGTCTCCACGATTGGGAGAGCAACGGGACCGAGTCGTAAGGACGGTGGGAGAAACTCTTTGTAGCGCCAGAAGTTAATACAGACCGTCTTCTCGGCAGAAATACGGAAGCCATTGGCGACACTCCAGGAGTAAAGACAGTCAAGAGAACGCTGAAGACAGCGCTCCAGGACACGTGTACACTGCGCGCTGCAATAGATGGTAAAATCGTCCACGAAAAGGGAGCCTGATACATCAGCTGGGAGGCAATCCATTATTGGATTGATCGCGATGGCGAAGAGAGCGACGCTCAAAACTGAGCCCTGTGGTACCCCATTCTCCTGGCGAAAGGTGTCGGACAGGACAGAACCCACACGTACCCTGAACTGTCGATCCATTAAAAAGGAACGAATAAAAAGAGGGAGGCGACCGCGAAGGCCCCATGTATGCATGGTGCGGAGAATGCCCGCCCTCCAACAGGTGTCGTAAGCCTTCTCCAAATCAAAGAACACAGCCGCGGTCGGGCGCTTCCGCAAGAAGTTATTCATAATGAAGGTCGACAAGGTAACCAGATGGTCAACAGCAGAGCGGCGCCTACGAAATCCACATTGTACATTGGTAAGTAGGCGTCGAGACTCGAGCAGCCAAACCAATCGAGAGTTAACCATTCGCTCCATCACTTTACAGACAGCTGGTAAGCGAGATAGGTCGATAACTGGAAGGCAAGTGCTTGTCCTTCCCCGGCTTAGGAATCGGGACAACAATAGACTCGCGCCAGCATGTGGGAACATGTCCCTCAATCCAGATGCGATTGTATGTACGAAGAAGAAAACCTTTACCCGCAGGAGAAAGGTTCTTCAGCATCTGAATATGAATAGAATCAGGCCCTGGAGCGGAGGACCGTGATCGGCCAAGTGCGTTTTCGAGTTCCCGCATGGTGAATGGGGCATTATAACTTTCACAATTCGAGGAACGGAAGTTAGGTGGCCTAGCCTCCTCTGCCTGTTTGCGGGGGAGGAAGGCAGGGTGGTAATGAGCGGAGCTCGAAACCTCTGCGAAAAAGCGGCCGAAGGCATTGGAGACAGCCTCAGGGGCCACAAGGACGTCATTCGCGACCTTCAAGCCAGAAACTGGTGAGTGGACCTTAGTGCCAGATAGCCGGCGCAGGCTACCCCAGACAACAGAAGAAGGAGTAAAACTGTTGAAGGTGCTTGTGAAAGCAGCCCAGCTGGCTTTCTTGCTTTCTTTGATAATACGACGACACTGAGCACGTAATCGTTTATAATTGATACAATTCGCCACTGTAGGGTGGCGTTTAAATGTGCGTAAAGCACGTCGACGAGCACCAGGGGACCGGTGCGCGACGTGGAGAAGAAGTAGGGTGAGGGATGGAATATTCAGCAGCAGCGAGAATGACTTCTGTGAGGTGTGCGACCTGACGATCGCAGCTTGTGAAGGTTTGATCCTGAAAGGTCGCCCTGGAAGAGAAGAGCCCCCAGTCTGCCTTGGAGATGGTCCAACTAGAGGAGCACGGAGAGGGGATATGCTGCAGGAGATGGATAACACACGGGAAGTGGTCGCTCGAATATATATCAGAAAGTGCATACCACTCAAACCGGCGTGCAAGTTGGGGAGTACATATAGAGAGGTCTAAATGGGAATAGGTGTGAGATGTGTCCGAAAGAAAAGTAGGGGCGCCAGTATTGAGGCAGACAAGATTGAGCTGGTTGAAAAGGTCTGCTAACAAGGAGCCCCTCGGGCAGGATGCTGGAGAGCCCCAAAGGGGATGGTGGGCATTTAAGTCTCTAGTTAACAAAAATGGTGCAGGTAGCTGAGCAATAAGTTGCATCATGTCTGCCCTGGTAACGGCAGATGACGATGGAGTGTAAACGGTACAAATGGAAAATGTAAAAGTGGGGAGAGTAATGCGGATGGCAACTGCCTGCAGGCCGGTGTGCAACGTGATGGGATCGTAGTAAATATCATCCCGGATCAGCAACATAACCCCTCCATGAGCTGGGATACCTACCACAGGGTGTAGGTCAAACGCACAGAGGTGTAGTGTGCCATGGCAATTTGATTGCATGGTCGTAGCTTCGTTTCCTGGAGGGCTATGACGAGCGGACGGTGCAAGCGGAGCAGCAACTTCAAGTCCTCTCGGTTGGAGCGAATGCCGCGAATATTCCAGTGAATAAGTGCCATCGTAAGAAATGGAAGATGAAAGAAGGGGTCACCTCGAAGGCCGCTGAGGGCCTGGCTTCGAGCGAGCACTGCCGCCGCTATCAGTAGGCGGACAGTCATCGTCCATTGGGTCTATAGGTTCATCGGCCATCTCGGGAGGATGGCCGGGAGGGGGAGCTTCCTCCGCCTATGAACGGCCAGATGTACGGCTACCAGCGGTGCGGCCAGGCGAAACGGATGACGGCCTGGGGCGGCAACCGCTGGGTGGCGCAGGAGAAGAAATGCGCCGTGGCGGAGAAGGAGAACTGTGCTTCCTATGAGCATTTTTGGAAGGACGTTTGGTGGAAGTACCGGTCGAAGGCTGGGAGGTCGAGGTACGTATGAAGTCTGCACGGGATGGTTCCTTCTTGAAGGCCCGTGCATCTGACTTCAGGGTCTTCGTCTTAGCAGAAGCTGATGAAGGGGCTGGTGTCTGTGGGGTGATGGGAGGAAGAGGAGACGTCGACCGCGCGATCTTAGCACTGGCCGAACGGACGACCGTGGTGCTGAAGGTCAGATAGCATGTCTGGGTTGCTACCTCCCTGGTAGTCCGAGGAGAGGCGAGGACAGTACTGTATTTCCCCGCTGGGAGCAGCGCGGGCTTCCTACTAGCCAATAGCTTGCGAGCAGCCGAGGTGGACACTTTCTCTTTGACCCGAATTTCTTGGATACAGCGTTCTTCCTTATAGACAGGACAGTCGCAGGAGGATGCGGCATGGTCACCCTGACGGTTCACACAACGAGGAGACGGAGGTGGACAGTCACCCTCATGGGCATCCCTGCCACAAGTGACACATTTAGCCGCATTGGAACAAGACTGTCGAATGTGATTGAAACGCTGACACTGGTAGCAGCGCGTAGGTGTCGGGACATAGGGGCGAACAGAAATAACCTCGTAGCCCACCTTGATGCGCGATGGCAGCTTAACACTATCGAAGGTCAAGAAAAGTGTCCGGGTCGGTACAAGGTCATTGTTGACCGTCACGCCCTGCTCAGCGAGGAAAGATTGAATCTCCTCGTCAGTCAATCAGTCGAGGGAGCTAGTATAGACTACACCATGAGACGAATTTAAAGTTCGGTGGGCCTCCACCCGGACAGGGAACGTGTACAGGAGTGTGGCCCGAAGCAGTTTTTGTGCCTGAAAGGCACTCTCAGTTTCTAGTAATAAGGTACCGTTACGCAACCTGGTACAAGATTTGACAGATCCGGCTATGGCATCTACGCCCTTCTGGATAACGAAAGGGTTGACAGAGGAAAAATCCTTTCCGTCCTCAGATCGAGAAACGACGAGGAACTGTGGGGCAGGCGGTAGTACTTTTGTCACTGGTGGCTGGTCACGTTTCCGTTTTTGGGCAGAAGTCTAGAGAGATGGAGTAGAATCCATTGCGGAGGAATCCCCCATGATTGCCAGCATCTCCGATGGCGCGCTCCTTCCTTGTGGGGACCCGCCTTAGGTGAATGTTGACACCTCAGGTCACACCTCCCGAGAAACAGACGGAGGGACCAATCGGCATGGTCAGAAGGTATCAGCTCAGGCAATCACCCCTCCCCGGGCCTGGCCTTTACCAGGGGGTACGCGCGTGCCTTACATGTCTACCCAGGGCGGGGACTTACGCGTTACCCCGTCACCGGCTACGCGTGCGAACGCGTGGGTCGGCCTTCAGGCACGCACAGGGAGGAAGGAAGAAGAGGAAAAAGAAGAGAGAGAGGGAAAAAGAGGACAGACTGTCTCAAACGCCGAGGCGGAGACCAGAGAAGGCAAGGAGAAGAAGGCAATGAGAAGGCAAGGAGAAGAAGGCAATGAGAAGGCAAGGAGAAGTCAAGGGAAAGAGTAAGGAAGACAGTGATGTGGAGAAGAGCAAAGAAAGGAACCGACAAAAGGAAGGAAGAAACGAGAAGGGAAAAACCAAAAAGACCACATTTATAGGTCGTGGAACCGTCCGTCTCCGGACGCAGGCGCTAACTACCCCCGTGGGGGGGGATGGACTCCTTTTAGTCGCCTCTTACGACAGGCAGGAATACCGCGGGCCTATTCTAATCCCCGGACCCGCAGGGGGAATACCGCTGAATAATTGCGATATATTTAATTCGGGCTGCTTCTGACGTGAAACAAAAGCAATTTTTTGTTGCGCGCAATCCACGATCGAATAAACGTTACCTCCCACACACTGTAAAATCGATTGTGGGAGACTTGTTCGTGACAACAGAGTCGCATTCGCATGGTGTTCTGCAAATCAATTATTAGAAAAAAGTTTTGGAGATTTCTAGAACAATATACTTGCCGTCGTAGCTGTAAAAAGTTCATTAAAGTAAACTGTTGTGCGTCAGTAACCGATTAAGAGATCTAAGGCCTAGATGAAATCCCGTAGTAAAATCACCTATGTACGTCCAGCAAATCATACGCTTATTCTAGGTGCATTAAAGTTACAACAACTCCGATTAATCAGACGAAAATTGTGAAACTTGTCTCCTTGCAGCCGTACACATGTTTAGGCACTGGCGCTTACCCGAAATTTTTTTGGTGGAGGTGAGCGTGTGTGCTCTCACTGAGCTGACTAGCACTACGTTTTAGGACTGAAAAAAGTAGCAAGTCTGTGGGTTGCTAGGCTTATGAACTCTATGTTGTGTTCTGGTCACAGCGAGAACGTATGTTTTAGAGTAGCACTTAATTCAACAAAATAACAAGAAAATGCATTGTACACGCTAGCACAGAGCGCATGCAGTCAAGTTTTGCTCGCTAACGAAGCAAACGAATAAACAATGCAAAACAAAACACACCGACAAAAGTAAGGTCACGTAACTCCGCGCTGCAGCAAGGAGAAAACATTTCACAGAGCTCCTGGAGGCCAGTACATGAGCCCTTTTAACATCTGCCAAACGATCGGCTGGTCATCTGACGTCTGCCGTGGTTGTCGCTTGCTGTCTCTACAATTTTTAATTGGAAGTTTGACGGCTCGGTAACAAATGAAAATGAAATATCTGTTTCGTGTGATAACCATAAATCAACAGTTCTCGGATTTTTCCTTTTGTTCCACTGTGATACTTTAGTTCTTGCCAAATTTCATGATTCTAGTCCAGCGGAAAGTACCCTACAGGTTTCGATGAATGAGTTTGCAAGTATCAAATTTTGTGACATAAAAGGCCGTATCTTATTACATTGAGTTAAAACTTGTAATGTTACATACCGCAAAGGGACCAAAGACCTCAGTATGTGACCAGTTTCAACTTGATACATCTGCCCGTTCCTGAGGAAAATGGTTTCTAACTGTCGGAGAGGCGGACGGACGGACAGAAAACAAAGTGATCTTGTAAATGTTCCGTTTTTACCAACTGAGGGGCGGAACTCCAAGAAAAGGTGAAAGTTCAGGCACAGAACTGGAAAGAAGGAAGGGAAAGTGTACGTGGCCCCACACAATCAAAGGAAGGAGATTAGAGCTGTAGGGATTAAAGGACCAACTCAAAGTCAAGCTTAATTGATTGTGTCACTGAAGTAAGTGAGCTAACAAAAGGGAGCTGGATTAATGAGGGAAGCCGAGAGACAGGGGGGATAGAGAATATGGTGACACGGTGTAAGGTGAAAGGACAGCGGAACAATTTCCGGGAGATTTTAAAGCATTAATTGGATTTTGATAGGACAAGAAAAGCTACACGAGGTACACAGCAGTGTTAAAAAGGTGCGCTGTTTCACGAAACGTGGGGAATCAACAGCCGATAAGACAAGTTGGTCGTATCCGTACGCGTATAAGACTGTTCCAAACTTTTAGTGTTAAAGTCATATGCGCCGCTGAGGATCTTAAAAGAATCTGTTTTGAAGCCAGGAATCAGTGGTCGGAAATGAGAAGCTACGAGCTCTTGCATAAACAATTCATGTCAAACGTATCTGGGGAACTGCATCGACGATGGTGTGGCGCTGCCTCGAAAAAAGTACGGAATTGTCCGCCATGTGTCCAGGTTCAGAGAAAACACGACACCTTCAACTACTAGAGAGAGGATGTTCATATTCACAGGACACATACACCAGTATGTTCTGTAAACGATTGCCTTTGGACCATGTCTGCCAGCGTGTTCAAGGTCAACATCGATATCGATACGCCACACCGACTACCGGTAAAATGTGCCTGCGGCTGTCGTCGCTATAAACCGAATGTAATGGATCAGTATGACTTGAACAGACGTGCACGATGCGTCACAGACGTACGCACGAACCATACGGTCAAATCAATGAGTTTGAAACAGAATTCATTATTGGCACGAGAGAGTGATGCATCCATCCGGGAAATTGTTGGTCGTATGGGACGAAGTGTTTCGGCAGCGCAACAGGTGTGAGCAGAATGGTTAAACGGCAGGTCGTAGAACACGACGAGATCGGTCAAGTCCCACCACCCAGAGCATCCCCGAGAAGACACCTGATACGAATGGCATTGCAGGACAGATCTGCGTCCTCTTCGTCTCTTGCGCAACGGTGGAACAGTTTAACACAGCGTACACTATCAGGGGTGATAGTCCTCCACCGTTTATTACGGCATGGGTTACGTGCGCGTCGTACCTTGGACGAATGTGCAGAAACATGCTACACGGCTATGGCTGCGTATGGAATAAGTCACTGGGGGACAGAAATAAAATCAGATAGTGTTTTCGAACGAACCCAGGTTCTCTTTGTTTAATGATGGCTTCAATTTGCTTCGGCGCAGACAGGGGGAGTGGCATCACAGTGACTGCATTCGCGCAAGACATACCGCGCCAACTGAAGGACTTGTAGTGAGAGGTGCTATTGAATACAACCACAAATCACAGTTTATGCGTGTCCAGAACATTGTGACCAATGTGACCTACGTGAATGACATCCCAGGCGCTATTCTTCAGCAACACAATGCACGACTACATGTTTCTGCACGAACACGTACCTTCTTGGTGTCACAGGATATTATCCTTTTGCCCTGGCCCACCAGATCACCAGACTTAACGCCAATCGAAAATATGCAGGATATGGTGAAACGACGGATGCAGCGCTGTGACCCAATGCCAACCACCACAGATGAAATTTGGAACCAGGTGAATGCAGCATGGATGGCTACATCACAGGACTCAATTCGCGCCTTATACGTGTATGCCATCACACATGGGACAAGTGCCATGGCAGTCCCTATGCCTACTAGCCCACAGGACACATTCTGAAACGAGGTGATTGAAATGCTAATGCTTTCTGAAGAACATACTAATGTACATGTCCTGTAAATATAAACGTCCTATCTAGTCCTAGAGTTCTGTTTTTCTGAACGTGAATATTTCTTACAGATTATATGAATTCTGTGGGTGAAGCATCAGTAGAAACTGAAGAATAACTGATTGGAAGGATTTCCTCTACCACAGCACAACAGACGGCATGGATACTTGAGAGAATACGGTACGAGCTGATGCTTCGTTGAAATGGTAATTGTCACTTTTTACATCTAGTCCGAGCTGAAGTTACTGCTTCAATGTGTAAGTTGTTAAGGTCAATAAAAAACTAATTGTTCTTTTCCGGCCATTACGTGTCGCAAATTAATCAAGTTACGATTTGAATAACTATCTCCCTAAAAGTTTGTGACACTACGTAGCCACCATAGACTAGGAGGGGGGGGGGGGGGGGGTAAGGGGACAATTAATGTGGTCAGTCAGTCAACATCGGAACGTCACACTGTTGTGCTGGCGTCTATCCGAGCTCTTAGGTGATATATTTTGTCTCTGAGGTTCAGTTGTAATTCACTTTTCTTTCCTTGGTCAGTCGTCAAGCAAACCATGCCAAAGTTGCAAGATTACAAAAAAGACGTTTTTAATGTAATCCTGAACAGCTGCATATGGAGTGGCATATCATTTTATATCTTTAAACCATACTCACAGCACCTTTCACTTCCGTTCTGACGTTTTTCACATACGTTCTCGATCATGAATTTAATTAAAAGTGATCTAACTTAATTTAGTTCTAGTGTAGAGCTCACATGCAGTTAAACACGTTCCATTTCAGTTCAGTGAACAGTATGAGAACAGTCTATATTTAATAATTAGAACTAGCTAAGCTGAACATTATTTCTTTAATTATTCCCTATCACAGTCTTTTGACCCTTACAACTGATTAATATTCTCCTGATTACTCCTTGCCTACATCTCTCTCCTATTTTACTTTTATATCGATTACTGTTCCATGTAACGCCCTCAACTAAATTTGACCATATTAGAATTCTGACTGATTCCACTGGACTAAAATGACTTGATAGACGCGGATGGGTATCCAACCCGGTGCCACGCGACCAAATAACCAATGGAAGGACTGGGGCAGTCTTGTTCATGTGCACATAGTTGATGGGTAGGAAAAACAGACTTCAATTAACATTAAGTTAGCCTTGACAGTACAAGCTAGTGATCTTTAACAATTTATGAGTTTTTAAAAACACTGGTAAGAATCTAGCCACATAAAGTTTTTCACACAGCCTGAAGGACTAATATAAAAAACAAACTAAGACGGAAATACGAATTCCCAAAGCAAAACGCCAGAAGGACTGTATTTAAAGAATTTGCCACTACCACAACCAATAACACCTGAAGGGCTGATTAAATAAACGCAATTAAAAAACTCAATACTTGACTAGTTCTTGAAAAGTTAATTCTGAAACAGGCCTGAAGGGCTATCTTAAACACACGCTATTTGACAAGGTTTTTGACTGAATAACAAGACTCTTTAATCAGAAGCAAAAAGTTTGACAAAGAAATCAAAGTAACAGACTTGAAAACTTCCACAGATGAGTTACAATCGGCAATAAAATAACCGAAGACTTGGTTCTAAACTCTAAATTAGTGCCGGCCGGAGTGGCCCAGCAGTTACAGGCGCTACAGTCTGGAACCGCGCGACCGCTAAGGTCGCAGGCTCGAATTCTGCTCGGGCATGGATGTGTGTGATGTTCTTAGGTTAGTTAGGTTTAAGTAGTTCTAAGTTCTAGGGGACTGATGACCTCAGATGTTAAGTCCCATAGTGCTCAGAGCCATTTGAACCATTTTTTTTCTAAATTAGTGCGAGCTGCTTCACATTCCGCTCATACATGACCTGACCGGTACGCCACAGCCGGCTCGCAAACCACCAGTTTAGCGTGGCAGTGTGCACAAATCTACAACAGACTAAACCATTCAATTACCAGCCGGTACTGACAAGTACAGTACTAACAGAAATGAGAATCTAAACTGAAATATGCTGGCTCCACGTTAATAAGTTGGCGCAACAAGGATACATTTCGCTAATGAAATAAAAGTTCACCGCCTCGGCCGCCAATTAAACACGTGACACTCCAGACAAATCGTACACAGCAAACAATCTCTCCGTGAAGTTAACGAAACAGCATAAAATATCTTAATATAGGGAGGGTCAGATTGAGCCGACACAGATAATATCAATAAATACAGTCAGGCAATTTAAACTGTGTAACGGCTAATTATAACGGCTGATGATAGCGGAATAATCTTGAGGAGGCACACTCTCTTGTAGTAGTCTGCAGAAGCATGTAGTAATTATGCTCACCGTGCTGATGATTTCAATGCTGATCTAGCAAAACCGGAATGAATAGCCTCTAACGGATCCCGCCTGTGCCTCTCACACAAACATCGAGGCCTTCATTCCATAATTCCTTGCAGGTTGCAACTAGCACGTTGCGCCGTGCCAACAGCTCGCACTGAAAGCTCCACAAGCAGCGGCGTACGGCGTATTCGTTGCTCTCCAATAAGGCCGGGCGTGTTTAGTTCCTAAAAGCACACACCGTGCAAGCTACACATTATCACGTGCCAAGCCAATGCAGAACTCACTGCTGGACCGTTCGCATTGACAGCCAAAGCGCGACTCTCTACTGCACACTCCTCCAGAGACTCTCCCCCTGCGCTCACTAACCTCTCTGACAAAGATAACTAGCCGTAAATAGGATGGCGATCAGCGATCCGGCTCATCACTGACTGCACAAAAATGCACGCGAATTCGAAAGAAAAACTACGCATTGAGGAAACTACAATTCCCAATGGATTTTTGGCCAGTTACCAAATGACTTGACCTCGGCAGATATGATACGCTAATATCGTCATAAAATAAAACGAAATATGAGTACCCAAGACACGCATATCATTAACATCATCGACCTTAAATCAAGCAAAGACACAAAATAAACTACTAGAGAGCTGTAACCTCGTCACCGATATTTGTCGGTGGAAAGCATAGCAGCTAATTGAGGTTGATCTAAGTACGATACGCAAGGAGGTGAGCAGAAGTAGCGGTGGTAATGTGGTTTCGTGAATGACATAATATTTCGAGAAGAAATCTGTAGCTAAGAGCTCTGTATCCGAGTAGATAACCAGCACCAAATGAGCACTGAAGGATGTACAAAAAAAACACGGACAAACCAGAGATAAAGTCTATGCTCCGCTCCCTGATTGGTCGAACTAGTACTGGAAGTAAGAGTTGGCAGTTTAGACAAAAATTGAAGTACCGGAGAGTAAATGGGCTGCTTGATGAGAAACTGAGGAGACTACAGAAATGAATAGATTATAAATTTTGGAAGAATAAAAGTACGTATGGCAGCCACGGTGGTAACATTAAGAGTGCAACGGGAATTCCACTGTTAAATGCAGAGGAGAGAGCAGATAGGTGGAAAGAATACATTGAAAGCCTCTATGAGGGTGAAGATTTGTCTGATGTGATAGAAGAAGAAACAGGAGTCGATTTAGAAGAGATAGGGGATCCAGTATTAGAATCGGAATTTAAAAGAGCTTTGGAGGACTTACGGTCAAATACGGCAGAAGGGATAGATAACATTCCATCAGAATTTCTAAAATCATTGGGGAAAGTGGCAACAAAACGACTATTCACGTTGGTGTGTAGAATATATGAGTCTGGCGATATACCATCTGACTTTCGGAAAAGCATCATCCACACAATTCCGAAGACGGCAAGAGCTGACAAGTGCGAGAATTATCGCACAATCAGCTTAACAGCTCATGCATCGAAGCTGCTTACAAGAATAATATACAGAAGAATGCAAAAGAAAATTGAGAATGCGCTAGGTGACGATCAATTTGGCTTCAGGAAAAGTAAAGGGACGAGAGAGGCAATTGTGACGTTACGGCTAATAATGGAAGAAAGGCTAAAGAAAAATCAAGACACTTTCATGGGATTTGTCGACCTGGAAAAAGCGTTCGACAATATAAAATGGTGCAAGCTGTTCGAGATTCTGAAAAAAGTAGGGGTAAGCTATAGGGAGAGACGGGTCATATACAATATGCACAACAACCAAGAGGGAATAGTAAGAGTGGATGATCAAGAACGAAGTGCTCGTGTTAAGAAGGGTGTAAGACAAGGCTGTAGCCTTTCGCCCCTACTCTTCAATCTGTACATCAAGGAAGCAATGATGGAAATAAAAGGAAGGTTCAGGAGTGGAATTAAAATACAAGGTGAAAGGATATCAATGATACGATTCGCTGATGACATTGCTATCCTGAGTGAAAGTGAAGAAGAACTAAATGATCTGCTGAACGGAATGAACAGTCTAATGAGTACACAGTATGGTTTGAGAGTAAATCGGAGAAAGACGAAGGTAATGAGAAGTAGTAGAAATGAGAACAGCGAGAAACTTAACGTCAGGATTGATGGTCACGAAGTCAATCAAGTTAAGGAATTCTGCTACCAAGGCAGTAAAATAACCAATGACGGACGGAGCAAGGAGGACATCAAAAGCAGACTCGCTATGACAAAAAAGGCATTTCTGGCCAAGAGAAGTCTACTAATATCAAACATAGGCCTTAATTTGAGGAAGAAATTTCTGAGGATGTACGTCTGGAGTACAGCATTGTATGGTAGTGAAACATGGACTGTGGGAAAACCGGAACAGAAGAGAATCGAAGCATTTGAGATGTGGTGCTATAGACGAATGTTGAAAATTAGGTGGACTGATAAGGTAAGGAATGAGGAGGTTCTACGCAGCATCGGAGAGGAAAGGAATATGTGGAAAACACTGATAAGGAGAAGGGACAGGATGATAGGACATCTGCTAGGACATGAGGGAATGACTTCCATGGTACTAGAGGGAGCTGTAGAGGGCAAAAACTGTAGAGGAAGACAGAGATTGGAATACGTCAAGCAAATAATTGAGGACGTAGGTTGCAAGTGCTACTCTGAGATGAAGAGGTTAGCACAGGAAAGGAATTCGTGGCGGGCCGCATCAAACCAGTCAGCAGACTGATGACCAAAAAAAAAAAAAAAAAAAAAAAAATGGCAGCCAATGACACTTTCCAAACAGGCAGTGTAACGATACACTTCAGCGGACTTGAGTTCATGTAAAAAGGTTCTGTCAATCAAACAGAATTCTTGAAAATTCTTCAACAAACTGCTTGCCAACTGAATCAACAGTTCATGCAGTTTACTAAAAGAGGGCATTAAACTGTGAGGCTGTGAAATAAAGGTCAAATGTATCAGCTTCCAAGATTTTGTAAAGGAAGTTTTATACAAATTCTTGTCTAATGACATCCAGTCAAATGTGGTCAAAAATTTCGCAAGAAGCTCCTGTTGTAGTAGGAAGGTCTGAAAACTGACAGTTGAGGAAAAGAGCTCCTAGTCTGTTAGTTTCACCTTCATGTACTAACGAACAACACAATTTCAGTATGACTACGACCAGTGGTCATGCCAGGTCCCACACTGACGCCTTGGATGATGGCCGGAATAATTGCTTGAAAATCGGGTTAAGTCCCCGCAATTAGCAGCAAAGAACAAAAATAAACCTCTGCCTATACTGCTTCCGGCGGAAAAATGCTCTTGTCTTGGGGCGCGGGGTAGCCGCACGATCTGGGGCGCATTGCCACTGTTCGCGCGGCTGCCCCCGTCGGAGGTTCAAGTCCTCCCTCGGGCATGGGTGTGTTGTCCTCAGCGTAAGTCAGTTTAAGTTAGATTAAGTAGTATGTAAGCCTAGGCACTGATGACCGCAGCAGTTTGGTCCCATAGGAACTTACCACAAATTTGCATTTTTTTACTGTTGTCGGAGCACCAAAAATGAATGTTCCTGTTCATTTAAAAGACCCTGACTGATTGCTCTTCGTTTTGTCCTATTACTGTCACTGTCAGTGTCTCCCTCATTCTCTGGCTTATTGCTAATATCTGATTCCTTCCTTCCTACTGCAGCAGTCTTTTTGCATTGTCACTATCTCTCTTCCCCGATTTCGTTGTCATATACTCTGATCTCATTATCTCTGGCTCTCTTCCACTTCCACTTTACCTCTATTCGTCCCTCCATCCCACCCACACTGGCACTGCCTTCGTCACTCTTTTGTAGTTTACATACGTGAAATTAAAATAACGCAAAATTAATTATACACAGGACTTAACGTGCAAAAAAATTGTGTGAGTGCTTGAGTACAGCAACATGGGGTCCTGGATGATAATGGGGACACTTTACAGCATATTTCCACTTTACAGCATATTACCCACTGCTACGTCACTTCATAAACTACGATTTCGCCCCACACAGGATTTTACGTGTATATTTTACGAGTACAAATAGGAGAACTTTGAACTTCCATATCTCCAAAACGGATAAAGATATGAAGAACATTTTCAGTGTTTTGTTCTAGGCCAGGATCTTAGGAAATGATCATAAAAGTTAGAGCTATCTACTGTGCATAGGCGCCACGAAATCCGTGGCTGGGTTTTGGTACCCAAAAAAAAACAAGTTTTTAGGGTGTTTCTCGATAACAGTTAAAGATTTTGAAAACGGGGAGATGGCTCTTCTAGACAAATACCTAGAGAATACAAATACCTATAGAATCTGAGCAATTTCCTTCTGTTATTTATATTTAGATTCGGCGTAATATCGGATTTTACGTGTAGAGGCAGGCTAATTTTAAACCTCTGCATCTTGGAAAGGGATAATGATATCAAGAAAATGTTCATGGTTGTTCGAGACCGAAATCTTAGAAATATATCGTTCATATTTCAGCTATTTATTGTGCATAATCATCTTGGAATCCTTGGCTGGGTTTTGTTTCGCTGTTGATGGCGAAACTATAGTAAAAAACTCGTTTTATGGGGTTTTCCGAGAACCACTCGTGAACTAATGTTGCCTCCGTAAGTCCCATCAAGCCCACCTTAGGCCGCATCAAATTCAGAAAGAACTATCCCGATTTGCTCCATTTGCTTAAGCAGAAGGAAGTGTGTAATATTCATACTGTGATCCTGTGCTCTAGGATAGTGACTCTAAGACGATCCTTCTGTTGGTTATACAAATAGTCACTAGCCCAAGGACTATCCAGAACACTTCTGCATCTACATCTACATACATACTCCGCAATCCACCACACGGTGCGTGGCGCAGGGTACCTCGTACCACAACTAGCATCTTCTCTCCCTGTTCCACTCCCAAACAGGACGAGAGAAAAATGTCTGCTTATATTCCCCTGCACGAGCCCTAATTTCTCTTATCTTATCTTTGTGGTCTTTCCGCGAAATATAAGTTGGCGGCAGTAAAACTGTACTGCAGTCAGCCTCAAATGCTGGTTCTCTAAATTTCCTCAGTAGCCATTCACGAAAAGAACGCCTCCTTTCCTCCAGGGACTCCGAATGGTTCAAATGGCTCTGAGCACTATGGGACTTAACATCTATGTTCATCAGTCCCCTAGAACTTAGAACTACTTAAACCTAACTAACCTAAGGACAGCACACCACCCCCAGCCATCACGAGGCGGAGAAAATCCCTGACCCCGCCGGGAATCGAACCCGGGAACCCGGGCGTGGGAAGGGAGAACGCTACCGCACGACCACGAGATGCGGGCTCCAGGGACTCCCACCCGAGTTCCTGAAGCATTTCCGTAACACTCACGTGATGATCAAACCTACCAGTAACAAATCTAGCAGCCCGCCTCTGAATTGCCTCTATGTCCTCCCTCAATCCGACCTGATAGGGATCCCAAACGCTCGAGCAGTACTCAAGAATAGGTCGTATTAGTGTTTTAAAAGCGGTCTCCTTTACAGATGAACCACATTTTCCCAAAATTCTACCAATGAACCGAAGACGACTATCCGCCTTCCCCACAACTGCCATTACGTGCTTGTCCCACTTCATATCGCTCTGCAATGTTACGCCCAAATATTTAATCGATGTGACTGTGTCAAGCGCTATACTACTAATGGAGTATTCAAACATTAAAGGATTCTTTTTCCTATTCATCTGCATTAATTTACATTTATCTATATTTAGAGTTAGCTGCCATTCTTTACACCAATCACAAATCCTGTCCAAGTCATCTTGTACCATCCTACAGTCACACAACGACGACACCTTCCCGTACATCACAGCATCATCAGCAAACAAAAAAAACGGCTCTGAGCACTATGGGACTTAACATCTGAGGTCATCAGTCCCCTAGAACTTAGAACTACTTAAACCTAACTAACCGAAGGACATCACACACATCCATGCCCGAGGCAGGATTCGAACCTGCCACCGTAGCGGTCGCGCGGTTGCAGACTGAAGCGCCTTTAACCGCGTGGCCACACTGGCCGGCCGCATCAGCAAACAGCCGCACATTGCTATATACCCTACCCAAAAGATCATTTATGTAGATAGAAAACAACAGCGGAACTACAACCCTAACTTTTTATCACCAACAGAACCCACGTTTTTATTCGTGGCGTTTTAGAACATATAGGGTATGCATACTGTAGCATGCACACCGATTTTGTGGCGATGCCTCAGAAGGACGGAACGCATCAATAAAAGTATCGTTTCCTCTGAAACCAAGAATACTTTTCTTTCGAAATACTGCCCATTGTTGCTATGCCAGATAGATCATGGTGTAGGAAGAATTGTAATTAACCACTTTGCTTGGTCTATCATAAAAGAGACACTTCTCGTAAAACCACAATGGCTCCAGCTATTCAGTCACAGAAACATAACAAGACTTCTTAGTTCAATGGCCGCGAGATTAGCCGAGCGGTCTGAGGCGCTGCAGTCATGGACTGTGCGGCTGATCCCGGCGGAGGTTAGAGTCCTCCCTCGGGCACGGGTGTGTGTGTTTGTCCTTAGGATAATTTGAGTAGTGTATAAGCTTAGGGACTGATGATCGTAGCAGTTAATTCCCGTAAGATTTCACATACATTTGAACATTTTTGGTTCAATCAAAACTGCAAACTATACTATGTCTTAAATATCAATGACAAATCTGAAGTAGATATTCGTTGTGGAACACTTTCACTGTGAGTCTAGCAGTATAAACTCTTTGTGCAGATGAACACAGTTTGGACGGCAGTCTGGAAATTACATTCACAAAAACTCCAAGACTTCGTACCAGAGTCTTCAAAAGCCAATGCTGGTGAATGTGGCTCACTGTAGACTGCAGGAGACTCATAGAAAGTTCCGAAGGCGATGGTGTCCGGGATGATGCGTCGTTTGAACGGATCTTGCTATAGCCATGAGGCGTCCTACGTACAGTCTCGGTGGATCGAAATGCCACGGTCTAGTTGTGGCCACGCTACATCGCAGGCACTTGTAGTGCCGCAATTGCTGCGCGTCCTGTTGGCTATGTGGACGCCGCCTGTTAGCGAAGCGGGAGCTTTTGATCGCAGCGGCGGCTGCTGGAGTTGCCCACAATAACGATCCATTGTTGCTGTTGTCCTCCGTAACTGTTTGTGCTCGGTTCGTGATGCTGTGGCGCCTACAGGTTCGTACTTCGGCCGCCGATCTGCACTGGCCTGCTTCGCAGGTGGACAACATGTCCCGACACAGCGCGAATGTCGTGAACAAATGTGTAGGATTTCGCATACAGCAAGAGTGCGTATAGTGTTAGAGGAGGACACCACATTACGATCAGTGTTTTCTACACTCAAACATCATGTTTCACTAGTGTTTATAAGGTGTACTTTCGAAAACACCCCCTCCCCCCTCCTACACACACACACCTGTCAACAAGACGAACTGTGTCGATTACCCACTGTGTAGCAGAAAGGGAAAAGCTCCGTACGGTTTGAGAGAAGTTTCAGCGAAAAGTGAAAGGGAGCAACTTCTGTCGCGTTTAGTTGCGAAAACTTGGGCAACTTGTTACGCAGAGAACTAGCAAGGAGCGGTAAAGGGAATGGAGCACAGAGCCAGTACGCAGACGGCGGCGCTGTTAATGGCTGCGTTTCCGGCATTGGCAGCCGGCAGGCGGCAGCCGGCAGCGGGTTAATTTGTTTGCCGGGCGGCGCGCTGATTGGATTTGGGCAGCGCTGCGCGGCGCGGCACGACCTGCAATTATTCGCCGCGTCGCCCAGCGGCCGCGGCCAGCGTCAATCACCGCTAGGCCACGTCACGCCACGCGTGTTTTACAGTCGCCACACGTGTGCACGCGCGAATCCCCATTTTTCCTGTTTTCCCCTGTTTCAGTGGTGTTCGCCTACACGGAAAACCTCGACGTCATACACTACTGGCCATTAAAATTGCTACACCAAGAAGAAATGCAGATGATAAACGGGCATTCATTGCACAAATATATTATACTAGAACAGACATGTGATTACATTTTCACGCAATTTGGGTGCATAGATCCTGAGAAATCAGTACCCAGAACAACCACCTCTGGCCGTAATAACGGCTTTGATACGCCTGGGCATTGAGTCAAACAGAGGGTGGATGCCGTGTACAGGTACAGCTGCCCATGCAGCTTCAACACGATACCACAGTTCATCAAAAGTAGTGACTGGCGTATTGTGACGAGCCAGTTGCTCGGCCACCACTGACCAGACGTTTTCAATTTGGGAGAGATCTGGAGAATGTGCTTGCCAGGGCAGCACATTCGAACAGTTTCTGTATCCAGAACACTACGCAAAACAGAACGTTTTCTGTACCCAGTCGAACATTTTCTGTATCCAGAAAGGCCCGTACAGGACCTGCAACATGTGGTCGTGCATTATCCTGCTGAAATGTAGGGTTTCGCAGGGATCGAATGAAGGGTAGAGCCATGGGTCGTAACACATCTGAAATGTAACGTCCACTGTTCGAAGTGCCGTCAATGCGAACAAGAGGTGACCGAGAGGCGTAACCAATGGCACCCCATGTCATCACGCCGGGTAATACGCCAGTATGGCGATGACGAATACACGCTTCCAATGTGCGTTCACCGCGGTGTCGCCAAACACGGATGCGACCATTATGATTCTCTATACAGAACCTGGATTCATCCGAAAAAATGACGTTCTGCCATTCGTGCACCCAGGTTCGTCCTTGAGTACACCATCACAGGCGCTCCTGTCTGTGATGCAGCGTCAAGGGTAACCGCAGCCATGGTCTCCAAGCTGATAGTCCATGCTGCTGCAAACGTCGTCGAACTGTTCGTGCAGATGGTTGTTGTCTTTCGAACGTCCCCATCTTTTGACTCAGAGATCGAGACGTGGCTGCACGATCCGCTATAGCCATGCGGATAAGATACCTGTCATCTCGACTGCTAGTGATACGAGGCCGTTGGGATCCAGCACAGCGTTCCGGATTACCCTCCTGAACCCACCGATTCCATATTCTGCTAACAGTCATTCGATCTCGACCAACGAGAGCAGCAACGTCGCGATAGGCTACAAAACGACCTTTATCAAAGTTGGAAACGTGATGGTACGCATTTCCCCTCCTTACATGAGGCATCACAACAACGTTTCACCAGGCAACGCTGGTCAACTGCAGTTTGTGTATGAGAAACCAGTTGGAAACTTTCCTCATGTCAGCACGTAGTAGTGTCGCCACCGGCGCCAACCTTGTTTGAATGCTCTGAAAAGCTAATCATTTGCATATCACAGCATCTTCTTCCTGTCGGTTCAATTTCGCGTCTGTAGCACCTTATCTTCGTTGTGTAGCAATTGTAATGGCCAGTAGTGTTCTACACCTCTCGGTGGAACTTCTCTTACCAAGAAAGAATCATCAACAAGGCTTTGCACAAGCCATACTTGACAAATGGATGCACGTGCGGTAGTCATAAAGATGTAACTAACAATCAACTCGAAAAACAGGATGTTGCTTTATCTTTTAAGGCATATGTCTTCAGTCTTGCCGGCCGCGGTGGTCTCGCGGTTCTAGGCGCTCAGTCCGGAGCCGCGCAACTGCTACGGTCGCAGGTTCGAATCCTGCCTCAGGCATGGATGTGTGTGATGTCCTTAGGTTAGTTAGGTTTAAGTAGTTCTAAGTTCTAGGGGACTGATGACCACAGATGTTAAGTCCCATATTGCTCAGAGCCATTTGAACCATTTTTTCTTCAGTCTGAAATCCTAGTGGCATAATATTAATAGAGAACACAAAATAAAACAGTGGATTCCACTGATAAATTGGAGTTTTGTGTGCTAATTCATTTTCCGCACTTTGTAAGGTGACGAAGTGTGGGCTTGTTTGTAGATCTATGTAACCAACCCACCATGCCACAAAGACGGGACTGAGTTAGAGCTCGACAGAGGTCGTTGTTGTTCATCAAAAGGACCGGTGCGGTACTCGCAAGACTTTCCTCCTACGCGTCACCATTTGAGAGGGGAGAGCTTCACACGAACACACGAAATGACGACAACAGCACCTCCGGAAAATTGCATTTTCTTAATATAAAAATAATAAGCCTAGTGAGTTGTGGTCTTCAGTCCAGAGAATGGTTTGTTGCAGCTCTCCACGCTACTCTATCCTCTAAAAGCTTCTTCATCTCCAAGTACTTACTGCAACCTACAACCTTCTGAATCTGTTTAGTGCATTCGTCTCTTGGTTTCCATCTGCGATTTTCACCCTCCACGCTGCCCTCCAATATTAAATTGGTGATCCCTTGATGCCTCGCCGGCCGGAGTGGCCGTGCGGTTCTAGGCGCTACAGTCTGGAACTGCGCGACCGCTACAGTCACAGGTTCGAATCCTGCCTCGGGCATGGATGTGTGTGATGTCCTTAAGTTAGTTAGGTTTAATTAGTTCTAAGTTCTAAGCGACTGATGACCTCAGAAGTTAAGTCGCATAGTGCTCAGAGCCATTTTTGAACCTTGATGCCTCAGAACATGTTCTACCAACCGATCCCTTCTTCTAGTCAAGTTGCGTCACAAATTCCTCTTCTACCCAACTCTATACAGTATCTCCTCATTAGTTACGCGATCTACCCATCTAATCTTCAGCATTCTTCTCTAGCACCTCATTTCGAAAGCTTCTATTCTCTTCTTATCTAAACTACGAGGGTGAGTCAAATGAAAACCTTAAATTTGTAATAACAATGTTATCCTGTACGTTAGTAAGCGTGCTACAAATGGCGTGCAGAATGGCCTGTAGGTGGCAGCATAGTGCAGATGCACAAATACAGTCGCAGTATCGGTATAAAGATGGCCGCTCCACTTGTGACTTGCACCAGGAAAGAACAGCGTTCTCTTATTCGCTTTTTGCGTAGTGAAGGTGTGAAACCTATTGAAATTCATCGACGAATGAAGGTTCAGTACGGTGATGCATGTTTGTCACAGCAGCAAGTCTACGAACGGAGTAGGAAGTTCGCAAATGGTGTGATTTCAGTGGACGATGCTCCTCGTCCAGGTCAGGCACAACGAGTTGTGACTCCACAGAACATTGCAGCAGTTGAAGCCATAGTGAAGGAGAATCGCCGAGTGACACTGAATGACATTGCAGCATGTTTACAGATTAGTCATGAGTCAGCACACCACATTGTGCATGATGTGCCCCAGTTTCACAAAGTGTCTGCAAGATGGATGCCACGGCAGCTGACTCCCGAAATGAGAGAACGACGTGTTGATGCTTGTGAAGAACTTGTTCGGCACTTTGAACGAGAAGGTGATGGCTTCCTTGCAAGAATCGTTACTGAGGACGTAACTTGGGTTCACTTCCACCAACGGGAAACGAGACAGCGAGCAAGGAATGGCGCCATTCCTCATCACCAAAACCAAAGAATTTTCGAACTGAACCATCAGCGGGGAAGGTTATGCTGACTCTCTTTTGGGAGAAAAAAGGCGTCATTTTGGAGCATTACATGCCTAGAAGGACCACTGTCACCAGTGCATCATACACAGATCTCCTAAAAAATCCTCTGAGGCCTGCAATCAAATCAAAGCGACGTGGATTGCTGTCAGCAGGTGTCCTTTTGCAACATGACAATGCAAGGCCCCACACTGCCTGTACAACAGTTGCAACAATCAGAGACCTGCATTTTGAGTGTCTTCCTCATCCACCATAGTCACCAGAACTTGCCCCAAGTGATTTCCATATGTTTGGACCACTCAGAGACGCAATGGGGGGAAAGAAGTTCCGTTTGGATGAAGAGGTAGGCCACGCGGTGCATGAGTGGTTGCACGGACTACCAAAAGAATTTTTTTCTAAAGAAATTTATGTACATTGTAAACACTGGAGGACTTGGGTTGAGCGTGGGGGAGATTATGTTGAAAAGTGATACAGCTTTGTACCACTTCTGCATAATAAATAATATTTGAAAAAAATATTTAAGGTTTTCATTTGATTTATTGTCCATGTTTCAGTTACATACATGATGACACGTGGTACTTACTGGAATTAAGGAAAACGTGGAAGGGAGGACCCACCAATATAACTTCCTTTTCACACAACCTGTTTATTTAACAATATACACTCCTGGAAATTGAAATAAGAACACCGTGAATTCATTGTCCCAGGAAGGGGAAACTTTATTGACACATTCCTGGGGTCAGATACATCACATGATCACACTGACAGAACCACAGGCACATAGACACAGGCAACAGAGCATGCACAATGTCGGCACTAGTACAGCGTATATCCACCTTTCGCAGCAATGCAGGCTGCTATTCTCCCATGGAGACGATCGTAGAGATGCTGGATGTAGTCCTGTGGAACGGCTTGCCATGCCATTTCCACCTGGCGCCTCAGCTGGACCAGCGTTCGTGCTGGACGTGCAGACCGCGTGAGACGACGCTTCATCCAGTCCCAAACATGCTCAATGGGGGACAGATCCGGAGATCTTGCTGGCCAGGGTAGTTGACTTACACCTTCTAGAGCACGTTGGGTGGCACGGGATACATGCGGACGTGCATTGTCCTGTTGGAACAGCAAGTTCCCTTGCCGGTCTAGGAATGGTAGAACGATGGGTTCGATGACGGTTTGGATGTACCGTGCACTATTCAGTGTCCCCTCGACGATCACCAGTGGTGTACGGCCAGTGTAGGAGATCGCTCCCCACACCATGATGCCAGGTGTTGGCCCTGTGTGCCTCGGTCGTATGCAGTCCTGATTGTGGCGCTCACCTGCACGGCGCCAAACACGCATACGACCATCATTGGCACCAAGGCAGAAGCGACTCTCATCGCTGAAGACGACACGTCTCCATTCGTCCCTCCATTCACGCCTGTCGCGACACCACTGGAGGCGGGCTGCACGATGTTGGGGCGTGAGCGGAAGACGGCCTAACGGTGTGCGGGACCGTAGCCCAGCTTCATGGAGACGGTTGCGAATGGTCCTCGCCGATACCCCAGGAGCTACAGTGTCCCTAATTTGCTGGGAAGTGGCGGTGCGGTCCCCTACGGCACTGCGTAGGATCCTACGGTCTTGGCGTGCATCCGTGCGTCGCTGCGGTCCGGTCCCAGGTCGACGGGCACGTGCACCTTCCGCCGACCACTGGCGACAACATCGATGTACTGTGGAGACCTCACGCCCCACGTGTTGAGCAATTCGGCGGTACGTCCACCCGTCCTCCCGCATGCCCACTATACGCCCTCGCTCAAAGTCCGTCAACTGCACATACGGTTCACGTCCACGCTGTCGCGGCATGCTACCAGTGTTAAAGACTGCGATGGAGCTCCGTATGCCACGGCAAACTGGCTGACACTGACGGCGGCGGTGCACAAATGCTGCGCAGCTAGCGCCATTCGACGGCCAACACCGCGGTTCCTGGTGTGTCCGCTGTGCCGTGCGTGTGATCATTGCTTGTACAGCCCTCTCGCAGTGTCCGGAGCAAGTATGGTGGGTCTGACACGCCGGTGTCAATGTGTTTCTTTTTTCCATTTCCAGGAGTGTATAACCTGTGTTTTACAGATAATCGAAGCATTTAACCATAAAATTTTCTTTATCAAAACGAACTAATCTGCAAAATTCTTTTGACCTTAAACCTTAAATTGAATAAACTTTTAATCTTTGCAAAAGAAATCTCAAGTGCTGTATTGCAAAACAGCAAACAATATGACAATGATTACAAGGCGGCCGCACCTGCAGCCCGCTCGTTATCGGGTGAAACAGCAGTGTTTACTAACACGCTAGACACAGTCTGTCTTATTAAATGCCCTTCTGCAACACATCAAAACTATATAAGCACCACTGATGGGAAGAGTGATTCAATTACTCAAAACAGATGACTTAACTTTTAAATTGAAAGCTGTATGTCGAAAGGTTCGGGGTTAAGATGCGCACCTGTGCATAAAGGTTAAACAGATCAGCAAACAATATGACACTTACTTCAAATCAACCGGCAGCCAAGGTGTAACTGGATCCAAATCCGTCCCTACTGGCAAATTTTATTTTGACTAAAGCTCTGGTGACAGTTGGCTGTTAATATTGTCAAAGATAAACTGATTGTCAGTTATTAAGACCACTCTGAAGGAACGTATTAAAACATTACCTTTGAACACTTATTACAAGCGAACTCACTCGGCAGAACCACAAGATCCAGCTAAAATAACCAATAAAGACCCGGTCATTCAAACACAGAAACGAACAGCTTAGTACAACAGGTTGTTCAGATTATAACTAATGATTGAAAAATGCAATTACCATCAAAGAATGGAACCAGTTAACAGCTAAACCTAACCACAAGGTCCCTCTTTTGTTCAACGGTAACCAGTGCTCAAAAAATGGTTCAAATGGCTCTAAGCACTATGGGGCTTAACATCTGAGGTCATCAGTCCCCTAGATTAAGAACTACTTAAACCTAACTAACCTAAGGACATCACACACATCCATGCCCGAGGAAGGATTCGAACCTGCGACCGTAGCAGCAGCGCGGTTCCGGACTGAAGCGCCTAGAGCTGATGGGCCACAACGGCCGGCCAACCAGTGCCTTAGTACAATTGTTCCGGCTGTATTTACGACCAACAGCTGATTAATTAGAACATTAATGATCGGGTACAAACCATAAAGGAAAGGCAATATAATACCGGGACAAATTTTCAAACGACAACAAGTGTCTTAGTACACTGCTACTACCTATATTTACCACCAAAGAGCAGATCGAGTAAAACTCTGAGGGTAGGGTACAAACCAAAAAGAATAACGAGGGCAGGTAGACAATGAGACAAATCACCACGAGTATTACAGAATGTTACTCCCCTTTATCAGAAAGCGGTTCCACGGATCCACAGTGCGTCGCAGCGGCTACTGAGTGGTGCCGATGAAAGGCACGTAGAAGGGTGCAGCCAGGCCACGGGCGGTCGTCCGACACGAATGTTGCCAACCAACCGACGTGATGTCGGCCTGCTGCTTGTAGTCGACGCTGACCCCGCTGAAGTATTCCGGTATCTTTGCTGTGCTTAGGCCCTCCTTGCGCAGCTCGTGGCTTCGGCCGCTCGGACCTCTTGACCACGCTACGACCAATCCCCAAAATTCATGCTTCCTCTCGGGCCAGCGAACCCTGTATATATACCGGTAAGCAAAGACCTCCTAAGGGCACAGCCCACAGATACCAACTCTTCCTCACGGATATTGGCAATGAGGCCGCAAGAGAGGTAGACCTGAGCCAGTGGTGCCTGACAGAAGAGTCTACTAACTCTATGGCGCCACGGCTCACACGGTTACACTCCATACAAATACTTCCAGAAAAGTCTTCCTGACACTTAAATCTATACTCGATGTTAAAACACTTCTCTTCTTCAGAAACACTTTCCTTGCCATTCCCAGTCTACATTTTATATCCTCTCTACTTCGACCATCATCAGTTAGTTTGCTGTCCAAATAGCAAAACTCATCTACTACTTTAAGTGTCTCATTTCCTAATCTAATTCTCTCAGCATCACCTGATTTAATTCGACTACATTCAACACCCTCGTTATGCTGTTGTTGATTTTCTTCTCATATCCTCCTTTCAAGACACTGTCCATTCCCGTCAACTGGTCTTCCACGCCCTTTGCTGTCTCTGACAGAATTACAATGCCATCGGCAAACCTCCAAGTTTTTAGTCAGTCTCCATGGATTTTTATTCCTACTCGAAATTTTTATTTTGTTTACTTTACTGCATGCTCAATATACATATTGAATAACATCAGGGATAGGCTATAACCCTTTCTCACTAACCCTCCAACCACAGCTTCATGCCCCTCTACTCTTATACACTACTGGCCATTAAAATTGCTACAAAAAGCAGAAACGTAGATGATAAACGGGTATTCATTGGACAAATATATTATACTAGAACTGACATGTGATTACATTTTCACGCAATATGGGTGCATACATCTTGAGAAATCAGTACCCAGAACAACCACCTCTAGCCGTAATAACGGACTTGATACGCCTGGGCATTGAGTCAAACACAGCTTAGATGTCGTGTACAGGTACAGCTGCCCATGCAGCTTCAACACGATACCACAGTTCAAGAGTAGTGACTGGCGTATTGTGACGAGCTAGTTGCTCGGCCACCATTGACCAGACGTTTTCAATTGGTGAGAGATCTGGAGAAAGTGCTGGCCAGCGCAGCTGTCGAACATTTTCTGTATCCAGAAAAGCCCGTACAGGACCTGCAACATACGGTCGTGCATTATCCTGCTGAAATGTAGGGTTTCGCAGGGATCGAATGAAGGGTAGAGCCACGGGTCGTAAAACATCTGAAATGTAACGTCCACTGTTCAAAGTGCCGTCAATGCGAACAAGAGGTGACCGAGACGTGTAACCAATGGCACCCCATACCATCACGCCAGGTGATACACCAGTATGACAATGACGAACACACGCTTTCAATGTGTGTTCACCGCGATGTCACCAAACGTGGATGCGACCATCTTGATGCTGTAAACAGAACCTCGATTCATCCGAAAAAATGACGTTTTGCCATTCGTGCACCCAGGTTCGTCCTTGAGTACACCATCACAGGCGCTCCTGTCTGTGATGCAGCGTCAAGGGTAACCGCAGCCATGGTCTCCGAGCTGATAGTCCATGCTGCTGCAAATGTCGTCGAACTGTTCGTGCAGATGGTTGTTGTCTTTCAAACGTCCCCATCTGTTGACTCAGGGATCGAGACGTGGCTGCAGATCCGTTACAACCATGCGGATAAGATGCCTGTCATCTCGACTGTTAGTGATACGAGGCCGTTGGGATGCAGCACGGCGTTTCGTACTACCCTCCTGAACCCACCGATTCCATATTTTGCTGACAGTCATTGGATCTCGACCAGCGCGAGCAGTAATGTCGTGATACGATAAACCGCAATCGCGATAGGCTACAATCCGACCTTTATCAAAGTCGGAAACGTGATGGTACGCATTTCTCCGCCTTACACGAGGCATCACAAAAACGTTTCACCAGGCAACGCCGGTCAACTGCTGTTTGTGTATGAGAAATCGGTTGGAAACGTTCCTCATGTCAGCATGTTGTAGGTGTCACCACCGGTGCCAACCTTGTGTGAATGCTCTGAAAAGCTAATCATTTGCATATCACAGCATCTTCTTCCTGTCGGTTAAATTTCGCGTCATCTTCGTGGTGTAGCAATTTTAATGGCCAGTAGTGTAACTGTCAGCTGGTTTCCGTACAAATTGTAAATAGCATGTCGCTTCCCGTATTTTACCCCTGCCACCTTCAGAATTTGAAAGAGTGTATTCCAGTCAGCATTGTCAAAAGCTGTCCCTAAGTCTACAAATGTTGGAAACGTAGGTTTGCCTCTTTTTAATCTATCTTCTAAGATAAGTCGTAATGTCGTATTCCAACATTTCTACAGAATCCAAACTGATTTTCCCCGAGGTTGCCTTCTACTGGTTTTTCCATTCGTCTGTAAAGAATTTGTGCTAGTGTTTTGCAGCCGTGACTCATTAAACTGATAGTTCGGTAATTTCCACACCTGTCAACACCTTCTTTCTTTGGAATTGGAATTATTATATTCTTCTTGAAGTCTGAGGGTATTTCGCCTGTCTCATACATCTTGCTCACCAGATGGTAGAATTTTGTCAGGGCTGGCTCTCCCAAAGCTGTCAGTACTTTTAATGGAATGTTGTCTACTTCTTGGGCCTTGTTTCGACTTAGGTCTTTCAGTACTCTGTCAAACTCTTCACGCAGTATCATATCCCATTTCCTCTTCATCTACTTCTTCTTCCATTTCCATAATATTGACCTCCAGTACATCGCCCTTGTATAGACCCTCTGTAAACTCATTCCTCCTTTCTGCCTTCCATTTGCTTAAAACTGGTTTTCCATATGCGCCCTTGATATTCATACAAGTGGTTCTCTTTTCTCCAAAGGTCGCTCTAATTTTCCTGCAGGCAGTACCTGTCTTACCCTTAGTGATATATGCCTCTACCTCCTTACATTTATCCTCTAGCCATCACTGCTTAGCCATTTTGCACTTCCTGTCAATCTCATTTTTGAAACGTTTGTATTCCTTTTTGCCTGCTTCATTTACTGCATTTTCATTTTTTCTCCTTTCATCAGTTAAATTCAATATCCATTCCGTTACCAAGGATTTCTACAAGCTCTCGTCTTTTTACCTACTTGGTCCTCTACTGTCTTCCCTATTTCATCTCTCAAAGCTACCCACTCTTATTCTACTGTATTTTTCCCCCGTTCTTGTCAGTCGTTCCTAATGCTCTCTCTGAAACTCTCTATAACCTCATGTTCACCATCATCTTAAATTCCAGCCTTTTTGCAGCTTCTTCAGTTTTAATCTGAAGCTCATAACCAAGAAATTCTGGTCGGAGTGCACATCTGCTTCTGGAAATGTCTTTAAGTTTAAAACTTGGTTCCGTAATATCTGTTTTAGCATTATAATATCTATCTGAGACCTTCCAGTGTCTCCAGGCCTCTTCCAAGTATACAACCTTCTTTCATCATTCTTAAACCAAGTGTTAGCTATGATTAAGTTATGCTCTGTGCAAAATTCTACCAGGCGGCTTCCTCTTTCATTCCTTACCCACATTCCATATTCACCTACTACTTTTCCTTCTCTTCCTTTTCCTACTATCGAATTCCAGTCCCCCATGACTATTAAATTTTCGTTTCCCTTCATTATCTCAATAATTTTTTTATCTCCTCATACATTTCTTCAATATCTTCGTTATCTGTGGAGCTCGTTGGCATATAAACTTGTACTATTGTGATTGGCATGGGCTTCGTATCTATCTTGGCTACAATAATGTGTTCACTACTCTGTTCGTAGTAACTTAATCGCGCTCCTATTTTTTTTATTCATTATTAAACCTACTCCTTCATTACCCCTATTTGACTTTGTATTTATAACCCTGTATTCACCTGATCAGAAGTCTTGTTCCTCATGCCACCGAACTTCACTAATTCCCACCATATCTGACTTCAACCTATCCTTTTCCCTTTTAAAATTTTGTAACCTACCTGCCCGATTAAGGGATCTGACATTCCACGCTCCGATCCGCTGAACACCAGTTTTCTTCTCCTGATAACGACGTCCTTCTGAGTAGTCCTCGCCCGGAGATCCGAATGGGGGCCTAGTTTACCTCCGGAATATTTTACCGAAGATGACGCCATCATCATTTAACCATACAGTAAAGCTGCATGGCCTTGGGAAAAATTACAGTTGTAGGTTCCCCTTGCTTTCAGCCGCTCGCAGTAGCAGCACAGCAAGGTCGTTTCGGTTAATGTTACAAGGCCAGATCAGTCAATCAGCCAGACTTTTGACCCTGTAACTACTGAAAAGGCTGCTGCCCGTCTTCAGGAACAACATCTTTGCATGGCCTCTCAACAGATACTCGTCCGTTGTGGTTGCACCTACGGTAAGGCTATCTATAGCGCTGAGTCATGCAAGCCTCCCCACCAACGCCAAGGTCCATGGTTCATGAGGGGAATGATCTCATTCGATACTTAAAAAGAGAAAAAAAGGACAAATTCAGATGCTTAATGAAGGGAGGCTTACAGGGGTTGGACAAAAATAAGGAGACACCGAAAACACATTACCATGTGCAGTACGGTGTAGGAAACCCGTTGACATTCAAAACAACTTTCACTCGTCTCTGAAAGGATAATCACAGGTACCGTTTGGTTTTCAATGGAATATTATACCATTCTTCCAGGAAAATAGTGTCATGTTCAGGTAACGATGATGGAGGTGGATAGCGATCACGCGCCATTCTCATAAAAGTAGACCACAAAGGCTCAACAATACTGAGATCCCCTGGTGGCCAGGGGAAATGTGACAAAACATCTTCTTGCTTACAGAACCGGTCGTGCATGATAAGACCTGTGCGAACAGGGGCCCTGTTGTCTTGGAAAACAGCATCACCACACATTGTACCGTGGGATGGACCTGATCAGCCAAAATGGTCATTGTGGAGTAAGCAGGGAGTGCAACGAATACTACGATATGGCTGCCCTAATTGTCACAGAACCCCCGCCATGTTCCACTCTTGAAATGTAAACTCTGCCAGAAAGTGGAAACAGTGTGACACAAGACTCATCTGACCAAATGACATCCTTTGTGTTGTCCCCTAGTCTAGGTTTTATGGCTTCCGCACGACGTTTCCTTGTTGCGGGTGTTTGTATCACTGATTAGATGATTTTGGAAATGCAGCTCGCCCTGCAGATCTCTGCTTATGGAGCTCCCTCCGCGTTGTTTTGGTGCTGACAGGGTTCCCGAGTGAAACACTTAAGTTCTACAGTGACTTTTGCACCTGTAACTTTTTGTCACAGTCCTCCTCAATGACCGTCTGTCAACACGTACTTTCGTCCGCATTGTGACTTAGCGGATGATGTTTTTCCGCTTGCCCTGTATGCGGTATAAACCTTCGATACGGTGCCTCTTGAAACACCAAACGCTTCGGCTACACTGGTTGCAGAAACATTCGCGAGATTTCAGCGAAGTAACAGGGACTACTAGCCATGTGTGCTGCATACTACGAGTACCCACCACAGTAAATTAATAGAGTGATTTTCAGCGTGAAAAAAGGTATGAATTGGTGTCTGCAAGCGAAGGAAGATACGCAAATCAAACAAAGTTTTGCATCACCTCGGTTCCAAGAGTTCCGGAACCTGAACAGAAAATTGTAATAAAGATCAACATAAACATTAAAAAAATGGTTAAAATGGCTCTGAGCACTATGGGACTTAACATCTATGGTCATCAGTCCCCTAGAACTTAGAACTACTTAAACCTAACTAACCTAAGGACATCACACAACACCCAGTCAGACGAGGCAGAGAAAATCCCTGACCCCCGCCGGGAATCGAACCCGGGAACCCGGGCGCGGGAAGCGAGAACGCTACCGCACGACCACGAGATGCGGGCAACATAAACATCATTTCCGCCCTTTTTATTGCTCATGAAAACCACACATTTCATGTTGTACCACCATACAGCGAGATCTTCAGAAGTGGTGGTCCAGATTTCTATACACACCAGTACATCTAATACTCGGTAGCACGTCCTCTTGCATTGATGCATGCCTATATTAGTCGTGGCATCTCAACGGCGATTCGGCGTAGATCCCGCAGAGTGGTTGGTGCGTCAGTCTAGCCCTGGCATGTTCGATAGGGTTCATGTCTGGAGAACATGCTGGCCACTCTAGTCGAGCGATGTCGTTATCCTGAAGGAAGTCATTCACAAGATGTGCACGGTGGGGGCACGAATTATCGTCCACGAAGACGAATGCGTCGCAAATATGCCTCTGATATGGTCGGAGGATGGCATTCACATATCGTACAGCCGTTACAGCGCCTTCCATCACCACCTGCGGCGTACGTCGGCTCCACGTAATGCCACCCCAAAACAGCAGGAAACCTCCACCTTGCTGAACTAACTGGAAAGTGTATCTAAGGCGTTCAGCCTGACCGGGTTGCCTCCAAACACGTCTCCGACGATTGTCTGGTAGGAGGCATATGCGACACTCATCCTTGAAGAGAATGGGATGCCAATCCTGAACGGTCCATTCGGCATGTTGTTGGGCCCATCTGTACAGCGCAGCATGGTGTAGTGGTTGCAAACATGGACCTCGCCATGGACGTCGAGAATGAAGTAGTACATCAAGCAGCCTATTGCGCACAGTTTGAGTCGTAACACGATGTCCTGTGGGTGCAAGAAAAGCATTATTCAACATGGTGTCGTTGCTGTCAGGGTTCCTCCGAGCCATAATCCGTAGGTAGCGGTCATCCCCTGCAGTAGTAGCCCTTGGGCGGCCTGAGCGAGGCATGTCATCAACAGTTCCTGTCTCTCTGTATCTCCTCCATGTCCGAACAACATCGCTTTGGTTCACTCCTAGACGCCTGGACACTTCCCTTGTTGAGAGCACTTCCTGGCACAAAGTAACAATGCGGACGCGATCTAACCGCGGTATTGACCGTCTAGGCATGGTTGAACTACAGACAACACGAGCCGTGTACCTTCTTCCTGGTGGAATGACTCGAACTGATCGGCTATCGGACCCCCTCCGTCTAATAGGCGCTGCTTCCGCATGGTTGTTTACATCTTTGGCGGGTTTAATGACATTTCTGAACTACGTCTGTGATACAATATCCACAGTCAACGTCCATCTTCAGGAGTTCTGGGAACTGGGGTGATGCAAAACTTTTTTTGTTGTGTGTAGAAACAAGAACTCGCCTGGGTGAAAGGGTGCTAACGCACGCCTGTGAGCTGGCACTCGACTCGGAGGTAAGCCCGTTCTAATCCTGGTGGTGGATGGAACTTTCACCACCAGTATTTGGCTGGCAAGGTGAGGAGAGGTGGTGACGTGGTGTTCCTGATCACCAGGCATTGCACCAATGTCCTGGACTAATTTTCAGACCTCTCCACAGTGTCTCATGAAATGAGGGCATGTGACGCTGTTAATGGTAATCAATCCGTCGGATGGAGACGCTAACCCCGGCGACCCACTCGGTGTTATTCGAGAGGAGTAGACCATGGCTCGGAACCGGGTTTCAGCCTCTAATGTCTCTCATCACCTCCAACACGATCGTGACACTCTACTCCACACACACACACACACACACACACACACACACACATTACAGTCACCTACACTTACCAGGTATATTCATCTACACGACGCTCATACTTCGCCAAAGAAAGGTGCCTGCGGGCGCAAGGTATAGGAAAATCCTTTCCAATTAGTCGCCTTAACTTGGTTTTCGGGGTATCCCAGCCATTCATGTCCTACGACTTTACTTTACTTACTTTATGGAAACAAGAGTTAAGAAATTATTTGCTAGAAATCAAGTGAAATTTTTAAATAATCAAAGAAAAAATAACATTTTAGTCTTAACTGAGGGGTAAAAAACTTCATGAGTATGTATCAAGGGGCGCTTGCATCATTAAACATGTGCTTCAGTCATCATTGTAGTTTTTCCAAGGAAGCTTAAGAATTTATTTAAAATCTGAAAGAAGAATTTAACTAACATTTTTCCCCAAAATAGTTCTAGCTTATCTCAGTTGCTTGGAGTACGTGTCACTTCCAGTAACACTTTCACAACAACTTTATCGCAAACCGGGTCATGGCACTCCGGGTTTGTAGGCGTAAACTTTACGAAAGTAACAGCATTCTCATAGTTTCGATATTCGCACAGCTGAAGTGTGTGCTGAGTTGAGCACGTTCGCATTTAATGACTGTGGCATTAGTGCCTTGTAAAGTGCACCTTTGCTGCAACCTTGTGCGTCATCATCTCGTATATACATTAAATTGCCGAGAAGTATTGTTGGATTTGTCGGTAATTTCTGTTTTAATACTTTATATACATTTTAGAAAATTATAAATTATGTATGCTCTGTAAACACTTGTTTAGTGTTGTTGTTGTCTTTCAAAAGCTACACGGTCGTGAGCACTTGGCGGACTATAGAATTCACTGTAATGCTATCATCAAACTGCCAATACAAATCCTGAGTAAAGTGCCAGAGGATCTTCGTTAAAGGTCATGAGTCACCCAAGAATTTCACAAAATAGTGTTAGGAATCTGCTTCAAAAACATAAAAATTCGCATAGTTGTACCTGTATTTCAACTTTATCAGCTACTGACTTTTCTAAATAAATATAATTGTCCAGTCGCTTATTGTGCTTATTTAAAAATAAAACTACACTACCAGGTCAAAAGTGTCTGTACTCTTACTAGTGGACATTAATACGGAGTGTGTCCATCTTTCGCCTTCATGGCAGCTTGAAGTCTGCTGGGGACACTTTCAGTGAGGTGTTGGAATATGTGTGGACGAAAGGTACCCCTTTATTCCTCAGGAGCCGGAACCAGAGAAGATAGTGAAGTCGGACGCTCGAGGGTGGAGCTAAGTTGATGGCCTAAAGCCGTCGGCACACGGATCTTGCTGATGAACGTCAACGTTGAGCGTGCCGAGTTCAACGTGCAGCTGAACGCTCAGAAACGATGCGACTTGTGCATACGGTACGTGGGTGCCAACGTGGTATACGCGCTGACAACGCACTCCAGCGGCAGTTGCGGGATGTTTCTGTTTCGTAAATCACACTGTTTACTAAATGGGCATTGTTCTTGTGGTGTCACAGCCAGACACCACACTTGCTAGGTGGTAGCCTTTAAATCGGCCGCGGTCCGTTAGTATACGCCGGACCCACGTGTCGCCACTATCAGTGATTGCAGACCGAGCGCCGCCACGCGGGAGGTCTAGAGAGACTTCCTAGCACGCGCCCAGTTGTACAGCCGACTTTGCTAGCGATGGTTCACTGACAAATTACGCTCTCATTTGCCACTGTAAGCCATCCGTTGCCATGTGAAAAGGAATCATTAAGATCGATGCTAAAATTAAGTCTACAGCCACAGAAAACAGAAGGTCCGTCGAGAAGAGCAGTTGAAGCAATGTTCTTCACAGCGTTCTTCTTCTTGTCCAGTTAAGCGCCCCACAAAACCAAACCATCTTCTTGTCAGCGGCAGACGTTGAGAATTTTATGTTCTCAATGGTTTTATAGACTGTTTGTCTTGCACGACGACGATAGCGTCTGTTGGGCATCTTGGCAGCGTTCAATGCAGTTGCCTGTGCAGCAGCAGCAGCGCGAGTGAGCCGCTGCGCGGCGCTCGGTCTAGAGAGACTTCCTAGCACGCGCCCAGTTGTACAGCCGACTTTGCTAGCGATGGTTCACTGACAAATTACGCTCTCATTTGCCGAGACGATAGTTAGCATAGCCTTCAGCTACGTCATTTGCTACGACCTAGCAAGGCGCGATTACCAGTTACTATTGATGCTGTAAAACATGTACCGTCAAGAGCGATGTTCACCAATTATGGATTAAAGTTAAGTATTCCAACAGATACGTACTATTTTTACTAGTCTCATTTCCTTGTCCTGTTCCAGACCTCACGCCAGCCTGCGTGAGCTTAAACGCGTGCCTTTCGGCTTCCTCCTAGTGGATTGGCTGTCTTGCCAGTCCACAACAGTTCTAAATGTAATATACACAAATGAAAACTTCAGTATCCAGGTACATGTTTTAATACGAAAAGGAAAGTATCATGTCCAACCAGTAAGAACATAGGCTTATAAAAGTTCCATTACAAACAGTGCAATACAAATTGTGCAATAGTTCTCCACGTAAGATAAACATTATTTCATAATTCCCACAATTTAGTAAAACCGCAAGGTCATTCTTATTTGATCACTGTTCCTACCCAGTTGCAGAATCCTTGCAACACGTGAATTACAAACGTATAAAGATATTTCGCTCCTTTTTCTTTTACAAGTAGCGCAAGCTGTCCTGTATATTAAGCCAATCGAACAAACTCACTCCTCGAAAAAAAAGGTGAACTTATATTTACATAACATCAAATATTATAGTATAAACTTATATTAAATATAAATAAAGCAACAGAACCTATTAAAAATGCGAATGTTAGGAAAAAAAGTTTGGACGTGGGCAGACGCGAACCACAGCCTGTTCAGAATCACTTACGCTACCCATTACGCTAAAAAAGCGACAACTATATGTATTAGCCACTTCTACTATCGTGATACTTTGTAAAAGCATTAATCGTAGCTATGTTACTAACTGAAATTTAATTATAACAAATTGTAGCAAGAACAATGGATTTTTGGTGGGTTCTCAGTGTGTCGTTGCCTTCAAATGGCATGCTCTCATAATACGCTAGTTACAATAATTCTTTTGCCACGAATATGATGTTTCTCATTATTTTATTGCAACGAATCACACTGTTGACAACGGGTTTTCGAGTGATTCTCAATTTGCTGGTGCTCAGAAATGACATATATGCGTATAGGCTTTAAATGAATGCCAAAATGGCGCCTCACAACTCCGTGTTGAAGGGAGATGGCGTGCACGTGACGTAGGTAACGTTGTGCCATCTGATTGGTCAACGCTCAGACGCACGCTCAGAATATCTGACATGCTAGATATTGCTCTGCACGTTCGGAAAGATCCGAACGTGCAATTCCACGTTATGACGTCAGATACTCGGCACGCTCAACGCTCAACGTTCGGATGAACAGTCCATGTGCCGACGGCTTAAGCCATCCCAGTCGTATTCCATTGAGTTCAGGTCTGGCTCTGAGCAGGCCGGTACATTTCAGGAATGATACTGTTCACAGACAAGATACATTGTCATTCTGGTACAAACAATCATCGTCTCCGAACTGTTCTTCTACTGTACTCTATACACAATGCTGGAAAATGTGTTCACACCCATCCGCATTTAGAGTTTTCTTCAGCACAATAAGTGGAGTACACGATAACCACGAAAAGGACCTTCGTACATCTACATCTACATCTACATCTACATCCATACTCCGCAAGCCACCTGACGGTGTGTGGCGGAGGGTACCTTGAGTACTTCTATCGGTTCTCCCTTCTATTCCAGTCTCGTATTGTTCGTGGAAAGAAGGATTGTCGGTATGCCTCTGTGTGGGCTCTAATCTCTCTGATTTTATCCTCATGGTCTCTTCGCGAGATATACGTAGGAGGGAGCAATATACTGCTTGACTCTTCGGTGAAGGTATGTTCTCGAAACTTTGATAAAAGCCCGTACCGAGCTACTGAGCGTCTCTCCTGCAGAGTCTTCCACTGGAGTTTATCTATCATCTCCGTAACGCTTTCGCGATTACTAAATGATCCTGTAACGAAGCGCGCTGCTCTCCGTTGGATCTTCTCTATATCTTCTATCAACCCTATCTGGTACGGATCCCACACTGCTGAGCAGTATTCAAGCAGTGAGCGAACAAGCGTACTGTAACCTACTTCCTTTGTTTTCGGATTGCATTTCCTTAGGATTCTTCCAATGAATCTCAGTCTGGCATCTGCTTTACGGACGATCAACATTATATGATCATTCCATTTTAAATCACTCCTAATGCGTGCTCCCAGATAGTTTATGGTATTAACTGCTTCCAGTTGCTGACCTGCTATTTTGTAGCTAAATGATAAAGGATCTATCTTTCTGTGTATTCGCAGCTCCTCTGCACTTCGCTGTTGACAGTACACACCATGGCAGTCAACGTTCTACAGCATTCGTCAAACCCAAATGCATTCACCGGATTGCCACAGGTTACAGAGTGATTCGGTCAACCACTGTCCAGAGGCTTCGCTCTTTACACCACCTCAAAAGTCGCTTGACATTGACTACTGAAATGTATGGCTCATGAGGAGCTGGTGCTCCATTTCTTTTTAACACCCTAAGCACAGATACCGTGCTAGCTAGAATGCTGGAGTCACGACTGATTCTTTCCGCTGATTTTATGCCACTTTTTTACAGTCACCATCAGCAGTGTTCAACAGTCTGTATCCATCCGTATGGACAGGTGCTCAGTGCTGTCTGCCTGAGCTTGTTTTACCTGTGGTTGTTCCTTCGTGTTTCAACTTCACAAACTCATCACCAACAGCTGACTTGGACAGCTTAAGAATGATTGAAATGTCCCTGACGGATTTGTTACCCAAATGACATCCAACAACTAGTCCACGTTCGAAGCCATTGAGTTCTCCTGATCGATTCATTCTGTTCTTACTGCTTCTCTACTGACAACACAATACTCTTCACCTCCTTTTATTCTAGCGACCCGGCTTTTCGTGGCATCTAGCGGTCAGTACCGCGTTACATAGGCGTAGCAGTAGCAAAAATATCACAATAATAATCCCGGTAGATAACAAAGCGTTCTTAGATCCTCCAGAAGCAATTCGATAGTCAACAACAGACATTAAAAGTGTCATGAGAACACAAAGGACAAAAATATAAGTTCCGTCTGAAAGCGATAACAAGAAACATGTAACTCACTGCAGGCGAAGCAGATAAACTAATAGACACCTTTTATTTTGAAACATATATTGGCTACTATCACTAACGGCCTCTGCGAATTATTTTACTGTAAATTGTTCTCATTCACTCAGGTTATCGAATTCAATTCTGAGCCAGTAATAAGTTACGATTACAATCTAGTCAACATACGTACAGGAGAAAAAATTACATGTTTGGATATTTGCTGTCATCTCGGTAACAAACTGCTGCTATTTAATTCAAACAAGATAGCACGACCGCCTCCTGAATCGGGGCCAGCCGCATGGAACGGAACCAACACGCCGCGTCCAGGCGAACGGCAGGTCCCTGGAAATCCAATTACAAAACCTCTCCAGCCTTAATTAAAAATACCGCGTCGCTTGGGACACAATACCGTAGGCAGACTTGGAAAAAGGCAGCATTTTTCTTAAGGATTTTCCCCTGGGCTCTAATCGACTGCGGCGAGTGCTGAATAAGAAACCTTAGAAAGCTTTTCTTTACAAGGAGGAAAATCCATTACGAGCTTAGCGTCTCCTATCGCACCGCCCGGATAAGTATGCTGAGGTAATTTCAGTTTCAAGTCGTTCTGATAAAATTAAACCTCCAAAATCTCTCTTTTGATGACGCTTGATCTCTTTTGGGCGTCGTTGAGAAGTTCATCTAATAACAAGCTCATTCGCTTTGATTACATTAAGCAGATGTCTTGCATTCTTCTTTCAAATAAAGTAACCACAAAGAGAAAAAATCTGTTTTAGCATTTGTGAGTAGCATCCGTTCTTTAACGTCAATTAGCCGTTCTTTCTTCGCTCTAGTTATCACCGGTACGGTAGTTAGCAACGAAGCAGTTAACTAAGTACTCGGATGAAAATGGATATTCTCAACAAATAACTACTAAGCAATGCGCAAGTGCTTCGGCTTTCGTAACTGGAATGAGTTGAAATGAAAATTTACTTCGTGTATAGAGCCACATATTGGTTCAGAATGACATTTAATGGATAAAACCGAAGTTTGGGCCACAGTTGCTGCGGTCTCCCTCTAATATACTGAGTTAGCGAGTGATCCCTTCTTACATTTCCTCGTGTCCCCTCTTCTGGCTCTGCTATTTCGTCAGAACCATGATACGTGTTGTTTTCACGACTTTCTTATGGTGAGAGCAGTTTATTTGTTTTGCTTTCGTGGTAGGAGTGGAGAGCTGGTTGCTTTCCCCATTTAGTATGGGCAAGTATTGGCAGTCATCGACGGATGGAATGCGCATAAGTGTGAGCTTTGGTTTCCTCATGCGGAACCTGAGAGAGGCGGTGGCAGTTTCTCACAGGTAACACTCTCATCTTCAGTTATCAATGTGGTTTCTTCGCTTCGATAGCTAGAAGACAGGATCTGCAAGCCTCTAGCCATTCTCTCTATTCATATTACAGTATTCTCCTTGAACTTGCGCTTCGCGATCCCTGGTTGCTTGTGTAGTATGTAAGTCTAGTATGCTTTGTAATGCTCGGGCATCTCCGATTTGTTGTGCTGCCACAATCGAATCGGTATGCATGCGGCACGTCGCTCATCAATATGTTCCAAAACGCCTAGCATAAAAGGAGTTTTCTGATGCTCATACCTCTATTGGTGATAAAAAGGTAGGGTCAGGTGTCCTGGAGAGCCCTTGGACTAGGGACCATTTGTGTACCCAACAATACGATCGTCTTAGTGTCACTGCCCTGTAAGTATGGGGTCAATGTATGAATATTACACACTTCTTTCTGATTAGGCAAATGGAGCAAATCTGGTTGCTTCTTTTTGCATTTGATTTGATCTAACGTGGGCTTGATGGTACTTATTGAGACAACATTAGTTTATGAGAGGTTCTCGGAAAACTCCAGAAAAAGAGTTTTCTTACTGTCGGACTAAAACATAGCCGAGGACTCCAAGACGGTTATGCACAGCAAGTGTCTGAAATTTGTACGATATATTCCTAAGATTCCTATCTCGAATTACGGTACTTTGAAAATTTTCTTGATATCTTTATAAATACAAATCCACGAACCTACTACGGTGTCGTAGCAGGCGGAGAGGTGATACTCCGACGTGGCGCGTCCCAGGTGGCGGATAGGGGGGTCCTCACCGGTTTACCGGCGGACTTGAGCCAAATAAAATAGCTCTCGCGGACCAAACACTAAACAACCTCTACGGCTAACAACCGTAGTTGTAACTCGGAGCTTGCTCCATACAAGGTTGACTACCTTTGAAAGTCAAACATGGAAGGAAATCTTTCAAGGAAAAATCCACCACTTGGCAATAACCAAGGAAGACTGCACTCGGATACGGTGGGCAGTCACCTGAAAGATAACTTGGATGAGTCGGAGCATCTGAAAATACCCAAAACGGACAGACGACCAAAACTCAAGACAGGACAAATAAACTACATTGCGACACACAATACAAATTCCCTCATACAACCAGGCAAACTCAAAATTCTGACGGATGAAATGGATCGCAAGGGGATTCTCATAACCGGACTTCAAGAAATGAGAAATACTGATCAGGAGCCGATAGAATCACAAGGATATAGGATTTATAAGGGAATACCAGGGAAGAGAGTCATGAAACAGTGTCCACAATTTGGAACAGGATTCGTGGTGAGTCTGAAAATAATAGAGTCCATAATAGAATTTAAAACACAATCTCCCAGGCTCTCAACATTAACTCTAAAAGCTGCAAATAAAATGTACACAATAATAAATGCCCATGCCCCGACAAATGATAAAAATAATAAAAAAGAACACAGAGAAGAGGTAGAAAAATTTTGGGAGCTCTTAGATCAAACGACGAATAACATAAATAAAAATCACATCAAAATTTTAATTGGAGACTTCAATGCCCAGTTAGGAAGGGAAAAGAGATATAGAGACATAATAGGGAAATGGACAGCACAAAGAAGAACAAACAAAAATGGCATAAGACTAGTGGAATTTTGCAGAAACCATGACATGATCTCAAAGTCGACGTATTTTAAGAGAAGACCAAGTAAACTAAAAACTTGGAAACATCCAGACTGGAAAAAAGGAGAATGGCAACTGGACCATGTCTGCATGGACAAGAATTACCACAAGGAAATTTACAATGTGAAAGTACTGAGAGGGACAGATACCGGATCAGATCATTACATGATAAAAATTAAAATTAAATTAACCCCATTAGCAAAGAAAAAATCCCACCAGAAGAAGAAGAGAACCTATGACCCTCATAAACTGATACAAAATGAGGATTATGAAGCACAAACTAGGGATATAAAAATAACAGATGATCTGGAAGAAATAATTCCCAAATTGAAACAAATAGCTGAACAAGTTGCCCCTATAAATCCAAGGAAAAAACACCAGTGGTGGAACGATGAATGTGATGAAGCAGTGTTGGATCGACACCAAGCCTGGTTAAGGCATCAAAATGAAAAAACAGAAAAATCATATTTGGAACTCACAAAACAAAGGAAGACAACACAAAAAATAATAAGGAGAGTTAAACGTCAGTACCAAAAAGATATACTTCTAATGATAGAAACAAATAGTGAAAAAACAAACTCAAGAGACTATTACAAAATATTTGGCAGACAATTACAAAGATATGATCCTCCAACATTAATGTTAAAAGATAAAGATAATAACCTAGCCCATAGCAATAGTAAAAATACAGAAATTCTAGCAGAAACATTTAACAAGTTACTAAATTGTGAAGATCCCCCAGAACTTCTTCAGATAAACACAGAAACCCCAATTAAAACACGAGCAGAAAATATAAATCGACCTACAATTAATGAGGTCTACAGAGCTTTGAAAGAACTCAAAAACTACAAAGCAAGTGGAGAAGATCAAACGTTTGCTGAACTTTGGAAATATGCAGCAGAACCAGTAAAGATAGCATTACACCAATGCATAGTAAAAATCTGGAATGAAGAGAAATTACCAGAAAATTGGACTACTGCTATAATACATCCATTACATAAGAAAGGAGAAAAATCAAATCCAGACAACTATAGAGGAATTTCCCTTTTGGACTGCACGTATAAGATCATGGCAAGAATACTATACAACCGCTGTAAAGATCAACTAGAACTGGAACTGGGAGAATATCAAGGAGGATTTAGATCCTGGAGAAGCTGCCCAGAACAGATAATCACCTTGAAGTTAGTTATGGATATCTACAAAAGAAGGCAAAAACAACTAGTCATAACCTTTGTAGATTTCAAAAAGGTGTATGATTGCATCCATAGATCTTCAATGATGAAAATATTAAGGAATTTTGGACTTCATCCTAAATTAATAAAAATGATACAGTTAACCTTAAACACCAAATCCAAAGTAAAATTTAGAGGAGAAATATCTGAACCATTTACGATTAAAACAGGGTTGAGACAGGGAGATTGTTTATCACCATTGCTATTCAATTGTGCTCTTGAATATGTAATGAGATAATGGTACAAGAAAAATCCTATGAATATTAAAATTGGAACTAAGAAAGATAAAATAAACCTAAATTGCTTGGGATTTGCTGATGACCTAGCATTACTAGCTAATAATATTCAGGAAGCCACGAAACAAATAACATGCTTACAAAATATAGCACAAAAATTAGGACTCCAGATATCATTTGAAAAGACTGAAATAATGGTAACGGATCCACTTGTAATAGATCACATCACAGTGAACAATAGGGAAATTAAAATAGTGAAACAATTTAAATACCTGGGTGAAATTATAACACATAAATTGGATGAGAAACCTGCATGGCGAGCAAGAACTAATAAAATGATAAAAGCTCAAAAACTAACATGGTCTACGTACAATAAAAAATGTCTATCAATTAAAACAAAATTAAAACATTACAAGACGGTGGTTCAACCAGAGGTTACATACGGAAGTGAAACTCTTTTTAAAGTCACCCAGAAAAACAGAATTGACAAAATTTTAAAAGTAGAGAGAAGAATTGCTAGAACATGCATAAATAAGAAATATCAAAAAGCTGGGCAATGGCGGGTAGTTCCAAATGAAGTGGTATACAGAGAACTGGAGCCCATCACCGATACTATACGAAAGAAAAGGATCTCTTTTTGTGGTCACATTCTGAGGACACCAGAAACCAGATTATCAAGGAAAATTATTGAGAAACTCTGGAATTTGAAACAACAAGGAGGATGGCTTAAGGAAATAAGAGAGGATATGGAAGAACTGGAAATAACTCTGGATGATTTGCAGAACAAAACGCCAAATTAAAAGAAGTTGAGGGACACAGAAATAAGATTTAAACCAAAAATTGACAAACGACATACGATGAAAAGGGTATTTACAGATGAGGAACGACGAAAAGCATCGGAACGAATGAAGAGATACTGGGCCACTCGGAAGGGGAAAATACCAAAGAAGAGGACCAGGAATGATTGACTGAAGTGGTCCAATGAGGCCGTAAAAGCAGAAGAAGAAGAAGAAGAAGAAGAAATATAAATAAAAGACTCAAGGAATGTTTAATTGTAATTATGCCCTATATTCCTCGATAAATATGTGATAAAGATGTTGTGGAGGGAGAGTTTTACTATTGGGAAGCTATGGTAGGCCGTGCAAAATGACCCCCAACTGCTGTGGGTGCGGACATACTATAATTTTTTGGACGCTATGCACCTATCAATGATAATCACGCTACTTTTCGGGAATGTTATGCTGTTGGAACGTAATAATACTGTAGTTACTGCTCGTATCACCAGACGTATTGGGGAAGTGGTCAGATTCCTACTCCTGTAAAAAAATACGTTGTCGGGCCGTATGGGGAGGATAGACATTACGTATGAAATTGTGAGTTCAGTGGATTGGGAGTATATCCTACCGTAAGGGGTGATTGATTCATTTCGTAAACGCCTGCACAATATAACAGTGCAAGGGTTCAACTGGATCTGCTGTAGTGTACAAACAGGGGCTGTCAATACGTCTGTAACACATTCGATACGCAGAACGTCTTCTCATTAGCTTCCCTATGCATATCCTCACATGTTCTTCGTCGCACTATTGGTCGCGATGTTTATTACAGTAAACCAACACAATCGATGATATCTTTCCAACCCTTTCGTCCACTGGAGTGCTGTTGATTATCAAGTAGTGCTGGACGCTGGAGCTTCACAACACTTGTTTCACAGAGTCTTGGCGGTATGCAGCGGCTTCCAAAAGCGATAAATGAAAATACCTACCGTCTGTTCTCGAATCTGATTGGCTGGAAGACTTAAATGTCAAATGATTTCCTAGGACTGAGAAGAATCGAGACACCTAATCGGTGTGAGTGGGGACATACCATAATTGTTTCGGACGCTATAACCATGTAAACAATAATCGCACTACTTTTGTGAAAAGTGTATGTGTTGGAGTGTTAAGTTACTATGGTCAGTGTTCCGACACGTGCAAAGAAAGGGATGTGGGTGAGACTATGTCCAGCCATAAGAAAGGTAAGACTCATCAATTTTTCCGTGGGAAATTGCGGTTTCAGTGCATCGATAGCCGTAAGGGTATGAAATATTTTACGTGGAAAATTATATCCAGTCATAAGGAGAATAAGGTTTACGTGGGAAAATAATATTTCCACACTTGTTGTGAGCTGGTATTTCTGATACTTTGCCCACTGTTGAATGCCACCAGGTTGGAGCTGCAGTCGTAATATTTAATTATTATCCAAAAGGGGGAAGAGTAGGGTTTGGAAACCAGTTGCGAGATCAAATCCCGGATATCCCCAGAATTTCCCATCAAATATGCCAGTCCCTGTATCCATTAATTGTAATTACACTGATAAATATGTGGCTGGTTTCCTAGGACGACTCCACTTGGTGATCAAACGCGTGGGGGAAGTAGCCGGTGGTTGGAATGAATGGACATTTCGGGCTTAAGGCGCGAACCACCATTGAGCCTCACCAACTGGTCAGGCAGAATGTAAGGGTTTGGTTGACCAACCACGTCGCCCTCATGGCAGACAAATAACGAACTAATACTCAGTATGTATTGGACAGCCTTTGCAATCGCGTGTGTCGTGTGAGAAGATTCAGTATGGCGAGTGTTTGCAATGGATGATTATTCTCCATGTAAACTGATCAGTTTATGGCTGGGCAGTCATGACGACAGTCTCTCCGGCCTCTGAGCATCTCTAAGGCCAGCATGTGAATACCTGTAGATGGTGCGTAAAAATGATCATCAGCGCTGGCCTATGGAAGTTTCAGAGATCTCCAACATCTAACCATGGCAACTATTGTGGAATGGATCATGGCTTTAAGTGTATTCATTTACAAAGTGCCCTCTCCACGTGCTGACGGCTGCTGTGTGTGGCGCTGAGTGCTTCTCAATGCATCTCAATGGACTTTGTCTTGGAGCAGAAAGGTGGAATGCTATTTGTTTAAATAAAGGTGGATTTGTTGTTGCTACTATCCTAGCATGTGGAAGACCCTTTCCCCTCTTTCTTCTTCCTGGAGTGCCAGAGAGGAACAACTTGGAAATTCTATAATGTTTTAAAAACTACACTTAACAGACCTGAAGGTAGTTGGGAATTACACAGCTGTGATGGCTTAAATTTGCACAGAAGTTTGAAATTACAACTAGCTATCATTTTATACAGAACCACATCCAATATAGATGTCAACTCACGATTGATCAATTTATTGCTTCTGATAGTGGTATTGAGAGCACACTCCAGTCAAATCCTTGCGCTGTTTGCTGCAAATTGTTTAAGAATATAGCCCATCTGAGTTGAAATTTCAAATTCTGACTATCACTTTCTGCTATCTCCAAAGTAATACATTTCCTCGCGAACGACCTTAGTGTGCCAATATCCACCAACAGGAGGAAAGGAAAATCCAGAAGGGGGAAGAGTAGGGTTTGGAAACCAGTTGCGAGATCAAATCCCGGATAGCCCCAGAATTTCCCACCAAATATGCCATTCCTTGTATCCATTAATAGGAAGCAAGGAAAAACTGTTTGCATGAAGGGTATCAATTTAATTAATTAGTCAATCAGTTTGATAGAATAGGGGGCAGCCCAAATGCACTATTTCCAAGACATCCACAGCCCAGTATTTTGGCGTGGGCGGGGGTTTACCAGGTATCTGTTACTTTGTTCAGGACAAAAGAGGGGTTAGTGTGGTTTCCAGTGGCACATGACTGTTGCTCACTGATTAGGAAGTAGCCAGTTGAGAGAGATGGAGAGAGAGAAAGAGAGAGGGAGGAGGGGAGGACCGAGAGATAAAAAATGGCTCTGAGCACTATGGGACTTAACATCTATGGACATCAGTCCCCTAGAACTTAGAACTACCTAAACTTAACTAACCTAAGGACATCACACAACACCCAGTCATCACGAGGCAGAGAAAATCCCTGACCCCGCCAGGAATCGAATCCGGGAAACCGGGCGCGGGAAGCGAGAACGCTACCGCACGACCACGAGCTGCGGACCGCGAGGACCGAGAGAGAGCAATGTAATTGGATTTCCTGTCATGGGATCCCTCCAGTCCAACAGCTCAGCACAGACTGAGCGATTTTTCCCACCAGTTTCTTCTGGGTGATGTGGAGGGAGGAGTTGTGGGGTGGGGTGGGGGGTGGGGGGGGAGGGGGCATCTACTGATGGTGACATTGTGCACGAGCTCAATCCATCCCTGTGTGTCTAGGTGAGCACACACACAAAAATTTTCCAAGACATCACTTCCAATCTGCAGCAGTGTAATTGTGTAAAACATGTAGTTGCAGCTTCCACACCAGCAGCTCTGCACAGGCTGAGTGATTTTTCCATATCCTTAGGGTGTCATAAATCAGCCCTCAGGGGGTCATAAATCAATTGGTATAACAATAGGTTTGCCCCTGAATGTACGCATATTCCAAGACAGCAATGTAGAGTTCGTAAAACCCAGATCTTTACAGCCTTCAAAATTTTATTAATATCTTTATCCCTTTCCTACATACAGAGGTTCATATTTACCATTCTCGTACATGTAAAATATACATATAAAATTAAATAAACAGATTGATGGTGGGTATACAGGTGATAAACCCATGATGTGAATACCCATGAATGAATGATGTATTTTCGTAAATTCATGGTCGGTTCCTGAGGAAACTCGAAACCAAGCTTTCTCATCATTTCTTCCCCATCAGTAGCGGACCAGACCACAGTAGTAGTGTCCAAGACGCCTATGCACAGCAAATGACTGAAATTTTTACTTTTTCTAAAAATACCGATTACGAACAACCTTCAAAATTTGGTAGATATCTTCATCCGTTTCCGAGATACACAGGTTCAAAGTTACGTTACCTGAACACGTAAAGTACGGATGTAAAATTCGACGTGAGGCGAAAACGAAGTCCATAAAGTGACATAGCATGAAGAAATATGCCCAGGTGTCCCCATTATCATCAGAAGGGTCCCGGGATTCCCAAGTTGTACATACAGTATTTGTGTGCACGTAAAATCCTCTCCGAGGTATAAAATTAAGTTTGTATTATTTCAGGTTCACATAAGTAAACTATCAAAATTTTACTGACCCACAAAATTCTTTTCGTATGAGTGATATGCCCTGCTGCGGCAGGGAAAAGAAGAGAACCAGCGGAAAAATGCTCCTATCGGAGCACAAAAAATGCGATTATGAGAACTTTTAAAATGGCACCGCGTCAGCAATCGTGAATAATTTAATGACTATAAAGAATCCGCCTCGATCGCAATTAGACACCGGATGTTGACCTAGGCCTTCTTCGGAATACACTAAAACTACAAACTGCCTGAAGAGGCATGGTCCAAAATTAATACAGAACGCCCAAAAGAACGAAAGACTTGCATAAAATGTAAAATAAACGGTACGTGTGTACCACGTCAATAGCTATACTTAGCTCAAACATCAGAAGCGTGCTTCCTCACCCCAGCCAACGTTCGGTGGGCCGCGGGCTCTCAGGTAAACTTTACCTTAGTTCTATTTTCAGATGTTTAGAACTTTACCTATTAGAAAATAAGTGTTGTACCAACCTTAATCATATTCTAACCCGTAGGATTAATGAATGTCATATCTGTACAGATTCTGTTTTGCTATTTCCTTGATTTTTGTAATAAATATCTCGACAGCATCCTACTACTCTTATTTAACTAGGGTTAGCCTTTACCCCATTGACCCTGAATATGTTATTTAAGAATATTAATCAGTTGAGATAAATTAAATAATTTTTTGTAACGTCTGAGGCGGGTCAACCATAGCGGTGCTAGTCAGATCGCAACGTCAACACAACTAAATCACGATCCACACAGTGTTACACTTTTGTTGGACTCTGTGCAAATAAATTCTAGTGTGAGTAACACAGGTAACTTGAGAAGTCACCCAGTTTGAGCAAAAAATGAATGACTGAAGGTGGCGTAGTAAGAGAGCTTACAGAAAAAAAACGGAATAGTTGGTATAGAACAATACTGAAAAGTTTCTTTTGGAAAAATGTGTGTTGGGTAGACATTAATGAATAATACACTGAGGTTTTATGTGACAGTTACACTTGGCAAACGGTGTAAAAAGGAATATGATATGCAATATTTTGCCGGCCGCGGTGGTCTAGCGGTTCTGGCGCTGCAGTCCGGAACCGCGGGACTGCTACGGTCGCAGGTTCGAATCCTGCCTCGGGCATGGGTGTGTATGATGTCCTTAGGTTAGTTAGGTTTAAGTAGTTCTAAGTTCTAGGGGACTTATGACCTAAGATGTTGAGTCCCATAGTGCTCAGAGCCATTTGAACCATATGCAATATTTTGTAAAAACTAATTTTGTTTCTAATATGAATTATGAATTTTAATTTAACAAAATGTCACTCTAGAAATAGTTATGAAATAGTTGCTACTAAATACTTTGGTGAGATGCAAAAATATTAGTCACCTAGGTATAGTAATTGATCATGTAGTGATCGTGGTTATTTGATAGAACGGTAGCGATTGTCGTTCGAAAGTTGCTTTGCGAAGCAAACATTATCATTAGAGTCTTTCGGTGGCTTGGAAGTCAAGCCATTAATTACTTACAGATCTGATCAAGTCTACTCTATGCAGTTAAAGAGCATAGCGTAATATTAAAGTCTGGCTTATTACATCAGTGCTCAGGATAATATTTAATATGTCTACCTTCCTATTCCGGCAAAGTCCACGGGAAACCTAAGCTAAAACCCGGGACAGGAACTTCAGACTTCACCATTTATGATTACAAGTAGTATGGAAGTGTGCATGGCACACAAAGTTCGGAATTTAGTTTACGTACAGCTTATAATAAATTTAATGTCCTTGAAAACCAGTGTAAGCACATCGTCTTTAGATGAAATTTATATGCCTCAAACAAGATTATTAAAGTACAGAAACTTCAGTAAATATAGGATCCAACAAATTTGAAATTTTGTTCTTGAGCAGTGAACATACAGTTATGTTCAACGTGTGTTACGAGAGAACAAGTAACTAAATTCTATAGAGTTCGTTAGGTTCTAATAGTTCGTACAAAAACGTTATGTGCACACATAAAGAAAAAATGTACTTTCGTTCATAGAAGAGATGAGTTCATCTTTTACAAGAAACATGCACTTTTGCGAATGTATGGAAAAAGAGAAGCACATGTTAGCATGTGTGTTATGATTAATTGCTTTGAAAAATTTAGACATTTTGAATGGTCGCTGTCGACTTATGGTCTTTGGTGTTAGGATGAGGTGAAATGACCCCAGGTAGGAAGGAAGTATCGGTAGTCGGTGACAGGATCCGCTGTAGAGAGGATACCGGGACAGCTGGGCTGATGAAGTGGTAGGCAGCCACGAGCCTCAGTATGGGATGGTTTCTCTTCAAGGGGATACGGATTACATGAAACAGGTGTACATCGTATCAACAACACATCGCTGATAACCTCGGCGTTGAGAGCTCGTGGCACCAACCAACCACCATCAACAACACTTAACGTAAGACTTACATTACACTTTTCTAAAATTTAAAAAACTCATTAACACATACGTAAAATTTACATAAGTAAATAAAATTTTTTTAATTATTTGAATACATGGAACAGATCCGTGATTTTATTGGAGACCCGTTTCTCTTTTCTTCCAGCCTTGCACGTCTGTTCACTGTCCATCGGGGCCGTCGTATATTCTGTATACTGATTTAAATTATTGTCTGTTATTGATGAACTGTAGCACATTTCACAGGCCAGTCTTATAAATGTTAATGTCCACTGCATGCACCGGATGAGTGGTCTTATAGGGTTAAGTTTAAAAATTGTCCCTGCACATCTTAATTCAATAATGGTTACGCGCCTAGCATACACCTCAAAAGCTACAGTGCAAACAGTACTGTCGCTTAACGCCAAGCGCAGACGCAGTGGGTGTTTACTGCTCTCTCACAGTGACTTGTGCGAGCTTCTTCACGAAAATAGTTCTTCAAACTCCAGCGTTTAGGTCTCTCATTGGACCATGGATGTGAACATATTTTACTACAAACTTGAATAAGGTGATTCAGAAATCACAGTTTATTGACATGAATTAGACTTGCTGTCCATATTAACACTTGCTGTAATCACTCGGAGGATCGTGTTAACTGTTCACATTTCAAAGTTTAAATACAAGCACTTCTACATAAATTTCCTAGCACCACAGTCTTCCATTTCTCATATTATGTAAACATAGATTTTGATGTTATCACCATGGATCGTAGTTTTTCACGATACAAAGTGCAACCAAAATATTTACACTGTATTTACACGTTTCATTAGAAGCAAGAACTTAAGTCCACAACGGTCACATATATTTAAATGAGTCTGATACTTTGGTTTCAGTTTTACAGACATGTGCACCGTCATAAACTTATGATATCTACTGAAGTATTACGACATCATTGCTTATTTTTAAAAACTTAAATCTCTGCGTATACTGTATTAATATCAGAATGAGAGAAGAAGACTTCATTTAGCACAAAAGAAAATCGACCGTAATGACAACTGGACTCGCATTCGGGAGGACGACGTTTCAATCCCGCGTCCGGCCATCCTGATTTAGGTTTTCCGTGATTTCCCTAAATCACTCCAAGCAAATGCCGGGATGGTTCCTCTGAAAGGGCACAGCCGACTTCCTTCCCCATCCTTCCCTAATCCGATGAGACCGATGACCACGCCGTCTGGTCTCCTTCCCCAAAACAACCAACCAACCGTAATGACAAAAACAAACATTTTTCAGCTACGAACTAGTGCCAGTGCCACAGTAGATTGTTCAAAGCCCATATAGGTCTAATATTAATACCTCTATGTCTATGAACATCCACAGAAATAAACTTGTAAACTGCTCCTACACTACAGTCCTAAATTATCATACATAGATATGTAGATAAAAGCATGAAATATCTTGAAGTGTGTATTTATTCTATATTATCCTTGTACATTCCTTTTGCGCCAATTATGCACACATGACAGTATAAAAATTCTTTTTACTGTGTGCCAGTGGTACTAACGGAGTACAACTATCATACTATGTACACTGTATTTATTTTATTTATCTTTATTCACTCGACGATCATCCCACAATGATATAGGAGTTGTCAAGGTAATATAGTGCCAACCAACAGGACAAAATATAACACGCAGCATACATAACACGCTTTCGGAAGATAAGAAGTTAGCCTATGGGGATAGGACAGGTGGTGAGCCATAGCCTTGATTAAGACAATTGACTTAGCAACCCAGGAAAACAACGGAAAACTCAAATCAGGATAACCAGACAGAACATCTCCATCCTCCCGAAAATGCGCTCATTATTTTAACAGATACACTAATTCATTCGGTAATTGTCTGTTGCATACTGTTCCTTTATTTATGCACAAATTGTTTTAGGTAACCTGCAATATAAAACATAGTATCTCGCTTCACTGCTCTCACACTGAGGGCAGCCGCTGATGACTCCTGAACTGTTTCTGGCCACTTGCAATGAAAACATAGCTCTGCTCTTCCGTGCCGCTCATACTAAGACACCCGCCGGTGGTTCCTGCATTGCTAACATGATGTTGTACCTCTTGTCTCAATCCCTGACTCAATATTCATCTATCTGCTACTGTCCACCTGAAAAACTAAACCAACGGGCGTTACAATCATGCATTTTACATCTTGGCACGAGCTCCTTGTGCAAGTAGTAAACCATAATCAAGTACTGAAATGTAACAAGTTGCTGTAGTTATCCCCCTTCATTACTATCCACTATCCTGAGACATCTAAGTAATCTTTAATTGTGTAATAGTAGTTTGCATTACCTGTGAGTGCCATTCTTTTAATGTGCCCATACAATTTAAGTCTTCGTTTTCTCGTCTCACCAAATTGTCTGTGTATTCTTCTATTTCCTGCTATATTCCTAATAATATTTCTTTCTTTCTTTTCAATTTCTTCAATATCCCTCTTTCTATTTAAAATTAAAGTTTCTGCTCCATAAAGACATTCAGGTTCGGTTACAGTGCTGAAATGCATAAGTTTACTGGATTTAGAAAGTGATGTTGTAATATTGTAACTTTATTTTGGTATGCTGAGATCGGTGCTAATTGACAATGAAAGTGGGTTAAAAGCCGTGATCTGTCTGGGGACGTTAACCGTGGATTACTGGGCAACTGTTTCATCAGATGTTTAGCAGACTAACATTAATGATAATCTTTTAATAGTCATACAAAACCGGTAAAATATATATATATAAAAAGGAGAATTTAAATAAAAAGAAAGAAATCAGTTTATACTTGGAAATTTATTTTAAGATTGTTCATTGAAATTTCAGCATATTATACGTGAGTTATAACTGAGCTGGTGCCTTATTTACGATTGAAAAGAATGTGAGATTGTAAACTTACGGAACACATAAAATATGGAGCCAAGATTTGGGAAACTGCATACAACACTCCATTCATAAAATAACACACGAAGAACATTGAAACATAAGCAAGAAGAAATTAACCACAACCAAGAGATTCAGTTTTTACCCAAAGAAATTACGTTCATACCACAATCCTGTCCGTCATGTAATTACCACACACTGGTATACTAAATTCATATTAACTCTTTGTGAAGTCTTCGCAAAAAGAATAGCTGAGGGCTACTTTGATGATTACACCACATGCTCCACGTGGTCAACTTGGTTTACACAAAGCGTATAACTCCACAATAATTTTGATAATTAAAATAAATTAGATCGAAAAGCAATTGACCAAAGAAAAACCTTGAACTGGTTACTAACGTCTTACTATTAATCTGATGGGTCAAACAGTTATGTAAGCACGTGGTACTGGTCTCGCAAAGTACACTCCACGTGGGTTGAACATAAAGAAAAGTTGCTATATTGCAAAATATTGTCAAGACGAGACGTTATAATCACACAAACATTCGCATTTAAGATTGATGAACTTAGTTAGAGTTACTGATCAACACGTGGTTCCAATTTACTCACAAAGTAGTAACAAAGCAACTACCCCAAAATAATCTGAATTTAACACGAGAATTACACTCCGCTGCACTTTAAGATAGCATTAGATATTTTAGAGCTAAACCTGAAATCAAGGTGATTAAATTTTCAGTTAGGCTGAACTTAAGAAATCCATTGTCCTACGGACTTAACAGACACGCGCTTAGCCGGAGATCTTACCACTTCAGACGCTCGCCACGGCCACACCGCAACTGCCTACTGCCCTGCGTGCTTCCTGAGGGGTGGCTCCCAAAGACCAACGGAAGTGGCCAGAGGGGCAGCTTCCTATACCAACATGACAACGGACGGACAGGACCATACTAAGAATAGAAACCTCTTTGCTTTTAGGAAGCGTAGCTACCTGTTCCGACGTTGGTCCTACTGTTCTCTAGCAGACAGCCTTGTCTGCTACCCTCAAGCATGCAACTAGAAATACATATGCTCATTCATCCTCTCACACAAAAGGGAAGGGGGATGACAGTATCTTATCATATACAGTATATAAAAGAAAGCGGATGTAGGTTCCGTATGAGACTGTGTGACATGAATTACATATAAGAATTACATATAAACTGTGCTTTAAAGTGTAGTAGTGTGACAGATCGTTCTTGTTTATGTGTAAAAGTAACACGTTCCACTGCTCAGTCTCCTCCCAGATAGTCAGAAACGCCACAGTACATTTAGAAGAGGAATTTATTCCATAAATGGCAACAGATTTAAGAAATTAAACATGAAAGGAATCCAACAGAGACCTTTCATAACCCCAACGCTCCGGGAAAAGACTGTGCAGGGAATTTTCTGGCCATGCTAGGACATTCCCAAGCAGGCTTCTCACACCCTACTTAAACCAAAAGTGTAAAAGAAAAGGCAAAAGGACACCAGCTACTTGCTAAAACACAATAATTTCAACACATCTTTAGAATCTACCAATTTCAAACAGAAAAAAAAACACAATCTGTGACACCTATTTAAAAGGTAGTGTAGACCTAATTCGGTCAGCAAGTAAAAACAATGGTTCCTGTGTCATTAATATGAAAACAATTTCTGGTTGTTACCCTTATGGAGTTCACCAGTATTTGCTCATTGAAAGAGCCAACTGATCACAGGAAAATTTATGACTGTTTACTAACAAGCAAAATTTATGAAAATAGCAAAGGTGCCACAGCAATTAAAAAAAGAACATCAAATAACATAGGTATTAAAAAGCAGAACATAACAATGCACAATCTGCAAAAGCAACAAAATGATAAGAGGAAAAACATGTTTTACAAAGTGGTTATCGCAAAAAAATTCTATATCGTATAAAACTAATAATTTGTAGAATTAAAATAACTATGTGGCACTCATTTAATCACTCTATTATATTTCAGTTAGCTAGCAAACAATGAGCACTGTGTCATTATTCTGAAACTACAATAATTATGTGATTGTTACCCTTAAGGGGTTCCTCACAGTAAATATGCCCCATGCAAAGGCTAATCGATCACAGTTCAATGAGAATAAAAAGCTATCTGACTGATAAACGAAGCAATGCCACAGCAATGAATTTACGAAACAAAATATCACAAATCTAATACATCACACAAAAACAAACATTGATAAATAAAACAGTACAATAGTCAACATCTAAAACAAAAAAAAAAACACCTATAAATAAAACACCTGCAAAATACAAGAGTCAAAGTCTAAAAAAGATAAATAGAACACCTGCAAAATACAAGAGTCAGTCTAATAAACACCAATAAATCGAACTCCTGCAAAACACACGAGTCAGAGTTTCTCTGACAGAAACACACGTATATGCACTGGACTAAGAACCGTATAACCACTGTTCACTGACACACTCAGTACTTCCACTGTTCCGAGGCACAATATAGGGGAAAGAGGGGGGGTTCGTCGCCGCAGCTGTCAGTAGGGATTTTTTTTTTTTGTCCATCTGTTGCGTGCGATCCCGCCGTCTCTGCTCTCTCATGAAGTTTCTCCCGTGTCACGTCATCTCGATTTGGTTCCATGTTTGTGTTGTCAAATTCGTGCGGTATCCTCGTTTGACACGCCAGGTTGATATTCCTGGGCAAGGATGACACTTAATGGCTCTTCTTTTGTGCCACCCTTAGCGACCAGAGAACATCGAACCATGCTTTACTGTCGCTTGACAGTAGGCATCCATCAGGAAATGTCGATAGGCGTCGTTGACGTCTGCAAGTTTCTCTGGGCAGTACCTGTCAAAAGGCTCCACGCCCCTTGTGTTGTTTCACCGCGGCCGTCTCGTCACGGTCGCGTGCGTGTGGTGCGTTGCCAGCAGATGGATTTCCGCGCGGTGGACCGCTCGCCCATCTCAGGTCATCGCCTCGAGGAAGGGTCGCCCGGGGCGGCCGCCCATTAGCTCCAGGTACAAGGGAAAGTGTTTGCCGCTTACTCTCCTTTTGTTGTCGGCCGCGCTCCCAAAGTGGCCCGGATGACAGCGTGTCCCGCTGGGAAACCCGCCAGTTTACAACTAGTCCGGCTGCTCCCGCTGTCTCTTAAGAGTTTTGCCGGTTCGCTTTCAGGTTCTCAACTGCATTCACAGAAATTTTTCATCATCCTTATGTGATTACACAATGTCATACATAATACCACTTAGTATTGTCTTTCACAATTTTTAAGAACAAAGTGAGACTTAATATTTTTTTTTAAATAAAAAAAATTAGATGAATCGACAATATAAAATAAGATTTAAATGACTTGACAATGTAAAAGAAATAAAAGTGAAATGACTTGACAGTATAAAAATAAAAATTTAAATGAACTGACAATATAATATTTAAATCCACATCACTAATGTGGTTCACTTACGTTTTAATAAATCAAATGCTATTTATTAATTCACTAAAATGAATAGGATTATGCCTTGTGCAAGTATAGGTCAGGACAGCATAGGGTTCACATGTTATTTACACACACATACATGCACACCTGTTGTCTATTCTACAAACTAACTACCCATAAACATGCATTACTCAATATTCTACTTCTATCCACTACTAGTTAACCCAATAAGCTACTTCAATGCTATTTCAACACCGTGTATATACCACTACAACATTCTTCTTGACGCTCGCGGCATACGTCTTGTCACATGATAAATATGGAGAACTTTCCTTAAACATACACATTAAAAAGAACAATGGTTATTTACACGCGAAAACATTTATACCAGTTCGCACACCTGAAAAGAGACTCGCAATTATACATTTATCATACTCATATATTCACACATAAAACAGTAAGAAAATTTCACCTAAAATTACGTTATCACAACAATTAATCACGCAGATGACTCTGAGAAGGTTAAAAATATTTGCATTATACAGGTTATATTACATTTTCTTACCCATTTTGCTGCGATTTCGTTCCTTCTTTACGTTACCTTTCGCTTCCAAATCAGTTATTTCGCCTGTGGTGGTTATTCTGGATTCATTTCTCATGAATGGCAAAATTGTGGTCACCTCTATTCTGTAAAACAGTATCATCTTAACATATTGAACTTACAACAGACACAAAAGATCCGAATCCTCCTGTAGTTTAAATGACAAATGTTTTGCTTTATCCTTATTACCTTAAACCAAGCTCTCCTTCGTTCCCATAATCAAAATTATTTAATCATCCTCTACCTTCAAGAGGGAAATTTCCTCAGTACAAATCATATAGGCTGCAGTGCATCCCGCACCAGCGAAAACAGTAAGCTGTAATGCTCACAGCATCAGCAAAACACATAAACGTCGCTTTTCTAGGACAAGTATTAACGCAGAATAATTTTTTTAGGCTTTGGCTCAACATCAATCAAGACTACAAAAAGGATCCATATTTCCGTTCCATTCTCCATTTGCTGAAAAGCTGCTTGTATTTAACTACCACAATAATATTTCAGAGCCACGTAAATTACACAAACCACAATTCTTCTTTCACCTTGAAGGGAATCAATATACTTACGAAATCCACAGACAGCACTTTACGTACTCAGCTATAAAGAACAAAAAAAACATATATCATCAATATTAACATATCATCGCATATTGGAAGCCAATGGTTCAACAATCGTATTACCGCATCCTGTTTTCAAGATTCCAAACTTACTCATTCCTTTCTCAGAGTTCTCCTATCTTAAAATATTCATACAGCACGCATACTATAGTAAGAGATCCTCATTTATACTGACAGATATAGAATAGTAATAGATAGATAGTAGCACTGAAAGCAGAAAATCGGAAACAAGGCTACTAACAGCTGGGGACCTGGGTTTGCCAGACCCATAATACCCACAGATCGGATATTCCCCTGAGTTTTCCTATCTTAAAATATTCATACAGCACGCATACTATAGTAAGAGATCCTCATTTACACTGACAGATATAGAATAGTAATAGATAGATAGTAGCACTGAAAGCAGAAAATCGGAAACAAGGCTACTAACAGCTGGGGACCTGGGTTTGCCAATCCCATAATACCCACAGATCGGATATTCCCCTGAGTTTATGCACTAATTTAGCAACGATCTTGCTTTCCTCAGGAGCGACTCTTTTCAATTTACACACAAAAAAAACATAAACAGCATTTTACTCGTTCACAAAGAAACCTTTTATCTTCACGTTTGAATCAAACTAAATCCTAATTGCACAAGGAGAGAAAAAAAATTAAAACATCACTTCAATCCATCACATAGAAACATCTTTATCACTATTTTTACCAACATATTATTCAAAATGCATGTTATAAATTTAAACTAATCAATTGTCTCTCTTCACCGTCCTCTCTACTCCTCACTGCTCGTTCTACTCAATGTATGGTTTTACATTTGACACATGGTGTAGTCCTTTTGATTTCTTCGATCGAAGAGTTTCCACTTCTATGGCGTTTTTATGGGGAATCTTCCTTATCCGATACGGGCCGTTAAAGAGATTAAAAAATTTCTTGCAGACACCTGACCGTTTGTTAGACAGCTTGTGTGATCTGATAAGAACTTTTTGTCCTACATGAAACACTGTTTTTCTCACGTGTTTCTTATACGCCTTGACTCTGGCTTCTGCTGCACGCTTGATGTTGCGTAAAGCTAAGTCAACAATTGCGTTCCGGCGTAGTCTCGGCTCTAGTGGCCAAGGCACCACCTCTTTGAATTTGCTTGGGGGCTCCTTGTTTTTTAGCACAGTGATTGGCGGAAGCTTTGTTGACGTGTTAGGCAACTCATTAATTATGTTCTGAAATCCTTTTAGGTGTATGTCCCACGATCGGTGATCACGACTGCAGTATAACCTACATAATTTTCCTAATTCACGCATAATACGCTCACTGGGGTTCGAGCTGGGGTGAAAGAGAGATATATATATAGGTTTAATTCTTCTTCTTCGAAGCATCCGCTGCCAGTATTGCGATCTAAATTGTGGTCCATTATCCGAGATAACCCTTTTCACGCTCCCAACTTCATGCAGAAACTGCTTTGCAAATGCAGTTGCCACTGCCCTTCCTGTGGCTCGCTTCAACGGAGTCAGACACACAAACTTGGAGGTTAGCTCCACCGCTACGAAAACATATGCGAAACCTGCTTTAGATCTTATTAGTGGCCCAAATAGATCCACGGCCGCGAGGTCACAAAGTTTGCTTGGTATTATCGGGTGCAATGATGCAGCATAAGTCACTGTGGCCGCCTTTGCTCGCTGACAAGGTCCGCACACTCTAAGTACACCACGAATACGCCGTAGCATGTTATTAAAATAGCATGTCTCTTTCAGTTTTTCACAACATTTCTGTGCTCCGAAGTGACCATAACTCAAGTGTATGTACCATATAATTTTGTTTACGAGTTCCTCCGGAATCACCAACACCCATCTGGAGTCGTCCGGGGCTCGTTTCTTGAATAATATTCTATTGCGCACTAAGTAGTACTGGCGTATTCCTACATTCTCCTTGTCCTCCCACTTCGTCTTTATATCTTTCAATACTGCGTCCTTATCCTGTTCGTCCGCTATACTCCCTAAAGAGGTGGTAACAAAATTCTCGAACGCTACATTCTGTAAGTATAGGATGCTAAAATTATTTTCACCCAGTTCCCTTTCTTCTGTGTGAACCAAACCTATAGGAATGCGCGATAGAGCGTCAGCAATTACATTTTTTTGTCCAGGAATGTATTCTACAGTGAAGTTATATTCCTGTAGGTATAGTGCCCAGCGTCCTAGTCTCCCATGCGTGATTTTTGTGCTCATAAGAAATTGGAGTGCACGATGGTCAGTGTACACCTTGGTGGTCCTCCCAAATAAAAAATACCTAAATTTTGAGAATGCCCAAACTATCGCGAGTGCTTCGAGTTCCGTCACAGAATAATTTTTTTCACATCGGGAGAGCACCCTGCTCCCGAACGAGATTGTTTTCCAAGTTGTAATATCATCATTTCCTTCCGTTTGAAACAGTACCGCACCTAATCCTGACAAGGAACTGTCCGTCATTAAACAGAATTCTTGTGTCAGGTCGGGATGCACGAGGATGGGAGCCTCTACCAATGCCTTTTTCAATTTATAAAATTCATCCTGTGCCTCTTGATCCCAGACCCACAAAGCGTTCTTCCCTGTTAGTCCACATAGACGGGGTGTACCAAGTACACTAAAATTTATAAATCGCTTATAAAAGTTACACAGGCCTAAGAATGCGCGCAACTGTTTTTTATTTGTCGGCATTGCACACTCCGCTATCGCCGCAATTTTCTCCGGGTCAGGTTGTATTCCATTTGCTGAGACAATATGGCCTAAGAATTTTATGTTCTCTCGTCCGAACTGTGACTTATCTAAGTTGACTGTTACACCTGCCTTCTCAAAAACATCCAGTAGTCTGTTCAGAACGTCATTATGGTCCTCCCACGACTTTTCCGCAATTAATATGTCATCCACGTAAATTGTCACTCGCTGTTTCAAATCATCAGGTAAAATGCTATTTAATCCCCTTATAAAAGCAGCTGATGAGACATTTAGTCCGAACGGGAGGCGCCGGAATTGGAAACAATTTCCGTAACACAGGAACGCAGTATATAATCTGCAAGATGGGTGTAGCACGATTTGCCAAAAACTCGAACGGAGGTCGACAGATGATAGTACCTTTACCCCGTGGAAACGTTGTAAGAGTTCCTCAAGGCTCTCAGGCCTGTCCGTTTCCGACATAATAATTGTGTTTATCTGTCTCGAGTCTAGCACCAAACGAACCGAGTTGTCGCGTTTTGGCACGACAAGCAAGGGTGAGTTGTACGAGCTTACTGCCCGCTCAATTATTCCTTGTTCTAACATCTTGTTTATTTCCTTCTCCACCTGGGCTTTATATGCCACGGGAATAGGGTATGGTCTAACAGAAAACTTCTGATGGTCACGTACTCTGAATTGGTACGTAAAACCCTTAATAGCCCCCGGAGTCTCAGAAAATACCCGTTCATGATTCCTAAGTAGACAATACAATTTCTCCTTTTCCCTGTCCGTGGTTCTGACACCCGCGATGCTCTTTCTCAGTGCATCCGCAAACGCAACATCTTTCCCCTGCTCACCAGACGGAGAGCACGACTCACTTATATAGTTCACGAGTAGCTCCAGTCTGGGTTGTGACTCGGTTTGAGCTTGAAATTTTAGGCAACTAATTTCTGACTCGGCACGTAATATGCATTCATCAAATTCTAAACAAATTGGCTGATCCCCAACATGAACTGTCATTACTCCTCCACCCATGTCAATTACTGCATGGTGGGCATTCATGAAGTCATTTCCTAAAATCATTGCCACATTCAGCATTGGGAGCACAAAGAAGTTGTACTCAAACTCTCTTCCCTGGCAGGTAAAATTAAGCCGAGTTTGCCTTCGGATTTCTATGCTCTTACCGTAGATTGCGCCCTTCACCTTAATTCCTCGCACTTGAAAAACGGGCCAAGTCCCAGTCCCTTCGCATTTTTGAAATGCTGCCTCGCTCACTATCGAGAAAGGGCTTCCAGTGTCAATGACACACTTAAAACATATTTCGTTTACTGCAACTGTCACGACTGGATTTACTCCCGAAATTTTAGTACTCGTAGTTTCTTGCAACAAATCCTCTCTAATATCTTCCCTCTCTATATACCGTATGCACTCCTTTGCCATGTCGTTCATTGTTTCCGATTGGGCGCCTTCTGCGCTGATCGTTTGTCATTGCCGGTTTTGTTCATTTCCATTTGCTGGATTATGTCTAGGGTTAGCTGGCCGAATTTCAACATCATGAGGTGCTTCGCCTATAGTCCTATTCCCACCGTGTTCACCGTAGTATCGATTCTGGTTGCCGTAACTGTTCCGTTCACGATTCTGTCTACGTCCTCGATCATTTCTGTTGTTCCACCTGTGTTCGCGACTGTCACCCCAGTTTCTATACGGCCGGTCCCGATTATTGTTCCGTTCGCGTCGCGACGACCAGTCACGCCGTTGATTAGTAATACGGCCACGACTGCGGTCGCGCTGCTGTGCCCCGTAATAACTTTGTGCCTGATTAGGCGGGCATTCTCCTGTATTGTATTCCAACTCTTGGAGAAGCGTCTTAAACGTTTCCACGTCCTCTTTGCATCGTCCCGCAAGAATGACGTGCCGCAAGTGCATCGGCAATTTGGTGATGCATATCCTAATTAGTTCCGCAGGCCCGTATGGGTCGTATAGGAATTGATTTGCCTGCAGCATGTGGTCGAATAGGCGTGCAGGGCTGCCGAAACCAGACTGGTTCAAATTTGGCAGCATAATTATGCCATGTTTGACCCTATCTTGTGCCGCTTCCGACCAATAGGCGGACAGAAAGGCTTGTCGAAACTCCCGAGTGGAGTTGCAGTGACGCGCTGCCGACCTCATGCGAATCGCCGGTTCGCCTTCCAAATAGCCACACATATATTCTATCTTATGTGAACTTGCCCAGTCGGGAGGAAGACAGAACTCAAATTGCTCGAGCCATGCTCGTGGATGTATTCCTTTTTGCGAATTTCGGAATATCTCAAACTTTCTTACCGTAAGGAAATGTTTGAAATCAAATCCCCGCATTTCCTCCTGGCGAGGCCCTTGAATGTTTCTGTTTCTCTCATGTCTGCCCCTTAAATTACATTCTTCCCTGTCGTCAAAATCTCCCTCGTGGCCGGAGTCCCTCTCTGCACTGTTCATACGGCTATTTTTAGTGCTATTGGCGAGTTCGGAATCACACGCCATGCGGTTTTCCAGATGCGCCACGCGTTCTTGTAATTCGCCTGTTACAGCTTTGTGTTGTCTGTTCACTTCAAACTGTCCCTTCTGATATCTAAGAAGCGAACGCACTTCTTCGGTCTCTGCGGCCGCTACCGGTGTAGTATTGTTCTCGCTTTCCGTCAGCTTCATCGTGCCTACAGTGTCCGCTAATGCCGCAATCTTATCATCAATTTGTCTCTTGTCCTCCGCCCCAGTCTGCTTCAATTGTTCTATTTGCTGTTCCAACGGTGGATTGCTAAACTGTTGTCCGCTATTGTGTTGCTAACGGACGTGGGACAATGCGTTTCCGCCTCTTGGACACTCGACAGTACCTGCTGGTGTTCCCTATGGCATTCTTCCCTCAGCTCTTGGAAATTCCTAAGTAGCCGTTCTTCGCTTTCTTTAGATTCGGTATCGCCCCTACGCTTGCTCTGTTCTAAAGCTTGCAGACGATCATCGATTTGTTCAAATGTACGGCCTAATTCTTTCATAATATCACTTTTTATCTCACTTGCCAGATTGTTTATTCTTTGTGAGATATCATCGGACACTCTCTGCATCGACTTGTCGACTTTATTTGTCTGCTGGATTAGTTTTTCGTCTATTTGTTCGCCTAGCTCCCGGATCGATTTTTCGGATGATTCTTTTTGTTCTCGGAACGATTTTTCAAATGATTCTTTATTTTGTTGCAATAAGGCTTTCATGAGTTCTGCCAAATCAATTTGGTTAGTTGGAGGCAAATTAATTTGTGGCTCTGATGTGAGCCCGTTCGTCCTGTCTTGCATTTCGTCTGAAGTATTCCCCATTGCATTTTCGGAACCGCCCGACGCGTTAACATTCGAAATTAAATTATCCCCTTGGTCCATGTTGCTTAGGTTGTCGGATCGCTTACTTTTAGTTTGGTTACGTGTCTGCATTAGTGCAATTTATAACCGGTATGCGACACACTAATCAAAATAAATGTGTCCCACAAAAATTACGACAGTCACACGAAAGATACCCAACCTAGTACGCACTTTTTCACACGCAAAACAAATTTTTATCTTAGATCGAAACAGTGGAATTTACAAGCGAGAATAAAAAACACAGACATATAAAACACACAAATAAAAAAAACAAAACAAGACAAACAACGCAACGCCGATCAACAACGCCGTGAATCTTTTGAAAGTCTGCTCGGAAACAACACAGAAGTTGTTTGAGCGCTGTAGGAAAAAAAAAAAATTAAGATTATAACACGCTCGCAATCTAACATTTCAGAGATTCCAGAGTCTAGCGGAATCACAGAACAGGGTCGCCATGTGTAATATTATAACTTTATTTTTCTTAGCTGATGTGTAATATTGTAACTTTATTTTGGTATGCTGAGATCGGTGCTAATTGACAATGAAAGTGGGTTAAAAGCCGTGATCTGTCTGGGGACGTTAACCGTGGATTACTGGGCAACTGTTTCATCAGATGTTTAGCAGACTAACATTAATGATAATCTTTTAATAGTCATACAAAACCGGTAAAATATATATATATAAAAAGGAGAATTTAAATAAAAAGAAAGAAATCAGTTTATACTTGGAAATTTATTTTAAGATTGTTCATTGAAATTTCAGCATATTATACGTGAGTTATAACTGAGCTGGTGCCTTATTTACGATTGAAAAGAATGTGAGATTGTAAACTTACGGAACACATAAAATATGGAGCCAAGATTTGGGAAACTGCATACAACACTCCATTCATAAAATAACACACGAAGAACATTGAAACATAAGCAAGAAGAAATTAACCACAACCAAGAGATTCAGTTTTTACCCAAAGAAATTACGTTCATACCACAATCCTGTCCGTCATGTAATTACCACACACTGGTATACTAAATTCATATTAACTCTTTGTGAAGTCTTCGCAAAAAGAATAGCTGAGGGCTACTTTGATGATTACACCACATGCTCCACGTGGTCAACTTGGTTTACACAAAGCGTATAACTCCACAATAATTTTGATAATTAAAATAAATTAGATCGAAAAGCAATTGACCAAAGAAAAACCTTGAACTGGTTACTAACGTCTTACTATTAATCTGATGGGTCAAACAGTTATGTAAGCACGTGGTACTGGTCTCGCAAAGTACACTCCACGTGGGTTGAACATAAAGAAAAGTTGCTATATTGCAAAATATTGTCAAGACGAGACGTTATAATCACACAAACATTCGCATTTAAGATTGATGAACTTAGTTAGAGTTACTGATCAACACGTGGTTCCAATTTACTCACAAAGTAGTAACAAAGCAACTACCCCAAAATAATCTGAATTTAACACGAGAATTACACTCCGCTGCACTTTAAGATAGCATTAGATATTTTAGAGCTAAACCTGAAATCAAGGTGATTAAATTTTCAGTTAGGCTGAACTTAAGAAATCCATTGTCCTACGGACTCAACAGACACGCGCTTAGCCGGAGATCTTACCACTTCAGACGCTCGCCACGGCCACACCGCAACTGCCTACTGCCCTGCGTGCTTCCTGAGGGGTGGCTCCCAAAGACCAACGGAAGTGGCCAGAGGGGCAGCTTCCTATACCAACATGACAACGGACGGACAGGACCATACTAAGAATAGAAACCTCTTTGCTTTTAGGAAGCGTAGCTACCTGTTCCGACGTTGGTCCTACTGTTCTCTAGCAGACAGCCTTGTCTGCTACCCTCAAGCATGCAACTAGAAATACATATGCTCATTCATCCTCTCACACAAAAGGGAAGGGGGATGACAGTATCTTATCATATACAGTATATAAAAGAAAGCGGATGTAGGTTCCGTATGAGACTGTGTGACATGAATTACATATAAGAATTACATATAAACTGTGCTTTAAAGTGTAGTAGTGTGACAGATCGTTCTTGTTTATGTGTAAAAGTAACACGTTCCACTGCTCAGTCTCCTCCCAGATAGTCAGAAACGCCACAGTACATTTAGAAGAGGAATTTATTCCATAAATGGCAACAGATTTAAGAAATTAAACATGAAAGGAATCCAACAGAGACCTTTCAATGTTTTATTATATATATTTTGTGTTAATCTGATTGCAGTTGCCATTTTATGACAGCGATCTCCGTTTGCAGCATTTTCCAGACCGTTTTCTTGTATGGTTTCCACCAAGTATTTAAACTGAGAAACCCTATTTTTTCCATATTTTATCTTCAGAAACTTTTATGCTTATTTGTTGCGTCTTATATATTTCGTTTTTTTGAGTGATATTTGAAGTCCTACTTCTTAAGCAAATACTTTAAGAATTGTTATATATATATATATATATATATATATTACGCTGTGGTGTGTCATAACCAGTTTCAACCCCTAGTTGAAACTGCCAGATCATCTGCAAAGGCGAGGCAATCTACTCTAATATTACTTCTGCCAAACTTCACTGACTAATCTGTATTTTGACTCGACTTTTGCTCTCGGCATTCTGTAATCAACTTTCCAAAACACAGTTAAACAGTAATGGGGAGAGTCCATCTCTCTGTCTAACACCAGTCCTTATATCAAATGCTTCAGAAACTTCTCCGGAGTATTTAACTTTAGAGATAGAAATAGTGTCAGTTAACATGTCTAAAATCAGTGTTAGAGTTTTGTTATCTAGCCCTTGCTCCTTTAAAATTTGGAAAAGAGATTCACGATCAACTGAGTCATAGGCCTTTTCAAAATCCACAAATGTACATACAATATTGTTACCAGAAATCTTTTGCTGCCTAAGGATTAGTTTTAAGTTAAGAGTTTGTTCCGGACAGGATGTGTTTGGTCTAAAGCCTGCTTGGTATTCGCACATTTTAGGTTCTAACTCTTCTTGGGCTCGATGAAGTAAACAATGCGAGAGAATTTTGTATGTGACTGGGAGAAGAGATATTCCTCGGTAATTATTAACATCGGTTCTACCGCCTTTTTTATGCTGAAGATGGATTAGGACAGCTTTCCAGTCCTCAGGTATTTTCTCCGTTTTTCAGATAAGTCCTATTAGTTGAGTGATCATTTTTATAGTGTTAGGGCCAGCTGAGTTTAGTAGCTCTGCAATTATTCCGTCTTCTCCGAATGCTTTATTTTTTTAAGTCTCTTAATTTGCTTAATTGTTTCGATTTCGTAAGGTTCTTTAGAGTTAGGGTTGGTGTTATTAATTTGCTGTGGTTGGAATTTATTCGCTGGTTCTGGACAGTTTAATAATTTTTCAAAATAATTAGCAAGTACCTTACAATTTTCCTGGTTGCTAGGTGCCAAAGAGCCATTTTCATTTTTGAAACAAAGACTTTGAGGTTGGCAACCAGTTAGTTTTGTTTTGGATGTTTTATAAATTTGTTATACAGTTTTACCTCTTGATATAAAATATTGTTTTGAGTTTTCAGTTTGTTTTCCTAGGTAAATGTAACTACAAACTGGCTCTTCTTCCATGATTATGCATAGAACTATTAGTGCAGTATTTAATAATATATTTTCTGATATACATCACAGATTCATAGATGTACTCACTTGGTGCAGCAAGGATTCTCAGTTCTTTTAAATAGCTGCTACAATCACCCCAACTGCTGCTTTCCCTTATTATTCTTATGGCCTTTCACACAGTGCCATTGTTTTGTGCTTTCGATCTCCAGAAAAGAATCCCATAGCAAATAATTTGGAATATGTAGGCATAGTACGTCACCAGAAGACATTGCGTAATGATCCTAACGCCTAAAAGTGTAGCATGCTGATGATACTACTTTTCCCAGTATCTTTGTATGATCACTTCATGTTAGCTGTCAATGAATGTTCGTCCCTAAAAACTTCGTGTTTCCTACACAATATATAGATTCTTGATCTATGCTTAAAGTGACAGAGTTGCTTCCCCTCTTTATGCTAAAGTATATACTGTTCGATTTTTTAATGTCCAACGTCAATTTATTACATTCTGCCCAACTGCAAACGTCCTTGAGGATTTCCTTAGTTTTCTCTAATAAGAGTTTGATGTTTTTTCGGTGACTGTGATGTTGCTGTCATCGGAAAAGAGAACTATTTCTCTATGTCTTACACTATCTGAAAAATCATTGATATAGATTAAGAGCAGAATATCCAATATACTACTCTGTGGGACACCTATGTTTATATTTCGTGTCTCACAATTGTTTTACTAAAAATTTATCCTCAGCAAACTGCATATACTGTTAGTTTCTTGTCTTCACTGCATTGACTTCTAAGTGAGTGTCAACCATTTTCCTATTGGAAATATATTTGATTCTAAGGTCTGTATGAAAATTTCCGTAGTAAAACATACTGGCCTTTGCCTTAGCAATAAATTGCGTTTTTTGGGGGTACGTTAGCGTCGATGTCCCGAGGTTTTTCTCTTTGGTCCGTCGGCTGCCTGCCTGCCTCCCACAGAGGACCGGTAGTGGGGTGGTCAGATCCATTATAAGGTATTTAATATTCCTCCAATTTTTGAAGTATTTTAGCTAGTGACAAACAGTTGAAAAACAATGAATAAAAATTAATATTAGTAGGACATTTTATCCATTTGTACTGCACACAAGCAATATAACTGCTTATATGTGAAGTAGACTTCCCCCAGCATATACTGCTGATGAAACATTCTCGGTCTTCCATCCGGGTGGCTACATCAAAATTCTAGACGTGTCGATGGGTGTCAGTCTCATCACCTACTGTAAAGTGAAGTCACCCGTATGGAAGCCCAAGCAGATTTCATCAGTATGACTACTTAAAAAAAGAACTATTTCGTATTGACATTTTAATTGTGTTACTTCGTGGATACACACCATGGCAATAAAAATAAAACTTCTTCTTTGTCAATGTCATTTCTGTGACTGATCGAGAACTCTTAAACCTTGTCCCCGTATTACAGTTTTTGTTGTGATAAACGTATAGTTCCGTCCTCCTATGATATAACAGTCAATCGGCGACCATGCTCAGCCAATGAGAAAGTGGCGATGTTCGCTCGCAGTACATATTTTGGCAGCAGAGAACAAACATGCTGCTGTGTGTCTCCCGCGGCAGCTCGAAATGCTGTTGTAGGTGTGCAGACGTTCTCTGTGGGAGCGTTGCCCAGCTCGTGAGGCGCTGAAGAATTCAGCAGCGGCAGCGGCAGGCAGCGGCGGGGCATTCATCTCACGGGATCAGCCCTCTTCCCTCCCCTCCCCCCTTCCTCTCCCCACCCTCCCTTCTCTCTCCAGATAATCCAACCCCAGCCCTCCATCCCACGATGCGTCCCTCTACTTCCAGCAGCGATGCTGCCCTACCATCCGCCGCCGCTACTTTACGTCCGTCTGATATTTTTCTTGACTGCACAACGACGTAATTAGACGCGTAACATCCGAGGGGCACTCCTGGAGGACTACTACAGTACGCTGCATGGAGACCTGTGTGCTGCAAAATTCTCAGTTTCCCCCCCTCCCCATCCCTCATCCCCCACCAACCTAACTAAACACGAGAAGGTTCACGTTATTGTCTTCCTTTTCCCTCACATCGTGCCTATGTTGACCTGCAAATTAACGCTGGCTAATTCGTCAACGTGAACTGTATTCAACAGGTCACAGTTGTGACTTATCCTTCCTCTTACTGCTTCATATTACAACAGGAAACATTACTCGAGAAGGACAGGCAGAAAGGGACGTATGGAATTGTTGGCAAGACCAGAAGCTACTCAGTCCCAAAAAAATGGAAAATGTATTCCTTCGCAGTCGTTATTGTCCTGCCGTAAATGTAATGATTCAGTGTTAATGATTGTGATACATAGGTGTTTTCCTGCCTTTGATGACGAACGGACAATGTGAACTTCGTGCCAACACATGGTGTTTTGTTCTTCAATAGCACCAATGGATCACTCAAGTTTCACGTTACCATGCAACGAATAGATTGCCAGCAGCAATTCCCGTAATTATCAGTATGGATAGATTAACACTGTCCGTAATTTTATACTTGACATATGACGCCTGGAACAGCTGCTTCTGTCTGTTAATGTGTAGCTTGACCCGTTTCACATCCCTGAAGGCTCTCGTTCGTGATGGGCTTTACTGAACACGACGTATTGGTCCGTGTACCACAGTGTACAGTACCAACATATTTTTAAAAAAAGCCACGCGCTGAAATGCGATATTTCAGTCATATCTCGGGTTCCATTGATCTCAGAGATCAGGTGCCGAGTGTCTTTAGTAGCCGTTGGCCTAGCGACATTTGTATACTTATCGAAAGAACGGGCATTTTGTAGCAATCCTACAGCACAAAGCCAAAATTTAAGCATTATAACATTCCTCCAGCCCAAACAAAATTAATAAATCGGTTGGTTCTTTCGTATTAGGTATGGTCCAGGGGGAGCCTAGGCTCATAAAAGCACCATTTGATCATGAGCTGTTCCTGAGAAAACCACAAAAACCGGTTTTGCCCTTTCTTTGCCCCGTGGGCCGCGAATACCTAGATAAGAACAATATCAAATGGCTCAAATTTTAACTGTAAGTCCCTTAGACATTTATGTAGAATCGCCATATTTCCGTTTCCTAAAATCTTTATGAAGAAACGCCCGATGAACCACGATGTTTACGTAGCAAAAGTACAATTGAGATGATGACTACTTCTATAATTTCTTTTCACGGAAGTCGTCGAAATTTTTACTATCTGTTCTTAAGATGATGTTCCCGGGGAATCTTGAAACTGTTTTACAACAGAGGAGAGAAATGAAAATCCAAACCGATCGTGACATGGTTGCGTATTCCGAACTATGTAAGGCAGTGCGAAGAGAAATGGAAACTGACATATAGAAATTCACTGAAGACACCTTACGAGCAAGCTTGGAGAACAAGACAAGTTTAAAGTCAGCCAAACGCAAACTCACAATCGGTAAAAAGCAGATTATCGCACTCGATGGAAATGACAGTCGAATCAGTGAAAAGGAGGCGGTTTTGAAGTTCATCAGAGACTTTTATAGCAATTTGTATAGCAATCCAGGGGAAAATTTGAGTGTATCTAATTTAAATGGTATACCTAGAGTTCCAGATATACTCCCATCGGAAGTCAAGTGTGCTCTAGATAGCATGAAGAAGGGAACAGTGCCGGGTGATGATGAGCTCAGCGTTGACATCCTCAAACTGGCAGGAGAGGTAACAATAAATCACTTGGAAAAAGTATGTACTTCCTGCCTCCACTATGTTTCAATCCCACTATCGTGGAACAAGGCTAAGATTATTTTGATACACAAGAAAGGAAGTATTCACAATATTAAAAACTACCGTCCTATCAGCTTGCTCTCAATTTTGTACAAAATTTTCACAAAGACCTTGTTAAACCGAATTAGTTCCACCCTAGACTCAGCCCAACCTATAGAACAAGCTGGATTCCGAAGCAATTTTAGCATCATTGACCACATTCTGACCGTTAGTGAAGTGATAAGCAGAGTGAATGAATACCAACTGCCTCTCTGCATTGCCTTTGTTGACTTTGAAAAGGCATTTGACTCCGCTAGCCATGTAGCTGTCCTCCAAGCTTTGAGTGAGCAAGAAGTGGGAGCAGCATACATTGAAGTGCTCAGGAAAATCTACGAGAATTCTTCAGCTTATGTTAACATCGGCGAATCAACTCAAGAATTCCGCATCATGGGGGGTGTCAAGCAAGGCGATCCCATCTCCCCATAACTGTTCTCTGCTGTATTGGAAATGGCTATGTCAAATCTGAGCTGGGAAGGTAAGGGAATTAGAATTAATGGAAGAAGGCTTACCAACTTGAGATTTGCTGATGATATTGCCTTACTGGACAAAGACTTCGCAGAGCTCCAAAACTTAGTTACAGATCTTGCATCGGAATGTCAGCTGGTTGGCTTGAACATGAACCTTTCCAAAACAAAAGTAATATCCAACAAATGGGTCCCAGCTGGAGATGTGAAAGTCAAGGACAGTCTACTAGAAGAGGTCAGTGAATATGTCTACCTTGGCCAGATTATAAATATGAAGGGAGACATTAGGCCAGAAATCTATCGACGCATCAAGCTTGGCTGGCAAGCATTTGGGAAGAATTCAAAAGTATTCGGATCAAAAATGCCAGTAAATCTGAAGAAAGCAGTATTTGATCAATGTTACAGACGTTGTTCCTGTGATGACGTATGGCTGCGAGACAGGGACACTGAACTCATTTACAAAAGGGAAACTTAGGACAGCACGGAGAGCTATGGAGAGATCAATGCTGGGCTATACAAGAAAGGACAGGAAAAGGGCAGATGACATCTAGTCTGTGACGAAGGTTAATGACATCTTAGAGAGAGTAGGTTCCTTGAAATGGCAGTAGGCTGGCCACGTTGCAAGAAGAAAAGACAACAGATGGACGAAGCTAGTACTGGAGTGGAGTCCGAGAGAGCACCGGAGGCCTAGAGAAAGACCACCAGACAGATGGGACAAAGACATCAAGAAGATCGCTGGTAACACCTGGCAGAGAACTGCCCAAGACCGTCCCACTTGGAGAAGACTTCTGAAAGCCTACCTGAATCCACGACTCGAAGAGGCCACATCATCCAATGATTGAATTTGCTGCTGCTGCTGCTGCTGATGATGATGATCTGTTACTGGAATTCAGAGGTTCAACGTTAGCGTACTACTGCACTTAATATACGCACGAAATATCCGGTCTGAGGCGTAAATTTAGTTTTAACTGACGTAGAGAAGACATGAAAAGGGTTCTGGGTTCTTCGCAATGGTTTTGAGGTCATCAAACTGTTCCGAGTCAGCAATTTTTCACCAACAGAACTTTATGACCCGCGGTCTCTGTGTAATGGGCACTTCAGGGCTATACTAGCTGTCTTGATCTGGTAATAATTCGATGGTGCCACCTGACGGCGTAAGCACGTAACAAAAATCATTTTTTCATACGAAATTCTTTGTACTTGCTAATCAAACACAGCATTTTTTGGTGTATTGTAGTTGCAGTCTAAAAATGTTGTGCATTATTATGCAAAGTAGTGGAAAGAGAACTTGCATTGAATGAGAGTCTTGGACTCACTTTAAACTAGAGATAGCATCTATTTTGTGGTATGATCACTTTCATAGTTGCAATTACGCACACTGGAGAATCAGCCGAGTCTGGTATCCCACAACAGTCTATCGGAGGAGACCTGAGGTCTTCCAATATTTGGGAGTTATTTTGGAATGTCCCTTAGTAACATGGCCGTTTTAATCATTTCCTGAGGACGCACTGCGAAGCATTATTTACCACTCCTTCATGTATTAGCCACATACATGTTTTTCAGGCCGCTACACGTTAAAAATTCGCCATAATAACGGTTCGATCAGTGTGACAACTTGAAATGTCATGAAATACCATCAGTGTATAAAACGAAATTCCCAAGTGGACTTGAAAATATTTATATGCTTTTTAGGCAACGATTTCGAAAAAGGCGTATTCTGTAGTAGTTTACTTTTTAAAATTTGCTGCACATTCAGACGAATGCTAAATGCCATTTAATTATGGCTGATGTCTGTACAAAATTTTTACATGTGCTATCAACCGTAATAATGGACGTAGATGAGTCGATCGTGGCAGGAAATTATTATCACGTGCTAATATTTTGTCATCGTATTTTTTGCAAGTATTCAGATACGCCCAAAACGGTACCGCAGCGGCAAAAAATGGGGTAAGAAGGGTCTTAACATGCCTGAAAATAACTAAAGAACTTAAAATGACTGCCAAAAATTACATAAGACCGGAAAGACTGCAAATTCAACAATATATTTCTAGTAACGTTTTTACTTTTTTACAAATCATGAGCCAGGCATTTTCGGTGAACTGCGATCGATGAGCAAAGTACCAGAAAAAATTAAAGCAAACAGTTTTTTGATAACCTTATATTATGCATACTTACTTCTTGTTTCTACGTCTCAAAACATATAAATGTATCGAAGTATATAAATAAACCGTCAAAGCTTTACTGAACTATAGGATTCGTTTTATGTTAGCAGCACACGCTGCTGTAGCAGGGAAAAGAAGTGAACCAGCGGAGAAACGCTCCTCTCAGAGCACAAAAAAGGCGAATAAGTTCCCCTTTAAAGAGACTCTAACAGAAGAGTGGAGCTCAATACTCATTCCGCTCTACTCACCAAAAATTTTGGAATGTTAACATCTTCGCACTTTTTGTGCTGAAAGAGAGTACCAGAGAGACAGTGGAAATGGAAAAGAGAAGAGACAGTACCAGTGAGAGAGAAAGAGAGTGGAGGCAGTGATGGCGGGTGAGAGAAAGGGGCAGTGAAAGAGAGATGGGTGAAGACAATAGCAGTGAGAGCAGAAGAGAGAGGAGATAGTGATCGTCAGTGAGAGTAGCAGTAAAAGATGGCTGGAGATAGCAGCGGTGGGAGCAAAGGAGAGCAGAGACGGTGTCAATGAAAAAGGGAGATGATTGGAGACCATACAACTGCAGCTACATCTACATCAATATTCCGCAAGGTATGTAACAGTGTGTTTCGGAAGGTGCCTGTGGCACCACTAATTGATTCCCCTCCCCCCCCCTTCCCTATTCCATTTGCGAATGGCGCATGTAAAGTATGATTGTCGTTAAGCCTGTGTAATAGCTCTAATTTCTAGAATTTTCTCATCGTGGTCATTTAGTGAAGTGTATGTGGGTGGCAGTAATATGTTGTTCGACTCTTCCCGGAATGTACTCTCTCGAAACTTCAATAATAAACCTTTCTGTGACGCACAACGCCTCTCTTGTAGCATCTGCCACTAGAGTTTGTTGAACACCTCTATAACGCTCTCATGTCGACTAAGCGATCCCGTAACAAAATGTGCCGCTCTTCGTTGGATCTTCTATATCTTTCTATCAGTCCTGCGTGGTATGATCCCATAGTGATGAGCAATACTCAAGAATCTCTCAAACAAGCGCCTTATAAGCCATTTCCTTCATGGATGAAATACGAGGGTTGCCCAGAAAGTAAAGCACCGGTTTTTGTTTTTTTTTTCTCAGCGGAAAACAATGCTACGACTGCGAAACGTTGCGTACGTATTATTTGAAGTCTCCTGCGAGAGCTCGCCCTGTTTCAGATAGATAGCGTAGCTGCAGGGCAGTTTCAAAATGGAGTCTGTAGGTGATGTGCGTTACAAGTAATGTGCCGTCATTGCAATTCTGAATGCAGAGAAAGAAACTGTGGGGAATATTCACAAACGCTTGTGCAAAGTCTATGGAGCATCTGCTGTCGACAGAAGTACAGTTAGTCGCTGGGCACGGAGGGTGAGGTCATCAGAAGCCGATTCGGCGGAGCTCCACGATTTGCAGCGGTCGGGGAGACCATCCATGGCTGTCACATCTGACATGTTGCAGCGAGCTGATGTTGTCATTCGCGAGGACAGACGCATTACGACTCGGCAATTCGCGCTGCAAATGTCAATCAGTAAAGGAGGTTCACACAATGAGACACTGGCATCGCTACCAGGACAAGGATTGGTACTGACAGGGAATAAACGCCCTTGTTTCGCTCTCGAGGAAGGCCATAGAACGGGATGGGGATTACATGGAAAAATAGGGTGTACAGATACAACACCGTTCTTTTGTGTGTGTAGTTCTCATTATGTTCAATAAAGAATTGTTGAAGAAAAAAATGCGGTGCATTACTTTCTAAGCAACCCTCGTACATATCCTTAAGACGCTTTCCATGAATCTCACTCTGACACCTGTTTTCCTACTATTTGTTTTATGTGGTCATTCCACTTTTAGGTCACTGTGAATAGTTACTATAGACATTTTACAGTTTGTACTCTTTCTGGCAATTTGTCATTAATAGTGCAGTTATATAGTAGTGGATTTCTTTTCCTATGTGGCTGGCTAAAAATGGCTCTGAGCACTATGGGACTCAACTGCTGTGGTCATAAGTCCCCTAGAACTTAGAACTACTTAAACCTAACTAACCTAAGGACAGCACACAACACCCAGCCATCACGAGGCAGAGAAAATCCCTGACCCCGCCGGGAATCGAACCCGGGAACCCGGGCGTGGGAAGCGAGAACGCTACCGCACGACCACGAGATGCGGGCTCTTTTCCTATGTATGCACAATATTTTACATTTATTTACTTTCAGGGTCAACTGCCAGAACCTGCGCCATTCACCAGTTCTCTGTAAGTCGTATTGCGAATAGCGTCTGTGTTCTGGCGTTGCTACTTTCCTGTGGACAACCATATTATCTGTGAACAGTCTTCAAGAGCTTCCAGTACTTCCTGCTAGATCATTTATATACATTATTAACAGTAACATAACCCCCCCCCCCCCCCCCCCACACACACACACACACAGAGTGGCAAACTTTAAGATGTAGGCCGGATTTTGGACTGACATTTTAAACACGTGGGTGTAGGGGGAAAATAAATTGAATCACCCAGAATTTTTTAGCCACCTGGGTAGGGTGGAGGCAATGGCAGTCGGAAAGAAAGAAAAAAGGAGACTGTGCCGCTGAGAGAGTCGGCAGTGGCAGCGGGATATACTGTAAATGAGAGCTAGGAGACAGGGGCAGTGGGAGAGAATGGCAGAAGGAGCCAATGAAAGACAGAGAGGAGACAGCGACAAAAACAAATGTGGGCAGAAGCAGGTGCTGTCGACTTCTTTCGTTTTTCTCCTGTCGCCCTAAACACATATGTTAAAAAATATGCCAAATTTCCTCCATCTCATACCCCAAATACTAAGATTTTCTACTTTTGGCTGTCAAAACCTCGAGCAAACACTCCCCAAGCATATATGTTTTTCTCCTGTCGCCCTAAAGACATATGTTAAAAAATATGCCAAATTTCCTCCATCTCATACCCCAAATACTAAGATTTTCTACTTTTGGCTGTCAAAACGTCGAGCAAACACTCCCCAAGCATATATGTGGAGACAATCGTGACTGAAGAGAAAGACAGCAAACTGTAGGTGAGGATGAAAGGGACAGTGGCAGTGGAAGAGAAAAATAATGGGACTGGCAGTAGGACAGAGGCTTTGAAAGTGGCAGAGAAAGGGACAGTCGTAAGGAAAAGCGAAAGTCAAGGATGAAGACAGTCACAGTGGGAGAGACAGACAGGGGAAACTCCCATTGGAGGCAAAAGAAGACAGTGAGAGAGGAAGGTGCTGAGTAAGAAGGCTTAGTTACAAAGGGTGACTAACTAAAGGGATTTAGAATGTTCTGTGCTAAAAGAGCTCGAATATATTTGCAAGACAGTATTTTAGGTCAGTAGGATGGAAGGAGGATTGAGGCAGCTGAATCTCCAAGTTTCTGTCAGACTCTTTTAAAGAGGAACATATTCACCTTTTTCGTGCTCCTACAGGAGCATTTTTCTGCTGGCAGATGAATGAGTAAATGAACGAACCAAAAGTGTGTGTAGGTTATGATGACAATAGTGGTGTCAGTATAGCCGAATCATTTGTTATCACTTCCGATGATGTTCGTAGCTTCAGAGCGTGGAGTGTATCTATGACGGCACCGTAATTAGAATAGCAAGGAGAGAACGCGTGCAGAAAATGATCTTATGGCACTGTCACTGATCAGAACTTCTGGTATAACGTTACACACTTGAGCGACTTATATTCGTGTCATTCATCGCCATCCCAACACCCCTTCCCTCAGGAAATCACCAGGATTTGATCACGTTCTCCAGTGGAACCCCCTATTCTCCCCTCTTCTCTGCCCCCCTCCCACTCGAAACAATAGGAAGGCTGAACCAATAGGAAAGGAGCTTCCCCCATCCTCAGCCTTAATGTATTGTGAGTCCAGCTGCCCAAGTCCCTTCATTCAAGGTCTGATATTCATAGTGGGAGGATGAACCACCAGCAGCATTCGAAAGTAAATACTAATAATATTATCACCTTTTTAACATTGTTATTAACAAATATTTATTTGAATATATACTTTTGTGTTGTTATTGTTCAGGAGTTGTTCCAGTAGTACCAGAACTGCTGGATGAGGACAACACACTGCCACAGTAACATGCAGATGGGCTTCTCAGTTTATCAGACGTGGTTTGAATCAACTACTGTGTACCACTGCCACAGCCACAGAGACCGGAGCCATCGATGCAGCTACCACAGCTCACAAAACCACAGGCAGGTCACTACCTTTCTCCATCACATACGATCTTACCACATGCAGATCTAAATGAGTAAATCTAAGTCTATCACTAGACGATGACTTTGCTGTGGTGATTGAAGTTAAATATGCACAACTCATTGGTACCAGAGTTCAGTATTCATGGTAGAGTGGGAATTTTTGTGTGATGTGATGGATCATATAAAGAATAAGATTCCAGATGAGTATGACCCATCTCACAGTCCAATAGATATTCATATTTGGCCATTAAGTCTCAATAGCTGATACTTATGGTGAGGCCATGTTAGAATTAACTTCATGGGACGCAAGTATCTACTTAAAATATTCAAGTATTTGCAACCTCCCCCTCACTTATCGACCTTAATGACAGTGAAAAATTAAACCGTGTGTACCTAATGGAAATTTGGGAAAAGCAATCGTCACCGAAGTTAATTTGTCGGTAAAGAGGGAGGAAAGGGTATATCTAAATGAAAGGAAAAATGCAAATGACATTGATGGAAATTAATTTTGAAAAGGGGTAAAGTTAATAAAGAAAGTAAACGTGCGGCCGTTACGTTAACAATTAAGTAGCGGTAATTAGATATTTGAGATTTGGAGAAAATTATGGTCGCCAGTCCTATTGACAATTACTATAGTAACTGAAAAAGAAAGGTGTTTTTTTTTTTCATCAGTCTACTGACTGGTTTGATGCGGCCCGCCACGAATTCCTTTCCTGTGCTAACCTCTTCATCTCAGAGTAGCACTTGCAACCTACGTCCTCAATTATTTGCTTGACGTATTCCAATCTCTGTCTTCCTCTACAGTTTTTGCCCTCTACAGCTCCCTCTAGTACCATGGAAGTTATAAAATAAATAAAATAAAAAATATTATTTAAATATTAATTTTTCTATCTGTATGTTGGTGATTGTGATTGTAATTGTAATTAATATTTGCTTATCTGGAACGTGGACGTTTAATTATTCGGTATCAGACGCTTGACAATGGCTTTCTCGTAAAGGCAATGTTACTCGTAGTTGACCGTGAAATAAAACTGAAATAATCGGACTTCGTAAATAAATCGTTTCCAAAGACTGCTGCGGTAGGTGCGGACTCATAATCTAAATCTCAATATTTCAATGATTTGCCAGCCATGCCAATACGTCGTACAGAGGTGATTGTCTACTAAACATAAAAAAGTTACACAGTTAGTTAAATCAGATATATTCAATGAATAAGCCTACAGTTCATAATCCTACTTACTTTTATAAATATAAATTCTTTACAGAATCGAGTGCCTAGTCTGGTTGCAACTCGCAGTATTCTTCTATAACATGAAATATGGCGGTGTGCCAGACAATAGAATAAAATACGTGCTTCTCGCACCACTTCTACCAGAGCTCTCCACTTTCTTAATCAAACATAAGAGTAACGTAATTGTGCTTTTGTTTTATCAGCGACACAGCGCTGCAGTTGTGTGCCATAGGCTTTATTTATTTGTCACTGATTATTTATTTAATTAATATTTCGCGTTTCCGAGGAAACTCATGCTCGGCATGCAAATGTGCCTTTATATTGCTCCCTGAATTGCGAGGCGAAAGGACACACCTGCAGGCGAGCAATTCACCTAAAGGCACAAGAAAATCTAAGTTATCTACAACTATTTACATGACTTACATTATACACATTATATACAAAATTTGAATGACGCGGGTGCGCCGTAAAAGTTCTTATGTTGGCAGATAGAGTGCGCGCATGCGCAGAAGCGTCTGTGTGACTCCGACACTGCCGTTATATCGTACAGTTAGATCACGCGGCACAGTATTGCAGTTCATATTGTTCGTGTGCGCGCGTTTCTCAGTCGTTGCACAAAGAAAATATTCAACCAAGATTACATATGAAGACTACATCCTATGACAGGTAACTTAGTTTTAAATTTACAATATTTGTTATAACACAATACAACTTAGATTGTTGAATGTTCTTAGTTACATAGTATTGTTTTGAAATACTTCAAAGAAAAATGTCCGTATGTTTCAGGTGCGTTGACCTATACACATCGTGTCGTTATTACAGTTCATATTCATCTGCTGCACAATAATTTTTTTTTACAGGTTAGTATCGTCGTGGTAAAGTTTTTTTTTTTTTTTGATCACAGTAACATCGTTGTATAACAACGTGATTAATACATAAGCGTGTCCATTTCCCATTTCCATTATAGTCGTTGTGATGCAGTTCGTTGTGACTAAAGGCATTGCTCATTACAGATCAGACGTGACCCGTCGAGTAATTGGTCCACGTGCAGTTCGTTTTTTTTTTTTTACATTCCGTGGAAGCTTGGTTGCAGAACCTCGGACGGCACATAGCTGGCGTCGATCCTTGGACAGTCCAGGTAAGAGTGTCCGTCACATTTCGAGAACATTTCATTCCCTGAAGTTCCAACCAAAATTCTTCCACCCGTCGTGTTGTTTTCTGGACAGGCACTTTGTGTCCATTTAATCCAGTTAACATCTTGAAGTTAGGTACTGTAGTAATGTCACTAGACGATGCACGAATTATGCCCTTCACATTTTCAGTTTTTTTTGCTGAATATAGCTCACCTAAATGTTCGTAGTTATTAATCAAAGAAATCATTCATCGCGTTTACATAGATACGCTGCATAATGAATGGCATTAACCGTTTCTTTCACATAGGTTTCTGCGTAGTTGCAGAGTTAGTAATGTTCGTTAATGTCCGTGAACAGAGGTTCACTATGCAATGTCCTTTTGGCACTCGTTTTGTTCAAATTTTTTACATAGTAACAGTTACATGATACATCAGTTAAAAAAAAAAGTAATTATACATACACACGTCACATATTTTCTTAGCATAAACATAATACAGATGCACATAAACATGTTTGCATCATCATTACATAGCTATAGGTTATTACATTGTGTCACGTGATGTCATCTGAAATTAAGATAGGTTAGACACAACATTCATTACATCAGTAGGCAAGACCAGGCGTTTTCACTACTCAATAAATATTCAAAATAGTAAGAGAGAGAAAATGTTCGATTCCTCGCGTTTTGTGCGTGTGTGTAGAGTGTCTGTGTGGCCTTGACTACTGATAGATGCTTTTCGTGTTGAGAGATGTGCGTCTAATCTATTTCTCAAAGTAAAAGATCGCTTCACAGATGACGTCTGTCGGTTCGTCAGGTGTCATACCAAGTCAGTGGTACCTACAATAACAAATGTTCCGTGAAAAATTAATATATCATTCACTGCTACGTAATCATAAATTTTATTTTGATATTCCGTCTTCCAGGTGGTGGCGCGCGCTGAAAGAAGAGTTCTTCTGCCTTCAACTGCGACTCTGGAACCGCTGAAATGAAAATTTCTACACTACTTATTATCTGTGTTGTAACAACAGAGTTTTTCGAGTTGCTTAGCAATATTTTGATGGGTATGACTTTGACATTATTCAGCATGAAATGCTCTAAGATCTCGGTGTGCGTATTTTTCTAAAATTCTTTGAAGTGTGCCAACGTGTTCCTTCCAAGACTGTGTAGCTATCAGTATATCATCTACATAGTGTGTGACTGTCTCAACTAAATCGTCGCCAAACACGGTATCCAGGGCTGTAATGAATACCCCAGAGCTGACATTCAGTCCGAAAGGTAGAACACAAAACTGATAGGTTCGCCCCCCGAACATAAATGCAGTATATTTCCGTGAATCAGGAGTGATACCCACCTGCCAAAGCGAATTAGCGAGATCTATTGTGGAAAAATATTTTGCATCTAGAAATTTCTGTAATTGCTCTTCTAAATTTTCGGGTTTTGTGTGAACCGGTAAAATTATTTCATTAATTGCTCGTGCGTCTAACACTAACCTAATGCTTCCATTTGATTTTTTGACAACAAGTAGAGGACTACAATAAGGTGAGGTGGATGGTTCAATGACCTTACAGTCTAACATTTGTTTTAATTCTTGCCACACAGCAGGTCGTTGAGATAACGGTACGTTATATGTCTTGTGGTAGAAGATTTTGTGAGGCTTAACTTCAATCTTGTACACATACGTGTTGATAACACCTAATCGTTTGGTAAAAACTTGTAAATATTTGGATAACACTTCCTGTAGTTTTATACGTTCATGTACACTGAGAGCTGTAGCTTCACTTATCTTATGATCAAGCAATGTTTTCAAGTCCATTAGCTCTGTGTCAGATGAGTGTGTTTGCATATCTTGAATGTCATTGTCAAGTACTAACTGAACCTTGTACCCTGTACAGTGTTTGTCATGCTTTAGAGTTCTCCTGTCCAAATCAATAATAATTACACTGCCTTTATCATTTAAAATACATTTACCTTTGGAGAAGTCTATAATAGAGTCCTCCTATCTCATAATATCTATTCCTAATATGCAATTTGTCGCAAGGTTTTGTACAACCAGGAATGGCCATTGTACGGTTCCATTACCTATTTTAATGTTTACAAAAACTTGCTTCTTAACCCTACATGACTTATTACCTAGAGCCGTAGTTATTTTACAGTTTTGGGCAGGAAACTCAGGTACAGGTTCCAATTCACACATCTTTTTATAGAAATTAAAAGACAAAACGCTCACAGCTGCACCTGTATCTAGGATAATAGTAGTTGGAATCCCACCTACTACACCAGTAGTAGATGCTAAAACAATTTCATTTGTGTTTGAACGACATTGTGTACTGTCTTGTAAAAGTTCATCTGATATATTCTCATTGTGGTTGTATCTTAAAAATAAAACAGGTAATTTTTGTTTAGAATTATTCGGCATATCATTATTCTGTTGTTCAAGTGTGGTGTCAAATAACTGATTAACATTGCAGTCGCCCCGCAAGAATTCTTCAGCCACGACCTGGGGCATAGAAGTGACTGTTTCTAGTTTGTCGGATTAGCATTTGTACTAGGTACTGACACAGATTGAGGTTGTGCATCAGGTGTCATTTCTATTATATTCACATTCGGATATTGCCTATTATGATCTCCAAACTTTTGCGGTTGTTGTTGCTGTTGCGCATTATAACTTACCTGTCGGTCGTAAGGTATGCTCCAATTTTGTCCTGGTGGATGCTGTGGTAAAGCAGAGTTTGAATGGAAGTACTGATCGTTACGAGTCCAACCTTGATGCTGTCTTGGCTCGTAGTTATTATTATTTCTATTTCTGTTTGTGTTTTTGTTGTTGCCTTTGTATCCGTTGTTACCGTTGTAGTTATTACCGCGGTGCCTTTTGTATGGATTGCCGCATGAAGTGTTATTACTGTTGTAACTATTGTTTGTATTGGAATACGCGTGTTGATTTTGATTTTCGTATTGAAACGGCATGTGAGTTTGCTGTTTTTGCTGTACCGCGTATGCAACTGTGGGCGCGCCAGAATTGAGTTGGCAAGCCTGCATGTTTTGCATACCACTAGTGTAAACATTGTGGCTGCTGTTTTGCCGCGCGAAGCGCTGATCTTCAAGTAACATGTCAACCGAATCTAAGGCTGTTAAAAAATAATCTGAATCGTCATCCGGGATATGTAGGAGTTTTTCTTTAATGTTGAAAGGCAATTTGGCCTTCAACGCACGGAGTATATCACGCGTTGCGACTGGTTCGTCTAAAAAGTGTCCCATGTTCAAGTATTTTTCAAAATATCTGCGTAAGTTGCCATTTTTACTGTTAAAAGTTTCAGGTTCTAAAATTTGTCTTCTGAGTCGCTCCTGGACGGATTGCGACCAGAATTTGTTCAGAAAAGCACGCTCAAACTCACTGTACGTGGTACATACGTCAGCTTGACTGTATGCCCAGACAGCTGCATCGCCTTGGATGTAACCGACAATATATGAAATCTTTTTCCGGTCACTCCAAGTGCGTGGAAATGCGTTACTAAAAGATTTAAGAAAAATCACCGGATGAATGGTTCGTTTTTCTGGGATAAAAATCTGAAATTGCCTGTGTTTCATTAAGCTTTCTTCTTCCTTCGTATTGTGATATGGATTTATTCCACTGTAATTACTGGTATGTTCAGCTGGCGAGTAATTACGATAATGTAGCTGTGGTTTACCATGATAATAGCTTGTGTTTGTGTTTGCACATCGTGGTATGTGTTGTAGTCGTGGTGTGTTTTGTTCTTGTGTGTTTGTCGTGTGCGGTATGTGTGTGTCATACTCGAATGTATATTGGTTCCTGAACTGTGCATTTTGACTGATATTTTCGTTACATTCAGACTGTGGTCGATCGGTGAATTGTCTCATGGGTGCAGTGACGGATTGTACTGCGTCACTGATCAGCTGTTTGTTATTAGTAATGTATTGCGCTACGGAGTCGTGCACAATTGTTGGTAAATTTTCACGTAAGCATCTATCAAAATGTTTGTCTTTGTTCACTACCCAATCATGAAATTCTTTATTAATATTTCGAAAATGAGCTGTAGCATCAGATTGTAAGATGTCAGTCAGGTGTTGTTCAACATTGTCAAATTTATTCTGTACGTCAGTAATTCGTTTTTCAAGGTTGTCATGTACTGAAGGATATGTTTGAATTTGTTCAGTAAGAACTTCACACGTGACATTAAGGTTTTTTACTTGTGTCTGTAAAAGTGCTACGTCAGTTGTAGTCTTTTCTTGTCTCGTATTAAGCTGGGAAAATTTAGTACTGAGTTCAGTCATCTGTTTGGTCAGTGTGGCCTCTATAAGTTCCACACGTTTACATAAAGTGTCATTACCTGTCTTGAGTGCTATGAGGTCAGATTTAATTGCGTCATTTTGTGTCTGTAAGGTTGCCATGTTTTCGGCGTTTTGTTTCATTAGCATTTGTAACATGTCGGCAATGTTTACTGTTTGCAAGGTCTGTGCCCCCGTCGCGTCATTAGACGTGACGTCATGCATCAACATGGGCTCTGACTGAGACTTTGAAATTTTTGTAGTGGACGGCCTATTGCCAAAATTTCCGTCAACACTTGCGTCAATGTTTGATAAATCGTCACTACCGGTTGCTGTCGTAAAGTCATTTTCTAACATTTGTCTCTCGTCCGAGTCGGATTGCGTCTGAATAGTACGTCTTTGTTGTTCCATTTTTGCGTATTGATTTCTAGTTATTACCATGCCACACGTGATATATGTTTCAAGAAAATATTTGACACTGATTTTAAAATAAAATGCAGTTGAGCATGAATCGCTCGTAGCAACAATGGCTGTCTGTTAATTTAAAAATATAAACTGAATTTGAGATTATTGGTAATGGCTGCTGTCCATGTTACTACGTATCGTACAGAAGTCGGCCATATTGTACACTCGTGTATTGGTATTGTTGCATACGTTATTGTTTAAGGAAAAGTACTGAGAATGAAATTTATCACTGAAAACTGTTATGCACGAAAGAAACACTACAGAATCTACTGAAAAGCTAATACACTGAATTATACGTCTGGTCAAGCCTGCTAATGCAAAGATGCTGCGTCTTACCTTATTTTGCTGGAAGTTTCATTGCGTCTTCCCGCAAAATTTTAGAATTGGAAAATATCTTCAGATTTTTTGTTATCTCTCATACATTCACGTCCAGGTCCAGAAAGTTGATTTTTCACATGAAACAAAGAGAACAATGTAACAAATGACAAAATAACAAGTCCGACACGCAGTCGCCAATATAAAATAAATAAAATAAAAAATATTATTTAAATATTAATTTTTCTATCTGTATGATGGTGATTGTAATTGTAATTAATATTTGCTTATCTGGAACGTGGACGTTTAATTATTCGGTATCAGACGCTTGACAATGGCTTTCTCGTAAAGGCAATGTTACTCGTAGTTGACCGTGAAATAAAACTGAAATAATCGGACTTCGTAAATAAATCGTTTCCAAAGACTGCTGCGGTAGGTGCGGACTCATAATCTAAATCTCAATATTTCAATAATTTGCCAGCCATGCCAATACGTCGTACAGAGGTGATTGTCTACTAAACATAAAAAAGTTACACAGTTAGTTAAATCAGATATATTCAATGAATAAGCCTACAGTTCATAATCCTACTTACTTTTATAAATATAAATTCTTTACAGAATCGAGTGCCTAGTCTGGTTGCAACTCGCAGTATTCTTCTATAACATGAAATATGGCGGTGTGCCAGACAATAGAATAAAATGTCAATGTTTGATAAATCGTCACTACCGGTTGCTGTCGTAAAGTCATTTTCTAACATTTGTCTCTCGTCCGAGTCGGATTGCGTCTGAATAGTACGTCTTTGTTGTTCCATTTTTGCGTATTGATTTCTAGTTATTACCATGCCACACGTGATATATGTTTCAAGAAAATATTTGACACTGATTTTAAAATAAAATGCAGTTGAGCATGAATCGCTCGTAGCAACAATGGCTGTCTGTTAATTTAAAAATATAAACTGAATTTGAGATTATTGGTAATGGCTGCTGTCCATGTTACTACGTATCGTACAGAAGTCGGCCATATTGTACACTCGTGTATTGGTATTGTTGCATACGTTATTGTTTAAGGAAAAGTACTGAGAATGAAATTTATCACTGAAAACTGTTATGCACGAAAGAAACACTACAGAATCTACTGAAAAGCTAATACACTGAATTATACGTCTGGTCAAGCCTGCTAATGCAAAGATGCTGCGTCTTACCTTATTTTGCTGGAAGTTTCATTGCGTCTTCCCGCAAAATTTTAGAATTGGAAAATATCTTCAGATTTTTTGTTATCTCTCATACATTCACGTCCAGGTCCAGAAAGTTGATTTTTCACATGAAACAAAGAGAACAATGTAACAAATGACAAAATAACAAGTCCGACACGCAGTCGCCAATATAAAATAAATAAAATAAAAAATATTATTTAAATATTAATTTTTCTATCTGTATGATGGTGATTGTAATTGTAATTAATATTTGCTTATCTGGAACGTGGACGTTTAATTATTCGGTATCAGACGCTTGACAATGGCTTTCTCGTAAAGGCAATGTTACTCGTAGTTGACCGTGAAATAAAACTGAAATAATCGGACTTCGTAAATAAATCGTTTCCAAAGACTGCTGCGGTAGGTGCGGACTCATAATCTAAATCTCAATATTTCAATAATTTGCCAGCCATGCCAATACGTCGTACAGAGGTGATTGTCTACTAAACATAAAAAAGTTACACAGTTAGTTAAATCAGATATATTCAATGAATAAGCCTACAGTTCATAATCCTACTTACTTTTATAAATATAAATTCTTTACAGAATCGAGTGCCTAGTCTGGTTGCAACTCGCAGTATTCTTCTATAACATGAAATATGGCGGTGTGCCAGACAATAGAATAAAATGTCAATGTTTGATAAATCGTCACTACCGGTTGCTGTCGTAAAGTCATTTTCTAACATTTGTCTCTCGTCCGAGTCGGATTGCGTCTGAATAGTACGTCTTTGTTGTTCCATTTTTGCGTATTGATTTCTAGTTATTACCATGCCACACGTGATATATGTTTCAAGAAAATATTTGACACTGATTTTAAAATAAAATGCAGTTGAGCATGAATCGCTCGTAGCAACAATGGCTGTCTGTTAATTTAAAAATATAAACTGAATTTGAGATTATTGGTAATGGCTGCTGTCCATGTTACTACGTATCGTACAGAAGTCGGCCATATTGTACACTCGTGTATTGGTATTGTTGCATACGTTATTGTTTAAGGAAAAGTACTGAGAATGAAATTTATCACTGAAAACTGTTATGCACGAAAGAAACACTACAGAATCTACTGAAAAGCTAATACACTGAATTATACGTCTGGTCAAGCCTGCTAATGCAAAGATGCTGCGTCTTACCTTATTTTGCTGGAAGTTTCATTGCGTCTTCCCGCAAAATTTTAGAATTGGAAAATATCTTCAGATTTTTTGTTATCTCTCATACATTCACGTCCAGGTCCAGAAAGTTGATTTTTCACATGAAACAAAGAGAACAATGTAACAAATGACAAAATAACAAGTCCGACACGCAGTCGCCAATATAAAATAAATAAAATAAAAAATATTATTTAAATATTAATTTTTCTATCTGTATGATGGTGATTGTAATTGTAATTAATATTTGCTTATCTGGAACGTGGACGTTTAATTATTCGGTATCAGACGCTTGACAATGGCTTTCTCGTAAAGGCAATGTTACTCGTAGTTGACCGTGAAATAAAACTGAAATAATCGGACTTCGTAAATAAATCGTTTCCAAAGACTGCTGCGGTAGGTGCGGACTCATAATCTAAATCTCAATATTTCAATAATTTGCCAGCCATGCCAATACGTCGTACAGAGGTGATTGTCTACTAAACATAAAAAAGTTACACAGTTAGTTAAATCAGATATATTCAATGAATAAGCCTACAGTTCATAATCCTACTTACTTTTATAAATATAAATTCTTTACAGAATCGAGTGCCTAGTCTGGTTGCAACTCGCAGTATTCTTCTATAACATGAAATATGGCGGTGTGCCAGACAATAGAATAAAATGTCAATGTTTGATAAATCGTCACTACCGGTTGCTGTCGTAAAGTCATTTTCTAACATTTGTCTCTCGTCCGAGTCGGATTGCGTCTGAATAGTACGTCTTTGTTGTTCCATTTTTGCGTATTGATTTCTAGTTATTACCATGCCACACGTGATATATGTTTCAAGAAAATATTTGACACTGATTTTAAAATAAAATGCAGTTGAGCATGAATCGCTCGTAGCAACAATGGCTGTCTGTTAATTTAAAAATATAAACTGAATTTGAGATTATTGGTAATGGCTGCTGTCCATGTTACTACGTATCGTACAGAAGTCGGCCATATTGTACACTCGTGTATTGGTATTGTTGCATACGTTATTGTTTAAGGAAAAGTACTGAGAATGAAATTTATCACTGAAAACTGTTATGCACGAAAGAAACACTACAGAATCTACTGAAAAGCTAATACACTGAATTATACGTCTGGTCAAGCCTGCTAATGCAAAGATGCTGCGTCTTACCTTATTTTGCTGGAAGTTTCATTGCGTCTTCCCGCAAAATTTTAGAATTGGAAAATATCTTCAGATTTTTTGTTATCTCTCATACATTCACGTCCAGGTCCAGAAAGTTGATTTTTCACATGAAACAAAGAGAACAATGTAACAAATGACAAAATAACAAGTCCGACACGCAGTCGCCAATATAAAATAAATAAAATAAAAAATATTATTTAAATATTAATTTTTCTATCTGTATGATGGTGATTGTAATTGTAATTAATATTTGCTTATCTGGAACGTGGACGTTTAATTATTCGGTATCAGACGCTTGACAATGGCTTTCTCGTAAAGGCAATGTTACTCGTAGTTGACCGTGAAATAAAACTGAAATAATCGGACTTCGTAAATAAATCGTTTCCAAAGACTGCTGCGGTAGGTGCGGACTCATAATCTAAATCTCAATATTTCAATAATTTGCCAGCCATGCCAATACGTCGTACAGAGGTGATTGTCTACTAAACATAAAAAAGTTACACAGTTAGTTAAATCAGATATATTCAATGAATAAGCCTACAGTTCATAATCCTACTTACTTTTATAAATATAAATTCTTTACAGAATCGAGTGCCTAGTCTGGTTGCAACTCGCAGTATTCTTCTATAACATGAAATATGGCGGTGTGCCAGACAATAGAATAAAATACGTGCTTCTCGCACCACTTCTACCAGAGCTCTCCACTTTCTTAATCAAACATAAGAGTAACGTAATTGTGCTTTTGTTTTATCAGCGACACAGCGCTGCAGTTGTGTGCCATAGGCTTTATTTATTTGTCACTGATTATTTATTTAATTAATATTTCGCGTTTCCGAGGAAACTCACGCTCGGCATGCAAATGTGCCTTTATAAAGTCATTCCCTCATGTCTTAGCAGATGTCCTATCATCCTGCCCCTTCTCCTTATCAATGTTTTCCACATATTCCTTTCCTCTCCGATTCTGCGTAGAACCTCCTCATTCCTTACCTTATCAGTCCACCTAATTTTCAACATTCTCTGTAGCACCACATCTCAAATGCTTCGATTCTCTTCTGTTCCGGTTTTCCCACAGTCCATATTTCACTACCATACAATGCTGTACTCCAGACGTACACCCTCAGAAATTTCTTCCTCAAATTAAGGCCTATGTTTAATATTAGTAGACTTCTCTTGGCCAGAAATGCCTTTTTTGCCATAGCGAGTCTGCTTTTGATGTCCTCTTTGCTCCGTCCATCATTGGTTATTTTACTGCCTAGGTAGCAGAATTCCTTAACTTCATTGACTTCGTGACTATCAATCCTGATGTTAAGTTTCTCGCTGTTCTCATTTCTACTATTTCTCATTACCTTCGTCTTTCTCCGATTTACTCTCAAACCATACTGTGTACTCATTAGACTGTTCAATCCGTTCAGCTGATCATTTAAGTCTTCTTCACTTTCACTCAGGATAGCAATGTCATCAGCGAATCGTATCATTGATATCCTTTCACCTTGTATTTTAATTCCACTCCTGAACCTTTCTTTTATTTCCATCATTGCTTCCTCGATGTACAGATTGAAGTGTAGGGGCGAAAGGCTACAGCCTTGTCTTACACCCTTCTTAATACGAGCACTTCGTTCTTGATCGTCCACTCTTATTATTCCCTCTTGGTTGTTGTACATATTGTATATGACCCGTCTCTCCCTATAGCTTACCCCTACTTTTTTCAGAATCTCGAACAGCTTGCACCATTTTATATTGTCGAACGCTTTTTCCAGGTCGACAAATCCTACGAAAGTGTCTTGATTTTTCTTTAGCCTTGCTTCCATTATTAGCCGTAACGTCAGAATTGCCTCTCTCGTCCCTTATTGGGTTATTGCACATATAATTAGCACTAGAAGCGTGGCAACTGAAGGTTGACACGTGTAGTGTGAAAACTGAAAGTTTGTCAGAAGTAATAAATTTCGCTACACTCTGACTTAATTTAGCAAAAGAATTAATAAAACCGGAAAATTGAAAGTTAATTTAGTGACTGAAATTAATAGTGAGCTTTGTTTCTGAAGCACTACGAAATTCAATAAAATAAGGTTAGTCTTGGGCTACCTCAACAATCATTTCAAAAGCTACTTGAATCTACGCAATTTAGAAATAAGAGATTTAACTTTGAACTTGAATTTAATGATTCTGAACAATTAACAATAGTAAAATTTAGTACGTACCAAGCTGAGCTGTAGTCACAGGTAAGCTAAAATATGGTAACAAAACTCGCACTCATAATTTGTGCTTGTGTAATCTAAATATTGTAGCCAGCTATGAATACTTTAACTGAACTTTGAAATTAAAGCAGTGAAATGGACTAATATTACTTTAATGCTGGCGTTTGAATTTCAACAACACTCGGGTTCATTCCGGAAAAGGAAGGGACCCTGCTTGGTAATGCAATTGGGACAATGAGCAACAAATGTTCATGCTAAGTTGCTGTAATTATAGTTACGATAATGGAACAGTTTTAAAAGCTGAGGTCTGCCATACAGTTCTAAAACTTAATGTGCTTCCAGTCTTCCTTGTTGGTTTATTGAAGGTTTGATGCCGTCGATTGAGGAGGTGGCGACAGTCACTCATTGTCGGCCGTCGCTGTTGCAGAAGCTGGATGTTGGCGCGCCTTCTTCTCGACACGGTCACCAGGCGAAACGGGCTCTTGATGTGCGCCAGCTAATGCTTCCCATCTGCGACACCGTGTCAGAAACTATCATAGCAAGTCGAGCGCAATTACATGCTGCCCAACCCCGGAAGCGCGGCAACTCGCGGGAGCTTCACACAACACAACTGCTCCACTGCACCACCCCAGCCAGACTCTCCACTGCCCGCGCTCCACGCGACAGAGTTAACACTACCAAAGATCCTAAACACTTTGGTTCTCCACACGACCTATCGATGTATTCGTTCGATACCATAGTTTTCCCTAGGCCAGACCCAGCGTATAAATACAAATAATATTCACAAAACAAACCAACATAAATGCATAAATATATATATATATATATATATACAAACAGTAAAACAATTACAATATATAAAGAGACAGAAATGTAATATCTTCAGGTGACAAAATAAGGAAAAATCTATAGTACAATAGATGGAAATAGAAGGATATGCATTTCCGGCGTTACATATTGTGCAATTTCAATCGCTACAGAAAGACTGTGCTGTTGGCAGCCATATGTAAGAGTGGTGTACTATGAGTTTGTAGACTATTTGAGGAAAGTAGACAATGTACCAAGTGGAGCATTGTATCAATTCCTATGTACCCAATGTACCAAACTGTGTAACTGTAGAACCTGTCCAATTTGTAGAGGGTAAGTTCTCTGAAGGAATTCCTGTGTGCTAATGCCACCTATTCGGTTGAATACCATGCAGGCCGAATTTAACAGCTACAGACGGCAACTAATTTCAGAATTTTGTGCTACCACTATGCAATGAAACTTGTATTTAAAAAAAAGAATAAATAAAACACAGTGTGTTTCCCACAGAGTTGTTTATTTCACACACAGCCACTATCATGTTCTACTCAGCTACCTACAGACTTCTTCAAAATTGCGTTGAGTAGGAAAAATATAATTTATTACAAGTATTTTCCACTTTAAAATCAAAACAGTGGAGTTTAATGGGAGGAGGCCCATCAGTCTGACATCGTAATTCACATCATAATGTTTATAGCAGGGCTCATATAAAGTGAGAAACACGTCATTTTTAAAAAATCATGATATAATAACTTGAGTCTACGTGAAATATCACATAGCAGAGGCACGATGCGACAATTATTGAACTACATGAAGAAAACGTAAATTAATTACAAACTACGGCGCGCACACACTTTGTTCAACATGTAAACATCAGTACAGACATTCGGATTTAGTGTATGACATGTTCGATATCGCTGCCATCATTGGCGTTAATGCGGCCGAGACGAATAGTGAAATTATGCATGACATGCTGAAGTGTAGCAACATCGATACTGTCAATGACCTCCTGAATGGCTGTTTTCAGCTCAGCAATTGTTTTGGGGTTACAGCTGTGCACCTTGTCTGTAATATAGCCTCATGAAAATGAGTTGCATGTGTTCAGATCCAGAGAATATGGGGGCCAATAGAGGCCTATGCTAGTATCCCAGAGCCAGAATGCCTCTCGAAAGTGCTCCTCCAGCACATCAAACACTCTCCTGCTTCGATGGGGTCGAGATCCTTCTTGCATGAACCACATCTTGTCGGAATCAGGGTCACTTTAGATAATAGGGATGAAATCATCTTTCAAAACCTTCATGTACCATTTGGTAGTCAACATGCCATCAAGAAATATTGCACGGATTATTCTTTGACTGAACATTAAACTCCACACAATCACCCATTGAGGGAGAAGAGACTTCTCGATCGCAAAATGCGGAATCTCAGTCGCCCAAAGGTGCCAATTTTGTTTATTGACGAACCCATCCAAATTAAAGTGGGCTTCGTCGCTAAAAGAAACCATATTCTCATGATAGTCCTGCTTGTCAATTCTGAGGACAATAGTGTTGGCGAAACACTACCAGTGTTCCATGAGCCTGGGGCTTAATGGCTGATGGGGTTGAATTTTGTTTGGGAAGAGATGCAGATCTCCAATAACAATTTGTCGCAGTGTCTCCCACCAGATTCCTACCTGTTTTGTAGCTCGTCTGATCGATTTCCTGGGGCTGGTCTGGAACGCAGCGTGTCTCTTCGCCATGTTTTCAGGCGTTTTTACTGTTTTCGGACGAACAACATTGCCAACACTGTCGTCACGAATACCATCTGTTCTCTCAAACTTTCGAACCAAATTATTAATTGTTAGCACACTTGGACTGGTTTTCTTCAACTTGAACTCTGTCGAAAACATCCTTTGAGCCGTAGTTGGGCTGTTATTGCTCGCATATTAGGCCTTCAATAGCACTGTACGCTCAAGCACGCTTTACGAGCTGCATTCAAGTTCTAAGGCCTCCGATTTTTTTTCTCCGGACTGGAAAGAGATAGAAACATGCGCATTGTTTTAAAATGAGGCCGCGTTCACTGTCAATACGTCCCAGAGATGGCAGCACCGTACGGCAGATGGAATTTTACCGCCAGTGGCGAGAATGAGAACTGTTTTAAATATGTAAAATGGCGACGTTTTCCTTACTTGAACAGCGTGCAATCATTCGTTTTCTGAATTTGCGTGATGTGAAATCAATTGAAATTCATCGACAGTTGAAGGAGACATGTGGTGATGGAGTTATGGATGTGTCGAAAATGCGTTCGTGGGTGAGACAGTTTAATGAAGGCAGAACATCGTGTGACAACAAACCGAAACAACCTCGGGCTCGCACAAGCCGGTCTGACGACACGATCGAGAAAGTGGAGAGAATTGTTTTGGGGGATCGCCGAATGACTGTTGAACAGATCGCCTCCAGAGTTGGCATTTCTGTGGGTTCTGTGCACACAATCCTGCATGATGACCTGAAAATGCGAAAAGTGTCATCCAGGTGGGTGCCACGAATGCTGACGGACGACCATATGGCTGCCCGTGTGGCATGTTGCCAAGCAATGTTAACGCGCAACAACAGCATGAATGGGACTTTCTTTTCGTCAGTTGTGACAATGGATGAGACGTGGATGCCATTTTTCAATCCAGAAACAAAGCGCCAGTCAGCTCAATGGAAGCACACAGATTCACCGCCACCAAAAAAATTTCGGGTAACCGCCAGTGCTGAAAAAATGATGGTGTCCAGGTTCTGGGACAGCGAGGGCGTAATCCTTACCCATTGCGTTCCAAAGGGCACTACGGTAACAGGTGCATCCTACGAAAATGTTTTGAAGAGCAAATTCCTTCCTGCACTGCAACAAAAACGTCCGCGAAGGGCTGCGCGTGTGCTGTTTCACCAAGACAACGCACCCGCACATCGAGCTAACGTTACGCAACAGTTTCTTCGTGAACACAACTTTGAAGTGATTCCTCATGCTCCCTACTCACCTGACCTGGCTCCTAGTGACTTTTGGCTTTTTCCAACAATGAAAGACACTCTCTGTGGCCGCACATTCACCAGCCGTGTTGCTATTGCCTCAGCGATTTCCCAGTGGTCAAAACAGACTCCTAAAGAAGCCTTCGCCGCTGCCATGGAATCATGGTGTCAGCGTTGTGAAAAATGTGTACGTCTGCAGGGCGATTACGTCGAGAAGTAACGACAGTTTCATCGATTTCGGGTGAGTAGTTTATTAGAAAAAAAAATCGGAGGCCTTAGAACTTGAATGCACCTCGTACTGTGACAATTTCACGTGCAAATGGCCGACAACAACAAGACGCATGCGCATGCGCATACTGATTCCCATCATGCCCTGGGACCAACCGTGCAGTTTGAACGTCCTAACACAAACCATTCAGAAGTTATGACGATTTTATTTCATGTAGTTCAACAGATGTCACCCTGTATAAGCTGTGTAGGAAACAGGTAATAGTTTACAACATTCAAACTGTTACTTATTTCAGTAAGTTTCCTATAAGTGTCTGAAAAGTACTTTACAAATATTTCGTCATTTCAGCCACTCAGACATGAAAAAGGCGGTAGTAACTCACTCGTCATCATTCTGAAAGCCACAGTCCTCCAGATGAATTGCCGTAATACATTGACGAATATCCAGAATGTCTTGGTTAAGTAGTTTTCTTGACTACACTAAAGTTAAGCTATCTCTGTTCTCCCTAAGTAGCGAAGTAATGGTCCATGGACCTGACTTGCAGTATACACTCACTGCAGTTAAGGACGAGCACAATCGCTCCACAAATGATCATAACCTCGTTCATCCCGACGATGAAATGGTGATTGAGGCCAGCGTATTTGTCTTTCGTTTTTTTTTTAATTTGCGTACACTGCTGCAATTAATGCACACAAATAGAAATCGAAGAACAGTTCACCCAATCGTGAGAGAACTGACAAAGGACTAAAATGTCAAGGTGCGAAGCAACAGGTGAGGTGAAAAAGAAGCAGCAGCAACGTGATGCATTGAGTACGTTGTTTAACGCAAGCTGCGGTTTAAGCAACACAGGATGTAAAGACATTAGTGTCAGTATGGTATCAGACAGGGAGTTCCATCTGGTGGTTGTATTAGAAAATCCGCGATTTTGTGATGCCGAAGTGATATCTTCGATAAGTCAACACGTTTCTTCTTTGTTTCACAGCAACGTTCACTCGCCGTCAGTAATACCATACGGTCGGGGACTTCATTGGAACTATGAAAATATTTGGCAGTAGAGAGTGCATACATCTGCCCAAACATTCTTTTCAAAATATAATACACTAGTTATTCTACAAAGTATGCTGCTGACTATCAACTAAGGTAGCAATTGTGTGTCCACCGATTCTACGAGACATCGTTGAGTAAACAGTTGGTATATGCTCGCCGAACTCTAAGCCATCGATACAAACCGTCGCTCAACTGCATGATTCATGTTGCGCCGGAATGGTTCATACACTTCTATTTAGAAGTGTGTGAACCAAGTATGCCAGATATAGTGACAGAATTGCGATCGTATTTAAGTCTGTTCATATGCCCTGTAATATGTGTCCGTTCATATATGCTGAAATATGTGTTTATAAATAAAAAAGTTTAGGAGCTACATTTGTTCTCTGTAAAATATCCTGTATGCCGGTGTGAGTGTGTAGTCTTTGTCATGACCGAGTGGACGAAACATCCTCGTCACAAAGTCTTGTAGTAACCGACTGGTCCTGCAATGATGATGGTGCTGGAAGCTGGAGGAAGAAGAATAATGGATCATTATTTCCCAACTCTATGTGTGTTACAATTGTTGGACTTTCACGCTATGAAAGACTACTCTTGTTCTAACACTGTTAACACATCCTAAGGGGGTCCGCTCCAGGCATATGTAGATTTTTTCAAAACGCTGTTTCAGCCAAAATATCAGTTATTGCAGGAGATTTTGCATGGCATTGAGGGAGTAACAAACCAGACTTTCAGCGAAAGCAGTCATAGTGACAGTCACAGTGGCAACTCAATACATAGTGTTTGACAATGATGAAGATGGGGAAAAATAAAACGTGTATGTGGTTGCAGATGACAAACTGTGGAGCAAAATAGTCACTGTAGAAACACAACACATCAGAAAAACCACACCATGTGGTAAAAAGATGAAAAATAAAAGCCCGCTGAAGATGCTGCAACTGCAGTGAAACATGTTTGGGTTAAAAAACAAAATTGTGTTTTGCTAAAGGCGGACCCTATCCAAAAAGATATGTATTGTTAAAGCAAACACGGGAAAAAAGAGCTTCAATCCCAAGATGATTAAGTCATTATATTTGTGCCTCAGAAAATGTACAAATACCTTTACTTTGGATTATTAATAAATGATGTGTTTTTTACTTGTTCAAATTCTTCTCCTCTTACAGAGTTCAGATAAATATTCACTAAATTCTGCCAGTGCAGTTCACTGAGTACCAGAGTTATAGTTCTACAAGCGTCATCGATATATTTCTGGAAACGCCACCTGTCCACAGCTGCCTGCGTCCAGGATTCCTACGTGCCTCTCTGCACATGGTAAGTGAGCAGTCAATTAATATGTTAACTGAGATACACATTCCTTCCTGAAAATGTACAATCTTCACCATCACTGCGACGTCTGTGTCACAACCCTATTTTTTTATACATACAGGGGTGAGTGCAGTAGTGGTTCAGAGGCAGCACTTGGCACCATGGCCAGCTGAGCACAGGTCAGCAGGCACGTCTGCACTGGCTGCTGGCGATATCACAACAGTGTGGGACGGACACTTCAGACAGAAGAGGCTGGCTGCTGCCAGAGGTCGCCTGCTCATGAGTGTGTGGATAGCTATTCTGCTGTTAACAGGGAAGTCCTGCAAACCATTGGAAGAGTACTTACCGGATGCATGGCAGACCATGTACGACCTCAAAGATGACGCAGCACATACCTGCACTGAAATATGACAACATCAGGATGATAGTGCTGCCGCAAAGCAGTGAAAAAAATGCTTTTCTTTTGATCACAGAATGCTGCAGCATGACGCCAAAGCGCACTGACTGACTCGCTTCTATGCATGCAGGAATCAATCTGTCTAGGTAGAGATAAGCGCTGATGGCTGAAATATACGGGTTTCCTCTATAAAAAGGGCTGCTTCAACGTGGACACTTATTCTGGTCTCATCGCTGACAGAAGTCACTTCCTTTTCCTTCAGTAGTAAGTTGACAGACCTAAGCAACTCTTTTGTGCTGATCAGTAGCTATCCCAGCATCCATTCTCTGTTGATAAGACTGGCTGGGGGATTCGTTAGTGTTTCTCAGTAGTAATCATCCCCAACATTCCCTTCATCCCCTTCAGAGTGAGTGGACTGGCTGGAGCAGCTCTCTAGGGCTTATCAATAGTAAACATCCCAGCATTCCCTACATTCCCACTGCCACTACCGTTGCTCATTTTGTTCTTTTCATACCTCGACCCTGTTAGTGTTCTGTGTTCATTGCGAAGCTGCTGCTGCTGACGACATTAGTGTAGCTAACAAGCGGTGCAGATTGGCTTCTGATAATGATTCTACAGGTATGTGGAGATAACTTCTGTTGATCTTGTTTTTTGTGTATGCACATTTTCTTTATTCAGCTGCAATCTGATGCCTAATTTCTTCTTCTGCCCCTTCTTCTGTTACAGATGGGAGCATACCGTCACCGCTGTTGAGCAATACTGCTCTTGAGGATCTCATGAGGCACCTTAGCATTCCAGGGGATGGCGGCTGAATGACTCCCAATTCATGTGAATGTAAGTATCCATTTCTCTTTCTCTCCCATCGTCACCATGTGTGTGAATAACACTGTTATATAGCGTTATGCTTTTTGTTTCTGTCTGTTGCAGAACTCTGCAATGAGCTCGCAATAATGCAGTGCCACAGCCGAGTCTTATAACTATTGACTCAAAGTCGCTGCAGTCGCCCATAGTAATTACCAATAATGAAGATGTGCAGGAGATCACCATGTTACAGCCAACACCTAAGTCCTACATCTGTTGACTCAAAACCACCCTTGTTGCCCATAGTAATACTGATGATGATGATGATCTGGAGGAGATCACCTTATTAGAGGCAATGCCTTTCTCCACAATGAGCCCATGGGGGATGATGCTAGTCGTTGAGGAGGGAATATGTGAGTAGTAGTTCTTTCTGTTCTTCTCCTTCTACAATAATAATGCACCACTAATTGTGACCTGTTCTTGTCTGCTTGTAGGTGTACTCGATGATGTTGATGGATCCTGGGCGAACGTTTTGACCCAGTCTATGAGCTCACCCTCCAGTATTAGATCATGTGGGATGACATTGGTCATCAGGGAGCAAATATGGAGTAATATTTCTTCAATTTTTTTTACACGATATTAATAGTAACACTCAACACAACGTGATGCATGGATTACTAATGTACTGTGTTCTTGTTTGTTTCTACGTGCACTCTGTGACATCAGCCATGATACTGCCGCTCCACAGACTGAGGTGGACTGAATAATGCTGAAAATAGCAGCCAATGAGATTCTATGGACTGATTTGGACACAGCGCATTCTGGATATGAGGAGAAACATTGTAAACACCTGCATATATCTTTATGTTTTAATTAAATATGATACTTAACATTTTTTCTCATCCTTTCTGTGTGGCCGAGAGGTTCTAGGTGCTTCAGTCTGGAACCGCACTGCTGCTACGGTCGCAGGTTCGAATCCTGCGTCATGCATGGATGTGTGTGATGTCCATAGGTTAAATAGGTTTAAGTAGTTCTAAGTCTAGGGGACTGATGACCTCAGATGTTAAGTCCCATAGTGCTTAGAGCCATTATCCTTTCTGTGCTGGTGTGTAGGAGATAATGGGTGGCATACTTGTGCCTGTAGCAGCTGACCTGACTCTCAAACAACTATGGCCGGGCATGCAGCAGCTCAGCATGCCACCTGTGATGATGATGTGCCAGCAGCCCTCACCATAATCAATGATGGTGTACCTACAGCCTAGTCCACCACCCATAATGATGTACCAGCAACCCAGACTGTTCGCCATGTTGATTTACCTGCAACCCAATCTGTTGTCCACAGTGATGGACCTACAGCAACTTGGCCCATTGCCAATGATGATGTTCCAAAACCCAGTCCATCATCTACAATGATGTACCTGCAGCTGGACGTGCAACAGCAGCCCAGCCCATCATCAGCAACGATGTACCCACGACTCTATGTGCAGCAGCCAAATCTGTCATCTGCAATGATGTAAAAACAGTTGGCCATGCAGCAGCAGCTCACTCTGTCATCTGAAAAACAGCCCAAGCCACTAATACCCCAGGCTGATTCATTATTGTCACATGACATCATGACTCCAGCCCATTTGTTGCGGTCTGGGCCATGCTTTCCATGCGCTGGCCCATCTCATGGACGTCACCACCACCATCACTATCAGAGATCTGCAAGATATCGTGGTGGGTCTAGGAGCAGCAGAATTCATACCTGCACTTTATGGATAACTAAGTATGCCCTGTGGTCACACTGGACTACTCTGTGACTCCTGATGCTTCTGGGGATGGGACATCACTTGCTTGCATTGATAACTTAACTGTGGACTACTGAGATCCAGCCACTTTCCTTAACATTTGTCAAGCAGTTATAGAAAGGGAGCCCCCCGAATACGTCAGTTACATGCAGTATCCCACCATTAAATGCAAAGCAGTTGTGTACTGTGAACTGATGCAATCCCCCAAAACATGACAGTAATGCCAGTGTTGAGATCAAGAGCCTAGTCCAGATTTGGGGGAGAAACAGTGTGATAAAAAAATGTTCAAATGTGCGTGAAATCTTATGGAACTTAACTGCTAAGGTCATCAGTCCCTAAGCTTACACATTACTTAACCTAAATTATCCTAAGGACAAACACACACACCCATGCCCGAGGGAGGATTCGAATCTCTGCCGGGACCAGCAAACAGTTTGATATCTTGAGGCAAATTGATTTTGGAGTGGTTCAGAAATGTTACCAGGAGTGTCGCACTAGGCTATTTTTTCCGAAAGGCAGGAAAGAGCGTCCACTAAGGCGCTCAGCCACGTATTCCATCTCGACATATACTCATATGTCTTTGGGCCACTTATTGGGGAGTACAGTTACATCCCTCTTCCAAAAGATATATTGCTAAATAGGAATGCATTAATGTCCAGAATCTTGATGAGAGGGGATGTATATTGCTTTGCATGGTCGCTTCTATCTAGCGATAGAAATTACCCTACAGTTGTATAGTGCACAAGGCGCTCAGGAGGAAAGGAAGTGGGATTGCTATGAATATAAGTTGCCCAATATGTGAATGTGGGCTTTCCTGAGTGTAATGCTGATGAAATCTTCTTGGGCTTCCATCTGGTGGCTGTGTTCCAATTCTACGATGTTTCGAAGAGTGACATACTCATCTTCTTTGCCAGAAGATGATGAGAATGACGCTCATCGAAACGGCGCGTAATTTGAATGTGGCTGCTGGATGGAAGCCCGAGAATATTTCATCGTTAGTTGTCCTTGTGTGTAGCCTGACAGTGGAAATCCTTATCAGTAGCCTTGGGATGAAATCGTTGTCTGTGCCAGTTCTCTCCTTGCTGTCCTACTATAACATGATTTCTGGCACTGAGACAATAGGAGTCGATTGTGTGTCATGATCACATACAGTGACTTCTCAAAGAAATGTAATTCATCGATCAGTAAGTTGAAAGTAAGCAGAATCCATAAGACACAGCATGTAGGTTAGAGTGATTAATTTTCAGTGTGCTGTGAGACTGCGAACTAACGAACCCGTAACTGGACGTTATTTGTAGTACTCACACTTATTGAATTTAACATTACAGTGACTGTGAACTTCTTATCTAAACTGTTTAAGTGGAACTATCAAATGACCCCAATAAGTGCAAGCTCCAGAATGAAATTCAGAAAATGTTAATTTCACTCAAGTGAGTACAGAAGTAGACAAGCTAGGGAAGCAAAATCTTGACACTGACCAATAAACATCAAAGATCTACGGTCATGACTTGTTTTATTCCACTGATCACCACTGACTTACAGTAAAGGTCTGAAGTTGCAAAATACAAAGGACGTTTGTGTCGGGTTAATTATGCAATGTGTGCTCGCTGCAAATTCCATTTTTCTTTGTCGAATTATCTTTAAATTAAGGACTGAAACTAAAATAGTAACTTACGGAAGATATCCCAGTCGACTTAGTGTGCTTTGTTTACGAAATCGGGTAATAAACAGTGAAAAAAAAGAACTTTGAAAGTTGATAACATGGTCCGTTGTGAACAGTAGTGTACTGACTTTCCAACGCGTACTAAGAATTAGGTCAGTACCATTGTGTATAAGTGGAATGAGAAATCAGCTATCAGCAACGCCAAGAAGGGTACTGAGCTGTTTCCTTACTACCAAACTACCGAAAAGACATGTCACTCCACTATCGCAGCACTGAACAAAACCCAACCGTCCCTCAACGAACTGAGTAAGTTTCATAATATGCAAATTTTGCTTTTACTGTCGTAGTCGAACAGTATTTTTTGTATATAAACAACTTTGCTGCCGATAGAGCAGAACTAGTATACGGTGCAATGCACTGTGTCTTATCACGTGGAAGAATATGTTTGTATCCTTGGAAGAAACATCATATACAGGAAGAGAAACAGAGGCCAATTTGTGTAAACTATGAATCGAGAAAATCGGAAAGTGAAGAGATTCAGGCTTATAGATGAGCAAAATGCAATCTGTAACAACAGATAATACCACAATGTTAGTGAACACAAACAGGGGTAGAAATAAGAGCATACATAGGCTGGCCGAAAGCAGTCACTTGGATATGCAGAGCACAGCGAAAATACAAATTACTTATTTAGCAGCGGAGGAAAAATAAGTCTTCGTAAAAGAAGGGGTATGGAAGAAACATTGTAACAGAGACTGAAAACTCAACTCTGAAGAAGGGCCAAGAAAAACGAGACAAAGCAGTGCAACAAAAAACGTAAAGCCAGGAAAAGTTAATAACGGACTTAGGTATGAGGCAACAAACCGCAGTCGATGATATAAACATAAACAGGAAAAGGACTATTAAATAGTATGGGAAAAAGTTTGGAATAGATGGTAACGATAAGACAGCCCTAGTGGAGGAATCAACTAGGTTGAATAAAGCCAGGCGCAGGTATCATCAAATTTTCGCTTCAGTTTCGCTGCTTTTCTTCAGGTCGACCCTGTTCAAATCTCGTGCAACGCAGGAAAGCCAGAAACTGACACCATGGACCGAAGCAAGGAATTCCAGGTTTGTAACCGTCAACACTAAACACTCGTCCATTTCTTTTCATTAATCATGTAGCATCTAAAGCCATCTTCAGACAGTTTTGTCATGTTCGTTGGTATTTTCAACCCAACTTAACTGGATTGGTTCAAATGGTTCAAAGGGCTCTGAGCACTATGGGACTCAACATCTTAGGTCATAAGTCCCCTAGAACTTAGAACTACTTAAACCTAACTAACCTAAGGACATCACACACACATGCCCGAGGCAGGATTCGAACCTGCGACCGTAGCAGTCCCGCGGTTCCGGACTGCAGCGCCAGAACCGCTAGACCACCGCGGTTAACTGGATTGCCAATGTTACCTTTCTAAAGCAAAATGTTAAGTTCACTATGTCAGATCCTGCCAAAAATCACGATATAATGAATTGCGTGCTCCCTCAACCACAAAAAAATTATATATTTTCGATGCAGGAGAGTGAGATCAATCAAGGTTGATCAGATATTTTAAGCATACGGCATTTTCAGTTATATGGTGCAAATGAAAAAATCGATCACTGTTGCAACTGCATGACACATATAGCAAGGTGGTTATTGTCTCATTCATAATCGATTATATCTTTCGTTTATTTGGATTGAGCCTGTGACTCTTTTGTACCAAGTGACACGCACGTTTGAATATCGTTCCAAGTTAGCAGTTGTTTTTTGTCTCTAAAAAGCATAGGGTGTTGAGTAGGCTGTTCCATAATTCCTGTATACAAACAGGGTATCAGCTGCCTCTATAAACCTTCTCTAATGTAACTGTCTCCCATGCGATGTTGATCAATGTCAACTGTAATGTTACAAGCGCAGGTTTTCCTTCTTCCGTCTATCTTCGAAGATTAGTAGTAAAGTCATGACACTATGGACCGAACCAAGGAACTCCACGTTTGTAACCGTCAACACTTAACACTCGTCCATTGTCTCGTGTGTTCCTACATATCTCCCTTCCCTGAGGCCGGCTCCTATCAGTCTTCCCATTCTTCTGTAAATAATTCCTGTCAGTATTTTGCAACCAAGAATCATTAAACTGATGGTTCGGTAATATTCACACGTGTCACCACTCGCCATCTTAGGACTTATTATACATATTACTCCTGAAGTGTGAGGGTATTTTGCCTGTCTCATACATCTTGCATTCCAGGTGAATAATTTTGCCATATCTCAAGAATCTAAATATTTGTGAGGGAATGTCATCTACCCCAGAAGCCTTATTTCGACTTATGACTTTCGGTGCTCTGTCAAATTCTTCTCATAGTATCTCCCATCTCATCTTCACCTACTCCTCTTCCCCGTCTATAAATTGTCTTCAAGTAGGTTTTCCTTGTGATGATGTTCTATATATATTCCTTTCACCTTTCAAGTCTTCCTTTCTTTCCATAGAAGTCTTTTCTCCAAAGGTCTCTTTAATTTTCTACTGACGACATCCGTCTTTCTAACAGTCACGCATGCTTCTACATCTTAGTGTATCTGCTCTTTCTATTCCTGCGTCCGCAGCTCGTGGTCGTGCGGTAGCGTTCTCGATTCCCGGCGGGGTCAGGGATTTTCTCTGCCTCGTGATGACTGGGTGTTGTGTGCTGTCCTTAGGTTAGTTAGGTTTACGTAGTTCTAAGTTCTAGGGGACTGATGACCATAGATGTTAAGTCCCATAGTGCTCAGAGCCATTTGAACCATCTATTCCTGCTTTGCGGTTTTTCACTTTCTGAGAAGGTCATTTTTAGACTGTTGTGTGTATTCCCTTTTCTCTGTTTCATTTACTGAATTTTTGTATTTTTCCTTTTCGTCGATTAAATTCAGTATCATGTACTATTTCCCGATATTTCCACTGGGCCTTGCCGTACTGCTTATTTTATCTTCTGCTGCCTTCGCTAATTCATCTCCCAAAGTAACCCATTCGTCTTCTGTTGTACGAGTATTCCTTTTCTCTTTTTCATTCTGTTGTTGCTTAACACTGATATTCTCAACGATCTCTGGTTCTTTCAATTCATAGAGATCTCATTTTAACATTTTAGTTTTTAATATTGTGAAATAAATTTAATCATACATTGAAATTCAGGCTGAGGGAGGACAGAGATGCATCACAAAACTTTATATTCACTTTATTATTGCATCTATGGGAGTAAAATTCGCAATACCTGCTTTCAGTTTTCGAAAGGATCATAATATAGAATCAGGGGCTCAACACAACCACTTCTGTGCATCAACGTCTATATTTTGTGGACCATGCATAGCAGAGGGTACGTCCCATTGTACGAGTTATTACTCCTTTTTCCTGTTCCAGCCACGTATGGAGTGCGGGAAGAGTGATGGTTTCAATACCTCTGTGCATTCTGCAGTTAATCCAATCTTGTCCACACGATTCCTTGCGAGCGATATGTAGAGGGTTGTAGTATATCTTACAGTCATCATGTACAGCCAGTTTTAAGGGACCGTTTTTTAGTAAACAGTCATGTAAGGGAGGGAATCTCAAACTTTTTCCTCCGCGCCCACCTTCTGAAATATAAATTATATTGCTCACCCCTCCCCCCTACTAACTTCTCTTTTCTTCATCAGCACTTATACTTAGTACAAAAACTGCCCACTGTATCTGCTTACTCTCTAATTTTTACACCCATCAGTTACAACAACAATGATAATAATAATTGTTATTAGATGAACGCTTCAGAGCTAAACTTTTTTTAAAAAAAATCATTCTACATGTTTATTATTCAAATGCGATGAAAATTTAACAATTACAAGTAGTTTATAAACAACCACAGCTGTATGTGCAGTTATTGGAACTAAGCAAATTTGTGTATTTCACTACTTTTTTTACAAATTAGTAATTAGTTCAAAAATTGATCGAACAGTCCACGGGAGTACTGCCGGTTCACAGTGTCCAACGGGCACAATTTTTCGGCGATCAGACATGTCGCCTTCGTTAGGTGCGCTGAAGAACTGAACTCCCTGAGGGCGCGTGGCCGGCTAATACCCCTTGCCTCGGCCAGACGCTCCGTCCGTGATCGGCGCCCGCGGCCGCCTCTCTAACAACGCTCCCCCAGTATTTAGAGGTCTGTACCAAGATCTGCTACGTTCGTACTTCATCGCGCGATTCTCGGATAAACAGTGCTCTGCGACCGCTGACTTGGATACATCAGTCGAGTTTGGTGTTTTCGGGGCACTGGCGCACTATAGGGGAAAATCTAACGCGTATTGAAGAATCACCGAGTAAGAACTGTCTTTCGTCACCCAAGAAAATACGAACATTTCTGGGAAGTGTCAAAGGTGATCTCGGTGTGTGCAAGGTCAGCTTATACCAGATTCCATGTCAATGTGGGAAAACATATATTGGACAGACAGTGCGGACCGTAGAAGATCGTTGCTGAGGATACCGGAGGCACTCTCGATTGATGAATCCCAACAAGTCAACGATCGCAGAACACTGTATTTCCGCGAATCGCGCGATGGGGTATGAACTATCAGGATCGTGGCACAGACTTCCAAATACTGTGACATCATCGTTACAGATGCCATAGAAATTCGTACCAGAGACGATCTCATCAACCGAGATTGTGGCTATAATCTTAGCAAGGCTTGGGAACTAGCACTGAGTTAATTAAGAAGACTCTCAACAAACAGAACAACCTCGCGACCAGGGCGGGCAGAGAACTTACATCAGCACCATCACAGACACCGACGCTAGCGTCTCGGCGGCCTCTGTGAACGCGGACAGCGGATGCAGCGGCTCCTGGGGCAGGGGGTATTAATCGACCACGCGCTCTCAGGAGATCAGTTCGTCAGCGCACCTGATGATGGCGACATCACTGATCGCCGAAAAATCGTGCCCGTTGGACATTATGGCAGTACACCCGTCGACTGCTCGATCAACAAATACGCCGGTTCAAAAATGGTTCAAATGGCTCTGAGCAGTATGGGACTTAACTTCTGAGGTCATCAGTCCCCTAGAACTTAGAACTACTTAAACCTAACTAACCTAAGGACATCACGCACATCCATGCCCGAGCCAGGATTCGAACCTGCGACCGTAGAGGCCGCGCGGTTCCAGACTGAAGCGCCTAGAACCGCTCGGCCACTAATACGCCGGGAGAAACTGAAGAATCAGTTCACAATTTAGTTAAAGTTCAGTTGTTTCCACTGTATTGCTTCTAATCTATTTATAATGTTTTAATTTCACGCCGTACAAATGACGATAGAACAACAGTCAACATTTTAATGCCAATTTAAAAACTGTTATATTTAAACTGATCTTCCAAAAAGGAAATAAACGAGATAAAAAATGGGCACGGTTCAAAACTCGGAAATTTTCTGACATTCACACATTTAATGTGAGGTATATGCTCGAATTTGTGAAGAAAGCAGTTTCAGTCTTGCTTGTATCTCTTAAACAGCAACTTGCACGGCCCCTTAGAGCTGCAGCCGAAACCAATATTTCGTTCTGATTAACGCTATTGCCGAAAATGTTGACTCAGACAAGCAAGTCAGATAAGTTATACGAAGGGTAATGGTACGTCCACTGCCCTTCTCGCTAACAAGAGATAATCATTCATAGTGTGCACCCATAAATTTTGAAGAGACTTCGATTTAAATTCATTTTGAAATGTTCTATCGCTTGAGAGTTCTATTAGCTCCTCGTATTCTCCTGTCGACAAGAGTCTGATTAGTGGTCTGTTATGATAGTATCGAACGGACTGTAGATCCAGATACAACCAGATGAAGGTTCTGAAAATTTCTCCTCTAACTGTTTGCGAACGTTTCCGAAATGTGCTACGCCAATTCCATTGACTTTACCCACATCCAACACATTTCTCTTCAGGAAATCATTCAGACAAAATAACCTCTTGCAGTTACCCTTTTCCATCTGTGTTTTTCAAAGTCCAAATCTTCTCTTAAACGCAAGCAGTTTCTCGCTTAGAAAGATGATGTTACTACTTCGGCCTTGAAGTAAAACGTTAAGGTTATTCATTTTTTCAAAAACTTCGGCCAAATAGTACAATATCAGAAGCCATTTTTCACCCAGAAATAGAGCTGCGACTGAAGGACTGCTGCAAGAAAAGACGAAGTTCATCCTTAGATCCACAACGCGACGAAGAACTTTCCACGAGATAATCAACATAACCCCGCTTGCAATAGACGCTAGTCATGAGTAGAACCTACCTCTTCGCAAAGAACAACAATGCTTGCATCGTTCAGCACTCTACTGGATTTCGATTGAACCACTTTATAAGCCAGTGCCTCCCTGGGTATCATACAGCGAGTGAATTTTTCAGGAGTAGAAACAGCACCCACTCCCTTGAGCCCCTTTTTAATTCCACTAAATGCTGCAGCCACATCGGTACAGGTACAACACGATTTGTCCAAGACAGATTGGTGTCAACAAAAAACGAATTCACAGTAAAGAAATATTTCTCCATGCAATTTGACGGCTGCGGGGAGAACTGATTTCGCGCTAATAATGTGTGGTGATTTTTATTTCGCCTGTTAAGTTGGATACATCTGTGAATACTTATAGTGCTCTCTTAGGAACTACTATTTGTTTTTTGAGGGGTCTGAAGTTTTCTTTTAGTTGTTGCTAATGACTCTAAAAAACTTACGTGGTTTGGATGTTTTGCGTATAGGTGTCTCTAGTTTTATACTCTTCAAGCTGTCATTGGCTAAAAACGCAGTGTGGCCCTCCTAGTTATTCAAAAGAATGCTGGTAAAACATACTGTCAGATAATCGACTTCATATTTATGCACTTTGGTTTTGCGTTTACGTCCGACTTTGCTGATAAGAATAGAGGAAGACGAGTAAGAAGAATGTACTTTGATTAAATTCAAATCTTTTTCCTTACTAGAGCCGCATACTTTTGAAGAATGGATACAATGAATCACTGGAAAGGGATTTCTTGTTACCACTGCGAAATTGCCACTTATCAATGGGAACTTGTATCACTTCAAATTCGGTTAACTAATTCCACTGGGCACGTACTAAAATTCAACTTCTAGCTAACTACGTCTTAACTGACTTCGAAAGCCTGGCTTAAATCGAATGGACAGTCACAATAGCTGTGATAAACAATATTACTGTAGGCAGCGTTGCAAGGAAGTAGTTTTCACATTGTCAAGCGGCTCATTGTTGTCATTAGTGGTTGTTAAATGCTTCGTAAATAACTAACCCTAAGAGTGATCAGATGACAGTGTCTCAGTTTCCCTATTGACAGTCTCTATTGGTCAGTTATTGTGAAATAAGACAGAAAATTAACGATAGGTAAGCTTCCTAACTTCGTTCAAGGAAATGAAAATCTCACTCTAACAACATTTGTTCACTGAAGTCTTTTCTTACATAATCTGGAGTACTAACATTTCAATGAAAGCTGGCGTTCCGCTCAGTTGATCTCTGCGCCTCTGTGGGGGGCACGACCCCCCCCCCCCCCCCGCACACACACACACTTTGATGACGGCTGATGTAATGTATTAAAATTTATAATGAAAGACCCATCAGCTAGGAATAATTAATTGTTGCTAAGGAATATGATAAATAGCAGAACTAATGATTGTCGGTAACTGACTAACGAAATCTTTTTTCTTTTACTTTTGATTCGAATTTCCATGTCTTGCAGAAGGGAGATCACATTGAAAGCATTCTGAGTGGTGGAAAGAACACGGCTCGCTAGTGCCAGTAGAGTCGGCTGCCACCCCTACAGCCAGTTCGCAAAGGGAGCGGCAAGGGTCCAACAGTCCAACAGTCCAACGGCCATTGGCCACACTTTTGTAATGCCGCACCGGGATGTCCAACTTTGTGACCTAATAAGAGGTTTTTTCTGTTTTCTTTCTTGCTTTGTTTCTTTTTTCGTAGTTGTACATGAATTTCTGGTGATATAGCATAGCGTTTATTTTGTTCTATAATGTAATGAGTAACTGTTTGTTGAAAATAATAATATTGCGGGCTTTCAAATAACTATGCATCCTCTGACTCAACGTTGAAATATTAAAAGTTTTGGCTGGTTTCGATGTCTCGGGGCTGGGATACGTAGTTTCCGCATTACAGGCCAAATACTGCTGAGTCTACAGTATGCGATAATAATACACACATGAATCGAATGGTCGAAGGTTTCTATCACTCGGCATTGCGAATTATGAATGTAACATATAAATTTATAAATGAAAGATTGCAATTAAATAAAATCTGCAGGTACTATCTTAACGATATAGTAGGAGTACTTTTGGGAATGCGGTATATTTCTGCAAAACACTTATTGGTGTCGATGGTCCAGCAATTAAATAAAATATAAGTTGAATAACAGGGAAACAATAGATTCCTACTGCACGTAATTAGTTATGAACAACAACAAAGCTCGCGAGATATTCACTTCTAAACGCACATCACGTCTTCACTGTAGAAGCCACGGAAACCTCACAAGTGCACAAGTCAGCACTACGAAGTATTTCTATCTGCCGCGACCACGCTAAACCGCTTCACACTCTCCAAGTCTCTCGCGACTGTGCGTCCTTCGCACCCCGTGCCGTACTCCCGTGTCCTGTCTCGAAACGATGCTCTTCTCCCACTTCCATCCAGTTACCCCATTCACGAACGCTCCCTCCATGTCTTCAAAGCTCACAAATCTATTGAAACACATACGAAATGCTGGATTTACATTTAAACATCTTGAAATTAAATAAATATTCCTAAGGCTGGACCATAAACAAGCTCTAACACACATTATTAGATACATATACAAATTAAATAAACATGTATCAAATGGATAGAACAAAAGGTAGGCCAGTAGCCTAATGTCTCTGTGCTTTCTAAAACACAGTAAATATTTAACCAATTCCTTCATAAATAGTATATATCGGGTATAAAGAAAGACATAGACGAATAAATACGTAAATTTGTAAGCATGCTGCTACCGTTTTTTTTGTGTAACTGTGGAGTACTTATGGCCTGACGCGGTCGATAGTAATCGGCCACTTTGACCTTCAATAAGTCATGTACTATTCAAGTTACATGCCTGTAATGTATACCAATTTAGGTTTACACTAATAGCTTTCTAAAGACAAGTCGATCGACGAAATCAGATGAAGCGTTTAAATTTTGGAAATTCGTTGCTGGGTGTTATTTGTCTAATTTACAGTCAGATACTAAACTTTAAACTAAAAAAGATATTGAAAATCTGATTACACCATCAGAATCGTCATGCAAATAATAGTAATGTACACGTTTCTTTTTGAGGTATCATGATTCCTCTGGCTACTATTAATTTCTATACGAACTGTGAAATGTCTGCCTTTAAGGTTTCACGAAGTTCGCCATCTTTGGCCCTCCCGGCGCACAGCATCACCAAGGAATTCCCAGCCACGCGGCTGGACCGGCCGTCGTGCGGTATCACGTGGTTGCTAAGCTAACGTTCGGGACCACGTGGTCGTTGCCGGGCCGCGGCTTTGACGAGTGTCCTGTGCGGCCACGCCAACTTATAATACACTCCTGGAAATTGAAATAAGAACACCGTGAATTCATTGTCCCAGGAAGGGGAAACTTTATTGACACATTCCTGGGGTCAGATACATCACATGATCACACTGACAGAACCACAGGCACATAGACACAGGCAACAGAGCATGCACAATGTCGGCACTAGTACAGTGTATATCCACCTTTCGCAGCAATGCAGGCTGCTATTCTCCCATGGAGACGATCGTAGAGATGCTGGATGTAGTCCTGTGGAACGGCTTGCCATGCCATTTCCACCTGGCGCCTCAGTTGGACCAGCGTTCGTGCTGGACGTGCAGACCGCGTGAGACGACGCTTCATCCAGTCCCAAACATGCTCAATGGGGGACAGATCCGGAGATCTTGCTGGCCAGGGTAGTTGACTTACACCTTCTAGAGCACGTTGGGTGGCACGGGATACATGCGGACGTGCATTGTCCTGTTGGAACAGCAAGTTCCCTTGCCGGTCTAGTAATGGTAGAACGATGGGTTCGATGACGGTTTGGATGTACCGTGCACTATTCAGTGTCCCCTCGACTATCACCAGTGGTGTACGGCCAGTGTAGGAGATCGCTCCCCACACCATGAAGCCGGGTGTTGGCCCTGTGTGCCTCGGTCGTATGCAGTCCTGATTGTGGCGCTCACCTGCACGGCGCCAAACACGCATACGACCATCATTGGCACCAAGGCAGAAGCGACTCTCATCGCTGAAGACGACACGTCTCCATTCGTCCCTCCATTCACGCCTGTCGCGACACCACTGGAGGCGGGCTGCACGATGTTGGGGCGTGAGCGGAAGACGGCCTAACGGTGTGCGGGACCGTAGCCCAGCTTCATGGAGACGGTTGCGAATGGTCCTCGCCGATACCCCAGGAGCAACAGTGTCCCTAATTTGCTGGGAAGTGGCGGTGCGGTCCCCTACGGCACTGCGTAGGATCTTACGGTCTTGGCGTGCATCCGTGCGTCGCTGCGGTCCGGTCCCAGGTCGACGGGCACGTGCACCTTCCGCCGACCACTGGCGACAACATCGATGTACTGTGGAGACCTCACGCCCCACGTGTTGAGCAATTCGGCGGTGCCGGCCGGAGTGGCCGAGCGGTTAAAGGCGCTACAGTCTGGAACCGCACGACCAGTACGGTCGCAGGTTCGAATCCTGCCTCGGGCATGGATGTGTGTGCTGTCCTTAGGTTAGTTAGGTTTAAGTAGTTCTAAGTTCTAGGGGACTTATGACCACAGCAGTTGAGTCCCATAGTGCTCAGAGCCATTTGAACCCCAATTCGGCGGTACGTCCACCCGGCCTCCCGCATGCCCACTATACGCCCTCGCTCAAAGTCCGTCAACTGCACATACGGTTCACGTCCACGCTGTCGCGGCATGCTACCAGTGTTAAAGACTGCGATGGAGCTCCGTATGCCACGGCAAACTGGCTGACACTGACGGCGGCGGTGCACAAATGCTGCGCAGCTAGCGCCATTCGACGGCCAACACCGCGGTGCCTGGTGTGTCCGCTGTGCCGTGCGTGTGATCGATCATTGCTTGTACAGCCCTCTCGCAGTGTCCGGAGCAAGTATGGTGGGTCTGACACACCGGTGTCGATGTGTTCTTTTTTCCATTTCCATGAGTGTATTTTCAAGGCGCCACAACTCGCCCGTTACCTCACAATATGCAACTGATATTATTTCCCTTTTGAAGATTAGTAATTAGGTTTTCTTGTCTACTGAATATGTATAATGTGTTGATTCTTCGTTTATTATTTTTTGCATTAATTTTGACTGGAATGACTTTGCAAAGTTGGATGTATGCTTAGATACTGTACAAGCTGAGCGAGAGCGATCAGAATATCGATTGTCAGGGTCAAACAGTTTGAGTAGAGCGTGAGCTGCACTCATGGTTGTACCGAGAAGGCGAAAGGAGGCTAAAAGTGTGCTGAATATGTCGTGTCGTGAAAAAATCTGTGCAAATGGAACTAATTAATAATGAGATACATTGCTGCTCCTCCTGTAATGGAATGTGAAAACGTTTAAAGTGAACAGAGAAGTTGAACTGTGTGAAACCGCCAAACGAACTGTGCTGCGTGACAATATAGCAATGGACAGATGACATTGTTGTTATGGTGTTCTGGAAAGAGCTGTGTTCGCAGTGACTGTGCCATGTGCATTTTAAATACTTTATAATTTCAATGCATAGTCACGCTGTCGCTGAGTGCCGTGTGCAAGAACCGTTAATTTGCCACAAGCCTATAGAAACTGTTTATTATGACTGCATATGACCGCGAACAGTGGCGAGTTCGCGGTCGCGTTATTCGTGTGGTAAACGAAGAGGCTGTAACTACGCGATCGAAATAAATGTAAAACCCTCTATTGAAATGTGTTACTCCAGAGTTGTACATGAGAGACATAATAAATCGCTCGTGCAAAGCCGAATGTTGGCAACTGTAACAACGTCCAACTATCCAGTGGCTTATAATACGCCACTGATGAAACCGTCGCCGAATGGAAAGTAAAATTCCACATGAGATAATTCATCTGCATCACCTACACACGACGGAGCTGATTTCAACACTCTGTCTGCAACGATGGACTGCCAACGACATTGCACTTCACCGCCCACATCGTAACCGATAAGGATAGCTGCTTTAGCTCTCGTCAAAGACTAAAATAACTATTAAAATTGTAAACTTTCTATTTGGAACTTGTTCAAAGAGACTAATCTTTAATTTGCTTCTTCTTTAAAATAAATGTCATGTTAGCGAAATTTTGTTATTAATGTATATATTGTTGGCCTCCATTAGTGTAGCTGTTTCCCGTCCTATGCTTATTTCTTTCATTCATAATATAAGCGCTGCTGCCACTGCCTGCTACTTTAAGTATCTTTTGGTGAGCGTGAAACATGTGTGCAACGTAATTTCTGTGAGTGAATTTAATGCGCAATTATTTAGGCATTATACAGGGCGTATCAAAAAGGATGCCGCAAACTTACATGGCTGAAAGTACACGATAATAGAAGCACAAATGTCAAGTAAACATGGGCTCCAAAACGCATACCTATGAGATATTCTTGATTTTCAGTATTGTGAAACAAATCTCTTCTACTGCTTTCTACTGCTTTCCATATTTTGGCCAGTGGTAATATGGACCTAAACAAGAAAAAAATGACCAGTAAACATGTGCATACCTTAAAAGTTATGAGCACTTGTTCATGAGAAGATTTGTGTTCCAAAGTACCGAAGATGAACAGGTGCTAATAGCTGTTAATGTATACATTTTAGAGCACATGTTTACTGGACATTATTTTCTTGTTTTGGTCCATACTGCCACGTCCCAAAATATAGAGAGCAAAGAGCTTGCAGTAGAAGAGATTTGTTTCACAATATTGAAAATCAAGAATATCTCATAGCTCTTAAGGTATGCATTATAGAGCCCATGTTTACTTGAAATTTGTGCTTCTATTGTTGTGTGCTTTCAGCCGTGTAAGCTTGCACCAACCTTTTTGATACACCTTATATTTGTTCAAATTGTGCCATCCACCATTAAGCTGAATGCAACAGCCAATGACAGCAGGGCTGCTTACATCCGACTGGTGCAATATACACAGATTCGAGTAAACATAATAACACGTGTCAGACTAAGGACTGTGTGTTCACTTAGAAGTAAATGTTCTATTGCCACATCATAATAACCATATATGCATGCAGTTGTACCGTACTTAGCTGTGTAGGCAGAGATAAATATTAGGTAAAACGGTCAAAATCAGAGTGTTTTTTTCCACACCACATCAGATTTGCAACAAGCAGGATTGACTCAGTTTTTTATGGTTGTGGCGAAAATTCAGTGGCAGGGCTGAGTCACGATAATTACATATGGCTTGATTCATAACTGAACTAGATAATATAGCACGTTAGGTCTTAATTTTTTAGCCGTGTGTAGGTGGACCACTACAGGGTCCCGCAGCTTAGGACCTTTCAAAAGGTGAGAAACTGCTGAATGTATTGACTCGGCAGAAAACGAATGTTTATGTAATGTAAGAGCCGGCAGCATTGCTTAACGTATGTAAACTACAGATTAGAAAGAGGACGATAACCATGGGGAACTGCTTCATTGGGCACAGAAAAGGGGGGGGGGGACAGAGAGGGAGGGAGGGAGCGACTGAAGCAAGTTTTTGCTGTGGAAAATTGTAGGACGTACGTTGTTAATGAATCACATCGAGGAAGAGGACTAGTGGTTTCTATAAAATGTAGCATTGTTGCAAAGTTTCTTTTTCGTTAACATTTGATCAGAAATCAGTCAATCTTTGGGAGCTTCCGCTGCCAGACGTGCAAGAAGAGAAGCGCCGTCGACTATGCCGGCCTGCCGCGCTGCCTGAGCTGATGTATGTGGCACTTGGAAGAATTTCGGGCTGATCTGCATTTAGCCGCTGGTGAGGGCAGTTGGTACTGCCAATGACTGATTCTGCAGCCACTTCAGCCTCCACCTTCAACACTATGTGGAGGGCCATTACAGTCATTTTATAGCAGTTCAATTGTTTGAAGCTTCACTCTGAAGACTTGTATTTTAACGAGTGAACAGTCTGCTTTCAACTACAACCACAGGTGACACGTATTCCCTTCTTTAGAACATTCACTGGATACTTTGAGATTACAATTAATTCACTTGGGCGACTAGTCAGCTTCTTTCTTCATGGCCCTGTCAGATATGCCAATGCCTTATCATATTGCCGGCCGCTGTGGACGAGCGGTTCTAGGCGCTTCAGTTCGGAACCAGGCTGCTGCTACGGTCGCAGATTCGAATCCTGCCTCGGGCATGGATGTGTGTGATGTCCTTAGGTTAGTTAGATTTAAGTAGCTCTAAGTCTAGGCGACTGATGACCTCAGATGTTAAGTCCCATAGTGCTTAGAGCCATCTGAACCATCTTATCATATTAATGTTACCACTGTTTGTCATTTGTTTTGCCAATTATTTTATTGGGATAAATCAAAGTATCTGTGATTCGTGTCTCATTTAGTAGTCATAAATTTCCACAGTCATTATTTTGGAGGGCACACTGGTATTATTGCGACACCTGCTACACTTACCTTGAAGCTTAGAAAACCCAAGGCCACCTTGCACCGGTTCTTGACACTTGCTTAGTAGAGTTTCTCAGAATAGTTTTAGTCTTGAGAGGCACCCACATGCCTTGCTCATACTGTGGCATCAAGCAGTCAGGCCTGCAAGATGAGTTGTCTGCCATGCGAGTGGATTCATTCTTATTTATCGAGTAACTTGAACTCTCGTACTCACAATTAAATTACAAATTATCCTCCTGTACGAATAATACGCAACGGAAACACGCATCTGACTATCAGTAATTTATAGAACTCTGACTGTACACTACGCACTGGCAATACTACATTTTCTTTCCTTTTTTATTTAACGGCTTTTGTCTACACGTGGTCACCGCACTGAATATGAATGGCACACACATCATAAATTCGGGACATTATGGCAACATACAATTCAATGGAAAAGTCCACCAATCTTTTTTTTTTTTACTATCTTATTTATTCCGATAAATTCTCTAACCTAAACACACAAATTCTATAACCTACAACAATAACACATGATAAATTCCGCCCAGTGGGCATGACTTTACATTGGTGAATCTCTATATTATGGTCTCGTAATTATTTAACGCTACAGTGCACTTTCTGGATAGGATGGTGGATCTTTTATTATACCTCACACTTCGACTCTCACAATCATCATCACGAAACTTTCCTCCAGACCGAGCGGTACAGAAGGAACAAGCATAACCCACTAATCTTTTGAAACTACCTCGCTACACTCCCATGCAAACCACACATACCCAAATTACATGACATACACCACACTACAATATGAAATACAAGACAGTGAATAGTCACAACATTATCACTTTCAGCTTTCCCACTTCAATTAATATTTATCCCAGTTTCACACGACACTGCCCCACTTTGTAATTCTACTTTCCTACTATGAACTCTGGAGATATATGCACGTCTTCCTGTGCAATGCAAGCCATGTGGCGTTGCTGGATAGACGGCCGACTCACCTTGCTTCTCTCTCAGAGTTTGAATCTAGCGTCACACGGAATCATATCACGAAATGTAATATTAAGAACTTATTCATCACACACGCGAGTCCTCAACTGATACCATGGACGAGTACTTCTCTTTATGCTTTGTCTCATACACAGTTTGAGACTCACACAGTACTCACCACGTGGAAGTACTCGTCTCTAATTTCAAATCCTGCACACGCCATTTCTTAACTATTTCAACTTATGGTACACACGTTATTTCTTAAATATTTCAACTTATTGTACACACGCTAGTGATTCAGCTTAACTTAAGCACACGGAAGTATTTCAACTTATTGCTACACGTGGTTTCATTGTGACCGTTGGTCACTTCCGAAGATTACTACAATCCCATTAATATTACCTGCCTGACATTTAATTCTCCCCACAAAAGTTTCTGAAATAGAGAAATTATTATTTCAAACTACTCTTAAATATTCCACATGCATACCATGACTCCACTCTTTCGTCATTACGGAGCACAACTAAAACAGGTCGTAACAGCACAAGATCCAGCGGCAGAGACTTGAAACATGGCTGTTCTCGAGGTCCTCTCTCACCTCTGTCGAGGTGGGGGAAGACCATGCTATCGTGTTGGTCAGCCACATTTCAGGCGCTCAAAGCTCAGGTAAATTTCATCTCTTTGGTCCCACCAAAGGTGGCCAAAGGATCGTCTCAAAGATGATCATATATTCACCTTCACTATCTGCGGTTAGCAGACGACCATACATTCATTCATTTCAAAAGATCTCAGCAAACTGGACGTAGGGATTTACTTTGTGGGAGTGCACATGTGATCAATTAAATAAATAAACTGTCATTCTTTCCCACACTGGTATCCGGCTTCGCTGTATTAATTGAAATTGAGTTATTTTACAAAAAAATGTGTGGTTCTGACAAAAATAATGAAGTATGTTGTACCTATTTTCAACGTCGGGCGGTACTGTACCCTTTCAGTCTCTCTTCAAGAGTCAGCCATTTCAGTTCTATGATCATCTCTGTAACACTCTTCCGCAGTTCAAACAAACTTGTGACCATTCGTGCTGTTCTTCTCTGTATACATTCAATATCACTGGTTAGTCCTTATTTGGCACCTGTTCAAATGTGTGTGAAATCTTACGGGACTTAACTGCTAAGGTCATCAGTCCCTAAGCTTACACACTACTTAACCTAAATTATCCTAAGGACAAACACACGCACCCATGCCAGAGTGAGGACTCGATCCTCCGCCTTGACCAGCCGCACAGTCCATGACTGCAGCGCCCTAGACCGCTCGGCTAATCCCGCGCGGCTTGGCACCTGTCCTGAGCATTGTTCTACAATGGTCGCGCAACGCAAGTGATTTGTAAGAATCTTTGCTGTAGACTGACTGCATTTCCCTAGTTGTTGTTGTTGTTGTTGTCTTCAGTCCTGAGACTGGTTTGATGCAGCTCTCCATGCTACTCTATCCTGTGCAAGCTTCTTCATCTCCCAGTACCTACTGCAACCTACATCCTTCTGAATCTGCTTAGTGTATTCATCTCTTGGTCTCCCCCTACGATTTTTACCCTCCACGCTGCCCTCCAATACTAAATTGGTGGTCCCTTGATGCCTCAGAACATGTCCTACCAACCGATCCCTTCTTCTGGTCAAGTTGTGTCACAAACTTCTCTTCTCCCCAATCCTATTCAATACTTCCTCATTAGTTATGTGATCTACCCATCTAATCTTCAGCATTCTTCTGTAGCACCACATTTCGAAAGCTTCTATTCTCTTCTTGTCCAAACTATTTACCGTCCATGTTTCACTTCCATACAAGGCTACACTCCATACAAATACTTTCAGAAATGACTTCCTGACACTTAAATCTATACTCGATGTTAACAAATTTCTCTTCTTCAAAAACGCTTTCTTTGCCATTGCCAGTCTACATTTTATATCCTCTCTACTTCGACCATCATCAGTTATTTTGCTCCCCAAGTAGCAAAACTCCTTTACTACTTTAAGTGTCTCATTTCCTAATCTAATTCCCTCAGCATCACCCGACTTAATTCGACTACATTCCATTATCCTCGTTTTGCTTTTGTTGATGTTCATCTTATATCCTCCCTTCAAGACACCATCCATTCCGTTCAACTGCTCTTCCAAGTCCTTTGCTGTCTCTGACAGAATTACAATGTCATCGGCGAACCTCAACGTTTTTATTTCTTCTCCGTGGATTTTAATACCTACTCCGAATTTTTCTTTTGTTTCCTTTACTGCTTGCTCAATATACAGATTGAATAACATCGGGGAGAGGCTACAACCCTGTCTTACTCCCTTCTTAACCACTGCTTCCCTTTCATGTCCCTCGACTCTTATAACTGCCATCTGGTTTCTGTACAAATTGTAAATAGCCTTTCGCTCCCTGTATTTTACCCCTGCCACCTTTAGAATTTGAAAGAGAGTATTCCAGTCAACATTGTCAAAAGCTTTCTCTAAGTCTACAAATGCTAGAAACGGAGGTTTGCCTTTCCTTAATCTTTCTTCTAAGATAAGTCGTAAGGTCAGTATGCCTCACGTGTTCCAGTATTTCTACGGAATCCAAACTGATCTTCCCCGAGGTCGGCTTCTACCAGTTTTTCCATTCGTCTGTAAAGAATTCGTGTTAGTATTTTGCAGCTGTGGCTTATTAAACTGATTGTTCGGTAATTTGCACATGTCAACACCTGCTTTCTTTGGGATTGGAATTATTATATTCTTCTTGAAGTCTGAGGGTATTTCGCCTGTTTCATACATCTTGCTCACCAGATGGTAGAGTTTTGTCAGGACTGGCTCTCCCAAGGCCGTCAGTAGTTCTACTGGAATGTTGTCTACTCCGGGGGCCTTGTTTCGACTCAGGTCTTTCAGTGCTCTGTCAAACTCTTCACGCAGTATCGTATCTCCCATTTCATCTTCATCTACATCCTCTTCCATTTCCATAATATTGTCCTCAAGTACATCGCCCTTGTATAGACCCTCTATATACTCCTTCCACCTTTCTGCTTTCCCTTCTTTGCTTAGAACTGGGTTTCTATCTGAGCTCTTGATGTTCATACAAGTGGTTCTCTTATCTCCAAAGGTCTCTTTAATTTTCCTGTAGGCAGTATCTATCTTACCCCTAGTGAGATAAGCCTCTACATCCTTACATTTGTCCTCTAGTCATCCCTGCTTAGCCATTCTGCACTTCCTGTCGATCTCATTTTTGAGACGTTTGTATTCCTTTTTGCCTGCTTCATTTACTGCATTTTTATATTTTCTCCTTTCATCAATTAAATTCAATATTTCTTCTGTTACCCAAGGATTTCTACTAGCCCTCGTCTTTTTACCTACTTGATCCTCTGCTGTCTTCACTACTTCATCCCTCAAAGCTACCCACTCTTCTTCTACTGTATTTCTTTCCCACATTCCTGTCAATTGTTCCCTTATGCTCTCCCTGAAACACTGTACAACGTCTGGTTCTTTCAGTTTATCCAGGTCCCATCTCCTTAAATTCCCACCTTTTTGCAGTTTCTTCAGTTTTAATCTACAGGTCATAACCAATAGATTGTGGTCAGAGTCCACATCTGCCCCTGGAAATGTCTTACAATTTAAAACCTGGTTCCTAAATCTCTGTCTTACCATTATATAATCTATCTGATACCTTTTAGTATCTCCAGGGTTCTTCCATGTATACAACCATCTATCATGATTCTTAAACCAAGTGTTAGCTATGATTAAGTTGTGCTCTGTGCAAAATTCTACCAGGCGGCTTCCTCTTTCATTTCTTAGCCCCAATCCATATTCACCTACTACGTTTCCTTCTCTCCCTTTTCCTACACTCGAATTCCAGTCACCCATGACTATTAAATTTTCGTCTCCCTTCACTATCTGAATAATTTCTTTTATTTCATCATACATTTCTTCAATTTCTTCGTCATCTGCAGAGCTAGTTGGCATATAAACTTGTACTACTGTAGTAGGTGTGGGCTTCGTATCTATCTTGGCCACAATAATGCGTTCACTATGCTGTTTGTAGTAGCTTACCCGCATTCCTATTTTCCTATTCATTATTAAACCTACTCCTGCATTACCCCTATTTGACTTTGTGTTTATAACCCTGTAGTCACCTGACCAGAAGTCTTGTTCCTCCTGCCACCGAACTTCACTAATTCCAACTATATCTAACTTTAACCTATCCATTTCCCTTTTTAAATTTTCTAACCTACCTGCCCGATTAAGGGATCTGACATTCCACGCTCCGATCCGTAGAACGCCAGTTTTCTTTCTCCTGATAACGACATCCTCTTGAGTAGTCCCCGCCCGGAGATCCGAATGGGGGACTATTTTACCTCCGGAATATTTTACCCAAGAGGACGCCATCATCATTTAATCATACAGTAAAGCTGCATGCCCTCGGGAAAAATTACGGCCGTAGTTTCCCCTTGCTTTCAGCCGTTCGCAGTACCAGCACAGCAAGGCCGTTTTGGTTATTGTTACAAGGCCAGATCAGTCAATCATCCAGACTGTTGCCCTTGCAACTACTGAAAAGGCTGCTGCCCCTCTTCAGGAACCACACGTTTGTCTGGCCTCTCAACAGATACCCCTCCGTTGTGGTTGTACCAACGGTACGGCTATCTGTATCGCTGAGGCACGCAAGCCTCCCCACCAACGGCAAGGTCCATGGTTCATGGGGGGGATTTCCCTAGTATCCTATCAATATATCGAGCCCCGCTACCTGTTTACCAACGACTGATCAAGTGTGATCGTTCCATTTCACGTCCCTTTTAAGGCTTACACTCAGGAATTTCTATTAGTTTACCGATTCCAGGGCACAATGTTTTTTCGTTTTGTAAAGTGCGCAATTTTAAATTTCCGAACGTTTAAAGCAAGTTACCAATCCCTTGCATCACTTTGAAGTATTATCAAGGTCTGACAATATTTATGCAGCTTCATTCAGACTGTACTTCATTGTAGATAACTGCATCACCCGCTAAAAGTCTGAGGATTCTATCAGTACTGTCCGCAAGCTCATTAATATACAACAGTGAAAGCAATGGCTCCAACACATTTCCCTGGGGTACATGCGAAGATACTTCTACATCTGTCGATGACTCCTTCCAAAATAACATGCTGCGTCCTCCCTACCAAAAAATCCTCAATCCAGTCTCATATTTCGCCTGCTACCACATATGATCGTATTTCTGATAATAAGCGTAGGTATGATACTGAGCCAAATGCTTTTCGGAGATCGATAAATACTGCATCTTCCTGACCTCCTTGATCTGTGGCTTTCAAGATGTCATGTGAGAAAGGTGCGAATAGGGTTTCACATTATCTATGTTTTCGAAATCCATGCTGGTTGGCATGGGGGAGTTTGTTCCGGTCGAGATACTTCATTACGTTTGAGCTCCGAATATGTTCTAATACTCTACAACAAGTGGATGTCAAGGATATTAGACTGTGGTTTTGTGGGTCACTTCTGGTACCGTTATTATAGACATGTGTGATATGTGCTTTCTTCCAGTTAGTGACACGGTTTTTTATTCGAGGGATCTACGGTAGATTATGGTTGACAGAGTAATTCAACCTCAAATCGAGTATAGAATCTGATAAGAATTCATCGGGCCCTGGGGCTTTGTTCAGTTTTTACGACTTCAGCGTTTTCAACGGCGCTGGGTCTAATACACTCCTGGAAATTGAAATAAGAACACCGTGAATTCATTGTCCCAGGAAGGGGAAACTTTATTGACACATTCCTGGGGTCAGATACATCACATGATCACACTGACAGAACCACAGGCACATAGACACAGGCAACAGAGCATGCACAATGTCGGCACTAGTACAGTGTATATCCACCTTTCGCAGCAATGCAGGCTGCTATTCTCCCATGGAGACGATCGTAGAGATGCTGGATGTAGTCCTGCGGAACGGCTTGCCATGCCATTTCCACCTGGCGCCTCAGTTGGACCAGCGTTCGTGCTGGACGTGCAGGCCGCGTGAGACGACGCTTCATCCAGTCCCAAACATGCTCAATGGGGGACAGATCCGGAGATCTTGCTGGCCAGGGTAGTTGACTTACACCTTCTAGAGCACGTTGGGTGGCACGGGATACATGCGGACGTGCATTGTCCTGTTGGAACAGCAAGTTCCCTTGCCGGTCTAGGAATGGTAGAACGATGGGTTCGATGACGGTTTGGATGTACCGTGCACTATTCAGTGTCCCCTCGACGATCACCAGTGGTGTACGGCCAGTGTAGGAGATCGCTCCCCACACCATGATGCCGGGTGTTGGCCCTGTGTGCCTCGGTCGTATGCAGTCCTGATTGTGGCGCTCACCTGCACGGCGCCAAACACGCATTCGACCACCATTGGCACCAAGGCAGAAGCGACTCTCATCGCTGAAGACGACACGTCTCCATTCGTCCCTCCATTCACGCCTGTCGCGACACCACTGGAGGCGGGCTGCACGATGTTGGGGCGTGAGCGGAAGACGGCCTAACGGTGTGCGGGACCGTAGCCCAGCTTCATGGAGACGGTTGCGAATGGTCCTCGCCGATACCCCAGGAGCAACAGTGTCCCTAATTTGCTGGGAAGTGGCGGTGCGGTCCCCTACGGCACTGCGTAGGATCCTACGGTCTTGGCGTGCATCCGTGCGTCGCTGCGGTCCGGTCCCAGGTCGACGGGCACGTGCACCTTCCGCCGACCACTGGCGACAACATCGATGTACTGTGGAGACCTCACGCCCCACGTGTTGAGCAATTCGGCGGTACGTCCACCCGGCCTCCCGCATGCCCACTATACGCCCTCGCTCAAAGTCCGTCAACTGCACATACGGTTCACGTCCACGCTGTCGCGGCATGCTACCAGTGTTAAAGACTGCGATGGAGCTCCGTATGCCACGGCAAACTGGCTGACACTGACGGCGGCGGTGCACAAATGCTGCGCAGCTAGCGCCATTCGACGGCCAACACCGCGGTTCCTGGTGTGAAGCTGGGCTACGGTCCCGCACACCGTTAGGCCGTCTTCCGCTCACGCCCCAACATCGTGCAGCCCGCCTCCAGTGGTGTCGCGACAGGCGTGAATGGAGGGACGAATGGAGACGTGTCGTCTTCAGCGATGAGAGTCGCTTCTGCCTTGGTGCCAATGATGGTCGTATGCGTGTTTGCCGCCGTGCAGGTGAGCGCCACAATCAGGACTGCATACGACCGAGGCACACAGGGCCAACACCCGGCATCATGGTGTGGGGAGCGATCTCCTACACTGGCCGTACACCACTGGTGATCGTCGAGGGGACACTGAATAGTGCACGGTACATCCAAACCGTCATCGAACCCATCGTTCTACCATTCCTAGACTGGCAAGGGAACTTGCTGTTCCAACAGGACAATGCACGTCCGCATGTATCCCGTGCCACCCAACGTGCTCTAGAAGGTGTAAGTCAACTATCCTGGCCAGCAAGATCTCCGGATCTGTCCCCCATTGAGCATGTTTGGGACTGGATGAAGCGTCGTCTCACGCGGTCTGCACGTCCAGCACGAACGCTGGTCCAACTGAGGCGCCAGGTGGAAATGGCATGGCAAGCCGTTCCGCAGGACTACATCCAGCATCTCTACGATCGTCTCCATGGGAGAATAGCAGCCTGCATTGCTGCGAAAGGTGGATATACACTGTACTAGTGCCGACATTGTGCATGCTCTGTTGCCTGTGTCTATGTGCCTGTGGTTCTGTCAGTGTGATCATGTGATGTATCTGACCCCAGGAATGTGTCAATAAAGTTTCCCCTTCCTGGGACAATGAATTCACGGTGTTCTTATTTCAATTTTCAGGAGTGTATTTCACTCATCTTTTCAGTGGTACGAGGATTAAAGGTCCTGTCTTATGCATTAGTGACAGGACACTAACTTTGGTGCCCCTACCAGCCTTTATATATGACCGGAATTTGTTTGGGTTTTGTGAAAGATCTTTCGACAATATTCTGCTACGGTAGTCATTGAAGACTTTATGCATTGCCCTCTTGACTACCAAATGCGTTTCATTCAGTCTCTCTCTATCTATAGCCCTATGGTTTTTTGAACCTATTATGCAGTAATCTCTGTTTCTTTAGAAGTTTCTGTACAGTGACTGTATACCATGGTTATCTCTCTCATCATGAACCTGTTCTACTGGGTACATATCTATCCATTGTGTGGTCAACAATTCTTTTAAACTTGAGCCGTATTTCCTTTGCATCCACTTGTCCTGAGCTAAAAGTTTCAAGCTCCTCACTACGGTATGACACTATTGCTTCTTTGTCTAGTTTGCTGAACATAGAAATGTTTCTACTTGTTTTAGTTGCCTTGGCACCTTGGTATTTATTATTACTGTAGCCGCCTCACGGCCATTGATACCAGTTTCGATATGCACATACTCAGAGAGGTCAAATCTTTTAAATGTCATAAGATCTAACACATTTCCATCATAATTGGGGCTCTGGATATCTGTTCTAGGTAGTTTTCCGAGAAGACATTTCGTTACGTTTCACAAGATGTCTTCAATCTCACCACTAACAAAACTATAATATTCCAGTTGACTGTTGAATGATTAAAGTCTCCTCCAATGATTACAGTATGATTAGGGAACTTACGTTCCAATCGAACTGAGGATTTCTCTAAACAGGTCACAGTTCATAGGATTCTTTTGTCTTAGGCCTCAGATGAGTTTATTAAATTATTCTAGCTGTTTCGTGTACGTCATGTTGTGTGTTAAGAAGCAGGGAAAAGACGAAAGTAATCGTTCAAAAGACAACAAAAGCTCTGCATTTGTGAAGTTCCTTCTTCTGGCGCTTCTGTGTTCTGGTGTCGTAAATTACAGATGAAATATTTTATCTGCTCAGGAGAAACGTCCAGTTTTAATCTATGAAATTATAAATTTCCCAATAAAAGAAGTTTAACTTTTGTTCATTTAGAAGATGAACCTTATATTACGTCTTGATCATCAAAAAGATTGCTTTCATTTAATTACAAGAAATAAATTATTTCCCTGCAAAAACAACAAGTTTCGAGAACATACCTTCACCGAGGAGTCAAGCAGTATATTGCTCCCTCCTACGTATATCTCGCGAAGAGACCATGAGGATAAAATCAGAGGCATACCGACAATCTTACTTTCCACGAACAATACGAGACTGGAATAGAAGGGAAAACCGATAGAGGTACTCAAAGTACCCTCCGCCACACACCGTCAGGTGGCTTGCGGAGTATGGATGTAGATGTAGATGTAGAAACAAAACAAAACTCTGTCGTCATTTTACAGCACCACAGATGCATGCATAATGCGACGAATGTCAGCCAACTGCCATTATCAGAAAACAATAACGCAGTTCTGTTTTGTGAAAAAATGAACATTTTTTATATTGTGGATATACCATTGGTCAAGATATTATTTAGAATAATTGAAGTTGAGGTAGCGTTGTAGTTTTTCGGATATGAGTTTAATGTTTTCCATGTAATGATCGGTGTCTCTCAACAAATGATTGTGGTGCAGCCCATGACTGACAAAGCAGGCATGAGGTACTAGCATAATAATCCCTGTGACCACTGGTTTCTGCTCAAAGCAGAACAGTTCCCCGCAGAATAAGACGCTCGCATCACTCTGTTGCGGCATCACGTAGAAGCATTTTAAACAAATAATTCTGGGTAGAATCTATGTTATACAAATTATTCATGTGTCTGTTTGTCAGTATTTTAGCAGTTTAATTACAAATATTTAGATATTTCTGAATTCCACACAACAGTACAAATAACAAATAACTTTATATTGATAGCTGCACAACTTTATACTAAAAGTGGCTCATTGCACAATGTCATTTTTAATTCTTTCGTCTTAACATTAAATTATACTAAGCTTACCCTTACAACGCGGAAACACTGTAAAAATGTGTTTGAAAAGGCCTCTCGCAGAGTCAAGGTCGGGGGGAGAGGAGGAGTTGGTGCTCGGTTCGTATTTGAGATAGGAACATGTGGTAAAAAAATTTTATTCAGGCAGGACCAGCTGCCATTTTTATAGCCATTCGAACATCTGTCTTAGTGCAGCTATGTTACTGCATGTTAAGCAAGGTTTGAATAACGAGCCAGAGCTGCATCCAGGCAGATTGTTCGAATCGAGTAATTCCTGTTACAAAAGATTTTAATTGGGCTGAAATTAATACTCAGCTAATGGCACAATTTGTTTGTGCGCCGTTCTGATTTTACATGCAATAATACACGTATTTATGGGAGAATTTTGAAGTGCGCCACTTCTATACTTTAAACTTGTACGAATCGCTTCAAACTTTGTACGAAGGTAGATAAATACATGAAGTCAGAACGAAAGTTTTTATTCAATAATAACCATCTGTTGTCAAGATAGTTTATCTGGAAAGGCCATGTGCAGAATCACGGTTTCGGGGAAGGAATTGGGGGGGGGGGGAGGCAAAAATGCATTCTTACGATGAAATTGACAACTTGTTTTCAAAAATTTAGGTGCATTCAGAATTTACATCTACATCTACGTCTACGTCCATACTCCGCAAGCCACCTGACGGTGGCATCCAAGAAACACGTTTTTCGTGGCAATTTTTTTACGCGCGCCGAATTTTTCGTGCTAAAAACACGCTTTTCTGGGACGTTTTTGAAGCGCGCCACGCCCGTTCTTTAAACTTGTACGAATCGGTTCAAACTCTGCACCAAGGTAGATAAATGGATGAAGTCAAAACGAAATTTTTTGTTCTATAATCTTTGTCCGTTGTCGAGATAAGACAGATTAAAATGGAACTAAATGTAGCACGTTAAGTTCGTTCGCATGTGAATTAAATATGCTGAAGCGGTTTCAAGTAATTCAGATCAGATCAGATGCCACGATATAACCAATAGGGTTCGTAAGACAATTAAAACACCTGTGCCGGATGAGTCGTCACGAGTCTCAACAAAAATCTACATCGGATTCCAAGCTATGGCGGTCTAATGTCAAAGTTATGGTAGAGTAAAAGTTGGGAACCAGAATTAAAACTGCTCCTACCATAGCACAAAAAAGGCAAATATATCCTGGGGAGAGTTATGGGTATTATTTTGACTCATCTGACAGCTTCGAAGTCTTTTAAATCAACACATCTGGACGTATTTGTGGTTTCTTCCGAGTTAACCCTGCTTTACAAGTGCAGTGAGTTCTCTTAGCTGGAAGGGCTGGAAGGTGATTGCACACCTGTATTTTGCAATTTATAAGCTAAGCCCAATCTCCAAAAGATTCGCAAGCAGTACTAAAGAAGGTACAGGGTGAATCAAAAAGAATCATCCTATATTTCTGAAACTAATAAATATATACAGTAAATTTTGTTTTTTGATGAACGGGAAACTCAAAAAGTTTTCTTTTTCATACTTTTTCTTAGGTGTTCAATATGCCGCTCTTGGTGCACAGCATACGTCAATGCTGTATTCAAATTGTTCCCACATTGCACTGAGCATGTCTTGAGTTACAAAATGGTTCAAATGGCTCTAAGCACTACGTGACTTAACATCTGAGGTCACCAGTCCCCTAGACTTACAACTACTTAAACCTAACTAACCTAAGAACATCACACACACCCATGCCCAAGGCAGGATTCGAACCTGCGACCGTAGCAGCAGCGCGGTTCCTGACTGAAGCGCCTACAACCGCTCGGTCACGGCTTCCACAGCTGCTGTTACGCGATTCTCTTCATTCATTGTCGTTGGTAACGGAGGCACATAAACAAAATTCTTTTATAAATCCTCACAAGAAATAATTACAGACAGTCAGGTCCTGTGACCTTGGAGGCCAGTAACGTAAGGCTGAACCATTTGGTCCAGTGCAACCGATCCAATCGTTCAATAATCCTTTGATTTAAAAATTCCCACAGTTTTGTATGGTTTCATGTGTAAACGTCGACGCAACACACGCCAGTCGGACATAGGGGGCATGTTGAGCTGTCGAGCTGCACGGCGAACGGATTTCTGCGGACTCCTTGTGAAACTACGGCGGATGCGTTCGACACTCAGGGACGGCCCGGCGATTTGCCTTTACACAAAGAACTTGTATCTCGGAATTGTTCGTGCCGTCGTCTAATGCTGTGTGCTGCAGGAGGATCAAAACGTAGAGCACGAAACGCTTTCTGTTGTCCCGACAGCACTTCTACGAGAACTGAAGCGGGCGCATACTGCTGCTACCTAGCGAGAACCATGTAAAACTTGAGTGTTTTTGCTCTTAATATAGTACGTTGTTCACGCACACATCTCAAATAACATAATAGTCCTGATTTTTTTCAATCTGCCGGCCGAAGTGGCCGTGCGGTTAAAGGCGCTGCAGTCTTGAACCGCAAGACCGCTACGGTCGCAGGTTCGAATCCTGCCTCGGGCATGGATGTTTGTGATGTCCTTAGGTTAGTTAGGTTTAACTAGTTATAAGTTCTAGGGGACGAATGACCTCAGCAGTTGAGTCCCATAGTGCTCAGAGCCATTTTTTTTTCAATCGGGTGATTGTTTTTGATACACACTATATAATAGCATATGGTTGAAAAGCATACATGTAGTAGCTAAAAAAGTTTTTCTTTGGGCATAAAATTTCTAGGGCTGTATTTTTTCCTAGGGAACGCTAAGAGAATTTTTTAATTTCTTTGTGGGTGTGGGTTGATTTTTTCCTCGACGGAATCGTTTCTCACCCAAACCCACTCCCAGCTAAGAGGTGTAAGAACAAACAGACACAAATTTATGTGCTTCTAGACAGTGGGACGCATCTGCAATAGAAAGTTATTGCCAATGGTGGTGCATCTGTAATAGGGCAGTGGGCCACTATTGGAAGGGCGTGAGTAGAGTTGGTTCTGTGTCAGGAGGCGCTCTCCCAGTTCGCTCCTTGCCATTTTTCCTCAGAAGGATGGTAGTGACCTGTAGTTGTCGGTAGACGCGATGAAATACGATTCAGAATCAGTTAATAATATCAATAAAAATACAAGTAGCGTCCTGGCACGTGGTTAGCATCGTCTGTCAATGCCCGCTGAGGAATCGCGTCGTAAGCGGCCTTCAGCCCACTCACCGCAGCCGACACCGCACACTTCGTTCCAGCGAGCTGCTGCACTGGCTGTTCGCTGCTTGCGGTGGACCGGGTTTGGCTGCATAGCGACGCCGCGGCAGCGAGTGACGGCGGCGCGTATACTGAACTTATCCACGCCGCCGACTTGGGAAGTGATCTGTTTCCTCCCGCTCACCACCCTCCTTCGTGATCCGTCGTACCGCGATGACGGTTGCCGTGTAGCCGTCAAGTTCGACGATACTGGCCTGCCGTCCAGGTAGCCCCTATTCAGTTCGCCGGAATGTCAGGAACGCTCGTGTCCTGATCCTGGTGGGAAAGAAAGACCTACAATTCCTCTCATCAGCGACAGAGGCAGACTGTGGTTTTGGACTCTGCTACTGGTGATTACGGCGAGGTAGTTATCTCTCCCAGTAGCCGCTGTTTTTGCCCATAGTGTGCAGCAAATCCACAACAGACTTGTGCCAGATTTCTCTTCGCTGCACTCAGGGAATCGAGTGCGAATGTACGCCATCGATCTGTCTGACTGACTGAATTACGAGCTACATTGCTGGGGTATTTACGGAGCGAAGTAGTGGCTGATGTTTATCCGACGTCTTTCGTCGTGACCGCATAGGGCTTGCTATTACAAAGGAATCAGCGAATTTCCTTCTGCCGTGCTTGCTTAACGGGTTTGCTATAGCATGGATCTGGTTCGTAAGAGCTCTTGGTACCGTTAGCTACATTCGCCTTAGCCTCTTTTTCGTCACGTAACGAAGCTGACGCGACTCTGTTCGGTTGCTCTGACCCACTACTGTCTGCTGAAGTCTGGTGCCTGGCTCGCCAGAAACGGCGATGTTAAGTTTTGCCCCTACCCCGTCTCGTTGGAGAAATATTTTCACTGCGGCCGCTTCGTTTAGACATTGCTGTAATGCGGCAAGATAGCTTCACTCTGGGATTTTGAGAAATTTAGCGTTACAAGATTAGAATGCAAAAATAGGAAGTATCCCTGCGTGAGAATGCCTGCATCCTAAACCTTAAAGACACGTTACAACTGCACGAGATGACAAATGCCATGTCGGATGACATGATGGCATATGCCATGTTATACGACATGATACCATGTTACTATACTTGACACGATGCATTATACAATGAAGAGGCAAAGAAACTGGTACACTTGCCTAATATCGTGTAGCCCTCCCGCGAGCAACCAAAAGTGCCATAACACGACGTGGCATGGACTCGACTAGTGTCTGAAGTAGTGCTGGAGCGAACTGACGCCATGAATCCTACAGGGCTGTCCAGAAATACGTAAGGGTACGTGGGGGTGGAGATCTCTTCTGAACAGCACGTTCAAGGCATGCCAGATATGCTCAATAATGTTCATGTCTGGGGAATTTGGTGGCCAGTGGAAGTGTTTAAACTCAAAAGAGTGTTCCTGGAGCCACTCTGTAGCAATTCTGGACGTGTGGGGTGTCGCATTGCCCTGCTGAAATTGCCCAAGTCCGCCGGAATGCACAATGGACATGAATGGATGCAGGTGATCAGACACGATGCTTATGTACGTGTCACCTGTCAGAGTCGTATCTAGACGTATCAGGGATCCCATATCACTCCAATTGCACACGCCCCACACCACTATAGAGCCTCCACCGTCTTGATCAGTCCCCTGCTGACAGGGGGAGGGGTCATGAGTTCATGAGGTTGTCTCCATGCCCGTACACGTCCATCTGCTCTATACAATTTGAAACGACAGTCGTCCGACCAGGCAACATGTATCCAATCATCAACAGTCCAATGTCGGTGGTGTTGATGGGCCCAGGCGAGGCGTAAAGCTTTGCGTCGTGCAGTCATCAAGAATACACGAGTGGCCCTTCGGCTCTGAAAGCCCATATCGATGATGTTTCATTGAATGGTTCGCACGCTGACACTTGTTGATGGCCCAGAATTGAAATCTACAGCAATTTGCGGAAGGGTCGCACCTCTGTCACATTGAATGATTCTCTTCAGTCGTCATTGGTCCCGTTTTTGCAGAATCTTTTTCCAGCCACAGCGATGTCGGAGATTTGATGTCTTACCGGATTCCTGATATTCACGATACACTCGTAAAATGATTGTACGGGAAAAGCCCCACTTCATTGCTACCTCGGAGATGCTGTGTCCCATTGCTCGTGCGCCGACTATAACACCACGTTCAAACTCACTTAAATCTTGATAACCTGCCATTGTAGCAGCAGAACTCGTCTAACAACTGCTCCAGGCACTTTTTGTCTTATATAGGTGTTGCAGACCTCAGCGCCGTATTCTGCCTGTTCATATATCTCTGTATTTGCATGCCTATACCAGTTTCTTTGGCCCTTCAGCGTATTACATGACGTGTGTACTAATATTAACAAGTAAAAAAGTGCTAATATGTGAAGACGTTTTGCTTTAAACGTCTCTGAAGCTGCCACATAGGTCGAAAAGCTAGAAATCTGTCTAGGACAAATTCACCTTTTTTGTGCTATGATAGGAGCATTTTTCATTCTGGTGTACTGTCACATAAGATTGTCATGAAGGCCACTCAATTCATTTTATTTGTGTGGAAGATTTGAAAAATACTTATTGCTTTCCTCTCCATAGAACTTCATTGAATATTGTAGCTCTCCGTGCTTCTCTGCAGATATGGACAGAGGCCCTAGAAACAAATTAGTTTGTTAGAGCTATATCAAGTACCTAATCTGAAGTAGTATGGGGAAAACTTGGTTTCATATTAACGTATAAAAGAATTCATGATTACGGTAAATTAGAAATAAAACTATTACCTTCATATGCAAATTATGAGAGATCAAACTGGCCGTCAGGAAGGGTGGAAAGAACGCCTCTGTTCCCTCATGCTGCTACAAAAACAGATTCCCAAGCTCCACTATAATTTCTCTGGCAGAACAAAAGCGAATCTCTCAATTTTAATTTTTAGTGACCAAGTTGTAAATGTTGAATTCTTTGCGTACCTTTTATCCAAGAATGTTACCCAACATCTAAACATGCTGAGGGTTTCTGTCTGGCATCTCTGATAACGGAGATCCATTTCTAAGGAACTATAGCCGTTGCTTTAAAATTCACGACTTCCATATTTTTGTCATTTTCAAAATATAAATCTTCTACAGGGAATATTATCTTGACTTATCTCCAAGAACGGAGAATTTCTATGCCTCCAAGATCCGTGACCTTTCAGCATGTGATTCGTTCCTTTTGGGTCATCAGATCTTCCACTGTGATCCATCACTCCAGTTGTTACTCAGCACTCACAGAATTGTAAATGAACCGGAAAACCATGACATTCTTCTGTTGCCCACTACGTAAGTCACAGACGATACTCAGATGAGTTACATCGGAAATGAAAAGTTGTAGATTATGAGGTGCACATGCAAGCTATAGTGACTTGATACTCAGATGAGTTACATCGGAAATGAAAAGTTGTAGATTATGAGGTGCACATGCAAGCTATAGTGACTTTGACGACCTATAAAGGAATTTATATGCTTTCTTATATTACTTATAGTCTCAACATCAAGTTTGCAGTTGCGAGTGCCATGGGCTGTATGGATAAAATGAAGCAAATGCTTTTCCTTCGAAATTTGAAGTTAAAGCTTCGGAATTGATGTATAAAATATGAAGCAAGAGCTCTAGCTGGATGGTGGGGGGTAAAACGGAGAAAGAAGCTTTTCCTTCGCCTTGAGCTCTGGCTTCGGCATTAGATAAACTGTAAAAAATAAAGAGAAGCTCTGACTCATTCTGGAATAAATAGCTTCCAAAATATGAATATTTGACAGTAGTAGACACAAGTTTGCAAAGTGCAGATATGGCTCAACTAGCAACAGGTGTACTCCATCAAAAATGTCGATGTCCACCTGGAGAGCGTTATAAAACTCTACATCGTTTCAATGGCGAAAATGTAAAACGGTTTATGAATCATTTTCTGCCAGGCACAGGGGAAAGAAGAGGAGTACTATCTTCAGAACAGAGGATGAAGAGTTTCCTTTGATATGTAGCTGACCAAGGATTCCAGTCTGACACAGCAGAAGAAACTGGTTTTCCTCATAGTACAGTGAGTAAAAAGGTAAGTAGTGATTTTTAAAAAGATAATGGAAAAAGCTGATTTATTGATCAAACGTCTGTCATCACTACATGATGTGGTAGTGGCAAAAAACGAGTAACTAGAAAAAAGTAACTTTCCAAGTGCTATTGACGTAACTGACTGTAAGCAAGTGCTAATGCCGAAACCTGTGCAGTGTGGCAACCAATATATCAATAGAAAGAGCTACGCTAGAATAAATGTGCAGGATACATGCAATGTAATGGAACAGTTCACCAACGTTGAGCCTAGCTGGTCCGAATAAAGAGAAATTCAAGCACTCTGGAGGTGCTAAGTGAATTTTAAGAACACTGTTCATTTGTGTGATGACCGCTATGTGCTAGAGCCCTGGTTGATAACCCACTATCGTAATCCAACAGAGGAGAGTCAAAATCATCCACGAAACTTTTTAAAAAAATAGGGGGTTCTGATTGAGCGTTGATTTGGACAGCTGAAGAGGCGATTTCGTATTTTGTAGTATGTGCCTTTTCAAATGTTCCGATGATTATGGGTTCCTGCTTCATACTGCATGATGTTGCGAAAAATCTACAAGGTGAAGATTTTGGAGGTACTGCACAGGACTTCCATGACAATGGTGATTATGAAGAAGGAGCCTGTAACTGAGAGGAATATTCTTAGGAGAGGACACGAGGAAAAGACAACAAATTGCAGCCCTAATTCAAAACGCAGGATTTTGAAAGCTCAGTATGTACACATTAAAACTATTATAATTCTCTTCCTCTTGTGCATTGTTTTCGAATTCATCTTTGCATTAAGGAAGTTCATTATCGTAGTTTCTTTTTCCATTTGCATCCTGTCAGTTTCAGTTGCTTCAGTGGCACCTGCCTGTGTAATTCTATGGTACCGAGCACATTTGTCTCAACTATTTCTGGCAAACATTTTGCCTTCTTCACGGGTGGTGGCCTATCGTATGAACTTGCTCTAGATAAGGATGATGACAGGGCAGCATGAAGTGTGACATCTGTTTCTAGAAACATAAATGCATGCCAAAGGTGTATACAGCTATAGCATGCAACACGTGTTTGCATTTTTTGGGAGGGTGGTAAATTCTAGTGAATGGGGTGTTATCACAAAGGGAGTCCCATAGGGTTCAATTTTGAGTCCTCTGCTGTCCCTTATTAATGTGAATGACCTCTCACTTAATGTTCAGCAAACAGAACTAGTACTTTTTGCAGATTACACGAGTGTTGTAATAAATCCCATTTCAGAAAAAGCAGCTGAAGATATTGTTAAGGATGTCTTTCAAAGAATTATTAAGTGGTTCTCAGAAAATGGACTCTCCCTTAATTTTGAAAAAACTCACTATATCCAATTCTGTACACCGAATAGAGTCATACCGACAATTGATGTAGCATATGAACAGGGCTCAGTGAACAGTGTAGATTTCTCCAAATTTTTGGGTGTTCATATTGATGACAACTTGAACTGGAAGAAGCATATTACTGTGCTTCTCAAACAATTAAGTTCAGATTCTTTTGCTCTTTGTGTAATCGCTAGTCTTAGTAATAAACAGATTAGCCTCCTTACATACTTTGCATATTTCCACTCAATAATGTATTCTGGAATAGTTTTCTGGCGTAACTCACCGCTTAAAGTATTGATTGCACAAGAAAGAGCAGTGAGAATAATTAGTGGTGTTCGCCCAAGGACGTCATGTAGGCACCTATTCATGGAGCTGGGCATTTCAACTGCACCATCAGAGTACATATATTCGCTAATGAAATTCGTTATAAATAATCCATCTCAATTCGCGAAGAACAGTGATATTCATACGTACAACACTAGAGGGAAAAATGACCTTTCCTATCCGTTATTGAAGCCATCAGTTGCTCAAAAAGGAGTACATTATTCAGCAACAAAAACCTTTGATCATTTGCCCAACAACATAAAATGTCTGGCAGGTAGCAGATCAAGTTTTAAATCTAGCTTAAAATCATTTCTTTTGGACAACAACTTCTATTCCATGAAGGAGTTTCTGTTTCAGAACTAGTAAAAATAAAAAATAAAAAAATTGTACCTCTAATTGTAGTTGCATGTGTATAACTAAAAATTTCAGTAATTTTATTATTAGTACTATTCATGTGTGTGTTTATGTCTTGTAATCTGACTTGTTCCACCTCATATCGATGAGATAATCGTAAGAATGATCTACAGAACATGACATAACTAAACTAAACTAAACTATAAGGATGTATTTTACGTAGATAATAGCAGAAACTTTCCTTCGTTAAGGGCAATAACATGTTGATGGCCTAAGTTAACTCTAGATGTGGCACTTAAGAATACTGGGTAATAAACATGGTTCCTACCTATCAGAGATATTAGCATATCAACAACAGTACTGAAATTTCTCATAACGAATAAAACATTATAAATAGCACTACATAGTCTTGAAATATAAACAATTTCATCTGGTTTTTTTAATCAATACACTGCAGTATTTCTGAAATAAAACACGATTAATGGAATAAGCAGTAGAATGTCCGCCGTCGTTTAAACCTAGAGGCAACTAGTAATGCTACTACTACCATTACTATTACAACAACAACTACTACTATTACTACTAATACAATAATAATAACAGTGGATATGACACAGTAACATGGAGAGAAAATTTTGTTCTTCTCTTCATAAGGTACTCGTGATTAATTTTCTCTGTCTAATAAAAACTGGAGCTAAATCTAACCACACGACTTCGTATGCTCCAGAGGTGATGGTGTTAATGGGGACAGTGCAAGCCCCGATATCACTGCTCTTTAAAATTACACTTTGAAAAAAATTATTGTGAAAGACTTTTATTTTAACATTACAGAATGTGTGTAGTTTGTTTGACCTGCTTCAAAATAAACATTAGTAATACACTAGCTTAACTTACATTGAATATTGTTCTCTGTAAGACCAGCGGAAAAATGCGAATATTTTCTCTTTATTTAAAAGGCTCTGGCTGAAAAGTTGGGTACCAGCTGAGCTGCATCCACCACCTTTAAAATTTTTCTCAAAAATTGTGGCATGTGAACATATTCGCGTCTTTTTTAACATGCAAGTCAACTCAGACTCCCACAAGCTCCACTAACTGTAGCTCACTCACACCCACAAACCCATCGCTCTAAGTCGCTCGTACCAGTACGTTCCTAGTTGTCCTTTTTCACTCACTCATTCAACCCAACTGTTGTCATTATCTCTTTGCGTCTCTCTATCATTTTCTCCTGTGTCACAGCCACAGTCCCCGTCGTTTTGTCCTACTACTACAGTCTCCTGTCACTGTCATCGTCTTCCTCTTGCTCTTTCTTGCTGCTAATGTCTCATTACTTGCTTCCTATTGCAGCTGTCTCTTCTCACCGTCACTATCTTTCTCTTCATCGTTGTCATTATCATACACTCTGTCTCTCATTATCACTGGCTCTCGCCCACTTTCACATTCTCTTTGTTGCTCCTCCTGCCCCCCAGGCACTGTCTCCGTCACTCTTTCCCTAGTACTGTTCTGCCACTGTCATCTGTGTCCCACTGCCACTGAGTCCCTTTCTTCTCTCATGCAGCCATTGTTTGATTCCCTCTTTCTAACACACCATATTATACGAAGCCCGCCGTTATGGGGTGTTTTCCCGTGGACCGCCATTTAGTTTGGTGGCGCTTTGCTCTTCTGAGCCTCCTACGAAGTATAGTACCACCATACCACCTCCCGTAAACGCTTAACATGCCCGCTACGATATGCATTTTCGTGGAAATCCTTGCTAAGTGAAGCACCCGACTTATATAAAATACCCAATATAGAAGAGTTGAATGAGTTGAATGCGCCCCTGAAGTTGAGAAGAAGTGCGCTACCCTCTCGCTGTAGAGCGAGAGAGTTCACCCAGACGAACAGAAGTTCCGTTATTTTTCACCCTATTTCTTGCGAAGTAATTTATTGACGAAGTGAGGATGTTACGAGCGAGCGCGGAAATTGACACTGCTACCATTTGGATACAGTGCCCCGCCGTGTGTTTAGAAAATGAGAGACACCCGTTTGTTTATTCAAACAAACACACCCACGATGTTACAAGATTGAATCTCCCGCAGAAATAAGCACTAATTTGTTGATGTTTAGCTCCCATGACGTGATGTCATCGACCAAGCGCAGTAACGCGTCATTTTTTTTATAATTTAGTTAGCGAGAGACGTCCACCCAAATAAATAAAAAGTTTCATTGTACAATGTCGCAGTAGTTCACGCCCCCCTCTTTTTCGTAGCTCACCCTGTTACTTTAGTGATTTTGGGAATTTCGTAGTAGTTAACCCCCATGATACGTAATCGCCCTATGTCTTCCTCGCCCATGTATTGCATGAGTTACTACCATTGCTCCGAGTCGCTCGTCTACCTGAAATTGTTCCCGTTAATACCCAATTCCTAATCCTTTAGCGTGAGCACCCGTTCTGGTTCGCCGCGAGTGTGCCGCTCGGCATAAATGGCCAATATGTCGGGCTATCCTGGCGTTGCGATCGCGGACGGCTGTCGACAGTTATACCCAGAACAAACCCTGTGTTAAATACAACATGATTTTCCCATTGGTCAAATCCCTTTTCTTCCTAAGCCCCAACATCCAGTACTAAAGCTTCCGATTCAGCGAAACACTTATGAAACCACTAAATTCCACCGGTACACACCGCCAGCTGTGCCGCGTGCCAAGTGCCACTGCCATTTCCGCTTCGCCCCGCTCGCCCTTCCTCTTCCCTTGTGCTTACCTCCCCGCTCTTTCCCCTCCCACAAGACGTGCGTTACGCCACAGATGATACCCCTCCATCACCCTGCTACAGAGAATGGCCATTAAAGTCTGTCGACGTCACACTTCCCCGCCGGACAAACCACGTGCTAATCTCCCGTCAGTCAAACTTCGTTTACGAACAGTGCGTGCGCTGCTGTCAGGCAGAACAACATTCTAGCTATGAACCTTTTCGTATTTTGTGAACTGATTAAAAACTAACTGCATTCTTTCCCTTCCTATATATGAAGTTTTATGAGTAGGACGAGAATATTGTTAGTTGTTTTGTCACTATCTTCCAGTATTTATTACTTTTCTGTCACTTGGCCTCTTCCACTGTCTTCTTCTGCCTCCGCATGAAAAAAGCGCAATACGTTTGTGTACCAAAATTTTTGGGAATTTTTTTTTATAGCTGCTGAGTAAGTTAGAATGAGGCAGCTGATACTCCACTTTTCAGTCAGCCTCTTTTAATTAAACAGCAACATATACGCATTTTTTTGTACTTCGATGGGTGCACTTTCCCGCTGGTTCCCTTCTTTTCCTTGCTGCAGCAGGGACTGGCACCCATGTGAAAAGAAATATATGAGTCAGTAAGGTTTAGATAGTTTACTTACGAGAAATTGATACAACGCAAAACTAATTTCACACCTCAGACCGGATCTTAAGTGCAAAAAACTTTGTATACGCTTCAGTACTGCAATATGGGGTTCCCAGATGATAACGGAGACGCTTTTCAACATATTTCTCCTTGCTACGTCACATTATAAACTAAGGTTTCTCCTCACACCGGATATTACGTGTATATTTTACGCGCACAAGTAGGGTAACTTTGAACCTCTGTATCTGGGGTACCGATGAAGATATGAAGAAAATTTTCATAGTTATTTGTGATCGGGATCTTAGGAATACGTCGTCCAAATTACGGCCCTACGCATAGCCGTCTCGGAATCTGCGGCTGGGTTTTGGTACCCAAAAAAACAAATTTTTGGGGCGTTTCTCGATAAGGGAAAAAGATGTTTGAAAGCTCGGTGATGGCTCATCTAAATAAATACCTAGAAAATACACCGTTAAAATTTGAGCAATTTGCTACGGTTATTTATATTTAGATTTCGCCTCATGCCGGATGTTACTTGTAGAGGTAGAATAATTTTGCACCTCTGTATTATAGAAAAGAATAAAGGTATCAAGAAAATTTTCACCGTTGTTCGAGATCGAGATCTTTGGAATATACTGTAAATATTTCGCCCATTTAATGCGCGTAGCCGTCTTGTAATCCTCGACTTGGGTTTGGTCCGCTGGCTATAACGAAAATATAGTAAAAATACTATCGACGACAGTTCTGCGAAAGCAGGGTTACTAAACACAGCCTTTCGAAATTCCTTCACCAAAGAAGACAAAGTAAATATGCCAGAATTCGAATCAAGAACAGCTGCCAACAAGTGATATCCTCTGAGTAGTGAAGCAACTTAAATCACTTAATAAAAGCAAGTCTTCTGGTCCAGACTGAGTACCAATTAGCTCCCTTTCAGAGCATCCTGATGCAATAGCTCCATACTTGACAGTCATATACAACCTCTCGCTCGACTAAAGATCCGTACACAAAGACTGGAAAGTTGCACAGGTCACAGCAATATTCAAGAATGGTAGTATGAGTATTCCACTAAATCACAGGCCCATATCGCTAACGTCGATATGCAACAGGATTTTGGGACATATATTGTGTTTGAACATTATGAATTACCTCGAAGAAAACGGCCTATTGACACAGTCAATACGGATTTAAAAACATCGTTCTTGTGAAACACAACTACCTCTTTACACACGTGAAGTTATGTGACTGGACTCGTGATTTCGTTTGAGAAAGGTCACACAGTTCGTAGCACTTCCGGCGTTCCCCAAGGTAGTGTTATAGATCCTCTGCTGTTCCTTATCTATATAAACCTTTAAGAAAAGATTTGAGCAGCCATCTTAGGTTGTTTGCAGATGATGCCACAGGCGCCGGCTCCATGGGGCCTGAGGGGGACCGAGCCCACTAAAAAATTCCTTGGCGGGGGGCCGAGTCCCCTCAATAATTTAAGAAAATTATTAGTTATATTATACTTTGTAAAACCACAAAATTACGTTGGAATTTTTTATTTACCTTGTTTGACGATATTTACCTTTAAAATATGTTCAGTAATGAGTTAAAACAAATAATTATTACGCTAGTAATCAGGTTAACTGAAAACGAGTTGTGTGAATCATGATAGTGTTACGGTGCTGCAGACACACTTAAAATTTGTCTCAGTATGCGAACCTTCAGGTGAAGTATGGCGCTGACGGGCCAGCGCTGCGGCCGTGGCGACATCAAAAGGACTGGAGCAGAAGCGCATGGAACCCTCCGCCTCGCGTCGTCTTCACGCTTCGAGACATTACGACGCCGCGGCTATATAAAAGCCCACCCTGCTGTCTCAGTCATTCAGTGTGGATAGTTTCGTTCAGTGCATGCTGCAAACATGTTTAGTGTTCCGACTTTCATGTCTAGTGGACTATTTTGTTATGATTATATTTTATTTGTTTACTTTAGTCGCGTAGAGTATTGTGAATTAAGTTTGTAACGGATAAATTTGTTACCAAGAACGGCGCGCTTGAAGTTGATGATACTGCAGGCCAAACTCCAACAGTTATTGTATCGTCAATTGCTTTGTCGTCCTCAAGCGAGAATCATTCACAGCCGAAACCTGGACAATCCGGTAAGGGAAGATCATTTCATAAGTCTTGGTTGATCAAATATACATGGCTGGAAAATGAAGCATCTACCGATTTTTTTAATTTTTTATTTATTTATTTACTTTTTTTTGCAAAACCTGTGAAGAGGCAGGTGCTAAAAATCTATTACAATTTTCTTCAAAAAAAAAAAATATGCATTTACTTCCGCAGGGTTTTCTAACTGGAAAAAGGTTTTGGAAAAATTCCATCTTCGTTAAAATATGTTCACGCATAAAGAAGGAGATCTGAAATTAAATTCTGTCACTAACCAAGTGTGGCCTCCCGATTGAACGAACAGTTAGATAGTGATATGAAGAAAGGCCGTTTAGCTCTTGAGTCAGTTTTTACTACCGTGCAATTTCTATGCCAACAAGGACTAGCAATTAGAGGGAACGAAGATGTGAACCCAATTTTTCAATTGTTGGAACTCTGAAAGTTTGGCACACCTGAGTTTAAAGATTGGTTAGGGCGTTCCGGATATAAGTGGACGTCCCACGATATTCAAAACAGGACCATTGATCTACTAGGAAAGTCAGTGTTGAGAAAGGTATTGGCTTGAATGAAGAAGACTGAACATTTTTTTTTAATATGGTAGACGAAACAAGTGATTCTTCGATTCACGAAGAAGTGTCATTTTGTATTCGTAGTGTCGATCTACATCTATATGGATACTCTGCAAATCATATTTAAGTGCCTGGGAGAGGGTTCATCGAACCACCTTCACAATTCTCTATTATTCCAGTCTCGTATAGCGCGGGAAGAATGAACGCCTATATCTTTCCGTGCGAGCTCTGATTTCCCTTATTTTATCTTGGCGATCGTTCCTCCCTATGTAAGTCGGTGTCAACAAAATATTTTCGCATTCGGAGGAGAAAGTTGGTGATCGGAATTTCGTGAGAAGATTTCGACGCAGCGAAAAACGCCTTTCTTTTAATGATGTCCATCCCACATCCTGTATCATTTCTGTGACACTCTCTCCCATATTTCGCGCTAATACAAAACGTGCTGCCTTTCTTTGAATGTTTTCGATGTACTCAGTCAGTCCTATCTGGTAAGGATCCCACACCGCGCAATCGTATTCTAAAAGAGGACGAATAAGCGTAGTGTACGCAATCTCATTAGTAGGTCTGTTACAGTGTCCTGCCAATAAAACGCACTCTTTAGTTAGCCTTCCCCACAACATTTTCTATGCGTTCCTTCCAATTTAAATTGTTCGTAATTGTAATACCTAGGTATTTAGTTGAATTACGGCTTTTAGATTAGACTGATTTATCGTGTAACCGAAGTTTAACGCGTCGCTTAGAGCACTCAAGTGGATGACCTCACACTTTTCGTTATTTAAGGTCAACTGCCACTTTTCGCACCATTCCGATATGTCTTCTAAATCGTTTTGCAGTTTGTTTTGATCTTCTGATGACTTTATTAGTCGATAAACGACAGCGTCATCTGCAAACAACCGAAGACGGCTGCTCAGATTGTCTCCCAAATCGTTTATATAGATAAGGAACAGCAAAGGGCCTATAACACTACCTTGGGGAACGCCAGAAATCACATTATGTTAGAACACAATATATGTTCTAAAATCCTGCTGCATATCGACGTTAACAAGATGGGCCTGCAATTTAGTGGATTACTCCTACTACCTTTCTTGAATATTGGTGTGACCTATGCAGTCTTTGTGTACGGATCTTTCGTCGAACGAACGGTTGTATATGATTGTTAAGTATGGAGCTAATGCATCATCATACTCCGAAAGGAACCTAATTGGTATACAGTCTGGACCAGAAGACTTGCTTTTATTAAGTGATATTTACTTCTACGTTACTCATGTTGGCAGCTGTTCCCGATTCGAATTCTGGGATATTTACTTCATCTTTTGTAAAGGCATTTCGGAAGGCTGTGTTTAGTGACTCTGCTTTGGCAGCACTATCTTCGATGGTATCTCCATTGCAGAGAAGGCATTGATTGTTTCTTGCCGTTAACATACTTCACATACGACCAGAACCTCTTTGGATGTTCTGCCAGGTTTCGAGAAAAAGTTTCGTTGTGCAAACTGTTATAAGCATCTCACATTGAAGTCCGCGCTAAATTTCGAGCTTCTGTAAAAATCGCCAATCTTGGGGATTTTGCGTCTGTTTAAATTTGGGATGTTTGTTTCGTTGTTTCTGCAACAGTGTCCTAACCCGTTTTGTGTACCAAGGAGGATCAACTCTCCGTCGTTTGTTAATTTATTTGGTATAAACTCCCAATTGCTGCCGATACTATTTCTTTGAATTTAAGCCACATCTGGCCTACACTTATATTATTAATTTGGAATGAGTGGAGATTGTCTCTCAGGAAGGCGTCAAGTGAATTTTTATCTGCTTTTTTGAATAGGTATATTTTTCGCTTATTTTTCGAGGATTTGGGGATTACAATATTCAATCTTGCTACGACAGCCCTGTGTTCACTAATCCCTGAATCGGTTTTGATGCTCGTTATTAACTCAGGATTATTTGTTGCTAAGAGGTCAAGTGTGTTTTCACAACCGCTTACTATTCCCGTGGGCTCATGAACTAATTGCTTGAGATCATTTTCAGCGATGATTCCTTAATCATCAACGAAGACTTCATTGGCTCATACGAGACCCCCAACACTGAATCACCAACTCTGTTTAGTATTTTAAAAGACAATTTTGTTCGTCTTGATTTGTCAATGGATAACTTAAGAGGACAATGCTACGATGGTGCCTCGAATATGAGTTCAAAGGACTAAAAAAGTTAGCTTTGTATATACAACCTAAAGCACGTTATGTGCACTGCACTGCTCATAGTTTAGACTTGGCAGTTGTAGACAATCTCCGCCATCTTACGTCTATGAGGGATATTATGGCTTTGGCCAAGGACTTAATAAACACCGTAAGGGAATCCAACAGATGGATGGGACTTTTCAGAAGCATACGCTGTGAGAGCGCCAACGACCAAGCTGGTCTACGACCCCTTTCCCGACTCAATGGATTATGCAAGCTTCTAGTATCTTGAGAATATTCAATAACTCTGAAAACCTTCTAGGGTTTTTTGAAACATTTTCTGCAGAGGGCAAAACAGGGGCAGGTTAAAAATGTGCAGGCTACCTTGAGTCAATGTTACAATTCAAAACTTACTTCTTTTTACGTCTTTATTGCCATGCAATGAACCCAATACAGGACGTCAATGAAAAAATTCGATGCCCTCATCTAAGTGTTGCTGATCTGGAAAAAAAAATGAGGGCTTGATTTTTATATTGACTGGGAGGCGCGATAGTTTTGAACAATTTTGGTAATTTGTTTAAAGGGAAAACCTTCACAAGTTGATGATCCTTCGCTTCTTCGGAACCGAAGCATACCAAAGAAGTAAGAAAAAGACGAAGCCAGCTCAGTACACACTTTGAAAAACCGAAAGGAATACTACAAAGCCATTTACGTTGAAGTTTGTGAAACGGTGCAATCGTGCATTACTGAGCGGTTTGCTTCAACTGGACTCACGCGGGTCATTGCAGTTGAACAAGAGTGCTTGCTTTTAGTAAACAGAGGTGAAACAAATTTGGAAAAATCAAATGAGTTTTTCAAAAATGACCTAGACATAGAGAGACTGCGCTTACACATGAATATGTTAACAGAGATCGCTAATGAAAAACAACTGGTCTTAAGAAACATGCATGATGTAAGAAAATACATTACACAAGAGCCTGCAGTTGGAGAAATGTTATGTGAAGTAGTGAAGTGCATTAAGATTCCCCAAGTAGTTCCAATCACGACAGCGTCCTTAGACGTCTGAAGTCATATCTCTGATCCACAATGGGACAGAAGCGGTTGAACAACTTGTCTGTTCTTCATGCCCACCGAAATGTTTTGGATTAATTGGATATCCGACCAGTCATCAACGACTTCATATTCAGTAATCCAGCCAGGCGGTCAACATTTGCACTTTTCTAAAGATACCCTAGCCCTAATAATAGCATTTAGAGCAATATTAAAAATCTTTATAAAATAGAGAATTAAATACATACATAATGTTGAATTTTCAGTTTCGAAATATTAGTACTAGTTTAGTACTGTATTACTATATTACTGCATTAGTTATTTTCAAATACTTAAATATTTTTATGGTGTAAGACCCAATTAAAACCCGCTATTTACGTACTTTTTGACTGAAAGTATTAGGCATACTGTATTAACTTTATTAAGTGTATTATAGCATTAACTTCGAGATATTGTTTTTATTTAATGATCCCTGAGTCTTAATCAAAGTAAGCTTAAATTAACTATTTCACTTATGTATCAAAGTGCTATTACTGTGTGACAGCAATATTTTATGTTTTATTCTTTTAATGATAGTTTAGGATTTATTTAAATATAATTTCAATCTTTTCAGAGCTATATATTCACTGCTCTGTAATAATCTATAAGCATGATTATTACTGTAAATTAAATTAGCTTTTTACGAAAATACCGTTTGTGTTTATGTTTTGTTTCTTTTTTCAAAGCCAAAAAATGTTTCAGGCTTGTTGAGTTTTCCGGAGTGTCGAGTTATCGAGCGTCCAGTTTTCGGGGTTCTAATGTTGGTCTATGACTCTAAGATGCTTTAAAAAACTTTAAAAATCACTATTTTTCATCTAAAATTTAGAAAATTTCCCGGGCAAGACCCCCCAATATTTTTTTATAAGTCGATGCCCTTGATGATGCTGTCGTTTATCGGCTAGTAAACTCATCAGAATGTCAAAACAAATTCAGAATGATATAGAAAACATATACGAATGTTGCAAAAATTTGCAATTGCCCCTAAATCATGAAAAGTGTGAGGTCATCCACAAGATCCGTTACAAGATAAATCAGTCAAATCTAAAGGCTGTAAATTCAACTAAATATCTAGAAATCACTACTACGAACAATTTAATTTGGAAGGAACATGTAGAAAATGTTGTGGGGAAGGCAAACCAAAGACTGTGTTTTATTGGCAGAATACCTAGAAAATGTAACAGATCTAGCAATGGGACTGCCTACACTACGCTTGTCCGTCCTCTTTTGGAGTACTACTGCACGGTCTGGGATCCTTACCATATACAATTAGCGGAGTACATCGAGAAATTTCAAAGAAGAGTAGCACATTTTGTATTATCAAGAAACAGGGGAAAGAGTGGCATTGACATGGCAAGGATTTGAGGTGGACGTCATTAAAACAAAGGCATATGTTGTTGAAGCGGAATCATATCACGAAATTTCAATCACTAAATTTCTCCTCTGAATGCGAATATATTTTGTTGTCGCCGACCTACATAGGAAGAAACGATCATCATAAGAAAATAAGGCAAATCAGAACTCACTCGGAAAAATATAGGTGTTTTTTTTTTCCACGCGCTCTTCGAGATAGGAATAATATAGAATTATTGTGAAGGTGGTTCGATGAACCCTCTGCCAGGCACTTAAGTATGATTTGCAGAGTATCCATGTAGATGAAAACCCCATTCTGTGGGGTTTTACGAAGAACCGCTCATAAACTAATGGTACTTCCAAAAGTCCCATCTAACGCACCGTAGACCACATCAGATGCAAAAACCGATTTTCTCCATTTGCCTAAGCAGGAGGAAATGTGTAATATTCATACTTCGACCCTGTACTGCAGTGTAATGACACTAAGACTATCCTTCTGTTGTGTATACAAATGGTCCCTAGCCCGAGGGTTATCCAAAACACTTGACCCTACCATTTTATACCAATAGAAAGCGAGGTATGAGCACCGGAAAATCCAGTTTTTATTTGCGGCTTGTTGGAATATATTGCCAATCCCCATCACTTTGTAGAAGGCTGTTAAGGTTTTATGCCCAAACATTTAACGAAATTGGTTGTTTCCTGTTCTGTTCCTATCTGTTTTCCTTCTTCGCCCGGTTTTCATGTTACTAGTTTTCTTTAGTAACTGTTTCCTGTCAATTCGTACGCCGAAATTAGCTTCAAATAATGTGTTACTTCCTTAGTTACTTCCTCTTCCTTTCCTATTGCTTCTGGAAGTTGTGATTTCTCTAATAATTGGGGTTACGTTTCTAAAAATGTAATTAAAAACACCAATTTACTTTCTGCACATTCACCCGAATCGGATGAGAACATCCATAATCGACAAGTCACAAGTGCTCGCAAAGCGAAAGGAAGTCTTACGAACAACAAATCAGTGAAATCTGATAACTGGCTATCATTCCGTTAATGGTCGTAGTTATTGTGATATTTCGATAGTAGGTAAACTACTGCAAGAAATTCTTAGTTTACAGTGAAATATAGGCGTCGCTATGAACTTGTGTTTTTGGTGCGTGATAGATTGCATGTTGCTGTGTGTTAAATGTAGATTGTGTATTGAATTATTCTTTTAACTTGTAAGGGTATCGGAGGCTGTTTTCAATTTCCACGAAATTTAATGTATTTAAAACGCTCTTTGGCGAACTCGTGCATCAGTGAAAAAACTAGAATAAGATATTCATAAATTCCTCGTATCTCCTAAATGATTTGAGATATCCAAACCAAATTTTGGCAAACGATAGCGCGCAAAGACGAGAGTGTTTTGCCATACAATTAATATGTGAAACTTCCTTATCTACCGAGATATTCAAACGACAATAGCTTTTTTCAGTGCAATATTGTAGTTACTGAGAGACATCGATAGCTGGTAAAACGAGAACTGCTGTGGGTTTTGTGACAATACAAGGTGCATTCAAGTTCTAAGGCCTCCGATTTTTTTCTCCAGACTGGAAAGAGATAGTAACATGCGCATTGTTTTAAAATGTGGCCGCGTTCATTGTCAACACGTCCAAGAGATGGCAGCACCGTACGGCAGATGGAATTTTACCGCCAGCGGCGAGAATGAGAACTGTTTTAAATACTTAAAATGACGACGTTTTTCTTACTTGAACAGTGTGCAATCATTCGTTTCCTGAATTTGCGTGGTGTGAAACCAATTGAAATTCGTCGACAGTTGAAAGTGCGTTCGTGGGTGCGACAGTTTAATGAAGGCAGAACATCGTGTGACAACAAATCGAAACAACCTCGGGCTCGCACAAGCCGGTCTGACGACATGATCGAGAAAGTGGAGAGAATTGTTTTGGGGGATCGCCAAATGACTGTTGAACAGATCGCCTCCAGAGTTGGCATTTCTGTGGGTTCTGTGCACACAATTCTGCATGACGACCTGAAAATGCGAAAAGTGTCATCCAGGTTGGTGCCACGAATGCTGACAGACAACCACATGGCTACCCGTGTGGCATGTTGCCAAGCAATGTTGACGCACAACGACAGCATGAATGGGACTTTCTTTTCGTCGGTTGTGACAATGGATGAGATGTGGATGCCATTTTTCAATCCAGAAACAAAGCGCCAGTCAGCTCAATGGAAGCACACAGATTCATCGCCACCAAAAAAATTTCGGGTAACTGCCAGTGCTGAAAAAATGATGGTGTCCATGTTCTGGGACAGCGAGGGCGTAATCCTTACCAATTGCGTTCCAAAGGGCACTACGGTAACAGGTGCATCCTACGAAAATGTTTTGAAGAACAAATTCCTTCCTGCACTGCAACAAAAACGTCCGCGAAGGGCTGCGCGTGTGCTGTTTCACCAAGACAATGCACCCGCATATCGAGCTAACGCTACGCAACAGTTTCTTCGTGATAACAACTTTGAAGTGATTTCTCATGCTCCCTACTCACCTGACCTGGCTTCTAGTGACTTTTGGCTTTTTCCAACAATGAAAGACACTCTCCGTGGCCGCATATTCACCAGCCGTGCTGCTAATGCCTCAGCGATTTTCCGGTGGTCAAGACTCCTAAAGAAGCCTTCGCCGCTGCCATGGAATCATGGCGTCAGCGTTGTGAAAAATGTGTACGTCTGCAGGGCGATTACGTCGAGAAGTAACACCAGTTTCATCGATTTCGGGTGAGTAGTTAATTAGAAGAAAAAATCGGAGGCCTTAGAACTTGAATGCACCTCGTATAAGTGAAGAAATTACAAGTTTATTTTTATTCTAAGAATGGGCTGTTTCACAAACTATTGACCTGACTAGCACCCAGGATTCTGCCGCAATTTCAACTGGATTAGAATGTTAGTGAGATGAATATTTCTGAACTCTGCTGTGTTTTGACAAAAGAAGCCGATTTTAACATGGCAACAAGAGAAGTTATGCATTCGTCAAAATTCGTCACAGTCCTTTGTGAATTAATGTCTCCTGAACTGCGTTCTTGAGATAGCTGACAAATCAAGACCAGTCTTGTCATGCAGCATTTTCAGTGGCTTCTTTGGTCAGCATTTCAACCTCACTGATCGTAACTTTTTGTTCTTTGTGCCACATTACTTTTCACCTAGGCCCATATACTCTGTTGGGTTTAAATGAGCTTGATAGGGAGGAAGCCTGATTAAACTATTCCCTTTACCGTTAGCCAGTTCGTCGATCCGGTAGCGTGAAGTTTTGGCTTGTACAACACTATCAGTTTCATTACCTTCGCCTTATACATGCTAGGTTCACCTTTATCTCATGGAACATTTCTTTGTACCCTCAAAATATCAGCGTTCCTTCACTGCATCGTTGGAGCTTTATGCATCACAACAGAATGGCAATTCGTTTTGCCCATTACTGTTATCGAATTCCGAGTAATGTTTTGCAGCAGAACGTTATCTTCCCAGACCATGAACGTGTTCTCGGACGACACTTCTACTGAAAATCTCGTATTCAGATGTACTGCACTGTTGTTATTAATGCAACACCAACACAAAACACTTACTCACAATACCTGACGACTACAGAACACGTCAGTGCCAGAAAATACGACGTTACAACGAGAACTGACAAACATTGATGCGCCTAATTCGCACTCTTCATTCGTGGTCTGACAACAGGGGCACGTTACCAGCCGATCCGCGTGCGTCGTGGTATGGAAAGCCGTCTCCGTCATTGGTGTTATCTGGGCAACGGCGTCACGTCCCCCTTTGATCAGCCAAACGTCAGAAGTCGCACTATAAAAGTTATTCACACAATCTGAAGCAAAAGCTTCGGGTCTTCCTCTTGCTTGCAAGTAAATGCTCTTAAGTTCTATCTTTATCTTCCAAGCTTATGCTTTAGTTTTACCCATACGGTCCCATCATGTTTACCACACATGTCAACTGGTGCTGTCCGCCGCGGGATCTTCACGAGTTATTCAATTTTCTTCCTTTTATTCCATGAACAACCACAAAAGCCTTGCGACATACCTGAAATTCTCTTACAGATTTCGTCCTGTATTTGTTTTCAACAGGCCCACGAACTTCGTATAAATAATATGCACCGAAATGCTGAGAAGCTACATATTTCGAAGATTTGTTTACTAATAACACAAAAACCAAATCACAAAGGTGAATAATCTGGTCATCGTACGATTCAAGACAACTGAACTGTTTTAAAATCTTGTTCCTGTTGGTACTGATTCAGAGCACTGCCTAGTACATTGACAGTCCATTTCATGTAACTGTAGAATCGATTTTTTATTGACTGCAGACAATTTTCTGTACTCTATTTCATAACACACAACTTTCTAACTCCGCTAGAGAAACTGAATAAAGGACGCAGAAAATAATGAAGGCCTACTGCTAGTGAAATAAAAACAGCAGCCATGAGCAATTACCTCGCCATTTGCTCTGAATGTTAGAAAGAAGAATGGAATGAACCCTTTTTGTCTCTGAAAAAATGTCGATGAGCCCCTTCTTTCTCTCTGTGGTTTTTTTTTTTTTCCTTATGTCGTATTCTCCGCAAGGAACCTCTTTTCTCACAATGAAAGTAGACCGTATCGAGGTACACACTGACAGCAAGATACGGAATTCAGATCAGCAATTCGGAAAAAAATACTGGTAAGCTCCTTCTTTCCGTGTACCCCTCATAATATACGTTACAGTGTTTGATCAGTTTTATAAACTGTCTACGTTTCAGTTCGATCATAGTTTGGTAGGGGCAATAGGAACGTAAGGTCCACGAACACTTTTTACCGCAGCAAATCCTCTTTATACACAACAGTACATCGAAAAATATAAATTTTCGTGGTAAAATCGTTGTGGAATCTCGAAGAATGAAACATATAAGAATCCTTATACGTATCTTCATTTAGACCCTCTATTACAAGTGTATCTTCTATACGTTTTGTTTCGGTTTCCTTTGAATACTTTTAGGTTGTGAAAGTCGCACGCAAGTCCTTTATTTTAAATATTGCCCTTATCCTGTTATTATGTACAGTTGTTGATGAATGGTAACTTTTACAAAGAACAGGTAGTAAAAAATAAATATTCTGTGCTAAATTTAAGTATAACATTTGACTGTTAAGAATGAAACAATCGAAAATGATTATTTCTTTATATTTTTGCGCTACACAGCACGTTTTTATACTAGCGGAGGCTTATGTTTATATATATATGTTTAAAGATTAAGCATTATTGCATATTTTTTCTTGTACTGTTTTGAAACGTTTAGTATTACACCATATCATCTGTGTACTCACAAAAGACATACTTCAGAACTACGATGTATGCTGCACATCAGTTTGCAAACGTATCCACGACCCGTGGGCTACATGTTGCGGAAAGCTCCAGTGACAACGACGGTAAGTAATGTGTGTGTACGTACGGTCATGACACGACAGAGAAACGTATATTTCTAACATTATATCAGCGTGGGGACGATCTACAATAGTGTGGACTCTGAAAACACTTTGGGTCAATTCTAGTGTCCGATACCATCCGTCGGCTTTGACCAACGACAGAATGTGTGATGTTATTTTGTTTGCGCCGCAGACTGCTGTCGATGAACGTTAAATGATTTCTCTGAATTTCCTCGTTACGCGCGTATATTAAAAATTCGATGTAGATTGTTTTGTTTTCATCTCGTAATTTGTTTGCGGCACCTTTTGTAGTCGTGATTTATAAGTATTCGTGATTTATAAGGTCTTGATGTTTGACGCTGTTCGTTATGGATGAGTCAGTAGTTTTTACTGCGAAAAGTCTGCTTCAGAAAATGAGTGACCGTAAATCATTGGGCGTCATTGCTGAATTTTGCAAGTGCAGTGTCTGTGGAAATTAATGGTTTTGACGAAGGTTGCGTCATCACGCGAACTTCCGACGAATTCATGTGGAGGTGCAGAAAAAATAACATATGGAGATCCATACGCAGGGGGACGTGGTTCGAATTATCGAGGCTGATGTAGAAGTAATTGTCATGTTAACCTACTAGTTTTGCTATGAATATTCTTGCAAATCTGTCTTGCACGAAGCAGGGGTTTCGTGTGGCACTGTAGTCGACTGGTTCTCGTTTTGTAGAGAAGTCTGCGGGGAATTTATAAAGTATAGGGGGGAAGGGGGGTCATTGGGGGGACCAGAGGTTATAATTGAAGTAGATGAGTCACATTTTGGAAAGAGAAAGTACGAAAGGGGGCAAGAGGTTGTTGGGCTTTGGGTTTTTGGATTAGTAGTTTCTGGAGGAGATTGTGCTGATGTATTTAGGGTTGTACCAAATCGGACAAAGGAAGTCTTGACATCTTTAATAGAAGAATATGTGGAAGAAGGTTCTGTAGTCATGTCGGATGAGTCTGCTTCGTACAAGGAGTTGGGTGTAAGGGGTTATCATTATTTGGCCGTGAATCACAATATTCAGTTTAAATATTATAAGACGGGGGCATGTACTAATACTATCGAAGGGTATTGGGGGGCTGTAAAATCTGTTGTCGGGCGGGGAAAGAGAAGGATTTCTGTGTTGTAAGGCCATTTAGATGAATACTGTTGGAGGAAGAGTATTCCTAAAGGTTATTCTTTATTTCTTGCATTTATGAAAGTAGTCAGCAAAATGTACAAGCCTCGTTTTGTTAATTAGGTGTTTGTGGGTCTGATACTTTTTTCTTGTTTTACGTTGCGTTTTCTTATGTTGCTGTATTGTGCGAGTGCTACTTTTTTGGTTTCTCTGAGGGAGGTTTCTCTGTCGTTTTAATATTTTCTGGTTACAATGGAGGGCCGAGGGGTATTGCTATATCTTTCCCGGTGGGTTTATGTTATTGACTCGTGCTTTCATTTTTTTACTATTTTAAAATTTTGCGTCTGATTGAGGGCGGGTGGTAGGGAAGACCTGATTTGGGTAGTACCTCGTTCGTGCGTGGCAGTTTGTGTTTCTTATTATTTTTTTCATTAGTTATTCTGGATTTTGCTTCTTTCGTTACAGTTTGATCTTCTAACATTATTATTTCTCGTTATGTCCTTATTTCGTTCTTGTCAGCCTCGATCTTTGACTCCTTTGGAAATTCATTTGCGGTAAGTTTCTTTTTACGTAGCCACTTTTATGTTTTCCTTTTCGATGTTTGTGCTACACTTCTCTTATTTTTACTGTCACTCCTGGTGTATCGATTTTACTGAGTGTTATTTGGAGCTACTGTAGCTGGTGTGACTTTCGTGTAGTATAGTTATCGGTTTCAAGATTTGGTCATTTTTGCGTCTTATTTCTTTGCGTGTGCAGTAACGTGTGTAAAGATTTTCATATTTTGAAAGTCTAGTCGTATTCTGTAGTTCACTAACAAGATCATTTTTTAGGCACGTTTCTGATGTGTTATAAATTTTTGTGCAACAAACAGTAACATTGTAACCGGTAACTAGAAATGACCTCCTACATAGGTTGCTTGTAATTACCGATTCCAACTATTCGACCGTTCATTATTTAGATCGTTTTTGCAGTACGTGTGGAAAATATAATATAATATATGCACTCGTAATTGCTCTCGTTCGTGTTCTTATTTATTTCAGTCATCTTCAACTCGTTTAAATGAAATTCGCGCGTGAATAATAGTCGCGTTAAATGTGTTTATTTTATGGCATACTACATTCGTTTGTTTAAGAGTATGATCCGTTCCATTCAATTCATAGATTGTCCATTCCAGCATCTTTGCCTTACATATGACGTCATTGGTCAAAGCCGATGGGTGGTACCGGACACTAGAATTTATCCAAAACTTTCAAACCCGAAGATCGCAAGTAAAGCATTTATTAGATTTAGGTAACCAATTTCGACAAGACTACGTTATCTTCGGATCTTATGCTTTACACCATCTTTTTCCTCAGTATCGTACAATATATATATATATAAGGTGATTCTTAATAACGTTTAAAAAACAACCAAAGCGACATGCACGCTGTTTGCTACAAGTGTAAGACACATGGGGCCGCAAATGTCTGGGAATACCTCAAAAGTGGATGACAAAGATATTACTTAGAAAAGAAAACGTAGTTCATTTACTGGTAACGACGAAAATCGGAAGCCTTTACTAATTTACTTATGACTCAGTACAGGCTTCGCAATAAACCTGCGGAGACAGCGAGACCGATAAAAAAATAATAAATATTACGTCGATGTAAACACATAGCTGTCTAATGCAATGAAAAAAGGGCACTTTATCGAGTTTAGGGGGACATAATTTTCGAAAATATTTTTTCTCACTTTTTGATCAGTTACACTATGTTGATCTCAAAGATGTTATTTATTTTCATTCCCGATAAAAACTTTTTAATATTTCGAGAGAAAAAAAAATTTTAATGAAAAATTTATTTTCTCATTTTTTGACCGGACCACGAATATGTTGTTTGCAAACATCATTGAAGCCAAATCGTAGCACATCAAAGCAGTCGGATAAAATCGCCTCATTCAGTTTATACTAAAGTCAAATAACAGTGTAGTTCGGTGTTTGTTCTGTGCGTTTGTTTTACTAACTCGTAATGACTAGAGTTTTCCCAGATTTGACCGAATTTCGTATGGTAAATTTAATCGACGTTTGCCGTGATAGTGATTCAGCTATTGAATCGGCTTTTGGTCATGGGTTGCTGAAACGTGAGAGATTCTGTGAAGATAGACAATGGCTTGGCGGTGCGAATAAAATGTTCTTAGAACGCAAGCAATCTACCGACGGTAGTATTTGGCGCTGCTCTGTAAGACGCATTTGCAGGAAGAAGATTTCAATTCGCAAAGATCCCTTTTTCTGTCTATCGAATGCATCATCAAAACTTCTGGAGCTTCGAACTCGATAAATAGGAATTTTTGATGCGTGAACTGCAAATCTCGGCTAATACGGCTGTGGATTGGAAACAGTTCTGCAGAGACATTAGCCACGAGTTTTTCATGCAAGAGCCGATTGTTTTAGGCGGTCAAGGGTTGAGATCGACGAAAGCTGTTTTGTCCGTCAAAAATACAATCGAGGTCACAAGGTTGAGGAACAGTGGGTATTCGGCGGATACGACACTGAAGACCAGAGAAAGTTTCCTCGTTCACGTAGTTGAAGAGATGCTGCAACTTTGCTGCCGATTCTACAACAATATGTGCGGCCTGGGACCACTATTGTTTCCGATTTGTGGGGAGCGTATAACACAGTCCAGATTCTAGGTTATCAGCATTTGACTGTTAAGCATTCCATGCATTTCGTTGATCCAATTACTCACGCAACTACTAATCATGTTGAAAGCGTATGCCAGAAACCAAATCAGAAAAACAAGCGCATGTTTGGTCCTCATCGCAATATGCTGTCCAACTATTTCGCCGAGTTTGTATGGCGGCATCGCTTTGGATCAAACCCATTTCACAATTTGATTGATCACATCAGGCGCGTTTATCCGAATGCTGCGATTTAGCTTGCTGCAATTTAACTTGAATGATCTTTACGCATTGTTATATTTCGATTACATGAGAATATGTTGTTTTATTGTTTCAATCACATTGTTATGTTGTTGTATTGTTACATTTTGATTAAATGACAATATGTTGTTTTACTGTTTCAAAACTGATGAAAAATGTCATATTCGTGATGAGCATAGTCAAATTGACGATAATCGGTAAAAAATCAAAGATTTTATGGGTGTCCCCCTAAACTCGATAAGTACTGCGTGCTAGACTCAAAATTCGAATCCTGAGCCTCCCCCGCTAAAATCTCCTCGCACGTAGGCCCGGAACCACACTGACATGAATACTGTGTATGATCAGGCGCGAAAGACGGATAGGCTGAACCGCTGCAAGTACGGTGACGTACGTACGTCACCTGACGATGTCACATGTCCAGCATTTCTAATCTAGTTTTGGAGTATTCCCCGACATTTGCGGCCCTATGTGTCTTATTTGGCTCAGCGTCATCTGCCTCGCTTCATATGTTTTTAAACACTACATGAGAGTGTGGACTCTGAAGAATCTTTAAAACGCCAAGATCGGTAGTAAAACATTTATTAGATTTAGATAACCGGTTTCGGCAAGGCTATGTTGACTCGCCGATTTCCAGTGAATTTCTCGACACTGATATACGTGGTGAAACACCACCTACAGTACTGAGGAAAAAGGTGGTGTAATGTTATAAATCATAAAATTCGAAGATGGCAAGATAGTCTTGCCGAAATAGATTAGGCCTATCTGAATTTAAAAAAATGCTTTACTAGAGAACTTGGCGTTTGGAAGTTTCTTCAGAGTCTACGTATATTTCATTGTATGTTTACCTTTCTGCAATAAAACACTTTTTCTATTTATTATTCTCAGGTTCACATACAAATGGCGTGTTTGGGACAAAATTTTAACTGGTAGCAATTTTTTAATATAGCCTACATGTATCCAGCTTACGTGAGATGGGAAGTAGAATTGTCCTACGACACTCCTGGGAAGCTTACCTTGGCGTAACTGCAGATTGTTGTGCCAGATGTTTATTCGAAAAATCCTAAGCAAATTTGGGCAACGTTTATGGAGAAAAAACCATATTAAAATCATATGAGTACGCAAATAACTGAAGGTAGATAGCTCTCTTCAGTTTATTTGTAGTATAACCTGTATAATCTAGTGTGATAGCTCCGCCCCAGAATATGTATGTATTACATATAAAGGATACTAAATTGTAAACAATACATGAGACAGAAAGAGAGAGAACACCATAGGATAAACATCGCGATGTTACCTATAGGAAGGTACGGTGGCATAATAAAATAGGGTTCTCAAGGAAATGATATAGAGCTGAAAGAAAGGAGTGCTAAATCTGCAAGGTTCGCGGGAGAGTTTCTGTAAAGTTTGGAAGGTAGGAGACGAGATACTGGCAGATGTAAAGCTGTGAGGACCAGGCGTGAGTCGTGCTTTGGTAGCTCAGATGGTAGAGCACTTGCCCGCGAAAGGCAAAGGTCCCGAGTTCGAGTCTCAGTCGGGCACACAGTTTTAATCTGCCAGGAAGTTTCATATCAGTGCACACTCCGCTGCAGAGTGAAAATCTCATAATGAGGTATATTTTGAACAGAATGACCTCCTCAATTGCAACCAGCATAGATTCCGGAAACATTGATCATGTGAAACCCAACTTGAACGGTTCTCCCATGACATACTGAAAACTTTGGATCAAGGTTATCAGGTCAATGCAGTATTTCTTCATTTCTGAAAAGCATTTGACTCAGTACCACACCTACACTTATTGTCAAAAGTATGATCATATGAAGTATCAAGTGAAATTTGTGACTGGATTGATGACTTTTCGGTAGGGAGGACACAGCATGTTATGTTGGATGAAGAGTAATCATCAGATGTAGAAATAAATTTGGGTGTATCCCAGGGAAATGTGTTGGGACCCTTACTGTTCATGTTGTATATATGCAGATAATATTAATAGTAAAATCAGGCTTTTTGCAGATGATGTAGTTATCTATAATGAAATACTATCTGAGAGGAGCTGCAAAATATTGTCAGATCTTGATAAGATTTCAACATGGTGCAGAGATTTGCAACTTAATCTAAATGTTCAGAAACATAAAATTTTGCACTTCTAGAAACAAGAAATGTGTCCTGCGACTATAATGTCATTGAGTCACTATTATAATTGGCCAACAAATACAAATATATAGGGATATGAAATAGATTCAGTTGTGGATAAAGCAAGTGGTAGACTTCTGTTTATTGGTAGAATACTGTGGAAGTGCAATCAGCCTACAAAAGAGATTGCTTACAAATCACTCATGCAACCAGTTCTAAAATATTGCTTTAGTGTGTAGGACCCATACCAAATAGGACTAACAGGAGATACTGACCATATACTGGGAAGGGCAGCACAAATGGTCACATGTTTGTTTAATCTATGGGAGAGTATCACAGAGGGACTGAAGGAACTGAACTGGCAGACTCTTGAAGACAGACATAAGCTATCTTGAGAAGCTCTGTTAACAACATTTCAAGAACCAGCTTTAATGATAACTCTAGGAATATACTACAGTCCCCTAAATGTCACTCACATAGAGACTGCGAGGATAAAATTCAAATAACTACTGTAGCCCTACACACAGAGGCATTCAAACAATCATTCTTCCTGCACTCCATACATGAATGGGAACTCTACTAACTGGTAAAATAGGACATACCCTCTGCCATGCACCTCACAGAGGTTTGCAGAATATAGATGTAGATGTAGATATAAAACCTCACACTGAAGGTATTCTACATTGAGGTGAAATATTAGTTATTAGGCAACCCTTGGGCACCTGCCGCATGCCAATAGTACATAGTTTGCCCAGGTAAGGTACCACTCTTTGAGGATAGACCTTTATTATCCCAGGTACTCATGAGGTGAAGGTTTTGTTTTCACATATTCTTCGTCAGTCCCTGTACGTTGGACCTGTTGCTGGTGAACAGTTACACTTAGCCTATAAAGAGGGCTCAGATAACCAGTCATCGATAATTTTGTTGTGGAGCAAAGTTTATATAAAAGTAAGAGAATACAAAATATGTTTCTAAAAAACAAAAAGGCATTTTTGAAAAATTTCACCTTTAATTCAATTGCAATTTAAAATCAGTTAAAGCATTAAGAAATATGATCTGTCAGAAATGTTGACATCCCAACAGAGTACCAAATTCCAAGCAGAGAAACCACATGGAGAATATCCTATTGAGAACTGCATAACACTTCAGCTACAGTATGGGTGTTGCATCATACATGCCAACATGGATACACCACACCAGGAATTGAAGAACTGGTGAGTACAGACAGGACTGTTTGATGTGCAAAATACAATGAAAAGGATATATGATGAGGTAGTTTAAACAGCAGTGAATATACTTACATCCATTAGAATAGTACTCCCAGACCGCATATGATAATGGTAGAATATGTTCTCCTCAGATTGATGCCATAAATTTCAAATCTGATGCCCTGCTTTAAATGTCAGTAATAAGCCCTTATGACACTCATGTGTAAAGAAGGGCAACTTCAGCTAACTACAGTGAAGTTATTCATGATTGTAGAGATACAAGGACAAAGAGGAAGATTTAATGCCACATCAATGACAAGGTCATTAGAGATTGAGCATAATCTCACATTTGACAAGGATGGAAACTTAACTGGCTGAGCCCTCCCACCAATTGCCTTAGCTGATGTTGGGAAAACTTAAATTGGGATGGCTGGACAGGAATTTGAATCGCACAATTCCTAAATGCATATTTAGGGTCTTAAACGTTGCCCCCTTTTTGTTTGGTTCAATGATGGAGTTATTGTTCATTTTCTCCAAGTATGTGAATTGTTCTGGAGATCACCCTGTCGTGATTGGGGAGAGTTCTCCATACCTGGATGAAAGACAGATGGAAGAACGCAAGACAAAGAACTAGATTACTTATGTGAAAGCAGAAAGATTCATGTCATGCAATCACCAGTATTTGCTACCAGTTCTTTTCTTATTTTGGATCTTCAAAAATCCAAAACAAAAAGTCAAAATAAATTTGAATAAATAGTACCAGGCTTTTTAAGTACTATTAAAAAATCAAGATTACCTGAAACTGTGCTTCTGCCTCCCATCTCTCATACAAATGTTACAGCAGTAAACGAATTGCAATGTTACCTCAGTAGGCAAACAATGTGTAAAACATCCATGTTCTCCAACCCCCCCCCCTCCCCTTCCCCTTCCCCAAACACGAAAGATGAATTCACTGATGAAGCCCATAAATAAAAATTGCAGAAATGATGAAAAAGCAGTTCACCCTGCCCCCCTCTCCCTCCCTCTTCTGCATATTTCATTGGATTGAATGATGGATGTAACATTTAATTATCATCTCTCCTGCCCCTCCCTCCCCCCTCCCCATCGGTAATACACGTTAAGAAAATGCCTTGGTATTGCTACGATTATTACGCTGAGGTGACAAAAGTCATGAGACAGCAATATGCACATAAAACAATCAGTGGTAGTATTGTGTAAACAAAGTGTAAAAGTGCAGTGCATTGGTGGAGCTGTCATTTGTACTCAAGTGACCCATGTGAAAAGGTTCCCAACATACTTACGGCTGCATGATGGAATTAACAGACTCTGAACATGGAATGGTATTGGAGCTAGATACATGTCCAACGACTTATTGAGTCCATACCACATTGAGTTGCTGCACTTTGCAGGTAAAAGGTGGTCTGACACAATATTAGGAGGTATTGCATGGTTCTGTCACCTCAGTATACAACTTAAATGGCTGGGACCTTAGGTATGTGAAAATTTACAAGTCAGCAAGAAATTATGAGAAGTAGAAGCAACTGACTCCCAAAACGTCACAAGATGCAATCAGTGACACTTAATAATAATAAGAATAAACCCTATGCCCGCCCACAATGGTAACGACACTGCTAGCCAACTGGAAAATGATTTAAATCCAAATAGAGGTGTTTTGCAGGATATGCTTCCTGCAACCACCCTAGAAGGAAAACAAAGACAGAGGATGAGATGGTCCGATGAAGTTAATCGACACCTCATGTTCTGTTATTACCAATCAACAAACCTAGGAATCAACACAACTGGATACAGATCACAAGTATACACAACATTTATTACCAGATACCCAGAATTAAAATTTTTAACAGAACGACTATCTGATCAGATCCGTGTAATAATAAAAAATAACAGGATACCCCAGTCAGAATTAGAAAACATCAGACAACAAGTACAACAAATACTGGAACAAAATAATGTGCAATCAGAAGAAGAAGAAAATACAGTAATGGACTCAAACATCCCAGAGAAAACAAACAAAGAACAAAACGCGTCAATTAAACAATCAGAGGAAAACGAAATCTTAAGACAGCCACCAGAACAAGCACAAATAGAACATGAAGTGACACACAGTTTCAGTTGACATATATAGAATACAAAGACACAAATACAGACATTAGATCATTCTTGCATAGACCACCAAATAACCCACAAGTCGAAACAACTATCAACACAATCATACACAACAAAATAAATGAAAATACAACTATGGAAGAGTTACAACTACTGGTTTATGTAGGAGCACTCACTACACTAAATATACATACTAGGCAGAGATCAGAACAAACCAACACACAGAAGAAACCCACAAAACCAGCATGGCAACACAGGCTACAGATTAGAATAGAAAAACTGAGAAAAGACATCGGACAGCTAACACAATTTATAAGAAATGAAATATCTGACAAAAAACGAAAAAGGTTAGGTAAAATCTCACAACAAGAAGCGATAGAGCAATTAGATGAAAAGAAGCAGAAATTACAAGCATTGGCCAAACGACTTAGAAGATACAAAAAAAGTGAAAATAGAAGGAAACAAAACCAAACATTCAACACAAACCAAAAGAAATTTTACCAAACAATAGATAACACACACATAAAAATAGACAATCCACCAAACATAACAGACATGGAACACTTAGGGAGCAACATATGGTCAAACCCGGTACAACATAACAGGCATGCACGGTGGATACAAGCAGAAACAGACTCATACAAGATTATACCACAAATGCCTGAAGTGATAATTTTGCAACATGAAGTCACCCAAGCAATTAATTCTACGCACAATTGGAAAGCCCCTGGAAATGATAAAATAGCAAATTTCTGGCTAAAGAAGTTCACCTCAACACATTCACATCTAACTAAATTATTTAACAGTTACATTGCAGACCCATACACATTCCCTGATACACTTTCACATGGAATAACCTATCTGAAACCTAAATATCAAGCAGACACAGCAGACCCAGCTAAATATTGCCCCATAACATGCCTACCAACAATCTACAAAATATTAACTTCAGTCATTACACAGAAATTAATGACACATACAACACAGAACAAAATTATAAATGAAGAACAAAAAGGCTGTAAAGAGCAACTGATAATAGATACAGAGGTTACATATCAAGCTAAAACTAAACAAAGGTCGCTACACTACGCGTACATTGATTACCAAAAAGCCTTTGATAGTGTACCCCACTCATGGTTACTACAGATACTGGAAATATACAAAGTAGATCCTAAATTGATACAGTTTCTAAACATAGTAATGAAAAACTGGAAAACCATACTTAATATCCAAACAAATTCAGATAACATCACATCACAGCCAATACAGATTAAGCGTGGAATATACCAAGGAGACTCATTAAGTCCTTTCTGGTTCTGTCTTGCTCTGAACCCATTATCCAACATGCTAAATAATACAAATTATCGATATATATACCTAAAAACAAAGATGTGTGACTTACCAAACGAAAGCGCTGGCACGTCACAGACACACAAACAAACACAAACATAAACACAAAATTCTAGCTTTTGCAACCAACGGTTGCCTCGTCAGGAAAGAGGGAAGGAGAGGGGAAAGACAAAAGGATTTGGGTTTTAAGGGAGAGGGTAAGGAGTTGTGGGTTTTTATGGCTATAGTGACGGTCCACGCACCAAAAAATACCAACTTATTACGTTAAGGCACTTTTATTACGGTTCGTTTATTCCAGAAACACAAGAAAAACAAAGCACAATTTCACTACATGTGTACACTCTCCAGACGCAGCAGGAATAATCCAAAGAACCTCGAGTCCCCAAAGACCTTTTACTCTGCGCTTTGCCGGTGAAGTTACTGGCGGTCGACTGTCGCCACAGAGCCCCCCCCCAGGAGTGCGGAGCACTGGTGGACGGACGTGGGTGTCTTCCTGTGTAGTGGCGTTGTGGGATGCTCGCTGGTTGATAGCAGCGTGCGCTAAGTGTCCATACTGTCTGTGCAGGGTGGACTAGCGCTCGTGTAGTCCGCCATCCAGTGGGGGGGTCGGACTGGTCGACCTGTGCGCGTGAACTGGACGGGCACAGGAGATGTTGTTGCAGTACCGGCGGAGAGAGGGATGCGAATCTTGAGCATCCCGTCGGTGCTGAACGTTGCGGTTATGGCAGCCGTATCCACCCCATTTGGGATAGGGACTGTGCGCAGGATGGTGATGTGTGACGTGGGTGTGGACCCACGTGAAGTGTCCCCTATGCGGAGGACGAAGATGGATCCCTCATGGAGCTGCAAGGAAAGCTCGTCGCGTTGGCACTCAGAGGCGTTGATTGCGATGCAAATTTCGTCGGCAGTGGATGTAGGGTGCACTAGGGGGGGTGGGGGCGAAAAGTAACGTAGTTCAGGAGAAACCTTGGAACACTCTGTGGAGGTATTGGGTATCAACACTTGGGACGGTGTAATGTCACACGCAACATGAGGTTGAGCCTGAGGTTGTGGATTGTCACACGCATTGCCTGTTTGGAACGAGGGTAGCATATCATCGTACGCAACCGCTGAGTTGCCCTCGGGTGTAGGCTCGGTGCCATTACGATCGTGGTGGGACGCAGGGGGGTGAGTGGTCTGTGTGGGTTCGGGGTCGTCACCATCTGATGAAAGAACACTAGACTCGGGGGGAGGTGTTACAGATTCTTCGATCGTCCAGGCTGGTTTCACGCGTTGGAGGGAAACTGTCTGCTGGCGACCACTGACAAGAATGTCCATAGTATTGTCCCTGCGAGACACTACTCGATGTGGGCCAGAGTAGGGTGGTTGTAATGCCGGTTTGACCGTGTCATCCCGTAACATAACGAACTCACAAGAGTCCAGTGCCACATGCCTGAACACGCGAGGGCGGGTATGTGGCCGTGGAGGAGGCGTGCGGATCGCGGCTATGTGTGTCCGGACCCGTTCAACTAGCATGGGGAGGTCGGTCAGGTCGGCGATTATTTCGTCGTTGACGAACTCTGCAGGGAGGACTAGGGTCTCGCCATACAGTAACTCTGCGAGCGAAGCCTGGAGGTCTGTCTTGTAAGCCGTGCGTATTCCTAGCATAACCCAGGGAAGGGCATCGCACCACTCACCACCGTGGCACATGAGTGCCGCTTTCAGCGTTCTGTGCCACCGCTCGACCAGTCCATTGCTCTGTGGGTGGTAAGCCGTAGTGCGGAATCTATCCACCCCACAGAGGACGCAGAGTTTGTTAAACAGCAGGGATTCAAACTGTCTTCCCTGGTCGGTGGTGATGGATGTAGGACAGCCAAATCGAGCTATCCAGGAGGATACAAATGCGCGTGCTACGGAATCTGCTGTGATGTCCTGCAGGGGGATTGCCTCCACCCAACGTGTAACGCGATCAATGCCGGACAGGATGTACCTGAAACCATCCGACATGGGTAATGGTCCCACGAGGTCCACATGTACATGACGGAAGCGGCCTTTCGGGATGTCGAATTTACCTAGACTGGGTTGTGTGTGCCTGCCAACTTTGCTGCGCTGGCACTGTAAACAAGCACGGGCCCAAGTACGACAATCCCTCTTCACACCTGGCCACACAAAGCGTTCTGTAACCAGGCGAGTAGTAGCCTTAGCACCAGGGTGTGCCAGGTTATGTAAACTACTGAACACTTGGCGACGTAGCGCAGGGGGAACAATAGGCCGAGAGGTGCCCGTGGAAGTATCACACCACAGTGGCTTCGCCGAACCCGGTAGGTTGCACGAAACGATCTGAAGGGAAGTATCTGGGTCCTGTCGGAGGTTGTGCAATTCGGTGTCACTGTCCTGTAAGTGGGCCAACTCGTCGAAATTAATGGGGGACGAAATTGCAGTGATACGCGATAGGTAATCAGCCACCACATTTTCTGACCCTCGAATGTAACGGATGTCTGTTGTGTATTGGCAAATTAAGTCCATTTGCCGGAACCTACGTGGGGGAAGGTCAGTAGCGGGGTTACGGATAGCCTCCGCGAGGGGGCGGTGGTCCGTGAAGATTGTTATATTCCGTCCTTCAATGTCTGTGCAGAAATATTTTACAGCTTCGTAAACTGCGAGCAATTCTCTGTCGAATGCTGACCATTTACGTTGGGCTGTAGATAATTTTTTGGAGAAAAAACGGAGCGGTTGAGTCTTGTCATTGACATGCTGTTGTAGGACTGCACCGATTGCAAAATCACTTGCATCCGCTGTAATTGAGATGCAGGCATCTGGCAAAGGATGGGCGAGAGTGACACCATGTGCTAACGCTGATTTAAGGTCTTCAAAAGCTCTCACCATGCTGTCAGACCACGGTACTCGGCGACTGCCTGAGGTTTGTTTTCCAGCCAATGCGTCAGTCAAAGGGGCTTGAATTTCTGCCGCCATCGGCAGGTTACGACGGTAGAAATTGACCGTTCCTAAAAACCGGCGTAATTCGCGAAACGACACTGGGAGAGGTAGCTTACGAATGCAGTCAACCCGCTCCTGCGGGGGGCATATACCATCCGCGGAGACTGTGTACCCCAGAAAAGTGACAGCGGTGCAGCGGAGTTGCGACTTGTCATTATTGATCTCGACTCCGTTACGTGTCAATAAGTCCTGTATCGTGGCCAGGTGGAGTTCATGTTCTCTGTCAGAGGGGGAGAAAATTAGTATGTCATCGAGGTATGCGTAGCAATACGTGCAGTTAAAAAAGAAGTGAGTCTATAAAACGCTGCCAAGTTTGGGCCGCGTTTTTGAGACCATAAGGCATGTAACAAAATTCGTACAGGCCAAAAGGTGTGATTACTGCTGTCTTTGGAATGTCACTCTGTTCCATTGGTATCTGTAAATATGCCTTGCGGCAGTCCAAGACACTGAAGATGCATGCTCCGCTGAGTACTTGCGCAAAGTCTTGTATGTGAGGTATCGGGTAATTGTCTAATACCGTCCGTGCGTTGAGGCGACGATAGTCGCCGCACAGGCGCACAGTGCCGTCCTTTTTGGGAACTAAATGTATGGGGGAGGACCAGTTACTGTCCGATGGGCGGACAATGCCTGTCCTTAGAAGTTCCTCCACTGCGGCTTTAGCAAGGCGTAGTTTATGTGGTGGCAGTCTGCGTGCTTTATGGCGTACTGGAGGCCCATCTGTCGTGACAATTTTGTGAGTCGTGCCATTCGTAATAGCGTTCAGCTTGGCTGGCAGACTCATTTGGGGGCCGTCGTGAACGGGGGTCGGTAGCACACGAGAGTCACTAACCTGATGTGCCAGGGAAGCAGTCTGCTTCGGTGTTGACGAGGTTCCACGAGGTGCATCTCCGGTGTCAGGTGGTGGCGGCGTTGGCAGGCGTTGTATGAGGCGTCGTGCCTCGGTGAGGGCTTGCGTAGCCGATGAGCTGGCACGGTTCTGTTCGGCGTTGTGAGGACGAAGATCGTCGACTGCAGGGCGTTCAGGTTGGGGATGGGCGGTAGAAATCGTGAAGCTGTCTGCCGATGAGGAGCACTTGATGGGATCTGTGCCAAGGTCGTCGGGCAGCCGAGGGGGAGGGGGGGCCGAAGAGGCGACTGAACATGCAATTTGCGTGGACGAGGCGTGGTGCAATAATGCGGCTGACTGAAGATCTGGAGACAGTCCGAAGTGAAAAAGAAAGTCGATGCCTAATACTGGGTCTTCGACATCAGCCACGTAGAAGGACCAAGTGAACTGTTTACCAGGTATGAGTTCAATAGGTAGCTTTGCCAGGCCCTTGACTCGAAGTGTCGACTTATTTGCTGCTTGAAGGGACAGTTTGGTTGATGTCATGTCCTTTACGGAAAATGTGGGAGGTATGACACTAACGTCTGCTCCGGTATCGACGAGAAAATACCGGCGCGAACCTACATCCAAGGCGTACAGACGTCCTCGTGGGGTGGGGGATCTGACAGAATGCAATGTCTGTGGGCGCCCCTGCCTGTATCCGCGGGCCGTGGCGCCTACAGCGGCCCGCGTGCGGCGTTTGGGAACGCGCAGGGCGGACGACAGTTGCGAGCAGCGTCCCTGAAAGTGGTGTGAAACCAGCATATGCGTGAATCGGCTAAACTCGTCCCGCCAGCCGAAGCGTCAGGCGGGGGGAAGGCGGGGCGGGCAGGCGCTAGCCCTGTTGGGGTGGGGAGCGGCTGTTGCCGACCCGCTGGCGGTTCCCGGTCTTGGCCGCTAGGTGGCTGCTGTTCCGTGTGCTGTCCGCGATATGCACGCGCCCGGCCTCTACCGCCCGACGGTGGAAGTGTACACACAGGGTTACCAACCTCGGCGGTGTTAGACACTGTGCTGTGTCGAATAATAGCGTATGCCTGATCCGCCAGCCGTAGTTTATCCTCGAGTGACGCTGCGGTATGTGGGAGCAAATGTAACTGTAATTCTTGTGGTAGCTTCACCAACCACAATGCCCAGAGCGCTAAGTTCGGCAGAATCTCGGTACCGACCTGTGCACGCAAGCGTCGCCACAGCTGTGAGGGTGTTCTGTCGCCTAAGGTCTCGTCGTAAATTATATTGTGAATAGTATCGGCCGGCGGACGAGAGAGACGTTCGATAAGTAATGCGCGAGCAGAGGCATATTTGTTGCTCTTAGGAGGATTCAGCAATAAGTCACTGATGAGATCAGGGTGGTCGTGCAGATGGTTCACTAAACACACGAAACGGGTGCTGTCGTCCGCAATACCGTGTATGTCCAACATATTGTCCACCAAGGTAAACCACGTCACTGGGTTGTCCGGTTGTAACGGCGGCAGCTTCGGAAAACGGCCGGGGGTCAGTGTTTGCGGGGCTGTAGGAGGGGCACGAAACGCACAGGGATTCTGCAAGGTGTTCACTGGGTTGCGTTGAACGTCCGTTAACTGTGTAGGCGAGACGTGGTATCCAGTCCATGTAGGCACGGAATCTGTGCGCCCACACGACAAGCACGGCGCGGCAGGCGCGGTCGGAATCTCGAGCAGGGGCGCGAGATCGCGATTGAGCGCCGAGTGACGGGGCGGAACCACAGCAGGTGCATCGCCCGAGGTGTGCGCGGGGCGGCAGGACGGGTAGGCGTATAAATTGTCAGGCGCGGTTGGCGCGAGTGTACCTTCGACCGGCGCGAAGCGGGGCACGTTAAACGGCAGCCGTGCATGTGGACCCAGAAACTGGCCGGCCGCGTGGTCCATGCTGTGCGGTAGAAACTCGGGGTTTCCGTGGTCCTGTGCTGGCGGGGCATTCTGTTGAGCGTAGAATGCCGCGGAAGGTGTCTGCGACGATGTGTACAGCGCCCGGTGTGGTATGCCGGCCGAGGTTAGAGTCGTCCGGCCAGGCGAGGCAAACACGGGAGATACGAACATTCCCGGTGTATTAGTGGCACACGGGGTGAAGCGTTGCGCTTCACAGTCGAATGTCCATTCTGTGGTCGCGGCGTCGTGCACTGCCGTAAAAACTGGAGGCTGCGACATTGTCTATTGGCGCGAAACCGGTGATACACAGCGAGCGACTGCAACGTATTTTCGCGACTCGGGGTCACCAATGTGGGTTTTTATGGCTATAGTGACGGTCCACGCACCAAAAAATACCAACTTATTACGTTAAGGCACTTTTATTACGGTTCGTTTATTCCAGAAACACAAGAAAAACAAAGCACAATTTCACTACATGTGTACACTCTCCAGACGCAGCAGGAATAATCCAAAGAACCTCGAGTCCCCAAAGACCTTTTACTCTGCGCTTTGCCGGTGAAGTTACTGGCGGTCGACTGTCGCCACAGAGTCATTCCAATCCCGGGAGCGGAAAGACTTACCTTAGGGGGAAAAAAGGACGGGTATACACTCGCACACACACACACACACACACACACACACATATCCATCCACACATATACAGGCACAAGCAGACATATACAGAGGCAAAGAGTTTGGGCAGAGACGTCAGTCGAGGTGGATGTGCAGAGGCAAAGATGTTGTTGAATGACATATTTTTACCACGTGAAATGTTTCCCTCTATTATATTCAAATTATGGATATAATATTACTGGAACATACCCACACAAAATCACACATTTGCTATACATGGATGATCTAAAACTACTGGCAGCAACAAATCAACAACTCAACCAATTACTAAAGATAACAGAAGTATTCAGCAATGATATAAATATGGCTTTTGGAACAGACAAATGTAAGAAAAATAGCATAGTCAAGGGAAAACACACTAAATAAGAAGATTACATATTGAATAACCACAGTGACTCCATAGAAGCGATGGAAAAAACAGATGCCTATAAATATCTAGGATACAGACAAAAAATAGGAACAGATAATACAAATATTAAAGAAGAACTAAAAGAAAAATATAGACAAAGACTAACAAAAATACTGAAAACAGAATTGACAGCAAGAAACAAGACAAAAGCTATAAATACATATGCTATACCAATAATGACCTACTCATTTGGAGTAGTGAAATGGAGTAACACAGACCTAGAAGCACTCAATACACTTACACGTTCACAATGCCACAAATAGAGAATACATCACATACATTCAGCAACAGAAAGATTCACATTAAGCAGAAAGGAAGGAGGAAGGGGATTCATCGACATAAAAACCTACATTATGGACAGGTAGACAATTTAAGAAAATTCTTTCTAGAATGAGCAGAAACTAGCAAAATACACAAAGCAATCACTCATATAAATACATCGGCTACACCACTGCAATTTCATAACCACTTCTACAACCTTTTAGATCACGTAACATCAACAGATACGAAGAAAGTAAATTGGAAGGGGAAGGCACTACATGGCAAGCACCCGTATCATCTAACACAGCCACACATCGATCAAGACGCATCCAACACATGGCTAAGAAAAGGCAATATATACAGTGAGACGGGAGGATTCATGATTGCAATACAGGATCAAACAATAAACACCAGATATTACAGCAAGCGTATTATTAAAGATCCCAATACCACAACAGATAAATGCAGACTTTGCAAACAACAAACAGAAACAGTAGATCACATCACAAGTGGATGTACAATACTAGCAAATACAGAATACCCCAGAAGACATGACAATGTAGCAAAAATAATACATCAACAACTTGCCATGAAACATAAGCTAATAAAACAACACGTTCCCACATACAAGTATGCACCACAAAATGTACTGGAGAATGATGAATACAAATTATACTGGAACAGAACCATTATAACAGATAAAACAACACCACATAACAAACCTGACATCATACTCACCAATATAAAGAAGAAATTAACACAACTAATAGAAATATCCATACCCAATACAACAAATATACAGAAGAAAACAGGAGAAAAAATTGAAAAATACATCCAACTGGCTGAGGAAGTCAAGGACATGTGGCATCAGGATAAAGTTGACATTATACCGATTATACTATCAACTACAGGAGTGATACCACACAATATCCACCAGTACATCAAAGCAATACAGCTACATCCAAACTTATATATACAACTACAGAAATCTGTAATTATTGATACTTGTTCAATTACCCAAAAGTTCCTAAACGCAATGTAACATATACCGTACAGTTAAAAGGAAGTCACGCTTGATCAAGATCCGTGTCACTTTCCATTTTTAACCAGACATAACATCTGAGAAAGGAAAGAAATAATAATAATAATCTAATAATAATTGAGGAAGCCCAGAGTTTTCTTCACAACACAAGCCACAATACCACAAAGATCCTAAGGAAATGTTACAAAGTTTATCTCCTACAGTCAAGCTCTGCCAACATACTGTCTCGGCAAGATGATGAATTTGGCAGAATCCAGAAATGTGGGGTCATGCCATAAAATGAGAATCTAGCAGCATTAGTGGTGAGAAAGCAGTGGTGCAGCATAGTTGATGATGATCTGCTTATGGTGACCAACTTAAGCAGCTGGCAGTTGTATGGCATAGTTACCACTGCTTTTGGTAGGGCTGCTAACCTATGATGTCCGTGGTCTGTGCCATCAATGCATCTTCATCTGTTGGTGGCAGAGATGTAAGACTAGTTTTTATTATTATCACAAAACTCAATTGAAGAGTAAGTTGCATTTATTCCAGTATCTCTGAGGAAGACAACGAGTTTTTGTGAAGTCATGTAATTTATGTTGTATGTTGTTTACTTGTTTTTGCTGAACAGATATTTTATTTATTGTGCTGCACTCTCCCACAAGATAATTCCAAAAACAGTATTCCTTTCTTAAGTTATAGAGAATTGTGATTCAAGTATTTTATCAAATAAATATTTTTTATCATTGCCCTACAGTAATATTTTTTCTTCATTTGATAGTGTTATCATCAAGGAAATCAAATCTGCCCTCACTTACCGAAGAAACCATAGATTCAAAATTTAAAACACCGATAATAAGAGAGGCATCAAAAGATGAAATATTAAATTACAAGATAAGGAAAAATAAATTTAAAAGAATTCTGCCAGCTGCTGAACGTGCTCTACTCAACATTGTGTCAAGAAATCAATACATGGAAACTCGTTTACACAAATTGCTCAAGACTCCTGTCATATCACTTCGAACACGGACCGTTTTACGGGTGAGTATGTGATTCACTTTAAATTTTTGTTCCCAATTTTTGTTGGTGTTGGGAAAACAATTCACTGCCTCTTTATTGCAATCAGCAGCAAATAGAGAGGGAGGTGCTATGTTATTTGACATTGAGGATACAAGGAACAACACTGAAAAATTATCTAAGTCACAGAGAGTAAAGTATTGTTTTCTACTTCAAGTTTTAATCTCTTCCCAGGGATGTTCATAGAGTGAGAACTGATTGTTTCAAGACTGCCTTATATGCCATCAATAATAAGTCAGCCTATGTTTCAGCTGCATGTTTGAAATCTGATATATATGAAAACAAATTACTTTAAAATTTTTCATATATTAGAATAATGGTATCCGTACAAAATCACCTAGTCTGAGCTAAAGATAATTAGTGTCTAGTCACTTTCTATAAAATTCTTTTGGGTTGTAGAAACTTTATACTGTAAGGCAATGAACCAAACTTCATGCACAGTTAAAACATGCCTTCATCAGTGTATGTCAGGGCATGTTACGCTACTGGAGCTATGCTGCTAAAACTCTTATATGTTGTCAAAACTAGACATAGTTGTCTCACTGGGAATTCCGCGATCGTTCATTAAGTAAAATATGGAGTTTCAGTCTTCGATCGCTATTCTTTATTTTCAATTACCGGTTTCGGGCTAGCTGCCCATCTTCAGATCATATGTTGTAGTTACAGACAAGTTATGGACAAGTTACTCTGTAACTACAACATATGATCTGAAGATGGGCAGCTAGCCCGAAACCGTTAATTGAAAATAAAGAATAGCGATCGAAGACTGAAACTCCATATTTTCTTATATGTTGCTCTGACTTCTACCCCCCATAATTACTTAAAAGGAAAATTTATGAAATGGACGGTGAGGAGATGTCCGTTGGTGGTTGGGATGGCTTACAGTGTGCCTTCTGCAAAAGTATTTACAGCCAAGCATAATGGAATAGCTGTAGAACCAAAATCTGTCCATATGCAGACTGCTGCTGGCATCCAAAACGAAGAAAGTTTATAAACATTTCTGCAGTTCATACCAGTGGGCTGGCTGACTATCTGGATCACCTCTCATATATTCCTTTTGAAAGTCAGTGGCTTTCTAGATAGTAAGCATGCCTACTACTTCACCATGTGTGTTCATCATATTCAGTTTTCTGTACCACCCAATTGATTGTATTACCTGCTCATGTTCTTTTAGCCATGTGCTGTTAGGTTGCTTAGGCTCTCTTATATAAACTGATCCACACTTGTAGTTGTTTTTGTAAACTCGTGGCAAATACAGCATATCAGCAGCATCTTTGGTGGACACAAGCAGCTCTGTAATATTTTTTGCTGCTATGACAGAAAGGCTTAATGCCCAAACAGGGAAAAATCTGTTCTCACAATTATCCATGGATGTGAAGTAGTATAGCACTGTATGGTGGTTCCACCTCTCTGTCTTTGTCACTCTCCTTTTGCAGAAACGATTCATGCACACTGTGGTTCAACATCACTTCTTTATTGTGTTTTGACTGGTTTGGTGCCGTATGCCATGAATTCCTCTCCTGTGCCAACCTCTTCATTACAGAGCAACATTTCTGTCCAACATTCTCAATTGTTTCTTGGATATATTACTATCTGTGTCTTCCCCCAAAGTGCTGGAAGACCTGACTGTACATCAAACCATCAACTTATACTAACAGTGCTCCAGATGAAGAAAAGTAATGAAGTGGGTGAGGTGTCAGAAAGAAGAGAGTGAGAATTTGCAAATCAAACCTTGCCCAGTGCACTAGATTCCTGATCCCTCTTGTGACAGATCTACAATGGCAACAGTTTCCCCCTAGCTGGAGTATCATTCCACTGAGTTCTACTGTAGCTACCAAAAGTCAATTTTAGCATGATGTTGATACAAAAAGTCTAGCCCCAGGATCATGCTGTAGACCTCACTTATACAATGTACCACCTCTAAGCACTACTTGAACTGAATTGAAACTATATGAAAACTTACATACACTAACCCCAGAGGTCTCACATCATTATCCCTGACCCTACAAAACTACAGCATGACACATTCTGTTGCCTCCAACCCAGTAAGTCTCTACTCGTAACCGACACATGCACCTCTGTGTCCAACAAAAACTGGTACACTGTCTCTTTCAACACACATTGCTGTATACTCCACCCCTGCATGTATATTTGTTGCACCCAATTTTAATGAGAATGCTTTTAGGTGGACTTCAAGTTCTCCCTTGCATATAATGGCTGCTTACCACCACCTTGTCCACCCCCACTGCCATTACTGAAACTCTGCAGCTAATACCTTCCATTTTCACACCTGCAATACTAGATTGTTGCAGAAAATATCCTGTGTCTATCCCCTACTCACATTGATATGTCAGTTTCTTCACTTTCCATTGCTAAGCTAAGAATAGAATGCAGATCAATTGGTGTACCTTTAAGCACCCTTGTTGATATGTCTGATGGTAGTACTATCTGAAAACCATCAAGTGCCCTCTGCTCTTTCTTGTTACAAAACAGTGTTTGCTACATCACACTGCCCCAACTCATATGTGTTTTCATTAAATTTCTGCATCATGTCACCCCCTGCGGGTTTGGGGGTTAGAAAAGGCCCGGGATATTCCTGCATGTTGTAAGAGGTGACTAAAAGCAGTTTCTCCCTTTTTGTCCCTGTAAGTTCAGGTCCCATTTTATGGTTTGACTTCCCACTTTCCAAATTCTACAGAAGTGCAGGACATTTGGGTAAGGACACCTTACATGGTGCACCAGTCATTCATAGTGCCAATAGATTCGATCTACTGCACCTCTCTTGTCATTGCTTTGCACCTCCACCTGCAATTCTAATATTTTGGTGAAGACACCTTCCATGGTATGTTATCTTCTTCCATTGTTTCCTGTCCTCTTTTGCCCCCATGACAATACTGGTTTTCTCTGCACCCAATATCCAGCATGGTAGCCAGTCCATTGTGGTGGGGCCCTCATGTACCCATTTGGTGGTAGCCCTCTGACAACGCAGGGATTGCACTGCTGATGCCTGAGCTGCAAACTTCCTATCTATGCCAAGGAGTAGTTGCCTGTCTTTTTGGGGCACCAGGATTCATGCCACGTGGCCTTTGCTGGGTGGCGTCCATGGGGAGAGCCCCTGATCAGAGAGGGTGGCATCAGGGCAGATGACACGCAATGAAGCAGACCAAGTCATTTCTTGCTGGTGACCAAATGGCACCAGCAGTCTCTAAGAAGGGAAAGATCAAACAAGATGCAGACAGGTATGACCCTAAATTGTTTCCCTCCCTCATTACACCTTGGGGGGAATGTAGGGCTGCAGAAAGTATAGAGCCATATTCACTTCAGTATTTAGTCTGTTGCAGAACAGATTGGGACTCCTTTCTAGCTACAAAGCCACAATTTTTTGTTGAACATCTTGAGGATAAGTTTATGGAAGTGACAGCATTGTCTGGAAGGACAAATGGTTCAGTCTTGATTCAGACAGCATCCTCGGCCCAGTCCTGGGCATTACTCACCTGTGACCATCTGGGTGATATAAGACTCATCATCATCCAGGGGATTATTTTCCATCACAACCTCCTCTTGCAGTCTGATGATGAGCTCCATGCCAGTTTAGAATGGCAGGGTGTTCATTTCATCCGTCATGTCTACAGGGGATCCAAACACAATAGGGTTGCTATTGGTGCCTTCATCTTGGTCTTTGATGGTAATTCATTGCCTGAAAAGGTCAAGGTGATGGTTTACCACTGTGATGTCAAACCATTCATCCCTCCCCCTATGCAGTGCTTTAAGAGCTGGCTGGAAATTTGGACACATGTCTTCCCACTGCAATTCAAGCACCACATGTCAAGAGTGTGGACATCCACTGCATCCAAATACTCCCTTATGCCTCCTCCCACTTGTGTCAACTGTGGGAAGTACCACTCCCCCTGCTTGGCAGACTGCACCGTACTGCAAAAGGAGCAGAAAATGTGGAGTACAAGTCCCTGGACCAGCTGACTTATCAAGAGGCTAACCATAAATTAAAATGGTTGCACCCCATTTGCTTGACATCCGGGCCACCCGAATACATCCGCCTCCTTGGTGGTAGGGGCACATCTTCCATTGCTCCCAGTACCTACTTCAGAAGCAATACCCCCCCCCCCCTCAAACACCTGGGTCATTGGTCCACTCCCCAAAGCTGGAGAGGCCACAGCCTCCTCCGGCTCCTCTCGCATGGAAGAGATCTCTTCGGACTCTCCCTTCCAAGGTCTCCATTAATGCCACAGCGGACACTCACCAGTAGCTGAAGGAGCCACAAGCTGCTGGATGAAGGACTTCATGGTCTTCCTCCATGCTTGAAGCTACTTTGGAGAAGTCCTCCTAGCTAGTCCCTAAAGAGAAGCGAGAGGGCAAGCAAACCAACAAGAAGTCTGCTAAGAAACATGACCCTACGGTGGCTGCTACACCATCACTCCCTACCAGTTCTGCTTCAAAGAACAAGGTACAGATTTTAGCATCCCCCGAGGACCTGTATCTTGCCATCACCTCACCTGCAGTGGGAATGGATCTAAATACTCAACTGCTGGCAGCAGGTGATGTTGAAGCATAAGTTGCTCCTTTGCCACTACATGCCCTCCCCGAATTCATCCTCCAGGGGAACTGGGGCAGTTTTTTCTCCCACCTGTCGCCTCCAGTGGAACTGTGGCGGTTTTTTTCTCCCATCTGGCTCAGTTAGGACAACTATTCAGCACTACATCTGCCTTTTGTAATGCGTTTATGAAAACCTGGTTTCCTCCAATGCAGACCCCCACCCTTTGTGGCTATTGGAGGTACTGCAAAAACTGTCCTGGCTGTGACAGAACGTCAGATGGAGTTTGTATTCTCTGTCCTTACCTCTGTCTGTAGCAAACTTGTGCCCCTTCAAACACCTTTAGAAGCTGTGGCTGTCAGGGTGAGGACAAGGCAGGTAATTACCATCTCTAACATCTACCTCCCTCCAGATGGTGATGCACCGCCACATGTATTGGCTGCACTCATACCGCAACTCCCTCCACCTATTTTACTTCTGGTTGATTTAAACGTCCATAACCCTTTGTGAGGTGGAATCAAGGTTAATGGCCATGGCAAAGATGTCAAGGATGTACTAACTCAACTGGACCTTTGCCTCTTAAATACAGATGCCTCCACAAATTTCAGTGTGGCACATGACACATATTTCTCAGTTTGCAGTCCTGGCCTTCTCTCATCTATCTACTGGAGAGCTCATGACAACTTGTGTGGTGGTGACAACTTCCCACTCTTTCTGACTCTACCCCAGCGTCCATCATCTCAATTCTTGCCCAGATGGGCTCTTACCAAGACTGACTGGCATGCTTTCACCTCCGCTATCACCATTGAATCTCCATTGCATGGTAACCTTGATGAGGTGATCCACACCTTCACTACTATCTTTCTTGCCACAACTGAATCGGCAATCCTTTGTTCCTTAGGTTGCCTCAAGCAGAAGTCAGTTCCTTGGTGGTCGCCAGAAATAGCTGCGGCCATGAGAAACCATAGGCACATCATAAGTGCCTGGAGAACCTCATTTCCTTCAAATGGCTCCGTGCCCATGTCCACCTTTTCATCAAACAATGGAAGCAGGAGTGTTGGGAGTGTACGTCTCCACCTTTTGGACAAGAACCTCTCCTTCCCATGTTTGTACCAAGCTCTAGCAACTTTATGGCTGTCAGACCCCTCCAGATCTACCTGAAAACTCTACACATGGAACTGTATCTGCTGATCCAGACATAACTGCAGAGCATTATCCTCACACCTTTGCATCTGAGAATTACTGCCCTGCCTTTCATCTCCTCAAACAGCAGGTGGAACGCCCATTAGATGGGTGATGGCTCTCATCCTATCAGCCTCATCAACATTCTGTGCAAGCTGCTTAGACATATGGTGAGCTGGCAGTTGCATTGGCTCCTTGAGTATCGGGGCCTTCTGACTCCATCCAAGGGTGGTTTTCATCAAGGGTGCTCCTCCATCGACAACTTGGTCCACCAGGAGTCTGCCATTCGATCAGCCTTTTCCCAGTGACAACACCTTAATGCTGTCTTTTTTGACCTGATTAAGGCCTACGATACCGCTTGGCGTCACCATATCCTCACTACTCTACATGAGTGGGGTCTCTGGGGCCCACTCCCAATTTTTATATGGAACTTCTTGTCACTTTGCACTTTCAGAGGTCACATCAGTGCTTCCCACAGTGCACTACATGTACAAGAGAATGAGGTCCCACAGGGCTCTGTCCTGAGGGTCCCACTCTTTTCAACTGTCGTCAGTGGTATCGCACTAGCAGTAGGATCCTCAGTATCTCCCTTCCTATATGCTGACAATTTTTGTATTTCCTTCTGCTCCCTTCCTATTGGTGTGACTGAATGCTGGCCGCAGGGAGCCATATGGAAGGTGCAGTCGTGGTGCCTCACACAGGGCTTCCAGTTTTCAGCTGCCAAGATTTGCATCGTGCACTTCTGTCATCGTTGTTCTGTCCACCCCCATCCAGAACTTCACCTTGATGACCAACTACTTGATGTAGTGGAGACTTACCACTTTTTGGGACTGGTTTTTGATGCTCGTTTAACTTGGATTCCCCATCTTTGTCAGCTTAAGGACAAGTGCTAGTGGCATCCTAATATTATTCAATGCCTGAGCCACACCGACTGGGGTGCTGATCATCCCACACTTCTGCAGCTGTACAAACCTCATACAGCCCCGTATTGACTATGGGAGACTGATGTATGGTTCAGCATCACCCTCTGCACTGTGTCTGCTGGATCCTATTCACCACAGTGGGGTTCAGCTCGTGATGGGAGCTTCCCGAACAAGCCCTGTGAACAGCCTCCTCATGGAAGCTGGGGTTTCTCCACTGCAGCTCTGGTAGCAACTGTGGCTCACAAACCATACTGCACACATTCATAGCTCACCTCACCATCCAAATTACCATCTCCTTTTCCCTAACATGGCGATCCATCTCCCACAATGGCAGCCCAGAGCTAGGAAACCCCTTGTCATGGCCATGGCTTCATCTGGACCTATCACAAGCCCAAAAAGCTCAGTTCCGCCTGAGGCCTTCTGCCAGCAATTTTTCTCTCTTCTCGGCAAGTTCCAGGGCTCAGAAATAATCCACACCAATGGATCAACGGTCATCGGTCTTGTTGGCTTCACTTACGTTCATGTTGGACATACTGAACACAGCTCCTTGCTGGATGGCAACAGTGTTTTCACTGCAGAGTTAGTACCCATCCATCACACTCTTGAGCATATCCGCTCCTGCACCAGTGAGTCTTTCGTCACCTGTAGTGACTCCTTAAGCAGCTTACAAGCTCTCGACCAGAGCTTCCCCTGCCATCCTTTGGTAATGACTGTCCAGGAGTCTGTTTATCCACTCGGCAACAGTGGACGTTCAGTGACCCCAGGACCTGTTGGTATACCAGACAATGAACTTGCTGACCACCTGGCCAAACAGTTTACCAGTAAACCAACTCTGGAGATTGGTCTGCCAGAGACTGATTTGCTATCAGTCTTCCACCACAAAGTTTTTGCAATCTGGGATACTGAATGGCACATCCTCAGTACACCAAATAAACTCTATGTTATCAAGGAGACAACAAATTGTGGCAGTCATCCATGCTGAGACTCTATTGTCCTTTGCCTGCTCCGCATCAGCCATACGTGCCTATCATATTGTCACCACCTCTGTCATGAGGACCCACCTTGGTGTCACTGTGGCTCCCAATGACATCATTCACATCTTGTTGGACTGCCCAGTATTAGCTGCTCTGCGGCAGACTTTTAACGATGTTGGGTGACAATGCCTCAATGGCTGATTTAGATTTATGTTTTATTCATGGGGGGGGGGGGGGGGGGCGGGTAATCATGCAATCTAAGGGTGGGAATCTGGCCTTCTCTCCAAAACCTCCACCCTCCCTCCATTTTACCTCTTCATCACTTTGTCTTTGCATTTTGTTTGTCTTGTTGTTCATCTTTACCCAGTGTGTGTTCATCTCACCTTGTCTTTTAGGTTGGACATTTCAGTGTGTTGCAGAGGGGCTGGTTCATTCTTTTTTATTCTTGTGATCAGCCAGTCCAGGCCCTCTGCTCTATTATTTTAATATCTTCCTATACCTTTCCTTGTGGTGTATGTTTTCCCCCTTTTTTCTTTGCTTCTTTCATCTTTCTCTTTCGATGCAGCACCTCATTACTTTTACACCTTTTTACTTTCCCAAACTAATTTTGGGAGTTGTTTTATCTTGAGACTTGTTTGCGTGAGGATAAAGGGACTGACGATCCTGTTGGTTGTTTCCTTTATACCCGAAACCAACCAACCAACCAACCATATCCTGTCCACGAAATGTTTCATAATACCCCCTGCCTCTTCACAATGGTGTTCAACTGCTCCTGAAAACACCTTGCACTATGCTTTTTTTGGTGTCTTTAGAAAAGCTCATTCTCCAATTGCTCTAATTTTGTTGCATTCCTTAATGCTTCTGTACACCTCATGTACATTTTTGCCACTAGTCCCAGTTTTGCTACCCTCAGTAATTAAATGTCAAACCAACCACCCATCTCTGTCTATGTCTTAAGGTCCTCAAAGAATGACTGCACATCTTCAGATGATTTTCCAAGGGAAGAGTGAATACTGTGGCAGCTGGATCCACCTCATGCTGCAATGCCTGTTCATCCTTAACTGTCAGCCGCCCATGTCACTGCATATTATCCTCTGTCAGCTGCACAACTTTTCCCAGTAAGTACTGTACTGTTGCCAGCCCCAGCGAATCTTGCATCTCTGATTCAGTGATTGCGACAGTCTTACTCTCCATTACACCCAATAACACAAAAAAAATCTCAACTCTAAAAACATCATCACAAACTATTCTCTGCATTGTATCATGAGCCACCTACTCTTTACATTCTCTTTCAATATGAATCTATCAATGGCAGGTATAACAGGTTATATAGACTCATTCTGTGATGGTGGAGTATGGCCAAGCACGTTACATTGCATATGCCTTATAGGCACCAAATAATGCTCTCTACAATTACCTTAAACCCTTAAACTCAAATAAGTCAGTCAGCTCGTCTAGCCTAGACAAGGTAACTTTCAATTTGTGATGCCAGTTATGTGTCATTTCTGTGTCCATTACTCTCTCCAAAAAATAGCCAAGTGGTACATGACTCACAGCACTGTGCTGATATCACAGGTCTTGCTCCAGAAACTGTGCTGAGTGAAGATGAGAAAGGCAGTTGCAAAGGTAACAAGTTGTTTATTGAAGCACCTGTGCTGCATAGTACAGCGAGTCATGGGCTGGGTGGCCACTATGTTCTATTGTGCTGACTGCTTGCTCGTCCTATGATGCTGACACGGTCTCCATTGTTCATCAGCAGCCATGTGGCTCCCATGCCAGTGGCATGCACCCTCGATGAAGCTGTATTTGCTATGACCCTGCAATGTCACAGTGGGATGCCCACTATGATGAGGTGCCTGTCCTATGATGCCAGTAGAGAACTGAACTGCTGCCCCCCATAGTGGGAGTTGGTTGTGCTGCTAAAATAGATCTGGGATGGCCTGCTGCACTGTGGCACCAAATCTGGGAAGGAAATAGTGTGTAGAGCTATTAGCCTGCCATGGTCTAAAACTGGTGGGTTCATGTGGTGACCTTCTCAGGCACAGTCTTAGCATTCTAGCAGATCTGCAATACTGAGAATAATTTCATTACAAAACGTCCTGTACCTAAGTTGGTAGCAGCATGTCTGTTGTGCACGTGCACCACTACCATTCACGTAACCTAAAACACCACTACCACTGTGGAAATGTACCTTGTCCCTTACTGCACGAATCTGTGCAGTACCACTGAGGCCTACTATTTCAGCAAGCTAACCTGCAGCACAACATCACATTGACATTGTTGAATTATTACAGGGGCAACATCTCACACTTGCCTACTGTCAGCACTGCTGCAGTATACCACTCAGGCTTACATCACTATGCCCATGTAAGATCAGAACACCACCCCAGTGTGAATAGTGTTAACTGTTATGTGTTTCTGTGCTCCACACATCACTCTGCTGTAGTTCAGTAGTTGTCTTTTCCTTATTTTGTGTATTGTTCCATCCTTGATTTCCACCACTAAAAATAACTGCTTCTTACTTAGAAAGAAATTTGTCTTATTGTGTCTGTGTGAAACAAGCATTCTTGAATGAAAATTTTTGTGACAGCGATTCCACAGAGCTCAGCTTTTGTTCCATTCTTTTTCCAGTAGTGGTCAATGAATTGCCACATCATGTTTCTATCTCCATAATATGCTATGCAAGTGAGACAACTATCATTACTGTCAAGACAAATCTGTTCTAAAACAAATCTCACAAGAATCTCTAGAGGAAGCATCTTTGTAGGACTGTTAAGACCCACACTCTCCTGTTACAACTATCAAATACTGTGAAAAAGACAAAATCTCAGCACCAAGGAGGAGTTGTCAGAGGTAAATGAAAGTTGGTAGATTTGTTTCTACATCCAAAGGGTGATGTTAAATCAAATTTCTTGCCTGCTGCATAATAATGGCACTACTAATGCCACTATGAGGATGCAAATCAGGTTTGCTTTAAATACACACTGTAACGGTAATGAGCATTTGTTACCTTTGACACTTGATGTAATGAGGAGGTGTTAGTCAAGAATGCCTTTAAGATAACGAAGACATCATTACTACCAAGCGAGGTGGCGCAATGGTTAGCACACTGGACTCACTTTCGGGAGGACAACAGTTCAAACCCACGTCCTGATTTAGGTTTTCTGTGATTTCCTTAAATCACTTCAGGCAAATGATGGGATGGTTCCTTTGAAAGAGCATGGCTGCCTTCCATCCCCATCCTTCCTTAATCCTATGGGACTGATGACCTCACTGCTTGCTCCCATCCCCCGAATCAACCAGCCAACATCATCATTATTAACAGTTCACTGAGTTTGAACAAAGTCATGTAATAGGGCTATGAGAAACTGGGTGTTCCTTCTGTAATATTGCAGAAAGATTTGGTAGAAGTGTAGCCACTGTACATGATTGTTGGCAGTAGTGGCCAGGGCAAGCTATGGTCACAAGAAGACAAGGGCCTGGACACCTATGTAGCACTACTGAGAGGGAAGACCATCATGTATGTCATATGGCTGTGGTACATTGTACTGCATCAGCAGCAGTAGTTTGAGCAGCATTAACACCACAAAGACACAACAACCAGTTATGTATCAATTATTTCAAGGACAGCTCTGAGCCAGATGGCCAGCCGCATTCCACTGAACCCAAACCACTGCTATTTGCGGCTTCAGTGATGTCAAGCAAGAGCTCATTGGAGGGCAGAGTGGAGGTCTGTTGCATTTTCTGACAAAAGTCAGTTCTGCCTCTGTGCCAGTGATGGCTGTGTGTTGGTTATCATGAGGCCAGATCAGTGCCTGCAACTAACCTGTCTGTGTGGTAGTTATGGCCTGGGGTATGATTGTGTATGACAGCAGGAGCCCTCTTGTGGTTGGCCCACACACCCTCACTGCAAATGTGTGCCACAGTTTGGTGATTTGACCTGTTGTGCTGTCATTTGTGAACAGTATTTCAGAGAGTGTTTTCTAGCAGAATAAAGCTCACCCACATAATGCTGTTGCTACCAGTCATGTTCTACAGAGTGTCGACCTGTTGCCTTGGCCTGCTCAGTCACCAGATGTGTTTCCAATCAAACATGTATTTGACCTCACTGGGCAAAAACTCCACCATCATCCCCAACCATCACTGTACTGACTGACCAAGTGAAACAGGCATGGAATTCCACCCACCAACTAAAATTCAACTCTTATATGAAGCAATGCATTCATGTCTGTATGCTTGGATTCAGTATTCTGGTGGTTAAACTGGTTGTTAACGTACCAATTTCCGACGGCTTCTCTTGCACTTATATTAACCTGCAAACTTGCAACATGAATCACTTAAATATGTTACCTAAACAAATGCATTCCTGAAATTTCGTTACTCTACATTAATTATTTTTTGGTACTGGGATTTTTCGCCGTCAGTGAATTATAGGAAGCAAGTCAGATAGGCTGTTGAGATTTTGCATTTCAAGTTGACCTCGTGAGAATATATCAATTAAGATCTGGAAAAGGATATCAACATTAAAATACCTCATATTGTAACCGAGATATATAAGAGAGTCATTCATTAAGTAATGCCCCATACTTTTTTTTCATCAGAAGAAATTTTTTCAAGAGAGTTAGGTTTTGGTGGCAATATGAGCATATAACTATTTTTCTACATAGTCTCAACAATGTTCAATGGCTTTACACCAGCATTGTGTAGGAGTACGTATTCAATGTATTAAAAGCTCTTGTCATATACTTGTAGCCATGTTTTCACTTCATATGAACTCATCATCTTCAAAGTGTGTCTCACGTAGAGAGTCCTTAAGTAGCCCAAACATACGTAACTCTGAGGGCACCAGGTCTGGGCTATAGGTTTGATGAGCAATGATGTCCAATCCAATTTAGTAGTTTGTCCCCATGTTCTGGAAAATATTTGCTTTAGATTCTTGTCTGACAGAACACACTAGAAATAGTTCTTGAGTTTGTTCAGAATCTTCATGCACCTCTGAACTAATGGTTGACCCTTTTGGCAACACATCCATGGGAGAAACAGCATCACAATCCCGAAAGGGCATTGCCAGCATTAGGATCTGTGTTGAATTTCTTCTTTATTTGTGATTGTGGATAGTGGCACTCCAGAAACTGCCCTACTGTTTCTGCTGACTCAAAGTAATGCTCCCAGGTTTCATCACCTGTAAAGATCTGTGACAGAAAGGCCTCTCCTCTGCAGGTTACCTATCTAATCTGATAGTTGTTGATTATATACATAATGATCAAGTATGATTCATTGTAGTCTACATGCTCAAGTAGGATTGTCCCCTCAACAAAGGTTGTTTGTTTCTATGTCATGTGGCTTGCTGACAATATGCCCACTGTGCACTGTTATGTATAACCAATAGGAAGCATGAAAAGAGATAACATGTTAACTGTTGGCCACCACCTGGAGTATCAGTTCCAAGCTGGACACTCTCTCTGACTGTGGCTTTCAGCCAGCAATTACAGTACACCTTTTTCACTCGTTTTACTCTCGGGTGTTGTTCTGACACCAAAACTGACATTTTCTTCAGAGTGCCATGATTAACCCAGCGAGCCCATTTCTATTCCAACTCCCATTTTGTTCATGAAAGCCTATCTCTATAATTCAACAACATCCTAAAGGATACCTATTTTGACATGTCCCCTATGCACCTGTACAAATTGTTGTCAGAAGTGGGATCCCCCATCTTGTCATCTATAAAAGAAGCTGTAAGATTTAATGTGCCAAGATTAGTATGACAGAAGCTAGCTGGGCCAACAATAGATAGGCTTAGTACATATACAATCTCCTTCAGGCTCACTTGCCCAACTGCTGGTATGTTGATCTGCTTCTGTGGGCTGCCAGTACTGACAGAGCAATCCATGCCACAACACACAAATGCAGCAAGCTGCTATCTGTGACAGGAGGCAATTGTCTACCTCACTGCCCTGCCCTGCCTTGCAAAAAAAGCCATTAATGCCTCACCATGTCACAATAGGTGGCTCAAAATTGAGGCACCTATTTTGAATGTTCTAGAATTTGTAGACTTAGAGAAAGCTTTGACAATGTTGACTGGAATACTCTCTTTCAAATTCTGAAGGTGGCAGGGGTAAAATACAGGGAGCAAAAGGCTATTTACAATTTGTACAGAAACCAGATGGCAGTTATAAGAGTCGAGGAGCATGAAAGGGAGGCAGTGGTTGGGAAGGGAGTGAGACAGGGTTGTAGCCTCTCCCCGATGTTATTCAATCTGTATATTGAGCAAGCAGTAAAGGAAACAAAAGAAAAATTCGGAGTAGGTATTAAAATCCAGGGAGAAGAAATAAAAACTTTGAGGTTTGCCGATGACATTGTAATTCTGTCAGAGACAGCAAAGGACTTGGAAGAGCAGTTGAACGGAATGGACAGTGTCTTGAAAGGAGGGTATAAGATGAACATCAACAAAAGCAAAACGAGGATAATGGAATGTAGTCAAATTAAGTTGGGTGATGCTGAGGGAATTAGAGTAGGAAATGAGACACTTAAAGTAGTAAAGGCGTTTTGCTATTTGAGGAGCAAAATAACTGATGATGGTTGAAGTAGAGAGGATATAAAATGTAGACTGGCAATGGCAAGGAAAGCGTTTCTGAAGAAGAGAAATTTGTTAACATCGAGTATAGATTTAAGTGTCAGGAAGTCATTTCTGAAAATATTTGTATGGAACGTAGCCATGTATGGAAGTGAAACATGGACAATAAATAGTTTAGACAAGAAGAGAATAGAAGCTTTCGAAATGTGGTGCTACAGAAGAACGTTGAGATCATGTAACTAATGAGGAGGTATTGAATAGGATTGGGGAGAAGAGAAGTTTGTGGCACAACTTGACTAGAAGAAGGGATCAGTTGGTAGGACATGTCCTGAGGCATCAAGGGATCACAAAATTAGCATTGGAGGGCAGCGTGGAGGGTAAAAATCGTAGAGGGAGACCAAGAGATGAATACACTAAGCAGATTCAGAAGGATGTAGGTTGCAGTAGGTACTGGGAGATGAAGGAGCTTGCACAGGATAGATTAACATGGAGAGCTTCATCAAACCAGTCCCAGGACTGAAGACCACAACAACAACAACATTTTGAATGGCACTAAAGCCAGGTTTTCCGAGGAGCAGGAACTTTGTGACGTGTAGTACGTAACATGCACTGCATAGTGGTAGTGCCTCATCCTCTCTACTGTAACAAAATAACAAAGGTGTTCTCCAAGAAAGCACAAAGCATGACACACCAGTGCTTCATGTCAGGGATGACAGGCCAGTTGGCTTTTGACGAGTCTGATGTACTGATGCTGCATTCTAGTGAAGCAGTTGCTGCAAGTCAAGTAAAGTTCACATTCAAAATGGCTAAAAATGTGCTGAAAAGCTGTAGGTGTGTTTTGTTGTGGAGGAACATAAACTGTTGACTAACAAAGTGTCTGGAGCAAAAAATCCTCTTTTTCATCATCCATTATATGTTTACCATTACCAAATACAGGAGTTTTCTTTTCTTTTCTCCCACACAATCCATCAAAACTCTATGGTATGTTACCACTTTCATTAAGTTAACAATACTTTGTTTGAATCCTCTTCCCAGATAGCACATCTGGACTGAAAAATTAATGCACTTGCAGTCTCATTTTCTGTAAAAGCTCAAATGCACAACACATTTCGGTTTTGCATCCCTGCCTACACAAAAGGCAGTGTTTGCTTCCACCAGCTCAAAATTCCTGCTCCAAGGAAAACCCAGCTTAAAACATTCTTTACAGATAGCATCCTGCCCAGCCAGGAATGCCAAGTATGCAACAGCTGTTGAAGAAGACAAAGGTATTTTTATGTTTTATTTTCACAGCTCTGAAAGATGGGCTTGATTCTATTCATATTCAGACGCTGAAGCACCTTTCTCCTGCGGGTAAAGGTTTCCTTCTTTGTACTTACAATCGCATCTGGATTGAGGGACATGTTCCCGCATGCTGGCGCGAGTCTATTGTTGTCCCGATTCCTAAGCCGGGGAAGGACAAGCACTTGCCTTCCAGTTATCGACCCATCTCGCTTACCAGCTGTGTCTGTAAGGTGATGGAGCGAATGGTTAACTCTCGTTTGGTTTGGCTGCTTGAGTCTCGACGCCTCCTTACCAATGTACAATGTGGATTTCGTAGGCGCCGCTCTGCTGTTGAGTATCTGGTTACCTTGTCGACCTTCATTATGAATAACTTCTTGTGGAAGCGTCCGACCGCAGCTGTGTTCTTTGATTTGGAGAAGGCTTACGACACCTGTTGGAGGGCGGGCATTCTCCGCACCATGCATACATGGGGCCTTCGCGGTCGCCTCCCTCTTTTTATTCGTTCCTTTTTAATGGATCGACAGTTCAGGGTATGTGTGGGTTCTGTCCTGTAGACACCTTTCGCCAGGAGAATGGGGTGCCACAGGGCTCAGTTTTGAGCGTCGCTCTCTCCGCCATAGCGATCAATCCAATAATGGTTTGCCTCCCAGCTGATGTATCGGGCTCCCTTTTCGTGGACGATTTTACCATCTATTGCAGTGCTCAGCGTACATGTTTCCTGGAGCACTGTCTTCAGCGTTCTCTTGACAGTCTTTACTCCTGGAATGTCGCCAATGGCTTCCGTTTTTCTGCCGAGAAGACGGTCTGTATTAACTTCTGGCGTTACAAAGAGTTTCTCCCACCATCCTTACAACTTGGTCCCGTTGCTCTCCCATTCGTGGAGACAACAAAATTTTTAGGTCTTACATTTGACAGGAAACTTAGCTGGTCTCCACATGTGTCATATTTGGCTGCCCGTTGTACCCGTTCTCTAAATGTCCTCCGTGTTCTCAGTGGTGTGTCGTGGGGAGCAGATCGAACCGTCCTACTTCGTCTATATCGGTCGATCGTCCGCTCCAAGCTGGATTATGGGAGCTTCGTATACTCCTCTGCACGGCCATCCATCTTACGCCACCTCAACTCCATACAACATCGGGGTTTACGTCTTGCGATCGGAGCGTTTTATACTAGTCCCGTCGAGAGTCTTCATGCTGACGCTGGTGAATTGCCACTCACCTTCCGGCACGATATACTGCTTTGTCAGTATGCCTGTCGGCTACTGTCAATGCCCGACCACCCGTCTTATCGTTCCTTTTTTGACGACTCGCTCGACCGTCAATACGGGTTGTATGTCTCAGCCCTGCTACCCCCTGGAGTTCGCTTTCGTCGCCTCCTTCAACACCTTAATTTTTCACTCCCTGCAACCTTTTGAGTGGGCGAGAGCCACACGCCACCTTGGCTCCAGGCTCAGGTTCGCGTTCACCTTGACCTCAGCTCGCTCCCAAAGGAGGTTACCCCCGGTTCGGTATACCACTCCCGTTTTGTCGAACTTTGAACGAAGTTCATTAATATGACTTTCATTTATACAGATGGCTCTAAGACCAATGACGGGTTCGGGTGTTCTTTTATTGTCGGGGCACAAAGTTTCAAATACCGGCTCCATGGCCATTGTTCGGTCTTCACAGCTGAGCTCTTTGCCCTCTACCAGGCTGTTCTTTACATCTGCCACCACCGACATTCTGCTTATGTCATCTGCTCCGATTCCCTGAGCACCATCCAGAGCCTCAGTGATCCGTATCCGGTTCACCCTTTCGTGCACCGGATCCGACGCTCTCTTCAGCAGCTGGTGGACGTCGGTTCTCCGGTTAGCTTTATGTGGGTTCCTGGCCATGTCGGTATTCCTGGGAACGAAGCTGCAGATGCAACGGCCAAGGCTGCGGTCCTCCAGCCTCGGACAGCTTCTTGTTGTGTCCCTTCATCAGATTGTAGCAGGGTCATTTGTCGGCGCATTTTATCGCTGTGGCATGCCGATTGGGCTGCACTTACAGACAACAAGCTTCGGGTCTTGAAACCTCTTCCCGTGGCTTGGACGTCCTCCTCCCGCCCTTCTCGGTGGGAGGAGATCATTTTGGCCCGGTTACGAATTGGACACTGCCGGTTCAGCCATCGCCATCTGCTAACGGCTGCGCCGGCGCCGTTCTGCCCATGTGGGCAATTGCTGACGGTCCGCCACATTTTAACGTCCTGCCCGGATTTTAACACACCGCGTCTTGATCTTGGCCTGCCCTGTAGTCTAGATGCCATTTTAGCGGATGACCCACGAGCAGCTGCTCGCGTTCTTCATTTTATCAACTTGACCAACCTTTCTAAGGACCTTTGATTATGCTGTTTTTTTTTTTTTTTAATCCTATGCCTGTCAGTCTGTCTTTTATCGTGTTTTCCCTTTTCGTTGCTGTTTTAAACTTGTTCCTGGCGGTGCATTCCTAACGTAGTCTGGGCGCTAATGACCATTGAAGTTCTGCGCAAAAAAAAAAAAAAAAAAAAAAAAAAAAAAAAAAAAAAAAACTGTCATTTGACCACCTATCCCTGCTCCCACTCTAGCACTACACAGCCTTCTATTCCACTAGCACACCCACAGTCTCTTTTCCCAATTTCTCCTTTTTGTTGTGCCTTCTGCAGCTCAAGATCTCCTCTAGATGGTGAGTAGCAATCTATCCTTTTCATAAAATGAGGTTTAAACTTTCTTTTCATTCATGAAAATCTACACCTTATACAATAATGCAGTGCCTGTGTGATTCCACATTATGATATAGGCACTGCTGTCACTCCAGCCATTTTGAATTACATTTAAATGTATTTACATTTAAATGTATTCACAATTGTGAATATGGACAACCATCAGCTGTAGAATGGAATGCCTACAATGAAAATTTGTTTGTGCTGGACTGGGATTCAAAACAGGACTTCCCACTCATGATAAGTGGGAAATCCAGGTTGAGTTCTGGTGCACCACAAATTTTCATTGTCGGCATTCCAATCAATAGCTGATGGTTGTCCATATCCACAATTGTGAATCAGTGTAATGTACTACATCTTATAATTCTATGGTTCTTAAAGGATAACCACATCACTCCTATTCTGTCCAGGTCCTTTATGAACCTGTATGCTCCATTAGCCTCAAACTGCTCCAACAGTTCAGATAAAATGCCTTTTCTTCAAGTCTTGTGGCCTAATGTGAACATTCGTAGAAATCATCTTGAGCACACCTTTGAATATCCGAGAGTCTCAGTCATTGCTCACACACTTTGAATATTCTCCAATAGCTGTAGAGTCAATTGTCAAGTTGTGATGCTACAGTCTGTTTGAAAATCATATCCGTATAATTCATGATGTTGAGAGTTGTCACTGTGACAGGCCATCCCTAATGTGGCCTATTATGGAGCCCAGTTTCTGCATTTTCTGATGCTTTAATTCTCTTTACCCATTGCCTAACAGTAATCCTATCAACTACATCATTACTATACACTGCACACAACCATTTATGGATGATTAGATTATATTAGATTAGATTAATACTAGTTCCATGGATCATGAATACAATATTTCATAATGATGTGGAACGAGTCAAATTTTCCAATACATGACATAATTAAGTTAATTTAACAACATAATTAAGTTAATATAACAACTTTTTATTTGCTTTAGTTTTTTTTATTTTTTATAATTTTTTTGCTTGTTTTTTTTTTCTTTTTTTCTTAATTTATATCTAAAAATTCCTCTATGGAGTAGAAGGAGTTGTCATTCAGAAATTCTTTTAATTTCTTCTTAAGTACTTGTTGGTTATCTGTCAGACTTTTGATACTATTTGGTAAGTGACCAAAGACTTTAGTGCCAGTATAATTCACCCCTTTCTGTGCCAAAGTTAGATTTAATCTTGAATAATGAAGATCATCCTTTCTCCTAGTATTGTAGTTATGCACACTGCTATTACTTTTGAATTGGGTTTGGTTGTTAATACCAAATTTCATAAGAGAGTATATATGCTGAGAAGTTACTGTGAATATCCCTAGATCCTTAAATAAATGTCTGCAGGATGATCTTGGGTGGACTCCAGCTATTATTCTGATTACACGCTTTTGTGCAATAAATACTTTATTCCTCAGTGATGAATTACCCCAAAATATGATGCCATATGCAAGCAATGAGTGAAAATAGGCGTAGTAAGTTAATTTACTAAGACGTTTATCACCAAAATTTGCAATGACCCTTATTGCGTAAGTAGCTGAACTCAAACGTTTCAGCAGATCATCAATGTGTTTCTTCCAATTTAATCTCTCATCAATGGACACACCTAAAAATTTTGAATATTTTACCGTAGCTACATGCTTCTGATTAAGGTCTATATTTATTAATGGCATCATACCATTTACTGTACGGAACTGTATGTACTGTGTGTTATCAAAATTCAGTGAGAGTCTGTTTACAAGGAACCACTTAGAAATTTTCTGAAAGACATTATTGACAATTTCATCAGTTAATTCTTGTTTGTCAGGTGTGATTACTATACTTATATCATCAGCAAAGAGAACTAACTTTGCCTCTTCATGAATATAGAATGGCAAGTCATTAATATATATTAAGAACAACAAAGGACCCAAGACCGACCCTTGTGGAACCCCATTCTTGATAGTTCCCCAGTTTGAGGAATGTGCTGATCTTTGCATATTATGAGAACTGCTTATTTCAACTTTCTGCACTATGCATATTATGAGAACTGCTTATTTCAACTTTCTGCACTCTTCCAGTTAGGTACAAATTAAACCATTTGTGCACTGTCCCACTCATGCCACAATACTTGAGCTTGTCTAGCAGAATTTCATGATTTACACAATCAAAAGCCTTTGAGAGACCACAAAAAATCCCAATGGGTGGTGTTCGGTTATTCAGATCATTCAAAATTTGATTGGTGAAAGCATATATGGCATTTTCTGTTGAAAAACCTTTCTGGAAACCAAACTGACATTTTGTTAGTACTTCATTTTTAAAGATATGTGAAGCTACTCTTGAATACATTACTTTCTCAAAAATTTTGAATAAAGCTTTTGGAAGAGAGATTGGACAGTAATTGTTGACATAAGATCTATCCCCTTTTTTATGCAAAGGTATAACAATAGCATATTTCAGTCTATCAGAGAAAATGCCCTGTTCCAGAGAGCTATTACACAGGTGGCTGAGAATCTTACTTATCTGTTGAGAGCAAGCTTTTGTATTTTGCTGGAAATGCCATCAATTCCATGTGAGTTTTTGCTTTTAAGCAAGTTTATTATTTTCCTAATTTCAGAGGGAGAAGTGGGTGAGATTTCAGTTGCATCAAATTGCATAGGTATGGCCTCTTCCATTAACAGCCTAGCATCTTCTACTGAACACCTGGATCCTACTATATCCACAACAGTTAGAAAATGATTATTAAAAATATTTTCAACTTCTGACTTTTTGTTCGTAAAGTTTTCATTCAATTTGATGGTAATACTGTCTTTCTGTGCTCTTGGTTGACCTGTTTCTCTTTTCATAATATTCCAAATTGTTTTAATTTTATTATCAGATTTGCTGATTTCAGACATGATACATATACTTTTCTTAATATAGCACAGTAGTTTTTATAATGTTTGATAGTTTCTTGGTCACTACTCTTTCTTGCTGTCAGATACATTTCCCTTTTCCAGTTACAAGATATTTTTATACCCTTAGTAAGCCATGGTTTGTTACATGGTTTCTTACGAGTATATTTATCTATTTTCTTGGGGAAGCAGTTTTCAAATGCATTTACAAAAGCGTCATGAAATAAATTATATTTTAAATTGGCATCAGGTTCATGGTACACCTCATCCCAGTCTAACTCCTGTAGGCTTTCCCTGAAATTTGCAATTGTTAAATCATTGACTGAATGTACTACTTTGGAGGACTGTTTAGTACTGCTGAATGGAACTATGTCATATATTGTAACTAGCTGTGCACCATGATCAGAAAGACCATTCTGAACAGGCTGAGCATTTATCTGGTTAAACTTATCTTGGTCTATAAAGAAGTTATCTATCAGTGAGCTGCTATCCTTTTCCACCCGAGTAGGAAAATCAATAACAGGTGTCAAATTGAAAGAACCGAGTAATACTTCAAGGTCATTTTTCCTATTACCCTCTTTCAGAGACTCTACATTGAAGTCCCCACAAATAATCATTTGCTTCCCCCTGTCTGACAGATAGCACAACAAAGGAGTCCAAATTTTTCAGAAATAGATGAAAATTTCCTGATGGGGACCTATATACAGTTACAATTATAAATGTGCCTTTATTTAATTTAAGCTCACAGGCACATGATTCTATATGTTTCTCTACACAAAACTTTTTTGTTTCTATACTTTTTGCACAATGATAACTTTTGACATATATGGCAACTCCTCCTTTCTCCATATTTTCTCTAATTACATGTGCAGAGAGATTATATCCACTTACATTTATCTTATCCATATCAGTAACAATGTGCTGCTCAGACAGGCATAGTATATCTACTTCATCCTCAGCTTCTAAATCTTCTAAACAAACCAGAAGCTCATCTATATTAGTCTTTAAACTTCCAATATTTTGATGAAATATACTTATATTATTTTTAATTACACTTTTATGCGAACCTTTCCTCATTCTAACATTTGCAGTACTCTCATTGTGCTTAGGCCTAGTTCCTATACCAGTGGTCACATGGTTTTCAGAGAGGCAGATTATGTCAACTGGGTTGGGTGACTTTAATTCATCAATGCAATCACCTAGGACTGAGATACAACTTGGTGGAGATAAAATTTCTGGTGATTGGTGAAAATTTATAATTGACAGCTGTGATTGGTGATCCAATGTGCTAGAATTGTGCTGTTTAATTTCTTTCCTAAACTGAAGATTTGTTTCAATCCTGACCTCTCATAGAACTTGAAATCTTTCTGTCTTACCTACCCTAAAAAAGGGTGCTGCTCCAACACCTGTAACCACTGGCATTTTACCATTCATGGCAGTGCCTCCCCCCCTTAAATTTCCTGCTATTACCCCAGCCAATTTACCCTTCCCTTTCCTGTTGAGATGTAGGCCGTGCCTGGTATAGTCCCACCTACTGAGAGAATCAACAGGAACCACACCAATATGAGTCCCCACACCCGACCCAAGCAGCCGTTCCAACTCCAAATTAACTCTCCCAACAGAAGAGTTCAAATGAGGCCGGTCATGGCGTCTCAGGACAGATACAAATTCAACATTGGTGTGTCTCAATGCCGATGCAATCTTTACCAGGTCACACTCTATAGTGTACCCAGGATCTCTGTCGATACTGTTCCCTGGCCCTCCCACAATAACCATGGTGTCTTACCTGGTAAATCCTTTACAGAGTGAACCTAAATCCTCTGTCACCTGATCCAGACTAGCATTTGGTTTGAAAACATTTGTGACCTGGTATTCTGGTCCTAATTCCTCATGCAGAAGTTGGCCTACACCTCTGGCATGAGAACTGCCTAACAACAAAACTTTCTTCCTTTTCGATGACTTTCCTACATTCTTTTTCAATTTCCTATTGAAAGTTTGTTGTGTCCTGTCTACACCTACCTCTGCTTGAGGCTCATCAGTTTCTAACTGAAGCAACAGGTCAAACTTATTTTTGACATTCACCACAAAACTGTCAGACTTAGTTTCTAGGCCTGTTCCTTCTGTTACCTGTTGCCACTTCCCACCTCTCTTTGCCCTTCTCCCTCCTCAACCTGTCCAGATCTTCCCTAGCCTGATCTAGCTCAGCCCGAAGGGCAGCAATTTTCCCCTCCTGTTCCACTATCTTCCTATCTCTGCTGTAAATCCTACATAACCACTGATGAGCCTGATCCACTTTCCCAACACCCACGCCACTGTAGTCCCCCCAATTTAAAAAACTACTGCATCAATCACACCAAACCTTGGAACTAACAACTCTACAGCAAGTCAGGCACTTCTCACTCATGGTAAAAATAATACTTTAGCTAGAATAAATCAATTAAATTACCGAAAATCAAAAAAGACATTACAAGAATTAAGCCTATTCACAAATGTATATAAGCAAGTTTCTGATTTAAAATTCCACTGCTTTTCTGAGATCTGTATTAAAACAATGAAGGTATACGCTATTTATTATATATTTCACTCAATGGAATGAACACAATTTCTTTTCTGCAACGAAGAATTCAATTACAGCACATTATTTATAATGGTGTGATGTGAAGATACCATTTTCATGTTTTGCAACATCTCTGACATCTGTTTTGACTGTTCAAAAGTTTGCACATGTGTAGAAATAATATCAAATTTGAACAACCTAAAAAGATTTTTTTTACTATACATATTTATGGCTGTAAAAATTGGTGCATTATTTATTGAAGAAACCTCATTGTTAATACTGAATATCGATGGCTGACATATTTTTGTCCATCCTGGTTTCATATTTCATACAAACTGCTGATATGATGGCTCACTACATAATTCTGTGATACATTTTAAATATAAAGAAGAAGTTATATGAGTAAAGCTCTGGGTTGTCACAAGAGAGCACTGTCAAGTTCTTGTAAGCAAATAGTTACACTTGTAAACCTGTGCAAATAAATCAACACATCACATAATTATATGTTAAAGTAAACATAAAGGAATACAATATAAGAGAAAATATTTTCCAGTGCAACACTAGAGGAAAGTATAAACTGATATTCGTGGGCACGGGCTGGTATAAATGGCCCACTCACCTAAAATCATTTCCCTACAAATTTCCAGCTTATGCTCCAGTGTTTATCTTTGAAACATCATCAAATTAAATTGCTTAATTGGTTGTCAGGAAATTAATTTTATGATACAACATATACCTTTGATATATATAATCATAATGTTTTATTTTAAAATTCAAAGTGTATTCTGTCTGTGTGGTGCTATGTATGTCTGTAATTTAAGTGATGAGGCCTATCTCATTGATATGATCACTGGCGAATAAAGATTTTTTATTCTGTCTCTAATTTAGACAGTCACTTGCTCTTTACTACTGCCTTTTATTCTCTCATATTATATTTGGTTTTGTTGCCTGCTAAAAGATAGCTTACAAGCAGTTAAATATACAACAGCAAATGTTCAGTTTGCCATCATTGTGACTAATTTTCAGGATGGATCTGGAACTACAGTGACTCAAACATTGAAGAGATTAATGAACAAAATGCAAGTAACAGGTAAGAGAGTAATTCTCTAAACTGTCAAAAAGGCTACACTGTAGATGAATATTCTCATCACTAGCCTTTGATTTCTGATATATGACATCTTTTTGCAATATTTATTGATGATAACTTTCTACTTCCAGATGCCTAGGCTGTTTTACTGAAAGTGGAAGAGATTTGTATGAAAATGTCAATGATTTTAACAGAGAAACAATAGTAAAATTAGTGGATTAAACACAGAAACATTATCAATAAATCTCAAGCTAACAGTCTACATTTCTACCCATTCTACATTTTTTTCTTTATTTCTGGATTAATTATAATACTGCACTGAATACACAATAAAATTAATGAAACAATGGAAAACCCAGGATGGAATATAACAATATTATGAGAAGGAAAGTTGCTACTCACCATATAGCAGAGATGCTGAGTCGCAGATAGGCACAACAAAAAGACTCACAACTATAGCTTTCGGACATTAAGCCCTTTGTCGACAATAGACAGATATGCATGTGAGAGCACACGCGCACCCACCCCACCACCTGCGTGCCCACACACACACACACACACACACACACACATGTACAAATGCACACACACGTGCAAATGCAAATGCAACACACACACACACACACACACACACATGACTGTGTTACTTTTGCGTATTTGACAAACTTTATTATCATTTAAAAACACTTTATATACTAAAAGTAACAGTTTCTGAGATCAGCAACAAATTAAACAGCAAGTAAAAACAAAGGGAACAACAGTCTGGGTATCAGCAACAATCATAAAATGAAGCAGGGCCTTTTATCAAATTATAACTCTGTGTAGATATGTCCATAAAACTGAAAACCTCAAATGTCAAATTATGACCAAATAATATTGTCATTTGAACCACATACTGTATATATTTTAACAAAGGGCACAACTTGGAAGAATATTAATGGATGCAAATATTTCAAATACAGTTTTTCATAACCTTTGACAAGAACATGATAAACTTGCCCCACTGGGCTTATTCAACATTTAAACTACCATGAAACAAAGGTTCATGAATTTCAGAACTAAAAAAAATAACACATATGAAATGTCAGGACTAGGCACTGCCTCTATATCTCCAGTGAGAAATAAATTCTGGCACCATAGCTAATCTTAGAATTCCATGACTGGAAAACAGATTTAATATTTGGCACTACAGCTTTTTCATTCCCCTCTCCCTTAAAAAATAAATAAATTAAATAAAAATATTCAGTATCAATAAACTCTACCCTGCACAAGACCACTCACAGTTAACAACATCCAGCCAAAATGTTTGGCAGAGATATATCCCTCAAGCACTAGCCACACAATGCAGATTATATGCTTTCCCTCTTACAAGATTTGAGTGGTAGCACCAAACACATTAAATAGAACCTAACTGGGTGATGATGACCTGATGAAATAAGGAACAACTAAAAACAATGCATTTGCATTTAGGCACTGCTCCCATCCATGAAATGCAGTCAATGTTGGCCAAACTGAGCACAAAGCCAGTGCCATTACAGCCCCCAGCATTAGAAGAAAGGGGGGGGGGATGACTGCCACTTTAAACAAACTACTAAACCAAAAGATCAAGGAATCTGCAACAGGAGTAGCTCCCATAATAATTAAACAACACTTGGACAAGTTTAAAACATATTACACTGTTAAAATAAGGGGTACCAAAGTGGCAGAGAATAACTGGCCACTTAGGCTCTTAGTGTAGTAACACTGTTCACGTTACGTCGCACTTCACTTAGCGTAGACCGGGACTGTGTCCTAGGCATGCCCGATGTAGACTGACTGCGCTCTGCCTGTCCTGCCGGAGTTGTTGTTGTTGTTACGCCGGCAGAGGGCGCGTCCGAATTCTCGCGTGCCCTCTGGTGGACGGGACTCTACTTGCGGCAACTACTGTCCATGACGCGCCGTGCCAATGTGCGCCTCCCGCGATCTTTCTGGTGGCTACTACACTCCTCCTCCTTCGGGTGGTGAAGCCACTGTAATCCACTGCGTCGAAAGGTGGAGCGTCGGGCAGGAGCGATGACCTCCACATCCATGGGATGGCCGGAGTCGAGGGAATCTGCCAACCCTCGAGCCGGAACCTTCGAATATGGCTGGAAATGACCCACATGAAGAGGCCCCCGTCGTCCCACAACCGGAGCCCGGGACAGAACGGGCGACCAGCTGTCGAACTCCGGATCCTGTTCCACCTCAGGAGGGGCAAGACCCAGTGGCGGGGATGAAGGGGAAGGGACGACCACAGGGGAACTAGCCCCCTGCGAAACCGGGCCGGCTAGGGGGGCCAGCTCTCGCTGGGGCAGCTCTAATGACGGCGATGCCGGTGCTGGAGCCACTGGAGGCTGCCAAGGCTGAGAACCATCACAGTGCGGCAGAGTCACAGCGGGGAGAGGAGGGAACGTCCCCTGTGAAACCAATACAGGTGCCGGCAATGGGGAAGCCGGTGTCCGAGAGGGCAGAGGGTGGGTGCCCAAACGTGGACGTAGCTGATTTTGGTGACGACGTACCACCCGGTCCCCCACCTGCAAGGTATAGAGCCGGCGGCCATGTCGGTGCAGGACCACCGCCGGTATCCAACGTGGATTGCGACCAAACCCACGGGCCCAGACTGACATACCCAGTGGAAAGCCAGGTACTCCGTTTTGGGAAGACTGGCGAGGACCAGGCTGGAGGAGGTGCAGCAGAGTCCTAGGTTGACGCCCATGGAGGAGCTCTGCGGGGCTGCGGTCTCCCATTGGTGTGGTCCGGTATGCCGTCAAGAAAAACGTCAATGCTTCCTCTGCAGGAAATTCGTGCACATACTTTTTCATCTGTGTCTTAAAGGTGCGCATCATGCGCTCAGCTTCCCCATTCGATTGTGGATGGAAGGGGGGAGAGCAAACGTGCCGAATACCGAAGCGCCTACAAAAATCCTGGAAGGTCTGCGAAAGAAACTGCGGTCCATTGTCCGAGACCAGGGTGATTGGCAGACCTTCCACAGAAAAGATTTTTGCTAGTGCCTGGATTGCAACGTCTGAAGTGGTTGAGGAGCAGCGAACCACATATGGGAATCGGGAATAAGCATCAATGACAATGAGCCAAAAGCCATTGAGAAACGGCCCTGCAAAATCGATGTGAACACGTTCCCACGCCTGGGTTGCCGGCGGCCATGAAGAGAACGCTGCCCTGGGAGATGCTTGTTGGCTCGCACACTGGGAACAGGCGGCCACCAAGTGCTCAATTTCTCTGTCAATACCGGGCCAGTACACATGTCTGTGAGCCAAGGTTTTAGTACGGGAAACACCCCAGTGCCCCGCATGTAATAACTTGAGGACCTCCCGTCGTAAACTTGCAGGAACAACCACGCGAGGAGCTGTATCATCGGTAGCCAGAAGGAGAACTCCGTCCAAGACCGAGAGACGGTCTCGTAGAAGAAAATAATTACGAAGAGGGTCCGAGGCCCGGCCCGGAGGGCGGGACGACCACCCCTGCTGAATGAGGCGAACTACTTGCCGGAGAACCGGGTCAGCCGTTGTTTCCCTGGCGACTCGAGAACTAGTGATCGGGAAGCCATCAACTGCCTGGCGGGACGCCACATCCAAATGAAAACACATAATCTCCTCTCGATCAAATGTAGGGTCCGGGCCCACCGGAAGACGGGAAAGAGCGTCGGCGTTGGCATGCTGGCCTGTAGGGTGAAAACGAATGTCATAATGGTACTTAGAGAGGAACAAGGCCCAGCGCTGTAGTCTGTGGGCCGCCCTATCCGGAATCTGAGAGGCGGGGCCAAATAACGATATTAACGGCTTATGGTCAGTGATTAACTGAAACTTTGTGCCATACAAGAAAGGGTGAAACTTGGTAACAGCGTAGACAATGGCCAAAGCCTCTTTTTCCACCTGGGAGTAATGGGCCTGCGCGGGACTAAGCGTTTTCGATGCAAACGCCAGTGGTTGCTCGGAACCATCTGCGTTGCAATGGGCCAGGACCGCCCCCACCCCATACTGTGAAGCATCCGTAGCCAGGACTAACGGCTTATGGGGATCAAAAGTAGCCAAACAAGGGGCTGACGTGAGGAGGCCCTTCAACGAGGTGAACGCTCGCTCGCATGCCGGCGACCAATCAAAAGGAACACCCTTGTGCAGAAGGCAGTACAGGGGGTGGGCTATAGTGGAAGCCCTGGGAATGAACCAGTGGTAATAGGCGATCTTGCCTAAAAAAGCTTGTAACTCCTTCAGCGATGTGGGCCGAGGAAGGTTGACGATACCTTGGACCAAACTTCCTAGTGGCTGGATGCCATGCCGAGAGATGGTGTAGCCCACATACTCAATGGACGGTTGGAAGAAGGTTGACTTCTGCAGGTTGCAACGCAAGCCCACAGACCTGAATTTGAGAAAGAGGGTGCGAAGGTTGTGCAAGTGGTCCGTCGTGCTGCGGCCCGTGACAATTATGTCATCCAGGTAATTAATACAATGAGGGATTGTCGATGTGACATGCTCAAGATAACGCTGGAATATCGCCGGGGCACTGGATATTCCAAAAGCCAACCGCTGGTATTGGTAAAGGCCAAACGGGGTGTTGACGACTGCCAGCCGTTTGGAGTCCTCATCAAGTGGTATCTGATGATAAGCCTCTGACAGATCGATTTTCGAAAAATAGTGGCCTCCCGCCACGGCGGAGAACAATTCATCAGCACGAGGCAAAGGATAGGTGTCCACCACCAATTGGGAATTAATGGTGGCCTTAAAATCGCCACAAAGACGTAATTTTCCAGAGGGCTTCTTGACAATAACGAGGGGCGAAGCCCACTCACTGGAAGAAATGGGAAGAACGACCCCTAGGGCCGTCAGCCGGTCTAGCTCTTCCTTTACCTGAGGGCGGAGAGCCAAGGGGATCTGCCTGGCGCGTAGAAAACGCGGGCGAGCCGACGCCTTCAACGTTAAGTGAGCTTCAAAATCTGAAACACGCCCCAGGCCCTCCTCAAAAATGTCTGGAAAGTCTGAGATCAAAGATTCTAATGAGTGATAGGGAACGTCTTCGGAGACCAACTGTATGGTGTCAGCGATAGAAAAACCGAAAGCTTGAAAGGCATCCAGGCCAAAAAGGTTAGCGGAGCTCGCATCACTGACAACAATAAAAGTAATAGGCCGAGTGACTGATTTGTAAGTCACGTCGGTAGTGAATTGACCCAGTAGGGGAATGAACTGTTTACCATAACCGCGTAGACGCCGGTAAACTGGCGCCAACGGGGGCGATCCAAGGTCGGAATACGTTTGTGCATTCAACAACGAAACTGCCGCGCCCGTATCTACTTGCAGTTGTAACCGGCGCGACCGAACTGACACCTCGATAAAGAGTTTGCATGCCGATGCGTCGGGAGCCTGGCCCGATGAAACTTCCTGAATGTCAACGTCCATGTCCTCTGTACTTGCTTCCTTCGATTCCTTTGAGGCTGAGCGGCAAACTTTAGCAATGTGACCGTTTTTATGACATTTGCGACAAACGGCCCAACGCTGGGGGCACTTTGACCGATCGTGATGTATATAGCACGACGCACAGGACGGCAACAGGGACCGGCGGCCGGAATTCTGTTTACGCGCCGCGCGGGAGCGGCCGTAACGGCCGGATTGTACCGCTCGCACGTCGTCCACCCCAGACACAGTGGACGCGGCCGCGCCGCCCTGAACCTCCGCGACGTCGCACCACGCTTCCAGCTGTTGACCTGCTGCGTGAGAGACTTCATACGATTGAGCAATGGACAGTACTTCTTCGAGGGAAGGGTCTTCTAACTGCAGGGCCCGTTGCCGGACCTCCCTATCAGGGGCCGAACGAACAATGACGTCGCGTACCATAACATGGGCATACGACTCCCGCGACTGCTCCGTGACAAAATGACACTTGCGACTAAGACCGTGCAGGGTTGCGGCCCATGCCCGGTAAGACTGATGGGGCTGTTTCTTGCATTGATAGAACTCGACCCTAGCCGCCACAACATGCGTGCGGCGGCGATAATATGAAGACAGCAACGAACACAATGCGTCAAAAGACAAGGACGAGGGTTCCTGCAACGGCGCCAGCTGCCGCAAAACTTGATATAGCGAGGGAGATATCCAAGACAAGAAGAGAGCACGACATACCTCCGCATCGGCAACATGAAACGCCTGGAAATGCTGCCGAAGGCGATGTTCATATGCGTCCCAATCCTCCGCCGTCTCGTCATACGGGGGAAAGGGAGGAGGGAACGGCGCCGGAGCAGACGGCGGTGAGAGCAACGCCGGAAGCACTTGTTTCATGGTGGCCATGAGCTCCGTCTGCTGCGCAACCAAAACCCGCACCAAGTCCTCCATGCCGTGGAGAAACTGCGAAACCGGAACAACGACGCAACACGCGAAAGAACGACCCTACTCGTCGCCAATTGTGTAGTAACACTGTTCACGTTACGTCGCATTTCACTTAGCGTAGATCAGGACTGTGTCCTAGGCATGCCCGATGTAGACTGACTGCGCTCTGCCTGTCCTGCCGGAGTTGTTGTTGTTGTTACGCCGGCAGAGGGCGCGTCCGAATTCTCGCGTGCCCTCTGGTGGACGGGACTCTACTTGCGGCAACTACTGTCCATGACGCGCCTTGCCAATGTGCGCCTCCCGCGATCTTTCTGGTGGCTACTACACTTAGAATTAGAAAAACATGAGTTACATGAAAGAGTTACAAGATTGCAATTACGTAAGTTGGCAAGCGGCAATCTCCACTGACCACTTAGGCTTTTAGAATAAGGAAAACAGCAGTTGCATGAAACAGTTAATAGATAACAACTACACATCTTAGGGAACGGTGACCTCCTTGGCATAGATGGTGTGTAGAAGCACAGCTGCAAAGGCAGTACAATCGAAGAGTCCCATAAAGTGAAATACCAGTCTGTCCATGATGTACACTCAATACTGCCGCAGTTACACCACTCAGTGAAATAGCTAAAGCTGAGTAAACATGTTACAGTACACATGCACTATTAGTATCATAAAACAAGATGGTAGAATAGAAAAATATTTCCAGAAATACTGCCAAGCTTGGATTAAGAAATCTAAAAAGCCAGAAAATTGCAACTCAACTTGGCTCCTCTTTGATTTACAAATGTACCGGGAATGAGACAGGTGGGGCCATGACACTTTTATGTGACCAGAACAATTGCAAAAGTTCAACCTATGCTTCCAGGTAAGAAGTGGTTTTCTCAGAGCCAAAATTCAAGCAACAAGAAGGGTTAATTCTGTGGCCACAAATCAGTTGTCACGCACAACTAAATAAGCACGCGGCAAATTAATCAATTCTACACTAGGCAAGGGTGAGTCCAGAAGCCATTGTACACACACAAACTTCCCAATGCCTAAAGTCAGTACAAATTTGACCCACATGACCCCTTGACTCTGAGAGAGGAGGACCTCACCACCCAAATACCATTGGTCCCAGCTCACTACTCCCCATGGCAGCACCTTGCTTCCCCAATCACAACACAGGGTATGTATGACCTGGGACAACTGGGAGATCTGGGAAAAACCTGGGAATTTTTTCATCCAGGAGAAAACTGGGAAAAACCTGGGAATTTTTTACAATTCCGGGAGTTCTTCATTGTTTTAGTTTTCTGTCAAATTTTTGTAATTTTGACTGGTAAGAACCGATACTCTAACATAGGATATTACTGTATCCCACTACTGCAGAACAATACTTCAACAATAAAACATAAACGAGAAAAAAAAAAAGAAAATAACTTAAACTGCAAAGGAAATGTGGCATATTCAATGACACACAGTGCTCATGCAAGCGTCTGCCAACAGCAAAATGTGTCAGTCTTTAGGAAGACAATGCAATGCTTCATAAAAAAAAAATTTCCTCCGATGAACGTGAAGTCACAAGTGTTTACATTAGATTCGTTTTAGCAGCTACGAGCAGGCTCATGCGCATGCGAATTCAGTCACATTTGAGTAGTAGATTCTCCCACTTCTGGCTACAGGAATGTGGCTGTTGGCTGTGCAAGCAGTTGCAACAAGCAGCTAGATGCTACCGGGAAAAGGGGGGGGAGGGGGGCAAATTCAAATTCTTAAGGAAAAAACTTGTTTCACAAAGCGCCTAGCATCCAGCGCACATTGGTCTATTGATTATTCAAATGATTTTGAAACGCACCTATGTTCATTTTTGAACATTTGTGAACACATTTTATGTTGATTTCTGAATGAATCATAAGTTGATTTTTGAATGCCTGCATAGTGTACATGATGTGTCTGTCAGACAAAAGGGCATGGGCTACATGAGCCGAGCGGAGTAAAGCCTAACAGATGAATGCCAATCACTGTCCGATTATGTGGTTAATTGGGTTTGTGAATAATCAACATTGTTATAATTACAAGCGAAATCCATAGATTCAGACTATCAGAATGGAAATAAACAACTAACAGGAATAACAGATGAGCAAGATTACATGTTATCTTCTCCGTCTATCCAAGAAAATAAAAATTTGACAGAAAATTTTGGGCCAGATCGCTACATTAGTAAGGCTCAGTTGTACAGTCCCTGGCTAGCATCTGCTTACACTCTATTCTGGAAGTAACGTGGAAAACGTGTTGTACAAACATGTAACAATGCGTAACCGGAGAATAATCACTGGATAACTAAGCCTGTGATTCTGGCAGGGTTAGTGAAGTTAACCAGCGAACAGATTTTGACACTGGCAGGAATAGCTACAGAATTGGTGATGACAAGATTGTTTGTTAGAACGAGAAAGGAGAAGAAACGGGAACAGCGCACAAATTATGGAAGAATAAGACAATTCCAAATTTATATAAAAATTTTGTAATACTAGTTTTCGATCTCATGTTTGAGAAACTGGTGCATATGAATGAAATGTAGTAGGCCTAATATGCATTTGATATTGATACTTCATGAATTATATTCTGTCGTGTTATAAAAATGACCATTTGTGCCAAAACAGTCTCATTTATTTGGTGTATGTTTCAAAATTGATGCAATATTAGAAAATCCTTTTTTGCTTTATCTAGCGGACAGTGACAAAATAGATGTAATCAGATCGAGAAACCACACCAGTCTTGGGTTTTGTTTGTATTAACTGCTTTTTCAGTATTGTATAATGATATTTCGGTTTTTCATGTAGCAAAACATTTGACAAACTTCGATGAGGTAATAGGTTCTTTCGCAGAAAGGCAAGCTTGCCATGTAAAGCTGTAGCAAGATTCGAGAGAAAAAAATGCTAGGAGCTAAGGATTGAAGAAATGTGTACTTTGTTGCTTGTCTCTTGTCTTTATTGGTTTTATGTATCCTGTATTTAATTTTGTGTCACACAAAACACCAAGTTATTAGCTAATAGGCAATAAAGAGTGCAAATTTTCTGAAGAGTTCTTGTTCTCCCAATTACAAATGATCCCATCCGCTATTAATTCAAAGACTTAAAAAAAAGAAAAAGAGGGGCAGTCCGTCAAACCGGCCAACTGGGAGGTGGGAGCAGGAGAGGCACCACAGGACATTTCAGTTTTCACTGTCCTGAATATAGTTTGATGGCATCCATTACAAAATATACATGTTTCAATTCCATAGATCAAAATACAGTGACGTGCAATAGAAGAATGCTGTATGAAGAGGTGTGGTACTGCACTTTGGCACACTTAAGACCAAATAACGTCTTACATTTCCTTGAACACAGATGTTTTTTGTTTCAGACTTTTCAGAAGGATGTGCACTAAAAGATGAACATATTTTTGAAAATTCGATTTTTTTAGTATTGACCCGGTTAGCAAATATCGTAGATCCAGGGCTGATGCGCGAGTTATAGTGGGTGACCTGCATTTACATTGAGTGATTTTGCTGTTTCCCCTTCATTTACTCTCACGTCAAATGAAAACAAAATGGATATCGTGGCTGGGAGCTACCAAGTGAATTAGAATACATTCACATAATTACGGAAGGCTAAAATATGTTACTAGTTTCAGATTTTAGTTTATTTCCACCTTTCTGACAGTCAAGCATTAATTGCCTTGCAGAATCGTGAAGTTATTTTTATCTGTTTGCTAAAGAAATTTGACTTGTTACTTTTCCACAGAAGCAGTCAATGTATTTGAAATGAAATGTTTAATTCCACAGTACTGGCTAGTTTCAACTGTGTTCGCTGCATTGCAAGTGCACTTTTTCATCTTCTAGCACGTATGGCATTAGCCATAATAAAGAACCAAACAGATGTTATACAGTACTGGTGCTCCAAGAAAATTTACATCCCAAAAACCACACTGAAAAGCTTAATATCAGGTCGAGGTCTACTTCATTGGGAATCTGGAGATATGAATGTGCACTTTAATTATGCACTTTAAATGTGCACATTTTAGAATGGTTCATGAAATTCTGATGCTCTTGGAGTATCCTTTAATGTATTGTTTATTTTATAACATAATGTATTATCTTTCAATGTTTTACATGTACCTACATAAGGGCTTCCTCTTCATGGCTGGCCACTGTGGTCGAGTGGTTCTAGACGCTTCAGTCTGGAACCGCACGACTGCTATAGTCACAGGTTCGAATTCTGCCTCTGGCATGGATGTGTGTGATGTCCTTAGGTTAGTTAGGTTTAAGTAGTTCTAAGTCCTATGGGACTGATGACCTCAGATGTTAAGTCCCATAGTGCTCAGAGCCATTTGGACCATTTTGAGCCTACATCATGGTAGCTGCGCAAGCACGGTGTCACCTGTTATCTGCACTCTCCGGCAACTGCTGAAATGAACCTATTTCTAACAGGTTGCGGGAAAATATTGCAAATGGTGGTTTGAAAGCATTACTTTCAAAGTAAATATCCTTTTACGTCAGTTGAACTATGTGCGAGAATGTATCATGAATTCCTTAAATCACAGAGCGTCTGACTCTCATTTAAAAGTCAACTCTTTGATGACGAGCCCTTTAGAATTTCGAATCTTGAAGATCAGATATTTATGCCATTATTAAAAATTTTAGTGGCACACTTGAGTGATATATCTTAAAGTGTAACATGCGCAAAAAAGAAAAACACTAGATGCGAAAGCTTAGCTTCTCTTGCAGCTTATTAACCTTAGAGACCAATATGATATGTTAAAGCTTTGCTTTTCTTGTAGCAACACTTTGCGTATGAATTCAAACTGTTAACTTTCCCTGTTTGTGTGTTCATGCTACTTAACAGTGATGTTGCTGTTGGCTGATTACATCACGTGTCTTATGCTCTGAATTTCCGCTCTCATCGGCTGGCTTACAAAAGCACCTCGCAATCTCGATTTCAATGATTCAGAAAGTAACATGCTGTGTTTGGTGGAATTCCAATGTATATTTTTGTAATATGAAAATATGCAGCGTACATGTTGCTGCACATCAAATATATTTCCAAAACATGTCTTTTTCCCTCAGTTTAGTTTTCTAAAGTGCTGCAAAATTCAATGTCCATGTATAAAAACAATAACCATTCAAAGTATTGATAAATTTTGCAGTTCGGAGGAAAATATACTGTCACTTAACATAGAAAAAGTGTGTTTTTACCCGGGAGAAAGTGTATTTTTAACCGGGAAATCTGGGAAAAATCCAGGAATTTTTTTTCCTTGTCCACGTATACACCCTGCAACACCACCACACACCCTAGATGAACAGCATACTCTGTACTGTGGCTGCAAACTCATGCAAACAAGATGGACAATTTGTAAAAGGAGAGGCAGCTGGCACAGCTCAACTGTTACTGGCGCTTGCTCTAGTATTACCATTTTGACTTTTTCATGTGGACTCCTTCTCAACATGAACGCCACCCATAGTGTCATATCCCTATTGAGTGGCATGGTCCCATCCTTGCACTGCCTGGTACTTTCAAGTAACATCTTTTTTGCATATCGACATCTGCAAAATCTTTGAAAACAGCACTAATTTCTTTACAAGGGGGTTGTCATTAAGTACCTACACCAGAACAAACTAGATCAGTAATAGGTGGGACTAATGACATTTCTTTTCTGTGACAAAGCTGAGCTGACTCTTTATTAGTTAAGGAAGCCTCATCGTCATCTCCATGTACATTCAGATCAACTGACTTCTGAGAACTATTTATGAGTAATGACAAGCCACAATAAAAAGTAAAATACAACAAAACAAACTTTTGCATGTTCACATTTGCATGAATTCAGTAAATTTGGTGCTGTAATCTTGGCTTGTCAAAACATGCTCTTGATCACAAGGGCTCTACAATAGCAATAAGTAGAGGCTGACTGACAATAGCTCGATCAGCTGGCTGCTTTCCCAAATAAACAAAAATTAAAAGCATAAACCATTTTAAAATGACCAAAACACAGACACTTTGGCCAAAAATGTCATCTTAATGCTCTAAAATGTGAAAACTGTTTTGAAATGATGAAAAGAAGAGAATATCAAATACAAAATTTTAGATGTCAAGTAAGTAAACTTTTTATGTACTTATATATTTTACCAGGAGGGTAAATTAAATGATAAGCCATTTAATTATTTTATTAATCAATAAGCTCTTATTATTCTGTGAAACTAATCAAAAACACTTTTAATCTTTCCAAAGTGATCTCTGCAACTTAGTCAGTATCTGAAACCAGAGCTTGACAAGCAGCATGAAGTTCAAAATTAGTACACATTACATAGCATACATGGTTGATTTGGCTAGAAATAAACTTATTTGATAGTGAAAACATCTTTACTTTAATTAAAGTTTTTCCTTATGTTTCCTTTAAAATCAGGTATCAATCAATGGAAATTAAATTACATTGATGCATAACAACACTTGCACACATGTAGTAATAATATTAAATAGAAAACCATAGTATTTTGCTTTAATTTAAGCATTAGTTATGTATGTATATGTTTCTTAAAACAATCCTACAAGTTCAGTGAGGACCTCCAGCACTCAGGTCTTTTGTTCAGAATCATAGGTGCAGGTTGTTAAACTTGGATTTGATTTATGTTTAGTTAGACACCCAGGCTGTGGCACTTTTGCACAGTTTATCCCCTGTTACGCCAGCCCTGCCCACACAGCATGCAGCACAGCTCACTGCATTGCACCTTCCCCTGGAGAAACAGCAACCCACAGTTTCAGAAGTTCTCATTGGAGACAATTACAGCACTCTAGATCTAGATCTTGTCTGTGGTCCACTAGACAATCCTTGTGTTCAAATTGTGTCACATCATCTTTGCTGTAGTAGGCATTGAAGAAAGCCCCTGATGTTGAAGTTTCACAGCCACTGGGCAGGCCTTCAGTTCCTGCCTGTCGGCAATCTCCAACTCAGGAATTTAGTAGCACTACATGCAGAGGACATGGATGATGCCTCTGCACTTTTGCTTTCTTGAAGAAGTCTCCTAAACCTCAACTTTATACGTGGTGTCTGGCAAGCAACATGGGACATGATGGAGCCCAAAGTAGCAATTTAATAACTTTTCGTATAGTCTTAATTTTAGCACAGGCGTAAAAATCCATATCAAGTGTCTGGGCTGTATCTCACTTGATGGTGCTCAGTATTATAGAGCTCTTAGCCCTTTTACTGGGTGTACAGTTTCTACATGCAACCCAACTATCTCATTCCTTCAGGCCTGGGGATTAAATGTTTCACTTCATCATTCTGAGTATCTTCTGTTTGGAAAAAGAACAGGACATTATTTGTCATTTTGGCTTCACAACTGTGGAGCAGGAAAAATGGTGTCAAATCTGTAGCATCTTGTTTCATTGTGTTTCATGCAAATGTCATGATGAACGGTATTATACGAATGCATGGTATTGTATTCCAGCATCGCTGTTCAGCATTTGTGCACATTGAAAGCATATCAGCTAGGATCTTATTAAAGCATTCCATCATGCCATTTGTCTGGCATGGTAGGAAGCTGTAATTGTGTGAGTGATGTTGCAACTAGAAATTACCTCTGGTACTTTTCTTAACTGGAAAATTTTTCCACGATCAGAGATTATCACATGGATTGTCTTAACCTCAGAATGATGTTTTCTATGAGGAACCTCATAATTTACAGAGCTTTAGCAGTGGTTGGGGCAGTCATTGCATACTATTATCCATCAATACCTGTTTGTCAGCTCCCGGAACTCCCAAAGAGGTTAATTCTAACCCACTGGAATCATGCTGCTGCAGACAGAATTGATATTAGTTGTCTGACAGATAACTGCAGCATGTGCTTCCATCCCTGGCATTCCTTACAGTGGCTTAGCCTTCCTATGATTCTGTCTAGAGTCTTCACAAATGTCATGTGACTGGATGTTCTAGCATCTTGGAAGTACTTCAGGTTATCTGGCTGTAGATGAACTGGGATGATGAGTAACCATTTCTGTCCCGTTGCATCACACTTGCTATTATACAATGTTCCGTACATTATTTGAAATTCTCCTCTTGTCATTTCCTTCTCTTCCATGGCTTCTGTGTTTTCAGCAATGCTGTATCTTCCATTTGTTCAGCACTGACTGAGATTTGATACATATTGTTGTGTTCCACTTTTCCATACCACTGTGATACTATACTCCTGAAGCCCCAGTGCTCACCAGTCAACCTAACGTATGCTTCAAGCTAGTCAGCCAGCATAGAGAAGGGTATTCCATCACAACAGTGAATGATTTATGATTTGCCAAATAAATAAGGACAGAACTTGTTGATGCCTCAAACAACTGCAAGGCACTCTTTCTTGGTTGTACAGCAGTTCATCTTGGAGTTGGAGAGTACTCTGGAAAATGTGGTGTCTCCATTCAATGATTGTCATAGTGGACATGCCTTGGTACAAAGTCCTTTATGAATTCCTGTGGTATGAGCACTTTCATAGGAAATTTCTCACATTTCAAATGTCAAAAAATCTGTGATTGCTCTTATATTCTCTGTATCAAGACAGACTTCAAAGTTCACAAGCTGCCCTTAGAATTTTATTTCTCATGTAATGAAGAGGCACCTTTTTAGGACTTAAGTGAAAGGCTGGTATGAACACATGTCAACACAGTTTTCAGGTTGCTTAAATGTTGTTCAAATATCTGAAAAATGACAATATTATTAAAAGGATAGTTGCTACTCACCATATGGTTGAGATGCTGAGTTACAGATAGGGATTTTCCATTGTTTGAAGAATACAGTATTATCTAGATAGCAAAGACATCTATTTATGGTATTGATGCAGGTTGTCCCTCATATGCTTGAGAGTTACTGGAGCTTGCATGGTCAAAATAGCATAAATATAAACTCATAAAGGCTGTCAGATGTTATGAAAGCAATCTTTTTGTAGTCAGACTCATCGTTCTCCATTTTAGGGCCTGTCTGCCTGTTCATAGTTGAGAAATACTTTTTTCCTTTCAAGAAGTCTAGGACAGAGGTTCTCAAACTTCTTCATACTCCACTTCTGAAAAAAATTATTTTACCCCCTCTCCCCTCCTATTTTTCTTTCCTTCCTCACTATTCCTCATACTTGACACGAAAATGGCCCATGGTATCTATTTACTTCTAATTATTATTGCTGTCAATAACAACAATAATAGTAACTATTTGTGCATATGAGAGTGAAACACTTCTTTTAAAATTACCATACCTTTGTATTATTCAAAGATGATGAAAGTTAACAATGACAACTAGTTTATAAATAACCACAGTTGCATGTGCAATTATTCTAACTTAGCAAGTATGTGTATTTAAAAACTCACTCTTTATCCTCAGACAAAAACTTTTTCAAGAAAATTGCTACAGTCAAGTTGGTTGGCCATGACAAGGCTTCCCCTTCTAATGATCTTTCAGCAAACTTAATTTTTAATTCATCACTCATACCAGGGAGAAAACTATCACAGCAGTGTTGTATAGAATCAACTGGATGAAAATGCTTGTCACTGGGGAAACACTTTAGTGGCATAGTAGAAAATCTTGGGTGTGTTACATTACAGAATGTTTTTAGATAAGCCCCATCTTGTAGGTAACTGTTGTATTTGTTTTTTGATAATAGTGACATCACTAAGTAAATCTGACACATTTGAGTCTGTTATTTCAGCTATCTTCTGAATTTTTTCATCCACATCTGAGGCAACACTGTCTATTTTTTCATTTAACTTATTTATAAAGGTTGCAGCTTGTTTACTAGCGTCTCCAACAGCATCTTTACATCTAACTTCAACAGCTCCTATCTCAGATCTGAGATCCTTGTTTTCTTCCCCTATTTTTCTCTCTAATGATTGTATTTTGGATTCTGAAGCCCCTACCCTCCCCTCTACTTTTTCCACATGTTCATCTATAGTTTTCACTTGACAACATGCACCAACTAAGTCTTTTTTAATATTTGAAATTTGTGCATTTAGCTTTGATCTAATTAGATTAATTCTGAGAGTATTGTCTTTTCAAGTTTTTCACTATTTTTTCCATTGATGACATTAATGCAGTAAACATGTCTTGTCAATTTAACTGTTTGGGTTTTTCACTCAGCATTGTTTTACTTATGTGGGACTGTACCTGTTTCTCATGGTCTGGACTTGAAACTAAAATGCTACTGTCTAAAAATCCCAAGTCTGCCCTGATTTCATTTAACTGTTTTGGTTGACTGTTATCTAGTACATCCTGAAACATGTCTTTATCAGCTATGTCCTGTTTAAAGTCAGTAGTTGAAACTGGTAGGTTTGGCATAGTTATTTCATTGTTCTGATCACGAAAATTTTTTTGTAAATTTGTTCATAAATTATCAATGCAAAAAAAAAAAGAAATGGTCAAAATGTTCACACAACACTGCACTGAGAAAATACATAAACAATTTTTTTTAATTGGTACTTAGCTTATTATTGTCCTGAATTGAGTAGGTGGTGTCAACTTTAGTAATAATGTTTCAATCTTTACAACCATGTATGTCCATAGTGTTGCGTCATTCCAAAACTTCTCCACTATTACTATGGCAAATTATATCTGATTTAAATTAATTCCACTTTGCAACACAGTTACATGATTTTTGGTCACCTGAAACCGGTCCCGCAATCCTGAGGACACCACTTTGCTGTCTGTGAAATGGCTTGGGACAGAATGGCTGCCTCCGTGACCCATGCAGCACACTGTTGTGTGGTGGCCTTGTACGGCTGCGGAGTTGTAGCAACATCAGGATGCATCTGCAGTCGACTCAGCGGTCTTCGGCCCTGCCGCCCCAGCGCCGGGCTAACAATGTGCTGACAATGAGTGCCCATCATCCGGCACTTTAACTAACTCTTAACTTGTTTTGGTCAGCACCTATGACATATTTCCTTACTTTTAGAAAACTTAAATGTGGTCTAGTGCCCCTTAAAACACATGACATGAAACAAAACGTAAAAATTCCTTACTGGATGTCCACTGCACGATCAACCCCTTACCTACTCATCTCATGCCCTCGGTATCCAATTCACTGGGACTTGGACTACCCTTGGTGCCCTCTTGCAATTGACTCTCCGCCTGATCAGAATGAAAACAACACATAATGAAGTTAAGGCTGCGAAGACACTTGGCACAGAGGTGCTCAAAATTATCATTATTTTTCGGTGCCTCTCCCTATATTGAGCGACATGAGGCACGAGCTTCTCGTCTGATATGCAGCCCTCTTGCTCTGAAATGAACTGGTTTACGGATCTCAACAGACCTGACTCCAGAGTTTGATTTAACAAGGTCAGATTCTGCCTTGGAAAAAACTCTAAAGTGGCTTCTGGCCAGAACAGCTGTGGCTGCGTAACATTCAACTGCATGACTCCTGAAATTGACGCTGGCAGGTGGAAGATTGGTCCTATTATGTTACACGTAGTTTCATTGATTAAAATGTCGCTCCCTTCAAGCTCTATACATCTCGCTTCTGCACATACTCCCTGCTCAAAACAGCTTGCTACTACTATTAATTTTTTGTAGGTGAAGAAGATCCACTGCATCGCGACCTGTTGCAAGCTCAATTTTGGCTCCATGATGTCCCTTGTACAGTTTATTCCTTTCCCCCTAGCTAAAAATAACTGCACTGTGCACATGTCCAGATTGGTGCTTATCACTCTGGCTGGCCGTACCGTTTCCTTCCCTCTATGGCTGCTCTGTAATTCCTCCCCTGCCATCTCAGTGTAAAGGCTGTTAACTGCCGAGATCAGCAATACCTCCTCAGTTTTTTACTTCTACTAGCTTGCTCAGTGCTCTCCTTTTCAGTGACCTGAGGACAGTGATCACCATCACCCTTCCTCCCTCTTCAAAAAGACTGCTCTCCCTAGCAGGCTGACAATACTCAAAAACACATAACAACATATGAAAATACAAAGCCTAATTAATCTACACAAACCCAATGATACAAAACAAGAAAACAAAAACAAAAAAACTACAAATACTCTACTACTTTCTGGATCGCAAAGCATATGGTACTTCATGCTGTACTCTATCTTCCTGGTTTTCTCTGCACTGAATACCTCTCTTCACTCTCTCTTTCTTCCTCTTTTCCTTCCTGTGACATGCCTGGAATCACATTCGGACAACCTTTAAATGTCTGTAACACCCAATGTGTACTACCGTTGTTCTAGTTGGCAGCTGAAGCTTAACTTTAACAGGGGATGTGGTTTCAACAACTTGGTATGGCCCTTGATACCTCGTGAGGAACTCCTATGTTTTCCCATTTTGCATATAGGGGCTGGACAGCATTACCCATTGCCCCACTCTATACTATGGTAAACTTTCTTTCCACTTCACTGCATCTTCCTGCCTTTCCAAAGCCTTCATATTCGCCTTTTGTACCCATTTCCAAACATCCCAAATTGTTCTCGCAAATTGACGTCCAGATTCACCGGTGTTTCCTTTCTGTAGTCTCACCAAATCAAACAGTGATGGTATGTTTTGCCTGTACACTACCTCATACGGAGACAAACCCATATTGGTATGGACTTTTGCATTGTATGCACATACAGTATGCTTCAAATACTCATCCCAGTGACGGTGATGAGAATCCACATAAAAACTCAGCATCTTCCCGATTGTTCTGTGTACCCGTTCTCTCCTTCCATTCACCTGTGGATGCAGCGTGCTCATCCTCAATTTCTTTATTTTCAACAATTTACGCAGTTCCTTCATTAAATCTGACATGAAGTTGGTCCCTTGGTCAGTAATTATTGTCTCTGGTAGACCAAACTTCAAAATCTAGATGCATACTAACGCTTGTGTGGTCACACAATGTGTACTATCATTGTTCTAGTTGGCAGCTGAAGCTTAACTTAAATAGGGGATGTGGCTTCAACAACTTGGTATGGCCCTTGATACCTCATGAGGAGCTTCTTTGTTTTCCCATTTTGCATATAGGGGCTGGACAGCATTGCTGCCTGTTGATTTGGAATGGCCACCATCTCCACATACCTCAAAAAATCTTCTATCATTGTCAAAACGAATCTGTTCCCCGATGGTGTTTGCCTGAAAGGTCCTAAGACATCAATCCCCAACATAGAGAATGGACATGTCACTTCCGGCAATCTTTGTAACTGTAACTGTTTCTGATTCAAATCTGCTCTGTATGCACATCGTATACAATTTTTGACATACTGATCCACATCTACTTTCCTACCTTTCCATCAATACCTCTCCGCCGCTCTCCTATTCATCCCTCTACACCCTCCATGACCAGATAACATGCGATCATGTGCTTTCTTTAAAATCTCATCTCTCAGTTTCGATGGCACTACTACTCTTGGTCCTAACTTTGTTTCCCTGCACAGAAGACCATCCTACATATTAAATTGTGGCTGTGTCCGACACAATTTACAATTGTTGTCCACATCCTGTAATTCTTGCCATACTGCTAGGTCATAACCTATGACTTCTAGTTTACTACCATCCCGTAGTCGAATTCACTAAGCCTCACAGCCCATCTAGCGAGTCTAGTGGACGGATCCTTCAACCCCAGCAACCACTTAAATGCAGCATGATCTGTCACTACCCGAAATCTTCTCCCACATAAAACATTTAAAATATGTGATTCCATAGATTACGCTAAGCATCTCCCTCTCTGTTGTTGAGTAATTCCTCTCTGCTGCATTCAACTGCTTAGACGCATAAGCTAAAGGATGTTCTTTCCCATTGATTTCCTGACTAAGAACACACCCCAATGCTTGATTTGATGCATTGCATGCTAGTTAAACTCATTTTCAAAATCTAGAAACACAAGAATCAAACTTGATGTTAACACTTCTTTCAGTTTGTCAAACGCTTTCTGACCCTCTTCTGTCCACTCAAATTTCACACCCTTCCATAACAATCACATCAATGGCTGCGCAAAATCTGCAAAACCCTTCACAAGCTTTTGATAGAAATTGGAAATTCCGATGAATGACTGCACTTCCTTAACTGTTTTCGGTTCCCGAAAATCCCTTACAGCCTGTACCAAATGCGAATCTATTTGCACTCCATCCTTACTGATAATATGATCCAAATATTTTACTTCTTCTAATGTAAAATGACACTTCCCAGATTCAAAGTCAAATGAGCTGCTCTTAACCTCATAAAGACTTCCCTTAACTACTGTCTATATTGCTCCATACTACCTGAAAACGCTATAATGTCATCCAAATAGAAAAGACACTGCCATGGTTTCAAAACCCTCAAAAACACTGTCTAGTGACCTCTGAAACATTGCTGGAGCGTTTTTCAAACTGAATGGTATTCTGATGTACTGGTAATGACTTCCAGGAGTGGAGAACACAGTTTTTGGACTATCCTCTGGAGCCACCTCTAACTGATGATACCCACTGGAAAGTGATCCAAAGTCTCCGATATGTTTGGAATGGGGTATACATCCATTACTGTCTTATTATTGAGGTATCGGTAGTCACAACAGAAACTGTATTTCATAGTTCCATCCATAGATATTTTAGGCACAATGACAATGCCCACTCCCTAGTAACTATTACTATGCTCTATAACACCGTCTGCAAGCTGCTGTAATCCTCCACAATCGGCTGCAAATACCTCGATATTCTGTATGGTTTATGGTAAACATGTGCTTAATTTCCTGTTGGTATCCTATGTTGAACTAATGGAGTTGCTGGCAACAGCCCTTGTGGAAAAACAAATCCTTAAATTCCCACAATAATTCTTCCATATGCTCTCTCTTTCTCTTCCTTTCAGATACTTCAGTTCTATCAGCAGTTAGTGGTTGATTGCTTTGCCTACCTCTTGAATACCAGTCTTCATTATCTGGCACATCCAAATTTGCTACTAAAACTCCTTTTCTCAAATTTGCGTGTACAGCGCTAAAATTATCCACATTCACGGGAACTACTCGCCCGTCATTCCCCTCCTGTATGCGTACAATACTACGTTTCACAAAAAAACCCAATGTACCCAAAACTTCATTATCCTCCAATGGTTCAATAACACATACTGTACCCACAGGTAGATTTGACTCCACACTTACCCAAAGCAACTTCCCGGTGCCATCAGACACACTTATGCGAATTAAACCTTAATGCTGATGTTGGTTTGTTCATTACATTGAATGCCCCTTGCGACAGCTCTGCGTTGACAACAGTTTCCCCTAGCTGAAATAACATTCCACCAAGTTCCACAGTTCATTGTCCAAGGTTCAAGGTCAATTTTGGCATGATGTTGACGCAAGAAATCTACTCCTAGGATCATGTCGTACCCCTGGCTTACCAATGGTACTACCTCCATGCATACATTAAATCGGACTTTCCCTATGCAAAAGTCAACTGTCACTGACCCCAAAGGTGTGACCTCCTTATCCCCCACTCCAAACAACCTATAACGTGGTGGGTCTAACTTCCTTCGTCCATTAAACTCTTAGTAGCTACTGACACTTGTGCCCCTGTGACCAACAAAATCTTAAACGTTTTAGTTCCTATGGATCCTACCACTGAACATTCCATCTCTGCATATGTATTTGTAGCATTGAAATTAAATGGGAGCTCCCTTATGTGGGTCTTGGGCCACCTCTGCCATTTAATGACTGCCCACCTCTACTAATTCCACTTCTCCATCCTCCATGCTGCTGATTTCCACCCCTTTCTCTATTGCTCGGTGACTGGGTACACTGCCTCTGCACATGTCCCGTACAACCACACTTATAACATTTTATAACCACTGTAAACACTGTTTGTCTATCATGTACCCCTGTTGCCACATCTATTTCCTCGCATTGGATTGCCAGCTGAATGGCCAAATACAAATATTTCGGAGTCCCTTCATGCACTTTCCACAAAATATGTGCTGATAACTCCCTCAAAAGTACATCAAGTGCCCTTTGCTTGGCCTCCTGCAATGTAACACCATTTCCTTCAGTGCTCTGACCCAACTCATAAATGTACTCATTAATTTCTCTTATTCTGTCCGCAAATTTCTCTACCATCTCCCCCTGTTTCTTCGTCACTGTCCTCAACCTCTCCCTAAAGTACCGAGTGCTATTCTGTTTCTTGTACCTTTGTAAAAGCCCCACCTTCAACTGCTTAAACTGTCCTGCCTTCCTTAAGGCCTCAGAATACCTTACATATGTCTTCGCTTCACCCGTTAATGTGTTAATGTAATCTTGGCTACATGTAACAACTGTTCATCCAACCAACCATTCATCACAGCTGAAGTTTCCAAGTTCTCCACAAATGAATGCACATCCCCAGATGCCTTGCCAAAAAATGGAGTACTCAAACTCACGGCAGCTGGATCAATCTCCTGCTGCGGCATCCTAGGCAACGACTGATCTATGCAGTTTCCCGCTCACTTCTAGATGTTAATTCACTCCTCAACTTCGTATTGTCTGCTGTCAACTATGCTACCTTTTCCAGCAAAATCCATACCGCTTCTGGTTCAAACACACCTCGCATTCCTGACACTGTCATTGTGTTGATTTCGTTCCCCATTAATCCTAAACCAAAACAATTAAGTACAAAAATAACCCGTCTCCCTACACCTCAGTATCATCATACTCAGTAACATCATACTCAAACCAATACAAAAGTAACTAAATGCCGCAAAAGAAAATAATACATCTTATTGCCCCAAATACACTAACATGTACTCTGACAACAAAAAATACTATGCCCATGCAAAATATCTACAATGGCCTGCCATGAGCCATACTCAAAAACACAAAAAGAAGGAAAACGTCCAACACTCAAAAGAAAACTGGTCAAAACTCACCACATCTTGTGACTGTAATGCAGGCAGTGGGCTCGAATCTCGTACTGTACAGACAACATTCACTATTCTGACACCAAATGTAGTGGCAACTTCTGACACCGAATGTAACTGCAACACCAAATGTAGTGGGAAGAGGTAGAAGGCACCATATTAAGACTCATTTGAGCTTTCCAAGTGATTTATTGTTTCCAACTACAGTGCCCATTCCTCTCAGTCTGCGTCACTGGGTCCCGCAATGCTGAGGATACCACTTTGCTGTCTGCGAAAGAGCTTGGCGCAGAATGACTGTCTCAGTGACCCATGCAGTGCACTGCTGTGTGGCGGCCTTGTACAGCCACAGAGTTGTGGCAATGTCAGGATGCGTCTACAGTTGACTCAGCAGTCTTCGCCCCTGCCGCCTCAGCACCGCCCGTTGGAATGGCTTCCTTGCTGGCGCAGCTAAGAACACAGCAACAACGAGTGCCTGCAATCTGACTGCTGGATCTGCAGCCCTTACCCTGGATGTCTCCAGTGTGTGTTGGGAGCCAAGATGACTGCCCACAGTAGGGAGCCGTGGAGTGGTCCACCCCTGGCTGGCTACAGACCCCACGTCAGCGTCAGACGGTCAAACCAGCGACCCGCTGTGGATTGTAACACTGGCACCCCACCTGCTGCTGTGTGTTGCCAATGGTGTGACACACCCCACCATCCTACCACACTTGAATGCTTTGTTAGTGAACTGGCCTCTATTTATATGCAGCTGTGCACCTCTGTTTAGAGACACACCGCTCCGCGTCACGTACTCATAGCACTTAGGTTGGTCGGTGGGCCCCTTCTACCTGTGACTTGCACCATGCAAACTGCTGCGTGTACTTTTTCTGGCGGTTCTAAGCCCCTGTGGCCTCTATTTTACTTTGCAACTGCTAGTGACCGTAACTCACTGTAAACAGGCCCGCGCCTGGCTGTAACTTGCGTGCTCAGAAATATTGCCCCAAAACTAACTTTTCCTATCCCAAACGGTAGTGCTGCCACAATATAGATGACAAATTCATTCAAATGTTATTTTCATATCTAATAATCCTAGATGCCTTGCAGCAATTAATTACAATGTTCACTCAACAAAATACATTCCATTTGTATGCAACTCGAATTTACAATTTGTCCAATAACTGGGCACAACAGAAAAGCGTTGCATCCCTCCTTCCTTCCCACCAGAAAAAACACACAACATGTACAGTGTTAGCATCATTTCAAAGTTCATCAGTAAAAGTATAGTCATACTAAGATCGAAACATAGAACATTAAATCCAAAATAATTTATAAAAAATGATATTCACTCAACTGCACAGTAGAACAGTTATGATAATATATATCCATATAAACAAAAATTTATCTTTTTGTAGTACAGTAATTTTATGAAATTTGTTTTTTAATCACAGGGATTCAATTTTGCAAGATTTTATAGAGTAATTATTTTTTGTATTTCTCTTTTTAATTAGGCATTTTTAGTTTGTTAAATGAGTTTAGCGTTAAATATCAGATTTTAAATGTATTTTTCCACCATGAATTATTTAGATAAATTAATTTTATAGGTGTCAAAGAAAATTTTATAATTCTGTTAGGGTGACATATACTACTATACAGTTGGAGTTTAAAACATTTCCAATAAGATCAAAGAAAGGATAAGATTGTAAATTTGAGAATATACATGGTCCAGATGACTTACTGCACATTACACACTTCACTAATTGTGTAACAATTGCATTGGACAGTCCCTATGCCAGCTTATATTCAGGAGTCTGGCATGATCTCACCAGAGGCAGTCCTGCGAAATGTTCCACCTGGTTAGTGTCTTTATGACAGTTACAGTAATGTTGTGCGAGCTACTTGGTTTCCATAGTGGCATCAGGTGGTGCCACTGTAACTACGTGTGTTTTTGTTGCCCGCAGTGGGTGTTGCACACTTTGAAGGCAATTAATTAATGGTTTGACTATCTGCCTCATGGAGAATTTATCAAATTCTTATTAATTGAGACATGATTAATAAGAAATGATTTCTGAATATGTTGTGTGTCTGTAATTTTTCCAATTTATTCATCCATTACAGAGGCTTAAGATTTAAATTTTTTGTGATCCCATGCAGTTGTGATTTTGTTTTGTAATTTTAATTATATTTTATGTAACATGTACTCATTACCTTCCTTATTACATTCTTGAGGATCTTATAATATCGTTTAAAATGGACAAAGGTATATGTACTATGTATCAGTCATTGTTTGTTTGTAATTATTTTGTTGCAAAGGTTTTTCACAATTTGAACACAGCTGTTAAAAATTATTTTGCCATCTAATATATGTTGTTATACTAGGTGCAAAAAAGAAGAAAGGAAAAACTAATAAGATCAAAAGACCAACGCACAGAGGGCCATCACAGGGAAAAAACAAAAGGTAAATTATACAATAACTATTTTAACAATTTCATCTTCATTTCAATAGGCATATACAGAAAGTGAAAGATATCTATTTTATGAGTAAAAGTCCATCAACTATTTGTATTTTAGTTTATCAGGTTATTATTTCTTATACGTACCTCAAAGCAAAAAACTCATTGACACGGTTTTCAAGATTCATATAAGGCTTCTGTCCATGACCAGTGAAGCAGTTTGCAAGAATCCTACAAGTTGCTAGGTTTTCATTGGGCATGTATTGTTAACTAATGTAACTATGAAAACATTGAAAATAAACATACGTAATACAAATTTTCAGGATTTATCTATTACAACATAAGGACATCAGTGAGATCAGGTGGTATCTTTGTCAGGCACTGCTACTCTTCTTGTAGATAAATGTGACCTGCTCTTTCTTTCAACCGCCAGCTAACGTATTTTGTTCAGGGGGTCTACAGTGAACTGGGTTTAAAATGGCAGCCAACTCAGCTGTATATTCTATATAGAATCTATCGGTCATCCATGGAGAGGCTCAAGAATTCAACTGAGACAGAAATTCTGTTTGTTACTTTGTACAGGAACTTTTGAAAACTGAGATCAGAATACCTGCTTTAATTTTGCTTTCCTCAATTACAGTTCCTGTGTCACACATAAGTGTCTGGACACTAACTTTGGTGCCACTGATAGCCCGTGTACATAACTGGAATTTCTTTGGTTTTGTGAGATATTATAAGTGACAGTCAAATGAAAATGAGACACATGGGAAAAATGTAAGTAAATTGTTTATTATTTCAAAAGTAATTGCCATAACAGTTAACACTTTAATTCCACTGTCAGACAGGATCACAAGTGACTTCATGGAAGAATCATTATCTATTTAGGTGCGCACCTCTTTTTCTGAACCATATCAATGGTCACAAATGTCTTTATAAAGGGCTCCAAAAATTTGAAAATTGCATGGGGAGAGATCAGGACTGTGCAGCGGATGCATAAGAGCTTCCCAGTGACGTGTCTAGAGAGTACTTGAAATAACCTTCGCAACATGTGTGCCTGCACACATTGCAAAAATTATTTTGACTGAACTGCTGAAGTTTCCCTGGGAAGTCCTTATGCATACACCACCCAGTGCTGATCTCCCCCCATGCGATTTTCATATTTTTGGAGACCTGAAGTAAGACATTCATGACTGTCAATATGCTTCAGATGAAGAAGTGTGTGTCTTTGGTACAATCATGGTTTTGTAGACCACTGCAATCATTTTTCAAGAAAGGCATTGACCATCTTATCTCACAGTGGAATAAATGTGTTAACAGTTGTGGCAATTACTTTTGAAATAACAAACAGTTGCTTACTTTTTCTCACTCTGTCTCTTTTTCATATGACTGCTTCATATACATACAAACTGCAGCACCAGTTGCAATTTTATTTTCTAATACCACTACCAGTTTCAACCACCAGGACCTCTTTCAAGTGGTTATGAGCCTAGCACCATGGAGGTACTTTGTGACAAGTCTTTTATCTTCATTTCCTATTATCTTATCCTTTCAATACACACTTAGATCTACCCCAAAAATCTCATTGGTGTCAATTTCAAGTTTTATCTGGCTTCCTGAATCTAGAATTACTGGTACATAAATCCACTGGTAGGATTTTAATCCTTTTGTTATGTCTTACACTAATATTTCAGCATCTTCTACAACTATCAATATGTGAATTGGATGGAGAGTCATATAAGTTAATAAATTCCACATACAACCAGCAATCTGGCTAGTAGCCTCTGATGTGTAATGCACTCCTGACCCATTTAGATGGACCAACAATTCTGAAACCTATGGTGCAGGTCCAGGGAGTCATAGCCTAACTTATAACAGACCCTTTTAAATATCCGTTTTGAGCCTTCTAGTCAGCTCAGAAAAAGAGGACACTGACTGGTTCTGGGGACAATGTTGCAGTGAAGCTGAACTTGTGACTATTTTTACACTAGTGTACCAAAGATGAACACTGCAGTCTCAGTTTATCCCACTCAAATTAGCAACGAACAATATTTTTGCATAACGTGTGTTTTCATAGGAATTTTCTTTCTCATACTTCTTGGATTTTCCATTTGTTTGAGTAGTCCCTTCATGCTTTTTATTCTGTACTCAAACAGTGCTATTTTTCTCTCTGAATATTTGTTCTACAGGTAATGCAAACTGAAAATTAGCATGTCAGTTACATGAAAGAATAGTTTTTTTGCCAGTGGATGGTCTTCTTCACATAAAAAATACAATAACTTCTGGCCCTGTAAATCAGTTCCAGATAAATTTGCACATTATTTAACAAGCAGTAGTGCTTTTGAAATGTCCTTTTGGCATGTTTTCTGTATGTCTACTATAATATTACGCCGGCCGCGGTGGTCTAGCGGTTCTGGCGCTGCAGTCCGGAACCGTGGGACTGCTACGGTCGCAGGTTCGAATCCTGCCTTGGGCATGGGTGTGTGTGATGTCCTTAGGTTAGTTAGGTTTACGTAGTTCTAAGTTATAGGGGACTTATGACCTAAGATGTTGAGTCTCATAGTGCTCAGAGCCATTTACTATAATATTACAATATTCTGTGGAAATGTTAGTAATCACTCATCTATCTTGCCAACTATAAGTCATTATGCTTTCAGAATACAATGCAGTTGCATTTCCTTTTTCCAGTACTTTGGAAGAAGAAACTCATTTTGTGCTAAAACTGAAAACACCTAAAGTGTCAAGAACTAGCTTTTGTAAGTGATGGCTCTAGGAACATGGTACTGCTAGCTGCAGCATCTGAAGGCTATAATTTGTGGGGCAGAGAGAGAGGGGGGGGGGGGCAGAAGAGAAGATGAAAGGACTGTGTATGGGGGGGTGGGGGGGTGCTGAGAGAAAGCAGGCATGTGTGAGTCGGGAACTGACTGGAGCTAGAGAGGGTGGAGAGAGAGGGTGATCTGGACAGGGACTAGCAAAGATTGAGGCCTAGGAGTTCTCGGAATAAAGGATAAGTTACAGGGAGAGTTCCCACCTGTGCAGTTCAGGAAAACTCTTGTTGACAGATAGAATTTGGGTGGCACAGGCTGTGAAGCAAGTTTTGAAGTCAAGCATACCATACTGGGCAGCATGCTCAGCATCTGTGTGGTCCAGCTTTCTCTTGGTGACAGTTTGGCAGTATCTGCAGAATTAAAGCATGTTAGTGGTCATGCCCACATACAATGCCACACAGTGGTTGTAGCTAAGTTGATAGGACACGTAACTGCCTTCACGGGTAGCCCTGCCTTTGATAGGGTAGACAGTACCTGTGGCAGGACTGTTTTAGGTGGAAATGGGATGATTTATGAGACAGGCCTTGCCTCTAGGCCTATTATAAGGGATATTGCTGAGGTTGAGTGGGAGACAAAATGTCACTTTGGACTGAGTGGGGAGAATGTTTCTTATTTCAGGGCACAATGACAAGTAGCCAAAACCTTTACGAGGAACATGATTAAGTTGCTCCAACCCTGGGCGATATAGAGTCAGGGCCGGTGGGTATGTAGGGGACTGTAGGTGACTGAGGAGTCAAAGCATGGGATATCTGTTTCTCAACATTGTGGGAAGGGTAAATTTAGTCTGCAAGGCCTGAGCATGATTCAGTTGCTCCAACTCTGGGTGATACAGAGTCAGGGCTGGTGGGTATGTAGGGGACTGTAGGTGACAGGAGTCAAAGCATGGGATATCTGTTTCTGGAGATTGTGGGGAGGGTAACTTTAGTCTGCAAGGCCTGAGCAAGACTGTCAGAATATTTGCTGAGACACTGCTCATTACTGCAGATGCCATGGCAATGCAGGGTTGGATTGTATGGAACAGACTTTTTGGTGGACAGCAGGTGACAATTGTCAAAATAGAGGATTGTTGTTGGTCTGGTCTGAGGTGGATGGAGGTACTGATGGAGCTATCTGTGAAGTTTACATCAGCACTTAGGAAGGTAGCTTGTTGGGCTGGGGAGGACCATTTGAAGCAAATGTTGGAGAAGGTATTGAGGTTCTGGAGGATTGTGGACAGGATGTCCTCCCAAACAGTCCAGATCATGATGATGTCATCAGTGGATCTGAACCAGTGTGTGTGTGGGGGGGGGGGGGGGGGGGAGTTGGATGCAGGGTGGCTAGGAAGAATTCCTCTAGTGACCCTTGAATAAGTAATAAGTTGGCAGAGGATGGTGTATCACACTTGTCCCCAGGACTATACCACAGATTTATTTGATAATAGTGTTGAGGGAGGTAATGTTGAGAGTGGGCGAGTGGGGCACTGAGTTGTAAAGGGAATGGTATCATGGAGAGTCAGTAGAGGAAATCATAAGTGCATTTTGTATATGGGGTAGTTTCTTGGTAATAGACTGAAGGTGTTTGGCAATGAGGGTAGAGATCATCTATGAGGGGTTGCAGTATCCAGTCACCGTGGGACATTCTGGGTGACTAAGTGACATATTTCTTGAAGCATGTAGAAGTTAGGAATCCAAGAAGTGGTGAGGGTGAGGAGAGACTCTCAGGAGAAAGGTTTTAGGGTGAACCTAGAGATTTGAGAAAGGACTGGAGATCATGCTGGATTTCTGAAATGGGGTCACTGTGGCAGGGCTTGTAGGTGGACTTCTCTGACAGCTGGTGGAGCCCCTCAGCCAGGTAATCCCTGCAATTCCTAACCACAGTGGTGGAGCTTTTGCCAGCAGGTAGGGTTATAAGGTCAGGATCAATTTTCAAGTGGTGGATTGCATTTTTTCTTTTGATGTGAGGTTGGTATCCAAGCTATGGGGTTTGTGGACTGAGAGTGAGGAAAGGTTTGAGGTTAGGATGTTCTGGAAAACTTGTCCCTCAACATGGAAACTGTCCACATGAAACAAACAGGCACCAATAATACCTCTATTCCAGCAACTGCCACCCAATCCACTCCAAGACGTCCCTTTCACACAGCCTAGCTGTCCACAGTCATTGTGTCTTCAGTGATACATAATTTCTCTAAAAAGATGATGACAGTGTTGCTGGGACCTTCACAAAATAAAATTACCCTCCAAACATTGTCCAGAAACATATCTTCCATGCCTTGTCTGGTCAGTGACTTACCACCTTTCACATACTGACAGGCCAACCACATAGTGTGCCACATCATGACTCAGTACCGCCCAGGAATGAAGCAGCTGACTCACATTCTGCACCAGAATTCTGACTATCTCTCATCATGCCCTGAAATGAGATATATGCTCCACACCTATCTCACTGTGGTATTTTACCACTCACTCAACACATGTCATATCCTTGTCTGCCCCTATTCCATCCCTGACTCCAACCCCTTGCCCCAAGGCTCATATCCCTGTAATAAACATAGATAAAAAAAACCTGTTCCATACATTCTCCCACTAACACCTACTCCAGTCCTGTCGCAGGTATCTCTTGCCCCATGAAAGGCAGAGCCACCTTGAAACCATCAATGTTCTCTACCAACTTTGCTGCAACCACTGAGTGCCATTCTTTGTGAGCATGACCACTAACAAATTGTCCTCGTGAATGTCCACTGCTAAACGGTGGCCAAAAGAAGCTTGCACTACCCAACTGTCAAGCACACCAATCAACCTTGTGTGCTTGACTTCAACAACTGCTTCACTGCCTGTTACCATTTGTATTCTTACCACAAACACCAGCATTTTTGAATGGTGCAGATGAGAATGCTCCCTATAATACATCTTTCTTTCAAGTAGCACATCTGGCCTCAGTTTTCCCTTGTCCGTATCCCTGCCTGCATCTGTTCCCTTCCTAGCTTCTATTCCAGTCTGACACACACTGATTTTCCTGCAGCACATTTCCATATTGATTCCCACTTCTCTGACTTCTCTCCTCTAAAATGCTAACTGAATATTATCTGGGTAGTTTTTATTTTGTTTTAATAAGAGCTAGTTTTTCATGATCTTAATGTCTGTGTCATAATCTCTCCTAAGCTATATGGTATAACTTAGTATGTGCTTTCAGCGGTAATGTGTGGATATTGCCTGAAATCTGTGTTGCAAATAGTAAAGAATGCTGAAGTTTTGCTGCATGAACAGAGAAAATGTAGTAAGTGATAAATTCTTTTCCCTTCATTTTGTGGGTCATGTTAGTGAGAAAAAGTTTTGTAAAGGTTTGAGGTTTTGTGTAGAGTTTGTTGCAAGTCACTAATTGTTCTCATTTTAAAATACTCGATGAATAAATTCTAAGTATTTGCACACTGTCAATTATGCTGCCTCAAGACAAACCCACAGTTTTTAATGGGGCAATTTTTAATTCAGTCAGTAATTATAGAATGCCTTGAGTTCCCACTGACTGAGTGGTGAAAGATATTGTGCTTCCTGTAGAGGAGACTGCATCCACAAAACAGGTTTCTCTGGTATGTCTCTCATGGTAGTCCTCCCAACACAACCATTCCCAGCAGTTTCCAACTGTGTGACAGCAGTCAGGATGTTATCCAGTTATTTAACAAACAGCAAACAACTCATCCCATGTTTGAGAAAAGCATTTATAGTGAAGCTTCATTATGGTTGGTGCAAAGTTTTATATAAAAGTAAACAAATGACTTTGAACTAAGCGTTTTAATTTTATTTTAATTTCTACATTTGGTATGCTACAATGATTACAAATTCCATTTAAGAAATGAATCAGTTAACACCTGACAAAGAAATTCCTGCTACAGCAAAAGAAAAATGTGGGAGTTAGTTAGTTTCATGTTCTATGGATCATTTGACTATGATGTGTAACAAGTCAGATATGAGTTAGTAATTCCTATCCATCAACATTAACACATTACAGTAACAGAAATTCTTCTATGGAATGGAAGGAGTTGTTCAGAAGAAACTTTTGCAGTTTTTTTTTTTCAAGTATTATTTTGCTGTCTATCAGACATTTCATATCACTGGATAAGTGATTAAAAATTTAAGTTGCTGCACTGTGGACTCCTTTTTGTGCTAAAGACAACCCTAATGTGGTGTAATTAATGTCATTTATTCTTTCTGGAATTGTAATTATATACCTCATTGTTTTCTTAACTATGTGAGTTATAGGGGAATAAATATACTGTGAAGCTGAAGTCGGTATGTCCCATTCCTTGAATATTTTTTGAGTAATGAGGACTTTGTTTATTAAAAATAAGGTGCCCAATAACAATATTGAAAATGACATTATCGAATGAAAATATGCAAAATATGTCAACTTACAAATTTGTCACTCTCCAAGATAATAATTGAAAATGCAAGTGTAGCTGAACTAAGTTGTTTTACGAATTCCAAAAAGTGCTTTTTCCAATTTAAAGTCTCATCACTATGAGAACCTACAATTTTGAAGTTTCCACCCTATTTATTATTTCCTCACTGTGTGTTATTGGTGTAGCACCTCTGTGCATAACTGAATATGTTGTGCCTTTTTAAAATTGGGAGTGAGATCACTTCACAGAAAACCAGTCATGTAACTGTATGTATGCTCAACTTGATTATAATACTACTGTCATCTGTAAAAAGAACTTAATCTGCTTGTTGTATGTTAGACTGAACATCATTTACATATATAAGGAACAATAGCAGACCTAAGCTTGAGCTTTGGGGAACTCCATGTGTGATTTCTCCCCAGTCAGAGGAATCTTCTCTGACTGCATTGGTTGAATTACTAAGTACAACTTTTTGCATTATTTTGGTAAGATATGACATTATCAGTTATTTGGCTATATTATATAGTCCATAAAGCCTCAGTTTATTTAGGATATTGTGTTTCAAAGTCAGATGCTTTAGATACGTCACAGAAAATGGATAAGATTTATTGATTTGATGAAGCTACATGTAACTCCCCTGTACAAAGTTATCATCACTAACAAATTCACTGTAGTGGTCTCTGATAGTAGTAAAGTTATCTAAATTCTTAATGTGGAGTAATATAAACAGCAACTGAGTTATATTAGAGGAGGAGTGGTCACTTTCTTTCAGAGTAGCAGTTTTCTTGAAGCACAGATCAAGACCTATAATTTTTATTATGAATAGTTTAGCCTTAGTCATAATAAAATATATGGCAGGAGCACTAGCCACACCAAAAGGTAAACACTTACATTGCTTAAGTCTAAATGGCATGATAAAGACGAATATTCCTTGAATCTGTGTCAAGAGAAAAGTGAAAATATGCCACCACAGGTATTTTAGAAAAGAGTTTTCCTCCTGGAAGTGCCTTGTGGTCCATTTCATTTTGGCTGAGAGAGAGAGAGAGAGAGAGAGAGGTCATGCACACACATGTGCCTGTGCATGCTTACACTTATATTGTTTTATATTGTTTACTAATATACAACATCATTGCATTCACACAAAATCTTGTACACACCTACAGTATGAAATATTGACATTATACCTCTGCAGACTATTCGACACATTTAGTGAATGAGAAGGAGGGAGTTGGTCCCTTGTTTCAGTATGTACTTCATCTTTGCTGTTCATTCATTCATTCAACCATTCGTTCCTTCACACATCCTGTTCTAAATTCAATCCTTCAATGATGAAGAGCAAGCTTCATTAAAACTGTGTATCTTATTGAAATTGGGACCTTCACCTTTTGCAGGCAAGTGCTTCCTTTCTTCCAGGAGTGCTAGTCCTGCAAGATGTATAGTAGAACTTCTGTGAAGTTGGAAGGTAGGAGCTAAAGTACCGGCAGAAATTAAACTGTGACAACCACATATGACCACCATAAGTGAATGTGGAAGTAACTTGCAGAGAGGTACCATTCTTCCAATGTTTTAAGAGCACAGTGGTGTTAGTTCTGGCATCATGGTGTGGGCAGCCATCAGATGTTACTTCAGTACAGAGCTGGGTACTGATCGAGGGAACTCTGACAGTGGGCATCCCACATGCTCATGTGTTTCCTCTCATGAAATAGTATCATGGTGCCATTTTTCAACAGGATAGTGCTTGCCTCGATACAGTACATGTCTCTATAAACTGAGGCACCTCTGTGGCCAGTAAGAGCTCCAGATCTTCTTCCCCCCAGTGGAACATGTGTCAGGTCAGATCAGCTTGGATGTCAAACCTGGTCCAGTGCCAGTATCAAGATTCTCAAGGTCCAGTTACAAAAGATGTGGGCCAGCCTGCCTCAGGAGAGGATTCAACAGCTATATGACACCCTTTCCAACTGCAACTGCAACATCCAGGCAAGAGAGAGAGCAATTTCATGCTGATAAGTGGGCTCATACTGTCAAGTTATATGTAAATTTGACTCAGTTTTGCAATCAACAAAATATCGTCACATATCATCTGAACCAGTTAAGTTCCATTTCATTTTTCTTCCACTTTTGGGTGCTTCACCTTTTTGGTCAGGCAGTGTATAAAATTGACAAATCCTCTGCATTATTTGGAACAAATTACTGTCTAGTGCAGATCCCTCTCACCAACCATCCCCTCACCCTCACCCTCCACCAAATAAAACCAAATTTGACAGTTTAGAAATACTGAAAAAGTAATTGACAGCATGCTTGGATGGACCACATATTCCATACATTGAGAGCTCTACTACATTATAGTTGATTTTGATGCAATTATAGGTCATTATTCACCTAAGAACCAGTGAATTTTAAATGTAGTGCAATAAGTGTCACTGAATACAGATTGCTGGTATTGCTAAAACTGGACAATTATTAATAACCATACATTAGAGATTTTTAAAGAAGGAAAAATTAAAAATAATGGCATTAAGTCTTTAATTGCTTTTATGGCTTGCAATAATACTCAGTTTAATCTAAACATCAATACACACAGCCACAGCACAATAAATAAAATTAAAACTGATTTGGCATTCATTCCAGGATCCAGAACAGAGTTTTTAAATGGACACAAGAGTCTTTACAAAAGTAGAAAACTGATAACGCAAGAAATACAAAAATAATTTAATATACACTTCAATAGATGTATTGCTACTGGTATAGTCTAAGCTGACCTCATGTAGCTACTGATGGGAATGACTATAAATGGAAAATGCATGAATGGTTACTCTCATCAGCCACTGCACCAAATGTCAGCTTGGAGTGCATCAATAATATATGATTATCCCTATCCTGCAATACCTCATAGGTGTTAGTACTGTGGGATTTGTATTCACACTAAATTTGTATTCACAGTAACAAAGGAACCTTACAAAGTAGCCCTCTCCAATTTTATTCATACATGTAGGATTTAACAGTCTGTATCCAGACACAGATTACCTAAAGCAGTATGATGCTGTTGTGACTCGTCAATCTTTCAAAGTGCCGCCGCACAGTTACGTGTGTCCTCTACATGCAGCGCTGTCTGCCAGCCATGCAGCACCGGCGCCACCTAAGCGGCCAGCCAGCCAGCGGCCACTAGACTCAGACTCAGTTATGATTTGACTGTTAAAGTGACACATGTCTTACTCTGTTTACTTGATCTGTGACTTTCATGTTTTGCATTGTCCTTGAAATATATTTGTTCAACTTGAAGTTTTAACAATTGGCAACGAGGTAGTGAATTTTTCTTTTTCATCTTTGACCCGCGTGTTTCCATGGCTACTTTATAGCAACTATTGCATGGTCTCATAGAACAGCAAACGCTTCTCACAAATGTGATTCGTGATTTTTTTGCGGTATCAAATGTGAGGTGTCTCTCACCGTTGTCTCTACCTCCTTTTCCTCCTTACGACAAGATGGTGGAAGACTGGTCTGATTACAAAAAACGTCTTCGACAGCACTTCTTGGCATTTCATGTCGCAGACGACCAAGCACGTAAGTCTCTGTTCCTTTCATGGATTTCACCTCAAATGTATCAGTTGTTGTCGCAATTGGCTCCTTTGAAAGATCCCGCGTCTTTGTCCTTTGCTGAAATGTGCTCACTTCTGTCCATCTATTTTCAAAAGCATACGCATGTGGTAGCCTCTCGTGTTGCCTTTTATCACTGTCAAAAACAACTGAATCAATTCTATCATGCTTGGGCTGCTGAACCTCACGGCCTCAGTAGAAAGTGCCAATTTGCTACTGAAGTTCACAAAGAATCCTACGCCGATTCCATGGTATGGGATGCTATTATCCGGTCAGCGTCCGACAAAGAAGTTAGGCAATGTGCCCTTCAGTTGGCAAATCCAACTCTAGATGAAGTCCTATCCATCGCTCAGTCTTTTGAAATTTCTCGCACCGCTGGAGCGCAAATAGAGGCATGGGGTGACGTTGGGGAAATACAACCTCTGTGCGCTGTTGACGAAGCGTGTGGCGTGTCCCTGCCGGCCGACATGGCCGCAGTATGCTCCCAAGCTCAGCCTTGGCCTAACTGTAAACAAATCTCTAAGAAACTGCAGCAAAACCCACGGCAACTTCCTTCATGTCCACAGTGTTTTACGAAACATTCACGAGAAGATTGTCCACAACGTTGGGCCGTATGTCACAAATGCAGAAAAAGGGTCATGTGTCATCCGTTTGCAAATCCGACCACATACATGATGTTCATGAACATGACGCTGATTCTGATTCTGTGTTGTCTGTCAATTGTACTTCTTCCCTTTCAGGGAAGTTATTCCTCACTGTCCAGATACTTAGTCGAGATGTTCGCATGCAGGTGGATACTGGTTCTGCTGCCACTATTATCAATTCTCAGACGTATCTTCAGTTGTGTTCTCCAATCCTGTCACCTGTCACTAGACAATTACGGACTTACAATAAACAGAAGATTTCTCTCTTGGGACAATTTGATGCTGAGGCATCTTACAAATCTGTCGTTCGCACTGTTCCCATATTTGTGGTCGACCATAGTAACGCAGAGAATCTTTTTGGTTTCAGTGTGTTTCGCGTTTTTGGGTTCTCCATAGATGACTCTGTCAGTATCATCTCTGATGCTATTCCTTATGCTCAGTTGGATTCCTTGTTAACAACATTTTCGTCCCTTTTTTCTCCTGTGTTGGGCTGTGCAAATGACTTTGAAGCTCATATCACGCTCAAGCTCACTGCTCGGCCTAAGTTTTTTTGGGATCAGCCCATTCCTGTGGCCCTTTGTGATCAGGTCAAACGGGAGCTGGATCGTCTCACTGCTTCAGGGGTCTTGCTTCCTGTCACTTCCAGTGAGTGGTCCTTTCCTGTCGTTGTTGTTGCTAAGCCAAATGGTGATATTCATCTCTGTGGCAATTTCAAAGCCACTGTAAATGATCAATGCCTTATTGACACTTACCCTATGCCTCGACCTGAAGAATTGTTCACTAAACTTGCTGGAGGCCAGTATTTTTCTAAACTTGACCTGTCAGAAGCTTATCATCAACTTCCTCTCAACAGTGCTTCCCGGCAGTTTCTGGTCCTTAACACGCCTTTCGGCCTCTATCAATACCAATGATTGCCATTCGGGGTTTCCAGCACCCCTGCTCTCTTTCAGTGATTCTTGGAACAATTATTGCTCACTGCCTGGGTGCATAAATTACATGGACGACATTGTTGTCACTGGCTCCACCACTGAAGAACATCTTCAGAATCTCCGCACACTTTTTCATGTCTTACAGACTGCCGCTCTTAAGTGTAATCTTCAGAAATCAAAATTTTTTCAGGCATCTATCATGTACTTGGGGTTTCAACTCTCTCAGGATGGTATTTGTCTGCTTCAGCAAACTGTCACTGCAATCGATACCCTTCCTTGCCCTACATCTGTTAAGGAACTGCTGGCCTTCTTGGGGAAAATAGCATACTATCACAGGTTTTTACCATCTGCAGCTTCGGTGGCTCAGCCGTTGCATTGACTATTGCATAAAAACGTGCCTTTTCACTGGTCCGCGTCATGCGATGCGGCTTTCCAGAAACTGAAGACTATGCTGAAACAGGCCCCGTGCCTGGCTACTTATCAACCTGGCCAACATCTTGTTCTTGCCATGGACGCCTCTCAATACAGGGTTGGTGCAGTCCTTGCACACCGTTTTTCTGATGGTTCTGAACAACCCATTGCTTATGCCTCCAAAATGCTCACGGATACCCAACGAAAGTATTCTCAAATTGAAAAAGAAGCTTTGGCCATTATTTATGCTCTTCATAAGTTTCGTGTTTTTCTCTATGGATCCAAATTTCATCTTGTTACGGATCACAAACCACATGTTTCCTTGTTTCATCCATCAACGTCACTTCCCAACAAGGCTGCACACCGCCTCCAGCGTCGGGCTCTTTACTTGTCTCGTTTCAATTATGAGATTCATTTCCGGCCGACGGCTCAACATGTGAATGCTGATGCACTGTCTCGCCTTCCCATGGATCCTGATCTGGCATTCAATCGGGATGAACTTTTGTGTTTCCACCTGGATGTTGCCGAGCAGTGGGTTGTGGACAGGTTCCCCATCACCGGGGACTGGCTGGCGGCTGCTACGTGTTCTGACCCTACCCTCTCCTGGGTTTTACGCTGTATTCAGAAGGGTTGGCCAGATCGTCCGTCTGCTAAAACTTCTGATCCGTTGCGGAACTACTACGCTTTGCACTACCGCCTCATGGCTAGGGATGGTGTTATCCTCCTTTCCGCCGAATATGCTTCGCCGCGTGTTGTGGTACCTGCATCTTTGCGTGCTTTGGTCTTGTGCCTCCTTCACTAAGAGCACTGGGGTGTCTCTCACACAAAATCTCTGGCGCGCCGTCATGTGTACTGGCCCGGCATCGACTCTGAAATCGCACACATGGTCGCTGCCTGTGGCTCTTGTGCATCACAGGCCGCCGCCCTGAAGTCAACTTTGTCACTGTGGCCTTCGCCTGAGAAGCCCTGGGAGTGTATTCATGCTGACTTCACGGGACCTTTTTTAGGTATCTATTGGCTTCTCATTATTGACGCCTACTCTAACTTTCCTTCCATTGTCTGTTGCACGTCGCCTACCACTGCGGCAACCACCAATGCTCTAGCTCGCATTTTCTCTTTGGAAGGCCTTCCCTCTACTCTTGTTACTGATAATGGTCCACAATTTGCCTCTTCTGATTTTGCGAATTTTTGTGCCCATCACAGCGTCAGGCATGTCATGGCCCCTCCGTTCCATCCACAGTCAAACAGTGAGGCTGAACGACTGGTCCACACATTTAAGGCTTAGATGAGGAAACTCCTGACTTCTTCTGCTGCTGATGATGCACTTCTCCAATTTCTGACTTCTTACCGTTTCACCCCCATGAGGAACTACAGCCCGGCTGAGCTCTTACATGGCTGACAGCCCTGCACGCTACTTCATCTTCTGTGGCCTTCCACCTCACGGCCGCGGGTGCCTTCGCTTGGCCGGTTCACTGCCGGTGACCTTGTATGGGTACGGGGATATGGCAGGCGGCCAAAATGGAGTCCTGGCCGCATCTTACGACACTGTGGCCAACACCTGTATGAAATCCAGATGGACACGGATGTTGCAGTGTGTCATTCGGACCAGCTTCGGCCTCGTGTGCCAGCAACGCCTGTTCCGGATGCCGCTACACCACCTTTTGCTCTACCTGACACTCGGGATCCTGGAATCTCTCATTACTCACAACGCAGTCCTCTCACCATCATATTGGTGCCAGCACAAGAACTGACACCAGCAGGAGACGTGCCCATGCAGGGACCAGATGACCATCATCTACTCGTCTCCTTCTCCTACGGACGCAGACTCATCGCCCATGTCTCCTGTTATAACAACCGGACTTGCTGCAATGGGCAGATTGGTGCACAGTGCGCCAGGGATTCGACCCCCATGTCTCCTGTCATCTCGACTCGTTATCATCGGGGACACTTCCATCCGTACGGGAAGCCTCCTCCTCAAGACTTTACGGCCAGTCAAACAACACCTATGGATGTTAGCAATCTACAGGCCACCTCCATCAAGACCTGTGAAAAAACTTCAAAGGGGGGAAATATGTTGTTACTTGCCGATCATTCAAAGTGCCGCTGCGCAGCTACACGCGTCCTCTACAAGCGGCGCTGTCTGCCAGCCATGCAGCAGCAGCGCCACCTAAGCAGCCAGCCAGCCAGTGGCCGCTAGACTTGGACTCAGTTATGATTTGACTGTTAAAGCGACACACGTCTTACTCTGTTTACTTGATCTGTGACTTTCATGTATTGCATCGTCCTTGAAATACATTTGTTCAACTTGAAGTTTTAACAGATGCAGTTCTCAAAAACACTTGAAAGCTTTCAAAACAATAATGTTGTATAGGAGGTAGCTGTTTTATATTACTTTTTTTCCTTGATAAGATGTGGTCCATCATATTGCCTTGCTAACTCTAAGGTGGTACGAATTGCCGCTTTACCTCTTTTTCATAAGGAGACATTTAAAAAGTGTATATTCACTTGATTGACATTCATTGACATGTAAGGCACATGTAAGGCACATATCATATTTAAAGTTGGTGGCTTGATCATCATCACAGTTTTTCCTTGCTGCACTCAGCTTTGTTTTCAATTGTTCCAATTTAAAATCAAACAGTGACTGTAACAACCTTACAGACTTCTTTTGGCGTGTATTTCTTTGTGTTTATGTGTCTCTAACATTACAGAATTCCTCATAATTTAACAAATGCTGTCTCTAAAATTTTTGTAGTTACACTGATGACAGTATAATTCTGAGCTGCCTTTGTGGTATCTACAACATCCAAAAGTTTTCATCGAAAGAATGGAATATCTAGGATGGAATATTGACAGTATTGTGAAAAGGATAGACTCCTACACACACACACATAGTGGAGTTGATGAGCTGTAAACAGGCACAGCAAAAAGAAAAGACTGGCACAAGAAAAAGACTGCTCCACAAGCAGCTTTTGGCCAGGAGGCCTTCTTCTGAATTAGACAGCATACACACATACATTCACACAAACACAGTTCATACACATGTGAGCACTGTCTCCTGCTACTGAGGCCAGTCTGCAAGCAACAGTCTGGGACGGTGGGAGTAAGGACAAGGCTGAGGTGGGGAGGGGGATGGATAACAAGGTAAGGTTAGGTGACAGTGAAGTACCACTTGTGGAAGCGCTCAGGAACAAGCTGCAGAGAGTGTGGGGCAGCTGTTTGGGAGGTTAGGCGGACTGCGTGGTGTGAAGAGTGAGTAGGGGGGAGGGGGGATGGGTCAAAGGAATAGGAGAAAAGTAAAAAGACTGACTGTGGGTGCATTGGAATAGAAGGCTACAGTGCTGGAGTGGATGCAGGGAAGGGGATAGGAGGTGGGTGAAGGACAGTGGCTAATGAAGGTTGAAGCCAGGAGGGTTATGGAACATAGGATATACTGTAGGGAGAGTTCCCACCTGTGTGTTTCAGAAAAGCTAGTGCTGGCAGGAAGGAGCCAGATGGCACAGGCTGTGAAGCAGTCATTAAAATGAGGAACATTGTGTTGGGCAGTGTGCCCAGCAACTGTGTGGTCCAGCTGTTCTTGTCCACAATTTAGCAGTGGTCATTCATGTGGACAGACAGCTTGTTGGTTGTCATGCCCACATAGAATGCAGCACAGAAGGTGCAGCATAGCTTGTAGATCACACGACTGGTTTCACAGGTACCCCTGTCTTTGATGGCATAGGTGACGCTTGTGACTGGACTGGAGTAGGACTTGATGGGAGGATTTATGGAACAGATCTTGCATCTGGGTCTATTACAGGATGTGAGCCATGAGCAAGGAGTTGGCTGCAGGAGTGGGGTAGGGATGGCAGAGGATATTGTGTAGGTTTGGTGGGTGGCTGAATACCACTGTAAGAGGGGTGAGAAGGGTAGTGGGTAGGACATTCCCATTTCAGGGCATAATGAGAGGTGGTTGAAACCTTGGTAATCTTTTTATTGTGTTTGTCCACTATATGGTGGGCAGCAGTCTATCCTTTCAATAACATTGTCACTTTTCATCCACAGACATTGTATGGCAAAACAACATACAGAGTGGCTATAATTAAACTTTCATTAGTTGACCCATTGTAGATGGAAAGCTATTTGCTGTATGGGTGCCCAACTTCATAGGAATGATGTTGAGGCAGTGTGCCACAAGATTTACATTGTTTTGTAATGCTAGTGTCATGACCTGTTGTTAGGCACCAATACTGGTACAGCAATTTAGGCTTGAAGCACAAACATCAGTCAACATAGAACTGGACAAGGTGAGCAATGCATTCTTCATAAAGCTGTTTTATCAAAACAATAGCAATAGTGCTGCTGATCTTCATGGGTATCAAAGCACTGAAGGAATATGGAGATCCTCGTTCCACATCTTCATTGAAGCACGTGATTTGGAATTTAAAATTAATTGGTGGTTTTAGAATTGCTCCTGGGAGAACCCAGTGGCCAATTGTGTTACAATCTGTTGAAGAAGTTACTGTTGCCAAGGCTGAAAACACTGGATGCAATGTGCTCTCTTCAAGCAGTTGATGAGATGTGTCATACAGCTGAACATTCCATGGACCACCATCTGAAAAGTGCTGTGAACAATGGTGAAATGGTATCTCCAGTATGGCTCCAGTCTGTCATGAATGCAGATGGTTGTCATATTGAGCAACTTTGGTAACCTGGAACCATAAACATGGTATACAGTTAACAAATGTTACCCTCTCATATAGAAATTAAAATTTGTTCCTTTGAAAGATTTATTCATTATTTCTCTTCTTCATGTCCCTACAAACATTTCCACAAAGTTTCTTTGTCCTACAATTGTCTTACAGTCGTTCATTTTTGATGGGGACCCTCTAAAGTAATGAAAGTTTAATTATAATCACGCTACATATAGCCAACAAACACCTCCTAGCAGTTCGTGTGGAATTATTTATTATAAACCTGCATCACAGTTGAGACCAAAACAGATAGCATGAACAGGTTGATTTTCACTAAAATAAGGGTTAGCACTTTCTTTTGCTGAAACCTTCAATCATGATTCAGCATTTATTAATTGTCATTTCCATTTGTTAATAAATATGAAATTAATAAAAAGTAAAAAAAGAAATTGTACTATCAAGATGTGGACCAAAGACATTATTAAAATGCTCTTACACCTAATTATCTCATAAACTACAAATTTTTTATATTTAACCGTGCTCTAAAAGCTTCTAAGCATCAAAAATAATTTCTCAAGTTTCTTTGAGAGTAACATCACATTGGTTCAAGAGGCCAAGCCTTAATCCACCTTGTAAGATAAGCCTTCAAGAAAACTGTAAGTTAACACATGCAAATCTTGTATTTTGTAAAATTCCATTTATTTTCATAACTATTTGATTTGGGGTAGTACATATGAGGCAACCAAAAACAAAATTGAAAAAGTGATAGTGTCATTGGTAAAACAGGCTGTTTTGTGCAGCAAGTAAGATGTTCACATAACAAAAATTTACATATAAATATATTAAAATTATGCTCTTTGTCAGTGTAACATCATCAAACTACCCACGATGAAGATAATTACTGTATAATGCAGAAGTAGTTTGCAGTAAATGTTTTCCTTTGATTTAGTTCTCACTTCTGAAGGTTCTCCTCAGTGTTGAGATCCATAGAAAATTTTGTATGTATTAATAAATTTAAGAATATGCTATTCTGAATCAAATGATAAAATTCTAAGTAGGAAGTCTTGTAGTCTCCACTTTAGATCACAAAAGTCATTTACTACTACTTTGTTGAATACACTGAAACACAAAATAAACAACACAAAATTTAGAAAAGTTACTTATTTTGAGAATTTTCCAGGATTACAGACAAAAGCCATCACTAGTAGCTGGAATTACAGTGGTGGAAAACTGCTCATATGTGAGGCTAAGATTAATCACCTAGCCAAATGGTAGCACAGCACAGTCTGCCAGAGCAGAAATTAGTAGCAGTAGACAGGCATAGCTATACTCAGGTATCAAGTAGGTTTATTCATAGCATGGTATGTCCAAAGAATAACTTTTGTGTTGAAGAGTTGTTGTTAATACTTCTATCAGCTTCAGGAAGGAACTCACTAGCTAGTAAAAATAGACTGGACTTGCAGCCATTAAGCCTTAAATTAGCTGATTAGGCCCACAAGACTTGACAGCTGGAGATGCTGTATTGTCCATCAGTCACATCGGCCCTGCCAGACAAAAGTGTAGTAAGACATATCAGTCAAATGGCTTTGTGTATCAGTACATCCAGTGGGATTAAAAGAGTAAGAATTAGAATGAGATTTTTATAATCGGTAAAAAGCTTTTCTTCCATATATAATATTATTTACATTGACTGATGAATGATGCTGCTTTCGTGTTGTGTTACTATCCAATTTATTTAACCTAGATCTAGTTAGCTATAAATCTACTGTCTGATGACTAACTCTAGCTGTAAACAAATTGTTTTGGAATTTTATTTTCTATTGGTGCATTATTTCTCTTTGTGAGACTCTTAAAACTCATTATTTGCTCTTTATGTAGTCTGACAACATCTTCTCCTCATTTACTTTTCCTTGCCTCCCAAAACAGTGATAATAGATTTAAAAAATAGAAGTAATTTGCATCACTGTCTGCACTGGTTCAGATTCTTTTATTGTCAAGCCTGGTTCCACTTTCAGAAAGGTGTAGAGATGTATATCCTCATTTTTAGCCACATTTTTCATAATGTTTTTGTGGTTTAAAGTAAACTCAAGTTTCTTTCTATCTCTACTTGACAGATTTAATATCAACAAGATATTCGTATTTGTAGAATACTTAAAAGATCTTTTAATTATTTCAGGAAACAGCAGCAAGAAAAAGACTACAGAACCAGTACCATCTCCACTACAAATGTAAGTATGTAAGTTATATGTAAGGTTATATATATATATATATATATATATATATATATATATATATATGTGTGTGTGTTTGTTTGTGTGTCTATCGACCTGCCAGCGCTTTTTTTATATATATATATATATATATATATATATATATATATATATATATATGAATATAATAGAGGGAAACATTCCACGTGGGAAAATATATTTAAAAAGAAAGATGATGAGACTTACCCAACAAAAGCGCTGGCAGGTCGATAGACACACAAATAAACACAAACATACACACAAAACTCTAGCTTTCGCAACCAATGGTTGCCTCGTCAGGAAAGAGTCTTTCCTTGTCTTTCCTTCTCCTTCCCTCTTTCCTGACGAGGCAACCATTGGTTGCGAAAGCTAGAGTTTTGTGTGTATGTTTGTGTTTATTTGTGTGTCTATCGACCTGCCAGCGCTTTTGTTGGGTAAGTCTCATCATCTTTCTTTTTAAATATATATATATATATATATATATATATATATATATATATATATATATATATATAAAAGCGCTGGCAGGTCGATAGACACACAAACAAACACAAACACAAACACACAAACAGCTCTATTGACCTGCCAATGCTTTTGTTTGGTAAGTCTCATCATCTTTCTTTTTAGATATATTTTTCCCACATGGAATGTTTCCCTCTATATATATATATATATATATATATATATATATATATATATATATATATAGTTATAATAGAAGGAAACATTCCACGAAGGAAAAATATACCTAAAAACAAAGATGATGTGACTTACCAAATGAAAGTGCTGGCAGATCGACAGACACACAAACGAACACAAACATACACACAAAATTCAAGCTTTCGCAACAAACTGTTGCCTCATCAGGAAAGAGGGAAGGAGAGGGAAAGACGAAAGGATGTGGGTTTTAAGGGAGAGGGTAAGGAGTCATTCCAGTCCCGGGAGCGGAAAGACTTACCTTAGGTAAGTCCTTACCCTCTCCCTTAAAACCCACATCCTTTCGTCTTTCCCTCTCCTTCCCTCTTTCCTGATGAGGCAACAGTTTGTTGCAAAAGCTTGAATTTTGTGTGTATGTTTGTGTTCGTTTGTGTGTCTGTCGACCTGCCAGCACTTTCATTTGGTAAGTCACATCATCTTTGTTTTTAAGTATATATATTTGAATAACTGACACTGAAGAAGTCTGCCACTGGATTGTCAAACATGGCAGATTTATGCATGTTACTATGTCCATGTCTTTCATTTGCATCTCCAGCAGGGTTACTAAATTCTCCCTCCCTCCTTGAACCTACATGTAGTGCAAGTATGTGCCTCACCATTGAGGTGGAGAACAATGTGGTAGAAGCAACTGGGAGTTAGGTAATGTCAAGAAGAATGGCTCCCGAGGGACATATGGAACTCCCAAGTATGATGGTACTGGGTCCAGAGCTCTGTGTAGGAATGGAGACTTCTTGGAGTGGAGGCATCTCTGTGGTAAATTAACCACTGGTGTGCCTGAATTGGCATCCATCAATATGCAGCTCAGCTCATGAGAAGGGAGATCTGAGCAATCATCTTCTGTGACCTGGCAATAGAGAAAGCTGTGATGTGGTTGCTATGGTGGTGATGGTGGACTCCCCAATGAAGGAGGCCATGAGCATGATGTCACAACCACATCTGGTTGCATTGCCAGTGCAGTATCCTCTGGAAATGGGTGAAGGAGTCCATGATGATTAACCACATGGATACCAAGAAAGGTACTTCATCATAGAAATCCTCCTGTGGGATTGAAGCAGCAATTGGAACATCTGACACTGCAGGTGGATGGCACCACCATCCACCACTGTTCACCATTTTCTGTATGGAACACCTTGTTGAATCTGAAGCTGGTGCCACCAGTGAAAAAACAGCAATGAAGAGGCAGTTCTGCACCAGAGAGCTTTGGAAGTCAACGCAACCAGATAAACTGCAAGCCCCAGTGAAGGAGCGGGTCACACCCAGGTGCTATAACGATGTCCCAAGAATTTATTGGGAGCTCATTGAACAATCATTCCAGTTGGCTGTCCAACTACAAAACTGGTGTCCAACTAGAACCAAACTGTCTCCTGATAATCAAATTCAGCATCTAAATGTGTTATAACATGAGAAAATGTAGCCATGTTAGAATGATCACCAGAAGTGCAGTAGTGAATGGAGTTATCATAATTTGTCAAAAAGAATCCCATTGATGAAGGCAATATGCAGTACACTCTGGTAATTTTTCCTTTGGTCCAAGAAGTGATTAACAGATTATGTTTGATTATAAGATGAAATTTGCAACCATATAAAAAATTTCAGAATTTATCAGCACTAAAGATGATGGCCAGTGCTTCCTTTTTTATCTCTGAATAGTGTTCTTGAGCTGGAATAAGTGTCCTTGGCATAAACATGTCTAGCCTCTCAGTTTCATTTTCAGATTTATGATTAAAAATGGCATATGGGGATGTGTCTGTTGCCACCAATGGCAAGTGTGACTAGTAAATTCAAGGCAAGGTGTTGTTTGGAGAGCCAGTTTTTACTTGTGGAAAACTAGATGACACCACTAAAAGGAGACACCTCTTCTTATGGAGACGACTTAGTTGGTGGGATATAGAGGCTACCTGGGTAATAAATTGCATGTTGTAACTTACTTTTCCTTGAAATACCTGGAAGTACTTAATGGATTTAATCACAGGCATGTTCTTTATAGTATATGCATATTCTTGGCTGAGACAGAGGCCCACTTCACTGAGAATATACTCTTAAGTAAGAGGCCACTCATTGAAAGAAAGTGCATTTGGAAAAGTTATACAAGCTGCCTACCCATGCAAGGGCTGCAAAAACCAGATGTAGATATCACACATGTTCTTTTATTGAGTATCCAGTGGCCAAAATACCACCTAGAAAGTATACACAATGCGGAATAACAGTAATAGTTCTTCAAGAAACTTCTGGGATACAGTGGGAGCACTAGCCACACCAAAAGGATACCTGATAAATTGATAAAATCCAAATGGTGTGTGCAAGACAAATATTCCTTGAGTCTTGATCAAGGGGAAGTGAAAATATGACTCTAGTAGAATGATTTTGAAAAAAGAGTTTTCCTCCTGAAAGTTTAGAAGAAATTGGCCGGAGACTCCTCTCATTTTTGGTTGCTGGATCCAAGGCTCCCTGTCAAGCTCATAGGGCTCCTGGAAATTCATGGAACAACCACAGTGCAGATTTTATGTGTTGCCCTAGTTGTACATAAAATTCACGCACCCATGTTTGTGCACGTGTTTGGTTGGGAAGGTGGGAGGCGGGGCGGGGGGAGGGGGGGATATACGCACATGCTATTACATATTACATGTATGGCTTCACTAATATTAGACATCACTGCATTCACGCAAAACCTTGTACACACCTGTAGTATGGACTGAAGATATGAATGCCTTCATGGGTCCAAAAATAATGAAACTACTATGAAATATTGGCATAATACAGCAAACACTGGAAAATCCTGGATGGAGTGTAAAAATATTATAAAAAGTAAAGTTGTAGCTCACCATATAGCACAGATGCTGAGTTGTGGATAAGCACAACAAAAAGATTGTCACAAATAAAGATTTTGGCCCATGAGGCCTTCATCCAAAATAGACAACAGACACAGTCACACTCACGCAAATGCAACTCATTCACACATGACTGCAGTCTCAGGCAACTGTGTCCACAGTTTTGTTGTGCCTATCTCCAACTTAGCAGCTCTGCTATATGGTGAGTGCCACCTTTCCTTTTCATAACTTTGTGGCATAATACTTCTGCAGGCTACTGATGCATTTCAGATTCAGTGAGTGAGCAGGAGGGAGCGGTTTTCCTGTTTCAATATCTATTTTGTACTTGCCATTTATTTATTAATTCAACCATTCAGTCATTCATTCACTATTTCACACATCCTGTCCTAAATTCCACCATGAAGGATAGCCTTTAAGGATGAGTAACAAGTCAAATTATGAAACTTCCTTGGAGATTAAAACTGTGTACCTTTGTTGTCGTTGTTGTGGTCTTCAGTCCTGAGACTGGTTTGATGAAGCTCTCCATGCTACCCTATCCTGTGCAAGTTTCTTCACCTCCCAGTTCCGACTGCAACCTACATCCTTCTGAATCTGCTTAGTTTATTCATCTCTTGGTCTCCCTCTATGATTTTTACCCTCCACACTGCCCTCCAATGCTAAATTTGTGATCCCTTGATGCCTCAGAACATGTCTACCAACCGGTCCCTTCTCCTCGTCAAGTTGTGCCACAAACTCCTCTTCTCCCCAATCCTATTCAATACCTCCTCATTAGTTATGTAATCTACCCATCTAATCTTCAGCATTCTTCTGTAGCACCACATTTCGAAAGCTTCTATTCTCTTCCTGTCCAAACTATTTATCGTCCATGTTTCATTTCCATACATGGCTACACTCCATACAAATACTTTCACAAATGACTTCCTGACACTTAAATCTATACTCGATGTTAACAAATTTCTCTTCTTCAGAAACACTTTCCTTGCCATTGCCAGTCTACATTTTATATCTTCTCTACTTCGACCATTTGCTCCACAAACAGCAAAACTCCTTTACTACTTTAAGTGTCTCATTTCCTAATCTAATTCCCTCAGCATCACCCGACTTAATTCGACTACATTCCATTAGCCTTGTTTTGCTTTTGTTGATGTTCATCTTATATCCTCCTTTCAAGACAGTGTCCATTCCGTTCAACTGCTCTTCCAAGTCCTTTGCTGTCTCTGACAGAATTACAATGCCATCGGCGAACCTCAAAGTTTTTATTTCTTCTCCGTGGATTTTAATACCTACTCCGAATTTTTGTTTTGTTTCCTTTACTGCTTGCTCAATATACAGATTGATTAACATTGGGGACAGGCTACAACCCTGTCTCACTCCCTTCCCAACCACTGCTTCCCTTTCATGTCCCTCGACTCTTATAACTGCCATTTGGTTTCTGTACAAGTTGTAAATAGCCTTTTGCTCCCTGTATTTTACCCCGCCACCTTTAGAATTTGGAAGAGAGTATTGCAGTCAACATTGTCAAAAGCTTTATCTAAGTCTACAAATGCTAGAAACGTAGGTTTGCCTTTCCTTAATCTTTCTTCTAAGATAAGTCGTAAGGTCAGTATTGCCTCACGTGTTCCAGTATTTCTATGGAATCCAAACTGATCTTCCCCGGTGTTGGCTTCTACCTGTTTTCAGTTTTTCCATTCGTCTGTAAAGAATTCGTGCTAGTATTTTGCAGGTGTGACTTATTAAACTGATAGTTCGGTAATTTTCACATCTGTCAACATCTGCTTTCTTTGGGATTGGAATTATTGTATTCTTCTTGAAGTCTGAGGGTACTTACCTATCTCATACATCCTCCTCACCAGATGGTAGAGTTTTGTCAGGACTGGCTCTCCCAAGGCCATCAGTAGTTCTAATGGAATGCTGTCTACTCCCGGGAACTTGTTTTGGCTCAGGTCTTTCAGTGCTCTGTCAAACTCTTCATGCAGTATCGTATCTCCCATTTCATCTTCATCTACATTCTCTTCCATTTCTATAATATTGTCCTCAAGTACATCGCCCTTGTATAGACCCTCTATATACTCCTTCCATCTTTCTGCTTTCCCTTCTTTGGTTAGAACTGAGTTTCCATCTGAGCTCTTGATATTCATACAAGTGGTTCTCTTTTCTCCAAAGGTCTCTTTAATTTTCCTGTAGGCGGTATCTATCTTACCACTTGTGAGATAAGCCTCTACATCCTTACATTTGTCCTCTAGCCATCCCTGATTAGCCATTTTGCACTTCCTGTCGATCTCATTTTTGAGACATTTGTATTCCTTTTTGCCTGCTTCATTTACTGCATTTTTATATTTTCTCCTTTCATCAATTAAATTCAATATTTATTCTGATACCCAAGGATTTCTACTAGCCCTCATCGTTTTACCTACTTGATCTTCTGCTGCCTTCACTACTTCATCCCTCAGAGCTACCCACTCTTTTTCTACTGTACTTCTTTCCCCCACTGCTGTCAATTGTTCCCTTATGCTCTCCCTGAACCTCTGTACAACCTCTGGCTTAGTCAGTTTATCCAGGTCCCATCTCCTTAAATTCCCACCTTTTTGCAGTTTCTTCAATTTTAATCTACAGTTCATAACCAACAGATTGTGGTCAGAGTCCACATCTGCCCCTGGAAATGTCTTACAATTTAAAACCTGGTTCCTTAATATCTGTCTTACCATTATATAATCTATCTGATACCTTTTAGTATCTCCGGGATTCTTCCATGTATACAACCTTCTTTTAAGATTCTTGAACCAAGTGTTAGCTATGATTAAGTTACGTGCAAAATTCTACCAGACAGCTTCCTCTTTCATTTCTTAGCCCCAATCCATATTCACCTACTATGTTTCCTTCTCTCCCTTTTCCTACACTCGAATTCCAGTCACCCAGGACTATTAAATTTTCATCTCCCTTCACTATCTGAATAATTTTTTATCTCATCATACATTTCATCAATTTCTTCATCATCTGCAGAGCTAGTTGGCATATAAACTTGTACTACTGTAGTAGGAGTGGGCTTCGTGTCTATCTTGGCCACAATAATGCATTCACTATGCTGTTTGTAGTAGCTTACCCGCACGCCTATTTTTTTATTCATTATTAAACCTACTCCTGCATTATCTCTATTTGATTTTGTATTTATAACCCTGTATTCACCTGACCAAAAGTCTTGTTCCTCCTGCCACCGAACTTCACTAATTCCCACTGTACCTAACTTTAACCTATCCATTTCCCTTTTTAAATTTTCTAACCTACCTGCTCGATTAAGGGATCTGACATTCCACGTTCCGATCTGTAGAACGCCAGTTTTCTTTCTCCTGATAACAACGTCCTCTTGAGTAGTCCCCACCCGGAGATCTGAATTGGGGACTATTTTACCCCCAGAATATTTTACCCAAGAGGACGCCATCATCATTTAACCATACAGTAAAGCTGCATGCCCTCGGGAAAAATTACGGCTGTAGTTTCCCCTTGCTTTCAGCCGTTCGCAGTACCAGAACAGCAAGGCCATTTTGGTTATTGTTACAAGGCCAGATCAGTCAATCATCCAGACTGTTGCCCCTGCAACTACTGAAAAGGGTGCTGCCCCTCTTCAGGAACCACACATTTGTCTGGCATCTCAACAGATACCCTTCCTTTGTGGTTGCACCTATGGTATGGCCATCTGTATCGCTGAGGCACGCAAGCCTCCCCACCAACGGCAAGGTCCATGGTTCACAGGGGAACTGGAATCCAAACCTGGTACATTCACATTTCACAGGTGGGTTCTTCCTTTCTTCCAGGAGTGCTAGTCCCACAATGTATGCAACAGAACTTGTGTGGAGTCTGGACCATAGGAGATGAGGTACTGGCAGAAACGGAGCTGTGACAATGGATTGTGAGTCAGGCTTGGTTAGCTCATCCAGCAAAGATTGTTACAACAAATTACCAGTTTTGTTTGTAAGAATTCCTGCAGTATTTCAGTGAACCTTGACCAACTCATCTATGCAGGAGCAACATCTAGAAAATTTTCAGATGTTGTTTGAGAAGCTTCAGTCTCATGATCTGCATTGTCAGCTGGATAAGTGTAGTTTCTTTGGGCCTGTATAAAGTACCTACAACACATATTAAACAGAGAATGGCTTATGCTCACACAGGGTCATGTAGATGCAACCCTTAAACTACCTTCTCCGAAGCATCCCAAAAAATGCTGTCGTTATTGGGCAAAGTTAGTTATCACATGAAACTCCTTTCCAACTTGGCCCAAATTTCCTACCAGCTTAATCAGTTATACAAAAAAGAGTAAAATCCATGCATAAGGCATTTGAAAGGCATGCAAAAAAAAGCTTTCTTGCAAATTAAAAAGTTGCGGAGGTTCGCCTCTTGTTTAGTAATATTCTAGGCATCACTCAAACTGTTAATGCTTGCCAGTAATTTTTTATTTGCAAACTGTAGTCTATTAGTCTCAAAGTACATAATCTAAATCATTTGAGTCAAGTGCAAGGGACATCAAAAATTGTGGTAAAACTTCATCATAAACATAAAACTACTGACACTAAAAACAATTCCTAATAAAAATTCATAAATGAATGATGTATAATGGAAGATGAAGTGATAATTTGAGCAAAAAAATTATCATTTAATCCTCCATGAATGTTGAAGCTCACATAGGTATTAGCATCCTTAAGATTAAAATTGTTAAGGTGTCTAACCTACTTGTCTCTTCAAGTATGTAGATGAAGCGTTCATCATATAGCCATATGGAAGAGATAAGCTGAATCTCAATTCCATTCACCAGAACATCTCTTTTACCATGTATGTTGAACTACCGTATTTACTCGAATCTAAGTCACACTTGAATCTAAGCTGCACCTGAAAAATGAGACTCGAAATTGAGGAAAAAAATTTTCCCAAATCTAAGCTGCACCTGAAATTTGAGACTCGAAATTCAAGGGGAGAGAAAAGTTTTAGACCGCACTTCCAAATTGAAACAAAGTTAGTCCATTGTATCATGAGACACAATTGAGGTCGAATTGATGAAGCAACAGTAGTTTGGTTCGAGTTGTAAGCTTAACAGTCTAGAAGTAGCCATTGCTGTGTGTCAGGCGCTCCATCTGTATTTATACGGGTACCCTTCCTTTTTCACGTGCTTCGTCTGGTTTGAATCGATTGCTTATTTTGCTTTGATCTGATAAGTGCTGTTCTCTTTGTTATAGGTATTTATGTCACTCTAAGCTGAAAATGCATTATTGTACTGTGTCATGCATTGTTTGTTGCATTCTGATAATGTTACCTGTCACCGCTCGTGGCATGGCTTGCTTTTGTGTGCACTACCGCAGCTTAACAATAAAAAAAGAGAGAGGAATTGTCTTATAAGCAAAACAATTGCAAGAGACTGCTATTTGCTGTTACTTACACTGCTGCTTTCTTTGACAGTGATCAACAAGAACCAAATAATAGACTGTGTATGATACAAGATGTTCTGAACGTACATTACGTTCAGCGTAGAAATTAGATTCATCTTAGATTTAAAAATCTAGTCAGTTGCCGTGCTTCATTTCTGACTGTATCACCATTCAGCATAAGAATAATATGAATATAAACATGATATGACATGTATATTCTTCCGCGTTTGCTGTTATCTCACTCTAGTTTTGTAGTTTATTAGGCAGACAGGATTTAAATGAGATAGCAGCAAACATGAAAGAATACATGGCACAATGTTTACTTTCTTCTACCTTTTCTATTAATTTATTTACTGACGCAGAGGTTTTGGTGCCAGTATTTATCTTTGTGCCTGCAAAACATGCTGTGTAGCGCTACATATATTCGATGGCAGAAGTTAGTTGTGGAGGCACCTACCAACATTTTTCAAAACTTCCACTTACTTTGCACTCGATTCTAAGCTGCAGGCGGTTTTTTGGGTTACAAAAACTGGAAAGAAAGTGTGGCTTAGATTCGAGTAAATACGGTAGATGGAGTGCTCCTTTTTTTGGATGTCCTGATAAAAAGAAGAGCAGATGGCATGTAGGTCCACACCACTGGAAGAATATGCACACTGAACTGTACCTGCATGTTAACGGGTGCCACCAACCAGCAGAGAGGACTGATATGCTCAAAACATTGGTACATAGGGCTTACACCATCTCTGACAAAGTTTCAACAAAGAACTTCGTCATCTGAAGATGGTGTTCTGGAATAACGGCAAGAAGGAATTGCAAATTTGGAGAATCTGACATCATACACTCTCTGTGCAACCATCAGAAATGGAAGAGGAACCTCAGGAGGTTGCAGAAATTGGGTTAAATCCTTTCTGTGGCACTTTGTACAGAAAGGGAGGATCAGTTCTCCAAACAATGTGGCAAGACATATATTGGTTGGACAGCTTGTACTTTAAAAGATTGTTACTGAGAACAGCAGTGGCACATCAGACTACGGCAGCCCAAGAAATTGGTAGTCACAGAAAATTACCTGTCAGGATTACATGGAATGAATTACAACCATTCTAAGATTCTGACACTTCTGGGGCTATGTCAGTAAAGAATCTATTGAGATTCAAGTAAGGGAGTGGTAGTGTCTACAAGAAATGGGGTGGTAGTGTCTACACCCTTAGTAAAGCCTGGAAACCCACACTTACCCTGATTAAGAAGAGAGATGAGATATCCCACAAAGAACTGACTTTGAGGACAGGCAGAGGAACAACAGAGGCACTGTAATGATTCATACTGGGGTGAAAACCTATAATAGAGCAACAAGGCAGCAGGAGGAATTGTGATGGAAAGGTGTGTGTGAATGGTGGTAAGACCAGCAGATGGGAGGGAAACAGGGAATTGCTGTACTGACCTCTCAGCAGTCTATTCATCAATGCACCTGATGATGGCAGTGTGGTCACTTGCTGAAATATTGTGCCCATTTGGCACCAACATTGAGCCATTAACCAGTGAACTAGTTTTTCATGAAGTATGCTGTGAGAAGCTGAAGAATCACAAGATTCTTTTTTGTGTGAAGTAGACTTGTGTTTGACAATTCTCTTCTGCAGCTTCAGTAATTGAGATACAGTATTTGAACTTCCCCAGAAACTCAAATCATACATAGTGATGGATTCAAAATAACTATGACATCCTATATTTTGTGTTCTTGTGACAGTATAATTTGTTAGTATTTGCACTGCAAATGCAAAACTGCTTAGTTTGTTTGATAGGAAGTCAATATATGTTTTCCAGCTTAAGTTCTTGTCCGTATTTAGTCAAGGAATTTGATCAGGTGAGTTTCTGTCACAAGTTGTGTGTTATATTGTATTTTAACCCCCGAATATTTTGCATGTTTGGTGTTGAAATGTAACTTACATTTTTTCACAGTGATTACTTTTAGCCTATTTAAGTGGAACCAGATTTCTAAGCCATCTCCCTTGTTCATGATAGAGCTCACAATTTATTCTGGATTGTCATCTTCAATTAAAAAAGAGTAAGTGTTGATGCCTTAGCTTCCAGTGTTGATGCAATACTATACCAAAAATACATCAACAGCACAGAACAGCCATTATATTTGCATCTAAAATATTAAATGTGGCACAGCAAAATTACCTGAAAATGGTGAAAGATACTTTGCCATCACATATGGCATCAACAAGTTTCATGTATATCTCTATAGCAACAAGTTTGTTTTGTATGCTGAGTGATAATTTCATCCACACACTGTTTTTGCATATTGAATCTCCTCCACACTGCACATGCGAATGTGGTGAATGAAGACAATGACATGGCTTCATTGTTTACAGGCCCAGTGTCTATGCCACTACACAACATAAAAGTGGATCAAAAAATTATTTTCACTTAATAAATTTTTTAACATCAAAATATATTTTATACTACTAAAGGCCAGTTCTGTCAGTTGTTTGCAGGTTGCTCTGGATGGATGTTGTCCGGCTGCAGTCTCTCACAGAGAATGTGAAACATGCGACCAATTGCCAGATATCAGTTCTTATACTAAACAAGTAATACAAATAAACCATTTCCTTTACTTACTGCATGGGGCAGAAGTGGGGAAGTGTAAGTCTTACACTTTACATTTTGTGACATTGCAAAGAGAGTATCATTTCGCTGGGCCATAGAGTGCAGATAGGCTTTTTAGACATTAAAACCAGACCTCTAATCAGCACCTGCCCTGGGACTTACCAGCCCAACTTGTCATTGACATTAGCAGTAGATGCATCTCCATATAGCATATGGTTCTCTCTCACAATGGATGGAATGGAAAAAAAATTGTATTTACAAAAAACCATATAGGCCAGGCAACCACAGCTAAAAACTTTGTACTTAATGTGAAAAACAATCAAACAATTTAAAATCACAGATGGCAAAACAATCTATATTAAAATTGAGTGAAAGTGCAAATCTCTAATAGCTGTAAATTGTGTTTTCACTGTATGATGACCAGTTTCATACCCTGAAGGTATATCTTCAGGTCATATCTGCATATAGAATAAAACTGCATAAGTAAAAGCACTAGTAGTCAACACAACCCACTGAACAAAGTAGACAGTAAAGTGATGGACTCACAAAACTAATACTTCATGTGCCACTAATTCCAAGGTACAAGTGCGTGTAAAAACATGTCTCTCCTCAGTAAAACCTTGGAACAGCAATTGGGCATCTGATCCGAACCATGCATGGTCACTAATACATGAGTCTAGAAAGCATGACAATCTGTGGATGGTAGGATAAAACCTGTGAGCACAAAACATTACAGAATGAACATAATGTAAATAAAATACAGCTCACAATGTCAGTAAAGTATAAAACAGAAAAAAAACTTACCATCTTCAAAATTCACAGCAGAAACAGGAATTAAAAGACAAACAATCCTTGGGAGTCATTAACATACTAAAATATATTCCCATGCATCAAATAGAATTGTTATACCCTATGTACAGATATTCTAACATTAATATTGCTGAAAATGCACTAAAATTGAATTTATGTAACTATGAAATTGTCAATGACAGTTTCTAAATAATTTATTTAGCTTATCTGAGCATCACTTCAGTAAGAAGATGTTCTTACTAACATACATCTGTTCTCACTTAATGCCCTGTAAATCCATTCCCAGTATTTTGAATGAGTCATTGTTTATTATTATGTTACACCATAGTCCCAGAAGCAACTTATACTTGTGAAACTATGTTCCAAATTAAAAATGATAGAAGAACCAGTCAACTCTCAAGACTGAACAAAGAATTATCAAAACATGCATCAATAAGAAATACCAGGTTTATGGAGTGTGGAGAATTCTCCCTAATGAAACTCTCTATTGTGAGATTGACCCAAACACCAGCACAATGAAGAAGAAAAGAATCTCATATTTCTTTCATGTCTTATGACTGCCTGACAACAGGATTTTAAAATAGTTAGTGATGAGAAATCTCAGAAAGAAGACAGGCGGACAGTGGGTCAAAGAAATTCAGCAAGATCTTGAAGCAGTTGGACTTTGAATTACTGATGCAGAGAACAAAAACAAAATTAACACTCTCCTTATGAATCATAAAGTTTCAGCAGAAATGATGCATTCAGAATGAATGAAAAAATACTGGGCTGAGTGCAAGAAGCAAGTAGCCCAATCTTCAAAGAGAAAGTGATCATGGAATGATTCAAGTGGTCCAATGTACCCAATCAAGTTAATAATATAATATAATAATAATAATAATAATCCTTTATAAGATAAATCTAACAGCTTTTTATTGTTATCACTTGACCTTCATGTTTAGGTGAGCCACTTATTTTTACCTATTACTATATCTTGATGATGTGATTTTAACTAGTGATGATGATTAAATTTGATCCAAATTTGTTTTATATTTTTGTGATGTGTTTTTCAGAATGAAAGTGACATTACACATTCTGAGACTCAGCAGATAAGCAGAGTTGCATCATCTTCTGCATCCAGCACACAATTTCTGTGTCAGGAAGACATACAGCTGCTGGAAAAGGTAAATTTTATTTTTATTATGAAAAGTATATAATGTGATAGCCACACTGAAATCAGCAGTGTAGATGAGCTCTGTTGTTAATAACTTAATGAATGATTGGATGCTTCAGTACCAAAACAGAAATAATCTGACTTATGCAGAAGTACAGTAGTATCTTACACTGTTGAAACAAAACATCCTCTTATAAAGGGACACAGGAACATATTTTCATACAGTATGCATTTACTGAAGACCGCTGGAAACTGTATGTTCAGTAGTTCTCATAATCTGGCCAATTATGTTTAATAATGAACCAAAAATTACTTTGTTTAATGTCTCAAAACATTCTCGTAAATCTCTGAATCTGTAATTCAGTTTTTCGCCAACTAAAACGAAGCGTGTCTGTTATTGTAAAAGAGTTAATTTTATTAATTCATAAATGGAAGATCTTTATTTATTCCAATGATAAAAAAAATTCACAAGAGATTCGATTGATGGAAGATTTGAACACAATTTCAAAGAAGAATGTCATAAAAGTTATAAAAAAAGTAGTAAGATAATGCAGCAATGAAATTACTCAAATGAAAGCTATAAATCAAATAAGTTAAAAATAACTACGTTTTCTATCTTTATGGTCAATTAGACTCAATGCTACACTGGTGAATTTTGTAAAATGTAAACTTTCACAGCTGGAAATGTTACAGTTAATACGATGTCCCGGGATATTAGCTGTGGTTGAATGGGTTTCACCTTAAAACCCCTTAAGACCCAATGTTTCATCCCCATCTGCGGAGGACATTTTCAAGGGGGATCATAGCTTCTTAGAATGTCTGATTCACACCCTGGCTTGTTGTTGAGCCAGGGTGAGGATCAGACATTCACAGAAGCTATGATCCCCTTTGAAAATGCCCTCCACAGATGGAGACAAAATGTTGGGTTTTAAGGTGAAGTCCATTCGACCATGTCATCGTAGCCTGGAATATTTTATTAATTGTGACACCAGTGAATTATGTATAGTCTCTGCCATGAGGAGGCAGCTCTCTGAAGTAGGTCTATATTACCATCTGCGTATTCATACCCCCATTATTTTTATGTAACCTAAAACAAGTTTCAAGTGACTTTGAAGATGCATTATTTTGTACAGAGTACTCACTCAGTAATTCCATTAGTGTAGTGGGTTGGAAAAATTTTTACTTGAGTGATTAGTTTACATTAATGACCTCAAGGCATAGGGTTTCAGACACATTTCTGTATCAGTAGATGCATTTAACATATACGTGGGACTGAGGTTTGATTCCCAGTACTTCCAGGAATTTTTCTTGGTGAGAGGATTTGTATGGGATGCTCTCAGCTTGCAAGGTGAATTAGGAGCTACTAAACTGATTAGAAATGGTTTCAAGATCAAGAAACCTGACAACAATTGGGAGAGCGATGTGCTGACCACATGCCCCTTCGTACTGCATCCAGTGATGCCATTGGCTGAGGAAGACATAGTGGTCAGTTGGGTCTGACTGGGACCATTATCTGGAACTTTATCTTTACTTAAAGTGCATTTAACAAAAGATAACAACAATCCTAACTGTTACTCTATTACAATAGTTACATATTTTTCAAGAGCATAATTTTCATATTCCATATTGTTAGTTATTGACATGTCGATTTACACATGATGCTCTTGAATTTTTTTGTAATGGCATAAATTAATAAACATCATGTGTTTATATATGAGGGGTTAGAATAGTGCATGGTACTGGAACTCATATCTAGATATTTGCCTTAAGTTTGCAGTGTCCTACCGATTCAGCCAGAAATGCATGTTTACAGGTCAGTCTGAACATTCAGATTGTCATTGGATCTGCTTCAAAGTCATATTCTTCTTTGTTCCTAGGTTGGAAGCAGTTTTTAGTGTTTAAAATCATCTTTATATTCCTTTTTAATTCATAAAATTCTCATTAGCCCATTGCTTACTATCTGTTACTAATATAATCCTACTTGTATTTATAATGTCGTGTTGATTGCTACATAACATTTCCATTCAACCATGTCACTTGGTTTCCTACACTTGGGGTCACTTATATTTGAAACACTCCCATATAATTTTGATATTGTTTGTGATTGAATAATGTAGCAGCTTAACCTTTTATTTTAATGACCGTGACCTAATGGATAATAGATTATCAGTTTTAACTGCTACAGGAGTTGTTTCAGTTGTATTCTAGCGTCTCCACAATGCTATTTCAAGGAAAAGAGGTTCTGCAATAATCAAGGCCATGAAAGTCTGCACTGTTCAAAGCAATATATTCTCATTGAACACAATATGAGACTGTTACTACTAATGCAATACACATTTAATCACACCTAAGCTCAACAAAGTTAAATATATTGAAATACCATCAAACACTGCTATAATAATCTGCACACTTAATCCACACTGAATTCATTGGCCGGGGTGGTAGATGCAAATGCATAATATCAGCACTCCATACTTATAATCACCTTTCAGAAAAAGCACTTTGTCACCATTTGGCATAATTCTTAAGGTTTGCTGAGCGCAGCCCATAGGGATTGGGGACACACTCAGCCAGTATGATATGCATCATCCTGCTGCATCATTACAACCACCACTCTACTTACTGCTCAACTGCATCTGATAATGCACCTGACACTTGATAATTCATTTCTGGGTTACTCCCAATCTGTATGAGTAAAATATGGATATCTGTGAGTAACAGCTGTGGATCCTTTACATCCCCACCCTAAAAAACTTCCTTAACATTAAAACAAAGAACAAATAATAAAAGTTACAATGTATCACAGTAAATTATCTCTGACTCTGGTAGTAAACTGCCTCTACAAAATCATTACACAAGAATTGCCATACACACTCATGAACAATGGTAATATTTTCACAAAATCTATTTCACATTTAATTACAATGAATCTTATTAATAGCTTGTGTGACCCATGAAATACATAATTGTCTCTGGTTACCTTCTTCACACCACAGCAGAGAAACACTCACTTAACATATTTCAGCTATCTGTAGGTGGGAAAATAAGCAGTCTTTAATAAAAGTAAGGAGCACAGGAGTGCCACAGAGTGCTGTGTTAACAGCCATGGGTTATTAGCTGCCAGTGTGGTGACATGTGGGTTACAGTAACAAACAAGCCAGTGCATTGTACAGTGGGGATGCTGAGCTCAGTGGTAAATGGTGCTGCACAGCTGTAACTGTGTAGCAAGTGGGGCAGTCTCACCACATCAGAGCAAGTCTCTTGTTTTGATAATGTGACTAGATGCCAGGTTTTAGTGAAACAAATGGGCACTGGAGGCATACAAATAAGTCTGGATTTTAAGGGAGGGTAGGGGAGGAGTCACTCGTCATCACTGGAAGTCAGCAGTACCACCGTGCCATAAAGCAGTGCCAGCAGCAAGATGATTCAGCTTAGCCAGCTGCAGCCATGGGTTTGAGACTGGGCTGCCTCTGCAGTATGTACTAAGTCCTTCATGGTACTTAGTGTCTCAGTCCTGCCCACCTGTGTCTGCCAACTCTGATGGGGGACTTATGACCATAGCAGTTGAGTCCCATAGTGCTCAGAGCCAGCCAACTCTGATGCTGAGCTCCTACCAGGAATTGGCACCATAACACTAGCTGCCAGCCAACTTCCATCTGAGGGCAGAGGGTTGAATCCTGCACACAACAGACTCCCCACACTGCTCCCATGACTGTGTGCGGAGCCAAGGGGCTGTCTTCCTTCCTCACCTTTCAAGTCACAAAAACCTCCATTATACATGTAAACTTAATATTATCTTCACTTCAAATACACTTGCCTTCAAATATATTAATCATCCATATTATCCTCAATAATTATGTAAAAATTCCTCTGTGCTCCTTAACTGTTCCACACATCATCAACCTCATCACATTAATCATCCTGTACTTCATATTATTCATCAGAACATGTTATTTGTCATCTGCATGTCATTTTACATGTTTTTCTATTTATCACAACCATCAGCTGTTATGTCATTCCATTTTCTACAGTTCCTCTGCTTTTTCATGACTCATGGTGCAAACTTACAAACTACTGTTATTCATATGCCAGAAGTCTTACTGAACTCTTCTTGATCCAAATCCTTGGACAAACACTGACACAACTAAACAGTTTTAGTTGTTTTCTTAATCTATGGATAGGAAAGGTGAGAGAAAAGTAAGGGAAGTCTCATCCAGTGGAGAGTACAAAAGCCACATTTACTATACCAACAGAAGAGTTGTGGGTTCCTATGCCTACTCTCATTCTACTTCATCATCTGCGTTACCCCATGTATGTTAAGAGATTTGCAATGTATCACATCTGCAATTGTTGCACCTTGATAACTCTTTGACCAGCATTTCTTCAGAAATTTCACATCACATTTACATTACTCTCTTCTTTCTTAAAAACTCCCCTTTTGATGGCTTCAGTTTCCATTCTGTCTTTTGCAAATCTGATTTTGAATTCAACTTTAAAGTGTACTGTAAGAACTCCTTTTAACCACTTGGTAAATATCACTGAATGCAATTCCTTCAGTTTATATTTCTGCCCTTACCACTATTAATTGATGTAATGATATTACCTTCCCTTGCTGTCAGAGTTACTCTATTAAGTTTCCTATCAACCTCTTTAGTTTCATTCTCCTCTTGTGTGTACTTTCTTGCAAATGGTTGATCTGTTCATTTGTTTGCTGCTTGACATCCTGCCTTTGTGTTGCTATTTCTTCCCTCAAATTCACCGTTGGTTCAGTTTGTTTAGTTCCAAGTTTTTTTAGCAGTGATCTTGCATTCTTGTGGCATTTCTCTCATATTTTTCTTTGTGAGGTTCTGTTTCTTCAACTTAATTATTACTCATATCACCTCCAAGTTTATCTGAATTCTCCTGGAGCCTGGAAGTTTTTATTTCACCATTTCTCTTCGTTTTTTCATCACACTCCTGCCAGCAATTCTTTCAACTTTCTTTACTCTCTTGGAATACCTCTTCTATGCCCTTTTTGAATTTTTGTAACAACTTCTGTAGGTTCTTCTCATTTTCTCGTAATACATTCTCTGTATTTGCGCTCTTCTTTTCATCATCTTGTGATCTCTTTGAGTTTTCTTGAGACATCCAGATCAAAAACATTTCCAATACTGATTGCAACTGTTCCCTATCTAGACTTAGTTAATCTCTTGCTGCTTTCCTTGGTGCCTGAGTATATGTGATTGAATGACCTAATGGGCAGTCAGCTGACAGTCCACAACCATTGATTCCTGGATAATCTTTATCTTCCTGCACTACCTCCATTTTTTTCTAGATTCTATACCTTCTTCCTCTTGTTCTGGCTCAGAAGACATCTTGGTTATTCACAATCTACTAACAAGTACGGTACTATTTGAAGAACCTCTTGGTAACCCAGACACTCCTATTAACTAAAATTTAATTAAGTAAACCTTCCCTGTTCCACTTCAGTTAATGCAAATTAAGAAAATAGCTATCACTACTGAATACAATAATCCTCACAAGCCTGTCAAAATCAAACACTCACATTAACATTCACAGTCTTTCAGAAAACTTTTAAATGAGGTATACAGGATAAATCAATAAACATATGGACCTGTAATTTGCAATAAATAGTACAAACTAATTTCTGTTGCTTGACACTGCCCAGGTGTGTGAATGTGCACATGCAGGCATACTACACTTCAGAGCAAAATCTCAAAAAAATACTGAAAACTCTGTTTATAATTCTCTTCATTAATGAAAAATGCAATTTCAAATCATTCACATGCTCTGAAGGAAGTGTTATATAGGTTACTACTGAGCCAGCAGATTGTCTTTGCTCACCCATTGACACTAGCACAAATCATGATGTTTGACATCTGGGCACGTTCTGATGCATCTCTGTTTATGTCAGGTTGGTCATTCATGTTTTCACTGGCTGCATCATAATGTTGTGATTTGCTGAGTCACTACACAATGGAGTTACCATTTAGTGTACTTAACTGGTTAGCCACTCACTGCCACAGCTGCTGTGTAGTTTGGAGTTTCACCACCAGAAGTCGATGTTAGTCTGGAGTAACTCTTTTCTGATGTGCATTTGTCTGGTCCTATACTTTGGCTCGGCTTGTCTGCATGCACATGTGACATCATTCAACAATTGTGAAACTGTCAGAACTAGGTCAAAAACATTGGAATACCATCACTTGCTGTTATAATAACTGCACATGTAAGCCACACTTGAATCCATTGGCTGGTGTGCTAGACACAAATATGTGACATTGGCGCACCATATTTATTACCACTTTTTGGTAGAAACACTTTGTCACCATTCAGCATAATTCTTACAGTTTGCTGAGGGCCAACCGATGATGATTGGGGACACAGCCATTACAATATGCCCTCTCCCACTATACCATTATAATCATCTCTTTACTCACTCACTGCTAAGTTGCATCTGACAACATTATCACTTGCTTGGTGCAGTCAGCACTTGACAATTGATTTCTGCCTTGCCTTTGATCTGTGCAAGTTAAATATGATTATCAGTGAGTAAGGGGTAGTGGATCCCTTACAGATTCAATAGTACACAAGTGAGTTACACTCGCTGCTGTGTGGAGGCAGGTCTGTACAATGTCAATGTTAATCAATATTCATGCATTATATGATGACAGAAGATGGCTGCCACCTTCCTAAACATTTGCAACATCTGAAATATACATCAGTGGAAAATCAAGGATGGAATATATATGACAGATCAGCACTCCCCAAGTAGAAGAGACACTAAGCAACACATAACCAGATAGAAATGAGGAAAAATTTCTTAGCTTTAACATAAAGGTCCTTTCTCAGGACTAACACATAGAGCTGCATAACATTATTGCCACGATACATTTGTACTGGGACACCTAGTGAGTTTTTGCTGCCAGCTGATACTGGCACTTGTTTATAAGAGATAGGATTCTGTGACTGGCCATATTGTTGCAAGAGCATGCATTCAGCTATTTATTTATCAACAGTGTTCCATAAATCTCATTATGAATTGTACACTGTCTGAGGGGCCTTAAAAAAGTTCTAAACTTGATAACAAAAACACAAGAATTTATTTTTCACCAAAGTCACTTTGTAAGTATTTACCCCAGTGACTTCCTTGCTTTTTAAAACTCTCAGTATAATATGTAAAATAATGGAAAGGCAACCACTCACCTATAGCTGACAGATGTGTGGCACATAGAAGCATTCTAGAGAAAACTCTTCGTTTTGGCATTTGATGGCCACAGCAAGTAATAAAAGATTTCTCCAATAGCACAAATAAATGAGTTAATTCAATCTCAATATTTCATTTGAATCTCTGCCTGTCTATTTCTTCATACATGAAAATCAAGAGCCAAATCAAGTAAATATGATGAACATGGTGTACTTTGAAGTGAAGATTATAGAGTTCAGCAGCATTTATATGAGATCTTTGTGAGAATGTGTTATCATAATGAAAGAAGACTTTTATCTTTGCAATGTGTGCATATTTATTCCAAAAACCCTTTTTAAATTTGTCTAGTAGTGATGCATAACACTGTCTAGGGATGTTCCTACACTTTTAAAGATAGTCTATGAGTGCCACAACACTAGCATCCCAGAAAATAAGTATAGTTTTTCCTGCTGACAGAACCATTCTTTTCCCTTTGGTGTAGCATCATCTTCATTGTTCACTTTTGCAATTACACTCCTGGAAATTGAAATAAGAACACCGTGAATTCATTGTCCCAGGAAGGGGAAACTTTATTGACACATTCCTGGGGTCAGATACATCACATGATCACACTGACAGAACCACAGGCACATAGACACAGGCAACAGAGCATGCACAATGTCGGCACTAGTACAGTGTATATCCACCTTTCGCAGCAATGCAGGCTGCTATTCTCCCATGGAGATGATCGTAGAGATGCTGGATGTAGTCCTGTGGAACGGCTTGCCATGCCATTTCCACCTGGCACCTCAGTTGGACCAGCGTTCGTGCTGGACGTGCAGACCACGTGAGACGACGCTTCATCCAGTCCCAAACATGCTCAATGGGGGACAGATCCGGAGATCTTGCTGGCCAGGGTAGTTGACTTACACCTTCTAGAGCACATTGGGTGGCATGGGATACATGTGGACGTGCATTGTCCTGTTGGAACAGCAAGTTCCCTTGCCGGTCTAGGAATGGTAGAACGATGGGTTCGATGATGGTTTGGATGTACCGTGCACTATTCAGTGTCCCCTCGACGATCACCAGTGGTGTACGGCCAGTGTAGGAGATCGCTCCCCACACCATGATGCCGGGTGTTGGCCCTGTGTGCCTCGGTCATATGCAGTCCTGATTGTGGCGCTCACCTGCACGGCACCAAACACGCATACGACCATCATTGGCACCAAGGCAGAAGCGACTCTCATCGCTGAAGATGACACGTCTCCATTTGTCCCTCCATTCACGCCTGTCGCGACACCACTGGAGGCGGGCTGCACGATGTTGGGGCGTGAGCGGAAGACGGCCTAACGGTGTGCGGGACCGTAGCCCAGCTTCATGGAGATGGTTGCGAATGGTCCTCGCCGATACCCCAGGAGCAACAGTGTCCCTAATTTGCTGGGAAGTGGCGGTGCGGTCCCCTACGGCACTGCGTAGGATCCTACGGTCTTGGCGTGCATCCGTGCGTCGCTGCGGTCTGGTCCCAGGTCGACGGGCACGTGCACCTTCCGCCGACCACTGGTGACAACATCGATGTACTGTGGAGACCTAACGCCCCACGTGTTGAGCAATTCGGCGGTACGTCCACCCGGCCTCCCGCATGCCCACTATATGCCCTCGCTCAAAGTCCGTCAACTGCACATACGGTTCACGTCCACGCTGTCGCGGCATGCTACCAGTGTTAAAGACTGTGATGGAGCTCCGTATGCCACGGCAAACTGGCTGACACTGACGGCGGCGGTGCACAAATGCTGTGCAGCTAGCACCATTCGACGGCCAACACCGCGGTTCCTGGTGTGTCCGCTGTGCCGTGCGTGTGATCATTGCTTGTACAGCCCTCTCGCAGTGTCCGGAGCAAGTATGGTGGGTCTGACACACCGGTGTCAATGTGTTCTTTTTTCCATTTCCAGGAGTGTATTTTACCCCTAGCTTGTAATACTGAATTCATGTTTCAGCCTCTGCCATAAAACAGGCTACATCTCTCTCTCTCTCTCTCTCTCTCTCTCTCTCTCTCTCTCTCTCTGCCACCAGAAAATTGTGTCCACATATCTATTATATTTCTTTCTCCTTCTGCCTGTATAGGGACTATATGAAATATTCACTGCATGACAATACTAAGTGTTTTAGCCATGAGCTGTTTGTTGCAATGATCCATGGTGGTTTGGCAGATGTTTATGGCAACACTGCACCATCAAATATGACATAGTGATCAGTTGGCACAGCACTTCCAGTGTTGTCAGATAAGGCTGCATGATGTGAATTTTAAAATTTGCCCGGCGAATTGACTGTTCAAACAAATTTCGGGCATGCAGCCGGTCGTTGTTCAATACTTCGCACGATATTTCAACTGGGCATGAGGCTGCATGATGATGAACTCTATGTTGAACCATCTCTATTTGAAGAACTGGAAACTGTAAGAGATGTGTTAAGTCCCTGGTGCTTGAAGATCAGCATATCACAACTGAGGTGATAGTGGAAAAAGTGAAAATTAGTTATGGATCAGTTTTCAGGATCTTGCATGAATGTGAGAAAGACTTTGTGTATGACTGCTCACCCCCATTCAGAAAGTTCAGTAAATCAAGGCATTGGCAGAAATGTTGCAGCTCTATCAGACCTATCCAGGTGACTTCTGTAGCCACATGATCTCTGTGGATGAGTGAGGGCTGTACCACTATGACCCCAAGACAAAGGAGGATAGCGAGCAGTGGAAATATGTGAATTCACTTGGACCAAAAAAGCCAAAGACCGAATCACCACCAGACAAGGTGGTGCTGAATATTTCTTGAGACTGCCATGGTGTGTTGCTTACGGATTATTGTTGTAATTAATTATTATTTAAGATATTATATTTGTGGCAGTAGTACATGACATTTCTATTGAATTAATTTTTAATTTTTTTCTGCAACTTCTTATGATTGGCTACATATTCATGCAAGGTGCAATGTGGTATACTACCTCTTAGATTATCTATTAATAGTTTATTTTATTTTTCAATTAGGCTGTGGAAACAAAGTGTTCAAGGCTCTTATGTGTACAACAATCAATCCGCTAAACCTTTGCCATCTCATACAATGTGAAATTTACTCATGATATGCTCATCAATATTTAAGTATGGGCATGTCTATCTACATAATGAGAAGAGTAAATTACAGAGATTCTCACACTTTTAATTGGAGATCCAGTAACTCTTGAACAGTACAATGTTGTGAAACTGAGAACAAAATGCTTCATTTCTTCTACTATCAATATCAGAGAGAAAGTGTTCACTAAGCTATTTCTTGCTGTGTTACGAGAAGTTGCTAACAGCTGAATTGCTGCAATGTAAAAATTACGTGCCATGAGCATCTATGACTATCACTGTTATAAACTACTACTACTGCTACTTCTACTAATAGTATTAATTTAATTATTATTTATTTTTATTATTATCTCACATGAAGCTAGCAACAAACCTTCAAGTAAACTAATAAGTATTTTGGGATATTATATTATGCACATAAGGAGAAAACCATAGCAGGACCATAGTACCAAAACCTCCTGATGAAGTTATGGTAGAATGTCGAGATGAACTGGTGCACGACTATATCTAAGGGACTGTTTTTGCTCCTCGAAAATGGCCAAGTGCATTCTGTGCTGAGCACAGTCACATGTGCTGCTTCTTTAGGCCATCAAATTTTGTGTCACAACATCCAGTGACTTCTTCCTCTTTCCCCTGATGAAGAAACCATAGCATGGCTGTCATTTCTGGAATGATGATGAGGTGACATTCAAAGTGGAACTTCTCCTGGACAGCTAAGTCTCTCTGCCAAGTGAACCACTGTTGGCTAAGCATGCTGCATTGAAGGGTAATATGAAAAAAGGACTAACACCTTCACCAAGTTCCAAGGTTGCAGCTTCATTTTTTGAGGTGACGGTTAAAACTGTATCACTACCACGTATACTGAACAGGTAATCAGAAAGATGAAAATAAGAAATACAAAGAAAATAAAACTCCAAAAACTTGCTGAACACAAGTACTATGTTCTTCTTTCTGTATTGTTACTGGTACAAAAATCAATAAATCATTTTGATACTTGTCAATAATTGTATTTCCACTGAATTTCAGCTATATCCTCTAATTATTTTAATGGAGTTCTATGTGATATACTACAAAAAAATGACATTTACCAATTCTTAATTTCTTATTTCCTGAAAACAATTGTATCCTAATGGTACAGTGTAGTTTATAGTGTAATTTTCTCCACTGTCATCTCATTGCAGGATTTGGAAGGTATAAGCTTACCTGATGATATCCTAGACACCATAGCTCAGCAACCAGTATCACAAGACGATTTGCAAGAATCTTAATATGAGCAAAAAGAAAAAGAAAACTCCAGTAACTGTTGAATGTCAAGACAAATTTTGTTCAATTAGCTCTGACAATAAAATGCAGAGATAAGAATTTTGCTGCAAGACATAAATGTCTCTTTGCTTTCACTTTCTTCTTTCAGGAAATTACTTACCACAGTGCTTCACTTAGTATAATGAAATGTGGAAAAGGTAGAGGTACATTTGTAGATTTTGCCCTCCTCAGTTCCAAAAAGACCTATTTAATCTCAGTAACTTCTTATACATGATACATGCTGCACCATCGTACAAGGCAACTAAGATAGGATACCCTCAAAATACTATTATATGAGATTCTAAACTCAAACAAAACAAGACAAAAAAGAAGTGTCTTTTAAGGAGTGCACAATAATTAGTTTCCAGAGTATACAGTGACTCCTCAAGAATCAAGCAGATCAATCTGTATTGTGTTATAGTGGGGCCAATAATGTCCAGACTGGATTAATACAAGGGTTTCAAGTCAAATTGCTGGTATGTGGTTTGAAAATATAAGTACAACATGTAATTATTAAACAACTTTGTAACTCACTGTATGAACAATACAGAACTAAGAACAGATTTTAAAAAGTATACACATAGCAAAATCTGTTATCTCAAAGATATTACGTGGCACTAAAATTTTAATCTCAGTACACCCCTCAGTTTTTATGGGCAACTATAAATTCAGAACTGAGTTGTAAGTTCTTAGCTCTAATGTTGAAATCCAAGTCCTTCAACACATCCCAAACGCTATGGTGCAGGAGGAGTCTGTCAATTACATTCTTCCCCCTACCTTTTCTTTCTTTCTTAATTTCTCTTTTTTTCCAAATATCTTCCAGATTATCACTTCTATGACATGTGTACAACAATGACATAGTTACAGTGAAAAATTGTTCGATGGAGGGAAATAAAAATGTAACTAAATACACGTTGTTTAATAATGGATAGGAAGTTGTTGATTTTTTTCAGTCTGAGTTAACTGATGCAGTACAGGCTTGTTCTTTTAATGATAGTAATAAAGTTATTTCTGGTAAAAAGCGGAAAAAAACCACAGATGGTGAGAAGGTGGGAGTAGGTGAAGGGGCTGTTGATGTAAATATTGCTACATCTGGTGATGCTGAGACTGAATGTCTACTGATCTTAAGTGAAAAAGTTAGCAAAGTTGTTGCTGATATTGTTGATGTGGAATAGTGCAGATATATATGGACATAAATATTGTACAGGTGATGATGACAACTATAATGAATTAATTACAGATGCAGTAATGTTAGTATTCAGGATCTGGGGGTCAAACAGAAAACTGTTGATGTAAACATTGATGTTCCTGACACGGAAAATGAGTGTGTACAGGAAATAAATTAAAATGTTGGTAAAGTTAATGATCTTGTTGGCAAAGATTTTAAGGCTCTGAAAATTAGTAATGAGGTAAGAGTCAAGCAATTAGTAAAGGTCAAGGTAAGTAATATTGTACTGAAGTGTGAAAAAATTAAAGGAAAAAATTCATCAAATTAAAGAAACCTGTTCTCAAGTTATTGGTTATGGATATGTATGGATCATTAGAGACAGACAAAGAAATGAACAGTTCACAAACAGTAACATTTTGTGAGAAAGTGCAAAAAGTTATTTCCTGTGCAAAAGTAACTTTCAGTAACAAGCTTCAAAAGGTAAATTTTAATTCTTGTCCTCTGCCCACAATTTTCAGTGAAGGTGTGAAGGAAGTAACTTGTGGTAGTAAGAATCATGGATCAATTGGCAGTGCAAGTGCAATGAGAACAATTCCAAATGTGAAGACCAAAGAACTGAATGTCAATGTAAATCTACATCTATACTCTGAAAACCACTGTGAGGTGCATGGCAGAGGGTATGTCTCATTGTACCACTTATTAGGGCTTCTCCCCGTTCCATTCACGTGTGGAGTGCAGGTGTAATGATTGTTTGAATGCCACTTTGCATGCAGTAATTATTCTAATCTTGTCCTCAGGATCCCTGTATGACAGATACACAGGTGCTTGTGGTATGTCCCTAGAGTAATCATTTAAAGCTGGTTCTTGAAACTTTGTTAATAGACTTTCTCAGGATAGTTTACATCTGTGCTCAAGGGTCTGCCACTTCCGTTCCTTCAGTATCTCTGTGACACTCTCCCCTAGATTAAACAAACCTTGACCATTCATACTGTCCTTCTCTGTATATGTTCAGTATCCCCTGTTAGTCCTATATGGTATGGGGCCCACACTCTTGAGCAATATTCTAGGATGGGTCACACAAATGATCTGTAAGAAATCTCTTCAGTAGACTGATTGCACTTCCCCAATTTTCCACCAATAAACCAAAATCTACCATATGCTTTATCCATGCCTGAACCTATGTGATCACCCCATTTCATATCCCTACAAAGTGTTGCACCCAGGTATTTGTGTGAGTTGCCCAATTTCAACAGTGAATCATTGATATTATAAGTGATAGAATGCTACATTTTGTCATTTTGTGAAGTGCACAATTTTACATTCCTGAATATTTAAAGCAAGTTCCCAATCTCTATACCAGAATGAAATTTTATCAAGGTCTCACTGAATATTTATGCAGCTTCTCTCAGATACTACTTCATTACAGACATATGCAGAAAGCCTGAGTTTACTTTTAATATTGTATGCACAGTCATTAATATACAACATGAACATCAAGGGTCCCAACACACTTCCCAGGGCACACCTCAAGTTACTTCTACATCTAATGATGACTCAAGATAACGAGTTGTGTTCTCCCTACCAAAAAGTCCTCAGCCCAGTCACAAAGTTCACATGATACCGCATATGGTCATACTATTGACATTAAGTGCTGCATTTGTACACTGATTTTCCCATTTTGTTTTGATTTTGTTCCATTTTGTCACTGTCAGTCTCAGCACTTTTTGACTTGGGTGCAAAACACTTACCCAATGTAACAAAACTCACAGATCTCACATTTTTACTGTCTTTCAGAATCCTTCTGTTGTGTTCTTCCAATATTTTTACTTATAGACTTTAGCATGAAAGTACATGAACAGAAATAAACTCTAGTTGTGTGGTTCAATATAAAAATGATGTTATGTTACATTAATGATATGTTTCTTTCAAAGAGTCATTAATTAAAAAGATTTAAATCTCATAAGGAGTACTAATAGCACTGAAGATTGCATTTTAGGCTCTCCTGAAACATAATAAAAAAATATGACTTTGTGGAGATGCATGTTTTTGATACTGTAGTCCTCTAGATGCCTGCATTCTGCCTCTATAGTAAGACATGGACAGTCATGACATATTCAAAGGACTGAATCTTAAACATTCAATCAGATACAAAAATTGCTAGTGCAGTCAGGTATTATATAGCTACAGGTCAGTTATGCAAAAAATATTTTCTACCTTCTCTTTTTAATCTTGCTTCTCAGAAAATAGCACACTATGTAACAGACTCTTTTTCACATGGTACTTGTGCTCCTGATGTAACCATGTAGTGATTCATATCAGATTCTTTTATGACCAAATAGTCATATACAGCAATGGTGGAATCCATGCAGTGCACTTGGAACAAAATTTCTGCAGTGATTACATACAAGTTATCTACCTATCCTCTACCTTTGAAAATACACATGGAAAATGTTTAATTTTAGTGCTGATGCCCCTAAGAGCTACATGATTCACATTTGCTATTCGTGTAGAATCTTAATTCAACATGGAGAGTTCTCTATATAGTGTTGATAGCTTCTGATTAATAAATGAAAGCAGCAAGAGTCATTTAAAGCTAATCATACTCTGAATCATGGTGTGTGTGTGTGTGTGTGTGTGTGTGTGTGTGTGTGTGTGTGTGTGTGTTTGTCCCACAGGCAAACTGAAAGAATTACACATCATAACTAGCAAGTGGTGTACTCTATAGTGCACCTATCTGAGTATCTAGGTAGAAAAACAATCACACATGTTCAACACTTACACTATAATTGGATAGGCAAAAAAATCTACTCATGAAGCAGTGGCAGGAGAAAACACAATATAAAAGTTAGGAATGTGTGCAAGCTCTTGGAGATAAAAATCTACTCATCAAGCAGTGGTAGAAGAAAATGATATAGAAGATAATGTTTTGGACACCAAGCCTGAACATAGCTTGGGCCACAACTTTGTGTTAAAGACCACGCCCGAGTACAGATCAGTACACGATTTTTTTCATGCAAAAATCACCTATGGTTCAAGAACTGGACTCATTTCATATGAGAGCATGTACAGACATCTCACACCCTGCGCCTTGACTGGTGTGCCTTTTGTAGGTAATTTCTAGGATTATTTTGAAAGAAAGTTATGGAACATAACAGTGCTGTCATGAATTGCTGAGCCAATCTGATTGCATGATGTAGTTTAATGTGTGTACTCATTAAGTTTAGCAGTTTGCTGTAATTTTGCTACAAATACATCATGATTGTTGAGTGAGCAAGAAATTTTGGAAGCTCGAGAGGAACCTCACAATTTTTTCTTAGGAGGAGAATTATACTTTATATCTTAACTATTTTAAAATTTATAATCTATCAAAGAACAAAATAAAATATGCAAAATAAATATTGAAGCTTGGCCGTTTTTCAGTACATATTATTCTTGAAGATATATCAGTTACGTATGTTCCAGTATCACTTTAAACAATGGCATAAATGGCCAGTTTCATAGACCCTATATTCTTCTAAGTGGGTGGTCTCAAAAGTGTTAAGAAAATGTACAAGCTTTTGAAACCACTAGCACTGAAAGCTTTCACATTTCTGTAACTTTTGTGTTGTATTTTCTCATGCTGCCACTTTATTTATGCAATTATGTTACATTCTCAAAAACTGATTTTTTCATTGATATTTCCAATACTTTAAGACATAAATATTGCATTACAATTGATTGTTCTACAAGCTAAAGGAAGACATTGTATGATTGTTCTTATGTTTCACGTTTGGATCATGCAGGAACCACTGCCACCATCTGGGCCACTCACTCAACTTCACCTAGCTGGTGTCAGTTGTGCTACTCTGTCAATGATGAGCACTGGTATATCTCCAGAACAGCATCATAATTTCAACATTGTGATGGGCTGTGTCTTGAAAAGAGGATGTAAGATGAAGAGCAACAAAAGCAGAACAAAGATAATGGAATGTAGTCTGATTAAATTAGGTGATGCTGAGGGAATTAGATTAGGAAATGAGACACTTAAGTAGTAGATGAGTTTTGCTATTTGGTCAGTAACATAACTAATGGCAGCTAAAGTAGAGAGGAGATAAAATGTAGACTGGCAATGGCTTGAAAGATGTTTCTGAAGAAAACTTGTTAGCATCAAATACAGATTTAAGTGTCAGGAAGTCTTTCTCTGAAAGTATTTGTATGGAGTGCAGTAATGTATGGAAGTGGAACATGAACGATAAACAGTTTAGACAAAAAGAGAATAGAAGATTTTGAAAAGTGGTTCTTCAGTAGGATTCTGCAGATTAGATGGATAGATCACATAACTAATGAGGAGGTACTGAATAGAACTGAGGAGAAAAGAAATTTGTGGCACAACATAACTGGGAGAAGGGATAGGTTGATATGACACATTCTGAGACATCAAGGGATGGGGGTAAAAATCGTAGAGGGAGACCGAGAGATGAGTATAGTAAGCAGATTCAGAAATATGTAGGTTGTATGAGTTATTCATAGATGAAGAGGCTTGCACAGAATAGAGCAGAATGGAGAGCTGCATCAAATTAATCTTAGGACTGAAGACAACAACAACAATGACGACATGGATTGATACGGATGGCAGCATTGTACCCCAGGTTTCGGTTGGTTCCCTGTGGGGCTTGGGCAAATGCCAGAATGTAACTAGTCCAACCACCACTTCAAAGCGTTCACATGATTCGATGGCACAAGGAAAAGCAACTTCCAGGTTGCCTCAGCTTGGATAAGTAGAATAATAGAGGTGGAACAATAACAATTTTTACCTGTGCCTGTTTCATTATCACATCACAACAAAAACAAAGCTGTTTTAAATTATCTAACTCAAATATATGTAAATATATTCACCATGATTATGATTATTTCTCATTATTTGAGCTTTTTTTTAGCTATAAAAAATGAAAATGCTTACTGTATAGATTGTACTTAAGTTTTTTTTCACATGTATTTAGAAATTCAGGTAAGTACACAAAGTAACTACACCACTTAGGTACACGAAATAACTACACTACTTGTCTGAGACTGCAGTTGAGTGTGTGAGTTGCGTTTGCATATGTGTGTGTGTGTGTGTGTGTGTTTTGTCGACGAAGGCCTTAATGGGCTAAAGCTTTAATTGCGAGAGTCTTTTTGTTGTGCCTACCTGAAACTCAGCATCTCTGCTATATGGTGAGTAGCAACTTTCCTTCTCATATATTGTTGCCAGAAAAAAAATTAGTACACCTGGAAAGATGACTTTGATTTTGATCTGATGATGGTGTATGCCACCTGGGGAATAGTAGATGTACTGATAATGGCTTCAACATCATCCTCCAACAAATAGTGGAGTGGCATAGTTACTATCTGCGTCCACCCATTAATAGGGAATGTTCAAAGACAGAAGGTTGAGTGTGGTGCAAATGTGTGAAGCAAGCAGGCAACCATGCCTTGGATGTGCTGCATCAGTTGTGCAGCATTACTGGTATCAGTGTTCACATGAACTTTCTCACACTCGTAGACAAGGTTCTGGATGTTCAGGCGGCAGTAGCAGGTCATAGCATGGATAAGAGGGCTTGTGAACACAGATGTGCCAACACAAATTGTTGCAAACTGGTTATCAGTAGTGGGGCTATTGGCACGCACATCTTTAGCCCATCTTCCATTCACACCAGAGCATCAACATGCATGGCTCAACTGGTGTCATAAAGAGGATCACTTGGAAGATGGAATGGTGCGCTCTGGCCTTCAGTGATGAAAGCAGATTGTGCGTACATGTAAGTGTTAGTTGTTTGCACGTATGATGTGGGGTTGTTGAGTACAGTCTCATAGAGTACATTCATCGATGACACACTGGCCCCACCCCAGGCCTTATGGTCTGGGGTGTGAAAGCTACAACTCTCATTCATCTCCGGTGTTTCTGGAGAAGGCGCTAACCACCACTCGGTATATGCATAATGCTGTTAGACCTGTCCTTTTGCTGTTCTTGCAACAAAAAAGGGATGTGTTGTTCCCACAGGATAATGCTTGCCACACGCTCCATATGAAACTCAACATGCTCTGCAAGACATGCAGCAAATACCCTGGCCAGAATAATCTCTGGACTTATCACCAACCAAATACATGTTTGATATAATGAGATGAGAAGTGATTCAGGTGGCAGCTGGAGCTCAAAGACCTGTGGCTATCTGCTGTGTGTGAGGGGCAAATAGAGAGTGAGACTAGGAGAACTGTAGAATCGCAGGATTGGTTTTGAAAAAAACAAATACTGATACCCATAATTTTATTATTTTGTTATATTACCAATTTCCACACCTCATTGGCACTATCTTCAGGCCTCTATATGCATAGCTAGATAAGTCATCTAAATGTTCATGCTATTATAGGGATCACTAACTTCAACTGGCTTCCATAGATTTCTGAAACTTCTCTGTAGACATGGACTTTCCACACTTTTAACAACTCATTGGTGGTTGTGGTGGTGGGAAAGGGGGGGGGGGGGAGGTACATCCAGATGGCAAGGGTTGTGAATTGGCCATTGAAGTCAAGGCTGTTGGCAGTGATGTGCTCTGAAACAAGGTATTGGTCAACTTTGCTTGGTCCTTCATTTGAATGGACAGCTTACAGGCAATCATGCACATAAAAAAAGCTGTTCAGGAGCTGAGATGATAAATGACATCACTACTTTTACAGGTAACTCTGCCTTTGTTGTCATCTATACCTGTAACAGAATTAGATGATAATTTGGGATGTCACATATGACAGGGTAAGCAGCTAGGTCTTTCACATAGATATGACCCATGTGGCAAGGGAGTTGGGGTGATGACGAATAAGGATGTACCAGAATAATTTGTAATTTGTGTAAGTGATGCAATACCACTTTGGGAGAGGTGGGAAGGTTTTGAGAATGATGGTCCTCATTTCAGAGTAGATAGTAGTTTTCTCATTCCAAAGTACTTGTTGGAGTTCTGGCACATGCATAAGAGTGGTGTTACAGTATTTTTGTCCAGGATTTTCAGTCTTCTCACTGGTTTGATGTGGCCCACTAGGTTCCCCTCTTCTGTGCCAGTCTCTTCATCTCAAAGTAGCAAAATAAGCATTTATGCAGGATGGTATTGGGTAATAAGATGGTTGGAGTGGGGGCGGTGGGCAAGGGGTTTACTCCTTTGCAGCTGACTGGTGAGTTGTTAAAGGTTTCTGGAGAATTGGAGCATATGTGAAAGTTGTAGAGAAGTCTGTATTCTTATTCAGATCTACTACAGACTGTGTGAGGGGCTGATTGCAACTGCAGGTGTAGTATGCAAAATTGATAGAAAGGGTATTACAACCTGGAGCCATGAGGATAGTATCATGCCTGTACCGTAAACGCGATATTTTCATAACAGTACTAGCTGTTATGTACAGTGACTGTCCAGCTTGGGAAAACAATGTTTAAGTGACTTGATTACACTTGCAGCAGTATACAGACTATGTCTCAATCACACCATGTATGATTAATGTCTGTGCCAGGTTTCACCATGTTAATAATACACATATAATAACTTGTCAGTGACCAGATGCATTTATGCTGATCAGAGCATTCAATAATATTTGTATCCAGTCAGCTCAAGCAATGTCTCACGGTCCTTCTGTATCAATTATGTCTTTGCAGGATACCAGTAAAGAGTTAACTCTTGGTAGATTTTTTATACTTTCTACATCTGTTAGGGGAAAAACCCAATGGGACTCGAGGCAAGTAAGGCTAGCAACCTGCTTCCCTGGTACTTTAAATATGATGCTGGCAACAATCAGAGCAAAATGTCTCGGACCTTTGGAGGTGACGGAGTCCCACCTCTAACTGAGAAACTAGGGACTCCTAAGATACGACTTGGTAAACAAATGGTAATGAGATGGGGAGCTATTAATATCAATGGGGGCTACTCTGGGAAGAAGGTAGAGCTGGCAGAGGCTGCAAGTAAGATGGGGCTGGACGTTCTAGCTGTTAGTGACATTCGGGTAACGGGTGAGAAAGAAGAGGAAGTGGGAGAATACAAGGTCTACCTGTCAGGAGTCAAAGCAGGAATAGCACAATGGGGTGTAGGGCTTTACATCAGGAAAGAAATGGAACCCAGCGTAGTTGCAATAAGGTATGTAAACGAACGACTGATGTGGATAGATTTGACAGTGGCTAGCAAGAAAATTAGGACTGTGTCAGTATATTCGCATTGTGAAGGGACAGCTCAAGATCAGATGGTTTTTATGACGCACTCAGTGATGTAGTTGTTAGAGTAAAGGGCAAGGACAGTGTTCTGCTCATGGGTGATTTTAATGCCAGGATTGGAAATCGAACAGAAGGGTATGAAAAGGTTATGGGTAAATTTGGAGAGGATATGGAGGCCAACAGGAACGGGAAACAACTCTTGGATTTCTGTGCCAGTATGGGCTTAGTAATCACAAACTCCTTTTTTAAACATAAGAACATTCACCGGTATACTTAGGAAGGCAGGGGAACCAGATCTGTCATTGACAATATAATAACAGATCAGGAATTCAGGAAGGCTGTGAGGGACACACGTGTATTCAGGGGATTCTTTGATGACACTGATCATTATTTAATCTGCAGTGAAATTGGGATTGTGAGGCCGAAAGTGCAGGAGGTCAGGTCCATATGTAGGAGGATAAGAGTGGAGAAACTTCAGGATAAGGAAATCAGGCACAAGTACATAACAGCGATCTCAGAAAGGTACCAGTTAGTTGAATGTAGTCAATTACAGGCATTGGAAAAGGAATGGACAAGGTACAGGGACACAGTACTAGAAGTGGCTAAAGAATGTCTTGGAACAGTAGTGTGTAAAAGTAGGATGAAGCAAACAGCTTGGTGGAATGATACAGTCAAGGCAGCCTGTAAAAGGAAAAAGAAGGCGTATCAAAAATGGCTACATACCAGAACCCAAGTAGACAGAAAAAGTTATGTTGAAGAAAGAAACAAAGCCAAACAGATAATTGCAGCATCCAAGAAGAAATCATGGGAAGACTTTGGAAACAGGTTGGAGACTATGGGTCAAGCTACTGGAAAACCATTCTGGAGTGTAATTAGCAGTCTTTGAAAGGGAGGTAAGAAGGAAATGACAAGTATTTTGGACAGGTCAGGAAAACTGCTGGTGAATCCTGTGGATGCCTTGGGCAGATGGAGGGAATATTTTGAAGAGTTGCTCAATGTAGGTGAAAATGCGATCAGTAATGTTTCAGATTTCGAGGTAGAATGGGATAGGAATGATGATGGAAATAGGATCACATTTGAGGAAGTGGAAAAAATGGTCAACAGATTGCAGTGCAATAAAGCGGCTGGGGTGGATGAAATTAAGTCGGAACTCATCAAATACAGTGGAATGTCAGGTCTTAAATGGCTACACAGGATGATTGAAATGGCCTGGGAGTCGGGACAGGTTCCATCAGACTGGACAAAAGCAATAATCACACCAATCTTTAAACATGGAAACAGAAAAGATTGTAACAACTACAGAGGTATCTCTTTAATCAGCATTGTGGGTAAAATCTTCTCAGGTATTGTTGAAAGGAAAGTGCGAGTATTAGTTGAGGACCAATTGGATGAAAATCAGTGTGGGTTTAGGCCTCTTAGAGGTTGTCAGGACCAGATCTTTAGCTTACGGCAAATAATGGAGAAGTGTTATGAGTGGAACAGGGAATTGTATCTATCCTTTATAGATCTAGAAAAGGTATATGACCGGGTCCCTAGGAGGAAGTTATTGTCTGTTCTACAAGATTATGGAATAGGATGCAAACTTTTGCAAGCAATTAAAGGTCTTTACATGGATACTCAGGCAGCAGTTAGAGTTGACGGTAAATTGAGTTCATGGTTCAGAGTAGTTTCAGGGGCAAGACAAGGCTGCAACCTGTCTCCACTGTTGTTCATATTATTTATGGATCATATGTTGAAAACAATAGACTGGCTGGGTGAGATTAAGATATGTGAACACAAAATAAGCAGTCTTGCGTATGCCGATGACTTAGTTGTGATGGCAGATTCGATTGAAAGTTTGCAAAGTAATATTTCAGAGCTAGATCAGAAATGTAAGGACTATGGTATGAAGATTAGCATCTCCAAAACGAAAGTAATGTCAGTGGGAAAGAAATATAAACGGATTGAGTGCCAAATAGGAGGAACAAAGTTAGAACAGGTGGACGGTTTCAAGTACTTAGGATGCATATTCTCACAGGATGGCAACATAGTGAAAGAACTGGAAGCGAGGTGTAGCAAAGCTAATGCAGTGAGCGCTCAGCTACGATCTACTCTCTTCTGCAAGAAGGAAGTCAGTACCAAGACTAAGTTATCTGTGCACCGTTCAATCTTTCGACCAACTTTGTTGTATGGGAGCGAAAGCTGGGTGGATTCAGGCTACCTTATCAACAAGGTTGAGGTTACGGATATGAAAGTAGCTAGGATGATTGCAGGTACTAGTAGATGGGAACAATGGCAGGAGGGTTTCCACAATGAGGAAATCAAAGAAAAACTGGGAATGAACTCTATAGATGTAGCAGTCAGGGCGAACAGGCTTAGATGGTGGGGTCATGTTACACGCATGGGAGAAGCAAGGTTACCCAAGAGACTCATGGATTCAGCAGTAGAGGGTAGGAGGAGTCGGGGCAGACCAAGGAGAAGGTACCTGGATTCGGTTAAGAATGATTTTGAAGTAATAGGTTTAACATCGGAAGAGGCACCAAAGTTAGCACTGAATAGGGGATCATGGAGGAACTGTATAAACTGTATAAGGGGGGCTATGCTCCAGACTGAACGCTGAAAGGCAGAATCAGTCTTAAATGATGATGATGATGATGATGACTACATTTGGACACAATATCAATCACCTCTCCACAGAAATTTTCTGATATTGCAGGCCCTAACTTTTATGGATCAGGGGGATAAATTGTTCCAATATTAGGTGGTGGTGGTTAGTGTTTAACGTCCCGTCGACAACGAGGGCATTAGAGACGGAGCGCAAGCTCGGGTTAGGGAAGGATTGGGAAGGAAATCGGCCGTGCCCTTTCAAAGGAACCATCCCGGCATTTGCCTGAAACGATTTAGGGAAATCACGGAAAACCTAAATCAGGATGGCTGGAGACGGGATTGAACCGTCGTCCTCCCGAATGCGAGTCCAGTGTGCTAACCACTGCGCCACCTCGCTCGGTGTTCCAATATTATTAATGAGCAAAATTTAAGTCAAATCTCATGAAATAATCATAATCTAGATTCATTGTTTTTCTGTTGCTACAGTTTCCAGAGATCATTCACTTTACACCAGATCAGTAAAGAGCACAACTACTGCAATAATGTATCTGCTTGTATGTAATGTGAAATTATTTAAAGAATTTCTCTCTTCACTTGATAATATTTTATACTACTATGACGTAATCTTTCATTATAATTCTGTCAAAATATTCTCACTTCACAAAGACCATTTTAACACAAATTTTCAGTTCTAGGAAGAACAACATCTCAAATATATGACATGTCTTACTAATTTCTTGTACTGAAAATACCAATACCAGTCAATTTTTCAGTTTATATCCTCTTGGTCAGTTTGACAGGTTAAAACTTTCTTCAAAGTAAATACTTTGGAAATAAAATTCATAACTCAGGCATACACATTTTTGTAGTAACCAAGTAATACATGAAACCAATACAAGTAACATAAATATGGCTTTACTCATAAACCTCTGAACAAGAATGGAAATAGGCCTCTTGTGACTCCACATGTAACAGGACAAACGAATCATACAGGAGGTGTAACATGAGTGATACGAAGAACATCTGATGTGAGCAATACAAATTAAAAGAACATAGTGAGGTAGAACCAGTGCATCTCCGGGTGTACATAGGCACATGTCGCCAGTAGGCAGGATGGCGGAGACTGTGCCATGCGAACACTTCCTACAGCAGGTTTCTAGTGGCTGGCCTGCACTGATACAATTAATGTTTGATGTAAGTAAACATGCGCAGTGACACTACACTTGGCACTCTCACAGTCACATGCGCTAGTAGCTGGATACAGCAATTTCCTATAATGAATTCCATGATGTTTTATTTTACTACAGTTGTGTACTGCTGTAGATGAGCACGTACAGCAAACATTCACATTGAAGAGCAGTGTTTTTGCTGAATAGTAACATACACTGACTTCACTTTCCAAACACATTTTTCATTTCAATAAGAATAATAGGCACAGGAAAAGGCCACAATGATGATGACTTCTTTTCCCAGTACATAGTTGTTAGTTGGGAAGCAATGACATCCAGCTTCTTAGCTTGCAGGAGCCACTTTGAGGACTCTGTTGCTCTTGTGACTACTTCCTCACAATAATGAAACAAGTCATACAGCATTTTGTGACAGAAGATATCTAATTCTGTCCATTATTATCATCACTTGTCATATATCATTATGCACTGGTGAGTCAGGGTGTGTTGATCATCTGTATAAATATCAGCATATACCCTCTTCCCAGCAGTACAATATATGGTTAGCATTATCTGCTTGGGGACATGACTTCACCAAGAAATGTCTTTATGAGTGATATGTATGATTTTACTATTGTAACCAGTTCATTATAAAAAGAAAACCTTTTTTGCTTAATGTGCTAGACAACTCCCTTCCATTTATGATTTTCATTTGATTTATTCAAAACAAAATGTCAACTATTGTCATATTTATGACTAAGTAATGTTTGAATAGTGATGTGGAAATGGGAATGGATTAATAATTGCTTGAATAATTGGAAAAATTGATTGGAAAGAACAGTTGAAATAAATTTGATGGTAATTTATGAATCCATGCACAATCTTGGGTGAATTTTAACTGATACCATTATCAACAGACCTTTAATATTTTTACATTCAAGGTCAATAAACACAATTTCCTTTCTTACTGCAGCTTCCAATAGTGTGTGGTACCACATAATCACCGCAACCATTGAAACTGTTGATTTGTCGCAAGAAGCATAATACTTTTAGTATAAGTAAACCAAGTTCAATTGGTACCTATCAAGTCTGAGTCATTACCTTCACATTACTTCCATTGTGTTTAGTTTTTGAGTGTGACAATGTTGATGCAGAAACAGATATGGTGTGAATTATTCTTGTCTGCACCAAACCTCTTGATGCAGGATCTCAGCAGCGAGTGAAATGATAAACAGACAGGATTTGAGCTTATAACCATGCAAACAAACATTCTTTTTTTTAATAACTTTATATAATACTTCTAATGAACATTTAAAATACACATTTTTAACAATTCTGGTAGGACAGATCCAAGCTATGTCCATACGCTACCACTTCCTGAAACAAAAGGGGTGAAGAGCGTATTTCTTACTTTGTTTATACAGATATTTAATGATGAATCAAAGCAATATCCTTGTCACAAAACAACTCATTTATTTACTTTTCAGTGATGTCCTTGATTTATAGCTCATATAGTTTACATATACTTGTATAAAAGAAAAGAAAAAGTAAGAAAAGAAAAGAAAAGAAAAGAAAAGAAAAGAAAAGAAAATTTGTGAAGCTCGTGTTCAGCAGCTCAATACTTTGTGAAATCTTAAATGCAGTGACAACTGGTTTCCATATCAGCAGCCTGAGGAATTTATTTCACCTCATCGCTCTCACTTATTCAGTGGGAAGACCAACTGTACATCCTACACCCATTGACAAGAAAGGTTCCTTGTTGCTTTTAGGACATTGTCAAGCACAGAAGATTCATGTTACACAAAGTATTGCCATTTTTAGTTTACCATGTTCACATCTATGTATTGTTTTAACACACATACACTTAAAACCTTACAGCCAGGTTTTTTTATGTTTTTGCACTTTGTTTTTGAGTATCATCTATACAGTTTGTGACATTCACCTGCTTTATTTCCTCATTGATTGTCCTCAGTGTCAACATACTGTTTAGCTATACTGGCTGAAAAATGGGAGGGGGAGGAGGGGGTGGACGTTCGACACTGACTACTTTAAATGATGTAGCCAACAGGTGCACATTTGCATTTCACAGTTCTTTACAATTCACTTTTCACAGCCTCCCCAATAACACACAGTTATATGGCCAGTCCACTATTGGTTAACTTTGATTAGCCTCATTAATAGGTTGCTAAGCAAACATCAGCGAACAGGTTGCCAAGCAAACATCAGCAAACTGCTACAATAGTTTACTGTTGAATATATATGAGCAGTGAAAACATAACCACACAGTTCACAGTTTTTGCAGAATAATACGGTACATATTGAATAGACACTGTCATTGTTTTAATGCAAGGTCTAGTTGTCTTACACTTATTTCACAGTTAAGTTGATGCATTGTTTCGAGCCCAAAAATCGGGCCTATATAATCACAATAATAGGTACTGAAACTACACATTGTTTGATGTTTAATTTAGGGAAATTACAATTAAAACATACCTCATTCAATTAACTTAATTCATGGAAAAATTCATTCTTTTCAACAGTTTCTTCTACTGCAAGGGTTAAGCCAAATTATTTGTTTAAATGATGAAATTAACAGATATAGTTACACAAACAATACTTTTGACAAAACTGGCAACTACATTGGAATTAATTAAGGGCTGGTTTTGCTAACATGTTTTTTAATAGAGCCAAATAAAAACTTTAAGAATGGCAGTGTTTCATCTTCCAAATGTTTATAATTAGTATAGAATTTATACACACAACAAAAAAAGTTTTGCATCACCCCATTTCCCCTGAACTTCTGAAGATAGATGTTGACTGTGGATATTGCATCAAAGACACAGTCCCTTTTACTGTTCAGAGATGTCACTAAGCCCACCCAAAGATATAAACAACTATGCATGAGCAGTGCCTATTACATGGAGGGATCTGACAGCCGATCAGGTCCAGTCATTCCACCAGGAAGGAGATACATGGCTCGTGTTGTCTGTAGTTCAACCATGCCTAGATGGTCAATACCATGGTTTGATCATATCTACATTGTTACTTTGTGCCAGGAAGGGCTCTCAACAAGGGAAGTACCCGGGCGTCCTGGAGTGAACCAAAGCAATGTTATTCAGAGAGGGAGGAGATACAGAGAGACAGAAACAGTTGATGACATGCCTCACTCAGGCTAACCAAGGGCTACTATTGCAGTGGATGACCACTACCTACAAATTATGGTTCGGAGGATCCCTGACAGCAATGACACCATGTTGAATAGTGTTTATGGAGCCACAGGACGTCATGTTACGACTCAAACTGTGCACCATCGGCTGCATGATGCACAATTTCATGACGAGGTCCATCTTTGCAAACATGACACCATGCAGCGTGGTACAGATGAGCCCAACAACATGCCAAATGGACCGCTCAGGATTGGCATCATGTTCTCTCCACCGAAGAGTGTCGCATATGCCTTCGACCAGATAATCGTCGGAGACGTGTTTGGAGGTTACCCTGTTAGGCTGAACACCTTAGACACACTTGTCCTGGATCCCTGCTGTTTTGTGGTGGCTTTATGTGGGGCCAATGTAGGCAGCTGGTGGTCATGGAAGGTGCCGTAACGGCTGTGCGATACGTGAATGCCATCCTCCGACTGATAGTGCAACCATATCGGCAGCATATTGGCGAGGCATTCTTCTTCATGGCAACAATTCGTGCCCCCATCATGCACATCTTGTGAGTGACTTCCTTCAGGATAATGACATCGCTCGAATAGAGTGGCCAGCACGTTCTCCAGACATGAACCCTGTCAAACATGCATGGGCTAGATTGAAAAGGGCTGTTTATGGACGACGTGACCCACCAACCACTCTGAGGGATCTACGCTGAATGGCCGTTGAGGAGTGGGACAATCTGGACCAACAGTGCCTTGATGAACTTGTGTATAGTATGCCACGACAAATACAGGAATGCACCAATGCAAGAGGATGCGCTGCCAGGTATTAGAGGTACCAGTGTGTACAGCAATCTGGACCATCACCTCTGAATGTCTCGCTTTATGGTAGTACAACATGCAATGTGTGGTTTTCATGAGCAATAAAAAGGGCAGAATTGATGTTCATGTTGATCTCTATTCCAATTTTCTGTACAGGTTCCGGAACTCTTGGAACCAAGGTGATGCAAAACTTTTATTTGATGTGTGTATTTGTTTATAAGTCAACAATAGAATTTATGTTACAAAACAATTACTGATTTCACCCTATAACAAAAGATATTAACTAGGAATAGTCAAAATAAATTAGAAAATCAATTACATAAAACCAAGCACAAAATTAAATCTGATGTTATATTCTTTAAAACTGAGGGCCAACCTTTCTCTTTTATGGAAATGCAGATTATACTCATGTGTGTTAATGGTAATTAGTCAGACATGAAAAAATGAATTTTAAGGAGGCAGATGGCAAAACAAGAGGGGAATTAAAAGTATCCAAGCTTGCTTCATCACAAGTTGCATTACATAAAGTTTCTGTAGTGTCCTTCCACATACTGTACACATAACATAGTAAAATACAAATACAATTACAAAATACACAATGAATAGCTTCATTTGCTGGTATGCCATTATTGTTGTGCATATACATTATAGTCTGTGACATATTCTCTCCCCTTTTTATATATAGCGCAATTACTTGTCATTTGGTTTTTGTGCATTTTGTCAGACTTCATTTTCATTACATTAGTCAATTCCAATTATATGAGTACACATTTTACTCTCGTTTGGTTATACATGCTTCATAACATTCATACAAAAATAGATTCTGTTTTCATTTATAGCATAAACTCATACATTTCATTTCAGTTTACAGTGACTTCATGTCAGAGCATATTTATCAATTCGAGAAGAATCAAAGTAGTAAACAACAGTCGCTACAATGGATACTAAGTGCCTCTCTAGCATTCTCCAGGAAGGATCTAGACACTACAGTGTTATGAAAACTCCATGGAAAGGCATTTATGCGCTCAGTTCTGTCTCATTAATAGACTTAACTCTGATCCCAAGAACAAAATAGTTGTTGTTTCTGAGCACAACTCATCTACATCTACGTGATTACTCTGTTATTCACAATAAAGTGCCCGGCAGAGGGTTCAATGAACCACCTTCAAGCTGTCTCTCTACTGTTCCACTCTCGAACAGCACGCGGGAGAAACGAGCACTTAAATTTTTCTGTGTGATTCATGATTTCTCTTATTTTATCGTGATGATCATTTCTCTCTATGTAGGTGGGTGGCAACAGAATGTTTTTGCAATCAGAGGAGAAAACTGGTGATTGAAATTTCATGAGAAGATCCTGTCACAATGAAAAACACCTTTGTTTTAATGATTGCCACTCCAATTCACTATCATGTCTGTGTCACTATCTTCCCTATTTTACGATAATACAAAATGAGCTGCCCTTCTTTGTACTTTTTCGAAGTCATCCGTCAGTCCCACCTGATGCGTATGCCACACCGCACAGCAGTACTCCAGAAAAGGGTGGACAAGCATAGTGTAAGCAGTCTCTTTGGTAGACCTGTTGCACCTTCTAAGTGTTTTTCCAATGAATCACAGTCTTTGGTTTGCTCAACCCACAATATTATCTAAGTGATCATTCCAATTTAGGTTATTTGAAATTGTAATCCCTAAGTATTTAGTTGAATTTACTGCCCTCAGATTTGTGTGACTTATTGCGTAATCAAAATTTAGATGATTTCTTTTAATACTTTTCTTTATTCAGGGTCAATTGCCACTTTTCGCATCATACAGATATTTAAATCATTTTGCAAGTCATTTTGATCATCTGATGACTTTACAAGACAGTAAATGACAGCATCATCTGCAAACAATATAAGACAGCTACTCAGATTGTCTCCTATGTCATTAATATAGATTAGGAACAATAGAGGGCCTATAACACTTCCTTGGGGAATGCCGGAAATTCTGTTTTATTCGATGACTTTCTGTCTATTACTATGAACTGTGACCTTTCTGACAGGAAATCATGAATCCAGTCGCACAACTGAGGCAATACTTCGTAGGCAAGCAGTTTGGTTAGAAGACGCTTGTGAGGAATGGTGTCGATAGCCTTCTGGAAATCTAAAAATGTGGAATCAATTTGACATCCCCTGTCAATAGCACTCATTACTTCAGGAAGAGCTATTTGTGCTTTCCAAGAATGATATTTTTTGCATCCGTGCTGACTATGTGTCAATAAATCATTTTCTTCGAGGTACTTCATAATATTCTAATACAGTATATGATCCTAAACCCTACTGCAAATCGACGTTAGTGATATAGTCCTGTAATTCAGCGGATTACTCCTACTTCCCTTTTTAGGTATTGGTGTGCCTTGAGCAATTTTCCAGTCTTTAGGTATGGATCTTTCTGTGAGCGAGTGGTTGTATGTAATTGCTAAATATGGAGCTATTTTATCAGCATACTCTGAGAGAAATCTGACTGGTATACAATCTGGACCAGAGGCCTTGTCTTTATTAAGTGATTTAAGCTGCTTCGTTACTCCGAGAATAACTGCTTCTATGTTCTCATCTTGGCAGTTGTTTTTAATTGGAATTCAGGAATATTTATTTCATCTTCTTTGATGAAGGAGTTTCGGAAAACCATGTTTAATAACTCTGCTTTAGGGGCACTGTCATCAGTGACGTCATCATTGTTATCGCACAGTTAAGGTATTGATTGCGTCTTGCCACTGGTGTGCTTTATGTATGACCAGAATCTCTTTGGGTTTTCTGCCAGATTTTGAGACAGAATTTCATTGTGGAAATTATTAAAAGCATCTTGCATTGAAGTACGCGCAATATTTCAAATTTCTGTAAAACTTTGCCAATCTTGGGGGTTTTGCATTCTTTTAAATTTGGCATGCTTTTTTCATTGCTTCTGCAACAACGATCTCACCCGTTTTGTGTACTATGGGGGATCAGTACCATCACTTACTAATTTATGTGGTATATATCTCTCAATTGCTGTCGATACTATCTCTTTGAAAACAACTTTTCTACACTTAGATGATCAGAACAGAAGGAGTGAAGACTGTCTCTTTAAAAAGGTGTTAAGAGCATTTTTATTAGCTTTTTTAAATAAATATACTTTGCATTTCTTTTCTATGTTTGTAGGTGTTACGGTATTCAGCCTAGCAGCAATTGCCTTGTGGTCCCTAATCCCTGTATTCATCACAATACTCACTATTTATCCAAGATTATTTGTTGCTAAAAGGTCAAGTATTATTTCACAACCATTTACACTTTGAGTGGGCTCATGAACTAATTGTTCAAAATAATATTCTAAGAAAGCATTCAGTACAATTTCAGATGACATTTTATGCCTGCCGCCGGCTTTAAACGTATAATTTTTCCAGCGTATTGAGGGTAGATTGAAGTCACCAGCAACTATAATTGTATGTGAGAGGTACTTAGGCCTATTTGAAATGAGACCCAAGTTTTCTTTGAACTGTTCAGCAACTATATCTTCTGTGTCGGGGGTCGGTAAAACGATCCAATTAATAGTTTAGTCCGATTATCAGGTATAACCTCTACCCATATTATTTCACATGAACTATATACTTCATTTTTGCTACAAGGCAAACTACCTCTGACAGCAATAAATACTCCACCACCAACTGTATTTAATCTATCCTTTGTGAACACTGTTAGATCATTTGAAAAAATTTCGACTAAACTTATTTCCAGCTTTAGCCAGCTCTCCTACCTACAACTATTTGAGCTTCAGTGCTTTCTATTACAGCTTGGAGCTCTGGTTCTTTCCCAACACAGCTATGACACTTTACAACTACAATACCAATCGTTTCTACAACTACCTGACTGTGTTTTACCTGCCCACTTTTAGCTGGACACCCCTTCTGTGGTTCTCTGAGACCCTCTGACATAAAAAACCGCCCAGTCCCTTACACACAGCACCTGCTACCCATGTAGCCACCTCCTGTGTGTAGTGGACTCCTTACCTATTAAGCGGAACCCGGAAACCCACCACCCGATGGCGCAAGTCAAGGAATCTGCAGCCTACATGGTCACAGAACCACGTGAGCCTCTGATTCAGACGTTCCACTTGGCTCTCCACCAAAGGACCACAGTCGGTTCTATCGACAATGCTGTAGATGGTGAGCTCCACCTTAATCTCAGAAGCAAGACTGGCAGTCATTACCATTTCCGCTAGTAGCCCTAAACCAGACAGAATCTGCTCCAATTCAAAGTGACACACGTGATTGGTACCAACATGAGCCACCACCTGCAGTTGGCTGCACCCTCTACTCTTCATAACATCCACAAGCACTCTTTCCACATCCAGAATGACTCCCCCCGGAATGCACATGGAGTGCAAACTGGCTTCCTTCCCTTCCTTGGCAGCCATGTTCCTAAGGGGCCCCATTATGCGCATAACATTGGAGCTCCCAACCACCAGCAAACCCACCCTCTGTGAATGCCCAGACCTTGCGGGCCGATAAGCTTCCTCTGGAACAGGGTGGACGATTGCATCTGGCTCAGAGGCATCATCCGCCACAAATAACGCTCAAAACCGTTTCATCAAACGAACTGGGGAGGCCCTATGATTGGACCCGCAGAAAATTTTTTGTTGCCTGCCAGACTTTGGAATGATCTCCCACTCGACACAGGTGAGGGGTCAAGTTCAGTGGAGGCAGTACCCGAGGCGGTCACAGCAGTGGACCGATTGCAGGAAATGTGGGACGTGCTCGATGTCCCTCGAATCTCCGCGTCCAATCCCCCACAGTGATGCCTCTTGGTAGCAGCCTCAAGCTGTGTGACAGAAGCCAACACAGCCTGGAGCTGTGAGCAAAGGATTGCCAACTAAGCACACATCTGTACACAACAATCACTGTTCCTATCCATTACTGCAGTCGCTCATGTTTTAAGCTCATAAAAGCCTACATCTACATCTACATCTATGTCCACACTCCGCAAGCCACCTGACGGTGTGTGGCGGAGGGTACCTTGAGTACCTCTATCGGTTCTCCCTTCTATTCCAGTCTCGTATTGTTCGTGGAAAGAAGAATTGTTGGTATGCCTCTGTGTGGGCTCTAATCTCTCTGATTTTATCCTCATGGTCTCTTCGCGAGATATACGTAGGAGGTAGCAATATACTGCTTGACTCCTCAGTGAAGGTATGTTCTCGAAACTTCAACAAAAGCCCATACCAAGCTACTGAGCGTCTCTCCTGCAGGGTCTTCCACTGGAGTTTATTTATCATCTCCGTAACGCTTTCGCAATTACTAAATGATCCTGTAATGAAGCGCACTGCTCTCCGTTGGATCTTCTCCATCTCTTCTATCAACCCTATCTGGTAAGGATCCCACACTGCTGAGCAGTATTCAAGCAGTGGGCAAACAAGCGTACTGTAACCTAATTCCTTCGTTTTTGGATTGCGTTTCCTTAGGATTCTTCCAATAAACCTCAGTCTGGCATCTGCTTTACCGACAATGAACTTTATATGATCATTCCATTTTAAATCACTCCTAATGCGTACTCCCACATAATTTATGGAATTAACTGCTTCCAGCTGCTGACCTGCTATATTGTAGCTAAATGATAAGGGATCTTTCTTTCTATGTATTCGCAGTCCATTACACTTGTCTACATTGAGATTAAATTGCCATTCCGTGCATCATGCGTCAATTCGCTGCAGATCCTCCTGCATTTCAGTACAAGTTTCCATTGTTACAACCTCTCGATATACAACAGCATCATCCACAAAAAGCGTCAGTGAACTTCTGATGCCATCCACAAGGTCATTTATGTATTAGCAACAGTCCTACGACACTCCCCTGCGGCACACCTGAAATCACTCTTACTTCGGAAGACTTCTCTCCATTGAGAATGACATGCTGCGTTCTGTTATCTAGGAACTCCTCAATCCAATCACACAATTGGTCTGATAGTCCATATGCTCTTACTTTGTTCATTAAACGACTGTGGGGAACTGTATCAAACGCCTTGCGGAAGTCAAGAAACACGGCATCTACCTGGGAACCCGTGTCTATGGCCCTCTGAGTCTCATGGACAAATAGCACGAACTGGGTTTCACATAATCGTCTTTTTCAAAACCCATGCTGATTCCTACAGAGTAGATTTCTAGCCTCCAGAAAAGTCATTATACTCGAACATAATACGTGTTCCAAAATTCTACAACTGATAGACGTTAGAGATATAGGTCTATAGTTCTGCACATCTGTTCGATGTCCCTTCTTGAAAACTGGGATGACCTGTGTCCTTTTCCAGTCCTTTGGAATGCTACCATCTTCTAGAGACCTACGGTACACCGCTGCAAGAAGGGGGGCAAGTTCCTTCACGTACTCTGTGTAAAATCGAACTGGTATCCCATCAGGTCCAGCGGCCTTTCCTCTTTTGAGCGATTTTAATTGTTTCTCTATCCCTCTGTCATCTATTTCGATATCTACCACTTTGTCATCTGTGCGACAATCTAGAGAAGGAACTACAGTGCAGTCTTCCTCTGTGAAACAGCTTTGGAAAAAGACATTTAGTATTTCGGCCTTTAGTCTGTCATCCTCTGTTTCAGTACCATTTTGGTCACAGAGTGTCTGGACATTTTGTTTTGATCCACCTACCGCTTTGACATAAGACCAAAATTTCTTAGGATTTTCTGCCAAGTCAGTACATAGAACTTTACTTTCGAATTCATTGAACGCCTCTCGCATAGCCCTCCTCACACTACATTTCTCTTCGTGTAAATTTTGTTTGTCTGCAAGGCTTTGACTATGTTTATGTTTGCTGTGAAGCTCCCTTTGCTTCCGCAGCAGTTTTCTAACTCGGTTGTTGTACCACGATGGCTCTTTTCCATCTCTTACATACTCATCTAACACATATTGTACGATGGTTTTGAACTTTGTCCACTGATCCTCAACACTATCTGTACTTGAGACAAAACTTTTGTGTTGAGCCATTAGGTACTCTGAAATCTGCTTTTTGTCACTTTTGCTAAACCTTTTCCTACCTTTTTTAATATTTCTATTTATGGCTGAAATCATCGATGCAGTAACCGCTTTATGATTGCTGATTCCCTGTTCTGTGTTAACTGTTTCAAATAGTTTGGGTCTGTTTGTCACCGGAAGGTCTAATATGTTATCACCACGAGTCGATTCTCTGTTTAACTGCTCAAGGTAGTTTTCAGATAAAGCACTTAAAAAATTTCACTGGATTCTATGTCCCTGCCACCCATTATGAACGTTTGAGTCTCCCAGTCTATATCCGGCAAATTAAAATCTCCACCCAGAACTATAACATGATGGAGAAATCTACTCGAAATATTTTCCAAATTATATTTCAGATGCTCAACCACAACAGCTGCTGAGCCAGGGGGCCTATAGAGACATCCAATTACCATGTCTGAGCCTGCTTTAACCATGACCTTCACCCAAATTATTTCACATTTCGGATCTCCGTCAATTTCCTTCGATACTATTGCACTTCTTATTGCTATAAATATGCCTCCCCCTTCACTGTCCAGCCTGTCTCTGCAGTATACATTGCAATCTGAGTTTAGAATTTCATTACTGTTTACATCTGGTTTCAGCCAACTTTCTGTCCCTAGTACTATGTGGGCATTGTGACCATTTATTAATGGAACGCTCCTGCAGTTTACTATTAGCAGATTTAATATTGTTATTCCCTGTTGCATTTTGCCTACTCCTACCTTGCCGCGTCTCAGGAGGCGTCTTGTCGGGCCTCGAGAGGGAATTCTCTAACATAAAAAACACACATGTGCACTCCACACGTACTCCGCTACCCTTGTAGCCGCTTCCTGCATGTAGTGCACACCTGACCTATTCAGGGGGACCCAACATTTCTCCACCCGATAGCAGAGGTCGAGAAATTTGCACCCCAGATCTCCGCAGAATCGTCTGAGCCTCTGGTTTAAGCCTTCCACTCGGCTCCAAACCAGAGGACCGCGATCGGTTCTGGGAACGATACTACAAATAGTTAGCTCAGATTCCACCCCATGAGCGAGGCTTTCTGCCTTCACCAACTCCGCCATCCGCCTGGAGTCATTGGTGCCGACATGAGCAACAATTTGCAGTCGGGTGCACCCAGTGCTCTCTATCGCCGCCGGCAGGGCCTCCTCCACATCTCGGGTGAGACCCCCCGGCAAGCAGTCAGAGTGAACACTGGCCTTCTTCACCAACCCTTCCGCTGATTCCCTAAGGGCTCCATCACCCACCTAATGTTGGAGCTCCCAATCACTAATAATCCCCTCTCCCCGTGTGCCTGCTCAGACCTTGCTGAAGGAGCGGCCACATGTCCACTCACAGGCAGAGTGGGCGATGCTACACGGCCAGCCTCCACATTGACCCTCCACCTTGTGTGCCACGAACGCCGCTGAAACCGCCACTCCCCTTGGCGAGAGGGTGACCCAACCGCGCCCGGTACCCGCGAAGATGTCTCGACAGCAGGGACAGTGGGTGAAGCATGTAACACCTGGGGTGTACCATGCGATGCACCAGACTCCCCACTGCCGCTACACTCCAAGGCAGCAGCCTGAAGACGGCTGACCGCGGCCACCAACACATTCAGCTGTTCGCGAACAGTGGCCAGCTCCTCCTGCATCCATACACAGCAGTCACATATCCTATCCATCCTAAGAAATCAATTTACTATAGAGAGTTAATCAACTTTTAACTAGACTGCTAATTCACTAAAGGCGGCTGATAGTTGACTAAACTGTGGTTACTAGCCACTTCTTGTTGGAAACAATGAAAATAGCACTACCTGTCTCTGGACTGTATTCAGAACAAACACTAGCAATACTGGCACTGTGGCTGACTAAAGGGACTCTGACTGTATTCAAAACAAACACGAAATCTATGGAACACTATTACTAGCACTCGACAATTAAAGCTTCCTAAAAGCAAAAACACAAGGAAGAAGAAATGACAAGTAAGAAAAATACAGTTAATACTTAAATTAACGTAGCTTGCTGCACAGCAGATGTGAAGCAGACGGCAGTTATGACGACACTGACACTACAACAAACAAACAGTGTACTCATCTTATCAGCAGCAGGAAATCAAAGTGCTCTCTCACTGACGGTCTAACTGACACTGAGCTGTTCTAACCAAACAAACAAAAGCCTGTACGATACGAGGGTCAATACAACGGTCGATAGCAACGGCGGTACTGTACACTACGCTGTTATTGAAATAAAAGGTTGTGCCTAGTAAGCATTCAGACAAGCAAGAAATTACAAAAATAAACTATTAACTACACAGATAACTGAAAATAAGTCACTCCTGTTTGAAGTTCGTAAAAATATGTAACAAGCAAACGGTGTTCTCGCCTTATTAGTAGCAGGAACTAGCGGTGCGCTCTCGCTGACGGTCTGTCCGACATTCAAATCTGACTATACCAATCATACAAAATTCTTACTTAGTGCTCAAAAGTGCAGCTCAGTATTTACTTCTTATGTTCATTGTGTAAAGGATAACCATTTCATGTGCTGAGGTTTACAGAGTTGTGTCATCAATATGATATATGATGTATAATAAGCGTAAAACAATGTTTACATAAGTAACAAACATGCACAAAAATGTCAATGTAATTCAGATGTTTGACACTTTCATGGGTAGTCAATGCTCACAGTAGTTAGGTTTCAACCCCTTGATTATTTGGTAGTATTCAACCTTAATTCAGCATCATGATATGTGATGTACTGCAATGTTTTTATTCTTCATGTACTTTTACACTTTCACATTCATATGTATTGTAAACTTACAGCTATGTTTACCTGCAGTGCAGTCCCTTCTTATGTTTGTATGGTACCTAACACTCTACAAGCATTTATCTTTCTTCACTTTAGGATGTGTCGATGCATTGTTCCCTGGAAGAAAAAACTTAATACTAACTTAAAACTAAATCTTCATAGATAAGTGTATAGTGGCTCAATGACTACTCATACTCTCTTCATTTATTAAACCATGTATTCATTCACTTCAGTGTGCAGCCATGTTGTCACAAAACTTATTTCAGGTCGTGTGCTTCTCTACTTACCTTATAAATCTGAAAGATAAAGTGTATTAGGGGCATGGTGCGACTTCTTATTCAGTTTTCCACTTATTTATCTCCAGCAAGACTTTTTCGGCCTATCAAGTATGATTAGTGGCTTCACCTTCAATACTTAACTTCGTAAATGTTGTACATATACAGTAAAACTTCATTTATAAATTTTTCACTTCGTTTTTCTCACTTATACATTTTTTATCTAATGTTCCGGTAAAATATCCACAGTGTGAACAAGTGAAGATGCAGTGTTTCAGAGTGGGTTGTTGGGAATTGGATTGGTAAGGCTGATATTAGTCTATAATAAAATTTGATAGTGTAATAAGGAACCTTAGAATTGGGTTAAGTGGATCACACAGGGTAAAGTGGATTAAAGACACATTACTGTACTAAATCACTGCCATCTAGGTGAGACATACATAGAAGGCTGTGACCTGTATATTTGTTACTTGTGTCATAAGCAGGGTGGGAAATGAAGATTGTGACAACCATCAGCAATCATTATATTAGTGTACATTAAAGATTTGTGATTTCAATTAAAACAAACTGTTGCAGTGCCCACAGGTTAGTAGCTGCTTCTATTTTTCAGCTGAATTCTATCAGACCAATACTACATCTACAATGTATGTGAAACTCACTTTCTTAGCATAGGTTATTTTTTAGTTATTGTGACAAACATGACTTTTTTGTAATTCCAGGGGTAAAGAGGATCATATCCCGAAAATACATAAAGCAGCTTGGAGCAAAAGGAAAAAGAAATTATAATGAAGCTTATTTGTGTGAAGCAGTGAAAAAAGTAAATAACAATGAAATAACTCTGCGAAAAGCTTCTGAAATATATGCTGTGCCTTATACTACACTTAAAATGGTGATAAGTTAATGAAATATGGAAGGCCGACTGTGTTAAGTGAAAACAAGGAGAAATGTCTTGAGGAAGGTCTTCTTCTATGTGCACATTGGGCGTTTCCACTTGGAAGTACAGACATTAGAATTGTAGTACAGCAGTATCTAAACAGGAAGGGAGTAATAGAGTCATGATTTACACACAATATGCCAGGTGTGAACTGGTTTCAGTCATTTATGTCACAGAACTGTGAACTGACTGTGAAATGTTCAGAGAAAATAAAGAGAGCAAGATCTGGGATATCACAGGAAGTTATTGTATCTTATTTTAGACAGCTAGAGAACTGTTTAAGAGGAGTTCCATTGTCTCACATTATAAATTATGATGAGATAAATGTTACAGATGACCCAGGAGCAGTCAAAGTAGTTGTGAAGAGGGGTGTAAAACATCCTGAGAGAATTGTAGACCGGAGCAAAAGTAACACCAGCGTCATGGTTGCTGCAGCAGCAGATGGACATGTTCTTCCCCCTTATGTGTCATATAAGGCAAAACACACTTACTCAGGATGGACTAAAGGTGGAATTAGTGGTGCTGCACACAACTGAAACTCCAGTGGATGGTTTTATGTAGACATTTTCTGTGAGTGGTTCTCCACAATAATCATGCCATATTGCAGGCAGCTTAATGGTCCAAACGTGCTTATTGGTGACAATCTCTCAAGTCATTTAACATTACAAGTTATCCAAGATTATGAAGCTAACAACATTTGCTTTGTCTTACTTCCAAATAACTCAACTCACATATGCCAGCCTCCGGATGTGGCATATTTTCGTCCTTTAAAGAGAGCATGGCGAAAGTTCTTGGTGTGTGTAAAATGAGAAACAGGGGACCACTTCCTAAAACAGAATTTCCTAAATTGCTGAAATCTGTATTCGAATCCATAAATTCTACTTCAGCAGATAATGTGAAATTGGGTTTTAAAGCTTGCATAATCTCTCTAGATACACAGGAAGTTCTGAGCAAACTGTCTCAAACATGTAGAACATCCATTGCAGATGTGGAAAAGCCTTGGACAGACTCCCTTATTGAGCACTTGAAGAAAACTCGTGAAAGTGAAATACCAGCAAGCTCTCATACAGTTGAGAAACAACTCAACATTTTGCCAGGAAAAAGTGTCCAATGCAAAGATTTGATTGTTACAGATGAGGCAAGGAGAGCAGTTAATGATGCTCATATGAGGGATGTCATGGAAGCAGAAGGGAGCGGATTTTCTGAAGTGCATTATGACAAAGGTGTTCATGTCCTCATTCCCTTCAATACTGAAAAAAAGAGATAGATGTTATGTAGGAAAAATTATGGAAGCAGATAAAGACACTGCTATGGTCAGTTTTTTAAGGAAAAAAGGTGGCAAAAAAGAGACACATTTTGTGTCTCCTGATGTTGCTGACATTCAAACAGTTTCCTTATCAAACATTATTTGTAAGGTAAAGGTGAAAGATCTAAGGAGGGGTTGGTATGCAGTCTCAGACATTAATGTGAACAATGAGGAGTAGATAGAATTTCCATATGCGGTACGATAACATTTTTATGATGTTGGTTTTGTGTCCAAGTTCTTAAAAGTAGTACTCATTTAACTGTACCTTCAATTGTAATTTTTATGTTAAATGTCTTTTTTAAAACATATACCATACACCATTATTTCATCTGAAAAGAAATACAGTGCTCCACTTTCCACCTTGAATGGGGTAAAGTGGTTTAACTATGAATATATATAGGTGATCCACATTACCCCAAGTACTGGGGTAAAGCGGATCAGATTTTCATAATTTTTCTCTTCGTAACCATGTTCTGTAAAAATATAATGTTAGAGGAATCTGAAAGATGATAAATACCTGACAATTCTTTGTCAGATTATCATCAATCATTTAAGTCCTCTTTTCTTAAATAAAGTTCAATTTTTGATCCGCTTTACCCCATTTTACAGAACTTTGTCAAAGTTAGGCACTTGTCAAATTTTCTTTGATCAAATCTAGGGCCTCACCTTATATTTGATCAAAGGAAGCATTCATCTTATGTTTACTGCATGGAGAAATCAACAGCTTGAGTGCTAGCATTGCTGTGACTGTCTGACACACAATGTTTATCAGCATGACTCCCAAATTTACATGGTGTAATGCATATATAATGAAATTGATAGAAATATTCTTGACAGATGAAGCACTGTGTAGTTTATGATGCCCCAAATACAAAAACAGGATAAAAAGTGAGAGCTATAAAAAAAACTGCGGATGCTATTCGCTGAGAAGTACAGCCAGGATATACCCCCGGTGGTGTAGTGTGCTGATGTTGGAAATGACAATTCATTTCACCATGTGCAACAGAATGTCAACCCTAAGAGCCCAGGTTCGATTCCTGGCTGGGTCAGAGATTTTTTTCACTCAGGGACTGGATGTTGTGTTGTCCTAATCATAATCATCATTTCATTCCCATTGACATGCAAGTCGCCGAAGAGGAGTCAAATCAAAAGACTTGCAGCCGGCAAACGGCCTACCCGATGGTAGGCCCTAGTCACATCACATTTATTTATTTATTTCACCGCGAAGTAAATAATTATATCTGTTCTTTCCCTATGGTTGACACATTCTTGTATGTACCCTTGTCCACTCAGTAAATTAGTTATACTTGTAAAATGAACACTTCATAACAAAACATTTGCATTAAATGAAGATGGTGTTACCAACATCAGCACACTACACCGCCGATGCTGTAAGTAAAACTGAACTGCAGAGAATAGTATTAAGTCATCGTCAACCATTATGAAGGAATGTTGACAAAATATTTCATGACAGTGTAAACCCCCTTTTCCGCCACGTCAAAAATCATTGTCAAAGAAAATTTGATAATGTAATACTGGCCTGCACTCCATCTATTAACATGGTACCATGGTTGCCAACTAAGAATCACTTTGTTGCAAGCATCCGAATCCAACTAAAACTTAATTTTTAATGGCAGACAGTATAAACTGCAATAACAGAGTCATCACAAAAGCCAAATGTTATACGGAGACTGTACAGTATTGGGAAGTACAGTATAACGAATGAAGCTTACTATTATGGTAGTGCTGATAGCCATAGGGAAGGTTGGTGGTAGGTGCAGCACTCATTTGTTTTTCCGAAATTACACGACTTCTGCTGAACTAGGACGCAAGTGGACAAGAATTGTTGCATATGATTAACAATAATGGGAGTGAGAAGCTCCCCCCCCCCCCTCTACTAACGATAGGGAAATTTGCCGAGACCCTTTGTTTTAAGAACATTGTCACATTTCCCACAAGATACACTAGTAGCAAGAAATCATGGATTACGACAGAAGTTTTCGAAAGCTTGCTTTGAAGTATCGATGCGAAAATGGGTGCAGCAGGCCTGAAGATTTTATTGTTCATAGACAGGTGTGCAGCACATCCTCCCATTACTTCCTATTTGAGAAATGTGACCATGGAATTCTTTCCAGTGAATATCACGAGTGAGCTCCAGCCACTTGACCTTAGAGTAATACATAATTTCAAGTTGCATTATTGCATAATGCTCGTGCGGCATACCATCAGGTGTGTAATCATAAAAAAAAGGAAGAAATGAAAATAAACATTTTACAGGTAAGATTTTTACTTGCCATTTATTTCATGTTGTTTTACTGGAGCCAAAGAACGCTTCGAGAAATTATTAATGAATTTGTTTTTTCTGATAGGCAATGCAGTACATTGCAGGTTCATGGCACAGAATTTCAGATGATACCATTCGGAACTGTTTCTGAAAAGCCGGATTTGGAAATGAAGTCCATGATCATGGTAAAAATGATTATACTGATGATATTTCCCCTAATGATGAAGAATGGAATCGACTTGAAGAGCAGGCATTGGAGGGTTATGTGAGGGTTACGTGAACGTTGATGGAAACCTTGTCACTACAGAATCCATTACTATCACCGAGACAGTTCAGTGTGCATCGTGGGACCTGGATGAGGAAGGAACTGACAATGAGGATGACACAGAAGAGCCTCAGCATTCCTCCATGATGTTTAATGATGCAGTAAATGTGTTAGAAATAATTAAACAATTTGTGATGCACCACAATGTTTCTGACAAAATAGTAACAGAGTTACCCCATTTTGAGGGTACAGTGACAGCTATTGCAGCGTCAAAGAAAAAATGAGCAAAAATTGCAGCCTTTTTTATGAAATGACATTTTATTCTGTGTAGAGGTTTAAATTTTTCTTTATATCTTTGTTAAGTATGGTACCTTGCAAGCCTATATCACGTTTTGTAGAACGTAACTTTTTATTTACTGGATTTTTCATTTGTGTTTACCAATTAATTTGATAGTATGGTGCTATATTTCATATGTAAGTTTTTCACACTTATACTTGTTTTTTTAGTCCATTGAAAAATGTATCAATAAAGTTTTACTATATAGATATAATGTATATAGTATAGATATAATGTATATAGTATATAGTAAATATCTCGTAGTTTAGTGTGCCTTTCCTGTCTATATAATTCCTTAGCTTATCTTTGTATGTGTGTATTCTGTAGATAGTCGTAGTTGCAGTATAGACTCTTCGTTAATTTTCTTTGTCTCTGTTTATTCGATAAGTTTTACAAATGTTAGTGTGGGCTGTAGCTCATCAGGTTTGTTTGTTTTAGGTGCTCCAACACTTCCAGCTGTTCCTGTCTGGCGTGCCCGCACTTGTGGTTTGTTGACGAGCTTGCTTCCCAATGTGCATGTGTTGTGTCACACTGATACCACTTGCATTGTGGCGAGTTGTGTATTGCATTTCACACTACCGTGCACTTCACAAGTTCATTTATTTGTTTACAACTGGTCTATGCACAAGGCAAAGCATTGTATTTAGAGTATTGTTGTCTCTAGACTTCTAGTTCTTCCTTGTTACAACGACTCATCATTTACACATTTGACATATAAGATAAAATACAAACAAGAATTTTCCTTAACAACTAACAACATAAATTCTGGAATGTGACTTTCCAGCAGCCTAAATTTAATATTATTAGACATAAGTGCACCTTACAGGGTATACAGCCCTTCTTTCAATATATCAACATTTTCAAGTCTTAGTGTGGGTAAAGGCTCTTGTCTTTACCTGTGTTCATATGTACCAATCTGTATGCTCCTGGGTAGGGGATTTTAGTAATTATGTATGGTCCGGTGTATAGTAATTGCCACTTAGGGTTCAGTTTTCCAATTTGTGGATTTGCAATGTGTTCAAAGTAACACCTTTTGACCTATACAAAATTGTGTAGTATGTTTCAGCTTTGTGTCAAAAATTCCTTTCCTGTATGTAGCCCAGTTTTCAAGGTTGATTATTGCTTGTCATATTTTATCATCCAGTGATAATTCCTGTATCGGTATCTTGGGCAAACAGAACAAAACAGAACACCTTTGTGAACAGTGAAAAAGCTTTTTAACTTTCCATCACCATTTTGCATAAATTTCATTCATAACCTCACTCCAGCATGTGTCTCCCTGCTGTAATTGCTCCATGTGTTTACACATTTGAACATAGTGCGGTCAAAGTGTTTTGCCTTCCATCATCAACATAGCTTTTATTTCACCTTCCCGCTCTAAAAGATCATTAAATTCCTCTAAGCTTGTGGTAATCGAGAAAGAGCACAAGCTATTTTGTTCTGGTTTCCGTTTATGTACACTATTTCAAAAATTGAATTCTTGAAGATACATCACACCACTTGGCTATCTGTTGGAGTAGCAATTTACAAGTTAATAAAAACAACAAGGACTGATGGTCACGGTATACTTTTGTGTATGTACCCAAAAGGAAATATTCAAACTTTTTAAAGGACCAAAATACAGCCAAACCCTCCAACTCTGTTACTGAATATGAACATTCAGCTTTGGATAAGACGTGTCTGGCGAAGCTAATTATTTTAGGGATGAGTTTTCCCTCTTATTCTACCATTTGAAAAAGGCATGCACCCAGACCTTGAGAAAACGTGTCGGTGCATAATCAAAAATCCTTCTTTATGTCTGGTTGAGAAAGAATATTAGTATTTAATAAGGCTTGCTCAATGTTCTTGAAATCGGTTTGACATTGCTTGTCTCATAACCAAGGTCTGTTTTTCCAGAGACGACTGAGTAAAGCATCACTGTTAATAAGTTGGTTATGGATGAATTTCCTGAAAAATGAGACTAGGTTTAAGTATGCCTTTAAGCTGAAAATGCATGTGTCATGCACTGTTTGTCGCATTCTGATAATCAGTGTTTACAGCCTGTCGCCGCTCGCGGCGTGGCTTGCTTTTGTGCGCACTACCGCCGCTTACAATTAAAAAAAGAAAAAGAGAGAAATCGTCTCATTAGCGAAACAATGGCAAGAGACTGCTATTTGTTGTTACTAACACTGCTGCTTTCTTTGACGATCAACAAGAACCAAATAATAGACTGCGTATGATAGAAGATGTTCTGAATGAGAGTTTAGCGAAAATTTTTCTGTTTGAAAATCTTTGCAGACGTCTCTTTAGTACATAACATTCTGCACAGAAATTAGTCATCTTAGATTTAAAAATCTAGTCAATTGACGTGCTTCATTTCTGACTATCACTATTAGGCATAAGAATAATACGAATATAAACATGAAATGATATGTATCTTCTTCGGCGTTTGCTGTTGTCTCACTCTAGTTTCGTAGTTTATTAAGCGGACAGGATTTAAATGAGATAGCAGCAAACACGAAATAATACATAGCAAAATGTTTATATACGTATTATTCTTATGGTGAAGAGAATACTGCAGGTGATTCACAATTCATAAAAGTTCCTATTAGTAACCATCTCTTCTCATAGGTAGAAAAAATTCAGAACGTAGAGTTGGCCATATTGACAAACATCCCAAACAGTCTTGCCAGTCGGATTTTCGTAGTACAGTACATTGAAATGTTGCTACATTCGAAGACTAACAATACGGAATTTGTATTTACTTCGTTGGATAATGTATGAAAATGCAGTGGTCGAAACTCGGGGCGGAGAAAAAATTTCGTCTTCCATCGTTTTTTTTTTATTTATTTACTGACGCAGAGGTTTTGGCGCCAGTATTTATCTTTGTGCCTGAAAAGCATGTATGTGAATCGCTACATATATTCGACGGCAGAAGTTAGTTGTGGCGGCACCTACCAACATTTTTCAGAACTTCCGCTTACTTTGCACTCGATTCTAAGCCGCAGGCGGTTTTTTGGATTACAAAAACCGGAAAAAAAGTGCGGCTTAGATTCGAGTAAATACGGTAGCCAAAAATAATAATTTCCAGCCAATGATTGGCTCAGTTGGACCAAAGGACCCAGTCCTACCCATATAAACACAGTCCTTGCCATTTTTGAGCCATCATCAGCTTGCACAGGACTTTGTCGAGAACTTGAGTCCATAGTTTTCCAGTAGTCTAGAGTCCAACCGACATTCACGAGCCCAGGAGAGGCGCTGCAGGTGATGATGTGCCATTATCAAAGGCACTCATGTTGGTTCTGCTGCTGCAGCCTAGTAATGTCAACTTTCGTCACACTGTCTGAATGGATACATTCAATGTACGTCCCACATTGATTTCTGGAGTTATTCCATGCAGTATTGCTTGGCTGTTAACACTGACAACTCTGTGCAAACACCACTGCTCTCAGTCATTAAGTGAAGGCTGCAAGCCACTGCGTCGGCCATGGTGTAAGGTAATACCTGAAATTTGGTATTTACTTAATGATTACCAAAATAGAATGTCCCATGCATCTAGCTTCAACTACCATCCCATGTTCAAAGTCACTTGTATATGTGCATATCACTATCCCATGACCTGTCACCTCATTGTATGCACTAGACGATTTCTCTGTAACTCCGTGATCAGTCATCTTCCTAATTTCTTGTGCAGCTGCCTCACTCAATATGAATGGTACTGCATATGGTTTTTTAAAGAAGGGTTGTGATGATGTGATTTTCAGCTTACCATAGGTTTATCAGAAAAAACATTCTTATATCTCCTGGGTATTTAATTGTTGCTATCATGCGCCATTTCAATATTACCCATGATTTTGTCCTCCCTAATTCCCAACCTGATCTCATAATCTCTGTTGCTTTTCTTCCTGGAATGTTCCATACGTTTGAACTAGCACCTGTCTTCACTTGATTATCTGCTAATGCCCTGTATTACACTGATTCATAAAACACATTTTCTCCAACAGATTTAGATTGGGGAAACATTTTTTTTTTTCATTTCAGAATCTAGCATAGCTTTAACCATTGAGTCCTAACAGGATAGAAACACTGAGGTTAGATATAACTTAGAAGTTATTAGTAAAAGTCAGTTTTCCTAAGTAAAACATTAGTGGCACTTCCTCCATTACTGGTCTACCTCAATTACCACATATTCCAATAATATGCATGCCTGCTAGTGGTAATATATAATAAAATTTGTTTTGATGTACTACTACAAATATGCTTTGGTTCACCATGCTTACCTTGCTACCCAACAACATTTATCATAAGTGACTCTTAACTGTCATTCCACTGGGTGGTTATAATTAAAGTGTGTCTAATCATAGAGGTCCAGTATGGGCTGTAATTATTGTATGGCTTCGATATTCAAATGCATTAATGCAGAACTGATTACATTGGAAAAAATTTTGTTCCAATTTTGGTGACCAGGTGCAAAGCTAGCACTGTGAATGCAGGAAAGATGAATGAAAATGTTTCCATATGTAATGGATTGGAACAGGACTTGGGCAGAAAAGGTGAAACAAGAGAGAAAGTCACAATATTGATTTTATTGCTAACCACCACTTACACAATTTGCTTAAGATTAGCACCAGAGATGTCAATGAGAAGCTGTACAGTGCCATATTTGCACCTGGTGGCCAAAATTTGAACTAATTTTTTTCTAGCATAAATTGTTTCCTTATTAATGGATTAGCATAGCTAAGGAGTTTTGCTGCCATAAAATAACAACAGCCCACACTGGATCTCTGAACGGCTGCACTTTAATTATAACCACATGGTATTATAGGTTTTACTGTACGTATGAGGTGTGTTCAAAAAGTAAGACGACTTTATATTTTTATGAAAAAATATTTATTTATTCATCAATATTCATGTTGTCCCCTTCAAAGTAATCCTCCTCAGATACAATATACTTGTGCCAATGCTTCTTCTAATCCTCAAAGCATTTCTCTTAAGCACTTTTTGGTACAGCCTTGACTATTTCCAGCGAAGCAGTTTTTATTTCCTCACTCATTGAAAATCTTCATCCTTTCATAGCTCTCTACAGTTTTGAGAACAGGAAAAAGTCACAGGGAGCCAAGACCAGTGAATATGGTGGCTGAGGCATGATTGTCATAGTGTTTTTGGCCAAAAAATCTCTCACAAGCAATGATGAATGAGCAGGTGCATTGTCGTGATGCAAAAGTCATGAATTGTTTTTCCACAATACGTTTTCTGCATATTTCTTCTCGCAAACGGTTCATAAGGTCAAGGTAATACTCCTTATTGACAGTATGGCCTTGAGGCCAAAATTCATGATGCACTACACCATGGGAAATAAAAAACAAAGTAAGCAAAACTTTGACATTTGATCGAACTTGTCGTGCTTTTTTCAGTCTTGGCTTTTCGGGATGCTTCCATTGGGACAATAGGGCTTTGGTTTCAATGTCATAACCGGAAACCCATGCCTTGTCACCAGTTATGACCCTTTTGAGCAAATCAAGATCATCACTGACATCTCTTAAGAGCTCCTAAGCGATTCCCCTGCGTTGGTTCTTCTGATCAAAATTGAGAAGTTTTGGAACAAACTTTGCTGACACACGTCTCATGCTCAAAACATCAAAAAAAATTGTATAACACGAGCAGACTGATATGCCATCTTCAGCATCTTCTCTTATGGTAATTTGACAATTTTCCAAAACAATTTTCTTCAGAGCTTTGATGTTATCATCTGTTGCTGAAGTGCTGGGTCATCCAGAGCGAGATTCATCATTGGCATCTTCTCAGCCAACTTGGAAGAGCTTGCACCACTTGTAAACATATTTTTTACTTACAGCAGACTCACTGTATGCCACTGTCAACATTTCAAGTGTTTTAGATCACTTGTTTCCATGTTTTACACAAAATTTTATCAAATTCTTCGCTCCACTTTTTACAATAATCAAAAATTGCTGAGCACACTAAAACACATGTAACCTTTCTATCTGTCAAAAATAAACGAAGTATGCTGTACATCTGAAATTGTGAACGTATGTTCATGACATGGGTACTAACATAAAAAAAAGATTGATCATCGAATGAACGTTCTCTGCACAATCTGAAAAGTCACCTTACTTTTTGAACATTACTTTGTGAACATCTCTTGTACTCCTGGGTAACACTTCTTCTTTCAGTAACTCCTCTTAAAGTGACTGCACCTTCTACATCAGTTTTCAACTTATTATTACCATTATTAGGTTGGGAACCATTCAGATTTCTTCTCGACTATTCATCTTCCTTAATTTTACTGAGGATATTGAGTTCTTTTAAGTAATGTAAAATTCTTCTAAGTAATGTAGAAGGTCATCTTTAATGATATTTGTCTACCATCTTTTCCCTAACATGGGTGGGAAGTTGGCTGATTAATACTCTTACAAGCAGCGTTTTGTTTGTGAGTTCATCTAGAAGTTGAGCTTTATCTGAATGTTATTCAAAATCTGTTATAATCACACCATTTCATATCTGAGGGGCTTGGTAACATAAGTTCAAGAGAAAGTTTACATTGTTCCACCGTATTCCAGTACTTTTCTTTAAACTGCCTACATAATTCCTTCCAGTCTCTAATTCTTTGCTATTTAATAGAACCCTATTCTGTTGCCATACCGCCCAAATATCCTACTGCACACTGAATTTTCTTTTGCTGACTCCATGAGTTAGGCAACGGGTCATAAGAACTTGTCAAAAAAAAAAAAAAAAAAAAAATCATTGGCTGTAAACCACTTCTAGGTTTAAACACTGAGAACTTCTTTGAGAGGGCATTACTACTTTCAGTGTGAAATTCCTCCCATCATTCTTGGAGTGCATGTGGGTGATCTCTCTCTTTCTTACCAACTTCCTTTACTTCTGGAGCTTCTTTCAAACTACTGGATATAACCCTAATGGTACATGTGAGCTGGCTGCCTTCTGAGAACCACGGGGACATTGTATCGAAACTTTCAGAGTCCTGCACCATTCTGTGCCTATGCAGACCCTCCATGTACAGTTTATTGTTACCTGTCCTTCCCTCATCTTATGGAAGAAGACACAGATTTTTTAGTTCCTGAAGATGTATCCTATCCTTTAAATATTCTAACTTAAAATTTTCTAATTGCCTTTTACAGCCTCTATATTATTTTTCACCGTTTGTAAATCATTCTTATTTAAATATATCTTACATTTTATTTCCTTTTGTACCCCATTTATGCTCTCAGGTAATTCTTAACTAATTAACTCATCTACCATTATTTCTGTTTGTGTTTTAATCTCTTCCTTTTCTAATCTGGCCTCCTTAAGATGTGTATCTATACAGCTACTAACAGCAGCACACTTTAATTCTGTGCAACTGGTAGATAAATTCTCTTTCAATTCAGTTTTTAATTCCAAGATATTAAGAGCCATTTTTTTCATATCTGTTTCAAGTGCTAAATTATTAGAGGCCATTTCATTCTTCATTTCTAATGCACGAGTGGCTGAATTTTCTTTCAGAATTTGTGTCCATTCCACAAACGACCCTGGCATTTCCATTTCTGCTAATTGTTTATACTAATGGCTGTCAGAACAAACTTTCACCATAGAGTACAGTTTGGTTTAAGTCTAGACCAATGAAAATCTTACTGTTGTGAATCACGAACTGCTCTCAGAGTCTATTCAAAGATATCTTAACACTTTCGCTGCGGCTGACGCTTATAAGCGTCACAACAAGCCAGGAGCCAGTGCGGCTGACGCTTATAAGCGTCCGCGTTCACTGTCGCATTACTCAGTCTAGTTGCAGCGTCTAAGCTAGCATCAAAGCGTGTAAACTTTTGTTTTGTGTGGTCAGTTATCGAACGTATATTGTTCGTAATGGCGGCTAATGGACCTTCCAATGTGAAAAGCAGCAGGAAAAGTGTTTCGCTTACTAATTTCTACACATCCTGGCGTTCCCTGGGCGTCTATGATAAATGTAAACGGCTAATTCTCTCACACCAGGAGCAAACATGCTACTAAATTGACGACGACTTCTATCGGAGTCAATCTTAAAAATGCGCATTTAAAGTAAATATAATTTCAAATGAATCCAGTTTCCTTTTTCCTTTTTTTCCGTCTTAAGAATATGCGTTTTGGAATCCAAATTGTATTTTTTGTTACATTATCAAAAAATCACGAACGTCTGAAAGACGCCTGTGACCCCTGCAGGTGTCAGATAGCAAACAGACTTTAAAACATGACCACAATACAGTCGAAGCTTATTTGAAGTAATGCACCTAAGGTGCCATCATTAGGTCAGTATAGAATATGATCGTACAGGCCTTACAAGGTCTTGACGTCAGCCTGTACCTCAGGTTTGCTTAGGAGCGTCGGCTCCAAACGGTAGGTACCTGCCGTTTGATAATGTTACCGCCCCCGCACTCGAGCGTTACCAGCCCGCACTCGCACGTTGCCGGGCCGCACTGGAGAGTTGCGCGCCCGCACCGATGCCGCAGCGAAAGTGTTAACAGTCACTCCACATTACATTCATAGAACAGGACACAAACTGTTATCCATCACTCTGACTCATTCCATCTCATGGAATTATCGTATCTAGATTCATTGCTTTTTCCATTGCTATATTGACACAGGAAATGGCCACAATGATGATAGCTTCTTCTCTTGGTGTGTGGTTGTCAGTTCAGGGACAATGATGTCCAGCTTCTTAGGTTGCAGCACCCATAGCTGAAGCTCCATCAGCTCTTTGTGTGTGCTTCCTCGTGACCATGAAACAAACAAACCACACAGTATTTTGTGGCAGAAGATATCTTATTCTATAAATTATTAGCTTCACTTACTGTAAATCAAAGTAAGCTTATCAGTCAGGGTGCAGTGGTCATCTGTATAAATACCAGCACACACACTCACTGAGTTTAGTTGAAACCTAGCCTCTCACAGGTAAACTCCAAACAACATTGACATTATTTTTGTATGTGAATTATGAAATCATGGCTACTCTAGAATCTGATTCATATATTCACACACAAAGGTGAAGTGTGAGTGTACTTTATTCACAGTGCACCTGTACTGTGTCAAGGAGATATTGTATTTCTTGGGACTGTTCTTAAATCATGATTATGATTATTCACTTGCCTCTTAAATGCATTGGTGCAAAAATTATTTCAAAGTTCTCTGGTATAATACAAGATGGGCAAAATTTCAGTTTATTTGATACACTAATTACTAAACAGACCGGTATTAAAACAAAAATTAATGTGAATGATTTTTGCATTCAACATTCTTCGTCCAAGATTAATTCTCTCTGATTAAGCTGTTTCTGTCTGCTGGTGACTATTATTACATCCTCGGCTGTGCTGTTTCATCACATTCTTCATACAGTGCGTCTAGTAAAATCATCTTTTGTCAATCCAGGCCCAAACAGTTATACACCAAGGAAATAAATTAGAATCTTATATACAATATTTTAGGAATTTCATTCAAAACTCATTACCATCACATGACAAAATAAACTGGAGGGAAGAAAAACAGAAATAAAAAAAATAGGTTGGGTCCAGCTAAGTCTGCCCTGCACTGTTTCTCTTTGTGAATGCATTGCTGAATGCACATACTTTCATCACCCCCCCCCCCCCCACACACACACACACACACACACCACACACACCTCCACTGAAAACACTTAGTATGTTGTGCAGGAAGGCAAACTGATTGGTTTTCAAGAAGGAACCCATGTCCAGAAATGCATGGCTTCGGTGTTGGAGAGTGTTGAAGTCCGAGAACAAACAGTTGTGACGGTTTGTTCCAATGAAATTTGGTATTTTAATATGGGAGCTATGCAACCGTTTAGCCATCTGTGGATGGATAGCCTGAGCCTAATAACACTCCTAAACATGGACTACATTTCTGAACACAGAAGTTGTGCACATCCTACTGCAGACCTTGTGTGGTGTGCCAGTGCAATAATGTTGTTGACGAAAGTACAACATGTACCAGAACAGTTGTGAAAATTACTGACATGGTGCTTGCATACAGCAAAGCAGTTTGTAGTGGAAGAGCTACTGCATGCGGAATATTTTCCAAACAGATGTACACCATTTCATTCCTGTCTTGCAGCCATAGAGAGATGCCTCAGAAAAGTTGGAAAGTTTATCATAGGTACTTTATGCCTGAGCTGTGTCCACTTGTGATGTTACAAAATAAAAGTGATGTTGTTATTCAATGGAAAGTTGGAAATTGAGGTTTAGCTTACTGTTTTATCAATCACAATTGGCGTAAGAATCATGGATTGACCATTGTCATAAAATATTGCATTATGAGATGTGAATAGTTTTTACTTGCAGTTTCGCGTGGCTTGAGGCAGTCACAAGTAGCGTGCTATTGATTAAGAAATCGCATTATCATCTTTCTAATTACTTCATGATCGTAGATACGATCATACCCGGTTGTGAAGTTATTGTTATGACAAAACAATTTCCTAAGGGACCAGAAAGTTCTTAAGGGCGCAAAAACAACTGTAACATCACACAAAAGGGAAATTCAATATTAAAGCTGATGCAAGAAGACGATAAAACAGTTTTCTTTTTATCAATGTAACACGCACATTGGACTGCTGATCTTGGAGTCTGTAATATTAGCAAAATGCATAATTAAAATGAAAATAATACTGAGGAGATAATAGAAATGAGCACTGCTAAATGATTCAGTATTCCCAGAACAAATATTTATTATAACTAAAACATATATCGTACCTTAAGCTTAATACTACAATGTCGGTAGATTTTTATGTCCATATCATGTCCACTGAGCGCTCTTTTATATAGCCATTGTCTTCTTTGAGTCGCTCGTGCGTCGTCACGGTAAGTTATAACAGTTCTTTACACTTCACTCACACTTAGACATAACACGTTTATATACATTTAGTAAAAATTAGATCAGACTACCACAAATCTGCGTCCGTCTTACTCGAGAAAAACAGTACGTCTTTTTAGCGCTCAAGGCTTCATTTGTTCTTCGGTGAACAAAATAGTGAAGGATCGCATATCTATCAGTATTTTTCTGTTTATATTGCCGCCCAAAGACGACGAATTACACTATTTAGAAAATTCCACCGTCGCCATGCGACGCCTCATTATACATTAATCATTATTTATAAACAAGTATTTGCCTTCTGGCTGAAAGTATTAACTACTCGTATTTGCTGTTTTAATTAAGTCAAAATAGCGAATATCACATTACCTCCCATGAGGAGAGAGGGAATGCCGAAGGATTACCTCGATCCTCATGTCCTCATGATATATTCGTGATTTTTGGTGTGACATTTACATAATGTTACTGGCGTACTATGTACATAAATTGAAATTACATTTATAAACATATATCAGATATTTATCATTTTTCAAAATTAAGTTTTTCACTCTTTGTTCATCAGTCACTACATTCCTTAATACCAAGATTAACATTTATGTGCATATTTAAGTTTGGTCCATATTTGCTTATAACAATAAGTGAACATTCATTTCGCACTTCAGGGGATAGAATTCAGAAATTACTTCCTCTTGAGCTTAACAACTAATACATGAGTACAGTGAGTGCTTATTTTCACTAAACTAGAGTGGACAATGTTCGAGCATCTGTTGACTCATTGTGGTTCAATTACAGTTTAATAACGTAGCACTACACTTCGTGATGCTTTCACTTTCTGTGTTAGCTGTCTATGGCGTTAATCATGCAGTACATCTGTCCTTTCCACTGTGGTGCCAGGAATTCAAGTGGCTTCCCGGGTTTTTATTTACAATATGAAACAGAAGAAGTGGAAAATTATTAGTATGACTTACAACCTATTGGATACATTTGTTAAGGATCGGGACTGGTCCGGAGTTTAGGGTCTTCCTATAATGCACATTCATTTTCTTTGTCCACCAAGAGACAGGATTATAATTCATTTTGAGCAGTGTTCAGGAGTGCCGGTATTAATCACTTTAAGGCCTGAGTAATCTAACAGTCTACTTCTCACTCATCTTAACTTCAACTCAAGAAAATTGCTTAATCTATGTATGAAAATGTAGTCACACAAGTGTGCAAATGTCTTTCCTCCAGTATGTACGATTGAAGTCATGGCGGTTAGCAGTTTAAAGTTTTGATTGTTTCGTCACCCACACGTCAGCCACTCCCAGCGGCTGCACAGTGTTGCGTGAGCTCCAATACTCAGTATCCGTTCGTGCTCAGGCTGTAACAGAGCTGCTGGTCGTCGATTGCTCCTTTTTTTTTGTGAACTTCGTATCACACGAGTGCATCGATACAAACACCTCGCGCGCGTTTCCATCGGAGGAGCCGGACACTGAAGCTGCCTCCATACTTCTCTGTCAACTGCCTCCCATGAGGCTCACAGGTAAGTGACGACGAATGTTTTAGCTGTCGTTGCACTTAGAACAACACTGAACTTTGCATTGCACCTGTTGTCGTAGCCTTGACTTCTTTTTACACTTGCAGTACAACACTACCACTAGTATATAGTGAACAGTTATTTTTATTATGCACGTCGCACTTTAGTGTGCATCTTCACACAGCATTCGTGCTTAGTTCCTTCGCCGATAGAGTTCATTTACAAAACAATCAATTTTGCAGGTTTCCTCCATTGGTACAGAAAGACTTAGATCACTTACGAGCTAATATTTACAATTAATGGTCACTCCTTTTGTTAAGTCCAGTGAACAACTGCTTTATGAATGGACTCTTTATATCTCAATGTTTGCTTTCACTAGTGAACCTAAAAATATTCTTTCAAACTTTCTTTTAAGTGCTCATCTCCTCATTATGAAAACTACAGGTTTCGCAACACTCGTTGCATTTATTCTTTAGTGCACCCAAGATCATTTTCTACTGCCACGCAGCATATCTACTACTTAACGAGTTCACATTTAACGCTGAATCTTTTTTTTTCTTTTGTGCTTTCCTTTGTGCTTGCCAAATTTTTTTTTATATTTGAGGGCAGACTGGATAACAATAGGTCTCCCTCTTCGCTTCATGTACTCAGCAATCGTTCTCTGTTAAAAAAAATAGGGTAACGCGTGTCTACTATTTTTCGCATGAATGGAATTACCGACAGTTCACTGGGTTTACGCAACCGGTCCATAACAAACATTACCAAAGCTAGCGAAGTTCATCACGCTACGTGTCTCATTTCTCATAAGCACTGCTTTGCCTCGAAGCACACGTGCCTTTTACAAGTCGACCCTTGGTCTGGGTTAATGAACCAGGATCAAAAGGAACGGGCACAAGGAAAATGGATTTCATAAGAGGAGTGTCTTAGGAGACATTTTTGCAATAAAACCTGCATGTAAATAAAATTATCATAATAAACATAGGCACATATATAAATTTCAACCTCTTTCATTACAGCATGCTTTGCTACTTCTACGTCTTACTCTGGTTATAGTCAATATTAAGTTTAAATATCACTGCATTGCTTGTTCTTTAGATTAGCCTTCAATTAGGGTATTGAATGGTCGCTAGATTACACTACAAATCTTCTGAAGATCTTTACTTGGAGTTATTTATGATACAGGGGGCTTGCTGTGTGGTTATTTAGTACCTTGATTCTACTGAAATCAATTCGTCAGCTAACATTCCTCATATACTCTTTACATTGGGCTCAGATCACAGGGAAATAGTTTACTTTCATAGCAATTAGTGGCCTCATGGAGTACTTACGCTACATTATTGATGCTTCATGGTTTGCCTCTATTTGTACTGTATTTCACCTAACTTAGTTTACTACAGCTTATTGTCTCCTTGCGTGAACACATGTGGGTTCCCACTTGTTTTTCCATTTAACAGCACACTTTAACTGAACTTTAAGCTATTTCTTCTACTCCTGTCCACTGTCTGGACGGTTTGAACATGTACCCTTTTTTTAAGCAGGTAATTTGGGCTTTTACAACAGAATTTCAAGTACTTACATTACTAAATATAAATCTATAAATCTTCTTGTACCTTGAGAGAAGTGCTTACTTACGCATCCTCCTCCATTTCTCACCTTTACATATTTATATAGCTCCGGGCAATCACCTCGCAATCACATTTTTTTATACTAACTTAAAGCTAAATTGAAATTCTTTCTGCAACCTTAATTTCCTGCTTCAGCTTGTTGAAGAAATATCAGTTCATGTCCATCACTATAAACAATTTTTCCATACATAGCATTTAATACTTAAAGTTTACATGTAGTAGCCGTTACCATGTAGTCAGTGCGCTGTTCAACACAATACTTATCATTAACAGTTCACACAATGGAATTTCCAGTACGCAAGAAGTAAGAAACGAAAACAGATTCTATCTGCAGTTGAGGCTGCGTCTGTAAACTAACTCTGTTTCAATGGACCAATCGCTCCCGATATGGAGCAACCCTGAATCGGCATTGATAAAACTTTTGAAACAGAAGACACCTGTCTGAAGAGACATGATGACATCACATTGATGTTTGCTCCTGTATCAACAATGGCTGTGACAGGAATGTTGGCAATAGAAATCTTAATCGAAGCCTGGACCTGTTCATCATAAATGTCATTAATGTCTTGAGCTTGTATGTCAGGTGCAAGGTCATCTCATAAGTCGGTCTCGTGGTCGTACCGTATCGCATTAGCATACTAAGAATCAGAGTATTCGTTAGTACCCCCACTGGAACTGGCAGCGACCTCTAGGAGGCTGAAAGGCACTGCCTCTAATTTTCCGCAGGATGTTTAACCTGTTTGTCATTCATGGCCTTAAGTGTTTGTTCCGTTTCATATTGGTGCTGGTTATGTGGTACAAATGCCGGTGTAAAGGGGTAAAATCCACTGGGTGCATTCACTTGTGAATAGAATACTTGAGACGGCTGCTGTCGCCCGATCTTTTGGTTCCCGGCAAAACCATTTCCTTGTGAAGGAAAGTTCGCATTTGGTGCCATTTGAAAATTGTTCCACGGTCCTCTGTCCTGTGAAAAGTTGTTCTGATGTTGTGCTGGGTGGCCTCCGCCTTGCCCATGCCACTTGCTATTTTTCGACCTATAACTTTGATTGTACACTGGCCCATTTGAAAAATTACCAATCGTTTGTGGAGAATTTCCATACTGCTCAGGCGCAGAATTAAAGGGTGGGTTTCCGTACTGATGTTGTACCTGGTGGTTGTAAATTGGGTGGTATCTCTGCTGATTACTGTAATTGGTTTTCTGCTTCCGTTTAAAGTTATTGCCGTTTGCGTTTTCATAACCGCTGGCAGGTTGGTACCCGCGATCACAGTAGCGCACTCTCTCCTTCGGCGCATTGTTGTCCGCGTGCGATGCATTCTGCTGGCTGCCAGGGAAGAATTTGCCGCTGCCAACCTTGGAGCGCACATCCTCGCTAATTAAATCTAAGGAATCTAGCACAGAAAGGAATACATCCGTGTCTTCTTCGGACACATTTACTAGATTCTCTCTAATAGACACAGGGAGTTTGCTTTTGAGAATCATAATTACGTCCTTGGAAGAAATCGGAGACTCCCAGAATTTAATTTTTGCTAGATACTTCTCGAAGTATCGCTGGAGACTTCCATGCTTCTCATTGAAAATTTCCGCACCATACACCTCCTTCCTTAATCTTTGCTGTACCCCATTACTCCAAAATTTTGCCAAGAACATTTTCTCAAACTCTTCATAATTCCTACACATGTCTACCATTTCTGTTCCCCATAATGCTGCACCACCAGAAATAAAGCCAGTGACGAACTGAATACGCTGTCTGTCTGTCCAGCTCCTGGGAAATATGCCGGAAAAATTCTTTAGGAACACGATGGGGTGTATTTCTCGCTTCTGCGGATGAAAAACAGGAAAAGTGCGATGCTTAATCACACTTTCCTCTTGCATTAAACTCACAATTGTGGGCGGATCATTTAGTTTCCCTACTCGGGACTCAACAGGACTGTTGTTTTGCATGTAATCAGGTGGTGAACGATAAGGAGTTGACTGGCATTCGTCACCGTCTAAAGAGTTGTTCCCTATAGTTTGCGTATGTGTGTGCGGATTTTCTACCCAGTTTCTCAGCATTCTGACTTCGTCCACTACTTGCTGCTTCCACTCGGGAAGATCCCGTGTAAGTGTCCTCCGAATCTGTCCCAATTCAGAAACCACTGTGTCTCCCGACTTACCAGGAGCAGCTAAGATTTCATAAGTTACATCCTTGACAGTCTCCCTAAGCTCCTCCCTGACCTTCTTTTCGATAAAAATATCTTTACCCTTTATCCATTCACTGTAGTGTTCCGACAATGCCTCCGCGTGTGCTTTCATGGTGCTCTTAACCTGTTCTTCAATATTGATTGAGTCTATCTGCCTCGACAGATCCTCCACTACACCTTCAATGTCAGATACTGCATTTCTAACTGAGTTTATTTCTTTGGTAGCTGCCTGAATTTTTGTGTTTAATGTTCCAGATACTTCAGCTATTTCACTTTTCACCTGTTTCTGCATTTTCTGAATTTGATCACTGATCTTAGTTTGCACCTTACCCAAATGGGTATTTAATTCAGCCGTAATTTCTTTATGCAGATCTGTTTTGATTGTGCCTAGCTGTGTTTTTAATGATTCGCTTACAGCATGCACCGAGGTCATTTGTAGCTGCAGCGGGAAGAGTTTGGACTTTAGGGTCACTTTCCCCTGTTACAGACATGGTTAGTTCAGTTTCCACACGGGAACCTACCGTTCGCGATCGTAAAGGGTATGGAATAATATTAACGTCTTCACTCCCGTCTCCTGTTGTCACCTGTCTCTGTTTACTATCTGCCATTTTCGTCAGTAAATCACGTGCTACGCAAGGCTTTCGTCATTTGTCAGTGACATGGTGAGTCTGCTAAGAGCACCGCTCTCGCGTGAGCAACAAATGAAATTCTATCTGGCGAGAAGACAAGATGGAACCTAACCGTTTCAGACAAATGAATGAAGATGCTCTTCACTGCAAATTGCGTACACTATCCACCATGTTGAAAATGCAATACAGCTATACTAACAATAGGGAGAAATAATTTCTATTATCAGACTACGAAGAATTTTACCTTGAAAGATAAAATAAAGCAGATTTTCTATAGCGGGAAGGAGACAAAAAGGATGTGGATCGAGTTGGAAAAGCAACATTGCTACTGAAGCACTACACTGCGTATGCAAAATTCTGACTTACTTTTTGATGGCTTGATTACCGCTATGTTGTCTCAGCAAATTCACGTTTCTTTTCTTTTCTCTCGGTAATTAAACTGCGATATTGACCAGCATATTATCCATTATTCTCACAGAGAGATGATGTGTACATGAAATGACAGAATATTTATTAACACAAGCACATAGAAAATTTTCGAAGAATTTGAACTAATTTTTGGTCAAGTCCCTGTTCGGGCGCCAAGTGTGATGTTACAAAATAAAAGTGATGTTGTTATTCAATGGAAAGTTGGAAATTGAGGTTTAGCTTACTGTTTTATCAATCACAATTGGTGTAAGAATCATGGATTGACCATTGTCATAAAATATTGCATTATGAGATGTGAATAGTTTTTACTTGCAGTTTCGCGTGGCTTGAGGCAGTCACAAGTAGCGTGCTATTGATTAAGAAATCGCATTATCATCTTTCTAATTACTTCATGATCGTAGATACGATCATACCCGGTTGTGAAGTTATTGTTATGACAAAACAATTTCCTAAGGGACCAGAAAGTTCTTAAGGGCGCAAATACAACTGTAACATCACACAAAAGGGAAATTCAATATTAAAGCTGATGCAAGAAGACGATAAAACAGTTTTCTTTTTATCAATGTAACACGCACATTGGACTGCTGATCTTGGAGTCTGTAATATTAGCAAAATGCATAATTAAAATGAAAATAATACTGAGGAGATAATAGAAATGAGCACTGCTAAATGATTCAGTATTCCCAGAACAAATATTTATTATAACTAAAACATATATCGTACCTTAAGCTTAATACTACAATGACGGTAGATTTTTATGTCCATATCATGTCCATTGAGCGCTCTTTTATATAGCCATTGTCTTCTTTGAGTCGCTTGTGCGTCGTCACGGTAAGTTATAACAGTTCTTTACACTTCACTCACACTTAGACATAACACGTTTATATACATTTAGTAAAAATTAGATCAGACTACCACAAATCTGCGTCCGTCTTACTCGAGAAAAACAGTACAAGTCTTTTTAGCGCTCAAGACTTCATTTGTTCTTCGGCGAACAAAATAGTGAAGGATCGCATATCTATCAGTATTTTTCTGTTTATATTGCCGCCCAAAGACGACGAATTACATTATTTAGAAAATTCCACCGCCGCCATGCGACGCCTCATTATACATTAATCATTATTTATAAACAAGTATTTGCCTTCTGGCTGAAAGTATTAACTACTCGTATTTGCTGTTTTAATTAAGTCAAAATAGCGAATATCACACACTGAACAGTAATGTAGTGGCACTTCCTGCTGGGTACTTATGAGTACTATCCCTAGTCCACTGTTTGTCCTCTGGTAGGTGCTGAAACATGATAGGGGTGGTTCACACTCGGCTCTCGAACACTACAGTTAAGAGCAGGACATGCTGACAATGTTCAAAGAGGACCAAGCCACCAGCACTCAGCAGGTGGCACAGGCACTGCACATGGATAAAACTGACATGAGGCATGTTGTCCATGAACACTGGCTCCATCTACACCATCTGCAGAAAGTCCAGGCATTTTGGGAGGAGAACTACGCATAAAAGGTTCAGTTTGCACACAGGTATTTACAATTATCCACATTCCAGTTACAATTCACAAGCTTGGCGCTGTTTAAGGATGAATGCACATTTACTAGAGATGGCATATTAAACTTCCACAACATGCATATTTTTGGCGGAAAAAATCATTAACAATAGGTTGGTATTAACAATTGGTCCAGTATATATGAAGATAGTAACTGTTCTTGAAAGAACAGATACAACTGATGACCATGCAGCTTCTCTAGAATAAATGATAATTAATTGAAACCCTCAGCTGCCGACAGGTGTAGTTGATATAGTTAAAGGCTACCCAGTCACTGACCTTCATCTGTGCGAATGTGTACAGGTTGCCCCAACTCTTACGGGAATTATCACCTTAGTTGGCGCGAGTAATGAGTGGATGGGCAAATATCTATTAGGAACATTATGTATGTATATTGTGGGCAGTTGGAAATATGGGCCTCATAGGAGGCATGCAAGGGATAAGTCCCTGCAGTCGCGCTATTTATCTGTGTCCTCACTGGCTCAGATGGATAGAGCATCTGCCATGTAAGCAGGAGATCCTGGGTTCGAGTCCCAGTGGGGGCCACACATTTTCAGCTATCCCCATCGAGGTATATCAACTACACATGTTGGCAGCTGAGAGTTTCAATTAATTATCATTCAAGGTCCAGTATAATTGGTGCCCATATGATTGGGACATATTTCCTGCAAACAGAATAACAGGACGAATCTATCTCACATTTATTAGAGATGTTTTGCGTATTCTATTGGATGTAGTATCACTAAACATTCAGATGGACATGTGGGGCTGCAATACGATGGTGCTCCAACAGACTTTGATGTTGATGTGCAGAATCCCATCACATCGCATGCCCCAATCAGTGGACTGGTAGAGATGGACCAATTGCATGGCCAGCACAGTTATCATATCTGGCACCTATCAACCATTTTCTTTGGGGTAGTATGAAACTTATGATGTACAGCACACTTGTAATGTCAGTGGAGGACCTTATTGCTCGAATTCACAGAGAATTGAAACACTTCAAAGCAAACTGCACGTACTGGCTCCTGTGATGAGTATCTGTGCCAATGATGCAGGCTCTGCATTGATGTAGGAGGTATGCAGTTCGAAGGCCGTTTGTAACCCACACAGCATGATGTGCTACTCATTGATATAGTGTGGAATACACACTCATCTCAGACTTATATTTGGGGGGGGGGGGGGGGTGGAGGAGGGAAAATATGTATATATATTCCCATTAGTTTTCATTACAACTTTGGTTTCATTCCCAACAAATTACCAGTACTTTTATGCAAAAACCGATAATTTTACATATAAAATTATCTTCTAAGCATTGCACTGAAATATATTGCCTATATCACATAACACAATCTGTTTCTTTCAATACATACACTGTTAATGAAATATTTTAAGTCACTATATGGTGGGCAACAAGATCACTCTTTTTAACTATCACAAAATGCATTATGCATTATAAGTAGAAATCCATGACTAACAACTCAAGGAATACCTTTTGTGTCACTTTTACTCATTGTTTCACACACATTTTCTGCCTGATATAGTCAAAACAGGGCTCTCAAAAAAAAAAAAAAAAAAAAAAATCCCAATTTCATCCATTCCTAACAATACTTTAAAATTTATTCTGCGCCTCTACATTTATTATCAGTCATTTCCTCTTCTCTCCTAGCCCATAAACCCAACCACCCAGGATGCCCCACTGTAGTCAGTTACTGTGCTCCCACTGGATCTCTGCTCTTGTAGACCAACATCTTCAACCTATTACCCGGAACCTACCCTCCTATATAAAAGATACCACCCATTTCCTCCACAATTCCTGTCCCTTTACCACATGGTGCCCTGCTCGTCACTATTGATATCATCTCCCTTTACACTAACATCCCTAATGCCCAAGGCCTTACCGCTATTGAACACTATCTTCCCCAACACTCTATAGTTTCCAGACCAACAACCTCCTTCCTAGTCACCATGTCCAACTATATCCTCAACCACAATTACTTCTTCTTTGAAGACATTTCCTACAAACAAATCCAGGAACGGCTACGAGCACCCGCATGACACCATCCTTTACAACCTGTTAATGGGCGATCTAGAGGAATCCTTCCTAAACACTCAGAATGCTAAACCCCTCATATGTTTCAGATTCATTGAACACATCTTTGTAATCTGGATTGAGGATGAAGACACCCTATCCACATTCCTAAAGAACCTCAACAACTTCTTCCCCGTTTGCTTCACATGGTCCTACTCAACCCAACAGGCCACCTTCCTTGATGTTGACCTCCATCTCAAAGTTGGCTACATCAGTACCTCTGTCCATATCAAACCTACTAACCACCAGCAATACCTCCACTTCGTCAGCTGCCACCTGTTCCATACTAAGAAGTCCCTTCCGTACAACCCAGCCACACATGGTCATCAGTCCCTCTCAAAATATACCGAGGGTCTCACTGAAGCCTCCAGAGATTTTATCCTCCAACCTTGTAGAATAACAAATCTTCCATGCCTTATCTTACCAGTCTCCCACCACCTCCCAAAGCCCCACTGTCCAGCCCAGAGGAGCAGTCCCCTCATAACTCAGTACCACCTAGGACTGGAGCAACTGAATTATGTTCTCCACCAGGGTTTCGACTCAATCTCGTTGTGGACTGAAATGAGAAATGTCCTGCCCACTATCCTTCCCATCCCTCCCACAGTGGTATTTCGACATCCCTACACAACCCCTGCTCCCAACTCCTTACCTCATGGCTCGTACCCCTGTAATAGACCTAGATGGAAGACCTGTCCCATAGATCCACCACCTACTGCAGTCCGATCAGAAACATTACCTATCCCATCAAAGGCAGCGCTACCTGTGAAAACAAGTCATGTGATCTACAAGCTAAGCTGCAATCACTGTGCTGCATTCTGTGGGCATGACAACCAACAAGCTGTCTGTATGCATGAATGGCCACTAACAAACTGTGGCCGAAAAACAAGTGGACCACCCTTTTGCTGAGCACGCTGCCAAACATGACATCCTTCATTTCAATGACTGCTTCACAGCCTGTGCCCTATGGATCCTTCCCACCAACACCAGCTTTTCTGAATTGTGAAGGTGGGAACTTTCCCTGCAATACATCCTAAGTTCCTGTAACCTTCTGGGTCTCAATCTTTGTTAGTCATTGTCCTCACCCATCCATCCGTTGCCTGTTCCCATTCCAGCACTACAAAACCCTCATTCCACTATCACACCCAATCTTTTTTACTTCTCTCCTGTTCCGCTATCCCCCCGTGTCTAGCCGGCCCTCCATCTAACCTGCAGCACTTCCTGTCCGCCACCCCTACACTACTATCACTCCCACTCCCCACCCCAGCCTCCTCCTTACCCCCCACCCAGTCGACGCCCCTATCGTGCACTGGTGTTCAAAGGCTTTACTGGCCGAAACCCTTATTTGTGACAGTCTTTCTGTTGTGCCTATCTGCGACTCAGCATCTCCGCTATATGGCAAGTGGCAACTTTCCTTTTCATAATATTGTTACATTACATCCTGGATTTTCCATTGTTTGATTTATTTAATAATCATTTCTTAAATGAAGTAAAAAGTATGGGGACAACCAGTTCAAGAGAAAAATCACAGCACTATGTTGAAAAAGTAACTCTCATAAAATTCAGTCATCTGAATGTATTACCAACTTCTAATTCTGAAATTTAAAAAGTTATATGTTCTCTGAAAATAAAAGCTCATCTGTTTTAATGGTGTTTCCAGTAGAGTACTCAAGATTTGTTCATATATAATAAGCCTGATGTTATCTGAAATATGTAATGCACCACTAAATTAAGGCATTTTTCAACAGAGACTTAAATAGGCCATTATTAAACCCCTCTTTAAGAAAGTCATAAAAGGGATGTCAATAACTACAAACCTGTTTCCTGCTGATATCATTTTACAACGTTTTCCATCAAGTTTTGTCTGTTACACATTGATCACATGCTGAATCAATTCATAAATTTAGTTTTCTCATTCACTTGCCCTGCTTCAATAGGGTGAAACAGAACTCGATACTATCTTTGCTTTTCTTCCAATAATGTAACCCTGAACAGCTCTCCTTCCTGACATCATACGTGTGTGGATTGGTAAATTGTTTCATTCCTCTCACTGTATCCAGTACTGTTTGCTTGGTTAGAGACAATAACTCAGTCCAGATTTACTTGCTCTTCCACATTTGTTGTCCCTTAATAATTGTGTAATATTCTTAGGTTTTTCCAAGAATGTGTACAGTCTTCATATTCATCTCCTCTCTCATTTTTTTCTATTTTGACACTCTGGTCTTCCATATCTGTCACCTTTAAATTTAGTATTACATCTGGAGGTGGGTTATTGTTTGAGAATAATTTGCCTCGAGGACACAACTTACTGTACCACCAACTGTCCATATCTCCAAATCACTATTATTAGCAGTCCACTTACTCCCAAACCCTTTATCAGACTAATTTAAATAATCAAGGTGATGTAGAAATTCTAACACAGTTTTACCTATTAGATTCTCTTTAGCTGTTCTTGGTCACCAGTTAATTAGTGTTTCAATTAAATATGATTAATCAATTCTGTCATCCAGATATTTGGCTTGATTTATATGCTGCTCTGCACAATTCCTATATCCACACCATGATTATTATAAGCTCCACGTTGTTGCCTTAAAATATTCTAGGTGCCTGAGGAACCAGAATTTTGTTTTGTACTCCTCTCGAACTGTTTATACATCTAAATGTATCTATACTCTGCAAGCCACCTTACAGCGTGCGCCAGTCAGTACTTTGTGGATCACTGTGACTTCCCCTTTTTGTGTTCCACTCACAAATGGTTTACGGGAATTACAATTGCTGGTAAACCTCCATATGGACTCAAATCTCTAATTTTACCTTCATGGTCTTTTCATGAGATATATGTAGGAGGAAGAAATATATTGTTTGTCTCTTCTGGAAATGTATGATCTCAGGATTTTAGTAGTAAATCACATTGTGATGGACAAAGCTCTCTGGCTGCATCTGCCATTAAAGATGGCTGAGCATCTGTGTGACACTTTCATGCTTACTAAATAAACCTGTAACGCAATGTGCTGCTCTTCTTTGAATCTTATGTATTTCCTTTAGCAGTTCTACCTGGATTTCTTCTCACACTGTCCAAATGAGGACTCTGGAAGCTACTTACTATGTTGGTGGAAGACATTTCCTGAGAATCCTTCCAGTCACTCTCAGTTAGGTATCTGCATTACTTGTGATTACTTTTATGTGGTTATTCCACTTTACATCACTCTGTACGTAATTTCTAGATATTTTATGGAAGTAACAGCTTCCAGTGATTGCTATGCATTCATGTAATCATAAAACAATGGGTCTTTCTGCCCATTTATGAATATGTTACATTTGTTTCTGTTGAAGGACAACTGCCACTCCCTGCACCAAGTAACAATCCTCTGCTGGTCTTCCTGGATTTTGCTGCAGTTTTCAAGCATTGCATTGTCTCTATATACAACATCATCTGCAAAAAGCTTTATACAACTTCTTATGTTATCGACTATGACACACATAAAAGGTGTCTCTCCTAAGAGTCATCAGGCAGATTTTCTCTGGTGTTTTGGAAAATATTTGCAATTTTGTTTTTGCAATATGTAGCTAGATCCATCCCAAAAAAAGACTGTTCATCACATATTTTTTTAAGTGACAGAAAGTGTCTCTTTGTTTCCCACAACAAACAAAATTATTTTTTAAGCAGAATCAGATCAGTCCCAAATCAGTCTTGTGCAATATTTATTTTATTGATCTGTATTAACACAGACAGTAAAACAGGAAGAATAACCAGTAGCGAATGACCAGTGCCACCGCATACTCCCTTCGTGTACACGTGAAGTTGTGAGGGTAATCTGAAAAAGTTCTCGAAATAGAATAGAAATAAACAAGTTACTGCAGTATTTTTCAATGCAGTCTCCCTGTATGGTTACACACTTGGTCGAGTGATGTTCTAATGGTTTGATCCCATCTCGAAAATTAGATTCCTCCCAGCCTACAGAATATCCAGCAACTTTGGCTGTCATTGCTTCATTTGAAGAGACTGAGGACAATTTTGGGCTTGGGGAAGAAATGGAAATCTGATGGAGCCAAATAAGCCAGATGCAGCAACAATTCATATCTTAGTTTATGTATTTTTGCCAATGGAAATAACACTTGTAGGTGGGTGTGCATTATCTTGACAAAAGACAATTTTCTTCATTGACAAAGATGGCTATTTTTTGTGTTCTTTTTTGTAGCTGGTCTAGGAGGTTAGCACAATATTGTCCAATAACTGCATGATCAGTAGGAAGATAAACTATCATCAGAATACGTTTTGTTTCTCAGAAAACTAACGCCATGACCTTTCTGGCTGACCATACCATCTTTTTTTCTTTGGTGGTGGTGAATCAACAATTTTCTGGTGCTTTGACTGTTCTTTTGTCTCTGGTTTATAGTAGTCACTAACTGCCACAAAAGATTATTTGAACATTTCCATTCAAATGTGTTTCTGTTACTGCTTTGAGAGCTGCAGCACCACATTGTACATCATACAGAATATCAGTATGGCAAAGAAAAGAAACACAACATCAGTGACAATTTAATTTTCACTACGCAACACTTCTTTTAATTAGTATTCTTTCAGTTGAATACTCTTGACCCAACAGCAGCCTCCATGTGTTTCAACACACAATCAATGGGCAACTGAATTAGGTCACTCACGCCTCACTTTCCAGTGCATCAGCTCCAACTGCCATGCCAGAAAACACACTACAGCAACAAGCTCTTCACATATGACTGCACTGCATTCCTTGGATTCACAAAGCCCAGTGCCAACTGCTGCAGGCAGAACAATTCCCCTTGTTGACAGCAAACACCTGTCACTCTCAGCCACCCATTTGCGGACTGCCTTGCTGCTCTTCCATGTTTCTTTCTTTGCCTCTCCAGAAGAGACTCTTTGTTCTGCAAGTTAATAGTAGTATTCCTTCTGTTCACTGACCGATTTCACATTCTTCATTGTGCCATAGCTGTCTCCCTCTGTTGATGACAGTGGCCAACCCTTGGGCCAGCAACGCCAATGAAAACATACTCAGTTGATCAAGCAGTGCCACTGCCAAACTGAAAACTTCTCCACCGTCACCCACACTGGCAAGATGCTGGCCCAGCTCGATGGTGTCTTTAATGTACCTGTTGCCAGACTGCCATCAGCTCTATCCAGATGCCAATTCTCACTTCCGTGTGGGACTGCACTCAGTGGCCAACATGTACCTGTGCCCTCAGGTGCATTTGCAACACATGACTGCTGCATGGGTTGTAATTCAAATGTGCCATGAACTTGCTAATTAATGGTTAAAAAAACTATGATACAATTTTCACTGTTCACCTAATATTATCCGTCACATCATTTCTGTTCACACCCAACATTTTCAGTCTTTTCCAAAGTCTGTTCATAACTCTAAGGTACATTTTTTCCTAAACAAAGCAACATCTCTCCTCTATAAAAATTCCCTGAGCTCCTCATTCTGGGTAAAATAAAAAGTTTTGCTTCTGAGACTGATTCTCTTGTCATTCATCTTCAGCTCTCTGCTTGCTACCACCTACTGTATTTTATGGACTATAAGACGCATTTTTTCCTTGAAAAAAATTGCCTTTTATACTCGAAATTAATATAAAAATGCCCAGTGTTTGCTTTAAATTCCCATGTCTTAAAAATGGGCATATATTCGATGTTGTGGGAAACCACTTACTATCTGGCAACACTGGATTTAACTGGCAGCAGCAGTGCACCAAAGCGACGAACATGACTTGTGGGGATTCACAAGCTTCCAAACATTGGCCCTCTCCCACCCCACCATCACAAACCTAGAACACTGTCTAGCCTATGATGTGTTGTTGCAGTGTACAATGCCAGTGAAATTGTATTGAAGGTGATGTATGTTATCAGTAACAGTGCAATATTTTTGTTAGTAGCTAGTTTTGTAATGGAAAAAAATAAAAGTTATTCATATGATGCGGGCTAGCTGAGTGGCACTTCAGCACTCCACCAACACAAAAAAACATTCGTGAATGGTGGGCTAGTAAAGAAGAATTGAAAAAAAGAGGAAGACTATAAATGTGCAAATAAAGGACTGAAAGCAAAATGGCCAAAACTATTAGATGATATACTGAAATGGATACAAGGATACTGTCAAAATGGCACTGGAATTAAAACAAAAATGATTCAAATATATGCTCAAAAGCTAGTGCTACAGTGTAACTTAACAGGCTTTAAGGGTGGAGTTTGTTTGGTGCTGCAGATTTATGAAGTCATGGACTTAGTGTGCAAACCAAAACCAAAATATCTCAGAAAATGCCACAATAGTATGAAGAAAAAACATTAACTTTTCATTACTTTATTATTCAACATTGAAAAAAAGCCAGTGTGGAACTAAGCCAAATAATGAGTATGGATAAAACCCTTCTGACATTTGATATGCCAAGTAACAGAATTGTTGCCATGAAAGGTGCTAAAACTGTAACTATAAAAACAAGTAGACATGAAAAAAATGCACTACACTGTTGTCCTTTCATGTTGTGCTGATGGTACTAAACTTACTCCAATGATTACTTTCAAGTGCAAATCAATGCCAAAACCTTCTGAAATACCGCCAGGTGGTGGTGTTCACATACATGACAAGGGCAGGATGGATGAGGATGGTATGAAATTATGGATTAACAGAGATGGGAGGGAAGGAAAGTTGCTTTATTGAAGTAGAGTTCTTGTGCTAGGTCAGTTTAATAGGCATTTGAAAAATTCTGTAAAAGAGACACTAAGACACGGAAATACAGAGCTTGCTGTTATTCTGAGAGGACTTACTTCACAAGTGCAGTCTCTTGATGACTCGAATAAATAAACCACTTAAAGATATGAGAGAGGAATGCAACAACGGATGATAGACAAAATTCAACACAAATTCATGCCAAAGAAAGCTTAAAATGACCTATAATGAAACAAGCATGTCAGTGGATAAAACAGTCATGGTCTAGAGTGAGAGAAAACATTATTGTTAAATTTTTCAAGATGTGTGGCAAAAGCAACGCTCTTGATGGCAGTGAAGACCATCTTATATATAAGAAGAGGACAATGATGATGATGAAGAGGAAGATGAAGAGAGATTTCAGATGATGATTTTCAAGGATTTTGACAGTCTGTTTGGTTTTATAAACTACGAATTTTTTTAGTCTGGCTTTGCAGTCTAATAATAAAAATAGTAAAAATGTAAGTTTTTGAAAAAATTGCTAAAAATTAATGTGCATTTTATAGTCCGTAAAATATGGCATGACATACTGTTTCACCACATTGCTCATAGAGCAGACCTCCCTCACCTAGTAAATGCATCTTTTAACAAACCATACCCTAGCAGTTACATATCAAAGAAAAAAACAACTTTAGAATCTTATTTATAATATTTTAGGATACTCATTTGTAATTCATTCTCGTTACAACACAAAAAATGCTGGAAGAGAGGAAAAAAATTATGATGGATTCAGTTCTGTAAGGACAAAGTGTGCCCTGACAAAAAAGAATGTCTTGGCCATGGGTATAGGTCATAAAGATATTATTATAGAACCAGACTCGCCCGAGGAATTTAGGACCTTAAGTGGCTTGTAAGCATTGCCCCACATTACCAATAAATGGAGTGGTATATAAGGGACTATGTGCGTGACCAAGAGTTTGCTTTTTAAATATTTCCTTCAGAAGAGTAGTAGTTGTTGGTTATGTACAAGGAATGAGGTGTTGAATTAGAAGATGGAGTGCTCAGTGGTGGAAAGGCCATTCGCAGTAGGATGTTTAGTGTGAAGGAAGGTGGTGTCAATATGGTCAATGCATCAACTATATGTTAGCAGTTATTTTTACTGTTTCCATTGTTTGTATCCCTTCCAGGCCTTTCCACTTGTTATTTTTACTTCTGTGTTACCCAGAACTTTCCAGTTGTTATTTTATATTTTCACTGTTTGTGTCCTATACAGGACTTTTCAATATCATAGACACAATTTATATTGGTAAGTTACACTTGCTGCTAGATTATGGATTTGCTACTGAAATACTATTCAAGGAAAACATGTTAGAAGGTATCATTAAGAAAAATAAAGGGAAACATCTAATTTAAAATGGATCAGTGCCATGAGTGTATCTGAGAATGTTCATGACAGGTGACACTGACTATAAATTTATTACTATTTTGTAATGTTTAGAAACACTTGTGAAGCAGCTCATATTCTTGGAACACAGAAAATGTATCAAACAATTATTTAGCCACATTTCTGTCAAAATTGGTATACATGTTCGGAAAGTCTGTGAGATGTTAACGAATGACAGTAATATACAGGTGAACATATTGCAATCTTTACAATCAATCACAACCACTGCCTACTTACGGTGTAAAACATTACCGGTAAGTAGGTTTCATTCCTAAAATAACTGTAATTAGTTTTCACCATTCACTTCACTATTCATTTCACTTTCCGTGAGATTCACAGGAAATAAGTCACCCCATTTGCTTGCTCTTGCACATCTGTATGCACTTCTGAAAAAGAAAAGTTTTCCTCACATCACAAACCAAGACACAAAAACAAAAAAAGTGACAACTATATTCAGTAATACCCACTGCACTTTGAATGATTGCTTGTATTGTAATCATTGACTGAATAGAGGGATTTTATAGAAAAGAGTCTATCATTAATTTAAAAAAAGTGTACAGTAAGCTCATTTTAGATAATACAACAGCACTTAAAAATCTGTCAGATAAACAATTATTTACAACAAGTTTATCTTCAGGGACCTTTAACTGTATAATTCTTTTTCTTTATGTGAAGCAATTTGCAATATAATTTAAATGGATAGATAAAAATTCTGCTCACCAACTGGTCGCAGGAGAACACACACACAAAAAGGTTTAACTTTTAAAAACTTTCTGAGCCAGTGGTTCCTTCCTCTGGCAGAAGAGTTGAAGAGGAAGGAAGAGGGTGCAGGAAAGGGAGTTGATAGGTTTAGGGAAAGGGCATAGATCCAAAAAGTCACCCAGAACCCCGGGTCAGGGGAGACTTACCAGACGGGATGAGAGGAGAAGACAGACTGTTGGGAAATGCACCAGATAAGATCTGAAAACCTTAGGGCTTAAAGGTGGAAGACAAGGTAATATGAACACAGAGATTACTACTAAAACATTATGCATGAGTAAATTAGAGTGAAAAGCTAAGAGCATTGAATGTAACAGAGGTGGGAGCAGGGATGGCAAAAAATAGACAGGTTAAAAAATGAAAGATGCAGAAAACTAAAATAGAGTGAAGAAAGGAGTAGCTACTGTGAAGAAATGCTGAGATAGAAGGAATCAATGTAAATTAGGGCCAGGTGGGTGGTGAGAACCAAGGGCATAAGTATGGCACTAGTTCCCACCTGTGTAGTTCTGTCAAACTGGTCTCTGGGGAAAGAATCCAGATGGCGCATATGGTAAAACAGGCACCGAGGTCATGCCCGTCATGTTGTACAGCATGCTCTGCAGCAGGATATTGTGTGTTGCCGGTTTACACCCGCTGCCTATACCCTTCATCCTGACTGATAACTCATGATACTCATGCCAATGTAAAAGGCCAAACAGTGTTTACATAACAGCTGGTCGTTCACAGGTGGCTGCCCCTTGATACTATATGTTTTGCCAGTTCAGGGCTGGAATAAATTAATGGTAGGAGGGTACATAGGGCAAGTCTTGCAGCGAGGACAGTCACAAGGGTAGGAACCATAGGGTAGGGAGATGGGTGCAGCATGAGCATAGGGTCTGACAAGGATATTGCAGAGATTGGGAGGGTGACAAAAAGCTATTCTAGGTGTGGTGGAAAAAATGTCAGACAGACTTGATCTCATTTCTGAGCACGATTTTAGGAAGTCATGGTCTTGTCAAAGTAGCTGATTAATACATTCAGGATAATACTGGGTGACAAGTGGTGTGCTCTGAAGTTGTTTTTTGGAGGGATCAGCAGTACCAGGATTGGCTGTGATGGCCACAGGAAACCTGCTTTTGAACAAGGCTGTTGGGATAATTATGTTCAGTGAAGGTTGAGGTGAGAATGGTAGTATATGACTGTAAAGAGTCTTCATCCGAACAAACATGTTTGCCTCAAATGCCCATGCTGGATGGGGGTGCATTTGACATGGAAAGGATGGCAACTGTCAAAATGTCAGAAAGTTTTAATGTGGACTGAAGTGTGTAGCTGGCCTTTGGCGAGGATGAGATAATCATCAAGGAAACTGGCATGGGATTTGGAACAGGACCATGTGAAATTTAATTGTGAGAAGGTATTTAGAGATACCCTGTTGCAGAACATACTCTAAAACATGACAGTCAAGAGCTCAGTGCCTAAGCCACACATTTTTTTCCAGTTTTTGTAATCCAAAAAACCGCCTGCGGCTTAAAATTGAGAGCAAAGTAAGTGGAAGTTCTGAAAAATGTTGGTAGGTGCCGCCACACCTAACTTCTGCAGTCTAATATATGTAGCGCTACACAGGCATGCTTTGCAGGCACAAAGATAAACACTGGTGCCAAAACCTCTGCGTCAGTAAATAAATTTAAAAAAAGGTGGAAGACGAGCTTTTTTTCTCCGTCCCGAGTTTCGACCACTGCATTTTCATACATTATCCAATGAAGTAAATACAAATTCCATACTGTTCATCTTCGAATGTAGCAGCCTTTCAATGTACTACAAAAATCTGACTGGCAAGACTGTTTGGGATGTTTGTCAATATGGCCAACTCTATATTCTGAATTTTTTCCTACCTGTGTCAAGTGATGGTTGCTAATAGGAACTTTTATGAATTGTGAATCACCTGCAGAATTCTCTTCACCATAATAATACGAATGTAAACATTTTGCCATGTATTCTTTCATGTTTGCTGCTATCTCATTTAAATCCTGTCTGCCTAATAAACTACGAAACTAGAGTGAGACAACAGCAAACGCGAAAGAATATACATATCATGTCATGTTTATATTCATATTATTCTTATTCCGAATAGTGATACAGTCAGAAATGAAGCACGGCAACTGACTAGATTTTTAAATCTAAGATGACTCTAATTTCTATGCAGAATGTAATGTACTAAAGAGGCATCTGCAAAGATTTTCAAATGGAGAAAAATTTTCGCTAAACTCTTGTTCAGAATATCTTCTATCATACGCAGCCTATTATTTGGTTCTCATTTATCATTATCAAATAAAGCAGCAGTGAAAGTAACAACAAATAGCAGTATCTTGCCATTGTTTTGCTAATGAGACAATTCCTCTCTTTTTTCATTATAAGCAGCGGTTGCGCACCCAAAAGCAAGCCATGCCGCGAGCGGCAACAGTCCGTAAACACTCATTATCAGAATGCAAGAAAAAATGCATAACACACTAAAATAATGCATTTTCAGCTTAGAGTGACATGAACACCTACAACAAAGAGAACGGCACTTATCAGATCAAAGAAAAATAAGCAATCAATTCAAATAAGATGAAGCATGTGAAAAAGGAAGGGTAGCCGTATAAATACGGATGGAGTGCCTGACACATAGCAATGGCTACCTGGTAAAGCTTAACTGCTAAGCTTACGACTCGAACCACACTACTGTAGCTGTATCGTCATTCATTCTACCTAAATTGTGTCTCATATTTCAATGGACCAACTTTGTTTCAATTTGGAGGTGTGGTCTAAAACTTTTCTGCCCCCTTGAATTTTGGGTCTCAAATTTCAGGTGCGGCTTAGATTCGGGAATTTTTTTTTCCTTGATTTCGAGTCTCATTTTTCAGGTGCGGCTTAGATTCAAGTAAATACGGTACACCATCTACATTCTTTCCCCAGACACCAGTTTCTCAGATTCTCGCCACCCACCTAGCTTTAATTTATGTTGATTCTTTCTGTCTCAGCACTTCTTCGCACTAACTACTCCTTTCTCCATTCCATTTTAGTTTTCTGCATCTTTCATTTTCTAACCTGTCTATTTTTCGCTGACCCCCCTCCCACCTCTGTTATGAGAATGCACTTAGTTTTTCCCTCTTATCAACTCGTGCATGATGTTTTAGTAGTAAGCTCTGCGTTCATATTACCCTGTCTTCCACCGTTAAGCTCTAAGATTTTCAAATCTCGTTCAGTGTATTCCTCATCCATCAGTCTTTCCTTCTCATCCCATTCGGTAAATCTCCACTGATCCTGGTTTTTGGGTGACTTTTCTGGACTGTGACCCTTTCCCTAAACCTCTCCAGTCCTTTTCCTTCACCCCTCTTCCTTCCCTTCCACTCTTTTGCCACAAGAAGGAGCCACTGGCTCCCAAAGCTTGTAAAAGTTAAAAGTTTTTGTGTGAGTGTTCTCTCCTGGCACCACTTGATGAGTAGATGTTATATCTATGCATTTACGTTTTACTGTCAATAACCGATTATTTTTGGCATTACAATTTACAATATGTCATCCAACTACAAATTTAATTACAGTCTTGTCATTTCCTATAATCTATGAAACGTTCACTTTTTTACAATGAAACTAATACATTATGCTGGATTCAAAGCCACAGACATTCAAGGCAGAGTGAACATCCTCAGTGATTTTTTTATATGCATTAATGTAATGAATAAACAACAGGTGGGATGGTACTGACCATTCTCTCCATATAAATTGTAGCCTGATGTGATGCTTCATGTGTAATTCCTTTAAATTTTGTCTAGTTTACTGTACTTTAGATAAGAAATTCTAATATATATGGTTGCCTCTGCAGTTTTTCTTATGTATACTGCACCAGCTTTACTCAGATGCTGAGAGCATGGTCATGCACTATTCCCCATTGTTAAAAGATTCTGAATAACAAAGATTAAAGACAACAGGAAACATTCCATGTGGGAAAAATATATCTAAAAACAAAGATGATGTGACTTACCAAACGAAAGTGCTGGCAGGTTGATAGAAACACAAACATACACACAAAATTCAAGATTTCACAACCAACGGTTGCTTCATCAGGAAAGAGGGAAGGAGAGGGAATGACGAAAGGATGTGGGTTTTAAGGGAGAGGGTAAGGAGTCATTCCAATCCCGGGAGCGGAAAGACTTACCTTAGGGGAAAAAAAGGACAGGTATACACTCGCGCGCGCGCGCGCACACACACACACACACACACACACACACACACATATCCATCCGCACATACACAGACACAAGTAGACATTTGTAAAGGCAAATTTCACCAGTTCCTGATGAAGCAACCGTTGGTTGCGAAAGCTTGTATTTTGTGTGTACGTTTGTGTGTCTATCAACCGGCCAGCACTTTCATGGAACAGCCATGGGTACCAGGATGGCCCCCTCGTACGCCAACCTATTCATGGGTCGCTTAGAGGAAGCCTTCTTGGTTACCCAGGCCTGCCAATCCAAAGTTTGGTACAGATTTATTGATGACATTTTCATGATCTGGACTCACAGTGAAGAAGAACTCCAGAATTTCCTTTCCAACCTCAACTCCTTTGGTTCCATCAGATTCACCTGGTCCTACTCCAAATCCCATGCCACTTTCCTTGATCTTGACCTCCACCTGTGCAATGGCCAGCTTCACACGTCCATCCACATCAAACCCACCAAGCAACAGTACCTCCATTATGACAGCTGCCACCCATTCCACATCAAACGGTCCCTTCCCTACAGCCTAGGTCTTCGTGGCAAACGAATCTGCTCCAGTCCGGAATCCTTGAACCATTACACCAACAACCTGAAAACAGCTTTCGCATCCCGCAACTACCCTCCCGACCTGGTACAGAAGCAAACAACCAGAGCCACTTCCTCATCTCCTCAAACCCGGAACCTCCCACAGAAGAAACCCAAAAGTGCCCCACTTGTGACAGGATACTTTCTGGGACTGGATCAGACTCTGAATGTGGCTCTCCAGCAGGGATACAACTTCCTCAAATCCTGCCCTGAAATGAGATCCATCCTTCATGAAATCCTCCCCACTCCACCAAGAGTGTCTTTCCGCCATCCACCTAACCTTCGTTACCTCTTAGTTCATCCCTATGAAATCCCCAAACCACCTTCCCTACCCTCTGGCTCCTACCCTTGTAACCGCCCTCCCGGTGTAAAACCTGTCCCATGCACCCTCCCACCACCACCTACTCCAGTCCTGTAACCCGGAAGGTGTACACGATCAAAGGCAGAGCCACGTGTGAAAGCACCCACGTGACCTACCAACTGACCTGCCTACACTGTGAAGCCTTCTATGTTGGAATGACCAGCAACAAACTGTCCATTCGCATGAATGGACACAGGCAGACAGTGTTTGTTGGTAATGAGGATCACCCTGTGGCTAAACATGCCTTGGTGCACGGCCAGCACATCTTGGCACAGTGTTACGCCGTCCGGGTTATCTGGATACTTCCCACTAACACCAACCTGTCAGAATTCCGGAGATGGGAACTTGCCCTTCAGCATACCCTCTCTTCTCGTTATCCGCCAGGCCTCAATCTCCGCTAATTTCTAATTTCAATATGCCGCCGCTCATACCTCACCTGTCTTTCAACAACATCTTTGCCTCTGCACTTCCGCCTCGACTGACATCTCTGCCCAAACTCTTTGCCTTTACAAATGTCTGCTTGTGTCTGTGTATATGCGGATGGATATGTGTGTGTGTGCACGAGTGTATACCTGTCCTTTTTTCCCCCCTAAGGTAAGTCTTTCCGCTCCCGGGATTGGAATGACTCCTTACCCTCTCCCTTAAAACCCACATCCTTTCGTCTTTCCCTCTCCTTCCCTCTTTCCTGACGAAGCAACCGTTGGTTGCGAAAGCTAGAATTTGGTGTGTATGTTTGTGTTTGTTTGTGTGTCTATCGACCTGCCAGCGCTTTTGTTTGGTAAGTCTCATCATCTTTGTTTTTAGATATATTTTTCCCATGTGGAAATATATATATATATGAATATAATAGAGCCTTTACAAATGTCTGCTTGTGTCTGTGTATGTGCGGTTGGATATGGGTGTGTGTGCAGGTGTACACTTGTCCTTTTTTCCCTCTAAGGTAAGTCTTTCCGCTCCCGGGATTGGAATGACTCCTTACCCTCTCGCTTAAAACCCACATCCTTTCGTCTTTCCCTCTCCTTCCCTCTTTCCTGATGAAGCAACCGTTGGTTGCAAAAGCTTGAATTTTGTTTGTGTCTATATATAGACACACACACACACACACACACACAACACACACACACACACACACACACACACACACACACACTTGGGCTGTGGCCACTTTGTAAACAAGTATATAATTCTACCAGAACAATATCACACACTGGCACAATTATAGAGTCCACAAAATGTTTATGCCCCACTATAGTTTATGAGCATCACACTGGAGTTACTCTACTACCTACTTCAAATGTAACTGTGGCAGTTTGTCATTTCCAATGAACTAATTGGATACTAACGTTCTGACTATATTCTTTGTTCTCTTCATGACTGTCACCTCATCTCTGGCTGATACTGGCGAATTCGTATTTGTTACTAGTAATGCTTTCATGTGTCAGTTCTAAATAAGCCTGTATTAAACCTTCCAAGCATTTATTGAATAACTCCAAACACCAAGTTTCATGTTTCTGGTTTAAGCTGTGTTGTTTCCACTAACTATAAATCACCCTGTCATTAAACTAGCACATAATATTTTACAGAATTCCACCCATCCATTTCCAAGATAACACTGAATGTGCTGGTTGGTGCAGTAACGCAGAGTTAGATAGATCAGTTAAAAATTATGTAGTTAATATGGCAAATTAAGATCCCCATGATATAATGTAATCCTATATTTCAAATATCTGACTCTCAGTTTTGAATGTCTACTCATTTATAATTAATAGATCCAGTAAATAAAAATTGTATTTCAATCCTTGAAACAATCAAGATTAGTGAAGGATAATGACACACACATAAGTTATAAAAGGACATTACAGTAATAAAACACATCAGCTATACTGCTGCAATAAAGATAATGCAAGCAACTATGTCATGATATCCCATTACATATTAAAACACAGTATACAGACCATATCACTAAATTGGCATACACTGACACAACATATTGCCCAGAAAACAGACAAAACATTTGCTTACTTTCCATGTTTAGAGGCTGTAAAAATAACTTCTGTCAGTTTTCCTGATGCTGTGCACATTCTACAGATGGTGTGTCTTGACCTTACTAGTGTTGGTCTTACAATTCTGGGCCACTGTGCATCATCACTATGTCTGCTGCCTGCAAATTGTACAAAATCCATAACACTCACTTCAGAAAAGGTGATCGCTATGAACTATACACCTAGTTAGTCTTCCCTAAATGCAAGAAATAAAAGTCAAGTAAATAAATTGGCTTTGCAAAAAAGAAAGAGACCATTCAATAATATATTAAACATGAAGTTGTCAGCAAGCAGAATGTAAATGTCATCTGAAGTGCAACCCATCGTTAACACAACCCTTGTTACAGGAAATTTAGGATGGATAAAGATTTTTTGTCTTTTCACATTTCTCCCTTTTTACTTCAACAATCAGTGGAACAGTGACAGTATACTAATGAGACATTACTATGAATGAAAGTGAAATTTGAAAATGGGTAGAATGTAGGAGGAGGAAGGGTGTTGAATTTAGTAGTAAGGATAACTGTTCACATATTGAGATCAGCAAGAAAACTGATGAAATAAGACAAGCTATATGAATTGGAGTGGTTAAAGAAAAAGGATAGAATCCATGAATGTGAAAGAAAGATATGATAAAAATAGAATACAACCATGAGCAAAAGACAATAACCTAAATTTAGCACCAGAGGAGGAGGGGGGAACAGAAAATAATTGTGATGACATGGTTGAGGACACTCATCATGAGAGGTATTTAGTAATTCTGACAACAGACTTAAGGCTATATGGAACATAGTGAAATGAGAGAGAGAACAGGATAACATGATTATTGAACACAATGGAAGAGCTATAAATGGTATATCACAGGTAGCAAACATATTTAACAATCATTTCTTAAATATAGTTTGAAAGATACTGACAAACAGTTTATGAGGAAAATCACAGAAGCATGTCAAAAAAGCAGCTCTCCTAGAGTTCAATCATTGATACATTTGTGCTACTAACTTATCCTTCTGAAATTAAGAAAATTATATAGTCCCTCAAAAATAAAAACTCATCCAGTTTTGATGGTGATTCCCATATAATAAGCCCCTGAAATATGTAATGTATCACTAACTCAAGGCATTTTTTCAGAGGGGTTGAAATATGTCATTGTCAGTTTCTCCATAAGAAGGGATGACAAGAGAGATGTTGATAACTACAAACCTGTTTACTGTTGGCATTATTTTCCAATTTTTTTGAGAATAAGTACACCATCTTCTAGAATAGTAATCCACTTGAGCAACAATAATATCCTCAGCTAATCACAGTTCAGATTTCAGAAGAGTTTTTCTACTGAGAATGCCATTTACATGTTCATTCACCAAATTTGACAAGCATTAAATAATAAAATAGTCCCACATGGTATTTTCTGTGACCTATATAAAGTTTTTGACTTGTGAATCACAATATTCTCCTACATAAATTGAAATGTTATGGGACTGATGGTATAGGCAACCAATGGATAATGTCATATCCAACCAAAAGAATGTACAAATTTGTACTTGGTAATTCAACTGATGTAGTCCGAGGACATTATTCTGACTGGGGAGAAATCACATATGCAGTTCCCCAAAGCTCAATCTTACGTGCACTATTGTCCCTCACATATGTAAATGGTCTTCCATCTAGCACACAACAAGCACAATTTGTTCCTTTTTCAGATGACACTAATACTGTAAACAGCTGACAGATACACACAGAAACAGAAAAAATAGTAAACAATGTTCTCAGAAGTACCATTGACTGGTTTTCTGTAGATGGTCTCATCCTCAATTTTAAAGAGACACAACATATTCAGTTCTGCACATCTAGGGGTACCACACCAGTGATAAGTTTAACACATGATGAAGAAATAATAACTAGGGTAGAAACTTCAAAATTTTTTGGTGTCTAGATAAATGAGAATTTACACTGGGAAAGCACATTTCGGAAATCCTAAAACAACTTTGTTCAGCCACATTTCCACTTAAAGTCACTGCAAATCTTGGGAGAGACAAATCAGTAAGCTGACATATTCTGCATATTTTCATTCAATACTGTCCTATGAAATGATGTTCTGGGATAACTCATCTTTAAGAAAGAAAGTGTTCATTGCTCAAAAATGTGTTGTAAGAATAAGGTGTGATGCACACCCACAATCACCTTATGAGGAATAGGCCGTGCAGATGTATTACAAGATTACACAAAGAGTGAGTCTTCATCTAGGACATTATTTGGAGGAAGATAGAGAAAGTCATTTTGTTTGTGGAGAACACTATTTCTCATCAGAGAACTGTCATAGCTTTTAAGAAATCCCTTTGGTGACTCTAACACACAGGTCTTCCAAATGGTTTTGCTATATTTCGAGATCTGCTATTGCCACATAAATCTTTTACTAACAAATATGAAGGTATAAACTCACCACTACAAGGTTCACTACTTAACATTCCTTTATTCATTGATTGATGAGATGATACACTTATGCTTTCTTTTGCCTCTTGTGAAGCCCTGACTTTATAGGGAGAAACTCTTTGATGGAACATTTACAATCTCAAGTGCCATTGTTAGTGTGTTGCGAGGTTTTTGTATTCACTACTGTTTTTATCATAGACTAAATGATGTTGCACATACTAGTGGCCTAATACTTTCATATGTTTTTGTAGCTTCAACATAAGGAATCAACTTCATTACCTTTATTTCCTGACACTTTCTCTCTTCCATGAAAGCCATATATATTTTTAACTTGGGACTGCATGATTCATAGACCAAATGGCACAGAAAAAAGGCTATGAAAACAGGCTCAGGTTGTAACTTCGCTACATTTACTACAGATTACTTTTCCCTATCACAATGTGGTGGATGTTTATAATACTGGCATTTAAAACAGCTCACTGTGTTGGGCATGTAGGGTCATCTTTTGAACCTTGATGTGTTCTGGCTATATGCATTTTCGCTATCTATACATTTCCTTCACTTTCTGAGAAACAGATGTTCACATACACAATGTACCACACCTAAATCATCCACATATTTTAATTTTCTAGCAATACATTCAGAGCTCTATGGATATAGAATGGTGAAACCTTTTCAAAGAAGCTACTACTTTTTCACTACAAAAAAAGCATTCTTTGATACACTCAGTGCCCTTTTATTGTACATGGTTTCTTTTAGACCTTAATTTTATCCATTGTTTTTCAGTGTTTCGTCCACGACTATTTTACTTTCGTAAAATGAAGACAAACTGCCTTCAGTCACAAGTTGCATTTATTTATTGCACTATGCATTTCGAGCCCTGGAGGTTCATCTTCAGGTGCTTTGTAGTGATTTACACCAGTTTTTTTAGTTGTTTGCCTGTTGATATTACATTTTTGTGTTACAACATTGTATATTGTAGATATAAGTTTAACAGCGTTAATAATATGAAACCAACTTACAGTTTAACATTGTATGATGTCTGCTTCTGTTGTACAGTTGGTATACACAATATACATCTTTAATTTTGTAGTACATACTGGGATATATACATTGTCACACACTTTTTCACACAAAAACACACCTGCATATAAACTTTCACAGTTGTTAAATAATATCCTCAGAGAATTTTACACTTTTGAAACCACATACACAATAAAAAATGCACATGAGTTAACAACACTCATCAAAGATGTAAAAATCCCTGAAGAAGCTAGATTTGCCTCATTTGACATTATCAACTTGTTCACAAATATACCTGTTAAAGAGACAATTGAAATTATTAGAAAAAACCTCATCACACACAAAAACTAACCATACCAGAGATTACAGAGTTGGTAGATCTACTTGAACTAGTACTGTCCCACAACTACTTTTCATTTAATAATAAAATCTATCAACAGAGAGAAGGCTTAGCTATGGGTAACTGCATGTCAAGTTTCCTAGCTGACATTTTCATCAACCACTTAGAGAATAAGTTCTTCAAAGGAGAAAAAAAACTTGTTCAAACAATTGTGTATTACAAGAGATATGTAGATGACACACTACTCTTATTTGATGGCACTAAAGATGAACTTGAAGAACTCCTCACATCATTCAACTCACTCCACAACAAAATAAAGTTCACAATAGAACATGAAAGAAATCAATCCATAAATTTCTTAGACCTCACAATTGTGAATGAGCAACAAGAACATAACTTGTACATTTACCAAAAACCAACCTACACTGACATCACACTACATGAATCTTCATACCACCCGAACACACATAAGTATGCTGCATTTAGATCAATGCTGAACAGGGCACATACATTACCTTTAAAACCCGAAGCACTAATACAAGAAATAGATAGTATCAAAACAATTGCAGCAAATAATAGTTACTCTGTTAAATCAATTGATAAACTTATCTAAAAAAATTCAAAGCAACATCACTCACAAAAACAATGAAAAGAAAACTACCAACACAAAACAAATCTTTACAAGCATTCCATACTTAGGCATAGTATCACAAAAATTAGCTAACTTATTTAAAAAAAAATATATTAAAATATCTTTCTCCACAAACAGCAAACTTGGATACCACTTACGTCACACAGTGAACACAAACAAGCCAATAACACTACACAGTGGAATATATAAATTACAATGTAACAGTTGCCCTGCATTTTACATAGGAAAAACTGGAAGAACCTTCCACACACAGTATAAAGAATGCACCGACACCTTTCAACTAAACCATTTTGAAAAATCTACAATAGCTAACCACATGTATATTAATAAACACAGGCTTGACGACATCCACAACAGCCTAACTGTACTTCACACAGAACCCAACAGTAAAAAATTTAATCTACTAGAACAGTTAGAAATAAAGCTACACAAAGAAAAATATTCTGAAAACTTGTTGAATGAACAAACAGAGTTTAAAAGCCACAACTTTTTTCTACACCTTTAAAAGTTTATTTTTTCCTGGGAATCAAATCTGTAATAGTACAAACAGCTGACAACCTACAATATGGTGCCAAATAATTATTTTAATAATACCTGTGTACTAGTAATACTATATCATATTATCTTCTGTGAAACAAGAAAATCGATTATATTTAGAAGCAGAACATCTGTATGAATGAACGAGAATCTTTGGCATGTTTACGTTCTGCTACTACAATGTGCGAAAAAGTGTGTGACAATGTATATATCCCAGTATGTACTACAAAATTAAAGATGTATATTGTGTATACCAACTGCACAACAGAAGCAGACATCATACAATGTTAAACTGTAAGTTAGTTTCATATTATTAACGCTGTTAAACTTATATCTACAATATACAATGTTGTAATATCAACAGGCAAACATCTAAAAAAAACTGATGTAAATCACTAAAAAGCACCTGAAGATAAGCCTCCAGGGCTCGAAATGCATAGTGCAGTAAATAAACGCAACTTGTGACTGAAGGCGGTTTGTTCTTTTAGACCTTTTGTTGTTGGAGAACTATCCTCCAATGAGTTTTTCATGGACTGAGTGCGAATACTGATCCTCTGGAGGTGTTTTTGTTTGATATTGTAGGACCTACTGATGTCCCTTGAGCAGCTAGCAAAGCCCCAGGTACCAGAAGCAGCCCAATGCAATCAAGGTGCAGTAATTTCCGAAGAGGTTACCACCTAACAACTATTCAGCATCAACAGCTGTCCACCCCCCCCAGCATGTAACACACAAAGTTTAGTCTATTTAAATCCTTGAGATCTGAGTTGGTGACTTAAGACCCTCCTTCACTCTCACACAAAACGATATTTAGAGTGCTCACTTATTCAAACTTATTCTAGTTCATAAGTGTTGTAAAAGTTGTTACACTTCACATCAATATGTTCCGCACCTATTTCTTGAAGGTAACTCTTTGAACTCCAAAAGTTATCAGTGTTCACAAATGGTTAAAATGTTGATTTGTTGGGTAGGTGGGGGTGGGGGCAGAGCAATGGTAAGAGGTGTCAGTGACTGTGGAATACTGTACTTAAATACTTACTGTTGGCCTACCGCACTTTGAGGAGTTGCTACCTAATGTAGAGAATAACTACAAATAGGGTTTGTATTAAAAGTTCCTATATCTAGTCCACTTCCCTTTTGGTGGATTGAATTGAATATCTTCAGACCCACAAAACATGAAATTGTAGTAAAGCAATAAACATGAAAATGCTCTGTGACACATTCTGTCCTCTTCATTTCATGGCTGACATATTTTAAAACATTAAGCACTTTAAAGAAACCAGGAGTCAGATCTCTCTGAAATGCCAATCAAATAAACTCCTCAAAATGAGACCTAAGAACCCAACTGAATTTTAAAATTTTAAAATGACATACCTCATTCTGAATTATAGACAGCAGTGTTTTCTCGTCAATAATACAACCTTTTAATTGTTAGATGCAATTGATGTAGGTTGTTGGAAGGCTGGAAGAAGAGCAAAAAATTGAAAAATGATCTGCAAATAAGGGGAAGTGATGGAGTTCCTGGCTTTGGAAGAGTTACTACTAACTACTATTAAAAATATGAACACACTTAAATTCAAACTTGTGAAATACCACTCTCTTGTAGAGAATGAACTGAGAATATATCTCAAACAATACATTTTAAAATCTTGGGGGAAGCAAGAACATTAAAAAGCAAAAAGATGTTGTTATCAATGGAGAGACGTCTACAGACGCTAAAGTAACCTCTGGCGTCCCACAGGGGAGTGTTATGGGACCATTGATTTTCACAATATACACTCCTGGAAATTGAAATAAGAACACCGTGAATTCATTGTCCCAGGAAGGGGAAACTTTATTGACACATTCCTGGGGTCAGATACATCACATGATCACACTGACAGAACCACAGGCACATAGACACAGGCAACAGAGCATGCACAATGTCAGCGCTAGTACAGTGTATATCCACCTTTCGCAGCAATGCAGGCTGCTATTCTCCCATGGAGACGATCGTAGAGATGCTGGATGTAGTCCTGTGGAACGGCTTGCCATGCCATTTCCACCTGGCGCCTCAGTTGGACCGGCGTTCGTGCTGGACGTGCAGACCGCGTGAGACGACGCTTCATCCAGTCCCGAACATGCTCAATGGGGGACAGATCCGGAGATCTTGCTGGCCAGGGTAGTTGACTTACACCTTCTAGAGCACGTTGGGTGGCACGAGATACATGCGGACGTGCATTGTCCTGTTGGAACAGCAAGTTCCCTTGCCGGTCTACGAATGGTAGAATGATGGGTTCGATGACGGTTTGGATGTACCGTGCACTATTCAGTGTCCCCTCGACGATCACCAGTGGTGTACGGCCAGTGTAGGAGATCGCTCCCCACACCATGATGCCGGGTGTTGGCCCTGTGTGCCTCGGTCGTATGCAGTCCTGATTGTGGCGCTCACCTGCACGGCGCCAAACATGCATACGACCATCATTGGCACCAAGGCAGAAGCGACTCTCATCGCTGAAGACGACACGTCTCCATTCGTCCCTCCATTCACGCCTGTCGCGACACCACTGGAGGCGGGCTGCACGATGTTGGGGCGTGAGCGGAAGACGGCCTAACGGTGTGCGGGACCGTAGCCCAGCTTCATGGAGACGGTTGCGAATGGTCCTCGCCGATACCCCAGGAGCAACAGTGTCCCTAATTTGCTGGGAAGTGGCGGTGCGGTCCCCTACGGCACTGCGTAGGATCCTATGGTCTTGGCGTGCATCCGTGGGTCGCTGCGGTCCGGTCCCAGGTCGACGGGCACGTGCACTTTCCGCCGACCACTGGCGACAACATCGATGTACTGTGGAGACCTCACGCCCCACGTGTTGAGCAATTCGGCGGTACGTCCACCCGGCCTCCCGCATGCCCACTATACGCCCTCACTCAAAGTCCGTCAACTGCACATACGGTTCACGTCCACGCTGTCGCGGCATGCTACCAGTGTTAAAGACTGCGATGGAGCTCCGTATGCCACGGCAAACTGGCTGACACTGACGGCGGCGGTGCACAAATGCTGCGCAGCTAGCGCCATTCGACGGCCAACACCGCGGTTCCTGGTGTGTCCGCTGTGCCGTGCGTGTGATCATTGCTTGTGCTGCCCTCTCGCAGTGTCCGGAGCAAGTATGGTGGGTCTGACACACCGGTGTCAATGTGTTCTTTTTTCCATTTCCAGGAGTGTATATAAATGACCTAGTAGATAGTGTCGGAAGTTCCATGCGGCTTTTCGCGGATGATGTTGTAGTATACAGAGAAGTTGCAGCATTAGAAAATTGTAGCGAAATGCAGGAAGATCTGCAGCGGTTAGGCACTTGGTGCAGGGAGTGGCAACTGACCCTTAACATAGACAAATGTAATGTATTGCGAATACATAGAAAGAAGGATCCTTTATTGTATGATTATATGATAGCGGAACAAACACTGGTAGCAGTTACTTCTGTAAAATATCTAGGAGTATGCGTGCGGAACGATTTGAAGTGGAATGATCATATAAAATTAATTGTTGGTAAGGCGGGTACCCGATTGAGATTCATTGGGAGAGTCCTTAGAAAATGTAGTCCATCAACAAAGGAGGTGGCTTACAAAACACTCGTTCGACATATACTTGAGTATTGCTCATCAGTGTCGTTCTTCCCGCGAACCATACACGACTGGAACAGAAAAGGGAGGTAATGACAGTGGCACGTAAAGTGCCCTCCGCCACACACCGTTGGGTGGCTTGCGGAGTATAAATGTAGATGTAGACTAGAAGCAACATGGATGCAAATGTCTGACACTATTATGCCTCTCAAGGTTAGAAAAATACCTTCTAGATGTTGCTTGCAAAGTATAACCTATTATACAACTGCTGCTAGCAGGATCAGAGAGTCAACAGTGGAGTGATATCTCCTGAAAGCACCCTGACTGTAACTAAGAAATTGCGTGGGTTCTAAGATCCAGACAAAGTGGCAGTTTGCCACAAGCTCTGAGGCTTTCCTTTACAGCTTAGTTATGTAGGGATATTTGGTCCTTCCAAAGTTTGAAGAGGGGGGATAAAATAATTAAAATAGCCACTTTCTGTATCAGAAAAGTATCCTGCTTCATTTACAAAGTTAAAATGATGAGTACTTCTTTAACATTTACAACGGACTGCCAAAATATGTTTCAGTATATTTTTCCATCCCCTTTGTACAACTGAAGTCCAAACAACTTCTCTGAGAGCTTGCTCATCAGTAGCAGATGGGTGGTGGTGTGTTTGAGAGAAAAGTTCTGCCAAGATTTGGACAATGTGTCCCTTAATGCTCTGTCAAACCCTATTACTGATCACAGCAGGAAAATGATACCTTATTCCCACCTAGAAATCCTCTTCATATCTTCCAGAAGACATCAATCCTCTGCCAAAAAGATTCTCTCAATAGTTTGTCACCACAGCCAGGTGGTAATCAAGTCCCAAAATGCAAGATGTGCATTAAACTTCTACCAGACAATAATGGGGGAAGGGGTGGGAGGGGGGGGGGGGGAGGTAGAGGGTGATGGGTGGGGGGGGGGGGGGGAGGGACGGGGAAGGTGCTATTTTTTTCACCCCCTTCCAGTGACAATATCCTTCTTTTACCTGAAATGTTGTGTCGGTCACAGAAAGGAATGGTGTGGGTATTTCTAGCCATCTGAGAGAGTTTAATTGTTTTGGCTTTCAAATATGGTGTTTTTCTAGTGACCTTATTCAGCTGAATATATTTTCATCAATGTGTGGCTGACAAAACATCAGATCAAGCAAAATGGTGATGAAAACAAAGTTCCATCTCCATGCAGAGTTTACCCAGATTTACTCATACAGCATGATCACTGGGCACTACTGTGGTGTATCTATAGATTTGACATACCAATGCTTTGGATTTGGAATGTAATGTCTCATTTGAAGACTGATGAATCCTGCCATGCTCAAGCAATGTCGAACAACTGAAGATCAAATACAAATCAACTGTCTTCTCTAGTTCATCATCATCTTAATCATGACCAGTCATCCTGTAATCACTGCTGGTAAAAGTCTCTTACATTATAGCATCCAGCTACATGTGTTCATGTAGCTCCTGCATGTTTTCTAACAACTGATATCCCTGTGCTTCCTGAGCTGGAGACTTGTCAGTGCCACCAATCCTCTATACCAAGAACCCTGGGCATGCTTCAACAAAACCCATGTGATGTGACAGTGACACATTATGTACCACGTGGAATCTTGACTTAAATTACTGGATCAAGAAGACCCACACACACACACACACACACACACACACACACACACACACACACAGCAACAATAAGGAAATGATAGATTGCTACTAATTACATAGAGGATGTGTTGAGTTGCAGTCAGCACAATGAAAAACAGTGCTAGAAATATTCAGCTTTTGGACTACGCCCATCACCAAAAGGAGAACTCACATACAATCACAACTCACACAACACAGGGCCACTGTCTTCTCCTGGCATTAAGGACCATCTGTGACTACATCCAAGATGAGCAGAGTCATCATACATATTTTCTCTGGTGTTTAGGCAGATATTTTCAGTTTTGTTTTTGAAATGTGTAACTAGAGTCAGCCCAAATAAATCACAGTTTTCATTTGATGCCCTGTGTCAATAGAATGCATCAGTTTGTTCCAATTACACACAAAATGATTTTTGAAGTTTCATTTGATGGAGCGGTCCAAAATTAGCCTAATATATTATTTGTTTTATTGATAAACCATGAAGAATTACCAGTACTCCAGCAATGACTGACCCAGCATTGCTACATAGTGGTAGAAGTCAGCAAGGGCCAGGGTTGTGCTGTCACTGCTGGTGACTCTTCAAGTTATATCAATAAAACAAATATTATATTAGGTTAATTTTGGACCGCTCCATCAAATGGACACTTCAAAAATCATTTTGTGTGTAACTGGAACCAACTGATGCAGTCTAGGACATCATATGAAAGTGGTATCAACAAAAGAAATATTGCACTAGATTCATTTGGGACCACTCTATCAAATGGGCACATAAATTTCACTTTAAAAGTCATTTTGCTGGTGACAAAGACACCAATGCTTTCATCAACACTGGAAGTTGCATGAAAGACATGACAAGCAGTATATGCCAGGGATGACTCCCAACTACGCATTTCAAAACTGAAATTGAAAATATCTGCTGAATCGCCAGACAAAATGTGCCTGATGCCTCTTAGGAACTTCCACTGTCACTGACTAGGCGTGTCCAAGAGACAGCTGGACCATCCAAGTTGCTGAGCACACTACCTGACACAATGTGCTTCACTTCAATGACTGCTTCCCAGCCGATAGCACCTGGATTCTCCCCACTCACCCTTCAACATACCCTTTGGTCCTGTAACTCCCTGGCCTCGTGCCTGATGCCTCTTAGGAACTTCCACTGTCACTGACAAAGCGTGTCCAAGAGACAGCTGGACCATCCAAGTTGCTGAGCACACTACCTGACACAATGTGCTTCACTTCAATGACTGCTTCCCAGCCGATAGCACCTGGATTCTCCCCACTTACCCTTCAACATACCCTTTGATCCTGTAACTCCCTGGCCTCAACCCACACTAGCCCCTGTTCTCCTCCTGCCAATCTCCTTCACTGTTCCTATTCCAGAAAAACATAGTCCCTCAGTCCTCATACATAGTTATTTCCCCTTCTCTACTTCTGGCCTCCTCCCTTCTCCACCCCCCGCCCCCACCCCCTCATTCTTCCATCCTGCTTCCAATACAGTCTCTCAATGCTGCACATAGCAGCCCTATCCTGTATTGACCACATCCCTGCATTCTCCCATATGTAGCCCTGACGTCTTCTCCCAGTCCTACCCAGCTCTCTCTCCCTTCTCTCTTCCCCATACCTCTTCCATACCCCACTGCTCATCTCAGACACAGTTGCAGTTAGGCCTTAGCACTCGGAGATGACAGTGGCCTTGTATGTGTGCACTGCGCTTGTGTGGACATGTGTTAGTTTTCTCCTTCTGCTGAAGGACTTACTCTGAAAGATGAATATTTCTAGCAGTGTTTTTCATTGTACCTGTCTGCAGTTCAGTGGCTCCTTTCAGTTCAGCGGCTCCTTTATGCGACGAGTAGCAATCTATCCTTCCTGTGTGTGTGTGTGTGTGTGTGTGTGTGTGTGTATGTGTGTGTACTAACTTTTTGGTGTGCGCATGTCTCTCTCTCTACTGATGAAGGCTGTGGCCAAAAGCTCTATGTAAGTGTCTTTCACTTAATGTTTCTCCTTTACAGTAAATAGCACTCTGTTTTTTCCTACAGTGCTGTTATATTAAGTGAAATAGACTGGACATGTGTGCATACCAGTAAACCCATGGGTAGAAAGCTCATCCTAAACCCCTGAAACAACTCCAATCAATTTGGGAGAGATATTAGTTACAAGCCAGAAAGAAATATTGTGGGAGTAAGAGCCACCAGCCTCCTACTGGTGTGGGGGTGATAACACAGAGAGAGAAGGGGGGAGGGGGAGATGGATAGTGAGGGGCAGAGGAGGAGAGGGACAGAGAGGGGCAGGAGGAGATGGTCAGAGAGATGGGCAGGAGGAGATGGTCAGAGAGATGGGCAGGAGGAGATCAACAGAGAGTGGTGGTTGGAAGAGCTGGACACAGCGAGGTGCTGGGCAAAATGGACAAAGAGTGAGGGAAGGATGAGATGGACAGAGAGGGCAAGGAGAAAATGGACTAATAGAAGATTGAAATAAATACAGAGCCAAGTGATACAGTGTACTCAGCTATCTCTACATACATGCAGAAAACAACAAGAGTCGGAACACTGTTTACAGAGACATACAGCCGGAGGTTTCTGACTCTCCATACACACTGAGACAATTATTATCTTTTCAGTGCTAAGCATGTCGCAAACAGTCATGAAATTATTTACTCCCTTTTCTGGCACATTTTGTAATCTGCAACTTGGTCATGTAAAAATGTTTTCTGTGATGTAAACAAAGTGGGTTGTGAGCGACACGAGTTCTGTCAGCTTTTCCATTTGCTCAACTGCATGTGACTCATGCCACAAGAATTCCAAGACATAGCTTTCGTGATGGCACATATGGGCATGTCAGATTTAAAATAAACAATATGTACAAGCATAAGGATAGTGTATTGAACACATTATGTTTGCAGATATTGTTTATTTTTAATCTGACTTGAAAAAACCTAATGCTTTTCATTTGATCTTCACATGCACATTCATGGTGCAACATGAGGGACAGCACAGATTGAGGAGATAATGTGAATTTGTGGAGCATAAGAACCAAATATGGTAACTTAGTCTTACCAAAACTAATTATCAAAATAAAATTCTTTACTTGAGATGTTGGATTTTTGAAGTTTTTCCTCTGAGTTCATGTCTAGAAACATATTCTGTCATGGGAATTTGAAAGCTGCTATGAGAGTATACTTAGAATTTTTGTTCCATATTTGTAAGTAATATAAATGAGTTATGAGCATATTTTTCAAATTTGTCTGATAAGGTAATTCAGTAAAGAACAGGTTTTGCCACTTTATCATGCTGTCATTTTTCGCCATATATGGGACACATGCATACACTTTAATTTCATACACTTTCTGAAGTACTTAGAAATTGTAGAATTTATCCAAATTTGCACCAAAATTCAACAAGTAGTATTTTACCTTTCAACTTACGTACAACAGTTCTACTACACTTACAAAACTATATATATCACAAGCAGATATATTAGTAATGACCTATACTTTTGTGAAAGCAATATTATCAGAACTCTATACTCAATGCCCCCCCCCCCCCCCCCCCCCGAACCATGGACCTTGCCGCTGGTGGGGAGGCTTGCGTGCCTCAGCGATACAGATGGGGTTCCTGAAGAGGGGCAGCAGCCTTTTCAGTAGTTGCAGGGGCAACAGTCTGGATGATTGACTGATCTGGCCTTGTAACCCTAACCAAAACGGACTTGCTGTGCTGGTACTGCGAACGGCTGAAAGCAAGGGGAAACTACAGCCATAATTTTTCCCGAGGTCATGCAGCTTTACTGTATGGTTAAATGATGATGGCGTCCTCTTGGGTAAAATATTCCGGAGGTAAAATATTCCCCCATTTGGATCTCCAGGCGGGGACTACTCAAGAGGACATCGTTATCAGGAGAAAGAAAACTGGCGTTCTGCGGATCGGAACGTGGAATGTCAGATCCCTTAATCGGGCAGGTAGGTTAGAAAACTTAAAAAGGGAAATGGATAGGTTAAAGTTAGATATAGTGGGAATTAGTGAAGTTCACTGGCAGGAGGAACAAGACTTTTGGTCAGGTGAATACAGGGTTATAAATACAAAATCAAATAGGGGTAATGCAGGAGTAGGTTTAATAATGAATAAAAAAAATAGGAGTGCGGGTAAGCTACTACAAACAGCATAGTGAACGCATTATTGTGGCCAAGATAGACACGAAGCCCACACCTACTACAATAGTACAAGTTTATATGCCAACTAGCTCTGCAGATGATGAAGAAATTGATGAAATGTATCATGAGATAAAAGAAATTATTCAGGTAGTGAAGGGAGACGAAAATTTAATAGTCATGGGTGACTGGAATTCGAGAGTAGGGAAAGGGAGAGAAGGAAACATAGTAGGTGAATATGGATTGGGGGAAAGAAATTAAAGAGGAAGCCGTCTGGTAGAATTTTGCACAGAGCATAACTTAATCATAGCTAACACTTGGTTCAAGAATCATAAAAGAAGGTTGTGCACATGGGAGAATCCTGGAAATACTAGAAGGTATCAGATAGATTAATTTAAGGAGATGGGATCTGGACAAACTGATTAAACCAGAGGTTGTACAGAGTTTCAGGGAGAGCATAAGAGAACAATTGTCACAAATGGGGGAAAGAAATACAGTAGAAGAAGAATGGGTAGGTCTGAGGGATGAAGTAGCGAAGGCAGCAGAGGATCAAGTAGGTAAAAAGACGAGGGCTAGTAGAAATCCTTGGGTAACAGAAGAAATTTTGAATTTAATTGCTGAAAGGAGAAAATATAAAAATGCAGTAAATGAAGCAGGCAAAAAGGAATACAAACATCTCAAAAATGAGATCGACAGGAAGTGCAAAATGGCTAAGCAGGGATGGCTAGAGGAAAAATGTAAGGATATAGATGCCTATCTCACTAGGGGTAAGACAGATACTGCCTACAGGAAAATTAAAGAGACCTTTGGAGAAAAGAGAACCACTTGTATGAATATCAAGAGCTCAGATGGAAACCCAGTTCTAAGCAAAGAAGGGAAAGCAGAAAGGTGGAAGGAGTATATAGAGGGTCTATACAAGGGCGACGTACTTGAGGACAATATTCTGGAAATGGAAGAGAATGTAGATGAAGACGAAATGGGAGATACAATACTGCGTGCAGAGTTTGACAGAGCACTGAAAGACCTGAGTCGAAACAAGGCCCCGGGAGTAGACAACATTCCATTAGAACTACTGACGGCCTTGGGAGAACCAGTCCTGACAAAACTCTACCATCTGGTGAGCAAGATGTATGAGACAGGCGAAATAGCCTCAGACCTCAAGAAGAATATAATAATTCCAATCTCAAACAAAGCAGGTGATGACAGATGTGACAATTACCGAACTATCAGTTTAATAAGTCACAGCTGCAAAATACTAACGCAAATTCTTTACAGATGAATGGAAAAACTAGTAGAAGCTAAGCTTGGGGAAGATCAGTTTGGATTCCGTAGAAATATTGGAACACGTGAGGCAATACTGACCTTACGACTTATCTTAGAAGAAAGATTAAGGAAAGGCAAACCTACGTTTCTAGCATTTGTGGACTTAGAGAAAGCTTTTGACAATGTTGACTGGAATACTCTCTTTCAAATTCTAAAGGTGGCAGGGGTAAAATACAGGGAGCGAAAGGCACAGAAACCAGATGGCAGTTATAAGAGTCAAGAGACATGAAAGGGAAGCAGCGGTTGGGAAGGGAGTGAGACAGGGTTGTAGCCTATCGCCGATGTTATTCAATCTGTATATTGAGCAAGCAGTAAAGGAAACAAAAGAAAAATTCGGAGTAGGTATTAAAATCCATGGAGAAGAAATAAAAACTTTGAGGTTCGCCGATGACACTGTAATTCTGTCAGAGACAGCAAAGGACTTGGAAGAGCAGTTGAACGGAATGGACAGTGTCTTGAAAGGAGGATATAAGATGAACATCAACAAAATCAAAATGAGGATAATGGAATGTAGTCAAATTAAGTTGGGTGTTGCTGAGGGAATTAGATTAGGAAATGAGACACTTAATGTAGTAAAGGAGTTTTGCTATTTGGGGAGCAAAATAACTGATGATGGTCGAAGTAGAGAGGATGTAAAATGTAGGCTGGCAATTGCAAGAAAAGCATTTCTGAAGAAGAGGAATTTGTTAAGATCGAGTATATATTGAAGTGTCAGGAAGTCATTTCTGAAAGTATTTGTATGGAGTGTAGCCATGTATGGAAGTCAAACATGGACGATAAATAGTTTGGACAAGAAGAGAATAGACGTTTTCGAAATGTGGTGCTACAGAAGAATGCTGAAGATTAGATGGGTAGATCACATAACTAATGAGGAGGTATTGAACAGAATTGGGGAGAAGAGGAATTTGTGGCACAACTTGACAAGAAGAAGGGACCGGTTGGTAGGACATGTTCTGAGGCATCAAGGGATCACAAATTTAGCATTGGAGGGCAGTGTGGAGGGTAAAAATCATAGAGGGAGACCAAGAGATGAATACATTAAGCAGATTCAGAAGGACATAGGTTGCAGTAAGTACTGGGAGATGAAGAAGCTTGCACAGGATAGAGTAGCATGGAGAACTGCATCAAACCAGTCTCAGGACTGAAGACAACAACAACAACAACAACAACAACAACAACATACTCAATGGAATCTAATTGATGTACTAATTTACATGTACACATGCTTGACTACAAACATGAGATGGTTTGTATCATAAGTGTGTAATTTCACAAAAAGTGATGGGAGGAAACGGTTATCAAGCAGTGACAACCTGTGCTAGCTTTGGATTATGAAACTAATACAATGTTATCAAATACTCATTGGCCTAAACATGTTCTTGGTTCTCGCCACCCAACTGGCCTTAATCTGTGTTAATTTCTTTGGTCCGTCTCAGTCTTCACAGTAACAATTCCTTTCTTCATTCCATTTTCGTTTTCTACATCTTTCATTTTCTGACCTGTTTATTTTTCACCATCCCCCTCCCACCTCTAGTACATGCAACACACTTAACTTTTTGCTCATATTAACTCAAGCATGACATTTTGCCCACATTAACTCATGCATGACATTTTAGTAATAATCTCTGTCTTGCATATAATCCTATCTTCCACCTTTAAGCTCTTTGGTTTTCAAATCTCACTCACTGCAGCCCCCAACAATCAGTCTTTCCTTCTCATCTTGTCCAGTAAGTCTCCCTTGTCCCAGGGTTCTGGATGACTATTCCAAACTCTATCCCTTTTCCTAAACCTCACCAGTCCTTTTCCTTCACCTCTCTTCCTTCTCCTTCAACCCTTCAGCCAGAAGAAAGAGCCACTGGCTCCAAAAGCTTGCATACATAACACCTTTTATAAGTGTGTTCTCCTGTCAGGGCTGGGTTTGGTGTGTAGATTTTTCATCTACCCATTTACATTATATTTTCATAAATTGATTATTTTTGTTTATATGTTAGCCAAAATGAGCATTACACTACATAACTATTCTTGTATAAGCTAAGGAAGCTACAATTATTGCAAAATCACACTGGTGTTCATTTGCATTAACTAGCTGTTTCAAGAATATTTCATAACAGTCGACTCCTTTGCATTTCATCAGCAATAATTACAACTCACATCTTTTTTAGATGGTAAAATAACTATTGTAATTCAAATTACATAATTTTTTCAATGATGGCTTGTGTTTGGAAGGTGTTGCCATGTCATTTACAAGCACAAAATGACTTATACAAAATACCAGTTATATTTTTGATATGATTTGCTTAGATGATGGATACTCGTATAAATTCACTTTAATGGAGTATTACAATATGGTGGAAGCTATTTACATTATTTGCCAATTATTGTTGCTAACACGATAAGCAGAGTTTTGCCATTTTCTATACAAATAGCGAACTCTCATGTACATTATGTCAGTTGAAAGACAGAGATGAGATTGTACTGTAATGGTGTATACTTATAATTGCAGAAACAAAATGAATTTATATTGCATTTGACACAAATGCTATTACATTGTGGATGCTACTTGACGAGTTCACAAAACAACTGCATGAATGCTAGTTAGCAATACATTTAATTAGCATTTTATCTTATAAACTTTGGCTCCACATACACTAAATGCATCCCCAAAGCAAGAACAAAACATTCTAGTTACTAAGAACCTATAAATATGATTGAATTTTGCTAGAATCCGAGACATGAATGATTTAAATATATACTTATATTATTCGATAATACAATTACCTGAGACACTTGACTTTTAATTGAGTAACATTAGAAACTATAAAGCTTAACTGTGCATTGACTGTTCAGAACTGTGGATATTTTCTGTAGTTGTGCTCTGACTGAAATTTTAGAAATGAAGACAGTTTGTTATTTCAGACAAAGACAAAGTATCTGAATGAAATTAAGCAGAGGTAAGACAATGAAAGATGATGCTTCTAATACAAGTTTCAGCAGTGCTTGTGAGTTCACGGAGTAGAGGTACAGCATTGAGAAGGAATTTATAACAAGCAATATAAGTTAATAGTCTATGTAATGATATGTACATACATTAAACAATTCTTTCTATAAAATATCCATTTAACGTAAGTAATAGAGTAGAATTTGTCAATACTTTATTTCACAAGCAGATAGACACCACAATCATTTTGTATAATAAACTTCCTATTCTGGTGCATGCATGCCATGACAGTCTCACCCGGCAATACTTAATGGAGGAGGGTGTTATGTAACGTAGCAGAACAGGACAACATTTAACAAAATGTACAATTCGAAACATACTTAAGAACGTGATACTACCACACAATATTTACGCAAAGTTACATAGATGCAAGAACTTTAATAACTGTAATGTTGTTAGATTACGGTGTTGATGAGCATAAGCCAAGTTAAGATGAATTGTCATCAGTTAAGATGAACTCTAATTAATTTATAGAGATATTGCACAATAGACTAAAAATATGTCAAATGTAAAAAAAAGCCCAATTTATCATTTGCAGAATTTATACATAGAAGAGTATAGTAGTTATGACACAGGCAATTGTAAAGAGACAAGGATTTACACTGGGAACAAAACTTACACTGCATTTGTAAATTAATTAACATAAATAATTAAGACAGTGTTATTGAGTATATTTTATATAATTTTGATATGATAACTGTAATATTTTGACATACTGTTTCAGAAATATTGTAATGATTTATAAAGCTAAATTCAATTATCAGTTTTGTAAAGTTTCAAAATCTAAATTTTAAATTCAATTAATATCAATTTAAACAGAGCATAATGTAACTTTATAACTGTTGGAACCTATATTTTGTCTGTTTTGGCTATGTTACTGTCTGGTTAACTTGACCTATAAGAGGAGAGAGTGGCATGTTTTTGGCTCACCCATGAAACACTTGCCCTGGTTGAATGTCAGTTTAGCAACTAATAGTACATTTTTCTGTTAGATTACATACCAATTTTTCATTAATATATATTTTTTTCAGATACTGGAGTTTAAAGTGTCCAAGGTGTACACACTTTGAAAAGTGGCTAAAGAGAGCAAGTGTGTGGTCTTCCAATATCTGCTGAAGAAGGGCATGAGTGACATGAGGGAAATATTAGGGGAGGATTCCTCTTCCTATTCCACTGTGAAGAAGTGAGTGGCGGAATTCAAGCAGGTCAATACCTCTGTCCAAGTTGCACTTCAGTGGAAGACCAGTAATGGGCAGTACTGAGGAAAACACCATTCCAATTGAGGACATCATGGCAGACTGGCATGTGACAGAACCTTACATTGTTGACAGAGTGGGCAAATCTTAGGAAAGCTCTGAACAAAGCATAAGAATTGTATTCGACATGCACAAGGTCTCGTGTTGATGGGTTCCAAGAATGTTGATAACCAGAAGACAAACGCCAGACACACACCCGTAAGCTGAAAGCCTGACCCGTTTTGATGCAGACCCTGTGACATTTCTCAAAAGTTTTGTGACAATGTATAAAGCATGGGTTCATCACTTTCAATTCAAATCCCAAGTTCAATCAAACAGTGGAAACACTGGTCATCAAAATGAAATGACTTGTTGTGTCGACAAAACAACTCCTCTTTCATCAGGACAATGTGCCCATGTACACATCTGTCATTGCGATGTCTGCCGCTGAGTTCTGCAGCTACAAACTGCTTTAACACCCACCATATTCACCCAGTTTGGCCCCCTCTGACTTTCATCTCTTCCTTAAGTTCAAGAAATATCTAGCTGGAACCCATTTTCGATCAGACGATAACGTCATGATTGCAGTGGAGGCCTTTTCTTGCCATGCAGGAAAAAACATTCAACAAGGAAGGTATAATGGTCCTGCACCACCAGTGGCAAAACTGTATGGGCCTAACAAGGGACTATGTTAGAAAAGCCCATAAACATTTGGTCTACTGACAACTTTGACTGGGTGGCCTGGCAATTTTCAGTCACCCCTAGTATTGTCTGACATAAGTAAAACTGGACCCAGATGTTATTTTAGATTGAGGAATTCCAACAAAACTGAGTTACACATCTCAATCAATCACTGATCATCAGTAAGTTAAGTAATTGAAATCTAGCCACAAAAGCTGATTGTTTTTTTAAGTTCCCCACAGGCATTTTATCCCAGTCTGTAATTGATGCTGCACTGTGTTTGTTTTTCCCCCCTTTGTGGGTAAACCAGGCAAAAGTCTCTACATTTCCATACAAAGTTAACAGATGTAAAGAAAGCATCGACACAGAGCGAAATTGTGTTGGCAGGAGTCACCAACCTTTAGTTGCAAGTACAGGTTCCCAATTATGTAAGGTCCATGGAGGGGCTGATAAATACCGAGGCATTTGATGTGGACTGGTGGACAGATATGGAGATAAGCATAATGTTAGCTACTACAGGGACAAGGTTTCCAAAGTATGTCAAAGTTCTGAAGGGGATTTAGAAGGATTCTCTGACCAATTAAGAACTGTGTTGTGTCATACATATGCATTGTGGGAAAGTAATGAAAGGAATAAGGTACCACTCATTGAAGCAGAAACTCATAACATTGACGTTTATTCATGGGGTTGAGCTGCATGAAGGTGCTGAGGTGAAGTGAGCTTTGCCAAGCACACTACGGGAGGCTGTATGAATCAAATTTTTACACGAGGAGGCCCAGCAATTCATCCACTTTTGCACCAGAGTAAACCCCAGTGTCCTGCACCCATTGCAAATCCCCAGACCACAAGGCTCGTGAGTGTTTCACTCAGCTAACCAAACAGATTACAGAGGTGCTTGAGGGAATGCATATAGGAAGGGGTATATGGGAAATACAAACAATGGCAGTTACTGCCACTGTCCCTTGCTACCCTCTGCAAAATGAAAATCCAGTAAAAGAAGTGGGGGTTGCTCAGGGGGCAAACATAACTTTACAAGATAAAATCAATACAAGACAGTCTACCCTTCCGGCAATTCCTTAACACACCATGCGATTCTTACAGGTGATGTTACGCTTATAGTCCAGAAGTCTTATCACATACCTTACTACTTGCAGCCCCATTCATGCAAAATGGTAAATAAACAAGAAGGGATAACACCCTTAAAGTTAATGCACTTAAATGTGCAATATCTCAGAAACAAAGTAGACATTCTACAAATATTCATAGAGGAACACTTGCCTCATGTACTAGTAATAACAGAACATGGGCTAAAATGCAGTGAAATAATATACTATAGATTAGAAGGTTACTTACTAGCAAGTAGTTATTGTAGGAAAAACCATAAAGGTGGTGGTGTGGCAATTTATGTTAATAAGGATGTAGAAGTCAAAAAAATTTCCTTTCTTGAACACCACACCAAAGAAGGATCAATTGAAATGACAGCCATTGTACTCCACAGTAATGATCTTAAGTTACCAAAGCATAAAGTGATTGGAGTGTATAGGCCACCAAATGCTGATGTAATGCTGTTTATGGATAAACTTAGAAGTGTTGCTGGTCTGGCTGGTTCTAATGACCTTACTACATTAGGTGACTTTAATATAGATGCAAACTCAAATAGTATAGTAAACTTGAAACTCAGTGATGTACTGACCTCATACAACGTTGTAAATATAGTGAACTCTGACACCAGAGTGACGGACACATGTTCCACTAGAATAGATTATGCTACAATCAACAAAGATGTTATAGATAAGGTGAATTACAGTAACTTAGATTTTCTTTATTCTGACCACTTCTGTCAGGTGATAGAATACAAAAATTGAGTTGTGCCTAAAGTAACAAAAATTGTGCTACAGAAACAAATGCTGAATACCTCAAATATTAATGCTCTTAAAGACAAACTAGCAAATGAGAAATGGGATTCTGTGAACCAGGTAAAAGGGTCGGATGAGAAATGGAATGAATTCTACTCAACCCTATTGCATCATTATGAATATAGTTGTCCAGTCAGAGAAATCCAGACGGTAGTTAAACACTGTCAAAATGGAAGTAATCCTAGACTAAAACTCCCAACAAATCTGATTAGGCTCAGGCAGCAAGTACATGATCTAAACCAGCTTTATAAAGCTACTATATGCAGGTTTTCAAGGAAAAATACAATAGGGCCAAGCAAACTTTTAAAACTGAAATTGTATATCTAAGGAAGCAGATTAACAGCAAAACAATAGAACAGTCGGACAACATAAGCAAAGCATCTTGGAAGCTGATTGACAAGTACCGAAAAGGTCCCAACAAGATGAACAGGGAACCACTCAGCATAAGACATGGTGGTAACATTATAAAAACCCCAAATACTATATGTAATATTTTTAATAACAATCAATACATATTACAGATTCACAGATAGAGATCCGGTGCCATCTCACCCAGTGTACCAAACTTGAGTTTGTGGAAGTGAATGAGCAGGAGGTTCGCAGGGCAATAAACATGCTAAAGAAAAAATTTTCATCTGGATGGGATGGCATATCCAGTGCTATTACTAAAGCATGCTTAAAAGAAATTTCTAAACCTCTTACTCACCTGATTAATTGCAGCATTAGAGAAAACATGTACCCAACGGTTCTAAAAATGAGTGTAGTGAAACCAGTGTATAAAAAGGGAAGTAAGGAAGAAGTCTCCAACTATAGACCAATATCATTAACTTTTAGCAAGATATTCGAAAGCATTATCCTTCCTCAGCTAAGTGCCTTTTTCACAAAACATAAACCACTTGTAGATTCGCAGCATGGCTTCAGAAAAGAGCTAAGTACAACCACAGCAGTTACACAGTTCATCCATGAAGTTTACTGTCTGTTGGACCAGAAGATGCAGACTTCAGGTATATTTTTGGACCTGTCAAGAGCATTTGATACGGTAAACCATAGGATACTTCTTAAAAAGCTAAAATCTTATAGTATTGGGGATCAAGCCATGAATCTTTTAACCACGTACCTGTTGAATCGTAATCAAAGCACTAAATTGTCATACAAACTAGATAATAAAATGATGAACTCCCAGTCCACCAGTGAACCTGTATTACAAAGTATACCACAGGGCTCAATCCTTGGACCCTTTCTCTTCCGTATATATATTAACGACACTGCACAACCCATTAACTCCCATATTGTAAGCTATGCAGATGACACGTCAATCTTATTCTATGGGAGCGAATCTAAAGAGCTAGAATCTCTTGCTACTAGTGGTGTAACAGAAGTAACAAAATACTTAAATGATCGGGGACTCAAGGTGAATGTCACCAAATCTCAACTACTGACATTTAAAACAGGCAGTTCTCATCACAACAATATGAATAGTGTGTGTAATATCTCTGCAACAGAAAATGGTAATTGTAAATTCCTGGGTGTATATGTTGATGAAAATTTGCGGTGGACATACCACATTAATTTCGTATGCGGAAAAGTCAGTAGTGCCACATATCTCCTCAGCCAGCTTGCAAAGATAGTTCCTAGCCAAGCACTGAAATTAGTATATTATGGAACACTTTACCCCTTTCTCAATTATGGAATTGAACTATGGGGCTGTGCAGCTGATGTACATTTAAAAAGAATACTACTACTACAGAAAAGAGCAATAAAACTTATACATGGGATGGGACATAGAGATTCATGTCGTGAAGTGTTTGTGCAGCACGAATATCTGACAATATATTCTCTGTACATCTTCAAAATAGTTGTATTTTTTATAAGTCAACCAACAGAAGCAATCAAGGGCAGTGATGTACACGATCACAACACTAGAACAAAGTGTAACTATTTCCGTAACAGAACAATGTTAAAAATGACTGATAGAAGTCCATATATCAGTGGTCTGATTTGGTATAACAAGCTACCAAACTCTCTAAGAATGTACATGGGAAATGTTTTTAAAACAAAATTAAAATCTTTTCTAATAGAAAAATGTTTATATTCTTTCAATGAATTTTAAGATAGTGATTGTAACATAAGGCATTAGCATATCAGTTGTAATGTGATAAATGTAAAAAATAGACATAAGAAGCAACAGCTACAGAATATAGTGTATTTTATAAGTATAAATATAACCATAGTATTAAGTCTGACATTTGCAAAAGCCATCATTACGATGGCTCCAAGCAAAGAAAATGTAAATAAATAAATAAATAAAATATTTCAGATTTACTGGTAGCTGGAGTAATGCTATGCTCTTTCAGTCCCTTGTCTTCACCTATAGTGATTGTGCCCAAGAAAACCATTAAGGGATAAAAGGCTTATCACGTTTGCATAGAATGATAATGGTCATTGTGGTGTCACCGCCAGACACCACACTTGCTAGGTGGTAGCTTTAAATCGGCCGCGGTCCATTAGTACATGTTGGACCCGCGTGTCGCCACTGTCAGTAATTGCAGACCGAACGCCACCACACGGCAGGTCTTGAGAGACGGACTAGCACTCGCCCCAGTTGTACGACGACTTTGCTAGCGACTACACTGACGAAGCCTTTCTCTCATTTGCCGAGAGACAGTTAGAATAGCCTTCAGCAAAGTCCATGGCTACGACCTAGCAGGGCACCATTAACCATTTCTATAGAGAGTCTCACTTGTATCATCAAGAATGCTGTATACAAATGATGGATTAAAGTTAAGTATTACAGCAGCTACGTACTTTTCTTTATAGCATTTATTACGTATCCTGTTTCAGACCTCACGCCCATCTGCATGAGCGTAACGCGTGCATTTCGGCTACTTCCGAGTGGCGTGGCTGTCTTGTTACGCCACAACAGTCATGAATGTCATAAAACTTTATACTGCTCCCTTGCAAGTATCAATGACACTTTTGGTAGCCTTATCAAATGCAAATTCTTTACCACCTCAGGTACGCAATCCAGTTACCATCACACTCCTGTAGCTATGGAAGATCAGCACAACATAGCTTTTCTTGTACCCTCTGGGCATTATAAATACATAAGGATGCCCTGCAGCCTGCTACATTACAATGTTTTGCTGATTTACGGGGTTCAAAGCAAACAATGTATTCAGTGTAAAATGTTCAAATGTGTGTGAAATCTTATGGAACTTAACTGCCAAGGTCATCAGTCCCTAAGCTTACACACTACTTAATCTAAATTATCCTAAGGACAAACACACACACCCATGCCCGAGGGAGGACTCGAACCTCCGCCGGGACCAGCCGCACAGTCCATGACTGCATTGCCTTAGACCGCTCGGCGAACCCCGCGCGGCTTATTCAGTGTACCTAGATGACATAATTGTCAAGTAGGATGAGAGAGTGTGCAGTGCAACTGAGAAATATGATAACTCATGTTAGTGATGCTAATCCAAATTTTTAATTAGATAAGTGCCATTTCACATAATCAATAGTGCACTATCTATGCCACATAATTTCGGCAGATGGTGTAAGACCAGATTTGTGGTTAATAGATGCAGTGGACAATTCTCTAGCAATGAAGAACATTAAAAAATTGCAATCTTTTCTTTAGTTAACAAATTACTAGCAACATTTTCTGGAGAACTATTCTACCTTCACAAAACCTTTCATAATATTACTGAAGAAGAGGTCTCCTCTTGTCTGCAGGAGTGCCATGTTAAAATTGAAAGAATTCTTACAAGTTAATCGGTCTTGGCTTATGCAGATTTTACACAGCCTTTTATCTTGTCTAGTGATGCTAGTGACTTCACTGCAGGCTGCATATTGAGTCAAGTGCAAGATATTGAAGTAAAATCAATTGATTACACACTCCATCAACTGTATCAAGCTAGCTGAATCAAGCCTGGCAAAACCACAGTACCACAGAAAATGAACTTCTGACACTTGTTTTCAGCACTCATTATTTTTATGTTACCTACATGGATGACAGTTCATGGTAATTACCAATCATGCAGTTTTACAATGGCTACTGAGTTTAAATGACCCTACCAGCAGACCTGTAAAGTGAGCCTTAAAACTCCATGAATATGACTATCAAAAATGAAGGAAAATGTACACTGCTACTTACCATAAGGATGATATTTTAAGGTGCAGACAGGCAAAATTAAAATACACTTACACAATAGTCTTTTAATTGCCTGTCTGAAAGTTTCCAGTCATGTTTACAGTAAGCAACAATCTATCTTCCATTACATTGCTGATATTCTAACCTGAAGTTTCCATAGTTTCATGAATGACTACATAGTCAAAAACAAGTCTAACAGGTTAAACTGGAATGCAGATGCCTTGAGTAGGAAAATTAAGATACTGCAAGGAGATGACATACTGTGAATCTTGAGATTTTGGCGGCGCAAAGACTGTTCCATTAAGTTTCAGGTGTGCAGCCGCAAGAAATCTCCTTCTTCTTCTTCTAATATTTTGGCTGAACGTTATACAGCCGAAATATTAGAAGAAGAAGGAGATTTCTTGTGGCTGCACACCCGAAACTTAATGGAACAGATGACATGCTTACTGAGGAATTAAAAAAGCGACAAGAATACAATGCTGGCTGTAAGAAATTGGCTATCTCACCAGATTTTATTACAAAAGATGACATTTTATATAAGAATACACCTCTTTGAGGGTGGATAGCAGTATCAAAGAGTATTTGCAAGTTCTTACAGCAAAAATGTTACAACAGCATACAGACTGTCATAATGAGAAAAGCACTATGCAATTGCACACTGCAGGCTGTTAGTGGTGGCCTCAACAAAAGAAAGTCATAGAAGATTACATTCAATCTTGTCTCCCTTGTGCTAGGAGGGAGCAAGGATGAAGACCAAACTTTACTTGAAGCAGCAGGACTGTTTGAAATTGTAGCATTCAATATCATAGAAGTGTTCCCTGCACTGGCCCAAATTACACACATACTTTTAATCTGTCATCGACCATTCTCTCACTATCTTATTATGAAACTGACTGAAGACATGACTGCTGAAACAGTTGTGAAAGCTCTTGCATTTGGGAGTGCAGAGGCCATTATAAACAGATCATGACACAAACTTTATTTTCCGTCTTATGGTAAAGGTGTGACGACAACTTGAAATAAAGAAACGGAGAAGTATGCCGTTTCACCCTTTGAGTAATGGCAAGGTTGAATACATCCATAAAATGGTTGTGATTTGGTCATACAATGCCAGGACACATGAAACAGTAATTTTGACTCCCTATGGGGTTGCTTATGCTCACAAAATACATTGCTCTTTTGAGATCCTGAAGTTGCCTCATGAAATATATTCACGCGAAGTGAAGCATCTGGCTAAAAGATTAAGGTTTATTTGATGAAGAGTTCAACAGAATAATACAGCTATGACCCAGAGACAACAGCTATGTATACAAAGAAAGCAAGGATGCTGCTATACCAAATAGGAGATTAAGTGATATTATGACCAAACTGTTGTGAAACTGGGCAGAACTAAGAAACTTACGTGGCCCTGTGATGGACCACCCTGAATATTACATTTCATGTAACTCGCAAGTGTTGAATTTCAGCTCCAGATCAGAAGAGTGTAATTTATTTTGATCACTTAACCAAATATAAAGGCAGTGATGTACCATTTTCTGTAGAGGATTCGACAAACTCAGTGTGCAGTAGAACTGTTACACAACAAATGCTGAGTTCCCATCACTACAATTTACGGTATAGGAACTAAGAGCTGACTTTTTCTTGTCTTAGGTGGGAGATCATATCAGTATTTTCTATGCCACACCATTGTTTATATAATAATGATGATTCTGTTGGGCATTTGTGTCATGTTAGAATCCTGTCTAGCTAAGAATTTTGCTCAAGTATTTGATATATGTATTGTATCTTTTTCACTAATATTCAATGGGACAATCATCTTTCATAATCACTTCCTTAAGGAAAGTGTCATGAGCAAACTCAAGAGTATTGAAGCCTGGCCAAGCTATATTTCTGTTTTCACAATACGGCCGAATCTATCATGTTTTGTCACAAGTAGACAATTTCCTTGAGTGGATTATGTGTCATTGTTTGTTTTCAAATTGCCTCTGTGGCTTATATGTTTCTAAGTGTGTTAGTTTGATATCACCACTGGCTGGACAGAACTTCTCCACCACTAAACTGCTTGCTATGAGCAACAGCCAATCTGTTGTGGACATCTGTCCTTTATCAAATGGTGCCACTGCTAACACCTTTTCTCAGCTGCATTCCAATCTGTGGTTTAATGTGGCTTTCAAGGTTTTAACTCAGTTCTGTATCACCTGCAGACCCCTGTGCTATTAATGCATCCTACGGATACACTTGTATGTTACACACCTCACATTGTCCCATAAATAAGCAATATGCCCTTTCCAGTGTTGTTTCAATCATTTACTTATTCCTCTATTTTTTTATTATCCACCTCTACTGGTGAATGGTCTTGTATATGTTTGCATTATTTCGCTATGTTGAGACATTGTCACCACACAGTTTTCACCACTGCCTGGGATGGTGAAGTTATGTTCCAAGTTTACAAAATTTGAAAACTTGCACTACAAAACTGCAGATCACAAGCCTCTGGATCAGCCACATAATGTTCAACAGCCACTGAATAGATGGAGCCCAGCACCATTACAAGTGCTGGTCTCCATGCAGCCACTGGAGATGCAATTCAGCATTTTCACATACACATGAGTGACACAATTCAGCATCTTGTGTAGACTCCATTTCCCTTTATAACACAATTAAGACAGTTTAAGGTCTCACATACAACAAATCTGACTCATCACTGCACAGTTGGTGCCTCATTATGAACTCCTTCATGACATAATAAAAGATAAAGATGCTATTCAAAATCAATAAGGTAACTACAACTTCAGCAATACCTCATGTACTACAAACTATGTTTTACAACATACACTCCTTCCATGCCCAAGTGGGCATATTAGTGTTGGCCATACAGACTGGTCTACAAAAAAGTTTGTTCGATCTTAATTCCTCCTGAATCCCCACTTCACATCCTTGTGAATATCTCACCACATACATTCACCTCTTTGGATGATATATCCCCTCGCTTTTAATTTTATATCACTGTGTGATAACTGTATTACTGTGAAGTTGACTCAAGAGAACCCCAAAGTTATTCTTCACTTGCGGATACCTTTTTCCTGTGTGAACTAAGAACGGAAAGGAAATAGGCTTTACACTTTCTCCATTTCCTAGAAATTTTTTACTGACAAGTACATAGGTTGACCAACAGAAGACTATTAGGTAGTCTGTCATGGTTCGCAGACACACATCTTTGACTGCTGCAGAGTTACAGACTTGCCAGTATATCTCAACTATATTTGTACCAAGTTAGCTTTATACATCAGCACCTCTATTTGTGACATTTCTCTGTTATTAGCAGAAACTACAAATCTGCTGATAATTGAATTAACACACTCTTTGTTCTATGGCATAAGAACCGGCTGATTATACATTGAGGTACCCCACTCTGGTTTCCTTTGTATGTTACTATCAGATTTTCATTTCCCACACACTGAGTATCGCTAAATAATAGCAGACTTCTATTAAAAGCATCCCATTACAATATCCTGGGTTAAAAGAAACTTTGAATGCCACTATCAAACCAATCCTGTTATTCATTCCAGAATTTAAGTTCCCCCTCTGATAACATCCTGTCTCATTTGTTCTTCCAGATACTAACAATACAAATTAGCTCAAGTCCTTGGATCAATTAATGGCACAGGAGTGACAACAAATAACACCAGATTGAGCTGCTGTCCATATTATGGCATTTCACCAGTACAATATCTTACTCAAAATAACTGTTCCCACAGTGCCCTCTGCCCTGCCTGCTATTCTGAACTGAACATGGCTATATACTACTGTTAAATTAGGTAGTAGAGGGCATACGGCTTTTCCAGATGATCATGTGTATTGTCCTAGTTCAAATGGGTTGTAACAAGGTGAAATGCTGAGTTAATGGCAACTTTTATTTTTCTATAGTAATTTTGAAACCCCACCTAGGATTATTTTCTTTAATTAAAACTACTGTTTTGTATTTGGTTTATGAATTTCTTACTTTTGTGACTGTTTTAAAGGGTAGTCTTCTATTCTGTTCTTATTTGTTCAATTCATAATGTTTCATTGTCATGAACGTTTTTACAATCTTTCTATTCATTTTAACTGAACTTCATTACCCTGCTGTTGCCATCATATAAATTTGGGTTGAAGGAATCATCCTTCAGATGTTTATTCTAATTTGTTTGTAAGATGCATTAATGCTATGAAAAACAGTATGTTTTGTAGTTGTGTCATTTTATACTTTTGTTAGCCAAATATATTTAATTTTATATTTCATTCTGTTTGATGCTCAGAAAGATTTAATCACATAGTCAAACTGGCACCTTTCACACATTAATATATTTTATGCTTTGCCTCTTTGCTTTGATAGTTTAATAACTGAAACAGTACTTAGATGATGTAATCGGTACTGCTAACGAACTTGAAATAATTTCACTTACAATGCTTCAGTCCTTCCTGATTACAAGTGAAACAAACTGTTGTGGTTCAAAATTCTGTTTCATAATTTCAATGTACCTTATTGTCAAGCTAGCAAGCAAATGGTGCCACCATGGTGATTGTCCAGTCACTGTATGGACATTTTACACTGTGTGCTCACGTCACCTTGAAAAGACTGACTGTAATCTGACAAGGAGGACTTTTCAGTGTAATCCGTTCATTACAAATCATGCTGGGCCCTTTAACTCACTTAATAATGCTAGATATTTCCTTTATTAATAACAAAAAGCTGTAAACCTGTATGATTACTTTCACATTAAGTTCTAATCTTTATCATCCAAGTGTTTGAGTTGCTTGTACCCCTTAAAATTTTGTCTGAAATCAGCTTTGGCTATCTTTGTGATGCTGCTGCCATCACAGTCCTGTATTGCCAACTGTAGTCACCACATGCTGATGTAACAATTGTACTCACATTTTGAAATTTGAATTGTTACGTGAAATTAAAATATTGTTCACATGCTGATGTAACAATCGTACTCACATTTTGAAATTTGAATTGTTACCCATAAATTTAGGTCCCAGTGAGATTGTTGAATTCACTCGTGGTGTACTCTTTCAGGGAAAGCAGAGGAGACGTATAAGATGCTCCCATGCCCCAAACATGAGAATTTTTTATTGTTTAAATTTTTGTGACTCCATTTTCCATCACTGCCTTTCGGCGAATGTACAATAATTGACCTGTCAAGCTAGAATAGGCCAAATCACCATCAGCAAAGCCACTTGACTAATTAAATAAAACTGCAGGATAACCTGATTTTAGATGCTAAGTGGCTTAGCCTTCATTTCAGAGGTATTTGCCATTTTTCACAACACATGTAGTATGTGTGACTTAGAGAAAGTCACAAATCTACAGAGCATTACACCGAAAACTCTCAATACCACATTTCAGGACACAACCATGTATGTGCAAAAAAGTACAAATATCAAGTCATAAATCAGTGCCTCCAGAAACACTCATAATATTGTATATTTTTGAGTCTATATGTTTAATTTTTAAGTGTCTTCAGCTTGGCTGTACTGTTAACAAAACAGCAAAGCAATAAGCAGAGCCGAGAGAAGATAGTAGTATGCACTTGGGACTGAGTGTTAGGGAAATTTGAAAGCAAAAGTTTGTTAATAAATCATTTCTTTTTATATTTTTGATTTTGTGTGGTATTATATGTGGAAAATTCCTAAGTTTATATAAAAAACGAAATCTGAACTTTTGTTTGTAGATTTTAAGTAGATTAAAAAGGCAGGTAAGCAATTCAATTGACAGTGACCAAAAATCAATGCTGATGAAGTAAAATTACTTTAAAATTACATTATGTTAGTTCCAATAAAATAGATAGGGAATTAATGACATTTAAAACTTACCTTTTGCGAGAACCACATATGAAAATAGCTCCTTTTTCAGCTTCCCTCTGTTTCCAATAGGTAGACTTTCATAGGTGACTTCAAAATTGCATGGGGTTTTATCTTCAAATGCTCTTGGACAAGAGTGATCATGAGGGCACTAGAACATGGCAAGAAACCTATAAAATAGGACAAAAGTGAAGTTGAAACAAAACTTAAAATAGACTGTTAACTGAGTTTTATCAAGAAAAAATAATAATAATGCCAAAGAGAAAACAATACATTAACTGGATGCTCTGTATTACAGAACATCACAACATTAAAAAAGAAGCATTTTCCTGATAATCTGCAAACATTACTTATTTGAGCATGAACTAGCTTTTGGATTCTTAGGCCATTGTTGGATGATAACAATTCTGCAACCATAGTGAAAAAAAGTGTCACTTACACAGATATTACTGATAGCATGAGAACATAAAATGGTCAGGTACAGAGTATTTACATTTCTTTTCTGTTACATATAATGACATCTGTTGCAACTCAATTTTATTTAAAAATTGAACAGTAAAAACAGAAATATCTCCCCCCCCCTCTCTCTCTCTCTCTCTCTCTCTCTCTCTCTCTCTCTGTGTGTGTGTGTGTGTGTTAATCTAGGGACGAGACTACTTCTTCCTAAATTGCAAGGCTTTAAATTTAAACAAAACTGTAGAAAAGTTACCAATGACTCATCAGAATTCCAATATCTGCTAGGTTGAATGGACACGCTGCTACAAATCATGTACCTAACTACAGATGATTTAAGTCCCACAGAACATGAAATATTTTGAACAAATAATGAGTGTGGTTGGACCACCACTCATACAACTCTCCCCAACTCTGATCATACCGAATCACCAACTGAAGACCAATCGACTGCCCGACTCCTGACAAAAGACCCCTGAGGAACTTGGATGCCAACGTTATAGACTTACTCACCTCGTCCAGAAAACTGTTGCCATTCTCCAACTCTTGGCATCCCATCCACGAAAAGCATGCCCACTGACGTTAACTAAGGGCCTCATGTGATTACCAGTCCTTTTGTCTAACTTTTTACACACAAGTTTGATCAAAATTCTGTTTACACCACTAACTATGCGCTAAAACTTCACACAGTAAAAACATGTAATAAAAATTTCTCAATTTCTAGGCGCCACAGTTTGCCCTCAAATCCAAGTTTAAATATTTACAATTTATGCTTTCAATAATGAGAACTGTTTATTCTCATAGTCCCGTTACTATGTATGGTACAAATGTGAATTGTACATCCGTTTTATTGTATTTTGTCTCCTCTTTCCACTGCTGTCATTAGAATTCATGTATCTTTAATGAAATTTATATTATTGGATAAACCATGCAAATTTAGCATTTAACTATAAAAATGGATAGTAAAATAATAAATCTTAACATCTAAATGATGCATGAAGTGAATAGTACTCACTGCCAACACATACTGGCATGCTGTCTGTGTATTTGTCTTCATTCATAAGAAATGCTGATTTCAGTTAATTTTTCAACTGAAATGTCTCTCACAGCTTAATTATTAGATTTAATGATCATGTAAGTAGATCCAGACATGTGTCTTTTCAAGGCCTACAAATTGAGTGCTCAATCTCTCTGGGGGATGCACATTTAAAAGTTATAAATTAATTACTGCATTAGTTATATTCAAATCTATTTGTCTCTGTATCTCCTCTCATATGTCATTTCCAGATCATATATTTATACCACTGGATGAGTAATCACACTCAATTTAATTTGACACCTTGTGCTTCCTTGTGCCCAGCACAGTTTGCGCTGCACATGCACAAATAAGCACAATGCAACTTGTAACTTTTAACAGCTACTAGGACGCTGACATCAGGACTGGTCCACAAAAAACCCACATGGAGCCACCCGGCCACCATTCAACTGCCATCCGGCTAGTCACGAATTCTGCCGACACATGCTGCACACACGACTTAAATAATGCACTCAACCAAACAAAAGTCATTTTATCTATGATTCTCACATTCAGTTGTTATCTGACAATGTCAAATATGCTGCAAGCTGGTTCAGAATCAAATAATATTTGCAGAATAACAGGAACGTTTTCCTTTTTAACATTATTGAAAACAATAACTTTTCATAGTAAACTGTAGGTTATTGTAATTACATATTGTTTTGGACAATGCCCTATACTTATTTATTATATGTGGCATGTGGTTTGACAAGCAACAACAGTTTTCACAGTAAATAGAAGCCAAAAACTCTATGAGCCTTTGGTGTTTACGTGGCTGGTTATATTGAATTTTAAACTTTGTCCATGTTCAGCAAATACATAATGGAATAACCACTCCAGTTTTTTAACCAAAATTGTATACATATTGCATGACGTATTAACTTCTTTTATCATACAACAGGAAATGAAAGCACCAAAGGGAAGCGTTGATTTATGTCTGACCAATTTAAATATGTTTCTCAGTCATCATCGGCAGAAGTCTGCTGCTGTAATTTAAGAAGAGTTTATTTGCTAGTCTATAAAGTCAACCCCTACAGTACAGCTTTGCTTTGAAAGGCCAAATGATATGTACACAAAATACATATGTTAATTAGTCTGCTGTTTCTTAGCATATAAAATACAAAAAAAGGCAGAGGGCATTGACTTAAATAGTTTCACGATGAATTACCGTGAACGACTTAATGCACTGTGCACAGTATAATGCATAGTGTTACACAAAATAGAAAACAGTTTATTTCCCATGTGTTCTCATAAGGTAGATTGTAAATTGACCTTTCAATTTTCCTGGTGCAAATTTGATAACCAAACCTTTTGATGAAGCACATTTCTTGTAACTTAAAAGCTAGCTCTGTCTGACAGCATAAAAGTGTTGCACTTATATTGCTTTTGGACAGAAGTGTATTTTAAACAGCAGACAGATGACATATGGCTGTAGCTAGTGGCTGCAACAGTTTTATGTTTACTTGTTTTCTTCAAAACATCTTGATGTGGCAACAATGGAGCCAAGTGTCCGTGAAAGCGATAAAACATTTTTTGCTAAAAGATAAAAAATGATCAGCTGGGTTAGGCTTAAGTAAGTATTTCTTCTACTTTCTTGCTGTTGGAAATAAATTGTCTGCAAGATAAGCATATACACACATCAAAAAATGTTTTGCATCCCCTCGGTTCCCAGCACTCCTGAAGATAGACATTGACTGTGGATATTGTATCAAGACAGTGTCCCTTTGACTGTTCAGAGACATCACTAAACCCGCCCACAGATGTAAACGACCGTGCATGAGCAGCACCTATTAGATGGAGGGGTTCCGACAGCCAACCAGTTCCAGTCTTTCCACCAGGAAGGAGGTACACAGCTCGTGTTGTCTGTAGTTCAACCATGCCTAGACAGTCAATACCGTGGTTTGATCACATCCGCATTGTTACTTTGTGCCAGGAAGTGCTCTCAACAAGGGAAGTGTCAAGGCATCTTGGAGTGAACCAAAGCAATGTTGTTAGGACACGAGGAGTTACAGATAGACAGGAGCTGTCAATGACATGTCTCGCTGAGGCCGCCCAAGGGCTACTATTGCAGTGGATGACCACTACCTATGGATTATGGCTAGGAGGAACCCTGCCAGCAACAGCACCATGTTGAGTAATGCTTTTCGTGCAGCCACAGGACATTGTGTTATGACTCCAATTGTGTGCAATAGACTGCTCGATGCACAACTTCACTCCCAATGTCCATGGCGAGGTCCATCTTTGCAACCACAAAACCACAGTGCAGTACAGATGGGCCAAACAACATGCTGAATGGTGGACCACTCAGGATTGACATCATGTACTCTTCACTGATGAGTGTCATATATGCCTTCAACCAGACAATCGTCGGAGACATGTTTGGAGGCAATCGGTCAGGCTGAACACCTTAGACACAATGTCCAGTGATTGCAGCGAGGTGGAGGTTTCCTGCTGTTTTGGGGTGGCATTATGTGGGGCCAAATTACACTACTGGTGGTCATGGAAGGCACCGTAACAGCTGTACGATATATGAATGCCATCCTCCGACCGATATAGCAACCATATCGGCAGCAAATTGGCGAGGCATTAATCTTCATGGATGACAATTCGCACTCCCATCATGCACATCTTGTAAATGACTTCCTTCAGGATAAAGACATCACTCAACTAGAGTGGCCAGCATGTTCTCTAGACATGAACCCTATCGAACATGCCCAGGATAGATTGAAAGATGATGTGCCCCACCAAACACTCTGAGGAATCTATGCCAAATTGCCATCCATTGAGGAGTGGGACAATCTGGACTAACAGTGCTTTGATGAACTTGTGGATAATATGCCATGACAAATATAGGCATGCATCAATGCAAGAGGTCGTGCTACTGGGTATTAGAGGTACTGGTGTGTACAGCAATCTGGACCACCACCTCTGAAGGTCTCGCTGTATGGTAGTACAACATGTAATATGTGGTTTTCATAAGCAATAAAAAGGGCCAGAAATGATGTTTATGATGATCTCTATTCCAATTTCCTGTACAGGTTCCGGAACTCTCAAAACCAAGGGGATGCAAAACTTTTTTTATATATGTGTATTACAGCACAAAGAGTGAACATGCTTGTGAGGAACTTTCTTGTAATTTATACAATTTTAAAATTACTGGGACACATAATTCTCGTGACATCAGTACAGCTCCAATGCAATCAAAACGACTCTACGAAAAGTAGAATTTTACCATCAACAGAAGTCACCATGAGAGAAGATACTGAGACAGGTGACCGTGTCAATAATACTAACATACGAATTGGTAGATTTTGCAGATAATTCAGTTTGATACAAACATGCAACTTTCCAATGTGTCTTCCTCTGATAAATGTCAGGCAAGGTGTTGAGCTCTCTTGTAGGTAGTAGTAGTGATTACTGGCCCAGTTTCACCTTAGGCAATTCATAATGTCCTGTCCCATACAGAAATCAATCAACACCCACCATATCACTTTAAAAGCCCATCTCTGGTTCTAATGTTTAAGTAACATTGCCACAAGTGCAGTTGGAGATACAGACATATCAGTGTGTAGTGTTGCATATGACCTGTGAGAGTATATGTGGTATGAACAAAGCCAATATCACAGGTCAGCCATGTGATTTTTCATGGATATTTGATTATAAAATACATGTTATCCAGATAAACCATGCTTTGACTTTTTTTCTGTAATGAAAAGAACTTAAAAATAATTTCTATTGTTGCTCAACTGAATATAGCGCCAAACAATGATTCTGCTTAGGTTATGGAATAATTCACTTATTTACACTGTTGTACAGAAGTTATTAATGTTTAATAAATGTTGTAGCCCAAATTTAAAGTTACAACATAATGTATATAAGAATAAACTGACATTTGCACAGAGCTAACAGATGCATAAGAAAAGCTATTTACCTGAGAGAGAGAGAGGGGGGGGGGAGGGGGGGGGGAGTACATTTTCGACAACTGGATAACCAGAAAAGCACATAAGAGATAGGAGAGCTTTGTAAAAGATATGAATATGAGCATGAAGATAAGCATGTGAAATTGATCACTGTAATGAAAATTTTAAATGCACATAAGCTACTGACAATGAAATATAGCTTCATCTAACCACACACATGAAAGGATGGAAATATTTAAGATACAATTAACAAAAGGTAGGCAAAACTATGTAAGAAAGCACTCACAGAAACAACCCCATATATCAAACATTAAAACATAAGGTGCCCACAAAGTTATATTGCTTGTAGAAAACAGCCTAATGTAAGGTAAAAGTCTCCTTAAAATGGTGAATGTTTTACCAAAACAATGAAAGTGTTTTGTATCAAATTTTATATGTAGTCTTCAAATTAATGATAAGAATATAATAGAAGGAAACATTCCACGTGGGAAAAATATATCTAAAAACAAAGATGATTTGACTTACCAAACGAAAGCGCTGGCACGTCGATAGACACACAAACAAACACAAACATACACACAAAATTCTAGCTTTCGCAACCAACGGTTGCCTCGTCAGGAAAGAGGGAAGGAGAGGGAAAGACGAAAGGATTTGGGTTTTAAGGGAGAGGGTAAGGAGTCATTCCAATCCCGGGAGCGGAAAGACTTACCTTAGGGGGAAAAAAGGACAGGTATACACTCGCACACACACACATATCCATCCACACATATACAGACACAAGCAGACATATACAGAGGCAAAGAGTTTGGGCACAGATGTCAGTCAAGGCGGAAGTGCAGAGGCAAAGATGTTGTTGAATGACAGGTGAGGTATGAGTGGCGGCAACTTGAAATTAGCGGAGATTGAGGCCTGGTGGATAATGGGAAGAGAGGATATATTGAAGAGCAAGTTCCCATCTCCGGAGTTCGGATAGGTTGGTGTTAGTGGGAAGTATCCAGATAACCCGGACGGCGTAACACTGTGCCAAGATGTGCTGGCTGTGCACCAAGGCATGTTTAGCCAACAAACACTGTCTGCTTGTGTCCATTCATGCGAATGGACAGTTTGTTGCTGGTCATTCCCACATAGAATGCGTCACAGTGTAGGCAGGTCAGTTGGTAGGTCACGTGGGTGCTTTCACACGTGGCTCTGCCTTTGATCGTGTACACCTTCCGGGTTACAGGACTGGAGTAGGTGGTGATGGGAGGGTGCATGGGACAGGTTCTACACCGGGGGCGGTTACAAGGGTAGGAGCCAGAGGGTAGGGAAGGTGGTTTGGGGATTTCATAGGGATGAACTAAGAGGTTACGAAGGTTAGGTGGACGGCGGAAAGACACTCTTGGTGGAGTGGGGAGGATTTCATGAAGGATGGATCTCATTTCAGGGCAGGATTTGAGGAAGTCGTATCCCTGCTGGAGAGCCACATTCAGAGTGATCCAGTCCCGGAAAGTATCCTGTCACCAGTGGGGCACTTTTGTGGTTCTTCTGTGGGAGGTTCTGGGTTTGAGAGGATGAGGAAGTGGCTCTGGTTATTTGCTTCTGTACCAGGTCGGGAGGGTAGTTGTGGGATGTGAAAGCTGTTGTCAGGTTATTAGTGTAATGGTTCAGGGATTCCGGACTGGAGCAGATTCGTTTGCCACGAAGACCTAGGCTGTAGGGAAGGGACCGTTTGATGTGGAATGGGTGGCAGCTGTCATAATGGAGGTACTGTTGCTTGTTGGTGGGTTTGATGTGGACGGACGTGTGAAGCTGGCCATTGGACAGGTGGAGGTCAAGATCAAGGAAAGTGGCATGGGATTTGGAGTAGGACCAGGTGAATCTGATGGAACCAAAGGAGTTGAGGTCAGAGAGGAAATTCTGGAGTTCTTCTTCACTGTGAGTCCAGATCATGAAGATGTCATCAATAAATCTGTACCAAACTTTGGGTTGGCAGGCCTGGGTAACCAAGAAGGCTTCCTCTAAGCGACCCATGAATAGGTTGGCGTACGAAGGGGCCATCCTGGTACCCATGGCTGTTCCCTTTAATTGTTGGTATGTCTGGTCTTCAAAAGTGAAGAAGTTGTGGGTCAGGATGAAGCTGGCTAAGGTAATGAGGAAAGAGGTTTTAGGTAGGGTGGCAGGTGATCGGCGTGAAAGGAAGTGCTCCATCGCAGTGAGGCCCTGGACGTGCGGGATATTTGTGTATAAGGAAGTGGCATCAATGGTTACAAGGATGGTTTCTGGGGGTAATGGATTGGGTAAGGATTCCAGGCGTTCGAGAAAGTGGTTGGTGTCTTTGATGAAGGATGGGAGAATGCATGTAATGGGTTGAAGGTGTTGATCTACGTAGGCAGAGATACGTTCTGTGAGGGCTTGGTAACCAGCTACAATGGGGCGGCTTGGATGATTGGGTTTGTGAATTTTAGGAAGAAGGTAGAGGGTAGGGGTGCGGGGTGTCGGTGGGGTCAGGAGGTTGATGGAGTCAGGTGAAAGGTTTTGTAGGGGGCCTAAGGTTCTGAGGATTCCTTGAAGCTCTGCCTGGACATCAGGAATGGGATTACCTTGGCAAACTTTGTATGTGGTGTTGTCTGAAAGCTGACGCAGTCCCTCAGCCACATACTCCCGACGATCAAGTACCACGGTCGTGGAACCCTTGTCCGCCGGAGAATTTCAAGTCAGCCTTCAGATCACGGATAGCCTGGGCTTCAGCAGTGGTATTGTTGGGAGTAGGATTAAGGTTTTTTAAGAAGGATTGAGAGGCAAGGCTGGAAGTCAGAAATTCCTGGAAAGTATGTGGCTGAGGGACTGCGTCAGCTTTCAGACAACACCACATACAAAGTTTGCCAAGGTAATCCCATTCCTGATGTCCAGGCAGAGCTTCAAGGAATCCTCAGAACCTTAGGCCCCCTACAAAACCTTTCACCTGACTCCATCAACCTCCTGACCCCATCGACACCCCACACCCCTACCTTCTACCTTCTTCCTAAAATTCACAAACCCAATCATCCCGGCCGCCCCATTGTAGCTGGTTACCAAGCCCTCACAGAATGTATCTCTGCCTACGTAGATCAACACCTTCAACCCATTACATGCAGTCTCCCATCCTTCATCAAAGACACCAACCACTTTCTCGAACGCCTGGAATCCTTACCCAATCCATTACCCCCAGAAACCATCCTTGTAACCATTGATGCCACTTCCTTATACACAAATATCCCGCACGTCCAGGGCCTCACTGCGATGGAGCACTTCCTTTCACGCTGATCACCTGCCATCCTACCTAAAACCTCTTTCCTCATTACCTTAGCCAGCTTTATCCTGACCCACAACTTCTTCACTTTTGAAGACCAGACATACCAACAATTAAAGGGAACAGCCATGGGTACCAGGATGGCCCCTTCGTACGCCAACCTATTCATGGGTCGCTTAGAGGAAGCCTTCTTGGTTACCCAGGCCTGCCAACCCAAAGTTTGGTACAGATTTATTGATGACATCTTCATGATCTGGACTCACAGTGAAGAAGAACTCCAGAATTTCCTCTCTGACCTCAACTCCTTTGGTTCCATCAGATTCACCTGGTCCTACTCCAAATCCCATGCCACTTTCCTTGATCTTGACCTCCACCTGTCCAATGGCCAGCTTCACACGTCCGTCCACATCAAACCCACCAACAAGCAACAGTACCTCCATTATGACAGCTGCCACCCATTCCACATCAAACGGTCCCTTCCCTACAGCCTAGGTCTTCGTGGCAAACGAATCTGCTCCAGTCCGGAATCCCTGAACCATTACACTAATAACCTGACAACAGCTTTCGCATCCCGCAACTACCCTCCCGACCTGGTACAGAAGCAAATAACCAGAGCCACTTCCTCATCCTCTCAAAACCAGAACCTCCCACAGAAGAACCACAAAAGTGCCCCACTGGTGACAGGATACTTTCCGGGACTGGATCACTCTGAATGTGGCTCTCCAGCAGGGATACGACTTCCTCAAATCCTGCCCTGAAATGAGATCCATCCTTCATGAAATCCTCCCCACTCCACCAAGAGTGTCTTTCTGCCGTCCACCTAACCTTCGTAACCTCTTAGTTCATCCCTATGAAATCCCCAAACTACCTCCCCTACCCTCTGGCTCCTACCCTTGTAACTGCCCCCGGTGTAAAACCTGTCCCATGCACCCTCCCACCACCACCTACTCCAGTCCTGTAACCCGGAAAGTGTACACGATCAAAGGCAGAGCCATGTGTGAAAGCACCCACGTGATCTACCAATTGACCTGCCTACACTGTGACGCATTCTATGTGGGAATGACCAGCAACAAACTGTCCATACGCATGAATGGATACAGGCAGACAGTGTTTGTTGGTAATGAGGATCATCTGTGGCTAAACATGCCTTGGTGCACGGCCAGCACATCTGGGCAGTGTTAAGCCGTCCGGGTTATCTGGATACTTCCCACTAACACCAACCTATCCGAACTCCGGAGATGGGAACTTTCTCTTCAATATATCTTCTCTTCCCATTATCCACCAGGCCTCAATCTCTGCTAATTTCAAGTTGCCGCCACTCATAACTCCCCTGTCATTCAACAACATCTTTGCCTCTGCACTTCCGCCTTGACTGACATCTCTGCCAAAACTCTTTGCCTCTGTATATGTCTGCTTGTGTCTGTATATGTGTGGATGGATATGTGTGTGTGTGTGTGTGTGTGTGTGTGTGTGTGTGTGTGTGTGTGTGTGTGTGTGCGCGCGCGAGTGTATACCCGTCCTTTTTTCCCCCTAAGGTAAGTCTTTCCGCTCCCGGGATTGGAATGACTCCTTACGCTCTCCCTTAAAACCCAAATCCTTTCGTCTTTCCCTCTCCTTCCCTCTTTCCTGATGAGGCAACCGTTGGTTGTGAAAGCTAGAATTTTGTGTGTATGTTTGTGTTTGTTTGTGTGTCTATCGACGTGCCAGCGCTTTTGTTTGGTAAGTCAAATCATCTTTGTTTTTAGATATATTTATATGTAGTCTTCTGTACAAGTGAGTAGGAAAGAGAGGGACAAGGGGGGGGGGGACTTTAAATCTAATAAAATGGCAAGAGTCACTTGTGCATTAAAGGATACAACAGAAAAGGCTGATTATAACTAGAGGTTAAAAGAAAGGGATTAAAGCAAAGGAGAACCAAGAAGAACAACAGAAACAGGAGAAACATTTGTCAACCAGTACAGAGGTGATACTGTCATCAATGAGATTTTGTTTTAGCTACACAGTATGCAATACTTCAAGCCAATAGGCTTGCACAACAGTTTTGTTTTTACAATTTTTTAAAAATAGTTTTGTTGTATGTGTTTCATTAAATAGATAATCTGGAATGCATTGATATCATAAAATTCTTTGTTTTAGATCCAAAGATGGCGAAGTATAATAAGGGGTGTGCTTCTTAAGTTTCAACAGCCGCTAATGTGGATGAGATTTTTCAGAAATGGGATAGCGATAAAACCATTGGGTGGAAGGTGGAGACAGTACACTCATGAAGTTGAAGTTGGCCCTATCTACCAAAATGATTATGGTCAATGTGATCTCTCAAGTTTTCTTGGTGAAACATATTCAGCCGAGTTGCAGATTCTTTTTTTTTTTTTTTTTTTTTTTTTTTTTTTTTTTTTTTTGCATGACATTTTGATGACTGATCCAAATGTTTATTTCTGGTGCTGAGAGTTATATTATGTGTAATCATGTGTAATCAATGCTTGGGCTGGTTGTCTGAGAACACACAACAACACCGCTCACAGCATTTGAAGAAGTCAGCTGGGTCAGTCAAAATAATGTGAATAGAATGGAATTTATAAGTCAGGTGAACACCTGTCAACACACCATTAGTTATGGCCAGTAAGTCCTGATTTTCAAAAGGGATTTTTCATTGATTACCTTGCACAGAGTAAAACTAATTGGTAAATACAAAACATGCCTTGGGGATCAAATAGATGAAGAAATACAAGGGAAGAGGGCTGGACTGCAAAGAAAAATATTGTCTTTCATTGGCACAATGAAGTTGCCCACAAAAATGTTAAGGGAATAGAAACTTTAGGCAGAACAGAAATTCCTGTTAGCTATTAAAATTTCTGTTAGCTATTAAAAAGTGAAACATTTGTACTATGCTCAAAAATTAAAACACTTCCAAGAATATGGCAAAAACAATCTGGAACATCATTAAACAAGAAATAAACCCTGGCAGAAATGGTGACACATTCAACTCAGCAGCCACTAAATTTAATGATTACTACAACATCGTGACAACACACATTGGTACCACTAATAAATGTCTAATTATAAATGCTTTAGATTTACTTGTGCAGACAATGCATGAACTACCAACAGACATCTCAGTCTTTAGTTACAGATTTTTTTGTCAAGTAAGTGGTTTTATTTGACTGCTCAAAATGGAGCTACTTCATCAGCAGACCCTTCGCTACACTGAGGGTATCTACTTCCAAATTACTCATGTTGGCAGCTGTTCTCAACTTGAATGCTGTAATATGCACTGCATCATCTTTAGTGATGAAATTTCAGAAAGCTGCTTAATAACCCTGTTTTAGGGGTGGTGTCATCATGCAGTGAAGATATTGATTGCAACTTGCCACAGGTATACTTTGTATACGGACAAAATCTCTTTTAATTTTCTGCCAAATTTGAGACAGTTTGACTGTGTAAACTATTTAAAGCATCCCACACTGAAGTCCGCTCTAATTTTCAACCTTCTGTAAAACATTGTCAAGCTTCTGCAATAGTGTCCTGACTTGTTTGCATACCTCAGGAGATCTGTTCATCTCTTATTAATTTGCTTGGTATGAAACTTTCAATTGCCGCCAACACAATTTCTTTGAATTTAAGCCACATCTGCTCAAGACACACAGTTTGAAAGGAATGGTGGCCAACTGTTATGAAGACATCAAGCAATTTTGTTATCTACTATTTTAAATAGATATATTTTGCACTACTTTTTGATGGATTTTGATGTTATAGTACTCAGTCTACCTACAGTGACCTTCCATCATGATGCTCAAGATTGTTTCTTTGTAAGAGATCTAGTAGGTTATAGCAACCATTTACATTTCGTGTGGACTCCTGAATTGTGAGTCGAAAATAATGCAAAATATATGGAGCAGTCACATGAAAGAAAGATAGATGGAAAAAAGTAAGTACGCTCTTCATTATTTGTCTGCAGCTTGTGGTTTCGCGGTCACATTCTCACTTCCCAAGCACGGGGTCCCGGGTTCAATTCCCGGCGTGGTCAGGGATCTTCACCTGCCTTGAGATGTCTGGGTGTTTGTGTTGTCCTCATCATTTCATCATCATTCATGAAAGTGGCGAGATTGGACAGAGCAATGATTGGGAATTTGTATGGGCACTGATAACTGCGCAGTTGAATGCCCCACAAACTACACATCATCATCATCATCATCATCATCATCATCATCATTATTATTTCAAAAGCAGTCATCATAACTCTTAATACATTTACCCCGTTGTGAGAAAAGACAATCAATGCCTTCATGGAGAAATGTTTGTGCATGTAGGAAAAGTTTGTGAGTGTAAGGAGGATGTGTAAGGGCTTCCCAGCAAAATTTCTGCAGCATAGTCGAAAGAACCTTGGCAAGAAGTGAGTGGGCATTATCTTGCAACTGATGGTGTCAATCAACACACTGCTCATTGACTTTCTGGAACACAGTGCCACAATTAACGCACAGTGGTACATGGACACTTTGCAAAAAATTAAATGCCGAGTCCAATTATTGAGGAAAGTTGGCAGATGACAACATTCTGTTCAGGATAATGCCTGCCCACATTTTGCCAAGATTTTTTCCAGCACACTGCAGAAGTTTCACTGGAAAGCCCTTGCACAGTCTGATCTCCCCCCCCCCCCCCCCCCCTCCTCTTTCCCTCCATATGATTTTCACATTTTTTGAGCCCTTAAGTAAGACATTTGTGCTCATTGATTTGCTCCAAATGAGAAGGTGCATGATTGGGTCCGTACGCAACCACAAACATTTTTCCACAAAGAAATTGACCACCTTCTCTCATAGTGGGTTAAATGTATTAACAGTTAGGATGATTTCTTTTGAAATAGTAAACAGTTTACTTACTTTGTTAGCATCTGTCTCATTTTCATTTGAGTGTCCCTTATACATTTCATTTCGGTTGTACAAATGGAACCACAAAATTGCAGAATGACATACAGAGTTGATTGGAAATAATGCCTTTGTTAAGTTCGTGATGTTATGAGTTATTTATATAGGGTGATGAAATCATTCAGTGTTCATAACATTATTCAATAACATTACTAACATATATCACACTGCTAACAACATTGATTAAAAACTAACTCTAAAAAAGAAGTGAGCACTATAATTACTTAAGTCCATCTCTGCACTTACAGATTTGTATACTGTGAACAGTCTGGATGGGTCATTGTTATTTGTAGTAGATGTTAGTCTTCAGTCAACTGGAAACTTAGGGATGGCATGATCATAGGTCAGTGCCATGAGAAAATAATCTTGTGATTTTATGATAAACTCAATGAAGTCAGGAAGAAATGGAAAGTAAATTGGTGCAATTCTTTGGCATCAAGCACTTCTGATTTGTGGGAATAAATCCCTTGTATTCCTTGGCAATGTAATAAAAATTCAGAACCATTTACAGCTGCTTTGTGAATTCACAGTGTCAAAGTAATGCAGACACTTCCATTTCTACATGATACGACTGTTGTAACTCTATAGAGTTAGTACGCATAATCAAACAGTGTACACCTCCACAGCCAACCACAAGACGTTACCTCATGATGGCGCAGGTGGTGGGTGCAGCTAGCTCTGTGCCATGTGCAAAACAGCCTTGTATAAGTCAGCATGGTGGGCTGTCAGCCGGACAAATGTTTATATGATGATTATACATACACCTGTTAGAATGTGTTGTAATGTTTTCCATGGTTAAGAGATATTTTTTTCATTTAATACTTCATTCAGTGTCTTGGTGTATCCCTTCACATGGAAGCAGAAAAAAAACTTGGTTGGTGGGGTTCTGATATTGTGTTTGTACAGTGTTACAACATATTTGACAATGAATGCAGTTTTATACTCCGCATGTTTCATTTCTTGGTTTGCTACAGCAAATATGTCAGAGGAAGAAACTCTTCAACCTTTTGCTGAACAGCAGTGAGCTCTCACCAGCCAGCAGCATGCTCTCCCCACAGCACTAAACAATTTGGCAGCATCATTGATGCACCATGGTTCACCGCCATTGACGCAACGCCCACTGTTTCCTCCATATGACGATTCTGTGGAAGATTGGGATGCATATGAAAAATGACTTTGGTAGTATTTTCAAGCTTTTCGAGTCGCCAACCACAATGTGTGTTAAGGCTTTCTTTCTGTCATGGATTTCTCCTTGTACTTATCACCTTTTGTGTCAGTTAGCTCCTCTTCAGGGACCAGCCAGTCTCTCTCTTGATGAGATGTGCCAGTTGGTCTCTAATTATTACTGCAAACATATTCACATTATTGTTGTTCACACTGAGTTCTACTATTGTCAAAAGTGGTCACAACAGTCATACAGAACTTGGGCAGCGGAACTTCATGGACTTAGCCACTGGAGCCACTTTATTACTGAAGCTCAACAGGACTCAAATGCTGATTCGATGGTTTGCAATGCTATAATACACCTGGCCCTTGATAAGGAAGTTGGTGAACATGCTTTACAATGTAAAATTCCTCTATCACAGAAGTCCTGAACAGTATCCAGACCTCTGAAGTATCTTGGGCAGCAGAAAATCAGATAGATGTGTGGTGTGAAGTAGCCGCCATTCCTCCCTCTGCTGCTCAGTCACCATTGGTTAGCTCACAGGAAAACAATGTCATGACTGTAAAATCGCCACCTCCATGTCGCATGGGGCAGCGCCATGCTAAGCAGCAACAACAATCAGCATCAGAACGGTGGCCATGTACTCTGCCATTGTGCCCTTATTGTTCTGTACAACACGAGTGAGCCACATGCCAAAATTGTTGTGTGCTGTGCAACCACTGAAAAAAACTTCACAGAAGCTCTTCTGCGAACTTGCATTTGTGTGTGTGTGTGTGTGTGTGTGTGTGTGTGTGTGTGTCTACTGGCTGACAAAGGCCTTAATGGCCGAAAGCTATAACTGTGTGAATCTTTTTTGTGCCTATCGTGACTCAGCATCTCCGCTGTATGGTGAGTAGCGACTATCCTTCTCTGGTATTGTTATTTATGTGAATTACATGACCTGTGCATAGACATCTAATGCCACATATCTTGACAAACTTACCATCAAAGTGTAGGATCCCTAATACCCACAATCAATCAAGTATTTTGTTCCAAAAGATGGACAAACAAGCTATTAAGCACAGAATTTCAAATCAAACAGCTTTCAGTTGTCAAAATTTCCAAATTGTTATATTATTAAGCTACCAGTTTCAGTGATATATTACGTCATCTTCAAGCCTCCTGACCGACGTTTAGGAAGATTCTCATCTCTGGTCCAGTCAAAATTGGCGCCAACATTCAATGACTGGTATCCATACAGTTTTGAGACAGTGATCACTTCAAACATCACCTGCGAACGGCAGCTGATGTTTGAAGTGATCGCTGTCTCAAAAATCTATGGATACTAGTCATTGAATGCTGGCCCCTATTTTGACTGGACCAAAGGTGGGAATCTTCCTATATGCCAGTCACGGGGCCTGAAATGGCATAATGTATCACCAAAACTAGTAGCCCAATAAAATAACAATTTGGAAATTTAGAAAGCTGAAAGTCGCTTGATTTTACATTCTGTATTGAACAGCTGAGGTCCCACAACCATCTGTCAAAATATGGACATAAAGAACTACTGAGCAAATGGTCATAATGTTTTGACTCGTCAGTGTATACGCCAAACAGAATTAAGTGCAGAAACCTTACAAAATTTCAACATGACAAGTCACATAATTGTCTTCTCAGTAACCAATAGTGCCTGTTGTCTAGCCAGTGTTAGAGTTGAGATTTTTTCCATATCTAGACCCATAAGCTCCTACTTTATGTGGATCTCATGCGTTCCTGTTCCCTATCATCATCTTTTAATGTGTCTGTAATCTCTACCAAAAATTAAATTCTTGTTAAATAGTAATGTTACGTAAGATGCAAATATAACAATTTAAGGAGGTAATATATAAAATCCACAATTTTATTTAACAAGATAAAAGCTTAATACTGTCAAAGCTTTTCAGACCATACCAGCTAAAATGTGAAGATAAGTAAATTAATTCATGTAAATTGTGAACTCACTGGTGCAAATATATGAGCTTTGGGCATTGGAAGCCTTTCAGATGCATTTTCTGCAAGGTGCAATATGTAATCCCTTGCTTCATTTACAACCTGAAAGAAAAATAATAAATGAATAGTTGTATGGATGAATTGTAATTTTGATTTGCAAAGCATGAACCACAAAAAAGGAAATACTTCAATTTATTCAAGAAACATGCACACACTAGAACTGGGTTAAAACTAAATGGTCATGGGAGTAGCTAAAAATACCATGTCTAGACCATAAATCACATTCAGATGGATGTACATGTTGCTTAGTAAATGGCCATTACAAAGCTTAGTGCAGTACACTAGATATTTTAACAATAAATCCTACTTGCTCTTACATCCACTTTCACAAATTCTGTGTATAAAAATGGTGTGTTGTGCTCCAGCTTCTTTACTTGACATGGCTGAGTTAATGGACAGATGTCACAACAGGCTGACACAAAAAGTATCAGGCTGGGTAAACAGTCTTGCATAAGAAACCACAAGTGGACTATGGTGACACCTCAAGAATCACCATCAAGCCTTGCAGTAGGAGATGGTTGGTTGGTTTGTGGGGGTTGAAGGGACCAGACTACAAAGGCCATCGGTCCCTTTTTCCACGACCATGAAACACCCACAAGGAATAAAAACAAGGAACGGAGGTAAGAAGGAACGACACAGAACAAGAAAGACAGAGACAAAGACCAGAAAACAAGGAATTATAAGCACACAGAGGTGTACAGCGGTTGGCCAACCATGGAAACAAAAATGGAAAAGCCAAGCACCAAGAGACACACTAAAAACCCCAATCTAAAACTGTAGGCCAAAGGCCAGACAATGCACAAAAGGGACAAACCCTCAGATTGAGCAATAAAAACCCCCTGCTCGAATAAAACTCAAAACTAAGCTGGCACAAACATCTGTCTGAGTGCAGTTAAAAGCGGACAACCCAACAAGATGTGGACCACTGTCACTGTTGATCCACAGCGACATAGAGGCAGGTCCTCATGGTACAATAAATGGTCATGTGTCAGCCAGGTATGGCCAATGCATAGCCAGCAGAGAACAACTGAGTCCTTGTGAGAGGCTCGCGTGGAGGAGCGCCACACACTTGTTTCCTTGATAACCTGAAGTTATTGGGTGAAGGCAGGGTGCGCCATTCATCACCACAGGTACCAAGGACTTTCTGCCACAATACTGACTGGAGATCACATTCTGAAAGGCCAATCTCCAGGGCCGGTTCACTGATAGCCTGTTTGGCCAGCCTGTCAACACATTCATTACCCGGAATGCCGACATGACCCGGGGTCCACACAAAGCCAAGGAGTGACCGCAACGGGCAAGAGTATGGATGGAATCCTGGATAGCCATCACCAGACAAGAATGAGGAAAACATTGGTTGATAGCTCGTAAACCACTCAGGGAGTCACTATAGATGACGAAGGACTCACCTGAGCAGGAGCAGATATACTCTAGGGTGTGAGAGTTGGCTACCAGCTCTGCAGTGAAAACAATGCAGCCAGCTGGCAATGAGCGTTGTTCAGAATGATCGTCAAGAGTGATAGCATAACGCACACGCTATGCCCGAACTCGTGCGGAACTTGGTAGCTTAATCTGCCACGAGTAATGAGTATGATGGGCAAACATCTATTAGGCGCACTATGAATGTAGTGGTGTGGACATGTTGGGAATGTGGATCTCACGCGGAACGTGCAAGGGATAAGTCCCTGCAGACGCACTACCCTCTGTGCCCGCGATGGCTCAGATGGATAGAGCGTCTGCCATGTAAGCAGGAAATCCCGGGTTTGAGTCCCGGTCGGGGCACACATTTTCAACATGTCCCCAATGAAGTACATCAACGCCTGTTTGCAGCTAGGGTGTCCATTTAATTATCATTTCACATGTAAATGGGCCTGGAAAAGAGGTGGGAGAGGGAAAAACTCAAGCCCAGAGAGAAGAGACCAGACACGAAACATGATTGTATACCCTGACCGGGGCCGCCATTCAAGAAGATGGAGTTGAGGAACAGGAGACGGTAATTTGGATGCCCAGGCAAGCTACAAACATGTGCAGCATAAGCGTCCAATAGTCATTGGTGCTGGATTCGCAATGTAGGGACACCAGCCTCCACAAGCATGCTGTTTATAGGGCTTGTGCGGATAGCTCCAGTTGAGGGTCGGATCCTGCAGTGAAGTATGGGGTCAAGCAACCACAATGCAGAAGGTGATGCCAAATCGTAAGCCATGCTCCCATAATTGAGACGGGACTGAATCAATGCCTGATACAGTCGTAGAAGGGTAAACTGATCGGCGCAGTCAATACATGCTGTGGGATATCACCATGCTGCAGACAGTAACAGCCTGAGGCATCTACACCCTAACAGCGACAGCCTCTAAAGGATGTAGATGCAGACTCCACCAGATACCCTCTCATAAGCTGCCCAATTCTTATAGTAACCCTGATAGCCACGGAGGGCAGGGGTTCGCACTGCCGGAAACCAAGTTTCCTGGAGAGCAATGCAGAAGAAAGGTTGAAGGCTGAGAAGTTGTTGGAGCTCAGCAAGGTGGTGGAAAAAACCACTGCAATTTCACTGAAGATGACATCGTCCGCGGCCGAAAAAGGTGTGAAGGGACCAAGGAGGCAGATTACGCTACTGGGTCATCTACCGCCACTGAAGGAGAGCCTGAATCTAGAACCATTGCATTTGAGGCACAGACGAGATCTAGGTCACCAGCGGATGCCAGAATCTCCACCTCATCCTCAGATGCAGAGCTGGTAGGTAGCGGTGGTGGGGGTGCCACTGCAATTTCCTTGGTCTTAGGAGTCTTCTATTTTGACTTCTCCCGTTGCTCCTTTGGTTTCGCTGGCTGGGAGGGCTTCACAGATTCAGTCTCCAGAACTGAGGAGGATCATGAAGCCATACGACCAGCTGCTTCTGGGCACTTCAGCCACTGGCGGGCATCATCCGTCCCACTAGGAGAAACCTGGGAAGGAAGGGACCCCTTCCACGTGAGAGGAGCCGAAGAAGCGGTACGCTTCTCTGGCTCTACAAAGAACTGAGGCTTCATCATCATGAAAAGACTCCACATCAGCTCTCATACATACTAAATATCAAGGCGAGTAAGTTTTGTTGCCAGCCTTAGCCTTTCGTTCCTCCCATGGTAAGACCAGGGTGGGGAACAATTAGGGGTCGTACTTCTGTGCGTTGAACTGAGCCCTGGAACGCTTAGAGACTTCTGGTAGCTGGCCACCACCAAGAGATGATGTGCCATGCTTTAATGCGGGTCATCCGCCCTGATGCCACCCACTTCGACCAAGGGCCTTCCCCACACGTGCCTCCCAGCCTCAGCAAGGGCCACCTGGCAGCATGGCCATTGCCGGGAATCCCGATGCCCCAGGGTGACAGGTTTACTCCTTGACATACACGAGGAGTTAATAGCACAGGCATGAGCAGAGTGATCCCTGTGTTGTCAGGGGGCTACAACCAACAGAGTACGTGATGGCCCCACCACAATGGACTGACTAGTGTGCTGGATATCAGGTGCAAAGAAGTCCATTATCATCGTCAGCACAGAAAGCAGCACTGAGTTGTGCATGGTGGAAAACACACCCTGGAAGGTGACCTCACCCAAGAGATGGAGAAGGAGCGGGACTGCAATGCAACGATGAGAAAATTGGCTAAAGGTCTCAATGCAAGATGGACGCGATGTTCCATGGAAGGTGCCTTTCCCCAATTGGATCGCTCTTCAGAAAAATTTTGAAATATGGAGGTCAAACCCTACAGGGGACCATTACATAAATGCCGAAATGTGAGAGACTCACTTTAGTCGCCTCTTAAGACAGGCAGGAATACCTCGGGCCTATTCTTACCCCTGGACCCACAGGGGGTGCAGTAGGAGAAATTGCTGCACCTTCGGCCTAGTCAGAGTTGTAATGCTACTGACACAGCAGAAAGACAGAATCCACTGTGGCAATGGTGACCTGACTGCTGCATGACCAATCTCTGCATTGTGGCTCTTGATGGAAACAGTGCTTCTTCAAAATTGGTAACAGGCCAAGCCGGTATAAATGCTGCCTGTTTTAGCCAGTCAGTATCAGTTATCACCTGCAGTCAGCTACCGGAAGTACGAGGGGCATTTGAAAAGTCCGTGCAAAAATAAAAACTCCTTACGTGTTTGGGGTAAACCATTTTTATTTTTTGACATACTCTCCTTTTAGACTTATACAATTAGTCCAATGGTGTTCTAATTTGTTGATCCCTTCTGAATAATGGCAATTGTTCAAGTCTGCAAAATAACTATTAGTTGCTGCAATCACCTCCTCGTTTGAATAAAATCTTTGTCCTGCCAGCCATTTCTTCAAATTGGGAAACAAATAGTACTCCGAGGGAGCCAAGTCTGGAGAATAGTGGGGATATGAAATGAGTTGGAATCCTATTTCCATTAATTTTGCTACAACAACTGCTGAGGTGTGTGCTAGTGTATTGTCGTGATGAAAAAGGACTGTTTGCGGTCCAATCGCCAGCGGTTTTCTTACAGCTCGGTTTTCAAACGGTCCAATAACAATGAATAATATTCACCTGTAATAGTTTTACCCTTTTCCAGATAGTCGATGAGGATTATCCCTTCTGAATCCCAAAAGACAGTCGCCATAACCTTTCCGGCCAAAGGAACGGCCTTCGCCTTTTTTGGTGCAGATTCTCCCTTGATAACCCATTCTTCAGGTTGTAGTTTGGTCTCAGGAGTATAGTAATGTATGCATGTTTCATCCACAGTGACGAAACAATGCTTGAAGTCCTGCAGATTCTTTCTGAACAGCTTCAAACCATCCTTGCAACACTTCATATGATTCTGTTTTTGGTTAAGAGTGAGCAATCGCAGAACCAATCTTGCGGATAACTTTCTCATGTCCAAATGTTTATGCAAAATATTCTGTACCTGTTTATTCGAGATGCCCACAGCACTAGCAATCTCACGCACCTTAACTCTTATGTCATCCATCAACATATCATGGATTTTATCAATGATTTCTGGAGTCCCAACCTTCCACAGGGCGTCCGAACATTCAATATCACTTGTGCCCATATGGCCACTCCAAAAATTTTGAAACCACTTATAAACTGTTCTAATCAAAGGTACAGAGTCACCGTAATGTTTAGCAAGCTTCTCTTTAATCTCCTGAGGTGTTTTGCCTTTCATAAAGTAATGTTTAATCACCACACTAAATTCTTTTTCGTCCATTTTTTGACAAGCGCTTGACTTCCTTGATTCACACAAATGCTAAACTCAAAGAAATAGACCAATATGGCTGAAACTTGGTGTGTGTTCTTTCCAAAGATGCTACTAACTAAACATGACCTCGATACGTGCTGGTGGACACATCTCTCGGACTTTGCATGGACTTTTCAAACGCCCCTCATACTCCACATCGGTTATTGCCCTGAAATTGCTCATCTTCCTGCCACTGCTAGACACTTGTCTTCACTAAGTTGCAGGACTGCCTCCTGGCCTAAGTTCTGGAGCTACTGGGAGCTGAACTGGTGTCTTCCAGGCAGAAGGCCAACTGCCGGCTTAATTCCATCGACTGCTTGGAGGTTCCTAAGTTCACGCCAGACCTGACTATCTGTCTTGAGCAGACATACTCTACCACTGCACATTTGCCTCATGTGGACATACTCTATTGCTGCTGCAGCTTATAATTTGAAAACCTATAATACAGGCGTGTTCCATAATAGGTGGTGTCTCGTAGAAAAATGTCTTCAGCATTTGAAGTGGTCAAATTGAATTTGGGGATGAATGAAGAATCCATACCGAATTTTGTGAAGAAGATATGGAAGTGGATACAAAAAGCTAACATCAAGGTCCTTGAGCAACAAGAAAGAATGCGACAATATAATGTTAAATTTCCATAATACTGTGTAAGTCAATGGGTAATGCTGACAAGCTCGTACACCCCAAAGAATAAAACAGAGAGTTTCATCACCTGGTACCAGTGTCTGTACCAGATTATCAAAATGACACTTGCCAGGAAATGTCAAACTGCAGTTGCCTACACATAAGATTATTGTGCATGTGGGGCACTTTTGTCCTTTCAAAGGCTTCAATGCCACTGGTATGATAGCATTCCCTAAAGTGGGGAGAGGGAGTAAGAAGAAGAATTGGTAACCAGCATTTACACAAACCTCACACACAGCACCATATACATTAACGTCATGAGAATAGAAGTAGTATGCTAAGATGTTTTATTTTCACGAGTATTTACAGTACTGCAGTAATGAGGAATGTCAGATGACAGGAGGTACAGTTTTTATTATTTTGTGAAGGGTTTTATTAACTTACAACTTTTTAAAAATTTTTTAATGAATTTTGCCTGTGTGTAAATGTGATAGTGTGTTTTCTTTTCTGAAAAAGGCTTTGGGAAAAAGCTAAATGTATAACAGTCTTTCCTTTGCCTTTCTGCAACTCAACATGTCATCTTTACAGTGAGCAGCAATCAATCCTTTTCATATTATTGTTGATACTCCATAATTACATTAGGATTGAATCCACATCAATAATACTCAACACGACATGTCACATAAGACATGTGATGCTGTAACGTTTTTTAATGTGTATTCAGTGCTATTGTAATTAAGTAATATGACATCTGGTTTGTACACATAAACTAAAAGAATCTAATAATTACACTATGTATTACATGGAATCATGCATGTGCTTGAAAATGACTTATGATCAAAATTAGCTAATAGAAAAATTTAAATAAAGAATATTTACATTACAGCCTACAACAGACCATGTTTTCTTTTATAAAAAATAATCTTGTTCTTTGACAGTCACATCTATGAAATACGTACGCATAACATTTCAGAGCAATATGTAATGAAACAAGCTTACAAGATCGGTTGTATGGAAGGCAAACGATCAACTTTGGTTTATTGGTGGAATTCTAGGAAGATGTAGCTCATCTATTAAGGAGATCATGTGTAGAACACTTAGGCCACCCATTCTTGAGCATTGCTCTTGTGTTCTGGATCCCTAACAAATTGGATGAACACAGAATTACTAGGGAAATGCTGCAGGAACTGAAATTGGAATCCCTGGGGAAGACAATGTTCTTTTCATGAAATATTACTGACAAAATTTAGAGAACCAGCATTTGCAATTCACTGCAGCATGATTTTACTGCCAACAATGAACATGGTGCAGAAGAACTGGAAAGATGAGATAAGGGACACTGGTGCTTTTACAGAGTAATAGATGGCCATTTTTCCCCTACTACATTTGTGAGCAGAACAGGAAAGGGAATTATCAGCAGTGGTATAAGACACCCACCACCATGCAATGTTTGGTGGCTTGTGGAATGTGTGTAGATGCAGAATTATAATGATGTTATACATTCTTGGCCAAAAGTATTGGGCACTCTAGGTAACTTTGAGATTTGTGAAAAATAAGAAAATTACATAAATAGAAACAATTTGTTCGCGTTTATAATGTTTATTACTAACACAAAGCCAAACGGCCTTGCCGCAGTGGTAACACCAGTTCCCGTCAGATCACCGAAGTTAAGCACTGTTGGGCTGGACTAGCACTTGTATGGAGGACCATCCGGTCTGCTGGGTGCTGTTGGCAAGAGGGGTGCACTCAGCCCTTGTGAGGCAAACTGAGTAGCTACTTGATTGAGAAGTAGTGGCTCCAGTCTCGTAAACTGACATACGGCCGGGAGAGCAGTGTACTGACAACATGCCTCTCCATATCCGCATCCATTGACAACTGTGGGCTGAGGATGGCGTGGTGGCCGGTCGGTACCATTGGGCCTTCCAAGGCCTGTTCGGACAGAGTTCAGTTAGTAACACAAAATCAATATTTTGTGGGCCCTTGTTACAGCAGAAATTCTTTTTGGTAGAGAGCAAACTAGCTTTTCACAATCTTCGGCTCTTGTGGCATTCCACTCAAGGTACAGGCAGTCTTTTAATTCTTCTTTTGACTTACTTGTATGCCGCCTAACTCTGCATTTCAATAAACCCCTAAATGCTTTATGGAGTTCAGGTACGGTGATTGGGCAGCCCTGTCCAGAAGCTCAATACTATTTTCCTGCACCCATGTCACTGCGTGGCCAGATATAAGGCAGGTTGCATTATCACACTGGAACTTAATGCCGTCCATGTTTGTATCGCAAAAGAGTTGTAAAAGAGGGCAGTAAATCAGACTCTAGGACATCTATATACTTTGTGGAAATCTGAAAAGTGAATGAGTATTGTAGAGAATTCATTCATGTGTTTTTAAATTAATGCCTTTTGTTTTCTATCCAAATTGGTATGTGTTGTTACAGCATCAAGTTGACAAACCTACCTGAATGTATGCTTCATCAGACCACATGATATTTGACCACTCTTGTTTGGTAAACATTTAGTGTTTTAGAAACCACTCATATTATGCCTTTCTATTCTTGTCAGAGAACCATGGCTTCTTCCCAACTTTACAGCCTTTTAGACCAACTTCTTGAAGTCATCTACGAGCAGTGTGAGCAGATATTGTTTTGTTAAAACTTTTAGACAACTCAGCACCGAAGTCTAACGAGGATTTGTTCCTATTTTTTAATGACTCTCTTACTATCATTCAGTCCTCACAGTTTGTTTTGATCCACTTGCGCCCAGTTCTTGGCCTATTAACATATGACTCAGTCATGGCAAAACACTCAATAGCATATTGTACAGACTGGCATGAACATTTCACAGTTTTCGAAATCTCTACCTGTGATTTCCCTTGCTCATGCAAGTGCTTTATCTGCACCAATTTTTCTATACTAAGTTTGTTTCTTTTAGGCATAATCCAGCAGTAACACTGATGTCACAAATCTACACAGGAAAAGAGCACCAGATTAGTGATATGTGTTCACAACAGGTGAATGTAGCAAACTGATTAGAACACAGAAAATCACTCAAATAACAAATTTTAGTGCACCAGATGTTTTATGGGTGGTTTTGAGGTGGATCATTGTTTTTGTCCTTTTTGATCCCAACAAACTAATTTTCAAAGCAATGAGTTTATTTACAGTTACATACATTGCACACATGCAAAATTTCTAGGGCGCCCAATACTTTTGGCTGTGTAGGTTGGTTGGTTGGTTCGTTTGTGGGATTAAAGGGACCAGACTGCTACGGTCATCGGTCCCTTGTTCCAAAACTTAAAAACACCCACACAGAGTAAAACCGAATAATGGAGAGAACAGACAACAGAGGACAAGAAAGACTCAGACAAAGAACAGACAAAACGAATTAAAATCACACACATTAAAAATTCAGACTAAAACTGTAGGCCAGAGGCCAGTCTCGCCACAAAATAAAGACAAACACTTAGATCATGTGATAAAAGCCCCCTGCCCAAATAAAACGCAAAACCAAGTCCGCCATGGCAGAGTCATCTGTTAAAAGGGCAGGGAGCATGTCATGCAGGGCAAACGTCTGTCTGAGCACAGCTAAAAGGCGACACTCCAACAAAATGTGGACCACAGACAAAACGGAGCCACATCCACATAGAGGTGGGTCCTCACGGCCCAATAAGTGGCCGTGCATCAGCCGAGTGTGCCCAATGCGGAGCCGACAAAGGACCACTGAGTCTCTGCAATTGGCTCGCATGCATCACTGCCACACAGTCGTCGTCTCCTTGATAGCATGCAGTTTATTGGGTGTGGTCAGATTGCGCCATTCAGCGTCCCATAGCGCAAAAACTTTGCGGTGTAAGAAGGCTCGCAAATCAGTCTCCGGGAGGCCAACGTCCAGAGATGATTTACTGGTGGCCTCTTTCGCTAGTCGGTCAACATTTTCATTGCCGGGTATCCCAACATGGCCTGGGGTCCACACAAAGACCACAGAGCGACCGCAATGGGCAAGAGCGTGGAGGGACCCCTGGACAGCGATCACCAGACGAGAGCGAGGGAAACACTGGTCGATAGCTCATAAACTGCTCAGGGAGTCGCTACAGATAACGAAGGACTCACCTGAGCAGGAGTGGATATGCTCTAGGGCACGAAAGATAGCGACCAGCTCAGCAGTGAAAATGCTGCAGCCAGCCGGCAAGGATTGCTGTTCGTAATGGTCCCCTACAGTTAGAGCATAACCGACACGACCAGCAACCATCAAACCGTCAGTGTAAAACACACAAGAGCCCTCATACGTGGCTAGGATGGAATAAAAGTGGCGGCGGAAGGCCTCCGGAGGGACTGAGTCCTTCGGGCCATGTGCCAATTCCAGCCAAAGGCAAGGGCAAGGCACACACCACGGGGATGTATGCAGAGGGGCCCGGAAAGGAGGTGGAACAGGGGAAACCCCAAGGCCGGAGAGAAGCTCTCTGACGCGGACGGCGATCATACAACCCGACCGGGGCCAACGTTCTGGGAGATGGATGACTGGCTGCCAGAACAGGAGACGATAATTTGGATGCCCGGGCAAGCTACAAACATGGGCAGCATAAGCGACCAGTAAATGTTGGCACCATAACCGCAGTGGAGGGACACCTGCCTCCACAAGTATGCTGTCCACAGGGCTGGTCCAGAAAGCACCAGTGGCAAGTCGTATCCCACTGTGTAGGATTGGGTCCAGCACCCGCAACACAGAGGGGGATGCTGAGCCATAAGCCAGGCTCCCATAATCCAGACGGGACTGGATTAACAACTGGTAGAGCCGTAAGAGGGTAGATCGGTCGGCGCCCCAGCTGGTGTGGGTCAAGCATTGCAGAGCATTTAGATGCCGCCAACGCATCTGTTTAAGCTGTTGAATATGAGCCAGCCAAGTCAATCGGGCATCGAAAACCACACCCAAAAACCTATGTGACTCCACCACAGCAAGAAGTTCGCCATCAAGGTACAGCCGCTGCTCCGGATGAACAGTGTGTCGCCGGCAGAAATGCATAATGCAGGTCTTGGCTGCCGAAAACTGAAAGCCATGCGCTACAGCCCAAGACTGGGCCTTGCGGACAGCGCCCTGCAGCTGACGTTCAGCTCCTGCAATGCCAATGGAGTTATAGTAAAGGCAGAAGTCATCAGCATACAAGGACGCTGAGACAGACGTTCCCACCGCCGCAGCAAGCCTGTTAATTGCCATTAAAAACAGGCAGACACTTAAAACAGATCCCTGTGGCACCCCGTTCTCCTGAACTTGGAAGGAACTATGAGAGGACGCGGCTTGCACGCGGAAGGTACGATGTGCCAGAAAATTGCGTATGAAAATCAGCAGCGGACCCCAAAGACCCCAATCATGAAGTGTAGAGAGGATGTGGCGCCATGTAGTATCGTACGCCTTCCGCATGTCGAAAAAGACAGCGACCAGGTGCTGACGGCGGGCAAATGCCGTACGGATGGCTGACCCCATGCTCACCAGATTGTCGGCGGCAGAGCGGCCTTTACGGAACCCACCCTGAGACAGAGCCAGGAGGCCCCGTGACTCGAGTACCCAACTAAATCGCCGGCTCACCATCTGTTCGAGCAACTTGCAAAGAACGTTGGCGAGGCTAATGGGGCAGTAGCTGTCCACCTCCAAAGGGTTCTTGCCAGGTTTCAAAACGGGGATAACAATGCTTTCCCGCCATTGCGACGGAAACTCACCCTCGACCCAGAGACGGTTGTAAAGGTTGAGGAGCCGTCGCTGGCAGTCCACTCAAAGGTGTTTCAGCATCTGACAGTGGATGCGATCTGGCCCAGGAGCGGTATCAGGGCAAGTGGCGAGGGCACTGTGAAATTCCCATTCACTGAACAGAACATTGTAGGATTCAAGATGGTGGGTGTGAAATGAAAGGCTCTGACGTTCCATCCGCTCTTTAATGGAGCGGAAGGCCAGTGGGTAATTCGAAGAAGTGGAACTCAGAGCAAAATGCTCTGCCAAGCGGTTGGCAATTATGTCGGAGTCAGTACAAACTGCTCCATTCAGTGAGAGCGCAGGGACGCTGACAGTGGTCCGATAGCCATAGAGGCATCGAATCTTGGCGCAGACCTGCGATGGAGTGACATGGAGGACAATGGTGGACACATACCGTTCCCAGCACTCCTGCTTGCATTGGCAGATAAGGCAGTGGGCTCGCACACGCAGACGTTTGAAGGCGATGAGGTGTTCTATGGAGGGATGTCGCTTGTGATGCTGGAGCGCCCGCTGGCGCGCCCGCTGGCGCGCCCGCTGGCGGTCTTTAATCGCTTCAGTGATGTCAGGCAACCACCAAGGCACAGTCCTCCGCCGAGGGGACCCAGAAGAACGGGGAATGGCAGATTCTGCGGCAGTAACGACACTGGTGGCGACTGAGTGAACCACCGAATCACTGGCTTCATGAGAAACAGGGTCAATAGCGGCAATGGAGGAAAACAAGTCCCAGTCAGCCTTATTCATAGCCCATCTGCAAGGGCGCCCAGAAGAATGACGCTGTGGCAGTGACAGAAAGATCGGAAAGTGGTCACTACCACACAGGTCGTCATGCACACGCCATTGGACAGAAGGTAAGAGGCTAGGGCTGCAGATCGAAAGGTCAATGGCGGAGTATGTGCCATGCGCCACACTGAAATGTGTAAAGGCACCATCATTTCAAAGGGAAAGGTCGAGCTGTGCCAATACATTCTCAACGATGGCACCTCGACCTGTTGCCACTGACCCACCCCACAGAGGGTTATGGGTGTTGAAGTCGCCCAGTAACATGAAAGGTGGCGGCAATTGGGCGATAAGCGCAGCCAGGACATGCTGTGGGACATCACCATCCGGTGGAAGATACAGACTGCAGACAGTAACAGCCTGTGGCATCCATACCCGAACAGTGACAGCCTCTAAAGGTGTTTGTAGAGGGACAGACTGGCTGTGAAGAGAGTGAAGGACATAGATGCAGACGCCACCAGACACTCTTTCATAAGCTGCCCGGTTCTTATAATAACCCTGATAGCCACGGAGGGCGGGGGTTCGCAATGCTGGAAACCAAGTTTCCTGAAGAGCAATGCAGAAGAAAGGGTGTACGCTGATAAGTTGTCGGAGCTCAGCTAGATGATGGAAGAAACCGCTGCAGTTCCACTGGAGGATGGTATTGTCCATGACTCAGAAAGGTGTGAAGGGACTGGGAAGGCAGATTACGCCGCTGGGTCACCTGCTGCCTCCGATTGAGCACCTGTGCCAGTGCTACCCATGGTGTTTGAGGGACCGGCGAGATAGAGGTCCTCAGCAGATGCCAGAATCTCCACCTCGACCTCAGACGCAGAGCTGGAAGGTTGCGGTGGGGTGGCTGCCACCGCACGTTCCTTAGGCTGAGAGCTCTTCTTCTTGGATTTCTCACGCTGCTCCTTGGGTTTCACAGGCTGGGAGGGCTTCACCGATTCAGTCTCCGGGACGGAGGAGGATTGCGAAGCCCTACGACCAGCGGATTGTGGGCACTTACGCCACTGTCGGTTGTCAGCCTTCCCGCTTGTGGAAACCTGGGAAGGGATGGATCCAAGGGACCCCTTGCAAGCATGAGAAGCCGAAGAAGTTGGACACTTCTCCGGCTTAGAAGTGGGGACGGATGTCCTCGATGTGTGGGGGGTGTTGCTCCCGAGGTAGGTAGCACAGGAGCAACAGGGGGGATAATGCCCCCATGGGCAAGGGGGCATGTGGAGTTGTACGGCTCTGTGATTGGGCTGGAATATGCTGAACTTATGGGGCTAACATGGTTGTCATTGCAGCAGCATAGGAGGAAGTCATTCGTACCGTATGTAGTCATTCATATTTCTGCTTGGCCTCAGTATAGGTCAGTCGGTCCAGGGTCTTACATTCCATGATTTTGTGCTCTTGCTGTAAGATCCTGCAGTCTGGGGAGCAAGGTAAATGGTGCTCTCCACAGTTGACACAGATGGGAGGCGGGGCACATGGCGTATCGGGATGTGATGGGCATCCACAATCTCGACATATAAGGCTGGAAGTGCAGCGGGAAGACATATGGTCGAACTTTCAGCACTTAAAGCACCGCATCGGGGGAGGGATATAGGGCTTGACATCACATCGGTAGACCATCACCTTGACCTTCTCCGGTAATATATCACTCTCGAAGGCCAAGATGAAGGCACCGGTTGCTACCTGGTTGTCCCTCGGACCCAGACGAACGCGCCAGACAAAATGGACACCTCGACGCTCTAAGTTGGCACGCAGCTCGTCATCAGACTGCAAAAGTAGGTCCCTATGGAAAATAATACCCTGGACCACATTTAAACTCTTATGTGGTGTGATGGTAACGTTAACATCCCCCAACTCGTCACAAGCAAGTAACCTGCGTGACTGGGCAGAGGATGCTGTTTTTATCAAAACTGACCCAGAGCGCATTTTGGACAAGCTCTCCACCTCCCCAAACTTGTCCTCTAAATGCTTTACAAAGAACTGAGGCTTCACGGATACAAAGGATTCCCCATCAGCTCTGGTACAGACGAGATATCTGGCGAATACGTCTCACTTTCATTCATTGCCTTTCATTCTTCCCATGGTGTGGCCAGGGAGGGGAACGATTTGGCGTCATAAACGTTAGCTTTAAAATGAGCCCTCGAATGCTTAGAGACTGCTGATGGATGGCCATCAGCAATAGAAGATGTTCCATGCTTCATTGCGTATCATCCAACCTGATGCCACCTACTCCAACCAAGGGCCCTCCCCATGGGCGCCACCCAGCCACAGGAAGAGCCACCTGGCAGGATGGCCATTGCCGGGAGTCCTGATGCCCCAGGGAGTTGGGCATCTACTCCTTGGCATACATGGGGAGTAAACGGCGCAGGCATCAGTAGAGCGATCCCTGTGTTGTCAGGGGGCTACAACCAACAGGGTACATGGCAGCCCCACCACAACGGACTGGCTACCGTGCTGGATATTAGGTGCAATAAAGTCCATGGTCGTCACCTCCGCAAAAAGCAACACTGTGCAGTGCATAATGGAAATTGCACCCAGGAATGCATCCTCGCCCAAGAGATGGAGAATGAGAGGGACGGCAATGCGACGATGGTAAGGCTGGCTAGAGGTCTCAATGCACAATGGACAAAATGAACCATGTAAGGCGCCCTTCCCCAATCGGCTCGCTCTTCAGAAGAATTTGGAGATATGGAGGTCAAACCCGACAGGGGACCATCACATAAGGCCGAAACGTTTGAGACTCCTTTTAGTTGCCTTTTACGACAGGCAGGAATACCTCGGGCCTAGTCTTACCCCCGAACCCGCAGGAGGGTTTGGCTGTGTACTGTATGAGCAACTAACTTAAGTACAAACTGTCTACCTATCTATCATGAGGTATTTGATAAGAAAAAAAAAATGACAAGATGGAAAACTGAAGTGTTTCACTTTATTCCTTAACAATTCACATCAGAGTCAAATACGATGAAATATATTGTACACATAAAATAAGATGAAGAAACAGACATTACACAGGACAATGACAAAGGCTGAAAACTGATAGTTCAAGAAATTATCTACACCATTGCTAGTAACCTGCCTATAGCAATTTTGGAGTTGATTCACCAGAGGGCAGACAACAATAGTAATAGCAATAAAATACTATAATAGTATCTGATGACTCTTCCACAAGGAAAAGAAAAACAATGAACAGCAGTCCCATCAATTATGTGATCATTAAAGACAGAGCACAGGTCTGGTTTGGGAATATATGGGGAATGAAATCAGCCATGTCCTTTACAGAGGAACGATGTTGGCATGCCTCTTAATTGATTCCAGGAAATCACGGAAAACCTAAATCTGGATGACAATTTGAACTGCTGTCCTCCCACACATGAGCTCAGAGTCTTCCTACTGCACCACCTGACTCACTTTTACAGAACAGTGGCATTGTGGACATATAATGGAACAAAATTATCACTTACCTGAAAGCCAGCATTTGTCCCTTGTTCCACAAATACAATGTATCTTAGTGCCTTGCTCCACAGATTACGGACTGTTTCCAACCTTACTTCTGTTGAAGGCAACTCCAGTAAAGAGTAGGCACTGATAACAATATCAAATTTTATCTGTGAAAAGGGAAAATCTAGAGAAAAAAAATGAAACACAGAATTCTTAACAAAGTACTCATAAAAATAAAAATATCTTACTAGAAGGGACTGAAAAATTGAAAAAAAATATTATGGAACTGTTTGGAAGTTTGTGGTGCTGGTGGTGGTAGTGGTAGTGGTGGTGGTGGTGGTGGTGGCAATAATAAAATGAAATGATTATTTTCATTACATATAAACCATTGGAAACAAGATCATGGTTCAGCAAAAACAGAATGCTGGTGGTATGTCCACCTATAAGCATTATAGTAAGTATATCAGAAAAACTAGTGTACATGCTTTCCCGGATTGTGCATGTTCATATTTTCACATGTGTATTTCTTCATTGATGAATCCTGGGAATGCAGCCATATGGCTTTCCAGAATTTTATTGATTGTTTCTTAGGAATGTTCATTTCATAGTATAATAGATGAACTTACACAGTAAGTCATTAGGGAAAAAATGGCATGGATACAAGAGTTACGTGTGATGATAAACATTTCACAGATGATTATCACTTTTATGGATGAATCAATATTGACATACATGAGAACTAGCACAATCTATCCTGTACAGATGCGTCACAGTAGGTGCAAGTTCCAGGGTTAACTATTACCCTAGCAGTGGATTATAATTGATAGTCTGTATTTCTCAATTAACCAGGACACTCTGACTGAATATCTACACTTTCCATGTAATCTATTGTCTGTGTGCTCTGAGAATGGCTTTTACACAACACAATGGTCTCCTTCCAAGTTTGAAAAGCTTAATCCAAAACACTCATAAGCAAATGAACTAGAGGTAGGTGTGGTTTTGGAGATGGACAGCTCCTGTTGCAAGATGAATGAAATGGTTTGGCATTTCAAGTGACTAGGAAGCTGTCAGATGACGTACCACTCATCATTGTTCTTTTTATGCTCTAAGAAGGTTGACTAGACTGAAAAGCTATGGTAAAGTACAAGTACAAGTACAAGTACTGATGGCAAAGTACAAGTACATCAAAAACCATATCACGTGGCTAATCCTGCTTGGTAACAAAGTACCATTAAGGCTTATAGTGGGGTTAATCTTGTATGGATAATGTTTACACAAGATGAAATGGAGCCCCTGATACGTTTTTGTTACCACAAACTGAGTATGGTCATGGGACCCTTCTGTCTGACAACATACAACTTCAGCAGAACACTCAGTTGCATCTCAGTTGTGTCAGAACGGTTTCAGAAACACATGATGGACATCTCAATTGTGTCAGAACGGTTTCAGAAACACATGATGGACATCTGAATATTTGTTCAAGACATATATGTCTTAGACCCAGTCATACCAATTTCCCTGAGTTGGGGATAGTGATTACGCCATCAGGGATCTAGATGGATCCCCAACAACTTTGACATTTCATAGTGTCCATGCCATGATCTACCACTGCTATCATTACGAAAGAAAGGGCTGCTACATGCCACTAGGTATGTCTACCTCACTTTCCACAAAAATACACCCAATTATAAGGGTGTAGAGGCACTATAAAGGTATTATCACAAAAAGCTATCTATACTGCCACATTACTGTTAGACAGGAGCATATCAATATAACTGCCAGGCACAACTGAAAGCTATTCACTGAACAAAATTGGACTTCAAAAATAGGAAAACAATAAGAGATGAAAAAGATCCTATCTGCACACAAACAATGCTTTATGCATCTTCTTTTCAAGTTTCTTTTTTTTATTATTCTTTAATAACTGATGATGTACAAAGGGATAAACACTACCATCTCATAAAAAGTATTCTGTTAACTGCAAACAACTGCCATCACATACAACACTGGGCGCTATTTTCACTCCTCACACTCTTCTACTATTTGTCTACTGGCAGTATTTCGAATTTTATGTCCTGATGGTAAAGACTCAACAATCAACTTAGATTAGCAATACATTATCTGATCACACAAATTGTCTCCTATTTAGAAACAATGGAACCCATTTAGACAAACAAACCAGTACACATCTGCAACAATTATTACGTGTACCTGCAATGACAGTCTTTGATGAACAGTGATAGAGTGGATAAGTCAATACCACATAAAAGGGTTATTCACATACATATAGACTCAATATCACTAGTGGATTTCAAGGTGAGCAAAGCAAAGCATTTAACTGAACACCACATGATATTCAGTCCGCCTCTGCTGTTCAGTTCTCAGCATTTCTGGCTGCTATGTGGAAGACCCAGCTTCGGTTCACAGTACTGCCAGGGATATTTCCTTGGTGAGAGGACTGGAACAGGGTGCACTCACAGCCTTGTGATGCCAACTGTGGGGCTACTTGAGTGAGAAGCAACAGTTCCAAGACAAATAAAGTCAACAACAGGCAGGAGAGTGGAATGATGACCCCATATTCCTCTGAACCACATACAATGATGACTGCCAGAGGATGACACAGTGGTCGATCACTCCTGGTTGGCCCATCAGGGCCAGAACAAATAGTTTTGCTTTGCTTTGTTTTGCTTTACTTTACTTCACTTACCTTAATATACACTAACAATGTTCAGTCTGCATACACTGAAATGACAAAAGTCACATGTTAGCGATATGCAAATATACAAATGGTGGCAGTATTGTGTATACAATGTATAAAAGGACAGTGCATTGTTGGGTAATCGTTGACTGGAAATGGTTATGAAACTTCCTGGCAAATTAAAACTGTACGTCGGACCGAGACTCAAACTCGGGACATTTGCCTTTTGCGGGCAAGTGCTCCACCATCTGAGCTACTCAAGCATGATCACGACCCATCCTCACAGATTCAATACTGCCAGTACCTCGTCTGGCAGAACTGAAGCTGTGAGGACAGAGCACTTGCCCGCGAAAGGCAAATGTCCTGAGTTCAAGTCTCGGTCCGGCACACAGTTTTAATTTGCCAAGAAGTTTCATATCAGCACACATTACACTGCAGAGTGAAAATCTCATTCTGGAAATGGTTATCTTTGGCTACTTGGAGAGCATTTGCAGCCATTCAGGGACCTTTTTGTGTTATGTGTCGACACGCGGGTCCGACATGTACTAATGGACCGCGGCCGATTTAAGCTACCACCTAGCAAGTGTGGTGTCTGGCGGTGACACCACATTTTGTTTCCAAACAATAATGGAATTTTTATAGATGACAATATCCATGTCAGTGGGTCACAACTGTTCATAACTGATTTTAACGACATTCTCGACAGTTCGAGGAAATGATTTGGCCAGCCAGATCGCCCAACATTACTCCTTTCGAACATTTATGGGATGTAATCGAGAGGTCAGTTCATGCACAGAATCAAGTGCTGGCAGCACTTTCACAATTATGCCTGAGTAGAGATGCAGCATGGATCACTATTTCTGCAGGGGCTTCCAATGACTCGCTGAGTCCATGCCATGCCGAGTTGCTGCATCATGTCACGCAAAAGGAGGTCTGACATGATATTAGGAGGTATTCCATGACTTTTTTGTCACCTCAGTTTACACGCAGTACCTCACCATCTCCCACACACACACACACACACACACACACACACACACACACACACACACACACACACACACACTAGATCATTTAGTTGTGGCATTTACTTATATAACTCACATTTTCTTGCAACCATTAATTACAATATCTATGAAAATACATCATATTCTGTAATTTCTTTACACAAAAGATGGTTTAAGTACTAGAAAAAAATATAAAAATCTTCTCCTTACTGTGTGTGAGGCTGGCAGAAACTGTCGATAAAAGATCCCTTTTGGAAGATCTTTGTTAGCATTTCCATCTCTCACAATAAGACTTGAAATTTCATTCATATCACGGGAGGAATCCACACAAAAATATTCCTTCATGGTCTCTCTCCAGACTGAATTAACAGCCCTAAAATTAAAAATTCTATCAGTAAAATTTTTAACATGGTTTTCTATGTTATTACTGTAATTAGAATCTATGTCAGAAATAACAACAGGTATATAAACAATATTTTCAAAATTTTCAAGCTTACTCATAAAACCAGTACTGACATTTACAACAGCATGGCCTTCCTGACACTGGTTTGCAAAACTAAAGGATGAAAGTAACTTTCGCATAATGTGTCACTGCCATCTAACACAGCTCGATGAAACTTGGGCCATATGTAGAAAGAACTGCTACAGTATAGTACAGAAGGTAAATGAAAGAAATAGACAATGAGATGAACAGAAATGACACTTTTATTCAGAGACAATAATTACACTGAAATCACAGCGACTCATGATGGTCTCCTGGATATCGCAAAAGGCGGAACGTATTTATTAATAGGGTGAGTTATCACCACAGATGGCAATGCATTCACTGCATTGTGTTCCCATGCTGGCCAAAATGATGGTAAGGAGCTCTCATGGTAGGGTTTTCCGTCCCCCATCAGTATGGTCACTACTGGCGAATGGTCACTGGTGCATGCAAAAATACTGTAAGATATCTTCTTGATGCATCCAACATGTGCTTGATGGACTGGTTATAACGACATGCAGAGAGACCCTCCTCTGTATGGATGTCACAGAGATGGCGGCCGCAGCATTGGGAGATGACAGTGTGAATCCATTTTGGGGACGAGCAAACCTGTGTACCCAGACAGCCACCCCGGCCCGGAAACAGGATGACAGCTACACAGGTTGGCGTACCTGGTCAGGCCACAAGAGATACAGTGTAACACTTATATTGATTACGAATAGCCTTAGCATGGTACACCTCGATGGTGCTATGAGAGGCAACTGAAAGCAGCATTAGAAGGGATTTGCCTTGGATGTGGATCCGGCTATTATTTGGTATTCATGGAATAATGGAATAGCTCTAATATGTTGAAAATCAGACTCCAAGAAGGTCAGCTGGCCAAGTCTTATAGGAATGTTCTGATTTCTTACATTGACAGAACTCAAACTGAGCAACAATGACATGCATCCATTTACAGTAATATTTTGAAAACAGGTCACACATGTTATCAAAAGAGAGTGAAGATGGATTCTGCAGGGGGGCCAGTTGACAAAGAAGTTGATACACACAAGCTGATAATCAGGATAAGAAGAAAGCACAGCATAAGGTGACATCAGTGAATCCAAATGCATGAGAATGCTTCCACAACCATTTTCCATAGGCTTCCAATTCTTCAACATGCTCATTGTAATCCGGAAACAGTAGCAGATACATGACCAGAGAGGTGACAGGCAAAACACGAGTTGCAAGGGACAATGCAGCAGGTGACACAGGTTAAGATGGATCCGAACTGGCCAAATCAGAGGCAGGCATTTGCAATACCTGGGTTTCATTGTGTTGCGCTGTCACGAGCACCTCCTGCTGTGGACTGAGATGCTGCAACATCACAGTAAGAACCCCTTGCTGATCAACCAGCTGGCATAAAAGCTCATCAGTAGCACCATCAGACATTGTAAACGCAACAGATGACTGAAAACCGCATGGAGAACAATCCCACACTAGTCATCACTTGCATTGTAGCTTGGACAACACACAATATACCCAAGATTATTAGTACAATTTTATGAGACTGTAGCATGTATACCAACCACCATAACATAAAGTGAACACAGTAAGATAAGACAAATATATGCAGGCAGTAGTAACATAACTGAGCATGAGTACAGCATGGCAGGGTTTAAATAGGCACTCGCCCGTAGTGGGCTCTATCTTAAGTTCACAGTATTGCCTTTACGCAGCACATTCTTGCGGTTGACAACACACTGCTAATGGCACGGCTTTCAAGTGTGTGCACATTACTTCATTTCCCCAGATAATTCATTCTGATAATTAAATGAAATATGCAACTGTCATATTTAAAAACTGGAATTATAGTACTTACCAAATGGCTGTCCCAGCACCAGATCCAAAATCTAATAGTGACTTTGGTTGGAATTCAGGAACTCTTTTAGATATCTCTTTCATTATTCTGAACAAAACAGCATATTCCGCAGCTGACCTTCCAATCAAGTACACAAGTGATTTTGTTTTGTCATACTCTATGGACTGCCACTTATATAAATGTTGTTTCAGCACTTTTTGAACCAGTCCCTTGTACTTTTCTCTGAAGAATTCCTTTTCTTCAACACCAAACAGAGGATTTTCAAGGCCATCTGTCAAAAAATTCAATATTTATATTATATTCTAATGCTAAAAATACAATGAGGACCAACATCATAAAATGTAATAATGTAAATTGTAGTAAATTTGGCTGTAACATGCTGTGGTGGACATAGAAATTCAGACACTCAGAACCAGAGATGCTGCTTCAGTACCTGAGAAAACCTCAAAATAGGACCAACCAGAATATAAGTGGCAACAAATGAGAGTGACCTGTTTTGCACGTAATGTCAAGTATTCTGATTTTTGTTTACTTAGTATCCATCATTTACAAATTCTCCACGTTTTTGTCTTGAGCAGTTGTGACGGGGATGGCGTATATCCATTTCAAACTAGTCACCCTGCTATTCACCACAGCATATGCATGGTCGGACAGGAATTCAAACCCCCTTAAACCAGACTATAGCCACAGTGCCTTAGCTACTGAGTCACCTTACACAGTAAATCTATCGATTATTCATGGCATGTTTCCTTGGATTTTTGGCTCACATATATACTAGTAACACCATCTATAAAAACAGAGATAAGGTATCCTTCAAATAAGTAGCCTACAATACAATACTGGCCCAATTTTCTGAGTAGAACTTGTCAACCATCTCTAAGTTTGGTTTCTGTAAAGTTGTCTTTACAGAGGAGGCCATATCTTGTGTCACAAACGAAGCCTTGACAGAGCTCAGAGCTAAAACAGAAAAATTATCCTTTTCGTATTTACTGTGATGAAAGGGGCCATGTGTACATGAGTTGTGCTTGTGTGAATATATGTGGATTTTCTACTTCTGGAGGTGCACTTTGTCCAAGTGTGGAAATATTTCTAGCATCTTTTTCATTGTACATGTATCTCCTCTAAGTGGCGAGTAGCAATCTCTCCTTTCCGTATCATGGTTGTATGGCCACAACCATTTTTTTAAAAAAATAGGATTGTTAAGGCTACATGTTTAAATTAGAGGCATAATTATTTGAGAGGCTACTGACTAACAATTTAAGAGAAATGATTAACTTCTAGCTACGTTACCTGTATTTGGGTAATCGGAGGTTTTGAAGGGAAAAAAATTGTTTGTCAGTTTGGTCTGTGAGAATATAATCTGAATATAATCTGACATGTTTTGATAAAAATTTGTATTTGTCTGGTAACTGTATATGTCTTTATTGGCAAAATGGAGTACAAGAAGGTTCTCTACTATGTTTTTTGTATTGAGCAAGATGTGAAAGAAAACTGGATTTATTTCTGTTCTTGAGACAGTACACCTATGTGTTTAAAATCTTTTTGTAAAAGTTCTACCAGTGTAGCCAATACAGAAGATTAGGCATGAATTAGAAATAAGTTTGTACTCACTAGATATTTTGTATTACTGAGTGGTAGTTTGGAGGCTGTTGATTGTTTTGTGTATTATCACTGGCTTGAAAACTTATTCTTTCATCATATGTTAAGAAAAATTTTGGCAGTTCGGTAAGAGATTTTCCCCATGTTGGTCTATTTTTGGAATCCAACACAGCAGCAATTCTGCAAAGGCGTGGATTCAGCATGTCCTAGGTAAGTTTCTGGATATATATGGTACCAGAAGTTTATATGCAGGTCTACAGTTACATTTACATCAACATACATACTCCGCAAGCCATCGTATGGTGTGTGGCAGTGGGTACCTTATATCACTAGTAGTCATTTCCTTTCCTCTTCCACTCACAGACAGAATGAGGGAAACAAAACTGCCTATATGCCTTCATACAAGCTCAAATTTCTTTTATCTTCATGGTCCTGTAAAATGTATATTGGTGGCAGCAGAATCATTCAATAGCCAGTTCTCTCAATTTTCTCAAAAGTGTTCGGCAAAAGACTGTAGACTTCCCTCCAGGAAATCCCATTTGAGTTCATGAAGCATCTCTGTAATACTTGTGCATTTACTGAACCTACTGGTAACAAATCTAGCAGCCCATCTCACAATTGCTTCAATGTCATCCTTTAATCCAATCTGGTGCAGATCCCAAACAGTCCCCATTACAGATGAACCACAGTCCTAAAATTGTCCCAATAAACCGAAGTTGAGCTTTCGCCTTCCAAACCACATCCTAACATGCTCGATCCATTTGATATCACGTTCTAACATTTGCCCGGACATGTAAATGATGTGACTGTGTCAAGCAGGACACTACTAATTCTGTATCTGAATATTATAGGTTTGTTTTTTCTACTCATCCGCACTGAGTTACATTTTTCTACATTTAGAGCTAGCTGCCAGCCATCACCAACTAGAAATTTTGTCCAAGTCATCTTGTATCCACCTACAGTCCCTCACATTTGTCATCCCCCATACACCATAGCATCATCAGCAAGCAAGCAGAGATTGCTCGCTACCCTGTCTACCAGGTCATTTACATATACAGAACATAACAGCATCCCGAACACACTTCCCCGGGGCACTCCTGTCTATATCCTTATCTCTGATGAACATTCATTGTCAGGGATAACATATTGGGTTCTATTTCTTAAGAAGTCTTCAAGCCACTCACATATCTGGGAACCCATACCATATGCTTGTACCTTCATTAACAGTCTGCATAGGGGCACAGTGTCAAATGCTTTCCAGAAATCTAGTAATATGGAGTAGGCCAGGAAATTCTTGTAAATTATCAGCTGTAGGCACTGAGCTGGCACCCAATAGAATCCCAGATGTGATTAATTAGGTGCAGATAAGGAAAATTTGGTGGCCAAGACACTAATGTGAGCTAACTATTGTGTCCCTCAAACCACTGTAACACAGTTCTGCCTTTATGACATGAATTGTTATCGTGCTGGAAGATATCATGACTGTCAGAGAAGACATCAAGCACGAAGGCATGTTGATAGTCTGTAATAATATTCAAGTACATCACAGCAGTCATACCACAGAGCTTATGGAAGCCGTCAGAGAAGACATCAAGCACGAAGGCATGTTGATAGTCTGTAATAATATTCAAGTACATCACAGCAGTCATACCACAGAGCTTATGGAAGCCCAGATGAATATTCGCCATAGCATAATACCAACCCATTGTTCTGTGTCTGAGCATGGTCCATTCATCCATTCGTCTGAATGTTGGCATGACCATCAACCTGGGGTAATAAGAAATGTAGCTCATCCGACCAGGCACTGTGATTCATCTAATGACGCAACACAATTCATCTGATGATGCAACATGATTCCATTGATCCACAGTCCAATCTCAACACTGCAGTCATAACCGACTATATCATTATGCAAACATAGAGGGATCATCTGCTGCAGAGACCTATTTTCAACTATGCACACTGGGCAATGTGCTCTGAATGAATTGCGCCTGGACCAGCACTGTACTCTTTCACAGATCACCATCTATCGGGTTTTACAAAATGGGCAAGACTCCGATCTCCACCTTCTGTGTTGAGGCGTGCATGCCCAACACATCACTGCCTACCCATGGTTGCACCATCCTTTCAGCACTTTGCATAGATGCTCATGACACTAGCATGTGAACAACCAACCAGCTTCACTTTTCCTGAGATTCTAGTTACCAGGTTCCAGGCCATAGCAATCTACTTTTAGTCAAAAATCTACTCACCAAGAGGCAGCAGAAGAACACATGTATAAAACAAAGGTTTTACTTATGCGAGCTTTTGGAGCCAGCGGCTCCTTCTCTCAGAAGAGAGGTGAAGGGAAATGAACTGGAGAACTTTATGTAAAGGAGTAGAGTAAGAAAAAGTCTCCATGAAGCCCGGATTAGGGGAGACTTGCCAGACAGGATGTCATAGATGTCATAGATTCAGAAACAGGTGGGCACTGGCTGTGGAAATGTTCAGCAGCAGACACACCATGTAGGTGGGGATATTGGTATAGAGGGAGGTGGCATCAATGTTGAAAAGAAAAGTGTGTGCTGGGATCAGATCAGTGTAGACTGCACCAGACGATATTTGGAAACCAACGAACTTAAAAGTGGAAGACAGGGTAATATGCAAGACAGAGATTACTGCTTAAACATCATGCACGAGTTAATAAGTGCGAAAACTTTAGTGCATTATATGTAACAGAGGTGGGAGAGCGACAGTGAAAAATATACAGGTCAGAAAATGAAAGATGTAGAAAACTTAAATGGAGTGAAGAAAGTAGTTACCATGAAGAAATGCTGAGATGGAAGAAATTAATGTAAATTAAGGCCAGGTGGGTGGTGAGAACCGAGGACATGTTGTAGCGCTAGTTCCCACCTGCGGAGTTCTGAGAAACTGGTGTCTGGAGGAATAATCCAGAGGGTGCATGTTGAAACAGGCATGGGGGTCACAACTGTCATGTTGTAGAGCATGTTCTGCAACAGGATATTGTGTGTTGCCAGTATACACACTCTGCCCATGCCATCAATTGTAACTGACAATTTGCTGGTAGTCATGCCAATGTAAAAGGCCAAACAGTGTTTATATAACAGCTGATACATGACATGTCTCATTTCACAGGTGGCTGTCAGTTCGATAGTATATGTTTTCGCCATTTACAGGGCTGGTATAGATGATGGTACGAGGGTGCCTAGAGTAAATCTTGCAAAGGGGACAATCACAGGGGTAGGAGCCATAGGGCAGGGAGATGGATGCAGAAGGAGGATCTGACAAGGGTGTTGTGGGGATTGGGAGGGTGATGAAAAGCTACTCTAGTTGTGGTGGGCAAAATCTCAGACAGATTGGATCTCATTTCAGGGCATAATTTTAGGAAGTCATGGCCTTGTGGAAGTACCTGATTAATACATTTAAGATGAGTACAATACCGAGTGACAAGTGGTGTGTTCTGAAGTTGTTTTTTTGGAGGGATCAGCAGTACTAGGACTGGATGTGATGGCTCAGGAAATCTGCTTTTGAACTAGGCTAGTGGGGTAATGATGTCCAGTGAAGGCTGTGGTGGGAATGGTGGTGTGTCACTGTAAAGAGTCTGCATCCAAACAAATATATTTGCCTCGAATGCCAAGGCTATATGGGAGGGAACATTTGACATGGAAAGGATGGCAACTCTCAAAATGTCAGTACTGTTGTGTGTTAGTAGGTATGATGTGGACAGGAGTGTGTAGCTGGCCTCCTGTGAGGATGAAATTAAAATCACAGACAGTGGCACGGGATTCAGAATAAGACCATGTGATGCGTAATGGGGAGAAGGTATTCAGAGATTCCAGGAATCTTAACAGGTCAGCCTCACCATGAGTCCATATGCTAAAGATGTCATCAATGCATGTGAATCAAACCATGGGCTGAAAGCTTATGGATTCCAGGAAAGCCCCCACTAAGCGACCCATGAAAAGGTTAGCATAGGAGGGAGCCATCCTGGTTCCCATGGCCGTACCCCTGATCTTTTTGTTTGTCTGCCCCTCATAGGTGAAGTAGTTGTTAATAAGTATAAAGTTAATTAAGGTGAGCAGGAAGGATGTCATAGATTCAGAAACAGGTGGGCACTGACTGTGGAAATGTTCAGCAGCAGACACACCATGTAGGTGGGGATATTGGTATAGAGGGAGGTGGCATCAATGTTGAAAAGAAAAGTGTGTGCTGGGAGTGGGATGGGCAAGGGTTTCAGACAATCTAGGAAATGGTTGGTGTTTTTAATATAGGAGGGAACTCTTTGTCCTGTGGGTTGAAGGTGCTGATCAAAGGCAAAGAGATGTTCTATGGGTACTCTGAAGCCAGCAACTACAGGCCACCCAGGATGATCGAGTTTGTGAATCTTAGGAAGAAGGTAAAAGGTGGGGATTCATTGTTTGCATGAGGTAAGAAGTTCTACAGATTGAGGTGTCATTAGTTTGAATCACAGGGATGGGATCTTGATGGCAGATCCTGTATGTAGAGGTGTCAGACAGCTGGCGTAGATCTTCACTAACATATTCCTGTCAGTCATGTACCACAGTAGTAGATTCTTTGTCTGTTGTGAGAATAATGTTGGAGTCATCAGCTTTTCATGAATGGAGAGCCTGAAGTTCTGCAGAAGACATGTTATAGGGACCTGAGGAAGAATTGTGAAGCAATGTTGAATGTGAGGAATTCTTAGAAGACTTGTAAAAAATGATTTTGAGGTAGTGGTGGTGGATCAAGTTGGGATTGTGGTCAGAACTGTTCAACGTAGGATTCAATGTCAAGCCTTTTTTTTTAATTTTTATTTTACGTGTTCTCCTGCCGCCGCTTGATGATTACATGTTTTATCTGTCCAATTACGTTATCTTATTAAAAATTGATTATTTTCACTATGTTTAGTTGAAGTTGCTTGTATCAGTGGATGTTCCCATTTGCAGCCTGTATCAATGCTAGAATGATTCCCCATTCATATCTGCTCATCTTATATACTTTTTTTACCATGTCAAATGACCACAACACTACCAGATGCCATTCGATCTTGTGGTGGGAAGTGGTCATAATGTTTCAGATCAGTGTAAGTCACTGCATGAGATTGATTTTATGATTACTTCCTTTTTCTTTGACTTCTTCTTCATCTTCTTCTTCTTCTTCTTCTTCTTCTTCTTCTTAACACTCACACTGCAACATTAAGGAAGTTATTAACTGTTGATCTGGAGAATGCCACTTTATGTTCATGTGGGTGGCAAAATTAGTTGTGTGTGGTAGTATCGGTAATTGCTTCACAATAATTAGAAAATTATGCTTCTATTTTCTGCTTGGGGTTTTTAATGCTACCGAGTGTGAAAGGGTACAGATTTTTGTCAGAAAATTTTTCAATAAATATTTATGGTGTGAACATTTCTGTACCTGGACCTTTTCTAAATGAACAAGCATTCGTATGTACAGGAGCAAGCAAGTATAAAAAAGGTTAATAGTAAATGTGTTTCCATTCAATTTTATTATATACGTGATACTTTTTCATTAGAACGAATGTCATGTTTTGCATCTTTTTGTTCCAACTCAGCTTCTCCTTGTGCATCACACAGTGGTCATGACTTCTAATGGCCTTTTGCAACAAATATCAGCTTTTGGTAGTCTACCACCAAACAGGTTTCTTTGGACACTGACAACAACAATACATTTAAAGAGTATCATCTACAAGAATAACTGGTTGTCTTAGGACTATCACAAACAATTGGGATCTGGTGACATGGCACGCTGTCATCCATTAAAATTGCAATTGTTGTTTTGGAACCTGAAGTGCATGAATGGCTGCAAATGTTCTCCACGTAGCTGAACATAACCACTTTCAGTCAATGACCAGTGCAGCTGGACCAGAAGAACCAGTCCATTTCTTTAAGCACAGCCCACACCATTATCGAGGCACTACCAGCTTGCACAGTGCCTTGTTGACAACTTGGGTCAGCAGCCTACTGGGGTCTGCACCACACTTGAATACTACCATCAGCTCTTACCAACTGAAATAGGGACTCATTGACCAGAATACTGTTTCCCAGTTATCTAGGGCCCAAACAATATGGTCATATCCCTAGGAGAGGTGCTGCAGATGGTGTCATGCTGTTAGCAAAGGCACTCGTGATGACTGTCTTCTGTTATAGCCAATTATCATCAATTTCTGGTACACTTTCCCAATGGATACATTTGTTGTACATCCAACATTGATTTCTGTGGCGATTTCATGAAGTGTTGCTTGTCTGTTAACACTGACAACTCTATACAGACGTATTTTTCACAGTCATTAAGTGAAGGTTGTCAGACACTGTGTTGTCTGTCATGAGAGGGAATGCCTGAAATGTGGTATTCTCAGCACACTCTTGACACTGTGGATCCCATAATATTGAATTTCCTAATTATTTCTGAAATAGATTGTCCCATGCATCTACATCCAACAACCATTCTGTGTTCAAAGTCTGTTAATTCCCATCATGCAGCCACAAACATGTCAGAAACCTTTTTTGCCTGAATCACCTGAGTATAAATGACAGCTCCACCAATACACTGCCCTTTTATACCTTGTGTACGCAATACTACCACCATCTGTGTATGAGCATATCACTATCCCATGACTTTTGTCACCTCAGCGCATCATACCATATAAATAAAAGTTATTTACTAAAATAACTTCTGGGATATTAAACAACATAATTACACCTGCATTACATTACATTTGGCATGAGAATATTTTAATATACTGCAAGTGAATTTTTGCCAGACGTGTGGTCTTAAAGAAGAGGGAAGATGGAGAAGTAGAAACTACACTAATTCCTTTACGCATTATTTGGTGGGAATTTAAAATCAAGTGACATCTTTCAAATGGTTGCATTCTGGCGTTCCATGTTCAAATGAATGTTGTGCTGTAACTCAACAAGTTTTTATCGTGGCTCTCTCTCTCCTCTGCTGTTCCATTAAGAGAATAAGAGCATTTTTCCCAAAGGCATACCATAAGGCAATAAACCAAATTCAATATTATAATTACTTTAGTTCAACATGTTAGTGCTCAAGAGAGTATATTCTGGATGTAACAACCAAAGATGTTTTTTCTACCCTTTCTCACACCAAGACCATATCCACAAACCAGCATGATGCTTTACGAAGGAAGGAAGGAAGGAAGGAAGGAAGGAAGGAAAGTCTGGGTTTTTTGTGTCTTATTGAAGACAAGGTCATTAGAGATTGAAAACAAGTTCATATTGAGCAAGAAATGGGAGGGAAATGATTCATGTCTTTTGCAATGGACCTAGCCTAGCATCCACCTTAAGTGATTTAAGAAAACCATAGAAAACATAAATCTGGATGGTCAGATGGGAATTTGAACCACTGTCTTCCTGAAAGCAAGTCCAAAATCTTACCACTGCAGCACTTCACTTGGTGGTGCTTTAAGAATAGTTACACAAACCTTTGACATACTTTATCCAAAGATGAGACTGAAATGGATAAGAACTACTTGCAAAAATAAACTACTTTTCCACTAAGTGTGTGGAGTTATTTGCAGCTATTAATAATTTTATCCTGGTAGTTTTGTCGGGATTAGCACAATATGAGGTAATTGACCTTTGCTTGATGTGAACAAAATAAGTCTGGAGGTTTCACGGAACAAAACTCTTTATTTCAGTAACAGTGTCCGCCAAACAGATTGAACCAGTGGTTAATCTCTAAGTTGAGTATGAATCCAAACACTTAACTCACAGGTGAAACATTTTGAATGTGCACATAACCCAAGAAGAGGTAAAACAGAAAAAAAATGGTCACTGACGCTGTATCCCTGAGAAATTGGTACTCAACAATACATAACAATATGGAATAAACAAAGTCATATAAAAATTCACAAGCCAAAGAATAAACAATACAAAAGAATATAGAACATATTATGAAAAATAGCACCCCTGGTGGTTGGCGAAGAAACTGTTTGACAGCTGAAATTCATTTGTTAACACAGATCACACACATACAAGACTGCACCACTGAACACTATAACATCGCCAGTTGACACAAACTTCTTAGCAGATGCTACATCAGCCCTCACAACAGAAGCACAGCATCATCACGTAACTGAGCCAGGAAGTGTACATGGTGACCGGAATGAGTTGTGCACTCTTTGTCGGTCAGCGTCGGCTGGTTGTTGCTCCTGTGGTAGGAACTGTGTCACCTGTACTGAAGGTTGCTGTAGTCTCAGTGCTATGGCAGCAGCTCTTCTTTGAACAAGTATGTAGGTTTGACACGGTTAATGGCAACAGTCATTGGCTTGCCGTTTACGACAATGTCTAAAGTCTGTCTGCTTTGTTGTAGGACATGGGCCAGTGATTGGTGGTTGCAGCGGTGGCTTAATACTGTCTGTTCAAAGCATCACATACACGCAGTTTCCCAATCACAGAGCACATAAGTTGTTGGAGCACTGTGTCGGGATGTGGTCTCTTGACCGTTGAAGGAATTCCATCTGACTTTGAGTTGGTAGCTGCAGTGAGCTGGCCTCGACCAAGTCCCATGGAAGATGCAGTGGTTCACTGTAGACTAATTCCACATCTCAGGAGTCCAAATCTTGGTTATACATCATTCTTAGACCCAGGAGAACATTCCGTCCACAGTATTCTGGCTTCTTCTTCAAGTTAAGGAATGAAGGCTTTACTCTGGGAGCATTTCCTTCCTCATCTGATGGGTATGGGTGTGTGTGTTCATCTTTATTTTAGTGTTTGGCTAGGGTGTTTGTGGGACGTGTTTTTAAACATCAATGGGGAAGTTGGTTATACTTATTTTGTGATGTCTATATTTACCTATCCAGGAGTGCGATAGGACGTCTATGTGGTCCTCGCTGTTCAAGTGGGACTCCAAGGTCCCTTATAAGGGGGTTTGTGGATGTTACCGCTTTTTGATAAAATCGTCTGGCGATTTGTTGGTGTCGCTCAAGTACTTCTTTCTCTCGGTGTTGGAACCGCGGAGGTACCTGACAGACTTGTCGTAATATCATGTTCTGCAGTGTCTGGAGTCGCTGTATGTACGTTCTCGCTGCACCACCCCACACTTCACAGGCGTAATCAAACAGTGGTTTTAGGTACAATCGGTATATCAGCAGGCCGTTTTCAATGGTTAGGGCAGAGTGTTGATTGATAATGGGGTACAGTGCCCCCATACGCTGGTTTATCTTCTGCTGGACTTCTTCAATTTGTTGTCTCCAGGTGAGTTTCCTGTCCATCAGGACTCCTAAGTAGTGTGCAGCCTCTTGCCACTGGAGTTCCATGTCGTAGATGCGGAGTCAGCGGTGAGGCATTGTACATTTCCATGTGAAGATTATGGCTTGTGTTTTTGCCAGGTTAAAGCTGATGCGCCACTTTGCTGCCCAGTCTTGTAGTGCATTGCAGGCACTTTGTAGGCGTGGCACAAGTACTTCTTTCCAGCGGCTGCGGGTAAAGATCATTGTGCCATCTGCATAAATGGCACGTTCGACTTGTGGAATTGCAGGCAGGTCGGAGGTATAGATGGTATATAACACATGTCCAAGGACGGATCCCTGTGGTACGTCAGCCTAGATTTGTTTTGCAACAGAGGTCGCATCTTCAACTCTGACAGTGAAGGTATGATCTTCTAGGTAGGAGGCAATGAGCTTCACGTACTTGGTTGGGAAGCCGAATCGGCAAAGCTTCCAGATGAGGCCTGAGTGCCAGACACTGTCAAAAGCTTTAATAACATCGAGCAGCACAGCTCTGCAGTATTCTCGATGATTGAATGCACTGGTGGTGTACTCCACTGCCCTGAGTATCTGCTGGGTGGTTGAGTGTCCACTTCTAAAACCAAACTGTTCCGGCGGCAAAATCTCCTCTTGTGCGATGATTCGTTGCAGCCGGCTGACAAGTAGTCACTCGAAGAGCTTACTAATGTGTGGTATCAGGCTAATTGGATGATAGCTGGAGGGTTGCTTGTGATTTTTCCCAGGTTTGGGCACTGCAACTACAATGGAGTGCTTCCAAACTCGTGGGAATGTAGCTGATCGAAGTATCCAGTTAAAGATGGCCTTCAGGTGAACGATGGCTGACCATGGGAGTTGCTTTATGATGCGTCCAGGGATAGCATCCACTCCAGGGGCTTTGTTGGCTGGTAACTGCTTAATTTCTTCTTGCACTTCTTCTGTTGTAATGGATGGAATTGGGTCGTCCTCTTCGTCTGCAGCCTGTAGAAGGGTGGCGACGTCTCTCTCAATGGTTTCCACCCTCCGCTGGTCTATGCAGTCCTGGAATGGCTGGAAGTTTGCAGCGAAAGTGTTAGCCAACATGTCAGCTTTCTCCAGTGGGCTGTAGGCTGTGTGGTCTTCAGAGGTGAGCGGTGGAATTCATGAACTTCTATTAGTGAGGAAGCGGACCAATTGCCATCCAACCAGGTCCTGGGTGAAGGATAGTCAATTTATCGGCCCATAGATGGTTCTTCTGCTCAATGACACCTACCCATACGACGCGTCGCAGCTGGTTGATTCTCCACTTGAGGGCAGCGTCCCTGGTGATTCTCCATTCACGGCAGAGCCTGTTGTGGGTACGGATAGCGGCGAGAATGTGTGGCGGAAGGTCCAGCGTCTGTAAAGTGGTGGGTTTTGATGGGTGTGTTGTAGCATGAAGTGCTTCAGTGATATTCTTGGTGAAGCGGTCTACGGAGGCTTTGGTGACATCCTCTTCTGTATCTATGACAGTGACCGAGAAGTCAACGTGATCCCGAAACCTCTGCCAGTTTGTCCTCTTCAGATTAAGATGTCCGGGGTAGTAGTCCAGGATGATGTTCAGCCAAAAGAGGACCAGAAGGGGATCAGAATTTAATTCATGTAGCACTTCTGCATGCACGCATGTATGCATCTTGGTGACGGCGATGTCTATGATGTCCGGTCGGCCGTTGGATGGATAACATGTGGGTTCCTCGGGTCCACAAGCAAAGGCATGAACTTCTTCCATAGCCTGTAGGAGACGTCATCCGCTCTCATTGGTGGTGAGAGAATTCCACGCAGCATGCTTGGAGTCTAAATCTCCAGCTACAAACAGTTTGCCGGGGTGATGCAGCAGCATGCGGGCATCATCCAGTTCCAACACTCTCCGTGGGCTGCAGTACACTGCGACAAAGGTAATATGTCCAGTCTGGGTTTCAACTAGAACTGCAGTTGATTCTATGTAGCGTGTGATTAGTGGTTGAGCTTCGAAGTGATGGATGGAGTTTCAATATGGCTGTTCCCCCTCCATGTGTTGGCTGTCCGTCCTGTAGCAGCAGTAATTTGGAATATTACTGCAGATGCTGCGCTTCAGTATAGTTTCACTGACCATGCAAATATCTATATTTCAGTCGATGAGAAACTGCTGCAGCTCTCGTAGATCGTGCGTGGCATTTTTGGCATTGTAAGCTACAATGCGGAGTTCTTCCAGATGTGGAATTCTAGCCATGTTGGGGTACTGCTGAAACTTCTCTTACTGCCTGGACGGCTCTGCTGACTGTTGATTCACCGGTGGTGGTGATGATTGCTGGAAGTTGTGAGAGATGTCTTGTGACTTTCGCCAAGGATAATGTAACTTGCATCAGAAGTTGTACAATGGCTGAGAAGTCCTGTTGTGGTGCGTGTTGAGCAGCTGGAGGCATCTGTTGTGGTTCCAGTGGTAAGGCTCACTGACTCACTGCAGGTGGTGGTGTAGGAGGCTGAGATCATTGTCTCACTGCGTCAGCGACACTGAGTTCTGCTCGAATTCTGGCTGCTCGTCAGTCCATCAGTGTCGGCCATGCTTTTTCTTCGGTGGTCGGTGGGGCTCGTGGCTGTCAGTGGTGACGTCGAGCACTGGTAGCAGTGTTTTTGTGAAGAGGAGGGAGGCCTCGTTGCCGCCTGCTCTCCTGCTTGCGTTTGATGCATGACCAGAAATTTGCTGGATGCGAACTGCCACAAAGTCCACAGGTGGGCGGTTCTTCCCATTTCCACGTGCATTTCTTTGCTGCTGTGTCCCCTGCCGCATCTAATGCACATCAGGGGCATAGTGCATAGACGTGAGACGTGCCCAAAACCTTGGCAGCGATAACATTGCACTGGTCCCAGTGATTTACATAGTTTTTCGACTGTAGTGCATAGGTTGTAGAACCTCGTTAGTTTGAAGACTTCCCCGATGTCAAGTGGGGCGATTTGTGCCTGGCATGCAGTGAAAATCAACACGTGATGCAACAAATCCCATACCTTCAAGCTCTTCTTTGACGTCTGCGTTGGAGAGCATTTTAGGAATCTTATTAAAGAGCGCCTTGATTGTTGGAGTGCATACTGCGGAGAATGTATAATTAGGTATTCCGTCTCATCCTAGCTTATCCATAACCAAGATGTCATCGTCCTTTGATGAAAGATTCAGCTTCAGCGTGTCTTCACCTGTTTGTTTCACCAGGAACGGCATTTTGCAGTTGGTCTTGAGCCAATTCCATAACTCCTTGTAGTCTTCTTTGTATTGAAGAACTATCAGAGGTACTTTTCACTGTACTGGTGCTGGTGGCGACAGATCTTCTTCCATACCATCTCCACCTTCGCCTTCGTGGTCATGTGTAGCATCTGAGTCTCATGGCTGATCCATTCTTGCACATTGTTGTGCCGCTAACGATGATGTAGCTTCTTGTATTGTCTGTCCAAGTCCTTGTAGAGGTTGAAAACTGTTGGAAACCGGAAGTTCCCAGGAGAACAGTCAGAAAGGTGGAAGTCCAGGATGTACCATGGTACCTAAACACCGTTTTGTGGGAATGGTGCCAGCTTTCAACCATGCCATTACTAGTGGGGTGGTAGGTAATAGTGTTATGATGTACATACCTGCAGAAACTAGCCAATTGGTCAAACAATTCTGATTTAAGCTGCTTCCTTTGATCGGTAGTTACGTGGAGTGGGCAGCCAAACCTAGCTGGCCCAATTGACGTGAAGACAGAGGCTAAGGTTACTGTGGTGGTGATGTCCACAGGTGTTGCCTCTGGCCAGTGCATAATTCAGTTGACTGTTGTAAGAAGATGTTACCGGCTGTTCAAGGAGGACTATGGTCCCACAACATCAAGATGTACATCACTGAAACAAGAGGTTGCGCCTGGAAAGTTACCCACTAGCGTGTGTACCTCCTAGGGGACACCACCTTACAGTAGGCACCTTCAGTGCTGGGCGGGAGGGTTTGTGCACTTCATTGAAGTCTAGAGCTGTGTCAGTGGTAGCATAGCTACTGCAGGGTCACCCAAGGTGGAATGGTCTCGATTGAGGAGCCATACAAAGTCTGTCCCACAACATAGAGCAGGCAGGGCTCTAGAGGCATAGCGAAGCCAGTTTCCATAGAGCAAACCTATTACAAATACTGATCTTCCAGGTCGAGGGTTGGTCATGGGGCTAACAACACCATGCTGTAAAAAAACAATATCATGAAAATTCAACAGAAGCTTCAGAAACTGGATGGAAAACATGTATCACAACCCCTGCAAAGGAAACAGATAAAGGACATGACAATAACATCATTGAATGTGAGGACAATGCTTCAGCCTGGAAAAATGAAAGAAATAGCCAATTAAATTTTAAAATTTAAGTATGGTGTCATTGGGCTACAGGAAATAAGATGGCACGAACATAGGCACATAGAAAAAACCTGAGTACTCATTGGTATACAGTGGACCAGATGAAAGAACAGGCCAATTTGGAATGGGGTTTATAATAATTAGAGAAGTTAGGAAAAGCCTACTAGAATTTGAATCCATAAATGAAAGGATATGCAGACATAGACTAAGAAGGAAATTTAGGAACACATCAATAGTAAATGCAATTGAACCAACAAAGTAAAAGGACATAATAAAAGAACATCTCTAGAAAGACTTGGAAAAAGTATGCTGTGTAGGGCCTAAATATAACCTGATGCAAGTAACAGGAGATTTTAATGCAAAAATAGGGAGGAATGAACATCAATATGGAGCTTCTGGAAAGTATGCACTACATGAAGAAAATGTAATAATGTGACTATTAAAAGTACCTGCTTCTCACACAAAAGAATCCATCTGGGTACCTGGAAGTTTGCAGTCAATGGAGTAGTCAATCAGACTGATCATATTTTAGGAACTGCACACCACTCCACATCAACTATAGATGTACGGAGCTGCGGAGGACCAAACAGTAACTTAGACCACTTTGTGAGAAAATCAGTTTTGGGAAAGAAACTGTCATTAACAAATGGCAACAGAACAGAAAAGAAGATGAACTGGAATACTGACAAACTGAAAATCCCTGATGAAGTAAAACTAAGCAGAAAGTTGAGCAATGAAGAGACTGCAGTAGGAGTAGACAAAAGGTGGAACAGGATTGAAAAAGCCATTAAAGATACTGCAAAAGAAATAACTGGCATAGGAAGGAACAGAGGAACACAGGAATGGTTTGACAAAGATTGCAGGCCAGGAACAGAGTAAAAGAACAGGACAAGCATAAAAGTGCCACAGAGAGAAACCAGAAATAATGTGGAACAATATAGAGAATTCAGTAAAAGAGCTAACAGATCATGCAAAAGAAAGAAATGAGAGTGGACTAAAAAGAAATTTCAAGAACTAGAATAGTTAACAGAACAGGGTGAAATAAGAAAGTTCTACCATGCTGTAGGCAAAATAAACAGCAGATTCCAGCCAAAAACAATGACATGCCCCAGTTAAGATGGGAAAATGATGGGGGAGGATAAACAGATAGTGAGAAGAAGGGCAGAGTATTTCAAAAATACACTGAATGCCAGCTTAGAAGCTGAAGAGACAGCTGCACAGTAGGAAAGAGCGGAGCTGGAAGTAGACAATGATGCCAATAAGGCAAGAATGCCAACACCACAAGAGTCTCCCAGGCTGTGCACAAGACAAAAAAACAATTAAGCCCTTGGGGAAGACAGCATCATCCCTGTATTAATAAAAACTGGTGGAGGGGCTGTAATGAAGGAACTGCACATATTAATATCTGATGTATGGGAAACAGAACCTATACCAGATAATTGGAAAACTGGAATAACAGTCCCCATTTATAAGAAAGAGGATAGAACAGCTTGTGAAAACAATAGAGGTATAACACTCCTAAGCACAGATTATAAGATCTTCACAAATATATTAGACAAAAGGATACAGAAGTGTGCAGAAGACATACTAGTGGAACATCAGTGTGGCTTTCAACCAGACAGAGGAACAACTGATCAAATATTTGTGATAAGACAAATCATGGAAGAGTTCTATGAATACAATATAGATCTGCATTTCCTATTCATCGACTTACAAAACATAGGCTGTTTCTGCAATAAATGATGTATTCACCTCCAAATAGTAACATCCCATCAAAATCTTAGGTGGTTTCTGAAATAAATGATTCAATTGCAAAGTCAGTCATTAAAACATGTAGGTTACTTCCCATTGATGTACAATCATGAAATTTGGCTACAAGCAAGGTTTCACAGACAACCAATGGGGAAAAAATCCGAAAATGGTTAATTTATAACTACATCAGGTAAAAAAACTTGATTGTCATTTGTTATTCAAATGTCTACCTGTCTGTCCACCTGTTAAGATCCCTTTTTCTTTGAAACGGGTAGACAAATTAAGTTGAAATTTATGTCACATACTAAGATCTATGGTCCCTTGGTGGTGTAGAAAACAAATTCATTGCTTGAACAAAATATTAGGACACCCTTTTAGAGGTTTCTAATTCACGTAAGATTTCTGTTGCAACAGAGCATAAGGTGTACATGAAATGATTACATTTACAGATCAATAGCACAAGTGGTTCGTAGGTGCCAGGTATCAACCCATGCTGAAGCACACTTATTAGTACGTGGTGTCGCCTACAAGACAGTCAATTCAGGTACTGACTCTACCATCCAGTTGATCGTACAGATCGCAAAAACTGTCCTGGGATATGCTATGCCACACCTGCTCAACCTTTTCACATAGTTCTGTAGCAGTCATTGGCTGATGAGTGCATGAGTCACTTCTTGTCTCACCGTATCCCACACTTGCTCGATTGCAGGCAAGTCTGGAGATCATGGTGGACAACGAAATTGCTGCACGTCTTGCAGAGCACACTGAGTTTCATGGGCAGTGTGCGAGTGAAGATTATCCTCTTGAAATAACACAGTGCCATTTTGTTGCATGAATGGCAAAAGAATAGGTCCAAACAGCATTCTGCATGTACCCAGTGCTGGTTAGCATCCCTTCTGGAGACAACATAGGTGAACACGAGTTGTAGCTTATACACCCCAGATCATTAGGCCTGTGGTGTGGCCAATGTATTTTAGACAAATGCACTCTATGAGACAGCATTCACTAGGTCTACATTGTACATGCAAATGACCATCACTTGCATGCATCCAGAGCCTGCTTTCATCACTGAAGACCACAGCTTGCCATTTCACCTTCCAAGTGTTCCTTTGATGGCACCAGTCGAGCCATGCATGTCAAGGTTGTAATGTGAGCGGAAGATGGGCAGATGTGTGTGCTCAAAATCCCACTGCTAATAACCAGTTCCCAACAGTTCATGTTGACACATCTGTATTCACATGCCCTCTACCTGTGCTGTGGTGGCTGTATGATCTGCCATTGCTGCCCTTACAGTACAACAATCCTGGTGGGCATCTGTGCTACGTGGATGACCAGAACCTCATCTACTAGTGTGAGAATGTTTACATGACCACTGATACCAGCATTGTTGCAAAAGTGACACAGCGCATCCAACTTATGTGTCAATTCTCTGAAAGGACCATCCTGCCACTCAGTACACCACAATTTGACCCCTTTCAAACTCACTAAGTTGGCTGTAGGAAGCATGAGTGCATCTCTGTGGCATGGTTGCCTGCTTTCTTCACACATCTGCACCACAATTAGCATTCTGACTGTGAGCATTCCCTATTAAAGGGCAGAGACAAATGGTGCACTGGTAGCTATGCCATTATGCTATTTAATGGCAGACAATGATGAAACCATTATCAGTACATCTACTATCACCCATGAGGCATATGCCATTCATCAGGTCAAAACTGACATAGTCTTTCCCAGTACACTAATTCCCCCCCTCCCTCCATCACCCTCCCCTCTCCACTCCAAGCAGTATATTCTGATACGTGCAAACTCACTCATCAAAACCTATAGGATACTTCCCACTGACATAGAATCGTGCAATTTAGTTAGAAGCAAGGTTTCATAGTACGTATAATGGAAAATACCTGGAAAGTGATAATTGTAATTATATCAGAAGAAATTTTTTTTTTGTCATTTGCTCTCTAAATGTCTCTCTGTCCATCTGTTAACACCCCTTTTTCTCAAGAACAGGTGGACACACCAAGTTCCAATTTATGTCACATACCAAGGGTCATGGTCCCTTGTGGTGTAAAAAAAATTAAGCTTTTAAGGTAATGCAGTCAAAAGGTACAATAGTTTATATCACATATTTTGATACCCACAAACTCACTCATCAAAGCCTAAAGGTTACCTTCGGTTGACCAAGAATCATGAAATTTAGTAAAAAGCAAGTTTTCACGGTACACATAAAAGGGAAAAACCCAAAAATTGTTAATTTGTAATTATATCACAGAGAAAGAAAGAAGCAGTTGTTTATTATCTGAGTGCGTGCCTGCCCGTCCGTCTGTTCAGACCCCTTTTTCTCAGGTAGAGGTAGACACATCAAGTTGAAATTTATATCACATACTAACGTCTATGGTTCCTTGGTGGTGTAATGAATGTGAGATATGGCCATTTATGTCATGTATTTTGATACTCAAAAACTCACTTGTCAAAAACTATAGGGGATTTCCTGTTGGCCAAGAATCAAGCCATTTGGAAAGAAGGAGGCTCAAAATAAAGTGAAAGAAATCAGAAAATTGTTAATCTGTAATTATATCACACGAAAAAATATTTCTTTTGTCATTTATTATCCACATTCAAACTTCGAATTAAACCATTGTCTAAAGTCTCAGAATTCCCAGGACCTATGTCTTGCCAGTATCTATCTTGATAACACGCAAAAATCATCAAGATTCTTGATTCCTGGGATGAATGAACTGTCTACATACATAATTAAGTTTATATGGAACCCTCTCTCCCACTCCCCTCCTCCCCTCCATGAACCATAGACCTCGCCCCACAACGGAGGGGTATCTGTTGAGAGGCCAGACAAACGTGTGGTTCCTGAAGAGGGGCAGCAGCTTTTTCAGTAGTTGCAGGGGCAACAGTCTGGATGATTGACTGATCTGGCCTTGTAACACTAACCAAAATGGCCTTGCTGTGCTGGTACTGCGAACGGCTGAAAGCAAGGGGAAACAACAGCCGTAATTTTTCCCAAGGGCATGCAGCTTTACTGTATGGTTAAATGACAATGGCGTCCTCTTGGGTAAAATATTCAGGAGGTAAAATAGTCCCCCATTTGGATCTCCGGGCGGGGACTACTCAAGAGAACGTCGTTACCAGGAGAAAGAAAACTGGCATTATACGGATCGGAGCGTGGAATGTCAGATCCCTTAATCGGGCAGGTAATTTAGAAAATTTAAAAAGGGAAATGGATAGGTTAAAGTTAGATATAGTGGGAATCAGTGAAGTTCGCTGGCAGGAGGAACAAGACTTTTGGTCAGGTGAATACAGGGTTATAAATACAAAATCAAATAGGGGTAATGCAGGAGTAGGTTTAATAATGAATAAAAATATAGGAGTGCAGGTAAGCTACTACAAACAGGATAGTGAACGCATTATTGAGGCCAATATAGACACGAAGCCCACGCTTACTACAGTAGTACAAGTTTATATACCAACTAGCTATGCAGATGATGAAGAAATTGAAGAAATGTATGATGAGATAAAAGAAATTATTCAGATAGTGAAGGGAGACGAAAATTTATTAGTCATGGGTGACTGGAATTCAATAATAGGAAAAGAAAGAGAAGGAAATGTAGTAGGTGAATGTGGATTGGGGGTAAGAAATGAAAGAGGAAGCCGTCTGGTAGAGTTTTGCACAGAGCATAACTTAATCATAGCTAACACTTGGTTCAAGAATCATAAAAGAAGGTTGTACACATGGAAGAACTCTGGAGATACTAAAAGGTTTCAGATAGATTATATAATGGTAAGACAGAGATTTAGGAACCAGGTTTTAAATTATAAGACATTTCCAGGGGCAGATGTGGACTCTGACCACAATCTATTGGTTATGAACTGTAGATTAAAACTGAAGAAACTGCAAAAAGGTGGGAATTTAAGGAGATGGGACCTGGATGAACTGACTAAACCAGAGGTTGTACAGAGTTTCAGATAGAGCATAAGGGAACAACTGACAGGAATGGGGGAAAGAAATACAGTAGAAGAAGAATGAGTAGCTCTGAGGGATGAAGTAGTGAAGGCAGCAAAGGATCAAGTAGGTAAAAAGACGAGGGCTAGTAGAAATCCTTGGGTAACAGAAGAAATATTGAATTTAATTGATTAAAGGAGAAAATACAAACACGCAGTAAATGAAGCAGGTAAAAATGCATACAAACGTCTCAAAAATGAGATTGACAGGAAGTGCAAAATGGCTAAGCAGGGATGGCTAGAGGACAAATGTAAGGATGTAGAGGCTTATCTCACTAGGGGTAAGATAGATACTGCCTACAGGAAAATTAAAGAGACCTTTGGAGAAAAGAGAGCCACTTGAATGAATATCAAGAGCTCAGATGGAAACCCAGTTTTAAGCAAAGAAGGGAAAGCAGAAAGGTGGAAGGAGAATATAGAGGAGGCTCTATACAAAGGCAAGGTACTTGAGGGCAATATTATGGAATTGGAGGAGGATGTAGATGAAGATGAAATGGGAGATACGATACTGCGTGAAGAGTTTGACAGAGCACTGAAAGACCTAAGTCGAAACAAGGCCCCCGGAGTAGACAAAATTCCATTAGAACTACTGACAGCCTTGGGAGAGCCAGTCCTGACAAAACTCTACCATCTGGTGAGCAAAATGTATGAGACAGGCGAAACACCCTCAGACTTCAAGAGGAATATAATAATTCCAATCCCAAAGAAAGTTGCTTTTGTTGATGTTCATCTCACATCCTCCATTCAAGACACTGTCCATTGCGTTCAACTGCTCTTCCAAGTCCTTTGCTGTCTCTGAACTATCAGTTTAATAAGCCACGGCTGCAAAATACTAACACGAAATCTTTACAAATGAATGGAAAAACTGGTAGAAGCCGACCTCGGGGAAGATCAGTTTGAATTCTGTAGAAATGTTGGAACACATGAGGCAATACATACCTTACGACTTACCTTAGAAAATAGATTAAGGAAAAGCAATCATACGTTTCTAGCAATTGTAGACTTAGAGAAAGCTTATGACAATATTGACTGGAATACTCTCTTTCAAATTCTGAAGGTGGCAGGGGTAAAACACAGGGATCGAAAGGCTATTTACAATTTGTACAGAAACCATATGGCAGTTATAAGAGTCGAGGGGCATGAAAGGGAAGCAGTGGTTGGGAAGGGAGTGAGACAGGGTTGTAGCTTCTCCCCAATGTTATTCAATCTGTATATTGAGCAAGCAATAAAGGAAACAAAAGAAAAATTCGGAGTAGGTATTAAAATCCATGGAGAAGAAATACAAACTTTAAGGTTCGCCGATGATATTGTAATTCTGTCAGAGACAGCAAAGGACTTGGAAGAGCAGTTGAACGCAATGGACAGTGTCTTGAATGGAGAATGTAAGATGAACATCAACAAAAGCAAAATGAGGATAATGGAATATAGTCGAGTTAACTCACATGATGCTGAGGGAATTAGATGAGGGAATAAGACACTTAAAGTAGTAAAGGAGTTTTGCTATTTGGGGAGCAAAATAACTATTGATGGTCGAAGTAGAGAGGATATAATATGTAGACTGGCAATGGCAAGGAAAGCGTTTCTGAAGAAGAGAAATTGGTTAACATCAAGTATAGATTTAAGTGTCAGGAAGTCGTTTCTGAGAGTATTTGTATGGAGTGTAGCCATGTACAAAGTGAATCATGGACGATTAATAGTTCGGACAAGAAGAGAATAGAAGCTTTCGAAATGTTGTGCTACAGAAGAATGCTGAAGATTAGATGGGTAGATCACGTAACTAATGAGGAGGTATTGAATAGAATTGGGGAGAAGAGGAGTTTGTGGCACAACTTGACTAGAAGAAGGGATCTTTTGGTAGGACATGTTCTGAGGCATCAAGGGATCACCAGTTTAGTATTGGAGAGCAGCGTGGAGGGAAAAAATCATAGAGGGAGACCAAGATATGAATACACTAAGCAGATTCAGAAGGATGTTGGCTGCAGTACATACTGGGAGATGAAGCAGCTAGAGTAGCATGGAGAGCTGCATCAAACCAGTCTCAGGACTGAAGACCACAACAACAACATGGAACACTCAGTCATACTTGCGCCTAGTCAATTTTCTTAGTCATTAATCAGCACACTAATGATTGAGCATTTTTGAAATTTTCATCAATATCAAGGGTACACAGTAAATCAGAGCATGTATCATGCCCCAAACACTATAAAGACTTACATATTGGCACAAGATTGTCAATGAACACACCAAAAAGCAGGATGTCCAGTGATTGTCATATGTTCTTATCATCTTACTTTGCAATCCTTCATTGACACAAATGTGCGTTATGCATGTTTGATAATGATGAAAGAGTTGATAATGGTCAATCACTAAGGTAATGATTAATAAGTACAACCAATGCAGAAAACTGTTCTGAAGGGAGAAATTAATTTGGACTGTGGATTCCAGCGTACAAAATAAATTGTACTTTATAGATTAGTTTCCTACAAAATACAGGGCAGTCCATAGCTAACTTTGGTTACTATTATCCTTCCCGCTTAAGTGGTTCAAAACACACGCGGTTCAGCCACTGCTCGCAAGCCTTTATTGGTTTAATAAAAAAATTTAAAAAAAGCTCACTCCTCTGTTTGTTATTCTTGAGAGAATATATGTATGTTTGGAGATATGGGCACATTGATGTAGCCTTAATTTTAATTTTTGGACACAATAATGTCAAAATTTTTTAGCAGATCATTATTTAGAAACTGCATCTTGCATAAAGAATATGAACTCAAATTAGTTCCATTGAAAACTATACTTAGCACAATTACACTGATGGAAGAAAAATTGCAAAACAAAAAGTAATAAATGTAGAATGTTCAAATTTCAATTTGTCTACGTAAAATATTTGAGTGATTAACATTGCTAGAACACAACTTAATGTGCACACGAGATAAGCCACTGCAAATGTGAAATTCTGATACATTAATAACTGGCATAACTGTCAAAATGTTGGGCTGGAGTTCCATGCCTGTTGGTTGATCGATACAGGGATGGTTAGTGCTCTTTGTGGATGGCGTTGAAGATGCCATCGAATGATGTCCCACATGTGCTCGATTGGAGACAAATCTGGTGACGGAGCTGGCCAAGGCAACACATTGACATACTGTAGAGCATGTTGGGTTACAACAGCGGTATGTGGGTGAGCATTATCTTGTTCGAAAACACTCCTGGAATGAACTTCAAGAATGACAGTACACACGCCGTATCACCACACTGGCGTACAATTTTGGAGTCAGGTGCATGGGATATCTGCAAGAGTGTTCCTGCTGTCAAAAAGATCACATCCCAGACCATAATTCCAGGAGTAGATTTCGTCTGTCCAGCATGCAGACAGGTTGAGGTCAAGTCCTTAACTAGCCTCCTCCCAACCAACACTTGGCCATCACTGGTACCAAGACAGAATCAGCTTCCATCAGAAAACACAACACATCTCACCCTGCCCTCCAATGAGCTCTCACTTGACACCACTGAAGTAGCAAATGGCGGTGGTTTGGGGTCAGTCAAATGTGCACTACAGGGGTCCGGCTTGGAGCTGTGCTTGAAGTAACTGGCTTGTAACAGTTTTTTGTGTCACTGTGGTGCTCACTGCTGATCAAATTGCTGCTGCAGATACAGTATGACAGAGCCATATGATGAACACAATGGTCTCCCCTCTTAGTAGTGTCACATGGCAGTCCAGAGCCCGGTCTTCTTGCAACTACACATTTTCATGACCACCACTGCCAGCAATTATGCACAGTGGCTACATACCTGCTAAGTGTTTCTCCAATATCACAGGAAGAAAGTCCAGCTTCTCGTAGCCCTATTACACAACCTTGTTCAAACTCAATGAGGTGTCGATAATGGTGTCTTTGTCACCTTAAAGGGCATTCTTGATGAACATAAACACACCACATCCAATCTCAGAGGTAACCAACACTCAACACTGTTACATCATGTATTTAAAGCAAACCTGATACACATCCTCATAGTGGTGCTACTTGCACCACTCTTATGCGACTGGTACAAAATCTGAATAGAAATCATCTTTCAGATGTAGAAACGAACCTACCAACTTTTGTCTATGTTGCACAACTCCTTCTTGGTGTTGCAATTTTTTTCTTCTGTCAGTCTATGTACTGTATAATCTACCTAAATTTTTGACAGCAATACAATGAACACTTTAAAAGAAATGTTCATGATAAAAACACAATTTACAATTGTATAGTTATTTATTGACAAGTCTTTACACTAGCAGGTTTCAGTGACTCAGCCCCATCTTCAGCTGTACCTATAAATTGTAGGTCAAGGCATCCACGTCATAGATAGCTTGTAAGGCAACACATCTGCCATACATGGCTTACCAAGTTACCTTTGACATGGATTCTCTGAACTACTATTTATAGATGCACTTGAAGATGAGACTGAGTCATTGAACCCTGACAGTGCAAAGGCTTCATTCAATAAATAACCATATATCTGTATCAGACATTTTAATGATGAGCATTACATTTAACAGTTGTGGATGTCCCACTAGCAAAAATTTGTTACTTCAAGACCACTTTATTCTTTTCTGGGTGGTAACTTGTTATTCATGCAATCTGTATTTATGAGGGGGAAAAAAAACCACACACACACACACACACACACACACACACACACACACACACACACACAAACTAGACTTTAAGGAAAAGAATACAGAATGCCTTCATTTGAACAGAAATTATATCAGTACAAAATTAATGCAGCTCCATGTCACCTTACATTTATTTTGCACAATGCTCTCAGCTAATGCTGTCTTGGATTTAATTTCTTCAGCATCAGGAGGTGGTCGTCTTCCTTTCAGGTAATTGTTCAGCGCCTCTGCCTGCTCACATAGGGTTTTCAACGAATGTTCTGAAAATATGAAAGTACTATCTTATTTTCTCATATTCTACATCATATGCTGCTCTGAAGAACAAAAATGAAAGTTACACACTGCAATAGATAAAAAAGAAAATTTATAATATGCCACACTTCACTGAAGGATTCATTGACATTGTATGATCACAAACAGCATATTAAAATATGATACAATCTTGCACTCCGCATTTATATAACCCTCTCCTGCGGATAAAGATAAGAAGGAAGAAATGAAACCCGGAAGAAGAACCTGGAGTTGCACAATCCTACTTATAGAGGAATTAAAAAGAACAAGGCACCAACTGAGCACCAAAAAGGAAGTTAACATACAAATCTAAACTTCATGCAATGTAAGTAAGTTCCAAATAGCCTGACACAATGATTGCTTCAGCATCTGAAGTCAGTTCCTTCCACACAAGAGTCTCATCTATGTTATAGTGTGGCATCACTCAAGAGGTAAAAGTGATTTACTATGTGCACCATACCATACAATGGATGGACATCCTTCTCATTTGTCACAAAAACATTATTCCATGCTGAAAGTGTTATTCAATGTTTTTGTGTCATTTTCACTTGATTCAAAATGTTTATAAATGGCCACTGGCAAGATCTCAATAATTTATTACAATCCCTCTCAACTCATTTTCCTGCCTTTTTTCCCCTTGTTATGTAAGCTCAGTGGTAATATAATTCTCCACTTTAGTGTTACCTTGTCCAGTTTCCAGTGGTGATGAGAATAATTTCTTAATCCATTCCTATTGCATCACTTGACAGAGATTTCACCAACCAAATTACTTTATACCATTGTGACAAAAATGGGAATATGAAATGTCAAGTCACCACAGTGTCAACATAAAATCATCAAACACTGATTTCATGTTTTCGGTTTTATCTCTGTTGGTGATTATCATCAATAGATGGAAACAAGGAAACAGTAAGAGTAAACATTATATACTATGAATCACCATAAGTACAACTTATCAAGAACTCTCCATAATTGTGTACAAAACTCTTACCACCAAGGAAGCTTTTGTTTTTGAGAACTTTCATAGTTCTATCAATTTCAGGAAAAGGGGTTAGCAATATTTCTATATTAACATGTCCTTTTGTTTCTTCAATTAAAGTATTTGAGCCCATCTTTTCCACAAGATTAATAAAATGATTATTACAAGCACTATTAATTTGTGAACACAGTTTAGGCACTCAGTTTAATTGTGATACTATCATGAAAACCTGACTTGCCATCCTCTCTCTCTTTCCACTATGACCTGTATAGTTTTAATTTTATCATGGTATTGTGGTCTACAGTCCAAAGACTGATGTGATGCAACTCTCCGCACTAGTCTATTCTGTGCAAACCCCCTTCATCTCTGTATAACTACTGCAACATATTTCCATTTGAACCTGCATGATATATTCATGCCTAGGTCTCCCTCCACAGTTTTTATGCTGCACAGTTTCCTCCATTACCAAACTGATGATTCCTTGACGCCCTGGGACATGCCCTATCAAGCAATACCTTCCTTTATTCAAGTTGTGTTATAGCTATCTTTTTTCCCCAGCCCAATTCAGTATTTCCTTGTTAGTTATTATTCAATCTACCCATCTAATCTTCAGCACTCTTCTGCAGCACATTTCAAAAGCTTCTATTCTCCTCTTGTCTGAACTGCTTATATTTATTATTAATTTCTGTCCTGATAAAAAGTCACACTCAGTGCAACTTTCAGCCTTCCTAGCCCAAGTGGCTTACACATCAGCCCAGCTGGCTCAAACGACTGTGGTGCTAAGTGCAGTCTTGCTCGCACATAACTTTCCCACACTATCAGATTAGTTATTTGGTTTACTATGGATAAAGTCTTCTAATTATAATGCAAATCAATCACTAATGTATATGCGGAAAAGGAAAAAAAATTCCAGAATTTTTTCACAGGTATCCCGGTTAAAAAATATACTTTTTCCCGGGCAAAAATACACTTTTTCTGTGCTAAGTGACAGTAGGTTTGCCATAGATTTTCCCTCAGAACTGTAAAACTTATCAATCTTTGAATAGTTAACATTTTATACACTGGCATAGAACTTCTCGGTGCTTTAGGGGGAGTGGTGGTGGGGGGGAGAGAAGTTTTGGAAAGACCTCTGGTAAAAAAAAGGAGAGAAGTTTTTGGAAGACCTTTGATGTACAGCAACATGATGCTGCATATTTTCATGTTACGAAAGTATAAATTCGAACTGGACCAAACACAGCACATTAGTATACAGAGCGTTGAAATTGAGATTGCTATGCCCTTTTCTAAACCAATCAAATCTCACGCCACATGTTCTCGCCAGCCGATGACAGCAGATATTCAGAGCGTAGGACAAATGTTGCAGTCTGCCAATAGCAAGATCACTGTTACATAGCGCAAACACACAAAGAGGAAAAGTTAATGGTTTATATTAATACACATAGTGTAGCTACAAGAAATGCTGAGCTTTCACATATAATATCGGTCTCGAAGATTAATAAGCTACAAGAGAAACTAAGCTCTCACTTGTAATATTGATCTTTTTTTGCGTGTGTTATACTTTAAGATACGTCACACAAATGTGACAGTAAATTTAAAATAATGACATAAATGTCTGGTCTTCTGGGCTCAAAATTCTGTGGCTGGTCCTCAAAGTGTTCAGTTCTAAATGAGAGTCAAATGCTCTGTGATTTAAGAAATTCATCCCACTTTCTCACACGTAACATAATTCATCTTGCGTTAAAGGAAATTTACTTCGAAAGTAACACTTCTCAAACCACCATTCACAATACTATCCTGAGACTGTTAGGAATAGGTTCGTTTCGGCAGTTGCCAGAGAGCTCCAGAAAACAGGCTTTATTGCGCAAGCATAGTTGCAGTGATGTGGGAAGCCAGCATGTTCGTATGTATACAGCATTAAGAGATCAACATTACGTCCTAAAAGAAACAGGACATCAGAGGATACTCCAAGAGCATTGGAATTTCATAAACCATACTAAAATACATAATTCGGCTTGAAGTGCACTTTGGTTTATCTAGATTCACAATGAAGTAGGTCCCACCTGATATTAAGCTTTTCAGTGTGGTTTTTGGAATGTAAATTTTCTTGGAGTACCAGTACTGAACTATCCCATGTTTGGTTCTTTATTATGGCATAATGCCATACATGGTAGCAGATGAAAACATGCACTTGAAATTCAGCAAACAACTGGATCTAGCCAATACTGTGGAATGAAATACTTTGCTTCAAATAAATTGATTGCCTCGCAATTAATGCTTGACAGCTAAAAACTTGGAAATAAAATCAAATCAAGAAACTGGAACTAACAATATATTTTTGCCTTCCATAATTATGTGAATGTATTTTAATTCACTTGATAGCTTCTGGCCACAGAAATCCGTTTTGTTTTCGTTTGACGTGGGAGCTGTAAACAAAGAAGAAACAGCGAAATAAGTTAAAGCAAACATGGGTCACGTGGAGACTACCCCCCCTTCCCACTACAACTCAAACAACTATTCGCATGTGCGTATCTGGCAGCTGCCGATACAGCTAACAGCCACAATTCAAGTAGCCGGAAGTGGGAGAAGGTACTGCTCATATGCGAGTCTACTGCACATGCACATGAGCCCACTGGCAACTGCTCAAACAAACCCAATGTAAACAGTTGCGATGTCACGCTCACAGAAAGCAGTTTATTGTTACGAGGTATTACATAGTCTTCACCCTAAGGCCTTTGACATATTTTTGCTATTTGTGTACGCTTGTGGATGCACAGTGTTTTGTTGTTATAAATGACACTTTTCCTTTGCAACTAAAGTTCTATTTTTTCCTCTCATTTATATTTTATTTCTGCAGTATTATTCTCCAGTAGCAGGATACAGTAGCATTCTTTGCTAGAGTATCAATACTTGCCAGTCAAAACTTCAAAAATTTAACTGAAAAGTAAAACAGTGAAAAATTCCCAGAATTCTGAAAAATTCCCAGGTTTTTTCCGGTTTTCTCCCAGATGAAGAAATTCCTGGTTTTCCCCCAGATTTCTCGGTTGTCCCGGGTCGTATACACCCTGATCATATGTTAACAAAATTGAAGGAAATGCATTCCTGTAGGGAGGAATCACTGATAATCCCAATGTAAGAATCCATTGACACATGGTAGTATTAACCTAGTACACAACATCAAAGACTCACATCTTCGCCCTATAAGTTTTAGGATGTTGCCAACAGATGTGAGGTATGCCACAGCACATGCAACACACTGGATTGATAAATATGGTATAGCAAGGTGCACAGCACAAAGGGCTAGTGAGCTCGGGGAGGGGGACTAGGGAGGGGGGGGTGGGGGAGCTGGACTGCTAGCACACCACCTCTGTTGCAGTGGGCTGAATTCAGCTTGCCAATGAAGCTGACCAGACAGGCTAGCCTACGGCTTGTACAGTGCAATACATTTCCTGTTCATAGAACACATGTAACATTAACATTTCATTCTTTGTCCCCTTCATAGCTGAATAGTCAGTGCATCTGCCTGCTGTGCTGAGGACTAGCAGGGATTTCTCCCTGGTGGGAGGACAGCAATAGTGTGCACACAGCGTATGAGACCAACTGAGGAGTAACTTGAGTGAGAAGTAGTGGCTCCATGGTTGTGGAAACCAATAATGGGCAGGAAAGAGTTTTGTAGACAAAACAATATATCATATTATCATTAATAAGATACAGTGATTTCCAAGCATGAGGATTGTTTCTGTAAATATAATGGTTAAAATAAATGTTGCTTTATTGTCAATACTAGACATAATAGAAAACATAGCTGATTTTGTTCTGTCAGGTACACTCACAAGAAAACAAAAACAAAGAAGATTAATGCATTTCCAATTGAAAAACATGAACAAAAAAAAGACCTAAAACTAAACCTTACAAAAGATCCCACTGCAAAACATTACAGTTTCTTCCACACTGTCATCTTGCGTAACACAATGTTTATGAACCAATTGGCCCTGCTCATAATTGCAGACACTTTTAATGCAGTTAAACATACTCATTACCCAACTGTCCACATAAGCCTGTGAGATATTTTCAAATTCCTCAACAGTGGCTTCTGTGATCGCCTGTATGGTCTCTAGTGGAACCGAATGATTGCCAACCACTCATTGTAGCATGGCTCGTGCATTCTTAATGCAGCTGAGATCTGGAGGATATGGAGACCATTCCATATGATTGTTCTATGCTCTGCCAGGAATGTGTTCACAAGATTGTGACAAATTGCCCCTTATTTGTGATGTACAAGATCTTTTAAAACTAGTTTTACCTCATATAGAATTAATTTTTTTCACAATAATGGCTCTGTTCACCATTTTTCCCTCATATAACTTAGTTTTGCCCTATACTAAGCATATTTCTTTGCAATTTTGGCTCATCTTACCATCCCCCCCCCCTCCCCATCTCTATCTTTCTTTCATGGCAACTATTCACACACACACATACACACACACACACACACACACAATATTTTGGTGTATCTCTGTCCAAGCAGTACTGCATTTCATCACATGAAATGAATCAATTTATCCTGCTATACTTCACTACAAACATTTTCTGTCACACAATGAATACAAACCTTGAACTGCAACTTGTACGGCCCTCTGTATTTGCTCTGGTAATTGCACAGGACCTAGCTTCAAAATGCCTGGATGATGTCGGGGTTTAATCTCTTTGTTCTCGATAGCTTCTGACACACTTTGTTCTAAAGTGACAACTGGTCTTGGATTAGTGGCAAACTGAAAGAATTAAATAAACATTCCAAATACAAACATATCCAACATGATGTTTTCTTTATACAAAATTCAAGTGACTATTTATTAACCAACTCAAAAACATGCATCCACATAATCTGACTGACATAATGTTTCAAAATAAATTAGTCCAATACATAACAGCTGTACTACAAATACAGAAATATACAAATTATCTAACACTGCGTGAGAGTAGCACATCTTACTTATGAACATGTGTCCAACATTGTTTTACGTTAACCTGAAACATAAGATGCAACAAGAAAAATAACAAACATGGCAACTAAGCACATATTTACTCTGCAGCTATGCTTCTGGAATGTAGCTGCTCACTGCAGGCACATTATAACTCCCTCTTAGCACGTTGCTGCCCCCATCTCGTTACACACAAGAAGTTTTTACTTGGCAACTTGAAATGGTCCAATTACATACATCTTTTTTATTCCCCATTAAAATATTAATTCCAGGTGTAAGGAGAGAATGATGAATTTTTAAACTGTTGCTGAGTGATGACTGAAGGGCAACAAGTCGGGAAAAATCCTTTTATTAATAACTTTGGAAAACAATGTTTCATGTTCACACCTACAAACGTCTGAGCCACCACCCAGCTTCCCAACTTCAAGTTCTGGAGAATCCAATATATGGGAGACCAATGTGAATGCAGCAGAGGTATGCAACAGAGGTCTAAGAGGTACATCATACACAATCTGCGTTTGTTACAAAAAAGGAAGACAATATTAAAATGGCAATAGTCAGTCACTGCATTGTATTTTTTCAGCACTGATGTATTTATAGTTGTGCCATGTTGGACTACAGCAGTTATCAATTATATTTTTAAAAACTGTTAGGATATCTAATACTACAAGGTGCAATACTTATCATATTACTCATACAATATATTGTGTTTTTAATTCGGAGGAGAATGGATTACTTTTACAAAGTGAATTGAAATGAAAGTACTCTCATTTTGTTTTCAACAACTTTGTACATTATGTAGGCTTTTTATCATTTGGTAGTCTTTGGATTTGAAAGTGCTGCCAGTAGCAGTGAAACTTTATTCAGTGAAGTCAGATGTGAATTCTAAGGCCCTGGTTATGATTTATAAACTGGAAAATTAATTTTCCCATGGAATTTTTTATTTTATGTCCCGTACAGCTGTGAGTCATCCAAGACAAACCAAAATAACTTAAGTTTTTACTGAACTTAAATACTTGGTATACACGGCAAAATCTAAGATACTTTAAAATAAAGCCAACCAGCCAGCCAGCCTACCTGCCCCCCCCCCCCTTCCTCTCTCTCTGTCCCCCCCCCTCCCTCTTTTAAGGGAAAATAGTAGTCTCTGACACTTTGCGTCTTCTGCCAACAGTGAACAGTAGTTTGTTCAAAAAAAGGTTACTGGCAAGGTAAAAGATGAGAAGGTATGATTTTGTCACAGGGAACACTCATACAAGCCACATTTGACACTCATACAACAATGTTAAAAGAGTGCACAGCCAAAGTATTGATGTAGCGTTTTAAGTAAAGCACTTATTGTTACAATGTAATACACAACAATTTAAAACAATACACTGATAAACTATTATTATCGTGTAAGAGGAGATTTACAAAATACCATTTCCAAAGCACATTCACATGCTGTAAAATAGTCTATTGTGAGTCATTTCTCCCACTTGTATTTTGTTAACTTCATAATATTTGCAGAAATGTTTGTTCAACCATGTCATTACCAACATGTGAAATGTCCTGGAGATTAACACCCACAGTGCTTTCTCCCTACACTACTGATGATTACTGAGATGAAGCAAGCTCCAGCAGATGCATCAGTGGCCTAGAGGAGTCAGGGAGGATACCACCGCACATAGCAACCAAAATAGGCAACCAAACATACAATGAGGAGTCGTAAAGTTTTATCATCATCTCAAAAAAATTGTGTAATTAATTTTTTGTTTGTGTGAAGGTACATGTCTGTCATCCTCGTACCCACTCAAAACTCCATTCCACAGAGATATAGGACACTGCTAAAGGCGCCAAAAGAAAATGGCACAGTCTACTGATAAAGGACAGATGTGATGCACAATTTTGCTTTCATTCCTTACAATGACTTACAATGACATGGGGTTTTCAATGTTATACCAGTACTGCAGATATGTACACACCAAGAAGCAAAGTATTAATTAGATAACTTAACTTCTCGCAGTGATAATTGAAACTTTCTTACTACCTATCATACGAGAACAGAAATCAGGCTGGTTCAATGACTTCATCATAGACTGGGTTGGCAAAGTGACGACAGAGAAACTATGTAAAAGACCTTGTATGGTGTGAGACAAAGCATGTTAATCAGAATTAGGTTGGTGTGCACATTAAGTTCCACTAATCAGCAATGATACAAGGAAGAAGAGGCCTACATGTTGTACCCATCACAATGATGTGCATCTCTTCAACCAACTAGCCACAGGCATTGCAGTTCAACATAATTAACACTGGCAAACCTTTTGGCAGCCAGAAATGATTAGTAGTCCTATTGAAAACTGAACTCAGAAAAGTTAATTCGAAAGCACGCTTACTTACTGCTCCAGAAGTGGAGATGATTAGCCACCGAAGTTTGCTTGATATTCTCTATGTAAATTTCAGAAAAGAATAGGATCATAAATGTATGTTGTAACTTCATAATTGCTTACTTCTGTACATGATTAACATGTATATACTATGTCCTACCTCTAAACTGTTATTAATAATGTGCAAGATCATGGCTCTCTGGCTTATTTGTGAGCACGCTTGTGTATGGTTGTGATCTGTCCATCTAAAAGGGGAAACTGGGAGCATACATAACCGTCTGACAGCTAGGCACAGTGCAAAGCAGAAATGAGGTGGTGGTTGGAACAAAATATTGCTGTCAACTAAGCCTGTCATGGGTCTGTCCAAAGTGATGGGCACACACACAAGCTGACTCAGGTCTCACAATAAGAGTTTATCAATCCATATAGCTAAGTGATAGTGTAAAATACAAATGGAAAGATTTCAAAGAGATAAAAAGAATTGGACTGTGCGCTACATAATAACATTATCACACCATGGAAAATCTAGGACGGGATAACAACAATACTATGAAAAGGGCAGATTGCTACTCACAATATAGTGGAGATGCTGAATTGCAGAACAAGTACAACAAGAACAGTACAAAACATGTGACCTTTCAGCCAAAATGCCTTGCTAAGGAAGAAGCTCGGGTGTGAAGGGTGAGTGCTAGCAGGGTACAGGTGTGGGACAGGAAAGTGCTGCTTGTGGGAGGATGCAGGGACATGGTGGAGACAGTGTAGGGCAGCTGTGTGCAGTTGGGAGATTAGATTGGGGAGGAGGAAAGGGGCAGTTGGGGGTGAAATGGGGGGGGGGGGCAGAAAACAGTAGAGGAATGGTAAAAAGAGACTGGATGAACTGATTAAATAGAAGGTCATGTAGTGGTAGAGTGGAAGAGGGGAAGGGGGTAGGTGGGTGAAGAATAGACACTAATGAACAGTGCAAGGCCAGTGGGTTGTGTGAACATAGGATGTATTGCAGGGAGAGTTCCCACCAGCGCGATTCAGAAAAGTTGGTGTTGGTAGGAAGGATCCAGATGGTGCAGGCTTTGAAGCAGTCACTGAAGTGAAGAACACTGTGTTGAGTGGCATGCTCGGCAACTGAGGGGACCAGCTGTCTCTTTGGGCATAGCTTGTGGGTGGCCACTAATGCAGATAGACAACTTGCTGGTTGTCAAGCCCACATAGAATGCAGCACAGCAGTTGAAGTTTAACTTCTACATCACATAATTGCTTTTACAGATAGCCCTGCCTTTGATGGGGTAGGTGATGCTAGTGACCAGAATGGTGTACGTGGTGGTGGTGGTAGTGGTGGTGGTGGTGGTGGTGGTGGGAGAATGTATCGAACAGGTCTATTACAGGGATATGAGCCATCAGGTAAGGGGTTGGGAGCAGGGGTAAAGTAGGGATGGATGAGGATATTGCGTAGGTTTGGTGGGGTGGGAAGTATAGTAGGGAGGATATTCCTCATTCCAGGGTACTGTGAGAGGAAGTCAAAACCTTGGCAGGGAATGTGATTCCACTGGATGGTACTGAGTTACAATGGGAATGTTCCTTTGTGGCCAGACAGGGGGACTCTGGGAGATGGTGGGAGACTGGAGAGATGAGGCACAGGAGATCTGTTTTTGTACAAGTTTGGAGGGTAATTTCAGTCTGTGAAGGCCTCAGTAATCCTCTTGCTATATTTGTAGAGAGGCTGCTCATCATTATACACGCAAAGGCCATGGAAGGCTTGTCTGTATGGAAGGGACTTCTTGGTATGGGTGGCAGCTGTCAAATTAGACGTATTGCTGGTGGTTAGTAGATTTGATACAGATGGAGGTACTGATGTGGCTATTTCTGACGTGAAGATCAATATAAGATGTCGTCAATGTATCTGAACCAGGTGAGGGGTTTGGGATTCTGAATGGTTAGGAAGGGTTCCTAATGCCTGACTGATTCCAAACCTATACATACCTTCTGTTCACCATGACTAACTATACCCTCACCCAAAATTACTTAACCTTTGAAGGGACCACCTATAAACAAATCCATGTTATGACAATGGGCACCCACATGACACAATCCTATGCCAACAAATTCATGGACAATCTACAAGAATTCTTCCTAGACATCCACAACTTCAGAACACAAAAACCAAAAAACAAAACACAAACACACCATCCTAATTCCCCCCCCCCCAAAAAAAAAAGCTCTCTTCCTCCTACAAAACCCCAAACCACATTCAACATGGACCAAGCAAGGTGGCACAGAAGTTAACACACTGGACTTGCATTCAGGAGGATGATAGCTCGTCTATATCTACATAGATACTCCGCAAGCCACCATATGTTGGGTGGCAGAGGGTACTCTGTACCAATACTAGTCATTTCTTTTCTTGTTCCACTCACAAATTGAGCTAGGGAAAAATGATTGTCTACAAGCCTATGTATTAGCCCTAATATTTCTTATCTTACCTTCACAGTCCTGAAACACTATGTATGTTGCAACAGTAGAACAGTTCGGAAGTCAGCTTTAAATGCTGGTTCTCTAAATTTTCTCAACAGCGTTTCTTGAAAAGAACTTCGCCTTACCTCCAGGGTTCCCATTTGAGTTCCCAAAGCATCTCCGTAACACGTGATGTTCATACCTACCGGTAACAAATCTAGCAGCCCACCTCTGAATTGCTTCGATGTCTTCCTTCAATCCGACCTGGCAAAGACCCCAAACACTCAAACAGTGCTCAAAAATAAGTCCCACCAACATCCTATATGTGATTTCCTTTACAGATGAACCACTCTTTCTTAAAATTCTCCCAATAAACTGAAGTCAACCATGCGCCTTCCCTACCACAGTTCTCACATGCTCAGTCCATCTTAAATTGCTTTACAATGTTATGCCCACATATTTAAATGACTTGACTGTGTCATGCGGACCACTAGTAATACTGTATCCGAATATTACAGGTTTGTTCTTCCTATTCTTCAGCACTGACTTACATTTTCCCACATTCAGGGCTAGCTACCATTCATCACGCCAATTGGAAAATTTGTCTGTCATCTTGTATCCTCCTACAGTCACTCAACTTTGACACCTTACTGTACACCACAGCACCATCCGCAAACAACCACAGATTGCTGCCCACCAAATCATTTATGTTAGAGAGCAATAGGGGTCCTAAACACTTCCCTGGAGCACTCCTGACGATATCCTCATCTCTCATGAACACTCTCCATCAATGACAGCATACTGGTTTCTATTCTTAATAAGTCTTCGACCCACACACATACCTATGAACTTATTTCATATGCTCGTACCTTCATTAACGGCCTACAATGGGGCACCATATAAAATGCAACTTCCTGGCAGATTAAAACTGTGTGCCGGATCGAGACTCGAACTCGGGACCTTTGTCTTTCGCAGGCAAGTGCTCTACCAACTGAGCTACCCAAGCATGACTCACAACCTGTCCTCACAGCTTCAATTCTGCCAGTACCATGTCTCCTACCTTCCAAATTTCACAGAAGTTCATCAGCGAACCTGGTAGAGTACTTGCCTGCAAAAGGCAAAGGTCCTGAGTTCAAGCCTCGGTCCAGCACACAGTTTTAACTGTCCAGGAAGTTTCATATCAGCATACACTCCATTGCAGAGTGAAAATCTAATTCAGGAAACATCCCCCAGGCTGTGGCTAAGCCATGTCTCCACAATATCCTTTCTTCCACGAGTGTTAGTTCTGTAAGGTTCACAGAAGAGCTTCTGTGAAGTTAGAAAGGTAGGAGAAAGGTGCTGGCAGAATTGAAGCTGTGAGGATGGGTTGTGAGTCATGCTTGGGTAGCTCAGCTGGTAGGGCACTTGCCCGCAGAAAGCAAAGATGCCGAGTTCGGGTCTTGGTCAGGCATACAGCTTTAATCTGCCCGGAAGTTCCATATCAGTGCACACACCACTACAGAGTGAAAATCTCATACTGTATCAAATGTTTTCTGGAAATTTAGAAAAATGGAATCTGCCAGTTGGTGTTCACCCATAGTTCGCAGTATATCATGTGAGTAAAGTGCAAGTTGAGTTTTGCATGAGCGATGCCTTTTAGAACCATGGTGATTCATGAACATAAGCTTCTCAGTCTCAAGAAAGTTTGTTATATTCAAACTGTGAATATGTTCAAGGATTCTGCACCAAATCGAAGTTATGGATAGTGGTCTGTAATCTTTTACCCTTCTTGTACCAGGTGTACCGGTATGAAATGAGCATTAAGATACAAATGTGTCGATAGGTAACATTTGTTGTGAACAAGCCTTATCATATGTTTTAATCGTGTTAACAATGTCGAATTTTGTACCAGAAAGTGATGATTTGCGGAAAGCATTAACTTTTTGTTTTCATTTGAAAAAAAGTACTGCAGAGTCACATCGAATGCTTGTCGAGGCGTATGGTGATCATGCTGTATCAGAAGCAACAGGCAGAAGATGGTTTCAATGGTTCAGAAATAATGATTTTGATGTAAGAAATGAAGAGTGTGGAAGACCACCAAAAAAGTTAGAAGATGCTGAATTGCAAGCAATATTGGATGAAGATGATACTTTGAGTCAGAAGTAAATGGCAGCAATGCTAAATGTTGCACAACAAACAATTTCTGACCGTTTGAAAGCTATGGGAAAGATCCAAAAGTGTGGAAAATGGGGGCCACAGGAATTGAATGAAAGGTAGAAGGAAAACCGAAAAACCATTTGTCAAATTTTGCTTCAAAGACATGAAAGAAAATCAATTTTGCATCGAATTGTTACTGCTGATGAAAAATGGATTTATTTTAAGAATCCTAAACGGAAAAAATCATGGGTTAATCCAGGGCAACCATCAACATTGACTGCAAAACCAGATCGATTTGGCAAGAGGACAATACTTTGTGTTTGGTGGGATCAGAAAGGTGTGGTGTATCATGAGCTTCTAAAACCCAGAGAAACTGTGAATACTAATCGCTACAGACAACAAATGATCAATTTGAATTATGTATTGATTGAAAAAAGACCAGAATGGGCCAGAAGACATGGCAAAGTTATTTTTTTACACGACAATGCATCTGCACACAAAGCAAAACTGGTTCAGGATACAATCAAAACACTTGGCTGGGAGCTGCTACCCCACCCTCTGTATTCACCAGACTTGGCCCCTTCCGACTACCATTTGTTTTCATCAACAGGACACGCATTGGCTGAGGAACACCTCGATTCCTACGAAGAAGTCGAAACTTGGGTGTCTGATTGGTTTGCTTCAAAAGACGAACATTTCTATTGGCGTGGTGTCCATAAATTGCCAAAAAGGTGGTCAAAATGTATAGAAAGCAATGGTAAGGACTTTGAATAAAATGTTTTCACTTTTCAATTCAAAATTCCTGTTTCATTGTCACAAAAAAACGCTCATTTCATACTGGTACACCTGGTATACTGGAGTCACCTGTGCCTTTTTCCATCCTGATTTAGGTTTACCATCCTGGTTTAGGTTTTTTGCGATTTCCATAAATTGCTTCAGAAAAATGCCAGGATGGTTCCTTTGAAAGGTCACGGCCGATTTCCTTCGGCATCCTTATATAATCCAAGATTGTGCTCCATCTCTAATGACCTCGTTGTTGACAGGATGTTAAAAACTAATCTCCTCCTCCTCCCACATTCAACACAGCACAACCCCTTCCCCTTCACCACAAACATTAACTAACCACTTTAAGCATATACATTTTACCCTCAAACATCATAAAATACTTAAAACAGCAACAATTATTAGGCACACTTTTCCTCCAACAATACTCATCAAGATGAGATGAGACTGCAGAGTCAAAGTGCACCTCTTCCCCCTCCCTATAACAGATCCCCCTTTGAATAATCATTAAATTCTACACTATGATTAACACTCAAATACCAAAAACCCCTAGGGCGATAAAAATTCCCATAAGAAGAAAAACAAGTACAAGTGATGGCAGATCCCTCCACAATATATCGCTCTATTAACCCCACCATAACCCATTTTGTCTAACGGACCATTACCCTAAAAACATCATCAAAACACCCACCCCAGAGGCAACAGCCCCCACACCAACGTCCCAACAGGATGACTGCTCCTCCTATGCTTAGCCTTACTAACAGAGATGTATCTACACTCCTGGAAATGGAAAAAAGAACACATTGACACCGGTGTGTCAGACCCATCATACTTGCTCCGGACACTGCGAGAGGGCTGTACAAGCAATGATCACACGCACGGCACAGCGGACACACCAGGAACCGCGGTGTTGGCCGTCGAATGGCGCTAGCTGCGCAGCATTTGCGCACCGCCGCCGTCAGTGTCAGCCAGTTTGCCGTGGCATACGGAGCTCCATCGCAGTCTTTAACACTGGTAGCAAGCCGCGACAGTGTGGACGTGAACCGTATGTGCAGTTGACGGACTTTGAGCGAGGGCGTATAGTGGGCAAGCGGGAGGCCGGGTGGACGTACCGCCGAATTGCTCAACACGTGGGGCGTGAGGTCTCCACAGTACATCGATGTTGTCGCCAGTGGTCGGCGGAAGGTGCACGTGCCCGTCGACCTGGGACCGGACCGCAGCGACGCACGGATGCACGCCAAGACCATAGGATCCTACGCAGTGCCGTAGGGGACCGCACCGCCACTTCCCAGCAAATTAGGGACACTGTTGCTCCTGGGGTATCGGCGAGGACCATTCGCAACCGTCTCCATGAAGCTGGGCTACTGTCCCGCACACCGTTAGGCCGTCTTCCGCTCACGCCCCAACATCGTGCAGCCCGCCTCCAGTGGTGTCGCGACAGGCGTGAATGGAGGGACGAATGGAGACGTGTCGTCTTCAGCGATGAGAGTCGCTTCTGCCTTGGTGCCAATGATGGTCGTATGCGTGTTTGGCGCCGTGCAGGTGAGCGCCACAATCAGGACTGCATACGACCTAGGCACACAATGGCAACACCCGGCATCATGGTGTGGGGAGCGATCTCCTACACTGGCCGTACACCACTGGTGATCGTCGAGGGGACACTGAATAGTGCACGGTACATCCAAACCGTCATCGAACCCATCGTTCTACCATTCCTAGACCGGCAAGGGAACTTGCTGTTCCAACAGGACAATGCACGTCCGCATGTATCCCGTGCCACCCAACGTGCTCTAGAAGGTGTAAGTCAACTACCCTGGCCAGCAAGATCTCCGGATCTGTCCCCCATTGAGCATGTTTGGGACTGGATGAAGCGTCGTCTCACGCGGTCTGCACGTCCAGCACGAACGCTGGTCCAACTGAGGCGCCAGGTGGAAATGGCATGGCAAGCCGTTCCACAGGACTACATCCAGCATCTCTATGATCGTCTCCATGGGAGAATAGCAGCCTGCATTGCTGCGAAAGGTGGATATACACTGTACTAGTGCCGACATTGTGCATGCTCTGTTGCCTGTGTCTATGTGCCTGTGGTTCTGTCAGTGTGATCATGTGATGTATCTGACCCCAGGAATGTGTCAATAAAGTTTCCCCTTCCTGGGACAATGAATTCATGGTGTTCTTATTTCAATTTTCAGGAGTGTATTTCTACACCCCTGCCCCTCCTCCCAAAGAATGTCTACAATTAATAAATTCACTACACTCTTCACGATAGAACAAATACCAGTCCAACACATACCTACTACTCACACCAGTCTCATGCACCAGGATAATGATAGCACCAACAGCAAGTCACCAACTCTACATTACACAAGGTCAACTTCGAAGAAAAAAATCGATTTTTGGGTAAATGCATTTTCGAAAAATTTAGACTCTCCCGTTTAATACCATGTATAAAATATTTGGATGACGTGAATAGAACTATTTTAAATAATTTTTTAAAATAATTTTGACACACGATGTTCCGCACCTTGTATATGAGACGCGAAATATACCTGATATAGACAGCCTTGCCAGAGATATAATTGAGCACAAGAGAGTTAGCTTTTCTGTTGGCTACACTGCTAGACAGTTGACAATAGACTCTGCACCACTTGTATTGTTTCCTTTGTGAGTACATCCATGTCATTATTGTGAAAGTCGTATGTGGAGAAGTCATTGAGTTTTCTTTCCTTCAACATGCCAAGACCTAGTCTGAAGGTATTTAGAAAGCGTGTACATTGGCGCAAAAAAGTAAAGTGTACTAAAAATTCGTCTGATTCATCTTCATCAGTATCCAATGTCCCACTAGCGACTAACCTCAACAATGGTAGTGATACATTGAGTGATGCTGCTGCCACTACACCGGAAAGTGCTTCAAGAAGAAAACTAGCTGGAATTGAAGAAGAATACAAGAAACTAAATGCTGGGATTACAAAATATGAGGTAATTAACGTCACTTTATTATCAGACACTTTGGAGAACAATGTGTGCTGCAAACAATGTGGAAAATGTGTTGTTTCATTGAAAACAAACTTACATGTAGGGCTTGCTTGTGAATTAGAGTTGATGTGCAGTTATTGCAAACACAGTGTTACTTTCTTCAATTCCTCACATGTTACTGCAGATACAGGTAAACTATACGATATAAACATTAGACTGGTTTATGGATTATGGTGTATAGGAAAGGGCAGTGCTGCAGGTGCCATGTTGTGTGGTGTGATGAACCTCCATCCTCCACCTTCAAAATTTTACAAACACATAATTGCAATAGGCTGTGCTGTAGAAGATGTGGCACAGGAAAACATGAAAGATGCTGTTGAGGAAGCAGTTGTTGAAAATAATAATAGCAGAGACTTGTCCATAGCTTTTGATGGAAGCTGGCAGAAGAGAGGCCACACATCTCTGAATGGTGTAGCAACAGCTGCAAGTGTGGACACTGGTAAGGTAGTTGATGTGGCAATACTTTCCAAGCATTGCAGATGCAAAGAGAAAATGAAAAATAAACATGAAGAGGAGTGCATGGCAAATTACTATGGGTCAAGTGGTGGTATGGAAGTTGCTAGTGTAAGAAGTATTTATCAACGCTCAGTAAAATGGTACAACGTTAGGTACATAAATTATCTTGGAGATGGTGACTCAAAGGCTTTCAAAGAATTTGAAGAACTGAGACCCTATGGTAACGATGTGAAAATTTCCAAACTGGAGTGTGTTGGCCGTGTTCAGAAAAGGATGGGATCAAGACTTCGACGGCTCAAGATGAAAGGCAAGAAATTGAGTGATGGAAAAACTTTAGATAGGAAAAATAGACTGGCATATGCTACAATAGATCATATTTAGAAGTGCTATGGTCTAGCAATAAGACAGAATACAGCAGATGCAGAATTAATGAGAAGAGCAGTCTGGGCTCTGTTTTTTCATACAGCTTCAAACAATGAGAATCCCCAACATGGGCTATGTCCAAAAGGAAACGATAGTTGGTGCAAGTACAACAGAGGCAAGGTAACTAAGAAACAATACAATCACCCTCATCACCTGCCACCTGCCATAATGGATGAAATAAAACCAATATTCCGAGACCTCGCAGATATTAGTCTACTAAAGAAATGTCTTCATGACCGGACTCATAATCCAAATGAGTGTGTGAACCATGTGATATGGAATAGACTACCTAAAACTGTGTTTGTGGGTATAAACACACTTCACTTTGGCGTTTATGATGCTGTTTCATCATTCAATCAGGGCAATATAACAAAGTGCAAAGTTCTGCAGAAGTTGGGGCTCTGTGTAGGACTACGAACTGCCACAGCTATGCTTTGTTTGGACAAGGAACGGCTCAGGTCTTCAGATAATGCCATAAAAGTATATTCAAAGATGGCTAGACAGCATAGCAGAGCCATCAAGAGGAAGCTGTTGGACGATTCTGATGATACAAGCTATGGAGCAGGCTTGTACTGAAGTAAAAACTTTGAAGCTAATTTCCCATAACTTTAGTTTTTTTGTGTATAAGGTACATTTTCTCAGGGCCTATTTATAGTAGAAAGATTAAATTTTCTGTAGTTGTTCCTTAAGACCTTCTAATATATCTGAATTAAAAGATATGTGGAATTATTTTGTATTAATGGATGTAAATTTTAAAATACTTGTTAAAATGTATAACTTTTTTAACATTTACAAAAAATAAAATATCTGAAAAACTATACATTATTTTTTCAAAATTAATAATTCAGCATAAAAGCAGAACATATCTCTGTGATCTGTGAAAAAATCATGAGTATCGTCCAAATAACAAATGAGAAAATGTTCCTAACTTTTAGCTCAATTTAACATTGTAAGCATAGGGTGTTCCGTATACCCTTAAACCAGGAACCTCTCTTAATTGATCTCAAAACATTTCCTCAATGAGGAACTCTAGACAATTTCATCAGCACCCCACACTGGCAGTACCTAACATATTCATGGAGGAAACTAAGAAACTGCAGAAATTTTATGACAAGAGCTCTATCGTCTTCCAGAGTAGCATCTAAAGACCAAGTCCTAAATTTCACAGTCAGATCAACATCTACAAACAAACAACAAAGGCACAAAATTCAATTTAACACGTGAACTAATTACAGACAATGAACTAACAGCCCAAAAACTGAAAACAATAACAACTGAAATTGAAAATTACTCACTAATAAACCAAGAACCTCCAAAAAAGCACTGTGGATCAAAGAAAAACTCCAATATGAAACACTCAAAAACACTGCTGGAAAAATTCATTATACCAGTACAAGACTCTCCAATTCCGTGACACACACCACTGAAACTAACAACAATACCATGAAAAGGGCAGATTGCTACTCACAATATAGTGGAGATGCCGAATTTCAGACCAGTACAACAAGAACAGTACAAAACATGTGACCTTTCAGCCAAAACGCCTTCTTCTAAAGAAGACAACACATTATGCAAATAAAACACACACACACACACACACACACACACACACGACCACTGTCTCTAGCCACTGAGGTCAGACTGTGGAGAACTGCACACAATGGAAGAAGCAGTCTGCACGGTGGGGCTAAGGAAGAAGCTCGGGTGTGAAGGGTGAGTGCTAGCAGGGTACAGGTGTGGGACAAGAAAGTGCTGCTTGTGGGAGGATGCAGGGACATGGTGGAGACAGTGTAGGGCAGCTGTGTGCAGTTGGGAGATTAGATTGGAGAGGAGGAAAGGGGCAGTTGGGGGTGAAAGGGGGGGGGGCAGAAAACAAGAGCAGTAGAGGAGTAGTAAAAAGAGACTGTGTGAACTGATGAAATAGGTCGTGTAGTGCTGGAGTGGAAGAGGGGAAGGGGGTCGACAGAAGCGTCCGATCCCACGCGTCGGGTTTGACCCGTGACGTAAGGGTGTTGTCGTGTGTGACGTCATGACGGAGCGGAGTTTTGTTTGTGAGTGTGGCGTGTTTGTAGATGTCGTCGTGTTGTGGTTTGTTGTGCTCTCTGGTGGTATGTTCAGGGTTTTCGTTAGTGTGGTGTAATGGGCTCAGTTTCCTTTTGCTCATTATCCAGAATTGTTCGAGTGTCGGCTGTAATTGTAGTGGAATTCGTTTCAGTGAGTTAACGATTATGTGTGAAGGTTAATTTAGTGTTGTTCGCTGTACGTCGTGTGGTAATTTTAGTAAAATTAATCGGTTGTTGTTTTTGTTCAGGAATGGATATGACGGATAAAATTAACAGTCCGCAGGTCAAGGGAAGTCTCCGATCCCAATGTGTAGCTGTGTATGTTGGTATTGGTATCGGGAGATGTTTTTGAGCTATATAGGCTAAGGGAAGTGTTTGATCCTAATTTATGGGATCGGGAGCTGCCGTTGAGCTATATAGGTCAAGGGAAGTGTCCTATTCCAGATGCTATTGTGTTTAATGGTATTTGGGGAATTTTGTGATGTCGGTTTATTTCGACGTTTTGTGTGGCTTTGAATGGGGGTGGATGTCTAAATTTGTTTATATTTAGTTTGCCCCCACCCAAAAACACCTGATTTCACGCGCTTGTCCCGTTAGTGTCATTAGGCTTTTTGTGGTAAGTGTGTTTGTTTGTTTTTCGATGTATTTTCGTCCTCATAATGTGTGCGTAACGACTTTATATGCGCCATATTGGAATCGTGGTTTATGGTCGTTTCCGCCATATTTGTGACGTCATGGGTCAAAGCAGACGGGCGGGATCGGACGCTTCCGTATTTCCGGGGAAGGGGGTAGGTGGGTGAAGAATAGGCACTAATGAACAGTGCAAGGCCAGTGGGTTGTGTGAACATACGATATATTGCAGGGAGAGTTACCACCGGCGTGATTAAGAAACGTTGGTGTTGGTAGGAAGGAACCAGGTGGTGTAGGCTTTGAAGCAGAAAATTGACAAAGTATAATTAAAGAAAATGGAAAACCAACATTTTTTATAAAAAGGGTTAGAACCTCCCAACATTTGGTTAGAGCAATTTCTGGTTTAAATAAGATAAATCTTGGATTGCTCAGTGAGGATATAAATGCAAGTCTTGTGAGCAAAACACACACACACAGTGAGAAGTTTCTGTGCAACACTATTCCAGCACAAATACCTAAAGCTATACAAAAACAACTATCAAGAAAATGATTACAAGGTTCATAAATTAAATATAATTAAAGAATGGGATTCACAGACAGCCACAATGATAGGTGAGTCACTTTATTATAAAAACTAGTTCATGCATTTTATGTCGGTGGCACATGGTTTTTGTTTTTCATTCTTTAGTTAGCACACTGGATATACAAGGCTATCATAAAAATCTAAGATAGTATGGATCTTGAAATGAAGAAACTCTCGCAACGTTCATAAACTAATGAACAGCACATAGTCGATATTATTTGAAAGCCATCAGTGATACAGAAATTTCTTTAAACACTCTAACACTCTACCAAAAGCAACAGATTTTGTATAACTAATCGAATACACACAATGAAACAGATGCTGTAAAACTGATGTGCACTATGGTAACCAGTAGCACTGTCCCTAGTGTGCGTTTAAGATTCACAGGAGAAGAAATATAATTTCTGCAGATTGGTATGAATGTGAAACCACTGTTAATCAAGACATTCTGAAGAACTGAAAGATCTGGAGCGGATTTACGAAGAACGGATGAGCGCAGCCAAATGCATATTAATATAAACTTACAGGACAATAAATGAAGCAAAATGCAACATTTTACTTTCCTTCATTTAACACAACTGCTATTAAGGTTAACAAGTAACTTGCCTTTCGTGACAGGCGCAAAATTTTCTGCGGTATATCGGCTTTCATTCTCATGTTTGTAAACAAATATCAGACTCTCTAACAAACCCAAAGATACTTTAAATTCTGTAGTGACAACCTGTGATGTACATCTGAGCATCAGAAGCATTCTGGAGAGACAGGCTGCGAATGCGGACTACCGAAGACAAATTTATCTGCGGTTAGTTTATTGCGATGGTACATGGCTGTAGCCCCTAGCCGTTCTAGCAGGTGAACTAAAGCAGTACTTTCAATGCAGTTTTGGAAGCTATTACTGAGTTTTTTAACCCTCGAGACAATGACCCCACTCTATCATCGCTACTTACGCGAATCTCATGAGAGGTAATCAGCTCTTCACCACCAAGCGATTTTTGGAGTATGTTTATCTCATTATGTCAATCGCGCTAGGTGGTTTAGTGAAGTACTTGACCATTAAACTAAATATCTGGGGTTTAATGCTGTACTGATGCAGGAAATTGTTCTCTTATCTCTTGCAAGGAAGTGTTGCAATTAAGAACGCCAAGTTTCACAATGATACAGAGTCCACATTAAATTAGATAACTAATTTCTTAGGTCGTAACATGTTAATGGCACACCAAAGGCGATATAGCAATACCGGCGGCAACAATAATCATTTATTACTGCGCCCACTGTATCAAAACCAGTACCGGTACTATGCAAAACATTGTGAAATGTGTGGCAGACTATACTTCCCACTGTACCACATATTAAAAATTCCGTTATACCGTTCACCCATTCACATGTAAAAGAATAACACCATAAACGCTGTTCTCAGCGTTGTAATTAGTCGAATCTCGTCATTGCGGTTCCTTCAGGAGTGATGCGTAGGAAGCTGTAGTGTTTTCCTAGATCCATCACTTAATACTCGTTTTTGACATATTGTATGTAGGCTTCCAATGCACAACTGGTGTCTTTCTTCAAACGTTTCGTAATTCTGGTTTTTCAGCTTCAGGTCAGACAAATCTCAGATCACCCATGCTGCCTTTCTTTGTTTATGTTCAGCATTCACTGTCGGTCCAATATCGTACAGGTTCGCATGCTACAGAAATTTCTGAGATGGGAAACACAAGGGGTTTGTAAGCAGACCCCTCTATATATGTACCCGTTAACAGTTCTTGGGGCATGGTACTATAAAAAACTGGAACTAATTTCCTTTTCACTCTGGGCCTTTCATTTTTCGAAGATTCCATTGTCTGACTTCAAAGTCCCTTTCGCCACAGGGATCCCATGTTACTGGTAATGTTCCGAACGGTGTTTCTTATCTAATGATTTCACTAGCTGCATGCATTTGCAGTGTACGTCAAAAGTGCTATCACTGAGTTGCTACGATGAGAACATATATTTTTACTACCTACACTCCACAACGTAGTTCTATGATAATCGCAGATTATGACTTTACTAGCTGGACAGTGTTCCAGTAATACCATGCAGTGCATGATCATTTTTGTTACAGTATTAGCGCAACTTGCTGTATTAGTCTATAAATATTATACTAAATTTTTGTGACGAGCAACCACACCTAATGTAGCAAATACATTTTTATAAATAACTCTCCTTGAAGCCAACGTTTTCAATCTGTCTGAATACAAAATTATTATGTGTCCCAATGCAGCTGATCATTAATACCCTCCCTTTCATTTCCTTTCTCCCCCTCCACTTCAATTTACATACAAAATTATTATGTTAACATCTTTGGTCTGGTACACGTTTGGACTTATAATGCTAACAATAAATAAATACAAGTCTTCATCACGAATACTGTTATATAAAAACAATGAAAGATAGTATCTTTCCAATAAGTAAAGTGATGAGGGTTATGCAAACTTCACTGATGTTTTTTCTTCATCATTACTTCCATTACTCACCACAATGTCAGAACTGCTTCTTTGTCACCTTTTCCAGTACTGAAACCAAACTCATCTTCACCAAGTATGTCTTCAAATTTTTCTACTATTCTGCCATACAATTTTTTCGCTCTACAGTTTGCAAGTGTGATTTGACAGACTAATCGCCCAATAGCATTCATATTTATCTACAAGTGTATTCTTTGATAAGGTGAAGACAATACGTTTCTGGAAATCCAGTGGTTAAGTTATACAGTGTGTAGATTTTTGACAAGTCTTAAATGCTACACTTCCCACAGAATTCATTGCCAGTAAATCTGCAGGTTACATGTTCGACTTCTTCAAACTTCTTCAAGTCTGTATCATTCAGCACTCTGTCAGGCTATAACTGGATCACCTATTTCTACCGCATCAACTTCCTTCTCCACTTACATCACATGTTGAGATAGCGTTCCCCCTTTTCTCGTTGCAGTCCTGTTAATTGTCTACATTTTCTACTACATGTAACAGAGATTTCCTTTCTGCAACTCATAGATTTTCTTTTATCCATAAGCTTAGGTACACTATCTGCTTAAACATATCAGGCCACCTATTAGTGCACATTAATATGGAATGTGCCCACCCTTCACCTTTGTTATTGCTTGAACTCTGTTGGAAACATTTTCAATGAGTCGTCTGAATGTCTTTAGAGGAATGGCAGACCAATTTTTGTCAATAGAGGAAACCCATGCTGACACAAACAATAACAAACTCAGAACTGTTCCTACACATTACACAGTATAGAATGCTCGAAAAATGTGTTCATATCCTTCTGTATCTAGTATTTTAAGTGTGATAAGGGCACCACATCCTAACCACAAAAAACGCCTCTTCCATACGTCGCAGTTGCCATTGCACATGATAACAGGTAAAGTTTTCCAGGAATTCACCAAATCCAAATGCTTCCATCATATTGTCACAGGATGTAGCGAATTCATCTCTCCGAATCACTCGTTTCCTGTCATCCACTGTCCAGTGACGTCACTCTTCACGCCATCTTTTATGTCACGTACCAATGACTGCAGAAATATGGTGGTTATGAGGATCTGCTCAAGCATTATTTTTGCAATTCCCTGTGTATATTTTTTGTACTAGTTGGCAGTGCTTTGGAAGCTATGAGTAATTCTTTCTGATAATTTCATGCCATTCTTTATGCTGCTGACCTCTGCAACATTAGACAATTCCTGTCACTCAGTATATGACATCTGCCTGGTCTTGGATTTGCTGTGCTTATTCAATGACTAGTCCGCATTTGAAGTTACTGAGCTCTCCACACTGGCCCATTTTGCTGTTATTACTTTCTAACAACAATACAATGCCTTCTGCTTCCTTTTATACTTGTATATAGTGGTCAACCGTGCAAATATGAATGAATTGATAAGATAGTGTATTTCATGATTTAAGCATAACGTTTGTAATTTAGGGTGTAATCATTATATCCTTTCCAACATGTTTTTAGCACTCCCATTTGCTAAATAGCTGGGATTATCTGGTATTTCAAACCCATAGCTCTCCGCATGCAGTCAAGTACGATGATTAGCCCGAATATGCTAGGTTGGCTTAAAATAGTAAACGCCTTGCTCCCTTCACTTTTGATGTCCAACAAATTATTACAAATGTTAAGACAGTCTTATCCCTTCACTTTTGATGTCCAACAAATTATTACAAATGTTAAGACAGTCGATAAGACATCAAAAGTGAAGGGAGCAAGGCGTTTACTATTTTAAGCCAACCTAGCATATTCGGGTAATCATCGAACTTTGTTCCTTACAGCATAACGTATACATCAATTTCGTTAGCCGCACCTGGTTATTCATCAAATTTTAAGTTTAGGAGTACATGTTGGTACCAGTGTTAACAAGTATGCATGACACACTATCGCACTATCGCGCATGCGCTATAGCCAGTTCTAGTACAACAACTGTTGCTTCCGTACTGAGGTTGCGAAATGGGGCCGAGGCTGTTTCCCAGATAAGTTATTGGAATATGACGATGTATTACTGTATTATAGTTTTTAGTTTTTGACATTGTCCATTATGGACAAATTGTAGTTCCTTAGCCAGCCGGAGTGGCCGAGCAGTTCTAGGCGCTACAGTCTGGGACCGCGCGACCGCTACAGTCGCAGGTTCGAATCCTTCCTCGGGCATGGATGTGTGTGATGTCCTTAGGTTAGTTAGGTTTAAGTAGTTCTAAGTTCTAGGGGACTGATGACCTCAGAAGTTAAGTCCCATACTGCTCAGAGCCATTTTGTAGTTCCTTTTATTCTGAAGAAGGTTGGGTTATCCCAACTGAAACCTTGGTAAATCTAAGTAAACATTGCAGCTGAGGCTGTTGTTAATTTAAAATTAATATTTCTGTTTGTTGTCATGATACCAAAAATTTCCACTTTTTCATACTAACTAGAGCTTCTCCAAATTTCACACATATCTCATACAAAGAAAACAACAAAGAGTCCACATAGCTACATGCTGCCAATTACAGACAGAGACAATGAACTTGCCCGTGGCACATGGGCTATGACAGGTTACATGTTAGGTGATGACTCAACAGTGACTGTAAAATTACTAACTGCTTTCACACAGAATTAGTTGGCTTATAATATTTTCTAGAAATTGTAACGATTCAAATTAATAATTATAGTGACTTCCTTTTTTGAGTAAGTGAATACTTTAAACAAAACTGCATATTTTGAAGTTGATAAAAATATAAGGATAAAAATAGTAATTTGTATTGTTTTAAGTAGTTGCGAAACATAACCTTCGAAATTTCTTAATATGCCACATGTTAAAGACAGTAAATATTTAGCTTCTTCTACAATGTGATCTACATCTGCATCTACAGACTGTAAACCACTATGAAGTGTGTGGCAGAGGCCACAGCCTATTGTACCAGTTATTAGGGTTTCATCTTGTACCATTCACATATGGAGTGTAGGAAGAATTATTGTTCAAATGCCTCTGTGTGTGCTGTAATTAATCTATCTTGTAATCACGATCCCTACAGGAGTAAAACATAGTGGTCATAGTACGTTTCTAGAGTCATGAATTGAAGATGGTTCTTAAAACCTTGTAAGTAGGCTTTCTCAGGATAGCTCAAGTCTGTCTTAAAAAATCTGCCAATTTGTTACCTTCAGACAAACCTGCGACCATTTGTGCTGTCCTTCTCTATGTATATTCACAATCCCCTGCTAGCTCTCTTTGGTCTGTGTCCCACAAACTTAACCAATATTCTAGAATAGGTCACACAAGTGATTTGTAAGGAATCTCCATTGTAGACTGTGTTTACCCAGTATTCTACCAATAAACTGAAATCTGTCACCTGCATTAACCAAGACTGAGCCTATGTGATCATTCCATTTCATATTCCTACAAAGAGTTACACCCAGGTACTTCAATGCATTGGCCGATTCCAACTGTGACTCATTGACATGACAGTCATAGTTTACTACGTTTTTTCGATTTCTGAAGTGCACAATTTTACATTTCTAAGCATTTGAAACAAGTTGTCAGTCTCTGCAGCACTGTAATTTTATTAAGACATGTGTGAGTATTTATGCAGATTCTTTCATACTGTATTTTATTATAGATATCTGCATCATCTTCTAGAAGTCTGAGGTTATTGTTAATAATGTCTGCAAGATTATTAATATTCAACATGAACAGCAAGGGTCCCAAAACACTTCCCTGGAGCACACCCGAAGCTACTACCACATCTGACGATGATTCTCCATCCAAAATAACATGCTGTGGCCTCCCAACCACGAAATCCTCAATACAACCACAAATTTCGCTTGATACGTCATTGATCATGCTTTTGACAACATTTGACAATAAGCATAGATGTGGTACTGGGTCAAACGCTTTTCAGAAATCGAGATATAATGCAGCCACCTGACTTCTTTGATCCAAAGCTTTCATTATATCATGAGAGACAAGTGTGTGTTGGGTTTAACATGGTCGATGTTTTCGGAATCTATGCTGGTTGGCATTGTGTTTGAGGTAGCTCATTACGTTTTAGCTCAAAATATCTTCTAAGATTCTGCAACAAATCGATGCCAAGGATAGTTTTGTGGATCACTGTAACTAGGTGTTACCTGTGCTTTCTACCAACCACTGTGCATGTTTTTTTGTTGGAGGGATCAATGACAGATTATAGTTAGGAAAGCAGTTAACTCAGCCGCAAATTCAGTATAGAATCTGATGGGGATTCCACTGGACCCTGGAGCTTTGATCAGTTTTCACAATTTCACTGTTTCTCAAGACCACTGACACTAACACTTATTTCACTCACCTTTTCACTGGAATAATGTTTAAATTGGGGCAATTCTTCTGGTTTTCCTACGTAAAGGAACATTTAAAATTAGAGATAAGCATTTCAGCTTTTGCTTTGCTACCCTCAGTTTGAGTTCCTATGTCATTCACAAGTGACTAAACACCAACTTTGTTGACAGACAAAGGCGTTTCATTCAGCATCTCTCTATGTATGGTTTTATAATTTGTTTTACACTTATTATGTAGTAGTCTCTGTTTCTTTAGAAGCTTCTTTTCAGTGACTGTATACCAAGGAGGGTCCTTCCCAATGTGAACTATTCTGCTGGCTACATATCTGTCCAGTGCATATTCTACTATTCTTTGGAACTTGAGCCATTGTTTCTCTACAAGCGCCAGCCCTTTGCTGAAAATTTCAAGTTCTTCATTCAGATATGATACCACTGCTTTTTTATCTGCTGTAATAAACATACACTGCCGAGAAAAAGTATCACACCTTTGAAAACGACGTCGATTTTGATCTGATGACGACGTATTGCACCTGGGGGTAGTAGATGTACTGATAATGATTTCAAAGTCGTCCGCCAACTCATAGCGTCGAGCCATAGCTATGAGATCGCTATCTGTGTGTGCCATTTAATAGGTAGTCCTCACAGCAAGAAGGCTTGGTGTGTTGCAGACGTGGGAAGAAAGCAGTCAACCATAGTACAGAGATGCACTTGTGCTGCTACCTACAAACAACTGAGCGAGTTTGCAAGGGGTCAAATTGTGGCATTCCAAATGGCGGGATGGTGCTTTCGGAGAATTGCTACACAAGTTGGACACGTTGCGTCATCTGTGCAACAAGCTGTAGCAATGGTGAAGTGAACATGTTCACACCTGTGGATGAGGTACTGGACGTCCACGCAGCACACACATGAGGCACGATCGTCGTGTTGATAAGGGCAGCAGTGGCAGATCATACAGCAGAGATAAGAGGACATGTGAAGGCAGACATGTCAGCAGGCTCTCTTGCAAACTGCTTGTAGCAGTGGGGCTATGGGCCCACATATTTCTAGCCGATCTTTCACTCAAGTTACAGTATCGATGTGCATGGCTCGAGTGGTGCCATCAGAGGAACATTGGAAGACAGAATCGCGCTGTGGCCTTCAGCGATGAAAGCAGATCCTACCTTCACGCAAGTGATGATCGTTTTTTGTGTACAATGTAGACCTGGTGAGTACTGTCTTGTAGAGTGCATAATATGTTCAACACACACTGGATCCTAAAATTCTCGTTCATCTGTGGTATTTACAGAGGGGTCGCTAAACAGCGCTCAGCTCATGCAGAATGTTGTTAGATCCATTCTTTTGCCATTCTTGCTACATGATGTTAATGTGCTGTTACAGCAGGAAATTCTGGCCCACACCCTGCCCATGAAACTCAACATTCTCTGCAAGGCATGCAGCAACTCCTATGTCCAGCACGATATCAGGACCTGTGTCCAATCGAGTACGTGTGGGATATGATGGGACAAGAAGTGATTCATGTGGCTTATAAACCCACAACACTTACAGAGCTATGTGAACAGTTCGAGCAGATGTGGCATAACGTCTCACAGTACAGTATTCGCCATCTGTATGATTGACTGAATGCCAGAGTCAGCACCTTCAGTGCCACCTGTGGAGGCTACACCACATGCTGATATGGGTCTTTCAGCATGCTTTGATACATGGTACCACTGAACTACTTTTGCTATTGATTTGTAAGTGTTATAATTTCATATACTCCATACACACTGTTGCAACAGTAGCTCTGGAGTGAATTGGAAACTACTAAAAGGGTGTACTATTTTTTTCTGGCAGTATATGTACCTTTTGACTTGTTTTAGTTGTCCTTTGTACTTTGGTAATCATTGTTGCCACAACTTCATCATGGTCACTATACCAATTTCTAAGTAAACATCCTCAAAGAGGTCAGATCTATTCTAAAATATTTCTGTTATGAGTGGGTTTTTGAATCACCTGCTCTATGTAGTTTTCAAAAAATGCATTTAACAATGTTCCATAGGACATTCACTGCTAACCGGAATTTAATTATCCCAGTTACCTGTTAGATGATTAAGGTATCCACTTATGATTTTAGTATGACTGTGGAACTTGCTGAAAAACAAACTAACGTTTTTTCTAAAGTATTCAGTTACATCGGGAGATGAGTCTGGTGGGCGATAAAAGGATCCACTTATCATTTTAGGTCTCCTCTGCTACCGAGACTTGCCCAAATTATATCACATTCAGACTTCAATTCCTATATTGGTGGATTTGAGTTTCTTGTCTACTGCGACAAACACATCACCTCCATTTCCCATTAGCCTAGCCTTTCTGTCATAGATCAACTATTAATTGAAGAGGACAAAATGTGCCGTATCCACTCCTCTGCCCTCTTTTTTGATGTGGCCATTGACAGAATGAAGAGAATCATTGTACCAGAAGTCTTCAAGGACTTAAATTGGTGATTTTTATTGAAATTACAATAAGCTAAGTAGCTAATTTCTAGACTACACTCCCAAATCCTTCCAAAATTACTGCATATAAGATTTTTCTTTCAAGCTAATCTCTAGACTAAAGCCCCAAATCCTTCCAAAATTACCACACACAAAATTCTCCTTTCACCAAACCCATTCCACTCTACACCGTTGTTACTGTTGTGGTATTCATTTCAAAGACTGATTTCATTTAAATTTATTTATTTACCTCTATTAATTCCAGGAGCATTTCAAATGACATAGGATTTGTTAGGTTAATACATTGGCAATCAATAGGTCAAAATATAAAACACAGCATACATAATATGTTTCAAGTCGATAGGATAGGCAGCCTATAGAGGCAGGCCATAAGTTCAGCAGCGACTTACTAACTATTTCATAATGATTGACTCTGACATGATGCTCATATTCTAGTACATCACATGACGAACGACGATGTGTTGCACTTTGCCAGAAATGTTGAAATGTCTACTTTTATTTAATGTATCAATATTATATTTTAGTTGAAATGGGGACAACATACACGGTAATATTTACGGGAAACCATGTTTTTTCGAGCATTTTTTGGCGACTCTCAGGTTTGAGGAGTCATATAATTCTGACCGTAATTAGGAGGAAAACTTCCTTTGCACAGTTTAAAAGATACAGCCTTTTTATTTTTACTGGCTGATTTTCGTTATTTTATAGTTAACCGCTTCATCGGCGTAACGTCGAACGCAAGATGGTATGACTGTGCTCATCACTGTAACTAATGCCTTGGAGAAAGCATGTATGTAAGGCTTGAACTTTTGTTGCTTACATCGTATGTCATTACTAATGAATAAGCCCCATGTTTGTCAGTTAAGAGTTTGTAAAGCAATTGCCTTAGTAGCTGTAATCCATGTGAGGCTGTGGTGGAGCATAGTTGTCACAGCAGCGTGCTGTCATTGTTGCAATGCGCGATAAGCGCCTACACGCCAGCGAAGTTTGGCAATTTCATATTCACATTACAATACAGCACTGCTGAAGTCAGTTGTTACTACGAACAGAAGGTAACAAAAAGGAAACTTGACAGTGAACAGCCGATGTGTGTAGAAGCAACTCTCAATAAATGAACAATGAAATTCTTAGCTGTAAACGAAAAATCTATTAGCTCTTATAAATTTTGCAAGAAAGAACCATGACAGAAACAAGACATATCTTACTCTCTTTCACTGCTGTCTGAAGCCTTTTTGCTGTTATTATGGGAAGTCTACTTAGATCAGCAATGGTAGCATTGGAGCTCTTTGTGCATATCTGTTTTCAAGTCCAGGCACATGAATCACTGAATTCCTCCAGATACTTTGGGGAACACTTTCCAGAGCACAGTGACACAACTGTTAAGTATCATTTATCTTAAAATCCTTGCTCTCGCTTGCTACATTTTTCTTGACAAATGCCGAAATAAGTTCAATGGTGTTCAATCCTCAGTGTGTCACAAGCAACCACAGAAGTTTAATTTCCTTGTCCACTGGTCGCAATACACATTCCTAAAGGTATTATTGTGACTTGAAGTTCAGTCTTGCGCATTTCAACAGGCCTACATTAGTAAATTCTTCATATTATGCAGAGTTAGATACAAGATCTTCATTATTGCTTACCATCCATTCAACAGCTGAATCCTTTCTCCACTTTATAAATGGATTTCGTGATATTGGATTCATCACTGTGTGACATGAATCCTGATCTAAAGAAAATTGCAGATCTGTTTCATATTTTTTCTAGAGCGCTCCTAAATCATTCTTTGTAGCATCTGGCATTCATCTCAGAATATAATCTGTACTTCCTCTTTGCCCAATCAAACATGCCAGCATTTTGCACAAACCCATCTTCGTTTTCAGTGTGGCACAATATAATCCTTTTTCCAGAACTGGGCGCCGTTTGAATTCTTTTCTTGCAGCCATTGCACTCTTGAATGCTTCCTATGTGGCAATCGTATACATCTTGTGATGATAAGCCAGTTTTTGTTCCTGGTTTCCAAACATTCTGTGATGGTCTGCACCACACCAACTCTCATCGGATAGTCCAGTCAAAGTTTCACAAGTGTCTTATTTCCCACAATACCCATGTCTTTTACCTGCTGCTTGGTTATTTTCCATCAGCGCAGGCTTTTTGTTGAATTTTTTGTATCTGAAGACCAATTTTTGAATGACACGCCAAAGGGTTGTTGCCCTCATGTAAGGGAAGTCTTCCACTTCAGTCCTTAACGTTTCCAATTTGGGGTCCTTCCCACTCATTGTGTATAGGGTGTCTAAGGGATGCTGCATTCTTGGAATATTACACAACAATTCGAGCAAATAACATTAATAGTTTTTATTACAAATAAGAAGATTGACTATACTTAACTTGGAATTACAATGTGTTGCTACAAGCGATGGGCGACATGCAATACATATCAGAGTTCTTTGTTAAATGCAATGTTCAGTTCATGCAAGTTTGTCACACAGTTGTGGATCACCAGTAACTCTATCGTAGCATTCTCTGCTAGGCCTGTCCGTATACTGTCCTAATATTCTGCGAATACTGAGCCAATACTGAGCGACCGAGGCTGGCAGGAGCGGCACTTATATTCTCCTCTTGCAGAGGCCGCCCTGTCGTGGTTCGGTCCTAATCAGTGCATCATTGGCCAACGTCGTTTCACCGCCTTCTCTTCTCTTGCGTTCATCATCTTCATTCCGGCACTTGTGGTTACGCCAGAACATTCCTTCCCCCCAAAGCGACAGACCGTCGTCGTGTAGGAAGTGCGACGAATGGTGGGGGGAGGCAGGAGTGTGGGCGCATCGCTGGGCCGGAAGCTGTGGCTGCAGAGGACGTTAAGCTTCTGGCTGTAACCCACCATCCGGCATGTGCTCTGGCGGAAACGTCCCCCAGAAAACGTCCAGAAGGGTACGCGTCCAACTTCTGCTGCCATGAACCAGAAGAAGAAGGCTGCTACTGCTGCGGTGTGGGCGGGTCCAGCTCCATCGATGTGACAAGAGGAGGCGGAAGAGGCGAAGGCTCTGTCTCCATGGGGTCATCCCGTAGTTTTCCGATGACACCCCCTGGTGGCTGCTGTGGCCACGCCGTCCTCTAGACCTGTGAATCTGGACGAAGAGAAACTGAAAGATCATCATGTACATGACAGAGGCGAAGTTGATTTTGATGGCGACGCTGCATGCCATCTGGACATGAAAGAAGATACATGCAAGTGCCAAGTCGACGGACGATCTCGTCTCGCTCCCATCGTCTCCTGCCGCTAAAAACCCTGTAAAAGACAATATCATGCGGCGCGAAGCGATACTTGCGGCCTGCCTTCGGGGCCGGATGCTGAAGAGGATGGAGCAGGTGGAGCAGTGTCTGATGGCGGCGGTCGTGAAGCAATTCCGCCGGAGTTGGTCCATCTTGTGGGTGCGAACGATATGAGGCGGGAAACAGCTTCAATGCTTGATCCCTGGTGTGTGGATGGAAGTTTGGCCATCTGCTGCTTGAATGTTCTGAGAAAACGTTCCGCTTCTCCGTTAGTCTCTGGATGGATGCTGTATGCCATTGCGTTCACAGACAGTTTCAAATTCATTTGACGTGAACTGAAGTCTGTTGTCTGACACTATTATTTCAGGTAAACCTTCGAGGCAAAAAAACGATGACAACGCCTGAATTGTGCTACATGACGTAGTCGAGTATGAACTCGTCATCTGTTTTATTTGGGCGCCCATACCCTGCCAAGTACAGTGTCGACGCGCTAACTGTTTCGTACGAACAATCCCCCAGAGTAATTGGTGAAGTAACTGCAACAACACTTCTTTTTGCAAAGCTTTAGAGATCAACTCACTTGACTGGTCCACTGTCATTCCGAACAAGAATCACACCTTTCTGTACAGCGAGGCTATGCAAATTATCGGCGCGCTACACAGTTCTGTATGTTATGCAAGGAACGAGGCCAAGATGTGCGAACGTATGTTAGCAAAATGCTCAAATCTGGATCAACTTCCGTGGCCTGTGTAATTTTCTTATAGTTCAGCGGAATGACTGAAGTAATTCAGAATCCTGAGCATTGATGTGACAACAGGATGCAGCAGAAGCGTCAAAATGTGTCAGGTCCAATCGGAAGAGGTGAAAGCGCGTCCGCATTACCATGTTGAGCTGTCGGACGATACACAATCTCGTACTGGTATTGAGACAACAACAAAGCCCAACGTTGCAATTTTTGGGCATTTCGTACAGGAACCGATTTCGTCGATGAAACAACGACTGCAAAGGTTTGTGATCAGTTACTAAGTAGAACTTTCTGCCATACAAATAGTGGTGGAATCTGGTGACACCATACACAATAGCCAATGCCTCTTTCTCAATTTGTGTATTGTTATACTGAGCTTTGGACAACACTTTTGATGCGAAAGCAATAGGCCGCACTTTATCACGAATTCTGTGTGAAACCACTGTACCGATTGCGTAAGAGGAAGCGTCAACTTGCAATATCACTAGTTTGTTAGGATCAATGTGAACTAAGCATCGATCACTGAGCAATGCATCTTTAAGTTTTTGAAAAGCTACTTTGCATTCATCTGTTCAAACAAATAGGGGCGTTCTTGCGTTCTACTCTACATCTACATCCATACTCCGCAAGCCACCTGACGGTGTGTGTCGGAGGGTACCCTGAGTACCTCTATCGGTTCTCCCTTCTATTCCAGTCTCGTGTTGTTCGTGGAAAGAAGGATTGTCGGTATGCTTCTGTGTGGGCTCTAATCTCTCTGATTTTATCCTCATGGTCTCTTCGCGATATATACGTAAAAGGGAACAATATACTGCTTGACTCTTCGGTGAAGGTATGTTCTCGAAACTTTATCAAAAGCCCGTACCGAGCTACTGAGCGTCTCTCCTGCAGAGTGTTCCACTGGAGTTTATCTATCATCTCTGTAACGCTTTCGCGATTACTAAATGATCCTGTAACGAATCGCGCTGCTCTTCGTTGGATCTTCTCTATCTCTTCTATCAACCCTATCTGGTACGGATCCCAACTGATGAGCAGTATTCAAGCAGTGGACGAACGTGTGTACTGTAACCTACTTCCTTCGTTTTCGGATTGAATTTCCTTAGGATTCTCCCAATGAATCTCAGTCTGGCATCTGCTTTACCGACGATTAACTTTATATGATCATTCCCTTTTAAATCACTCCTAATGCGCACTCCCAGATAATTTATGGAATTAACTGCTTCCAGTTGCTGACCTGCTATTTTGTAGCTAAATGATAAGGGATCTATCTTTCTATGTATTCGCAGCACATTACACCTGTCTACATTGAGATTCAATTGCCATTCCCTGCACCATGCGTCAATTCGCTGCAGATCCTCCTGCATTTCAGTACAATTTTTCATTGTTACAACCTCTCGATACACCACAGCATCATCTGCAAAAAGCCTCAGTGAACTTCGAATGTCATCCACAAGGTCATTTATGAATATTGTGAATAGCAACGGTCCTATGACACTCCCCTGCGGCACACCTGAAATCACTCTTACTTCTAAAGACTTCTCTCCATTGAGAATGACATGCTGTGATGCAATGGAGCTGCGATTTGTGCAGCATTCAGTATGAGCCGAATATAATAGTTCATTTTCCCTAAAACTGACTCCAATTCTGTGATATTGTGAGGAACTGGCAAGGCCCGTATAGATAATAAACGCCTTGGAAGAGGGTGTACACCTTGATTGTTTATGACGTGATCAAGATATTGTAACCCGAGGTTTAAAAAAATCAGACTTGTCCAGTCTACACTTTAATCCTGCATCATTTAACACTGAAACAAAGCACGCAAATCTGCAATATGTTTCATATGTTTCTTCAGGTGTACGACCTGCTATGACAAAGCGTCCAAATAGTTTGGACAATTCGGCAAATACTGTTGGAAAACGGTGGGTCTGGAAGCACTGCCAAAAGGCAAACACAAATATTTAAACAAGCCCAAGTGAGTATTCACTACACGCACTTTGTGAGATACTTCATCGAGCGGTACTTCAAGATACGCGTCGCGCAAATAAATTTTTGAAAACTAGCGTTCTGCACCTAATTTGTCCATGAGATCCTCTGGGCGTGACAATGGATAAGTATCAATCACAGTTTGTGGGTTGACTGTAGACTTAAAGTCAATACAGAGGCGAATGCGATCTTAAGCTTTGGGGAGCAAAACCAGTGGACTTACCCACTGACTTGCTGATATGGGCGCCATAACTTCACTATCTTGCAATTCTTTAAGTTCAGCAGCGACTTTTTCACATAATGCAATGGGAACAGTTTTGGCCCGGCAAAATTTCGGCTGAGCATTGTCTTTCAGCGTAATATGTGCAACAAAATTGTTAGCTTTGCCTAAATCTTCAGAAAAGAGTTCTAGGAATTCTCTTAGCAAGCTAGCAGCACTGTCATTTGCATTGAATGCAGACACTGTCAACACATTGTCCTCAAAAGAATCAAGATCAAATATGTTCTCCCATTCGCGTGATTGTAGCACTGTAAAAGTCACTGTTCGCGTATGCTAGCGATATACGGCAGGCAAAGTACATGTTCCAAGAACGGGAATGTCTTGTCCATTATAAGCCATCAGTTGCGTGCTAGTCTTAGACAGGCGTGGGGAGCGTAACAGTTCATATGTGTGACTATTTAGCAATGTGACAGAGTCACCTGTGTCCAACTGAATTCCACACGTTTCCCACAAATAAGTAAATGAACAAAAAGCTTGTTGGACTGGCATATCACGGAAGCAACTGCATGCTTGCTATTTTTGCTAATGCCCGTTGCAGACTTGGAATATACTGCATTAATGGCATGGGCCTTGTGACGAGATTTTTGTGAGTGGGCTGAATTCTTATGTTTGTTCTGTTGCAAACATATGGATTGTGCATGTCCTTTCCTACAACAAGCATAACCCTGAGCTTGTCAGGAGGGGTAGTCTTAACGTTTGTGCTGTGAATAACACCATAGGCAAGACTTAATTCTGTTCACCTGTGTAGCCGTTAAGCTAATTGCTTATGCGGCGTGGAACGTTGTTTACTCGGCGTGGCTAGAGCACGTTGCTGGCGAGGAATGGGGCAATCGCTAGCAAGGGACTAAACCCAGCAAATAGCTGCCAGCTCAAATATATGAGCCAACAAAGCTTCGGAATCGTACTGATCTAGTATTTGCATTACCTGCTGAAATTATGGATCAGACTCTTTCAAAATTTGCTCTCTGAGTTAGACATCAGGGACACTGTACACGATCACATCATGCAACATAGCATCTGAATATAAAGGACCGCAAGCACATTTGAAATTGCTTTTCCTTGTCAGACCCTGCAAATCTGTTACCCACTCTTAGTAAGTTTGTTCTGACCGTTTTTCGCAATGAAAGAATTGATTTCTAGCTGCTACCAAGTTCACTTGTTGATCATAATAGTTAGTCAGCGAAGACATAACACTGTCATGCGCAAGTTCACTCGGAGTGACGTTAGGAAAGAGTTTTTGAATTGATCTGAACATTGCACATCCTATCGTTGATAATAGATAGGGAATTTCCACAATACCTGGCACATTGTGGTCGATGATGTGGTCTTCAAATTGGGACCTCTCGAGCCATTCCCATTCTTATTCACAAAACTGTCGAAAAAGTGATATTGCACCTGTAGTAGATGATGCTTTTTCTGTCGGGTGTACACCATTGGCCAGTAGCTGCTGCACCATGTTGAGCAGTGCAGAAATCTGTTACGTCTGGAACGGCAACACCTGCATTAGCTGTGTGACATTAACGCTTGCAGCTGTGGCGCCTGAGCGGGGAGGGGGGGGCGGAAGGGGGGGGGGTCAACAAGTTGGAAGTGGCAATGCAAAAAACTGATGAGGCATGTAAGTAAAATAAGGACAAGCAAAGAAAATGTCTGCAATGCCCACCTGAAAACACTGATTAGCAAAAACGACAAGAAACTGTTAAGCAATAAGCTGCTGAGCAAAGTAAAGACAATGGAGAATTAAGGCGCCAGCTCAATTTAAATCAATACCACGGCCATCGGGCACTGGGGTTGGAGGATACTCATCGCCAAATGTGGGGTCATGCCCACTCGTTGTGTATAGGGTGCCTAAGGGATGCTGCATTCTTGGAATGTTATACAACAATTCAAGCAAATAACAGTAATAGTTTTTATTACAAATAAGAAGATTGACAATACTTAACTTGGAATTACAATGTGTTGCCTCAAGCGATGGGCTACATGCAATAAAAATCAGAGTCCTTTGCTATATGCAATGTTCATGCAAGTTTGTCACACTGTTTATGGATCACTAATGACTGCTATCATAGCCTTCTCTGCTAGGCCTGTCTGTTTACTGTCCTAATACTCTCCGAATGCTGAGCCGACACTGAGTGGCCAAGGCTGGCAGGAGTGGCGGTTATATTCTCCTCTAGTAGAGGCCGCTCCTGTCATGGGGCGGTCCTAATCAGTGCACCATTGGCCGATATCATTTCAGCACCTTCTCTTCTCTTGCATTCTTCAGCTCTGTTCTGGCACTTATGGTTACGCCAGGACATCCAATATGGCTGCTACTTTTGTAAACTGTTTTCCTTCTTATGACTCTCTGTGTAAACTTGTCCCATGTAAACTTCTGTCACCTGCCAGAAAGATTCTTTGGCAGTACAAGATATGGAATTTCTCTATATTCTGCAGTAATTTGCTTCACTGTGCTTTCACTAATATCGAGATATTCAGAGGTTGTCTTTACTGGTTGTGATATGGAACTGCTCATGCCCTGTTCCTTTACACCTCATGATGCGGTTTCACCAAGGCAACTAATTATATTATGGGGATTGTCTCGCACGAGAACACAACATTGAAGGGAGCTTGATTGCCTCCCATCTGACGGAAAGCTCCGATTATAATATTGCAACAGTGAACAATGAAATGGAAATATAAAATGAAGTGACAAAAGGCATAGAATACTTCCTAATATATTGCTAGATCATTCCTGGCATAGTGCAACAACTCGAAATGGCATGGGTTCCACAAGTCGTTGGAAGTACTCTCAGAAATACTGAGCCATTCATAATTGTGAAAGTGTTACCAGTGCAGGATTTTGTGCATGACCCGTCCTCTCGATTATATCCCATAAATGATCAATGGGATTCATCTTGGGCGATCTGAGAGGCCGTATCATTCACTCTAATTTTCCAGAATATCCTTCAAACCAATTGCGAAGAATTGTGGCACAGTGACATGATGCAATGTCCCCAATAAACATCCTATCGTTGTTTGGGAACATGAATTCCATGAGTGGCTGCAAATGGTCTCCAATTAACTAAATACAACCATTTCCAATCAGTGATCGGTTTAGTTGGAGCAGAGGACCCGAGGAGCCAGTCCATTCCACGTAAACACAGCTCATACCATTATGGAACCACCACCAGCTTGCACAGTGCCTTGCTGACAGCTTGGGCCTATGGCTTCTCGGGGCCTATGCCATACTCGAACGTTACCATCAGCTCTTACCAGCTGAAGTCAGGAGTCATATGATGAGGCCACGTTACTCAGTTGTCTTGAGACCAACCACTATGGTCAGGAACACAGGAGAGGAGCTGCAGGCGATGTGGTGGTGTGGTGGTCACTCGTGTGATACCATAGCTCATTAATGCCAAATTTCGCCATAATGTCCTAACAGATACATTTTTCCTGCGTCCCACATTGATTTCTGCTGTTATTTCACACAGTGTTGCTTGTCCCTTAGCACTGACACCTCCACGCCAAAGCCGCCGCCGTCAGTCGTTAACTGAGGGACTTCGGCCTCTGCATTATCTGTGGTCAGAGGTAATGTCTGAAATTCGGTATTTTCGGCACACTTCAACACTGTGAATCTTGGAAACCTTTCACATGAATAATTTGAGTACAAATGACAGCTCCTAGGCCAATGCTCTGCATTTTTATATCTTGCACACTCGTTACTACCACCATCTGTATTGTGTGTATCACTGTTCCATGACTTTTCTCATCTCAGTATGCTGTTCAGAGGTCTGGCAACAGAGCATAGGCAAGAACGAGGCGCATAATCAGGCAAAGGGAAGGAAACTGGGCATGTTGTATTACTGCTTTATGTGGATTTATGTGCATAAAAACATAACACCTATGAAAGGCAACAAAAGAGCTTGCATTTATGCTATTCGTCTTGTTAATACATATCAACATCAGGCGAACAGAGGGTATTGTACATACAACATTTTTAACAAAACAGCTGTTTGTAAAACAAAGAAAATTCGCCTGTAAGTAGGGAATAGTTGTATTTTTAAACTGTGCAAAGGAAATTTTTCTCGTAATTACGGTCTGGCTTCTATGACTCCTCAAAGTCGGCACTCGCCAATAATGCTCGAAAAAGCACGGTCTCTCTTAAATATCACCGTGTATGTAGCCCCTCTTTTAACTAAAATGCAATATCCATACACCAACTAAAAGAATCTCCACGATTCTGTCAAGGTACAACACATCGCTGTTAGTCATGTGATATAAAAAGAATATGAGCTCAAAGTCACGAGTCAATCATTATGAAATAAATAACAGTTTAGGGAACTATCCCAGAAATTGCCTTAGCTATCTGGGAAAACCATGGAAAACCCAAATCAGGATAGCCTGAGAGTATCTCTACGCTCCTGAATTTGAGTTCAGCTTCACTGCTTCATTTGGTAATTCTCTGTTATATGATGTTTCTTATTTACACACAAAGGTGACACATTAAAAAATCATAGATTTCTTCTTCACTACTCACACACAGAGGACAACCGCTGATGATTACTGGACTACTTCTGATCACTTCAATGTAAAACATAGTTCCATTCTTCACTGCTTCTCGCACTAAGACAACAACGGATGACTCCTGGACTGAGAAGATGCTGCTGTGTCCCTTGCTTCAATTCCAAACTCCACACTCAACATTCCACCTGAAAAGCTAAGCCAACGACATTATTGTCATGCATCATTCATCATGACATGGGATCCTTGTGAAAGCAGTAACTGTGTACTGAAATCTGACAAGATGCTGTAGTATCACCTTTCACTTCTATTCACTACTCTGCGTGTTCTAAGAAATTGGTGTAATGTGTATTACTTGTGAAGAACGTTTTAGCTGCCTTTTTAAACAGATGTGTTTTAGTAAACTTTTGCTCTTCCTATGGCAATATATTACAGAATTTTTTCCCATGATATAAAGTATTGCTTTAAGTTATTTGTTTGTTTTTCTTGGGTACATGTAACTCCAAACTAGCTCTTGTTCCATCATTATGAGTGGAACTATGGGTTAAGTATTTATCAATATTTTCCATAATATGTGCCACAGATTGGTATATGTATTCACTTGGTGAAGTAAGGATGTCTAATTTTTTAAATAGTCTTTACAATGAGCCTGACTACTACTTCCAGTTATTATCCTTATGACCTTTTCCTGCAGTTCAAAAGCTGTGTCCGTGTTTCATGCCTTCGATCCCCAGAAAAAGATCACATACTTAAGAACTGAGTGTATGATGTATGCGTAGTAGGTCACTACGAGACTTTGGCTGTTACACACTGACACTAACAGCATGCTGATGACATCCTTTTTGTCAGTATTTTTTTAATAGTCATACCATGTTAGCTGACAATCAATGTTTATCCCTAAAAACTTTGTACTTGCTGTACAATCTATAGATTTACCACCTATGCTTAAAGTGACAGAGTTACTTCCTCTATTTGTACAGAAGTGCCTAGTGATTGTTTTCTTTATGTTCAATGTTAATTTATTACACACTGCCGAACTGTAAACATCCTTGAGGGTTTCATTTGCTTTCTCTAATAGGAGTTCTGATGTTTTACCAGTGACTATGATGTTACTTTCTTCGATGAAAAGAACTTTTTCTTGTCTTACAATGTCTGGAATGTCATTTGTATGTATTAAGAACAGAACTGGACTCAGTACACTACGCTGAGGAGCACCTATTTTTATATATTTCTTGTCTGACGAATGTTTTACTAAAATTTTGTCCTCAGCAGACGTGTGAACAATCTGCACTTTTTGCGCCCTGTTTTCAAAGTGAGACTGGAAGCATCGCTGTGTTAAGATTATATTAATGGTTACTTTCCAGATACACTTCATCCCAGGTCTGATTTGCCAATGTCCTAAAAAAGCACATATCTTATGACCTGAAAAAATCCTTTTGTAGTCCTGCAGCTCTGTGGGTTTCGAAATGAACCTATCTTTAGCTTTATTATCTGACAGTAATGAGCCAAGATCTCTTATAAATAGTTCACAATTTTCCCTGTGAATGTCCATATTTACACGGTCTGAAATTGAAGGTGAACTCTTCTTAGCAGTGTGTACCATTTATGCCACACTAAGTGCTCAAAAAGTTTAGGGTGTTATTACTAGTTTCACTTTCAACACGTACGTTAATATTCATGTCTCCACATATTATTACGCTAGTTTTGTGGGCTGAGATCCTTTCAGTTAATTTATTGATGGAACTCTCTAGGCTATTCTGTCTTGTAAAATTCTTTTTATCCCTGAATAATTACTGCAGCTAACATCCATTTGAACCTGTTTACTGGATTCGTCTTTTAATACCCTCTACTGTTTTTACTGCACACAGTTCCAATGTAAACTGATGATTCCTTGATGTCCCAAAATGTCTCCTAACATCCTATCTTATCTTTTAGTCAAAGTGTGCCACAAATTTCTCTCCTCGCAATTATATTCAGTACTTCCTCATTAGTTACATGACCTACCGAAATTACCCTCAACATTTTTCTGTAGCACCACATTGCAAAAGCTTCTATTTTCTTCTTGTTTGAACTGCTCATCATGTATGACTCGCTTCCAGACAAACACCTTCATGGAAGACATCTTAAAACTTAGATTTATATTTGTTTTTAACAAATTTCTCTTCTAATCTTCACTAACTCTCAAAAATTTGCTAAATCCAGATTCTCATCCATTATTGCTGCATACAATAAGAAAAAAAAGAAAACGACTAATTACTATCATTATCACCAGCTAATGCAAAATCAATGCAAGACATCGGTTTTTACGTTCTTTAAGTTGTTCAGAATCCACAAACGCGAGTGAAGGAAGATAAGGGTCTAATTTCATGAGGACAATGCCCTTACAGATGAACTCAGGGTCATGTTAAACTCTAGATCGCTCTGTAACTGGCTACGTCACACAATTAAGTGTCAGTGGACGGCAAGAGTATACAATTTAAAAAAGTGTTCAAACTAAGTTTCAGGTTGAGCACAGCTTTACGTTCAAAAAGTGAAAACTGTTCTGTGAGACACTTACCCACATAATATTCAAATATGACAAGCACATTATAGCCTCAACTAGCAAGTGTAAACCCAGACAGCTGTTTTTAGAAAAGTTATACATCCTGGAAAGGCGTCTGATGCTGTTAAACAGAGAGATGTGATATTGTCTGCAACCTATGCCGAAGAACAGAAACAAATTTTACTAATTTTTTCCCACCCTCTGCCCTCGAAGAGAACAGGGCGATTATGCCCACACACTAAAGAGCTCATTAAGACTCGTTTTATTTTTTCACTTTCAATCTCTTTAAAGTCGTTATACGTACCGTGTTGAACAATGGTCATAAATGGGTAAATGAACAAAAAACGACACCACTGCCCATTTACGGGCATTTTAAATTAAAATGCAGTAATTTTCGAAAAGAATATTTTCACCAAGAATGAGTACGTTGCGTGCAACAGAACAGTTTTCGTTACGCAGAGACCAGATGATAGACACAACTAGGATATACAACAGAAAAGGAGACCGTAAAGCAATCCAGAGAATCTATTTACATCAGAAGCGTACTCTGCCAATAAATAATAGAGATGCAAACAAACATATTAATAATACAGACGTTCCAACTATTTTTTCCTGGAATATATCAACTGCATACCACTTAGTGCTCGGCAATGTTTCAATGAAGGTTTTTGTTCATTCTATTTCGTTATATGAAATTGCTCTTAGCATTACTCATAACGATGGGGCTCTGATTGGAGCGCATTTCTTCCGTTAGAATTCGGTTTTTATTTATTAAATGATTTTTTTTGTTGCTCTCTGATATATTTTGTTTATGACTTTTGTTCGTGTTATTAACAAGTAATTTATGTTTTTTGAGGAAGCTATAGTGTCAGTTGTCATCATGATGAAAGAATCTCTGGTTCGAGAGGTGTTAATAAATGTCAGGCGGTAGTATAATGCCTGCTTTGCCCGAAGCTGACGGGCTGGTGGGAAGCAAGATGTAGTGTTGTGTGATATTTTGAGGTTGTCATGACATAATTTCCAATTTTCGTGGCTCATGTTGTCGTAATGAGCGCTTCCACACATTACGTTCCGCATGCGCTTCCCGTGTTGGGTGTAAAATAAAATAAGGCCTAATGAGATTGTAGGTTAGGGGTTGTGTATTGTATGTAGAGCTGTTAGACGGTGGCAGCAAAATGAAGTTTACTGAACATTTAAGTGCTCATATTACTCCCGAGTGGAGAAAACAGTATATTAATTACGAGGTAATTTGTAAACCATTTGCTTTTTCCCCACTGTCATATCATGGAATTTGTGGTGTAGATTGCATGTTCTTTCAAGTAGTGGCGATACTCTTTATATGTGACCCGTTCCTTTCATTGCATTGCAGGAAATGAAAGCAATGCTTTATGCTGCTGTGGAGCAAGCACCTTCAGCAGAACTTGTTGAACCGGAGGTGTTATCTCGCTATTTCGCAAAATTTGATGAACAATTTTTCCACTACTGTGATAAAGAATTAGCGAAGATAAACACTTTTTATTCCGGTAAGCATTACTGTTGTTTAAAAGCAGACTATTGCATGTTGCTGCATATGCAGAACCATTTTGTTTTTGTTTGGGAAATGTGTATTTGCGGGCCCTTCATTCCCCTCCTGCCCACCTCTTCTCCTCCTTTATAACAAGATGATAGTTATTGGATAGAAGTTGCAGGTCCAGTTGCGTGAATGCGATATGTATACTGGTGCAGATTATGTGAAATAACTGAATCAGTACTGCAATACAGACTAAGAGTAAATATATTATGTGGCCACCTCCATTGTACTCCTGAATGTTTTATGCTTCTACAAAATTTTCTGCTGATAAAATCCATGGGCATGCAAATGGGTTGTTGTGGCAAAAGTACCGTCCCCTCGAATATTCTAACCACCTTTTTGGAAGAAGGTCCGTGCATCAGTGATGGAAACTGTTTGGTTTGAGCACAAAACAACAAATTATGGCCATAAAAATTATTCTGAGGTGAATACATAACAGCCACATATACAGAGGCTGTCACCCTTAAGAGACAGAACTGATCACAAGTTCTTAAGATCAGGCTATCTCCTATGGTGAGAAACTTATTAGTGATGGATTGTGCAGATCAGTTTCACTGTGTAAAATTTTAACTGTGTGTTGTATACTACTATAACAAGGGTTTACCTGACAGTGGTCAACTATAGTGCAAATGTTTTAAAATTTTGCCTGTGTATTGGGAAATCTTATAAGTATGCAAGAAGCGATTTTAGTGAGAGTTCCTCATTCTGTTAATGATTAGTAAGTGACTTAGTTATGCTTAGATTCTGAATTTGTAGTTTGTAATTTTTTGCTGCTTCAGGAATGGTTTTTAATGTGAAACTGTTGTGCATGTTATTTGTGTTTTAAAATTGCTTTAGCAAATGGTGTTCACACTAATCTTCGAAAACTTTGGCCACAGTCTGTTACAAAGCAGTTTGATAGGTACATAAAGAGTCATGTGGGAAAACAGCTATGTCACTGCTGGAGACCCACATCTTTGTTTTGCTGTCACTATTGTGAAAATCTGCAGAAGGATAATTTGAGGTTGGGCACATCAGATTACACTTGAGATAACATTTTATTAACAGTGAGAACCAAAATGAGATTATCTGTTGACACTAGACATTGTATGAAACAACCCTTCCCCCTCCTCCCAGTTCATGAATAAGGTAAAAGTCAGTGTAACACACCAAAGTGTGCGTGTAATTTAAGACAGTAAAAATCTTTGTTATTAGATGTCGATTTTTGTTTTCCATGGTGGTGCTCTCAGAATGTATGTAGCATGTGCCAGTTTTGAATTTCTTCAGTCTTTATTTATTACTATTTTATAAAAGCTTATGTATTTCGTAAGTAAAAAATTTAATATGTACATTTTGGATGCATGGGATAATAAAGATGTGTAGTTACCTTAGGCTGTCTTTAAAATACATATACAATTGTAATTTGAGTGTACTTGATTAAAATTTGTATTGTGTGCTGTTAACACCATCGTATTCAAACTGCTACTTTGTGAGACTTTCTTTCATTAAACACATCACATGACCTCGTAGCATAATGGTGTTGAGTGATTTGGTGGATTAGCTTTTTTACAAAATCACATTACTCAAGCTGTAGTAATTTCCATAGTGTTCATCATACTGACTGTATAAAACATGAATGACTGTCGATTGACTGTACATAAGTACTTTGATTTTCTGTAGCTATTCTAGAACACAGTTACTTTTTTTTTTTTTTAAAGCAACACTATGTATTGCTTCGTCCACGTTATCAGAAGAAATAATCATTGTCCATGGCCTGTTTACTTTGTGTTGGGAAAGTTTACTATGTCTTAGGACTGCCTGACTCACTCCAACTCATTTACTTCACACTAAACTAGAACTCTTACTGCTGCACACAGCTGTCATCACTCTCTGGCAGTCTTGTCATCTTACACACTGCAGCTGGGAGCAGTATAGCTCCGGAATTCCTTTGATATTAGTGAGAACTGGAGGTTGTTGTATGCCAATGTGTTCAGAGCACTTGTTTACTGTTGCACTGACTGACACACACTAATATTATTCTTGAACAAAACCAAATAGTTACTAGGTTCTAACTTCACATATAAGAATCCCGAGATTCTGATGTGTAAGATGATGTAATTTTCCTGAATCAGAATTCAGGGAGATGTTAAGATTTGGAAAAAATTTGTCCATAATGTAATTCAGTGCGGTGAAGGTGAGAATTGCTTTTGGATGTACTGATTCTAGTGTAGGATGACACTTTCCCCTCTCCTCCACATCTGCCCTCTTAATTATTCGTTCCAAACTGGAGTTTGGTGTGAACCAAGATCAGCCAAGAGACCAACGCTTGTCCAATTGACCGTGACATTTGCAGTGGTCTGCACTGTGGACTAACTACTGAGTGCTATGAATTGAAGTGATCAAGTAATGAATTTGTGTTCCTTTGCATTGCTTCCCTTTCATGTTCCTAGTAAGTGATAACACATCTGCAAACTGGCCAGCACCACCCTGTCATTGATGCATCACCCGCTTGATTGTTTTATGGCCTCCACTCACTTTCTGGCTTGGACTGTTGCCTCCCACCCACACAGCCACGTGCTGTCTGCATTGTCTTTCCTCCTCCATGCAGAGCCTGCTGCCACTATAAAGACTGTAGGGTTACTGTCACCTCTCTTGAATGTGCTTACACTTCTCTCAGAAGCCACAATGCCGGTACTTTGATTCCAGATCCTGAGTGGTTACAGCCACAAATGTAGGCCTACAGTTATAGTACAAGGTGCCCCAGTTGACAAGCTTTTCCAAAAGTATCAGTAACAGATCACTTTTATATTAGATACTGAACTACAGACAATGAACTACTAGGGTGTGACTGAAGGTAACCTAAAGAACACTTGTGAAAGTTAAGTCCATTGTCGTTAACTATTTCTTCTGTAGAAGCTCATGTATTCGAAGTAATCTCACTGGACACTGGACAGTTATTTTGTGGGTATTTGCAGCTTGAGGATCTCATCGTTGGTGTTTTTTCGGTGTCAATTGTGACAACAGGTGGCACTGTGTGGAATTCCTACCTTTTGTTGTCAATATGTGTATTAGAAGAATGCTCTTAGTGGTTATGGGGACTGAAAAACCTTAGGATATTTTTTGACAACATGAGAATAATGTTTGTGTCATAAAAAAATATAGTTTCAACTTGTTGACTCAGTTATATTGACAGTTTACCATCAATACAGCACCAATCTCCATTGAATGATAAGACTTAGCAAGATTAGATTAGAGATTAGATCACATTTTGTTCAGAATACATGTATTAACGTGGACGTTTGCTACTAAGCAGTCACATTGCCGGCCATGATCAATGTCGAATTCGTTCAAGTTTGTGCTCGCTCTGCATAATCCTGATTCTCACTGTTGTGATACCATGTCAGCATACACATTCCTGACTTCCTGTTCGTTATTCATGCTACAAAGGTTACCATCTTTTCACAAGTTTAAGGAAGACTGTTACATAAATGTGGAAGAGTTGCTGAAGTTGTATCGACCCTTGTCAGTGGTAGCATCTAAGACACCACGCAATCCAGCTGTTGGCTGTCCTGTGCTGATCTGTTCTCCAGCCAGGATTTAATCCTTAAGAGGAATAGTCATGAGTCATCGGAATATGCAATTTATGTAATTTCTTCTGAATTCTGGAAATATGTATCAGCAAAGAATGACACGACCATAGCATATGCATACAGATGAAGAATCTACAGATATAATAATTTAGTACTTATAATAAATATATAATCTCTGTTCTTGGATTTGCTGACATTTTTCTGTTAAGTTATTTAATCATCTGGGTATAATCTTAGAGTGATACAGTATTTGTCGTCATAATACAATAAATAGCTCAAATTATTCATCCACATAGAATATATAAGTATGCCCTTGTGGGGATGGAGAGGTGCTCAGCTGTGGCCTTCATTAAGGAAGCATCCTGGCATTTGCCTGAAATGATTTAGGAAAACGGAAATTGGATTGGCCAGATGGAGCAGGCTCCATCCTATTCTACTGTGAGGTCAGCATCTACCTGCACTGCCACGTTTTATTGATCCCTATTGTACAATATTCTTGTATTTCCACACAATTTGCTCTCTCTCTCTCTCTCTCTCTCTCTCTCTCTCTCTCTCACACACACACACACACACACACACACACACACACACACACACACACACACACACACAGTGGATTTATTGGTTATTTTTCTTTGAATGCTGTTAAATGTAATGTAGATGAGGTAGTCTGAAATACATTGCCTTAAATTTACCTTGTTGTGCCACATTGTGAAGCTTGGTGCCAGAGTCTTGAGCACACCTTCAGTTGTGCATGTTTTAAGGAGGTTTGGCACACGCACAACTAGTGTGACGTAATTGCCTAATGGGTAAGATATGTACAGTTTTGACACAAAATAGGCATGATTCACAGTGTGCACATCTAGCCCTTTCCACTAAATAACAAGTTTACGTGAATGCCGCCAGATGGTAGCACACTGCAACAGGTTTTTATCCCCATTTGCTAGACATAAATCCTGCTAGATGGTAGCATACTCCTCAGATATGCCAATTCACTCTATATATAGTGAAATTAGATCAAACATCAATATATGTTATAGTTATATTGATAGGAAAACCTATTTTCTGGGGTTGTGAATGAGATATAATATATTAAGTATTGTATTTCATCATACAATAATCCATTTGAGGTGCTGAGAACCATAAAGCACATCATTGCCAATTGTGAGACAGTAGCATTTATTCACGTGTCTGCCATCTGTTGATTTTACTGTGAATCAAGTTTATCTGTGCTGAAGGCCCACACTGTGTATATGAACATTCGTAAAAATCTGTCTCACTGGTTTCTCTGATATAACTCAAATGTGGGATTGACAGTCATGTGCTTTTAGGCCTTATGGCTCTCTGTGCCTCGTTTATATTTGTAATCAAGTGGCCATGTTGATATACAGTACTACTTGAATTTAACCATTTCCACAAATGTGGAGTGTGTTTGGAGTTGTTGGTTTACTGTGCTTGAATTGGCTTTTGTGTGCAGTGTCAACATGAGCTCTGTTGAATCTGTTTTAAATGCTAACAGAAAAGAAAATTACCAGAAAAATTATCAGAAAAAGTAAGCCATGAAAGAACTAGGGCCTGCCAGACCAGATCCATTTACCGAGAAAGTGATGAAATCAAATAAGAATGACTACATGTGAACATTTAACAAAGTAGTGTACAATAAGCATAAGTTTTTGTGTGGCAACTTAAGAATGTCTAATTTTCACCCCAGCAGTTAATTCATTAACTAATACACATGTTAGGTATCTTGTACATTGGCCAAAAAAATTAAATAAAAATGCACAAAAACTCCCACTTACACAAAAATGCAAAATGGAGAGTAGTGAAAGTGTAAATATTATTTCATTCTTTAATTAAATATGTACAAAACAACAAAGATCCACAAAATCAATTTCTTCTTTTTTCAGAAAATTGTGATTATTATTACTGTTGTTATTAGTTTTGGCAATGGCTGTAATTGTATAAATATGTTGATGAACATAACTGTTGTACAGCAGATGCTATTAATTTCATACTTTGTTTTTATCTGAATCAAAAAATTTGTGAACACGCAGATTGTATCCTCATGAGCTGCCAATGGGTGGGTGGTGGCATACCGTTGTGGGAGGGGTGGGAAGGATAGTTGGTAGGATATTCCTCATTTCATGACATGATGAGAGCTAGTCAGAACCCTGGTGGAGAATGAGAGTCAGTTGCTCCTGTCCTGGGTGGTACTGACGCGTGAGGGGATTGCTCCTTTGTGGCTGAATGGTGGGCTTTTGGGAGGCGGTGGATGACGGGAGAGATAAGGCATGGAAGATCTGTTTCTGTACAAGGTTGGGAGGGTACTTTTGATCCGTGAAGTCCTCACTAAGACCTTTGGTATATTTGGATATGGACCACTTGCCATTACTGATGCGAAGGCCATGGTTGGCTAGGCTGTATGGAAGGGCTTCTTGGTATGGGATGTGTGGCAGCTGTCAAAGGGGAGGTATTATTGGTGGTTGGTAGGTTTGATATGGAAGAAGGGTCTGATGTAACCATCTTTGAGGTGGATGTCAACGTCGAGGAAGGTAGCGTGTCTGGTTGAGAAGGACCAGGTGAAGCAAATGGGGGAGGAGGTTTTGAGGTTCTGAAGGAATGTGGGTAAGGTTTCCTCACCTTTGATCCAGATCACTAAGTAGTTCATCAGTCAGTCAGAACTAGGTGAGGGGTCAGAGATTCTGAGTGGTTAGGAAGGATTCTTCTAGATGTCTCTAGAATATTTTGGCTTGGGATGGTACCATGCAGGTCTCCATTGGCGTACCATGAATTTGTGATTCCTGAAGTTTTCCCGGCGGACATAATGTTCCATCATCTTTCGGGTGTGCACTTGGGACAGCGACAATTCTTGCGATATTTCGGCTGGAAACCTCCCAGCCATCTTCAAGGTGAGTCGGAGACTGAGTTCATAGTGTTTGCGCGTGCCTGTTTATACGGAGAGTCACGTGATACAAAGCTGCTGAGGATGGAAAGCGCATGCGTCAAAGATATCAAAGTCGCCACTACTGCGCTAGTCATAGATAAGATGTATATAGCAAAGATAAACATATAAGCGCAGAGTGCAAACAAAATAGTGCTGCTGGGAATCCACCGTGCTTGTAAATAAATAATTAATCTTTAAAAGTGGTAATATCTGTCGGAAGTGAAGATCCAGAATTTCTTTCCGAACAAAGGTGTGAAATAAGCGGTTTCCAAGCATTGTCAAGATGAAATCCTTCGTCACGGTTTAGCAGGTTGTCGGCTAGTTGTATCTCTACAGCTTCCTTAACAACTGAGTCCCAGAAAGATGAAGCAGTAGTTAAAATCTTAACATCTTTATAATCCATGGCAGGGCCAGTAGAAATGCAATGTTCGGCAACTGCTGATTTGTTGGACTGAAGAAGAGATGTGTACTGCTGGTGTTCGACACATCGTTCCTGTACAGTGCGCGTGGTTTGCCCTATGTAACGTTTGCCACACTCACAAGGGATTTCATAAACCCCCGCCTTTCGCAAGAGCAGATCATCCTTAACGGATCCCAACAAGACTGCAGTTTTAGCTGGTGGGCGGAATATGACATCCGCTTTATGTTTCTTCAAGATTCTAGCGATTTTAGAAGAAACATTACCCATGTATGGGATAAAGGCTGTAGATTTCACTTCCCTTTCCACTTCCTCATCCTTTTCCTGTGATTTTTCTGCAGTTTTTATTTGCAGGGCTTTCTTAATCTGCTGTTGCGAATAGCCATTTCTCCTAAAAACTGCCTCCAGGTGTACAAGCTCATCCTGCACGCTGTCAACATCAAACACTACATGAGCCCTGTGGACCAAAGTTTTCAGAACACTCATAATTTGCGACGGATGGTGGCAGCTAGAGGCCTGCAAATACAGGTCTGTGTGTGTGGGCTTACGGTATACGCAATGATCTAGGGATCCATTTTCTTTCCGGCGAACCAGCACATCCAGAAACAGTAGACAGCCATTCTTCTCTCGCTCCATAGTGAACTTGATGTTTCTGTGAATGGAACTGATAGAGTTTTATGAACATCTCAATTCCATTCACGGAAACATCAAGTTCACTATGGAGCGAGAGAAGAATGGCTGTTAACCGTTTCTGGATGTGCTGGTTCACCGGAAAGAAAATGGATCCCTGGTTCATTGCGTATACTGTAAGCACGCACACACACACACACACAGACCTATATTTGCAGGCGTCTAGCTGCCACCATCAGTCGCAAATTATGAGTGTTCTGAAAACTTTGGTCCACAGGGCTCATGTAGTGTCTGATGTTGACAGCCTGCAGGATGAGCTTGTACACCTGGAGGCAGATTTTAGGAGAAATGGCTATTCGCAACAGCAGATTAAGAAAGCCCTGCAAATAAAAACTGCGGAAAAATCTCAGAAAAAGGATGAGGAAGTGGAAAGGGAAGTGAAATCTACAGCCTTTCTCCCATACGTGGGTAATGTTTCTTCTAAAATCGCTAGAATCTTGAAGAAACATAAAGCGGATGTGATATTCCGCCCACCAGCTAAGACTGCAGCCTTGTTGGGATCCGTTAAGGATGATCTGCTCTTGCGAAAGGCGGGGGTTTATGAAATCCCTTGTGAGTGTGGCAAATGTTACATAGGGCAAACCACGCGCACTGTACAGGAACGATGCGTCAAACACCAGCAGTACACACGTCTTCTTCAGTCCAACAAATCAGCAGTTGCTGAACATTGCATTTCTACTGGCCCTGCCATGGATTATAAAGATGTTAAGATTTTAACTACTGCTTCATCTTTCTGGGTCTCAGTTGTTAAGGAAGCTGTAGAAATACAACTGGCCAACAACCTGCTAAACCTTGACAATGCTTGGAAACCGCTTATTTCACACCTTTTTTCGGAAAGAAATTCTGCATCTTCACTTCCGACAGATGTTACCACTTTTAAAGATTAATTATTTATTTACAAGCACGGTGGATTCCCAGCAGCACTATTTTGTTTGCACTCTGCACTTAAATGTTTATCTTTGCTATATACATCTTATCTATGACTAGCGCAGTAGTGGAGACTTTGATATCTTTGACGCATGCGCTTTCAATCCTCAGCAGCTTTGTATCATGTGACTCTCCGTATAAATAGGCACGCGCAAACGCTATGAACTCGGTCTCCGACTCGCCTTGAAGATGGCTGGGAGGTTTCCAGCCGAAATATCGCAAGAAGAATTGTCGCTAAAGTGCACGCCTGAAAGATGACGGAACAATACCATGAATTTGTTTGTAGCTGATGTCTTCAAAGGTGAAGTAATTGTGAAGTGAAAATATAGTTGATTAAGATGACCAGGAAGGAGGTTGTAGGTTTGAAATGCGTTGGGCGTTGGGAAAGGTAGTGTTCAATGGTGGTAAGGCCATGGGCATTAGGGATGTTGGTATAAATAAGGGTGACATCAATAATGATGAGCAGGGCACCATGTGGTAAAGGAACAGGAACTGTGGAGAGTTGGTGGAGAAAATAGTTGGTGTCTTTTATATAGGAGGATAGGTTGCAGGTAATGGTTTGAAGGTGTTGGTCTATGCGGGCATAGATTCTCTCAGTGGGTGCACTGTAACCGCCACAGTGGGGCATCCCAGGTGGCTGGGTTTATGGACTTTAGGGAGCATGTAGAAGGTAGGAATGTGAGGTGTTGTAGGGGTCAGTATTCATTCCTATTGTTACACACACTGCACCACCAAAAGATCATCATACAAAGATTACCAACATACAGAGAAATGATGCAGATGGTTTAAGTAAACTGCTGGAAATTACTTGCTTGTCAGCTCCCGCGGGGCTTGCCGCACTTTGGCTGGCAGCTACGTGCTTGGCTACCATAGGGGCCCCAGCCTTTGTATCATCTTTTCCCTTCCTTGCTGCATGTCTGTCCTCTTGCTATTCCTTTTCCCATTCCTTGGGGAACATGTCTGGGGTCTTTTTGGAAATGTTTTCCGCATTTTCAGTAGCTAACATAAGAACAGTCTCACGACTGTTTTTTCATTCCTTTTTTCCTTTCATCATTCACCTTCTTCAATACTTCCAACACTTCGGCATTTGAGACTCCTCTTTTTCTTCTTCCTCCCTTTGCATTCCTGAAGGCTGGCCCACATGTTAGACACGTAACAGTTGATTGGGTACCACATAATACCCAGCCCTGGGTGGACAGGTGCACATACCCCCTGATAAAGGCCAGGCCCAGGTATGGGGAGATTACCTGAGCTGCTACTTTCCCAAATTGTCGATTGGTCCCTCTTTCAGGCATTCGGCAGGTGTGACTTGAGGTATGAACAATCACCTAAGGTGGGTGAGCTGCCCTCTGAGGGGAGGCCTGCATTCTACCATCTGCCACTAACAGTACTGTTTTGCTACATCTTGCTTCATGAAGGACATGGCCTCACAGATATGTGACCTCAAATTCAGCGCTGCAGTTGTGAAATCACCCATTGTCATGGTAACATTGCCATCTCCTCATCCTGCTGGGCAACAACCACCAAACATTTGCCTCCCGGGGTGAAGTCACTTGCTGCACAACTGGCAGGCCAGAAAGGACAGAAGGAATACTCCCGCAAAGACTTCCTACATCCCTCCGGCCAACAAACATCTGAGTCTTCCTCTGTCAATCGGAAACACTCCAAGAAGTCAAACAAAGGGAAACAGTCTGTTCCTTCACCAGCTAGGAGAGCCTCTTCGAAGATAACATCATGTGATACTCTCACCTGGCTGACCTCCCATGTCACCGGTGCGCACCACCAACCACTTTTGTGTGCTGGGCTCCACAGAGTGACAGGGGGAGAATGCTGATACCTATGTAGCTCTCATGGAGCAGGATCCTCCAGCCTCTGCACCCTGTAGCAGTGAGTCTTTAAAGGCTGGCACTTGGCAGCTGCCGAGGTGACACCCCTTCATCTTTTCCCTCCTCCCCTTTCCTTGTTATGACTCCCCTTCAATGGAACGTTCATGGCTTGTGATGAAACAAAGAAGATTTACGGCCACTGTTAGAATCACAACATCTGCTTGTTCTCTGTCTTCAGGAAACAAAATTGCATCCTCAGGACCACTTAGAGCTCCAGAATTCTGTCCCAGTCCGTTTTGACTGCATTCATTATAAACAGTTGCGTGCACAGTGTCGTCACATTCTTCGGATAGCAAAAAAGCTAGGTGGATTTCATTTACTAGTTCTTTTAACAGTTCCACTCCCTCTTCCATTATGTGGTCGAACCCCTGACAGCTCTCTGGTATCAAGATCCATTCCCCAATTTTTGGCCTGACATTATGAGATACTGTCATAGTGGATCCTATTTCTATCTCCAACATCTTGGGCTGCTTTTTTGTGAGATTTCGAGCTCCTCCCACTATTACCCTGGCTTTAAATGAGTGGAGGCGGCTTGGCACTACCCTTCTCTTCTCAGAATAGTGAGTGCTGCCACACTGCCTTTACTACGTGGGAGCTAGATCATGCTCTCACTTTGCCCCGACCTCCGCCCCAGGGCTGGACAATGTTCACATTCAGATGTTGCGAAACCCATTTATTGCGGGCAAGCACTTTTTCCTTCATACACATTTCGCAGACACTGGCATGAAGCCACTGTCGTACCCCTATGTAAGTCTGGTACGGACAAACACCTTCCTCCTAGCTACTGCCCCATCTCTCTCATTAGCTGTGTTTTCAAGGTGATAGAACATGTGATTCTTGCCCGGCTGGTATGGTGGCTTGAGTCTTGCAATTTACCAACTACTGCACATTGTGAATTTTGTACTGTTCTGCAATTGACCATCTCATCACTTTGTCCACTCATGTCATGAATGGCTTTCTGCTGAAATCCCAGCTGTGGCTGTGTTTTTAGATTTTGAGCCTACGACACCTGCTGGAGGTCTGGTAACCTCCGTAGTCTCTACAAATGGTGCTTCTGTGGCCGCATGCCCAGTTTCATTCTGGAATTTTTAAAAGACCAAGTTTTCAGGGTACATGCAAGTTCTGCCTTGTTGGACACATTTATCCAGGAAAATGGGTGTGCCTCAGCGTTCTGTCCTGATCGTTGTCCTCTTTGCTATCATCATCAACCCTATAATGGCCTGTCTCCCACCAGGCATCTCCGGCTCCCTTTTCATTGACAATTTTGCCATCTATTATAGTTCTCCACAAACTTGTCTCATTGAGCGCCGTCTTCAGTGATGTCTCTATCATCTTTACTCATGGAGCTTCAACAACAGCTTTAGTTTTTCCACTGACAAAACTGTTTGTATGAATTTCTGGTACCATTTGTTGAAACTGCAACATTCCTGGGGCTTATGTTTGATAGGAAACTTTCTTGGTCCTCTCGTGCATCTTATCTGGCAGCCTGCTGTATGTGGTACCTCAATGTCCTAGATGTCCTGGGGAGCAGACCGAACCAACCTCATCTGTTTGTATCGGTCCCTTGTCCTCTCGAAACTAGACTATCGGTGTTTTGTTTATGCATCTGCATGTCCATCCCTCTTACGCCGTCTCAATACTACCTATCATCATGGCACCCATTTGGCCACTTGTGCCTTTTACACTAGCCCGCTTGAGAGTCTGTATGCAGAAGCTGCCGAACTACCGACTACTGCTGTCCTATCGCCATAACTTTCTCCCCAGCAGATATGCAAGCTGCTTGTCTGCCATGCATGACCACTCATCCTATGCCTCCATCATTAATAACTCCTTTGATCACCAGTATGAAGCGCGTCCCTCTTCTGTTATCTCCTGGAGTTTGCTTTCGACGCTTGCTCCCGCAGCTTAACTTAACACTACCTGCAACTTTCCCAGTGAGTGTAAACCCTTCACCACCTTGGCTTTATGCGGTGGTCCTTGTTCACCATGGCCTTCATTCACTTCCTCAGGACACTACTCCAGCCTCATTCTGTCGTCTTCAGTTTCATGACCTTTGCACAGAACTTTACGGCACTACCTTTGTGTCCAGTGATGGTTCTTGGACTGACTGTGGTGTCGCGTGTGCCTTCATCATTGGCACCAATGTTTTTCAGTATTGGCTTCCTGCACACTCTCAGTATTTACAGCAGAGCTCTTCGCCATGTATCAGGCCAAGCAGTATGTCCAGAAACACAGGCTTTTCAATTGCGTCATCTGCTCCAACTCTCTCTGTGTCCTTCGAAGGCTCTGTGTTCTGTACACTGCCCTTATCTTAGTGCAACGGGTCCAGGAAAGCTGTCACTTGCTCACTCTTGATGAAACCACTGTGAAGTTTATGTGGGTTTCTTGTCACATCAGTCTGACAGGAAACGAGGCCGCTGACGCTGCTGGCAAAGCTGCAGTCCTTGTACCTCAGCCTGCTAGTTCTTACATTTCCACTGATGAGCTCTGTGTTGCTGCCTGTAAGGTTCTCCCTTTATGGGAACAAGCTCTGGGTTGTTATTCCTCTCCCAGCAGCTGGGATGACATCCTCTCGGCCCTCTTGCCTTGAGAAGATCATTTTAGCTAGGTTCTGTATTGGGCACTGTCTTTTCAGCCATCGCCATTTGTTAAGTGGTGCTCCCCCATCACTTTGTACTCATTGCACTAAACCTTTGACAGTCTGCCATTTCCTGACGGAAAGCCCTTTTTTTAACCACTAATGTTATCGGTTGTGTTTGCCATCTGAGTTATTGGCCGTTTTAGCAAATGACGTGCAGGCTGTCGACCGCATTTTACTTTTTATCTGTCGTAGAAATATGGCAAAAGCCATTTAAGTTTTAGTTCAGGACCTCCATTTCTCTGTGGCATATTTTGTAGACCTTTCTCCACGTCTGTTTTTAGCTGTCTTCTCTTCCATTGATCGGGATTAATGTGTAGTCATTTTTAACTCCTCTCTTCATCTTTGTGTTCTACAGTTCTGACATGGGCACGTATGGCCCTAGTTGTTTTTGCACCCTAAAACAAAACAAAACAAACTTGCATGTCAGGATTACCAAATTTCTGAAATTTTTACTTCATATCTCCCTATGAATTCATTTCTTTCAATTTGTTTTCAAAACAGAAGGGAAAATAATGGAGTTTGAGGTTATACCTCATCTAGATAAAATTTTCTGCAGGTCAAATAATGCTTATACAGTTGACATGTTAATTTATACATTCTTCCATCATATTATGTAAATCCCAAAATGAAGGAAAGCTCTCAGGGATTTGGAGTGAGTCAGGTTATGGATTAAAAATCGGAAGTAGCCATTGGACACTGCTTCTGTAAATGACCTAGATTGTAGCTATTATTATTAGTACTGAGACTATTACAAATAAAACAGTTGTCTAATAATAAAGACAATATTTCAGTAATCATCACACTCTGGAGCAGAATTCTAATGTTGTTGCCGGTAGACATCATGCAGGAAATTTAAAATCACTAGATATTAAATAAATAAATAAAGGATTACCTCATTAGCCACTACTTTTCCAATTTATGAGAACATCTGGACTATGGAATTTAAATTCAGCATCATTCTAATGGTTGTATTAAAGTGTCCTTGACTTGGTCACCAGACAGAAAGCTGATTGTGCTCTGTTTGAAACATTGTACAAAACAGCATTTGAGTGTTGTAAAGAAGAGACCACTGGCTTTTTTATGAGCCACTGTTTTTCTTCCTAATACACACACACACACACACACACACACACACACACAAAAGTAATCTATAATCACCACTACTGTAAGTATTAATAGATTAGTGTTAGTCATAATTTGTTGTTCATATTGAAATAGACACAGTGCCCATAATAATAGCTACAACTTAGATCAATTATGCTGGCCGGAGTGGCCGAGCGGTTCTAGGCGCTACAGTCTGGACCCACGCGACTGCTACGGTCACAGGTTCGAATCCTGCCTCAGGCATGGATGTGTGTGATGTCCTTAGGTTAGTTAGTTTAAGTAGTTCTAAGTTCTAGGGGTCTGATGACCTCAGAAGTTAAGTCCAATAGTGCTCAGAGCCATTTGAAGATCAATTATTGTCTCAAAATGTATATTTCAGGATCAGTTTTCATTAATTGATTCAGAGAAGTACATACGGAAGGAGTTTGTATATTTATAATCAATATCTATGTAAAAATATGATTTAGCACCCCTGAAACTGTGACACACAAGCAAGACCTAAAACTGTTAAAATCATGTGTTAAATGTAGGAATATTATAAAGAATTTACAGATGAGACACTTTCTCAAATGCTATACTGTCTGTTGTATCTCGACACAGAGCACTTTCATTTTTCAATGTACAAAACAAAATGGTTGAAAAAATTGTTTAAAGAAAAAACAAAGAGAATTTTGATTACAGATATGTAAAACCTACAAAACAAGTTGATAATTTATTGGAGCAAAGATAATGGTATTTTGTTTCTATTCAAAAAATTTCAAATTCATCTCAAATTCTTAAAAAATTACTTAAAGAACATCATGTCCACCTGAAATAACTCCAGCAGTAAGTAACTGCAAGCACAAGTACACAAGTGAAGAAATTATAAAAACTAATTGTAATTTATGTGTGAATAATCAATGTTATTTAAAAGTTAAAATAATAAAACATTTGAATGGAAAGTAAGATAAACCCAAAACTTCAATTACTATTTGATGAAAGATGAAGAACAGTGGCATTTTCTTCTGCATGGTGTGTCTTAGAGAATTTTCAAAAACTATCTTAGCTAATATCTTGCACAGTTTAATTATATAATTAATAAAATGCATTTTAACACTATTTTTTATCATTTTTATACCTACCTTGTTTTTCCCCCAAATGTCCTCCTGATGAGTGCTACAAATGCTGGTGAGGGACCTAAAGGCTGTGTGTCAGTTCTGTAGGTGATGTTGGCATGTGGTGAAGGAATGAACAATTGGGACATTGAATGAGTCATGGATGTAATTTTTCAGTCCTGAAATTGAAATGCCTAAACTCACTGAAATCAAAACAAATGTGGGTAAATGCCAGTGCTGTAAAAATTATGACGTGTGTTTTGGAACAACAGTGGTGTAATCCTTACCCCCTGTCAAGTGCACTGTGGTGACAGATGTAAGCCACTATGATATTTTGAAAAACAAGCTCCTTATAGCATGGTAAGAAAAATGGCCAGAACAGGTTGTACATGTGGTCTTTCACCAACACAATGCACCTGAATGTCCAGTGAATAAAACACAGGAGATTCTATGTGAAAACAATTTTCAAGTGCTTTATCATAGTCTTTACCTAGGTCATCTGGCCCTGTTAATTTTTTTCTTGCTCCGATAATGACACATATAGTGTCCCCTCATCCTTCTGCTGTGTGCTGCTTTGCATCAGTAATTTTTAATGATCAGAACAGGTTTCTAAAGAAGTGTTTGCAGTCGCCATGTAATACTCATGTCAGCATTGTGAAAAGTGCTTGCAGTGAATACATTCATTTTTTCAAACACAGGAAAAAATTTGGAGTGTGTCCCTTCTGTAAATAGGAGCTAGAAGAATTGCAAAATAACTGTAAAACTTGTAAAGCATCTTTGTAACAGCATACTTCTTGTGGAAACAGTTACGTCCATTCAAGCAGTCAAGATACAAATGTGGCTACTTTGTCACACTTGTATCTACTTGTAGTTCATTGGTTCATTGTGAATATGATAAAGTTGCTTACTTCTATGTATTGTGATGCCATTTCTTCAAAATTATGAGATGCTTCTATGCACCAGAATTAAAGTGCTCAACACATTGGTCTGGTTGTGCTGCTTGTAGGGTACGTAGTTTGCTCACACACAAGCTGAGGATACTATGTTTATTCCAACAAGCATCCATTAATTGCTACCCAGAGTGTAACATGGAGAGACAGGTGTATCACAAAGGGAAAATCTGCAGCAGCTGAAAGTATGTAATTTATGCAGAACCAAACTACAGCCTACAATGTTTACTCCATCTTTTGCATCATCCTGAAAAATATAATTAAAAAGTGTACGTTTATACAGAAACAACATACTGATGCAACCATTATAATGAATATTTGCAAATGTTCCTGTGCAAAGAATCTGTCTGGTGTAAGTTTAAGACCGAATCTATCAGTGAGAGCGAATGGCACAAAGTATATGATAGAAGGCTTAAAACCATATCCTGAATTCCAGAATGAGATTTTCACTCTGCAGCGGAGTGTGCGCTGATATGAAACTTCCTGGCAGATTAAAACTGTGTGCCCGACCGAGACTCGAACTCGGGACCTTTGCCTTTCGCGGGCAAGTGCTCTACCATCTGAGCTACCGAAGCACGACTCACGCCCGGTACTCACAGCTTTACTTCTGCCAGTATCTCGTCTCCCCCCTTCCAAACTTTACAGAAGCTCTCCTGCGAACCTTGCAGAACTAGCACTCCTGAAAGAAAGGATATTGCAGAGACATGGCTTAGCCACAGCCTGGGGGATGTTTGGAAGGTGGGAGACGAGATACTGGCAGAAGTAAAGCTGTGAGTACCGGGCGTGAGTCGTGCTTCGGTAGCTCAGATGGTAGAGCACTTGCCCGCGAAAGGCAAAGGTCCCGAGTTCGAGTCTCGGTCGGGCACACAGTTTTAATCTGCCAGGAAGTTTCATATCCCGAATTATCAGAAAACAGAACAGTAGTAGGTGATTTGAGGCTTTCCCGGCATGTATACTGTTTTAAAGGGTTCTTGGGTGTCCAGCCAGATACTATCATCATGGCCATGATATTACAGTGAATAACTATTCCTCCATCATCAAGTGATGCTGATGCAGTGGTCTGTCTGCTCTCTGCCATTAGTATATATTCCTCGCAGATCTAGGAATGATTCTGTGAGCCAATGGCATGTTACGTGTCCGGTGATACGGGAAGCGGAGGCTGCAGTAGGTGTTGGTGGTGGGCCCGCTGTGTCTCTTCGGTGGCCATGGCGTAATGATCTCGTGTCCCCTTGCACCATTGCTCCATGATAGAGCTTAATGCTGGTTTCCAGGCCTCACTGAGTTGGTAACCAGTGTCCTTATTGACGAGGTTGTCTGTTACGCAAATTTCTGTGGCCTCTTTGAAGATGCAGACTCGGTAGTTATTTGTGAAGGCCAGTACTTTTGTTTAGTCATAGTTTGATGTGTGTGCAGTGTTTAGGCAAAGTTCTGCTTGAGCAGATTGGCTTGGTTGGCCTAGGCGTGTTTAGTATTGGTGTTCTTTGCATCAATCGTCCACTGTATGAACTGTTGGCCAATATAGGATTTGCCACAGCCACATAGAATTTCGTATATGCCCACTTTCTTGAGGCCAACATAGTCTTTCATTGTTCCTAATAAGACATGCATCTTAGCCAGTGGTCAGAAGCTTGTGTCGATCGTGTGGTGCCTCAGTAGCCTCCCTACTTTGGACAACACAATGCCTGCAAAAGGTAAAAATGGCAGGCATTCTTTCTATTCATCCATCTCTTTTTCATCTTGATACCTACTGCATTTCTGTTTTGGAAGGTCCTTTGTATTTGGGGGTTGCTGTATCTTTCTTGCAGAACACAGTCTGCAGGTGTTTGAGTTCTGTTGATAGGTTCTGTTCATCCAAGATCGTATGTGCTCTCTGTATCAAGGTGTTCAACACTCTGTTTAGCTGACCCAGATGGTGGCAGATGGAAGCACCATAGAGATACAAGTCAATGTGTGTGGCATTAGAGTACACACTGTGAGCTAGCGAGCCATCTGACCTGCACTGCACCAGGGCATCAAGAAAGGGTATTTTCCATCTTTCTCAATTTCCATAGTGAACTGTATGCTATTATGGATGAATTTAGATATTGTAGAAATATTTTTAGTTGATCCCTACCTGGCCAGATTACAAATGCGTTGTCGACACACATTGGAAGAAACATACAGGATTCAGTTTGGCAGTTTCAGGGCTACTTCCTTGAAACTCTCCTTCAATAGGTTGACTACCACTGGAGAGAGAGGTCTCCCCATGGCCACTCTGTCGGTCTGCTCGTAGTATTGGCCGTTAAAGACAGAGTATATCAATAGTAACACATGCCTGAAAAGTGTCAGTTCTGCCCGAATTTCTCACTGATTAAATTGACAGAATCTTCCAGGGGGACTCGTGTCACTATTTACTGTGATGTATGGTCAGTCATCATATAGTCTTGCTATTAATTTCCAAGCAGCTCCTTAGTCACTCACAGAAGGTCAATAAAGACCATAGGATTTTCTACACACATTGCCTGGTATATTAAATTTTAAATCCTGCAAAGATTAGAGGAGATACATCAAAATGAGTAATATACTCTGTTAATATAAAATTGTGGCTAATAAGGGGAGCAGTATTCTATAATTAGCAGGTTTTTGCCAGAGAAATAAATTATATTTACAGAACTAGCCTTTTCCCCACAGCTTCACCTGCGTATGCATTTGACACATGTATTGAATGTACTTCTCCCCCCCCCCCCCCCCCGCCCCCCCCCCACACTCTCTGTGTCTACCTCTTTGCGTCCACCTGTAACTCCTATGTCCTCCTTCCCACTCTCTCTGTCTGTTCATTTCCGCACCACCTCTCTCTGGCCATATCTTCCTCCCCCTCTCTCTGACTGCATCGTACTTCCCCTCACTCTTTCCATCTCTGCCTTCCCCTCTACACCTTCCACCATCCTCATGCATCCCCCCATCCTCCCCTCTCTCTGTCTATTTCCTCCTCCCCATTGCCCTGTACACCCCGTCCTCTATCCATCTTAATCTGTCCCCGGCCACACTCATCAGCACTTGTAGCCCCTGTGATACAGCTCAACAAAAGGCTGATGTGCTCCCATAACACACCTCTGCTGCTAGGCAGGCTACACATCAGGGGGTTGAAAATCACTTCTTTGTCCCTGACATACAAGTCACCATGTAAAGGAAGACCAATACTACTACCGCACAACTGCCTGTCACGCAGGGCAGCCTACATGTCGGGGCCTGGAAAATCATTTCTTGCCCCTGGCATGTAGGTTGCCCTGCAAAGCAAATTGATTCGCCAGCCTGTTCTGTTCCCAAACAAAATGCCTGTCATGCAGGGTAACCTATATGACAGGGGCTATAAAAACATTTTCACCTGGATCTCCACACATATTCTCCTATTGGAGCTAGGAGGTTATAAACACCACAGTACTGATACTCGTGAGACTTGCTGTTTCTTTGTTAAATTTGGTTGAAATTGATCCAGGGCTTTCAGAGGAGATTCTGGACATACACACCTACACAAAGCTAATGATCAGTGACATCCAGTTTAAATTATCGGTTTGTTCTTCATGAACCCTTCCACCAACTAGTAAAAGTATCAGGTTAATATTTAGTTTTTTTCCAGTGCACCTTGTTTCTTGTTCACAATGTTTTGTCTTTCAGTCAATTGAAGAGTTTCATTCCCATATACTGGGGAGTCTGAAGACACAATTTTCACCATTGAACAAGAAGCATGAAATACATTATTTCCTGTACTTTATAAATGATCACAATGATTTTCAGAATAAGTCTCATTTGCTGTAAAAGCAGATGATTGGCTCATAGACCTATAGGAAGTGGAATTTTTAAAATTCAAGGTTTTTAAGTAATGGGCAGTATGAATACTTTGGATGTGCTGAACATTGTGTCTGATTACTTTTTTGTGGAGCTTCAGTGTTCTTTATATGTGGCTGGTGCTTCTCTCAAAAACTTTGCCATACCTTATTAGTGATTTAAAAATCACTGTGGTGTGCAATTTCCTGTGTATACGGACCAGTGGCACTAAATAGTAAGCACGCTGAACAAAAAAAGTAGTCTCCCTGTGGAGAGATCAGACTAAAACTATGTAAATCCACTTCTAGGCTTGATAATGGCCTCAAATTGGCGTGGAAGAGAGCCTACAAGTTTCTTCAGGTAGATGATATCCATCTGAACCCTCTCAGTAATTATTAGATCTTAATACTGGGCATTTTAGTGGACAAGTTGAGGCGCGATAATACCTGAGTGTTTGCCAAACCAAGAATGCCTGTATGCAGGCCTGTGAACACAGCTATTGTCATCTTGTAAGGTAGGACTGTCCATAGTACATTTACCATGAAGGTGTAAAAGGAGAAGCAGCACAAGTTGAAATAAACATCTTGGTGTATTTTCAAGCAAATCTGAATGAGTGGGCTCAATTTATGGGTGATGTCCCACCCCCCCCCCCTCCAAAATCACCACCATCAAACCATCTACAGCCGGAACAACACCTTTCACATGCTGTGGTCTAAATACCTTATTGGTCCTTTAGTGCATTCTCTGCACTTTATTGTGTGAAAAAGACACAAATTTGTGATTTGTGACCTCACTACATTCGGTTACACTCTCCAGTTTGTGTTTTGTTTGGCCTATTGAAAGCAGAGTGGCGACTTGTCTTTAAAATTGGGAATTCTCGAGGGTACTGAATTTATTGGAAATCTTGGGGAATTATGAAAGGCTTACTACATTCTGAGAGACTCTTGGGGGGTAGAACTGTTGGTTGACGTAAAGAAATGTTTTGAGCTTTTGTTACAAATCACTCTGAGATTCTGATTAAAAAATAATTAGTCTTGGGTAATGTAAGGAAACACAAAGAAGGGCACTCTACTTCTGTGATGTTTGTTGCTTGATCGCTGGTAGCTCTGAAGAATTAGAGTGGAGCAAATCAGTTGTATAATCTGCTTGTCTGAGCATCATGTGACCACTGGTATAGATATGTTAAATGTTACACGATTCAAGATAGCTTCTTACTTCTGTAGAGAAAATGTGGAGACAGGAAAGGTTGTCACATCTGTCAGAAACTGTTTTGGTTTTAAGAATATTGATATTAATAAATTTTGCTTGGAGAAGCACTTAGAAGCTTGTGCAGCAGTAGTAGTATTTATAAGAAGTCCTTTATAATAGTAAATATATACAGATCGGATTCAGGCAGCTTTAACGTCTTCATAAAAAATCTGGAATCTCTGTTCTCCCATCTCACACTAAAAAAACAAGGAATTACTAGTTGCTGATTTTAATGTAAATTTATTGAAAAGCTCTGTCAGTGAACAATTATTCCAATCTTATCATTCAATTTTGTTCCTAATTTGAACTTTGCAACTAGGATATGTAAATGTTCTGAAACTGCTGTTGATAATATCTTCATAGACAAATCTAGGCAAAAAAGTCATATCACAAAACCAATAGTAAATGGGCTATGGTCATGACATGCAGCACTTGTGTTGAATGTTGAAACTTGTCATGATAAAAAATCTATAAAATCCAAGTACAGAAGGGCAATAAAGCAGTCATGAACTGAATAGATGTTAACAATACTTCTGACTCAAATGGAAAATACAAAGCATTCATTAATACAGTTACTTCTACTTCTGAAAATTGTTTTCCCTTAAAGGTAACTCAAATCACACAAAAGTAAAAAAATAAACTGTGGATTACACAAGGAATAAAGATATCATGTGGTACAAAAAGGAGACTGTATCTACTGTCCAGGAGCAACTCTGACATTAGCATTGTAATGCACTACAAAGAACACTGCAAAATATCGAAGGAAATAATCCAGAAATTCAAGCAGCCTTATTATGAGAAAAAGATAATTACATAGGGCAACAAAATAAAAACTGTATGGAATATAGTAAAGACAGACAGGTGGGGCCAAAAAGGAAGAGGAAAAAATAGCTCTAAAAATAATTGAGACTTAATTAACAAGTGCATGTACCGTTGCAAACCTCTTAAACAAGTACTTAATTTCTGTTACTGACAGCTTGGGGTTATCAGGTTCAGTGAACATTGCAATGGAGTATCTTTGAACATTGCAATGGAGTATCTGAGACCAACCTTTAAAAATAACTTCAGTAAAATGGAAATGACACTTACATCTCCCTAAGAAGTAGCATCCATCATAAAATCCTTAAAATCTAAGTATTCTAGTGGGTATGATGACTTGTCAATGAAGTTAATCAAAGAGTGCTCATGCGAGTTGAGTTCTATCTTTAGTTATTTGTGTCATCAATCTATCAGTGGAACATTTCCAGGCTGGCTAAGATATGCTGAAGTTAAGCCTCTGTACAAGAAGGGGGTAAAGTGATACCATCAAACTATCAATCAATTTCACTTTTGTTAGATTTCTCAAAAATATTTGTAAAGGTTGTGTTCAAGTGTCTCCTTAAGCATCTGACAGCAAATAATATATTGTCCAATTCTCAGTTTGGGTTTCTCAAGGGTCCTGATATAGAGAAAGCTATTTCCACTACAGTGAGAATGTATTTAATTCAGTAGATAATAAATTCTAGGCTACTACCAGTTTCTGTGACCTGTCAAAAGCCTCTGACTGTGTGAACCATATCATTCTCTTAAGTAAATTAGAATATTATGGCATTACTGGCAATGCCGCGAAGTGGTTTGAGTCTTGCCTAACTAACAGGAAACAAAAGGTGTCGTTGAGAAATTCCTGTGCAGTAAGCAGTCTGTCTTCATCTGATTGGGAACTAATTAGACGTGGTATTCCTCCAGGTTCCATCTTGGGTCTGTTGCTTTTTCTTGTGTACATTAATGATCTCTCATCTGTTACATTGCCAGATGCTAAGTTAATTTTGTTTGCAGATGGCACAAACATTGCAATATGCAGCAAGTCAAATACAGATTTACAAATAGTTGCTAATCAAATTTTCACTGACATTAATAAATGGTTTAAAGCTAATTCACTGTCATTAAACTTTGAAAAGACCCACTATATGCAGTTCAGAACCTGTAATAGATTTCCTTCCAGCATGTTTATAACACATGAAGACATGCAGATCGAAGAGGTTGACAGTATTAAATTTCTGGGATTATTACTCGATAATAAATTCAGTTGGGAAGGACATATTACAGAATTGCTTAAGCACCTAAACATCTCTGTATTTATAGAGAGAATGATGTCAGATGTAGGAGATATAAATATATAAAAAACAACCTTGCATACCTTGCTTACTTTCATTCTATGTCATATGGGATCATATTCTGGGGTAACTCATCAAACCGAGAAAAAGTTTTTAGCATGCAAAAGTGTGTAATTAGAATCATTTGTGGCGTAAATTCAAGAACATCATGTAGAAACCTGTTCAAGGAACTTTGTATTCTAACCACTGCTTCTTATTATATTTATTCCTTAATGAAATTTGTTGCAAGTGATATATCTCTGTTTCCAACCAATAGCTCAATGCAGAGGATCAGTATTAAGAATAAGAACACTCTACATAAAAACCTAAAATCACTTACCTTGGTCCAAAAATGAGTCCAATATTCAGTAACATACATTTTCAATAAAATGCGAGAAACCATTAAAAACGTGGTTTCAGATAAAGCACAGTTTAAACAGAGTTTGAAAAACTCTTTAATAGGCAACTCCTTCTACTCTACAGATGAATATCTCAACAGAGTCTTTGATTTCAGTTTTGACAGCACTTGGCCACAACAATCAGGATTAGGTATTTTGTATATGATAAATTTCTTAAAAGTGCATAATAATGTTTTATTCTGACAACGTCTTAATTCTGTAAATATTAGCAGTTCCAACTCTCCTGACAAATAACTAGGGTAGTAAGTATTATATTCAGATGTTTTATGTTTTTTATGTTATAAAACTTCCTGGCAGATTAAAACTGTGTGCTGGACCGAGACTCGAACTTGGGACCTTTGCCTTTCGCGGGCAAGTGCTCTACCAACTGAGCTACCCAAGCACGACTCTCTGACATGTTCCACACCCACGAGAATTAATCTAATTTTTTGGGTCTATGAACAAAAATTGAATCTAATCTATTTGAGAATCCTTATTAGTGTCTGTGAGTCCTTGGACTCCAGCTCCCCTTCCCTTACGTGACTGTGAGTGTGATGGAGTGCAGCATGCACACGAGAATATGTTTGTAGCTGTAAATTCGACATTAGCACAAAGGCAAGAGTAGGTTACTTAATTTTGTAGAAAATATTAATATGGATCCAAATTTGAAGACAAATTTATTGTAGATTAGCATTGAATGTTAAGGCTTCAGTTCGTTTTTAGTAATTTCACTGCAAATTAGTATCTTGCTGACATTCCTGCAGTGTCGTGCTTCAAGTTAATAGTGATCACAGTATGAAGAGTGTTCAGTTCCAAACGTAATGTGTTGTTGCTGTCAGACTCTATTGACATTGTATTCCCATGTCAACAGTTAAAAGCTTATTGCTGTAAGGATTTTTAATACATTTGAGGTTATTGCACATGATGTGGTATTACTGAAGAACTGGACCATATTTAAGGCAAAAATTAATGAAAGAATTGGTAACAACCAGCAGCAAATAGCCCACATATAACCGAAGAAATGAGCCCTATGCCAGGGTGAGACAGTAAAGTCATATACACAGTGAACTTGAATATGATGGAAGCTGCAAAGTTTCACACCTGATGAACAGTATAGTAGAAGATGTCTATTAAATGCTTCTTTTGAAGAGAACATCATCAAGTGTGCCAGCCTGTCAAGGCAATGGACCAGAAGGGAGTGAGTCAAAAGACAGTTGACAGACATTCAAATGTTGTGTTACTGGTAGTTATGGATGAAAGTCAGGATTGCACATTCCTAATGTTTTATGACCTATGTTCATGTGGAATCTAGTATCTTGGCAGTAGTAACATTGAATGCCAAATTCTATCGAGGAGGTAGCATTGCTACTTTAAGAAGAGGTTCATTATTCATTGGCAGTGATATTTCCAAGGCAGAACAACATTTGGGAGGGGGCCTGGAATGACACAGACACAACTAACTTCATTGCCAATTTGATCTCTTTGCAAAAGAGCAAATATTTGGACAATAGAAGACAACATGTTCCATTTGTGACATGCTAATCATATAATAAATGATAAGAAAGAAAGAAAGAAAGAAAGAAAGAAAGAAAGAAAGAAAGAAGAAGAATGTTTGACGTTTATCACACGACTACAGATCAAACAACAATGTAGTTATATGTGTGCCACGCAGCTGTAGGTGACTGCAGCGAACCTGTAAGGCAAAGCTCAAGAATACTCACCAACATACTTCAATTATTCTCTATCTCCATGCACAGGTTCCAGCCATTTGCCCAGCTTCCAAAATAAGGAAAACTAAATAAGGTGACCATATATGGAGGCGAGGCTATCACAGATGAAAATCCTCCATGCGGTTGTTGTTAAGATGTTTGGCAACTACATTCAGATCACAACTACTACTAACCTATACATGAACTATTATCCATTTCATAACAATTGATCCTGACTTTGAGCTTGTATTCTGGTTACTTTGCATGACTAACGTTGATTTGTTGTTCCTTGCTGGAATCGTGGAAATTCCTACTTTGACTTAGTGTGTAACTATTCCATTTTAGTTGAAATGGGGACAACATACATAGAATTATTTAATAGACAGTGTGCTGTTTCAAGCATTTTTTGACGAGTCAAAGATGTCGACTGTAATTATGAGAAAAATTTCCTTTGCGCAATGTAAAGATGCAATCAGATTCTATTTGCAGGTGGATTTTCATTATTTTCTGATTAGACATTTCATTGCTGTAGTGTCATGCGCAAGATGCTGTGATTGAGTTTAATGTTGTAGCTATTGCGGTGGAGAAAGCAATTGTGTAATGCATGAACTTTTGTTGGTTACACCATATTTCACTCCTCATGAAAACACTCTGTATTAGTCAGTTAAGTGTTTGTAAGGCAGTTGCATTTGCAATGTATGCAAGGCTGTGGGCATAGTCATCATACCTGCATGCCTCCACTGTTATAATGCATGGATAAGTGCCTATTTACCAGCGAAAAATGGCAATTTCGTAGTCACATTCCAATACAGCATTGCTGTGTTCAGTGGTTGTTGCAAGCAGCGAGCAACAGTATAGTATGTTGGAAGTGAAAGCTCGATATACAAGCAGCTATCTATAAATGAACAATGAAAAGCGGTGTACATTTTAACAGTAAATAAAAAATTAATTAGCTTGAATAAATTTTGCATGAAAGAATGATGAATTAAGTAAAATATACCTTAATTGCTTTTGCTGCTGACTGAGGTCTCGTTGTTGCTATTCAGTAGTTGGTTGGAAAGGGATTGGATTGGTAAACGTGGCATCTTGCCACCTTTTTGTTGTATTCTGAAGCTCTGTAGCCATGTCATTGTCAATTGGTGGTGAATTAATAAATGGCCAGAAAGTTACTGGACTTCTCTCTTCTTTAATTGTGTTACTGATAGACTGTGAATATATCTCTTCTGTAAGTTCCATAAGACCTGTTACAGAGAGAGACAGATCCATATCAGAGAAACTAAAGCCCATCCTGAAACTGTGGATTGCTGTTTTGTGATGTTAGGGACTGACACTACATTCATGTATAATTATTATCTCTAACATTTGTAATTTTTCAATGTTTTTACTCTGTAATTGATGGAATATTGTAATTTGCTGTGACATTTTATGTATGTGTAAATAGGACCACTCTCTACTTTGTATGTGCCTTAGTGTGGCTCAAAAAACATGCTTTCACCACAGAGTGTTAGTTTTTGTTTATGACTCTGCTCTCATAACTGGTACTTGATTCCAAATTGTCGATGATCATATGAAGGGGCTGGTGAAAGAAACTACCAAACCATGGGAGTCATTTTCTGTTACTATATGTCGTGCTGCTTCAGAGTCAAGAAGATAAACACAATAACATAAAATAATTTATATAGTAGACAGTTCTTTGGAGTGGTGGAAATGGAACTACTTGTTACAAGCATGTTGTGCACTGTGATCACATTAATCCCTTCTACATGGTTATGGGTTTACACTTTCATCTGCCACCCTATTTATAAAGATCTCATTTTAGTATATAAGAATATGAAGTAACATTTCTTGCATTTTATACTTGGTACTGCTACTGAATTCCAACATCCATGTTAACCATGGTGTGGTTATCTTGAGAGCCTATGAAATTTGTTAGAGTGCTTGATAATTCCAGTACAGCTTTATGACTGAGTAGCAACTAAAATTGTGTTGAACCTCTGTCTTCTATGATGCACGAAAGGGCTTCCATGAAATATATGTGGACAATGGCTTGCTCTTTACAGTACTGTTGTTTAAACACAAAGCTGATATGATATTACATAGATATATTTTTGTGTTCTTTGGAGTAAGAACATTGTAGTTGGAAATAAACAGTGTTTCCTGTATGGAATCATTACATGAAGACAAGATTTGCCGATCCTGCTACTAGAGTGTGTTGAGTGTGGGTGTGCTGAGTGTGGTGTTGCTGTGCATGTGTACTTAAATCAACCGCCAACTGTATCAGAGTGGGCTGGCCCCTAGAGGCTACCTGTAGGAAGCATGCACGTGGCACTGTTCCCACTGCGCTGTCTACTGGAGACTCAACCCTTATATGCATGAAACTGACTCAGTCTCTCAGTTGCTCTGTGTATCACTTATGTTACATCTTCTGTATGATTCTGGTGTCTTGTTACATGACCAAGCGAGGTGGCGCAGTGGTTGTTAGCACACTGGACTCGCATTTGGGAGGATGATGGTTCAGTCCTGCGTCCGACCATCCTGATTTAGGTTTTTTGCAATTTCCCTAAATTGCTTCAGGCAAATACTGGAATGGTTCCTTTGAAAGAGTGCGGCTGACTTCCTTCCCTATCCTTTCCTAATCCGATGAGACCGATGACCTCGCAGTTTGGTCTCCTCCCCAAAATCAACCCAACCCAACCCTCTTGTTACAAGAGGTTTATTTATGTGATTGTTCACAGGTTTAGAATAAAGCCGTTTTTGAGTTATTTGGATCAGTTTTGTGTATTAGTTGATTATTACAGGTTTCATCATATGGTCTCATAAAGTTGCATTATTTAACCTTGTAAGTTAAAGCTACTTGCAGTTACTGCATATTACTCTCATTATTAGCTGCAATTCCGTAAGTTCTAATCAACTGTCTGACAACTAACTATATACGTCAGACCATATACCGTACCGTGTCAATTTCTGTGCAAAAACTTTTCTTCATAAATGTTCATATCATCTCTGGAAAGCTGTATGTTTTCCCTGCAATGCCTTTCGCAGATGACTTGTATGTAGGAGAAAAAAAAAAAAAAACAAAAAAACTTCTCAAGTGTTCAGGTGCTGAAATGAAAATTCTTATGAAGGCTTTTATTAGTAAATTATTCCTCATGAGGTTTTGCAAAGGAAACTTTAAGTTGAAACTTCCTGGCAGATAAAAACCGTATGCTAGACCCAGATTCAAACTCAGGACCTTTGCCTTTCCTGGGAAAGGCCCTGAGTTTGAATCTCAGTCAGACACACAGTTTTAGTCAGCCAGGAAGTTTCATATCAGTACACATTCCACTGCAGAATGAAGATCTCATTCTGGAAACTTTAAGTTACTAATGACAGTTATTATTGTTCAGTGTGACAGTATACTCTAATGATTTCAGTATATAGTAACTGTCTGCTAGTGTACTGAAGATTTATTATTATGTTGCCTATTGATGATAATTATGAGCTACAATTTTGAAAAGTTTTTTCTTGTTGCAGAAAAATTAGCAGAAGCTACAAGAAAATATGCTAATTTGCGAAGTGAACTTAGTGAGGCACAGGAAGATGAATTTCATGGTAAACAGAGTTTCTTGCGGCGTGGACCAAATATCCTTCGCAAAAGAAATGTTCCTGCACGAAAGACTCAGGAACTTAAACTTGCATTCAGTGAGTTTTACCTGAGTCTTATTTTATTGCAAAACTACCAGAATCTAAATTTCACTGGTTTCCGCAAGATTTTAAAGAAACATGACAAGGTGGGTGGTTCTGATTATGCACTAATCTCCTCTATTGTTTGGGATAAAAGAGAGGTGTCTTAAATACGAGCACATCTTTTTACTAATTATGTACTATCTTTTATGTGCTGACCTATATCCATCTCTCTTGATCTTTTGCCTGTTATTATTTACATTTCATTTCCATCTGTGGCCTTTGACTTATTTTCAGCTTTAGTTCTTGTCATTAAACTTTTTATTACTTCTAGCTAATATTTTATAGAATATTGAACTAGGATTTCAAACATTTTCTCAACCCTCTTCTACTAACGTATGTTTCATTTAATTTTTTCAACTTCACTGTTTTTTCTTGCTGGAGGAATGGCTTAAACAGTTAAATTTATCACTTGTGTATCTGTCAGCTGTGTTGTTCTTGTTTCAGGTGTTTGTAAAAAGATATTCATCTATCCCAAATAGAACATAGGTTCCATTTTTATTATTTTATTGTTAATTAAAAAATTGGTATTTTCTGTATGGAAGCACACTACCAGTTATTAAATGTTTTTTTTTTATTTTTTCTTGCCATAGCTTCTGTCTGTTGATGTTGGTGCTAAATGGCGTGCAGAAAATGTGGAAACTTCCCATTTTTATACAAACAAGGATATTGATCGCCTTATACGGGAGACAGAAGCAGTTGTTACACAGGATCTTGAGGGAGGTGATAGGCAGAGAGCTATGAAAAGGCTCAGAGTTCCTCCCCTTGGGGAGCAACAGAGCCCTTGGACAACATTTAAAGTAGGGCTTTTCTCAGGCTCATTTATGATACTTCTCATTGCTGTCATACTTTCAGGTTTGTAATAATAATAATAATAATAATAATAATAATAATAATAATAATAGCAATATTAATTGTTATTTGAATTTATAATTATATTGAACACAATGCTTGTGCGTAACAGCCAACCCTAATGTACATAATACTTGCTGCAGTACTTTGATAAAGAATGGATGGAGGAAGGAAGAATGTGTCTTACCAGCCACTGGTACTGAATCATTTGAATGTGTGTCATGGTAGAAGAAAGCACTTAATAGTGATCCTGAAATATGATGGCATACATATTGTCACTTCTTAGCCAGTCCAAATCCGATAGTAGGGTCATCAGTGAAGTACATCACTTAGCACTGATACCACATTAGTTATGAACACAAGTGTTCACATAGTGCCAAACAAATTAGTAGAGATGTGGCCTGTGATAGCTAAATCTGATTCAGTCTAGCACCTTCACAGACACCAGGTGACCAAATGTTGGAGTGTCATGGAAATACCTGAGCATCATCAGCTGCAACTGAGATGGAATGACGAGCAACCATTTCTGCCTCCTCAGATAATAGTTACTCCAATAAAATGTTCCGTTTATTATTTAGAATTCTCATTGGAACTGTTCCTCACTCTACAAAGTTTCTAATTTTTTCAGCAGTGCTAAATCATTCACCTGTTCAGCAGAAATGTCATTTAATACAGTGATGACTGAGATTTTATCCGTACTGCTGCTTTCTACCACAGGATTCCTTGAAAGGCAGTCAGTGTCCTTGTGCTTGTGTTGTTTTTTCTGTACAACTGTGGCATGATATTCCTGAAGCCTTGGTACACATCCCACCATTTGACCATTTGATCCTTCAGGCTGGTCTGCCAGCATAGAGATTGGTGGTCCAACTCAGTGGTGTGTGATTTGCCATACAAAACAAACAAAAATTACTGATGGCCCAGACTATTGCAAGGCACTTTTTCTTGGTTGTAGAGTAGTTCCTTTCAGAAATGGAGTGTACTCGGGAAGCTTAAGCAGTCACCTTTTCTGCACCTTCGAGTGTCTGTACTACGTCTGTGCCTATCCCGTAACTACTAGTGTTAGTGTGAAATTCTGTCCCAGCATTTTTGTTGTAGAAAGTTAGGACAGGAGATGATGATAGCACCTCCTTTAGGGCAAGGAAAGATTTTTCTTTCACTTTGTTCCAGAATATCCTTGTAGTTATCCTTGCAAAGGGTGTCCCTTGATATGGAAGTCCTTTTTGAATTGTCAGTAATACAGGCACAGTCCGAAAAAGTTCTCACATCACTAGTGTGCCGAGAAGTTGGAACATCTGTGACTGATATTTTCTCTGGATCGAGATGGACTCTGTCACCGTTCATTAGATGCACCAAGATTTTTATTTCTTGGGTGGTGAAGAGGCACTTTTTCCAATTCAGATGGAGGTCTGCTGTCAGATCACAATTCAACATGGTTGTGGGGCAGCTTTGATTTCTTCGGATGTCATTGGGAAAATTTCAGCTTCATCCAGATTGCAAAAATACATTGTCCATTTAAAGTGTTGAAGCAGATTGTCCATCATATGCTCGAAGGTGGCTGGAGTGTTAACATAGTCAAAACAGCATAATCTTGAATTCATGGAGGCCCTCAAGCAGTCTAAGGTGTCATCAATGTGCAGCAATGGATAGATATCATGAAAAAAAGATTTTGTTCAATCATTGGTAGTCGATGCAGAGACACTATGGGCCATTCTTCTTCTTCTTCTTCTTCACAAGGACCAGGGCACTCTGAATGTCCAGTGATGCCATCCTGCAGCATTTTCTTCTCTTCCTTTTGGATTATCCGTCGTTCAGCTGATGTCACCCTGCAGAAGTGGTGGCTAATAGGTGGGTGATCCCCAATGTGCAGAGGGTGTTTTGCCATTGGCCATTTGATCTGCCTTTCCTCCACTCCCAATATGAAAGCATCCAAAAATTGGCATTAAATGGCTAACACTTACCAATATTGTTCATCAGTCAGGCTAGATCCCATTGGCAGTTCCTCCTCTATGTAGCCTGTAGTGGTAGCGGCGTACAATTCTTCATCAATGGCTTTACGTTGCCATTCCTGGACTGGTTTGTCTGTCCCTATACACATCCCTTTGGGAGTGAGTTGTGGCTGCTTGTGACAATTAGTGATACAAAGTTACTCTGGACCACCTACAGTGCATATGATTGTGACTGACATGTAGATTTCCTTTGTAAGCCTGAGTAGCTTTCTGCAATTGATGAAAGCTTCTCAGTTTAACTAAGCATCTATATTGATGACTGGAACTCATTTCTTTAATGGCAGTGGGATAACAATGTCTTCAGTGACAATCTTTGTTATTTGTGCTTGTAGAAATAGCTTTACCAGTCTGAAGCTCTGATCTTCCATAGTATATGACTGCTTGTGGTGTCTGCAAGAAGTCCCATCTGAGGATAATATTGTGACTACATTTTGATAAACCATGAAATTCAGAGGGCTCTGTTCTGTAATTGACAATTATTCTTGCAATACACGATCTTGTTGGCTGGATGTACTTCCCATTTGTAACCTTCATCACAATCACTCTTATATCACAGAACATATTTAGCTGGCAAGGATAAGCATTTGATATTACAAAATAGGCAATCCCAGAGTCAACTAATGATCAACAGGTTGGCAATCGGTGGTGGTGGTGGTGGTGGTGGTGGTGGTGGTGGGATTTCTTGACATCTTGATGACTGACACCCACAGAAGATTTACATCTGTGCCACCGCCCTGACCATAAATGTTAGCATCACTTAGCATTTCTGTATTTGGCAGCTTAACAAGTGGCTGGTACCTCTGTACTGTGATAAGAAACAGCTACAGCATGTTTGGGAGCAATCATGTCCAGGGTATGGCAATGGGTTTCGTCCCACAGGTCAGCTATAATTGTCTGCAGTGTGGCATCCCTGTTAGTTGCTGACAGGAATTGAGCGACATCTCTGTGTGGTCTGGCTCCTTCATAACATTGGAGATAGTGAGGGGGAGTAAAAGCTTTCCTCAGTTACTTAGGAAAGATAAGGAGAACAGAGAGGGCTATTGTCAGGCTAAGAAGTATTTAAACAGGCGATGTTTGAATCATTCGCCAATTCTTTTCATAGATATTTGCACCACTGGTGACTTTATCTTTATGACTCGTTGGCTTAACGTCTTCAAGTGACAATTGCATGACAGCAAACTGTTCTGATTACTTTAACATCATTGGTTCCTAGCATCCAGAGACAAATGCTGTTCCCTGACTCTTTCTGATTACCTGTAGAGAATACATATAACTCAACTACTCCTTTAACTTCTCAGACTCATCAGAGACAAGTACTGTGCCACAGCGCATTCCAGCTCTTTATTTGAACCGTCTGCTCTTGTTCTGTTATCTGTCACACAAACATGCAGTCCTTTTGGTACTCTTTTATCTAAGTTAGTTACTAACTGAAAAGGAATACAGACTTCGTTGTATAATGATTGCTTCTGGGTGGTTCTCACCTCAGCAGCATTGAAGCTGCTCTTCAGGCGTCTAGGTATGCCCTCACTCTCTGACCGTGCTGAAATGGTTCCTGGTAGCTAACTCATTGCTACTATGATGGCTACATACTGCAAACTGCTCCCACCAATTAATTCTCTATAACCTCTGCTTAAAGTCCACTGTTGACTGCTGGTACTGTGTCTGGGAGTCTTCCTTTCTACTTTCTCTGACTGTTTTTCCTCAATCATGACAACTCCCACCCTCATTTAGAGAAGCACATGAATCTGGCTAACTAGTTACCACTTCCGTGATTCAGCAACAACTTGGCCAGCATGACCTATGGCTGGAACCATGACTATGTGTGATGACGTATTTTCTCATCAGTCTGTTTCATGTGCCAAGTCTGCTTCTGTATTCACTGGTCCTATGTTGTATCAAATGTTTGCTCACACTGACCAAATAGCTCAGCCATGACACGTAATACATTAATCAAATTGGACAGCCACGATGGCAGTTGACTTGTATGAGTAGAACTGTTGCTGTATTTGATGTCTGGTGTGTAGAGTCTTTTTTTTTTTTTTTTTTTCAGTGGTACACAACATGTCCAAAGCATTTATAGTGGAAACATACAGTGTTTTCCTCTGTCCTCCAAATATCTGTTCTTCTTTGGGGTGTTTTACTTAGTAGAGGAGTTGGGTGTGCCTACATTGGTCAGATGCTTGGTTGTTGTTTGATGGCTGCAATGTAAGTCTGAGTTGGCTGACACTGTTCTTCCTGGTGAGTTCAGCTGGTGGTGGAGACTGGTGCTAATAAATGATACACCATTATCCAACATTCTTTATTGTGCCCTGCCTTATGAGATTGACATTTATGACTGCTATCTCTTGCTTACTCAGTCCAACATTTGTGCTTGCCACAAAATGCTGTATTGCTCTCTCAACAATTGTGTGTCAGAGAAGCATGGTTGAGGTGGTTTTCCGCATCTGTCATGGGGACTACATTTTGGAGTCAGTGATACATCTTTAGTCCAACTCTCTTCTGTTGCATTTCGTCAATGCACTAGTGCCACTTCATGAATTTTTCTGTTGTTGTGGCATCATTTACTAGAAGAGCTTGGCACGTCTTCTGTGACTCCTGTCATCAGGTGTGAGATTTTATCAGCTTCTGTAATATACAGATTTACAGTGTTATGTAGGGCAAAAACATTCTGTATGTAGGACTGTTATGTTGAGCCTTTCTTTCAATTATTCCTGTACTGGGTGGGCTTTCTACTCATTGTCACCAAATGTTTCTTCCGTCCAATCTGGAGTTTATCCCAGCTGTTTAGCTTCTCTTCATTGTTCTTGAACTGTTACTCAGCTGAGTTGAGCCATTCAAGTAAAAGCACACATTTACCCAAGACACCATGTAATCCCCCCTGTTGTATTTGATGACTCAGTCTAATCCTTTCAACCATTTTATCCTGTCCTAACTGCTGTCTTCGGAAAACACTGATGGTGCCTGATGTATAGCTGTTGTACTGCTGTTTTCGAATTCACTGCTCTCCCAAATATGTGGACTGTGGGGATGATGTACTGCTTGTATCTCAGTTCATGTCCCTTTAGGCGACAGCATTTATATTGCCTAATTAGAGTCACGGTGAAGTAGATGTTTCGAAGTATCCAGCATTTTCACCAATCAGTGTCACATTGTAACCAGAGTCAAATCGTGATCCGAAAGTGGAAGTCATCAGTGAAGGACAAAACTTAGGACTGGAAGCACGTTTATTGTGAACACCAGTGTTCAGACAGAACAGAACAGAACTCCTTGATGCTGTTCGTTCAGTATTCTGGAACATACAAACATTAGAAACATAAGATATTTCAAGAACTTCCAGAAATGATAAATTATTATTATTATTGTGGTCTTCAGTCCTGAGACTGGTTTGATGCAGCTCTCCATGCTACCCTATTCTGTGCAAGCTTCTTCATCTCCCAGTACTTACTGCAACCCACATCCTTCTGAATCTGCTTAGTGTATTCATCTTTTGGTCTCCCTCTATGATTTTTACCCTCCACGCTGCCCTCCAATGCAAAATTTGTGATCCCTTGATGCCTCAGAACATGTCCTACCAATCGGTTCCTTCTTTTTGTCAAGTTGTACCACATACTCCTCTTCTCCCCAATTCTATTCAATACTTCATCATTAGTTATGTGATCTACCCATCTAATCTTCAGCATTCTTCTGTAGCACCACATTTCTAAAGCTTCTATTCTCTTCTTGTCCAAACTATTTATCGTCCATGTTTCACTTCCATACATGGCTGCACTCCATACAAATACTTTCAGAAACGACTTCCTGACACTTAAATATACACTCGATGTTAACAAATTTCTCTTCTTCAGAAACGCTTTCCTTGCCATTGCCAGTCTACATTTTATATCCTCTCTACTTCGACCATCATCGGTTATTTTGCTCCCCAAATAGCAAAACTCCTTTACTACTTTAAGTGTCTCATTTCCTAATCTAATTCCCTCAGCATCACCCGACTTCATTCGACTACATTCCATTATCCTCGTTTTGCTTTTGTTGATGTTCATCTTATATCCTCCTTTCAAGACACTGTCCATTCCGTTCAACTGCTCTTCCAAGCCCTTTGCTGTCTCTGACAGAATTACAATGTCATCGGCGAACCTCAAAGTTTTTATTTCTTCTCCGTGGATTTTAACACGTACTCTGAATTTTTCTTTTGTTTCCTTTACTGCTCGCTCAATATACAGATTGAATAACATTGGGGAGAGGTTACAACCCTGTCTCACTTCCTTCCCAACCACGGCTTCCCTTTCATGCCCCTCGACTCTTATAACTGCCATCTAGTTTCTGTACAAATTGTAAATAGCCTTTCACTCACTGTATTTTACCCCTGCCACCTTTAGAATTTGAAAGAGAGTATTCCAGTCAACATTGTCAAAAGCTTTCTCTAAGTCTACAAATGCTTGAAACGTAGGTTTGCCTTTCCTTAATCTTTCTTCTAAGATAAGTTGTAGGGTCAGTATTGCCTCACGTGTTCCAACATTTCTGCAGAATCCAAACTGATCTTCGCTGAAGTTGGCTTCTACCAGTTTTTCCATTTGTCTGTAAAGAATTCACATTAGTATTTTGCAGCCGTGACTTATTAAACTGACAGTTCGGCAGTTTTCACATCTGTCAACGCTTGCTTTATTTGGGATTGGAATTATTATATTCTTCTTGAAGTCTGAGGGTATTTCGCCTGTCTCATTCATCTTCCTCACCAGATGGTAGAGTTTTGTCAGGACTGGCTCTCCCAAGGGTGTCAGTAGTTCTAATGGAGTGTTGTCTACTCCAGGGGCCTTGTTTCGACTTAGGTCTTTCAGTGCTCTGTCAAACCCTTCACGCAGTATCAATTCTCCCATTTCATCTTCATCTACATCCTCTTCCATTTCCATAATATTGTCTACAAGAACATCGCCCCTGTATAGACCCTCTATATATTCCTTCCACCTTTCTGCTTTCCCTTCTTTGCTTAGAACTGGGTTTCCATCTGAGCTCTTGATATTCATGCAAGTGGTTCTCTTTTCTCCAAAGGTCTCTTTAATTTTCCTGTAGGCAGTATCTATCTTACCCCTAGTGAGATAAGCTTCTACATCCTTACATTTGTCCTCTAGCCATCCCTGCTTAGCCATTTTGCACTTCCTGTCGATCTCATTTTTGAGACGTCTGTATTCCTTTTTGCCTGCTTCATTTACTGCATTTTTACATTTTCTCCTTTCGTCAGTTAAGTTCAGTATTTCTTCTGTTACCCAAGAATTTCTACTAGCCCTCGTCTTTTTACCTACTTGATCCTCTGCTGCCTTCACTACTTCATCCCTCAGAGCTACCCATTCTTCTTCTACTGTACTTCTTTCCCCCATTCCTGTCAATTGTTCCCTTATGCTCTCCCTGAAACTCTGTACAACCTCTGGTTCTTTCAGTTTATCCAGGTCCCATCTCCTTAAATTCCCATCTTTTTGCAATTTCTTCAGTTTTAATCTACAGTTCATAACCAATAGATTGTGGTCAGAGTCCACATCTGCTGCTGGAAATGTCTTACAATTTAAAACCTGGTTCCTAAATCTCTGTCTTACCATTATATAATCTATCTGATACCTTCTAGTATCTCCAGGATTCTTCCATTTATACAACCTTCTTTCATGATTCTTGAACCAAGTGTTAGCTATGTTTAAGTTATGCTCTGTGCAAAACTCTACCAGGCAGCTTCCTCTTTCATTTCTTAGCCCCAATCCATATTCACCTACTATGTTTCCTTCTTTCCCTTTTCCTACTCTCGAATTCCAGTCACCCATGACTATTAAATTTTCGTCTTCCTTCACTACCTGAATAACTTCTTTTATCTCGTCATACATTTCTTCAATTTCTTCATCATCTGCAGAGCTAGTTGGCATATAAACTTGTACTACTGTAGTAGGCGTGGGCTTCGTGTCTATCTTGGCCATAATAATGCTTTCACTATGCTGTTTGTAGTAGCTTACCCGCGCTCCTATTTTTTTATTCATTATTAAACCTACTCCTGCATTACCCCTATTTGATTTTGTGTTTATAACCCTGTATTCACCTGACCAAAAGTCTTGTTCCTCCTGCCACCGAACTTCGCTAATTCCCACTATATCTAAGTTTAACCTATCCATTTCCCTTTTTAAATTTTCTAACCTACCTGCCTGATTAAGGGATCTGACATTCCACGCTCCGATCCACAGAAAGCCAGTTTTCTTTCTCCTGATAACAACGTCTTCTTGAGTAGGCGCCGCCAAGAGATCCGAATGGGCGACTATTTTACCTCCAGAATATTTTACCCAAGAGGATGCCATCATCATTTATCCATACAGTAAAGCTGCATGCCCTCGGGAAAAATTACGGCCGTAGTTTCCCCTTGCTTTCAGCTGTTGCAGTACCAGCACAGCAAGGCCGTTTTGGTTAATGTTGCAAGGTCAGGTCAGTCAATCATCCAGACTGTTGCCCCTGCAACTACTGAAAAGGCTGCTGCCCCTCTTCAGGAACCACACGTTTGTCTGGCCTCTCAACAGATACCCCTCCGTTGTGGTTGCACCTACGGTACGGCCATCTGTATCGCTGAGGCACGCAAGCCTCCCCACCAACGGCAAGGTCCATGGTTCATGGGGATGGAAATGATAAATACTAAATGACAAATCATTATGGATGGTCTGGCGTGAGTTTGCGACACACAGCATGCCAGCCAGTATCGTAATTGCTACATCACACTGCATGCAGTCTTTTGTCAGAGACATCATAGAACTTGGAAGAGTAGTTGGATGGAATGAACAGTGTCTTGAAAGGAGGATATAAGATGAACATCAACACAAGCAAAACAAAAGCAATGGAATGTAGTTAGGAAACGAGACCCTGACAATAGGAGATAAGTTCTGCTATTTGGGCTGTAAAATAACTGACGATGGCCGATGTAGAGAAGATATAAAATGTTGACTGGAAAGGCAAGAAAAGCTTTCCTGAGGAGGAGAAATTTCTTAACATTGACTATAAATTTAAGTGTTAGCAAATATTTTCTGAAAGTATTTGTCTCGAGTGCAGCCTTGTATGGAAGTGAAGTGTGGATGAGAAACAATTTAGACAAGAGGAGAATAGAAGCATTTGACATGTGATGCTACAGAAAAATTCTGAAAATTAGATGGAAAGATTGCATAAATAATGAGGAGGTACTGAACAGAAATTGAGAGGAAAGAAATTTGCGAGACAACTTGACTACAACTTGACTAAAATAAGGAATCGCTTGTAGGACACTTTCTGAGACATGAAAAGATCACCAATTTAGTATTGGAGGGAAGTGTATAGAGGGGGCCCAAGAGATGAATACAATAAGCAGATTGAAAAGGATGCAGGTTGCAGTAGTTATTCAGAGATGAATAGGTTGGCACAGTGTGTGTTAGCATGGAGAGCTGCGTCAAATCAGTTTTTGGACAAAAAACAACAATGATGATGACAAAGACCACTTTGTTCACACACACATTCCACATGGAAACAGGACTCATGAGTGGACCATTGTTGATGTGCTTGAGTTGTAAGAGTTTTGAGTTTTTGTGGCAGATTGCACCTTAATACGAGTAAAAGTGGTGTAATCTCTTAGCGACATGGCTTACCAGAATCTGTCACATGGAACCCCCAATCAGAGAAAAAGCTGGTCAGTAATACATTGGGGTAGAATATGTCATTAAAGTGCTCCAGAGTGTAATTTCACTGCTAATGAACACTCTGATGCCATACTGCCCAAAGATGGTGCTGGGGAAATGTAAATGTGTGGTTATATACCACATGCAGAACAGTATTGTTTGATTAGTTCCAATGTAGTGTCAAACATAACTTCAGATAATTGTACATCTGCAAGAGGTTTAGAATGTGAAATCATTTATGTTAATTATGATGTTGTCCCTCCGTCATATTTCACCAGGAAAAAAAAAAAAAACAGTTTATGTTTCTGTCTCTTAAAAAATAAATTACTTAGTGACAGACAGATGAAGATGAAGGAAATCTTTACATTGTTTACATCCTCTGCAACACCCATATATTAGAAAAATTATGAAAAACTCACAAGAGTAATGTTAGTGCAAAATATATGCCACAACGTTTCTATACAATTTAAGTCGGGCAAAATGTGAGAGTTTCGTACTAGTTTGTAGTGCCGTATCATGGGAATGTTCAAACATGTTCTGTGATTAATTTTTATAGAGGATGACATGATGTTTTGTGACTATTATTTTTATCATCATTATTATTCTTGCTTTTGAAAAGGAAGGCATTAAAGAGCCACAGGCCAAACAAAGAACAACTTGAAGATGTATCCCAAGCAGTTTTTGATAACAGTCTTTAGGAATGGCGAGGGGATTCCCCTGATTGACCTTATGGAAAGGAATACCAATGTAGTTTTGTATTCGAGAAGCCAAAGTATCCACAACACAGTCTATATACACTGCTGATCATTGAAATTTCAACACAACGAATGTGGCACGCAACAAGTGTCAAATTGGCATGAAGTTTACTACATGCCTGGATGTGCGGGTGCTTAGCGCAGGTGGCTGCGTCTCTGCCCCATGGGAGATGGGTACCTGGAACTAAGTCATAGCTTGCCTGTAGACAGTCATATGTAGTATAGGCCACTCACCAAATGACTTTATTGTAACACATTCACACCATGTGTACTGCAGCACAAGCCAATTGCCCACCCCAACCCACAGCTGCTCAGCTGAGACATATGATGGTGTAGGCTGTGGTCTACCTTAGTCACTGCCTGCACATCAGCTGTTTGACCATACATGCCTGCTTCTGATGGTAGGTAACCTGCTGCTCAAAGGCTGGTACCCTAGGTAGAACAGCTCAACATTTCATCACAGCCACACAAAGCAGATAGAGGTAGTGCATCTACAATCTGTATGTATGGAAAGATTACGCAGCAGGCTTCTCATTCAGAAATAGTATTGAGCATTGGTAATTTTTGAGGAGATCATTATGCCACATCTGCCTCTGTATATCAGAATTCAACAGTGGCAGGATCATGGTCTGATGTATTGTTCCGCAGTATTGATACATTGTGTGGTAGTGCACAACTGTCCTGGTAATACGGTATCCATGGATTTAGGATGTAGCTTCTGAGTGGCCCTACATGTTATTTGCTTGGTCATGCAGGATCATCTAGTCATGTCAGGATTTGGGAATGCAGCAACACAAGAATCTAGACAGACAGTGTGACAATATTTGAAGCACTGTGGACTGTCTCCACAATGGCCTTTTTTGCAGCTTTTTTTGATGCAGCAACAGAGAGGCATGCCAACAGTGGTGGACCCAACAACAACACTGAACATCATCAAGCAGTATGGATTGACATACCCATTTCTATCATCCAAGCTCAGTTTGAATCGATGCCCAGCTGGGTTAGAGACTGTTGCTGCCAGAGGTGGAGCTCTGCACCTTACATTTTGCATCCTCTGTATCCTCAAATCACCTACAAATTTGATCCTTTATTTTTCTTACAGTACTGTATATGCACAGTAAGTAAGATTTTATTTTTTATTCTTTGTGGTATTGCAGTTTTAATAGTGGGCAGTTTATTTAACACCTGTTGAACTTGGTCTCTTTTTTTTTTTTATGTACTCAGTTGCTAATCCAAAGATGTCAAAAGTATATTGTAGTATAAGGAGATTTTATTGAAAAGAGACATTATAATTTTACATCTTTTGCACCTGAAATAGTCAGCCTGGAAATTTTTGTAGGCATACATTTACATCCACACTGACATCTGTATCTACAGTATATCTATACTTTGTAAACCACCATATCGTGTAATGTGGAGGATCTTAAAATACCACTATCATTTCCCCACTTTCCTGTGGTTCTGGAGCTTTATTTTATGGCATTTTTAGTAAAGAGCAATCATATGAGCATTGTCCGACACCGGTAGCTGAGTGGTCAGCACGACAGAATGTCAATCCTAAGGGCCCAGGTTCGATTCCCAACTGGGTTGGAGATTTTCTCTGCTCAGGGACTGGGTGTTGTGTTGTCCTAATCAACATCATTTCATCCCCATTGACGCGCAAGTCGCCAAAGTAGTGTCAAATTGAAAGACTTGCATCCAGCGAAAGGTCTGCCCGATAGGAGGCCCTCGTCACATGACATTTACGATTTTATATGAGCATTATTTTGTACACAGAAAGTACTTACTGTCTACATGTTGTTGTTGGAATAGCTAGGAGGACCAGTATTGAATGTAATTGGACGATGTTCTGGGATGCCATATTTTTACTAAAACATTATAATTGCTTTTCAGTTTTGTGTCTCCACAGTTCCTACTTAGCATCCCCTTTCATATTATTGCTCTCTTTTAACCTGTTAAGTGGGTAGTTTGCGCGCGCACACGCGCTTCTTCCACAGTGGGTAATATACACCAGCGCACCCGTTCGCGGTGGTGCTGCGCACTGTTCTCATGTTTTCCTTCGCGTTTTCATTGTTGAATTTAAATTGATATTGGGTGGAAATGAATAAAATATATTGCAGAAGTTAACAAAACTGTATTTTCACAATATTACATATCGTTTTCAGTGTGAAACATTTTAAAAACAAGGTGCTGCACCCAAGGAAACTTCGCATTCTGCGCACCATTATGAAGTCTCTTTGCGAAGGCCTTTTCTCATACACACCACACACCTCCTTGTTGGTCTTTTCTTCATTGTGGGTGGCAGAAGGTCTGGAAAATGCCTGGCTGTAAGGCGTGTTGCTTTTGGTGTTCGAGGTGGGTGTCCTACTGATGTCCCTTGATGTGGTGAAGATATGGTCAACTGTTCACCAAGACTAATCAGGAAGCTCAATCTACTTTGTTCGCCACCATGCTTCTTGTACAGAATGTATGCATTGTAGCATGCAGTGTCCAACAAGTGGCGGAAAAGCTTCTGATAGTATTTTTTCAGCCTGCTTCTGGCCATCTGGTAGCTTTGTAACTGAGAATCGCACCTATCCACGCCCCCCCATATTCTTGTTGTAGTCAACGACAACTTGTGGCTTTTGAACGATTCCCTTCTTCGAGTTTGCATTTACAAATGTATCATCATGGAAGGTGCTGACCATAACAATGTCTCCTTTGTCTTTCCATTTCATTACCATCTGCTTGCCTTTGTACCCTGTTATGTACTCCCCTTTATTCAGTTTTTCCTTTTTTTACGAAGTCAGGGAACCCCTTCCTGTCTTGCCGCAATGTGCCAACAACATCGGTGTTATTACTGGTTAGTTTGTCCACCAAATCTGTACTGGTGTACCATTGTCAAGATAAATACAGTGGCCTTTTCCGAGTAGATCATGTGCAAGCTCCAAAAAAATTTGAGAGGTTATTTTTTCGTCTGGATAGTGGCTACCATAATTAGCGTCCTTTCCAGTGTAAACAATAAAGTCCCATACATACCCAGAACTGCTTTCACAGAGTTCGTACAATTTGATGCCAAATCTGCTACGCTTTGATGGAATATATTGCTTCCATCCAAGCCGTCCTTTCCAGAACAACGATTTGTCAATGGTGATGTTCCTTTCTGGCCTGTACACTGATCTGAATTTATGCCGCAGATGCTCCATAATGGGGTGAATTTTGAATAGTTTTCTGCTGATAGTGCCTAGTGGATCATATGAGGTATTGTCAGCAAAGTGGAGGAATTTCAATAGAAGATGAAACCGCTTTTCACTCATCACTTTCCTGAAGAAAGGTGTGTCAGCTGATTCCCTCTTTGAAAAGTACATTTTGTGGTCTGGTTTGTGAAGAATTCCTTGAAGTACAAGCGTTCCAATAAGTGTTTTTACCTCGTCGTGTGTAGTATTCTGCCAACTGTGAACCCTGGAGTGTGCTGCTAAATTGGGATGAGAAGCTATGAAGTGTTCTGCATATAAGTTGTCTGTTCAGCTATCATTGTGCGCAAAGCATCATCCACAAAACACATAAAACAACTCATCACATTGTTTTTTTTTTTTTTTTAGAGGCACAACTGTACCACTATTACCACTGAACAAATATTGAATACGAACTGAACTAGCATGCACAAATTCACTAGGTACCGTCTGCTGCAGTAGTGTCTCGTCGTCAGATGTTTTTGAATCGAAGTCAGTTTCACTAGCCTCAACATCTGTATCTTGAAAACTTTCAGAACTGTCACTGAAATTATCATCACTTTCTAAAAGCAGCTTCTCAATCTCCGAATCTGATAAATGACTTCTTTTCGCCATTGCAAAAGATCACTCACTAACGCTGTGGTAAACGCAGACGAAAAAGGCGCGCTTTTGCGGCTTCTTCACAGGACGCATTTTCTCGACGCACGCTCGAGTGGATAATGTTATAACTAGCCTAGAACACGCTGTGTTGCGTGACGAGCTGCCATCTAGTGGACGAAGCTCAACTAATACCACAGTGTCAATGGCAGGCCGATAACTCGTCATTCCCACTAGCTACTGGCCACAGAACGCAGTGGATGGATATATCTATCGAACCCACTGTGCAATAGCAGAGCATGGATGAATATATCCGTCATGCCCACTTAAAAGGTTAATATGACATTGGTTCTTTCATACCCATGTGTGTCATATTCGTACTAAGAACCACACATTATGTGGGTTAGTGGGCAAAATAATATTCTCGGATATATAATAACACAATAGTAACACAGTCAGTTCTGAACAATAGAATCACATGACTTATGATCTGCACTTACATTCTGGTACATATTATGGGATCATATTGCAGCTCCTCAATAACAGAACTCCTTCTGAACTCCATTGATCACCACGTATGACTTACTAAATGTGGGTGCATTATTTCAGTCTTGAAAATGTGAAGAAGTGTTTCAGAAAGAAGCGAAGTGGGAGTGTAATCAATGTGGCTGAAATCCTTTTGTGTGTGTGTGCGTGTGTGTGTGTGTGTTTGTACTCTGCAGTTTCTGTCTCTTCAAAGTTCAGGAAGTGTTAAATCTTTCTTTGCATATCTTTGCGTATGACAGTCACTAGTGCAATAAAATGGCATAAGATTTCCAATAGCACAACCATTCCAGGAAGCTTTTGTCACAACAAAAAGCAGCAGACATTAAGTGTACAGCATGGTGTAACATTAAATGTCAGCAGCCATCTGATGATGAACCTGTCAGTTCGAAACCTAATAAATAGCATTGTTAACTGTTGCTTGTTGCTGTTTTATTTTATTGTGTGAATTAATCTGTATTTTACACAACCGTGGTCTCACCTTGTCAATTTTCAACAAAATAGAACTCTCATACAATTTGGTCCAAGGAATGACAGCTTCACAACAGCACTGGTTTGGTCAGTAAAGTTATCATATTCCTTAGGTATCATTTACTATAATTGTGTGTAGGTCATAACTGAAGGACGTCCAGCTGGCTTTTCTGAAACTAAGCCTCATTATGAATGGGACTGGCACTGGCTTCACCACAGAACTGACACCACAGATGATGTGTGATATGCTTTGTATGAGCGATAGTCCACACACTTTTCACATTGAGCTTGCAGTACCAGATGAGGGAAGTGTGTCAGGGGAGGTCAGGGGAGGGGGGAGGGATTGGGGGGGGGGACTGTGGAGTAATGATGAGGGCTTGACTGGAGTAATCAGTTTAGAATGGGTGGAGGTTCCAGTAATAATGCAAAGATGGAGGCTTCTCCAGGATAGACTTCTGTAAAGAATTGTATCAAGCCAGTCATCAGACTGAAGATCATAACAATAACAAAATGGCAGTGTACTGTCATGGATTAAGTAGAAATCTATGATTCTGTCTATGACCCAAGTGCAGTTTTATTGTTGTTGTCTCCTAGTAATCCAGGCCATACCGTAGAAGTTAAAATCTCTCAACACAAAGTTGATGTCACTATAACTGAAATCACATCATTTCTGGAAGGCACAATCCTTAGTGGGTTGCAAATAATTGACAGTGATGTACTTAAGTTGGAATCAGTCAGATAAAAGCGCTATTTTGTGTCCCTACCAGAGAGATTGAGATGTTGACACCAGCCCCTCCCCTGACCTGCCAAGCAGGTTCTGTGACCTCTCTAGAATGAATTTCATGTTATTTGTGATGGGTCAGCACATGAAAGCTCCTCTTTGGCTGTGGTACACTGTAAGGATGTTGCACGTATGTTTCTTGCATGTCCGCTATAAATGCCTGTATAATGATTGAGATAATCGTGAGTCTTGAAAGTGATTGATCTGGTTGCTTCAACTTCTTAATTTTAGTATGTTATTCAGCTGTGCAATAATTAGCTGCTGACATAAGAGACTATGTGATAAATAAGCTTCTAAATTGACAAACAAGTTGCTGAAGTGGTGTTAAGTCGAAAGGCATGTTTCAGGCTGAGAGCCATGTGACATTTGATAATAGTTCTTTTTCAACTAATATTAATTATTAGTAGCTTTGTTCATTACAATTTGTGTTGATACTCTTCTGTGTATTTTAATATTGTGTGTGTGCTCGCGCGTGCGTGTGTGCACACTTGTAGATGGGGATGGGGTGTATGTAGGTACAGTTTTCTATGTTGTGGTATTAAGTAATTTATGTCATCACATAGCTGCAAACAGATATCTGATTTAATAAGAAAAATTATAATTAAAACATCTCTCTCTTCTTCATAAAGCAAATGAATGCATACATGTATAACTAACAACTTTGTGTTTTCTTTTTCTTTTTGTTGACATGTAGGTATCTTTCACAAACCGAGGGATGACTGGCGCATTGTATGTCGACTTTATCGGGGTCCATTTTTAATTGTTGAATTTCTTTTCTTGATGGGCGTGAATGTATATGGTTGGAGATCATCTGGTGTAAACCATGTGCTGATTTTTGAATTGGATCCAAGAAATCACTTGTCAGAACAGCATATTATGGAAATGGCAGCAATATTTGGAGTCGTTTGGACACTGAGTGTACTGAGTTTCTTGTACAGCTCTGCTCTTGGCATCCCACCATATGCTTGCCCACTCATGCTCATAATACTGATGGTACTGTTCACATTCAACCCAATGAAGATTTTTCGTCATGAAGCACGGTTCTGGGCTATTAGGGTGCTGGTATGGTACATTTTCTCTTACCACTTAGACTCATGCATTAGTGTTCTGTAGTGATTGAGTTAATGTAGTGCTAACATATTTACGTTTGAGTAAAGGATTATCATAGCTGAAAACTGTTTTTGTAGTAAAAAATTGCTTTGTTTTTTTCACATTTGCCGGCTGCTGTGGCTGAGCGGTCCTAGGCGCTTCAGTCTGGAACCGCGCTGCTGCTATGGTCGCAGGTTCGAATCCTGCCTCGGGCATGGATGTGTGTGATGTCCTTAGGTTAGTTAGGTTTAAGTAGTTCTAAGTCTAGGGGACTGATGACCTCAAATGTCAAGTCCCTTAGTGCTTAGAACCATTTGCACCATTTTTTTCACATTTGCTTCTGTAATTGTTTTATTTTATTTTAGATGGTTTGATTTTGGTATTTCATAAGATGTACTACACTATTTAAGTAAACTGTAATTTAGTTGATGCATTACTGACAAAAGTTTATTCGGACTTGCTGAACAGGCATTTGTTGTACATTGAGCAATAATATTGTAATTGGACAGTGTGATTTGAACATTATCAGCCAATAAAGTTTTGTGAAATGGGGTTTTCCCCATTCTCTACCCCTAAAGGGAGAGTCTAGAGTCAGGATCCTTTCAGGTAAGAGCCAAGTGGGCTGTTTGTGGGGCAGAGGGTATCCCAGTTGCAAATATGCTTGAAGGGGCGTGGTAAAGTTTTGTTGGGGTGAGAAGTTTTGTTGGATGGTGTTGGTATACAGAGAGAGGGGGTAGTGGGATGGTTTTCAATTGATCATCTGCATCAGTTGGAAACTGCAGTTTTTCAGGTCTTTTATCAGTGCTGCCATCTTGTTGCAGTTTCCTTTGATCTTTGTAAGGGCCATGACACAGCTGGGCACCATCAGATCCTCCTTACACTCTATGGGTGGGGTCTTTGGGCATCCTCCCAACTTTTATTCGCCAGTTCCTGTCCCAGTGATCATTCAAGGTCCAGGTTGGCACTGTTCTCAGCTCTCTGTAGACCCAGAAGAATTGCATTCCACAGGGCTCTGTACTAAGTGTCCTTCTTGAACATGTGTTCTCTGCCAGACTGTTGGTCATCCCTGCTCTGTTTGTGGTTGATTTCTGTATTTGGGCAACCTCCCACTCAGTGGCCTCTGCAGGGTGACAGCTTCAGGGTGCTATCCCCTTAAGTTGAGGGTGATGCATTTCTGTCGCTGTGCTACTGTTCTTCCTGATATGGAGTCTACTTCTATGCTCGTCATCTAATCGTGATCCTCCAGTTCTGTTTCTTGGGTCTTCTTTTTGACAGCAAGCTTACTCGATTGCCCCATACCTGTCATCTGAAGGTTGGGTGTTTTTGTAAATTCAGTGTTCTTCACTTCCTTGCCCACAGCTCTTGGGACATGGATCATTCGACCCTTCTCCACCTTTACTGGGCATTAGTTTCTGTCTCATCTGAACTATGGTTCTGAAGTTTACGGATCAGCTGCCTTTTCCATTCTGCTCCTCTTGGACACAGTTAACGATCATGGTATCCGTTCAGCTGATAGCCTCCTGGTTGATGTTGGGATCCCTCCCCTATTGATTCAGCGGTCCCAGCTCCTGGTTTTCTATGCCATCACTATCTGCTCTTCCCCTCCTCAGCATTCCTTTTCTAGTTGTTCTGCAGCTTTGGGCTGTGCCTGCATGCTGCCCATCCTTGGGTGGTATTACCAGTTGGGCTCTGCCACGCTTCTCTCCATCGTGACTTCCATCTGTCCTTCTCGCCCTCTTCCTTATTTTATCTCCCAATCAGCTCCACTTGGTTAGTTCCTTGGCCACAGATTCAGACAGATCTCTTCTGGACCAGAAGACCTCCATCACGCCAATGGTGTGCCATTGTTTGTTTCAAATGCTCTTGCGGGAGTTTCAGGATGCCACTACGTTTTACGCCAATGGCTCTAAATCCATTGATCATGTGGGATATGCTTCCATGTCTTCTGTTGGCATGGAACACCATCTCTTGCATGCCACGTGTGGAGTATTTACTGCAGAATTGATGGCCATATATTGGGCCCTCTGCTTCATTAAATAGTTCTCACTCACCTTAGTTCCGTTATGTATGGACTCAGTGAATGGCTTTTAGGCTATCAATCAGAGTTTTTCCTCCATCCCTTGGTCTCTGCCACTGAAGACCTTCTCACTGATCTTGGTGATGCTGCTTGTTTGATTGAGTGCCTTAGGGTTCCTGGCTATGGAGGTAGCCTACGCTGCGAAGTTGCTGATCATATGGCTGGAAGGGGGGGGGGGGGTGGCCACCCATTTCCCGTTCTCTGTGACCCCTCTGGGGGTGGATGTGCGGCTTTACATCAAATCCTGCTTTGATGAATCATGATCTGACTCTTGGAAGGCTACCTCTGTGTCTAATAAACTTCACTCCATGAAGGAGTTCCCACCACATGGCGTCCTTCCATCTGTCTCGTGGGGGGAATCTACCATCTTCTGACATCTTTGTATTGCTCATCTAGGTTGACCCATGGGTTTTTTACTCTGCAGTGAGCTACCCCCCTCTGCCCATTTGTAGTTGCGGGGCTCCCTGCATGGCAATCCATATTTTGCTGGGCTGCCCCCTGCCTTTTAGCCTTTCACACTAAATATGCCCTCCCAACTTCCTTGTCACGGGTTTTAGCAGTTGACCCTTGCATGGTTACATCTGTCCTCAGTTTTGTTTGTGAAAGTGGTTTTTACTCTCATGTATAAATCCCTGAAATTCCCTCTGAAATTTGAATCTTTTAGTTAGCATAGGCTTTGGTTCTGGAGGCACTGATCTTGCCTCCACACCAGCCAGGTTTTCCCTACCTTTTCCCTACATTTTGTCTTGTCTGTTGTGCTGTTTTGTTTCCCTTTTTCTTGTCTCTTCATCCGCTGGTGTTGTCCGTCTTGTATCGTGATAATGGTATGGTGTGGATGTTGTGAAGGGTCGGTGGCGGTGCTGGTGTCCCACTGTGCGTAGCATTTCTGGGGCACCCCCACTCTCTCCATTTCCTCCCACCCCCTTCCCTTTCTTTCCTCCACCTGCTACCGTGAGGTCCCTTTTCTCTCTTTGTTTTCCCTTGATGGGGCTGTGCTGTTTGTGTTGTTCTTCCATTCATTTCTGCCATCCTAGATCATGGGACAGATGACCTATTTGCTTGGTCCCTACCCCCAAATCAACCAACCAACCAACCAATCAACCAATCCATGACTGTGATGAACTGGCAAATAACACTGTACACACCGATATTGCAGATATATGCAAAATTGTGTTCATATTTGAGTCACTTTGGTTCCTGTACAACTACAGAAAACATTGAAGTTATGTGAGACTGACTTAATTGGATCATTTGACAACTCTGCTTGCCACTAAATGATTTAAATTCTATAAGAAGATTTTTGCAAGTTATGTGAAGAAAAAATGTTCACAATGAGCATGGCTTTATATGTATTGAGTCAGTGAATTATAATTTTTATTTAAACAGCACATAAAGCACGCATGCAGTGTTGTGTTCCATAAACTCCAAACATGAAAACTAAATGTGAGAGATTACACGGAGAAATGGAAACAAACAAGTAATGAGAGTATCTACAAAGTAAGTGAATAACAAATCCCAGAAGCTGCTTGAGATGAAAAATATATTCTCAAGAACTGTAAGTAGGCAGATCATCCACAGACTTTGGTCAAGAGTGAATGGTTACATGTTGTTGACTTACATGGACTACTGGATAGACCTTATGGTAATGAAAGTACTTTTTTTCAATAACAGGTATGGGAAATGATAATTGTAGATGGAACACCCAATGCCACCCATTGTAAGGAGATTTGGTGACATAGGGGTAGATTTTTTAAATAATTTATTCTGCATACTTTTTTGTTGATGGGACTCCCTGTGATATTCAGGTGATTTACTAGTGAACAGTACAGACTTACTTCCTTTGACACCCCTATTGTAAATGGAATATGGCTAACATTATAGAAAACTTGACAGTTTCAAGCAGACAAAAATAGAAACATGATGTAATGTGTTAAACTATACATTCATTGTAAACCACTAGAAAATGGCAACCAAAATTCATGCAGTGCCAATGAATCAACCAGGTAGAATGTCCAAAAATAATTTAAATTTGGGATCTTTCTCACTCCATGGATGATTCTGATCTTTCACTCGTATTTCCCAGTAACTTCACATTGATGTCAGGTATCATCTGCCTTTCCGACACAAAAATGTTTGTCCTTCTGTTGGTTGATATTTAGCTTTTAAACCTTGGTTGTTGTCCTTTCTCACATTTACAGTATTTTGGTTTCTGCATTATCTGTATGTGCTTTTCCTTAGCCTTTCTGACTTGCTTGCCTTATTGTGTATATAATTTTAAATATTTTTTATCATCAGTGTCTGAAATGGGATCAAATGAAGAACAAAGGTAAAGGCTTGGATAGAAGATGTTGCATTCTTCATACATAGAAACATTTTATAGTTACTTATGCTTAATACTTGTTTTCAGACATTGTAATGGGGTTGGTGGGGTGGTTGGGTGTGGATGGCTGTTCCCTGCTGAAGATGGATAGAGGTCAGCAAGAATAGGCAGCTCATAGATACAATAAAATCTTTATTGCTGTTTGTTTACAATTATTAGATTCTGAAGTTGATAACTCTGATGGTGAGTGAGGTGAATATGCCATCTCAGTGTCACCCAGAGTGTCATTATCTGGTCAGGCCTGGCTGGTGGAAGTGCTGAGTATGTACTTCTGTGGTGGCTACAGCTGTGTTGAGAAGCACTGAATTACCGCTGACCCGAAATGTGGTCAACCTGGCGAAGAATACCTGCCACTGTGAACACATCAGGCTGTGTCTTGCCCCTAGTGGGCACCTAGAGTAGTGCAGGAGTGGGTTTAATCATAATAAAAAAATAGGAATGCAGGTAGTAAGTATGAATTGCATAGTGAACACATTTTTGTAGCCAGGATAGACATGAGGTACAAGTTTATATCCCAGCTAGTTCCATAGAAGGTGAAGAGATTGAAAGAATATATGCTGAGTTAAACGAAATTATTCAGATAGTTAAGAGAAATGAAAATTTAATTGTGAGGTGGGAATTGGAAGAGGATGAAAAATAGGTGAATATGGATTGGGGGAAAGAAATGAAAGAGGAAACTGCCCAGTAGAATTTTGCATCACTAACACTTAATTTAAGAATCATGAAAGAAGGCTATTTACATAGAAAATACTTGGAGACTGTAGAAGAGTTCAGATTGGGCTATATAGTGGTAAAACAGAGATTTTGGAACGAGATTTTAAATTGTAAGACATTTCTAAGGGCAGATGCGGTCACTGACCACAATTTATTGGTTATTAAATGCAGATTAAAATGAAGAAATTGCAGAAAGGTAGGAAATTAAGGAGCTGGGATCTGGATAAGTTGAAAGCACCAGAGGTTGTTGAGTGTTTGAGGAAGCTTTAGGCAATGGTTGACTAGAACAGAGAAAAACAATACAGTAAAAGACAAACAGGTAGCTTTAAGAGATTACATAGTGAAGGAGCAGGTGATCAAATAGGCAGAAAGTGAAGGCCTAGTAGAAATCCTTGGATAACATAGGAGACACTGATTTTAACTGATGAAAGGAGAAAATATAAAATGTAGAAAATGAAGTAGGTGAAAGGGAATGCAAACATCTAAAAATGAGATTGACAAGAAGTGCAAAATGGCTAAGCAGGAATGGCTAGATGACAAATCTAAGGATTTAGAAGTATAATTCAAGGGGAAAAATACATGCTGCCTACAGGAAAATTAAAGAGACTTTTGGAGAAAAGAGAAGCGGCTGTTTGAGTATCAAGAGCTCAGATTGCAACCAGTCCTAAGCAAATAAGGGGAAGCTGAAAGGTGGAAGGAGTATATAGACGATGTATACAAGGGAGATGAACTTGAAGGCTACATCAAAGAAATGGAAGAGAATGTAGGTGAAGATGAGATGGGAGATATGATACTGTGAGAAGAATTTGACAGAGCACTGAAAGACTTGAGTCAAAACAAGGGCCCTGGAGTAGATGACATTCTGTCAGAACTACTGATTGGATTGAGAGAGCCAGCCATGGCAAAACTATTCCATCTGCTGTGCAAAATGTAAGAGACAGGTGAAATACTCTCAGACTTCAAGAAGAACGTAATAATTCCAATCCCAAAGAAAGCAGGTGTGAATATTACTTAACTATCAGTTCAATAAGTCATGGTTGCAAAATGCTAACACACATTCTTTACAGAATACTGGAAAAACTGGTAAAAGCCAACCTTGGAGAAGATCAGGTTGGGTTCTGGAGAAATATGGGAAAACACACAATAGTACTAACCCTACAACTTCTCTTAGAACATAGGTTAAGGAAAGGCAAACCTCTGTTTGTTGCATTTGTAGACTTACGGAAAGGTTTTGGCAATGTTGACTGGAATATTCTCTTTGAAATTCTGGAGGTAGCAGGGGTAACTTACAGGGAGTAAAAGGCTATTTGCAATTTGTACAGAAACCAGATGGCAGTTATAAGATTTGAAGGACATGGAAGGGAAGCACTGGTTGAGCAGGGAGTGAGGCAGGGTTTTAGCCTATCTCCAATGTTATCCAATCTGTACATTGAGCAATCAGTAAATGAAACCAAAGAAAAATGTAGAGAAGGAATTTAAGTTCAGGGAATAGAATTGAAAACTGTGAAGTTTCCTGATGACATTGTAATTCTGTCAGAGACTGCAAAAGACTTGGAAGAGCAGTTAAATGGAATGGACAGTGTCATGAAAGGAGGGTATAAGATGAACATCACCAAAAGTAAACCAAAGGTAATGGAATGTAGTCAAATTAAATCGCGTTATGCTGAGGGAATAAGATTAGGAAATGAGACACTTAAAGTAGATAGGTTTTGCTATTTGGCAAGAAAAATAACTGCTGATGGCCAAAGTAGAAAGGATATAAAATGTTGACTGGAAATGGGAAGAAAGGCATTTCTGAAAAAGAGAGATTTTTTAACATCGAATATGCACTTAAGTGTTACAAATTTTTTTGTGAAGGTATTTGTCTGGAGTGTAGTCATGTATGGAACTGAGACATGGATGATAAACAGTTTAGACAGAAAGAGAATATAAACTCTTGAAATGCGATGCTACAGAAGAATGCGAAAGATTAGATGGATAGCTCACGACTAACAAGGAGGAATTGAATAGAATTGGAGAGACAAGAAATTTGTGTCACAGCTTGGCCTAAAGCAGAGCTCAGTTGATAGGGCACATTGTGAGACATCAAGGGATTAGCACTGGAGGGAGGTACTGGTGATGAGGGAGGGGGGTGGGGGTACAAATTGTAGAGTGTGAAGAAGAGATGAATGAAGTAAGCAGGCTCAGAAGGATGTAGATTCCAATTCTATTTGGAGATGAAGATGCTTGCTCAGGTTAGAGTTGCATGGAGAGCTGCATCAAACCAGTCTTTGACTGAAGATAACAACAACAACAACAACAACAACAACAACAACAACATCATCATCATGTCATAGTGAATGCTTAGTTATTATTACACAGATTTGAAGTTGGAAAAACAAAAATTACATTTAACCACCTTTTCAGGTGCATTTAGGTGTTTGACATGGAGCTGACCACTGCCCTCCCCCTTCCCCATCCACTTTATCTGCTGTTTAACTTATTTATGAACAAAGTTGTGAGTGAACAGGAAAATTATGTCAGAGGAGTAAACTTAAGATAGTATGGATACTAATCAATTTAATATTTTTAGCCTTTGTTCAAAATTTAGCAGTTATCAGTAAGACTAAGGAAGACACTAATTATAATAGTGGAAAATCAGACCTCCAGATATCTTCCCATTACATGGAAAATCTGTTTCAGAGTAACAGGAAAGTTCCACTAAAGATGAAATTTGGAATTATTTTACTGGTGCCCTCCTTCAGATACCTTGGGGAGACCATACTGCCATCAGCAAAGTTAGAAAGGGTGGTCAAATTCAAAAGGTATTTAGAATCAAAAGCAACCTTAACAACAAAAAGAAGTAATACCATACAATGCAAAATTGCCACGTTACAAGATAGTTCTTTTACCAAAAGCCCTATATACACAAGAGAATGTAGCTGTTAGAGGATGTTCTAAAATTGCAGAAACTGAAAAAAAGAGCAGATATTTATTAGGTAAATATATGGACCCATACAATAAAATTGAATTTGGATGAACAACATCTGACCTCTAAATACAGGTAGATAAGTAGACATGAAATTTTATGATTGTGTTTTTAGAAAGAACAACAGCAGACTCATCAAAAGACTGCTCAACATTATTAATTTTAATATCATTCACCTGGTTGAAGAAACAAGATGGTTTACAAGACATGAACATCATAGATGAAATCATAATCTATATCTAGTTTTTAGAATGTTAACAGTGAAGCACGTCTTTTATGAGAAGCTTAAAAGGAAGACAAACAAGAAATATGCAGAAGAATTGAAATAAATATAGTGAATTTGTGAAGAGATTTTGGGAGGATAAACCATCTAGCCTTCTTCCAAGTATGAAGAAAGAAAGGCGAACAACAGCTCCTAACTCATAAGAGAACCATGTACTGACCAGTCAGGGGAATTGGACTTCCCTTACTGAGACTGAATAGCCTTCAATATTTCAAGATGTTAAGCCATTAGCATAAAGAAAAAATAAACTGTCAAAGGAAATTAAAGGATTGGATGAAAGTAAAAGCCATCCAAAAACCTTGATCAGGTGACGAGAATGTGCAGGAAATGACACTGAAACATATAATATTCAGCTTTCAGAGTACTGATAATGAAATGCTGACAATGAATAGATCAAAGGTGACAGTTAATCTCAAAATGGATCAATGGGTACAAATACTAATAAACTGAGAAAAAAACCTCAGTCGTCAGTTGTGCAGATATTTACCGTTATATGTCCAAAAATATAAATATTGAATGTGGTAGTTGTAAACATAATATATATAAGTTCCTTGCTGCTGGCACGGCAGTTTGACGTGTACATAGATGTGACTCATTTACTGTAAATTTGCAGTCAGTCAATATGTTTTTGCAGTAATCACATACAATATGTAAATTTTTTGGACACATCATGGGATTTTGCTTCTTTGAAGAAGATATTGACATTTGCTAAAACAATACTAAGTTTTGGAAGATGACGGATTAATTTGTCAAAACTGGTAAAGTGAAATAAAAATATCTGTGCAACTAATGATCTAATTTTATTTTGAAATAAATGCCACAGTTCCTGGAAAGAAACAGCTATGTATAAAATAATAATAATAATAATAATAATAATAATAATAATAATAATAATAAACAGTAATAATAATAATGAAGCATGCAAAATCCTGATGATGACTGAATCGGAGTGTAGAATGTAAACATGGTGCAGGATGGAAGAATGCTTTAGAAGGAAATGGAGAATCAGAGATGGAAGAAATTGGCATCACTTAATACCCAAACAGATGTCAATAAGAGCCTGGCACATGATGAAAACTAGTTTCCATCTCAGGAATGTGGAAGAACTCATATTTGTGAGAAATCTGGATGCTTCCAGGCACCTCTTGCTTCCCAGGCTCCTGCAGCTTTTGAGGACTTCTTCCTTTTCTTAATCTTCTTATTCTTCTTGTCTTCCATTTGGACTGCAAGAATTATCAATCACATATACCCAATTTTTTATATCTTTGGCCATTTTTGTTTGTCACCAAAACTTCAATTTTTCAAATTCCTTCACATTTTGTATCATGTTCACACATTAAGACAGATAATCTATAATCTAATATGCCCTGATAATATATGAAACACTGTTAAAAACAAGGCAGTACAAACTGGGCAGAATTTTTGTTCACTGAGTGATTTTCATTTATGGCTTATAGAATTAATCTTAATTTTTATGTGTATAGTGTTTACATACACATGAATTTTCATGTTGCATGTATGTTTCAGATTCTGTAACTCATAAGAGAGGTAAAGTATTTTGTGTCTTAATCTGTTCTTTTTTCCTTGCAGACACGAATCATACTGGCTCCATTTTTCTATGTGAACTTTGCTGATTTCTGGTTGGCAGACCAACTTAATAGTCTTGTGGTAGTTTTCACTGATCTGCAGTTCCTGATTTGTTTCTATGCAACTAATAAGAACTGGATGGTGGCTGAAGGTTAGTTTTTGAGTGTAGGTAAGCTAATATATTCTTGACTGTAAATGACAATTTTATATTTTTGTTTATAAATAAATGCCTAAGGTGGAATGATAAGGAGGCGGTATGTAGCCATTAATGAGTCAGTTACAGTAAGAAATGACCTTATGAGGGTGGTTTGAAAAGTTCTCGGAACAGAATAGAAAAAAAGTACTTAAACCACTGAAACTTTTTTTATTTTTCTATGTATTCTCGTTGTTGATTAATGCACTTGGTCCAACGATGTTCCAGTGCCTTGGTCACATCTCGAAAATGAGTTCCCTCCAGGTCTGCAAAATAGTTGTAGACTTCAGCTATCAGTTCTTTGTTTGAAGTGAATCTTCATCCACTGAGAAAAATTTTCAGTTTCAGGAAGAGATGGAAGTCTGATGGAGCCATATCAGGTGAATAAGCTGGGTATGGCAAAAATTCATGCCTTAGCTCATGTAATTTTGCCATGGTGACGGCATGTGTGCGGGCACGCGTCAAGAATTGCGGAACCCATCTTGCAGATAATTTTTTCATTTCTAATTCTTCGGTTAAAATATGATACACCCTTTCAGGTGATGTCTGGCAAGCATGAGCAATTTCACGCACTTTCAATCAACGATCCTCCATGACCATTTTGTGCATTTTCACAATGATTTCTAGAGTAGTGACACATCTTGGCCGATCACAGTGTGGATCATTATCTAAGCTCTCTTGACCAAATTTAAATTAATTTGCCCACTTGGCAACAGCTGAACATGAAGGTGAAGAGTCCCCCAGTGTGTTCTGGAAATTGGCATGAACGTCCTTTGCTTTCGTACCTTTCTTTATGTAGTACTTAATCACTGCTTGAATCTTGATTTTTTTTTCCATCTTCACAAATCAGTATGGGGGAACAACAACAGAGCCACGTCGCCACCACAGCTCTCTTCCAAGAGCACTGACATGACACGTGTTTACAGGCAACAGTCCAATGAATATCACTTAAACAACTCACTGCGCTACCGCTGACCTCTCGTGGTGATTTTGAGAACTTTTCAAACCACCCTTGTAATACAAGAGACAACAAAAATATAACACCAATATTATTCTGAAAGGATGCATCCAGATAATGTTCAGTATTGATTTAATCTGAACTTGATATTACTATATCATTCACATGGCTCAAATTGCATGATACTGAAGTAACTCTTCATGTTAAAACAGTTGAAACATGGTAGTCTTGTTTATTGGTCACAATGCATGAGAATGCACTAAAGACAAGTCCAATGAACATGATTGTGTTCTAACCCACCCTTTGCTTTACTGAATGCAATACTCTATCTATACTGATGATAAAACTGTAAAACCTTCATGTCTGGCTGTTTGAACATGCTAATCTCCAACACTACTATACAAATTTTTATGGAGTTTTCACAGGAAACTTGAACTTAGCTTGGGGCAGTGTTCTCATAAGAGGACAATATAAAAAGCATTTAAAGGTGTTGCAGAATTAGTTGTGCCAAGAAATAATTGTTAAGGAAAAAATCGATATGTTACGCTGTTCCAGACTTAATTAGTATTGAGTTTAGCCAAATGGTCTGTTCTGTGCCCAAATTCAAACAGCCCGCCAGAGATGATGTCACTGAATGTGTTCTTCATTCAGTTTCCTAAAATCAAACGAGAGAGTGATAGAAAAATAGGACATGCGACATTATATGAGAACAGCTGACACTAATTATATCAGCAGGCTGCTTGAATTTGTGCACGCTATGTCCTGATGACTAACTTAAATGCTAGTTAATTCAAAAACAGCACATTGTATTGAATTTTTAACAGTTATTTTTCAGAACAACCTACCGTGCAACACCCATACGACCTTTTAAGACTATTTCTGACCATCCTGCATAGGCTCTATTTCATCGAAATTGGGTCACGGGAAAAAAAATGACATTGTAATTTAAAGTTTTATCTAAATCAGCTGTGTCTGTCTGTCTGTTTCTGATCTGCCCGTCAAAGGCTTTATTTTATCAAAATTGGGAGAAAAAACGGTGTTGTAATTTAAAGTTTTATGCAACTCAGTCGTTTCTGTCTGTCTCCGAGAACACTAACATATCAAAAACTACTAGACAAATTTTCATAGGATTTTCGAAAGTAATTTGTACATAACTTGGAACATTGTGTAAACACTATTTAATCAGAATCAGATAAAGAAATGTGATCTAAAGTTTTATCTAATACCATCATGTCTGTCTGTCTCTTTGAACATGCTAAGTCCAAAACTGCTGGAACATTTTTCATGGCATTTCACTGGTGATTTTAGCATAGCTTGGGGCAACATATAGCTTTATTTCATCAGAACCAGACCACAGCTTGAAGAATGTAATGTGACAAAGGGAAACATGTTTACTCTTTGGAAGAGCTGTTTATTTTTTGATGATTTGTGAAAATGCTTTTATTGATTGATATGTTCTACATAATTTGATTCAACATAATAAATACATCTACATTTACATCGTACTCCACAAGCCACATAATGGTGTGTGTTGGAAGGCCCTCCAGTCCTGTTCCACTCGCGAATACCGCATGGGAAGAATAATTGTCGGTAAGCCTCTGTATTGATTCTAATTTCTTGAATCTTCTCCTCATGGTCATTACGTGAGACGTATGTTGGAGGAAGTAATGTGTTGGCTGACTCTTCCTGGAACATGCTTTCTCAAAATTTCAATAGTAAATCTCTCCATGATGCACAACACCTCTCTCAAAACTCTGCCAGTGGAGTTTGTTGAGTATCTCTGTAATGCTCTTGTGCCAACCAGATGATCCTGTGATGAAATGTGCCACTCTTCATTAGATCTCCCTCCCCCTCCCTCTCCTCCTCCCCCTCCCTTTCCCCTCCCCCTCCCTCTCCCGCTCCCTCTCCCCCTCCCTCTCCCGCTTCCTCACCCCCTCCCCCTCCCCATCCCTCCCCCTCCCATACCCTCCCCCTCCCCCTCCCACACCACTGCACCCTTGCCCCCCCCTTCTATCTGTCCTATTTGGTAGGGATCCCAAATAGGTGAACAATACTCAAGAATTGGTAGAACAAGTGCATTCCTTTGTGGATGAGTTACATTTCCTTAAGATTCTTCCTTTGAATCTGAGTTGCCATCTGTTTTTCTCACTATTTGTTTTATGTGGTCTTTCCACTTATAGTCGCTCTGGATAGTTACCGTATTTACTCGAATCTAAGCCGCACTTTTTTTCCGGTTTTCGTAATCCAAAAAACCGCCTGCGGCTTAGAATCGAGTGCAAAGCAAGCAGAAGTTATGAAAAATGTCGGTACATGCCGCCACAACTAACTTCTGCCGCCGAATATATGTAGCGCTACGCAGGCATACTTTGTAGAGGATAAATACTGGCGCCAAAATCTCAGCGTCAGTAAATAAATTAAAAAAAAAAAAAGGAGAAGACGAGCTTTTTTTCTCCGCCGCGAGTTTAGACCACTGCATTTTCATACATTATCCAACGAAGTAAATACAAATTCCATATTGTTCATATTCGAATGTAGCACAATTTCAGTGTACTACGAAAATCTGACTGGCAAGACTGTGTGGGATGTTTGTCAATATGGCCAACTCTACGTTCTGAATTTTTTCCTATCTGTGAGAAGAGATGGTTGCTAATAGGAACCTGATGAAATTTGAATCATATACAGTATTCTCTTCACCATAAGAATTATACGAATATAAACATTTTGCCATGTATTCTCTCGTGTTTGCTGCTATCTCATTTAAATCCTGTCTGCCTAATAAACTACGAAACTAGAGTGAGACAACAGCAAACGCGGAAGAATATACGTATCGTGTCATGTTTATATTCGTATTATTCTTATGCCTAATAGTGATACAGTCAGAAATGAAGCACGGCAAGTGACTAGATTTTTAAATCTAAAATGACTCTAATTTCTGTGCAGAATTTGATGTAATAAAGAAGCGACCGCAAAGATTTTCAAACGGAGAAAAATTTTCGCCTAACTTTCGTTCAGAACATGTTCTATCATACGCAGTCTATTATTTGATTCTTGTTGATCATTATCAAAGAAAGCAGCAGTGTAAGTAACAACAAATTGCGGTCTCTTGCCATTGTTTCGCTAATGAGACGATTCCTCTTTTTTTTTTAATTGTACGCGGCGGTAGCACGCACAAAAGCAAGCCGTGCCGCGAGCCGCGACAGGCCGTAAACACGCACTATCAGAATACGACAAACAATGCATGACACAGTGCAGTAATGCATTTTCAGCTTAAGAGTGACGCAAACACCTATAACAAAGAAAACGGCAATTATCAGATCAAAGCAAAATAAGCAATCGATTCAAACCAGACGAAGCACGTGAAAAAGGAAGGGCACCCGTATAAATACGGACGGAGCGCCTGACGCATAGCAATGGCTACGTGGTAAAGCTTAACTGCTAAGCTTAGACTCGAACCCAACTACTGTAGCTGTATCATTCATTCGACCTAAATTGTGTCTCATATTACAATGGACAAACTTTGTTTCGATTTGGAGGTGCGGCCTAAAACTTTTCTCTCCCCTTGAATTTCGAGTCTCAAATTTCAGGTGCGGCTTAGATTCGGGAAATTTTTTTTTCCTTTATTTCGAGTCTCATTTTTCAGGTGCGGCTTAGATTCGAGTGCGGCTTAGATTCGAGTAAATACGGTATGCCTAGATATTTTATGGCAGATACTGTTTCCAGCAGTTTATCATCAATAGTGTAGCGATATGGCAGTGGATTTCTTTTTCTAAATATGCGTAATATGTTACATTTATTTATGTTTAGGGTCAAGTGCCAGAGCCTTCACCATTCATCAATTCTCTGGAGGTCATTCTGCAAATGCTTCCTGTTTTCTGGCGTTGCTACCTTGTTATAGACAACTGCATCATCTGCAGAGAGCCTTAGAGAACATCTGACGCTTTCTACCAGAACTTTTATATATATTGTAAACAGTGACGATCCTATTGTACTTCCTTGGGGTACTCTGGAAATTACCTTTACATCTATTGATTTTTTTTTTTTCGTTAACAGCAACATGTTGAGTTCTGTCTGCTAGGAAGTCTTGAATTCAGTTGCAAATCTGCCCTGATACTTGATAAACTCGTATATATATTTTTCACTAAATGGCAGTGTGGGACAGTGTCAAATGCTTTCCTGAAGTCAAGGAACAAGGCGTCACCCTGAGCACCATTGTCTACGGCGCTGTGGATTTCATGGAGGAACAGAGTGGGCCGAATTTTGCACGATATCTGTTTGCAGAATCCATGTTGATTTTTATAGAGGAGAATTTCCTTCTCCAAGAACATTACAATTCTTGAGCATAAAACATGTTCCATAATTTTAAAACAGATTGACGTCGATGATATACCAGGTGTACTGGTATGAAATGAGCGTTAAGATACAAATGTGTCGATAGGTAACATTTGTTGTGAACAAGCCTTAAATATTTTTTTTTTTGTTTGGTTGGTATGACATCTGTTAAAGATATTTAGTATACATAAAGTCATGGAACAAACATCATCGTATGTTTTTTTCATCATGTTAACAATGTCGAATTTTGTACCAGAAAGTGATGATTTGCGGCAAGCACTAATTTTTTGTTTTCATTTGAAAAAAAGTGCTGCAGAGTTGAATCGAATGCTTGTCGAGGCATATGGTGATCATGCTCTTTCAGAAGCAACATGCAAAAGATGGTTTCAACAGTTCAGAAATAATGATTTTGATGTAAGAAATGAAGAGCGTGGAAGACCACCAAAAAAGTTCGAAGATGCCGAATTGCGAGCAATATTGGATGAAGATAATACTTTGAGTCAGAAGCAAATGGCAGCAATGCTAAATCTTGCAGAACATAAAATTTCTGACTGTTTGAAAGCTGTAGGAAAGATCCAAAATTGTGGAAAATGGGTGCCACATGAATTGAATGAAAGACAGATGGAAAACCGAAAAACCATTTGTCAAATTTTGCTTCAAAGACATGAAAGAAAATCAGTTTTGCATTGAATTGTTACTGGTGATGAAAAATGGATTTATTTTAAGAATCCTAAGTGGGAAAAATCATGGGTTAATCTGGGACAACCATCAACATTGACTGCAAAACCAGATCAATTCGGCACGAAGACAATACTCTGTGTTTGGTGGGATCAGAAAGGTGTGGTGCATCATGAGCTTCTAAAATGTGGTGAAACTGTAAATACTAATTGCCACAGACAACAAATGATCAATTTGAACTATGCATTGATCGAAAAAAGACCAGAATGGGCCAGAAGACATGGCAAAGTAATTTTTTTACATGATAGTGCACCTGCACACAAAGCAAAACTGGTTCAAGATACAATCAAAACACTTGGCTGGGAGCTGCTACCCCACTCGCCAGATTCACTAGACTTGGCCCCTTCCGCCTACCATTTGTTTTCATCAATGGGACATGCATTGGCTGAGGAACACTTCGATTCCTACGAAGAAGTTGAAAATTGGGTGTCTGATTGGTTTGCTTCAAAAGACGAACATTTCTATTGGCGTGGTGTCCACAAATTGCCAGAAAGGTGGTCAAAATGTGTAGAAAGCAATGGTCAGTACTTTGAATAAAATGTTTTTACTTTTCAATTCAAAATTAGTGTTTCATTTTCACAAAAAAAAAAAAAAAAAAAAAAAAACGCTCATTTCATACCAGTACACCTGGTAGGTCTATAATAGTGTGCATCTGTCCTATTGCCCTTCTTAAAAATAGAAATGACCTGCTTATACAGTACAGCCCTTCTTAAAAATGGATGTGACCTGCTCATACAATACTCAAAGTGTTTAATCTATACTTCCATATTAATAATATAAGGAAAAGGATAGTTGCCATTCACCATATAGTGGAGATTCTACATGCCTGTCTGCAGCTCAGCGATCATCTTCATGGTGAGTTGCTACCTATGCTCATTAGTTTTGATACTCAGAGTATTTGCGCAACTTATCTGTTGCTTGGATTGATCACTGTGGTCTCATTTCATTAGCTTGGTGTCAGTGACTTGTGAACAGCTGGCCATGCAAGTGGACTTCCATGAGGGGCTGAAGCTGCAGGCTGTTTCGGCGGGTATCTTTAACAGATCCGGTCTGCTGATCTGAAACCCATAGTTTCCCAATAATGTACAGGCCCTGCCCGTCATATCTAGTCTCACTGATCTGCCTGCAGACTGGATCCGTTTGTGTATGGCATAATGCAGCATATTTTTGTCATGGATCCAGGACTGTGGTGCTCCTTGGCAGGACAGAGGCCACAAGCAATAGATTTCAGGAATTGCAACTGTCTCACCATAAGTACATTGTACAGTGTGGTGTTTTTATTGTTATAGTACATCGTGTCACTTTGGAAGTAGTTTGTATGTTATAAAGTATGGACGATAAGAAGAAGAAAATTGTGCCAGTCGCTGATGGTTTTTACACTATGTACTCATATATTTCTCAAAAGAAAAGTTACGCAGTACCTGTAAAATGAAATGATTGTGTGGCATTGATGGCCATGAGGCCCCATCCAGGGAAGTTCGGCTGTCGGGTTGCAATTATTTGTTCAGATGATGCTACTTTCGCCTCCTTGTCTGTCAGTGATCATGAAATGATGATGAAGACAACACAACACCCAGTCCATGAGTGGTGAAAATCCCCAACCCAACCGGGAATTGAACCTGGGCCTGCTGACAGGCCAGATTACCACTTAGACAGACAGATTACCATTCAGCTAAGCAGGCGGACACACAATACCACTAAAATAATAGGCATAACACAATGGGTAATAACTGACAGTAACGAACATGGGCGAACCAACATTTTATTGGCGGTCACTTATAGTAGTGTCTTACACAACTCTTCCTCACCTTATTCACTCTTTCAAGAGGCCTACTTTTTTCTGGGGTTATTTCTGAAATCAGTGAAAGAGTTTTAAATGTGTCTTGCGACTCCAGGGAAATGCATATTTTTGTCACCAAATGTGTTTCCTTTTATTGAAATAAAATAACATCGGCGGTCTTAATGAAACACACATACCATTTGGATTGCTTTCTCCATCTAAACACAGTTCATTATAAAAGATGTTGACGTTAGTACATAAAAGTTTTCCTCACTTGTTTAGAAATGCAGAAGTCCCCACATTTTCTTGTCAACTTATGTCTTTACTCACCCTTGAAATCTCAAAATTTGTCAGGGAACAATTCTAAAACTTATCTGGAAATTAGGAAAATATCAGGGAATTTCACTTGGGGAAACTTGGGGGCAACCCTGTATAGTTACATCAGCAGCACGATGCATAGATGTGCACTCCTATCAGTGCCCCTCCACTCCCACCACTAGGCAATGACTCTGAGCATACAACTACATCATGTATTGCAGCAGTGGAGTGGTGAAGATGGAGCGGGGGGGTGGCTGGCGGCGGTGGGGGGGGGGGGGGGGCAGGACACATCACTAGCTATGCTTATTAGAACAGGCAAACGTGTAAGTAGCTGAAATTATTGTATGTACAATAGCTTTCTTACTCATTACAGCAAAATTACTGATATGTGAGTGCAGTCTTGAGTAACAGCTAGTTGCGGTAATAAAGACATTAGCAAACTTCATAAACTACTGACTTTGTATGTGTTTGCAAGATAAATGTGTATTAATGTGACCAAGTGCACGTAGAATAATGTGAGTTTATTATTTTCACTTAACTTTGTGCTTCTTGAAATTTTGCTTGGCTGTTTGTCAACATGGCAGATTCTCTTCCTGCAAAATATAGTTTGGTTGTTACTTGGATATATGTATGTTGAAATAGTATTATGAATAAGATTACTTTCTTCACATCAACTTTTTAAGCAACATCAAAGTTATTTTAACAGTAGGTAACACACATTGTCACTTAACAGCTCAATTTTTGCATAACAGTTATTCCATATTAAAATGTTCTGGCTCCATAGAGTGACCACAACAGACACTCAGCTTTACTTCATCACTGCACAACAGACAGACTTCCAACTACAGTTACAAAGATGTGTGAAGTGTACATACAAAGATTTACATGGAAAGTCAATATAATCAGTGTTTCTTAACCAAAGAGATACAATCAATTAATATTTAATAAACAATAGCATTTTTCTATCAGTTTTATCTTTTTGAATAATTATGGAAAGCAATGAGTATGGTTATGATATTTTTAACTTTAAATTATAAATTATGGTGTGTCAGCTACTTCTGTACTTCACAGGAAAAAAAGAGGGGTTTGAGCAGTTCCATTACAATGCCCAGAAGTAGTTGTTGGTGAATTGTAATTGAGAATCTGACAACCACAATAACCTGCAGCAAGTCCTTGAGCATGGTGAATGTAATTTTTGTGAAAGTGGTCCTAGTGTCATGAAAGGGCATTGAATGAGCAAACACATGGTCTGCTTTTGTTTCACTGTGCTGGCCTACTTATGCCACTCCAGATGTCAATGACTTGTACTATGTGACCCTCCATCATATGTGGGGGGTGAACCTGCTGCCTAGAGCACCATTCTCAGTGCACCGTAGCAAAGAAGAGTCACACCAATGATGTGCTCTGACAAATGTCATTGTCTGAGTGGATAGGATATGTCCACAGAAGGCAGCACAAGAAAAATATGAGATACAAAATTAATATGAAGTTCATTGCAACATACTCAACCTGCCTTCTTAGGTGAGAGTTATTTTAGAACATAGTAATTGAATTCAAGTCAATTCTTGAATAGTGAAAGAACAATAATAATGACTGAAGACTTGAAAGGCTGAAAATGTCACAGTAAATTCAAAGTTCCAAAATTCAATGTCCATATCCTAAGCGTGCCTCTCTCAAAGTCTAGAAGGGACGTGCAAAAGTTAAAGCCTCAAGAGGACAAGTAAAAGTTTTCAAGTTTGGTGTATTGCCAATGAAAAACAGACAAATCTACAAAGTCTAATTAATGGCCATGGCATTGGAGGCCACATCTCTTTGATATAGAACAGGGTTTCCCAAACTGTTTAGTGTTCCACAGAAAATGAACATTGCAAAAAACTATTAATAACATGGTGTTTTTCCAACATTTTGGTGATACTCATTTTTTTAAATTTTATTGCAATTTCTGTGTTATTAGTTATGATTTAAAATTGACGTAATCATTAAATAAAACAAGTTTTTCTCATTTTTAAAAATTTTATTAACCTTCTAAATAAACAAGGTGTTACATCAAAGCACCATGATTCTCAGGGTGTCCTGTAAGAGAAAAAGTTTTGAAACACCTGATTTAGAGCCCACTAATGGTATAGGGCCATAGCTGGCAACTCCTGGAGGTGAAGGTCTATATAGATGGAGTAGGCATTGGCATTGGCATTGGCATTGGCATTGGCATTGTCGTCGTCATCATTGTCATCATAGCAGCAGCTCCAGAGTGAGATCTTGATTGTGGGGATGCTTTTGCAGTTGACGCCTGGTCCAGGAAACTCATTTGGAGTGAACTGATGGGCATTTCCCAGGCCTGGTGCTGGCCCAAATACTGTCTGGGCACCAGAATGCTGCAAGTACTACTTCCAGTCTCACAGCATGTGGAGGAGAAAAGGTCAATGGGACCAGTGGCCAGCGATGTCTGGCAGTGCATGTGTTACCACCTGGTGGCTGGGCGAAATATGGTCATCCCTTGTCTCTTGCCTGAGGAGCTGTCCCCAGCGAGGTCTGTGTCCATATGACATATTTGTATTGTTAGCTGCTGGCTGAGTGGGCACAGGGTCTCAGCACAGCATTCAGCTTTCCTCCTCTGCTCCCCTGAAGGGAGGAGAGGAGGTAGCAGCTGGGGTGACTGTGTAGCGGAGATCCACTCCATTGGCGTTGGCGCTGGTGTGGCATGTGGAGCAGCTGAGGAGATCACAGGGAAGCTGGCCGCAGGCTGGAGCTGATATAGACCTGTGGTGTCTGGGATGGGCATTGTGGAGGACTCCACCTCTGGAACATATGGTGATGGTAGCTTAGTGGACCCTGGCAGAGGATCACAACAAGGCTGCAATTTGTTAATGTGCTCATGGTACACTGTTTTGAAGCACGAGCTCAGTCGTGATGTGGCCCAAAAGGTTGAAAATGACCTCAGGATACCAATGCTGGTGGCCCAGACATGATCTTGAAGAGAGAAACAGTGGTGGCTGGACCACTGCCAGCTCAGTCGTGATGTGGCCCAAAAGGTTGAAAACGACCTCAGGATACCAATGCTGGTGGCCCAGACATGATCTTGAAGAGAGAAACAATGGTGGCTGGACCACTGAGAGGAAGGATGAGCACTGTGGGGTGGATGATAGATAATTGTGACCAATGTGGCAGCCACAGAGTTGTTCTGATGGGTTTGACCTGTCCTAGGGAGTGGAATGATAAGAATCCAGAAAAAGCATATGTGCTTTGTCGAAATGGTTCAGACAGCGGGATTTAACTGTACAGACAAAGTGTTTGGCTAGACCATTGGAAGCAGGGTTGACAGGTGCAGTATATATCAGTACTACACCATTTACTTTACAGAAAGTAGAAAATAGCATGGAAGAAAATTGAGGACTGTTATCCATTATGATAGTTTCTGGGAGCCCTTCAGTTGAAAAAATGCAGAACAGAATTTGAATGGTCTGCCCAGCAGCCATTGTTGACATTCATTATATATAGGGGAAGCCACTGTCAGCATCTGTAGTGAATGACGGGGAGTACCCCCTGATGGGACTAGAGAAATCCAAGTGTTGCTGGAACCAGTGGTCTGTCCAAGGGAAAGAAACTACATGGAGGGGTGGCCTTCTTGCTCTGGCAGGTGAGGCAGGCAATAACCATGCAAGTGATTGTCATGCCCATGCCACCCCAGTAGACACATTGGTGGGCCATGCATATGGTGAGCACAATGCCCCAGTGGCTGACGTGCAAGAGAGACAGGATTGCTATGGAGAGCTCATTCCAGTGTTGCCATTAGGCCTGGACCTCTGAGTGTCACAGTTGCTTATGGTCCGGTGGCCAGCAGCATTGCACCAGGCACAGTAACTTGCAGAGCACTGGGTCCTTGGAGGTGTAGTGCAAAATATGCTTGGCGTCCGATGGGAAGTTGGCCATAGCTACCTCATTGGTGATGTCCAGGTGGAAGCAGGTGCATCAAAGGAGGGTCCTGGCCCAGGGGCGTATGAGGAACAATACTAAATGTCATAATTATAACTTGAAAGAAACAGCACTGCCTGCTAAAGATGGCATGCTGTTTAGGTCGGAATATTTGCTGACTCTTTGAAAAGAGTGCTTGTGGTCCATGAACAGCATGAAATGGCAGCCATAGACATAGTTGTGAAACATCTTTAGGCCAAGTATGATTGCTAGGGATTGTTCCCCCCCCCCCCCCCCCCCCCCCCCCCCCTGTTTGACTGTAGTTACGCTGTGGAGCGGAGAGAGTCTTAGATACAAATGCAGTTGATCATTCCACCCCCATCAAACACATTGCGATGGGGCAGGTTGCGCTTTCTCTCTATCCTTTAAACAATCAGTCCACCTACCTGTATTGGTTTCAGGTTGTCTGCACCTTCAGTCTGTAATTGTAGATACTAGTTTAGCTGACAAAAGCAGCATTGATGAAAATTCGACTAAATAGCTACCCCACAAAGGCCACATAACTCCCGTCCATGGGCAGTAGCTGAAAGTTAGTTTTAATAATTGAGTGTTCGAGATTCTTACACGAGTCATTTGAAAAAATATCAACATTTTCTTCAGGTTGGTTTATTGTGTTTAAAACAAGAAAAATGACTATCAGTTCTGCATTTAGTATTCCAGCATCAATTATGCAATATCATTGACCGTCTCTGTTACAAATTCACACCCAAAAGCAGCCAGAAGGTATTTAGTCTGATCCGAGATTCTGAATTTCCTAAACAGTCACTGACCTATGACTACTTGTGAGTTAACATATTCAGCTGTTCAGTAGGCTTCTTGTAAAGAAGTGCTTGGCATAATGTCTCATAATCTGCATAAAACACGCCATGCGGAGTTAATGTATAACATGAAATGTTCACACGCAAATATCTCCTACAATAAACTATTCACAGAGCTCAAACTTTCACAAAACACTCAACACTGAAGTCGCTTTTCATCAGCAATATCTACATTTTGGTACAAATTTAATCAGCGCTGTTTAACCTAGATGTTTACCAGAAAACGGCTCCCGAGCGACCATATAGACTCATAGATCTGAGGCACAAAACCCTACTGAAATGCACAGGTAATGCTGAATTTCTATTGGCTAGTATGTTAAGCATCTAATCAGATCCTCTCTAGCACTTCTTTACTCATGGTATTTCTAATGTCAGCCAATCAGTTTACCACAAGTAATTTAGACTAGAAGTTTTGAAGTCCCAAAACTAAAGTCAAGCTCATATGAACATATGCTCAAATTTCCTCTAACGAACAACAAATTCAACACACATACATTTACTTAGTTTTTATAAAATATCACATTCTCACTTTACGTATGCCCTCCGCTCTCTCCCTGTCTCTCCAAAACACTCACGCAACCAAACACAATAAAATAATAATTTTCCAATGTACTTTTAATAATGTCAGAAATCTGTGCTAATGAAACTGCTATTATGTGTTTTTGGTAAAAATTTATATCTCCAGAAGTATTGAAGTTAATGATTTGAAATTTTTACAGTATGGTTGTGTTATCCATGGAATTTGGTATACTAATTGTGAAAAGGATCAATAAATATTTAATAGTAGTTCTCCAGATTTATGTATAGTTTGTGTAATATATTGCATGCAGTGTTAATCAAGTACAATGTTCACTCAACCCAGTAGCCAATGTCAACTGTGCCAGAACAAGAACCAAAAATTTGCTCTCCACCTGGCTCCATGGCAAGCTACGCTTTCAACGAAAGATGACAACTCATAATAATTTTCTATGTTGTAAAATGTGAAAGGACTGCCCCAACTGATATCCAGCTCAAAGAAAAAGAAAACACTTGTCTTTATTGCATTTGTGGTGGGCCTTTGGAGGACCGTGAGCAGTGCATGTAGCTTGTTAGCCAAGTCCTTTGTGCCCTTGCTTGTAACAAGAATGTCATCTAAACAATTCACTGTGTCTGGCACATTGCGGGTGCGGGGCTTGAGGTAGTGTTGAGAAATTACCAGAACACTGGCAATGCAAAACAGAAATCTTGTTTTACTGAAACAGTCTGAATGGAGTTTTGATCACTGAGAAGCATCGTGAGTCTTCAGCCAACAGAAGCTGGAGATATGCCTCATGGAGATCAGTCTTGACAAATACTTTGCCATCCATGAGGTGAATCATTATGTCCTCTACCCTAGGAATAGGGTATGCTTCTATGATAAGAGTGGGCATTAATGGTTGTCCTGAAGTCCATGCAAATGCACAGTGCACCATTTGGTTTTTCTATGATCACTATGGGGGCAGCCCATTGGCTGCTGCAAATGGGGGTGAGAATATCCTCATCCTACGATAACTGTAGCTCCAGCTGAAGTTTGTCTCTGAGCGCAAAGGGAACATTTCAGGCTTTGAAGAAGTTCAGTGTCACTGATGGGCATGTGCCTCAAAATCTTTGACACCAGCATAAGATTGCATGAACACTGAGCTAAACAAGATCATTTAGGAAGGTGTTGGCACACAGTGACTTGATGATGGGAGCGGAGTCATGGATTTCTGAGCCAAGAGCACTGAACAGATTCAGGCCCAAGGGACTGATGGCTCTAGGAGAGTTGATGACCAAAATCCTAGCTGAGAGATTTATCAAACAGTACTGAACTTGGGCTGTAAATTGGTCATTGACTTTAATGGTGTCATTGCAGTAACTATACAGCACAATGCCAAAAGGGACGCCATGCAGTAATAACACTGCCAATCCATGATAGTCACGCATGACCCCGTGTGTATCTGCAACTCAGTGGGCAAGTTGGTGATGGCTAACATGAGGGATAGAGATTCCTCTTAGTGGCAAAGCACAAACTGGATGTATGATACACATGGAAAACAGGTCCACCCCACATCTGAGAGGTGCATGTGTGCACAGTTGACATTTATTTTGAGCACGAAGTGGTACAGTGCAGTCCTATGTTTGGACTTCTCACAAGAGGTGCACTTAAGTGCACTGGCAGTGGCACTGATGACTAATAAGATACTGGCTGCTGAATCTTTGCCAGCATTGTGTTAATCTGACCTAGGTGTGAAGTGTGACTTGGACTGAGGGTAGCATGATATTGGTCAGGCAGTGAACAGTTATGATGGATTTTGCAGGGTGGCTGATAATCTGAGAGACTGTTCAAAAGCTCTGTAACGTGGAGACATGTTTCTAAGGAAGAATCCATCAATTTAAGGAGATATGTGCATAGCCCTTTATTGGGGTGTGCAAGAGTATCATGTCATGGACAAAGGAAGCTACATATTATTGCTTGCACTGAGGATTACTACACTGAAAACAGCAGTTGTGAGATGAATGCTGGAGGTGTGTGATCCATTCTGTTAAGTTTATGGCAGTTAAAAAGCTTGTACTGGGTTGCTGCCACATGCACCTGGGAGTTAAAAGTATTGTAACAAACTGGATTTCAACCTGTCATGGGGTTGAGCCTGGAGTTCTAATTACAGGTTAAGCTGTTGTAAAAGGTAGTAAATATTTGTCCCTGGCTCATGCTTCTTTTTGAACTGCTGAAGTTAAGGGAGTGAAATTCAGTAGCTTTTGACTATGTTGTTAATCTGAGAGAAGTGGTTGAAGGGGATCCCTCATCGCCAACTCATCTGTTGAACGCGGTGCAGGAAGAATACCCAGTTGTAAAATTAATATGAAGTTTATTGTAACATACATAAACTGTCTTCTCCAATGAGGGTTATTTTAGAACACAGTAATTGAAAACTACTCACTTTTTGAATGTGGAAAGAACAACAGTAATACGTGAAGGCTGGAGGCCTGAAAAAGTCGCAGTAAACTGATAGTTCCAAAATCTAATGTGTATACCCTAAGCATAGCTCAATCAAAGCCCAAGAGGGATGTGCAAAAGTTAAAGTCTTGAGAGGACAAGGAAAAGTTTATGCCCAGCATATTGCCAGTAAGAAACAAAGACAATTATTACAGAGTCCAAGTGCTGATCACAATGTTGGAGGCTCTCTCTCTTCGGTGTAGAGGCCATGAATGGTGAAGGTCCATAGTTGGCAGCTCGTGGAGGCAAAAGTAAACATGCATTGTGTCATCATCGTCATAGTGGCAGCTCCAGAGTGAAATCCTGATTGTGGGTGACTGTATCTTGGATGCTGTGTCTGGGTGCTAGGATACTGTAGGTAATAGTTTCGATCACATGGCTCCAAGAGAAGAAAGTGGAAGGGGCCAGTGACCTTTTGTGGCACTTGGTTGCTGCCTGGTGGCTGGGCAGAGCATGGTCATCCCTTGTCTGTTGCCTGGGTGGAGTATGACCATCCGTTGTCCATTGCCTGAAGAGCTGTCTCCTGCAAGGTTCATAACCCATCTGTATGGTTGGCTGCTGGCTGAGTCCTCAACACCACACACACTGTCACTTTCGCTGATGGATACAGATTCCCTCTCCTCTTGAGGCAGCACATAGGGACTGAAACAACTCACCAAACCCATGGATGTTGCGGACTGGCATTTTTTTATCTCGGATGTTGCAGATTGGCATTCCTCGATCTCAGCATCTCTTACAGATGAGAGAAGGCACTGAGGAGGTACTGATGAATCTGCTTCTGAGAGGAAAATTGGCATCACTGGGAGTGCCATGGTCCCTGTTGACTGATCAACAGAGCTGAGAAATCAGCTGAGGCTGCAGCTGCCTACTGTGGGACTGGTGTGGGAAGCCAATCCACAGTACCTGCTGAGTAGCAGCAGTTGTGAGATTGTCGCTACTACAGCTTGTGCTGGTAAGGCCATGTCCTGTGTGAGCAACAGAAGCGAGTGACAGCGAGCGACTTCTGCATACGCTACACTCCAGCAACAAGCAGCAACATTGGGTGACAACCTTGGATGTCCTGCATGTGAGCGACCATGTCGCGCTGCAAGATGGCTGCTTAGAGCCAAACAGCTGTTTCTATAAAACGGAATCCTTAACCTGTACAATATTGTAGCTGTAGAGTAAGGCTACAGAATTAGGTTTACTTAAGAAAACAAAGTGAAAAGGAATGCTCTGCATGAAATTTACAAATAGAGGAACCTCCATGGAGAATTTCATAAGTATCGTCAGCTACGAAGATCACCAGACAAGTTCTTCGAATACACATGAATGAGCAGAGGAGCATTCGACTATGTCATCAATAAATTAAATACAAATGTTTTTTTTTTTTACATGATCAAGAACTTTTAACAGCCAATAAATGCAGAGGAATGCCTATTACATGACTAACTATGGTAAATAGAAACATAAGCAGAAACAGTGAGACTCCTGGACAGTAGGTAGCGGTGGTGTAGGGGTAGCATGTACAGCTCATAGTGACGTGTGGGAATGAGGTCCTGAGTTCGATTCCCAGCAATTCTTATATTTTTACTGACTCAATTACGATTCTGTATACGCTGCATCCCTAAGTATATTTTTAAGGCCTTGCCAAAGAACGTGATCTTCACACCTATCACTGTATATTACATGCATTTAATTCCTAATAAATTACAATGAACCATGAAATGTTACAGATATTTCATGTTGCGAAAGTAATTCATCAGCAGTCAGTGTTAAGGCCAAGCGATTCAATTACTCTAAATAGTCTGTAAAAGTAAAGCTTACAGAATTTTTGAAAAGAAAGTCAAACATTTTGTGTAATGATTTGTCTAAAAGTATAAAATAAAAAATATTAGGGAAATGTTTAGTGTAGCTCATTTTCTGTTTATGATTTCGAGCATCATTCAAAGGCACATAGAACGTTTCTCTGATCTACTTATTTCTTTTACACAAATAATTTCGTAAAATATTTGAGTGATTCCTTCCATTTTTTAATTTCAAGTTTCATTCAGAAAGCATGATCTTACCGACTCCTTGTTTGCCTTCCTGACGTACTTGATTCGAAGGAAGCCTTTTTGACATTTAAATACCGCACCAATGTATCTTTTTACGTGCAAAATAGCTAGGTCTTGAACAGATGACATTTTTGACACTTTCATTTAAAGCAGCTTTTTGTGAAATATTTCAATTTTTCCTCAGCTTATTAATTAAATTTTTGTTCATTACCCTGATTGCTTTCAAGCAGTTAAATATTTTCATGCCAAACTAGACCTGATGCTGATCACTTTGAGACTCCGTTTACCTGTTTCTCTCCCTTGGTTTGCCTATGAAAATTTGGACAAAACTTCATGGTGTAAGTTATAGAGAGTCTTGTTTTCGCTCTGCTCACGCATTTACAAAAAGAACCTTTTATGATATACGACAATTTTTACGACCACTTGATTCCTGAAGCGCAGGAAAGGTTTGGACGCGACGTGAGTGACCAGTCTGCGGATATAAGAACCAATATCTTAAGAATGAAAAGAGATATCATTCCAGCCTCAACTTTAAATACAATTTAGATATATTGGTTACATTTCATACGCAATAATGCATGGCTTTAAATGGACGATACGGAAAGTCTACACAGTGTTATTTTACCTCTGCAGATTCTTAAAAATTTCGTGCAGCCATGTACTCAATATCGTGTAGCACAGTAACTATGACGAATAACGAAAATAAATTCTGACCTTTATCATTTAAGGATATCAAGTCAAATTTTTTTGCCGAATCGTTTTCTTGAAATTGGATGTTAAGTAATTCATAGCTGCCATCGCATCCCCTCCACTGCTTTGCCAAGTAGACACGTGACTGTCACTCTGTGTCGCATGTGCTTCAGCGACAAGATTCAAACATGTTTGAATTTAAACGTCACCAGTTGCAGTGGGAGACAGGCAGCGACACAGATGTCGCTCACATAGGACACTTCCATAACTACACCTGCAGTTGTGTTTTGTCGCCTGAAGCTGTCGTGCGCTGTTGCTCGCTTCTGTCACTCACGTAGGACATGACCTAAGGGGGAGGTGATGGTGAGACAAGGCATCCACAATGCAAGACAAAGGTTGTAATGAGCGTGAGGCTCTGAGAAATGCAACTTATGCCACAGTTGAAATGATAGTACTGCCATTGGCAGCCATCCCTGTCCACATAGCAAAGGTAGCATACCATGTATCTATTGATTGTTGCAAGCACCCACCCTGAGTGTGCTGACCGTATATTAACCCCCACAACATGGTGACTGTATGGAAACGAAGGTGTGATAATTCTTGCTTATGCTGCTGTGGATATAGTCAGTGAAGGAGGTTTTACTGCAGTCTACCATGCAGGAACACTGCTGTGCTCTTGCCAGAGATCTGTGTGACCTGGCAGGTGCTTTAAAATTAGACACAGTCAGCATTTGCATCAAGCTTTCTCGTTAGTAATGAATTTAGCAGCTACTTGGGAGTGGGCTAGTGAGGAACTAGTGGCTCAATCACAAGCACTTGTAAGTGACTTGGTCTTACTTGTAGCGAGAGGGAAATAGGCAAAGTGTGATACTGAATGGCGTGCAACGAAAACTATGCATGACAAGTACACATTTAATGAATTCATTATTTCATTATCATAATTATTTCACCATTACATTTTCACAACGAACTTGTTTACAAACATGGTAATATCAGAAAATAACCTTCACTTTTGTTCATGATCATGTGCCTAGAAAGAAAATTTTTATCTACTGTAATCATACTTAATTTATAAGGGCACTGAATGTAACCCACAGGAGAGCAATTATCCTTTTCAGCCACTGTCAGAAATTGAACATATTATTAATAACTATTTTTTCTGTTGAATACAGATCCTAAGTGATTCTCTTGCCTCTTTAAAATAATGCAGCAAATTTTTGAAAATATAGGACAAAAAAAAGACAAGAGACAAAAACGTTATGATGATTATTGTCATAATGGTCCCAAGATGGAACTTTGTGTACATTTGCTTTGGTAAATTAATTTTTTTTTAATCAAAGGAACCCTGCCTTTAAATCTTGCCTCAAAATTTACGTTCCAATTTCTGTTTTAACTCTCTTTAATGTGATGTCTAGTGATATTCCTGAACCTTAATCCATAATTGGTTTTTTTTTCTTTCTTTCTTTTTTATTTTAGCACACTACTGTTCACAAAATATAAGATTTGTGAAAATAAAACTTAGTCACTCTCATTTCCAGTGGTTCTAAGAGTGAACAAAGAAAACTTCAGGCAAGTCCATTAACATTGTCTTGGGCACCTCACTCATCTGACAATATATGATTCGAATCCCTAATAAAATTAAAAAGTAAGAAATTATCCCAGCCAGAACTGTTCTGGCATATTCCAGGTCTGTCCTGTAGAATTCATGTTAAGTCGACTAACATTTATAGAAGGTCCTCCTCCATCGTTGTAGCTCTGTGACAAATGGCATACAAGTCTCAGCGAATCTAATGTGTCTCAAAACACAGTGAAACCTTCTGCGCTTGCTGTACCAAATGTTTGTCACCGCTCTTGCTCATACAAACTGTGAGTATTCAACTTGGAGTGATGAGCCTATGAGTGGTTTTGAAGGTTGAGATGACCAGCTCTATTAAAAATATGTGAAACAGCCCTCCTGAAGACCTTAAATTTGAGGCCATAGAGAGAAACTGTTTGGAGAAGTGTCTTGTTGAGGAGCATAATCCATACATATGAGCTGACCCGATGCTCAATTTCATTTCTTATCCATGCAGCAAGGAAAGCACATTAGCAAAGGCAGTGGTGAAATGACAAGCCAGTGGAATCCATTTCCTGGGCCAAGTAGTAGCATATGAGTCATGCTTTGAAGCGAAGCCTTGAAGTAAATAAGCTGTCTATGTCATATTGGCCCATACTGGTAGGAAGTCTGGCCAACCTAACTTCACACATTTCAAAACTTGTTGAATCCATTTTCAACTCTCCCACAACTGTGGTTGCAGCAATGCAAAAATTATTCCAATGCATGGTGTGTTTCTGTGTTGTTCTTGAAACATACGATCTCCTGTTGGTTGGAATTGGTCAGAAATATTGTGGATCAACTGTTCAGATTGCACTGAAAGATTTGGGGGGGGGGGGGGGGGTCGCAATCAAAATTCCAAATGAGGACCTCTGATATTGATTCAAACTGAATGAAGTGTTTAAAACTAAAACCTGTTGACAGCTGTAAGTATTCATTCTACAGAGATTGACCTTCGTGCATCATCAGCACCTTTTAGTTTGGAAAATAAATTTTTGGGTCAAGGGATTGAAAATATGTCTACAACTTACAAGTTTATTGCCTTGAAATTTCCACCCAGTCTAAGAGAGCCATTTGCCTTTGAACAACTACACTCCTGGAAATGGAAAAAAGAACACATTGACACCGGTGTGTCAGACCCACCATATTTGCTCCGGACACTGCGAGAGGGCTGTACAAGCAATGATCACACGCACGGCACAACGGACACACCAGGAACCACGGTGTTGGCCGTCGAATGGCGCTAGCTGCGCAGCATTTGTGCACCGCCGCCGTCAGTGTCAGCCAGTTTGCCGTGGCATACGGAGCTCCATCGCAGTCTTTAACACTGGTAGCATGCCGCGACAGCGTGGACGTGAACCGTATGTGCAGTTGACGGACTTTGAGCGAGGGCGTATAGTGGGCATGCGGGAGGCCGGGTGGACGTAACGCCGAATTGCTCAACACGTGGGGCGTGAGGTCTCCACAGTACATCGAAGTTGTCGCCAGTGGTCGGCGGAAGGTGCACGTGCCCGTCGACCTGGGACCGGACCGCAGCGATGCACGGATGCACGCCAAGACCGTAGGATCCTACGCAGTGCCGTAGGGGACCGCACCGCCACTTCCCAGCAAATTAGGGACAATGTTGCTCCTGGGGTATCGGCGAGGACCATTCGCAACCGTCTCCATGAAGCTGGGCTACGGTCCCGCACACCGTTAGGCCGTCTTCCGCTTACGCCCCAACATCGTGCAGCCCGCCTCCAGTGGTGTCGCGACAGGCGTGAATGGAGGGACGAATGGAGACGTGTCGTCTTCAGCGATGAGAGTCGCCTCTGCCTTGGTGCCAATGATGGTCGTATGCGTGTTTGGCGCCGTGCAGGTGAGCACCACAATCAGGACTGCATACGACCGAGGCACACAGTGCCAACACCCGGCATCATGGTGTGGGGAGCGATCTCCTACACTGGCCGTACACCACTGGTGACCGTCAAGGGGACACTGAATAGTGCACGGTACATCCAAACCGTCATCGAACCCATCGTTCTACCATTCCTAGACCGGCAAGGGAACTTGCTGTTCCAACAGGACAATGCACGTCCGCATGTATCCCGTGCCACCCAACGTGCTCTAGAAGGTGTAAGTCAACTACCCTGGCCAGCAAGATCTCCGGATCTGTCCCCCATTGAGCATGTTTGGGACTGGATGAAGCGTCGTCTCACGCGGTCTGCACATCCAGCACGAACGCTGGTCCAACTGAGGCGCCAGGTGGAAATGGCATGGCAAGCCGTTCCACAGGACTACATCCAGCATCTCTACGATCGTCTCCATGGGAGAATAGCAGCCTTAATTGCTGCGAAAGGTGGATATACACTGTACTAGTGCCGACATTGTGCATGCTTTGTTGCCTGTGTCTATGTGCCTGTGGTTCTGTCAGTGTGATCATATGATGTATCTGACCCCAGGAATGTGTCAATAAAGTTTCCCCTTCCTGGGACAATGAATTCACGGTGTTCTTATTTCACTTTCCAGGAGTGTATTAATAGAGGTGCTCAACACCTAGATGAGATCGGAATAATGAGATTTTGTTTCTGTAAGCAGTCGAGTTCTGTCTTAACTCCATCATGGAGGATGGGGGTGGGCAAAATAGGGAATAGTGGTTGGCTTGATGTGACTCTCACCCTGTGTCTTTTGCACAACCTGGACCAGGATATAAAAGATGTGAAAATGTATATAATTCATAAACTGTTTTGAACGGTATCTAGGTTGACACTATGTGGATTTTCTCATTGATTAAGACTGCCAACTGATTGAAGACCTCTAGGTGGAAAATATTATCTGTATTCAATGAACCAATGACTGAACTGTAAATTTGTCTGGCTACACATTTATGTTATAAATCAACTTGAAATGTTCCTTTTATCTGTAACATATGCCCACTATAAATCATAAATTGTGGCAAGTGGTTGTAATGGTGATGCAAGAGACCCCTTGTCCACTTGAAATACGGGTTGTTTGAAAAAGAATGACCTGATTTCAAAATTGATAAAAACAGACTACAAACATGGGATACATTGCAAAATACTCAAAAAACTTAATGTTTTAGCTATACTATTACAAATGCTATGTATCCACCAGCAGCAGCATGAACAACATCCTGTTGGAAAATGAAGTCATCAGAGTCCTCCTGAAGTTATGGAAAAAGCCAAGCTTGCAGCATTTGAAAATAGATAATTCTAGTCTCTCTGTGTTCATTCAAAGGAGGAGGGACCTTACAATTTTTCACGAGAAATGACACAAAAAATGTTCACTTTAGAGGAGTCTCCTTTGTGCTCAATAATGTCATAAGTGTTCTTGAGTCCCCATATGCGAACGTTATGTCGGTTTACTTTACCACTAACATGAAATGTTGCTTCATCACTGAAAATTGATTGTGGTAATAATATACTGTCTTCCATGTCCTCTATCAGAGCATTGCTGAACTCAACCCATTTTTTTTTACCACCAACCCAAAGAGCTTGCACTGATTGTAGTCTGTATGGTTTATAGACCAAACAATACCTTAACACTCATCAGTCAGTTGTATGAGTCATTGTCAGTTCTCTAGCCGGCCACTGTGGCCGAGCGATTCTAGGCGCTTCAGTCTGGAACCGCGCTGCTGCTATGGTCGCAGGTTCGAATCCTGCCTCAGGCATGGATGTGTGTGATGTCCTTAGGTTAGTTAGATTTAAGTAGTTCTAAGTCTAGGGGACTGATGACCTCAGATGTTAAGTCCCATAGTGCTTAGAGCCATTTTGTTTGTTATCTACATGTGCAGTGAGTAGACTTTCATGGACTCTGCTCAAACATTTGCCGAATTTTTTTCACCATGCATCAGAAGTACAAGGTCAACCTGGAAAATCCTGCCTCTTCAAATTGGCAATACCAGCAGTGAATGTTTTTTGGGTGCAGATGGATCAAAATCAAAAACGCTGACGAAAAGCATGCTGGACCAAAATTATTGACTCAATCTTTGCAACTGCTGCACACAAAACATCCTTTTGTTGAACAGATGCCACCTTACTTCTGACTGCCTGCAAATGGAGAAGATGCATTGACTGACATTTAAGGGTGATTTTGTGAAACTTTAGGCCACACGTATTCTAACAACACACATTTCCTTGCTGGTGCGTCCCTTGTTTCACAGTTATTACTATACCAAATCATGTCATTCTTTCTGTAACACCGTGTACTGTTGTTTAGTCTAAGATCTATAAAGCTATTAACATGTTTTGTTGAATACACATTTCTGTGTTTACTGAAGTTTGAATTTTATGTGCTGAATTACTATTGTGTCAACATATTGTTCCAGTCACAGTGTTGACTGGAACACTCTCTTTAAATTTCTGAAGCTAACAAGGATAAAATACAAGGAAAAAAGGCTATTTACAACTTGTACAGGAACCAGATGGCAGTTATAAGAGTCGAGGGGCATGAAAGGAAGGCAATGGTTGAGAGGGGATTGAGACAGGGCTTTAGCCTATCTCTGATGTTATTAAATCTTCAACGCTCCTCTTGTGTTTACAAGACCGGTCATAGAACCTATGGTTATAGATTGAACTCGGCAAGATTGCTGGTGAGGACATGTACATCCATTGTATCTCACTGTAGATAGCTGAAATACACTGACCTGCATCTTTCAGATGATGATGTCCCCTCTGTTCTGTAAAAGCTCTGGTCGTGGATTAGCTGGAATCAGAATCTGGATGAATGGCTGTAATGGTGATGTGAAGTTTGACAGGAGTTAGTGCTCAAATAATTGTGCATACATTTTTTGAAGGGATCCATTTTTTATTCTGGTAATTTCCGTTGTGGTGCTTTACAAAAAACAGTTACACAATCACTTATCTTCCATCTACATTGTATGCAGATTAGAATGGTCTTCCACTCACACATCACTCCAGAACAATGACAGTTACATTCAACAAACTCTAAACAGTGCCACAACTTAACTGACAAGGAATGTTTTACCATGATCACCAGGATCTATGCCCGACACGCAACCACTCATCTCTGCCATCCCTTTCTGTCACTTTATTACCTTGACATAAGATAGGGAAGTGCTTCCTTGTGTTTTGGGCTAATCAGAGCCCTCTGTTTTGTTGCCTACATATACGTTGCCTTCTGGAGTTGACCAATGGCCGTCTTCTGATGTAGCTGATGTAATCCCACATTACCAAGGACGCTACACAGGATGCGCTCTATTTCCCAGCTTATTTACCCTCTCTCTCACAGTCCAGTGGCAATATATTATCCACCATTGCATAATCTTTGGTATCACTCAATGAGTACCCTCTTTTAACATAATCATTATAAATCTGTATATTGAGCAAGCAGTAAAGGAAACTAAAGAAAAATTTGGAGTAGGAATTAGAAGTTCAGAGAGAAGAAATAAAAGCTTTGAGGTCTACTGATGACATTGTAATTCTGTCAGAGACAGCAAAGGACATGGAAGAGCACTTGAATGGAATGGACAGCATTTTGAAAGGAGTATATAATACATTGAAGCACCAAAGAAAGTGGTATAGGCATGCATATTCAGGTACAGAGATATGTAAACGGACAGAATATGGCATTGCAGTCGGCAATGCCTATATAAGACAACAAGTGTCTGTCACAGTTGTTAGATTAATTATTACTGCTACAATAGAAGGTTATCAATATTTAAGTGAGTTTGAAAGTGGTGTTATAGTCGGTGCATGAGTGATGGGACACAGCAACTCTGAGGTAGCAATGAAGTGGGAATTTTCCCATATGGACATTTCATGAATGGACATTTCATGAATGTACTGTGAATATCAGGAATCCAGTAAAACATCAAATCTGCAACATCACTGCAGCCGGAAGAAGATCCTGAAAGAACATGACCAACGCGACTGGAACCGAGCGAGGTGGCGCACTGGTTAGCACACTGGACTCACATTCGGGAGGATGACGGTTCAATCCCGTCTCCAGCCATCCTGATTTAGGTTTTCTGTGATTTCCCTAAATCGTTTCAGGCAAATGCCGCGATGGTTCCTTTGAAAGGGCACGGCTGATTTCCTTCCCCATCCTTACCTAACCCGAGCTTGTGCTCCGTCTCTAATGACCTCGTTGTCGACGGGATGTTAAACAACACTCACCTAACCTAACCAACGCGACTGAAGAGAATCGTTAAGCGTGACAGAAGTACAACCCTTCTGCAAATTGCTGCAGATTTCAATGCTGGGCCATAAATGAGTGTCAGCGTGCAAACCATTCAACGAAAAATCATCGATATGGGCTTTCAGAGCTGAAGACCCACTCGTGCAGCCTTGATGACTGCACGACACAAAGCTTTACATCCCGTCTGGGCCTGTCAACACCCACATTGGACTGTTGACGATTGGAAACATGTTACCTGGTAGGATGAGTCTTGTTTCAAATTGTATCAAGTAGATGGACATGTACGGGTATGGAGACAACCTCATGAATCCATGGACCCTGCATGTCAGCAGGGGACTGCCCAAGCCTGTGGAGGCTTTGTACTGGTGTAGGGCATGTGCAGTTGCAAGACATGAACATTATTGAGTGTATCTGGGATGCCTTGCAATGTGCTGTTCAGAAGAAATCTTCACCTCCTCATAATCTTACAGATTTATGGACAGCCCTGCAGGTTTCATGGTGTCAATTTCCTCCAGCATTACTTCAGACATTAGTTGAGTACATGCCATGTCATGTTACAGCACTTCTGCTTGCTTGCGGGGACCCTACATGATATTAGGCAGGTGTACCAGTTTCTTTGGCTCTTCAGTGTATGAACACCAACAAAAGCAAAACAAGGATAGTGGAATGTAATTAAGTTAAATCACATGATGCTGAGAGAATTAGCTTAGGAAATGAGATGCAAAAGGTAATTTGGGCAGCAAAATTGCTGATGTTGGCCAAAATATAGAGGATTTAAAATGGAGACTGGAAATGGCAAGAGAAACATTTCTGAAGGAGAGAAACTGTTAACATCAAATATAGCTGTAAGTGTTAGGAATATTTTTGGAAGGTATCTATGGAAGTGAAACATGGGTGATAAACAGTTTAAACAAGAAGAGAATAGAAGCTTTTTAAATGTGGTGTTACAGAAGAATGCTGCATATTAGATGTTAGATCATGTTACTAATGAGGAGATACTGAATAGAATTGGGGAGACATGAAATTTGTGACACAACCTGCCTAAAGGAAGGGATCTGTTGTTAGGACACATTATGAGACATCAAGGGATCACTGATTTAGTATTGTAAGGAAGTGTGGGAGGTAAAAATTATTGAGAGGGAACCACGAGGTGAATACAGTAAGTTGCATTCAGAAGGGTGTAAGTTGTTGTAGTTAATCTGAGATGAAGAGGCTTGCATATGATAGAGTAGCATGAAGAGCAGCATCAAACCTGTCTTTGTACTGAAGACCATATAACACTGTTTTGTGGCTGTTTGGTCTTGCGTCAAGTATGAAAATTACAAATAGTGCTAAGGTGACCGTGTTTCTCACAGTGGAAGCAGATTTCATACTGCTTAGGGCAATGATCATGTGAACACCATACAGAACATTTATGACAGGAAGGTAATGGAAATCAGTGAGTCCATGATCTGAACGGTGATGAGAATTACCTGAGTAATATCTGGAATGATCCATTCTGGTAAAAATGTTATACATGAGTTGTACAGAAATGTTGCATTTCGAGAATGATTGGTTATTGTAATTGTGGAATGTGTAGTTAAATACATTTTATATGGCCCGAAGGTGGCCAGAGTGTGACAAAAATGATAGTCAAAGTAAAAAAGGTACACCTGTGTATTGTCTGATGCAGGATCCTAACCATATGTTTACTTTCTCAAAATAATTTGGTTACAGTCCATTTTTCAACACAATTCTCCAGTGTAGTTAACCTGTGCCCTTTAACTGCGCTCACTCATTGCTTCTTACTTATAGGAACTTTTCAAATATTGATTATTGCAGGTCTTTCAGCTGGCTCTTCACCTCTCCAAATAAGGCAGCATCACAGATTTCATATTGCTTAGGGCAGTGATGGTGTGATCACCATACAGAACATTCATGACAGTAGTTTAAGACATTTGATGCCTACTTCAGCTAAATTAAGTAAATATTTCATTGCTGTGCTGGAGTGTTGTGATAAAATCACATTTGGGAGGATGAAAGTTCAAACACGCATCCAGCCATTCAGATTTAGGTTTTCCATGACTTCCCTAAATCGCTCCAGGCAAATGCCGGGATGGTTCCTTTGAAAAGGTAAGACTGACTTCCTTCCCCATCCCTAAAACCATCTGAGCTTGTGCTCCATCTCGATAAAAACACTAACTATTGGGTCTTGATCATGGATAGATAGTTTTAAGCTCATCTGAGTAATGAGGTGAGCACATTTCTGCAGTGTATTCAGAAGCAGCAGAGTCCAGATTGTCGACAATACCTGTAATTGTATGGGATTTTAACAGTGTATAAAAACTATACTAATTCAGAAACATACGTTTTTAACTAAAAGTTTTAGGAAGTTTTCAATATGGAATTAATTCTTGACTATCTGTAGTTTTCGTTGCGGTTAATAATAGCTTTTATACTGTATTGAGATTGGAATAAAACCATGTTACATTCTTTTATTTTTGTTATTTTCCACAGATAGCCGCCAATGTACTGACCTCCGTGGTTTCCTACGACCAATGGTTGGGTGTCTCCCAGCTTGGTGGCGATTTGCACAGTGCTTGCGCCGATACAGGGACACCAAAGAGGCCTTCCCACATCTAGTAAATGCAGGAAAATATGCAACATCATTTTTTGTCATCCTCTTTTCAGCACTTAATATTGCAAATGAAAGTGAGTATACCTTTAATCTAGTGTCTTGTCTCAATGTATGGTAATGCTATTGAAATGTAATAGAAATGAGTAAGAGTTATTGAAAAGCCCCAGTTTTGTTCAGATAAAGACAAAGCATGACTTTCATACTAAGAAAAACTGTTTTAAAATTACCTTATTTTGGTTATGGGGATGGTAAATTTATGCAAAATATTTATGAGTTACACTGATTTTTAGAAATAAATTAATTTGAAATTTTTTTCCCATGCATACGACTGAACATACAAAGGAGAATGAAAACTTGATATACTATTGTGATTTTATTAATTTTTGATTGTTGGGTTGTATTTACTATGAATAAATGACACTTTTAAAAATAATTGATTGCTAGAATTATTGTCATGCAATGTTTAATTCAAAATTCCCAATATATGCACTTGACCACTAAATGTCTATAATTCCTGCTACAGTATTTTAACCTGTTGCTGGATTCCAAGCATTGATTGTGGAAATAACATCTAAAACAATGATTCGGCTGTTATATGATCTCATAAACTTGTTTTGATATTCCAAATACTTGGTGAAAACTCCCACAAAATATCCATATACCAGGTGTAGATACCATAGGAAGTAAATTTCAGAAATAGACGAGGCCAAGAATGTAGGTTTCATGTCCATGATTTAAGTTCAAAACTGTAAAAGTCCATTTTATATCACTGTATGTGCATGGCCAGTGCTGATTTCCTACTGTCTTTCATTAGAAAACAGGTAGCCCACTGGTCAGAGAGACAAAATGTTCATTATGCTCAGGCTGTGGTGAACATGGCTATTACTTTGGTAGCTCTGGTCCTGCTCATCAGAAACACTTGCAAAAATTTCCTTGGCAACAATAATAAGTATGTGCCATTAAACTGATTTGTTAAAGGTACATTCCAGAGAAAGAAATGTATAAAAATAATAAAAGTGTTCTAAATAGTAGGAACTAGATAAGAGAAAATTTTTGTATATGCTGTTGTAATTCAGTTTTTATGGCACAGTTGAAGAGTAAACATACACTGATCAGCCAAAATATTATGACCACTGTCCACTGCGAGATTCATGCCTCCTGGTGGTGTTGCTGTCACCTGACACAATGAGAAAAGCATGTAAGCCGAGCAGAGATGGATGGGGGTTTACCCTAGTGAAGATACGTCCTGCAAATGGAGGAATCCACTGAGATAAGCGACTTTGACTTTGCCAAAGGGCAGGTTATTATTCCGCCTAGCCTGTGAATGAGTACCACAAAAAAGGCGAAGCTGATTGAATGTTCAAGTGCTACTGTTGTGAGCATCTTTCGAAACTGGTAGGAGGGCAGTGTCACTACCACTAGGCACTAAGTGGTTGGGACATCCATGACTTTTCACTGAACATGGGGGATGGAGACTTGCATACTCTGAAAAATAGGCTAAGACGATGATCTATGGCATCTCTGGCAAAACAGCACAATGCAGGGGGATGCACATATGTTTCGGAGCACAACATTCATTGTGTATTGTTGAACAAGGGGCTCCGCAGCAGATGACCCCTACATGTTCACATGCTGGCCCCATGACATCATCAGTTAAGGTTGTAGGGGGCTCGGTGTCATAAAGATTGGACCTTGTATGGCTGGAAACATGTTGGCTCAACAGATGAATCATGTTTTTGCTACACCAGGTTGATGGTAGTCTCCACAAATGCCATCATCAAGGCGAACAGCTGCTCGAAACATTCACCCAGCCATGGATGTAAGCTGGCCGTAAGCAGTGATATGCATTATCTTGTGCTTGCAAAGTACTTGTGGTAGTAATCGAAGACACAATGTCAGGTGCGGACTATCTGCTTTTTGCTTCTACATCTACATCTACGTCTACATTTATACTCTGCAAGCCAACCAATGGTGTGTGGCGAAGGGCACTTTACGTGCCACTGACATTATCTCCCTTTTCTGTTCGTCGCGTATGGTTCGCGGGAAGAACGACTGTCTGAAAGCCTCCGTGCGCGCTCAAATCTCTCTAATTTTACATTCATGATCTCCTCGGGAGGTATAAGTTGGGGGAAGCAATATATTCCATACCTCATCCAGAAACGCACCCTCTCGAAACCTGGCGAGCAAGCTACACCGTGATGCAGAGCGCCTCTCTTGCAGAGTCTGCCACTTGAGTTTGCTAAACATCTCCGTAACGCTATCACGGTTACCAAATAACCCTGTGACAAAACGTGCCACTCTTCTTTGGATCTTCTCTATCTCCTGCGTCAACCCGATCTGGCACGGATCCCACACTGATGAGCAATACTCAAGTATAGGTCGAACGAGTGTTTTGTAAGCCACCTCCTTTGTTGATGGACTACATTTTCTAAGGACTCTCCCAATGAATCTCAACCTGGTACCCGCCTTACCAACAATTAATTTTATATGATCATTCCACTTCAAATCGTTCCGCACGCATACACCCAGATATTTTACAGAAGTAACTGCTACCAGTGTTTGTTCCGCTATCATATAATCATACAATAAAGGATCCTTCTTTCTATGTATTCGCAATAAATTACATTTGTCTATGTTAAGGGTCAGTTGCCACTCCCTGCACCAAGTGCCTATCCGCTGCAGATCTTCCTGCATTTCGCTACAATTTTCTAATGACGCAACTTCTCTGTATACTACAGCATCACCCGCGAAAAGCCGCATGGAACTTCCGACACTATCTGCTAGGTCATTTATATATATTGTGAAAAGCAATGGTCCCATAACACTCCCCTGTGGCACGCCAGAGGTTACTTTAACGTCTGTAGACGTCTCTCCATTGAGAACAACATGCTGTGTTCTGTTTGCTAAAAACTCTTCAATCCGGCCACACAGCTGGTCTGATATTCCATAGGCTCTTACTTTGTTTATCGGGCAACAGTGCGGAACTGTATCGAACGCCTTCCGGAAGTCAAGGAAAATAGCATCTACCTGGGAGCCTGTATCTAATATTTTCTGGGTCTCATGAACAAATAAATCGAGTTGGGTCTCACACAATCGCTGTTTCCGGAATCCATGTTGATTCCTACAGAGTAGGTTCTCGGTTTCCAAAAACGACATGATACTCGAGCAAAAAACATGTTCTAAAATTCTACAACAGATCGACGTCAGAGATATAGGTCTATAGTTTTGCGCACCTCCTCGACAACCCTTGTTGAAGACAGGGACTACCTGTGCTCTTTTCCAATCATTTGGAACCTTCCGTTCCTCTAGAGACTTGCGGTACATGGCTGTTAGAAGGGGGGCAAGTTCTGTCGTGTACTCTGTGTAGAATCGAATTGGTATCCCGTCAGGTCCAGTGGACTTTCCTCTGTTGAGTGATTCCAGTTGCTTTTCTATTCCTTGGACACTTATTTCGGTGTCAGCTATTTTTTTTTTTGTTTGTGCGAGGATTTAGAGAAGGAACTGCAGTGCTGTCTTCCTCTGTAAGACAGCTTTGGAAAAAGGTGTTTAGTATTTCAGCTTTACGTGTGTCATCCTCTGTTTCAATGCCATCATCATCCCAGAGTGTCTGGATATGCTGTTTCAAGCCACTTACTGATTTAACGTAAGACCAGAACTTCCTAGGATTTTCTGTCAAGTTGGTAAATAGAATTTTACTTTCGAATTCACTGAACGCTTCACGCATAGCCCTCCTTACGCTAGCTTTGACATTGTTTAGCTTCTGTTTGTCTGAGAGGTTTTGGCTGCGTTTAAACTTGGAGTGGAGCTCTCTTTGCTTTCGCAGTAGTTTCCTATTTGATGTCTTCTCGGATAATTATGTCATCTGTCATCTTTCAGCAGTACAATTGTCTGTGTTTTGAAGTGAGAATCATGCTACAGTGGTTCAAGAAGCATGATAGTGAAATCATGTCAATGTCTTGGCCACCAAATTTGCCTGTTGTCAATCAGATGGCTCCCATCTGGGTCGCTGTCAAGCATTGTCACCACATACACAAATCAGCAGCCAGTTATCTACAGGAATTACATAACTTGTGTGTAGGCATCTTGTGCCACATAGCTCCACAAACCTACCAATGAACTGTAGAATTGATGATGTGCAGAATCAATGATAAATTGCATTACAAAGATGGTCCAACAAGCTATTAAGCCGGTGGTCATAATGTTTTTGCTCATCAGTGCATCAGTTACAAGATGCAGGGTGCCACAAGGAAGTCAAAAAAATCATTTTCATGTTGCAGCATAACTGAATTTCTGTGTTAATTAAATGAACATCTAGAGTGTATGTAATGTATAACCTATGATAGTGTTGTTTGTTATATCTTCATTTGTTTCTATCCAGTTGATCTTATCATCATCTTATGAAATCTGTCTGTTCTGCAGGTAAATACACGTTTACTTCAGAAAATCCATATTTTTATTTGTGGGTGCTTTCATATATCCTTAGCTCCTGCTATGCATATACTTGGGATATAAAAATGGATTGGGGATTGTTTGACAAGAAAGCAGGAGACAACAAATACTTACGAGAAGAAATTGTATATTCTTCAACTGTAAGTATATGAAGTATAAGCTGGAAAAAAAAGTCAAACAAAGTCATCAAATGGAGAACACACACACACACACACACACACACACACACACACACACACACACACACACACAGAGAGAGAGAGAGAGAGAGAGAGAGAGAGAGAGAGAGAGAGAGAGAGAGAGAGTGTTTGTGAGTGTCAGAGCCATTCACTTGCACACAGTGCACAACTCTCATATCAATGTTGTGAGAGTTGTGCATGTAGTTTTTCCCATTAAATAAGGGCTTTGCCCTTAATATTCATATTATTATAACAACATCAATGAGTCATGGTTGGAATCAGTCTCCTCATTCTAATACCTGGGTGTAAAAATTTTTGTAAATATGAAGTGAAATGTTCTCATAGGCTCAGTTGTAGTTAAAATGAGTAGCAGACTTTAGTTCTTTGGTTGGATACTAAAAATGTGTAGTCAGTCTACAAAGGAGATTGCTTACAAAATACTTCTATTACATTTCCTAGATTATTGCTTAAATATGGGAAATCCATACTGATTGGGAGTAGTATGGAACCTTGACTGTACATAAAAAAGACCAGCTTAAATGGTCACAGATTTGTTTCACTCATGGGAGAGATCTGTAGAAATGCTGAAAGGTATAAATTTGCTGACAATTCAAAATAGACAACAGCAAAGGCTACTTACAAAGTTTCAGTTACAGATTAAATGGTTCATATGGCTCTAAGCACTATGGGACTTAACATCTGCGGTCATCAGTCCCCTAGACTTAGAACTTAAACCTAAGGACATCACACACATCCATGCTCGAGGCAGGATTCGAACCTGTGACTGTAGCAGGAGCACGGTTCCAGACTTAAGCGCCTAGAACCACTCAGCCACAGCGACCAGCACTTACAGATTAACTGAGGACGTCAGGAATACTTTACTGCCCATAATGCATTGTTCCCACAGGGATTTCAAAGACAAGATTAGACTAATACAGTGTGCTTGTAGACATTCATGCAGTCACTCTTTTCACAATCTATACACAAATGGAGTGGGAAGAACCCCAAAGATAACAAGGGCAGATGAATGAGAGAACTATTATTCCATCAGTTATTGCTAATCAGAATGACATATTGAAAATAAAGGTGAGAATTGGCTTGAGGGCACTAAGTTTGGCTGTAGGGAAAGTAAAGGCATCAGAGAAACTCTCCATACTTTACAACGAATGATGGTAGTAGTAAAATAAATAAAACACTTTAATAAGATTTTCCAGCCTAGAAAAAGCAAACTGGTGCAAAATGTTTGAAATCCTCAGAAAAATAAGTGTGCTCTGGGAGTGAAAATGAATTGTATACAGTGTGTACAGGATTGGAAAACTGAAACTGATCCGTAAAATATTTACAGTAAGATTGATGTAGGACTGACCCTTGTTACTAAACATCACAAAAGATGCTGGAAGTGGCCACAACTGATGAAGGCATGTGTAGAAGCTCTGCCTGTGTGATAGCAGCAATAATGATTTCAGTGGTCTGCTGTAGCTCTTCCAGTGTGTGAGGATTATTTGAGTACACCTGAACCTTCAATTTGCCCCACAGATAAAAATAACAGGGAGAGAACCAGGCGATCGAGGTGGCTGGGTGATTGTACTGCCTCTGCTGAGTGTCCTCTGCTCGCCAAACAACTTGTGCACACATGACGACATTGTGAGGGTGGTGCGTGTTGTTGCTGTGGCTCGCAGACAATATTCGTAGAGTCATTCACCTTCTGTGAGTTGATTCCTGTATAGATTAAACAGTTTCTAGATATACTGGTTTGCATTAACAGTTTCATGAAAAAATTGTTTTATAATGTGGACACTAGGTGTTGCACACCAAGCACCAATCTGTAAGTGGTATCATGACCCATTGCCAGTGGCTCTTCAAAATAATGATCAGTTTTATAGTGAATAATGGCGAATGTTCTGTGATTTCACAAGTCCTTACTGGCTGAGCCAGCCCTCATCTGAAGAAATTAAAAACTGAAGATCCAAAAAATACTGATTCCACTTCTTAGCAGCCACCAGCAGAACTTAATACTTGAAAGTTTGTGTGAGTGCTTTAACTTGTGCACAGCAGTAAATTCGCAAGGTTGCAGATGCACGTCTTTTATGATAATACTATGACACAATGATCTCCTAAGTCCAATATGCACAAATGAATGGTGTTGAGATTTTGTCAGATGTTGTTCGAGGCCTGCCTTCACTTGAGCAATTTTTCTGGTATTTGAACTCTTTTTGGATAGTTACAATTTTTATTTGTTCTAGTCCATTTCATGTCATTTTGCTTCTAAGTTTTGTATTACAGACTTTGTTGGAGGTTTTGCCATGTGTTCCATTCAACTGGTCACTAAACACAGTTGTTCCTCTTTCTCACTCAAATTTAATGATACAGCGAAGTACTCGGGACAGAGTATGTGAGAGATGCACATGTTCAGACATGTGACAGCAAACAAATGATGCATCAAAATCAGGGTTTACAGTATTTTCTGTGATGAACAGTAATCCTGTTCATTAATAAGTTTCAGGTGCATGTCAGTCTTTTAAATATTTTTGAGGCCAAATTTATTTTGTGTACCTTGTACAAGAAGCAAAAGTACTTCACAATAGAGTCCTTGGATAAAAAGTTCTTGGTTAACATGACACATGAAATTTGGATAAAATCTCAAACTTTCAGCGATTTTCTGTATCATCAAAAGCTTGGTGTTCTATCTTAATTGAAAACAGCAAATTAACTGAAGCTTTTTATTCAGAAAGAAAGTGCTTGGATTAAAAAGGACATCTGTTAAGGATGCAGTCTTTCCCCTCTGCTGTTACCTGTATATCAAAGTAACAATGAAGTAAATAAAAAAGTTCAAGAGTGCCATTAAAATTCAGGATGGAAACATATCAATGATTAGATTTGCTGATAACAGTGCTATTTTCCGTGGAAGTGAGCATGTAGTACAGAACCTGTTGAATAGATTGATTAGTGTGCTGAGCTCAGAATATGCATTAAGAAAAACTGAAAAAGATGGATCATCAGTAATGAGATCAGTGGCAAACTCAACATCAAAACTGGGGACCATGCAGTAGAAGCAGTGAAGAAATTCTGCTGCTTTTGAAGCAAAATAATGCGTACTGTATAAAATAAGGAAGTTATAAGAAGCACCATGGAGTTTGGCTGAAGTTGTGAGCCCAGATGTGGGTGTCTGCTGCTACAGTTTTTTGTGTACACTCTTGGTTCAATGAGGCAGATACAATAATTCAAATAATATGCAGGTTTGCCCAGGGGTTGACTGGAATGTCACAAGGAAAGTGGTCATTGCTTCCTTGCATGATGTAGACATCATGGTCTTGCATATTTACATCTTAAAGATCTTTACCAATAACTCCACTTCTGAATTAAATGCTGAATCGAAGAGACAGTGATTAGGTGCTCAACTTCATTGCATTAGCAATAATTTTAGGATGTAGATGAGATGACCTTGGAGGCTTTTGTGTAAGGCCAGTGTGTGGGGCAAATTTGTGCCCAAGACATAGATTGTTGTGCTTGTACTGATCATTGATATCAATGTTATGTGACTTTGAGAGGGCATTAACCACTAACAGTGTCTTATTCAAGGAATGCTTCACATGAGACCATGAGGAGGAATGCTGTACCAGAATTAGCTGATTTTGGGTGCATGTGTGACAGGATGGGTTGTTATGCTCTATAGGAAATAGGGCGAGGGTTGGAGATGGGTGATTGCAAGCATGACATTGTTTTGGGCATTAGCCCAAAAGGGAGCTGAATGTTTTATGATCTGTTAATGAATGAAATTTGGCCCTACACAAAGTACATGAAATTTTCATACACCATAAATGATTGCCAAAACATCCTCCTTAGTATGGGAGTAATGCGCTTTGGCCCAGTTCGTGGCTTGGTAACAAATGCTTTAGCTTGCCTACTGCCTCCAAGATGGTTGTGAGATAACACAGTGCCAGTGACATATTGTAATAATCTGTTGTGAAAGTGAGGCACTTATTCAGCATGAATGGCCCTGGACAGGGGATAGTATGGAAAAGGCAATCTTTCACAAAAAAACTGAGAATACTGTCATGCAAATACTTTCTTTTAATGTTCTGAAAGACTTTAAAGTAACTATAAATAAGTCACATGATGAACAGATAGCACAGTGCTGTGTAGTGTAATTTTGCACTACTTTGAGTGTGCTTTAAAATGTAACAGATTTGTTGCTATGCTAGTTAGCCATAGTAGCAACAGTACATTTTGAAAATAAGTGGTGGTTGTGGAAATGAGTTTTTACTGAACAAAAATATAATAACCTATACTTGATTTACAGCCTTATATCAACATAACAATGTCTTATGTTTGTGGGGACCTCAAAATCACTTATTTAGCCAAAATGTTATTAACATATTTTGCAGTCATTTCAATTTTTGACATCAAGATTGAGCTTCAAAATTGTTAAGAAGAAAGTAACGTACATTCAGTTGGCAGAGATAAGTGTGAATGTCCCATAATTTTGTCTGAGAGAATCAAAACCTTGGAAGAAAGAGAGAGTTCTCTACTACTTTCCTTCTTTTGAATTCTGATGAAGGATTGTGCAGTTCTGTAATTTAAGTATTGGACTATAGCTGTTGTAGCAAACATGCCTATGTAACATATCTGTTGTGGGTATCTTAAATTTTTTTTCATTTTTGAATTTTTACAATGTTGTTGCTAACATAATTATTTGATTATCTTATCATTTTCAGTGGTTCTATTACTTTGCGATTGTGGAAGACTTTATCTTAAGATTTGGCTGGGCCCTTTCAATGTCTTTAACAGAAATGGGATATGTGCATTCAGATCTAATGGTATCAGTTCTGTCACCACTTGAAGTTATCAGGTAAGTCATTATTTGGAATGTGACGATATTGTGCAGCTTTTTACTCTGAGTGATAGTAAAAAAAAGTCATCTTGTAAGTGGTATCATATTAACAGGCAGATATAAAATGGACATATCTCAATCTTTTTGAACCTTTAGTTCACCCAATAGGACATGATATGGGCTAGATAGGACATTGAGGATGGTTGTTGTTGCCAACAGTGTGGGCAGAAACATGATTTAGTTGTGGCCTTCCTTCTCATTTACTAGGTTATATGAGGGATATTTTTTACCATTTGGTGACTGCAACTGACACAAAACATTCATAAGGACAAAAGATTTATGATAACCCCTCTCTCAGCCAATGGATGATGTTATATTTAACCAAAAGAATGCAGAAAGTTGTACTTAGTAATTTAAGCGATATAGTCTGGAGACATTATTCTAAGCAGGGAGAAATCACGTGTGGGCTTTTCTGAGGCTCAATCTTAGGTCCACTATTGTTCTTCATCTTCCATCTAATATGCAGCAGGCAGTTTTAATTCTTTATGCAGGACTCTAGTATTGCACTCATTTGAAGTGTACTTACATGAACATAAAAAATATAAAAGTATCATTTTCTGTGAATGGTCTCACCCTCAATTTTAAAGGACACAGCATACTCAGTTCTCTAGGGGTACTGCACCAATGATAAGTGTAACACACAGTGAGGAAATAATAAATGGGGTGGAAACTTCAAAATTCATAGGTGTCCATATGGACAAGAATTTAAAAGCATGTTTTGGAAATCCTAAAACAACTTAGTTCAACCACATTTGTACTTAGAATCATTGCAGATCTTGGGGAGAGAGAAATCAGTATGTTGACATATTTTGCATATTTTCATTCAGTAATGTTATATGGACTAGTGTTCTGGCATAACTCATCTTCAAGAAAGTAAGTCTTCAGTGCTTAAAAATGTGCTGTAAGTGTAATATGTGATGCTCACCAACGATCATCTTATAGGCACCTATTTAAAGACTAGGGCATTCTGGCTACTGCTTCACAGTATATTTATTCACTCATGAAGTTTGTTGTAAATATTCCACTGCAGTTCATAAGGAAAAGTGATGTACGTAGTTGCAATACCATAAGTAAAACTGACATCCATTACTCCTAATTAAGGTTGTCTTCAGCACAAAAACGAATGCACAGTGTAGCAGGTAAAATTTGTGATCATGTACCCAGTGGTATGAAATGTCTGACAGCAAATTAAAATTTGGTAACAAAAGCTGAAATAGTTTCTTCTAGGCAACTCCTCCTATTCTGTTGAAGAATTTCTATTATTGTATTGTGTAAAAGGTGGTGGGTCAGAACTCCTGACTTACATTTTTTTTAATTTTTTTATTTTACAAATTAATTTGGGATGTGAATGTAAAATGACTCATTCCACATAATTATGATGTATCGTGCAAAATGGTGGAGGGAACATGAAACTAATTAACTCAATAGATTTTCCTCAAGTGTTTAGGTATGTATTGTATAAAATTGTCTGAAAAGCTAAATTTCAAGAAACTGTTCTTCCAATGCGTAAAGGCTTCACAGAAGACTATAAATGAAAGAGACTGTACAGTTCTCTCACCTTTATAACTTGTTATCTTGAAGAAGAGGATGACATGTTAAGTTGAATCATTATAGGAGATGAAACATGGGTGTTCAGTTTCACCCCGAATCTAAGCAATAGTGAATGCAAAGGCAGCACTCAACCTCTCCTCTCAAGGTCAAATCCAAACAAGTGCTGTCACAGTGCTAGATCATAGTAGCTGTGTTCTGTGACAGGCATGGTGTTTTGCTGCCAAGATGGACAATGACCAATGCAAAAGCCTACTGCACACCCTTGACCAAACTCAAACATGTGGTTCAGAACAGAATATACATCATGCTGAGAAAGGCAATTTTGCTCCTTCATGATAATGCAAGGCCTCACACTCATGTCTAGATTTGGGAACTGATTGACTCTTTCCCTGACCTTGCTCCATTTGATTTCCTTTGGTAGCTGAAATGTTGTCTTGGTGGGAAAGTACTCTTGATAGATCAGGTGGGAAACTTCTTGAAGAGGGATTTCAAAACTTGGTGTGACAAGTGCCTAAATAAGCAGGGCAACTATGTAGAAAGGTAAAGAAACTCATGTAAAGCCTAAAAATAAATGTGCTTTGAAAATAAAATGATAGGTTACTTTTATAAAAAAAATGGCTCTTACTCAAAAAATCCATCATATTAAGCTAATGTAATTACAAATATAATAATTCCTATTCAAAAGGAAGCAGGTACTGACAGTTGTGAATATTATGAAAGTGTCATTTTAATAGTTCAGGGTTACAAAGTATGGACACAAATTATTATGAGAAGGATGGAAAAGCTGGTAGAAACTAACCTTATGGAAGATCAGTTTGAGTTCTAAATGTAGGAATATGGTATGCGATACTAACCCTATCACTTCTCATACAATGTAGATTAAACAACAGCAAACCTAAATGTATAGTAATTATAGACTTAGAGAAAGCATTCAACAGTGTTGACTGAAATGCCCTCTTTTAAATTCTGAAGGTAGCAGGGATAAAACACAGGGGGAAAATAGTTATTCACAATTTGTACAGAAACCAGAAAGTCTTTACGGTAGGCACAGGTCATGAAAAGGGAGCAGTAGTTAAGAAGTGAGTGAGACAAGGTTATAGCTTATCCCTGATGCCATCTGCACATTAAGTAAACAGCAAAGGAAACAAAGAAAAATTTGAAGAAGGAATTAAAATCCATGGAGATGAAATAAAAACTTTGAGATTTGTTGATGATATTGTAATTCTGTCAGATATAACAAAGGGCTTGAGCAAGTAGTTTATCAGAGTGGACAGTGTATTGAAAGGGATATAAAATGAACATAAGCAAAAGCAAAACAAAGGTAATGGAATGTAGTCAAATGAAATCAAGTGATGCTGAGGAAATAAAATTATGAAATGAGACACAAAAATAAGTAATAGATGAGTTTTGATACTTGAGTGGTGAGATAACTGATGGTGGTGGAAGTAGAGAGGATATAAAATTTAGACTGGCAATGCCACAGTAAGTGTTTCACAAGGAGAGAAATTTTTTTTAATGCCATATCTAAATTTAAGCATTAGTCTTTTCTGAAGGTATTTATTTGGAGTGTAGGGTTGTGCAGAAGTGCAATGTGGATGTAAGCAGTTCACACAAATAGAAAAAGAAGCTTTTCAAATGTAGTGTTACAGAAGAATCCTAAAGGTCAGATTGGTATATCTTGTAACTAATGAGGGTTACTGAATAGTATTGGGGAGAAGAAATTTGTGTCACAATTAGACTAAATGAAGGCATTAGTCAATAAATCATCCTGAATGTCAAGGAATCATTAATTTAGTACTGGAGGGAAGTGAGGGGAGTAAAAATTGTAGAAGGAGACCAAGAAATGAATACAGTAAGCAGGTTGAAAAGGATGTAGGTCACAGTAGTTATTGGGAGATGAATTGCACAGACAGAATAGCATGGAGAGGTGAATCAAACCAGTTTTGCACTGAAGACCACAACACAATCACAAATAACATTAATCATTGTGGTGATAATTTATTGTTAATGTAGTGTTTAAGTTTGTGAGAATTGCTCTTGTTAAAGTGAAGCCCTGTGGTTGTACTGAAATTACTGCTATTCTGTAACTTTAACAGACCATCGGTAATCATTCATTCTTATTGACATATATGGGTTTATCACACTGAGAGAGGGAACTGACAGGTGTGTGGCAGCTTGTGCCTTCACAAGGGGTCTCAGAAAGAAATGGGAGCTTGTAAATTTTGGCACAAAAATGAATCAAAATATATAAGCCATGCAGATATCTCACAGAACACAATGCAAGGAAAGGAACTGAAATGCCTCAAACTGATGGAAAAACATTAGCAGCAAGCTATTGTGTAACTAATAAGAAGGAAAATGGAACTGCAATTTATCCTCAAACTAATGTAATATTTGAATCTCCAGACGTAAGTGCTTACTCTGTAGGATCTCTACTTTAAAGCCCGTGGAACTGAAATTACTGTAAATGATATATCAGTTATAGTTTTCATTTTACAGGGTTCCCACAAGGAAATTTTCTAAACCAGATGGAACAACTTTAGAACCAAACAAATTAAAAATCATGGATTTAATTGTCATGGGTGGTCATTCAACCTAACTGTAGCAATTAACTTTTCCATTAGAGTTACAGTTAACTGCAAGAGGGTAATTCACAATATATTCATTGACAGAGGCAGGAGCAACTGTATCATGGAAAGTTAAATCCTCAAAGGACTGTCAAATCATTCCTTTAAATCCTCGGGCAAGTCAATAATGACATCTTAGAAACCTTCAACTTTTATCTTCAACAGATCGACCAGAGTCCTGTATACATGGAAAGGGATGTTAATGACAAAAATTCAGCTGCTTTCTAATGAGTTTGGGTCATCGTTTGAAACTGTCTTTCCAAACAAAACTCATGAGAAACAATCCTCGAGCTACTAAAGGAAATGCTGGATTACAAGAGGGATTAGAATTTCCTGCAGAACAAAAAGAAAGTTATATGAATCACTAAGAATAGTTGACCGGTACCATAAAAAGGAGTGATATAGACTGTACTGTAATTCCGTAAAAGGAACCATTTAAAAATCTGAACTGAGTACATCTCTAACAATAAAGCAAACACCATCTGGCAAGTAACAAAAAGGGAAGGTGGGAAAAAATTAGAGTGCATGTCTAATATAAAAATATTTTACAGTGGAAATATAGTAAACAACTTTAAGGAAGTTACCAATATCTTCAGTAGTCATTTTTAACTGCTGCAGAGAATACTGACCTCTAAAGGCTCATTGAGTGACCAATAACCTTCCTGCATAAATCTAGCAGTGATGAAGTTGGTCAGATGCATGTAAATCCCATCATACTTATGGCCATCAAGAAGACCATCAAAGAGATGCAAGTAAAAAATTATTCAGGGATAACTAATATTTTGACAAGGATACTAAGGTACTATCCTGGTTATAAAAGTGCAGTCATTGTGACATATATAACAAATGGTTATATCAGTGTGTTGTCCTGCTGCAATTAAAATATGCGTGAAACCACTTTTGAAGAAGGGTGAAAAAAAGAAAGGAGGAGAAAACAGATGTAACAAAATACCACCTAATATTCCCAGGGTCCTAGAGAAACTTGTTTTCATGAGAATTGAGATCATCTGATCAACCACAATAGTCTCAGTCAGTGTCACTTTGGTTTCTAGCAAGACTATCAGTAGATGATGTCATTTTCTCCGTCACCAATCACGATCAACTTTGGCACCAACTGGAATTCTACATGACCTGTCCAAGGCTCTTGACTGCCAACCATGAGGTTTCTGCTAAATGAGACAGACTTCTGTGAGTTAAGTGGAAAAATGGGGACGTAAGTCTTATCTAACAGATAAGAAGCAGAGGGTAATGATTACTGACAGTAATGGAAGTCAGTGTCATCTAAGTTGGCTACAGTCAACCCTGGAGTGCCACAAGACTCTGTACTGGGCCCCTTGTTATTTCTTATATTTATAAATGACCACTTGCTCACTTCCACTACAGTGAGCAATTTCACCTCTTTACAGACAACACTTCTCTGCTAGTGAGTGAAACAGCAGCTAAAAACAAGGAAATTTCTTCTGACAGTTTATTTATGATGTCCCCAACTGGTTTACCTGTAATGGACGCTTTCTGAATGTTAAAAAAGTCATTATGTACAATTTCACATGAGACAGAAAGAACAAGAGGACATAAATATAAAATTTGATGGACAACAAATACAGTAAATGGAATCTGGCTAAGTTCTTGGATGTGCACATTGATAAGCAACTTAAATTGGCCCTGCCATATCCTAGATCTAGAAAAAAGATTTCATTCTGCAACTTTCACCTTATGCATAATTGCATCATCTGCACATAAGGATACTGTCAGAGCTGCTTACTGTAGATAGTTTCCATGCATTGTTTTACAGCATTATCTTTTGAGATAATCACCCTCTTGCAATTAATTTTCATCACTGAGAAAAGAGTTAATGCATTATGAGTGGTGTTCATCTGAGACAATGCTGCAGGAATCTGTTCCGGAAACTGTAGATTTTTGCAATGACATCTCAGTATAATCTCTCTCGTGTATGTTTCATTAATAAACACAATTCTATTTTCAAAACAATACTTTATATCACGGCCACAATAAGAGGTCAAAACAGGACTTACATTGTAACCAGACAAACTTCAACCTTGCACAGGAAGGAGTAAATTATTCAGGTGTGAAGGTTTTCAGTGCTCTATCTATGATATCAAAAGTCTTGCTCTTCAAACCCCTACATTCAAAAGCAATTGAAAGAATACATGTTGCAAAACCCTTTTTAGCATAAATGAGTGTGCATGAATGTAGTTTTATTGTGTAACTAGATGTTATTTTTGGTGCAAGTGTAAATCTAAATTATTCTTTATTGCAAAAGATGTCATACTGATTTTGAAGTACTAAGACAGTACTAATATTAGTGTCTGATAGTGTATGCATAAATATTAATTCTGATCTCCAGTACTATGAACTTTATTTATTATCATGTGTTATGTGCAGCAGTAGGTGATTTGAGTACTATCAAGAATCTACCATATTGAACCCTACTGCATCCATTATTGCAAATTTAATAAAAATTGTGATTGTAAATATTGTAATAAAGACACTGACTTGGTCCATATCCCAGCAACTCTAGTTCTATCGAAATCAGCAGATTTCACAATAATGTGAATAAGCAAATAAATTTCTTCTATTGAAGTTTTGTTGGGGACTGCTCACAAGGGTATGAGGTGTATAGCAAATAAGTATGTATAGGAGGACTCTAAAGTCTTACCATGGTGGTGCAGAAATTAGTTGGATAGTAAAGCTACTCTGAGTATTATGTGAAGAATACAGGCTGAGTGTATCTCTCTCAAATGTCATAATGTTCTTTCTTACTGTTTCCTCCACAGCATCATGCCTTAATGCAGATATCCGTAAATGTCTATTCTTTCTAAAGCAGTTTTCTTCTTACTAGGTTTCCTTTGCTTCAGTGTTTCTGATCTTACTGCCAGTTTAACTATTAAAATATTTGTTATGTCTTATATATCTTCCAAGTGTCTCATGTTAAACAATGCCAGGATAAAGCTTTGACAATGAAATGACAAACACTCAACTGACATGGCAATAGTTTGAAACAACCAGTGTCACTGTGTGTGTGTGTGTGTGTGTGTGTGTGTGTGTGTGTGTGTGTGTGTGTGTTCTTTAACTATTGCATGTACGAAGTCTGTTTAGAAAATTCTGGTACATTCGTAATTTTGTGCCAATGGTGTGTTGGAGCAAAATGCAGTTGACATCCCTGCACATGCTTGTGTTTAATGTGTAGCCACCAGAAGTTTGATTGTCGATGTCTGTTAGTTACTGAGCAGTGCTGTATTGATTAGAACATTGTGTTGATCAGTTTGCGAATTTTGACATGGCAGAATTAGAGGAGCAACATGTCTGCATGAAATTCAAGAAAACCTTTACAGAGGAACGCCAAATGATGCAGGAAGCCTAGGGTGATGGCTACTTAAGCCGTACTCAGTGTTATGATTGGTTCACAGGATTTAAAGAGGGCCAGACAGAAATGAAGATGACCCTCTTTCAGAAATATCTTCAACATCTACTGATGACACTCATGTCACGAACGTCAACGGAATTGTTCATGCAGTTGTAGACTGGCTGTCCAAGAGATTTCAGAAGAACAAAACATTTCAGTTGGATCATGCCATGTAATACTGACAAAGAAACTTGGAATGCATCGTGTTGCCAGTTCGACCTATGGCTTGTGAGTCAAGACCAGGAAGAACATTGCCTCACAATCTGTGAAGAGCTTTTGGATTACACAGATGAGAATGAAATGTTCCTTAAGAGAATCATAGCTGGTGATGAGATGTGGGTTTTCGGCTATGATGTTGAGACCAACGTTTGATTTCCACAATGGGTTGGGAAAGGTTCTCAAAGACCAAAAAACGCCCATCAGTCAGATCGAATGCTGATAGTTTTCTTTGACTGAAGGATTAGTCCATCATGAATTTGTGCCACAGATACAAACTGTTAGTTAATGGTACTGTAGGGATGGGTTATGATGCCTGTGAGAAAATGTGAGAAGGAAATGGCCTGAAATATGGCGAGACAGTTGATAGCTCATGCATTATGGTAACACACTCATACATTCATCCCTGTTGGTGCATGACTATTGCACTAAAAACGAAATCACCATGCTGCCTCACCATCCATGCTGTCCAGACCTGGCCCCTGCAGACATTTTTGTATTTCCAAAGTTTAAAACCCCATTGAAAGAATTAAGATTTGTAACTATAGACAAGATAAAAGATAATGCATAGACAACGCTTAACATGATCCAGCAAGAGGTGTACCAAGCCTGCTTCCAGAAGCAGAGACGGCCTTGGGAGTGGTGTATGAATTGCGGAGGTGATTATTTTTAAGGAGACCATACACAATAAGAAAAGGTAAGCGTAGAAAAATTTTGTGGAGAAAATTCCAGAATCTTTTTGAACAGGCCTCATACATAGTCACCATTCATCACTCATGTTTCCTTGCATTTCACCTCTCTCTCTCTCTCTCTCTCTCTCTCTCTCTCCCTCCCCCTCCCCCTCCCCCTCCCCCTCCCTCCCTCCCTCCCTCCCTCCCTCCCTCCCTCCCACACACACACACACACACACACAAACACAAATGGAGGGGTGGGTGAGCGTGTCGGGGGGGGGGGGGGGAGAAAGAAGAAACACCTGTGTTCTCATGAGACAGTGGTTTGTCTTGGACAAAATGTGGAAGAAATAAAGCATAGATAGACCAAAGATCAGCAGAATAAAAGGAAAGGAACTCAGGGACTAAGTCAACTTACTTGGTGCAACCAGAGGTGTTTGTGTACTTTGACAGGTGCGCAGAGGAGGAGAGATAGATTGGGGAAATACAGGCAGTTTTGCGGCAGAATGCTAAGGAAATACTAGGTGTGTGGGAATAGAGGACACAAAGTGCATTCACACAAGACTCCATTGTGCCAACAACAGTCTTGTCGTTCGTGCACTATTTTATATTAATATAGGAGCCAGATGTTTTCCCATTTCTATTTTTATTCAGTAAGAAGAATATACAGTATAGAAGCAAAATGTCCATTCCACCATTAGTGTCCCATAGTGGTTAATTACATGACAGACTTGTGGTTGTATTAAATCAGTCTCTGTCCAATATCCTCTGTAAGAGAAATTTTGGCCTTGAGAAAGTTTCTCCTTGACAAAACCTATTCTGTAGAATAATTTCTATTACTGTAATGTGTAAAAGATGGTGGGAAGGAATTACTAACATCTGTATATCTTTATTTTATTTTTGTTAAAAAAGCCCTTAGTAATGTTCAAAATGTGAACATAAAATGACTTGTTCCACATCATTATGATCTGTTGTGCAAAATGATCCATGAAAGTTGTAACTAACTAACTCTATTTTAAGTACAGTATTCAGAGAAATATTTGCCCCACTTCTTACTTTCATTGAAGTAATTTATATACTCTCAGTTTGGAAAAGTCAGTATCAATCCATTTTGTTTTCTGATTGTTCATATCACAGTAAAACTATCTGCTGAACAGGAAGCCAAATTCAGACCCCTTTATTTTCAAATGTTTTGTTCCATTGGCATACACCCCAGACAATCTCATGGCTTCACCCCGCCATTCCTGTCCCATTGTGTACCAAACTACAGTAAGTATAAGGTTCCTTGCATGGACAGACTTGTGGCTGTACGGAGCCAATCTCTGTCCAATATCCTCTGTAGTAGTAATTTTGACCCTGCAGGTTTTGTAAGAGAGCTTCTCTAGTACTGGACTTTAAGAGTAGTGGTAATGACAGGTTAATGTGAGTTGATAAGTGAAGTGTTTCAAAATTATTCACTAAGAATAATATATAACATAGAACTGAAGTGTTCAGTTTTTTTAATGCAGCTTTAAAATGAGTTAATTGATTGATTAATCATGTGTCACTGGTCTCTTCAAGAAGGAAACCTCCAGAGATGTGGAATAAGCCAAGATATACATTAACAAAAGACAACTAAATCAGAGAATCATAATTTGTATTCCATATTAAACATAAACTGTCACTGTACTGCTTAGTGCTGTACATGTTTATCCCACCTAAATTTAATCAAGCAATTCATAAAGAAACCTGCAACTCTGAAGGGGGGGGGGGGGGGGGGGGGGTGGGGAGAGAATTGCTGTCTTCAGTTGCCCTACAT